>NC_064565.1:68743588-73743588 GCF_937001465.1 Orcinus orca
TAAAGTTAAAAATTTCTGGTCTGTGAAAGACAGGGTTAAGAGAATAAGAAGGCAAAACCACAGACTGGGAGAAACTATTTGCAAAAGATAAAATATTTGATAAAGGTCTGTTATTCAAAATATACAAGGAACTCTTACGATTCAATAATAAGAAAACAAGCAATCCAATTAAAAAATGAGACCAAGACCTTAACAGACACCTCACCAAAGAAGATATAAAGATAGCAAATAAGCATATGAAAAGATGCTCCACATTATATAGCATCAGGGAAATGCAAATTAAAACAACAGTGAGAGGGCTTTCCTGGTGGCGCAGCGGTTGAGAGTCCACCTGCCGATGCAGGGGACACAGGTTCGTGCCCCGGTCTGGGAAGATCCCACATGCCGCGGAGCGGCTGGGCCCGTGAGCCATGGTCGCTGAGCCTGCGCGTCCGGAGCCTGTGCTCCGCAAGGGGAGAGGCCACAACAGTGAGAGGCCCGCGTACCGCCAAAAAAAAAAAAAAAAAGATAACCAACAAGGACCTATATATAACACAGGGAATGCTGCTCAATATTCTGTAATAACCTAAATGGGAAAAGAATTTGAAAAGGAATAGATACATTTTTTTTTTAACATCTTTATTGGGGTATAATTGCTTTACAATGGTGTGTTAGTTTCTGCTTTATAACAAAGTGAATCAGTCATACATAAACATATGTTCCCATATGTCTTCCCTGTTGAATAGATACATTTGTATGTATAACTGAATCACTTTGCTGTACACCTGAAACTAACACAACATTGTTAATCAAGTATGCTCCAATATAAAATAAAAATTAAAAAAAAAACACAACTAAACATACTCTTATATAATCCAGCAATTGTGCTCCTTGGTATTTACCCAAAGGAGTTGTAAACTTTATGCCCACACAAAAGGCTGCCTACAAATGTTTATATCAGCTTTATCCATGATTGTCATAACCTAGAAGCAACCAAGATGTCCTTCAGTAGGTGAATGGATAAATAAACTGTGGTACATCAGGCAATAGAATATTATTCAACACTAAAAAGAAATGCACCATCAAGCCACGAAAAGACATGGAGGAACCTCAAATGAGTATTACTAAGTGCAAGAAGTCAAACTGAAAAGAAGTTAATCATACATATTGTATGAGTCCAACTATATGACATTCTGGAAAGGTAAAACTATGGAGACTGGGAAAAGAGTAGCAGTTGCGGTGGACTGGGGAGAGGGAGGGATAAGCAGAGCATAGAGGATTCTTAGGACAGTGAAACATTTCTGCATGATGTTATAATGGTTGATGCATGGCATTATACCTGCCCCAAACCCATAGAATATACAACACCAGGAGTGAACCATAATAGCCATAACTATAGGCCTCGGGTGATTATGATATGTCAGTGAGGTTCATTACTTGTAACTCTGGTGGGGGATGTTAATAGTAGGAGGAGTCTATGCATGTGTGAGGGCAGGGAGCATATGGGAAAAATCTCTACCTTCCTTTCAGTTTTGCTGTGAACTTAAAACTCCTCTTTAAAAAGTCATATATATGACTTTTAAAAAGGCAACACACAGAATGGGAGAAAATTTGCAAATCATCTATCTGATAAGAGTCTAGAATTCAGAATATAAAACTGTTACTACTCAAATATTTTTTAAAAACCACAAAACGAATAAAAGGAGAAAGGGGGGCTTCCCTGGTGGCGCAGTGGTTGAGAGTCTGCCTGCTGATGCAGGGGACACGGGTTCGTGCTCCGGTCCGGGAGGATGCCACATGCCACGGAGCGGCTGGGCCCGTGAGCCATGGCCACTGAGCCTGTGCGTCCGGAGCCTGTGCTCCGCAACGGGAGAGGCCGCAACAGTGAGAGGCCCGCATACCACAAAAAAAAAAAAAAAAAAAAAGGAGAAAGGATTTTTACAGACATTTCTCCAAAGAAGATATACATGGCCAAGAAGCACATGAAAAGATGTCCAGTGTCATTTGGCGTCAGGGAAATCTAAATCAAAACTAAAATAAGATAACCCTTAACACCCAACAGCATGGCAGTAATCAAAAATTGAACAAAAGGATGTGGAGAAATTAGAACACTCATACCTCGCTGGTCGGAATGTAAAATGATGTAGCCACTTTGGAGAACAGTTAGGCAGTTAAGTTAAACATAGGGTTACCATTTGACCCAACGTTTCCATTCCTAGGGATATGCCCAAGAGAATGAAAATATATATCTACAGAAAAACCTGTACACAAACGTTCATAGCAACTTTATTTATAACAGCAAGATAGTAGAAATAACCCAAATATTCATCACTGATGATTTCATAAACAAAATGTGATATGTCTACACAGTGGAATATTTTTCAGCCATAAAAATGAACGACATACTGAGTCATGCTACAACAAGGATGAACCTTGAAAGCATTGTGCTAAGGGAAAGAAACCAGACACAAAAGGCCACATGTTATATGAATTGATTTATATGAAATATTTAGAATAGACAAATCTCTAGATACAGAAAATTAATTAGTTGCCAAGGGCTAGAGAGAAAAATGGGAAGTAACTACTGTTGGCTTTGGAATTTCTTAGGGGACTGATGAAAATATTTGGGGATTAGATAGTGACAGTGGGTACACAATCTTGTTAACATTTGAAAAATATAACTGGTACATTTTAAAATGGTAAATTCTATCATATGTAAATTAGATATTAATAAAAAAAATTTCTCACCACCTGCCCCCCACTGCCAATGATTATAGTCAAAGTTAACGGTAAAGGATGACTCACACTGTCACGTTCACACTGACAGGGAAGGAACATTTTTAACTTCCTCTTCACCCATATCAAGTCTCTAGTTAGCCTGTGAGCAGTGATCCTATTTTACCCTCTCCCACTCCTCCACACATCAACATTGTATACAACTAAAACCATGTTATTAACACTGCAGATAAGCTAGAAAGAAAATAAATTTTAAAAGGGCAATAAAATATGTTGTATGTGAGAAGAAATTATCAGAACCTTCCTTAAAACTAGTCTGATGATATTACTCCTGCTTTGCAAACACCCAAAGGCTCCCTGTTACCTTCAGAAAAGAGTCTACGTTCCTTATTCTGACCTGCAAGGCCTTTGCAGTTCTAGCCCAACTTCCTAGGATCAGACAAGCACTTTCTAAACTCTAGTCACATTGAATCTCTCACTGTTTTCTGAACATAATTTAAGAGTTTTCATGATTCAGAACCTTTAAACATAGTTTTACTTCAAACTGGAAAGTAGGATGTCTTTGGTTGATTTGCCCTAGAGTGGTTTTATAGCTTTCTTTTCTTAAAACACAAATTAATGGCTCAGTGGTTACTATTCATAACTCAACCAGTGAATTGTAGGTCTATTTCCTTTGATAAACATGATCTGTCAGACATAATACCATCATTCTAAATACTGTGTTAAGAAAAATTATCCAAAATTTAGGAATAAGACAAAGTAGAACTTCTTTCAATGTTATACTGGAGCACTGTTCATCTAGGGGAATGCAGCTTTGTTTATGTGACTATTAACTGCTGATTAAGGCCCAGACTCTGTGTTTCATGTTAATTATAGATTTTTATTTGGTAGAGATACAAATGAATTCTTCCTCGTAGAAGAGTTAACCACAAATGTTATGGTTTTACTGACTATAGAATATTACGTTGTTTTGTAGCTGACTCAGCAATCTTATTCTGGTTTTCTTTCCTCATTTCCTATAGATACTCACGTCCTCAAATACTCTTTGAACCAGTGTTATCATCTTCCTGGTTTCCTTATTAGTGAGTTAAGTACACGCACTTATTCTACACTTGTAGAAGAAGTATGTTATTTCCTTTTATGTTTCACAGTTTTACATTAAGTTACTAATCTAAGTTGTCCGGTTTTCAGAAATCTTTCCAAGACTTGTGTCATAATCAAATTTTATAAAATAAATTTATTAATTTTATTTATTTATTTTTGGCTGCATCGGGTCTTCGTGGCTGTGTGCAGGCTTTCTCTAGTTGCGGTGAGCCGGGGCTACTCTTTGTTGCGGTGCGTGGGCCTCTCATTGCGGTGGCTTCTCTTATTGCAGAGCATGGGCTCTAGGCCCAAGCACGGGCTTCAGTAGTTGTGGCTCATGGGCTCTAGAACGCAGGCTCAGTAGTTGTGGCTTACGGGCTTAGTTGCTCTGCAGCATGTGGGATCTTCCTGGACCAGGGCTCGAACCCGTGTCCCCTGCATTGGCAGACGGATTCTTAACCACTGTGCCACCAGGGAAGCTGATAAACAATTTTTTTTTAACTCCAAAAGATTTTTTTAAAGAAAAAGTCCATATTTAAAGAAAAAACATGAGCCTTTTACATTTCAAATCAACCTACTTTCTCGTAGCCCAATGCATTAAGTATGGGTGATGAGCAGAGAGCCTTGCAGGCATATACCCCTTCTGCATCTGTTTCTTCAGAGTAATATAAATCCTATGTCCTATTTTCACCCACAGGCAGGTCCTTGAAGAGATATTATTTATGAAGTGGAGAAATAAAGGACTCCAAATGATGTAATAGCAAATCTGATTAATGGAATCCATGTGAAATTCTTGACATTCATTTGCCTTAATTGAATGCCTAATCGTGACTCCCAGATGTTAGACTTTTTTTTTTTAATGTGGGCATGTAATATATAAACTTTTTTCTTTCTTTTTCTTTTAGAGATTTAAATTATTATTCATTTTGAGATTCCCATTAAATTGTGCTGTATCCTCAAACCACTTTTTACCCAACAGATGTTAACAGAAATGCTTTTGTATGAAGTTTATTCACTAATATTTAAAAATGCTAAAATAACAGAAGAATAAAAATGCAGCTTGAATTTTGGTATATCCATTTATAATTATTACCCACAAAAGTTTAAAAAAATTAATATGTAGCAAAAAAGAAAAAAACATGCTTAAAAATGGTATATGCAAACTGATGATAGATGACAGACAAGATGTATGTGGGTTTTAAGAAAAATGATAGGGCAGGGTAGACTTATGTTCTTGATATTCTTGTCCTTGGCTTATTACCTTTGGTGCAGTAACTATAGACTTATTCCTGATAACACATTTATTGCTTAAATTCTTCTGTTTTATGAATTACCTGGGTTTTCAACATTTTGCTTTATATCACACTTCTCTAAACACTAATAATATCATACTTTTTAAGTTTTCCTTTGAGATTTTTAGCTTTGCTTGGTTTTTTTTGTATTTAAGCATAAAAATCTGAATTGAATAAATACACTTCAGATGGAAAGTTAAAATTCTTTGTGGAAAGTAGTTGCTATTTTTATGCCACAATATAAATAATAAGACAAAGAATAATTCTATTTTAAGTGAATTTGCATGGTTTTGATAAGTTTCAGGGAAATGAATCTTTGGTTCCTGCTTTAATTCAGACAAGAAGCAAAGGATTTTATGAATAAAAGATTTTTCAATATGCTTCATTGCTACAAAGTTTCTTTTATTTCCCTAATGGATTACTTCCCTATTATGAAGAAATGACTCTCTAAAGGACAGTCATTTATTACACCTGAGCCTTCCTGGTCCCACTTGTACCACATGCTGCTTAATAATTTGCCATGATTTAGGAAGGTTGCCATGATTTAGGAAGGTTGCCATGATTTAGGAAGGTTGCCATGACCACTCAATTAAACAATGGCTTTGGATGCAGCCTATAGCATGAGGCACATCCTTAGCACACATTGAGAACCGTCTTGTTAATTTGACAGAATCCAGCAACAACCACAGTGTTATGAATATCCCACAGACAACAGACAACCTATCCCGGAGGACTAAAGTAGTCACTAGTTTTCTTTGATACAACTAGGCAGATGTGGTGTTGCCATAGAGTAGAAATGGAGCCACGGAGAGAAGGAAGTAGACTACGATCTAGGAAACTGGATTTCTAATTCTGGCTCTAATACTCTTTATTTAGCTTTTGACCCTTGGGTAACAGTATTCTGAGCTTCGATTTCCTCCTCAATATAGAATGTGAGCTATAGCTGATAATTTCTTTGACATTTCCCTAATCAATGGCACACTTCTATGTAAGTTATGTTAAAGGTAGAAAATATTTTGCAAAATATTACCAGGATATTTATAAAAGTCTCACTGGCTTATTTGCATGCTGCATCCTGAAACAATGTGATTAAAAATCAAACATTATAAGACAGGATAACTAATTTAAAACTGAAATTGTCAAAAAATTTTATTTACTTCTGGGCCAGTGATATAGAATTGCCAGACAATATACTTTAACAGTAGTTTTACGGCAGAGCTTCCCGTGGGGAAAACAGACACATGTCCTTATTTCTAGATAATGAAATCTGAAGGATAAAGGAAATATGAATGAGTTATGAAGATAAATTTTACTGAATTCACAATTATGCCTTGGACCCGTCCTGCATTATTAAGGTTTGGAATAATCTCCATCTGGTAAATTTTTTAAACTGTGGAAAATAGGTAGAATGTATTCAATAAACGGTATAGTTATAGTCCTCGAAATAAATGAATTCACTTGGTACCTAATTAAAACAGATTTAAAACTAACACTTTAACTTTTAGCTTCTTTTTTTTTTTTTACTCTATCATTTCAGTAATAATCTATTTGTGAAATTCAACATGTAATTTTATTTTTTACCTTCATAGGTCTGCTTAAAGTAAATGAGTATTAATTTACATGGACTATAATGTCTAGGGCAATATGACTGTGTGGTTCTCTTTGCATGATACCTAGTATTAGTAGAGTAGAAATGTGAAACACTTTGCAGTGCTTCCTAGTACAGTGCAAAGGTCATAAATTTGGAGCTGGCATATCTAGTTTCTTTTCAAATCATTTCTGACTGATAATGGACAAGCCAGTTAGAGTTTCTGAGACATTTTCCCCATTTATAGAAATAGGCATAATAATATTATCCAGGATCTTTCCAATGTGTAAACAATAACATAAAACAATGACATTTATTTGCAGGGTAGTATCTGTGCACATTCACTCAAGTAAATTATTTTTCCCATCTTGCTAGACGTTAAGAGCAAGAGACGCACTTGGCGGTTTGATCAGGAATAAGAAAGGAGATGGAGGAGGAGTGGAAGAACAAGGACAGCATTTATAGGTTTTCAAAATATGACATGTGCAGCTCGTGTCTTTAAAAAAAAGCACTAGTAATGCCTATCCCACATCACCTGTGAGCATTAATTGAGAAAAATGTCTTAAATGCTTTGAGGTTTTCTCTTTATAATTTCTAAAATAGAAATAGCTTGTTTTACTTGATATAAAGGATATCTGCCATTATAATTTTTTTTTTTTTTTTTTGCTGTACGTGGGCCTCTCACTGCTGTGGCCTCTCCCGTTGCAGAGCATAGGCTCTGGACGCACAGGCTCAGCGGCCATGGCTCACGGGCCCAGCTGCTCCACGGCATGTGGGATCTTCCCGGACCGGGGCACGAACCCGTGTCCCCTGCATCGGCAGGCGTACTCTCAACCACTGCGCCACCAGGGAAGCCCTGCCATTATAATTTTGATGCATATCTTTAAAGACTTTCTGTACCTAAATAAAGAGAAAAAATTCCCCAAAGAATGAGTTTCTATACGTACAATATTTTGAAATCTGATTTTTTCCTAATAATATCAATTGAAGAACTCCTATGTCAAATACAGATTTACCACATATTTTGAATGGTTGAATAGCATTCCATTTTATAGATATATTACAATTTATTTAAGCAATTCCAAATTGTTTGATATTATCTTGCTTATAGGAGTGAAAAATTGGAAGCTATAATCAACTTTGCTGTATGTAAATACTTGTGCACTTGTCTGAGTGCTTCCTCAAGATAAGTTAGTCAACAGTTATGCCCTGTATTCAGACTTGACATATGGTGCTGAAAGCCAGTGTATTACTTACCTTTATTGCATTTATAAACTCACCCCCCAAACTTAGTGGCTTGAATAACAATAATCATTTATTATTACCTATGGTTTCCATTGGTGAGAAATTCAGACACACTAGGGTTGGCTTGGCTGTACTTTGCGATATCTGGATCTCAGCTGGAAGACTAGAAGTGTAGGGGCTACGGTCATATGAAGATTTGGCCATTCACTCATATTTCTATGTGTCTGGTGGTTGATGTTAAGCACTGGCTGAGTGCCTACCTTCTTCACATGGTGGTGGCTGGGTTTCAGGAGAAAACATCTAGAGAAAGAGAGAGAGAACACTAGGTAAAACCATATTGTATTTTATGCCTTGGAAGTCACACAGTATCACTTCACCACATTCCGTTAGTTGAAGCAGTTACAAAGGTCACTGAGGTTGGGACTTCCCTGGTGGTGCAGTGGTTAAGAATCCGCCTGCCAATGCAGGGGATGTGGGGTCGATCCCTGGTCCGGGAAGATCCCACATGCTGTGGAGCAACTAAGCCTGTGCGCCACAACTACTGAGCCTGTGCTCTAGAGTCCGCAAGCCACAGCTACTGAGCCTGCGTGCTGCAACTACTGAAGCCCATGTGCCTAGAGCTGGTGCTCTGCAGCAAGAGAAGCCACCACAATGAGAAGCCCGTGCACCACAATGAAAAGTAGCCCCTGCTCGCCACAACTAGAGAAAGCCCTTGAGCAGCAACGAAGACCCAATGCAGCCAAAAATAAATTAATTAATTTTAAAATAAAGAAAAGGTCACTGAGGTTCAAGGGGAGGGGACATAGACCCCACTGCTCAATGGAGGAGAGTTGATGTTGCATTTATAAGAAAAACGTGACATAGATTATATATTGCTACTGCTCTCTTTGGAAAACAGTATCTGCCCTAGCCAGTATTAGGACTTTTGATATATATTTTGAGTAGTATCTTTGCCTATCCAATAATATGAAAAATAGTATTTCACTATCATTTTAGTTTGTTTTTATGATTAAATATCCCAAACATTGTTTTACAAGTTATTTACCATTCATATTTTTCATGATTTTTTTGTTGTTGTTGTTTGACATAACCTTTATGTTTCTATGGATGTATTTAGTTGTTTAATAGTGACTTATAAAACATCTTCATGAATTGGGAGATTCGGATTGACATGTATACACTGATGTGTATAAAATGGATGACTAATAAGAAAAAAAAATCTTCATATACTATATTGAGAAAATCTTTGTCAGTTTCGTTGAAAACATTTTTTCTAGTGTGTCTTTTTTTTATTGCTTTATTGCATTATTCATTCTTTGTAAACTTTTAAATATGTTTCTATCTTATATGCCATGCTTAGGTATACCTTCCTTACCCCAGAATTACAAAAACAACTTTTTTACTTGTATTTGTTTGTAAGTTACCACAAAATAAATTCCATATAGATTAATGACAGGATCTAACATTTTTCCAGGTTTCTAGCTATTCATTTTTGTTTGTTGAAATCATCAAAATAGCAATACATTTTTAAAAATAGTAATATCCAAAGAAAAATAGAGAAGAAATCCAATGCTGATTATGTTCTGTTGAATAATCTGTGCCTGTTCTACATATGGAAATGTTACATTTGTCATGTATTAACTCCCATATATGCTTGAGTCTCTGGACTTTTTATTATTGATCTCTATTGTAATTTAATATCACGTTGCTTTAATCATTACAGTTTAAAAAATACATTTTAATATCTAGAAAGCTCCCTTTATCTAATGTAATCCATGAAGAGCTGTTAAAATACTAGGTCTCTAACTCTGCTTCCTCCCTGGTGATATTATTCAGGCTCATGGCTTTAAGCACTTTCTATGATGACAGCTTCCCTTTTCATATCTCCAGTCCAGGCCTCTTCTGTGAATGCCAAAGCCAGTTAGTTACTCCCTAGGAAGTTGAACAGGCCCCTTTGTTTCAACAAGTCAGAACTAAACCCTTAAATTTTCTTCTTCTCTGTAGATCTTCCAGGTCTTCTCCATCCCAATAAATAGCATTATACCAGCTACTCAGGTAATGTGAAAGGCAGATTTAGGGTTGTGGTAGCCAATCGTCAGTCATTATATCAGCGTAGAAATGGTTGAATTCTTCTAACATATCCATTAAAATAGGAAATGTGACTTTAGGGGGACAAGTTAAATCTACACTGAATCTGGAGTGTCAAAATTTGTGCCTCATTTAGCAGGTGAACATGGGGTGCTAAAAAGGTGAGTCAAGGACCCTTGGTCCTGCAGAGTATGTTAGGAGTTTATTTTTGTGTTAATAGAAGGGGAGTTGGTGTCTTCAGCCTCTCAGGCCATCGTGGTTTCTTGCTAGTTTCTGAGGACTAAACAGTGTTAATAAGTTTGCCCATAAGCAAGGAATGTACTAATACACTTCTGCATTTCTCATAAAGAATATTTTTTAAATACTTGTATCCTCTTATATGCTTTAAATAATTAAAGTAAATATGTAGTTTGAAAAAGTGAAGGTCAAAATAATCCTGAAGAACATACCAAGTGAAGAATTATAGACTTCAATAGGAAGTAAAGGTTAACATTGAAAATCATACGTTAAAACAAGAGTAAGTTCCATTTTCACTATCATTAGATGAATAATTTAAAATATAGCAACTCTAATAAGAATATAAAATCAGTGGAACAATATAAGATGATTTTGAGGAAAATTAAAAAAACACACATGAAACAAATGATGAATGAATTGTATACATTATTATTTGGTGATAGATAATAATTTTGCATCTGGTGACCATCCTTTTATTATTTAGTAAAAATAGTCATATACAGCAACAAGTTTTATAAATAGTAATATCTACAGAAAACAAGAAGGAGTCTTGTGCTGTTTATCCTCCATTTGTCCTTTAGGTGTATTCTCTGCTCTTTTCCATGGTGATCTAGCCTCCAGTAGGCTGACTTCTACCGACTGCATCATCTTAACTCCCTCACCTTTTTAATTTCTCTTGGGTTCATCCAATGGGAGGGACCAGGTAGGTATCAGAGAGCAGAAGAGAAGGGGAAGGGGGGAGGGGAAGGAAATAGAAAGCCAAAGAGAGAGCCATAGGGAAAGAGCTAGAATGTGTTTTGGTTGTGAACATGTTCCTTTACTTGTAGTTGGTCCATTTCCCACGACTTAGTTCTCATCAGACTCAGTATTACCACCATGCTTTGGCCCCTTCAGGCTTTGAGGTGATAATGGCATTCCAAGGTTGCTGCCCTTGGAGTACTTTACCATTCTTTGTTGGTCCTTAACCCTGCCACACTTCTGAAAATACTCTCTTCACTAAAATCTCTCTAATCATCTCTTTGAGAGAGCCTTCTGTTTCCTCCCTGGACCTTGATTGATGAAAGTTCCAACTTTGGTTCTTCAGCCGTATTCACAAAAGGAAAAAGTGTAGCTTGTGAACCCTACAGTGATCATCCTTACAAAGCTATTATGATCACTTACTACTCTTATATCACTTCAGTCCAACTTAAACTTCTTTTGGGTGACTTTGCATAAGCCAACTACCAAGCAATAGCAGGATGATAAAAAGAAAGATAAGACAGAATGCCTGTCCCTCAAGAAGGTTGGCTTACTCAGCAGACAATTTATAAACACTTGAAAAATTTTAACAAGATTATGTTATGACAGGATGTGAAAAAGAGACATTAATAGAAAGTAAATATAATTGAAAGCAGAGAAGAAAATGATGATTTGGTCTAGCAGGAAAGGCTTCACTGAGAAGGTGGGACTTTAACCAGACCTGGGAAGATGTAAATATGCTCCTGTATGACTCCACCAGTAAGTGTTTCCTGTCTGTTGCATCACACAGACAGTATTTTTTTTTCATTTGGATTCCTCTTTCAATATCCTAGAGTCATTATGTACAACCCAAGGTAGTATCTACCCATGCCTACTAGATTGGTTTCTTGCCTGACCTACCCTGTGCCAGAATGTGCTTTGAGTGACATAATGATTCTTTGCTCATCTGTTTGATGCACATTATGCCAACACTGTGTCAGGCACTCAGGAAGGTTTACATGAGGAGAGAATTGCTAGACGATTACATAGGAAGGATTTGCTAAAAGTGACCCCAGAAGACTCCTTAGGGCAAGAAATGGCCCAGCTCTAGAGTCATCAGATCTGTTTTTAATCCAGCTCCTCCATCTGCTAGTCATATGATCTTAAACAAATAAATTTATGTTGTCCCAGTGCCCTTTTCTGTAGAACTGTGGCTTTCATATCTTCTCAAGGGGTTCATGTTGAGTTCTAAATGAAATAATATTTAAAGGGTTTATGACTCGCTCACCTCATCTTAAGTAATTTCTTATAAATGACATCTATTTGTATTCTACGACCTTCCTCTTCCTATTGTTCTTGCTATTCCTAATTATTAGATTATTATTATTTTACAGTGAGTAGTACACACATACCTTGCAAGAAATCTTAAGGTATAATAGCAAAATTACATCCACATTAGAATGTGGTAAAGAGCAAGATTGATGACACTCTCAAAATTGAATTCCTGATGTGGAGATCAAAAACTGTGAGGAAGGAGGTGAGATATACATGAAACAAATAAAGATTTAACCATAGAATCATGTGTTCCTTAGGAGAAAACATGAAATGTTAGAAAAGGAACATCTAAAGACGTAACGTAAAAACTTACTTTAGAGGAAAAAGAAAAATGACCTGACTGTGCTGGTCAAAAGGGGTCACCACATTCTAGGCAAAATCACTGAAAAAAGAGATTCACACCTGGACTAAGTGTAACACAAATTTTAGTCATAAAAGTAAAAAGAAAGCCCAGAAATTTAAAAAACAAGAGACCTACAATGTACTAAAAATGAAGCAGTCCTCAGATTTCTCCTCTACAGTGTATGTCAGAAGAGAATGAGAAAATGAAACATCTACAGATTTGAGGAGGAAATTGTAATCCCAAATATTTATACACAGCCAAATTGTCTTTCATGTATGAGGACAACAGAACTACATTCACAGATGTGTGAACCTTAATCAAAGTTTTACAGAATGTATTGCCCACATACCTGTAAAAAAAAAAATCCTAGAAATGGTATTCCAACCAAGCTAGAGATTGCTGAAAATTAATAGCTCAAGAATGAAAAGCATAGGATATAAAATCACTTACAAATCTTTCTACCCAAGTTTCACCACAAACTTCAGTTTCTATGGTCTGCTTTTCTTTACTTAAAATTTGTCCTGAGAGATCTTTAATTATGATTTTTCACTCATTTCTTTTCACAGAGATATTTTTCATTCTTTTGTACGGCTTTTTTTTTTAATATATAGCTCCATAGTATTCCATTTTATGGACACACCATAACTTATTAAACCAGTCTGCCATTGATGGACATTGAGATTATTTTCAATATTTTTCTATTTCAAAGAATGACGGAACTCTATTTGTAGGATAAATTTCCAGATTTGGTATTACTGGGTCCAAAAGTATATGCATTTGTGATTTTGATATTCACTATCAAATTGTACCACATAGTATTTGTACAATTTTTTACTTCTATCTTTAATGTATGGGAATATTCATTTCCCCAAAGTATCATTAATGCAGTATATTATCATATTTGGATTTTTATCAGTTTTCTAGGTAAAAAATGATACCTCAGTGTAGTTTGAATTTATCTTATTATAAGTGAATTGGAGTACTTTTTCATGTGTGTTAAGAACCATTTTTTCCCTTTACATGGACTGATTGTTCATACCCTTTGTCTATTTTTTTTTTTTTTTTTTTTTTTCGGTACGCGGGCCTCTCACTGTTGTGCCCTCTCCCGTTGCGGAGCACAGGCTCCGGATGCGCAGGCTCAGTGGCCATGGCTCACGGGCCCAGCCGCTCCGCGGCATGTGGGATCTTGCCGGACCGGGGCACAAACCCGTGTCCCCTGCATCGGCAGGCAGACTCTCAACCACTGGGCCACCAGGGAAGCCCCCCCTTTGTCTATTTTTAATTTCTAGCAGCTCTGTATATATTAGAGAGATTACTTTTTTGTCTGTGATATGAGTTGCAAATGTTTTCTGGTTTGCCATTTTTCTTTTGACTTTTCCTAAGTTTTAGATATTTAGGTTTTAACATGCATGTGTTTTAATATATATGCAATATACATATTTTATAGCTCGATTATGAGTCATAGTTTAAGTCTTTCCTTCCCTAAGATTATAAAGGAATTTTCCCATTTTATTCTATGACTATGTTTTACATTTATATCTTTCATTTAACCGAAATTTATCTTGGTGTACATGGTGAGGTATGAATCCCATATATTTCTTTTGGTTTATTCAACATTATTTATTAAATAGTTCTTCTTTTACCTACTGATTGCATTGCCATTTGTATCAATTATTAAATCCCAATGTGTATTTTGGTCCAACTAGTGTTCTCTAAGGAATGAGATTCTGGGTAGTTTGTATTTTTTCTTTTAATTTTTTTTATGTTTAAAATTTACTACAACAAACATATGACTTTTATAATTAGGAAAAAATAAATTTTAAGTTTTCTTCTCAAAGCTAGCATATAAAAATATGTGCATTCTATAGAATCTTAATTTTGTTTTTAAAAATAAAGAAACAGCACAAATAAAATACTCTAAAATATTAACAGTGATTCTCTCCTCATAGTTTCACTATGGCTTACTTTTTCCTTCTCTTTTTTCTGTTGCTTTTACAATTTTATGCACTAGTGTATGAAAAATCTCTAAGTTAAAAAATTAAGTTTTTGTGGTAAATGAAATATGTCTTGTGTCACAGAGGAATTTGAGGTTATCTTATGTATTTAAAGTATTATGTGGAAATTAAATGTTACTTTCTGTCACTGACTTTCATTAACATTACTTAGATTTTCAGATCACATTAATTCAACTCCAAATTCCTCTCACATTCATCAAAAAAGCATGTTGACTGCCAAATCCATTCAATCAAATATCTATAAACTTTTTTTTATAAAGTACTAGAAGAAACATTAAAATATATTCCCAAACTTCTGCTTGTAATAATTTCTGAACTAAAATTTTAGTTACAGAAATAGAAACACTAATAGTGCCACTGTACTGATAGCATTGTCATAATTTGTGACTTATATTTGCTTATTATGAGATAACGAACCTCAAAACATCCTCACTTTGACATAGCAGTTTTGTAAATTAGACACTTCAGAATAATTATTTTTCTTTTTATGGAAAAACAAAATTCTCTGACATAATTTTTAGATGAGTCATATCTTTAAATTTTAGGTTTATATAAAAGGAATACAAATAATTGAGCTTTTATCAATCCTTTTAATCTTTTACATTTGTATCCCCTTGCATAACGGTCTCAAGGGACTTTTTAATTAATAAATAAGCAGTGAGCTTTCAAAACACCAGGCAAATACACAATTTATTACTGAACTTGGAAGAGTTCATTCTTTCTTTTAAACCAAATGACAAAGCAGAACAAGTCCTTAAGTCATGAATTTTAAGTTTTCAAAATTTCATTTATATTCCCTCCCTTTCATTTAATATTTCTTCTCAGAAACAGCACCTACTTAAAAAATGAAGTCAGCTTTAGATTCGTAAATTCTGTATTTATAGAACTCAAATTAATGCGGGATTTCCGTAACCTAAGATGACACAGTTATGAAGAATAGCACCCCTACGATTTTTACCTTGTGTCTGACCACAGAAAGAGATGTAAAGTACAGTTATAGTCAGGATTCTCCAACCCAAATGTGCTTGTTAAGTTTGTTTATCCAGTCAAACCACATGCCACACAGCTGCAAACTATTTAGAGAAGGTTTACTAGACACTCCTCTGTCTAGGAATGCTTTCTTTCTTTTCGATTTTCTGCCTCATATCACACTGGGGACTACTTAATGTGACTACATTAAGTGTTTTCTGAACAACTGCTATTTCTAAATAGTTCTGATGTCTTTGGGGGCATACTTCCCTCAAAAGCCAGATTTCCTTGGAAGGGATTCTGGTTCAATTGATTAATTTAGCATATTGAGTATATAGGTTGATACAAACAACCACAATTATTGTTTTGTCTGACAATGGCCTAGGTGCTGGGGCTGAAGCAGGGAATAGGGCACACAGATGGCTATTTTTATGGAGAGTACATCCTGGTGGGGGAGACCTAAAATCAATAAACAACCAAATAATGAAAAGAGAACATTCCAGAAAGAACTGATATGCACATAAAGAATAACTGGGTGACAAGGCCTTTTTCAGGTCTATTTTCTAAAGAATCTAGAAGAGCGTAATTCACATCAAGAGGCAGCAAATCTCTATCATGTTCCCTTTCCCTCATTGAGACTTTAGAGGGAGAAATAAAGATGGGGAATCCAAAACCAAATCCAAACCAACCCCCCCACCAAAAAAAAAAATATATGGTTTGCAGGGACAGAGCAAAGAAAAGGTATAGGCAGAACTGCTGGCCCAGCGAGCATGAACACCAAGACCAAGTGGCTGGGGGAACATGTGCCCACAGTTAAGTGTGGGCATCTTGAGCTGCCGTCAGTGTTACAGAGGCTCTAGGCCTGTAGAACTGGAAGTGACCTTTGGTCATTTATTCCAACCTTCCTGTCTTACAAATGGCATGGCTGGCACCTGAAGTGTGATGAGACTCACCCATGTCATGGTTAGAAATTTAGAACCAGAACTAGAAGTTAGCCTTCCTGGTAAATTTAGTTTATATCACTAGCAGTATTTGCTTTCATCTGGATTGTTTGTGATGTGGGTACTAAAAAACATGGTTCCTGAGCTAGAATCAAGAAGTGATAGTGTGAGATTTAGGTAGTCACAAAAGTAGGTATTCAATGAGTTTATTATATGGTAAATAATGTGTCTGTGCATCAGAACATCCTGCAAATTATTAGTGAAACTGGCTCGTGGATCCTCTTCTGTTGGGGTTATGGAGAAACACAAGCCCTCTTCCTTTTCCCCAAAATGATGAACCAAAAGCAGCTTGAAAATTGAAAAGATAAAGGAACTTGTGTTCAAGAGAAGTACTTAAAAAGGCCCAAACTAGGGACCAAAAATAAATAAATTAATTAAAGAGTTAGGATGATTAGCTCTTTAGTTATTTGGAAGGAATTCTAGTGAAGATTAAAAAACACTGTGATCTGGTCTGTGGTTAAATCCCATGACATATAATTTTAGCAATCATCTGGGAGACAGCCAATGGTGGGGTGTAATTATGGAAATGCTGACATAGCAGAACACAGTGGAAACCAAATTAATTTTCAACATGCGTACCCAAGACCTAATAAGAAACTTCCGTGGGTGATGAGAAAATAATTGAGAAATTAAAAAGTGAGAATATGTGAGTAAATATAGAAAATGAACTGAATTCTCCCTCCCATTTCCATGATCTTTCCACTAGCCCTTTGTGCCCTAATCTGAGAGAATAGCAGCGTCTTGGAAATCTTCCCAACAAATCCTCTGAGTGAAGGTAAGAAGCTGGATTAATCTTTCAAGGCACTTTTTAATGCAACCTGCTTCTACTGACATGAGGAGAAAGTTAATTAAAAAGAAGAATACCGGGCTTCCCTGGTGGCGCAGTTGTTGGGGGTCTGCCTGCCGATGCAGGGGACACGGGTTCGTGCCCCGGTCTGGGAGGATCCCACATGCCGCGGAGTGGCTGGGCCCGTGGGACACGGCCGCTGGGCCTGCGCGTCCGGAGCCTGTGCTCCGCAACGGGAGAGGCCACAACGGTGAGAGGCCCGCGTACCGCAAAAAAAAAAAAAAAAAAAAAAAGAAGAATACCTAAACTGTATTTTTGAAGTTGTTATTTTAAAAAAAGCATTAAATAACAACTATAACAATAACTATGAATTTACCATGGACTCAATTAGGGGCCCAGGAAAACTATAAAATCTCACATGAAGGTAGAGCTTAGAGGTGGCAGCTGCTTTGAGACCCTTTTAGAAACGGAAGGGGAACAGGAGAAACAGTAGCTCATTTAACATATGGAATTCAGAACTTCACATCACATCTTCTCAAACCAGCCTGCCGTTGGAAGGTACTATTTCTCTTGGCTACAGAGTCTGCTTTTGTTAAAAGCCTATAACTCTTTCATTGTCTGGAGTAAGTGATAGTAAACACTTTGTCAGATAGGAGGTACCATGGTTGGGCTCAGTAAAAAGCAGAAGCAAGAGGTATACGTTTTGTTAGATTTCAGTTCAGTTCCATGTAACAGAAGTTTCAGACAAGAGAAGAGAAAACATAGCTATATCTGAGCAATGGTAAATGGGATTCCCTATTAAGGATGGCTTGATCATGGTAATCTTTATCTTGTTCGTTATCTAATGCTGCATAACAAAGTGCCCCCAAATTTAGCATCTTAAAACAGCAATAAGCATGTATTGTCTCACACAGTTTCTGTGGGTCAGCAATTCAAGAATGGCTTATATGAGGTGGTTCTGGCCCCAGGTGCCTTATGAGGTGATGGTCAAGGTGTTGGGGCATTCACTGGGCTGTAGGCAAGAGGACTCAGTTCCTTGCTGGCTGTTAGCAGGAGGCCTCAGTTATTCAGCACAGGGGACTCTCCACAGGGCTGCTTTTCATGGCATGGCAGTTCACTCCTCTCAGAATGCATAATCAAAGGTTAAAGTGAAGCCTTAATGACTTTTGCCCTAGCCTTGCAAGTTACACTCCTTCATTTCCACAATAGCCTATTTTGTTTCATTAGACACCTTCACTTACGCTAAATTCCCTAGAAGTCTAAGATAATAGTGCTCAGGGGTAGACTTCAACACTACCACGTAGTCCATTTGCTGCAGTGGTTAGAACTGTCACTTGGCCAGCTATTTTTTGAAATTACTTAAATCAGGAACAGTTTAAAGAATTGAACAGTAAGGGTAAAGCAGATTGTTCTCAGGACATAAAACTAAACTCACCTTATTATGTATTGTTACACTGCTGTCCACTCTCATTACCAAAGGCCATAAAACAATTTTAAGTGTTCCCTGGAATGTCACCAGCAATAAACGTTTTTGCTTTACTGTTCTGTTGAGTTGAATGTTAACCGTTATATTTTAGAACTCTTACAGCTGGGAAATCTAAAAATGCCTTCTGGTCTTTAAGAATTCATTAAAATATCTGCTTTGGGTAACCTTGGTATTACCTTAAGTATGGTTGGGGAAATAATGTCATAATCACTGAATTTTATTAGCTACCAACCCTTTTTATCATAAAATACAGTGTTATGAAACCTAGAGCCTGTTCTGTCCCATGCTAGTGACTTTACCTCTTCTCTTGACGGTATGTCCATGAACCCTGACTAAGCTTTCCTGAGAGCACTATATTTATTGCTGTCCTTCATGGCCAAAGGTGACAATACAGATGATGTTATAGTATGGCTGATGGGAAGAATCTCTATCCCGAGTACACAGAGCATCTCCCATACTTCAGCCTGAAAAGCCTACGACCATTTGCAGGGTTGAGATTCTGTGATTTTATCATATACCTGTCAGGTTTACATTTTTACTTCATTTGAGAAGAAAATAATCCCTTTTACTTTAGTTCTAAATTCACGTCTGAATTAATATAACTATTACATTTTTAATTAGGTTTTCTTCACCATTCTGTGTCATAAAATGAGGGAATTGTGGGGAGCTTGAAAGCAGTACGTGTCTCCACCATGCCGATGCCATTATTCCCAGAGTATTTCCTCTTCCTTCATCAGTTTCCTCTTATTAGAAAATATAACTTCTAAAATTTGCAACTTAAAACTATATTTGTGGGACTCCCCTGTTGGTCCGTTGGTTAAGACTCCACACTTCCACTGCAGGAGGTGCGGGTTCAATCCCTGGTCCAGGGAACTAAGATTCTGCATTTTGCATGGCGTGGCCAAAAAACAAACAAAAACCTGTATTTGCCCAGCCTCTGCTTCATTAAAACAAGGGAGAGAAAGATCAGCCTAGAGTATGCTTAACACAGTTAATACCCGGTCTCTTTTTTTCTTTTCTTTTTTCCCCCGGTACGTGGGCCTCTCACTGCTGTGGCCTCTCCCGTTGCCGAGCACAGGCTCCAGATGCGCAGGCTCAGCAGCCATGACTCACGGGCCCAGCCGCTCCGCGGCATGTGGGATCTTCCCGGACCGGGGCACGAACCCGTGTCCCCTGCATGGGCAGGTGGACTCTCAACCACTGTGCGCTACCAGGGAAGCCCTCGGTCTCTTTTATACTATGTGTGACTTGGACATTTTTTAAAGGTGATTGATGCAATTATTTTTCTCTTCCTTTACAATCAAGTAGGAAGTGTGGTGCATCTTCATAATAAAAAACTCACTGAGCTAAATTCAATTAAAAGAGATGTTCTGTAAGGCTATAAAGGACCACTGTATATGTATCTAAGGAAAAGAGTCCAAGTAGATCTGGAGCTAAAAGTGGATCTGAAGGTCATGTTCAGGGGTTATTCTTTCTGTCTGTCTCAAGCACCTTGTGTTTTCTGTCATCCTTGTTTTTCTCTCTGCTTCTTCACTCTGAAGCAGCTTCCTCTTCTTGCCACTGGTCCCCCAGCCCTTATACCACATGACGATTTCAGTGCCAACCACCATCTAATAAATATCTGTGTGTCTCCAATCAAGTTAGAGAAAAAGAAAGAGATCTGAATGTTACTTATATTTTCCCTGTATAGATTCTAAGGGAGATGATATTAATGATAGTCCCTCGTTTATGGAATGGGATGAGGACTATGGTAATACAAGATTACATAAGAAGAGAGACTTTTAATTGGTCTGAGAGAGAGAAGGAGAAGTTAAAAGAGAGACAAACTGTCTTGGTAGCCAGTAAGAAACTTGGTGAGTCATTGAAAAGGATGTAAATGTTTAATCAGGACTTCTGTTAAGTTTTGTTGTGTATTGTGTGATGTAATTCTCTTTTTTAAATTTCCCCATCATATCTTCTCTAATATCTATCCTTTGCTAACTTTTGTATGGTCAAGCTTGCCTTCTGGGGACGGTGATTAAGGCTTAAGTCAAAGTGAGTAGGGTTGAGAGCTGAGAGGCTCCACTCAGCAGTGCCCTCATACTTGTGGGAAGGAAAAGGGATCCAGACTCACTTTTCCATGATTTAGCATATACCTTCTTTCCCAGCTTTATTCCCCAAAGGCCATCCTCACATAACCAAAGTCGGAGCTAGGAAGAACAGGCTTCTAGATTCTCCATGTCTTTTCATAATTCTATCACTTTGTTCGTGTTATGCTACCTCCTCGTCAAAAATCCATTTCAGCAATTCCCACAACTACATCAAGACCAAACCCCAATGCTACTTTCTCCAGGCAAAACTGACCTCTCCTTCCTCTCCACTCTTAGGGCACTTGGTTTAGTACTTATATTACCTCTGTCACATTATGCCTTGCACTAAACTGACTGTATCATCTGCCCTCTTGGAGTGTAAGAAACATCTTATTCGCCTCTCAGATTACTCACATGAGGCCAAGCACAGTGCATGGCGCATTTGAGCACTCAGTAAATGTTTTTTGAAAAGATAAGTAACGCAGGGACCTGTGTGGTTTGAGTAGGGTGTGTTCTATCCAGATTTTTATAGTGTAGTACTAGAAAATAGTAGGCTAAAACATGTGCACCTAAGTGTGTGCATTTCCATGATGAAGATATGTTGGCCTCTTGCTGATAATGAACTTTCACCTACCTGTCACGTAGTCTGCCTGAAGATAAATGGGAGTGTGAACATGTAAACACTTTGGGAAGTAAAAGCATGCTCGATAAATAAAAGCCATTGTTTATTTCTGTATACTATATAGAGTAGGATCTCTATAATTCAATGTCTCTCGGGACTATGGGTGACCATGATAGTTTTGGTTAATCTGAACCCTCCAGGTCAGTGCTACTCAAGTTGTGAACCATGGACCACTGCCAATCCAAGAACTGTTACTGGTGTATAATGAGATAAATGGAAACATTTGGAGTCAGCATTTAAAAACCTTTGAAGCAACTTGACACAACAATATAACTAAGTAATTTAATAATAAAAATGTGACTTATGTCTCTACACTTTTGTTGTATTAATTTCATTTTGCCAGTAATTCATTTCCGTTGTTGTGTGATAGGATTCACAATAGATTGAGAATGAAAACAAAACATCAAAAAAGCTGGTCCATGGGCTTCCCTGGTGGCACAGTGGTTGGGAGTCCGCCTGCCAATGCAGGGGACACGGGTTCGTGCCCCGGTCCGGGAGGATCCCACATGCCGCAGAGCGCTGGGTGAGCCGTGGCTTCTGAGCCTGTGCGTCCGGAGGCTGTGCTCCGCAGCAGGAGGGGCCGCGGCAGTGGGAGGCCCGTGTACCGCAAAAGAAAAAAAAAAAGCTGGTCCTTCAGTGTAGATAGTTTGAGAAGCACTGTTTTAGGTAATTCTTTCCAGAATGGAAGATACCCACATTGTGTACATGGGAGTGTTGGGAAAAATGATAAAAATAAACCAGTAGACATTATGAAATACTAGTATCAACAAAACTCAGTGAAAGTTGATATAATTATCAACAAAAGTTGGTATAAAGGAACAATATAGTGAATGATAGTGAGAAAAAAGCATCTGAAATGTAACAGTTCCGATTCATAGTGTTCGTTTTGAGCAGTCTTCCCAAAATGTTTTGTGCCTCTTTAACAATCCTTTATGCAATCTCCTCTCTCTAGTAACTAAGCTTACATTCTGGAACTTTTAGAGAAAATAACATGCTCCCCTGTTGTTAAATGAGTTTGGGTGTTGTGCTTGCTTGAATAAAACATCTATGCACCCTTTTAATTAACGTGAACAAGAATTCTCCAGTCATCTGTAAGTCTTCTCTATGAAAAATCCCTTCAGGAAGTCAATAATTCAGTGTCTTTAACATACAACTGAGCTTTGGTTATCCTTTGGTTTTTTTGCCAGTTTGACACTGAATTTTTATGGAAAGTCTTCTTAACCTGGGTCAGGATGATATTTTGAGTAAACAGTATGTGGTTCTTATTGTCGGAGCATCTTGTTTTTCCAGATTACCAAGATAATACATTTCACAGGGGTCTTAAAAATGTTCTACAGATTTCTGATACTGTAGACAGTAATATTTGCCAGTGTCTTAAAATTTAGTATTCATGAATCATGTTACAGATTTTGATTTGAGGACTCAGGGATTTATTATGTAGATCACAAAATCAGAGGGTAGGGACTGAATTCAATGTCAGGTTTTGTGCTATGCCTGATGGGATGGGATTGCTCAGAAATGGTTCTTTTTTTATTTTGCAGTACACGTGCCTCTCACTGTTGTGACCTCTCCCGTTGCGGAGCACAGGCTCCGGATGCGCAGGCTCAGCGGCCGTGGCTCTCGGGCCCAGCTGCTCCGCGGCATGTGGGATCTTCCCGGACCGGGGCACGAACCCGCGTCCCCTGCATCGGCAGGCGGACTCTCAACCACTGCGCCACCAGGGAAGCCCTCAGAAATGGTTCTTAATGCTTAGGAGACAGAGTCCTTGATATTGCATCCGGACTTGATATTACGTTCTAAGCAAAACAGGAGGATTTTCTGATCCGTTTATAATGTAATTTTAACTTTCCTATGTTCCATTTCACTTTTCTTTCCTTCCCCTGGCAGGCAGATCTGGCCTCAGGCTGCCCAGGACCTGTTTGAACTGAACTTGGAAACCTGGACAAGCCTGGGGTTATGGTCCTCTAGGGTACACGCTCCATGTCTACCCCTTTCCTCATACTTTTCAGACTCAGATTATCTTGACTCGGTTTGCAAAGTAGCCTGTATTTCCTCCAGAGTCTTTTAAAAAAGAAATTAGAATGTTTCATAAAGCTAAAGATGCTCCAATAAAGAGAAAGTCTGTTTCCCGCTCGTCAAATTGTTTCCTATAATACATTAATATTCAAGTCTGCTCTAAATGTGTATTTTAAATTACCCCTTATATAATTGTTTATGGGGAGGTAAGGAAAGTCTAGATTGCACCCACTAGAAGTTTTGAAGGCTTTGCTAATTTTTTAAATTCTTTGTAGTTCAGTGAGCATAAATTTAAATCCAAGGATATAATTCTTTTAAAAATGAGCTGGCTTCTTGATTTTTCATCTTATCTTTGCCTCTTGATCTTGCTGTCTTAGGAATTATTGATGGCTCTTTCCTGACTGTCTTTCCGGTCTGACTTTTCTCAAGACAAATCCCAAACCGTGATATAGCCATAATGAACTTTCTTCAGCCATGGGTTTAGCTACAGCTGTTCCAGAACCCTCTCTCCACCTTCCCTTGGCCCTGAAGACGTTTCTAGGCTCCCTAATCCATCAGGCCATCCCTCACCAGCTCTCCCATCCTGCTGCCTATGCTCTTCCTCCCAATGACAGATCCATCACTTCTGATCCTAGATTTTTCTCTCCACCTGCAGCTTAGATATGATGTTTTGATCTTCCCTTATCTCTCTTCCTGTCCTTATTGAATATTCCGCCTCCCTAGACTCACAGTAGTTAGTTCCAGTTCCACTATCACCCAGTTCCCCCTTTTCTTTTAAATTCCTCTCCACTCCTAAACCCAGTTCTGGCTTCAAGTGCCTGGGTGGGGAATCCAGAGATCTTGAAATTATCAGCCATCTTGATAACAACTGAGAGCCTCACAGTGATAATTTCAACAGTGGCCAACCTTTCTCTGGCTCCTTCCTATAGTTCTCTCTTGTCCTTG
Source organism: Orcinus orca (assembly GCF_937001465.1). NCBI lineage: Eukaryota > Metazoa > Chordata > Mammalia > Artiodactyla > Delphinidae > Orcinus > Orcinus orca. Next base: position 68,768,202 of record NC_064565.1, read on the forward strand.
GTTGCATTGCGAATCCTATTTTGCTAAATGTAGTTGTATTCATGACATTGCTTTACCTATACCCGACTACATGCTAGAACTTAAATAATCCTGAAAACTCATGCCCAGTGGAAGCAAGCAGAGAGTCAGGCAAGCCTGATATGTCTTGTTACTTGTTGACAAAGTGCCTGACAGAATAATTCCATCACCTCTGCTTCTCTGCTCTTGACTTTTAAAAAAGGTACCCATTCAACCTTGAGGGTATTATGCTAAGTGAAACAAGCCATAGAGAGAAAGACAAATACTGTATGATCTCTCTTATATATGGAATCTTAAAAACAAACAAACAAACAAAACCAAGCTCATAGATAGGTGAGAACAGATAGGTGGCTGCCAGAGGTAGGGGGTGGGTACAGGTGGTCAAAATGGGTGAAGGGAGTCGAAAGGCACAAACTTCCAGGTATAAAATCAATGTCCTGATGATGTAATGTGCAGCATGGTGACTATAGGTAATAATACTGTAGTGCATATTTGAAAGGTGCTAAGAGAGTAGGTCTTAAAAGTTCTCATCAGGGCTTCCCTGGTGGCGCAATGGTTGAGAGTCCGCCTGCCGATGCAGGGGATACGGGTTCGTGCCCCGGTATGCGGCAGTGGGAGGCCCGCGTACCACAAAAAAAAAAAAAAAAAAAAAAAAAGTTCTCATCAGAAGAAAAAAAATTCTGTAGCTATATATAGTGACAGTGGTAACTAGACTTATTTTAATATCTATAAATATCGAATCATCATGTTGTACCCCTGAAACTAATATATATCACTTCTACCTCAATTTAAAAAATCATAACAAAATTAAAATAAATTAAGAAAGGCATCCATTCAGAAACATGAAATACCATTTCCCACTGTGCTTACCAGTTTCTGCCCCCTGAGTCTGTACCCTGCCCTGAATCACACTCTGCCTGTTGGCATCCCATGTGAGTATTTCACGTGGCATCAACAGCAGCTGCTCCCCATAGCAAAGCAGCTGTGAAAGCTGATCAGCCAGGATTTTTCACTTGAATCAGTTTAAACGGAGCCCACAAAGATGTGGCAGACACAACTTAGCTATTTCTTTCAAATTTACCATCTTAGCCTTATGCTTGGAGCAGCGTGTTTGGTCTGTGCCTCGGGTATTAGGAAGAGGACTAAAGCCTCCTGTCACTAATAACACCCTTTCCCACATTAACCCTTCAGATCCCAAGGAATTCTTTGAGAACAGATAGAACTGACTTCCCCAGGGTCTGGTTTCTCTCTCAGTGGGTGACACTATAACACAGTTCATCTTTTTGAAGTGAGCAATCTGTCAGTTTCAACACATCATTTCTCTTTTCCTCCCGTGTTTACATCTGTAGCCAAAACTGATTCATTTCACTTAGCAGCAGCTCCTAAAAGAATTAGATCTTTTATCTAGCCATCTACCCACTTATCTATTTACTTATTTAGTATAGTCACTGCCTTAGCATCTGCATTTTGAATGATTTCATACCCTTTCTCTTCTCCTTACCCTGAACCTGCCCATCCGACTCTTCTTTCAGGCTGTGGCTCCTCTCCTGCTTGCTTTCACCAGGCTATCTAAGACCATCTCGCTTTGCAGTTCCTTCTCTTTTCTGTGTGTCCCTGTGCTCCTCGGTTAACATAATCCTATGTGAGCCTTTCATTTTATCATCCATTACCGTGTGTGAGCCTCGCTTCTGATTGCATTCCATCTCAGAAACGCTAGTTCTATATAGATCACCTACACAGGTCACCTGTATAGATTGCCTATACTGATAACACCTGTCAAAGAAAACGGAACTGGATCCTGTCCACCAGTCTCGTTTTTGCAGATTTACTTGGGGAAACCCCCTCGGTATGATCCCAAGAGTCCCTGATTACCTATGTTTAATCCTGTTCCCGCAGTGCGGGCCATGTTCTAAATGCTCCATACACACGCACTCATTGAATGCTGACAACGCTAGGAAATCCAGAGCATTATCATTCCCGTTCATAGGGTAAGAAATTGAGGCACAGAGAGATGAATGACTTGCTGGGCACACAACTTCTCAGAGAGAAAATAGGCTTAACCCAGGCAATTTAGCTCTAGAGCCCATGCTGTTAACCACCATGCCCCAGAAGAGTGTTTCAGCATCTACTATTTCTGCTTTCCATCTCTTCTCCAGGTCCCATGAACTTTCCAGATTCCTCCTTTGGCCACTTTCTGACCAACTAGGAGAAAATAAAGATTCTCTCTTGAACTCATGAAATCTTATGACTTCTTTACTCGTCACACTTTCATTTCTTAGTGCAAATTTAACTCAATTCCTTTATCTCCATGGCTTTCCTCCATAACCTTGCCTTCAGCTCACATTACTGAATATAGATAGACATTCATAATCCTCTTACTGACATTTTTTGTCAAGAGGTGCAGCTTTAGAGAAAGCATAGCTCCTCCAAGAATGCTCACAGCCCGCATCTGAGCTCCTAACTCTTGAGAGTCTAGAGTGAAATTCCTTACTTTCCTCTGAGTCATTTGTTGACTGTTACACAATTTTAGGTCATTTTAAAGCACAGAGGACTCTGTAACCCCTTACATTCTGAATCAAGGCTGAAATTCAAGCAGATAATAAGGCAGACTCTTAACCAGAACAGCTGTTATGGTGGCAAAGGAAGGAGCCCAGGAAATGGCATGAATTTAGACCCTTTAAATGACTGAATAATATGTTTAATTTTCAAAAAGTCAACATTTGGGACTTCCTTGGTGGCGCAGTGGTTAGGAATCCGCCTGCCAAGGCAGAGGACACGGGTTCGAGCCCTGGTCCGGGAGGATCCCACTAAGCCCATGTGCCACAACTAGAGCCCCTGAGCCACAACTGCTGAAGCCCACATGCCTAGAGCCGGTGCTCCACAACAAGAGAAGCCACCGCAATGAGAAGTCCACGCACCGCAACAAAGAGTAGCCCCTGCTCGCCACAACTAGAGAAAGCCCACACGCAGCAACGAAGACCCAATGCAGCCAAAAATAAATAAACTAATTAAAATAAAAAGAGAGCAGATTGCTCCATCTCCTATTTAAAAAAAAAGAGGTGAGTTTTAAAAAAAAAAAAGGGAACATTTGAACCTGATAATCCGGTAGCCATATGTTGTGCAAAAGTTCACTAGCATGAACTGAAAAGTCTTGGCCTGATGTCAAGCCACATGACTCCTTCTCATAAAAGGGCAGGACCTTGCTTTTCTACTTTTCCTTTGTTTCTATGACTAGCCTGGACTCACTTGGTGATATTGAGGAGTTAGCTTTGATTCCTCTTTTTCTCCCCCTTCCAATCCATCAACGAAAAAACCTTGTTTCTCTGGTTTACGGAGCACGAAAGTCCTGGCCCCTGACCGCTTCTCTGACTTTATCTCTCCCCCTCACCCACACGCTCCACCCGTGCTCGCCGGCTGTCTGTTCTGTGATCATTCTCAAGCCATTTTTTCCTCCCTTAGGATCTTCACCAGCTCTTTTCTCTGTTCAAAATGCTATCTCTTCCCTGATATTTTCATGGCTCATCCTTTTCTGTCAGAAGCCTTCCTGAACCATCCACTCTGAAGGAGCTGTCCACTGATTCTGTCACATAACTTTATTTTAACTAACATAATAATAAATATAATTTGAAATTTTAACTAAAATAATAATAAAGTTAACTTTATTAACTGTAAGTAGTGCAGTGCACTCATTATAGTTACAAGACCTTAAACTGGGACTCTTTACCTAAGTTTTAGCTGAGTTCAAAAAGGAGAGGTGAAGAATACTTCAGTATTCTGAAGTGAGGTGCTAGGCTTCCTACACAGGACTTTTCAAGGGAGTTGATAGCTTGGTCTTGCAACTCTTGGTTAACCACCAACTTACAGTCTATAAAATTGTTTGGAAGAGGCAAAAGAGATATTGAAGATTAAAAATTATTTTTTCAGAGAGAATTGCTGGTGTGCTGCTCCCCAAAAATCTCTACAGTAAAGAGGAAAGGGGGGTATATCCCCCTCTTTTTTGCCTGCTGCAGAGACTTTGGTAAGACTACTCAGTGATCTTGACCTATGTCCCCTTAAACTGTGGGATACAGACTCACACCCAGAAATGTCTGAAGGAAGAAGACTGGATGCTCTGAGACAAGCAGGAAGAAGACGCAGAGTTGAAAACAGCCTAGACTCCCAGAATTTACCATGACAAAGGACACACGAGTGCTACCTCTTGACCAGATGATGGGCACAAGAGAAAGCCCCAGCCAAGAGCCCTTTTAAATCCTACCAGAGAGGGCTATGCATAGGGGAAAAGTGATCCTAAGAGGAGTTGAGCTTCTAGATTCTTAGTAACTGAGAGAGAACATTTAAGTGGCCACCTAGAGGAATATAGATCACCCACATTAGGACTAGAGCAACAGAATTCATTTATTCATTCAACATAATGGTTATATCACTATTGGATTTTTCACCTAGTTTATTTCCTTACTTCTACAGTGCCCATCTCCTTTGACTAGAATATACATTTAACAAGAGTAAGGGCCTTTTCTATCTTTTCATGGTTGGCTAGAGCAGTACTTGGCATATAGTTGGTATATTTGTGGATGAATATTTAATAAATGTTGATTGATTGACTGAAATAGGTGAAGACTAGGAAAATGCAACTTCCAGTCCCTTCCCACAGTGATATGCAGATTCTAGTACTGTGAATGTCCACTAAGCTAACATAGTTGGAACTATAATCATTAACAAGTAGAAGCCTCAGAAGCAAAGGCTGATTAAAAAAAAATAGTTGATTAAAAATCTAACAACTACTTCATCACTTTCTCCTAAATTATTTTTTGTTTGGTTTTGCTTTTTTAAACAGAGCACCTCATGATAAATCATATTCTGTTATCAATATAACCCTTGTCATACTATGCTGTAAGTTTCAACCTATTTATACAAGTTAAATAATCTTATTTTATTAGTCTATTATATTCTTCTTATTTTAAAATGTTTTTTTATATATACAAAATAATATATGTAATGTAAATTGAGGCATAATAATATCGGTAAATAACATTTTATCACATTATAAGTAACTGTAGAAAATTATCCAAAGTGGTGTGACATTTTAGAGAAAAAATAGTGTTAATTCTTAGCCCTAAAATAAATTTCAATTTTAATATATGTAATGTAAATTGAGGCACAATAATATCAGTAAATAACATTTTATCACATTATAAGTAATTGTAGAAAATTATCCAAAGTTGTGTGACATTTTAGAGAGAAAATAAAATGTTAATTCTTAGCCCTAAAATGAATTTCAATTTTAATGAACTTGATGCAACTATCTACTTTTCCAAAATACACACATATACAGAGCTGTCTAGGGCTACAGACACACTCATTTTTATACAAACTTCATATATAGGTATACATACATTATAATTGTAATATATAAAGCTAGTATGCATGTGTGTTTATATTCAACTTACGTGATATGGAATATATACTGCCTTCCCAAAATGAAGGTGGAGAATTCATAGAATTTTAAACTAATTTAAATAATGGCACCAATTTCCTGAGCCCTTTTCTATACCAGGCCCCTCCTGAGCAGTTTAATAAACACTATCTAATTAAATTTTCAGAAAATCCTCAGGAATTAAGTCGTATCCCCATTTTACAGATTAGGAAACTGAGGCTTAAGAAAACTAAGCTTCTTTCCAAGATGACGGCAGAAAATCAGTAGTGAGTGATAAAACAGAAAACTTTCTGACTCCAAAATCTACCTTCTCAGACCTTTTAGTCATTCACCATGTTCCTCCCTAATCGATAGGTGCTACTAAATCTGTGTAGGGCCAAGATTATTTTCAGTGTAATCTTTTGAAATCATATACCAATATTTTGTGTGTCTATTTATTAATTTATGTTACTGTTTCCTCTCTCACATTTAACAAATAAGCCTCAAATCGCTATAGAGACTTCTAAGAAGAAGCTAGATCCGAAGTGTCTAGGAGGGCTTTAAGATTCAACTTAATAGAGATATTATATTGGGCCACAATTTTGATGAGTAAGTAATATCTTTCAAACTAACATCAACATCTCTTCTGAGAAAAGAGAGAAAACAAACTGAAAATCATGAATTTTAACAAAATAGCTGAGCTGTTTGAATTCTTTGTGTGTTTAGTTTTGCTTTTGTTTGTTTGTTTACTTCTTTTGCCTTAATCAGGTTCTATAGGAGATTTGAAAGCATTATCAAGTGTCATCTTATGCTTATTAGTAATATTAAGCTAGGGAGTAAAGATAGTAGAAAAATGTTTTTTACTTAACTTAATGAAAACACTTTGTTCAATCAGTTAAGACTATTTCATTAACTAACAAATAATTATTGAACTTCTTCAATATGATTAACCAAAGGGAATTCAGAAGTTATAGTCCCTTTGGGAGTTGAGAGATTCTTCTGAGTGTTCATTACGGCTATCAAATATTTGACCAAGATAGCGAGCAAAACAACATGTGTTTTGCACTGTAGTTAGGGTGCACCAACTATCACAAATAGTTGCCTGTTCCCCTCTCCCTCTCTCAGGTGTGCTCATGTTGTTACAACAATGAAGGGCGCATATGCAATGCAAGTTCACACTGAGAAAAACTTGTCTATTCCACTGATAATCTTCTTTGTCTGAGAGGAGCTGGTCTCTGGGGCCTTATGGGTATGAGTCATAAACAACCAGATGAAAGGTTTAAAGGGGTTACTTGGCTATAGTAGACAAAAACATCCTGTTATGGAAATCTTCTAAACCAGTATCTGTACGCGTAGATTTCTTTTTCTTTGCAACTAGCTGTATTCTAGCTATCATATATTTCTCATTTTTTTAACCTCTATAATTCAGCCTAAAAATATAACTACTTAGGTATTCTGACACTTCAGTTGGATGTCAGTGATCACTTTGTTTTGAACAACCATCAAATCTAAGACTGAGTTTCCTTGGAGGTCACTCGAGGATCAACATAGCCATTGGAAGAACAATAAAAATTTCAGATTTTTATTTTGGTATCAAACTACAGATACTTTTGTGGCTCAAGGAAGGTTGAAATCACTTGACATCAACCTTTAAAAATTAAACTCCATCTTTAACAACAATAGCTAAACCCTAAAAATAGTGCCAATTATTTCCACGTAAACACCAGATGGGGAGATTCCCCTAGACCTGTGTTTCATCCGTTCAGTCAAGAAACAGTTATTAAGCCATTTCTACAAGGTGCCCAGACCATGCACAAGTCCTGAGAGCAGAGAATGGAATAACCTAAAGTTCCTGCTCTCACCCAGAGAGAGCTCCTTTCTGACAGTGATAGCGTCTGTGAAAATGATAATTAGAACATTTGATAGTGCAGTTTTCCAGATTTGCCTGATAATAAGACTCACCTACGTGCCTTGTCAAAAATGCAGATTCCTGGGCTTGGAGATTGATGACATGTGGAATGAGTCCTATAAATCCATTATTTTACACGTTGCTCAGATGTGTCATATCAGGCAATTGTAGGAAGCATTTGGTAGAGAATCCCAGGGTAAGAGTGGACTAGAAAAGCCAATGAGGAGGTGGTGTTTGAGTCAAGGTCTGAATGATGAGAAAATATAGAGGAAGTGGATTCCAAGCAGAGGGAATAGTAAAGGCAGAGGCCCTGAGCACAGGATGAGGTTGCTGGCTTTCAGGAACAGAGCAAGCCAGTAAAATCGGTTTCACCAATTAGGAAAAGCTTGGCCAAAGGAGGTTAAAGAAGAAGGCAGGGGCTGTGCTAAGCAGTTTGGAAATTTTTAAACTCAACAGGCAGCTGTTGGATGGTTTTAAGTAGAAGAATGATGATCTGATAAACATTTCAAAAGATCTACTCTCAAAGACTAGCCATCAAAAGGAGACTTGAGAATGTGCTTCAAAATCTCCTGGGATGATTTTTTTAAAAATGCAGTTTCCTAGTCCAAATCCCATATCTTCTGAACAAAGGCCCAGACATCTGTACTTCTAACAAGCACCCAAGGCTGAATAATACAGCCTCAGGCTAGAAGCTCCGTGAGTGTCTGGACTCTATTTACTTACCACTGTACACTCAGTGGCTAGCATTGAAGTAGTAGGGATATTACTTAATTTTTGAGGATGTTGTAAAATGTTTTTAATGAATATGTAAATGAATAACCAAATCTTTGGTATTTAAAATCAATGTGATTAGCAATTAAAAAATTAGGTATTTAACTAGCTAGCATAATAAATAAGATTATTGGTAGTCTTTACATATTTCAAATATTTCCTAAACAAATTATAATTTAAGTTAGTGCTTTAATCATTGTCATTAATACAGAAATATTATATTCTGGCTCCTCAAATGCACCTGGAAATGGTCAGAAAATCTGTCATTGCAGAAGATTATTGATGAGTAGAGGATTGTTACAGGTTTTGAAAGGTAACAAAGCAGGAATCATGCTTGAACAGTTTTAGTTGCTTAACGCTCAGTGTTTGGTCACATCTGTAGCATCTGTAGTTTGTAATGGTTGAGGGGAAAACAGTTTATGAATCAAAGCAAAACCCCATAGTTGGAATATCCACATTTTTCTTCTAATTCTTCTAAAATTCAGCTTATATACATAGACATGGAGAGTTTTTACATTTAAATCTTAGTATTTGTTGGTAATTACAAATATTTTTTTCCTAGGATCAAAAGAAATGCTATGAAATACAATAATAATCTGTAAGACTTTGAAGAAAATATAAATAATCAACAAAATATGCTCTGGGTCATAGAAAGGACAACATAGAAAGACATAGTTTTCATAAAGTAAATAGGAGTGATGTATGAGAATCAGTGTAATTTATAACTAAAAACTACTAAAATTTAAAAAAATTCTTGGCATACATTGGTTTATAAAAAACATTTCCAGGATGAATATATATCTTTTCCACAAATAAAACACAAGACATTAAATAAACTCGATCAGTTACAAACCCAATCCGTATTAGGCAAATCCCATATCTTACTTACTTTATCTTCAGGGATTAACACAGAGTGGACCTCCAATAAATGTTTCATGAATGACTGAACGGTTGTCACAGTGATTTATATCATGAAGTTAATGAGACCAAGTTCATGTTTGTTCAATTGAACATATCTGTTTTCTTGGCACCAAGGCACACTGTATCTTTATTTCCAGCCAGAAACCCACCGTATCCTTATTCCATCACCTAAGTTACTCTTTGGTCACATAATAAACTGAGTAAGAGGATGCTTCCAGTTTAAAATGACCATCACAACTTTTTATCCAATGTAATAGTGTCACCTTCTTATACCAAGATCAGAATAAGTATATAAGAAGTATATATCTATATCTAGATATATATCTAGATCTAGAGCTAAATTGAAAGATAGACACACACATATATGTATATAGACAAACTTATACACAGGTCCATATATATAAATATGTGCATATGTCTATGAATTTCAAAGATGTGAATCTTTATTATCATTATTATATAATAACTTACTATTTCAAAGGGGAAAAAGTTAAGGCCCACTATCATAGGCTTGATACACAGTATTGGATTTTGAGTGTGTATTCCAAAGAGATCCCACTGAAGAGCTAAATATATTTAAAGCTAACAAAAGTAAAAGGTTTTTTGAAAAAAATTATGTTGAAGCTCTTTGTACAACCACTTTATTCCACTTTCTGTCAGAGCTTATGTGTTTCCAAGGGAGTACAGTAATTTGTGCATTTTCTATTTTTAAATCATTCATTGTTCTAGTTAAATATTATGAGTGTATGGCAATTCCTAAAAGAGTCATGCAGAGATAGTAGGTGCAATTGTGTTGTACTCAAAATAAATTCATGGTTAAAGCAAATATTTAACAACTGTCAAATACTGGATTGCATGTAGAAAAACTAATCCGGTATAGCTCTGGTAAATTAAAACTTCAAACCAAACCTTCCTTCTGTGCTTTTGTAATTAGAAAACCAAATGAGGAACTTTTCTGGGCAGCCTGGTTTAAGAAACCCACCTGTTTTCTCTTTTTAAAAAGATATTTTTGAAGTTAATATGTTTAAGTAAAGGATTTAAATGACTCAAAACTGGAATTGTGAAGAATAACCCTCTCACATTTAAATATTACTATGTATGTTTGTGATTTACAGCAATTTGATAAATGGCATATGAGGCATTAATTATAAATAATATGCTTGAAAAAGAAAGTCAGGTTATGCAAAGAAGACATTACCTGAGGAATGGCAACCATCTATCCCATGGATCACCCATCAAGGCTAATGTCCAAGGACCTTTATATTTCTTCCACATCAGCCATCATCCAGGACCTTGTCAGTATTCAGAAGGGCTCTACTGAAATATTAGGTTCAAGCATCAGCTCTCTGATCACCAGTCCCACTCTATTAGCCCCACCATGTCTGTCTTCAGTCTCTGTGGGACATTTAGTCTCTTGACTAGACCCTTCTCTCTTTCACTACCTTCTCTATCCAAATTAAATTCTATGCTCCGTTATTTCAAATGCTTGCTTCCTAATCCCTCTACCCTCTTCTCCAATTGTCCTTCAGTTTAAGTATATGGAAAAACCCAGCCTTGGCCCAGTCTAATTCTTCACCTTTTCTGAAAGAACCCACACTGCTCAGTGCCTCCGGAGAAATTTCAAACAAACTTACACGTTGGTGCGAGCCTAAATGCATGATTTTCAGACTCAACTGACTTCTCAAAGAGTTCTGATAATCCTATTTTTTCAAAATACTTAGAACTTCTCTTTTCTTTTAAAATCTGCAACTTCATCACTCTCACTTTCATCAGGTACCTTACTTTCAACTTCACGAGGAAAAGAGAAGCCATCAAGGTAGAATAGCCTCAGTCTCCCATTCATAGTACAGACTCCCCTGTGTGCCGGCCATATGTGCCTCCCTCCCTTCTGCCTCAGATTCACCCTTCTATTGGTGGGGGTCATATTACTGCTTAGGGGACCGTGCTCCAGTGATTCTTTCTTTCACTGTATCCTCAACGTCTCTTCCTATACTGACTTATTCTCACAAATAATTTGGTGACCACGTCAAGAAAAAATCCATAAAACCTCTCTGGATGTTTCTCTATGGTCCCTATCCCTTCTATCTGAACCCTTTAATAGCCAATCTTTTAGAAAGACTGCTCTCCTTACCATTTCCTTTTCCTCGCCTCCCACTTACACTCTGATCCATCTGTAATTTGGCCTCTGCCTCCACCACACCCCAGAAAGGCCTCCCAGCAAAGTCTCAAATGACCATTGTGTCAATCAAGTTTCCGAAAGAAAAGAGGTGGGACATTCAAGCTGGGATAATTTGAAGAGAATGTAATTTAAAAAAAAAAAGACAGAGACTTCCCTGGTGGCTCAGTGGTTAAGAATCCGCCTGCCAACGCAGGGGACATGGGTTCGAGCCCTGGTCTGGGAAGATCCTACATGCCGTGGGGCAACTAAGCCCGTGCGCCCCAACTACTGAGCCTGCGCTCTAGAGCTCGCGTGCCACAGCTCCTGAAGCCTGCGAGCCACAACTACTGAGCCCACGGGCCTAGAGCCCATGCTCCACGACAAGAAAAGCCACCACGATGAGAAGCCCACACACTGCAACGAAGAGTAGCCCCCTCTCGCCGCAACTAGAGAAAAGCCCGCATGCAGCAAGGAAGACCCAGTGCAGCCACAAATAAATAAATAAATAAATAATTTTAAAAAGACAATAAAAATCCATTGGTAGAGTACAGTGAACCCTCAAGGGATAGCCTGATACTCCAGAGCTAATAAATGCAGGAAGCTCTTTCCCAACCTACCCCAAGAGGGGTGAGCAGAGACCTACCTGACAGGAACTGTGACCTTAGGTCAAGGAAGCAAATCCACAAAGAAGAAGCCGAGGGGAAAATATCCTCTCCTCCCTTCTTCCCTCCTTCTTATCTTCTACCAGTGCCCACCATTGGTCTAACTCCAACAGAAGATAGGATAGAGTTAATGGGGGCCATCCACACTGGGCAAACTCCTGGGCATGGAGCAAGATGAAGAAGGCTGGGGACACAGAGGTGACAGCCAGCACAACCTCAGTGCCAAACCTACTGTGCAGCTTTGCAGCTTTATCTTAGGCTCTTAATGGCACTGAAAAATGTTGGCCTCTTCTGAACACTCTCCTTTTTGTGGTCCTTTGATGCCACTGCAATCTGTTTGTCTTCCTCCTCAACTTCTTTTGCACCTTCTATGCCTTTTTATTTATTTTTATTTTTTTACTTTTATTTATTTTTTTGCGGTACGCGGGCCTCTCACTGTTGTGGCCTCTCCCGTTGCGGAGCACAGGCTTGGGACGTGCAGGCTCAGCGGCCATGGCTCATGGGCCCAGCCGCTCCGCGGCACGTGAGATCTTCGCGGACCGGGGCACGAACCCGTGTCCCCTGCATCTGCAGGTGGACTCTCAACCACTGCGCCACTAGGGAAGCCCTTCTATGCCTTTTTAAAATGCTGGTGCTCTTCAGGGCTATGGCTCTTCAAAGGCTGCTTTTCCTCTCAGTGCCCTTGGGTGGCCTCATCTATTCCTATTGCTTTCACCACCATCTTCACAATTCCTAAGACTATATTTTGGCCCCAGCCCTTTCTCCTGAGCTTCATGCCCACTTCCTTGTCTGTCTGTAGTGCTGCTTCACTTAGAAGTCTCATAGACACCTCCAGATCAACTTGTCAAAAATTAAACCAACCTCTCTAATCTCAAATCCATTCCATTTATGTTTGCTATTTTAGTAAATGAGACCGTCATTCTTGCAATTGCCCAAAAAAGAAATCTGGTTTTCCACTTGACTTACCATTTTCACAGCTAATGAGAACCCCTATCATTTTTATCTCAAGCACTTTCTAATTTCAGTGGTTTACATCTATCCTCACTCCCACTACTCAAGTCTAGGCTACCATAAACTTACATTTAGGTCTAGAAGTGGCTTTTTCCCTGGTCCTCTGCATCCCTTCTTGGCCCATTCTGCACCTTCAGCCAGAGTGTAATTTCTTGGATAAATCTTCTCATTATATTTTCCTTCTTTAAAAATGTCCAGTAGCTCCACATTTTTCTTAGAATAAAGTCTACATGTTTTGTCTTGGCTTTCCAAATTTGTTCTCTTCTTTCTTAGGCACCACTATATTAAATTCCAACAGAGCAGAGTTTCTTTCAGTTACTTGAACAGACCATGCTCCGTCTCACCTCTGGACCTTCACACAGTCTTTGCCTTCTTCTTGGGGCACTGCTTGTCCACTCTCTACCTGGGTAATTGCTGCTTTGCCTTCAAGCCACAGTGTAAATGTCACTTCCTTTGAGAAGCCTTCTCTTGATAATCCACGCCTGGATATTATGCGCCTCTCTTATCCAATAGTATATTGTACTTCCCAGAGTGAAACTTGTTTTCTTGTGCGCATGTCCCTCTAGACTCCAGTGATGTGTGCTCCAGGACTGGGGCTTTCGTTTTCATTGATGCATCCCCAGCACCTAGCAGAATTGCAAGCATTTTTTAGTGAATGAATGAAATTGCCTTTGAGGACATGAAGGCATTTTACAGAGTGGGAGTGAAGTATATAATTGACGAGGTGAAGAGAAGCGGCATCATAGATGATGTTATAGTTTTGCTCCGAATTTTATGTTTATTCCGAGGGCAGTGGTAAGCCACAGAATGTTCTTAAGCAACAGAGGGACAGACAGAAGTTGTGTTTTAGCGAGAGTAATTTTCCTGCTGTGAGTGGGATAAACCAGAAGAGGGGAGAACTGGAAGTTGAAAAAACAATTTTGAAGACCGAACAAATTGAGGCAACAGGTGACACTTTATAAGACTGCAAAGAAAGGTATAGCTGTGGGAGGTGTTTGGAGAATATAAAGAGGGATGCTTGGACATTAAGGGCAAAGTAGAAGAAGAAGTAAAACATGACTATGATTTTGATACTGGTCACTAGGGAAAATAGTTCTGTCATTTACCAGAATAGGGAAGTTGGAAAGGGGAATTTAAGGGAGACATATGAAAGGACTTAGAGGCTACAGTGAGGTCATAACACTTGAAGAGAAATGTTTTAAGAAGAGGGTTTATAGGATGGGGCTGAAATGTGTCTTCTCGAGGGAGAACACCCTTTTCTGACCCCAAAGAATGTGTTCTGGCACAAAGAGAAGCACTCTAAGGCCTGAGGTGGTTTTTGTTTTTGTTTTTGTGTGTGTGTGTGTGTGTGTGTGAGCTGTTGCCTAAATTCTGAGTCTTAGAAAAGACTATAAGGACAGAGGACAGAGAGGTAGAAACTGCATTATGTATGTGTGACCCCTCTCTGATCAGAGGCATATATTTGAAGAGCAGTCAAGAAAATTCCAAGTCCTTGTTTATTGTAAATCACCACCTAGCTGAAACACGGATTTCCAATTATTGCACTAGTTTTCTGCACACTGCCTGTAACAAATTCTTGTTAATTAATAGAAAGGATGCTTGAAATCCATAGAGAAGTGTTCTGTAGCGTTCAGATGTTGGGAGTCTGTGTACGTGTGTGTGATGCGTAGGACACAGCATTTTGTAAAGGACCTCCATAGGCTCTCTCCACCTGACAAAAGAATGCCCACTACATGTAAGGAGATTTGAGTCATTTTTTTTTAAACAAAGTAAAACTTATATTTACAAATCACAGAAGAACTTTATTCTTTTTCTTCTCCCAGCCATTCACAGCTGTTTTGTGGGCCTAGCTCTTTCCCTCCCCGCTGAAACGTCCATGACTTTTCACTTCTCTGCATTTGGCAGGTGTTTAAAGTGACTCTTTTATGGATATTTTCTTGGGTTCTTCTGAGATCCCACATCACTAGAGATGTCTCATTTACATTCCGCAACTTCTTAGTCTCTGGAGGTCACATCCGGGCTCTTTGTGACGAGGCCTCCTTGACCCTCCAAAGCCTTGTTGGGAAGAACCCCCCAAACCACTCAGACAGCACTTGTACGTGGCTCCCCGTGTGGGCCTCTGTCTGTGGGCCATGCAGTTACTTCCAAGAGCAGTGCTTTCCTCCGTCACTGTGGGCCACTTCAGCTAGACACCTGTCCTCATGAGGCTTTCAGGCATGACCGCAGTCTACCGTACTTCCATAGTTCCATGGCGTACCTATGAAAGTCTCTGTGTGGCCTTAAAACCCCTCTCACTTGAGGAAACAAAGATGTACCTCTCGACCCTCTCTCACCAGAAAGAACCACAAGTATTCTGATGCCTCTCTCTCTCTAAAGAATCCTCTCGGAAACCCCTTCTTCTCTCTTGAGCTTTTCAAGCTTTATACGCTGGAATCAGATGGTTAGCTGATGGAAGCAAGAGCCCCTCCTGTACAAGTCCCGCTAGTCAGCACCTCAACTGTGAGGTGGCAGCACGCTTGTCACCTCTGGTTTGGGTCTCAGCTAAAACCCAAACAGGAAGAGCCCTGCTTAACATCCTGTTACCACTGAGATGTAGATATGGATTAGACACTTACCAAAACCGTAAAATTAGTATTTGGCTGTAAGACAAATCTGGGTAAATAAAGCCTTACCCAGAGAAAGTGAATGAGGGAAACTGTGAGCAGGAGGGTGACAGAGCTCAAGAGCACAGGACGTGTAGAACGCATGTAACCCCTCAGGCAAGTACTCATTTCCAGAGAAACTGCACTTTCAACCCTGTATCACACTTCAAAGGGGAAAATAAACTATTTTCTACATCTATGGAGCGTAATTACAAGAGAAAGAGATGAGTCATAGGATTTCATTTCCAAATATTTGCATATGTGTTTTATATGAAAAACTAGAGAACAAACGAGGGACGTTTTTTTCCAATAACCATGAAGTATGTGCCACAAAATCATTCAGATATTGAAAGAATAGAGAAAGACTACAAACTTCTCTTTTAGTTTTTTTTTTTTTTTTTTTAGTTTCTTTATGTGCAGGAGAAACTACGTGACCTAAGAAGAGACCTGACCTCTAAAAAAACCTCATTTCAACCTCGACCTATGACCTCAGAGGGACTCATTTGCCCTTTGGAAAGTTTTTAAGCTTTGTAACAGAGACGCAGGCACGGAGAAGATTAGAGAGCTCAGGGGAAGGAAGTTGGGGATTTTCTTCCATAGCAGATGGTGGGCTGTCAGCAGCTTGGTTTCTCAATTGGGAAAAGCCTCCAATGGTGTAGCTCTTCATCAGCTGGAGCTCCCTCTTTCTCCGGGTCCCAGTAACTGCTTTCCTCACCTTGCCTTTCAGGTCTAGTGGTGATACTGGCGCTCTGCCACTTTTTACCTACCTGTAACCCTGACCTCACACTGTTAGGTAGTCCCTTGATTAAATATTCTTCATTTACCCTATTGGTGTGCCATCCCTTTCCTGATACACTGAGGCCAGTCTTTCCATAGAAAATTTTTGTTTGCCAAGTTCCTCCTTGGGCTGGTCATTGGAGTTGCTCGAGTCCTTGAATACTTGGGACTCAGTCCAGTGTCAAATTGTTAAAGACAGCGTTTTCTAGAGGGTAAATTGACTTTACGTGTACCTATTTATTTGGGAGGCCACAGAATATTTTCCACAAAATTATTACATACCACTAAGCTTACAGCTCATGGATATAGCATGGCCACTGTTCACACCTTGCAAATAACAAGAAAACGATAATCCAAAAATTATCTTTCAAAGTTCAAAGGCAGCTTAAGGGATTTTTTTTTTAAGGGATGGAAATAAAATCTCCAGTTTTGGAAATCCCTTCATGTACCCACCCATCTGACCCCCACCTGTTTTAATGATTCACTGGGTTGGGAGGCCAGTGCACTAAAGCTGCTTGGTGCCTTGCAAAGGAGCCGCAAGGCAAAGCAGTAAAACCACCTGTGATCCAAATTTACTAGGAGGAAAATGTCCTCTGAAAAAGGAGGAAGGTGTTAACTCCCAAACCAGCAGGACCCAAATGTTGCTCTCTAGAGATGCTGCTTTATTAAAGGAAGAAGCGATCTGTAGTTTTCATATCAAAGGTCGAGCTGAGTAGGGGTGGCCTTTGTGTTGCAATTCCAGTGTTTGCAAACTTCCCAAGTGCTTCAAAACAGCGCCAAGCAGGGCATTCTTCATTTGCTTACCCAGCCACTCCCCTTCCGCCCTGCCTTTCCCTCTCCTCAGATGATCATGCAAAAAAGATAAACTGCACCGTAGGCCAAAACTGAATAATCGCACATTATATTTTATAGAAGCCTGAAAAATACTCGTTTTCTTTGCCCTTTTTATTTTTTGCATATTTTCAGATATTTCTCTGCTCACAGAAACTGTGTCTTAGCCCCAAATGATTTATTTTATGGTGAAATTTTAGTGGATACATGAAGCCTATAACTTATTTGAATACCATTTTCAATAGTATTATATAGGAAAAAGGTAAAGCAGTTTCATAAAGCTTTCAAATATACAATAATGAGCTCTTGACTGAAGTATTAAGAGCACCATATTAGAATAAAATGATTATAAGCTATTCTTAAGACATGAGCTTTGATATTTTACCTTTTTTTCTTTTTTTTTTTTTTTGCGATATGCGGGCCTCTCACTGCCGTGGCCTCTCCCGTTGCGGAGCACAGGCTCCGGACGCGCAGGCTCAGTGGCCATGGCTCACGGGCCCAGCCGCTCCGCGGCATGTGGGATCTTCCCGGACCGGGGCACGAACCTGTGTCCCCTGCATCGGCAGGCGGACTCTTAACCACTGCGCCACCAGGGAAGCCCTTTTTTCATTTTTAAAGTTGGTACTTTTGAGCAAATTAATGAGTTTACAGGTTATTCTTAGAAGACTGATTTCTGAAAAGCAGAATATTTAGAGTTGAAAAGAAACCATTTTTCAGAACAATGTAAACATTTTCATCTGCTCGTTGTTCAGTCATGTTTGCTCAAATTTTCTTTTCACTGTAGAATAGACAATGGTGCAGGTTATTAGTTAAGCTACTGGATATGATCATTCGTAAGATAAACTAGTGTGTCAGTATTTCTAACTAAGGCAATCAGGAATTTCTTCTTTCCCTTGATTTATGTTTTTGAGTGTATTGGCAAATATTTTACACATTTTAATATGTACAAGAATTACACAAATGCATCTAGCTCTAAGTATTTCATCTGGAATATAAATAATTCTATACATAAAAATCTAAAATCTCAATGTAGTCCACAATTTACTTTAAGGTATTTGAGTTCTACCAAGTAATACTTTTTTGTAATTAGAATGAAAATGTTTCCCTAACATTATTGCCTCAAAAGATAATCTGTAGCAGAATCTACAAATGAATTTGTGCATAAAGCTGACCAAATTCTTTTTACTGCAGTAAATAATCCATCATCTACATTGTTCAGCTGTACATTGCAGCTTTCTTGGTAGGAAACTGCATGGTACTGTGAGAAAGTACAACATAAGATTGTCTATGATTAAGGAAATTTAAAATTAGAGGCCACGTGTTTATTCCATGTGTTTAATTCAGTTAGTAACCATAGATAAATATATATTGTGGGGTCATTTTCTTTTCTTTTCTGACATTATTCTTAGTAAACCAGAGCATTGTTGGGATTTGGAGATTGATTTTTATAGAATCAGAAAGAATTAAATAATTTTGCAGAAGGATGGCCTTGGAGCTGACTCTCTGGTACGTAAATATGTAGTTTACAATTCCGTGGCACTGAAGCACTTTCAAGACCAAGTCAAGAGACTCCATTCAGTGACACTAAGGCCATAGACAGTGCCCATGAAGAGCAGCCATCCTGTTTCCAAGATGAGCCGATGCGCTGAATTAAGCCTTTGAGAAGGCTTTGTTTTTAAGAGTAAGAAATACAGTTTTGCATCATGACACAGTATACTAACACACACACACACACCCCCTCACATTTATATATAATTGAAACTAAATTTCACAAAACAGTACTTATTGGAATTATAGCTAAAGCACTATTTTACTATTCTATTCTTTTCATCCTATTTTTTGTATGTTGACCATAACCCAGTAAGTTATGTCATGTCCCGCTGAAGAGTAGCACCCAGCTTTTGAAAAGCACTGTAAAGTGTGTTATAAAGACTGTCGTGAGATGAGCACCTATTATTCTCCAATTTCCGGTAAAGGTGCCCAAGGGAACATGAACTTCCTTTGATCAGTGCTGTCTACAAATTTTTTCACTTTTTGCCTCACAAAGACTGATAGAGTTGGAGAATCTAAGAAACTTTGAATGTCTAATACATTGAGACAAGTAAATGGAAACCTCTAAAACCTAAATTGAGTCACACAATCTCATTGGTTAAGTCTGCTTAGAAATAGCAGGTAGTCATTGATGTTTATGCAGTTCATGACCATGTGATATTATTAATTAAGCCTGTTTCTCAGATTAAAAATTGGGATCATCTCTTACTTCTAGCCACCTAGAGAAACAGTGGAGAAGAGATGAGATGAAGGGTCTGGCCTCCCATTCGGCTCTCTTTCTGTCTTGAGAGGGGAGCCTGAGCTTGGCTGTAGCCTGAGAATCTGAGAGGCAAAGTTTCTTTCCTTTTCATACACGAGGTGAGGTCTAGAATTATAGAATTTAACTGGACAGACTCTGGAATGGTCTGTGGGCTTCTGCTTGAACTTCTGCCAAGAGAAAAAAATCCTTCAATTTATATTAAGTCACAACTCTTAGGAAAATTAAGTACCTTTCAGAGAAGTAATGGCCTATAAGCTTCTAAAAACTGACTGAGTTTATCAGAGTTTTTTGAAAGTGTCAGATGGCTAAAAATAAATGCAACAGGACTCAGGTCTTACATGCCAAACAAGCCGAGAGCATGAAGGAAGGATCCCGGAACAGAGCGCACGTACACGTAGCTTCTGAGAGTCCGGGTGAATGAAAAGGCATCATGAAGACAGAGCAGAACCTGAAAGAGGAGGAGGCACCAAAGATGGCTTTGACCCCTGTATTATGTAGTGTAAAAGACTAAGCTGCTCTAATGCTATCCCGGGGAGTCTTAACGATAGAAAGTCTTCAAAATGACTTTTATTTCCTCTTCACATATCAATCTGGGCCAAGTAAGCAGGCTGCTATCCTGCTATCCTGCATATGCTTCCGATATCCAGGCTTCTTCCGTCTTCTTCTCCAATTATCATCTGGGGTGTTTCCCCTACCCCATAAGGAATATTTTCTAAGGAAGGTTGGAGTTTTTTCCAGCTTTTTGAGGGAGAAAGTGCCTGAAGGATCATATGCACAATGTTTGAAGTCCCAGGACTGGAAGAGGCATGCAGCACTTCCAGTGACTTTCTCCTGGTGAGAATGAAGTCACAGAGCCATATTTAGAGGAGAGACTTGGGGGACGAGTGACAGTGCTAGAAAAGATAGCCCCTGCTTTGTGGTCACATCCCTAGCTTAGCTGTATTACTTTAAGGGGAGAATGAACTGTGATGAACAGCCAGCAGTCCCTGCCATAGCTACGTCTTAGTCAGCCTTGGCTCATGCTACATTTCTGTGTCTACTGTCCAAAAGCAGACTGTGGTGTGCCCAGGCTGCTGTGAATATGTAGAAAGCCTTCTTCACGGTGCAGATTTTACTTGAACATTTATCATCAGGTCATTGACATAACTACAAAGCCTTTTGAAAAATAACCTCATATTCATTTTAATCCAATTTTTCTCTTAGCTTGGAATGCTTTACATTACTCATATAAAATTTCTGGGACTAAGGCCATAAGTTAAAAATGAATGTCTTTAATCAATTCCAGATTTCCAATCTAACTTCTAGTATAAATCTTGCTCCTTGAATTTAATATGTACTGTAAGAAACAAGGTAGGATAGATAAGCCGTAAGCTTTAAAAATTCTGGTTTGAACAGAAATCAGGCCAAGTGTTAAGGTCTGACAACATCATCTATCTAACTCAAAATGTTCTTGCATATAAGGAAAATTAATCTGGTTTCTGTGTATGTGAAACAATGCACAGCCCAGATAAAATTATCTGTTAAATTTATGAATAATCTAGACTTGAATTTTAAGGTCTGAGAAGATTTTTTTTAAGGAAGAGTCTTTTTTTTTAATTATAGTTTTATTTCCTTTTTTTTATCATTTCCAGGTTTCTGCTGAAATTCTGATTCTTTAAAGTGTAATTCTTGAAAGTCTAATTTCATTTAGGTACTAATCATGATTATTTTAAGATTCATGTCTAATAACCCTAGTATCTGTACACTCTATCACCTGTTTATTCAGCCGTGTGGCTTTTTCTTTTTTTTTTAACCTACCTATTATTTTTTTTTAACATCTTTATTGGAGTATAATTGCTTTACAATGGTGTGTTAGTTTGTGCTTTATAACAAAGTGAATCAGCTATACATATACATATATCCCCATATCTCCTCCCTCTTGCGTCTCCCTCCCACCCTCCGTATGCCACTGCTCTAGGTGGTCACAAAGCACCGAGCTGATCTTCCTGTGCTATGCGGCTGCTTCCCACTAGCTATCTATTTTACATTTGGTAGTGTATGTATGTTAAGGAAGAGTCTTGCAAATAGAATTTGAATGTAAGGGAAGGATTAGTTTGGGCTAAGTGGGAAATGAATTCAAAACCTAATATGTAGAAGACAGCTTAGATCCTGTCTAATTCAGAGGTGGGTTTTTGAGGTGGGGCGTTGTTCTTTGGGGTTTTTTTGGTCCATTTCAATCTGTGGTATTCTCTAAGAATCAGTGCTCCAATCTTAAATCTTTATAGGCAGCCCTCTCTTATCAACATGATAGTGTTGTAGATGCAAGAGGTGTCAGCAGAAGGCCCAGATGGGGGTTCAAATGGAGTCAAAGACACAACTTCAAAATCAAGTTTTGCAAGTGCAATTTTTTAAATTTTATTGAAATATAGCTGATTTACAGTGTTGTGTTAATTTCTGCTGTACAGCAAAGTGATTCAGTTATACATATATATTATTTTTCTTATTCTTTTCTTTTATAGTTTATCACAGGATACTGAATACAGTTCCCTGTTCTATACAATAGGACCTTGTTGTTTATCCATCCTGTAAATACTAAAAATGCAATTTTTTTAGCCTTGCTAACACTCAGTGAATTTAGCCTCATCCCTGGGTTTAAAGAGATCAAAGATGTCAGCAAGAACTTTGCTATTCAGAGTTCTCATTGTGATTTCCAAATGATTTCTCTTACTCTGTAATGTTCTTTACAAACAACCCATCGCTTTCTCTTTTAAATGGCCATGATGGTTTTCTCTTTTAACTTTATGGATTTTGTTCATGCATTCCACACATATTTTCAAGACACTATGTGATGCACTGTTCTAAGTGCTGAGCACACAGAGGTAGACAAGAGCAGCTCATGTTTTCATATCCTAGTGGAGGCAGCAGAAAATAGACAAGTGTAAAAGTATATGACAAAAAATATATATCAAAACAATAAAGCAGGTGTCTTAGAGAGCCTGATCAAGGAGGTTCTCCCTGAGGAGGTACCATAGCAGGGAATAAGGGAACAAGTCATGTGAAAATCTGAAGAAAGAAATGTATGGGCAGATGATAGAAAGTACCAAGGACACAAGATTTAAAAAATAGTCTAGGGCTTCCCTGGTGGTGCAGTGGTTAAGAATCCGCCTGCCAATGCAGGAGACATGTGTTCGAACCCTGGTCCAGGAAGATCCCACATGCCGTGGAGCAACTAAGCCCGTGAGCCACAACTACTGAGCCTGCACTCTAGAGCCCGCAAGCCACAACTACTGAGCCCAGGCACCACAACTACTGAAGCCCACGTGCCTAGAGCCCGTGCTCCGCAACAAGAGAAGCCACCGCAATGAGAAGCCCACACGCCGCAACGAAGAGTAGCCCCCACTCACCGCAACTAGAGAAAGCCCGCGTGCAGCAACAAAGACCCAATGCAGCCAAAAATAAATAAATTTTTAAAATTAAAAAAAAAAAGTCTAGCATTTCTGTGTAACTTGCAGCAAAAAGGCCAGGACTAGAATGAACTGAACAAAGCATGAGGTGAGGTTACAGAAATTCACAAGGCCTGTTAGCCGTGACCAAGGAGCTGTATTTCATTGTGCTAAATGAAATGGAAACCCACTGGAAGGGCTTGAGCAGGGAAGTACCATGACTTGATTTATGTTTTTAAATGATCACTCCAACAGCTATGTGGAGAATTGATGGTAAGGAGACAAGAGTGGAAGCACCAGTAAAAAGGCTTTTAAAGAAATGAGAAAAGATGGTGACTTGAACCAGAATGAAAAGGGTGGAGGTGGTAAAAACATTTTTTAAGAAAAATCTCCTCTAGGCTTTGCTAGTTGCCTTCCCAGAAGCCATCCTCACTTTCATTCCTTGCTCACAGCTCTCTGACATTCATCTGGTGTGCCAGCCAGGTGACGAATCGGGACAGGTCTAATTGTATCCTGACCACTCCATCCTCCCTTGGTAGACATCCCCTTGGCCAACACAGCTCAGAATGTCCTGGTTTTCCAAAAAGACTTCAGAGAAAGTCATGTGACTTTCTCTGAAGGCTTTCTTTTTTATTGATGAGAGAAGGAATGACATCCTGTCCAGGTCTTCCTCAAGCCAAAAATTTAATCAATATGGAAAAAGATTGAAAATCGAAAGGGGAAACGTTTTCCAAAGTGTACTCTGTGGACAAACAAATTTGAGAAAATACTGTGGTAGAGTACAACAGGTTGATTTTCAGAATTTTTCTAATTTGTGGATGTCTAAGAGAGGGTTAAAGAATCCAAACTTATATAACCACAGAATTCCCCTTTGGGGAATAATAATCTGGTTCACAGAATTAGTCTTCTTCAGAACATCACTTATGGTAATATTGGACAAAGGGGTGAATTTTTAGAATCAACTGTTCTTCAGAATCATGGTACATCATTGATATACTCAGCCCACAGCAGGCTGCAAACAACTAAATATTTAAGTGTTGAAGTCTTTCGAGATAAAAATAGATCAACTACTTGGTAGAATCTATCAGTAGAGATGTTTGATGTTAAGATTTGGATTCTCAGAAATCATATTCATTCTCCAGAATTAGAAGACTCATTCAAATTAAAATTTCAATAAGGATCCAGTTAGAAAATTGCTTTCTGGATTTTCCCCCTTATTAATAGACTCATTATGAACTTAAGTTCTTATGGAAGCTACTACTCTCCTTTTAGGAAGGGAGGGAGGGAGAGAGGGAGAGAGGGAGAGAAGAAGGCAGGAAGGAAGGGAGGAAGGAAGGAAGGAAAGAAACAGCTAACAGTCTTCTGTACAAATTATTCTGTTAGTGTGAAAAAAAGTATTTAAATAAAGAATCTGAACTACACTAGAAATTTTACCATGACAATTTACAGACAGTTATATAGAATGAGATGGGGTTTCTACCTGTAATTCATTGACTCTGTTAGTAAAAGATAACAGGCTTCAAAATTTTATCTCATCATAAAAAAAGGATTAATATGGCTTATAACTAAATGTCAAAATAGATTTTCATTACATAGTCTAATTTTTCAACCACAAGATGTTGACAGAAAAGAACGATTCACACTTAGCTGCTCAGTTCAGATTTTCTTTGCTGGCATTACTGACAGTAGATTTTATACTTTACTGGTCTAACTGTGTAATGAAACTCAACCAAGAATATTCTCTTAAAACCTTACATAGCCTAGCAGCTATGGCATCACCTGGGAACCTGTTAGAAGTGCAGAATCTTAGGCCCTCACCCCAGACCTGCTGAATCAAAATTTGCATTTTAACAAGATTTCCAAGTGATTCATAGGCACATTAAGTTTTGAGAAGCTCTGTCTTAGAAGACATTCTCCAGGTGTTTTGCTATCATTGAGGATTGTTCTGCCACCACCTGGGGTGATCAGCAGGTTTCCCTAAGAACATGACACTGCGATTCCAGCCCAGCCCCTTCCCTGTGCACCCACTTAAAATGTGTGAGCGGCAATAGGCTGAGAATAATGTTTAGAGTGCAATATACATGCCACACTTTGTGCAGGTCTGATGTACAAATGTTGAATAGATAATTCACATCTATGTAGTCTTCCTTTAGTAGGGCACAAGGTTACAAACCTTTATGTGTGTGCGTGCGTGCATATGTGTGTGTGTGTGTGTGTGAGAGCGAGAGAGAGAGAGAGGAGAAATAGAGACAGAAAGAGAGCAGGGGATGTGCCTGGGTTCCAAGTTCATCCATTAGCAAATATTCAAACAGCCAAGTCTTTAGCCACTGAGTTTCCAGAACAAAACCCCGACTTTATTGGAAGTCTATGACCTCATTGAAATCCTTCCATCCTAGATTCTGAACTATGTTTCTCTAAAATCCCCAAGTTTATTCAAAACTCAGCCCACTCTCAAACACTTGGCCAAACTACCTGGGTGGCTGAGCTCCCTTAAAATGTCAAGAACCTCTGATAGTCTCAGAGTCTGACCTCTGTGACCCAACAACAGAATTCCATGCCGATCACTCAGCCCAGTACAGGGGCAGTGCTACTGGGAAGATTTGGCATCTGACAACAGGGCCTGGTGTATTATGTTGAAGAACAACCATGTCCTTAGCTGCCTTCATTCTTCCCCTGCTGAGCCCAAGACTTGGCCTTCCTGTGTATACCCTCTTGCTTCCCCTCCTGTTCCAATACAGCTGTATTCTCCATGTGAGGTTTGCAAGCACTAAGGTTTATGTGTCCATCATCTCCTTCAAAGAACCAACTCCTTCTAAATTTGAAGAGGCTGAGGTAGCCAGAACTGGGGGCAGTGAAGTTGTTTGTAGGCAGTGGTCATCGTCAGTTGCCATCCACAGAGGAGCAGAAAGGGAACTAAAAGTTAGAACTAAGGCTGGTAGAGTCGAGACTTGAGAGAGGCCTTGCTGTCTGGTATTGGGTTGGCCCAAAAGTTTGTTCGGGTTTTTCCGTAAGATGTTACGGAACCCAACCCAATAGTAACCAGGGAGAAAGAAAATGAGGCCTATGCTGGTGGAAAAAGTGGGTAGGGAATTGAGGAAACCAGCCATATGGAAAAAGCAACATTCAGAGGGAGCCGTCCTCTTGGTCATCTGAGACATGACATGTCCCTGGTTCTCTCACCTCTCTGATGATTCCTTCATAGACCGATTGTGGCTTGCTTTTCATCTGCGTGACCCCAAACTTTGGTATCCTTCAAGATTCTTTCAAAGCTCTGTTTTATTCTCTTTACACATGCTCTCCATTGTCCATCTTTATATTAATGATGCTACCGAAATAATATCTGGAGCATAAGTATCTCTCCTGAGTCCCAAAATTGTCTATCTAGTTGTCTCTAGAACACATTCACTTGGATGTCTCTCAGAAAATTCAGATTCAGCACAACCACCCCTGCTGTGATTATCTTCCCATCTGAAAGGCTCCCCTCCTTCACACTTTATCACAATGAATGGCAGCACCCAGTCACCCCAGAGCTGTGACACCATGCTCAATTCCTCCCTTGCCCTCGCCTCCATTCCTTCCTCTTTAGCCTTTTAAGATTTAATTCAGGCTCTTGGCATTTCTCTCCTATTTTAATACATCAGTCATTTGATTAAACTATCTGCATCTGATTTCCTATCACTCCAGTCTCTCTAGGCATATTATGGTATTGCATAAAATATTTTTCTGAATGTAGCAAAAATTCATACTACTTAACATGACAATGAGGTTTCCATGATCTAAACCCTGACTACCTCTTCTGCATCTTTTCCTACCATTCCCTGCTCTATGCCACATGCCTAGCGTTCCCTAACTGTACCACGTAACTTCATGCAGTCCTATTGTGCCACCAACCCATCCAGGAAGCACCTAATCATATTGAAAGAGTCAATGGAGATGTCCCCCTTGAGATAAAGCTTTTTCTGAGTCTCAGAACTGACTACTCCTTTCTTTGTTCCTACATGGAGTATTGCACTTTAAAAAAATGTAGTTCTTTATTTGTTTCATGGTAATCTCATGTGTATCTACTGTAATTTCCTGGAGTGTGGCAACCTGTCTTAATTATGTTTATTTTTGTAGCTCTGAGCACAGTGCCTGACAGAGAGTAGGTGTCAGTAAATATTCACTGAGAGAGAGAATGAATATACAGGCATGGGATGAGTTCAAGGAAAACAGGGAACTTGTCTGTAGTTTACTTGTTGATGCCTCAAGTTTATCGTGACCAATCCAGGTTTAAAATGAGACTGGACAGCATTCCAGCATGGACTGCTGAAGGAAGGATATCAGAGTCATTCTTGTGATGGGGGAACCTGAGAGGAAGCAGATCTCCTAAGATATGGGCACTGACAAGTGGTCAGGGAGGTTCCAAAAGAAGAAGGCAGATTTTATCTGTGAACAGACATCTGAGTTACAAATACAGAGGAACATAAAAGAAGAAGAAGGCTTACCCTCAGACAAATGTTTCTCTTTTCACTTCAATTCCCATTTAGGAGACCTTTTGATGTTGTCTACAAGCCACACTACCATCTCACTTCAAACAATATCCCTAGCCTGTGTACATCTCTTGCCTCTTTTTGCTGAGTTCTCTCTTGTGAAAAACAAGGAATTCCCCTAAATTCAATTGAAAAGCTGTTTGGAAGTCCTTTTAGTGAAAGACTATCTAATGAAGTTATGAAATCTGGGATTTTTTTTTTTAAGACAGTTCTCCTGGCTTAAAAAAAAGAGACATGCAGGGCTTTGCCTGTGGCTTCCCATGTATTCAGGGGTCACTGGTGTGAAATAAAGTTCCTATTTTGTGGCAAGACAAGAAAAATTTAAACATGAAGGTTCTTCTCTGCCGTTCGGCTGCCTGTCTACCCCCATCCGTCGTGCATTGTGCATTGACCAGGCCTCTCCCATTGGCGGGAATGCATACTCAGCCATAAAGAGCAACATTCTCCCGGAAGCAACAGGACAACTCCTTGGAATATAGCATTCCTTCTTGATCTTGTAGGGGGTCACATGACCCACCACGATGGTACTTAGATATGGATCATGTAAACTGTCAATAATACCTCATCGATATACAGCCCCCCCGTCTCAAAAAACTTATTTAGGGGCTTCCCTGGTGGCATAGTGGTTAAGAATCCGCCTGCCAATGCAGGGGACACGGGTTCAAGCCCTGGTCCGGGAAGATCCCACATGCCGCGGAACAATGAAGTCCGTGTGCCACACCTACTGAGCCTGCGCTCTAGAGCCCACAAGCCACAACTACTGAGCCTGTGAGCCACAACTACTGAGGCCCGTGCGCCTAGAGCCCGTGCACCGCAACGAAGAGTAGCCCCCGCTCGCCACAACTAGAGAAAAGTGCATGCGCAGCATCGAAGACCCAATGCAGCCAAAACTAAACAAATAAAATAAATAAATTTATAAAAAAAAAAACTTATATAAACTGTGTCTTGACTTCTGGCCGGCGGAACAGTCCTCAGAGCTTTCTGAGATGCTCTTCCCGGGTTATAATCCTCCTATTTGGCTCGAATAAAAATTTCCAATTCTTTCTTAAAAAAAAATAGTCTGATGCTATTGACAGTGTGGTTTAGAATGAGAGTCTGTTATGAGGGCAGTGGAAAAGGTTTATCCTGCCCCACCCTCGTTCTGCTCTATTGTTTTTATTTTATAAACTGCCTGAAGGAGTCCAAGTTGCTAAAATGTCCATTGGCAGCAACTGCTGTCAATATGGACATTGATCCCAAAGCAAGGATTCTTTGCAGTCAAGCCGCTAAAATTTCATTTGACTCAATGAAGATTTTTCGGTGGAGCTATGAAAGTGTTTCTGCCCATTTCCTAAACCGTTCCTAGTTGGAAACTGAATTGGATTTCATAAAGATTTATGAACACTTCCAAAATCACTTAACGGCTGAAAGCCATATAGTAACTTTTTCCATGTCTGAATAGAAGGTGAGGCCTGTAGAAGTGACAGCTGTAGAAGAGCAATGTGATAAGATTTGGATCGTTCCCACCCAGACCTTGCTCCGTCTACTGCAGGGCCCATGTCCACTGCCCCTAATGAATTATGCAAGCTTGCTGAAGCCTTGGAGTGCAGTCTTTATACTATTAACATATTGGAGTTCAATTAAATGTTAGTATAGCCCACCCCTAATTATTGGCAGTAACGATTACCCCGTTGTTACAAGGGATAATTATGTCTTAAGTGCCAATAACCTGAAAATTATTCTGAA
Organism: Orcinus orca; assembly: GCF_937001465.1. NCBI lineage: Eukaryota > Metazoa > Chordata > Mammalia > Artiodactyla > Delphinidae > Orcinus > Orcinus orca. The sequence continues at coordinate 68,797,302 of NC_064565.1, forward strand.
TGAAGGTTGAAATAGATTCAATTTTACATTTATACCTGAACGTAGGTAGGTCAGGTACTCCAGGAATTATTTTTAATAACGTCTCATTATTAAGATCTGACTTCCATGGATCTAGAAAATCATTCTCTTCAATTTCATTCCTTCAGCCTCGTTTCCGATTCCTGACCCTTATTGTACATGAAGAGCACTAGGCTAGGCAGAGTCGCGTCTCAAAACTGCCTTGACAGAGAGAGTGGTTCAGAGTCTGCTTTCCTAAGGCTTCCTTGGTTTACAAGGAAAACAAGGGGAAAGTTGTGAATCTGAAATCACCTAAGCTAGGAATTAAACAAGTAGGTGCTGCCAACATTTAAAGGCATGGTTTCTTGGTGGAATCAGGGATGATTACTCAGAGTAGACTCTTTTCAGAAGTCTTCAGATACTGAGCTTCTCCTCTGTATACACAGATAGCATAGGCACTGGGGTATGTTGGAAAGAAATACTTAAAAAAAAATAGTACATTTGAATTGCAGACCAGTCCTTGAATTCTATCTCAGTCACTTAATACTGTAACACCCTCCCCGGGCAATCTCCATATCTTTAAGATGTTAAAGCCAGTCGAGACAAGCCATACATGCTTCCGCTCTGTTCACAGCAATTGCCCAGGACCATCTGGACCTGCTCCTGTTTTGTCAGTCTGCCTGTTTCCTGAACCTTAGCTCTGCTTTCTTCTTTCCCCACTTCTGTTCTTTGGTTAAATGGATTCATCTTGGTTTCTCTAACTCAGACTTTAAGAACGTCTTTCTATTTTTTGCCCAGTTCTGTTCCCAGAGACCCAAGCCCTGGCACCCATTCTGATAGCAGTCTTTCTAGATAAGCCAATCCAGTTTCCTTGTAAGGGAATATGAAAGGGTCAGGAATGTAGTCCCTCACCTTGAGCAAGCCCTTAACACTTTGGAAGCCATTGCCTCACCTCTAAATGAAATAAATCATCCTACCTAACAGTATTTTAAATGAAATAAATTATTCTAAAATGAAATAAATCATCCTACCTAACAGTATTTTAAATGAAATAAATTATTCTAAAATGAAATAAATCATTCTACCTAACAGTATTTTCTTCTAAGGATCAATAAACTTAGAGTATGTAAACCTATAATACAAAGTATTTAAGTAGTCAGGAATGAGCCTTGGTAAAATAACATTACCTCCTACTTGACTGGTATGTATTCTGGGCAGCAGAGTAGTGACTGCAATTTTTAGTCAAGATGCTTTAGGTATAATTAAAGCTGGCATCTCAGTACTTTGTACTAGTAATAAAACATCAGCTGGGATTGACTAAACTCACAGAGTAATGTGAACTACATGTGACTTACGGTACTACTAAGTTTTAAAAATCAGCTAGGTTAGACTTCAGATAGTAATTTTCAATCTGTCCTCCCTGAAGAATCAGTAATAATCTTTACCCAGTCGTGGCCAAGAAAATTCTTACTGGCATGGTCAATGCTGTTTCTTATCTGTTCTTTGACCGGCTTCCTGTACATCCTTTACCTCCATGCCCTGGTTTTTACTTGTATCACATTAATAGGACCTGAGGTGCACTTCCTTTTAGAAGACAGTTCATTCTAGAACCTATTTACAAAACAGAAATTGAGTCACACATGTAGAAAACAAACTTATGGTTACCAAGGGGGAAAAGGGGGGAAGGGATAAATTGGGAGACTGGGATTGACATATACACACTACTATATATAAAATAGGTAACTAATAAGAACCTACTGTATAGCACAGGGACCTCTATTCAGTACTCTGTAATAACCTTTATGGGAATAGAATCTAAAAAAGAGTGGATATATGTATATGTATAACTGACTCACTTTGCTGTACAGCAGAAACTAACACAATGTTGTAAATCAACTATACTCTAATAAAAAAAATTAATTGAAAAAAAGACAGTTCATTCTAAATACAGAGACTTCTCAGTTTTTCACTCAAAGCCCAATCTCTAATAACAGAGGTTCCAGTGTTTTCCAATTACACTGCAAAATCATTTTAATCAGGTCTGTACTACTCCAGGAATGCTCTGTCTTTGCGGTTCTCCCTGTCCTTGAGGTCTGTCTGTGATCTGTCTAGACTTTTGACATTTCATCTCTGAGTTTTGCAGTACTGCTCTTACTTGCTCACTTATAGATGAGACGAAGAAATTCCAGATTAAGCCTCTGATGAAAATCATGTCCCCATGGGGTTTTATTTTTGGTTTTGGTTTTTAATTAAAAAATGTAGCCTTGGCTACCATGTTGCATTTTGTATTATTTCCTTTTGCACCATACAAGCTTTATTGATAATTACTTCACATCTACTTTAGCACAGCTTGGAAAATGTACTTTGTAAATTATAAAGACCCACACAAGCACAATTTACTTTTTGCTCATTTATCAGAAGACACATATATGAGTTAAGCTTCTCTATTTGCATATACTTAACTAAGCCAGCATATGATAAGATAAATGATAGATAGATAAGATATCCAATTATAGACATTGACATATAGACATGTAGAGTTGACATTTATTCAAGATTCATATTTTTCTCCTTGCAGTTGCTCATCTCACCTTCTCGAAAAGAATTAGCAACTGAATTGAATGCCCTTCACCTGCCTATTTGTCTGTGTGTGCTTTTTGATTCCTACTGCAGGCTCTGTAAGAACAGTATTCTCTGGTTGTGAATGGTAACTTAAAACAATAACATTTGGAGAGTGGAAAACTTTAGAGACAATCTAAGTGAACCCTTTCAGTTTAATAAAATAGCTAGCTCTAGTGGGAAGGAGCCACATAGCACAGGGAGATCAGCTCAGTGCTTTGTGACCACCTAGAGGGGTGGGATAGGGAGGGTAGGAGGGAGGGAGACACAAGAGGGAGGGGGTATGGGGATATATGTATGCATATGGCTGATTCACTTTGTTGTACAACAGAAACTGACACGGCATTGTGAAGCAATTATACTCCAATAAAGATGGATTAAAAAAAAAGCTGTAAAAATATAAGGGCAGTTCCATTATCAGTTTCATGTCTCCTAAATCCCTGTATGGTTTCTAAAACTGGTTTTTAAAAAGCTTACTGATTTTTACGTGAAGCAATGAAAAGAGTAAGAAGTAGTTCTACAATCCACCATATATATATTATATATATATATATATATATATATATAAAATATATATATATAATTATATTGAATTAGTATTACCATCCTTTGGCCAGAATAAGAAATATGGGTCTGAGATTTTTTTTTTTCACTTTCATCTACAATTCTGATGAGTTCCTTATGAACAGCATGTGGTTTTAAAACCAAAATAGTTTTTTAAGTTTCTGTAAACAGAGGGAATTTACTTTATTGGGTCAATATACTGTGCAACTGTTATAAACAAAGCTTTTCAGTATGCTCCAAAAATAGAATATCCAAGCTGTCTGCTGACTTCCAATGCATAGATGTGAGATAGAGCTGAAATTATTTTCGTATTTGTAGTATTATTCATTACATTTTACTAATCCAAATTATAATTATTTTCCCAAAGTTTCTTTGGGATTTTAAGTAATTCAGGGAACTTTGGTGCATTAAATTATTTCTCTTATTTTGCACTATTGTCCTTACAAAGTGGTGTAGCCTCTTTCCACTGTTTACATTCCTCCTATTTACTGATGATATTTTAGTTTCTGATGTTTTCTTATCTCTTTTATCTAGTCTACAAAGACTAATCTCTGTGTTCCCCCAGTTTGCTCTGATTTTTTTTAAAAAAGAAAACAAAACAAAAGAAACATAAGTGTAAGATTAAATTTATTTCTTTTAGTCCCCCAACAAAACCTTTTGCTATTCTGAAAGCATCACAATTGCATTATATAGCTTTTGCTATATTCACAACATATTTTGTAAGTTGCTTTGAAATTGTTTTCTGGTTTGAGGTCTGCATGTGTTGTCTATCTAAATTAAATTGACAGATTTATCTATCTATCTAGATTGCCAGCTATTCAAGAATAAGAGCACATCTTTAACTTTTTGTATCCTCAGAGTACTCGGGATATGTGTACACAAATGTTTGTTGTGTGATAAAACTTTACCCATGATTAATCAATTTTACACTGTTTATTTACCATGTCTTTTTCTAAAGTGCCTAGGAACTCGGTTTTTCAAGATGAGGTCATGCGTATGAAAGGCTTCAGATAAGACGCTGTTGTATAGCCCTTTTACATGGACTCTAACCTCTGATAATAGGAGAGAGTGATGCTGTAAACTGTGTGTCTTGTGAACCTTTGAGATCTTGCATGGACCAGTTGTTAAATCATTCCAGTGCACAAATCCAATCTTCCAGATCAGATTACTTATGAGATAGAATGTTGTCACATAATAACTATGTGCTCTGAGGGGAGAATGGTTTTATACCAGGTCCTTTATACACTGTAACAAGAGAAGCAGTTGTTTCTTCTTCTGAACTGAAGCATGAAATAGACTTAGTTTAAGAAGTTATAAAGTATCAGTAGTTTCAGGAGTTGTAAAAAAGACTGATAAAAAGTGAAATTTCTCAAAATTGTCCTTCTATTCCAGAAAAATTGCCCCGAATAATCCAGCCAGAAGAAACTTGTCTGTTGAATTTCTCTGTTAGGCACCATTTTGTATGGTATTTGGTACCTACTGGCTCAAATAGTTATTTCTTGATCTGTTCATTTCCCAAACTAAAGGGAACATTTCCAGAGGGAAGGAAAAATAGGCTGTGTTTGGGATGGGTTGAAAGAAAGTTTGAGGCCCAGCATGGAAGGTATTAGGCCCCAGGCAAGAAATTCTAATTTAATTGGGTTGAATTGGGGGAGGAGCCATTAAGGGTCTCTGAAAGGGAAATGATATATTCATAGTTGTAGAAAAAAGCATCTGCTTATGTATGTCAATGTACTGAAAAGTGACAAGGGGATAAAAGTATCAAGAGGAAAAGAATCCCAAATCTGTCTGCCATGTTATGCATAACATCTCTCAGTTATACGTAATAGGTGTTCAATAAATATTTGTTGAATGAGTGAATAAATAAACAGAAGCAAATAGAGACAGAAAATGCCTTTTATTAATTTAAACAACCTTCCACATGAGTCATTGGCACTGAACTCAGATTTCTATACAGAGTTTATTTCCATTGGTAGTTTATTTCTATACAGATTGCATCATTAATGATGATGATACGAGAAGAAAAGAAGGATGAAGGAGAAAGGGCTGCTATTATTTTCAGTATCGATTATGTTCTAAGTACTGCATTAAAGTGCATTATCCACATTCACTCGTTTTCCCAGCCAACCAGAGAAAACTTAAGAGATTAAAAACCAAGCTTGAGTAACACTAACAAACTGTGTGTGGTTTTGATTGGCAGTTGTGGCCAATGCTGTCGATGCCCCCCGCCCCTTGGGCCACCTGAGCTCCCAGAGCTCCCCTGCCCAGTACAGTTTCCGAAGGTTGGCAGCTTCCCTGCTCAGGTGCCTTTGTCCCTCATCTCCCACTGAGGACTCCTCTGGCATTTGGGAACATGCTTGCCTGTGAACAGGTGCAACCTGTAAGTGTGGCAAGGTTAGCTCTCCACCAATAGAGGGTGAGTCCTTGGATAAATGCCCCAGTCTCCAGGTCTTCCAGGGTTGGGGATTCTGAGGTATGTTTTACACAGTTTCTCAGCAGATTTCAGAACTCTTATAACGAGGAGAAGCATTATTTCATGTTTTTTTAAAAAGGAACCTGGTCGTTTATATTTATATTCAAGCATCAGGAAATTTGGGCTAATATTACCAATCAGGGTAAAAGAGCTTTTTGTTTCATGTTGGGAACCTTACTACTGTGAAAAAAATTATCTCCTATGTCGTAGCTCAGATCCCCCAAGAGCAGACCTTGAGACAAGCACTTGGAAGCAGTTGTTTTACTTGGGGAAAGGGAACACTTTAGAAGGTTGGGTTAGAGGGAGGCAGGAAGAGATCGCAGATATATTCTTTATGCATCACTAATTGTTTTACATGTTACATGCTTTACTTTGGTAATTTAAAAATATCTATTAAAGAAAACATAAAAAAGCTTTTTTAAAAAATCTTAAAAACTACTTGCTAGACGTGTCTATGGATGTTCCACCAATATCTCAGACTCATCTCTAGAACCCAGCCAGCATTATCCAAACACATTCTCCTCTCCCTCCCTATTCCAACTCTTCTTTTCTGGTTGCTTTTTCTTTTCTTTTTCTCAAGGCATATCATATCTCTCCTTATAAATTATAAGTTGATTAAGAGTAAGACCCATGTTTTGTATACTTACAAAGTATATCTTTGAATCTGCCAAAGGACACATCCATAATGCATGAACCTAGACTTATAAATATCCAGATTTCTTTCAGTTTATGACATTAGTGATGTTAAAAGTCCAAATCATGCAAGGGCCATTCATGAATACTGACTGCACACCTGCTGTTGGTCAGGCAGCGTATCAGGTGCTGGAGATAGAGTGGTGAATAACGTAACAACATAACATGTGTTCTGCCCTTGTGCTCTAGAGAGGAAGACAGAATGAAAAGGTAAAGACACCTGTGATTATAAATTAAAGAGCTATGAAGAGAATGAACAGAATGGTCTGCAATATGGTGACCTATTTTAAGTGGATGGGCAGGAAAATCATCTGTGAGAAGATCTTTCAACTGAGACTGAAGAAAGATAGGAATCATGTGAGAAGTCAGAGGTTGTGCGTTCAGGCAGAGGGAACAATATGGGCAAGGGCACAGAGAGTGAAAAAAACCTTGATGCACTTAAGGAAAGCCAGTGTGAGCTGGCAATGTACTCAGAGGCCAGATCAAAGAGGCCAGTCCTTGGAGGCCATGTTAAGTGTGGTTTGTACTAGAAGAGCATGGGAAACTATTTAAAGGATTTAAGCAGGGACTTCCCTGGTGGTCCAGTAGTAAAGAATCCACCTTTAATGCAGGGGATGCGGGTTCGATCCCTGGTCAGGGAATTAAGATCCCACATACCGCAGGGCAACTAAGCCTGCGAGCCACAACTACTGAGCTCATGCGCCTCAACTAGAGCTCATGTAAAACTACAGAGGCCATGGGCCCTGGAGCCCGAGCACCACAACTAGAGAGAAGCCCACGCACCACAATGAAGAGCCTGCGTGCTGCAATGAAAGATCCCCCGTGCCGCAACTAAGACGCGACATGGCCAAAATAAATAAATGTCTTAAAAAAAAAAAGGATTTAAGCAAGGGAGTGGCCTGCATGATTTGATTTAGAATTCTAAAAATTCACTTTAGCTTCTATGTAGAAAATCGATGATGTGGGGATGGGATGAATAGGGAGATCAGGTCTTGGATTACTGAACAGCTCAGATGAGATTACCGTACTTGAAAGAGGGTAGTAGCAGGGCAGAAGAAGCTCATCAAACTGATGAGCTGGAGATATATTCTGAAGGTCGATCAATAGAACTTAATTACTGATGGATTAGATGTGGGGAATAGAGAGAGAGAGGGGACTCAGAATTACTTTCCAAGTTTCTGGTCTGAACAACCGGGCAGATGGAGTGCTGTTTTTGGGAAAGAAAGATTGAGTGGAGGAATAGTTGAGATACGGGTCAGAATTCAGTGTTAGACGTGTTACATGCACCATGCCCAGTAGACATCCAAGTAGAGATGTCAGGTAGGCAGTAAAACATATGGGTCTGGAGCTGAGAAGAGAGGTCCAGGCCGGAGACACGAACTGGGGAATCATGGTGGTATTTAGCGGGATTATTTAGTTGGTACATAAAGATACAGGAAATTGGTTAGAGCTCTTAAGAAGGAGAGAAAGAGAAGGAAGGAGGGCTCAGAATGGAGCCGTAGGCCTTTCCGACACTTAGGGTGGAGGGAAAGAAGCCAGCAAAGGAAACTCGGAGTGGCCAGATAGAAAGGAGGGAAGGGCTCAAAAAGTGTCATGAAAAGAGAGCCTTTCAAGGAGAAATGCTCATTCTTGATAACAGCTGAGAAATTGGGTGAGCCCATATTAGAATCCTCTCTACTGGGGAGGACTTCTTACCAAGGATAGAAATCACTTGTATTTTGTCTTTTATTTGAGACCTTAACGCATCTCCTAGCACACAGTGGGCACTTGAAACATATTAATCAAATGACACATTAATTGAATGACTGAATATTTTGGTTCAGTTGAGAGTGAGTGATAGGCATGACAAGTTTAAAAAAGTCTTTCTGTTCTCCTGCCTACATGCTCTCCACCCCCCGCCTGATTCTCACCCTTGCCTGCAAAAGTAATTGATTGGGGTTATAGCAGTATCTTCAGGCTCTGTAATAGCAACGTTAAATACCCTTTATTTCTCCCAATTTAGGAAACATGGACTGTTCTCTAAGCCTTGGAGGAAGAAAACTCGGGGCTACCATAGTGTATGAGATCATAAAGGGTGGCTGTTTCTGCAAATGTAGTGAAATCAAAACCATAATGACCATCACAGAAATTAGGTCCTGCCCCATGAAGTGCTCTACTGGCCACTCTCCTCTTAGTTATCCTGTGAAAGAATTGTGTTGAGTGGATTTCATTGTATAAGATTCTGGTGAAAGGAGGGAAAGAAAGAGGTAGGGGTTCAGATCAGTGGCTCTGACGCTGCCAGTGCCTGGAGGGTGTGTGAGGGCTTCTGAAACCCGCAGCTAATCCAGACCAGTTCTCCAACAGCCTCCTTTTAGCTCCAGCATAAACACTCCTAGCCTGGCTTAGGAGGTTCACAGCGTGTCCCTGCCTCCCTACTCAGCCTCATATTGTACGATCCTGTGTGGGAGCCGCTAACTGCTCTAGCCAAGACCACCTCTTCTGGTTCCTCTGCCTGGCCCTGCTCGCCCTGTCCCGCATCCCTCCTCTCAAAGTGCTTAGCCTAACAACCCTCCTTGTCCTTCAACTCTAACTGTCCCTAAAGCATCCAGAACTTTCTCTAGTTAGTAAATGTTTGTCTACCACTTGGCTGAAAATTTTCCTGAAAGCTTCTCCTGCCTTGTTCACCGTGGCATCCTGTGGACCTAGCAAAGTGCCTGCGCAATGAATATGCTGAGTGAGTGAACAAGTAATTTAATTACGTGTCTGCCTTTACAACTTCAGAGGTGCTATTGCAGTATGGTTTTTTTTTTTTTTTTTTTTTTTTTTTTTTTTTTTTGCGGTACGCGGGCCTCTCACCGCTGTGGCCTCTCCCGTCGCGGAGCACAGGCTCCGGACGCGCAGGCCCAGCGGCCATGGCTCACAGGCGCAGCCGCTCCGCGGCATGTGGGATCCTCCCGGACCGGGGCACGAACCCGCGTCCCCTGCATTGGCAGGCGGACTCTCAACCACTGCGCCACCAGTATGGTTTTAATGCACATGCGCACACACACACCATTTGATGAATGCTGTTTCTTTCTCTTTTTTTCCATACAGTAATAATTAATAACTGTACCTGCATCTCCTGCAAATACCGGCCTAATTATCTATGGCTGTCTCTGGTTGCTCTAGAAAGAAACCTGAGGCACACCTGGATTAATTAGGACGAGAATCAAACCCAGTTCAGGTGTGTTGTGCTGTGGGTCCCCAGCGCATTTTCAGAGGCTCATTATGATGCCTGACTCTTGACCTCAGCTGGGTCTAAGCCCTGATGGCAGGTGTATCCGGTGGAACTGAGTGGATGCGTGGGAAGGGGGAGCATCAAGAACCGGAGGGAGGAATCCGTTGAAGTGAGGCAAGTCACAGTGCTTCCTTAACCCAGACTCGCCCTTGGACTCAGCCACAACCTAAACTGCCCGCCTGTGCCTTTCAGCTCGAGCCACTGCTCCTCAAGCAAGCAGCCCGGACTTAAGAGGAAGTATGGGGAGGAAGGAAGTGGGCATACAAGGGTGCAGGGTTCTGAGTCTTGAAGTGATATACCATAACGTCTTTATCGGGCGCCTTTAGGGAGTGCGCTTTGTGTTTAATTTGTGGCTCCCCAGTGGTTGCTTGTGCCCCCAAAATCAGGTATACCGCTTAACTATCAACGAAAGATCAGGACAGTTCCCCGCCGCAGTCCCTCCCGGCGCCCAGGTTTGTGGCCGGCCTTTGGGCTACTCCGGGCAGGCCGAGGAGCCTCTGCGTTCATAGTGGGGCGCGCGCGGGTCGGATTGGGGCCACGCCGCTAACATCTAGGCCTCAATCACGGATAAAAGGCGAAGCCCCGGACCCCTTCCGGCTCCACTCTTGCAGTCCCGGGAGCCCAGAGTCATCCCGTGCTCCGGGACTAGGAGGCCCCGGCCTGGACGCGCGTTCTGCGCAGCCAAGGTCCCCTAGCGCCCCCTACAGTCTCACGCGCGGGGAGACGGCATCGGGTCCTGCGCCTCCGCACTGCGCCCGGGACCCCACCCAGCGGCCCGCGCCCCGGGACCACGTGAGCACCGCACCTCCAGACTGCAGAAACGGGGCGTGGGGGCCGGCGAGCGCGCAACATCCCCGGCCACCTCTGATCGCTCCGCCCGCCGCTGCCTGACTTCCCCTCCCTCCCTCTGTCCCTCCCCCCCACCCCCGTTCCTCCCGCCCGCCCGCCTGCCGGCGCCGGACACGCTGATCCTCTTCTCTTGGGGCGCTCTTCCCCTTGGCCGACCGTCTCATCCCGCGCAACTTTGGGACGGACAGTGGCCGTTTGGTGTTGAATGTTCCCCTCGGAGAGCGCATGGCTGCGGAAGCGAGGTGCGGGCCGGGCCCGCGAGGGGCCGCCGTATGGGAGGCGGTGATGCTACTGCTGTGCTTGGGAGTCCCGACCGGGCGCCCCTACAACGTGGACACCGAGAGCGCAATGGTTTACAAGGGCCCCGCCGACACCCTGTTCGGCTACTCGGTGGTGCTGCACAGCCACGGGGCGAACCGATGGTGAGTGGGGTCGGAGGCGGCGCCCTCGGTATCTCAGATCGGCGAGGGAAAGGCGCCTCAGGGATTCCCTGCCCGGTTCAAACTTTCCTCCCTCCGCGGGAGGCAGGAGGGGAACCCTGCGACGGCCAGCTCGCTAGAGAAGTGCTCGGGAAACTAACTTATCTTGGGGTGGCAGCACCCGGGGTGCGTTCTGGCGCCAGGCCCTGGAGTTTGGGGTGGCGGGTTGGGTGCGCGGAGTGGTGGGCGGAGGAGTCCGTGAAGACCCGGAGTTCAGTGGGCAGCAGGGCTCACGTCTGCGCGCACGTGCCCATTGCTCACTTTAGGCTCGTAGTCGGGGCGCCCACGGCCAGCTGGCTCGCCAACACTTCAGTGGTCAATCCTGGGGCGATTTACAGATGCAGGATTGGAAAGAACCCAGAGCGGACGTGCGAACAGCTCCAGCTGGGTGAGTTGGACCTGGGGCCGGGAGCTAGTGACCCACTCCCCCCAACACACACACACACACACACACACACACACACACACACACACACTTGTGAGCCCCACGGTAGCAGAAGTCCTGGAAAAAACTCGTGTTGCCTATTACTTTTAGTTTAAAGCGAATGACGTTCACTTAACTCTACGCCATCTTCCCTTCTAAACATAAAAGTGGTCTCCTTTCTGTCAATATTGTTCTCCCTTTTGCTTATGACAATGATTGCAGTACTCTGACCAAACTATGTGGAGAAAAATTTCTTATAAAACCTTCTCCTCACCTCTCCCCTCCCCACCCACCCCTCCCCCACCCAGCAAAGTGTAAAACACATCTTAAAGTCTCTCAGCACATTAAGGACAGGATCCAGCTGAGCCAAGACTTGAGAATTTTATTTCTATCTTTGACCTATCAGCCTTGTTAAAGAACAGGCTAACTGTTCAGGAATAGCAGTTGGAAGTGATCCCATACCCTGTCATTTAGCCCAAGGGCTTTCTGAAAAAGAAAATGATACAGTTTTACTTAGATATGAAATGTAAAAAAGAGCACAAGAAAGAATTGGCATCTCCACTGTTAATATAATTAAAATGAAGTTTAACATATAATTATTAATTTTTCTTTCCAAAAACTCTGATGTTAAATGGATACCTCTATTTGAAATCATTTCTTAGTGTCTCTTCTTAGATTTGTGACAGCTTGAAAAATGCGTTCTGATGGGGGAGAGGAGAAAGTTCATGTTTCAAAGCCAAAAACAAATTTGCTTTGCATAGACACATGGGGGAAGAAAGGGGAACTAATATCAATGCAGACCCTATCTTGCTTCAAACATTGTTAGGAACTGCTATATATGTTTCTTGTTTTCCACAAAACACCACTGGGTCATGGTTGGCATTGTTCTTACTTTACACATGAGAACTCTGTGACTCAGAGAGTTGCAAGGACTTTTTCTAAAGTTATTCAGCTAGTGAATGGAAGATGGGACCTCAAGTCAAAGTCAGGTCTGCCTGGGTCCAATGTCCAAGCCCTTTTCTTTCATGTATGCATCTTCAGTGAAAATAAAATTCAATGACGAGTCTGATATGTTGCCTGCTGAGCTGATGAGTCATCTGTGAATGGTGAATAAAAGGTCATATTTGGTACCTTTTTCCTATTTATCTTTGCTATCAATGGACTTTTGGGATAAGTTAGTTACTGAATCTTTACCACTCCCCTCCCCCCATTTTTGGTAGTAATCTTTGCTTTTTCTCAAACTGGGAAGCGGCTGCCCTTCATTGAGAATGAAGTCAAATAGAGTATGCACATAATGGAAGTTTATTTTTGACTCAGCATCCGTAAGAGTCTAGGAGTTGTCTGCAGTGTGTAGAATAGGCCCCAGCCTCTCATTAAGCATCTTCCATCCCCAAAGGCAGACTAGGAAAGCATAACATATTCACAGACCTATCCATTTGGAATAATTCTGCAAAGTATAATTTTCATTGCATGAGAGACTTGTAGGATGAATCAGGGAGTGGAGCAGACAGCCTTGATCTGCCAGAGGATCTTGACAAGGTCTCAGGAGGGAATGTTTTATTTTTGTTGTCCTGTCATAGTTTCCTGATTCATGACATTATAACTACTGGTATTGAGCTCCTACTTCCTGTCTGGAAGGGCACTGAATCTATTTCTAGATGTCGGTATTTAACTGGAAATATTCTGTCATAATATTATATAATATTTAAAATTTAAGATGATAATACGTGTCAAAATTGAAGGAAAACGTATATTGATTGGGCACGTGGAGCATAGGGGTTGACTACAGAAATATCCACAGAAAAATGTGCACATGATAGATGTTCAACACACATGAATTAAGTGAAGATGTACTGGATGGATAAATGAATAAAAGCAAAGTGAAAGTTTGTCATCGACCTGATTGGTGAATAAGAGAATTAGTTAGAAATGAGAAGCCAAAGGGATATTTTTAACTTTCAAATTTTTGATCAATAAAAAGGTTTCTACTGTGAGATGAAAGGCAAAAAGGAAGACAAGATTTCTAGTCAGTCAACTGGTTGAAACACTAATAGCTGTAGTAATAGCTATGAACATTTGCAAAAGAGTTGACTGAAATTACTTCTCATATAACATTTCAAACGATATATCTTCTCTTCCTTATATGAAGAAATTGTGTGTTTCAATTCAGCACAGACTCAGAAGTAACTTGAAACTGTAAAATAAGGGATTGAGGATAATGTCTAGAAAGGAAACACTGAAAACAATACATCGGTAACTAAAGACATTAAAAAATTCTCAGGTTTGTGGACTATGTAGTATTCTTTATGAAGAATTTTCAAGGAAAAAATACATACACAATCGTCTATATAAGATGGCTTCAGTTGTTCTGTCTCAAATATGGGTGACTATAAAATAGGCAAAATGTTTAGCTCGGTACCTGACATACAACTGACATTCAAAAAATATTAGTTTATTTTTTATCTCTATTTTCTACTTAAATCTGTATCTGCATGTTATCTGTTATAGGCAGGTTGAGGTTATAAATATGGGTAGTTAATAGATGAAACCAAAAGTTAAATGTGTAAATGAAAAGGTAGCAGTTGAAACACAATGAAAAATATTTTTTGTTGGCCCAAGCAAAAAATCTTTATTTTTTTTTTTTAAACATCTTTATTGGAGTATAATTGCTTTATTGGGATAAGTTAGTTACTGAATCTTTACCACTCCCCTCCCCCCATTTTTGGTAGTAATCTTTGCTTTTTCTCAAACTGGGAAGCGGCTGCCCTTCATTGAGAATGATGTCAAATAGAGTATGCACATAATGGAAGTTTATTTTTGACTCAGCATCCGTAAGAGTCTATTGTAAAGTCTGTCGTAAAGCTGGCTGGCTTTCTTTTCTGATTGCTGTGGCTAAAACTTCCAAAACTATGTTGAGTAAGAGTGGTGAGAGTGGGCAACCTTGTCTTGTTCCTGATCTTAGTGGAAATGCTTTCAGTTTTTCACCATTGAGGATGATGTGCCTGTGGGTTTGTCATATATGGCCTTTATTATGTTGAGGAAAGTTCTCTCTATGCCTACATTCTGCAGGGTTTTTATCATAAATGGGTGTTGAATTTTGTCAAAAGCTTTCTCTGCATCTATTGAGATGATCATATGGTTTCTCTCCTTCAATTTGTTAATATGGTGTATCACATTGATTGATTTGCGTATATTGAAGAATCCTTGCATTCCTGGAATAAACCCCACTTGATCCTGGTGTATGATCCTTTTAATGTGCTATTGGAATCTGTTTGCTAGTATTTTGTTGAGGATTTTTGCATCTATGTTCATCAGTGATATTGGCCTGTAGTTTTCTTTCTTTGTGACATCTTTGTCTGGTTTTAGTATCAGGGTGATGGTGGCCTCGTAGAATGAGTTTGAGAGTGTGCCTCCCTCTGCTGTATTTTGGAAGAGTTTGAGAAGGATAGGTGTTAGCTCTTCTCTAAATGTTTGATAGAATTCGCCTGTGAAGCCATCTGGTCCTGGGCTTTTGTTTGTTGGAAGATTTTAAATCACAGTCTCAATTTCAGTGCTTGTGATTGGTCTGTTCATATTTTTTATTTCTTCCTGATTCAGTCTTGGCAGGTTGTGCATTTCTAAGAATTTGTCCATTTCTTCCAGGTTGTCCATTTTATTGGCATAGAGTTGCTTGTAGTAATCTCTCATGATCTTTTGTATTTCTGCAGTGTCAGTTGCTACTTCTCCTTTTTCATTTCTAATTCAATTGATTTGAGTCTTCTCCCTTTTTTTCTTGATGAGTCTGGCTAATGGTTTATCAATATTTTCTTCTCAAGGAACCAGCTTTTAGTTTTATTGATCTTTGCTATCGTTTCCTTCATTTCTTTTTCATTTATTTCTGATCTGATCTTTATGATTTCTTTCCTTCTGCTAACTTTGGGTTTTTTTGGTTATTCTTTCTCTAATTGCTTTAAGTGCAAGGTTAGGTTGTTTATTTGAGATGTTTCTTGTTTCTTAAGGTAGGATTGTATTGCTATAAACTTCCCTCTTAGAACTGCTTTTGCTGTATCCCATAGGATTTGGGTCATCGTGTTTTCATTGTCATTTGTTTCTAGGTATTTTTTTGATTTCCTCTTTGATTTCTTCAGTGATCACTTCGTTATTAAGTAGTATATTGTTTAGCCTCCATGTGTTTGTATTTTTTACAGATCTTTTCCTGTAATTGACATCTAGTCTCATAGCATTGTGGTTGGAAAAGATACTTGATACAATTTGAATTTTCTTAAATTTACCAAGGCTTGATTTGTGACCCAAGATATGATCTATCCTGGAGAATGTTCCATGAGCACTTGAGAAAAATGTGTATTCTGTTGTTTTTGGATGGAATGTCCTATAAATATCAATTAAGTCCATCTTGTTTAATGTATCATTTAAAGCTTGTGTTTCCTTATTTATTCTCATTTTGGATGATCTGTCCATTGGTGAAAGTGGGGTGTTTAAGTCCCCTGCTATGAATATGTTACTGTCGATTTCCCCTTTTATGGCTGTTAGTATTTGCGTTATGTATTGAAGTGCTCCTATGTTGGGTGCATAAATATTTACAATTGTTATATCTTCTTCTTGGATCGATCCCTTGATCATTATGTAGTTTCTTTCTTTGTCTCTTGTAATAGTCTTTATTTTAAAGTCTATTTTGTCTGATATGAGAATTGCTACTCCAGGTTTCTTTTGGTTTCCATTTGCATGGAGTATCTGCATGGAGTATCTTTTTCTATCCCCTCACTTTCAGTCTGTATGTGTCTCTAGGTCTAAAGTGGGTCTCTTGTAGACAGCATATATATGGGTCTTGTTTTTGTATCCATTCAGCCAGTCTGTGTCTTTTGCTGGAAGCATTTAATCCATTTACATTTAAGGTAGTTATCAATATGTATGTTCCAATTTCCATTTTCTTAATTGTTTTGGGTTTGTTATTGTAGGTCTTTACCTTCTCTTGTGTTTCTTGCCTAGAGAAGATCCTTTAGCATTTGTTGTAAAGCTGGCTTGGTGGTGCTGAACTCTCTCAGCTTTTGCTTGTATGTAAAGGTTTTAATTTCTCCATCAAATCTGAATGAGATCCTTGCTGTGTAGAGTAATCTTCGTTGTAGGTTTTTCTCCTTCATCACTTTAAAGATGTCCTGCCAGTCCCTTCTGGCTTGCAGAGTTTCTGCTGAAAGATCAGGTGTTAACCTTATGGGGATTCCCTTGTGTGTTGTTTGTTGTTTTTCCCTTGCTGCTTTTAATATGTTTTCTTTGTATTCAATTTTTGACAGTTTGATTAATATGTGTCTTGGCGTGTTTCTTTTTGGATTTATCCTGCATGGGACTCTCTGTGTTTCCTGGACTTGATTAACTCTTTCCTTTCCCATATTAGGGAAGTTTTCAACTATAATCTCTTCAAATATTTTCTCAGTCCCTTTCTTTTTCTCTTCTTCTGCTGGGACCCCTATAATTCGAATGTTGGTGCATTTAATGTTGTCCCAGAGGTCTCTGAGACTGTCCTCAGTTCTTTTCGTTCTTTTTTCTTTATTCTGCTCTGCAGTAGTTATTTCCACTATTTTATCTTCCAGGTCACTTATCTGTTCTTCTGCCTCAGTTATTCTGCTATTGATCCCATCTAGAGTATTTTTAATTTCATTTATTGTGTTGTTCATCGTTGTTTGTTTCTTCTTTAGTTCTTCTAGGTCCTTGTTAAATGTTTCTTGCATTTTGTCCATTCTGTTTCCAAGATTTTGGATCATGTTTACTATCATTATTCTGAATTCTTTTTCCGGTAGACTGCCTATTTCCTCTTCAATTGTTAGGTGTGGTGGGTTTTTATCTTGCTCCTTCATCTGCTGTTTTTCTGTCTTCTCATTTTGCTTATCTTACTGTGTTTGGGGTCTCCTTTTTGCAGACTGCAGGTTCGTAGTTCCTGTTGTTTTTGGTGTCTGTCCCCAGTGGCTAAGGTTGGTTCAGTGGGTTGTGTAGGCTTCCTGGTGGAGGGGACTAGTGCCTGTGTTCTGGTGGGTGAGGCTGGATCTTGTCTTTCTGGTGGGCAGGTCCACGTCTGGTGGTGTGTTTTGGGGTGTCTGTGACCTTATTATGATTTTAGGCAGCCTCTCTGCTAATGGGTGGGGTTGTGTTCCTGTGTTGCTAGTTGTTTGGCATAGGGTGTCCAGCACTGTATCTTGCTGGTCGTTGAGTGAAGCTGGGTGTTGGTGTTGAGATGGAGATCTCAGGGAGATTTTCGCCGTTTGATATTACGTGGAGCTGGGAGGTCTCTTGTGGACCAGTGTCCTGAAGTTGGCTCTCCCACGTCAGAGGCACAGCACTGACTCCTGGCTGCAGCACCAAGAGCCTTTCATCCACACAGCTGCTAGTGTTGGAGGGTATTCTGCAGAAGCGGGGGGTGGCTGTGTCTCACCCTCTGAAGAAGGGGTCTCTGTTCTCCTTCATGTGAAATCTGGCAGTGTTTCCGTGACCAATTTTGTCTCAATTTGGAAA
This sequence comes from Orcinus orca, assembly GCF_937001465.1. Classification (NCBI taxonomy): domain Eukaryota; kingdom Metazoa; phylum Chordata; class Mammalia; order Artiodactyla; family Delphinidae; genus Orcinus; species Orcinus orca. Next base: position 68,815,157 of record NC_064565.1, read on the forward strand.
ACAGTTCTAGAGGTTAGAAGTCCAAAATCAAGGTTTCAGCAGAGTTGGTTTCTTCTGAGGTCTCCCTCCTTGACTTGTAGATAAATGGCTGTCTTTTCCCTGTGTCTTCACATAGACTTCCATCTGTTTCCAAAAAATCTTATAATAACTAAAGATTCAGCTACGACTGCCATGTCATAAAATGTTTTCTTTCATTCATGGCCTAATTTGCTATCAAAGAGATGAAGTTGAAAGAGCTCTTAAACTGGTGCCAATCTCCTATACAATTCAAAGTGCTATCTACATGGACTAGTCTTTAGGTCTCAGAATTTCAGATCAAAGTTTGATTCAGATAGACTCCTTCCCTCAGAAGAGGAATCAATACCCTTCCCCCCTACCTCCTAACCCCTCTTCCCTGCAGTGGCTAATGTTGTCCCATAGTATGGTATATTCACTGTAGTCATAATCAGAAGTGAGCAGCAAATGCCTGTTTATCTAGAATGTTCAGGGTATGAGATGTTGAGAATCAGATACCCCTTTTAGTGAAGTGAATTGACCGTAGAAGAGGTGCATTTCTTCCTGTGTGCAAACAGGCTTCTTCCACCTTCCTGCCCACCTAAGAAGGGTCTCTCCCATCACTTCCTTGGTACTGCTCTCTGTGAACCAGAGGAAGGTAGTCTCCCCATCAGGGGGGTCTGAATCCAAACTTGTTCATGAAGACTCCGTGTCTGAGGAGGCCATAGTGATTTCCACAGGTTCAGTTGCTTTTCCACTCAGGTGCTTTGCATCCTTGCTAAGTTTTTTAAAAGGAAACTTTGATCACAGGTGGTTGCTAAATTAAGGCATCACAAATAATGACTTCATTAATGTATTTATCCATGGATTTCCAGTATTTGAACAATTAGAACATAATAAAATACATAAATGGCTATAAAATTATACTAAAAAGATTACCTTTATTTGGTCATTCAAAAGGCCTACTAGATCTTTCATTATTTTGAAGTTGCCACTAGTAGCATTATACATGTGTGTTTGGGCATGCACACGTGCGCACGCACACACACGTGCGGGCGCACACACACACACGTCTGGGTAATAGAGGCTAAAATTATACAATTACACTGTACAGTACAGTAGCCACTAACCACATGTGGCTATTGAGCACATGAAATGTGGCTAGTTTGTAGTGAGAAGTACTATAGGGCAAATTACGTTCTGGATTTTGAAGACTTAGTACCAAAAAAAAAATACATACACACACATACATATACATAAAATCTCTTAATTTTTTAGATATGGATCACATGTTGAAATAAATATTTTGAAACTAATATTGATTACATTTTTAAATGAAAACATTTTGGATATATTAGGTTAAAGAAAATATATTATTAACATCAATTTTACCTATTCCTTTTTAATGTGACTACTGTAAAATTATTTCATATGTGACTTGTATTAGGTTTCTGTCGGACAGCGCTGTTCTAGAGAAACATAACTTCCCTATGTAAAATAACACTAACTTTTTAGCACGTGCTTTCCCAGTGTCTATGCATAAAATGATTGGAATTTTCACTTTTCTAGACCAATGTTGTATAGTTACTCGACCTTTAAGCTCTCTCCTTGTACCTCTTTTTCTTACTAGAAAGAACAGTGGTTTATTAAGTTAGTCATCATTATTCCCCTTCAGATTTCTTCCTGGAAATTATATTGCCTTAGCCAGCCTTCTGGTTTATATTACATAACCTACTTGGAGGAGGTTAAGTTAATTAGCATTTGTGTCATTAAACTAATGATTACCTCACTCACTTCTGCCTGATTTGTAGGAATTATTAGCTTAACAATAAAAGGCAAACCTCTCACTGTTGAAACTTCAAATATGTCCTTGATAACTTTCCTTTTCTTTCTCATTTGTGATACTCTTTAAATTGTGGCTTATGAAGATGATGTTGATACAGACTGGTCATTTTGAAAAATCACCCCTGAACAGAGGTTGTTATGCTAATTATGCACAAAATTAAGACAGAGAGCTTCATGAATAAACCATCATATTACAAGAATTGTTTCCTTATTTCCAGCAATTTCCCAAACTCCATCTCTAAAAGAATGGTTTCCACCTAATTTAAGAGATGAGATTTTCTAAAATGTATTTTATTTTTTGCCTAAAGTTTACTTTGACCACTGGGTGATATTTCTAATGACTAAAACATCTCTCCCTTTGGCAGTAGTTCTTGGGCCAGATATGGTAATCCATTGTGCTTGTAGGTCATTTATTGAGGGATGTCAAAGGGCGAGAACCTGGGCATACAAAGAAACATGGCCCTTGCCCCAAGGGGTTTACAGTCTATAGGTTAGGTTATTATAAGAAAGTATGGTGAGAAGATCTAATCTGTTTAGGAGATTGAGGTGATGTCTTCCTAAGGAATTGATGTTCTAGTGGAAAACTGAAAACAACAACAACAACAACAAAAAATCAAGAGTTAGCCAGAGGAAGAGGTTATGGGAAAGGGTGCCAGACAGAGCAAACAGTATATGAAGACCCTGAGGTCTCTGAGAGGGCAGCATCTCTGGACTGAAAGAAAAATGCATACAGTTGAACTGTGGAGTGTGAGGTGGTGATAGGTTGGAGAAGTAAGCAGGGATTATTTGTGTTACAACGTGGTAAGTTCTCTGGAAACTGAAGAAGCCCTGGCTGTCAGCATGCTCATGTGTGGTTTCACACTCTTCCTCGGTGTGTGCACAGTGCAGTGGAGGCTGGTGCCGGGTGTTGGGCTGGGGGTAGCAGATGCTCAGCTGGAGGTGTTGGCTTCAGGTGGGCGTTGTGGTGCCGAGCAACAGAAGGCACACCCTGACGCAGGCCCACAAAAACTTACAGGGGCCCCAGCTGTCCCTGTGCTCCCTCATGGCTGCACACTTTCCCCTGGGCGTGTGCACTGCAGTGAAGCTTGGTGGTGGGCAGAGGGCTGGTGGCATGCAGATACACAGCTGTAGGGCCGAACCCGGAGGCCGGGCGCAATGGTGGGGTCAGCCACAAGGGTCTAGGCTGGTGTCTTGCACTTGGGCTTTGGTGGGTACAGGGAGGGGCTCAAGTGGCTGGCTTCTTATACTAGGGTAGGCACAGAGGCCTGGGATGACCGGTGGTGTGGTTTCTGGGCTTTTCAGTGAGAAAAAAAGGGAGTGGGGAGGAACCCAGGCATCAGTTAACACTAATACCTGTGGGGCAAAAGCTGGCAAGATCTGCAGGGGGTCCACAGTGGCTGTACTGGCCTTTGGCTTAGTGCTGAAATCTGCTATTTTCCTGCAGAGCAGGTCTCCGTGAACTGGACTTTGTAATTATTAAACGAGAGAGATGAAAAAGAAGGTTTCAAAATGTTACCCAAGGTTCTGACTTGGGCTGTTGGCTAGATGATGGTGCTATGTCCTGTGAGATGTAAAAGTAAATATCTGGAAATCAGTTGGTTGTATGGGTCTGGAGGACAGGAGTGGTCTATAGGGCAGTTCAGAGTTGAAGGTAATTGGCATAGAGATGGTAATCAAAACCATGGAGATTAATGAGTTTAACCTGGGAACTCTGTAGGCTGAATAGATCATCAGGCCCAGAAGAGATCCCAGAGGCTTCCTACAACTTGAGAGGCGGCTAGAACAGTGTTGCTCAACTCTGGCCGCAACCTAGGTTCTCCTGCAGAGGTTTAAGAATACCAGTGCTGGTGGCCTCCTCCTAAACTAATAAAATCTCTGGGGGTGGGTCTGGGGTAGGATGTTGTGATTTATAATAAGAATATATGGATATATTTGGTCTTCACCCTCATTTCTGGCACAGAGATCCTAAAACCCTTGGAGTTTTCTAGAGTGATAAATATATCTTTTGTTACGTCAGTGAGATGACTTTAGGACCTAAGGATGTGGCTGGTTGCCAGTGGAACCAACCATATGATTAGATAGTTGGAACTTTCATTTCTATCCCCCTGACCTCCAGCAAGAGAAGAGGGGCTGGAGGTTGAACCAGTTGCCAATGGTCAGTGGTTTAATCAATCATGCCTATGTAATGAAACCTCCATAAAACCCCAAAAGGACAGGGTCGGTGAACACGTGGAGATTTAGGACTAGTGGTGCATTCAGGGAGGACCTGGAAGCGCTCCCTGCAAGTTCCTCATGCCTTGCCCTATGTGTCTCTTCCATCCGGCTGTTCCTGAGTTACTTCCTTTTATAATAAACTGGTAATCTAGTAAGTAAAATGCTTCTTTGAGTTCTGTGAGCCACTCTAGCAAATTATTCAAACCAAAGGAAACTTCAATAGCTGGTGGACTTGAGATTGGTATCTGAAGTTTGTGCGTGTGGGGGGAGCAGGGGTATGGGAGGAAAGCAGTCTTTTTAAATTTTTCATCTATTTTAATCAGCTATTAAACAGATACACCCGGTGTATTTTTACCTTTCAGGTTTCTTTTAAAAGTTCTGTTACCCATTAAGGAAGTTTTGTGTTAATTTATTAAAGTTCCTAAATTTCCTAATACTATAGAAGATAGTCACAAATTACTAAATGATAGTAAGCTATTTTTTGGTGTTGCTCAGTAATGCACTGTATTTATTTTTCTCTTTGTACCTTTTGACTCCCTTCACCATTTTTCCCTCCCCACCCCCGCCTCTAGCAACTACATATCTGTTCTCTCTCTCTCTATGAGCTTGTTTTTTTTTTCTTTTTTTTAGATTCCACATATAAGAGAGAACATACAGTATTTGTCTTTCTCTATCTGACTTATTTCACTTAGCATAATGTCATCGGGGTTCAGTCATGTTGTTGCAAATGACAAGATTACATTCTTTTTTTGGCTGAATAATATCCCATTGCATATATGTACCACAATTTCTTCATCTACTCATCCTTCAGTGGGCATTTAGGTTGTTTCCCATCTTGGCTATTATAAATAATACTGCAATAAATATGGGGGGTACATAATATTTTTTTGAGTTAGTATTTTCATTTTCTTCTGATAAATACCCAGAAGTGGAATTGTTGGATCATATGGTAGTTCTATCTTTTATTTTTTGAGGAACCTCCATACTGTTTCCATAGTGACTGTACCAATTTACATTCCCACCAACAATGCATATCCTTTTTCTCCACATCCTCACTAACGTTTGTTATCTCTTGTCTTTTTGATAATAGCCATTCTGATAGGTGTGAGGTAATAGCTCATTGTGGTTTTGATTTGCATTTCCCTGATGATTAGTGATGTCGAGCATGTTTTTATGTACCTCTGGTCCATCTGTATGTCTTCTTTGGAAAAATGTCTATTCAGGTCTTCCACTCAGATTGTTTGCTTGTTTTGCTATTGAGTTATATGAATTCTTGATATATTTTGGATATTAGCCCCTTATCAGATATATAATTTGCAAATATTTTTTCTCATTCAGTATGTTGCCTTTTCTGTACAGAAGTTTTTTAGTATAATGTAGTCCCACTTATTTATTTTTGCTTTTGTTGCTTTTGCTTTTGGTGTCAGATTTAAAAAATCATCACTAAGACCTATGTCAAGGAGCATGTAGGACTGAACCCTTAACCTGTGGGATCTGACATTATTTACAGGTTAGATAGTGTTACAATGGAGTTGAATTGCAGGACACCCACCTGGTATCAGAGAATTGCTTGTTGATGGTGTGGAAAAACTTCACACACACACACGTTGGAATTGGGTGCAGAACCCTTAGTAGTGCATCAGGAGTTTCCAAAGGTCCCCAGATGATTCCAATATTCATCCATGGTTGAAAACCATTGGAGAAGAAAAAAGAGCCTGAAAAATAGATTGAGAAGGAAAAGCCAAAGAGGTAGCTAGGAAATCAGGTCAGTGTGGCACTATGGAAGTAGAGGAATGAGAGATTCTATAAAGAGGTGAGTGGTTGGCAGTATCAAAAGTTGCCAAGAGGTCAAGCTAGGTAAGAACTTAGGAGGTTTCGTTGTATTTAGAGAAAATTGGTTCATTAGTAACCTTGGTAAGACCAGTTTTAGTGGTGATACCAGACTTCAGAGGGTTGAGAAGTGAGGAGTGCGAAAATATTGGTGGCAGATGTCAACTCTTGTAACTGGGTTCTTCCTTTATTTATTAAATAAATTTTATCAATTACTTATGCTGGTACTGGGAATAGAAAGCTGGCTAAGACGGCTAAAGCCCTGAAAGAACTCAGTGACAGGAGAAACAGGGAAACAGATAATTACTTACAAGAAAACGTAACATGCATAATGATAGAGACACACAGTGGGGAGAAGAAAGTGTTTGGATGATGAGAGAAGTTTTCCTGGAAGAGTGATTGAGCCAGTTCTGACCAGTTTTGATGAGCATGTAGTAAAATCTCAGTGAATGTGAAATGGATGGGTGCATTTCTCAGATATGGGTGGGATCCTCTGGGGCTTGCTGTATATTTCAATATTGTTCCAAGAGGTCTAGGCCAGCCTTGGGTTCCAGACTCTGCCTACTCTACCAGGCAATCTAAAGAATACACACTCCTGAGATAGGAATCTTGGAACTGACTGTCTTTCAAACAAGGGGATTTTAATTTTAGGAAGAGCTGGAGATATCAAATTAAATATGGAAGTGGACTTGCAAGTGACAGAACTGGGCTCAGTAATGCAGTGTGTTGGTTCTGATGCTCTCAGTTTATCCCCAAGAATCTTTTTTTAATGATTTGAAATCTTTTTCGTATAATTTATATGAAATACTGTAATTCTCAATGAATATGTTCAGAAGTAGTGAGAGTATAGATTTAGTTATCAAATCTCTTTTGCAGGAAATATTTTGTGAAGTGGATTAGACATGTCCTTTTAAAATGATACCCTTTGTAGAAGTCTCTTGTCAATATCTACCCTCTGTAAAATCTTTCTAGGTCTACCTCGCCCCAGTGCTATTCTCTGTTTTCTTGTGACCATTTTCTAGTATTTATTAGAATATCATTATTTTGTCTGCAAATCATTGTCTCTGCAACGTATTATCCCACAGTTTAAACTTTGAATGAAAAGATGTCCTCTGTTATTGGTAACCCCTCATCTCAGTCTGATCCTACGTTGATTGGTACAGAATGATGCCATGGACTCTCTGACTGATTTTTACTTTTCTCACTTTTTTTGGCGGTACGCGGGCTTCTCACTGTTGTGGCCTCTCCCATTGCGGAGCACAGGCTCCGGATGCGCAGGCTCAGCGGCCATGGGCCTAGCCACTCCGTGGCATGTGGGATCTTCCCGGACCAGGGCACGAACCCGTGTCCCCTGCATCGGCAGGCGGACACTCAACCGCTGCGCCACCAGGGAAGCCCTCACATATTTTTAAACCTTGTTATTAGCCTGACCTCCTCCTCCATCCTACCCTGTGAATTCCAAAACCAGGCTCAGAACTTCAGTATTGACCACTGAGCATTAAATGAGGGCAGGTTTCCCTGGAGTTTTTTTTCTGTTTACATTTTTGCATTATTCTTGTTTCAAAGACACTCAAAATGGTATCTATATATTAGTGATACTTTTTCAAATGAATGCTTAAGTCTAAGAGATTAGTTGAAAACCATGGAAGTACAGAATTTTCTTTCCTTATTTTCTCATGTTGGAAGTTAATGTTATATAATAAGTCATTATAGAAATAGAATTAGAATAAGATTATTAATAATGTTGATACTTGGATTCATTTCCTGATTAACAGTGAAAAGTACTAATAGCAAATCATTGTAAAGTGGTGTACGGTGGTGGATGACAGTATGGGTTTGAATCCTTCCTTCCCCCTTTACAAGTACTGTGACTTTGGGCAAGATGCTTAGTCTCCCTTTGTTTCAGCTTCTCCATCTGTGAAATTGGGATAATGATAATAATACCTGCCTCATAGGGATATAACGAAAATTAAATGACTTAATATACATGTTTACATGTATTAAAAGTGTGCCTGCCACATACAAAGCATATAATGTGTTATTTATTATATAAATAATTCTATAATTATTGTAAGAAAACATTCTTTCTTTAAATTATGCACAGCACATATAACCGTTGCTGTACATTTTCCTGCTGTACTTAGTAAAAATACTTGTATAGGTTTTCTGTAGGAATTTAAAGAAGTTTGGCCCTAAGGCGCCTGGAGGAAACCCCGATCTTAGGTTCAAGCTCACCAGCAGGATGGTTTTCTAGGGTTCTGAAGCCTACTGATGTCTCAGGATCAACTCAGATTCATAAAATTGCAACCATCAAGCTTGCCTCTACTGCCAGAACTTGTTCACCTCTGTGTGGAACTCTCTTCCTAAATACAACACAGTAAAATAAATACAGTTATTAAATAAAAAATGTAATTAAAATAAAATGAAATAGAGGACTTAAATAGCTGGCTTTTTCAGGCCTGTGATTATAGGAGTTGTTTCTCACATAAATTGAGCGTGATTATCAGCCATTATCAGATTTTTATTAGGACGTCGTAGAATATGACACTTAAACGTATTTTTCCAGAAAAAAAATACTTCGAGAATGGTTCCTAATTTTGATGTTTAATTTGATATTTTGACTCTCGTTTGCCCCTAGATGACTTGGAGGAAATGGTCTTGGAAGTTCAGTACTTTCATGTCCCATATCTCCTGTAAAACTTGCGTATTTCACTTTTCATTACTCCCAGTTATTGTTATTGATGTTAAATTCATGAACATCACTGTTACCTTTCAGAAACATCTCCACCACATTTTATTAGATGTGTGGGAAAAGTACACAGTTTAATATAATAAAAATAATATAATGAATTTAATAGTAATTAGTGTCTGATAAGAAACAAAAACAAGCGGCCATTTGGCTTAAAGAGCTGAAGGAAGGCTGCTGATCCAACCTCACAACATTGTGAGCTCCCTCTGCTGGTGTGTCCACATCAACGCAATGTGGGTACCCTGGGGAGCAGAAGCATTTACCATTTAATGAACACCTACTAGGTGCCAGGCAGTCTTGTATGCACAGACACAAATTTTCTGTAATTTTTATAACCCTCCAGTGGTAGGCCTTGTAATCTGGTCATCTTTGAATTGGTTCGTTTGCTTTTAATCCCATATGTTTTTTCTATATTCTGAATCTTGGTAAATGAAGGAATTGTATGATTATTTTCACTCGGTAATTATCGCTTCTACAAATAAAGATATCTTGCATGAATGAACAAAGAATCTTTATAGAATCTTTATAGAACATAGAATAGAACAAGGGTCATTTATTTTTCAGGATTATTTAAGAAAAATTTCTCGTGGAAGAGTTTGAAAATACAGGACTCATCTTTCAATGGAATAGAGCTTCACGTTAAAAAAAGAAAAAGTAATTGGTGGAAGTAAGGTCTTTCACTATTTTTCTGAAACTTGAAAATTATGTCACATCTTTTGAAAGATCAGATAAATGCATGTGTTCTCTTAGTAGCCAGAAGGCCAGTCTGAGAGCCCCAATCAAATGTCTGAACTGATGAAGCCACAGCCCAGTGACACAAGCAGATAAACCAAACTTGTCATTGCATCCAGAAGTCCCAGGCTCCCCTACCCACAAAGTGTGTCACTCAGGCTGTCAAAAGGTTACAGAAAGAAGACCTTTGAGTCTGGTCTTTCCCCTTGGTCCTTCCTCAGTGTAAATGCCAAAATATTGAGAACTGATCTCAGTTGAGGAAAAGGTCAGGGTAAGATAGGGACCAAGTAAGTAACATTTTTTGTGAACACTAGAAAGTTGACTGTATAGTCTGTGGGCAGACTTGTGATATTTTACACATTTTCATCTGAAAAAAAAGGTTTAGAAAGTAAAATTTATCCAGATAATTCATGTCTGAAATATGTGTACAGTTCTATTGTATATACTCCAGATTAGTGGAAAGTAACTACTTTTAGATCTTCAATTTCTAAAAGCTTTTGATTTCCTTTTTTTAAAAATTCTTTTCCATTATGGTTTATTACAAGATATTGAATATAATTCCCTGTGCTATACAGTAGGACCTTGTTGTTTATTTTATATGTAGTAGTTTGTATCTGCTGATCCCAAACTCCTAATTTATCCCTCCCCGCCCTTTCCCCTTTGGTAACCATGAGTTTGTTTTCTGTGTCTGTGAGTCTGTTTCTGTTTGGTAAAAAGTTCATTTATATCATATTTTAGATTCCACATATAAGTGATATCATATGATATTTGTCTTTCTCTGTCTGGCTTACTTTACTTAGTGTATTAATCTCTAGGTCCATCCATATTGCTGCAAATGGCAGTATTTCATTCTAAAAGGTTTTGGTTTTTGATTCTAATCTTTTCTGTTTACCAGCCCCATGGATTTGGGCAAATCACTTTACTTCTTTAAGATTCTATTTCCTCACCTGTAAAATGGGATCGATAACACTGTCCTCTGTTGCTACTCTGAGAAATAAAAGAGTTAATGTGTATGGTAAGGGCTCGCTGACATTGATATGCCACAAATATGTTAGGGAGGAGGATATATCCCATGACATATGTGCAGCTTAATCGTATCTTTAGCTTAATCCTTAAAATAATAATGTCAGCATCAGCTAATGTTTTCTTGCTTTCTCTGCCAGGCTCTAGCCCGAGCCCTTCACATATACCTCATTTAGTCCCAAAATCCTTGCAGAACCCCTCTGAGACAGGCACTTCCTGGAGGCCCAGCTAATTCTCAGTCCTACATCATCCTACTCACATATCGCACTTTGTAAAGATCTTCAAACCTGCAAACGCTGTTTTCCTTCAGACCATCTGTTACTGTCTTAAAACTTAAGGGACTAATATTTTGGAAGTAGGAGAGAATAGTAGAGAAGGAAGAAGACCTTTCCAAAGCTTAGATCCCTGAGAGTTTGGTGAAAATTTTGTAGTAGTATCCTCTACTAGAGGATTTTGTGGTGGTATAAGGGGTTTCAGAATTCCCTCCCTCAGCAAATATTTTGTTCCTGCCTACTGCATGTAAGGCCCTGTTCTGTGCTATGGGAATGCCACAGTCAACAAAATAGTCAGTCTGCCCCCATGGAGATGACAATCAAGAGCAAATATCTAGTCTTCCATAGTCTCTGTCACATTTTGGCACTTGGAAAAATGGCACTAGAACAGATGATGTGAATAAGAGCAAAAAAGACAAAGGGGGGGAGTGGTAAAGAATGTACCTAATTGGCTTTGTACTAACATCCTTTGTATCCATCTATCAAAATTACTGCTTATTCACATTTCTATACTCATGTATGCACTGAAACAAAATCAATAAGTGGAAATAAAAACTGAATAGTAAGCATACATTTTTATATTTTCTTTCCCAAATGAAAATCGAGAGAAAAAAAAGAAAGGGAAAGATGGGCTTAATTTTTAGAATAAGGGTTATGGTTTTTATGTGCTTTATATTTTTAACGTCTACTGGGAAAATGCGTTCAACTGCGCTAAGAATTAGTCATTCTAGTTATATAAAAGCATGGAAAATTATCACATGTTAATTTCTGCTGACCTCTTTTATGTTAAACCATGTAAAGTACTTTTTTCAATTATGAAGCTGATTTGATTTTCTGAGTTTAGATCAGTAATGTATGAGCTGAATTGAAAACCAGATTATAAATCATTTCAGCATGACATTTGGATAAAATATAATCTGCGTTTATTTATGGTGTTCTGTCAGGGAAATTCATGAGAATTAGCTTTCTCATGACAGTTCTAATGATCATCATTTCTGACCAAATCAGAAATACTGTATTTCCACATGAAGAAAATTGGCTTAATATTTGATATCCTATTCCAATATTTAGGTGAAACCAAGGAGGGCAAAAAGGTATTACTACTGTTTTCTAAATGGAGTAGTTCCTTTCACATATAACACAGGAAATGACATAACCATGTACATTGCAGAGCAGTTGCTCACAAGCCCAGCTGCACACTACTGTTACTGGGGAGCTGTTTGAAAAATTCTGATGTCTGGGTCTCAACCCAGGCACATCAAATCGGAGCCTCTGGGAGTGGGACCAGGTGTCAGTATTTGTTCCAAACGTTCCCCCCCACCACCACCATCACCCCAGGTGATCCTCATGTCCAGTCAGGGCTGAGAACCACGAGAAAAGGCGTGGCCTCCGGAGCAAGGAAGTTAAGGCAAAGCTCTGGAGGGGCCCTGAGCGTAAGTTGGTGATGTGAAGGGCTGACCTCTCTGCCAAGATTCTGCAGGCATTACAGAAGTAAAGGTGAAAAGTTGCTAGAAATGAAGACCCAGGTCAGTAGTGGGGATTTATAGGCTGTTCTTTGAACTGATATTGTCTTGTAACCAGTGCTGAAAGTACCTCAGGATTCTCTTTGCTGTTGGGTGCTACTCTGTGGCAGAAGCAGTATTAGGAAGTGGAAAGAAGAAACCTATATAAGCGTGAGTCTGTATGTCTGTCCACTTACTAGAGTTATCTAAGTGTGTGACTCTAAGTGTGAGAATCTGAGCAGTGATGACATTGTGATGTCACCTGGTGAGGCTAAAACTAAAACAGAAAGGATGCAATGGGGAATAATCTGTGGACACAGAAAACAGTTTTATAACACAAGAGTTTCTCCAGTTTTCATTTTAAAATCTACAAATAAGAGAGCTCAGCTAAGAAACAGATGACAATTCACAATTTTTGTGCATAAGAACTTTTGGGCCATTTTCTTCAGCAATTTACATGGTATTCTTTAGTTCTAAACTATTGTATGTTTACTACGTACATACTATTATATGTTTTTAAACATTGGGGTGGCATCTCTAGAACACTAAATTTGTTCCTAAATATTGGCCGTAATCTTAATGAAACTGTCCATTAAATATACCACATTTTAACAGAGATAATGTGTTATTTGTGAACTCTGTCCTCTCCTGTCCTTAATTTTCCTCCGGCACAATTGCTTAGTTAACTGAGTGTTGACTATAATTTGAGAAAGACTTTGGTATTTTCAGAGAAGATACTTTGTTTAAGTATCTATTGGGATAAATAATAACTTCAGCTTCAGGTAGACGAATCTACCATTTATCATCTATTTTTGACATTAGTAAAAAAAAAAAAAGCAACTGACAATTTTAGCAAAAAGTCTAACTGAAATTTGCATCACAATGAAAATTTAAATTTATTTGTCATTCTTTCACTTTCTTTCAATTACGTTGGCATTGTGTAGCCACGGTAACAACTTTCTATGTTAGACCTTACCCATTCAGTAGTACAACGTAATTGTCTTTCCCTCTCCCTTATTCCTTCCTTTCTTTATTAACTTGAATATAGAAACCTTATGCTTCCACCTGGACAATCCTTGATCAAGGTTTGGGCTGCAGCAATATCCCCTTCCCATTCCAAGTAGACATTGCTAATCAACCCCAGCATTCTTTTTCCAGACAGATCCTTAGTGGTATTTCTCTGTCTCATGCTCTTGGCGGGCACTACCAATAGGTGGGAGTTGACATTACTATTCTACAAGAAAATTGGCCAAAAAAGATGATCCGTATACCATCGTAACAATGTTCCAGATCATGAGAATCACCTGGGGTAATCAGGGCCTCACCTGGACCAACTAAATCAATCTCCAGAGACGGGGCTAGGAAACTTTCTTCAGTTTAGCTGTGTTGAAGGGTTGGTTTGTCCTGAACAACATTTTAAGAGAACGAACAAATGTTCCTAAAATGTATGCACAAATATCTTTCCACACTCCTTAAAATCTCTCTTACCCAGGAGACTTAACTGCAAATAATTTCACTTTCTAATACTAACCTCATCTATGAAAGTATTCTGAGTTTGCCCAGGAAGCATTATCTAGGGGTCAAGGTTATAAGTGCTTGATGATTTAGAGTGTGGTCCCTATCAATGTATGAAAACTTGGTACCAAAATTAAGTTAAAAAAAAAAAGTTCCATGCCCCTATCCAGTCAAATTGATGCAAATGTTTTTATCTGCCTTTGTAACGGAACTGTCATGTGGCAATTGAAGTGGGTGGAAATAGCAAAAGGAATCTTAATATACTGCATCTTATTCTCCCCCAAAATCACTTACTTGAAATCACATTTAATACAGGATCCCAGCTACAAAGCAAATAAGTCACTTTAACAAAAAGAAAAATTACTGGGCTGATCACTTTTTCTTGCACAGTTTAGAAGTATTGCCCGTGTGTAATATTTTATTTTTGGCTTTCTGGTTATTCATGCCTTTGTGAAAGTGCCTATTGACGTTGTTTCTTTACTAAAATAATCCAGCTTTTCAAAGTCTTTTTTTCTTTGTTGAGAATGTCACAGACCACTAAATGTAAACCATAGGGCAGTTTGTTTTAAATACTGGCATTATTAGTATGCTAATTATACACAGCTGCTTTCCACATGCTCCATCATCACCTCCAGCTTCAACAAATTGTGACTTAAATGCTGAGGACCATATTGTAGTCCTTCTATTCTTAATGTCTCAGAACAAGAAACGTTTAAAAAAAGTGCTCTGGAAATGTTGCCTACATTGCTAGATAAATGATCAAAACAAAGATGACATTCTTTGCCAAGTATTACACAATGCAGTTGGACTTGCACAGCCAATGTTTTAAACTGGTTTCCCCTCTCTTAGTCATGTTGGTTAGCTATCTCCTATATCAAGGCCATCTCTTCCTGGTGTTAGCAGTCAGAGGGCATTTCTACAAACAAAAATCACCTGTGAGAGAACAATTATGTTGGCACAGATTAACTGACGGTTACGCCAACAATGTGCACCAAATGTATGATGACAGGGAAGCAGGGAAAGGGGGCATTCCACAGAGGGCTGAAGGAAAAAACACTGGGGATAAGCTTGCGTGTTTGTTTGCTCTTGTAGAATAATATTGTTTTCACGATAACTGATGATAAAATTATTTTCAAATGCTGTAGGTAGCCCTAATGGAGAACCTTGTGGAAAGACTTGTTTGGAAGAAAGAGACAATCAATGGTTGGGGGTCACGCTTTCCAGACAGCCTGGAGAAAATGGCTCCATCGTGGTAGGTTATTGAAATTAGTCCACTGATCACATCGTGAAATCAGATACCCTGGGTGTGACTTTCACATCATATGGTCTACTTTTATGTTTTATTCAGACTTGTGGGCATAGATGGAAAAATATATTTTACATAAAGAATGAAAATAAGCTCCCCACGGGTGTTTGCTATGGAATGCCCTCTGATTTACGAACAGAGCTGAGTAAAAGAATAGCTCCATGCTATCAAGGTAAGGCATGGTTTTGATATTAACTGAATCAAGAGAAATAAGTGAATGCCTTTAAACATTTTTCTTCAATTTTCAATTTGGGATGTTTGGTTTGGGGTGGGAGGATCTTTGAAATAGCTCTGTTTCCTTTAACTACTCAGAGTATTATTTCCTTTTTTATCCACTTGCAGTTGTTTTAATTTTCAAAAATGTACTGTGTTTTTAGGACTAGGAATTCTACAATTTAATTTGAATAACTTTAGCATCTAGTTGAGCATTACCACTTTAGCATTAAATATATTTTCTATTCAGTATAAGTGAGTCTAATGCCCGGCAAGTGCAGGACACTTCAAATCATGAAATAGATTGAAAAATACGATCAGAAGCAAGAAAATTGTTTAAGTTTCTTGCTTTACCTTTAGCTTCCAACAAGATTTAGAAAGATCCAAAGTATAAATGTAAGCAGATCTTTCCCACTCACTGTCTTTTTTATTTCCCCAAATTTACTTGTTTTCCTCGACATTGCAAGGGATTGGTATCTTAAGTTTGAAAGGTCTTTCCCATAAAAATTTTAGGTCATGGTTAGTGCATGCAGAGCTAGGACATAAACTGAAATGAGCAAAGTTAGAGGTAAATGTCAACAGAGTATTGAAAAAATGATACCTGCAACAGAACTAAAATTCTGAAAATGTGTCTTTGGAAAGGATAAAATATATATGAATGCCAAGTTCCAGTTTTTCTAACCAAAATGATTATCCCAGTGTCCAAAGGAAATTTCTATTACTTGACAAAACTTGGAGCAAGTATGCAAATTGAGTTGGTTTTATTAATATTGGAGTCTTTCCTCCCTGGAATTTGATATAATAGAAAAGATTATATCGTCTGTATTCCTAATTTGCCTTTGAATGCCAAGAAGATAAAAGGTGAATTTTAACTTCTCAGTTGCAGTAAAACTTACTCTAGCTATTATCCTCTTTTTCATAATAGTTTATGCTTTACACTTTAAAACATTTCACAGTAGAGGCCTCTCTCCCTGGCTGTAGCGGCCTTCATGGTCATTTGGGGTCTTGCAATCTCTCCATAATGTAAACCTGACCAGCCTGAGTCATAATCTTCAGTTCAGATGAGGCCTTTTCCCTTGTGAACTTGGTTCCCTTTAAAATCAAGTGTGCAAATGTTCGACAGTAGGAATTAGCTGTATAGGCTGAAGGAAACCTGTCAAAGGACAGTCTAGTAGAGATGCAAGCTAAAGACACCCCTCAACTGCAGCACCCCTCCGCACCTAGCTGGCCCCATGTCTGGGGTTTTTAATTGCCCTAGAAACCACTTCTGACTATTCTACTGGTGTGAAGTGATGCATTTGACCACTTAATGTTCTGCAACTCTTGTCCTACTGCTGGCTGGTCCCTTCACAAAATGCTGGTGCCTCCCTGGGTGTAGATTTCAGTCCTGTACATTTTCTCATGTGCTCTCTGGGTGATTTTGTACATGGACATCCAGTGTCCATAGATGACAGGGTGCACCACCCCCAAATATATATATATATATATATACACACACACACACATATATGTATGTATAAATATATATGTAAATAAATATATGTATAAATATATACCTAGCCACATTCTATGAAAAAACAAAACATGATGGCAGAAACCTAAGACACCTAAAATTATGGTAATATTTTTTAAATAAAAAAATATATATAGGACCAGAGAAGATATAAAAAGGAATGAAAAAGCATGACAGGGAGTGGTCATTATAAATGACAGCAATTTATTTAACATTTCTGGTTAGCAAAGCCAAAATGAAGATGTGGTCCTGTATCTTCATAGAGTTTTACTTCTGTCAGTTCTTCAGGTAAAGCAAGTTTTGTGCCCCTAGTAAGTTTCACAAAGCAACCATTCATGGGGGCTTTGTAAGAAGAGACCCTCCATCTCCATGCAGATCTTGACTCTGTTATTTTCAGCCAGGCAAAAATCTAGGAAGCCTATTTTAAATGGAAACCTGAACTGGAAGCCACAAATCCTACCTCTGTCTTAGATACTCACCTGACAACTTTTTGAGTGTATGCCGCATGTTCTTCCCATGGAAAAGAGGCTGGGTAGATTTTTCTAGTGCTATTTCACAAGGATATTTTGAAGATCAACATGGAAGATATTTGTGACCTTAAATTTTACCACTTACTATTTTTTTTAAAATAATACTGTAAAAGAGCTCTTAAAAGGTATACTTATAAGGATTTATAAATAAAATTATGCAGATTTTGTCTGTTTTAAAATGAAATCGTGAATTGTTTTTCTACTTTATTTTAGATTATGTGAGAAAATTTGGAGAAAATTTTGCATCATGTCAAGCTGGAATATCTAGTTTTTACACAGAGGTAATTGTCCCAAAATAGCTGCTATGGATGTTTACATATAGAATTTTAATTTGACTTAGAAGATTGATACTATGCTTTGAAGAAAAATTGTATAATACTCAAATAACATGTCTCTTAAATTTGAGTGTAATACAACTTAATTTTCACCACTCAATATTCGACATATGTATTGATAAAATATTAATATTTAGATGGCTGTGTCACGCAAGACCAACTAAAAGTCTATACTAAAGAAGGTTACTTTTATGAAGAATTTAATAGAAATCAAAAGTAGCTGTAGTTATTTGTTAATTTAAGCATTGAAAATAGGTGTGTTATATTTAGTTATTAAATTGCTGGGGGGAGGAAGCGTATGAGTTAACACTTTTCATTAGAAGTGTGAGAACTGGGAGATTTAAGAACTTAATAATATCCTCTTAAATGAGATATGGTCCCAAACTCTATTATTCTTTTTCTAACACTATCACATACACAGTGAAAGACCACAATTGTACTCAACTCCTAAATCTCCCAGTTTCTCTCAACAACCCATTATGAAGTTATGAATGTTTTCTAAATCTTTGTAGACAGGTTGTATCACGCCTTGGGTTAACAATTTCCTTAAATATTGCCTAGTATGGAAAAATAATAATGCTTGCTTTCTTTCTATTTAAATTGACCTTTTTTTTTCAAAGTTTGGATTGTTTAGGAAATTTAGAAATGTTACATAGCTTTAACTGCTGAAAAGTTTTCATATTTCACCAGACAAGTGTCTGCCCTTTCCTTTCTTCTAAATTCCTACGTTTATCATCAAGTATGCCCCAATTTCATTTGAGTTGTTTTTTTTCCAAGCTAACATTATTAAGGAACCTATTCATTAGCTTTTTGCAAATTGAAATAAATTAAGTCCATTTTTTACTCTTTGGCAACACACAATTATCTCTGTAATGAGCACTAATGAGTTACCCAGATAGATAGGGTTTACTTTAGTAGAAGACCACATTGCCTTTCTCCCCAAAGCTTACTCTAGTGTTCAGTGATTCTACCTTTGATTTTAAAGTCTGCTGATGAGCATGAAGTGAGAGTTTCAGCGTTTCTTCTCTGAAATTCTCATTTTAGGTGAAAATTCATTAGCTAGCTTCTCTGGCTTTTTTGATGTGTTTTTAAACTCATAAAATGCTTACATTTCAGAAATTTATAAACGTGTATTTTTGTCACTCTTAAAGTGTGTATCTGGAGGAGGTTTTGGGTGGTGAGATTAAACTTTTAAATGATGATAATTTTTTTTTTCTTACAGGACTTAATTGTGATGGGAGCTCCAGGATCATCGTATTGGACTGGCTCTCTTTTCGTCTATAATATAACTACAAATAAATACAAAGCTTTTTTAGACAGACACAATCAAGTGAAATTCGGAAGTTATTTAGGTACTATAAAAATGGACAAACTCGAATTATCTCTGCCTTACAGATACTAGTAATTATAAATAAGGGAAATTGTATCTTCAGAAGATCAAAATGGGGCTTCCCTGGTGGCGCAGTGGTTGAGAGTCCGCCTGCCAATGCAGGGGACACAAGTTCGTGCCCTGGTCCGGATGCCATGGAGCGGCTGGGCCCGTGAGCCATGGCCGCTGAGCCTGCGCATCCGGAGCCTGTGCTCCGCAACGGGAGAGGCCACAACAGTGAGAGGCCGGCATCCCGCAAAAAAAAAAAAAAAAAGATCAAAATGGCCAGTAGTAATTAAAAAGCCATTTCAGAAACTCCCTTTTTAAGGATATAGTCTCTGAAACTTCAGTTAACTTAATATTTTACGTATGTAACTATTATCAATATATAATTCTTAGATTGGAACTCCTGGTTTAGCTTCCTCTTTTGCAGTAAATCACTTATAAGCTTATATCTTTATGCAGTCAACTTGTTATTATAAAGATAGCATCTATTGAGTGCCTGTCATCTCCTAGGAACTTTTGTAAGCACTCTACATGAAACAACTCATTTAATCATGAATGGATGAGTAAGTATAGTTTCTTCAAGGACCAACTGAAAGTCAGTGGGACTGCGGACAGCATTCTAGACAATGGGTAACATTATGAAGAATATGGGTCTAAAAACGGCCCATTGACCTTTACCTCATAAGTTCTTAGAATATTTCCCAGAGCATAACTATTTTTATCATTCTTATTGTAATTATTTCTGAGTATAGGCTGTTCACATTTGAAGTGAACCTCCCCCCATACATACAGAAGGAATTTATTTTAAAATGGAGAGTATTCAGTTACAGTTCAGCATTTACTTGTTTATGGTTGAAGGATATCTTGAAACATTGTTAAAAATGTAACTTAGTATTATGCCTTTTATCACATAATAAAATAAGAATATTTTACCTTTTGTGTAATCATACAGTTTTATCACAATCGGAAGGTTTCAGGGCAAGAAAAGTTGAAGTTTAAGAAGACTTTTTTTTTTTACTTAAAGTTCAAAATGTTATATTTTATATATGCTAAAATATTTCTGTTGTAATCGTAGAAACTACCATGTCCTAATATACAGAGACTAACAGACCACATGTAAAGGTGCTATCTTCAGTTTCTAAGACTTAAACATATAAGCCATATTAACACACAGATTAATAATTGCTTAAAGCATATAAAAACCAATTTTGAGTATTGCTATTCTAAATATTCTTAAAACTCTGTTTACTGTCGTCATTTTGAATTCAGTCTCATTTAATTATGAATGGATTTATGATCCATTCTATAAGTGGATTTATGATAATGAACTTTACCCATTGCGAATGATGATTCTCATACTTGTCTCCATTTTCTTGAAGGATACTCAGTTGGAGCCGGTCACTTTCGGAGTCGGCACACTACCGAGGTAGTTGGAGGAGCCCCTCAACATGAACAGATTGGTAAAGTAAGAGTTACATTTTTATATTTATTTCTTCTAAAAGGTTCATATGGATTGCATGAGAGAATAAGATATTACAGGAGGAACTGCAAAAATTCTAAGCAATGAAGCTGGAAATGATGAGAAGTGTGCTGCATTTAGTGGTAAAACGGGCGCAAGTCGTATGGCTTTGAGATACAATTGAGCAGGAAAGCTTTCAGGAAGACTACATAAATCAAATGAGGCTCTTCTTTCCTATGAGTAATTGTTTGAGATAGAATTGTCTCAAGATGTCCAAGGAATACATTTATTGGTTAATAAGTTTATAGCTGAAGGCAAATCAAGGCAGCTACATTCCTGGTACAATTGTGGTAGGACCAGAAAGAACAAAATGTTATTTCTCGTTCTAGTTTTTGTTACATTGCTGCATGAACATGACTTTGAAGATTGAGACAAACAACATTTTCTTTTTTTTTCTTTTAATTGGAGTATAATAGCTTTACAATGTTGTGTTAGTTTCTGCTGTACAAGGAAGCGAAGCAGCTACATGTATTTTCTGTGCTCTCTAAGGAAACAGTAAGATTGTTCCTGAGAAGGTAGTTTTTCAAGGAAGGCATCTTAATGTGAACTTGGTTCCCTAAACCTTTTGTATCACTCTGAAAATGATTTTTCAAAAATATATTTGAGCAATTACAAGTTATGAAAATTAATGTTTTCATTGAAACACTTTTAATGTGATAGCAGTCTGACCTTTCCGAATTCTTTTCCCCATTGCAGGCATACATATTCAGCATTGATGCAAAAGAACTAAATATCTTACATGAAATGAAAGGTAAAAAGGTAATATGTCTCTACCTTCGGTATCACTGAGGGCTTTGGTGAGTAATTCTGCTTTTTTCTCAATGACTGGATCTGGTTTGCCTTGGAGCAGCTTGGGTCTTATTTCGGAGCTTCTATCTGTGCGGTGGACCTCAACGCAGATGGCTTCTCAGACCTACTTGTGGGAGCTCCCGTGCAGAGCACCGTCAGGGAGGAAGGAAGAGTGTTTGTATACATCAACTCTGGCACTGTAAGTCTGATTGGCTGCAAGTTGGAAGCCATGTATGGCATTTTGATTGAAACTGATGCTTTCTTATTCCAAAGTTCTGAGACTATAGATTTTTAGGCTTATTTTACTGATGAAAGTAAAAATTGTGGTATTGTACTGATGCTTTAGAAATGAAATGGAATATGATGATGAATGGGCCACTGTCCCATTTTTTTTTTTTAATTTTATTTATTTATTTTTGGCTGTGTTGGGTCTTCGTTGCTGCACGTGGGCTTTCTCTAGTTGTGGCGAGTGGGGGCTACTCTTCGTTGTGGTGTGCGGGCTTCTCAATGCAGTGGCTTCTCTCATTGTGGAGCACGGGCTCTAGGCGTGCAGGCTTCAGTAGTTGCGGCACGTGGGCTCAGTAGTTGTGGCTCACGGGCTCTAGAGCACAGGCTCAGTAGTTGTGGCACACGAGCTTAGTTGCTCCGCGGCATATGGGATCTTCCTGGACTAGGTATCGAACCCGTTTCCCCTGCATTGGCAGGCGGATTCTCAACCACTGTGCCACCGGGGAAGCCCCACTGTCCCATTTTGATATCTTGAAAGTATGAGATCAGTTGTCTGGAGTTTCCCTATGCACAGCTTGTATGTGTTCACTGAAGTAGTTGAAGTTTCTTCCAGTTTTATTATGATGCAACTCTAATTTGAAAGAATGATTTTTATATAGCCCTAAAAATGTGAATGTCCTATTGGTTTGATGGTGAATGTCCCTATGTAATTTGGTAATTATAAAACACTACTAGAGGGCTTCCCTGGTGGCACAGTGGTTGGGAGTCTGCCTGCCGATGCAGGGGACACGGGTTCGTGCCCCGGTCCGGGAGGATCCCACATGCTGCGGAGTGGCTAGGCCCGTGAGCCATGGCCGCTGAGCCTGCACGTCGGGAGCCTGTGCTCCGCAACGGGAGAGGCCACAACGGTGAGAGGCCTGCGTGCTGCAAAAAAACAAAACAAACAAACAAAAAAACACTACTAGAAGTAGAAGATAAAGTATGAAATGTTTTTAATTTCTTGATTTGAAAACAATTGGAAACAAGATATGTTTTGATAAGATGTTAATTTGCACAATTTATATAGATTATATTCCTGATAAGAATGTAAAATTGCCATAGTTCATTCCAAAGTAGATACAGTAGTTGTAGAAATAGGTGTTTACTTGCTTATGGTTGAGTTTTCAATTCTGGGGGGTGTTTTGGAATAGAAACTGACCACTTGACAATTCAATTTAAAGAGTTCTGCTGGCCTTATCTTGACAGTCTATCTTCCTGGCATCAAATCAAAAGAAATAATTGATAGGGCCTTAATGGAGTCTTCTTGGCCTGTTTCTTTGATTTAAGAGCAAGAACAGGTTTGTGAGAAAATTGGTTCATTTCTTAAGTCACAGCATTTTCATTTAGGATTTAACAAAGTAAAATCTGTTTCCAGAAGGTATTTTTCTAAAGCAGTTGTTTCAGAGCATTTAGTAAGTATTTAGCACCAGGCTAAACTCTTTACAATTTAAGAGAGAAAATACTCAGTCTTACAAAGCTGGGAGATTCTTAATGTTCCAAATATAGAGCAGAAAAGTTATTCTCGTGCTGGGATTTCCTAGACTGTTTAAACCTTAATTTTAATAGTAAAAGCATATCATCTATGAAGTGATCATTCATATCTCATTAGTAGTGAAATCAGACATTACTCTGTCTTATATAGATATTTCACATTTTCCTATCCATAAATGGTCTTCCTTATGCTAGCTGCTTACTTTTCTTTCTCTTTAAACTAAAGTTTTTGAGAACAGTTTAAACAGTAGCATGTATACCTAAAGTAAGGCAATAATAGAAACGTTTTTCCCACTGAAGTCTTAAGCAATCCCAATATGAAAAACTGATAAAAGTGAATTGCCTTTGCTTAGAGGGTAAGGGAGGAGATCTACCCATTTGACTATCCTCTTGTTCGTCCCTCACTCCTACATCACTCAAGAGAGGGCATCACTGTTGAATACTGGGGTTAATTTTATAATTGATTTCAGCTTTTAAAACCTCTTGCATAAGTTATTCTTCTTTTGTTGCCTTCCAACTTCCTGTTTCTTAACTTTAAAAAGACACTAACCACTACCTGACATTATATTATATATTTATTGGTTTGGTTTGCTGTTGTTTGTCGGTTCTTCCGTTGGAGTGTAGACACCGTGTGGAGAGAAAGCATCTGTTTTATTTACTACTGTTTCCTCAGGGCTTGAAAGAGTCCTGGACAAGTTGGTGCTCAGTAATTGTTTCTGCATGAACTCAAGAAAGAATGATACTTGAATGAATCTGGCTTCCACCTACTTCTGCTAAAATAGCTCTCAGGGGTCCCCAGTGAACTCTTGGTCACCATTCTGTGCCTGGAGAATACTTGAAGAATAGTGATCACCACTTCTTGAAGCTCTTCCCCTGGAACTTCAGTGCCTTTGTGTTGTTTTAGGTCTGCACCTTCTCGTCCTCGCCTTTTCTGCTTTCTGCTCTTTACATTAGGCATTTCTCTAGGAGCAAAACAAGTATAGGAATTTTTTAGTTGGAAAATAAAAGGCGAAGGGCACTTCACAAGGGGAAGAACGTGTGTGCTATGGAAATGAACAGACTTGTTTGAGAAGAGGGAAGGATCTATGATGAGTAGTGCATGGGGTTTGGTTTTGTTTTTAATACAAGGGAGTGACGTGATCAGAGTTTGGAAAGAGGTCTGGCAGCTGTTACTGCAACAGCTCCTGTTGAAACATTATTGAGTGTCTAACTGTAATAACTCATCTTCCAACTTCAGAGACAACAGTTGACCAATCCATGCTTCAGTGCTGCTGGAAAAAGATCACCTAGGCCAGCTTCAGTCGTGTCACTCCTCAACTCAGAAACCTTCAGTGGCTCTGTCTTGTTTTCCAAATTGAGAGTAAATTTCTCCCAGCCTTCAAAGTCCCACCCCATAAGACTGCAGTCTGACTTTTTTCGGCCTCATTCATTGTACCTACAGTTGATTATAGCCAAATTCTTTGCAATTTGTGTTTTGCTGATTATTTTCTCTGTATATCAAAACTTTGCCCATCCTTCAGTAGCCACCTTGACCGCTACCTCCTTTTTTGAAATCTCTGCTGGCTCTCACAGTTAGATATGCTCTCCTTGCTTGTCAATATTGCGAAGCAGTCTGTACTTCTAAGGCATTTACATGCTTGGACTATGCCTTTTCTGTAACTGGGGGCTTCTTCAGGAAAGGGAGTGTCTTATACACACACTGCCTTGTCCCCTTTCACCCATTCAGTCTTTGCACAGTGCATTGCCTTTGCTAGGAACTCACTAAATATTTGCTAAATTGAATTATCAAAATGATTTATTGGATTTTCAAAGCTAGGGATCATGAGTTTGACAATTTTTTTTTGTCCTCTGAGCTCTAATTATATGTGTTGACATACTTGACAAATATTTATTGAATTGAACTGAGATGTGTGTACTAAAGCTCAGGCTATAGTTTGTCCAACCTGTTTGAAGCATTAAGAAAAAATCCATACCCAATTACAACAGTAAATCATGTGTAAAGTTGTGTTATAATGACACCTTTCTCCCCCTTTCTATCTAGGGAGCAGTCATGAACGAAATGGAAATAGAGCTCATTGGAAGTGACAAATATGCTGCAAGATTTGGGGAATCTATAGTCAATCTTGGCGACATTGATAATGATGGCTTTGAAGGTAATTAAAAGTATCCAATTTGGTACATGATTTCCACTTTTAAAGTGGCACATGGAAAAGAATATAATTGGAGTTTTATGTTGTTTGTCTTTCTATAGAAAATGGAGGCAGACTGGTATGCTAAGTTGTTTTTCTTTAGTGTTATCCCTGATTTCTTCTCAGTTGCCAGCTATCGTTTCTTACTACTGTTAATAAAGAATGATATTCAACATACCTTATTTCATTGCTTCTAAGGCACCATTGATTATAAGTTGTTTTATTATAAGTCATTATTTTATGTGCCCCGGAAAAAATGGTGCCTCTTAAACTGCGACTCACTTTTTTTCTATTTTAAGAAGGACCCTGATTTCAGGAATGTGAAAATGTGGAAAAAAATGTGCATCACAGACTCACTGGATAACAGTATTTAACTATCAGTGTAGTAAAGACACTGACAAAACCCAACAGAGGCTGGCCACAGAGCTGGAGCCGGGCTCTGAAAGCCCCCTTGCTGTGCCAGGCTTTCCTTGTTCAGCTGCCCTGTTGTGGGAAGATTTGGGGATCCCAGGAGAGAGTCCTGAGCGGTGGTAAGGGGGCAACCGACAGACTCAAGGACAGTGGATATTTACCACTCGATAGGGGTGCGTTTCAATAATGGAATAGATGGTCTCATCAGAACTGTGACTGTTGCCTAGATATCAGTCCTGCTGTTGAAGTATCTGTCTCTACCAGCCTTCCCTCTTAAAATTTGCTTTTTGTTCAGTCTAGTTCTAAGTGGTAACTAAGTCTATTAAAACTGTGCCTAAAATGATGAATGGGTTTGAAGGGAGAGTGTATAATTCCTCAAGTTCAGCAAATAAGTATTCGATATTTTCAGGGCTCAGAATTGTCTTCTAGATATGGTCATTGGCAATTGGTATATGGTAGAAGTAGGTCAGAATTTACTTGGATACTGGACATAAGTGAGGGAGTACTGTAAATTCTCACTTTCGTAATATCTTCTTATGCCTAAATGCTTCATTCTACTTTAAATGTATAAAATGTTATTCTACAAGGAGCAAGCTAGTTGGTTATTGAATATATGCTTCCAGTGAGCCCTCTTGAATGTAAGATAGTGTAATTTGGTATACAAATATTACCATTTCTGGATTTATTTTACTATTTTTAAAACAAAAGGAGAGAAAAAATATACATATATATTTCTATGGTTATGATTACACATAAAATTTTACATTAAAATATCTAAAAAATGTTATTATGATGTTACATTTCACAAGCAATCAGCAATTCTGTGATATTTATTGAGGACTTATTTTTTGTCAGTTGTACCGTGCCAGGTATAGAGTATGTACCATAATGAATGTAAATGAAGGAAATAGTGGCACTCTTTTTTATAGTTTTACAATCGAATGGAATATAAGATTAAGACATGAAAAAATAAACATTATATAAGTGGTAAATTTAGACCCAACCTAATAAATATCTGTGAAAAAAAACATGTTTTTGCACCTTGATATTTCATATATATTATATAAAATAGTAAAATTCTTTCTTTTAAAAACAAAATCATCATTTAGTAAAATACTTATTTTGTTTACTTATAATTCCTTCTACATCCTCTTTTAATTGACATATCCAGGGAAGAGTATTCACTATTTTGAATGTATTAAAATATTTGAGAATCATTTTTCATTTCTCATGTGAACATACACAGATGGTTGTTGCATATGACAGGATTTCCTTCCTTTTTATGGCTGAATAGCATTTCTGCTTTGCCCATGGCTATGTGCTTTCTACATTTTAGATATTAGCCAAGACCATGCTGATTTGGAAGTAGGCTCAGTGTGTTCTAGCTCTTCACTGAGGTCTTTAATTCCACCATCTCGCTCTGTCTGCCTGGGTGAGCCAGCAGGGCATCTATGTTTAATTTTTCATTATGTGATTCCCTATTCTTTTTCCCCACCTTCTAACTTAGTTTGTTTTGCTGGGATATGAGTGAAGTTACTTCACGTTCATGGCAGAGTGTGTGGGATTGTGTAGAAAAGAGATGAAAAACCCACCTGTTCTTTTTCCTTCCTTCTCCAGTCTTAGATGCAAATCAGACTTAATGTTCTTTTACTATGCACAGCTTTGTGGTGTTTTGCATAGTAGACCTCAGTAATTTTGGCGTTCACGACATCATTTTTTTTATTCTTCAAAAGAAAAAAATTAGAATATATTTCCTGTGTCCTTAGGAAAGCAAAACAAGCCATTTTCTAAGAATATAACCAATCAATTTGGCAAGAGTCCAGCATAAAAATTTCATCAAAAGTATGAGAAAGTTAAATAGGTAATAGACAAACCTATTCAACCAATGTGACCAGACAGATAGATGATAGCATTTTAGCCATAAAATGCTTTTGGCAAGACCACTTATTTTTGTTTTTTTATGTTGAGCCCTGTCATCTGACTTTTAGACTATATGTTTGAATATTTTTTTGAGCAGAACCATAATAAAGTTCTGCAGCTGTAAACTATATTATTTTATGTGCTCCTGAAATGCTTATATATTATCAAATCATATACTGAGCACTTCTTTCACACAGAAGAGGAACATGTGCTAAGAGGGGAGAATGTTGGTCACAACTTTATTGTTGATGATTTTATAGAACATGGTGATGGAGAGCAAAGGTTGTGGAGCCAGACTGCGGGGTTTAAATCCCAACTCTACCACATCCTGGCTCGGTGACCTTGAGTGAGTTACATTCTGTGCCTCAGTTTCCTCATCTATAAAAAGTGAGAATCAAAAAGAATTTGATAGAGCTGTTGTGAGAGTTACACGAGTTACAGTGGGTTATGTGAGAATATCATGAATAACGTATGTAAAGCCTCTAGCGCAATGCCTGCATTGTAAACAGTATATAAATACTAGCTGATGTTAAGATTGTTATGATCATACTAATGATAATTGTTATGGTTTATACTAACAGTGTAGTAAATGTTCAAATGGAAAGTAAAAACAGTTGTCAGATATCTCTGTTTATTCTCTGTGTTTTGTCCCAATGGTGTTGCATAGATATCGAAAAACATTATTATTAACATGTATTCTCCTTATTTCTATAATGATAGCTAGAACTTTAGGATATTATATAATAGATCCAAGTGTCATCTTAGGAAGTAAGAGTTTGGATCTATATATAAGCTAGCCAAAGACCGAATATACTTCAGTATCTTCTGCTTGGAATTAAATTGATCTGGGCCTTCTTAATAGTTCAGTACTATATGTACTTTTTATTTATAGCACTTAAGCAACCATGTTATTCATAGTTTCTATTTTCTCTTGGTTTTCTTATGTGAAAACATACCCTTAACAGATACTTTAATTACTTTCATTGGAACAGGAATTAATTCAGAAGTCATTTTGCAGATAAAGTAAAACCTAGAGCTCAAAATAAGGGTTCTTGTGGTTATAGTATTTATAGTGATAATAACTTCTTATGTGCTACACACTGCTCTAAGCACTTCACATGAGTTACATCTTTCTATGCCGAGGATGAGTTCTCTTACAATCCTGTGCTGAGGTGAGGGAACTGAGATACAGAGAGGTTAAGAAATGGGCCCAGCATAGCACAGCTGGGCATGAGGGCAGTGCTGGGGTCAGGCCTGGCCATCTGGCTGTAGGACCTGTGTCCTTAACCATTCTGTTAGCCTGTCTCTAAGACCCTAAGACTCTAAGCTTCTTCCACACACAGACTTACCTGTACAATCCACTACATTGTTATGACAGTAACAGTATTTTATAATTTTTTTCTGTCCAGTGAGAAAAGTGTCTTTGTTTTGTTTTTTGTTTTTGCGGCACGTGGGCCTCTCACTGTTGTGGCCTCTCCCATTGTGGAGCACAGGCTCCGGATGCGCAGGCTCAGCAGCCATTGCTCACGGGCCTAGCCGCTCCACGGCATGTGGGATCTTCCCGGACCGGGGCACAAACCCGTGTCCCCTGCCTCGGCAGGCGGACTCTCAACCACTGCACCACCAGGGAAGCCCAGAAAAGTGTTTTTTGATAAGGAGTTTTCTTATGTGATATTAATTAAAGAGCATGAAGGTTTTCAGAGTTGCATTCTTTGCATTAAGAATTTATTTTCTGTCATTTAAATTCTTGAATAGATGTTGCTATTGGAGCTCCACAGGAAGATGACTTGCGAGGTGCTATTTATATTTACAATGGCCGAGCAGATGGGATCTCGTCAGCCTTCTCACAGGTAGGATAATACTATTCTATTAATACTTTCAAAAGAAGCATTGGTAATAAAATCCTTCTTAAAACTTCCAGCGTTAATGTGGACTTATCTTTTTTAATTTGGTCTTTCAAATACTTAATACTCTTTCACCATTTTCTTATAATAACAGTAGATGGCCTCATTTTTAAGGTCATTAATAACTCTTTGAAACCATTTTGTTTTTCATAAATAAGAGTGCTGGTTCACTTCCATTCTAGCTTGTATTTAACCTATTAAAGACATTCTCTCTGCATTTCATCAAATTTATGTTCTGAGGTAATACCCATAGTATTCCAGATGAGGCCATTTGGATTTGATTAACTGTGTCTTGCCCTATGGCTAAAGCCCCATGTTCCATGGCGATTGCACAGGGAGAGCAAAGACTCATGTGATACTCTGTGTTCCTTTTAGTGCAGAGAGTAAGATGAGAAAGTTCCCTGATCTAACTCTGACTTTACTTTCACATTTTGAAAAATCAGGGCATTTCATTGCATAGAAAAAAACTACATACACGTGCGGAGAAGAGAAGTTTTTCCAAAGGTACTCTTAGGGAAACATTAGCTAATACTGTTATTTTTGATTAGACAAAAATAGGTAAATTGTTCTCTGTATAACGTGAAAGATATATACTTGTCTAGTAAAGAATACTGATTCTCTTAGAATGGACAACCCTGATACTTATAAATCAGTGTCTGGACATGAAATTAAACACATGGGATAGGAAGCACATATCAGACTTGAGTTGTCCTTGTCAAATACTAGGAAGCAATCTGGCTAAATGAGGTGGTTATTATAAACCTAAGTAGTAGGCTCCACTAAGTGATCATAGATGTCTTATTTTCTTATTATTTGTTTGGTTACTCATGTTGCTCAAGGAAATAAACACAGAGCCTGAAGAAAGACTGGGGAGAGAGTGTCAGGACTGTTTCAGGAGATCTTTACTACATAATTTTCCCTTTGCTCACAAAGTAAAGGAAGTGATTTTTTTCTTGTCACAAAATAGATGTCAACTTCCCACTTCAAGCTGGAAACTACTCTTTCTCTTAGACACATGTATTTGACTTAACTACAATGCATTTGTTAATAATGTGCCAGGGCATGTACCAGGACTCATTATTTAACTAAATCATTGTTTCTCTGGGATATTACGTGTTCAAATCCTGTTTCCCACTCAACTTTACTATTTTTCAGAGAATTGAAGGGCGTCAAATCAGCAAATCATTAAGTATGTTTGGACAGTCTATATCTGGACAAATTGATGCAGATAATAATGGATATGTAGGTGAGTATAAAATTCACCATATTTTATAGATTGAAATGAACTCTGTCGTGGATGCTGCTTTATTGTGAAGTACATAAAACTGGTAGAGAAAAGTTCTAATTTACTAATGAGTTTTTTCCTTCATTTTTAAAGCTCTTTGGAATTCAAGGATGGGTCAGAAATAATCAAGTAATTCCTGAGCTTTAAACTGTTAGTTACTTAACACTTTATTCCTTGTTCCGGAAAAAATTAAAAGCATTCATGAAAATAAGTGAAACACACAATAATGTAAAGAAAGAGGGGTTTCTTTGGTAATTTAAAAAGAGATTTCTGGGTGAATGTTTATAGTCCAAAAATTGAATCTTGTTTCAGCAAGGCTGTCTTTATATCATATGTTTATATCCTAATGTTTATATTTATACTGTAAAGGGATGAATGTCATTGTAAATGAGCAGATTCAGACATATGTGAAATGAATCTTAAGATGTAAGCATACCTCTTCTAATTAATTTTCTGTAAATAGTGTTTTGATATAGTCGAAAGGTGATATGTAGTTAAGTATTTACGGCTGAAAATAATTCTCTTTGACTAATGATGATCATTAATCTGTGTTGTTTTTTATCCTCCAGATGTAGCAGTTGGTGCTTTTCGGTCTGATTCTGCTGTGCTGCTAAGGTAAGGTTGATACATTTCACTGCTTAATGACAGTTGGGCTTAATTTAAATGATGGGAGGCAGTTTTTAAAATCAGCAGGGTGGTGACCTCATAACACTCCTTTTGATACTCTGAAATTTAATTATTGAACTTTAGGATATTTTTCCCACCTTACCTAGATATATACATAAATCATCAAAGTCAATATTTTTAGAAGTTTAAATGAAAATTTCTTTTGATTCATACATGGAAATGTAATTGGGTATATATATACACATATTATTAAACAGTTTCATGAAATTACTTGATCAGTGGAAACTGACAAAACAAATGTTAACTGTCATCTTAAGGAAAAATAATTCTGCAATTAATATTGCTAATTTTATTTCCTTCTTAGGGCGAGACCTGTAGTGATTGTCGAAGCTTCTTTAAACCATCCTGAGTCAGTAAATAGAACAAATTTTAACTGTATTGAAAATGAATTGCCTTCTGTGTGCATGGATCTAACACTCTGTTTCTCATATAAGGGCAAAGAGGTTCCAGGTTATATCGGTAAGGGTGCCCTTAACAAATTAATGCCTGATAGAATGTGCACTTCCCTCATAAATCTCTTGGTCATCTTTTGAGCTCTCTCTGTATTTCACCATGGAGGGGATTTTAGGGCAGGAGAGAGCAGCCACCTGATAACCTTTCCTCTTCATCTTCCGGATTCTCGCTTTGTTCTAACCAATGAGTTGGACACATTAAGGCTCTAGTTGTTTAGAGATTATGGCAGGAAATAGAGCAAGAGTATCACTTGCTATGTTATTTAAGGTAAACTAATTGAGCTTAATCTGTAAGATCTCTTTGGAATAAAAAGAACATCACCACAGCTCCTCCTGTTTTATGAGGCTCACTGAAGTCTTGAGCTGACTTAAGTTGGAGGCCTGAGAGGGGGAAGATTCTTTTTTTCTTATTCTATCCTCTTTGAGTAATTGAAGAAGCTTATCTGGAGTCTAGACCCTGATTCTAATTTCCATAAATAACACACATCTCTTAAGGATTTACTATGACTATCGGCTCCTAAGAGCCATGCCCATTTGCCTGTACATAGGCAACTCTCGGTGATCTGCTCTGGAGAAAGTATCTTTGATATGGCTCATCCAACATTGTGGTTAATCTCAAATAACGTATATGTGACTTCATAATCATTACATTTTTTTCTAGCAGGTTAATGTTCCTAATTATGTTATATTTAAGCTAATATTAGAATAACTTCTAATGAAACTAGCCCATGGTAGAAGAGAAGCATAACGGAGTTTACCATTTGGACATTAATAATTCATGTATTTCCTGAGCCCCGCAGGCCTATCAAGAGTGGTTTGTTCCCATGACCCTGCCGGGTGTCATCTAAACATCATGAAGGGTAGCAGATACTGATTGAACCAAGCTATAGATATGTAGCAGAGGCCTCAGTCTGAATTAGCCTGTAATAAGAAGTAGAGAATGAGCCTGGTATTTCTATTTTAGATCAGATTCATTTTTTTTAAATTTTAATTTTATTGGAGTATAGTTGATTTACAATGTTGTATTAGTTTCAGGTGTACAGCAAAATGATTCAGTTATACATATATGTATATTCATTCTTTTTTAGATTCTCTTCTTACAGATATCATAGATAAGATTCATTTTTAATGGTACTCTGCAGAAGTCCTCATTAAAGATGCAGTGATAGGCCAGTGGGCAAAACCTTCACCTGGTTATTGATTGAAGAAGTAGCAGTTGGAGAGCATGACCCTAGTAACACAGTGACACTGACAAGCTGATGATTATCTGAGAGACACATGTTAAATAGAGAGAACTATTTCCCTTTATGGAAAATCAGTATTTGTCGTACTACCGATTCCATTGTGACCAAATATTTCTTTAAATGATTGAAAACAAATATATGAAAATCATAAATAATCATAGCATTGTTACAAAACATGCTTTATAGTTGTCATAAAATGACTCCTTGGGAGAAATAATTCACATAGTAAGCATATTTAATAAAACCAGGACATTTTGCCACTTACTGTGAATGGATTTTTATTTCCCTTGTTTCATGTGCTCTTGTCTGAGCTCAGAGTGATGAATTTGTAGATGACTATTTCAGTTGCAACTCTATCTCGGAGGCATTGAACCTCAGTTACAGTAATTTTGAAGCCAATTGATTTGGACTTTATTTTCTAAATAAAAGGAAGGTTGAAAGATTTATTTGAAGTTTGTAGGCGTGATGTAGGTTTTATACTTATGTTTCCTTGAAGTAGATAAAATCCTTCCAGAAGAGTAAGATACTCCTAAAATGTAAATGAACACTTGAGGAATAATATAAATTATTTTAAATATCACTTACGAATTATTTCTCCTATATAATGAATGATCTCTCAGTGGACTACTAGATGTAGCTTGTTTTGCAAAGAAGCCTTTTATTTTTCAATTTTTTAAATTGAGGTATAACTGATGAACAACATTATATTAGTTTCAGGTATAAAACATGAGATGATTCAATATTTGTGTATATTGTAAAATAATCACCAAAATAAGTCTAGTTAACATCCATCGTCATACATAGTTGTAAATATTTTTTTCTTGTGATAAGAAATTTTAAGATCTACTCTCTTAGCACCTTTCAAGTGTGCAATACGGTATGATTAACTGTTGTCACCATGCTGTACATTACATCCCCATGACTTTTTTCGTAGCTAGAACTTTGTGCCTTTTGATCCCGTCACCCATCCCCCACCCCTCACCTCTGACAACCACCAGTCTGACAAAGAACCCTTTTATATTCAAGAAATAGCTCTTTCTTTCTTGGTAAGATCGGTCTTGGAAGTTTTTTTGGTTGTTGTAAATTTTCCTGAATTTTTTGGTTATTGAAGATCTTCTTTAGCACATCATTTACCATGTCAGATTTGAAATAAGTTCTTACCAAACTGCCAGAATATTTATTGAGAGAATGTCTGTATATATTTGTTTATTTTTGCATAAATCAACACTGGAAGATCCAACCAGAAACCAATAAAAACAAGGAAGGGAAATAATCAGGGTCTAGGGCTGGAAAGGAGATGTCTGTGAGTCAGCTGTTTATGTAGGTTTGACTTTTAAACCATGTGTTCACTTCACGTTAAAAAAAAAAAAATCAAAGAAAAATAGCAACCCCTCAAATTGGAAACAAATGGAAATAAATGAACCCAACCATATATGAAATTAGTTCTGTAACCACACAAGATAAAATTATTACAAGTGACATTTGGGTGCCTGTACTTCCTCAGTCAGACGTTCTACGGACAAAAGGACTCGAAGAAATCTGAAACTTTACTTGAGACTTTTATTATTAGTAAGAACTTTGGTAGTGTAGCTGTGAAATGTTTATATGTAGGAGGATTAAGCAAATCACTAAAGATGTTAATTTTAAAAGTAGAAACCTAGAGAAAAGTTTATAATTCTTTTTTTTAATTTATAAAAATAATTTTTGAAATGTGTATTTTAAGTTGTTCCCTCTTTCATATTTCAGGTTAGTTTTTAGAAAGTTATTTAATGAAGATAATTTAATATATTTCCAGTATTCTATATAACTTTGACTATTATCACTTTAAAAATAACAAAACAAATGCCTTCAGATAATTATACTAATTGCAATTCTCTCTACATTTTTGCAGTTTTGTTTTATAACATGAGCCTGGATGTGAACCGAAAGGCAGAGTCTCCATCGAGATTTTACTTCTCTTCCAATGGAACTTCTGACGTGATTACAGGAAGCATAAAAGTATCAAGCAGAGTGGCTAACTGTAAAACACATCAAGCATTTATGCGGGTAACGTAAACTTGTTTTTATTAACAGATACGTAAACTTCAATATTATCAATACGCTTAAGTCTTCTTGCATTGGTATCTTTTATAAAACACGGTGAAAAGCAAGTATTACTTGAACTAGCTGATCTATTGTTCCAGCGTCAAAATGTTAGAGGATCCTGTGACAGATCTAGATAATTCAAACTCTACTTTTTGCTTCTTCCTTATTTCACATTTATCACATTTTACCGCGTCACTGTTTTTTAAAGATTTGCCTTTTCCTCTTCACAATTGCTATTGTCCCTCTCTGTTTATGCACTTGCCTAAAAATGTAAATGTCGAGTAGCTCTGCTGAGCCCCAGATCTATTCCTGGTAGATAATGGAGGGTGGGGGGAGGCAGGGAAGTTGGTTTATTTTTCATGTGACTTTAAGAAGCAGAATCCAACGTGACTGCTTTTGGATCGTGCCTTTGTCTCTATGCCAGCATTGTCGGTGATGTCAGTGGGAACTTGCACAGTTGTAGCGTGATGGGGATCATCTGTGGGCCAGGATGATGCTTCTCATGATGGTTTGGGGTATATCCTGCCAAAGCACAGCCAGTTTCATGTTTCTTTTATTAAAACACTCATTCCCAAACTGATCATCACGTTCCTTGCATTGATCACATTTTATCGTATGAAGCGGTGCCAGGTCTTTTTCATTAGGGAATGGTGTACTTCAACAGAAAAACTACTGTCACAAAAAAGCCAAACTATTCCCAGGAGCCTTTTCTGGGATTTCAAATAGTAGCCTCAGCTTAGAACTTAATTTTTCCTTAGATACTTATTCCAAGCAAATGCAAACAAGCATCAGGACTATTAAATGCTAACAGCAATAATCCCTATGCTATTTCCTCATTTCCCTTAACAGTTTTTATTGTCGTACTAGAGTAAAGCTATTAGATGGTCGAGAGCCAAAAGTATAGAATGATATTAGTGCAACCATCATTGATGTGGTGGGGATTAAAGAGGGTTTTTTCTTTTTAATTCTGCATAGTTGATTTTACTCAGGTTAATCAATTTTAGAGCCTAGCATTGAGACCATTTTAAAGGGCAATAAAAGGACCAACATCAGGCATTGACAGACATACTGTGTTGAACCTGTATAAATGGCAGCAAATTGATCTGATTTATTTAGTCCCGTTTCTTGACATTGTTCCTATGACTAAGGGTTCATCAAAATTGTGCACTTTCTTCAGAATAGATTTGTACCAGAAATGACAATTTAGCAGAGGTTTCTGTGTTAGTTGCATATATACTTGTCACTACCATGGTAACACAACAAAAGCAGGTTACAAAGCCATGACTTTGGGCCATACTGTCAATGTCAAAAAAAAGCACTTAGCTCTGGGATTGGTACATAGAGGGACTGTTTTTGAAAAAGTGATTGTTTCTTCCAATATTTCTTTTTCCTTCCTAACTTACCTTGCTTTTGTTTGGGACGTTTTAAAACTCATACATAGAAAGGCAAAAGTCTACTCCAACACTCTCCCTTGCAACAAATCCAAAGGCAGGTGTAAGAACCACAGAAACAGCTGCCTTAATCTTGAGTTTTGTCAAGGACCCCTAGCTGTTATTTAGGAGGAGATGAAAATATAATGAGTGCATTTCCCACCCCCACCAGCATGGTACCCGAGGCTTTCGGAAACATTAACCGGATTGTTCCTTTGCTCTGCAAAGCGCGTCCGGTGTCAGGAGTGTTAATATACATGTGCATTCTACCTCAGCGCCCCTTACAGTGAAATAAGGTGACACTTGTTAATTATGTGCTCAGGGCCACAGCCCCCACCTCTCAGAGGACTCCCTGCCTGCTGGTTGGGCATACTCTCTTTGCATAGCTCCTGTTGGCTGTACCAATTAACTTCCACTTCTTCCAGTTAATAGATATTGAGTACCTATGTAGTGTCAGGTTCTGTTTGAGACACTCATACAGGTCAGTGACTGAAACAAAAAGATTACCACCCTCACAGAGTTTATAGTCTAGTGTGGTGAGATAAACAACGGCACAAAATGTAATGATACACAATAGTAACAAATAGTAACACAATAGTAACAAAATGTAATAGCACAATAGTAACAAAATGTAAATTTTATAGTATTTTAGAGCAGCAGACCCCAACCTTTTAGGCACCAGGGACCGGTTTCATGGAAGACAGTTTTTCCACTGGGGCGGGGGGGATGGTTCAGGAGGTAGTGTGAGCGATGGGGAGCGATGGGGAGCGGCAGATGAAGCTTCGCTCGCTCGCCCCTCACTCACCTCCTGCTGTGCAGCCCAGTTCCTAACAGGCCACAGACCGGTACCGGTCCTGGCCCGGGGATTGGGAACCCCTGTTTTAGAGGATTATATGGGTGATGGAAAAACAAAAGGAGAGCAGAGCACAGGACATTATAGGGTGCTGGGGAAGGAGTGAAGAATGCAATTTTAAATAGGGTGGGCAGAGTGGGCCTCATTCAGAAGGTGACATCTGAGCAAAGACTTGAAGGAAGCTAAGAAGTTACCATGTAGGTGTCTGGGGCAGTGGTCCGCAACTTTAGCATGCAACAGCATTACCTGGGGGGCTTGTTGAAACACAGATTGCTGGGCCCCACCTAGAGTTCTTGATTCAGTATGTCTTCAATAAGGCCTGAGAATTTGCTTTTCTACAAAGTCCCCAGGTGATGCTGATGCTGCCAGCTTGAGAGCTGTACTTTGAGAACCCCTGATCCAGGAGGAGAACATTACTGAAAGAAGAGCTAGGTAAAAAAGCATCAGGAAACGAATGAGCCTGGTTGTTTTAGGAAACCATGAGGAGGCAAGGATGGCTGGAAGAGTGAGCAAGGGGGAGAGCAGTAGAAAAAGAGTCAAATCGCATAAGACCCTGTGACTTTTTCTCCAAGTGACATGGGGATCTGTCGTAGAGTTTGGGGCAGATAATTGACATGATCTGACTGAGTAATAAAAAGGAATACTCTGACTGCTATGTTGAGACTACACAGTAGGCGACCACAGGTTGACACAGGAAGAAGAGGACACTGCAATAAGCCAGGTGAGAGATGATGGCTTCAACGAAGGTGGTAGCAGTGGATCTGCTGAGAAGTAGTAGAAGACAGATTCTACAAAATTTACTGACAGACTGGATGTCTAGCATTTGAGAAAGAAAGGCTCCAAGACGACTCCAAAGTCATTAGCCCAAGCAACTAGAAGAATACAGTTTTCATCAATAGGGCAAGGGAAACAACTTTTGGGTGTAAAATGTTGGAGTTCAGTTGTGGACCTGCGGAGCTGGAGAGACCTATTTTACTTTTAAGTGTAAACAGCAATTAATCATTTGTATTGTATATACTCATCTGGAATTGGAGAGGGGCATGGAACTGGAAATCTAACAATGCATCTTTGGCATATGAATGGGTTTGAAAGTCATGTGAGGTGGCTGAGATCATCACAGGAGGAGAAAAGAGCTAAGGTCTGCACTCTGGACCCTACAACATGAAGTGGTTAGAGAGAAGAGAAGGCTTACAAAGGAGATGAGAAGGACTAACCAGTAAGGAAGAAAAACAGGAGCTTGTGGCATCCCGGAAGTGAAGTGAATAAAGCAGGGCAAGGAGAAAGGCGTGACAGTGTTTTCAGTGCTTTCCTCTTAGTTGAAGAAGATGAGGGCTAAGAACTCACCATTGGGTTTAGCAATGTAGAAGCTATTGGTGATCATGACAACAGCAGTTCAGAGGAAAAGGAGGAGAGGAATTGGAGACAGGGTGTAGCTTATTCTTTCACAGATTTTTGTTCCAAGGGGAGCTAAAGAAAAGGGGTGGGGAGTCAGTAGCTGACAAGAGAAGTGGAGAGACTTTTTGTTTCTTTTAAGATGGGAGGAATAGCATGCTTTTATGCTGATGGGTGTGTTCCAATAGAGTAAATGAGATAGATAAGAGGAAAGAATCAGAATCGTCAGTGCAAAGAGGGCAAAAAGGGTGGGATTAATTGTACAGATGAAAGGATTGATTCTAGATAGCACATGCATAGTTCATTTGTTTATTTGCTTGCAGATGCTGGGCAGATGTGGTTGAGAGGACTGGAAGTTCTCTTCTGATTGCTTTAATATTATCAGTGAAGTAAGAAGCAAAGGCATTAGCTTCCATCGGAATGGGAGAAGTGGTGTTTAGAGTTCGGGAAGAAGACGTGAAGTAGTCTTCTAGGAGAGTGGGAGAGTGAGAAAGTACAGTATGATCCTGAGATGGAGTTAGGCTCTAAGTTGCATCAGAAAGTGAGATGAGTCAGTATGGTTGTGGTTTTTTCCAGTCATGTTCAACCTTACAGATGGGGGTAGATGAAGAGTTACAATCAACCATGGTTGTGGTCTGCCAATAGAGTGAAGCAAAGAAGGAACGCACTAGAGAGCCGAGGAGTATGCAAGGGAGTGGTTATATTTTTGGCCATGAAGATTAAGCAGGGTAAGGAGAGGAGAGAGGACAGCAAGAGGGTGTGTGAGGGACAGGGGAACAAAGTTGAATTGGAGGTCCCAGTGGGAGCAGCACATTGTTGGACTTGAGTATTAAAGAGAATGAGCCAGAAAGATTTCATCAGTATGACAACATGTTAGAGCCATTGGGGACCTGAAGGTGAGAAAAAGAATTGAATTTTATTTTTATTCTTGCTCACAACCCCTTGATGATCTCACATAAATGAAAGTCTTTAAACCTACTTATATTTAAAAAAAACCCATCACAGTCTTTGATAGTAGAGAATTTGGCTATTTTAGAAAATCCACATCTTCTCATAAAACTTGGCTTTTATTAAGTCCTTCTCTTTTAATCACACATTCTCTAGTTTCATGTATTGGATCTTCTTGGAATATAGGAGACATTGTTAGCAATCTAATAAGTATCACATCACTAGCATATGCATTTGCTGGTATGTTATTTTTCTGAGACTATATGGTCATTTACCTGGTTGGTAAGCACATCAGTTTTCTCACGTCTGCTTCATCTACTCATAATTAAAACGGGTATTACATAAGACTGTTTTATGTGTACGGTCAAAATGTATTCCTCAGAAAATAAGGCAGAAATTATTTTTTTCCTTATAGAACTCCATTTTTTGGTGGTTTTTAATTATGCCAAGCTTTATTTTTTACTGTTAGAGCCTTACAATTATTAGATGTTATGAAAGGAGAATCTAGAATTTAGAGTTGGGAGTTAATAAAAGGTTTCTATGGTAGAAGGCAAATGGTTAATTTTTTAGGCCTTATAGTGTTTTATCTATTGAAATTCTGTTCTCTTGGACCTCGCTTTTCCCTTTATGAAAATGTTTCCCCATCCATGTAAGCATATTAAAATGAATCTTTGTTATCTTCAAAGGTACAACTTGATTAGGTCTTAGAGATTTCTTAGGACAAGATTTTAGGACAAAGGATAATTTTGAGGCTGTTTTGATTTAGAGAAACCCATTCAACAATTGGCAACAATATTTAGAAATGTTGGAGCAGCCATGGTAGTGAGACTTACCTTCAGGTTTTTAGAGATATTTCTTGATTGATCTTGATGGAATCTCTGCATCAAAATACTCTCTGATGTTTGAGAAGAAAACAAACATTCCCTTCCTGTCTACAGCATTCCATAAAATCTAGAAATATTTAGCTTAGTCATTGGACCAGGAATGCCTGTCTCTACTGGTATCTGAGATCCAGTGA
The DNA here is from genome assembly GCF_937001465.1 of Orcinus orca. NCBI lineage: Eukaryota > Metazoa > Chordata > Mammalia > Artiodactyla > Delphinidae > Orcinus > Orcinus orca. The sequence continues at coordinate 68,855,989 of NC_064565.1, forward strand.
GTTCAGTGGCCTTAGTATGTTGTATAATAATCATGAAATCAACCTGCCTATGTATTTAGTAGATTAGTTTATTCTTTCTTTCCTCTGGTTTCTCTAAATTCTGGATTTTGGACTTCTGAAATAAAGGAATTTTATTTTGGTATCTAAGTCTTAGGTAACTTATAAAACCCATCATTTTCAGTAATAACTTCAAAAAATGAACACGTATTTGATTACTAAATATATGTATTTGTATTTTATTTGCTTATATTTTTAAGCTATACAAACACATAGTTTAATGAAGTACCATTTGCTCCAAAGTAGTTATATTTTAACCACTGTGGACCAGTCCATATATGCATGCATTTCTGCTGAAAATCTAAATACAGACCAACTATATAACTATACTGATATGGTAACCTAGAAGATGATTGATTATTCCAACATATATTAATTCTTTGTTAGATTACAAGGTCTTTGAAGACAGGATATTATCTTTTCCATGTTTGTTTTCTTCTTAGAGCTAGCACAACTCATTACATAAGGCCCCCAATCAATCAATATTTAATAAATTTATAAATGATGTGTTCTCAGAGCTTTTTAAAGAATTCTGTGAGGGAAAATCTGTAATGTTCTATTCATGTGATGGTGAGGGCACCTGTCTTGGGGGTGTTGTCTTTTCTCAGGAAGTTGTAGTCCCAGATGTTTGACAGTTCACCCTCTGAAACATACTTACTAGATAAAATGGTTATAATTACACAGGGCATTGCTAGCTCAGATTCCAATCTATGCCTCAGTCTTAACCTTCTCCACACAAATCTGATCACATTCCTTCTTAAAATTCTTCTATGTAAGAATTTTCCCATGCCCTTTCGAGTGTAGGTTAGGTGGCCCTCCCTCTTCTGTACTTCTGTCTGCATGTATCAGAATGCTCACCCCTCCACCACATGTGTGGATTTATGGGTTTTAAAGTGTAATGTAGGCACTGGCTTTCAGTTTTGTATCCCTAGATCCTGTCTTCTACAGAGTAGACCCATGAATAGATATTTTCACATGTTTATTTATACCTCAACATCATTGTTCATTAAGTAATATTTTATAAATATTTCTGGCTCCATCCTTTAAATAAATTCCCTCACTGCATAAACACAATAGGATGACATGGGCCTACAGCTCAGTTCTCAAGCTGGCCATAATAAAAATTTCTGTGAAAGTCAGACAAGAAGGCAGACTTTGTGTAATTTCAGGCATGTGCTAATTTGTATGCTTGTGGGTGCCCTGTTTTATGTAATTGTCCATAAAAATGTGGCATGGAATCTTCATTATTTTTAATATAGATAGCACATGCCATCCAAATTAAAAATTTTAAGCAAATCTACTTTTTCCTCCTGTATATTAATTAGTCACTTTAAGAATTTTTGATATTATAGCTTTTGTCCTTAGGTGGAGCTGTTAAAGTTAAGTAAGTGTGAATATCTGTCAAATACAGTTCTTGCAAGAGTGCACGTACATTTTATATATTGTGAGAAAGGCGTAATTAATAGCAAATTAGGATAATGAAAGTAATATACACCAGATGTAGAGAAGACCTTGTGGAAAATTAGTATGAATTAGATAACATGTGATGTGGTCAAAGCAAGCTTGTTGAGAAGAATTAAAACAGTGGACATGTGGAGGGACAGTCAGTGGCTGTCTAGCTCCTACACCTAGGGAATAATTTAATCAAGTTTGCTATTGTAATACTCAGGGCTTCAAGCTGTTCCATTTTCACAAGTTGATAACTTGGGATTTGGACCTTGATTTGCAGCATTCCTATATGGTCAAGGTTTCGAGTTGAGATGATCACTTACCAAGTAATCTAATAAAAACATCTCCATGTGTGAGAATGGAAAAGCCATGAGAGATCTTGAGTACTCTGAGTCATGCTACACATCTTCCAGGTACCACTTAATTAATACAAGTCTAATAGTTGTATTAGTAGAAAACGTAGCTCATTTTCTATTTAGTGTTCACTGGTTGGCAATAGACTAATTTTCTTTTTTCTTATTCCTTCCAAATAGTCACCAGAATTTATTATAAGAAATTGAACTTCTGTAATTTCTTGGTTGGCTTATATAGCTACATTTTGCAGTAATATACACATAATAATTATAATATTTAACATCTATTGAGACCTTAATACGTACCAGGCATTGTACTAAGTGTTTTACATACATTATGTCATTGAATCCTCACAATAAGGTATAGGTGTCGTAATCATCATTTTCATTATCATTATTACCAACCATTTTCAGATGAGGTAATAGTTCCATAGACAGATTATGTAATTTGCCCAAGGTTACATATAGATAACAAGTGAAGGACCTGAGGTTTGAACCCCAGTACTCTACCTTCAGACCACTTGCTTTTAACCAATTTATATATATATATATATATATATATATATATATATATATATAATTTATATATAATGTTGTAAATGATGAGAAGAAACAATTACATCCTTTTTTATAATTACATAAAAGACATAGGATAGGTGTAGTCTTATGTGAAATGTCATCTTTATTAACTTCATTGATTTTTATCAAAAGTTACTATAGGCATAAATAGCATAGCAGTAATCTGTCTGATAGGTATTTTTTTCTATTCAGTAGGGATTGTTAATTTATGAGCTTTGGAAATCTGCTTTTAGGCAGAAATGTTTAAGCTATATTCCAACTCTGAATTGTCTAGATAAATAGAAATCCACTGACATTATTCAGTAGGAGGTCTGTCAATTACAGTGTCATGGATCTACTAAGGAACTCACTAAGTGTAAATATAAACCTCATAAATATAAAGCTCACTTATGGTTAAAATTAATATGTCTAGTCCCAATGAAAACACTTGAGTTTCTTTAGTGGGACTTTGATGAATCTTTTTTTTTTTTTAAATCAGAAGAAATGTAAATTGAAACGGGCATATGAAACGTAGAGTCAAGCCAAGCTTTACATTTAAATTGTTAGTGTGAAAGACAAAGTGTGTGACCAATTCTTTGAATATCTTCTGAGTATAGTAACAATTCTAATACCAAGAAAAAGAAAAAAACTGCATAGTTCCTGTGTAGGTGGACTGTATCTGCTGATCGTGAGCTTCTCTCTCAAATCCTGATATAATATCTACTTTTAATTTTTGTTGTGCATAAGCTACTTGTTCTATAGATTTGCCATCAATATGTCTTATTTCGTGCAGTTTAAATTGTCGACTGAATTCTGTTATAAATCCTCATGGATTACTTTATAGTGGAATCTTATTTGCCCATCCTCTTAGATAGGGAGAAAAATAAATGAGTCTGCTTTGTTCAATATATTTTGAAAATCTCATATCTGTATAGGCAGGGCTGCTCTGAGAAGCGCTTTCTAAGAGATGCCATGTTTTTTGTCTTACTTGACTTCCTTTTTTTTTTTTTTTCACAGACTTGGGATTCTAGAACACCTTTACTCTTTAGGGAAGTGTTTTCTTAATTGAATGCCAAACTACTTCAAAGTTATTTTCTTGTCAGTTATTTTAGTGTTTGTGCATGTTTATGTTAGCAAATAATTTTGATAGTAATGTTGTATATTCCCATTTAATGAAGGGGCTATTGAATAATCAAATGAAAAGATGAAATAAATTTTAAGTTCATGGGAAAATGTTTTTAAAAGAGAGAAAAATAATGCCTGCATGTAGAAATAAAGATTAAAATATATGAATTGACAACCAGTGTAATAAACTCAAGAGTCATTCCTTGGGGGGCAGAAGACAATAAATTTTAAAAACCTAATCACTCAAAGACTTTTTGACTACATATAAAGAAGATTAAGAATGATAAATGCTGTGTAAAAAATTAGTAAGATATTAAACTTAAAAGAGTGTCATACAGAGCAGAATGGATTCCAAATGGGTTACAATTCCTGTATCATTGATAAATAAATCCAAGAACTCTTTCTTTATAAAGTGTAAAAGCACAATAAATGTAGAAAAACTGTAACAACTAATAAGAAAATTGTATGCATAGAAAATAGCATTGAAGAAAATATGCCAAAATGTAGACCTGCATAACTATTATTGGATAGTTACGGTTTTTCATTTTTAATACATTTTGTCTTTTTCCTAATAAATGTGATTGCTTTTGTAATGTGTGAAAATAGTTCAATTTTTTAACAATTTAGCTTAAAAGGAAAGGATTTTCTTTGACTTCCATATATTGTGTTTGACCTTATGCAGGAAAGGAGGGACTTTATATATATTTTTTATTTAGATGCTTATTTTTGTTATTAATTCATATGGCTTTCAATTTCTTTAGAAAGATGTACGGGACATCCTCACCCCAATTCAGATTGAAGCCGCTTACCACCTGGGGCATCATGTCATCAGTAAACGAAGTACAGAGGAATTCCCACCACTTCAGCCAATTCTTCAGCAGAAGAAAGAAAAAGACATCATTGCAAAAACAGTAGGAAATTTTTCCTTTATTTGAAACATCATGTGACATATAACTGAAGAAATTTTTTTGAAATAGTACATAGTTCTGAGGAAATGAACTCCCTCTAAATTTCTTTAAAATTATGTTTTTATAAAAAAGATTTATGGTATGTCTTGTTTTCCATTTTTCTTTATTTTTAATATTCCCTTTAGGATATTGAACTGAATACTTTTAAATATGCATTTAGTCATAACAGTGGTTTCCCATATACATAAAATGTTAATTTTCTCTCCTTGATGCCTTGCCAGTGAAGAAAATATATTTCCAGAGAGCACTCCTAATGGAAGTGAGTTGCATTCATGAGTTATTCAGCATCATCATGTGTGTTCAGCTTATCTTTCTCATTTTCTGTCTCCTTCTTTTTCAGTTTGTCTCCCTCTCAGTCACCCTACCCACAGATTCACTCATGTCTTGTTAGTCAGATTTTACTCATTTATAAATGTGTATCTATGTTACACAACAGTTTCTCTTTTTAACTTAACTGTATGTGCATTTTGAGATGGATCCTGCATTCTAAACAGTGAACAGCTTTTTAAAATGTATCCCTGAAGTGATGAAAGGGAAAAACCTACAACCAAGATTACTCTACCCAGCAAGGATCTCATTCAGATTTGATGGAGAAATTTAAAACTTTACACAAAAGCAAAAGCTAAGAGAATTCAGTGCCACCAAACCAGCTTTACAGCAAATGCTAAAGGAACTTCTCTAGGCAGGAAACACAACAGAAGGAAAAGACCTACAAAAACAAACCCAAAACAATTAAGAAGATGGTAATAGGAACATACATATCAATAATTACCTTAACTGTAAATGGATTAAATGCTCCAAAAGACAGAGACTGGCTGAATGGATACCAAAAAAAGCCCCGTATACATGCTCTCTACAAGAGACCCACTTCAGACCTAGGGACACATACAGACTGAAAGTGAGGGGATGGAAAAAGATATTCCATGCAAATGGAAATCAAAAGAAAGCTGGAGTAGCAATTCTCATATCAGGCAAAATAGACTTTAAAATAAAGACTATTACGAGAGACAAAGAAGGACACTACACAATGATCAAGAGATCAATCCAAGAAGAAGATATAACAATTGTAAATATTTATGCACCCAACATAGGAGCACCTCAATACAGAAGGCAAATGCTAACAGCCATAAAAGGGGAAATTGACAGTAACACATTCATAGTAGGGGACTTTAACACCCCCCTTTCACCAATGGACAGATCATCCAAAATGAAAATAAATAAGAAAACACAAACTTTAAATGATACATTAAACAAAATGGACTTAATTGATATTTATAGGACATTCCATCCAAAAACAACAGAATACACTTTCCTAAGTGCTCGTGGAACATTCTCCAAGATAGATCACATCTTGGGTCACAAATCAAGCCTTGGTAAATTTAAGAAAATTGAAATCATATCAAGTATATTTTCCGACCACAATGCTATGAGACTAGATATCAATTACAGGAAAAAGTCTGTAAAAAAATACAAACACATGGAGGCTAAACAATACACTACTTAATAATCAAGAGATCACTGAAGAAATCAAAGAGAAAATCAATACCTAGAAGCAAATGACAATTAAAACATGAAGACCCAAAACCTATGGGATGCAGCAAAAGCAATTCTAAGAGGGAAGTATATAGCAATACAAAATCCTACCTCAGGAAACAAGAAACATCTCAAATAAACAACCTAACCTTACACCTAAAGCAATTAGAGAAAGAAGAAAAAAACCCAAGGTTAGCAGAAGGAAAGAAATCATAAAGATGAGATCAGAAATAAATGGAAAAGAAAAGAAGGAAACAGTAGCAAAGATCAATAAAACTAACAGCTGGTTCTTTGACAACATAAGCAAAATTGATAAACCATTAGCCAGACTCATCAAGAAAAAAAGGGAGAAGACTTGAGTCTTCAATAGAATTAGAAATGAAAAAGAAGTAACAACTGACACTGCAAAAATACAAAGGATCATGAGAAATTACTACAAGCAACTATATGCCAATAAAATGGACAACCTGGAAGCAATGTACAAATTCTCAGAAAAGCAGAACCTTCTGAGACTGACCCAGGAAGAAATAGAAAATATAAACAGACCAATCACAAGCACTGAAATTGAGACTGTGACTTAAAATCTTCCAACAAACAAAAGCCCAGGACCAGATGGCTTCACAGGCAAATTCTATCAAATATTTATAGAAGAGCTAACACCTATACTTCTCAAACTCTTCCAAAATATAGCAGAGGAAGTAACACTCTCAAACTCATTCTGTGAGGCCACCCTGATACCAAAACCAGACAAAGATGTCACAGAGAAGGAAAACTATAGGCCAATATCACTGACGAACATAGATGCAAAAAACCTCAACAAAATACCAGCAAACAGAATCCAGCAGCACATTAAAAGGATCATACAGCATGATCAAATGGGGTTTATCCCAGGAAAGCAAGGATTCTTCAATATACGCAAATCAATCAATGTGATAAACCATATTAACAAATTGAAGGAGAAAAACCATACTATCATCCCAGTAGATGCAGAAAAAGCTTTTGACAAAATTCAGCACACATTTATGATAAAAACCCTCCAGAAAGTAGGCGTAGAGAGAACTTACCTCAACATAATAAAGGCCGTATTTGACAAACCCACAGCGAACATCATTCTCAATGGTGAAACACTGAAAGCATTTCCTCTAAGATCAGGAACAAGACAAGGGTGCCCACTCTCACCACTGTTATTCAACATAGTTTTGGAAGTTTAGCCACAGCAATCAGAGAACAAAAAGAAATGAAAGGAATCCAAATCAGAAAAGAAGATGCAAAACTGTCACTTTTTGCAGATGACATGATACTATACATAGAGAATCCTAAAGATGCTACCAGAAAACTACTAGAGCTAATCAATGAATGTGGTAAAGTAGCGGGATACAAAATTAATGCACAGAAATCTCTTGCATTCCTGTACACTAATGATGAAAAATCTGAAAGAGAAATTAAGGAAACACTCCCATTTACCATTGCAACAAAAGAATAAAATACCTAGGAATAAACCTACCTAAGGAGACAAAAGACCTGTATGCAGAAAACTGTAAGACACTGATGAAAGAAATTAAAGATGATACAAACAGATGGAGAGATATACCGTGTTCTTGGATTGGAAGAATCAACATTGTGCAAATGACTCTACTACCCAAAGCAATCTACAGATTCAACGCAATCCCTATCAAACTACCAATGGCATTTTTCACAGAAATAGAACAAAAAATTTCACAATTTGTATGGAAACACAAAAGACCCTGAATAGCCGAAGCAATCTTGAGAAAGAAAAATGGAGCTGGAGGAATCAGACTCCCAGACTTCAGACTATACCACAAAGCTACAGTAATAAAGACAGTATGGTACTGGCACAAAAACAGAAATATAGGTCAATGGAACAGGATAGAAGGCCCAGAGTTAAACCCATGCACCTGTGGTCACCTTATTTTTGTTAAAGGAGGCAAGAATATACAGTGGAGAAAAGACAGCCTCTTCAATAAGTGGTGCTGGGAAAACTGGACAGCTACATGTAAAAGAATGAAATTAGAACACTCCCTAACACCATACACAAAAATAAACTCAAAATGAATTAAAGACCTAAATGTAAGGCCAGACACTTTCAAACTCTTAGAGGAAAACATAGGCAGAACACTGTATGACATAAATCACAGCAAGGTCCTTTTTGACCCACCTCCTAGAGAAATGGAAATAAAAACAAAAATAAACAAATGGGACCTAATGAAACTTAAAAACTTTTGCACAGCAAAGGAAACCATAAGCAAGACCAAAAGACAACCCTCAGAATGGGAGAAAATATTTGCAAATGAAGCAACTGACAAAGGATTGATCTCCAAAATTAACAAGCAGCTCATGCAGCCCAATATCAAAAAAGGAAACAACCCAATCCAAGAATGGGCAGAAGACCTAAACAGACATTTCTCCAAAGAAGATATACAGATTTCCAACAAACACATGAAAGAATGCTCAACATCACTAATCGTTAGAGAAATGCAAATCAAAACTACGATCAGGTATCACCTCACACCGGTCAGAATGGCCATCATCAAAAAATCTACAAACAATAAATGCTGGAGAGTGTGTGGAGAAAAGGGAACCCTCATGCACTGTTGGTGGGAATGTAAATTGATACAGCCACTATGGAGAACAGTATGGAGGTTCCTTAAAAAACTAAAAATAGAATTACCATACGACCCAGCAATCCCACTACTGGGCATATACCCTGAGAAAACCATAATTCATAAAGAGTCATGTACCACAATGTTCATTGCAGCTCTATTGACAATAGCCAGGACATGGAAGCAACCTAAGTGTCCATCGACAGATGAATGGATAAAGAAGATGTGGCACATATATACAATGGAATATTACTCAGCCATAAAAAGAAATGAAATTGAGTTATTTGTAATGAGGTGGATGGACCTAGACACTGTCATACAGAGTGAAGTAAGTCAGAAAGAGAAAAACAAATACCGTATGCTAACACATATATATGGAATCAAAAAAAAAAAAAAGGTCATGAAGAACCTAGGGGCAAGACGGGAATAAAGACGCAGACCTACCAGAGAATGGACTTGAGGATATGGGGAGGGGGAAAGGTAAGCTGTGACAAAATGAGAAAATGGCATATACATATATACACTACCAAATGTAAAATAGATAGCTAGTGGGAAGCAGTCACATAGCACAGGGAGATCAGCTGTGTGCTTTGTGACCACCTAGAGGGGTGGGATAGGGAGGGTGGGAGGAAGGGTGATGCAAGAGGGAAGAGATATGGGGACATATGTATATGTATAACTGATGCACTTTTTTATAAAGCAGAAACTGACACACCATTGTAAAGCAATTATACTCTAATGATGATTTTTTTAAAAAATTTAAAATAAATGTATCCCAAAATATATCAGTTTCACTCACTGTGTGTTTATTCCCAGGAGTCCAGTTGTTCAGACTTTTACTGTCCAACAACACAAAGACAGAGTCAACAGGATGTTTGGGGCCATGGTTAAAGCATTCATTAAAACATTCAGTAATGGCACACAGAATGCAAAAGATGAAAGGATATTTAAAGGTCCTGTTCATATCCTGTCCAGATAAAATTGCCCTTAAGTCGCTTTAACATATTTGAGCTTACAGTCAGCACTGTCTGGCCTACAATACTAGATCAAATGAAGATAATAAATTAAGAGCGAAGTCTTTCTATAGCCTTGTATGAAAATATTTATGGAAGTCGGTTTTTTTCACTCTTCTGTTGAACTTCAGTTTTCAGTATCAACTACTTTTAAATGTCTTTAATAATGAACCTCTCAATATTGTAAAGTACATAAGCCCAAACCTTAGCAATTTGTAGTTATATTAGAATGAGCTACAAATGAGCTACATTTTGATTCTTCAAGCCACCTGCTTTACGAATAAGAGAAGTAGAAAAAAATTAATAATCTAGAGAACTATTTACACTTTCCCGCTGCTCCCGCTGGTATAGGCAGTCTCTGGTCTGACGTGCCATTTGACAACGCTCTACCCACTTCACATTTCATGTGCCTGGCTCCTTCTCTGACTTTCTAGATTTCTTTCTTTTCTGCATCTCTCCCTCTCTCACCTGTTCCTCTCAGCTTCCTTTCTTTTTGTATCTCTCTCTTTTTCCTTTGTCCAGCTTATACCTCAGGGCTTCCTGTGTACCTTGCAGTATCTCTGGGTCCTATTAAAATACTCAGAATTAAATAAATTCTGGAACCTGTTGATAAACTATCATTTATTTTTATTCACTGTATCCTCAAAGTAAAATTTCTACATTTTATTATTTTCAACCAATATAAAATCACTGTTCTGGGCTTCCCTGGTGGCGCAGTGGTTGAGAGTCCGCCTGCTGATGCAGGGGGCGCGGGTTCGTGCCCCGGTCTGGGAGGATCCCACGTGCCGCGGAGCGGCTGGGCCCGTGAGCCATGGCCGCGGAGCCTGTGCGTCCGGAGCCTGTGCTCCGCAACGGGAGAGGCCACAGCAGTGAGAGGCCCGCGTACCGCAAAAAAAAAAAAAAAAAAAAAAAAAAATCACTGTTCTGCCATCTGTGAAAATTAAGTGTCATGCGTATGCATAATAGGCAGGATCAAACAGCAGCACCAGAAAATCGAGAGGGACTCAACAAAGAAAATCTTGGCAGCACAGGTTCTAAACATTTACAGAGGTTACTACCACAGTCTGATTAAACTTCTTTTTATACAACTATTATGAAAGAAAGAAGTTATTTCTTTCGCTTAACAAACTTAGGCTTTAAATTTACCTATTGAAAGAACGTGGTTCCTTTAGCCCTGGAATTGTCATCTGAACCTACTGATGCTCAAATCGAACTCTTCAAAAGGTATAAAGGAGTTATCAATTTGCTATATTAATTTTATTTTTTCAATGTCATAGATATTTTATCCTTTAAAAAACATAGAAATATACCTACTGATTTGAACTAAGATAAAAAGTACTGTCATATTTTATTTCCAGATAAACTTTGCAAGATTTTGTGCGCATGAAAACTGTTCTGCTGATTTACAGGTTTCTGCAAAAATTGGATTTTTGAGGTGAGTGTAGTTGGCTCTCTGCTTACTTATCAGGATGGGGTAATTGGTGTGTACATGTGGGTTCTAAAGAGTAAAGGACTAAGAACTAATCCTTGGGGGTTAGCAGCATTTAAAGACCTGGAAAAGAACAGCAGTCTCATTCTGCTGAAAGAGACTAAGTGTTCTATACAGCAGTCACATAAGTATACACTCAAAGATTACCACTTTTCAAAAGAATGAGAATGTGTTAGCACCATGGTTTTATCAAGCATGATTTTAACCTTTCACTGATAACTCGGAAGATATTTCAGGATTTAAATGTGCTTTGGGTTATTGTTATCATAATTGTAGTTATTTTTCAGACATCTGTAAGTGCCTGTTAATAGAGTTTTGGTTCAAAATGAGCTAACCTTTACTACATAATGCTTAGTATTCTATCATCCAAAAACTGGTTACATAATTCAGATTGATGTACAAAACAAAGATATCCCTAAATATATATGTGACCCATTTGAAAGGGAATAAATCATCTTTGTCTTCTAAATTCATAGAAGGGAAACAGGAAAAAGAAAATACATGTAAACGTGCTTAGAATAGTGCACACAGTGCAAACTGGATAAATGTTGATTGCTATCATTATTTATGTTGGGAAATAAACCATTGTAATTCTGTATCATGTCTATATCCCCTCTGTTGAAATTGTTCTGCATGCCAGAGGGAAGATGTGAAAATGAGGACCAGAGAGAGAGAATCCACACTTCAGGTTAAGAGCTGGTTGTGTATGGAAAGTGAAAGAGGGCAAGGAGGCATCACTGACAGGGCAGGAATATGGGAGACTGTTTGGGGGAGGTAGGGATATAGAGGAAGCAGGTTTAAATTGGGGTGTGTTGAATTTGATGAGACTTCTATAGGTAGCTCTGCAGTGGAAAATCTAGTTCAGGATTATGTTTGGAGGTCCTCTTCACATTAGTTATGTGAATGCCTGCGATGGAAATGTGAATTTCACAAAGAACTAAGGATCAAATCTTGAGAGGGGTGGGTAAATTCTATTTAAAGAGCTTAAAAAGAATAAGGACTTAACTCCAGGAGACTGAAAAAGTATCTTCATCGAACTAAGAGAAACCACCTCCAAGGTGAAATAGCCAATGGAGAATGTAAAAAGAGGGACCTAATACTGTGATTTTGTAGCAATCAGAGAGCATAATGACTGAGGAAAGGTCATGGAAGTTGGCACTTAAAATGTGACTGGTGGGGGAGAAAAGGATGTCGCTGGCAAATTTTAACAGAAATTTCTGTGCAGTCATAGCTAAATGGCAGCATCAGTGATTAAGGGAAGGAGAATTTATTAGGAACAAGTAGGTTCAACTGAATTTTTATGTATTTATCAAATGTTATTTAATTATGGCAAGATATAAACAAGTATGAGGATCAAAGGCAGGGAAAAGAATAAATTGAACAAAGAAATAGTCTGCTTAAATCCAGGGGACACTTCGTATATTACTTGATCTGTCCTGTGAAGAATTTGACAGCTGTTCACTTCCTTTTTTTCAATGTCTTTTAATTTCCCGGATGCCATCCTACTCCCAATCTCCTTTTACTTCTCTCGGCCCTCCTTCTCACTTGTGTCTGGAGGACCTCTGAATTTGCCTCTTTGGGCTCCCTTAATAGCCCTCTCTCACTCCTTCTCACACTCCCATATTTTCCCTGGATAATCTTGCCCACAACCATAACCTCACCTGGTCTGCCTCCACTGCTGATGCCCAAATCAGTGTCTCTGAGTTCCACACCCACCCATCCAGCTGGCTAACAGACATGCAGTCTTGGGTGCCCAGTCACTGTCCACCAGTGACACAACCATTAGTTAGTTACCAAAGCCAACAGCCTGGAGCTCAACCTGCTTTCTTCTCTCTCTCTTATCCCTGACATCAAATAAATTACCAAGTCCTATAATACTACCACCCAGATGTGTTTTTTATCCATCATACTTCTCCATCTCTACTACTGTTGCTCCAAATCAGGCACTCAATATCCTGCCTGAATCACTGAGCTTTACCACTTTCTGGGCTACTGGCCTCTGATTTTACATTATTCAAATTCCTCTACCAAGACGTTTCCAGAGTGAGCTTTCTAACTTACACTTTTGATAGCAAGGCTTCAGTAGCTCATTAACATCTAAAGTCCTTAGTGCCCTTCCTCAGCAATTCCACAGGACTTTTTTCCATTGATTGCAGAATAGTTGTGTGGCCATGCCATGCTCTCCTGAGCCTCTGTATCTTTTCACTTTGACTTATCTGATTAATGCTTATTTATCTTATAAATCTCAGCTGTTTTCTAGGTAAAGCCCCCCCCCCCACTTTGTCTCCAGCTACATAAACCTAGTCCTCCTGTGGCCCTGGTCCCATTGCACCTGTGCTCAGAACTATTATTGTCTGTCTTCACACTATCCTGTACACTGCTTTAAGGTGGGTTCCTGTCTTTTCATCTTGCCTTTCCAATAGGTAACACAGTGCCTGGAACACTGTAGGTGACAAGTGGATGTTTGCTGAGGATGGAACAGGGTTCTAAAGGAAACAGCATGTACCTGGGATCAGACTCAGGTGGAAGGGTTAGCCTTAGAAAGAAGTTAGGATTCCCCTTGTCTTGAGCTAAGAAGCTGTGAATAGATGCTGACATTGATTAAGAAATTTTAACGTGGAAGGAAGGGAAATATAGAGAATTAATGGATGGCCAGAATAAAAAATGGGTTTGTATATGGAAGGTGAGGGCTCTGAGGTTGGGTTTGGGACCTTGTGAAGGGAATGGGAAAAGATTCAAAATAGCTGTGAAGATAAATGGGATAGGGAATCAACCAGGAATGAGTAAAAAGGTTGACAAACAGCACTGAGTACCCTGCTGGGGTGGGATCACATATGGCAGAGAATAAATTAATTCTTTTCACCTAGGCAATGCCAGGATAGCCTTGAGCATCCACAGTTGAGGGCCAAGAAGCCCTAACCTATTTGATAGATAATTGGACTTTATACTTAAATTATCCAGATTGGCTGCTTAGATAGTCCAAAAACAGCAACCGCTAACTGCTTTTAATCCAGCATGTAATTGTGGTGCCTTTGTTGAATTATTAGATGAATAATTTATAACCTTCCCATTCACATATTTATTTTCTTTCTAAAATGCTTAGTCTTCCTGGTGCTTTGGCTCTCATGGGCCTTTGATAAGAAGAAGTATTTTGTGTGGGAAAGATTACCTAAGCTCCAAATAAGTGGTGTTTTCTTCTTCTCAAATCAGACACTTCCATGGTTACCTTGTCATCTTTCACTGCAGTCCCTCTGGCCCGTGAAAAAAATGAGATGTTGAAATTTATGTGGAAATATTACTGAGAATGCTTATTTCCTGAAGAATGAAAATAATATCTTACTGAATTAAGATATTAAATCATTAATGTAATTGAATTATCAGTTTTTCTTCATTACGTATTTCTCACGAGAAATTACATTACCTACATTGCATTTTTAATTTGAAGTGATAATGTTTCCTGTAGTCGAAATATCAAGTCCATTATGATTTTGTATGGCAGCCAACAGAAGGTAAGGCAGTTTTTCTCAAGGTGTGGTCTTTGAGTCACCTTCATGAGAATCACCTGGGATGCTTGGTAGACATGCAGGCTCCTAGGCCCCTGACCATCCAAATCAGAATCCATGGGGACCAGGCCAGAAATGTTCATTATTAAGAAGGCTGTCAGTGGTTCTTATCAAGCTGAAATCTGAGAACCAGTGTTGTGGTGGTTTAGAGTTTAGATTTGGAGTCAGGCTAACCTGGTTCAAGTCTATCTACCATTTACTAGCTGAATGACCTTTTCAGAGAAGCCTTTCAACCTCTGTAAACGTCCTTCCTCATTGGCAAGAAGGTAAAATAGTACTCTGTAAGGTTGTTTTAGGAGGCCAATGCCTTATCCATTAGGCCACTGGGGCTTCTGTAAGGTTGTTTTAAAAATAAAATGCAATAATGCAGGCCAGTGCATTGCATAGCACAAAGCCTGGTACATATGAAGATTTGAGAAAAGGTGTTATTTTTGATAAATTATGGTTGGAATAGTTATAGACCACGATAAAAATGTTTTCATTTGGATAAAAAAATGAAATATTGCCAGTGAATTCTAAACATTTTCTGCACGTGTACTGGTTATTTGTCCAGAGTTTATTGTTTCTTTATGTCCCGAGATAGCTGCTGACTGTGCCTGGGTCAGTTGTTTTCAGTTCTATGAAGTTTGTAGTGGCCTCAAGGCCAGTGTAAAGTGTAAGCCCCACATGTTTTGCATCAGTTAGGAAGATTACAGGCTCTTTCCATTAGGTAAATAACTTATTTGAAGAGTTTTCAAATGAAAACTCTTTGAATTAATTTTTAGGCCCACGGGTGAAGGGTTCTGACAAACTACTTTGCATTTTAATAAATGATGCTCTCTCAGAGAACAATTTGCCTCTCCCTCAAAGGAGTCCTCTCTGCCTTCTCGGTCGTGGTAGGCAAATTGCAACCATATGTCCTATGCCTTCTCCCGACTGTAACTCCGCTGGCACTAGTGGTATTTCTGTGTCTCAGAGCTACATACCTGCTTCAGGTGTGATGAGTTTCTGATGACTGCACTAATAGACTGCCGACAGCAAACTAAATAGTGCTGATGCACTCCATCTCATGTTTTCGTTAAGTTGAGGCTTCCTCCTGAATCTCTAAATTCTCAGGATGGTAAACCACATTCAAATGGACTTACAGTGCGAAGTGAAAATGAACAAATATGACTTTATCTAAAAGATTACAAATAGAAGAGCAGGTATTAACCATCACCTAGGTAATTTAAAATCGAGTCTTTCGCAGAGATGACTGATCTAAATGACACTACTTCTCTTCTGTGCCTCCGTCATGCTTCCAGCGTAAGTGATGGAGGCTTTTCCTGAACAAAAGTGCTTTCATATCAGTGAGGAATGCTTTTAACTGTGAGTAACAGAGTACGGGACTAATAGTAACTTAGACAAAGGTGTTTAATTATTTTGCATAATAAGCAGTCTGGAGAAGGTGGTTGCAGGTTTAGTGAGAAGCTACCAAAATCTGGGCCTTTGTGGTTCATGGTTATCTTTCCAGTTCTCTTGGCTTTTCCCTTGTGGCGGCTGGGGCACCAAGGTTCCCAGTAAACAGAAAGGGGCAGGAGCAAAATTCTGTGTCCTCCTGAGGCTGCCTTTCAAGGAAGGGAAGTGTCTGAGCAGACGCCTTATTCTGATTAACCAAAGTGGTGTCACATGCTGCCCCCGATCTATCCTGGTTGAAAGAGGATGGAGTCGTCACGATCATAGTAGATCAATCATAATTCACTCCCTGAAGCTGAGCTGGGGGCTTAGCTTCTGCAGTATCGAGGGGATACTACCGACTGCCTGGCGAATCCAGGGTTCTGTTAGCAGCTAAGAAGGGAACTCACTGTTGGGTAGACAGCGGTGTGTAACCGCACTGTGCTGTTACCCCCAAAAGAGTGAGTGTAACAAAACTGTCCATTTTTAAAATGCGGATAGTAGGAATATGTGTCTCACTGATGTCACAGAGTTTGGGGAAGAGGAATCGTATGCTTCATACACTAAACATTCTAATTCCTAGCTCTATCTTCCAATCCATGTTCTTCTGCTATCCTCCTTGGCATCTTAGTGAATTTGTCTGTTCAGTAAAATCTTCTTAAATGTCAGGTATCTGATATTGCCCAGTAGATGAGAATTTTCCACTATTTTATTTTTTTCCCTGAAGTCAGTAATAAAGAAAAAAGAGGACAAAATTTTACTTGGGCCTGAGGGCACTTTGCCGCAGGCTAGTCTTTTGTCAAATAAATGGCTCGTATTACCTTGACCTGGGTACATAGCAATTTCTGTTATATTTTGTTCTAGCATCTTGATTAAAAACATGTTAGCTATGAAGCAGTCATTCATCTTATCAAGGCAAAATGCATTAATTATATGAAGACTTAGGGAGCATTTCTCACAAAATAGAACAGTAGCGTTCATTCAGGAAAAACGTAGAGCCTGGTGCCGAAATACATCATTTTTCTGTTTTTCCTTTCACTTATTAAGTTATGATTCTGTATGTACACAGTATCTTGATTTGTTTAAATTACATGGATTCTAGGCTGCTTTGTAAATTTCAAGTCTGCATCATGCATGTTTTAATAAAGAATGAACTGCGATTCCCGGGGAAAGCTCTGGTTCGGCCTTGTCACACTTCCAGATGTGCACCTGGTCCTTTATTATGTCTCATGTAAAAAGCTAGTGGGTATCTTTCTGACAGCACCTTGTTAATCAAGATACAGTAAGATGTATACATATATATATACACACACACACACATAAAGAGTAGAATTGTAATTATGGTAATGTGGCAAAATAGCTTAAAAATGGAAAACAGACCAGCAGCCTCGCTGTTGAAATGTGAATACTGTGTTTCTCTTTCATTTGCTGTTGTCTTGGAACCTAGCTGTTTATGCAGTGCTTTCACCTTCTGTTGCTTGTCTAAGTGCCAACTTCTTTCCCAAAGGTGTTCAGTGACTAATGCTTTGGTTACAAGCCAGAATATTTTATAAATGTCTATTTATAGGCAGCTCTTCTACAAGTCTTAATTAAACTTTAATGTCAAGCTGAAGTTTACTTTTAGAACCTCTTAGTTTCCTTTAGTTGTAACGTGGTTCTAGAGAAGTAGAGGGGATGTGGGACAGCCATGTTCCCGCACGTCTTCACTCTGCCCTTTATCACAGGGCCACCGAGCAGATGCGTGCTTGTGTAACACAAAGGTTTACAACACAAGAATAAGTCCCAGCCATCCCCTCAAACACTGGGAGGAATAGCACATTATGACTGAGTCAGATTCTTCCACCCTGAAATGATAGCCATGATTCAGAAGAGGTACTGCCTTGTTACTTATCATACATCCTTCCAGAAATATCCAGCTTCTCAAAGCCAGGGATCGGAACTAGAAATGCTACATAGGGACATTTTCTTCATTCCTTTCTCCTCGATGTCTTTAGTACCAGACAAGGAATTATGAGGTCTGGGAGATCGTTTCCTCTAAGGCAGCATCGGGTGCCATCTGAAATAATGAAGCTTCTGTTATTGTCAGAATAATACAGGTTTTAAATATAGTAATATGATGTGGTACGCTTATTTTCAAACTAATTATGCTCCTCAGTCAGACTGCCCAATGGCAGAGCCAGCAAACTTTTTACTTGAAGGGACAAACTGTAAATATTTTAGGCTTTGTGGGACAGAGATGTCGCAACTGCTCAACTCTGCCGTCATAGTGCAAAAGTGGCCACAGACGAAAGAGCATGGCTGTGTTCCAATAAACCTTTATTTACAAGACCAGGCAGCGGTCCCAATTTGGCCTTCAGGCAGCAGTTTTTGAACCCCTACTCTCTGGTATGCTTTCTTTTATATGATAATCCTGTAGGACATTTTTATTTTTTATTATTTAAATATAGTTCCTTATAGTGTATTTTATTTTTTTAATGTAATTTGTTAGTTAAATTTAAGCTGGTTGCCAAAATTAGCCAGATTTAGAGGTTTTTTTCAGGAATTAGTCCTGGGTTAATAAACGATAAGGGCCTGCTCATAGATAGACAGACTGACACAATGGAATTATGTATATATGTTTACTGAAAAACTATAAAGGCTCCAAACTGTAATTGCCAAAATTCCCAATGATAGTTGAAAGGATAAATAAAATGTGGCATATTTACAAAAATTAGTATACACACCAATGAGAAGAAACGATTTACAACTCCATGCATCAATATAGATTAAACTTAAAAACAAAATTTTGAGTAAAGAATGTTGGATACTCCAAGATTACATACTCAGTGATTCCATTTATATGAAATATAAAACTGGGCAAAGCCAGTCTATACTAGTAAAAGCAAGATGGTGGGTAGGGCCAAGAATTGGAAGGGGGCACAAGGGTATTTCTTTGGTCCTGGCAATATGGTTTTCTTGATCTGGGTGCTGGTTTCACACATGTATTCAGTTTATAAAAATTTGCTGAGCTCTACACTTAGGTTGTGCACATTTTTCTATATGTATGTCCTACCTTGATAAGAAGGTTTAAAGTGAAAAACAATTAGGATAAGAAGGGAAGAACTTTTAGGTATTAAGTGAAATGTCCAATTTCTCATAGATATATTATGAGAAGTATCAAAGTGGGGGGAAGTGTTCAAAATTATAATAATTTTGTTTGTAGATTCTGAGGTTCATAATAATTTGCTTCTCAAATTCAAACTCAAACAGTATCGATGTTGCCATTAATTTATTGGTCAACTCAATAGTTGTATTGCCACTAAAACATTAGGTTATATGGGCGGGGTGTAGATCACATGATGTGGTAGTAGTAGATGTTTACTTTATCTTAATGAAACATTTGGAATTTGCATACCGTCACAGAACAGATAAGCATGGCTCTAATTTCATAGAATGTGTAATGAGTTCATGAACTCTTAACAGTCACTTATCCAGTAATTTCCTCAATCTTTCAGACTTTTTTTTTAGTGTTATCCAGCCCTTTTTAATGTTTGATACACTTACATACCACACATATATTTTGAACACTGTGTTGCTAGTCTCTGAGAAAACAGTGATATTCATGACCCGGCACCTTTTCTCCAAGAGAACTTATTCTAGTGGTGAGAAAAGCCAGACAGTGTGAACGTATTGCATTAGAGGGTTGCCCAGTGTGTGGGAAAGTGGCAGAGAGAGAAGCCATTTCTGTTAGGGAGGATGCAATGCTGGGTGAAGGGGCTTAGCAATAAGTTATCAAGTGGAAGAACTTCTGAGGACTCTTAACATTGACACTCAAGCTGAGTCTTGAAGAACAAGTATAAGTTAACCAGATAACATGAAGAGGGAAGAGGTTGAAGGCAGAGGGATGGCTTGAAATAGGACACAAAACACAGGTGTTTGGACCCCTGTTTGTAGGTGAGCATGGCTAAAGGGAAGGAATGGGTTGTGCAGTGGAAAGTAAGGCACGACCAGCTCTTTCAGGCTGCATCTGCTGCACTAATCAGAACTCTATCTTGAAAGCACTGGAGGAAAGGAAGCAGACACGTGACATTATCAAGTTTGCTTTCTGCAAAGTGACCACCACCCGCCCCCAGTAGTGTGAAAATTGGAAGAGGACTTGACAAATCAATTAAGAGTATAATCCAAGTGAATGCCAGTTCAATCATGAAATTTTCAGATGTTCTTTATTTAAGAAAAGAAATTTTAATCTTCATTCAGCTCAACCTAAATAACTAGAATAGTACAAAAGCAAGAAGCAACATGCCTTTGCTACCCCCAGGCAAAATGGGTCCCCGCCCTGGTCCCAGAGCCCTTCATTCATAACTCTTTCCAAGTATTTCTAATATCTGTTTACATCTGTTTATAAATCTGCCCTTTATAAGCTCTACAAAGCTGGGAATTTGTTATACTATTTTTGTATGTGGGAGTAATAGATGTAACGATTATTATACAGGGGCTTTCAATTAAAATCATTCTTCATCTTCAAGTAATGCTTAAAAGCATCAATCTTGAAACTTGTTCTTTAACTCTGTCCTTAAACATTCTGTCTTAAATCAACTCACAAATAACTACTAAATGCCTACTATGTGTTTAACATTTCCATAAATAGTTTATTCAAACACAAATACAGATGTTGATTAGAATGATGCAATGTAAGCATTGTTGAAGAAATGTTTTCTAAACTCTAGTTGCTAGGTGAATATCTTTCTTATTGTTATGATTATCCTCGTCTGATATTTTGCTTTGGGTCATATTCTTCTCTGGTTGAACTAATTTGTTTTTAATTTAAATACTTTGATATCTAAGAGTGTCTGTTTTTGAGGACAGCTTACAGAATCATGACATTCTGTAGCAGGTTCTGAGCTTTTCTAACCATCTAATCAGTAAAGGGAATGGGTTGCCTTGAGACTTTAGAACATTCTAGCTGTGGTACCTTGAATACATTTCTTAAACCTCAGGTTCCTTGGGGGTTTCATGGAATGTGCATGAGTCATATCTTCACTGAACAGTAGTTATTATTACAGGTGGGGTGACTGAGTCTTTAAAATGCTAAATGACCTCTCCCCCGGAAGAACGGGGCCCAGAGCCAGAACTTGAACTCACTTACGTGTTTGGATTTGTAGCAGTGTTCCCTTTCCAGTTCACAAGATGGTGAAACACTTCCGCAGTTCTATTTTTAATTTGGTCTAGTTATTGGTAGAGGTGACCAGCCTGCCTTAAGAAATTCTTTCTAGTTCAACAGATTTTAGTGGTACCCACGTGCTGGCCATAGTAGTCCTTTCCCATGCCATGCTCACTTCCACCAAAGTATCCTCTGTTTTGGTGGAAATAGTCTCTTCTCCTTTGGCTTTGGCAGCAGCTAGTTCAATGTCTACTCAAGAATGAAGAAAGAAAAAAAAAATCTTTTCTTTTAGGAAGATATTTTGAAATAATGAGAAAAATATGCTAAAATGATAGAAGCAAGAAGTTAAACAGAAAGCAGACTAGTTTAATTATAACTAAATTAGAAAACTTTTCCTATGTAATAACTAACTGAATTTATCTGAAACCTGGGAAACTGAGTTCTTTTTACAATGGATTTACATCTACTTGCATGGGGTCATCTCCTATGGCTGTGCTTCCAAATTAGTATTTTATGTTCAGGATACATAAATGAAGAGATGGGATTTTTAGTTCCAAACGAAAACTAAATCGTACTTAATTTTTAGGCCACATGAAAATAAAACCTATCTTGCTGTTGGAAGTATGAAGACATTAATGTTGAACGTGTCCTTATTTAATGCCGGAGATGATGCATATGAGACAACTCTGCATATCAGACTACCCACTGGTCTTTACTTCATTAAGATTTTAGATCTGGTAAGAATCGAAAACTACAGTAGCATGATACTACATTGATATTTTACTTAACTTTTAAAGAATGTAAATGTATAAATCACTTTATCATTTGAGGTATAAATATTTGGCGTATGAGTCTTAATATTCAGACTTATCACTCGGGCTTCCAGTAATTTTTTTCCTCTGTGCCCCTAATCAAAATGGAAAGTTCCTTGGGATCTGACTGAGATCAAGAGAGTCAGCTTCCTGTTTACCAATGCTACTATGAGACAGAAGCGATTGTCCAGCTATCCAAGCAAGCTGCCCAGGTGTCATTGCTTTTCTCACTGGTACAACCTCATCTGGTGCTGTGATGGTGCTCCTCATGGTTGGGGTCTCTACACGGGCCATATTGGTCCTTCATGCTGGGCTCCCAGAGTTACTGCTCTGCATTTTAAGTTCGCATACACTGTCTCGATCCCAGAGGACCTCCAAAATGCTAGAACCAGCATCAAATTCCAAAATCCTGGTGTCAACCAGATTGTAGGCAAGTTTCTCCTTTCCTGCAAGAGTTTGGAGCACCTGGAGACCTTTTCCTTTTTTTTTTTCCTTTTTACCACTGTGCCTCGGTCATGAGCACTTAAATCCATCAGTGAGGTATTAATAATGTTAAATTTGAAAGAGAAAAGTCTCAGTCACTTTCTCCGTGGATGCTCCTCTGCCTCTTAGAAAAATGTACCCATCTCTTATCCAGAGACCATTTCTTCACACTAAGGACATTTAGAAAGGCCTTTGACCTCTTATAAATATCTACTACCCACTTCCTCTAGAGCTTTGGGAGCCTGTTTGCAATGGTAAGAGGGAAAACTCAGTTATTCAGGGAAATATACATCTGTGAGATGTATATAAATTTATATTTCCCTGAATATTTGAATATATATATATAATTGTGATTACAGTTATAATTAAATACCTTTATCACACTCTCACAACCCAGACAGAAGGCAGCCAATGAAATATAGACCTTATGAATTCCTTGCTTCGTGATTTTTCAAGGAACCTTGAGTTAGGGAACACAGAAACATGGTTGAAAGCTACAAATCCAGGAATTATTCTGTGGAGAATATATGTGAATATTAGAATGAATCTATACTTGTACACACATATTTATGTAGTGTATTTATATTCCTATTGATTTATCCCCAAAGTAAACAGAAATTAGTCTTCCAAGAAAGTATTCAGGGATGATTTTCTTTTCAAAAACCATCCTTAAACATATGTTATGAACTTCTCATTCCTTACCTACTTAAACCAGTTATTTCATTTTCCTTTTAGGAGGAGAAACAAATAAACTGCGAAGTAACAGACAGCTCTGGCATAGTAAAACTTGACTGCAGGGTTGGTTATATATATGTAGATCATCTATCAAGGGTAAGCATTTAGCATTTATAGTTTTTGTTACTGACATGAATATAAAATATTTTGTTTCCTTATGTTTGTGCTGCATGCAAATAATTTGTTGTTGTCATTTTTATTATTTACTAAGAGTAAGTAGCTAAATGAAATAAAACCCAAACCAACTGGGCTTGAGATCTTTGAGATTGTGTTTATATTCTTGGCAATGTTCACTGTTTAAAAGAAAGAAAAAGAAGGGGGTGCCTGTTTGTGTCAGGACGGGCAGGTGAATGTGTCAATCAATTCCGCTGCCCAGCCTCACCCTTCCCCAACACTCCCCCAACTCCACCCCGGGTGGTCCTATCTGCCAAGCATGTCACCTGGGCTCTACTAAAAGGTGTTTCTGGCAAGAGTGCCCACTCAAGTTGTTAAAGCATCTCTAATTTTGTCAGTCTGGACCTGCCTATCTACATTCAGAGGAGGCTTTGTCTCTGAACGTCACTCGTGGAAATGCTGCTGCTTTAAAATTGCGACAGACCCGACAGCTTCCCCGTAGTTCTCTGAGTGAGGGTTAGCCTATGCTTGTAGGACATCATTTCGTATCTGTATTTCACAGAACATAAATAATAAGAAAAACTAAAATTCAGATTGTAAAAACAAACTTTAGATTATTTTTATTTTTATCTTTTTATTTTTTTTTTACATCTTTATTGCAGTATAATTGCTTTACAATGGTGTGTTAGTTTCTGCTTCATAACAAAGTGAATCAGTTATACATATACATATGTTCTCATATCTCTTCCCTCTTGCGTCTCCTTCCCTCCCTCCCACCCTCCCTATCCCACCCCTCCAGGCGGTCACAAAGCACCGAGCTGATCTCCCTGTGCTATGCGGCTGCTTCCCACTAGCTATCTACCTTATGTTTCGTAGTGTATGTATGTCCATGCCTCTCTCTTGCTTTGTCACAGCTTACCCTTCCCCCTCCCCATATCCTCAAGTCCATTCTCTAGTAGGTCTGTGTCTTTATTCCTGTCTTACCCCTAGGTTCTTCATGACATTTTTTTTCTTAAATTCCATATATATGTGTTACCATACGGTATTTGTCTTTCTCTTTCTGACTTACTTCACTCTGTATGACAGACTCTAGGTCTATCCACCTCATTACAAATAGCTCAATTTCGTTTCTTTTTATGGCTGAGTAATATTCCATTGTATATTTGTGCCTAGATTATTTTTAAAATGAGCGTTCCCTATGTTTTTCAGACAGATATTAGCTTTCTTCTGGATGCCAGCTCACTCAGCAGAGCAGAAGAGGATCTCAACATCACAGTGCATGCCGCCTGGTATATTTCATTATGAAAAAACAATTGTGTTAAAGAAAATGAACCCCTGACTTTTGGGGGGAGAAAAGGGGGGTGACTTTAGGGGAACCATGGAGCTGTGTTCCATTGTCTGCAGGAGAAAACTTCCTTTATGTGATCTGTTAAACAAACAAAAAACCCTTCTAACATAGGGTTTTATAGCACAGAAGCAAATAACAGCATAAATAATGAGAGCAAATTTCTGCCAACTCTGACATAAATATTTCTTACTACTGCGTCTACTTTTATCCCCGCTCCTCAAAAAGCATTTTTTAAACCAACCTCCAAGTACATTAGGTATACATGGGGCGTAACTAGTTCCCTCTGAAGAGAAGTTTTGTGCTGACTGGATTCTAAGACGGTGTTTTCTATTTGCTTCTGTAGTGAAAATGAAGGAGAAACAGGCAACATGAAGCGTAACAAAGTGACTTTAACAGTACCTCTCAAGTATGAAGTCATGCTAACTGTTCATGGGTGAGTAGATATGGAGGACTCCTGTAAAATTCTGAGCTGATTTTGAATTCTGTTGCTTCTTAAACTACTGGTCAAAAGCCTATTTAAAGTTTTTTAAGAAAAGGTCATGTGCCGTTTCTGTCTCTTAACAATTACCTCGGTGTTGCAGCCCATTGCTTAGGTGTTCGTTATTTTAACCCACTCTGTAGTCATCACTGAGACCACCTCAAACTAATGCCCCAATGGAGGAGATTTCTTACTGGAAAAGCCCAATAGGAGGCCACGTCCAACCATTCAGCGGTACGCCGTGCAGGCCAGGGCCCCAGAGTGCCAGCGTGCACTTTGTATCACGCTCAGTGGCCAGGGCAAGTGTGAAGTTCAGAGAAGTGGAAGGTTGGCCAAATCGCCCTTGTGCAGACCCCGCATCTACCTGCGTGGCAGATGAATTGAGATACAAGAGAGCCGGCTCCCTTGTCCCCTCTTTATATCCGTGAATTACAGAGTTCCATACCCATGGCCCAGCAGTCACTGATTCCTCACAATTTTAGTAATTGTTTGAATGGACCCTCCTATGACTCAGGAAGGAGATGTGAAGAGAAGGAATTAAAGGAGTATCATGAAAACCTTTCATGATTTTACTGGAAATTATTGAGCCTACTAATCTTTGTTTAAAACCACATTTTTAAAGCAATAGACAATATGAGACACAGGACAAAGAGATGAGCTCTTCTAGTTGCCCTAACTATAAAGCATCCCTAGTCATTTTTAACCACCCATAAAGGTGGCATATAGTTATATAAAAATAGTGTCCGAAACTGATGGAACTGATTCTCCAGTTTGTGAGAGAAAACCAGCGGAGGAAAGAGGAATCCATTCAAGGGTGAGTAGTGGGGAGCAAAGAGAAGTCAATTCACGTTGCCTGGGTTCGAATGCTTACCTCGCCTCACCTCCTTGGTTCTGTTATAAGTATGTCCTCCTGCTTTTCCATCATCCACATCTCATTTTGAGCAAGGGATGCTCTGCAACTGTCAAGCTGCCTAAATCTACAACATTGGAATATTTCTCATTTCTTTGCTTTGTAAAAGAGTCTCTAACACATTATCTCATATTAGCTGCCAAATATTAGCAACTTGGGGAGTTGGGATTTTCCTAGAAAAATACGTCTTAAAGTTCATTACTGACCGTGCATGTGTCTCATCTCAGGTAAAGGAATGACAACCTTGTATCCTAACAAAAATTTGCCCTGCTTCTTGATGTTTGAATTGTTCCCCAGACTTGGGGTCCATTACAAACAGCCAGCAGGAATTGGGCGTGATAAGAAATCACTCAAACATCTGTCAGCTAGATTGAAATACAGGAGGATACTGGAGCCCTAGGGAAAAGCTAAGAATTTATCTCATATTCGTCAAGTTTGCGTGAAGCATTTGAGGGCTGAGAGAGAAGGAATGGTCACTAGAGTGAGCCAGGCAGTATTGGGAAGGCAAAGGATATTGGCGGGAAGAGAAATTATCACCCCAGTCAGAGCACGTGGCTTTCTAATTTCATTACATTTTCCCTAAAATTCTTATCTTTACAAGAAACCAAAAGTATTCCATGGTACTTAGAGGCACCTGTCGTCTGAATGATGGCATATTTAAGGGATATTTAAGAGATATGCTATATTTAGACTAGAGAGAAAGACTGTTTCTAATACCTCAGCAAATAAGACAGTTAAATTAAATCTGAATTCATTTCTGGCAGGTTTGTAAACCCAACTTCGTTTGTGTATGGCCCAAAGGAGGAAAATGAGCCTGAAATGTGTATGGCAGAGAAAATGAACTTCACTTTCCACGTAAGAAAAGTTGATTGTGCTGATATTTGTAGCAAACTGAAAGAATGTTACCGACGCATTGCTCCAGAGGACATCATATCTGTGTGGCGTCCCTCAGCTTTGGGCCACCTCAGCTGGCTGAGGGCGAGAAGGGAGCTGCAGCAGGGCTCATGCCCTTGCCTGGTGGGCCCCTGCGCCTTCTCTCCCATTCATCTTGTCCCTGTTATTGAGCCCACTCTCCTTATACTACCTCTCCTTATACTACCTCTCCTTACAGTAAGTACCTCCTGGGAACAGAGGTAATGCCTGAAATAGGCAAAGTTATGGGAGGAACTGAATCTGCTAAAGATGCATGCAGAAATCAGAATAGGTCAAGAAAAGGCATCTTTGGGTGCAAATCAGTGAAACCTCTTCGTGGTCCAAGCTTCATACAAGTCCTAACCTTACCAAGTAAAGGAAGCTTTTACCTCCGCATCTCCATTTAAGGTCTGCTTGGTCAGCCTTTCAAGCCATTGGTATAGGACCCATGACAAGTGATCCATCATTTATTAAATAATCTTTTTAAAAAGGAAAGAGTATCATCATCATCCAGAAGTATTAACATACTAATAGAAAGCTAAAATTTCATTAAACACTTTTTACTGTCAAACTGAAATTTTTGTTACAGCATGGATGTTGATAAGGAGCAAATAATTGGAGATAATGTCCACAAAAACATTTTTTGAACCGAAAGCACTGCTCACACATTCTCAAGAGCTGTATAACAATCTACAGACTGTAAGTGAATCTGCATTAGGTACATTATCATATTTTGTAAGGCAGTGCTTTTCAAAATGTGTATCAGAATCACTTGAGGTGCTTATCCAAAATGCAAACTCCTGGGCCACTGCCCCAATCTGTGGAAGAAGAATGACCTCAAAATTCTTTTGAGTCCATACTCAAGTTGTTGTTACACTAGTATACCCTAGTGTTGGAAAAATGTCACCCTCTACTTTGAAGTCCCCCCAAATGCTCCTGTCACAGTCCAGTGGGGGTTTGTACTCTGATAAACAGAAACTGAGTTGGACTCCAGAAGGCCTATTTATTACGTTGCAAATAATAGTTCACAAGTATTGTCTAGTTAAATTACAATGGAGTGACTGGGCATGGAGATTCTTTCAGTCTGTAGGCTTGGTGACTTGTCCAAGTATGAAGATGTTCTCAGAGGTCTAAATGTTATTAGGCGAACATGCATAAAGAATATTGTAAGTGAGCTTGGTTATTTGCTGGCGTCAGGAAGACCTTGTCTAAAGGTCTGGGCAGTGCTGGGTCCCCATTGCTGACATTGCCTTTTGCAACTGCCCTGTGCTTCCAAGGCCCGGCAGTTACCACCTGTCCCAAAGCCCAGGGATACTCTCTCTATATTTACATCGTGTGTGTTCAGAAGATTATTGCAAGTCTTTGAGTCATGCTATTTCATTTAGATATTGTAGCACATCTTTTTTCTGACTTACTGTGTTGGTTTTATAGTTCTCAGGAGGCCATATTTTGGCCCAATTTCCTTCTTCAGCGTTCTGCAAACCCCAGATTTATCAACAATAATGAAATATCTTCCCCTTATGCATTATTAAAAATGTTTTTTTTCCTAAAACCCAATAACCTACCCTCTTCTGATTTTATGAGTGCATCAGCATTATAATTTTCCTGAATTTAAAATATTTTTATTCACTTACTGCTGCTGATGATTCTCTCAGCACAGAGTGACTTTGTGAAACCCCCATAGAATTTAGAATTAGGATACCTGGGTTTTGGTCCCGCTTCTTGTCACTTTTTAACTTTCATCTTGGTTACAACGTTAACACCTCAGCATTTTCCTGAGATGGCAAATAATAAAATGTCAGCCCACCTCATGGGCTAGTTATAAGGACAACCGATCATGGTTTTCTAGATCTATAATGTGCCATACCCAGGTACAGTTGGCCCTTGAACAACACAGGTTTAAACTGCACGGGTCCACTTACATGTGGATTTTTTTTCAATAGTAAATACTATAGTACTACACAATCCACGGTTGGTTGGATCTGTGCATACAGAGAAACCATGTAGACAGAGGGCTGAGTATACACTATATTAGGAGTTTCAACTGGGCTGAGGTCAGTGACCCTAATCCCCCTGAGTTGTTCAGGGGTCAACTGTATATTATTGATGTCTTTTTCCTCAGACTACTTCTGCGGTAGACCATCAGTGTAGACAGTTTGGTCTCATCGGCACCAAAAGGAGAGGTCTAGGAATAATGACTAGTTATATTATTAACAAACGTTTTAAAGTTCTGACTGGATATTCTGTCTCCTTTTGCCGTGCAGCTGCCAACTCCAAACCCCCACCATTATAAATGTTACATGAAATGTATGGGTTCGCCTGAAAAGTTCATTGGTATCTGTACTTCTATAAAAAGTATTTTTTGAGTGTTTAAATTTTCTTTCTCCTTATCAGGTTATCAACACTGGCCAAAGCATGGCTCCAAATATTAGTGTGGAAATAATGATACCGAATTCTTTTATCCCCCAAACTGATAAACTGTTCAACATTTTGGATGTCCAGGTAAAAACGTGTTCCTTCCTTTATTCTAAGTAATATTGCTAAAATGGAGATTTCTCTTACTTCAGTCACACTTAGTCTAAACTATGAATGCACCGTGCATTTACTGTGTACACTTTGAATATTGCATTAGAATGGCAGGATTACAGTGGAACCTCTACATGTGACTTAACACAATAAAAGAACTATGCTCTACCATCTTTGGTAGATTTTCTTTGTGATAGGGACCTGTGGAAGTAATTTAATTGGTGGAATTCTCCATAAAGCTTGAGACCACTGTTGAAAAAGCAATACTTCAGCCTTTTATTAATATTCAAATAACTACTTAAGAATCAATATTCTTGTGTTGATGATTCTATCAGAATTGTTTTTACGTTCTTTAAAAAACTTTAAGACAATCGATAAAGAAACCTACTCAGTAGATTTGATATATAATCCTTAAAAATCTTACTTGAATCCCAGATTTAGATGGTAGGGCATGCTTTTAGAACACTTTCTTGTATGTCTAAAGCCAAAGAAATGTTCAATATAATGCTAATGTTCAAATGTCCATTTTTCATATTGCCCTAATTTCTGTAAAGTTAAGGCCATTTGATCAATTTGGGACCTATATCCAACCCTTTAAAATTTTTCTGGGTTTTTGTTGCGTTTTTTGCCACAGAGATTTAATCTCTCCCACATCAAAAAATATTTTCACACAATTTTATAAGTACTTGATATATTTCAGGAAAGGTAAGCTTTAAAAGGTAAGTTTTAAAGCCATGTAGCTGTTGTTCTTTCCAATATTGGATAAGATTTTTCTTTCTTTCTTTGTAGACTACTGTTGGAGAATGCCATTTTAAGAATTACCAAAGAAAGTGTGCATTAGAGCAGAAAAAAGGCACAATGGAGACCCTGAAAGATATATTCAAATTTTTATCAAAGACTGATAAGAGGCTACTGGTAAGTTTCAATTATTCAGGTTGTAGTTTTTGCTTTCCAACCTACAGAACTGAAACACTTAAACCCATGAACCAAGGGGTTTTGAACTGTCAGTTGAGTATAGGAGAGAAGCCAGTTCAGGTAATGTTCTTGTGTGTGAGGAACAGGCATGACTGGAGAGTTGAGAGACACCCAGGGTTAAATATATACAATATACTTTCATTATTTATGCAACAAGTGCCCAATTTATGCCAACCAGACGTTGTGTCAGACCCTTTGCGGGTCAAGATGCTGTTCTCAGCTGAATGGCCTTTGTGGCATGAAATTAATTTTCAGTATTTTCATTTTAGTATGGGGAAAAAAAAACGCAAGAAAGCCCTTAAAATGATCCAAGTTTTACAATGAACATAGACCATGTAACGTAGCAAGACTCTGATTAGGTGTTTTACTTTTTCTATCCCAGAAGATTAAGTTCATAAGAATAATGAAAACATGTGATCTAGTTCGAATACTTTGTTTTTGTTAATTTACTAAACATTTGTGTTTTGTTTAAAACAAGATAATTTTTTAAGTGCCACTAATGAAAGCATATCTTTAATTCCATGTTTATATCAAGATAAATTTTTGCAAAATGCCACTAAGGGGAGCAGATCTTGAACTCCACGTATATTAGCCATCTAAATATTTAGCCATCTAAATATTTTAGCCATCTTTTTCTAAAATGTTGAAATTTTAACATCGCTCTTTTGTATTCTTTTCAAGTACTGCATGAGAGCTGATCCACATTGTTTAACTTTCTCATGCAATTTTGGGAAAATGGACAGTGGAAAAGAAGCCAGTGTTCACATTCAGTTGGAGGGTCGGCCATCCATTTTAGAAATGGTAAGTCTATGATACAGTGACAACTTTGTGGAGAAGATTTCATATAGAATCTACAAACGCGACCATCTTATACAGGTAGGATGGTACGTAAGGAGGCATTCAACAAATTAAGATGGTATGAATGAATGTAAAATCTGGAGTGAAACTCCAAAACTGTTTCCATTTATCACTACAAAATACACTGTCTAAATGAAATGGCTTTAGTAATTAAACAGATTACTAAGACTGTAAATAGACTATAATTAAGAGATTTTAGAAAGCATGTCCAACTATTTATGAACCTTGATCAAATTAGAGAAGTTAGCTGCTTTAACATTTCATATATCCTTAAAATTCTTTCCAAATTACTTTATGCTTAAAAACCTACTATTGTATATCGTATACATTTATTAATATGTATTTGCTAAAAATTAAGACTTCCAGAAAATCAAACTAAAACATCAAAATTTATCAACAACAGTAAAACACAAACACGCTTTTAAGAAGATGAACTATGAAAGGTTGAATTAAAAATTAACTAAATACATGTTGAACTTCTTCCTAAGAAGCAGTATGCATATTTATGAGAAGTACTTTGAGATCATTGGTTTTATCTGGAGTTCTGTTCTTCAGTTTCTTTATCAGATTAATATGGGTAACATCTCTTTTTCAGGGTTGCTGCAGATTAGATGATTTTCATAAAGCACTTAGTGCACAGCACATAATAAGCTAAAGGAAATGAGAGCTATTATGTTTTGTTAAGAGGAGTAGTTGAAATTACCACAAGGTGGTCAAGAGGAACATGCACCCGACAGGGAAATAAGAGCTGTCTGTTTTAGTTACAAGTTATTTAAACTTTTGCAGCCTGCCTTCATACTCTTTTTGAGGTCCAGGTTTCTCAACAGTGGGCACTAGTAGCATTTTGGACCAAATGCTGCTTTGTTGTCAGGGGCTGTCCTGTGCATTGTAGGATATTTAACAGCATAGCTGGCTTCTCCCCACTAAATGGCAGTACACTCCCTCCCAAGTCCTGCCAGCCAGAAATGTCTCCAGACATAGCTGACTTTCCTCGAGGGTACAGAATCATCCCTGTTGAAAAAAACTGCTCCAGATAAAGTATATAATTTATTTTTAGCCCTAAAATTCTACATGTTCTCTCCAAAATGTTAAATAACCTTTACACAGTAGTTTTAACTTTTGTTGGTCATAGTGTCCTCTTTAAGAATTTGACAAAAGAATATATTCTCATCTACCCTAATGAACGCACATATGAAAAATAAAAAAAATCTCGATTTTTGAATACAACTTCAAAGATCCTTAGAGTCTATGGAGCCTGTCCACAGATGCCCAAGCTCTGGATTCTGGGTGATAAAGCCCTCTGTTAGACAGTAAAGCTCTGAGGTCAGCCACTGATTTTATTTTTGAATGTTATAAATATTTGTACCAGATTTTTTCATTACGATATTTGGTACACTAATCTGTATTTGATCAGAGCAGAAAGATGACAACACTATTAAGAAAAACAAGCCCAAATAAAATTAATTTGAGGAAATGTTTTTCAGACAAAGAAAGTCTTTGGGAATAAAAATTCAATAGCTAAGGTAAAAATACACTGGTAATTATCAAACAGTATTTAAGTATTAAATATTATAAGCATTTAAATCAAGTTCTCTGCAAAGCAGCCATGTTTAATAAAAGGATTTCAACAAAATGATGCCATATAAATTAATACCAAGGACATGCCTTTGGAACCAAAGGAAGCATTGCATTGCAATTAACTACAAATGGTGAAACTGGAGAAGATAACTTGTGAAAACCTTTAGAATAGAAGTAGTTTCTCATGATTCTTACCTGCTCTGTGTTTTCATGAAACAAAACGATGTATCAGGCTACAGTGATCTTTTTTTTTATTTATTAAACAGGATGAGACTAGAGCCCTGAAGTTTGAAATAAGAGCAACAGCTTTTCCAGAGCCAAATCCAAAAGTTATTGAACTAAACAAGGATGAGAATGTTGCACATGTAAGATTATTACCTTTTTAACTAAAACATAAACATTGTGGGGAAAAAATATTGCTAGTGTTTGGTCAGGAAAATCATGGCAAGCCTAATATACTTTACAGGGGATTGGTATTTTCTACAACTGCCAGGAAGGCATGACATAGCTCTTTCAGGTGATTTTGGTAGGATGGATTGGAGGAAGAACCACAGATATGGCCCATTACACACCCTGTTTCTGCTAAACAATTACCAATGTTTCCTATGGTTTGTGTTAGACCAGCAAGAGAATGGGATGGGTTATTCTGAATACTCTTGGGGATCGTGGAGGGGCTTCAAACGAAATAGAGGCAAGGTTTTAAAGTGGTGTTTCTTTATTTTGGTTAATTTATGTAGGTGCTACTCGAAGGACTACATCATCAAAGACCCAAACGCCATTTCACTATAGCAATTATTTTAAGTAGCTTGCTACTTGGACTTATTTTACTTTTATTGATTTCATATGTTATGTGGAAGGTAAGCCTTTAATAAGTACCATTGTTAAACCACTCAAAATGCCATTCTTGATCTTCTCAAAGCCAACTTGTGACTCCCACGTTACTAGATTTCAGCATTTCAGTATTTTTAATGTTAATTCTTATACTGATTGATTGCATATTTTTCTTAACTTTAGTACCACAGTCTTTCTAGAAAAATATGCCTTCTTAAAGATAACTTATCTTCAACAAATGTTCAAACTATAACAAACGTTTTGAAAGATGTTCTTTCTAACTAAGCATTGGGCAAACACTGCACGTTATATGTTGAATTTCAATTTTGGAGAGTGCGTGCATCACTGAGAAATCCTGCAGTAACAACAAAACAATGCTCTTTAACCCAATATTTCCCAAACTAATTTTTACTGACTACAATTGACATTGACTCTTATTATACTCATACCAAATATCTAATGTTCATGACTAATGCTGTTTTCAGGCTGGCTTCTTCAAAAGACAGTACAAGTCTATCCTACAACAAGAAAACAGAAGAGACAGTTGGAGTTACATTAACAGTAAAAGCAGTAAAGATGATTGAAGACTTCTTTCAAATTGAGAGAATAACAGACTCAGGTTACAGTATACTAAAACAAATTTAGACATTGTTTACAAGAAACCGTGAATTTTGCCTCAGACTTCTTCTGTGTACTTCTTTTAGTCATGACCTTGTGACATGTTATGTCTTAATGCAGATGAAAAATCCAAGCAGTGATTATTCTAAGAGAAAATAACTCCAAAAGTAATATTCTAATATATCCAAAAAGATAATCTTTCAGCTCTTAAATGGATAGAAAAACACTAAAGCATCAGCTTATCCAAGATAAGTAATCCCTGGACAATACCTTGAAATGAGTGCATCTGAATTAAAATTATGTTGAAGTAAACAACTCGACTGGAGAAAACTTGGACTCTGAGGTATTCCTTTAAAAGAAATACTATTTACCGTATGTGCTGGCTTTGGTAAAATTAATTCCACCAAATAGATAAGGACTCATTTCTAATAGATCTTTGAGACTTGTTTGGAATATGTTCTCTAGAAATAGTTAGCAGAATTTTTGAAAGGCTGTTCCCAAATTTTCTAATGAATAGAAGAGGAACATTATCATTTTAAAGCATATTTTATCTTTAAAGACATTGATTTGTAATATATTTCCTATAACCTTTGATCAACAACCATCTATTCAGCAGTCTATGAAGACTATGGCCTGATCAGCAAACTTCAGACTGAAGTTATACACTGGTTTGAGCTTAATGGGATAATTTCTGGATAATTATTGTTTATACAGCTATGGATTTTTTCTTTCTGTACATATATATACACATAAGTTTTTAAGAGAAAATATGTTTATATAGGTATAAATCCAGTAAGTCCTTCTATAACACAATTTTATCAAGGGAAAGGTACTGAAGAGTAAATTGTAAAAATCCATCTTTAATCAAATTTTTTGTTTATAAAAACAACAGTACTTAGAATTCTAATTTATATTCTAAAACAGATCGAATGTTGCACTTTAGCTGATATATGTAAACTATGAAAACTGTACCTCACTAATTTTTAAAAACCAAAGCTCTGCAAAGAACATATTGGGGACCAGTATTTCATACAAATTAGATACTGTTTAATAAACAAATTCTTGTTTGGATGTTACTCCTTTCTCCTCAAATGTAAGTATGAAATGTGTTTTCACCAGTACTATAAGAGCATTCTCTTCTTCAGGGAAATAGAGAAGCAAATTTAACTGTAAAATTGAAAAATATAGATTGAAAAATATAGATTTAGCTTGTATCAGGTAAAAATGTGACATCAAAATTTCCATGTTTTAGTGATGACTGAAGTATTTTAAGGTTTTTGTTGGTGTTATCTTAGACTTTTTAAAATGAAGTAGTTTTTCTGCATCTAAAATACCTCTTCACTTGCAAATACAATCACTTTTTGTAATATTTATTCATGCATATGAACTAAATGCTGATAAACACCAGAATATAATTTCCTCTGATTTGTCCCTACATCTGTCTTGATATGAAGGTTGAGGCCAAATTTTCGAAATCTGTTACGGGAAGTGATAGGTTAGAGGGCAGGCTTTACCACTATGGAAGAGGATTACTTCATAGAGGTCCCTGCCAACAGCTGTCCTCCTCAGACCACTTAATTCCTGTAAGTTATCTGTTCACAAATTGGTGGCTGGAGAATGAAAAATGCACAGAAACTTGTGAAGGCATTTGAGCAGTGGGACCCAATGAGCACGAAACCTCCTGAACTCGGGGGTGTACCAATAGAAATTAATTCAATTTTAAAGAACCCTTTGAACAAAAGATACTATGTTTTTTTATGATTAAAACACAAGTAGTTCTTTCAAGAAAATGTCTAGGCTCATTGGTGGAAAATCAAATCCAAATTTAGAATTGCTTTCTCAAGGATGATCCCTGAGGAAATTTAAATTTTGTTCCTTCCCACTAGAAATGACACCATTTCAGGTAGGTTAGATATTTTGAATAGGTTATGCGTATTATGGATTTCAAAACCCTACCACTTTGAGTTTTCAACTTTCAGAGACTATTCACCAAAGTGGTACTATAACTTTTTAAAAAATCCATCTTTTTTCTTTTTGGCAAGTAGTCTAGGTATTAGAGAGCTTTTGAAAAAATAGTACTATTTCTGGTTATATCATTTCCTAGCTGTGTAATTTAATACCGCTGGATTACGTACCTCATCAAGAAATCAGGACAGTCTTTCTTACATGAACTCTGTGGTCTGTTGGCATCAGGCTGTAGGAAATTTAACATCAGAATTGATGGACTCAAATCCAGGAATCCAAATTAGTTCATTTTGGAATTAATCTAGGTTAAATATTGATATATCATGTTTAAATTTCAAGTATATGAACGATTTACTTTCCATTCCAATAAGTACTTTCCAAAAACCAGAATTTAAATCGTTTTGTATATATTTCACGTCTTAAAGCTAATTTTTAGTAACATCAAAAATAGCAATTTTAATTTCTTTTAAAAATAGTTTTTTCCTTACTAAAATATCTGTTTAAAACATGACAGTATCCCTTCATATTAAAATTCTAATTTTCACATTCCTCTTATAAACAAGTACATGTTACTTTGGAATCATTCGTTTCTTCCATGCTTTTTCCATAAAGATTGATAAGTCTTGGGTGTACTCTGTAAAGAATATAAGAATATGTATGATTATTTCATCAACCTATCATTCTGTTATTTTTCACACATAACCCCTATCGAATGTGGTGCACAATACCAAATAGAAATCTAATGCTAGCCAATGAGCATACATTCATGGCAGAGCTGCCATCTAGGAAAAAATGCAGGGCCTAATAAATCAGCAGCAGTAATTCCTGTAAAGCCCAGTCACCCACGCATGTAGAAAGCTCACACCTAGCAGGCTACTCAGGGAGCCCTGCACACTTCTTCTACCCACGGAGTCATAATGCTTATCAACAATAAGCTTGCATGTTCCCAAGCCTGTTTGTAACCCATTGCTCTTGTTAATATGTAAAATTGTTCTTACGTAAAGTATGCTTTGGAAAGACGATAAAAGCAAACTGCTGAACACAAAGTGTTACAGTATTTGTTGTGGGTAAAAGGAAATTTTAAACAACTGGGGGATTAAATTGTAACCATCTGCTATTCAGATGGCATCACAAGGTTTGAGATCTTAATCCATTTTTTAAAATTCAAAATGGAAATTGTAGACGTACATTATCTGTATAGTTTGTGAAGAATGGTAATTCAGAATGCCAACGTAGAGACTCATAACCAAAGAAAATGCTTTGGTTCTACATAACAATTAGTGAATAACATAACAATTAGTTGAATAAATACAAAGTTACACTTCTTTATTTATTAAAATTGTACATGTGTCTTTTTATGCTTCCCTGACTTAACGAATTTAAAACAAAATTAGCCCAACTGCCTGTTTTGATAGTTATAAGGCAGCAACTTCCATTTATATGTCTATCAGACACAAAACTGATAGTACAAGATGGTGAAATAATTAGACTTACCTAACATGGACCTCTGATGCAACTTCCATTAAATCACCATCTACATTCCAAGGGAA
Source organism: Orcinus orca (assembly GCF_937001465.1). Classification (NCBI taxonomy): domain Eukaryota; kingdom Metazoa; phylum Chordata; class Mammalia; order Artiodactyla; family Delphinidae; genus Orcinus; species Orcinus orca. Next base: position 68,893,964 of record NC_064565.1, read on the forward strand.
ACTGCTTCCTGTAGCAGTTTCATGTGGTACGTCTTCTTCCTCTGGATTGTGTCCACTGCTGTTACTCCTTGGGTGAACTTTTACTTCTTCAACAGTGTAAGTCTCAACAAATGGAAAATTAAACTAAAAAAACCAAAAAATAAATGCAAATAATCTTGGTACTTGCTTTATCCCTAACTGTAATGCAAACTAGGAAAGTTCACTGTGCTCTCATTTGCAAGTAAATATCAGTGTGCATGCTGATGTTTTCATAGCTTTGAAACTCTAATTAGTTCCATTTTCTTTGGAAGAAGGAGCCCCTTTTCTGCTTTCCTAGCTCATTTAGATCTAGCAGCTGGCAAACTTGTTTTATGACTGACAAATAGTATATGTCTATGAAATTGTATACAATAATTTCCAATAAAAACTAAATCTTTAATATTGGTCTGTTGTTATAGAGGATTTACATAATCCACTGACTTGATTATTGTCAACTAGTTTAACTGATGTAGAGCAAACTCTAGAATAAGTTTCACATTTGGAATTTAATTACGAAGAACTAAACTTATGAAGGTAAGAAGAGAAAGTCCATCCCATGTGATTTTGACAGGTATTTGCCTGTCTCATCCTCACTTTAAAGATGGACACAAGTGGCATGATAATTATGGTTGCTTACTGATCACTCTAGCATGGTACAAAGTCAGCTTCATATTTCAGTCTTTCTTGGTCATGCTACCCAAAGCAACCTACAGATTTAATGTGATCCTTATCAAACTACCCATGACATTCTTCACAGAAATAGAACAAATAATCCTAAAATTCATATGGAACCATAAAAGACCCAGAATTGCCAAAGCAATCCTGAGGAAAAAGAACAAAGCGGGAGGCATAACCCTCCCAGACTTCAGACAATACTACAAAGCTACTACAAATACTACTACTAATCAAAACAGTGTGGTACCGGCACAAAGACAGACACATAGATCAATGGAACAGAATAGAGAGCCCAGAAATAAGCCCACACACCTATGGACAATTTAATCTTTGACAAAGGAGGGAAGAATATACAATGGGGAAAAGACAGTCTTTTCAGCAAGTTGTGTTGGGAAAATTGGACAGCCACATGAAAATCAATGAAGTTAGAACATTCCCTCACATCATAGACAAAAACGAACTCAAAATGGCTTAAAGACTTACATATAAGACATGACACCATAAAACCCCTAGAAGAGAATACAGGCAAAACATTCTCTGACATAAATCATACCAATGTTTTCTTAGATCAGTCTCCCAAGGCAATAGAAATAAAATCAAAATTAAACAAATGGGGCCTATTCACACTTATAAGCTTTTGCACAGCAAAGGAAACCATAATCAAAATTAAAAGACAACCTAAGGAATGGAAGAAAATATTTCCAAATGATATGACTGACAAGGGCTTAATTTCAAAAATATACAAAGAGCTCATACAATTTAATAACAACAACAAAAAAAAAATCGAAAAGTGGGCAGAATATCTAAATAGACACTTCTCCAGAGAAGACATACAGATGGCCCATCGGCACATGAAAAGATGCTCATCATTCCTAATCATCAGAGAAATGCAAATCAAAACTACAATGAGGTGCCACCTCAACACTGGTCAGAATGGCGCTCATCAAAAAGTCTACAAATAACAAATGCTGGAGAGGGTGTGGAGAAAAGGGAGCCCTCCTACACTGTTGGTGGGAATGTAAATTGGTGCAGCCACTATGGAAAACAGTATGAAGGTTCCTCAAAAAACTAAAAATAGAGTTGCCATATGTTCCAGCAATCCCATTCCTGGGCATATACCCAGACAAAACCTTAATTCGAAAAGATACATGCACCCAGTGTTCAAAACAGCACTATTTATAGTAGCCAAGACATGGAAACAACCTAAATGCCCAACAACAGATGAAAGATAAAGAAGATGTGGTACATATATACAATGGACTATTGCTCAGCCATAAAAAAGAATGAAATAATGCCATTTGCAGCAACATGGATGAACCTAGACATTATCATACTAAGTGAAGTAAGCCAGACAGAGAAAGACAAATACCATATGCTATCACTTATATGTGGAATCTAAAATACAACACAAATGAACTTACCCACGAAACAGAAACAGACTCACAGAGAACAGACTTGTGGTTCCCAAGGTGCGGGCAGGGGAGGGAAGGATTGGGAGTTTGGGATTAGCAGATGCCACCTATTATATATAGGATGGATAAACAGCAAGGTCCTACTGTGTGGCATAGGGAACTATATTCAATATCCTGCAATAAACCATAATGGAAAAAAATGTGAAAAATATTATATATATGTATAACTGAATCACTTTGCTGTAAGCAGAAATTAACACATTGTAAATCAACTATACTCCAGTAAAAAGTTTTTTAAAAATTTAAATTTTTCTTACTTGCCTAAGGAAACTATAGTGAAAAAATATATATTCTCTGAAATAAGTAAGACAGCCAAGTAACTTTTTAGTAGAAATGCACAACTACTCATTTATTTCAGTTTTCAGATAAACGGCATGAGGTTTATCACAAATATATTATCTACATGTTTTTTTCCCTTCTTTCACATATAAACCTCGATGAAGCACAGAATTTTAAAAGTTGCCAGAAAACTATTTTCGCCAAAACCCTTATTTTGCCAAATGTGGAAACATCAATGTCCAGCAGATCTTACAGTTTATACTGAATAATGCATGGGTTACATGGTGGATAATACTGGGTTACATGATGGCAACAGTTGTTCTATTTGAAGTACAGGGTTAGCAGGCGCCAAGCAACTCTCTGTTGGAAAAAGCAAGGCTCTCTCTAAAACTGCCTAATAGTCACTGCATTAGACTTCCCATTTCAGGTGTAAGGTTTGGGGCCACACTTCACACTGCACTTGTAAAATGTTCTACATTTTTCATTCATTGTAAAAATAATGTGTTTTAGTTGTTTTTTTAAACATTTTTTAAAATTTTATTTATTCATTTGGTTGTGCCGGGTCTTAGTTGCGGCAGGCAGGCTCCTTAGCTGTGGCATGTGAATTCTCAGTTGCAGCATGCATGTGGGATCTAGTTCCCTGACCAGGGATCGAACCCGGCCCCCCTGCTTTGGGAGCACGGAGTCTTAACCCTGCGCCACCAGGGAAGTCCCAAAATAATGTGTTTTAAATGAGTCATTTAACCCATAACCCATTATGGGTTAAATTGTGTCCCCCGTAAAGATATCTAGAAGTCCTAACTCTTAGTACATGTGACTGTCACCTTATTTGGAAATAGGGTCTTTGCAAATGTAATCAAGATGAGGTCATTTGGGTGGCCCTAATCCAATATGACTGATGTCCTGGTTAAGAGAGGAGAATGCCATGTGAAGATAGACACTCAGGGAGAATGTCATGTGATGAAGGGGTCAGAGACTTGAGCCATGCAGCTAAAGCCAAGGAGTGTCAGGAACTGATGGCCATCACCAGTAAGTCTATTGTCTTACATCGTCAGTTTTCATGTGCACACTTCACAAAATGAAGCTCCATTCATCCATGCATGCACATTTATTACCTAGGAAGCCACAGACATTGTTAGATGGGACTTAGGGAAGCCAAGAGCGTGATATCACGTGTGAGGGTGTGTTTGGGGCATGAGGAAGGGAAGTTAACAATTAAAGTTGTGATATATATATAAGTGCCATGATGGTATAAGCACAGAGAAATGAGAAGAGGCAAACAGGCTCAGGATATTGGGTGAATTGCCCTCTTGAGCTGAGTCTTAACACAGAAGAATTAGCCTGGAGGTGAAGAGAAGCTCTGGAGAGAGGAAACCACGTTTGCAAGAATACAGAGATATGCCATGATCAAGCATAGTGTGATACTGATGGCAACACTGGTATTTTGGCATTTATTTTTCAGAGTATGTTAATGCCTATATTTGATTTTAAAACATAGACACATATGGTGTTATGGGCTGAATTGTGTCCCCCTCTCCCCAATTTATATGTCGAAGTCCTAACTCCCTGTACCTCAGAATGTAACCATATTTGGAGATTAGGTCTTTAAAAGGTGATTAAGTTAAATGAGTCTTTTAGGGTAGGCCCCAATCCAATATGACTGGTGTCCTTATAAAAGGAGGAAATTGGGACACACAGAGAGACCCCAGGAATGTGCACGCACAGAGAAAAGATCAAGTGAGGACACAGCTAGAAGGCAGCCATCTGTAAGCCAAGGAGACAGGTCTTGGGAGAAACCAAACCTACCCAGCCTGTGGTATTTGTTATGGCAGCCCGAGAAAACGAATTCAATGACCAAAGCACGAGAAATCTGGTGGAGGATGGCAAGAAGCGAGGCTGTGACACAGGCAAGGGCTAGAATACAAGGGGCCTTGTATTCCACACTGAGGAAATCTGATGTCATCCTGATGACAATAACAAACACATTGAAGAATTAGGCAGGAGATAAATCAGATATGTATTTTAGAAAAATCCCTCTAGAATGCAGTGTGGAAGACCAGAGAAAAGAAAGATCAGAAGGAGGCTATTGGAAGCAAGAAGGGATTAAGGTTTGAATTAATTGGTGGACTGGTTGTGAGGAATGAGGGAGAGGGATCCAGAGTAACTCCAGGATGGGTAGAGAGTGGTACCATTGCCCTTTGTAGGGAAACACAGAAGGAGCACCATCAAGGAAGAGGGCGATAAGGTAAGTAGTGGACGTGCTGGACTCAAGATGCCTGTGAGTTTTATAACCTTCTCAGCACACAGGAAGGCACAGTGGTCCTGCAAATCAGAAAGGAAGAGAGAACCCTTGGTAGTGTGCAAAGTTCAGATAGTGGTTCAAGCAATGGGAAGCAGTGAGATCACCCAGGAAAAGGTATCATGAGAAGAAGGTTACAAACAAATCCCTGGGGAATAACAAGGGTTTTTAAACCCCCTAAACAAAAATGAGGGTCAAAGCAAACGTAGGAATGTTTTCAATATGAACAGAGGAAACAAAGGCCAGCTACAGGATGGAGTTGAAAAGACTTGAAGAGTAATTTTTACCTCTATCTATTTCACACAGAGATGGGAAACGCAAGATGCGTCACCTACAAATGATGGTTTTCAGTACATTCTACAATTGTTCAGATACGCGAACGTTCAGTTCAACCTGGAAAGATGGCTCAGAGACCTAGACTGTTGCTCTCCTTAGGCTGAAGTGCCGCATTTCCCTTCCTGGATACCAGAACTGCTACTAATTGAGAGTGGATTATATAATCTTATATTTGTCTGGTCTTTATAATATTACATAATTTATATAAGTTTATATTTTTGAACATGTCACCATGAAGGAAAGAGACTACACATACACATGTATATGTGTATATGTATGTCTGTGATTTTTTAACAAATGTATCAGATTAACATTGCTTGAAAGCAGTCACCTTGGGAATCAATCCAATTATTCTTACTATATACTATTATGCAAAACAGTTTAGAATTTCTTTGCAAAATACTACAGAGCAGTAGCATGGACTTGAATTTTTGGAAAGAGCTGAGCCAATCAGTTAAGCCTAATGAAACACACACACAGAGACACACACACACACACACACACACACAGGCAATAGTTTTTTTGTATCAAAAGCAAGATATGACTGGTTGAGTACCTGAGAAAAATGGTTATGTCTTGCATAACATGGTCTTCTTTTGAAAAAATTTACTTTCCTATAGATACAGAATTATATTCACTACTATGTCTTTGTCTTTATTTTTTATAGTAGGCATCTGTTACTTTTAAAGTCAGAAGAAAGCTACTTTCGTAATGAAAAAAGGATGTCTCCAAAAATTACCTAAGACATTTGCCCCTTAGGCAATTCCAAAAGAGAACTTCTGTAAGTAATCTGTGCAATCGTGCCTCCCTAAAATAAATATACAGCTTCTCAGGGTCAGTACCTTGGGGTTATTACTCCTTTTAAGTTCTCATATGTATTTAATAGAAAAAGAATAGGAAAAGTTTATACCAACATAATGGCACTCATTATCTCTTGGAATATAGAATTTTGAGAGCTTTTTATATATATTGTTATCTTGTTTCTATTTTCTGACTTACAGAAAAACCAATGAACATGTATTGCTTTGGATTAAGAAAAATAGTAAAGTTGCAAACAAAATTAGCAACACCTGAAAAGGCATACATTCCTTTAAAAATCAATAAATCACTATTTTCCCAAACACATAAAGTTATTAGTTAGTCTTACAACCTACATTATATCAGCTTTTTTCCACTTTGCCTCCTTAGAGATTTATATTTAAAGAAAATAGGCCTGTATATAATTTTATGACATAATTTCCTAAACATTTCATTCAACTGGTTGCTCAATAAACATTGATCAAATAATGTACTAGGCAGAGGGGAACTGAAACTTCATGAAGCCTGCCTGAGAAAGTTTAAAATTATAAAGAAGCAAAAATGAGAGCCTTGCAGTGGCTACCTATGTAAGAAAGATACAGCTGCTGGTCACCGGCTGGATTTGCTCTCCTTCCCCCATCTGTTCTCCCCCAACTACATCCAGGCACAATTTTATACCTGGAAGAAGGTATGAGACTGTAGGGTTTTACATGCATACTATGTACTTCAAGATTCATAATTTCAGAAATTCACATATTTCTGGATCAGTTTCCTAATAACCGGCTCAGAATGTCTGCCCAAAGAATATGGCTTATAACAGTCATCGCTTCTCTTTAAAACAAATCCCTTAAGAACGGAAATACAGTTTTATCTATCTCTACAAATACCACCACATATCCTAAGTTTAGAATAAAATAAATAACATCTATATAAAAGTAGTGTATTTTAAAATATATTTCTGCAAATCTATTTCAATCAATATAAGTAGGCTGATCTTAAACAACAGGAAAATCCAGAGGTCATAACTTTAGAGGCAGTCTGCTGCCATAAAATCAAGAAGGCTAAAAATCTCAGATTTCACTACTCTTCATTCTGAAGAACAGCTGAGTATGTCATTGTATCCTTAATTTATTTCACATTTCAATATAACACTACATTTTCTATTTTCTCTTTGCACACACACACATAAATGTGTATAACCACCAACCCACAATTCAGAAAGGCCAGTCCATATTAATACTGGTGGATACTTTTCAGAATTTGAAGAACAAATTGAAAAAAAAGAAAGGTTAATGCATTCAGAAGAAAATAAAGCTTTCTTACAAGGCAGGACTCAGTGTCAACTCCGGCAGCATCTCTCTCCCCATGATTAATTGCTTTGCACACAGGTAATCTCAATGGTTTACTGTACCTGGTTTTTAACACTTGCATATCTTTTCAGGTGTTTTATAAATTCTGGTCGAGAAGTGTTTCGTGAAATTATAAGAGCCATGCTTCCATTATTTAATCTGAAATTAAATATTTGTATTTAACATTAAAATATTTATTAAGACAGTACATCAGAAACTACTCTGTATCATTCCTCCTAACAAATAATGTTTACTAGAAGTTATAGGCAAGTAAATAAATCACCATCACATTAAATTTACCTAAAATTATTAAATCATATCTTGCTGTGCTGTCTTTTAAATGAAACAGCCTTTCAAATTAGTTTTATTAAACAACTGATTTCCTTCTCACCAAGCACTGACACCAAGCACTTCTTAAAAAATGAATCATCATGCATCCTATTCACATATCAAGACATAATTTGAAATCCAATGTACTTACTTAGGGATTCTAAGTGTGAAACCATGTATTTTTTTAAAGATGTGTTGTACGATAGTTAATAAATACAAATGGTCTAACAACTAGTTCAACACTTTTTAAAATCTAAAGTGTGATTTAAATATTTATTTATGGGCAGGTCTAAGTGACATAGGAAACCAAATAAATCAGAGGCTCTTGGATGGATGAACTGGAGTGAACAAATGCTACCACACATGTTCAGTTAAATGACTGAACATTTTAATCTTGCATAACTCTTCAGTTCAATATAAGAGGCTGCAAATTTAGAGGTGTGATTTAGTGCCAAAAAGCCACTCACAGATGCATCTAGCTTTAGAAGGCAGTTTGCAGAAATATGCGCAAATGACTTCTAGGCTCAGTTTCAGTGCAAATATAAAGTTATTCCAAGAATAACAATGACGACATAAAAAAGAGCTCTTTAAATCTTATGGAAGCTCAGGTTAGAGCTGTAAGGGACCTTGGAGATTACCCAGTCATTCACTCAGTTTATGTAGAAGGAAAAGAAGCCCCGAAGTTTAAGTGATTGGTTCAAAGACAGAGAAAAACAAAATAATCACTGGAACCAGAGCGCTTAATCCAGGGTCCACCATTCCTTTTACGCATTATGTCACCTCTTCCCAACTGGTAATAAATAGTACAAAAACATCAAAAAATCTAGAAACAATAAATGCTGGCGAGCGTGTGGAGAAAAGGGAACACTCTTACACTGCTGGTGGGAATGTGAATTGGTACAGCCACTACGGAGAACAGTATGGAGGTTCCTTTAAAAACTACAAATAGAACTACCATATGACCCAGCAATCCCACTACTGGGCATATACCCTGAGAAAACCATATTTCAAAAAGAGTCATGTACCAAAATGTTCACTGCAGCTCTATTTACAATAGCCAGGACATGGAAGCAACCTAAGTGTCCATCGACAGATGAATGGATAAAGAAGATGTGGCACATATATACAATGGAATATTACTCAGCCATAAAAAGAAATAAAAATGAGTTATTTGTAGTGAGGTGGATGGACTTAGAGTCTGTCATACACAGTGAAGTAAGTCAGAAAGAGAAAGAACAAATACTGTATGCTAACACATACATATGGAATCTAAGGGAAAAAAATGTCATGAAGAGCCTAGGGGTAAGACAGGAATAAAGATGCAGACCTACTAAAGAATGGACTTGAGGATATGGGGAGTGGGAAGGGTAATCTGTGACAAAGTGAGAGAGTGGCATGGACATATATACACTACCAAATGTAAAATAGACAGCTAGTGGGAAGCAGCTGTATAACACAGGGAGATCAGCTCTGTGCTTTGTGACCACCTAGAGGGGTGGGATAGGGAGGGTGGGAGGGAGGGAGACGCAAGAGGGAAGAGATATGGGAACATATGTATAACTGATTCACTTTGTTATAAAGCAGAAACTAACACACCATTGTAAAGCAATTATACTCCAATAAAGACGTAAAAAAAAAAATAGTACCAAAACATTAGTGTTTTGTGCATTCTTGATTTTTTTTAATTACTTAGTAAATTTACTGGTAAACATGAAAAGCATTTCACGTGTCTACGTTTCAATACTTATTAGTAACTGAAACACAAGCTATGTGCCTGGCACTGTTCTAAATATTTTCCATACATTAATGCATATAATCTTAGAAAAATTCGAATATAAAAAAATTAGTTCCTATCAGCAACTCACACTGAGGTATTTTGAAGTAAATTATACTTTCCTGTGAAAAAATAAATAAAGGTGGAAGTTGAAACTCCTTTGCAATTTCGCTGAATCATCCAGAAGCTAAATTTTTGAATACCTTGGTCAGCTGAGGCTCTGATGTAAAGGCCTTTAAAAAAATGGCATGTTTGCTTACAATCCACAGAAGACATCTCTAACTAATCATCCTCCTCTGAAAAATTCATCAGTGCAGATGGAACCTGGAGAGTAAGCAGTGGAATTCCAGGCCAGCTGGAAAATGACTGGAGCAGCTTGAAGGAGGCATGAATCGACTGCTCCCAGGAGAGCAGTACTACTTCCCACGAAGGTCCTCGAGCAAACACGAGAGTCAGAGATGGCGTAGGGCTAGAGCAGCATTGTGTGGAGTCCTGGAGAATGTAGCTCTAGTCAGCCAGCCAGATCTTCACTTTTCATGGGGGAAACTACACTAGGGAGATGCACAGCTATCTAGGGTTTCTGAGGGTATGGGGAGGAAACAATCAGCCTCAATTTCTAAACCACACAAGCTCCAGCACTAGAGATAATTAATGAGACTCTGACATCTGATTTTTAAAATAGTTTCTCGGGCTTCCCTGGTGGCGCAGTGGTTGAGAGTCTGCCTGCCGATGCAGGGGACACAGGTTCGTGCCCCAGTCTGGGAAGATCCCACATGCCGCAGAGCAGCTGGGCCCGTGAGCCACGGCGGCTGAGCCTGCGCGTCCGGAGCCTGTGCTCCACAACGGGAGAGGCCACAACAGTGAGAGGCCACGTACCGCAAAAAAAAAAAAAAAAAAAAAAAAGTTTCTCTTCTTCTCTAACTTTGGATATTTCCCTCTTTCTTACCTTCCTATCAATTGCCAAGGAAAACATTTTAAATCAATCCCTTTACCAATTGTTAATCCTTCAGATTAAATATTTTGCAGGGAAGTTGAGACTAATCATTAAAATGATGTTATGAATTGCCAAAGTACATACATAAGTCATTCTTTTATTCCACTTCTGGGGAAAATCTAGCGGTGACGACATTATGCAACATTCATCACCTTTCTTCTATGCTCTACAGAAACGCAAGAGAAATATATTTTCAGACCAATGATGGACAACTACATGAAAAGGATGTGCAAGAGATGGAATAGCTATAGCTTGTGGATAAAATGATATATAAAATGTCTCATGAAAATGTGGGCAGTAGATTCCAATGTACCACAATTCACACTAAATATAACTAAAATGTTTCCTTTGACTAAAAGTATCATACACACATACATGCTATTCCTGCTAAGGTTGTATACGTCTGCACTAAAATCGAAAGGCAGAGGTGTGCATAAGGAATACCAGAATTAAATATAATATTCTCAATGACTGGTAAATAAATAAATAAAGCAAAGTAGACATAAAATAACACAATAAGATGATGTCAATAAAACCCAAGGAATATTATTTTAGCCTCAGTGATATTAAAAAATCAAAGTAAATTATCATTTTTCCAGCATAACAGTTACTCTCAGCCTACTCTGAAGACAAATCCCTTAAAATCAACTCAGAAATGACCTCTTGATAATATTCTAGTTAGCCAAGAGTTAGCAGGGTATTCTGAAAGATAAATGTGGTTTATAGAAAAGTTTCAATGGGGCTTCCCTGGTGGCACAGTGGTTAAGAATCCGCCTATCAATGCAGGGGACACGGGTTCGAGCCCTGGCCCGGGAAGATCCCACATGCTGCAGAGCAACTAAGCCCGTGCACCACAACTACTGAGACTGCACTCTAGAGCCCACGAGCCACAACTGCTGAAGCCTGCATACAAGAGAAGCCACCACAATGAGAAGCCTGCCCACCCCAACGAAGAGTAGCCCCCGCTCACCGCAACTAGACAAAGCCCGTGCGCAGCAACAAAGACCCAACTCAGCCAAAAATAAATAAATGAATGAATGAAAAGTATCAATGATTCAATAAAAACGCTTACTAACCTGGTATTAGGTGCCAAGCCTCTAGGTGCCACTGAACACAGGCATGGAATTGCCATAATGCTGACATTCAAGAACTGACCCTGGATCATTTGCCACTGATCATTACAGTCTAAAGGTAATGGAAGGGATTGGTTACTTTCCCCCACCAGATCAAAATGTCAATAGAGCCCTGCTCAGTTCTCAAGGAGGTAACTTCATACTCACCAGATTTCAGAGATCCCTGTGCCCTCCTAAAAGTAAGAAAACAAGACAAAGAAACATCACATCACACACGAAAAAATAGCATCTATTAAACATGAGATGATTAGAGAACCCAACATTATATATATTAGATTCAGCAGTAAGTAAAAATATGTGAACAATTCTGTCACTGCATTAGTTGTTGATTCATTGATTCATCAGTAACAATGATTTTCAAAATTTCTTTTAAGACTAGAGCACTTCCTTTGTGTGGCTTTGAGTAATATTTTTGTTCCACATTAGAAATTCTCATGAGGGCAGAAACTATGGATTTTGTTCGTTTGTTTGTAGGCATATTTTATCCAAGGTGTCCGGCATACAGCAGGTACTTTAATAAACAGATATTGAATGGACGGATGGATGGATGGATGGAGTGAATAGTTGTTTCTGAAGACAGATGCCGAACTACGTGGCCTAATAGCATCTGTAGGACCCCATGATTCTATATTCTTCACTAATACGATAGAAGAACAACCAAAGATCACAAGTCTAATAAACTGTTTATATCAAACAGTTTTATGCTTCAAAGAAAGATGCAGACTCCTGTATTACTTTGAGCTGTTCACTTACCTTTCTCCTAAATCCTGAGGGTCGTTAACTGGTAAAAATGATATTTCACATTCCTCTGGCCTAAAATATAATGAAATTTGTTATTAGCACTCATTGACTCTGGGATATGAAATTTGGGGGTTAAGAAAAAAAGACTTACTTAAGTTTTGCCAGTGCCTTAATGACAGCAAAATCCATACGTTGGTTAGGGGACATCCATCGATGTTTTTCTGCCAGAGCCAAAGCTCTTCCACCAAAGCCAAACATAGCTGAGAACCCAAAGCGAAGAAACTTGCCAGTGGTGCTGAAGGTGCAGACATCGACCGGTTGTATGTGCCCTTGAATGTTATATTGAGTATTAGTCAGTCAGCAAGTAAGTAGAGCCAGGTGTCAAAATGGCAAACATAGGAGAGCACAGTTATTTACTCAGAGAAGAAGAAAATGTCAGGCTACTTTATACCATAATATCCTATTTTTCTCTTCCACTCTCACTACCTACAATTACTGCAATTGCCATTTATAACTTTTTTTTTTTTTTTTTTTGCGGTACACGGGCCTCTCACTGTTGTGGCCTCTCCCGTTGCGGAGCACAGGCTCTGGATGCGCAGGCTCAGCGGCCATGGCTCACGGGCCCAGCCGCTCCACGGCATGTGGGATCTTCCCGGACCGGGGCACGAACCTGTGTCCCCTGCATCAGCAGGCGGACTCTCAACCACTGCGCCACCAGGGAAGCCCCATTTATAACGTTTTCAGGTACCAAGGGAAGAGACACAAAGTGGTAAATGTTGCAGCTTACTGCTATTTTAAACAAAGCATGGCTGAGGAAGTGAAGTTGAAGTACATGTGCAGAGTAAACTCAGATTTAACAGATTTGCATTTGTTAGAGCTTACATGCTTTACATCAGTTGAGATAATAAAAGGTCTAGTGGAAGTACACTGGCTAAAAGTTTTTTTCTTGTGCTTTTTTTTTTCTTTTAATAACTAGTCCTAGAGTTTTGGTAGTCAAACAACAGTACCTGATATATTTCATCAGTATGCATGGATTTTCTTGACCTGGTTATCAAATTGTGATCTTGAACATTATTCTATTATTTTCTATCAAGATTATAGTAAAACTTCACTTACTACTCTTTAGAGCACCTGTATTCTGAAAAAATCAGCAGTCACAATAGTGAAGCTTTGCCTAACTGACTTTTGGTTTTTAGTCAGACATTTCCCTGCTTTGAGAGATAAAGAATCTGTCTTAGACAAGCCTGAAGGATATAAAATAGCCTTCCTTATATAAATAGAAACTTCCTTATAAAACATAAACTTCTTTGGAAGAATTCTTACCCATTATAATGTGCAAAGTTGCAGTTACCACATGAGAAATTCCATGAAGAGAATGTGCCAATACATTAGTAGATCCTGCCAAATCAAATTTAAAACATGTATGATCAGTATAGCAAACATTTTAAATTAACCATTTGCTCCTACTTTATAGAGATGTCACTATGTAATGTTCAAATGAAAAATTAAGTGGAAGTGTATAAGTGTATAAGTTTTTGTTCACATCATAGATGCACACTGAATGGCTACTCAATTATTATTTAATCTTTAAATAACTTAAAAATTAGGAAACAAGTTATAGTATCTACTTGCTCACAGCTTCTTCCATCATGAATGTCTGTTTTCTACCTGAAAAAGTGCTAGTTATATCAAAATCTGCTCCATTCAACTTTAATAAACGGGCTTCTTTACCAAAATGCGCACCAACAGCAGAAGGATGGCTCTGGAAAGCAGACAAATGCATAAACACAAAAAAGCCAAATAATAACTAAGAAAAAAGTATAAAATCACTATAAAGTACAAAAGATATGCTTTAAATACATTTTAAAGCTCTCAACCAAATGGAGATCCCTTCTATTATCTGAAAAATGGTACCCCAGATGAAGAAAACTCTTCATCCCATGGTATTTGCCATAGTTTGAGAATCTGTATTGAGACATTATAGGTTTCTGTTTTCCATAATCACTAAGATTATTTAAGATCCACATGAATTTTTCCCACCAGCCTACAAAGAGAAAGAGCTTTCTCAAGTCAGGCCCCTGTAACATTTGTGTGTGTCTGAGATCTTCGGGTAAAGGCCTGGTTTCGAAGGGGAAAATACCAGCTAGCCACTGCCATTCCCAGGAGGTAAAAAGCATTTAAAATTAAGAAGCTACATTTTTCTTGACTTAAGTCCAGTAACAGCCAAGAACTGTGAAAGCATGGATGTACTGTGTACAATCGCTATCAATGCAAAGGCTAGCTAATCAGGACTTTTCCTGTGTGGTCATATGTAATCCCTTCGGTTTGTGTCACTTTGAACAGATGTATTATGCTTGGGCTGCTCATCTGGAGAAGCTGAGTCAATGAAGCCATTATCAAGCAAGACTGTCATTAAAACAATAGTCATCGTGAGGTACCTATCTAAGCATTCATGATTTCCAGACCTCTAGTGAAACCAATGCAAAGAAATGTCCCCCTTAACCAATTGGTAAACTGGTTTTAACTGATTCATCAAACAGTAGTTTATGTTCTGACCCTTGTTACTCAGAATATGTCCCACAGCCCAGCAGCAATGGCCACACCTCCGTGTTTATTACACTCTTGACTCTCAGGCCCCACTCCAGACCTAAGGAGGCATAGTCTGCATTTTATAAGATCCTCAGGTTATGCATATGGAGAGGCCCTCCTCCAGAACGTATGGTTCGAGGATCAGCAGCATCAACATTACTTGCGAGCTTGTTAAAAAGGGAAATTTCTGGGGCTTCCCTGGTGGCGCAGTGGTTGAGAGTCTGCCTGCCGATGCAGGGGACACGGGTTCGTGTCCCGGTCCGGGAAGATCCCACATGTCGCGGAGCGGCTGGGCCCGTGAGCCACGGCTGCTGAGTCTGCGCGTCCGGAGCCTGTGCTCCGCAACGGGAGAGGCCACGACAGTGAGAGGCCCGCGTACCGCAAAAAAAAAAAAACCAAAAACGGGAAATTTCTGGGTTCCACCTCCAACCAATGGAAAGGGAGTAGCTGGGAGTGGGGCCCCCGTGCCCATGTCTTAGCAAGTTCTCCAGGTGATTTGTATGCACCCTAAGGTCTGAGAAAAAGTGATCCAGAAACCGGTTCCTCAGTGGATCTTTACCAGGAGTCAATTACCTAGGTTTTTCCAATTATTCTTTGACCCTCTACGGCCTGCCCTTTGGCTGTCTAATACTAATTAACTTGGAATGGGTGGGGGGAAAAAGCAAAAAGAAATCAATTTTGCTTCCCAATCGGATTTATGGTAAAGGTTTTGGAGGAGGCCGCATAATTAGAGTGAGATATTTAAGATTATCGATGGATTACAGTACTCCATGAAACACATTTCCTCCATTACCATGGTTAATTAAGAGTAGACCATAAAAGCATTCCTCTAGAAAGACTATTAAAAAACAAAATGTAATGTTGTCATGTGCAATAGAGAATGACACATATCATGGCTCAAGAAAATAAAGACCATTCATTCCCTGTGAGTTTGAAGTATGCTAAGTATGCCAAAGTACAAATCCTCTTAGAATGCTAGACATTGCTTTTTTATTTCTATGTCTTCTCAGGCTTTGCAACTTTGCCACTTTTCTTTAACTCCACTGAACTTGGCAGTGATGACAGACACGACCAGAAATCAGAAAATCATCTCAGTCATCTTCTACTCTGCTTGACCTGTACCTTAATCCTTAAGAACGTTTTTAACACTCTGAATTTAAAAGGAAAGTTCATGAAGAAAGTAGATGTAAAATTATAAAACTATAGATTGCTCCATATTTTTGTTTGAATAATCTAAAAGAGTACAATTTCCAGAAACAAAATGGGATCCAACCAAAAAGATAGATCTACATGCCAAAAGAACATGCTGCTCACATAAATAAAAACTATGTAATTTTAGCATTCTCACAAAAGCTATAAATGTTCTACCTCAAGGTAAACATTTTAATTAGCCTGAAAAGTTATTTTTCTTAACACTACCAGCAACTCTGCTCACCACCGCCACCCCAAACCTGCTAAAATGTGCCACATCCAATGAGTAAGGACAGAAGTAGCAGCTCATGTAAAGCATGACTGGTAGAAGAACCAGGCAGAAACTACAGAGGCAAAAAGAAAAAAAAATTGTCCTTGGAAGTGCAAGCACTTCTGCAGAACAATTAACTTAATTAACCAGACATCATGAATATTCATAAGGCCATTAATGTCTCCCACATCCAAACAGATAAATGTGATGTAATGACTTCCTAGTCAAGCATATCTAAAATTCTCATGAAAACTGCACCTACACTTTGGTTCTTTGCCTGAAATATCACAGAAATTAACAGTCCCTTGGCAATATTTTATTCTCCTCAAATTAATTGGAAAGCATGAATTTATTTATGTGAATGCTATAGAAATATATGGTTCCCAGTCATCAGTATGTGGATTGAGCCTTGTTTTACAACAACTGGATTGCTTTTTTATTTTTATGTCCTCTCTGGCTTTTTTCCCTATCCTCCCCCTCATCCCCTTAATCGGAATCTCTCTGTATAGTTCCTTAGCACCAGTTCCCATAGCAACAAACACCGTTGCTAATGGCCAGCAGTTCAAATACAGGCTTCCCCACATCTGATCCATCTGAGTCTGACCATAATTCAGCGGCTTAGTCTGTTGGCTCAGTGGAGTAATTTACTAAACACTCTCCCTCTGGGTGTCTCTCTCCAGGAGGCAAATGGCTTCAAAGGCAGACTCTCTTCTGCGTTAGCTTAGAAACTTCCTGCCTAGCTCGTGTTCCCATTCATTATCAAAGCCCTGACCAGACATAGAGTCCTCATATTAAATACATCCTGCACATGACTTCCTCCTCCTATTAGATGGAATCCACAAGCTAGAACTCTATACAACCACTAAAGTTTTGGCAACAGGATGTATCTTCTAAACAAAAAGTGTTCCAATGGCATTTCTACATATCCACTGTATCTAAAAAATGCTTTCAAAATCAGAAATATGCTTAAAAAGTATAATGATAATAAAACTCAATGCTGTTCCTTTATAACATCTGAGTTACATATTAAAAATGTAAGCATAACCACCAGTTTTTCTAGCTAGCTATTCACTTTATGTCAAATGAAGATCCATGGGGACACCCATCTTTCCACTTTTGATGCAGAGCAGTGAATGAGTGACTTCAGGGGTGTAAGTACTAAGGAAGAGAAACAGTGACCTAAGCACATCCACTCTGTACAGAAGGAAATGTTGGGAAATTTCCACCATTACAGACGGCACTTCTAAAGTGACACAGAAAGGTCAAAGTGCAGCCCAAATGCATCGTTTTGAGTTGATGCATTTTGTTCTCTTGTACCTAAGGGGGTCTTTCTCACAGATTTTTCTTAACAGGTTTTTACAATCATCAGGATATATCCCAATATCCCTCTCCTTTTAAATTTTTATTTTTATGAAAGACTTTTTTTATCTAGAAGGGCATTGGTGTGTCTTTTGCTCTTTGTCAATTAACAATACTAAATATACTGAAATACATACCAAATGACTCTGGTCATCAAATGGATAGAATGTTGCTTTTTTTCAACCATGTGTAACCAACGTGTCTTCTATTTCATAGGAAAGAATACAGTTGACCCTTGAACACAGGTTTGAACTGAGTGGGTCCACTTAGACATGGATATTTTTCAGCTGTAATTACTACAGTACTTCATGGTCCCCGGATGGTTGAATTCGAGGATGCAGAGGAAAGGAGGGCCAACTGTAAATTGTTCAAGGGTCAACTGTAATTGTTTCCGCTTTTCTTGTAGAGATAATAACATGTGATGTTCTAAAGTGAAAAAAAAAGTCACTTTCCTTCACTACTGTTTGTTTCAATAATAATTTGAGAGGAGGGACTCACATAATAAACCTGCAAAAGATACTTTTGTCTTCTCTGGATCCCAGTGTTGCTCTGGCTGCTCTCCCTGGCTCTGACCTCCACTTCCTTTTCCTCCCTTCCCCTAATCAGGAATCTTCCTAGAACAGGCTCCCAGCAGGTTGCTCCCTTGCTCTAAACCTCCCATTGTTCCCTACTGATCATCAACTGCAATTCAGACCCCTTCCTGTGGCATCCAGGAGCCACCATGATGTGGACCTGTTTTGACACCAGTACTACGAAACAAATGGCCTGTTTTCTATTCCTCAACATTCCTGGATTTTGCCTTGCCATTTATTATTTTTGTAGCCAAGAAAATAACTCATTCCCATCTTTCAGGCCAGAAAAAAAATTGTCATACCTATTTTTAGGTGCAATTCAAGTGTTACTTGCTCTGTAATGTCTTCTTTCCATTTATTCACTTAGACTTTACTGAGTGTTCACTGTATCACATTCTGTTCTAGCTGCTGGAGATACCGCAGTCAGGATGAATCCTTTTGGCATATTCAAGCTTATCTGTTTACACTTCAACTACGGGAATTGAGTTACCACATTTTACCCCCCCAAGAAATTATAAACAGCTTGACTGGAATGGCCCTGTTTCAAAATTTCACATCTGGGACTGTGTGATCATTAGACCTTTATGTGGGAAGGTAGAATAACGGTCCCATTTATTGTTTGCTTAACTATGTATTAAACCCTGCACGTATACTATCTAATTTAATACTATAATAACCTTGTAATAAAGTGAGTGTCATGTGTGTTATCTCTCTTTTATGAGTTAGAAAAATAAGGCTCAAAGAAATTAAATAACTTGGCCAGAGTCTCACATGTGCTAGTGGAGATGCCAAGCGTGGGTCTTTCAAACTCAAAGTCTGCGCGTTTAACTCTGTGTGACACTGCCTAGGTTAGGAAGTAAACCAGGGGAAGATAGGCGAGGGGTTCCATTTGGCAAACCCATGGCCCCTCCCTTGCCTGTTGGTATCACACCAAGTGGAAGCTGGGCTCGGACAGGAGTCAGGATGCTGTCTGTTTCCACCCCGGCGTTCTTCTGGGCACTAAGAAGCAAAGCATGGGCTACTTCACTGGCAGATCCATCTCCACCAACACAGACCACACTAGAAAAGAAGAAATTAAGTCAAAGAATGAACAACATCAAAACAATTGGTGATAATTCGTGAAATTTTGACTTTAAAATATTGGGTTGGCCAAAAAGTTTTCGTAACATCTTATGGAAAAACCCGAACGAACTTTTTGGCCAACCCAATATTAATTTTATATATTCTGTGTGTGTGATTACTCACACCTTCAAACACTTCAACATGTGTCAATGGATAAGAAGACATTAGCACTGCTCTGATAAAGTTTACTTCACAAATATCATACCTAGATGATACCCCGTAGGCAAAATATTTTTAAATGGGTTAAGAGGCATTAAACACTTGAACATGTTAATTCACATCTGACCTGAATTTTGCTCTGTTAATATCCCAAAGCATATTATCCTCATCTTGTTTATGTTAATAATAGTCGTTGCAATTCATTTAACTAACACAAGCCAAAGTCATAAACTCCTGCTCATTTTCAATATAGCTCTGAAAAGACAGACAGCAATAAAAACCATGTAAAATATGAGGCTTTAATTTAAGGAACTGCTAATTATCATTAGTATGTAAATGTTAATTGCAAACCTGAACTAGTTTTCATCTCCTGGACATTACTGCGATATGGCAGGTTCGTGCCCTGGTCCGGGAAGATCCCACATGCCGCGGAGCGGCTGGGCCCGTGAGCCATGGCCGCTGAGTCTGCGCGTCCGGAGCCTGTGCTCCGCAACGGGAGAGGCCACGACAGTGAGAGGCCCGCGTACCGCAAAAAAAATAAAAAATAAAAGATGCAAAATAATCTTAAGTATCAAAATCACATCAATTTACCCAAAAGGAAAAGATTTTGTGTTACTGAGAGCAGGTGTCACACCCCAAGGCCTCCAAGGCCCAGCAGGAGCAGAAGAGTCTGCTCAGTCTAAAGAACAGGCAGCTTCTCAGCACCAGCCCACTCCCGTCATCCAGGAGGTAGGCTTTAGAGGACCACATCTTCTGATTTCTCTAGGGAAGCCACAGGTCCTGATTTTGGGGACAGTCTCCTAATTTACTCACAACTAGCATTCAATATATTTAAAAACTGTATGTGCCAAACAAAACAGCCTGTGGGCCATAATCAGCAGGGGGTCCTGGTTCCCTAAGTTTAGGAAGCTCCAGAAGTTGGTGAATCCAGAGGCTGAGAATACTTTTTGCATCAACTCCTTCTACCTCTCAGCCTTCCAGCCCCAGCACCTAGGTGGGGTTCAGCACTAGGGCTGCACATAGCCTGGGCGATCCAGGTCCATCCTAATTAGAAGAAACTCCAGGATATGAGATACGACCCAGGTCATTTTTGGCTGGGGGTATTATTTTGTCTGAACTGATTCCAGGGGCCATCAGTGTGGTCACTGATTCAGAGAAGAGTGATTATACCTGCTGAGGACCAACTTCACATCAGGTAATACATTGGCTCTTTTCTGTTAAATTCCCAGAATTCTGTAAAGTAAGCGTTAGCCTCATCCTTATATATGGGGAAGCCAAGGTTTCATTTGAACCTTATCTGTATGATTTCAAAAACCTCTATGAGCAGATTTCCAAACGTTCTGTGAACTTAATTATAACTTTCAGTTCCATGCCTGTCTACCAACCGAGGTGTACGCGGCCTAAAAGGGACCCGTAAAGTCTTCCAACACAGCATCCAACTTAGTACAAAGAACTTGCCTCTTCCATATAGTATGTCAACACTTGAACCCTGGAATCGTGCATCCAGTTATAGCACATGTTAACTCATTGCTAGAGTTAGTAGAAATGGCCTTTCTATGAACATGCTCTGCTACCAAAACCTTTGCAATTTTGTCATAACACATTCTGGGGCTTCCCTGGTGGCGCAGTGGTTGAGAGTCTGCCTTCCAATGCAGGGGACACGGGTTGGAGCCCTGGTCTGGGAAGATCCCACATGCCGCGGAGCAACTGGGCCCGTGAGCCACAACTACTGAGCCTGCGCGTCTGGAGCCTGTGCTCTGCAACAAGAGAGGCCAAGGTAGTGAGAGGCCCGCGCACCGCGATGAAGAGTGGCCCCCGCTCGCCGCAACTAGAGAAAGCCCTCGCACAGAAACGAAGACCCAACACAGCCAAAAATAAATAAATAAATTTATAACACATTCTGTGTTAAATATTTTGAAACTATAACAAGTGATAATTATAAACAATAAAGTAACATTTAGTGAACAATTACTATGTACCAGACACTGTTGTCAGCACTCTCCATGTATTAACTTTTTAAATTTGAACAATAACTCTATGCAATAGATACTTTTACTCCCAATTTACAGATTAGGAAACTAAGACATAAAAAGATTAAGCGACTTTTCCAAGGTCATACTATAGTAAGCTATGGAATGAGATTTTGAACCAAGACAATTTGGCCTTAGAAACTACACTACTATTTGATATATTAGACTCCTTTCTTATATATAAAACCTAATGAAAATAGCCTTATGAGAGTTTTATTATTTTGGAAATCAGTTTACCAGTAGAATCACTGTGGAATTAAATAAGTGAGAAAGGAATATATTTATTTATCTTGACAACTACTAGATCACTGAGATCATCTCAAGATATAGTTACTCAACCTAGGGAATATGCTTAATACAAACATAACACAAGAGCCTAGATATTACAAGAAAAGGCAAAAAATAAACTTTTTATAATGAGTTAATTTAACCACACTTAAGAGCTACCCTAAAACATAAACCTTTACAAGTGGTACACCTTGTGTTTTCAGAATAAGCAAACTCTTTCTTGCCATGACCCAAAGTAGAGCTTTTCTGTCTAGAAAAGTACAACTGGGGGCTAATATCTTACTTCTCTTTTTTAAAAAGTGACAGGAAAATTTTTAAATTGCTGTTTGTGTATTTGTCTATCAACCCATATCATTATTGAAATGTTTATTATTGCATTTTTGACTTAAAAATTTTTTTGAAAAGAGATACTTTTTTTTAACCTTATTTAGTAATACAGATATGGTGGTGATAAAATGTTAGTGCAAGCCAAATAATGTCTAGATTCTCGTGAAATTAAAAGAAGGAAAAAACTATAATTCAACAAATTAAAATTTAAAAATGCTGTGAAATAAAACAGGAAAATATTAGTATATGTATAATTGCATAAGAGCTACAGATTAGCTTAACAATTTTCACATTCATAAATCCAGCTGTTACCGCTTCAAGTCTATGCACCCAATATTACACTTTTCTTTGCCTTTACAAAACTTCCTATTCATGCCCAGTGTAAAGAGGGGTCAATATGGAAACGGACGCTCCTGCAAGCTCTAGCAGTGAATCTGAGAGTATTTGCTAGAACACACTGGAGCTGCACACAAGCTGTCATGAGAACTGATACACTGTTCCTGTTGGCATTAGGAATATGTCACAATATGTCTTCATAGAAACATATGCAACTCATTAAAAAAAACTCCAAAAACTTAACAAATAATCTTCTTAAACATTATTTACTAATCATTTTGCTTTACTGAAAAATATACATAGAATTTCTCTTGGATCTTAAAACTCTCTGTCTGGTCTGTGTCTAAAAAGCTTTAGATGATTTCCTAGTCACTCCCTACCAACAGCTCCACTAGAGTCAGGCAGAGATGCTTCAGACTCAAGTTGAGCTCCTCTTTCATCAAAATACCATAGAATCCTGGGGTTACCTTATCCCGACCTTGAGTCTTTTGTATCAATTTCTCAAAAAGTCCTCCTATAGCCACTCTTTGAACAGATTCAGGAACAGGGAACTCATGAATGTAGTGTCTTCCACTTTCAAACAACTCTACTTGTTAGAGAATTGTTCTTTGGAAGTGCCTACAGAAACTGTTTCCGTTGTTCTCCTCATATGTATACTTCTCTATGTAATTCTAAGTAGAGTGACTTAAAATTACTATTTTATTAAGATAGTTATCCCAACCACCACTTCGTCTCCTAACTAGAAAGACAGGGCTCAAATAAATAAATAAATAAGCTATTTAAAGGATCTTAGAAATATGAGACAACTTGCAATAGAAATTTTAAATTATTATAAGTTCTAATTAATTCAGCATGCTGTAGAGCAGCGGTCCCCAACCTTTCTGGCACCAGGGACCTGTTCTGTGGAAGACAATTTTTCCACGGACGGTGGGCGGTGGAGGTGGGATGGGTTCAGGTGGTAATGCAAACGATGGCGGGGATGGGAAGCGGCAGATGAAGCTGCACTCCCTTTGCCCACTGCTCACCTCTTGCCATATGGCCCAGTTCCTAACAGGCCACAGACCGGACCGGTCCTCAGCCCGGGGGGGTGGGGACCCCTGCTATAGAGTTTAGAAACAGTGAACTCACTGGAACTCAATTGACATAATGGTTAGCCCAAACTACTTGGTTTAAAAAAATGTAGTTAATAACTAAAGGATCTATATATCTTGCACTGCCACACTGCAAAATAACAGCACCTGCCATGTGGAATAAACAAGAATTAAGTATGTTCAGGTAAAGAGAAAAACATTACTTGTTGTGCTTAAGCTATAGTCTTTCATCATTCTGCAAAGTTCTTCTTGATCCTTGCATAGTTAATTACCAATGGAACTTAGTTATAGATACCACATTTATCAGAACATTTCATAACGTGGACAGGCAAGACCAGGTCTAATACCTACAAATACCTGTTATTCTTATTATTTATATAATCACATTTCGAAGCAAGGACTTATTTGCAATGCAACATCTCTTATATACTCACAAGCTGTGCTTCAGGACTATGCAGCATATTAAGGTAGGTAGCTGGTAGGCATGATTCCCCCAATTACTTTTCCTAAATTGTCTACTTGCAGGATAATTTCCTAAATGTAGCCTATTAATCAATCTGTCTAGCTCTAAGTATAAAGCTCTGAAGTAATCTCCTACCTCATATTCTTCATGCTCAGTATTTATACAACATTGCCATCTAGATTTGCTCCCCTCAATTAAATTCAAATGCTCAAGAGGGTGTGGAGAAAAGGGAACCCTCTTGCACTGTCGGTGGGAATGTAAATTGATACAGTCACTACAGAGAACAGTACGGAGGTTCCTTAAAAAACTAAAAATAGAACTACCGTACGACCCAGCAATCCCACTACTGGGCATATACCCAGAGAAAACCATAATTCAAGAAGACACATGCATCCCAGTGTTCATTGCAGCACTATTTACAATAGCCAGGACATGGAATCAACCTAAATGCCCATCGACAGACGAATGGATAAGGAAGATGTGGTACATATACACAATGGAATATTACTCAGCCATAAAAAGGAACGAAATTGGGTCATTTGTAGAGATGTGGATGGATCTAGAGACTGTCATACAGAGTGAAGTAAGTCAGAAAGAGAAAAACAAATATCGTATATTAAAGCATATATGTGGAACCTAGAAAAATGGTACAGATGAACTGGTTTGCAGGGCAGAAATAGAGACACAGATGTAGAGAACAAACGTATGGACACCAAGGGGGGAAAGTGGCGGGGGGTGGGGTGGTGGTGGTGTGATGAATTGGGCAATTGGGATTGACATGTATACACTGATGTGTATAAAATGGATGACTAATAAGAACCTGCTGTATAAAAAAATAAAATAAAATTCAGAAATATAAATTCCTTTTTGAAAAATTATGTTTTACTTACCAAACTTTCTTCTTCATCCAATAATACTTTTCACACCAACAAATATTAAGCACTTCTGAAAAACAACCCTACTAATTCTGATTGCAGCACTTTCCTCTCTAACACATTCTAATAATTTTTCGGGAAGAGCAAAGCCTTTCATTTCAGTTGAAAAACCCAAATGTCCTTCCTGATATTGTGAGTGTATTGTTGCCCCCCTGCCCATTACCACGTTACACAAACAATTCACATACCTGCCACCTTTTAAAACTCTGAAATATCCACCCTTGCAAAAAAAATCTTCCCTAAAAGGATATGTTTTTAGTCTTGTACATCAATTCAGCACTTTAGCAAATTGATTCACCTAAATTTTAAAAATGTCAATTAAAGTATATGTCACTTGCCTTGTTTCTAATGTTTGCATGCCAGTGAACAATTTCTACACACACCAGCAATGTATTGCAAACAACAGTTTCTAATGCCTACTGTGAATAACATACTTATTTGGTAGCTACTAAATTATAGAAGGTAAGTAAAATTAGCATATTTTTTCATCCTGAAAAATACATATTTGTTTTTACAGAATATTTACACTCAGTCAATCATATCCAAATTAACCAGTGGGTAGCTATTAATACTATCAATAAATTTGCAAAAAATGATCATAGTATAGTTATATCACACAATCAATACAATATGTTCCATCAATGCTTTTCTATATACTCACAGGGTTAAAGCCAAGAATTAAGGACTACAGAGGCAAATGTATATACATTAGGTAAGAATAAGGTGATATGCTGTGATTTCTCAGTACTTACATTTATATCCCTCCTTTTGCTTTCCTATGCCCGATCCTGCAAGGTGGATGACTATGCCATGGTACATTATCAGCACTGTTATTACACAGATACAAATGAACTACAGCCTAATTACATACATCACAAACATTTAAAAATTGTAAGTCTCAAATATGCGGCTAAAAACTAACGAAAACATTTAATAACATAAGCCATATGACATTTATAGATTAATAATACAACCTACCCATCAAATCCCTGTAGTTCACATTCTTTTAGCAGTGACACGGCATGCCCTTCATATTCTGTTACTATATGAAAAAAAAAAAACCACAGAAAAAGATGAAAGTTTTAAACAAATGATCTACACTTTTAAACTTGGTTTGGCAAAATAATACGCTAAACATATGGTCAGGTCGTAAAACAACATTTATTCTTGAATATTTATATTTTAATCATGGGAAAGAGGATTAAGTGTTACTTGCCTGTTATGTTTTACAGCTTTATGTAAAAGAGGGTCATATATTTGTTCCAACTACATAAGTCATTTGGGGATATCCCATTAGATAATTTATCTTGGTGCCTGTCTGTTTAGTGTTCCCTAAATAAGACACATTTCCTTTAAATCAGAAGCCTAGGAGCAGCAGTATTTTGAAAATAAGGCATATTAGCTGGCACCAAATAGTCAATGTTAAATCACTTTGGCAACCTTACATGAATAAATTAGTTGAAAGGTTAGTGTAAGATTTACATACTAGAAGAATGTGTGTCTGGAACTGCTAGACTAAAAAGAGGAGGAGTTGGATGTGAAAATGTGAGGCAAAGCCAACACCAAGGATAACAGACCCAACGCCAAGAAGGGTGGCACATAGGCCCACCAGAGCCCAGATTCTCTGAGGAAATGAATCTGTCACTCCCTATTGCTGCCTCTACAGTCATGATGCCCTATGCGGTGTTGCAAATGCCAGAGAAGACAGGATAAACTGGCACACTGCAGATGGCACCAAGCATCCCAACCACATTTAGCATTTTCTAGGGCAGCTTTGCCAGAAGAGACAGCCCAGCTGTACCCACCCATCAAAGATTTCTGCTGACTGACGTGACACTGCAGATGGATGTTTTTGTGTAAGAATGTGCATCATTATATGCAAGATTACATTAATCTTTCATGCCTGTCTGTCCCTGGGGCCAGCATGGTTCAAGCTTTTCCTACAATGCTTTTAGATATTGTTAAAAATTATCAGTCTTGGTGCCTAAAAGAATCATTCTGTATCCAGCAGCATTACATTGTAATTCTCCCACAGCTTATTCAAATGCCGTTAACATTCACATGAATAAAACCTCTCTCTGTTAAATTCTATTCAGAAGAAAGCTACAAGAAAATGAAATATTTAATATAAATAAATTTAGGTTATCGTAAATGATTGTGTGCTGATCATTCTTCTATAACTTCAGCAAGTAGTTGCAACCTTAAAAAGCAAAATAATAAAGTGTCTTACAAACACACATTAAAAATAATTAAGGATATTAGGAAGAAATATTTATGCTGAGAATCAGTTTATCAAGTCTCGCTTTTATTCCAAAGCTTACTTTGGTAAAGCTTTTCAAATCCAAAACAAAATTAGCCTTAAAATTATCTTGTAGCTGAATGCTATTTTTACTTAGGAGAAATTTTGAAATAATAGTCTATTTCTTCCTTTCATCTTGCAGGTGAAATGTGACTATACACTGATGCAAATTATCCAAGAACAGTAATTTTTTAAGTGATATTGTAAAAGTTAAATAAGATGACTGATCCGGAACAACAGACGGACAAGATGACTGAAACCTGACCACAATATACTAGGACAATGAACAAAGTTTATCAAGTCCTTGGCCTCAGGGAGGTTACATTCTGGAGACAGAGGATACGCACTAATTTTTTTCAATGAATGTACAATATAAAGTAGTATTAAGTGATTATGAAGAAAAATAATATAGGGGAAAAGGATAGAGAGTAATCTGAACTACTAGTTGGAAGGAGTAGAAGAAATCAAAACGTGTGTTTAGACAGTGTTTTGGGCTCTGGAAGCAGAAAGAACCAGATTCAGATCACTCCACTTCACAAAGACATCAACAGGGGGCTGCTGGGCAGCTGCACTTTCAAAAGAAAGTTACTGGCCTCTTCTTTCAACTACTTTCCTTTGCCAATGAGACTGACACGCCTCTTACATAGGAAATTTGGAGTTTTTATCATTTACAACTCTTTGAACACACAGTTCTCACTGTGCTGGGATCCCCCATGCACCCCAACCTTCAGTTTAAATATTACTACCTTCCTCCAATATTGTCTTTCTGAGGAAATGTCTTGAGGTTGATACTGAATGTTGAGGAAACAGGCTGAAGTCAAATCAGATGAGTTCTGATTTGAATGTAAGGAAACATTTCTTAGTCTGGTGATAAAATTCTATGATGGGATAAGGTACTGAGATGTCATTTTCTTTCCTGTCCCTTAGGTACTTCAAACTTCATAAGTTCAAAATAGAATCCGTCATTTCCACCTTCAAATATACTGCCTTTCAGTTACACTATTCTTTTGTGTGTTCCATCATCCACTCCCCACTACCCAGGATAAGAAAATGTCTTCTTTCTAGAGTATCCCTTTCTTTTACTCTCCAAAACCCCTCCATACCCAAAGCCAGGGGTTTCTGTCTTTTAGTTTATGTGGCTGCATCCAACATTCCTCAAGCCAAGGCCCTAAACCTAGTCACCACCATCTTTAATATGCAAACTACATCAGCCTCTCCTCCAGTCTCCCTCTAACATTTATCCCACTCTAGCTAGAATGACCTTTCTCAAGCACATGTTTAACCACATCTCTTCCCTACATAAACACCACTGATGACTATTCATTGTCCCCAGGGATAAAGTTCCAACTCCCTGAGATCCTATTATTAGAAATGGGATTGGTCATATATATACACAATTATCCTAGGGATAATAAAAAGAACTTTTCACCCATAATTCTCTAGCTGGATCTGATTCATGGAACATTTACGATCCAGATTTTTATTAAAATGTAGGTAAAACTGGAAGTGAGTAATGCCTCAGCGTACTAGCATCTTTTGTAACAGTTTTATCAGGTTACCTAGCCTCCTGCTCTGTGAGATCAGGAACCATTAGAGGCATCTCCAGGGAATGGAGGGCTTCAAGTAGAGATATAAAGAGCCAAAGGGAAAGAATTCAAAGAGAAGATTTGGTAAAAGTGTCAAAAGTTAAACACATGGTTCTAGAAGGAGGAAAAAAAGTGAAAATAAACCCCACTCTTTTGACAACTCTGCCCAGGGTCAGAAAGGAGGTAAAATTATCTGGTGACTAGGCACTCCCATGGGCCCTGAGCTGGCAGAGATCAAGGCTACGTTCAGAGAAGTGTCTTTGACCACGATAATGATAATCAGCGTGATAAGGTCTAGCAGCTTTGTTACTACCAAGATTGACTGAAGGAGGTGGAATTGCCTGTCTTGAACAAGAGAGATCACGGGCAGACATGAAATCTGTTTTCAAATACCTCAAAGCTCATGGAAGACACGTATTTCATTTATTTTGTATCACTACTAAAGATAACGTCAACACTGAAAGTCACAAGGTGGCAAACGTCAGCTCACAAGTTCTTGCAGTTTATGTCTTGCACAAAGGCATTTGGCAAAGGGTCAGGTAGGTTTGCAATCCAGCCAGTACTCCTATTCAGCATGCGAGGTGACCTTGGGCTACATCAGCCCAGAAGAAAGAGCACCTTTTTGTAAGTTAGCACAAAGGAGGTGCTCTTTTCTAATATGACCCTGAACTCCAGTTGAGAATATCCATCAGTATTGTCCAGTAACGGCACACACTGACTCCATCACAAGGTGCCCAGGCCGAGGCTGGGTGTTCTTCCACCAAGAGTGTCACGTGACTGCACTCCACCACATGAGGGAAAATGAACTAGATGGCCTCCAAAGTTCTTTCCAGTTTAATTTCTCTGCTGCCTTCACTCTTTCACTTTATCGTTCTATGAATTATCGTATGAATCTATGATGTCCAAAATTCCTCTCACACCTTTAACAGTGTAATTCTGAAAGTCTGCTCTGAGAGGAAGAGAAAGAAATGGTATCATATGCCATTTGATTCACATATCAAGTTATTAGGAATAAATAACTCTTTTTTTTTAGGTTCTTCCAGTTCTTCTGACACCCTGTCCCCCAACCTCTGGAAATCTGTTCTCTGAATCTACATGTTCTGGTTTCTTTGGGGGAATTTTTTAATAATATTCCACATATAAGTGAGATCATATGACATTTGTCTTTCTCTGACTCATTTCACATAGCATAATGTCCTCAAGGTCCATTTATGTTGTCCCAGATGGCAGGATTTCCTTCCTTTTCATAGCTGAAGAGTACTCTGTGGTATGGCATGCAAATATATATATATATGTATACACACACACACACACACACACACACACACACACACACACACACCACATCTTCTGTATCCATTCATCAACTGACGGACACTTAGGTTGATTCCACGTCTTGGCTGTTGTAAATAATGCTGCAATCAATATGGGGCACAGATATCTGTTTTGAGTTAGTGTTTTTGTTTCCTTCGGATAAATACCCAGAAGTGTGGAATTGCTGGATCATATGGTAGTTCTATTTTTAATTTTTTGACGGGCCTCCATAGTGGCTGCACCAATTTACATTCCCACCAACAATGCACGAGGGTTCCCTTTTCTCCACATCCTCACTGACACTTGTTATTTCTGGTCTTTTTGAAAATACCCATTCTTCTTTTTTTTTCTTCTGTATGCAGGCCTCTCACTGTTGTGGCCTCTCCCGTTGCAGAGCACAGGCTCCGGACGTGCAGGCTCAGCGGCCATGGCTCACAGGCCCAGCTGCTCCGCGGCACGTGGGATCTTCCCAGACCGGGGCACGAACCCATGTCCCCTTCATCGGCAGGCGGACTCTCAACCACCGCGCCACCAGGGAAGCCCTGAAAATACCCATTCTGACAGGCGTGAGGTGATACCTCCTTGTGATTTGATTTGCATTTCCCTGATGATTAGTGATGCTGAGCACCTGTTTATGTACCAGTTGGCTATAGGCATATCTTATTTGGAAAAATGTCTACTCAGGTTATCTGTGCACTTTTTAACCAGATTCTTTTGTGGGGGGTTTTGCTATTCATTTTTTTTAATGTATAGAAAAATTATAATGTATTCATCTAGCTATAATCTTTACATCATGCCTCATTTATACAGCACTCTCTCTTAATGAATTCATCATCATACAGAATTTCTTACATAATTCATATTCCATTTGGACTTGGCAGTGCACAGAAGATATGTTAAAACAATGGTCACACTGGACATGCAGAAAATATGTACTCTTTCTGCTTTACTCTTTCATAGAAAATACTTTCGCAAAGTTTGAGTTGAATCTTACTGTTACATAATTTATGAAACAAATCAACTGCATTATGACCATATTTTTATAGTACTTTACAGTACACAAGGTAGTTTTAAATATACTACCTTATTCAAATTATAAAACTATACTGTGAGATAAGCAGGAAGATTCTAAAACTTTTCAGATACCCAAATGTTTATTCAGTCCTTCACATGAAACAGGAGACATTTTTAATATAAATATTTAGCCAATATACATATCAAAATGGTTTTATAAGCAAAAGATGCAATTTTATAATTTTGCCTGTAGGAGGAGTGTTAGGCAGCTAATAATTAGCCATGCTGCACAAATATATAAATAAATTCTATATTTGCATTTATGTAATATTCTAATTTTATCTTAAACTAAACATAATAAGCAAAAACATCTAAAATTCAGGGGAAAAAAGTCCTAGAACATAACATTTTTCTCTCCAATACACTTGTTTTAAGAAGGAAAGCACATTCCTATCATCTCCTCTACTTTAATTCAGGCCTCATAGGCCGGTTTCCTTTCCTCCAATCTCTCCCTCTTCTCTTCCGATATTTATTCTGATGACATAATCATGTTTGCCAAACTAGATTACAACACTATGATAAAAAATGTACACCACCTCCGAATCAATGCATGATGAAGAAACTCCTGAGTGTAGCATAAAGATTCATCCTTAATCTGGACTCAGACTTCCTCCTGTGCACTTTGTTGGGAGCCTTCCCAACTTCAGTTCAGGTGTCCTCAGCCTTTAGGAGAAGGGGGTCCCACCCTCATCCCATGGGAAGGGTCTTGATGCTTAAGACAGTAAGTGCTCCAGGTGGGGTATATGTACTACATTAGGACAGTCAAACTGATAGGAAAAAATTTTTAATCCTTGTTCAGGATTAAAACATGTTGAATCTCTTGCATATACACACCTCTCCCCATCTCACTAGATTTGAATAAAGAAGAACTGAATTCACTGGCACCATTTTACGATGATGGGAAGGACCATATTTAAGATAAAGCCAACGTTATGAAACAACTACCAAAACACTATGGGTACAGCACACACAGCCACACCCACTTGTATGTGCTGCTAGCGTGCCTGCCTTCTCTCACTTTTCTTTTCCGCTATATATATATAGTAAATATGTATATTTATTATAACAGTCAACCATTATTTGCCTTCTCTGACTTTCTAAAACTGTCCAGTTCAAATTCTTTTCTTGGGTCTTCTGATCAAAATAAATAAGACCCCTGAGACACCATAATTCCTTTATGTATATCCCAATTATATCTACTTTAAATATCT
This sequence comes from Orcinus orca, assembly GCF_937001465.1. Lineage (NCBI taxonomy): Eukaryota > Metazoa > Chordata > Mammalia > Artiodactyla > Delphinidae > Orcinus > Orcinus orca. The sequence goes on from NC_064565.1 coordinate 68,926,379, forward strand.
ATTTTAATCCCTAATAAATTAACGGTCACTCAAGAGCAGGTAGTAGAACTTATCCATCTTGCATGGTGCATAGTGTTTAACACAAAGCATTCAACAAGAGTTTCTTGAACTGAATGATATGTCGTAATATCCATGTAAAACTGTTTTGGATACTAAATCAATGAAACAACAATTAAATACTATTGTGTTCACCAATAAGTTTGTTCAACTTTTAATTGGCTCATCCTAATATGAACTTCAAACTTTTCCTTCTTCCAAGCCTTGAAAATCTTCAGGGAAAGCAACAATAGATCTGAATCGTTTTTCTTATAAATCACCTCCAAGTAAGACAAAAGCCACAAAGATGAAAGATTAACTCCTTCACTACAATTTTATTTTAATTCAGAAACTCCTCTTGAGTTTTTCATGGTAGTTTCTCTCCAACCTTCATTGTAGTAGATGACTTTTGGGGTGGATGACCTTCTCCAAAAGATTATTGTTGCTGCTTTTTTTGTTTAAAGGAATTTCCTTCTACCCCATCCATCAAGTCATGAGATGTAGGTTTATAAACCTTATTTACGTTGTGAGACCCATCTCCCCTGGTGACAGCTGAGCAAAGCCAGGTCACTCTGAATCCCTTCCCTAGGAACTTATGACTGGGACTGGGAGATTCCAAGTACATTCTGGCCTTGTATCCTGAGTAGGCTTATTATGCAATATTCTTCATCAATTAAAATTTACTACAAATTTACACTGTGTGTTAATGAAGCTACACAGAAATAAAACCAGAAGAACTGAGGGTGTGATTCATGATAACGTCAACCCTCCTCACCCCACCCCCGTGGGAAAAATAAGAGTCTCAAGGAAACAAAGGAATCTGGTCACCAAATTTTAAAAGCTGAAAAGAATTTTACTAATCTTCTTTATATGAACTTTAGCATTAGCAAATTTCTGTCTTCGTGGGCACAAACCTAAGCACCCTTCTTATTTTAGACAATGAATTTAAGCTTCTGGCTTCTCTAAATTCATCTAAAATCAGCAGTTAAGTGCTTAGTTTTGACCTAACCAGCAGGGGTCAGAGTCAGAACAAAAACCACCTAATGAAGGATTCCATGGAAAGACATCAAACATTTAAGTGAACAAAAATCAATTGCTGCTGAACTGCAGAGATAATGTTTAAATAGCCAACATCTCAACGAAGGCATCAAAATGTGTGCAGCCCCCTTAAAAATGACACCTAATAATTTTTAAAGTCTGAAAAAAGGTTTAAAGAGAAAAGACTGATATTCTAATAAAAATAACACAATTAAAAGAAAACAAAATAATTGAATTATAATCCTGGAGCTGGCTGCAGTAAGTTATCGAAGCACAAAAACAAGCTTTAGATATTACAAGTAGCTTCCTAAATTGGACTCAAGAGCAAACTCAAGGTTATTTTGCTTCCTCAAGTATGATTTTTTTTAGAGGTGAAATTATATTCTGAAAATACTTACCTGTTACATCCGTCTTTATTCCCGCAATCTTCAACAGTGGTTCAACCTTCTCATAATAGACCTGAGTAGCTTCTTTTTTGTGGCTTTGAGGGTTAAGGACTATTTTTAATGACTTCGGTCTGTCTGAAAAACCTAAGAGGAAAATATAAAGACAAAAATTATAGTCTCTGTCGGCATTTTTTTTTCTTTCCCTTTAAAACCATACACTAAGGCCAGTTAGAATGTTATACACCTATTTAATTACTGTTTGCTATTTTTATTTGAAATTCTTCCAAGAGTTTTCCTGAATATGGCATTATTTTAAAACATTTCACAGTTCCTAGCAGTGAAATAAGAATATCCCTCTTAAAGTAAGTCATGAGTTATAACAAAGCATTTAATTTATGAAGGAAGGTGTGAATGAAAGCGACTTCATGAATATTAGGCAATGATTAGTATATTTACCAAATCACCGATAATATATCCGATGTTCCTTTAGCATTTGTTTCTGGGGAAAAAAGCAATGGACTATAACAGATTAGAAAGTCCATTTCCTCTCCTTGGATAAATGTGCTCATTATTGGAATTGGGCATTCCGGTAACCCCAGGGCTACCCAGGGCTGACCTGCTGAGGAGCCCAGAGTGGAGTGGAGGATGCAAGGCCAGGTCAGGGCCAGCACCCAGAGCAATGCACACTGGAAGCTAAAAAGAGGGTTTAGGTCGGAGTTCAAGCCTGAAAAGGGGCCAAGGGAGAAAGAACTCTTCCCTGGGGAATTGGGAAAGCAACGCCTCTCAGCGGGGGGTCGGGAATATAGTGCTGCCTCACAGTTGGGGCTGAGATTTGATACTACAATTTTCTGGGCTTGCAAGATGCTTAGCACTTAGAGCCCAGTTGGAGCAGGTGCAAAGCAAATTTTCCGTTGTTAGGAAGGGGCAGGAGAGGACAGAGGAGCCAGAAGAAAGCTGACGACTATTTCTTTCACGGTAAGCTCTTCTCACGGGGCCATGCTTCAAAGTTAGAAAAGCAGTTATTAGCATCCATTTTTAATGAAACCGTTACTAAAGCCAAAAGAAAAATGTCCATTACACCCACGTCAGTTTTTGTGCCTCAAGTAGAGACAATATTTTATTTCTTACCATATTTGAAATAATAACAATTTTTCAACAACACATATTGTTTGAATTCAGGGAGTGCCTTGGCTGAGGACCAGACGGGACGATGCTGAACTCCTTACCTCTTCTGTACTTGGCCCTGGGATCCCATTTTGGTGAGAGACTTCTGCCAGTCTCCTAATCACCCAGTCTTGCAACCTCAATTCCTTGTTTTTCTTTCAATTCCTACATTCAAATGAGTGCCCAGATTCGTGAGGTGATAACTATTTGCTTCCACGCTTCTGCCCTTCCTGGCTGTCTCACTCTGGCTCGGCGTTCTCCAGGACCACTCACGGGTACCTTGCAGCCCCCCCTTCCACCATATCCTCAGACATCACAGCTCCCAGCAGCCCTGCACTGGTCCAAAGCACCAGGGCTCATCACTGCCTGTGGGGCAAGCCTGACCCCTGAAAATGACATCCAGAGCCTCCCCCAACCAACTCCAACCTATCCTCTCTCCTCTCTCTCACACATATTCAAGAAATACTTGTTGAGCATTTGCACTGAGAACTGGGAAGAGGTGGAAAGTGATTAACATGTGTTCATGCTTTACAGGGGGAAGACGTATCCACAAATAGAACCAGTACAAGACAGAACAGATTTGTTAACACGAAGGCACAAAGTGCCCTGGGAGTGGATGAGAGGAGGGTGGTTAATTCTTATTAGGGATCCGGAAAAGGCTTCCCAGAGAAGGGAGCATTTGAGCGGGACTGGGCTCATGCTGTTTTCACTACTTGCAATTCCCTCCTGCCTCACACTTCATCCTCCCCTTAGCGAAACAGCAGGGGTAGAGTCAGGGAGGAAATACCAAGCAGTGAGACCAGCACAGAAGATGCTCGAAGCAAACTAAGTGCAGAGGGTTTTCTGTTCCATTTCCACTTCCCCTTCACGATCCAGACCCACTGTATTACTTGCTGAATACCAGCTGCTAGGCCTTCCTCTGTTCAGACAGTTCACCGTTTCCACTCTGCCTCATCTCCAATCCTGTAAAAATCTGACCACTTTTTCAAAGCTCACCTCAAATACCACTTCCTCACTGAAGCCCTTCCTGACCAGCAGAATTCACCTCTCTGGCTTCTTGCTCCCGTGTTACTCTCTGTACCTCTAGTATCGATTTTTTATATCATTTATACAGAAAACTCTGATAAAGGACTCAATGTCTCAGGACTCCCACTGGCCAAACCTGGGACAACACAAAATGGAATTAAGACAGTAACATATCATACATACTACAGTGACTTTTTAAAAAACCCAATTCCAGGAGTCAAACCGACACTAAATACACATATAAATAAAGGAGGAAAAGGAAAAACTTCATCTTAGAGTAACAATTAATAAATACGGGAAAATTACAGAGTTAGAAAATCACTATTTTCAACCATCATAATAATGATGGATTTAGGCAAGAATCAGCAATGGATGCTAAAACCATCGGTGACAGTCAGTTGGGGAACAAAATACTTACTTATTCTTAAACTCTGTCCTTCCCTATTACTCTATTTACAGAAAGTAAAAAGGAATATTTACAGTAGGGAAGTCGGGCAGACACGTCCTCAGTCAAGTGATCAAAGTAAACAACACTCTGAGTGTTGTTAACTCAAACTGACACAAACTGAGTGATACAAACTGACACATGTGCCTCATGTACGAGATACACAGCACTAAGGACACACAACTTCTGTGGGAGTCCTGCCCCAAGTGCATACATAATGTGGACCTAACAAGATGAAACACTCAGACAAACCCAAGTTGAGGGGCATTCTCAAATTACCTGCCTTAAACTTTTCCAAAATGTCAAGGCCATGAAAGACAAAGAAAAACTGAGGAAGTGTTCCAGATTAAAGGAGACGAAAGAGTGACAACTAAACGCAGTATGTGACTCTGGATCAGGTCAAAACAAAACTGCCATGAAGGGGGCTTCCCTGGTGGCGCAGTGGTTGAGAGTCCACCTGCCGATGCAGGGGACACGGGTTCGTGCCCCAGTCCGCGAAGATCCCATGTGCCGCGGAGCGGCTGGGCCCGGGAGCCATGGCCGCTGAGCCTGCGCGTCCGGAGCCTGTGCTCCTCAACGGGAGAGGCCACAACAGTGAGAGGCCCGCGTACCGCAAAAAAAAAAAAAAAAAAAAAACTGCCACGAAGGACAGCATTTGTGTCCTTTAACCAGGAAGGACGAAGCAGATTAATCTAGGGCTCACTTTTATTAAAACACGAAAAGGACCAGAAATTTGTTCTAAACTCCAGAGTCCAGACAAAAGATCTGTTTAGGTTTCCCTTACCTGGTAAATTTGTTGGAATACCCTCATTTCTCCAGCAGGGACAGACCCAGTAAGGAAGGTGTCTAGCCACCAAATTGCAGTCCCCAAATGCTGTCATACAAACCAACTTTTATTTCCCCCTTTTCTTATATCATGACTGTGGAGGAACAGACGTTTGTGGAAATGAGAAACAGTCATTTGGGGTTAGTGAGGATAAGCACATTGCCGTCGAAGGCTTGTAGACCTTAAACATATGTTTAAAAGTGCACGCTATACGTCCCACCCAATCTTTGTGACACAATCTTCTTAAAATGGCAGGAAAGGGGCTAAAATTATTTTTAAAGACTTTCTAAAAGGATTTAAGCAAAATAATTTTATTTTTAAGCCTCAGTTAACAGCAATGAAAACTAAATTAATCAGAAAGTCCCATTCCTTAGACATTCTGGTCAATCAAGGGGTTTTTAAATACAAGTCAACAAAACCAATTTTTTTTTTCTTTACCAGAGCACGTATTCATTTCCTCATTTCTCTTTTTCTTTTAGATGCATCTAATATGATGACTATGAAGATAGAGTCTAAGTATATATGAATTAGGTAACAATTTGAAATCAATTTAGAGATCAGGATGGAGATCTCTACCGAATAAAGTCGGATTTTTAAAATTTTCTTAATTAAGTGGAATAAAGAGACATAACTAACAAATCCCCATCCTTCTCTCCTTCCATGCTCCCTCCTCAAGCCTCCTCCTATTCCATTCAGTTTCCTGAACTCCTTTGTTCCCTCTACCACAGGGTCCTTGCACCTGCTCTCCCCACTAGCTGCCCACCTACACCCGCTGCCACCATAGCCACTTTGCCCAATTAACCCCCTCTTCTCTTTGTCTTGATCTCACATCAGTCATTGTTTCTAGGGAAAGCCTACCATGGCTTCCTTGGCTTTGTGACTTCAGCTAGGTCATTTCCCCCTTATCATTTGTTCTCACAAGTCCATACACTTCCCAATCTTGATTCTTACACTGCTGTTATTTTATATCTATTTATTAATTATTCTTCCATATTAGACTGGAAACTCTCTGGGGTTTTCTCCACATTCTATTTCCTTAGTGCAGGGCACATAATAGATGATCAAATACTTGATGAGTGAATAAACGGGCAGCGTTAGCTTTAGGTCATCTAGATAACAATAACAGCCATTCATTTATTCACAAATAACTACATGCCTGTTATTTGCCAGGCAGGGCTCTAGAAGCTGAGGTTCTATCAGTGAACAAGGAAAGCCTCTGTCCTCATGAAGCTTCCATTCCAATGGTAGGAGACAGAAATAAACAAGAGAATTCAGAGCATGCTAAGTGGTAAAAAGTTCTAAGGATAAAAGTGAAGCTCAGGACCTAAAGAAACTTAAAAGCTTTTGCACAGCAAAGGAAACCATAAACAAGACGAAAAGACAACCCTCAGAATGGGAGAAAATATTTGCAAATGAAGCAACTGACAAAGGATTAATGTCCAAAATTTACAAGCAGCTCAATAACAAAAAAAAACAAACAACCCAATCCAAAAATGGGCAGAAGACCTAAATAGACATTTCTCCAAAGAAGATATACAGATTGCCAAGAAACACATGAAAGAATGCTCAACATCACTAATCATTAGAGAAATGCAAATCAAAACTACAATGAGATATCATCTCACACCAGTCAGAATGGCCATCATCAAAAAATCTACAAACAATAAATGCTGGAGAGGGTGTGAAGAAAGGGAACCCTCTTGCACTGTTGGTGGGAATGTAAGTTGATACAGCCACTATGGAGAACAGTATGGAGGTTCCTTAAAAAACTAAAAATAGAACTACCATATGACCCAGCAATCCCACTACTGGGCATATACCCTGAGAAAACCATAATTCAAAAAGAGACATGTACTACAATGTTCATTGCATCTCTATTTACAATAGCCAGGACATGGAAGCAACCTAAGTGTCCATCGACAGATGAATGGATAAAGAAGATGTGGCACATATATACAATGGAATATTACTCAGCCATAAAAAGAAACGAAATTGAGTTATTTGTAGTGAGGTGGATGGACCTAGAGTCTGTCATACAGAGTGAAGTAAGTCAGAAAGAGAAAAACAAATACTGTATGCTAATACATATATATGGAATCTAAAAAAAAAAAAAAAGTCATGAAGAACCTAGGGGCAGGACAGGAATAAAGACGCAGACCTACTAGAGAATGGACTTGAGGACACAGGGAGGGGGAAGGGTAAGCTGGGACAAAATGAAAGAGTGGCATGGACATATATACACTACCAAATGTAAAACAGACATATTTTACATGGACATATATACACTACCAAATGTAAAACAGCTAGTGGGAAGCTTCTGCATAGCACAGGGAGATCAGTTCGGTGCTTTGTGACCACCTAGAGGGGCGGGATAGGGACGGTGGGAGGGAGGGAGATGCAAGAGATATGGGGATATATGTATAGCTGATTCACTTTGTTATAAAGCAGAAACTAACACACCATATAGTTTATGGTGTATACAAAGCGATTATACTCCAATAAAGATGTTAAAAAAAAAAAAAGTGAAGCTCAGTTGTGGGAGAGAAGAAGGGCAAAGGTAGAAGAAATGACTTCCTGGCCAGGGAAGGTCAGATCACCCAGAGCTTTGTAGGCATTTACAAGGATTTTAGCTTTGGTTCTGAGTGAGAGAAGCAGCATGGAGAATTTTGAGCAGTGTTTACAGCAACATAGCCTTAGGTGTTAAAAGGATCACTTCAGCTGCCATATGGAAAGTAGACACAGTTAGGGTAAGGACTAACAAAGTAAAGAACACTGGCAATATTCTAACACTGTGTGCTTAGATACAGTGGTTGAAGTGGACATTATAAGAAAAGTCAGATTCTAGATATATCTCCTCATTGAAGTATAATTGACATACACATTATACTAGTTTTGGGTGTACAATATAATGATTCAACATTTGTATCCATTGGGAAATAATCACCACAATAATTCTAGTTACCATCTGTCACCACAGATTTACAAAAAAATTTTTTTCTTGTGGTGAGAACTTCTAAGATTTACTTTCTTAGCAACTTTCGAATGTATTTTGAATATATTTTGAAGGGAGAATGGATAAGATTTGTTTCCTATTTTGATATGGTATATGAAAGAGAACAAAGAGTAGTCACATGTGTGGCTGAAAAAGGGGAAAGTAAGGACATAAGAGGGCTAAGGACTAGTGAAAAGCGGCAAAAACAGTAAATTGTGGTCTCAGTGGGACTGAAGGATTATAGGGGTTGGGAGAGTTGATCTGGTGAGCTAGGAAGACAGAAGGCAGTAGCCACATGGGGGGTAGGATGATTAAAATTGAGACAGAGAGTTATTGCTAGTGACAATAACAAGATCTGATGAACTTCCACATTCATCAGAATCACAAAAAGGAGCTTCTTAAAACAGAGATTTCTGGGTCCCAGCCCCAGAGTTCTGGACTCAGTAGTCTGCGGTGGGGTCTGAGAATTTATATGTATAACTAATTCCCAGGTGACACTGATGATGTTGGTCCAGGGGGCCACACTTTGAGAACTACTGTACTAGAAATATGATTATGGGAGAAAATGGGGAAAGTGAAATACCTGTCAAGATCTCTGAAGGAGAAGAGGTAAAAACTGAGAGAAATGTACCAAAAAAACCACATAAAATTATGACAGCAGTAGTATTGGAGGGAGTGACAGTGAGGCAGGAACTAAAGTCTTCAAGGACTGGCAGAAGGATGCAGCAGGCTGTACAGGACTGCAAGTAATGCTAGCAGGTGGTGTCTGATGGACTGAGCTTCAATGCTGAGGATTTTTTAGAGAGTACGCTGAGAAAATGGTCCCCAAATATCAGTGAGACGCAAGAAGACTTCAAGACATCAACAGCACCTCCAGCACCAGTTGTATGAAAGGAGAGGACTGCAGGGGACGCTATAAGCTCCTGGAAGAGCTGTGTCTCTCTACTAAAGCAAAAGGGGGATATTTGGAAAAGTGGTTGACAATATAGATTTCGCTAATGATGAATCGTTCGTTCCACAGGGCAAAAATAAAATGGTGTCTGGAGTCGAGGAGAGTAGGGGATGGTGTCAGGTTAGGCGGTACACAGAGAGGGCCTTAGAGGGATGAGAGTCTAGGTGATGAAGGGCCTCAGGCAGCAACACAGTGTGTGTAAAGAGCTAAAAATTGTGTGCAGCAGTTGGGATTGGAGAGTGGGGCAGTGATGAGTGGAGTTTTACCCCAAGCACAAAAAGCTCTATGGATTCTGTCTTCCCTCTGGTCAATATCCAAGTTAGGGAAGAAGCAAAGTTGCCCGGAACTACAGTTGCTCCAAAGCCCCTTTCCATCTGGTAACCATCCAGTGTTGGAGTCTGAACCCAGGTCTGTCTATGGCACTTGGTTACACTCTTCACCACGTGACCACATGCAAACGTCTCTATATCTGAGAACCATATACACAATTATTTTCTGTACAAATTAAAATACACACATTGTACAGAATTCAAAAATCTCATTATTCAGCTCATTCCCTGGTATCTAGTTCCCTTCCTGAGAGGCAACCACTGGCATCATGTCAAGAATCTATTCTCTGCATATACAAAAATGTAGGTATACGTTCTGTGACTTTTTACATAGATGGTAGCATCCCAACCCACTATTCTGTGCCTTGCTTTTCCTTTTACAATATTTTGGAGATAATTCCATATCACTACATAGAGTGCTACCTTACTTTATTTAAAGCTGCCTAGCTTTCTTCCTACAGATGAACCTCAATTTAATTAACGAGTTCCCTGGGGATGGGTATTTAGGTTGTTTCCAATCTTCCTTTACTGCAAATACAGCTGCAATGAGCGTCATTTTGCATCTATTTACATAAAACTGCAGGACAAACTTCTAGAAGTAGAAACACTGGGTCCAAGGGTATGTACAATTTAGAGTGCACATTCCCAAATCACTTGCCATAGAAATTTAGACTTGTGACTGAAAAAAAAAAGTAAATGCTAGAGTAAAAGTAACTGATCTTAAATCCTGGCTCCTCCATTTGCCAACTGTGTGACTTTGGGTTATTGTTTAACTTCTCTGTTCTTCAGTTTCCTCATCTGTAAAATGGGGATAATAAGAGTGCCTCTCACAAACTGTGATGATTAAATAAGTGTAAAGTACTTAGAAAAGTGCATGGCACATAGTAAGTACTCAGTTTACCTATTATTTTTACTACCAATTTACAAGGGTGTTTTCTTACACCCTTGTAAATTTTCAAAATTTTGATCTTTGACAATCTGAGGGGTGAAAAACCGCATATCACTCTAATTTCAATTTACATTTCTCTTATTATGAGAGAGGCTGAGAAACTTTGCAAATGTTTAAGAGCTACTTATATTTTTCCATGAACTGTCTGTTTATATCATTAGCCAATTCTTTCTTTGTACTGTTTGTCATGTTAATTGTAGCAGTGCTCCATACAGTATCAACCTTTTACTTGTGTGAGTTACAAATATTTTTCCCCGCGTGTAATTTAGTGCTTTTAATTTTATTTATGCTGTTTTCTCTATGTCAAACGTTTTCATTTTTATGTGCCTATGGTTGAATTTATCACTTCTTTTATGGTTTCCGGGTTTTGTGTCATATTTAAAAGCTCCCTTTGTGACAAAAAAAATCCCCTATATTTTTCTAATAATTTTATGGTCTCAATTTCATATTTTATTTAATACTACCTGAAATTTATTTTGATAGATGATACAAAATTGGGAGTTGACTTTACTTTTTTCCAGGTGACTATCTATCTGTCCCAACATAACTCATGGCATAATCAGTCTTTCTCCTACAGATTTCAAATGCCACCCTTAGATATACTAAATTTCTGGATGTATTTGAATCTCTTCTTGAGTGTCTAGTCTGAGATCTATTGATTTATTCATATGCCAGTATCATAATGTCTTAAATATTATAGTTTCATAACATGACTTAGTAGCTGATAGAGTTCCTTACTACTTTTAAGAATTTCCATGTCTATTTTTACACATGATCCTTAAAATCAGTTTGTCTAGTGTGAAAAAATTCTCCTGGTATTTTATTCGGATTATGTTAAATATATATTATCTTAAGGGCTGTTAACACTTTTATGAGATTCAGTCTTTCTTTACAGAAACATGGTATGCTTTTCCATTTTAAGTCTCCTGTGTCCCTAAGTACCATGGTAAACATTTTTCAGATAAATGCTGAATAAGTCTAGGTTTTTCACCTTTTTTTGCTGCTGCTGTCAATGTGTTTCTAACTCCATCTCCTGACTCTTGATGCCATATATCAAAACCATTAGATTTCTACACCTAGCACTTAATTTTCTCATTGTTCATCATAGATTTTCCCTTATTCTCTTGGATTTTCCAGTCTAATAGTTATTTCATCTTCAAATAATGGTAATTTCCTCTTTCCAACTGTCATACAAATTCATGTTCTTTTCTAGTCTACTTGCATTGGTGGGTTTCACCAGAAGAATGTGACCAACAGTGCTGATGAAGGATACTGTTGTCAGTTTCAAAATTTAATGGGACTCCCTCACATGTTTCTCCTATTATAGGCTTTAAAATGAGATATATATTTATCATGTTGATAACACAGCCATCTATTCTTATTTTATTAAGGGTTGTTTGACACTCATAAGTAAAATCAATCTATACTTTTCCTTCTTTGGACTTCATTGTCAGATGTTGGTATTAATTTCATGCAAGCTCTAGAAATAAAATCTGGGAGTTTTCCATATTTTCCTATGCTCCAGAATAATTTAAATAGTATTGAAGTTTTCCTGTTCCTTAAAGGTATGGTGCACACCCCTGTGAAAATATCAGAGTTGGTGCTTTTTTTAGGAGTAACCAAAAATTTCTGCTTCTTTGGTGATAACTGGTCTTTAACATTATCTATGTCTTCTGGAGTCAGTTTGGCCATTTTTATTTTCCTGGACAATGTGTTCATTCATTTCATCCTGCTCCTAAGAGGCAGCCCAGGTTGCCTGCTGGGTTCTAAATATCATCCTCCTATTGAGTAGTAGTAGCAACACTATTTCCCCCTGATAATCAGAACTGATCACCTTTGCCAGCAGAGCAACTTTCATTATTAATTTTTCACTTGCTGGTTCAGTGATATGGTTCAATAATGTGGCCAGGTAGTTTTCAATGTCCAATTCAATTGAACCACTGTCATGTTCCTATATGAAAGTATTCTTTTAAACTAAAAGCTCTAAATCAGCAGAGTTCAAAGTTGTAGAGGCCGGAAGCAAAAATATTATGAGTGGGTCACAAAAGATGGAGATAAGAAATGACACTTCTACCTTAACTCATTCATTAGTCCATAGACCCATGTATTCTGTTTATGGAACTAAAAACTACTTTAATATCACAAGATTTAGTCTCCCAGGTGGAAGACAATATTATAAAATAGGAAAAATGGTAAGACTAGTGAATCCCATAGTTGTCAGCCAACTGTTTCACTATTTTTGATGTGAATGAGTCCCTTGATCAAAAGCAGTATTGTATAGGATGCAAATTCACTGAACACGGCATTTAGTAGGGCCACCAATGGTAGTGTTGGCAGAAACATGGTGGACAGGAAATGCAAATCCATACCAGAAGTAAGCATTCATAGCAATGAGGCCAAGCCACTGACCTTTCACAAAGGAGAGGATTCAATGTATCAACCTGCTACCAAGTGGTGGACTGGTTGCCCTGGGATATGGGGTGTATCCAGGGCTCAAGGCTGATCTGCTCGCAGGCAGAGTACTCAGCAATGGTGGTAGTCAAATCAGCCTTGGTGAGCAGAAGTGCTTATTGCTAAATCCCTGTATTTTTCTCCTTCCTGCTTTAAGGCCACTTTGTTTATATGTTCATTGTGCAAGCCCTGGGTTTGCTCTGAAAAGATGCTGACAAACATCTATTGAATGGAGCATCTTACATACCTGGTTATTTCCTGGTTATTTCTAGAGAATAAATTTTCTTTGGTGAGCATTTACATAAAACACAAATCTCATATTCTGTTCTTATTCTGTGAAAGTCATCCATATACTTTTGCTTTATACATCTTTGCCACCAACCCTCCAAATTTTTACTTCCAACTATTTGGCCAAGCTCTTCGCCACTGTTCATGCATTGAGATACATCAATCCCTGTGGCCATCGCTCCTTAACAACTAGTATCAACTGTTTGAAGTTCTGACTACCAGAAGGATCTCCCTTCCCTACTATCTTTTAGGAACACCTTGAGTGGGGCTGTAATGCTTCAGGAGCTCACTTCTATTATACCATGCAGAGCTGTCTCTGAACTAGGCCCCATTTAGTTCCCTTAGGCAACTGGTCAGAGAAAATGTTTCATGAGGCCATATACGTGGGGTGAGGGGGAAAAAAGCAATCAGCAACAGTTGTAGGCCACCAGCACATTCGATGCCCTAGAATCTTATCCTCTAGCCCATTAATAATATTATCTGTATAAAACAGCTTTCTATTTAAAATAGCTAGAGTATTTTATGTTTTATATCAACTGAACTTTGATCAATACAAATGTTTAATAGACATCTCAAATTTAACATATTCAAAACTGAAATTCTGCTTTTCCCCACCAAACCTGGTCTGTCTACCCACCATCTTCCGCTTCTCACTAAATGACAACTTCATCCTTCCACTCACTCCAGTCAGAAACTTCACTTTACTTTGAACAACTACTTAAGCATTTATCCTGCCTTTCTAATATGCACTATACTCCTAGCTAACCAAACAGTACCAGTTACAGAAGCAACACCATTTTTTAAAAAAAGAATAGCACCCATTTAGGAAGAATGGTTGAATTAGAAAATCTCCATGATCTACCCCTAGTTAAATAATCAGTTCAGGCAAGGATAATCAATGCATGTTAAAACCGTTAGATGAAATATTTACTGAGGACTAGACATTCCCTCGGTCCCTGAGTACCACCCAACAAATTATCCGCTAGTTTCAAATAGAGACATTGCAATGGAGGGATCAAGCTTTTTCACCTCCTTGATTCAGGGATCAGTCTTAGCCTTGGGGAAGTCATCTTGGCCTCATTAACAGTAGGGAAGTCAGACATTCATTATGTACCACCTGAGATGATAAAAAAATGAGTACCCATAACACTTATGAAGTATCCTTGCCCAAAATTTATAACATAAATCTGATTAAGTCTTTAGATTGAAAATCCAGTTTATAGTAAATACAGAGAATAGAAGAACAAGTTAAATGATGCCCACAGGAAGCAATCAGATAGGGGCATAGCAGTACTGCTCAAAGTCTGTGGTCTCCACAATGACACCCCAGTATCACGCAGCAGCTCATTAGAAAGGCCCACACCAGATCCACTGAATCAAAATTTCTGGGAGTAAGGACCAATAATCTATATTTAAATGGGCTAAATGTTTCTTATGAACACTAAAATGTCTACAGGACAAATAATCCAGTCTCTTCCATAAGTCAGTGTCCGAGAGGATATAAAAGATGAGGAAGAGCTTGTTGTAGAGTTGTCGTTTAAATGCATTTAATTGACTGGACACTGATGGTTACAAATCAGCTATAAAAGACATTCTGGAAAACAGGGGGGAAATTTCAATGTGGACCAGGTATTAGATCATAATAAACAACTATTGTTCATTCATTTTATAGGATAATGATATTTTGTTATTTGTAAAATTTCTGTTCTTAGAGATGCATACTGAAATATTTCTGGGAAAAATATAATGATGTTTATAATTTACTTTAAAACACATTGACAGAATAAAATGTTTGAAGTCACTATGGAAGAATGTTAAGAACTATAGAATCTAGGTAACAGAAATACAGAAAATCTAAAAACATTATAATGGGCACCTTGATGTTTGATAATTTTTCATAATAGAGTAAAAAATATCTTGATGTCATCCTTGAATTTTTTTTTCAATATCCCCCGTATCCACTAAGTCAGTAAATCCAGTCATTTCTATCTTCAAAAACAAATGCAAAGACCAACCACTTCATACCATGTCTCCCGCTCCTACCCTGATTTAAGCCACCATCTCTTGCCCGGATTACACTAATTTCACTTAACTGGTCTCCTGCTGCACCCACTCACCCACTCGCAAAATCTACTCTCTACTTGGCAGCCAGAATATCCATTTTGAAAGTAAGTCAGACCATGTCGCTCCTCTGCTTAAAACTCCCCAATGAGCCCCCATTCTTCTCAGAATAAAAGTAAAAAATCATACAAATCTTGCAAGATCCTTCATGGCTATTCCCAGCCACCTCTGTGACGTCAATTCCAATTATTTGGCTCCCTGTTGACTTTACTCTGCACGTTGACTCTACTCTGCACAAGCTTTCTTGCTCAAGCTTTTGCACTTACTGTTCCCTCTGCTTGGAACATTTCCATATCCATATGGCTCCCTGTTACTTTCAGCTCTTTTCTAACACTTCACAGCCCATGAAGTCTCTTCCTTGACCACCTGTGTACATTTCACATCATAAATATATTTGACATTTTTTTCAATTCCCTCTTCTTATGAATTAAATACTTGTGTCCCGCCCCCAAATTTATATGTTGACATCCTAGTCCCCCAATGTGAGGTATTAGGAGTTTGGGCCTTTGGGAGGTAATTAGGTGATGAGGGTTGAGCCCTTATGAATGGGATTAGTGCTTTTATAAAGGAGACCCCAGAGGGCTCTAGCTTTCTTTCTGCCATGTGAAGACACAAGAAGAGGGCTCTCACCAGAACCTGACCATGCTGGCACCCTGAGCTCAGACTTCAAGCTTCCAGGACTGTGAGAAGTAAATTTCTGTTATTTATAAGCCACCCTTTCTATGGTACTTTGTTATACCATCCCAAACAGACTAAGACACTCCACTACCAACCACTAGAACATAAGCTACTTGAGGTCAAAGACTTTGTGGTTCTGCTCTCTGCTATATTACTAGCCCCCAGAATAGTATGTGGCACACAATAGAAGCCATATGTGTGTGTGTGTGTATTCTTTTTAAAAATAAACCAAAAATTAAAGAAAAAATAAATTATAAAACTGTAATTCCAATTGCATTAAAGAAAACAAGAGATCAACATTTAAGCAAAAAGTCTTCCTTTTAAAATTGTTGTGATATAAAATAAGTCCAGAAACATAACCACTTACATTAATTCTTAAAGTAAAACAAAAAGACTAAGGCAAATACTTCACAAAGAACCAAAGATTTATCAACAGTAGGTTTTGCAATAGACATTTATATCCTTTGAAAGAAACATTTAGCATGAAAAATCAAACAACCTCTTATTGCTGCCAAGTTGAGCTTTTAAAAAATAATTCAATCACTAACTCATATTTACTTCCTATATATACAAACTTATGACCAGTAGAAGAATTTTTTAAGAGCTGGGGAAATCTTTTCTAAATTAAATTTACAGCAACAATGAAAATAAATACTAACCCTTTTGCTCAGAATTTAAAATAAATCAGTTTGCCCTCCAAAAAAAAATCATCAGTTATTAAAAAATCAGAAAGTGGGCCAGAAAGAAACTGCCTTTACTGCACATGGTACTAGTTGGTTTTGAAAAACAACGTCAGTTGTCCCATCTTAGGCTTGGACTGGGAGTGCTGCCCTTCAGCCCCATCAGGGCACTTGTGTGCCATCATCTCACATGAATAAGGACAACGCAAAGAAGCAGGTAGCCAATAAGATGGCACCAGTGTGTAAAGATGATGACATACAGATGGCCAACAAACACATGAAAAGATGCTCAACATCACTAAATATTAGAGAAATGCAAATTAAAATCACAATGAGATATCTATCACCTCACACCAGTCAGAATGGCCGTCATCAAAAGTCTACAAACGATAACAGCTGGAGAGGGCATGGAGAAAAGGGAACTCTCCTACATGTGTGGTGGAATGTAAATTGATACAGACACTATCAATTTGCATTGAGGAAAACAGTATGAAGGTTCCTTAAAAAACTAAAAATAGAACTACCATATGATCCAGCAATCCCACTCCTAGCCATATATCGGGAGAAAACCACAATTCAAAAAAAACACATGCACCCCAATGTTCAAAGCAGCACTGTTTACGATAGCCAGGACATGGAAGCAACTTAAATGTCTCAACAGAGGAATGGATAAAGAAGATGTTGTACATATATACAATGGAATATTACTCAGCCATAAAAATAAATGAAATTGGGTCATTTGTAGAGACATGGATGGACCTAGAGAGTGTCATCCAGAGTAAAGTAAGTCAGAAAGAGAAAAGCAAATATCATATAAAAATGCATAAATGTGGAATCTAGAAAAATGGTATAGATGATCTATACCAAGACAAAATTCACCAGGTGAGACTGCCAAATAATCTAATAAACCTATCTTCCACAAAAAGAACTGTAACAGTTAAGAAAAGAATTTGGAGACTTTGAAAACTAGGTTAGGAAGGTAAAAAAGAGGAGGAAGTTTTCTAAGTTTTATGAAATTTATTTATTTATTGATAAATAAAGAAAAAGGAGACATTTTAATTTCATTTGTGGGAAAATAGACATGCATCCTAGATCTCTTGCCCAAACAATAAACATTCGCACGTACTATAGAAATATAGTTCACTGTAAAGATTTATGTAAATTACTAGCTACAAAGAACTCTAAGGAAGACATTTTTGGAATGAGATGATGTGAAGCATCAGGCAGTCACAACCTTGCTCTTCTCTCGTCCAATTATGACAAACTGTTTAATATGAAAGCTGTATAGAGACACATAAATCCCCTGAACTCTTTGAAAAAATGCATCTGAAAGTGATTATTATCATTCATTCATAATTTTACAATAGTAGAAGCATCCCCCCCAAAGATAATCCAAGATTAAACTATAGATATGATTCAACATTAATATGCAGCTGACTTGGTTCTCAGTCTTTTGGTAGCCTCTCAATTCAGACTCTAGAGTATAGACCTTTTTAGCACACCAGTTTGCAGTGAACAAGCAATGTAAAACAGAATGGCCAACTGTTCCTCCGTTAGTAACAAATGTGCTAATATGTACTAGTTTAAACTTGATCTATCAGTGAGTCAATGAACCATGAAGGGTGGGGGTTAATCAGGGTGTTCTCCAAACAAAGGCTCATGAGAGCAGTGGGGACGCCACTCCCAGACTCACATCTGTGCTGTTTTGAGTGCAGCATGATGGAAATGGCATGGTGTTCATCAAAATTAAGAGCCCAGAACCTTGTCATAGTCTTGCATATAGTCACAACCATTTTACACAGAAAAGCAACCAAATTGTTGCAAATCAAAAATCCATACACAGGAAATAAAGACCTCAGTTAGCCACAATTCTCAGGAACTATTAATGTTAAACTATACCCAGTTAATGTGTAACAGTGATGGTAAAAGCCTTTCACACATAAGATTTAACAACTTCCCAGCAGCACTCAGAGTTGGAAGTATTTTATATTACATGATATATATTTAACTGCATCAATTTCACTTTATTATTAGCAAAAGCTAATTGATGCGCATCTTTACACATACCAATGAAAACAATCTAAATGCTATATAATCTACTTAAAGTTACAAACAAGCTCAATAACTTCTGAATGCACATGCAGCCCACCAATGTGACATATCTCTATTTCTAAGAGCTGAAATGGACTGAGCAGCAATTAGTAGAAAGAATCACCTGCTGCCAGGAATAATCACCTCAATACTTCAGTATTTAAACAATAAGGGAGTTAAGACTATGTAGACAGAGCCAGAACAAACAGAAAGAAGAGAAAAAGAAAGAAAATTTAACAAAATATATCATCCATTTATTTTTACCAGATTTTTATAATAATCTTGATAAAATAAATTTTTACTTATTTTGTTGACTATATCACTTTCCGCAATACAAAACCCAGGCTGAAAAGAAATACATGTTACTGGCTTCAGGAAAGTTTTTTATTCCCTTGCTCTGCTTAGAAGTTGACCACAGAATTAGTTAAAATAATTAGCATTTAAATATGACTAACTTTATGAAAATCCGATTTGATGAAATAATTGTACATTTAACCCTTCTCAAGCCATGAAATTATGAAAATATTAGAGAATAATTTAATAAACTTTTAAATGTTTTCATTGAATTATAACTGATATACAATTTTATTACTTTCATATGTACAACATAGATATGCGACATTTGTATATACTGTAAAATATTCACTGCAATAAGTCTAGTTATCATATTCAACATACAGAGTTATAAAATATCACTGAATGTATTCTCCATGCTGTACATTATATCCCCATGACTTATTTATTTTATACCTGAAAGTTTGTACTTCCTGCTCCCCTATACTCATTTCACCTTACCCCTTATACCCCTCCCCTCTGGCAATCATCAATCTGTTCTCCGTACCTATGAGTCTGGGTTTTGTTTTATCTGATTTTTTAGGTTCCACATATAAGTAAATCACATAGTATTTGTCCTACTAGGACTTATTTTGCTTAGCGTAATACCCTCAATATCCATCCATGTTTTCACAAATGGCTAAATTTCATTCTGTTTTTATGACTGAGTAGTATTCTGTTGTATATATGTACCATATCTTCTTTAACCATTCATTCATCAGTGGACACAGGATCTTTCCAAATCTTAACTATTGTAAATAATGCCATAATAAACACAGGGGGGCATATACATTTTCAAATTACTGTTTTTGTTTTCTTTGGATAGATATCCAAAAGTGGAACTGCCGGATCACATCACAGTTCCATTCTCAATTTTTGAGGTACCTTCATATTGTTTTCCATAGTGGTTGCAACATTTACATTCCCACTAACAGTGCATGAGGGTTCCCTTTTCTCCACATCCTTGGCAACATTTTTTGTCTTTTTGATAATAGCGATTCTGATGGGTGTGAGGTGATTATCTCATTGTGGTTTTGATTTGCATTTTCCTGATTATTAATGATGCTGAGCATCTTTTCATATGTCTGTTGGCCATCTGTATGTTTTCTTTTAAAAAAAAGTCTATTCAGATACTCTGCCCATTTTTTAATCAGAGTGTTTGTTTTTTTGTTATAGTGTGAGTTCCTTATAAATATATTTTGGATATTAACCCTTTATTGGATATATGATTTGCAAATATCTTCTCTTATTCAGTAGGCTGCCTTTGTATTTGTTGATGGTTTCCTTCACTGTGCAGAAACTTTAGTTTAATGTAGTCCCATTTGCTATCTTTGTTTTTCTTGCCCTTGCCTTTGTATTCAGATCAAAACAATATATATATCGCTAGGACCAACGTCCATGAGCTTACTGCATATGTTTTCTTCTAGGATATTTATAGTTTCACGTCTTACATCCAAATCTTTATTCCATTTTGAGTAAATATTTGTATATGGTATAAACAGTGGTCCAGTTTCATTGTTTTGCATGTAGCTGTCCAGATTTCTAAAACACCATTTATTAAAGAGACTGCCTTTCCCCATTGCATATTCTTGCCTCCTTTGTCATAAATTAATTGACCATATAATGCATAGGTTTATTTCTGGGCTCTCTATTCTGTTCCATTGATCTATGTGTCTGTTTTTATGCCAACAATAGACTGTTTTAATTACTATAGCTTTGTAGTATACCCTTCTAACCTGCAAAGTTTATGCTGAAAAATTTGCCGATAGCCTTATGGGGTTTCCCTTATATGTTACCAGTTGTTTTCTTCTTGCTACTTTTAAGATTCTCTCTTAACTTTTGATATTTTACTTATAATGTGTCTTACTGTGGATCTCTTTAGGTTCATCTTATTTGTAACTCTTCAGGCTTCCTGGACCTTGATGTCTGTTTTCTTCCCTAGATTAGGAATGTTTTCAGCCATATTTCTTCAAATAAGTTTTCTGCTCCTTTCTCTCTTCTCCTTCTAGGACCCCTATAATGCAAATGTTATTCTACTTGATGTTGGCCCAAAGGGGGCGTGTGTGTGTGTGTGTGTGTGTATATACATGCTCTTTCTGGGTGAGTTCCATTGCTTTGTCTTCCAGCTTGTTAATCTTTTCTTATGCTTCATCCAGTCTGCTGTTGAACCTCTGTATTTTTTCAGTTCAGATATTGTATTCTTTAATTCTGTCATTTCTATTTGGTACTTTCTTGTGGTATTTTCTTATGTTTTCTACCTCTTTATCGAAGTTCTCACTGTGTTCATCTATGCTTTTCTTGAGTTCAGTGAGTATCTTTACAACCATTACTTTGAATTCCTTATCAGGTAGATTCCTGATATCTCCATTTCATTAAGATCTTTTTCTGAGGTTTTGTCTTATTCTTTCATTTCCTCATTTTTGCCTGACTCCTCTCTGTGTTTGTTTCTATGCATTAGGCAAAACAGCTACTTCTCCCCGTCTTGAAGGGGTGGCTTTTTGTAGGATAAAATCCCTGGGGCCCAGAAGTACAACTGCACCCCCACCGGCCACCAGAGACAGGTGCTCAAGGGGCATCCCCTGTGTGGGTTGCATGAGCTCAACAACTGTGGTGGAGAGAGTCCTGGCAGATTCCTGCCTCTCCAGTAGATGCTTTAAGATTAGTATTCACATGTGGTTTATGTACTTTTCAGACTGATGCTTTTGCATTGGAGTCCCTGAGTCTGCATGCAAGCCCTTCAAGAACAGGTTCTCCATTCCCTACAGCTCTGTGGTTCTCCTGGACATATTCCCCACTGTTTTCTAAGGCCAGATGTATTGGTGGCCCATCTCTCCAGTGCTGTGCCCCTGATGTGGGGCACAAACTGCTTGCTCCTCGGGGAAAAGTTCCATAGTTTTGAGATCCCTCCCAGATGTGGGTTGCTGTACCTGGGTTGGGATCTTGGCAAGACTGTCTCTGCCTCTTCTGTCTCAATGTAGCCCTTTTACCCTTTGTTGTGGAAATGCTATTCATCTAGCTTTCAGGGTTTTATCAGAGAAAATTATTCCATATGTAGTTGTAGATTTTTTTTGTCCAGAAGAAGAGGCAAGTTCAAGATCTTCTTATGCCACCATCTTGAACTGCCTGCTCATGAACATTTTTTAATTTCATGATTTTATAAGTTAGAAGGCTTTTACAAAGTATCACCTCTGGATAACATATAAGTAAATAGGTATGACTTTTAAGAGAGTTTTTAGTTATCTGCAGGGCTCCAAAAAAAATCACACAGTCTTCAACATAGTCCTTGACTTACAATGGTTTGACTTATTATTTTTGTCTTTATGATGGTGTGACAGTGATATACATTCAAGAGAAACTGTACTTTGAGTTTTGAATTTTTATCTTTTCCCAGGCTACCAATACGTGGTAAAATATGCTCTCATGGGCTTCCCTGGTGGCGCAGTGGTTGAGAGTCCGCCTGCCTATGCAGGGTACACGGGTTCCCACATGCCGCAGAGCGGCTGGGCCCGTGAGCCATGGCTGCTGAGCCTGTGCATCCGGAGCCTGTGCTCCGCAATGGGAGAGGCCACAACAGTGAGAGGCCCGCATACCGCAAAAAAAAAAAAAAAAAAAAAAAAATGCTGTCATGATGCTGGGCAGTAGCATGTCTCAGTCAGCCACATTGTTCACTAGGGTGAACAATGACACACTTACAACCATTCTGTTTTTTACCTTCTGTACAATATTAAATGAATTACGTGAATTATTCAACACTTTAACACCTTGTGTTAGATAATTTTGCCCGACTCTAGGCTAGTGTAAGTGTTCTGAGCATGTTTAAGGTAGGCTAGGCTAAGCTATGATGTTTAGTAAGATAGATGTATTAAATGCATTTTTGACTTAAAGATATTTTCAACTTGTGATGGATTTAGGACACACCCCCATCATAAATCCAGGAAGATCTGTATTCCAAGAACATATGTTCCATTGTAAAATGAAGGTTCCTGAAAAAGTTTATGTGCTATAATATATGTTGCCAAAGAAAAACCTGAGCTGAACGGTAGTGGAAGTGGTAAAAACAGATTTTATCAAGAACTATTGCAATAGGAGGAAAGAGACCTCAGTACAGAACAAGTCTTATTTCATTATACAGCATGAGAAACTGGGAGTTTACATCCAAGGAGCAAGATAGGGGTCAGTGGATAGAAAATTACTAAGAGGAAATATCAGAGGTAATGGGTATTCTGGCTAAACCGACCTAACAGGATTCTTTGTTGAGACAGGCCAGGATGATCAGATATTACCAGGAAGACAGCAGAGAATGAGAAACCTGATCAGTTACTGTGGGTGATCAGATATGGAGGGTGGGGGGTCCTAGATTAACTGACTTAGCAGGGTCTTGCTAAGAGTGGAATTTACGAGGAAGTGCACAGATGGGCCTAGGAAAAGGTTCAGGAACCTGATACTTACATAAAATTAGCCCTGCATTATAAATGATAATCATAATGTGTTTCCAAAAGCTTAACATTTCAGTATAAGAAAACTGAGAAAGAATTCTGAGGGATACTCTCCATCAAAATGATACTGCTTTGGGACTGCCATTTTGGAACACTATAGCAGCTGCCTGAAACCAAATTTTGCTGCGTGAGTTCTGGCCCAAGATGTCAGTTCTTCCTAAGTTTATTTATAAATGTAATGTGCTCTCAATAAAAATATCAAATTTTTTCTAGATCTAGATAAGTTGATACTAAAATATATATATAAAATTAACTTTCAAACATAGGTAGGAAACACTGAAAAACAAAAAAAAGATCTAAGAGAGAAACTAGTCCCACCAAATCCTGAAACATACTATTTACAAAGCCTTTTTAAATAAACCACTGGCATATGAATAGACAGACCAACCAATGAAATAGAATAGAAAGCCCAGAAATAGACCTGAGTTCATATGGGAATTTAGTGTATGATAAAGGTGTTAACTCAAAACTCTGGGACAAAAATAGACTTTTTAGTAAATGGTATTGGTACAACTGAATAACTATTTAGAAAAAAGGTCCATTTTATACCACACAAAAATTAACCCCAAATAGATTAGAGATCTAAAATTAAACTATGCAAGTCCTAGAAGAAAATATTGATGATTTTCTCTATAACCTGTGTATAAAGAAAGGCTTCCTACTATGATTCAAATACCATATGCAATAAAGAAAAAGAATGGCAAATTTAGCTACATAAAAATTTTAAAATAAAAACTTTGAATCACAAAATCACTAGAAGAAAAAGTCAGGAGAAAAATATTTGCAACATATATAACAGCAAAGGGCTAATGTCCCTAATATATAAAGAACATTTACAAATTGAGGGGAAAAAAGACCAAAAGTATGATAGAAAAATGGGCAAATAATACTAACACAATTCACAAGATATTAAAATGGACATTAGACATATGAAAAGGTACTCAACTTTACTCATAATTTAAAAAAATGCAAATCAAGACTCTATTGACACAACATATCTCACCTATCACACTGGAAAATTTCCAAAGCATGAAAGTACAGTTTGTTGGTGAGGCTGTATGGAAACAGACACTTTCATACATTGCTGGTAAACATGAAAAATGGCACAAATCCTATGGAAGGGAACTTGGCAATATCTAACAAATTTACAAATCTACCCTTTAATCCAGAAATTTACTCAAGATACAATATGTACAAAACTATTTATTGCAGCATTATTTGTGATTACAAATATTAGAAATAATCAAAATGCATAAGTATGCAAAAGCATTGAATAAAATATAGTACACACCACACAACAGAGTTTTATACAGATTTAAAAAAATAATGAAGCTGTCTATGAGGCAACATGGACTGATTTTCAGCATATGTAGTTAAGGTAAAAAAAGGAAAGTGCAGAAGACTTCATATTGTATGTTACTTTTTGTGTAACAAAGAAAATTTAAAAACATACATACAGGTCCAGAGACAAGAAGGTGGAGCAGAAGGATGTGAACTCACCTCTTCTTACGCAAACACCAAAATCACAACTAACTGCTGAACAACCATCGACAAAAAAACTCTGGAACCAGCTGCTGCTTCCAGGATGCTCCTCGGCTGGCCATGCCAGCCCAAGGGCTGGTAAGGTCCCCAGGTCTGGCCCACCACACCCGCCCATGGGAGCTGCTGCCACCACCACTCAGGGCCAGCTGTCAGCCCTCAGCCCTGTGGAGTTCCAGGCTCCCTTGTCAGCTGCACTGCCCCACCCTGTCCTGCCCCAATCTGCAGCACCTGGCTGGCATGCACTCTACCTCCCCTGGCTGAGCCCCCCACTGCCGCAGGACCAGAGGGGATGTACAAGGTACTAGGACTAGATGGTGGACTAGAAGGACATGAGTTTACCTCTTCCTACGAAAACACCAAAATTGTAACTAATTGCTGAAAAACCATCGACAGAAAAATTCAGGAACCTACTAAAAAAGATATCCTACACCCAAAGACAAAGAAGAAGCCACAACAAGACAGTAGAAGGGGCACCATCGCGATAAAATCAAATCCCATACCTGCTGGGTGGCAACCCACAAACTGGAAAATAATTATATCACAGAGGCTCAACCACAGTAGTGAAAGTTCTGAGACCTATGTCAGGTTCCCCAGCCTGGGGGTCTGGCAAAGGAGGAGGAGACCCCAAAGAACCTGTCTTTGAAGGCCACGGAGGTTTGACTGCAGGAATTCCACAGGACTGGGGGAAACAGAAACTCATAATTTTGAAGGGTGCAGACAAGATCTTGTGAGCACCAGGAACCAGGGAGAAAAGCAGTGACCTCATAAGAGCCTGGGCTAGACATACCTGCTGATATTGGAGGGTCTCCTGCAGAGGCAGTGGGTGGCTGTGGCTCTCTGGGGGTACAAACACATTGATGGCAGTAGTTCAGGGGATTACTGATTGGCATGAGCCCTCCTGGAGGCCACCATTTTCTCACCAAGACCTAGCTCCACACAACATCCTGTAAGCCTCCAGTGCTGGGATGCCTCAGGCCAAACAACCAACAGGGTGAGAACACAGCCCCACCCGTCAGCACACAGACTGCTTAAAGTCTTCCTGAGCACACAACTTCCCATTAAACACATGCCCTGGAAAAGTCCTGCCCACCAGAGGGAAAAGACTTCACTCACCAGTGGGCAGGAACCAGTTGCTCTCACCAGGAAGCCTGCACAGCCTCTTAGACAGACTCATCCACCAGGGGGCAGGCAGCAGAAGCAAGATGAACTACAACCCTGGAGTCTGCGCAGCAGAAACCACAATCACAGAAAGTTAGGCAAAAATGAGACAGCAGAGGAATATGGCCCAGATGAAGGAACAAGATAAAACCCCAGAACAACAACTAAGTGAAGTGGAGATGGGCAATCTACCTGAAAAAGAATTCACAGTAATGATACTAAAGATGATCCAAGATCTCAGAAAAACCATGGAGGCACAGATTGACAAGATACAAGAAATCTTTAACAAAGACCTAGAAGAACTAAAGAACAAACAAACAGAGACGAACAAGATGACAAGTGAAATGAAAAATACACTAGAAGGAATCAATAGCATGTTAACTGAGGCAGAAGAATGGATAAGTGAGCTGGAAGACAGAATGGTAGAAATCACTGCCACAGAACAAAGAAAAAAGAATGAAAATAAATGAAGACAGTCTAAGAGACCTCTGGAACAACATTAAACATACCAAAGTGTGCATTACAGAGGTCCCAGAAGGAGAAGGAGAGAGAAAGGATGTGAGGAAACATTTGAAAACATAATAGACGAAAACTTCCATAACATGAGAAAATAAACAGTCACCCAAGTGCAGGAAGGGCAGAGAGTCCCAGGCAGGATAAACCCAAAGAGGAACACACCGAGACACATAGTAATCAAATTGACAAAAATTAAAAACAAAGAAAAAATATTAAGAGCAACAAGGGAAAAGCAACAAATAACATACAAGGGAACTCACATAGATTATCAGCTGATTTCTAAGCAGAAAATCTGCAGGCCAGAAGGAAGTGGCATGATACATTTAAAGTGATGAAAGGGAAGGACCTACAATGAAGAACACTGTACCCAATAGGGCTCTCATTCTGATTCGATGAAGTAATCTAAAGCTTTAGAGACAAGCAAAAGCTAAGAGAATCCAGCACCACCAGACCAGCTTTGCAACAAATGCTAAAGAAAATTTTCTAGGTGGAAAAGAAAAAGCCACAATTAAAAATTAGGAAATTATGAATGGAAAAGCTCACAGGTAAAGGCAAAAATATAGTAAAGGTAGGAAATCAACCACACACAAATATGATTATCACAACTAGCAATCAGGAGAAGAAGAGAGTACAAATGCAGAATATTAGAAGTGCATTTGAAATTAAAAGAACATCAACTTAAAACAACCTTGTCTCTATATACACTGCTGAATCAAAATCTCACTGTAACCACAAATTGAATATCTACAACAGAAATACACTCACAAAAGAAAAACAAATCCAAACACAACACTAAGGTTAGGCATCACATGACAAGAGAAGAGAACAAAAGAGGAAGGGAAGAAAAAAGACCTACAAAAACAAATGCAGAGCAGAAGCAAGAAGAACTACAATCCTGCAGACTGTGGAACACAAACCACATTCACAGATGGATAGACAAGATGAAAAGGCAGAGGGCTACATACCAGGTGAAGGAACAAGATAAAACCCCAGAAAAACAACTAAATGAGGTGGAGATGGCAACCTTCCAGAAAAAGAATTCAGAAAAATGATAGTGAAGATGATCCAGGACCTTGGAAAAAGAATGGAGGCAAAGATCGAGAAGATGCAAGAAATGATTAACAAAGACCTAGAAGAATTAAAGAACAAACAAACAGGGATGAACAATAAAATAACTGTAATGAAAACTACACTACAACGAATCATTAGCAGAATAACTGAGGCAGAAGAACGGATAAGTGACCTGGAAGACAGAATGGTGGAATTCACTGCTGCGGAACAGAATAAAGAAAAAAGAATGAAAAGAAATGAAGACAGCCTACGAGACCTCTGGAAGAACATTAAACATGACAACATTCGCATTATAGGGATCCCAGAAGAAGAGAGAGAGAAAGGAACAGAGAAAGTATTTGAAGAGATTATAGTTGAAAACTTCCCTAACATGGGAAAGGAAATAGCCACCCAAGCCCAGGAAGCACAGAGAATCCCATACAGGATAAACCCAAAGAGAAACACGCCAAGACACACAGTAATAAAATTGGCAAAAATTAAAGACAAAGAAAAATTATTGAAAGCAGGAAGGGAAAAACGACAACATACAAGGGAACTCCCGTAAGGTTAACAGCTGATTTCTCAGCAGAAACTCTACAAGGCAGAAGGGAGTGGCGTGATATACTTAAAGTGATGAAAGGGAAGAACCTACAACCAAGATTACTCTACCAGGCAAGGATCTCATTCAGATTCAATGGGGAAATCAAAAGCTTTACAGACAAGGAAAAGCTAAAAGAATTCAGCACCACCAAACCAGCTCTACAACAAATGCTAAAGGAACTTCTCTAAGTGGGAAAGAAGAGAAGAAAAGGATCTACAAAAACAAACCCAAAACAATTAAGAAAATGGTAATAGAAACATACATATCGATAATTACCTTAAACGTGAATGGATTAAATGCTCCAACCAAAAGACACAGGCTTGCTGAATGGATACAAAAACAAGACCCATATATATGCTGTCTACAAGAGACCCACCTCAGACCTAGGGACACATACAGACTGAAAGTGAGGGGATGGAAAAAGATATTCCATGCAAATGGAAATCAAAAGAAAGCTGGAGTAGCAATACTCATATCAGATAAAAGAGACGTTAAAATAAAGAATGTTACAAGAAACAAGGAAGGACACTACGTAATGATCAAGGGATCAATTCAAGAAGAATATATAACAATTATAAATATAAACGCATCCAACATAGGAGCACCTCAATAAATAAGGTGACTGCTAACAGCTATAAAAGAGGAAATGGACAGTAACACAATAATAGTGAGGGACTTTAACACCTCACTTACACCAATGGACAGATCATCCAAAAATGAAAATAAATAAGGAAACACAAGCTTTAAATGACACAATAGATGAGATAGATTTACTTGATATTTATAGGACATTCCATCCCAAAACAGCAGATTACACTTTCTTCTCAACTGCGCACAGAACATTCTCTAGGATACAACACATCTTGGGTCACAAATCAAGCCTCAGTGAATTTAAGAAAACTGAAATCACATCAAGCATCTTTTCTGACCACAACGCTATAAGATTAGAAATGAGCTACAGGGGGAAGAAACGTAAATAACACAAACACGTGGAGGCTAAACAATATGTAACTAATAACCAAGAGATCACTGAAGAAATCAAAGACGGAATCAAAAAGTACCTAGACACAAATGACAATGAAAACACGATGATCCAAACCTATGGGATGCAGCAAAAGCAGTTCTAAGAGGGAAGTTTATGGCTATACAAGCCTACCTCAAGAAAAATCTCAAATAAACAATCTAACGTTACACCAAAGGAACTAGAGAAAGAAAAACAAACAAAACCCAAAGTTAGCAGAAGGAAAGAAATGATAAAGATCAGAGCAGAAATAAATGAAATAGAAACAAAGAAAACAATAGCAAAGATCTATAAAACTAGAAGATCGTTCTTTGAGAAGATAAACAAAATTGATAAGCCATTAGCCAGACTCATCAAGAAAAAGAGGGAGAGGACTCAAATCAATAAAATTAGAAATGAATAAGGAGAAGTTACAACAGACACAACAGAAATACCAAGCATCCTAAGAGACTACTACAAGCAACTCTATGCCAATAAAATGGACAACCTGGAAGAAATGGACAAATTCTTAGAAAGGTATAACATTCCAAGACTGAACCAGGAAGAAATAGAAAATATGAACAGACCAATCACAAGTAATGAAATTGAAACTGTGATTAAAAATC
Source organism: Orcinus orca (assembly GCF_937001465.1). NCBI lineage: Eukaryota > Metazoa > Chordata > Mammalia > Artiodactyla > Delphinidae > Orcinus > Orcinus orca. The sequence goes on from NC_064565.1 coordinate 68,956,153, forward strand.
TTCCAACAAACAAAAGTCCAGGACCAGATAGCTTCACAGGTGAAATCTATCAAACATTTAGTTAAGAGCTAACACCCATCCTTCTCAAACTCTTCCAAAAAGTTGCAGAGGAAGGAACACTCCCAAACTCATTCTATGAGGCCACCATCACCCTGATACCAAAACCAGACACAGATACTGCAAAAAAAGAAAATTACAGACCAATATCACTCATGAATATAGATGCAAAAATTCTCAACAAAATACTAGCAAACAGAATCCAACAACACATTAAAGGGATCATACACCATGATCAAGTGGGATTTATCCCAGGGATGCAAGGATTCTTCAATTTACACAAATCAATCAATGTGATATACCATATTAACAAATTGAAGAATAAAAACCATATGATCAGCTCAATAGATGAAGAAAAAGCTTTTGACAAAATTCAACACCAATTTATGATAAAAACTCGCCATAAAATGGGCATAGAGGGAACCTACCTCAACATAATAAAGGCCATATACAACAAACCCACAGCAAACATCATTCTCAATGGTGAAAAACTGAAAGCATTTCCTCTAAGATCAGGAACAAGACAAGGATGTCCACTCTCACCACTATTATTCAACATAGTTTTGGAAGTCCTAGCCACGGCAATCAGAAAAGAAAAAGAAATAAAAGGAATACAAATTGGAAAAGAAGAAGTAAAACTGTCAGTTTGCAGATGACATGATACTATACATAGAGAATCCTAAAGATGCCACCAGAAAACTACTAGAGCTAATCAATGAATTTGGTAAAGTTGCAGGATACAAAATTAATGCAGAGAAATCTCTTGCATTCCTATACACTAATGATGAAAAATGTGAAAGAGAAATTAAGGAAACACTCCCATTTACCATTGCAACAAAAAGATTAAAATACCTAGGAATAAACCTACCTAGGGAGACAAAAGACCTGTATGCAGAAAACTATAAGACACTGATGAAAAATTAAAGATGATACAAACAGATGGAGAGATATACCATGTTCTTGGTTTGGAAGAATCAATACTGTGAAAATGACTATAAGACCCAAAGCAATCTACAGATTCAATGCAATCCCTATCAAATTACCAATGGCATATTTTACAGAACTAGAACAAAACATCTTAAAATTTGTATGGAGACACAAAAGACTGTGAATAGTCAAAGCAGTCTTGAGGGAAAAAAACAGAGCTGGAGGAATCAGACTCCCTGACTTCAGACAATACTACAAAGCTACAGTAATCAAGACAATATGGTACTGGCACAAAAACAGAAACATAGGTCAATGCAACAAGATAGAAAGCCCAGAGATAAACCCACGCACCTCTGGTCAACTAATCTATGACAAAGGAGGCAAGGATATACAATGGAGAAAAGACAGTCTCTACAATGAGTGGTGCTGGGAAAACTGGACAGCTACATGTAAAAGAATGAAATTAGAACACTCTCTAACACCATACAAAAAATAAACTCAAAATGGATTCGAGACCTAAATGTAAGATTGGACACTATAAAACTCTTAGAGGAAAACATAGGAAGAACACTCTTTGACATAAATCACAGCAAGATCTTTTTTGATCCACCTCCTAGAGTAATGGAAAGAAAAACAAAAATAAACAAATGGGACCTAATGAAACTTCAAAGCTTTTGCACAGCAAAGGAAACCATAAACAAGACTAAAAGACACCCCTCTAAATGGGAGAAAATATTTGCAAATGAATCAACAAAGGATTAATCTCCAAAATATATAAACAGCTCATGCAGCTCAATATTAAAAAAAACAAACAATCCAATCCAAAAATGGGCAGAAGACCTAAATAGACATTTGTCCAAAGAAGACATACAGATGGCCAAGAAGCACATGAAAAGCTGCTCAACATAGCTAATTGTTAGAGAAATGCAAATCAAAACTACAATGAGGTATCCCCTCACACCAGTTAGAATGGGCATCATCAGAAAACCTACAAAAAACAAATGCTGGAGAGGGTGTGGAGAAAAGGAAACCCTCCTGCACTGTTGGTGGGGATGTCAATTGATACAGCCACTATGGAGAACAGTATGGAGTTTCCTTGAAAAACTAAAAATAGAATTACCATATGATCCAGCAATCCTACTACTGGTCATATACCCAGAGAAAACCATAGTTCAAAAAGACACATGCACTCCAATGTTCATTGCAGCATTCAGCACTATTTACAATACCCAGGTCAAAGGAGCCACCTAAATGCCCATCGACAGATGAATGGATAAAGAGGATGTGGTACATATATACAATGGAATATTACTCAGCCAGGAAAAGGAACGAAATTGGGTCATTTGTTGAGACGTGGATGGACTTAGGGACTGTCATACAGAGTGAAGTACGTCAGAAAGAGAAAAACAAATATCGTATATTAAAGCATATATGTGGAACCTAGAAAAATGGCACAGATGAACCAGTTTGCAGGGCAGAAATTGAGGCACAGATGTAGAGAACAAACGTATGGACACCACAGGGGGATAGCCATGCGGGGGTGGGTGTGGGTTTGGTGGTGTGATGAATTGGACAACTGGGTTTGACATGTATACACTGATGTGTAATAAAATTGATGACTAGTAAGAACCTGCTCTATAAAAAAATAAAGTTAAATTATTAAATAAACAACAACAACAAAAATAAATCCAAAACAAGTGAGAAAATGGCAACAGGAATATACATTTCAATAATTACCTTAAACATAAATGGATTAAATGCTCCAACCAAAACACATAGACTGGCTGAATGCATACAACAACAAAACCTGTATATATGCTGTCTACAAGAGACCCAATTTAGATCTAGGGACACATACAGACTGAAAGTGAGGGGATGGAAAAAGTTATTCCATGCAAATGGAAATCAAAAGAAAGCTGGAGTAGCAATACTCGTATCAGACAAAATAGACTTTAAAATAAAGACCGTTACAAGAGACAAAGAATGACACTACATAATGATCAAGTGACCAATCCAAGAAGAAGATATAACAATTATATACCCAACACAGAAGCACCTCAATATATAAGGCAAATGCTAACAATAAAAGGAGAAATCGACAGTAACACAAAAATAATGGGGGTTCTCTAACACCTCACTTTCATCAATGGACAGATCATCCAGACAGAATATTAATATGGAAACACAGGTCTTCAATGATACATTAGACCAGTTGGACTTAATTAATATTTATAGAGCATCTCATCCAAAAGCAGCAGAATACACATTCTTCTCAAGTACATATGAAACATTCTCCAGGATTGATAACATGCTGGGCCACAAAGGGAGCATTTAGTAAATTTAAGAAAATCGGAATCATATCAAAGCATCTTTTCCAACCACAAAGCTATGAGATTAGAAATCAACTACAAGAAAAACACTGTAAAAACCACAAACACGTAGAGGCTAAGCAATATGCTACTACACAACCAATGGATCACTGAAGAAATCAAACAGGAAATCAAAAAATACCTAGAGAAAAAAGACTACGAAAACATGATGATCCAAAACCTATGGGACGCAGCAAAGGCAGTTCTAAGAGGGAAGTGTATAGCAATAAAATCTTACCTCAGGACACAAGAAAAATCTCAAACAACCTAACCTTACACCTAAAGCAACTAGAGAAAGAACAAACAAAACCCAAAAGTTAGCAGAAGGAAAGAAATCATAAAGATCAGAGCAGAAATACATGAAATAGAGAGTAAAAAAATAATAGAAAAGATCAACAAAACTAAAAGCTGGTTCTTTGAAAAGATAAACAAAATTGATAAACCTTGAGCTAGACTCTTCAAGAAAAAAAGGAAGAGGGCTTAAATCTATAAAATTATAAATGAAAAAGGAAAACTTACAATGGACACCATAGAAATACAAAGGATCATAAGAGACTACTACAAGCAACTATATGCCATTAAAATGGACAACATAGAAGAAATGGACAAACCCTTAGAAAGGTACAATCTCCCAAGACTGAACCAGGAAGAAATAGAAAATATGAACAGACCAATAACAAGAACTGAAATTGAAACTGTTATCAAAAACTCCCAACAAACAAAAGTCCAGGACCAGATGGCCTCACAGGTGAATTCTACCAAACATTTACACAAGAGTTAACACCAATCCTTATGAAACTATTCCAAAAAATTGCAGAGGAAGGAACACTACCAAACTTATTCTACAAGGCCACCATCACCCTGATACCAAAACCAGAAATATATACCACAAAAAGGAAAATTACAGGCCAATATCACTGATAAATAGGCACAAAAATCCTCAACAAAATACCAGCAAACAAATCCAACAATACACTAAAAGGATCATACACCATGATCAAGTGGGATTTGCCCCAGGGATGCAGGATTTCTTAATACCCACAAATCAAGCAGTGTGATACACCACATTAACAAATGGAAGAATTAAAAACCATATGATCATTTCAATAGATGCAGAAAAATCTTTTGATGAAATTCAACATCCATTTATGATAAAAACTCTCCAGAAAGTGGGCACAGAGGGAACATACCTCAACATAATAAAGGCCATATATGACAAACCTACAGCTAACATCATACTCAATGTTGAAAAGCTAAAAGCATTTCCTCTAAGATCAGGAACAAGACAAGAATGTCCACCTCTGCCATTTTTCAACATAATACTGGAAGTCCCAGCCACAGCAAACAGAGAAGAAAAATAAAAGGAATCCAAATTGGAAAAGAAGCAGTAAAACTGTCACTGTTTGTAGATGACAGGATACTATACATAGAATATCCTAAAGATGCTACCAGAAAACTACTAGACATCATTAATGAATTTGGTAAAGTTGAGTTACAGGATACAAAATTAATACACAGAAATCTGTTGCATTCCTATACACTAACAACAAAAGATCAGAAAGAGAAATTAAAGAAACTATCCCATTTACCATCACATCAAAAAGAATAAAATACCTAGGAATAAACCCACCTGGGGAGGAAAAGACCTGTACTCTGAAAACTATAAGATGCTGATAAAAGAAACTCAAGATGACACAAACAGATGGAAAGGTAAACCATGTTCTTGGATTGGAAGAATCAATATTATCAAAATGACTGTACTACCCAAGGAAATCTACAGATTCAGTGCAATCCCTATCAAATTACCAATTTCATTTTTCACAGAACTAAAACAAAAAAATTTTTAATTTATATGGAAATACAAAAGACCCTGAATGTCCAAAGCAATCTTGAGAAAGAAAAACAGAGCTGGAAGTATCAGGCTCCCTGACTTCAGACTACACTACAAAGCTATAGTCAACAAAACAGTATGGTACTGGCACAAAAACAGAAATATAGATCAATGGAACAGGATAGAGAGCCCAGAAATAAACCCATGCACATATGGTCAATTAATCTACAACAAAGGAGGCAAGACTATATCTTGGAGAAAACAGAGTCTTCAATAAATGGTGATGGGAAAACTAGACATCTACTTGTAAAAGAATGAAATTAGAACATTCTTTAACACCATACACAAGAATACACTCAAAATGGATTAAAGACCTAAATGTAAGACCTGATACTATAAAACTCTTAGAGGAAAACAAAGGAAAAACACTCTTTGACATAAATTGCAGCAAGGTCTTTTTTGATCTGACTCCTAGAGTAATGGAAATAAAAATGAAAATAAACAAAAGGGATCTAATTAAACTCCAAGGCTTTTTCACAGCAAAGGAAACCATAAACAAAATAAAAAGACAACCCAGTGAATGGATGAAAATATTTGCAAACGACATGACCGACAAGGGATTAATCTCCAAAATCTATAAACAGCTCATGCAGCTCAATGTCAAAAAAACAAACAACCAATCACAAAATGGGCAGAAGACCTAAATAGACATTTCTCCAAAGAAGACATACAGATGGCCAAGAAGCACATGAAAAGCTGCTCAACATAGCTAATTGTTAGAGAAATGAAAATCAAAACTACAATGAGGTATCACCTCACACTAGTCAGAATGGCCATCATCAAAAAGTCTTCAAACAATAAATGCTGGAGAGGGTGTGTGGAAAAGGGAACCCTCCTACACTGTTGGTGGGAATGTACATTGGTATAGCCACAATGGAGAAGAGTATGCAGGTTTCTTAAAAAACTAAAAATAGTTTAGTGATGATCCAGCAATCCCACTCTTGGGCATATATCTGGAGAAAACCATGGTTTGAAAGGATACATGCACCCCAATGTTCATTGCAGTGCTGTCTACAATAGCCCAGGCATGGAAGCAACATAAATGTCCATCGACAGATCAATGGGTAAAGAAGATGTTGTACATATATACAATGCAATTTTACTCAGCCATTAAAATAATGAAATAATGCCATTTGCAGCAACATGGATGGGTATGGAGATTATTAACCTAACTGAAGTAAGACAAAGAAAGACAAATACATGATAATGCTTATATGTGGAATCTAAAAAAAAAATGGTAGAAATGAACTTATTTACAAAACAGAAACAGACTCACAGTCTTAGAGAAACAAACTTATGGTTACCAAAGGGGAAAGTTGTGGGGGGTGGGGAGGGATAAATTGGAAGTTTGGGATTGACATATACATATTACTATATTTAAAATAGATAACCAACAAGGACCTACTGTATAGCATAGGGAACTCTGTTCAATATTCTTTAATAAATTAAATGGTAAAAGAATTTGAAAAAGAATAGATGCATGCATATGTATAAGTGAATCACTTTGCTGTACACCTGAAACTAACACAACATTGTTAATCAACTATACTCCAATATAAAATAAAATTTTTTAAAAAACAAAAAAGTACATGTATCTGTCAATTTTGAAAAAAGAAATATAAGTAATACAAACCAGAAATCAAACCTATAAGATGGATGAGGAGGGTTTTTTTTTTCTTTTGGAAACAGGTTTATATTCTACACATTAAAAAATATATATAATTAAATCAATAAAGGTGGAGGGGAAAAACCCAAACTGAATACAAACAGGAACAAACAAAGCCAACTGTATTTCAAATTAATAACATATCTATCATGAAGGGGGAAAAGCTAATCCATGTAACTTTTGAACAGAGTACTTGAAATATATGCCTTCAATCTAGGGGTCAAAAAAGGAACTGCCAACAAATCCTGAACTCATTTTAGTAGGTTTCCTGTTCATAGTGGTGTGCTTGCAGCTATTCTGAAACTATTTTTTGTATATTATATGATGGAGCAATGGGAAAATGTGTTGCTGTCATTGGGAGTCAGAATTCTTCCTACAGAAGAAGCAAGATGCAGATATAAAAAGGAGAAAACAAAGGAATTAGCCTATAGGATTGGATTAAAATTATCAATATAAAGTCCTGATTTCTGATCAATGTTTCCTAGCTCTGTCTACTGCAAGAGCCTATATGTTATGACATCCTAAGAGCAATGTGTACATCTAGCACCCAGATTTTGGTTTCTCAATACCATTCCCCACCAAAAGGAACCACAACTCCTTGGAGAAATGGGTCATTCCATGGCTGGGGCAAGGAAGTTATAGTTAAGCCTGGAATATCCTATTGTGCCAAGAAGTGAAGAAATGCTCCAAAACTGATGGAAGAAGTTTGAAAGAATTTTAAGGGGCTCCTCAACATGTCTTTACCTCTGTACCTCAAAGGAAACTCAATTTGTATGAAAGGAAATTCCTTATCTTTCCCCCTAAACCTGCTCCTTTATTTCAGTTCCAGGCACTCAAGTCCACCAACGCAAGAAACCAGAGTCATTTCTTTTTCTCTCTTTCACACACGTGAAGGATTCAGCTGATATCATGACAAAAACATTTACATTTTTTTCTCTTACCTCCTGGGCCTGATAGATCTAAAATCGCCAGATCAATTTCGAGCTTTACTTACAGATATACTAGTCAACAAGAAGAAATATTAACAATTACATAACATTAATATGAGCAGAGCTTACTGCTTTAACTAAAGTCCAAATAATGTATGGTACTTTAGAACCAACCAGCCCTCAAACATATAGAACACAGATAACATATGTCAACTATAAACAACTATTGGATTGGCCAAAAGGTTCATTTGCTTTTTCTCTAAGACGGCCCTAGTGGCACTTAGTTTACTTTAATTTCATTTGAAACAATTTTGTTAGATTGTGACAGCTGTCATATCATCATGCATTTTAAAATATTACTCATCAAAATTGGTGAATTTTTGTGTAGCCACTTTAATACTGAAGATGGAAGAAAAACAGCAACATTTTCAGCATATTATGCTTTATTATCTCAAGAAAGGTAAAAATGCAACTGAAACAAAAAAAAAAGATTTGTGCAGTGTACGGAGAAGGTGCTGTGACTGACTGAACATGTCAAAAGTGGCTTGCGAAGTTTTGTGCTAAAGATTTCTTGTTGGACAATGCTGGTCTCAGGTAAACCAGCTGAAGTTGATAGCAATCAAATTGAAACAATAATTGAGAACAATCAACGTTATACCATGCGGGAGATAGCTGCCATACTCAAAATATCCACATCAAGCACTGAAAATCATTTGCACCAGCCTGGTGATGTGAACCGCTTTGATGAGTTCCACATAAGTTAAGCGAAAAAAACCTTCTTGACTGTATTTCTGCATGTGATTCTCTACTTAAATGTAATGAAAACGTTCTGTTTTAAAAAACAAATTGTGACGGGCGATGAAAAGTGGATACTGTACAACAATGTGGAACAGAAGAGATCATGGGGCAAGCGAAATGAACCACCACCAACCACACCAAAGGCTGGCCTTCAACCAAAGAAGGTGATGTGTATATGGTGAGATTGGAAGGGAGTCCTCTATTGTGAGCTCCTTCTGGAAAAGCAAATGATTAATTCCAACAAGTACTGCCCCCAACTAGACCAACTGAAAGCAGCACTCGACGAAAAGTGTCCAGAATTAGTCAAGAGAAAATGCATAATCTTCCATCAGGATAACGCAAGATCGCATGTTTCTTTGATGACCAGGCAAAAACTGTTACAGCTTAGCTGGGAAATTCTGATTCATCTGCTGTATTCACCAGACATTGCACCTTTGGATTTCCATTTATTTTGGTCTTTACAAGATTCTCTTAAGGGGAAAATTTCAATTCCCTGGAAGACTGTAAAAAGCACCTGGAACAGTTCTTAGCTCAAAAAGATAAAAAGTTTTGGGAGGATGGAATTGTGAAGTTGCCTGAAAAATGGCAGAGGTAGTGGAACAAAAGGGTGAATACATTGTTCAAGAAAGTTCTAGGTGAAAATGAAAAGCGTCTTTTACTTTTACTTAAAACCCGAAAGAACTTTTTGGCCAGCCAATATTTTGTTGGCATCCACCAGTTTTTGAGTTTTTATATATTTGAGCCCAAATTACACATGCAGCCAGGAAAGGAGTTATTAGAATAGCAGATCTGACAAATATACCAAAAATAGCAGCTAATAGACATTACCAGGTTAAAATTAGATTCTCTATGAATCAACATTACAGACTACGGAATACGCCTTCTAACTCAGAGTGTTGAGGTAATATGGTGGGCTAAGAACATGAGCTGTGTAGCCATATTGCCCAAGTTTGAATCCCAGTTCCACAACTTTAGTTATGTGACCATGTGCAAATTCTTTACCCCTCTATCTCCTTTTCCCCAACTGAAAAATGACAGTAATAATAGTACCTGTCTCAGGAACGTTGGGAAAATTAACATCAATTGGTATACGTTAAACACTTGGTACACTCCCTGGCACACCAAGAAATCATGGTGATGATGGCGATAAAGATGAATTCTATTAGTATATATTCTGTTAGGGAATTGACAGTTCCCCTCACTCTCCCCTCTGCAAAGATGATGCTTAAATGTAGTACTGAAGGGCTAAAGGGTTTGGAACTGTGAATTCTCAAGAAGTGCAACACTATTTACAATAGCCAAAACATGGAAGCACCTAAATGTCGATTGACAGATGAATGGATAAAGAAGATGTGGTACATGTACACAATGGAATATTACTCAGCCACAAAAAAAATTTAATACCATTTGCAGTAACATGGATGAACCAAGAAATTATCATACTAAGTGAAGTAAGTCAGAGAAGACAAATATCATATGATATCACTTATATGTAGAATCTAAAAATAATGATACAAATGAACTTATTTATAGAACAGAAATAGAAAACAAACTTATGGTTACCAAAGAGGAAGGTGGGGAAAGATAAATTAGGATCTTGAGAGTAACATATACACACTACTATATATAAAATAGATAACCAACAAGGTCCTACTGTATAGCACAGGAACTATACTCAGTATCTTGTGATAATCAATTATGGAAAAGAATCTTAAAAAAAGAATATATATATCCATATATATAGATATTTATGGATATATATATGGTGGGCCAAAAAGTGCCTTTGGTTTTTTAAGTAAAAATAAAAGACACATTTTTCATTTTCAAGAACTTTCTTGAACAACGTATTCATCCTTTTGTACCACTATCTTCTGCCATTTTTCAGGTAACTTCACAATTCCATCTTCCCAAAACTTTTTATCTTTTTGAGCTAAGAACTGTTCCAGGTGCCTTTTACAGTCTTCCAGGGAATTGAAATTTTTTCCATTAAGAGAATTTTGTAAAGACCGAAATAAATGGAAATCCAAAGGTGCACTGTCTGGTGAATACGGCAGATGAATCAGAATTTCCCAGCTAAGCTGTAACAGTTTTTGCCTGGTCATCAAAGAAACATGCGATCTTGCGTTATCCTGATGGAAGATTATGCATTTTCTCTTGACTAATTCTGGACACTTTTCGTCGAGTGCTGCTTTCAGTTGGTCTAGTTGGGAGCAGTACTTGTTGGAATTAATCATTTGCTTTTCCAGAAGGAGCTCATAATAGAGGACTCCCTTCCAATCTCACCATATACACATCACCTTCTTTGGATGAAGATGAGCCTTTGGTGTGGTTGGTGGTGGTTCATTTCACTTGCCCCACGATCTCTTCCGTTCCACATTGTTGTACAGTATCCACTTTTCATCGCTTGTCACAATTTGTTTTAAAAACGGAATGTTTTCATTACATTTAAGTAAAGAATTGCATGCGCAAATACAGTCAAGAAGGCTTTTTTCACTAAACTTATGTGGAACCCATGGACTTCCCTGGTGGTACAGTGGTTAAGAATACACCTGCCAATGCAGGGGACACAGGTTCAATCCCTGGTCCGGGAAGATCCCACATGCTGTGGAGAAACTAAGCCCATGTGCCACAACTACTGAGCCTGCATGCCACAACTACTGAAGCCCGCACACCTAGAGCCCTTGTTCTGAAACAAGAGAAGTCACTGCAATGAGAAGCCTGCGCACCACAACGAAGAGTAGACCCCACTCACTGCAACTAGAGAAAGCCTACGCACAGGAACAAAGACCCAACACAGCCAAAAATAAATTTAAAAAATAAAATTAAATAAATAAAAATAAAAAATAAACTTACGTGGAACCCAAACATCAAAGCAATTCACATAACCAAGCTGGTGCAAATGATTTTCAACACTTGATTTGGATATTTTGAGTATGTTAGCTATCTCCTGCATGGTATAACATTGATTGTTCTCAATTATCATTTCGATTTGATTGCTATCAACTTCAACTGGTCTACCTGACCGTGGAGCATCGTCCAGCGAGAAATCTCCAGCACAAAACTTCACAAACCACTTCTGACACGTTCGATTAGTCACAGAAAATTCTCCATACGCTGCACAAATCTTTTTTTGCATTTCAGTTGCATTTTTACCTTTCTTGAAATAATAAAGCATAATGTGCTGAAAATGTTGCTTTTTTCTTCCATCTTTAATATTAAAATGGCTACACAAAAATTTACCAATTTTGATAAGTCCTTTTAAAAATTTATTTATTTTTAATTAATTAATTAATTTTGGGGGGGCTGTGTTGGGTCTTCGTTGCTGTGCGTGGGCTTTCTCTAGTTGCAGTGAGCAGGGGTACTCTTTGTTGTGGTGCGCGGGCTTCTCATTGTCGTGGCTTCTCTTGTTGTGGAGTACAGGCTCTAGGCATGCAGGCTTCAGTAGTTGTGGCACGTGGGCTCAGTAGTTGTGGCTTGCAGGCTCTAGAGCTCAGGCTCAGTAGTTGTGGCACACAGGCTTAGTTGATCCGCGGCATGTGGGATCTTCCCAGGCCAGGGCTCGAACCCATGTCCCTTGCTTTGGCAGGCAGATTCTTAACCACTGAGCCACCAGGGAAGCCCTAATTTATTTTTTTAAAGTTCTTTTTTGATGTGGAACATTTTTAAAGTCTTTATTGAATTTGTTACAATATTGCTTCTGCTCTATGTTTTTAGTTCCTTGGCCACGAGGCATGCGGGATCCTAGTTCCCTGACCAGGGATCGAACCCACACACCCTGCATTGGAAGGCGAAGTCCCAACCACTGGACCACCAGGGAAGTACCTTGATAAGTTCTTTTTTAAAATGCACGTTGATATGACTGCAGTCACATACAATCTACCAAAATTGTTTCGAATGAAGTTAAAGACAACTAAGTGCTACTAGAGCTTGCAGAAACAAACAAACAAATCTTTTGGCCCACTCAATATATATAACTGAATCACCTTGCTATACACCTGAAAGTACCACAACATTGTAAGTCAACTATATTGCAATAAAAATTTTTTAAAAATAAAAAAGTTTGAGAAGTGCAACACTAACTTGGAGAGCTATGTGATAATGAGAAAAGCTACCCTTTATTGAGTGCCTGCTGTTTGATACACATTACATATTTAAGTATCACAATAATCTTGCAAGACTGGTATCACTGACTTCATTTTACAAACAGAAAGCCAAAGGCTCAGAGAAGACATGAAGATAAGGTACACAGCTAAGTAAGCAGCAAAACTAGGAACCAAATCCAGATTATCCAAATAAAAACTCCACGGGTTTTAATAACTCATTCATAATCCAGCAATGATGGATTTTCCATTCAAGTAAAAGGAGAATAAAAAGAATTGAACCCAGCCATGCTACCCTAGGGTGATGATCCTTTCCACCCTTCTTGGTGGTCAGGACTAAGTCACCTTGTTTCTGACAGATTTAATGGTATCTGTGGTGAGCTGTTTAGGACGTTTCAAAACAATAATATGTGGTGTTTGAACTTGAAACTCCTTTGATTCTTTATGTATTACAAAATGGAAATTTTTATTTTTGATAGGACATTCAGACAAATCAGAAGTTTCTAAAGAATAACACTTTCCTCTCCTTCTAGATAGAAAACCACTGGTAAAAGTTGGACATGCATCCTGTCAGACTATTTTGAGCCTTCCAGTCTGGCAGGTCCAAACTTGGGGAATAGGAAAGCCTTGTCCCGGAAGATTTCAAAGGGACCCTGTCCTTTGCCAATATCAAGATTCAGTACAAGCTGGCTTTGCTGGATCACTGATTTCATCGGTGTCTCATCTTCTAGAAATTCTTCAACCACATGGCCCATTGATGTTATCCTTTCCAGTGCTGCCACAGATTTTTTATTTTAATGTAAAGTGTATTTATTTTTAAAAAATACAAAATAAACTACAAGTCTGTCTTTCTTTGTTTATGGCCTTTCCCTGTTCTCTTTTACCAAAGTGGGGTCTGTCCCCTTCCTTGTAGCTCTAGCCAGGCAATAAAGACACCTTCCAAGAGAGCTGCCACAGATTTTTTTTTTCAATATACTTGATAATAATATATTTAGTTCCAAATACATAACATAGTCAGTTATACTCTGCCTTTTAAGAAACTAATACCACTCTTTAAAAATAGATAGATAGATAAAAAGTTTTCAAACCTTTCTGTTGGGAGGCAGTGTGGCTCCACCACTATTTTTTAACTGCATGACCCAGGAGTCAATCCATCTCTCAGAGTTCTATTTCCATAGCTATTTGTGAAGATTAAAAAAAAAAAAATCTTGACCACAATAAAAGTGTTGTGATTAAGATTCAGTGAGTTGGGGCTTCCCTGGTGGTGCCGTGGTTAAGAATCCACCTGCCAATGTAGGAGACAGAGGTTCAAGCCCTGGTCCAGGAAGATCCCACAGGCCGCAGAGCAGCTAAGCCCATGCTCCACAACTACTGTGGCTGCACTCTAGAGCCCGCAAGCCGCAACTACTGAGTCTGTGTGCCACAACTACTCAAGCCCACATGCTGCAACTACTGAAGCCTGCACACCACAACTTCTGAAGTCTGCGCGCCTAGAGCCCGTGCCCCGCAACAAGAGAAGCTACCGCAATGAGAAGTCTGCACACTGCAATGAAGAGTAGCCCCCGCTCACCGCAACTAGAGAAAGCCCGCGTGCAGCAACGAAGACCCAATGCAGCCAAAAATAAATAAATTTATTAAAAAAAAAAGATTCAGTGAGTTGGTTTATATTAAAAGCAGCAAAGACAATGCCTAACACATACTAGATAATAGATTCAGTTCACTTCACCAACATGACTGAGCTATGTACTGTTAGAAATAAAAAAATAATAATAACAAACATTTATAGAGTACTTACTATACTTGAAACTCTATGTGCTTTAAAAAAAATTTCTGTGCTCAAGAGAGCTCTCAGTCTAATAAGGTATCATCTATATAAGCCAACAATTAGAATGTAAGTGACTGTGTGTTTTATCAGAGGTATATAAGTGCTACAAAAACCTAAAAGAGGAAGTGCCTGGTTTTGCTATGTCAGTTGGCTTTGCAGAGAATTTGGTGGTTACATCAGGCCTTGAACTGCAAAATGGACCTCACTGTGCCAGCAGGACATGAGGAGCAGTCCAAACAGATGGCAGTTCCTAGCTTTGCCACTTACTTTGCACATGGGCAGGCAATGAGGGATGAGAGAACAGGGCCCAGCGTTAGATGCTGCAGAGAGCCCAGGAACCCAGCCATGCAAGCAGTTTCATCTTTGCCCATCTCTTCTCTTTTCATTAAAAAAACAACTAAAGTGTATAACTAGTAGAAACAGAAAATACGCTTTACCAAGTCACGTAATGTTGCACTTAAGGTATTTTTTTCAAAGAATAAAATTTTTAAAATAGATGTTTTCTCTTTAACAATGACAAATAAGGAGAAAAAAAATGGTTGATCTGAAAAATGTTATCTCAACTCTTCAGCATGTAGTCACTGCAAACATCCACCTACCTGTCTCAAACAGTAAATATATTCATATAAGGTTATAATAAAATTCCTGGAGTTACATATAATATCTATATAAATACAGAATTTCATTACCATTAATGGTAGTCTAATGAATACCAGGGGGCTTAATAATTATTTGTCACGATATGAAATATTATGTATTTACTAGTTATGCATACTGTGAGAATGCTGCTTTATTACTTTTTACTTCATTTCTTTCCAGCGAAAAAGTTGTTAAATGACAATCCATTATACTCTCATCTAAGGATTGATCCAAATTTTAATATCTCCTGTAGGCTAACAGCATTTGTGATTTGTTTAGGGAACTCTGATAAACATAGAGCCTGGAAATCAGTCACAAACCAGTGTATTTATATGTGTTTTAAAATTCCTTTAGGCTAATAGAAAGAACTCTTTGCCATCTTTTTCATAGTGCATTCCTAATCCATTCCAAGGCATTTGAGAAATCTCAATTAATAATGGTGACAGTCATGAGGAGGAATGTTTTTAAGGACTGAGAAACGCATTAGTGTATTACTGCTCGCCCTGAATGCAGAGGGTTACCTTTAGAACTCCAAGGATCCAGAGTTCTGGATCATATCATTTTTGGAAAAGAAGTCTAGAAAGGGATAATCTTCAAACAAGATAATGTAGCTCCTTCCTAACAAGAAAAGTGTTTGAAGTGCTTTTTTCAGGATAGAGTCTAAACTGTACAGTAAATATAGTATACTTTAAGAATTGTACATGACAGACCAGATAGGCAATAGCACATCAGTCAAAGGTTCATGTTCCAGATTCAGGCAGTTACGAATTTGTTTCCAGCTCCTCCACCATACAGTAGGTGTGTAACTTCAGACTAGCCAATTTTTAAACTATTTAAACCTTAGTTTTCTAATGTATAAACTAAGATGAAGAGTATATTAACAAAAATAATTTACTTAATTCTACTATTTGCTAAATCGTGCATTATTTTAACTCAAACCTCACAACAAAACTCATAAAATAAGCAATATCATTCCCCTTTTCACATGAGAATATGTTTATATTTCTTGATGCTATTATTACAAGGATTTAATGAGGTAATAAAAATTATTTACAAGAGTGGCACATAGTAAATGCTTAATAAATGTTAGCTATTAAGATTTAAATTTTTTATCATTAAGATTTAAATAATGACTTCTCTATAATTCAGTAAAGGGAGAAATATTAACTAATTCATTTAACAGCATGAAAACTTAATTCAACATTTTACTGGAAATATTTAGAAAAGTTCTTATTTAGTCTTTGATATAATCACATGATAAAATGTGACAAAGCATACCTAATTTTTTTCTCCAAAGAAGAAATTTATTTACACAAAAGACATAGTCAAAAAGAACTTTTATACAGAAAAAGCATTAGAAATATATTAGAAATAACTTGAGAATAAATATATCTCCTAATTTCTTTTCTCAAGGTAGTCTGTAATGACTGAAGCAGGAATATAATTTTCTTCTATAAGGCATCAACAACTTGCTTTTAAACATAATTATCATCAATTATATGCAAAATATATCCCTCTCTTAGGATAAAAATGTTACAGAGGCCTGTGAGAAACCCTTGGGAAGGTGGACTTTTGCCACTCATCCCAAGTATAAACAGCATCAATAGTTTCTAAAGAACTAACACTAGCTTGCCTTCAGCTGAAGGAGTCATGGCTGTGAGTTAGAGCTGATGCTAACAAGAAAAGAAACTGGAAGGAACAAGAGAAACTCTTGGCATGCCTCTGTCGGTCTTTTCCAGGCTCTTGTGAACCAGGCCCAAGGTAATGGTCTTGGAAAATAAGTGATAACCTTACATGACTCAGGAATGGGTATTGGCTAACCTGTAGGAATACTTAACATAACAACAAGAATATAAATTATACCTATAATTAGTCATTGCACAGATACCTTTGGTAAGTGTGGAGTGCAGAGTTTTACAGATGTTCATCAAATTAAAATTATGTTGTTCAAATCTCCCACATTTGTGGTTCTTGGCCCTGGCAACACATTAGAATCATTGAAGAGACTTCTCAAGGAAGCTCATGCCTGGGTCCATCCAGACCCATTTAATCAAAACCTCTGAATTCTCAGGCTCAGCAACAGCAAGTCCTAGGGAGGATGAATTTTTTAAAGTAGCATGCATACATACATATGTCATAGCAAAAATGTTATCCTTTTTTATTATACCCTATTCTTTTATATTTTCAATTTCTCTTTTTGTTTGATAATTTTCAATTTATTTATTTCATATCCTCTGCTTGTTCTATTATGTGCAGTTCTTGGGGATCTACTGCTATAGTGTATGTCTGCAGACTCTTATTCATGGTGATTTTTCACACTGTTAATTTCTGGAATGGAAATGGCTTGAAATGTTAACCTGGTACTCTCCAGGTTCAAGATAAATAGTATTTTTTCCTTCTCTTTATTAGCAAATTTTGCAAGATAATGATTTTTCCATATACTTATATTTTCAGTTACAAATTTCATGAAATGGGAGGTTTGGCTTTTAAAAGTTTTATGTACTATCCTTTGAAAAGCTAAGCAGTGTTATTAGTCATTAAGAATTTAATAAAAATTAGTTTACTATCACAGTTTTCCTCTGAATGTCCAGATTAGAAAGCAACAGAAAGTTCAAGGAAGAGAAAAAAGCCAAACCTTTGAAATAATTTATTTTTTGACTCAATTTCAATCTTTGATAACATATATTTTTCTTATTTGCAAATTGATTTGTATTCAATAATTTAGTTATAGAAAAGAAAAATACATTTAAATATATATTTAATAAGTAATTTCTATTGAAAACAACAAAATTACATGGACACTCGGATAGTTCAAAATATGTGGCTTCCACAGTGACTGTATATTTGGAAGCTTTCTTTAAACAAAGCTTTACTCAGTACTACTGAATATAAAATGTATCAATTAGGAGCTACACTCACTCAAGAGTGAGTGACAGATATGGATTCTGCACAGTGAGGCAACTCCTGGGGGATAGGGTGGTGATAATCTACAGAGCCCAGGTGGAAACCACTACAGGAGGCATACATCACATCATCTTTGTTGGACACAGTGCTTCAAATGGGATTGGACTTTAATATTTATATGTAAATAAGGTAATACATATTTAATCAGTTTCTACATTATTTCAATATATATTGATAGTAAAAATATATTCAACAGTGACACGCATGGTAGAAGGTGGAAGCTCTCAGTGGAGCAGCCGTCCTCCACCGCCTACTCACGCCCCACTTCCTCCATCCTGCTCCGCCCCATCCCTGGCATCCCCATCTCCCTCCACAAGTGACTGAGGGTAGAGTGGCCCTAACACCATCCCAGCATGAAGCCTGGGTCCCTGCAGAGGCTGAACTCAGCATCTCTTCCCTCTGCCATCACTGAGCTTCCCCGGAAACCAAGGAGAGAGTAGCACGACCACCAACCCCACCCACAACCACAATGCTACTACACTCATGAGGGACACCACTGGCCAAAGCCCCATCTGCCCTCAGGCCCGTGCACCAGGAGAGAAGATAAGATTACAGAGTAGAAGACCTTGAGCTCACCTCCTCCCACGAGAACACCAAAAACACAACTAACTGCTGAGCAACCATCAATGAAAAAGACTGGAACCTACCAAAGAGATATTCTACATCCAAAGACAAAAAAGAAATCACAACAAGATGGCAGGAGGGGCACACTCATGATATAATCAAACTCCATACCCCCCAGGGGTGGGCAACTCACAAACTGGAGAATAATTATATCACAGAAGTTCTCCCATGGGACTGAGAGTTCTGAGCCCTACATCAGGCTCCCAAGTTTCGGGGGTCTGGATGAAGAGCCCCAAGGGCATTTGGCTTTGAAGTCCAGTGGGTCTTGATCACAGGAGCTCCACAGGAATGGGGGAAACAGAGACACCACTCTTGGAGGACACACACAAGGTCTTGTGCACAACAGGACCCAGGGCAAAAACAGTGACTTCATATGAGCCTGGGCCTGACCTGCCTGCTGGTCTTGGATGGTCTCCTGGGTTGAAGGGAGGTTGGCTCTCGCTCTCTCTTGGGACATAAAAGCTGGTGACAAACATATCTGGAGTATTCATCTGAAGGCTGACATCTTGCTTGGGATATTAGCACCAAGACCTGGCCCCACCCAACAGCCTGTAGGCTCCAGTGCTTGGATCCCTCAGGCCAAACAACAAACAGGGTGGGAACACAGTTCCACTCATTAACAGACAGATTGCCTAAAGACCTCCTGAGCTCAGAGCCACCTGTAGACATGCCCATTTACATGGCCCTGCCCACTAGAGGACCAAGACCCAACTCTACCCACCAATGGGCAGGTACTGGTCCCTCCCACCAGGAAGTCTATAAAATCCTCTAGACTAGCCTCACCTACCAGGAGGCAGAAACCAGAAGTAAGAAATATACAGTCCCACAGCTTGTGGAATTGAGTCTACAAACACATCAGAACCTACCCTTGGACCAGCTGGTACCTGAAGATTGGGTGATGAGAGGGGGGTGTACTGCTTGAACACATAGGACATCCCCCACAGAGCGACACTTCTCCCAGGTCAAGAAACATAACTAACTTTCCACATACATAAAAATACAAATAAAAGTTCAGACAAAATGAGATGGCAGAGGAATATGTTCCAGACAAAGGAACAAGATAAAACCCCAGAAGAACTACCAGTGACATGGAGATAGGCAGTCTACCTGAGAAAGAGTTCAGAGTAATGACCGTAAAGATGATTCAACAATTCAGGAAAAGAATGGATGCACAGAGCAAGAAGTTATAAGAAGTTTTCAACAAAGAATTAGAAAAAATAAACAACCAATCAGAGTTGAAGAATACAATAACTGCAGTGAAAATTACACTAGAAAGAATTAATAGCAGAATAAATGAGGCAGAAGAACAGATAAGTGAGTTGGAAGACAGAATGATGGAAATAACTGCCTTGGAACAGAATAAAGAATGAAAAGAAATGTGGAAATCTAAGAGACCTTTGGGACAACATCAAATGCACCAGCATTTGCACTATAGGGATCCCAGAAGGAAGAGAGACAGAGGGCCTGAGAAGATATTTCAATAGATAATAGCTGAAAACTTCCCTAACATGGGAAAGGAAGCAGTCACCCAAGTCTAGGAAGTGCAGAGAGTACCATTCAGGATCAACTCAAGGAGGAACATGCTAAGACACACTGTAATCAAACTGACAAAAATTAAAGAAAAAAATATTAAAAGCATCGAGAGTAAAGCAACAAAACATACAAAGGAACCCCCATAATGTTATCAGCTGATTTTTCAGCAGAAACTCTGCAGACCAGAAGGGAGTGGCATGCTATACTTAAAGTAATTAAAGGGAAAAACCTACAACCAAGAATACTCAGCAAGGCTCTCGTTCAGATTTGACAGAGAAATCAAAAGCTTTACAGACAAGCAAAAGCTAAGAGAATTCAGCACCACCAAACCAGCTCTACAACAAATGCTAAGGAACTTCCCTAGGAATAAAAGAAAAGGCCACAACTAGAAACAAGAAAATTATGAATGGGAAAGCTCACTGGTAAAGGAAAAACATCCAGTAAAGGTAGGAAATCATCCACACACACATATGATATCTAAATCAGTAATCGTGAGAATAGGAGAGTACAAATGCAGGATACTGGAAATGCATTTGAAATTAAGAGATCAGCAACTTAAACCAATTATGTATATATATAGATTGCTATATCAAAACCTCATGGTAACTGCAAAACAAAATATAGATATACACACAAATAAGAAAAAGGAATCCAAACACAAAACTAAAAATAGTCATCAAATCACAAGACAACAAAAGAGTAAAGGCAGAAAAAAAGACCTAAAAAACAAATTCAAAACAATTAACAAAATGGCAGTAAGAACATACATATCAATAATTACCTAAAACATAAATGGATTAAATGCTTCAACCAAAAGACGTAGACTAGCTGCAGGGATACAAAAACAAGACCCGTATGTATGCTGTCTACAAGAGACCCACTTCAGACCTAGGGACACATACAGACTGAAAGTGAGGGAATGGAAAAAGTTATTCCAGGCAAATGGAAATCAAAAGAAAGCTGGAGTAGCAATACTCATATCAGACAAAATAGACTTTAAAATAAAGACTGTTACAAGAGACAAAGAACGACACTACATAATGATCAAGTGATCAATCCAAGAAGGTATAGCAATTATATATGCACCCAACATAGGAGCACCTCAGTATATAAGGCAAATACTAACAGCCATAAAAGGAGAAATCAACAGTAACACAATACTAGTGGGGGACTGTAATACCCTATTTACATCATGCAGACAGAAAATCAGTAAGGAATAACAAGACTTAAATGACACATTAGGCTGGATGGACTTAATTGTTATTTATAAGCATTCCATCTCAAAGCAGCAGATTACACATTCCTTTCAAGTGCACATGGAACATTCTGCAGGATAGATCACATGCTGGGCAACAAAGAGAGCCTTGGTAAATTTAAGAAAACTGAAATCATATCAAGCAACTTTTCCAACCAAAACGCAATGAGATTAGAAATTAACTACAAGAAAAAAACCTGCAAAAAACAAACACATGGAGGCTAAACAATATGCTACTAAGAAACCAATGAATCACTGAAAAACTCAGAGGAAATCAAAAAATACCTAGAGGAAAATGACAATGAAAACACAACGATCCAAAACCTATGGGATTCAGCAAAAGCAGCTCTAAGAGGGCAGTTTATAGCAATACAATCTTACCTTAAGACACAAGAAAACTCTCAAACAAACTAACATTACACCTAAAGCAACTAAAGAACAACAAACAAAATCCAAAGTTAGAAGGAAAGAAATTATAAACAGAGCAGAAATAAATGAAATAGAGACTAAGAAAAACTAGAAAAGATCAACAAAACTAAAAACTGCTTCTTGGAAAGATAAACAAAATTGATGAATCTTGAGCCAGACTGATCAAGAAAAAAAAAAGGAGAGGACACAGATAATAAAATTAGAAATGAAAACAGAGAAGTTAAAATGGACACCACAGAAATACAAAGCAGCATAAGAGACTACTACAAGCAACTATATGCCAATAAAATGGACAACCTAGAAGAAATGGACAAATTCTTAGAACGGTACAATCTCCCAAGACTGAACCAGGAAGAAATAGAAAATATGAATAGACCAATAACAAGAACTGAAAATGAAACTGTTATTAAAACTCCCAACAGGGCTTCCCTGGTGGCGCAGTGGTTGGGAGTCTGCCTGCCGATGCGGGGGACACCGGTTCATGCCCCGGTCTGGGAAGATCCCACACGCCGCGGAGCGGCTGGGCCTGTGACCCATGGCTGCTGAGCCTGCGCGTCTGGAGCCTGTGCTCCGCAATGGGAGAGGCTCGTGTACTGCAAAAAAAAAAAAACAAAAAAAAAACAACTCCCAACAAACAAAAGTCCAGGATCAGATGGCCTCACAGGTGAATTCTACCAAACATTTACACAAGAATTAACACTGATCCTTCTGAAACTATTCCAAAAAACTGCAGAGGAAGGAACACTACCAAACTTATTCTACAAGGCCACCATCACCCTGATACCAAAATCAGATTAATACACCAGAAAAAAAGAAAATTAGAGGCCAATATAGCTGATGAATAGACGCAAAAATACTCAACAAAATACTAGCAAACCAAATCCAACAATACATTAAAAGGACCATACACCATGATCAAGTTTGCCCCAAGGATGCAGAATTTCTTAATATCCGCAAATCAGTCAGTGTGATACACCACATTAACACATGGAAGAATTACAAACCATATGATCATCTCAATAGATGCAGAAAAAGCTTTTGATGAAATTCAACAACCATTTATGATAAAAGTCTCCAGAAAGTGGGCATACAGGGAACATACCTCAACATAATATAGGCCATATATAACAAACCTACAGCTAACATCATACTCAATGGTGAAAAGCTGAAAGCATTTCCTCTAACATCAGGAACAAGACAAGAATGTCCACCTTTGCCACTTTTATTCAACACAGTATTGAAAGTCCCAGCTACGGCAATCAGAGAAATAAAAGGAATCCAAACTGGAAAAGCAGTAAAACTGTCACTGCTTGAAGCATGATACTATACATAGAGAATCCTAAAGGTGCTACCAGAAAACTACTAGAGCTCATCAATGAATTTGGTAAAGTTGAATTACAGATACAAAATTGATACAGAGAAATCTGCTGAATTTCTATACACTAACAACAAAAGACCAGAAAAAGAAATTAAAGAATCTATCCCATTTACCATCACATCAAAAAGAATAAAATACCTAGGAATAAACCCACCTGGGGAGGAAAAGACCTGTACTCTGAAAACTATAAGATGCTGATGAAAGAAATCAAAGAAGACACAAAGAGATGGAAAGATATACCATGTTCTTGGATTGGAAGAATCAATATTGTCAAAATGACTATACTACCCAAGGCAATCTACAGATTCAGTGCAATTCCTATCAAATTACCAATTTCATTTTTCACAGAACTATAACAAAATGAATGTCCAAAGCAATCTTGAGAAAGAAAAATGGAGCTGGAAGCATCCGGCTCCCTGACTTCAGACTATACTACAAAGCTATAGTCAACAAAACAGTATGGTACTGGCACAAAAACAGAAATATAGATCAATGGAACAGGATAGACAGCCCAGAAATAAACCCATGCACCTATGGTCAATTAATCTATAACAAAGAAGGCAAGACTATATAATGGAGAAAACAGAGTCTCTTCAATAAACAGTGATGGGAAAACTAGACATCTGCTTGTAAAATAATGAAATTAGAACATTCTTTAACACCATACACAAGAATACACTCAAAATGGATTAAAGACCTGATACTATAAAACTCTTAGAGGAAAACACAGAAAGAACACTCTTTGATACAAATTGCAGCAAGGTCTTTTTTGATCTGTCTCCTAGACTAATGGAAATAAAAACAAACAAAAGGAGTCTAATTAAACTCCAAAGCTTTTCACAGCAAAGGAAACCATAAACAAAATGAAAAGACAACCCAGTGAATGGATGAAAATATTTGCAAACCACATAACCGACAAAAGATTAATCTCCAAAATCTACGAACACCTCATGCAGCTCAATATCAAAAAACAAACAACCCAATCAAAAATTGGGCAGAATATCTAAAAAGACATTTCTCCAAAGAAGACATACAGATGGCCAACAAGCATGTGAAAAGAGGCACATCACCACTAATTATTAGAGAAATGCAAATCAAAACTACAATGAGGTATCACCTCACACTGGTCAGAACGGCCAATATCAAAAAGTCTACAGGAGGAGCTTCAAGATGGCGGAAGAGTAAGATGTGGAGATCACCTTCCTCCCCACAAATACAACAGAAATATATCTATATGTGGAACAACTCTTACAGAACACCGACTGAATGCTGGCAGAAGACCTCAGACCTCCCAAAAGTCAAGAAACTCGCCACGTACCTGGTTAGGGCAAAAGAAAAAAGAGACAACAGAGACAAAAGAATAGGGATGGGACCTGCACCAGTGGGAGAAAGCTGTGAAGGAGGAAAGGTTTACACACACACTAGGAAGTCCCTTCGCGGGCGGGGAATGCGGGTGGCGGAGGGGGGAAGCTTTGGAGCCATGGAGGAGAGCGCAGCAACAGGGGTGCAGAGGGCAAAGCAGAGAGATTCCTGCACAGAGGATTGGTGCCGACCAGCACTCACCAGCCCAAGAGGCTTGTCTGCTCACCCGCTGGGGCGGGCGGGGGCTGGGAGCTGAGGCTTGGGCTTTGGAGGTCAGATCCCAGGGAGAGGACTGGGGTTGGCTGCGTGAACAGAGCCTAAAGGGGGCTAGTGCACCACGGCTAGCCGGGAGGGAGTCCGGGAAAAGATCTGGAACTGCCGAAGAGGCAAGAGACTTTTTCTTGCCTCTTCGTTTCCTGGTGCGCAAGGAGAGGGGATTAAGAGCTCTGCTTAAAGGAGCTACAGAGACAGGCATGAGCTGTGGCTATCACTGCGGACCCCAGAGATGGGCAAGAGACACTAAGGCTGCTCCTGCAGCCACCAAGAAGTCTGTGTGAAAGTACAGGTCACTCTCCACACCTCCCATCCTGGGAGCCTGTGCAGCCCACCACTGCCAGGGTTCCGTGATCCAGGGACAACTTCCCCGGGAGAACACATGGCGCACCTCAGGCTGGTGTAACGTCACGCCACTCCAGCCTCTGCTGCTGCAGGCTCGCCCCGCATCCGTACCCCTCCCTCCCCCAGGGCCTGAGTGAGCCAGAGCCAGCAAAGCAGCTGCTCCTTTAACCCAGTCTTGGCTGAGCGAAGAACACATGCCCTCAGACGATGTACACACAGAGGTGGAGCCAAATCCAAAGCTGAACCCCAGGAGTTGTGCGAACAAAGAAGAGAAAGGGAAATTCCTCCCAGCAGTCTCAGGAGCAGCAGATTAAATCTCCAGAGTCAACTTGATGTACCATGCACTTGTGGAATACCTGAATAGACAACGAACCATCACAAACTGAGGAGGTAGACTTTGGGAGCAATGATATATATTTTTTTCCCCTTTTTCTCTTTTTGTGAGTGTGTATGCGTATGCTTCTGTGTGTCATTTTGTCTGTATAGCTTTGATTTCACCATTTGTCCTAGGATTCTGTCTGTCCATGTTTTTCTTTGTTTTTTTTAGTATAGTTTTCATTGCTTGTTATGATTGGTGAATTTGTTTTTTGGTTTGGTTGTTCTTTCTTTCTTTTTAATTACTTAAAAAAATTTTTTTAATAATTATTTTTTGTTTTTTATTTTAATAACTTATTTTATTTTACCTTACCTTTTTCTTTCTTTCGATTTTCTCCCTTTTATTCTGAGCCGTGTGGATGACAGGCTCTTGGTGCTCCAGCCAGGCGTCAGGACTGTGCCTCTAAGGTGGGAGAGCCAAGTTCAAGACATTGGTCCACCAGAGACCTCCAAGCTCCACGTAATATCAAACAGCAAAAATCTCCCAGAGATCTCCGTCTCAACGCCAAGACACAGCTCCACTCAACGACTAGAAAGCTACAGTGCTGAACATCCTATGACAAACAAGTAGCAAGACAGGAACACAACCTCACCCATTAGCAGAGAAGATGTCTAAAATCATAATAAGGTCACACACCCCCCACAACACACAACCAGATGTGGACCTGCCCATCAGAAAGACAAGATCCAGCCTCATCCACCAGAACACAGGCACTAGTCCCCTCCACCAGGAAGCCTACACAAACCACTGAACCAACCTTAGTCACTGGGGACAGACACCAAAAACAAAGGGAACTATGAACCTGCAGCCTGCAAAAAGGAAACCCCGAACACAGTAAGTTAAGCAAAATGAGAAGACAAAGAAACACACAGAAGATGAAGGAGCAAGATAAAAACCCACCACACCTAACAAATGAAGAGGAAATAGGCAGTCAACCTAAAAAAGAATTCAGAATAATGATAGTAAAGATGATCCAAAATTTGGAAACAGAATGGAGAAAATAAAAGAAACGTTTACCAAGGATCTAGAAAAACTAAAGAGCAGGCAAACAATCATGAAAACCACAATAAATGAAATTAAAATTCTCTAGAAGGGATAAATAGCAAAATAACTGAGGCAGAAGAACGGATAAGTGACCTGGAAGATAAAATAGTGGAAATAACTACTGCAGAGCAGAATGAAGAAAAAAGAATGAAAAGAATTGAGGACAGTCTCAGAGACCTCTGGGCCAATATTAAACGCACCAACATTCGAATTATAGGGGTCCCAGAAGAAGAAGAGAAAAAGAAAGGGACTGAGAAGATATTTGAAGAGCTTTTAGTTGAAAACTTCCTTAATATGGGAAAGGAAATAGTTAATCACGTCCAGGAAGCAAAGAGAGTCCCATACAGGATAAATCCAAGGAGAAACATGCCAAGACACATATTAATCAAACTGTCAAAAATTAAATACAAAGAACAAATATTAAAAGCAGCAAGAGAAAAACAACAAATAACATATAAGGGAATCCCCATAACGTTAACAGCTGATCTTTCAGCAGAAACTCTGCAAGACAGAAGGGAGTGGCAGGACATATTTAAAGTGATGAAAGGGAAAAACCTACAACCAAGATTACTCTATCCAGCAAGAATCTCATTCAGATTTGATGGAGAAATTAAAACCTTTACAGACAAGCAAAAGGTAAGAGAATACAGCACAACCAAACCAGCTTTACAACAAATGCTAAAGGAACTTCTCTAGGCAGGAAACACAAGAGAAGGTAAAGACCTACAATAACAAACCCAAAACAATTAAGAAAATGGGAATAGGAACATACATATCAATAATTACCTTAAATGTAAATGGGTTAAATGCTCCAACCCAAAGACACAGACTGGATGAATGGATACAAAAACAAGACCTGTATATACAAGAGACCCACTTCAGACCTAGGGACACATACAGACTGAAAGTGAGGGAATGGAAAAAGGTATTCCATGCAAATGGAGATAAAAGAAAGCTGGAGTAGCAATTCTCGTATCAGACAAACTACACTTTAAAACAAAGACTATTACAAGAGACAAAGAAGGACACTACATAATGATCAAGGGATCAATGCAAGAAGAAGATATAACAATTGTAAATATTTATGCACCCAACATAGGAGCACCTCAATACATAAGGCAAATACTAACAGTCATAAAAAGGGAAATCAACAGTAACACAATCATAGTAGGGGACTTTAACACCCCACTGTCACCAATGGACAGATAATCCAAAATGAAAATAAATAAGTTAACATAAGCTTTAAATGATACATTAAACAAGATGGACTTAATTGATATTTACAGGACATTCCATCCAGAAACAACAGAATACACTTTCTACTCAAGTGCTCACGGAACATTCCACATGAGAGATCATATCTTGGGTCACAAATCAAGCCTTGGTAAATTTAAGAAAATTGAAATCATGTCAAGTATCTTTTCTGACCACAATGCTATGAGACTAGATATCAATTACAGGAAAAAAAAGTCTGTAAAAAAATACAAATACATGGAGGCTAAACAATACACTGCTTAATAACCAAGAGATAACTGAAGAAATCTAAGAGGAAATCAAAGAATACGTAGAAACAAATGAAAATGAAAACACAATGACCCAAAGCCTATGTGATGCAGCAAAAGCAGTTCTAAGAGGGCAGTTTATAGCAATACAATCCTACCTTAAGAAACAAGAAGCATCTCAAATAAACAACCTAACCTTACATCTAAAGCAATTAGAGAAAGAAGAACAAAAAAACCCCAAAGTTAGCATAAGGAAAGAAATCATAAAGATCAGATCAGAATGAAAAAGAAATGAAGGAAATGATAGCAAAGCTCAATAAAACTAAAAGCTGGTTCATTGAGAAGATAAAGAAAATTGATAAACCATTAGCCAGACTCAACAAGAAAAAAAGGAAGAAGACTCAAATCAGTAGAATTAGAAATGAAAAAGGGGAAGTAACAACTGACACTGCAGAAATACAAAAGATCATGAGAGATTACTACAAGCAACTCTATGCCAATAAAATGGACAACCTGGAAGAAATGGACAAATTCTCAAAAATGCACAACCTTCCAAGACTGAATCAGGAAGAAATAGAAAATATGAACAGACCAATCACAAGCACTGAAATTGAAACTGTGATTAAAAATCTTCCAACAAACAAAAGCCCAGGAACAGATGGCTTCACAGGCGAATTCTATCAAACATTTAGAGAAGAGCTAACACCTAGCCTTCTCAAACTCTTCCAAAATATAGCAGAGAGAGGAACACTCCCAACCTTATTCTATGAGGCCACCATCACCCTGATACGAAAATCAGACAACAATGTCACAAAGAACAAAAACTAGAGACCAATAACACTGATGAACATAGATGCAAAAATCCTCAACAAAATACTAGCAAACAGAATTCAACAGCACATTAAAAGGATCATACACCATGATCAAGTGGGGTTTCTCCCAGAAATCCAAGGATTCTTCAATATATGCAAATCAATCAATGTAATAAAGCATATAAACAAATAGAAGGAGAAAAACCATATGATCATCTCAATAGATGCAGAGAACACTTCTGACAAAATTCCACACCTATTTATGATAAAAACCCTGCAGAAAGTAGGCACAGAGGGACCTTACCTCAACATAATAAAGGCCATATATGACAAACCTACAGTCAACATCATCCTCAATGGTGAAAAACTGAAACCATCTCCACTAAGATCAGGAACAAGACAAGGTAGCCCACTCTCACCACTATCATTCAACCTAGTTTTGGAAGTTTTAGCCACAGCTATCAGAGAAGAAAAGAAGTAAAAGGAATCCAAATCGGAAAAGAAGAAGTAAAGCTGTCACTGTTTGCAGCTGACATGATACTATACATAGAGAATCCTAAAGATGCTACCAGAAAACTACTAGAGCTAATCAATGAATTTGGTAAGGTTGCAGGATACAAAATTAGTGCACAGAAATCTCTTACATTCCTATACACTAATGATGAAAAATCTGAAAGTGAAATTAAGAAAACACTCCCATTTACCACTGCAACAAAAAGAATAAAATACCTAGGAATAAACCTACCTAAGGAGACAAAAGACCTGTATGCAGAAAACTATAAGACACTGATGGATGAAATTAAAGATGACACAAACAGATGGAGTGATATACCATGTTCTTGGATTGGAAGAGTCAACACTGTGAAAATGACTCTACTACCCAAAGCAATCTACAGATTCAATGCAATCCCTATCAAACTACCACTGGCATTTTTCACAGAACTAGGAAAAAAAATTTCACAATTTGTATGGAAACATGAAAGGCCCTGAATAGCCAAAGCAATCTTGAGAAAGAAAAACGGAGCTGGAGGATTCAGGCTCCCAGACTTCACACTATACTACAAAGCTACAGTAATCAAGACAGTATGGTACTGGCACAAAAACAGAAATACAGATCCATGGAACAGGACAGAAAGCCCAGAGATAAACCCACGCACCTATGGTCACCTTATCTTGATAAAAGAGGCAAGAGTATACAATGGAGAAAAGACAGTCTCTTCAATAATTGGTGCTGGGAAAACTGGACAGCTACATGTAAAAGAATGAAATTAGAACACTCCCTAACACCATACACAAAAATAAACTCAAAATGGATTAAGGACCTAAACGTAAGGCAGACACTGTCAAACTCTTAGAGGAAAACATAGGCAGAACTCTCTATGACATAAATGACAGCAAGATCCTTTTTGACCCACCTCCTAGAAAAATGGAAATAAAAACAAAAATAAACAAATGGGACCTAATGAAACTAAAGCTTTTTCACAGCAAAGGAAACCATAAACAAGACGAAAAGACAACCCTCAGAATGGGAGAAAATATTTGCAAATGAAGCAACTGACAAAGGATTAATCTCCAAAATTTACAAGCAGCTCATGCAGTTCAATATCAAAAAAGCAACCACGCAATCCAAAAATGGGCAGAAGACCTACATAGACATTTCTCCAAAGAAGATATACAGATTGCCAACAAACACATGAAAGAATGCTCAACATCATTAAGCATTAGAGAAATGCAAATCAAAACTACAATGCGATATCATCTCACACTGGTCAGAATGGCCATGATCAAAAACTCTACAAACAATAAATGCTGGAGAGGGTGTGGAGAAAAGGGAACCCTCTTGTACTGTTGGTGGTAATGTAAATTGATACAGCCACTATGGAGAACAGTATGGAGGTTCCTTAAAAAACTAAAAATAGGGCTTCCCTGATGGCGCAGTGGTTGAGAGTCCGCCTGCCGATGCAAGGGACATGGGTTCATGCCCTGGTCCGGGAGGATTCCACATGCCACAGAGTGGCTGGGCCCGTGAGCCATGGCCACTGAGCCTGCGCGTCCAGAGCCTATGCTCCGCAATGGGAGAGGCCAGAACAGTGAGAGGCCCGTGTACCACAAAAAAAGAAAACAAAAAAACCCCTGAAAATAGAACTATCATACGACCCAGCATTCCCACTACTGGGCATATACCCTGAGAAAACCATAATTCAAAAAAAGTCATGTACCACAATGTTCATTGTAGCTCTATTTACAATAGCCAGGACATGGAAGCAACCTAAGTGTCCATCGACAGATGAATGGATAAAGAAGATGTGGTGCATATATACAATGGAATATTACTCAGCTATAAAAAGATATGAAATTGAGTTATCTGTAGTGAGGTGGATGGACCTAGAGTCTGTCATGCCGAGTGAAGTAAGTCAGAAAGAGAAAAACAAATACCGTATGCTAACACATTTATATGGAATCTAAAAAAAAAAAAAATGGTCATGAAGAACCTAGGGTCAAGAAGGGAATAAAGATGCAGACCTACTAGAGAATGGACTTGAGGACACGGGCAGGGGGAAGGGTAAGCTGGGACAAAGTGAGAGAGTGGTAGTCTATATATGGACATATATACACTACCAAATGTAAAACAGATAGCTAGTGGGAAGCAGCCACATAGCACAGGGAGATCAGCTCAGTGCTTTGTGACCACCTAGAGGGATGGGATAGGGACAGAGGGAGATGCAAGAGGGAAGAGATATGGGGACATATGTGTATGTATAACTGATTCACTTTGTTATAAAGCAGAAACTGACACACCATTGTAAAGCAATTATATTCCAATAAAAATGTTAAAAAAAATTAAGGTAAAAACAAGGTATTTAAAAAAAAAGAAAAAGACACTTGCACCCCAATGTTCATTGCAGCACTATTTACAACAGCCAGGTCATGGAAGCAACCTAAATGACCATCGACAGACAAATGGATAAAGAAGATGTGGTACATATATACAATGGAATATTACTCAGCCATGAAAAGGAACGAACTTGGGTCATTTGTAGAGATGTGGATGCATCTAGAAACTGTCATACACAGTGAAGTATGTCAGAAAGAGAAAAAGAAATATGATATATTAACACATATATGTGGAACATAGAAAATGGTACAGATGAACCGGTTTGCAGAGCAGAAATTAAGACACAGAAGTAGAGGACAAACGTATGGACACCAAGGCGGGAAGCGGCGGGGGGTGAGGGTGGTGGTGGTGGGATGAATTGGGAGATTGGGATTGTCATGTATACACTGATGTGTATAAAATGGATTTCTAATAAGAAAATAAATAAACATTTTTTTTAAAAAAGTCTACAAACAATAAATCCTGGAGAGGGTGTGGAGAATAAAGGAACCCTCCTACACTGTTGGTGCAAATGTAAACTACTGTGGAGAACAGTATGGAGGTTCTTGAAAAAACTAAAAACAGAGCTACCATATGATCCTCCAATTTCACTCCTGGGCATATATCTGGAGAAAACCATAATCTGAAAAGATACATGCACCCCAATGCTCATAGCAGTAATATTTACAATAGCCAAGACATGGAAGCAACCTCAACGTCCATCAACAGATGAATGGATAAAGAAGAAGTGGTATATATATATAGATAGATATAGATATAGATATAGATACAATGGAATATTACTCAGCCATAAAAAAGAATGAAATAATGCTCTTTGCAGTAATATGGATGGACCTAGAGATTATCATACTCAGTGAAGTAAGCCAGACAGAAAAAGACAAATATCATGATATCACTTATTTGTGGAATCTAAAAAAATATATACAAATGAACTTATTCACAAAACATAAATAGACTTACAAACATAGAAAACAAACTTATGGTTCCTAAGGGGGGGTAAATTAGGATTTGGGGATTAAAATATGCACACTACTATATATAAAATAGATAACTAACAAGGACCTACTGTATTACACAGGGAACTATACTAAATATCTTGTAATAACATGTAATGTAAGAGAAATTTTAAAAAGAATATATATAAAAGTGAACCGCTTTGATGTATACCTGAACCTAACACAACATTGTAAATTTAACATATTTCAATAAAATTTTTTTAATTAAAGCATTTTTTTAAATGTTTAAGTGACATTCATATTTTAACGTCCAACTCAACTGCTCATAAACCAAAGTCTTGAATCATTTTTTTGGTGCTTCAAAGGAAAAACTACCCATACTTCAGACAAAATGTCCTTGCAGAAAATAATTTGTCCCTAGGGAGACAGGTGTTGCTAACTCAAATACTGTACAACGAAATGTCTGAAGCTATCATACTTTTGATATATAACAAACACTCATCTTAAGATAACCATTATACTGTTGATTTCCAGTTTATTTCTCCTTATAAGTACATCATCTGGCAGCACATCCTAGTAAAACTTCACATCATTATGTTCTCCTCCTAAGAAAAACTCTACCTGGTTCATGATAATATAAATCACGATACAGTTTGGATTTTTAAAAACCCCAAAACATATTTCACCATGAACTTCTTACATAAGACAACATGAATATTAAACAAAATATTGTTTAGAAGCCCTGGTTTTTACTATTGAGGAAAGGATCCTATGAAAATCATCATTATTATCACATGGAAAACATATCTGACGTCTTTGGGAAACTAGGAAAATTTGCTCTTCTTAGGAATAAAAGCCAAATATTTATTTAAGTAATTTTTCTATTTTCTTTGTTTTTCAGAACTGAAAACCTGGAGGCTGTTCAACTAGAAGCTAAGAGCAAATTATATTACAAGGACAAAGTGTGTTTAATCAAAATGGTTCGTGAAGTTAGCATTTAAAAATGAAACAGAAAAATACGATAACAGAACTAACTCAGTCAAATACGGGCTAAAAATACCTTTGTCAATTGTCTCTGGGTAACAATTAAATATTACAAATAAATTAGAAAAACCAAAATATAATCTCAAAATTCAATGGTCTTATGATAAAAGGGTTCTTCATTTTTTTTTTTTTCTTTTTACCATTCCTTCTATTTTAGCTCTGGCTCTTGTCTCCTCTGCCTATTTTAATATATGAGTATCCCCCCAAGATTCTGTATTTAGCCCTTTGCTTTTTTTTTTTTTTAACTGTATACTACTTCCTTGCAGTCTTTCATCTATTCCCATCACATCAGCTCTTCTTCACCTCTTCATGCACTCCTCTCAAACTGCCAGCCTGCTGCACATCTCCAACAGATGTTATATATGCCAAATTTGTCTGCAACAGAACATCTTTCCTTCAAATCAACCAGTGTCCGGATTTCACTCTGTTTATGACTTTACCACTCTCCAAGTTACTTGGGCATAAGGCTTTAGATTTTTTTTTAATCTTTCTTTTCTTTTTTGCAGTACGCGGGCCTCTCACTGTTGCGGCCTCTCCCGTTGCGGAGCACAGGCTCTGGACACACGGGCTCAGTGGCCATAGCTCACGGGCCCAGCCGCTCCATGGCATGTGGGATCTTCCCGGACCGGGGCACGAACCCGTGTCCCCTGCAACGGCAGGCGGACTCTCAACCACTGTGCCACGACGGAAGCCCTAAAATCTTTTTCTTCATTTCCACACCATTCTCCTAAGTCCTCCACTGAAGATCAACCAGTTCAACTCCTGAAAATCTTTCAGTTTTGAGTGGCCCTAAATGTCACCTTAAGGATACTTTGTTTTGTCCCCCTATATGGGATACCTGTCAGAAAGCCTATGAATATGCTTTAAAGTATAGATTATAGTACCTAGAGAAAAGGTTGGTTCAGGGTCCAGAGAAGCTTGCAATTCACCATTTCCAGGAAACTCAAATATGCAGAGACTGGATCACACCCTAATTGAATAAGAATTAATGCATCTAGTGTACACACATGCTATAGTTAAAGGTTGTGCATGTTTATCTTTGCATCACAGGTATAAAAAAAGCAGAAGAGACTATGTTAAATGACTTTCACCACAATGACTACATATTAGTCTTATCAGTGACTACATTTCAGCCTTAATTTTTTAAGATTTAAATTTCTGATTCAATGATCAATGGTGATGTTCCCTACTAAATTTTTCATATCTTCATTGTGGCCCTTAACACATTTATAATACGAGTTTTCTTGTCGGTCTCCTAGGGCAAGAGTGCTCTATACAGGATTACATTTCATTCTTTTTTGTATTTCCAGCACTTAACACAGTGCCTGATCCAAAATGTGTGTTGGATGAATTAACTTATATTGACTATTAGTCAATAAAGTTATGGTGACTTTTCTATTACTAAGAATAAAAAAGATACTGTGCTCAACTGTGTTATTAAAAATTGGAATGTAAAAGGAGTTAATTTTTTTCCAAATAGAAATAGAAACAGTTCTAAGACTCCTTTTTTATATTTATAAAACCTTTGTAATCTGGCTACTCTTTGTCAATGTCTTGAAACTTCAAGTATCAATATTTGAGAGTTGGCTTCATCCTCCTTTTAGTACTGCCAATTTGGTCTTTCCTCAAAAATTCATCAAATCTTATTCATTGCTCCAGTTCAAAATATAAATGTGCATATTTGAAAATAACATTTAATATCCAAATATTCTAAAATTATAATTGTTAGACTAATCTCACTAAAAGACCAACTAGTTGAGGCTTTCAATACCTTCTTCATGTTTGTCTTAATAGAAGAATAAAGGAGAAAAAGATGTAAAAGCTTACAGGAAAAAAATCCATTTGCTGATTAAAGACAATATTCAAAATCAATGAAAAAAATATATTTTTTTAATTCACTGTTTTGCCACAGAACCAGTTAAAGCAAGATCTTTGGACTTAAAAGAGTAATGTCTAAAATTCAAATGTAGGGCATTTATAGTTTTGTGATGTAAACTTCTCTCATCCCCTGAACTTACGTCAGGTCTATTTCAAACACAAATTCCTTGGTTGGGGACTGTAAAAAAATTTTTTTGGAAACCAGCAATCACTTTTTGCCAAACCTGATGCAGTATATACGGTACAGAATAGGGACAATGGATGTGAGATACAAAGATAATCCACAAAGAGACCCGACTCTGTGGAAATAAGAACAAAAGAGGACCAGGAAGAAGTAAACAATCAACCTCATCCCCAAAAGAGTGGGAAAGACACAGGCCACCTCCATTTATGGAAAGAGCCTCGAGCCAATTGTATTTGACTCTCAGACAATAGGCATTTTAACAAACACCTGGATTACCTAGCTTTGAAAGTAAAAGAAATATGAACAAAAACGCTCTAAGATTACAAACTTAAGAAAGGAAGTGTCAGTATTATGCAGCATTCGGCAGAGATCTTTGGAGGCTTGAGCGTGCATTTGCGTATGATGAAACTGACCCAGAACTGTCTTTGTGAGGCATGGGGTTGAGGAGTTGGCTCCTCCTATAGGACCTACTGAGTCTACTGAGAGGCAGAAATGGAACAGCCATTCATTCAGACCATCCTGATTCGGTTCCTTCATTTTTATTAGATGATTTCAAACCTGTTTTGTTTGTTTGCATTGGTTGATTTCAAGTCAATCTATTTGCTTTTAATCAGCAAAATCGCTCTGTCCTCCAAAATCAGCAAAATTCTCTGTCATGGCAGAGAATATGACCTCATATATTTCACTACCTCCAACTATTATCAAAATCAAAGGTACAAAAAGTAACATTCCCAAAGGATGATAGCTTAAAAAATATGTAATTTATTCATCTCTATAATTGCCTAGATTTTAATCCTGGCTCAAACCAAAACGTCATTCATTAAACTGAAAAAATATGTGGACAGTATTTTTGTGGTGTGTGTGTGTTTGGACAAGTTGCTCTACTCCAATAAAATTGCTTTTACGGAATTGGGCTTTCTTGTGATGCCCTCTGCTTACTTGCTTTTGGTTTTATGGGTGAGATATATTGCGGAAGTTGTCTC
The DNA here is from genome assembly GCF_937001465.1 of Orcinus orca. Lineage (NCBI taxonomy): Eukaryota > Metazoa > Chordata > Mammalia > Artiodactyla > Delphinidae > Orcinus > Orcinus orca. Next base: position 68,993,192 of record NC_064565.1, read on the forward strand.
TCACATCACTCAGCCAGCCCTTCATAAGTCCCTGGGGAGACTTCCTCAGACCGTCAGTGCAAGGAAGAGCTTTACCTCTCCTAATCAAATGACACATTCTTATTTTATAGACCATTCAAGTCCCACAAATACCTGCCCATCTAAGGAAATTTATTCAATTAAGTTTTCATTTTCATTTTAACTTCTTTTATCTCTTCTCAAATGAATTTAAAATAAGAACACTGTAAAAGACTCACCATTAAAGTGGAATACTTTTATATATATATATATATATTTTTTTTTTTTTTTCCTGTATGTTTCTAGAGAGATGAACCAAACTACAGCCTCTGTAGTTTCCTGTCTTCTTAAAACAATCAGGTCTCCTTGAAGGGACCACTTAGTAACAGTTCTCCTAGCTCTAATATTTCCCTTCACCTCATCTTTTGTGCATAAAATCGTATCAGTTGGCTGCCCTTGACCAACTTGGGTCCTCAGTCTTCTTGGTCAATGATTCCTGGCCTGAAAATTTCTAACATCGCCATGTGCCTGCTCTTTGTCTGGCACCCATCTCTGTCCTGAGTCATCTTACCCCAAGCTGTGCATCAACTACACCAGCTGCCTCTACCTTGATCAATCTGGCAAACAGGAAGAAATGGCCAAAACAAAAAACAAAAAAAAAAGAAAGTAAGACTTACAAGTTTATGAGAAGAAAAAAGTCCTAAAACTCAGTTTGATTATACTTTACCTAGATACCTTTAGAAATCCAATTTGCTTTATATGTCTATTCATGCACTTTATTTAAAATGTAAAATATAAATGCCATTCAGAAATTTTAGATACAATTGAATTCAAAAGGAGATAATATTCTAGTAAATGCTCTCTTTTCTCTGGATATTACCTTCAGAAAAATCTACCCTGAAATATAGACAATTCAAATATTATCTTCAAAAAACTGTTATCCTCACTGGACAGCCATGTGTACATCAATGAAGTTAGAACACTCCCTCACACCATACACAAAATATAAACTCAAATGGCTTAAAGACTTAAATATGAGACATGACACCATAAAACTCCTAGAAGAGAACATAGGCAAAACATTCGCTGACATAAATAGCACTGATGTTTTAGGTCAGTCTCCCAAGGCAATGTAAATAAAAGCAAAAATAAACAAATGGAACCTATAAATCAAACTTATAAGCTTTTGTATAGCAAAGGAAACCATAAACAAAAACAAAAGACAACCTATAGACTGGGAGAGAATTGCAAATGATGTGACTGACAAGGGCTTAATTTCCAAAATATACAAACAGTGCATACAACTCAATTTCAAAAAACAAACAACCTAATCCAAAAATGGACAGAAGACCTAAATAGACATTTCTCCAAAGAAGACATGCAGATGGACAACGGGCACATGAAAAGATGCTCACCATCACTAATTATTAGAGAACGGCAAATCAAAACTACAATGAGGTATCACCTCACACCAGTCAGAATGGCCATCATCAAAAAGTCTACAAATAATAAATGCTGGAGAGGATGTGGAGAAAAGGGAACCCTCTTGCACTGTTGGTGGGAATGTAAATTGATAGAGCCAATATGGAGAACAGTGTGGAGGTTCCTCAAAAAACTAAAAATAGTTACTGTCTGATCCAGCAATGCCACTCCTGAGCATATACTTGGAAAAGATGAAAACTTTAATTCAAAAAGATACATGCACCCCAATATTCATGGAGGCACTTTTTACAATAGCCAGGACATGGAAGCACCCTAAGTGTCCATCCACAGATGAATGGATAAAGAAGATGTGATACACACACACACACACACACACACACACACACACACACACACAATGGAATATTAGTCAGCCATAAAAAAGAATGAAATGCCATTTTCAGCAACATGTATGTAGAGATTATCATACTAAGTGAAGTAAGTCAGACAGAGAAAGATAAATATTATGATATCACTTTTATGTGGAATCTAAAAAATAGTACAGATGAACTTATTTAAAAAACCCAAACTCACAGACATAGAAAACAAACTTATGGTTACCAAAGGGGAAGGGGGGGAGGGATAAATTGGGAGTATGGGATTAACAGATGCACGCTACCATATATAAAACAGATAAACAACAAGAATTTACTGTATAACACAGGGAACTGTATTCAATATCTTGTAATAAACTGTAACAGAAAAGAATAGAAAAAAAGGAATATACATATATACACATACACACACACACACACACACACACACATATATATATGTATAACCAAATCACACTGCTGTACACCTGAAACTAACACAATATTGTAAATCAACTATATTCCAATTTAAAAAAAAACTGTTATTCTCAAGCCATCCAGTACATATATGCACTTGCCATCAATGTGTAGGTAGAAGAAAAGCAAATTCTAATATAAGCTCAAAAGAAACATTAATAGAAAAATAACAAGTGAAAAAAAATATTTAAGAACTGTTTTATTTCAGATTATCAAAGTTTCTTTAAGGAAGCGGTCATTCAACAGTTACTTCCTAAGTCATTCTATAAGGTCAGCATCACCTTGATAGCAAAGTCATAAAAAAGATAATAAAAGCAGAAAAGAAAACTACACACAAATATTTCTCACAAATATCAATGTTAAAATCCTCAACAAAATACTAGCAAACCAAATTCAGTAAAATATTAAAAGAATTATATACCGTGATCATGTGGGATTTATTCCTGGAATGCAAGGATGGTTCAACATATGAAAATCAATCAATGTAATACACCACATTAATAGAATGAAAGGAAAAAGCCATATGATTATTTCAATTGATGTAGAAAAAGCATGTGACCAAATTCAACACCTTTCATGATAAAAACACTTAACAAACTAACAACAGAAGCAAATGACCTCAACATAATCAAGGGTTACTGTACTGATAAATACAGTGTCATGTTTAGATTAATAACCTATGTCAAGGAAACTAGACTCATTAAAAATCTCCACAAGGAGTACTTACCTGCCAAAATTTTCTTGAACTGTCTAAACCATACGTCACAGTGGTCTTCACTTAAATTAATAAGATCAAGTGTAGAATCCTTTAATTTATTTTGTTCCTTTTTCAAACATATGAAGAGTGTGATTCCTAATAAAGTACCACTTCTCTGCTGTTTAACTGAATAACGCCGTTTCAGTTTGACAGAGAATATGTCTTTGAGTTCAATAAATTCTTCTTTATGTCGAAAATTATACTTGGAATCACCTGAAAAGAAATTAAATTTTCTAATCAAAACCACTGTGTCTATATCTTATATGTATGAATAATAAATAGTGAAAACCCACAAAATCGTTATCATCTGTTATTTTACGATTATGCTTTATGTCAAGTCCTGTATGAGATGGGTGGGGAAAAAAAAAGAAAAATTGGGTCTATTTTCCCATAAATAGAAGAAATGGAAGGGAGTCCCTGCCACACAAGGCCTAGGACATTCAGAATCTGAGAATATTCAATGTATGAAGAATTCCAGGAACATAAACAAAGCAACATTTCAATAATAAGAAGTTAGTATCATGCAAGAGGCTTCCTGGTACTTACAAGGACAGAGTAAAGTAACGGAAAGAAGAGAATTCACTAACAGAAGTGAGTTTATGACAGGTTGTTGAAGGCAACATGTAAAGGAAAGAAAATTTACATTCTAGGGAAAGTAACACATATGCAAAAAGGAAACAGAGCAAGATTACTGTGAGCAGAAAGCATTATGAATGCCTGCTATTCTAAAAAGAAAGATCCACCTGAATCTTACTATAGTCAGACTTTATTTTATAGTGGCATGAAATTTTACTGGTTATGTTTAAACACAGGTCAGAAAACACCTGTTGTGATAATGGACTTTTTCAACTGACTCTCAAAGTAGAAGTGTTTTATACTTTAAAAATAGTACTTTCAAAACTTCCACTCTGGCCCACATGGAATCACAGGGAATGCTTTTTTACCTTCTGCCTGAAACGACTAACAGAGCACACCAGAGAAAGGAAACATCAGTTTCAGACATGGGACATTAGGTAGCACGGGACAGTGATCCCTGAGAGAGGGAAAACAAAGAAGCCATATGATTACAAGCCGACCGTCCCAGGCCACAGGGAGCGGAACCCTGGTGGAGCCTGGTTGTCTCCCTGAGCTGAGGAGGACTGAGGAGCCAGGAAAGCCAAGATGACTTAGAGTTCACTTGGAAAATTATTATAAAAAGGAGAGTTGCACAGAAAGAGAACTCTGTAGATCTTCCCCCTGAATCTTCAGCTGAGCATGGATCTGTATATGTGTGAGGCCAGGGAAAGAATTACCCAAAGGATTAGAGAGAACAACACTCAGAGATCACACAGGTGTTTCCACCAGCCAAAGTGGAAAAATAATGAAATTCGTGGGACTTTGGGGAGAGCACTTAAAAAAGTATTGTCTTGTTAGTGAGCTGACCAAAGGCTGCTCTGATTCCACCTAACAAAGCTTAAAAGCAAGCCTCAAAAGGATTCAAGTGTTTCCAAGTAACTTAACATCCTAGAACAAAGTTCAAGAGTATTTACTGGAGCTGCAATGAACATTTTGGTACATGACTCTTTTTGAATTATGGTTTTCTCAGGGTATATGCCCAGTAGCGGGATTGCTGGGTCATATGGTAGTTCTATTTTTAGTTTCTTAAGGAATCTCCATACTGTTCTCCATAGTGGCTGCATCAATTTACATTCCCACCAACAGTGCAAGTGTGTTCCGTTTTCTCCCCACCCTCTCCAGCATTTATTGTTTGTAGAGTTTTTGATGATGGCCATTCTGACCGGTGTGAGATGATATCGCATTGTAGTTTTGATTTGCATTTCTCTAATGCTTAATGATGTTGAGCATTCTTTCATGTGTTTGTTGGCAATCTGTATATTTTCTTCGGAGAAATGTCTATTTAGGTCTTCTGCCCATTTTTGGATTGGGTTGTTTGTTTTTTAATATTGAGCTGCATGAGTTGCTTGTATGTTTTGGAGATTAATCCTTTGTCAGTTGCAGCACATGGAAGCAACCTAAGTGTCCATCAACAGATGAATGGATAAAGAAGATGTGGCACATATATACAATGGAATATTACTCAGCCATAAAAAGGAACGAAACTGAGTTATTTGTAGTGAGGTGGATGGACCTAGAGTCTGTCATACAGAGTGAAGTAAGTCAGAAAGAGAAAAACAAATACCATATGCTAACACATATATATGGAATCTAAAAAAAAAAAAAAAAAAAGAAAATGGTCAGAAAAACCGAGGGGCAAGATGGGAATAAAGATGCGGACCTACTAGAGAATGGACTTGAGGATATGGGGAGGGGGAAGGGTAAGCTGGGACAAAGTGAGAGAGTGGCATGGACATATATACACTACCAAACGTAAAACAGATAGCTAGTGGGAAGCAGCCGCATAGCACAGGGAGATCAGCTCGGTGCTTTGTGACCACCTAGAGGGATGGGATAGGGACAGAGGGAGATGCAAGAGGGAAGAGATATGGGGACATATGTGTATGTATAACTGATTCACTTCGTTATAAAGCAGAAACTGACACACCATTGTAAAGCAATTATACTCTAATAAAGATGTTAAAAAAGAAAAAAAAAGAAAAGCATTTACAGGAATACGAAAATATTTAGCAACTCTAAATGGTAAAATTCACAATTGCTCTCATTCAATCACAAATCACTACACATGTAAAAAGGCAGAAAAATACCAGCCATGATAAGAGACAAAGAAATCAATAGAAACAGATGTAGAAATGGTACCAGCACTAAAATAGCCCCAGGAAGCAGAGGCCCTCTCTCAGCTTTCTTAAGCCTTAAGCAGGCATAAAGATATTCTCAGACTGGAGCAAAAATTTTCAGGTGACTTAAGTTCTTTCTCTGTATTCTCAGGGAGTTTGGGGGCCTTTCCCAACCATTCAGCAAACAGCCCAATTGCTCCCAAAGCACATGTACCACTGAAAAGGAAACAAAGACAAGTTCTTCTCTCAGTGCTTATGGCAGTGGGATAGGGTGAACCCACGGGCAAATTTTCAGGCCTGTCATTTCCTCAGAAAGCTCAAGCTTCAGGTCTGCGTACCGTCTATTTCTATTGTCACCCGGTGACCTGAGAATCAATACCCTCAAAGTATCACTTCAATGGGAAACATTTATATATTCTAGAAAGTAAAACAGCCACCACTATTACTACAATCATCACTTAATCAACAGAGTGAAAATAATGTATCATCAGAAGCCCAAATGTCCCACGTGCCTTCATGAACAGAGTGAGTCAACCCACCCACTCTTCTGTAAGTACTAATGGATTAACCCATGTTGGTAAGATTGACTTTTCTCTAGTTCAATGGCTCTCAAACTCTTTGGTCTCAGAGCCCATTTACATTCTTAAAGACTGAGGGCCCCAAATAGCTTTTGTTTATGGAGGTTATATCTATTGATATTTACCATATTAGACATCAAAACGGAGACTTTTTTAAACACAAGAATACAAAGCACACACTGTATTAGCCATCAGGGCAAATATGTCACCACATATCTCAGCCTCTGGAAAACTCAACTGTACCCTCGAGACAGAATAAGGGTGCAAATAACAAATAACTTCTTAATAAAATTATGAAAATAGCTTTGATCTCCCAAACTCCCTGAGAGGGTCCTAGAACACATTTTGAAAATGCAGCTGTAGCATATTTTAGATTGTTTGTTCCCTTTGACCATATAATAAAGTTAGGACCTTTTACAGACTCAACTTTTCAATTAATTAAAATTCTTGTTTCCACTTGAATACTCCAAATTGGTACAGAATGACCAGTGAGAGTTCCTCCCATCTGCCTCCTTTGTTACAATATCCCAATAGCTTTGAAAATAACTTTTCTTTCTTATAACAGCATAGTGTTTCAAGCTCATCTGGATTCCTCAAGGAGCCTGGTTCCTTCTCAGGAAGAATATCTTAGAAACTAAAGCTGGACAGTATGTGTTATATATGAGGGAAACCAAGCTCTTTCACAGTAAATCATCATTAAGATATCTGCAGCTGGTGGGCTTAGTACAAGTTATTTGCACTTGTTGAGCAGGTAGGCATATGGCCAGGGTCTCTAGAACAATTGGGAGGGGCCAGGGAGAGCTTACATCCTTCCACTACCTTCAAGAATGGAATCGGGTCTTCCCTGGTGGCGCAGTGGTTGAGAGTCCGCCTGCCGATGCAGGGGACGCGGGTTCGTGCCCCGGTCCGGGAAGATCCCACATGCCGCGGAGCGGCTGGGCCCATGGGCCATGGCCACTGAGCCTGCGCGTCCGGAGCCTGTGCTCCGCAACGGGAGGGGCCACAGCAGTGAGAGGCCCGCGTACCACAAAAAAAAAAAAAAAAAAAAAAAGAATGGAATGAAGCAGGCTTTCAAAGGTCCCGACAAATCCTCACCCTGTGGCATGTACTGTCTGTGTGGCAAATGATACCTTGTGAAGTGTAAAGAAACTGGCCTCCCATATACGGCTGCTGCTGGGTGTCTGCTTCATACAGCTAAATGTTATAGATAGGTCATAGCACTTCCCTACCCTAAAGGAATTTATATTCTTGATTATATCTGCGAGTACTTTTCCAAAAATCAGTTAAACAATCAATAAAGTTGAACATCTTTTATTTTTCATTTGTATTTCTTAAAAGAGTTGCCTCTACAAATGCATTTCCCTATTTCTATTTGGTTGCTTGTCTATTTCTTCTCATTTGTAGGACTCCTTCAAATATTCTTGAAATTAATCCTTTATTATATATGCATGATATATGTTACAAATAATTTCTTCTAGGCTAAACTTATAATATTCGTTATAACCTTGCGTCTCATATCAATTTGCGTATTTACGCAGTCAAACATACAGCAAATAAGAGCTCCAAAGGAGGGAAGTAGAAAGGGAGGGAAGGACCACTGAGGAAAAAAAATAGAGGGATGAAATATACACTTTTCACTCGAAGTCCTATATTAGTCTGAATTCCTTGCCGTGTATGATTTACTTTGGCAGTAAACAATTCAATGACTATTCCTAGTTAAAATCTCTTGTAAACTGCAAATTTAAAGATACTAAACCAACAGCCAAGATCCAACTTAGTAGTGAAAACTAGAAAAATTTACGGAAACAGGGCAAGAATACCTATTATCATTCTTACTATTCTCAATTATTCTGGACATTCTGGTCACTATCATACATAAGGAAAATGAAATAAAAACAACTGACGGTGGAAGGGGTAGAGGGACAGCTGAAACTGTAACTATTTATAGATAGTATCACAATATATTCACAAAACTCAAAAGAGTCAACTTAAAACCAATAGAACTAATAAGAATAGCCAGTAAGGAAGCTGGTTACAAATATATCAATACCTAGAAAGAAAGCATCATGGAGATAAAGAGATCCTATGCAAATTATTATCCAGAAACAAGTTTAGCAAAATGATCCTGGACTTGCTTGGGTGGAAAAGGCCATTCAAAATAAACTGAGAGACAAAGAATTGAATAAATGAAGGCATACCAAGTTCGAAGATTACATATTTTTATGCCAGTATTCTCATTATTAATAACTACATTAATGCAATTCCAGTCAAAATCTCAATGGTATTTTCTTTGATGTAAGGGGCAAGGAACCTAATCAAATGATTTGCAAATTTTCTTGGAATAAATATATTAATGAAGAAAATGTTTTAACAGTAATGAGGGGAAGTACATACCCAGTCAGATTAAATACTATTTTTTAAGGCTATAATAATTTAAACATCTAGGAATAGATAAATGAATGGTCCAAAGAAATACTTGTAAATATTTTAAGTCACTAATGTGATAATGGTAGTATCCAAGTTCAGTGGGAAATATTCAGTGAAAGGTGATTTAGAACTGGTTCATCTTTAAAAAAGAAAAGGAAAACTAGATCTCTATTTCATAATATACACCAATATTCCTAGATTAGAAAGAACTTTATATAACCATAAATTAGTAAAGCCATAGCATGGCAATAAAGGCAGACATTACAGAGACTGAGATACTCAACACAGAAGTTATTTAATGCCAATAAAGTCCTAAAGACCCATAAAAAGTCACAAACAAAAGCCAACTGGGCAGAAATATTTGCAACATATGACAGTTAAATAATCGATTTAATCAAGAAAAGAAACACTTTAGTGGAAAAGTACATAAAAGGCCCAGGCAGGCATTTCACAGAAGAAGAAATGCAAATTGACCAATGAACATATGAGAAAGTTCAATCTAATTAGTAATCAAAGAAATGCAAATTAAAACAACAAGATACCATTTTTTGCCTTTTAGATTGGCACAAGATCAAAAATAATGCTCAGTGATGATGTCGGTAAAGGGAACCACTCCCAGCACTGGTGGGAATGCAAAAATGGTAACTGCTGGAGAACAAGTTGGGAATACGTATCAAAAGATTTCAAAATGTTAATTGCAGCATTTATAATAGCAAAAATATTTGAAGCAATATTCATGTTCTTCAATAGGAGAACAGTTTAATCATAATCTTCAACTCACAAATGAGCAAATTAGATCTTTGTGTTCTAATCTGGAAAGACACTCATGTTAAGAGGTATGAATAAGTGGAATAAAAGCAAGTAACAAAATAATCTGAGAAATTTGATCTCATTTCTTTAAAAGGAGAAAAAAACCCAAGGGGAAAATAAACAGTGGTTACCCATGAAAAGAGAGATATGAGGGAGTATAAGATTAATTTTTTCTTAAAAACCTCCCTCTCTGTAGTCAGCATTACATTTTATATTTTTTTTAAAATGGAGAGAAGGGAAAGTGCTTTAAAATATGCATATTTTTGATCCAGCAATTTACTTCCAGGAATTTACCCTAAGGGAATAAGTAACATGCACAATTTAGCTAAAAGAATGCTTACCCAAGCATTATTTGAGTGAAACTTGGAAACAACCTGAATATGAAATAACAGAGTATTGGTTCTGATAAATGAAGCAGACTCATATACCAGAATGCAATTCAGTCATTAAAATGTAGAAATCTGACTAGAAAAGTGTCTAAAACAGTGCACATTTCCATCACTGTTTTGTATATATTTACTGAACACATAATGCATGTGGAATATATTTCCATATGCACATATGTATGAAGATGCATATGAAAACTTGGAAGGAGAATGAGTTTGTGATTTAGTTTGCGTATATGAATTTCTAATTTTCCTACAATGAAAGTATTTCTGTAATTAATTGAAAAAGATGTTTCCTTTGCTCATCCTAAAATAGTTCCTGATCATAGTTTTAATTGTGAAAATCCCATTTTCTGGGCTTCCCTGGTGGCGCAGTGGTTGAGAATGCGCCTGCCGATGCAGGGGACACGGGTTCGTGCCCCGGTCTGGGAAGATCCCACATGCCGCGGAGCGGCTGGGCCCGTGAGCCATGGCCGCTGAGCCTGCGCGTCCGCAGCCTGTGTTCCGCAAGGGGAGAGGCCACAACAGTGAGAGGCCCGCGTACCGCAAAAAACAAATCCCATTTTCTAAAATGTAAGGGTAGCTAATATTTAATGAGCATGTGCTATATCACTGTGCTATATCATTGCTATAAGCACTTTACATCTATTATCTCATTTAATCCTTAACCTGTGGATCTACTAACCTGAGGTAGATGCTTTTTCCTAAAAGAGAAGGAATTCAGGCCAGAGTGTTTACATAACTTGTCCACGGTCATACATCTGGTAGGGGCCAGATCCAAGATTTAAATCCAAGCAATTTGGCTGGTCTTTACCCACATTTCACATTAGTAAGGACCTTCTTCAAGTAAACACACACTCGTCTGACCCTCTGGATCTGTTTTTTATTCTAGTCAAACTTAAAACAGTAGGCAAACCATTATTCTGTCTCTAACTATTCTGTAGGAAAACAGCAAACCACCAATGTCTTTTTTATTTATTTCTTAAAATAAATTTATTTATTTTTGGCTGCACTGGGTCTTCATTGCTGTGCATGGGCTTCTCATTGCGGTGGCTTCTCTTGTTGCAGAGCACAGGCTCTAGGTGCATGGGCTTCAGTAGTTGTGGCTCGCGGGCTCTAGAGCTTAGGCTCAGTAGTTGTGGTGCAAGGGCTTTGTTGCTCCGCGGCATGTGGGATCTTCCCAGACCAGGGCTCAAACCCATGCCGCCTGCATTGTCAGGAGGATTCTTAATCACTGCACCACCAGGGAAGCCCCACCGACGTGTCTTAACTGAGTAGCAGAGTTGATCCTTAAACAACTCAGGGCTTAGGGCTGCACCCTCAGTGCTGTCAAAAATCCGCATATAATTTATAGCTGTCCCTCCGTATCCACAGTTCCCCCCATTCGTGGTTCCACACCCAAGGACGCAAACAACCACCCACTATTTACTATTAAAAAAACATCTGCATATATATGGACGCATGCAGTTCAAACCCATGTTGTTCAAGGGTCAACTGTATTTCATCTGAAACTTCAGGGTAACCTTCAAGGAAATGGAAAGTTAGAATGTAGCAACCAGGAGCTGACAGAAGTGAAAATTCTGAAAATCCCTGTAACTCTCTGAGTAGTATTTCCTGCTTTCCCTGCTCAGGCTTCTAATCTCTTCCCACATTTGCCCACTGATTCAAATTTGGGGTTTTCACATGGTCTCTTTGCCAGGGTGACAACAGGAAACTAAGAGGAAGAACTACAGATTTAGAACAAACATTTTGTTTTTACTTGAAATGAAAATAAAGATAATTGATCTGTGAATAAAATAGTTTTTGTTTGTTTTACGAACTTCTAACAATATGCAAATGTTCTTCAGCACTCTTTTTCTCAGCAGCTATAGAGATCTCTCAGGTGCCAATTTCCTACATAGTAATTCTGGCCTATTATTCATTTCTCCAATGTTAATCATTTACATGACATGAGTAAATCTGCCCAGTTCTCTCTAATCACAGGATACACCTGATTTTGAATAAAACTGTTTCCTAACATATGTGAAGATGTGTATACTAGTTTTATAGAAAATTATTTTCTTCTTCTGAATATGGTCTTTAGGATTAAAACTTGTTAGAATTCTGTGAACTTGAATTTAAAATGGTTTTATTTAATGGCTTGGAACTGTCTAAATATTGTTTAATCCATCATCAGATTAGATGGTGCTTGTCTATGTCTTATTTTTGTTTTTTGAAGTTCTTAAGATATAAGCAGTGGGCCAGCTGGCTCTGCGGGGCAACAGGACATTGGTTTCCAAGACTTGAAAGAGAGCTAAGGCCGAAGGGTCCTCAGGTTTCTAGGTGGAAAGCCCTCAGGCTAACCCCCAGTGAAGGCTGAAGGTTCTAGAGATCATCTGATAGGATAAGCTAAAAATCTAAGAAGGTCACTGTTTCTCCTCAACCCCCATACCAAAACACTTACTCTTTGGAACACATTTAGAAAATACAAATATTTATGAAAAACATGATTAAAGAGGGAAAAAAAAGAAAATAAACCATATTCAGAGTGAAGACTACTGTTTTAGGGTCTATAAAAATTGACCACTTATCTACACCCCTTTATAAGTAATACCTTAAGAATGACTCAGACTCTCTTTATTCTCTATGTGAATCAGAAAAATACTGCTTTTGATTTATAACCTATTTTATTTGTAAATTTATAAATGCTGAAACATATTTAGGTCTTTTATCTCTGCTTACTTTTTCATCTGCAAGATAGCTGCTTCGATCCCCACACCAGCCACCTCTGTTAGAGTATACAACAAGTTTCTGCCATGTATAAAAGCAAATGTTTTCATAATGTAGCAAAAGCCACATTTCCATGCACAACCTAACACATGCAGACAGTATGTAAAAGGGGAATTAAAAATATTTTTTTTAATTAAAAGAAAACATACTTCGGGGGTGTAGTTTAAATATAACTTTAATTTTACCTTAATGTTAAAACATACCTTTACTGGTGAAAAATATGAAGTCAAACTTTATCCATAAATTGATATTTGATAATAGTAGATAAAAATATGAGAATCATTTATAGACACTTGCTCAGATTATGAGAATTAAAACCTTACAGATGATATATATTTATATATGTTTTTCTTTGTGGCAAGTGGTTTATTATTTGAAATCTATTGGTTCATTAGGATCATATTGGTGATAGCTAGTTGTTTCAGAACATTAACTGTCCTCTCACATTACTTACATAGATGCTGGGGACCATCTGTTCCAGCACGGGATTTAAGTATACGTCTATTGGATATCATGCTATTTATTTAATTCAGCACCCACTTCCTATTGTTGTATTTTCTTGGGGGGAAAAGTCAATTTAATTACAAGGAATAAAGATAACCTCTCCTGGCAGGTTACCCTGTCACCATGAAAGCAAAGCAGGACCTGCTTAAAGTAGGTTACAGTGGTTAACAAGAAGAGTAAAACCAACAACACTTAAGAATATTTAGCAAAGGTTTAACAGAAATAGAACAGTGAATGGCACTTTTAAAAATATTACTGTAAGCCCAGGGCTTGTCTAAATCAATCTTGGCACATCTGTCTGATGCAGACCGTAAACAGGATTAGAGATGGATTTATCTGCTTGGCGCTAATTGCGCTCACAGTTCCTGCACATGTCCACTCTTTAAAATACTGCCTGAAAAACAAGCCTGCCTGATAGATGGCTCCCACAACAGAGTGTAGACACACACTTATGGTATATTAGATGGTTAAGCAATGTGATGTCTAACTATTTTTTTTCCAGCTCTTCAGAATTACTTATCTAATCCCCTAATTAAAAATACAAAATTCTGTTTGAATATACCACATACTGAGATAAATCTGTGAAGCAAGGGACCAATAAATTTGAATACACTTTAACTGTAAGAAGAAAACACAATTTAATTGTTAATAATCAGGTTAAACCAGGGTTTAAACAAATAGGGCTGCACCAGTAATTTACTGAAAAACCATCACAATGCATTACTATCCTCAAGAATTATGACTTAACATGTTAGCATAAATGTTTAAGTTCCTAAATATATATACTTATCAAGAGTGACAAGAAATAGAATTATCTAGTAAAAGAATTATAGAGGAAATTCTAAACTTATCACTTACTGAGAGATAAATGCCAATCCCATACCAAAAAGTCACATTTTTGTCATACCAAATAAAACATTAATGCTCAATTTCTTAGCTGCAATTTTTTTTCCCACTTAGTTATTTCTATCATGTGTAAACAGCTTAGGTACTTCTCTTAAGACCTAAGCACCTGGAGATACATAGGTACTTTTGCATGAAGTCCAAAATGAACTAATCAGGCAAAAAATTAAATATTATTCTTTGTTTTGATGATTTGAAATACAGACAATATGTAATTCTTTATTCAAAACAACATTTAATGCCTATGATACAGAGTGTCATTAACAATTTTAAATTACATAGTCTGTTTAATCACAAATACCACAAAAAAATCAGTATTTTAAAAATCAGTATAATTGAAAATTTAGGTTGACTTCCAATCATAGACAATCTTCTGTTCTAAAGCTCTTTTCTTGATACATAATTTACTCATGTTCCATATATCTTAGTGAGCTCTTAGAAATCAGTTTTTTTCCTATATCTACCATTAATAAAAGTATATCTACACTCACACTGTTGTTTCATACAGACAAATGGAGAAATTGGCAAATTAAGTCAATCAATTAGATATTCTCAATGTGTAATCTCAGAAGGTATATAGGGTCAACATGATTTTTATAATAATACTAGAGACGTTATTTGCCTTTTTCACTGTGCTGACATTTGCATGGATGGTGAAAAGGCAACAGTGGTTAAAACTCCTGGTGTCACCATGAATCAAGGCAGTGACACTAAATTCCATTAATAATTGTTGCATCCTTCATCACCTCAAACTCACAGTTTAAAAAAAAGAAGTTTCACTTAACTGTCCTTGAGGAAGCAGTAACACTTCAATTTTTTAAAAAAATCTCTGCTCTTTAGTATATTTCTTTTTAATATTATGTGTGGTGAAATAGGAAATGTGGAAAAAGCAGTTCTGCTACAAATGAAAGTGATGGCTCTCCCCAGGAAAAGCACCATACCCTTCCCATTATGACTAGCTGGATTTTGTGGAAGACCATTTTTGCTTGAAAGATGGACTAACACACTATGGTATTCAGACATGAGTATTTGGTAAATGTTTTCTGGGAACTGAGCGAAGTGGGCCAGTCACTCAAGCAAAACAACTGAGAATATTTGTTGTCACTGATAAAATTCCAGCCTTCAAGCAAAACTTAGAATTTTGTAAAACTTGTATCTGTCACGGTGAGCTTGACAGCTTCCCAATATTTAAAGAATCTTATGATGCAGTGCTGTTAACGTATCTGATATTTTAAACATATTACATAAAATGTGTCGACACTTGGAAGCTCTATATAACTCAGTAGACCAAATTTTCCAAAGAGTCAATGCAGGATATTATAAAATCATGCATAATGAAAGATTCATTCAAAGTGCAAGACAGACCAATAAATTTTCACATAGCAGACTACAAAAGGTTAATTGATGTCTTCAGATCCTGCTTTGTAACTAACATTTAAGAAATTAGCACTTACCAAGTTTTACTGTAGTATCAAAGAAGGATATCCACAATTACCTGAAAACATTATTAAAATACTTCTCCTTTTCTAAGCAAACATCTGTGTGAAACTGGATTTTCCTTATACACTTTAACAAAAACAAGATATTCACAACAAACTGAGTGCAGAAGCAATCTTGAGAATTCAGCTGTCTTTTATTAAGCCTTCTATTAAAGAAGACTGTCTTCTATAAAAGAGATTTGCAAACTCTAAAGCAGTCAAGAAAGTGGCATTGATTTTTTATTGTTTTGGAAAATATTTATTTTTAGTCAAAATATTATTTATGTTAAAATGCAATGGACTTACTACTGTTATTTTTAATGAATTAATGTTTTGAATGTTTAATCTCTAATGTGATAAATATCAATGGGTATAACTTATATAAACAAAAGCTCTTTTGTGGTTTTCAATAATTTAAGAGTGTAAAGGGGTCCCAAGACCAAAAGGCTCAAGAACCCCTGGTCTATCTATAATGTTGTAAAGATAGGTCTAACCTTAAGAAAACGCAGCCTAAAGATGTCATGGTTCACGCATTTTAACTTTCATCATCTTGTATCAAACAACTGAGATTATATCATTAATTTTTTTAGACTGTCTTTGCAACAAGTCCCTATTACATATGAAACCTAGTGAAATGAAAGAAAAATTCAAAATTTCATATTCTGTATTTCATATTCTATAGCATGACTTTATCATGCAGTTAATTGGGTTTTGTCATTTTCACTTCAGCAAGAGCACTCACGTGCATCTATTGGGACTATGTATTACTCAATTTTACTATCTACTTATATATTTACCCCTGTCATTTTATACATCTACTTCCATTTCTATTCCTTAGGAAAAACATTTATAAATGGGGAGTCTCTGAGAATGGCACCAACAGAAAATATGACATTAATTGAGTCACCTTAATCTTATAATCTAGTCTTTTTTGGCATTATCAGTTCAGTTATGTGTATCAATTCACAGGATTTACAGTTCACATATATCCTACTAGATGACCTTTGCAGATTCCCCACGAACGTCAGAAGTACTGTAATCGGTCTTCCTTTTTCTAGTTTCTCAGTCATTCACTTCAACAATATCTTGACCGTCCTCCTCATCTCTAATCTCTGTATCCCAGCATCTAGCTCAATGCTTCAAACACAGGCTAGGTTTCCAATAAAAGTTTTTTTATTGACTGTATTTACCCTCAATCAGATAATATCTTAATGATAGTGTATGCATTTCAACCTCTGAACCTTTGTTCCTTCATTACCCAGCAAATGGAAGGCCTTCTTGACTCTAGTCTTTTCAAACATTAACCATCTGTCAAAGCACACGGAGCCCCTCCTCCAAGAAACATCCTTCATTTTCCAGTCCCTCTGAACTCCGCTGGCCCAGTACTACTCAGCTGAAATGCAGTCACATGTCAGAAGTTCCTAACTTCAGAGAGGTGAAAGCACAAAGGTCCTTCAAAGCCTTTTAAGAACTTATCAACAAGTTACACATATATTTTTTCCCACACTAGTTAAATGGTGGTTTTAAAAAACAGCAATGGGGGAGGGATTAGAGAAAGATCAGACTGTAATAGTTTAGGATAAATCCAAAAGCTTATTTCTTCAATATGTCTGAACACCTAACATTCCAGGCACTTCTGTGTGGATATTAAAATGCTAATATTAACATAGCGATCTCCATGGACAACTGTTTCTAAGAGAACAAAGGTTAAGGAGTTCTTTATCCTTCACGGCCTGGAACTTGCTGGACTGTGGAAATAGGACCAAATCTAAGCTACAATGATGGCTTCTATTGCCAGCATCTAAGGACAATGCCTGCATATGGGCTTCCTGCCTGGTAAGGGCCCTTACATCTCACAGTCCAAGCTGGCTCACTGATACTCTTTTCTTCTGAGGACCTCAAAGACAGTCACCATGACTTTGTTTTCACCTCTGCCGTTACTAGCAATCAATGCCCTAGCTACGCAGGTCCCATCCCCCATCACCTCATAGTAGTCACAGTGAAGTTACCACACAGCCCTCCAGATAATCTAAAGGGTTTTGCTACTGAGAGACACTAAAAGGCTCACTTTTATACCACTCCCATTCAGTTTTACCTTCAAGACTGTCATTATTTGCTCCTAAGAAGCCAAACAAGTATTCAGAATAACTACTGTAAATCCGGAGTATCTGAAATTAGCACATGCAGATCCACATTGCTGGTAGGAAACAGAACCATTACATGAGAGACTAAAGGAAGTAATAATTTTCACTTGATGAAGATTGATCTTAGTACCAGGAAGGGAAAAGTTCAGCTGAAGAGCCAAGACAGCTAGGAAGAGAATGCCACCATCCTGACCATCCAGAAATGAACTGGAAGAAATTCACCTTTCAGCCTCCAGGACACCTGAACTTATCATTAGTCCACCTTCCAGATGCCAGAAATGGCACATCTGTGGTCAAGGAACCACTGTGTGTGTGAAGGAAGCAAGGGGGGAGAATAAAGAGAAATTGCCAGAAGTTACTTTTATGCTGAACATACAAAAGTAAACTTAAATACAAACATATTCACAATAGCCAAAATATGGAAACCTAAGTGTCCACTGATGGATAAATGGATATAGAAAATGTCACACACACACACACAGTGGAATATTATTCAACCATAAAAAGAATGAAATCTTGCCTTTGGGATAACATGGATGGAACAATGAGGGCATTATGCTAAGTGAAATGTCAAAGAAAGACAAATACTGTATGATCTCACTTGTATGTGGCATCTTAGAAAACAAAAACCACAAGCTCACAGACAGAAAATGGACTGGTGGTTGCCAGAGGCAAGGGGTAGGGGGTAGGCAAAATGGGTGAGGAAGGTCAAAAGGTAAGAACGTCCAGCTTTAAAATGTCATGGGGATGATGATACAGTCATTCAACATGGTGACTGTAGCTAATAATATTGTACTGCATATTTGAAAGCTGCTAGTAGAGTAGATCTTAAAAGTTCTTATCACAAAAATTAAAATTTTGTGACTATGGTGATGGATGTTAACTAGACATTGTGGTGATCATTTCAAAATATAAACAAATATTGAATCATTATGTTGTACATCTAAAACTAATATATGTTACACGTCAATTATACCTCAAAAAATACACATTTGAGATATTCTAAAAATATTTGTAAATCCTTATTAATTTGGTGAGGATTTGTAGGCCTAGACTTAGTGGAGACAAAGGAAAAGTGATAAACAATTTTAATGTAGCTGATCACGGTTTTACTAAAAAATTCCAACTTAATAACTTTCAAGACAAAGTTTATGTTTATTTTTAATATGCTAGGCACATGGGCGATGTAGCCCTTTATCTCATTTCCACCATTAAAAGCATACAGTTGACAAACATGTTTAGTTTCTGTTTTGTTTTTGGCATTCAAAACCTCTAGATAAGTAAATCCAGTGAGAATTGATTCACTAAGAAATATTAAAATGAAGTTACCAATAAAATGTAGTCAAATATCCTAACTTTTAAATTTATTTTCAGTTGGACTTAGGCAAAATGTAAAAAAAAAATTACATCTTAATAAACACACATACAAAAACTATAAATTATGCTAGTCAGTTGATACCATTTAGGCTCCTCTTCACAAAAAATATGACCTTCTACCTACCTATTTGAAATGAAATTTTTAAAGCCATTTTGGAGTAGAAATTAGAAGTTATTTTTTTTCTGAAAAAGCCTTAAATTGATTCAAAGAGTCTGATATGAAAATAAGCTCAATGTTTGACCTTGATGTTCTACATATATGGTATTTATTCAGTTATGTTCCCAATTAAAGAGTTTTAAAGTAATAGTTTCTTCTCCATGCCTTTTGTTATAATTTTTACCACATAATTACTACTATGATAAAAGGCCAAAATTAAAGGTAAAGGTAAGAAAGTATTACTTTGATAATGTGAAAATTTTAGAGAAAATTTGAACATTTTAGATCAAGTATATATTTAATTACACCATATAGCATGTAATCGAAGCAAAATAGCTTGTAGGATTACAGCAAGCCATCTTCTCCACTGTGCTGTAATACTACTGTCAGTAATTTTTTTAGAAAGATAAATTTGATATCAATACGATGTGACACAACTGCATCAAACCTTAATTTCACTCACAGTAAGAAGTCACAGGATTAAATAACACTGTGCAGTCTTTTAGAAAAGTTTATTGCTTCCAGATGGATTCAAGTTTCCTTTCAGCCCCGATTACATCTAATATGCACAGGGTGCCAACATTATAAAGGACAGAGTCAAAAATATCATTTATATAGATAGCAAGGGGCAGGGTGGAGGAACACTGGCTTCTAAGTAGGTTGTGCTGATCAGGGTTTGACTATTTTTAAGAAATTATAAGAAACATTTTTTAAAAAACAAACCTCATACTATGTAAATGTCTTGAATGATGCTGTTCCACAGAAAAACACAAATCTACAGCGAAGTGTCCATAAGATGACTCCTAGCTCAAGCTGCATGCTCTCTGCCCCCATGTTGGGCTGTGCCATGTGTCACACCGCATGAGGCTTACCACCAAGATGTCCACCTGTGCCTCTGTGGCAGAAGAGGCAACTATGTTTATTTCATTTAATGGCACTGTTGAATATAAGCCATGGTGATCACATATAAAGACCTTCAAAAATACTATTTAAAGGCACGTTCAATAAGTTAAAGGATGCAAGTAAGTCAGTACTTATATTTAAAATAGCATTTTCTTAAGCAACTGAAGTATCAGTACCATAATAAATAAAATCCTTTCCATAAAACCCAAACAAAGAAAGCCCTCCCTGTCATGTGGATTAAAAAATAAAATCACATCTGCTCTATCTAGTCTATGAGAGAAAAGCAATAAAAATTCATGATTGAAGGAGGATTTCAGTCTGTACATCAGGAGCTAACTTTTTAAAGTACAGTAAAATTCTAGTAACGCTCCCATTTTCTTAAATTTAATTTTTCAAATGTTCTGAAAGTGCTATACAAATTAGGAATTTGATTCAATATAAATGTTAAGCAATTTATTATGTATCCTTCAAAACAGATTAGCAATTTAAATACAATTATGGTCTCACAGATCGAAAGAAGAGAAAAATGATTAATTTCTGGAAGGACATAAAATTTTTCTTGTTGGAGAACCACTGGGAAAAGTGGTACTACAATAATTCCTACTCATGCCTAACTTTCTCCAGTGGATAGTCAACCAAAACTAAGACAAAAACCATTACAGCTCTTTACTACTCACATTTTCTTTAGCGAGAAATAAGTTCATTTATATAAGGGTTATAAATGAATGTTAAGATTTTGGGTGATTTTAATGCAAGTTCTGCACTTTTATTTTCTATTTATTTTATACATGATACTTTAAATGTATATGAGAATTTAAATTTTAAATTTTACTTACATTCAAATAGTGACAATATATCCTTGATCAACTGCATGAAAATGCTCTGAGACACAGGGTGATCAAAAAAGGATGAAATTATACTAAAAATTCGACTTAAAGTTACATGCCAAATTAATAACAGATCAGTGAAACAGAATCCAACCGATTAGGCTACCAGGCACTAAAGTAGGTAATGGGTTTTGTGTCAGCAGATGATTCAGCCATTAAGTATTTCTGATATTTCAAATACTAATATGTGTTTGAGATAACTATCACTTATCAAGAGTACTTTGTTTTTGATAATGGTTAACTGTTCTTAAACTGGTCACACTGTCTCCTAAATAACACATATTTGAGTGAAAAATGATTTGAGCTTCATTCCTTCTTTCAATAATTGTTAACTAGACACTTTCCACATGCCAGACTTGCTCTACAAGAGAAAAGCCTTTTAGATAGAGATCTACCCTAACTACCCAATGATCATTGAATAAAGATTGGAAAAAAAAGAAAAAAAAAAGGGAGCAAGCCATGTAGTTACAGGTCCAAAATCTCTCACCTGCAATTCTAAAATCCCCAAAGCTCTGAAAATTGTTTATTTTTTCTTAAATCATTTGGCAACAAAACCTGAGCTGACCTCATTTTGCCCCAAAGTTGGACCTGAACTGACCATGAAATGTCAAGTCTTTATTTATGCCACTTCACATAGATATTCTTAATGTTTCATTCAGAAATATTAATGTTTGAATATGCAATGCTACCTGAGGCTAGTTGTGGGTTTTACATACGCATAAACATATGTCCCGTATTAGCTTTCTAAAATCAGTAAGTAGCTGAATTTTCACACAGCTCGTTCCAAGGGTTTCTGAACAAAGGGAACAGTAAGTATAAAGGTCCCGTGGCAAGAGCATACTTGGTATATTCCAGAAACAGCAAGAGGTGGCTGGAGTTAGTGAGAAAGGGGGGAGGGTAAAACATGAGAATACAAAGGTTGGAAGCAGGCAGACTTCAGATTTTAGCCTGAAAAAGATGTGAGGTCACTGGAAGTTTTGGAGCAGAAGAAAGACGTAATCTGACATATAGTTTCAAAGTATCAATAACATTCTATCTGATACATAGAGAATAGACTGACAGGAGACATGGTTAGAGACAGAGACTAGTAAGGAAGCTTATACAATACTTCAAGGGAGAAATGATGGTGTCTCATACTAAGATGGTGGCAGCAATCCTGTTCAATTTTGAATATATTTCAAAGAAAGAGGCAACAGGATTTGTTAGTGGATTGGACGTAGAGTGAAAGAGTGGAATCTAGCAGATCTCCAGTGTTTTGGGCTTGGGCAATCAGAAGGATGAAGTCTCCATGTACTGAGAGCTGAAAATCTATAGGAAGTACATAGTTGGAGGCTGCAGGAGAGAACGTGGAGTTTATTTTAGATCAAAAAAAGTTTGAGGGCTTCCCTGGTGGCGCAGTGGTTGAGAGTCTGCCTGCCGATGCAGGGGACACGGGTTTGTGCCCTGGTCCGGGAAGATCCCACATGCCGCAGAGCGGCTGGGCCCGTGAGCCATGGCCGCTGAGCCTGCGCATCCGGAGCCTGTGCTCTGCAACGGGAGAGGCCACAACAGTGAGAGGCCTGAGTACCGCAAAAAAAAAAAATCTTTAAAAAAAAAAAGTTTGAGAAATCTGTTAGATCTCTAAGTTGAAATGTAAGTAGGCAGTTAGGTTTATAAATCAGGCATTCTGAGGAGAGGTCTGGACTAGAGATATACATTTGAAGGTCATGGGTATTTAGATAATATTTGAAGCCAGAAACTAGAGGAGGTTAAACCAGAGAGAGAATGGAAACAGGCAACGGGGTCAGAAGACACTCATGGAAAAATGAGGATAGCCAAGAGATTAGTCAGAGAAGGAGCAGGCCAGTGGGGTGGGAGGAGAACCAAAAGAGTGACATCCTAGGAGATACAAAAGTTGTATCAAGGAGCACAGTGTGATTTAGCTGTCAAACCCTGTTCATAGGTGAAGTCACATGAGGACTGACCTTGACAAGTGAGCTGCGGAGTGATGGGACGCAAAAGCCTGATCATAGAAGATTCAAGAAAGAATGAGAAACAAGGTAAGACTGTGTATGTAAAGTAAGTCTAACTAGACTAAAAAGTTGGTGGTGGGGAGGGCCAAAGAAATGGGACCAAGCACTCTACATGGATTACCTCAATTCATCCTCGTAATAGTTCTACAAGGTAGAAATTCTCTCACTTTACAGATGAGGATGTGTAAGATAGGCAGTGTGCCAATGATTTTGATAAGAATGCTAGAATTTTATCCAAGCATGTCTGATTATCAAAGCACATCCTCTTATAGTAATATGCAGCTTCCTATGAATTTATCATATAAAATAAATATCGAGAAAATGACATCATCTTCTCAGAAAGGACACTGGTGTGGGAGCTAGGACCTTTGTTTTAGCTCTAGCTCTGTCACCAATCTTGAGGCAAATGCCGTAACTTTTGAGCTTGATAGCTCATTCCTAAAATAAGGGAATTGGAATAGATTCATTCACTCAGTCAGTCAACAAATATGTATTGAATACTAATTTGCTGGACACAACTCTAGTTGTGAAAGAAACAGTGGTGAAAAAAGAAGGAACTTACCCTTTACTGAGGAAGATGATGAATATTTGATACAAAAGTTTCTTTCAACTCTCAAATGCTACGATAGTTGTTAAATAAATATTAATAATAGACAAAAATTCCATTCCAGGCTAGTTCAAAGAAGTTGAGATTTATTATATCACTGAAAACTCACAGCACTGTAAGCTGGGCACTATTACTATATCCCATATTTTACAGGCTGGTGGGAGGCAAGGAGAGATGAGCTTAGAGCTTAACTAGCTTGCCCCACAGTTACACAGGAAGTGGCAAAGCCCAAATTCTAACATATAGTATGGCTCCAAAAACCCATCTTTCAATCACTCTCAATAGTAAGTTACTACTATAATATCTCATTTTACTGGTGTTTGACTCTCCTCTCCTGTTGTTTTTCTTGATGGTCTTTGAATGTTCAAAATGGGAAAGAGGAGTAAGAGAGAAAAAAAAGAAAAATAGTGAAAGAGAAACTGCAGAACTAGAAGTGAATATTGATATAAAGACAAATATCAAGAAAACCAAAGCAGTGAAGTACCACGAACAAAAAAGAGGTTTGCGAAGCACATGAAGGAAAGAGAACAGCAGCCCTTGAGCTCCTGCATCAGGTCAGTGACCCACCAGGTGCTACATGCCTAACTGTACAGGACAACGGACAGGCCTGGTGAACCGGGGCTCCTCCGAGGGGCCTCGCCTCTCCCATTCTATCAAACTCGCTGCCCACTCATCAACCCTACTGAGAATCGACACTTCTAATGAGCCTAACAGAGTAAATATGCTCTGTAAAATATTTCAGAAAGGAGCTCTGCATACTTTCTCATATTTTTTTTGGTACAAACATGTTGAAAAGGAAAGCAGTCCTTGAGGGTTCAGAGGTGAAATCCTTACAGAAATCCGAGAAGGACAAAGGAGGCAGAGATGAGTCGCCTGGTCTTGGGACCACTGAGGTCACCCTCTGATTTTCAGCAGACAGCTAGTATCTGGCTCCGCTCTTTGCATCGTGGATGTCCAGCCAGGACCAGGGGCCAGGGACCCTCACAGGCTGGGGGCCATTTTATCTTCCCGAGCTTTCCACACAGAATGGTGATATTAGAATAACTAGATTTTTCACTTTGAAGAACTATTCCTAGAGCTGGCATTTTCGCCTAGTATTCTGAAGATTATTTGGAGATCATCTTGCTTTATAAATTGTGGAGACAAGAAATGTATCTCCCATTAATAATCTATCTGGTTCCAAAATTTAAGTGCCTACTATATTTAGGTGTTTTCTGACCTCAATATTGCATATTTAAGGATGATTAGATATGGTCTTTCCCTCTAGTGGTTCAGTATATTGGGGAATGGAAGCACAGTGGGTACTAGTCATCTTGTGGAACTTCACCAGATTCATATTTACAAATTATTCCTTCACCAAAGGATACTGGAACCCATCAGAGATTTTAAGAAACAACTACCCAATCTGTTTCATCTTTCTGGTTTCTACCCAGAGCGCCTTCTCAACACAGATTCAGATTCATTCAGATGTATCAATACTATAGGCCTCTTTTAAAAAATAGTCCTGCATTAAAAGGTGAAATTAGAACTAAATTTCCCTCCAAAAAGTGTGCTTTTGTTTATATTTTCTTTTACATACTCTTTCATATTAGCTAAATTTCTACAAGTTCAATTTATATGTATAATAAGAAAAAAAAATTTTAAAGCTGTAGTTTTTACTTGCCTGAAATTAGTTCTCTATTCCAACTGTTCCCTTCCTTCATTAACTTCTATTAAGCATCTAAGAATGACTGACTAAAGAGGAAACTATTGCATTCAGAAGCTCAGCTCCTTCCCAAGTTATCAGTAGGTATAAAGCTAATACTAAGTAGTAAAGCTTTTCTTTACATATTTTCCAAATTACCTTACTATACATGTATTCCATTAATGGAATGGAAATATGTTTCATATGTGTTCCTGGCAAGGAAGCAGTCAGTTTTTTATTGTAAATGGCACGGCACAGAAACACAGGCAATTGAAAGCCGGATGACATGCCTGCCGAGCTAGGCACTAAATCAGATACTCCATCTCATTTAACCATAAATTATCTTCAGGTTATGGTGACAATGAAAGGAGATAGCATCCCTGTTTCTTGATTTTAGAGAAGACCAAACAGATCCTCAGAGAGGTGAAGGGGCTTATCAATGACAGATGTCAATGGCAGAGCGTAAGACTGAACTTTAAAGCTCATACTCTTTTCCCCTGTTCTACAGACTAGAAGGACTTGCAAAGAACCACCTTGTTATTACAACAATATTATTATGTGCTTTATAATTAGGCTGTGAGGAGATATGGTTCATTCCATAGCATGGGTTCACACTTCAGCATATCTTCTGCTGTCTTTCTGAAACTCCAAGTTTCAGAAGCAGCACTTCAGGTTTTGTTAAGAAAAAGGTCCCAAAGAGAAGCAGCAGAGGTAAGTGATATGCCTTTTCCAACTAAAAATAAATCATATTTAGAATTTGGGTATTCATCATTTCCTGAGGATGGTGTTGCTGTCAATCCAACTTGGATTACATAAATTAACCAGCAAAAATCAAGCACGTTGGTCACATTAAAACTTTAAACGTTGCGATTCAGTGTTCTGTCAACACGTTCATATGGACCAAGGGTTGGCAAACTTTTTCTGTGAAGGGCCAGATAGTAAAGATTTTAGGCTTTGGGGACCATATGGTTTCTGTTGCTCTGCTGTAGTAGTTTGTATGGCTGAGCAGCCAAAGTCAAGACAGAGTGAGGCTGTGTTGGAAATTCGATAAATAATAATTAATTAAACTTGACTTATTGACATCAAAAAAAAAAAAAGCTATGGCTTCTTATATAAAATAACTAATGAGAACCTACTGTATAGCTCAGGGAACTCTACTCAATGCTCTGTGATGACCTAAATGGGAAGGAAATCCAAAAAAGAGGGGATATAGATATACATATAGATGATTCACTTTGCTGTACAGGCAGAAACTAACACAACGTTGTAACTCCATTGAAACACAACACTGTATACTCCAATAAAATTTTTTTAAAAAAGAATTTGGTATTATCCAACCTAAAAAAAAAAAAAAAAGGTATGGCCTCTTAGAAAAGGGGCTGGAATCCAGGCTCTGCCTCTTACTACCTGTGTGACCTTGGAGAAGTTACTTAAACTTTTTGCAGTTTTCTCATCTAGAAAATGGGGATTATAATAGCCCTTACCTCTGAGGATTGTTGTCAAGATTTAATGAGTTAATATGTAAGATTCTGGTAACAGTTCCTGGCACATACAATGTGCTATATAAGTGTTTACCACTATTATTATTATTACCTGAACTAATTCAACAAATCCTGGAGTCACCACACCAGTAGCTGAACTAGATAAACCATGAAAGTAGCATGTGTGACAGAATGGTACTAGGCAGGAATGATTAGAGGAGACCTCTTCCGTACACTTAGAATACAAAAATGCTCCGGGCTTGTTTTGAATTTATAAAGGTAACTCCTAATATTAGGGGGCATCCTGATTGCCTTCCCCAAAGCAGACTTGGAAACACCTCTCTTGTTACAAAGGGCCTACTAAGAAATTTATGGAATAGGTTAGGAGGAGCAAAGTAGGAATTGAGAGAATATAGACAGTATTAGGAAGATACATTAGAAATAATAGTAAGACTTACGTAGATTTTCATCACATAATCAAGACAGAACGTCTTTTAATTGGTTCATTATGTATCCACAGTGGTCCCAAATGAAATGCTCAATTTATAGTGGCTTTATCCCATGAGAAATAAGATTGTTGTTCCTATTAGTTAACTAAAAAGTCTTTCAAATTAAGCAAAAAGAAAGGGGAAAAAAAAGAAATAATAATAAAAGGAGAAAATTACCAGAAGTTGACTCACAGGTCACTACTACTCTGATTCTAGCTAGGCACAAATATTTTCCCAAATATTTTGGGAAATATATCAAGTTCAGTTTGTATTCATCCTGAAAGGGTTTATGTGCCCCACTCACAATGCAAGTTCTTCATCAATTCCACCCCAGGATGGGACAACGTTTCTGACAAACACTAATGATGATGTAGTGTGGAACAGAAATTTGATCACAATCACCTGGTTTCATCACCTTGTAGTATTTTCCTTGGATCCTGGATTTTGTTATGGAAATGCACAGACTGTGCTGAGGAGGAAAATCTTAGCACACTCTATTACTGGCAGGAAAGGCTGCACACATCACTGCCCTGAGTACTGAAACACTAGATGGTGTGAGAACACACCAGCTCCGAACGTGACATTCTCCTTATTCACCATTTCGGTTCCTCAACAGATATGAAAACTATGCCACAGCAACAGTTTACGGGTGAAGGAGTTGCTAAGAATTTTTGACTAAGTGATGACCTATCTGTAAGCACATCTACGGCAACAAAACACATGCTAATAACCTAAGATACAGAAAGTAAAACCCATAGCATAATTATTCCAGAATATTCTCAAACTATAATGTCTTGTCCTGAAGGTTTCATTTGTGTTCAAAATCTTTTTGGGAAATAAAAAAGTAAACAACCCTACATTTAGATGATCTTGGTGATAACTTGCTGTTTAGACCGTGACTATCAACAGACTCTTATTTTAAAACTTCAGACTCCAAAAACCGACACCATCAACTTCAGAAATTTCTGTAAGAACCTCCACAACTTTGTAGCTCCCTATTTTAGCAATGGTTTATACAGTGCTTCTCAAACTGACCTCCAGATGATTCTAGACCTTCTATGACACGAACCTAATGAGCTCTGCTTTGCTTTATCTATTGGGGAGGGAAGAGAAGGTGTTTTAAGATGCCCTTGGAACGAAGAGATCAAAATTACAAAAACCACTGCTTTAGTACGGTTGTTGGTTCAAGTAACTGTGCTCTCACAGTGCCCAGTGTATTCAGAGATACTAGGATGCTTGAAGATCAGGGATCCATCCATTTGTTTAAAACGCTCTATTTTCAGTGGACACTATATTAAAAATACAAAGGCAGTAACCTACAGAGACATGCTCAAAAGCCTTAGTATATTAGGATTTGGACTCTTCAAAACATTTTCCAAAAAGTTGTTGAAAGAACTTTCTAAAAAATAAAAGTGAGGTCTTCTTCTGCTCTTTAAGGGGACAGATGAGCTAAAATTGACACAAGTTCAATTTCCTTGTAATGTATTTTACAATTACATTATTTTTCCAATACATGCATGCAGTTACTACCTATACAAGATTATTATAATCTATCCCAGGTAATTAGTGCTGAGATCAGCAATTTAATGCCCTTTGTTTGCCAAATTTTTGTTTTCCCAAGGACCAATCCCACTCTATAAAGATGTGTTTCCAGGATACATATAATTACGCTGGGTATAACATCTGTTGCTTTGCATGTTCAGAGGCTTACCAAACCAAGGTAAGGACACGCTTCTACCCCTATTTTAGGAGAATGACTGAAGTATTAAAAGCTTAAAGATTCAGCAGAAATTTTTTTTAAAAAGGCAGTATTTATCAAAAGCAAAAGCTAATTCTAATTTAAATATTTCCAAATAGAATTAACTCATCTCAGCCCTTATTTAGCTAAATGTTAACATGGTTATTATATCATGTTTCAATTTATGTTTCCTATGATTTCATATAGGAATCCTAGTGAAGTTTCTACTTCAGTTATCTTTCAGAAGCAGACCATCTAACCAAAAACAAACCCCCTTACTCCGGGACAACAGAGAAAATAATAATGGTGACCTCTTTTTTGTATTTCACCCTTTCATAGCACAGTGGATTTAGATAACAGAACAGCATTGCACTTTCAAATGTAGGTCAGTACTCTGATTGTACCACAAAAGTGATTGTTCAGACTTAAATAAAGCAGAGCGGTATCAACCCAATCACTTTTCTGCGTGGCCTTTTAAGGCTGCCCAATAATATGACAGTCCTAAGAACTTCCAAATATGCAAATATTTATTGGCAAGATTTACCAGGAAGATACAAAATGAACACTAATTTCAGTACTGAAACCTGAAATAAGCCCTTAATAAACGGGGGGAAAAAATCCTACACGGTCATCTCTCACCAAACATTTGCAGTCATAGACAAGAATATTGAAGTTATGAGTTCATCATGTTTTCAGAAAATTTTAGGACAAGCAAACTCATGAGTATCAGTGTATTCAGATGTAGTTTACAATCTTTGAGATCTGCGCTTACTATTATATAACTAAGATTGCTATTTGGCCTGCATTTAGACTGATTAGATATGCCAAGTTCACACAGATTTAGAGTTGAGGAAACCTACTTAAAATGTTAAAAAAAAAATTTTTTTTCCAAATCATTTTAATATGTTTTAGCTCACTTGACTCTTCTAACAATTCTTATTTCCTAGCGTTATATATAATTTGATGTAACCAACCATACATTAACTATTATATTAAAAATCAAAAAGAAACAAACCAAAAAAACCTCACCTGTTAACAGGAATTTGGAGGGAGGGGGTAAAACCCACTTTCAGGATTGGAAAAGATTTAGCTAAAGGAGTACTACAGTAAATCCACTTGTTTTGGACTGAATTGTGTCTCTCCAAAATTCATATGCTGAACTCTAATCCCCAGGGTGACTATATTTGGGCCTTTAAGGACTAATTAAGTTTAAATTAGGTCATAAGGGTGGTCCCTAGTCTGATAGGACTGGTGTCCTTATAAGGAAAGGAAGAAACACCAGAGATCTCTGTCTCCATGTGTGCACAGAAGAAAGGCCGTGTGAGGGCACAGTGAGAAGGCGGCCGTCCATAAGCTAAGGAAGCGAGGCCTCACCAGAAGTCAACTCTGACAGCACCTTAATCTTGGACTTCTAGCCTCCAGAACTGTGAGAAAAAAGTTAATTTCTGTTGTTTAAGCCACCTCATCTGTGGTATTTTGTTATGTCTGCCCTAGTAGACTAATACACCTTCCTTCTTTAGCTTGTCCTAAGTTTTCATTTCCTCTATAGAATCTCTAAATTTTCTACACCAGGTGGTGACCTTCTGTCTTATCACAACATCAAGCAAAGTATGGCAAACAGAGAAATGAATCATTTTCCTTTTTTCCCTTCCAGGTTTCAATATTTCCAAATGTGAACACTGAAGACTATTGAATGCCAAATGGAGAAAAAACTTTAAATAATTACTTAGGTTATCATTAATTAGAATGCTAGAGTTATATTAGGAGGACACTAAATTATTTTAGGTGGGAATTAATCAAGATAGCAAGGGATGCAATGCAGCCCAGAAACGACAGATGAGGGTAACTGAGAAACTTGTGTAAGATTTGAAAGTGCCACTTACAATATTTTTCATTTTGCCTTCATACGGGATCAAATACAAAATCTCTCAAGAGTCCTTGACATTTTTGCTCCCACTCGTTCTTTACAAGTTTGTACTGGAACTAGAAACACTTCCTCCTTGAGCTTCAAAACTTAGGAGGACCCAGCATAGCTACACCTGAAAAGTTAAGGGTCAAGACTGACTCAGCATTAAGTGGAGAAACAGGTCAGTTTGAAAAGGTTCACCAAAGTCCAAGAGTGACCAACTAGAAAAATGGCCCTTCATCTACCACCACACCTCCCCACCCACACCCACACCCCCGGTCTCCTGCTAATGCTGCTCCTAACACAGCTCCTGCCTGGGAGCTCAAGTTCTGATTTAAGGGGCTGAGGGAGGGCTTTAAGAAAGTCCCATATGGAGGAAGAGTTTGCCCCAAGCAAAATGCTCCCCCTTCTTACCACTCACCCTAATGCTTGTCCTCTCCTGCACTCACACATGATTTAAGAGTCTCAGAAAAGGGCTCTGGAGTATGGAAATCAAAAAGAGAAGAGAAAGAAAGGGGGACAGAGCTTATTCTGGGAATTTTTCTTAAAGTAACAACTAGACACTTACATTTTGCTTTTCTCCTATTTCATTTTAACCCTAACCATTTTTAAGCTAAACCATCTTCAGGGCATTAAAATACCATTTCATGAAAGCATTTGTCTGAAATTAAAAATATGTGGTACTGAATTTAGTATTTTGATGGCAGAGTTAAATAAAATTATACAAATAGTTTGTTTATATTTTTTAATAACTTATTGTGAATATCAATATATCATCATTTAAAAAGAAAGTTTCCACAGCTTCTGTTGTTCTTAATTAGTTTCTGTATCTTTGCCTTTCCCAAATCTAAAATAAGTTCCTGATATTACATTGGTTTCTATATTATCATCTGTAAACTTTGAGAGGCATTATTAAGATTCATTGGTTAACAGAACTATTTAATTTGGAAATATGTATTAGCCGAAGACACCATTAGGTTTATTCTTATATACAGGGATCAGGGAAACAAAGGAAAGAAATCCAATTATTTAAAACAGTAATCCCTTAACACTGGGATTTTGTTTTAATTATAAAGAGTGTGTCTTATTAGAAACAAAACAAAGCCTTGTCTTTAAGGGAGAAGCCCCATGTTTCTCTAGTGAACATTCATGCAAGATTTCCTAAAGAATGCTTCAACAAATTAATTTTGCTATTCTTCAATTTCCCGTGATATAACTGACTTCTTAAAAAGAGCATCAAGTAAACAATTATGAGCCCACCTGTTCATGATATCATACCAGACACCATACGAAGTTAATGAAAATAGATTTCATTTTGTTTCCCGCTCCACTCCACCATTGATAGTATGACAAAATTCTCTGTACTAAAAACAACAAAAAGTACAGGCAGTGATAAGTATTAAAATGGTAATTGCTAAATAGTCTTTATCCTTCAAATAGGACTCCAGATATACCCAGTACCTGAAAACCCTTTTCATGAATGTCTTCCCCCATCCCCATGGTTCCTCCAGTGCCTTGCATAGGGTAGAGGTGTCAGAGGGGTAAGAAGCCATGACTTAAAGTAAATGGCCTGCCCTACAAGAGGCAAGAAAAGTCATTAGGGACTTCCCTTAGTTGGTTCTACTCCCATGATACACAGAGCAAAACTAAAACACTATTTGAGGAAATTACACCCCCTTTGGGTCCAGCCCACTAACCCACTTAAATGGCTCAGTGTTGAGCCCAGAAGGCTGAGGGAAATCTTTCTTTCTCAAGGGACATTGAGGCTCCTGGCTCTCCTATTTCAGACCTAAGAGAAAGCTATTTAGGTACTCAATACAGCCTCATTTGGGCTTTATCACTGAAACTAAAGCTTTCAGTCATCCTGTCACCCCTCACAGAATTGAGTTTTGGCATGGAAGGCACACAGACATCACCAAGGCCAAAGCTGAACCCAGGCAGGTCCAGCACCTAAGGTACCTGGCAAGGGCATCAGCTCAGTTTCAGCCAAGAGATGGTAAGCAGGAGATAGAAGGTTGTCCTAATGACAAGTTACCCAAAGGACAAAGAGGGAATAAGAGCAGCAAGGGCTACTGAATGAGCATGGAGATATAAATGATGACACACTTCGAGTCTAAAGGAGTGCAACAGCTGATACATAGAAAGCAGATGAGTAGAAAATAAAACCGAGTGTTCTATTATCTTAATAACATAGGCAAGATTAAGGACTATACCTCATGTATATTTACTTTATTGGTTATCAAGTATGTAGGTGATACAAAATTTTATAGACAATGTCCTCTGATACAATAAAAGGAGTTGGAAAATCTATTTATATATTTTCCACTGGAAAACATGGACAGATATTGCTATTCAAAGTCCTGTTTTTCATTTTGTTGATGTTCCGGGTTTGTTTAAGTACCATGAGTACACGGTCATATTGCTTTCTTTGAATAAGTAGCTATGACTTAAGAAAGACATTTGAGGAAAGAGAGGAAAGCAGGAAAGAAAATTCCAGACAATGGGAGTCTGTGACCATGGCTTCTTAGTCAAGGTCATACCAAAGCAAGTAAAAGAAAGGATCCCACCCGTAACATTGGCTTAGAGAACATTAGAGAACATTGGCTTATGTTCTCTAAACGTTTTTCCAATCTCCTAGAGGAAAGATTTCATAACTTTATTGAAAGTTCATTTCCTTTTCCTTTGTCTGCCCTTACACATCCATTGAAGATTAGCAATTAGCAAAGGATATGAACGGACCAATGATACACCACAACTACTGCACACTTTTGTAAAACTGAAAGAATAATTTCAGAACCATTAGAAAGCAATTTGGGACCTAAAATTTTGGATGCTAAAGGATCCATTAAAAGGGCACTTTTCTATTTTAAAGTATCAATGACACGTCATGAAAAGAGATTTTTAAAATAATGTACACAGACAGTTCAATTACTTTCTGAATTATGTCATAAAGCTGAGTCAAAATGTTGTTAATTAATATCAGTAATAAAAAAACAGAAAGTGAGCTTATTCTAATGAAATACTGTAGATTTCACATTAAAAAGTGACTGACAGGTCAAATTCTAAAAAAGAAACTGTAGATATCACCACAAAACTAGCAGATGTTTCTTGGGGTCATTTGTACAAAAACATAAGCATATGTTAAAGAAATCTGACACTATCATGGAATCAGTTGGTGTCTAAAATAATAGCAGCTCCTTATGGCAATATGGTAATATCCGTATCAAATGCACAACACATTATGTTGCAACAGTATGTGCAGACAAAAGAGCATCAGTGGCAGCAATAATGACCAGTGCTTTCATTAAGGTGAAAAAATAAAATTAGAAGGTTATATCCAGGGCATAATTTTATTTAACAGTAAACTGAACGTGATAGACAGTATGTTGAATTTTCCGAGTTTCCATTTAACTGATTTTATTGAGATTCTCATAAAAGCAGAATATTAACAAAATAAGAATACTAAAGTTTTTCTACGGGCCTCCAACATGGGTTTTCTTCAGTCTACCCTAGAATACTGAAGATAGTTATTTTCAAAGCTAATGATAATACTTGGTTAGTTTAGAATATGACCAAGAATTCTTCACTTCAAAATCAATGGTTTCAACCTGGTGTCCTATATTCAGTAAAGAAATAGGTAACTGCTGAATCTTTTTAATGTAAAGCAGCACATAATTTAGTAAGCGTATTATCAGCTTCAATCTCAGAAGTCTAAGATCCTCTAGAATATTCCTTGTTACTAGTCATATCACCCCGAAGTATACAATGTACACAACGAACGGATGCTAATTAAATGTTAATGAACAAAGGTCTTTGAAAAGTCAAAATGAAAAGGCATTTCATAGCTTTACATTGTTGGGACTCATGTTGTGCTCTAGGAAATTTAGATTTGAAAAAGCACTTAGAATTTCAATGTACCTATCTTCCCATGCAGATGAAGTGGATGCAAAGTGAGTCTGTACACACCTAACAAAGTATCCAAGTACCAAGAAGATTTGAGTAAAAGAGGTCCCCCCATAAGATGTTTCCATGGCATGAAGCTCAACAACAGAGTAGGTTTGGTCCCAGTGTAAAACATTCAAACAATATGGAAAATGATAGATTTGTCTTCCATTCAGAAGCTAGGATATCAAGATATTTTTCCCCAAAATATGAAAAATGCTAATTCAAAGAAACGGAAATAATGATTTTTAGAGAAGGATGTATTTTTACTTTTAAAATGAGTGTATTAGAAATCAAATCTCATGACAAAAATGTATCCACATTATTTAGTTTAAATATTTAAATATTATCTAAAATAAGTGGGCTATGAATGGGACTTCAAAAATCCATTATATTCACCAAGATTTCAACTGTAACAAGTTTTCATCTGTATAATGAAAACCACAACAAAACATACTATCTAGACTTTACACTTTCAGTACATGAAAACATGCCTAAAATATAAGGAAACCAGTACACTCTAACAGTTGTTCAATTTTATTGATCCTATTCTTCCTGCACAGATGGGCACTAGAAAATACTTTGAATTATGTGTTTGTAACATTTTACTAAGCTTGAAAGTTTAATTTGGAACAAATATTATATTTGCATTAGACAAAAAGATTTCATGAAATAAATGAATTTTTTTACTTTAAAATGATATAGAAACAGTTTTTATACATATAAAAATTGACATTTAACATTATTTCACTGTTTTTTTATATTTCAATAATACCTAAACATTATGGTTGTACAAAGATCATAACTTTATTTACCAATTTTTAATGAATAGTGTTTTCTGAAAACAGCTTTAAACTTTTTTCCAAAGTAGCCCCAACCTAGTAAGAAAGGGCACAGAAGGAGAGCCCGAGGCTCATGGAAAACATAGATCTTACACTTGACAGGGTTCAACTTATAATCCTTCAAGAGCAATTTCTCAAGCTTATGCATTCTTCAAGATTTGCATTTCCCTTCTGTTTGAACATTTTGCTAGTCTTGGCATATTTGATTCTTGGTAGAATACATTTCAAGTGAGATAATTCTTAGATTGGCAAAATAAGAAGCAATTTTAGCTGTGTTCATTATCCATTCCATTGTCCAAGCTAAAAATCTCAGCTTCACCATTGTTTCTTCCCTTTCCCTCAAACCCCACATCCTCCAGGTTCTATCTTTGACAATATCCCTTTGCACCTGGCCTCACCTCTCCCCTCCATTCTCCCGGCCAAATACACACCATCTCCTGGATCTTCTGGGGTACTGGCTACTGAAATGGACTCCATTTATAATCCATCCTACCCCCATGGTTGTCTTTCTAAAACCCAAACTCACTTACTTTAAAAAACAAAAACTTGCTATCCTCTGACACTCGGCCTTTGCCACCCTTTACTCAACCCTCAGTTTAAGACACCAACTTCCTGGCATGATATTCAAGGGCCTACGCAAACTACTGACTTACACAAAGGACTATCATCTTCTCCCATGAACATACACTCTCCCCACAGGCTATGGGTCTTATTTTCCACAAAGGTCAAAGCATTCTTTCCTGATTTTTCCAAAATATTACTTCCTATAATGGTTTCCTTATTCTTTTGTGCTGCCAACTCCTAACCATGCTTCAAGGCCCACATTCAAGTTTACCCTCACACCCCTCTGCAGCTTTCCCTGACCTCCCCCCCAGCCCACCCAAACAAAATGATTTTCTCCTTTAGCTACATTTCCTTGGTTCTTTGTAATGCCTTGTAAGTAATACCTCAATGGCACATAAAATAGACTACCTAGTTATTTTGCTGATAAGTCTCCCTGCAGATTGTGAATACTTTGAAGCAGAAATTGTGTCAAATTGATTGTAGCATCCCTGAAACCTATCAGATACCCCAGCACATAATAGTTGCTCCCTAATATTAGGAGGAATAAGCTAAAAAAGTGAATTATTTAAAGAGGAAAATACAAGTTAAAATTATGCCGAGATACCACTTCTTATCTCAGATTGGTTTTTTAAAACAAGGTCTGAAAATATACTCTTTTGAAGAAACTGCACAGAAACAGGTACCCTCATACAATGACAATAGAAAAGCAAAACAGCACAATCCTTTTGAGGGAACTTGGAAATATTTAGCAAAATTATATAGGCAGAAAGTAGATGGGAAACCTCTGTACCTTTCACTCAATTTTGCTGTGAACCTAAAACTGCTCTAAAAAGTAAGTCTATTAAAAAATTATATAGATACTTATTCTTGAGTCAACAATCCCACTTCTAGGATTTTAGTAGTTTATTCCAAAATAAATTTTAGTAGTTTATTCCAAAAATATACTAAAAAAAAAAAAACATGACAAGGTTTTTTTTGTTACACCACTATTTGCAATAGCAAAAATGACTGGAAACAACCCAAGTCTTTCTATAGAAAGATGGTTCAATAAACTATAGTACACAATAGATTATTGTGCAGATATAAAAAGAAATGATGACTCTCGCTATATGCCTCTATCAAGTGATATACCAGGTATACTGTTAATTCAAAAAAATCAAAGTGCAAAAAGCATACATGGTACACTACCAAGCACTTAAGAAGATGGGTAGGGGTGGGGTAAGGAGAATAACATATGTACATGTTTGCTATATAAGAATAAACCAAAAAAATTAAAAAGGTTTACCAATAATAGGAAGGAAGAAAAAGGGTAGAAGGGGCACAGATAAAAATTATACTTCCCAGGATATAGCTTGTTTAGCTGATTTGATTTTGGAACCATATAAATATTTTATATAATTACAAAACAAAATTGGATTAAAAAGAGCAATGCCCAAAAATAAAAGCAAAAATGAAACAAATAATTCTGCATATTGAGTTGGAGGCATAACATCACAGATAGGAATGATTCCAAGTGTCTTTAAGACATAGTAATTTGACTATACATAGCATATACTCTAAGTGGTATGTCCCTAAGAGCTACAACAAAATATTACAGAACGATCTTAAATAGCTCTGATTAATTATATTATTGATGGTGGCATTGGTGTTGGTATTCTGTGATGTACATTTATTGCAGGATAAGGCAAATCAGTAATGATATTGTTGCAGTCAGAACACAGTATTTTAAGGGTAGGAGCAAGAAGACGAAGTAAAAACCTTTCGGTCTTGAACTTTTACTGGAAATAACAGCATGATTCCATGGTGCATTTTTTTCTTTCGGAAAAAAAAATACATACTTCCTAGCTCTGCTTTCAGAAAAACCTAGGAAACAGGACCATATAAGGGAAGTTCTAGCAATGAGCACACAGGTGCTCAAACTGTGGTCTCTAAATACCATTAGTCAATTTTAAAAATTAGGCTTCCTTGATGATAGACATAAAATGTTCAAGATGAGCCTGGAATATCTTGCCACTCCAGAAAGCAAAGAAGCTAATAGAGACAGCTGAGAGAATGTCAAAAGGTCTCAGAAGTCAGCCTGGGGGGGTTCTCATTGGTCCAAAAATCTAGAATTGGGGCAGTCTGAGAATTAGTAAGAACAGTCATTGCCGTGAATTGAAATATATTTAAATAACTGAGCTCATAATGATAGTAATAAACGTTATTGGTCGCTGTGGTTGCTGTGATTTCTCCCTTTAAGAACTTGCTTTTCTGCTGCAATGAATGCAGTTAGCTGACAGCCTCCAGCTACTGGTGCCTTCAGGATCCACCTCAACTTCACTCTTCCCAGGCAGCCCCCAGTCTATGACTGAACACAACTAGATTTGGCCATTTCTGCCTAAGACAGGACCCCTAATGAGCAATCTTTGCTCCCAAGTTCTCACCATAGGTAAACAAAGACTTTATCAGATAAGCACCATAGACTGAGGTTCTCCCTGACCCTGCCTGCTTCATCCCCTCTTTACAGGTGTCAGACTGGCATCACAGTCTGAACGTTATCCTTCCCAACCTGCTTCCTGCCCCTTTTATCTTTCACAGACATTCGCCCCCAACAAACCTTTCATTTTCCTATGAAAAACTACAGTCCAGACAACCCAGTTTGTTCAGAAAATAAGTTATAAGGAAAAAGTTAAAAATGGAGAGGAATCTGTGGATTCGAAGATATAAAAGACATAGCAACCAACTGCAATATGGACCTTATTTAAACATTGATTTATATAAAAAAGAGAAAGAAACAATCAGGAGACAATGAACACTAACTGAATATATAAGGATAAAGAGGATTATTTTAAATTGGAATAGTGGTATAGTGACTATACTGGGTATCATATTGTGTACTATATTTTTTAAATCCTTATCTCCTAGAGATACATGTAAGATGTTTATAGGTGCAATTATATGATGTCTAGGAATTGCTCCCGATTATTCCAGATAGAGGGACATATGGGTAGGGCATAGATGGAATAAGACTGGCCTTGAAAATTGTTTAAACTCAACGTGTCACATAGAGTCTCACCACTCATTGGGTTGAACATGGAGGCTTATTATATTATTCTTTCTACATTTGGGTATGTTTGGTGTTTTCCACAATAAAAATATTGGGTTTCAAAAACTTTGTCTGTCCCATTTGGTCATTTACTCAGGAGGTAGAAGTGGCAAGAGAAGTGGAACATGCTCTCTACAGTGGAACTGCCATGAAGGTCTGAAAGAAGTCAGATGATTTTGTTGTATTAAGGTTTATTATTCTGATTTACCCCTTAAATTATCATTTCTCATGTCAAATTTCATGTGCTATTTCTAGAGCAATATTAATAGTGGAGATGGTAGGCATTACTATCTAACTCTTATTCTAGATATGAAAATAAAACTTTTAATGTTTTACCACTAAAAAAAAAAAGGTTTATTGTTTTGGTTTGGACCATGATGCTGCACTGTCAGTAACTCGGACATCACACAGACTCTTGAAGGCATTAGGGAGAACTCTTTCTTACTGGACTGAGGAAACAGCATAACCTCCTGGGTACAGTGTAGACTCTGGAGTCAGGCTGCTTGCCTTGGAATCCCAGCAACTCCATTACTAGCATGACCTTGGACAAGGAACGTCACCTCTGGGCCCTAGGAATAAAAATCCTGTCTGGACTACATAGTCTTGTTGGGAAGATTAAACAAGATAAGACACTTAGCATAGGACCCGGCAGGGTAAATATCAATAAACGTTCACTATTTTCAGTCAAACACCGGACACCGATGCATAGCAGCAGCAGTAGTTTCCAGAACACTGTTTCTGATGAAAATCCTGGAATGTACATAGGAATTCCCCGATGCCAGCTGGTACATTATTTTAGACGTATCTGTAGGCTTACCATAAGTCCAGAGCACTATGCCAAGTGTTTTTTAATATATGCATACCTGCCCGCCTGCTTGCCTGCCTGTCTCTGGATTCTGGCATCCTTTATACTAAGGGTCCTCGACTTCTAGTTCACATGCCAAAAGTCAGCAGAAGGTTTAATTTCCTTCAAACTCCATTTCCCTCCCAACGTTCCCTTTTAACTCGTCACTTACTGATCTTGGAAAACACAAGAGCATATAAAAAGCCATGGCTACCAAGAGTTTCTTCCCTTTGCCCACCACATACCCGACCAGAAGTCACTTGCTCAGCATACGCTACCCCCATCACTGGCATAGTACTTCTAAAATTCGGGCAGGAATACAGTCATATGGAAGGAATTAGAGAGGCCTATGCTGAGGACTTTGATGATGTTTGTAGATTTGTCAATATTTGAAATGTAATCTAATAACCTAGTCAACTAATGGACTAGGCAGGATTAGCAATAAGGTTAAAAAGGAGCATTCTAGTACTGAGATCACAATCAATTATATATTCAATATCCCTGGCCCTTTAAACAAGGATGTAATTTCCCAAATTACAGAGGGCACAAAAATGTCCGGTCTAGGCAATAGCATCCTCCTGTGTACCCAACCTATCCGTTGATCCCTATTATCTACTGCCGTGGCTCTTTGGTTCTTTAGTTCCATCATGTTCAGACTCCTGCAGTTCAGTTCAGGTCCTCCTGCTATGGCGGATCCCATCTGGATCAGCCTCTACCGACCTTGATCCAGTTTATCTGATTTGTAGTTTGTATGTCCCTTGCCTTCAATTGCAAGTACCATTCCCCACTTCTAGGAGGATATTTTTGTGCCAGTTGCAGCCTCAAATACCCCCACGTGGAGGAGACCAAGAGGAAGGGGACACAAAAGTAGACCAGTTTTTAAAAGTGTTTGTCTTCAGATGGTGCCACATGGCTGTGGTATATTTATGAACAACACTGGGATGCAGACTTTCATGGGGTCAAGGTACGCAAGCTAGGACAGTTATTTCAAATTTACTATCCCTATAGTAAGAAACAGATTTTTTGCCAAATTTTAGCTTAAATAAATCATGACCGTGAGGAATAAGACTATGGTTTTAACAGACAAGACTTCAATTTTACTGTCAGCCAATTAATTCACAATAACAAAAGCATGTTTTTGTACTCACAAAGTACGTTAAAGGGTTCTGCCACTTGGGCATCTCTGGACTCAGTTGTTTTATCTTTAAATCGGCAGCTCAGATTATATGGTCATATCAGTTCTATGTTGAGATTAATTACTGCAAACTGTACCTTACTATAAAGATGCAAACCCATGCCTGGGAATAAAGGGAATAAACGTTTTCAACTCTTCATGGGTCTATGCATTAGAGCTACGTTGTCCAACGCGATCGCCACTAGCTGCATACGGCTATTAAATTTATTAAAATTAAATAAAATTTAAAATTCAGTTCCTCAGTCACACTAGCCATATTTCAGGTCCTCAGGTGCCCCAAGTGGCTGGTGGCAACCGTATTGGACAGAACAGAGCATTCCATTAGTGCAGAGAGTTTAACTAAACAGTCACGCTTAGAGATTCATTCTATATTTTGTTTTCCTGTGTGGACCAATTTAAGAAAAAGCTAATATTTATACAGTATGAGCTTTATACAGTATTTATACAATAGGATAACAGACCTGTCAAAGCGTTTTAAAACGTTATAAACATTACATGCAGTTGCCTGGTAAGCTTGATTTTTTGCACCCAGCTTTTAAAAATTCCTTCAAATTTGACAGCTTAGGAATACACTAATAATTTTTTTAAAGAAGTATTTTTCTTCTTCATATGTAGACTGGTGAATCAAAGCATCATGTTTTACTGAGTAATTAGTCCTTCAATAATTCACATGAGTAATGGGTCATTTCGGGGTTTAACCCCTGCTTCCATTATTTCTGACCAACGGTTTACCGACAGATGTCTCACTTTGGATATACACAACAGAAGCCTGGGATCTGTTTCACGTACATCTGTTCCCAAACAGCTCAGGCAGATTAATACTTAGAATGGACCCAGCTCTGCTAAGTCCCATGTAATCACTAACTCTTGTTGTTTTAAAATTGATTGGTTTTTTTCTCATTTTCACATTTTTCCACATTACCTTTCACGTTGCAAAGTTTCCAGCAAATGAATGTCTATATAAACTTAAAGGACAAGAAAATCATGAACTCCCTTATAAAAGAAACACTTTCAAGACCTTATTTTGAAGCCCAGCTTTTTCAGGTTTTTCTGGTTACTGCTCTAATTAAGCTGAGCTCAAAGTCGTGGTAGGAATAACCCTTTGAAAAAACACAACATGAAATGGTATAACCTGAGGTAGTAAGTCTAAGAATAATAAGAGAATTGTAAACCATAACTAAGATTTGAAACCTTCACTGTATTTTTAAAAATATTTAAAACATAACATTCTCATGCTAATCGAACACATTGTAAGATCCTTGCCCTGAAATTTAATAAGAGGGTAGAGGAAATGAAATTGAAGAAAGGATAAGCTAGTCCTTTTGTCCACCATGAAAAAATCTGCTCATGACTAGCCTTATCCCACTATTTTCTATCAGAAAGTGGTTTCTTCCTTTCCAAAGACAGAACCTGTGCTGAGGTGACTGCTCACCTCTCATTATTGTGTCTTGAAGCTAGGGAAGGGGAGCAAGAAACTTGGCCCGTATTTCCCAGGCGGTTCTTCTAATTAGAAATTCATTAGGGCTGTGAAGCTTTGGTGTAAAATACAAGTCTTCCACACACACCTGGCAGCTGATCATTAAAACTTAGGTTTATTATGATGTCCTAACACCAAAAGTCTATAAAAATAGGTATTTTCTTTAAAATGCAACTTCACAGAGTTGATGGTTCTTAGAGATCATATAATGTAAACGCCTCATTTTGCAGATGAATAAACTGTCACTCAGAGCAGTTAAATGACTTGCCTTAAGTCAGTTACACCCGTTAGCTGTAGACAAGACCTCAGACCCCTTGGTGCACTCCTGAAACCCTTCCTACACCAGATGGGAGATTACAGGCAGCCGGAGTGGGGTGCCTGTAAAGGATCCTGTAGTGCTTTTCATACTTCAAGGTGCTATTCATTAGTAAGTGATAAAGGTGCCCAGTGTGAGATAACAGAGACTTGTGGGCATTTGGCATTCCAGTCATAGAGATCCCTAAATTAATCATTCTTAAGTGTACTAAAATATGAACTTAACATAGTCTAATGCTATGCATTACTGACTCTCCCTACCAGTAGCTTTTCCTTTACGGGAAAATCTCATAACCAGGTCTCACAGTACAGTAAGCAGATTCTGCATTGGGGATACACAAAAATGCTTGTACCTTCTGCTTCCATCTAACGTTTCCAACAGAAGTTTACTACTTGGTAAGCGCACGTTCCTAGAAGTCTGTCCTCGGTTGAGATTTAGAACAATGCCAACAGGCCATCAGTGATAATTTTGAAAATGTTGAACTCTGAAAATATCTGATCCAGCAACAAGCTAAGGGCTAAATGACAAAATACACATATTGGTCTATGGCATCTGCCCATAGCCCCTTTCTGAGTCTCTTCTCAATTTTTGACACCTCACGCCTGGTCCCAGGCACCACGTAGGGGGCTAACAACACTGTGGCCTGCTCTGCCTAGACAGGGTCCCATGACCCAGACGTGCCTGACCTTTCTCATTTGGCCTTAAAATCCTCATCTGACCCCTCTCCCATTTCT
Organism: Orcinus orca; assembly: GCF_937001465.1. Lineage (NCBI taxonomy): Eukaryota > Metazoa > Chordata > Mammalia > Artiodactyla > Delphinidae > Orcinus > Orcinus orca. The sequence goes on from NC_064565.1 coordinate 69,037,189, forward strand.
TCACGAAAGGTTTCTCTCTTTCCTAGAGCACGGAGAGCTAACTTGGTAATTAACATGAATAAACTCATACGATTCCACAAGTGAAATGACTGTAATTTGAGATTCCAATAGGAAGATCATTAGGCACCATAGCAGGCAATAATGAAGATATTTTCTGAATGGATGATGCCCTTTTGTATACAGTTTGCTTACAGATGTGACATACTGGTCAATCTATGCCCTGGTCATAGATTGCTTTCTTTTTCCAACTTACAGCTGAGCAAGATGGAACCTTCTCACCATGATGCTAACAATGGAGAAGTAAGCCAACATTAGCTGAAGAATGTTTTGTAAAAAGAGTTCTAATGCTTTAACAAAAGGGGAGGGAGATACTCTTACAGGTGATGAGAAGTCACTATTAAGTAGCAGTGTAGTAATCAGATTATAATGCAATGGGCAAAACTAAAGTTCATGAGACCAATTAACAAATTCATTCACGTAACAAATGTTTATGTCAGGCACTCTTCAAAGCGCTGAGAGTAAACAAAACAGATGTCCTGAACATCTTCCCTCTTCTCATGTAGATCCCGTCTCTGGGAGCTACACCATCAGTTCCCCCCAGTTCTCAGGCCTTCAGATTTGGTCTGAATTATACAACCAGCTTCCCTGGTTCTTCACTTTGCAGATGGCATAGAGTGGCATATCTCAGCCTCCATAATCCCACAATCTCCAATTCCCATAATAAATCTCCTCAAATATATATTGTACTGTGTATTTTTTTCAAGGTTCTATTTCTCTGGAGAATCCTACTACATGTCATTAGAAATAAGCCAAAACCCATAGAATGCAGAACACCAAGAGTGAACCCTAATGTAAACTATGGACGCTGGATGATAATGATGCGTCAATGTTCATCAGTTTTAACAAAGGTACCACCTTGGTGGGAAATTTTTATAATGGGGGAGGCTATGCATGTGTGGGGAGCAGAGGGTATATGCACCTTCTGCTTAATTTTGCTGTGAACCTAAAACTGCTCTAAAAATAAAGCCTATTTTTTAAAAAAAAACCGAAAAACAAAACAGCTACTAAGGCACTATGAGGTTTAAAAACTGAGTGATCTTGCAAGCATCTCATATGATGTAATAATGCCCAGCAATCCGACCCCACCCCTACCCTTTCCTGGGACAGCCAGGCACCGGCCAAGGAGCAACAGACATGGTCTCCTCCACTACATCCTCCCACACCACGTCCTCCCAAGTATGGCAACCTTAAGGTAGTTTTTCCTCCATTTTCTGGACCAATTTCATTTGTCTTTCACCACGCACATCTAAGCTAATTCCACATCAGAGAGTATTTCTCACATTTAAACATATCTCTCAATACCTCCTTTTCTTTTCCCACTCTTATTATTTTACTAAGTAAAACATCTCTTGGTTCCTCCTACAAATAGTAGTGCTTACTAAGGTGCTAGGCTTCTGGACCTCCAATTTTCAGGGCCCAAAGTGGTTTGCATACCAGGTGTTAGTTACAAAGAAAGGGTGGTATATCTAAATGAAGGAAAAGAAAACCAAAGTGTTTTAGGTCAAAATTAAAGATCAACACTTGCAACCTTTAGAGTTATAACTGTCGGGATGTCTTTTTAAACTCTACAGCCAGGAATGCTAATTAAGACTATTTTCCCTCCATCACCACTCAGTATATAAAAGAACATTTTTTGTCTTCATGCCATTATTTGACTTTTCGTGTACCGGTATTGCAACACTGATTTGAATACCTCTCGTTGCACAATGTCTCCTTTTATTCCTATAGTATTTCAGCTTCATTGTAGGTTAAATCGGCTCTTGTAGGCCAATTTAAACTCTAATGGTAAACTTCTATGTCCCCAAATTCAAACAGACTTAAAAACTAAACAGAATAACTCTATGTCCATATCCCTAGCTTTTAACTCAAAGGTTCTAGAAAATACTCCACAGCTTGGTTTTCAACACACCTGAAAACATTTTTAATTAAAGTCAAAGGCAGTTTTAGTTAAGTGGGCCAGCAGGACACCTGCAGCAGAAGCAGAATTCCCACTCAGAACCAGCACTGGGTCCCTGACTAGTCTGTTTTGTTCGATTTTTGTACACAAAACTTTAAAACAGTGACATTTTTCTATTCTTTGAGGTAAACAGCGCATTGTGTCTTGTTTTCCAACAGGGGAAGGCATTTTTTAAAATTTCATAAGTTAGCATTTAGAGGGGACGTGTACCACATCCCAAGGTTTTCCCCTAAATCATCTCTAAGACTTGAAATAGTTCTATTGTACAGAATTATAACACTTTCTAAATAAAGGTTTAGGTCAAAAGGCAAATGCACGTAAACAACAAGATGATTCTAAAGTCAATATTGAACACCAAAAGTTTCTAGACTGACCTTTAGACTTGATTCTAGACAATGGCAAGGAATGTGAGGGATAGAAAAGTCCAGAGAGACCAAAAGTTGGGGTGAAACTTTCAGAAGTCAGCAAAATGAGAGCTGGATTTGAAACCCACGTGTAGGTATACTCGGTAAAATGCTTATACTTTCAGCGTTACCGTCAGAAGTTGACGGAGTAAAACTTCAACTTGGAGGGGAGGAGCAGGTGACCTTCCTGCATCTGGAAAACACCTCCCCTTGCGGGGCTCAATTCTTTCTTCGGCGTCACAGAGCAGAAGCAGAGTGTGACGCAGGTCCCCGGATGGCACCCCAGGCGGAAAGCCAGCTGGGAGGGGACAGGTAGCGGGAGGCCTCTGGGGGCGGCGCGGGTTCTCGCCCCCTGGCGGGAGGGAGGAGGCGGCGGCTTCTGGACGCGGTAGCCCGCTGTGGCAGAGGCGGAGCTTGCGGAGGGACTGTGCCGGGAGGAGGGTGTGGGGCCGGGAGAGCGAGGAGGCGCCGCGGGGGTCGAAGACGCTGGGACCTTCTAATTGGGACCACTCACCTGTGGGGCGCTCGGGCTGGATGGGCTGCCACCTCAGGGCCCGCTCGCTCAGCACCACGTCGCAGCTGTCCCTCCGGATCTCGAAGATGCCCCGGAGCAGAATCAGCTCGGCCGCCGACTCTGGCTGCTGCCTTGACGCCCACAGCACCGAGGGCACGGCGTTCGCCGCCGGGGGCGCCTCCTCCTCCCGGCAGCCCTCCAGGGCGCTCACCCTGCCGCCGCGCCTCCCCCGGGGCATGGCGGAGCTACCGGCTGGGCCCGAGCCAGGGGTCCGGGGAGGCCTTTGGGGGAGGAGGTGGAGCCCGCGGCAGCCGCGTCTCTGGCTGCGTCCGGCGCTGCCACAGCAACCGCGCGCTGGGCAGAGACCCAGGAGGGAGGCGGGGCGCGCAGGCGGAGCCGCCCTGACCTAGTCCAGCACCTTGGCCCGCCAGCCTTCTGCCTCTGCCACTTACTACAAAAAGACCGCAGTCCAGGAAGAGGAATAAGTGGCTCTCTCCACCTAGTCCCTACAGTTGCTTGAGATTTTGCGCACTGCGTTACCCGCCAAAATATAGGCCAGCGCTTCTCAAACACTGACTTGCATACTCACCCCCTGGGCATCTTGTTAAAATGCAGATTCTTATTGAACAAGTCTGGGATGAGGCCCCCGACACTGTTTCTAGGAAGCTCCCAGGTAACGCCGCTGATCCTCAGAACGCACTTTGATTTGCAAGGGTATAACCCTCTGTTTTTCCACCTTCTTCCCAGTGGGCTTTCCTGGAGCGCAGAGGTCGTGCTTTATAACCTTGCTTGCATGCCCCCAACAGTTAGCTGAACTATATGCAGCTGGTAATAGAGAACTCAGTTCCCAAAAGCCCTGAGAGGACGCCAAAGACAAGTCCCTGGTTTACATAGACAAATTTTCGTTCTGACAAATTTAATGTTAAAGGAAGGTGCCTCCATGCTGTAAGTATTAAGGGTCCTACTTTTCCCCAGGATGCTCCTCTGCAGTCTTGTCTCTGCCTGGATCTGACTTTCCCTGGAGAGAGATCACAAGAAGCAGGGCTTGTTCTCCTGAAGGCTAATGCAGCGTTACCTGGAAATAGAGAGAGCCCGCGCCAGGGCGGGCGTGAGAGGGTGGGGGTGGTCAAGCCTTCACTTTCTCGCGATAACTGAGATTCATGAAATTAGCTGTTAATTTGGAAAGCACAGAGTCTGGAGGCCAATGGTTCTCAATCACATTAGAGTTACCTGGGGAGTTTGCTTATAATCCAGATGCCCAGGCTACACTCAAAGACAATGAAATTGGAATGTCTGGGGGATGGGACCAGACTTCAGGAGTTTTTAAAGCTTTCCAGGTGACTGCAATGTTCGGCCAGAGCTGAGTCCTCCGCTTTAAGCAGTGTATTAACAGGGAGCTGACAACTTGTGAACGTGAGCTCTCTGGAGGAGGAGCCAGAGTGGGAAGTAAATCAGCAGGCTTATTTTTTATATACACAAGGCCAGAATAATTGTATTGAGAAAAAGTTAGGGAGAGGAAATAAAGTTCATAGAGTTGTGAATCTAGTTCCACTATGCTAGTGCCTAACCAGTAACTTCTGATAGGCAGCCACTTCTCTTTCTGTCCTCACCCCTCGTCACACTGCAAAGTCAGACAGAAGAGCTAATGGTAGCAGGAGCATCTCAAGGGTCTCTGCTCAAACTTAGATTTCAAAAAACCGAGGATGGAGACCACAGACCTAGCCAAATCCCTTTCAGACACAAAGCGCCTGTGTGCCAGTTAAGCTAGGACTCTTACTGTTTAATGCTCTGAAAACAAATACCCAAGCTTCCAGGTGACGTGGGGAAGAGCCTCAGTGTGATCTGATTGCAGCCAGCTGTTTCTTGGAGCAGAAGTGCAGCTGCTGTTAAACCTCACTCAGGCTTCAGGTGGCTCAGCTCAGCGGTCATTAGTGGGGAAGGCTGGTGCCCTCTGCAGAATGAGTTGCAGTTCTGGAGTCAGCATCTTGTATTCACAGCTGTCAGGCAATCAACACAATAAGAGCTCGTTGGCATTTTAAAAGCTCACTGAAAGCCAGGGCCGATAGGCCAAGGCAGTGGCTACTTCTTAGGACATTTGCAAGGGGCAAGTTGCCATTTTTCAAGCTTCAGTCAAGCCAGACAGCCAAAAACATTGGCTTTGGCTTTCTTGAGGATGAAAGTACTGGCTATGTTCCATTCTTTCCCTTTGATGAGCAGTTCTCTTCTAGGATTCTAAAGGTTGCAGTGCCCTGGAGCTCTATCCACAGGATCCATCTACACGAGCATCAGTGCCATGGCTTTACGTACTATTCAGGGCTCCTCCAGTGATGTCATCAGCCCCAATCAGTCCCCTGAACTTCAGACACTATGTCCAACTGCCCACCTGACATTGCTAGTTGGCTGTCCAACAATCATCTGAAACGTAACATCTAAAACCAAACTCAGGATTTTCTATCACAAACCTGTTCCTCCCAGAATGTTGCAAATCTCAGCAAATAGTGTCATCAAAATCCTTGACATCATCCTCATTTCCTTTCTCTGTAATGAGAAAAAAGAAAAATTCATGACATATTTAATGTCTGCATGTCAATCTGTATTTTGGATGAAGTGAGCTTTAGTTGCATCCATCTCTCAGTCATTTCTGATGCTAAATAAGCACATTGTCAAGGGCTCTGCTTCCCTCTCATGCTGAATGGAGATTTTGTCAGAATGTTCCTGCAACTCGGGCTCCTACTGCCTAAAAGGTAGAGGGCCATATATCCCTACAAGAATTACAGAGAAACGAGAAAAAATTGTAGAATCCCGCCAAGTCAGAATATTACATCTTCTTCATATGCCAGTTTTTTGCACTCACATGGAAACTCTGTTTAAAATGAATTGCTCAGCTACGTTTTAGGACACATCTCAAATGATTATGGGATGACAATGACCATGTAATCTCTAGCTTCTCAATGAACAATAACAATAAGTAACAGAGGAGAGAAGAATAGGCACTTCTTTCCTTTCCCTCAAGTTTTTAAAGCCCCATGTACAGGTAGGTACTATATTCATAAACTTGGAGCAATTTGAAATGTATTTCAACCAAATAGAGAGCTTGAAACATTCTCACAGTATCTGCTAGCAACACTGTAGTGCAGAATCTTAAGTTAGGTATAACCCGATACACAAATAAAACAGACAATTTAAATCAGAAACATATTCTCATTTTCTAGAGCTCACACTATTATAACTGTGAAAAAGGCATTATACCAAGGAGGCAACATCTCTTCCCACTGTTGAAAACAGCCCACTACTTTCAGACCTCTTACCCACAGGCACCAAAGAGTTTGGCACTGGGTTCAGTCTTTGATTATTACATCATTTTCTGTCACCATTTTGGGCATGTCAGTGTCCTAGTCCCAAATTTCCATGACAGCCTCATCCCAACAATCTATGGTGTCCTCTGTTGCAGGCTCCCATTCTTAGGACATCCTCTGGACCTTGTGGAACTTCTTGAATGCTTAAACTCAAAAAGCACTCTTTCAGAACACAGACTCTTGTTCTTTTCAAACTTGGATATGCTTAAGAATCTTTAGTTTGTTTTAAATGTGAATTCCCAGTGTTTACCCCCCACTGATGCTCTGAGACTTTGAATCTGTACCTGAACTAATCCTAGAAACATGTGTTTTAAACAGGTACAACAGGTGATTCTGTATGTTTTTTGTTTTTTGGGTTTTTTTGCGGTACGCGGGCCTCTCACCATTGGGGCCTCTCCCGTTGCGGAGCACAGGCCCCGGACGCGCAGGCTCAGCGGCCATGGCTCACGGGCCCAGCCACTCCACGGCATGTGGGATCCTCCCGGACCGGGGCACGAGCCCGCGTCCCCTGCATTGTCAGGCAGACTCTCAACCACTGCGCCACCAGGGAAGCCCGATTCTGTATGTTTTTGACAACATACACACCACTTTGACAATCAGTGAGCAGATCCTTCCTCTTTGTCCTGCTCTTGACCCCTGCCGTTTTACCACAAGGCTTGTCCATTTGTCTATCATTTACAAGTAATGGAATATCCAGCTAAAAGTGTTTCAAAATACAATTTTACTTCTCATGTAAACAGAGCTCTGGAGTCAGGCTGTTCTGGGTTGACCTTTACGAAATTGAGGGCTTTTTAACAAATGGGACCTAAGCGAACTTATAAACTTTTGCACAGCAAAGGAAACCATAAACAAAACAAAAGGACAACCCACAGAATGGGAGAAAATATTTGTAAACAATGCAGTGGATAAGGGCTTAATCTCCAAAATATACAAACAGCTCATACAGCTCAATATCAAAAAAAACAAATAACCCAATCAAAAAATGGGCAGAAGACCTAAATAGACATTTCTCCGAAGAAGACATACAGATGGCTACAGGCACATGAAAAGATGTTCAACATAGCTAATTATTAGAGAAATGCAAATCAAAACTACAATGAGCTATCTATCACCTCACACCAGTCAGAATGGCCATCATCAAAAAGTCTACAGATAATAAATACTAGAAGCGGTGTGGAGAAAAGGGAACCTTCCTACACTGTTGGTGGGAATGTAACTTGGTGCAGCCACTATGGAAAACAGTATGGAGGTTCCTTAAAAAACTAAAAATAAGAGTTGCCATAGATTCCCACAATCCCACTCCTGGGCATATATCCAGAAAAGACAAAAACTCTAATTCGAAAAGATACATGCACCCCAACATTCATAGTGGCACTATTTACAATAGCCAAGACATGGAAGCAACCTAAATGTCCATGGATAGATGAATGGATAAAGAAGATGTGGCACATATATACAATGGAATATTAGCCAGAAAAAAAATGAAATAACGCCATTTGCAGCAATATGGGTGGACCTAGAGATTACCATACTAGTGAAGTAAGTCAGACAGAGAAAGACAAATATGATATCACTTATATGTGGAATCTAAAAAAATAATACAAACAAACTTATTTACAAAACAGAAACAGACTCACAGACATAGAAAACAAACTTACGGTTACCAAAGAGGAAAGGGGGTGGGGAGGGATAAATTAGGAGTGTGGGATTAACAGATGTACACTACTATATATAAAATAGATAAATAACAAAGATTTACTGTATAGTACAGGGAACTATATTCAATATCTTGTAATAACCTATCATGGAAAAGAATCTGAAAAGCTTACTTTGCTGTACACCTGAAACTAACACAGTATTATAAATTGTTTTTTTAAATTGAAACTATATTTCAATTTTTTAAAAAAACAAAAAAGAAATCAGGGGCTTTTCAACTTTCTATTTTGCTATCCCCAGTTAACAACAAGGACCCCACAGGTGGCTCCCAGACGGCTGCATGGTCCTTAATTATATATCATCTCCCCAAAATGTCCAAAAGCAAGTACAGAAGTGGCAAGGGCAGTTTCTGTCTGTGCACTTCTATTTCTATCAGGGAAGAACATGTTTTCCAAAATTCCACCCAACAGATTTCCTCTCAGGTCCCATTGACTAGAATCGGGCAATATGCCTGTGCTCTGGCTTCCAGGGAGCCTCAGAACAGTGTTTTCAGCCTGGAAGAAGTTGTGGATGACTATTGGTTAGGCAACTAACAGTGTCATATCTTCTCTTTCTTCCAGGCTATATCATTTATGCCTAACAAGACACACACCCCCAACTTACTGACTTAAAGCAATGATTATTTTTTCTTGTGATTCTGTGAGTTGGCTGAGCTCAGCTGGGTCGGTTTTCTCCTCCATGGAGTATCAACTGGATGCACCTGCATTTAGCTGGAAGCTCAGCTGGGGCTGAAACACCCAAGATGGCTTCAGTCACCTGTCTGACATCTCAGCTGAGATGGCTGTAATGGCTGGAGCCTAGCCAGGCCTATCTCTTTACATTTGGCTTCTCATTATTTGATTGTGTTGTGGGTCTTTTAAAGCCTAGACCTGGAACTGACATAGCATCACTTTTGCCACTTGCTATCAGTCAAAGCCAGTCACAAAGAGAAAGGGAAATAGAGTACACCACTGGTGGGAGGAGCAGCAGTCGCATTAAAAAGGGTATATATATGGGGGCAGAAGTCACTTAGCTGATAGCCCAACATAGTCCTCCCTCTGGCCACAGTGGTTAACATCCCTCCCGTATATAAAATACACTCACTCCCCTTCAAGACTGCTCAAAATCTCACCTTATTACAAAATCAAAGTCCAGGATCTCATATATGAGGTTCTTTGGGTGTGCTTCTCTTATTCTAGGAAACTGTGAACTAAAAGTATGTTATCTTCCCACACACATCAACATACAATGATGAGACAGGCAGAGGATAACCACAATAGATGCTCAAAAAGTGGGAGTGGGGGGGGACCAGAAAACACATCACAGTCACTGGTCCATAGCAATTCTGAAATCCAAGCAGATATGTGTTACCAGTTCCCCATACTCTGAGAAAGAGAATGTTCCTTATCTTTCATCCAGTTCTGCTCCTTAGGAGTGGTCCCCTAATTAATTGTTCTCAGCAGCTCTTAGCTCCAGCCTCTGGACTTTTGGTTCTGCCCTCCATACCATCTTTCTTTTCAGTAAGAAATGGGTCTGTGATGGCAGCTGAGTAGTTTTTCAGCCTTTTTCTATCCATAAAAATTTGGAGGTCCAGAGGCTTAATTTGGACTCTTTCTGTCTCTTTTAGTCTAAGTGGATATAACTCCTTTAGTTATACTTTGCCACAAAGTATTTCTTTTACACAAAGAAAACTTTGTGAACTTTATGTATTGATAGTTCATATATATATATAAAATCATATTAGGCCATATCATACAAAAGCCATTCCCACAAATCTCTTCAAGATTGGCCCCTCTGTATTTTGGACTCCAAGTCAGGATATTAGGGTATAATGTTCCTAATGTTCTTAGAAGTACTTTTGTCCAGGTAAATTGTGTGTTCTAACTACATCCTTGATTAGGGCTTGACCTAAGAGCATGTTTAACTGGAAGCAGCCTACATTTCATCTTTGCTTTGAGGCCATTTTTTGCTTTGGAATTTTTTTTTGCCAGAGTATCTGTCCTGGGCCATCTTTAGTTCCTCTAAATTATGCTGGCTTATTACTCCTTAAAACTCTAAAAGAAGCCAATCATCACTTACGATATTCTGCCAAAAATCTCCTTAGCCAGCTTCACAAATTCATTTGGTGCTTTCTATCTAACAAGCCATTGCAAGATTGTTGGGGCCATCTTTGTGCATCTACCAGGTGGATTCACTCTTTGCTTCCTGGGCCCCATGGTGCACCACTTCAACTTCTCTCTTAACAGCACATCCACTTCGTTTATCCAAATGCCATAAAAACCTGCAACTATCTTCTGTTTCCACTCTGAAGTGTGGGCTGTTGAGAGATTTCCACTGAAGCATGTGGGTTAAGGCTACTAAAAACTACTACAGTATTACAGTCTCCAAACTTTGCTTAGCTCTGAGCCCTGCTATGCTACTATGGATTAGTCTTGATGGAACTTATTCTCCTTATTCCTGGAGAGGCTATTTTAAACCTTCAATTTTCTCATTCAACTCCCTCTCACTTAGCATGTCATCATGCCTCCATCTTCACATGAAAGAACCTGGTAAGAATAAACTCCCACTACTTTCTAATCCTTACTCCTGAAATTCTCTTTCTCCACCCTGACTCCTATCACTAGAAAGAAGTATCTCTCCTGTCCAAAGGAATTGCCTGTGTTCTAGATCTTCTACCTTCCACTCTGCCCAACAACTTCCTCTATCAAACACACCCATATCTCACATCTTATTAAATTTCATCTTCACTATATACACAGTTTTCTCCATATTTCTGTATAAAAAAGACCAAGCAACAACAAAATCACAGCCTATTTTGTATCAGGTGATTCTCCTTATGTGACAGAAAACCCAACTCAAACTGGCTTAAAAAAAATGAAACCTGATTAGAGAGGTGGGGTAGCTTATGAAGAGAATAATACAAATAACACAGTGCAAGAACCAGTTCCTCTCCCCTTCCTCACTCTGCCTTCTATAGTGTATCACTCTCTGCTTGACATGTATCCTTCTACTCCACTCTCCTCTCTTCCCAATAGCCAAATGGCTGCCACATTCCAGACCTCTAATCCACATACCGTGTTTGTCAGAAGAGGAGCCCATATCTCTGTTGCCACGTCCCACATAAACCAGGGAAGTCTCTCTTTTCCAGTCACAGTAAACTCTTCTTGCATGTCATTTTATCTTAATATGGTAACATCTTTATCAGTCAGCAGAGACAGAGTTATGATGTGGTTTGATAAAACTCGGTGACTTAAAACAATAAAAGTTTATTTCTTACTGATGTCCACATGAGTAACGGTAAGCAGGAAACTAAAACGAGAATAAGCATAAGAAACACAAGTACCAACTGTTCAAAAACAAAAAGAAAAAAATTTAAGAACAAGATAGTGTCCCAAATCTATGTAAACTAAAACTTCTGATTAAATATCTTCAGAAGAAACAATCACAAACTGGTATTTTGAGCAGTCAAAACAGTCAAATAATGAGATGTATAGCCCTATATAACTAAGGTTGGCATCTTAGCCCCTGGGTTTTAGGTTCACAGAAAGAGTCACAGAAGAGTCTGTATAACCTAGAAGAGACAGAGCTTTTAGAAGTCATGGTACTTACATTCACTTGGATCACAATCATTTTTTTAATTACGTAATTTTACACGTCATAAAATTGTGTGTTGAATGCATGTTTTTGAAACCAAGGAAAATGCTATGTTTGTTTTTTCAGAGGTCTATTTATTAGTATACATATTACGCCACATAGAGAATAAATATGGCATATTCACATGAAGAATTAATAACAGTCTATAGCCTATGCTTTTTATGAATTCTATAATAAGGCTTTTAAACAAAATCACCCTTAGTTTATTGGCTGTGTCTATTCACACTTCACTAAATCTGGATGTCAGTTTAGGTTAATTCACAAGAATAAAAACCAATAAAATTTTACATAATTCAGATGCCTATTAAATAGCTATAATTTGTCAGCTTGTTTAAATATCAAACCTGGTACTAACTAAAATATGCTAGTAGTTATATACAACATTATGTCACTAAAACTTCATGGTAATATTTTTATAAGATTTAAAATGAACACTTTTATATTTACGTGTATTTAACATATCTATTCATTTTCAACTTATGTATTAGTTTCCGAGGACCGCCATAACAAATCACAAACAGGGCAGCTTAAAACAACAGAAATGTATTGTTCACAGTTCTGGAGACCAGAAGTCCAAAATCAAGGTGTCTGCAGAGTTGGTTCCCTCTTGGGGTCTCAGAGGGAAAATCTGTTCTGTGCCTTTTTCATAGATTCTGGTGGTTGCTGGCAATTCTTACAGTCCCTTGGCATATAGACCTGTCACTCTAATCTCTGCCTACATCTTTATTCTCCCCTTGTGTTGTCTGCATGTCTGCATGTTCTGTCCTCTCCTTATAAGGACAACTCTAATCCCGTATGACCTCATCTTAATTTACATCTTACATCTTAAGATGTATTATTTGGACACTATTCCAGGTAGGATCACATTCTGAGGTTCTGACTGGACATGAATTTTGGGGAGTGGGGGGAAGGCACTATTGAACTCAGTACAGCATATATATATATTTTCCTTGAAAATATATTTTAAGTAAGATAAATGCGTTGTTAGTTAATTAAACAAAAATGAAATTTTGGGAAGCAAAATATCTTTACTTAACATTTTTTATATGCTAATCAGAGTCCAAAAAAACATTAAAATAGAGTTTCTTTACCCAAAAATCATATGTTGGGATTTAAAAATATCTAAATAAGTAGGCTTGCCCTGTGTTAACTAAGAAATCCTTTTGGAAAAAAAATTTAATAAATATCCCTACTTAGATTCTAGTTATAATTTACATGCAGTTTTTACTATGTTCATTGTATACTTAATCATTGGCTGAAATAAAGATTATTCAGTTATCTAGCAATGACAAGTGAGATTATCGCAAGTCTCCTTTTTAGAATTCTACTACTTTTTCTGCTCAGTTCTTGGATAGGAACATTTCATGGCCACACACTTGCAACCCACCGCAGATTATAAATCTATAATTCCCTGCTATGAGTAGACAAGCACTGCAATCATTAGTGGCACTGGGGGTAAGGAATTAACAGTTCTCTTAATCATGGTCATATCCTTTCATGGACGCCATAACAGACATCATTCAGAGAGAACATTAAAGAAATCTTATTGATGTGCTAAGTTTATACAATGAACATTTTGAAGTAGATATTATAGTTAGGTAATTCAGCAACATTTATCTCAACCAGTAACACATTCTGTATATAAATATGATAACTTTAAAGAACACTAGTTATTCTTCAGTTTTCAGTGATTTTACACTAAATCACCTTCCAAGAAAACTGATTTTTCCAATGTTTCTATTCCCTAAACAGCTCTCCTAATAATTCATGTGTAGGGCCAAAGTGAATACCTGATATCACTAAAAATAGTAACTCTATTTTCTTCTTTATTTGTGCTGTATTGACAAGGAAGATCATATTCCCCGTAAACTTACCACATTTCTATTCTATTTGATGTGTTGGAGGAAGATGAATTTAACAACTATTGTGACTATCAAGTACTCTCTTTCACATTGTGGATTTCTATTTCATTGCCATCATCTAGCTATATGTAGCCTATTTTTACCTTTTAATTTGTCAAATGCTACTCAAATTCTCAAACTTATTGCTGGAGTACGTAGTCATGATGGATTAGATTCTGATCTGCTGTAATCTCAACTCCTCAAGGATGATAAGGAAATTTGGTACAATTTTACATAACATAAACAATAAAACCAGAACTATTGCTGAAAGAATGATGAACAGAAAGGGAAAAGGTAGCATGCTCTGAGTTCTTAATGAGTGTAAAAAAAAATGGCATGGTCTGGAAAGAGCCTATAACATTTTAGTTCTTCTTTTATTCCAATTCCAAATTATATTTAATCAATTGATATCAATAAAAAGAAAAGACGACTGGTAACACATGATTACTGATGCTCAGGAGTGCGGGGAGGGGAGTTTGGTACCACGGTGTCACAGGAAATTAATTTCAACTGTTGTCTTTTTATAGAATTAATGCTTATAACATTCGCTGGGCTGAGAATCATTTGTGGCCCTCTCCATTCTCCATACTTGACTTGTAGCATAGTGGTTAAGGAACAGGCTTTGGTATCAGATTAGTGTGATTGGACTCCATTAGAATATCCATATTTACTGAGGACCTGTAGGTCTTCTAAGCACCAGAGAAACAGCAACAAACAAAATAGATAAGGTTCCTGTTCTTGTGAAGCCCACATTCTACTGAGGGAGGTAGATAATTTAAAAATAAACAAAACAAATAAGCAAGATAACATTAGATAGATAAATGCTCTGAACAACAGGAGGGAACATATAATAATGATTTTGGTGAGGTTTAAGGTGGTTGCTACTTTAGATCGGAATCAGGAAAATCTTGAGGAAAGTTGCTTTTGAATTAGAACCTGAATAAAGAAAGGAAACCAATAATGAAGTATCTAGGTATCCCAGCTTCCTGAAATTTCTCCATCTGTAAAATAAGGCACAGGGCTGCTTTGATGATAGAATGTGGGAATGAATGAAAAAAACTTAGCACTAACCTGATAAGTGTGTGAAGCCTTCCTTGTGGCTGTCTGTCCTTATGACATCAAAGCATAAAGCAGAGTTTGTTTTAATCTTGTTAACAGCAAAGAAGTTACCAAGTTACCTCAAGTATGTGAGGTTAAACTTATTCTCTCATCTCTAGATGTCATTTCACAATCCATCCCTCTGGATTAGTCCATACCTGGGGATCCATAAATATGGTTACTGTCACTATCCATCTACCTCTAAGTTAGCTGGGCAAATAGCACAATAATGTTTAGATGGCCAAATGCACATTTAATGCATCTTAAGACTTAGTCCAGGATTAACATAATACTCTGCATTTTAAGATATGTTAAGGTTAGCAATTTAAACACAAATCCCCAGAGACTGTGGCCTTGCCTTGTTGATGCCACTAGTTTGGTTACACAGCTAATTCCATCAGAGCCATTGAACCAAGTGTTAGTGTGTGTGAAGAGAGTCCATGAGTCAATTGGCAGCACAGAATTCTTCCTGACATAGGAAGGCAGATGATCTCAACTTCTGAGTGTATACAGTGCAGATTTCTGGTTGAATGGTTCTTGACAATAGTGTCCTCTGTAACATAATGCCTGGCCAGGAGCCAGTGATTATGCCACCGTACAAATCACTGTGCATCTGACGCCAGAACGCCTCTGTGCGTGGTAACAACAAGAGTTCTCAGTCCTGGTGTTCCACAAGATGTTGCATTGGCTCTTTTATTCTTTATCAGACCCTGGAATTAAAGATTTTATTTAGGTGGTTTTCAGGAAATAAGTGATGGCAGTGGAAAAGGAAAAGAGAGGAGATTTTAGTGTCGTTTAAGAAATAGCTCTGCTATTATGCAATTTCCGTTAGGATGAAATCAGCCTATGTTTTGAAACCTAGTTTTATTAATTGTTTAATAGATATTTTCACTTTAAATCTCTTATTTAATTATAGGAAAAAAACAGCTTGGTTCAAACTGTTAGCTAATGATCCATGTATCATTTTAGTAATTGCTAGCTTCTTTCAGAAATGGATTAATTTTGTAAGAATTATAGACTTTCAAATGTGAAAACAGAGATTTTTTAAGATCAATAAATTAGAACACTTATAATTCATTTCAAATGTTATTTTACTATAACATACTATAAACCTAAAGTTAGTAGAACACTCAAGATATTATAATCCTCTATTTTAATTTACATTTAATTGTCTTTTTTAGGATTAAAAGTAGATAGATCATACTGTATTTGTCATTGATGATGTAAATGAAATTTAAGTTATGCAGTGTTCTATTCAAAAGGAATTATGCACCAGGTAAAATATTTAAATATTTCATCTCCAACTATGAAATTGTCTACTGATTTTAAACACCAGGGTATTCTGGAGATAACTCATCAGAGCATTTTCATGTTAAATAAGTAGATCTAAACATCTTATTTGATAGCGATAGCAATTATTCAAGATGAGGGAACACACAGAACCCTAAATATTACTCGTAAGCGCAATATGAAAGACTTAAAGACATATTTTTCCCAATGAAGCTATAGTTGCTGATGTTTCTTCTTTTTGGTGGCGTTTCACTTAGTAAAACATTTTCTTTTCTTATTAGCTAGATATAGGCATTGGCCAACTATGAAAACTGTAAGAGTCTGTTGGCTAGCAATTCCAAAAGAAAAGAAAAAGATAATTGAAAAGGTTTCTTGTGGTTTGAAAATGCCTTCCAAATATTCATTAAACATTTAAGTGAGTAAATTTGTAGAATATGTTTCTGACATTGGCACTGGTTCTGTGGTATTTCTCTGATCAGATGGAAGCGCTGTGTGTTATGCAGAGTGCATTCAGTTCATTCATGCATAAACAATATCATTTTCATAAATTAAAACCTCCCCTGCAGAAGGAACATCTGTGCCTGCCTTTGAATAAAAGATGGTGGCATGTGAGTTACTCCTTGACTGACTGAAAGAATCTTTATGTTTAGAATGAAGTTATACATGCAAAATGGGGGGGGAAATCAAAACTAACTTGCAGTCTTCATTCCTACCTTATGAAAAAAATCCACAATTAGATTTCCCTGCTTGCTGTTTTAAAAGCTGAATTTCTTAAAATGTCATCCTCTCATTTCTTCTGTTCACTATAGCAATAGTTTTTAGTTTGCATGAAGATGTCTAATTTTAATTACAGGTGAAATTGAGCTGCTGAATAGATCACACCAGATCTGAATGTTCACTTCATGGTCTCCTAGGCTGGAAGGTTGGCAGTGTTCAGATATCATATCAGTATTATGTCTCTTAAAGAAAGAACAGTGAAAGCAATCTTGGATATAGGAAGCAACAGCTTGATTCCAAAATAACAACTCTGTTTCACTTGGAATGAGATGATTGCATTTTGGATAAAGCTGGGACTAACTTAAAAGTATTTCTGCCATGTGATGAAGGCTGATGGAAAACATGCTAAAATGATATATTTTAAATTGCACTCAAACATTTTTTTAACGTTGAAATATTCCTTACTGCTACTGTCACAGCTTGACATAGCCCCATTGGCAATGTTATTAGTATGGCTAATTGTTCCTGTCCATTAGATTACTCACATTTTTCTGGAGCAGCTTGCTAAATGAGGTCAGCTTTCTGGAACCCCTAAATCACCAATGAGAAGGAGATTAAAGGAACAAGCTTGGGAAGGGAGGTAGTCATCCAATGTGGCATCCGAATCAGAGGAAGAACAATGGAGTTACTAATGACAGTAATCAGAGCACCACAGTAGAGCCAGGGCACAAGTGCCAAAATGTTATTCCCTAGAAATTGTTCCTGTCAGTCAATACATCCAGAGGGAGAGAAATGCCAAACTTTTTTAGTGGCCTTACCCATGGACAGAATCATCTCTAAGTTTTTCCAGTGAGTTCTGTTTATGAAACAACAGAATACTCCAAAGGGGGTGAGGAAACAATTACACCTTCCAGAAACATATCATAGTACAAATAGTATGTCTTGAGTACAAGTAGTTCATTACTATTTTTTCCTGAAAGAATTACTGAAATCACATTTATATTACAATGATAAAATGTCACTTCTTCGATTCTTTTATTTTATTTTTTTAATTTATTTTTTTGGTACGCGGGCCTCTCACTGTTGTGGCCTCTCCCGTTGCGGAGCACAGGCTCCGGACGCGCAGGCTCAGCGGCCATGGCTCACGGGCCCAGCCGCTCCGCGGTATATGGGATCTTCCCGGACCGGGGCACGAACCCGTGTCCCCTGCATTGGCAGGCGGACTCTCAACAACTGCGCCACCAGGGAAGCCCCTTCGATTCTTTTAATTAAATCATTTCTCCCTGGGATATTCTAAAGATATATCACTTTCTCTTTGGGATAGGACCGCTTTGCAATAGAGAACATTTCAGTTCAGGAAAAGGTACAGATAACAAAGCACGAAGAAAATGGTGAAAAAATTTTTAATATGTTTTAAAAATATGTAGACAAACTAAGCTAGGTTACTTGTGTCTTGCTTGTTAATAATTAACTAAATCCATCTTTTGAAAAAAATAGAAGAAAACAGATAACATAATCATTTAAAGGAATGCAAACCAAAACCAAAACCAAACAAAAATACAACTGTTTGTCTCTCCACAACCCTTACTCCACCCTAGCCCCATATTCCAAGTAATGAAATACCAGTGTGGTCCTTTCATTATGTACAAAGAGCTGGTGACTCCCTAAGCAAGATAAACAGACTAGACAGTTTGTGCTAAAGTAAACTTTTCTCTTTTATTTTATTCTACAAATAGAATTTAGTATTTGTTTTAAACTCAGCAAGTAAAGCAACTATCCTGCTTAGGAATTATTTATACTTAAAAAAAAAAACACTCTAAGAAGAAATGCAACAATTGCTCAGATTTTCAATACTATTTTATTGCAACCGGATGAGTGTTTTCTAAATTGTGCATTACACCATAATATACAGGATTACAAACAAGATTACAGTACAGATCGATTCCAGTGGTACCAGTATCACATCTCAAACAGCACTTATTCTGGACTGCATTTTACATGCAATAGCTATTGTTCTAATTATGAATTAAATGGTTTGAATTTATTTAAGCTACTGTACTAATTGACTACAATAGATATAAAATCCCAACATCAACAACTTGATTAGATTTAGGCTCAGATTCATTACATGAATATATGACAAACCACCATTTGTGTGACTATGTATAAAATCATGCATTTATATTTTCTGGAAACATCAATAGCTTCAGATTCTCTGTAAAATCATGGAATGCGAAGGAGTAAAAGACTAAAAAGAAACAGTGCAAATTGTATGTGATAGTCAAGCAGCTTTTGATTTAAAGAAGGGTATGTTGGCATTTGTTTATAATATGTATATACAAGCTTGTGCAAGTAATGTATTGAATTGATATGTTTTGATAGGGAATACATCTCTTGTTTTTATCCATCCTCAAGAATTATGGATCTGGTTATCATTTTAAGGAGAGGGAAAGACTTTAAAGTGAAATGAATTGCTCAAATTGTGCAATTATTTTTAACAATTAGAGAAGAAAGAAGTGCTAAGGCAACACAATAACTTTCTAAGCACTTTTCTGCTGGTTTAAATTAGTTAAATTATTTTGTATAAATTAGATATAATTCTACTTTTCTGATATGTATAAAAATTGATGAAGCTGCATGGTTTTAAAATAGGAAATCCACATTATAAAAAGTCATTAAAAATTCTGTACAAAATCACAACAAAATAATTCAGCATGGGAAAGGTAACAAGTAGTAAAATGCTGGTTGAAAAATATATATTTATATATATTTTAATTGGCCCATTACTAGTTTAAAAATTGCATAGATCCTAATTATTGCTTGTGATTTTGTTATCCCGATCAGATAATTAATATGCTCTGAATACAGCTGCACCAAATTTGTGGTGCATTTTTTTAACTTTACTGTATTTTTTTTAAAATAGAAGAGCTATAGAAAATAATACATAAAGTGAACAGGAACTTTGATCCCCTGTTTCTACCAAAGGCAGTAACGACAATAAATACATATATCACTTGAAGCTTGGAGTATTTGCACTTTGCAGCAGTAGTACCCAAAGGGCTGCCTTTTGTAAACACGACAGTCACTGTAAGCACAGTGGGTTCGTTTCCCAGGGACGGTGAAACTGACGTGCCTCTAATCGTGAAAGATGGCATTGAGCTGGGCACTCATGACTCGCTCATGATGTGAATGGCTATCGAAGGACATAATATTGTCTATAGGGATGTCACAGCGAGGGGCAGCGGCGCCCGAGAAGATTGATCCGTGGCTTTGGGCCCCTGCCAGGGTCGCTGCAGGATAGTGCATGGTAAAGGCATAATTTTTCTCAAACTCGGCGGACGGTTCGTGTTTGAAAGAGAAGTTGCCATTGATGCTGAGCGGCGGACTGAGGGGTCCGTCAAAGGAAGGGCTGGTGCAATCAGTCAGAGGGCTCTCAAAGAAGGGCTCGAGCGCTGCGCTGTAGGCATGCGGCGGCGGCTTGACATGGAAGACATGGGAGCTGTCCATGGTGCCGTAGGGCGGGCTTGGCAGCCCCGGAGACTGGTAGGAGTAGGGGTGCACCGGGAAAGAAGCGCTGGCAGTCGGCAGGTGCGGAGGCATGTCCTGGTTCTGCTCAGGCAGAAAAGTCCGAGGATTGAGCTGCAGGCAGCCGGCAACCAGGTTGGTGGTGGGCTGGGATAAGCCCTTGCAGAGCGTCTGTACAAAGGAGACCAGGTCAGGGCTTTTGCCGGAACGCAGAATCTCCGACAGAGCCCAGATATAGTTTTTGGCCAAGCGCAGTGTCTCGATTTTGGACAGCTTCTGTGTCTTGGAGTAGCAGGGCACTACCTTGCGCAGGTTGTCCAGCGCCGCGTTCAGCCCATGCATGCGGTTCCGCTCCCGGGCGTTAGCTTTCATGCGTCTCAGCTTAAAACGCTCCAGGCGCGCCTTGGTCATCTTCTTCTTTTTGGGGCCGCGTCTCTTAGGCTTTTGATCATCGTCCTCCTCTTCCTCTTCTTCCTCCTCTTCCAGATCCTCCTCTTCTTCCTCCTCCTCTCCCCCGTTCCTCAGTGAGTCCTCTTCCGCGTTCATGGCTTCGAGGTCGTCCTCCTTTTTGTCTGTCTCGTGCTCCTCGTCCTGAGAACTAAGACATTCGTCTGTCCAGCTCGGAGGACCCTGCGGCTGAGGCTCTCCCATCAGCCCACTCTCGCTGTACGATTTGGTCATGTTTAGGTTTCCTACATTCAACAGGGGAGAGGGGAAAACAGAAAAGGAGAAAAACGCTACATTCAAAAACTACATATGCCCTCAGCTTCTATCCACTAACCCTGTAGAAATGCGTGTGAAGAGAATTATCAGCTGATTACAAAATGGATGCCCCTGAGGAAAAGTTAAACGCAGTTTTATAGTGGCCTGTGTGTGCCCTGCTGGTACGAAGGAGGCTGGACAGGGCTGGGAGGAGGGAAGACAGTATGTGTTATACGTACACTTCCGGTGTATGTTTCCTTGTGATTAATTTAAGTGTGTTTATGGTGATTACCCGGTAGGATAATGTGTGTGAAAAGGAGTGTACATTTTGGCGACTTCATGTTTATTTGCATGTGTTCAGAGTCGCTTACAACTCCACAAAAATGACGAGTTTGAAAATTGCAATTGTTTCCATCCCTGTTCTAGCCTCTGGGTACTCAGCGATTAAAGTTGAAAAGCCATTACGTAATTTACTAACACTGGCAGTGATTTTTAAGAAGATTATACTGAATGGGGATTGAAAAGCAAATGCATGCGGAGGAAAAGTATTTTCCACCAAATTATTTCACCATCAACGAAACATTTGGAAACAAAAGTGGGCAGGGGTTTTCCATCCCACCCTTGCCTTTATTTTCTCGCCTCCCACCCCGCTGGCCCTCTGCTGAATTTCCACCTTGTATAAAAGCGCTTAATAGAGGGCCAGGGCTGGGGGCGCGGCGCAGAGCGCTCCTCCACGCGCCGGGGATCAGGTGCGGAAGGCTCCTCTCTAATAAACAGCCCATTGAAAGGGCCGCCCGCTCTTTATTGGGGCTTTTCAAAGTTCGCCTCAAACCTTCCTTTAAAAGATTGAGTAATTATAATGGTCAGCGATTGGCAATGGCGAAGTTGCCGCTTCTAATAAGGAAAATAAAAAGCCTTTAGTGAGACAACTGAATTTCTGGCACCTGCAGTGGCTGCTGGGGACTTGGCCGACTCTGGAACAGTAACAGGTAGCAGGAGTGGGTCTCTCTCCCTTTCTCCACATTTTTTCCCCCTCTCAATTAAACTACCTCTCAACTCGGTTTATTTTCCAGGGTGTGTATATTCAAAGTATCAATGCCCCTTTCATTCACTGAAGAAATAAGTTGGCACTCCCAGTGTGTATAAAATACATGTACACAAAATAAATCTTGGTAACGTGGGGTTTTTTCCCCCTTACTGGAGGAAGTGAAATAGTTAAGTAGTTACTTGCTTTCAGAACTTTGAAATCACCACTAGCAAATAATCAGTTAGTGGGCGTTATATTTTTAAAAATCCAAAGACGCTCCTATATTTTCCCCCTTAAAAAAAAAAGTAAAACAATTTTTTTAAATTAGAAAGCCCGCAGTGGGTATTTGAGTGATGCGAGTCAAACTGTATGCGTACTCGCCTGCAATTATGGAAAGGAATGCCTGTCTCAACACATACACGCGCTCACAAACTCACACATACAGAATATGTGTACATCTTCAATTGCTGCTTTTATTCCCAGCAAAAATGAAAGGACTGTAATTACCTGTAGTTGTTAGTAAGTCCTGAGCAGTGACGGTCTCATAACCCTGGGGCCTCCGGACGCCGTGCCTTCTGCGTGGGGCGAATTCCTCGTGTCCAGGCGGCGCGGGCGCTCAGGTTATATAGCCGAGTTGGTGATGCTGAGCGCGGGCGGGGCCAGGAGCAGAGCGGCGAGCAGGTTCCTGCGCTCCGCGTCTGCGCACGCGTCTGGGCTTTGCGCCCCCTTCCCTTCCACCCTCCTCCTCCTCCCCCGCCCCCGTCCCCTCCCCCTCAGCCTTGCTCCTCTCCCACCCTCCTCCGACCCAGCTCCCCACTCCCCCACCCCTACCCCCGCCCCATCTCCTTCCTCCCCGGCATGCGCCATATGGTCCTCCCAGTCCAGCCAAGAGCCGGGAACCACGTGACCTGCCCATTTGTATGCCGCGGAGCGCTCCATTCCGGCCCCTTTGTGGCCAGAAGAAAGTGGCCCATCTGTCGCCAGTTAGAGACTCCGCGGACCTGTTTTTACCCGCAGGAGAGATTAACCCTTTCAGGCGGCACAAGGGGAGAAGGGGCGCGGGGGGGAAGGGGGAAAGGGGAAGGAGTTTGAGAGAAGGGAGCGGGAAAGCTAACACTGACTGGGTTTAGATCAGACTTAGTGGCCGGCGCTGGCGCGGTAAGTAGGGCACAGGTGAAAGAGGCAGAAGCGAGAGACTTCTTTGGATTCCTCGCCCAGGCACTGGCTTCCCGGGCACTCCCTGCCCTCTCTGCGGTATCCATCTCTTGGTTTCTCCCCCTTGGTAGACACTTTGCTCATTGGCGCCAAAGGGTGGCTTCTCCCAATCTCCATCAGCCCCTTAAGCTAACATACACTATTTATTATACGTAAAAAGACGGCTTCATCTGTAAACGCAAGCGTGAAAGTAGTTCCTAACCTCTTTAACTGGATCCCCCACGCCCGGCCCCAACAGTGTAGAAAATTTCGTACCTGTCATTCTACTTCACCGTTACGTGGAACCCGGCCTAGCCTGACCCTCAGCTACCCATATCCCTGGAGACTCCTCACTATGTCCGTACCCCTCTGGCCTGTGGTCCTTGTCCTCAGAGCGCGCTAGTCCTTGGCTTCTTTGGCCTCCGGAGCTCTCTTGCATGAAACCTAGAGGACTTCTCTGAAGCTCGGATTCTGCCTTTTAACCAAGGCCATTGGATCGATGTAAAGCGTGCCCTTACCCTGGTTCCCTAACACAGGCTGCCTTGCCCCCCTTAGTTCCCACTTTCAGACCTGTAAATGGAAACTTGGTTGAGACAAGCCTTAAAAGGAGGGTGCAAAGGGCCTGTGCTAAAGGGGTCTTCTTCACTCCTCTTCCTAGAAAGGTCATTAGCACAACTCTGGGGAGGGCTGATGGCCACAACTTCTCCAGACCTCAAAGACTCTGATGTGACCTCCACCTTGCAGGTCAAGCAAAAACCACAGAGCTTCCTGACTAACTCTGAAGGAGCCATATTTGTGTTTAAATGGTGATCATTCACTCGTTCCCACCAAGGCATGCTCCAGAATGATAACACTTTTTAAAGTTGGCTCTATTGCTTCCCTGCCCCCTTTTCTCCACCAGATTCGCCTCTAATCTTCCATTAACTAACCCCTTATCCCCTCCCAGACCCGTGTCCCCTTACAATGAAAGCGTTGAACAACTAGAATTGCTCTAAAAGCCCCTTGAGTTTGAAAACAGTGTCAGGGGTGAGCGGTGCATCTGGAAACCAGAGGGGGGATACGGAACGAGAGGGGAAGAGAGTCCTAACGTGATAGCTGGTGTCTAGAAGGCTGCAATGTAGGCTTCCCGGTCCAGTGCAAATCTGAAAGAGGAATAAAGGGGTGTGAGACCCGACCCGTTGCCCAAAGTGTGGCGTGAACCGTGCTGAGTTTCCAGGGCAGAACTGTACAGAGTTTTGGTTTTTGAGTTCACTCGTCGGTGTACAAACATCACAGAAGAGGATCAAAGGATTCACCCAGGAGCCTAGTCTCAGTATTTACCCCTGTACAGTATATATCTTAAATGAAGGGTTAAAACTCGAGGGGCATCAGAGTAACAGCCGGCAGAGGCCGGTCCACAACTCGGAAGTCCCAGGACACGCGGCGCGTGGACCAAGTGCTGCCACTCTTCCGGCAGCTGCCCCTACGGCCTAGCCCACCGTGCCCACGGGGCTGTAGAACTTGTGCCCTGGCTCTCATTTCTCAGTCTTAGGGGAGCTTCAGAGGAGATGTTGGGGGCCGGGTGGAAGAGGGTTCCAGCTGCCCCGAAGGCCTGGGGTGGCCTAGGGGATTCCCCCCCACCCCCGGAAGCGCAAACTTCCCCAGTTTGCGACACCCTGTGGAATACAGGAGATTCTTGGTGGAGCCAGATGTTCCTGGGCAGGGAAGGAAAGGAAACGCGGGGGGTTCGCCAGCCGAGTTTCTAATGCGCATAGTGCGGGAATTACTACACTCGTTCCCGCCTTCTCCTCCTGATAAATTCACCCGAATCCCTCTGCTCATCGTTGGGCCCAGGCCTGGGGATCTGTACAAAGAAAAGACCACTCCGGGTTGTTCCAGAGACCTAGCGAGGTTCGGTCTCACCCTGGCTCTCAGTGAGCTTCCGGGCCCTCAGCGCTCAGGTGGCGACCCGCCTGTGCGCCGGCAGTGTCTACCTCCAGCGCCATCGTGGCTGAGACTGCCCGCGGGCCTCCCGGGAGGCTGCAGCCCGGTAGTCAGACCTGGAAGGGAAGAGTCCAGATTAGGCCTGGAATGAGATGCTTTTTGTTGGGAGGGGAAGGGGGCGAGGAATTGGGGCCAGAGGACGCTGGCAGCTGAAACGCCGGGAGTGGATGGACTGCCGGCACGGCGGGGCTCAGTACCGCGGATGGTCGCCACGGCACCACCCGGCCGCCTTATTTTCTTCTCCTTCTCTGGACTTTGTTTCGACGGTTGCACACTTTCCCCCTCCCGATTCCCTAAATTCTCTCCCTCTCCCTCTGTCCCCACCGGCATTTAGCGGTACACCTTCTCCAGCTCCGGTCCCCACTGGGCGCCGCAGGCTGCTGCGCGGCACGCGAACCGCACGCGCGGGCAACAAAAGCCGCTTTCATGACTCACTGCCCTCGAGCAATGCCCCAAATCTGTCGCCCCCCGGGTCCCCGCTTCGAGCGCGCGGCGCAGGCCGGGCGGTCCCGGCCGTTACAGCGCCTGCCAGAGCGCCGGCGGGAAGGGGGTCGGCAGGAGGCGAGTGGCCCGGGGTGGGGAGAGGGGAGTGTGGCCTGGGCGGGGAGGGGGGGAGGGGGAAGAGGCGTGTGGCACCGCCGGTGGCGGGGAGACGACGGGGGGGAGGGAGGCGTGAGGCCGGGACTTAGGGGGTGGGAAGCGTGTAGCTGGCGGGGGAGGGTGGGTGGTGCGACGCATTCACAGGGCTAAGATAAAGAGCTGGGGCCGGGCCGGCGTCCCCGGCGGTGACCTGTTTCTCGGGGAAACAGATGCTCGCTCTTGCAAAGGGAGGTCTGCGTTCAGTGAAAGAATTAAGTATGGCCAGGACGGCCCCACCGACCTCGAGCGGCGCCCGCGTCCTCTCTCCACCCCTCCCGGGAGAGGGGTATCCCGGCCTGGGCATGTTCGAGGGGCGGGAGGTGGTGGGGGCTGAGGGGCGAGCCAGACCGTAGCGTGCTGGGTCCGCGGGAGGACTGGAAGCCACACGTTCCTCATAGGCCGGGTAGTTCAGAAGCCCGTGGGAGGCCGGAGGGGGAGGTTGCGGGTTCTGCCCAGACCGCGGGCTCAGCGCGGGGTTTGCGCCCACGCCTCCAGGGAGGCCACTGGGCGCCCGGATCCTGGCCAGAGGCTGGAGCTGCCCGGGCTCGACAGGCGGGCGGCGGGGGAGAGCCGGGAGCAAGAGACAAGCTATTAAAATGCCTCGCCGTCGCCCCGAGCGCAAAACCCGTCCTCCCCAAATCTCCTGGGCTTGCGGCATAATCTTAATTAAGATAATTGATTCATATTGCACCTGCGAGAACGGAAAAAAAATTGATTCCAACCCCCAACCCCACAAATCGCTTAGAGCTATTGGATGGAGCACGACGCGGCTGTGATTTGGGGAGTGATTTAGCACCGGGCTTCCCCAACTCGGCCTGCCTGGGCTCTTTTATTTATTATTTACGAGCTCCTAATCCCTCCGGGGAGTGGGTGGCTCCCCTCACGGCGCCTACAGACCTCGAGGGACTTCATCTTTGATTCCGGGTCAGAAGTGAGGGGCTTTCCTTAAACTATCCCATCCAACACTCATAACAACAACGCAAAATCAACGCAGCTCCAAGCATTGGCAGGCGCGGGTCACTGACACGATTGTTCAAGGCCTCATAGCTTGGACATGAGCTATGTGTGTGACTGCGTGAGTGTGCTTAAGTGTACAAGTGTGTGTGAATCTGTGAGTATACACATGTATGAAAGACTGTGTATGAATGTATGAGCTCTATGAACGCGTGTGACTGTTAGTACGTGAATGTATAATTTGTGTCAGTGAGTGTGGATGTGTGTGTAATTTATGTGAGCCTACGTAGGTGTGTGGGGTGTGAGTGTGCATGAGTGAGTATGTGTTTGTGGGAGTTCCTGCTCTCAGGTGAGGAGGGTAAACAGAGGGCTCACACCTGTTTCAGTTGGCTTGAGAAACAGCATGCGGTCTGAAGGGGACGGCAGCGCGCGTGGTAACTGACAAACGCCCGGTGTTTGCCAACATTTGCCTTAACAAAAATCAACAGGCCAACAAAAATCCCCGGTAGCTGTTGTTGCTGCTTGTGTGGAGAGCAGAGACACACCGACGGCACTTGAGCTTCTCCTGAACAATGGCTGCTGCAGTGGGTTGGGGGAGAAGATCGGGCAAGTTCCAGGTTTAGAGCCCCAGGCCGCTTGCAGGAGAAATGGCTTCCTCAAGGTATCAGCACCGTGGACAATTCCTACTGCCTTGGCCCTGGAATTTGCAGTATTAAGGTTCAGCAAAACGACTCCCCTTCCAGTGCCTTTCGGTTTTCCCTGTTCGCCTTCTTTCACAACACCACTGACTACCACATCCCGAACTTTTAATCAAAGAACCCTGTTAATCTGCATTTAATTAGCCACCTTCTTTTCAGAATAGGTTTCCTGGAAAACTAGATATCCAGGTTTAGGGCTGGGGGAAAGCTTAAATTATAATTTGAGCTAGCGAGTCTGAAACAAAGAAATCATATATTGAATAACTTTCAGAAAGGTAGTCATTGTTCTAATATTTGCACTTGTTTAGCACACAGCATCAAAACCAAAATGAACTCTTATTTGTTGTCCACAGAAAATAAAATATGTAAAAGTGATTTTGCTTTTGTTTTATTGAGCATACCTTTTATTGGTAATAGAGGTCTCTTTCCATCACCATCATCCTGTCAACTCTCCAGTTGTTTCATATTATAAACAATTTCTATTACATTAATGGGAAAATAAACCAACCAAAGTTAAATGGCATTATTTGCTCAGATTTGGTGAGCCACAGAATTATCTAAATCATACCAGATTTAGAATGTTGCATTACTACACGTGACATCCAAAATACCGGAAAAAATCCCACAGAGAAGAGCAAGCACCCTTGGTAATTTAAACATCTTAGAAATATACACTATACACCTCCCCCAATTATTGATGTAATTTTCAAATATTATCAGCAATAGGAATCCTTATTAAATATTATTCAGACTTTACTGAAATGGAAAATATAATTATTTTTAATTCAAAAATTTACCACCAGAGGCTCATCCTTTTAAAATAAAATGTTTTCTTTCCTCTTTAACAAATACATTTTCACATGAATTATATATCGATAATTTGACCTTTTCTGTCTTTAACTAATCAAAGAGGGAAAATTCCAAATGTAGATCTCAGAGTTTGGCCCTGGTGGGTCTTTCCGCTTGAGTAGGCACTGAGATTAAAGGAGTTGAACTTCCTCTTTCACTGCTCTCTCCTTGCACTAATTGCTTATGCAAAAAATGCAGATTTGTATTAATTAGTAACTCCACTGATTAGTTCTGTGGTATTTTCACATAATAAATCATGCTGCAGACATGAATTTTGGCACATCACCCAGTAGAGGCTCAGGCTGCAATACGGATTTCATATTAAAATAAAATCTCTAACTAAATCTACCTTTCTGATGCAGGTACCATGCGCAGCCACCTGCTGGGAGCACCTGCCATGGGAAATTACTTTCACTCAGTGACAAGCCACTTTTGGGGCCCAAATAGGGCAATCTGATTATGAGGTTAGGCTCTAATAATAAATAAACAAATAAATAGTTAAACACAAATGTGCCTAAACTCTAGACATTTTGCAGACAATGATGTTGTAACAGAGGATCTACTCATAATGGGACCAGATTTTAAAAACAACTTCCCAGGTTATGGATAAATACCTCAGTCTATTTTTCTCCTGTGAGGTGTTTGCTCCTTTGTGAGATGGCCTGATGGTCTGAGACTCTTTCATCACTCATCCTCATTGACTCATCTTCTCCCTAGGCAGGCAAGCTAGTTCAGGAAGAAAAAGAGGGACCAGAAAAGCATCAGGGGGACAGGTATGAATGCCAAGAGCCTTCTCGAAGGGAATTGGCCACCCCTGCAATCCTAGCATATGGTAAGAAGCTGTGAGGTCAGACACACAGAGTTGCCTGTTATGAGACAAATTCTCCACTCCCCATTGGTAACTATGTGAGCTTCTACACAACTTCTTTTCTGTTCCTTGAAAACTGTTTAATTTGTTGAGGCAGATTACAGTCAATATTGCCAAGATTATAAATTAGACCCAGGTGTCTTCTGTGCTCCCCACCAACCCTTTACATTCCCTTGTTTTCTTGCCATTGGTGATACCTTTCCAAGTCCCCTCAGGTGTTCTTGGCACTTTTATGCTCTTTCCTGGTCCATGCCTACTGCTGAAAAATATCCGTAAGTTCATGCTTCTTAAGAACTTAAGAGAGAAATGATTAATCTGATGTCCCTACCTGGAGGGCTTGCAAAGTCACGGGGCACAAAGAAAAAGGAATGAGTGCTTAATGCTGGCATTCAGAGATGAATAAAGGCTAAGGGAGGTGTATTCTGGATGGAGGCTGGGGCAACATGCTCTGCTGCAGCTGTGCTTTGCAGGTTGCAGTCTCTCTGCCTACCATCATGACGCGTCCTGAGGCAGCAGCATATGTGGTCGGGGCTGAGGAGGGTGCAGCCTCTAGGGAGACTCTCTCTCTAACCATCATTTACTGAACCTTTTGATGCTTTGTTGGTGAAAGAAAAGGTCTGCATTTTGTGTTCTTCATTTATCTTAGATGTGAATAACTTTTTTTAAGGAACTAAAAAAAAAAAACCGTCAGGAGAGCAGATATAATTTAAAGCAGTCCTCTATTAAGTCAAATATACCTTTTTTCTCCTTTGAATTCACTCCTGAATCCCACTTCATATGGCTTGACATGGACAAGATTCATCATCTCTGATGGGAAAACAATCCTATACTTTTCACATTGGTCCACAATGCTGGGGTGTAGAGGCTATGTAGAGAGCCAGGGCCGGGCATAAGCAAAGGCTCTAAAGTTGCTTCTGTTTATTATCGGAGAGCTTGTCTCCTCATTCCCTTCCTTTCAGAAACTGCCTGCTTCACTGAGTAATAAATGTATTCATCAAATCTATATTGAGGGCTACTGTGTGCCAGGCACTGTGCTGCTAGTACCAGTCATACAGGGGTAAATAGAAACAGACATTGGTCTCTGCTTTCTCAAAACTTTCTATCTAGTGAAAGAGAGAGACTTTAATAAGATTCACTCACAAGTGAGTATACACCCATCTGACTTGAGATAAGTACAGGAAAGGAAAACAAACCCCACCAATCCGTAAAAGCTGAGGACAAAGGAACCTGGCAAAGACTGAGGTGGGAGGACTCCCAAGGAAGTGGAGTTCTAAGGTAATGAGAAGGGTGTTACCCAGTGAATGGGGCTGACCTGGGTGAGAGTCTTCCAGGCAATGGGAAGAATATATGTAAAAGCTCTGAGCAAGAAAAGTGTGGAAAGTTTAAGAACCTGGAAACATACAGCGTAGCACTAAGAAGAAGGAGGATAATGGTAAGAGGTGAGGTAACAAGAAGGAAGACAGGATCCAGAACCTGCTTCCCACTGAGGAGCTTTCAGCTGTTGGGAGGAGTGCGAACAAGACATGAGTAAGATTTGTACTTTTAGAAGATTGTTTTAACCACAGTATAGGAATCTGATTGCAGAGTGGATGAGTTGGGTAAAGGAAGGCTGTTGCAGTTTTCCTAACAAGAGAAGGTGGTGCTTGGATTAGGCTGGTTACAGAGGAGATGAACAAAGTTAGAAAACGTAGTTCAAGATATTTAGAAAGACTGAAATTATAGCCTAGTTTCACACAAATTACCCAAAGCCCATCAAAAAGACATGATTCTTTAAAACCTTGGATGAATGTTATTGATTTCCTCAGGAGTAACAGGAATTTAATTTAAATCAACAAGGACTTGTTAACCCATAAAATAACTACAATCTAAAAGTATTGTCTACTTTGCAAAGCAGGTACTAGAACAATAGCACACATTTATTGAGCACTTAAGACATTCCAGGTGCAGTGAGTTAACACCTATGATAATTCTCATTTGACAGTTGAGGGAAATTAGGCTTATGCAGGTCAGGTAATATGCCCAATGTCATCTAGCTAATTAATGGCGGAACTGGAACCCAAACTCAGGTCTGTTTGACTCCAAAGCTTGAACCTTTATACTATGTTGTACAGGAAAAGGATATGACCAATATTTGTTTACAAATTATGTTTTATAAAATCACACTTTAATTTTGTTTCAAAGGAATTGTTTTAAGCTCAATGTTTAGTAGTTCAATTACTCTAAAAATAACATTAATAAATACAACTGTAATATAAATTGCTGAGTCTTTCTGGAAATAAGAATGGGAGAATAGTAACCAATAATTTAGTAAGTTAAATTCCTCCGAGTTTTGCAGTAGACTAATTTAATTGATGAGAAGCAATCAGGTTGGAGGAAATGATGCAGATAAATTATTCTACATCATAGAAATAAGCTTTCTTATAAAAAGCTCACTATTCAAGAATTACACTAAAGTGTATTCTTCTTGAATGGTTCAAATTGTTTTGGCTCTGGACATATGTAGTTCAAAATAAGCAATCCTTATTGAGCATGATCCTACATTAGCCTTTGATAAAGAATTGAAGATTTTTGTTTTCATTTGGAAAAACTGTCATATTTAATTATAACTCAGCACTTATTCCTTGGCATATTCATTGCCTAAACACTTATAAAAGAGTGTATTTTCACATGGAGATGGGGAGAGGGCAAAGTGAAAGGTTGGCATCTCTTATTAATATAATTAAATTATTGCCAGGGGAGGGATGGACTGGAAGTTTGGGACTAGCAGGTGTAACCTATTATTTATAGAATGGATAAACAACAAAGTCCTTTTGTATAGCACAGGGACCTATATTCAATATCCTGTAATAAGCCATAATGGAAAAGAAAAAAAAATTATTGCTGATCTTCTTAGCTTCTAAACATGGGGAGATTCCAATTGTCAACAATACATGCATTTAAATCTGGGTAATAAACAAGTAGATGCATCAACTGCATAAATTAAAAGCAAAAAAATAAAGTTTACTTTTCATTCTCTGAAGAAAGTCATTGTCAGAGAGGAGACAACACGGCAGAGTAGAAGGATTTGAGCTCACCTCCTCTCACAAAAACACCAATCACAACTGACTGCTGAAAAACTATTGACAGGAAAGACTGGAATCTGCCAAAAAAAGATATTCTACATCCAAAGACAAAAAAGCCACAACAAGATGGTAGGGGGGGCGCTTTCACGATATAATAAAATCCCACACCGACTGGGTAGGTGACCCACAAACTGGAAAATAATTATATCACAGAGCTTCCCCCACAGGAGTGAGAGTTCTGAGCCCCACATCAGGGTCCCCAGCCTAGGGATCTGACATTGGGAGGAGGAGCCCCCAGAGCATTTGGCTTTGAAGGCCAGCGGGGCTTGAGTGCAGGAGCTCCACAGGACTGGAGGAAAGAGAGACTCCACTCTTGGAGGACATGCACAAGGTTTCACAATCTACCAGGGAAAAGCAATGACTCTATAGGAGCCTGAGCCAGACCTCCCTGTGGGTCTTGGAGGGTTTCCTGGGGAGGCAGGGGTTGGCTGTGGCTCACTGTGGGGCAAAGACACTGGTGGTGGAGGTCCAAGGGAATATCCAACAGTGTAAGCTCTCCCAGAGGTCACCATTTTGGCACTGAGACCTGGCCCCACCTGACAGCCTGCAGGCTCAAATGCTGGGACACCTCAGGCCAAACAATCAACAGAGTGGGAACACAGCCCCACCCATTAGCAGAGAGGCTGCCTAAAGTCATCCTGAGTGCACAGCTGCCTCTAAACACACCGCTTGACACGGCCCTGCCCACCAGAAGGACAAGACCCAGACTCACCAGTGGGCAGGCACCAGTCCCTCCCACCACAAAGCCTGCACAAGCCCCTGGACCAACCTCACCCACCAGGGGGAAGACACCAGAAGCAAGAAGAACTACAAACATGCAGCCTGAGAAACAGAGATCACAGACACAGAAAGTTAGACAAAATGAGATGGCAGAGAAATATTCCCAGATGAAGGAACAAGATAAAACCCCAGAAAAACAACTATGTGAAGTGGAGATAGGCAATCTACCTAAAAAAGAATTCAGAGTAATGATAGTAAAGATGACCCAAGATCTCAGAAAAAGAACGGATGCATAAACTGAGAAGATACAAGAAATACTTAACAAAGAGCTAGAAGATTTAAAGAACAAACAGAGATGAACAATACAATAACTGAAATGAAAAATGCACTAGAAGGAATCAATAGCAGATTAAATGAGGCAGAAGAATGAATACTTGAGCTGGAATATAGAATGGTGGAAATCACTGCTGCAGAACAGAATAAACAGAAAAGAATGAAAAGAAATAACGACAGTCTAAGAGACCTCTGGGACAACATTAAATGCATCAACATTTGCATTATAGGGGTCCCACAAGGAGAAGAGAGACAGAAAGGACCTGAGAAAATACTTGAAGAGATAACAGCCAAAAACTAACATGGGAAAGGAAATACTCACTCAAGTCCAGGAAGCACAGAGAGTCCCATACAGGAAAAACCCAAGGAGGAACATGCCAAGAAACATATTAATCAAATTGATAAAAATTAAAAACAAAGAGAAAATATTAAAAGCAACAAGGGAAAAGCAACAAATGGCATACAAGGGCGTCCCATAAGGTTATCAGCTGATTTTTTTAGCAGAAACTCTGCAAGCCAGGAGGGAGTGGCATGATATTTTTTAAATGATGAAAGGGAAAAACCTACAACCAAGAATACTCTACCCAGCAAGGTTCTCATTCAGATTTGATGGAGAAATCAAAAGCTCTACAGGCAAGCAAAACTAAGAGAATTCAGCACCACCAAACCACCTTTACAACAAGTGCTAAAGAAGTTCCCTAGGTGTAAAAGAAAAGGCCACAACTAGAAACAAGAAAATTATGAATGGGAAAGCTCACCGGTAAAGGTAGAAAATCATCCACACACAAAAATGATATCACAACCAGCAATCATGAGAAGAGGAGAGTACAAATGCAGGATACTGGAAACACATTGGAAATTAAGAGACCAGCAACTTAAAACAATATCTTATACATATAGACTGCTACATCAAAACCTCATGGTAACTGCAAACCAAAAATCTACAATAGATATGCAAAAAAAATGAAGAAAACCATTGTCAGTTTTATGGAAACCATGTTGTAAAAGTTGTCTATTTCAGAAAGCACACTGAATGTGGTCTTCAGGAATATATGGTACATTAAATGCCAGTATTCTTTAGTTCTACATGCACACACATAGGCCCAGTAATATCCTCTATCCACTAGCCTCCCCACACACATATGTGTATGTCTCATCTTGTAATCTTTTTCCCACTTATCCGCTGATCTGGTCAGTAAAAGCTTGCCTTCCTTCAATTCAAGTATACCTTCTCTAGCTATTCTTGAGTGTTTGAATAAACCACAAGTTTAGAAAAAGTTTTGTCTATTTACAATACCTAGGCTATGGGAACTTACTGGGTTTTTTTTTTACATTCATAATTGAACTGACAAATAATCTTATTTCTTTTTCAATGCAATGAATGGAATTCTTTCATTGACAATAACCAGATATGTGACATGAATATTTTTCTATTTGAAGATTATAAACCTATGTTTATAAATATTTTAAAATGAGTTTTAACAATTGGAGTTTGACAGTTGTGGCTTCTTTGATTTATTTTTTATTATATGAGTATCTACAAACCACTGTACTAAACCATCAACATTAGTACACAGGAGAGTCCTAGAAACTACTAATTTTGAAGCATTGTGATCTGAGCTATACCAAAGACCATGAAAAAAGAGAGTCCTGACAAATCTAGCCCAGATCAGCAGAAGCATTCAGCTGACCCACAGAGACATGAGAAACAATAAATGTTACTTTGACACACTAAATTTTGGGGTGGTTTGACATGCAGTAATAGCTAAACGATATACTACTATGAAAAAATGCAATTTTCTCCAGGTTGCTTAGGGATTTAGATGTTGTAATTAACCAAAAAATACCTGTTCAAGTGAGATATCAATATCCTACACTTGTAAGTGTTTCAAGAATTTTAAGACTGTAACTACACTTGCTAGTAAGCATTAAACCCGTGTTTATGTGCTAGGGATTGTGCTGAATAATATAGAAAAGTTCTGTCATTTAATCGTCAAAACAGCTCTACGAATATGCATTATTATTTTCTTTATTATTGACATTCTATAGATGAGGAAAGACAGAAGGTAACTTGTTCTCAATTACACATCCAGAAAGGGGTGGAGTCTTTCACTTTTATTCAGATTAC
Organism: Orcinus orca; assembly: GCF_937001465.1. Taxonomy (NCBI): domain Eukaryota; kingdom Metazoa; phylum Chordata; class Mammalia; order Artiodactyla; family Delphinidae; genus Orcinus; species Orcinus orca. The sequence continues at coordinate 69,072,577 of NC_064565.1, forward strand.
CTGACTACCAATTGGATTAAGAATGAAGAATAGCAAATATTTGGGGAAACGCTGCAGCCCACCATGTTCTGGGTGCACTTTCCTTTTCAGCAAGATGATCCTCTCAATTCTACACTGTTTTAGGCAGCCATGCACAATCATAATGCACTTTCTACCTGTAGCAGTTACTACGGATTGCTTTACTCAGCACCCAACTCATTCCCTTCTTGTAAGCTTTTCTAGAGGGAAAAGGCTGGAAATCTACCACAAAGGAATAAATTAACAGTGTTTTCTATATGCCCTAGATGTGGTACATGTTTTGCTAATCAGATGCATTGGGTTTTTATTTGGAACCAAGTTACAAGGAGGAGTCAGAAGACAGGGGCAAAATTCGGCTGGCAAAAATTCTGGTGCAAGCTACTGAAGCCAGCAGATGTGGGGATAACTTTCTGATTTGTCAATTTCCTGACTCTAGAAAGGCAGTAGTTTTCTTAATAGCCTACCTCTATGATATAGTTTTTGATATCACACCTGGAATCTCAGGCCAGAGTCTGTTTCTTCAGGCCTCCTAACATTTCGGTGAGTTGTCTATACCCATCATGAAACCCATTTGTACAGATTCCAGCTAGAGTTGATTATACTGTCTGTAATTAAGAACTCCTTCCTGTTTGGTAATTGGTACCAGAAGGGTTTGTGGGCAACAGAACCTGAAGAAAATGGAAATAAGTGATCAGTTGATTTTTTTAAAACTATGATTGTGTTAAAGCTATTAAAGGAGGAGATGACAGTAATCCATGACACCCAGCCATGGATTAGTTGATTATAACCTATCACCTGTGGTCACCTGGAATGAAGTACCACACTGACTGGCTGCTGCAATGGACCATTATGGGAGCACAGGAATATAAGGTGGACTGTCTGCCACGAGCTACACTGAGTAACTTCAGGAAAGAACATGACTCCCACAAGACACAGTCAAGAAGCTAAGGAATTTCTGATATCTCTCAAAAAATTCCTATCACTTATAACTACAGAATTGATATAGCCAGATATCACACAGAGGTTGCTAAATTACAAGGTTGCTCAGAATGTGGTCCCTGGACCAGCAGCATCAGCAACAGCTGGGAACTTGTTGGAAAAGGAGATTCTTGGGCCTCATCCTAGAAATATAAAAACAGAAAACTGGGAATGGGGCCTGGAAATCTAAGAAGCCCTCCATGTGATTCTGATGCATAATAACTTTTGAGAACAATTAAAGGTTCCCAATACTCCACAAAAACCACTTGCAGAGCTCTTTTGTAAAGGAGCAAAACAGAATTATAATGGCAACATTTGGGAGAATTTAGATGGCTCCAAGTACTCTAAATACTCAAACTACACTGAGATCCTCCTTGGCCAACTTATGTCCAACTTATAGCACCTCCTCCTGCCATATCCAGCGAGGCTGGTCTGGGTTTACTTGAAGGTTTGCCTGAACTACTCAACTCGCAACAAATGGAAATTCTCTTCATGCTCCATTCCTCCCACTTGTCACTGCTTCCAGCTATGACTGGTGTCAGATCCCAGCAGGGCTCCGTTGAGGCAAGAGCAATGCCATTCTCAGGAGAAGGCTAGTAAATAATTGCAAGGGTTTTGCTCATTATTTCCCTAAATAAGGGGCAAATGCATAGAAATAAATTCTGAACATACTAGTCTAGGCAAGATAGAATATTACCTTAGATCAGGCTGGATTTATGGATACTGTTATAATTATTAATAATTTTGAATTCAAATTGCTGCTGAAGCCCCTGGGGACAGTTCTCATTGTTTGCTCTAAGGTTGACTAAAATGTACATTCAAAAATGATCTACAGGGCTTCCCTGGTGGCGCAGTGGTTGAGAGTCCGCCTGCCGATGCAGGGGACACGGCTTCGTGCCCCGATCCGGGAAGATCCCACATGCCACGGAGTGGCTGGGCCCGTGAGCCATGCTGCTGAGCCTGCGCATCCGGAGCCTGTGCTCCGCAACGGGAGAGGCCACAACAGTGAGAGGGCCGCGTACTGCAAAAAAAAAAAAAAAAAAAAAAAAAAAGATCTACATAGCATGAAGCTGAAATACACAAAAATTCTTGATGTGATATAGAAAAATCAATCTCAAGTTTTAAGCAGAAAAAGAATGAATTCATTATGTGCAACATTCTTGCTCACCTCCTGACTATGCCTACCTATGACTAACATGTGTGCATTGCTTTGGGATCAACAGCATCTTCAAAAAAATCTTATTTCCAGGCTGGGAAGGAAGGAGGGGGATGTTACTTTTGGAACTGGGATTCCTGACAATGTTTGTGATCATGGGTTTCTAGGGTGACAGGCCATGGAACATCATATAAGAATCAGAGGCAAAGTAGAATTCTTACCATAATGTAAAATTCTAGCAGCAGAGTTAGAGTGGTGATAGGGGTGATTTAAAAGAGAAATCTGGGGTAGTAGCTTAACCTTTCAGGGGATTCCAAGGAGTGAATTAGAGCAAAATGATAATAACACATGAGTGATAAAACCCATTGGTGGCATAACACAAGTCACAATGATGTCATCATGGCTGCTCACCCAATTCCCAAACTTGAGTCTGTCCTAAACCCACAGTTCTTTGTATATAGAGGAAGCCAGCCAACCTTGATGAAAGACCTTGTGGTATCACAAGCATATCCCATAAATCTTTCTCTCAGTCTCCTTCAAGAGTAGCTTTGACTATTTACCAAGGTAACTGTGCAGCTGTAAAAGGGAAATAGCTGGATCTTTCAGGAATTATTGGCCCCTGACTCTAAAGTAACACAGTCCAGGATGTCACAATTATATACCCAGCAGAATAGGGACATATTAAAGCGAGAAGACAATTGAATGTTGGGGTCTAATTCTGCTACAGTGGTACCCGTGGGTCTGCAAACCCATACTGTGGTTGTTTCCACATTTTCTGCTTATAGAGATGACTGAATGTCCATGTTGTCTCCCTGATGCCCCAAGTGAGAGTTATTATGCAACAAAGGGCTCAACAAAACATCTTGAGCTTCCTGTCCTTATCCAAAGTAAAGGTGCACGCTGGGGGAGTTGCAGAGACTAGTGCAGCATCACAGGTTTAAAATGTGTAAGGTGTTGTGGCAGTAGCTACTACTTGTCCCCCAGTGGCTGTGCTCCCCTTTTCTCTCATATAAGTAATATCTCCAAATTTTAACTAGGAAAATAGCCACTCAGAAAACAGGTTACATTTCCCTGCCATACATACTGTACCTAGGTACAATCTGACTAAGTTTGGGCCAATGGGATGTGAATGAGAATGATGAGAGCAATTTCTGGATCTTGCCTTTATAATGAAGTGATGTGTCTACCCCTTCTCCTTTTCCCCTTTGTGCCAGCTGAAATGCACACCAAGATACCACCTGAGTGACAGTGTAAGAACAAGATAGGAGTTAGGTCAGGGATAGTACCACTATGCCAGCTCTAGTCTGGTTATACCAGGACTTTCATTTAGTGAGAAATAAATTTTCATCTTGTTTGTGCCTGTATCATTCTGGATCTCTTTCCAGCAAATGAACTCATATGCTTACAAACACAGGTAGTGATTCCTGTCATATCCCCATAAAAAACAGCAGCAGCAACAACAACGAAACCTTTCTTTGGTTTGTGCAGATGACCGCTGGGTCTTGGAGACTGTCAGTGGATTACTGTAAATTTAAACAAGTGATGATTTTAAATGCAGGTGCTATTCAATATGATCTCTTTAGTTGAGTAAGTCAACACAACCCTGCTACCTGGCATTCAGCTTTGTTCTCACAAGTGTCTTCTTTTTTTCTTCACCCCAATAAGCAGAGAGCACCCAAAGGAGCTTGCTTTGACATATTCTATTTCAGGTGTATGCAATAATTTAGCCTTCAAGGATTTGATCCTCTCACCCTTCTATAGAGCATCATGCTGGTCCACTACATCAATGGTGTCATGCTGATAGATGTTGAACGTAGGAAGTGACAGACTCTAGATGCATTGAAGAGATTTATGCATGCCAGAGGATGGGAAGTATATCCAAGAAAAATTTAGGAGCCTGACACCTCAGTGAAGCTTATGGGGGTCCAGTGAAGTGGAGCACACTAAGATACTTCTTTCAAAGTGAAACGCCATTTGCTTCACTTTGCACCACCTACCACAAGATTATTATGAAGATTGTTTATCCCAAAAGTATTGAATTGGATTAAATAAATTTAATTGAAGAGAAAGGGAAGGTAAATAAAGTCAAGGTTCTGATCCATATTGAATCAACTTTGGAAATGTTTTGGGTGGTTATAAACAGCTTGGACAAATGAGATATGTGAGAGACCTTATGCTCTGCATAGTTTAAATTAATTGCATACAGTATGGGATAAGAAAGCCATCAGTCACTTGCAGTATGAAGAAAATTTATTATTTGCCTAGTTAGAAGGTAACTTTATCAAATGTAGGATATGGAAGTCAAAGATGCAAGGAGGAAATGTGCTTGGTGAAATGAAATGAGAAACTAGACAAGCAGAATGAGAAGAAATATGAATATATAAGCTTTTTTTAAAAAAAGAACTGAAAGAACCCTCACACTTTCCTTGGAAGATAAAATGGTGGAAATGGTCTCGTGGTTTCTCAAGAAGTTAAGTTATCATATGGCCCAGCAATTCCATTCCTAGGTATATCCCCAGGAAAATTGAAAACATATGTTCACACAAAAACTTTTACACAAATATTAGTCACAATTACTCATAATACTCCAAAGGTAGAAACAACTCAAATTTCCATCACCTGATGAATGGATAAATAAATATGGTATGTTCACACAACAGAATATTATTCAACCACAAAAAGTAATAAGTACTGATAGATGCTACAACATGGAAAAACCTTGAAGGTATTACAATAGAAATCATATGCAAAAGGGCATATGCTGTATAATTCCACTTATATAAAATGTCCAGAATAGGTAAATCTATATAGACATAAAGTAGATTCCAGGAGTTGGAAAGAGGAGAGAATGGGAAGTGATTGCTAATGGGTAGAGGGTTTATTTTTGGCGTGATAAGAATATTTAAGAATTAGATAATGATGATGGTTGCACAACTTTGTGAATATACTAAAAACTACTGAATTGTACACTTTAAAATGGTGAATTTTATGGGATGAAAGTTTTATCTCAATTTAAAGAAGAAGTGGCAAATGCGATTGCAATCTCTTTTCTTGCCTTGTGCGATATCACGTGCTTCTGGTTTTCCCACTACTTCTTTGGCCACTCTTTATAAGTTATTGTGCACGTTTCTCTTCTTTTGCCATCCATTAAATATTGGTTTTTCTCAGGGTTCTCTCCTAGGCTTTCTTCCTTTCTTCTGTTTTCTCCTTATACAATCTCTGTTGGGTAGTAAGGAAGTCATTGCTTTGAAGAGTTTGACATGCACCAATGTCATTGACCACGATTTAGTTAAATAACCCAGTCTCCCAATAACATGCTTCAGATTTCAGTTACACAGTATATTACCTGTGAGTAATTGCATAAAATATAAACTTCACGGCTAGCTCCACAAATCCCTACGTAAATAACAGACGTGCTTCATAATCAGTGACCAACCACATCACTTCTTTCAAAGTCTGTTGGTGATTGCCATTGTACATCAGTTATTCAGTTCATGCACAGACAGCAAAGCCTGTAGTTGGGTTGTCTCCTTGTCTCTTGGTGATAAACTCGTATGACATTTAACAAAAATGAATAATAGAAAAAAATGAAAGTTCAGCAAAGAAATTAAAAGTGATAATGCAGAAGTGAAATTGGGTGTGATTAGATTTGAAAATGGAGACAGCAGAATAAAGCCAGGATGAGACCTGGGCTGCACGGAGCCACTGAATGAACAATATTGAAAAAGTCTGATAAATCAAAAACAAGGTAAAGTGGCTTCAATATTGTTTAGTTTAAGTTGCCTTCAGAACAAGAAGCCGCTAATGGTGGAAATAGAGAATTTACTTCTACTTTGGATTGAAGACTGTAATGAAAAAATCCAATCAGTTTAACTAGCATTTAGGCTAAACATTAAATTTGGGCGCTGCGCTGAAAAAAACAGTAATTACAAGAAGACTGAAGAAGAACCTTTTACTGACAGTAAAGGCTGATTTCATTGTTTCAGAAATTGGCATGATTTTGCAGAATTCGAACTGAAGGCAAATGAAGTTACAAAAGAAATAGCTGATAGTGGGAATGTTGAGCCTGTCACTGTTCCAGAGACTCTAGACATGCAGCCACAGAAATTTCATAAAGGGAACATATTAATATAAATGAGGAAAGTGGCTGTTGACAAAAAGAATGATGTCCCAGAGGAAGTGACACTGGCAAAAAAACCACCCAAAAACCTTCATATTAAAGGAAGTCATGGGGATATTTCACAGCACTGAAAGTGCAAAAGACAAAATGTTGGAAGCTGATCCAAACTTAGTAAGGAGTATGATAATTTGCCAAGGCATAGAAAAGATGCTCACTCTGTATCTTCTTTTAAAATTAATTAATTAATTAATTTTTATTTTTGGCTGCGTTGGGTCTTCGTTGCTGCATGTGGGTTTTCTCTAGTTGCAGCGAGTGGGGGCTACTCTTCGTTGCGGTGCACGGGCTTCTCATTACGGTGGCTTCTCTTGTTGTGGAGTACAGACTGTAGGCATGCAGGCTTCAGTAGTTGCAGCACGCGGGCTCAGTAGTTGTGGCTCATGGGCTCTACAGAGAACAGGCTCAGTAGTTGTGGCACACGGGCTTAGTTGCTCAGTGGCATGTGGGATCTTCCAGGACCAGGGATGGAACCCGTGTCCCCTACACTGGCAGGTGGATTCTTAACCACTGCGCCACCAGGGAAGTCCCTCACTCTGTATCTTAAGTTATATGATAAGAAGGCAAAGACTATTTAAACTCCTTTTGATAAGTTTTGTACAAAGAAATAAAACACTTAAATTCTCAATATTTCTAATGTTTTAAATTTTCATGTACTAAATATTATAAAACTTTTTTTTTTCAATTCCCCCAAATAGAGTTTTTAATGTTTTGATTAAAACATTTTAAAGGTCACAGACCAATTGTAATTATTCCTATTGATTATTAAGATCACTGCATGGTTTCAGCTTGCAAAGTTATTTTTATGGTCCTGAACTACCATGCAAAGTGAGGACTGCCTGTATTCATTATGACACAGATACCGAAAACTCAACTCAATCTAGCTTAAGGGAAAAGAGGCATTGTTTTTTAGCTCACATTTTGAAATGTCCAGGGTAGGTCTTATTTCAGCCATGGCTGGATTCATGGCTGAAATGACATAAAAAGAACTCAGCTTTTCTTCACCTCAAATCTATGTGTTGGTTTTCTTCTCAGGCTCTATGTGATGACCTCCAGTGGCTGTCACTCTCATGGTAGCAAGATGGCTGCTAGCTCTAGTTTCTTATTTTTCCAGTTTCTAGTCCAATGGGATCAAACAGAATAGGCCTTCTTTATCAGTAGCTCCTGTACAAGTTTTTAGGTTCTCACTTATTTTACTAGCTTAGGCTGCCACTCCTATACCCCAATCACTGTGGCCAAGAGTATGAGATCTTCTACTTGACTTAGATCTGGGTCTCCTATTCTATCCTTGGGGCCAGAGAGGGACCCCTACTCAAATCACACAGACTGTTGGTGAGGAAGTGCAAAATACTCAAAAGAAAACCAAATGTGTTGGCAGACAACATAAATGTGCAGGGCATACTCCCTGGACATCATCCACTCCTACAGCTTTCATTATCCTCCATTTGAGAGTGGCTCCAGAAATTATGACCTATATTCCCAACTCCTTGCTAGACAGTTCCCCTTGGATTCATTGAAACCAACTGAAAATCCATGTATCTGAAGGTGAACCCATTTCTCCTCACCCCCAGCCCCAGCCAAATCTATGTCTCCTCTTGGTTTTCTATCTCAACCAGTATCATCACTCTCCACACCAGTTTTTCACGCTAGAAATCTGGGACATAGCTTGCCTCCTGACTCTCCCTCACACTTGATTAAAATCCATCACCAATAAATTCTTGTTAATTGTACCCCTAATATCCTTGAAATCAACCCACTTCTTTCTGTCCATATTTCTCTTACCCCATTTCAGCTCCCATTTCAGCTCCCATCTTTATCTCTTGACTGCACCACAGTGATACCATATTTTAACTTGATGTCCAGCCACTTTTTTATTGTGGTAAAATACACATAACATAAAATTTATCATCTTAATCTTTTTCAAGTGTTCAATCCAGTGGCATTTAAGTACATTTCTATTGTTGTGCAACCATCACCACCATCAATCTCCAGAACTCTTCTCATCTTGCAAAACTGAAATTCCACACACATTTAACAACACCTCTGTATTCTCCCCACCCTGCCCCTGGCAACCACCATTCTACTTTCTGTCTCTATGATTTTGACTACTCAAGATGCCTCCTGTGAGTGGAATCATATAGTATTTGTCTTTTTGTGATTGGTTTATTTCACTGAGCATAATGTCCTCAAGTTTCATCCATGCTGTAGCATGTGTTAGAATTTCCTTCCTTTTCAAGACCTAGTAATATTCCACTGTAGATCTATCACATTTTGCTTATCCACTCTTCCATCAGTGGATGAGCAACTTGGGTTGCTTCCATATTTTACCTTTTGTGAATAATGCTGCTATGAACACGAGTGCACAAATAGCTCTTCGAGAGCTGCTTTCCATACTTTGGGGTATATGCTTCTAATTTAATTTTTAATGAACTTCCATGCCCTCTCCCATAGTGGTGGCACCAATTTACATTCCTACCAACAAAGCACAAGGGTACCAACTTTTCCAACTCCTCACCAGCACTTGTTATTTTCTGTTTTTTGATAGTAGCCATCCTGATGGGCATGAGGTGCCAGCCATGGTTTCTGTCTTCTAAACTTTTTTCATCCTGTAGCCAGAATGACCTTTAATAAGCATATGGTGATCATGTCACTACCCTGTTTAAATCCTTCAGTGGCTCCTCCTTGCCTTCTGGACAGTCTGGCCCCCTTCACATGTGTCACAAAACCTCTCATGATTTCCTCCCTTGCTTACTTGTCTAGCCTCCCTCTCAACTGCTCCCTTTTCCATGTCTTCCCTTCTAACGCATTTCCCACTTGTTACACACACATGTACACTCTGCATTTGTCGCTCTGAAACATGCTCAGGTCTGTGAAAATGCTACATTTCCCCTCATCCAGCACCATTTCTTCTGTCAGACGCTCTTTCCTCTTTATCACCTACTAGCTCCTTCTTATCCTTGAGATCTCAGAACAGACAGCATATTCTCCAGGAAAATCCCCTTCATAAATTCCATCTGCCCAAGCTATGTCAGCACCCCTACTATGTGCTCCCAGAGCACTCTATTCTTGCCCTAACATAGCATTTCATCACATTCTATAATTGTCCGCTTACTCATATTTTTCTCAGGTCCTGTGCTGTCCAATATGTAGCTGTTAAACACTAAGAATAACTAGCGTGACTGAAGAAGTTAACTCCTAATTTTATTTTATTTTAATAAATATAAATTTTAAAATGATTGGGTCATTGATTGAAAAATTATTAAGTATATTTAGAACAACTTGGATATGTATCTACTTTTTCAACTGTAAGTTCATTCAATCTAAATACAGTTTCAGTAACAGATGAAAATTAAGCATGTGAATTGAGATGTGCTGTAAGTATAAAACAGTCTCTGGATTTCAAAGACTTATACAAAATTAAAAAATGCAAAGTATCTCATTAATAACTTTAAGAAATTGATTACATGTTAAAATGATAATATTTTGATGTGTTAGTTTAAATAAATTCTTAAAATTAACTTAAATTGTAATCTAATCACTTTTAATCTGGCTACCAGAAAATTTTAAATTATATATGTGGCTCACCTTATATTTCTATTGGACAGCACTGACCTCTACTGTAAGTTCTGTGGGGACAGGAATCATGACTGTCTTATTTACTTATTTAAAAAACATTTGTAACATTTATCATGTGTCAGGTATTACTCTATACATTACTTACAATTATAAGCATTAACTTAAAATTCTTATTACAGTCTTTTCAGTATTATCATTATCTACATTTTACATATGAGGAAATTTGCACAAAGAGATTAACTTAACTAGTTGAAGGTCACAGAGCGGACCTTGTGGAGATCATCTGTAAGGATCCAGATTCCACACTCCGTAATTTTGTTATGCTGTCTCTTGTTCATTCTTTTATTACAAGTGTCTACCCAATTAACAACAATATGCAAGTATTCTTCTTCTATTAATCAACCTGTTATTCAATAAGCATTAACAGAATGCTTATGTGCCAGGTATTGTGCTGGGTGGTACGGACCCGGCTGTGAATGAAACAAAAGCTTTAATTTTAAAGAAACTCTATTCAGTAGCGATGACAATGATATGAGACAATGATAATACAGAATCGTATTAAACAGAACAATTATACAATACAAATACACTATTTGAGAACACATGAAGTTACACCTACCTTAGCTGAGAGATGAGCAATGTGATGGGAAGAGTGAGAGAAAACCTTAAAGGATAATTAGGAATTAGCTACATGTGGGTAAGTGGGAGTGGTTGGTAAAGCAAGTACTATGCAGGGGGGACCAGAGGAGCAGAGGAAAGAAATAGCCTGGTGTTTGCCACTGAAGTGGTTTAAGCCGAATGAATAACAAGTTCAGATTTAACTCCATGAAAGATCACACTGGATAAAGTTGGAGAAGAAATTGGAAGGAAGAAACAGTATTATACAGCAGAGAAACAATGAAGGTCTGCTGCTCTGATCCTGAGCATAGATGATAGCAATTTAGGTTAAAGTAGGGGTAGTGATAAAGGAGATGCAATTTAGGGGTATTTAAGGGGTAGAGTAGACTTAACCTGATGTGTGATTAGAAGGCGGATGGTGTTTGTTGCAGATGTTGCAAATTACTTAATATCTGTTTTCACTTTCTTCTTGGTTTTTTGAGGTGCCAATGTGCCCATCTTGAGTCAATGGATCTTGATGGGGTAATACAATCATAGCGATCCTGTTCCCCACTTTCTGGTCTCCCCTGCAGCTGGGTCAGTCATCTGGCTTGTCTGACAAATGAGCTGTACAGAGAAGTCTGCTCGGAGGTTCTTCAGGGAAAGCTTTGTTTCCTGGTGGACTCATGGCTGCTGCTGCTTTTTTCTGTTTTCCTGAAAGAGAAAATGATGCAGCTCTGTCTTGATTCCATTGGGCAATGCCAAGTGAATGGCGAAAATATTATTAGGCATTTTAAAGTTATTGAATCAACACCACAGCCACCTACCTTGAACCTACATGTTATGTGAGAAACATAAGGCAATAGCACTTAAGCTGCTGTTAATAAAGGATGTGTAAATTGAGTTGTTTACTACTTGTAGTTGAACACATGCCTCTTTGATAACGGGTTAAATGAGAGTTGTCAAGGCTTTGCCCTGGTTTCTGACTTAAGCAATTGGGTGCATCACTGGAAAGCCTGGGGGCAGGACAGGGTTAAAAGGAAATTTGTTGAGCTAAAGATTGTTTATGCTAAGTGTGATGGGAGTGGGTATATCCAAGTGACAAGCAGGCCATTCAATACAGATGTGCAAAAATCGAGACAGAGAGACGGAGAGAGGGAACGAGCTCTGGCCTGGGGACACAGACATACGAATCATTAACATACTAGTATAACAGGTCCATTTACCTAGGGACAAATATATAATAAAAGAAAAACGTATTGCTAATGAAATCATACCTTTCTAGTATAAATATGACTTCTAATTCTCAGCCTTGCCCTAAAATGTGTAGGGATCCAGGCTGCTGGAGCTGGGATGTTATCTGGCTGGTAGTTTGAACATACGGTATGACATCACTTCAATATAGGATGAAAGCACGTAAGAAAAGAATACTGACAGTGGCAGTATCTTGATTAAGGTTCCCCAAAAGCAGGCCCTGGGACAACAAGCCAAGTAGTTCTTTGGGAGGTTATCCCAGAAAACATAGGTAGCGGAACGGTGAAGTGATACGGGAAAATAAAGGAAGTGAATAAAGGATGTGTTATCAGGTACCACTGTGGGTACCTGGAGCTTAAAACTGCCAGAGAAATCATGAAGCCACTGTCGAACATATACCTCAGAGTTATTCCACTGAGTGCGAGGGAGCTGGGAGCTGGGTATGTATACACCAACTTTCTTTTCCACTCAGCTTTACTGAGGCATAATAGACAGATAAAACCGTAAGATATATAAAGTTGTGTCCACCAATTTCTGTCAGCCATTGGTGAGGGCTGCTCCCATGCACATGGGCAGAGCAGGCTCTACAATGAGATGCATGTGCTGGCAGCTGAAAGTCTGGTCAGCATACGCTAAATGGCAAGGTCCTAGGGGCTATGCGAAGGGTATCAACAGCATCTAAGATGGAGCATAATTAAAGCCAAGAAGGCCCTGGGATACAATGGAGGCAGCCAGAAAGGAGTAAGAAGAGTTGAAAGAGGAGGCGAGACAGAACCTGCGGAAGATTTCTGAGCTAAACAAGGCGTCTGCAGTCACTTGAGCATTCCAGCAACCTTGGGCACCAGCAAAAGGGGTTATTAAAAGTGCTCACCAGCTCTAAACATAAGGGATGCTATGTTATAGAAGTGCCATTTTAGTGGCATTTGAAGAGCAACTCCTGCTTTTACTACTAACTCTTAATTCTGAGTAAACTAAAAATGCATTTTCCCCTCTTAACAAAAATAACCCTTGGAACTTCCCTTGGTGGTGCAGTGGTTAAGAATCCGCCTGCCAATGCAGGGGACACAGGTTCGAGCCCTGGTCCGGGGAGATCCCACATGCCGCGGAGCAACTAAGCCCGTGCGCCACAACTACTGAAGCCCGTGCTCTGCAACGAGAGGCCACTGCAATGGGAAGCCCGTGCACCGCAATGAAGAGTAGCCCCCGCTCACCGCAACTAGAGAAGGCCCACGCGGCAACGAAGACCCAAAGCAGCCAAAAATAAATAAGTTAATTTATTTATTTTAAAAGATTTATTAAAAAAAAATAACCCTTGAGAGAAAATGAAACAAAACAACCAAAAAACTGCCCGTTGCTAAAATATTTTGCTCCATCTGTTTCAATGGAAGGAAAATTTTTTCATAAGAATTCTCTGGAGACTTTGAAAAGTGAACAGAAAGTATTCATATTTTTTGGTGATAATTTGTCAGTGGGTGACATCTTAGGTTCAATGCCAATATATTGATGATCTTGAATGTAAATGACCTTCCTAGGCCAGAAAATGCTGTGAAATCCCTGGAAGGACTAGTACGTTGTGATGTGAATTATAAGGAGCCAAAGGGGTGGCCCATCTGTAATCAGAAATGAAAATATCCTGCAGGCAGTCTTGTTTTTCACAGTGTGCTTGGAAATGTTTTTTTGAAGAACCAGAGAGTCTATACGCAGTCATATTTATTTCTCATTGTGTTGGAGCTTTCACCATGCAGGAATCCAGAAGAGGATTATGTTAAAGGGCGGCTCATGTGCCCTGAGGATTTAGAATTCATCAGGCCCAAATGACCTTGCACGTTATACAATGTGTCCAGCATCAGGGTCAAGCTTTCCTGCTCACTTCTCAGAGGCTTTCTATGAATGAAAATGACCCCTGAATATGACAGAGAACTGAGAGAGTTGGTTGATCCAAGAATATTTTCTTCCAGAGAGACTATATTCTGTTAGGTCTGGTTATAAAACACAAAGAAATTTAATTGGCTGTTCTGGAACATTTTTCTTGTAATAGCCCATCTGGCATGGTGATGTTTGAAATGCCATTGTAGGATAACATGGTACTGGTCCTTGAAGTAGCATAAAACCTGATGTATGTGGAACATGCTGTAAACACCACAGGGAAAGACTTTTTTTTCATGGAAAAGCTCAGTTTCCTGTAGCACAATGACCTGAGTGCCGAGGACACATAACCTTTTTTTTTTTTTTTAAGAAAGCAAATACACTAACAAACGTAAGGTAGATAGCTAGTGGGAAGCAGCCGCATGGCACAGGGATATCGGCTCGGTGCTTTGTGACCGCCTGGAGGGGTGGGATAGGGAGGGTGGGAGGAAGGGAGATGCAAGAGGGAAGAGATATGGGAACATATGTATATGTATAACTGATTCACTTTGTTATAAAGCAGAAACTAACACACCATTGTAAAGCAATTATACCCCAATAAAGATGTTAAAAAAAAAAAAAGAAAGCAAATACAAAAACCCCTAGTTCATTCTCTCTGAATAACTTTCCCCAAATGGTGATGAGAACATAGCAAAACCATGTACAAGTTAAATAACTGTGATAGCAGCTTCTAGAAGGTTGTGACTCAAGTAAAAGCATTAGAATATGCATGGTTTTCAAGCAGAAACTGTTATAATTGAAAGAATTATTGAGCCATACCTACTATAAACCTCCCAGTTTCCTGCTTAAAAAAACAAAAACACATAAAACAAACAAAACAACCACAGACACTAGACTAGCGAGACTGGCATTCAGCAGAGTCGGGAAGTGTAAGGCTAAAGCCTTGACTTCTGCTCATCCTGTTCGGGTCCCTTGAAAAATGTCCTCAAGGAATGAAGAGTTTGTTTTGAAAACATTTGCCCAATAGCCTAAAAGTTCCTCTCCTGTTCCGCTAAATGATGCTGACTCAAGCGTCCTCTAAAAAAGACTAATATCTAGATTTTTACCTACTCATCTGGTGGGACTGACAAATTTACAGTTCAGAAGGAAAAAGAAGACATTTAAGAAAGAAGAAAGGGACAAGATAAGCATTTCGGGAATTCATTTAAAACATAAATTCTGACCCAAAGTACTGTATTTGGGGAGAGGATGAGAGGAAAAAGGACTCGTCACTACAGTGCTTCTGTTTTGCCTCTTCTGCCCACACACGATTTTAATCCCAGGACCTTTCCAAACTTACAGCCCACCCTCCACTTCTCATCAGAGGCCAACTCCCTCTTCAAATCTCCTCCATGTTAAGGGATTAATCTAAGTTAAAGCATTAATATATTCATGTACCACACCTCCAGGTAATGTGTTTGCATTTTAATAGGAAACTTCTGGAAAAAATGCATTTTACCAATGGAATCATTCAAATGGTGGGAATTGTGGGTAGCATAGCAGGCCATTGAAAAAGATGCATCTGGGGTGGGGTGGTGGGCAAGTCTTTCTGCAGCCAAGGAATTCTCCTCTGAGCTTGGGGAATCTCCCTCTTCTCTAGCAAGTCTGCTCCTGTCCCAGAGGGAGACTTTACCTCCTTCCTCAAGGTTACATGCTGCAAGTTGCTCACTGCAACCCAGCCATGACAAATGGGTCAGGAAAAGAGTGATCAGGGTCTGCGTCCTGTACATATTTCACCAAGACCTGCATTAGTGTTCTTAAAATAGGGTTTCCCAAGGTATGTGTTGCAAAATTATATAGGAGAATGAATTTACATGATCAAATAAGTTTGGGAAATGATTTGTACCATGCCATCTCCTTGGAGGGTTGTGCTAAGAAATCCTACAGTAAGTGTCAGGGTCAGGGATTTTACCTCCCTTCCAACTAACAAGATAGCTTGTCCCCTTTTTATGTATGCTGGGGGAAGACATGAAACTCCTGGGTCAGAGACAAAGACCTCTATTACAGCAAGTAGCATGAGTAGCGTGTTTGCCTTTGTTCCCCTCGTCCCCCAAAGCCTGGAAGGAAATGCAGAGGGGACCCAGGGGATGCTGTGCATCAGTGGATTTGTGTTACAGCTGAGGAATTCACCTAAGAACTTGGGGAGTCTACCCCTTTTCTCAAGTCTGTTCCCAGAGGGAGACTTTACCTCCTTCCTTGAGGCTGCGTGCTGCAAAGCCTCTCACTGCAGTACAACCATGACAAATGGCCCAGGAAAGGAATGATCAGGGTCTTGCAATGTTGGCACAGCCAGCAAGAATGTACAGGGATGCCCAAGGACTAGAGCAGGTTGCTTCTCCTAATAGTAACTAAACTTGCTTAATTCTGTTAAACCCAGAAATTCCTAATGTGGATGACCAGACAACAGCATTCAGTGGAACATATTTCGAGAAAGTTGATTTCTATTTGTTCACACTTTTGGACTCCACATGGTGGAACTGGGTCAGAGTGTTTCAATTTACGTTCCTCCATGGGTTTAAAAAAATTTTTTTAATAGTGTCAATATAAGGGAGAGGTTTTCCAATATGGGACCAGGCAGGTATTTTACTTTCAGGATTTACCATTTCCTTCCAATCAGTTTTCCTTTGAACCAAGTCTGGGACTCACATACACTATTTTTTTCTGATCAAGGTAATCACTTCCAAGACCAAATAGGAATGGCTGTAGATTTCTCTATCATTAATCATAGTCCTAGTTTTATCATTTAGGCTTCTGTTGAGCAGGATCTCCTCTGGAATTTTAAGGAGCACTTCTTTTCCAGAAGGTCTATTCCATTATGTTTGGTTTTAATCTTTCTGTTAATTTGAAGAATCTTTGAAAATATAATCCCTTTAACAAATTTTGATGATCAGTCTTTTGGAAAGGAAGATACTTACATAGCTTAGTTTTTGTAACTTTATTCATTCCTTGGCCACTTTTTTTCATTCTCATGTGTGAACGCTGACCATGCCTCTGCTCTTTCACCCTTATCTCTCCCAATTACGGGGAATTCTTCTGGAAGTTATCTCTTCTCGTTCCACATCTCTCTCTCATTCTCCTCCATTTCTGCTGGTCTGGATGCCTATTTTAATTAAATTACCATGTAGACTTTTTCTTTTCTGCTGAACTTCACTCCAGGAACGTGCAATTGATGACTGCTATTCTCTAGCTTCTTTCCTCAAACTTTATCTTGACCATTTACAGTCTAAGTGTCACCCAAATCCTCACGAAGGTGACTAAAGAGCAGCCTCTTCAGCCCCCTTTACTCATTGTACCCACATGATTTCCTTTTTGTTGGCAAGTCTTTTGCTATTTTGTAATGGGGAAAAAACATGAGCTGCTTTTTCAAATCTTGTGTTTATATTCTCAACCAAACATAGCACTAGACTTTCTCTTTCCTTTGGCTTTAATTAACTGGAATCTGTGTCTTCTGTCAAAAATTCAAATTTTGGTATAAGAGACTTTCTTTCACTCCTATTTTGTATTATAAATGATCATTCTCAGTTTTCTCTGTAACAATATTTCACATGTTCATATAGAAACTGGGCTTAATTGCAGTTGCAATATGATATTCCCTTGAAATCAGAGGGTGGTAAGCATCTGTTTACTCATAACTCTGAAAATGGAAGTCGAATCAAACATCTGTGATAAATCATTAGCCATGAATCAGCCTTACATATTGTGAGAATGAATGCCATTTTCTCCTGGAGTTGCTGATCATTGCAAGGTGTTAAAATATTACAAAATGACGGTGTACCCATATTGCAGTCATTTAACCTGATTCTTCTTTGCCATTTCCTGCTCAGGAAATTGGGCTCCATCTAACTGCACAGCTGGTTTGGCTTTAGAAACCTCACATTTCGACCCAAACAATCAGGCTGGTTGTACAGCTAGGCAAATCCATGGGTTTCAACATAAAAACCTTTAGCATGTGCCCCAGTGATGTGAGGGAATCAGACTTTTTCTGAGTGTCTCGTCAATTAACAGAAAGATAAGGAACCACCACCCTAGGAGCTGTTCAGGAGGAGATGTTTTTAACAAGACTGGTAGATCTGGCCTCACACTGAATGTTCTCCTAGTTTTCAGGAAATTATTATTTGGAAACAACTGAAACTTAAAGGACATCAGTACATTTCTACTTTTATATTTTCATGGGAAGACAGTTTTAGTTCTGATTTCTCTGATCCCTCACCAAAAAGACATACTACTTCTGAAAGTAGGAAGCTAAAGTAATCAGGAAGAGGGAAGACTTTCGGGGTGAAGATAAAATTCCTCCCACCCATAACTTAGAATGACTTAGTACCAAAAAAGATGAAAAAACTTAGTTTATGAAATCACGAGGGCAGGACTAGGATGAAGAGTTCCACTGACTACTTTGTGCTAGGCACAAGTCCAGGTGCTGGAGATTCAGTAAGGAAGCAGAGAGACAAAAGTCCCTGCCCTCACAGAGTTTACATCCTAGTGGAGGGAGGTGGATAATAAACCATGAAATTATATTAGACAGTGACAGAGCTAAGGAGAACAATAAAGGCAGCAGAGGAACTGGAATGTTGGGGGGCGGGCGGGGTGTGGTACACTGGGTGGTTGGAGAAGACTCCACTGAGAATGTGGCCTTTGAATAAAAGTCTGAAGCAGGTTCGGGAGAGAGCCACACACAGAACTGGAGCGATGCATTCTAGGTGGAGGGGGGAGCAAGGCCTTGAGGCAGGATCGTGCGTCTAAAAAGTTAGAGGAGCAGAAGAGAGGCCAACTAGGTGAAGCGGCAGAGAAGAACAAGCAAGGAGGTTGAAGCAAAGAAATGAGGGAGAACTGCAGGCAACCAGGGCAGGAGGTAAGTTGACAGAGGCGGATGATGAAAGGCCTCAGGTCATTGTAAGAATGTTGCTTGGGGACAGACACTGTTCCTGCTTTCTCAGAATTTATCATCTGGCAGGGGAAAAATACATGGATGATTGATGATAAAATGAGATGACTATTAAAGGTAGGAAAGAACAGGGTGTTATGGAATCATAGCACGCTTGGTCCTAATGTACTGGATGGGTCTCTTCCATGAGGAAAGTGTGTTTATGCTGAGACCAACAGGATGAGCATGAGTTAGATGCCTGGAGGTGGTGATGGCTCTGGGTGTGAGCTGCAGCTGTTTCTGGGGGCACGAGCAGCAGCAGTGGGAATAAAGAGCCCTGAAGCAAACATATCAGGAAGCGAGAAGAAATCTGTTATGACTAAGGCCGAAGAACAAGCGGGACAGTGCTGCAAGATGAAGCTGGGGAAGGGGGGCCATGGCAGGAGGCAACTAGATTATAAAGAGAGTTTGGATTTCACCTGAGAGCACTAGGGAGCTGTGGAATATTGTAAACAGGCAGATTACGTGATTGGGTCTGTCTTTTGAAAGATCACTCTAGGTGGAGGGTGGAGAGCAGATTGAGAAGAGCAAGCTGTGAGAAAGGGGAACCAGCCAATATTCTCCTGCAGTGGCACAGGGAGGATGGGACTTGGGACTTTCGGACTTTGCTGGTGGTAGAAGGAATGGAGAGACGGGAAACACTTGAGAGACATTTATGGACGAAAATAGATAGGACTGGGTGATTGACTAGATGCGGCGTTGCTGGTGGGCAAGTTTAAAATGGAGAGAAGGATCAAAGATGTCATTCAAATTTCTGGCTCTGGCACCTTGATAGATCGTGGTGCCATTGACTGCAAAGAGGGGACAAAAGAGAAGGAACAAGGTCAGAGATGGATTTTGGCTTTCAGAACGTGCCATTCGTGTAACCCAAATAGCATTTGCTGTATTTTTTCCTGTAACTCCTTTCCCTAACTGAAAAATTTAAAAAGATCTAATTGGATTATTCCTTGACTGACTTAGATTAATCTTTATGCTTTACTATAGGAATGTCATTTCAAGGTAGCATTTCCTACAGATCTTTCTGTAAATCTGTATAGTTATTAGGGACTTGGTTTCAGACGGAATCACTCAATGATGCAGGTTGTAACATAGCTAAGCATGTGGCGCCATCTTCAGGACAGTTTATTAAAAAGTTATAAAACCAAACAGATTGAAAGGCAAGGTTCTGCCCCAGAATTCTTTTCTAGGGAGCGAGTATGACTCCATCTTGTTTGGTAATAAGAACCTAAAAAAACGTTTCTTCCAAATTCAATTGTATGCCTAAATTCTTGTCTTCCTGAGAATTATAGTGCATCACAGGATATAGGAAAGACAGTGACCATTTTTCCTTTGAAATCATTCCAGTTTGAAAGTGCCTGTGAGCTGGACAACTGAGCTTTGCTGTGGAAAAGCCTGGAGAGGGAAATTAAGGCAGTATCCCTTCAGGTTTCCTACCTTGGTGCCCAGATTCTCTGGAGCTTTTCCAATTTCATGTCATATATTTATGTTCTCCACTAGGTGCCTCATTAAATGCATAGCCAAGTGGAATTTAATTCTTATGCATTCGTAACAGTGACAGTTTGCATGAATGTAAAAATTAGAAAAAAATTGTTAGTCTTTGCACCCAAATTTTCTGGATAGGAAATGTAGTATCATAGAGTAATATAATCTACACTTTAAAAATAAAAGTTGTAAATAAAAATCAATATTGTACCATAGCTAAGCACAATGAGGAGGAATAATATAGCTCACGAGATGACTTTTATTTTTAAAATCCTCTCAGCCTTTAATTATTCTATTTGAAGAGGTTCCACCCTTTCTTTTTGTAGGTTTTGGTTATGAAAACACGCATGTATGTGTTTATCAGAAGGTATCTGCCACCTTCGTGTACAGGATATACTGTTTAACCTACACCGAGCATTTAGCACAGTCTCATGAATAACTGGGAGATAAACAGCTTGGCTTTATATGTGGAGGCAAGTGGTTCCTACCATCTTGTGGCACCCTGCTTGCAAATGGGCTTTCTTCTTAGACTGCTCTCATTAAAAATGCATATCAATTTACATTCCCACCAACAGTGTAGGAGGGTTCCCTTTTCACCACAACCTTTCCAGCATTTATTGTTTCTAGTTTTTTTGATAATGGCCATTCTGACCAGCGTGAGGTGATACCTCATTGTAGTTTTGATTTGCATTTCTCTAATAATTAGTGATGTTGAGCATCTTTTCATGTGCCTCTTGGCCATCTGTATGTCTTCCCTGGTGAAATGTCTATGTAGGTCTTCCACCCATTTGTTAACTGGATTGTTTGGGTTTTTTTGATACTGAGCTCCATGAGCTGTTTGTATATTTTGAAGATTAATCCTTTGTCTGTTGTTTCATTTGCAAATATTTTACAACCACTATGGAGGTTCCTTAAAACTAAAAATAGAACTACCATATGACCCCGCAATCCCACTACTGGGCATATACCCTGAGAAAGCCATAATTCAAAAAGAGTCATGTACCACAATGTTCATTGCAGCTCTATTTAGCCAGGACATGGAAGCAACCTAAGTGTCCATCGACAGATGAATGGATAAAGAAGATGTGGCACATATATACCGTGGAATATTACTCAGCCATAAAAAGAAACGAAATTGAGTTATTTGTAGTGAGGTGGCTGGACCTAGAATCTGTCATACAGAGTGAAGTAAGTCAGAAAAACAAATACCGTATGCTAACACATATATATGGAATCTAAAAAAAAAAATGATACTGATGAACCTAGTTGCAGGGCAGGAATAAAGAGGTCGACATAGAGAATGGACTTGATGACATGGGGTGGGAGGGTGAAGCTGGGCGAAGTGAGAGTAGCATCGACATATATACACTACCGAATGTAAAATAGTTGGCTGGTGGGAAGCAGCAGCATAGCACAGGGAGATTGGCTCGGTGCTTTGCAATGACCTAGGGGGATGGGATAGGGAGGGTGGGAGGGAGGCTCAAGAGGGAGGGGATATGGGGACATGTGTATGCATATGGCTGATTCGCTTTGTTGTGCAACAGAAACTAACACAGTATTGTGAAGCAATTATACTCCAATAAAGATCTATTTTTAAAAATGCATGTCTTTCCATTAAGGAATTGTGAGTCCCAGAGTTCCTGTTAATCTTGAAAGAGAACACATTAATCTAAATTCAATTTCTCGATAAATGGGGGCCCAGGCCACCCCATCAGTGACAGGTTTGGGTTTCTTGGGGTTCAAACTAGGCTTATAGCGGGGGGGGGGAGGGGAAGGGTGGGACATACAAAACATGTGTCCAATAATAGTATCTAATAGTATTTATGTGTTTACAATGTGCCGAGTGCTTTTACGTGGACTATCTCACTTAATCCTCATAACCTATGGATACCTTTTTTTATGAGTGGGTACTTTCATAATCACTTGTGTTCTACAGATCAGGATACTGAAACTTAGAGAGAATTTAAAATAATTTGCTCAAGGCTCACACTCAGTGTTTAGTAAAGCTAAGGAAATAAATTCTAATCCAGGCGTTCTTTCTCCAGAGCCAACAAGCTTGACCAAAACCTCATACTACCCCTTAAAGGGAAAATATTTCACCAAAAGGAAAACAGCCCTAATCAAGAGCCATGCTAATAGTCTGAGAAAAAAATTCAGAGAGCAGAAGCAAGGGCAGAATCTGGAATGATGCTCTGAGGTACAAGTTCCTCTTCCCTTCTGGATTGCTCCAGAATCTTGGCACTGCCTGGGTAGGGGAGCCCTGGGCAGGATACAATAACATAGGGCCTTGAGACTTCTGAGGGTGAGTCTGGGAGACACTGGGACTTGCAGAGATGAGAGGGTGCGGAGCCAAGGAACCCACTGTTGTCTTCTTTCCATTTTGTTTTAGGATCAAGGCTCGAGACAAAGGGCCACAGTCCCTGATAACAGAAGCTACTGCGTGAGGTTAGTAACATACACTTAGCCCACTGAAAAGGAGCAGAAATAAATAACATCTTCACTCTCTTCAGTCAGGCAGAGGTTGGTGCGCAGAGCACGGCGTGGGCATAGCTGAGGTCTGCTGAGAGGCCAGTAAGCAAGTCAATGGGACAATGATGACCCGCACAGCAGCGCCAGCTACAGGGATGAGAGCATAGGGCTTGGAGTCTAAAGCCCTGGTTCCAGGCTGAACACGGGCACTAACTGTGTGACTTTGGGAAATTCATTAAAATTATTTGATCTTCAATTTGCTCAGCTGAAAAACAGCAGCAAGAGCTACTGAATAGGATTGTTGGGATATCAAAGAAACAATGTATGAAACACTGTACGCTATAATACTACGGAGTGCCTCGTATGTGCTAGACATTGGGGATAGAAAATTAAGCTACAATCTTTGCTCTCAAGGAGTTCGCAATCTAATGACATAAATATTGGTTATCTTTAGTATCTTGAACCCCTCCCTTCTTTCTTATTATCCCTTTTACCCCACCATTTGGATATTGTCTTAGTTTGGACAACGATTTGAGTGCAAAATGTTTATTTGGAGGTGCAAGGAAACAGAGGAGAGGTGTGGAAAGTGATACAGGAGAGGAAAGATCCTCAGCACAGGGGGCCAGCTACCACCTTAAGCCACTCTGGAAAACGCTGCAAAACACACAGCTCAGAGGTTTCCCACCTAGGGAACGGGGAAGCCAGAGTAATTTAACACCAACTTTTAACAATTATTGGTTGAAGATTTCTTTTAGTGGGTGTTAATTTCTTGGCACCTGCCAGGGGTCCAGGCAGAGTGTCTCACAGCAGCTTCAGAAAAAGGCCTGGGGCAGAGAAATGGAGACACAGGCCGTTGCAAGATGGCTGGCGCACATTGAAGTCATCGAGCCAAAGATGTGGCAGGGCACTGACAGCATCTGCAAAAGGTGGTCCATGTCTGAGGGTGTCTGGGTGGGCTCCCTCTCTCCCAGGACCCAAGGCAAAACCAGGAGAGAGGACTCTTCCCAACACTTAGTACTATAGATGAAGGGGAGAAGGAGGCTAAATATATGCTAACACTTTCTAAAGGCAGAATTTATCCTTTAACTATTGTACATTTGCAGAAATTTGGCACAGGTGTGTAGCTCAATAGAATAATTGCTCTGCTGTTGAACTTTCTGTGATGGTGGGAATATTCTATAGCTTCACTGTCCAGTGCAGTAGCCAACAGTCCCATGTAAGTTGCTGGGCACCTGAAATGTGGTGGGTATGACTGAGGAACTACATTTTTACTTTTATTTAATTTTAATTAATTTGAATAATCACACGTGGCTAATGGTTACCATGTTAGACAACATAACTTTAGAGCAGTTGAATTATATTTTATTATTCATAAGAAATTTTTAAAAAATCATCCTAATCATTTTCTTCATTAAGAATAGAGGTAAATCAAAGATGTCATATGGCTGAGTGTTAAAATCAATATTAATTTTGAATTGAGCACAACTGAATATCACCACCAACTTAATAGAAACTTCTGGGAAATGGGAATAAACGTGAAGTCTTACCAACATTTGTTAGAAAAATGTATTATAAAAAGTTTAGTTCGTCAAATTTCTAAAGTTTGACACAACAGTCCAGAAACAATAGTATCTCAGCAGCTCTAGTGCATATGATGATTTTAAATGATGACTGGACTGAAGTTGGTGGAGAAACAAGATATTTTGGGATACATGATTTTTCTTTACATTTATTTCTTCATATATATATAATTTTCATTAATTATACTTCATATTATTGTTTATATTTCTATAAGTATTTATGGACTCAAATTCCATATAACGTGCTTTACAAAATTAATTAGTTAATACATCCTCTAAGTCAGATTAATTATTATCTCTTTTTCCCCTTTTTTTTTAAACTGTTTAAAAGTTTTTCCATCAACAGAGGAACGGATAAGGAAGATGTGGTACATATATACAGTGGAATATTACTCAGCCATAAAAAAGAATGAAATAATGCCATTTGCAACAACATGGATGGATCTAGAGATTGTCATACTAAGTGAACTAAGTCAGACAGAGAAAGACAAATATCACATGATATAAATTATATGTGGAATCTTAAAAAAGGGTACAAATGAACTTATCTACAAAACAGAAATATAGTTACAGATGTAGAAAACAAACTTATGGTTACCAGGGGGTAAGCGGGGGAGGGATAAATTGGGAGATTGGGATTGACATATACACACTACCATATATAAAATAGATAACTAATAAGAACTTACTGTATAGCACAGGGAACTCTACTCAATACTCTGTAATGGCCTATATGGGAAAAGAATCTAAAAAAGAGTGAATATATGTATATGTATAACTGATTTACTTTGCTGTACACTTGAAACTAACACAACACTGTAAATTAACTATACTCGAATAAAAATGTTTTACAAAGTTTTTAATAATTGTTTTTGTACATAATCAAGAGCTTCCAGAATCATCATTTTCATTGTTCTTGACGGTTTTTGTGCTTTAATGTATGTTCTGCAGTGTGACTCAGCTCCTGTGTAACTGGGATCGGGGATTGACGTTAGCTTGCAGGTCGTGTTGGTTCACGTGTGACTTTTCCCCAGCACGTTAGTGCTTTGTACCACTGTGTAACAGCAGCTGAATGCAAAGTGCACTAGGACAGCTAAACATCTTGGGCTGGGCTGTGCTGTGCTGTGCCAGCTCATCCACTGTCCTCTTGGTGCCGTCTGGCCTCCTGCTCTCCTGGAGACGCTCATGGCATGGTTCTCCCTGACCTTTGTGCTTTTGGTCCTCATCTCCATCACTCAGCAGCCCCAGCTCTTCTATAAGCTACGTTTAGTTTTTTGTTTTTTTTATGTAAGTGTTTTTCTAACTTTTATGCAAGGACCTATTTATACAGTAGTATTTTTAAATTTATTAACCATGTAATAGTTTTTTTAAACTGTGCTGTATTTTTATTAGAAATACCATTCTTTTTGTTAACTCATATTGTAAAGTTTTGTATGTTTTGAGTGGAAATTGTATATGTTTTGAGTGGCTTGATGCTGATACTAATTTGCCAATAAACCCTATTATGTTTAGTGTGTGATTTTGCAGATTTGAGTAGGGTTTTCTTTTTTCAGGAATATACATGTTGTATTAAGGCAAAACCACCTGTACATTGATTTTGCAATTGAATGAGAGAATAGCCACAACAAAACAAACCCACAAAGAGATCCTGACTCCAAATTGCTTCTAGAATGATTAGCTATGTTTGGAAGTGAATATTCTCATATGAACAGTATTCCAAGCAATATGCATTGTTGCTTTGTTTATATTATGGATTTTGCTAAACCAATGATATATGATGGTAATGTTGTGACAATCACTGGTCACACACAAGTCCTGGGATGTCAGAAATGACAGTAAAGGTGGTTATTTGATCTTCCAAAGACCTAGGCCATAGACAAAGGAAAGCATAGATTTTGGCTGAATAGCCACACCAAAGATGAAGTTCCATGTCTATATTAGAAAGAAGACATGTATATTGACCTATATAAATCATATAATTAATTTCTTTGAGATTTTGGTGTGCATATTCTTCAGGTCCTAAAAAGACTGAAGAACACGGAACACTGCTTTCTACCCTCATCTCTTCTTTGACCCAATATAATACTCCTTCTTAGAATATACATAGGAAAAGGGTTCATGAATGTCGTGTCTATATTCTGGAGCTAGGCAACTTCTCTCTCATGTAAAAGAAGTCAGCTCCCAAGTGGTACTTATGGAGAAGTTGTTCCTGATTGTGTGTTTGTAGAAAGGGAGTATAAAGGTCAATTCATATATACCCAGCCCAGCTTAGTGCACTTAAAGTATCTATTTCTTAAAGAAAGCTATAATAAATTACATCTCTTAAAATATATGTGCATTCTATTTACAATAGCCACAATATGGAAGCAACCTAAATGTCCATCAACAGATGAATGGATAAAGAAGATGTGGTGTATATATATATATATATATATATATATATATATACACACACACACACACATACAATGGAGCATTAGCCATAAAAAAGAATGAAATAATGCCACTTGCAGCAACATGGATGGATCTAGAGATTATCATACTAAGTGAAGCATGTCACACAGAGAAAGACAAATACCATATGATATCACTTACATATGGAATCTAAAAAATGATACAAATGAACTTTTTTGCAAAACTGAAACAGAGTCACAGACACAGAAAACAAAGTCATGGTTACCAAAGGGGAAAGCAGGGGGAGGGATAAATTAGGAATTTGGGATTGACAGATACACACACTACTGTATATAAAATAGGCAAACAACAAGGTCCTACTATATAGCACAGGGAACTATATTCAATATCTTGTAATAACCTAAAATGGAAAGAACCTGAAAAAGAATAGATACATGTATTTGTATAACTGAATCACTGCTGTACACCTGAAACATTATAAATCAACTATACTTTAAGTAAAAAAACCACTCTGGCTCTTAGATAGCTTCATCCACCAGAGGGCAGACAGCAGAAGCAAGAAGAACCACAATCTTGCAGCCAGTGGAACGAAAACCACATTCACAGAAAGACAGACAAAATAAAAGGCAGAGGATTAACTACCAGATGAAGGAACAAGATAAAACCCCAGAAAAACAACTAAATGAAGTGGAGATAGGCAACCTTACAAAAAAAGAACTCAGAATAACGATAGTGAAGTTGATCCAGGACCTCGAAAAAAGAATGGAGGCAAAGATTGAGAAGATGCAAGAAATGGTTAACAAAGACCTAGAAGAACTAAAGAAAAAACACCTAGAAAAATTAAAGAACAAACAAACAGAGATGAACAATACAATAACTGAAATGAAAAATACACTAGAAGTAATCAACAGAATAACTGAGGCAGGAGAATGGATAAGTGACCTGGAAGACAGAATGGTGGAATTCACTGCTGTGGAACAGAATAAAGAAAAAAGAATGAAAAGAAATGAAGACAGCCTAAGAGACCTCTGGAACAACATTAAATGCAACAACATTCTCATTACAGGGGTCCCAGAAGGAGAAGAGAGAGAGAAAGGACCCGAGAAAATATTTGAAAAGATTATATTCGAAAACATCCCTAACATGGGAAAGGAAATAGCCACCCAGGTCCAGGAAGGGCAGAGAGTCCCAGGCAGGATAAACCCAAGGAGAAAAATGCTGAGACACATAGTAATCAAATTGACAAAAATTAAAGAAAAAGAAAAATTATTAAAAGCAACAAGGGAAAAATGACAAATAATATACACGGGAACTCCCATAAGGTTAACGGCTGATTTCTCAGCAAAAACTCTACAAGCCAGAAGGGAGTGGCACGATATATATAAAGTGATGAAAGGGAAGAACCTACAACCAAGATTACTCTACCTGGCAAGGATCTCATTCAGATTTGATGAAGAAATCAAAAGCTTTTCAGACAAGCAAAAGCTAAGAGAATTCAGGACCACCAAGCCAGCTCTACAACAAATGCTAAAGGAACTTCTTTAACTGGGAAACACAGAGAAGTAAAGGACCTACAAAAACAAACTCAAAACATCTAAGAAAATGGTAATAGGAACATACATATCGATAGTTAGGCTAAATGTGAATGGATTAAATGCTCCAAACAAAAGACACAGGCTTGCTGAATGGATACAAAAACAAGACCCATATATATGCTATCTACAAGAGACCCACTTCAGACCTAGGGACACATACAGACTGAAAGTGAGGGGATGGAAAAAGATATTCCATGCAAATGGAAATCAAAAGAAAGCTGGAGTAGCAATACTCATATCAGATAAAAGAGACTTTAAAATAAAGAATGTTACAAGAGACAAGGAAGCACACTACATAATGATCAAGGGATCGATCCAAGAAGAAGATATAACAATTATAAATATATATGCACCCAACATAGCACCTTAATACATAACGCAACTGCTAACAGCTATAAAAGAGGAAATGGACAGTAACACAATAATAGTGGGGGACTTTAACACCTCACTTACACCAATGGACAGATAATCCAAAATGAAAATTAACGAGGAAACACAAACTTTAAATGACACAATAGACCAGTTAGATTTAATTGATATTTATAGGACATTCCATCCAAAAACAGCATATTACACTTTCTTCTCAAGTGTGCATGGAATATTCTCCAAGATAGATTACATCTTGGGTCACAAATCAAGCCTCAGTAAATTTAAGAAAATTGAAATCATATCAAGCACCTTTTCTGACCACAATGCTATGAGATTAGAAATGAATTACAGGAGGAAAAACGTAAAAAACACAAACATAGGGAGGCTAAACAATACGTTACTAAATAACCAAGAGATCACTGAAGAAATCAAAGATGGTACCAAAAAATACCTAGAGACAAATGACAATGAAAACACAACGATCCAAAACCTATAGGATGCAGCAAAAGCAGTTCTAAGAGGGAAGTTTATAGCAATACAATCCTACCTCAAGAAACAAGAAAAACCTCAAATAAATAATCTAACCTTACACATAAAGGAACTAGTGAAAGGAGAGCAAAGAAAACCCAAAGTTAGTGGAAGGAAAGAAATCATAGAGATCTGAGCAGAAGTAAATGAAATAGAAACAAAGAAAACAATAGCAAAGATCAATAAAACTAAAATCTGGTTCTTTGAGAAGATAAACAAAATTGATAAACCATTAGCCAGACTCATCAAGAAAAAGAGGGAGAGGGCTCAAATCAACAAAATTAGAAATGAAAAAGGAGAAGTTACAGCAGACACCGCAGAAATACAAAGCATCCTAAGAGACTACTACAAGCAACTCTATGCCAATAAAATGGACAACCTGGAAGAAATGGACAAATTCTTAGAAAGGTATAACCTTCCAAGAATGAACCAGGAATAAACAGAAAATATAAACAGACCAATCACAAGTAATGAAATTGAAACTGTGAGGGAAAATCTTCCAACAAACAAAAGTGCAGGACCAGATGGCTTCACAGGTGAATTCTATCAAACATTTAGAGAAGAGCTAACACCCATCCTTCTCAAACTCTTCCAAAAAATTTCAGAGGAAGGAACACTCCTAAACTCATTCTGTGATGCCACCATCACCCTGGTACCAAAACCAGATAAAGGTACTACAAAAAAAAGAAAATTACAGACCAATATCACTGATGAATATAGATGCAAAAATCCTCAACAAAATACTAGCAAACAGAATCCAACAATACATTAAAAGGGTCATACAACATGATCAAGTGGGATTTATTCCAGGGATGCAAGAATTCTTCAATATACTCAAATCAGTCAATGTGATACACCATATTAACATATTGAAGAAAAAAACCCATATGATCATCTCAATAGATGCAGAAAAAGCTTCTGGCAAAATTCAACACCCATTTATGATAAACACTCTCCAGAAAGTGGGCATAGTGGGAACCTACCTCAACATAATAAAGGCCATATATGACAAACCCACAGCAAACATCATTCTCAATGGTGAAAAACTGAAAGCATTTTCTCTAAGATCAGGAACAAGACAAGGATGTCCACCTTGCCACTTTTATTCAACACAGTTTTGGAAGTCCTAGCCACAGCAATCAGAGAAGAAAAAGAAATAAAAGGAATACAAATTGGAAAAGAAGAAGTAACACTGTCACTATTTGCAGATGAAATGATACTATACATAGACAATCCTAAAGCTGTCACCAGAAAACTACTAGAGCAAATCAATGAATCGGGTAAAGTTGTAGGATACTAAATTAATGCACAGAAATCTCCTGCATTCCTATACACTAACAACAAAAGATCAGAAAGATAAATTAAGGAAAGAATCCCATTCACCACTGCAACAAAAAGAATAAAATACCAAGGAATAAACCTACCTAAGGAGGTAAAAGACCTGTACTCAGAAAACTATAAGACACTGATGAAAGAAATCAAAGATGACACAGACAGATGGAGAGATATACCATGTTCTTGGATTGGAAGAATCAATATTGTGAAAATGACTATGCTACCCAAAGCAATCTACAGATTCAATGCAATTCCTATCAAATTACCAATGGCATTTTTTACAGAACTAGAACAAAAAATCTTAAAATTTGTATGGAGACAAAAAAGACCCTGAATAGCCAAAGCAATCTTGAGGGGAAAAAAATGGAGCTGGAGGAATCAGACTCCCTGACTTCAGACTATACTACAAAGCTACAGTAATCAAGACAATATGGTACTGGCACAAAAACAGAAACATAGATCAATGGAACAGGATAGAAAGCCCAGAGATAAACCCACACACCTATGGTCAACTAATCTATGACAAAGGGGGCAAGAATATACAATGGAGAAAAGATGGCCTCTTCAATAAGTGGTGCTGGGAAAACTGGATAGCTACATGTAAAAGGATGGAAGTAGAATACTCCCTGACACCATACACAAAAATAAACTCAAAATGGATTAAAAACCTAAAAGTAAGACTGGACACTATAAAACTCTTAGAGGAAAACATAGGAAGAACACTCTTTGACATAAATCACAGCAAGATCTTTTTTGATCCACCTCCTAGAGTAATGAAAATAAAAGCAAAAATAAACAAATGGGACCTAATGAAACTTAAATGCTTTTGCACAGCAAAGGAAGCTATAAACAAGACGGAAGGACAACCCTCAGAATGGGAGAAAATATTTGCAAACAAATCAACGGAGAAAGGATTAATCTCCAAAATATATAAACAGCTCATGCACCTCAATATTAAAAAAACAAATAACCCAATCCAAAAAGGGGCAGAAGACCAAAATAGACATCTCTCCAAAGAAGGCATACAGATGGCCAAGAGGCACATGAAAAGCTGCTAAACATCACTAATTATTAGAGAACTGCAAATCAAAACATTGAGGTATCACCTCACACTGTTTAGAATGGGCATCATCAGAAAATCTACAAACAACAAATGCTGGAGAGGGTGTGGAGAAAAGGGAACCCTCTGGCACTGTTGGTGGGAATGTCAATTGATACAGCCACTATGGAGAACAGTATGGAGGTTCCTTAAAAAATGAAACATAGAATTACCATATGACCCAGCAATCCCACTACTGGGCATATACCCAGGGAAAACCATAATTCAAAGAGACACATGCGCCCCAATGTTCATTGCAGCACTATTTACAATAGCCAGGTCATGGAAGCAACCTAAATGCCCAATGACAGATGAATGGATAAAGAAGATGTGGTACATTTATACAATGGAATATTACTCAGCCATAAAAAGGAACGAAATTGGGTCGTTTGTAGAGATGTGGGTGGACCTAGAGACTGTCATACAGAGTGAAGTAAGTCAGAAAGAGAAAAACAAATATTGTATATTAACGCATATATGTGGAATCTAGAAAAATGGTACAAATGAACTGGTTTTCAAGGCAGAAATAGAGATGCAGATGTAGGGGGAAACTGGGGGTAGGGGGTGGTGGTGGTGGGATGAATTGGGAGATTGGGATTGACATGTCTACAGTAATATGTATAAAATAGATAACTGATAAGAAACTGCAGTATAAAAAAATTAAATTAAATTTAAAAAATAAGAAACATTCAGATTCAATTACTTTCAGGAATTAGTTAAAAATGAAATATGCAATGAAAACAATAAATTCTCCCTCAAAAATATATGTGCATTAATTTGAGTTATATGCTTTTCAATGTTTCCATCAAATTTGTGCTTTCTCACTGCCATTATAACCTAGGAGTGCTGGCCAGTGACAAACAGAAGAGTCCAAGACACCCTCACAGCTTAATACAAAATGTTTTCCAGGTTGGCATCCACTGCCCCAGGTGCCAGCCACTCCAGGTGCCTCCTGCAGATCAGGTGTTTGGAGATTGCACTCAGTGTTTTTGCACTGTTGGGAAGGCAGGCTCTGGTGCCAGACTCTAAGTTCAAAGCTGGATTATATTACTTCCTTACTGTGTGAACTTGGTAAATTACCTAGTGTCTTTGCTTCAATTTTCTCATCTTTAAAAGTAGGGATAAAATAATTCCAAACATAGGGGATTACTGGAAGGATTAAATGTAATATATGTAATCAGTATAGTGCCTGGCACATCATAAGTGCTTGATGCAAGTTAGCCTTCATGATGATGTTTTCTCAGTGGCTTTTGTTTCTAAATTATAAGTAAAATTATCACTGTAAAATAGCTAACATTGCAAGGAGGCTTCCAGCTGAAAAAGCAGAGACTGCTTTCGGCATTGGAGAATTGAGGTAATCAGTCACGCTGAAAAGGGCTAACTGAGGACCAGAATGGGTTGGCTGCTTCTCCTTCTCTGAAGCAGAGTGTCTGTCTCTACAGACAAGAGGACATTACACATTACCGAGTGAGAATCCTCATCAAAGAGAACATGGGAAATAATGTAACTAATGGCTGTAGGTTAATGTCTAATATGCAATTGGATATTGCCAGGGACTTTTGGTCTATCTCATGAACAAGCACTTTTATATTCTTTTTTCCATAACCTATTTTCCATACACATCCATGCAGTACACCGTAAAAGAACATGGTGCCTATGACCAAATGCTGAGAAGCCATGGAGGTTATAATCAAGAGTACAGGCTCTAGCTTCATGTTTTCTGTCTCTTCCACAAACCAGCTCTGTGACTTTGGCAAGTTGCCAAATGCCCTGCATGTTGGTTTTCTCATCTGTACAATGGAGATCATAACCATACCTACCAGACAGGTTTGTTATGAGGACAATACAATTTAATTGACATAAAACACTTACCTAGTGTCTTGTGTGTAAAATAAGTATTCACTAAATGATAGCTATTACTTACTCAAATTTTTCATTTATGTTTAACCATTTAAGAATAATCCACCATTTTACAGAAAAGTAAGCATCACCTATATCCAGAGACCCTGCTATGAGTAAAAAAGAATGGAAATGGCAATAAAGAAGGAGAGGAAAGGCAAGTTTCTATTTCCATTTAGTTGGAGGAAGCTCACCGGGGAAGCATCTCTGTAGCTCTTAAGGAGGGAAGGTATATATAACTTGGTGGGTTGGGGGGAAACAAAGTAGAGAGAGAGAGAAGAATGCACAATTGAGAAGGGAAATAATGAATGAAATAAAAGGTGATTAGGTTTACTTTTGTGGAAAAGAAGGCTGGATAGTGGGGGGGAGTGAAATAATAAGATAAATGATGCTGGGCTATCACAAGAATACCATTAAAACTATTAGTTATGATAATAGTAGCTGCTATAATACAAAAATGCTGAACTACCAATGGTTTAACACAAAAGAAGTATTTCTAGCTCATGTCACAGCCCAGTAAAGTAGTTTCTGGTTGGGCAGCCCTCCTCTAGTGCTGTTTTGGGATCCAATCCCCTCCCATCTGCGGACGCACTATCTTTAATGCATGGATACCAAGGGTTACCCTGTGGGGACCTCTGTTCCAACCAACTGGAAGGTGAAATCATGTGGAATATTAGAGGTGGGAGGTTTTTATGGGCCAGGCCTAGAAGTGGTGCTTATTTTGGTCAACATCTCACTAGCCAGAATTAAGTCTCAGGCCCAAACCTACGTCTAACTGTATGCTCAAGAGGAAAGGACATACATGGGGTTTGAAACTCATCACAGCCTCTGCCCCAGACACTTTCATGCAAAATGACCATGACACCTTTCTTAATACAAACCAATACAAGTTCATAACCTAACTGGGAACAAGAAAAAACTGAACGTACCTGGAGATTCAGGGACAAATGAAATGAACCTATCTCATGGCTACAAAATAAAAATCTATGAATTAATTTTTATGCAAGTCAAAATCATCTTCTTCAGAAGTCCCTTCCATGATTACTTTATAAGAACAATAGCCAGTACTGAGTCCTTAATTTGTATGAGGCACTGAGCTGCATTGTATTTACCTTTACCATACTACTGTGAAGTAGGAATGATCATTTTATATTATAGATTGAGAAAGTGAATCCCAAGAAAGGTCCTGACTTACCAAAGATTGTAAAGATAGCAAGTGGTGGGGGTAGAGTTGAAACATAGGTTTTACCACTAAAACTGTCAGACTCTACTGCCTCCTATGACTTCTCATTACTCCTTAATTCAGAATTCCTTGCGTGTACTCGTTTTGTTGCTCTCACATGGCTCTCTGCAAATGTTGGCATGTATGTTGATTTGTAAGTTGTATCAGTTAACTATTGCTGTGTAACAAATTCCACCAGCCCCAGCCATATAGGGGTTTACAACAAGAATAACTTGCTCTTTCTCACAATCCTGTAGGTTGACTAGATGGTTCTTTTGTTTCACTTGGTATTCACTGGAGTCACTCAGGAAGCTGCACCCAGCTGGTGGCTGGGGTGGCCAGAAGGTCCAGGAAGGCCTCTCTCACCTGCCTGGGGCCCTGGTGCTGTCAGCTGTGGTGCCCCACTTCTCCTTCACATGGCCTCACTCTCAGTGGTCTTTCCTCCTCCAGGACCTCTCCACATGGCCTCTTTCTAAAGGGATAGACTGGACTTCCTTAGAGCATGGGAGCTGTCTTCCTAAAGGAAGACAGCAGAGGCTCCCAGTCCTCTTAAAGGTTTGCCTAGAACTGGCTCAGCATCACTTCTGCCACATTCTGTTGGCAAAAGAAGCCACAAGACCTGCCCAGATTAAAGGAGTGAGGAGAGAGACTTCACTCCTTGGTGGGAGGAGCAACAAAGAATTTGTGGCCATTCATAATCCACCACACTGCATTCTTTTTGTCTGTCTGGCACTGTCATCCCAGCGAAACTCCTGAAGGCAAGATCTGGGTCTTCTTGATTTTGCAATTGGTTTTTAGCACCTAGGACTATGCTCTGCATACAATGGGTTTCAAAAATGTCAATTGACAGAGTGTATATAAATCATAACCTATAAAATTTAGATGAGAGAAAAAGCAACCTGGAACACAACAGCGCACAGGCCCTCAGGGCATCTTAGGCTCCCCACTAGTGAAATTTGGTAACTCTTTCCAACCATTTTCTTACGAGATGAACTCTGGCAATGCCCTGACCTCTCTTTACAAGTTCTCTGCTTCTGTGCTCACCTATTTTCAGATGCTTACCCACCTGTCTGAGCTGAAATATGGAGTCTTTATGCTGATTTGTGTCTAAAAGCCATGACAAATGGTACATTTGGGATTCAGGGCAAATGATTTAATGTTGTTCAACAAATTAACAACTGTATAAAAAGATTCTGCTAAAATAAGATCTGTGTGCGTTTTTGGGGGGTGTCTTTTAGAAGATGAAATTGCTTAAGGCATACGTAAACAGTAACTTGGTTCTCATAACACCTATCTCAAAGCATAGGTGCTATAGGTCTCACCCTAGGCATACACAGAGGCATCACCATGTATATGTTCACTACTTTAGAAGAGGTTTTTGCTAGGTAAGGTGCATGTACACACACACACACATGCCTGTACAAGCCAATAAACAAGATGAAAAATAAAAGATAAAATTGTACAAGCATAAAAGAATGAGACTGATTAGAAATCAGCTGTTAGGTGATCTTATCAGTAGAACACAA
Source organism: Orcinus orca (assembly GCF_937001465.1). Taxonomy (NCBI): domain Eukaryota; kingdom Metazoa; phylum Chordata; class Mammalia; order Artiodactyla; family Delphinidae; genus Orcinus; species Orcinus orca. The sequence goes on from NC_064565.1 coordinate 69,108,675, forward strand.
GGATGGCTCTAGGGAAAGTGAAATAGCTCATTAAATTTGCCCTGTCTTTCTTTGTAATAGATATCCTGAAACAGACACTCGTATTTGTTTACTGTACTAAAAGTAACATCTTTTTCTTCCATTCAGGCCTCTTTCTCTGCCAAGATCCCTCTAAGTAGGAAATGACAAAAATTTATGAGGGTTACATCCAAAAGCAAAGGCCTGGGGTATATTGTTGGAAAGATAAAGACTGTTCGTTTGGGAGTTCTCTGTTCCTTTATTATCTGAGAAAAGATGGAGTAGTAATTGACATGTGGTTCTTGACAGATGTTGACAAGGGAAAAACATGTAACTGAGCCCCTTGGAGTTTTTGCAAAGCATGATTATGATGCTTGTCTCCATGTTCTGTAACCTCAAGAGCACAATCAAATTTCCCCCCTTACCCTAAATGCCAAGCAGACATCCAGACAGATGTTATAGGACTATATCAGCATCTGGCCAAAGAATAGAATTCTCTCATCTCACATCAAGGGCATGCACAATAGAGACCACTGAACGTGGAGTGAGTGCTTTGGTATATTCTATTGTTAATCTCTCTTGAAATAGATTGATTGCTGTGGAGAAAGAATTCACCAAAAAATTTCCTATTCAACTATCAGAGCTTGTATGTGGGCATGCACCATAACATTAAACAATTCATGCTCCAAAATTGTATCCATATTTTATTAGATAACATAATAGGATGATAGGAATATTAACAAATACGCTTTTAGAGTAGCATTGCATAAGAATAAGATTTAGAAAGGAAGTATTTTCTCTGTATTTGCCAAACATCCAGATGAAAAGTTGAAAGATTGTCAGTTGTGCAGATGTTCTATATATACAGGTGTTATGTAGAGAAGATATTTGGCAACAAATGAAACTTTCTTGTTTCATCCATATGTTTCATTCTAGTTTCATTTTGTATAAAATTGTAGAATAATAGATATTACAAGCATATTTTAGTGTCTAAAAATAAAAGTAGAGCAAAATCTTAGAACACTGTTTCTATGTTTCTTTTAAGTATGTCTACAGTAGTAAACTGAGAATTCCTAGAGTTTTAATGAAATAGAATTGCTCATGACAAGCAAAATATACACTGATCTGATTTCAGTACACCCTGCATTCTTTTCTCACTTGATATTACTCTGTATTTTAAGAGGATGGCTACATACTAATTTGAGATTTGTTTGTTTTCCGCTTATATTTTCCAGTCCTCCTGGTACATCCACTTCAGCAACAGTCTCTGTGGGTTGTTAGCAGAGAGGGGTGCATATCAGAGTAAAAAGCACAGATAGCCCTAAGGCTTCTTAAATTTGGTTTCCGAAAGCTTAAGCTTCAAGAAAGGAGTCCAGTTAATATACAGAAAATAAAGACACGTGCTCTTTCTTGCACACCCAAGTTTGTGGACTGATACACACACTGAAGCTGAACGGTGCACTTAGACAATATGCTATTGTGATTGGATCTGTCAGCTTAGGTGGGCTCAGGTGGACTTTAGGAATAATCAAGTGCAAAATCTTTTTGCAGCACCGAAGGGTTATTTCTCTTTCACATGGTATGTCTTCCATGGGTTCTCTTTACTGGATATCCAAGCTGAAGGAGAAGCCCCTATGTGACACACTGGCTTTCTCAGGTCAAATGAGGAGAGCAATGGTGGATCACACAATGATTCTTCAAGCTTTTTCCTAGAAGGCTTATGTCACTTCTACTAATATATCATTGGATAAAGCGAGCACTGGGGCCAAGCCTGATATCTTTGGGTAGGAAATATAATCCTGTCACTGGGAGGGGCTTCACTGGGAAGACCCAGCAGCGAGGGGCAGTAAATGTTTTTACCTCAATACAACTTACCACAATTATCATTTTAAGCATGTGTTATGGGCTTAATTGTGCAGATCACTGGGTTAGATGTACGTCAAAATAATTATTCATTGTGGGTATTTTCTTTTTGAAAGATTATAAAACATGAGAGAAAACACCAATTAAGACAGAAAACAGAAGAATAGTGAAGCAATTTTGGATGTTTCCAGATAGGTGTGCAGTATTGTGCTTATAATCATATAGAGAATGAAAGTAAATTCATGTTCAGAGTGGAAAACAAAGAATTGAGGAGACTGATCTCCAGCTAGTCAAACTGGGAAAAGTTTATGGTTTAGGATCTGTTTGAATGGGGAGGAAGTAATAAATAATGATGACTAATATTTGTGTGTCCTTTTACAATTTATAACTGTTATTTTACTTAATACTTTTAACAACCACCTGGTACTGCAAAAAATAATGCAGTACGCGGGCCTCTCACTGTTGTGGCCTCTCCCCCTGCGGATCACAGGCTCCGGATGCGCAGGCTCAGTGGCCATGGCTCACGGGCCCAGCCGCTCCGCGGCATGTGGGATCTTCCTGGACCGGGGCACAAACCCGTGTCCCCTGCATCAGCAGGCGGACTCTCAACCACTGCGCCACCAGGGAAGCCCTAAGAAATATTTATTGATGACCTACAAGCTGGATGATAGAAGAGGATGGACATTGCTGATACAGATTGTGGATATAAAAGAACTTACTTGGGCCTAAAAGTTAGATGTAAAACCAGCTTAACTATTTAATCATATCTTCCATCTCCCACACTGAACTCCCTTAGGCTAGGAGGATATTAAGTGGAAAATGCGTTCTTGGTTCTCTTTGGAGAAGAATCTATTGTTCCCCTTATTGGTGGAAAGGGGCATTGTTGAAAAACATTGTGATGCTGCCCACTTCTGGTCAGAGGGATACTGCAATGATTTTGGTTTCTATGTTAGTTCAGGTCTTCTGAGAAGCAGTCACCAAGGTGAGACTAGATCTTATTCCCTGAAAAAGCTGTGAAGGATAAAGGGGAGGGAGCAGAAGAGGGTAGAGAGAGCATCAGACTATGATGCAGGTCTTCTACCAGTGAAGGATTGTGGGGAAGGAAGGAGGATTGGGTAGAAAAAGTCTCTGAAATAGAGTTCTGATATCACTTATATGTAGAAACTAAAAAAAAGATACAAATGAACTTATTTACAAAACAGAAATAGACTCACAGACATAGAAGACAAACTTATGGTTACCAAAGAGGAAAAAGGGGGGATAAATTAGGAGTTTGGGATTAAAATATACACACTACTATATATAAAATAGGTAAACAACAAGGACCCACCATATAGCACAGGGAACTACACTCAATATCTTGCAATAACCTATAAGGGAAAAGTATCTAAAAAATAGCTGTACCCCCTGAAACTAACACAACATTCTAAATCAACTGTATTTCAATAAAATTTTTTTAAATGTAGTTTTAGGAAAGTTTTAGCCTCGCTTGAGGACTTGGGGAATTTTCTAACTCAAATGGCCAGTCCTAGGAATTCTGTGAGCACCCTGTGGAGTCTGGCCTTGGCATGAACACTGTAATGGATCCAGAGGAACAGGAACTGGAGGGACCAGCAGTCAACTCTGCTCCCCACCGCAGAAGATCTGTGCCACCACAGCCCACCCCTCGTACCACACAGATCTACTTCTCCATTTAGGTTTGGGCAAAGTTCCTCCATGGTTCCCAGGGGCCTCTCTTCATGAGGGGGAACTTACAGAGAAGCTAATGGGATGAATGAGAGTTCTTATTACTGCAGTAGATCTCAGGACTGGTACCCTCCATATGCATCCTAAATTCCCATCACTCTCAACTACCACCTTGGAATGTCTAAGTGCCTTACCTAGTAGTGTTACCTGAATCTTTACTCCTTAAATGTCTCAGGCTTTGGCAATCACATGTTTTTCAGACCAGGTTGCTGCACACATCTGTTAACCATTACAGTGGAGCAAGGAGGTATCAGTTGGTGCCCAAATGGATCACCTGGGTTCCACACATATTCCTCTCTGACCCTATTATATAAAAGCAGCTCTACCTCCTCCTGTTGATCAAGGTAAATTACCCTGCCGGTGACCTGCCATGGCCTTCTTCTGGCCTGCTGGTCCATGGTGTCCCGTTGGCAGCCATAGCTAATAGTTCAATTGGACCCTTTCATTGTTCCCTGAAAAGAGTGTTCTCTCTCTGGGAACCAGTACCTCTAACCTTGCAGAGTTAATAGTTGTGGGAAGCACAAAATCCCCCAGTATGTCACTAGGAGGGATGAAAAGTCAATCCTGCTTCCAGTCTTTTGTTCCCAGATCCAGGTATTCTTCCTATCAGGAACACAGCACCATGCAGAAGGTTCTCATTTAATGCATTGACTGCATCCTGAAGGATGGAACCCTCTCCTTGCAGAGGACTGTCTCTGAGCTGTTCCAGCACTCTCTGAGGCTGGTTGCTTCTGGATGGTGTAGTATATGGTAAGAACAGTGAATCCCATGGTTATGTCCTGTACCTCCTTTGCTTTGAACTGGTTCCCCTGGTCAGATGCTATGTTGTCCAGAATCCATGCCTGTGGATCAAGGCACTTCGTAAGTCCCAAAAGAGCAGTGCTGGCTGAGACTCTGTAGGCAGAAAAGGCAAACCTATACTTGGAACAGGTATCTATCTCAGTGATGATGAACCACTGACCTTTCTAGGATAGAAGGGGCCCAATGTAGCCAACTTGCTATGAAGTGACCAGTTGGCCTCATTGAGGAATAGTATCATTCAGTGTTGAAATTCATAGGCAGCAGCAATTACACTGGCCTTTTAAATGTGCGTCCATGCTGCTGGGCTCATATACAGGCTCCATGAAAACCACTATAGCCACTCTATTCTAGTACCCACGTGCTGGTTCTAAGGTGGCCAGTGACAAAGAATGGCTGACATCAATCAGGCAAGTCATTCTGTTGATTTGGTTGTTCAATGTCTCTTCAGTGGTAGATGTTTTCCAGTGGCCATTAACATGTAATACAAAAATGTCACACTTTTTCCCACTCCCTTATGTCCATCCACATGCTATTCCTCACACCTTCTTGCCTCTAATTTTCTAGTCCTTTTCCTTGCAAGCCCCTGACAATGCGCCACTGCCCATGAGTGTCTATCTATCTTCACCTCTGGTCATTTCCTGTTGCTCAATAAAAGGCTGGTCAGGTGCACTGCTCTCAGTTCTGCCCATTGGGAAGGTTTCTCCTCTCCACTAACTTTTAAGGCTACCCCTGTCATTTCCATTTTCAGTTTGCTCCCCCGTATCAAACTATGTCATACTTTGGCTCCAAGCTATATGGTTCCCTCAGTCTCGGGCCTATCTATACCGTACGCCTTAACTATGAAACAAGTGTTGAAAGCTATAAGTTATGCTTTATGAGAGCAGCTCTTATCCTCATCTTTTATATTTATTTGATGCCTCAACAACTAGAATCATATATTCTAATCAATAAACAGGACAAATACATGTCTTCTTCCAAGATGCCAAACATGGCGGCATTCAGGAATGTCTTATTTGCATGCACATTTGCATTTATTCTGAATTTTTTAAAAAGTAAATATATACAAGCCCAATCCTTGCTTGCCTCAATAGCTTTCTCATTAATTCTTTTCCAATAAACTACTTCCATCCATAAAAGCAGGTGACTGAAATCATATTCTCCGGTTAGTAAAGGAACATCACTGTTATATTTTTCATTACACAACAAACCATGATTAGAAATCAACAATTTCTGTAATACAGGAATGTTTTTAAGAATTGGGGATGTTGAAGCATGGCAATCCAGTTACCTTCATATATTTCGAAGATTGTTGTTTGTATGAGCAATTAGACTTGTTCTAGGTTGTCCCAGGGTGCAGAAACAGGAAGAAGCAGAGGTTACAGGGAGGCAAATTTTGACAATAGAAATAAAAGTTTTATGAAAAAGCTATACAAAGTTGGAATGGGTTCTATCTAAAGGTAGTGAGTATTCAGTGGAGGGTTAAACACTGGTGTGTCTAACAAGAGGCTACTTGACTAAATTTAGGGATGTTTTAGAGAGAATTCATGGACTAGAAGTGGAGAGATTACCTCTAAAATAATCTAAGAAAGTGGCACAACACAGTGAAAAGAACATAGGTTTAAACCAAAATCTGAGAGCAATGTCAAATTTGTCAAATTACATAATTTCCTCCTCTATAAATAGGAATATTAATACTAACTACCTTGCAGGGTTTTGTGAAGCTCTAACATAATAAAGATATGTGTCTAATAGACTGTCTAGCACATAGCTGTGTTCAATGAAATTTCTTATTATGCTGTGATTTTATGTAGCTAAACCTTATGAAGCTGCCAACATTTTACCTGTATAATGTATAAAAATGGTAATTACATGTGATTTAAACTGATATGATTAACAAAATTAGATATAATTAAATCCCAATTCCTATGTCTAAGATTATAAGATTCAGATATAGGATCTGTTATTTACAAATTCTTTGATTTCTAAATATTACTTATTGCTTAATCAAAAAAAAAGTATAGCATGATGATTTAGAGGTGAGAATATTTTTTGTGTTTTTTTTTTGGTTTGGTTCCATGCAGTTCCAAATGACTAGGTTGACCTCTGATCTATGGTTCATACCTTGGGTGAACAATTGCTGGATTAGATAGAATTCCAAAATCCATGTAGCCTGGAAGCCTATGTCACAAATTTATGGGGTGGGGGAGCATGTATGGGTTAACAAGTCATTATATCTTCCATTCCCTACAGATATGCTCTGACATCAAACCAGATTACCAAGGAAACATTAGGCAGACATGTTAACTGGTGACATTCTTATCAACTTGCTCTCCGGAAGCAGCTGAGAACAAGGAGGGGAATTAATTGACATTTCTATAAATCAGAGACTCTCTATAAGTTGTGTCATAATTTTAGCAAGTGTTAGAGCCTTAGTATTTCTACTTCACCATAGTTTAGAACTGCAATTTTCTATTATAAGTACTTTCTGCTACTGAAGTCATATGGGTCCTCTTCAGGCATATTCATAGGTATATTTTAAGGCAATCTATTTCCTGACATAAGTAAGTGTTTGGTACTTTAATTATAACTCATCAAGAAAGACCATCTATTTACCTGTCTGTTGATCAAAATTTCTAAATTATAGAGGGAGGAAAAATGCGAATGCCAGCTGTACTTAAAAGAAATAACGATAATTTACTTAGGCAAGAAAATTATAGAGTATACATAATAAGTTATGATGACTAATGCCATAGTAAACCAATTGGATATATCAGTTATATGATTATTCTAGAACCTACATTTCTAACCACTCATATTAAAACAAACCAAAAAATCCCACTACCACAATTCTTTGAAAAAAAAATAAAAAGCATAAGTAGTAAAAGAAAAAAAAAACCCTTACCTGCAAAAGTGACTACTGTAATAATAACTAATAACTTATGGTTTAAATGATAATTTAAACTATATTACTTCAGCAGAGATATCACTATTATTGCAATGATTCCTTTATATTCAGAATGGCAAAAGAAAAAGAGGTTTCCACATGACAAATACTTAGGTACAGGTTTGACAACTAGAAAAAGGTTTTGTCCCAGCAGAGCTGAGCAGATTAAGCCTGAAACAATTTTTTTTAAATTATCCCCTAAATCAAAGCAAAGGTTAGGACAAAGTTCTGCAAGTCAATATCAAGGTCATAGCCTAGGTCTAGGAGAGGAACAAAAAAAAAAAGCCAGGAAACCAAAAACAGCACAGCCAGTTGTCAGTCTAGAAACAAGGCAGGTGGTTAAAGTCGGAAGTCACATAAGTAACTGAAAGAGCCAAGGTCCAAACCACAAGGCAGAAGTTATGAGAATAAGACAACTGGTCTCCGATCCCCACGCTGGGAATGGCAGCCAAGCAGAGGTGCCTAGTCACAGAACCCAAAGGGCAGTTGCTGAAACAACAGAGTTTTTATGTTTCCTGCCCTTTAAAAAAGGCAACAGAAGATAATTAATGTCTGTGCCTCTCTGGTGTGGTCCGATTAGAGGCAAGTTTGGGCTGATTGAGAGTTTGTACCTGTCCAACAGGATCATAAAACATTCTGATTCCCTGGAGGTCATTGTCATGGAGCATGAGGATGCAGACAAGTCAGAGGAAAACAGACAGACGACAGACTGAATGCTCTTGAACTCACTCACCTTGGCCAGGTGACTTTTTCTGCATTAGTTCCTTATTTCAGGACAGGAGAAAGAGAACCAGGAATTTGAATTGTTCTAAATAGCAAGTGTGACTTCTTTTAAACAACATCTCCTGTATTATGTCCAGTTAATGGCATGAAGGACTGGAATTCAGTTGTCTCCTCAGGGAAGTAGAGTATTGGGCCTGTTTACCTCCTTGATCCAAACCAATGGGAGAGAAACAGCAAGCGAAGGGGAAGAAATGGCTTCATTGGGTAGTTTGTAATTTTGAAACACTCCATAATCTATGTCCACATTACAGTAAGAACACACTTGCTTTTCCTTGACCCCCTTCTTGTGGTGATTTTCCATTCCTATCCTTAGCATTGGCAGAGTGTAAATGAGAGGCTGAGAGGGGTCCAGCCCATTGTCCTCCTGGGGGACTAAAAATACACACCCCAGAGCTCCAGTCAGTGGGCTCCCAACAGAGCAACCAGTGGAAAGTCTAACATTTTCTTTGAGTAATGGTATTCAGTTAATGACGTTCTCTGACAGGAAGCTTTCTTTCTGACACTGCCTAAATTTTCCTCTTCCTAACTCACTCCCATGGTTATCTCTATGTGTCCTGGAAAACAATACCAAGCCCCTCATCAATGTTCTATTCTTAGGCCTGGTTTAGTCCCTCTATAGAGTCAGATGGTTTATATTTAGCTCCTCTTAAGTTTCTCCCATTAGTCATTCAAACTCATCATTGCCTTAGTCATTTTTGTTTGATTAGCTGGCCTTCAGTTTATGATGCTTGGCCTAAGAATGAAAACAGCATTTCCAGGGACAGCTCACATGGGTGGGGTCAGATACTTTAGTCTATAGATTGACTTTACATATTTCTTGGAAACTGATCTAATTTTTCATTCTTTTACAACCCATGTCTCCTTTAGCCTCACACAGTTTTGAGTTCCTTCCATCACTGATACTCTCCCTACTGGGAGAATAGTTTCTAAGATATGCTGTTATCCCTAGAACTTAGTACCATGCCTGGCACATCAGTGGAAATCAAGATACACTTGATATATGAATGAATGAATAAATGTTTTAAACATTACTTGTAAGAATTATTTCTAAATTAATTTTTTCTGGAGTTAGGAGATATGTCAATTTTTCGTTTTTCTGGTAATACCTCAGTGTTTTACTTCAATTTATATATGTTATTAATTAGACTATTAGAGTACAATCCCATTCTATACAAGAATTTATATGCATATCTTTGCATAAAATTCGTTGAGCCACATACTTGGAAGTGATCCTTGCCACAGGATTTCTGGCCTGGTAAGTCCCTTAGAAATCATCTAGTCTGATTCAAAAATTTTGTAGATGTGTAAACTGACTCCCAGAGAGGATAACATACTTCTCAGATTATAGGAGACCTGCTTTAAAAGTTCTGTACAATAATTTTCTCTTTTGTTCACACTTAATTCTTCATGCTGGGAGCTGACACCATCTTGTATGTAATGGTCAACTCTTTCCCATCACTCTAGCATACATTTTTTTTCTTACATTTGAAAATGGAACTCCTGTTTAAGGGACTAATCTTCATCTGTGATTCAAGTTCTGCCAATTGCAGGCCCTCTGGCAACCCACTGCTGATTTGTAGTGGTTTCCCAGCTGAACCTTGTAATTCGAGAGTTGGAAGTTGATTTCTTAGAGTTTTGAGACTCATTACAGGTCAATACCAGCATCTATCTGAGGTTTTTACTGTGGTCTCTTTTTTACACATACCTATTTTCCTTGGCGTATTTGCACTTTTGCTTCTACATGGAATTTTGAGGTTGGCCACGTGGTGGCGCTGTAGTTAACAGCTTGATTTTCTTGTGTATTTTTCCGTTGCCTTTTTAGCTTTGTTTTTAAATTGAAGTTATGTGAAATATGCACATCTTGTAAACTCTGCTGCAGGTGAAATGACTTAATGGCTCGTGACTTTTAGATTAATTTTAAACATTAGAAACATTGTAAAAACAGACTCTTGCTAATAATGATCATTATCTTAATGGCTTGAGGCATAATCGTTTACCAACATTAACCAAGTGATTAAAATGCATCATGAGTTTAATTTGAAAAGATTTAAGTTCCTTTGCAATAAATGCCCAATGCTATTAGCTTCATCTTTGTGAGGCCTAAATTTGTCATTATATGACTTTGTATTTCCACTGCTAGACAGAAAGTAAACCCACTCTTGTTAACACAGGCCACATTATGCCTACTGTTTACCAACCCCGTGGCATTCCCTATATTAGTACTGAATTGGGCCATGTGGTGCACCACGTACAGGCAATCGTCACTTTTTTATTGCCCTGCTATTTGATAATTTATTATTTGACAAGGCAAATGACCTTAACAGATGTTAAGATTAATTTCCATGGTCAGTAAAACCTGTAAGGAAAGAGAAACTAGTTTCATCAAAACTAGGTATGATCTTTATAACAATCAGATCTTTTTTTGATATAATATTTCCATAACTTTGTATTAATGTCTTTAAAAAGTGTCTAATCCAAAATTTAGCAATAATCATCCAGAAATATTCTGTCTCAACTGACAGAGAGAAGAAAACAAAAAAGATTCAGCACCAAAATTTTTTGCACAAAGAACCTACCTCTGGACTTTAAGTTTAGTCACCTCCTCATTATTTCTTCTGATGAGTCATGAACAAAATCTTGACCTGCTACCAAGCAGCCATGCCACGAGGATAATGATCTTACTTCCAAAACTCTGTAAGAAAATTAGGAGAAAAAAAAAAAACCCACAATAAACAACAATCCAAAAAAACAAACTTTGGCAACCTTGGAAGGAAAAAACCCATATTCATAATGGGTACTGTTTCATTTCCAGAAGCTTTCCCCAAAGGAAACAACCAAGTAAATAACTCTCACTGACTGATGTTAGAGATTAGCCTTCCACAGGCTTACTGATGAATTTTGATCTTTATGGCTTGTTAGCTGTTTCCTCCTCAAAATAGGTCAACATCATTATTCCCAGTTTTCAAATATTTCCAGAGACCCAAGATGGAGAATTGACTTGCCCAAGATTGTTTAGTGAGTAGGTAGAAGGCATGTCCGCTGGGCAATAAAATGCTAATATGAAAAGTAAATTTCTGCTTTCTAATTAGTTTCTTTCAACTGTTTCAAAACTCCATTTCTTTAGAATGCTAGTCTGTGGGTAGGCCAGAAGGTTTGGATAGGTAAGGAGTTAAAAAATTTTCCCAAGGAAAATCAGATAATTTAAAACTCATGCATAGAATTTGCTACAATATTTTAATGAAGTAAAAATCACAGATTTTCAGTCAAACCACTGAAAGCTTTGGTAGCTTCACCAAGTTTAAACTATTCATTCATTCATTCACTCATTTATTTAAAATAGCTGTGGAGCACCTACTCTAGATAAATTGCTGGGCATACGGCATCCTAAAAAAAGTTAGTATCTCAGGATGAACCCTCCAATGATTCACAGTACTGCCATTCCCACCCCTGCCAAGTACATGTGTTACATCCTTAAATAACATGTCTTTTAGTTAAGAGTAAAGACAAACTATGAAATTTAGCATAGAATATTAAAGTGGAAGCAACCGTAAGAGAGAACCTAGATAAGGAAACAGAGTCCCCAAAAGTAAAATTACTTATTCAAGATCTCACGGTTAGACAGCAGCAAAGAAGTTGAAAACAAGATTTTGGAGTTCATGCCATTATAGGTTTTGTCTCTCAAAACCCTTTTAAACATCTCCTTTGTATACCCAAAATAGGAATTTTAATTCCCCAAACCTAAATACAATAACTGTGTGCTGAGATATGCGTGGTTTGGGTTTTTGTTTTTGTTTTTTGATATCTGAGAGATAACATATAATAGTGATTTATGTTTGTATTTATGTCCATACCAACTATCCAGTGAAATTTTCTATGACTTAAAGACATGAAAATTGTGCCCCCCAGGTTTTATGGAGATTCAATAACAATTCTAGTGCTTTTATGGACTGATTTTTTTCTCTTTTCAAATACAGAAAGGGGAGATAATACTTCCTTCTACAAGAATTAATGGTTATAAATTTGTGCTGTAGTTTACAGATATATTATCCCTAACAATTCTTTTTTTTTTTTAAAGTGCTTTAGTTGTTGTTGCTATGGTTTGAAAATTCCTTGCTGTAGTTATTTAGCACCTTTTGGCCAATAAAAGTTTACAAGTTCCACATTTGAAGTTGTGTAAAATTTCTCTTTCCTTGCTTGCTAAGTTGTTTTTAATAGTTATTTTAATATTTTATAATGATTTAAATATTTTAAAGTAATTAAAATAATATGTGATGATGATACGAAAATGGTACTAAGACAAAATCTAGAGTCTGTGAAGCAAAATAGAGGATCATGATACAGGAAGCTAGGTATCCAGCTGCCGGTCCATTAAAGCTTGCGTGTAATGGTCTGACCACTTATCTGCTAAATTTCCTGCTAGCTAGACATGATCACATCAATTTCCTTTACAAGGAACTATTACATAATTACAACTTTGAGGGGGAGCAAAGTCATTTTAGCCTTTCAACACACCAGGACCATGAGTTAATTGAGCCCCTTCATGGGGAAGAAATAATGCCGCCTACCATGTTTAGAAAATTTAATTGTGAAGAATGTGGGGCAAGCTACATGGTAGAAGGCATCTCAAAAAAACCTCAGAAACCTCAAATTAAACCATGTTTTTTGCTTTGTTTTGTTTTGTTTTGGTATTTTATAGAGAGAAATTTTGCCAATGGAAGAAAATATAAGAATTTTTTTTAATCCCCAAACAGAAAGTTCAGCCCTTGTCCTTATGGCCATACTATTGATACTTCCCTCAGCCTGGGGTAACAATTACACAGTTATGTTCATTGTTTTTTTTGTTTTTAATTTTTTTTTAATTTTATTTATTATTTTATACAACAGGTCCTTATTAGTCATCCATTTTATACACATCAGTGTATACATGTCAATCCCAATCACCCAATTCATCAAACCCCCACCCCCAACCCCCACCGCTTTCCCCCCTTGGTGTCCATACCTTTGTCCTCCACTTCTGTGCCTCTATTTCTGCCTTGAAAACCAGTTCATCTGTACCATTTTTCTAGGTTCCACATATATGCGTTAATATACAATATTTGTTTTTCTCTTTCTGACTTACTTCACTCTGTATGACAGTCTCTAAGTCCACCCACATCTCTACTAATGACCCAATTTCATTCCTTTTTATGGCTGAGTAATATTCCACTGTATACATCTACCACATCTTCTTTATCCATTCATCTGTCGATGGGCATTTAGGATGCTTCTATGACCTGGCTATTGTAAATAGTGCTGCAATGAACACTGGGGTGCATGTGTCTCTTTGAATTATGGTTTTCCCTGGGCATATGCCCAGTAGTGGGATTGCTGGGTCATATGGTAATTCTATGTTTCATTTTTTAAGGAACCTCCATACTGTTCTCCATAGTGGCTGTATCAATTGACATTCCCACCAACAGTACAAGAGGGTCCCCCTTTCTCCACACCCTCTCCAGCATTTGTTGTTTGTAGATTTTCTGGTGATGCCCATTCTAACTGGTGTGAGGTGATACCTCATTGTAGTTTTGATTTGCATTTCTCTAACAATTAGTGATGTTGAGCAGCTTTTCATGTGCCTCTTGGCCATCTGTATGTCTTCTTTGGAGAAATGTCTATTTTGGTCTTCTGCCCATTTTTGGATTGGGTTGTTTGTTTTTTTAATATTGAGCTGCATGAGTGGTTTATATATTTTGGAGATTAATCCTTTCTCCGTTGATTTGTTTGCAAATATTTTCTCCCATTCTGAGGGTTGTCTTTTCGTCTTGTTTATGGTTTCCTTTGCTGTGCAAAAGCTTTGAAGTTTCATTAGGTCCCATTTGTTAATTTTGGTTTTTATTTCCATTAATCTAAGAGGTGGATCAAAAAAGATCTTGCTGTGATTTATGTCAAAGAGTGTTCTTCTTATGTTTTCCTCTAAGAGTTTTATAGTGTCCAGTCTTACATTTAGGTCTCTAATCCATTTTGAGTTTATTTTTGTGTATGGTGTTAGGGAGTGTTCTAATTTCATTCTTTTATATGTAGCTGTCCAGTTTTCCCAGCACCACTTATTGAAGAGACTGTCTTTTCTCCATTGTATATCCTTGCCTCCTCTGTCATAGATTAGTTGACCATAGGTGCATGGGTATACCTCTGGGCTTTCTATCTTGTTCCATTGATCTATGTTTCTGTTTTTCTGCCAGTACCATATTGTCTTGATTACTGTAACTTTGTAGTATAGTCTGAAGTCAGGGAGTCTGATTCCTCCAGATCCGTTTTTTTCCCTCAAGACTGCTTTGGCTATTCAGGGTCTTTTGTGTCTCCATACAAATTTTAAGATTTTTTGTTCTAGTTCTGTAAAAAATGCCATTGGTAATTTGATAGGGATTGCATTGAATCTGTAGATTGCTTTGTGTAGTATAGTCATTTTCACAATATTGATTCTTCCAATCCAAGAACATGGTATATCTCTCCATCTGTCTGTGTCATCTTTGATTTCTTTCATCAGTGTCTTATAGTTTTTTGAGTACAGGTCTTTTACCTCCTTAGTAGGTTTATTCCTTGGTATTTTATTCTTTTTGTTGCAATGGTAAATGGGAGTGTTTCCTTAATTTCTCTTTCAGGTTTTTCATCATTAGTGTATAGGAATGCAAGAGATTTCTGTGCATTAATTTTGTATCCTGCTAGTTTACCAAATTCATTGATTAGCTCTAGTAGTTTTCTGGTAGCATCTTTAGGATTCTCTACGCATAGCATCATGTCATCTGCAACAGTGACAGTTTTACTTCTTCTTTTCCAATTTGTATTCCTTTCATTTCTGTTTCTTCTCTGATTGCCGTGGCTAGGACTTCCAAAACTATGTTGAATAATAGTGGTGAGAGTGGACATCCTTGTCTTGTTCCTGATCGTAGAGGAAATGCTTTCAGTTTTTCACCATTGAGAATCATGTTTGCTGTGGGTATGTCATATATGGCCTTGATTATGTTGAGGTAGGTTCCCTCTGTGCCCACTTTCTGGAGTTTTTATCATAAATGGGTGTTGAATTTTGTCAAAAGATTTTTCTTCATCTATTGAGATGATCATATGGTTTTTATTCTTCAATTTGTTAATATGGTTTATCACATTGATTGATTTATGTATATTGAAGAATCCTTGCATCCCTGGGATAAATCCCGCTTGATCATGGTGTATGATCCTTTTAATGTGTTGTTGGATTCCCTTTGCTAGTATTTTGTTTAGGATTTTTGCATCTATATTCTTCAGTGATATTGGTCTGTAATTTTCTTTTTTTGTAGTATCTTTTTTTTCATGGATGAATTTTTTTTTTTTTTTTTTTTGGCTGCATTGAGTCCTCATTGCTGCACGTGGGAACTCTCTAGTTGCAGCAAGCGGGGACCAATCCTCGCCGTGGTGCACAGGGCCCTCACTGCAGTGGCCTCTCTCGTTGCGGAGTACGGGTTCCAGGTACGTGGGCCTCAGTAGCTGCAGCATGCAGGCTCAGCAGTTGTGGTTCGTGGGCTCCAGAGCTCAGGCTCAGTAGTTGCGGCACAGGGGCCCAGCCATTCCATGACATGTGGCACCTTCCCAGACCAGGGCTCGAACCCGTGTCCCCTGCACTGGCAGGCGGACCCTTAACCACTGCACCACCAGGTAAGTCCCTTTTGTAGTATCTTTGTCTGGTTTTGGTATCAGGATGATGGTGGCCTCATAGAATGAGTTTGGGAGTGTTCCTTCCTCCGCAATTTTTTGGAAGACTTTGAGAGGGAAGGGTGTTAGCTCTTCTCTAAATGTTTGATAGAATTCACCTGTGAAGCCATCTGGTCCTGGACTTTTGTTTATTGGAAGATTTTTCCTCACAGTTTCAATTTCATTACTTGTGATTGTTCTGTTCATATTTTCTATTTCTTCCTGGTTCAGTCTTGGAAGGTTATACCTTTCTAAGAATTTGTCCATTTCTTCCAGGTTATCCATTTTATTGGCATAGAGTTGCTTGTAGTAGTCTCTTAGGATGCTTTGTAGTTCTGCAGTGTCTCTTGTAACTTCTCATTTTTCATTTCTAATTTTATGAATTTGAGTCCTCTCCCTCTTTTTCTTGATGAGTCTGGCTAATGGTTTATCAATTTTGTTTATCTTCTCAAAGAACGAGCTTTTAGTTTTATTGATCTTTGTTATTGTTTTCTTTGTTTCTATTTCATTTATTTCTGCTCTGATCTTTATCATTTCTTTCCTTCTGCTAACTTTGGGTTTTGTTTGTTCTTCTTTCTCTAGTTTCTTTAGGTGTAAGGTTAGATTGTTTATTTGAGATGTTTCTTGTTTCTCAAGTAGGCTTGTATAGCTATAAACTTCCCTCTTAGAACTGCTTTTGCTGCATCCCATAGGTTTTGGATCATCGTGTTTTCATTGTCATTTGTCTCTAGGTATTTTTTGATTTCCTCTTGGATTTCTTCAGTGATCTCTTGGTTATTTAGTAACGTATTGTTTACCCTCCATGTTTTTGTGTTTTTTACAATTTTTTCCCCTGTAATTCATTTCTAATCTCATGGCGTTGTGGTCAGAAAAGATGCTTGATATGATTTCAATTTTCTTAAATTTACCAAGGCTTGATTTTTGACCCAAGATGTGATCTACCCTGGAGAATGTTCCATGCGCACTTGCTAAGAAAGTGTAATCTGCTGTTTTTGGATGGAATGTCCTATAAATATCAATTAAATCTATCTGGCCTATTGTGTCATTTAAAGCGTTTGTTTCCTTATTAATTTTCATTTTGGATGATCTGTCCATTGGTGTAAGTGAGGTGTTAAAGTCCCCCACTATTACTGTGTTACTGTCGGTTTCCTCTTTTAGAGCTGTTAGCAGTTGCCTTATTTATTGAGGTGCTCCTATGTTGGGTGCATATATATTTATAACTGTTATATCTTCTTCTTGGATTGATCCCTTGATCATTATGCAGTGTCCTTCCTTTTCTCTTGTAACATTCTTTATTTTAAAGTTTATTTTATCTGATACGAGTATTGCCACTCCAGCCTTCTTTTGATTTCCATTTGCATGGAATATCTTTTTCCATTCCCTCACTCTCAGTCTGTATGTGTCCCTAGGTCTGAAGTGGGTCTCTTGTAGACAGCATATAGATGGGTCTTGTTTTTATATCCATTCAGCAAGCCTGTGTCTTTTGGTTGGAGCATTTAATCCATTCATGTTTAAGGTAATTATTGATATGTACTTTCCTATTACCATTTTCTTAATTGTTTTGGGTTTGTTTTTGTAGGTCCTTTTCTTCTCTTGTGTTTCCCACTTAGAGAAGTTCCTTTAGCATTTGTTGTAGAGCTGGTTAGGCGGTGCTGAATTCTCTTAGCTTTTGCTTGTCTGTGAAGCTTTCGATTTCTCCATCGAATCTGAATGAGATCCTTGCCAGGCAGAGTAATCTTGGTTGTAGTGTCTTCCCTGTCATCACTTTAAGTATATCATGCCACTCCCTTCTGGCTTGTAGAGTGTCTGCTGAGAAATCAGCTGTTAACCTTATGGGAGTTCCCTTGTATGTTGTTTGTCATTTTTCCCTTGCTGCTTTCAATAATTTTTCTTTGTTTTTAATTTTTGCCAGTTTGATTACTATGTGTCTCGGCATGTTTCTCCTTGGGTTTACCCTGTATGGGACTCTCTGCCATTCCTGGACTTGGGTGGCTATTTCCTTTCCCATGTTAGGGAAGTTTTTGACTATAATCTCTTCAAATATTTTCTCTGGTCCTTTCTCTCTCTCTTCTCCTTCTGGGACCCCTATAATGCGAATGTTGTTGCGTTTAATGTTTTCCCAGAGGTCTCTTAGGCTGTCTTCATTTCTTTTCATTCTTTTTTCTTTAGTCTGTTCCACAGCAGTGAATTCCACCATTCTGTCTTCCAGGTCACTTATCCGTTCTTCTGCCTCAGTTATTCTGCTATTGATTCCTTCTAGTGTAGTTTTCATTTCAGTTATTGTATTGTTCATCTCTATTTGTTTGTTCATTAATCCTTTTAGGTTTTTGTTAAACATTTCTTGCATCTTCTTGATCTTTGCCTCCATTCTTTTTCTGAGGTCCTGGATCATCTTCGCTATCATTATTCTGCATTCTTTTTCTGGAAGGTTGCCTATGTCCACTTCATTTAGTTGTTTTTCTTGGGTTTTATCTTGTTTCTTCATCTGGTACATAGCCCTCTGCCTTTTCATCTTGTCTATCTTTCTGTGAATGTGGTTTTTGTTCCACAGGCTGTAGGACTGTAGTTCTTCTTGCTTTTGCTGTCTCCCCTCTGGTGTATGAGGCTATCTAAGAGGCTTGTGCAAGTTCCCTGATGGGAGGGACTGGTGATGGGTAGAGCTGACTGTTGCTCTGGTGGGCAGATATCAGTAAAACTTTAATCCACTTGACTGCTGATGGGTAGGGCTGGGTTCCCTCCTTGTTGGTTGTTTGGCCTAAGGCGACCCAATACTGGAGCCTACCTGGGCTCTTTGGTGGGGCTAATGGCGGACTCAGGGAGGGCTCATACCAAGGAGTACTTCCCAGAACTTCTGACGCCAGTGTCCTTGTCCTCACAGTGAGCCACAGCCACCACCCGCCTCTGCAGGATACCCTCCAACACTAGCAGGTAGGTCTGATTCAGTCTCCTGTGGGGTCACTTCTCCTTCCCCTGGGTCCCAGTGCACACACTACTTTGTGTGTGCCCTCCAAGAGTGGAGTCTCTGTTTCCCCGGTCCTGTCGAAGTCCTGCAATGAAATCCCACTAGGCTTCAAAGTCTGATTCTCTAGGAATTCCTCCTCCCGTTGCCAGACCCCCAGGTTGGGATCCTGACGTGGGGCTCAGAACCTTCACTCCAGTGGGTGGACTTCTGTGGTATAAGTGTTCTCCAGTCTGTGAGTCACTCACCCAGCAGTTATGGGATTTGATTTTACTGTGATTGCGCCCCTCCTACCATCTCATTGTGGCTTCTCCTTTGTCTTTAGATGTGGAGTATCTTTTTTGGTGAGTTCCAGTGTCTTCTTGTCAATGACCGTCCAGCAGCTAGTTGTGATTCTGGTCTTCTCGCATGAGGGAGTGAGAGCACCTCCTTCTACTCCACCATCTTGGTTCCTAATAATCTGTTCATTTTTATTAACAGTTCATTGCTTTTCTTGATCACTTTGCTACATCTCTAGAGAAATTACTACTTCAGTTTGCCTGGATTTGAACACTATTTTAATAGATTCACACGCTCTCTTCTGTGATTTCCTTCCTTCACTCAGCATTGTATTTCTAAGGTTCATCCAGGCTGACACATGAAGTGTGGGTCTTACCTTGCATTGTGGTACAGTATAGTTTTCCATTGTGTGACTCCAGTAAAATTCATTTTTCCCTTCTATGATTAATGTATATTTGAGTTGTTTCCACCATTTTGTTGCTGTGGGAAAAACTTCTATATTGCATTCTTGTACATGTCTCTAGATATACATGTGCAACAGTTTTTCTAAGGTATATACCTAAGAGTGAAATTGTTGGGTCAGAGGTATTTTTTTCTAAAGTAGTTGTACCAATTACCCACCCACAAGCAATGGATGAGAGCTCTGTTTCTCCAAACTTGCCAAGACTTGATGTTTTCCAACTTTGTAAAATTTTGGCCAAACTGAAAAGTAAAAAATGGTATCTCCTTGTGGTTTTAATATGCATGTCTTTGATTTAAAACAAGGTTATTTATTTATGGTTCTTTGCCCACTTTCATATTGCCTTATTCATCTTTTTCTATTAATTATAAATTTTCTTTAAATATTTTGGATTCTAATCCTCTGTTGGTTATATATATATATATATATATAAAATATCTTCTGCCAGTTTGTGACTTGGACTTTTCCTTTTTTTTAAAGGTATACATTATGAATAGATGCTCTTAATTTTAATACAGTCAACATTACCAACCTGATCCTTTATAATTTGTACTTTTTCTGTCTTGTTTAAGAAATTTTTCCTTATGTGGAATTTTAAAATAAATTCTATTTTTTTTAATTCTAAATTTTCACTTTCACTTCCAAATCCTTAATCCATTTGGAATTTATTTTTTGGTACAATGTAAGGAAGAGATATATTTTAAAATTTATATGGATAACAAACTATCTGACTTTGTTCTACAGCTTTGTGTCTTTTTGATATTAAGGGAATAATGTGTAGGATGAGAGACTAAAAGAAATCTGATTTGTTGGGATTCCGCTCTTTCAATGCTAGGCAAATTTAGGAATAAGAGAAGCTGGGTAAAGGGAACAAAATTGCTTTATTGAATAATTCATCCTTTCCCCATTAACCTGTATTGCCAACTTGGTCATATTTTAGATGTCCTTATATGTGTGAATCTGTGTCTGTGTATTCAAAACTATTGCATCCAATTACATTAAAATATATTGAATAATTATTATATAATAGGTGGCATTGTATACCCTGGGGATAAAGCAGTGAATAACAATAGGAAATCTCTGCTTTTGTGTAGTTTATGGGAGACAGATGATAAAGAGATACACAAGTAAAATATATAGTATGTCAAAGGGTTATAAGTTGCTGTGGAGAAACTAAAATAGAGAAGGGGAATAAGAAGGGGGCAGGGGTGGAGAGAGCAGACATTGCTAGTTTTCAAAGGAAGCTTCACTATTAGGATGGCATTTGAGCATTGACCTGAAGGAGGTGAGGTGTGGTAGTGAGCTCTATTGGTAGACACTATACCAATGATATGCCATTTGCTATTGGTCTTCTTGTCTATTCCTGTGTGAATTCCTGTCTGAATTCCAATATCCTGACTTCTAATACCACGTGTTCTTGAAACTTACAAAAACGGAATCATATTGTATGTACTTTTTTAATGTGAGCTTTTTTTTTGCTCAATAAATGTAAGATTTATTTAAATTGTTGCTTGCAATTGTAGTTTATTCCTCATTACTGTATAGTATACATTTTATATATTCATTTTACTGCTGATAGGCATTTAGGTGGTCTCCAGTTTGGAGTTATAGCAAATAGTGCTGCTATGAATATTTATGTACATTTCCTTTAGTGAACATACATACTTATTTCTGTAGGTATATACCTAGGAGTATAATAACTGGATCATAAGTTATATACATGATCAGCAGTAGTATATATTGCCAAAAGTGTTCCAAAGGATTTGCCTGGAAAACAGTTTTACTCCTTCTCAGAATTATAAAGAGAGTAACTCTCTAATGACAATTTCAGGTTCTATAACAGGCAATTGGAGGTTATTAGGGATGTGGTATATTTCTGAACAAGGGACCTTTCTAACCCAACCTCAATCATACCTGTTCATAGAATTAACCATGATTAAAGCTCTGCCATTTTTTGTTATTGTTTTTGATCTCTTCGTGGTAAATTACTGAAAAATAGGTGAACTATAAACAAATGGTAAGATCTTTATGAAAATTTACAGTCAATTCTATAATATGGGGTATTTTTTATATTAAAGGAAGTAAACTATGCATTCAAACAAAAGTTAGATTTTTAAGATATTCTGTTCTTTCAAGGTCAAGCAAATCTATATAGGAACAAAAGAAGATGGAAAAAGAAGAATTCATGAACTGGTTCTTGCCTATATCTGTAGTCTTATCTCACTTACCACTCCCTTGGTGGCCCCGACACTCCTGCAAATTCTGAACACCTGCAAATTCTGAACTCCTTTCATTTGCCCCAAAGTTGCCATGTCTCTTTTGCTTTTATGCCTTTGTACAGATTACTTCGCCTCCACCTGTAATGCCCTCCTGTCCTCCTCCTCCTTCACCTAACTCAGACTCACCTTTCAGCCCTGGTTTCAGCCTCATCACCTTGGGGGATCCATTCCTAACAAACATATCTATTCTCTGTTGCCCCTAAAGTCTAATTTTAGTCATTGCTCCAGTCTGTGCTATAACTGCCTTTTAAAAGTCTTTGGATTTTTTATACACCCTGGTATCACTGTGATGATGACCACCCACTACCAAGTTAAGCAGCGTTGTCCTGGAGCCCCAAGTACTCGGAGTTCTTGGGAGTTTTCCTCTTTCCATGCTGGACTCACTGGCACCTCTGAGGTTGCCACTCCTTAAAGCTTTTAGTATATTCTGCCAACTTCTGGTCAAATTACCATAGGGTGCCCCACCCTGTGCTCAGGAAGCTAAGGGTTAAAATAAGAAGAAATTCTGTATTCAGAGATGTGTGCTTCTGGAAATCTTGCTACATTTCTGAGACTCTGAAACCCATTCAGGCAGATGTGAAGGATGGAAGGTTCCTTAATTAGGGAAGCTTTCATGGGTTATGTTTACTGTCATACCTTATTGCTGATAAAGATGAGAATATCCTGAGTTTAAATTTTATGCATTGTAGAATGACAATGATAAAATAGCTTTCTTTTCTCCGCCGAGTCCCATGGTAGAATTTGAAATTTCACTTCTTAGCATTACTGCCGTATATTAAAGCAACACTCCCTCTCCAAAAGATGCAGACACATTTTTGCTTGTCTTTGCAGGAAGCTAGTATAGTTTGCATAGTTTTCTCTGTTTCTTCCTGATCAGTAGCTGGCATCTGAATGCCTTCTTTGGACTCCTTATCACTGCTGCAATGCTTTCTTTCACCAGCATCTTGCAACTTTGATTTTTCTTGCCTCCCTAGAGTGTGTGATTTGGTGGAACTGTATCAGCAATGACATCACCACCACATTTGCTTTGGTGGTTGATGTCTTAGGTTATCAATGGAAGCATTGTGAAAAACCATATGGGGCAAGACCCATTTAGTTCAGAGAGTTTGTATAATACAAGGGTTGAGAATTCTCAAAGACCATGCTTCACTGGATGTAAAGAGAACCTCAAATATTATGTTCTTAAACTCGGTACTTAAGCCTCAGTGTTATTTCTCCTTGGGGGTTGGGGTTGAGAAGGAATTGATATAAAAACAAAGATAAATGATGGAATACATTCTCTTTAATGATGTGTTACATCAGATAAAACAACCTGAGAACTAATTGTTCTCAATCTTGGCAGGCCACTGAGTTTCAAATACACCTATTGAAATGATATGAATGAAACAGCCTTGAAAGTATTGGTAGCTGCTTTTGATGCAGTGGAATGTGTTTGTTTCTTATACAGCTCTGCAAGGGTAAAATGGATACAATACTTTTAGACAAGGCTATCTTCAGAAACTGACTAGGGATCATAATTCTATAAAACTTCAGAGTTACCTTTTAATTTTAACTTTGATAAATCACTTTGTATCTTTATCAAATCTTTGTTCAGAGATTTTCCTCATGGCTTTGTAAAATATCAGACAATAAGTTTAATTATGAATGGGTAAGGAACTACCTAAATATTTACATATGGAAATGGATACAAGATCCACCTGCTTTGAAATACCTCCTTCATCATATGCTGAAAAGAGCCTGGAATTCCCAGCCTTTGAAACACTTGAGTTCAGATACAGTCTCTCAATGATCCCACAAGAGGTTCCCCCTACAGCACGCTAATAGAGAGGAGAAGACATCAGGCCTAGCCCTCTCACATCAAACTTATTAATAATCAGAATATATCAATGTATTGGTTTTGGTTCAGTTTGGTTTGGTTTTAGTTTTATGTGTAATTTATTGGAATCACTAGTTGTTATGTTGGAAATCAGGGAAAAATACATGTAACAGAACAGATAAGGATGAGTTCTTCCACTGCTTAGAAACTTGTTCCACTTCTTTGGGTTGCACTAACACCAACAAAACAATATTGAAACAGGAAGATATGTGGTATCCACAGATTAGTACCCCAGATATGCCCTTATAAGGAAGCACATGAGGACACATGTGCTGGAACTGTGATCTAGAAGCCAAGTGAAATCAACACTACAACCATTTAGGGAAAAGAATCCAAAGAGAAATAGCACATCCCTAAATTGGATTGTAGGGCCTCAGACAAGACACTAAATTTGGCTTCTTTGTATTGTTGTTGAAATGGCTTCCATGACCCATCAGCTTTTTTGTTTGTTTGTTTTTGCGGTACGCAGGCCTCTCACTGTTGTGGCCTCTCCTGTTGCGGAGCACAGGCTCCGGACGCGCAGGCCCAGTGGCCATGGCTCACGGGCCCAGCCGCTCCGCGGCATGTGGGATCCTCCCGGACCGGGGCACGAACCCGCGTCCCCTGCATCGGCAGGCGGACTCTCAACCAGTGCGTCACCAGAGAAGCCCAATGACCCACCAACTTTAAGGTGAAACTTGAGCTCTTAGTATGCTGGATGTTGAGTACCACCTCATTTTTCTGAGGAGGCTTTTTGTTGGTTCCTCTGACCCAGGAATTTTAAACAAATGTTTTAATTTTGAATTTAGGCTCTGATCAAGCATCTACCAATATTACAGCTATCTTTAAGACAACTATCTTTCCCTGTCTCTTTACTTTTATGTAAAAGTATTAATCAAACTTGCAAAGTCAGGCACAGAGGTGTGCTATACACCATGACCGTGAATTCAGATGCTAAGTCTATAAAGTGGGTTGCTGGAACTCTTCGAAGCCTTAACATTATCTCTGGGGTAGATCTTTACTTTTATATAGGCAGGAATATGTGTAGAGGCAAAAATGGGGTGTTTCCATCCAGAGTCTGTTATCTTGCTTCACCTCCTTGCTAGATACATTTCTAATCTGTTGACCATGGCATGGTTCATGTTTCATTTGAAGGAGTTGCTTTTTCCTGAGAGAGAGGCACAATCCTTTTTCCCTGGGCACAAGTTATAAATCTTGTTTTTTCTTGTTACATTTTGCAATTTTATTTGAATCTTTATACAAAGGGATTTTACAGTAATATCAATTGAATCCATATAAGGAAAAAAGAAATCACATTTAACTCTATGACTCCTAAAAGATAAGAAGTATCTATTTAACACAATTTTGCTTCTTTGAAATAAACATAGTCACAACTGCATCCTAGTTCTTTGGCGTAAGCCACTGAATAAATCCAATAAAGCTGAAAGTTCATAACCGTGTCCATTTTATGCATGGTTTGTAAAGCTTTAAATGTTTCTGATGGTCTGTTTGTTCCATACTTAAAAATCAATCTTCCCCCATAAAAGAATCCCAAAACTAAGGTTAATTCATTCCAGGGGAAAAAGCAAGAAACCTAAATAAGACATTTGTTGTTTAAAAAAAAAAAAAAATGTCAAATTTGATACATTCAAAGGGGGAAATTGCAATTGATAAACAGAGATTTCTGAAGTCTAATAGATACATGCATCCAATTAAAACAGCGACTAATTTTAGCAATACACTAAATTCCTAATTCTGTTTTTCTATGTATCTATGAACATAATTGTCTAGCGTAACCAAGTATGAAGAAGAAAACAGAAGCAAAAGATCAAGACCTCAACTAACTTCTTAAATACTGACGCTAGTGTTTTCTTGAATACTGTACATAAGAAGTGCTGATTTAAAAAGTGATGACTGAAAAGTAAAAGGCATGGTGAGATCCTCCTCTAGCCTGAGGTGTTTGAATGCACATGTATATAAGAGAAAAACTTCACCACAGACCACATGTGAAGATGCATCTACCTGTGGGAATGTCAGCATGAAAGTGCTGTCATCTATGATTGCTGGCAGCTTAGGGGTCATGCTGTGTACACTGCCATTTTGCAGTCATCCCTACATAACAGAATGAAGGCTTTTCTTGAGAAAATGTGGCCAAACAACCCATCAGTTATGACTTTCAGAGGTAGAAAGTGAAGCATGCAGCATTTTGGCATGATGAGACAGGTCAAACGACTTCTACAAAGTAACGATGACAATAACTTAGATTATACACCTCAGCCTTTACCCTCTATCCTTTCACTATTCTATCTGAAGTCACATTTTTACTCTATAACTCTGGACTCACAATATTTTGCACTTTTGGATAGATGCATAAAATGAAATGCCAGGGCTCTCTGTATTCCCAGAGCTGATAATAGGGTTCTGAAGAAAATGTAATTTATCATATGACCCTGAGAACGGCACAGAGATTGGTCAAAGAAGGTTAATTTAATATGATCTACCAGTTATAGCATATCGGATCCCTTCTTAAATGATTCTCACTTCCAGTCTGTAAAACCCTGCAGGGGAATTTGTTATACAAGTTTACAATGTTATATACCTCTTTTAGTTATATTAAGACTATCCCCTTCAGGCACCAGGGAAGACTCATTAGTCTCAAATTCCAGGACAGAATGAACAAGTCTATCTCAACCTGTTGTTATCCTTCTGAAATAATTTCAGAGATGTCAATGATCTTATGCCCTCTACTCTATGGAGACTTGAGTTGAATGCTCTTTCTTCTCCTCTCTGGCTCTCCATCAACCAGAGCACTGCACCAATGACCATTTAATCAGCCAAATCAGTTCAATGTATGCAAGACACAAAATACATACAATTTAGCTTTCCGCAAAAATTTTGTAGGTACTCCTTCTTAGAAAGGGGTGCTGACAGTGGAATGGGAGGAAGATGGAAGGTAAAACATGGGAAGGGGAGAGAAAAGGGGACTTGGAAAGCTGGTGGGAGAAGAGCAAGAACACAGATCTGGAGAGAGTGGAGAGCATGATCGGGTGTGCAGAGTAAACAGAAAGGTACAGAAGGTCAAAACTAGGAAAGTAGGGGGTTGGAGGGCCAAGCTGTGTTCTTAAGGGCCTGGTGTGAAAGAAGAGAAAAAGCACAAACACTTTCAGTCGTTCTTCTCTCAAGGGCTGAGTTCTTCTCTCAAGGGCTGAGTAGGTTTCAGAGTATTGATTAGTGCCCCATCTCAGCTGAGTGCAGACATATTTGTCTCCAAAATGTGTCATGGAACTTCCTGGATGAAGGGAACTACAGCCCCCATCATGACAGCCTCTTGCTCTGAGCTTCCACTGGAATTTTAATTGGGACAGGGGAGGGAGGTGTGTGTTCGGTGTCTACATTTTTAACTATTTGAGGACCATACAATGGAACAGGAACCTTCAGATTCTCCCACAAAACAACCTCCAGTGATAGATTTGATACGATGGGTTTGGATTATAATCGCTAATGTTTACTGGGCCCTATGAGCCGAGTACTATGCTTTCCTCTTCACAGAGATGATCTCATTTAATTCTCAGACCTAGAGACGATGTACAGTTTTACAGCCCTCCATTCTACAGATCAGGAAACGAAGTCTTAGAGAGCTTAAGTAACATCTCCCAGCTAGCAAGTGCTGAAGCCAGATTTTTCTCTCTTAAAATGTAGACTCGACAAAGCGTATGTATTTGATTGTCTAAGCCCTAGCACTGCATCGAGAACAAAGGCCCAGTCAACAAATGTTTAACAATTTTGTAATTAAATTGGCCATCTGTTCATTATTAGAAAGAGGTTTGGATTCTTTTAAATTATGCAGTGATCATGTCTACTGACACATTAACATCTTAATGAAACCAGTGGATTTCCTGACCCTCCTGAAGCAGTGTATGAACTATCTTTCAGAAGTCACTGGAGAATAAAAAAGCAGAGTGTCACCTCTAACAAGGGCTTCTCTATAAAAGGGCCAGTTGAGACCCATACTTTCAGGCCTAATTCATTGAATCCCTCCCTTGAGTCCTTCCTAATGTCATCATCTAAAGACAACTGAAAACTCCATTCTTCATTGTAGGACTGTCCCTTTTCTCACTCCGTTTCATGAGCCTGGTCTGGCGTAGTGTTCCCATTGAATTCAAGAGAAGCTTAATGCTTAGATTATTCTAAATGGTACAGACTAAGATTATGAGCTGACCATGACTCGATAAGCAGATAAACAGGAATAGTTACAGTCTTAATCAGAAAAGTCTGCCATATTCTTTCACACTCAAACCTGTGCACAGAACATGTACACTGAAAAAATATCCTATGGATGTTTTAATTCCATGATAGTAATAGTGTACTCAATCTTTGCAAATGAAAAAAGAAAATTTTAAAACACCCAAATGTTTTGCCTTCAACAAACAACTTAAAGTGCCACTATGAAGGCATTATGCTAAGTGAAATACACCAGACAGAGAAAGACACATACTGCATGGTGTCACTAATACCATGAGTTGAAAAGTGGTTGCCAGGGGACCTGGAGGGTGGTGGGGGAAATAAGGAGAGGATGGTAAAAGGATACAGATGTGTAGCTATAAAATAAATAAAGTCTAAGAATCTAATGTAAAACATTGCAACTATAGTTGATAACACAGTATTGTATAATTGAAATTTGCTAAGAGGGTAGAAAATGTCCTCCAACAAAAAAAGATTAAATATGTGATGGATGTGTTAATTAACTAGGTGGTAAGAATCTTTTCACAGTGTACATGTATATCAAATCACCACAATGTACACTTTAAATATCTTACAATTTTATATGTCAATTATGCCTCAATAAAGCTGAAAAAAATAAAGTTCCACTATGTTAATGTTGTACTTTTTGGATCTGGATTTTATCATAGTGTCTCTGTTGCTAGATAAAAATTTTCAAGATAACGCATATAGGAAACAATGCCCTTTCCTTTAGTGAAATCTTAACCTAAAGTCAATATTAACTTGCATTTCAACTTTTCTGTATGTCTGGTGTCTGCTGAAACTGGTCACCACAGTTCTCAATATCTTATTAGTTTGAATTTTGCTCATGTTTTTTAAACACTTCCTCTATGCCATTGTATTAAATGCTTTTGATTAATCCTTAGTCTTTCTTTAGTCTCCACACCAGTGCCATATGCTAAGAAGCACTTTCTCCCATACTTTATAGGTGAGGAAACCACAGCTTACATGTCACAGCAGTTAGCACAGGGTGGAGGTGAGATCTGAGTCACCAGTCTGAGCCAGAGCCCATATTCTCACCCACCATGTGAAGTGATCTTCCTGGGTTAGCCACCTTATTAGATTTTTCAAGCCAAAGAGCACTGCAATCTTGCAAAGATCTGAGGAGCCCTGTACCATGCAGCCAACAGAGAGCCCGTGTGTGCTAGAGGATTCGGGAGGTAACATACTAAGTGATTTGTCATTATTCCTGGTATGGTGTCGTCACCTTCCCTAGAATATCTCATCACAAAATCATAATCAAGTTGGTAAAATTGTTATAAACTGAACCCAAAGGACTGCTTAGTCCCAGTTCTCTCTCTAGAGTAGAACAGCTGACACGGAACAACTGGGGTGAGTTTTCCTTGGGTCTGAAAAATAATATGATTTAAGGCAAGAACATTAAGCCACAGGGGATCAGGGTGTTAATGCCCATAAAGTAGATGTGTCAGGCCTCTTTACTTCTCTGGACCCAATTCTGTTCATCTCTGTACCAAAGGAATTATTCATTCATTCATTCAAGGCAGACTTATTAAATGTTTATTATGAACCAAGCCTTGTGCTAGATGTTGGGGTATCCAGACTGTAAGAGACAGTCCTTCCCATCTAGAAGCTTGTAATTTAGTCAGGGGAAGAAAGACAAATTAGTAATTCTGCGTGATGAGTACAATGATGGAAGTATACAGAATGTTCTGTGGTTGACACCTGTTAAAGGAACCGAGCCTAGGCCTGGGTGGGAGTGTTCAGGCATAGCTTCCTGGAGGAGATGAGTGAGAACCAACATGAGTCCTGGAAGGATGAGAACAAGTTATCCAGATAAAGAGAGGAGGGAAGTAGTGGGTGAGGAGGAGGGGACAAACGCATTTTAGGAGGAAGGAACAATATACAGAGCTTAGGGATGAGAAGGAGCCCGTAGTGTCCCTGCAGAACTGAAAGGAGATCAGAAGGGCTGAAGCTTTGTGGGTGTGCAGGTTGTGGAGGTATGTACCTGTGTGTGCACGTGGGCTGGCAGGTGAGGGGGGTGGAGTGATCAGGGGAGGTGGGGAGAGCCGCAGAGCTTATGAGGGACCAGTGGGTGAAGAACTTTGAATACCATGAATATCCTGACCCAAGAGCCATGGGAAATTGGGGAAGAAATTTAAAGAAGGGGCTGGCTAGAGCTTCCCTGGTGGCGCAGTGGTTGAGAGTCCGCCTGCCGATGCAGGGGACACGGGTTCGTGCCCCAGTCCGGGAAAGTCCCACATGCTGCCGAGCGGCTGGGCCCGCGAGCCATGGCCGCTGAGCCTGCACTCCGCAACGGGAGAGGCCACAACAGTGAGAGGCCCGTGTACCAATCAATCATGCCAGCCCCTTCTATTTTTTATTTTTTTTTGCGGTACGCGGGCCTCTCACTGTTGTGGCCTCTCCCATTGTGGAGCACAGGCTCCAGACGCGCAGGCTTAGCGGCCATGGCTCACGGGCCCAGCCGCTCCGCGGCATGTGGGATCTTCCCGGACCGGGGCATTCTGGAGACAATGTGGAGAATAATTTTTGGGAAGCAAGTCTGGAGATAAGCAGGTTGGATAGGAGGCTGCTGTACTGATCTAAGCCAGTGGTTCTCAACCTTGATTGGGCAATAGAATCACTTGAAGGGCTTGTTAAAATACAGAGTGCAGGGCTCCAGCCCCAGAGTTTCTGAATCGGCAGGTCGTTAGTGTGTCCTGAGGATGTGCATTTCTAACAAGTTCCTAAGTGATGCTGCTGCTTCTCATCCGGGGACCACACTTTGAGAACCACTGTTTGAAGCAATGCTGATTGCTGATTGTAAAATGCTGGGATTCTTCCTTACTAAAAAGAAGCTTTTCTTTCATGAGTATATATTTTGTAAAACATACTCGTTCTATGCAAAAGCATTTTTCATAGACCTGATAAACCAAATTCATTATCATTGTCCTAGATATTCTTACTTGTTTCCATTTCATCTCTTCTATTTTCTCAAGTTGAATTTTATTTGATACAACAGAGAAAAATCTCATGGTACATCCAGTAATTTGCAACAGGATTAAAAAGCTGAAATGTCACTGCAGTTGACTAAATCCTTTGTCTGACTGAAATACAATAGACCAATTGAAGGCTGTAATATTTGGGCTCAAATTTTAGAAATGAAACCTTGTAGAGGAAAAAAAAGTCTTATCTGCTTTACATGGATTTAAAAACCCACTCCTCCTATTCTGAGACTGGGGGAAAAAAGAGGTTATAACTGCAAACTGCATACAAACCCATAATCACAAATTCCTTTTCTTATCAAGTATCTAGAAAGAACATTATATCAAGGAGAAACAATGCCTCTTCAGAAAGGAAAAAAAAGGAACTCTGTTACTTTAGAACAAGGCCTGCATGTCCTAAGAATCAGTATAATTGAAACAAAAAAGTTCTGTGTTAAATTTTTTCATCTAAATGACAGTGAATCTGAAAAACTATCAGGCAGCTGCGACTTAATGGTGGACTATTCATGCTGCAGAATTATTTTAGCAACACACTGAGTCTGTTAGTGTTGAAACATATACCCATGTTGTAAGAAAGATGTGGTCAAAATTGTCCACATGTAATGGTTTACTGACACCATCTCTTAGGAGTTTACTTCCAGTGATTCTATGTGGACTCTCTTTCCTTCATTAATATAACACCTGAGGTGTGACTTTACCAATTCTTTTATCTCTCAGTATCAGCTATTTTCTTCAGAAAGCCATGCCTCATTATGCTTGTCCGGAGTGTCCCAGTTACAGTTTGGTAACATCAAAGTTGCCTTGAAAATGTAACGATGCCTCCATATTACTGAAGAATGTTAATCACCTGAATCTTAACAGAAGGCTAAAAACAGCTAGAATCACCAATAAAAGGGACAAATGAAGCTGATTCTATCAATTCAGGCATTCTCTCTTTGCTAAGTAACTCTGTGAACTCACAATTGGTTTCACTAGAAAGGATTACAGCATCTCAAGCTGTGGGCCATAATTATAATTACAGGTATGGCGCAGACTGCAGGAGCAGATGAGCTCATAAGAAACAAAGATTTGCTCTGCTGGATGATCTATCTTCACTCAAGAACAAAGAGCAGCAGCATAAATGAGTTACCATGTAAACAAATTGAGCGATCGCTAACATACATCAGAGTGCGCGTTTGTCAGCCAATATACACACCTCTCTGCTATGCTGAACCTCTCTCCACCACCTCCGTCATTTTCCCTGTTGGAGGTGAGTTTTGCTTCTCTGTCTTTTCCAGACCTCCTATTGGTGGGCAGGGGCTGATTCGGTAACAGTAATGAAGCTTTGTTCCCATCATCTTTCACCACCTGCCCCCAACCTCAGTCTATTCTGCTACCACCACAAGAGGACAACACAGCCAGTGACCCTGAATGAGAATATTAAGGCTTTATTTCTATCTCAGCTAGAAGGAGGACAGTCAACCAAACTTTTCTTTAGGGATCGAATACTAAAGTGATAGGCACTGATTTTATCTGTCTTTAGAAAGTCCTCTTTGGGTCCAACAGTGAATTAGGTTGGAATTACAGCTAATTAGAGCCACATGCTTTACTTCTTGACTTCCAGATTTATATGAAAGCAATTTACAGGGCTAGCAGCCAAGTCTCCACCGGCAAAGTGAATCAGAAGAGAACTGCAATTATGCAAATGAGCAAGAAAAGAAAAATAGAAAAGAGAAGAAGAGCTACAAGATCTAGTTTGCCTAATTGAGGTGGGGCAATTGTATCCCTTTTCCCTGCTTTGCTTGATTGTGCTCTCAAAGACTGGTCTAATCTGTGTGGGCTGGATGGCGAAGGACAGTGTTGCGGCCCACAGGGATTAGGGTTTCAGTATGGCCTTTCAGAAGACCATGAAGTGGATTAAAAGCGTTTTCAGCCAATCAAGGATTTTAACTTGGTATTTATAAGCCAACACAGGGCAAGATTGAGGGGTGTGGGCACTATTAAGGAATCTTAAGGAATGACATTTTAAAGTAAGAGTCTTGGGCTTCCCTGGTGGTGCAGCGGTTGAGAGTCCGCCTGCCGCTGCAGGGGACACCGGGTTCGTGCCCCGGTCCGCGAAGATCCCACATGCTGCGGAGCGGCTGCGCCCGTGAGCCATGGCCGCTGAGCCTGCGCGTCCGGAGCCTGTGCTCCGCAACGGAAGAGGCCACAACAGTGAGAGGCCCGCGTACCACAAAAAAAAAAAAAAAAAACAAAGTAAGTCTTTCATCTTTCCTCAACTATTTTTATTGTTGTATGTGAGTCAGTCAAATTCTTAAAACAACTTTCTTCATATCAGAAATTTGGCTTTGGATACAGAACTGCTAACCTGGAGGGTGACAGCTGGTAAAAGGGCATGTGTGTGTATGTGGGGGGGGGGGGTCATTTGTTAAAGTAATGAAAACATTTTTAAATGATGGGCAGCACTTTCTTAGGACTGTGTAGGGTGGGGAGGATCCTGAAAATATGCATAGAACGAGACTATGTCTTTTTCTACGTAGACTGTAGAACATACGATAGTCTATTTCTATGTCTTTAGTGGTTAAAACTGCATGCCCTGTACTACTTTGCAGACATTGGTTTGGCAACTTGGGACTTTGAGGGCAGAGGAGAAAGTTCAGTGTGTACCGAGTATGGCTGATCAAAAAGGGATGGCAGCAAGCACGGCCTTGGCATTGTAACGAAAACAGTCGCAGCATTTTCCCTCAAGCCCGCGAGACAGAGACGAACGAGAGGGTCAAGCCCCTTAAAATTTATTAAAGTTTAGAGTCGCTGACAGGCAGGCTTTTTTCAATAGTGACCTCTGTTGTTTGCCAGGACTAGCCGTCCGGTTTTCTGATCACAGCGTGCTCAGGGGCCTGCAGAAAAGGGGCTGAGGTCGCGGGGCTGCGCCTGGAGCCTCGCACAAAGCCGGGTCTGATGTGCGTGTCACGTGAGGCGGAGCCCGGGCAACAGAGCGACACGTGCGGCGCGTCCCCGAGGAATGTCAAGGCTCCTGGTTTGGTTTCAGCCTCTGTGTGGGAGGAGAGGGCAGAGACAGGCCTCGGCACTTTGAAACCTTTATCCTTCCTAGTTGTTTGCTTGACTGCAAGGTGCTGTGAAAAGCAGGCGCCCTGTGGATTCTCTGCCGGTCATTTAAGGGGGCGGTTGCGGGACGGAGGCGGGAAGGGGGGGGGGGACGCGAGCCTCCTGGCTGCGAGGCGCGGTCCCCACCCCATCCTTCCCCGGACCGACCAGCCTTGTCTGTGTGTCTCACGTATAATGCCACGCGGGGCCGTGGAGACGGTGTTTTGATGCCAGGTAGGAAATCAGATAAGGCATTCAAACATGGCAGCAAATGGTTCATCCAGATCTTCTGCAAGTGATGCCTGGGTGGGATTTTTGCCTAGCCCATGTTAGCTGGAGATTAATTACCAGGAATTAACAGGAGGTGTTTCTGAAAGGGCTATAATAGTATTGCCCTGTGGAAAGTATAAACTAGAAGCCAAAAGCACAGAAAGTCAGGGTTGCCCTTAATTTAACCGCTGGCACTAAATAGCCGTGGTGAAGATGGTTCCATATGTAATGTTTATTTCTAGTTCTTTGTTGACAGTGAGCAATAAAAGACCTACATAGGTGAAAATCATGGTATTTTTTCAGATACGTACACTTGTACACTGGCACAAGTATGGATCTGGGAGAACAGCCCTTTAGAAAGAGGCTTTCTTGATTTCTAGGTAGGTATAACCTATAGTTCAGCATCAGGGTTAAGGAGGGAAGAGTTAATTTACGTGGCCACGAGAGTCCCTCTCACTTCTGAGATTCCTTGAGGCCAAGGATTAATCTGAATTTCATAAGGACCTATTTCTTTTCATTTTCAATGTTTTCCCTTTTGCATCTTTGTACTCCCTTTTCACTGGCCTTGGTGCCCTAAGCACTTCATAATCAAGGTTAGAATAAAGTAACATTGCTGCGCAGACATCACAAAACACAATACAACACAAAATACAAAAAAAGCAGGTGGGTCCCCTCTTATCTACAATAACCAGTACTTACTATGTACTCATTAAACAGAGCACCATAAACATGAAATGAAATTACCTTTATTTATTGTCTTTAGTTATTGCTAATGGTTAACATACCATTAACCGTTATTTCTTTCATTTCTCACAACTCTGAGGTTCAATGCTATTATGAGTATCCACTTTAGAGATGAGGAAATGGAGGCAAGAAGAGGAGATAAAGCCATAGAATTAATAACGGGGTGGGGAGGGGTTAAGATTTGAAGCTAGCCAGGTCTGTGAGTGTTATGACATAAGAAAATGCTTTCCCTTCCACAGAATTTTCCTCTCAAGCTCACCCCTTCTCCCATCTACCACTTTCCCCTATTAAAAAAGTTTATATTTACTAGGAAGTGATATTTTAAACTAGAGTTAGTTTTAATTTAATTTAATTTAATTGTAGCCATAATGCCATCAGACCTTGTGTGAATAGCTTTGCAGTATCTTTGGTGCGACCTAAAGAATGCTGCAATTATACTGTTTATACGCTTGTGTTATCCAAGATACTGGATCTGCTCCCTGAGCAATCTGCATGTGACATCAAACTTCCAGAGGCAGCAACTGTACAACACTTGGAGGATGAGTCACAACTTAATGGGAAGGGCAGGAATGAAGTGTTTTTATGTTGCCTTGATTATTCAACTAATCCTCTCTTCTGATGTTTTCAAGGAAGTCAGGCCCACCCAAGAGGAGGAAGAAGTAAAGCCTTTTAGAAATGAGCCGTAGGCATTATGTCTCTAAAGGATATATCATGACACCTTTTCAATTGGTTATCTAACTGATCCTAAGTGTTTAGTAGAGGGAGAAGATATACATATCTCTATTTAGGTGATGAGATAGTTAAGGATTAATAGAGTTAAATAACTTAAGTTCTATGAGGAGAAAAAAATAATGTCATTATCCCTCTATCTATAGTTTCTAGGCAGCAACATAAAACTATATTCCAATATTTTTGAAATCACTAGGTTTTCTTACCCCTCTAGAGACAGTGAAGTTTTGTGCTCAAAGTCTTTTAGTTTGAATGGACAATTATAAGATTGTTGCAGGCATCCTATTTCTTTAAGGCATCAAAAGGCCTTCTTGTATTAAAAATTGCTTTATACAAATAGTAAATAATTAGAATACCGAGGGAAGCCATTGAAGGTCATGGTTTTTATTCTTGAATCTCCTTCTACTTTACGTGTGGAAGAATATAGTAGTATTTCTCAAATAATAAAGAAGTTCTTTAAAAAACCCTTCAATGTTGTGAGAGTCTGCACAGGTCTTTAATAATAGACATAGGTGGTTGATGGTAAGAGGCCTTTAGGCACATACCTACAGGGCCTTCAGGCTTTCTCTGTTCCCTAATCTCATAGGATCTGTCATGTTTTATTTTATTTTATTTTATTATTATTTTTTTGCGGTACGCGGGCCTCTCACTGTTTTGGCCTCTCCTGTTGCGGAGCACAGGCTCCGGACGCGCAGGCTAAACGGCCTTGGCTCACGGGCCCAGCCGCTCCGCAGCATGTGGGATCTTCTCGGACCGGGGCACGAACCCGCGTCCCCTGCATTGGCAGGCGGGATCTCAACCACTGCGCCACCAGGGAAGCCCTAGATTTTTTTTAATATGAAATTTTCTCTCTTTTTCTTTTTTTCTAGGTAGTCAGCTGAAGATTTATTCTTTCCTTCACTTCAGAGAAAGGATCATCATAAAAATGTTCCACTCTTCTTTTACCTTCCCAAAGAAAACTTTCAAGAATAATGGTCTGTTGTTTTCTTTTTTTTTTAATGGTCTGCTGCTTTCTAGGTCTCTCTGACTTTAGGCAAGGACACTTCTATTTCAATTTTTTTTTTTAAACATCTTTACTGGAGTATAATTGCTTTACAGTGGTGTGTTAGTCTCTGCTTTATAACAAAGTGAATTAGTTATACATATACATATATCCCCATATCTCTTCCCTCTTGCATCTCCCTCCCTCCTACCCTCCCTACCCTACACCTCTAGGTGGTCACAAAGCATGGAGCTGATCTCCCTATGCTCTGTGGCTGCTTCCCACTAGCTATCTATTTTACATTTGGTAGTGTATATATGTCCATGCCACTCTCTCACTTTCTCCCAGCTTACCCTTCCCCCTCCCTGTATCAAGTCCATTCTCTAGTAGGTCTGTGTCTTTATTCCCGTCTTGCTCCTAGGTTCTTCATGACCATTTTTTTTTTTTTTAGATTCCATATATATGTGTTAGCATACGGTATTTGTTTTTCTCTTTCTGACTTAACGTCACTCTGTATGACAGACTCTAGGTCCATCCACCTCACTACAAATAACTCAATTTTGTTTCTTTTTATGGCTGAGTAACATTCCACTGTCTATATGTGCCACATCTTCTTTATCCATTCATCTGTCGATGGACACTTAGGTTGCTTCCATGTCCTGGCTATTGTAAATAGAGCTGCAATGAACATTGTGGTACATGACTCTTTTTAAATTATGGTTTTCTCAGGGTATATGCCCAGTAGTGGGATTGCTTGGTCGTATGGCAGTTCTATTTTTAGTTTTTTAAGGAACCTCCATACTGTTCTCCATAGTGGCTGAATCAATTTACATTCCCACTAACAGTGCAAGAGGGTTCCCTTTTCTCCACACCCTCTCCAGCATTTATTGTCTGTAGATTTTTTGATGATTTAAAAATGTTTTAATTTAGCATCTACTATGTACCAAACAATGGAACAGAGAAAAATGTCCCCTGATTTCCAAAACTCACTGTCTCAGTACTGGACAAGATAGGGTTTTTTTTTTTTTAGTATTGTAAGTCATATTTAAAATTTAAGCTTAAGTGTTATAAATTTTAGATTTAATTCTTTTGTTATCTTGGACATATTATATAGGCTTCTAGAAAAGGGACAAATGAGGTCTGAGGAATCCAGTGCTCCTATTTTTTTATTGTGTTAATAAACAACTACAGTTATTGTATGTAATTATTTCTTCTTAGTTAATATTTGTTGATTAGTTTTTCCAGGCTATAAACAAAGATGAATGTGACTTGTTATGAAACTCAGTGTTCTAATTCCTTTGGTTTTTAACAAAGTAGCTCTAATGCTAAACATCAGAAGCTGCAGCGTCCTCCCAGAACTTATAAACAGCAAATATTACATTCCCAGGGCTGATGTTTTGAAACCTTTAACAAGTGTCCAATGTTTCATTGAGCTATTCAGGATCTCAGCTACCATTGTCAGCTATGAAACAAGTGGCTCAAGACCCCAGGAGAGAAGGAGCTTCCATCTCAACTTAGAGTCTAGGAAGCAACTCGAATGTTCCTCAGCAGGTTCATCTGGAGGCTTTTCTTAGTTGCCTTGATGGTTTTGAGTAAAGAGAACTTTCTGATTTATATGTAAATCATGATTTCCTAGAAATCATAGCTAACTTCAGGCTATATTAGGGTGCCTAAATAGTAGTTGAGCAAGCTTTTGGGGGGAGACTGGCACGCCTGGTGAAATTCCCTGATATACTTGGGTAGAAGTTTAATAGGTGAGGAAACTACAGAGAGGTTCATTATTGGTGCTCATTGGTATGCATTTAGTGTACGTCTTCTTCACTAGATCTAAATTCATTTTTACCACTGTCCATCTTTTGAACTATCTTTCAAAATCAAAGAAAAGATCTAAGTACTGCCACTCCCTTCTAGAAACCACCAGGAAAACAACATTTCTAGCCTTATATTGTATATTCTCTTCAGTTTGCTAATTGTATTTTGATTTGCTGCTGAATTTGTCACTGATCCATTTCTATGTCCACGACTGAGCATTACTGGGTTTTTTAAAGTTTACGGATATTCTACCTTTCCCCTCAAAAGAATTTAAGGCAGCTTGTAAAGATAAACCCAATAAAAATTCTCTACTTCAAGGCTGTGTCCAAAATACAAGAAGTCCTTAGGGTTTATTTTTCAATTATTATGCAAAATGTGAAATAACCAATAAGCAGCAAAGGCGAATTTTACTTTCTGTATTGATTTTGTCCTCATATTACCATCGCAGTAATAATCAAGAGGAGTGTGCCACCTGAAACTAGGCAGAGCTCTTGGGCTCGCCGAAGTCAGTACAACATGCCCAGGAGTGTTCTCAGAACACCTTTGATTTCACCACCCCTGGGTCTTCACAGAGAAGGGACGACACTAAAAGGTATGCAGCCAAACGGTAATTGTTAGTTGTCATCTTCTGCTGGGAAATAAGATCATTAAGTAATTGCTTTCATGCCACCACTTACAGATACCACAGCCTCTCTCTGGAAAATAATAACCCTTTAAGTGGACAAAGCCCATACATTATAGCATATGACTTTTTTGGGTTCTGCAGCGTTTAGCATTTGAGACTGTAGTTTGGATACATTTCAGAGGAGCACAGCCAACTTGGCATTACTCAGTGTCTGACCAGCCAACCTGGACCCCTTCAGAAGGTGATTTTCCAGTCTGAATTTTTCAGGGCCTTGTTTTCCCCCTCCTATTTCCTTCTCCATTATGTTGCTTGCATTCATGGCTTATTAGCAGGGCCAGCAGAAATGTTGGCTGCAAAAGTCAGGAGAAGTACAATCGGTCCAAATTGAAGGTCGCTAGGCATATAGATGAAAGATTTAGTGGGGAAGAAATATGGTTTTAAACGAATTTTTTGAATGCTTTCAGATTTTATTAGTCTATCATATCTTTGATGTTACTTATCAAAGGAAATGGATCTTTCTGTGTTCCTCTCAATCTATGAATGTGCTCAAGTGAATCCCATTTATTTTCCTGTTTTTTTTTTTTTTTTTTTATGACCAGTAGGCAAAAACCCACTTTCCTCTCAGTTTTTCTGTGGTACCATCATGGATTTATACTTCTCTGAAGAAGTGTCTCCACTTGCTTCCTTCCCATTGACTTCTCAGCCCTCTTCATCTGACATGCTCTTTCATCACTTTGATGCTTCTGCTCTCCTCAATGTCACCCATGTCTTACTGATTGCTACATCCAGTGGATGCTGTCAGTCCTTATCTTGCTGAGCCCCTACTGCATTTGGTGCTGTGGATCATTCTTTACTTCTTGAAGCTCTCTTCTCCCATAAGATCCACGAGGCTATATCCCTCTAGCTAGTCTTGTAACATTCTGACCATCCCCTTTCTGGCACCTCTTCCTCCATCCACAAAAACAAATGTTGCCATAGCCCTGGGTTATGTCCTTTGTAAGCTGCTTTTCTCACTCTATATGTTTCACCTGAGTAAAATTCCCCATTTTGATTGAACAGATACCTATTTGCTAATGACTCTCTCTCTTTCTCTCTCTCTCTCTCCAGTCTCAACTCTCATTCAAGATTTGGATTTGCACATCCAGTTTCCTGTTTTTTGTTGCCACCTACATAGTTCATTGGCCTCTCAAACGGAATTGACTCTTGAATTTTTGTCTTTCCTCTTTCATTGGCTCCTCTTAGTGTATTCTTTTTCCTTTAGTGTCTTCACCATTTACCCAAATTAGAAACCCAGAATTTCACTTTACATCCCTTACTCTATCAGTTGTCTAGACTGGCTAGATTTGCCTCCAAATAGTTCTTGAATAAATCCCTTTCCTCCATTCCTATCTTGAACCTTAGTTCTAGTCTTTGTCATCTCTTGCTTGGATTATTTATTTATTTATTTATTTTATTTTATTTTTGGCTGCGTTGGGTCTTCGTTGCTGCACACAGGCTTTCTCTAATTGCGGCCAGCAGGGGCTAATCTTCGTTGTGGCATGTGGGCCTCTCATTGCAGTGGCTTCTCTTGCCACGGAGCACAGGCTCCAGGCACACGGGCTTCAGTAGTTGTGGCACGTGGGCTCAGTAGTTGTGGCTCACGGGCTCTAGAGCGCAGGCTCAGCAGTTGTGGCATATGGGTTTAGTTGCTTCACGGCAGGTGGGATCCTCTCAGACCAGGGTTCGAACCCGTGTTCCCTGCATTGGCAGGTGGATTCTCAACCACTGCGCCACCAGGTAAGTCCTCTTGCTTGGATTAATGCAAGAGTTATTCTAATTGTTCTTTCTACAACTAATTGTTTCTCCTTCTCAAATCTATCCTCCACAATACTACCTGAAGTATAATAAATCTTATCTGAAGTAAAATGCAAATTTGACCCGTTACTCCCTTGCTTAAATCTCTTCAACTCTTCATTGTCTAACTGTCCTATAGGCCCTATAGGTTTGCATTTAAGATTCTTAATTTATGAAAATATTTCCATTACTCTAGGAGATGGATCCAAAAAGATATTGCTATGATTTATATCAAGGAGTGTTCTGCCTATGTTTTCCTCTAGGAGAGGAAATAAAAAAATAAGCGAATGGTCAATTAATCTACGTCAAAGGAGGCAAGAATATGCAATGGAGAAAAGATAGTCTCTTCAGTGAGCAGTGCTGGGAAGACTGGACAGCTACATGTAAAAGAATGAAATTGGAACATTCTCTAACACAATATATAAAAATAAACTCAAAATGGATTAAAGAACTAAATGTAAGACCAGATACTATAAAATTCCTAGAGGAAAACATAGGCAGAACACTCTTTGACATAAATCACAGCAATATTTTTTTGGATCCGTCCCCTAGAGTAATGGAAACAAAAGCAAAAATAAGCAAATGGGACCTAATTAACCTTAAAAGCTTTTGCACAACAAAGGAAACCATAAACAAAACAAAAAGACAACCTATGGAATGGGAGAAAATATTTGCAAACAAAACAACGAACAAGGGCTTAATTTCCAACAATATACAAATGGCCTATATAACTCAATATTTAAAAAAAACAACCCAATCAAAAATTAGGCAGAAGATCTAAAGAGAACATTTCTCCAAAGAAGACATACAGATGCCAACAGGCACATGAAAAGATGCTCAGCATTGTAATTATTAGAGAAATGCAAATCAAAACTACAGTGAGTTACCACCTCA
This sequence comes from Orcinus orca, assembly GCF_937001465.1. NCBI lineage: Eukaryota > Metazoa > Chordata > Mammalia > Artiodactyla > Delphinidae > Orcinus > Orcinus orca. The sequence continues at coordinate 69,150,559 of NC_064565.1, forward strand.
CACCGGTCAGAATGGCCATCATCAAAAAGTAAGGTAGTTAGCTAGTGGGAAGCAGCCGCATAGCACAGGGAGATCAGCTCGGTGCTTTGTGACCGCCTGGAGGGGTGGGATAGGGAGGGTGGGAGGGAGGGAGACGCAAGCGGGAAGAGATATGGAAATGTATGTGTATATATAACTGATTCATTTTGTTGTGAAGCTGAAACTAACATACCATTGTAAAGCAATTATACGCCAATAAAGATGTTAAAAAAAAAAAAAGTCTACAAATAATAAGTGCTGGAGAGGGTGTGGAGAAAAGGGAACCTTCCTATACTGTTGGTGGGAATGTAAATTGGTGCAGCCACTATGGAAATCAGTATGGAGGTTCCTGAAAAAAACTAAAAATAGAGCTGCCATATGATCCAGCAATCCCACTCCTGCGCATATATCCAGAGGAAACCATAATTTGAAAAGACACATGTACCTCAATGTTCATTGCAGCACTATTCACAATAGCCGAGACATGGAATCAACCTAAATATTCATAACAGATGAATTGATAAAGATGTGGTATGTATATGTATATACAATGGAATATTAGTCATAAAAAGAATGAAATAATGCCATTTGCAGCAACATGAATGGACCTAGAGATTATCATACTAAGTGAAGTAAGTCAGACAGAGAAAAACAAGTATCATATGATGTTATGGATATGTGGAATCTAAAAAAAAATAATACAAATGAACTTATATACAAAATGGAGACAGATCCACAGACATAGAAAACAAACTTATGGTTACCAAAGGGGAAAGGGGCGGGGAGTGATAAATTAGGAGTTTGGGATTAACATATACACACTACTAAATAAAAAATAGATAGCCAACAGATATACCTACTGTATAGCACAGAGAACTATACTCAATATTTTATAATAACTTATAAGGGAAAAGAATCTGAAAAATTATATATATATATATATAAGCTACTTTGCTGTGCACCTGAAATTAACACAATATTGTAAATCAACTGTACTTCAATTTAAAAAAAACATTCTTAATATGAAAATAATATCCTCCACAAATTGCATCCTGCTCTTCTTTCTCACCACCCTCTGTCATACTCTAAGCTTCTATATTGACTAGTTTTTGTTCCCTGCACATGCTGTATTTCACCTCTAAGACTTTTTCATATGGGCTCACATTCTTGGAATGACATTTCCTTCCTTTTTTACCAGTGGCTAACTCCTTTAAGTCTCAGATCCAGTGTTACAGCTACCAGGAATCCTTCTCCAATAACTCCCAAACAAGATTATGCACCCTCCCTTAGTGATCCTATAACACTATGTCCACAAATGTGACTGTGTTTTACTGCATTACAAAATCATTAATCTTTAATGTGTCTGTGTCCACCGCTATAGACTCTAAAGACAGTTCCATACTAGTGTATTCCATGTGGCTTCTGTAGTACCTTGCACATAATAGCTACTTAGCAAATGTTGATTGCATGAAGGTTGTGTTGATTGGATACTGAAGTTTGCCTCACCTAAGACTCTTAGGTACCAGTATCTCTTGATTTATCATTGCTAGATCTTTCAGTTCTTTATGATTTCTTCCCAAGTGCTATGTATTTAAAATACCTTAACAATTACAGCTCCTTTAATGAAACTTTATAATAATAGTTCTTGGAAGCTTTAACTCTTTCTTCTCACAACGGCTTTAAGTTATACTTTTGTAAAAAGTTGTATGTTCTCTGCCAGCACCCTGGAAACCCCTGGGGTGGGAAGGGGGAACACAAAGAAAGCAAGCTCAACACACATCTCTAGTTCATGGAATGCCAAGTTCCTTCTGGGATGATAAAGTTGCCAAGCACCAAAGTACTCTAACTCGTCATCCTCAGTGAATGAGAGGAAGAGGTGGTGTGGAAAGAACATCCTGTTTTGCAGAACCTCAGTGACTAAAATGTTGTCATCTCACGTTATTTTCTTTTTTCTCATTAGTGCATCTGTTTAATCTTGTACAGCCCCCAACACTAACATGGTTAATTTAGGTCATTAAAGTCTAGATTATGCAAAGAAGATAGAGAATAAGAAAAGCAGGACAGTGAATTCGTTGTTTCACAGCCCTAAGAGGTAACAGTAGTACAAAAGATTTCACAAGCACCGTCTTCTAATTTCTGGAGATCTTTGAATGATGTGATGCCAATCATGACGACTTTTCATTAGCTCTCCTATCTGAATCATACTAAGGTTACTTAGTTTGAAAACATCCACCAGTATAGTGAAGTTCTCATTAACAACAATATTGGGGTTATACAAGAAGAGAGTTCCACTATATCAAGAATGTAGTAAATGGTTTATATATGTTCTCTTACTTAGCCTGCACGATAACATTCTGAAATAAGATCCATTATCTGATTTTTAATGTGTGGAAACTAAGCTCAGGGGGCATAAGTAACCGTCTTGAGGTTTTACAGTTGGTAAGTACCTGAACTTGAAACATCAGTCTGTTTTTGTCTCAGTTTAGGTACTCTAAAACTCCTTGTTCTTTTTGCTAAAATATAGCTTGTTTAATTTGACTCTTACAGCTATTTTGGATGTTTTTAGCTTTAATAAGCTATGTATTGAAAGCAGTGGATGTGTCATTTCAAATTCCTGAGTGATGAGTACATTTATTACTATTGGAGGCTCAAATGCCAGAACTTGACAAATGTCAGCAATAATTAAATGTTAGTATTTGTTACTTGTTATTTAAGATATGAGCTACAGCAGTATTTTTATTCACAAGGAAGGATGAGAAATATCTCTTGCTTTCATGGGTCACATAACCTGTTCAGGTTAGTTAGTCCCTATGTTTGTGACAACAGCTTAACAAGTTGATAGCACTTGTCTTTATGGCTCTTCAGTCGAACTTGATTTTGATCTTTGAAATGAAAGGATTAGAGGAGTACTAACTTCACATTGCATGCCTGCTCATGAAACATGATTTTATCAAACATATGAGGAAAACTACTTAAAAATGACATTTCTCTTTAAGACCATTTAAAAATTCTGTATAATTTTAAAGTCTGCAGGTTGCTTACCTCTTCAGAAAGTCACTCAGAGGAAGCAAGTCTTGAATTAGAGACAAATATTGCTAATTAGGAACTCCAACCTGAAGGTTCCAAATCCTTAAATCTTTCTAATAAAAGGAGATACACACTCTCAATATGAAATTCAGTTGTTTTTCTTTTCTAATAAGGCAGAAATGGTTTTACCATATTTGAGAAAGTATTTTGGATTTCATCACTTTAATTAAAACATCTGGCTAAATCCCTTCTTTGCCATTTTCTGAAGTTCATCTTTGGGTGTGTAAGATTATCTTCTAAAATATTAGATTAAAATGTGATTAACTGCACTCTCCTACATATTATAATCTTTAAAAAAATCAGAGAAGATGAGAAATGAGCTATGTCATTTCCCTTTTAAAAATAAAACATATGTTCTTTATTATGGGACATACCATAGTGTCACACCCTTCTAGAACTGTGTCAGGATTATATTTCAGATTGCCAAGAAAACATCATATCAGCTTAATACTTAGATCCAATCAAGTAGGCAAATACAATTTTATGGGATATAATAATAACAAGTTGTACAGCTCAAGAACGGCTTTCGAATTCACGTACACCAAGCTGTGCTATATAAAAGCCAAAGGAGGCGGTGAGAACTTAGCTGGGTTCAAACCCATAAAGCCAGCTCTCAGTAGCATGAGTCACTCAGAGATAAAGGCATCCAGTGATTTACTTGAATTATTCACTGCCAGCCTGGAAAAGATTTGGGAAATAAGCAGTGTACTCACTTTTTTGATGGCATGGCAAAAGAAAGGCTAATTCATAAAAAGGAGAAGCCCCTTTCATTTGACGTTGGATTTCCTCCTAGCTCAAACACAAATGGCATTGCTAACAACAAAGCAATGTGCTGGGAGGCTAGATGGAGACTGTGGGGCTTAAAGAACTGGCTACCAGGCTTCCCTGGTGGCACAGTGGTTAAGAATCTGCCTGCCAATTCAGGAGACACAGGTTCGAGTCCTGGTCTGGGAAGATCCCACATGCCACGGAGCAACTAAGCCCGTGCACCACAACTGCTGAGCCTGCGCTCTAGAGCCCACGAGCCACAACAACTGAGCCCATGTGCCACAACTACTGAAGCCTGTGCATCTAGAGGCCGTGCTCTGCAACAAGAGAAGCCACTGCAGTGAGAAGCCCACGCATTGCAACAAAGAGTAGCCCCTGCTCACCACAACTAGAGAAAGCCCGCGCACAGCAATGAAGACCCAACGCAGACAATAAATAAATAAATAAATAAATAAAAATTTAAAAAATTGGCTACCATCTTTTGAGCATAATAAGGGCAACCTGGGTAATTTTCAGTCCACAAATGGTCTCATTTCACAGATTTATTTCTCCTCCTTCTCCTTCTCTGAACATCAAATAAGAGTTCATTAATTTCCTAAGCAGCTGGGATTTGTAATAAACTTGACAGTTACCATTTTTACCCTGCGAATGATTTCTTGGCCTGGTTAGTATGATTCAGGTACGTGCAGATTCTTTATGGAGCTTTAGGAGGATGAAGTTTGCTTACAGTGACAAAGTACGTTATCCACCATCTTTTCTCTTGGAAGATATTGACAGTCTGGGTATATAATCTGACCCAGCTGAGAAATTGGGCCATGCTAAATTAACCACAATCTCATCATCATGACACTAGATGGTATTTGAGTCTCTTCCCCAGTGCTGGCATTGCCTCTTCTAAATTCAGGAAAGGGGTCAGGGCTCATGAGAACAGCAATCCATGGTTCAGCCAGGCCCATACAGTGTGTCCTCGCCAGTAAAGGAATGACATAAATTGTTTGCTGGGAACTCCTTAGAGATGGAATAAAAGAAACAGGAAACGGTTTCTTAATACCAAGAAATTGTTTATCCCAGGCTTCAGGGAAGTCTAGAAGGTGATCAGTCATTTTCTGTAACCTGAATGCATGTATTTGTCAGGTTACATCTGTAATAGCTGCAGCCATGCTTTTTGGCTTCTTTGTCTGATTCCTTATGCAGAAAGCACAAACTTTCTGATAGCTGCTTTTGCCCGCCATGGTTGCTTCATGGCGGAAACTTGAATGTGTTTCACTGTGTCCTTAAAAGCAGCGTTTGCTTCTGTCTTCTGGCTGCCCACTTTCACAGCCTGGGCAGCAGTTGTTAGCGCTCCTTCTCCGTGTCCCTGCCCGAGGGACACTGATTTGCCGGGAGGATGATTCCAATTCTGGCTTTGGTTTCCCTCCCACATAAAGTGTCTCTCTGTTTAACTGGCATAGTCTCCTGATACTTGGATTGGAGGAAAGTCATTTTACAACCTTGTTTCTGCTAGTGTGCTCATATCATTCCTAGTTTAATAATAAACCTTTTTTTTGTTGTTGCTCTTAGCATAATTTGTAAATTACTTCCCAGAGCTGCCCTTACTAAATGTCTATGACCTTATTGTCCAGAAAGGCTTGACAAGCAGAAGCTGCTGCCTGGGGGCTGGAATGTACCACTTCCTGTTCTTTCTCTCCAAGCTGAAGCATTCTATCCAAACAAAAACTCAAGTCCCTGCACATGTGACCCAGAGTTAGTTTGAAACGAAACTCTCTGAAGATGAAAAACTTTACACATTAACTTCTGGTTTCACTCCATCTACTTACAGTGCCTAAGACCACAAAGAGGGCCTTTTTAAAAGAACCAAAATAAACAAAAGGATGGCTCAAGCTGTGGACTAAGGCAAACAAGCAACCAGCAGCCACAGATAGCATCAGATTAATTGCTGCTGAGTCCTGACAAAATGTAAGAATCCAGGACAATGGCATTGTCGCCTTTGAGTCAATGACCCCACAGCCCTGCCAGGACACGACTCATTCCTCCTGGGGTATTTCAGTGTAAAGAAAATTAGTACTTGGACCCCAACCTAGGGTGTTTATGAGCAGAAAGAGCAGAAGAATCCCATGTCTTGCTACAAAAAAACCATGACAACAGTATGGTCCTTCTGTTATAAAAATCTGGGATTCATTTTTATGTGTTCCTTATAGCCATGTTCCCAGTGTTTCTATCAATAATTTACTTAAGGTACCATGTGAGCCCTACCAAAAGGGACACATAGCCAGATAGTGCACTGACAGCTGCTTTTTTTCTTTAGGAGATGAATTAACAATAGGTCATAACATGAATGGAGATGGGAAATCACCAGCCAATCACTGAGGTGCCTTCCCTTAAAAGGGCAGATGTAAGGGGAGAAAATTCATTTTATCAAAGAGGAGATGCCTTTGCAGGGCAGAAATAGAGACACAGATATAGAGAACAAACGTATGGACACCAAGGGGGGAAAGCGGCAGGGGGGTGGGGTGGTGTGATGAATTGGGAGATTGGGATTGACATGTATACACTTATGTGTATAAAATTGATGACTAACAAGAACCTGCTGTATAAAAAAATTAATAAAATAAAATTCAAAATAAATAAAAGGAGATGCCACCCAGGAGAGGGAAGCCATTGGGAAGAGGCAGGAGTTGGAAAGATGGTGATTCTGGGTCTCGGAGGTGATAGTAAGTACCTAGCAGATGGCTGTGGGGAGAACTGAGAAGGCTGAGCACCAACCAGAGTTATACATGCTTTGGGTTCTGGACAGGCAGGGAATGAAGACTCATGAATGAGTGTGACACCGGTGGGAGGTTGTCTTTCCCCTAAGGACTTCCATGGCAGGCTTCTGCTCCAGCTCTCGTGGTGGCCATTGGATCAATGGACCTTGCTTCTGCCCTGTTCTGGGCCAAACTTTAGGATGGTGATTTTGTGGCATGGGCAGCACTTCTGCTTTCTTAAGCCCATGTCTCTCCCCTGGTGAGATTCCTAGCACCCACCATTCATGAGATGTCTGATGGCTAGTGAGCAGCACGGCAGTGTCCAGCAGAACAAGGACAACACAGCCTTAATTTGCACTTCTTAACATCTCTGGGGTGACCAAGACTTGAAAGAGCTGTAACTCACAGGCCTGGCCTGCTCAACTGCAAGAATCCACTGGGATATCCCCACGTATCCCTGGGGGTGGGGAAGTCCCCATTCCTCACCCTGAATATTTGCTCCCACAGAGTAGGATGCCATCTTGGCCCCTCTGGTTGCTACAGAAGCCAGGGTTTGCCCTCAGATCATATCGTTTACTCACAACTCTCCAAGGCCACGTTCTTAAGCCACTAGCATCACTCTCACCGTCAAGGCTTTGCAAGAGACAAAGCCAGGCAATACTCCCCCTCCCCTGACTCCGCCATTTTCATGTGCATTAGGGAGCCCTGCATATACAATCAGGAAGGAATGGGAGCCTTGGATGAGGCATGGAAAGGATTTTCTTGCAGGTGGAAGGAATATCAAGAACATTAGTTGTACGCTGGGGTGATTTAACTAGCCGAGGGGTCCTCAGGATATGGAACTTTTTGGTGCTAAGACTATGAAAGTCTCAGGCCAAAGAAGATAAAATAAATTGGTCACCCTATTGCACACAAAACTGTATAGGGAATCACCTCATTTTCCCTTATATGACAAAACTTTAATTTGGATTCTGTTAATTTGGAACTTGTTTCAAAAAAGGCTGAAAAATGCATGCTTGACAAATTATTATAATAGGCATATATGTAGAACACAATCAATTTTAGAGCAATTTTTTAAAAAAGTCTTCTGCAAGCACTTACATATTGATATAGATCTGTCAACTTAACACTGTCCTTAAGTTGTACTTTAAAGTGAGATTCAAGGCCTTCAACTGGATATTGCTGTTAGAATAATGGTATTAATTATAACTAGGATTTATATAGTACTATGTAATTTGGAAAAGATTTTAAATCCATTTTCGTGTTTGATCCCTGCACCAATTTTGGGAATGTTACTTTCATTCTTTTTTTTTTTTTTTTAATGCAGAAAGTGAGGCTTAGAGAAGTTCAGAGACTGGCAAAAGGCCACACAGCTCATAAACAGAACAGGATGTCAAATGCAGTACAAAGCCTGTGCTTTTAAATTCTTAAGCAATATACCAGGCAAAGGGAGTAGCATGTGTGAAGGCCCTGAGGTAGGTCAGAGAGAGATTGATACCATCAAGGAACACAGCTTTGTAAAATGTGTGTAGTAAGAGATGAAGCTACAGAGTTTTGTGGGGTCCGGAAGGCAGTGTGCCATGAGGGCCTTGGTAAAGAGTTTAGCCTCTAAAATAAAGGAGTGGGATGATACTGAAACAGATGAGTGAAATGATCAATCTTGCATTTAGAAAAGTTTCTGCTGTTGCTTTGTGAAAGATTTATCTGGGGAGGTCAGATAGGAAACAATTGAGGTTGTTCAAGGGGACAAAGATGATGGCTTGGACTAGGGTTCTGGTAGTGAAGGTGGAGAGGAGTAGATGGATTGGAAAATATGTAGAAGGTAGAATCAGTGGAGTTGATTGGATGTAGGGTATGAGGGGGAAGGGGATGTCAAAGATGACCTCGGACCGACAAGGTTCCTGGGAAGACCAGCAGGACAGCTGTCAGAATGCTGATCTTTCCAACGCATTACAACTCCACTGGGTAACTTAGCAAACCATAAACACAGCCCACTATATACAGTGCTGAGGTATACAGTGCCCGTGAGTGGAAAATGAAAAATAGAAATGTCCCCTCCTACTGCAGCCTCTTTCTGAACCTATTTTCAGAGCAGTCAGTTGAAAATTAGCCCTTAGATCCAGTTAAAATCTTTAAACCAGCTAGGCCTAATACTATTTACTGGAACATGTTGTTTGTTTAATTATAAGAATTTAAATATTTTGTCATCTACCAAAATAATAAATCATTAAGTTTGGAGCAAAGGAAAACAAAACAGCTGAGGAGAACTAAAACTGAAGAAACGTGAGAAGGGGGTGTTGTCATTTTCCCCCCAAAACATTTTCTTGCTTTGGCCAGTGGAAGTGAATTAATAAGTGAATATGTTCCTATCTATATTTTTTGAGTTATGAAATTTGTTCCTCTCCATTCCCCTGGTAGTAAGTTTCATAGTATCCCCAGAAATTCATGTCCATTCAGAACTTCAGAATGTGACCTTATTCAGAAACAGGGTTTTTGAGGTGTGATTAGTTAAGGATATGGAGATGAAATCATCCTGGATTTAGAGTGGGCCCTAAATCCAATGACTGTGTTCTTTTTTTTTTTTTTGCGGTACGCGGGCCTCTCACTGCCGCGGCCTCTCCCGTTGCGGAGCACAGGCTCCAGACACGCAGGCTCAGCGGTCATGGCTCACGGGCCCAGCCGCTCCGCGGCATGTGGGATCTTCCCGGACCGGGGCACGAACCCGTGTTCCCTGCATCGGCAGGCAGACTCTCAACCACTGCGCCACCAGGGAAGCCCATCAATGACTGTGTTCTTATAAGAGACAAAGGGGAAGACCATGTGAAGACAGAGGCAGGATTAGTTATAGAGCCACAAGCCAAGGAATGCCTGGGGCCACCAGAAGCTGGAAGAGGTAGGAAGATGCAACTCAACCAATAACAACCTGAAGCTTTCAAAGGGAGGATGGCCTTGTTGACACCTTGATTTCAGACATCTCGCTTCCACAACTAAGAGAGAATAAATTTCTGTTGTTCTAAGCCAAGTTTGTGATAATTTGTTATGGCGGCTCTAGGAGACTAATACACTCACTAAATAATGTTGAACAATTGGTTTGCTGTTGTCTGTGTTTTAGTCCAACCTAGTTCCCTGGTTTCTGGCAGGAGCAACAAGGAGTATGTGATGCACTTTTCAAAAGGAAACACTGGCAGAAAGGAGGTTTAGCTGGGAAAATGAATTCAGACTTAGACATGTTGAGTTTCAGTTGTCTGTGCCATATCTAAGTGGAGATGTTAAACTGTCAATTGGTTATATGGTTCTGGATTTCAGAATGTTGGTTTGGGCTGTGTTATATATGCTGGGAGTTATCTGTGCACAAGTGGTACATGACTCATAGGAGTGCTCGAGATTGCTGAGGATGTGAGTGTTGTGAAAGAGAAAAGAGGAATGCTTCAAACACTTCCCTGAGATCTTCCATCATTTAAATATGAGTAGAAAATAATAAATGCTGGAGAGGGTGTGGAGAAAAGAGAACCGTCCTACACTGTTGGTGGGAATGTAAATTGGTGCAGCCACTATGGAAAACAGTATGGAGGTTCCTGAAAAAACTAAAAGTAGAGTTACCATATGATTCTGCAATCCCACTCCTGGGCATATATCTGGAGAAAACGATAATTCGAAAAGATACATGCACCCCAATGTTCATTGCAGCACTATTTACAATAGCCAAGACGTGGCAACAACCTAAATGTCCATCGACAGATGAATGGATAAAGAAGATGTGGTAAATATATACAATGGACTATTAGCCATAAGAAAGAATGAAATAATGCCATTTGCAGCAACATGGATGAACCTAGAGATTATCATGCTAAGTGAAGTAAGTCAGACAGGGAAAGACAAATATCTATGGTATCACTTATATGTGGAATCTGGAAAAAAAAGATACAAATGAACTTATTTACAAAATAGAAATGATTCACAGACATGGAAAACAAAGGGGAAGGGGGGGATAAATTAGGAGTTAGGGATTAAAATATACACACTACAATATGTAAAAGAGATAAACAACAAGGACCTACTGTATAGCACAGGGAAATATACTCAATTATCTTGTAAGAACCTATAATGGAAAAGGATCTAAAAAAAGAACAGATATACAAATGTATGTATAACTGAATCACTCTGCTATATTCCTGAAACTACAGTTGATTGTAAATCAACTATATTTCAATAAAAATTAAAAAAAATAAACATGAGTAGAGGAGAAAGAGACGAGAAGAGATGCTAAAGGAGACGGGGAGGGAAGAGTAGAGAAGATGGAGAAGAAACAAGAGAGGAGGGTGGCATATCTGCCAGGGGAGGAGACTACCTGCCTGTGTTGGATACTGAGATGTCAGACAAGACACAGAGTGAACACGGCCATTGGAATAGCAACGCGAAGGTCATTGGTCACCTCAGCAAGAATATTTAGGCAGAGTGGGATTCAGATTGGAGCAGCTTGGGAAACATGGACAGAATTGAAATATTCTAATACATTTTCTAAAAGGAAGCAAGTGAATGGGAAATGAGAAAATCAAGATAGCAGGGCTCACAAAGCTTGGCTGTGAAGGACAGTGGAATAAGAGAGTGCTCTGTGTGTGTGTGTGTGTGTGTTCTAAGATAAAAATGTCTTAGGCATAGTTAAACGCTGTTGAAAGGGAAAGCTGAGGGGGAGAATTGTTTGTAGGGAATGAGTTTGAGAATACACAGTGGAGAGAGGAGGTAATCACTAGTGCCAATTTCCACAGGAGGGGATTGGAGATGGGATTCATAAGGCGCATGGAAGAAGTTGGCTTTAGATAGGGGGTGTGATCTTTCTTCTATTGTGACAGCAGGGAAGGTGAGGACAGGTGGGAGGAGCTGTGGATGGGCAGGTATAGATTTTGTGCTGGGAAGCTCAGGTTGGGAGTTATCATCTAATATATGTCTTTTCCCAGAAAGTTAAAAGTTCATGACTTAATTTTTTCTAGTTCAGACGCTACTTTACGCTGAGATCCTCTTCAATATCTACAATTAAGCCAAATAAGTGACATTTTAGGATTGTAGTTTCTCTAAAACTTTAGACCGCATGACTCTGTATTTGGCTACTTTGTTAGGACACTGTACTGTTCTTATAAAGTCTTGCAATTATTTTTGGTTATTAACATCTCCAGAAAATGGCACAGATATCCATAGAAATATAATGTTTTGTTACTTTCCTGAGAGACAAATTACAACAGTTTCCAAAAGGAAAAAAAAAAATATGGCATATTCATGAAAAAAATTGCTTTGGATATTTCCTAATGGATTCAACAAAACTTTTATAAATGTAAGCAGTCATATATATAATAGCATAACTGCTGTTTTGTCATTATTCTCAAAGGTAAAACTGACTAAATACTGGAATGTCATACATTTGTCATACATACAAATGCTCATACAACTACCCACAGTATACAGCAAGTGGATAGACAGACATGTAGAGAAGTGATTTGGTAGATGGGTTGGTAGTGAAACCACTTTTCTACTGCTCTTGTTACCAGGCACATAATAATCTGAATTTAGCAGCTGGCTCTTAACTTTACCTTTGAGTTTTCTGGCTCTTGGCATGTAAGAATTCTAATATCATGCCTGAGCAACACTGAATAATAAACCAGATGCTACTCTGAAAATGTGTGTGGTCCTTTGCATAGCCTTTTTGTTTTCGATGAGCCATTTTTCTTCTGGACTTAATCCTTTTGTCCCTTATTAAATTCCTTATGGCATATTTACCCTTGGGAATGGCAAGAGGTAGGGAGCAGCCCCACTGTTTTCTCTGACGTAGCAATTATTGCCTGATAATGACGTGGTAGAAACAGCAGCATACTTGGAAATAAAGCCTGAACTACTAATGGATGTTAATTCACTATTTAGTACACTTTAGTTGCTGTGCATGTTAGCTTTCTGATCTATGGTTAATAAGCCATTCTAATCAAGCGTATTACTGTTGGAGGTAGGGAATTGGCATTCCATCAGCAAAGTTAAGTAAGTCTTGCCACACTTTATGTCTTGCTTTATAGATCACAGCAGGTACCATAATTCATTCCATGAATGTATTCATAGGGCAATTATATGGCTATAAATATAATAGTAATAAAGGTTTTCTTTCAAAGCCTAAGAACTGTTCATTTTAAAATATTCTAGATTTCATCAGTCTTCTCATTAATGCCTCCTTGGCCGGAAGTAACTTTTTTTTTTTTTGGCTGCATTGCGTCTTTGTTGCTGTGCACGGGCTTTCTCTAGTTGCGGCAAGCAGGGGCTACTCTTTGTTGCGGTGCACGGGCTTCTCACTGAGGTGGCTTCTCTTGTTGTGGAGCACGGGCTCTAGGCATGCGGGCTTCAGTGGTTGCGGTGCGTGGGCTTCAGTAGTTGTGGTGCACGGGCTTAGTAGTTGTGGCTCAGGGGCTCTAGAGTGCAGGCTCAGTAGTTGTGGTGCCTGGGTTTAGTTGCTCCAAGGCATTAGGATCTTCCCAGACGAGGGATCGAACTCATGTCCCCTGCATTGACAGGCAGTTTCTTAACCACTGCGCCACGAGGGGAGTCCCTCATCAGTCTTCTGATAATAGCAAAGTTACTTTTCATTTACTTGTGAAAAGTGATACTCCATTTGTATATATTTTTTTCAGTTTCTGAATTTTTAGTTGAGGACTTATAATTCAGTTTTTACACTGTTATTTAGAGAACATTGGGTTTCACTATTGAAACAGAAAGGTTAAAAAATGGTGATACACAGAACATTATAAATTAAAATTTTCAGGACTGGCAAATTGGGTTCATACTATAGACCCTAAAAATTTTTGTGAAGACAAATGAGCAAACAAAAACCAGAATAAGAATTTGGAAAACAAGTGTTTGGGGTTCTGTCCAGCTCACTGCAAGGCCTTTAGCAAGTCACTTAATTCCTCTGAACTTCTGTTTCCTGATCATAAAATGAGAGTATCAGACTAGATGTTCTTTCCAATGTCTTTTTTAGCTCTAACAGTCCCAGGACAACCACGTGTTATGGGTCAGAGTATGATAACTATAAATAATGATATATTTCTTCTGGAAAGAAAAGCAGGCACACTAAATTACTGTATTACAAAATACGGGAAATAATACAGGCATAACAAAATGGACGTGGAATGAATCAGACTGAGGGTCAGATCCTAGCTTCACCATCACTGGCCTTAAACAGTTCACGTAATGGTCTCTGCACGTTCCCTCACTTCTAACATGGGAGTGATCACTCTTCCTCGATGGGGCCAGGACAACAAACAACCAAACAGATGTACAGAGCTTAGCACAGTGCCAGGCACAGTAAGTACTCAATAGAAGCTAGTTATTACTTTTGTTGTTTTTGTCACAGAGGATTGCTACAAGGAAAAAGGCATCCAGTACGATAGGTGCTCAATAGGTAGTACCTCTCCTTGACTCCTGTGAAAAAGTATCAGAATTTAGGCAGTACTCATCTAGGGGTATAGACTAGTCATACCGTATGAGAAAAGCAGCATTGAAAATGGTCAGAAAAATTCCCGTCATGAGAAGGAAGCAAGGAGTTTCTCGGTAAAGTCAGTAACCCTATACTGGGGAAGTGGACTAATGATGTTGACTCAAAGTAGAAATCCATTGTGGTTACCATTAAAAAATACACCAGTTTAGAAACTTAAGTAAGGGGAATCAAAAGGAAATAAAAACACCTCCGACAACCAGGAAGCCAATTCACTCATCAGCAAAAATCAGTGAGGTGGGAAGACCTATTGAGGAAAATCAATGAAGTGAGAATTCTTCCTTGCATCCAGGTTCCAGCAAGATGCTGTGCTGAGCTCTCATTAATACGCCCTCCCTGAACTTCCTTTATCTCCCCTGGCTGCTCCTCCTCAGCATATCTTGTCACAGAAGATGCTTGACTTGTAAACCGAATGCTCACTCTGCTGTGCTGTAGAAATGTGACTGTGGAAGCCTCTTAACCACTTAGGAGTTTGTTTTCTCCTAGCTGGGGGATGCATTGTAATGAAAGAATTATGCAATGTAACCTGTTCCTATGTAATCTATCTCAAAAGATACACCCCTTTATTTCCAAATTATAATTTTACAGTTGAACCTACCAATGGCTGATTTGTGTGAAATGAGCCCCCCTCAGTGTCACCCCACCTATTTCTGAGAGTTGCTCAGGGGTCTTATGATCCTTTTAGTTTTTTCCGTTCTGATCTCTCTCTCTCTCTCTCTCTCTCCCCCCTCCCCCTCCCTCCCCCCTTCCTCCCTCCCTTCTTCTTTTCCTCTCTTTTTGGATCTCACTGTTGATTTTCCTGCTTCTTACGCATACAATGTTGCCATTTGCGAAAACTGTCTTTTACTGGCATTCCTGCTCTTAGAACTGGGCAAGGCACCTGCTTTGACCTTCCTCCTGCCACGCCCCACCCCATGGGGTTGGGGAATCCACTGGGCCGACCTACCCTTTTCTAGACCATGCTCTGGGTCCCTGGGACTCCAGAATCTCCTGCCCAGAGCAGTTTCAGGCTGCAACCCTGGCCCTTCATCCTGAAGCCTGAACATGCGATGGGCGCACCCTCTAGGCTCCAGGGGATGGCCAAGGGTGGCTGTTTGCTGTGGGAGGGCGTATGGAGATTGGAAATGCAGCCTGGGCTATCCAGCCGTGGGTGAGGAGGATGAGTCATATTCTGGACAGTTAGGTAGCTTGATTCATGATGTTTAAATATTCAGGCGTGGGTGTGCACGTTTCCTGTGCATTCCTGCCGGGCCCAAGGATGTTGGGGTAGGCCTATCTGAGTAAGGTGATCCCACTGATACCACTTCGTCAGCTCTAAGGAGGGCTCTGCCCTTGCTAACTCTACTCAGCACAAGTGATACCAGTCAGTGACTTTAACATCAATAAGATGTCACTGAAGTCTAATGCAGAGTAACCAACAGCTGCATTCAGTGCTGGTTATTTTTAGGACCCACAAACCCAGTTGGACTGCAGGGTCCCTGACCAGCTCCCGCAGCCTCTGGTATCATGGAGACCAGCTCAGTCCCACCAGTGAGAATCTCCAAGCACCTCCAAACTCCAGTCTAAGCCCAACTATTAGGTGTTTTTCTTGTTCTTGTTTTCAATGAAATCAGACTTGTTTTAGTGACGCCAGAATGATAGACAGTAACACTACCTGTTTTCTTGAGATAAGACCCCACCTACCCATCCAGCCCCGACTTGTGTGTAATTGGACCACAGTGGCCTGGAAGAGTTCATCACAATTGTTCCCTCTATTTCTCAAAATCCTGATTGCTCTGTCTTAGCCAGCACATGTTCGGGTTACCAACCGATCAGTTCAGGCAGCAGAGCATTAGCCCCAGGTCAACTTCCCATCACAGCTTAACCCACACTAGGAGGAGCAGCAGGGTGGCGGAAGTGTGAGGCTGGTAAGTCCCTCTGTCATAACCCTGCCTCAGCTCCCAGAATCCTGTGAATAACCATCTAGACAAAAAAAAACCCAAACCTTCTAAGAACAAGGCATTCTTGATTTTAAGGCAGTCTAAATCAAGACTGGGGGCAGAGTCCTGCTAATATTCCCAATTATAGGATTGGATTTATAGCATTATAGCATTCCCAAATATAGAATTATAGAATTAAATAGAACTCAACATATCAGTTGGAAGTAGCAGCATTTGGGTTAAATTTTTATAATCCAGGGATTTCTAAAAATATGGGTCTCCATCTATATCTGTATCTGCAAGATTTAAAAGGCTGACCAAAGTCAATTCTCCCAGAAGAAAGTAAAGTGTAAACCACTTGCTACCCCCGACTTGGCAGTTTTCAATTTTCAAAATTATTAGAATCAAATCTCTAACAAACATTATCAAGTACGTTTACTACTAAACAGATTAGTGTTTATTACTAAAAATAAATAATAAATCTGTCCTATCTAAATCATGGACTATTGTGAAGACTGGAAGAGAAGACGGACGGTGAGCTAGGGTAACACAGTAGCACCTTTAAACACCATGGAGGAGGAGTGGCTTGGTGGCATTACCGTTAGCTACTCCACAGCTATATGTATGTGTGGGTTTCAAAAGCAGACTGCAAAGCATAAAATTATAATCCAAAGGTTAGGTAATTCTGTTACCCTTCCCTTCGTACTGAGGCTAGCTGTTCTGGTGAACATATTTGGATTCAATTCAATGTCTTATTGAATGTCTTCTAAATATAAGCCAGTATGATAGGCACTGAAACTCAAACCACATTCTCCTGGCTCAAAGCAATATTTCAACTGCTCAGCTGTGTTTATACCCACCCTAGAAAACCTGTAAGAGCTCCCCTGCTGCTGAAGACCAAGGATTTCTTTTGTTTTTCTCCACTTTCCTCCTTAATCATTTTACATGACCAGGGAGAGAGAATGTTAAGATCTACCTTCATCTAACAAGTGAATCACTGTGTTTTGTTTTATTAGCATGAACACAATGTGTAAGACACAACTATCACAGTGAAGACCAGATTCCAGAATCAGCAGACCTGCTTTTAAACTCTAAGTGGTAGAGTTATTTAACATGATCAAATCAGACTTTGATCATATGTCAAATTGGATTAAGAACAGTACCTACTTCACCGGAGTGTTGTGAGGATTAAAGGGGATAATGAATATAAAGCATTTAGCCTAGTACACCCAAATGGTAATAATTTAAAAATAGTAATTATATTATTTCTGAACTTGGTGCTAAAGAGAATACACAGATTATAAATTGAGACCCCTAATGCCAAGCATAGAATCCTTCCGAAGGCAATAAACTACTACACATCAATAACGTGGTTTACAATAAGAGACAGGGCAGAACCCTTTGTTATCCAGAATTCCATCTATGCAAAATGTATCTGAGAATGGGAAGTAGAAAATGAACTGATTAAGTATCACAAAGTACATATATACCCTGTACAATGATAAGCACAAAATAAATCATGAGCAACTGGCAACAGATTATTATTGTAATATTCTACAGTGGTAATCATGAATTTTCTCACAAAGCTCTGTTCTATTATTGATCTTTCATAGAGAGGGTTATATTTTCCATGTTCATGGGTAGTGGGCAAAGCTATTCCAACTTGATCCTATTCTAGAAGTTACATTTTAGAAGTTATTCCTGAGGTCAGCATGCAGTACATAATCAAAGGGATACACAGATTATTTCAAGGCCCCACAAGCAGAGCAGCCATTCCCAGACAATCACTAACTCCCTGCCCCCTTCAGTACAGAACACTGAAAGAAAGCAAACTCCTTCTTGAGAAGACAGCTTTTACAGTCTAACACTGAGCACTTGTAGACTGAGATAGAGAATGCCCTGGAAAACAGCAATAGAGGCCCTGATGAAAGAAACATGAGTTAATACACATAAGGAATTTAGAACAGTTCTGCAAATGTGGTATGTCCTTAAAGAAAGTTAGTTTGAGGACTTCCCTGGTGGTGCAGTGGTTGAGAATCCGCCTGCTAATGCAAGGGGACACGGGTTCGAGCCCTGGTCTGGGTGGATCCCACATGCCGCGGAGCAACGAAGCCCGTGCGCCACAACTACTGAGCCTGCGCTCTACAGCCAGCGGGCCACAGCTACTGAGCCCGCATGCTACAACTACTGAAGCCTGTGCACGTGGAGCCTGTGCTCCGCAACAAAGAGAGGCCACCGCAATGAGAAGCCTGTGCGCCACAATGAAGGGTGGCCCCCGCTCACTGCAACTAGAGAAAGCCCGCATACAACAACGAAGACCCAACGCAGCCAAAAATAAATATATAAATAAATTTTAAAAAAAAAGAAAGTTAGTTTGTTTTTTTTTTCCCCAGGAAAATAACAACTTGGACACACAAAAGAGTATCAGTAGAACTTAGACAGTTTGAAAATGTATAAAACAACTTAGAAATTTAGACCCCAAAAGCATATAAGGATGTTTTGTTTATTTGTTTAAAAGAATTAATTTCTTACTAGGTAAGGGAACACATAATCCTATTGAAGACCTTTAGTAGTTGGTCTCATGTAAGTTAACTCTGTAGTAATCTACATATATATTTATTTCTGAGTTTTAAATTTGTCATAAAGTTCCAATCTAAAACCATGCCAAGGGACTTCCCTGGTGGTGCAGTAGTTAAGAATCCACCTGCTAATACAGGGGACACAGGTTCGAGCCCTGGTCTGGGAAGATCCCACATGCCGTGGAGCAACTAAGCCTGTGCGCCACAACTACTGAGCCTGCGTACTGCAACTACTGAAGCCCGCGTGCCTAGAGTCCGTGCTCTGCAATGAGAGAAGTCACTGCAATGAGAAGCCCGCGCACAGCAACAAAGAGTAGCCCCTGCTCACTGCAACTAGAGAAAGCCCACGGGCAGCAATGAAGACCCAACGCAGCCAAAAATAAATAAATAAAATAAAAATTTAAAAATTGCTTAAAAAAAGTAAAACCATGCCAAATATTATGACATCTGACAGTATCTGGACCTACTATAGCTGCTGGAGTTCTAGGGCCCACCCACAGTAGGCAGATGAGATAAGCATGCCACCTCACCTAAAACTGCCTTAAGATGTTTGTTGGGACATGCTTGTGGTATCAGTCATACATTTCACTCAAGGGTGAGACCTCCTACGCCCTTATTCAAAGCTTATGTACTTTTCTTTTTTTCTAATTCAATGGTAAACATGTACTGAATTTCATATATCCACAAGGCCACGAATATATGTCTGGACAGCCAGAGTAAGGTCAATTTCCTAGGGGATAAATTAAATGGCAAACGTGTTACGGAGCGCAATGAACACAAGCCCCTGAATTGAGACCTGTGCTTCAAGATCTGTGCGAGAGTGAAAAAACAGTACAGTTGCTCATTAGAGAAAGTTTTATTTTTCTGGTTTGGAATATAGAATGCCTAGGTTTGTAAAGCAGGAAATGCTGCTTTCCTGTTACCTATCACTTGACTTACCTGGACTTTCAAAAGCACTCACTCATATACATTCTCTGCTAGTAAACTGACTCTGAACGCACAGTCTCTGCTAGGACATTGATTTGATGACTCACAAGGCAATCTGTGTGACTTAAACACAATGGCAACACATGCAGGTGATTGCTGTGTGTCACATACTGTGTCTACTGGGTATATTTTTTCTAATTAGTCCTACAACCTGAAGCAGTTAAGGATGTCTGTGGGAAGAAATATGAGTTATACTAGAACTGCTCTTAGCCTGACCTATAGTGAACTTGAATGAGTAGAATACTCCTTGGAGAGAGAACTTCTCCCTGTATAAGGTAGGTGTATTCGTTTCTTTCAAGGCAACAGAATACATTTAGCAGCAAGGAAAAGAGAGTTTATCAAATATATCCTGAATAAGACTGTTTTGTGGTTTGTTATTTTTCAGGCTCAGTTTCTTGGCTTCTAAAATCTGTCCCTTATAAAGACAGCAGTCCAAAAGCTGAAATTGATCAAGAACCCAAACTCTGTTCATGAAGTCTTCCCAGTGAAGGAATAAAAAGGAATTTAATTTAGATTTTAGTAAGCAGTCTAGGATAATTTTTACATAAACTATAAGGCCATTGACTTGTATTTAATTTGCCCTGATAAAATTTAATTACTCTCAAGCAAAGCAAGTTCTTTCTAATTAGACTTGATATGAAAAAATGAAAACACAGCAAATTAACAAAGGAAAGTAATCTCCAGATAATGAAAGCCAAGAAAATTACATGTTGTAATTAAGGAGTGGTCTGCAAAAGGTACTAACAAGTAAACAAAGGAGCCTTAGTGTGGGAATGGTAGGAGGAGGGTAGCCAAAGAAAAGAATACTGTGGCAATGAGACTCTGGTCAGTGCCTGACACTCTAGAGGGGGGTAAAGAATAAAACCAGGGTCTTCCCTGGTGGCGCAGTGGTTGGGAGTCCGCCTGCCGATGCACGGGACACGGGTTCGTGCCCCGGTCCAGGAGGATCCCACATGCCGCGGAGCGGCTGGGCCCGTGAGCCATGGCTGCTGAGCCTGCGCGTCCGGAGCCTGTGCTCCGCAACGGGAGAGGCCAAAACAGTGAGAGGCCCGCGTACCGGAAAAAAAAAAAAAAAGAATAAAACCAGATTCTTAGAAGAGACCCTTGGTTATCAACAATCAAGCCATTATACACAGATGAGGATGCTGAGGGCTCACATAGTAAAGTGACTTGTCCAAGGACACGGAACATGACTATGTGATAATTGGGGCAGATGTTGGTCCTCTCCTTCATTGTTAGGTAATATATACTATTGGGCACTGTCTTCCTTCTTGGATGCAGAAAGAGGAAGTTTTTAATCATACAAGTATTTAAGATTATTATGTAGAGTGCCAATAAAGTGACTTACTAAACATGCATAATAGTCATTTAAAATAGACTCCTTCTACAAATAATGTCACAATTGGTAATGTATGGGGGATATATGTCTGTCTAATCCAAAGCCAGAAATTTTAGGAAATTTTCTTGGGTGAGAACATCTAATACATAAATTGAAAAACTATATAATATTGTGATACTGCTTCAACAATCAAATGATCTAAGTATTTAAAAATGTATCAGGGGACAAGCATGTGAAAAGATACTCAACATCATTTTTCACTAAGTAATTAAAAATTAATCAATAATGAGTTTCTTCTACCCACCTATTAGAATGACTAACATCCAAAAAACTAACAATACTAATTGCTGGTGAGGATGTAGAAAAAGGAGCTCTCATTGATCGCTGGTATGAATGCAAAATGGTTCAGCCATTTTGGAAGGCAATTTCTTACAAAGTTAAACATAGTTGTACCATATGATCCAGCAGTTATGCGACACGGTATTTACTCAACTGATTTGAAAACGTACATCCACCTAAAAATCTACATGCAAATATTTGGAGAAGATTTACTCATAATTGCCAAAAAATGGAACCAACCAAGACATTCTTCAATAGTTGAATGTATAAACAAACAGTATACTTCCAAAGAGTACATGATAGAAAGGGGGGGGGGGATGAAAGAATAATGTCACAGTGGAGACACCTGACAAACACCATCTCAGCCAGGTGATCCAAGTCAACATCAAGAGTGATTTCAGTGTACTGCTATGTTGATAGCATACACTCAATGTGATGTCATGAAAATAGCACTTTATCTGGGTGGTCTTCCTCCTCACAATTATAACCCCAGTCTACTCATGAGAGGAACACCAGTCAAATCCCAATTGAGGACATTCTACAAAATAACTGACTAGTACTCCTCATAACTGTCAAGGTCATCAAAACAAGGAAAGTCTGAGAAACTGTCACAGCCAAGGGGAGCCTAAAGAAATATAATGACTAATTGAAATGTGGTATTTTGGATGGGACTCTGAAACAGAAAAAGGACATTAGGTAAAAACTAAGGAAATCTCAAAAATGTATGGACTTTACTAGTTAATAATAATGTGTCCATATTAGTTCATTAATTGTAACAAGTGTACAATATTAATGTTAGACGTTAATAATAGGGGAAACTGAGTATGGGGTATAGGGAAACTTTCTGTACCATCTTTGCAATTTTTCTTTAAAACTGTTCTAAAACAAACAAAAAAAGTTTATTTAAAAAACTGTGTTGAGCAGAGTTTCAGAATGGTAGTGAATTTTGCATGTTTTTGGGAGAAATAATGAAATAGGTTTTCCACAATGTCCAGAATCACAGGGCTGATCATCTTGATCTTGCCAAAAGTTTTTAAGTAATTTTTTAGAGGTGAAAGTGTAGGAATTATTTCAATAGGAACACACAACTGTTTTTTTTTTTTAAATGCAATGAATTGGGAAACACTGTTTATTTTAACTTAATTTTGGAAGATATTTATATCATAAAAAGTAACATTTTTAACACACGCTTTAAATTTTTTCAGGTTTCCACTTCACATTGATAACTAACTAGCTGGCAACCATGGAGCAGATTAAAGTAGAAGAATCTTGATGCTCTCTAAAATGCTAAATACTGAAGATAGGGTCTCTCTCTTTAGGGTTTTTCCATACTAAAACTCTATCTGAAATGCATATATTTTCAATGCATTCAATTGTTCAGGGTCAGATCATCCAGTTTGTAAATTCTTCATTTCTTTTGCTTCTCTCGCCCTCTTTCCCCCCGCCAATCTCTCATTAGATGGAAAAAAATTTACTTTTATGGGCTGGAAAGAAAAAGTATAGAATATCAAAAGTATTGTCCAAAATGTGCCTTTTTGATTATCTGTAGATTTGATTTTTATATGATGCTTTGTCTCCTACTTAATGCAGTAACACCCAGCCATATTATATACTTCCAGAAGTTCAGAACTGAGAAGAATAAAGATTGTTAGCAGCAAGTAGTCTCGGCAAGTAGACTGCATGGTCAGATGTCTCCTGTCCTGTGTTTCCTTCTGAGTCACAGGCTTGCTTGTGGCCTTGGGTTTGTCAGCATCCCCAAAGATCCGTCTTAGCTGTGTGCTCAGAACTGAGGCTGACTTCCAATGTGACCTGGTCATTGGGTTGCTGTATCCAATAAAGGATTTTATCACCTTAGAGGAGGATTAATCATCAGTACTATTTCCTCCCACACCTGAGTCCTGCTTAGAGGCCTTGGCCCCAAACACTCCCTTTATAAGCTCTTACAAGAGTGTGAGAATCAGCAGCAAAGCCTTGGGCCATTTATTGAATTTACAATGTATTTGAGAGCAAGAGAAACAAAGAGGTTTTTACAAAAGCTGGACCAATCTGTAACTACAGTTCTGGTCAAACTGCAGCACACCTAAACTAGATGGCACACATACTAATTATCCTGTAGTTTTGATACTCTCAATCAATAAGGAACAGAGTTCCTGCTGAGTGTACAACAAAACTAAATTATCTTTTACTTGCTGTTCTCTCTGTATTTACTATGCATCTGCTATATGTCAGTCTTACAGATACATTATTCTTCAAAAACATGTGCTAGCCTGTTCATATATCACTTTTTCAGCATCTTCTAGACCACCGATCACACTCGCATGCACTGGAAAGTTTGCTATAGTGTTTGTATGTGTGTGTATTAAAAGGGGGCAGTTTATTTCATAAGTCAACATAAAGGAAAGGCTCTTACTTTTGTTGAGAGAATTTAAGCCCTTTTGGTTAAAGGTGGGGGCAGTTGCTAGGGTAAGGGGCCCATTCCCGTCTAAAATGAGAACCCTAACTTCCCAACTAAGTCAGAAAGGAAAAGTTATGATGAAGGGCTGGCTTATTATAGGCAGATAGCCAATGGGGCTCACCTGGAAGGCTGGCTATGCTTTCCTTCTGTAGAGAGCCTGAGCTGAGAAAGGCAGCAGTAGTTTTCTTGTGGAAATCACCTCTGTGCTATGATGACAAGGAGTCTGGGTATGTTGGAAGGTCAGAGGGTAAGGGCAGTGGAGTGAATGAGACGTGTCATGCTTCCTCTTCATGATTTTTCTTTACCTGATCTGACATTCTTGTGGCATTTGAAAAGGGGAGCAAAATTGAGAAGAGCAAAAAAAAAAAATTGATACCTATATTACTTCGCTAGGGCTGCTGTAACAAAGTATCACAAATGAGGTGGCTTAGAACAAGAGAAGCTTATGGTCTCACAGTTCTGGAGACCAGATGTCTGAAATCAAAGTGTCAGTAGGGCCATGCTCCCCCTGAAGGTGCTAGGGGAGAATCTGTTCCAGCCCTTTCTCCTACCTTCTAGTAGTTCCTTAGCTTGTGGTTATATAACTCTGATCTTCACATGGTATTCCCCTACATGCCTGTCTCTCTCCAACTTTCCTCTTTTTATAGGGGTACCAGTCATATTGGATTTTTATAAAGACCAGTCATTTTAGGGGCCCACCCTACCCCAGTATGACTTCATCTTAACTAATTACACCTGCAACAACTCTATCTCTGAATAAGGTCACATTCTGAAATACTAGTGATTAGGGCTCCAATGTATGAATTTGGGAAGGGAACACAATTTGATTCATAACAACATGAAACTATATACAAGGATTCGGTAATTGTTATGAAAAGAGCTATTCTTGATGCGTCCTGTGCTGGCTGCCTTCCCTCTTTGATTTGTGAAATAATTAAACTGGTCTTCCAGCCTAGAACATGTTGAAATCATAACAATGGCATGGACTGGACTACATTCATTATAAATATTTTCAGAGGTAAAATATTAATAAATATTTTAATATTTTTTAGAAATAACTCATTTGTTGATCAAAACGCTCATCTTATTTCAATGTGCCTGCCATTTCCTTTAGTGTACGTCCAATATGCTTTCTGTATAATTCTCCATCCTGGTTTTCCTTCTAACTTAGTAAAATCCTTGAGGAATGGTCAGTGGAAGAGACTAGGTACATGGTAATTTTATAATCAGTAAAGGCATTTAGAATTAAGTTATCTTTTTTTTTTTGATGCTTTTATTTTGTGGAATTCCTACATTTCTTAAAACATGAGTAAAACTAATAAGTTTAGTTGTGTGATATAAGACAGAATATTTCCGAATTAATCTTGGATTGAATTAGAAGTTCAAGAGATGCTAGCTACTACATGGGATAAACTCCAAATCTCTGATTCCATACAGATTTTAATAGTACCAAGTTATTTTTATCCTGATAAATGAGTCCATCAAAGATTTCCCCTAGTGAACATTCTTATTGTTAATTAACAATAGAATATAGCACACAAAAAGGAAAGTAAGGGTTGGGAAAAAGCGTTCGACTGTTATTTTTTAAATAGAAGTGAATAATGTGGTTTAATTTTTAAACCTCCCAATAAACCCAGGATTCTATGCTTTACCTCACTGACAGAAGGGGTCTGAGAACCTTGATATTCTCCAGATCATATAACAGATGCAGTGATAATTTTAAGCCTTAGACATCTGGCATAGTTGAGGTTTTATGACAGGGTATTCTGGCAGAAGAGAGAAGACCCTAATTAGCAAAGTATCCTTGATAACCTTTTAAGTATTGTCCTTTTGGATCCCATGAGGTGTTTTTGATAGATGCATCAGTTGTTTAGATCATTTCAGTTCTATGACTTGATGTGTTTCCAAAACTGCCTTCAAGGCCTTACTTATTTATCTTCCAAATGAGCCTAGCGGAGAAGAAACATAACTGCGTCATGGAAAGTCTTTTGTTGTTAGCAAACCTTCTCTGTGGTCCTTTCTATAAGAAAGTACAGTCGTCCCTCCATATCCAGGGCAGTTTGGTTCCAGGATCCCCCACAGACACAAAAATCCATGGATTCTCAAGTTCCTTATATAAAATGGTGTAGTACAGGCCCTCCAAATCCAAGGATTCAACTAAGGGACTGACTACACTTAGTACCTAAGGTTTTTCTTTCCATAATGTGTCACTGTCCATCAATGCCACATTTCCTTTTGGAGGTCTGAATATGGGGTGGCTGCGTGGAATAACATGGTATCTGACCATGTGTCCTGGACTTGCCCTTTCCTGGTTTTTGCACAGTTGAGAGGCTGAGGGTTAAACAAAGGGAAGATGGCGATGAAGGCCTGGAGAGGGCTGGTTAAGTCTGGTCTGACCCTGGCTGCCCAAAGTTTTCGGGGCCCTCGTGTGACCTACTCCGTTCCAGGTCTGAGGGGGGTCTGGCATCTACCTGCCTCAGATATAGACGTCAGACATGGAGAGAAGAGGGCTTGAATTTGGCCGGGGCATTTGCCCAGAGTGTTCCCCTTACATTCTGAGATGAGATAAATGGAGGTCCTAGTCAACTCAAATCACACCGGGTGCCAGAGGGAAAGCAAGGATTTGGTAGCTATTAGGAGCTTCATTGTTACTATAAGGGAGTTGCTAAGCTCGGTGCCCTTACGCTTGCCGGTCAGGACTGAGCACTCTTTCCTCCTGTGGCCAGCTTGTCCAAGGAGGCCCTGAGCTGCAGACCACTAAGTAACAGTTTGCCAAATATACTAATTTCCTTTCAGCTATTTGTTCTCTAGGAGCTTGGCATTTCTGAAATCACTAAAACTTCACAATCTGGAAACTATTACATGCACTTTTAATTTTTGCCTCTTTCTTCATTACAGGGATAAGAAAGCATGTAAACTGGGAGGGTTTTACCTCTGTGGCATTCGTGGCTCAGAGCCCATTATGTAGTAAAAGCAGAGAATATAGGCAGAAGGAAGTATCAAGAAAGAGAACAACAACAATATTATTAGGTATTAGCCTTTCCTGAAGGTTTCCTCTGTACCAGACATTGAGTTAAGCATTGTACAGGTATTATTTTATTAAGCTCTTATAATAGCCCGAGAAGGTAGGTTTGAGAGGTTAGGTGTCTATAAGGTCATACAGCTCTTTAGTTGTAGAATGGGATTCAGACCTAGGTCTGTCTAATTACAGAGTCAAGTTCATGAGAATTGTGCTACACTAGCTGCCATACTTTGCCTCCCCTATTCAGTTTAGGATGGAAATAGAAGTATGGGAAGAAAATGAATGATTACAAATCATCGAGGCAAGTAAAAAGTGGTTATAATGTGTATACCTTCTACTTATTGACTGTAAACTGTTATTTGCTACAGTACTACTTTGTGACAGCTCACTACCATGGTTCATGAGTACATAACTACTAACACTGATAAATCTAGCCTGGAGAATGTAGCTTTCGTTTTTTGTTTTTGTTTTTTTTCTGGTCCAACACTCATTTTATTAGCTAGCTATTTTATACATATTAGTGTATATATGTCAATCCCAATCTCCCAATTCATCGCACCACCTCCACCTCACTTTCCCCCCTTGGTGGCCATACGTTTGTTCTCTACATCTGTGTCTCTATTTCTGCCCTGCAAACTGGTTCACCTGTACCATTTTTCTAGATACCACATATATGCGTTAATATACGATATTTGTTTTTCTCTTTCTGACTTAACTCTGTATGACAGTCTCTAGGTCCATCCGCATCTCTACAAATGACCCAATTTCATTCCTTTTTATGGCTGAGTAATATTCCATTGTATATATGTACCACATCTTCTTTATCCATTTGTCTCTAGATGGGCATTTAGGGAGAATGTAGCTTTTGATGAATGAAAATGTGTGAGAAAGAGACCTCAGGCTGATTTCCTGGCTCAAGACTCTTCCTGAGATATGCAACCTCAAACACTTGGTCAACTTCCCTCCTATGCATTTCCAGACTGAAGCCCACAGGACTTCTATGCAGAATGGGCTGGTTCATATTAGCATCTGCTCACTGGCTGTAGGTTTGGGTGCTTATGCTCTGCTCTATAGCATCCACAACTGATTTTCTACCCTGAAGTCTGGGGTCCTGAAGACGTGAGTTGGTATTGAACTCAGGCAGTGAAATCTGACCCAATCTGGCTATAAGGACAAAAATAAATTTACAGTTGGGGAAATGAATACTGTGCAATAGGATTGATTAGCCACTATATTACAAATGGGAAATGAAACTTGGATGCCCTGAGATTATTTGGACCTCTGTATTGCCTCAAAGAAAAGGGATCTGTATATGTGCTTTATAGAAGTACACTTACCATTGCATCCAAAAAACAAAATACCTGGGAATAAACCTACCTAAGGTGCCAAAAGACCTGTACTCTGAAAACTATAAGACACTGATGAAAGAAAATGAAGACCACACAAACAGATGGAAAGATATACCATGTTCTTGGATTAGAAGAATCAATATTGTTAAAATGACCATACTACCCCAGGTGATCTGTAGATTTAATGCAATCCCTATCAAATTACCAATGGCATTTTTCACAGAACTAGAACAAAGATTTTTTAATTTGCATGGAAACACAAAAGAAGCCGAATAATCAAAACAATCTTGAGAAAGAATAATGGAGCTGAAGGAATCATGCTCCCAGAGTTCAGATTATACTACAAAGCTACAGTAATCAAAACAGTATGGTACTGGCACAAAAACAGACATATGGATCAATGGAACAGGATAGAAAGCCCAGAAATAAACCCATGCACTTATGGTCAATTAATCTATGACAAAGGAGGCAAGAATATACAATGGAGAAAAGACAGTCTCTTCAATAAGTGGTGCTGGGAAGACTGGACAGCTACATGTAAAAGAATGAAATTAGAACATTCTCTAACATCATATACAAAAATAAACTCAAAATAGATGAAAGACCTAAATGTAAGACCAGATACTATAAAACTTCTAGAGGAAAACACAGGCAGAACTCTTGACATAAATCACAGCAATGTTGTTTTGGACTCATCTCTTTGAGTAATGGAATAAAAAGCAAAAATAAATAAATGGGACCTAATTAAACTTAAAAGCTTCTGCACAACAAAGAAAACCATAAACAAAACAAAAAGACAACCTACGGAATGGGAGAGAATATCTGCAAATGATTAAGCCCTGACAAGGGCTTAATTTCCAAAATATACAAACAGCTTATATAGCTCAATATCAAAAAACAAACAACACATTCAAAACATGGGCAGAAGATCTGAATAGAACACTTCTCCAAAGAAGACATACAGATGGCCAAGAGGCACATGAAAAGATGCTCAACATTGCTAATTATTAGAGAAATGCAAATCAAAACTACAATGAGGTATCACCTCACACCAGTTAGAATGGCCATCATCAAAAAGTCTACAAACAATAAATGCTGGAGAGGGTGTGGAGAAAAGGGAATACTTCTACACTGTTGGTAGGAATGTAAATTGGTACAGCCACTATGGAGAACAGTATGGATGTTCCTTAAGAAACTAAAAATAAAGTTATCATATGATCCTGCAATCCCACGCCTGGGCATATATCCCAAGAAAAGTCTAACTCGAAAAGATACATGTACCTCTATATTCATTGCAGCACTATTTACAATAGCTAAGACATGGAATCAACCTAAATGTCAATTGACAGATGAATAGATAAAGAAAATGTGGGGTATATATATATATATATACACACACACAATGGAATATTACTCAGCCATAAGAAAGACTGAAATAATGCCATTTGCAGCAACATGAATGGACCTGGAGATTGTCATACTAAGTGAAGTAAGTCAGACAGAGAAAGACAAATATCATATGATATCACTTATATGTGGAATCTAAAAAAAATGATACAAAAAGAACTTATTTACAAAACAGAAGTAGACTCACAGACATAGAAAACAAACTATGGTTACCAAAGGGGAAGGTGGGGAGGGATAAATTGGGAATTTGGAATTAACAGATACACACAACTGTATATAAAACAGATAAACAACAAGAACCTACTGTATAGCACAGGGAACTATATTCAGTATCTTGTAATAACCTATAAGGGAAAAGAATCTGCAAAAGAATATATATATATGAATCACTTTGTTAAAACACTGTAAATCAGCTATACTTAAAAAATAATAATAAAAGAAGTATACTTTTATTAGATAGTAACAAATATATACTTTTAAAGTACAGAATGAAAAAGACAAACCATAGTTCCCTTACCCAAAGGCAAACAGTGCAACAGGTCTATTAATATCCAGTCTTTTTTCTAATTTTACTGGAAAGTGGTGGGTGTGTTTTGTGCTTTATGTAAAAAATATTAATATTTGTGCCCCAAATAAATAATATTAATAAATATTTGTTGAGTAAATTTTAAAATAACATTTAATTAGTTTCTGAGAGCTATTTTTTCAGAGGGCTTTTTAAATGAACAATTATAGTGTTACCCCCATAATGAGATATAAATTTATAATAAAATGATTGACTGAATCCAAATGCCATCATGAGAGTAATCTGGCATTGAAAACTCCACATTACTGAAAGAAAATTTATATGGTAAGTTCAGTCAGGTGTGGTTTGTTCCTTAGGACTTCTCTGATGTGGTGAATATTTGGCCTGTTGATGATAAGAATAATAATAATTGCTCACATTTACTGAATGCTTTGTATATGTCAGGAAAAAAGTTCTAATTGCTCTCCATTTTTTAATTCATTTAACACAACACAGCACTAGGATTATCGACATGTTACAGAGGAAGAAACTGAAGTATTTTTCCCTGGTCACACAGTTAATAAGTAGTGGAATTGGGTTATAAACCCAGGTCCAAAGACTTTGAGTTCGACTATTACACTTAACCAGGACAATCATTCAGTCTTAGTATACCATGACTTCCCTTTTTGAATTTTTCACTTTAATTAATCATAAGTCAACTTGAACATACTTACAAGAGATCTTTTCAACATGTATATGATTGGTATAAATTTACTAATCTATGTGTTACGTTTAATATATTTTGCCTGCAATTAACAGAAAATATGACAAACTGGCTTAAATCAGTGGTTCTCAAACTTTAGCCTGCATCAGAATCATCTGGGGGCTTCTTAAAGCACAGACTGCTGAGCCACACCCCAAGTTTCTGGTTCCACAGTTTCAGCATGGGGCTCTAGAATTTGCATTTCTAACAAGTTCCCAGGTAAGACTGATGCTCCTGCTCTTGGACCAAACCTGAGAAAAATTCATTGACCTTAGAAGTCAAGATTCAGGCCTTACATTGGCTTAATCCAACTTCTCCAGTTCTGCTTCTCTGTGTCTTTCTTAGTTATTATCTCCTCTGTGTATCTGCCTACTCCTCAAACAGTACCAAGATGACTGCAGCAGTTTTAAGCCTTGAATCTATGCACAAAAAATATCCAAGAAAAGAGAACACAGCTATTTCAGCAATTTTCATAAGAACAAGGAAATTTCTTTACCAAAGCTTCAGAAAATTTCTCTGAATCTTGACCAAAATTAGATCACCTCTTCATTCTTGACCAAGTTCTAATAGATAAGGGAGCACTGTTTGCAGATTGGCTTAGTTAGGCCTGTGCTCCTTAACCAGTCATAATCTTAGAGGCATGCTTCTTGATTAATCAAGAACTACCACGAAAGTGCAGGAACTGTAGTCTTTAGATAGAGGAAGAGAACTTTGCTTTGGTGTCTGTATTCCCAGCAAGGTGAAGAAAGGTTTAAATTTATTTTCTCTCTACCCCTTTCTCTCTCTCCCTGTCTTTGCATAGGAGAATGTCAGACTTTCTGAAATTACTGTTTCTGTTTTAAATTGAATTTTGTTTTTCTTTACACTGACTTTGAACTGAGTTCTTTTTGAAAGAACAACATAATAAAATTCAGGACCTTTGTATCAAAAAAAAAAAAAAAAAAGAAGGAAGAGAACTTTGTTATTTTACCTTCCTTTCCATTGTTTTGGTTCAAAGTACAAAAAAAGATATTAAAAAAAGTCTTCTTTCAGGAGAAATCTTCAGAATCTATCTTTGGAAACTTGTAGACAATAAAATTTTACCTTCCCAACTCAACCTTAAAGCTAATATTTTAAATTTACATATTAATAACAATTTAACAATATTTACAATGATAGAACAAGTGTATGTATTTTTAAACAGTGCCTTAAACACATAGTACTGGCCAAGATTTTTCTCCTAAATAAAAGTCTCATTGTAGTTATGAAGAGGATCATTAATTTATAGAGTGCCTGAGATATGCCAGAAGCTATATTTCACATGTATTATCTAATTTCATCTACTTGGCAGCCCTAATAATTAGGTAATATTATTATCTATGCTTTACAGATAAGAATTAAACAGCATCTATACTATAGTTGTAAATAACAATATATGATGTCTATTCCAATTTAAGTGAGTATAATGTATTTTTGATAACTGTATAATATATACCCCTGTATAATACATACTACTCATTTGTTTTGAGAAATTATGTCTACTTATCAAAAGTAATAACTAATTGTTAAGGAAGCCATGGTGATGTATGTGGTTATTTTCATGTCTGACTTAATTAAATTTAAGGGTATATTTAAGTGTTTATTATGTATAAGACATCATGCAAAAAAATACACAGTATATCCATATTTAGATATATATAAATTATATATTTAGATATATCTATGTCTGTCTATATATATATATATAGAGAGAGAGAAATAAAGGTAACTCTCATAAAGCTCTTGATATAATGCCTGGCTCATAGTAAGTACCCTACAATAATCTTAGCTTTTATTGGTATTTTTATTTAAACTCAATATAATAGATCTTTGTTGAGGAAGTATTAGCTGTGAAGCATTGTTCAAGGAAATGAGAACATACTCACTTATACAGACATTAAACACCAACTCCTTTAACATAGGCTGCTCTTAATATACTCATTACAGAGGTAATTTCTCAAGCAAATTAGTCAAGTAACTTGTTTCTTGATAACAGCACAGGGAATCATTAAGACTGCCAAAATCAACAGTGTATTTCAGAGGCTTCCAGGTTCTCTGTAACAAAGGCTGAGTAAGCCATGATTCATAATCGGGAAACTTCTATTTGAGGGCCTTATTATCTCTCTTCTTATCTAGGGTGTGGGAAAGACTGGTAGCAGTGGGCAGCAGGCAGGGGAGGAGTTCCATTCCGTTTCCAGTGCCACAAAGTGAGTGAGAAGCACATAGAGAAAGTTTCCCTGGAGTAGTATTTTCTTATTCAGTAGAGCCCCCAAGATGTGTATACAGGGGTCTGAAAATGTATTTGGAACAATGGAGCTGTGTTAGAATTTATGATCTAGGCCAGTGTCTGTGGTTGAGTCAGTCATGCTTCATCACCCAGGAGCAAACTAAACTCTGTCTTAATCTTGCCACTCTGGATTGCTTGCTGCTTCAGTCTGTGGGTTTTATTTATTTATTGTGGGTGGAGGAGAATATGTTTTTAAGGCTCAATTTTGAAACTGCACATAATGTAATTGAAAGAGAAGGTGTTTTTCAATTGCCTAGAATATGTTTAAATTGCGGCTGTCATGTACTGGTTGTGTGGCCATAAGCAATGCCTTAGTATTTCTACACCATAATTTCCTGTCTTTTAAAAGAGTGATATCTACCTAGTGTCTTTGTTGTGAAAAATAAATTAGATTGCAAATGAAAAAGAGCCATCACAACTGGCACACAGTAGGCTTTCAAAAAGAAAAACTGAAGAATTAAAAAAAAAACCCGCAAAACCTATCAAGTTGGTGTTATGCTAAATGCCCATTATTTTTAGGAAAACCACATAACATAATTTATATCCCAAAGACATTTTTGAGAGTGAAAGGGTTATTAATAATTAGCCCAAGACAGCAGGCCAAACAAGGACTATTCTCAGCAAATCTGAAGGTAGGCATTCGAGTTATAATCATGTTGCTTTGTTCATGGGGCTCAAGGGAGAAGTCAGAGCTCCTCATCTCTTAATACCAATTTTGCAATCATTTAAATTTTTTATTGTTGTTGGCATGAAAGGCCAAGTTTCCTCTGAGACACTTCATGGTTATTTATCATTGAATCAAGCATATACAACATTGTCTGTGGTCAGTGGTAGAGTAGAACAAGGAAACTGTATGACCCAGTTTTCTTCTTCCCCTATTCTACCCACTTTTTCCCCTAAGCTGAAGGAAACCAAGGTCTACTTCTTACCCAAGCAACCACTGCAATGCTTAGAACCCACAAGAATGGCACCCACCCCACTAACCCACTTGGGGTTAGTGGGTTAAGAGGGACTTAGGGAGGAGACTTTTCATAAATTTTGTTTTGGAATTCTGTAATTTAAATTTGTTATGATCTGGAAAGAATGTCCTCCTTTCTGTTCTTCTTTAATCCAGTATATACTTTGATGATATACTTGATGGCATTCAAGACACTGACTAAATTTAGAGGCTGTGGAATGTGGTTATATACCCTGCTTTAAATTCCTAGTTGATAAGGAACAAATAATAGTCCTGTTATTCACCTAAGGAAAGATAGTTTTCAAACTGAGGATAAAAAGGAGAAATGTGACCATTTTAAATGCTTTATAAAATGCCGATTTGTAAACACGGAAGATGTGTAATGTATAACACATGCGTGAAAAGTCTGACATTGCCTATTTTTTATTTTGAAGACTAATTCTCAACTGTCTTAATGTTTGCTGTTAAATCTGGACTTTTCCAAGAAACCAAAGGCAGGCACTTTGAGCCCCGATCCAAGAAATTCTCTAGTTTCTACCGTCTACATATTGGGAAAGAGGTCCAGAAGGAGTTAACTCCAGACCGTCAATGACAAAAGGCTGAGGGCTGCTTCACTGACAACTGGCAAGTTTCCTGCTCACAAAAGAGCATCTGGGCAGATGCTTTATTTGTTTATTTATTAATAAGAGTTTATTATGTTCCTACTAAGTACCATGTTCAAGGCCAGATGCTGGGGATTCAAGCACTGTCACTGTAATCCCAGGCTTAAAGTCCAGTGAGGCAGATAGCATTGCTATACATAATTACTATAAATTGAAACAAGTATTAATGATAGAGGAAGCTCAAGGCACTATGGGAACCTATAGTGATCTAGAGGTCAGGGAAGCCTTTGTGGTTTGTTAAGCTGAGTAGGAATGGCCATGTTATAATGGAAGGAGGTAGGAGGGACAAGGTAGGAGGGACAAGGTAGGAGGGACAATCTGTGAAGGATGGGAAGAGAGAGCTTGGAGTGAGGGTCTGAAAATAGACTAGCATGGCTAAAATAAAGATAATTAGTCAATATTATGGAGGCTTTTTAAGTCATATTAGGAATTCAGACTTTATCTAGTATGTAGCTGGGAAGCCATTGAGAGGTTTATGAAAAGGTTCACATGATGCATTTTATAGAGATAATTCTGGCTGCAGGAGACCAGTTAGAGAATGATATAATGGTCAAGATCAAAATTAATAGCATTTTCTACAAAGATGTTGGCAGTGGACATGGGGAAATTTAGGAAGGAGTATTAATAGGATTTGGTAATTAATTGGATATGGAGAGTGAAGTAAAAGATGCCTAGGGGGCTTCCCTGGTGGCACAGTGGTTGAGAGTCCGCCTGCCGATGCAGGGGACACGGGTTCGTGCCCCGGTCCGGGAAGATCCCACGTGCCGCGGAGCAGCTGGGCCCGTGAGCCATGGCCGCTGAGCCTGTGCGTCCGGAGCCTGCGCTCCGCAACGGGAGAGGCCACAACGTACCGCAAAAAAAAAAAAAAAAAAAAAAAAAGATGCCTAGGTTTTTGGCTTAGGAACCTGAATGGATGGTGATGCCCTTAAATGGTTATGGGGAGTATTTAAGGAGAAAAAGGGGATTTGCAGGCTGGTGATACTGAGTTCCATTTTGGACAAGCTGAGTTTGAAATACCCTTGATATATTCAAGTAAAGATGTCAAACAGAAAGCTGATTGCATGAGTCAGGAGCTCAGGAGAGAGCATGGTGAAACTTAAGAGATCTTTGGTTCATTAGCATATAACTGATCTTTGAAGCCCTGGGATGAGACGCCCTGAATAAATTTGCTAGAATGACAGAAGAGGGGGTGGTCAAGGATAGGCTCCTAAGAAACATCATCTTATAAAGGAAGAGGAGGGCTGCTCTTAGTTTTCTCTGGCAAGAAAATGAGGTTTCAACAGGCTTCAGGAAACGGGCAGCATGTGACCATGATCTAACTTGTGATGATAAGATAAAGTGTATGGGTTAGAGTGTCAGTTGATATCTAAATATAGTTTTCAAGTCAGATTCCAACTCAAGAAAAACATCTCTTGAGCTTCTCTGGATGTGAAGAGCACTCACAGCCTATCTCACTACTGTTATTACAGTTTCTTTGCTTTTCCTTCCCTTCTTTGGTAATGCTCTATCCAGGATATGCTTCCCTGGTAACATGCCAGGCAGGAGCAACTTGAAGACTGCCCTCATTTTATTCTTAGATAATATTCTCTCTCATATTATAGAAAAAGGAAGTTTTATGATAGGGGTAGTTAGAAAATAAAGTATCTGCTTACTCCAGCCATAAGCTATAATTAGAAAGGCCAGAAACACCCTAAGTAGTAATTCAACACTCATTTTTCTCAAGAATCTCATAAAACTTAATCAAGGAATGCAAAGATCCTGATAAAAATTTTTAAATGTACAGCGACAATGAAGTAGATGCTCTTGTTTTCTTCTCTGTGTTTCCAGGCTGCATCACATCCACTTACACATGCTGTCTCTTCATTTTAAGAGAAAAATCTTAGAATCATGGCATAGTAAATCTGAAAGGATCTCAAAGAGAAGCCCTCTCTCCACCGGCCCCTTGCCCACTTTATAGATGAGGAAAGTGAGGTGCAGGATGAGGGCACTTAGACCTTACACTTGCATGTTGCTATATACTTAAATAACAATGTTTACATTCAAAAGAATATCAATTGATTACACTGGTGAAGATCCCAAGCTCTTGGAACTGACTGTCTGGGTTTGAATCCAGCTCCACACAAGCCTTGGGGCAATTTACTTAGTCTCTCACTTCCTTAGTTTCTTAGTTAATTACAGTTATCTACTTATGGGTGTTGGTAGACAATTCTCCATAAGTTTCTCATGTTTCTGCCTATCTTTCAAGCATAGACACTGACTACCTTTGTTCTGGACTATCTTTTCCAAGATGTTTGTGTAGATAACAGCCTTGAAAGACAGAGATAGTGTCTGCCTCCAGAGCAAAGGGCAGGTTTGCTTACTGTCCAGCAAAATAAAGACAATGTCTCCCCGTGGAGCAATGGTGACTTATGCTTACTGTCCAGGCTAAAAGATTTGGGTTCCCTAATCTCAGGATTCCTCTCTTGTAACACAACTTATAGCATGTATAGGCACTACCTGGCTCTCAGAGAACTCCAAATGCTGATACTCTGACTGTTAATATTGATGTGAGTATAAAGACCTTGGTCTCTGACCAAGGAGTCTCATATCTTCTGCAAACATCCATGCAATTGTGGCAGCCACACTTATTAGCCTCCAAGTAGGGTAAAATCTCAGACCCTTCACAGCTCTTAACAACAGATTTCTGTAAGAAGTGAGTAAAGCAGATAAACATAAAGAGCTTAAAACAGTGTCTGGCACATAAAGACTAAAAACTGAGTAAATGTTGGTTGTTAATGTTATATAATTATACTTGCCAAATGCCTGTGGTTTATTGGTGGCAAAGCCAGGACTAGAATCTAGATCTATAAAAACTCAGTCAAATGTTCTTTTCACCTCTCCATTCTATCAACATTATATTTTTTGCATATTTAACTTACAAATAATGTTTAAAATAATTATAATCTAAGAGAAATAACTAAAAATTTTATAGCAACTTATTTGGTGTATACTTTAAAAGTATTGAGAAAGGCAATAAACCTGGTAGTCCCAGATCCATATATAAAGCATTAAAGTGTTATTTTAGGAGAAGAGTGGCCTAAATCATGGCAAGCTCTAACATAGAGAAAAAAAATAATTTGCTCAGAAATACAATATGAGCAAAATATTATAAAGTTTGAAAATTACCCAGTGATAATCAACATTTTAGTGTCTACTTTTATTTCTGAAAATCCACTACTGTTTTCTGATAGAGGCTCAAAGTAAATTTCTAAAATATATATGTTACAGATAGAATCTCTGAAAAGAATGGTTCCCTAGTGCTAACTGTTGGATTTTGAAACATTTCACTAAGACATTTTCTACAAGTCATAGTTTAAGATTTGGTACCTGTACTACCACAGGAATATAAGCAACTAATATCAATCAAATACTGGATTTACAGCTGACCCACATTTAGTATTTTACATGTTTCCATTCACTGAATCCTTACAACAATCCTACGTGGTACAAATTATTAGTAACTTAGTTTATTGATGACAAAATGATTCAAAGAGAAGTTATCCAAATTTACACAGCTAGTAAGATCTAACAGACCAAAGTGAACTAAAGTCTGATGACTAGCAACCCTGCTTTATAAAATCCTCGTTATACGGCCATAAATCTATAGCTGGATTTACCAAGTATATGAATACGGTAAGATGAAACACTAAAATAAAGAAACTAGACTTTTTACTCCAACAGTAAAACAATTCAATAGTATTCATTATAGAACAATAATTGCAAATCACAAATCAGTCCTACCCCTTTAATAAGCTATTCATGGACAGCCTGGTTCTAACTGTATGCTCTTGGATGGAATGTGAAGTTTTTGAATAAATACAATTATCTAACTCAATATTAAAAGAAAAACAATTTTA
The DNA here is from genome assembly GCF_937001465.1 of Orcinus orca. Lineage (NCBI taxonomy): Eukaryota > Metazoa > Chordata > Mammalia > Artiodactyla > Delphinidae > Orcinus > Orcinus orca. Next base: position 69,189,186 of record NC_064565.1, read on the forward strand.
TAAATCAGTCAGTCTTCTTCCAGAGATCCTTGAAGATTGTAATTTTACTGTTAATACAAATATTACATGAAAATAATCAACTTTTACAAATTTCTTTATTTCCCTCACTCTAACTCTCCCTGCTTCACTACTCACATACCCGAACATCGTTCCCAACTGTGAGAAGGTTAAGATCAGTGAGTAGTTTGACTGTTTGAGTTAGAATGTTTCCAAAAATTCAAAGTTTTCTCCAGCATTGTCAATTCATTTTTAGTTACTTCTCTTTCTGATTCACTCAGTTCATGAGCTCTTTAAAAACACTGGGGTCTTTTTTTCTTTATGTGTCTTCTATGCTATTTCCGGAGTCCTGTTTTCTATCCTTAAGTCTGTCAAACATAGCAGCTCCATTTTTAAAAAAAATAACATTTCACCTGTTCTTTTTCTTTTCTATAGTGCACTTTATACTTTTGAAAAGTAGCATGACCTTCTATATTCTGATCAATACTTGCTATAACAGCTTTCCCTGAAGCAAAAGGAAGTAACTAGTACAGACAATATGCTGGATGAGCGAAGTGGGGACTAAATATAGTCTGATGCCCAGTTGGCGTACTTGGATACCTACGGTATGTAATTTTAGTTAATTTTTATGTAATTTTAGGGATTTCAAAATGATCTACATGTCTCCAGATCTTTTGAACACCGATTTGCCGTGATCCTTGTTCACTGTAGTTTAGAGAGACAGGGCCTTGTCTTTGGTTGGCTGTTGTTAATACCCCGTAATTATGGTATCAACTTGGGCTCTGAGGACAGAGTATTTTATTACGTACCAAGGAAAGAACATATCAGGGATGAGATCTCTAGAGTAGCCAAACACAGGAGGGGATCATGCTAGAGAAGTCTAGAGTTCTGCAGGGTATAGGAACTTGGAAGACGTATTTGTCTCCCTATGTGTCCATCATTGGGACAAGCACTGAGGGGATGATAAAAATGATAAGATGTAGACTCTGCTTTTAAAACACTTTCCATGTAAAGGGGAGATTAGGCCCACACAACCTAAGTAGAACACTGTATATAATCACTAGATTATGTTGTCTAGATAAGAATGTTAAGAGTTCAAAGAAGGGCCACATTAAATACTTCAGGACTATTAACAACATTCTTTAGAGATGATAATGATGAATTAAAGAGGAGAGGGAAAGTGAAGGGTAAGGAGAGTGGTCAAAGAAGGAAATAACAATGTATCGGCAGCACAGTCCACTGATAGAGGGGTTGCTTGGAAGTAGTTCTTAAAAGATTGGGCAAAAATATTTTTCAGCACAATGTGGCTCTGAGCTGGGGACATCTTAGAAGGGAGACTTGGAGTCCATGTGTGGCCATGATGCATACAAAGTATTCGATGTCTATATTTGTAAAAGCAAATTAAATGGAATTTGCTTATTTCCCTCCTAATTCATGATGTGTTTGGCTCCATTCAATTATAGCAGGTAGTATCTAAAAGTATATATGAAGTGTCAAGGTTAGCATGGCATTAAGGACTGAATTAATAGAAACACATAAATGCTGTTCTTGCCGTGTAGATCATTATAATATTATGCTGTAATCTAAGGAAACACTGATAATGGGAATATCATCAGCACATTTGTTATAACTAAAAAGGAGTGGCTTAAGCTGAAACATTTGTGTTTTCAGTGACTTTTTTTTTTTTTGTCTCTCACCCTTCTCAAAGTTTTTATCTCTTCTCAAAACTTCCTGAGCAAATCTTGGCAGAAAGTTTAGCAAGCTATATCTAAGAGGTGGTAAAAGAGTGGCATTTAGTGATGTGGGAAATCTTGAGTTTGGCTTTTTGGAATCCTGAAGAGATACTACTTTAAGGAGGAAAGGCCAACTCTATTCTTGGAAATATTTCACAGATAAATGCCAATGGCATTTATGTTACAACAGAACCAGAGTATTCAATATGGAATAACTCAATTGGTTAGAAGGAATATTTCAAAAAGAATAAGAACTAAAGGATTTAGGGAATTTTGACCTTTTTCTCTCTTAGAGAAGTTACTGCCAACATTGCCAGGTAGAGGAATCTACTCTTAACCAAAAAAAAAAAATTTAGCCTCATATCATGGGTTGAAAAATTACAAGAACCAGAGCTGGCTCCTCTCAACTTTGACTTCTTATTTTGATGTTTAATGTAGAATTTTGGATAACCCCTGGATTCAGTGTAGTGAAGAATCACCTGGTGTAGTGAAATCTACAAGAACAAACTTGACTTGGAAATAACTTACTGGTTTATACGGAGTCATCTACAACTATAACTTTGGATATAAATAAGGCATGATGTTATTGCTTGTTCTATTTGTTATCCCAGCTTTTTGTTAGTGAAAACTGATGTTGAATAAGAATTCATTTATCATGAATGCTTTGGTATTATTAATATAATTGACTGGGACTTGGAATTTTAGGAAAACACCCTTTCACCTACTCTTGCTTTGAATATGTGTATTCATTTAATGTTTAGTTGAGAAAATAGGATCTTGTTCACTATTGTTCTTTAGGGTGCTTTGAAGAAAATTTCATTGTATGAATCCATGAAAGGCATTAACAACTAATATCTTGGCTGTTTTATGAATACTTATGTTTTATGAATATGCAAGGTTGTTTGAAATTTATTTTTTCCATTTTATTTTCTTACGTAGAGATTTCTATATTGAAAAGTATAAGACTACAAAGATTAGAGAAACATATCAAGGGAGAAGGATGTCCCAGTGATTCAGTAGATATTTTCTCTAGACATTAAAGAGATGATGTGCTAGACAGTTCCTGGAACATGGCTAGAGCTTTGACATATTATTTTCAGTTGATGACATGGATGTGAAACATAGGATGTGGAAAGTAAATAAAGTCTGAAAGAGCAGCTTGTGCTGTAGCATTTAATAGTCTTTCTCTGTCAGCACTGACCCAGCTTGTTTTCTAAAGGCCTACAGTATGGTGAAGCATCAGAAGGAGGGAATAATGGAGTGTCTGAGCATGCGAAAAGAGAAAAGAAAGATGTGATCTGAAGTGGGAGTGAGGCTCAGAGTTGGAAGCAAAAGTGTACTTTTGTCAGTTAACTACTTGGGGAAAGTGGTATAATCTGTGGGACTAAAAGAAAAAGATATAAAAAAAGAAGAGCTGGAATCTAGAGATTTGGATGCAAATTGTATATCAGCTCCAATATCAGCTCTGTGTTCCCAGCTCATGGCTGGGAAGAGGGCTGCGAGGGCATCTGATCATTATTTACTCACCTTGAAGTAGCTGGGTCTCCAAGGATGAAAAGCAGTGACTGTCTCCTGATACTATACATCCCTACACTCTTTGCTTTTTTGCGGGGTGAGGGTGGGGCTTCTGGTAGGGTGGAGGGGCCATTTCTGTGGTATGGTTAGTTCTTCTAGGATTACTACAAATTGCTAATTATTGTTATAAACTATCATCAAAAGCTAATAAAGAATTCCTTTGGGCTGAGCTTTTGGAAAACCAGGTTCTAATGTCAATCTCATGACTAATGGGATATGTGAAATATTAGATAATAGCCTATGTACAACTCAATTGCCTCTTTTAGTAGATAAATCAATCTCTACTGAGGTCCTGCTGTTAAGACTAAATGAGACCAAGTATACACAACACTTTGAGAGGAATAAGGCATACAATCTGTATCTGAGCTGTATAACTTATTTTATGCTAAGCATGGAAAGAGCCTCAGCCAAGGCACCTGTGTGAAGCATATCCCAAGAGAAAAGTAAATCTTAAGGCTTGGTGCCTGTATTATTTGTGGGTGCAAGGGAGGGAGGAGGAGTACAAGAAATGGGAACAGGACTAAGTGAAGTGAAATAATGGCAAAGAAGACCACAGACTCTTCTTATGTGAGTCTCTTCAACATTACCTTGAATTGTACTTCTGTTTTCTACATTAAAACAAAATGGATCCAGTCCTAACCACTGGACTTCCCTGGCAGTCCAGTGGTTAAGACTTTGCCTTCCAATGCAGGGGGTGAGGGTTCAATCCCTGGTCAGGGAGCTAAGACCCCACAAGCCTTGCAGCCACAAAACTAAAACATAAAAGGAAGCAATATTATAACAAATTCAATAAAGACTTTAAAAAAGGCCCACATTAAAAAAAAAAGACTAAATGCCTTTAATAAAAAATACAATGGATCTTTAAGGGGACCTTTCTTCCTTATGACATAGATGTTTATATCAGTGTTTCTTCTCCCTTATTTACTTACAAACTCCTTGAGGTTAGAAACCATGTCTCATATTTTCTACCTGTGTAATACACAGCTTTGCACACAAAGAAAAAGAAATCTAGTGAGCAGACACTATTTGTTGATTTTCCAACTGTTATATGGAGATGAAGCTCTGTTTACATGTTATTAATGACATCTGTCACAGCAGATAATAAAAGAGACTGGATAAGTAGTTCAGAGGGGTATGGCTTCCATTTCCAAAGAAGTGCTTTGAAAGGCAAAAAAAATAATAATAATAACTGACTACAAATCCATCATTTATATTTGGCCATCAGCCAAGTTTCTGTGAATTAAAAAAAAAAATCATTCACAAAGTACATACTCCTTAACAAGGAAGGCTAAGTTTCATCATCTGCAAGACAAAGAATGCAGTTTTTAAAAATGTTTTTGAAATACAGCCTGTGATATAATTATAGATGTAAAATTATATCTACTAGCTCAAAGAGAACTGTTGAAAGAACAACAGCTGCTTTGTTTGTCGAGAATGTCAGTACCACTATTTTTATGTGATGCTTTTAAGAAACACTAATTTGTGAAAGAAAAGCATTCCAGAAGGCAAATTTGACAGTTTAAATTCTAGTGCCTAAAGTGTGCCGAGGATCATCATTAATTGAAAGATAATGAAAGGCTGAATACAGCTTTGTTTAACTTCTTCACAGAGTCAGTGGAGTGATTCGGGATTAAATTTTCAAAATCTGACAGAAGAAAGTGTGCTATGCTTTAGACAGAAAAACACAGGCTGGCTGAGAGATTATGAAATGCTGATGGGCATCTCAACAGCATTCCCGTATAGTTTCAACTGGGTCTAGACTGTCAAAATAAGCAAAATCCCTTCCCACACTGATAAACACATACTTGTATATGGCATTCCATTTCTGAGGCAGACTTAAATAGTATGCTAGTTTATTATTGTCTGGAAAGTGAAGCCAAGGAAAAACTGCCAATTTGGCCCTTAAAAAAAAAATCAAAACCTAATCTTGTCTCAAAGTTAATCATTTTTGCTAGGTTTAATAATTAAACAAATTTGTGGACAAAACTTAAGAAATGGAACCTGTCTTTTACACAGTGGAGGAGTTTCAAGTAAAAAAAAAAAAGTGCAGCTGCAATTAAAATCAAGGAAGAAAGGAGATAGCCTCATCTACCAGAGGGCACACAGCAGAAGCAAGAAGAACCACAATTCTGCAGCCTGTGGAACGAAAACTACATTCACAGAAAGACAGACAAAATGAAAAGGCAGAGAACTATGTACCAGATGAAGGAACAAGATAAAACCCCAGAAAAACAATTAAATGAACTGGAGATTGGCAACTTTCCAGAAAAAGGATTCAGAACAATGATAGTGAAAATGATCCAGGACCTCGGAAAAAGAATGCAGGCAAAGATCGAGAAGATGTAAGAAACGTTTAACAAAGACCTAGAAGAATTAAAGAACAAACACCAAGAAGAATAAAGAACAAACAGAGATGAACAGTACAATAACTGAAATGAAAAATACACTAGAAGCAAACAATACCAAAATAACTGAGGCTGGAGAACGGATAAGGGACCTGGAAGACAGAATGGTGGAATTCACTGCCACAGAACAGATAAAGAAAAAAAGAATGAAAAGAAATGAAGACAGCCTAAGAGACCTCTGGGTCAACATTAAATGCACAAACATTCAAATTACAAGGGTCCCAGAAGAAGAAGAGAGAGAGAAAGGACCCGAGAATATATCTGAAGAGATTACAGTCAAAAATTTCCCTAACATGGGTAAGGAAATAGCCACCCAAGTCCAGGAAGAGCAGAGAGTCTCAGGAAGGATTAACCCAAGGAGAAACATACTGAGACACATACTAACCAAATTTACAAAAATTAAAGAAAAATTATTAAAAGCAACAAGAGAAAAACAACAAATAACATACAAGGGAACTCCGTGAGGTTAACAGCTGATTTGTCAGCAAAAATTCTACAGGCCAGAAGGGAGTGGCATGATATATTTAAAGTGATAAAAGGGAAGACCCTACAACCAAGATTACTCTACCTGGCAAGAACCTCTTTCAGATTTGATGGAGAAATCAAAAGCTTTTCAGACAAGCAAAAGCTAAGAGAATTCAGCACCACCAAACCAGCTCTACCACAAATGCAAAAGGAACTTCTGTAAGTGGGAAAGCAGAGAAGAAAAGGACCTACAAGAACAAACCTAAAACAATTAAGAAAATAGTAATAGGAACGTACATATCGATAATTACCTTAAACATGAATGGATTAAATGCTCCAACCAAAAGACACAGGCTCGCTGTATGAATACAAAACCAAGACCCGTATATGCTGTCTAAAAGAGACCACTTCAGACCTAGGGACACATACAGACTGAAAGTGAGGGGATGGAAAAAAATGTTCCATGCAAATGGAAATCAAAAGAAAGCTGGAGTTGCAATACTCATATCAGATAAAATAGACTTTAAAATAAAGAATGTTACAAGAGACAAGGAAGGACACTACATAACGATCAAGGGATCAATGCAAGAAGAAGATATCACAATTATAAATATATATGCACCCAGCATAGGAGCACCTCAAGACATAAGGCAACTGCTAACAGCGTTAAAAGAGGAAATCGAAAGTGACACAATAATAGTGGGGGACTTTAACTCCTCACTTACACCAATGGACAGATCATCCAAACAGAAAATTAATAAGGAAACATAAGCTTTATATGACACAATACACCAGATGGATTTAATTGATATTTATAGGACATTCCATGTGAAAACAGCAGATTACACTTTCTTCTCAAGTGTACATGGAACATTCTCCAGGTTGGATCACATCTTGGGTCACAAATCAAACCTTGGTACATTTAAGAAAAATGAAATCATATCAAACATCTTTTCTGACTAAAACTCTATGAGATTAGATATCAATTACAGGGAAAAAATGTAGAAAATATAAACACATGGAGGCTAAACAATACGTTAGTAAATAACCAAGAGATCACTGAAGAAATCAAAGAGGAAATAAAAAAAAACCTAGAAACAAATGACAATGAAAACACGACATCTAAAACCTATGGGATGCAGCAAAAGCAGTTCTCAGAGGCAGGTTTATAGCAATACAATCCTACCTCAAAACAAGAAAAAACTCAAATAAATAGTCTAACCCTACAGCTAAAGGAACTAGTGAAAGAAGAGCAAACAAAACCCAAAGTTAGTAGAAGGAAAGAAATGATAAAGATCAGAGCAGAAATAAATGAAATAGAAACCAAGAACGCAATACCAAAGATAAATAAAACTAAAAGCTGGTTCTTTGAGAAGATAAACAAAATTGATAAACCTTTAGACAGACTCGTCAAGAAAAAGAGGGAGAGGATTCAAATCAATAAAATTAGAAATGTAAAAGAAGTTACAAGAGACACCGCAGAAATACAAAGCATCCTAAGAGACTACTAATAGTAACTCTATGCCAATAAAATGGACAACCTGGAAGGAATGCACATATCCTTAGAAAGGTATAACCTTCTATGAATGAACCAGGAAGAAATAAAAAATATGAACAGACCAATCACAGGTAATGAAATTGAAACTGTGATTAAAAACCTTCCAACAAACAGAAGTCCAGAACCAGATGACTTCACAGGTGAATTCTATCAAACATTCAGAGAAGAGCTAACACCTATCTTTCTCAAACTCTTCCAAAAACTGCAGAGAAGGAAAACTCCCAAACTCATTCTATGAGGCCACCATCACCCTGAAAACAAAACCAGACAAAGATACTACAAAAAAAGAAAAATTCAGACCAATATCACTCATGAATATAGATGCAAAATCCTGAACAAAATACTAGCAAACAGAATCCAATGACACATTAAAAGGATCATATACCACGATTAAGTGGGATTTATCCCAGGGATGCAAGGATTCTTCAATACAGTCAAATCAATCAATGTGATAAACCAAACTAAGAAACTGAAGAAGAAAAACCATATGATCATCTCAATAGATGCAGAAAAAACTTTTGACAAAATTCAACACTGATTTATGAAAAAAAACTCTCTAGAAAGTGAGCATAGAGGGAACCTACCTCAACATAATAAAGGCAATATACAACAAACCCACAGCAAACATCATTCTCAATGGTGAAAAACTGAAAGCATTTTCTCTAAGATCAGAACAAGACAAGGATGTCCACCTTGCCACTTTTATTCAGCACAGTTTGGGTAGTCCTAGCCACGGCAATCAGAGAAGAAAAGGAAATAAAAGTAATACAAGTTGGAAAAGAAGAAGTAAAACTGTCAGTTTGCAGATGACATGACACCATACATAGAGAATCCTAAAGATGCCACCAGAAAACTACTAGAGCAAATCAATGAATTTGGTAAAGTAGCAGGATACAAGATTAACACACAGAAATCTCTTGCATTCCTAAACAATAATGATAAAAAATGTCAAAGAGGAATTAAGGAAACATTCCGAATTAACCATTGCAACAAAAAGAATAAAATATGTAGGAATAAACCTACATAGGGAGACAAAAGACCTTTATGCAGAAAAGTATAAGACACTGATGAAAGAAATTAAAGATGACACAAACAATGGAGAGATATACCATGTTCTTGGATTGGAAGAATCAACATTGTGAAAATGACTATACCACACAAAGCAATCTACAGATTCAATGCAATCCCTATCAAATTACCAATGGCATTTTTTACAGAAGTAGAACAAAAAATCTTAAAATTTGTATGGAGACCCAAAAGACCCCAAATAGCCAAAGCAGTCTTGAGGGAAAAAAACAGAGCTGGAGGAATCAGACTCCCTGACTTCAGACTATACTACAAAGCTACAGTAATCAAGAGAGTATGGTACTGGCACAAAAACAGAAATATATATCAATGGCACAGGATAGAAAGCCCAGAGATAAACCCACACACCGATGGTCAATTAATCTATGACAAAGGAGGCAAGGATATACAATGAAGAAAAGACAGTCTCTTCAATAAGGGGTGCTGGGAAAACTGGACAGCTACATGTAAATGAATGAAATTAGAACACTCCCTAACACCATACACAAAAATAAACTCAAAATGGATTAGAGACCTAAATGTAAGAGTGGACCCTATAAAACTCTTAGAGGAAAACATAGGAAGAAGACTCTTTGACATAAATCACAGCAAGATCTTTTTTGATCCACCTCCTAGAGTAATGGAAATAAAACCAAAAATAAACAAATGGGACCTAATGAAACTTAAAAGCTTTTGCAAAGCAAAGGAAACTACAAAGAAGACAAAAAGACAACCCTCAGAATGGGAGAAAATATTTGCAAATGAAGCAACTGACAAAGGATTAATCTCCAAAACATACAAGCAACTCATGCAGCTCAATATCAAAAAACCAAACAACCCAATCCAAAAATGGGCAGAAGACCTAAATAGACATTTCTCCAAAGAAGATATACAGTTTGCCAACAAACACATGAAAGAATGCTCAACATCATTAGTCATTAGAGAACTGCAAATCAAAACTACAATGAGGTATCACCTCACACCAGTCAGAATGGCCATCATCAAAAAATCTGCAAACCATAAATGCTGGAGAGGGTGTGGAGAAAAGGGAACCCTCTTGCACTGTTGGTGGGAATGTAAATTGATTCAGCCACTATGGAGAATAGTATGGAGGCACCTTAAAAAACTATAAATAGAACTATCATACAAGCCAGCAATCCCACTACTAGGCATATACCCTGAGAAAACCATAATTCAAAAGGAGTCATGTACCACAATGTTCATTACAGCACTATTTACAATAGCCAGGACATGGAAGCAATCTAAGTGTCCACTGACAGATGAATGGATAAAGAAGACGTGGTACATATATACAATGGAATATTACTCAGCCATAAAAAGGAATGAAATTGGGTCATTTGTTGAGATGTGGATGGATTTAGAGACTGTCATACAGAGTGAAGTAAGTCAGAAAGAGAAAAACCAATATCGTATATTAACACATATATGTGGAACCTAGAAAAATGGTACAGGTGAACCGGCTTGCAGGGTAGAAATTGAGACACTGATATAGAGAACAAATGTATGGACACCAAGGGGGGAAAGCGGCAGGGAGGGGTCGGGGTGGGAGTGTGGTGTGATGAATTGGGAGATTGGGATTGACATGGATACACTAACATGTATAAAATGGATAAATAATAAGAACCTGCTGTGTAAAAAAATAAATAAAATAAAATGCAAAAATTCAAAAAAATGAAGAAAACACTGGTAAAAAAGAAGATGGTCTATCTTAGTGCATGTTCCTTTTCAACTGGAAAACAATTTCTATTCTACAGTTGTTGGATGGAGTGTCCTACAATTACTAATTAAGTCAAGTTGTCAATAATGTTTAGGTCTTTTATATCCTGAACATACTTTCTATTTGTCCTATCAATTGCTGAGAGAGGAGTGTTGATCTCCAACCATAATTGTGAATTTTTTCCTTTCTTTCTATCAATTTTTACTTTATGTATTTTGAAGGTCTGTTGCTAGATACATACACATGTAGGATTATAATGTTTTCCTGGAGAATTGACCTTTTTATCGTTATGTAATGCTCCTCTTTATCTCTGGTAATATTTATTATTCTAAAGTCTACTTTGTCAGTTATAAACATAGCTACTCAGCTTTCTTTTGATTAGTATTTTCATAGTATATATTTTCCCATCTCTTTACTTTTAACTTATCTGTGTTCTATATTTAGAATGGGTTTCTGTGCTTCCCTGGTGGTGCAGTGGTTAAAAATTCGCCTGCCAATGCAGGGGACACGGGTTCGAGCCCTGGTCCGGGAAGATCCCACATGCCGTGGAGCAACTAAACCCATGAGCCACAACTACTGAGCCTGTGCTCTAGAGTCTGCGAGCCACAGCTACTGAGCCTGCGTGCCACAACTACTGAAGCCCGCGTGCCTAGAGCCTGCTCTCCACAACAAGAGAAGCCACCACAACGAGAAGCCCGCGCACTGCAATGAAGAGTAGCCCCCGCTCGCTGCAAAGAGAGAAAAGCCTGCACGCAGCAATGAAGACCCAATGCGGCCATAAATAAAGTAAAAATAAATAAATAAATTCATTTTTTTAAAAAAAACGTGTTTTTTAAAAAAAATGGGTTTCTTGGAGACAGCATATAGTTGAGTCTTGCTTTCTTAGCCAACCTGGCATTCTGGGCCTTTAGGTGATGTGTTTATTTCATTTACATTTAATATAATTATTTCATGGTTAGATCAAACTCTTTCTTGCTAGCTGTTTTCTAATGTTTTATCCATTCTTTGTTTCTTTTTTCCTTTTCCTGCCTTCTTTTGAATTCAGAGTGTTGTTTTTATTCCAGTTTATTTCTACTATGGGCTTTTACCTTTTTATAAAAAGGTCTGTGGTTGCTATATGTTTTAAAATATATGTTTAATTAATCAAGATCTACCTTAAAACCATATTACATCACTTCAAATGTAGTGTAAGGACCTTAAAATAGTATATGCCCAATATTTAAAAAAGAATATATACAATGTATATGTATAACTTAATCACTTTGCTGTACAGCAGAAATTAACACAACATTGTAAATCAACTATACTTCAATAAACGTATTGAAAAAAATAGTATATGCCCAACTGCTCCCTCGCATCTGCTTTTATCAGACTTATGTTTACATTTGCAATAAATATATAATACTACTGTTTTTGCTTTAGATAGTTATCTCTTGAAGGAACTAAAATAAGAAAAATTAATTTTATATTACCTTGTTTTACTCCATTTCCCATACTCTTCATTTCTTGATGTAGAGCCAGGTTTATGGTTGGTCTCATATTCCTTTTTGCCCGAGGAACGTCCTGAATTCTGAATATATTTTGAAGGTAGAGCCAATGAGGTTACCAGACGTATTGGATATAGCCTTTGAGAGAAAGCAAAGTCAAGTATGACCTCAAGGCTGATAAATCAAAATAACAGCACCAAATAATTTTTCAAAAGTGCATTTAGGGGGACTTCCCTGGTGGTCCAGTGGGTAAGACTCCAAGCTCCCATTGCAGGGGTCCCGGGTTTGAACCCTGGTCGGGGAACTAGATCCCAAATGCATACCACAAGCTAAGAAGCCCACGTGCCACAACTAAGACAGGGCACAGCCTAATACTTTTTAAAAATTAAAAAGAAAACTTAAAAAAATGCATTTAGGAAGAGATACTAGTGTGAAAACAAATTCAACTCTAAAAGAATACAACTTGATACACCTAATGTATTTTATAATCCGATATCTGCCATGGATTTTTCTGCCTCTCAAAGTTCCAATTTCAAAGACATGTAGAAGTTCTGATGGGGGGGATCTATAGATCTTGTCTGTGTGACTCCTATATAAATATATGCCTACTTTATTTCCTCCTTGTCAACCTGGATGCAAAACTCAATCCCTTCACTAGTTTCAACAGGAAATCTACTCCTCCCACATTTACCAGGTTTCCTCATCTTTCTTTCACTTTCTCATGTGGTCTTTGTTCCCTCTCTATGAAATTGCTTCCTGTAAATTTTGAATTCCTCTTATTTTGTGTGGAATATAAGGATCTCCTACACTCAGCATTATATACACGATACTGCTTAGGGAGGTTATCAGAATAAAGGAGGCTTCAGGAGCTGCCTTTCTTAGAAATTTAGGTATATAAATACACCTTACTGTTCCAGGTAAAGTTCACCTGGAATTTGCAGGCAGGAGGTTTATCAGAAGTGCTCTTGAAAACAGAAGTGCTCTTTGAAGGAGCAAGGAGCTAGATTAAGTAAAGGTAGAATTTGAAATGAGATACAGTTGAAACAGTACTCTCAGCGAATGCCACAGAGATCCCTCAAGAATGAGATGATCCTACAAAGATGTCCCACATTAAGGAATGTACCCCACAACAATCAATCATCAGATATGGCTGCCCCCAGGAACTAGAGCTGAGACTTGAGCATGGCAGTTTCCTTCAGCTGAGGGCAATTCCCAGAGTTGCATGCAACTGTAAGTAATCAGTAGTCAATACTCCCAGCATCTGGGACCATGAAGCCTTAACCAGGAAGGGGAATCTAGGAGGTCTCCAAATGCATCCACTACAGTCCATCCCATGCCATTTAGTTCCACTTGCTTTGTACAGCATATCCCCTCCACAAGGAAACAACTCCTTCAGGATTACAATTCTCCTCCTTTCCTCGGAAAGTTTTTAGAGGAAGTTTAGTGGGACAAACTAGTGTTAGCCTCCTTCTCCCTTTCTCCTTCCTCCCCCACCCTCAGCTGCCCTCACCCCTCCAACTATTCTCTAGGCTGCACCTGATATTTATAGTCTCCCTCATCTATTAACCTCGTCTACTAGAGTTCACCCACCCTTGACAATCAATGGGTAGTCAGCTGGTCTCCAGCACTTACTTGGTGGATGACCCAGACCCCTTTCCCTGAGGGGGTCTGGGCCCATAGTTGCTGTGCCCTTTTCAGGTTGTGGCTTCTGCACATGTCCATTTACCATTAAAATTAGTTAGAGCAATACCAAGAACCCCCTTCCCTTCACCCTCTTCTCTAAGCAGATCACTTGTGTGCCAAATGTATTATATTTAAAGTGCCATTAAACACCTACAGGATGTAGAGTTGTGGGGATGGGAAGAACAAGTTCCCCAAATGGGTCATTGGAAGTGATAATAAGCATAGTCCCTTCTCCTTGCAACCCTTAGTTCCCAGATCCACATATTTTCCCTTGGGGAATACAGCAGCACATAATGGTTGATGATTTAGGGTGTGCTCTTGATTCTGTAGGATGAAGGTATATACCACATTCTTGCACAGTATAATTTCCAACTTTCCACCTTAGGTGTATACCTTCAAAAAGCCATTCCATCACTATCAGGCCGGCAGAATCAGGGTGGTAAAATGTGATAGGACCAGTGAATCTCATGGTCAGATGCCTACTGTTACACCTCATTTGATGTAAAGTGCATTGCTTGGGCCAATGAAATTTATGTAGGATCACATATTGGTAGATCAAACATTTTGTTTGCTCATGGATAATGGTGCGGCCTATGAGTCTAATGAGCAGGAAAGGCAATCATATAGAGAACACCACTCAAAATAAATTTCTGCCTCTCGAGATTTCACAGACACAGTGTAATCAACTTTGTCTAGTTGGTCCCCTCAAGGTACCGTGCCATATTAGAGGGCAGCATTAGTCTTGCTGCTGCTAGGTCAGATGATTGGCAGCAGCACTATTAGGTCTGCTCTGGAGTGCCCACATTGTTGGGCTCATGCACAGCCTCCATCCCTGTCTCCATAGTTTCTCCTGTATAAACCCTTTGTGCAACACTGCAGTGACTTTCAACGAAGACTAGCTAAGTTATTCTACATGGTTATTTAGTGCCCCTTCAACAGATTCTCTCTGGTGGGCATTTTGATGTGAATCAAAGATATCCACACTTTATGCCCGTGTTTATATGTCAATTCAAATGCCTCTTCTCGAAAACTCTCACTCTTCTTTCTCCATCCAAGCCCCTGAACAATTAACCAAACTGTTTGTCACTGCTAATGAGTCCATGTATAATCTTATATCAACCTGCTTCTCTTTTGACACAAAATAAATAATCATGCACACACCCAAACCTCTGCCAATGGTGAGACTGTCCCTCACTGCTGTCTTTCAAGGCTACCCTGAGTGAGGCTTTTGGGCGGAAGTCCAAATTGTGTATCAGTTGTCTACTGTTGTGTAACAAACTACCCCAAAACCAAGTGGTTTAAAACAACAACAGTTTATTATTTCTTAAAGTGAGATGACAAACATGGCCAAGGATGGAGACAAATGAAATGGAATGAGGGTGAGTCATAAAATGAGTATGTCTAGTACAGTGATTGTGATACCATCGTCAACCAAAAATTGCAGGACGTGGGATAGAGACTGAGCTAGACAATAAAGTTTTAAATAAACATAGGAGATAAAAGAGAAAATCTTCATGCTTCCTACTAAACAAAACCAGAATTCCTTACCTTTGTCTTCAGGGCTCTCCTCACTTTAGACTTTATTTTCCTGTTAAATATTCTCCTCCGGTGCCAATTTTAAGACCTTATCAGAAACCATTGCGAGGAAACGGCCTTCTACCTACTGCCTTCATGTTATTCCTTCATCCTGGAGTTTCCCTCCTACCCCACCACACTCCAACCCTTTATGAAATACTTAATTACTTTTTCTGATCCAACTCAATTTCTTTTTCTGAAGTAAGCGAGGACATATGTAAACAAACGGAGCCTCCATGAAGAAACTCCTGTCAAGAATAAACCTTCCCTCCCCTGAACCCACTGAAATCCTTAAAAGCAGTGTCCAACCCTTACTGACCTTTATACCGCTGCACAAAGCACGTACAGGTGTTTACGGTTTAATAATTGAATGACTCAGCACCTTCATGCTTAGGCCATACAGCCTTGTATGATACTTCGGAGTCATTTATCATTTCTATAAGTTAAAATCTCTTTGAAGTCAGAGACCAGGTCATAATTGAAAATTATTTTCAATTTTCAATTGAAAATTGAAAATTGAAAATAATTGATTTTCCTAGCATGTAGCAAAATGTCATGACACTTAGTATCAAAATGTTTAAGTTCATTTGTTATGGGAATTACTGCTAATCAAGGACACGTGAAAAGGGAAGGTGCTCTGTTATAAGAACAGCCTCAGTGGTTTCCATGAATCCACTTTTGAAGGTGGAATGCCCCTTTAGAGATGTCTTGAGAATCAAGGTAAGGGGGACGAATCTTTGCATTCTGTATGACCCAGGCATTGAATGTGTGCTGCATCCCAGGAAGAGTGCATAACTTTGAGTGAAGCCGCTTCCTTGAGCCAGGGGCAATTCCTGAAGAAGAACACAGCTGTGAGCTGTCAGCATCCAAAATTCCAGTCAACTTGGAGAGAACTTGGTTCTAGAAGGGGATGTGGGTGGTACACAACAGCATCAAATACAGCATCCTGAGGGGGAAATGGAGCCTCTTGTTCACCTTCTGTACCAATAAATCCTCTTCTGAGGTATAGGTGAAAAAACAGGACTGAACTTACTTTTGGCACCTAAGCCTCAAACTCCTCTGTGAGCCCAAATGACTCTTTTTTTCCTTTGAGGATTTAAATTGGCACCTGAGCTATTTATTTCTGATTCTGCCCTGTCACTTGGATACTGGGGAGGTTTTTTCACACTCACCTACACAGTGCCAGTCACTCGTGCCAATACCGCTGCTGCCCCAGCCTAATCAGGCAGGGTCTTCCTGCATCAGCAGCCATCTCTGTGGCATATTGCTTTCTGGGCGTTATACAGTTGTCCCTAGACTGAACATCACAGCTTTAGAGAATATCGCCCTGAAAAAAATATTCCCACCAGCATCCTCTATCATCTTTTCCACTCTCAGAATCAAGGCTGACTTTTGGGTTAATGACTTCTACATACAAGGAAGGAGCATCAGCTTCTGTTCTTTTCAGCGCTTACATGCATGATCTCTGCCTCCTACAAGAAGAAGCAGCCAGAGTATCTATTGGGCAATTTTGCTTGCAGGGATTAGTTGTCTCCTTGGTTCCTCCTTGTTTTCTGCTCTTAGTTCCTGGATGGCTAAGGAAAGTCTCCCCTAGCAAGTGTTGTTTGCTTGGAAATACCCATCTTTTCTATAACAAAATTTTAAAAGGGGTTGGGGGAGAAAGATACTTCCACCTGGCAACCTATGCATTAAAAATGTACCATATAAATGAGTAGCTCCTAAGTTAAAGGTGGATGGTTCCAGCTGTTCTCTCTGAGATCAGACTTCATACACTAAGTTAATGGACACAGTCTCTCACCAGGTTTTCTGAGAGGGAAGTTGATTTTACTGTTAGACCAGCAACATCGGCTGCAACTCCCCAAGTCTCTACTAAGGTCTCCAGTTCAAGTCTGCCATTTGTTTGGGTTCCATCAAGACAGGATCTGTCACCTTTCTCTCTCCTCTTCTTGTATAAATCTTTACTAACAAGGCGAATTTAGATCTCCCGTTCTAAAGCTTCTCCAATAATGCCTTACTGTATGTCGCTCTTGTAATAACATGCTTTGACTGAATCTGATTTTCCAAACTGTTCAATAGCACTTTGTCATATGGCTCATTGCAAAAGACTCTCTAGCATTAACACATTTCCAGAGAACTTTTCTCCTTCCTGTTGGTACATGGTAGGGGAGCAGATGTACCAGTCTCTGTAACTTTCCACATTATCAAGTACACCTGTCGATGCTGTCAAGTATTTCATCACAGAGGTGAAGCTCTGGCAGGACTGAGATCATGTGTACCTCCTAATGCCAAGCCTGTAAATTTTCTTTTAATCTCCCTCACATCTCTGCCTCTGAAGCCTGCCACTATTGCAACACAGCATGCTCTCTTCAAACTCACAATCCCGCTGTCTGTTCCCTCAAATTGGACTGCTTGAGAATGCAAGCTAGTATATGGTTAACAAATTAGCAGCCTCTGCTGGGGATTCCAAAGCTTGCTGGTAACTGATTCAACGGTAGATGTTCTACATCTGGGGGACTCTGTCTCAACAAATGGAGCTTGGTAGGGGACTTTGGTCAGGCAATATCACAATGGCCATGTACACACTTCCCCTTCCAAACAGAATGTTATATTTTAGAGTCTGTTGAGGTAAACGTCAAAAAAAAATCCTCATTTGAAACTTGGGTTGGTTTTGGCTTATGTAATGGTATGATAACTTCCTTTTTGCTTAAAATATTCAATCTTGAACAGTGTATCCCTATACAAAACCTGAAAATTTGACCTAAGAGCAGATCTCTACTTTGGGTTCCCTATGAGACTGTTTAAAATTCTCAGAAGGGCTGTTGTTCAACTGAAAATAGAGATGCCGTGAGGCACATCCTAAAAATCCATAGAAGGCTTTTGAAAGGGTCTCTGAGAAATCACCTTAAATCTTTCTATGTCTTAAGAAAGGATTTTACAGTTATACATTTTACTTCATATTTACCCTAAGACCATGTTTCCTGACAGCACCCTGGATTTACTCTTTGCCCTGAGGCTCTTTTTTACTTTTGAGAGTCTTCTTCTGGGAGAGACTAGAGATGAGATTTGGTTTTATTTTTAAACCTAGCAAAGCAAGGGCCATTTTTACTTGTTCTACATTCTGCTTGAAAATGGAATAGTTTCTATTTTAACTCATATCTCTTTATCTTCATTTTATGATAGTAGCTAGAAAACCTTAATTGTCACTTTCAACATTTAGCCAGAAATATCCTTATCCAGATCAATTAGTTCACTAGGTGTAGTTCTATATTCTGCAGTGATAGTTTTCATAAACTTCCCACCACTACATATCCAAGGTCTTCTATCTTCCAGCCCCCAATAACATTTCACTCACTCTCCTTCAAGCCTTCACTGACAGTCACTTTGATGCTCACTGGTCCTGGTAACACCCTACTTCCAGGTAACAAAACCTGTTACTTTTGCTACATAGCAAATCCACCTAAAACCTACTTATATAAAACATTCATTTTGCTCATGATTTTGTCTGACAGGAATTTTAGGAAGGGTTCAGCCGGGCAAATCCTGCCTGGAGTCTTTCATGCAGTTGTTGTCAAATGCTGGCCAGGGCTACGGTCATCTGAAGGCTCAGCTGGGCTGGATGTCCAAGAAGGCTCCCTCTCATGGCTGGCAGTCGACACTAGCTGTCAACTGGGAGCTGAGCTCTGCTGTCCACTGAAGCACATACAGGTGGCCCCAACATCTGGCTTAGTTTCCTCACATCTTGGAAGCTTTGGGTAATTGGAATTCTAACACAGCAACTCAGGGCTTCAAGTGTGAGTGTTCACTGAGGTTGGATGAGTTTCTGTAAATGCACTTTTTACATATCATACAAAGTTACAGACAGGAAAAAGGTCTTAAAAGCCTTCATTATTGTCCCTTTAACACCCCTACCTAACAAGTTACCATATTTACAAGTAGAAATATCTTCTGAGAAATGTCAGCCATCTTGTTTGAATCCCCTGAAACAAAACAATTTCTGTGATGCACATAGAGTTATGCCAAGAAGTCCATCTGCCAGCCAGAATTTCATCCTTTAAATACCTTGTTATGGCAGCACAAAAGAACACAATGAGCTTTGTTTAGAGTGTCAGTCTTCCATCTCTGGGCTAAAAGGATTAGGTCTAAATTGCACATCATTACATAAGACCACATGAAAATGTTTGCTTCTTTTGTCCTTAAAAGTACTTCATGGTGTTTTATAAAAAGCCAAAAAAAATGTTAATTGAACTAAAGAAATCTATTCATAAGGTCATAAGCAGTAGATTTGCCAGGCATTCTAATTTATGTTATTATTTGTTTAACAGACAAAAGTCAGGGGAATTTTCAAATATAGTCATTTGTTGGATATGACAGGGGGTTGAGGAGAGCTCATAAAGCATGATGATTCAAAGGAAGCAATTTGGAGTCAGATCTGGTTTTAGCCTCTCTGGTTACTAAGTATGACTAGAAAATTTACTTAACCTCTCTGTGGCTCATTTCCCTCATTTGTAACATGGAGATAAAAGTATTCAACTTCTAAGGTTGTTTTAAGGGTTAAATGAAATAACACATGTAATTTACTTACCAGGGCTTGGCACACAGTAGATGTATAGTTAACAAGTCAGATAAGAGTGAGCATACACTTTCAATAGGTTGTGTGTGTGTGTGTGTGTGTGTGTGTGTGTGTGAGTGTGTGTATGAAAGAGAGAGAGGGAGAAGGGAGAAGTGGAGAAGGAGAGGGAGGCAGGAAGGCAGAGAGAGAGAATGAGGGAAATTGAGGGAGAGGGAGAGAGAATATTTTGGGAAGGGCATATAGATAACATTGTTAGAAATGCAGTATACATGTGATGGTGATTTGTTAATGCTAACTTACTTGTTGAAGAGATTTTGAAGATGTTGGAATGGAAAAGGAATGGAATGTCAGGAAGTATTTGGAGATTATCTGACTTTGAGAGAGTCACTTGTCTCCTGTACACAGGACAAAACAGGAAGTTGGAAACCTTTCTCACCTCCTCCTCCCCCTTCTGTTCTCATGTTAGTTCTAATTTTGCAGGCAGCCCCTCTCCCAGCACTTCTATGCACCTGTGGTCAGAGGTTGTCCTTTGAACAAGACTCAGCTGTCCACTAGGTGAAACAGTTGGAAAGCCACTAGGCCATTACAATGTCACTGCAAATAACTTAGAGGTATTTTCATATTATTATGGGAGAAAAGCCCAGTCTAATATACAAACAAAAGCGAACTTTCCTAAGGAACAAGAGTTGTGGAAGGAGTGAAAGAAAGATTCTGAGGTAGGCAAGGCCTTTCCTTGCTTTTCAGATGAACTGATGAGGTCATTCCTGTTTTAATCTGTTGAGTTAGGCCATTTGGAAGAAATGCACTCTGCAATATAATGCGGTAATCTTGCCATTATAATTAGAATAATAAGTTCCATTGCTTAGGCTTATTTCTATAGTGGTTTTGCTCAAAAAGTAATATTCAGCTTAGCCATGTAAGTAAAAAAAAAAAAAGCGTATCAGTGGCCAATTTCCAGGTTTTTCAAAAAAAAATAGAATTTTTATTTTACCTTAATACAGGTCTGTTCAAAAGCAATTCTGTTAACACCCTTCAAATAACCTTTTAAAATATTACTTATGAATCTATGCACCTTGATAAAATGTTTCCTGTTTCTCATTTCCCCAAGGCTAAAGTGACACAATTATTAGCTTTTGATAGGGTTAAACAATAACTACCCATGCTTACCTTTGTGAAAGAATGGAAAATAAATATACCTTGAAGCATTGTAATGGTTGAAAAGATTCCCATACTTCAGTTCCTTCTTATGTTTCTTTTTCCTAGAAGAGCACAGAGAGATTTAAATGAATCTTTTAAATAATTTTTTTCTCTACTTCTCATGATGAGTAAAGTCCTTTCTATCTCTAAATGTTAACAATATCATCCTTTTTAATGGGGACCCTCTTTAATCCTGTGTAGTAGTAGTTATAGTATACCAGGAACATTCTATCAATAGATGCTGGGGATATACCAGTAAACACAGCAGATACAAATTCCTGCTTTCATAGAGTCTATGGTCTAGTGGGGGGGAGACAGAAAATGAACACTGTAAGTATCGAATGTGGCAATAAATGATAGAAAATTAAGGCAGGAAGGGAATAGGGAGTGTCAGTGGGGCTGGGCAGGGGTTGTGGTTTCAGATAGGGTGGTCAGAGAAAGGTTCTTGAGAAGATGACATTTAAGGAAAGATGTGAAGGAAGTAGAGGAGATGCTGTGTTTTAAAGAATAGTTGGCAGGCCAAGTAGAGTCAGTTAAGGGGAGAACAGTAAGAAATGAGAGGTAAGAGGGGCCCAGTCTGGTAGTCTATTGTAAGTTTCCCAGGTCAGTTCTTTCTTACTGGAAGCTTAACTAGAATCCTGGATTATGGAAACCTTACCCTTCTGATGGGAATTTAGGCAGTTCCTTATACTGTCCTCAATTTTTTTCTTAGCTCCAAAAATGAGAACTCAGAAATATTCAGTTTGACTGACTGTACTCTGCTAAACTTTTATTTCTATTTTTAGTCAATGCTTATAAAATACTTTATTTTGTAAAATATTTCATCATGACTGTCCATAAAAATTATTTTGCAGAATCCTCATTAACCTGTGTCATATGAGATTTAGTGTCTTGTTTGCAAATTTATAAGCTGTAGAAGGATTACCTGTGACTTCTATATTTTTTGTGTGAGAGCATTGATTTTATTTTTATTTAAATTTTAGTATTTCCCATGATGAATCATTTTTCAACATTATATTGAATTAGAAATAAAGGTACTCAAAAGTTACTAATAAATGCTATATATCATGCTATGTTTTGTGTTGCTTGAATTGGTAGCACTGAACTTTGAGGACTTTCTCAGAGTTACGGAAGGGAAATAACTCTGTGACTTAGACTGTTATAGAATTTGTGATGAGGAATTCACACTTCCCAGTAGCTTATGCAGCACTGTTTTCACATTACATCCATCCAATCTTCTGTGAAGAGAAATACTAGATTGATGTTTTCCAGAGTATTTCTGTTACCCTCCAGAGTTAGGTACTTTTAAACAAATATTGTCCTTTCAGTTTGTTTGCACATTTCATAGGTAATTTCATAGGTAATTTCCCCTGTGCCAGAATTTGCTATTTCAAGATATTGAGGCAAACAAGACTGCTAGAAATAAAAAACAAGGGAGGCACTTCCATGTACCAAGCATATGATGGTAAATATCTCCTCGAGTAGCTGAATCCAATCCCTCCAAAGAAGGTTGGTTCATTTGGCCTCTTAGAATAATGTTGAACTTTTTCCTAGCAGAGATATGGCGTGGTATTCGATTGAGGAAGCTGCACAGTGCATTTGGTCAAGACCTAAGGTTAAACCTGCCTTTTAAGCTGGAGAGGATCAGATGGAGTCTTTATGGCCACTCTGGATGGACTGTGTTTACACTGTGAATACTGAAAAGCATGCATTTCCTCTCAAATACTAGGATCTGCAGCTGCTGGTTAAAAATACATCCAATTGGATGCCAAAAGCTGAAGCAATGGTCCATACATTTTAAGAATATAAGAAGAAAAGCTTGTGATTCTTTTATAATTGCATTGCCCATAATAAAATGTCTTAGAAAAGATTCTTGCAGAATTTCTGCTTCTCTATGCATTTGGTTAAATTAAATCAATCTGTTTAACATGAATGAATTTTTCAGAAAGATAAAGAGATTTTTAACTTTTCAAAATAATTGTGTGTTTTTCTTTGTTAGTGAAAAAGGCATACAAAAGCTCTAAATATTAGACATATTAGATGATAAATGAGGTTTTGGGGGTTTTTTTGTTTTGTTTTGTTTTGTTTTGTTTTTTGCGGTACATGGGCCTCTCACTACTGTGGCCCCTTCCGTTGCAGAGCGCAGGCTCAGCGGCCATGGCTCACGGGCCCAGCCACTCTAAGGCATGTGGGATCTTCCCGGACCGGGGCACGAACCCGTGTCCCCTGCATCGGCAGGCGGACTCTCAACCACTGCGCCACCAGGGAAGCCCATAAATGAGGTTTTATCTATAAAAAAAGGAAGAAGAGTAATTTTATATTATATGCCTCAAGAGCCTTTTTTTAACATTACTTTAGATTTTTATGTAAGGATTACATAGGATTTTGGAAATCCTAGATCTGAAAAGGACCTTGAAAGTTACTTAGTTCAGAAATGCTAACAACAACAACAATGATGTTAATAATATAGCTAACCTTTGAGCACTTACCATTTGCTGGGCACTGTTTTAAGAAGCTTTACATATGTAATCTTAGTCAATCTCCAAAATAACCCTATGATGTAAATATTATTAACTTCATTTGACAGATAAGGGAACTGAGACACAAAATGTTTTAACAAATCTGCCTGAGGTCATGGAGCTAGCAAGTGGAAGAGTCAGAAAGCTGAAGAAACACTTATAAAATTATCCCAGCCAGTTCTGTCCATGGAAAGTGTACACAGCTGTCAAGGAATGTGATCTGAAGGTGCCAGAAGGTCTACCCAAATACATCACCTTCAACAGTTTACGACACTGCCTCAAGTTCTCACCAACAGAGAAAGTGCTTTGTGTGAAGATAATCCCTCCAAAAGGTTATATTTTAAAAAATATTACCTAAGAATTGCCCATTAATGATAGCACGACCAGATTGACACATTTTAGGGAGAATTGGATGATAAAAGGAAAAACGAAAAGAGCTGTTGAAAGTAAACACCATAACAGACACTCTTGGTAAATCTTGGCAAAATGGCGGGGGGTGGGGGGTGGGGGGTGGGAATGAAGACAAAATTCATCCAATTTGGCTTTAGTTGGATATGGAAATTATCTATCTTAAAATGTCTTCTCATTTGGGAGATACAGTCATACTTGATAGTTAAAACTTTACTATTTGCACTGCTAAAGTTTGATTAACAGCAAAAATTATCTCTGTATAACATATTTTCCTTACCACTTGCTTTTTTGAACAGAGATTCTTAAATAAGGGTCCCACATACAGCCCCTATTAATATATTAAATTTCAAGTATGTATGGAAGAATGCAAAGCACCCTAAGAAGATTATCCAAAGAGTTCATCAGATTCTCACAAGTACAGTTTGTCCTCCATATCTGTGGGTTCTGCATCCACTGATGCAACCAGCCACAGATCAAAAATATTTGAAGAAAAAAATTCCAGAAAGTTCCAAAAAGCAAAACTTGAATTTGCTATGTGCCTGGCAACTATTTACACAGCATTTACATTGTACTTCCAACTATTTCCATAGTATTTATATTGTATTAGGTATTATAAGTAATCTAGAGAAGATTTAAACTATACAGAAAGATGTGCATAGGTTGTGTGTAAATACTATGCCATTTTACATAAGGGACTTAAGCATCCATGGAGTTTGTTATTCTCGGTGGGGGGTGGGGGGTAGGGGGCTGGAACAAATCCCCCCAAGGACGGCTGTATATATGAATCACCCAAAATAGTTAAATCAGCACAAAATTAACCTACCCCAGCGGCACTTCCTACCTATCACCTAAAATTAATGCCTGCTGGAGCTGGTCTTTAACAACGCAGAGACTATAGCATACAACTGTTTTGAATTATGTATCTTAGTCAGCATCCAGGGCTACATTCAAGCTGATGTTGTAGAAAGCAAAATATGGTATGCAAAACGGTAGGCAGAATAACATTACATACCACTGGTTTGCTAGAATTATCTTTCGCCTTTTCACTGTGTTGCTGCAACAATAAATGCAACTCTTCAGGACTGGGGTTTTAGGTAAATAATGCAACGAGGAAGTGAGACAGGTAGGTCAATGAAAGTTCCTAGCAAAGGGTTAGGCAAATAGAATGGGCAGTCAATTAATTAAAATGCTTTTCAAAATGAACAAACTGACCTGGCTTTCTTGGTGAGCTATTACCAGGTTCTTTTGAGTTCTTAAAACATTTTCTTTACTCTCTGTTTCACAACAAACGTGGGCCAATTGCTGTGAGTTAATTGAAAAGGATTGTTTCCTAGTTGCCAAGAAACGGCGCTTTCTTACATTATGCAGGCCATTATGTGCACAGATCAAGCTTCCTGATTTTTCTTTCAGGGTTTAAGAATATTGGCTGCTGTGATTTAGTTGTCCCTTGAGCAGAGGAGCGCAAGTCAAGAAGGATTTCAGGGGTATTGTTCCATTTCAATTTACCAAGTAAGATTTGGATTTATTTGAAAGTGCTATCTTCTCCCTTATGCTTAACTTTTCCTAAATCACTTAAATGCTTTTGAGTGAATGGGTGAATATGAAACGATGACTTTACCTGGGATAGCTTCAAGTAAAATCGTGCTAAACTGATTTTCTTCCAGCTGAAGTTTCTGAGGGAAAAAAATTTTTTTAAAGAGGTAGCCCTAATAATTGAGGTCTGTGAGACAGCCTCTAGAGTTTGTTTCTCATTGTTTTCAGAGTAGTAGATACAGGTAAACCAAGAAGTTGTGAGTGTATTTAGGGTTGAAATTCTAAAATCATTGCTAAGGAAGCAAATATCATGATTTCTTATTTGGAGAAAAGATTTCAAATCTGACTGGTTCCAGCTGAGAAATGGACTTTATATTTGTTAACTTCAAAAGGAAGACTTGTTGATCTTATGTATAACTTGGTTACCTGTCTCTCTTAAAAACAAAGCCTCTCTGCTGGCTATTTTCCTCATGATTTTATCTTAAAGATGAAGATAAAATCAGGGTCCTGTACTCAGTGTAGCTTACTAATACATATGATACAAACAAAAAATGCACCCTTCTTTCTCAGGAAGGAAAATATCATTTATTGATTCAAGGTTAGCTGCTCCCAGGCAAAGTAGTGCTCACTGTGGGTAATAATGTGGGATAAGTGTTTGACAAGGACCCTGTGTATTGAGTTTGCTGAGTCAATTCATCCTCCCACTCTTAGAGTTCACACTTTCACAGGGTTAGGTTGAACTCTGTAATCCTGTGAACTTACAATCACAACATCACACAGTTTACATAGACTATACGTTGAAAACAAGCTTTGTCAAATTTGCAGGGAACCTAGCTGAGCGCTGTTATTGATCCTCTCTTTCAAAGTCATATTTTACCTCCTCTCCTGCATGGCTCTGGATTTCCTAGGAATGTATTTCCTTTACAAGGAAGATCATTGTAATGGATACAAGTCAGGTCAAATATTTGTCGTCTCATTAAGTAAGTTTCCATTTGTTCAGAGTTTGAAGACAACTGAGTATAAAGATGACCTGTGCAATATGAACCCTAGCTGATGCTGGAAAGAAAGCATTGCAGCATGCCTTTAATGATAATATGATTTGGGTTTTCCACCAGTGAACCAATACTCTGGTTAGGAAACTATTTTGTGCAATAATGTGAATCACTATCAATGAAGGGATAGTTGAATATGACATTCAAACCATCCATTTATTTTTAACTTGTCAAATTGGAGTCTCCTTTCTTGAATTTCTATACATTTTAAACTAAAATAACAAATCACAGTATCATCAGTTATCACAAATTCATTACACTGTATTTTTTATTTACATAGTAGTAAAATTAAGCAGCCCATTTAAATAAATGCATGGTTTGTAGTTATGTATACTTGGTGTGACTTACTACCATTTTTGGAACAGTGCATTTCTTTCCAGGTAAGATGTAATTAAACAATTCCATTCTAGCTTACATTCCCTTTTTTACCTTGTCAAAAAGTTCTCTTTGCCCTGACAATATACTTTTGATATTATTGGTATTATGGTGCTTAAAATATCTATGCTGGTAAAATTTTTGCCTAGTCATTTTGTATTTATTGGAGCAGGGTGACAGGTGAATATGTAGAATGGGTGGAGTAGAGCAGAAGTCAGACTGATACAATATCTTACAGGCAGATTTCTTCCCACCTAGCTCACCAGTTCTTCTTTGTAAGTATAACAGAGTGTTTGTGACATTAATAAACTATTAAATATATTTAATAGTGTAACAATAAATCTTGTCTTTATTTCTGAATGGTATTTTTTAAATTAAATATTAACTGATACTGATTTGCTTCTCTGTGGATTAAGAATTTTACAAAAAGAATGATGTCCACCTAGGATGGGATGGGAATCAGTCTATAAAATTTTTGTTCAACCTTAATTAAGAAGAGACTGAATTGCACTGACAGTTTGTAGATCACAGTGACTAAAATACCATAAAATGATAGACTTTGAAAGGCACTTATTGATTATTGAGTCTAATGGCTTTGAAACTTTATTTTGAGGAGTCCTACATATTCCCAAAAAGCATTATAACAGGTGAGCCTATGAAGGTAGGAGGAGTAGTTAGCTGGTGGTGTAGGGAAAACAAACTGTATTATCAATCAGCCCATGCTTTTCCAGTTTGTCTGCAAGAACACAGAGAGCCTAAGGGTATTTCACAAAGTCTTTGTGGAAATCAAGATACACTGCATTTATAGCATTACTCTGATCTACAATTCAAGGAACTCAGTCAAATATGAGATTAATTTGACATATCTCATACCATGCACTCAAGGTTTTTGACAGTCAATTCTTCTATTACAGGCACTCAGCATGTCTTTGATTGTTCTAGAATTATTTCAGGGATACTTACTAAGTAGCTTATCAATTTTTTTTAACACCACCTATTTTTAAATTTTTTTGAAAATTGGGATTGTTTATTTTATGGTACAACTCAAAATAATTTCAAAGATTTCTAAAAATATTATTGTGCCTTTGGTAATTTTCCCATACTCTTTTGATATGAAATTTACCTAACTTTAGAAATCCAGAATAATGTATAAAGTAATACAGTGCTTTCTTACTGTTACCTAAAAATGGTCTTTGTAATATTAGAAGATTGTCTAAACGGAGAAGATTATGCAAAATATTTCAGTAATTTTAATGGTCCTATTATTTATCTATACACAATCAGCACCACACTTTATCTTGTTCTGATAAGCCAGAGGAGACATTCCTTTTTTTTGCTCTTAATTTTGTTTTTAAACAAGGATTTTAAACTTCTCAACTGCAGTGATATGATTTTTGAATCACTCTTATAAGTTCCTTTTTCCATGTTTGCTTTTAAGTATTTCTTTCTGGTTTTTTTTCATTATTATCAATTTATTTGGCAGAGATTTAAAACAAAGTTTGACAAAACAAGGTATTTTTGAGGAAACTAAATTTCTATTAGGAGAGGAAAACAGAATAACCCCCACGGAGAGCAATCAGTCAATGTCACAAAAATTACAAATGTCACTCCAGCAATTGCTACCTGTTTATAAAACTAAAGGATTGAAAACAATTTAAATGTCCATCAATAGAAAACTCATTATTTAAATTATGAAGTATTTATATAATAAAATAGTATGCATCCCTATAAAGGAATGAAGAAACTCTATATGTGTAGTTGAAGAATCTTCAAGATATGCCGTTAAATGAAAAAAATCAAAGTGCAGAACAAGTATGTGGTGTACAACCATTTATACTAAAAATATAATTTAAATATGTGATTTTATATTCATAAAATACCTTTGATAGAACACACAAGAAACTGGTAATGGTGGTTGTCTCTGAGAAGGGGAACAGAATAGCTGATTGTTCCAGTTATCTATAGCCCAGAACTTAGCAGCACAAAACAACATCTATTTTATCACACTCACAGATTCTGTGGGTCAAGAATTTGGTTAGGGGGGCTTCCCTGGTGGCGCAGTGGTTGAGAGTCCGCCCGCCGATGCAGGGTACGCGGGTTCGTGCCCCGGTCCGGGAGGATCCCACGTGCCGCCGAGCAGCTGAGCCCGTGAGCCATGGCCGCTGGGCCTGCGCGTCCGGAGCCTGTGCTCCAAAGAGGCCCGCATACCAAAAAAAAAAAAAAAAAAGAATTTGTGTAGGGCACAGTGCAGGGGATGGGGGCAACTTATCTCTCTGGTCATTGATGTCTGGAGGTCCAGCTGTGAAGAACTGATTGGCAGCATGTGACTTGAATGGCCAGAGCCTGACACATCTGAAGACTCTTCACTCCCTGTCTGGCACCCAGGCTACTGACTCAGCTGGCACTGTTAACCAGGGTGCCTACAAGCAATCTCTCCAAGTGACTGGAGCTCCCTCACAGCATGGTGGCCTCAGAGTAATTAGACCTCCTATGTGGCAACTCAGGGCTCCAAGAGCAAGTGTTCCAACAAGCAAGGCACATGCTGCATGGCCTTTACAGCTAGCCTCCAAAATCATATCCACTGTCCTCTATTGGTTGAAGCAGTCACAAACCATATTTGGTTTACCCATTCATCTCTGGGTGTGCTTATAAGTATTTCTAAAACCTGAGAATACTATCTTTTCTTCCTTCCTTTTGAGCAGTTATTCTCAATTTGGCAATGTCTGAAGATATTTTTTGGTTGCACAACAGAGGGGGTGTGGTACTCCCAACATCTAGTGGGTAGAGGCCAGGGTTGCTGCTAAACGTCTCACAATGTACAGGGTACTCCCTAGAACAAAGAAGTATCAGATTCCAAACGTCAATAATGCTGAGACTGAGACTGGCTAAATACATGATTATGGGTTAGAGTTTTTGTTTTCAAAAATCTGAAATCTCATGTGCCTTCATTCCTTTTATTTATAATATTGGCCTACAGGATCACACCTAATTTTTAATTGAACCTTCTGGAATCTGCCTATATAAAGTCTAGGAATCATGATCTAACTGGATTGTCCAGTTTTCCCTTCCTTGATTATTACCATAATAAATATGACAATGGTCACATTATCTTTAAACTCATGTCACGTCCATATTACTAAATAGTGCTTTGTCTGAATGACTTGTACAATATTTCCCTCATTGCTTCTACTTGTGAATAAAGAGGGACTCATTAAGGCAAGACAATAATATCATCTGTTTAACTGTTGTGCTCCTGATTTCATGTCCAAAGTCACTCTTTAATAACCATTCATTCATTCTATAGATATTTATTGAGCACCTATCATGTTCCAGAAACTGTTTTAGTTAGGAATTCAGTAATGAATAAAATAAAAATCCCATTTTTGTTGTGATTACATTCTAGTGGAAATCGGAAGATCCAAAATCCCCCTTTCTTCAACCATTTTTGATCCTGGTCTATTACATGTTCAAAACAAAATAACAGAATCTGATGCATTATAACTATATAAATAGTAGCAAAAGTTTGGTCATACTTTTTTTTTTTTTTCCATGTAAACCCTCTGCTTCTTGGGGACTGCCAAGAACCTTTTCATTAATTTTTGAATTTCACTTTCTGGCAGATATCTCTGTTTTCAACTTGCTTGATGTATATTCTAGAGAAGACTGACTTTTGAAGTAAATTTTGAATGAAGGGAAATATAATGTTAGATGAGTTGAAATAATGTTAGTAAGAAAAGTCAATCTGGCATTTAGGAAAAAAAGGCATAAAAGTAAAGATGGAAAATTGTGAGTGGAAAGAGGCTAGTCAGGCCTGAAATTTATTTTATTTGCTATGCCAAGAAAAAAGGGAAAAGAAAAGAAAAAAAAGGATAAAAGATAAAGAGCTATAATGTATCTTTCCAGTGTAACCATAACTCAGAGTAATTCATTTTCTTGGGTAGATATTTCTATACCTGGTGAATTCTTCAGAATTTCTTACCTATGTCATAGTTTATTCCTCAATAGCCACTGATGAAGTTATTGGTTTCTTCTTTGGATAAGGAATGAGAAGCATAAATGAAGCAAGGTATTATAATTTTAATATTCTGATCCAGATATTTCTTTTGATTTTACTTTGTAGTTTCTTTCCTTCCCGAATGCTTTTTTTTTAGTGTACACAGAATTGTTTCCTTAGTATATATAGGAGTTAAAAGTTCTGCTAATATGTTAAAATGTGAAAAAAGGGATTTGATGCTCTAAAATTCTCAGACTTTGTAAAGTTATCAGTTTTAAGTAATCAGTTAGCTTATGAAATTTCTGTTTACCAAAAGCTATGATTCTCACCTTCTTCTGCTCTTCTATTTAAAAATAGAGATCATACCTAAGTAGGAGGTTATTAGTATAAAAAAATTCCAAAGAAACAATATAAATGTAGCTACAAAAAATGTTTAAAAATTATGTGAGTATATTTTCTGGAGTTTACTGAAAATGAGAGAAATTCTAATATTATGCCTTACAACTAGTTTTCTAGCAATAAATTTGAAAAAAATTAAAAAAAAAATTTAATCTCAAAAGTCTTAGTGGTACTGACAGATTACAGCGAAATTACCTTTGTTGTGTGAGCGAAACAAAAAGGCCTCTCTTCATCTTTGTCCAAGTCCAGGCTTTGCCATCTATAAGTGCGCTGAATGCGGGCAAGAACCTAGATTGTCTCAACCATAAACTCGGTAAAAACACTTATCTTGTAGTGTCATTATGGAAACTAAATGAGATATTACAGTTTAGTACTTGTCACAGAGAAACTATTTGGTAATATGATGTTCCCCTTTCTTTGCAACTCCTAGAGTATCATAATTCAATTCATAGAAAAGATTCTAAAGGAACCTTAACAATCATCTAGTTTGTCACACGTCTGATGCTTGAATTGTTTATGTTTTCCTGGTCACTAGCCTACGCTTTATTGTTCTAATAAAATAAGAGTTACCTCCTAAGACAACAGACATTTATAAATATTATGCTGAAACATATAAAATTGTCACTTTTATAGGTCAAACAGTCTAATACTGGCAAATTTCTTATGTTCCAATCTAATACATATAATATAAAAGCAAATCTTATTTCCCAAAATATAATTTTATATGATAAAGTCTGACATAACTTGATAATGCTAGAATGTAAATATACTTCTATTAGATGTTTTAAAAAAATTATAAAAAGACACTACTAGAAAAATAGTCCTTATGAGCTTTATGCACGGATCAACAAACTAGTCTGTGGGCCAAATCCAGACTGTCTTGTGGTTTTGTACAGCCCACAGGGTAAGAATTGTTTTTACATTTTTAAACAGTTGAAAAAATTCAAAGAAGGATAATACTTTGTGACACATGAAAATTATATGAAATTCAAATTTTAGGGTCCATAAATAAAGTTTTCTTGGAATAACCCATGCTCACTCATTTACATGTTGTCTTAGGCTGCTATTCTGCAAAGACAGAGTTTAGTAGTTGCAACATAGGTGTTATGGCTTGAAAAGCCTGCAATATTTATTATCTGGCCCTTTACAGACAAAGTTTGACTACCCCTGTCTTAGAGTCAAGCCGCCTACATTCGAATGCCATCGCCACCACTTCTTGGCTCTGTGATTTAGATAAGTTAATCTTTGTGAGTCTTGGTTTCCACATTTTAAAATAGGCATCCTAACAGTACTTATATCACAGGATAATTATGAGTAACTAATACATCATAAGTACTCTCTAAATGTTAGTATAATTATTAATATTCTTCCAGGGTGCTATTGTAAATGATTGGGGGGAAAAACTATAGAAGCTTGGAAGTGCAGGTGGGTGACAATTGTTGCGTCACCATATCATGATATAACACCAGTTGTCAGCATTCTATGGACCTAACAGTAAAATGTAACCACTTGCTCATAGGAATGATTTTAATACTTACATCTCACTCATACCACATGGACCATTTCAAGTTAAAAATATTTAAGTTTCTAAATTTGCAAGTGCTAAGCTGCAAAGTAGGGGCTGTTTTCTCCCTGGGACAATGAACATCTGCTGAAACAATTTGTCCAACAGAGCTTTTGCCTCTGCCGGCCTTTTTTTTTTTTTTTTAAAGAAATGGAAAAAGGATCATTGTTTAACTTCAATTCTTCTCATCTTCTAAACCAAGAAACAATTTCTCTCAGCACTAGATGTTTCTAGGATTTGGAAAAGTAAAGGGGCCTCAGCTTTTTATTTAGTTTTTCCTATTTTCAAGTAAGGGTAAGTAGAATTTTACTTAGAGCGCCATATTATTTTTTCCTTCTTATTTGAGTATTGTTTGAAAGACCACAGGCTTTTCTAGATGATTTAAGATTTCTGTAGTGAATTGAGCTCCACAGCACTTTCTAAGTCTAAGAGAGACTGGAGGGTGGGGTAGTGGTTATCACACAGCAGAAAAGGGGTCAAGCTTTAAATTAGAAAGGCTTTTAAGAAGCTCATATCTATTACTTTTTGTATGCAAAGTCAGAGTGGTCTGAAGGGAAGATGATCCAAAATCTTGAAAATAAATTAAATGCTCCCAAAGCTAAAATCCAATAGCATCCTAGAAATAATGGATGGTTAAGTAGAACTGCTGATAAACTTCAAGTCTAAGACTTATCAGTCAGGTTACCTCTCCAGCTTTTCTGCATTGGTTTCCCCAGGGAAGGCTGGAGAGAGGACACTTCAAGCACTCAGCTTTATAATGCACACTTAAGAAGGCAGTGAATAATAACCATTAGAGTTCTCTGGGTAAACCAGGTTGAATTAAAGGTGCTTCTTTTGTTACTTACTTTAAAGTAGAGCTTCTGGTCCTTGGGGATTACACCAAGAGCAATGAGTCATATCTGAAATGAGGAAGGGAAAGTGTTGTCAAATTTCATGTTGATTCATAAGAATAAGCATGAAAGGTTGTTCACAGTATTTCAGTGGGGGCAGGGAGACACAAAGGGAGACCAGAGAATCAAATACTTGAGCACAGAAGAGTTTCTATTTGCTATAAAAGATTGAAGAAACTTGCTGTTTTCAAACAGAGGACTTCATCATATATAAATTATTCCTGATTTTTTAAAATTTTATTTTATTCAAGTATAGTTGATTTACAGTGTTGTGTTAATTTCTGCTATACAGCTAAGTGATTCAGCTATATATATACACACACACACACACACACACACACACACACACACATTCTTTTTCATATTCTTTTCCATTATGGTTTATCACAGGATATTGAATATAGTTTCCTATTCCTGATTTTTTTTATTGTTTTCTAATTACTGTTATTTATAAAATGGTCAAGTATGTAAAGAAAAAGAAAATGTTTTAGCTACCAAGTCAAAAATATTTTGCCACCTGCTATGTATTTTGCCAGCCAGTTAAAATCTTTAGCATTCTTTGGTACAAAGCCTTAAGATGATTGTGGGGTGGATGGAAATTTTCCTCTGTTAGAAACTTTTGGATGATAGTCAAACACTTCTGTAATTTCCTTCACCACTTTTAGCTCCTTTTGGCATCACTTATTTCAAGTATGCCTCTGGAATGTCAAGAAAATTGTCAGATATTATTTTGAATATTGTATTTTAATGCAATATCAGGCTAAAGTTGTTCCTAGAGACTTTAGAAATAAAGGTAGAGTGCTTCTTTCTTATCTTTTAGCAAAATGGAAAACTTTAATTAAGACCCCATGGAGCTTTTGGTCAGTCTCCTACCTGTGAAAGTAGATTAGAAAAGAATTTTTATCCTCTGGCAGTAACAGATTTACTTTGGGGGAATGAGGGGAGAAGGAATTGAGTAGAAGGAAAACCAGAAGCTAGACTTGTCACTTAAGTTATCAAATGGTCCAAATATTTGTTCCAAAGCCACTGACTTCATTGGAGTTGTTTTGTCCTGAATATTGGCATTTGAGCCCTCCTCAGTTAAACCTTTTAGAATAATGACTCTGGCAATACTCTGGAATAAACTTTCCATGGTTATTTCCTCAGTTGAGTAAGTCTACAACTAGAAATTCTATCATTTCTGGCTACTCTAACTCCCGATACAAGTATGTGAGGTTTGTTGTCCTGGCACCAATAGGGAAAGAATGGTAGAGCAGGGAGACACCTCATGGGATCATCTAATCCATACTAAAATCATTCAAAACAGATGGTTCTTTAGTCAAAAGTTTTCCAAGGAAATCGTTACACTGGCAATTGCAGTATGACTAGGCTTATAACAATAAAAGAGGCTTGCTTGCCTTTCTGATCAAGAATCATTGCAATATCACACAAAGGGTGAATTCTTTCCTAAGAAGCTTATGAGTAATTCAGGTCTCTACAAGCATTCCAGGAACAAGATTCTTTTTGGTTACTAAGATTGTAAGTGTGATTTTGGCCCAAAGGCTTAAAACCAAAGCACATATGCTGTGTCTCACTTGTTCTATGGACCACTTCCTTTTTCATTCCTCTCGGTATTTTTTTTCTATCTCTGTTATCTTGAGAAACAATAAGTATTTTTAGCAGGCTCACCTGAATTAATCTCTTACAGGGCTAACGTATTTGAACTAACAACCACAAAAAATAATTTACGGGGAAAACTCTTCCCTGCTCTATATTTTCTAGCTCTTATCCCATTATTTTTAGCTTTGTGACCTTGGGCAAGTCATTTAAATTTTCTGGGTCTCAGTTTCCTCTTCTGTATAAAATAAGAACGTGAATCTAGATGACTGAAAGAGTCTCTTTTAGCTCCAACAGTCTATAACCCAATCTATCATAAAGCAAAATTGTGACCTTTATCACGAAGAAAGGACAGTGGGAGGGAAACGCGTGAGGAATTTTTTCTCATTTCTCTCACTCCTACAAATGCTGCAAATGGCTGAAGTTGGAGACTCAGAACTTTATTAGGTATGTTAATTGTCTGGGTAAAGTTTTGCACAAGGTTTTAGAAGCTGAAGGGGTGAGAGATTTTAAGCTACAATCTTTTATTTGAAACTTGAAACCTGTTGTATTTTAGAATACTGAATAACATATCATGTGTTAGTTTCTTAGGAAATAACAGCTAACTGAATTTAATAGTTCACATTAGTATTGACATCTTCCTTCTAATTAATAAAATATAATTTTTCCCCCCAAGTTTTGTGATAAATGTGCTTACTCCTGCAAATGGCCAATATTTCTTTCTAATACTCCTTTGCTGAAATCCTCCAAAAAAGTTCAAAATACTTTTACTCCAGATAGAAAATACTGCTAAAAATTTACTTTTAATGATTCCATTCCACATGCAAATAGACTTTTAGAATCCAACTCTTTATCTATGGCTCTGAGGGTCAGAGGGGAGAAGAATATGTTATTAACAAACCTCCTATTGCTCTTCTTGAGATTTCCTCAAATGGCAGAGAAAACTAAAACTATGAGAAAATTACTGGAGAGCTCTAATAATAATAATAAAATATCCAATTTTGGTTACACAATTTAATTAACATACTGGGGAAAGGAGCTAAAATAAAAGGACTAGTTATGTTTCATTTCCTGAATTGTTATTTCCAAAAATACAAACATTTTGTCCACTTCCCATTTTGTGGAGCTATTGCAAAAATTTTCTGCCATCACAAATCTTAGAGACAGTGAATCTTACTTAAAAGTTGTGGACAGCCTACTGCCGAAGTGCCAAAGTAGACTTGGTTTCATGTGAAAGATCTAGGAGCATAGCTGTTCTATTAGATTACGTTAGGAACCAGCCTTGGCGACAAGTTAAATCTTTCAAAGATTAAAAAATACTTCATTTTAACTGTCACTTGCTTAGTATGTCAGGCTGATTAAGGTTAGGTTAGCTCAGTGACACCATTGAGTGTTACCAAACAGTGCAAATAATTGTGCACGGAGAGATAATAGCTGCAAGAAGAGCCGGTGACCAACTACAATGCTTATGTTTTTATTTTTCTATCACTGCTGAAAAAGTAAATAAATTTAATTAAAAAATTTCCACAGAATTTATAAAACCTGATTTATTCAAAATTTAAAAATTGATCCATATTACAAAATCAAAATAATGTAAATAGTTTTATACCTTTTATTGGTAGAATATACAAACTCAGAGAACCAAGAACCTGTGACTTTCAACTTTAAAAAACCCTCATTTTCCAGTGTGTTTTCAATATATTCTATTAGATCTTCTTTGAAAATGAAAAGTACTCTACTACAGATTGCACTGATCTCAACAGGAGGAGAAAACAATCTATTTTTCATTAGAGTTCCTGATGGAAACAACAGAGAGAGCCAGTAATTTGTTAAGTGCAATAATGTCTCCATGAAAATCATGAATGAGGGACTTTCCTGGTGGAACAGTGGTTAAGAATCCGCCTGCCAATGCAGGGGACACGGGTTCAAGCCCTGGTCCAGGAAGATCCCACATGCTGCGGAGCAAC
Source organism: Orcinus orca (assembly GCF_937001465.1). NCBI lineage: Eukaryota > Metazoa > Chordata > Mammalia > Artiodactyla > Delphinidae > Orcinus > Orcinus orca. The sequence goes on from NC_064565.1 coordinate 69,226,534, forward strand.
TAAGCCTGTGCGCCACAACTACTGAGCCTGCACTCTAGAGCCCACAAGCCACAACTACTGAGCCCACGTGCCACATCTACTGAAGCCCACACGCCTAGAGCCCGTGCTCTGCAAAGAGAAGCCACCGCGATGAGAAGCCTGCGCACCGCAATGAAGAGTAGCCCCTGCTCGCGGCAACTAGAGAAGGCCCGTGCACAGCAACGAAGACCCAATGCAGCCAAAAGAAAATCATGAATGAAGGACATGATTTTTAAAAGATTAACTTGTGAGGATAATTCCCAGGTACATAATATTTTTCTAAACTGCCTTGCTTCAAGAAGGCCTCTCCAGAGAATAATTGAAACAATAAGAAAATAAACTTTAAAACATTATATAAGACATTCAATATATTTTTCTTCAAAATACATTTCACTGACTTAGTAGATATTCCAGGTAAGAAGGCACTAGTTTTATACTGGAATTTAGACATTTTCATTGGTTCAAAAGTATTCATTAAGAAAAACCTATATCTCGCTGAAGCACTGAGTCATAAGATTAAAAACTGTCCAATATTATTTTCTACTCCAGACAATATTATCTTTTGTGTTCCAACACTCAGCTCTTCCACCTAATTGGTACGTCTCATATGTTATATAGATAACAGCTCTTTTAATACTCCGAACCATTAGTTGTGTGTCCAAGATAACCTACATTCACAAATAGATAAGTACTTTCATTTTTGCATAGAAATGAAGAATGAGGAAATTTAGAAGTTAGATTTCTAAAAAGATAATTTAAAAGGTTCTCATTTAGCTATTTATCCATGTATCAGCAGCCTGGTGGCCCTAGTCACCCCCTTTGCTCAGTTGCCTACAATAGCTAACTGGAAATGGTCCCGCTTTTGCCCCTTCTCTGGGTCTCACATATAGTGTGAAACATAATTTTCTTCTTTTTTTTGTCTTGCTGCCACCCCTGCTTCCCACCCTACTTCCCATTAGATGTGGCAAAGGTCAGGGGGTTCATCCTCCCCACTTTACTCTTTAATTTCAGTTCCTACTAATGTTGAATTCTCTCTTTCACATCCTTCCTCCTATGGCTATCCTCTTCTATCCATTTTGCATAAACACAAATGTAAAACATGTGTTTTCATTTATTTCCCTGAAACACAATCACACCAGGCAGTTGGGTTAAAGGTTTGGGTGGATATCTTGGGATACGAGGGTATTATATCACAGCACAGCATGGCAAATAATGTGAAACTGAACATCAGACATCTCTGTTCACTGGCAGTATTTGCCACTAACCAGCACCTTTTCTCAGGACCTAGCTCCTAATGTCTTGCAGCCATCTTCCCTACCTCCTATTATCCTCCATTGCTTTTCCTGGTTTTGGAACACTTGATTCATCCATCTCTGGCTAAAGCAAAACATTCTTCTTACTTTATTATGCAGGCGATGTTTTCTTTGTCCAATTTTTAGCTCATTTTAGACAAGCGCCAAATGCAGAATCAAAGATGGCTCACCAAAATGGTTTTGCTAAATAAGACATTTTTCTCCATGAGGAGTTCCTTTTTTTTAAAATACATTTATTTATTTTATTTATTTATTTTTGGCTGCGTTGGGTCTTCGTTGCTGCGTGCAGGTTTTCTCTAGCTGTGGTGAGCAGGGGCTACTCTTCGTTGCAGTGCACGGGCTTCTCATTGCAGTGGCTTCTCTTGTTGTGGGTCACGGGCTTTAGGCATGCAGGCTTCAGTAGTTGTGGCATGCGGGCTCAGCAGTTGTGGCTCAACGGGCTCTAGAGAGCAGGCTCAGTAGTTGTGGAGAACGGGCTTAGTTGCTCCGCGGCATGTGGAATCTTCCCGGACCAGGGATTGAACCTGTGTCCCCTGCATTGGCAGGCGGATTCTTAACCACTGTGCCACCAGGGAACCCTCCATGAGGAATTCTGTTACCTGCCTTTGAGCTGCCCAACCACCCCCCCACACACAAGTTTTGTAGCACACTCTACATTTTAAAGGCCATTCAGCCAGCAAGGTATTAAGTTTTTGAAGGGCCCTGAGAAGAAACCTAGGATTCATTCCCATGTTCTTCCTATTCCCTCCTGACCATAACCAAATCCCAAGCCCTGTTGATTCTGCTGGAAACATCTCTCTTACTTCTACTGCTACCCTTATCCAACACAGCATTGCCTTTTCACCAGTATTAGTTCAACAGCCTCCTAACCCATTGTTGGGAGGAGAAACTTATCCTCTACCAACTTAAGTCCAAGTGGTTGGGAGCCTACAAATTAATTGATGACAGATAGATTAACAGGAGAAAAGTTAATTTTCACATACAAGTGAGAGGACCCCATATGAAGTGGCTCCCCAAACAGCTAGGAGTAAGGGTTTATATACAAGCTTAATGAAGGGGGGTGGATGAGTTTAGGAATTCAAAGGATGGAAGGTTCTGATGAGGCTTGTGCATACAATTTTCTGGAATGTCCCAATGCCTAAGGCCAGTCACCTTCCTGACTAGAGGCTTCCCCAGAGACTGGGTTTGGGGCAGCTGACTCTCATAAAGCCCTGCTTTAGTCAGATAAGGGAAGTCCTGATAAGATTACTTTCTGCAGACGTTTTCATTTTGAAGTAATCCGCATACCATTTTGGTGGGTTGATGATCCCTACACTATCTCCCTACATCCAGTCTTGTTTCCACACCTGTTCACGTTGCAGCCAGATGATACTTCTAAAACACCTGATCATGACACTCCCTTTCTTAAAAATACTTCAGTGGCTTTTCACTGCCAAGGATTATGATTTATAATCCTAGATTTACCACTTACCTACTAAAGCTTAAAGAACCAAAGAGTAAAATTGTATAAATCTAGCCTATATGGCCAAAGTTGATTTACATGGCAGGAAAGGTAAGGCAAGGTGGGTAAATTATGATATACCAAAACATTAGTATTTAGTGCCATGACACATTTTGCATCTATGTTTCTCAGATTTTACTTCTGAAATTCCTACTTGGGGCAGTGTGCCAGGTACCAAATCTTTTTCTCTTCCCTTCGATTTTGATTAACATTTCATTCCTTTAGGGCCTTACTGAAACGCCTGGCTAAGTTAGTTCATAAGCTTATTCTTATTAGTGTTAATAAGTTAATGTACTATGCATTTCCACATACAGTGTTTCTATTTGAATAAGGTCATTCATGACTAATACCATGGGATGACCTATAAAAGGCATTTCAGACCCTGAAGCAACAAGCTAAGGAGAAAATCTGAGCAAATGGGCTTTGAATACCCCTTAAACCCAAGGTTCTTGCTCTGCTTATGAATAGAACTGGCCCTGAAGGGAAGAATTCTATTGCCTTTCTATAATCTGCACCCCTCAGGAGAGGGGTTCATGCTACTCTGTATTACTCTATTATGTAGCACAACCTCAGTGTACCAAATGGGATATTTTGCTATCCAGCTGTGATTCCTACATACTTGAATTGTCCATATGTATTTTTAAAATAGATTTATTTAGATATAATTTACATGCCATAAAATTCACCCTATTTAAAGTGTACAGTTGAGTAACTTTTAGTATATTCTGAGCTGTGTGACCAACACCCCTATCTAATTTTCAAACATTCTCATCATCCCCAAAAGAAACGCTGTACACATCAGCAGTCATTCCCTATTCCCACCCCCATTACCTCAACCTAGCACTAGGTAACAATCTATTTTCTGGCTCTACAGATTTGTCTATTCTGGACTTTCTGTACAAATTGAATCATACATTACGTGACCTTTTGTGAATGGCATCCTTCACCTAGCACAATGTTTTCAATATTCCTCCATGTTGTAGCATGTATCAGTACTTCATTCCTTTTTGTTGCCAAATAATATTCCATTATATGGATGTGCCACCATTGTTTATCCATTCATCGGTTGATGGACATTTGGGTTGTTTCCACTTTTTGTCTATTGCGAATAATGCTGCTATGAACATTAGTGTACACATTTTTGTGTGGATATATGTTTTCAATTCTCTTGCTTGTATACCTTGCTGTAGAATTGTTGGTCATACGGTAATTCTATGTTTAACATTTTGAGATACTGCCAAACTATTTCCAAAGTGGCTACAGCAGTTTATATTCCCATCAGCAAGTATGAGCATTCCAATTTCTCTGCATCTTTGCCAACCCTTGTTATTGCCATCTGGTGGGTATGAAGTAGTATCTCATTATGGTTTTGATTTGCCTTTCCCTAAGGACTATTGATGTTGATCATCTTTTCATGAGCTTATTGGCCATTTGTATATCTTCCCTGGAGAAATGTATATTCACATTCTTTGACCATTTTTTATTGTGTTATTTGTTTTTATTATTATTGAGTTTTAAGAGTTATTTATATATTCTAGATATAAATTGTTTGTCAGATATATGATTTACAAATATTTTCTCCCATTCTGTGGGTTGTCTCTTCACGTTTTTGTCAGCTTCTTTTGAAGCACAAAATTTTTTCATTTTGAGGAGGTCTAATTTGTCTGTTTTTTCTTTTGTTGCTTACTCTTTTGGAATCATATCCAAGAAAATATTGCTTAAGCTAAGGTTACAAAGGTTTGCTTTTATGTTTTTTTTCTAAGAGTTTTATAATTTTAGCTTTTAACTTTAGGTCTAGGATCCATTTTTGATTAATGTTTGTATATGGTATGAAGTGGGTGTCTAACTTCATTCTTTTTCATGTAGGTATCCAGTTATCTCAGCACCATTTGTTGAAATTGCATATACTTTTAAAACATATGCTAGGAAGCTGTTAACAGTTCTATTAGTCATCTGTTACTGAGTAACCTAGTAAGCAAATTCAACTCTGAGAGACTTCAGGTATCAGTATTTGGTTCTGTAGATTTGTATATACTGTTTATCTCTTCTTGCTTTTGAGTATTTTGTGAGTTTTGTTCTGTTGAATATTTCATGTATTTGGATGCATTTCTCTTCCCTAAAGTAAATATATAATTTACTATATTTAAATAGTGATTTACCATATTTAATAGTGGGAACTACTACATGTAATTAATCTTGACCTACAAAGAGCTAGCAATTCATCCATTTATTTCCTCAAGAAAAGTTTTTTGAGTACCTATGTGTCATGGATATAATGCTGGGAATATAGTAATAAACAAAACATATTCCTTGTCCTCAAAGAACATATTCTAGAGAGAAGAAGCAAACAAACAAACAGAAACCAAAAGAAAATATATGTGAGGTATGGATGTTGATACATGTTAAGAAGAAAATAACAGCCAGAGGAAGAGGGTAAAGAGTGATGCAAAAGTGTTGCCAGTTTGTATAGAGTAGTCAGCGATCTCTTTGATGAAGGCAACATTTAGTCAGAAACTGGAAGGCTGCATCAAACTATCTATGGCCGATATCCTAAGGACGAGTGTTCCATGCAGCGGTAAGAGCAAGTGCAGCGACCTGAGATGGGACATGCTTGGCTCAGCTCAAATTTTCTCCCTCCCTCTGTAATTCTAACGCCAACAGCATAATTTCTGTACACATCCCAATTTCACCATAGTTTCTCTTCTAAAAACATTTTGCCATAATTGATTATATATTGTACCATACCTAAGAAGATTCAGTGTGGATGTTTCAAAATTAGATAAATTTAAACAAAACAACAAAAAACCCCAAACCTTTTCCTGCATTACATTTTGCATCCTTGCTGAAGCACGATTTCTGATGTTGCAACTTCAGTCCAATTCAGCAAACTTAACTGAATGCCTACAGTGATATTTCCCAAATTGTAATCTGTGGACCATATTTGTGATTCAGAACTTTCACTACGACTTGAAAATGGTTTGAATAATTAAATGGTTAATAATTAAATGGTTTGAATAATTAAAATTAGGCCTCAGTAATTTATGACTATGCCTGTATGCTTGTTTTCTGACAATATGGAATGTAGTGAATGCCACCAGGGTGACTTAATTCCAAGGAGCTGTGTGTTGAGGAATCTTATGGCTTATGCATAGCCTACCTTGAGCGTCATCAGCTATGACACACCGGGTGTGTATCATGGGGTCAATTCGTCACTTATGCCACATATGGCTATAGTAATTTAATGACTCACTGGAGTTACTGTTAGGAAATCAGATGTTGTTGCCTGTACACCACTGAATATCAATAACCAAAGAGAAGATACATTTGCCATGAAAATTTCAATGCATTTTATAGACAGTACTTTTCTTAAAAAGTCATCACTTTTTGACAGTAATACCCTGAAAATCAATGCCCCACCTTTCTCTGTTCCTCCTTCCCTTTGTTCATGATCTCTGTTTCAGATTACTTTAGGCAGTTGGTAAATCTTAAGTGGCCTGGATATGTGAAAGCAAGGTGCTTTGATATTTTCAATATTTAAACTCAGAATATTCCAGAATGCCCTAAATTAAAATGCAATTATGAAATGCCCTTTTGCCTTTTCACCAAATATATTCAATTCCTACCCACTGACTAAGGTAAAATAATCCTTTCTGCCCCTTAACTCACATTAAAACTCTTTCCCCTTGCCTAGCATTTCTTTTTGTTTGTTTGTTGTTTTTTAGGTTTTTTTTCCAACTGGCAAATAACATGTACATTTTATTTTTAAAGAAAAATATGGCCTAATATAAAATAAAATTGGAATCAAGCAGTCTTTTTTTGTAAACATCTTTATTGGAGTATAATTGCTTTACAATGGTGTGTTAGTTTCTGCTTTATAACAAAGTGAATCAGCTATACATATACATATATCCCCATACCTCCTCCCTCTTGCATCTCCCTCCCTCCCACCCTCCCTATCCCACTCCTCTAGGTGGTCACAAAGCACTGAGCTGATCTCCCTGTACTACGTGGCTGCTTACCACTACCTATCGGTTTTACATTTGGTAGTGTATATATGTACATGCTACTCTCTCACTTTGTCCCAGCTTATCCTTCCCCCTCCTCATGTCCTCAAGTCCATTCTCTAGTAGGTCTGCGTCTTTATTCCCGTCCTGCCCCTAGGTTCTTCATGACCACTTTTTTTTTTTTTTAGATTCCATATATATGTGTTAGCATACAGTATTTGTTTTTCTCTTTCTGACTTCACTCTGTATGACAGACTCTAGGTCCATCCGCCTCACTACAAATGACTCAATTTCATTTCTTTTTACGGCTGAGTAATATTCCATTGTATATATGTGCCACATCTTCTTTATCCATTCATCGGTCGATGGACACTTAGGTTGCTTCCACGTCCTGGCTATTGTAAATAGAGCTGCAATGAACATTGTGGTACATGACTCCTTTTGAATTATGGTTTTCTCAGGGTATATTCCCAGTAGTGGGATTGCTGGGTTGTATGGTAGTTCTATTTTTAGTTTTTTAAGGAACCTCCATACTGTTCTCCATAGTGGCTGTATCAATTTACATTCCTACCAACAGTGCAGGAGGGTTCCCTTTTCTCCACACCCTCTCCAGCTTTTATTGTTTGTAGATTTTTTGATGATGCCATTCTGACTGGTGTGAGATGACATCTCACTGTAGTTTTGATTTGCATTTCTCTAATGATTAATGATGAGCATTTTTTCATGTGTTTGTTGGCAATCTGTATATCTTCTTTGGAGAAATTTCTATTTAGGTCTTCTGCCCATTTTTGGATTGGGTTGTTTGTTTTTTTGATATTGAGCTGCTTGCAAATTTTGGAGATTAATCCCTTGTCAATTGCTTCATTTGCAAATATTTTCTCCCATTCTGAGGGTTGTCTTTTGGTCTTGTTTACGGTTTCCTTTGCTGTGCAAAAGCTTTTAAGTTTCATAAGGTCCCATTTGTTTATTTTTGTTTTTATTTCCATTTCTCTAGGAGGTGGGTCAAAAAGGATCTTGCTGGGATTTATGTCATAGAGTGTTCTGCCTGTTTTCCTCTAAGAGTTTTATAGTGTCTGGCCTTACATTTAGGTCTTTAATCCATTTTGAGTTTATTTTTGTGTATGGCGTTAGAGAGTGTTCTAATTTCATTCTTTTACATGTAGCTGTCCAGTTTTCCCAGCACCACTTATTGAAGATTGCCTAGCATTCCTTATGCCGTATTTTCCACACTGTGTTATGCATACATCCCTTGACTACCATCAGCTAGGAGCATACCCTAGGGCTGTAGAGGGTTCTCAGCAAATATTTACAAATGTATTATTATTATGGCCTGGAAGTATTAGGGAGATAAATATCAGAATGATCCCATGGGGTTCAACTTTGTTTCTATTTTGGTTTCTTAGTTTTGTTTCTTTAATTTGAAAAGCTTTGATTAAAAAAAAAAAAAACAGGAGAGAATGAGTGGGAAGAAAAGTTTAAAGTATGTCATTCCTTTAGAGATATTTTTTTTCATTGGTTTTACCTGCCCAGTGGTTAGATATAGAATTCAAGTTAAAAAACAAAATGAAACAAATGTTGTTTTGAGTCCTAATGGCTAGTTCCTTTGAATGTGGCTGGAATGATGGTCTTTAAAGGGTGTTACCAGATTACATCTTTGCCAAGTAAGGAAGGTGGAGCTGTGTGGGAATGAGGCTTTGTTTAGTCAGGTTGTATAATGTTTTGCTGAGACATGTTGGGAAAAGCAATCCAAAGTAATGTGGACTCACTATGAAGTCACAGTCTGAAGCACACCTTATAAAGTTTAGAGATTTTTTTTGTGATCCTCTTGGAAATTTGCATACCAGAAATGTTAGAGAAAATTAACTCTAATATATGTGTATGTATGTATATACAGTCCCTTCCCCTAACATTTGTGGGACATGAAGAAGAGTACAAATAAAGGCCCATATACAACACATCAAGTTATAAAGCATAGTATCCTCAAATAAAGTATGTTCTTTTCTCCCACCTTAAAAATATGTCTTCAGACAAAGTTAAAATTTAAAACTCTTTGATAACCTTGGAGCTTCATGTTTAAAAAGTGGAGATCCTGGAAAAGCCTGGTCTACAGCCCACAGCCCAGCTCCCCCACCCTTCTCTTCCCATCCCCAGCTCCATCCCACAAGGTGAGAGGTCTCAAGAGGATGCAGGTGGCCACATCTATTCACACATCCATATCAGATCCATAGCAAACAGCTGCCTCTTGGGCCTCCCTTGGGCCTAGGGGTGCAGAATAACCCATGCCTAGGGACTAGGGAAGAAGCTGAAGCAGGCTCAGGGCCTTTTGGGTGGAGAAGTCTGGAATTCCAGGTAACCAGAGAAGGCATAGGGGCATGGTTCAGGCTCTGGGTAGGCACAATCATTTAGTTCTTGGATTCTTTGTCTTGTGCAAAGGGCTATAGTCAGAGGAAGGGCAGAGAGATTCTCTGAAACAGAAGGCACAGAACAGATGCCCTTCTTGCCTGAGTCAAAGAGCCATACTGTGTGTATATATATTTGTGTGTGTGTGTGTGTGTGTGCGCGCGCCAAGCTCTGATGCCTATATATCTTTTAAAGATATAGAAAATTTGACATATACTCATGTATCGAGGGAGAGATATAACCTTATGGATGATCTGAAAGGATGAACAATACTTGATTGTATTACAATACATGACAATACATACTTGTCATTGGGTACACTAGAACAATTAATTGACTGTGGACATCTAAATACTTCAAACAAATAATGATACGTTATAAAATAATGAGATTGAAGCCCCTTTCAGAAAGGCCTAGAAAGCTGTCATTTCTCTCATCCATGTACTGAAGGATCAACTTCATCTCACTCCCTACTGTACAGCTCTGCCCTAGGGAAAATGAGGAGGATTATCTCTTGCTGAGCAGAGCCCAGCAGGGGACTGATGTGAGAAGCCCCCTTCAGTTAGGTTCCCCTCACCCATCCCCCAACCTCCAACCCTTTTGGTATCTTCACAACCTCTTACCTTGAGCCCCCTTGCTCCTCTTTTATGCACTTTGGAAGGGATTTTCTTAAAATTTCACAGCCCTTTAACCTCATGAGCTGCTGAATATCTTAAGCCATAGAGAGAGTTGAAGCTCAATCTTTAGTCTTTTGAACAAAAAATACTGAAGCCCTAACTATATTTACTTTTGTGGTATGGGGATAGTGAAAGGAGATATTCAACAAAATGAAGCATGTGAATAAGAAAAGATTACTTTTTGTATGTGAATGTGGCTTTTAATTTTTCTGAGAGGCAATTTTTCAGCTAGTGTCTGTATTTCACAAATGGAATAGTCAAAAACTTGCTTCTAGGTAATAGGAGAATCCACCAAGGTATATAAAATGCAGTAAAGTAGGGTTTCCCTGGTGGCGCAGTGGTTGAGAGTCCACCTGCCGATGCAGGGGACGCGGGTTCGTGCCCCGGTCTGGGAAGATCCCACATGCCGCGGAGGGGCTGGGCCCGTGAGCCATGGCCGCTGAGCCTGCGCATCCGGAGCCTGTGCTCCGCAGCGGGAGAGGCCACAACAGTGAGAGGCCCGCGTACCGCAAAAAAAGAAAAAAAAAATGCAGTAAAGTAGTTCTTAATAAAATGAATCAGACGTTTGAGCAGATATTGCAAATACACATATGTGAACCACTGAGGTTTAACACTGTATTTAATAGTCTGGGATAACTTGAAGTAGTGAATTTAATCTGCCATGATCTGATTTGTCAGAATTTGAAATGAGACAAGGTATTTTTCTGATATTTTAAGTGATCTACACCGTGGATCATGGCTATTTGTAGGTTTCTTTACTACCATGTTCTCAAATATGTTATTACTCTGCAAAGAAGAAAGTGAGTAATTGTCCTATGTAGATAAACAGAGGGAGGGGGCGAGCTTGCACGCTGCCTGAGGACAAGGACATCTTGCTGGCTCACCACCCTCTTTCCAGAATCTAGAATCCAGAATGGCCCATAGTAAGGTCCTTGTAAGTATCCGGTGGCTAACAAAAGAATAAGTGAATTGATGGAAGTAATTTATATCAAGTATTGACTATGGCCCAGAGATTAGTGTTTTAGTTTGATTAGTGTTTGATATATTGTATGGCATTAAATCTTGAGTTATAAGTGAAGAAAATGAGAATCAACAAGGTTACATAACCTGCCCAAGATAACACAACTTGTGAAATGATGGACTCACCTACCAACTATACTGTGATTTCATTATTTTTATTTCCTTGTAATATGTATACATATCACAGATTTAAATCTTGTTAGCTGTGACTGGCGTATCAAGAATATGACAGTTATATATAGTCAGTAACTTCCTTTCAAGGCTACCAGTATAGTTTGAAAGAGGGAAGCCAGTAATCTGTGGTCTAACATGGCAAAATTCTGTGCACTAAGTAATCCTGGCTCCTCTACCTCAGGGAGAAGCAGAATTCCTGAGCAGACTTCTGACCTCTTTCTAGTGGCAATCAATAATCAGGGACCTCTGACGGCCACACATAGCAGGAAGAACAAACTATTACTTGTTCTCCAGAACCTTTCTTTTCAACTTGCTCTGACTTCCCGGACTCTGGGTCTTGATTACCTAGAACCATGGCTCTTGCCACCTGTGCTTGGCCTTACCTGACTTCCTTGGACTCCAGCCTAATGTATAACAACCCTGTGCCCCTCCCAGCCTGTGTCTACCTCCCCTGGCCTACCCGAAGCTCTCGAAGGATGGTATCTGCCAGAACATACCTGGCTCTTCTGCATGTTCTCTTGGCCTGTGTAACCTCATAACCACCTAAGCAGTGAACTGCTGAAAATCTTAGGAGTCCTAAAAAATAACTGGAAAATAAATTAGCTCTTATTCTAAACTGTCTTCTTTGTTACTATAACACTTATGTGGGACTTCCTTCTGTTCAGATAGGCCTGAGAGATGAATCTTCAAGAATATAACGAGTATTGGGTGACTATTTTCTTTTATCTGCAGGTATCCAACATTTGCAAAAGGACTGTAGTGTGTGTGTGTGTGTGTGTGTGTGTGTGTGTGTGTGTGTGTGTGTGTGTGTGTGTGTTGTGGATATGTATTGGATCAAATTTCGGTTGTTTTGCTAAGGTGTTGTTAAATGTTAGCTGGAACTGAACTGAAATGGGCTTGTGAAAAATAAAATGAAATCTAAACTGTAAATACTGATGAAAACCAAACCCACATCAGATAGTGTTCCTGCCATTAGCAGTAAGCATCTGTGCATGGGATGACTTAGTGGCTGCCACAGTTTACAGAGCAGTTAAAAAATTGTCACATGTTATTAATGTCTTTAGGGAATTGTTTTACTTGTCAAGGACAAAGATGGAGAGGGTCCCTAGCAAGAACTTGAGCTAATGTTACATATACTGTCTCACTGTAAGATGATGTGTATTAAAAAAAATATTCATTCTTAAATGTGAATTGTATTAATCATTAAAGTCATTTCAAAGTCCTCATGGGAAAGGTAAAGTGTTTTCTAGTTTCTAACCAGTGAAACTGAACAACAGGCAGATAAAGTCTGGGAAGTTGTTCAACTGAACTAATTTGTTTTAAACACCTGATGTTAAATATTTGATTAAAATTTTCCTTACCAACATTCAGTTTGGAATACAGAAAATGTTCATTTCAGAACATCTCAGACACTAAAGGTACTTGCATATTGTAACTAGATTGGTATATACAGAAAAAAGGTATTTTTAGACTATGTTAGAGCTAAAACTGTTGGCAACTGGGGGTTCTGTGAATTCATGTGAAGGTGGCATGGCTTATAAAATGAGGGCACTGGGAAAAAGAATTACACTTGCTTTCTGGTTCTAGCTTTGCCAATAACTAGGTTTGGTGAGCTTGGGCAGGTCATTTGACCTCCTTTGGCGTTAAATTTTTCTCACGGTAAATGAAGGACTGGGCTCTGATTTCTAAGGTCAATTAAAGCTATGAAATCATATGATTTTTCTAGGAGTTTCTTTCAAAATACACATTGCCTTTTTAAAAAAAAATCTTTATTGGAGTATAATTGCTTTACAAGGGTGTGCTAGTTTCTGCTGTATAACAAAATGAATCAGCTATACATATACATATATCCCCATATCTCCTCCCTCTTGCGTCTCCCTCCCACCCTCCCTATCCCACCCCTCTACGTGGACACAAAGCACCGAGCTGATCTCCCTGTGCTATGCGGCTCCTTCCCACTAGCTATCTATTTTACATTTGGTAGTGTATATGAGTCCATGCCACTCTCTCACTTTGTCCCAGCTTACGCTTCCACCTCCCTGTGTCCTCAAGTCCATTCTCTACGTCTGCATCTTTATTCCTGTTCTGCCCCTAGGTTCTTCAGAACCTTTTTTTTTTTAGATTCCATATATTTGTGTTAGCATACGGTATTTGTTTTCCTCTTTCTGACTTACTTCACTCTGTATGAAAGTCTCTAGTTCCATCCACCTCATTATAAATAACTCAATTTCGTTTCTTTTTATGGCTGAGTAATATTCCATTGTATATATGTGCCACATCTTCTTTATCCATTCATCTGTCGATGGACACTTAGGTTGCTTCCATGTCCTGGCTATTGTAAATAGAGCAGCAATGAACATTGTGGTACATGACTCTTTTTGAATTATGGTTTTCTCAGGGTGTATGCCCAGTAGTGGGATTGCTGGGTCATATGGTAGTTCTACTTTTAGTTTTTTAAGGAACCTCCATACTGTTCTCCATAGTGGCTGTATCAATTTATATTCCCACCAACAGTGCAAGAGGGTTCCCTTTTCTCCACACCCTCTCCAGCATTTACTGTTTGTAGATTTTTTGATGATGGCCATTCTGACTAGTGTGAGATGACATCTCACTGTAGTTTTGATTTGCATTTCTCTAATGATTAGTGATGTTGAGCATCCCTTCATGTGTTTGTTGGTATAAAATACACATTGCCTTTTTACTGGACCTATCCTAAAGGTATTACTGGACCTTATCCAATCATAGCTTTGGCAAACAATACGGCCACTGAAAAGCTACTTGCGTCACTTGATTTTATTTTTTCAAACTCAAACAATACCTGGCAAATAAAGAAAGGTTACTGAATTGTGATTGGCACAATGATACATGGTCAGCTGCACTGAGAATTTAAGCAAACTATATATATCATCAGGGTGCAGAATGAAGGTGAGGGCTGATCTGCAATTACCTGCATTTGTGAATCAAACCAACGTTATAATTGTGGGTGTGGAACAAATGCCAAAAGCCCAACTGTGTCACACACTTTCTTTATGCCTATATCCAGTGTTGTTTTTAGCACAGTTTCCATCCTCTCCTACTCACTGGCTTTTCCACTAGAATGCACACACAGCAATTTTTTCTAGCCCTCCTCCTCCCAGATCTTCTATCGCAGCAGTCACCAACCTTTTTGGCACCAGGGACCAGTTTCGTGGAAGACCATTTTTCCACGGACAGGTTGGGGCGGGGGATGGTTTCGGGATGATTCCAGTGCATTACATTTATTGTGCACTTTATTTCTATTATTATTACATTGTAATATATAATGAAATAATTACACAATTCACCATTATGCAGAATCAGTGGGAGCCCTGAGCTTGTTTTCACTTGCCACTCACTGATAGGGTTTTGTTTTTTTTTTTAAATATTTATTTATTTGGTTGCTTGGGGTCTTAGTTGCGGCAGGCAGCCCCCTTAGTTGTGGCATGTGAACTCCTAGTTGCAGCATGCATGTGGGATCTAGTTCCCTGACCAGGGATCAAACCTGGGCCCCCTGCATTGGGAGCGTGGAGTCCACTGCGCCACCAGGGAAGTCCCCTCACTGATAGGGTTTTGATATGAGTCTGCAAGCAATTGATTTATTATGGTCTCTGTGCAGTTAAACCTCTCTGCTAATGATAATCTGTATTTGCAGCTGCTCCTCAGTGCTAGCATCACAGCCTCAGCTCCACCTCAGATCATCAGGCATTAGATTCTCATGAGGAGTGTGCAATCTAGATCCCTCGCATGCACAGTTCACAGTAGGGTCCACACTCCTATGAGAATCTGATGCCACCACTGATCTGACAGGAGGCGGAGCTCAGGCAATAATGCAAGCAGTGGGGAGCGGCTGTAAATACAGATGAAGCTTTGCTCGCTCACCAGCGCTCACCTCCTACTGTGCTGCCCATTTCCTAACAGGCCACGGACTGTTATCAGTCCGTGGCCCAGGGATTGGGGAACCCTGTTCTATTGCATTTACCACCATAGTCCACCCTTTATTCTTTGCACCCTCTCATTTCTGTGACACTACCCAACCTTCTTCCTTGGTTCTCACTCTTCTCTCTATACCTTAAATTTGGCTGTAATACAAGATATATTCCTAGACCCTGTGCTCTTCTGTATTGGTTCTCACTCCCTCAGAGTTTTTCTTGACGAATTGTCACTAATATGTGGATAGCTCCAAAGTTGACATCTTTATTTTTGATCACCTTTATACAGTTTAAAAATAACTGCCCACTAGCTATATATTCGTATTCATTCATTCATTCATTCATTCACTAGGCAGAGAACATACTTTGAAAGGACTATTTTAAGGCAAATGGAGCATTTGAGGGATCATTTGTTAAACATGTCATTTCTAGAAAGAAGTGTTATGCTAAGTGTCTCAATATTTGCTGGATATCAAAAAACATTTTCAGTTTTCTTATATGACTAAATTAGATGTCCTATTTTTAAAAAATTAATGACTCGTGTTTTTTATGATTTGGAAATTACTTAGGAGAAACAGAATTTAAGAATAAGACTTTCAGGGCGGGGGACTTCCCTGGCAGTCCAGTGGTTAAGACTTCGCCTTCCAATGCAGGGGGTGCAGGTTCGATCCTGGTCAGGGAACTAAGATCCCACATGCCTCACAGCCAAAACAAACACCACAAGATAAAACAGAAGCAATATTGTAACAAATTCAATAAAGACTTTAAAAAATGGTCCACGTCAAAAAAAAAATTATTTGAAAAAAAAAAAGAATAAGACTTTGGGGTTTTTAGAATATATTAATTTTCAACTCAAAAAGAATCTTATATGTAACATATAAGATGCATATGTAATGCCCTTACATGAAACAGTCTGTAGTTGAATTACTCATCTTCCTCCTTGTCTCCTGTCTAGCACCCTAAACCACTTCCCATACCTGCTGCCCAAATCAGCTCTCCCCATCTCTGTTTGTATCATCCTTTCTTTGGTTTTACAACAGAGAAACCCCTTGCTCTTCCTGTTCCATCTTCCCCTGGATTCCTTTATCCTTTATCAGACAGTGCATGGATTCTTGCCTCATATTCTTTTCCAAAAGCAGCCCTCTGCGTTCTCTCTGCCCCTCCCCAAGTGAGAACACCTTACATCTGCAATATTGCAACTATCTGTTCCCTTGCAGTCTCAATTCTCTTAACTCTCTTCTAAATCCCTCCTGAAACCTGCCAGCTAGATCTTCATAAAGCATTTTATACCATGCTTCTGTACCATCAGTAGCTTTCCAGTGACTACAGGATGAAGTCTAAACACTGCACATTCAAGACCCACCACAACTCTCTGATCCCTTCAAGAAAAGTTGAATTGCTATGTTTTGAAATAGAAGAGGGACTGTTTAGAACTGAGAATTTTAATGTTAAGAGGAGTTTTGATTCTTAGCAGAGTTTGTTTAATCTCTTATCTGTAGATCTGTTGGGAGATAACCTTTTTCTGCAAACAGAAATAAGAACAAACAACTGTGGACATAGATTTTTAGAAAAAATATATTGACGAAGGGAATAAAGAGGGCTGAAAGCAGAGGGATTTGGCTTCCTGTCTGAGTAAGGTTGGGGTCTCCTAGACACACTAGGATGCTTTGGAAGCCTAGGGAGGTAATATCTCACATGAGAGCATTTAGTACCAAGGTCAGACCAGAAGTGAAGCAAGAATTTCATATGTTTATGTATTAAGGCCTATGAGAAAGACTTACAGGTTAAGGCAAGAATCTGTAATTATTCTAAATATTTAATATTGCTCTTTAAATTGGAATAACATACCTTGAAAACACATTTTAAGAAAGACTTGTCCTTATTACAATAGTTTTTGAATCTATACAATTTACTTTAAATATACTCTAAATAGAAAGCAGAAGTACTGCCTTGTGAGACTTTCTGAAAGCTGAAAATACATGCAGATGAAGATCCTCAAATACAACCCTTATGTTATCTAGTAGAATTGGCAACTCAATCCAGTTACTTGAACCACATTCCAGAAGTTATGAAAGGAAGTGAAATGCAGTACAGAGCTTATAAGTGTTCTGGAGTCAGACAGCCCAGGTTCAAATCCGGGCTATGCCCTTATTAGCCAGGTATTTGTGGGTAAGTTACTTAATCTTTCTATTGATATGTTTCAGTTGCCTTAACTATAGAATATGAATAATAACACTACCTACCTCATTGGATTGTGCTGAGGAATAAATGAGATGATGCATGTAAAGTGCTTAAAAATGGCACCAAGTACATATTTGAGTACTTACTAAGAATGCTGCAAAGTAGACAGTATTATATCTGTTTTACAGATTATGAAACCAACTCATGGAGAAATCTCTCTAAACTTGCCTAAAGTAACACTAATTCTAAACTCTACAGCCTCAACAACTCCAAAATCTTAGCTCTTTCTCCATGCTGCCTGCCTCCTTGCTTTTGTATTGCTGGAGGTATGATAATGAATCAGACACTGGCCCTGTCATCAAGAGTGACACTGTTAAAAGGGAGAAAAACAAGAAGTGAATGGACAGTTCTGCACAGGTTCTCCAGGAGCACTGATAAAAGGAAACAACTCAGTCTGGAAGGGCTGGGGATGGCTTCTATAGCAGTTTCCAGCTAAATCAGGTCTTGAAGTGTGGACAGGAATTAGATCATGGGCTTCCATGGGTGGGAGACTGTCCTAAGGAGAGGAAACAGCAAACAAAGGAGTGGAGAGGACTCTCTGCGGGCAAAGGTGCAAAAAGGCTATGAGAGAGGACACAAAACATTCAGTATTTACAATAGATCAGCTCAGCTGGAATGTGGAATTTGGGGTAGGGCTGGGGCCTGGTTTTAAGGAGAAGAAGTTGAAGCAGTTCTCTTCTACCAGCCATGAAAATAAAAGTCAAGAAGAGGCAGCACAAATGCTTGTAGACAATGCACAGGCCCCAAACAATAAGTACCCTTAGATGGGGAGACTGGTAGTCATTTACTTTGAGGCATAAGTCAAAATACTTTTAAATATAATGTATGCCTCAGGCCTGGAGAGGTCAGACATGTCTATAGGTAGTGTATATTTTATACACTAACAATCGAGAGAAATCTCCACTTCCCTCTTCCAGGTATTCTTTCTTAAAGACACTTATCTGCATTAGAATTATATGTTAAAACTCCTTTGTTTCTAAAGGAAAAACATCTTCCTGGCTTCTTGTGTGAAAAATACTATCTTTGGTGTTTTAATCTAACCATTCTCACAGCAGTAGATCATCTATAGAACATCTTAATGCCCCATAGATGGGCTACAGAGAAGTGATGGTTTAAGGACCTCTTTAATTTTTTTTTTCTAGTTGTTACTTTTATTTTTCTTAACTCTGAAATTGAACATATTTACATATATTTATGGTATATTTTGAATTAAAAACTTAAAATAAACATATTGATATCCTTTACCAATTTTCCTTTAGTTGTGTTGATATTCTTCTTAAGAGTTTTAGAACTTTATTTTTTCAATTTTTTTTCAAGTATAGTAACATTGTAAGATTTACAATGTTGCTAGTTTCAGGTGTATAGCGAAGTGAATCAGTATACACATACATATATCCACTTTTTTTTTTTTAGATTCTTTTCCCATATACACCATTACAGAGTACTGAGTAGAGTTCCCTGCGCTATACGGCAAGTTCTTATTAGTTATCTATTTTATATATAATAGTGTGTATGTCAATCCTAATTTCCCAATTTATCCATCCCCCCCTTATGTCCTGGTAACCATAAATTTGTTTTCTATATCTGTGACTCTACTTCTGTTCTGTAAATAAGTTCATTTGTACCCTTTTTTTAGATTCCACATATAAGTGATATCACATGATATTTGTCTTTCTGCATCTGACTTACTTCACTCAGTATGACAATTTCTAGGTCCATCCATGTTGTTGCAAATGGCATTATTTTGTTCTTTTTTATGGCTGAGTAATATTCCATTGTATAAATGTACCACATCTTCTTTATTCATTCCTCTGTTGGACATTTAAGTTGCTTCCATGTCCTGACTGTTGTAAATAGTGCTGCAGTGAATATTGGGGTGCATGTATCTTTTTGAATTACAGTTTTCTCTGGGTGTATGCCCAGGAGTGGGAATGCTGGGTCACATGGTAGTTCTATTTTTAGTTTCTTAAGGAACCTCCATACTGTTCTCCATAGAAGCTGTACCAATTTATATTCCCATCAACAAACAGTGTAAAAGTGTTTCCTTTTTTCCTCACCCTCTCCAGCATCTCTACTGTTTGTAGATTTTTTGACGATGGCCATTCTGACCAGTGTGAAGTGATACCTCATTGTAGTTCTGATTTTCATTTCTCTAATAATTAGTGATGTTGAGCATCTTTTCATGTGCTTTTTGGCCATCTTATGTCTTTGTTGGAGAAATGTCTATTTAGATCTTCTGCCCATTTTTTAATTGGGCTGTTTGTTTTTTTGATATTGAGCTGCATGAGCTGTTTGTATATTTTGGAGATTAATCCTTTGTTGGTTGCTTCATTTGCAAATATTTTCTCCCATTCTGAGGGTTGTCTTATTGTATTGTTTATGGTTTCCTTTGCTGTGCAAAAGCTTTTAAATTTAATTAGATCCCATTTGTTTATTTTTGTCTTTATTTTCATTACTCTAGGAGGTGGATTAAAAAAGATCTTGCTGCGATTTATGTCAAAGAATGTCCTACCTGTGTTTTCCTCTAAGAGTTTTATAGTGTCAGGCCTTACATTTAGGTCTTTAATCCATTTTGAGTTTATTTTTGTGTATGGTGTTAGGGAGTGTTCTAATTTCATTCTTTTACATGCAGCTGTCCAGTTTTTCCAGCACCACTTATTGAAGGCCTCTTTAATCTTTACTCCTAACAGGAGATTATCTCAAAATAATAGTGGGTTTTAATAGTGCAAGTTTATTATTAAAACCATTTATTAAGAAGTAATTAAAATCTAAGGTAATTGGGCACCTTAGGAAATTTCAACACAGCACCTTCCTTACTCTGAAAGACAACTTCGTCCATCTAATGCCTCCTTGGATAGTTTGTAGAAAAGTTATTTACATGGTGCCAGCATATTGAGAAATCATCTATCTTAACACTGTTAATATCAGTGACAGCAGAACTCCTTGTGGTACAGACTTTAATTCATTTAACCAATAAAGTGTGACTAAGTGCTGGGCACTGTGTTAAGCACTAGGGATGTATGTGTGCAAATATAAAATATCCATGATGTAATATGATGAGTACTAATATAGAAGTATGCATCAAATCCATCTGACTTGAGAATCTAGAGAGAACATCCCCAAACCTGGAGAAAACAATAATAATTAAGCAACTCGTTAATTTTTTCTCTTGTAACTGGACGTGGGAGGGTTGAATCATTTTCTATAGGTCAGAAAAACATCTGATTAGCACTAACTTGTCTAGCGTTTGATCCTAATTCAAATAGTGATGATGTTACTGGAATTGTTAGTTCCCTTATCTTTTAAAATACCCTGGTCTCCCCTATGTGTTCTAAAAATGCAAACTATGTAATATGCACCTGCTTAACTGGAAATGTTTCCTTAGGTTATCTAATATATAACAAAATATTTTTAAAGTCGTCAATCTCTAAAGTATGATAGTATTCCTAAAAACACTTAATGTGGATATCATAATTTACATAATTAAGATTCTTTTGAGACTATGAAAACTGCAAAACATATTTCTTTTTTTTAACATCTTTATTAGAGTCTAATTGCTTTACAATGGTGTGTCAGTTTCTGCTTTACAACAAAGTGAATCAGTTATAATATACATATGTCCCCATATCTCCTCCCTCTTGCATCTCCCTCCCTCCCGCCCTCCCTATCAGACCCCTTCAGGTGGTCACAAAGCACCAAGTTGATCTCCCTGTGCTATGCGGCTCCTTCCCACTAGCTATCTATTTTACGTTTGGTGGTGTATATATGTCCATGCCACTCTCTCATTTTGTCCCAGCTTACCCTTCCCCCTCCCCGTATCCTCAAGTCCATTCTCTAGTAGGTCCGCATCTTTATTCTCATCCTGCCCCTAGGTTCTTCTGACCATTTTCTTTTTCTTCTTCTTTTTTTTAAGATTCCATATATATGTGTTAGCATGGGGTATTTTTTTTTCTCTTTCTGACTTACTTCACTCTGTATGACAGTCTCTAGCTCCATCCACCTCACTACAAATAATTCAGTTTCGTTTCTTTTTATGGCTGAGTAATATCCCATTGTATGTATGTGCCACATCTTCTTTATCCATTCATCTATTCATGGACACTTAGGTTGCTTCCATGTCCTGGCTATTGTAAATAGAGCTGTAATAAACATTGTGGTACATGACTCCTTTGGAATTATGGTTTTCTCAGGGTATATGCCCAGTAGTGGGATTGCTGGGTCATATGGTAGTTCTATTTTTAGTTTTTTAAGGAACCTCCATACTGTTCTCCATAGTGGCTGTATCAATTTACATTCTCACCAACAGTGCAAGAGGGTTCCCTTTTCTCCAAACCTTCTCCAGCATTTATTGTTTCTAAATTTTTTGATGATGGCCATTCTCACCGGTATGAGATGATATCTCATTGTAGTTTTGATTTGCATTTCTCTAATGATTAATGATATTGAGCATCCTTTCATGTGTTTGTTGGCAATCTGTATACCTTCTTTGAAGAAATGTCTATTTAGGTCTTCTGTACATTTTTGGATTGGGTTCTTTGTTTTTTTGATACTGAGCCGCATGAGTTGCTTGTGTTTTGGAGATTAATCCTTTGTCAGTTGCTTCATTTGCAAATATTTTCTCCCATTCTGAGGGTTGTCTTTTCACCTTGTTTATGGTTTCCTGTGCTGTGCAAAAGCTTTGAAGTTTCATTAGGTCCAATTTGTTTATGTTTGTTTTAATTTCCATTTCTCCAGCAGGTGGGTCAAAAAGGATCTTGCTGTGATTTATGTCATAGAGTGTTCTGCCTATGTTTTCCTCTAAGAGTTTGATGGATTCTGGGCTTATATTTAAGTCTTTAATCCATTTTTAGTTTATTTTTGTGTATGGTGTTAGGGAGTGTTCTAATTTCATTCTTTTACATGTAGCTGTCCAGTTTTCACAGCACCATTATTGAAGAGGATGTCTTTTCTCCACTGTATATTCTTGCCTCCTTTATCAAAGACAAGGTGACCGTATGTGTGTGGGTTTATCTCTGGGCTTTCTATACTGTTCCATTGATCTGTATTTCTGTTTTTGTGTCAGTACTGTACTGTCTTGATTACTGTAGCTTTGTAGTATAGTTTGAAGTCACGGTGCCTGATTCTTCCAGCTCCGTTTTTCTTTCTCAAGATTGCTTTGGCTATTCAGGGTCTTTTGTGTTTCCATACAAATTGTGAAATATTTTGTTCTAGTTCTGTGAAAAATGCCAGTGGTAGATTGATAGGGATTGCATTGAATCTGCAGATTGCTTTGGGTAGTAGAGTCATTTTCACAATGTTGATTCTTCCAATCCAAGAACATGGTATATCTCTCCATCTATTTGTATCTTTAATTTCTTTCATCAGTGTCTTATAATTTTCTGCATACAGGTCTTTTGTCTCCTTAGGTAGGTTTATTCCTATTTTATTCTTTTTGTTGCAATGGTAAATGGGAGTGTTTTCTTAATTTCACTTTCAGATTTTTCATCATTAGTGTATAGCAATGCAAGAGATTTCTGTGCATTAATTTTGTATCCTGCTACTTTGCCAAATGCATTGATTAGCTCTAGTAGTTTTCTGGTAGCATCTTTAGGACTTTCTATGTATAGTAGCACGTCATCTGCAAACAGTGACAGCTTTACTTCTTCTTTTCAGATTTGGATTCCTTTTATTTCTTTTTCTTCTCTGATTGCTGTGGCTAAAACTATGTTGAATAATAGTGGTGAGAGTGGGCAACCTTGTTTTGTTCCTGATCTTAGTGGAAATGGTTTCAAATTTTCACCATTGAAGACGATGTTGGCTGTGGACTTGTCATATACGGCCTTTATTATGTTGAGGAAAGTTCCCTATGTGCCTACTTTCTGGAGGGTTTTTATCATATATGGGTGTTGAATTTTGTTGAAAGCTTTGTCTGCATCTATTGAGATGATCATGTGGTTTTTCTCCTTCAATTTGTTAATATGGTGTATCATGTTGATTGATTTGCATATATTGAAGAATCCTTGCACTCCTGGGATAAACCCCACTTGATCATAATGTATGATCCTTTTAATGTGCTGTTGGATTCTGTTTGCTAGTATTTTGTTGAGGATTTTTGCATCTATGTTCATCAGTGATATTGGCCTGTAGTTTTCTTTCTTTGTGACATCTTTGTCTGGTTTTGGTATCAGAGTGATGGTGGCCTCGTAGAATGAGTTTGGGAGTTTTCCTCCCTCTGGTATATTTTGGAAGAGTTTGAGAAGGATAGATGTTAGCTCTTCTGTAAATGTTTGATAGAATTCGCCTGTGAAGCCATCTGGTCCTGGGCTTTTGTTTGTTGGAAGATTTTTAATCACAGTTTCAATTTCAGTGCTTGTGATCGGTCTGTTCATATTTTCTATTTCTTCCTGGTTCAGTCTTGGAAGGTTGTGCATTGCTAAGAATTTGTCCATTTCTTCCAGGTTGTTCATTTTATTGGCATAGAGTTGCTTGTAGTAATCTCTCATGATCCTTTGTATTTCTGCAGTGTCCGTTGTTACTTCTCCCTTTTCATTTCTAATTCTACTGATTTGAGTCTTCTCCCTTTTTTTCTTGATAAGTCTGGCTAATGGTTTATCAATTTTATCTTCTCAAAGAACCAGCTTTTAGTTTTATTGATCTTTGCTATCGTTTCCTTCTTTTTCATTTATTTCTGATCTGATCTTTATGATTTCTTTCCTTCTGCTAGTTTTGGGGGTTTTCTTGTTCTTTTTTCTCTAATTGCTTTAGGTGTAAAGTTTGGTTGTTTATTTGAGATGTTTCTTGTTTCTTAAAGTAGGCTTGTATAGCTATAAACTTCCCTCTTAGAACTGCTTTTGCTGCATCCCATACGTTTTGGGTCGTTGTGTTTTCATTGTCATTTGTTTCTATGTAGTTTTTGATTTCTTCTTTGATTTCTTCAGTGATCTCTTGGTTATTAAGTAATGTGTTGTTTAGCCTCCGTGTGTTTGTATTTCTTACAGATTTTTTCCTGTAATTGATTCTAGTCTCATAGTGTTGCGGTTGGAAAAGATACTTGATACAATTTCAATTTGCTTAAATTTACCAAGGCTTGATTTGTAACCCAAGATATGATCTATCCTGGAGAATGTTCCATGAGCACTTGAGAAGAATATGTATTCTGTTGTTTTTGGATGGAATGTTCTATAAATATCAATTAAGTCCACCTTGTTTAATGTATCATTTAAAGCTTGTGTTTCCTTATTTATTTTCATTTTGGATGATCTGTCCATTGGTGAAAGTGGGGTGTTAAAGTCCCCTACTATGATTGTGTTACTGTCTATTTCCCCTTTTATTGCTGTTAGTATTTGCCTTATGTATTGAGGTGCTCCTATGTTGGGTGCATAAATATCGATAATTGTTATATCTTCTTCTTGGATTGATCCCTTGATCATTATAGTGTCCTTCTTTGTCTCTTGTAATAGTCTTTGTTTTAAAGTGTATTTTGTCTGATATGAGAATTGCTACTCCAGCTTTCTTTTGATTTCCATTTGCATGGAATATCTTTTTCCATCCTCTCACTTTCAGTGTGTATGTGTCCCTAGGTCTAAAGTGTGTCTCTTGTAGACAGCATATATACAGGTCTTATTTTTGTATCCATTCAGCCAGTCTATGTCTTTTGGTTGGAGCATTTAATCAATTTACACTTAAGGTAATTATCGATATGTATGTTCCTTTTCCCATTTTCTTAATTGTTTTGGGTTTATTATTGTAGGTCTTTTCCTTCTCTTGTGTTTTCTGCCTAGGGAAGTTCCTTTAGCATTTTTTGTAAAGCTGGTTTGGTGGTGCTGAATTCTCTTAGCTTTTGCTTGTCTGTAAAGCTTTTAATTTATCCATCAAATCTGTATGAGATCCTTGCTGGGTAGAGTAATCTTGGTTGTAGGTTTTTCTCTTTCATCACTTTAAATATGTCCTGCCAGTCCCTTCTGGCTTGCAGAGTTTCTGCTGAAAGAACAGCTGTTAACCTTATGGGGATTCCCTTGTGTGTTACTTGTTGTTTTTCCCTTGCTGCTTTTAATATTTGTTTTTTGTATTTAATTTTTGATAGTTTGATTAATATGTGTCTTGGTGTGTTTCTCCTTGGATTTATCCTGTATAGGATTCTTTGTGCTTCCTGGAGTTGATTAACTATTTCCTTTCCCATATTAGGGAAGTTTTCAACTATAATCTTTTCAAATATTTTCTCAGTCCCTTTCTTTTTCTCTTCTTCTTCTGGGACCCCTACAATTCAAATGTTGGTGTGTTTAATGTTGTCCCAGAGGTCTCTTAGACCGTCCTCAATTCTTTTCATTCTTTTTTCTTTATTCTGCTCTGCAGTAGTAATTTCCACTATTTTATCTTCCAGGTCGCTTATCCATTCTTCTGCCCCTGTTATTTTGCTATTGATCCCTTCTAGAGAATTTTTAATTTCATTTATTGTGTTGTTCATCTCTGTTTGTTTGCTCTTTAGTTCTTCTAGGTCCTTGTTAAACGTTTCTTGTATTTTGTCCCTTCTACTTCCAAGATTTTGGATCATCTTTACTATCATTATTCTGAATTCTTTTTCAGGTAGACTGCCTATTTCCTCTTCATTCGTTTGGTCTGGTGGTTTTTACCTTGCTCCTTCATCTGCTGTGTGTTTTTCTGTCTTCTCATTTTGCTTAACTTACTGTATTTGGTGTCTCCTTTTCGCAGGCTGCAGGTTCATAGTTTCCGTTGTTTTTGGTGTCCTTCCCCAGTAGCTAGGGTTGGTTCAATGGGTTGTGTAGGCTTCCTCATGGAGGGGACTAGTGCCTGTGTTCTGGTGGATGAGGCTGGATCTTGTCCTTCTGGTGGGCAGGTCCACGTCTGGTGGTGTGTTTTGGGATGTTTGTGGCCTTATTATGATTTTAGGCAGCCTCTGTGCTAATGGATGGGGTTGTGTTCCTGTCCTGCTAGTTGTTTGGCATAGGGTGTCCAGAACTGTAGCTTGCTGGTCGTTGAGTGGTGCTGGGTCTTGGTGTTGAGATGGAGATCTCTGGGAGATTTTCACCATTTGATATTACGTGGAGCTGGGAGGACTCTTGTGGACCAGTGTCCTGAACTTGGCTCTCCCAACTCAGTGGCACAGCCCTGATGCTTTGCTGGAGCACCAAGAGCCTGTCCTCCACACAGCTCAGAATAAAAGGGAGAAAAAAAAGAAAGAAAGAAGATAAAATAAAGTAAAATAAAATAGTTATGAAAATAAAAAATAATTATTAAGAAAAAAAGTTTTTTAAGTAATTAAAAAAAAATGGAGAGAACCCTAGGACAAATGGTAAAAGCAAAGCTATACAGAGAAAATCACACACAGAAGCATACACATACACACTCACAAAAAGAGAAAAAGGGGGAAAAAAAAATATATATATATATCGTTGCTTCCAACGTCCACCTCCTCAATTTAGGATGACTCGTTGTCTATTCAGATATTCCAGAGACGCAGGGTACATCAAGTTGATTATGGAGATTTAATCCGCTGCTCCTGAGGCTGCTGGGAGAGATTTCCCTTTCTCTTCTTTGTTCGCACAGGTCCCGGAGTTCAGCTTTGGATTTGGACCCACCTCTGTGTGTAGGTCGCCTGAGGGCATCTTTTCTTCGCTCAGACAGTATGGGGTTAAAGGAGCAGCTGATTCAGGGTCTCTGGCTCACTCAGGCCGGGGGGAGAGAGGGGTACGGATGTGGGTCGAGCTTGCGGCGGCAGAGGCCAGCGTGACATTTCACCAGCCTGAGGTGCACCTTGTGTTCTCCCGGGGAAAGTTGTCCCTGGATCACGGGACCCTGGCAGTGGCGGGCTGCACAGGTTCCCGGGAGAGGAGGTGTGGAGAGTGACCTGTGCTTGCACACAGGCTTCTTTGTGGCTGCAGCAGCAGTCTTAGCGTCTCATGCCCGTCTCTGGGGTCTGCGCTGGTAGCCGCCGCTCGGACCCGTCTTTGGAGCTCCTTTAAGCAGCACTCTTAATCCCCTGTCCTCGCACACCAGGAAACAAAGAGGCAAGAAAAAGTCTCTTGCCTCTTCGGCAGCTCCAGACTTTTTCCTGGACTCTCTCCTGGGTAGCCATGGCGCACTAGCCCCTTTTAGGCTCTGTTCACTCAGGCAACCCCAGTCCTCTCCCTGGGATCCGACCTCCGAAGCCGGAGCCTCAGCTCCCAGCCCTGACCCGTCCCTGCGGGTGAGCAGACACACCTCTCGGGCTGGTGAATGCTGGTCGGCTCCGATCCTCTGTGCAGGAATCTCTCCGCTGTGCCCTCCGCACCCCTGTTGCTGCGTTTTCCTCCGTGGCTCTGAAACTTCCCCCACCTCTGCCACCCACAGTCTCCGCCTGCGAAGGGGCTTCCTAGTTTGTGGAAACCTTTCCTCCTTCATTGCTCCCTCCCACTAGTGCAGGTCCTGTCCCTATTCTTTGTCTCTGTTTTTTCTTTTGCCCTCCCCAAGTACGGGGGAGTTCCTTGCGTTTTGGGAGGTCTGAGGTCTTCTGCCAGCGTTCAGTAGGTGTTCTGTAGGAGTTGTTCCACATGTAGATGTATTTCTGATGTATTTGTGGGGAGGAAGGTGATCTCTGCGTCTTACTCTTCCGCCATCTTGAAGCTCCTCAAAACATATTTCTCTAAAACTCTGAAGCAATTGTTTTGTTGCCTTTGAAGCAGAAACATTTTCATGTAATAAATCTGTGAGCTATTTGTCATTGTAATCTAAATTCTTTAATCTATTATGGATAATTTATTATGGATAAATCACAATTTTTAATCTGAAGAGTCTAAACGTTCAAATAATTTAAAGGAATGTCTTTGTCTAGCCTGTGTCAGAACTTATATTTCCCACTTCACATGGAGAATTTCAGATTTAATACTTCCTCTGCTTTTCCATGTGAGGGTGATATCAGCTTCATTTGTCAACAGTGCTGTTACTGTTCTTTAGCTCATTTCTTTTTATCCTAATTTCCTCATCCCCAATAATCATATGGCAGTGATACCAATTTTAATATATTAATGGGATTTATATTTCATTTTAAAAAATTAGTGCCTTCCTATTTATTTCTTTTTGGCGGTACGTGGGCCACTCACTGTTATGGCCTCTCCCGTTGCGGAGCACAGGCTCTGGACGCACAGGCTCATCGGCCATGGCTCATGGGCCCAGCCGCTCCGCAGCATGTGGGATCTTCCTGGACCGGGGCACGAACCCGTGTCCCCTGCATCAGCAGGTGGACTCTCAACCACTGCACCACTAGGGAAGCCCAGTGCCTTCCTATTTTTTAGGTGTAGAAGAAGAGAAAATATATAGTGCTGGTTCCATGTATTTGAAATACAGTGCCCAAATATACCAAATTAGTTTCAAACAAAATTCCTATTTATGATAGAATTAACTATAATAGAGGATCATAGACATTTCCAAATCTCCCCAACTGTTAGAAACATGAAATAATTCTTGCTGACTATATTAGAAAAGGCATCCTGATCAGTTTGCAGGTAGATAATGCCCATTTAACATATGAATATTTGAACATTTCCTGTTTATAATCATAATGCCTTTCACTTATAGATGGAAATGCTTCTAGTTTTTTTTCACCCCCCAGATTTATTGAGATATAATTGACATATAACATTGTATAAGTTTAAAGTGTACAACATGTTGATTTGGTACTTTGAGTATATTGCAAAATAATTACCACCCATAGTGTTAGCTAACACCTCTATCATGTCACATAATTACCATTTTTTTTTGTGGTAAGTACATTTAAGATCTACTCGATTAGTAACTTGCAAATATATAGTACAGCATTATTAACTATAATCACCATTCTATATATTATGTCCCCAGAACTTATTCATCTTTAACTAGACGTTTGTACCCTTTGATCAATACATCTAGTTTTTAAAGTCCTTTCCCATGTGTTTGTTTGGTTCTCACAAATCTCAATATATATCTATATATATAACAATATATTATATATTAACTATATACATAAACTATAGAGAGTGAGAAGTGTGGTTCAGTTATCTTTGTTAAACAGAGAAAATGTAAAATGTTTATATGTTCTGTAACAGTGGTCAGCAGACTATGGCCCAGAGGCCAAATCTGACCCACCACCTGCTTTTGAAAATAAAGTTTTATTGGAAGACAGCCCTGCTCATTCATTTATGTATTGCCTATGGCTGCTTTTGTTGTGCAATGGCAGAACTGAGTAGTGACAGAGACCATTAGGCTCACAAAGCTTTAAAACATTTACTATCTGGCCTCTTAATGAAAAAAAAAATTTCTAATCCTGTTCTACAGCAATTTTTCCTTAAGAACCATATTTAAATAATTAATTTAAAACTTTTTCCAACTTTATGATGTCAAAATTAATAGTGTCCAATACATGGCATATACATTTTCTATGGGAACTCTGCATACCACAAGAAGTGAACTATGGAATTTCACAGCATTTAATGCTACTATTTTATAATGTAGGAAACAGCATATCAAGATATGCATGTTAATAATAAAATAATTAGGGGAATTTTTTTTTTTTTTTTTTTTTTGCTGTACGCGGGCCTCTCACTGTTGTGGCCTCCCCCGTTGCGGAGCACAGGCTCCGGACGCGCAGGCTCTGCGGCCATGGCTCACGGGCCCAGCCGCTCCGCGGCATGTGGGATCCTCCCGGACCGGGGCACGAACCCGCGTCCCCTGCATCGGCAGGCGGACTCTCAACCACTGCGCCACCAGGGAAGCCCATTTAGGGGAATTTTGATTTATTGATATTGATGTGACTTTACTGAACCAGAGAAGTTCAGAAAAAGTCTCCTCTTAAAAGTGAAACTAATACAGTTCTAATTTAGTATGGTGTGCAAGTCCATTCCTATCAATATTTCAGCTTAGCTTGCGTGTAGCTAGCTCTTAACAGAAGCAATTATCAAATGATTCTTATAGTCTTAAAATAAACACTAAGGCTGATTTAACCTTACTTTTGAACATCATTTCCTACTATGGAGTTTTACACTTGAGCACAAATATCTGGCTCTTTCTTTAGAAACATCATCTTCAGACAAGATGCGCTCTAATTCTATGATATGTAATGTAAAAATGTATCAATAGATTCTCACCAGTTGAACATACAAATGAACTAAATACAGATTCTCTGGAAGGCATACATAACTTCAAATTATTGCCTACCTCTTGTCTTTCTACTCTTAAGATATTTAACTTTGGAGAAATGGGAAAAACCAGACTCCCATTTATTACTGCTAGAAATTTGAGGGAAATTTATTTCAGAACATAAAATAAAGAACTGGTGTAGATAAATGAAACACAAATGTATAGTAAAGTTAGAAGTTGTTTTTAAAAATGAAACTACAACATTTCAGGGGCTTCCCTGGTGGCGCAGTGGTTGAGAATCTGCCTGCCAATGCGGGAACACGGGTTCGAGCCCTGGTCTGGGAGGATCCCACATGCCGCGGAGCAACCAGGCCCGTGAGCCACAGCCACTGAGCGTGCGCGTCTGGAGCCTGTGCTCCGCAACGCGGGGCCGCGACAGTGAGAGGCCCGCGCACCGCGATGAAGAGTGGCCCCCGCTCGCCGCAACTGGAGAAAGCCCTCGCACAGAAACGAAGACCCAACACAGCCAAATATAAATAAACAAATTTAAATTTAAAAAAAAATATGAAACTACAACATTTTAACTGTCAGAATGCTTTCCTTTGGGGTTTTATTTTGATGTATTTCAGCTATCGAAAAATAATGGGATCTTTCCCTTAAAGACCCAAAACTCAACATCTTTCTAAAAAGAAATGCAACCAACTTTCAAGTGTCTTTTCATGGCTATACTATACTTCTTGTGGGTCTTATCAGTAGCAGTTATATTCAAGTGCTTATGGGTAGGCATCTATTCCAAAAACTTATTTCATAATATATCTTCTGAGCATTACCTTTATTTACCCATTTTCCATTGTAACTTATAGCTTAATTAAACTAAATTAAGCTGCTTCCCTGGTGGTCCAGTGGTAAAGAATCTGCCTTACAATGCAGGGGACATGGGTTTGATCCCTGGTCAGGGAACTAAGATCCCACATGCCACGGGGCAACTAAGCCCGCGCACCACAATTACTGAGCTCGCGTGCCTCAACGAGAGAGCCTGCATGCTGCAAACTACAGAGCCCATGCACCCTGGAGCCTCTGCACCGCTGCTAGAGAAAAGAAAACCTACACACCACAACTAGAGAGAAGCCCGTGCACCACGACGAAGAGCCCGTGCACCGCAAAAAAAAAAAAAAAATCCCACATGCCTCTACGAAGATCCTGCGTGCCACAACTAAGACCCGATGCAGCCAAAAAACAAACTAACAAATTAAAAACATTGATGATCTACTAAATTCAAGGAATGAATACAGTTTGAAAGAAAATCTTATTTAACATTCTCTATTAGTTTGGGGCTAGATACTCTTCCCTCAAGGACTGGTCAACTGTGACAAAGTTGAATAGAGCCAAGATTAAACAAATTCTATTCTATTTGTTCATTTTCCATTCCTGCTTATACCTCAGTGGTTTCAATAGCTTTCTAGCTGGTTTCCTTTAAGAAGAAACATAATGTCATAATAGACATAAAAGTTCAATTGCTAAATACTCAGTGAATGTTAGTTCCCTTTCTTTCTTATCTTACTTCTTTACCTTTCCCCTCTCCGTCAGGATTTCCCAAGTCAAAATCACTCTCCTCACCCTTGCCAGAAAATTTTTTTCCTTTTTTAATAACAGTGTTTTTAAAGCTGGTTGATGTTGGTTCTACAGCAAAAGGGAAAGAAAGTGTGAACAGGAATCTCTCACTGCTTCTCCAGGCAAAAAAGTTCCCCTTTGATTCATTTTCTGACCTTACTTGCTTTTCAACATTTTTTTTAAGTGACATTTTAAAGCACTTGCCTGTACCACTAAGATGATAACAACCTTATATTGAAGTTCCTCATTATGACCCTCATTAGTTTGTAAGTTTCTGGGTATCAGAAACTAAATCTTAGTACTCAATTCCTATCTGGGTCAAGTAAATCTCCTTGTACAAAAGCATGACACAACTATTAATTGAATTTTAAAAAAGTGTGCATGGATTGAATGATTCTTACTTTAAGTATATTTAAAATTTTATATAATTTGTCAGTAACAAGGGCACTCCAGTCAAAAAATTAAATTTGCAGTAAGTTTTATAAATGTATTACTTTTATTTGCAAAGTTTAATTCACTAGAAATAACTTTATTTAGCAATAAATATTTCTAAAATTATATGTCTATTCATATATATATATGTATGTATATACACACACACACACACATACATGCACATAGATGAACTGGGTTTTTCACTGAGATTTTCATATTATAAATCAACTTTGTAAAATGAAAAGTTTTGTTAAAAAGATTAGTAGTATCAAAAGTTGTTTTGATCAAGCCAAATTGACAGCTAAGTCACTTTTATATTGATAACTGAGTCAAGTTTGTCTGATGGAGAAACCAGGAATTCTAAAAAAATTATAGACTTTGGCAGTCACATTTAAGTACTTTGCAGTTAAAAGCAGCAACGGTTTATTTAACAAGTTGCTCGGAATCAAGTGGAACTTACTGTTTTGGTGTTTTGCCTGACTTTTTTTCCATTTACAAGTGAATAAATGCCCCGTAGATAGAAATAGTTTTTTAAATACAGCCAAAATGAAAT
This sequence comes from Orcinus orca, assembly GCF_937001465.1. NCBI lineage: Eukaryota > Metazoa > Chordata > Mammalia > Artiodactyla > Delphinidae > Orcinus > Orcinus orca. Next base: position 69,259,514 of record NC_064565.1, read on the forward strand.
GGCTAATTTCACCAATATATTTTATTAACTGGAATGATAGTACTCTTTAATGGCATTTGTCTGACACCAGGTTTGTGTATTTCTTCACACATTCTGTTAAATGAACACCTGCCAAAGCAAATATCTGACTGATATTTATACCAGACTGTTTCTACGTAGGAACACTATGTTACACTGCTTGCTTACTTGAAGGAATACAGAAGATTAGAAGTTGTGAATGTTGAATACAAACTTTGGTTTCTTTTTTTTGAAATGCTAACTCAAAGTAGAATTTTCAAAACTGAAATTTACTGACAATAAAAGGTACTCACAAACCAGAATCTAAATAACTCCCCCCAAATTGTTCAAATCTTTAATCAATCCTCGATACTAATTTTTATCAAACATCAAGCAATTTTTTTCAGAAGAAAGTTTCTAAAAATATTGACTCAATACAACAATAGAACACCAAAATAGTCTAGGTGTGAATCTTTTTTGATTCACTTGAGTACTGCTGGCATTATGAGGCTTTGTGGTTTATACGAAGGGTCTCTGATGATCAAGTTCATTGTTTTTAAGGTTGAGGAAACTCAAGCGCAAGCCTGAACAGAGAAAAGAGAGCAGAGCCAAGGTCAGCTTTTCTCCTGTTTCTACATGGTGCCTCCAGAATTCCTCCAAGGAGCCCTAGGAGCTACTGGTGGGGCTGTAGAAGGGCTAAGCAGGCAGGACCCCTCACTTTTCCCTCACACACAGCACTCTCTTTAATAAGGGTTATTTTGCTGCACCTCTTTTACATATTTGAAATTCTAGGTAAGAATGAGTTTGAAGAAAAAACTCTGTCCCTAAAAAACAAATCTGAAAACCACTGTATTACCTTGTGCACCATAAGGAAGAGGGGGAATATCAGACCCAAATTTGAAATGACGTCCCTGTTAGTAGCCAGCATGAGAAACACTTAGAAATTGCATTCCAAAATAAGGGAAAAGGGATCCTGAATGTAGTTTTTTTGTACAAGTAAAGCCCTATTTTATTATTTTTTTTCTTGTACATCGGTTGTTGACTTAGTGTTTCTAGAAATTTGAATTGTACAAAAATGAACAATGAATAAACAAAGTTTGGTAGAGAAACTTCCAATGTGTTTCAGAATGCAAAAAAAAGTGAGGCTTACAGAAAAGCATAAGAATAAACTAGTTAACAGAAATCAGAACAATGGAAAGTTAAATGACAGTAAGAGCACCATATGGACTAAAAGACTCAGGAAGAGCTTTCTGGAAAAGAGGCACTCAAGTAAGAGTAGAAGATAAGGGAGATGGCATTCCTGGTGGCAAGAACAACAGAGATGAAGGGGGGGAAAATCATGTTTATTGAAGAGAAAGAAGATACAACCAAACGGAGAGGACTGTTTGTGTCAGTGGGATATGAGCTTGAATTGGTAAAATGGGGTTTTATTGAAGAAGCCCCTGGAAGGTAATTGAGGACTGTACATTTAAAGTATGCATAAGGGCAATATGGTACTACCTTTGGTACTCAACAGAAGATGTGCTTTGGTGCTAGCAGGCTGGCAGTGCATTTTGAACATTCAAGGAAGTTTCTTTCATTGTGTTAAATTACAGGTGGTGGAAAAAATGTAGGTGGTACTTCAAAAGATGCTAGATTGTTTTTAGAGATTTAAAATCACATACGCAATAGGAGACACACATGGACATTTTATACTGCTCTCACAACTCTGTTGTCTGGAAAAAAAAAGCTTAGGAAGTGTACACCATGACCTAATCCATATCTTTCATGTCATATTTATGTAATATGCATAATTTAAAATTTTTGTCATCCCTTTTAAATAATTTGTAAAATAAATTAAGAAATTTTGCTTAATGGTAAGCGCTATGTGTTTGAGAAATGATATTCGAAATAAACTTGTTTCTCGTAGAGTAGAAATACTATTGGATATAGTAGAAAAACAAGATAATTACTATTACTAGATAATTAAAACTGAAGATAATTAAAACTGAAGAAACAACTTCCCTTAAAAAGATTTGAATTAAATGACCCTGGAGAAGTGTTCTTTTCCATTTATAGCTTTTATTTCTGTTTCTTCATTATGCAAGACATGGAGACAAAATTTTACCTAGCATAAATGAATAATATAAAGGAAGAATCAATGGACTAGAAATATCCTTCCAAGGTCAATCCAATGAATGGTCCCTATATTGTATGACTATTAATTTTTAGGCAGAAGCAGATAAACCATCATTTTTTATAAGCAACACATCTGTTATATAGGTTAAAATCAATCTCAAATGAAAATTATCCTACAAAAATATTTTTAACTTCTAAATATATTTCTTCAATCTCCAGTGTCTTTGGACCACCCAACTGAATGTTAAATGTTTCCATTCTTCTTTTCTTTTTCTTTTACCAAGTCCACTATGGAGGTGTGTGGCTATGCATGCATGTGCCATGGTTCTCCTTTGCTAAAGTCTGATATGGAGAAAATTATTTTTCTAAGGAGAAAAAAATTTTCCTTCTTGGGAATTACCTGGTTTTGCTGGATACTTTGATATTCTTATTGAGGGGTGTGCATGGGAAGTCCATCAAAGGGTATGTTTGAGTGAGAATAGTGGTAACTGGACAGTTTTCTAAAATGAGTGGCTTCTATAATGCAGTGTTTTAGTTTTTCTTAGAAGGCAAGCTTGGAAAGAGAGCGGAATTGCATTTAAATAAAACCGTGTTAAGAAAGGGAGGGGAGAAGAGTGATGAGATGGCTAGTTTCAGATAAGAGCATAATTTTGAAGAGTACTGATACGCCAGATAACAATGTTGATTATAATCTTCTCCTTGGTAGTCCTCCTCCATTTTCCAGACTTGTAAATCTTAGTAAAATTGACTTCACCCGCTCTGGTATTGTGTGGGTGGACCTGCCTTGAGGATGGGTGTTGGGGAAAGAGCAGAGGCTTCTTGATGTAATAACCTCTGGATGGCTCACAAGCATAAGGACACATACACATTCACAGACATGCACACACGCAGACCTGTGCATACATGCACACAAATGTATATCGCCATGTAAAAAGCACCTGTCAGCTTAAGCCATTTCCACACTGACCGGGCAAGGTTGGTTCAGGTAAAACTTACACTGGTTTTGAATCACTGTGATTGTACTCATGGTAGAAAATAGAACTTTAAGAGCATTCATAAACTAATTTGGCCCTTTGATAAATCTTTGGAAATGGATAGAAAATTCAGAACTTTTGGTACTTCCAGGGCCACACAGCCTGTGATTATAATCATTCAGAAATTTTCCATCATTTATCTTGTTTTCTTTTGCTGGAGGTTATTTTGTACTTTGGGGATATTAAGAATCAAAACTATTCATTTATATGGATAAAGGACTTCATTCTAATTCGTATTCATAACTCAAGAAACTCCATGTCAGAGTTGTTGAATTACTGCTTTTCATCATGTCTCCCTCTGCACAGTTTAGTGGATTGGATGTTCTCTAAGACCTATTCTAGTTCAGAAAATATTAGTTATTATAGGACCTCTTAGTATTATGTGTAGATGCCAATATCCAGTGGCATAAAAAGGATTCTGCTGGTAAGGAAGAAGATGGAGCAGTGATGGTTTGGCAGGTAACCAACAGTATAGGTTACCAAGGCAAATCTGAATTTTTGTTGACTAAAACATAATTTCCTCTAATATTAAGTAGTTAGTTCTATAACAGTATGTAATTTAGCCTGCCTTCTGATTCAGGGATAGGATTTTTTTCTATAAACATTTATTTTTTGTTTCTGAGGCTCTTAACATTGTTAGAAAAGGGAAAACACACATCAATGCATGTGAAATTATTAACATAATTTTTATTGAGTATTCTGAACTAAGAGAAGGAGATAGCTCATTTGCACATTTCCCCTTTTCTACATCATTCTTAGGGCACATGTTAGAGGTTCTCCATGTACATGGTTGCTGGCTCCTTCTCCTTTATATTAGCTGTTCACATTACCCATGGCCAAAACCTCAATTTCCTGTGTTCCCTTCCTCCTTCCAGTTTCCCACCTTTTAAAACATATCCATATCCTTGGAGCCCTATTTGTACTTACATGATAATGGTTTTATATGGGCTAGATTAACTGTGCTAATATTTACTTTGCTAATGTGTTGGACCTCTAAGGTAATTTAAGGCTTTAATCGTTTCAAAAGTTCAACCCCTTTAAAAAGCTCTTCAGGAATGCTGCCAGTTTACACATCTTGATGGAATGGCCATTTTGGCTTCCCTATCACACTCACAGAAGCAGGTGGCTACAAGAAACGTTGGTTGGCCTGTATGACTCCACTGTCTGGAGTCTGTTCATTATGTCAGCCTGATCTCTCATCTTACGCCATCTCTCATTCCCTCATCAAACTCACATTGCAAATTGCTGGTTTCTGCAGCCATTTTCTCCACCCTGTTTCCTGTGTCATCTTGGGTGATTCATATGTGACTTCAATATTTATAGAGATGCCCCACCCAACACCCTGAACTCATTATTTCTTGACCTCCTCTGCTGCTCAGGCCTTTTAACTCCTTTGGATCTCAGTGATCTACTACCAGTGCTATACCCCAGTGCTACCTTGTCTTCCCCAGAAACTCCTCATCTCTCTTAATTACATTTCATAATCATACTGTCTTAATCTGAGTTCCTGCTTCTTCCAACTATCCCTCTTCTTTACTTCTATCAAACTAACTCTTTGGCTTCATAAAGAATCTAAAACCTTAGGAAAACAGCAAAGATTCAAGTCTCTGAGCCCCTCTATGACCCTGCTTCTTTATCCTCTGCCTACCTCTTCCATCCAGTCTGCATTCTGTGGTTTATCTCACCAACTAATGTCTCTACTATCATCACACTCAAGCTCTGAGCTCCTCTCCTGGAGGAATCTAAACTTTTGTCTCTTGAAATTCCACACCTACGTACCTAAGCCTGCCAAATAAAGTTATATCATTGCCATCAGCATTGTAAAGTGGTTAAGAGCATGGACTCTGGAGCCTGACCACCAAAGCTCAGTTCCTGGCTCCTCCACTTACTAGCTGGGTGCCCTTAGCAAAACAGCGTGACCACTTTGTGCCTCATTTTCTTCATCTGTAAGAAGGTAATGATAACTGAACACATCTCATAGAGATGCTATGATGAATAAATGAGCTAATATTTATAAGGTGCTTAGAGAGGTATGTAACTGTTAAATAAACAAGTATTCTACTTCTCCCTTGTAGTTTTTATTCCATTTTTAATAACAGCTATTTCAAAACTTCACTCTCTTTAATTCTCCAAAAAGCTCACTCTCCATCACTTCAACAGATGATCTGTCCTCATTCTCAGAGTACATATAGGACAGTAGGTGTGAATTCCTTTAAATTATCTTACCCTAGAAATTTAACTACATTGGTGCATTTATATCTCTTTCCAATCTAAAAGAAAGAAATCACCTGCTAAAATTAAGTTTCCTCCCTTCAAATACCTAACCTTTTCTGTGTATATTTAACCTTTCTCTGTCTACTTGTTCCTTTCTTTAACCAGTAAACATGTTTTAATTCCCATGCATTCCCCTCAAAAAATAACCAAAAATCCTTCTTCAACTCTACATTTCCTTTTAGCTATTTTCCTATCTTCGTCTTTCTCTTCATCAGATGCCTACATTTCCTGTTTCTACCTTTACCTCTTTCATGACTATGTTACTCAGAAATGATAGTAATTGTAAGAAGGTCTAATATTAAAATCAAGTGGGAATAAACTTCAAGGGATCAAAACTTTAGAACTTGGCTTTTTCCCAACCTTAACCAGACATAGATATTCATGATCTTGAATGCTCGTATATTTATATAACGGCTTTCCTGCTCTTTTGTTCTACCATAACGAATTAATTGTTATCATTTGACTACCCCTGCTATTTCCTGTTTCCCTCTTCTAAAAAGAATTAGCCCTACAGACTCCCACTACAATCAAGGCTTCACTCTTCACCATTCAACCACAATTACTGTCAAGGTCAGCAATAACATCTCGATTTCCAAATCCAGAGGTCAATTCTCAGTGTTCATCTTAATCAACTTCTCAGGAAGTTGGTAGAATTTACCATTTCCTCTTCTTTAAAACCTTTTTTTTTTCAGTTGCCTTCTGGATACCACTTTCAGTTCTCTTCCTACCTTGCTAGTTGATCTCTCTTAGCCTCCTCTGATGGATGCTTCTCAATTATCTGCCTCTAAAATGTGAAGTACCCCAAGACACTAGCCTTAGATAGCTCTTCGTAACATTCTTCACCAATTCCCCCATGGTGGCCCCAGCTAATTTCTGAGCTTTAGATACCACCTATATGCTGATGACTCCTAAACTTATGTGCTAGTCCACATTTTCCCCTTGAACTCTATACTCATATCTCCAAATGCTTACTCAATATATCCACTTAGATGTCTAACAGGCTTTTCAAACTTAACACACTGAACAAACTTTTATTTCTCCCAGAACTCCTCCACCTTTAATCTTCTTCATTTCAGTCAGAGAGAGTGTATGAACTTAATAGTTTATACTGGTAAAAGAACGAAAGCCGGTGAAGGAGACTGGGAAGTAGTAAAATGTAAGATCAAGAAAGAAATGTGAGGCATAATCAATCCTGACAAGAGCTATAAAGATACCTATAAAATTAGGGCTGAAAGGATCCACTAGACTTGACATTTTATAAGTCATGATGACTACTGCCTTAATAGGCTTAGAATAGCTTACTTGGGAAATAGGAAGAAAGCTGACCAGAATCATATAGAAAAAATGGCTGTCTGATATTAATGATGCCAAACACACACACACACACGCACACACACACACCCTTACAATATTTAAGCCAAACTTTCATTCAGAGTTCCACCTTTGTACTGTAATTTCTCTTTTTTTTTTTTTTTTTTGATGTGGACCATTTTAAAAGTCTTTTTTGAATTTGTTACAATATTGCTTCTGTTTTACGTTTTGGTTTTTCAGCCATGAGGCACGTGGGATCTTAGCTCCCTGACCGGGGATTGAACCCATACCCCCTGCACTGGAAGGCAAAGTCTTAACCACTGGACCGCCAGGGAAGTCCCTGTATTGTATTTCTGACTGCTTGGGGCTACATCTCTTATATGTATTATAAGTACCTCATATCTAATATGTCCAATAATGAACTCATTTCCTTTCTTCTCTGTTCTCCTTACTCTCAAACAAATTAATGCCTAATCATTCTAAATTCTCTATCATGTTGAATGACACCAATACCTATCCATTACCTAAAGTACAAAGCAAACCTGGGGATTATTCTATTTCTTCCTCCCCACCCACTTCTAATCTGTCAAATCTGATTGCAGCCCTTATCTCCACTGGTCTAACTCAAGTCTTTATAAACCTCCGTCCTCCAACCCCTGCCACCAAACTAATAAGCCTCCTACCTGGTTCCCTTGCCTGAGGCTTTCCCATGCCCTATTCTTTCAACTGTATAGTTACAGTTATCTTTCAGTAAAGCACTTTAGTTAAAAACTGAAAGCTGCTTCTAACTTCACACTGGCAGTAATACACTCCCTTAAAATAGCACACCAAGGCCTTTAAAATTTGGCTCTCACCTACCATTTCAACCTCAGTCTATGACAGTTCCTCACTTGCCTTAACGTAATCAAACTGAAAAATACACTGCATGGGGTCAGACACATACTTCCCACACTTCTATCTCTGGAATACCTAGAGCTTTCAAAGTTCAAATAAGTTTTTATCCTTAAATTGTAAATACAATTTTTAAAAGTTTGAAAAATAAAAGAAAAAAATTTAGCCATAATATTGTCATTTAACAGAACATGTTTGTTTCCCGCCTAACGTTCCTCTCTGAAAGTACATATTTGTAAACATATAATTTTGCTTAAGATTCTCACATATTTTATTTAGCTATTCCTTGTTATGTTGCAGAAAAGAAATATCAAAAATTATAAAATTTATTTTGATAAAAAGAAATAAATGGGGCTTCCCTGGTGGCGCAGTGGTTGAGAGTCTGCCTGCCGATGCAGGGGACACGGGTTTGTGCCCCGATCCGCGAAGATCCCACATGCCGCGGAGCGGCTAGTCCCGTGAGCCATGGCCGCTGAGCCTGCGCGTTCAGAGCCTGTGCTCCGCAACGGGAGAGGCCACAACAGTGAGAGGCCCGCATACCACACACAAAAAAAAGAAATGAAAGAAAAAAGAGGAAAAAAAACAAGGGTGGGGACAGAATCGAGCCATGAATAAAGTTTAAGATGCATTCCATGATGACCTACTCATCTACCATGAGTGAGCCACACATTTGGCTTTCAATTTTCTAGCTGCCAATGTGAAAAGAGAAACTCTGTCAGTTATCTAACTCCCAGTGCCCGTGAGATTAACCAAAAATGTCCTGGTAATTTTAACTCTTCTTGGAACAAATATTGTGAAAAGATATATCTCCTGAAGGGAATACAGGGTGATATACTTAACAGCCTGTGGGAAGATTCTTTATTGGAGATGGTACATCTCATTTCATGTCACTGCTCAAATCAAGAATCAGTATAGGCAGATGCCATTGCACAAATCATAGAGTAATTCTGTAAAAACCATCTTCTTGGAAATCATTTGATACTATCAAGGCACCCAGCTCTTTGCTGGTCTGCTTTAAATCATGAGTAAATATAATATATTGAAATACTCACATATCATATATGTTAGTCACAGTAGTGACTGACATTTATCCTTTAGAAAAACTTTCTGAATATTGTTTCTCTTCAAGATAGAGTTTAAAATAGTTCTTAGGTGAAATCTTAAAACGTCATGTCCCATACCGGGCAGTTGAAGCTTGCTTGGAAGATCAGATTTTAGGTTGAGAAGCAAAAACTCCCTCTTTTTGATCAGGAACATTGTTCCCTTTGAGAAAGTCCTCTGAGTGCAAGAATGTGGCTGGGCCAGGGATGTTACAGTCTTGGGCTTTTGCATCTAATAAAGAACAGAATGTTATCCTAGAAGGACTCAAACATAACCTGAATAACATACTTGTTTGCAGAGATTCTCACTGTCTCCAACCTTGAGTCCTCTCCAGAAATATGCATAGGTGGAGCTACAGATTTGGGGCCAGAAGTATCAACTTTACTTCTGTAATATTACATGCTAGTAAGAAACCTGAATACTCAAATCTTTGTTTTTACATTCTCTGAGTTTTTCAGAAGATTTGGTGAGATAAAAACAATTTTTCTACCTTTGCCTTTGTGTTTGCAGGACTGTTGAGTTATGGATTCTCGTCCCTCAATAATTCTGTCACTAAGATGGCCGACCTTAGGCAGGCTTCTTAAAATTTCTGAGCTTAGTTCTCCTCCCTTGTGAAATGAGGGAGTCTTAGTAGGTAATCGCCTCCCTTGAATTCCCTCTGCCCATCAGCTGTAAGTGAAGAATCCCCTCAGTTTGATAACAGTAAGTGGTTGCTAATGTTTCCCTAACAGCGGACCTGGAGTATCTAAGACAGTCACACATCTTGGCTAAGAGCATGGGCTTTGCAGGGGAAAAGTCCTGGTTCCACTCTGCCCCTTACTAGTATGTGGCCTGGGGCAAGTATTAACCTCTCTGAAGCTCAGTTTCCCTTCTGTAAAGTGAAAGTAATATAAGCTCTTATAGAGTTGTACTAAATGAGACAGTATAAATCCAGGTATAAATACTGTGTCTGGAACAAAGCAAGTGCTCAATCAAAACTATCCATTTTTATTATTACCCTGGGTCCACTGAAATAATCGCTCTTCTAACAGCATTTCTCCAAGTTGAATATCAGCACTAGTGTAATTACAGTGTTTAAAGGTTTTAATTACAGTGTTTAAAGGTTTTAAGGTGCCAACTTGAGTTGACTTGTTTTAGAAAAAAATTGGAAAGACGTAGGCTCAGGGAAATTTTTAAAAATTAAGCAAAACAACCTGTGTGCTGACCTTTACCCTGTAGTTCTTTTATTTAATAACCGTCTGTTAGCAAACACCACTTTAAGCTGTTTGATTAGTCCTAATGTAATCCAGGCCAAATATGCTACCTAACAGCAATAATAAACTTTTTCGCCTCAAAGAAATTTTAATGGCATTTGCTTTACTTTTCTGTTTGTTTTGAAACAAGATTGTGAAGAAGTTCTTAGTTTGGGGTTCCCATCAATAGATGTTTAGTCCTTTTAACTTTTGATCATATGTAGATTATATTTCAATACAACTAAGTACAATAAAATCATTCTTAGATAGCAGAGATAAGCTTTGAAGGCTAAGTACTTATTTTATAATTTTAAAGCAATTGTTTACCCACAAAAGAAAAGGAAAAAAATTCCCCCAAATGTGGGAAACCGGAGTTCTTTGCTGTGCTCTTAACTACAGCAGGAAATACGTGTTTGTTTATTATGACCCTAGTGCTTCCATAGCCAGATTAACATTCAAACACAGAGTTTTTATTCCTCTTAACCAACAATTGTCACCCTGACTGTGGAAACTGATAATTTGCAGGGAGTTCGAGAAGAATACTTGTATAATTACATCCACTAGAGCCTGGCTTGTACCCACAACTTGGCGATAAATTCTTTGTGAACAGAGAACACTTCTAAGAGTAGGTCCCCCTACAGGGTGTATTAATTAACACGCGGTAATGTGCTGGGTCAACCTTTGTCAAACATGACTTTCAAGGACTATCAAATTTTATAGCAAAAGAGTTCAGAATTGCCATTATATGTTAAGGACGTCTCCTTGTTGATTCTAGGTTTTTCCTCATTTATGAGATGTGAGCCTCAACTGATTTGTAACCGGTTGTGAAAGAGTAATCACTTGTATTGCTGCTAGAAAGTTCTCTGCAGGATAAAAGGTGAGTAATATATTTTATAGATAGATAAATAAGACTCTACACTGATGCTTAAGTCCTGAATACCTGCATGTTAAAACCCCAAATTTATCAAGCCATTGTAGAGACATATTAATTCAATTTTAAAAGTTCTTAGGGGCTTCCCTGGTGGCGCAGTGGTTGAGAGTCCGCCTGCCGATGCAGGGGACAAGGGTTCGTGCCCCAGTCTGGGAGGATCTCACATGCCGTGGAGCGGCTGGGCCCGTGAGCCATGGCCGCTGGGCCTGCGCGTCCGGAGTCTATGCCCCGCAACAGGAGAGGCCACAACAGTGAGAGGCCCGTGTACCGCAAAAAAAAAAAAAAAAAAAAGTTCTTAGGAACTAGCTTATTATTTTCTGTCTCTATAGATGTTATTTCCTTCAATATTTTATTATTGGATTAACTCTCATAGAACTTCACTTATTTTAAAAGCAATTTTAAAGGATTGCTTACTGAATTTATACACAACTTTATTTTCTTAATACACAACTTTCTAAAAATTGCTTATAATCATTATTTGTTTGCCAAAATGATTTAATCAGAGGAAAGAGATTATTAAGTGGATACATCTTATAGCTTCTGAATTAAGGGAGACACAAAGGGGGATTTAAAACTGTCACTAAGCTCTAAGGGATCTACTGGCCCTGCCCACCAATACAGTGCTGGTGGAAATTGAGTGTCCTTGTTTTGACGGCCTACCTGCTCAATCTTGTACTTTTTGGTTAGTGATGGTAAGGAAAGTTGGTGGAGCTGAATGTAAAGAATAGCCAAAAATGGTTTAGCAGAATCCTGTCTGAATCTGGCAGAAACCCTGCTTTCTCCCCATTTTGTCCACCCTCAAACTTGCCAAGCCTTGTTCACTTTGGCTTTATTTTAAAAATGCATTTCTGGTGAGTGAGGAAAGGTTTTGTACTGTGTTTTCAATGACTCACCCAAAATAACTCCATTGAACTTGTAAACGGTCCTGTTCTGAATGCAGATTGTGTTTGTTCTGAGATGGGCATGAAGGGGCTGCAGAATGGAGATTAGAGAGGGGAAATGTGGTGGGATAGGCCAGTGCAGTTTATATTTATTCAGGTTCAGGAACACATCAGAATTACTTTTTAAAAAGACATTGTGTGTGTGTGTGTGTGTGTGTGTGTGTGTGTGTGTGTGTGTGTGTGTGTGTGTTTTAAAAAAACATTTATGAGGTCTGTACCCTTTAAAGCTTTTAAAGATACATCGTATTACATAGATACGTGGTTCATCTAGTTACCAACCTTTTTTCTGATCCTCATAAAATGTGGAAGGGGAGATTTACATGTAAATATATAATTCCAAATATATGCATAGTGAAATCATTTTTTTACAGTTCTAAATGCCTTCAAATAGGAAGAATCATATAGGCAACATAAGAGCTAGAAATTAATCTTAAATTAGGAAAAAAACGTGTATCAATAAATTGATCATATAAAAGTAGTGTTAAAACTCGAAAATGCAATAATGACTCCCTCTTGTTTTGTTGTGTACCGCAGAAAAACGTTTTATATCAAGTGGCATAGATTGAGCATCTGATATCAATAAATATACCTTTTCCAAAGCTTTTATGATTCAAAATATCAGAGACCTTTAAAAACAATATTTTAGGGCAGGACTGAAAAGAAAATGAAGAAAAGGACTGATCTAAACATGAGCATTAAAGCTTCACAGATGAATTAAAAACATTTTGGCTTCCCCATGTGTTACTATGTCCAGTTATAAGGATTTCAAAACCTCCTTTGAGTTGTTTCATGAATTTATGAAACAGACCAAATAAAGCTTATTCTGTTATATAATCTTGCTTCACCCATTGTTGATGAAGAATAGATGAGCCATTCTCACCTGTTGCTCAGAAACACCAGGGAATTGAGCCACTGAAAAGAAAACAAGCAGTCTAACAACGTTTTACCATGGAGAGGGTAAATTTAGCACTATGTGGCAAACTGAAGAAATTGTGATCTGGGAACGGTGAAATGAATGATAAACGACAAGTTTTAGCATGCACAAAATCAGAAAGTATATAAACTTACCCAGATTATGTAAATAATTTGCAAGGCAAAGTTCCAGTGGTATTAACACCTGCTTCTTCCGATGTGTACCTGGGAGAATGAAGGAAATCAGAATAGATGGTTTTGCTATGTTAATGCTTACTTATGAGGACAATGAACTAGTATAATAAGAGTTTTTGCTAATGTGGAAAAACCCAAAAGTATAGGTAATAGGTTTATAGACCTTAAATATTTAATTTTATTACTTTAAAATATACACAATAACCAGAAATATTTTAATGGTTAATAATGACAAAGAAATATATCAAAAAATCAGTCTAAGTCAGACTAACCACCTTTCCTCATAGTTCAATTACATGATTTGTAAATAAACCTTTGAAAGTTTTTGAAGAATTCATTCATTCAGTAACATTTCCCTTTTATCCTCTTTTATCCTATTGTAAATCATCCCACTGGTATCCCTGGAAATGTTAACAGTTATGTTGAGGGGGCCCAAAACATTACATGTCGAAATGAATTTTAGAAATGCTGGGTTAAGCAAAGTTAAACAGTTTTATTTTAAAAAAATAAATCTTGAAAACTTCGCAAGTCTTTAACATTCACTGCGACTGGGATGGGCTTGGGGGAGGTGAAAATATGCAGAGTTTACCAAACTTACTTTATACAGAATTCTTTCCTCCAGGCAATTCTATTATTAAGACAAAAGGGATCTGGGAGGTGTAAGGTAAATAGAATGGCAGATTAAATAAAAAGTGTAGCATTTTATATTTCAATTTGGTAAACTGCAGCACTATACCACTCTCTGATCAGATTCCTAATTACTAAGATTTTGATGCACAAAATAAAATTTTTAATTATGTAAAGACTAAAGAAACAATACCTTAACTAGAACCAAAATGCCTTAGCTTACCTATTGGTAAATCTTGTTTTGTAATTTGGAGGCATGTGTTAAGGCCTAGAAAAGCAAAAAATAAGTAATTAATTAAACTGAGCATAATGTTTCACTTTTGATATATGCTTTTACCATTTAAAATTGCCTAATTTAACTAGTCTGTTTTCTGTCCTAGCCTGAATTTATGCCATTTAAAAAATTCAGCTGCATAAGCATGAAGACAGATGCCATTTACTATAAGAATAATCCCCCCATATAAAATTAACTGATTTTTGTCTGCTGCGATATAATAATGCCAAGAGCTATACTGAGCAACCACTTTATTTCATATAATCCTCACATCACCTTGGGAAGGTAGTTATCATGATTGCAACTTCACAGATGAGGAATGTGATATCCAGAGATATTAGCTGTCTTACCCTAGGCCATACAACTAGAAAGAGACAGAAACTGATTTCAAACTTCAGTCTGACACCAAAGACCCTACTGTTCCCACTACATCATGCTGGATGGGATTATCCACATCTAACATAAATGTATTTCTTCCTCCACCTTGTAGGCTTTAGTAACTCAGACATTATTCTTTATGTAGAACTTCTGCAACGTTGATTGGCAGTAGGTCTACAATACAGTACTTGTTTAGAAAAAAAAATCCTTGCAGAAGCAAGCAAACAACTAGACTCTCCTCAGGTGTAGTATGGCATTCATTTCTGAATAAATTAAATACCTTGGGCAGTTTTCTAAAATCTCAAAGTTGAGAATACAATTAAAACCCCTTACTTTTCAAAATAGCTTGCTGTTTCAAGGATTTCCTTCTTTATTAGTTCTGTATCCTCAACGTTTTACATTAAAATTATCATGTAGAAGAAAACATATGATTGTGCTATTGGTGATTCAAGAATTGCTGTACTCTATTCTAATGTTACCTGCTGGCAATTTTTCCCACTTTCTTTATCATTTGACTTGGTGGTTTGGTTTTTAAATATAAAATGTGGTTCATTATTCTCAAAAATTCTTTATTGTCTTAAAGTATTTAAACAACAAAACTAAGTAAAAGGTAATAGGCCATAGAGAAACAACATAAAGCAAGTAAATATTTTATCCATTTGACAGTCCATTCTGAAGAATGTAAAGCATAGAAAATTTACCTCAAGAGAACTCAATGTTCCTTGTGGGATTAGCACTGTACTAAAAGTGTAAGTTGTGCAAGAAGAATATAGAATAACGTTCTTTAGTCTCCATTTACAGTCTGCCTAGGAAGTCAAACATACCCTCAGAAGCCAGTCATATTATTTACTGCACAGTTCAGTCCCAAAATAAATGAGACAGACATTCAGTTATATACCAGGGAATTGTGGAAAAGATGTGACCAGAGGTGGTGGAAAGATGTAGTCCAGGAAAAGTTCTGGATCAGCTGGATCTTGAAGATCATTAAGGTATTGGACAGAAAGAACAGGAATGAAATGAGAGGCTAGGATAGAGAGTTAGCAACAGCATGTGGAAATGATGGAACTGGGTAGGGTGGGGTCCATCAGGGCCCTGAATGAAACTGAAGACAGTATACTTTGTTCTGTGTGGCTTCTGACCAGCCCTTTCAGTGCCTTCTCTCCAGGTACCTCCCTCACTTGCTTTCCTGCTCACCTTTCCTACAGGCAGCTAGACACTGGCCTATTTTGAAGGACCATTAAACTGTTAGCTGCATTTTGCTATAGGACTCTTGAAGGCTGGAAAGCTTTTCAGATTCAAAGAAAAAATTTTTTAAGATTCAAAGAAAAAATAGTGAAATGGCAAGGCAATGAGATACCAGTATCCCTGTTCTAGCTCCCTCTCATATTTCACAGTATAAGGCCCAGAATGATATTATGATGGTTCTGGGAAGTTTGTCTGGATCTTGGATATGATGTTGAATAGGATTTTATAGTCTTTCTGCTAATAAGATTTTAAAAATAACAAAAGGGACTGCTCAAACTCATTTTTAAAATGTTCTAAACCTTTACATTATTTGTATCTTGTAGCACCAAAATCCAAGCAAGTATTTCTACTTTTTCCCAGCTGTTCCTTGCTCTATTTTCCTTCACCTCTCTATGTCTAATTTCAATGTGGAATTTCCAAATTAAATCTTTCACACATAACACGACCACAATAAATAACTTTCTTAAGCGTGAAAGGAGCACTCCACGAAGCTTAGTCTTTTCCAGTTCTGATATTTTGACAAGAAATACCAATTACGCGCCTCTTTCTCCCATCTTTCTCCACCATTTCTTGGACAGAATTCTTTGGACTCCGCGAAGAATAACTTCCAGCGAGCCCAAGCAGACACTCAGTTTGGACGCAGTGAAGAAGGGCGTTGAGTGAAACTTGGCCTTTCCACATTCCTTCTGTTTTTGGGGTGAGAGGAGAAGTTAATAAGCAAAGATTACTAACCAACAAGGAACCAAATTTCGCCTGCTCCGCCGGCCGCGGCGGGGTACCGGGGATAGGGGACAGAGGGCGGGTGGCAGGGGACAGAGGGCGGGGGACAGGGGTCGGGCCTTTCCACTCTGCGCTCGCCGCGCCCCGCCCCGCGCGCCCCCGGCCGGAAGGGGGCGTGGAACGCCGCTGAGGGAGGGGCGCGCTGACGCGCGGCGGCCGGCCAGGCCCCTGGCGCGTCAGGCTGAGGCGGGAGGAGGGGCGGGGGCCGAGGGGAGGGCGGGGCGGGGCGGGGGCCGAGGGGAGGGCGGGGCGGGGCGGGGGCCGAGGGGAGGGCGGGGCGGGGGCCGAGGGGAGGGCGGGGCGGGGAGCCGGGACTGGGGCTGTCCGGCGCTCGGCTCCCAGCCGCGCTCGCTCCAGCCGCTCGCGCTCCCGCGCCGCGCCCGGCCGGCTTCATGTGAAACGCTGGCCCTCCGCCCCCTCCCTCCCCTTCCTTCCCTCCCTTCCTCCCTCCCGTCCCCTCCTCCTCCTCCTCCTCCCCCCGCGCCTGCTCCAGCTCCCCGGGGCCCCCAGCCCGGCCGGGCGCTGACCGCAGGGGCTGGGGTCCCAGCCGCCGCCTTGTCTCTCACAGGCTCCGGTTGGGGTTGCGGAGCCCCCGGTGCAGCCATGGACCGGCCCCTGGTGGCGTCGGCGGAGGCGGAGGAGGAACTGGAGTGGCAAGTGGCGAGTCGCAGGAGGAAGGCCTGGGCCAAGTGCCGCGGCTCCTGGCAGGCGTCGGAGACGGAGGACCTGTCCACAGAAGCTACGACGCAGGACGAGGACGAGGACGACGAGGAAGACCTCTCTGGAGCGAAGCTGCCGGCGGCCGCGGGGAGAGGTCCGTGCGCCCCGCGGGGCAGCGGCGGGCGGGGAGCTCAGGGAAGTTCGGGCGGGCGGGGAAAAGTCTCGTGCGCTTTGGGCAACTGCTGTGAGTTCTGGAAGATCGTCCTGGGCTCGAGAGGCCGAGGGGAGAGGGGACACTTCCGACCTTTAAACGTGCGTGCTTGGTAAGGCGTCTCCAGCGTCGAGACACCCAGGTGCTATCATTTCCCTTCAGATGGTCTCTAAGCCGTGTTGCTTAGGCTGCATTTTGCCCCCAGTAGATTTTCCTACCTGGGGGTATCCAGGGTGACCCCACGGTAGGAGTCCTCCTGGGGTCGGTAACGAGCTGTCCCCTCGCTCTGCCCCGCAGGAAACGTGCCCAACGAGAAGATCGCGATATGGCTCAAGGACTGCCGGTGAGTCCTCGGTTGCGCCGCTCGCGTCCCGGGGAAAGATCAGCGCTGATGGGACGCCTGGGCGGAGTGACTCGGGCCGCCGTCCTTGCGGGTCCCTTGGACCTCGTAAGCCATAAACCGGAAAGTGAGCCGGCGGATAGCTTCCTCCTTTAAGCGATTAGAAATGGAAGTGCTGTGACCGCCGATTATTTGGTGACCATGTTGACTTCACAGTTATTAGGACTTCAGCTCCGGTGCGTGATGTTAGCATCAGAGATCAGAAACCTGAAACAGATAATCATGCCATGTTATTATGCTTGCCCTGTTTCTATTTGAAAGGATTGTCACATTTCACACAGTATTTTATTTTGCTTTTGTTTTGACATGTGTATATCTGGCAGAAGAGTCATTTCCCTTTCAAATGTGTTTTAGATGAATGTAATTTACTTAACTACACTAACCGGGCTTTAACTTTATGTTGGTGCCTTAATTCTGTTTGGAGAACTGTTAAAACTAGCTAACTACTTTGTTCTAGCTTACTTCTTGGACATGAATTTGTCAGATGGCCCTGGAATTCACAGAAGGGAAATAGAGCTTTGAAGACATTCAGGCTGCATAAATCTGTTTAATTACATGCTTTGGTAGCTGGTACAGAAATGTTTGATAAAGTACAGAGGAGATTAATCGTATCTTACTACAGTAAAATGTACTTATTTCATATTTTAATTGTTTTTTTCCAACTTATTTGCTACTTATAAAATCTCACATGAAGAATGTTGGCTTTTTAACTTTTGTTAAGATGTTTGCTTCTGTACATATTTTTTGCCATCTCAATTTGGGCTTTTCTTAATCTTTTGTCCAAGTACCAGAGTTTGAGAAGTCTTTTCTGGTGGGGAGAGAGAAATGATTCTTATATATGCCAGTTTATTTTTCTTTCTTAAAGACATAAAATATTGGCCATTACTCTGTTGCTATCCTGTTTTGGTGAATTGCCTGGAGCCTTACTGAACACTCTTTATTATAGAGCTCTTTAACCTTTATTGAGGATGTCATAGACCCTTCTGAGATATGATGAAATATATGGACCTTTTCTCTAAAGATGCACAAAAAAATGTTTAAGAGCAAGAGAAGAATCATGTTATGTTTATTTTATGGTGTACGGGAGTTAAGATTACATAAGAGTTATATCAAGTAGACAGTAAATAAGTGCATCTTTTAAGATAAATGCAGTGGGCAAATGTTAACATTCACCAAGACACAAGATCTCTGAAAATTCCAGGAGTTTTGTTGCTAATCTTGATTTATGTAGGCAGATTCTATAGTCTGTTGCGGATTTCCTACATAGGTTTCTTTCTTGTTCCCTACAGCTTCACCTATTCTGTACGAAAGGGACATTCATTTGTACTCTGGAGAGCTAGAACAAAGTCTTTTATTGTTAGCTTTATTATCACAGATTTGACTGCTAGGATATATGCAAGTTTTTTTTTTTCTATAACAATTTAGGGTCCTTCCCAGAGTCAGGCATCTGTCTACTTTGTATATTATGTACAGATGATCTGAAGACAGCATCCGCCCCCAACCCCCCTGATAAGTTCTCAAATATTCTTTGTTTTCTTATTGCTTTCCATATCCTGAATAAAGATACCATGTTGTTTTTCCTTAAAGGGAGTCTTTATTTTGGTAATTTTTTTTTTTTTTTTTGTGGCTAAGCTGAAACAAATTGCTTGAATAAGTAGCATCTAAGAAGGGATAGAGTTTTTGATAAGATTTTTAAGAGGGCAATTATAAGAGTGAGAGACTTGTTTTTGAAGGAGAATGCCAGTTATATTCTGCTCATTTGCCATTTTCTGTTGGTGCCCAGGCCAGTTGAGACATTTACAGAAGGAGTAATGCAATGTTTTGTCCTACGAAAGTAACCGCCAGGGAAGAGGAATGACTTTTTTGAGGGCATAAAGTATAGTTTTATTAAAATATATGCAAAAACTTCGAGGTTTTATTATCTTTATGGTCATGGCTTATTCTTTTTCATTTCAAAAGCACTTTTAAAGAACTGCCATTGCTTGTATATTTGTTTTAACATTTAACATTTAAGTGGCATTTCAGTAATATTTCTTTGAAACTGATATTTTTATGATTGATCCCATTTCTGATGTGAATTTATAACAGGTATAAATTGTTGCTGACGAAAGGCTTATAACACAAAGTAGAACTTTCATAATGAAACAACCTGTTTCTTTCTTAACTTAGTTTTGAGAAAGAAATGAAAAACATTTTGCATTAAAAAGATTTCTAAGTTATCTGTGTTTGAACAACAAGAATGTGAAAGAATTTTAGTAATGGCTAGTTCTTAGGGTTGATTCTCAAGCCAACTTTTTAGTAATTTTCTTTTCAGAGTTAAATGAAGAATACATGTATTTTTTTTAGTTTAAAAGCCTAAAATTCCAAACTTCTCCATTGTATCAGAAAAGATAATAGTTGGGGTAAGGGAGGCATTGAGTGGTGCTCTAAAATGCTTGATGGGATTTGAGAAAACTGTTGAGCCTTATTTCTAACTATACTCTGACTTTTTAATTTTATTGAGATAAAGATTTGTTTTTTCTTAATTCTCTTTCCTGTTTCTAGGGAAGGGATTGAGGGGAGCAGACATTTTCTTAAGGCCTGTTGTCATTCTCTTTTCTTTTTCTGTTTTTGTAAAGAAAATGCCAATTCATATCATTTGTAATTGCCATTCTTGCTCTTAATTGCTGGCAGATCAGACGTGTGATTAAATCATTCCTGGTGATCTGACTTGATGATAGGTATTTGCTTAGTAGGATATTACTTATGTAATTCACTTGCATTCCATGTGCATTTGGGAGGAAAATTCAACTGTGATTAGAAGCTTGCTTAGCTATAACCCTTTAAAGTGTAAGGCTGTGCAGTGACAGCTTTCCAGACAGCTTTTCAAGACTAAGGTTTATATGTTTGTGTGGTTTCAGTACCCCTTTGGGAGCCTCACTGGATGAGCAAAGCAGTAGTACACTCAAGGGTAAGAGAAAGTTGCCTTTCTAAATCTGTTCTTTATGAGGGTCCTACTTTATATGTCCTCTGAGTGAAAGAGTGTGTGTGTGTATAAATTATAAACGTGATGTTCATGTTTATAAAGTATGGTGTTTTAAGATAAAAGCCTAAAGGGAGAAACCTTGTCATGAACCATAAAACAGTGATGAGTTTAAACAAATTACCAAACCTTTCCACAATATGAAACTCGTTTCTTTTTATTGTCCAATTAGATATTATAAAGACTAATTAAATACATAAATATGATATGTAAACATAGGGAAAATATATGTTGAGTGAATCAGATGAGCTTTAGTGTAGCATTTAGTGTAGCATTTCTTTGCTTACATTAACTGAGATTGCCACACCTGTGCAAGGCAAAATTCTGAAGTTCAAAGTACAACAAGAATGTGCAGGTAGTGGCAAGGCATATGAAAAACATTTATAGTATCAGGAAAATCTAGCTTGAGCTCCTGACTTAATGTAAGGGGGTAAAAGGAATGATTGTGCTGGGATCTGGTTTTCCATGAAACTGTTGGGTAAGATACATTATCTAACTGAACATCTTAGAGGCTTATTAAGTATAAAGTAGCCTGTAGATTGGGGCTTCTAATAACTTTACCTGGCTGCAAATCATGGTTTCCTTTACGATAAAGTGAAAACTTATATTTCCTTCCTGAAATTATATAATCAGAATAACCTGTGAGTACATTCAGGTCTGAAATGCTTTACTGTGTCTTATATTTTGCTTGGTCAGTTTGTTTTAATTAAAACAGTGATTTTCTGTGGGGGTCAGAAAGAACAGAATACCAGCATGAATCTTCTAATGTTTCTTTCAGGTGTGCTTGTGAGAAATGGAGGAAGTTTTGAGGATGATTTGTCCTTGGGAGCTGAAGGTATGTTTGGAAGAACTGTACCTTCATATAGTTTTAAAATTAAAAAAAATAAAAGAGAGAGAGAGAAAGTCATGTGTTTTCATGTTTATGATCCTCAAAGCTAAATTTAAAGTTCTTGAAAGTGGCTCAGACACATTTTACAGAACCTTTTATGTGTTAATAATCTAGTAAGAGCCTATAGGAGACCTGTAGGAATGGCTCTGGAAAACCATTGTGCAATGTCCAAAGGTCTTCCTTGGACTCTGTAGTTTACAGGAACTATTTGGGGGCAAACAATGGTCATATAACTGAGGGAAGAATTGTCTCTCAAAAGGAAGGAAACTTAAATATTTATACGTGAGAAAACTAAAGTGAAGCTTATTTTAGTGTGAGGTAGCCTTATGTCAGACTTAACAGCTGCAGCTTGTCTTTCTCTTTGCATTCAAGTGTCTCCTGTCTTTCCCGCTTCCTCTTTTTCCAGATTTTTAGAAGACTAAAGGACAAAGACAAAATAGAGTTACGAGAAGTTAATTAGAAAGCATTATGCTAATGTCTGTTCAAGGCTGCGTTAGGATTTTAAGTGTATTGTGCAATGTTTAAATTTTCACAGATTATATAATCTTTTCCTGTGGATTCATAATAAAGCTTTCCACAACATAAAATTAAGAATTTTTTTATTGTTTTACTGGTATTTTAAAATTATTGGTAACTGTATAGCTGGGTTATTAATGTGTGCTTTTTTTAAAAAATTAATTAATTAATTTATTTTTGGCTGCGTTGGGTCTTCATTGCTGTGCGTGGGCTTTCTCTAGTTGCAGCGAGTGGGGGGCTACCCTTCGTTGCGGAGCGCGGGCTTCTCATCGCGGTGGCTTCTCTTGTTGCAGAGCACAGGCTCTAGGCGCGTCGGCTTCAGTAGTTGTGCACACGGGCTCAGTAGTTTTGGCTCACAGGCTTTAGAGCACAGTCTCCGTAGTTGTGGCACACAGGCTTAGTTGCTTCACGGCATGTGGAATCTTCCTGGACCAGGGCTCAAACCCGTGTCGCCTACAGTGGCAGGCAGATTCTTAACCACTGTGCCACCAGGGAAGTCCCAATGTGTGCTTTTTATTAAAAAAAAGAATTAAGGATTTTATTAAATCTTTTTGAATTTTAAGTTGATGAATAGTGAATTTATCCACTGAATTTAATATCCTTGGTCTTTTGCAGTTTGAAGTCAATCTGTATGATAAGAATACTTATTTAGAGCCTTCTAACATTGAAAACTCTAGAATGTGTATATGTTAGTTTTTTTATTTCTGTTAATATGCTTTTAAGGATTAAACTCTATAAAATAAACTCAAACTTACTGCTTCCCAATCAGGATAGTTGAACATACTGTTAACCCCTTATTAAAATTCATTTTATTGTTATTGTAAATAGCACTTTTGATATCTGCCTTAGTAGTTTCACAATATAGAATTCTTTTTAAAAACTTCATTTTTTTAGAGCAGTTTTGTTCACAGAAAAATTGAGGGGAAGGTACAGAGATTTCCAACATACTTTCTGCCCCACACGTGCACAGCCTCCCCCATTGTCAACATCCCTCACCAGAATAGTACATTTGTTACAATTGATGAAACTAGGATAAGGCATCATAGTTACCCAAAGTCCATAGTGTATGCTAGGGTTTACTCTTGGTCTTATACATTCTATGGGTTTAGACAAATGTGTAATGACACGTATCCATCATTATGCTATCATATAGCGTATTTTCACTGCCCTAAAAATCCTCCGTGCTCTGCCTGTTCATCCATAGTGAATGATTTTATTGGAAGCCAGACCCAAAAAGGAAGTCTCAGAGAAGAGTGGAGCTATTATGTTGTTTTACTGAAAATTGTTTCAAGATTATTTTCATTCATTCATTATTTTCATTTCATTCATTCATCAACCTTTCTGGTTGATAAGAAATTGCCATGACTCTGCAGATCAGAAATGAAAAAAGAAAAAAGTCTGTTGTGCTGAAAAAGATGTTTTTAATTAATTTCATTCTTTATGTTTGTCTATAAAATTTAAATGCAGTAAATTTAACCCACTGTAAACTTAACAACATTTATTTGTTTAGAACTTGTAAGTCTAGGATAAACTTGAAAGGCAACTTTTAAAAGAAAACTTATGTGAAATGAGTAGGAATTTTCAAAGTAGGTGCATGAAAAATTGGTTGTAACTGGAGTGAATTATCAGCCTTAAAAAAACCACGTTAGGAATAGATATTGCCACACTTAAGTAATGGTAAATCATGTTTTTGCTTTTGAGGTATTCTTTATTAACAGTTTTTAAATTTAGTAATTAGAAGTACATATACCACGTATCTTCTTACTACTTATTTCAAACTGTTAAATTTAATTGGTTATTTATATATCTTTTTATATTAAACGTTCAGTGGAGGTAGTTTTACATTGCTAACAAACAAAACCTAAAACACCCTCCAAAAGCTGCTGAGTCTGTTCTTATCTATCTGTATATTACCTTTAATGGTGCAGATTTAATGAACCAGGACAAGAGTCTGGCATATTAGGCATTTAGCTATAATAATGTGGTTAATTTGCTTTCTTGTTGATTGTATCATAGTAGTTATTGTCCTACTAACAGTTGTGCTTTGCATATATTCTTTTTACCTTTAGCCAACCACCTCCATGAAACTGATGCGCAAATTGAAAACTGGTACGTAGCTGTTTGTTTTTTTCCTTTCTAAAAATGAAGAACAGTTATGGAAATAAAGTTTTATATAATCTAATTTTGTTTATAGCAATAATATCTTGGCCAAAGAGAGAAGACTACAGTTTCATCAGAAGGGGAGAAGTATGAATTCCACTGGATCCGGGAAAAGTAGTGGAACAGTCTCAAGGTAACTTATTCTGGATTTATACTGCAACTACATTGTGTTGTAGATGACCTACTCTTAACCCTTTTCAGCCTTGGATTTGGCTTGGTAGTATGAAGTCAAAAGGAATCCACAGTGTTTTGTGGGTCAACATAACTGAGAGAAGAGAAGCGTCTTCTTTTTTTTTTTTTTAATTAAGATTAAATAAAAATTAACAGATATGTTAAAAATGCTGCTGGAATCCATTAATGAGTATTTTGAGTCCTATCAACAGCTTGAAAGAGGAAATCCATAGTGGAATAATTTCTACTTCCCAAATTCTCCATTCTGCTAGGGTCTTGAGTTACTCTGATATAAAAATCAGAATAAACCTTTATAATTTAAAGCTTGATATTTAAGTGGAGATTTATCTTCATATAAAACCAAAGATCTTTAAACTATATATTAAAATAAGCAAACACGTGTGCATAATGAACCAGTTTAAACTATTATCCAAATTATTGTTTTGGAATTTGAACATTTTCTCTGAAACAAATTGAAATTTCCTTCTGCTCAAGTTCTATTTCTAACATTCCTATTTTCCCTGGTGAGTCTCAGCTTGGATTATCACTGGTATGAGAGATAAGGGTTAATAAATGTTCAATTCACAATAGAATTAGAGCAAGAATTTACCTTTGTGTAACCCATACTCTCATTACTTTACTCCTCCTACTTCCTGAGTGCAAATGGTTAGAGAGAAGTTGAAAGTAAGCTCCTCCTTCACTTTTCTGAGATCAGTTGTTACCTATATTGCCTCTTCTAGGACAGCCAAAGAGCAGAAAAACTCAAGCTCTGCAGAATGTCCCTTGGTACCAAAGTTGTACCAACTTCCTAGTGCATTTTCCCTTTTCATTTTTTCCTAATCTGTTTACTCCTTATTCTCCCTTATCTGTCCTCAGATTGTTTAGCTGCTTTACTGGAAATCTCTTTAAAATGACAAAAAAAATAAGGTGAGGAATCAGAGCTTCTTACTGAGGATGTTCTTAGGGCTTAGCTCTTTTTCCCAAAACTAACAGCTTGAGAGAATGGACCCTTTTTAAGGGTTATTTATTGCATTTGGTACCCAATGTATAAAGATGCTGAAATAAATAATGGATTAAACAGCAGAAGCTGTAGAAGACTTTTTCACAGAAAAGCAGGAATATGAATTCATTTATATTGTGATATGTACTATTATAAACTTACATCTTGCTGTTTCTTTTTTTTTTTTTTCTTTTTAGTGTTTCAGAATTGTTGGAACTTTATGAGGAAGATCCTGAAGAAATCCTTTATAATCTTGGATTTGGACGAGATGAACCAGATATTGCTTCTAAAATTCCTTCCAGATTTTTTAATTCATCATCATTTGCCAGAGGAATAGATATTAAAGTATTTTTGAGTGCGCAAATGCAGCGGATGGAAGTAGAAAATCCAAATTATGCTTTAACAAGTAAGGTTTTTAAATGTTAGCATATTATTTTTAAAATTATGGCATCTACAGCAAGATGGTCTTGTTTTTAAAGCCTTATTAATTTCTAGAAATAGCAGTGGCAATTTAATTATTGAGGTTAACACAACAGCTGTTTTGCATATTATAAATTTTTATTATTTATAGAAGTTAATTTACTTATTCCCCCACCCCCCCACCCCATTCTCCACATACTTAAGTGTTACATCCGTAGAATGTAACTTGTAGACCCTTATACTTATCGCCAAATTGCTTTTGTTCCAAAAGGAAAGAAGTAGAGGAGGGGCCTTGTTACTATTAGTTGAAGTCAGTCAATTTCAGATGCTTTCATGTAAATCTACAATGGCAAGGCTAATTTGATGATTTTTCAAGTTAAATCTTGCTTATTTTTCTCTGCTGACCAGAAATCCCCAAAATGGGATCCCTAGGTGGTCCTTGGATTAGCTTTAAGAGATCTATAAATCCAACCTCCCTCCCATTAGGTATAAAATATATACTTACATATACTTCACATTTGGAAGAGTTCAAGACCTAAAAACAGGGTCACAACTATAGATCAATAGCTAGTCCTTTCTGTTTTATTCAGTGTTGTCATTATGCTTTGTCCTTCCTTTTGATTTTTTAAAATGTAAATTCTAGTGCTTAAGAGTGAAAAATCTTTCTCCCTCTCCACAGTAAATGTAGAGAAGTTTTAAGTGATAGGAAAAAAATCTGTTTTCATAATCTTTGTGATTTAAGTAGTTCAGTTATTGAAATTCTGAACAGTAGTGATGGTTTAAGTAATATATGTGTGTGTATATGTGTGTATATACACATATAAATATAAATATATATAATTATTGTTTTTTTCCTTTTATAGGCCGTTTTCGTCAAATTGAAGTGCTTACTACTGTGGCCAATGCATTTTCTTCTTTATATTCCCAAGTCTCTGGGACTCCCCTGCAGAGAATTGGGAGTCTGTCCTCGGTGACCTCTAACAAGGAGACAGACTCGCCTCCACCTTTAACCCGAAGTAACACTGCAAATCGTTTAATGAAAACACTATCAAAACTAAATTTATGTGTTGATAAAACAGAGAAAGGAGAAGGTAGTACCCTTTCCCCAGCAGTTGACAAAGGAAAGACTCTAAATCTTTCAGTGATGGAAGAAATTGGCAATAAAAGTGATCAAAAGTCTCAAAAAATTGTGAAGAAGAAAGATTCATCTTCTATGTTGGCTACAGTTAAAGAAGAAGTATCAGGTAGTTCAGCAGCTGTTATGGAGAATGCTGACATTGATAGACTTTCTGATGAAGCAAACAGTAATTTTAACCAAGAAGCTGAAAGTGGACAAAGTAAAGAAACTCAAAGTCATGAGAATAAACTAGGTGAGGAAGCTGGTATTATAAAAACTCATTTAGATAGCGATTTCAACATGTCCAGCCACAGTGAGCTGGAAAATAGCAGGGAGCTGAAAAATGTCCCTTTGTCCACACCTGAAAAAGAGCCATGTGCACCGTTGACGATCCCATCCATAAGAAGTATAATGGCACAGCAGAAGGACTCCTTTGAAATGGAAGAGGTAGGTAAAAAATTACTGAGAACTGTTTTAAACAGTGAGTTAGGGAAAAAAGTGCCAAAAAATGTTTTTAAAATGAAAGGTGGTGAATAGATTTATACTAGAAAAAAGTCATCCTGATTTTGACTTTCCGGGTTTTTTGTTTTATGTTTCACAAACCAAGAAGTCCCAGGACTATGTGATGTCAAGATAATGGCCCCTCTAGATCTTCTGTAATCCATTGCTCATACTTGAACTTTAACCCCTTTTCTCTCTCAATTTAAGATTTTGATTCTCTGAGAAAGCCCTGAGAGAATATATCCAAACTCAGATCAATATTGCATAATAGTTAAAAATACAGGCTTTGAAATCAAACAGGTTTGAGTTCTGTTTGGGCCACTGAATTGCTGTGTGCCTTTGGGCAAGCTTTTCTTAATGTATCTCAGTGGAAGGTTAGGTGTGAAGAAGGCTTTGAGGGTAGGTCTGGGAACATGAACGTGAAGACATTTCCTGAAGGGGAGGATAGGGAATCTTGAGGAAGAAGGTTTGAAAGGCCACTGAAAGGATTTCTGCAACCCCAGAAGACCAGCGTTTGGCTACTTTTTTTTTTAACCTAGTGATATTCTTACTATTTTACATAAATTTCAAATTGGACAAGGTAAAAATATTTGTTTTGATGAGGTTCACCTAAAACTGCTTTTGAATAGTCAGAGGATAACTTATGCATTGGAGCTGTATACCTTGCGGCAGGAAACTGAACATTATCAAGCACCTACCTTGTGGCAGTCACTGTACTAGGCCCTTGAAGTACTTTTCTCTCTTCAGTGTGTGAGGCCAGCAGTGCTGGTCTTATTTTACATATGAGGAAACAGGCACATATGTACTGCTAATGATTTGTGGCTATAAATTATACAATGTGCAATTTTTCTTTTTAAAATTTATTACAGAATAGTTTTAGTAATAGCTCACAGCTGTTTTAGAATCACTTGCCATTGTTTTAGGGAACTAGGAAACAGGATAATTGATTCTGCCCATAAAATGTCCTCTTAGGTGAGTGTGTCTCTCTCACATCAGTTAAGATTTTTCATTTATTGCAAAATTTCAATTGCTGATACAGCTTTTTTTGTGGTCTTTGAATGCACCTCTTAATACTTTAATTCTGACTAAAAAGTGAAATAAAAAGGGAGCAAGAGCAGCCCTTTGAAATATTTTACATTTTTTGTAAGCTTCTTTATTTCTCATTATAATGAGTTCAGAAAATGACAACTTTAATTAGAACCGTTTTGTTCCATTTCACTGTTCGATTCTTTTTTTGGCTTTGTTTTGGTCTAAACTTGTCCTAGCATTCATAATTGAAGTGTAACCTCTTGCCTTCCTTTAGGGCCCCTCTTCTGACAATTGGATAGAGTGCAGATACTTGTTAGATACTTGCAGACCTGATTTGGTGACTCAGATGAGGAGACACTCGTATTTTGCTTTTTAATTTCTAGAATTCCTGAATTCTAAGCCAGAGTTGTGTTTTTGTTTTTTAAATTACTGATGCCATACACGAAAGTTCTTTACAACATTTATAAAGTGCTAGACAGATGTACTTTGGCAGCAAGTGAACATTTAATAATAGGCTGGTGTTTTGGTTTTTTTTTTTTCCTTTTTTTTTTTTTTTTGCTCCCTCTGCTGGCAAAAGCAGTTAGTGAAGAAAGTAACAACATTGAAGTGAATATTTTTTTGAAGTACAAAATTATAGGCATTGGTGGCTTAAGGATAATGGAAGATTTTTGTTTTCAAAAAAATATATGGTCAACCATAGCTACATTGTAAATAACAGGGAATTTTAAGGATAATCCTTATTTTTCAGACATATTTCAAATATGGATAAAAACCTCCTAGAATTGTGTTTTTAATCCCTTTGGGAACTTTAAAGAAAGCTTGTAGAACAATGGATAAAGAAAGGAAATAATGTGTTTCTTTAATTTCCTCTTCTCCCAAGCTTGTTGAATCATACTGACAAATGAAGAGAACAATCTTATTAAAGCAGACTTTTAGATCCCATTCAAAGTAGGTCATTACTATTTTTCTTTTGCACTCCTTTCCCTTGAGGTTTGATTCCTATTGGGAACTTTCTTCCTTTTGTAAAAATAGCAAATAAATATAAGCTAGAGCACGCACACGCTGTCAGTAAGCCAGTTTTTAAACAGATTAACTGAATGCCCACTGCTTTGGGTGACTAGGTAGGAGAAAATGTTGCAGATGCGGCTCTGCGCGTGAAGCTGCCTAGTCCCTCTGAAGCAGAAGGTAAGATCTGACAGTCACCAGGAGCAGAGAGAACTATTTAAATGTAGAAAGAGTTAAATAGATGACAAGACTGACCTAGGCCTTGGAGAGTGAAAGTGACTATCTCTTATGATAAGCAAAAAAGGCCAGACACTATTTTCAATTAAAAGTCAGTTTGCCATATAAAAAATATCTTGCAGACTGTTTTGGTGTATCTAAAAGTTGTAAAACCCCACTCTTGAGTTTTCTGATTCTTAGTGACTTGCTTGGATAATTCTTGTGTTCTTCTTGAAATGATTTATTTTGAATAAATACATCATGGTAACTCTCTAGAGCCATAAATTAGTAGCATGAATGATTCACAGTTAAACCAGAATGATTTTACTCAGTAAACAATTGTTCATCTTTTAGGCGTAAAGGAAAATTTTCTCATGCTTAAACGCTAGAGGAAGGAGAACTTTTATCTGTGTGTTTCTGTAGATAGGTTGTCCTGTGTTTCTTACTCTATAAATAAACATTTAAATAAAGATATTATTGGCAGCATATACAATTTTTTAAGCTACTGAAGTTTTAGTAAATGTTTCTAATCCTGTCTTCACACTGATTGTTGATTTAACTAATATACCTTATTACTTAGTTTTAGCCATTAAGTTTCAGGATTCTTTTTATTCTATTTACTGGCCTGAGTTAAAGTAATCCCAAATCAGTCAAATACCTGACAGGTAGTTAAGTTGTTCTGTTGGCCTTTCAGAATGAGACGTGAATTTGAGTCTTTGTACAAACCTGCTCCTTTTGAGTACACCGTAAAGCTTAGTATGGTCCGGCTGGTTGATAGGGTCAGACATAGGACAAGAACTCACGTCATCCCATGCCCAGCCCCCTGCCCCTTTTTGGAAAAATAATGCTTTCCTTTGAATTTTTTTGAGGTATCATTAAAAATTAGACAGAATTGTAATTTTTGAAGTTCCAGTTTTGGATTTCTGCTGTATAGGTCTCTTTAAACCTTAGAGGAAGGGTGATTTGAGTTAGAACATTCTACGGTGTTACTGCTCTATAAAACATAGTACAATAGTATTGTGCCTAGAAGATATGTCTTAGTCAAGATAAATGTGACAGATGTTGAAAAATCAAACTAGGTATCTGCGTGGTAGCAGGACATTGATTCAAAAAGATACAATCTTTGTTTGATTAAAATATTTTTAAAATGTAGTAACTCAAATGTGTGAATTATTCTAAAGCTGTTGTCCTACAGCTTTAAATCCCAAAACACTGAGACCAAGTGATTTTATCATTTTGGTTTACTGGGTTGTTTTGGGGTTTTTTTTTGTAATTTTTATTATGAAAAGTTTCAAACTTACCCAGCGTTTAGAGAAAATAGTATAATGAACACCCATTATCCGTCACTCAATTCGGTTATCAATATTTAGCTATAGTTAATTTAATAAAAGACCAACTTGTAGCAAATGACCGGAATTCCACTGAGGATTTGAAACCATGGAATAGGAAAAATCCTGCCACATAAATCTAAGTTCTGTGTTTGCATTATAATTTTCTGTGGTGAACCCCATCTTGAATTTGACGGCTTTCCTCTGCACAACTGTAGCCAATAATGAAACCTAATAAGCTATGAAATTCAACCATTAACACTAGCAAGTCTATTTCTGTCTTCAGCAAGTGATTGATGATTTTGCTGAGTAAGTAGGAGGAAGGATCCTAACTTTAGTAACTTTATTAGTAAAATATGATCCTGTCAGCTCATTTTTAAGGGTCCTGTTCTTCTTTTCTTTCAGTTAATTATGGAGTTTGTAGTAGAGGGAGACAGGGAGTGTTTTTTGTTTTTTTATTGTCCATGGAGTAGCAGCATCTTGAAGGATAATATACTGAGGATACATATTCATTAAAGTCATGTTACCTTGTGACTAATTTTATAAATCTAAAGAATAGAATATGTGATAATTCTGCATTTAAAAATGAGAGATCATAATCTTTTGCTTAAGCTGAGATTCCTAGAATAAAATTAAAGAGACATTTAGATTTCTGTTATACTTTTTTTGGTCTGTTTGATATTTGGTTTACAGAAAACTCTTTGAAGTAGGCTAGTCCTGAATAGAGGCTAATAATAGACCTCCTGTTGACTACAAAGAGAAAATGCATTTTGTTTCTTTGCACACAAAACAATAGTTTTCCTCTTGAACTTATGTCTGCTGCTTTGAAGAATATGATTTTTCAATAAAAACAAAGATAGTAGAAACCATTTTATATATGATTTATAGGTGATGGTTTTAAATGACCAGTACGCGTTCAGTTTTCAAAAGATACATAAACTTGGATTCATGTTCAACTATGTAGAACAAAGATATCACAAATCAGAGCAATTTCTAAATTGGGTAATATCTTTAACCTTTGAAGTTTTTTCTCATGTTGGCTATTCCACTTTTACTCCTATGGAATCTTTCTTACTCTAGAATGGAGTCATAGCTCAAAACTGCGAGGGTTCAATCTAAAACCTGTTTGCTATTTGCTCTCCAGCTTGTTCAAGGCTGAAAGCCCAAATGTTTGGCTAGTTTGCCCACTTTACTAGGATGTTATTTATTATTTTAAGTACTAATCATTATAGGGTAAACAGTGGGGCGTTAGTAGCATACCCCCGCAAATATTTACTCTTAGTATAGGGTTAGTTATGTTAGGATAGATAGAGTATTTGGGGAGTGAGTGTGATGAGTAAAGAATCTGGAAATTCCTAAATTATGTAGTTGTTTAGGTAGGAAAAAAAAGACAGCATAAAAGGACAACTTCTGTGGGTTTGGTATCTTTTTGAGCATAATTTTCAGGGAGGATTTATGGCTAAGATCTTTCAACATTTTAGTCCTATAATGAAACCTGCTTTTCTACCTACAACTCCCAAGTTATGTCTTAAAAGAACATTTGTGTCAGGACAAAGCAGTCTTCCACATGAGTGGTTTTTGATACCTGAAAATTTGTGGACTTTTATAAGATTTTGCAGTGGGAGCATGATTGCCATTTTTCAAGATACAAGACTTGTAATTGCTTCAAGTGTGTGCCAGTGTGCTGCAGTGAGTGTATCAGTATTTCTCCTGGGATTGACCTTACACTTTGAAGTTTAACATTTAGAGAAGAACTTTTAATTTTGGATCTGTTTTTCATTTAATGGTAACTTTTTTTAATGAAGTAGTTTACACATGTAGTTATTTTTCGTTGCTAGCTATAAGCTTGCAATCCTGTTGTTAACTGAAAAATAGATTGTAAAATTGAGATGTGGGACATTATAGCGATTTTGAGATAGGATGCACTTTTTAAATATATAAAGCATTGGTACCTTCTTAGGTTGGTTGTTTAGTAAATGACTATTAAGAGGTGTTCTTCTTTGCCATAGATTCTTAAGTTTTAACTACTTAAAACTCTTCTTTAGGTTCAAAGTACAGAGGGAGAAGCTCCTCATGTTCCAACCACTTACCAGCTAGGTCTTAACAAGTCAAAAAGAGGTAAGTAAACCAGTACTTAGTAGTTCCCGAGCACATTACCAAAGCATCTTTGGGGGATTTGGAAAAGGTATTTTTTTTTAATCTATCAGTGTTTGTAGTACCTGTAAGTGTAAAAAGAAGATTAGGAACACAGCTGTGCCTGCTTCATTATGGTTTGGTTATAGAATTTTTTTTATCTTCCTGAAGACTTTTGTGCTCATAAAGTAATTTTAGTTTGCTTATCTTGTAATGACCTCCTTACACAATTCTGTGTATTCTAAATATTTTTTCAGTTCTACACAAGGGCTAGATGGGAAGTGATAGAGCAACAGAGTCAGGCCTACTTTTTACATGGTTGGGATTGAAATGTACACTTGTATTATCCACCTCTGGGTTTTTATTATTTAAATGCGACTCCTAGGTGTAATAAATGACTGTGCCTTGGCAGAAAACACCAGTCAGTCTCTCAGCAGTAGGTAAAGCTAGTTAAATTCAAACTGTAAATCAAAGGTCAGTGGCTCAGACATTGTTCTT
The DNA here is from genome assembly GCF_937001465.1 of Orcinus orca. Taxonomy (NCBI): domain Eukaryota; kingdom Metazoa; phylum Chordata; class Mammalia; order Artiodactyla; family Delphinidae; genus Orcinus; species Orcinus orca. The sequence goes on from NC_064565.1 coordinate 69,293,031, forward strand.
CTCTTGAATTATTATTGACCAAAGAACCTTTGAATCCATTTCTTTCACTTTTAACTTACAACAGAAAAACATGTCTGATCATCTTTAAAGTCACAAAGCTTTTGAGATTTAGAGAAAAGGAGAGAGGAAGTTAAAATGACCACTGAAGGTAGGAGTGTTTATTTTTAAAACTTTACACATGCTGAACCACCCTTTTTTTTTTTAAGCAAAGATTCATATGTATGTTCCTAGAATAGGAAATTACATGTTTGTTCTCTTCTGATCTCTGAAGTGACTTCATATGAGACAATTTGCATATAATTTTTCTTTTATTGCAGTATGATACTGAGAAACAAGAGCTCCACTCTCACTAGGTCATCACAGTTCTGGTCAGACACAAAATGAACTTTCCTGCTTAATTTTCTTCCCTTTGTGAGTCCATAAATTTATGTATGTGTTCCTGAGCCATAGGCAGAGTTCACAGCCATCCAGGAATCTTTGCTTTAGATAGGTAGACAAGGGATGCATTGGAAAAAGCAGCTTGCCCTGTGTAAAAAAGAAGATAAAAACAGCATAATTACTTTAAGATCTTTGAAGAGTAGGCTTCCTGTGGTGGGAAAGATGGAATGTGGTTTTTATTCACATCTGGGTTTCTTCCTCTTATCTATGTAGGAGCACTTATTTCTGGTGGCATAAGTAAAAATGGTAACATTTTTTTTGAATCACATCTTTATAAAGTAACAGTAAAATGGTTTTGTGCGTGTGCATGAGAGAGAGGGAGTGAGAACAGTACAGTGTTTTAGTCATTTTTTGAAAGTAGCCTATCGAATTTTGATAATGTGATATGCAAATATCTTAAATTAATCATAGTGGCAGACTTAGAATCACTGATATAATATATTCATTTCACAAAGTTAGTAAAAATGCATACAGTGCATGTATAAAAATACTTCACACTTTAGTAATAGAACTTTTGAAGTTACAGTGATCTTAATCTCAAATCCAGTCCTGGGATTTACATACTGAAGAAGAGAGGTTTAGTGACTCAACTCATGTCACAAGCTAACATTCAGTAGGTATATTAAGAGCAGTCCAACATTTTTCTAATTACTGAAGACATTCAATATTCTCTTTAGTCTAGCAGAGTATATGGGTGTCCTGTTTACGTTTCTCTGCAATACTGGATAAATAGAATTTCCACATCTGTTTTGTTCTCACTTTAATGTTTGCTCTAACTTCCTAGTTTTTAATTAGAAATAATGTCTTATCTCTTCAGTTAGGACAGAGGTCTATTTCTCTTTAATTGTACCTTTTTCTTTGGTGAACTGTGTTTTTTGTGAAACTGAAACATCTGACTAAAGAACCTCAGTTGTGATTTATAGTTTACAAAACAGTTTCACTTATGTTCTACTTAGTTTCTGAAGTAACCCTGTGAGGTAGAATGATTATCCCACTTTTTTGGAGGAGAGAAGTTATTGCTTATGATGATAAAGCCGAAACTTGAACCCAGGCTTCCTTGTTCTTTTCCACTGCCTCACACCTGCTCTGAAGCCTGAGCAGTCTACCCTCAACCTGATGTGTGTGAATTCAGGCAGGACTAACCGTGGAGAGGTGCACTCGGCACAGGCTGTAGTATGCTACGGATAAAACAGATCTTAGCAGAGAGAACCTGAACGGAGCTGGTCAGGGCTTCCTGGGCTCTTTTGCAACTGCCCTTTGCCCAAGCAGATGGGGCAGTTTCACTTCTAAATCCTTTAAGAAACTGTTTAATTCTGTTGTTGCTTTAACGAGATAGTTATCATTGATTCATTCAGCAAACATTTTTTATTGTTGGCTTGGTCTAGGTACTTGGGATACAAAGAAGAATAAATAATGTTCCTGTCTTCAGAACGCTGACAATCTAGTTTTTTTAAAAAAAAGACATGCAAACACATAATTATGGTGATGACTCCTATGACATGTTAATCATCTTCTCAAATAATAAAATGCATAATCAGTACCTATGGTAACAGCGTATTCCAATTCACTTTCACAATTATTACAATTTACCTAGATTTATCAAGGATATGGATCAATTCCATATATTTCATTATGCAGTTTTGTTAATTTCAAAACAACATTACAGAATTATTTTAAATTTTTAATGGGAAAAAAATTATTCTGTTTCATGTTGCTCCAGATTGAACCTAAGGTTATTATAATATTTTTCAAAGTCAGGCAACCTGTAATTAATTTTGTATTTTATTGAAACATATTATTAAGTACTTTCTATCATTCAAGTCTTAAATGAATGTGGACTTGGTAAACACACTTTATTTAGCCTGTTGCTTTTTAAGTCCTGTGGAACTTGACTATCTCATGAAGTGTCTCCCTCAGTAAATGTAATAGCTGTAAAGTCTCCCCCACTGTGGTACTTGTAGTGTGGTTGGGCATGTGATCAGGCCAGCTGTGTTTAGTTGGTCATTTTAGTTACTTAAAAAAAAAATTTTCTAGGTTATACTAACCAGGAATTAGAGTTTTGAGGCCAAAAAATAAGCAAGTTTATTGTAAAATTAACAATATTACCTACTAGTTGAACCTATGTGATTGAGTTTCATTCAGTTGTTAAGAAATAACTTTCATAACTTACAAATGTTTGCATCATTTGAAACATCAGAGACATGTAAGTACTCTTGTGTACAACTTATTTAATTTGTTGGCCTTAATTGTATTTTTATTTTCTTATTAGTGAAGGTAATAGAAGTTTTTACACACTACATTTAAACTTCTGATTTCACCTACTACGTGTCTTCACATATTTACATAATGAAAATGGTTTACTTTGGGACTTTATTTTTATTAGAGCCATTTTTCATTTCAGGCTCTTGTCCTCCAAGGATAAGACATTAATTGGATTTACCAAAAAATACATTATAATTAGAGCTTAATTAGCAACTGAACACTGAGGATTTCTGATCTGATTCAGTTTTGTTTGAATTCAAGTTACTTCCTATGCTTTGAAGCCACAATTTTGCATAAGTGATGTATACTTTTCTAAGAAAGAATCACTGTTGTGTATCATATATCTTTTGGGAATCATATATCTGTAATACTGTACTCATTGAAGTCTTATTTAGCAGTTTTGTATAACTAAATTTCTTTTGGTAGATCAACTATTACGTACTGCAAGTCAGCACTCTGATAGCAGTGGTTTTGCTGAAGATTCGACAGACTGCCTCTCCCTTAATCATCTTCAGGTAAAATTTCCTATTGTAGTAGGCACTGTGATTAACTTCTATATATTTAGGTGGTTTTTCACTGGCTGTATATTTCAAGACCACCTGTGTAATCTTTATTTTTCAAATGACGATAAGACTAAAATTCTAGGATGCAGATGTTATCTGAGCATTTGACTGCAAATTTTAGGTTTCACTAATTCTTCATTTCTCTCTGAGAAACAACAAAAAAAGCTTCTCCTTTATTTTTGCACCACCAGTAAACAGAGTATTTTAATCCTTAACCTATTCTGTCTGTTATTTAAAAATTTTTTTACCGTCATTGTGTTTCAGTATTTTACAATAATTATTTAATAACTAAAACTGTGGATCCATAGCTTGCTGAATATTATCTGACTGTTATGCTATAGTGTGTTAGATAACCCAGAAAATAGCCACATCTTTATCCCCATCGAGCTTATAGTTTATGTGTGCAGTACACAGAATGTACATGAAAAGTGTTTAAAACATCTGTAAGGAAATTTTAAAGAAAATTGGAATAAGAGAAAAAGAGAACCTAAAAAAGCCCTTTAGAAACATAGCATTTAAGGAGTAGACAAACAAGAAGTTTCTAAGGAAACTCAGAATAATCCAGCAGGCATAAAAATTGGGAGATGGAGGAGAAACTTTTAAAAGGAAAGCTATGGCCAGTGGAGTGAAAAGGTGAGAATTTGTTTATTCTGAAATTGAGTAGTTGAGCAAATAGTTCTGATGTATTAAATGATGCAAAAGCATGAATGGAGAGTAGATCAGTGATGAAGAGAAGATATGAATGTTAACTGTTTTTTCAAATAAGAATGATAGCTTAAGAGTTATAGGTCTTTTTGTCTTTTTCATACAGTAATGACTAAGGGAAAGGGCTCTAAGAGAAAGAGAGCTTGATGCAGAAAAATCTGGGATGAAACTGGAGAAATACCCTAGCCCTGGAGAGGATGTGATCAGAAGTACAGGTTGGAGGGATTAGCTTTGAAAAGAGATACAGTTTTCTTTCAGAATGGAGAGGAGGGAATGATGAGGAAAGGTATGGGGAAATTTGTAGGTGTTGGGAAAGAAGTTAAGAAATGTCTGTCCATTTTCTTTGTGTCAGTGTCATATGTTAGAAGAAAAGGAGTGGGTATTGAAAAGGGATTTAAGGAAAATAGTAAAGATCTGGAATAATCTTTGTGAGAAAGTGGAGGGGTTGTTGATCAGGGGCACTGAAAGCAGTTTAGAACAGCACCAGAGCCAAAACCAAGGTGGGAGACCCCAAAAGTATAGAAGCATCGTATCAGTTTGGTATTTTGTTAATGCTACTACTTATTTGAATTCTCCATCCTTCTACCTGTTTTCTTTTCACAGGTTCACGAGTCCTTGCAAGCCATGGGGAGTAGTGCTGATAGTTGTGACAGTGAGACAACAGTCACATCATTTGGTGAAGACCTTGTCACACCAACAGCACAAGACCAGCCTTATTTTAATGAATCAGAAGAGGAGTCTCTTACCTGTCCTCAGATGGGAAGAGAGAAGGCAGCAACAATTGCTGACAAACGGTCAGATGGCCAGGATTTCCCCCAGTGCGAGACTGTTGAGAATACAGGACATCAACAGTCCACCTGTAGTGCAGGGGATCACGTTACTGAAATTACTGAAAGGAAAGAGGATGTGTCTCCAGCACAGCCAGTGGAACTACTGAGGGAAGCAAGTGCTGAAAGTGATGTGGATAAAAGCAGTGAATGTGAATTTGCCCAGTATACCACCCACCATATTCTTAAATCATTGGCTTCTATTGAAGCTAAATGCAATGAGAAGGGTGCTGAAAATACAACTGGGCCTCCCTCTTCTGTGGACAGAGTTAACACAGCTTTGCAAAGAGCGCAAATGAAGGTTTGCACTCTGTCTAATCAAAGAGTGGGGCGTAGCTTGATAAAGTCAAAAGATCTGTTAAAACAGAGGTACTTGTTTGCAAAAGCTGGCTATCCTCTAAGAAGGTCTCAGTCTTTACCAACCACCTTGCTGAGCCCAGTAAGGGTTGTATCCTCTGTCAATGTTCGGTTATCCCCTGGAAAAGAGACCAGATGCAGTCCACCTTCCTTCACTTACAAGTACACACCAGAAGAGGAACAGAAATTAGAAAGAGAGGCGATTGAGCATGATGGTCAGTCTTTAGTTAAGTCCACCATTTTCATCTCTCCATCATTTGTGAAGAAAGAAGCCGCCGCCCAGAGTGAGGTGAACCGGTTGGAGGAGTGCCATCAGCAAAGGACTCCGGCCTGTTCGCTGTATGCTCCGGCACTTGTATCTCAGTCCACCTGCTCCCTTCACTCTGTCCCCTCCGAGTGGCAGGAAGGGCCCCTGTGTGAGCACATGAGAACTCTGAGCACTCACAGCATTCCCAACATATCAGGCACCACCTGTAGTGCCTTCACTTCCCCTCTCGGGTGTCCTTACTCACATAGACATGCTGCCTACCCTCACCGAGTGTGCTCTGTGAACCCTCCTTCTGCCATCGAAATGCAGTTGCGAAGAGTGTTGCATGATATTAGAAACTCACTGCAGAATCTTTCACAGGTATGAGAAAAAGTTTATCCTTCTTACCTTTTTTTCTTTTATTGGTCTGAGTACCTCTTAATTTTCAGGGAAGCTGGGACCCATCAGGCCTGAGCTACCTCAGCCTCATTTTCCTGCATGCCTCAGCTTATCTGTACCTGCCCCCTCCCAGCGTCTTCCCTCCTAGCTCAAGGGAACAGCTGTAACTAATTCTGAACAAGGTGAATTTCTCTGCTCACAATCTCCCTCCTTTCTAGAGAAAAGATTTTGCTCATTAGGTCTCCTCCCTTCTTTAGCCTCTCCTGCACTGTCGTTGTCTTAGTCAAGTTGTCTCTGTTATTAAAAGAACTTCCCTCTCAAGTACCGTCTGTCCTTTTCTTTTCCATCTGACAGTGTTCACCACCTCTTTCTAAGTTTTCCTCCCCTTGGCTTCTGTGTCGCCGTATGTTCTCCTGGTTCCACTCGTTGCTCTCTGACTAAGCTTTCCCTTCATCTGCTGACTCCTGATGCTGGTCGCCTGGCACAGAATTAGTCTGCTACCACTGAGTTAAAAGGCTGGGACCACCCCAGAAGAGAAAAAATCAGGTAAAGTGTGAATTTGAATAAAAACGGTCTATGTGTCTTGTCACTTTTAAAGTCATCGCTCTCAGATTTGTTAGTGGGCTGGAAATAATTTCCAAAATAAGCTTTGAAAAGAAGTAAATTGTCTCTTGGTTTGCCTCTCACGTTTCCTTTATTTTTTAAATTAATTTATTCATTTATTTATTTTTGGCTGCGTTAGGTCTTCATTGCTGCGTGCGGGCTTTCTCTAGTTGTGGCAAGAGGGGGCTACTCTTCGTCATAGTGCGTGGGCTTTTTGTGTTGCAGAGCATGGGTTCTAGGCGCTTGGGCTTCAGTAGTTGTGACGTGTGGGCTCAGTAATTGTGGCTCGCGGGATCTAGAGCGCAGGCTTGGTAGTTGTGGCACACGGGCTTAATTGCTTCACGGCATGTGGGATCTTCCTGGACCAGGGCTCGAACCCGTGTCCTCTGCATTGGCAGGCGGATTCTTAACCACTGCACCACTAGGGAAGCCCCACATTTCCTTTCTAAATCTCTTTCTAAACTACTTATATTTAGACAGTTGAGGAAATGAAGAAAATGACAGTGTAATGTAATGATTGGGTTATTCAGTTAAGAGTCGAGAGGCATAGAGTGTATATAATAGATCCCTTATCATGGTGACATAGTAGACAGGAAGCCACTTGGACAGTAAAAATGAAAGGTGGAACTTTTCAAGTTATGTAGTAAAATACACCTTCTTTTAAGTATAGATTTTATCCTCATGATGATTGTCTCCTAATGATTTTCAGTCTAACCAGAAAGTGGGTGTTTCTTCTTCCTCCTTACAAAATGTAGTTCTATCTACATGTGAGACATTTAACCTTTCAGCTGCAATTATATGAAGCTGGGGATTCCCAGGGTCCTGTCCACCTGCACCCTCAAGTGCACCTGTCTAGGCCAGCTTGTTCTGCTCTAAATGTGGTCTTCTCTTCAGTGTCCCATCAGTAACTCAGCTAATTAATTTCCCCACCCTCACACCACCCCACCTCAGTAGACAGATGCTCTTCATGACCTGGTCTCTCTCTCCCTATCTCTCCAGGCCCATTCCCTGTGTGTGTGCTCCAGCCACACTGGACTGCATGCAAGCCTCTACACAGGCGTGTGTCCCTAGGTGTCTGTTTCTTTACACATTCTACTTTTTTTTTTTTTTTTAACCTGGAACACCCCGCCCTTGCCTTTCTTCACCTGACCAAGTCCCTTTTACCGTTAAGGCTCAGCTCAGGGGTCACCATTGTCGGGAACACTTAACTAATCTGGATTTTTGCTTGTTCCTATCCTAGCACTCCCCATGCTGCCCCCAGCCAATATTATATATATATATATTTTTTACTTCTGTTTTCTCTTTTTTCTTACACTGTGAGAACACTTGAAGGCTGGAAGTGACTTTTACTTCCTTTTATCTTTTTCACTGCCTAAAATAGTGAAGCATAGTAGATACTCAGATGTCTAAGAATGAGTGTGATGATTGCTTGCTACTTTCTCCAGCCAAGTTAGTAATTTCTGTAATCTCAGAATGATATTTGCTATTGCTTCTACATTTCTGAGTTTTGTTTTTATTTTTCTGCTTTCTCAAGGCAAGAGAGAGGTCCTGTAAGACATAGGTTTGAACTATTTGTGTTCCTTTGCCTCTTTCCCGTTCCAATACACTGACTTATAACCTTCGACAGATAGGAGTAGTGGGTAGCATTGGGTACTGATTTATTTGGTTCCTGCTTATAACATGAAGTGGTTTTTGTTTTTTGCCTCAAAGAGAAAAATATGTAGACCCAAAATTCTGCCTTTTTAACACCTTAGATAATTTGGAAGCAGTCACTTTAACATTGATTCCTAATCATACTTCCACTCTTTTGAAGCACCCTGTGATGAGAGGGCCTGATCTTGCTGCTGCTCCCTATAGTACTCAGAAGTCATCTGTTCTACCTCTTTATGAAGTAAGTTCTTACTTAAATCTCTGTGTTACAAAATAATTTGTGTGATTTAGAAGTTAATGCTGTTGTATTGTATTTTAGAATACTTTTCAGGAGCTCCAAGTAATGAGGCGGAGCCTGAATTTGTTTAGAACGCAAATGATGGATTTAGAATTGGCAGTGCTGCGTCAGCAAACCATGGTTTATCATCATATGACTGAGGACGAAAGGTAAAAGTTCATTTGACTCAAAATATTTTTCTTTCTAAAAAGCATTGTTAACTTTTTTTTTGAAGCTGGGTCTTATTTCTACTGTTGTGTACCCTTTATGTAGTCTGTGAACCAGTATAAATAAAATTGGGCATAGTGTTCTGCTAGGTAAACTTCTCTGCCTTTGGTGGATTGAGGAAGATAGTGGTTGCAATCTGTTTTTATTGTTTGGGATATTTGTAATCGAGGAGAGAGGAAGAAAAACCAGTTCTCCCAGTGGTTATACCTATTGCAGTCGCTGTTGTGCTAATTTATAGAACTTGGAGTTCAGTACCTTCTGAAAGCTTGTGAGAGAGTTGTGAACACTGAATCTCCAAACTGCTTTTTTCAAACTTTGTGCCTACTGATAGATATGAAGTTGATCAGCTCCAGAGCTTGAGAAATTCAGTCCGAATGGAACTTCAGGACCTGGAGATGCAGCTGGAGGAGCGTCTGCTGGGGCTGGAGGAGCAGCTTCACGCTGTGAGTGTGCCTTCGCCCTTCCGCTCCTCAGCACTCATGGTACGCTACCTTGGGTTGTGCATAGGTTTTTCACTCAGGATTTGTTTATAATGTTCCACACAATTTAGGACAGATGTCTCAATTTAAAAACACTTATTTTAATGGCATTAGAGACATGCAGAGTTTTTAAGGAGCCTTTCCCACAAATCAGTGGAATGTGCAAGTTGTAATTATTTTCTTAAATGTTTAGTAAATTTAGAAATACATTGAAAAATCATTATTTTTAATAATAGAAAATAAGGAGCAATACAAAAGTTTAGGGATTTTAAAGGGAAAATGATAGTGGGTTAACATATGACTGATATAGATGTTAATCATTGCATGTAACTGTGAAGAACACAGATATATGTAATATATATATATTTCACTTAGACTTCTTTTCCCCCTTTCTTGCCTTTGAAAAAAAAAACTGTTTCCTTTAAACGTTCCCTTTATTTTGGATTCTTTTCCATTCTTTATGTTTTTTAAGGAATCAAATGATATCTTCATAAAAGCAGAGAAACATGTATTCAACCAAGAGAATAGAAAGAAACACTGTTTCTCTTTATTTTGTACCACTGTTCTTACTCCTAAGGTTCCTTTCCACGCAATTTGAACTCCAACGGTTGTATTCTTATTTTTGCCAAAATCTTTCAGTCGTAGAATATACTGTTTTGAAATGTTGAAATACTGAATTTTCTCTTTGTTAATTGAACAACATACCTGATTTTGTTAAAAATAAATGCATGAATACACACACATATATATGCACACATATGGAGTAGAATGTGTGTGTGTATACACATATATATGTATAGCATAGACTAAGAATATCCTGTATTGTCAATGAATATCTTTTTCCATAAAAGGCTTTGATCCATTATTCTGAGAAATGTGTGTTGGTGAGGGCAGAGAATCAGAACATCTTCTATACAAACTTCAGTCACAGTAACACATTTTATAGGATCCTGTGACAGTTTAGACTGACCTTTGTGACATAAAGGACTGCTTCAGAGCAATAATTAGTTCATTATAAAACACTTGCAATTTGAAAAAATACACACACACACATATTGTTCTTACTTTTTCAGGGAATGTGTGGCAGTAGAAGCGCTGATAACTTGTCATGCCCTTCTCCATTGAATGTAATGGAACCAGTAAGCCTCTTTCCTTTTAAATCACTGGGGAAGGGAATGATATAATATTTCATAAACACACAGTTTTCCTAATGTACATGAATTTTTTTTAAAATACAGAATTTGATAAGTTAGTTAAATTGATTAGAAGTGACTCGGGCACTTCTGAAAGTCCACCGCCATCTTTGGCCACTGAAGAGCCAGTTAATTGCAAAAGTGATTTATCTTTGTGGTCTAAAGGAAATAATGCATCATAAAAAGTAATTCATGCTCCAGGAAATGTGCTTTCACAGTCTGATTCCAGGTCCTTTTGGTAACTGGGTCTGTAAGATGACTACTTTTTGAACAAAAGTATGATTTTTATTATTTTTTAAGCAAGTCAGTTCATTTGGGGGGCATTATGAGTAGCTATTTTATTTTTTACAAGTTACTCTTCTTTTTTTTTTTTTTCGCGATACGTGGGCCTCTCACCGTTGTGGCCACTCCCGTTGCGGAGCACAGGCTCCAGACGCGCAGGCCCAGCGGCCATGGCTCATGGGCCCAGCCGCTCCGCGGCATGTGGGATCCTCCCGGACTGGGGCACGAACCCGTGTCTCCTGCGTCGGCAGGCGGACTCTCAACCACTGCGCCACCAGGGAAGCCCAAGTTACTCTTCTTGATAAGTAATTTGGACCCCTGTGTGGGACCAAGTAAAATTTCATCCAGCTATAGTTTAGTTACACATTTCATGGCTTGATCTCTGTGAATTTAAATTTTCCTTGCTATTTTTGCAAATGAAATTGAGTAGTAACTAAATGAATGCATTAGAATCATGTCTTTACAAGTTAAGTGATTTGGGGCAGTAATCACACCTAGGATTTTAATCTTCTTTTAACTACCAATCTTAATTTCAAGAGAGAAGAATTACAATTTTTCTCATCTCCAGGTCACTGAACTGATGCGGGAACAGTCATATCTGAAGTCTGAATTGGGCCTGGGCCTTGGAGAAATGGGATTTGAAATTCCTCCTGGAGAAAGCTTAGAATCTGTTTTCTCCCAAGCAACATCAGAGTCATCTTCTGTATGTTCTGGTCCCTCTCATGCCAATAGAACTGGAGTACCTTCTAGTGACTCAGTGGGCAGACCCAAAACCCATCTGGTACCAAGCAAGAAAGTATTCCGAGCGTCGGTGGCCTTAACACCAACTGCTCCTTCTAGAACAGGCTCTGTACAGACACCTCCAGATATGGAAAGTTCTGAGGAAGTTTTTGCAGCTGAAGAAGCCTCAGAGGCTGTAGGACCTAAATCTGAAGTGGAGAAAGAGCATGGAAGAATCTCATTATTGCCAGCTGCTGAGGAAATGCATAAAAATGTGGAGCAAGATGAGTTACAGCAAGTCATAAGGGAGGTGAGTAAAATCTACGCTTAGTTTATTTGGAGTAGGTTTTGTTTGAACATTAATTATTTATAAGCTATTCCTTTGATTCACTGTATTCAGTAATTTTCCCATTGATCCAATTTGTGTCTATTAAGTATCTATGAAGAAGGCATATGTAGGGTTCAAATAAGTGAACACATGACAAACTCTCTAGATCTCTGTTTCCACCTTTGTAAAATTAGGGATTATAATTTAGATCTCTTCCAGGATTAAAAGCTGTCATTTAATAATGTCAATTGACATAAAAAAAAGGTGTTGAGATTTTAAGAAAAAAAATTTGAGCTGTTTGGCTTAGTGGGTGGAGAAATGTGGAAATTATGTAAGTTGTTCAAAGATAGAAATACAAAATGAAAAGAAGGTTTACCCTGTGTGATTAGCAGTATGCAGATCTGAAATATTTAACCATAGTTGTAGGTTACCAAAAAGACTGCAGAAACTTAGGAGGATTAGTAATCAAGGGCAAATATTAATTGAGAAAATTAGTAAAATAGTTGCTTTTGGCACTAGGATCAGGTGGTAAGGAATAGTATGTATATCATTTAAAAAGGGAAACTGCTATAGATACATGTTTATGATGACTTTTTTTTCCTTTTCTTCTCAAATCACATTGTGTCTTTGGGTACAAAATCCAATAGAGTGCATGGAATAAAAATTACATATGTTGAATTTATTTTTTTCATTCTGTTCCCTGTATTAAGAGTAACTCTAAGGAAGAACCATAATTACTCATAATTCTTTCCAAATGAGATACTAAAATCTATGATAAAAAAGGATCATTCATTCTTTCCAATAGTTGAAAAGAAGAATATCCTATAAGTTAAAAAAAAAAAAAAAGGTTTATAAGTATCTTAATGAGTACCTGCTCTGTAAGGGTAAAAGAAAGATATGAGACATGAATCCTTAAGCTTAAAATCCAGTAGGAAGGTAAATAAGACTAACTAACTCAGGAAACAATTGAAAAATCATACAGAAATCATTTGGTATAATGTATTGAGAACTAAGAATTTAGAACTGGAAAAAATCAAACTGAGCCAGAGAAATAATTAGTCTCAGTGACTCCCTCTTTTTAATCTGTGTATTTCCAATAAATTCAGTAACGTGAACTTAACATATTTTTAGAATTAACTCATGAATAGTATAAAACAAATTTTTAGTGGTTATAGGTCAATAATGGTGGCAACAGACCAAAATGTTCCTTCAAATGGGCCATTGATCCTCTGGGTCCAAAGATTAGTTCATGTGTATTAGTTGCCACCATTTATAGCTGCATGATAGTAGCTTGAGAAGTATACTGAAAATACTCAGTTTTGTTATATAGTATGATATATGCATTCCTAAAAATCGTTGTGCTATGCAAATTTGTATAATAAAAACACAGAGCTTATGGGGAAAATAGTATTAGAAGCATAACACTCAAAACTTGTGACATGTTTTTAAAAAGGTAAAAACCTAATAAAAACAGTAACACTATTTTATAATGTTAAATGGTTAAGAAATACATAAATACTGCAATAATGTGACACTTTACCTTGAAAAAGACCTGAAACTTCCTTGTGGAATTGGACTTTGGAAGGGTTGCAGCTTGTGAGTTATTGTGGAGTGGTGGAGGAGGGTGACATGAAGTCCAGCAGAAAGTTTTAATGCCAGATGCAGATAGGTGCGCTTCATAACACAGTGAACTGACATAGCTGGTAGGTGTTTAATGTTTGTACAGTTTGGGTAATCTGTTCCCTGGTTCAACTGACATTCAGACAAATTCACATTTACAAAACAAGCATTCTAGCAGATGAGACTGCATGTATGTAATTTCTTTTCATGACATGAATTACCAACTTAAAAGGTCTTAATTCCATAAATTTATTTGTCCTACAAATGTAATTACTTTTGTAGGTTGATTGTGGCTGGCAGATATTTAGCAGGGTCTGTACATCTACCTTGCTCAGTTAGTTAGGTGTGACTGATTATAATTCATTCTTATTTATGTGTTTCACATCAAAGATCAATTTTTCAGTAGAATTGAGTTTTACTCAAAAAATTATTTTTCTCCACAATATATTTGTTAACTGAGGAAATAAATTTTAAGGTACTCTCCCCCCGCCCAGAAATGTGATATTTTTGTTCCCTTTAGCTTGTTTTGGTTTGAAAATTTTCCTTGGAAACTGGACTTTATGTACTCATTTAGCACAAATACTCCCTTAATGCACACTTGAATCCTCATTTTTAAAGTTGTTAATGGATGGCCTGATATGTGCTGTAAGTAATTTCCTGGGTGTAAAGCATCCCTAAGCCAGAACATTGATTTTTTTGGCTGATAGAAATTGGCGTACATGTAGAAAAGTTGGTTGTTTCCATCATAATGTGGTGGTGCTAGAGAATTAATCATTTGTAAGAACATCCCATCAAATATGGAAGATTTTATAATTTGAAGACTAATATGCAAGGCAAATGTTTGAAGAATTTTTCAGAATTTGTTATTAAACCTGTTAATTAGAAACTCCCTAATTGAGAATTTGGCATAGTTTGGACAAACTTTGGCTTAGTATTGACCCTTTTAACTGTCTACAAAGAAGGACTTAGCAAGCAAAATACATAGTAGATCAAACAAGGCATAAGAAGGAATACTTAAAAAAAAAGAAAAAACTACAGACTAATATCACTGATGAACAGAGATGCAAAAATCCTCAACAAAATACTAGCAAACAGCACATTAAAAGGATCATACACCATGATCAAGGGGGGTTTATCCCAGGAATGCAAGGATTCTTCAGTATACGGAAATCAGTCATCAATGTGATACACCATATTAACGACTGAAGGAGAAAAACCATATGATCATCTCAATAGATGCAGAAAAAGCTTTTGACAAAATTCAACATGCATTTATGATAAAAACTCTCCAGAAAGTGGGCATAGAGGGAACCTACCTCAACATAATAAAGGCCATATATGACAAACCCACAGCAAACATCATTCTCAATGGAGAAAAACTGAAACCATTTCCTCTAAGATCAGGAACAAGACAAGGATGTCCACTCTCACCACTATTATTCAACATAGTTGTGGTAGTTTTAGCCACAGCGAGCAGAGAATAAAAGAAATAAAAGGAATCCAAATTGGAAAGAAAGAAGTAAAGCTGTCACTTTTTGCAGATGACATGATACTATACATAGAGAATCCTAAAGATGCTACCAGAAAACTACTAGAGCTAATCAATGAATTTGGTAAAGTAGCAGGATACAAAATTAATGCACAGAAATCTCTTGCATTCCTTTACACTAATGATGAAAAATCTGAAAGAGAAATTAAGGAAACACTCCCATTTACCATTGCAACAAAAGAATAAAATACCTAGGAATAAACCTACCTAAGGAGACAAAAGACCTGTATGCAGAAAACTATAAGACACTGATGAAAGTAATTAAAGATGATACAAATAGATGGAGAGATATACCGTGTTCTTGGATTGGAAGAATCAACATTGTGAAAATGACTCTACTACCCAAAGCAATCTACAGATTCAGTGCATTCTCTATCAAACTACCATTGGCATTTTTCACAGAACTAGAACAAAAAATTTCACAATCTGTATGGAAACACAAAAGACCCCGAATAGCCAAAGCAATCTTTTGAAACAAAAATGGAACTGGAGAAATCAGGCTCCCTGACTTCAGACTATACTACAAAGCTACAGTAATCAAGACAGTATGGTACTGGCACAAAAACAGAAATATAGATCAATGGAACAGGACAGAAACCCAGAGATAAACCCACGCACATATGGTCACCTTATCTTTGATAAAGGAGGCAAGAATACACAATGGAGAAAAGACAGCCTCTTCAATAAGTGGTGCTGGAAAAACTGGACAGCTACATATAAAAGAATGAAATTAGAACACTCCCTAATACCATACACAAAAATAAACTCAAAATGGGTTAAAGACCTAAATGAAAGGCCAGACACTATCAAACTCTTAGAGGAAAACATAGGAAGAACACTCTGTGACATAAATCACAGCAAGATCCTTTTTGATCCAGCTCCTAGAGAAATGGAAATAAAAATAAACAAATGGGACCTAATGAAACTTCAAAGCCTTTGCACGGCAAAGGAAACCATAAACAAGACGAAAAGACAATCCTCAGAATGGGAGAACATATTTGCAAATGAAGCAACTGACAAAGGATTAATCTCCAAAACATACAAGCAACTCATGCAGCTCAATATCAAAAAAACAAACAACCCAATCCAAAAATGGGCAGAAGACCTAAATAGAAATTTCTCCAAAGAAGATATACAGATTGCCAACAAACACATGAAAGAATGCTCAACATCATTAATCATTAGAGAAATGCAAATCAAAACTACAATGAGATATCATCTCACACCAGTCAGAATGGCCATCATCAAAAAATCTAGAAACAATAAATGCTGGAGAGGGTGTGGAGCAAAGGGAACCCTCATACACTCTTGGTGGGATTGATACAGCCACTATGGAGAACAGTATGGAGGTTCCTTAAAAAACTAAAAATAGAACTACCATATGACCCAGCAATCCCACTACTGGGCATATATCCTGAGAAAACCATAATTCAAAAAGAGTCATGTACCACAGTGTTCATTGCAGCTCTATTTAGCCAGGACATGGAAGCAACCTAAGTGTCCATCGACAGATGAATGGATAAAGAAGATGTGGCACATACATACAATGGAATATTACTCAGCCATAAAAAGAAATGAAACTGAGTTATTTGTAGTGAGGTGTATGGACCTGGAGTCTGTCATACAGAGTGAAGTTAGTCAGAAAGAGAAATACAAATACCGTATGCTAACATGTATATATGGACTCTAAAAAAAAAAAAAATTGGTCATGAAGAACCTAGGGGCAAGACAGGAATAAAGACACAGACCTACTAGAGAATGGACTTGAGGACACGGGGAGGGGGATAGGTAAGCTGGGACAAAGTGAGAGTGGTAGTGTCTATATGGACATATATACACTACCAAATGTAAAATAGCTAGCTAGTGGGAAGCAGTCGCATAGCACAGGGAGATCAGCTCGGTGCTATGTGACCAGCTAGAAGGGTAGGATAGGGAGGATGGGAGGGAGGGAGATAGATGAGGGAAGAGATATGGGGATATATGTATATGTATATGTATAACTGGTTCACTTTGTTATAAAACAGAAACTAACACACCATTTAAAGCAATTATACTCCAATTAAAATGTTTAAAAAAAATAAGTATAGCATCAGAGAACCAGGTTAAAAAAAAAGGAATACTGATGTCCTTAAGAAAATAAACTCTTCTGAAGCAGTTTAAAAGCATGTGTTAATAGATAATTTAGTCTAATGCCATTTACAATTTAAAGAAATAATTTGGGTTATCATCTTAGCTCAATTACAATGGTGTTCTGTTAAACTTTGTTTACAAAATACTTAAAATTCAGATTAGTCTTGATTCTGTTCATTTAAAATTGGTAATCTTTTTACTTAAATATACATGGTACTGAATTCCAATTTTTTTTAAGCTTATTGTATCAGCTACCAAGAAAATTAGATTGTCTTCCCAGTAAATTATGGGTCTCTAACCCCATTAACAAAGCTACTATTCATGAAGAAAAGATTTAAGCTTGGGCTGAACAGTTTTGTAGGTGAGGATTAAACATGTTTGGCAGACACTTTCAGGGAAGTTTTCTTATTGCAGTCATGGATGCATGAAACGATGTCTATCAGGCCTTTGTTTCCATTATTTCACCATATGTGAACTTTTTTAAAAGAATCCTTTCATTATTTATAATGTGTTAATGCAGTAGTTTAATGCAGTAGAATTCTTTTGAAGGAACACACTGGAAGTTCTTGCAAATATTCAATACACTCATTTAATAACTAAGCTTTTTGTCAGATGAAAGATACCCCATTCCTGTGCAGAGTGCATATGTTGTAGTGGGGACATGTACGCACTCTTGGAATTTGCCCAGGTGGTCTGTGATGTATGTAATCAGTGGCCTGAAACTGTTTATAGTTACTTTAAAAAAAAAAGTAAGAAAGAAGATTACTTAATAGAATAAATGAGCATCTGCCCACAGAAGCAAATGGAACAGAATTACATATCAAAGCATAAACATAGATTGCTCTGTGTAGAGAGTACTTTGTTTATTGAAGTTCCTAGGCTTGGTTCATGCCTTTTTGTATCTATTACATTTCATCTGGCAAGCTTTAACATGTATTTTGGTAAATACACAGCTTGCGTGTGTTCTTATTACAATTCTATTAGTGATCACTTGATATAATGGCTGCCACACAGGAAGCACTCAGTAACTCAGTAGATGCGTAGTAAATGGACGTGTTGCCCCACACTTCAGGCTTGCTGTCACCTGTTTATTTGCCAATGTGCATTCCTTCCTTAATCTCAAGTAGTCTGTCTTCAGCCTGTCTTACTTTTTGAAAGTTATAAAGGTGACTTCACCATCCATCCCACTGATTTTCTCACTACTAATCCTTCCCACCTCTCTGTAGCGTGGGAGACTTTGGAACTAATTTATTTGTTCATACATTTATTACTTCAATAAATTATCAAAGGCATTTTGTCATTTTCAGTGCTAGGCTGTAGTCCTTTGTTTTTCTACTTTCTGTTCCTTTTTGTGTCTGATACTGTCTCTCTCAGGCATGTGCTGTCTCACTCTCTCATGGATGCATTTATTCAGACATTCATTGAGCACTTACTGTGTGCCAGGATACATTGATTAATTTCCATTTGAGCTCCCCGTTTCTATTCTAATTCCCCTGTACTCTTTACCTAGTAGGAACTGTCTTGTTGGCTAGGCTTCTTTTTGCTGTGTCTCCAAGGTGCTCTTGCTACATGTAGTTTTCATCCTCACTATTGTCTGAAATTTTCCTTACTTTTTCATTATTATGTTAAAGACTGCTATTCTCTGAGAATTTATTTTTTTCCTCTTCTAGCCCATACTAGTCTCTCATTTTTAAAATTTTGTTCTTATGTCATTAATGAATTAATAAATAATTTTCTCCTTTCAATATTTCATGAAACAATATTCATTTTGTGCCCATCTAGATTATAACATCCTTGGTAGAGACTCTTTTATGCTTTACTCCAGTAATATCTGTACCCCACACCCCCCCAAATGTTGGCACACATTTTGGTTTGTAGAGAATACTTTCTAGCTAGTTTGTTTTTGAATGATGAAGTACGATGAGATGTGCATTGGACAACAGGACTGACTCTGCTACTCACTGTCTTTTGTAAATATAGATTTACAGAGGATCTGATTCAACACACTGCATTTGCACTTGTATACTGTGGCAAAGAGATTCTGGTTTTCATAATATTTGTATCCAATACATATTTGTTTAAAAAATGAATCTGTAGTACTATGAACTTAAACTTTTGATGTTTTGTTGTTTAAAGCTTAGAAATATTGGTAGAAGGTAAGATGAGAAGCTTCTATTTATTCAAATATGTTTCAGTACAGATGGCTGGTAGCTAAGGAGCATTTGTTTCTCTGAATACTTATGTATAAATATGTATTGTGTACCAATTTTGCATGACATTAATACAGAGCCATTTTTGGAAAGACTTTGATTGAGATGTGTTCAGGATGTACTTAGGAACATTTAAGGGAACAGATCAGGCTGACAGGAAACTGGAAATGTAGAATTTTTTAAAGCTGGTTGAGAGTGTCTCAAGTGCTAATTCGGGAAGGCATTATCAGCTTATTTCAGGAAATACACATTTAAAGGCTTCACAGAGGGCTATTCGGAGGTGATGCTATGTCATTAGAGAGAAAAAGGCTTAGATAGGCATGTGTAGTGTTTGGGCATCTGGAGAAGAAAATCTTGATGGAATTGTCATTGCCCCTAGGTCTGTTTGCCTTTTCCAACAATAAAATGATGTAACCCTTGTCCAAAGCAAAATTTTCAGACAGGTGACAAATGTACCATACAATTAAATAAATATTTATTTCTTTAGAGTTTATGGTTGATTAGAGGATTTTTTTTCATGTTTTAAATTAAATTGTACTAAATGATCATTTCTTCTTTTCACTTAAAATGCACATGTTAGGTTAGAATAATATGTAATAACTTCTTTAGATACTTTGCTTTCAGTTAGTATAAACAGGCAATACACCTGTATATTATTTTGCCACTAATAGGTTTTCTTAACAATGAGAATACTTGAGTATCCTGCTGGTTACCAAACAAAGATAGACATTAACAAAAAACATAAAAGTGAACCTAACATTTAATCAGTTCTTTCAGGTTATTTTGTGTCATGGGGCAAATTATCTAATGAAGTTTTTAAATCTAACGTTTGTTAATGTTCTCAACTTGAGAATTGTGATATTTTATAATGGAGCTATCTGAGTTGTGCTAGACAAAACCTCACAATGTGATCTGAGTTTGAGGATAGATGGATGTGATTCCCTACTTGCTCTCTGTATTTCATGAAGGGTTTACATGAAGGTTGTAGTTCTCTCTATAGTTTAGCTGACTGCAGGAATTAAATACTATTTTTCTGAAAATAGAATAAAATGGATTATAGTCATATTGTTAAATTCTTATTTTCCTCTTCTTCCATTCTAGATTAAAGAGTCTATTGTTGGGGAAATCAGACGGGAAATTGTAAGTGGACTTCTGGCAGCAGTATCTTCAAGTAAAGCATCTAATTCTAAGCAAGATAGTCATTAAGTGGAATTTATAGGTAAATTTTTCTGAATTTCTTTGTTTAGATAAATGTAAATTAGTACTTAGTTTTTAATACTTTTTTTTTTTAGTATACAGGTCTGTTTCTCTAGCTAAATTTTGATTTACAGAAAGTATGTAATATGTTATCCTGCAGTGTGAAAACCTCTTACAACCTCATTTGAAGTGTAAGCAAGTCAAACCTCATAATCTCAAACCTCCAAGGGATTATTGATATTTTGTCATTTTATTGAAATTTCATTATAGTAAATAAATTCTGGAATTGGGGAAATTGGGACCTTCAAACCTGAGTTTTATCTTGATAGCACTGGTTTTAATGTTATTTCAAATGTACAATTTATGGATCAAGATTTCAAGCCTTAATCATAAATTTTTAGTATCTTTGTCTTTTAAAGAAACCTATCCCATAGGTCCCATATCTAATCATGTCATAATTTATAAAGGAGGATCATATATATATATATATATATATATATATATACACACACATATATATTTATATATATATATTTTTACAGAATATTCTCATCCTTCCTTTTAAAGACCTTTCAGTAGTAATTGAAAAATGTGTAATGTTCACTTCTCTTTCTTTTTTAAGATTGGCATGGGTCCTATTAGCTGTGTGATATTGGAGTTATCAATGATATACACTGGTGGAGGTGTCATTTGTGCTTCAGAAGATACTTGCTGCTGAGCTGGGCTACTGTATACAGTGTACAATGTTTATTTCTTCTGTGCATATCTTTTTAAAAAACATAGAAACTTAGGCACTTTGCTGACTTTCTTTTCTAAACTATCAAAACTGTAGCCATTTGAAAAGCCTAATATTTATTTGTATGTCAATATTTTCCAATTGATTCCCTAGGAAGAATTAATTTTAAAACTTGAAAACTTCCAGACTTAACCAACTTATAAATAACATATTTCTTCAGACTAGCTTCTTAAAACACTGACCTCTATGAGGTATTTACTGTGCAATAACTGATTCATTTTTTGAGAGCTTGAAACAACCAATGATTTTTCCCTCCACTGCTGTTAATTAGTGTCACTTCCAAGAAGAAAAATTGTTCTCTTGTAAAAATTGCTCTTAATTCTTGAGGAGGTTACTAATAGCAGTAGGATAGAATTTATATGTTACCTAAAACTACTTAATGTTCTTACACTGTAAAGCATTGTTACTTTACCCAAGACAATTGCAATTTTATTATAGCTTATGTAGTTTTTTATTTTATTTTGGAAACATGCCTTAGGTTAAACACTATGTACTTATTGCATTTTCCAGACTTCTTTATTATAAGGAGATATTTCTTCTTTTAGACTAAATAGTGGAGTATTGCCAAAATAATGGGGCCTGTGACTTGAATGGATAGAAATGAATAAGCTGGTTTTGTTTTTTCAAAATGGAAGTAATTTAGATTTGTTTTTCTCATAATAGATGGTTTTAATTCATTTTTAACCAGTGAGAACTGTTTATGGGGAAAAAAAGGAAGGTAGTTTCCTATTTGGTTTCATATATGTTAAATAAATGTGTAAAAAGTAACAACCAAATGTTATTAGAATTATTCTTTAGCATTTATAATTTTCAACTCCTATCATATTTCTTTGTGTGAAGTTTTAATCAAAAGTGGTTGAGATGTTAACAGTATACTTTGAAAGAATATCTAAAAGGTTTTTAAATGTCTGAATTATCACACAAAGGCTGATTTCTAAAAAAAAAAAAAATTAATAAAGTATTTATTTTGCCTAACATGTTTTTAGTGATTTCTTTTCTTGAACCACAACATGAAGAATTTGGATTAGATATGAAGAGTAACAAATAAGGTCCAAAAGAATTGGAGCATATAACCTAATAGGCTAAAATTCTCTTTTCCTCAAGAGGCCTCTATGATGCTTTCAAAAATGGTTAAGACTAGACCACCCTGGAGAAGGAGTACACACTGATGCCTCTTGGTCTCATCCAGTTCTGTGGTCCTAATGATTACCATCTGAGGCAAAATAAAACTTTTCTTTAAAATGCACTGTTAAACTACAAAGAACAGACATTAAAATATTACCTTAGTCTTTGGCCAAATTATTCAGCAATTTGACTACTTGATTCTCATAATTGCAATGATACATATAAGCCAAACACCCAACGTTAATAGTTACACAGATATCAGTGATTTTTAACTAATCAGCTTTGTAGCCACTTACAGTTCATTTCTGACAATACAAGATACCCAGAATTTGACAATCAAAATGAAAGGTAATACAACTGGAATAACAGCCTGAGTCAATGGGCAAATCCCTTACACAGTTTATAAGTCAAATAAAATGAACTTCATCTCCTCTTTCCATTCTAAATCTTTGTGTACTTGAACATTTGAAAGCTACTATATTCACGCCACCATGCTAGGTGCTGAAATGAATGAGAGTGGGTCTAGATGGAAGGACAGGACATTTTTTTTTTCTTAACGGTAAGTATCAAATGAAAAATATGAAGATCATAAAAAGAATCTGCAAAAGTGTAGCCTGGGGTGGTTGGAGAAGTAAGTCTTCACCAAGAAGATTTGGTTTGAGTAAAGTCTTGAAGAATGGGAAGTGGAAAGGATAGGGTTTAAGTTATCAAGAATATTAGCAAAGGTTATAAATTGAGTTTGAATTACTATATGATTGGCAAAGGCATGTTTTTAAGAGCGCAAGCTGTGTATAGCTTGTACCTATTGTGCTTAAGAGCCTGAATGAAGAAGGCATAGAAGGAAAACGAAACTTGAAATGGTGATATGGAAGTTGGGAGCCACTGTGAATGATGTACCATTGACAAAAATGGGCAGCTTCTCAGAGTTGAAGTAAGTACTGTTCCTCTAAGAACATTAGGTTGAATTTCTGTAACATTTAAAATAATTGTCTTAGGGCTTCCCTGGTGGTGCAGTGGTTGAGAGTCCGCGTGCCAATGCAGGGGACACAGGTTCGTGCCCCGGTCCGGGAAGATCCCACATACCACAGAAGCAGCTGGCCCCGTGAGCCATGGCCGCTGAGCCTGCGCGTCCGGAGGCTGTGCTCCGCAACAGGGGAGGCCACAACAGTGAGAGGCCCACGTACCACAAAAAAAAAAAAAAAAAGAAAAAATTGTCTTACACCAATTAAGACAATTAAGCTCAGCTGGATGTCTCACCTCTTTTTTTTTTTTAAATTATTTTTAAAGACATTACTTTTAGAGCAGTTTTAGGTTTACAACATTTAACTTGTTGTAGAGGAAAATAAGAATGCAGTAAAGTGCATGTAAAATAATGTAAAAAAACAAAGTTTGTTTCGGGGATTCCTGAAGAGATGGTGTACTGTCCATTCTCCTGACCTGTCCAAATGGGAGTGTAGTGCTAGCTGGGAGAATAAAGCAGAACTGAAGCACAGTTGCTTGTTTTTGTTTTTCTTACCTTTTCCTGGAAAGGAAGAATTGATAGCACTTAGGAAGTCGGAAGACAAAGCATTCTATCTTATAATTAAATTAAGGATCTAAGTTGTAGTAGGTTATGTATGGCTGTTAGAATCATTTATGAATATTGAAAGCATTTAGTTAACACTCTAGCTGCATTCTAAATGTACAAAGTTAAGATGTCTTACCTAATTAATAGCTCTCTCCTATACAGTTTTTTATTTCCATTTATTACTGTTAGGTGAGGCCCTTCACCTTTTTTTGTTCTCATTTTCACAACTGATGCTCTGTTTCTCCTAATGAATAAGTAATGGCTTGTGTACAGAATGTTGGTGTGCCCAGCAACAAATCAGAAATGTACTCAAAGAAACATGTCAAACAAATGCCAGGGGCCATTTCCTCCAGTAGGATATCCCAATGGAGGCTAAATCTTTGGTGTACAACGATTAACTAGTTTACGTGTTCACTCTGTTCACTCAAAAGGTTGCTGGATACCCACACTTTTTAAGGTTCTGAGTTTGGGAAAATGCAAATATAAAGAATGAGTTAAGAGCACGTTTTAAGGAAAGTTAATAAAGTACATTGTTTAGACCTTTGAAAGGATCAATACGTTTAGGAATTATATTGTCTCTTTTTGTCCATTTTTTAAAAAATCTAAAGCGTTCTTTAATGGATAGAAAAGCATATTAAATGTAGGTAACATGAAGTTGGAATGAATAGGAAAGCAATTTGAAGCACAGACTTCAGAATGACTTAGAAGTGGAACTGAGCAAAGAATGTTGCTTTATTTTAGAAATAAAAATATTTGAAGTGATGACAAAATATCTTAAATAAACTGATTAACCTCTAGGCTTAGAAGAAAAAAACTGAAGGAAACTTGAGAAGTTACCTTATATATACTACTTAAGAGGAGATCACACAACTATAGATAAAACATGCATTTTGTAAACATTTCTATGTTCTTGTGGTTTTATAGAACCTACATTCTATACTTTTGATGCCCCTATTGATCTAGATGTACAAAAATGTCCCTTGAATCAGCCTTGATGTCATAAATACACTTTTATGGAATTAATAAAAGTAGTATTGAATGACAAGTGTACTCAATTTGAACATTCAAATGATATGCAACAATATAATATTTTAAAACAGAGATTCACGTTTTATACTAAATTATTTTTGGTTCTTGATTGTAATATGCATAAATCTCTTAATTTTCCTAAGAGAGCAACTTGACGGTGTAACACACTTTACAAAATATACTTGATAATTTTATGCCTTTAAAAATATTGGGACTTTCCTGGTGGTGCAGTGGTTAAGAATCCACCTGCCAATGCAGGGGACATGGGTTCAATCCCTGGTCCGAGAAGATCCCACATGCCACAGAGCAACTAAGCCCATGCGCCACAACTACTGAGCCTGTGCTCTATAGAGCCCGCAAGACACAACTACTGAGCCCACATGTCACAACTACTGAAGCCTGCACGCCTAGATCTCGTGCTCCACAACAAGAGAAGCCACCGCAATGAGAAGCCCGCGCACCACAACAAAGAGTAGCCCCCACTCGCCGCAACTAGAGAAAGCCCGCGCCCAGCAACCAAGACCCAACGCAGCCAAAAATAAATAAATAATTTATTTAAAATATTATTAAATGTCATATGTTTGGCTTCATGAAATATAGAAATGTAAATGCTACCTTTTGTTCATAAATACATGCACATTTTAATAGAATACCTATTTTTTCCAGTGTAATTACGCTTATAGCTAGTAATAGTAGTGTTTTTGTTAAATAAAAGTGGTTAAGTATCACTCTATTTCTACAGGTACTTTCTCAGAAAGCAACGTACTAGATCACTAGAAAGGGTAACAAAATATTTAAAGAGGGCTAGTATATATGAGATTCATGCAGTCATTGACTTGACAAGGTTGTACATGTTTCTAGTGGTTAAGGCTCAAGCTGGGTTCAGATGTCTGCTATGTAGAACTGGGATGGTAATAATAGTACCTCTTTCATAGAGTTGTTAGTATGAATATAAATGCACTTGGCACAGCTCAATAAGATTTGTGGTGGTGGTGGTGGTAATGATGATGGGTAGAAACAGGGTAACATGTAGATGAGGTATGGCAAATTAGGCATTATGTGGAAGAGAGAACCTGAACTTCTAATCCAGGTCTGAACCATTTGTCTTCATTGTGATCTTTCAAGCAGAGAACTAGGGACTGGCAAAGGACCCTGACTCTCCTGTTACATGAAAGGTGGACATTACTGAGTTTCAATTTTCAACAAAGAAATGTTGTTCTTTGGAACAAAAAAATTTTCTAATGGAATACCACTTAGAGTAATGCTTCTCAAACTTTAATATGCATAGAAATCAAATCACCTGAGATTTTGTGGAAATGAAGATTCTGATTGAGTAGGTCTGGGTCCTACTTTCTGGGGTCCAAATTTCTGCATTTCTAGAAGCACTCAGGTGAAATTGATGCTTCTAGTCCATGAACTGTACTTTTAGTAGCAAGGATTTAGATTAGTAGGTCTTACTACCTGTCTGCCAGTTACTTCAAAGGGAGAAATTTGGTAAGCAGGAAAAGGAATTTTTATCTTCAAGGAGATGTCATCTTAGAGGCCCCCTTCAGGAAACTTTTCATTACAGCCCAAAGTTAAAAATTAAGGACAAATGTATATGAAAACCAGAGAAAGATACTACCAAAAAAGAAAATTACAGGCTAGTATCTTTGATGATATAGATGCAGAAATTCTCAACAAAATATTGGCAAACCAAATCCAACAACACATAAAAAAGATCATACACCATGACCAAGTTGGATTCATCCCAGGATCACAAGGATGATTCAACATACACAAATTAATGTGATGCACCACATCAACAAAAGAAAAGACAAACACCACATGATCATCTCAATAGATAAGAAAAGGCATTTGATAAAATTCAATATCCATTCATGATAACTTACCAAAGTGGGTATAGAGGGAACATATCTCAACATAATAAAAACTATTTATGACAAACACACAGCCAATATAATACTCAATGGTGAAAAGCTAAAAGCCTTCCTGCTAAAATCTGGAACACGACAAGGCTGCCCACTCTCACCACTTCTATTCAGCATAGTATTGGAAGTCCTAGCCATAGCAATCAGGCAAGAAAAAGAAATAAAAGGTATCCAAATTGGAAGGGAAGAGGTAAAATTGTCATTATATGCAGAAGACATGATACTCTATATAGAAAACTCTAAAGACTCCACACACAAACTACTAGAACTGATAAACGGATTTGGCAAAGTAGCAGGATACAAGATTAACATACAGAAATCTGTTGCATTTCTTTACACTAACAACAAAATATCAGAAAGGGAATGAACAAAAATAATCCCTTTTTAAGTTGCACCCAAAAAAATAAAATACTTAGGAATAAACCTGACCAAGGAGGTGAAAGACTTAATGCTGAGAACTATAAAACATTAAAAAGGAAACTGAAGATGATTCAAAGAAATGGAAAGATATCCCATGTTCTTGGATTGGAAGAATTAATGTTGTTAAAATGGCCATACTACCCAAAGCAATCTACAGATTTAATGCAATCCCAATCAAATTACCCATGACATTTTTCACAGAAGTAGAACAAATAATCCTAAAATTCATATGGAACCATAAAAGACCCAGAATTGCCAAAGCAATCCTGAGGAAAATGAACAAATCAGGAGGCATAACCCTCCCAGACTCTAGACAATACCACAAAGCTACAGTAATCACATCAGCATGGTATTGGCACAAAAACAGACATATGGATCAATGGAACAGAACAGAGAGCCCAGAAATAAACCCACACACCTATGGTCAATTAACCTTTGACAAAGGAGGCAAGAATATACAATGGGAAAAAGACAGTCTCTTCAGCAAGTGGTGTTGGGAAAGTTGGACACCCACATGTATATCAGTGAAGTTAGAACACACTCTCGTACCATACACAGAAATAAACTCAAAATGGCTTAAAGACTTAAATATAAGACATGACATCATAAAACTCCTAGAAGAGATCACAGGCAAAACATTCTCTAACATAAATCATACAAATGTTTTCTCATGTCAGTCTCCCAAAGCAATAGAAATAAAAACAAAAATAAACAAATGGGGCCTAATCAAAAGCTTCTGTACAGCAAAGGAAACCATAAACAAAAAGACAACTTAGAGAATGGGAGAAAATATTTGCAAATGATGAGACTGACAAGGGCTTAATTTCCAAAATATAAAAACATCTCATACAACTCAACCTCCCAAAATAAACAACTCAATTGAAAAATGGGCAGGGGCTTCCCTGGTGGCACAGTGGTTAAGAATCCACCAGCCAGGGCTTCCCTGGTGGCACAGTGGTTGAGAGTCCGCCTGCCGATGCAGGGGACACGGGTTCGTGCCCCTGTCCGGGAAGATCCCACATGCCGCGGAGCGGCTGTGTGTGAGCCATGGCCGCTGAGCCTGCGCGTCCGGAGCCTGTTGGCTCCGCAACGGGAGAGGCCACAACAGTGAGAGGCCCGCGTACCTCTAAAAAAAAAAAAAAAAAAAAAAAAAAAAAAAAAAACAGAATCCACCAGCCAACGCAGGGGACACGGGTTTGAGCCCTGGTTTGGGAAGATCCCACATGCCACGGAGCAACTAAGCATGTGCGCCACAACTACTGAAGCCTGAGCACCTAGAGCCTGTGCTCTGCAACGAGAGAAGCCACCACAATGAGAAGCCTGCACACCGCAACAAAGAGTAGCCCCCAACTGCAACTAGAGAAAGCCTGTATGCAGCAAGAAAGACCCAATGCAGCCAAAAATAAAATAAATTTAAAAAAAGAAAAATGGGCAGACGACCTAAATAGACATTTCTCCAAAGAAGACATAAAGATGGCCAACAGGCACAAGAAAAGAGGCTCAACATCGCTAATTACTACAGAAATGCAAATCAAAATTACAATGAGTTACCACCTCACACCAGTCAGAATGGCCATCATTAAAAAAATCTACAAATAAATTCTAGAGAGAGTGTGGAGAAAAGGGAACCCTCCTACATTGTTGATGGGAATGCAAATTTTTACAGCCACTAAGGAACACAGTATGGAGGTTCCTCAGAAAACTAAAACTAGAATTACCATATGATCCAGCAATCCCACTTCTGGGCATATATCCAGACAAAACTATAATTCAAAAAGATGCATGAACCCCTATGTTCATAGCAGCACTATTCACAATAACCAAGACATGGAAACAACCTAAATGTCCATTGACAGATGAATGGATAAAGAAGATATGGTGCATCTATACAATGTAATACTACTCAGCCATAAAAAGAATGAAATAATGCCATTTGCAGAAACATGGATGCAACTAGAGATTATCATACTAAGTGAAGTAAGTCAGAAAGAGATAGACAAATACCACATGATATCACTTATATGTGGAATCTAAAATATGACACAAATGAATCTATCTATGAAACAGAGACAGAATCACAGACATAGAGAACAGACTGGTGGTTGTCAAGGGCTGAGGGAGGGATGGAGTGGGAGGTTGCGGTTAGCAGATGTAAGCGTTTATATATAGAATGGATAAACAACAGGGTCCTACTCTATAGCACAGGAAAGTATATTCAATATCCTATGATAAACCATAATGAAAAAGAATATAAAAAAGAATATGTATATGAAACTGAATCACTTTGCTGTACAGAAGTAATTAACACAACATTGTAAATCAACTATACTTCAATACATTTTTAAAAATTGAGAACAAATGTAAGCAGAGCACATAGGAAGGGAACCCACCAAAGGACTCATAGAAATGTACAATGTTCAAGAGAGTCTTATGTGGCAGCAATCGCAGCATGAGCTAGGAGCTATTTTACTGTTAATGATAGCAGCTAATAAGTCTATGTACTGTGTTGAGTGTACAATGAGAAAACGCAAAGATAGTCTGAGTCCTTCTAGAGTCAACCAGTCAAGAAACAGAATGAGACTCAAAAAGGAAAGAACTAGCTCTGGAGATGCTTCAGAAAGAGGAGATGAGCTCTAGTGTGGAGTTTGTTCCAGTAATTGGTGTTTGGAGGAGTTTACCATTGCTTTTGGGAAGGGATTAGTGATTTAAAACAATTACACCTATGTTGAACACATTGTAATATGTTGTGTTCTTGAATAAATTGTTTAGTAAACCCATCCACAGATGATTCATGGTTTTATTTTGGTATATGTCATATAACTCCTTTTATTATTTTTCCAGTCCCAAGATTAAAAACCCCTGAGGTCTTGCGAAGTAGGTATTACGTGATGAGTTGATTCTGTAACATCTATCACACTCCTGTGCCTGGGCAGAGGTTGCTCTTGATTGAATCACAGGCTCATCAGATAAATCTCAGCTGTGAATGTTCTGTGTTTGGTTACAAAGTATTCATACCATTTTTAACCTATTGAGATATGTAAAATAAACTTATTCATATAAGCATTTGAAGAAAAAATGTAATGTGCTTACCCGGGCCTCATCAGACTGTGGGGACAAATAGGATTGCATTAATGGTGATAGACATTTTAAAAAGTCTTTTTTCCATCACCTGCTGAGGCATATCCTCTTCCAAATCTCATTCATTTATACTGAGAGTCTGAAGAGTTATTCATATATCTTCACAATAGTCCTTATCAATCAATTCCAGCTAATTTCCTCTTCTCTTGCTTCCCTGCTCTTCCACTGGGGTCCTCAATAGGCCAAAGTTGTGATGGTATCATGCTGTTTGGAAGTGGAGAGCTTCTCGTGCCATTATTACCACTTACTACATTGGCAGAAAAGCAGCACTTCTTAAAATCCAGCCTTCTCCCCCTTGTGAACACAACTTTGTTCCTTTATGCTTTTACTACCATCTCCTTGGGGCTTGGCCACGGGTGAAAAGCACTTGAGATAAACACTTTGCTGTCCTTCCCATCCCCTGTTCTCCAGTGCTGGCAAGCACTCTTGCTCTCTGCCAAAACACCGTCCTGCAAATCAACTAATTCAAATCAACAGCGGCTGAATATTTAGCAGGAGCACAATGTAGGTACAAATTCGTTCCCTCTTACTCTTAGGAACAGACAAGCATTTTAATGACAAATGTTAAGCATTCATATTTTTATTATTTTTTCACTCTGAAATATCATCACAATTAGATTCATCTAATACACAGCTAATGAACAACTGTTGAGTACAAAGCACTAATTACAAAGTTAATTTCTTGTGCTCTTATTTTACTATTGGCTAAAATGTTAATTTTGCTGGCATTTGGATCAAGTTTCTCAAGATTCACAAAAGAGAATATTTATTTTGGTACAATTTATTATTGTTGTTGTCATTATCTTTCAACTGCAGTACAAGAGGCCAAAAGCAGAATACAAATTACACCACCAATTCTGTCAGGTATAATCCTAAACCATTTTTTAGAGAAGATATTAATTTCCTAGAAGAGTCTTTGCTT
This sequence comes from Orcinus orca, assembly GCF_937001465.1. Lineage (NCBI taxonomy): Eukaryota > Metazoa > Chordata > Mammalia > Artiodactyla > Delphinidae > Orcinus > Orcinus orca. The sequence goes on from NC_064565.1 coordinate 69,324,223, forward strand.
GGTCCATTCTGCCTGTAATGCCCATGATGGAAAGGGAAGTGAGTGAAACAGCCCATCTCTTGTGAGATGTTCTACTTCTTTAGACTCCAGATCCACATTTGACAGAACTTATTTGTAAAAAGGCACAGTAGCAGTGAAGGAAACTTCATCCATGATCAGAAATTAGGTGAGTATAGAACACAGCTGTACTTATCACTCCTGATTTTGGGGACAGTTTCCCAAAAACAGGCTTTCCTTCCAAAGATTTTAGATTGTGTCTATTCTAGATAAATTATCATTTTTTAGAAATCCAAGTGACAGAATGCTTGGCTTTATAAGTAATACCTGGAACTCAACATGGACCATCAGTGAAACTGATAACCGTTCATTTACAACATGTCTTGGTTTATGGATTCGCTGAATTATAGCAAAGTTGGCAGCAAACCAAATTCTTCAAAGTACTCTATACTTTCCAATTAATAACAAGAATAAAGGAAGCACAGGAGGCAGTTGGGGCAATCAGTAATAGCCTGAACTTAAATTGTTTGGTGAGGAAATACTTCTATGACTGAAAAACTGTAACCACAGGTACCGTAGAGTAATATGTGTTTCTTTTATAGTGTGTTCTCAACTTCAGCATTTCCTTTCTGCTCTTTTCTTTTCTTACCTCTTGCCCTTCAAGACCTAGAAATTACTTCCTCGCCGAGGGATTTCTTTTTTTTCTTTTTTTAAAAATTTATTTATTTATTTTTGGCTACATTGGGTCTTAGTTGCAGCACGTGGGATCTTCGTCGAGGCATGTGGGATCTTTCGTTGCAGCGCGCGGGCTTCTCTCTAGTTGTGGCATGTGGGTTTTCTCTCTCTAGTTGTGGTGCGCAGGCTCCAGGGCATGTGGGCTCTAGCTGAGGTGTGTGAGCTCAGAAGTTGTGGCACACAGGCTTAGTTGCCCCGCGGCATGTGGGATCTTAGTTCCCCAACCATGGATCGAACCCGCGTCTCCTGCATTGTAAGGTGGATTCTTTACCACTGGACCACCAGGGAAGTCCCACCGAGGGATTTCTTGAACCTCACTTTTCTGCTCTGAGAACATTGTTTTCTTTTTCAAATCTGTGCATTAGCATATCTGGTTATGGATTTAAATATCATAACTGGATTAAAATATAACATTTTGTCAACAAATGTTCCTTTCAATGTCGTTCTAGCCTGAACACTGAGTTTGAGACTTCAGGTTATGTAAAACAAATTAGTTCTTCATGTGATCTGGCCTACATGTTTGAGTCTGTACTGAGTTTGCTAAAACACAAAGACATCTATGTTCACTTTTCTTTTTACAAGAAAATATTGTTGAAAATATATATAACTGAAGGGAGTAGATGAATGTAAGCATTAAGAGGCCCAATCCAGAGGCAGAGAGACCTCAGTTCCAGGCTTAGCTCTGCCACTTTCTTACTCGATCTCCTGGAAATAACAATAACCCCTTCCTCTTTGGTTTATTGGGAGAGATTAATAAGGTGTAATAACATAAGGACATTTAGGATACTGTCTAGCATATGATAAGAGCTCAGTAAATATTAGCTATTAGCAAGAAGTAGTAATAACAACAGTAGAAGAGAAAGCAAAAATACACAGCACTGTATTAAATATCAAGATGATACACTGTGTTGATTATCTGAGTCAAATATGAGTAAAAATACAGTTGACATCATCCCAATTTTATGTTAAATGAACCACAATCAAAATTGTGTGATTTGTCCTGCTTAAGCTTTATTTAATTCAGGAAAAGCTCAACATTAGGTACATTTGTCAGAAGTTTATCTTTTCTGTTATTTATAATACACTTAATTGGCACCACAGTAAATGATTTGGATAATTGCCAATGATGAGGTGCTTTACTCTGTATCATCTATTCAAAGGCTTTGGGGTTTCAGAAAACTGGAATCCTTAGTTGTGGCTATTTGCAACCATTTATTGTTTTGTCTAAGAACGCGCTTGACAACAACATTCTTAGCATAATCCTCCTGTTTCTTTTCTTTTTCTCATTTAAAAAAAATGAATTAATGAACTACCGAGTTGAGCTTTTAAAAATCCTCTAAGCACAGAGATTCTCAGTTGGGCAAAGGCAATTATGAGAATACACGTTTGTGTGTGTGTGTGTGTGTGTGTGTGTGTGTGTGTGTGTATTTATGCACATATGCATGGGTATGTTTTTATTCAGTTTTATAATTTTGTATTTGAAGAAATATTCCTTTGAAATACAAGCCTTTAAAACACAGCCTTTCAAAATCTCAGCTGGTGAGGTGTGGGTTTTAAAAAGTTGAGAAAAACTAACAAATTAAGCCAATTTATTATCAACATAGAAATACTGCATATAATATAGTACAAATACTCTGAACTATATCCAGAGTGTTTACTTAATTGATATGTAACTGTCAAATGATCTTCAAGCTGATATAATTCTGAAAGACATACAATCTAAAGTTGAATAAATATTCAACTGGTAGAAATTGCAAATAATTTCAACAACAAATGTTTAAGTCACTACAATGGAGCAGTCAGCATCTTCTCTCTAGAGGGAAGAATTTACAGCTCTGGGTGATGAAGTTTGCTAAGGGAGTAATACTTACCTAACCATGACTTCTATATCATAGAGACTGAAAATCAGGAAGTGTGGACATCAGTCTTTCATGACCTTGACATCTCATTACAGGCGAGAAAAAAAAGAGGTGATGTTCACTGCCAACTTCCTGGTTTCTTCTTCAAACAAGGAACATTTAGACCTCTCCAAAGTCCTCTGGCACAATGCTAGAGAAACATCCCATATCAGCAGGTGCTTCTGCCCAGTCCACCAATTTTTATGGTTGCTGGTACAAAACTTCACAGTTATTCTCAAACATTATGGGACTTCTAATTAATGATGACACTAATTTGCAAAAATAACTCTAAAAAGAACTTCCCAATATCTAAAATAAGCCTCTGGTTTAGTGGTTATGCAGTTATTAAAATATATATTTGACTTCTTCTTGAGGAGCATGTGTGAACAATTTTATATATTTGAGCCCACCTTTACAGATTCCAAGCATATAAAAATACATTTCTAGGCTGTGCCATGTATCATTTCTTTCCCTTCAAGGAAACATTACAGGCAAAGATTATGTCATTTGAAGCTTTAGCCATTTCAGATTACTTTTTACATTTTTCCCTCATTGAAATAGCAAGTAAAAGCCCCACCAAGTTCTGGTTTTGCTTAGCAAATATTGTCTTTTTTTGCTAGGTACCTTGCTTCTTTACAAGTCCTGCGAGTCTAACTCCTTCATATCTAATCATTTCCACTGCTAATATCTTAGTTCAGACCCTCTTACTTCTTGCCTGAGTTATGGCACTATATACCACGTAGGCCATTCTGCTTATAGTAATTCATCTACAGTCCATATTCCTCCATATTGTTTGAGTTATTACTCTGAATGCAAATATGATCCTATTGCCTTTGTCCATTTGCTCAAAGCCTTCCAATGACTCCCCATTGTTTTGGAGTTAAAGTCCAAATGCATCCCTTTTTACATCTCCAAGCCTCATTCCTTGCAAGCCCTCAGCATGCGGCCGTGCTTCAGCTACACTCAACCATGCTGCTCCATCCTTCCCTGTAATTGCATGTTCTATTCTCTCTGCTTGGAAGTCCTTTCCTTTTTCTCCAGTGCCACCCACTTTAAGCATATCTTCCTCCAAGAAGCCCTCTGGGATCCACCAAGTTGAGATCACTACTTTGCCTTTGACTCTACTTTACATAGTACATACTTTTATGTGTGTGTGTATCAGCTTTATTAAAATATAATTCACATACCATACAGTTTACCTATTTAATGTGTACAATTCCATTGTTTTTAGTAGATTCACAGAGTTGTGCAATCATCATCACAATTAACTTCAGAACATTTTCATTACCTCCCCAAATATCCAGTACCACTTAGCAGTCACTCTCCATTTCTCCCCAACCCACTCCCATCCTCTACAACTACTAATCTACTTTCTGTCTCTATAGATTTGCCTATTCTGGACACTTCAGATAAACAGAATAATACAATATGTAAACTTGTGTGACTGGCTTCTTTCATTTAGTGTAATGTTTTCAAAGTTCATCCATGTGTATCATGTATCAATTCATCATTTCTTTTTATTGTTGAATAATATTCCATTGTATGGATATACCACATTTTGTTTATCCATCATTATTTGATAGACATCTGGACTGTTTTCACTTTTTGTCTATTATTAATAATGCTGTTAAGAACTTTCATGTGCAAGTTTTTGTACGGACATATATTTTTATTTCTTTTGGGTAGTATCTAGAAGTGGATTTTATGTTTAACCTTTTGAAGAACTGCCAGACTGTTTTCCATAGTGGCTGGTTAGACAGAGTTAACAAAGGTTGAATAGAGTTACCTTGTGAACCATTTTACATTTCTACGAGCAGTGTATGAGGGTTACAATTTCTCCACATCCTTGACAAAATTCTCTGTTGCTTTTTTTTTTTAATTCTAGCCTCCTAATGGGTGAGTGGTCATATCTCATTGTGGTTTTGATGGACATTTCCCTGAATGATATTGAATCTCTTTTCATGTGCTTATTAGCCATTTGTATATCTTCTTTGGAGAAATGTCTATTTGGATCCTTTTTCCAATTAAAAAAATTGAGTTATTTCTCCTTTATTCTAGATATGAGTCCCTTATCATATGTATGATTTGAAAACCTTTCCTCCTATTCTGTGTGCTGTCTTCTCACTTTCTTGATGGTGTCCTTGAAGCATAAAAGTTTTTAATTTGAATGAAGTCCCATCGATCTATTTTTTCTTTCATTGCTTGTGTTTTTGGTGTCACATCCAAGAAACCATTGTCTAACCCGAGGTCACGAAGATTTACTCTTACATTGTCTTCCAAGAGTTTTATAGTTTAAGCTCTCACATTTAGATCTTTATGGATCTTGAGTTTTAATTTTTATATATAATGTGATGTAGAGGTCCAACTTCATTAATTTTTACGTGGATATAGTATATACCTTTAATATTTTTACACTTATCTTACTATGGTACAATTAACTAGTGTATGCCTTTCAAACTACACAAAGAGAGGAACATATCTTATTTACCGTAGTATACCTAGCACAGTACTTGGCATCTAATGTTCAAAATATACTTGTTAAATAGAACTTAACTGGATTGTAAATATAGACCATTTTTTTCTTGATACTAAAAAACAATAAGTTATTTTGATTGAAACATGCAGTATTACTTGATTTTTAGGACAGTTATATTTTATGAGGATATGTCCATTTTAGATGGGCATAAAAAGATTCCGAAACTGGGTTAGATCTATAATCCATCTAGACAGATTTTATTTACTTGCAAAGGAACAAGAGCTATATTATAAAGTGTTTAATTCTTCTTCATAGTTTTGGCATCAGTGATAAGAAATAGGCCCCCCAAATATTAACTTTTTATGCAAATTTTTAAAACTTAAGGTAGCAGATTATATTTTCTAAAGATGGGTCCAGCAATATCTCCTGTCCCACCCACATACTCTTCTAAAACCTTGCCACTTCCCCATCAAGAGCTGTAGTCTATATCCTTTCCCCTTGCAATTGGTTGAAACTTTATGACTGCTTCAAACAATAGAGTCTAGTAGAAACGATGATCGCTACTTTTAAGGCTAGAACATAAAAATGTTATGCATGTCATTCTGGTTCTTTGGGGATGCTTGGTTTTGGAACCCAGCCACCATTCTGTAAGGAAGGCCAAAACACCTTGGAAGAAGAGGTCTATGTGGAGAAAAACAGAAGCTTCTGGCTTTTGGCTTTGGCTGAACTCCCAGCCAATGGATAGCACCAAATTGCCAAATACGTGAATGAGATGTCATGAATGTGGATTCTCCAGTTGCCAGGAAAGTCACCCCAGATGATGCCATGAAGAGCTGAGACAAGTTGTCCCTGCTAAATCCTGCCCAAATTACAGATTTATGAACAAAACAAATGATGGTTGTTGCTTTACGCCACTAAGTTTGGGGGATAGCTTGTATATCAATAGGTAACTACTACTAATTTTGGTACCTAAAAAAGGGATGTTGTCATAATGAAATCTACTACATGTGGCATTGGCTTTGGAACTGGACTGTGGGGAGAAGTTGCAATGGTATTGAGGAGACTGTTAGTGAAACCAAAGGGGTCTTAAGTAGAAGGGTTGTGGAAGACCTACAAGGCCTTGAGGAAGCTGTCAGCAAAGCCTTAAAAAAAGAGAGGAAAATATTATTGGAAGCTGAAAGAAAAGGAACCTTTGTTAGGTGACGGCAGAGAGCTTGCCAACACAGTCATCTAGAATAATGTGGCAAGGAGAAAATGTACCTAATAAACTCAATGATGTAGCTAAGGAGATTTCTAGGAATAATATTCAAAATGCCACCTGATTTTTTTTCTCATTGCCTAAGATGAAATGTGAGAGAGAAACGAGCTAAAGAATAGACCATTAAATATAAAAGAGCTCAAACTTGCTGTGTTTGAAATAGAACCATTTTTCATACCCACATTCTGTAAAACAATTACTAAATTCTAAAAAATGGCTCTGGAAAGATCAAATCCAATATGAGTCTGTAAGATCTTTGTTAATACCTCAGAAGGATTTAAGACTGTTGTTCATAAAACATTTCAAGAGAGGAAAGGTCCTTTAGGAATCTTAATACCTACCTGGCCACAACATTTCAGTTAAACAATAGAACTTCTAAGATTCTTTTATTTTTTTAGATAAATTAATTTTATTTATTTATTTTTGGCTGTGTTGGGTCTTCATTACTGCGTGCGGGCTTTCTCTAGTTGCGGCGAGCAGGGGCTACTCTTCATTGCGGTGCATGGGCTTCTCATTGCGGTGGCTTCTCTTGTTGCAGAGCATGGGCTCTAGGCGCGCAGGCTTCAGTAGTTGTGGTGCACGGGCTTAGCTGCTCCGCAGCATGGTGGGATCTTCCTGGATCAGGGCTTGAACCCGTGTCCCCCGCATTGGCAGGTGGATTCTTAACCACTGCACCACCAGGGAAGCCCTAAGAGTCTTAAAAGAATTCTCCCACAGCAGTCTTAAAAGAATCCCAACTATACAAGTGTTTGTCTTCAAGAGTTTTGTGGATTTGTCTTTTGTTTAATGGAGTTGGTTATCAATTGATACACAAGAAACCCACAAGAATTTTTAACAAATTACACCTGTTCAGACTGAAAGCAGGAGATATAATATAAAATGAAGAGGACCCTGGATCCCCAGATTTTTAGAGGCAGGCCTTTTCAATCCACACATTTGTGCTAGATCAGATTATTTGCCTTGCTTGGCCGATGTATTTTACTTCATGTGTCTTAAATTTTCAGGTTTCTGTTTTTGAAGGGCATTTTCTTATTTCTAATATTACTGGAATTTTTAAAACAAGATGTTGTCCTCAATCCATTAATTTAGTAAGTTTTAGAGGCTTCAAATAAACTATCACATTGACTTTCAGATTGAGAAACACTAGAGTTATTTTTGCTTTTTTCTGTCAAAATGTAGTCTCCTCCCACCCACTACCCACCATCTACTTTCCTATAGTTTATGATTTCCTTTTGTCTATTTTATGGATTTGCTCTTTCTTAAAGTCTATTGGCCAGAAATACACTAATATTTCAGGGCAGATATATGCAGTCTTTGTCAAAGATCACAACAAGGTTATATTTTTTGTGTACTACAAAACTTTTCTTGATGATCATGGAGATGATATTTGTCTTACTAGATTTGGTGTGACTGAAAAACTACTTAAATATCTTTAGCTATAAATCCCAGAGCAAGGAGATTACATTGTTAACTGCCTCTATTAGGAACAGTTCATGGATTACGGAAAAAAAGTAGGAAGCAAATATCACACTAAAATATTGTCAGTAGAAACATTAAATATTGGCAGGATCCTGTTTGAAAAGCAACAGAGGATTATTCCATGTTTTTCCTTTTATTCATTCAATTATGTTAAGTTTAAGGGGGTGAATTGAAGTTAGGTATATGTAAAATACTTCCCTTTGCATTAGGCATTTGGGGACTGGGAGTCAGTGTTACAGCAAGTACATATTTGGGATTATCTCAGACCCTGTGTGAAGTATGTCTCTCCCTGAGCAGCATGTACTGGCAGTGTCAACAGTAACTAAGTAAGTACCAGCTGAGCTGCACTCCTTGTAAAACAATCCAGTTATGGTGAGCATGAAGACCTTAGCCCTGGTGATAATTTCCAGAATGAAATGTTCACAGGATGAAATGGAAAAACATCAGCAGCTCATCCTTTTCTCTGTCATCCTTGTTTATGGAAAGCTAAAAATGTGAAGCAGCTTCCCTTGTTCGTGTTTCCCAAGCTTCAAAGAGACATATGGAATTTGGCCTAATGAGTTAGCATTTCTAGGCAAGTTCTATACAAATGGTTTTCTACTGTTTGAACAACTAGTCACTTGTTCTGGATTCAAAGTCATTTACTTAGAAAGAAACACACCAATTTAATCAAGTCGTTAACTCAAGACAATGTTGAGTGATGGTAGAATCTCACTTTTTAGTTGTTTATCATTTGATTGGTCTAGTTTTGTATAGTTTAACAGAGTCAATGTCTCTCAGGTCTTTATGCCTAATTTGCTCTGGCAGGATAGTTCTTTATATTAATTTATACTTATTTCCTTAGTATTCTTCTCACTGCAATTAGAAGATACTAGTCAAGATTTATAATCCCTTGTTTCAGGATTATGATGCAGGGCTGATTATCCAACACTAAAAAAGAAGCAGCTGCTCTCCCAGACCCCACCCTTGAGACGGCTCCACTTTGGCCCTCATCTTTGGACTGTTGTATGAGCAAACCCACCACCACCACAAGACAGCAACTACAACTTTTCCATGGCAGGATACCTGGAGATATGGGTATGGTGCAGACCAGGCACCCACAGTTCAACTCTGATGACATATATAGAACATGGGCTAAGAAGAAGGACTTCCATAGAATGAAGACCACATACCCTTTCTTTAGGATTATTTTCAGGAAGAGGAGGGACAACCTCTGTGAACTTCAAAGTTCATGTAAAAGTAAACAATCTGATAGAACTTCCTATCACTGGGTCAAAAGGAAATTAAGGACTCTGCAAAGGATGATGACTAAAAGAATTTGGAGGGTCTTAAATTTGTAGTTTTCCCAATGTTTTTTTTTATTTTTCATGTCCATCTGTTTTCCTAAAATGAACGTTAGTGACACACATAAAAGATATGTGTACTTATCTTGAGGGTCAGCTAGTAAGATTGTGCCTAGTGCTTAGACATTCTTGGGAGATTAGCCTAAGGAACAGTGTGGGAAAAGGCTGATCGCTTGCAAATAGAAATTCCCATGCAGGTTGACTAATCCTATGACACAACTGAGGTGAGTTTTTAATTCATTCATTGTGAATTAAATGTATAGAAATGTAGATTTTTAGTTTAAAACTGAGCTTGTTCACCATTTGCATCTGATGCTCATCAAAATGAAATTTTCAAAAAAAAATTAAAAACACAACTCTGACGAATATAAAATCAGCAAGTGTCAAAGATTAATTTAGTTAATTATTTAAGGGAACCAGAGGGATAATAAAGCTAATTTTAAAATGTGCTGATCTACAGATTTAATGTGATCCCTATCAAATAACCCATGACATTTTTCACAGAAGTAGAACAAATAATCCTAAAATTCATATGGAACCATAAAAGACCCAGAATTGCCAAAGCAATCCTGAGGAAAAAGAACAAAGCAGGAGGCATAACACTCTCAGACTCCAGACAATTCTACAAAGCCACAGTAATCACATCAGCATGATACTGGCACAAAAACAGATATGGATCAATGGAACAGAACAGAGAGCCCGGAAATAAACCCACACACCTACGGTCAATTAACCTTCGACAAAGGAGGCAAGGATATACAATGGGAAAAAGATGGTCTCTTCAGCAAGTGGTGTTGGGAAAATTGGACAGCCACATATAAGTCAATGAAGTTATAACACACCCTCTCACTGACACAAAAATAAACTCAAAATGGCTTAAAGACTTAAACATAAGACATGACATCATAAAACTCCTAGAAGAGATCATAGGCAAACATTCTCTGACATAAATCATACCAAGGTTTTCTTAGGGCAGTCTCCCAAAGCAATAGAAATAAAAACAGTCAAACTTACAAGCTTTTTCAGAGCAAAGGAAACCATAAACAAAATGAAAAGACAAGCTATAGAATGGGAGAAAATATTTGCAAATGATGAGACTGGAAAGGGATTAATTTTCAAAATATAAAAACAGCTCATATAACTCAATACAAAAAAACAAACAACCCAATCAAAAAGTGGGCAGAAGACCTAAATAGACATTTCTCCAAATAAGACATATAGATGGCCAACAGGTACATGAAAAGATTCTCAACAGTGCTAATTATTATAGAAATGCAAATCAAAATTACAATCAGGTACCACCTCACACCAGTCAGAATGGCCATCATTAAAAAGTCTACAAATGACAAATGCTGGAGAGGGTGTGGAGAAGAGGGAACCCTCCTACACTGTTGGTGGGAATGTAAATTGGTACAGCCACTAAGGAACACAGTATGGAGGTTCCTCAGAAAACTAAAACTAGAATTACCATATGATCCAGCAATCCCACTTCTGGGCATATATCCAGACAAAACTATAATTCAAAAAGATACATGCACTCCCATGTTCATAGCAGCACTATTCACCATAGCCAAGACATGGAAGCAACATAAATGTCCATTGACATGGACAGATGAATGGATAAAGAAGATATGGTGCATCTATACATTGTAATACTACTCAGCCATAAAAAGAATGAAATAATGCCATTTGCAGAAACATGGATGCAACTAGAGATCATCATACTAAGTGAAGTAAGTCAGAAAGAGAAAGACAAATACTGCATGATATCACTTATATGTGGAATCTAAAATATGACACAAATGAACCTATCTATGAAACAGAGACAGAATCACAGACATAGAGAACAGACTGGTGGTTGCCAAGGGTTGAGGGAGGGATGGAGTGGGAGGTTGGGGTTAGCAGATGTAAGCTACTATATATAGAACGGATAAACAACAAGGTCCTACTGTATAGCACAGAGAACTATATTCAATATCCTATGATAAACCATAACGGAAAAGAATATAAAAAAGAATATACATATATATATATATGTGTGTGTACAACTGAATCACTTTGCTGTACAGCTGTGATCAACACAACATTGTAAATCAACTTTACTTCAATTAAAAAATTGATTTAAAAATGTGCTGGACAGGCAGAAATATTATAATTTTTAAAAAAGAATACCAAATTAAGATTGTTAAATTTTAAAATCTTGTGTTTTAATCTTTTCTACTAGACAGAAACCATTTACATTTCTATAGGAAAAATTCATTTGCAATGCTATGGACAAAGATAATTTGAATTGCTATCAGTTTTCTATAAGTTAACATTTACTTTCTTACAGTTGTAAGATACCCTAATTAACGGGAATATTAAGTCAAAACAAACTATATACCCTTAAAGAATCAATCTTTTGCCTATTCCCACTTTGGGATTTTTCTTTTTACTGTCCTGATATAATTAATTATATTTTCCCTCAAAATGAGAAATACGGAGTGATTCCTCCTGAGCTGTGATTCCAATAAGGGAGTGAAATTATGACACAAATATTTCAGTATTTATTTTATGTAAAACTAAAAACCAGTATTGATTTTTTTAATTTTAAAAGTGTTTTCAGAAGTCAAAACAAAATAGTTAATAAAACTAAATACAAAATTTATGAAAAATTACAAATCGCAAAATAAATTTATAAAATATGTACAAAACATTTTGTCAGCCTACTATAAATTAACATAAAATGTAAGGATAATAAAAATATTAAATCAGACTCATAAAATGCTGAAAGTTTAATTAATCATAAAACATAATATTCAATTTTTAATAACAAGAAAAATAAAGCCCTTGAACACTGGTATAGTTAAGTGGCAAGGTTGCTTTTGTGTAAATTGTTACAGATATTGAAAAAGGATTTTTGACTTTTAATTAGTCAGGGTAATGTGAAGTGTTAACTCCAAACTGAGGATTGCGGGAGTATAAAAGGATGCTTTCTAAATGAGGGCACCATTGCTTAATGCAAAATTTTAAAGGAGTATAATTACTCTCTGGGAATACATCAAGATATAAATGATACCAACTCTATTCCCTATCCCTCAGTGCTGGCTACTTTTAAGATTTTCTCTTTAATACTGGTTTGCAGCACTTTTATTACACTTTGCCTTGGAGTGGTTTGAGTTTCTTGGATAAAATTCTTGGATCTGTGGGTTTATACTTTCATCAAATTTGGAATTTTTTACTCATTATTTCTTCAGTTGTTTTTTTTTTTTTCCTGTCCTCCTACCCCTCCTTTCCTTCTGCAACTCCAACTGCTGTATGTTAAACTTTTATATTGTTCCTCAGGTCACCGAGGACCTGTTCTTCCCCCTTAGCCACCCTCTTTCTCTCTACTTCATTTTGAGTATTTCTATTTCTTTAAATTAATTTATAATTTTTTGAATTTTTGAATTTTATTTATTTTTTATACAGCAGATTATTAGTCATCAATTTTATACACATCAGTGTATACATGTCATTCCCAATCACCCAATTCATTACACCCCCCCACCCCCCGCGGCTTTCCCCCCTTGGTGTCCATACACTTCTTCTCTACATCTGTGTCTCAACTTCTGCCCTGAAAACTGGTTCATCTGTACCATTTTTCTAGGTTCCACATACATGTGTTAATAAATGATATTTGTTTTTCTTTCTCTGACTTTCACCCTGTATGACAGTCTCTAGATCCATCAACAACTCAACAAATGACCCAATTTTGTTCCTTTTTATGGCTGAGTAATATGCCATTGTGTATATGTACCACATCTTCTTTATCCATTCGTCTGTCTATGGGCATTTAGGTTGCCTACATGACCTGATTATTGTAAACAGTGCTGCAATGAACATTGGGGTGCATGTGTCCTTTTGAATTATGTTTTTCTCTCAGTATATGCCCAGTAGTGGGATTGCTGGATCATATGATAATTCTACTTTTAGTTTTTTAAGGAACCTCCATACTGTCCTCCATAGTGGCAATATCAGTTGACATTCCCACCAACAGTGCAAGAGGGTTCCCTTTTCTCCACACCCTCTCCAGCATTTGTTTTTTGTAGATTATCTGATGACACCCATTCTAACTGCTGTGAGGTGATACCTCATGGTAGTTTTGATTTGCATTTCTCTAATAATTAGTGATATTGAGCAGCTTTTCATGTGCCTCTTGGCCATCTGTATGTCTTCTTTGGAGAAATGTCTATTTAGGTCGTCTGCCCATTTTTGGATTGGGTTGTTTGCTTTTTTAATATTGAGCTGCATAAGCTGTTTACATATTTTGGAGATTAATCCTTTGTTGACTTGTTTGCAAATATTTTCTCCCATTCTGAGGGTTGTCTTTTCACCTTGTTTATGGTTTCCTTTGCTGTGCAAAAGCTTTGAAGTTTCATTCGGTCCCATTTGTTTATTTTTGTTTTTATTTCCATTACTCTAGGAGGTGGATCAAAAAAGATCTTGCTGTGATTTATGTCAGAGTGTTCTTCCTACGTTTTCCTAGAAGAGTTTTATAGCATCCGGTCTTACATTTAGGTCTCTAATCCATTTTGAGTTTATTTTTGTGTATGGTGTTAGGGAATGTTCTAATTTCATTCTTTTACATGTAGTTGTCCAGCTTTTTCCAGCACTACTTATTGAAGAGGCTGTCTTTTCTCCATTGTATATCCTTGCCTCCTTTGTCATAGATTCGTTGACCATAGGTGCATGGGTTTATCTCTGGGCTTTCTATCTTGTTCCATTGATCTATATTTCTGTTTTTGTGCCAGTACCATATTGTCTTGATTACTGTAGCTCTGTAGTATAGTCTGAAGTCAGGGAGTCTGATTCCTCCAGCTCCGTTTTCTTCCCTCATGTCTGCTTTGGCTGTTCGGGGTCTTTTGTGTCTCCATACAAATTTTAAGATTTTTTATTCTAGTTCTGTAAAAAATGCCATTGGTAATTTGATAGGGATTGCACTGATTCTGTAGATTGCTTTGGGTAGTATAGTCATTTTCACAATATTGATTCTTCCAATCCAAGAACATGGTATATCTCTCCATCTGTTTGTATCATCTTTAATTTCTTTCCTCAGTGTCTTATAGTTTTCTGCATACAGGTCTTTTGTCTCCCTAGGTAGGTTTATTCCTAGGTATTTTATTCTTTTTGTTGCAATGGTAAATGGGAGTGTTTCCTTAATTTCTCTTTCAGATTTTTCATCATTAGTGTATAGGAATGAAAGAGATTTCTATGCATTAATTTTGTATCCTGCAACTTTACCAAATTCATTGATTAGCTCTAGTTGTTTTCTGGTGGCATCTTTAGGATTCTCTATGTATAGTATCATGTCATCTGCAAACAGTGACAGTTCTACTTCTTCTTTTCCAATTTGTATTCCTTTTATTTCTTTTTCTTCTCTGATTGCCGTGGCTAGGACTTCCAAAACTATGTTGAATAATAGTGGTGAGAGTGGACATCCTTGTCTTGTTTCTGATCTTAGAGGAAATGCTTTCAGTTTTTCACCATTGAGAATCATGTTTGCTGTGGGTTTGTCATATATGGCCTTTATTATGTTGAGGTAAGTTCCCTCTATACCCACTTTCTGTGGAGCTTTTATCAAAAATGCATGTTGAATCTTGTCAAAAGCTTTTGCTGCATCTATTGAGATGATCATATGGTGTTTATTCTTCAGTTTGTTAATATGGTGTATCACATTGATTGATTTGCATATACTGAAGAATCCTTGCATCCCTGGGATAAATCCCACTTGATCATGGTGTATGATCCTTTTAATGTGTTGCTGGATTCTGTTTGCTAGTATTTTGTTGAGGATTTTTGCATCTATATTCATCAGTGATATTGGTCTGTAATTTTCTTTTTTTGTAGTAGCTTTGTCTGGTTTTGGTATCAGGGTGATGGTGGGCTCATAGAATGAGTCTGGGAGTGTTCCTTCCTCTGCAATTTTTTGGAAGAGCTTGAGAAGGGTGGGTGTTAGCTCTTCTCTAAATGTTTGATAGAATTCACCTGTGAAGCCATCTGGTCCTGGACCTTTTGTTTGTTGGAAGATTTTTAATCACAGTTTCAATTTCATTACTTGTGGTTGGTCTGTTCATATTTTCTATTTCTTCCTGGTTTAGTCTTGGATGTTATACCTTTCTAAGAATTTGTCCATTTCTTCCAGGTTGTCCATTTTATTGGCATAGAGTTGCTTGTAGTAGTCTCTTAGGATGCTTTGTATTTCTGCGGTGTCTGTTGTAACTTCTCCTTTTTCATTTCTAATTTTATTGATTTGAGTCCTCTCCCTCTTGCCCTTGATGAGTCTGGCTAATGATTAATCAATTTTGTTTATCTTCTCAAAGAACCAGCTTTTAGTTTTATTGATCTTTGCTATTGTTTTCTTTGTTTCTATTTCACTTATTTCTGTTCTGATCTTTATGATTTCCTTCCTTCTGCTAACTTTGGGTTTTGTTTGCTCTTCTTTCACTAGTTCCTTTAGGTGTAAGGTTAGATTATTTGAGATTTTTCTTGTTTTGAGGTAGGATTGTATTGCTATAAACTTCCCTCTTAGAACTGCTTTTGCTGCATCCCATAGGTTTTGGATCGTCGTGTTTTCACTGTCATTTGTATCCAGGTTTTTTTTTTTTTTTTTTTGCAGTATGCAGGCCTCTCACTATTGTGGCCTCTCCTGTTGCAGAGCACAGGCTCCGGACGCGCAGGCTCAGTGACCATGGCTCACGGGACTAGCCGCTCCACGGCATGTGGGATCTTCCTGCACCGGGGCACAAAACCATGTCCCCTGCATTGGCAGGTGGACCTTCAACCACTGCACCACCAGAGAAGCCCTCTATGTATTTTTTGATTTCCTCTTTGATTCCTTCAGTGATCTCTTGGTTATGTAGTAACGTATTGTTTAGCCTCCATGTGTTTGTGTTTTTTAAGTTTTTTCCTCTGTAATTTATTTCTAATCTCATAGCATTGTGGTCAGAAAAGATGCTTGATATGATTTCAATTTTCTTAAATTTACTGAGGCTTGATTTGTGACAAAGATGTGATCTATCCTGGAGAATATTCCATGTGCACTTTAGAAGAAAGTGTAATCTGCTGTTTTTGGATGGAATGTCCTATAAATAACACTTAAATCTATCTGGTCTCTTGTGTCATTTAAAGCTTCTGTTTTCTTATTTATTTTCATTTTGGATGATCTGTCCATTGCTGTAAGTGAGGTGTTAAAGTATCCCACTATTATTGTGTTACTCTCGATTTCCTCTTTTATAGCTGTTAGCAGTTGCCTTATGTATAGAGGTGCTCCTAGGTTCGGTGCTTATATATTTATAACTGTTATATCTTCTTCTTGGATTGATCCCTTGATAGTTATGCAGTGTCCTTCCTTGTCTCTTGTAACATTCTTTTTTTTTTTTTTTTTCCGCGTACGCGGGCCTCTCACTGCTGTGGCCACTCCCATTGCGGAGCACAGGCTGTGGACACGCAGGCCCAGCGGCCATGGCTCACAGGCCCAGCCGCTCCGCGGCATGTGGGATCCTCCCGGACCGGGGAACGAACCCACGTGCCCTGCATCGGCAGGCAGACTCTCAACCACTGCATCACCAGGGAAGCCCTGTAACATTCTTTAAATTCAATTTTATCTGATATGAGTATTGCTACTCCAGCTTTCTTTTGATTTCCATTTGCATGGAATATCTTTTTCCATCCCTTCACTTTCAGTGTATATGTGTCCCTACGTCTGAAGTGGGTCTCTTGTAGACAGCATATAGATGGGTCTTGTTTTTATATCCATTCAGCAAGCCTGTGTCTTTTGGTTGGAGCATTTAATCCATTCACGTTTAAGGTAATTATTGATATGTACTTTCCTATTACCATTTTCTTAATTGTTTTGGGTTTGTTTTGTAGGTCCTTTTCTTCTCTTGTTTTTCCCACTTAGAAAAGTTCCTTTAGCATTTGTTGTAGAGCTGGTTTAGTAGTGCTGAATTCTCTTAGCTTTTGCTTGTCTGTAAAACTTTTGATTTCTCCATCGAATCTGAATGAGATCCTTGCCAGGTAAAGTAATCCTGGTTGTAGGGTCTTTACTTTCATCACTTTAAGTATATCATGCCACTCCATTCTGGCTTGTAGAGTTTCCGTTGAGAAATCAGCTGTTAACCTTATGGGAGTTCCCTTGTATCTTATTTGTTGTTTTTCCCTTGCTGCTTTCAATAATTTTTCTTTGTCTTTAATTTTTGCCAATTTTATTACTGTGTGTCTTGGCGTGTTTCTCCTTGGGTTTATCCTGTATGGGACTCTCTGTGCTTCCTGGACTTGGGTGGCTATTTCCTTTCCCATGTTAGAGAAGTTTTCGACTATAATCTCTTCAAATATTTTCTCGGGTCCTTTCTCTCTCTCTTCTTTTGGGACCCCTATAATGTGAATGTTGTTGCATTTAATGTTGTCCCAGAGGTCTCTTAGGCTGTCTTCATTTCTTTTCATTCTTTTTTCTTTATTCTGTTCCACAGCAGTGAATTCCACCATTCTGTCTTTCAGGTCACTTATCCATTCTTCTGCCTTGGTTATTCTGTTATTGATTCCTTCTAGTGTAGTTTTCATTTCAAGTATTGTATTGTTCATCTCTGTTTGTTCTTTAATTCTTCTAGGTCTTTGTTAAACATTTTTTGCATCTTCTCGATCTTTGCCTCCATTCTTTTCCCGAGGCCCTGGATCATCTTCACTATCATTATTCTCAATTCTTTTTCTGGAAGGTGGCCTATCTCTCCACTTCATTTAGTTGTTTTTCCGGGGTTTTATACTGTTCCTTCATCTGGTACATAGCCCTCTGCCTTTTCATCTTGTCTATCTTTCTGTGAATGTGGATTTTGTTCCACAGGCTGCAGGATTGTAGTTGTTCTTGCTTCTGCTGTCTGCCCTCTGGTGGATGAGGCTGTCTAAGAGGCTTGTGAGTATTTCTATTTCTATGTCTTCAGGTTTATGGATTTATTTCTTTAATATTTAATATGCTGTTCATATCATTCAATGAAATTTTCAATTCCAATATTTTTTAGCTATAGAAATTTTATTTGGTTCTTTTTATATCTTCCTTTTCTCTCCTCATTGTGTTTGTTTTTCTTAGAATCTTTTAACATATTTATAATAGCTGTTTTAAAGTGCCTGTTTGTTAATTCCATGTTTGTCATTTGGCGGACTGTTTCTATTAGCTGATTTATCTATTGGTTATGAGACATATTTCCTTGCTTCTTCACATGACCAGTAATTTTTTAATTATATGCTGGATGTTGTGATTTTGTGTCATTTAGTGCTGGATTTTGTGGTATTCCTTTAAAAAGTTTTGGATATTGCTTTGGCAGGGTAAGCTACTTGCAGATCAGCTTGATCCTTTCAAGGCTTCCCTTTCAGTTTTTCATATGCGTCTATAGTAGCCCTTAATCCCACAGCTCACCCTGAACCTTCTGGTTTCTCTAATGAAATGACAAGTGTGTTCAAGACTTCTCCACTCTGACTGATGTTACATCAAATGATTCCCAGGTTCATATGAGTTCTGCGGATAGTTCAATTACAGCTCCCTAGTAACTATCTTCTCTCAGCAGCTATTATTTGTCTGGCCATGTTGAATTTCCCCTTACCCACCAGGGACCAAAGACCACCAAAAACCTCAACGCAGACTTCTAGAGCTCATTCTCTGCACAGCTCCCTCCTCTCTGGTAATCTTCCTTGCAAATTTTAGTTGCCTCAGCCTCCCTCATCAGCTCTGTCTTCTCAACTCTTTGCAACTGCTAGGGTCTGTTTGTGTTTGCGCCCCCTGTGCTGCAGTCCAGAAATTGCTGGGGTAAACACAGGGCTCATCTTGTTTAGTTTCCTTCTCTCAGAGAGTAGTTATTCAATGTATAAAAACAGCTGTTTCATCTATTTTGTCCAGTTTTCTAGTTGTTTGCAGTAGGAAGGTAAGTTCCACAAGCAATTGTGCTCTCATAGAAGTATGGGGAGGGGGAAGGGTAAGCTGTGACAAAGCGAGAGAGAGGCATGGACATACATACACTACCAAACATAAGATAGATAGCTAGTGGGAAGCAGCCGCATAGCACAGGGAGATCAGCTCGGTGCTTTGTGACCGCCTGGAGGGGTGGGATAGGGAGGGTGGGAGGGAGGGAGATGCAAGAGGGAAAAGATATGGGAACATATGTATATGTATAACTGATTCACTTTGTTATAAAACAGAAACTAACACACCATTGTAAAGCAATTATACTCCAATATAGATGTAAAAATAAATAAATAAATATAAATAAAAATATTCCAGAATAAAAATACTATGCCAACAAAAATATTGTGTTTTCTTACCATCGTATATTGGAATAGTAGAATGCCAACAAATGGTATAGCAGCCACTATGTCTGAAGAAAGTAGACCAACTTCCCAGAGTTGACTAGAGCCCACTTCGGCTCTTGCTAGTATTTCGGATCTGATGAGATTTTTCTGGGATTCCCATTCAATGTCTGGCTTAGCGGACTCCTCCTTATAGCCCACTACTAAGGGCTGTGGCAACTCCAAATTGAGCATGTGGAAATTTCTGCAGATGGAGAAGGTGCTGCACACAAGGTGCTATCACAGGTCTTCTTGGTCTGAATATGCCCTATTGCTTTCCACTTTATGGCACCCATGCCACTTTGGCATGGAGCACTCTTAGAGGCTGCCTCCATTTAGAATTCCAGGCCCCAAACAAGTGAAAGTTCCTTTCTGCCCATAGCACTGAGCTACTTGAGACTTTTCTGCCATCTAGTTTATTGTCCAACCCACCTTCTCTCCACAGGGGGAGGAGGCAGGGCACGGCCCTGTTTGGAAACTCATCTATGATTCACTTATTTGATCTACTACCTTTAGGATCCTTTCTACATGCTTTGGACTGAATTATGTATCCCCAAATTCATATGCTGAAGCCCTATCCCCCAGGGCAGCTGTGTTTGGAATAAGAAAGTAACTAACCAATTACAAGTATGGAAATTGAATCTGTGATTTAAAAACTCCCAACAAGCAAAAGTCCAGGATCATATATGGCTTCACAGGTGAATTATATTAAACATTTAGAGACTAGTTAACGCCTATCCTTCTGAAACTATTACCAAAAGTTGCAGATGAACACTTCCGAACTCATTCTACAAGGCCACAATCACCCCAATACCAAGACCAGACAAAGACACCACAAAAAAAGAAAATTACATGCCAATATCACCAATGAACATAGATGCAAAAATCCTAAACAAAATACTAGCAAACTGAATCCAACAATATATTAAAAGGATCATACACCACAGACAGCTACATGTAAAAGAATGAAATTAGAACATTCTCTAACACCACGCACAAAAATAAAGATGGATAAAGATCTAAGTGTAAGATCAGATACTATAAAACTCCTAGAGGAAAACATAGGCAGGACACTCTTTGACATAAATCACAGCAATATGTTTTCAGATCTGTCTCCTAGAGTAATGGAAATAAGAAAAAAAGTAAACAAATGGGACCTAATTAAACTGAAATTCTTTTGTACAACAAAGGAATCCATAAAGAAGATGAAAAGACAACCCTCAGAATGGGAAGAAATATTTGCAAATGATGCAACTGACAGGGATTAATCTCCAAAATAAAGAAATAGTTCATACAGCTCAATATCAAATAAAACAAACAACCCAATAAAAAAAATGGGCAGAAGATCTAAACAGACACTTCTCCAAAGCAGACATACAGATGGGCAAAAGGTACATGAAAATGTGCTTAATATTGCTAATTATTAGAGAAATGCAAATCAAAACCACAATGAGTTATCACCTCACACCTGTCAGAATGGCCATCATCAAAAAGTCTACAAATAATAAATGCTGCAGAGGGTATGGAGAAAAAGGAACCCTCCTACACCACTGGTGGGAATGTAAATTGGCACAACCACTATGGAAAACAGTATGGAAGGTCCCTAAAAAACTAAAAACAGAGTTACCATATGACCCTACAAGCCCACTTTGGGGCATATATCTGGAGAAAACCTTAATTCGAAAAGATACATGCACCCCAGTGTTCACTGCAGCACTATTTACAACAGCCAAGACATGGAAGCAACATAAATGTCCAACATAGGAATGGATAAAGAAGATGTGGCATACACACACACAATGAATATTAGCCATAAAAAAGAATGAAATAATGTCATTTGCAGCAACATGAGTAGACCTAGAGATGATCATACTAAGTGAAGTAAGACAGAGAAAGACAAATATCATATGATATCACTTATATGTGCAATCTAAAAAAAAGATACAAATGAACTTATTTACAAAACAGAAAGAGACTCACAGACATAGAAAACAAACTCATGGTTACCAAATGGGAAAGGGGGGTCAGGGAGAGATATATTAGGAGGTTGGGATTAACATATACACAGTACTATATAGAAAATAGATAACCAACAAGGACCTACTGTATAGCACTGGGAACTGTACACAATATTTTATAATAAGGGAAAAGAATCTTAAAAGGAATATAAATATATATTACTGAATCTCTATTCTGTATACCTGAAACTAACATGATATTCTAAATCAACTATACTTCAAAAAAAAAAAAAAAAACAGAAAACCCAGGGGAAAAAAGTAACTAACATAAGAGTGGAGCCCTGATGTGATAAAATTAGCATATTTATAAAGAGACACCCATATCCTTGTTCTCTCTTCCACATGAGGACACAAAGAGAAGGCAACCACCTGCAAGGCAGGAGAAAGGGCCTCACCAAGAACTCAATTAGCGGGCACCTTGATCTTGGACTTCCCAGTTCAGAACTATGAAAAGTAAATTTCTGTTGTTTAGCCACCCGGTCTGTGGTATTTTGTTATAGTAACCCAAGCAGTCTAAGACACCACACCTAAGGAAAGTTTTGTTACTCTTTTGTTTCCTTTCTTTAGACTTGAAAACTGCCCTCCCATCATCTCCTGTATCCTTCATATTTAAAGGTTTTTAGTAAAAATACTTTTCTCAGCTTTCTAGGCTCTTTTTCTTGACATTTAAAGGAGAGATTATGAAATTAAAAACAAAAACAAAAAGCCTCTTTATCTCAATCTCTTGCTGGCTCTTGAAATTGAAAACTAACTTCAAAACTGTCTTTACTGAAATTGATTTTAGGAACATAATTTTGGAAGCCAAAAGCCAAACTCTGACTACTGATTCTTTTTCTTTTTTAATTATATAATCTTAACCCTCCCAGAGGTAATGAAAGCTCTTGTTGAATAGGGGATTTTTAAAAAAAAATACAAGGCAGTGCTGAAAACTATAGTAATGTATTTCAAAATATTATTTCACTACACAAATATAATACAAGATTTTCTAACCATGCATAAAAAAATAATAGAGAAGAACTAGGTAACACCAAACAATAGTTTTTTTTTAAAAAGTAGTATTCTGTTCTAAGCTACTTCTCCTCTCTCTCTCTAGCCCACTGATACTGCTAGACCTTAGATTACAAAATACTTTTCTTTCTTGGCAGAGTCTCTGGTATGGAGTTCTTATGGGCAGTACGTTCTTGGCCTCCACACTGGTCTCAGGATTGCTGCCTGGGGACCTGGTGTGCAGGGGCTCCTCTAGGTGAGTCTACTGATGGTGGTAGAAAGTCTATTCCCCTCAACAGTATTATTATTTTATGTGGTGTCTAGGTAGAGTAGCTTTTATAGTTTTCTCAGGTCCTATTTGTAGCGCCAGATGTTATATGCTTCTTGATATCCTCTTCAATTTCTTGAGAGAATTAGAATAATATCTTCCATGAGCAGTTTTGGGACAATCCATATGACATTCCATTGGGTCACCTGGAAATATCCCCTTTTACTACAAGATTAGCCAGTTTCCTACAATTCAATTCAAGCATCTTCCTACTCCTTTCCCTGAGTTTTTTTTTATATATCCACTATTTCCCTGAGAGATTCTAAGATTGCTTTTATCCTCTTCTTTGAGGAGAGATTTAATTCTTTTTTTTTTTTTGGTATGCGGGCCTCTCACTGCTGTGTCGTCTCCCGTCGCGGAGCACAGGCTCCGGACGCGCAGGCTCAGCGGCCATGGCTCATGGGCCCAGGCCCTCCACGGCATGTGGGCTCCTCCCAGACTGGGGCACAAACCCGCGTCCCCTGCATCGGCAGGAGGACTCTCAACCACTGCGCCACCGGGAAAGCCGGAGATTTAATTCTTGATTCCTTTTTTTCTAGAGTCTGTGTACAACTTCCCCTCAGGGAACAACAGACTCTTTTGCAAATATACTTACTGTTTGTCCTGACATGTTATAATTTTGGATGAACATGCAAATTAGGTCTTTAACAAGTTGGTTAAAATGACGGAAAGGATTCATCGGCTCACATAACTGGAAATTGACATATAAGTTGGCTTCAGGGTTGGTTTGATCAGCCGCTCAATCGTTTCTTCAAGGATTCAGTTTCCTTTTATCTCCTGTCTCTTGCAGGTTCAGCTTTTTCTTTCTTTTTTTTTTTTTTTTTTTGCTGTACGCGGGCCTCTCACTGTTGTGGCCTCTCCCGTTGCGGAGCACAGGCTTCGGACACGCAGGCTCAGCGGCCATGGCTCACGGGCCCAGCCGCTCCGTGGCATGTGGGATCTTCCCGGACCGGGGCACGAACCCGTGTCCCCTGCATCGGCAGGCGGCCTCTCAACCACTGCGCCACCAGGGAAGCCCAGGTTCAGCTTTTTCTTAAGCCTGGTTCTACTTTGTGGTCACAAGATGGTTGTGTCAACTCCCATGGCAATGTGTTTCTCCATGCACATCTAAGGAAGACGAGGGGATCGTTTCCAAGAGTGCTCTCAGAAGAGGGAGGACACTTTTTCTAAAGAAACCACCAGAAAACCTCTCCTCTGATCTCCTCAGCCTGAGATCAGTCATCGTGGAACAAATAACTGAGACCAAGGAGGGGCTTCAGCCACTTGCTCCATGGCTAGTGTGAGATGCCCAGGGGAGGTGAAGATATCTGAATGAAAACTGGAGTAGTGACTAAGGAAAGGGAGAGTAATTTGGAGAGCCAGCCACAATGTCTGCTCTAACAGCCTCAGAAGAGAATAAATGTCTTGAAAGGGCAGAAAAACATGCTAAGTATTTACTTACGCCAGGCCTTGCGGCAGCAATATATGTATTTCTCACACTATTGGGGAGCATCTACCTAGCCTATTACCTCCTTTCTTTGAGAATGTCCTTGCCCTCAGGGATGGGCTCTGATAGCCTGCTTGTTGAACAAAGGTCATTGGAGTAGGGATAGACATTTGGTCTAGACTAGGCCAATTGTCTCTTATCTTTAGGAATTTTGAAATGAGATTCAAACTAGTTAGTCTCTGTGGCCTGTGGGAGCAAACATATAACATTGGAAGCTGTGGGGTAGCTGTTTTTTGTATGTACACAGAGAAACCAAGAAAGAGAGTTTGGGCCGAGAAAGGAGAATGAAATAGATTATGAGCAGGGAAAAGCAGAGTTAAGGTAGTTGTTTGACTCTAAAGAGGGAAAGACAAAGAAAAGCCTCCTTGGTTCTTGAGGACTTTCACATTCATGGTTCAGTTACTCCTTAAGCCCATTATCTGTGGAACAGGTTGTTAAATGGAGCCCAAAGACTAATATAATAGATTCCAAAGAATAATTCCACCCCCACCCCACCCAATGATCCAGATACTGAAGTGAAGTGCTATGCATAATGCTAAGGGATAACAAGATGCTTCTGCCAGCTTGATCAGGTATAAGGATGAAAAGTTTGCAGAGTAGAGAGATTTCTTTGTGTGAGCTTTGTATTCTCTTCTCCATCCTCACAGACATAGAAAGATAGTTTATTTTCACCTCAGGCCAATAAGCGAAGACAATGGGGAGTTTTTGATATTTGTGTCCTGGAGATTGAGGGAGACAGACAATGGTGCTTGACTTAAGTCTGAGAAGTTAAAGTCAAGAGCTGTAAAGAGACTCCACTGTGATGGTATGCATTTCCACTCCAAATGGCTCATGGGGACAAAATGCGACCCCTTACAAAAGTGAGCTGACCTGGGTCATCTTAAAAAGGAATCTTCCAAAAGGACAGCCTCAGTGGTTTATGATACACGAAGAAATGGTGAGTTCCTGGATGTTCAAAACAGAACTATCCAGGAGAGCACTGCCAGCCATGGTCCCTTTCCTCTAGTCGCTCTTTTCCCAGGCTGACTTGGGAGAGGCCAGAAATGTGGCTTACACTGTGGGAGAGGAGACAGAGGATGAGTTGCTTCCAAAGCTAACTTTCTCCCCTCCCTGCCTGGACCTCCATTCTGGGAATGGGGAGAACTTGACACTGAATAAGATTTCAGATAATTTATTTCTTTACTGAACTGGACTTCATCTTTGCAATTATTAGACTAGACTGGAGCTTTTAATGCCAAAACATAATCTAAGAGTGAGTACAAAAGCTACGGACCTACTAAAGTTTGATCTTTAACAGTGAGAAATAATACATTTACTTTCTCTTTACATTTTATTACTGATGGAGGTGTCATAAACATCATTTAAATGACGCTGCCAGGTAGACATGATTATCTCAGTAGGAATTCTTTTCTCCACTCTGTGATTGAGGAAACTGAGGCTCAAAGAGCCTCATGGGATGGCAGTGACTCATGAAATGGACTTTACAGGATGAATAGGTTTTCAGTAAGCTGCGTGGAGAGGAAGGGCACTGTAGGAGAGAAAAGAATGAAGAAGCTGAGGCTGGATAGGGTGTATCCCAGGAACTGTGGGAATACAGTTTGGGTACAATATAAGTTCTGGGCAGGGGCAATGTAAGATAAGTCTGGAAACATTTTAGAGCAATAGAGCAGCAGTTCTTTAACCCCACTTTCCCCCCATCCCTCCTCTACAGTTGCCTCTTCTCATTCTCTGAAGAAAAATGAAAATATCCCTTCCATTTGATCTATGTGAGAATGCACAATTCGGAAAGTAGGGATTATGTGCTAGAATCCCATAAGGTATAGGGAAAAATTTCAAGAGCTTCTGAGATAGGTAGACCTAGTTTCGAATCCATTACGACTGTAAGAACACACTTTCTCTGAAACTATTTTCTAGTCTGTAGAGCATGGAAATTTACCCTAGAGGACTACTGTGAGGGATAAATAAAATACAGTAAGATGAAAACGAGGCAGAGACATAAAATAACTGCGTGATCTTAAGTAAATCATAGACGTTGTAGGTCTCAGTCCCTCTGTTTGCCCGTCCCATTGTGTTGTCAATGACACTACACGTCAGTGTTTGAAGTACCTAACAGTCAAGATTGTTTTTTTTAGGCAAAGCAAGGTATTCATTTCTTGTAAATGTCAAGTCTAACTTTTTCTGCATCCAAAATTAAACCTTTTGTTTTAGTTACATAAGAAAGGTCCTTTTGGGGATGGTAATAAGGACATTTAAACTGAAAGTTATATATATTGGGTCTGAAAAATTTTTAATGGCCTTATTTAAAATGAATGGAAAGGTACTTAAGGAAGGTAGCAGTTGTAAGCTTTCTTTTCTTAGGAAATCAATACTCATAAAATTCAAGGTTGGAATTGAGAATTAAAACCCACAGTGAGTTTATTTTAAAACATGCAGTCTGTCATCTTTATTTTCCCTTTGGATAACATAGTGTTTATACCCTGAGGTCTATTTATGTTACTGCAACTCTTTCCCTGACTTTGAAGTGAACTTTGTTTGGTGCTAGAATCAGAACCTTAGGGCTTAGAGATCAGGTAGTCCAACCCCCTCATTTAAAAAGAGTAAATTGAGGTCAGAGAGGAAAGTGAATTGCCCAGACACCTCCTCCATTTCCTCCGAGTTGAGTTGTAAAATGGAACCTCCTGTTGTTCTTAACCACAAGGTCCAGCTCTGAAAGCACAGGAGTCGTCTTCCCCCTGCTCATCCCTCACCTCAGGCCTTGATCTTCCATAAACCTAGACAGCGCCTGGCGCTTAGCAGGCACTCTGTCTACAGTTCTTAAAAAGAGGAATTGTATTTAACTATGAACAGAGCATTTCGTCTCAACCGAGTCTGATCAGAAACTCTCTGGCATTCTTGGTGTGACTTAGGAGAATCACTAATTACTGGTTAAAACAAACAAAAAACCCTGCTGCTCTTCTCCCAAATGCATGCTTCATGGAGCTGCCCGTGTGACAGTCAGTTCCCGAGCCAATCAATGCCTGCAATTGGAAGCCCCCTACTCTTGAAACTTCTCATCTGCAGGTTCATTGAATACCACCATCTCCTCTGCCCAGGCCATCTTAAAGCATCCAGCACCTCTCATCCAACTGGCAAGCACACAGATTTGTTATCACAGCTCATTGTCAGGTCCGAGAACTGCCCAGTTCTTTGGGCTGTCCCTTCAGGGTTCGAGAAAACAGATTTCCTTTATGCTTATATTTTAAATCTGGCTGTCCCAAACAAGCTTCAGTATTTACAAGAAGTCTGTTTATTTCTTTTGGTGTGATTCAGATACAAACAGAGACTGATTTTATTTACATAGTTATCTTTAAGGTTATGTGGATTGTAGAATGAGTCATAGACAACGAAAACATAAAGTGAGTAGAACAAACCAACTTAGAGGGTTTGTAATTGTGCAGGTTTTGTCTGAAGAGGAGATAGCTAAATCTGCGCTAGCAGTAGGCTTCCTGTGTGCTCTGTGTAGGAGAGACCCGCTGTTCCCCTCCTTATTAGGGTGGGCACACTAGTCATCAGGCTTGAAAGGCAGCAATAGGTACTTTTACCTGGAGTTCCTATAATGAGAGAAAGATACCTCCCTGGAGTCCCTTTTCAAATTCCCCCAAGGCCAGTTCTGCCCCTCGCGCCACCTCGTTCACAGATGATCTAGAGCAGTGCGTCCCTAACTGAGCCCAGGTGCCCAGGAGCCCCCAAGGGAGAATGTTGTCGAGGAAAGCACAGTGCCATCTGTTGGACATCACGCCAACTACTATTACTAGTTGTTCAGACCAAACTACTTAATAAATAGAACTCTTAGGTATTTCTTTTGCCTTAGAGGCCCAATGAAAAATTTACTGAGCCCTCAGGGAATCAAGAGCCAAGAAAGTTTGGGAACCTCTGAACAAAGCTTAAGAGATGTCAGGAAGATCACAACTGACAAAGGAGCTAGGGAAAAAAATCCCAAGCCTTCCACCTTTCTATTTATTGCTTACAGACTCCCCCATTTTGTTCTCAGCTATGTAAACAAAGGCAGATGTTCGTGGTCAGGAGCCAGTCTCCACCTTCAATGCCTGTTATCAATTTACTGCTACTTTACTGGTTATGAACCCTTTCTATGTATATCTCAGTATCTATATTTATAGATATTTATCTGTATGTGTGCATATATAGAGATTTTTTTTTCCTAGAGACGTCTCCTTAAAAATTATCTTTAAAATTTAAAGACATGAGTTTCATGTTACAGAGTGTTCTAGAATTGAAGCTGTGGAGTTCTCAAACCCTAATTGACGGCCATCACTGGGAGAGGTACAGATATAGAATCAATCTCATCCTAGGTGACTGTCAACTTTACAAGCTCTTTGATGACTTATTAAGTCCATTTATAAAGCAAAAAAATCTGCAGGTGTTACTGAAGTTTTGTGTTTATAAAATATTCTGAGATGCTCAGATAAAAGGTGTGACAGGAAATGCCAAGTATGAAATAAACAGTCCCATGGGTTCACATCTGATCCCATTCAATGTGATGGAAACTTGTTAATTGAAAACTCCCTTGATAAGAATTCTGTTCTCATCAGCTATGCCTTTTCTCTGAAATTTGTTCCTTTTTTCTTCTTTTACCATGCCTTGAAAATGGCTGGTATTTATAACCTGCAAGGGAGTCATTGAGCAGTTACTTAAGGGAGACCTGCACAAATACACTTTCCTCTCTACCAGGTAAAGGTCGTGTGAGTGTGTGTTTACATGTGCTTATCCCCTCCCTTTTAGTATTTGTCCATCAAGGAAATAGATGTTAGGAAAATGGCTGATAGTTTAATCTCACCACTACCAACAAAAACAGTTTTATTTTGGTCTGCAATGCTCCCTTATTTTGGAATGTTTTCTAGGTAGTATATGGTAATTCAAAGAGATCAAAGTAAATCTCTGCCTAATTCACACAAGCCTTCATAATAATGCTTTCAGAGCATGCCCATGCCTAGGTGACAGTCACCCACTAAGCCTTTATTTCAGGTAACTTTGAATGGGAGACAGGATCTTACACATCATGTTTTTCATAAACAACGCTTTTCCTGATGAAGAAAATAAAATGATCCTCAATCCTAGCAGACAGATAAACACTACTGAAATGTTGGCATGCTTCAGTCTAGGCTTTGTCTATGCATATTGTTGTTTATACATTTTTTGTTTTGTTCATCGCCTTTTGTCACAGGTTCTTTTGGTAACTTTAATTACCATTCACTCCAATTCAGTCAACACTTAATAATTAACACTTTTCTTTTTTGCACAAACTGTTTAAAAGGCCAATTTAAGATAATTTTAGATATAACTAAATTGAAGTTGTGAGAGTATAGATTTAAAATATTTTTGAAATTTCCATCTGATATGTTAGATAATTTTATGATTATTGACTCACTCGGTAATTAACTCTAAAGCTCATACCACCAGCTGTTCATATTGCTAAACCTTAAGATGGATTTTGGGCCAAAGCAATTTTGATCAGCTGTTTGAGTTAGAATAATTAGAATTGATGTGTTTTTCCATTGGATAACTGTGCTCTTACCAAGCAAGCTCTTGAAATTTCACTCAATTCATGAAGCCTGACTGGTTTCATCTGGGACAGGCAGTCATTTTCCCCATTCTCAACCACTTAAAAATATGATAAGTCCCCTGATTTATTAAATCACAACATGCATTCATACATAGAATTAATAAATATTAGTTCAGGGCTAGTCCTAGATGAAATTCATGAAGTTAGATTGTCTTCTGCTCAAAATTGTTTCTATTTTGAGTCTTCCTTTCCTGTGCCCAGGTGACTGAAATCTAATATTGCTGCTTGTAGCCTGACGAATGTCTCTCATGCCCCACTCAGCTCTCCTTTCCAGGCAAGGCTTGTGCTTTGGACCTTTTCTGAACATGATTCCTGGCACCCACAATCACCAGTCAGTGGTGGGTCTCCTGCTGGCTGAGGGTCCTGTCAGATGACTGCATCGCTAATCTTATTGCATTTTGCTAAAATGCAAATCATTGATAAATGCTTCACGAGAAGTTGGCAGGCTAAGATGACAGAGAAAGACCCTGAGCTCACCTCCTCTCACCAACACAACAAAATCCCAACTATATGCAGAGCAACCATCAATGAAAAAGACAATATCTTTTACAACTAAAGACATAAAGAAGGAACCTCAATGAGATGAGTAGGAGGGGCAGACCCGCGATATAATCAAATCCCATTACCCCTCCCCCATAGTGGGCAACCCACAAACTGGCAAATAATTATATTGCAGAGTTTCTCCCATAGGAGTGAGAGTTCTGAGCCTCATGTCAGACTCCTCAACCCGGGAGTTCGGCACAAGAGCATCTGGCTTTGAAAGCCAGTGGGGCTGGATTGCAAGCACCCCATAAGACTGAGGGAAATAGAGACTTCACTCTTAAAGGACGCACACAAAAGCTCACACGCACCCAGACCCAGGGCAAAAGCAGTAATTCGATAGGCACCTGGGCCAGACCTACCTGCTGGTCTTGGAGAGTCTCCTGGAGAGGCAGGGGTGAGACGTGGCTGCGGCTCACCCCGGGGACATAAACACTGGACAGTCAGCTGCTTGAACACTGTTGGTGGCTCTTCAGTGCCAAGACCTAGCACCATCCAACAGCCTGCAGGCGCCAGTGCCGAGACGGCTCAGGCCAAACAACTAACTGGGCGGAGACACAGCCTCACCATCAGCAGACAGGCTTCCTACAGACTATGAGCCACAGCTGTCTCTGGATCTGCCTCTAGACGCATCCCAGCCCACCAGAGGGCCAAGACCCAGCTCCACCCACCAGGGGGCAGACACCAGAAGCAAGATCTTGCAGTGCAGGCTAGACCCACCCCTGGGACCAGTGGGGCCCTGGCTCTGCTCACTAGCAGGCCAATGCAAGCTTTACCCTGGACCCTGTATCCAACTGTGTCAGGAACCATGCCCCTGCCCCCTCAACAATCTGAACCAAGCTCTGGGATCCCTGGGTCCTGCAGTTAGACTCCAGGAACCATCTCTGCCTGCAAGTAGTCTGTCACCAACCCCAGAATCTGGCTTCACCTGCCAGTGGTGGGGAGCAACAGCCCCAGAGTCTTTGGGACCCGGACTCCACCCACCAGTGAGCCAGCACTAGCCCAAGGGCCCCCTAGGGTTCTACAGGCCCACCTCATGACCAGACCCTGCTAAACAGCAGCCAGCAGCATCCACACAGGCAGGGCCTTGCAATCAACCAGACTAGGAACCGACCAAGCCCACCAGACCACCCAAGCAGTCAGTCCACCACAACAGAAGGACCCATGCAGCTCTCTTAGGAGGAATCCCTAGAGCATACACCTTGGGTGATAAGAGGGGAGTGCACTGCTGGGATGCACAGGACATCTCCTACAGAGGGCCACTTCTCCAAGGTCAAGAAACGTAAGTAACCTACCACATACATAAAAATACAAATAGCATCTTAGACAAAATGAGGCAGCAGAGGAACATGTTTCAGACAAAGGAACAAGATAAAACCGCAGAAGAACTAAGTGAAGTGGAGATAGGCAATCTACCCAAGAAAGAGTTCACAGCAATGATCATAAAGATGACCCAAGAACTCGGGAGAATGAATGCTTCATGAGTGTTGCCTCCTGAATTAGTCTCCATTTAATTCATAGAAGCCTTTCAGAACCTTAATCCCTAAAACAGATTGTTTGGGGTATAAACTCTAGGCAATAAGGAAGGAAGTGTTAAGCATTTCGAAGGGGAATGGGGGAGAGAAAGCTACATTCATGTGATACTGGATTTCCAATATGGCTGTTTGGGGTCCAATTCTTAGAGGATGACCTTGACATGAGAATCTGTGGGCAAGAGATTTGTTACGGCAGAACTCATAGGAGAAGCCAGTAGAGGTGTAGCAGAAGCTAGACAGGTAGGGGAAAGAAGCTAAGGAAGGGAGCAGTTTTAGGTCAAGTCACAGCCCTAGTCTAACCCTATAGGTAGTTGTGCAGAGAGTTTGTCTTGTCTTGAGGGAAAAGAGCTGGGCTTTCACTCTTCCACACCAGTCAGTCAGTGGCCACAGGCTGCCCTGTGGCGGACATAAGCTCCCTGGCGCTTCCTGCTCCATGCAGGTACAGCCAAAGGGGTTCCAGTAACCAAAGGAGAGTCCTCTGAAAATTGCAGCTGTGAGCTGGCAAAAGTACAACATATAGAAGCCAACAGGGCTCCATAAGACTATCGATGGACATGTGGGTGGAGTACCATCTGTGTCCACTGCAACGACGTAAACTTGCGAGGGCGCATGGTGGGTGACCGATGTCTATGCAGCCAGGCCTTGGGCAGGCTCGTAGCCTTCTTCCCAGGGGTAATCACAAACCACAACAAGATATGGAATAATACAGGCACCCTAGAAGTACTCCTTGTGCCTCCTCCCAGTCAATAGATCCTTTAAGAAGATAACTTGTTCCCTGATTATAGTTTTGTTTGCTTTTTAGCCTTATATAAATGAACTGTACAGTATGTATTCTTGTGTGTCAGACTTTTGTATTCAACTTACTGTGAGATTCATCCATGTCTTAGCATCTAACGGCAGTTCATTCTTTTTCATTGCTCTGGAGTATTCCATCATACGGCTGTTTCACAATTTATTTTGGCGCTGATGGGCAATTGGATTGTTTCCAGTTTGGGGCTATTATAAGCAATGCTATTACAAATTTCTGGTAAGTGTATTTTGAGGCCCAAATAGCTGCATTTCTGGGAGGTATGTTGGATAGATACCTGAGAGTAGAGTTGATTGCATAGACTATGCATATATTATGCTTTTGTAGATACTGCCATATATATAGTTTCCCAAAGTGATTATGTCATTTTACCTCGCACCAGCTGTGTATGAGAATGTCAGTTGCTCTACCTCCCGAAAAATACTTGGTAGTCTCAGTCTGTAATTTTTAGCCATTCTGGGTGTGTTGGTTGTTTTTTAAATGGTCATTAAATTGAAAATTCACAATTAAAAATTTTGCAGAAACTTTCCTTGAATCCAGTAACCGCATTTTGAGAAATGCTGATATTGGTGAGTTAACTACTCTTCCCACACATAAAATAAACGCTAAATATTACTATTTATTTATTCAACTGATAAACTTGATTTTTAAATTTTTAAGTCATCTGTATCTGAATCAACAAGATTTCTCTTATATTGTCCATTCCTATATCTGTTTGAATTTGCTCTATATAGAGCAAATTTAATGCTATCAACTGAACCCACATCTTTTACAAAAAATATTTTATGTTGGCTATCTTCAACCTAGAATTTTCTAGCTCCAATTTAAGATAGAGGCACCTGGTAGAAGTATGTGGAGATATTTTGACATCTGTGTGAATGTAAAGAATTAGAAATGAGTTATTTTAGTGTCAAATGGGGGAAAAGAAACACATTATCAGTGAAGATGTATGAGGCTATAAAAAAAGTTATATTTTTCTGTAGGCTGAAAGCTGATAGCGAGCAGGAGGGAGGTGGCTGTTTGACTCTGGACTATAATTTGAGAAGGCTTTGAGCAGTGCCCTTCCTCAAATATCAGTGTCGCTATGTATCATTTTACTAGTATGACTTTATCTTTTTAAATGTTTAACAGTAGCCAATTAATTGCTTTTAATTTAGGTAATCATGCTATAGAATCAGAGGCCATTGTATGTGGCGCCCCTAACCCCCACGTTGTTCAACCATATGATCTGTATGTTAGCTTTTCTCCTTACAACTGAAAAACAAATCTTGAAAAATAAAAAGATAATGCTTTTTATTAAGTGCTGCCTCAAAAAATTGTATATAATTCTATAAAGCATCTTACCTCAGTCCTTATCAGCCAATACTTTCCTTATCAGAGATTTGTAGAATCAGCCAGAGTAAATCATTGGGAAATTGGTGGTTGAAAGAGAGAGAACCAAGGATAACAGTGGAGGATTGTTTGAAGGGAAAAGAGCGCTGCTCATAAACCACACAAAAAAGAATAATTAAGAGAATAATTTCCTCACTATTTTACCAAAGTCTGGCCCTACTCATTTTAGGATGAGTGCAAACCATATGGCTTCTATCTGTAGGATGCTGTGAAAAGATCAGTGGTCTGGTAAGGTCTATTGATTTCCAATACCTAATTCAGGGAACCACAAAGTGATTAAACAGGAAAAGCATCTTGAGCATCTTGTAGCCATGTTCTCTCTCCCAAATGGAAGAACTGGGGCTCAGAAAAGGGTCAAGAACAACCTCACTATCACACAAAAAATTTCCATCTCTCTCTCCTCACCAGTTTCTCTAGGTTTTTTTCCCACTAACAGAACAGTCAGAATTCTCTCTTCCATATAAGCCTTTCTGTTTTTCAATTTCTGTGCCCTTGTTCACGCAGTCTGCCCACTTACAGACAACTGGGCTCACAATGGGGACCGCCAAGGTCACTTTCTAGTGGGGAGATTTATGTAAACAGAGAACAATTACTCTAGTGTACAATCAATATATTCATGAAAAGTATGAACCTAGCTCTAGCTCCCCGTCTGTGCTTTTTGGAATTGCAGGAATTCTATTGAAATACATAGAAATGATTATCTATCTATTATAATAGATAATAAATCCATTGTACACCCTAAGTAAAAAAGATGAATTCACAGACCAGCAATTTTGAGGGATTTTTTTGATGGTAAAGAGCAGGTAGGATGATCTTGCTGGAGACATCAGAAGAGAGCTGTAATGTAAGGGCTGTTGCTGGAGAAGGCAGGCTCTACATTGTCTTAGCATTTCCTGAAGAAGCTCGGAGAACCACTGTGCTCAGACTGAACAAATCAAAGAGAGGGAGGGACCCCTAGGAGCAGGCAGGGCAATTGATTAAAGACCTCATTTGGACAGCCTGGGACAGCTGGCCTGCTCCTCGCTCCCATCCTCCACCCTCTGTACAAAAGCAGCAGCAGTATCTGCCCCAGGATGAAGCCTGGAAGACTGTTTCATATACCAAGTGAGTTACCTCCCTAGGGGAGTCCCTTGTTTGAAGGATGGGGATA
The DNA here is from genome assembly GCF_937001465.1 of Orcinus orca. NCBI lineage: Eukaryota > Metazoa > Chordata > Mammalia > Artiodactyla > Delphinidae > Orcinus > Orcinus orca. The sequence goes on from NC_064565.1 coordinate 69,359,623, forward strand.
AAGATGAAGGGAAGCAGAGCCTGAGCTAACTTGGAACTTCCAAATCCACAGCAAAGAGGGAGAAGGAAGGAGAACCACTGATTCCTTTCATCCACAGGACAAATTTGGGGGTGGCGCACTCTGAAATGGGAGTTCTGACACAGGATACTCCCAGAGTGGGCAGTGGGCCAGATAACATACAAAAACCAGCAGGGCTGGGGAGCCCCCAGACCCTAAATAAAAGTTATTTGTATACCTTGCAAATTTTCCCAGCCTGACCCTCCTCCCAAACATCTAAGGCATCTTCTATATTCAGAATTTAACATAAAACAATAAAAGAGGTTCTCATTTGATCTGATGAAATACACTCTAACAATCCTGTTTGATAAAGATGCTCAACTATAAATATAAATAGCAACCCCAAAGTACAAACTAATTGAAGAAACTTAACCATGAAAGTGAGTCATTCAAAATGTTGAAAGGATTCAAAATGTTGAAAGGATCCAAAAAGTTTCTGAGTAGCATGAATAGAAAAACACTACCCACATTTAGACACACCCTAATGTAACCTTAGGATGCCAAACATACACATAATATCCTAAGAGTTTCTCAAGAGAAAAAATCAGACAGCCTATGAGAGAGTTCTCTCCCGATTAAAATCAGTAACACTGGATACAAGTCGACAATGGAGAAATATTATCAGAGTTCTGAAAGAAAAAAAAAAAATTAAACTGGAGTTCCTTACCCAGCCAAACTCACTCATGTGGGAGGGCAAAATAAACATTTGCATTTTTAGATATGCAAAGACTTAGAAAGTTTACTACCTATAAATCATTTCTAAAAAATTTACCGAAGAACACAGTTCAGCAAACGGAATGAATCCAAGATGAAGTGGGATATAAGAACAATGGTGGCGAAATAAAGCAGTAAAATGAAATAACATGTCATAATACAATGCGAAGGGAAAAATCCCCAAGATTAAGACAAAAGATTGTTTCACCATGTCAGGTGAGTAAAGTCTGGGGAAAGGGACACAGTGTCCTGTTTGGGGGCAGATACAGACAATGAATATTATTCATCTATGACAGTAATTATTAGTGTAATTAGTTTGTAATAGAGCAGAAAACAATGTCTGAACAAAACCTCTGAAAGCCCACAGGATTCTGAGAAGATATTTCAGAGGAGGGGGCATCTGAACTCAGTCCTAAAGGAAGAGGTATTTGTCAAGTAACAAAGGTGGGGTAAAAGGACATTCTGAGCAAGTGTCCTCATGTACAAAGGGTACAGTGTTGTGCAAGGGATTGGGTTATTCAAGATAGAAGAAGAAGTTCAGTGGTGCTGGAGGGTGTGTGGCCTGAGATGTGCTTGGAAAATAAGATTTTTAAATTTCTTTCTTCTCTAAAGGGCCAGGTGATGATCTAAGCTGACTTCCTTATCATACTTTCTTCACTAACTATTAATAATCGTCCATCTTGCTCCATGACTCATCATTTGCACTGGAAAATAAGGCTTATTAGCACATGACAACCTGCTGAAATTTCATTCTTTCTGAATTAAGAATGATCTCTTTGCTTTCAAAATCATTGTGCATATCTTACACAAGCAGTGTGATGAGTCATATACTTTTAAAACTAGGTGTCTAGGGAATCATAAAAAAAAAGTTTATAATATTTTAAACTCTCAAGAAACACATACTATGGGACAGTACTGATGATCCCCATAACAGGTTGCTGTGAAATAAATGTGATCAATAGGCAACTCTGACTTACAGACCAGACCAGAGTCACTACAGACCAACATGACCAAGAAACTATGGCAAACACCCTGAGAAATTCAATACAGGTTTCATGTTCTTACAAAGAGGTTTGCTTTTACTGGAAATGACTCATCTTGATCAGTAAATTATTCTAGTTTTTAATGTTCCATTATTTAAGATTATTTGTGGGTATGAATAAGCCTAAGTTGCACACAGAAACTTGGGCAAACACTCAAGAAAGGTTCACATTCCTTTTTAGAGTCTACTTAGAACCAGAAGATTGCTAATTGCAACAACGTGAAGCTGAGAGTTGCAGTCGTCTCATAAAGAACCTATTTTTGTGTAAATGGAAGTTGGAACAAAAAGAACATATATAAAATACTAAATATGTAAATGCATTTCACATAGTAAGTGTGCAGGTGAGCAGAAAAAGTAGTTAAAGAAGAGCATTTGTCAAGTTTTATAATGATGATAAAAAAGGCAAAATGACGAGTGTTAAAAGTGCCAGTTTAAACTAATCATTTCTAGAGGTATATGTCAGAAGAAAAGGGGTTTTTGGCAAAGCAGATCTTTTTCTGACATTGAGAGTACAGAAAATAACTGGCTTCCTTCTAGAGATGCTCTAATCAAATATATTTCTTGAAAAATTAAAAATACACTCAATATGAATATAGTATTCATTCATATAATACCATAGCCTCACTGACATCTATATTGTATAAAACTTACAAATCACATGCATACTTCATTTAAAATCATACCCCGTTTTCTTTAAAAAAGATTTTGAGAAGCTTGTCAAATCAATTACTATGAACACCAGCTTTCTGTTTCTGGGGATTGATGAATCAGTTTGTGTCTTATGTAGACATTTGCCTCCGGTCTTCCCTGTATCTTGCCTTTTAAGCAATCTCCTAAATATCCAAGAGATTGGATTTGTGTGGGAAAGGGATAATATTAGACAATCCAAGGTTGTCTAATATTAATTAAAATAACATACGTACCATTACACTCTGAGAATATTTCATACTTGATATAACTCAGCGGTACACAGGTTTACCCCACTACCTGAAGGATCGCTTTTATACCACTCTGCTTTTCTTCAAGACCTACATTATTAGTATTATACATGTTTTCGATAACCAAAAGAAATCCAAAGAGGATTTTCGCTTCTACGAAAATAGGCGAAAAGCGAAAGCAGAGTTCAACGTTTGTTTTGCAGAGTACCATCACAGCAGCAGCGCGCACCCTGAGCAGAGCGAATGACACCAAGCTCCTTCCCTAGGAACTACACTCAGCATCTCAGCATCAAGTCTCCATGGCTCTGAACTGTGTTTGAGCATCTGTGTTTTATCTCGATTTATTTTGTGCATCCCTTAGCAAAATGTGTCCTAAGATATCACAAAAGCCTAAGAGAGCTCATAGGGGTGTTACGCTTATCATAAAAATGGATGTAATTAAGCACGTCAATCATAGTGCATGAAATAAAAATTTTTATGCATTACTTGGTATGATTTAATAGGTTATTTTGGGCATCTGGGAATGCTAAAAAATGTTCTTATATAAATTGATGGTAATTGCTTCTTTACTTTAGATCATTTCAGCTTATGAAGACTTTCATAGGAACACTCTACTTTCCAATAGTGGGGGAAACAAGTATACATTTCAAATTGGATTACTCTGAGAATCTTTGCAGGTACAAATGAGTTGAGCAGAAGATGTTATTAAAACATTTCCCAGAACAACCAAACATTAAATGAAAAATCTTATCTGCTTTTCTACATCATCGCAGAAGTTAGGTGGAAAAAAAAAACCTTCTGTTTTTGTCACAAATTGTAATTGGAAAAGACTGTGGTCATAAAGATTTTCTGTCCACTCTGAGATGGGATTCTTGCATAAAGATTTGCTGTCCACTCTGAGATGGGATTCTTGTATAAAGATTTGCTGTCCACTCTGAGATGGGATTTCTTCTAGAATTAAGATAAACCTGAAACATCTCAATCACAACCTTACACACAGGGTGGCCCTTCCTGGAATTTCTCTGGGGAACTCATATTTTCTGTTTGTGCCCCAGGGTTGTAAGAAACGATTTGAGACAGTACAAGCATGAAGGAGTTAGGGGGAGATAGACCAAAGCACCAACAGAAGGTCAGTGTTGGGTTGGAAGAAGCCCCTAATCTAAGAACAATGAATCAGAAGTCTCACTGGTCCCCAGGGGTCAGAATTAAGGCGGTGGCAGCAGCTGGCTGGGATCTACCTGGTAATCTTCCACTAGCTATGCCTGAGTACCCTTTAAAAGGTTACACGTGTTTTAAAGTAAAGTGCTTCATTGTAATAGGAGTGTAGTCTTTTCCTGTCTTCTTCGATCATTTAAAATAGTCTCTCAATAAGGTAGTACACAAAATGCTTTTCCTGATATCTGTAATACGGATGAAAGGGTTTAGGAGTCTACCAAAATTTTGATGACTATCAAATTGTGTCTGACATCAATTATATAACATCACAAGTCACCGATCTTAGGTGACTCACCAAACCCTGCTTCGAAAAATTCTGTATCTAAAATCTTGCAACTATCTGGCATTTGATGACAGATTTTAAAGAATTAAACTACAGTTGGGCTATTAGCTGGAGAGTTATTTGTTGCCTATTTTGTTTTCTTCAAAATGTGTTGTCTATTCAAGTTTCTTTTTTGAAAAACATCTAAAAAAGTAAGACTGGAAAGGACTTGGAAAGAACTTGTTCCTTCAAGTCTTATCTCATTGACAAGTATTACCATAACCTACTTCATACTTTGCCTGATCACATTTTGTAGTACTTAATACCATTTATATTTTGAACGTTTCTTCTGAGTAAAAGACGTGAGGTTCCTTAAAGTTTAAGGAGCTTCATTTACTGCCCTGTTAATTCCCTCTCTTTCTCTCACCTTCCTTTCATGCTGTTTTAATTATGTAACTGTAAAAGTAAGGCTATATTCCATTTGTCATCCATGGCTTAGAGAATGAATAAGGCTACCAAGAAAATAATAGCTATTTTTCAAGGAAATTCCAAGAAAACAAAGATTCTCCTGATTTTTTCTGATTATTATTGTAGCGCCTATGCATTATATTGCATATATCAGCAAGTATATTGAAAGGCCCTTTGTGTACCTGCAGTCTTTCCTGTAATATTGTTGTTATAGGTAAATATGAGTGTTATGTAATTTTTTTTGCACTTAATAGGTGAGGTAAATTCAATATTTTTATGAAAATAATGATCTCATCCAAAGAAGACTGTCCTTAATTAAAAGATAAAACATGTTTTTTAAAAAACTATTCTATTTCAATCTCTTTAATTTAAGGGAGAGTGAAAACAATCTTTTTATGTGTGAAAATTAAGAACTTTTACAGAAAGTATTACTTAAAAAATTCTCTTTGTTATTCTGGAAGCTACTTTTTTATTATAAACTGAATACCTGCCTGTTGTATAAAATAGAAAAACGTAAAGAGTGAAGACGTGACATATAATCCTACCTCCCAGAGATAATCCCTAGCAACAACTCAGAACAGATTCTTCCAAACATTTTTCTCACATCACGTACAAAAATATAAACGTCGACCAGAGCGCTTACATGTATCCTCCCTGTGGCTTTGGTTTCTTCACAGTGTGGTGGCTGGTGTCTAGGTGGAAGCATTCCCAGATGGAGGCACAAGACAGTAAGTGTTGCAAGAGAACTAAGCAGAATTAGTACAGCCTTTTATGATCTCGACTGTGCAGTCATGTATCATCATGTCCTCTGTATTCTATTGGTTACAGACTCCAGACTGTAAGAAATAACGTTTTTTGTTTATAAGACACCCAGTCTCTGGTATTTTGTTAGAGCAGCCTGAATGGACTAAGGCAAGTGACAATTTTAAAAATGACTGTTGGTACTCATCAGACAAAAACTTTAAAACAGTTATAAGTACTATGTATTTATGGAATTTGCAGCCAATTAAGACAGCAAGAAATATCAATAGCTTCAGATGGCATCTCTGTATATCACAGAGTACAACTGTTGTTTATATGAATGCTAAAAAGTAAGGAAAAAGGACAACTTATGTTTGATATCTACTCCTTTAAAAGGCATGAAAATATGGAATACATTTTTAAGTGCCCCTTAAAATATTCAAATAAAAGCAAGGTGTAGTGCTTAAAAGCATGAGCTATAGACCAGGGAAAATTCAAGTATATTGCAACACCTTGTTTCCTGACAATATGACAGATGAAGCCTAAGTGGAGTTATTTGGAAGCTACTAGATCCCCAACATCTTGCTTGTTCTGTTTATATTAAGATAGGATACAAAAGGATTTGCTGTCTAGGAGGGGAGGCCAAAGGAACACAAAGGAAATTTGTAGAGAATAACATAAAACTACATGTAATTGAATACCAGGAGAGGAAAAAAGGGAGTGATTCCTCCTGTCTGGAGAATTTGAGGGTGCCTTTTTAAGGAGGTGGAGTTGGAGTATGAATCAATTTGGATAAAAGGAGAGCTTCCCAGGAAGGCAGAGGAGGCCACAGAAAGGCTAGCTGTGGGGTAAAGTGTAGCCAAATGGGGGTCTTGAGGAGCTGTGGAAAATAGGGTCAGACAGATATTATAGAGTAAAATTAGGAAGGCCTAATGGCCTATTGTCCTGATGTTTTACCTTCTCTACTCATAGTATCACTTATCTTGAAGAGAAACTAATTATCGCTTATTCTAGAAAGCTTTTTAAATCTTTAATGATAGCACCCATTATATTAAGAAAAAGGAAAGCTGCCTTCTTTCAAGTCAGCTTATAATTTGAAATATAAGATCATGATTATTTGTACCCTGTAATCATGCTATCTCTTTTCCTTTTATTCATACGTCATGTCATCTGAAGGTCTTTCACCATGGGACTCTTGCGGTTAGAACATCTAACCACTGTAGAGATTCTGGTGCCTTGCATGCACTTCTCTCTGGGCCCTTATATGATAGTAGCCATCGTGATTAAAGCCCAGGCTTGATGCAAAATTGCCTGCATTTGAATGCCGGCTCTGCCACATGTTACCTGGATGACGCTGGGCAAATTACCTAAATTCTCTGATTCTCAGTTTCTTCATTTCAAATTAAGGATGGCAGTAGTACCTACCTCAAAGGGTTGTTATGAATACTGTATTCAATAAGTGAATGCAGATAAAGCACTTAGAATTGTGCCTGGCACATAGTGTCATGTAAGGGTTAATTATTACAATTATCTCTAACAGGGAGAAAAAATATATACCTAATATTTACCATAATTATACTCCCTGTTTAAAAATGTTTAGATTATTTCAAATTCAAGTTACATTCTAAGCGATTCTCAGAATAACAATTTAGCTTTAAAAGAACCTCAGATGCCTTTAACACAATCTCTCCTCCAATGCCATAGCAAAAGGCCTGGCATGGAGTAGGTTGTAGTATCTTCTCAACAAACACTTGCTGTGTGAATGAGTGGCACTGAAAATGCTAAACAGTTAAAAGACAGACCGGTAGTTATTGCACTAAGTAGAGGTATTCTGGGTGCTTTGGGAACACAGAAGAGGTGGCTCTAAACCCGACGTGGGTGGGAGGAGATCTATGAAAGCTACCCAGAGGCAGTGATACTCAGCTGAGGCCTGAAGTATGCACAGGAGCTGGCCTGATGAAGAAAGGGTCTAGACAGTCAATACTATTTACGACATTATTTCTCACCAAACTATTCAAAACAGAGAATTAGTTAATGAGAATCATTTTATTGATGTTTATACCATAATGCATATGTGGTATTTCACTTTGTCACCTATTGTTCTAACTGGTATCCAATTATTCTAAATAGGTAGAGATTCCTTGTAAGCCAGATTAAAATTGTATTTTCAGCCTTTTGAAAAACCTAGGAATCTTTTACTTAGTGGTTATGATGTGCTGGCCTTGTAATGAGCTCTTTTAAAAAATTCATTTTAAATTAATTCATTTTAATTCATCTAAACTTCACAAGAAGGAAATTCTCTTACTGCCCACCTTGATAAACTAAGTAGCAGAGCCAGGATTTGAACTCAAGGCTTTAAAGTGCATGCTCTTAATTACTACACTAAATGAAGTTTTGGATTAATTGCTCACTAGAAGTGATCTTGTTTTCCTTACATGTAATTTGAAGAAATATTTAGAGAAATAACTCCTTTAATGATATCAATTCAGATTTTCATTCTGAGAACTTTTGTAAACTGTTACACACAGTGTAATTTATGTTTCCTTTTGACACTACAAAGATGAACCCATCACAAGATTTCTTTCTGGTCAGCACTGTTCTCCAACTGAAAGTGCTTTCACATCCACATTTTCATTTGCTTTTTCCCCAGAGGGTATAGAAAACTATTTGAATAATGCATATTACTTTCTATACTCTTTCAACAGAACGTTGCATACTTAAATCATTAAAATGGAGTCTTGGGTATGGACTCAAAATTAAAAAAAATAAAATAAAGAAAACTTTATTTGTAAATACCTGGAACAGTAGTCAATGTCTAAATGTATTAGCTAAATCCAAAAATATATTAAAAAGTCTAAGAGGGGGAAGATGGCGGAAGAGTAAGACGCGGAGATCACCTTCCTCCCCACAGATACATCAGAAATACATCTACACGTGGAACAACTCCTACAGAACACCTACTGCACGCTGACAGAAGACCTCAGACCTCCCAAAAGGCAAGAAACTCCCCACATACCTGGGTAGGGCCAAAGAAAAAAGAATAAACAGAGACAAAAGGATAGTGATGGGACCTGCACCAGTGGGAGGGAGCTGTGAAGGAGGAAAGGTTCCAACACACTAGGAAGCCCCTTCGCAGGTGGAGACTGTGGGTGGCGGAGCGGGAAAGCTTCGAAGCCGCAGAGGAGAGCACAGCAACAGGGGTGAGGAAGGCAAAGCGGAGAGATTCCTGCACAGAGGATCAGGGCCGACCAGCGCTCAACAGCCCGAGAGGCTTGTCTGCTCACCCGCTGGGGCACGCAGGGGCTGGGAGCTGAGGCTCGGGGCTTCGGTGGCTGGAGCACAGGGAGAGGACTGGGGTTGGTGGCGTGAACACAGCCTGCAGGGGGTTAGTGCACCACGGCTGGCCGGTAGGGAGTCCGGGAAAAAGTCTGGACCTGCCGCAGAGGCAAGAGACTTTTTCTTCCCTCTTTGTTTCCTGGTGCGCGAGGAGAGGGAATTAAGAACGCTGCTTAAAGGAGCTCCAGAGACGGGCGCGGACCCCAGAGACAGGCATGGGACGCTAAGGCTGCTGCTGCCGCCACCAAGAAGCCTGTGTGCGAGCACAGGTCACTATCCACACCTACCTTCCATGAATCCTGTGCAGACCGCCACTGCCAGAGTCCCGTGATCCAGGGACAACTTCCCTGGGAGAACACATGGCGCGCCTCAGGCTGGTGTAATATCACGCTGGCCTCTGCAGCCACAGGCTCGCTCCGCACTTCGTACCTCTCCCTCCCCCGGCCTGAGTGAGCCAGAGCCCCCGAATCAGCGGCTGCTCTAAGCCCGTCCTGTCTGAGCAAAGAACAGACGCCTTCCCGCGAACTACACGCAGAGGCAGGGCCAAATCCAAAGCTGAGCCCCGGAAGCTGTGTGAACAGAGAAAGGGAAATCCCTCCCAGCAGCCTCAGAAGCAGCGGATTAAAGCTCCACAATCAACTTGATGTACCTGCATCTGTGGAATACATGAATAGAGAACCAGTCATCCCAAATTGAGGAGGTGGACTTTCAGAGCAAGATTTATTATTTTTTCCCCTTTTCCTCTTTTTGTGTGTATGTGTATGCTTCTGTGTGAGATTTTGTCTGTATAGCTTTGCTTCTACCATTTGTCTTAGGGTTCTATCCGTCAGTATTTTTTTTTACTTAAAAAAATTTTTTCTTACTATTTTTTATTTTAATAACTTTATTTTATCTTACTTTATTTTTTTCCTCTTTCTTTCTTTCTACTTTTTCTCCCTTTTATTCTGAGCCGTGTGGATGAAAGGCTCTTGGTGCTGTAGCCAAGGAGTCAGTGCTGTGCCTCTGAGGTGCGAGAGCCAACTTCAGGACAGTGGTCCACAAGAGACCTCCCAGCTCCACGTAATATCAAATGGCGAAAATCTCCCAGAGATCTCCATCTCACCACCAGCACCCAGCTTCACTCAACGACCAGCAAGCTACAGTGCTGGACACCCTACCCCAAACAACTAGCAAGACAGGAACACAACCCCACCCATTAGCAGAGAGGCTGCCTAAAATCATAATAAGTCCACAGACACCCCAAAACACACCACCAGACATACACCTGCCCACCAGAAAGACAAGATCCAGCCTCATCCACCAGAACACAGGCACTAGTCCCCTCCAACAGGAAGCCTACACAACCCACTGAGCCAACTTTAGCCACTCGGGACAGACACCAAAAACAACGGGAACTACGAACCTGCAGCCTGCAAAAAGGAGACCCCAAACACAGTAAGATAAGCAAAATGAGAAGACAGAAAAACACACAGCAGATGAAGGAGCAAGATAAAAACCCACCAGACCTAACAAATGAAGAGGAAATAGGCGGTCTACCTGAAAAAGAATTCAGAATAATGATAGTAAAGATGATCCAAAATCTTGGAAATAGACTAGAGAACATGCAAGAAACATTTAACAAGGACCTAGAAGAACTAAAGAGGAAACAAGCAACGATGAACAACACAATAAATGAAATTAAAAATACTCTAGAAGGGATCAATAGCAGAATAACTGAGGCAGAAGAATGGATAAGTGACCTGGAAGATAAAATAGTGAAAATAACTACTGCAGAGCAGAATAAAGAAAAAAGAATGAAAATAACTTAGGGCAGTCTCAGAGACCTCTGGGACAACATTAAATGCACCAACATTCGAATCATAGGGGTTCCAGAAGAAGAAGAGAAAAAGAAAGGGACTGAGAAAATATTTGAAGAGATTATAGTTGAAAACTTCCCTAATATGGGAAAGGAAATAGTTAATCAAGTCCAGGAAGCACAGAGAGTCCCATACAGGGTCAATCCAAGGTGAAACACGCCAAGACACATATTAATTAAACTGTCAAAAATTAAATACAAAGAAAACGTATTAAAAGCAGCAAGGGAAAAACAACAAATAACACACAAGGGAATCCCCATAAGGTTAACAGCTGATCTTTCAGCAGAAACTCTGCAAGCCAGAAGGGACTGGCAGGACATATTTAAAGTGATGAAGGAGAAAAACCTACAACCAAGATTATTACTCTACCCAGCAAGGATCTCATTCAGATTTGATGGAGAAATTAAAACCTTTTCAGACAAGCAAAAGCTGAGAGAGTTCAGCACCACCAAACCAGCTTTACAACAAATGCTAAAGGATCTTCTCTAGGCAAGAAACACAAGAGAAGGAAAAAACCTACAATAACAAACCGAAAACAATTAAGAAAATGGGAATAGGAACATACATATCAAGAATTACCTTCAATGTAAATGGATTAAATGCTCCCACCAAAAGACACAGACTGGCTGAATGGATACAAAAACAAGACCCATATATATGCTGTCTACAAGAGACCCACTTTAGACCTAGAGACACATACAGACTGAAAGCGAGGGGATGGAAAAAGATATTCCATGCAAATGGAAATCAAAAGAAAGCTGGAGTAGCAATTCTCGTATCAGACAAAATAGACTTTAAAATAAAGACTATTAGAAGAGACAAAGAAGGACACTACATAATGATCAAGGGATCGATCCAAGAAGAAGATATAACAATTGTAAATATTTATGCACCCAACATAGGAGCACCTCAATACATAAGGCAAATACTAACAGCCATAAAAGGGGAAATCAGGGATTCCCTGGTGGCGCAGTGGTTGAAAGTCCGCCTGCTAATGCAGGGGACACGGGTTCGTGCCCCAGTCCGAGAAGATGCCACATGCCGCGGAGCGGTTGGGCCCATGAGCCATGGCCACTGAGCCTGCGCGTCCAGAGCCTGTGCTCTGCAACAGGAGAGGCCACAACAGTGAGAGGCCCCCATACCACAAAAAAAAGGGGAAATCGAGAGTAACACATTCATAGTAGTGGACTTTAACATCCCACTTTCACCAATGGACAGATCATCCAAAATGAAAATAAATAAGGAAACACAAGCTTTAAATGATACATTAAACAAGGTGGACTTAATTGATATTTATAGGACATTCCATCCAAAGACAACAGAATACACTGTTTTCTCAAGTGCTCATGGAACATTCTCCAGGATGGATCATATCTTGGGTCACAAATCAAGCCTTGGTAAATTTAAGAAAATTCAAATTGTATCAAGTATCTTTTCTGACCACAACGCTATGAGACTAGATATCAATTACAGGAAAATATCTGTAAAAAATACAAACACATGGAGGCTAAACAATACACTACTTAATAACGAAGTGATCACTGAAGAAACCAAAGAGGAAATCAAAAAATACCTAGAAACAAATGAAAATGGAGACACAACAACCCAAAACCTATGGGATGCAGCATAAGCAGTTCTAAGAGGGAAGTTTATAGCAATACAATCCTACCTTAAGAAACAGGAAACATCTCGAATAAACAACCTAACCTTGCACCTAAAGAAATTAGAAAAAGAAGAACAAAAAAACCCCAAGGTTAGCAGAAGGAAAGAAATCATAAAGATCAGATCAGAAATAAATGAAAAAGAAATGAAGGAAATGATAGCAAAGATCAATAAAACTAAAAGCTGGTTCTTTGAGAAGATAAACGAAATTGATAAACCACTAGCCAGACTCATCAAGAAAAAAAGGGAGAAGACTCAAATCAATAGAATTAGAAATGGAAAAGGAGAAGTAACAACTGACACTGCAGAAATACAAAAGATCATGAGAGATTACTACAAGCAACTCCATGCCAATAAAATGGAAAACCTGGAAGAAATGGACAAATTCTTAGAAATGCACAACTGCCAAGATTGAATCAGGAAGAAATAGAAAATATGAACAGACCAATCACAAGCACTGAAATTGAAACTGTGATTAAAAATCTTCCAACAAACAAAAGCCCAGGACCAGATGGCTTCACAGGAGAATTCTATCAAACATTTAGAGAAGAGCTAACACCTATCCTTCTCAAACTCTTCCAAAATATAGCAGAGGGAGGAACACTCCCAAACTCATTCTACGAGGCCACCATCACCCTGATACCAAAACCAGACAAGGATGTCACAAAGAAAGAAAACTACAGGCCAATATCATTGATGAACATAGATGCAAAAGTCCTCAACAAAATACTAGCAAACAGAATCCAACAGCACATTAAAAGTAGCATACACCATGATCAAGGGGGTTTATTCCAGGAATGCAAGGATTCTTCAATATACGCAAATCAATCAATGTGATACACCATATTAACAAATTGAAGGAGAAAAACCATATGGTCCTCTCAATAGATGCAGAGAAAGCTTTCGACAAAATTCAACACGCATTTATGATAAAAACCCTGCAGAAAGTAGGCATAGAGGGAACTTTCCTCAACATAATAAAGGCCATATATGACAAACCCACAGCCAACATCGTCCTCAATGGTGAAAAACTGAAAGTATTTCCACTAAGATCAGGAACAAGACAAGGTTGCCCACTCTCACCACTCTTATTCAACATAGTTGTGGAAATTTTAGCCACAGCAATCAGAGAAGAAAAGGAAATAAAAGGAATCCAAATCGGAAAAGAAGAAGTAAAGCTGTCACCGTTTGCAGATGACATGATACTATACATAGAGAATCCTAAATATACTAGAGCTAATCAAAGAATTTGGTAAAGTAGCAGGACACAAAATTAATGCACAGAAATCTCTGGCATACCTATACACTAATGATGAAAAATCTGAAAGTGGAATCAAGAAAACACTCCCATTTACCACTGCAACAAAAAGATTAAAATATCTAGGAATAAACCTACCTAAGGAGACAAAAGACCTATATGCAGAAAATTATAAGACACTGATGAAAGAAATTAAAGATGATACAAATAGATGGAGAGATATACCGTGTTCTTATACTGGAAGAATCAACATTGTGAAAATGACTCTACTACCCAAAGCAATCTGCAGATTCAATGCAATCCCTATCAAACTACCACTGGCATTTTTCACAGAACTAGAACAAAAAATTTCACAATTTGTATGGAAACACAAAAGACCCCGAATAGCCAAAGCAATCTTGAGAACGAAAAACGGAGCTGGAGGAATCAGGCTCCCTGACTCAGACTATACTACAAAGCTACAGTAATCAAGACAGTATGGTACTGGAACAAAAACAGAAATATAGATCAATGTAACAGCATAGAAGGCCCAGAGATAAACCCACGCACATATGTTCACCTTATCTTTGATAAAAGAGGCAGGAATGTACGGTGGAGAAAGGACAGCCTTTTCAATAATTGGTGCTGGGAAAACTGGACAGGTACATGTAGAAATACGAGATTAGAACACTCCCTAACACCATACACAAAAGTAAACTCATAATGGATTAAAGACCTAAATGTAAGGCTAGAAACTACCAAACTCTTAGAGGAAAACATAGGCAGAACACTCTATGACATAAATCACAGCAAGATCCTTTTTGACCCACCTCCTAGAGAAATGGAAATAAAAACAAAAATAAACAAATGGGAACTAATGAAACTTGAAAGCTTCTGCACAGCAAAGGAAACCATAAACAAGACCAAAAGACAACCCTCAGAATGGGAGAAAATATTTGCAAATGAAGCAACTGACAAAGGATTAATCTGCAGAATTTACAGGCAGCTCATGCAGCTCAATAACAAATAAACAACCCAATCCAAAAATGGGCAGAAGACCTAAATAGACATTTCTCCAAAGACGATATACAGAGTGCCAACAAACACATGAAAGAATGCTCAACATCATTAATCATTAAAGAAATGCAAATCAAAACTACAATGAGATATCATCTCACACCAGTCAGAATGGCCATCATCAAAAAATCTAGAAACTGTAAATGCTGGAGAGGGTGTGGAGAAAAGGGAACCCTCTTGCACTGCTGGTAGGAATGTGAATTGGTACAGCGACTATGGAGAACAGTATGGAGGTTCCTTAAAAAACTACAAATAGAACTACCATATGACCCAGCAATCCCACTACTGGGCATATACCCTGAGGAAACCATAATTCAAAAAGAGTCATGTACCAAAATGTTCATTGCAGCTCTATTTACAATAGCCAGAAGATGGAAACAACCTAAGTGTCCATCATTGGATGAATGGATAAAGAAGATGTGGCACGTATATACAATGGAATAATACTCAGCCATAAAAAGAAAGGAAATTGAGTTATTTGTAGTGAGGTGGATGGACCTAGAGTCTGTCATACAGATTGAAGTAAGTCAGAAAGAGAAAGACAAATACCATATGCTAACACACAAAAATGGAATCTACGGGAAAAAAAATGTCATGAAGAACCTAGGGGTAAGACAGGAATAAAGATGCAGACCTACTAGAGAATGGACTTGAGGATATGTGGAGGGGGAAGGGTAAGCTGGGACAAAGTGAGAGAGTGGCATGGACATATATACACTACCAAACGTAAAATAGATAGCTAGTGGGAAGCAGCCGCATAGCACAGGGAGATCAACTCAGTGCTATGTGACCACCTAGAGGGGTGGGATAGGGAGGGTGGGAGGGAGGGAGACTCAAGAGGGAAGAGATATGGGAACATATGTATATGTATAACTGATTCACTTTGTTATAAAGCAGAAACTAACACACCATTGTAAAGCAATTATACTCCAATAAAGATGTAAAAAAGAAAGAAAGAAAGAAAGAAAAAGACAAATACCGTACACTAACACATATATATGGAATCTAAGAAAAAAAAAATGTCATGAAGAACCTAGGGGTAAGACAGGAATAAAGACACAGACCTACTAGAGAATGGACTTGAGGATATGGGGAGGGGCAAAGGTAAGCTGTGACAAAGTGAGAGAGTGGCATGGACATATATACACTACCAAACGTAAAATAGACAGCTAGTGGGAAGCAGCCGCATAGCACAGGGAGATCAGGTCTGTGCTTTGTGACCACCTAGAGGGGTGGGATAGGGAGGGTGGGAGGGAGGGAGACACAAGAGGGAAGAGATATGGGAACATATGTATATGTATAACTGATTCACTTTGTTATAAAGCAGAAACTAACGCACCATTGTAAAGCAATTTTACTCCAATAAATGTAAGAAAAATAAATAAAAAATTTGAAACATAAAAAAAAATACAGTTGCATAGTCTAGGCATTGAGTAAGGTTCTGCCCACACACACACACACAGGGGGAATGAATATGTAAAGAAAAAAAAAAATATATATATATATTTTAGCATTCATCAAACACTATCTTTCAAATAAAGAAGTAGAGAAGTTCTTTCTCCTATTAAAGCAGCTTCATTTTCAGCCTTTCTTTGCAAAAGGAGTTGAATGCATGAAGCCATCTGGCTGTGCTATTGCCTCTCCTTAGATATTAACAGATGTGAAGAGCAGGCCAGTGGCCCCCTCGACCTTCACCACTAGCCAATGTAATCATCATCCTCTATCATTCTGAAGATTTCCCCTTTTACACTTTTTTCCCCTAAGACCTTTGGTTACATATATCCCCACTATTGGCAACAAATCACAATGCTGGATCCCATTAGGTTTCCACTAATGTCTTCTAGTCACTTCTGTATTCTTCCATATCAGAGGATATAACTGGCTCCACCAGGAAATAAAAGAGGTCATTGCAGCAGCCGTGACTTTCAAGCCATTTGCTAAATTTAGCTGTCCAATACTTTCCACTCTAATGAAAACTGTGGACTACAATTATAGAATGCTGGAACAGAACAGGAGCTTAAAGGTCACTAAGTCCAATCTCCTTGTTTGTCTGAGGAAAGTATGGCGGCCTAGATATAGCCTCTGATTTGCTTGAGGCCACAGAGCTTGTTAGTGGTAGGGATAGAAGTTGAACTGAGATCTGCTCAGTCCTGAGAGCAATGTTGTCCTCACTCCACCACAGACGCTCTGCATTCCATGATCAGTCTTACCTAACCAGATCTCACAGCATAAATATAGCTGATATTATTGGTTGTGGCTTACCCTCCATGGCAATTCATCAATTTGGTAGCTGGATGTGAAATAACAAAGGTGTCTGACGGATAAGGTTCTCCAAGAGAAATGAAATGATCCTATACCCAAACCCTGCCCCCAACTCTAAAAACGTACTGCTTTATGTTCATCAATAATGAATGGCCCATCCCTGCAATACTCAGAGGGAGCTTACATTGCACTTTTGAGCAGCCGGTTAGTAATGTACAGTGGATAGAGCCTTTCTTTCAAATCCCGGGGCAGCAGGTCCTTCAAGGCTAGCATTGCATTTTCAATTAGCTGCTGAGTGAATGCTTGGCATGTGTATATTAGTGAAGAGGCACACAATTAGCTTACAGTTCGTTTCTGCATTGTGCTGAGAGGATCTAAGGGATTGGTGGGGGAACAGGCAAGCCAGGCATCACTGTGGATGTTGAAGAAGGGAGTTACTCAGACCTCGGCATCTTCACTTGCTTTCTCTAGAATTACAGCTATTTATTACGAAGCATTCTGTAGCGGGGTGGAGTGCGCCTGAGGAAACACATCCCAGACACCACCTGGGGTTAGTCTTTCTGAGCCCTTCACATCTCTAATTCTCATCATTGTCATGGAGCCCAACAGTCCCAAAAAGATACAATTTGCTGTGCCTTTATTCCAGAGTCAGATTGCACCTGAAGCAGCTGAACAGGTAAGTGGAACTGGGTGGGGACCAGCTCCTGTATGTAAGTAATACAGACGTATATTCTTGTTATTAATTGAAAGCTTCTCCACCTCTTGAATTTGCCTAACTTTGTGACCTCCCAGGACATATGAACGAAAAATAATTTCGTTTCCACATGCACTTGTATTTGAGTTGCATTGGGGGAACTACTGGCTAAAATGCAGCATTTCATGTGATACAAATTAGCACCCATTAAGGAAAAATGGTTATATTAGCAGTTTAGATTGGAATCCAAAAATCTGTTTGCTTTTGCTTATTAAAATAACAGGTTCAACATTTAGAGAAACTTCAAAATTTTTTTTCAAAATTAGCAAGCTTTTTATTATTTATAATAAAATTATTTATTATTATTCATTTAACAATGAAAGCATTAAATCTTGGAATAATTTCAGATTACAGGCTTAATGTTTCATTTTAATGTTTTCATTGTGTATCCAAAGCAGTAATTATATGTAATATATTATAGGATCGCAGGTATATGTATAATTTAAGAAACATTTTATTCAGGTATTAAAAATGGTATTTTAACACAACCTGGATTTTTCCCAAGTTTAATATGTCTATATATCTTTAGTTCTCTCTCTCTCTCCCTCTCTCATGTGAGATTGGTTTACTGTATCACCTTTCATATTCAGATTACTTAGACTCTTGATTCAATGGAACCACTCAAAAGATCATTTGTGGTAAAATTACAACAGTGAGGAGGCAAAAACAAATTTATGGGGTCTGCTACCTAATTCATTAATTTCTTAAACCCTAAATTATTCCTGAAGCCTCTCCCAAATATTATATACAAAGTCTTAAAAGTAATTATTGAATCTGAGACTCTCAACTTCCTAGGATGTTTTGATAATCTGAAGTAGATTCACCCAAACTCAAGCCAGATAAATACAACCTTGAACGTGTATCTATGTTGAATGGGGCATTGGTTCTATCCTGGACAAGATATCATTGTTTAAAATTTATTCACTATCCTACTGATTTGGGAATTTACTTATATATTTAAAAAATCAAGGATACATTAGAAATTCTAATCATAATATGTTCCTGTAACTCCTAAAATAAGGAGAAAAACCCCCGCACCAAACCTATTAGTTTTAAGTGAATTATATACTTTTGTAAGATCCATATTCATTCTTTCTGTGTTAATTTGTTCTAAATAATACTATAGAAAATAAGAAAAGTTCATAATATTAATTGAAGTTAAGAACGTATGCTGTTAAATTTAACCTGCTGGAAATTTGAGTTTTCTAAGCTTCTCTTACCCCATTTAGAAATAAGTGTAATGGATCTCGAAAGCTTCATCAATTTATGAGGCTCCAAGAGAGCCACTAAAATTAGCAAGTCATCCCTGTACCTTCACTGCATATTAGTATTCAGTGGTATCATTTGGTTACATACAACTATTTCTTTTCTGTGGAAATGCAGCTTTTTGATCAAAGAAGGTGATATTAATATCTGACAGTTCTACTGCCTGGCTTTCTATTATTCAAAATAAAATTAGCGAGCGCCTACTGTGTGCCCCCCAGAAATTTGCTCTTTATGTTGGGAAAAGATGAGGATGGGACAGCCTTGCAAGCTGTAGAGTAACCTGGAACAGAGTCTGACAGTCTCTGACCTTAGCTGGGCCTTTGTTGTTCACAGATCAGGAAAAGAAGACCTACACCAGCATCACTTGTGATTCTCAATGAACATAACCCCCCAGGTAAAGAAGCATGATGTCTTATGTACTGATGTGACAGAATAGAATTGTTTGAGGAACATCAAAGAGCATGCCATTGCCAACAGATTTCAATTTGGGATTTCAGTTAGCAATAATCTAATAAGCTAGTCTATACAATGGATCATAAACAAAATCAGAAATAGATATTATGAAAACTGTCTCAGTCAACTGCCTGCTTTTCCTCTAGAATGACTTACTGGTGACGATATGCTATGAAATGTTTTGTTAGCAATCACTGTCATGTGTTCAGGTGTTTGCATAGAATCTGGTTCAGTGCTTATTAATGAGCCTGGTAGAAAGTTGTTTAATTAGGTTTCATAGCTCAAATTGCAGCCCTGGAGATGCTTATATCTTTACAGAGTTGTTTTTTAATCAAAGGTTATCATGGGGTGGGCAATGAGCCAGCATTGGCTACAGCTTTGATGCTGATGTAATCTCTGAATAATGCAATTGACAAGTAACCAGATCAATTTTCAGCACTGCCCATTTGGGAGCCATTCTGAAGAGTTGCATCCATTTGTTGAGGTTTTATTCTCCATTTCCCGTATAAAGTAAAGCTGCATTATTATTCCTGATAAAGGACTATGATCTGCAACACACAAACATTATGTACTTATTGAATGGGGGTGATTTTAATTTCACATTTAAGCTCTGTTTCTAGAAATACAAGTAAGACAGCAAAGGTCACGGCACTAATTTGTATCCAGGCAGGACTTGTTGTTGGATTTTTTGCAGGTACAAACAATAAAGGTGGCTAAAAAGAGTTTAGTGGAAACATAGTAAGTGTAATCACAGATTGTAGTGAATGATTCGTTTTAAGAACACTGGGGCAAAACAGTCTTTGACTTTTTCAGATTCCTTTCTAATTAGAGAAACATATATAAGAAAGTAAAATTCTAATAGCATATTAGTCATGGAGCCCAAATACAGAAAGATGTTCAGTTGTTGGGAAACAAATAGGCAAATTTATTCCTGCTGAAAACAAAGAATTATAATTTGATGCTGTATCTTTAAAGTGCTACAGCATTTTAAAATCATTTTCAAATATATTATTTCACTTAATAAATATAACATATTTGGTTGAATAAGAGATGCAACTGGTAAGAGGTGCAAATAAATAGAAGTAAATAAACATAATAATGAAATCTTTTCATATTGGAGGTAATTTTAGAGCAATTTTCCATCACAGCCTTTTGCTCATAGTAGCAGACTTCTCCACAGTGTCCTAGAACTTACCTCTCTATGCTAACCTTGAAAAGTGTTGCCCAAAGATATAACAAGAACAGAATCTTCATAATTTCATCTGTACTAAATACTTCTTTCCTATCCAACAATTCTTTATGTTTCAAATATTATCTGAACATTCTCTATCAAACAAAACAAATAACAGCAACAACAAAAAAACTTAATTGTTAAATGACCTTGTTAAAGCAATTGTTGCTTTTAGCCCTCAAAAGCAATGTGTTCTTTGACAAATAAAAATCGGGTGCAGCTTTAAATCCTGGTAAATAAACAAATCTCTTCAATTTATTGAAATTGCCCAGGACACATATGAGTATTCTTGGAATCACCTATCATTAATGCTCTTTAAAATTCAAGTCCCTGAAAATCTTTCTTGTCAATTAATGAAGCAAAGAAAATTAAATTTTCCATTACAGAGACATAATTAACAAACCTTTCCAAATTCATATGATAAGATCAGTATATTGTAATCATTGTTAAATGAATTAGACATGGCTTACTTAAAAAAAATCTTTTCAGGAGTTTGCAGAAATAGTCTGTTATAAAAGAATATTTGAAAGAATGATTTAATTTTAGATTAGAAATAAAGGAAATAGCAAGATATTTCAACATGTAAATCCAGATTGTTTGCTAGTTCATCTTTGCCTGTGTAAACATATAGATGAGGTGGGCATCTGATTGGTAAGATTCCAGGGGCAACAAAATGTCACATCAGTCCCTTTCTAACCAACAGCCTAGAATTCTCAGCAGTAGAAACACGAGGGAAACAGTTACATAACCTGTTAAGGATATATCCTCCGGCATAGATTAATCAATTTAATTCAAAATAATGGGACACAAGACTAAAAATGTTAAATTGAAGGCATCTTACCTGAAAAAGTTTAAAAGCAAAGGGTGTGTCTTTATGGTGGAGAGGGCAGAAACAATGTTTGCTTCTTGGAATGACTCTAAACAGCCAATGGCAGTAAAAAGGTACTAGAAGCCAGAGATGCAGGGGTAGAGGTGCACCAAAGACAAATTTCATCTTTTTCAAATGTTTTCTAGGGCTACCAGTTTGACCTTGTAGCAAACTGCTTATCTTTCAGAATTTTTAATCTTCTGAGTAAGTGCCTATTTATGATAACCTCTCTGAGGTTATACAGTAAGAGTCTCATTGTCTCGTCTTGTACTATTTGCTTTTACTCTTGTACAATATGTAGTTAACTGGTTTGGTTTCTATATTTTTAAAGGGATGACTATATATAAATCTTCTCTATTTAGAAGTAAATGCAATGTCACTTTCTGCAATTTATTTCATCACATTTCTAGATTTACTTAAACATTACTTGTATTTACAATAGTAGGCTTATGAGAAGACTGTATATTTATTTGGCTACCAGTATTAGAAACTTAGAATTGGGAAAGAACTTCAGAAAATACCTAATCTAACCACACTTCTTCATGAAAGATACAGAAATCGACCCAAGTCCCTGAGACTTGCTCCATTTTGTATATATCAGAGAAGAATCCATAGTTACAACTAGTTTTCAATATGAGATCAAATAATTTTACAGGTTAGAAAAGTTTCTTATGAAAAACTTGAGTAATGCCCCACTTTATTCTAAAATAACTCTTCATTTACTTTTGTCAATAAAAGTTCATTTACTCACCTTTTTAAAAAAATTATTTATTTATTTATTTACTTACTTATTTATTCGTCTGCACTTGCGGGCTTGTGGGATCTCAGTTCCCCAGGGATTGAACCCAGGCCACGGCAGTGAAAGCCCAGAATCCTAACCACTAGGTCACCAGGGAACTCCCTACTCACCTTTTTAAATACATAAGGCAATTCTTCATTACCTTCTTTTCTGGATTGAATATTCCCAGCACCCAATAAGGGCCTTAATGAGCTCTATCCAAATTCTCCTTGTCTCTAGGCCTTTGGAGCCTAGCGCTGGACACAGTCTTCCAGTAAAAAGCCAGATTAGAACAGGCCTTCTGAATATTAAAGTTTGTGGCATGCATTCTTTTCCACTTGCTGTTAGGCAGAGACAATATGGTTACAACTAAGTATAATGGACCTGATGCCTATTGAACATGAGTGAACTGTAAAAGGCCAGGAGCTTACTGAAGATTTGGATAAGTACACAGGAGTTCTGGCATCATTTAGAAGTTTGTTGTACATCTAATAAGTGGGACCAGACATATAATGTAAAATGGGGGATATTTATTGAACTTCCTATCACAGCCAAATTTGGGGGAGACTGACTTTCTCTTCAACACTTTTCGCTCCAAATATTCTTAGAAATGAGGAATAAAAATAAAGCATTTTCTCACATGGGCCATGTTCCTAAAAATTACTTAATAATGAGACATATGAATTCAATATCTCACCATCTCCTTTCAATCTTGAGAGTAAGTCTAGTCAGTAAAGAGAACGGGGATTTCCAGTTGATTGGGCTATTTGTCTCCACACACTGAAAAAGAAGCCACAGTCTGTTCTGGAAGTAGCATGTGACTTTCTAAATGAGGCTTGCATTTTAGGAATTTGACAGTAAGTTGACTAATAAGATTTTCAAGGCTCTGTATTTAAAATCCTGAGACACTGGATGACACAGAATATTGCTGGACTCAGACTGAGCTGTTCAAAGCAGAGAGGCTCCAGAAATTTTCAGTGATGTGAGGTTTTGCAGGGTCATCAAGTTAAAGTGGACATTTATTTCTAGTGTTAGGGCATTCATATGCAAACAGTCTCTCTTCATGGAGACCCTGTATTTTACAAAATGAGTGATTGGTAGGCAATGGGCACCCTGAGTACAAGTTCCAGGAATCTCACTGAGGATTTTCCTGGGATTCTTAAGGATGGGTAAGACATCATCAGTCCCACACCTGGAGGGGCCTGTCACCCGCAGGGACCTCCAA
The DNA here is from genome assembly GCF_937001465.1 of Orcinus orca. Lineage (NCBI taxonomy): Eukaryota > Metazoa > Chordata > Mammalia > Artiodactyla > Delphinidae > Orcinus > Orcinus orca. The sequence continues at coordinate 69,383,065 of NC_064565.1, forward strand.
TCAAATGTGTTCAAGTAAAAGCTGTACTGGACCTATAGTCCATACAGTTTTGTTTCATTCTTTTTTCTCATCTTCCTTGGGAATATGGCTGTAATTCATTCTGATCTACAATTGTCGTTGATTGTTCAGCATTTATTTTGCCTTCTGAACATTAATGACAGTACAAAAGAAAGAAAGGTCCAGTGTTTGAAGACTCTTCAAGGTTTAACTGGTATGAATTTCTGTCAGAAAAGCCTATTTTTTTCTCCTCAGCATTTATTTCTATAAGTTATGGAATGCCAAACCATGCTGAATGAGTTAAAAGATAAGTAATGCAGGGACTTTTCTGGTGGTCCAGTGGTTAAGACTCTGAGCTCCCAATGCAGGGGGGACAGATTCCATCCCTAGTCGGGGAACTAAGATCTCACATGCTGCACAGCGCAGCCAAAAAAAAAAAAAATTTCAAAGATAAGTGATGCATGTGGCTTTCAGAGGTTCATGTACTGTACAACTGATTGACTGATTTTCCTATAACTATTCAGTCTGTGCAGCCAAATAGCCCCATCAATAGGAATAATTGTGAGCCAAAGATGAGGTTCCAGTTCTTAGTCATGCCAAAGTTTGCTATACTATAAGTGTTCAAAGGACTAGTGTAATCTTCAAATTGAATGGAAGAAAAATGAAAGGGCAAATTACAAAACTATGAAATAGTGCTGTTTTATTTCAGCAAGATTACTACTTTTGCTCATTTTGAGCAATAGCATATACTGCTCATCTTTTACACTGAGTTTAATAAGAAATAGCTTAGTGAAATATGAATTATGGTAGGTTCAATTCACTTCCTTTTTCTTGGTCTCTGTTTTCCTACTTGTGGGGATTATAGCAGGTGAAAATAACCCTAAGGTACTTCTGCATAATGTTGAAAGGCAGTGTTTGTAGTAGGTAAAGCACTGCCTTTGGAGTAAGACTTGGGTTTGAATTCCAGCTTTGCCGGTTTCTGGTAGTGAGACATTGGGTGTGCAGTTGACCTCTGTGGGCTCAGTTTCCCCCTTTTTAAAAGAGGACATCGAGGTATAAGAAAATGCGTAGCACAGTGTCTGCAACCAAACAGATACTGAAGACATGCGATCCCCCTGTGTCATTATATCCATGCTGAGTTCTCCTAAAACCTGCATTTCCTTTTTTTTTTTTTTTTTTTTTGCGGTATGCGGACCTCTCACCGTTGTGGCCTCTCCCGTTGTGGAGCACAGGCTCCGGATGCGCAGGTTCAGCGGCCATGGCTCACAGGCCCAGCCAGCACGAACCTGCATCCCCTGCATCGGCAGGCGGACTCTCAACCACTGCGCCACCAGGGAAGCCCTAAAACCTGCATTTCTTATCAGAAGATGGCCCAGCTCTTTTCCCTTCCTGACTGCATTAGGCGGTGTCAAACAGTGTCCCCATGAGGCATTGGTTCTTGATAAGAGAAAAGATGTACCATAATTCCTAATTCATCAGGATAAGAATACACAATTATGGAATTGTTATGGATCTTATACTGTGGCATTTGTTCAACTGACCATGTCTGGTTTACAAACATAATTTTCATGAAATATGAGTCCTTGGGAATATTTTAAAAATAAGCATGCTACTGATGTCTATAAAGTTATGAAAAAATATATTGCAAGTAAGAGATCTTTGTGAAAGATTTGTATCCAATCAAAAAATGCAATTCATGGGAATTCCCTGGTGGTTCGGTGGTTAGGACTCTGTGCTTTCACTGCTGAGGGCCCGGGTTCGATGCCTGATCAGGGAACTGAGATCCTGCAAACCACTTGGTGCAATCAAAAAAAAGGAAAAAAAATGCAATTCATATCCTAATAGTATGTGGAAAGAAAGAAGATTGACTATGGAGTATAAAAATCCTTTAGTGGGGGCTTCCCTGGTGGTGCAGTGGTTGAGAGTCCGCCTGCCGATGCAGGGGACGTGGGTTCGTGCCCCGGTCCGGGAAGATCCCACATGCCGCGGAGCGGCTGGGCCCGTGAGCCATGGCTGCTGAGCCTGCGCGTCCGGAGCCTGTGCTCCGCAACGGGAGAGGCCACGGCAGTGAGAGGCCCGCGTACCGCAAAAAAAAAAAAAAAAAAAAAAAATCCTTTAGTGATATCTATTAAACTCTCATTTGATTGCTCACATTTGATTCCACTCCATTTGCTCTCACTTCCTTCCATACACCGTTCCTGTGCTATATTCTGGGTAAGCTTTCTTCCTCTGGTTCCTCCTTTTGGTTCCTTTGCCAACTCTTAAGACAGCCTAGACTGACTCATTTGTGTAAATCACTTTCCATGTTTTCCAATTAATCTTATTTAAATTGCAGCCTGAGACTCATTTAAATCTCAAAACTTTCCCCTAACTAATCTGATTCATTGTTTGGCTTTGTTATTCCAATACTCTCCTCTCACCTGCAACTCTTGAAGGTATTTATTGATTTATACATTCAATTCAATTAAGTATTTACTGAGTCCTTATTCTAAATCCTCGAGGAACATGTGGACTAGGTAACAGAGAATAATACATCTGGATGAACCAGGATACAATTGTAATAACAGAAATTCCAACAGCTCAGACCACAGTAAGATTAATTCTGGCCAAGACATAGAGGCATTTATTTATCATGCTCACTATTCTATGAAACATTTGTAAAACTTGTCTTGATCTTTTGGCTTTAAGCTTTTAAGAATTGGCATCAGAGCTAAAATTTTACTATTTATTCCAAACTAGTAAGCATAGATATAGCTACTCAAAACTAGTAGCATATCTAGTAGATACTAGATGCCCATGGTCTATTAAATTTAAGTGGATAAAAAAATATATTCTCAAATCCAATGGCAATCTATTAAACTTTTCTGGGCACTTATTCTGGCTAAGGCGCAGTGTTAGCTACTCTAGGGGATAAAATAGGTAAGTCACCATCCCTGACCTCATGGAGAAACCTACCTGAGGCATAATTTGACACATGTATATATATTGGTAGTAAGATCAACAACATGTGGCAAAATACAAAATATATTTCAATTCAGTGCAGAAATGTTTACCATAGGATGTTTTGGGTGATTAGGTTATAATGTTGTAAAATACGGTACAGAGACTAGATGCTTGATAAATGGCAACTCTTATTTTGGAGAGGCCGGCATGTACTACTTAGGAATAGAGGTGTTGGAATCACTCAGGCTTGAATCTGGCTCTCAGATGGCTGCTTACTGCCTGTGTTACCCCAAAAAAGTGGCTCATCCTTTTAAGGTCCATTAAAAGTGGGGAAGCTGGGTTCACGAGGCTCTGAAAAGCTTGTTTTTTTAACACTACCAGATTTCACTCAATATAAAATATATTCATTAGAAATAAGGCTATTCTGCATCCATTGAATAAACAGATGCACATTTTTGTGTCTACATAATAGTACATATGGACAGCACTGTAATCAGCTGTTCTGGGGAGCTTAAGAGCACATTCAATTTCAAATTTAAGCTAGAAAAAGTTTCTAACAGCTCTTTCTAATTGTTTCTATCTCATAATCATATTCAAGGAGAACAGTAAATTACCAAACCTCTAACAAACAATCTAACCAAGCTATGTAGTTAATAGAGAAGGGTTATTTATGTATTTATTTTAGAATTGCTCAGGAACAAGCTTTCAAGCTTTGGGATTTTCTATCCTTTCTTCCACCATTTCTATTCATGACTTTGACCAAGTAGTGATCTGATGCTGTTCCAGCAATACCAGACACAATTTGGTAGCAGAACTTACCAGGGGCTAAAGCTGAAATGTCCGCACAGGGTCCAGGCAGGTGACATAGATGCCTGCCTGGGCTCCATGTAGGATGCTGGGAAGGGTACCGTGGTCTATTGGAGGATGCAAGCTCCATTCAAGGCTGTCAAATTAAACAGATAACACTACAAAGAAAGAAAAAAACACTGTAAGGGACGGAGGCACCTAAGTGGTAAGATTTTAGAGATGCTGGAAAATATCTCCCTAAATCCGTTTCCATACTACCTGAAATTCTACCTTTTGAAGTTGTTGTTAATATTGTTACTATATTCTATCTTTTGAAACACCAGTACTGTGACCAGATGTAACATATTGTCCTGGCAAGTAGTCTACCTGGAGCTCAAAAAGCCTGAGGTGGAGAGAAAGGAAGGTCCTGGAGCAAATGTCCCAGCTGCAAGGATTAGGGCCCTCCGAATTCATCTCTTCCCTCCCAGTCTGTTTGCTGTTATTACCTTCTCCATACTCGTCCTCTTCATATCTTCCTTAGCATTTCAGGGGCCCCTGAACATGCTGGGAAATTTTAAATCTATATCTATGAGTCTTTTCTGTGTTATGGAAAGAAGATTATCTTTGAATTTAACTCAATGATTTTGTATCATTTAGGGTAATTTGATATAGTAATTATAGCGCTTAACAAGGCTATTTGTGAAATAAGTTGCCAAAACCTGCATCATCAAAGGGAGATATCTTGACAGTCTGGTTAGAATACAATTACAGTGCAACCTTGGCAATAATGCTGAGAAAAAAGTACTGTGAGAACTAAGAAAAGCTAGGAAATTTGTAATCTTTCTGGGTTTGTTGTTGTTGTTTCATTCTCTGGGAGCAATTTTCCTTCATTATGGGAAACAATTTTCATAATCACACTCTTTACATATAAATACATATTGACCTGCTCATAAAAATAGAACTGAGTGCACAAAATGGAAGAATGAGAACAACAGTTATTTTGGAATCCAATTTTTAGAATAATTTGCCTCAATGTAACATCAGTTTATGCTTTTTTTCCCTGTCTGTTGAAGAACATACTATTAGAACACATATACACAATAGATATTTCCATGCACAAACACATGTACACATGCTTATATAAGCCAAATACACAACTGTGTGTAAAAATATCACAGGCTATTTATCCATATAATAAAATCCACTTGCACTAAGTGACCTGATTTTAAAAAGGCTAGCACCTACCAAAGTATCTAGAAAAGCTTCATGAATTCAGGTTACAAATGGAATAAAGCTAATAGTTATTATTTAAATTTCTAACCCTTTGAAATTGAAACCAATAAATCAAAAACTAATCACATTTGAAAACCCATGAATAAAAAACATTGAAATTACTGGCATAGATTCAAATGGTGAGATTTGTTAAATTATTTTTTTAAATCAGAAGAATATTTTAAAAAATAAGTTACATTTATTGAATATTAGTTATTTTAAGACTATTCTCTCATTTTGGAGGTTTCCTGTGCCCATTTTCATAATTCATGAATACAGGGAGAAGTATTTTAATTAGAAACAGAAAGTGAGCTCCTCCAACTACCACCTGAAAATCAATGTCTAACTGAAATATGTCCCCTAAATTGAAATCAACATTTAAACTTTTGACCTCAACATTTCTGTTAATGGTATCTCCATTCCTCTAATTGCTGAACCACACAACCTTGGAATCAGCTCTAACCCCTCTCTCTCTCCCTTGCCCCTTGAACCTATCAATGGCTCTTCTGCTGATTCTTCTGTACAGGTTGAATCTATCTCACTATATTTTTATTTTCCCTGCTCAGTCTAGGCACTTATAGCTTTATTCCAAAAGAATACAGTAACTTGCAAACTGCTTTTCCATTGCTTTAACACTGGGAGGTGGTTTTGTGTAGAGTTAAGAGCCCTAATTTCAGAATCAATGAACATGGCATGACTTAGAATCAAATCATGGCATGACTGAATATCTGAGTCTTAGTTTCCAATTCTGTGAAGCATGGATCATGGCAATTCCAACACTGGTCGTGTTGCTGGAGTGAAGCAAGATGATGTATGCTAGCAACGCGACTGATGAGAGATTTATTCTTTCCCCATCCTAATCTGTGTGAAAGGGTTTTGGCAGACAATTATATAATGGGTGATTGGCTAGGCCAGCTTTACTTTTCCAAATGGATTTGTTATGAGCTCTACTTTGTATACTACAATATAATTTACTTGTCCTAGTTTTTAATTAGCCATAGCTAAGAAGAAGAGTAAGGCACGTAAACTTGTCTTATGATGAGCTCATTAGGTTTCATCATAATGTGCACATTATTCCTACTTCTTGCTTTAAGTAAGTCAATCGACAGATGAATGGATAAAGAAGATGTGGCACATATATACAAGGGAATATTACTCAGCCATAAAAAGAAACGAAATTGTGTTATTTGTAGTGAGGTAGATGGACCTAGAGTCTCATACAGAGTGAAGTCAGTCAGAAAGAGAAAAACAAATACTGTATGCTAACACATATATATGGAATCTAAAAAAGAATAAAAAAGGTTCTGAAGAAACTAGGGGCAGGACAGGAATAAAGATGCAGACATAGAGAATGGACTTGAGGACAGGGGGAGGGGGAAGGGTAAGCTGGGATGAAGTGAGAGAGTGGCATGGACATATATACACTACTAAATGTAAAATAGATAGCTAGTGGGAAGCAGCCACATAGCACAGGATCAGCTCGGTGCTTTGTGACCACCTAGAGGGGTGGGATAGGGAGGGTGGGAGGGAGACACAAGAGGGAGGAAATATGGGGATATATGTATATGTATAGCTGATTCACTTTGCTATACAGCAGAAACTAACACACCATTGTAAAGCAATTATACTCCAATAAAGATGTTTAAAAATAATAAATAAGTCAGTCATTTCCACCGTAGTCTATGGAGTCTTTATTACACAAATTGTTGATAACTGTACTAAAGCTGAGATTTAAAAAATGAACAGAAGAAAGGAAAATAGTTGTGTTAGATTATGGCTGGCACTGCAGCTTTATATCTATTTCCTTCTTTATTTTTGGTGGAGGGCTTGAAGGCTGAACAGGAACTTTGTTCATTTGTCATAGGTACCTTCCTATTGAAAATGGGCAGCGATTTCCGATTAAGCAGGACAGACTCAGACTAGATTTGCTTTCCAAAGCACTCTAAGGATTATCCACTCTCCCTTCATGGGTCCTAAATACAGCCCACCTGCCCCCAACGATTAAAATGCTTTCAAGAAATAATGCCAGAGACCCACTCACCAACACATTTCAGTGAAGTAAAATGTCATGAATGATTGAGCTAAAATGTCTCATCTCAAATTCTACCACAGGTCATTTTACTTTGTGAATAGCCCAGAATTCCTGCTTTACTTAGCCAATGAAGGGCACCTTTTTGCTCAAGGTCTTGGAGACAGCTGAAGATATTTTCATACCCTAATTCTGCAGTCCACTGACATCATTAGAATCAAGGCAAACACCAGCTGTAATGTTTATATGGACAGTTACAGTATAAGGGACATATGTAAAATACATTTTGAAGTACATTTAGGACCTAAAAGACAAAATTACCTCTAAGCTACAAATAAAATAAGTTTTAAAAACCATATAAGCTCAAAGGCAAGTTTAAAGAGGTTGATAGTAATGTATCTCACCTTTGGTAGTTTTCTAATTTGCAAACCTATTTCACTTATAACATATATATCCTCAGCAACTCTGTGAGATGAATATTATAACCCCCATTTTAGAAAAAGCATGATAGATGAGCTGCTCAATGTCAAAGAAGCTAGTACATTAGTGGGTCTGAAATTTAAACTCACATTGTCTATCCAAGGTCAGTGTGCTTTCCACTACATTAATAACACTTTTCTCTCTACAAATAAGCAACATCATACCCTTACTATTTTATTTGTCTTCCTCTTGGAAGCAATTATAAGCAAGTTCTTCATTGTAGCTTGGCCAAGTGAGATTCTGTTTGATATGACACCAGAATGTATTTCTTTCCATTCCAACGTGAGTTTGTTTTAGAGTGGTAATTCTACACCTTTTTTTTCTTTTCTTGGATAATTTATTAGATAAGAGGACTTCAGAGTTGTTAATACTAGATTTTTTATTATATAAGCAAAAAATCAGATTACCAAACAGAAATATAAATCTTACCCATTATTCCATTCTTAGAGTTAGACCTCTTTATTTATGCATGTGTCCATTTGCCTATTTATATGTACTTATTAAGAAAACTAATTGTCTTAACTTAAAACATTAGTTGGAGGGCCAACGGTTTACATTTGGATCCTAGTTGACCAAGAACATGACCAATTTGTACATATACTGGGATGTCGTCTTCCCTTCCCATCAACTGTAGTTCATATCCTCCTAGACTCAAATCAAACCCCCCTTCTTATATGAAACCTTCATTGACCACTCCAGCTGGAAGACTTTATTCCAGGAGAAGTAACAAGTCACTGGATCCATTAACTCATTTGCTCCCTGCTCCCACTGATTGTTGATGACTTTCTGTCACCTAGTAATGCCCTGAAAAAATGAATTATAGAATAATTTTTTTTTTTTGGCTGTGTCGGGTCTTAGTTGTGGCATGCAGGATCTTTGTTGCAGTGCACGGGCTCTTCGTTGCAGTACGCAGGCTTCTCTCTAGTTGTGGAACGTGGGCTCCAGAGTGTGTGGGCTCTGTAGTTGTAGCTCGGGGGCTCAGTAGTTGTGGTGCATGGGCTTAGTTGCCCCAAGGCATGTGGGATCTTAGTTCCCCGACCAGGGATCGAATCTGCGTCCCCTGCATTGGAAGGCGGATTCTTAACCACTGGACCACCAGGGAAGTCCCAGAATTAATAAATTTTGATGTGAGTCAGGAGAAAAAAGATTGGGTCACAAGGCCCTTCCGTGTGTATCAGGCTTTAGTTAAGTATTCTCTGGGTATCAGGGCTGCGGAAAAGGGCTCCGAGGATCTGGGAGAATGACTGGAAAGATGCCTTACTATGGAGGGAAAATAGAGACCATTTAAAACTAACCTGATTATTTCACAAAGTTTATCCCCATCCTAACATCTCACAAGTACCTACAAATGATGACTCACTGGATCCTCATGAGTTCTTACATTAAATATTTATGGAAATAACTTAAAGTGGCCTTTGCTCTGTAACACACAACATGAACAAAATTCTTGGAATCATCTCAGCAAGGATACATGTTAGTAGTAGAGGACTTGAGCTAGTTGTGTTGTTTTCGTATAGACATGCTTTGAATTAAACACCACAGGCAACCGGTGACTGTGGATACATAGGCAATTTTGCATAATGATGATTTTGGGATTTCTTATGTTTTACAGGACAATTTAAAGCCTGAGTATGTTTTGCCTAATGACTAATTTTATTCTTTGGTTGTCTTTAAATTATTTGAACCTGATTTTAAAATGTCAGTAAAATGGTAATGGTGGAAAAGTGAATATATAATCAATTTGTCTGCTTTCTTAGAAAAATATAGGGGTTCAAGAGTTCAATTCAATACCAGCAAACAGCAGCAGTCTTTATGCACTGAATGAACGGCCAGATACTTTCCTTCTATGCTAACATATGTGACCAGATGAATAGGGGCTAGGTCTTCTTTTCATTTTCTTTGAATAGTGAAATAAATCTTTTACCTGGTAATTTTCCTTCCACTATTTTCTTTTCTTTAGCAATAAGCTATCAGGGAAGAGTTAGTAACCTGCAGTCAATACTGGAAAGCAAACAGTTCATTACTTACCAAAGCATTTAAAATTATACAACTTCACTGAAAAATCCATTTGATTGGTTTGCAAGATTCGTACGTAAGTGAAACTTAATGACTGCATGAAAAATAATTTTAGAGTGGACCTTGCACCTTATTCTTCCTTTCCTTCACTTTTTACACAAAGAAACCATAGAAACAAATTACTTTTGGCCCCAGTGAATTATTTGCAAACATATCTGTATTCAGCTTCACTTTACAGCATTCCAGCTGCTTTATTATTTTCTGACTGAGTCAGATAAAATTTGTGTTTTACGTATTCCTGTTATCTGGGTACGTATTAACATGTCTATCATTATGGGCTACTGCTGGTATATCATGCCAAAATAAGCTCATTACAGGCATCAGCTCCATTTCCTCATTTCTAACTTAGTTTGACATTCTTCTTGGCAAATTTTCCAGACATACCACAATCCATTTTCTGTTGAGATTTTTTTTCTCTTTTAATATTAAATTTTTCTGTGTAGCAGCTAGAAAATGAGGAATCGACCTCATTTTTTTTTTAAGCTATAGATTTAACATTTCACTGCCGTGAAAAATCTGAAAGGCTTTAACATCAAACTCCTTATGAGAAAACAGCTTTCTTAGATATGAAGTAAACTTGAAACTTTGACACAAAATAAATCGAGAAGAAATAGAATATGACTTCCTACTCCAAATCTTACATGCTAAGGAAACAAACATACAAATATGCAAACCGAAACAAAACAAGACAAAATAATAAACACTTAAAACATCATTTGTATGTAAGTCATCAGATTTATGTTTTTATTAATAATGTAATTATTATGTAAAAATTAATGATTCCTTGCTTTTAAAGTATAGTACGTAGATTTTGCTTTTTATTAATAACTTTGGTTCAATGTTTTGATGAAGAAAAAAGTTACTAAGATAAAAAAAGCACCAAAATGATATTTCAAAGAACTAAAAACTAAAATATTTGTTTTTTAATAGTTTATTAATGTGCTTCATGACCTAGACTGATTTACATGCTTTAAACACTCCAAATCCAAATTACAAATATAGAAATATTCATACTAATTGCCACCAAACATTTGGTAGCTGGAAGCATATACGAAAAAAAGTCTGTTTATAAGCTCACTCTGAGTATCTGTACATAACCCCAAAATATGCCATCAATCATCTTACTGGACAGGACTGATCTGTATTTTGTCCTATAGGACAAAAGTAGTAAGGAGCTTCCTTTGGAGAGAAGGGTGGTGGTTAATAACATTGTGACAAGTATCAACACATCAGAATGAAAAAGAAGTACGTAAATTGTCAACATTTTAAACTACTGTGATAAAGTCCTCTGTAATTTGTGCTTATATTTGAGATGTATGCTACATAGTCTTGCCTCATCTTTTCCAAACAATACTCTTGTATTTCACTGCATTTGCTCCTCTCTGCTCCGTATGGAATAACACTTAGATCCCTTAGCCTGATATACAAGATCCTTGACAGTCTGGGTTGAACCAAATTCTCCAACTCTACTTTATTCCTAGGCCTGAACCTGTGTCTCTGACAAGATTGGCTACTTGTTCTCTAACAATTTCCACCTTAAATCTTTGAATAGAAAATTTTTTCCTGGGCTTCCCTGGTGGTGCAATGGTTAAGAATCCGCCTGCCAATATAGGGGACATGGGTTCGAGCCCTGGTCCTGGAAGATCCCACATGCCGCAGAGCAACTAAGCCCGTGCGCCACAACTACTGAGCCTGCACTCTAGAGCTCGTGAGCCACAACTACTGAGCCCATGTGCCACAACTACTGAAGCCCGCATGCCTAGAGCTCGTGCTCTGCAACAAGAGAAGCCACTGCAATGAGAAGCCTGCACACCACAACGAAGAGTAGCCCCCACTCACCGCAACTAGAGAAAGCCCGCAAGCAGCAACAAAGACCCAACACAACCAAAAATAAATAAATAAATTTATAAAAAAAAAAAAAGAAAATTTTTTCCTACTTAGAATGCCCTCACCATTACTTTATTTTACAAAATACTTACGCTTTTTAAGATGCTCAGATTTATCTCATTTCATTCATTTCTGGACATGGACATTTATCAAAAATATAGCTTCTAGCAGCTCAGAGCTGAAAAAATACTACTAAGTAGAGTTCAGTTAGGTAGTAATGTAAATTCACAACTTTCCTATATTCTACTACAGCTGGACAGTCTGTGACATCTCCAACCTAATAAACTCAAGTCAACCTCTATGATTTTTGTTGAATTGCCACTTTTTTTTTTTCTGAAACTAAACCTTATCATTTGGACTTGATAAAAGAGTAATTAATCATTGAAAAAAGGAATGCTCAATAGCCACCCTAATTTCCACTGAAACCATCCTCTTCCATTAATTTTGTTTGAAAGGATTATTTTTGACAAGCAAAGGAAAGATGCAGTAAAATGGGTAAAACCCATGATATTGGTTCTATTTTGGTCTCAACTCTCTGCAGGATTACTTTCTCTAGGGATCCCAGTTGATGATTAGTCAGATTCCACTTGACCATTTCCAGTGATAGGTTTAGCTCTTTTTGAAGCATCATGGTTATGATTGGACAGCTCTATTTGTTAGAAAGTTATGCCTTATATCTAGTTGGAATATCCTTCTTGAATCTTTCAACTACTGATCTTGGTATGTTCTTCTAAAGGATTTCAGAAAAAGTGTAATACTTCTTCCAACTGAGAACACTTCATATGTTTGGGGACAGGCATCTCATTTACCCTCAGTTCTCTCTTGACTAAAATTTTCAGTTACATTTATCTTTTTTAAATTGAAATATAGTTGATTTACAATATTGTGTTAGTTTCAGGTGTACAGCAAAGTGATTCAGTTACATATATATATTTTTTCAGATTCTTTTCCATTATAGGTTATTACAAGATATTGAATATTGTCCCCTGTGCTATACAGTAAATCCTTATTGCTTATCTATTTTAGTATAGTAGTTTCTATCTGTTAATCCTATACTCACATTTATCTTTATGATTGTGATATGGTTTTCAGAAATCTCACCATTTTGCTCCCTAGTGATACTCATATTTTTTAGCATAGTACCCAAATTTCACTCATTTAACTGTTAGTTACTGAACATCGACTACAGGCCAGTGCCATATATATATCTAAAAAACACGAGGATTCACAATAAAAGGTGATGGGGTTTGTGGTAGCAGAAACACAGGATACTTTAGAAGCACACAGAACACATAGCCCAGTCAATAATGGCTTAATGGAGGAAGGATGTTTGTGCTGAAACCTGAAGGAAAAAGCAGGGGAGACTATTCAAGACAGAGGGGAAAAGAGGGACAAAGTCTCAGAAGCAGGGCAAGGCACTGCAGATTCAAGGAAGTGAGAGGAGTCCAGTATGATGCAGTGTGGAGTGGCATCGGGTAGGGGTGGAGATTAGGCAGGCACCATGTTGGGGAGCATCATAAACATTTTAAAGGAGTTATGATTAGGACCCACCAAATGGTTTTAAGCAGGACAGCTCACATGCTCAAATTTTATTCTGAAATGGTCCCTGTGGCTGCAGATAAAAAATGGATAGGAGGCAGAAGGTCTGAGTGCATGGGAAGTCAGTGGACCTGATTAATTGGATGGCAGAGGGGGAGATGGTAATAACAAAGAAGTTTGAGTTATGGCTATAGATGCTGGAGCCTTTCCTAAAAACACAGTGCACATTTGGAGGGGAGTGGGGAAAGGTGATGAGTTCAGAATGGAACACATTACTTTGGATACAGTGGATAAAAGAGACAGCTCTCATTCAAATTCCATATGAAATATTCATAACATTCCTGGAAGTAATGCCTCAATAATGGAGCCACTAGTATTAAAAACCAATTTTCTAGAGCCCTTTAAGAGTAAACACAATGTTCTTATAAAAAGGAAATGTTTACTTAGTAATTATTACCTTAATAATGTTGGCAACATATCTACTTTAGGCTCAGTATAACTACCTGAAAAACAATAATTGCTCTTAATCATTAAAGGTCTCCAATTAAACACATACATTATTAGCCAAGCAATTCTGCTCAGCTACTCACATCTACTTATCTGCTGAGTCACTAACCTGCTGCCAGACAATCCGGGGCGTGGGTGTTATCCTCGGTCTGACGACTGTTCCGTATGCATGGGCTCCAAGGAATAGCTAATCCTAAACTGTATGGCCTCAGTTCAACACATCTATTTAAATTCAAAGTCCAACTGGAGCAAAATCTTAAATTCTTCTTTGATGAATTATATATACTTCTCATTTTCAATATTTAGCAAATGAGCATGTGTGGTTGAACAAGTTATCTAAGTATGGGTCTTGGAAGTTTTTAAGATTTATAAAGTTAGATGCAGCAAATTGTTTCAATCTGTAAGTGTATTTGTTATTCGCCATATAACTAAACGTAATTTCTGTCGTTTCTGTTATTTATGCCATTATTTTCTTTTTTTTTTAGAGGATTATTTTTTTGACTATTTATGGCTATGCTGGGTCTGTTGCTGTGTGCAGGCTTTCTCTAGTTGTGGCGAGCAGGGGCTACTCTTCGTTGTGGTGCACTGGTTTTTCTTTGTTGTGGAGCATGGGTTCTAGGTGTGCGGGCTCTGTAGTTGTAGCACGTGGGCTCAGTAGTTGTGGCTCGTGGGCTCTAGAGCACAGGCTCAGTAGTTGTGGCACATGGGCTTAGTTAGTCTGCGGCATGTGAGATCTTCAGACCAGGGCTCAAACCCGTGTCCCCTGCATTGGCAGGCAGATTCTTAACCACTGTGCTACCAGGGAAGTCCCTATGCCATTATTTTCAAGTCTCAAACAAATGCCTGACTATACTATCTACTTTGTCATTCTCTTGTTCTCAGTCCTTTCCACCTCAATCTTAGAAAAACTGTATTCTAGAAGTATGGTATAATCAAAAGGTATAACCTTTGGAACCAGAAAGACCTAGGCCTGAATCCCAACTCTGCCACTTATTAGTTCTGTGACTTTAAGCAAGTCACCCATCCTCTTTGAGCTTCAGTTTGCTCACATACAAAATGTAACTAATAGTATCTACTTCACTGAGTTGTTTTAAAGATGAAAATAATGAATGAAAATGTCTTACATTATAGCATCTCAGAGCCAATAACAGCAATAGTAAAATATTAATATTTTGGAAATTGTTGAAGCAAAGAGTTATGTGCTCTTTTCCTTCCTCAACTGGAAATCTTGCCAATCTAGTCATTGTACTTATTGGTTATGTCTGATGGTCATTTTATTGATTTGGGGAGGAAGTGTCCCCAAAGACCACTGGTTAAAATTTAGGTACTGGCAATTTAAAAATCACTGAAAGGAAGTCTGGCCTAATACCTGCTTTATTGCCTAAGATTTTACTAAACAAAATAAAAACAATGGTATTTGGAAGTAAGGCTTTGGTTATGAAAGATTAAAGACATTTACTTTGATCTTCACTGGAACATTCTGAAGACTTAAAAAACATTGTCTTTCAATTTCTTAGCTAGAAAATAAGGATTAGATGAGAGAGACTAAAAGTGGATTTCAAGTTAATCAGATGATCTAGAGCATTGCCGGAACAAGAAGACTTAAAATTAAAAAAAAAAAAAAAAAAAAAAAAAGGTGGTGCTTTGGCCAGTTTGTCTACGTCTGCTGGTGATGCCCATTGGTTCTCAGGACTGAAGGATAAATGTTATTGTTGAATGTGGTTACAGTTTTGAACAAAATTGCATGGACAAATTTTAAAATCATCTTTAAAATTTCCTGGCATTCTTTCTGTCTAATCTTTTCTTTTATTAACAGCGGCCTTGAGTTTTAAGTAGTTTCCTCTTATAAGGCAGATGTGTTGAAACATGCACATGGAGCCATGTGCCATTATGAGTGAAACACAAAGAAGTTGAAACCCAACCCTACACTTGAGGCATTACTGAGATATTTGAGGTATTACAATAAAGCAATAAGCTTAACGTTTTGAGCAATGATCAAAGTGAAAACCATGGGCTGAAGAAACACTGCAGTATCAGGATGTGAATGGGTTAAGCTGGCTTCTCACTGCTGGTTAATGGTTTTCAGAGTACTTATCATGGTGGTCTTCCAAACGAGGAATTGGTCTTCCAAATGAGGAATTTCCTTGTCTACAAGGAACACTGGTTAGGTGGTTGCCTATATTACTGTGTTCCATCTATAGGAATTGTTTGCTTTTTGTTACCTTATTTATGTGGTAGCAACATGGGAAAAATTAAAACAAACAAATAAACAAAAAAGCCCCACAATAACCTGTGTACTGGAAGTCAGGAAATCTGGATTTTTATTTCCAGCCTGCCATGATTTGGCTATATGGAAGGGTTAATCACCTCATGTCTTTGCGTGTCATTTTCTGTATCTATGAAATGAAGAGATTTGATGAAATGACATCTTTAATCCTTTCCCTGTATTGAAATTTAACAATTTTTATAGTTATTGTTGGATTTACACACACACACACTGTCTATCTACATACATATTCTAACACAATGCATAATTGAATGCTCATGGTATTCCATTATCCTGTGACTGCATATTATGGCTTCTTTATTTAGAAAATACCAGTACCGGTACTACTACTACTAATACCTTAGTTACATTTCCTTTAAAATCCAAATGTCACTTAATACCCAATTAAAATTCCATTCAAAGCCTGAATTTCACAGGAGACACCACTTAACATAGACCCCCAAATCTGCCTTGTACATAATGCTTTGTATAGAATTCTACGCTTTTGAAAATAATGCCACATTGAGTCATATGATGATGGAAATAAAAGAACCCTGGGTAATAGGGGCTTTTGTCCTGTCTTCCACTAACCAACTAACGTTGGTAAAGCATGTTTCCCTTCTTTTCTCAGTGCCATTTTTTTTCTCCATTAGTCAGTAAACACATATTGCCCTAGGACTATGAATTTTATCTGGACCTATTGAAAAATGTAGGGTTGAAAATTCTAAGTGGATTTAGTGTATTTATAAATATTTCAAAATATAAATCAATGTATTTGCATAAATGTCTATAAAATATAGTGTCAGCTAGTTATTTGCAACTCAAAGAATGTAGTTATAAACAGATCATATTTGATGTGAGCTGAGTGCATTATGATATGCTTGATATATATTATGATATAGGATAGGCCCTCCAAGCCAATGCCTATGCCTTTGGTAAAGGCAAATTGGTAAAGAGGGACAGACTCAATGTTTTCAAAGGACACTCTCATCTCTAACACTTTACAATTACATATGTTCACTGTTTTTAAAAAATGCTTTTATTAAATTCTTGATGGTTTTCAATCAAAAACAACTTAGAAAATGTACTTTTGCGATAAGTTTACCTTTGAAGTTAGTAGAGCAAAGCATAAGGGTTTTGGAGTAAGGTAGATGTGGATTTGTATCTTAGCTTTACCACTCAACAGTTAAGGGATCCAATAAAAGTGACAATAGTTTTCAAACCCAGTTTTTTCCTCTGGAAAATAGTACAGGGCTATTCATCTTATGTGAATATGAGATGAGGGTTAAATGAAATTATACAGTTATTGGGACACGGGAGTTTCTTAATGAAATGTTAGTTTCCTTTCCTTTTCTTTTTTTGTTTTTTTATAAAAATTTTTTTTTAGATTTCAGATATGAGAGATATTTTATTTAATCTCATATTTTAGATATGAGAGAAATCATCCAGTATTTGTCTTTCTCTGTCTGACGTATTTCACTTAGTATAATGTCTTCAAGGCCCATCCATGTTGGCCCAAATGGTAGGATTTCTCATTTTTTAATAATAGAATAATAGTCCATTATGTATAATATAATATAAAATATAATATATAATGGAATGAGATATATATATATATATCTCCACAACTTCTTTATCCATTCATCCATCAGTGGACACTTGGGTTGTTTCCATGTCTTGGCTATTGTAAACAATGCTGCTATGAACATGGGGGTGCAGATATCTTTTGGAGTTAGTATTTTTATTACCTCTGGATATATTCCCAAAAGTGGGATTGTTGGATCATATGGTAGTCCTATTTTTAATTTTTTGAGGATCCTTCATACTGTTTTTCATAGTACCAATTTACAATACCACCAACAGTGCACAAAAGTCCCCTTTTCTCCACGTCCATGCCAGCATTTGTTATCTCATATTTTTGATGATGGCCATTCTAACAGGTGTGATGTGATATCTCATTACGATTTTAATTGACATTTCCTTAATGACCAGTGATATTGAGCATTTTTTTCTTGTACATGTTGGCCTTTTGTATCTTCTTTAGAGAAATGTCTATTCAGGTCCTTAGCCCATTTTTTAATTGGGTTATTTATCTTTTTGCTATTGAGTTGTATGAGTTCTTTACATGTTTTGGATATTAACTCCTTATCAGATATATGGTTTGCATTTTTCATTTTAAACAAAATTTGATTGATTTGGCATTTTTAAGGAGATAATATACATATTTGAAGGAGAAACTGATTACTATTTTTATAGCTAAAACATGTTAATAGTCTAGCTTCTTTAACCATAGGCATCATTTAGTCAAAGTATCTAATTTTGTCTTTGTTTCTGATAATTAACTTAAGAATCTGGGTTTCTGATTATATGGTCAATTGTACTTCTCCTTTTATTAACTACTTAAAAGTAGTTAGACATCTCTTCAACTTTTGTGTCATTTAGTAGGCTGGGCCCTAAAATATTAAGTTTGTGTGATTCATAGCCAAATTTCCAATTATAAAACGAAAGTTTTAATCTCACTTTCATCCATGATCCAAAAAGAACCTTTGCTTGTCATCACAAATACATGATAGTATATAGTTTACCCATCTTTGAAGAGGTTTAGCCATCTTTGAAGTCTTTGCCAAATACCTGGTAGGCGAACAGATTTTATGTTTCCACTAAAGGTTGATGTTACAAGTGGACTAACTTCATCTTTAGGTTATTTATTTATGTATTCATTTAGTATGAATTTAGCCATAAATTAATAAGCTGAGTAAGAAAGCTACATTTCTGGGAGCCATATATATACAAATATATGTACATATCATATGCAAATGTATATGTACATATATGTAATCAAGATATGTCAACACATTCTGGAGTTAATATTTTACATTTTCTGAACAATACAATCAATAGAATTCTAGTCTATGTCTGTTTCCAATTTGCTTAACATGTTGATAAACATTTCTAGGCATTTGTTTGCTCATACATAAAATGAAGGAGTGTCCTATCTATCCTTGAGGAGATGAGACCAGCAATGGGCTGTCAGAGTCAAGGCTAAGTACAAATCATGGTCTGGCTACGGTTTAGATGCTAGGTGAGTATAAGGATGATACTGGAAGTTTGTTCAACAGAGCAGATTTGAGGTATGACCAACGTCAGAAGAGAAAAGCAAAACCTTTATGCATGTTTGGAATCAAGGATAAAACGTTCAGGTCTGTGTGTGTGCATGCATACATCATCACTCACATTCAGGGGAAGGGAGGATGGAAGTGAAGAAGTTTTATTTGTCAATTATACTTTAATAAAGCTGGTGGGGGGGAAGAGAAAAAGGCAACTGAAAAAAAGAAGAAAGCTGGGGGCCTGGGTGGAGGTTTTCATAAGTCTTAGGTAGACCCCTAAAGTGGAAATTGCTCATTGCTTCATTGGAGTACTTCTTAGTGTTCTATTTGGCAAAATACATTCATTCACCTCCATGTATTTAATAGTTTACTATGGAACACGTTGTTTTCCTCGAAACTATCATACTGCAGTCCCTTTGTAGTCTCAAAACAGATGTGTGACACTAAAATTCTAAATTTCTGGGATGTCAACAGAAGAAGAAAAACCATGCTCTTTTGTTTTGCACTGTAAAACAATGTGCTATTTATGTTGATGAATGGTCATTATTCTAAATTAATGTCAGTAAAAGAACATGGTTATAGTTTAAGTT
This sequence comes from Orcinus orca, assembly GCF_937001465.1. Lineage (NCBI taxonomy): Eukaryota > Metazoa > Chordata > Mammalia > Artiodactyla > Delphinidae > Orcinus > Orcinus orca. Next base: position 69,402,544 of record NC_064565.1, read on the forward strand.
TTTTGAGAATTTATGTCCATTCAGACTAATCAGTTGATTTCCCTCAAATTTTATCTTTGTGATCCTATTTTCTTAAATAGTTAAAGAAAAAAGTGACAACAATGTGAAAAAAATGACTTAACACTATACCTCTTGGCTATAATGATCTATCTAAATTAAGGCAAAATAAAAATATTGAGAATGTTAATTACTGAGCCCAGTTTTTGTATTAGGTGTGCTAGATAAAATAGATTGCAAGGATCTGATTTGTGAGCTTATAGTCTAGTTTTAGGAAACAAGACAAGGAAATGAGAACAGTTAATAGAGGAAAGAAAAAACAAAGGAATTACAGTGAGACAGAAGATGATTCATTATTGAATGATGTCAGCAGTAAATGCTCTAAGAGTTCAGAGGAGTGAGAACTCTCAGAAGACTGATGTTTGTAGAACTGACTTTATAGAGGAGCTGGAGTTTCATTACAGACATAGCTTGTGGAAAATCATGGAGGTAGAACATGTGAAGATGAACACTCAGGTCAATTGGATTGGAACTGATGGTTATAGGAGACCAGTGAAAATTTATGTATGTGGAAGCCAGCATGTGGAGGGGCGGGATGAGAAATTCTGAAGTTTACCGGGATTGTATGAGCTAGAGCATGATGTGATCAAATAAAGCTCAGTCCTGCAGTATGCGGTATGGAACGAGGAATGGCAGGAAGGTCAGCTGGGAGACCAATGGAAGAGTCTAGGAATAAGCGAGAAGGATCTAAACTGAAGGATGGTGAAGTAATGGACTATAAAAGACAAATGTCAGACATTGAGAAAAATGAATCAACTGCCTGAACTGACTGCCTGGATGGGTGTGAGATGATGAATCTAAGAGAGTAAAGCAGGACTCCAGGTGTGGGTAGTAGAGGAACTGGGAAATCTGGAGGAAGGAAATAATTTTGTGATCAAAATGTAGTCATAATGTAAAAGTAATGGTTATGTAGCTATTTTATAATACGTTACACAAATTTATATAGTGTATGCGACATGTACATTACTGATACATTGTTATTATATATTATAGTTATAACCATATTTGTGCCATGATAATATGTTTATACACAAAAACCCAACTTCAAAAATAAAACCCAATGATAGACTATTTAAAAATGAGATTCCTTAACAGAGTAGAGGTTTATACCATCATAGATGCAACTCGTATTTTCCTAGGTCTTGCCAGCCTATGGCTATAGATATGATCTTATTTATAACAATTCTTAAATTCCCTTGTGTGGTAGCCATTATCTACTAATGTGCTCCCTCAAGCCCCATGCAAAGTGCTTTCCCCAATCAAATATTTCATCCTTGGGTGAAGCATCACATGTGTAGCACTTCTCATTATTTCTACTGGGCACAGCTGCTCCTACTTTGAGCTGTTTTAACCACCAGGCACATCTTTTTTTCAGTTTGTAGCCACCCTCAGTCCCGAGCCTCTAGGAGATTCAATGGCACCATGCTTTGTTTAGTCAACAATGTCTCTCTCTTGGTATTAACCTAATAGTGGGCCTCCAAAATACTTGGGAGCAAGTTCATTACAGAGTATGGTAATGTGTCTCTTTCAGGTTTCAGTTACAGCTCCTTTCCCCATTTTTGGATGAGGAGATGAATTCAATGAGATTGAGCAATGTGGCAGATACCATGTGACAAATCAATGGCAGACCTGGAATTCGAACTCAGATCAGACTACAAACCCTGTACTCTTAACCACAGATTTTTTAATAATTATAAGTGTCATGCAGTCTCATCAAACAGCACTGAAATAAGCTCTGGGGATCAGATCCAGAGGTTTATCAAATCAACAAGATGGAAACAGAAATCCCTGTACCAAAACCAAGCTTAGTAACTAATTTGGTAAAGTAGGCACTAATTTCAAAGTAGGCAGTGGCTTACAAGTACATCTCTATAAGAGCAGCTTAACAATATCAGATATATTAAACAATTGAGATGCTTAAGAAATTAGTTCCCTGAAAATATGAACATGCTGAAACTGGTTTAAACAAGTTAGATGTTTGTTTGACATTTAATATTGAAGATTCATGAGAAACATAATTAGTTCTCAGATTGGAGCATATTACAGACAACTGAAGGAAAGATTAAAAGGACTACAATACCCTATATGTATTGTATTTATATGTATTTAAATTAAATTTAAATTAAATTTTATTTAAATTAAAATAGCATTATTTTTGATTTGATAAATTGTTTTAATGTATTTATAAATATTCATACTGTGAATCTTGATAGGAAAAATCTGAGGTAAGTAGATTATATGTTTTAATTTTCATATTATCATTGCACAGAATTAGAGGAAAGAAGAATATCTTAAGCAATAAAAAATTACTAGATTCTAGGTTTGGGGATTAAGAATGAGAAAGACTATACAACCTTTACTTTTCTCTTTTTCTCCTCTGAGAATGACATGAGGGTTCTTCTTGACCGCAGGGGATCTAAGGATAAAAGAAAATGTTTGAAGAAAGCTTAAGTAGAATGAGTGGTCCCTTGGGATCCTTCCTGCCCTGAACACTATTTTGCATGTTTCCCTGACAGCCTCAGAAGAAATCACAACTCTTTTCAACATGTAGTTTCTCCTATCCTTGGATTCTTTTCTTCTTTTTCCATAAAAATTATTTCTCCCCATTCTCTCTTTATCTTTCTTGTTTCTGCCTTGTAACATGAATAGGGGTCTACATCTTAAGAAGAAAACTCTTGTCTTGACGTTTGCCGCCCCTTTCTTTATGATACTTGATTCTCTCTGTTTATAACTCGACTTTTCAAGGGTTAGTCTGCCCTTGCTTTTAGAATCTCATTAGTCACACAACCCACTTTACTTTGGCTTTCACTAACTCTCCTCTCTCAAAGGTCACCTTATCCAAACACACTTGTCTATTTTCTGTGCTTACCTTTCTTGACCTCTCAGCTGCTTTTGAAACTAACAACTCCCTTCTTGAAATTCTTTCCACCTTTGGCTTTTGTGATTCCATGTCCTTTTCTCTCACAGCCAGGGTGACTTCTCTTTCTCAGTACTGTTGAGTGGTGGCTCTCTGTCCCCACTACCCTCAATAAAGGGTGATTTTCCCAGGGCTCAAATATTTACCCCTTACTCTGCTTCAGAATTAGTCCCACCAGCTGCTTGTCTGGCAGCTATCTCTTTATAGTTTATCCCCTGTACTTAGCATCTCTTCAGCATTTACTGACTTAAATAACAATTATCTTTCATATTGTAATACAAACAACTACACATATATGTTTTTATATTTATTAAACTCACCACAATTCCTGAAGGTATTTTAATGCCTGTTTTGCAGATTTGTATACTGAAGTTCAGAGAGGATAGTACAAAGTCTGTGAAATGAACTTAGGTTTATCTGACTACATCTTATACTGCTCTTGCTTTACCAAGATGTTTTTCTTTAATTTTCATTTGCATGCAAAACACTTCTATATGCATTTTCTCACTTGCTTCTTTTAACAGTGCTATCAGATAGATAAATCATATGTTCTTATAATTTCTGTTTTAAAGATAAGGAAACCTGTTCTTGGAGACCTAAATGAATTTCCTTATTGGTAGACACTAGAGTCGCTTCTCAAACCCACGTATTCTGATTCCAAGTCAACTTTTCTTTCTATTTATCACTCTGGGACATGGATATATTGCTTTATAATTTTCCATGAGTTGTTTCATGAAGGTGTGCTTTGTATATACTCCAGTAAATAGATTTATAGGGTGAGATTGCTCTATATATGGCAGAGAGCTAATCAATGTTATTGACTGAATTTCCACTTTAAAATAATATTAGTTATTGTGAAATCTGAATTTTCCAAACATATTATTAATTTAGAGTTTTGTAAATGGAAAGTTTTAATTCTTATTGCTTTTATCTAAAAATTTTCTGTGATATTTCTGTATGAGAGGTATGCCTGAACTTGAATGGTGCCCCCAAACTCATAGATAGTCACAAAGTATTTTTTTAAACTAATTACAAACAAAACAAAAACAACCTCCTAAATACATTTACATCATAGACATAATAGAACTGTATAACTACTTTGACAATTTTCCAACAGTGGCAGTAAAGATCTTGTTCTAATAAGACCACTACAATCTCTTAATTTTCCAATTGGTGAAAAAAAATGTCTTAAGGAAAGGGTGAAGTAGAAACTGGCAATGGCCCTGGAAAGAGAAAACAAACAAATAAAAAAAACAAAAAAGCTAAAGGGAGCTCTTCTAATAATCCAAAATAGGTATAATTTATAATAGTGTAAGCAAAGTACATAATTTTGATGCAGACCAGTATGGGTTGTGATTATAGGGACACATGTTAATACAATTTAAAGCATTACATTATGACAATCAAAGTCACCACCATGGGAAAGATGAGCTGAAATATGAATAAATGAACCTTCTGCAACTCAAGCGGAATCTCTATGATAGTCTCTTCAGAGGTGTGGTAGAAGAGTCCTCCACTGTTCCAGGAGGAGGTGGGGAGTAGGCTCTTGAAAGTTTTCTTCTAACTGTAAGAATCAATTAATATGGCCCAAGCCATCTAAGCCTTATTTACTGAATGAATGTTTGTTATTTTTCTAAAATTTTAGAACTGTTACTACAGGAAAGCAGATGTTAGTCATTTACCTTTGATTGTTTTAAGCTTCTCTGGGGAAAAAGAACAGAGGGGACCTAATGAGGTAAAAAGAAGGTAGATAAAAGGGCAATTAGTAAAATAAACTCTAAATAAACTCTAAAAAGTCTCAAGAAGGTGTTTACTCCTTCCCAGAAAAAACAGAAAGTGGTCATTGCAAACAAATGGACTGTTACCTTAGACATCAGAGCTACTCACCTGGCATACTGTAAGTGATCTTTAGTTACCTGTAAATGAGATGGTCAGAAACAGCAAAAGGAGAAGAGACCACAGTTGAAAAGCCATAAATTAATGTGGATTACAATCTGGGTTAGACTACAAGACAGATCCTACAATGGGTTGTCAATGAATAATTTGTAAGGAGATGTTTCTTTTAGTCTTGATCTAAATTGTATGTTCTTAAAAAATGTGTTTAGTTAATTTACACTATTATTTAAAAGAAACAAATAATTAAAGAAATCCCACCACATATTTTAGGAAACAAATTGATAAAAAAAAATTTGGTTAATACAATCTTCACACTCAAGTCAATTCACATTTTCAATTAAATTCAAAAGGTATTTTGAACCACTGTGCTGGGCGCTAGGGGAAAATCAGAGATAAAGAAAGCATAACTCATAAATTTTGGTAAATACAATTTAATGGAGCTACATTACAGAGTCTCCCTCCTCAGTTCTTCGTAAAATTTTTTTTCAAAAGTAAACCCAGCAAGAATATAAGATAAAAACTTGCAAAACCCAAAAGAGCACAAGGGTAAAATCATGTCATGAACTTTATTTTTTAATTAATTTTTTAAAATTTTGGCTGCGTTGGGTCTTCGTTGCTGTGCACGGGCTTTCTCTAGTTGCGGCGAGCAGGGGCTACTCTTTGTTGAGGTGCTCAGGCTTCTCATTGCGGTGGCTTCTCTTGTTGTGGAGCACGGGCTCTAGGCATGCATGCTTCAGTAGTTGTGGCTTGCGGGCTCTAGAGAGCAGGCTTGGTAGTTGTGGCACATGGGCTTAGTTGCTCCACAGCATGTGGGATCTTCCTGGACCAAGGCTTGAACCCGTGTCCCCTGCATTGTAGGCAGATTCTTAAGCACTGCACCATCAGGGAAGTCCATCATGAACTTTAGAAAGTGTCAGCCAAGGAAATTACAATTCTGTCCCAACTCAGAATAGCTCCTTAGTCCTCCCCTATCCTCACCCCCGCCCCCATAAGTAGTACAATATATTCTATGAATTTTTACTTAAAATCTTCTGCTTGGAGAGACCTCTATTCAGGGGCATCCAATAAAAATCATGGAGGAGAAAATAAAACTGTGAAGTGTAGAAGCTGTCATCTACCAGTTTAAAATCTTAGGCTCTCAATAGAAGCTTCGAAAACCTATTAGAGATCATCATATCCAGGCTTCCATATTTAATGGGAAGAATAAGGGTACCCCTCTTATGAATAGTATACATTGCTAACTGGTGGAGTGAACCCTAATGTAGGGAATTTAAATAAGATGTTGAAGAAATAGAAGAGCCAAAACCAATGGAGCTCTCCTTCCTCACTCCTCCCCTATTAAGTCCTTAGGTTATGCAAAAGTGGACACACAAAATGAAAACCAGTCTTCAACTGTAACCGGATAAGAAAGTAAATAAGTGAAATATAAAGTGGTGATTGTATTAAGCAGAATTTTCCACAGCTTATCCTATGAAAAAAACTGAATGGCAATTTTGTAAATGTAACACAAAGAAAAAAGAAAAACTATAATGTGGCTTGCTAAATACAGACCAAGAAGGCAGTATAGAACAAGCTATGCAAAAAAAAGAAGAAAATTTACTCAACAATACTTAACAATACAAAAAATGCTTATCATATCATAGTCTCATAGCTAAAACTTGAGATAAGAGAGAATGAAACAAAAGGCAGACTACAGACCAAAATGACACCACTATAGGATAAATGAATACATTACAAACAAAAATGAAACGTAATAGGCAAACTAAAACTGTAGTTTCTGATATAGAAGAAAAGCTTGAAATAATTAGGATTCATCCAAAGGGGAAAGACAGATTGAAACAATTAGAAAAAAAGAGAGGGCAGGGCTTCCCTGGTGGTGCAGTGGTCGAGAGTCTGCCTGCCGATGCATGGGACGCGGGTTCGTGCCCCGGTCCAGGAGGATCCCACATGCCGCAGAGTGGCTGGGCCCGTGAGCCATGGCCCCCGAGCCTGCATGTCCGGAGCCTGTGCTCTGCAACGGGAGAGGCCACAACAGTGAGATGCCCGCGTACCGCAAAAAAAAAAAACAAAGCAGAGAGGGCAAAGACAATCCAACTAAGGACAATTGGTCTCACCCCACCCCCACCAAAGGAAAGAAACCCAAAGTTATAGTACCAAATTTTTAATTATAATAATGGAAGAAATAACTGAAGACTGAAAGAGCATCTGATGATCCAATAAAACCTTGTGTAATGTAACCAAGATAAAATAATATTAGTATTAAATTATTAAAATCCTATAATAAATTACTTTTCAGATGTGCAGGCATAAAAAGAAAATTGCTCCTTCTCATAATACACTAGGTTACAGAAAATGATAGAGGCAGTAGCTACATAGCTCTAGAGGAAAGCGTAACCCAACATATTTACACCAGCCAAATTATCTTTGTATCTCAAAGTACAGATATCCTCAAACATGCAAGAATTCAGAAAAGAGTTTATATTAGGCCCTCTGAAAAAAAAATTAATAGTGATATCCAGCTAATTGAAAGGGAAATTAAAACAAAAAGGATTCAGGATGAAGAAACTGTGATACATTTGTAAGCATTCTCACAATTAAGATTAAACAACTATGTTTTAGAAGAGAATATAAATATTACAAGTCTTGAAATATAACAATAAGAACCAAAAAGTTCAGGACTTAGGGAAGAAGTTTGAGGAAAAATAAAAGTACAAATTTCTTCATTTTTCATAGGATAGTCAATTAATAATAATTATATTTGAAATATTAGTTAAAAATAGTGTTCTCTATTACCTTTTTAAAAAATCATGTTAAGAGTGATCTTTATCGAGCTGTTACCTCTTTGGTGAAGAAAAATTTCCTTGAACTTTACCAATTTCTAAAATTTTACCTCAGTGTTTTTTTCTCCCATTACATTACAGAAATATTATAGTACTCTTAACAACCAGACAACTGTCAATCATATACTGATGACTTCCAAATCAGTTACTTGAGCCTAAAATATTGCTTGATCTTTAAATATCTATGTTTAAAAGTTGTCTGGGGCTTCCCTGGTGGCGCAGTGGTTGAGAATCTGCCTGCTAATGCAGGGGACACGGGTTCGAGCCCTGGTCTGGGAGGATCCCACATGTCGCAGAGCAACTGGGCCCGTGAGCCACAACTACTGAGCCTGCGCATCTGGAGCCTGTGCTCCGCAACAAGAGAGGCCGCGATAGTGAGAGGCCCACGCACCGCGATGATGAGTGGCCCCCGCTTGCCACAACTAGAGAAAGCCCTTGCACAGAAACGAAGACCCAACACAACAAAAATAAATAAATTAATAAACTCCTACCCCCAACATCTTCTAAAAAGAAAAAAAAAAAGTTGTCTGTACATTTTATTTTGGGTGTCCCAGAGGCATATCAAAATATGTCAAAAAATGAATTTATCATTTTCTTTCACTTGCCCAAATTTGCCCCTTCTCATGTATTCTTTAACATCCAACCAATCCCCAACTACTGCCAATTTTATCTTCTAAATATTTCTCAAATGTAGCCCACATCTTCATTGCTACCACTTCTTAACTCAGGCTCTTATCATCACTGTTCTTTTCCAATAACCTGCCTGACTCATTGTACCAACTTCAACTTTATCCTTCTCTTTTCCAACAGAGTGATATTCCTAAAATACACATCTGACCAGATGCATGCCCTACTTAAACACTTTTTAAAATCCCCCCAAGAAATGTAGGAAAAGGTCCAAGTTCAGTTGCACGACATTAATGGCTCCCTATGACTTATCTTTTCATTATCATCCCTGCTCTAAATCATTCTGCATCACTTCTAGGTACCAGGACACAGCATACTATTGTATAAATGTATCCTTTTATTCATGCTGTGTTCCTGCAAGGCTCTTCTGATCTTCTTCCAGCAGCTCACTCTTTTTCTTTGTCAAGATTCAGATTTGGAATCAAGAAGCTTTTTTAAAACTCCAGGATAGAATGTGTATATTTTTCAGGTTTCTTTGACTCTGTGTACACATCATTATATACTTTTAATCATTGATTTATCCTTTTAGTGAAAAGTTTTTGAGTGCCTACTATATGTCTAGGAAACTGTCCTACTTGGGATAGAGATAAAGTCCTTTTTCTTATAGTGTGTGCTATTTAGGAAGGGAACAAAAATATTAAATAAATCAGTACACAAATGATTAATTTATTATAACATAATAAATGCTATAAAGGAGGATTAACAGGTGACATCAGAATATATAAGAAGACAGATGCAGTCTAGACTGTGAAGTCAAAGAGGCTCTCTTCATGGAACTAATATTTGAAGTGTAAAATGGGAGTGAGGTAAAGTGTAAAGCCTTTTAGAAGGTAGGAAGAACATGTGCAAAGGCTCTGACTGTGACAAAGTGCTTTTGAGGAACTAGAAGGTCATTGAGGCTGAACAGCAGAGACTGTGCAGGAAAAGTGTCATGAGGTAAAGTGTTTACCATATTATATTGAAACTGTTTCTCCATAGACACTGAACTTTTTTTTTTAATTGAAGTATAGTTGATTTACAATATTGTGTTAGTTTCAGGTATACAGCACAGTGATTCAGTATTTTTTGTGCGGTACGTGGGCCTCTCACTGTTGTGGCCTCTCCCGTTGTGGAGCACAGGCTCCGGACATGCAGGCTCAGTGGCCATGGCTCACGGGCCCAGCTGCTCCGCAGCATATGGGATCTTCGTGGACCGGGGCACGAACCTGTGTCCCCTGTATCAGCAGGCGGACTCTCAACCACTGCGCCACCAGGGAAGCCCCTGATTCAGTATTTTTGCAGATTATATTCCATTATAGGTTATTGCAAGATAATGGGTATAATTCCCAAGTATATTTTTGTTGCTTATCTATTTTATAAATAGTAGTTTGTATCTGTTAATCCCATACCACTAATTTGTCCCTCCTTCCTTCCCTCTCCCCTTTGGTAACCTCAGGTTTGTTTTCTATGTCTGTGAGTCTGTTTATGTCTTGTATATATATTCATTTGTATTATTTTTAGATTCTACATATTAAGTGATATAGTATTTGTCTTTCTCTAACCATAATATTCTCTAGATCCATCCATGTTGCTGCAAATGGCAGTATTTCATTCATTTTTATGGCTGAGTAATATTTCATTGTATATATACACACCACATTTTCTTAATCCAATTATCTGTTGATGGGGACTTGGGTTGCTTCCATGTCTTAGCTGTTGTAAACAGTGCTGCTATGAACATTGGAGTGCATGTATCTTTTTGAATTAGTGTTTTCATTTTTTTTTCCAGATATACACCTAGGATTGAGGGTAGGACTGGTCTGACTGATCTTTAAATCAGTCAGATTAGAGTACTTTCATTTTAAGCAACAGAAACCAATTCAGGCCAATTTAAAGAAAAAGTTCAAGTTGGAAGAATACAAGGAAATAACAGACATGATGGGAATGCTGATAAAAGGGCCAGATTCAAGTAGATTCTGGGGTATAGAAGGCAATTGTCATCTCTCTGAATTATCCAAAGAGGAAAAACAGAATGCCTCAAAATTTATCAGGTTGTTGTTGGGAAAGAAAATGAGATGCTCGGTCACCAGAATCGACACTTAACCATAGTTCCTGGCACATGTTAGGAGTGCAATGAAAGTTTATTGGGTTGAACTGCATTCTCATGGCCCCTTACACCACTTTAACATACTAATTACAGCACTACACTGTCAGTTCTTGATCTGTGTCTTCTTGAGATAGGACTGTATCTGATTTCACTTTGTATTCCCAGTACCTAGCTCAGTGCCTGAAACCTAGTTGTCGCTCAGTAAATACTTGGAGAGGAAATGAGAGTGAACATACACCCATGTACATGTCTGTTAAATAGCTCAGCAGTCTGACTGAGAATCTGGGCTCTTCATCATGACATCACTGCTTCTTCCCATCTCTAGCATGGAGCAGAGTACCTGATTAACAGAGAAAGTTTATTGCATGAATGAGTGAGTGAGTAAATGAAGAAATGGTTGTTGTAATGCAAAACTATGTTTTAAAATAAAATGCCTAAGTAAAATATTTTCACAATATTTCATTAGCTTTTAACAAATGCTCAACTTGTTTCTTGAAGAATAAGCCTCTAACTAGTCATGTAAGTGTCTTAGTTAAAAAATTAATTGCCATGAGGAATTATGTATAATTTTTTTCTACACAGAGTTTACTTCTTGGCATTCTTGCTGCCAACTCTAAATACGCTAGGGGGGAAGAAGAAGCTTAATTTGTTTCTGACTAATCCAACAATGGTTTTACTATAGAGACCTATGCTGTACTTACTCATTTCATTGTGCTTTTAAGCACCACTTTTTGCTTATTCTTGTACAAGAAGTGTGACTAGGTGGTGAAAGGGAAAAGAGATTCTCCAAAACAAGTCCTTTCAAGAAAAAGAGTTGGAAGGCTGGAACTACAAATTCAATGCAAATTGAGTTTACATTTATTTGGTAGCAGAAGAGCCTCTTATCCCCCTTACAGTCTGTGTAACAATCTCTCCTCTTAAGGACTCAGTGGGTCTGCTTAGACCTGGTTTCAAATCCTGATTTTACCATTCACTGTTTGATTTGTCTCCTTTTATTGCCTATAAATGGGGGAGAATAAAAACTATAAAATAGTGTTGTTGACAGGATTAAATAGAATAACATATATTAAAAGTCTTAGCACAGTCCTGATACAAAGTAAGTACTCATTAAAGAGTAGTTATTGGATTATTATTTATTGCTCATTTCCATATGCATATTTAAATTCACAAACATTTTAAACATGAAATTGCTACCAAGCATTTTAATACTTAATTCTGCTTCTCAGTATAAATATAATTTTTAATATTTGGACAACTGTAATAACTAGCTAGAACATATTCATCTAGAAAATGGTCCCTAAGATATTTCTATGCAGTCCACTATTCACTATCAACATTTCAAAATTCTAAATTTATTGAGAACAAAGACAGTGTAATAATTACAACATACACTACCTGACAAAGTTTTTGGCATAGTGTCATAACATACATTATCAAAACATTGTTTTAAAACGATTATCATTATGTGTGTACATGTGTTTGTATATACCTAAAAGTTGCATTTTCGGAGATCAGCTCGGTGCTTTGTGACCGCCTGGAGGGGTGGGATAGGGAGGGTGGGAGGGAGGGAGACGCAAGACGGAAGAGATATGGGAACATATGTATATATATAAAACTGATTCATTTTGTTGTAAAGCAGAAACTAACACACCATTGTAAAGCAATTATACTCCAATAAAGTTGTTAAAAAAAAAAGTTGCATTTTCAAGGTAGACTAACTTACTAGAGGCCTGGATTTGTATCCTATCCTTCTGTTATATTAATGTGTTTTAATAAGAATAAAGTCTTACATGTTCAGTTTTCAGAAATAACACAAAGATGACAGAAGAGGCGTATAGCCACACATACATTTCAAAGAGTTTTGTGGATGTGTAAGAATTATATTACAGCGCTCAATACCAGAAGAAATTGAGGATTGAAAATAAACCACCTTAAAACATACACATAAAATAGCTTTTAGATCCTTTAGGAGCAAGAAGAATAAGGACACCCCCAGCTGTTTAAGATGCTGTAATCTAAGCTTAAAAACAAGAGCAAACAAACAAAAAGATATAGGTCTTCAACTTTTATATTTCTTTCGTCTTTTTCTACAAGGAGGATTCTCATCCAAGTGAGGATGTACTATGAGCATTGTTAAAAGAGACCTGAACATAAGTTTAGTAACAAAATAAGGGAAGTAACAAAATAAGAGAGCTTAAGTTCAGGTTCCTGGGTTCAGAAAAAAGTATATAACAAGATACCAAAAGAATAGCAATTATGATCAAACAGCTATAGATATCAACATTTAAAGACGTAAAATAAGTTTCTTGAAATAAACAGCTCATTTTGTCAGAAAAAAAAAAAGGTGTAAAATAAGTGAACTGCCAGAAGACTGTAGGGAGTCCTGATGTTTATGGTGGGGGAAACATTTGAGTTTAGAAACTATAAACTGCTAATTTGACCTTAATTTGAAGGAAAAGCTATTACAGACTTCTAAATAATCTAAAATGTTGATTCCTAGAAACACAAGTAGTTCATTAGAAACAAATCATGTCCCCACAATTTTAGTTCTACTTTTTAAAATTACTACATTGATTGATCAAGGGAATGCTGAAGTTGCATGTATATTGATATTTGGAAAAATCTGATATTCATATATATAGGATAAAAATGATCTTGGATTAGAATGCACTAAGACAATTGATAATTTTTTAACTAACCATACCTAAAGATCAGTAGATATATGTGGGGCCTGTAGTAAACTACATTAGTGATTTGCCTTTTCTTGAGCCATTTTGTTTGATGTTTTTTATTAATGACTCTAAGTCTTGCTAATACCCCAAAGCTGGAAAGATATATGTAGGCATTGGATGGCAGAATCAAAGTGAAAGACATTCTGACAAGGTATTTAGATGGATTGAAAGCTTCCGAGATTAAATATATCAGGGAAGAATGTAAGATCCTGTATTTAACAATTTAAAGTTGAATATGTGAAGAAGAAAGAAAAAGAGTTTATTTGAATAAAATCCATGCATTTAAAGGGACAATAGGCTGTGTGAGCCTATTGTGTATAACAGATGATACAGTCTTTTGCAGCCTTAAGAGAATCATGATGTACCCTCACTTGGAACACAGTGCTTAGTTCTGAAAATCATCTATTAAGAGGGTCACCAATTGACAAGAGTAATGAAGATGTGGGCTGAAGCTCCATGAAGGTAGATTTTAGCTCAGAACAGAAAATGATTCCCTAATAGTTTGATTTTACAATGGATTACATAAAAATTCCTTAATTAATTCCTTTTTACTGAAATTGTTTAAACTGATGTTGAAGGACAGTGTGCTAGGACTCACAGAAAGGATTCTTGCTTTGAGTAGGATTTTTTCCCCCCAGCTTTATTTAGATATAATTGATACATAACATTATGTCACTTTAATACAACTGTGATGATTTGATACACATATATATTGCAAAATGATTACCACAAATCCATCAACTCACATAATTACCTTTGTGTGTATGTGTGTGTGTGGTGAGAACATATAGTACCTGCTCTCTTAGCAACTTTACAGTATATAATATTGTAGTACAAGCCCTGACTTTGGGCTTGCTGGCTTTTCTTTTTGTAATGCAAGTGCCTAACAAACTTTGACTGCGGATTGGCAAGGCATCCGCTTCAAAGAGGCATCCACTACAGGAATGGTTATCTCAAATTAACATATTGCTAGCCATGTGATTAAATAAAGAACAAGGCTGTCCATCCCTTCCCCCAGCCATCCCACAGGCTGCTTTGGAGTTATTGGTTGATTTTGATAATGGACCATTTGAGCCACTTGTTTTTTCTTTTCCTACATTTTAAATTTCCACATTTATGTTTTAAATTCACCAATAAATAGTGAGCCCATGAAATCTTAGGTCCCCACCCTCAATACCAATAAAAAGCAAAACCCCAGGCTGGAGTGCGCTTGCTCTGTATCTCTACCTGCAACCTCGCTGTGTGGCCATAGGTGTGCCATGTATTTCCAGAACTTGTAAGTATCAGTAATAAACCTTTTTTTTTTTTCCAAAGTTTTTTTTCTGGTGGTTATTGCTGAAGGCCATCTTGCAATCATAATAAGAACCACAAGGGCCTGTCTAGCCACAACATTGGTTATCAATAGGCTGAGACAGCACAAAAAATATAATATTGTTAACTATAGTTACCATACTGTACATTAGATTCCCCGAATTTATTCATCTTACCACCGGAAATTTGAATCCTTTGACAACATCTCCCCATTTCCCCCACCTCCAGCCCCTGACAACCACCATTCTACTCTCTGTTTCTATGAGTTCGGCTTTTTAAGATTCCACAGATAAGTGAGATCATACAGTATTTGCCATTCTCTGTCTGATTTATTTCACTTAAGCATAACCCCTAAAGGTCTATCCATGTTGTCACAAATGGCAGAATTTCTTTCTTTTTATGGCTGAATAATAGTCCATTGTATCAAATGGTCCCCAGCTTACAATGGTTCAACTTATAATTTTTCAACTTTATGATGGTGCTATAGCAATACTTATTCAGTAGAAACGTACTTTGAATTTTGATCTTTTCCTCAGCTGGCGATATTTGTTACCATACTCTATCGTGATGCTGGGCAGCAGCTAGCTGCAGCTCCCAGTGAGCCGTGTGATCATGAGGGTAAATACACTTACAACCATTCTGGTTTTCACTTTCAGTACAGTATTCAATAAATTACATGAGATATTCAATACTTTATTATAAACTAGTCTTTGTGTTAGATGATTTTGCCCAACTGTAGGCTAATACAAGTGTTCTGAGCACGTTTAAGGTAGGCTAGGCTAAACTGTGATGTTCAGTAGGTTAGGTATATTAAATGCATTTTCAACTTACAATATTTTCAGTTTATTATGGGATTATCAGGACATAACCCCAACTAAGTTAAGGAAGATCTGTATATATATCACATTTTCTTTATTCATTCATCCATTAATGGACAATTGGTTGTTTCCATTTCTTGGCTATTGTAAATAAGGCTTTAATGAATATAGGTGTTTTCATTTTCTTTGGATAATTACCCAGATGCAGAATTGCTGGATCATAGAGTAGTTCTATTTTTAATTTTTTAAGAAACCTCCATACTGTTTTCCATAGTGGCTGGGTATTATATTCTTGCTTGGCAGGGTTTTTTTTTTTTTTCTTTCAGCATTTTGAATATTTCATTCTACTCTCTCCTGGACAGCAAGGTTTCTGCTGAGGAAACTTATCATAGTCTCATGGAAGTTCTCTTGTATGTGAGGATTTTTTTTCTCTTGCTGCTTTAAAACTTCTCCCTTTGTTCTTGACTTTAGACAGTTTTATTATAATGTGTCTTGGGAGAATATATTTTTGAAATGAAATTTTTTGGAGATCTATAAACTTTATGTATTTGGATGCCCAAATCTCACCCCAGATTTAGGAAATTCTCGTTTTTTTAAATAATAAATTTTCTGTCCCCTTTTCCCTCTTCTTCTGGGATGCATAGCTTGTTTCTTTTAATGGTTTCCTATAGTTCACTTAGGCTTTCTTCATTCTGTTTCATTCTTTGTTTCTTGCTCTCCTCTGACTGGATGATTTCAAATGGCCTGCTTTCTACTTTGCTGATTCTTTCTGTCCCTTGATCAAGTCTGCTGTTGCTCTCTATTGCATTTTTCATTTCATTCATTGTATTATTCAGCTCCAGAATTTCTATTTGCTACATATACATGTATACGCAGAAAGACAGTTCAACAAATCACGTGTTCCTGATTTCTGAGTTTTTTGAATTGTCTCTTGTTTGTTGAATTGTCTTTTGTTGAATCTTGTAGCTCACTGAGATTTCTTAAAACAACTGTTAAATTTTTTATGGGACAAACTGCAGTTCTCCATTTCTGTGGGGTCAGGTACCAGAAAATTATTGTGTACCTTTGGCGTGTCATGTCTTTAATGTCTTGCATTGCTCTCTTCACATCTGAAGAAGCAGTTACCTACACCAGTCTTTACTGACTGACTTCAGGAGAGAAATACCTCTGTCAGCCCTGTTAGGGATCCTGAGGCTTTCTCAAAGCTTTTCTACGGATGTGCCTGTTCCACACTTCTTGTTCCCTCTTGGGGGAATGGGATTCTTAAGATTGTATACATTCTCTAGACCCTGCAAAGCCAGGCTGAATGCTGACAGTCTCCCATTTGCTTTCCCTTGGGCAATGCTGAATGCTTGAGTTTGTGTGCTTTCTTTCAGTCCCACAGAGTTGAGCCAGCTTTTGTGTCTGCTCATTAGTCTACTGCAAAAGCTTGCTCCCTCTGCCCTTGAGGGCAGCGCAGGGCCTAGCACAAAGTGGGAGTGTGTGTGGGTGACGTGTGCAGAGTGCTGGGGGTCAATCGGGAGGATCTGCAGGCAGGGGACCCCTGGTGGCTTGTGGGTGGGCTTCCTGATGGTGTCTGTAACATGGTCTCTTTAATGCCTACTGAAAGCCTTGGCTGCTGGTCTCCCAGCACTTCAGTATTCTGGATAGGTTGAGAAAGAAGTGGGTCTCTTTAGCAGCATCCCACACAACTGGGGAAGCTGGGTACACACTCACAGGCTCTCTCTGTTCCGTGTGGGAGAAACAGTGGGCAAATAAGGTCTCTCTTGGCACTGAGCTATGCTGCCTTGGGGGAGGAGTGATGTGGGTAAAGTGAAACTGTTCTTCTTATGCCACTCAATGTGTACACTCTCAGATTTTTTTTGCCCCAGCAGTGTGCTGGAACTTCTACACTAGACTTCTGAACTTTCACAAAGGCACTCTCATCTGTGAGATTGTCAATATCAGTGTTCTTTAGGGGCAAGAGGGTGGAAAACTTCTATTTCACCATTTTGATGATGTAACTCTCCTTGAGTAAGAATTTAGAGTAGATATTAAGTTGTCCCACACAATCTAAATTTCTATGTTTTTTATTTGTCCATAATATTGGAAAATTTACTTTTCTATCTATACAAGTATTGATCTACTTTTCTATTGTTCCTATTGAGCAGAATAAATATTACCACTAGGATTGGAAACATGAACTAGTTACTAGCCTAGTTTGAAATCCTCTCTTATGTTGCTGTCTTACATTATTTCATCATAATTTTTGTTGAAAGTGTCTCAGAAGTGATCTTCAAATGGTCCTGCTCAAACTAGCCCTCTGTTAGAGATTTCTCATTTTTCCTGGATTGGCTATTTCAATCTTTCAGCAAATTAGAAGTCTTTGTCATATTTTGAAAAATTTAAAGCACGTGCAATATTTAAATAGTAGTACAGTGATATACTAAAGATGTTTTAAAAAGAAAATAGCTACTCTTTACCTAAAGTTTTCCAAAATTTCTAAAAATAGAATGTCAATCATCAACCATAGAAAAAAACTTCATACAAAGCTCTTATCTTATTAAGTTTTCCAAATGTAGCCATCAGTAGTAAATAAAGTGTGTGAGCCAAGAGAATGTAATAAAAGGTTAAAAAAAAGAAAAAAATTCTCGTAAGTAGACCAAATTGTTCATGTAACCTACATTCATTCATGTGTTAATCTAGTTACCCTTCACCCTACAAAATCTGTTTTATTATTTGTTTCTTCCCTTAGATTGAGAATATAGGAGTATGTTTAGTTCTGTCTTTGGTAGCTTCACAGTGCTTATAATTTAATTTACAGAATATTTATCTACATTCCTTTGATATGATGTCTAGTTATTTCATATGTGTTTGTATACCATTTTTCCAATTATTTTGTGAACTTCTGGTAGTCAGGGTCAGTGCCTACTTTTTTCTTTTCTATCTATGTAATTCTCTTCCATTTACATGTCAACATATACTGCAGTTAACACAAAATATTACTCATAATCAATTGGACTATGTAGTTTTATTCACTGAAAAGGAACTGCTAAACCAGAATAAAAAGTTATGACTCATTTTTTTCCCCTATACATTTGGTGAAAGCTCAATGAAAAAATAGGAAAAAATGATTCTTGATCTTTGTGCAAGTAAGTCCAAGTATATACTATTCCATGTTATAGGTAAAATGCTAAATATAAGCTACTTAGTTTGGATTCTCTGGAATGCAGAGATTGAGATGGAAGTACTTAACTGGAACGTAATCTCAGAAAACAAGAATGAGTGAAACAAGGAGGAAGGAAAAAAGGAAAAGACTCATTATCAAGGTCACTGCTGTGGAATGGAGGCTCGATTGTGTTGTGATCTCCTGAGAAGCACCTAGACAGCCTTTCTAGTGCTGCCCACCTGAAGAATAAGAAGCTGGAACTTCTATCCACTGTCTTCACTCTCCGCACTGGTTACAAACTGTCCCCCAGCAACACTAACTCCACCTGTGGTCCATTCTCCTCTAGCCAGGGAATGGCTAGGGAGAAGAGAAAAGATAAATGTGGCATTTCTCTTTTGAGGTGGTGAAAAGGATTTCCAGACCCAATTCCAGCATGGGTGTGTGGAGGCTTCCCCACACCAACACGCAATTCTCAGGACACCAGCAGGGTGTCCAAGAATTCAACTCAATTCTAACACTATCTACCCAGAGATAGCATCAGGTTTCACAGGTTGAGGACTCAGTCCTACAAGACCATCCTCTGCTTCAGATGCTAGCTGCTACCCCAGGTTATTACCTGTGCTACTAACCCACTGGCTACAAACTGGAGGTTCTGATGACTCCCTCTTCGGGTCTGATTAACTTGCTAGAATGGCTCACAGAACTCAGGAAAAGCCATTTACCTGCTAGATTACCAGTTTATTATAAAAGGATATTAAAGGATTTGAATCAACATCCAGATGGACAGATATACAGGGCAATGTCATATTCAATCTCAAACCCTCCTCCTTTTCCCTGGAAATCAGGAGGGGAGACAAAGTTCCAACCCTCTAATCACACAGCTGGTTCTCTTGGCAACCAGCCCCCACCGTTGGGTGGGATCCAAAAGTCACCTTCCCTGAAGTGTTTTTAAGAACTGAGGACAAGTGTCCAAATATTATCCCACTGCTCTTATCTCAGGAAATTCCAAGGGTTTGGGGAGCTGTAATCCAGGAATTGTGGATGAAGGCCAAATTCAGATAACCAAATATACATTTTTCCTATAAATCACAATATTGCAGGTGGGATGCAGAGAAGAAAAGCATTATAGTCCTTTACTACAATGACACAATTATAATGTCTCGTGCCTTGATCTGGAGTCTTATTTCACAGTTCTGCACACCAGCTTTTAAGAGGGGGCATCACATGATAAGAACAAACAGGATAACAGGGGTTATGGAAACCAAGTCACATGGAAAAGCACTGAAGAAGCTGGAGGTGGTAGCTTGAAGAGAAGATAGGAGAAAAAGATAGGTTCAGTCAGCTAGAGGGGAAGCTGAGCTTTTCTGGAGCTGTTTACTGCAGCTGTGACTGAAACCAGGATGGGCTGAGGGGATAAGACACAGGACATCTGAAGCATCTGTTACAATAAGTAATCTTTAAGAAAACTTTAACAAGAATATTATTTTAAAACTCTTTTTAACCTTAAAACTGGGTATGCAACTCCAGTGAGGCACCAGAGAAATCAAAGAAAAACTGACTCGTAAAGGGTGATAGCTAAATATTAGAAGAGCAAGAGAAAACACAAATCAGCATTTTTTCAATTCACTATTCATAGAGTTATATTTAGAGGAGTGCAAAATGCATTTGGTCAACCACTTCGTATTCAAAATCATGTGTGTGGAAATAAATTTGATCCATCTGTTTCTGAATTATTTTTTAAACCACCAACATTTTCTTTTACAAGAACTGATTTCCAAGGAGTCTTATGATATCCCCAACCTCCTGCCAAGCCTGCTCAAAGAGTCTGAAATGTGGATGTTGTACTGAACCTCCTCAATATACTGTTTTTTAAATTTAAAAATCAATATACTGGTTTTTAAATCAAAATATGCAATAAACAAGCAAAAGAATATCTGATTTATCTGCTACAATGCCATTCGTGTTGAAATGAAGCATAAAAGAAGAGAGTAAAGAAGGAGAAAGTTCTATACATTATCTATTTTTAGTGCATATATGCTCAGATATGGTATAATGCAAATAACCTACACAAGAAGCCATATGTAAGCAGTTTACATATGAGCCACTAGTTTAAATGTGGAATGGATGACCCAGGACAAATTTATGCTTACTCTGAAGAATGACTTAAGTCATATAGGTTACCAATGGAGTTTCCCCATCTACCCCTTGGTTACTCCCTTGTCTCCTTACAGGCTTGTCTGCCTCAGTCTATCCCTTAACTATAGCTATTACTCAAGGTTTCCACCTAGGTCCTTTGCTTCTTTAGTTCACCATGCTCTTCTTGGGCAATTTAATCCTTTCTCATGGCATCACTGACCATCTAGATGCTGATGACTTTCAGACCTGTTATCTTCAGTTCGGCTTTCACTTTTGAGAAAGACTATTCCTGAAATCTTCCCACTTAGATAGTCAATAAGTACCTCAAAATCAACAATTCCATAAGTATTCATTTTATAACCCAGAAACTGGATATAATCTTTGACTCCCTTTTCTTTCTTTGTCACTCCCCTCCCACCTCCAGTCAGCCTCCAAGTCCAGTCCATTCTTTCTCTTAAACATCTCTCTAATCTAGTTCAATCATCATTTTCCACCACCTGAATTACTGCAATACCTCCCTAACTGAACTAACTATACCCAGGATGGCTTCCTCCAAACCATTCTCCACATAATTGTCAGAAGGATCTTTCTACAAGAGAAAACTGATCATGCCTCTTTCTGCTTAAAATCCTTTAGTGGTTTCCCATGACTTTTAGAATAAAGTCTAAACTTCTCGATGTAGTTACAAAGCCCTAAATTATCCAGCTTATTACGTCTTCAACCTCTTCTCTCTGAACTCACCCCTGGCATTCTATTGTCCAAATATTTGAGGGTTTTGTTTTTAATTTCTAAAAAATTGTCATGTTCTCTCACACATCAGGGACATTCCTGCAAGCAGTTTCTTCTGATTAAAATCTGTTCTCCTCCCCAGTCTTATCCCATCCAACTTCCTTGTCTCATCAACTTTCCTGTCCCACCCACTTTCGCTGGACCATGCCAGCTTAAATGTCCTTTCTTCCAGGAAGCCTTTCTGGCTCTGCCAAGGCTGTTTGATGCCCCACCACCCCTTGTGCTTCCTCTGTTAAAGCCCTTATTTATCACATTGTACTGTAGCTGTTTCTTTAACTGTCAGTCTGTTTCAGTACAGTTTAAACTCTCTAGGAGGGTTAAACCCCACTTCCTAGCAGGACTCCCAATACATATTACACATTCAATAAATTATTGTTAAAATACAGGATGCATTTTAGATCCATGGTGACAGCCTTACATACGAAACAAACTATCATAGGTGCTAACTTACAAACTGCATGTAAGTATGTGTTTTCATTTAATTTTCCTCTTGTATCATCATTCATAGGAAAAATGTTTTAAGACTTATACAAATATAAAGCTTTTTTCCCTGCTGATGTGTATACACACACACACACACAGACATATACTTTTTTTTCTGTTTTCCTATCTGAACTTGGTGCTAAACATTAAATGAATATCCAATTACAGTACTTTGTCCTTTAATAGTTCTTTTATATACCTACTATAGTAATCATTGCTTTTTAGAGCATACTGCAAAATCCTCAAGTATTACATTTGAGACAAGAAAACTGAGATTGTATGAAGGTTAAGAGTTGTAGGACAGATAAAATACTAAGATTTGGAATGAGAACTTCATTACAGAGATATTTAATCTTTTACTCCTTAAAACTGAATAAATAAAGCATCTTTCTTGAGAAATATTACTTAGAATGTCAAGCAAATGTTTATAGATGTTCTAAGACAAAAGTTAACTTCTGTATTTTTCAAGTCTACAAAAAGTTATATAAAGTGGGGTAGGATTTTAAAGATACAGTTCCACTGACCTTTCTGTTACTAACAAAAACATATTTGCCATCGATGATGGGATGCCTTTAGTTAATTAAGCTATGAAAATATTACATGTTTACAGGGACCTACATGTATTTAATGTGTAGATACCTTGTGATTTTTAGGAATATACATTTCATCTATAACTATAAAAGAGTATTTTGCCTTGTTATAGAGAATTCTGGTTAAAAAGAAATTGTTACTTTATTTTAGGTCATTTTACAATAGTTTGTTCATGATAGAGTTACTCAGATAAATTATTTTGAAATTCACAGTGGTATGTCTACATAGTTGAAAATGAAAAAGGATTTTGAAAAAAACTTAAATTATTTTTCAGTGGAGGATCTCAAATAATATGATTAAGAAATAAGAATTTGACTTAAACAAGAAATCCTTTAGTTTAGCAGTTTGATGAAGGTACAGAAGCTCCAAAATTGTCAAATGTCCACTTATATTTGATTTCATAAGAATACATTTAAACCTAATTTTCAGTGTAGCTTTGCTTCCCAGTTTTCTTGCGTAAACTGTAGCCCCCAAAACTGGTCTTCAAAAATTATGAACTAACAATTCAAATTAGAAGCA
Source organism: Orcinus orca (assembly GCF_937001465.1). Classification (NCBI taxonomy): domain Eukaryota; kingdom Metazoa; phylum Chordata; class Mammalia; order Artiodactyla; family Delphinidae; genus Orcinus; species Orcinus orca. The sequence goes on from NC_064565.1 coordinate 69,425,554, forward strand.
CATTGATCGGGCTTCCCTGGTGGCGCAGTGCTTGAGAGTCCGCCTGCCGATGCTGGGGACACAGGTTCGTGCCCCGGTCCGGGAAGATCCCACATGCCGTGGAGCGGCTAGGCCCGTGAGCCATGGCTGCTGAGCCTGCGCGTCCGGAGCCTGTGCTCCGCAACGGGAGGGGCCACAACAGTGAGAGGCCCGCATACCGCAAAGAAGTACATTGATCACCCTTTCAGGTTGAACAATCGTGTCAAGTAATTAAATTTATAAGATATAAAGAAACATTTTAGAAATTTATCTTTATATTCCATTACCTTTTTTAAGAAATGGAAACTATTCCATTTTCTCTGACGGACTGGTGCAGGTTGTAAATCAGATTTAAGTCCCTGTCAATTTTAGCAGCCAATGAAAAAAGAGAAAGCATTCTATGGAGTGGAAAGAGTACTAAGTATTCCAAATTTTGGTAAGCAGCTAACTCTATTCTCACACCAATGCCTTTCAGACCTATGTCTAGGGTAGGTTTTCTCAAAATTCCTTATCATCACCATTCTAATGATTTAACCTCTGAATAATTTTCTCATGTTCACCTCAATCGTTTCCCCTACTCTTACTTATAAGGTACCTAATTATGGCTCTTTATTTGGGGACTCTGCTAAGAATACCTTTGTGGTATCCTATATGATAAAATAGTGAGGTTTTAGTGTTTTAAATTGGTTAAAACCTAAATTATTCATACCGTAACTATTAAAGGAAAGGTTTATTAGGTCAAAATGACACAGCACACTGCTAAGAAGATAATAATAAATGACACAGCACACTGCTAATAAGATAATAATAAAACATCTGATAATTATTTTTTCAAAGATCTATAAAATTGATGTAAAAAGTATGATTTATAATCAGTTCTCCAGGTAATTCTATGAAAAGGAGATGGATTTTTTAAAAATTAGAATTACTGGAATGAGTGTGGCTGTTTAAACAGATGTCATCCCCCCAAAAAAACCCATGCATTAAGTAAATCAATTTATTTTCCTGGAGCAAATGTGGAAAATCCAAACGCCAAAAAAGAAGAAAAACTTTACCAAAGATTGAAAATTACAACTGATAAGATGATGCAACAGTTCTTTGGCCTTCACATAAGCTGGTTCTGTGGTAGGATAAAAAATGTTTTATAAGAGAAACCAAGTTTATAAAAATCCAGAATACTAATGAAAAACAGACTTTTGAGGTTTTAAATGATCTGATTTTCTGTTCTTTTACTGTGTTTGGAAGTAGCAGCAGAAATCATGAAATACAAGTATAAAGGTAGTTTGGAATATTTCTAACCTCCATCATAAGACAATTACTGGTTGAGAGTTCTTTCTTAATAAACCAACATGATTCATCTTGTGTTTTCCTTGTCATCTCCTTCACTATTTCCACATAGAATACTTTGTACCTGGTTCTTATTGGCTGCCACTAAAATGAATCATTTTTGTGGGGGGCTCTGAGAGATAAAAATCTATTTGGTAATGAGGTTATATCCCTACTTTCATCAATTAAAAGTGGAAAGCTATAAATAATATAAAAAGAAAAACACAGCTGTGTGAATCTTGGCATAACAGGGTGAAACTATCCCTACTGTTTGCTTCTTTTCCCCACATCCCCCTTTCCAGTGCATATAAATTCACTGCTCTGGTGGTTTCAATTTGGGCCCCAGTTTTCACTAAATCTAAGAGCTGAAAGAAAAACACAGCTGAAACCACTGCCTGGTGGCTTAACTCACAGCCCCAAATGATAGGCTTCCAACAGAGCCCAGCAGGTTTTCAGCAAGAAGGCTCATGAATAGAGCTCATTTTGGAAAGTGAAGAGTTTGATAATAAGTCAAAAACAGAGGCTTTACCATAGCTGTCTTAGGAGATTTTACAAAGCCCTACTAGAATGAAACAGGGCATATTCTAGTCACCTATTGTAAGAAATACCTGATAGAGTTCTCTGGCACTTTAAACTGACTGATTCTATGTTAGAATGCTAAAACCACAAGGAAATGACAAATTTACATGCAAAATGAAGAGCTGAGCTGTGCACAGCAATTTCTTTCATTTGTATTTGATTTATTCTCATTCAGTTCTGAAGGCTTATGGGTTGGTGATCATTCTTGAACTAGTAAACCTAAAGCCTTTATGGAAATTTTGTCCCTCCCTGTATGGCTCAACTGTAGATTATCTCATCAGTAGTTGTGATCCAAGGGTCTCTGAAAAAAATGTGTTCAAACACAGTAGATGCAAACATAGAGAATCAGCTGAAATGTGGTAATTTAGATTTCACTGCTGTTTTCAGTGATCTGATGGCAAATTCCTTCTGAGACTGTCAAAGATGGCACCAATGTGATTAAACCTCTAGAGCACCTCAAAAAGAGGACTACATGGCTGTTCTACGTTGCTACTCCTCTGTGGAAGAGAATTAATTTTTTTTCCCACAGAGTAGTGCTAGAAAAAATTTAAAAGAATGCTGAGTGAATATATAATTATACTTAGGATAGTATCTCAGTTTTCTGCCAAAGTAGATAAGTCCATTTTTTAAACGGAGTGGAACATATAACTGAAAGATATGCTGAGCGTTCTTAATGGTTTTATGAAAATAAAGATACGACAAACTTTTCTTATTAGAAATATTTCAGGAACCATATCGCCATAATTACACTCAAAGGGAAATTAGAAAAATTTTTAATTTTCAATACCTTAAAATTAGAAATTAGCCAAGGAGCTTTACTACTTCAGTTTTGACCCAAAGAAAGAAATATATATTTTAGGAAAACCAAACCTGTGTCTTAGAGCAGGCATGATTTGATAACTCACCCTCACTGTGCAAGGATAATTTCACTGCATATAAAATTCTGGGTTGACAGTACTTTAAATGTTACCATCTGATTCCATTGTTTTGTTGTTTTGGTCCACCTTATTGCTTTTTGAAGACTTTTTTTTTTTTTTTTTTTTTTTTGCGGTACGCGGGCCTCTCACTGGCGCGGCCTCTCCCGTTGCGGAGCGCAGGCTCAGGGGCCATGGCTCACGGGCCTAGCCTCTCTGCGGCATGTGGGATCTTCCCAGACCGGGGCACGAACCCGTGTCACCTGCATCAGCAGGCAGACTCTCAACCACTGCACCACCAGGGAAGCCCTGAAGACTTTTTTTTTAAATTGGCTGCTTTTAAGATTTTCTCTTTTATCTTTGGCCGTCAGAAGTACTGTTATCGTATGGCTATACACAATTTTCCTTTTTCTCCTTTTGCTTTTCCTGTTTCTGTTTGGGGTTTGTTAAGCTTCTTGTATCAGTGTCATCTGGTGTTTTTTCTTTGTTTTTTAATTCTTGACCATTATCTCTCCCATTCTCTCCCTCTTCTACTTTTCAGACTCCAATTACTCTTATTTTACACATTTTTGACTGTGTCTCAAATGTTGGTTAGTCTCTGTTCTGTTTTTTCCACTCTTTTTTTTTTAAAAATAAATTTATTTATTTATTTTTGGCTGCGTTGGGTCTTCGTTGCTGCACGTGGGCTTTCTCTAGTTGCGGTGAGCGGGGGGCTACTCTTCGTTGTGGTGTGCGGGCTTCTCACTGCTGTGGCTTCTCTTGTTGAGGAGCACAGGCTCTATGTGTGTGGACTTCAGTAGTTGTGGCACATGGGCTCAGGAGTTGTGGCGCACTGGCTCTACAGCACAGGCTCAGTAGTTGTGGTGCATGGCTTAGTTGCTCCGCAGCATGTGGGATATTCCCGGACTAGGGCTCGAATTCCCTGCATTGGCAGGCGGATTCTTAACTACTGTGCTACCAGGGAAGTCCCTCATTTGTTTTTCTCTGTGTACTTCAGTTTGGATAATTCTACTGACCTGTCTCCTGGTTCATTAACTTATTTGTATCCTCTGCTAGATCCAAAATGCCCTTAAAACAATCCATTGGATTCTTAAATTGAGATCTTGTCTGTTGAAGTTCATGAAGTTGTTTCTTTTCATGGATTCTATTTCTGTGTTAAAATTATTTATCTTTAAATCTATTTTGCTCCCTTCTATTTTCATTGAATGTATTAATCATAGTCTTAGATTGTGAACTTCAATAGCAGAATCACCTGTGTTCTATATTCTCATTTTCTCTTAGTTATTATTCTTTTTTTATCTAGTAATTTTTATTGAATGCCGGACATTTGTATTGTAGAGGCTCCAAGATGTTTAAATTTTTTTTTTTTTAATGTTTAAAGGAGGGGCTTCCCTGGTGGCGCAGTGGTTGAGAGTCCGCCTGCCGATGCAGGGGACACAGGTTCGTGCCCCGGTCCGGGAAGATCCCACATGCCGCGGAGCGGCTGAGCGCGTGAGCCATGGCCGCTAAGCCTGCGCGTCCAGAGCCTGTGCTCCGCAACGGGAGAGGCCACAACAGTGAGAGGCCCGTGTACCGAAAAAAAAAAAAAAAAAAATTTAAAGGATTCACCTTTCTTCTTCTAGGCAGATAGAGTAGGGGACTGATCACTTAATCCAATCCAAACATAAACTAAGCTAAGGTGAGTCCAGATTTTAGTTTTGGTATGGCTCAGTTTATGTACGTTTTGCGTTGGGTCCTGTCCTTTCAATTAAGAGCTTGCAGGTCTTTGTCTCTTTGGAATTTATGTTCTGTGTTTAAGAGGTTTTTGAATTACTTATTCACCTACCCTATACAGCTTCAAAATGTCTCAAATGTTTTAAGGGGAAGACAGATTGTACGTTTGAAGCCCCTCAAGTCTTCAATTTTGTTAGTCCCACATAGTTACCAAAATCTCCTCTGGCTTTTCTGTTCTCCCGCAGTTGCACTCCGCCAGGGACCAAAGACTTGTCAGCTTCTCACTCTGAAATGTCTCTGATCTCTATAGTTTTCTTTGCTTCTGCAGGTCTTGATGCCTTGCTTTTCTAATTTTGGTAAGTGAAATCATTGGTCTGCCATGAACTGGTTCATACTACCCTAAACAAAACCTCACATTTAATATTAAGGCAGTTCCCCCTCCCAACCCCCACCTTGTTTCCTTTCCTAGCTCTGTAACTGTCCCGTGTAATTTCTACCCAGTCAGTCTTTTAGTATCCATTTTTTCATGGCCCAGGCTCTCAGTGGCTGTGTGCTTGGTCTTAATGTTTGGTTTCATGAAAGGTGATCTTCACCACCTAGTCATATGACCCTGCGAGCTTGTACTGTACCTTGAAATTCTAATTCTGGTCTTTAGGACTGAACTGCCTCTCAGAATCCCACTCCCTCTGCTGACCATTGTTTCAGTTTGGTCTTCTGGATACAAAATTGCTGCCTCTACCACCCACTACTGACTCTACAAGTCTCTGCTTATGCGTGTGTTGACTCTTAACAGCATTGTGGGACTACTTGCTCCAATGCCACCCTTATCTCTGATGTATCATACTCTGGCATTCATTGATCCCATAGTCAATTTAAATTATTTTATTCTTCTAGACCCTTGCCACAATAAATACTAGCATTGCTTCACTTAGTAATATCTGGCCACCTCTCATCCATAAACCAGTACTTATATTTTTTCAATAAAGTGGAGTGTAAATCAACTGCAAAGCTGAGAGAAAATTTAAAAGAAAAACATTTTAATGTTGAAGACTTTTTTTCCGCTTTATCAATTTGGGTATGCGTTACCTACCTTTCCTAGAGTATGGGTCCTAGGACATATTTGACTGCAATTTCAACCAACTTGTATTACAATAGTCAAACATGTTCTCTTGACTAACTTTAAAAAAAAGGGAATCAAAAACATTCTCTCTGAATGTCTCAGAGAAGCTTCCCATAGAGAAGGGAGTACATTTTGCTTTTAAACAAAACCAAAACTGTAGCTAAGCCTTTCATAATCCAGGAAAACACAAAGGTTAGATGCGAAAATAAAGCTATCTTCACCTGAATACTTTGAATTTTACTGAGGAAACTGATGGGGACAGATGCAGCGTTTGTTTCAAGCACTAGCTCAACTGGATAGAAAAATAAATGGAGAAAGAATCTGTGCATGATTGAGACTTATTCTGCAATGTTATTGATATTTTCTGTGCAGAATGTGTTAGTAGCATCTCCTGAAGGAAGAAAGAATAATTTAGATGCTGCCTAGTGTGTAAAGGCTATGATATATTGTACTGTTTACTTTCTTGTTTGTAGATTAAGGGAACTGAAGAGGTGAAGAATCAACCTCTAGTAATAGTAATGATGGCAACTGGAATATTGTGGTTTAATGAGGAACTTTTTCAGTGCATACGGGAAAGTGGTAATATTCATAAGGGTTAGTCCTGGTCTTTCTTGATAACTAAATATCACAACCCAACAGTTGCAATATTTCCATTGATGGACATTTAAAAAAATAAAAATCAGTCAATACATTGTCATTTTCTCATCATGCTTCATAAACTTACATGGCCTCTATTTTCCAATTCAAACTTTGGTATGAAAGCATGTGGAATTCTTACAGCTATACCAGATGAGTCTCACTGCCTTAGAAAATGCTTTGGAAATATTTTTTATTCAAAAATTTGACTAGCTAACTAAATAATGATCTCTCCATATTTATTCCCACTCTTGGAATATATTTAAACCATTTGATTTTGGACATAAAGGTGTATATGAGATGTTTTATGTTTAGTAGAGATGGATGGTTGATATTTTATAAAACTGTTTAAAAATGTGAAAATATTTTTTAAAAGATTGCAAAGCATCAATAGTAGATTGATGATTTTTTAATGCTATATCTGGTAGAAAAGGTATTAAATGAAATAAACATTTTAGCAATATAAATAAAAATTTTAGTTTTTTTTTTCTTTTTAGTTCAAGTAATTCAGGAAATTAGTCTGATCATTTTTCCAAGATTTGTCTTAAGGGATGGTTTTGAATAATTACAGTTTAACTGTAAAGGTGTCTGTGTCCTCTGCTTTTGCAATCACTGCCTTGAGAAGGATCTGTCTGCAGAGGCACTGTCTTAGATTGCTTAATATGGGATGGATGCAATGATTTTTTCAGTTAATAAAAACATAAAAATTATGGAAAGTGCTTTAAGTTAATGTATTGAATGCTTAATTCCACATACAATAAAAAGCTTAATTGGCAGGAAATTAAAGAGCCTTGAATCAATTTTCACTCAGTTTTTTGTTAATTGTGGTATGAGTCAATTTATCATATGAAGTGAGCCTACACAGCCAAGAGCCTGGTGGTGTCTTAACATGTTGGTCAACTAGAATACAGGTGTTCCATATACAAAATTTTCTTAGATTTTAGAATTTATTTCACTTGGTTTTCTTATTATTTCCTTAAGTAGGCTTTGATATATGCTAGTTATAGCATGAAGGAAGTGGGTGACCATCTCAAGCATTTCTATAAAGAGACATTCCAATAGAGACCTTAATATGGATGGCAAAGAGGCATTTAAAAGAGGCCATTACAGTGTTCATTCCTAAACTTTCCTATGGTAGTGATTAAATCATGGTTTTCATGACAACCACTGCAAAGAAGAGAAGTTATACAAACTGAGTTAATCACACTGCAGTTAAATGATGGTATGGACAAGTAGGTTCAAATGAGTGCCACTGACCACAAAAGCAATTAAACAGGATATTTATAATAACATTTTGCATATGTTTTAGGTGACCAGAGTCTTGGATCCATGCTGAAGTGGTCAGAAAAAACAAGTATCAACTAAAACAAACCTATAGTCTCTGTCACAGAACGAAAAATATATTGGGAAATCTCTTTCCTTCCTCTTGTTAGATCAGGCATACTTGGCGCTCACCCTATCAGCTAGTAGTAACATTTAGACAATGCCAAAGGAATGCCTTGATAAATGAAATAATCCAGCTGGTTTCTTTTGTGTGACTTGTCATTACACACTATGATGGTAGTTTTGTGAAATTCAATCCTACTGAATTCAAGTGAATTCTGCTGAACTGGCTTATGATTGGCCACACTACTTTCTACTCTGACATTCCCCTCACAGTGGCAAATGTGATATCACTGCAGCAACAAAGCAAGATATTACTTTGTTGCTTCACCTGCCATTCTGTAAATTGAGGAAAAGAAATTAGTCATTGCACATAGAGATCAGACTTGTGGTTGCCAAGGAGGAGGGGAAGAAAGAGAGGGATGGACTGGGAGTTTGGGGTTGGTAGATGCAAACTACTACATTTAGAATGGATAAACAACAAGGTCCTACTGTATACCACAGGAAACTATATCCAATCTCCTGGGATAAACCATAATGGAAAAGAATATTTAAAAAAAAGAATGTATATATGTGTATAACTGAGTCACCTTGCTATACAGCAAAGAGTGGCATAACATTGTAAATCAACTATACTTCAATTTAAAAAAATTATGTACAAATAAAAAAATAAATTAGTCACTGCATTTTGGGATTAGTATTTGTTTGGTCTAACTGAAATCACAAAATATGAAGTTTTTCTTAATGAGTTCTAATATTTTCAGTAAAATAAAATGATTACATTATTATATAACAAACACGTATGATTATAATTTGTTGACAGGTGACTAAAATAGATCAAATTCTTGTCAGCTAATTAGAACAGCTCCCAGATGAGTGAACTAGAAAAGTCGTATGTTTGAATCCTAAGTAAAATGTAACATGTTTCCTCTTTTTTTGGATACTTTCCAAAACTTCAGAATAGGGAAGAAATAGAAGTTATTTTGGAATCATACAAAACAAGCTTACCTTTACTCAGTTTCCCCCATCTTCTGTAACTGTAGTACAATAAATTGACATTGTTACAATCTGTTTATAGTTCTATGCCACTTTTCATGTGTAGATTCCTACCACTGCAGCTGAAAAACAGACTTATTCCATGACCATAAAGATCTCCCTCTTGCTAGAGCTTTATGGTAATACTCACCCCTTTCTCTCCCATGATCCCCAATCCCTAGCAACCACTAATCTGTTCTCCATCTCTATAATTCTGTCATTCAAGAATGTTATATAAATTGAATCATACAGTGTGTGACCTTTTGAAATTGATCTTTTTTCACTCCACATATTGCCCTTGTATATAATTAGGTCATTTCGATTTTTTATCCACTGTGCCAATCTCTATCTTTTAATTAGTATACTTAGGTCAGTTAAATTTAATGTAGTTATTCATTGAGTTAGGGCTTGGTTTTTGTTTTCTGTTTTCTCTGTTTTGGGATTCTTTTTTTTTATATCTCCCTGTAGTTTGCTTGAACATTTTTTATAATTCCATTTTGATTTATCTACAGTGATTTCTGAGTGTACACTTTTGTACAGATTTTTTAGTGATTGCTCTACTGTATGTAAATAATTTATCAGTCTCTTCAGTTTTAGTGAAGAATACAAACTATTTAAGTCTCTACTTTCTCTCATTTAAAGTATTTTCTTAAGTATTTTCTCTACATACACTGAGAACCATATCAGGTAATGCTAAAATTATTCCATCAATTGTCAAACGTAATGTAGAAAACTCAGGAGGAGAAATAAGGTGTCATTTCTCTCAGGCTGCCTCATTACAACTAGATGGTTGTGAAAGTGCCACCTTCTCATTTGGCTTTCTCAAATAGGAAGGAAGAAGAGCAATTAATGCCTAAAAGTTTTCAGTATTTTAGAAAGTAGGTGTCCCTTTCTTGGTCCTTTGGTTAGAAAGTAGGCTTTCTTGAGTATTTTGTTTGTTTGTTTTTGTCTGTTACTATTAGCGTTTCTGGACTGCCAGCTTCTCCAGCATCTAATCCAGCATATAGTCAAAAGGAGACCTAGGGAATTGCTGCTATGTTGTTCCTTAGGTTCGAAGTCCCTGGTTGGTCTGTTTTCTTCTCTCTGCCTTTTAGAGACTCCTTATGTTTGTTTTATATATAATGCCCAAGGTTTTTAAGTTATACTTAGCAGTCTAGAGATTTACACCTTTATTGAGTTTATAATTTCCATGATTAAACTTATATTTCTAATTGTTTCTTTTTATATCCATCTGTTCTTGTTTCAATTTAGCCTAATCTTGTTTCAACATTTTTTGATGTTTAAGAAATAGATATACTTTCTTCTTTCTCTCTTTGTGGGTACCAAATATATTCATTTTAAGGACATTTTCAAATTGCTCTGAAGGTTTCATTTCATCTGGAGGGAATTCATCTTCCAGTTGCTTTTTTGGAAGTCATTCTTAAATGTGTCTTTTCTTCTTGTGTTTTGAGATTTTAATTTTCAATTCATCATGAGTGAAAATCCCCCCCCTCTGTGTTCACCTTTCCTTGTTAATGTTCTTGAGTCTTTCCCCACCGAATTACAGATTTTTAATCTGGAATCAGGTCTTAATTTGGACCTTAAGACTCTTGTTCCACGGTGAAATTAGAAACAGAGCAGATAAAGTCACTGAGCCCATAGTGGCTTGTCCCAAGTTGTCTGCTTTCTTGTCTCCCTGGATATACAGATCAGTGCTTTTTCTCAGCATAGATGAGAGAGCCCTGCTTCTGGGTCCAATCAACAAGCCTGGCTTTTGTCCCTTCCTTCACATGAAGTCAATCTCTTTTCTCAAGGGTAAAGAACTCTGAGCTGTCTCTGCCTCCTCCTAGATCTAAAAAGTTTTTCAGGGCTTCCCTGGTGGTGCAGTGGATAAGAATCTGCCTGCCAATGCAGGGGAAACAGGTTCGATCCCTGGTCTGGGAAGATCCCACATGCCGTGGAGCAACAAAGCCCGTGTGCCGCAACTACTGAGCCCGCATGCCACAACTACTGAAGAAGGCGTGCCTAGAGCCTGTGCTCCACAACAACAGAAACCCGCACAATGAGAAGCCCACGCACCGCAACGAAGAGTAGCCCCCACTCGCCAAAACTAAAGAAAGCCCGTGCACAGCAATGAAGACCCAACTCAGCCAAAAAAAAAAATTTTTAAAAAAAAGTCTTTCAGGCCCATGGTTTCTTACCTGCTTGTTGCATTTTTCTGTTCTTATATTTCGAGTCCATAGAGATGTTTGACTAATTCTGAACTGTGACTACATCATTTTAGTTATCTCTTTTTATATTTAATCTGTCATTGTTATTGCTTTTGAGCCCAAAAGTCTTCAAAGCATAAACTTAAAACACTCTTTTTATTGGAAGGACTCTTTAAACTGACTTTTCCCTTCACACCCTCTATTATCTAAATTCGTCAAAAGTCTGTATCTTTTGGTTTTACTCTAAGAAATTTTATCTCTTTTTACCAAAGCATTCTATATATGGGTCAGTGCTCTTCTGCAGCCAATATCCTGAGTAAATTATGCATTTCCATGGTTTTAGTTATTGTCTGAGGCTGATATCTATAAAAGAATATATTAAATTTGACTTTATTTATCACTTTAAAAATTTTCTCTTATGATATATATTATTCTTGACCTAGATATATATCTGTTGTCTTCTCAACCTCTAAAAACTAACAGAACAAAGACATATATCCTTGTTTCTCCTCCAAGATTCCCTTTTGGTTTTTTTTTGTTGGTTTTTTAGTATATATGATCCCATTTTTTTACATTAATTTTTATTAGAGTGTAGTTGATTTACAATGTTGTGTTAGTTTCTGCTGCACAGCAAAGTGAATCAGTTATACATATACCTATATCCACTCTTCTTTAGATTCTTTTCCCATATAGGTATTACAGAGTATTGAGTAGAGTTCCCTGTGCTATACAGTAGGTTCTTCCTAGTTATCTATTTTATATATAGTACTATGTGTATGTCAATCCCAATCTCCCAATTTATCCCTCCCCCACTTCTCCCTTGGTAACCATAAGTTTGTTTTCAACACCTGTGACTCTCTTTTTGTTTTGTAAATAAGTTCATTTGTACCATTTTTTTTAGATTCTACACACAAATGATATACATTTGTCTTTCTCTGTCTGACTTACTTCACTCAGTATGACAATCTCTATGTCAACAACTTAGGTGATATTTATAAGAATTTGAGTGTCTGTACCATTGCCTTAGTAATGACCTAATAAATTGGTTTAAAGAAATAGAAGGTATGGCCTCTACCTTAACAAGTTTTCAAACCAAACACTTATTTGTTAAAACTATTTATTTAGCACCTAGTATGAGTAAGTAATTATGCTACAATTTTATTTTGTATTTTATTTTGTAGACAAGGTATATTTATTTGACAAGCTGTTATGTGTCAGCCATGCTACTGTGCTAAGAGCTGTGGAAGAATCAAGCATGGAGACTAATCTCCGTTCCTTTATAGGTTATTTGAGGAGATAAAACACTAATGACCATAGTATAAGGTATAATGATGAATACAATGATACAGGTATAGAGGAAGTGCTGTGAGTACTGGGTGAAGGAGATGACTTCCAGTTGGGAATAGGGGAGGCATAATTGGGAAAGATTTCCCAGAAGAGATGCCATCTGAAGAGAACTTTGAGGGATGGTAGTATTTGGTTTGAGGGAAGGAGCATTCTGGATATGAGGAACAAACACACAAAAGAAGCAAACTGGAGGATATGTATAATCAAAAAAGTACTATCAGTATTTTTAAAATATATTTTGGTCCTTCTCTTTCCATATCTAATCAATAAATAAACCAAGAGCTGTTATTATCATTGGTCTTGTTTGAAAATCATTTCACTCCTCTTTTTCTCCACTAACATATCCTAGCTTGCAACAGCTTTTAACAATTTTAACTGAAGTTTAAAATATTCTCTTCATTTCCTTAACCATACCTTTTTCTCTATATCTTTAATTAGCCCCATATAAAATATCTTAAATTATATTTTTTTCATGAACAACTTCTTAGTTACATTACTTACTTTCTAATAATGACTATCTGGTGTTCTTCAAATCACATACAGAATCCTGACAATAATAACAAAAATATTTTCGGGGGTAATTTTTGTTTGTGTTTAGTACTTTTACTTTTTTTCCTTTTGTTTAAGTTTTTTTAATTGATGGACAGTTTTTTAAGATGAGCTTTAGATTTACAGAAAAATTGAACAGAGGTCCCCTATTATTGTATTAACACCTTACATTAGTCATTAAAGTGTAACATTATTACAATTAATGACCCAATATTGATAATATTATTATTAACTGAAGTTCAGAGTTAATTTAGATTTCATTTTTAACCCAATGCCCTTTCTCGGTTTTAGGTTCTCATCCAGGATACCCCATTACATTTAGTTATCATGTCTCCTTAGGCTCTTCTTGGCTATGACAGTTTCTCAGACTTTCCTTTTTTGATGACTATATTGGTCAGGGTTCTTCCAGAGAAACAGAAACAATAGAATATATAAAAAGAGATTTACTATAAGGAGTTGGCTTATATGATTACAGAGGCTGAAAAGTCCCATAATCTGTCATCTGCAAGCTAAAGTCCCAGAAAGCCAATGGTATAGCTTCAGTCCAAATTTGATGGCCTGAGAAATAGGGGGTGCAATGGTGTAAGTTCTGGCTCAAGTCCAAAGGCCCAATGGACTTGAACCACAATTTACACCATCAGCCTCCCTGGTTCTCAGGTTTTCAGATTTGGATTTATTGTTCTTTTCCTTCTAGTTCTGTAAGTTGTAAAGTTAGGCTGCTGATTTGAAATCTTGCTTGACTTTTTTTTTTTTTTTGCGGTACGCAGACCTCTCACTGTTGTGGCCTCTCCCGCTGCGGAGCACAGGCTCCAGACGCGCAGGCTCAGCAGCCATGGCTCACGGGCCCAGCCGCTCCGTGGCATGTGGGATCCTCCCGGACCGGGGCACGAACCCGTGTCCCCTGCATCGGCAGGCGGACTCCCAACCACTGCGCCACCAGGGAAGCCCCTTGCTTGACTTTTAATGTGAGCAGTTACAGCTATACATTTTTCTCTTAGCACTGCTATCACTGTGACCCTTAAGTTTTGGTATGCTGTGTTTATGACTTCTTCTTTGATTCATTGGTTGTTTAAGAGTGTGCTGTTTAATTTCCACAAATTTGTGAATTTCCCAGTTTTATCTGTTACTGATTTCTAACTTCATCTCATTGTGGTTGGAGAAGTCACTTTAGGATACCTTTTAAAATCTATTAAGACTTAATTTGCAGGCAGCGCGTCTAAAGGAGGGCCTCTGGAGTGTGGAGTTCTGGAGTTTCAAAGTACCCAGTGCTCTGCCTATGCCTCTGGATGGTCTCAAGTTCAGCATTGCATCTCCTCATTCAGTTGTCTCACTATCCCCACTGGTGTTGAAGGCCCACGCTAATTTCCACAGTGCAGTGTTAACCATGGCAAGATGTGGCCGAATTGGTCTGCTAATGACACCCTGTCCTCGTGTGTCAAGGTCCTGAATGCTCTTCCTGCTACCTTGTGCATTTGTGGATTCTTTGGAGACACCTCATAGCTGCCGTGTGGATGACGGGCTCTTGGTGCTCCAGCCAGCCGTCAGGGCTGTGCCTCTGAGGTGGGAGAGCCAAGGTCAGGACAATGGTCCACCAGAGAACTCCCAGCTCCACGTAATATCAAAGGGCGAAAATCTCCCTGAGATCTCCATCTGAACATCAAGACCCAACTCCACTCAATGACCAGCAAGCTACAGTGCCAGACACCCTATGCTAAACAACTAACAAAACAGGCACACAACCCCACCCATTAGCAGAGAGGCTGCCTAAAGTCATAGTAAGTCCACAGACACCCCAAAACACACCACCAGACGTGGACCTGTCCACCAGAAAGACAAGATCCAGCCTCATCCACCAGAAAACAGGCACTAGTCCCCTCCACCAGGAAGCCTACACAACCCACTGAACCAACTTTAGCCACTGCGGACAGACACCAAAAACAATGGTAAATATGAACCTGCAGCCTGCAAAAAGGAGACCCCAAACACAGTAAGATAAGCAAAATGAGAATACAGAAAAACACACAGCAGATGAAGGAGCAAGATAAAACCCACCAGACCTAACAAATGATGAGGAAATAGGCAGTCTACCTCAAAAACAATTCAGAATAATGATAGTAAAGATGATCCAAAATCTTGGAAATAAAATGGAGAAAATACAAGAAAAGTTTAACAAGACTCAGAAGAACTAAAGAGCAAACAAACAGTCATGAACAACACAATAAATGAAATGAAAAAATTCTCTAGAAGGGATCAATAGCAGAATAACTGAGGCAGAAAAATGGATAAGTGACCTGGAAGATAGAAGAGTGCAAATAACTACTGCAGAGCAGAATAAAGAAAAAAGAATGAAAAGAATTGAAGACAGTCTCAGAGACCTCTGGGACAATATTAAACGCACCAACATTCGAATCATAGGGGTTCCAGAAGAAGAAGAGAAAAAGAAAGGGACTGAGAAGATATTTGAAGAGATTATAGTTGAAAATGTCCCTAACATGGGAAAGGAAATAGCCACCCAAGTCCAGGAAGCACAGAGCATCCCATACAGGATAAATCCAAGGAGAAACATACCAAGACACATATTAATCAAACTATCAAAAATTAAATACAAAGAAAAAATATTAAAAGCAGCAAGGGAAAAACAACAAATAACACACAAGGGAATCCCCATAAGGTTAACAGCTGATCTTTCAGCAGAAACTGTGCAGGCCAGAAGGGAGTGGCACGACATATTTAAAGTGATGAAAGGGAAAAAGATTACCAAGATTACTCTACCCAGCAAGGATCTGATTCAGATTTGACGGAGAATAAAAACCTTCACAGACAAGCAAAAGCTAAGAGAATTCAGCACCACCGAACCAGCTTTACAACAAATGCTATAGGAATTTCTCTAGGCAGGAAACACAAGGGAAGGAAAAGACCTACAATAACAAACCCAAAACAATTAAGAAAATGGGAATAGGAACATACATATCGATAATTACCTTAAATGTAAATGGATTAAATGCTCCAACGAAAAGACACAGATTGGCTGAATGGATACAAAAACAACACCTGGGCTTCCCTGGTGGCGCAGTGGTTGAGAGTCTGCCTGCCGATGCAGGGGACATGGGTTCATGCCCCAGTCCGGGAAAATCCCACATGCCACGGAGTGGCTAGACCCGTGAGCCATGGCTGCTGAGCCTGCGCGTCCGTAGCCTGTGCTCCGCAATGGGAGAGCACACAACAGTGAGAGGCCCATGTACTGCAAAAAACAAAAAAACAAGACCTGTATATATGCTGTCTATAAGAGACCCACTTCAGACCGAGGGACACAGACAGACAAAGTGAGGGGATGGAAAAAGATATTCCATGCAAATGGAAACCAAAAGAAAGCTGGAGTAGCAATTCTCATATCACACAAAATAGACTTTAAAACAAAGACTATTAGAAGAGACAAAGAAGGACACTACATAATGATCAAGGGATCCATCCAAGATATAACAACTGTAAATATTTATGCACCGAACACAGGAGCACCTCAATACATAAGACAAATACTAACAGCCATAAAAGAGGAAATTGACAGTAACACAATCATAGTAGGGGACTTGAACACCCCACTTTAACCATTGGACAGATCATCCAAAATGGAGATAAATAAGAAACACAAGCTTTGAATGACACATTAAACAAGATGGACTTAACTGATACTTATAGGACATTCCATCCAAAAACAACAGAATATACTTTCTTCTCAAGTGCTCATGGAACATTCTCCAGGATAGATCATATCTTGGGTCACAAATCAAACCTTGGTAAATTTAAGAAAACTGAAATAATATCAAGTATCTCTTCTGACCACAACGCTACAAGACTACATATCAATTACAGGAAAAAATCGGTAAAAAATACAAACACATGGAGGCTACACAATACACTACTTAATAACCAAGAGACCACTGAAGAAATCAAAGAGGAAATCAAAAAATACCTAGAAACAAATGACAATGAAAACACGACAACCCAAAACCTATGGGATGCAGCAAAAGCAGTTCTAAGAGGGAAGTTTATAGCAATACAATCCTACCTTAAGAAACAAGAAATATCTCAAATAAACAACCTAACCTTAACCTAAAGCAATTAGAGAAAGAACAACAAAAGACCCCCAAAGTTAGCAGAAGGAAAGAAATTATAAAGATCAGATCAGAAATAAATGAAAAAGAAATGAAGGAAACAACAGCAAAGATCAATAAAACTAAAAGGTGGTTCTTTGAGAAGATAAACAAAATTGATAAACCATTAGCCAGACTCATCAAGAAAAACAGGGAGAAGACTCAAGTCAATAGAATTAGAAATGAAAAAGGAGAAGTAAAAGCTGACACTGCAGAAATACAAAGGATCATGAAAGATTACTACAAGCAAACTATATGCCAATAAAATGGACAACCTGGAAGAAATGGACAAATTCTTAGAAATGCACAACCTTACGAGATTGAACCAGGAAGAAATAGAAAATATGAACAGACCAATCACAAGCACGGAAATTGAAACTCTGATTAAAAATCTTCTAACAAACAAAAGCCCAAGACCAGATGGCTTCACAGGCGAATTCTATCAAACATTTAGAGAAGATCTAACACCTATCCTTCTCAAACTCTTCCAAAATATAGCAGAGGGAGGAACACTCCCAAACTCATTCTACGAGGCCACCATCACCCCGATACCAAAACCAAACAAAGATGTCACAAAAAAAGAAAACTACAGACCAATATCACTGATAAACACAGATGCACACATCCTCAACAAAATACTAGCAAACAGAATCCAACAGCACACTAAAAGAGTCATACACCTTGATCAAGTGGGGTTTATCCCAGGAATGCAAGAATTCTTCAATATACGCAAATCAATCAATGTGATACACCATATTAACAAATTGAAGGAGAAAAAGCATACAATCATCTCAGTAGATGCAGAAAAAGCTTTCGACATAATTCAACACCCATTTATGATAAAAACCCTCCAGAAAGCAGGCATAGAGGGAACTTTCCTCAACATAATAAAGGTCATATATGACAAACGCACTGCCAACATCGTTCTCAATGGTGAAAAACTGAAAATATTTCCACTAAGATCAGGAAGAAGACAAGGTTGACACTCTAATCACTATTATTCAACACAGTTTTGGAAGTTTTAGCCACAGCAATCAGAGAAGAAAAAGAAATAAAAGGAATCCAAATTGGAAAAAAAGAAGTAAAGCTGTCACTGTTTGCAGATAACATGATACTATATACAGAGAATCCTAAGGATGCTGCCAGAAAACTACTAGAGCTAATCAATGAATTTGGTTAAGTAGCAGGACAGAAAATTAATGCACAGAAATCTCTTGCATTCCTATACACTAATGATGAAAAATCTGAAAGTAGAATTAAGAAAATACTCCCATTTACCACTGCAACAAAAAGAATAAAATATCTAGGAATAAACCTACCTAAGGAGACAAAAGACCTATATGCAGAAAATTATAAGACACTGATGAAAGAAATTAAAGATACAAATAGACGAAGAGATATACCATGTTCTTGGATTGGAAATATCAACACTGTGAAAATGACTCTACTACCCAAAGCAATCTACAGATTCAATGCAATCCCTATCAAACTACCACTGGCAGTTTTCACAGAACTAGAACAAAAAATTTCACAATCTGTATGGAAACATAAAAGACCCCGAATAGCCAAAGCAATCTCGAGAAAGAAAAATGGATCTGGAGGAATCAGGCTCCTGGACTTCAGACTATACTACAAAGCTACAGTAATCAAAACAGTATGGTACTGGCACAAAAACAGAAATATAGATCAATGGAACAGCATAGAAGGCCCAGAGATAAACCCACTCATATACGGTCACCTTATCTTTGATAAAGGAGGCAGGAATGTACAGTGGAGAAAGGACAGCCTCTTCAATAAGTGGTGCTGGGAAAACTGGACAGGTACATGTAGAAGTATGAGATTAGAACACTCCCTAACACCATACACAAAAGTAAACTCATAATGGATTAAAGACCTAAATGTAAGGCCAGAAACTATCAAACTCTTAGAGGAAAACATAGGCAGATCACTCTATGACATAAATCACAGCAAGATCCTTTTTGACCCACCCCCTAGAGAAATGGAAATAAAAACAAAAATAAACAAATGGGACCTAATGAAACTTAAAAGCTTTTGCACAGCAAAGGAAACCATAAAACAAAAAGACAACCTTCAGAATGGGAGAAAATAATTGCAAATGAAGCAACTGACAAAGGATTAACCTCCAAAATTTACAAGCAGCTCATGCAGGTCAATAACAAATAAACAAACAACCCAATCCAAAAATGGGCAGAAGACCTAAATAGACATTTCTCCAAAGATGATATACAGAGTGCCAACAAACACATGAAAGAATGCTCAACATCATTAATCATTAGAGAAATGCAAATCAAAACTACAATGCAGTATCATCTCACACCAGTCAGAATGGGCATCACTAAAAAATCTACAAACAATAAATGCTGGAGAGAATGTGGAGAAAAGGGGAACTCTCATACATTGTTGGTGGGAATGTAAATTGATACAGCCACTATGCAGACCAGTATGGAGGTTCCTTAAGAAACTTAAAGTAGAACTACCATATGACCCATCAATCCCACTACTGGGTATATACCCTGAGAAAACCATAATTCAAAAAGAGTCAGGTACCACAATGTTCATTGCAGCTCTATTTACAATAGCCAGGACATGGAAGCAACCTAAGTGTCCATCATCGGATGAATGGATAAAGAAGATGTAGCACATATATACAGTGGAATATTACTCAGCCATAAAAAGAAACTTAACTGAATTATTTGTAATGAGGTGGATGGACCTAGAGTCTGTCATACAGAGTGAAGTAAGTCAGAAAGTGAAAAACAAATACCGTATGCTAACACATATATATGGAATCTAAAAAAAAAAAAAAAAATAGTGGTCATGAAGAGCCTAGGGGTAAGACAGGAATAAAGACACAGACCTACTAGAGAATGGACTTGAGGACACGGGGAGCAGAAAGGGTAAGCTAGGACAAAGTGAGAGAGTGGTAATGTATATATAGACATATATACACTATCATATGTAAAATAGACAGCTAGTGGGAAGCAGTCGCATAGCACAGGGAGATCAGCTCTGTGCTTTATGAACAGCTAGAAAGGTTGGATAGGGAGGGTGGGAGGGAGGGAGACGCAAGAGGGGGGAGATATGGGGATATATGTATATGTATAACTGATTCACTTTGTTATAAAGCAAGAACTAACACACCATTGTAAAGCAATTATA
Source organism: Orcinus orca (assembly GCF_937001465.1). Taxonomy (NCBI): domain Eukaryota; kingdom Metazoa; phylum Chordata; class Mammalia; order Artiodactyla; family Delphinidae; genus Orcinus; species Orcinus orca. The sequence goes on from NC_064565.1 coordinate 69,445,694, forward strand.
CTCCAATAAAAATGTTAAAAAAAAAAAAAAGACTTAATTTGTGGCCTTACATACGGTCTCTCCTGGAAAAAGTTTCCATGTACATTTGAAAAGACTATGTGTGTGATTGTAATTGGTAGAATCTTCTATATATGTCTATTAGATATATTTGATTTATTAAGTTTTTAAGTCTTCTGTTTCCCTGCTTATCTTCTTTCTGGTTGCTCTACCCATTATTGAGAGTGGGGTATTGAAGTCTCCAACTATTACTGCAGAACAGTTTATTTCTCTGTTCAGTTCTGTTAGTTTTGCCTCAGATACTTTGATGGTCTGTTGTTAGGTAGACAAATGTTTATAATTTTTATATATCTTCTTTCCGTATTGAAACTTTTCTTAATATATGTCTTCTTTGTCTCATAACTTTTTTTGATTTGAAGTCTATTTTGTCTGATATTAGTATAGTCACCCTGCTCTCTTTTGGTTTCTATTTGCATAGAATTGTTTTTTCTAACCTTTGACTTTTACCCTATTTGTATATTTGGATCTAAAGTGAGTCTCTTGTAGGTAGTACATATTGGATCATATGATCTTATCTATTTTGCTAATCTTGGTCTTTTGAAGATTTTAATCTGTTTACATTTAAAGTAACTAATAAGACTTCCTTCTGTCATTTTGCTATTTGTTTCCTATATGACTTATAGCTTTTTTGTCCCTCATTTCCTGGATTCCTGTCTTCCTTTATGCTTACTTTTAAAAAATATGTATTTATTTATTTTTGGCTGCGTCGTGTCTTAGTTGCCACACACGGGATCTTTCATTGTGGCATGCAGGCTTCTCTCTAGTTGTGGCACCCGGGCTCTCTAGTTGTGGCTTGTGTGCTTGTAGTTGTGGTGCACAGGCTTAGTTGCCCCATGGTATGTGGGATCTTAGTTCCCTGATCCGGGATGTACCTGCATCCCCTGCATTGGAAGGCAGATTCTTCACCACTGGACCACCAGGGAAGCCCCATGTTTAGTTAATTTTTTGTAGTGAATTGTTTAAATTTCTTTCTCATTTCCTTTTGTGTACATTCTATAGCTGTTTTCTTTGTAGTTACAATGGGGATTACATTTAAAACCCTAAATTTATAACACTTTAATTTGAATTTATACTAGTTTAACTTCAATAACATACAAACACTCTTCTTTTACACCTGTCCCAACCCCTTATGGTTATTTATATCACAAAATTACATCCTTATACATTATGTACCCAAAAACATAAACTAATAATTCTTTAAATTCACTAGCCTCTTAAATTATGTAGAGAACAAAATGCGGAGTTACAAACCAAAGTTACAATTATACTCGCTTTTAGACATTCTTTCATGAATGTCTCGTTCAGTATTTAAACCATGGCATCAATCTCTCAGCTGTGGGACTAACCTAAAAGTGAGGAACGGTCAACTGGGTCTAGAAGCCAAGAGGCAGAATCCATGCAAAGCAGGTGAGGAGGTAGGAAAGAAGCCCAGCCCAGAATGTCCTCGCTCTGTGGAAGGGGAGTATGTGAGCACCTCTTCCTCCTCTCTCCCCTTCCTCACAACTGTTTTTTTACACAGACTACGTGGAAGTTGCCCTAGAAGTGTTACAAAAAATATTTCTGATAAAGTTACTGATTCTTTCCAGGGGCATATAGAAAAGAGGGTGCCTCTTTTAGAGTCAGTGATTGGGCTGAGCGGAAAAATAGGTTTGTTCTGCTTACTGGCAAACTTAAGGAAAATTGACAGAGGCTACAGTTAATAGACAGTGCTGCAAAATCCATGAGGAGAGGAGGTTGTTTACGCCTTAGCACTGTGAGGTTGATGATGCCAACGGTTGTTCTAGGAGGCATTTCTCTGGTCCCCCTTCTGGACTGCTGGAAGTTGGGCAATTTGGAATTTCAGGAGGGATGCTTTTTTATTGCCTTTTTTAAACCTGTGGGAGAGGGTTATCTCAGAAGGAAACTATTTCTTTCTGCCTCCCACTGCCCTCTCAGCCACTAGACTAAGCCATGGATATTGTATAAGCATAAGGCAATTATTAAATCATTCTGTTCCATGTTATTGAAAATTTAATGTGCATATTACAAGGAAAAATATCAACTTTCTAATAATTACACCTACTTCTCTTGCAGAAATAGATGACAAGAGAGTGACCAACACACAAGCAGAAGTAAGTTTTCTTATACTCTGTATAAATATGTGTCCAACCAACTAAAAACACTACCAGTTTGATCTGATGTGATATAAAATATGGTATCAATATAACTGTGTTGTAAAAACTATTTGATTTGCTTTCCCCTACTGAACAAACAGTAAAATGGTGTCATAAAATCTCCACCTCTAGGTTACCCTTGATTCTCCACCTATGAAATACTAACCCCTGGAAAAACTTCTAAAATAAACTACTGATTTTAGAGGCAAGATATGGTATTGATAATTTCAATTTAGTGACTGGTTGTGTATGACCATCACAGGTTGGGACAGCCAATGTTGGAACCCTGGAACAAGAAGGTGGGGGACAGACACCTCTTAAGGGTCCTCTGGTGTGTGGAGCCAAGAGCAGATCCTGAGGCCAGTCTCCACATACACATGTAGGAGTTCAGATTGAAAATATGAACCAGGGACGGGGGGCCTAGGGGAGCTGATAACATAGGATACACAGAATACAAGAAAATGAGCAAACTTGTGCCCAGAAATGGAACAAATATTGAGTAGGACTCATGCAGACTTGATATTCAATTCCCATGGCCACATGAGTAGGCATCTAGCAAAACTCAGTGGAAAATGTAGAAAGAACAAAATGCCAGAAAGTATCTCTCAAGACTTTTCTAAAAATTTAATGAGATTATAAATGTGAAATGCTTTGAAAACTAAACTCTTACATAAATATAATTTTTATTAGTAAGTTTTACCACTGTTACTAAACAAACCAACTTTTCTGTAGAATTAATTTTCTACTTAATCTTTGAATATGTATATGGAAATAAACATATAAGAAAACCTGGAAGTGAATGCTTCTTAAAATCAACCAAATGTGACAGAATACAGCAGAGGAACAACAGAAGGCTCAATCATCCACACGTGTATACTAATGTAGAGTTGCCCTGCCTGCATCTGTGCATAATAGACTGGTATCAAAACACTCTATTTTGCAGAAATTTGCTTGTACCATTTGCTTTGATTGATATGGATTTGGTAACTATTTGGTTGAATTTTTTACTTTTTAATAGGTTGTTTTTGCATCAGCTAAATATCAACATCTTGATGACTCCTTTGAGGGCAATTAAGCTTTAGTACATATGAGTAAAGATGCCTCAAGCTCTATTTACAACTTCATGAAACAGTTTCTAGTTTTCTTCAGACTCTGTACATATGTTCTTTCTAATATGCATGGAAAGCCTAGAACAATCCTCAAAAAGTATCTTGTAACTATTTATACCTGAACTTTCCAAAGCAAAAATAATTGCTCCAGACACTAAAACTCCTGCCTTTGACACACTGAAATATAAGTAGACACACCATTAAAAAGGAGTCTTTGACATAATCTGATCGAGGTGTAGACCACATATATATATAATTTATTATAATAAGTAATGCCTTATACATATATAAATATCTATTTCTATCTAAACTTTAAATATTATTATTGTGGTTCTGACCCTGAAATATGTTCCTCTGTTCCAATTTGTATCATTTTTAGTGCAAAAATTTCTGCCTCAATAAATTAATTCTGATCCAGTGTGCTTAAGAGTGTTAAGCAGCAGTTTTGTTAGGAGAGAGCTTTTGAACATGTAAAAGAATATTACCTCAACATTGTAATTCCAAGGAAATGGAGCTATTAGATTGAACATCTCAATTCCATAGGATTACAGACTGATATTACTTAGCAAGGACTCTCATTAACCCTCCAGAACCACTGACAATCCTATAAACAGATATAATTATACCATGGACGTAGCTTTTGGAGTATATTTTGTCCTGGGACTTATGCTTTTCTCTAAAATGGAAAGGATTAGTACTATCTCTTTCTTTCTTTCTTTTTAAAATAAACTAATGTTACTAGGTGTTTATTTCCCTCAAAGGGCTGATGACATTGTACTTTTTATCCAAATATAAGACTTATTACGTTTTTCTCTCTATCCAGTCACAGAATGCATCCCCTAAGCAAAGGAAGCAGAGCGTGTACACACCACCCGCCATGAAAGGTACTGTTCATGTACTGTTTCCGGTTGTTGTGAGTGCTGAGTTCATGGATGGCAGGCAGGCTGTTCTCAGGCGCCTTATACCTGCTTATAAGCTAGATCTATCTTACTGAAAGTCACATTACTGACTTTCAGTAACATATGTTATTTGAAACCTAGTTTCATCAAGAGTGAAATAGGTGAAGAAGGGACAACTAGCGATGTCTCAAAATCTCAGTCTGGAAATTCAGATTTTCCAAAATACTGACAAAAGTTTTCTTTTACCCTTCCTCACATGTTTTCCCTGAAGAGATTTTTCTAGAATCCCTAATTGCTCTTGCAAGTGTTGGCAGATGATTACCTTTTTTTCCTTGGCTTAAGCAAAGTATGTCTTGAATTTCAGACAGATACAGATACAGTAAAGTGTTGCTTCACTGCCCTGTGTCAGGAGCAGTTCTAAGAAACCCAGTCAAACAGCTATTAGCTGTACATGAAACAGCTGTTGAAATAGCAACTAAGAATGCTAGCTCAGATTCTGGTGTTCTCCCAGAATTTCCACCCCTCCCCCACCAAATTAGAACTGCTAAAAGAACATCTAAGTGTATCAGAATTTTGACCAACATCAATTCCAGAGAAGGTTTCTTTTATTTCTCACACAACAGTATTCCTGACATGAGGCAGAGTGTGTCCAATCTAGTTGCTCGTGTTCCAGCCTGGCACTTGGGCTGTTGGCCCAGTGACTCATCATGCTGTCGTACAGCTCGGTTTCAACTACAGGAGAGGCCAGCTGAACAGCTTCCTCTGGAGTCTAGAGAGATGTCTAAATTGGGAGTGAAATTTTCCATGCTGTATGCTCTCTAGATTTGGGGCTGCACTCTGAAAGAGAGGTGGGACATAAGGGGACACATTAATAGCTACTTTCCATAAACTTCTGTCCTGTGCAGCTATAAAATACAATGTTTGCTTGTTCATAAGACTGCAGTAAATAATGCAGTCATCAGCATTGTAGTTAATTCCAGGGTAATTATTGAGGCTATCAGGCATCCCTTTCTCAAGATCAGTGTAATCATTTTTGAAGGTATTTTCCCTCTTGTAAGTCATCTTGTACTTTTAAAACACATCAGTTTTGGCATGAATGGGTCCCAAAGAAAGATACATGTTCACTCATTTAATAACTTCCTCTGTTCTATTTTGGGTTAGCTTAACTAAATAAAGACTGTTCTCATGTCCTTAGAGAATAACAGCATTATTTTTAAAGGAAAAATCTTAAAATCAAGGCCCCAAAGGCTCATGGTTTTTATACTTAGCTCTCAAATGTAAGAATGTGGGATGCTAACGTTTAGGGAAGTTAGTCATATTGTATATTTTTACCCATAACCTTACTACTGTTGAGCCCTCCAAGATGGCCATTCAATGATAATCATTTTTGGTCATGAGTTAAAGGCTTGAGAAAGCACAGTAATTCTTTCATGAGGCTATTCGGGTATAATTACAAGCCACTTAGGTCCTCATTTATTACCTGTAAATACTTAGCAAAGTTGCCTGCTACTGATAAAAGAGTAAAGAGAGCTAAATCCACATATTTTATTCAGTCTACCTGTCCCTTAGAGCTAGAAATGAATATTTTGGGACAAAATTAAGCAATGGTGCATTGTAAGCACATTATGAAGCTTCAATCATAAAAAAGATGAATTAGAAAGGAAATGTTATTGAAATGCAAAATCAATAATAACAACTGCTCTGAAATGTATAATTCTTCAGACTGCAGTGGAACATGCAATTATTGAATGTAAAAAATGTTTGCTAGGAGAGCAAAGTAGCACCAGATATGCTTAATAGTTCTGAGAGAAATCACTCTGACCAAATGGCCAACTAGAGCTTCATGAATGACCCAGTGAGTAGCTGATTAGTAAAACAAAACAAAACAAACTAGCTAGACTCCTTCCTTCTTCTCTTGTACTAGGTAGTGAGGAGTTACTGGATATACAGGCCTATACCCAGGAGAGAGATGCTACATTCTGCCTACGCCATTTCATTAAATGCCCAGACAGACTAGTCTCCCAGCTCCTACATTCATTTATTTTTCCCTCTTTCAGTTACTATGGTATTTATGGCTCCACCAGCTCTCAGAAAACAGAGACATGTCCAGATCACCTCTTGTGATGAAGGCTTTATGAAGGTGCATGGGTAGGTAGGGGGTAAGAAATAGAGCGAGGAAACCATTTTAACAGGTACACTGTCAGGACTGATAGGCTGATGACCTCCAAATTCATATCTGCAGCCATAACTTATCTCCTGAACCTCAGACTCCCATTTCTAACTAGCTACCAAATTTCTTCACCTGAATGAATGACATTCATTGAAACTTCTCAAATTTAATATGTCCAAAACCAAACTCATTGGTTCTTTTTTGGGTTTTCCCCATCTCAATAAACCTTATTCAGCTGTTGAGAACAAAAACCTTTGCATAATCCTTGACTGCTCCCCCTTACCCAATCCATCATCTACTCCTGTTGGTGCTAATTTCAAGATGTACCCCTTCTCTATTTTCCGTATCTTCCACTGCTACTACCTTGTGTGACCACCATTGTTTCTTGCCTGGGCTGCTGAAGTAGCCTCCTTACTGCTCTCCTGCTTCTGCTCTTGACCCTCTACAACTGAGTCTCCACACACAAACCAGAGTAATTCCTCTAACGCACAAATGTGATCATGCCACCCCCTTGATCAAAATCCTAAAAAACTTCCTGTTGCATTCAGAATAAAATGAAAAATCCAATCACGGCTTACAAGTCCCTGAATGAGCTGCACTGTCCTTTCTCCTTGATCTTACCTCCTTTCACACTGCCCCTTGTTCATCAGGGTTCAATGTCATGGACTTTTTCGGTTTATAAACATCTCAAACACACTTCTGTATCAGAGCATTTGTACTTTCCACTTTCTCTGCTTGAGAAGCTCTTTACCCAGTGGCCTCACAGGTGACTCAGTTCCCTCCTCAGAAAGGTCTTCATTTCCTGATAACTGCCCATCCTACCATCACTATCCATGTCCTCATAACACTGCCTTAATTTTTTCCATGGCACTCATCATTATGTAACTAGAATGAGGGGTCCATGACAACAGTTTTGTTCATTTGATATTCCCAGCACTTAGTACAGTTTCTGGCACATAATAGGTGCTCAATAAAAACTTGTTGAATAAATGAACTGTAATGAACTGGGGAATCCAGCTACATTGTCATCTGCTGGGAAGAGGATGTCCCTTAAACCTTGTTCTACTAATTGTCATACTTGTGACTCTGCTTCTGTTTCTCTTTGCTTCTCTCTCTGCTTGATCCCCCTTTAACTCTTATGTTCTTACTTATCCGTATGCTTCTGTTTTTCTTTTTCCCACTCCCTTCCCCTCTAGTCAAAGAGAAAATCTGATTTGGAAAATTAGTTACCATCCAGAATGATGCATCAATTTGGCTAGATTCTTAAGAAAGGTTATCTCATGGACCACTGGAACCATTAGGTGGTTGCCTCTGACTAGAGCCTGGTTCCTCCAACAGTTAGTTTCTGGCCAAGATGGCAGCATCGTGGGAAACAAACTTGGCAATGTAAATAGAAGAATCTGGAGATGGCTCTCTTCCTTCAGAGATGCTTCATGACTTGATCAGAACATTTACTCTTAGAAAGTAATAGTAGAATTAGTTCTTGGTCTTGCCATCTTTCTAGTCATAACATTATAGTCATTCAAAGTTGTCAAGTTTAAAGATTAACTAGTACAACTATCTAGTGATGCATCAAACATCATTTCCATTTTTTCCACTGCATCTAACCTCAGGGTATTAGATTGGCTATGTTCTCTTGAAGGTTCTAACATATTAGGCTTGGGCTGTAGCCAAATAATCAGAAGTTCCAGGTGATTCTGCTGTAGCAAGTCTAAAAATTGACCAGACTCCAGATATCCAATCATCTATCTAACATATCTTTCTTATGTTATAGGTTGAATAAATGAAATGAAATCTCATGGAAATCAAAGATCATGAGATCAAAATTAGCATGTTCAAAACTGACCTTCTGATCTTCACAGCAAATCAATTTGTCCTTCATGTTCCCCTTCTCAGAAAGGTGCTTATTCCTGAGTTCTGGGGGTCTCCAAGGACTCTCTCTCTCTCCTTCACTCTCTTCATTAGTAGAGCACCAGGTCTTGTGGATTGCGCCCCATTAGTTCCTCTCCCACCTTCCCCTCTTCTATCTCCAATGTCACCATCACAATTCAAGTCACATTCATTTCTTTGCCAGGATATAAAAGGTTACTCTCCATTCAGTCTCTTTCCTCTACTTCCCATCTGTTTTCTATACTGTACCCAAAGTGAACTTCTTAAAAACCGGATGTGATTATGCCACTTCCTTGGTTAAAACTCTTCAATAGCTCCTCACTGCCCTTAGACAAAATTCCTATTCCAGAGCAAAGTTTAGAAAGCGTACTGCCCTGTGGCTCCAATATGCCTCTCCTCTCCTTACCCACTAGGTCCCAGCCACAGTGGCATTCTGCCAGCTTCTAAATGCAACAAGCTCTTTCCTGAAGAGTCTGCATACATTCTTCATCTAGAATATTCTCCCTTGCCTCCTTCTTGTCCTCATTATTTGCTTAGTTCCTACTTATCATTCAAGCCCTGTCCTTAAAGGTCAGATCCTGAAAGGAGCTTTCCCTAACCCTCCATTCTAAATTATGTGTAGCTATGAACTCTCTATTAATAGTTACACATTCTCTATAGTTCTTTCATTGCAAGTAATCACAATACTCAATTATATATTAAGTGTCTGTCTCTCCAACTACACCAGAAGTGATCTACATGGCAGCAGTGACAGTGCCTATTTTGTTTATTACCTTATCTGCAGGGCTTAACACAATGCTTGAGACATAAGCAGTACTTATACATATACTTTTAAATAATTTTTTTAAATGTACCCAACACTACTGATGGTGAATGAATCATTTCCTTAGGGTGTTTACCTTCTCTCTGGTCTATTAGAAAGATCTTTTCTCTATTGAAATTTATATTCATGGATTCTTTTCTATATCTTGTTGCTATTTGTGATAAATTTAAAAATGACAACTATCTGAATATTTCAAGACATCTATCAGGTCCTTGCCTCACCCCTAATTTCTCTCTTTCCAGGTTAAAACATTTCAATGTCAATTATGCCTGTCCTTTCACATTCACTCCTGATCTCCTAATAAGCTTTACTTTGCCTATATCACTCTAGAAGTACATCATTCAAAATCAACATATATTTAAGGAGTGGTCTGACCAGAAGAGAATGGAGACTTCAATTATGCCTGTCACCTCCTTCATTCCAGATAATTTAACTCCATTAATGCGACCCCAAATTGTACTAGCTTTCTCTGGCAGCCATATACATTGGTGACAAATAGTCAGCTTACCATAAATTCAAAACTCCTAAGCCTTTTTCATGTACTGCTTTAAAGCCATATTATTTATAATGTATAGCTCATTTAAAAATTATGTCTTTTCTTAACCAAAAAAGCAAGACAGTGCTATCATTCCAATTGACTTTCATCTTCTTAGAGTCAGACTGTCACATGAACATGTCATATTTCATATCACAATTCCATCACCTATTTTATTTTCCATTATCTCAATTGTTCGTCATCCATAGGTTATATGAATTTATCTCTGATATTTTTATCCACATCTGTAATAGACGTATCAAACAGAACAAGGCAAAGAAAGGCCTGCAGCACACATATCTCCCTCTAGTTGACACTGGTCCCCCTGAAGGCCATCATGCAACCAGTTATAAAATAGACTTATTATGTCAAGATTACATCCCTTAAAACCAGAGGATATTATAAACTCTCATTAGATACATTATGATATTTCAGATATGGTGTGCTGACCACATTTTTTCATCTCTATAGATGAGTCATAAATTTGTAATATATATTATGCATAAAAAATCACAAGTTGAAGGTTGCAGAGAAAACAGACTTACTTTTCCATTACCCTCTGTGATATAGTGTTTTATAATTATGTAAATAGAAAGTTCTGAGGATTATCAGAAAAATGATAGCTGACTACTGAATACCCATGTGATTTCTCTGGTGTTTATATGGTGGTCAGCCCTGTAATTTACAGAACAGCCAATTAAATTATTGTTGGATAGCTTGAATCATGTTTTCAGAAAAGCAAAGTAGGTTTGAATCTTGGGGCAGGAAATGGCTGACTCATTTCCACCCCCATTTTGTGTGTGTGTGTGTTTTACTGGAAGGCAAATGCCTTCAATTGAAGACAGCAAAGCAAGGGCTATCGATGTAAAAGGAAATCTGAACACGAAACAAAGCAGCTGACTGAAAAACAGCTTTGTAGAGCAGGTCTATTAGTATTACATTACCATTCTTAATGTATAAGAAGTCAGATTTTTCATGGACTTCTGAAAAACATCTTCTTCCTCTCATCCTTCATAATTTCTTTGCTACTTCAGTGTCCAGAGATTGTTCTTCTGACATGTCCAGTATGTCTTCTCTGAATGCTTACAGCATTGTAACTCCTACATTTTTTTCCTCCAAGGACGGTGTGATCTTGATATTTTATCTCAGTTTAGCCTCTTTTCATAATAAAGCAATAAATGTAAATAAGGAAGCGCCCAGGGAAGGAAATAAATCAAACTGGCCCAATAAAAAGTCTAACATGGATTTTGGAGGATGGTAGGTGACAGTGACAAAGATGTGCCATGTAATATTAACTGAAGGATAATCTTCAAATCAGGGAAAGCTGTTGATCGTAGTAATGTAATGGGACCCAGCAAGAAAAGACGTGGACATTGTGGGGGAAGCAATCAGTGTTCAAACCTCAGTGACACCACTTGTTAACTGTTCAACTTCAGCAAGTCAATTATTTTAACCTGTCTCTTCTCTCATTAGTTAAATAGAGGTGATACCCACCACACAGGCCTGTTGTGGGGACAAAATGAAACAATATGTGTAAAGAGCATGCTTAGAAAAGGCACACAATATGTAAGATCTATTTTGAGTAATTATTTGAATCCTGGATTAAGAGGCAGGTACACTCCTCCTCGTTTCCCCTGAGGCTGCAGAAAGGAGGAATGAAGTCCTGGGGAGAGACCAAGGAGGGATGGAAGGTCTTGGAGATGAATAAAATCCCTGCCAGAGCTTTGCTCTCATCCCAGTAGGAACTGAAGAGTCAGGGCTAAAGGTGCCTGATCCTAATAAGCATGTGGACAACCAAACTTTGCAACACTCACTCCACTTTTATTTGTACCAATCTCAGGTAGATTTGTGGAGTTGATCTTTGACCTTTCACTTCCTTTGTAACAAAACCCTGCTTTGCTTCATTCACCTGCCTCCTCCTCTCAGACACCCAGCCCCTCTTTTCCCAGCTAACTAACAGCCCTCTCAGAGGTATTGATATTTAATCAATCTCATATTTCAAAAAAGCCTAAGAAAGTGGTGTTTAATGGTAAATTTGGGGGTGCTAAAGAAGATCATACAATAAACATTTCTAGCCAGGGGGATGTGTAGGAAATCATATAAATTCAGCCTATAATTAGGCAATGTAGGTAGGTTAACAATGATTATATAGAACTATGATCAAATCACTCTTCCTGAGTTTGAAACCTCTTATAATTGTGCTGAAAAAAAAAATTCTCAAAAGGAATAGACTAGCCATAGTATCCTGTTTTCATCACCCCCTGCATGTTGAAAAGTCAGGGAGAGAAGGTAGCAAGATCTTTTAGCTTCGCATCAGGCCGTCTCCACATTGCATTCCTTTTTTTTTTATAACATTTCTGTCCCTCTGTGGTTGTTCTTCAGGTATTCATCACATTTGCCTTTCTAAATCTTGGCTTTTATGTTTGTGCTGGCCTGGTTTATTTACTGTGTAGGGTGGGGTTTATTATTTATGCAACTCAAGAAACACTTTAACAGATTTCTAGATAACAAAGAACATTCTAAATATATACAAGTCTTGCCTTAAAAAAAAAAAAAAACCACCAAATATGCTTCTATTTCCAGATCTACTTCCTTCACTTCTCTTCAATTTCTTTCACTAAGTTCTATGTTCATCTTTCCTCATATCTTTGAATTCAGAAGGTGGGGTCAGATTGGAGAACTGATCTGAGAATGTATCTTTCTTTTTTTGGGGGGGGGATTGTATTGTATGTGCATTATATATATATTTTATATATATATATATAATATATATTTAATAGATCTCCATTGGAGTATAATTGCTTCACAATACTGTGTTAGTTTCTGTTGCACAAAGTGAATCAGCCATATGCATACATATGTCCCCATGTGGTGCCAATTAAACTTTGAAAAGGAGACCACTCTTCATCAATATGGTTCCATTCAGGTGTCTGTATATATTTACACCTATTTTAAGCTTAATCTTTTAAATGTATCAATACATTCCTCTGTTTAAATAACATACAACTTTTAAAATTGCTTCCTATCTTAGAAGTAGGGGAAGAGATGAACTTTTGTATTTGGTTGGAACAGATAAATCAAGACCCAGTGTCTCTAGGTTTCTCCCAAGTCTGCAAATGGTAATTCAGTTGCATAAGCACTAAAAATGTACCGCCACACATCACATATGAGCCTCCACTGTGTATCGAGCATGGCCTTAAAGTGGTGTGGCTGCAGAGATGAAAGGCAAAATCCGCACCTTCTAGGAGACCAGTCTGGAGGAAGCAACACACAAGTGGACAGGCAGAGCACACCATGGTAAGTCCTTGTACAGGGATTTAAGCAGAGTTATCAGGGGATGTGAGGAAACCCACGCCGTCTGGGGGACCAGAAGGTAAGGCCTTTCAGATCACAGAAGGAAGAGTCATGTTTACACGTGTCTGCAGAGTTAAATGGACTGGGTCATGGAAAAGTGGAACACACATCTCACCATTTTCATTCCTCCTGCTCATACAAACTTCCAAAGCATTTAAGATGATACCATAATGTAGACAGTTAAATCCTACATGGATCATCACCAAGTACTTTGCTGCCATGCAAAGTCTAAAAAGGCCCTACTTATGGACTACATAGACGTCACTTTCCAATGCATTTGGAAATCCTTGTGCATTTGATTCCATTTTTAAAAGTCTGGTTCATGTCTTTGTCTTTCCTCTTAATAATATTACTTTTAACAGAGTAAGTTCCAACTCAAATTATACTATTTTAAAAATAAAATTTATATTTTAGAACAGTTTTAGATTTACAGGAAAATTGTGATAATACAGAGTTTCCATATATGCTATATCTAGTTTTTTCTATGATATATACCTTATATTAATATGGTACATTTGTTACTTACCAAACCAATATTGATCCATTATTATTAACTAGAGTCCATGTTTTATTCATATTTGTGTAGTTTTTGCCTAATGTCCTTTTTCTGATCTAGGAACACATCCAGGATACCACCTTACATTTAGTTATCACATTTCCTTAGGTTTCTCTTGCTTTTGACAGTTTCTTAGACTTTCCTTGTTTTTGATGACCTTGACAGTTTTGAGGAGTACTGGTCAGGTATTTTCTGGAATATCCCTCTATTGGGATTTGTCTGATGTTTTTCTCATGACTAGACTGGGGTTGTGGGTTCTGGGGAGAAAGACTATAGATATAAAGTGACCATTTCATCAAATGGTATCAAGGGTACAAGCTATCAATCTGATTTATCACTGTTGACGTTGACCTTGATCACCTGGTTGAGGGAGTGTTTGCCAGTTCTCCCCACTGCAGAGTTACTGGTTTTTTTACCCCCTTTCCATATTTCATTCTCTGGAAGGAAATCACCATGTGTAGCTCACACTCAAGGAGTGGGAAGTTATACTCCACCTCCTTGAAAAAAATGTATCTACATAAAATTATTTTGTAAATATAAATTTTTTGGAATAAATTCCAATAAATAACTATTTGGAATTCATTTTGCACAGAACATTTGTCTCTGCTCCTCCATTTTTTTACATTTATTCAATCATTTATTTTTATCAGTATGGACTCATGGATATTTATTTAATACTCTGGGTTATAACTCAGTACTACTTTATTTTGTTGCTCACACCATTACTGTGGGGTTTTTTTTGTTTGTTTTAGCATATTCTTACTTTCTGGTGCTACAAGATACTCCAGGCTCATTTGTATATCTTCTACCCCAGTCTTACAGAATCAGACATTTCTCTAAGAAGCCCTCAAATTACAATTTTTATTTGAGTCAGTATACTGTAAAACATGTGTTTGCATCAGTATATAGTTACTAAAAATAGAGAAGTCTATCGCTTGCTCTGCTGAAATGTATGTGCATTATATCCATTAGTGTTTAGGAGGGTTAATGACACACTATTGGCATACTAAGACGTACACACTCCATCCTTATTAACGCTAATGGGAGTCCAGGAAGAAAAAACAATGCCTATAAGTAGAATAGGCAGATGTTGTCTATATGGGCTTGCCTTCCTTCATTTAATACCTAATACAGTGTTCCCTTATGTTTTCTGGGATGAGATATGTATTGCCTCTTTATAAAGATGCCGAATTGGGAATAGGTTTGCAGCCTTCTTGGAGATTGGCTATTTGCTTTACTTAAATCAAAGATCTTAAAAAGTAATGTGTAAACACCCTATATTTGTGTAGTGCTTCAACATAAACTGTGTTTTTGTATAGCTAATTTGTTTTTTACAGGAAACTATGTAAGGTAAGCAGAATCTTTCATTTTAGAGGAAAGTGAGGCTCACAGAAGAGAGCAGGGTTCCCATGTTTAATGTCATGCTCCTTTACAAGGCCAAATTGTGACATGAGCTTTTTTTGCTTTTCTGTTGGAATAGTCAGTATTTTTCCCATTTACCCATCTATCCTATTTGCCCTAATTAAAATCTAAAGATCCTTCAGTCTTATAACTTAGTGAAGTTTTTACAAAATCTTTTATACAAAAGTTCCTACAAGATGCTTAGTACTCTTGTTTTTAATAATTTTTATATTTTGAACTCACATTATAGGTCCATATGTAATAACAATGGACTTAAACAATGGATTAAGTCTGCCTTAATCTTCTCTCTCTCCAATCTGCCTTTCCCCACCTCCGACAGCTGACCACACAAATCTAACCCTGTGACTTTTTGATTACAACCCTTCAAATGTGCACCCATTCCTTTATGACAAGGCCCTGGAAATAATTTGCAGGGCTGTTTACGATCTGGCCCCTCCTACCTGTCTAGCCCCACCTCCTACCACAGCTTCCTTTAATCTCAGGCTGCAGCAATGCAGAGCTGCATTAAGTTCCTCAAAAACAATGCGTGGTTTCTCGCCTCCACATTTGTTCTGTAGCTTCATTTGCATAGATGTCCTCTCTCTGAGCCCCCACTTCTAAATCCTTTGAGCTGTGCTCCTTTGAGACTCAGAATGCATTATACCTATTTGTGTGTATGGGTAATCCCTTCTAGCTAGACTGAATTCCTTGGAAACAGGGCCAATGTCTTATTTGTCTTTCAGGAGTATTCTTATGTCTTCCATTTGTATTGCTGAGGACTCTTAGTAAACACTGAATCAGTGACTGAATAACCTTTCTGATTTAAAAATGAATGTCAGTTTAACGGTTTAATTTTAGCTGTATTGAAACAAATTACAAATTGCTGATGTGTATTTCAGTCACTCATTCATTTACTCTCTCACCCTCACTCATTCATTCTACAAACATTTACAAAATGCTTACTATCTGCCAGGCAGGTCATGTATTAGGCTCTTTTGGTTGAGGATGAGCTAAATACAGTCCTTGTCTATAGGAAACAACATAGTCAAATGGAAAAGAAAGCTGTGTAAAACAATAATAAGTTCCATAAGACTGATGTGGACAATGTTATTTGAGTATGGAAGAGGAACCCACTAGCTCTCCCTGTCACAGATAGCAAAGACTTCGCAGGAGAAATGAACTTCATCTGTTAGTTGAGGGATGAGTAAGATTTTCATAGAGAAGCCCATGGTGTGGATTCCAGACAAAGGGTTGAGCAGCTGCAGAGGCACAGAAGCCAAAGGGCAGGTGAACCCGGAACACTGTGGCTGGGGGTGAGGCCTGTGGAGGAGGGAACACGGAGAGATGCTGGGGACTGGTCAAAGGTCCTGTGTGCCATGTGCTCAGGAGCTGAAATTTTGTCTGGAGAAAACAGAGCACTTTTGGACAATTCTTAAGATTACTTGGTATGTTACCTTGTTCTCTTGAGTGCTTTGAAAATATTAGGAAGAGGGAAAAGGATTAAGAAGTTGATTCACAGAGTTAATTTTTAAAAGTTAGTCTACCCTAGATTTTATTTGCCTCAGTTCATCTGCCTGTTTCCACTGCTCTTATTTATAGAAGATGGCTAACAACTAGCACCAACTTCTTTTTCTCTTGCTTTAATGCATTTTGACTCTCTAAATAATATTTATGAGCTGTGAGAAGTTGAAATACTCATCAGATTATCTTCCAAAATAAATTAATGGAAATCCAATTAGGAATATAAAATAAATATATATTTATTATATTTATTATATAACATATATATTATATATGTTATAAAATAAAAATGTCAAGATAAATTGAAGACTTGGTTCTTAGTGGGGCAAATTTAAGGTAGGATTACATTCTTAACATTCTTACAAACTTGTACTGGCCTATGAAACTTTTCTAAACATTCTCCCTTTTAAAACCTTATATTCTTGTCTGATCACAAGACAGCTTTAAGAACAGTTTCATTAATTCCTTTCTCAACAGGTCCTCATGACAAAATATCCCACGTTTCAGTTGTCAGAACAGGCTGCATTCTTTCTGTGGAGTGTGTATTTTTGCAACAGTAAAGATATCAGCATTGCTGCCAATCAGTATACAAATACTTATTAAACTTGAACTCTATGCAAAGCTCTGAGCCACGTGTTAAATAAATGAACTACCAAGTTTTAAAACACTCTAGGTCAAATTCTGAAAATTTTCAATTTTTTCATTAAGAGACAAAAACATCAAACGAAGTAAGAGTGTCCAAAGATTAGTTTCAGGAAATTACTAGGCCCACATGATGAAAATTACATGATAAGCACTGCATTTATGATCTGTGTTCTATATCTCTTTCTGGTGTAATTACCAACAGGAGCCATGTTGTGCTTTCCTCACCTTTGATAGGAAGCCAAAGCCACCTTTTTTTTTTCTTGACAGAAATTTTATTCACTGCATTCTTGAGTAAGTTTGAAAGGTTTTATTCTCAAGACCAAACTTAAAATGATCTTACTGACTTTCAACAAGCTATCTTAGAGCAAGGTTCTCATATGTTTCCCTCAATATAACAACAAGACAATCTCAGCTTTAAATACAGATGGACTAGAATTGATAAAGGACTTTGGGGGTTGGAAAGGGCATCATTTTGCCCCTTCTGGATCCGAGGCCATTGCTAAGTCTATTATTAAATATTTAATTCTCAAAAGCATACTGGTCCCCCTAGGCCCTGGCAGTCTAGAGGCAAATAAAGGAAGTAAGCTGTAGAAGTAACAATTAAAATGATTGGCAGAGATGTATGAGCTAGCTGTCTGAGGAGGGAAGAAGCAGAAACACCATAAATTTACACAGTTACATCACTGTGTAGGACAAGATGACCAAAACACTGACCTGGAATCACTCAGAAAAAAAAGTTGTACTATTTTTAATGTAACATGCATTTTAAAAGGCAGGAAACTGAAAGTATGCAATGAAAGATTTTAAATCCTATCTTTTTTTTTTTTTTTTAGAGTTCCTACTCAGTGCGGTATGTACGTCACAGTGCATGAAAATACAAGTGTGAATGCCCTCTCATTCTTTTTCTGAAGACTTTAAAAAAATTTTTTATTGGAGTATAGTTGCTTTACAATGTTGTGTCAGTTTCTACTGTACAGCAAAGTGAATCAGCTATACATATACATATATCCCCACTTTTTCGGATTTCCTCCCCATTTAGGTCACCGCAGAGCAATGAGTAAAGTTCCCTGTGCTATACAGTAGGTCCTCATTAGTTATCTATTTTATACATAGTATCAATAGTGTTTATATGTCAATCCCAATCTCCCAATTCATCCCACCTCCCTCCCTCCCCCGTTGGTATCCAAATGTTTGTTCTCTACGTCTGTGTCTCTATTTCTACCTTGTAAATAAGACCATTGATACCAGTTGTTTCAGATTTCACATATATGCGTTAATATACGATATTTGTTTTTCTCTTTCTGACTTCACTCTGTATGACACTCTCTGGGTCCATCCATGTCTCTACAAATAACCCAATTTCGTTCCTTTTTATGGCTGAGTAATATTCCATTGTACATATGTACCACAGCTTCTTTATCCATTCATCTGTCAGTGGACATTTAGGTTTCTCCAAGACCTAGATATTGTAAATAGTGCTGCAATGAACACTGGGGTGCATGTGTCTTTTTGAATTATGGTTTTCTCTGGGTATATGCCCAGTAGTGGGATTGCTGGGTCATATGGTAGTTCTATTTTTAGTTTTTAAAGGAACCTCCATACTGTTCTCCATAGTGGCTGTATCAATTTATATTCCCACCAACAGTGCAAGAGGGTTCTCTTTTCTCTACACCCTCTCCAGCATTTACTGTTTGTAGATTTTGTGATGATGGCCATTCTGACCGGTGTGAGGTGATATCTCATTGTAGTTTTGGTTTGCATTTCTCTAATAATTAGTGATGTTGAGCATTTTTTCATGTTTGTTGGCCACCTGTATATCTTCTTTGGAGAAATGTCTATTTAGGTCTTCTGTCCACTTTTTGATTGGGTTGTTTGTTTTTTTGATATTGAGCTGCACGAGCTGTTCGTATATTTTGGAGATTAATCCTTTGTCAGTTGCTTCATTTGCAAAGATTTTCTCCCATTCTGAGGGTTGTCTTTTTGAAAGCAATGATGCCCACTCTTACAATCTTCTACAGTGGCCAAAGGGTTAGGGAGGGTGTGAACGACGGGAAATGGGAAAAAGTCTCAAGCTCAGTGGCTCATAAACTGGTGTTCCGGTCATTCAAGAACATTAAGAAGGATGCGAAAACAAACTTGGCCTATTTAGAAGTTTTGCCTACGTCAGTACCTTGCCTCCTAACGTGTAGTGGAGATTTCCTTAAAAATCTTTCTCAGAAATCTAAAGATGAAGACTGGCTTCTGATTTCCTCCAGTTCCTACAAAACATTTCATCATGTTTGGAAAGTTGAAAGGATTATGTTGAAACATTAAGAAGTATTTTGACTTTTCATTTTGGAATGGTGAACTCCTGAGCCAAATTACCAACACCATAGCGATTCATTGTCACAAATAACCCCACTGAGGACTTCCCTGGTGACGCATCTGCCTGCCAGTGCAGGGGACGTGGGTTCAATCCCTGGTCCAGGAAGATCCCACATGTTGCGGAGCAACTCAGCCCATGAGCCACAACTACTGAGCCTGCGCTCTAGAGCCCATGAGCCACAACTACTGAGCCCACGTGCCACAACTACTGAAGCCCACGCACCTAGAGCCCGTGCTCCACAAGAAGCCACTGCAATGAGAAGCCCGCGCTCCGCAGTGAAGAGTACCTCCTGCTCACCTCAACTACGGAAAGCCCGCACGCAGCAACGAAGACCCAATACAGTCAAAAATAAGTAAGTTAAGTAAATAAATAAAAAATAAATAAATAAATAAATAAATAAAATGTACTGGGGAAAATTCTTTAAAAAAAACCAAAACAACCACAATGAAATGCTTTTTTTGGTGGACTATTCAGAAACTAATGAATAATCAGAGTAATAATAAATTATTCTTCCATACTATGACACTTGGAGAAATATTTCATCTAATTTAAAATTCTTGTTGACTCTTCACCCTATGTAAGACCCTATTGTCCATTTCATGTGAGACTATGAAGTCTAATGATCCTAGTTCAAATTCTGAAGAGAGCTTCCATTTTGAGTTCATTTGATGACCTCCGGATTATCAGTTTTGCCTCTTAACCTACAGTAGTTCAGTGAAAAATAAATATATTTCAGGTATTGAAAATTACCTGTGGATGACTGTTATTGAACAAGGGCTCATATGCCTGTGCAGCAGAAAGCCAAACTCGGACAGTGGGTGTTTGCAGCAAAGTAAGGGTTTATTTGCAGGGCACCAAGCAAGGAGATTGGACAGCTCATGCTTAAAAGACCCTAACTCCTTGACGGCTTTCAGGCAAGGGTTTTTAAAGACAGTGTTAGGGGAGAGGGTCATGGGATGTGTGATCAGCTCGTGGACCTTTTGATTGGTTGGTGGTGAGGTAACAAAGTGATGTTTTGGGAATCTCAGCCTTCTGGTTCTAACCATTCTGAGTTCTATGTGCTTGTGATCAGCATGTAGCCACCATCCTCTACCTGGGTCGGGGGGGTCTTAGTTTCGGTAGAATAATAATTCAGAGATATGTATCAGACTGTTACCTATATCCCTCCATGAGAAACTAGGAATCCTGTGTTTCTATTGTCCTAATCATTAACTGCTTGAATCTGCTTTTTGGAACTTAGGAAAGGCTTACAAGACTAAAGCCTTTTTTTCTACAAACAAGAAATGAAGGACATGGAGGGGCTTTTGTACCTGGGAAGGCCCCACAGGGTCCTGCTTGGTTTCAAAATCTCGTTTTCTTTGATACTCCTCAATCCTCAGGGGAACAGGAGCAGGATAAGAAAGAGAACAAAGTTTTACATAGGTTAATCATAAACTCAGCAGGGAACTTGGTTTCATGATCATGCTAACCTTATATAACTATAGAGATCTCAATGTAAATTTTTATATGGCCAAAAAAAAGTTTTTAAAAGTATTAAAAATACATTTTATTTTTAGGTGTGTATTTATAACAAGTGTTATTTTATATTTAGCTTTCAAATTTAGTTTCACTATTATTTTAATGTTTGCCTTGAACAAAATTATTCTATTATTGTGAGAATGAGTCTGGATCTTTCGGGACAGTTCTCAGTATCTCTAAAGGATCCTGAACTTCTAAAAGAATGGGGCAAGAAAGGAAGTCCTCTTCTTCCATCTGTTCAGGTAAAAGGTAACTGTCCCTACCTTTGATGTTATGGAAGGAATACTAGAGAATAGAAGGAAGAAGTATTGGATCTGAGATTTCCTACACTTCTCCCCTTCCATGCTTTAAGCCCTGATGGTTAATGTAGTCAATCAGAGCTCGCCGAAATTTTCTAACCCTACTATTACTCCTTGACGTAATTCCCCCTCTAAACAATAAATTAGCACTTGTGCGATAATTACTTCCAAAATATTTTTCTATTAATCTTTCCCAATTATGTATGCCTGTGGTATCTTGTTTATGCTATTTTCTTTGACATTGTAATTTTTCTATTAAGTAACTCAACTGGATTTTTTTAAATAACTTACCTGTAAATCCTAGCATGAAGAGATATGGGAGAGAGATTCGTTTGCCAAAGATTCTTAGGCTATGTGATAGGCTAATGTGATAATGTTGATCTCTACATACTCCTTTGTACTAATCTTACTCATCCTAAACTTTGTGAAAAACAATAATAGAATTAATTTTACTTTGGGCTTTCTTAGACAGTAGTAGGCAAAGTGTCATTTTATTATTATTTAATTAACCTTTTACAATTACCTGGGCATACAAATGCATTCTAGAATTAACGAAAAAAAAAATCTAGTCTATTTTCTAATTTTTAAAGAAGTACAACATGAATACACGCTTCATAAAATGAAAACTAAAACTCTCCTTACCTCAAAGTAGCCCAAAGCATGGCTAAATACATTTCAAGTTTCATATAACTTAAACATTGCCACAATATGCTATTTGTTTTTTAATAACTTGGAATGTCATGAACGTAAATTTTTTTTTTTTTGGTTAAGATACATTTTCTAAGAGCTGAACCAAGATAAACTGGAGAAACACCTGCATAGTCTTACTTTTAATGCAAATTAATTTTAATTAACATATCAATTTACTGAAATTAGTGATGGAAAATATTCCAAAAGTAAATATCACAGGTCCCTGTTGTCAATGTCAAAGCCTTCTTTCATCTTATTATGATTAATTGTTGAATCACCACAGGTCCTTTGTTTTACCTGTAAAGCCAAACCAAAGAATTCTTTGCACTTATATCAGCATCCTTTGTCTTCCAGACAGGCATTTTAATCCCTACTGATCTCTGAGATAAATATATTTTTTCATGTAATTATATAATTACGTGGTAGGCCAGAACAGATCCCATGGAGCCACTCCAGTGTGTGCCGTGTAAATAACGTTCTGTTCTACCCCTGATAATTGGCCAATAGATCCCCCTAGGAGTGTTCTGATCCCTTAAATAAACACTATGTGGGCAAAGGGGGTTGTATTTTCTCACTGGCAATGAAACCAGAAAGAAGAGCTTCACATTTGGTGCTTATTACATCATTTTAAAAAGAACTGCTTGTGACCCTACAGCTCCCTCTGCTGGTTTAGGGAGTTAAAAAAGGACAAGTGGAAAATAGTGTTCACAAACTAGAGCCTCTAGGCGAAAGTAATTTTAGGTATGCAATGGGGTTAAACTAAAGAAATAAGCAACAGAAAAACTTCTCATTTTTATTTTTCTTAAGTTGTGAGCCACCCTCCTCACCATCTGTCTTTATTTTACTATTATGTGTGCCTGTACTATGTTACTTTTTGCAATAAAAAGCAAGCTCTAGAACAATGGTAATTTTTCTGAACAACTACAGCCAAAGTAAGCTTCATGAGCCTATCAGTTCCACTTTAATAGTTCCATCCCTCCATTAGGCAGGGAGTTATTCATAAGGGCCTTAAGTTACCTCCATCTATGGGGGTGGCAAACAAAAGATGTAAAGAAAT
The DNA here is from genome assembly GCF_937001465.1 of Orcinus orca. Taxonomy (NCBI): domain Eukaryota; kingdom Metazoa; phylum Chordata; class Mammalia; order Artiodactyla; family Delphinidae; genus Orcinus; species Orcinus orca. The sequence goes on from NC_064565.1 coordinate 69,468,736, forward strand.
GAACCTCTTTTTCAAACTGACCAATTAAAATCCTATGCATCTCATCTTTATGGTATTGGTGACCACCTTTACTTGGTACAGGCAAAAAGCTGAAAAAGAGAGAGGATGAGAATCGGAAAAACATGGGCTTGAATCTCAGCTCTGGTGATTAAAATCTGTGTGGTATTCTTCAAGTTTTTTATCCTTTCTGCTCTCTCTTGTTCACATCAATAATTTGGAGATAAAATTAGAGTCCTTGTGAGGGATAAATAAAGTAATGCATATACGTATAGCCTGGCATGTAGCAGATGCATATTAATCGTAGTTAACATAATTCTAAGAAATATGGGTTTTTTGCTCCAATGATCCAGAGAGTGCAAAAGAGAACTTCCCTTCTAAAAACCCTGAAAGTATGGCCACAAAACGTGTTCAATCATACAAAACGTAATTTTTATGGAAAGAAATTAATAGTTAACAGAATCTACAATCCAAACCCATTCATTTTTTAATATGGAGACAAGATAAGAAATATAGTTGACCCTACAGAATCGTGGGTCCCAGAAACCTATTAAATCGGGCTGTAAAAGAAGCTAGGTAAATAGCATATTCTGCTGAAGAGGATTTAGATAATCAGTTACAGGTGTTGTCACAGATTATTACAAATAAATGCATGTCTTTGATAGCTCTCTTTTTCTATATATATAGTAAATGTGTTTATTTTAGTATACTAGGTTTTGACAAGACAGTAAACAATGGTTTTATAATCAAATAGCTAGATAGGAAAAAGTGGTTTAAGCCTAACATTTATCTATTCTGAGCGACTGTCTGCCTCCAGGGAATACTGTGCTATCTCTAGTTCTATGTACAGAGGCTAGGTCACTCTTTACTATCTGGTAATAAAAAATAATAGAGGCAGTATAGGTAGTGGTTAAGTGCAAATGTCTGAAGCCAGATAATCTGGGTTTGAATTCTAGCTCTGCTTGAATGACCTTGAGAGAGTACATGGGATGCCTCATCTGTGCTTCACTTCCTTCACTTATAAAATTGTGATATAAAAGTGTACACTTAGTATCAGTTTCCTAGGGCTGCCTTAACAAATTACCACACACTTAGTGGCTTAAAAGACCAAAAGTTTATTTTCTCACAGTTTGAGAGGCTGGAAGTCTGAAATCAAATTATCAGCAGGGTCATGTTCCCACCAAAGGCTCTAGGGAAGAATCCTTCCTTGTTGTTACCAGCTTCTGGTGGCCCCAGCTGTTTCTTAGCATATGGCAGCATAACTCCAACCCCTGTCTTTGTCTTCATGTGGCCTGCCCTCTGTGTCTCTGTCTGTCCTCTCCTCTTCTTATGAGGATGAACAATGCAATAACTGAAATTAAAAATACACTAGAAGGAATCTATAGCAGAATAACTGAGGCAGAAGAACGGATAAGTGAGCTGGAAGATAGAATGGTGGAAATAACTGCCACAGAGCAGAACAAAGAAAAAAGAATGAAAAGAGATGAGGACAGTCTCAGAGACCTCTGGGACAACATTAAATGCACCAACATTCAAATTATAGGGGTCCCAGAAGAAGAAGTGAAAGAAAAAGGATCTGAGAAAATATTTGAAGAAATTATAGTTGAAAACTTCCCTAACATGGGAAAGGAAATAGCCACCCAAGTCCAAGAAGCAAAGAGAGTCCCATAGAGCATAAACCCAAGAAGAAACATGCAGAGACACATATTAATCAACTAACAAAAATTAAATACAAAGAAAAAATATTAAAAGCAACAAGGGAAAAGCAACAAATAACCACAAGGGAAGCCCCATAAGGTTATCAGCTGACTTTTCAGCAGGAACTCTACAAGTCAGAAGGGAGTGGCAGCATATACTTAGTGAGGAAAGAGAAAAACCTACAACCAAGGTAACTCACCCAGCAAGGATCTCATTCAAATTCAATGGAGAAATCAAAAGCTTTGCAGATCAGCAAAAGCTAAGAGAATTCAGCACCACCAAACTAGCTTTACAACAAATGCTAAAGGAATTTCTCTAGGCAGGAAACATAAGAGAAGGAAAAGACCAAAAGAAGACCAAAAAGACAAAAACAAACCCAAAACAATTAAGAAAATGGTAATAGGAACATACATATCAATAATTACCTTAAATGTGAATGGATTAAATGCTCCAACCAAAAGACACAGACTGGCTGAATGGATACAAAAAGAAGACCCGGATATATGCTGTCTGCAAGAGACCCACTTCAGACCCAGGGACACATACAGACTGAAAGTGAGGGGATGGAAAAAGATATTCCATGCAAATGGAAATCAAAAGAAAGCTGGAGTAGCAATTGTCATATCAGACAAAATAGACTTTAAAATAAATACTGTTACAAGAGACAAGGAAGGACACTACATAATGATCAAGGGACCAATCCAAGAAGAAAATATAACAATTATAAATATTTATGCACCCAACATAGGAGCACCTCAATACATAAGACAAATGCTAATGGCCATAAAAGGGGAAATCAACAATAACACAATAATAGTGGGGGACTTTAACACCCCACTTACAGCAATGGACAGATCAACCAGGCAGAAAACTAATAAGGAAACACAAGCCTTAAATGACACATTAGACCAGACAGACTAGATATTTATAGGACAGTCCATCTGAAAGCAGCAAATACACTTCCTTCTCAAGTGCACATGAAACATTCTCCAGGACAGATCACATCTTGGGTCACAAATCAAGCCTCAGTCAATATAAGAAAACTGAAATTGTATCAACCATCTTTTCCAGCCACAGTGCTATGAGATTAGAAATCAGTTACAGGAAAAAACTAAAAAACACAAACACATGGAGGCTAAACAATATGCCAGTAAACAATTAAAAGATCACTGAAGAAATGAAAGAGGAAATCAAAAATACCTAGAGACAAATGACAATGAAAACATGACGACTCAAAACCTATGGAATGCAGCAAAAGCAGTTCTAAGAGGGAAGTTTATAGCAATACAATCCTACCTCAAGAAACAAGAAAAACCTCAAATAAACAACCTAAACTAACACCTAAAGCAGCTAGAGAAAGAAGAACAAAAAACCCAAAGTTAGTAGAAGGAAAGAAATCATAAAGATGAGAGCAGAAATAAATGAAATAGAAACAAAGAAAACAATAGCAAAGATCAATAAAACTAAAAGCTGGTTCTTTGAGAAGGTAAACAAAACTGATAAACTTTTAGTCAGACTCATCAAGAGAAAAAGAGGACTCAAATCAGTAAAATTAGAAATAGAAAAGGAGAAGTTACAACAGACACCACAGAAATACAAAGCATCTCAAGAGACTACTACAAGTAACTCAATGCCAATAAAATGGACAACCTGGAAGAAATGGACAAATACTTAGAAAGGTATAAGCTTCCAAGACTGAAACAGGAAGAAACAGAAAATACGAACAGACAAATCACAGCTAATGAAATTGAAACTGTGATTAAAAATCTTACAGCAAACAAAAGTCCAAGACCAGATGGCTTCACAGGTGAATTCTATCAAACATTTAGAGAAGAGCTAACACCCATCCTTCTCAAACTCTTACAAAAAATTGCAGAGGAGGGAACACTCCCAGACTCATTCTATGAGGCCATGATCACCCTGATACGAAAACCAGACAAAGCTACTACAAAAAAAGAAAATTACAGACCAATATCACTGATAAAGATAGATGCAAAAATCCTCAACAAAATACTAGCAAACAGAATCCAACAACACAATAAAAAGATCATACACCATGATCAAGTGGGATTTATCCCAGGGATGCAAGGATTCTCCAATATATGCAAATCAATCAATGTGATAAACCATATTAACAAACTGAAGAAGAAAAACCATATGACAATCTCAGTAGATGCAGAAAAAACCTTTTGACAAAATTCAACACCCATTTATCATAAAAATACTCCAGAAAGTGGGCATAGAGGGAACCTACCTCAACATAATAAAGCCCATATATGACAAACCCACAGCAAACATCATTCTCAATGGTGAAATACTGAAAGCATTTCCTCTAAGATCAGGAATAAGACAAGGATGTCCACTTTCACCACTATTATTCAACAAAGTTTTGGAAGTCCTAGCCACAGCAATCAGAGAAGAAAAAGAAATAAAAGGAATACAAGCTGGAAAAGAAGTAACACTGTCACTGTTTGCAGATGACATGATACTATACATAGAGAATCCTAAAGATGCCACGAGAAAACTACTAGAGCTAATCAATGAATCTGGTAAAGTAGCATGATACAAAATTAATGCACAGAAATCTCTTGCATTCCTATACACTAATGATGAAAAATTTGAAAGAGAAATTAAGGAAACACTCCCATTTACCATTGCAACAAAAAGAATAAAATACCTAGGAATAGGGCTTCCCTGGTGGTGCAGTGGTTGGGAGTCTGCCTGCCGATGCAGGGGACGCAGGTTCATGCTCTGGTCCGGGAGGATCCCACGTGCCGCGGAGCGGCTGGGCCCATGAGCCATGGCCTCTGGGCCTGCACGTCCAGAGCCTGTGCTCCGCAACAGGAGAGGCCACAACAGTGAGAGGCCCGTGTACAGCAAAAACAAAAAATAAAATAAAATAAAATAAATTTTAAAAATACCTAGGAATAAACCTACCGAGGGAGACAAAAGACCTCTATGCAGAAAACTATAAGACACTGATGAAAGAAATTAAAGATGAAACAAACAGATGGGAAGATATACCATGTTCCTGGAATGGAAGAATCAATATTGTGGAAATGACTATACTATCCAAAGCAATCTACAGATTCAATGCAATCTCTATCAAATTACCAATGGCATTTTTCACAGAACTAGAACAGAAAATTTCACAATGTGTATGGAAACACAAAAGACCCCAAATAGCCAAAGCAGGCTTGAGAAAGAAAAACTGAGCTGGAGTAGTCAGGCTCCCTTACTGCAGACTATACTACACAGCTACAGTAATCAAGACAGTATGGTACTGGCACAAAAACAGATATATACATCAATGGAACAGGATAAAAGCCCAGAGATTAACCCAAGCACCTATGGTCACCTAATCTATGACAAAGGAGGCAAGAATATACAATGGAGGAAATACAGCCGCTTCAATAAGTGGTACTGGGAAACTGGACAGCTATATGTAAAAGAATGAAATTAGAACACTCCCTAACACCATACACAAAAATAAACTGAAAATGGATTAGAGACCTGAATGTGAGGCCAGACACTATAAAGCTCTTAGATGAAAACATAGGAAGAACACTCTTTGACATAAATCACAGCAAGATCTTTTTTGATCCACCTCCTAAAGTAATGAAAATTAAAAAAATTAACAAATGGGACCTAAACTTAAAATCTTTTCCACAGAAAAGGAAACCATAAACAAAACAAAAAGACAACCCTCAGAATGGGAGAAAATATTTTCAAATGAAGCAACTGACAAAGGATTAATCTCCAAAATATACAAACAGCTCATGCAGCTCAATATTTTTTTAAAAATCCCAATCAAAAAATGGGCAGAAGACCTAAATAGACATTTCTCCAAAACAGACATACAGATGGTCAACAAACACATGAAAAGATGCTCAATATCACTAATTATTAGAGAAATGCAAATCAAAACTACAATGAGGTTATCACCTCACACCGGTCAGAATGGCCATCATCACAAAATCTACAAACAACAAATGATGGAGAGGGTGTGGAGAAAAGGGAACCCTCTTGCACTGCTGGTGGGAATGTAAATTGGTATGCCCACTATGGAAAACATTATAGAGGCTCCTTAAAAAATTAAAAATAGAACTACCATGTGACCAGAAATCCCACTACTGGGCATATACTCAGAAAAAAACATAATTCAAAAAGACACATGCACCCCAATATTTACTGTAGCACTATTTACAATAGCCAGGTCATAGACGCAACCTAAATGCCCATTGACAGACGAATGGATAAAGAAGATGTGGTACATATATATAATGGAATGAAATTGGGTCGTTTGTAGAGACGTGGATGGACCTAGAGAATGTCATACAGAGTGAAGTAAGTCAGAAAGAGAAAAACAAATATCATATATTAACACATATTAACACATACATGTGGAATCTGAAAAAATTGGTATAAACGACCTTATTTACAAAGCAGAAATAGAGACACAGACGTAGAGAGCAAACATATGGATACCAAGGGGGGCAAGGAGGGTTAGGATGAATTGGGTGATTGCGAGTGACATATAAACACCATTGATACTATGTATAAAATAGATAACTAATGAGAACCTACTGTATAACTCAGGGAACTCAACTCAGTGCTCTTTGGTGACCTAAATGGGAAGGAAATCCAAAAAAGAGGGAATATATGTATTTGTATAGCTGATTCACTTTGCTGTACAGCAGAAACTAATACAACATTGTAAAGCAACTATACTCCCATAAAAATTTAAAAAATAAAAAATAAAATAAAGTAAAATTGAACGTCTGGCTATTTAAAAAGAAAAAAAAAAAAACCCAAAAGAACAAAACAGATGATGCATTCCATTATGGTGCAGAGGTTATACAAGGTATCTGGACAGAAAGCATTAGAGCACTGTGATAGAAACTTGAAATTCTTACATTTCTAATGCTAGAATAATCAGCATATATTCAGCAACTATTGAATGTTGAGATTTTGAAGAGTGTTGGACCACATGAAAGTGGTCACTCAGTTAAGCCTTAATTCTGAGATACAACTTGCAGGGTTAATATAGTGGTGAGGTTTCATGACTTCTGAATGGCTTCCTTTAAACATATCGTGCTATCAATAAAAACTGCACTTAGCAGCAATTACATTAACTGAGTCTAATGTGTGTGGTTGAAAGGCCACTCAGAAAACTCTTTAAATACACCTCATATCCTGTGTAAGGTCATGTCCATTTCACTATGGCTACATATTTTATTCTGCATATTACCAATATCCCACATATTAAGTCATAGATGGCTGGGAGAGAAGCCTCATATGCAGAAACTTTACAGTTAATGGGAAAATAAATACCCAAAAGTTCTAACAATATACACACACATTCTTTTTTTAAAATGTCTTTTTTTTTCCCTAGTAGCTATTACTTTGACAAAGTAGATCCCAAAGTATTGAGATTTACTCAGGGTTATATATTGCCCTTTACCTACAGTTCTGTATCCCATAAGGAGACACAAAGACATTTTTTGTTCATAAGAAGCTTATGAACGGGTTAGGAATTCCATGCAAGATACATGCTACAGATACATAAAGCTACAGATAAATACATGCATGTGATGCTGGAAGTAAGTCATTTGCCTTTAAAGTGACAGAACTTAGAAAGGTGATCAGACGGGGTACAGTTAAGAAAATGTTTTGTAGCAAAGATCTCACCTGGTTTTTGAGAAAGACTCAGATTATGTCTGACAAGATCATGAAACATTGTCTCTAAAGCATCTTTACATGTGTTTAGCATAGAAATCACTGTTGGAAAGTTGTTCTAAAGGACAAAGGGACCAGACTCTGTGAGTTTCAGCTGGACCTGGGAAGAGAGTCTTAATGAGTGAGAAGGTCTGATTCTGAGCACAGGGTACATTTGGTAACTCACACTGTTTTCTGCTCTGTCTTTATTGGCCCATGTCTAAGCCCTAGAAGAATATGGGCTCAATAAGTGCTGAATATATGCTGACTATGCTAGCTATAGAAACATTAGGGAGACTAAGAGAAACAAAGAGACTGAATGATTTGTTTTAGTAAAGGCACTGTTGGACATTGAAGGCCTAAGCAGTATTACTAGGGAACTCCTCTAATCAACTGCAGCAGGAGGGCAGAAAGTACATTCTATCCTGCTTTATCCCAGATCTCCCTCTGCCTTGGTGTCAGGAGGACCCTAGTTGACATACTTTATGGAGCAAAGCTGTACCAGATGGGAAACTGAAGCACTGAGTGGAGTCTGGTGACACCCAGTGGGAGACTACGGTACCTGGAGGGACAGAAATAAGACAGCCTGACTGGAATACATTCCTTTGTGAATACTGCTACATACTACATCCTAACAAAGACCTGAACACCCTGGGGCAGGCCCAGGGCAGAGTGGATTTTTAAAGAGGCCTTAAGTGGGTCCAAGAGTGGAAAGAAATTTGAAATATTACTGATTTTAAGATCTCATTAATTCCTCAGATTGCTAAAGTCTGGGAAAAATCAAATTATAAAAGATTGAATTTCCAATTGTTTGTTTTTGGTTTGAGCCTTCTAATTGACAGAGATGAATAATTAGAGGTAAAATTAATGTTTTCTTATCCATCTTGCAAGCTTTCTCTTACACACACTTTCATCTCCATGCACACAAACACACACAACTCTTTCCAATAAAAGTAACACGTTCTGAATATTTATCCTTTAATTGTAGGAAATGGATAGCTACTAAATTGTTTCCTAACATGTTCATCAGTATTTTATGTAGCTTTATATTCCTCCAGCCCCCATCGGAATATAAACATGAATATAGGTGCCAAAGATGATACTTCTAAGAAGTATTTAAATTCTGGTTTAATCACTTCAGACAAAATGGGAAATGCCTTGTATTTTATTGCCTCTAGCTTCTCACACTAAAAACAATCCCTAAAGAATTTGCTGTGTGGAATGTTTGTGCTGCCTAAGGCAACTGTCTCCTTTGACTGTATGACAGAATAGACCTCAGTTATATTTGTTGAAGTTCAAATATTTGGTGTTTCTTCAATGAAAAACTACACTGCAACATGCCTGAAGGGAAACTGTTTCAAAACAGAGAAGGAACAGATAAGAGAGCTGATCATATAACATGCATGTTTGGTCTACTTTGCCCTCCAGTATATTTTAGTGTTTTGGTCAAATGAATGTGTATTGATAAATACATTAAAAATAAACCCTAGTGTGGAGAAAAGGGAACACTCTTGCACTGTTTGTGGAAATGTAAATTGATACAGCCACTATGAAGAACAGTATGGAGGTTCCTTACAAAACTACAAATAGAACTACCATACAACCCAGCAATCCCACTTACTGGGCATATACCCTGAGAAAACCATAATTCAAAAAGAGTCATGTACCACAATGTTCATTGCAGCTCTGTTTACAATAGCCAGGACATGGAAACAACCTAAGTGTCCATCAACAGATGAATGGATAAAGAAGATGTGGCGCATATATACAATGGAATATTATTCAGCCATAAAAAGAAACGAAATTGAGTTATTTGTAGTGAGGTGGATGGACCTAGAGTCTGTCATACAGAGTGAAGTAAGTCAGAAAGAGAAAAACAAATACCATATGCTAACACATATATATGGAATCTAAGAGAAAAAAAAAAAAGGTCATGAAGAACCTAGGGGGGAATAAAGACACAGACCTACTAGAGAATGGACTTGAGGATATGGGGAGGGGGAAGGGTAAGCTGTGACAAAGTGAGAGAGAGGCATGGACATATATACACTATCAAACGTAAAACAGATAGCTAGTGGGAAGCAGCCGCATAGCACAGGGAGATCAGCTTGGTGCTTTGTGACCACCTAGAGGGGTGGGATAGGGAGGGTGGGAGGGAGGGAGATACAAGAGGGAAGAGATATGGGAACATGTGTATATGTATAACTGATTCAGTTTGTTATAAAGCAGAAACTAACATACCATTGTAAAGCAATTATACTCCAATAAAGATGTTAAAGAAAAATAAAAAAATAAACCCTAGGTAGATCATAGAATAAAAAATTTAAATGATAGTGTAAAATAACCTAGAAAACAATGTGGATACATGGATTCGATGGATACATATGAAATATTGAGTCTGGAAATATAAATATATTTACAAAATACATCTAAGACATAAATGAAAAGTTAAGAAGTTACAAAGAAAAAAAGGGAGAGAGTACTATAGAAATAAATTTTTAAAAACTTCTGAGAGCCAAGACATTATTGAAAGATAAATTGCAGACTGGAAAACATGGCAGACAAAATGTTATCATCATTATATCAAGAGCTCTCTTAATCAAGGAAAAATCATGCTAATACTTTAAAAGAAAAATAAATTAAAGATGTGAACACTTTGTCGAAAAATATTAGTGCCCCAAACAAAAAGAAAAGCTGTCTCTTTCATAATTGGAGAAAAATAAAACAACCTATACATTTAAAATTCTCTCTGAAAAGGTAATATTCACACTTTATGAGAGTGTGGGAAAAGAAACCTTTATACGTATCACTAAGACGGTCTCTTAAAAATGGTCTTTCATGACTTTAATCATATTTTTAATGATTTTTTTTTTGTCTTTCCCTTACTATGCTAAATCTTGTGATGGAATCTTGCCACACCATTTACTTGGCAGGACTTGACACAGTTGGTCACTTTCTCCTCCATGGTGTACTTTCTTTCCTTGGCCCCTGTGCACCACACCTCCCAGGTTTCCTCCTACCTCACTGGTTGCTCCTTCTCTGTTCCTCTTGTTTTTTCATCCTCCTCGCTCAGACCTCTCAATAGTGATGTGACCCAGGGATTAGTCTGGGTCCTCATCTCTAACCATATTCGCCCCCTTGGTAATTTCATCCAGTCTAGTGGTTCCATATACCTTTACGTACAAATGATTTCCAAATTTATAGTCTTTAAATTCCATATTCACATATCAAACTACCTTGGAAATATAAAGGATATTCCCTTGGGTATGTAACAGACGTCTTGAACTTAACATGTCCCTTACAAAAACCATGATTGTCTCCTGTCCCCTACTAACTTCCTCACTAAAGGAAAAAAACATGCTTCTCCTGCAATCTTCTTCCTCTCAGTTTAAGATACCTCCATTCTTCCAGTTGCTTAGACCAAAAACTTTAGTATTCCTTGACTTCTTTTTAACTCTCACATTTGATAATCAATCTATCAGGGAATCCCATTGGTTCTACTCTCAAAAGATATTTAACCACCTCTCACAAACCCTACTGTCATCACTCTTGTTGGAGCTATCAGTATTCTGCGCCTGGATTACTGCAATTATCTCTTAATGGGTCTGCTTACTTTTGTACACTACAGTATATTCTTAATACATCAACAAGAGTGACTCTTTAGAGTCCTTATAAGGACTACAAGGCTCAGAGTCTGGATCCCTGTTACCTCTCTGATCTTTCTACCTGCTACTCTCCCACTAGCTCATTCTGTTTGAAGCACAACGGCTTCTTTTTTTGTTCCCTGAAAATGCCAGTCATCCCTTTACCTTATGGCCTTTGTACTTTCTGTTCCCGCTGCCCTAGTACTTTCTTCCTCTAGATGTCTGCATGGTCAACTCCCTAGGTTCCTTCATGTCTTTTCTCAAATGTGTCAGCTTCTTAAGTGGACCACTGTATTTAAATTACCACCACTCAGACTGAACTCCTGCTCCCTTCCCCTCCTCTATACTTCCACATGATACTTTTATCTTCCTAGCGTATTTTATCACTTACTTATTTATCATGTTTGGTGCTTATTATCTGGATTTTCCCACTAAGAAGAAGCTCCCCAAAGTCAGGATTTTTTTGTTTATTTGCATATTCCATTACAGAAGAATGTCTGGCATACAGCAGCACTGAAGAAATATCTATTGAGTTAATTAATGAACTCAATAACTATAAACGTCATGAAATAGTGATCACGTCTATGTTGGTCAGTACTGGATCCCCAGAGCCTAGCAGACTATTTAGCACTTAGCATACTACATGAGTACTTGCTGAATGAATGAATGAGAATGAGAAGTGGATTTATCAATCATGGCACAATCTTTGGTCACACGTCCACAGTTTACAATAGTAGATATTTTTCTTTGTTGCTCAAAATTAGAAATACTTACAATTTATAAGCTACACAAAGGTACTATTTAGTGAGCTCCCATAGGGAAACCATAGACTAAGAAATGGAGCGATGGCAATCACCTGCTGCTGCAAACTTCGCCATTAAAATGACCTGGTCCAGGGCTTCCCTGGTGACGCAGCGGTTGAGAGTCTGCCTGCCGATGCAGGGGATGCGGGTTTGTGCCCCGGTCCGGGAGGATCCCAGGTGCCGCGGAGCGGCTGGGCCCGTGAGCCATGGCCGCTGAGCCTGTGCGTCCGGAGCCTGTGCTCCACAATGGGAGAGGCCACAACAGTGAGAGGCCCGCGTACCGCAAAAAAAAAAAAAAATGACAACTATTTTTAACTTTGTGCAGGTTTCCCCCTAACTTTTATTTTGAAACTTTAAAAATCAACATGCATTCTCTGATTGTAAACTGACACTGCACAGAAGATTTAAAACTTTACAGATAGATCTCTTAGGCAACTGCCTTGAACATTTACTCCGTGTGCTTTACTGGGATAACAAGTAAAGCGGTATCAACAACCTCCCACTTTCTACTCAGGGATTTTACTATCAGTAGATTCTAACATGCTTTAGACTATTAAAAACAGATACTTCACACATGTTTTGGGATTCATATATTGAGGGGACTCAACATGGGCTCAATACAAATTTTCTAGTCCACATACATAAGTTTCAATAGACTTCTAAACTGGAAACCAGTTTGATGAAGTTTGGAGGAGGGTTACTGATATTCATCCATAGCAGCCCCGTGGTGGTGTTTTCTGCCTGCTTGGTCATCAGAGTTCATGGGTAGCAGTCACGGTGACAGGGACACAGAGTGAGGCTCTAACCAAGGAACAAGTGATTTCCCATGACTACGCAGAGACTGACAATCAGGCGAGGCTGACTCAGCGTTTGGCAGTTTTCTTATCACTTGATTCCTCTTGCCCTGAAAAGTTTTGTGGATATTTCAACTACACTGATTATTTCTTTGTCTCTGCTCCTTAGTAATGTGTTCTTTCCTTAGCTCTACATGTTTGGTTTAATGTAATCAAGACTAAGACAAAAAATTTCACTAATAGAGTTTCTAGTAGCAAGAATGGGATAAACACGCTTGACCTAAATGAGTCAGAATCATTCTTTGGTGCACACAACATCTCTTATTTAAATTCACTTACACTACTTAACAAAATCCCACTAGGAACTAGACCTCTAGGCCTTTTTAATAGAGTGAGACAATCTCAAATGCTAGAGGAAAGGAAAGAACAAGCAGTTGGAGTTTCTTCTCTCTAGACAACCAAGTCAAACCAGCTCCGTGCAGGAACACCATTTATGTCTTGGTTTTGTAAACTAAATTCTGTGATTACAGTGAAAACCCAGCTCTGAACAAAAGGGTTTTTTCTTTTTTAAAGGCATGTCCAGCTGGAGCCAGACAATTCTGAAATAGATCCCAGCTGTTTACGTTATCGCAACACAAGAACATCTAAATACTACCACGGAAAGGACTATCAGTAGTAAATTCTTGTTTAAAGTTGTAGGTAGATAGAAAGCCAAATCCTTCAAGACCACTCCCACTCAGCAGTAGCTTAGAAAGGATAGTAAAAGGAAGGCATTAATTCTCACTTGCAGTTTTAACTGGCCCAGCTACCAACACTATAAGTCTTTTGGTGTCTCAAATTGTTCCAAGCATAAGCATGAGCATTTGCTACACAGTGTGTATTTCCAAGTTGGAAAAGCTAGCCCTTTTTCAGGAACTTCAAAAATCTGCCAGTTTTGAGATAAATGTTTCATGTATTTCTTCCACAATCATAATTGTTTGTGGATTGTGTATTTTGTCTCACATTTAGTTTTTTTGCCTTTTTATAAATGCAAGCAGGTATAGATATTTCTATAAAGTCTCATTTTCATTACACAGCACAAAGCAAGTACTATTTAAAGTATAAAAAAAGTACTCAGAGAGTAACATAACCGGATGGCAATTTCCTTTAATCACAATAATCATCACTATATTGCTGATTAATTTGGTAGTATTCTTAATTATATGCTTTGTTACCAGTAAAATGAAAAATAGTACATATCTAAAATTTAGATTGAATAATGTTATTTTCTAGGTAAATAAACCTCCTGTTTTACTCTGTGCCCAGCATTATCTTCCACGAGCACATGTATTTTTAAGCAATTTATATTTATATTCCATTTTACATGCTTATAGTATATTCTCTCTTAATACTCATATTTATAAATTATACATTTGAATTTGGTTTTCATTTCAACACCTGACCAAAAGCAAAACATTTCAAGTATAAATATTTAGTCTCTCAAGATGAAATGGATTCATTTTCCTTTAGTATATATGCATAGTATGTATGTTTTGTTTGGATATTCTTGTCTACGGAGACCTAACAAACCCATCCAATAATATTTTATATACATTTAAATGCTAATTCTGATTGGGTAGCAGTTCAGAATCAAAGCCAAAGTTCATTTTCTCACCTGATGTTATGTCAATGTACTGTTAAACAGTACTCTTGAACTATAAATTTGTGTGTGTGTGTATATGTGCATCTGTGATGAAGCTATGTAGTTGAATATACTTTCTGAAAATAAGGCTGCAGGGAGTGAACTGGTGAAGGATGTCTTTCTCAACCTTACACAAGTAGTAAATTGGGTGACATTTGCTATTTATAACAGATGAAAACCAGATGATAATTTTTTTCTGCCCTAACCTCTGATGATTAGATAAGCTCAGTTTCTTTAAATGCTGTGCTTAATATTTAAACTGAATCTTATTTAAAAAGATAGTCTAGGATGAACTGATAAAGACATTCCAGATGCAATCTTCCAGAAATGACAATATAAACTTAATCTCTTGAAGAATAAATTTAGGCAATATGCCAGATTTTGAAAGTCAAATGCTTTCAGATGGATGATAACTAATAAGTTTCTCATAACACGTGTTTAATTTTTTATACCCAAATTCTCTATTCACACATGTAATCTTCACAGTTGCATGAGAATATAAACCATCATTTTAAAAAATAAAAACTTTAAAATTTGAAAATAAAAATAAGCAACATGTTTCCCAAGCAGATGAAATGATCCAAAAGTTTTACCTTCTTTTTGCAGAAACAAATACTGAAAGCAGTTAACCAAGACCAGTTAACCAAGATTAAAAGAGAATAAATGAGTGTATAGTTTTGGATATGTTGAGGTTCTGATGCCTGTGTTCGTGAAGGACTTCCTAGCCTTAAAGAAGTAATAATTACCTTGCGGGAATGCTAACATTTAAGAAGAAGGTAGTAAATGCAGAAAAATAAAACACGAAGGAGACAGAAGGAGGAGTAATTAAATGCAGCAGGGAGGTCACTGGTAGAACATCTCAGAAGCTAAGAGAAGTTGAATCCTCAAGAAAGAGTAAATATTTAACAATGGCAAAGACTGGGGAACGGTGAAATAAGATTAAAGCTTAAGAAACACCAAGTTGGTGTTTGGATTAGGCCAATCAAAGGTCATCTATAAACAGTTTTGGTACAGAGACTGGAGTGGAAGTCATATCAGAGTAGGTTGTTGAGTGAACAGGATGTGAGAAAGTGGGACCAGCAGTTTAGACAGCTCCTTTCTTAAAGGATGAGATACAAGCAAGAAGAATATGCATGGTTAAAGGAGCTTTTTGTTTGTTTGTTTATTTTTAGGATAGAAGATACTTGACTACATTTGAGGACATTTATAAACTGAGGGGAAGAAGGCACTTGAGAAGGGATAAAATGAAGTTCTAGATAGGAGAGCAGAGGCAGATCCTAAGAATTCTGGAATTGGAGATGTGTGTGGAAATCCTTCCAAGACCATCAGCACTCCCAACCCCCCCCCCCATCCTGCTCTATTTCTCTCTTCTCCACAGCATCGAGACCTTCAAAATACTATATAATTCACTTTTTGTTACCTTTACCATTTGTCTTCTTCACCTCTCCACCTCAATCTCCTTTGTGACCTCTTCATTTCCTGCTATTCCCACTTAGCCTTTAAATCTAAGTGTCCTTCCAGGACTATAAAGTTCACAGGGGCAGAGATCTTTATCTTTTGTTCATTCATATATTTCAACACCTACAACATGGTGGGCACTCAACAAATACTTGCTAAATGAAAAGATGTTGGAGTGTAGAAATTAAATTTTGCTGGGGTTAACTTGAAAGATTTTATTCCTTTTTCTGCAAAGTAGGAATAATTAAGCTGTAATTTATAAGGAAAGTAAGCTCAAGAGAGATTTCATATATACTGAAAGGTAAACATTCACTATATAGATCAGAGATTATGGTAGTCCGAGAACCCCATTTAAGTTCATGATTTGTCTATCCCACATACTGATTTATTTTTCTTTTTAATTAGCTACCATCGTTTAAACATTAGATTTAATGCAGCAATTCAGATGTACTTGGAAAGCCGGAGGATGTGGCAATACTTGACTCATATTTCAGCATGACAACAATCACCTGGATCTGATTTGAGGCTGTCCCTTCACCACCACCACCCAGGACATAGGTTCACAAGATGAAGCACGTGATCTTCATTTGCCAAAGTCCTCACCATTCACTATGGTATCCTTAACCCCTAAATCTGTTGTCAATTTCCATTTATTATTGAACTTGAGCTAATGTTTTGTATAGTATGGCTGCTTCATCTCTCCTGGCCTTTTAGGCAAATGTGCTTGCAATCATGACATTGATAGTATTCAACTAACAGGTAATTTGTGTTCCAATGGGGTTTTCGTTTATCCTTAGAAGCAGATTAAACTCCTCACCATGGCTAATTAGATCCTATATGACCTGGCTGCTCCAATCCACTGAACTCCCTTCACAACTCCCCACTTGGCTTTAAATGCACTCCTACTTTCTGTCTTCAATGGCCCTCTTCCTTTTTCTTAAATATATCAAGCTCCCTCCAGACTCTATGCCTTTATATTTTCAGTTTCCTTTACCGCAATTTCTTTCCTTCAGATAATCAGCATGGCTGGCGTCTAATTCTGTCACACATGCAAATATTTGTCAACAAGCAGCCCCCTCCGTCAGACCCATACAAGTTGCTCTGAAATCTCAATGCAACTCAGCCCTCTGTCCTTTTAAGATCTCCAACAAGCGACTTGCATAAAAAGTTTACTCAAGGCAAAGGGGACAATTTTCTAGGGGCAGGGTTAATTTAAACTTCTAGTCAGAATCAAGTGACAAAGACCGCACACAGAACAGACTGGAATTCCGAAATTACATTCCACTTTGAAGAGTGTACACTATGAGGTTTACTAGATTCTTAAACCCTGTTCATGCAAATGCAATGAATGTATGCATTCAATGTATCTAGCCAGTAGACGTATCTTGAACACCTCTTATTTCCCTAAAGAAAAATTGTTTCTAACATATTATATGCTAATGTAGAACTTTCCGGTATTGATCGGAGTTACAAACGGTGCTCTTCTTATGTAAGTTTTCCATTAGTGTCCTTCAAATGCTAACTCACTCCCTGGAGTGTTAGTCCTGATTAGTGTACCTGAAATACTAATAAACCCTTCCTAAGGGTCGATAAAATTAACACATATTCATTCCTGTACATGTACACACACCACATACTCCATGACGTGTTTTAAAGCACATCATAAGAAACATATTAGGAATCAATCACTCATACGTAGAACAAATACTGAGAATCCTCTCCTCCCTTCCCCTCTCCATACCTTAAACCAATTTTGAGTGAATTGACAAGAAAATAAAAAGTTGGCTTACTTTGGGGCTATGAGTGACTGGTTTACTCCTTAATTCTTTCCATGGAACTGACGGGATTTGAAGAAATTGTTTCTGGCACTCCCATTGTAACTTGAAATGTATTTGGTCACAGAAACAAGGCCAGTGTTGATCTGGCCCTTAAAAGGACGCTCCACAGCCCGGAGAACAAGCCGAATATGGCGAACAAGGCGAACGTGGCGCACGCGGCACGTGGTGCTGCGCACAGCGTGGCACGGAGTGCGTGGCCCGAGGTCTGCATTCTATACGCCTGCGCAGCGTCTCTGCGCCGGGGTCAGAGGCTGACGGGGTTGCAGTGTCCGCCCAGGTCCCTGGAGGCTGAGGGCGGGCGGCTGGTGGACGCCTTGCGCTGCGCACCGGCCCACCTCCGTTCTCCGAGCGTAAATTAACAGACACCCTTGAATGGATAACAACAGAAAACGCTGTTGGAATAGTGTGGGGATCGGCAATTTTGCACAGGAAGCTTTGGAGCTGTTGTTTACTGTAGTTTGCGTGAAGCTGGGACAAAATTGAACATACTCATTCGGTGCTTTGGAAAATGCGAAAGCTGCTGGTGAACGCTAGTCTCCTCTCTCAGCACAAGTAACTGAAATGAATGCAGCTCTAGCAGAAAATCCAGGGCTTGTCAACGTCTCTCGTTATGAAGATGGTTGGCTGATCAAGATGACACTCACTAACCTTTCAGTACTAGATGGGTGAAGATGCATATGAGAGATACATAAAATGAGGAGTGAAGTTGGAACCCCTAAATAAACTAGTTTGAAACAACTTAATCTAGCATAGTTGTCTTAAGTTAGTGGTGGAGAGATTTTTAAAAAGCAGCTTATAGCAAAAGGAACTGCTTGCCACGTTACCTGAAGAAAATACCCCTTAATTTCCTAATGACTTCACGTAAACACTATGCATCTTTTTCACAGCACCCTATGATTTTTAGGATAGGCTCCAGTTATAATATTCAGAATTCCTGAAACTGTGGTAAAACTAGTTATAAAAATTATGTAATTCAAAGATAACATTGTTATCTTAAGCCTTATATAATACTGTAACTTGCTTACAGCCATCCCTGGATTTGGGTCAAAATACCTAATGATCTTCCCATTAGAAATAACTGGCAGTGGAGAAGAGTTTTTGTCAGTTGTACAGTGTCAGATAAAGAACAACACTGTCTTAATTTTGCAATGTACTGTGTTTGCTGGTGCTATTTTTATACACTGAAGCAACAGCCTTGCAGGAAAATAAAGTTTAATAATAAAATACTCAACTTCTTAATTTAAAAAAAATGGAACCGTTGCTTCTGCATTTCTGTGTCTTTATGGGTTAAATAGGCACTGAAGGCTTCCCTGAATAACTGTCATGAAACCTGAACTATGTTCTTTCCATTTTTCTCTTCCTGCTTCTTGGGGTATATTTATTGCACACAGATGTAAACAGCAATGTAGAATTTACCAACAATTTCATAAGATACAATAAGGGGAGGGTTTAATATCAGATACTCCAAAGTAAACCCTCTTAAAATCTTCGTGAGCGATCTCTCTTCTTTCAGGTCTGTCTTCCAGGTCCCTCCTGCCTCTCTTGTGATCCAGCAGATGTCCTCTCTTCTCTCCCTTCCCTCAGATGCTGCCCAGCTCCTGTGGATTCCATCCCTTCTCTTCCAAAAGCAAACGTGTTTCTTTTCTTTCACATGCATAATAACCTACCTTTTTTTTTTTTTTTCTGCATCCTTGGTGCCAGTGATGGCACAGGCCCCAAAGCCCAGCATCCACTGAATGAATGAATGTTTACCAAAACAGCAAATGTAGGTCCTCTGGAGGATCTGTATGTCAGCAGTCTTGAAAAATAAAACAAAATTCCCCACATTTTACATGTCTTTATAGAAAAATAGATTGAGTTCTAAACACCTTACAAGCATGTTTGTGGAACACAAGCTCTTCTTAATTTGGAGACTTCATAAGTACAAGAAATAGAAAAAACAATGCTCATTAAGTTTGGATTTTCTTCAAGTATGATGGTTGTGGCTTCTTATGATGATATTTGGTATGTAGCAAAAAAGGTACAAGCTGTTCTGTCTCAACACACACCAATCTACATTTATTTGTGTACAGAGTATTAACCTAAGAACAAATATCTAAAAATAACTGGGCTATCATAATAAGTGCCCTAAAATAACTTTGTTTAAAAAAAAACTGAAAAATTTGATTCAGTAATTGACTCTTCAACAGATGTAATCTGTCTTTCTACATTCTTTTGGCGATTACATTTTCTAGGAAAAAAAAAAATCAGGACTAAGTTCATTTGCAATTTTGCAGTAATATTGGTGCAGGAAGTAGTTCAGGAGGAGTAGGACATTTCCATAATTTATGGAAAAAGTACTTCAGAATATTTGAAATTAGTACAGTCGTGGAAAAATATCTGCCTTATTCCTAAGTAGCATCAGCTCTACAAATAGGCAGAGAACAAGCAGCTGTCTAAATATTATGATGTAAGGAGAAATATAAAGTCCTGATTTTCTGAATCATCTCCATCTATTATTCTCTTTCTTGACACCTGGATTAAAATTGCCATACTTGAAACTTTCTTTGGACTATGAGAAAAGAAGTCATATTCTTCAGGAAAAAAAAAATTGTTAAAATGTTTATCATATTATACTGCAAGGGAATGGAGGTAAATCTTCAATTAGGAATACATTGTGACTAGAAGAATGAGATCTTGGCCCAACAGGAATGAGAAATTGGATGTCATAGTGGGAAAAGAACTACAGTTGACCATTGAACAACATAGGTTTGAACTGCTTAGTTCCACTTACACATGGATTTTTTTTCAGTAAATACGTACTACTGTTGTCAAACCCAAGTTTGTGCGCCTGACACACGGTGAGGCCAAACAAACCAAAACGCCGGCACTTGGAGTGGAGAAAGGATTATTCATTGCAGGGCCATGCAAGGAGAGCAGGATGGCTCGTGCTCAAAAGACCTGAACTCCCTGATGGGTTTCAGGGAAGAGGTTTTTATAGGCAAGATTTGGAGGGAGGTCTGCAGGGTGTGTGACTGTCCTCTGATTGGCTTGTGGTGAGGTAACAGTGTGGTGTTCCAGAAATCTCAACCATCAGCCTTCTGGTTCCAACTGGCCTGGGGTCCACATTCTTTGCTCAGCCTGAAGTTACCATCCTCCACCTGGGTGGGGGCCTTACTTCCTGTAGAAGAACTCAGAGATATGTATCAAATTGATCCACACATCCCCCTAGGAGGAACCAGGATCAGGCCCCATGGCTGCACTGTTGTTTCTTTCTGCATTCCCTCACTTTCCTAATTAGTAATTGTTTGAATCTGACCTTTGGGAATCAGGGAAGGTCTAGGAGGCTGAAAGCCTTTGTTTACAAACAAGAAATGGGGGACATGGAAAGGCTTTTATGCTTGGCAGGTCCCTATAGGGCCCTGCTCATTTTCACTAGTGTACTACACAATCTGTGGTTGGTTGAATCTGCAGGTGCAGAATTTGCAAATATAGAGGGCTGACTGTAAAGTTATATGTGGATTTTTGACTCTGTGTGTGTGCGTGTGTGTGTGTGTGTGTGCGCGCGTGCTGGGGGTGGGGATGGGGGTTGGTGCCCTAAACCTCCGTGTTGTTCAAGGGTCAACTGTAGAGTCAAATTCAGGAATTTTGGGTTTTGATATTGACTTGCCAAGCCATGTTGGGCAACTCATTTAATTATTGGCAGACACAACTTTCTAGGTGTGAAATGGGAATAATAGCAGTAGCCCATTCCATGTTACAGTGTAATGTTGAGAATAGAATGATATATATACTTTTTGCCCTGAAAAATTGAAAAGCACTGTAATAATATGTTATTACTATTATTACACATGATGATAGAATTAGAATCAGGAGAATAATAGGGGCAACAGAAGGGAGCCCCACTGTAGTTTAGATAGTATTAATTATAAATATTGGTAATATAGGATAAAGGTGCAAAGGAAGGAAAGTGGATGAAACTTCCAAAGTAATCCTCCAGTCCAAGACAGACTGGATGCCCCACAAAGAGGTTGGGGTAAGTCATGCTTAAACTGAACCTCACTTTTATCTAAAATTAACTATGATCATAGTACAAGGATCAATTAGGTGAGTGGGAAAATATAGATGAACAAAAACAACAAAATAAATGGTATCAAGAATTATAGATTCTGTTTACTTGTATTTTCAAAACCAAATTGAAATGATGATGAGGAGCTCAAGAGCTAATTTGGGGGGATATTTAAAAAATTTTTCTTTGCTATGTTTTCCTAGAATCTCCAGGAGATTGCTTTTAATGTGTTATGATATCATGTGTGTCAGTATCTGGCATGTCTTCTCCACAATTCACTGAAGTAAGTGTTTACTCTGAGAAAACTGACAAATTTTAAGCATTCAAAAACCTAGGTTGTGACAATTCTGGGCAAAATACTTCTTTTATAATCACTCAAATTCTGTCATCTGGTTATTTACAGATCCACACAATGAGCACTGACCAGGAATGCTCAAGGCTTTGTAGTAATAAAATTAGTGCCTCAGGAACCAAAGAAAGCATGAAACCAGTTGTGATGATTTTGACCCCTGACCTGAAAGTCTGATATTCATTCTTCAAAAGATGCCTTGCCTGTGGGGAGACAATTACTGTCTTTGTAAAAGATGTCCTAAATGTTTTTTATTACTTTAGTTCCCATCATTAGTGTAAGGTTTAGATTTAACTTGAAGGTCACTCCTGAGACATATCGGAATATTTTCCATTTTTGTCTGGTTCTCAGCTCATCATAAGTTGCATTCAAAGATGGAGGTATGGGGGGGAAAAGGAATACCCCAGTTGCCTTTCATTTTCCTTTTCTGTCTTCCATCCCCAAAGGAGATCACAGGGAAGACATAAGAGAGAATAGACTATTTGGGACACTTTGGGTTTCACATGTCAAAACTCAAATCTAATTAGCTTAGGCAAAAGGGAAATTTGTTGAAAGATTACTTGGTTACTTTATGCTATTCCGGGAAAACAAACTACTAGGAAAGAAAGGAAAGGAAGCTGAGCCTCAGGAAACAAAGAGAATCAAAGTCTGCCATCTCTTCCATTTCCTTTATTTTACCTGTCAATTTCATCCTCCCTATGGTCCACTGCAGACCAGCTATCTCCTTAAGTAGGAAACCTGGCCATCAAGAGCAAACAAGTTTAACATCGTACACCATCCATAAATTAAAAACTCTCTTATAATGACTTGGTTTCTGACAGTAAGATCATTGGGGAAGGATTATACTTAACCCAGCGTGGGTCAGATACCCTTGGCTTTGGCACAGTGGCCAGAGGACAAGATAATATACGAAACAGGCACTGCTGATTTGTACCTTGTGTTTGGAGTGGGGAGAAGAGTGGTTCCTGAAGGAAAGTGAGTGGGGAGAACAGTCGTGCCCTATAAGCAGGGGAGAGTAGAGAAAAGACTAAACAGTAGACACGCACTATAAAGAACAAATCAGGAATATCTGGGGGATAATGTTACTTGTTGAGAAGTAAATCTTTCTTAGAAACTTAGAAAATTATACCTCTTATTTCCACCCACTTCTAATTATATTCTGGTAGTACTGTTGGTGAATTTCCAGAACATGCAGCCTCCAATTATAAAAAAGGATTGTGCTCAGAAACTTGATTTGTAAGGGATTTGGAACTGAGGATACACAGAATCAATGCCTTTTTTTTTTTCAGGCCAATTTATAGAAACACAGTCTATGATATTGCCTAAATTATTATACTAACTGTCCATTTCAATCTCACAAAACGTCCACTAGAGAATCTTCCTAGAGTGTCCAGCTTCCACATACCATGGAAGACATTTTACCTCTTAGTGGCTTTGCATGGACATCAGGCAGCCAGGTTGTGGTTGGGTAAGAGAAGGCGGGAAGGGAAGTCCCCTGGGACTCCCAGGCACCAGCATTTTTGTCACTTCTTGTGTCTGGTGTGGCACAAGGCAGAGAATACAGAATAAAGTCCAAAGAACTGTGTTCTGGATTGAATGATTGCTCTTCGCTGTGGGACTTCAGAAAACAGGCCTTGGTTCACATCTTAATATGATGGTGGTGGTGGTGGCAGTGTGTGTGTGTGTGTGTGTGTGTTTGTGTGTGTGTGTATGTGTGTGTGTATGTATATATGTTAAGAGGTAGTTGGACTGTCCTTTGAACTCAAGACTGCTTTTTAAAGTTCTTTCGACCCTGAAAGGACATGCTTCTATGATTGAGAAAAAGCTCTTTTCTCAATCTAGGTCTCTAGGCTAATATAGTTTGTGGGGAGGAGACTAGAACGGATTAGAACAGGGGTACAGGCTATTCTTCTTCCATGTCCATTGGTTTATATGGCTCCCTTACTAAAGCCTTCTGGAGGATAAAGGGGTCTGGTCATGCTCCTTTCTTGAGGTTCCCTATATTAACAAATGAAGAGATGCCAAAACAGGATTGCAAAAATGATGGGGTTGTCAATATTTTCATTTGACAACAAAATTTACAATATGATATAATTGAACTATTCATAATTATAATATTTATAAAAAAAGAATAAATCATGGTATGATCCAGGTAGTATGGTCCAGTAATCAGATGTATGTGTGAAGTTTTATGAGTGGTACTTTAAAAAAGTATTGTCAATAAACATGTCAATAAATATATCTGTTATTGTCTATATGAACATTTGGAGATAATATCAAAAGTCTAAATCATGGCCAGTTTTGCATAAGAGGCCCTAGCCAAATGGCCCTTCTGGTATCTTCTCTGAGAGGCCCAGCTACCTTGTGTTAGCAAATTGGAGACTGTTTCTAGTCAGTGTATCAAGCCAGAAATAATAGTGTTCATTCTCAATAATTTCATTTTATCTCTAAAAATCTGATGGTTACTTTCAGTTTTATATATATATTTATTTTATTTATATATTATATATTTATATATATATTTTTTTCCCCTCAGAGTAGTGTCTATTATTTGAGGAAGAAATGAAATAAATATCTAAGAAAAGGTAAACAGACTAGATACACAGTAAGCTAAGGGAACAAACTGAAAAAATTTCAAATAATTTTGGGTATGCTAAGCCATAAACATACTTTAAGAGAATTTTGCCTCTGAAACAATGAAATTCAACAAGCGTTTTTGAAAAAGCTTACATTAATTTTTATTAATAATTTTAGAATTTTTCTAAGACAAAGGTGATTATAAATTGAATGCAATGTATGTATACTGAAAGTAAGATTGTTTTTGCTTTCAAGAGAAGAATTTGGAAATTCAAAAGCCGTGGTTTTAGGGCAATTAATTTATAATGTCTGAGCGGGGTTGGAGTGTTCTAATTTTGGTATTGAAAAAATTTTCGCAGGTAACTGATACTCATGTGTTGAGAAACTGAGTAAATTAGGTAAGTAAACACATATTTTTCCTAATTATTACATTTAAATATTATAGGGCAGAAATAACAGAAAATTACCATTTTAAGCAAAAATGTTATTACTATTATTCCTTCTTCATGTAAACAATATAAAATGGCTACTCATTATAGAATTTGAGTATATAATTGCCCCTTTGCATCAAGTATTCTTAATAAAATCAAAATTTGAAAAGAAATAAAAGAAGTGGTATCAGCTCATCCAAGGAGAGTTTGTTAAAGATCTATGTAAAATGAAGAGAGACTGTGATTTTACACGTGGGAGACAAGTAAAACAGACCAACTGTAGGGCAGCAAATCAAAGAAGAAAGTAGGTCAGCGAGCCCCATGGTGATACAATGAATTGCTATTATTTAAAGGGATGGTCAGAGAGTAAAACTGCCTGTGCACAAGAATGCCTATGAGAACAATGGTAAATCTGAGCAAAAAAAGCAGGGTCAGAGCAAGAGTTGCAAAGCTCAGCGTGTGAACTGCAAGTCCTTGGGTCAGGCAGAGGATAAAACAGAACAATCTCGTCATTCAGAAGCTTCCTGGCAGCCAGGGCCAGCAAGCTGTGTAATGAGAAACAAACTGAGCTGAGGCCCTCCGCAGAGAAAAGGGGAGGGAAATAGCCTCAGGATAGGAGAGAACTGAGCTGATTTTGAGACTGCATGTAACTATCAACTCATCAGGATTAATACTTTCCCATAAAAGAAAATTTTAAGTTACAGGAGAGTCACTGAGGAGACCAAAATACTTAATCAAATCCATTTACATTACTTATATTGTGAAAGCCATGTACCCAATGGGATTAATTAACTGTGTTTGGTGATCAGAACATTATATACTGGGGAAAGTGCAATTTCTCCTTTCCATCTTTAAGATTTACTGCCTATTTTCTTGGACTAGGTGGAGTTTCAGAATCATAATTGCTAAGTGAGTCTAGAGTGGTAATCTAAAATACTATAGGAGACTGAGAAGAACAAACTAACTCCAGGCCAAAAATAAACTACCTTTTCTATTTATTATAGGAGATGTGACTTAAAGGGATTGAGCAGAAGTTCATTTATCTGAAAAAAAATCTGGCTATGTTGAAAAGTCTTTGTATGTTGAATAGGGAATATTTTTAAAGAAAGTGAGATTGAAGTTAGTCATTTCTTTACTTAAAATGCACTAAGCATCACTCCCTAACACCATACACTAAAATAAGCTCAAAATGGATTAAAGACCTAAATGTAAGTCCAGAAACTATCAAACTCTTAGAGGAAAACATAGGCAGAACACTCTATGACATAAATCACAGCAAGATCCTTTTTGACCCACCTCCTAGAGAAATGGAAATAAAAACAAAAATAAACAAATGGGACCTAATGAAACTTCAAAGCTTTTGCACAGCAAAGGAAACCATAAACAAGACCAAAAGACAACCCTCAGAATGGGAGAAAATATTTGCAAATGAAGCAACTGACAAAGGATTAATCTCAAAAATTTACAAGCAGCTCATGCAGCTCAATAACAAAAAAACAAACAACCCAATCCAAAAATGGGCAGAAGACCTAAATAGACATTTCTCCAAAGAAGATATACAGACTGCCAACAAACACATGAAAGAATGCTCAACATCATTAATCATTAGAGAAATGCAAATCAAAACTACAATGAGATATCATCTCACACCAGTCAGAATGGCCATCATCAAAAAATCTAGAAACAATAAATGCTGGAGAGGGTGTGGAGAAAAGGGAACATTCTTGCACTGCTGGTGGGAATGTGAATTGGTTCAGCCACTATGGAGAACAGTATGGAGGTTCCTTAAAAAAACTACAAATAGAACTACCATATGACCCAGCAATCCCACTACTGGGCATATACCCTGAGAAAACCAAAATTCAAAAAGAGTCATGTACCAAAATGTTCGTTGCAGCTCTATTTACAATAGCCTGGAGATGGAAACAACCTAAGTGTCCATCATCGGATGAATGGATAAAGAAGATGTGGCACATATATACAATGGAATATTACTCAGCCATAAAAAGAAA
Source organism: Orcinus orca (assembly GCF_937001465.1). Lineage (NCBI taxonomy): Eukaryota > Metazoa > Chordata > Mammalia > Artiodactyla > Delphinidae > Orcinus > Orcinus orca. Next base: position 69,495,784 of record NC_064565.1, read on the forward strand.
CAAAATTGAGTTATTTGTAATGAGGCGGATAGACCTAGAGTCTGTCATACAGAGTGAAGTAAGTCAGAAAGAGAAAGACAAATACCGTATGCTAACACATATATATGGAATTTAAGGAAAAAAAATGTCATGAAGAACCTAGGGATAAGACAGGAATAAAGACACAGACTTACTGGAGAACAGACTTGAGGATATGGGGAGGGGGAAGGGTGAGCTGTGACAGGGCGAGAGAGAGGCATGGACATATATACACTAACAAACGTAAGGTAGATAGCTAGTGGGAAGCAGCCGCATGGCACAGGGATATCGGCTCGGTGCTTTCTGACCGCCTGGAGGGGTAGGATAGGGAGGGTGGGAGGGAGGAAGATGCAAGAGGGAAGAGATATGGGAACATATGTATATGTATAACTGATTCAGTTTGTTATAAAGCAGAAACTAACACACCATTGTAAAGCAATTATACCCCAATAAAGATGTTAAAAAAAAAAAAAGTAAAAAGAAAAAGTTACGAGTTGCAAAAAAAAAAAATGCACTAAGCATCTATAATGTTCAGGTTTTGTTCTGGGCTCTGCTGATCAGTCAGCGAACAAAACAGAGTATTGACTCTGATTTCATGGTGCTGATATTCTAGCGGGAGGCATACCAGAACTCCATAAATAAAGACATATGACACCAGGGAGTGATTAATGCTCTAAAGGAAGGAAAAAAAAAATAAGATAAATCACCATAAGTGGACTGAAAGTAAGGGAAAGAAAGAGATGGGATGTTTTAGATGGGACGGTCAGTGGTCTTCTCTGAAATCATGACATCTCAGCAAAGACCTGATTGGCCAACTGAGGTGAAGAAAAAAAACATGTGGGTCCCTCAGAAGAAGAGCAATCCAATAAAGAGAGCAAGGAGGACAGGCCTGAGGCTGTTTGAGGTCTATGTAAAATACCAATGTAGGCAAGCAAGTGAGGGAGCGTTGGAAGGAAATAAGTTCAGAAGGAGACACAACCTAATCATGAAGCATCTTAATGATTATAAGTTTATGGTGAGGCATTTGAATTTCATTCTTAAGATAATGAGAAGTCATCAAAGATTTTCATCGGAGGAATAATGTAATTTTTTAAAAGATTATTCTGTAAATTGTTTGGGGAATTAACTGTAGGGTGGAAGGAGAGAAAGTGGGGAAGCAAGTTAGAAGGCTATTGAAGTCCTCGAGGTAGAGATTAGTGATGGATGGGACTAAGGTGGTAGTGCTGGAACTGATGAAAAATGATTAGACTTGGGATACAATTTTGCATGTAGAGACTTCAAAATTTGGTCATGCATTGGAAGAGGAGTATGAAAGGAACAAGAGGAGGCAAAGAATACACTGGGCCTGAGAATATTCTGTTAACTAAGATGTAAAAGATTTGGAAAACAGAAGGTTGGTAGGGGCCAGGTGCTTGTTTCTCTTTGTTTGAAGATTGGGGACAGAATCAAGATCATGTTTTGGATATACTAAATTTGGGATGCCTATTAAACACTTAAAAGTCAGAATACAGTTAGGCTGTTGGTTTTATGAACATGAACTCAGATGAGGGATTGGGACTGATAATATACAATTGGAAATCATCAATTTTATACATTATATTTAAAGCAATAGTATTGGATGAGATCACCCAGGAAGTGAGTACAAATAGAGAAAACATTCAATAACCAAGTTCTGGAACTGGCTGGCATGTAGGGTGAGAATGAGTAGGACTGTCTAGCTGAAAAGACCAAGAAGAAGTAGTCAATAAAGTAAGTGGAGAAACAGGTGTGTTTGGTCATCTTGAGGTCAAATTAGTGTTTCAACAAAAAGAAGTGACCACTTATGTTAAATGCTGCCAAGATTTTGTCTAAAATGGTGTGAAACTGACCACTGGATTTCCCCAGATGGAGTATGTTGGGGAAACTTGACAAGAACTATTAATGGAGTGATGAACATAGAAGTCTGATTGGAGTATGTTAAGGAGAGGTTATAACATGATGCAGTCTACTTATTACACTATAATGAGTTTTGCTCTAAAGTTTTCTAAAGAAGAGAGAAGGGGCAGTGACGAGAGGTGGAGTGGAGTCAAGAGACAGTTTCTTGAAATGGAAGAAATGTTGTGGTTATGGGACTATTTTAGTAGAATGGAAGAAACTGATGATGCAAGAAAGAGAGGTCTTAATTTTAGGAGAATTCTTTGAAAGGGTAAGAGATATTGTGAAAAAGAGGGGTGGAAAAAATGAGAGGTGAGGCTTATGAGAGGAGGCAGAGATATGGGCACTGATTCAAATATCTTGGTAGATTTGGCCATGCTGTTGTCAATTCATTAATGATTACTTCAATTATCCCTGAAAAAATCAGCTGAGTGTGAAGAGAGTATGGGGTTACTGGAGATTTGAGGAGTGAAAAATCTTACAATCTGACAATCTCTGATGCATTTAGACCAGTGATGTTCAAAGTGATTCTTGATACAGGTGGCTTAATTAATACCATAAGGCTGACTTCCCCCGCTGACAATCAGTGGGAAAGAGCTTTTATAGGTGGAGGGAAGGGGCTATATGCAGAAATAGCACAGTCATCTCTGACAGACACCTTGAAATTGGCCATGCGGTGGACTGATCAGTGTCATCTTGATTGTGTGAAGTACAGTTAGTCTTCAGTTCCAGGGTCGGTTTGTTCCCATTTCTTTGAGGCCAATTCTCAGAATTATGGCAGCTTATGTCATGGCTATAGTCTGATTCATCATGTAGTTAACTTCTTCCACCTGGTGGGGGTTTCAGTATCTACAAGACAGCTCAAAGGATATGGCTCAGAATATTATCTACAGCCCTTGAGGAGAAACTAAAGGTCCTTGACTTTGATGACTAAACTATTATTATTGGTCTTGTTTGACTGCTTTCATTTACTTCTGCATTTTTTTCACTTCTCTGACTAAACTTATTCTTTGGCTAAAGTTTTTCTACAGACAAAAGGCAGGCTGAGGAAATGGGGGAAGGACCATAGGGCCCTGCTGCATTTCAAGGCTATGGTAGCCAATAGTGACTATTGTTGCTTCAATAGGAAGGTACTCTCCTTGGAAGACACAGACTTCTATAATGCCAGCACAGGACATCCTTCTGTGGACACACTTAAAAAACACAGGCATCATTTGTTCTGTGGCTTTAAATGCAACTCTCCTTTTGTTTATTTTATTTTTAGTGCTTTCAAGGCTAACCACGGACTCCTGTTGATTGATGTATTCTTTATTTTAGATATGCTATTGTGTTCAATCAATGGCAGTCAAGTCCGGCAGGTGAGGGAGCCATTCTGCTCTTTCTTAAGTGAAATTGCCCAACACTGTTTAGCTCCATTATGTGTAGTGCTTAAAAATTTAACTTTACTTCTGAGTTCATGGAATGCATTAGCTTTGAAGAGAAAGGGGGTATTCGAAGGGCACTTGGCTGTAGAGAGCAAAAGAGGAACTCAGTCTATCAAAGTGATTCTCACCCTAGGCTGAATAGCAGGATCCTTGCAAAATTAAAGAACATATTCTTGCCTGGCTCCAGCCTCAGACTTACTGATAAAGATGTGGGCACTTCACATTTTGATAAGTGAGACTAGATTACTCTCCAAAGATATTCTTTGAATTCACACTTCTAATGATAGCAGGTAAGTATACCTCCTCCCCTATCGTCTCCTCAGCATTTACTGCTAAATCTTTCACCTAGGTTTTACTCTTGGGCAACAGCTTTGGTAAAATATACGATAGGTAAAATATACATAAATATATAATACTTATGAATACATATGAATACCATATAAACATGCTGCCCCTATTCTCATGTATGATGAAGAGAGAAGCATATTATACATTTATTCTTCTGCAGAGAAATGCTTCTGTAAGTAATGGGTGGTTAAGTGAAATGATCCTGTGTTGATTTGCAGTTTATATTAACTGAACAGTCCTCGTATTAGAGCAGAGATCAACTGTGCTGTTTATATGTAATTTACTCCAAATGAAGTAGAAAGGGATAGATTTAAGATGAGTTCAGGACATGATGTGTGTTTAGCTTTGGGATGAAATCAATATGTCACTTGATCTCTGTGACCCTCAGTATATTAATGTATAGCTATTTATTATAAATGAATGACAAAAAGATTAAACAAAATACATGTGAAAGCATTTTGGGGAAATGCAAAGCACATTTTCAATCAGAGATGGTGGGTCTTTACTGAGGAGACTTGATGTCCCATATTATAGCTTAAATTATAGTCCTTGAGTATATCTAGCATGATTTTTTGATAAAATTTGAAGGATCAATATACAAGCAACCATTAGAAAAATCATTCTTTTAGGGCCACTGAACTTACTCTTTTGTACATAGTAGGCCTTCAGAAAACTAATGCTTGTTAAATGTATTTTGCAAATAGTGTTCTCATTTAGAAATCAGACTTACTGCTTCCCTTAATCTAACCAGTGTATTGCTCAGTCAATGGCTGTCCAAATTACTATCTCCTGAGTTGGAGCTCTTCTTTCCCACATCAGAACTCTCCAAATGCTTGAATTCTACATGTCTTCATTAAATTAACTTCATTTATGTGCATGCCATCACCCCTGACCTACATCCCCATCTGATTTGTAGTTGTGCCTCTCTCCTGCTCAACACACAGTAGGAACTTTATTATATTTAACTCCTATTGCTTCTTTTCTAATAACATGTACATTATTTGTAACTTGGTTCCATTCTGGGAATGTTGCTGGGCAAAGTTAAATTGTACATCTTCCTGCTTACAAACTCTATTAAAAACACTAACAGCAATGATGACAAAAAAGACTGAAAAGTTACATCTAAATCTATCAGTTATAAGTTGAAAGAATTTGATAATGAAAAAAGCCTTATGATCTTGAGTCACCACATTTTCCTTCAGGTTTTAACTTTGGAAAAGATCAATAACAGTGGTGGTAGATTGAGTCCTTGGTGGCCCAGGTGAAGAGCCCCCAGTAGGAATTAGGGGCCCAGGTTTGTGTCCCAGCCCAACTTATGATTGCAGTGTGAATTTAAGCAAGTCACTTTGCCATCTGAAATTGTCCTTTCATCTCTAAAGTGAAGAGATTAGACTAGGATTCATATTCACAACTATTTGTGAGTCAGAGACCCCTCTGAGATTCTGCTGAAAACTATGGACCTTCTTCACTGAAAAGCCACAGAAACAAGTATAAATAGAATTCCAAGAGGGTCAGAGGCTCTCAAAATACATCCACAAATTCCCCAGAAGACTTTAGAATGATTTCAAACTTCTAAAGTTGTGGTTGAAAAAAAAAGAATCCATTTACATTTGCTACTTCTGATGTGAATTGTTTTAAAATGTGGATTTGGGCCACTTAAGTCATTTAAAGTTAGAATTACTTTTTTGTAACTTATAGTACTCAGAGTAAAGCAAAATTTTCAGTAGGAAAGAAGATCTCCTTTGTATATGAATGCATCTCAGGGTTGGTGAGCTTGTGAGCCTGCCCTGCTACTCAATCCAGGGTTCCTTCTTGCCTGAGATGGAAATTTAGCTTTGACTTGGACACACACAGTGATGGGGAGCTCACTCACATGCTTATTGCTGGGCAAACATAAAGAGTTTAGAAATTTTCTTCTTTATATTGAGCCATACAAATGTCCCTGACTTAACAATGGTTTGATTTAAGATTTTTTGCCTTTACGATGGTGCAAAAGCAATATGCATTCAGAAGAAACCGTATTTCAAATTTTGAATTTTGATCTTTTCCTGGGCTAGTGACATGCAGTAGGATATGGTCTCGTGATGCCAGGCGGGGCAGTGAGCCCAGCTCCCAGGTAGCCACAGGGTAATGAGTGTACACAACAAATACAGTACACTTACAACCATTCTGTACCCATACTGCCATTCTGTTTTTCACTTTCAGTATGGTATCCAATAAATCACATGAGATATGCCACACTTTATTATAAAATACGCTTTGTGTTAGATGATTTTGCCCAACCACAGGCTAACATCAGTGTTCTGAGCACGTGTAAGGTAGGCTAGGCTAAGCTATGATGTCTGGTAGGGTAGGTGTATCAAATGCATTTTCCACTTATGATATCTTCAATGGGTTTGTTGGAATGTAACCCCATTGTAAATCTAGGAAGATCTGTACTCTGCCCTCACCACATGAATGTCAGCTATTGACACTATTGCTGCTCTCAGTCGCCACTTAGATAAATTTTATTTCTTTTTCCAGGCTTTTAGGAATTCAGTGGCAGCCTCTTTTGTCCTCTCTTAATTTTGCTAAACAGTGCAGTTTCATATCCAATTCTTCTGGAAAAGATTTTATAAAACTGCTTTTAATCTCAATTACTTCCTTCAATGGAACTCTTGAAATGCAGAATCCAGAATTGGGCAGCATAATCCAGAAAAGTCTGAACAACACATGGTAAGAGAGAAGTTTCCTCTCTTAAACTGCTGACTCTCCTGTTAGAAATGCCACCCACACTGCCAAGAGTTCTGTTCCTACAAACAGGTGACTCTGTTGGGTCATGTTGAAATTGTGGTCACCTGAATCCCTAACTATACTCAATCTAGGTTGTCCTCATTCTCTATCTTTTAGAACCAAAATAATCTTCCTAAAAACAAAACTCCCTTTGACCTCTACCTTAATTGCTTAGGCCATCTTTCCAGCTCTTTGGAATACTAGTTTTTCACTCATCATGTCATCTTTTCTTCCAAGTTTCATGTCATCTACAAATGTGATAAACCTGCCTTTTTCCCCTCTGAATTAATCGATAAACATATTGATGTGTGGTTTGCCAAATGTAAGCCTCCCTTTAGGGATTAATTATTCATAATTCTTCACTCAGTCACTTTACAACTTCATCCAACTCACATTTAACCTCCTGATCTACAGAATGGAGAAGAGCACGAGTATAACGTTCTGTGCAGGGGCAACATTTCTTTCTTTTCCTTTCCTTCTTTTACTCAGTCTACTTTCTTTTCCTCAAACTCTATTTTCTTCACTCCTTCATGTATTCATACCGCATATCCTTGTCTTACATATGGCTCCTTTTCTTGTATGTTCATTTTGTTACGGAGAAAAGAGCCTCTGTGCATTTTGGGGATCCCTCTGCCTTCTGCCCGAGTGCAGGGCTGCCTGTGTCTTTCTTGCTCCAGGAGGCCCTTTGCCACATGCTGGGAATCAGTTCACGTGCAGGTGAGGTGTTTTCCTGCGTGTTCGTTAGCATTTGGCAGAAGAGGAGAATCTGAGAATTTCACCAACACCTCCAGAGCAAGTTACTTTCCTCCACCTCCAGAATTACTCAAATATTGAATGAGGCTTCAAAGAAAATTTAAATACAAGGCATATGTGTGTTTGGGGATAGGAGGAGGGGCGTGGGGAGAAAAATTATTAGACAGTTCTCACAGACTTCACACATTAATCTTAGCATTTATTGCATCTATAACCAAACAAACATTGCTGAAAGGAAAAAAGAAAAATTCAAAACACAAATTAATCAACCATCCGTTATCCAATGGAAAGATGACGTTAGTGTAAACTGCTTTGGGAACCAAGGAATCTGTGGTCCTGTAGAGAGGTTCGGCAGAACAGCTCTGTGACGTCACCTACTCCTGCCTCATCAAAATCTTTCACCTGGCAATAGTTAATGCCACACTCAAACAAGACCGAGAAAAGCCCGTTCCAAGGTTTGCTCAAGTGAGTGATTTTACTTTAAAGAAGGATTTCTCATATAACTTTGTGGCCGTTATCATTATAAAATAAATAAGTGGGTAGACCTATAGTCAAGTATGGGAAGTGGATGATTAATGGTTTAATAAGTTGGACATTTGGTTACCATTTTTTTTAATGTTTGACTCCCTCATATAGACAAATCAATGTTGGCATTAAGTTAAACCTAATTTAAGGAAAATTGTCTGAACACAACTGCATTACTCTGTAGTTACTTTGAGGATAAAAGGGATGAGCCCTGGAGGCAGTAGAACCTTCGCAAATCCTGGGTGGTGCAGACAATTTTAGCTCAGGAAACAGTGGCAGGCGGCTGAATGATTACTATGCTTTAATACTTCAGAGGGAATGCCAAGATGGTTTGAACCAGATTAGTAGGTACTGTAAACCTACAATAAATCCTAGAGATTGATAGGTGAGTCTAGGTTAGCATCCAAAAAGCTAAAAGTGAAAATGACTTGGGGTCTCCTGACAATGGAACTTTATGCTTCATTCACTCAGACAGTCGGTCAGTCAGTGAGTGAGTGAGTGAGTCAGTCAGTCTATATTGAGGGACTATGATGTGTCAGAACTTCTTTTAGAACCACACTATCCTTGTAAAGTTGAACAAATCATTTATCTTCTTGAAGTCTAGATTTCACCATCCAGGTATTTATCTCGTGGCGTTGTGAGGTTTAGTGACCCAGGTATGTAAGACTCCAGCAGAGTGACTGATTGGATGCTCATTGAACTCCTTTTCCTTCTTAGCATTTAGACCTCTTTTTCTCCTGTGTAATCTATAACATGATGAAATAAGTTCCATTTGTTAACAACAAATTTCTCTCTATGGTGATTGTGGGTGATCTGTGTTTGCAGATGAAATTACAGTATTTAAATATTATTACAACTTATCAAATATTTTTGCAAGATAATCAACCAAGTCCAGGGGTGTCATTCCTTGCCAAATGGCACTCTGAGGTTGCTGACTGCAATACATGCAAATCCACTCTTTTTTTTTCCTTTTTTTAGTTTCTTTGTTTCATAGTAAACATGAGCAGTGACTTCCTTTCATTTATCAATTCTAACTGCAATGTTTTTCAGTAATATTTAGAAAAATCTCATAAACCAATTTACTAAAATATAAAAATCTATAAACTTTTCCATGTTACGCATCACTATATGCAGAGTGTCAGCTAGTATGATGTTATAACAGAATAGACCCAAGTGAAATGAAAGATAATTTTGTAATGATTGTAGTAGTCGCCTTATGATTTATACTCCAAATTTGAGTTAATTTTGAAAAAAATCTGAATATACATTATTGTGGAACTGCCAAAGACATATACCAAAGTGTCACCTCATTAATTCCATCAATCATTTATGCAATCAATATTAATGAGCACCTACTGTTTGCCAGGCTCTGTGCCTGGGACCCCAAAGTGAAACCCCATAATCCTGACATCAGCAAGTTTGTTCTAATGAGAAAAATATGTAAACAAATACTGTTCTATAAAGTAATTGATACAAGACAAAGTGATCCAAGAGCAGGGGGAAATATGAGAAAGACCCAGCTAGGTCTACTTGGGGAACTGGGGGAGCCTTCACAGAGGAGGCAAGCTGCTGTCAGGATGAGTGGGAGGTTATCAGGTGGGTGAGTAGGAAGAAGCTATTCAGCAGAGAGAATAGAATGAGAAAGACATGGAGGCTTGAGGGAGCCTAGAGTGACCTGTAATGTGGAAGAGCAGGTTAGTATTGTTAAAGCATAAATTACTGTGAAAGGGGGAACCAGGAAAGGCTGGTGGAAATGAGGCCAGATAGGTAGGGAGAGGCCAGGTCACACAGCCTATATATCAGGCAAAGGTGTGCCAATGGTTTTCCTCTGTGTAGGTTTTGGGGGAAGTGATTGAAGAATTTTTAATACAAAAGTTTCAGAATCAAATCTGTATGTTTTGATTCCTAAAGAAGACTAACAGTATTCTGATTCTTTTGTTGTTTGAAAGTTACAGAAATTGCACACACACATCTCCTCGCTCCTGAGGAGGGGCAGTAAGAGCCTGTGAGCAGATTTTTAGTTAACAGGTTTTTAATAGGCAGTGATGCAATTCTTAATGGAGAAAATTTAATTACTATAAAAGACATTCTGTTTCGAATGGAAATTGGGCTGGGTGTGTTTTTATTCCTCCGTGAATTAAAAGGTTTATATAAGATTAGATTGTTGAGATCCTTGGAGAAAACACATATACACCAGTGAAAACGTTCCACTCATTTTCTTTACCTCTTGCAGCAAAGCAGTGAATCTGCCAGAAATAAATTGAGCATAATTTTTATAATTTCAGGGGTTAAGCATATGAAAGGCCAGAATGAATCAGCATTCCCCGAAGAAGAAGAAGGCGTGAACGAGAGAGAAGAGCAGTGGGACCATTAATAACGGGTCTGCAGCAAGAAGTCTTCTTCGGAATAACTGAACTATTAACTTTTCTGAATATCCCATGGAACACCACTGCTTGACTTCTATCTCTGCTCTCCACACTCATAAAGTAGTAATACACCTCCTGGGAAGCGCCCCTTGATGGAACTTTAGAACTACCTACAGATCGTTCCATATTACTTACAATTAAAAAATAAGTATTTATTTTACAACAGTGATTTTCTTTTTAACAACATAGAAATTTGCAAACATGTGAGTGTTCTAACTTTAATACTGCCCAGCTTAATCCCTGATGCCCTACTGATAGGATTTGCCTTCTAATGTCAAATGTAAATAGCATCACTTTAAAAGTAAAAAATAAATATTAAATACATTTAGACATGAGTGTGTGTCTGGGTTTAACTTACAGAGGAATGTTTAATGAAACTTTTAAGATCTGCATTTATCCTGTTGCTGTATACGGAATGGTACATGGTATTTATTTCCGAATGATGGAGAAATGCCAGATTTCTTGATTCAAAAGATCAAAATGTATTACTCTTTAGATATTAAACATCTTTTTCCCTCCAAAAACACGTTAATGATTAAAGAACCACAGATTTCTCCTCATTTTTTTAAGCTGTGAGAGGTGTATTTTCCATCATTTCTACTAGTTATTAAGAAAGAAAAATTATAAATCTAAAATAAAATATGCCAAATTTCCCCTGTCACTTATTTTTGGCTATTACTGGAAATATGGGGTGTTTCCTATTGCATTTTAATGAATCATTAGATTTTATAAATCTCCTATTATCGTAAGATAAGAAATTTCATTAATTCATGAATTCGTTAATTCAACAACTATTTTTTATGGGTTCATCTCTAGGAAGGCACTTTTCTGGGTGTTATGAAAATAAAGGAAAGATAATTTCTCCCCTACAGAACTGGCAAAGAAGATAAGCATCAGTACAAAGCAAGGTTTCCAAGACCATATATATTTACTGAATATGGCTTTTGATAATTCAAAGTTCTGGCATCCTGAACAATTATTTATTGCATTTCAATGTAAAGTATCTACACCACATAATTTAGTAGAGGTGGAGGAATGCCCAATTTGCTTCCCACATTAATGATATTAGTGAAGTTCAAATGTTTCATGGATTAAAAAACTAAAGATGAAAAGATTTCTCAAAAGTCAATAAAGAGGTAAATTAAGATAGGAAGAAAAAAATCAAATGCAAAATCCACTGTGGGATCATAAAATCAGGACTCAAAGAAGTAAAAGTACTGTTTTTAATTTTGATTGTGAGTTTTATAATATAGAGATTAAAAGAAATGCGTGAATCCATAAGCCAATACAATAGAGATAATGATAATTTTCCTTAGTATATTTTCCCCAAGAAAATAAACGCAAAACTCATTGATAAGTAGTATCTCAAGTATTTATGAGTACTTGTTCCAAGTTTCCTTCTTTTTTCCTTTCTTCCTTCCTTCTTTGCTTCTTTCCTTCCTCTCATCCTCCCTGCCTTCCTTTCTTTTCTTCCTCCCTTGCCCTGGCCTTTTTTGTTTTGTTTTGTTTTTGTTAAACCAGTTTCCCAAAAATTTCTGGAGTTTCTAGACCACCTGCTGTGACTGTTTATTTGATTTTCAAAGTTTCTCCCTACTTAAAATCTGATTAAGACACATATTTGTTTTAAGTGATTTTGAATTATTTGTGTTTGTAAAACATCCCAGATACCCTTTGAGATTATTTGAGATACCCTGAGGCCCTAAGAAATAAAATTGCCCTTCCCTTCCCATGAACAGACATTTTTCTAAATGTTTTTTCAAAAGGATTCAGACAAACAAAAGAAAAGCTTTTGCTTACTTTGTAACAGCAAGAAACACATGGGGAAATAAACACAATGGCTTCTGGATTCTTCCACTGTGTTCTCCATTCTTAAAAATGAAAAGAGATGAAAATTAAAAGAATAAGTTTTCCTTCAGAAATGTTGGTTTCTTTTATTCTGTTCTCCACTCTCAAAACACAGAGATCACAATTAAAAGCATAAGTTTTCCTCGGGAAAAGTGTTGACTTTCTCAGAAATTTGAAGGAAACCAGCTGAGATAATGGCTTTTCAGTTTCCTTTTCACACAATTACAGTTTACAACAAAATTTTTTTCATGATGACAACTTGGCTTCCGTTTGGCTGAATGGGCAAAGAGAGTTTCTGACCAAAACAAAACAAAACAAAACCTTTATCTTTTCCAGACAACATTTATAATATAATATAATAGTTAGTAGACAGGGTTTGAGTCACTCTGACTTGGGTTCAAATTCAACACCTACCAAATTTTTAGACTCAGTCTCTCTATTTGTAAAATGAGTACGATCATACCTACCCGTATTGCATTATTTTGAAAATTAAACAAGAAAAGACCTATAAAATGTTTAGCCCAGCATAATGAGCATTTAATAACTGGTGTAATTATTATTACTAGAATGAGAAAGGACTTGAGACTATCTATCCAAACCTTCTCTAGTTCATGATCCTCTCCAACAGCACAGACAAGTGATTGATTGCTTCTCTAATTCTTGAATAGCTCCAGCTGAACCCCAAACCCAGCCAAGGAGCTCTAATTGTTCTTTTGTGTGTTAAACTCTCTCCTTCTCCTATACTTTACCTCCTTTCCTATGGCACAGCTGTTCAGATACTGAAGAACACTCTGGTGTCATCTCCTAAGTAGTCTCCTCTCTGTGATAAAATATCACCAGTTCTTCCCAATCTTTTCTCATCATCCTGGCTGCTCGCTCTTGTATCTCTTCAATTGTGTACGCTGAATCTGAGAAAGATTAAGTCAGGTGGATAAGTTTGAGACAGGCTGGAACCTGGGACCCTTTGCTGCAGTGCTGCAGTGCCTACACCTGGACACACCTCTCCTCAAGTAACAAAATACAAAGAAACTGTATGGGACTAAAAACAACTGCATGCCTGGGCAGTTGGGGCAAATTCTGGACAAAAGATACAAAGAGACCAAAAAACCCAACGGCCACTTTTGAAAAGTCTGGAGCAAAAGCGGGGTACTGCACATGCCCCCTGCACACACCACCACCTAAGGGGTGGGCAAAACATCTAAGCCACCCCTCTGGCCTGACCCCTGGACACACCCCTACCCTCATTCCATATAAGGAACGAGCCCGACCCCCTCCGTAGCCAGCAAGCAAGGGAACCTGTTGTTTGTTCTCGCTGCACCCTGCCACAGCAGGTGGCCCAATAAAGCCTTGCCTGAATTTCTTGTCTGGCCTCTGATCAATTTCTATTGATGAAGGAGGCCAAGAATCCTGGTCAGTAACAAGCTGAGTATTTTTTGTGTCCCCCTAAACATGAGAAACTGAAGCAGAGAGTGTAGAAGGGCAGAGCAGGATTCTAGGCCAGAGTTCTTTCTATTAAACAGTGATTTTCTAACCCCAGAGTTGTGCAAGGTAAGCATCTTTATAAAAAACAAAATTCTCAGACTATTTTCTATTCTAAAAAAGTTTACACCATCCATTTAAAATTTTAATTCAATTATGCCAATGCTTTCTACATTGTGGAAACATTATTTTAGGTTAGCCACGGACAAACTATTTTTATACTTATTTTTTATATTTATAAATACTATTATATATTAGAAAAGATACATAATCACCAGCCCCTAAGCTATTGTTGCTTAGGATGAGACAAGCTTAAAGTGTTAGTGTATTTTAAATCAATTTTTTAAGAAATGTTAAATAACCATAGTAGAAGTGGTACCTCAAAATCACAAAAGTGATACACCATTGAGTGAAGTTTTGGAAACACCAGTATGGAGTATTGTCATAGCAAATAACTTAAGTGCAAGTATTGCAGAGTTTATTTAGTCACAGTATGGATTTATGAATTCATAAATAAACCAGTTATATTGTATTGATTTAAAAATTCTGTTTCTTTACCCACATCTAAAAGCAAACAGTGTAAAGTGCAAACTGATAATAGAAAAGCTTGTCTAACTACATTAAAGTGTTTATGCTTACATGTAATTTTGAGCATTTGATTTCTCTGAAGGAGGATGGGGGAAGAAATGTCCTTAGTTTTCCAAGTCTTTGATTCCAAAAACCAGTCTTCAAAGCTCCAGCAGATATATTAATCATTAAAAATGTCTATGTTACTGAAATGTGAAATCTGTTAAAGAAATTAAATTATTAGATTTTATATGTTATTATCATAACATTCTGAAGAACTAAATTTCGGAGGAAGAAGAGCTTTAGGAAAATGATGGAGGGCATCTTTTCACTGCTGTGTGAATTAGAACAAGTCAGACATCCTCAATTATTCTATACTATTTTTCATGGGATAATTTGGTGTCGTTTATAAAAGTGTACATTGGAAACAAGAAACCAGTATTCCAGTTTATTATTCAATAAATATATATGAATGCCTATGACATGCTAAACATTGTGTTGAGGACACAGGTGTTAACAAGATAGTTAAGGTCCTTAAATTCATGGATGAATATTCTAGTATTTGAAGACTGTCAATAGATATGTAAATTAATAAGTGAATTAGGTCATTTCAGATAGTGATAAACTCCTAGAAGGAAATAGAAAGAGGTGATGTAGCAGAGCGTGTCATTTCCTCTTTGTCATAACTGTGTGACATTGAGGAAGTTCTTTAATTACTCTGGGACCCAGTTTCCTATTCAGTAAAATGTGGAGAATGATATGGGGGAGGGGTAACCAGCTGATCATGGGAGGCTCCTTCTAAATCTAAGATCTTTGTTTCTCCCTCTGACTCTTTCAGGAACTGCAGGCAAGCAGCAAAGGAGAGAAGAGGTGGGAACAGACAGAAAGCAGCAGCATTAAGGGAAGATGGAATCAGAAGAGAAAAGGTGTATCTTTGCATGCTTGTCTGACAGCCAACAGAACAAAACTGAGTTAGAAATACACATACACATATGTATGCATGTATAGTATGTATGTAGGTAACAACCTTAGCATTGTAACCAATTGTTTTCTTTTACAACTTATCCTTAGAAAATGACCTAAAAAATGGTGATCAGTTTTTGTTTGTTTGTTTTTTTGTTTTAAGATTTAAAAGGAAACTTTCCAGGAAAAATTTCCTGCTGCAAATGACTAATTGGATACTCTATTTAAGCATACAAGTTTGTTGCCATTAAGTGATGCTTAACAGATTTTTCCCTTTGCAGAGATTTACATGACATGGTATTAAATTCTCTGGAATGTTTCCACTGTGTTCTGAAGTAGTTAGTTATTTTCTTTTTCTCCTCCAGGTGCAAAATGAGTTGATAACAAACAGAAGCTGACTTGTCATTGCTGTGTTCCTACTTGAGCTTGGAAAAATACCAACACAAAACAAATACCATCACCACCATCACCTCCAGCTCCATCATCGTGTGTTATTTTCTTTCTCCAGGATTGCTTTCTGAAGCACTTTAGATATGTTATACATAAATATTGACATATTTTTCAGAAATTGTTCCTTCATTTTTTTTTGCTAATCATTGATGCTGCACTATTTGCCAAATTCTTCCTTTTCATTTTAATTTATTTCTCTCTATAACCAAAAGTGTGATCTTGAATTTGAGTAAATTTTAAGTGATTCATTTTTAGTTTTTCTAGTTCTGGAATACAAGCTTTCTCTTACAATAAGGAGGATTTTAAATATATTTTCTTGCTTGCTTTTCAAATTCCATTGTATTTTATTATTCCTTTGTTTCTTTTTCAAATTCTATTGGTCTTGATTCAATTTAGTTCCACAAATACATATATATAGATAGTCTACTACATACCAACTACTGATTCAAATGTTAGAGTTATAAAAATGAGAAGGCTAGTATTGTTGCCATCTTGCTAGTAACTCTTTGTTTAGTTCTTTACAATTAATAAAGTGGCCTCACCTATGTTTCTCAGCTAATAATCACATTAAATATGTATGACAGGTAGGATTCATTTTATGGATCAGGAAACTAGAGTCCAAAGAAAGTGGCCCTAAATGAACCCATAGTCCAACGAACTCTTCCACTAGCTTATGATTTGTTTGAGAAGTTGTAATAGTTTTTAGGATGAAAAAGCACATCCTCCTTAAGAACAAGAGGGTTTTACGTTTTCTTATAGTGCTTTATAGATCCACTTAGAAGTAAGCTTTCTACATTTCATACACAAAGCACACGGGGATAATTTTGCTAATGAGGCTGGATGGGAAGAGGAATCTGAGTTTAATTCTTTGGCATCGACTTCAAACTAAAACGACCTATGGCCAATAAAAAATCAAATTTGAAACTCTTTTTGAAGTATTTGGCTCATTTAAAAATCTTTTCTATGTTTAAATCTATACTTAAAATAACCTTTAGTGTCTTTAAAAAAAGAATTGCCAAATTTATGACAATCTTATGTATGATATCTTCTTAGAGAGCAAGACATCAATCTTTTTAAGTTGTTTCTTTTTCTTGATTTCTAATAAATTGTAAAATAAAAATAATTTCACAAATTGCTATTTCTTATTATTACCTTTCATCTTCTCTGCACTCCCCAACCCCCAGAATTTGAGGAATGATAATTTTCACGTACCATCTCCCAGATTTTGTATTGCCGAGAAAGTAAAAATAATGTAAATGAGCATAATTACCTCAGACCTAAATGCATAATTGTAGAATATACTATATATATCATGGTATTAAAAAAACAACATGCTGCTTAAGGAGGAACCAAAGAGAACATTCTAACTGATACTCTCCTCAAGCTAACTGAGGAATGAGTTTCCCTGGAATTTAAAAATCCTTTTTTCTCAAAAGTAGTGATGGGATTCAGGACACGCTACTCCAAAATATGGCACCTTGGCATAGTGAATATTTTAAGTTGGAGGAGTTTGAGAAAACAGAAGCCGGAGGCTCACTGTGACCTTCCCACTGTCCTTCTCCCCTGAAACAGGCTATAAAACCCTCATGTGAAAGGTGTCCTCCCTATACCTGGAGGAAAGGAGCATCTTTGTCTCTGAAGACAAAGGGACTGAGAAGAATCCAAACAAAGAAGCCTTGCTAGGTTTCCCCCAGTTTACTATACTTACCTTACACTCCTTAACCTGTCATATTCCTCCACAGCTGTCCATACTTCATAAATGCTAGCACAAATACACTCAGATCTGTTTCTTCGGATCTTCATTTCCTTATGAAGATTCCTGTGTCATGTAAAACTTATATTAAATACATTGCATACTTATTTCCTATTAATCTGTCTCTATCAGTTTAATTTTTAGACCCAACCAGGAACCCTAAGAGGTGAGAATAACTTTCCTCCGCCACAGTACAGTTACAGTAGCAAAGGTATAATATGGCTTTGTATGAATCAAAGCAGTGGAACAATAAGAACTTTACAAAAATTACTTGGAGATGGTTGAACATCTCTTAAAGAATTATAGGAGAATATCTTCTCTCTCTTCTTTATGTTTTAGAGGCTAGCACTTGCCAAGGCATTGCAGTAAATGGGTGGTTTCCCATTACATTTCCCCTGCAGAGTAAATTCTGTGGATGTGTTTCCCTAATCGTACTAATTACATTACCAGATGTTGCTCTCACTTTCTTCTTTGCCCTAATGAGACATAGATTTCCTATTTTGAAATTGTCACTTATTTGTTATATTTGTCCAGTGTTTTAAACATTATGTGGGTCCTTTATTTGCTTTTGAACACTCAACAGTCTAAAGATTAAAATTTGACATGAAGGCCAATTATGACTAAGATAGGAATTATATTACTCATTACACTACTACTAACCATGCTATACTAGTATAGTTACCCTGGACTTCTGTAGGATACTAACCTTGAGCTATCCATTTTCATTGTCAGTATAAATAAAGTTTTCATAGGAAGTAGTTTATTGGAACTGGTTGATATCTAAATGAAATTAAAAAAATAATTTTTCATAATATGGGCAGAAAAGTATTAAAAATTAGACATTATCATCATAAACCACCAAAAGCTGTACTGGTATAAAATAATTTAATGCAATATTTTGAGAAAAATACAATTGTCAAAATCAATACATTTTTACTTAAATCATAAAAATCTTTTTTTCATGGTGTAATGTGGAGTCAAAATTTTTTTCTATTGAGGTATATATGTGTGTGGAGACTCTATATGTATGTATATAAAATACGTATGTGTACAAATATATATGTACATATATATAATGTAACCACACTGAAATAAAAAGGAAACTTTTTTTAAAGAGCGAGAAGAGATTTAACCCATTTGCTATTAAGCACAGAGAATTAAAACTTTTTAAAATAAATACTTCCCTAAGTTATCATTTCCATGTTATTTTCTATTAAGGGAAAGCTAGGTGGGAAAGCTAGAACAAACGAGATGAAAGGAAGAAAGGGAGGCTACCTCAATGGAAAGGTGAAGGGCTGTGGTGCCAGGGGAGATGGAAAGAGAAAGGAGCCAGAGGGAGAGAGCCCCAGGAAAAGGCGAGGCCAGCTCCTTCTCTCTCCCCATCCCTGGCCACACAACTTGCTCTTAGTAAGTTCCTGCCCACAGCTGCCAAGTCATCTCCATCTGAATGTGTCTTTTGCACCAGGGTTATTTCTAGCAGCCCTCTTGTCTCTGGTGGCTTGGAAGATTATGGTTTCAATGTTGACCCACTTGGCTTCTTGATGGCATCTGACTTACCACATATAGTGGATGCATCTGCTCTTCTCACACAGTTTCCACATTATCAAAGTTCCTCTCCATTTTTGTTTCTGCCAAAGAAAGGCTTTTTTATTTTGCTAATAAGGACTCTGTGAAATGCTGGGGTTTGCTGGGGTGTGTGCCTGCAGTTTTTGTTGTTGTTTTATTTATTTTTTTGAGAAACTGCTATTGTTGCTTCTAAGTGCACCTGGATGGTCTAATCATGTGTTTTAACATGTCATCCAGGAAGTCTAGAAGTTATTGTTATTTTATCTTTATGCTAATATTTTTCTTTTTAATATTTGCATTTAAAAAATTTCCCTAAAATCGAATGTCTATATGATATAATCACTATAGCTATCTGTCTCTCTATATATATCATATATATTGACATGTATTTCAATATATCTATATGTAGTTTTGTCCTTCTAAAGCAAGGACATAAATGCTGAAGTCAATGATATGATCTCTGTTATAAAACAGCTGGACTACTCTTTACACGGAACCACCTCCCCATTACGCGGACTTCTAGGATATTGCTACTGAAGTCAAAACCGTGCAACTATAAGCATGAGTTAATTTTAAAGGAAGAAGGTGGAGCTCCTGGTAGATTCTTATTTTTATAGTTCATACTATTTCAGTTTTTTCAATGTGTCAGTCAATATTCTCAGCACCTTACATGGGCCATTTCATTTAATCGTTCTAATAATCCTATAAAATAGGTACTCTTACTATCTCCATTTCATAGGTGAGAAAATTGAGGCTTGTCCAAGATCACAGAAACCATTACCGACAAAGTCTGAAACTGAACTAAGGGCCAAATTCAGTCCCTGGGTGAGATATTTCTTGCCTCAGGTCTTCCACAGAAGAACTCAACGAGAAATAACAGCATCTGGATAAATATAAAATATAAATATAAAATAATATTGTGAACTTATGTTAACTGAGAACCAACAATGTGTCAAGTACTGTCTAGATCCTTTAAATATTCTTCATTATTATTTTATCACTCCATCAGTTTTTGTGGTGAGAGGTTAGGTTAAGCTTAACAACTACCAACTACCAAGGACAATTGAGGTCACTGTTGCTCCAAAGCTTGTATGGTCCCCATTATTAATCATCAAGGCTATAGGAAATCAACCAGGAAATGTGAGCTTTTCTCCTTAGCAAAGTTGGTAAGATTAGTTACAGTTAATATATCTCTGCACCAGCAGACCCATCTCCCAAGGGTAGACATGAGACAGATGGGGAGACAATGTTTTTCTCGTATAATTCAGGTTTGCTTTTAGCATGCTATTAAGAATTAATTAAGAATTGATGCACTCCCCATTTGTCTGCTCTGAGAAAAAACATAAATGGTTTCTTGGAATTATGTAGACCTGAAGTGCTTGAAAAGTGAGTCTCATTTTGATTGAATTAACTAGAGATGTTCTCTGAAAGGATTAACTCAATCATATATCAAACATTTAGGACAAACAAGAATAAGCTTTTCCTTCCTGCCTTCAGTTATTTATTCATATTCATTTACTCAACAAATATTTACTGAATACCTACTATATGTAAGGCTAAGTGCTTCTTTACCTTAAAATCTGGCAGCAAACATATGACATGGGGAGCTGCAAGTTTCCAGCATGGAGGGGTATGAGATGCATTTGTCCAGAAAAGAGGATCTGAGAGTTCTGACCAGAGTGATGTGAAGAGGCTTTCTGGGAGAGCTGGCATGTGCTCAGGTCCTTGGAGGAAGGGGGGACAGTGACAGGTAAAGATGGCAAAGGGAGCCGTAAGATCCACGCAGAGGAGGCATCCTGTGCAGAGGCATAGCAGAGATCCAGGAGTAGTGAGCGGTGTAGCGAAAGCTATGGCAAAAAAGATAGCTGGGGTTAGACTGTGAAGGGCTTTGAGTATTATGCTAAAGGGTTTAAACCTTACTCACATGTAGGCCTGTGGTTCTCAAAGTGAGATCTCCAGTCCAATAGCATCAGCATCGCTTCAGGCTCTACCCCGGACTTATCGCATCAGAATCTCTGAGAGGTGGGGCTTAGCATCTGCAGTTTAACAGACCCTCCAAGTGATGTTGATGCCTGCTACAGGTTGAGAACCAGTGCTGTAGTCAGCCTTGCTAAACTGCTCTGTGGGCCGTGAATGGGGGACAGGGGTACTGGAAGTCATCATCTCCCTTATCCTCAGGGTAGCTACACAGGCCCTGGAGAAGCTAGAGCTCCTAGCGATGACAGCCACTTACACTAGCAACCTCTCTCTTTCATGCTAGGGTACAAACTCCTTGATCTGAAAAGGAAGCAGGTGTCGGCCCAGGGGCCAAATCTGCCAGATGGCCTGTTTTTGTGTGCCACTCCCGTCCCCCAAGTTAAGAATGGCTTTTACATTGTTTTTATGTTTGGCTTTTACACTTTTAAAGAGTTGTAAAAAAAAAGAAAAGGAAGAGAAGAAAGAAGAAGAAAATGAAGAGGAAGAAGGAGGTGGACGAAAAGGAGAGGAGACAGTGTGATGGAATGTGGCCTGCAAAACCTAAAGCATCTACTTCCTGATTCTTTATAGAAAAGGTTTACTGACCCCTGGTGTAGACAGGGAGAAACTGTTTTTGAGAAGAAGAGTGATAGGTCCAAAGAATGAATTAAGGGTATTTAATATAATAACAGTATGCAGAAAAGAAAAATTGAAAAGAGCTAGAAGCAGAGAAGCCAAATGTGGAACACAAGTGAGATCGTAAAGATCTAAACCATGCAATGCTGTTTGAGCAGAAAAAAGGAAATGGGTCTTTAATACTTATAGAAACAATATAACTTAACTTTCAGTTGACCCAAGTGCTATGCCATAGCAAGGTTCTCAACAACTGGAGAAATCATAGACTGTGTCCAGTTCAGCAATTTCTTGGGGTTTGGTTTGGTTTAGTTTTGAGGGAGTAGGACAGTGTTGAGAGCATGAACTCTGGAGCTCTTGTCTAGTGTAGAGGAAAAAACCTAATCTCTAAGTGCTTAGTGGGTGATTCAGATTATCTCCATAATATTTAATTATTGCATAGAACAGTGATATGTATAGAAATCAACCAGTTATCTTCTTAAAAGGCCAACTCCAGTTCAAAATTCTGGATGGGGCCTGAGATTCTTCATTTCTAAGACGTTCCCAAGTAGGGACCACACTTTCAGTAGCAAAGTTCTAGACTGAACACCAGTGGTTATTTGAAAAGCAAACTTTTAAGGTCACATATTAAGCATGGGAAATAATTCCTCCATCCACAGAAATCAAAGGCACCTTTTCTGCCGTAATACATGATTTAATTGGTTACCAAAGCACACCTGCCCCTGCAGTTGGTCACTGGAAATTCTGTCCTCTCAGAGTGGTAGTTTTTAGGAACAAGTGCCTGGATAGAGAATAAAGCGTAGGATGGAATAAAGGTTAGAAAAGGAAGATAATGGATACAGTGGGTGGAGAAGACAGGACCGATCCTCCCATAGTGGCCAGGGACAGTCTATCTAGTGGTTTGGGGAGCCACACTCCGACTTCGAATCCAGGGTCCTCAACTTAATAGCTGTGTGATATTACACAAATTATTTACCTTCTTCTGCCATGGTTTCTCATCCATAGATGGGGATAACAAATCCTCAAAGAGCAGTTAGTTACAGGGAGTAAAAGAGATAATGTCAGAAAATAATGTAATGCAGTAGTAAGACTGTAATAAGAACTAAATAATTGAATCTTTAATTATCAGAGATAAAAAGGTATCAGCTTGAGATGCAAAGGAAGCTCTCCAACCATCACAACTGGTAAGGAAATAACCTAGAAATTTATTAATGTTACTAAAGGACAAATAGCCCCCAAAAGAGCTTTAAATATACATGTTGGTCCATACATGGGATTTGTATCTTAAGTATTTGGAATTCCCTCCAAAGAAATTGCATGTATGTAACGTGGGACATCATTAGGTGCTTGTTTCTTGACTCTAAAATGTTATGTTTTCATTGTAGTTTAAGGCTTGTACTAAAGGATGGATAAACTTTGTGATATTTAGGAAAGCAATTAAACAGAAGATACAAGGCTTAACGTAGCTTCCAAAGGAAATATGTGTTTTATACCTACATTAAACAAAATTAAATTATTTTCAAAATTAAAATGTGGCTTTTGAAAGCTTTTTGATATTAGGTAAAAACTTATCATGGAATCACATTTAAAGTAAAAAGTTCAGTTAAGTGTCATGTATCTGCTGACTAGATAAATTTCTACATTTTCATCAGATGCTTTAGCATCACAGAGACACAGCCTGAGAGGTGACACATATTGTACCGATTACTCTTAATTCAGTTAATTAAAACTCTCTAGGTCTTCACCTTGACTTGACACTCTTTGCTTCTTTATTATTCTCTGGTATTACCTTATTCACATTGTCCTTCTTCACAGAGCTGTCCTTTCCACTGTGCTTCTGTCCCATCCTACACAGATGTAGTAGAAAGAAAAAGAGGTCTTTGGTATCAGCATTCTAGGACCAATTCCAGTCTGGAATCTGCTGCTTGAGACCCACATGGCTTTAGACAAGGCTCTTTCTCTGAGACTTCGTTTCCTTACTCATATTGATACCCACTTTGCTGGATTATTGAGGATTAGGGATAATATTTGTTAAGTGTTTACCTGGAGCCTGTACATAGAAAATAGGCAATGAATATGAGCTTTTGTTTATTATTTGTTACTGAAACATCAACTCATGTGCCACCCATTCCAAGAAGTCTTCTTGGAAGCCCTGAAGATGGAGGCAGGTTTTACCTCCTTTAATACCCGGAGGTGCATTTTACTTGCACGTGGTTACTTTCACATGTGGCATTTTAGTTATTCATGTGTATAGATTATCTCCTTTATAAAATAGGAAATTTCTAGAGGAAAGATTCAGGTTTCCAGAATCCTATATGTGCCATGAATCTAGCCAGGAGTATGCAAATAATAGGTGCAATAATAAATGCTCAGTGAACATTTCTTTCATAGAGCAAAAATCACTTTCTGATTGAACTCATATCAACTTTCAAGATGGTGTACTTCTGGTTTTCCCTGATTTTGCCAACTTTTCAATGCCCCACCAAATTGAATTACATCAGGCACCAAATGGTTCATGATATTTTCCCTCAAGTATGATTTATTTAACAATCATATACAATAGGAAATACAGAGAATTACAGCAGAATAAAAACACAAGAATTGTAGCTTGTCATGTTAAAAATTAAATAAAAGAGATACCAGATAAATAAAGAGGCATATGAAATTGTTAGATATATGTTGAGTAGCTGAGGATACAAATGCAAAGCAGGCCATTTAAGGCTCAGCAGCCGAATTCATCCATCCCTCTCTTTAGGATGGATTCAACACTGATGTTGGCAGAAGGGATGGGCACTGGTACCCTCTGCTCTGACTTCCCGCTAATTAACATGAGTTAGTGCCTGTCTTAGAGAGAGGAAGGAAGGAATAAGGAAGATACAAAGGAGAGCAGGAGAGAAGGGAGGGGAAGGAGTAAAAGAGGGAGTGACGAGGGAGATTAGGGGGAAAAAAGTGCATCAATAGCGTGACAACTCTTCTGAAGAGATGGAGCGAGTTTTCTCCACTCCCCTGGAAGTTCCATCACAGCGCTTTATAAATTACATAACCTGGAAAATTAGGTTAAACCCCATATACAGAAAATAATGACTTCATTATATTGCTCTATTTTTTTTAGTAATAATCTATATATCTTAAAGTATTAATAGGAACAAAGTGGACATGTTTCTTATGACAATTAAGAAGCAGTGTTTCAATTTATTTCTCTGTTGAGAGACTCTATAGCTTTACTGAGAGACACCTGGCTCAAATAGGAACAATAGTAATTAGACTTCCCTGACAGTCATATTCTAATCTTAAATGCAGAATATTTTGTAGCTTGTAAATAGCTACCTTAAAAAAGACATTAAAAGCAGTAGTTGCAGTTTCTCCATAAATATAAATAAGAAATCCATTGTAGGACAAAAAGTCACCATGACGTACGTATCTATAAATTTCCCCCAACACATCATTATAGATCAATCTTTACTGCTTACATTTAAAATATCAATTGCATTATAATGTCTATGATACAATTCAATTATTTAGCTGTGTTCTACATATGCTTCAGATGAAACAAAATCTAAGGAACTTATTCACAGAACATTTAAAAGCATCTTATACACAGTCTATGCACAAATATATCTTAAATTAAAATGCATACCTAATATGCATATAGAATATGGCTTACACATGAAAAGAGATCTAAGTTGTGAGTTATAAAATCCCACTACTTAGACTTGAAAGCTTGTGATTGCATCCATTTCTAAAATATTGCTTAGCATTGTGGAACCCAGGGAAGAAGCATGTGCAACAGAAAACTCATTAGGATGGACAACCCACCTTCACTTTTTTCTTTAATTGATGGCTACTCTTAATTTTTTCCACCCCATTCTACCATTCACAAAGACATATTCGCTTAGTCTCACAATCATTGAAGAGTTTGTACAGTGAAAAGTTACAACACCTACTTGTGCTTGACCTTTCTTGTCAGCTAATAACAAATAAATGTGGCTCTTCAGTTTGGAGCAAAGGCAAGGCTCTGCACATGCTCAGGCAAAACATGACAAGGAAGCAGAGTCTCCAAGGGTTGCAGTTTGTTTCTGTGTGGTAAAATTATAAACTCACGTCAAATAACATTATCTGTACAGAAAAGTGTGGGATTCCATTTTCATAGACATTTTTGAATACACACACAGACACGCACACACACACACTTCTTGTCACTTATCCCTTGGCCTGTGATATATTTTGTTACATCCTGATGGGATCAACACCCCAGAAGGCAAATTCCATTCTCAGTTCTAGTGTCTGTCTCCAACAGTGGCTGGAGGTTCTTGTCATCTTGGATCGTAGATAATGTGTGACTTGCATTGTGATGACGCCCATGTAGGTGATGCGTTAGTGCTTTGAAATCACAGGGATGGAGGCAGGCTGGTCCACTGCTTTCAGGGGCAGGTTTCACTGTGGTTTCCCAGCTTGAGAGCTACAATGAAGAGTTCATCAGGTCACAGAGCCAGGGCTCTGATGCTCCATTGTTGTTATAGGGCTTCAACCACAGCTTCTGAGCAGCCCCGGCTCTCACTTTGTTCCCATGTATTTAAAATAACAAGGACAATCTAAATAGCCTCAGAGCTGCAAAAAATATTTTTCTATAATTTTGTTTTTGCTTTCCTTTTACTTAACATCTTGAAAAATTTACTGTAGTTACAGCACTCTGTATAAAACAAAGCAAGAAAGTCAAATTTTAAAATGCCTCATCTTCTGCACACATATTGCACAGTTGCCTATGCAGTAACTGGGTTCAAACTGATGAAAAATTAAAACTGTCCAACTTTTTGTCTTAAAAATTTCTCTGGCTTGATTGAAGAAGGCCAAATTGTGGAAGAAGAGCAATGGCAAAAGCACTGGCCAAAATCTCTGGTAGCAACTTTGAGTGTATTTATTTGGCTAGAATTACTAGTTCAGAATTTATGTTCTTCTCTTATATGAGTCCATAAAATGGCCTGTTTCCAAGTGTGTGTTGAAAGAGGAGAATATAGGTTTGTGGAAAATTGAGGATTTAGGATATTTTAGTGCTGTTCTCATTATCCTGAAATAAAATCCAAATGAAAATGAAGATCATGTTTTAGTCATATATAGGCATCAATCACTGAATGGCAATTTCATGTTGGGCTTCATATAGCTTGTAAAAATAAGAGATTTATCAGTAGATAATAGATATTCTTTAAATCAGTTGGAATTCTTCCCGTCTCTTCTGTGTGTGCGTGCGTGCGTGCATGCGTGCATGTGTGTATTTATGTATCTTTAAAGTTTGGATGGAGGGTATGCAGAAAAATTGCTGTAGCTAATATGAGACAATATCTTTAAATTGTTTAATACAGAGCTGGTTTTTAAAATTTCCATCAACTTTGTGGCTTGATTTCTATTTACAATTCCTATGTAAAATAGTAATCACAGTCACTAACTCTGGAATTGTTGATAGGACTAAATGAGATAATACATATGAGATGTTCATCACAGTGCCTGACACTGATAGTTGCTATTAATGAAACTATTATTATTAATTAAAGAGTCTTACAACTAACTCAAGAATACTGAGAAATGAATCATCTTAAAAGCTAATCACAAAAAAAAAAAAAGCTAATCACATTTTAACTGTGTCATATCTAAAACAACATTTAAGGAGCTACTGATAGTATATCAAAGGCTTGACGTGGTACCTGCAGCATTTTCTCTTGTCCCTACCATCAAGGTACAAGATAGCAGGACTCATTTTTATATTTTTTTTAAGGAGATACTAAGACATTTCTACTATAAGAAACACATTCCTCCCTTCTAACTCCCTTCTAACTGCCTGCACCTTCTCTGTTGGTCCAAGACAGTAGTTCTCAAATTTAGTGTACAGAAATAGCAGTAGAGTGAATTATTAAAAATTCAGATTCCTAAGGCATCACTCCCAGAGTTGGTAATTTGGTAGATCAAAGGTGAGCCCTAGAAGCTGATTTTGTTTTTTAAACATCTTTATTGGAGTATAATTGCTTTACAATGGTGTATTAGCTTCTGCTGTATAACAAAGTGAATCAGCTATACATATACATATATCCCCATATCTCCTCCCTCTTGGGTCTCCCTCCCACCCTCCTTATCCCACCCCTCTAGGTGGGCACAAAGCACCGAGCTGATCTCCCTGTGCTATGCGGCTGCTTCCCACTAGCTATCGGTTTTACATTTGATAGTGTATATATGTCCATGCCTCTCTCTCACTTCATCCCAGCTTACCCTTCCCCCTCCCTGTATCCTCAAGTCCATTCTCTAGTAGGTCTGTGTCTTTATTCCCGTCTTGCCCCTAGGTTCTTCATGACCATTTTTTTTTTAAGATTCCATAGATATGTGTTAGCATACAGTATTTGTTTTTCTCTTTCTGACTTACTTCACTCTGTATGACAGTCTCTAGGTCCATCCACCTCACTACAAATAACTCAATTTCGTTTCTTTTTATGGCTGTGTTATATTCCATTGTATATATGTGCCACATCTTCTTTATCCATTCATCTGTTGATGGACACTTAGGTTGTAGAAGCTGAATTTTTAAAAAGGGAATCATTGATGCAAATGTCCACGGATTTTAGCAAATATTGATGTTGTTTCATAATATGTACTTGCTTTGTTATTATCACTCAGTGTAAACATTCATATTTCCTACATGATGTAGAAAAGGAAATTGGTATAAAACATTCATATTTCTTTTATGGAATAGTGGAAGAAACCAGGATTAAACCTCCCCATAGGATATAGCTTATTATTTTTAAAGAACTAAAGGGCCTCAGTAAATATAATTTTTATGGATGAATAAGTCAAGAATCCTTTGAAAAGGTAAATTTAAAAGTTAAATATTTAAAGCTTACCTGTTAATGTTTTGCTCCAGAAAACAGAGATTTAAAAGAAGAATCCAGGAGGACATTTAAGTAAGATAACTTTGTTTCTAATGATATTTTACAAACCATCCACTTCAGAAATAAATTTCTCAACTAAAAAATAAAATTACCTCTCATGTTTAAAATGACAGAAGCCTTTAAGGTGTTTCAAACCTATGAATGTGTCTCAGCATGTTTTTCTTCGGCACTTACTAGATCTTCTGAATTCTTATGAAGATCAGGCTCACCTAAAAAATAAGCAAACAAATAACAAATAAAAACAAAATAGGTCTGAGGAAAAAAACCTAATAAGGTCAGGAAACTAAAGCAATTAGGAAAATGTTGAAGACTGGATTTTACAATGGATCTGTGGCACATTTCTCCAAAGATACCAAATATTTTCTTTTCAGCTTGTGGATTTATAGAGTATAACAAATCATCTTCTGGTGGTTATACAAATTTGTAAAGTTGCAATTTAATCTGGGAATACAGAAATGAAACAGATGAAACATGTTTAAATATGCTTTAAATCAAACATAAAAATTATGCATGTTTTCCCCAAATATTTTTAATTGAAACAAATTCTTTTAAACAAACCTTCTGATGTTCAGTGTCTTTTATCACACATTGCTTAGTTGCTATGAATTTAAAACAAATGAGTACAAGAGAATGTAATGTTTAAGATAAGTCATCATCTGCCAAAACAAACTATTGGAATTTATCATCTTAGAATCACTCAGCTTCTATATAAACCTTGAAAAAAATTAGCATGGAAAATGTTCCAACATTTCTAGAGAGGTTGCAGAGAATCTATCAAAAATAGAAACGTAAAGCAAAATGTACAGATAAAAGAGTCTTCTTATATAAGAAAGTTAAAAAATGAGCAGAAATTAATTTTTGAGTCAATTATGATGCCTATATATGACTATATGACTTGATATTTCAGAAAACAGTCATATATGATAGAATGTTCTCTCCATCTGAAATTTGATTGAAAATATACTAACA
The DNA here is from genome assembly GCF_937001465.1 of Orcinus orca. Lineage (NCBI taxonomy): Eukaryota > Metazoa > Chordata > Mammalia > Artiodactyla > Delphinidae > Orcinus > Orcinus orca. The sequence goes on from NC_064565.1 coordinate 69,525,074, forward strand.
ATTAAACTTTGCACCAACTGATTTTGAGATCATTTCTCCAACAATTATATAATTATAAAATTAGTGAACATATAGAACTTAGGGAGTATTATCACAAAGCAAAATTATTTTGTCCCTTACTTTCTCTTTAAAATATATTCAGTGGGAGAAACTTATCTTCTGTCCCAAGTTCAATCTTTCAGAGAGTATCAGGACTTTTCCAGTCATTCTTAGTTAATAAAAACATCGTGTGATAACATTAAAATGCCAGTGTCTTAGGTCTGGTCACATATAATACACATCAATCTTAAAACAAAGATAAAACTTCTTCCCAACCTTGGGTTTGTTGCAGAGCTTAGAAAGGGTGGTGATGGGGGGGAGGGCATGATTGATGTTTCTTTCATTTCCTGTTTGCCCTCCCTCAACTGGCTACCTTGGACTCCTGAGCTGGAGCAAGGGAGAGAAGAAGGCTAAGAAGAACAGCAAAGTTCCTCTATGACTAGTACTACTGTAGGATGGCTTTGCACTCACTAGACCAGGCAGGTGTTTAGAGCTGACTCTATTCTGTAAGCACATTCATGGGCTCTCCAGGGACCTCTTGCCAAGACCATGGCTGGAGACTTAGCACAACCTTGGTATGGACATATGAAACTCTGGTTCCTTTACAATGTCCACAGCCCCTGGAAATTTGTTGGTACATCTCCAGCTTCTGTCTCCTGAGGTCCAATCATGCTTACAAATACAGGTAGGTTACATTTGGTTCACATGGAACATTCACTAGGCCTTTATTCCTATAAATTACTTGAGAAAAGGCTGAAACCTATACAGCTTCCTCTCCTTCAGCTTATCTGTCACCTTCTAACCTTTTAGACCTCTCACGTAGGAACTAGATTCCATTCCCAATATCCTCCTAACTTCAAGCTCTCCAAGGGTGAAGCTATCTTCCTTTGATCTGAGGCGAAGAGGGAAGCATTTCTACATCTTTCCCAATAGCAGAGAACTCATTAAAGAAATCTTCCTCACAAATCCTATTCTAACCATCAACAACCTGGTCCTTTCAATTGTTTGAATTGGGTGAAGGTTATAAGCATCCTATTATTGACTTTTGGATCTTCTGTGAAATTTCTGCTTCCCAGGTCAACTTGTTTCTGACATTTCTGACATCTAGTCTTGGCTTATACTTCTGATTTAATATCGTGTTACTTATAACTAGATTATAACAGAACAAAATAGACTAGAATAGAATGGAACAGAGTGGGAAAATAGATTGAATTAAAAAGAAAGGAATATAAGTAATTAACTAATTCTCTGTTTCTCAAAATTTTTGAGAATCTTTTACAATGGACAAAGGACACTGAGCTTTACCAATAATCGAATGCTCTTACTTCTAGTGGATAAAAAACTCACCAATAACAAAACAGTGGAAGAGGAGCAAAATGGCAAATCGTTAAAATGCAGCAATTACAAAAAAAAATCCCTAAATGTTATGTAGACTACATCCAAGAGTAATTCCATACATGCAATTAGAAAAGTAGCAATTTAAAACTATGACCAATTCAAGACAAGATTTTTGAAGCACTGGAAAAAAAAAATATTCCTTGAAACTGTAAAATTCCAGGTGTTTTCAGGGGCAGGTATACAACATTGCCAATCAATCGCATGGCAGCCAGAATGCTTAGGAAAATACTAAGCAATGCTTAGGAAAATATTAGCAAATTCAAATTCAAATCACATTACTTTTAGTTAATAAATCTTTAGTTGTAGAAGCCTTTACAACTAACTTGGATTACTTGGAAGTAACCCTTAGGCTTTCATAAAAAAGGGTTACTTGGAAGGGTTACTTGAACGCTTAGGCTTTCATAAAAAAAGAAAGCCATATCATTCTGACAGAAAAGAAGGACTGATTTGCATTTTTCAATTCATTACAGATCGTCTTAGATAATCTTCACGACCCAAGAGTGATCTGTGTAAAAGACCTTGAGAAGCATCCCTAAAATCCAAGGCTCCAAACATTTTTGAATCAGAGTCCTCTCTTTTAGTTTGATGAAACGTATGACCTCCTTAAAGTAAAAGTCATAAATAAATGAAATGAAATACATGGGATTACAAGGGACTTCATTTTTATTAAAATACAATTATCAACATCTTTAAGTAATCCTTAACATGTGATACAGTAATATATGTGCTTCTTTACCAATGAGTTAAATAACAAGGTCTAGCTGCAGGTCTGTCAGCTGAGTAATTTTGAAATAATATCAAATAATACTTCAAGGTATCCCCATGAATTTAAATATCTTATGAAAATATTGATGATTTCTATTGGTGACAAACACAAATACCCCAAGTGTTACTCTGTGCATTTTTGCCTGCAAACGAAGGAAATCCTAAATTTTAGTTAAAGGTTAGTAAAAAAATCACTCTCCAAGTGTACAGGCTCTATCTATATAACCTGGGTTAAAATCGTTGATCTAGTCTAACTTTATTTTATGGGTAAGAAACAGGCCCAGAATAATCAAGTGATTTACTTCAGTGTAGATCACAAATAGATAATCTGAAGTAAAAATTATTGGCTTTTAAGTCACTATTATGTCAACAAGATCCATAAATTGACCTAGGAATTTCATTTTACTGAAAAGATTTGCAAGTTCCCATACATAGGAAGCTACACCTTAGGAATGAATGCAATGGGTTTGTTCAAAGCAGGTGCATAGAAGCTTGGTTGATAGCCAGGAAAAAGGCAGTGAAAGTAAGGAAACTTTGATAATTCTGTTCATCTCAAAGAGCTTTTAGGTGTTCATCTAAATGTTGAAATTTGAAAAAAGTAATTTGTAAAATGATGGAAATATGGTTTTTGCTTTATAAACACAGTGTAAAATCAGAAGGGTGCAAGGATGGGATAGAGGTCATAGGAGGGACAGATCTACACAAATAAAAATCCTTTAAATTTAGCTAATCTAAATCTTAGCCTGCAATTTGAGCTCACTATTATTATATTAGAATCATAATATGTTAGCTTTGTAGATGATATAAATAATACTTGCAGGGAATAATGTAAGGCACATGATCAGCTGGGTATTAGAGACTCCAGTTGTCCAGTTATGGTCTTGTTGAACTAATATTTAAAAAATAATCTGCTAGGATAAATTATTATACAATTGAAAATATATCAGTAATAACACTTTGTGAACAACTGCTAGGTGGTGGGCACTATTTTAAATGCTTCACTTATCTTAATTACCTGAATCTTCACGGCAAAGTGAGGAAACTGATATGTAGGCTGAGTCATCTGACCAAGGTTTCAAGGCTGTCTAGTGGCTGAATCTCTCTGACAAAGTCCAACCGGAATCTTGCCCTCCATTTCCCAAACTACAATTATTTGCATACCACCTTTACCATTTCTGCCATATCTATACGCCATTTATTCTATTAGTTACTAATATTTTTCTTTACACAGACTTTAAATCTATTCTCTTTTCAAAGATTAGTTTTGTCCTGAATAGTAATATCCAAGATATAACAGATTTGATGTGCTTGTTGTGTTTTCCTAACATGTAGAATTCATAATTAGCAAAAAGATAATTTCTTCTATAAACACAATAATTGATTTAATTTAATGGTTTATATTTGCCCTCATACATTTCTCACTTATCTGACCCAACAATCCCTGCATGGAGTAGTAAAACTATCACCATAATTTCCATTTTAGAAATGAGGAACACATGGTCAGAAGGAATGACTGACTACTCCAAGGCACCATGGCCTGGGAGAGTGTGGGAGACAGACCCCCATATTATCCCTTAAAAAATACTCCAGTTAATTTTCCATATTTAGCAGAAGCAGCAAATAGTGTTTGAAAAATACTTGGCAAAAATTGGTTTGTGTAGTCCTTTCAGCAGAAATACTAGTTCTGCGTTATACTGCATTATCATTTCTTCATAAGAAAAACGTTACCTTTGCTATGTATAGCAGTATTTCCTCATGCAGGCAGATCTGTCTAGGTTGATTCAGTTCTATTTTTGGTCCATTTATGTAGCTTATGTTGCCAATAACTAGAAAGAATTGATGATCTAGGATTGAAAGTTATAGTTACTGGAGAAACGTAATGTGGGATAAATCGGAGCTTCTGATTCTAAACGGTGTTTTGACATCTGCATAATATGATTTGCCTTGTAGGTTGGGAATAAGAAATCTTCACATCAGGAGAAAATACTCTTCATTTAAATGCCTCTCGAGAGGAAACTGTTGTGTATTTTCTGCCTGAGGATAAATTTTGCTGTGTGCATGAAGGTAACAGTAAGCAAAGGAAGGAGTGAACACTAAATACCAAGAGAGATGAGAAGAAAAAAAGAGGTGAGGCTGCTGAAGAAAAATTCCACCTCTTTCCAAATGTGCTAGTTTCAACCCTATAAAGTTAGAGGAAGTAATGTCTTATTTCATAAAGTGTTATATAAGATACAAATCAAGAAAAGGCTAAATTATTTTTTGGTCAACTAAAGCAGTACAAAACACACCGATTCACATTAGCAATGTGAATGAATCCTAATACACATGTATTAAGCACCTAAAGATGTGGTGAGTTCTGCACAGAGATGATCAGAGGTGATCTGTGGAAAATGAATGCACGATCTCTACGTATATTCATCTGCCATTCTGTAACAATTCATTCCACTTGGGGAGGAAATAGCACATTAAACAGCCAGAAATCTTAAAGTTCCATAGAAACTAGAGTTTAAACAATGAAGAGAGGTGGTGAGATGCCTTCTTAAAAGAGTTCAGTCTAAAATTGGGTCTATAGGATGTATGTGTTTTGGTGGCATGAGGATAGGAATATTCTCCTAATGAGGGGAGTGAGGAGGTGAGATGGAAGAGCAGAATGGAATATGAGCGAAGGCAGCAGATTGGAAAGAAAAAGATGTGCCAAGGAAGAAGTGAAGCCCAGTTGCGAAAACTTGACTCAGAGTTCCTGCCCACTGACTAAAGTAATGGTTTCTCCTTCAGCGTCATTCTTTTAGAGGAAAGCTCTCATGCCTATTGAAATGCTCTTATTCTCAGATGGAATTTGTCTGATTGAATAACAGATCTTTTATTTTCTTTTTTAAGCAGGCTCTGGTGGCAGGGAGATGGTGAGAAAGTAAGGGCATTGATTGTCTTTGAAGGTAGGGAAGTTGGGAGGGTAGCAATGGAGAAAGAAGGTCTAGGGTAGTGAAATGAAGACCACTCAAATCATACTTTGTCTGCTGTAAAGAGTGATGGGAACAGTTGTGGAAATTTTAAGATTTGGCTCTTAGAGCCAATTTAACGTGAGAGGCAGTATGGGTCTTCTCTACTTTCTCAATCAGGGAAAAGATGGGATGAAAATTGAATCTGAGAGGTGCAACAAAAATTCACATTTTCTTTATCTTTTATAAGCAAAAAAATACATAAAGAGTACTAATTTTAGGTAATCTAAACTAGTTTTAAAAGTTAAAACTTGGAAAAAAATTGTAAAATGATAGAAACACTTCGGCTTTGCTTTTAGTATTCTAGTTAATTGGGTTTTCTATTTAAAGCTAGATTAAGGAAAAAAAATTTCAATTGCTTTCAGTAAAAATGTTTAAACATGTCAATATGTAAACCTACTTTTGTGCCTAAATGGAGAATACTGAACATAACTGAACTTGTTTTAATGATAGATAATCCTGCAAAAAAACCTGAGGGTTATTGTTCTAAACATAAGCCATTAATTCTCACTCTCCTATACATGTAGAATAGAGTATCGTTCATGTTTAGTGGCTCTAGGTAACTACTAAAAAGATCAATTCTTGATTTTACTGCTTTGTCACCAATTCTACTCAATTTGAAAGTTAAAAAAATCGTTGAAAGTTCTACTTTCAATGTGAGATTTTATAACATAATGCTACTACTATCAGAAAATTATTTCTCAAATTGCTCAATTTTAATAATGTCAGAAAGAAAAATCAATGAGGCATGTACATGATATATCTTCCCACTTATCCACAATCTCTGGCCTACAATTTTCCATAAGGTTCTGAGCTCTTGTGTTTTAAAATGGATCCAAACATGGACGTGAAGAAGGTGTGATCAGATTTTAAACTGTAGGTCTTCACACAAAACCTTTAAAAAGGATACAATTACATAAACAACTTTAAATTTCAAATTCTTATTATAATCTGTCTACATGTATTTTAACATGAATATGCTGTTACATATTGATTTATTAAATCATAAGTGATCTGTTAGATACAGATTAATGAGTAAAAATTGCAAAGTTTATTACTATTAATAATATTAGCAGCAACAGCAAAAACAGTAGTTAATATTAAGGGAATAGTTACCATGTGCCAAGAACTATGCCAGGTGCTTCTTATATTTTATCATTTAATCCTGCCAACAATTTCTATTGCCCGAGATCACATACCATCTAAGGAGCAGAGCTGAGCCTTCAACCTCAATGTACTAACCTGAATAGTTTGGTCACCCAGTACTAACTCCCTGATCCACAGGGGCAAGTTTCTATTGGATCTGAAAGAGTGAATGCATTTTGTGTTGCCTGGAGAAGTGCAATTGCAAAGATTCAAGCTGAAAAAACATGGCATTTTTAATCTTCATGTTCTGACAAGCTACTAAAATTCAAACTTCAGTTTTTCAGAGAAGAATGAGTAGTTTGATAGTAAGCAGCCCTCCCTACAAAACAAAACTCACTTTTTACTATTACTTCCTGTAGTAACACCTGCAGTAGAAGACAGGCTAAGAAAGACTCAAATCCCAAGACCCACACAGGCCTATACTCAGGAGGATTTCAAAGTGAAGGGCTGCAAGAAGGACCCAGACGTTCTCTTGCCATGTTCTCATACCATGGAGAAGAAATAATAGAAATTTCTGACTCCAGGAATAATGAGAAGTTATTCAATTTAAAATCCAGCATAAATATATGACTGAGGTAAATATCTATGTTTAAAAAAATCAAAAGGTGTAAATGTGAAAACTCCACCATCTTTTTTTTTTTTTTTTTTTTTTTTTTTGGTGGTACGCAGGCCTCTCACTGTTGTGGCCTCTCCCGTTGCGGAGCACAGGCTCCGGACGCGCAGGCTCAGTGGCCATGGCTCACGGGCCCAGCCGCTCCCCGGCATGTGGGATCTTCCCGGACCGGGGCATGAACCCGTGTCCCCTGCATTGGCAGGTGGACTCTCAACCACTGCGCCACCAGGGAAGCCCTCCACCATCATTTTTGTCTCGATTTCTGACTAGCCATCCTGTAATACCAGAGCCAACCAACCACTCTAGATCTTAGGGATCGCAAACTGCACACATTGTTTACCTTGCATACCCGTGCATAGTAAGAGCAATGAATTGTTTCTACTCTAAGATGGCAAACATCACAAATTACTAATTTTTTAGTGTTTATGATCAAATTCTTCAGTGGAGAGAGCACTTTTTTTTTGGTATGAGTTTCCATCTAGGGAAGATGAGAGAAGAAAGAATCAGGAAAGTATGTCTCCTTTGAATTTGTTCATCATTTTCCCCTTGGATACAAAAACCACTTACAATCTTCATCAAGTGGAATACATAATTTTCAGAAAGTAGGTACTTACCATAGAAAAAAAGATTCATAAAATATTGGGGGCATGAATAATCCAAAATTCTAGGAGGCTTTAGATGCCCCTGATGATATTCTATACATATTGTTTGACAAATGCATAAACTAAATTGACTTGGTGATACCAAATTCCCAAACAATTAATTGTTTTTTCCATCTTATTCAGCTTTAGTCACCAAATCTTAGAGGGCTTAGTTGGTAACTCATTAATTAAGGTCTAAGAATCAGCCAAAATAGAAATCAATCTCACATAATCATCTACCCTTTAACCTGGAATGAGAAAGACTAGTGTTCTTACAAAATGCCTTCCATGCTATTTTTTCTCTCCTATATACATGTTCCTGTCTGACTTAGGCTAGTTATGCTGAGGGGCTATTTTGAAGAAACGTGTGGAGAGAGCCTTATCTACTTATAGTTGTTGAAGTTAGTAGTGGAATAAATTGCTTCTCTTGGTCATGTATGCAATACTCATACTACAGTACTCCTTTATAAATTGCAAATCCATGCTTTAAAATAAAAGCACTTTAAGCAATTAGTCACAAAGCACTTTACTGATCTACAACATTTAGCCACGGTTGTGGGAGCAGTGCTATCTCTAATCTATAATGGCTAATACAACAGGATTATTCTCATGATTAACTCATTTAAAATAAATTGTAAGTGCTCTACTATCTTTACATTGAAAAAACATCAAAACTATTGCCTTGAGACGGCAGGGAAGACGGCGGAAGAGTAAGACGTGGAGATCACCTTCCTCCCCACAGATACATCAGAAATACATCTACACGTGGAACAACTCCTACAGAACACCTACTGCACACTGGCAGAAGACCTCAGACCTCCCAAAAGGCAAGAAACTCCCACATACCTGGGTAGGGCCAAAGAAAAAAGAATAAACAGAGACAAAAGAATAGGGACGGGACCTGCACCAGTGGGAGGGAGCTGTGAAGGAGGAAAGGTTTCCACACACTAGGAAGCCCCTTCGCAGGCAGAGACTGTGGATGGCGGAGCGGGGAAGCTTCGCAGCCGTGGAGGAGAGTGCAGAAACAGGGGTGCGGAGGGCAAAGCGGAGAGATTCCTGCACAGAGGATCGGTGCCAACCGGCACTCACCAGCCAGAGAGGCTCGTCTGCTCAACCGCCGGAGTGGGCGGGGCTGGGAGAGGAGGCTCAGGCTTCGGAGGTCTGAGCGCCAGGAGAGGACTGGGGTTGGCGGAGTGAACACAGCCTGCAGCGGGTTAGTGCACCACGGCTAGCCTGGAGGAAGTCCAGGGAAAAGTCTGGACCTGCCGAAGAGGCAAGAGACTTTTTCTTCCCTCTTTGTTTCCTGGTGCACGAGGAGAGAGGATTAAGAGCGCTGCTTAAAGGAGCTCCAGAGATGGGCGCAAGCCGCGGCTAACAGCGCAGACCCCAGAGACAGGCATGAGACGCTAAGGCTGCTGCTGCCGCCACCAAGCCTGTGTGCGAGCACAGATCACTATCCACACCTCCCTTCTGGGGAGCCTGTGCAGCTCGCCACTGCCAGGGTCCCGGGATCCAGGGACAACTTCCCCAGGAAAACGCACGGCGCGCCTCAGGCTGGTGCAACGTCACGTTGGCCTCTGCCGCCGCAGGCTCGCCACGTATCGTGCCCCTCCCTCCCCCCGGCCTGAGTGAGCCAGAGCCCCCGAAGCAGCGGCTCATTTAACCCCGTCCTGTCTGAGCGAAGAACAGATGCCCTCCAGCGACCTACGCACAGAGGCGGAGCCAAATCCAAAGCTGAGCCCCGGGAGCTGTGCGAACAAAGAAGAGAAAGGGACATCTCTCCCAGCAGCCTCAGGAGCAGTGGATTAAATCTCCACAATCAACTTGATGTACCCTGCATCTGTGGAATACCTGAATAGGCAACGAATCATCCCACATTGAGGAGGTGGACTTTGAGACCAGGATTTATTTTTTTTTCCCCATTTCCCCTTTTTGTGAGTGTGTATGTGTATTCTTCTGTGTGAGTTTTTGTCTGTATAGCTTTGCTTTCACCATTTGTCCTAGGGCTCTATCCATCTGTTTTTTATTAAATTAAAAAAAATTTTTTTTTCTTAATAATTATTTTTTATTTTAATAAATTTATTTTATCTTACTTTCTTTTCTTTTCTTTCTTTCTTTTTCCGTCCCTCCCTCCCTCCCTCCCTCTCTCTCTCTCTCTCTCTCTCTCTCTCTCTTTCTTTCTACTTTTTCTCCCTTTTATTCTGAGCAGTGTGAATGAAACGTTCCTGGTACTATAGCCAGGAGTCAGTGCTGTGCCTCTGAGGTGGGAGAGCCAACTTCAGGACACTGATCCACAAGAGACCTCCCAGCTCCACGTAATATCAAACGGCGAAAATCTCCCAGAGATCTCCATCTCAACACCAACACCCAGCTTCACTCGACGACCAGCAAGCTACGGTGCTGGACAGCCTATGCCAAACAACTAGCAAGACAGGAACACAACCCCACCCATTAGCAGAGAAGCTGCCTAAAGTCATAGTAAGTCCACAGATGCCCCAAAACACACCACCAGACGTGGACCTGTCCACCAGAAAGACAAGATCCAGCCTCATCCACCAGAAAACAGGCACTAGTCCCCTCCACCAGGAAGCCTACACAACCCACTGAACCAACTTTAGCCACTGGGGACAGACACCAAAGACAACAGGAACTACAAAACTACAGCCTGCATAAAGGAGATCCCAAATACAGTAAGATAAGCAAAATGAGAAGACAGAAAAACACACAACAGATGAAGCAGCAAGATAAAACCCACCAGACCTAACAAATGACGAGGAAATAGGCAGTCTACCTGAAAAAGAATTCAGAATAATGATAGTAAAGATGATACAAAATCTTGGAAATGGAATAGAGAAAATGCAAGAAACATTTAACAAGGACCTAGAAGAACTAAAGATAAAACAAGCAATGATGAACAACACAATAAGTGAAATTAAAAATACTCTAGAAGGGATCAATAGCAGAATAACTGAGGCAGAAGAACGGATAAGTGACCTGGAAGATAAAATAGTGGAAATAACTACTGCAGAGCAGAACAAAGAAAAAAGAATGAAAAGAACTGAGGACAGTCTCAGAGACTTCTAGGACAACATTAAACACACCAACAGTTGAAATATAGGGGTTCCAGAAGAAGAAGAGAAAAAGAAAGGGACTGAGAAAATATTTGAAGAGATTATAGTTGAAAACTTCTGTAATATGGGAAAGGAAATAGTTAAGTCCAGGAAGCACAGAGAGTCCCATACAGGATAAATCCAAAAAGAAACACGCCAAGACACATATTAATCAAACTGTCAAAAATTAAATACAAAGAAAACATATTAAAAGCAGCAAGGGAAAAACAACAAATAACACACAAGAGAATTCCCATAAGGTTAAGAGATGATCTTTCAGCAGAAACTCTGCAAGCCAGAAGGGATTGGCAGGACATATTTAAAGTGATGAAGGAGAAAAACCTACAACCAAGATTACTCTACCCAGCAAGGATCTCATTCAGATTTGATGGAGAAATTAAAACCTTTACAGACAAGAAAAAGCTGAGATTTCAGCACCACCAAACCAGCTTTACAACAAATGCTAAAGGACCTTCTCTAGGCAAGAAACACAAGAGAAGGAAAAGACCTACAATAACAAACCGAAAACAATTAAGAAAATGGGAATAGGAACATACATATTGATAGTTACCTTAAATGTAAATGGATTAAATGCTCTCACCAAAAGACACAGACTGGCTGAATGGATACAAAAACAAGACCCGTATATATGCTGTCTACAAGAGACCCACTTCAGACCTAGAAACACATACAGACTGAAAGTAAGGGGATGGAAAAAGAGAGTCCATGCAAATGGAAACCAAAAGAAAGCTGGAGTAGCAATTCTCATATCAGACAAAATAGACTTTAAAATAAAGACTAGCAGAAGAGACAAAGAAGGACACTACATAATGATCAAGGGATCGATCCAAGAAGAAGATATAACAATTGTAAATATTTATGCACCCAACATAGGAGCACTTCAATACATAAGGCAAATACTAACAGCCATAAAAGGGGAAATCGACAGTAACACATTCATAGTAGGGGACTTTAACACCCCACTTTCACCAATGGACAGATTATCCAAAATGAAAATAAATAAGGAAACACAACCTTTAAATGATACATTAAAAAAGATGGACTTAATTGATATTTATAGGATATTCCATCCGAAAACAACAGAATACACATTTTTCTCAAGTGCTCATGGAACATTCTCCAGGATAGATCATATCTTGGGTCACAAATCAAGCCTTGGTAAATTTAAGAAAATTCAAATTGTATCAAGTATCTTTTCCAACCACAACGCTATGAGACTAGATATCAATTACAGGAAAAGATCTGTAAAAAATACAAACACATGGAAGTTAAACAATACACTACTTAATAACGAAGTGATCACTGAAGAAATCAAAGAGGAAATCAAAAAATACAATGACAATGGAGACACGACAACCCAAAACCTATGGGATGCAGCAAAAGCAGTTCTAAGAGGGAAGTTTATAGCAGTATAATCCTACCTTAGGAAACGGGAAATGTCTCGAATAAACAACCTAAACTTGCACCTAAAGCAATTAGAGAAAGAAGAACAAAACAACCCCAAAGTTAGCAGAAGGAAAGAAATCATAAAGATCAGATCAGAAATAAATGAAAAAGAAATGAAGGAAACAATAGCAAAGATCAATAAAACTAAAAGCTGGTTCGTTGAGAAGATATACAAAATTGATAAACCATTAGCCAGACTCAACAAGAAAAAAAGGGAGAAGACTCAAATCAATAGAATTAGAAATAAAAAAGAAGTAACAACTGACACTGCAGAAATACAAAAGATCATGAGAGATTACTACAAGCAACTCTATGCCAATAAAATGGACAACGTGGAAGAAATGGACAAATTCTTAGAAATGCACAACTTGCCAAGACTGAATCAGGATGAAACAGAAAATATGAACAGACCAATCACAAGCACTGAAATTGAAACTGTGATTAAAAATCTTCCAACAAACAAAAGCCCAGGACCAGATGGCTTCACAGGAGAATTCTATCAAACATTTAGAGAAGAGCTAACACCTATCCTTCTCAAACTCTTCCAAAATATAGCAGAGGGAGGAACACTCCCAAACTCATTCTACAAGGCCACCATCACCCTGATACCAAAACCAGACAAGAATGTCACAAAGAAAGAAAACTACAGGCCAATATCACTGATGAACATAGATGCAAAAATCCTCAACAAAATACTAGCAAACAGAATCCAACAGCACATTAAGAGAATCATACACCATGATCAGGTGGGGTTTATTCCAGGAATGCAAGGATTCTTCAATATACACAAATCAATCAATGTGATACACCATATAAACAAAGTGAAGGAGAAATACCATATGGTCATCTCAATAGATGCAGAGAAATCTTTCGACAAAATTCAAAGCCCATTTATGATAAAAACCCTGCAGAAAGTAGGCATAGAGGGAACTTTCCTCAACATAATAAAGGCCATATATGACAAACCCACAACCAACATCATCCTCAATGGTGAAAAACTGAAAGCATTTCTAGTAAGATCAGGAACAAGACAAGGTTGCCCACTCTCACCACTCTTATTCAACATAGGTTTGGAAGTTTTAGCCACAGCAATCAGAGAAGAAAAGGAAATAAAAGGAATCCAAATCCGAAAAGAAGAAGTAAAGCTGTCACTGTTTGCAGATGACATGATACTATACATAGAGAATCCCAAAGATGCTACCAGAAAACTACTAGAGCTAACCAATGAATCTGGTAAAGTAGCAGGATACAAAATTAATGCACAGAAATCTCTGGCATACCTATACACTAATGATGAAAAATCTCAAAGTGAAATCAAGAAAACACTCCCATTTACCATTGCAACAAAAAGAATAAAATATCTAGGAATAAACCTACCTAAGGAGACAAAAGACCTGTATGCAGAAAATTATGACACTGATGAAAGAAATTAAAGATGATACAAAGAGATGGAGAGATATACCGTGTTCTTAGATTGGAAGAATCAACATTGTGAAAATGACTCTACTACTCAAAGCAATCTACAGATTCAATGCAATCCCTATCAAACTACCACTGGCATTTTTCACAGAACTAGAACAAAAATTTTCACAATTTGTATGGAAACACAAAAGACCCCGAATAGCCAAAGCAATATTGAGAGCGAAAAATGGAGCTGGAGGAATCAGGCTCCCTGACTTCAGACTATACTACAAAGCTACAGTAATGAAGACAGTATGGTACTGGCACAAAAACAGAACTATAGATCAATGGAACAGGATAGAAAGCCCAGAGATAAACCCACGAACATATGGTCACCTTATCTTTGATAAAGGAGGCAGGAATGTACAGTAGAGAAAGGACAGCTTCTTCAATAAGTGGTGCTGGGAAAACTGGACAGCTACATGTAAAAATATGAGAGTAGAACACTCCCTAACACCATACACAAAAATAAGCTGAAAATGGATTAACGACCTAAATGTAAGGCCAGAAAGTATCAAACTCTTAGAGGAAAACATAGGCAGAACACTCTATGACATAAATCACAGCAAGATCCTTTTTGACCCACCTCCTGGATAAATGGAAATAAAAATAAACAAATGGGACCTAATGAAACTTCAAAGCTTTTGCACAGCAAAGGAAACCATAAACAAGACAAAAAGACAACCCTCAGAATGGAGAAAATATTTGCAAATGAAGCAACTGACAAAGGATTAATCTCCAAAATTTATAAGCAGCTCATGCAGCTCAATAACAAAAAAACAAACAACCCAATCCAAAAATGGGCAGAAGACCTAAACAGACATTTCTCCAAAGAAGATATACAGACTGCCAACAAACACATGAAAGAATGCTCAACATCATTAATCATTAGAGAAATGCAAATCAAAACTACAATGAGATATCTCACACCAGTCAGATTGGCCATCATCAAAAAATCTAGAAACAATAAATGCTGGAGACAGTGTGGAAAAAAGGGAACACTCTTGCACTGCTGGTGGGAATGTGATTTGGTTCAGCCACTATGGAGAACCTTATGGAGGTTCCTTAAAAAACTACAAAAACAACTACCATATGACCCAGCAATCCCACTACTGGCCATATACCCTGAGAAAACCAAAATTCAAAAAGAGTCATGTACCAAAATGTTCATTGTAGCTCTATTTACAATAGCCAGAAGATGGAAACAACCTAAGTGTCCATCATTGGATGAATGGATAAAGAAGATGTGGCATATATATACAATGGAATATTTCTCAGCCATAAAAAGAAACGAAATTGAGTTATTTGTAGTGAGGTGGATGGACCTAGTGTCTGTCATACAGAGTGAATTAAGTCAGAAAGAGAAAGACAAATACCGTATGCTAACACATATATATGGAATCTAAGAAATAAAAAAATGTCATGAAGAACCTAGGGGTAAGGCAGGAATAAAGACACAGACGTACTAGAGAATGGATTTGAGGATATGGGGAGGGGGAAGGGTAAGCTGTGACAAAGTGAGAGAATGGTATGGACATATATACACTATCAAATGTAAAATAGATAGCTAGTGGGAAGCAGCCACATAGCACAGGGAGATCAACTCGGTGCTTTGTGACCACCTAGAGGGGTGGGATAGGGAGAGTGGGAGGGAGGGAGACACAAGAGGGAAGAGATATGGAAACATATGTATATGTATAACTGATTCACTTTGTTATAAAGCAGAAACTAACACACCATTGTAAAGCAATTATACTCCAATAAAGATGTAAAAAAAAAAAAAACTATTGCCTTAGTTTTGTTGAACTTGTTTTATTTGATGAGATTTCTATTTCTTACTGATGACTCTGGGTTTTCTGTAACCAACAGACCTGCACAGAGGCTTAGTCCAGATGGAAGGATGATATGGAAACATAGACCCCTTCTGAAAGAATCCCTAGTCCAGAGTAATGAGATAATATTATTGTGTGGGTTCTTGTGCTGAACTTCTCTCTTAACCTTCACAAAAGTTTCCTGATACAAATCACAATTAGTCCAAGTCTTCCAAGATCATTCACTACAAGTTGTTTTGCTAAAAAATTAGCCTAGGCTGGGTTTTGAAGAATGATATAGAAATAAAGTTTGAGCATCAGATTCTTGAAGGTTTTCATAATTTTCCCTAGAGGGCTTATACACTAACCCTCACCTGAAGAGATTTCTTGGATCACTTTTCCTTTCCCCTTCATTTTTCATAATTTCTTCGGAGGAATTAAATATATCTAAGAAAGGTCAAAGACTTCAGCTATAAACATTTTTTGCATGATTTCTGGGAATTTCCTAGATTCCTATAGTTAACAAGGGAAAATTATGTTAGGCAAAGTATGAACAACAGTCCTAGAAGGAGTAAACTCAGGAATGAAAAGTTTGGGCTGTATAGAAGGCCTAAATCTAGGCATACTTTTGGGGATAATAACTACGATGGTAAAATATTCTTTTGGGAAAGAAGTGAATTGCCACAAACCAGGTTTGCTGGATTAGCTAAAATTTATTCTTTTTGAGAGCATTTAGGTCTGCAGAATACTCTTTTTTAGAATTGTTCTCTTTTCCTAAAGGGTTCTATGCCAAGAAAAAGTAAAGGCAAGTATCTTAAGTGGCAGAGTCCTCAACAGAAAGTATTTAGATAAAGGTGGTTCATTTCAGCTCTATAAATTGGGTAACTCTACCAGATATCCAGAATAAGCCAATTCCATTCCTTCATTTACTCATGCAGAAAATTGTATGGATCTGAGAGATATTTGGGAGATACACTCTATAGGCTATCTTGATGGATTAAGCTAAGAATGAAAGTTGATAGAAGAGTTACGATCAATTTACCGTACAGCAATTCACTCAGTTGATTGATGGAATTGATCCACTGCATATTTTCTCATGAGCTAAGCATAAACTCATATCAAAATTTTTATGAGCAGGTACTGTTTTTCCATAGTATATTTCTTTAAGGAAGCCTTCTATAAGATCTCCATATAGTTTGGAGACATATATGTGAGTGCAGGAGAATAATAAGAATTATAGTAGAAAACACTAAATTCTAAAAACTTGACAAGTATTTACTCATTTAATTCTCACAGCAGCTATTTTTATGATCCTCACTTTAGAAATCAGCAAACTGAAACAGATTAAATAACTTGTTTGATTACATAGCAAATAAGTGATGGGAACAGGATCAAATGAGATAGTCCATTTCCAGGGTTCTATACTCTACTATGCAGCCTTCTTGGGTGTAATTTAATACCTGCTATGTTTTTTTGTCTTTCCTCAGTATAATTATCTGCCTTATCTTTGAAATTACATCTGATTGGTAAATGATAGCCTTTTTTTTTTTTTCCTTAAGGCAGAGCCAGAGAGTAAGAATAAATAAACTTCTTTGTGAAAATACATTCTTCAATATTAGACACCGGCCAGTCTCAGCTAATTAATTATTGGGGTGTTTCTACTAGTCTAGTACCATAACCATTAGGTCAACTATTAGGGGATCACAGTAAAGAAGGCGTAGAAGAGCAATTCTCAAAAAAATAAACTTTTCAGGAGGAAAATACCTTGGCTAACCTTAAACTGAATTATACATTGGACAAGTCATTCTCAAATCTCACAAAAAACGATATATTAAGCCATTTTTCCCCTGTTGTTCACACTTACTAAAATATAGACATTTTTTCAAAGATATCTGTCCCGTAAAACTTTTATAAATCATTTTTTAATGGCAGAAAATTATTAAAGCATTTGCTCAGCAAGACAATGGTAGAATTAATATAAAAGATAAATTTAGTTTATGAAAGTCACATTACCTTTTTGGTGTTTTGGAAAGGGGATATCCAAAGTGAAAATGTATGGATAAACTTTATTGCAGAAATGACAAAATTAGGGGTTAGCTGCTCAAAGAAAATTTATTGACACTCACCACGTTAGTAAAGAGAAATGCTACAAAATGCCACTTAAACAGATATTTCAAAACATAAAGATGCTGATGTTGTCATAGCAGCTGAGCCAGGTCAACCAAGGAATTTGTAGCTGTTACTTATGTGGTTTGCGACACCAATTAAACAATCTGCAGAAATGGATCCCCTTTCTCTCACAGGGTCCCATAGATTTCCAGCAAGTAGACTGAAATCTCCAGGTCTTTTGGTCAAATTAGAGCTGTTACCATGCATGAGGTTTTACTTAAAGATGTTTACTGATCAGGAAAACTTAACATTTCTGTGAACTGGTTTTTGCTTCTGAAAAAAAAAGGTACTTATTTCAAGAACTGTAGATATCATTTTAGGCCAATTGTTAGGCTTTTGTTTTGTTGAATGGATTAAATTTGAGGCCAGAACTAAATTGCTCTGTGCAGCTGAGGGGATTTTAGAGGCAGAGAGAGGAAAGAGAGGAGGAGAGACCTTAAGTCAAGAGAAATGAAAGATTAGAGGTTTTGGAGCGAGAACAGAGGTGAGTGGTGACAAATGATGATTTAAATTTTGCTCCGAAGCATAATGTTAAGACAATAAATCTTCCAATGTACTTGGAACTGAGTTTATTATTGGGGGAAACTGACAAAGTCTTGAACCTAGCTGAGTGTGAGCAATGTGAAGGACTCAGTCAAATTCTGGGTACAAAGTCTAGTTACACTTGCTGGAGGAGAGTAGGACCTGAAGGGGAGAACTGTCTCAAAGAGCTGTTCCCTACCTCATGCCCCAACTCTTCAGTCTTCCTCTGCCCCCATCATCTCTGCTCAACAGTGCAGCATCCTGTCCACAACTCGCTTCCCCATCACCAGCTTCTTCATTCCCCAAATATCCACTATCACACTCCTTACCCCAGAGTTTTCAGAGG
This sequence comes from Orcinus orca, assembly GCF_937001465.1. NCBI lineage: Eukaryota > Metazoa > Chordata > Mammalia > Artiodactyla > Delphinidae > Orcinus > Orcinus orca. The sequence goes on from NC_064565.1 coordinate 69,543,558, forward strand.
TGACAAAACTCCTGTGAGCTCTTATACTTATTTATTGCAGTTTATTGCAAAATAGAATTAGAGCTAGGGACCAGGTTTTGGGTGCCTGAAAATGTAGCAAGTGCAGGCATTGAAGAAAGCGAGGAGCTTTGGGGGAATGTCCCCCACATTTAGTTTTCTCTTTTGTCATTTATCTGTAGATTTATTTTAGATCTTTTAGCTAACAAAAAAAAATATGGTACAATATAGTGGGTAATACCATTTCATTTATATGAACTCACCATTAAAATGAGACTTCCCTAGAATCAAGTCAACTCTCCCCTACTCAACACTGACAGAGCTCTTACCCAGCCATGAGCAGGAACCAGCAATGATCTAAAGCTGAACATCCCATGAGTTCAGCTCTCAAAAAAATCTACAGGCATTTGTTTTGCACCCAGTAGGCCTGTGTAAATGTATTTGGAATGACCTCATTAGTAGTTCTCAATATTTTGTCAGACTCTGTAGTTTTAGCATGTGTAACACATTCTGATTGTGATATCTCATCATATGCAATGGTTCTCATTGGGTGGAGGATGGTGCACACCTCCAAAGGGAAATGTCAGAATCTTAAGGCATGTGTAATTGGAATCATTTTCTAAATCTCCCCCAATCCCACTCCTATACCAACACTGATTTTGGTACACCCCTTCTGAATACATTTTTCTCTTCCCATTCTGGGACTTGCAAGGCAGAACATAAGTATTCCAACTGCAGTACGAATAAGATGGCTATGCTTATTATGTAAGTGATAGGCTTCTTGGAGAAGGCATTTTAATGGAGTTTTGGAAGATAGGTAGGATTTTAGTAAGCAAAGTGCAGGAGGGGGTGCAAGAAGTGCATTCCATGAGGAGGAAAGAACAAGGATAAGGGTAGAGAGAAAGTCCACTGACTTTTCCAGGAGAAGGCAAATGTTCCAGGGTAGAGACATGCGACCGAAAACAGATATTTTAAGGGACAGCATCATCAAGGTACGTACTGCTGTTTTCTGAGTACAGCTGGGCAGGGTGAAGCTGGCTCAGATCCTAATCTGTACTTGGCTTGTCTTGACCATGAGCTGATCAAGTTTCCTGCTCTCCCTTTCATGTCCTCTGCATTCATTTAAACGCACAGAAGTGTTCTATTTTTTGTTGTTGTTGTTGTTGTTGTACGCGGGCCTCTCACTGTTGTGGCCTCTCCCGTTGCGGAGCACAGGCTCCGGACGCGCAGGCTCAGCGGCCATGGCTCATGGGTCCAGCCGCTCCGCGGCATGTGGGATCTTCCCGGACCGAGGCATGAACCCGTGTCCCCTGCATCGGCAGGCGGACTCTCAACCACGGCGTCACCAGGGAAGCCCAGAAGTGTTCTATTTTTGACCTAATTCTGTGAACTAGAGATAAACCATGCCAAACTTTTAAAAAATAAAGTATTCCCGATGATGCTAATATGCTTACAGGGTTGAAAACTATTGAGTAATACCTTTACAATAAATGAGCGAGTGAATGAATGAATAACACACAAGCACATACTCATTGTGTGAACTGTCACTTAAGCTCTTCCAGGGTTAAGCGACTTTGGTGAATGCCACCTCTTAGAACTTTATAATTCTGATCTTCCAAATGTTCCATTCCATCAAATGCATATTTCTGCTCTACTGCACTAATAATATAATGTAGATTGCTAGCTGAAGAGACTAAATTAGAAATAGGAACAATAAAATAAATATATAATAGAATATATAATTTAATATATAATGTAATTTACTAATAATTTAAAATATGATTTAAAATAATTTAAAATATGATTATTTATTTTAAAAATTAGTAGCAAGATCTCATTTAAACTGTTAACTTACATTTTTGAACCATAATTAGAAAATGAGTGAGCGCTAGTGAAAATAAGTGAGCTCTAGTTTTTATCTCTGAAAGGCTTTGCTTCTCTGTTTGATTACTTGTCTCTTCTGAAATATAAAAGTATGCAAATATTTTCTCAAAACTATGCTTAAACTATCCTGGGAGTTTAGGAGTTATAACATAAAATGCATTATGTTTGGGGACTTCCCTGGTGGAACAGTGGTTAAGAGTCCGTCTGCCAATGCAGGGGACATGGGTTCGATTCCTGGTCCAGGAAGATCCCACATGCCACGGAGCAGCTGGGCCTGTGAGCCACAACTACTGAGCCTGTGCTCTACAGCCTGTGAGCCACAACTACTGAGCCCATGCGCCAGGACTACTGAAGCCCACGTGCCTGGAGCCCGTGCTCCACAATGGGAGAAGCCACGCAACGAGAAGCCTGCGCACGGCAACGAAGAGTGGCCCCTGCTTGCTGCAACTAAAGAGAGTCTGCGTGCAGCAACAAAAGAGCCAACGCAGCCAAAAAAATTAATAAGTAAATAAATGCATTATGTTTTATTAAAAGATAATGGAAAGGAGTAACTAAATATTTTGTGAAAAAATATTTATAAACATAACCTTTTAAAGTAATTCAATACAAAGTAACATGGCATGTTTTTGTTCTTTTCAAAAAATCTGTTTTTATTTTCTCTAAGCAACAGACGTAAGAGTGAGGTACACTATTCGGGACTAATAGGGACTGCTGCCAAATAAAGCAAAAAAAGTCTAGCAAAGCTCTAGGAGATCAGAGTGCAGAGTGAAACAGGTCTGTGGGAGTGAAAGTACTGCTGTGTAACTGGTTTGGGTGTGATGCTTGGGCTAAAAATTTATTCTTCCCGGGCAGTTTATCATCTATCAGCTCTAAAGATGATTTACTGAGGAAGCCTCTCTAAGTGTCCTAAGGGTTTTGGGAATAGAGTCTGAAGCCCCTCAGCCTTGTTTCCTGATGACGCCCAAGGACACGGATCCAGGTTTCCCCCAGAGAAGCAAAGGAGGAAGAGAAGGGTGGCATTCAGATGGGATTACTCCTCATTGCTCCAGTGGTAACTCTCTCACACCATGTTGAAACCAAAAGGAGGAATCAGCCCGATTTAAATAATGGAACTTTCAAAACGGACAGAACAATCTGTGGGAGTCAGTGTGTGTGTGTGTGTGTGTGTGTGTGAGACAACAGTTTCTTACATTTGTCCCTAAATTTCCCTAAGTTAGACATTGACTGAAAATGAGAATAAATTGGTTATTTGTTATAGCACTCAATTTTTAAAAGAGGCCTTTAGGATCCTGTAAGTATTTTCTTGGAAAAAAATAGTTTAACTGAATTAAAGTTCCTAAACATGTCTTAAGATTGCCCTGGACCTTGGTAGAAAACAGAGAAGGTTGTCTCATTTTTTTTAATCTTTAAAACAGATTTCTCTATGATCAAAAATGTCAGTTTCCCTCTGAAACATTTTTAAAAATATTAACCACCCTGAAAAACCTCAGAGAATTTAAAGTTATTTCAATTTGTATCACATGATTCAGTTAGCTTTAAATCATTCAAATTAAAAGACAAATGAACTTTCAATCTTTTTTTTTCTTGCAAAGTAGTAAAAAGCACTTGATAAATGTTAATTGAGTAATATTGTTTTAAATAAAGTCAATTTAACAATCAAACTTTATTTTTAATTTCTCTTCTGAAACAACTGCAAAAGCTGTTTGTCTTGTTGAGCTGATGCTGTGAACTGTTATCTGGTTTTGTTCCCACTGGTCACCATGGTCCATGCCCATTCAGACAAGTAGACATACATATTATTAGTGAAGTACCCAGAAACAATGCATACACTCTTAGTCTTCAGATTCATAAGCCACATCCATCAATGGGACAAAGTTTCTTGGAAAATACTTAGTCAAGTTCTATACTTCCCCACTCATACCTCCAGAAGATATCTAGGTTTCTCATTTCCTGGATATGGACTGAGGTTTTTACCAAGAGTAGCAAGAAGGATAAGGGTAGCCTTCAGAATGGAGGTGGCACAGGTTTGACTCATTGTTCCAGTGGCAATTTTTTCCATTCCTATGGAACCAGAGGAAGATGGGAGAGAGAAGAGAGTTGGAAGATACAAGAGGGCTAGAAACTTACAGCCTCTGAGACAGGACCCTGGGTTTAGCCAGACCTGTCACATTTTGGGTTATTTCTAAGTGGGAAAGTATGAAAGATTTTATAGATAAATTAAGGCATCTAGGAGTAGAGGAGACCTTGTCTCCTCAGAATTCCCATATCTGGAATTCTGAAAGGTAGCAGCAAGGTAGGTGCTCTCAAGTACAAGGACTGGAGTAGTGGCTATATGGAAGGTCAGGGTAAAGAGCCTGGGAGAACCCTGCAGTCTTCAGTCATATGTAAGGAAGAGCAGCCTGTTCTCAGGCCATGAGAAGCATCAAGAGGAAAGAAGAATGAGAGAGGGTAAGCAGGCTGGGGAGAGCAAAGGTTTGACAGCCTATAATGGTAGAAACAAGGGGTCCCGTGTCAGAAGCAGGAGCTGATAATTGCCAGAAGCAGATGGGAGGGTATAGGTCTGGGAAGATGAGAGGGAGAGTGTCCAGAAGTCAAACAAGGACTGGTACTTATCCCAAATCCATAACACCTCATTAGTCTCCGGGGACTTTGATGTTATCTAAAGAAGAAGGAAAAGGAGGTTAAAAAATCTGAATTTTTCCTCCCCAGTATCCTAAATTGACCAGGCTTACTCTGATTCAAGTAAAACATTTGACTGATAAGTTTATGCTTTCTACAAACATGTAACAAAGGGGACTTCAGCTGGAAACTATGTTTGGTCACAGAAAAATAATGGAAGTTACATTATCTGTGCATCTGATTTGTGGCCTAAGAAATAGTATAGTTATATACTATTTGAAAAACTTAAATACTTAATAGTTTTAAAAAATCTACACAGTATTTGGATACATTTTCTTCTGTCTCATGTTTTCTGTCAGGATCCAAGAAAACATCTCTGCTGAATGAGACAACAGCTATTTGGGTCATCATGGATAATTCTCAAAAAACATGGCATTGAGTGGAAAGCTAAACATAAATGAATTTATATGACATGATTCCATTTTCACCAAGTTTTAAAATAAGCAAAACTAAGCTATATATTGTTTAAGGTTATACAAAGGTATAATTATCACAAAATTCAGGGTAGTGATTAGATCATGGAAGGAAGAGAAGGAAAGAAATGATTAGAGAAGGACGTATAGAACTACTAAGGCATGGCACAATATTCTTGGCCTAGATGGTAGGTTTCCTCCCTCTCTCCCTTTCTCTTTTGTTCCTTCTTCCTTTCCTCTGTTCCTCCCTCCCTCCCTCTCTCCCTCTCTCTGTCTCTCCTATTTTTTTTTTTCAACATATAATTGTTTGAATTTCGAATTCATGACAGTCACTGTTCTAGGAGCTTGGAATACATCAGTGATCAAAACAAACATCCTTGTTCTCATGAACCTTATTTTTAATGGGGTAAGAGAGACAATAAAAATTAAGGCTAATAAGGCAATTATTTATAGACTAGACAGTGTTGTGTTATGGGGAAATAGTTGGTGGGGGTTATCGGGGGCAAGGGAGGAACATGGGTGGAATTTGAAAATTTTTTCCAGGGGAGGAGTCATTCATTGACAAGGTGACAGCTGAAGCTGGACTTGAATGCAGAGAGGGAGGCAGCTATGTTGTATTTGGGGGAGAGGCATTTCTAACAATGATGCCGGTACAAAGCTCTTAAAGCAGAAAGGTATCTGACATGTTGTAAGACAGGAAAAAAAAGAACAGTGTGGAGGTCAGTGTGTCTGGAGTAAGGCAAGCGGGTGAGGAGAAGAGAAATGCAAATTGACTCAGCAAGATGAAGGAGGTGAGCGTGGATCACAGAAAGCTTTATGGGCAGCAGTATGTTGCACCAAGACCCAATTGTTACATTTCAGAAATTTTACAAACTATTTGTTAAAACTACTTCTTAAAAGTAAAATTATATAAACTTACAATTAAATAAACTGTATTCAAAAAAAAGGTGATAAATACTCAGAACTCATCATTGCCTAATTATTTTGATACATTTTACTATTATCTGTGTTGCGAGGTTATTTCTACCATATCTGTAAAATGCAAATATATAACATGCACCTTTTCCCAACTCCATGTTTAGAGAAATTATATGGATAGCTTGAAACTGGCCATGGTGGGGATATTCACACCATGGATATCATCAAACTTTCCGAATTGGGGCTCAAATTATTGTTTTATTGATGTCTAAAATGGTGGAGATAATGATAAAAATAGAGATTGAATTTAAGACTGTGTCATGTCTATAGCTGCTACATTATAAATAGCACAAAAATTGAGGGAATTTTCTTCCAGCATTCAAATGCCACTAACCAATTAAATGACCAAGAAACCATCTGCATCTCTGATGAACAAGTAAAGTTGATATATGCCTATGTTTTCTAAGTTCTGACATATATTTATGTACTTTCATCTTACTCCTTGATAGAAATGAAAATATCAGTCTGAATGACACCCATTTGTCTGTTGCAACCGTAAGTCGACAATGGACACAAGAGTTTGTCAAAAATCAGTGAAAGCATTCTGTGATAATCAATTAGCTGTATAGAATTTATAATAGACTATTGTATATTTTATTATTACTTATAAATTATGTGCTACTCATTCTTTATATTAATAAACCTGTATAGTAATAATAAACCTGTATATATACATACATATATATACATATATATGTGCGTATATATACATACTTTTTTTGAACTAGTTGTTAAACTTTGCCAGCATCCTACTTCTTTGTAGGCCACTATAATGATTGTCTATTATAAGAATGTACACTTTGTTATTTACTTATAAATAGTGCATATGTTTTTATGTATTCCTTTTCAGTATACTATATTTCACAATTAAAAAAAATAAAAAACTAAATAACTTTAAAAATCCTATGTAAACACTAAGGAAATTGAATCAGCAGATAAAATTATCCCACAAATAAAACACTAGGCTTAATGGTTTTTAAAGATAGTTCTACCAATTTCACATAAGCTCAAGAATTTTAAAACTCCAACTCATTTTATGAGGCTAGTATAACCTCAACACTAAAACTAGACAAGGTCAGTATGAGAAAGAAAAATAACAGCTAATCTCACCCACAAATATAAATTTTATAATGCCAGCCAAAGTAATACATACACTTTTACAAAGTTAATACCTAACAATTAAGTTGGGTTTATCCAAGGAATACAAGATAGTTCAACATTAGAAAATCTATTAATATAATTCACTGTATGAACCAATTAAAAAGAAAAATAGTGAATTATTTTAAAAAGCTACAGAAAAGACATTTGTTAAAACTAAACACTTTATTTTAAATTTATTTTCTTAATATTGATGGGAAATTAACTTCATAAAGAGCAGATCAAAGAAAGTAAGAAATATCACACTTATGCTGAAACATTAAACATCCTCCCTTTAAATTCAGAGACAAGCTGAATGCCATTATCACTTCCATTTCAGATCATTCTGGATAAACTTGCTAGTGCAGTTGACTAAGAAAAACAATTATAAAAGATATACATTTCGGAAAGGAAAAAACTGTCATTATTTGCAGAAGATAAGTATTCAAAGGCAAATTGGATTTGTATACACCTGCAAGAAATACTCATTCACAAAATCAATAAAAAATATTAAATACTGATGGAAAATCCAACAAAATATATTCACAAATTTAAAATATAGTTTTGTTGATTATAAATATTAAGTGATTACATAACATATTATATGCTTAGTATGGTGCCTAACATCTAATATCACTATCAAATATTTTCCATCATCATTACTATTGTTATTATTATCAAAGAAAAATGAGCTTTCTGAGAAACATGAAAGAAGACATAGGAATGATAAGATATATATGAATAGGATGACTCAATACCATAAAGATGACAATTCTCCCCAAACTGATATCAAAGAAATTCTAATCAAAATCCTATTTTTTGCCTTCTTTTTTGGTGGAACAGATGAGCTACTAAGCCAAAAGCAGGTCTCAAAATGCTCAAATGAATAATATTATATTGAACATATTCTATGACTCTCAAGCAATTATGTAGGAAGTAAGTCACAAAAAGAAACTAGAAAACACTGCTATGTTTGAGATTTTTAATACATATTCTAAAATGTCAAGCTTGCCTTAAGCTAGCTCTAGGTTTCCTTCTGGTTCTAAACAGCTGTGATTTGGGCACAGTGCAACTCCAGTAGCGTCTCAGTTCCCATGTTGCTTCCTTTTCTCACTTCTTAATCATCTTTGAGCCTAGTATTTTGGGGTCTGAATCAATATCAAATAAATCAGAAAATTACTCAGTACAGTAAAAAACATAGTGCATTCCATTCCAGACTGACCACCCAGATTTCATTCTGGGACATAACTAGTTTTCTCAAGTACACATTCTCTTTGAGAAGATGGAAACGAAAACAGATCTGGGATTGATTTATGGTTTTTATTCCAATCTAGGTGGATTTGGTGGACCTGGGTCAATTTGGAATTCTTGTGTCTAAAGAGGAACCAGTCTCTCAGGTGACTTACAAAAGCAACCCTTCTGCTTCAAGGGAGAACAGATATTTGTGTTGCCATTCAGGTACTGTTCTAAACAAAACCTAATCTACTCCAGCTCAGCTTCAGACCCAGGTGTTGCTCATGACGCAGGATGGCAGGCCACCAGTGAAAATGAGTTACTTTTATATGGCACTTTAAAATGTACACATTTCTTTCCTGTACAGGACTTCCTTGGTTGTTAATTGGGGGCATCTCTCATCCGCTGGCCATCAGTATAGGCAAATGTACTCTTTTATTTTTTCTCATTTCCTTGGTGCCTTGTTCTCAAAGCTGCATCACAGACATTCAAAACTCTGGAGCATGAATGCGGATTGGTCAGAATTTATGGGAATGTCTGCTCCTTCATTAGGACAAATAGGATTTTCCCAATAATAACATGTACTGAGGGTAAGAAAAGTTATGTGATTGGCCTGAGACTCCATAGGTAGAAATAGAAAAGTGACTTTCCTCACCATTTCCCTCCACCTGCCTCACTAGAGGACAGTTACACACCCTCTTAAAATCTCCTGTTTGCTCTTAAGTAATACAGAAAAACATAGAGACTGGGCAGAGACTTAAGATGCTGAGGAAAGCTGAATAGATAATGAAGGCATTTTCCTCACACTAAATGGATAAATTTAACCAAAAAAAGTTTGGGTTGGAGGAAAGAATTTTTTCCTTTTTGTGTTTGCCATTCACTGGCTTTACTTTTTGAAAACACACTGTGTCCAAAAGGAATGCATTTACATACAACATTCTTAAACAGATTGTTCTCAGATCCTTAACAGAAGGCTTACTGAATGAAATGACTCTTTAAAAAAGTGTTTTGTTTTAGTGATGACCTACGAGCTGCATACCTTGGGGCCGAAGCATCCATACCTTCTACTGCTCTAGGATTAGTGGGATGTTTTTGAGACAACTATGAAATATAGTTTCAGAGCCGGCATGATGATGACCAAACATCCGGGATTCTGCTCAGAACCGTGATGTTTAATCAAGCATCATATAACCTGCTTCTTTTCATCTCAATGCAATAAGGAAAACTTCATCTTCAGTATATTTAAGACCAGAGGTGATGGCAATGGGAAATTACAATGGCAGTATCTGATACACACTGATTTTAAAATAGATGTCTATTCTAGTTGCTGTGCTTTCACAGCAGATCACATTTAAAAATTTTTTATTATGAAATATTCTATTCATAAAAAATGGATATTTACATATATAAAGCATATATGTTAGGTATAACCATAATCACCAAATGAACATGTATGTCTAGAACCCAACCAAAGAAGTAAAATATTACTAACTCCTAAATAAATTCTCCATCCTTTCCCTAGATTCTCCATTCTGAATATTTTCCCCATCATTCTTTAGTTTTATCATGTGTGTATTCTAAAACCTATTATTCAGTTTTTAGTTTTTTTAAACTTTCTATAAATGGTATCTTGCTATATTATAGCAGCTTGCATATTTTGCTTAATATCATTTGTGTCTTTCATCCCTGTTGATATTCACAGTGAAGTTTTATTTTTCTTAACAGCTGTATGCTGGTTCATAATATGAATATGAATCACAGCTTATGAATTCATTTTACTGTTGTTTGCAGATTTTTGCACTCATGAACAATGCTGCAATGGATGTTTTGCTCATGTCTTCTGATGCACATGAGCAAAAGTCTCTCTAAGGTAAAAATACAGAAGTGAGATTGTTGGGAAATATGGCATGTGCATCTTCAGCTTTTTTTTTTTTTTTTTTTTTGCGGTACGCGGGCCTCTCACTATTGTGGCCTCTCCCGTTGCAGAGCACAGGCTCCGGATGCGCAGGCTCAGCGGCCATGGCTCACGGGCCCAGGCGCTCCGTGGCATGTGGGATCCTCCCGGACCGGGGCACGAACCCGTGTCCCCTGCATCGGCAGGCGGACTCTCAACCACTGCGCCACCAGGGAAGCCCCAGTTCATTTCATTTTTACTTTTCTTCTTCAAAATCATACATAAGGTTTTCCTATCTCTCTTGGACCCAAACCAATGATTACATCATGTTACCCATCTAACACATTGCCTACATTATTCCCACTTGCCCAATTTCCCTGTTTCACTTGCCTCCTGTTATTTCTTGCATGTCAGCCAAGCTCCACATCCCAGATATTGTGCTAGTCATTTTCTCTTTCTGAAAACTTATTCCCCCACCTCTTATGCCAGACCTCCCCATAAGTCTTTCTAACCTCCTCCATGTATTTATTTACATTATCACTTTCTCAGTAAAGCCTTTCCTAGCCACCTTATTTAAAACTTCAATCCTGGGCTTCCCTGGTGGCGCAGTGGTTGGGGGTCCGCCTGCCGACGCAGAGGACACGGGTTCGTGCCCCGGTCAGGGAAGATCCCACATGCCGCGGAGCGGCTGCGCCCGTGAGCCATGGCCGCTGAGCCTGCGCGTCCAGAGCCTGTGCTCCACAACGGGAGAGGCCACAACAGTGAGAGGCCCACGTACCGCCAAAAAAAAAAAAAACTTCAATCCTACTCCTAATTCCCATTTTTTCATGAAGGTAGGTATTATTGTCTCTTTAGTTTTTTACTGTATCCCAGAAGCACAGTAAATAATAATTACAATAATAAAAGCCAACTCATGTAGTAGCTACTATTTTAGGTACTTGTAAGCAGATTACGTAAATCAACTCATTTAATTCTCCCAAAAACCGATGTGGAGAGAGAGGACTTCCTGTTAGAGTGATGTAAAGAGGCCGAGGGTTTCCTCTCCACAGAAAACAAGTATACAGTTGGAAAACATTAACAAAAACAACTATTCCATCACACCGGAAATCAATCAAGGCAACACAACACTCTGAGAAGCATTTATTGAAAAATTTCTGGAGATTCAGGTAAGAACAAGAGGAACCTGTGACCTTCTTGCCTGGAGCTACTCCCAACCTCCTCCACCAACCCCAGCTTGAGAGTGGAAAACAGCTTTGCTGCCAGAGGAGGTAGACTCAGTTTGGGTTGGAACAAGAGGGAAACAAAACCCTGTTTTCCCCAACATAAAGGTGGATTTAGTTTAGAATAAATGGGGAAAACCCACAGTTTTGCAAGCCTGAGATTGTGGTCCAAGTTTGGGGTAACTGGTAGACCAGCAGGATTTAACAGAAAAATCCTAGCAATCAAAGAGCCCTGGAAGGGCTGAGATAGCTCTCCACTGATTATCTGAGGAACATCTCTGACTGGCTGAGGAAGAACCTTGAGAGGGTCTTCCTGCACTAGTTTGATTTTTCAAAACAATGTTAGAAAGCAGTCTCATATTCTTGAATTTCAAGAAGATGTTTTAAATGTTAATTATTAAATATAAAGTCTGTATTTCTAAAACTTTAAAAAATATCAGTTACAAAGTTTTCTAAGGTTTTTGTGTTATTTGGTGGAAAGGTAAAATTATTGGTTAACCTCTTTGTTATTTACTATTGATTATACATTTAAAATCTTCTAATTAATTATGAGAATAATAGGAATAGAGTGCAAATGTTTCAAACCATAAAGGAAATAAATTAGGATAGAACAAAAACTTAAGCAGTAAAAATGAAGGCAAGAAAAGTGGGAAAAAAAAATAGTAGATTAGGACTATCCCTCTGAATTAAAAAAATGGACGGATATTGAATTTTCTTGAATGTTCTTTCTGCGTCCTTTGAGACGCATTTTTCACCTTTTATCATTAATATGGTGAATTGCAGTAATAGAATTTTTAAATGTAAAACCAAATTTGCACTTCTGGCATAAACCCAATGTGGTAATAAATTCAGTCTGCAAACCTATGACTTCAGTAGAGGTAAACAGGTGCCCTCAGGAGAGATTGTGGCTCCAAAGTTTCCTTATTTCTCTGAATTTCTGTTTTATCTTTATTTGGACAGGTCCTAAGGGTGTCAATTTTTTTCAACAATATTTCATCCAGCATTGTTAGTTGTTTTTACCATATTTCTTTAAGTTTATCTAGATCACCATTGTGTTGGAAATAGAAACCAAGTGTACAATTTTATAAATAATGAAAATTGGACATTATTTGCTTTATTCAAACTATGTGTACTCTACACAAATACCCCTTGGAAATTATATTATCAAAATACTTTATAATTTTAATTTGCTTAAAGCCAGACTTCCTGTGCTCAAATCTTGGTTCTACATTTTCTAACTGCAGAACTAAGTTATTATTACTCAATTCCAGAAATGTAAGTTGAAAACTTTATGCAAATCTAAAATTTACCTCTGTGTGCAACACAACATTCAATAGATCACAGTGCCAGAAAGTTTATTAGAAAGGGAGCAATTGTAGCCCTAATACAATTTTGACACAATGTTTTCTTTTATGACAAATAGGTTCCAGGTGATGGGTTGATATTTGGGGTTCACTGTTGTTCATTTTAGTTAAAACTTTCTTAGAACAGAGTGTATCTTGGTCAATTGGATTCTTTGGATTTGTTGAAGATAAATATTTCAAGTCAATTTTTTCAAACTTTTTTGAAAGATATGGGACAGTAAAATAGGAGGGAGTGGGAAAAACCTTGGGGTAAAGAATCAGTTTTGACTCTAGTGCTTAGAAGCTGTGTGATCCTCGGTTTCCAAACGTATAAAATGGGGATAATACTTTCTACTTCACAAGGTTGTAGGAGGAAAATAGGACAATACGTCTAAAATGCCTGGTACATAGGAGGGGTTTCAGAAATCTTGTTTCCCTCCTCTCTTCCCTTCATTGCTGAAAATCTAATATATTCATTCATTTTCCTTTCTGAATGAATATATTCAAAGTGAAGTTTAAGTATTCATTCATTCTTTCATTCAAAACCACATTCAGTAAATAATTTTACAGCACCTGTAGTATGCCAGGGACATGCCAGGTCTGAGAAATAATGACAATACAATAGATATTGTTCCTGTTTTCAAACAGCTTATGTCTAGCGATTTATATCTTATAGTGCTTCAGGGTCAATATCATGAGCATAATTTGTTCATATAGAGGGGAAATTCTAGTCACTTGAAGTCTCCAGTTAGATGGGTTTGAAAATGTTTTAGTATGGTCATCTGGATCTCGTATTGTGTGATGTTTTTTATTGAGCGACAATAATGTATGACTACAAAGACCCTTTGTAAGGGCCAGGAATAGCTATATAATTGCAAGACGCAGTGCCAAATAAAAATAAGGCCCCTAGCTCCAAATTTTTTAAGAATTTCAAGATGATGATACTAGAGTATTTAATTATGCATAGGGCCATTCTGAGTGGGGGGTGGGGGAGGAACTGTGTGATCACACAGGTTATACATCGAGGAAGTGGTCCTTGTAATGGCTGTATAGAGCCACAAATGTTTGGGAAACTCTGTTTCCTTTCAACTAAGATCAGACTTAAGTGGCTGGGAGAACACAAGTTACAGACTCAGATGAAGGCATTAGATTGGTATTTTTAAAAGTTTTCTAATAGCAGAGGTGGAGAAATAATGCAGCCCCATCCAGGATTAACTAACTATTTAATTAAACAAATATTTACTGAGTGCCTGTGATATGCCCAGCACTGTACCAGGAGCTGAGGAAACCCTGGGAAACACAGTAGACCATGACCCGACTTTTGAGGATTGTACGTTCCCATGTGGAAGACAGAGGATAAGGAAAGGAATAAATCAACATCATTGATTATGGACTAGTGATACCACTTTGAAATGACTAAACTGGGTTTGAATAGGGGAAACCAGGACAGAGGACATTACTTTTAGTGGTCAAGGAGGGTCTCTTTGGTGGGCGGCCTAGCATGGGGTTTTAGGGCACTGCATTTGTAGAGGAAGAATGAATTTCAGCTCCTTCACTTACTAGTTGTGGGATTTGAGGCCAGTCACATAACTGTCCTCTGCCTCAGTTTCCTTATCTGTAAAATGGGAATGATAACAGTAAGATCCATGTGAGAATTTAAAAAGTTATTAAGTACTGTGTTTTTCAAATTAGAAATAAAATACAGATTGCAGAGGGAGGAACACTCCAGCCAAGGAATGAATCAGCCAGCCAAGAAGGAATCAGCCTTGCAAAAGCTCCAAGAGGAGAATTCCTGGCTGAAGAAACAATCATTGCAAAGGCCCTGGGGTATTATAAGAACCTGCCAGAATGCCACTGTGCAGGGAGTATAAAGCATGAGAGAGATAGGTCTATGGGATGCAGCATGAAAGGAGATGGGCCAGATGTGGAATTTCAAAGCTAATTTCCTGCATGAAGGATAATGACTGATACTAACTCACATGCCTTGGAAACCAAATAGACTAATTAATCTGAATAAAAAACATGTCAGAAATACAGAGCTAGCCTCCCATTTGTTTTCTTTGGTAGCCGATTACAAACGATTCTCCCAACTCATCCGTGAACCTGTCAGCCAAAGAAGTAATTTAGCAAAGCTGAAACAAACATATACTCAAATCTCTAACACTAAGTGTTGCATTCCTAATGCAACACAAAACTACTTGGAAAGCCTAAAACACAGGATCAAAAGCACCTCTAGAAATGAACAGGATGTTACTGTGCCACATAAAGTCTTGTCGCTCTTTTATTGTCCCATCCTTCACATCCACTTCACTGCCACCCATGTCAATACTTCTGCAGCCCACATGGCACAAACAGAGCAGAATGTCTTTTTATTTAACATACAAACCAATTTTCTTATGAGTAGTCAAAGGGTAGCCAAATTCTAAACACCTCCAAGGGCTTGCATATTTTATAAAAGAAGAAATCTAGGGGGAAGAAATCCAACATCTCAGAGGAGGAGTTAGGACAGAGAGAGATAGTAGTAAACCTTCATAAACAACCGTACCTTGAGCAGCTAATTCTTTCCACCTCTCTTTGTTCTGCTGGATGATGTCCGCCAGGTTGTTTTTGAAGCTCTTCAGGTCCACGCTTGCAAGGGAGTAGTCTGGGGAATAGGTTCCATCATTCATGGTGCCTTTCATATTTGATCGTCTAGAGGAATGAGAAAGATGTGATAACATAAAGGTGCTTGAGCTAATAGTAACCACCAAAGAAAACAGGAAATACCAAGGGCAGTATATGGGATGAGGAAGCAAAGCCTGAAACACGTTACAAAACCAGCTACAGAAGCAGGAAGGCAGCTGCTCAGGCCCAGTTTTGAGCACCTGTCAGAGCTGCTCACCTCCTACCTTCCTCCCCTCATGGAGAGGGCCAGGCTCTGTTGGGATTCCCAGAGCAGCAGGTCAGGGCCCACATGTATTATGGAGTGCGTGTAGGTGAGGCCTAATTAGAGCAGCAGAACCTTGAGATGAGCTGACTTAGTGGTGAGTCCACTGGTGAGCAGCACAGCGGCATCACCGTTCTGGAGCTAAAAGTGGGGTAATGGTCCCTGCCCTTCTGTCACCATTTAATCTCTAGGATAATGTGGATCTTTCTCAGGTAGAACATTCCCTCAGTTTCCTCATTAGGGCAACATTTAGGAAATGTTGGTATGTTATTTGGAAAAACTATGTGTTCAGATGGACAAGAATTTAGCATAATTTTTCTGCAACTGGAAGTTTTAAATAACATCCCTTAAAACATTTATCATTGAAAAAAATCTATATTGAAATATTTTAAGTTACATGTTATACAGATCCACTGTATTCATGTCATCTAAAAGGCTAACTTTGATGTAGGCATCTTTCTAGACATACAATTGGGCTGTGATTGATTTGTTAGCAAGCCAACACAATGCCCGTCTCCCAACTGCCCACCACTACCAGACATGTTACTATATCCAGGACATAATTCATACATTTTAATGAAAATTAAAATAACATTTATTCTCTTGAGTATTGAATACAATTCTGTTATACTCCTTAGTACTTTGATATTTTTTGTAGTGGACATCAAATTCCTAATATCAAAGGCAGATGCAATATATTGCAGAGCCATTAGGTGGCAATACTACCTAATAATTCTTCTAAGAATTTCCTGCCTAATGTAAGGAATAATAAAGATAATCATAAGTAAAAAGGAAAAGATGCAAAAAAGAAAACATCAAACCTGCTTGCTCCATAGGAAGGAGTTTTGGTTTTTGAGTCTTCCTCTATAAGAGGAATAATAATTTTCTCTGTTGAGTCTGTCAGAAGAGAAAATGTTGGCTCTACTATGAAATCAATGAAACCTACAAAAGCAAAAACATAAATAAATATATTCAAGTGTTACAATTTCCTGAATTCTAACATTAGTAATAATGCAGAGATTCTGATGCTCCTGATAACAAGTTTCAACTACAACATTGGTTCAGCTTACCCCTTGCAATTTCTTTTTTTTTTTTTCCCCCCGGTACGCGGGCCTCTCACTGGCTGCGGAGCAGAAGCTCCGGACGCGCAGGCCCAGCGGCCACGGCTCACGGGCCCTGCTCACGGGCCCAGCCGCTCCGCGGCATGCGGGATCCTCCCAGACCGGGGCACGAACCCGTGTCCCCTGCATCGGCAGGCGGACTCCCAACCACTGCGCCACCAGGGAAGCCCATTGCAATTATTTTTAATCCAATAACACAATCTTTAGAGAGAGTTTAACTGTTCTACAAAATCATCTCTCAAGCAGTGGAAGTGATACAATTTAAGCTTGCTAACTCAAGTGTATTGGGTTTCCTACTTAATATTCAGCCTCATCTTATTGTTAACAATAATTTCAGATCTAACCAGAGTCAATCTATTTTCCTCTGTTAATGAAAGGGATCACTCTTCTTTCTGAAAGGTCTTCACTTGTTCGTTGAATTTTATTATTGACTAACAAGAAATAATATGTAAGCTCCAAAGAAACTAAATAATTGAAGTTTTTTTCTCAAGCCACAGGAAGGCAACCACTTTTTTTTCTCACACTGTATCAGTCAGAGCTTTCTGCCAGTGTGTTAATATTTCAAATTGCTGTTTATTATTCCCAGGATGTAAAGCTTTAAGTTCGCAACGTGTGGGCGTATTCTGTTAAATCAGAACAGAGAACAGCATTAATCCCGCCACTTTGAGATGACAGGATTGAATAAAGAATTTTACATTGAAAGTACTCATCAAACTAGAAAATGACACACACAGAGAATGGGGCACGGTCCTTTAGGAGCATTTACCACCTGTGTTTAGGTGGAGGAGGAGACAAGCTCTGTGTACATTCAACACCCGAGGTCCCAGGAGAGGTGTGGTGCTGGAAATCAAGCACTTGTTGCCTTAAACACAACTGGGAGCAACAGACTACCATCTGAATATAAGAGAACACTGTGGGGATGCTTTTTAAATGATAGTGTTCTGGGAAATATCTATATTTAAAAAGTATCCTATCCATCAGAAACTTGGATAAAGTAATTCACATTTCAAGTAATTGTATTCACCATAGCATACATTAAGATGCTTTTTTTTTTTTTTTTTTTTTTTGCGGTACGCGTGCCTCTCACTGTTGTGGCCTCTTCTGTCATGGAGCACAGGCTCTGGACGCGCAGGCTCAGCGGCCATGGCTCACGGACCCAGCTGCTCCGCGGCATGTGGGATCTTCCCGGACCGGGGCACGAACCCGTGTCCCCTGCATCGGCAGGCGGACTCTCAACCACTGCGCCACCAGGGAAGCCCTAAGATGCATTTTTAATTCAAAAATTTCAATCGTTTTGTGTTTGAATTGATGACTTCAAGTTGAGTCAATGTTAATTGACCACCAGGGTGTTCTTTCACGTTTTGTCTATGGTTTTAAATGCCTGGGATCTAGAGACTATCAAATGAGTCACCTCTACTAACATGGCAGCAATTTACATTACGGCAATAAGCCTCACACACTTCTATTCTTCTCAGCTTGCCCAAGGAGGTCCTTAACCTGACATATTCACAACTTCTAAATGATGAGAGTCACCTGTGTTATGGTAGCTAGGAAAACAGCTGTTGGAACATGGGTAGGAAGAGGGGAAAGGTGAGAGCAAGAAGCTTTCTGACAGCTGACCACCACTTTGTAGGAGGTGGTACCAGACCAACTAGAGAGGTAAGGCAGTCATCCTTATATTTATTGATCATATAGATCAGTAATGAAGATGCTGGCCCAGGGAATAACTATTACAAATATATGAACCATGCAGCATAGCAATAATATGTTTTAATCATGGGCTGGACTTGAAGTCTCCAATATAAGCACATATGAAAAGGATAAATATGGTTGGGAGCAATATCATTTTACAGATTTCCTGTTGTTGGCTTCCCTATTCATATCATAAGAATTTTTTTCCCAAAAGAATATGAGCTAGTATATTAAGAATATTATGCAAACAGTGATAACAGATATATTAATATTTTCATTGGATTGTCCTAAATACAAAGGATTAAGTTACAGAAAATAATCAGCAACAAAACAAGAAATGCTGTCTCTTGCAAAAGAAGAAAGTCCTCTATTTTGTAAAAGGATTACAAAGAAAATAACAATTATTATTCACTAATACTGCTTTATTGAGTTCATTTTGTGAGAATGTTTCAAAATTCTTCATTCACCACCATATAGATCAGTCTAAAGATCAAATTCATCATGAATATGGAGTGAGGTTTTCATGGGTGAACAACATCATGTATCCATTTGAAAACTGACAGGCACACACCCGCTCTCCACAACCACCAATCCTCAGTATTACCTATTTGGGACTGCGCCACCATCGTTGACTTCCGATCACAAAGTGGGGAAAATGGAAGCCCCAATTCAGCTTCTTTATCTCCCTGCGGAAAGGAAAGCCCATTAGTACAGACTTGGTGTGGAGAAACTAAAAGCAGCTTAGATAAAAAGGCTTAAAAAGCTGCATATTTTATTTCTTAATTAGCATTGTGTATTTATCACAAAACAAAAAGCTATTGTTCAAGTTCATATAATTTTACTCACATGGTCTCCTTTTGGGGATATGTTGCATATGGCACACATTGCAGAAGTAAAAAAACATGAACATTTTCAGCACCTAGAGACTCCACATTGGTATTACAACCCCTTGATTATAAAGAGACAAACCTTTGCTCTTTGGAATTTTCTAAAGTCACCATAATAGTCATCTCGGTGTGTTATTTGGCATTTAATTAACAATCCATCTCACGGATTTTTCTGCTCCATTTTTCATGCCAAATACATCAGCAGACCTTCAGTATCAAGAATTCATGATTGGACGGCTTTTTAAATTTCAAAGTGTATGAGCATTTTGAAACATCTTTTTACTTATTAACCAAGTTTTACTGAATCTCCTACAGCAAGTAATGAGGAATATCTGCAACATTCTTACATTCTGTGTGCATAAATTTTATTTTAATGTATTCTTCTCAGAGAAAATTGAAATGTCAATGATTTTTTATTATTTGGTCTTATCTATTGTAGATTGAGCACAAAGGTTAAAGAATTCCATTTTTGTTTGGGTTAACATCATAATTAGATTTTCGTTTCCTGAAATAAAGGTGGCTGCTCTGGACAAAGCTTTATTATGATAAGGTTTATCAAACATTGGTTCTTTGCATTCAAGATGTGCTCACAGAGAAAAAGGAGGTAGGATACTTCACTTGCCCCATTCACTTCAACTGCCCAGACATTTGAAAGAATGCTTTGGGTTCTATTTTCTCCTAATCTGTTGGTTGTATACCTTCATGGGGTACACTGGCCTTGCATAAGACCACAACTTAGAATATATGGTTGAGATCAGGGGACAAAAGGGAGTGGCCTTTACTTTGTAGCAGAGCCCATATTACAAGGCAAACCTGTCTGAGAACTTCAGTTTCCTTTGCTTCCTCTAGCAGCTTTTCATCATGATCTTTACAACTTTATGTCAACATGTGGCTTTAAAGTTTTTATTGATGATGTTTTCTAGTGCATTTACGCTAAACTATGCCTCTGATTAGAAGGGAGAGAAAGTTTGAAATGAGAATTGCTTGGAAAAATCTAGATACAGTCACCAAAGAAGTAGGCAAAGTAGCTACAAATAGGAATGTCTCACTATGTCATGACTTAGAGAAAATAGGGCAAGAATTTCTGTGACCTTTCCCAGCAAGCCTCACCATTCCCCAAGAGAATAACATCCATTCCATTTGGAATTAATATTTATACTTGGCTTAAGGGACAGATGCGAGGGGGCAGAAATTACTGTGTCATTAGCCTTGGAGTCACAAGACGCAGAGCTAAATCACTGCTGTTCAACAGGCTGTCTCTGTTACTTCAGACACATCACAGACTTTGCCGAAATGAATTCTCCTCTGTTACCCAACTCAGTGATTTCGGTTGACTTGTTTTTAAGAATAAGGATATAATAGTATCTACCTAATAGGGTTATCCTGAGGTTATCTAAAATAATTTATGTGAAGCCTAAGGACACTGACTAATATATAGTCAATAGTCATTAAATGTTAGCTAAAAAGAATCATAATTCATAATACTAGCTAAAACACAGAGCTGTGCAAATTAGAGGTATTTATGAAGTCTAATGCACGTCTTGGATGGTATTAAACCACAAGGAAAAGGATTACTACTTAATTTACATGTAATGGAGAGGCACTGGCTTTTCCCCTCTTTATTCTATATGGAATTGACATAAGAGGAATTCTACTTTTGAAACACTAATTTGTTGGCAGTGTGGGAGATGGCTTGGGGTAAGTTTAGGGTGAGGCTTGTGCTTCAAATCTGAATGAAAAGGAGACTTTGGGGCCACTAATAGAAATAAGATGATCTGGATGAGGGCTTGATTTAAAGACTATTATGAATTTGATTTTAACATGTTGAGAATAAAGTGAAAGAATAATATTAATAACTTGCTAAAATATAGATGATATTACTATTATTAAAGTAGAAATAAGGCTACTCATAGACTTCATGGGAAATATGATATTGGGGATTCCTTTTTTTAAAATTTAATTAATTTTTTTATACAGCAGGTTCTTATTAGTCATCGATTTTATACATATTAGTGTATACATGTCAATCCCAATCTCCCATTTCATCCCCCCCACCCCACCCCGTGCTTTCCCCCTTGGCATCCATATATTTGTTCTCTACATCTGTGTCTCTATTTCTGCCTTGCAAACCAGTTCATCTGCACCACTTTTCTAGATTCCACATGTATGCGTTAATATATGATATTTGTTTTTCTCTTTCTGACTTACTTCACTCTGTATGACAGTCTCTAGGTCCATCCACGTCTCTACAAATGACCCAATTTCATTCCTTTTTATGGCTGAGTAATATTCCATTGTATACATGTACCATATCTTCTTTATCCATTCTCCTGTCTATGGGCATTTAGGTTGCTTCCATGACCTGGCTATTGTAAATAGTGCTGCAGTGAACATTGGGGTTCATGTGTCTTTTTGAATTATAGTTTTCTCTAGGTATATGCCCAGTAGTGGGATTGCTGCATTATTTGGCAATTCTATTTTTAGTTTTTTAAGGAATCTCTATACTGTTCTCCACAGTGGCTGTATCAATTGACATTCCAAACAGTGCAAGAGGGTTCTCTTTTCTCCACACCCTCTCCAGCATTTGTTGTTTGTACATTTTCTGATGATGCCCATTCTAACCAGTGTGAGGTG
Source organism: Orcinus orca (assembly GCF_937001465.1). Lineage (NCBI taxonomy): Eukaryota > Metazoa > Chordata > Mammalia > Artiodactyla > Delphinidae > Orcinus > Orcinus orca. The sequence continues at coordinate 69,565,596 of NC_064565.1, forward strand.
ATACCTCAATGGAGTTTTGATTTGGATTTCTCAAATAATTAGTGATATTGAGCAGCTTTTCATGTGCTTCTTGGCTATCTATATGTCTTCTTTGGAGAAATGTCTGTTTAGGTCTTCTGCCCATTTTTGGATTGGGTTGTTTGTTTTTTTAATATTGAGCTATATGAACTGTTTATATATTTTAGACATTAATCCTTTGTCCATTGATTTGGTTGCAAATATTTTCTCCCATTCTGAGGGTTGTCTTTTTGTCTTGTTTATAGTTTCCTTTGCTGTGCAAAAGCTTTTAAGTTTCATTAGGTCCCATTTATTTATTTTTGTTTGTATTTCCATTACTCTAGGAGGTGGGTCAATCACAGATCTTGTGTGATTTATGTCAGAGTGTTCTTCCTATGTTTTCCTCTAAGAGTTTTATAGTGTCCAGTCTTACATTTAGGTCTCTAATCCATTTTGAGTTTATTTTTGTGTATGGTATTAGGGAGTGTTCTAATTTCATTCTTTTACATGTAGCTGTTCACTTTTCCCAGCACCAGTTATTGAAGAGACTGTCTTTTCTCCATTGTATATCCTTGCCTCCTTTCTCATAGATTAATTGACCACAGGTGCATGGGTTTCTCTCTGGGCTCTCTATCCTGTTCCATTGATCTATATTTCTGTTTTTGTACCAGTACCATATTGTCTAGGTTACTGTAGCTTTGTAAAATAGTCTGAAGTCAGGGAGTCTGATTCCTACAGCTCCGGTTTTTTTTTTTTCTCAAGATTGCTTTGGCTATTTGAGGTCTTTTGTGTTTTCATACATATTTTAAGAGTTTTTTGTTCTAGTTCTGTAAAAAAATGCCATTGGTACTTTGATAGGGATTGCACTGAATCTGTAGATTGCTTTGGGTAGTATAGCCATTTTCACAATGTTGATTCTTCCAGTCTAAGAACATGGTATATCTCTCTATCTGTGACATCTTTAATTTCTTTCATCTGTGTCTTATAGTTTTCTGAGTACAAGTTTTTACCTCCTTAGGTAGGTTTATTCCTAGGTATCTTATTCTTTTTGTTGCAGTGGTGAATGGGATTATTTCCTTAATTTATCTTTCTGATCTTTTGTTGTTAGCTTATAGGAATGCAAGAGATTTCTGTGCATTAATTTTGTTTCCTGCTACTTTACCAAAGTCATTGATTAGCTCTAGTAGTTTTCTGGTGGCATCTTTAGCTTTCTGTATGCATAGTATCATGTCATCTGCAAAGAGTGACAGTTTTACTTCTTCTTTTCTGATTTGGATTCCTTTTATTTCTTTTTCTTCTCTGGTTGCTATAGCTAGGACTTCCAAAACTATGTTGAATAATAGTGGTGAGAGGGGACATCCTTGTCTTGTTCCTGATCTAGAGGAAATGCTTTCAGTTTTTCACCATTGAGAATGCTGTTTGCTGTGGATTTGTTGTATATGGCCTTTATTATGTTGAGGTAGGTTCCCTCTGTGCCCACATTCTGGAGAGTTTTTATCATAAATGGGTGTTGAATTTTGTCAAAAGCTTTTTCTGTGTCTATTGAGATTGTCATATGGTTTTTATTCTTCAATTTGTTAATATGGTGTATCACATTGATTGATTTGTGTATGCTGAAGAATCCTTGTATCTCTGGGATAACTCCCACTTGATCATGGTGATATGATCCTTTTAATGTGTTGTTGGATTCTGTTTGCTAGTATTTGTTGAGGACTTTTGCATCTATATTCATCAGTGATATTGGTCTGTAATTTTCTTTTTCTGTAGTACCTTTGTCTAGTTTTGGTATCAGGGTGATGGTGGCCTCATACAATGAGTTGGGAGTGTTCCTTCCTCTACAATTTTTTGGAAGAGTTTGAGAAGGATGGGGGTTAGCTCTTCTAAATATTTGATAGAATTCACCTGTGAAGCCATCTGTCCTGGACTTTGTTTGTTGGAAGATTTTTAATCACAGTTTCAATTTCATTACTTGTGATTGGTCTGTTAATATTTTCTACTTCTTCCTGGTTCAGTCTTGGAAGGGTATACCTTTCTAAGAATTTGTCCATTTCTTCCAGGTTGTCCATTTTATTGGCATAGATTTGCTTGTAGTAGTCTCTTATGAGGCTGTGTATTTCTGTGGTGTCAGTTGTAACTTCTCCGTTTTCATTTCTAATTTTATTGATTTGAGTCCTCCTCCTCTTTTTCTTGATGAGTCTGGCTAATGGTTTATCAATTTTGTTTACCTTCACAAAGAACTAGATTTTAGTTTTATTGTTCTTTGCTATTGTTTTCTTTGTATCTATTTCATTTATTTCTGCTCTGATCTTTATGATTTCTTCCCTTCTACTAACTTTGGGTTTTGTTTGTTGTTCTTTCTCTACTTCCTTTAGGTGTAAGGTTAGACTGTTTGAGACTTTTTTTTGTTTCTTGAGGTGCGATTGAATTGCTATAAACTTCCCTCTTAGAATTGCTTTTGCTACATCCCATAGGTTTTTGATCATTTTGTTTTCATTGTCATTTATCTCTAGGTATTTTCTGATTTTCTCTTTGATTTTTTCAGTGATCTCTTGTTATTCAGTAATGTATTTTTAGCCTCCATGTGTTTGTGTTTTTATGTTTTTTTCCCCTGTAACTGATTTTTAATCTCATAGCGTTGTGGTCAGAAAAGATGCTTGATATGGTTTCAATTTTCTTAAACTTACCGAGGCTTGATTTGTGACCCAAGATGTGATCTATCCTGGAGAATGTTCCATGTGCACTTGAGAAGAAAGTGTAATCTGCTGTTTTCAGATGGAATGTCCTATAAATATCAATTAAATCGGGGCTTCCCTGGTGGCGCAGTGGTTGAGAATCTGCCTGCTAATGCAGGGGACATGGGTTCAAGCCCTGGTCTGGGAGGATCCCACATTCCGCGGAGCAACTAGGTCCGTGAGCCACAACTACTGAGCCTGCGCGTCTGGAGCCTGTGCTCCACAACAATAGAGGCCACGATAGTGAGAGGCCCGCGCACTGCAATGAAGAGTGGCCCCCTCTTGCCATGACTAGAGAAAGCCCTCACAGAGAAACAAAGACCCAACACAGCAAAAATAAATAAATTAATTAATAAACTCCTACCCCCAACATCTTCTTAAAAAAAAAAAATCAATTAAATCGATCTGGTCTATTGTGTCATTTGAAGCTTGTGTTTCCTATTAATTTTCTGTCTGGATGATCTGTCCATTGGTATAAGTGAGGTGTTAAAGTCTCCCACTATTATTGTGTTACTGTCGATTTCCTCTTTTATAGCTGTTAGCATTTGCCTTACGTTTTGAGGTGCTCCTATGTTTGGTTCATATATATTTATAATTGTTATATCTTCTTGGATTGATCCCTTGATCATTATGCAGTGTCCTTCCTTGTCTCTTGTTACATTCTTTATTTTTTAAATCTAATTTATCTGATATGAGTATTGCTACTCGAGCTTTCTTTTGATTTCCATTTGCATGGAATAACTTTATCCATCCCCTCACTTTCAGTCTGTAGGTGTCCCTAGGTCTGAAGTGGGTCTCTTGTAGACAGAATATATATGGGTCTTGTTTTTGTATCCATTCAGCAAGCCTGTGTCTTTTGGTTGGAGCATTTTTTGTTGTTGTTGTTGTTTTTTGCGGTACACGGGCCTCTCATTGCTGTGGCCCCTCCCGCCGCGGAGCACAGGCTCCAAATGCACAGGCCCAGCTGCCACGGCCCATGGGCCAGCCACTCCGCGGCATGTGGGACCCTCCCGGACCAGGGCAGGAACCCGCGTCCCCTGCATCAGCAGGCAGACTGTCAACCACTGTGCCACCAGGGAAGCCCCTGGTTGGAGCATTTAATTCATTCACGTTTAAGGTAATTATCGATATGTATGTTCCTATTACCATTTTCTTAATTGTTTTGGGTTTGTTTTTGTAGGTCCTTTTCTTCTTTTGTGGTTCCCATTTAGAGAAGTTCCTTTAGCATTTGTTGTAGAGCTGGTTTGGTGGTGTTGAATTCTCTTAGCTTGTCTGTAAAGCTTTTGATTTCACCATTGAATATGAATGAGATCCTTGGTAGAGTAATCTTAGTTGTAGGTTCTTTCCTTTCATCCTTAAAATATGTAGTGCCACTCCCTTCTGGCTTGTAGAGTTTCTGCTGAGAAATCAGCTGTTAACCTTATGGGAGTTCCCTTGTATGTTATTTGTCATTTTTCCCTTGTTGCTGTTCATAATTTTTCTTTATCTTAATTATTGTCAATTTGATTACTATGTGTCTCAGCATGTCTCTCTTTGGATTTATCCTGCCTGGGACTCTCTGCACTTTCTGGACTTAGGTGGCTATTTCCTTTCCCATGTTAAGGAAGCTTTCGACTACAATCTCTTCAAATATTTTCTCGGGTCCTTTCTCTCTCTCTTCTTCTGAGACCCCTATAATGCGAATGTTGGTGAGTTTAATGTTTTCCCAGAGGTCTCTTAGGCTGTCTTCATTTCTTTTCATTCTTTTTTTCTTTATTCTGGTCCACAGCAGTGAATTCCACCATTCTGTCTTCCAGGTCACTTATCCGTTCTTCTGCCTCAGTTATTCTTCTATTGATTCCTTCTAGTATATTTTTCATTTCAGTTATTGTACTGTTCATCTCTGTTTGTTTGTTCTTTAATTCTTCCAGTTCTTTATTAAACATTTCTTTCATCTTCTCTATCTTTGCCTCCATTCTTTTTCTGAGGTCCTGGATCATCTTCACTATCATTATTCTGAATTCTTTTTCTGGAAGGTTGCCTATCTCCACTTCATTTAGTTGATTTTCTGGGGTTTTATCTTGTTCCTTCATCTGGTACATAGTCCTCTGCCTTTTCATTTTGTCTATCTTTCTGTGAATGTGATTTTCGTTCCACAGGTTGCAGCATTGTAGTTCTTCTTGCTTTTGCTGTCTGCCCTCTGGTGGATGAGGCTATCTAAGAGGCTTGTACAAGCTTCCAGATGGCAGGGACTGCTGGCGTGTAGAGCTGGGTGTTGCTCTGCTGGGCAGAGCTCAGTAAAACTTTAACCCACTTGTTTGCTGATGGGTGGGGCTGAGTTCCCTCCCTGTTAGTTGTTTGGCCTGAGGCAACCCAGCACTGGAGCCTACAGGCTCTTTGGTGGGGCAAGTGGTGGACTCTGGGAGGGCTCACACCAAGGAGTACTTCCCAGAACTTCTGCTGTCAGTGTCTTTTCCCCGCAGTGAGACACAGTCGCCCCACCCCCACCCCCCACAGGAGATCCCACAACACTAGCAGGTAGGTCTGGTTCAGTCTCCTAAGGGATCACTGCTCCATCCCCCTGGGTCCTGATATGCAAACTACTTTGTATGTGCCCTCCAAGAGTGGAGTCTCTGTTTCCCCAAGTCCTGCCAAAGTCCTGCAGTCAAATCCCACTAGCCTTCAAAGTCTGATTCTCTGGGAATTCCTCCTCCCATTGCCGGACCCCCAGGTTGGGAAGCCTGACGTGGGGCCCTTTGCTCCAGTGGGTGGACTTCTGTGGTATAACTGTTCTCCAGTTTGTGAGTCACCTACCCAGTGGTTATGGGATTTGATTTTATTGTGATTGTGCCCCTCCTGCCATCTCATTGTGGCTTTTCCTTTGTCTTTGGATGTGGGGTATCTTTTTTGGTGAGTTCCAGTGTCTTCCTTTTGATGATTGTTCAGCAGTTAGGTGTGATTCTGGTGCCCTCGAAAGAGGTAGTGAGTGCACATCCTTCTACTCTGCCATCTTGAACCACAATTTGTCTGAAGCAAAGTCCTGGAGTGACACCCCACTGTTTGCAGCACATGGCAGGCAGGACACCAGGGCAAGACACAGCAACAGCCTTCAGTCAAGGATTCTTAATTGATGTATGCAAAGATGATCCATTGATTTTATTAGTTAAGGTGTTGGTGATATTTTAAAAGATGTAGTTTTATATCACTTAAGTTCTTTGACCTGAAAATTATTGTTTCGGCCTGCAAAAGGCATTGTGATGATTTACCTTCCATGAGCTAAATTTCATGGAATGCTGGATAGCAACATTTTTATATAGGACTTAAGCATATGACAGACATATGCAGGGTTGATCTTCCTACAGATGAAGTGGGAGATTCTATATTCTATTTGCTTCTTGTACTCCACAATTGATTTAGAATATTAAGTTTCCATTGCTAAGCACATTGAATGCTATAGTGCAGTAATTATTTAACTTATTTATAAATATTTCAAAGTGTCATTTATTCTTTAGGGTGAATAAAGACCATGAGTGCAAGATTAGTAAGGGGCCCTGTAGCCAGACTATGAGGGAATCAGAAATCCAATAGGACAAGGGAGGTTCTCCTAAGGGAGGGGAAAAGATATGTAAAGGGAGAGTCAGGAAACCTGAATATAAGTTTGACAAACTTTACAATTTTCCTTACCCTCTCCCATTTACTTTTCATCAAGATGAAATCAGAGGTCAAAAGCAATAGACGTTGTGTACATCAACTAGTTTATATTTTTCTTGGAGGTTGTTCTTTCATTTGAGGGTGCTGCTCATAGGAGGTCAAAAATATACTTTTAAAAATCAATAACTTACTGAATACATGTATGTTCTGGTGTATTGAATCACACAAGTGGTTGCAGCAGAATTATAGGTTCCTAGGTCACTAAACTCAATTAATTAACCAACCACTTAATTATGCCCCTGGATGTCTGCATCTTTTCTTGGGGATATGCCTGCAGGTAGAGAGGCACAGAAAGTGGTTTCATCAACTTGGAAACACAAGATAGCCTGATGTTCTCAGGCCTGATAGTTTTTGCCCATCTTAGCAATTCCCTTGGGACTTGTTGGGGTTTCTTATTGGAAAGGCCATAACAAAGAACTAGTACAGGCATATCTTGGAGATTTTGTAGGTTTGGTTTCAGACCACCACAATAAAGCAAACATTGCAATAAAGTGAGTTACATGAGTTTTTTTGTTTCCTAGTGCATATAAAAGTTATGTTTATACCATACCGTAGTCTAATAAGTGTGCACTAGCATTGTGTCTAAAAAAGCAATGAACATATCTTAATTAAAAATATACATTATTGCTAAAAAATGCTAGCCTTCAGTGAGTTGTAATCTTTTTGCTGGTGGAGGGTTTTGCCTCAATGTTGATGGCTGCTGACTGATCAGGGTGGTGGTTGCTGAAGGTTGGGTGGCTGTGGCCATTTCTTAAGGTAAGACAACAATGAAGTTTGCCACATCAGTTGACTCTTCCTTTCATGAACGGTTTCTCTGTAACATGCAATGCTGTTTGACAGCATTTTACCCACAGTAGAATTCTTTCAAAATTGAAGTCAACCCTCTAGAAATCTGCTGCTCCTTTATCAACTAAGTTTATGTAATATTCTAAATCCTTTGTTGTCATTACAACAATCTTCACAGAGTCTTCACCATGAATAAATTTCATGTCAAGAAACCACTTTTTTTTTTTTTGCTTATCCATAAGAAGAAATTCCTCATGAATTAAAGTTTTATTATGAGATTGCAGCAATTCAGTCACATTTTCAGGCTCCTCTTCTAATTCTAGTTATCCTGCTATTTCCACATCTGCAGTTACTTCCTCCACTGAAGTCTTGAACCCCTAAGTCATCCATGAGGGTTAGAATCAACTTTTACTAAACTCCTGTTATGTTGATATTTGGACTTCTTCCCTTGAATCTCAAATGTTCTTAATGGCATCTGAAATGGTGAATCCTTTCAAGAAGGTTTCCAGACGGTTGCTTTGCTCAGACCCATCAGAGGTATCACTATCTATGGCATGTATAGTCTTATAAAATGTATTTCTTACATAATAAGACTTGAAAGTTGAAATTACTCCCTGATCCATGGCTGCAGAATGGATGTTGTGATAGCAGGCATGAAAACAACATGAATCTTGTTGTGCATCTCCATCAGAGCTTTCAGGTGACCAGGTGCAATGTCAATGAGCAGTAATATTTTGAAAGGAATCTTTATCTGAGCAATAGGTCTGAACAGTGAGCTTAAAATATTCAGTAGGACTTCCCTGGTGGTACAGTGGTTAAGAATCCGCCTGCCAGTGCAGGGGACACAGGTTCGATCCCTGGTCTGGGAAGATCCCACACGCCCCAGAGCAACTAAGCCCATGTTCTGCAACTACTGAGCCTGCGCTCTAGAGCCTGCGAGCCACAACTACTGAGCCCACGTGCACACCTACTGAAGCCAGCACACCTAGAACCCATGCTCCGCGACAAGAGAAGCCACCACAATGAGAAGCCTGCGCACTGCAACAAGGAGTAGCTCCTGCTCGCCACAACTAGAGAAAGCCTGCATGCAGCAATGAAGACCCAACACAGCCAAAAATAAATAAATAAATAAAATATTCAGTAAGCCATGATGTCAACAGATGTGCAGTCATCCAGGCTTTATTGTTCCATTTATAGAGTACAGGTAGAGTGGATTTAGCATATTTCTTAAGGGCCTTAGGATTTTCAGAATGGTAAATGACTGCTTCAACTTTAAGTCACCAGTTGCATTAGTCCCTAACAAGTGAGTCAGCCTGTCCTTTGAAGCTTTGAAGCCAGGTATTGACTTCTCCTCTCTATCTATGAAAGTCCTAGATGGTATCTTTTCCAATAGAAAGCCATTTCCTCGCATTGAAAATCTGTTGTTTAGTGAAGTCACCTTCATTAATTATCTTAGTTAGAGCTTCTGGATAACTTGCTGCAGGTTCTACATCAGCACTTGCTTCTTCACCTTGCCCTTTTAGGTTATGGTAATGGCTTCTTTCCTTAAATCTCATGAACCAACCTCTGCTAGCTTCAAAATTTCTTCTGCAGCTTCCTTACCTCTCTCAGCCGTCATAGAATTAAAGAGAGTTAGGGCCTTGTTCTGGATTAGGCTTTGGCTTAAGGGAATGTTGTGGCTTTTTTGATCTTCTAACTACACCACTAAAACTTTCTCCATATCAACAATAAGACTATTTTGCTTTCTTATTCATGTATTCACTGGAGTAGCACCTTTCATTTTCTTCAAGAACTTTTTCTTTGCATCCACAACTTGGCTAATTGGCAAAAGAGGCCTAGCTTTCAGCCTATCTCAGCTTTTGATGTGCTTTCTTCATTAAGCTTAATCATTTCTAGCTTTTGATTTAAAGTGAGAGATGTGCAATTCTTCCTTTCACTTGAACACTTGGAGGGCATTAAAGGATTATTATTGGCCTAATTTCAATATTGCCCTGTCTCAGGGAATAGGGAGGCCTGAGGAGGAGAGAGAGAGGGGAATGGCCAGCTGGTCAGTGAACGGTCAGAATACAAATAACATTTATCAGTTAAGTTCGCCTTCTTGTATAGGCGTGGTTTGTGGCACCTCAAAACAATTACAATAGTAACTTCAAAGATCACTGATCAGAGATCACTACAACGAATACATATAATAATAATGAAGAAGTGTGAAATATTGTGAGAATTACCAAAATGTGGCACAGAGACATGAAGTAAGCAAATACTGTTGGAAAAATGGCACTGATAGACTTGCTTTATGCAGGATTGCCACAAACCTTCAATTTGTAAAAAAAACACAGTATCTGAGAAGCACAATAGAGTGAAGCACAATAAATGAGTAATGCCTGTAATTGTTTTTATGCTTTCCTAAATGGTGTGAAATACTCTGATAGCTGTCAACAAGGTGTCAAATCTAGTGATTTAGTGGCAAATTTTTTTCTTTTTCCCTTTTTGCATTTTCTGTGAAGCCAAAACAATTTCTATAGTTTTAAAGAAATGCAGAAGATAAGAAAGGGTGAAGTACAGATATCTTGAGAAACCTCTTGTGTTGAAGAGGTTTTGATCTCAGAAGCAACATCAACAGCAAGCATATAGGAAGCTCCTGGCCATAGGCTTGGAGGCCACTATAAGGCCGAGGGTAGAATTTGAGGGACCACCAGTCCGTCAAATTTAATTGTGAAAGGAGGGGAAGATGCACTAGTTGGGCCTTCTTGGAACAACTTACTTAAGGGATTTAGCTCATCTAATTACCTTCCTTCATTCCTTCTAAAAATGGGCCCTTCCAAATTCTAAGAAAGCCCCCAAACTGTATAAAAGTTTAATGATTATTATAGTAACATATTCACTTTCAGTAAAATTTATGATATGGTATAGCTGTATTTATGATATGGTATAGCTGTATTTTTGTGTTATAAATATTTTGCAGGACATTAGTACCCCTGTGTAATCAATGTTTGTAACACTTTTATGCCTCTTAATACTATAAGCTTTGGTTTTTTATCCTGGCTCGTAGCTACAGTTCTGTATGTTTGTGAAGTTTGGGGTTTTTTTTTGTTTTTTGTATCTATTATTTTTAGTGACAGATCCTCAGCTGAGAATGTACTAACTAAATATATTTTTATTGCTACAGAAAATACAATTTATTTTGAAATAACACACTTTATACTACTTCTAGAAATTTTGAAGAAAATAGAGGGGTCTTACTGTATACAATTTAGGGTAAAATAACCATTTTGACCTTTCTTTCCAAATAACTTGCATTTCCAATTATTTGTTTCTCCTTGTTGATAAAGTAATACTTATTGGCAAATGTAGATTTTGCTCAGATATAGAGTCTTTTTTCATGTATCACACAAAAGGACTAGTTGAAGAAGGAAAAAATTCACATAGTATAAAATATGAACACATTTTAATGGAAACTATTTTTAAAAATTTTTAATTGTATTAACTTCTTGTTATCTTGCCAACCTAACATGTTCAAGAAAAGAATAAGAACAAAAAAACCTGTCTCCTCTACTAATGGTTATTTTCTTGACTAGTACTTCCACCTCTAATCTATCAGTCTTATCAGTCATAGTTGAAATGAATGGAGCATCTTCCAAATTCTCCCATTACAGTCGGGGGCAGAGGCAACTGTGTCGAGCTGTGCGAACACTTGAAGGGAGTGTGTTAACTGCATTCATGAATATCACAAGCTTGCTATGAAACATGCCTCGGAGATGGGGACGTGCTTTACTTCCTTTACCATCAGCTGCTTACTAAGAATCAGAAATAAAAATTTGTCAAGACTGCAAATTCTAGATTCAATTTTAATCTCTTCTGGTTACAGTTTCCCATGGTTTTACAAGGTGTACCTAAGTAGTTACACCAAAGAATAGGGTAAAGCTGATGAGATTTTTAAGGATGATACAAAAGCTTTGAATCCAGAAATTGGTTTGTCCTCCAGAAATACATTGCGTTTTAAAAATTTTAATGTCTATTTAAGCCCATTTGTTAGTTAAAATGAACTTCGTAGAAAATTAATGAAAAATTGACTTAGGAGACAATGCATCCCAAATTTTTTCTGGATTTTTCTAATATATATATATATATATATATATATATATATATATATATATATATATATACACACACACACACACACTCACACACACATATATATACACATATCTATCTATATATATATCACATACATGCACACACATAAATTTTATTGTTGCTCTTGAAAGTTCCAAAATTAGCTCCTTCCTTTGAGTACTTTCACTAACTTTTTGAATTTATATCCAGTCTCTAATTTTGCTCAAAACCCATTGAATGGATTTCAAGTCTAGTGCTATATTTTTCATAGCAAAAGAAAAATGCTTCTCTTAACTGGCTGCTTTTTAAGCTTCATGGTTGTATAGGGAATGTGTTTTAAAACCTGTGTTCAGTCAAAGGCTTTAAGTGACTGTCAAATAAAATATTTCATAGTCAATGGCTCTCTGATACTTGACCTTGGAAAAATATGGAAATTAACATAGACCTGGAGGATAACAAATAATACCAATTCCTCACATTTGTATCATGTCTATAATGTAAGAAGACCTCTCACATTCATTGTATCATTTTGTTCCTCATAGCCATCCTGGGGAGGAGACAGAATGGGTATTAATCCCTTATTATAGGTAAGAAGGTGAAGGCTCATATCCACCACTGCTGGAAAGATAGAAAGCTAATGTTCACACTTGGGTTTTCTGAAGCCAAGTCCAATGATCACTTACTTTGCATTATTAGACTTCTTATGTTTGCCCGATGTATATCAAATACTTTCTTTAACAAGAAACATAAATGTTTACATTTTTACTGCAGCTCAGGGAAGCGATGAGTTCTGGGCAGATCTTGTCTGATTTGCCTCAAATTCCCTAGAATAACCAGTAGATCGTGTGACATATTACATAATTTAGATTCTTAGTACATTCTAAAGGAATGAAGGAATATATTTTCAAATGTCTTTATAAACGTGATGTTTCAACTGAGATAAAAAACCTGTCATGGATAAACAATAAGGTCCTAGTGTATAGCACAGGGAACTATATTCGATATCCTGTGATAAGCCATAAGGGAAAAGAATATTTTAAAAAGGACGTATATATATATATAACTGAATCACTTTGTTGTACAGCAGAGATTAATACAACATTGTAAACCAGCTATACTTTAATTAAAAAAAACCTGTTATCTTGGCTAGATCCATACCAAGAAGTTATTTATTAGCACTGTGGGTTCTACAAAGTGATAGTTACAGGTGGTTATGTGAGGATGAGCAGGAATAAGAAGAAACATGGAAAAACCATTGCAGTCTTGCCAATTTCTAGGGCATCTGCATAGATACATAGATCCAGTTAAATAGCTTATGTCAAAAATATTCAGAGCAAAGCACAAACCAAGCGGTTTCAGATTCATTGCTGTATCTACCTCCAAAAGGCTAAAATATGTGGTATGGCTAAGATAATTAAAGGTACTGAGAGATTCATTTAGTTAGTTGAAAGCATAAAAAATGGATTCCTTCTGGAGTCAGTCATATTTTAGTATGTATCGTAAAAATAAACTTGTTTTGCTTGTAAAACATAATCGCTGTTAGTGCAAACTCACTTATTTTGACTTTTAGCTCTACATTCTCCTGTTTTGCTAAATATATTTCTGAAGGGGATTTAAAAGCCAATTGGATGAAGTAATAAAAAGGTACAAACTTCCAGTTGTAAGACAAATAAGTACTAGGGATCTAATGTACAACATGCTAAATATGGTTAACACTTCTGTAAGTTATATATGAAAATTGTTAAGAGAGCAAATCCTAAGAGTTCTCATCACAAGGAAAAAAATTTTTTATTTCTTTAATTTTTTTATCTATATGAGATGATGGGTGTTTACTAAACTTATTTCGGTAATCATTTCATGATGTATGTAAGTTAAATCATTATGCAGTACACCTTATAATTATACAGTGCTGGATGTCAATTATATCTCAATAAAAAACTGGAAGAGGGCTTCCCTGGTGGCGCAGTGGTTGGGAGTCCGCCTGCCGATGCAGGGGACGCGGGTTCGTGCCCTGGTCCGGGAGGATCCCACGTGCCACGGAGCGGCTGGGCCCATGAGCCATGGCCACTGAGCCTGCACGTCCGGAGCCTGTGCCATGCAACGGGAGAGGCCACAGCAGTGAGAGGCCCGCGTACCGCAAAAAAAAAAAAAAAAAAAAAAAAAAACTGGAAGAAAAAGTCATTTACTTTTAAAAATCCAGAGAAAATCTAAGATTCCATTATTAAATATGATTCCATTTTAAAACTCAGTCCTATATTAATTTATTATGATCTGAGAAGATTTTCATAGTTGAAGAGATGAGGCAATGCAAACAGAGATGTTTTGATTTTATAATAGCCCATATTAACACATACCCTTTCCTCTCCTTTGGGCTGTAAGTATCGTGCCTTATATGTTAAGGTCATTCAAGCAAAGACTGTCATTTCTGAATATTTTGGGGTTACATAAATGCCTATTATTGCCAAGAGTCCTATCAAAGAACAAAACAAAATGAAAACCTGACACCTCCTCACTCTAACACACTCTGAAAAATGAAGATCACAAAAACATTCCAAGCAGCATGATGCTATACCTATTCCAAGACTTGACCTTTTGTGTTGGATGTATTTTAATCTCTAGTATTCAGATATCTGAGTCACTGTTTACCAGGCTCTGAGAATGACAGAGGAGCTAAGTAGCCTCACAAAACAAAGTGCCTCTACCCTGAAATTCAGATGTCAAAAATTACTGCATGCCAGGAGTTTCATTAACAGTTATCAGTCACCTTTCTAGAAAATTCAAGAATAAGGTAGTGAACTTCAAAATCATCAGGCCTCAATTTCATTGAATTTATGAAAATCTTTGGTTTTAAATCAATAAAAGATGGGTAATACAAGTCATGGTGTTATTTGGAGATCTAACAGTAATTTTCAAGAGTTTCTGGGATTTATTAGAGTTTTTTAGAGTTTTTTGTTTAAGTCACTAGTGAAGCACCTTCATTCTGATATATTCCTTTTTTAAATTAAGGAAAAATTTATGTACAAATCTTAACAGTATAAATCATGAACACACTTGTGTAACTAACACTCAATAAAGATATAGAACACTTCCATCACCCACAAAAGGTTCCTTTACCCTCTTCTAGTGAATCCTACCCCATATAGGCAGGCCACCATTGTTCAGATTTCAATCACCATGGATTAATTTTGCCAGTTTTTGAACTTCATATAAAGGGAATCATATAGTATCCTTTTTTTTTTTTTTTTTTTTCCGGTATGCGGGCCTCTCACTGTTGTGGCCTCTCCCGTTGCAGAGCACAGGCTCCGGACGCGCAGGCTCAGCGGCCATGGCTCACGGGCTCAGCCACTCCGCAGCATGTGGGATCTTCCCAGACCGGGGCACGAACCCCTGTCCCCTGCATCGGCAGGTGGACTCTCAACCACTGCGCCACCAGGGAAGTCCTATAGTATCCATTTTTTTGAGGTTCACTGTGGTTCATATTATTGGTCCATTTCTTATTGTATGACATTCTTTTGTATGACTATATTATGATTTACTTATGCATTACTATTTTTGATGCACATTTGGACTTTTTCTAATATCGGGCTATCATAAGTAATAACATTACAACTACTCCTACATAAGACATTTGGTGAGCATAAGCATTAATTTATGTAGGTTATACACCTATGGGTGGACATGCTGGGTCATAGGCGATATTAAGTTTAACTTTAATAGATGTCAACCAGTAGTTTTCCAGATGGATTGTAATGATTTATACTCCCACCATCAATGCCTGAGACTTCCAGTGGCTCCACATCCTCAGTAACACTTAATATTGTCAGTCCTTTTAATTTTAGCCATTCTGGTGAGGGAGTAGTGGTATCTCATTGTGCTTTTAATTTGCAATTCTTTGATAAGTAATGAAAATGAACATACTTGTATGTACTTACTACCCATTTGTGTGTTTTCTTTTATGAGGTGTCTGATCAAATTGGGCTGCTTTTCTTTTTATTACTGATTTGTAGCAATTCTTTATGCAATCTGGTACAAGCCTGTAGCCAGATTTCTGTAGAACAAATATTTTCTCTCTGTCTATGGCTTGCCTTTTCTTAATAGTATCTTTGGAAGAGCAGAAGTTTTGAATTTTGCTTTTGTCCACTTTACAAATTTCTTCTTTTATAGGTAGTGCTATATGTGTCTTCACTAAGAAATATTTGCTTACCCCTAAGATCAGAGAGACATTCTCTTGAGTTTTCCTGTAGGAACTTTATAGTTTTGTGTTAAGCCTGTGGTTAATCTTGAATTTAATTTTTATACATGGTACAGGTAGACAACAGGCAGGTTCCTTTTCTTCCATACATATAATGTGTTGTTCCACTGCTATTTGTGGACTTCCCTTTCCCCATTTAGCTGTTTTGGTGATTTTGTAGAAAATCAAATGATCATCTAAGTATGGAACTATTTCTGGAATCACTATTCTATTTTATTGCCTATTTGTCTGTCCCTATGTCAGTAACACACTGACTTGATTACTGTAGCTTTATACCAAGTTGTGTAATAAGGAAGTGTAAGTCCTTCAACTCTTAGTCATTTTCAAAATTATTTTGGCTATTTTAGATTCTTTTCCATGGAGATTTTAGGATCAGCTTTTCTTTCAGCTTCTATAAAGAAGACTATTGTAATATTTAATAAGGATTATGTTAAATATATTAAACAATTTTGGAAGAATTGACATCTTGGCAATATTAGATCTTTCAATCCATTAACATAGTATATCTCTCAATTTATATAGATCTTTAAAATTTTTTTCTCAACAATATTCTGTGGTTTTCTGTATCAAGGTTTTATATGCATTTAATTAATATATTTCCATATAGTTTACTATTTTTATGCTATTATAAATAATATTGTTTTTAAATTTTCATTTTCAAATTTTTTGCTGCTAGCATACAGAAATACAATTGATTCAACAACCCTGATAAACTCATTTGTCAGTCCAAGTAGCTTTTAACAGATTCTTTAAGATTTTCTATGTAGATGCTCATGTTTCTGGAAATAAGACAGTTTTATTTATTTTTATCCAATCTATTCTTTATTTCCTTTTATTACCTTATTGCACTACCTAGAATTTCAAATGCAATGTTGAATGGAAGTGGTAAGAGTAGACATCCAAATCTTAGAATGAGTGTTCAATATTTCACCATGAACTATTGTTAACTATAGGCACCTTTTGCCAGGTTGAGAGAGGTCTCCTATTTCTAGTTTGCTGAAAGTTTTTATAATAAATGTCTTTTGAATTTTGTCAAATGCTTTTTCTGCAAGTATTGAGATGATAATAGGATTTCCCCCCCCCTTTTTTCCTCTTAATATGGTAAAGCACCTAAATGATTTTTGAGTAGTAAGTCAATGGAGGTCATGATGTGTACCCTTTTACTATATTGCTGAGTTGGATTTGCTAATATTTTAAGGAATTGTACATCTAGGTTCATGACAGATATGGGTGTACAATTTTCTTACTTGCAAAGGCTTTGTTAGCTTTTGTCAGGGGTTATATTGACAATTTTCCCTCTTCCTCCATGTCATGAAAGAATTTGTGTAAGACTGGCATTATTTTTTCCTGAAAAGTTTGAGAGAATTCACCCTCTCTCAGCTGAACTGAGAATTAAGAATTGAAATGAAAATTAAAAACTGAAGCCATTTAAGCCTGGAATTTTCTTCACGGGAAGAGTTTAAACTACAGTGTTTAAAAACAGATATATGGATATTCAGATTACAGTTTTTTTCTTGTGTCTGTTTTGGTAATTTGTATCTTTCAAATAATTTGGTAATTTCATCTGAGTCATTAAATTTATATTGTGTATAACATTCTTTATCCTTTTGATATATATAGATCTGTAAAGATATCTCTTCTTTCCTTTACAATTTATGCTGTTTTTTTCTCTTTTTGATCCTGCTAGTAATTTTATTTTATTTTTTTCAGAGAAACAACTGTTGCTTTTGTTAATTTTTGCTATTGTTTGTCTTGTTCTATTTCATCGATTTCTGCTTTTATATTTATTATCTCCTTCCATCAACTTATTTTGGTTTAATTTTCTTAACTTTTCTTAGCTTACTTAGTAAGGTAGAAACATAGATAATTGATTTATACATTCTTCTAATATAAGCATCTAAAGCTATAAAATTTTCTCTTAGCATTGCTTCAGCTGCATCCCACAAATTTTCATATGTTGTGTTTTCATGGTCATTCAATTAAAAATATTTTAATATTTCTTCTTAACCCAAGAAAAGTCATTTTATCTTTTCCTGGTTCTTTTTTTTCATCTCTAATGTGAGAATGTTGTTATTAAAGCTCTCTAAGTCTATTTTTTTTTTTTTTTTTTTTGTGGTATGCAGGCCTCTCACTGTTGTGGCCTCTCCTGTTGCGGAGCACAGGCTCCGGACGCACAGGCTCAGCGGCCATGGCTCACGGGCCCAGCCGCTCTGCGGCATGTGGGATCTTCCCGGACCGGGGCACGAAGCCGTGCCCCTGCATCGGCAGGCAGACTCTCAACCACTGCACCACCAGGGAAGCCCTCTAAGTCTATTTTATATTTACCATTGTCTGATGATTCGTTGAGTAACTAAAATTATAATTTTTAATTGGCCATAGCATGCAGCTTGCCTTTAGAATTGAACAGATTTTAACATTTGGTTTTTTATTTTTAAGCACAAAATGTATTAAAATATTTTTTAAAGACTTTTTTTTTTTTTTTTTTTTTGCGGTATGCAGGCCTCTCACTGCTGTGGCCTCTCCCGTTGCGGAGCACAGGCTCCGGACGCGCAGGCTCAGCGGCCATGGCTCACGGGCCTAGCCGCTCCGCGGCATGTGGGATCCTCCCAGACCGGGGAACGAACCCGTGTCCCCTGCATCGGCAGGCGGACTCCCAACCACTGCGACACCAGGGAAGCCCTAAAGACATTTTTAATGTAAAAATATTTGAATTTCGAACATGTTACTTAGTAACTTTCTCTAGGACTATGCAACGCTATTTCAAAGTGAAACCATATACCTATTGACAACAGGAGACAAAAACCATAGTCATCTAACTACAGTAATGTATTTGGTCTTTATGTTTTCAGAATAAGTGAAACATTAAAAAATAAAGATTACAAATGAACAATGTTGAGAAATCAAATAATCTGAAAATACAGAAGTTAAAAAAGAGCTTCTCTAAACAGGACTGTGGCATCATAAATAATGTATCTGATCTTTGTTCCTGGTTCCTGGCACAAAGGTTCAAAAACCCATGAAATTTCCTGAGTGATAGGAGACTCTTTGTTATGCTAATTATGTGACTCATGGCATAAGACCCCTTAGATTGCTTCAGGATAGGGCTGCTCACCAGAGAGACCAATCACATGATTAGAGGGTTGGAATATTGGGGCAGCGTCATCTGGGAGGAAAGGAGGGCTGGAAGTTGAGTTCAGTCACATGGGCAATGATTTAATCAGTCATGCCTATGTAATGAATCCCCATAAACACTCCTGACACCAAAACTCAGTGGCACGTTTTAGTTGGTGAACACATTGATGTGTCAGGAAGGTGACACACCCTTACTCTATGGGGAGAGAGCATGGAAGATTCATATCTGGGACCCTTCCAGACCTTGGCCTATGCACTTCTTCATTTGGCTGTTCCTGAGTTGTATTCTTTATAATAAAACTATAATTGTAAGTAGAGCACTTTCCTGAGTTACTTGGCTCATTTTACTGTAGTACCCCAGTGGGAGTAGAAACAGAATAAGGACACCATAGAGAAAAAAAACATATACTTGTTGTAGAGAACACTGGTCATTCTCCATATTGATGAAATAAAAATTCACATTTTAAGGCAAGACAAGAAAAATTTAAACATATTTTTTGCTCTGCCCATCTGGGCCTCTTCCCTCCCCTCTAGTGTCCATTGTGCATCTGCATTATGCATTAACCAAACCTCCCCAATGGCAGAAATACCTGCTCAATCATAAAGATCAATTCTTTTCCTTCTGGCACCAGCCATGTAACTCCTTAGAAATTAACATTGCTTTTTGCAATCTTGTAAGGGGTCACAATGACCCACTGCTCACCTCGTATGTGCAGACATCTTTGGTGCACTTTATGTACAATGCCAATGCATCATTTCCCTTAAAGATAGCGATTGGTGCAAAGCAGACTGGTCAGATGACCTGGAGAGATACCGGGTCACACCTAATGGAAGTTTTTAACTTAAGTACTCACTATGACCTTAGTACTTGTATTCTGCCTATTTTACAAGATTATTGTTTCTTGCATTACTAAATGTGTGACTGTGATAAAATTAATGATGATTAGGCGACTTGAAACAATTGACCAAATATACAGTTCTATAAGATCAATGATTACAATAGTGTAACTCTAGATATGGGAAGAAGCAACAAGAGGGAACCATTTCCTGAACCATAAGAGACTAGTATGACAGGCATTCCAGAAGTTTCTGGCCACTGTTAATAGGGTTTAGTCCAGTAATAGTACACTGAGTGGCCTAACAACGAAATTCTTGCCCAACCTGGGAATGAGTATTCCTAGCGCCATGGAACAAATTGGTCATGAAATGCCTCCCAAATCTTGGTCGAAATTAAGACCTAAAGGTGAGAGATTGTAAAATAAAGAATGTTGCCCGCCATCCAGTCCTACAATAATCAAGTCATCAGGCACTGAAGTTGCTGACTTACAATACACCCTGAAAGGAATTCAGGGTGAAGATCAGGATGTGGTGCTTTGTGCTGGGGGGAAACTGACAGAACTGGCCTTCAGATAGTTAGATATTTTCAGGAGAAATTTCTTGTGAACTTGGATTCTTGCATCTTCCCATACTTAGAAAAGCACTAAAACCATTAACTAAAATGTCTGTTCCTTGTGACTAGCAGCAACCTTCTACTGAGATGCATACTTGATTGCATGCACCCCTTTTGCCGAAATCACATATATACTGGCCTCCCCCTTTACCTCTTCAGAACAGTTCTCAGAACTCTCTGAGAGACTGTCTCCCAGGTTATAATCTTTATTTTGGCTCAAATAAAATTTTCCATTTCTTTCTTAGATTGGCTATTGATTAATTTTTTGTCAACAATATCCAGGCTTGCTTTTTCACATAACAATAGATTTTTGCAGTTAGGTACATGTTCACCCAGCTAAAAGCTATATTTCTCAGCCATCCTTGCAACTATACATGTATAACTAAATTCTAACCAGCAAGATGTATGCAGAAGTGTTATAAATCCTCCCTTTCTCTTTTTATGATGAAAGCTATTTGCTGCCTCTGCAAACCCTAACCCTAAACCTAACCCTAGCATTTTACCTTTTAACAGCAGATAGCGACTCATTTATTAATTTCTTTCTCTCTTGAGATTGGCATCTGAGATCCAAGACTTGACCCTCTTTAAAACGTGTATTATACTACATAGGATTATTTAATACATTCATTTGAAAGATTAATAAATTCTGCCTGAAGTCCCAAGAATGTGTTGTGGCCAAGTTGGTAATAGCAAGTCACAAGGCCTGGATTCTTTACAGAGAAGATGTACGTCGATATGCACAGTCACTATTTCCAAAAACATTTGCATAGACACAGAACATGAAAGAGGCACCTGTAGGAAAAACTCCTCCATCAGGGCCATGGTCCATCGGTGGTGCAGCTGCCAGGATTTGGCTGGGTGACTGATGTCTGCTGCATGGAGGATCAGGGACATGGTTTTGGCTTTGTCAAGCCTGTCAAAACAAGGACATGCTCAAATTATCAGAACAAAGTAACCAATTACAGTCTCCTCTGAGTCCAAGCCCACATACCTTTAACATGAAAAAAAAAACAAAAAAACACCTACCCTTCAGGCTGCTGCAAACTGTTTCTTATATTTTTAATTTGCTGGAAGTGACCCGACATGTCTGTAGACAAAACCATTTCAATCACTAGGTTCCGAAGATCCCTGTGGAGTCATCAAAAGCAGAAAGGTTTGTTTGGTCCCTTTTTGTTCTCAAGTGAAATATTTCCTTAATATTGCGAATTACATTTTATTTTTTTCTAATGGTATGAGCACAAAAGATGCTACATTTTAAATGTAAAAGAGCTTACAAAAGTTTGGCTTTAGGATGTTGCCAGGAGAGTGATTTGTGAATGATGCTGGGCAACATCTCCTTTTAAAGAACTGGATGCTTTCCCTCCCACACCTACATCCCTCCCCCACTCATAATTTCTAAATATTATTTTTAGAAATAATAATATCAGAAAGAATCCTAACTAATTTTAAAGAAAAAACTATTCTAAAGGCAGAATTTGTAATTAAGAAAACCACCACCATTTATTCAGTATTTCTTCAATCAAGGCAGTGTTCTAGGTGCTTTTATGTGAGGGGGTACTACTATTTCCCACCAGAGGGGATTGAGTTGTTTGCTGAGTCACACAGCTAGTACATAGCAGAGATAAGATTCACCCCCAAGAGTTCCCACTAGCAAAGCTGACACTTGGATCACTCCACTGTACCGAGCTTCCATCATGAGGACTCCAGAGAAACCAAGGCTATAAGTGAGTGGGAATTCTCTGTTTAAGCCCTGGGGACCTCGATCCTACATATCATAGACAGAGCTACTGATACTGTTAAAATTTTAACCAAGACACTGCAAATACGGTGAACATATCACAAAGTCTATGAATGAATAACTCATTCTCACAGTAAGCAGGAGATGAGTAATGCCAGTAAAGGCTTGCATGTTCTACAATTCATTGCTTGCTCAGTACAGATAGGTAAAAAAGTTGCTTATACTGGAAATGATATTTTATTTCATTCTGTGGCCAGTAGAATAAGCTAAATTACAGGTGTATGCTAAACTTGAATTATGATCTTGTGTCAAAGATATTTTACCTAAAGATGGTATGATTGAATGATTTGTTTTTAAGAACAACCACATACTGGAGATTCTTGCTGAAAATTATGGGTGCTCAATTCAGTTGGATTTTTAGATAGGAGCAATAAAAAAACAATACTCTGATTACTGTTCATGATATTGTATAGCTTGCTTAGAATTCTTTTACCCAAATATTAAGGGAATGGAAGCTATCAAAGATAGTTAATACTTATTCTCAATTACATTTTTTCTTCTAAATTACGAGATACCCATGTTACAATACCAACTGTACCAAAATATTCATGTTAACTAGGAAAAATGAGACAAAAGTTTTATGAAATCTATAAAATTTAATAAATACTTTGTACTTTGCAGATGTGATGTTAAAAAAGAGACGACAGACCCAAAATGGAGTCCTTGTGCTAAGCCCACATCACCAAACAAGACTTAATACCTCCCCCAGGATTGGAAACTTAAACCAATCAATGTGGAATTACCTGGTCAGCACTAGTGAGGTAATCCACGTGACAGACCCCTGTCATCCCCCAAAGGAAGGTGAATTTGCCTGAAATAATCAGCTCCTTGATAGAATAACTTCCTTGTCTTCCTCTTTCTGCTTATAAAAGTCTGCCATTTTGTACAGTTATTTGGAGCTCCTTTTCATTTGCTAGATGGGATGCTGCCCAATTCATGAATTGGGTTGAATAAAGCCAATAAGATTTTTAAAATTTACTCAGTTGAACTTTGTTTTTTAACAGTAATCAATAAATGCTAGATATTGTCAATAATCAACTAATATCAATAGGCAAACTAGTACACAAAGGAAATGTTACTTTATTTATACATTTTTCTTGCCAAAATTTAAAAATTACTGCATTTATAGTTACTAAACTTACTTTAAAAACTAGATTTGCAAACAGAAAACCTACAAACCCTTAAAAAGCTAGCTACCCATATTTTATTTATTTATTTATTTATTTTAATTAATTAATTTATTTATTTATTTATTTTTGGCTGTGTTGGGTCTTCGTCACTGCGTGTGGGCTTTCTCTAGTTGCAGTGAGCGGGGGTTACTCTTCGTTGCAGTGTGCGGGCTTCTCATTGCCATGGCTTTTCTTGTTGTGGAGCATGGGCTCTAGACGCACGGGCTTCAGTAGTTGCAGCACGTGGGCTCAGTAGTTGTGGCACACGGGCTTAGTTGTTCCGCCGCATGTGGGATCTTCCCAGACCTGGGCTTGAACCCCTGTCTCCTGAATTGGCAGGCAGAATCTTAATCACTGAGCCACCAGGGAAGTCCCGCTATCCATATTTTAATTCTTGGTAAAATAGTATCAAGTTTATACTATTAAATAAATCTTTTACAGCTTTTTGGAAACAGTGTTAAATCATATGATAAATCAAATCATAAATCATGTGATATTATAGTATGTGTTAAAAAAAACTGGGAATTCCCTGGCAGTCCAGTGGTTAGGACTTGGTGCTCTCACTGCTGGGGCCACGGGTTCTATCCCCGGCTGGGGAACTAAGATCCTGCAAGCCTTGTGGAGCGGCTGAAAAGAAAAATTCTATAAAAACACTCAATTAGGATGTTTTGTACAGTAACTTCTTAGCTACTGTACAAAAATATAAAATATTAGAGGAGTAAATTATGAGAATAAATAATAAAGATGTTAAAGAACAAAGTGTAATAGAAAAAAATCACACTGAAATAGCAACAGAATAACTTTGAGAAGAAAAACGTTAATTCAAAGGAATAATAAAATTAATAATACAAATGTTACCTCTGGGAATGATAATCACTGATGAAGAAATAAATTAATACTCTAGATATAAACAGTCAATCTCTCGGACCTTAGGAAACACCTCTGCACTGTGTCCCTGCTTCTACCTTTGCCCTTCTGTTTTCCCCATACCCAGCAGTGGTGGCTTCACAATTAGATCCTGGCCTTCCTAGGCTGGTGACCCAACTGTGCTATTGTTTCCTGTGGCATAAAATGAGAGGCCTGAATTGCCTCCTTCCCCTAACTTCAGAGCTTTTTCTACAGTTGCAAAAGTGAGCCCATATTTTTTCCAGCCTTGAAAATCCAGGAAGTTTTAATATTTGGAGAAGTAACCATGGGAAATTAGGGCTTGTTTTAAACTCTGAATTAAACTTTTATTTATGTATTTTAAGGCAGATCTTAATTCCAGGTTACTTCTTTGGACATTTCTTTTCACCTTGATTTAAAGAAAAACACAAAAACAGAAACAAACCTAAAGAACACTTTGACATTTGAATTTGAATAGGAATTTTTTCAGGCCATTAACTGACTTTTAACAAGATCTTAGTTAAAGATAAAGGCTTCCTTTTTTTTTTTTTTTTTTAATGTAAGTAGGTCCCACAGAAAATTAGGAATATACTTACACTAAAAAATGTCTACGTTTATCTGAAATTTATATTTAACTGGATGTCCTGTATTTTTATTTGTTACATCTGGCAAGCCTATAGTCAAATGAAGGGGATGATGATGACCTGAGGATCAAGAAGAAAGGAGGGAATGTTATGCTGAGCAGTAGGGGTGCATCTTGTTATTTTTCCCTGCATGGCAATAAGCAATACCATTTCACGTAATTTTTTTTTTCTTTTTAAGAAGACAGATGCCTTGGAGAAACATGTAAGATTACCCTTTGCATCTAGGTCATTTTAGTATGTTATATTCATAACTTTTTCCCCAAATAGTGAGTTCTTTGATTTTTAGAGAAGCTAAACACATATAGAAAAGTAATATATGAAGGGATCAGTGTGATGCTAAAATTTTGAATTCATGTAGGACCACATATTGGTACAGCTGAGTAGAGCTCCATTCCTGGGAGTATGTAGTTATGTATCTTAAGGTTTTTCTTATGTGGTACATAATCTTATGGATTGGCTATGATGCATATAGATGTTGAATTGGCCTTGAAATAGTTCAGCTCCATGTAACAGAGCCTGGCTCCTGAACCGTCTTCTAGGCACTAATCATTCTCAGAATCATCCAGTCAAAGGGAACTGAGTTTGTTTTGTGAGTAAAGGATTGTTGACTTTCATCTGTTTTCTTCAGTTTACATCACTTAACTTTTTCCCTAACATTAAATTTCCTCTAGGTTTCCTCTGAAACTCACCTCCAGTCATCTTTGGATAAATTTACCAGGACATTCATTTCTTCTTCTTGCATAAGTCGATACGCTGCACTCACATGGTGATTTTCAAGGACGGAGCGATCATTATACAAAATGGCAACATCTGACCTAAGAATTAAAAACAAAATGCCAAGTAGAGGATTTCTTTAGACCTCATGAGTGTCTCTGAAAACTACTCAAGTCATAAGACACAATATCATCCGTAAAAATCCTATAATTAAACACCTAGACTTATGGAAGTACTTAGTTTCCTTTCTTTTTTACTATATGATAATTTTTAAAAATTAGCATTTATTTTTTAGAGCAGTTTTAGGTTCACAACAAAATTGAGCAGAAAGTACAGAGATTCACCATATACCCCCTGGTCCCCACACATGCATAGCCTCCCCCATTATTAACATCCCCAATCACAGTGGTATACTTGTTGAAATTGATGAATCTACATTGAACATCATTATCACCCAGAGTCCATAGTTTACATTAAGGGTTTACTCTTAGTGGTGTACATTCTATGGGTTTGGACAAATGTATAACGACATACATCTACTATTGTTGTATCATACAGAGTATTTTCCCTGCCCTAGAAATCCTTTGTGATCTGCCAATTCATCCTTCCCTTCCCATCCCCTGAACCCTTGGCAACTCCTGATCTTTTTATTGTTTTCACAGTTTTGCCATTTCCAGAATGTCATATGGTTGGACTCATACAGTATGTAGCCTTTTCAGATTGAGTTCTTGAACCTTTTAGTATGCATGTGAGCTACCTTTATATCTTTTCATGGCTTGATAGCTCAATTCTTTTGAGCACTAAATAACATTACATTATCTGGATGTATCACAGTTTATTTATCCACTCACCTACTGAACGACATCTTGGTTGCTTTTAAGTTTTGGCAATTATGAATAAAGCTGCTATTAACACCTCTGTGCAGGTTTTCATGTGGACATAAGTTTTCAGCTCTGTTGGGTAAATACCAAGGAGAGTGATTGCTGGCTCACATGGTAAGAGCATGCTTAGTTTTTTAAGAAACCACCAAACTGTCTTCCAATACGGCTGTACCATTTTGCATTCTCATCAGCAATGCACGAGAGTTCCTATTGATCTACATCCTTACTAGTGTTTGGTGTTGTCAATGTTCTGGATTTTGGCCTTTCTAAAAGATGTGTAGTGATATCTCGTTTAATTTGCATTTCCCTGATGACATATAATATGGAGCATCTTTGCATAAGCTAATTTGCCATCTGTGTATCTTCTTTGGTGAGGTATCTGTTAAGGACCATTTTTAAATCAGGTTCTTTATTTTCTTATTGTTGAGTGTTAAGGCTTCTTTATATATTTTGCACAATAGTCCTTTATCAGATGTATCTTTTGCAAATATTTTCTCCTACTCTGGTTATCTTGTAATTCTCTTGATATTGCCTTTCATAAAGCATAAATTTTTAATTTTAATGAGGTCCAGTTTATCAGTTATTTCTTTCAAGAATTGTGCCTTAGTGTCGTATTGAAAAAGTCATTGCCACGCCTAAGATCATCTAGATTTTCTCCTATGTTACCTTCTAGAAGTTTTAGAGTTTTGCATTTTACATTTAGGTCTATCATACTTTTTTTTTTTTTTTTTTTTTTGCAGTACGCGGGCCTCTCACTGTTGTGGCCTCTCCCACTGTGGAGCACAGGCTCCGGACGTGCAGGCTCAGAGGCCATGGCTCACGGGCCCAGCCGCTCCGCGGCATGTGGGATCTTCCCAGACCGGGGCACGAACCCGTGTCCCCTGCATCGGCAGGTGGACTCTCAACCACTGCGCCACCAGGGAAGCCCTATCATACATTTTGAGTTAATTTTTATGAAGAGTGTAAGGTTTGTGTCCAGATTCATTTTTTTGCATGTGGATGTCTAGTTGTTCCAGCACCATTTGTTGAAGAGACTATCTTTGCTCCATTGTATGGCATTTGCTCATTTGTTAAAGATCAGTTGAATGTATTTATGTAAGTGCATTCCTGAGCTCTGTATTCTGCCCCATTGACCTATTTGTCTGTTCTTTTGCCATTACCATACTGTCTTGTTTACTGTAGACTTATAGTAAGTCTAGAAGTTGGATTGTGTCAATTCTCCAGCTTTGTTCTCTCCTTCAATGTTGAGTTGGCTGTTCTGGGTCTTTTTGCCTCTCCATATACACATTAAATCTGCTTGCTGATATACACAAAATAACTTGCTGGTATTTTTATTGGGATTGCATTAAGTCAATAGATCAAGTTTAGAAGAACTGACTTCTTGACAACATTGAGTTTTCCTATCCATGAACATGGAATATCTCTTCATTTATATAGTTCTTTGAATTCTTTCATCAGAGTTTTGTAGTTTGCCTTATATACATCTTGTACATTTTGTTAGATTTATACCCAAGTATTTCAATTTTTGGATGCTAATGTAAATGATATTTTACATTATTGAATTTTAGTTTTAAATTTTTTAAATAAAATTTTTATTAAATTTTGACTTCAAATTCCACTTGCTCATTGCCAGTATATATGAGAGTGACTGAGTTTTAACCTTGTATCATGAAAATTTGCTATTTGCTATAATTGCTTATTAGTTCTAGAAGTATTTTTGTTAAGTTTTTGGATTTTCTACATAGACCATTATGTCATCTATGAACAAAGACAGTTTTGTCTTCCTTCCCAACCTGTATAATATGATATTGAAAAGCAGTAGAGAGGGGGGGACATCTTTGCCTTATTCCTGATCTTAGTGGGAAAGCTTCGAGTTTCTCACTGTTAAGTATGATGTTAACTGTAGGTTTTTTGTGATATGCTTTGTCAGGTTGAGGAAGTTTCCCTCTATTCCTAATTCACTGAATATTTTTATCATGAATAGCTATTGGATTACGGTAAGTGTTTTTTCTGTATCTTGATATGATTGTGTGTTTTTTTCTTTAGCCTTGATATGATTGTGTGTTTTTTCCTTTAGCCTATTGATATGACGCGTTACCTCAATTGAATTTTTAATGTCAAACCTAGGCATAAATCCCACTTGGTCATGTGCCTAGTCTCCTTGTATTATCATAATTTAAATGTATTTATGCCCTTTCCTTTCAATTTGCAATCCAGATGCCTGCAAGATCTACATATGACACAGAGAGAGAGAAAAAACTCACCTAACATCCTCATTTAATCACTGAAAGAACCAATCCTTTTGTACCTATTCTATATAGTTGATTACCACCCTTACTCCCTTGGACTAAATTTACTTTGGGTAGAAGGCAGAGGGGATGTTAAAAATCATTTGGTCTATTTATGATTCTATTTTTTTCTCTTATAATGCTGTAATTCGATTTGAGTATTATAGGTCCTCTACCATTAAACTGGGAAAACCATTTTGTAAAACAAAACTTAAAATGTATGTTTCACCACCAATTTATAATGGGCATTATATTTTAAAATGATGAATTCATTAAGGGAAGGCTTTTATTTCTCACCTGTTTGTATTTTTATATCGTTTGATCATCAAATAAAGTACTTAAGTTGCACTATTGAAATTGGTATTCTAGCATAAAGTGTGAAATATTCCAAGTGTTCTCAAATCTGTATAATTGAGCCCTTGCTTCTTCTTCCTCTATCCCCTTAAGTTGCCAGATCATTTTGCAAGTGTGGAATGGAAGCAGAGCTACTATGTTCAGTGCAGTGTCCCATGCAAATAAGTTGGCAACTTGTAGGTAGGCAGTAAAAATAGCACCAAAGGAAAGTCAAGGTGAAACCTGTAACAATTTTGCTACCACTTACACCAACACACAACACACTCCTCTCACCTTTCTTTTCTCCTGTAGACACATATTCTGTCAGCACTAAAAATGTCTCACTAAGACTATTTCAGGCTTTTCAGTGGGTAGTGATCTAGCACTGACCTTAGCACTGAAAGTTTACCAAAGAGTAGACAATGACAAATATAAGAAAGAACTAAGAAATCTGGCTTCTGTAGCAAGCAACCTATTTGAGATCTGTATCTAATAGTCTGGTGGATAAACCAAGCTTGATTATTAATCCAATATAGGGGAAATGACCTATTAGGCAGTGGAATAATTACTTCCTCTTTTGTTCCTAGCACTATCATAAAAGTAGAATAACATGTGTAGTTAGCTAATAGCATATAACCCCAAAATAGACTTTCTTTTAATCATCCCAGCCTTGGCCTAAAAATTTTATTAGCAATAATCATAGCTCGATACACAGAAAACTGAACTAGGAGAGCATACATGCAATCCTTGTTGGAGAGAAAATTAAATAGATCTTGTCCAAGTATCTCCAGAAATTTGCTGAGATCATGGGGAAAACTGTGATTTGCAAATCACATATTTTGTATCATACAATCTCAAATCTAGCCATGGCAGTTTTGCCAGGGTTATTGCATGATGTGGATCTAAGTATCACTATTTCTTTCTCTCAGCAACAAGCAAAGATGTGTTTTTTAACCAGATTTAATTGTAGCAAATTATGTGTGATTTTGTCTCATAAATCCAAAAGGACGCTGAGAATACAGAATGGTCTTAATGCTTGAGATAATCTTTGACTGCTATGGAAAGAACAAGATTCTAAGCAATACCCAGTGTCCATGGTTACATGTAGCTTGGCATTTTCTTTTCACAAAGAGGAAATTATTTCTATTTATTTACACTTTCAAGGATTGTATGAATTATAATGTCTGTATTGAACTCAAATCTAGCCTTGCACTATGTTTTAAATTATTTTTCAGTCATTTTTCATTATCTAGTACGTAGGTTTCCATATTAGAAAAGCAACTCTAAATCCAAGTAACAATGAATAATATAAAATACGATAGAATTATTGATATCAGTAACATAAAACCAATATATACTTGGACAAAATGTGAAGCCAATAATTTCAAAAAGCACATCATATTGTTGCATTTGTGATCATTACAACTTTTTTTTCATAAAATGTTCAAGTTCTTGTAGAATTAATCTATTAAATAATTGATCCTGATAGACAATATATAAGAAAATAAGTAAAATAATAGACCTTTCCCAGTGTTTATACAGAGCTTCTTAATATAAAATGGTAAAAAGTGTGTTCTTCTTCATCCTCCTACTCTCTCTGCTCTTTCTCCTCCTTCTTTTCTCCATCTCCTTTTCCTTCTCTGCAGTCTAAAGTATAAGTACATTAGGACTCTTCATCCAGTTGTAAATCAATGGTAAAAGGAGAAATCTAGAAGTGATAATTTAATATTGCTGCTGGAGGTCAGTCCATTGCCTTTACTTTTCAAAATAGAAAGAGCAAGAAATATTTATTGGAAGCAAATCACTTGCTCCCTTCTCCAATTCCTAAAACTGTGGTCCTACACTGGGCCCGGCTCAGTAATGAGCTGTCTTTAATTAAAATCCCACTTATTATGAATTTGGTGGATATAGAAGAGCCTTTGCTAAGCAAAAATGATCTGCATAGTTTACCTTTCCTTTGATGTTTAACACAAATGAAAACAGGACATCTCTATACTCTACAAAAGTGTAGGTTAATAACATCCCTGCTGTACAACCAGACTTCAAGGTCTTCCTTTTCACTTTATGCTCTGTCAATCTGGGAGACTCTAGGGATAGAAAGAATGCTTTCCCCAACATTTCATTGTTTGAATTTCAACTCTCCCTCTGTCTCTGTCAAGGGGCCATAATTTTCAAGTCCATCCATTTAAGACTGTAAAAGATTGACTGTTATATGTCTGTCTCTGCCCATGGGAGCAGAGTTATGTAAATAGACTGGATTGAGAGTAAGTGTCCCTCATCTCAGCTTCTCAACCCTGCTATTGCCATCAGCTGACTATGTGCATATAGTTAGGTAATTTCACCTATTAAGATCTTTGTTTTCTTTTCTTAGACTGTGAGGCTTAGACCAGATGATCTATAATGTGGACCTCAGTCACCGTAGGATCCCTTGAAGCTCTAAAATGTTCAGTATTTGTTTTTTTGTTTGTTTTTTGCAGTACGCGGGCCTCTCACTAATGTGGCCTCTCCTGTTGCAGAGCACAGGCTCCGGACGCGCAGGCTCAGCGGCCATGGCTCATGGGCCCAGCTGCTCCACGGCATGTGGGATCATCCCGGACCGGGGCACGAACCTGCGTCCCCTGCATCGGCAGGCAGACCCTCAACCACTGCGCCACCAGGGAAGCCCTAAAATGTTCAGTATTTTAATAAAATGTTCCATGCTCCCCACATCAAAACAACAAATTCCTATAGCTGGAAAATCAATTTTTAGAAATATTGCTCTTAAAATACAAATGAACAGACCACACAAAAACCTGCACATGAACATTTATGGCAGCTTTTTCATAAATGCCAAAATTTGGAGGAAACCAAGACATCCTTCAATAGTAGAATACGTGAACTCTGGTACATCCATGCAATGGAATATTATTCAGCAGTAAAAAGAAATGAGCTATCAAGTCATGAAAAGACATAGAGGAACCTTAAATGCATATTGTTAAGTGGAAGAAGCCAGTTTGAAAAGGCTTCATACTGCATGATTTCGAATACATGACATTTTGGAAAAGGCAAAACTAGAGATCTTAAGATCAGTGATTGCCATGGGTAAAGGGGGAAGGAGGGAGGGAGGAATGAAAAGATGAAGCTCAGGGGACTTTTTAGGGCAGTGAAACTATTGTGGATGATACTATAATGGTGGATACATGGCATTATACATTTGTAAAGCCCATAAAATGTATAACACAAACAGCAAACCAAAATGCAGGCTATAGATTTTAGCTAATAATAATGTATCAATATTGGTTTATCGATTGTAACAAATGTACCACACCTGATGTAAGATGTTAGCACTAGGTGAAAATGTGGGGTTGGGGAAGGAGTATGTGGAAACTCTGTACTTTCTGTTCAATTTTTATGTAAACCTAAATCTACTCTAAGGAATAAAGTCTATTAATTTAAAAAAACAAACAAACAAAAAATAACGGGGTTTAGTTTTCCCTCAACAAGAATAGAGAGCTCTACAGTAGTTCCAGAAAGAAACCAGTCTCTCGACTTACATCTCCATCTTAAGCATCTCTGACTAGTGAAAGACATAGAAATTCAGGATCCTATGTAAACAAGTGAATTGGATCCTGATGGGTCTTAAACCAAATTCTGTTTCCCGGGTACTGAAATCTCTTTTCAGCCAAAAAGAGCTTAGAGCCCCTTTCTATTATGGACTGAATTGTGTTCCCCCAAATTTATATGTTTATGGTCCTAACCCCAGTACCTTAGAATGTGACGTATTTGGAGATAAGGCCTTTAAAGAGATAATTAATGTTAAAAGAGGTCAAAGGGTGGGCCCTAATCCAATATGACTTATGTCTTATAAGAAGAGGAAGAGACCCTGAGGTATGTTCAAGCACAGAAAAAAGGTCATGTGAGGACACAACAAGAAGTCAGCCATCTGCAAGCCAAGGGGAGAGACCTAAGAAGAAACCAAACTTGCTAACACTTTGATCTTGCATGTCCAGTCTTCAGAACTGTGAGAAAATGCCTGTTATTTAAACCACCCAATCTGTGGTATTATGTAATATTTGTAACAGACTAATGCACCTCTACTCTGGTATTTTGATTCTAATAACTGCCATTATCACCATAATTAAAAATCCAATTTTCTAATTAGTTTAAATTTAATATTGCATGCTAACCTGGAAATAAGATTTCTTTGATCTTTAGATTTTTTTTCAGAAGCGGAACTTCATTACTTTCAAATATATAATGACACCAGACTGAGGCCGTGAACAATAATATTGTAAGATTTGTCCCAGTGAATAAATGTCTGAGTTGTGTGATAGTTTAGTGCAAGTTCTGGGCAAAGAAAAATTATCTTATACATTTTTATGTTCTGTAAATTGCTAAATATGCCACCAAAATACAAGATTCTTGATAAATAAGAATTGCTGATTGAGGTGTTTCAAGCTTAGGGCATTTTGCTAAAATCCATTCTTATTAGACATCTTCATTATTATTTTGAAATCCTCTTAAAAATAAGTAATATTCAGAAAAATAAATTTCAAGTTTTAACTTAGAAAAGTTAATCCTTTATCTAACTTACCTTGTCTGAATATGAAAATTGTTTGTAGTTCCCGTATGCTCATAATCATGAATGGCAGCAGCAAAGACCATTGCTAAAATTTCCAGTTCAGTGAGCCAGTGCTATTAAATTAAACAAAGATTCCATCATATCAAAAAGCAGAGTCAATGTTGTCTTTCTAAAAAATAAATATTTTCATTGCACACAGTATAAATCAATATATAAAACTGTTATATGAATTTTAAATAATTTTTTCCCTATTTTACCTCCATTAGTTGTGCATAATGGATTCTTCATGAGGCTGATGATTGTTTCATGGCTTGTTAAGTTAAAAATTCAGACATTATAATTTTCCTTGTTAATTGGAAAAGAAGTAATTTTCTATGATTTAAAAGGTGAACTCTAAATGGATTTTGAATTTACAGCCTTACCAATTTGGGATCTCATGAAATCATTTCAGCTTAGTGATTTTTTAACATATAACTCATACAACACTAAAATGTCTTTTAGCACAACTTTCGTAGAAGACCCTACTATTAGAAAATTTTCCACCTGTGAGTTGAAAATATTCACTTTGGTCATTAGAGAAACTGAACTTAGTTTTTATATTTAGAGATTTAGAAGAGATTCCAAGAATTTATCAAGTTTGTTCTTCATGATACATATATTCTATGACTATACAATTAAACTTAATAGCAATGAAAGAATAAATACTTTCATGTAAAATCCAGAGCACTGCTTCATATACATTGATTTTTTTGTTGTTGTTATCAATTGGATGGTTTTAATAAAATTTCTCTACTGTTATAAGTCCATTTAGGTAATTTGATAGTTTATTCATTACTCACATTTTGCATAACACTTTAACTGCATTGTTCAATATGATAATCACATATGACTATTTAAATTAAAAATAAATAAAATTAAGTAAAATTAAGTTCACTTTTTCAGTTGCAGTAGCCACATTTCAACTGCTCAATAGTGGCAAGTGGTTATCTTATAGAACAGTACAGATACAAAATATTTGCATCACCACAGAAAGTTCTATTGGAGAGCGCTGTAAGTAGGTGGTACTTGATGGTAAGAATAGAGGATCCAAAGTGATGTGGAACTTGCTCTTAGTGGTTTTATGCCATACACTTGAAAAAAAGACCTTGCACAAAGCAGCAGAAGAATATAAAGTACATGCATACTTGATGAAAACTCACAGAATAGAAGGGCAGATAGGACACCTATTTGGTGGCAGTGGATCTTGGAAGAAGGATGGACAAAGATTGGTAGCTAAATGCAAGGTTGGAAACAGAGAGATTCTAAATAGAAAGAGTAAATATGGAATGATACTATAGAGGCCTGTACGGAAATTGAATTGTTAATAGTACAATTGTGTTGGAGAGTCAAGTGAAGTGAGATTGAAGGTGGAGTATGGGAAAGAATTGATAAGCTACCTTGATTAGAGCTGATGAATTAAGATTTTGAATAAAAGGCAACAGGAAGCCACTGTAGGTCCATGGGTCTAACAGTGGAGGTGACACTGTTGAGTCTCATGATTGCTAAAGGCACAGTCTTATTCATCTTTGTTCCTTTCATATAACCCATCATGGTATTTGGCACATAGTAGGAACTTGGCATTTGTCTGTTGAATTGAATTTCACTAGTTTTGCATTTGGAGGAGTTAATTGGGAATAGTGGAAAGAGACTGTGGAATCAGAGAATCCTGATTTTAAGCCTTGTTAATCCTCAGGCAAATAAGCTATTTACCCTCTCAGGCACAGTTTCCATGAAAATAAAATTAGTGATCATTCCCCTGTGGACTTTAAAAGAAATTTAAAGTTGATGTATGTGCTGTGCCTATTACAAGTCTTAATATACAGTAAAATACAGAATAAATGGCATTTTACTGAACTTATTACTTTAAATACATTGTTTAAGGTATTGAATCTGGAAAATAATAATGAGCTAACATATCTTTAGTGATTGCAATTCAAGAATAAATGCCTCACAGTTGGATGACTGAAGCAGAAATAATTTTTAGAACTAAGGAGAGTTGATATAACTAGCTGCACTGTGTTTATAGGTGCATTTAATTGTGAGTCATTAAAAGGAAGGAAATTACCTCATAAAGGTCTATATTAGAGGCTGAACTGGGACTGAGCCTCCAATGTCCCCACTGAGACTGTGGAATTAAACACCATGAACTGAATAGCAATTGAAGTTAAACCAGATTTTGTAACCCCAGAAATCCATTGTTTTAATAAAGAAAATTGTTATTAGAAAAAAAATCACCTATTTTCTTAAGTATTTCCTATTAGTTATATTTAAGATTTACAGACTTACCTGTGATTTTTAAAAAGCAATATTCTATATCTACTACGATAATATAGAATATGAAGCGCAATTGTAAAAATAATTAAATTAGGAAATAAGAGCTGAATTTTAATTATAGATTATCTCATAAGTATTTAAAATTATTATCTTTCTAACTTTCAAAATTGATTATACATGTTTCCTGTTTTTAGTCTCAGTAATCTCTGCCTCCTATAAATAGTACTTCCTTCATCAATTCATCTTACTTATTGCCACAGTATAGTCTTAACAATTAAGTTTACATTATAAACTAGTTTGGGAAGAGAGAAACATTGAACATTCACACTTAATTGAAAAATACATCTATTTCATATTAGTGAAAGTAGAATTGGGGGCTGATTTTTATGTCCTTAGTTGACAATTCATTTTACACTCGTGTTGAATGAGAATTCTAACTCAGAAAATGGTTGCTTAAATTCATGAATTTTGTAAATTACTCATGATGACAAGTCAGAGAGAATAAGTCTGAATCATATCATTCTTCCCAACTAGAACAGTGGTCAGTACATAACCTAAGTTCTTCTGATTCTTAATAGGCAGAAATAAAGGGTTAAAATGAAGAGTCATGAGCAGTGTAGACATTGTGCTTCATCTAAACTGCATTTTGCCTAGAGAATTGCTCAGGTAGACTTGCTGTAAAAAGCTCAGTCCTCAAATTATACCAGAGAGAGACATTGACTTCCATTAATAGCATGTACAATGTTGATGGAAAGAAAGGAGAAAGAACTAACATTAACTGGACTTTTTAGGTAGATGGTTTCATTTAATTTTTATAATCACCCTATTTACCATTTACTAGGTAAATGTTTTAAATCTTATTTGGCAAATAACACAGCTGAAGCCTAAAGAATTGAATCAACCTGCCAAAAGTCACATAGCTCTCAAGTGGCAGAGCAGGAATTCAAACTAAAATCTGTCTGATTCCAAAATTTCTGTTCTTTCCACAGATCACAATATTCCTTCCTTCTATGGATGACAATAGCCTCCATTATTCCAGGGTGGTAATATGCTGAATACATTCTTCTAAGATTTCAAAAGCAGAATTTCTAGATAATTTAACTAAATATACTGATAGGTAGAGAAGCTAACAAAGCTTTAAGACTTAGGATGTAATTTTCATATCTGAATTATTTAATGTGTGTGTGTGTGTGTATGATAGAGAATGTATATGTGTATATGTATAGGCCTGGGAGAATTTTAGGTCAGAAAATCACATTGACATATTAGATGCCGGTGTGTCTAAAAGGGCATAATTAACAACCCCTTTAGCTTACGTGATAGGTAGGGTCGGACCTTTTTTTCTCTATCCCTTTGAATAGACTGAAGTACCTTGCTATAACTTACTCAATATGGAAAGTGAGTATATTATAATAATATTAACATATAATACACATAAGTTAATATATAATATATAAATTACTAATAATTTTTACTAATAGCTATTATGTTTCAGGAACTAGGTTAGGATTACACATATGATATCATTACTCCTCACTGTTGTACTACAAGGTAGTTGGTATTATTAACCACATTTTAGTGACAAGGGAACGATATGGAGAGCAAGTGAGCTAGGAAGTAGGGAAGTAGGGTTTTAAATCTGTGTTTGCTTGCCTTGAAAGCCCACACTCTTCCCACTTTTCCAAACACTGTTGTATTGGAAGCCATTTACAAGAACAGAATTTCCATGTAGTTTGCAGAACAGAGACATAGTGGCGAATTTCTGTAGATTGGAGAAAAATTAAGTAATTTGAGTGTGAGGGGCTATTTCTGGGTGTAGTCAGTGGACTACAAGTTCCAAAGGAATAGTTTTCAAGTTATCTCTTTTTCTTCTACTCTCAGTATTAGAGGGAACACAGTGCCAGGAGCCCTGAAATACAAGTGTTCCCTTGCCAAGGCCCTCAGATGATTTCATATTCAAAAAGACATTTGGAAGTGGCTTGGCAGCATTCGGTGAAGCATTTGCTCTTTAGCAAATGGATCGAGCTACCACACACCCCTATCACCGTGGCACTACACGTGGCTACAAATTAATTAAGTGACAAACGGAGAGAGAGGGAGACAGAGGGTGTCCTGGCATCCTCTCTGCACTGCCTATTCCCAGGCCTGAGCGTGTCCCAATATGACATTAACAAACTGAAGGACAATGGTTTCATCCCAATCCCTTTCAGGCAATGGTCCTGCGAACATTTTGCAGGTGACAGGCTGCACCAGTTATCTGACAGTGCTGGGCTGCTACTGGAGTGCTCCATAAATGTCATGCTGATAAAACCATCTTGAAACAGCAGGAGATGACTAAAACACTAAAGTAAGTGACCCTGTCTTCTCCATATCAAAGCCCAGGGGTTTCAGTTAAATGAATATTTCTGTAATGCTTTGTTTTTTGTTTCAAAGAACGAACACATTCATATGTATGAAAACTAATACTCTCCTACTACCATTTTTTTAATCTAAAGAAAAGCTTATTAAAATAACTTGCAAAAACCCCTCAAGCTGGCAATGTAACATAGTTTTGAAAAAATAGTCAATAAACTGAAAATTCATTTTGCCTTTCCTTTCATCATCAATCATAAAATTTCTCATTAGTTTAAATATATTTTCCCAATCCTGGACAACACTGACAGTCTTCCACCCGACTATTTTTGTAATGGCCAAACTAAGGGATAAGTGAAGAGTCCACCGACACTTTTTTTGGTAAAGGATGAATAAATTTAGAATGTTTCTAAATCAAACCTGCTAAAGTAGAGTGAAGTTATATATCTCAAAAAGTGACTATGTGATCTTTACTAACAACTTTAGCTTTCTAAGAGTCATGCCAGGCTGGGCCAGATTTCCCCGGTCTTCCAGAGAAGTTGGAATGGCTTGTTAGATCCTGGAACAAGTCTTCCTTGCAAGTCTGAGGGTAAATGCACATTGCAGATTTGCATTTCTCTATTTACCCACCAATATAGCATCCCTCATCTGTTCAATGTCACCTTCAGAACAGAGGTTCTGAAGCTGAACTAGGAGTCTCTTATTTGGTTCCCTTTACACTTGTGGTACTTAAGCAAAAATGTATTTCAAAACAAAATCCTGGTTTCCTAACAGCCTGAAATGGCATATATCTTCTGGTTGTACTTCATAATTAAAGCAGAGATTTTTTTTATACCAAAGTAGGCATTACTTTTCCACTCCATTTTGTTCTGAGGAAACTTAATTAGTACAGTTTCTGTTTCAGACTAACACTTAAATATTTCATTTTTCAGTTAACTTTTCAAAGCCACAGAATTCAGGGAAGAGGAAATGCCAAACACTTGAAATGAAAACCACCTCACAATCAGATTTAATTCCAAGGCCTTAGAAAGGAAAAGCAAATCTAACCAGGAAGATGTTAAAGCAAGTTTTTCAAGTGTTAACAGCATTTGCAGCTGTCAGGAGGCACTTTGCTCTTCACACTAATTGCCGCGTATATCAAACCAAATGAAAACACAGAGTTCAAGAAACAGCTCTGACAATGAAGACTTATTAAACCAACAGAGCTTTAAAATAATTTGTGTGTATGTGTGTGTGCACACGCACACATGCTAGAAAGAGAAACAGATAGAAAGTTACATATACTACTTTAAAAAAGCTTACAATATTTCGAAGCTATATCTTTGAAAGTTTGAGTTTCTACTTATTATTGCTAAGTTCTACTCCCTCCCTTTAAATGTCAAATCAGACTCCTGGAATGAATGGTGAGTAAACTTCAACCAAGGACCACGTTCAGCCATGACTGCATTTGATTTGGCTCGATGGGCACATTTATATCTTAACTGGGTGATAGCCACATTTACATCTTAAAAAGAGAAAACAAAGGTATAAGGTTAACATCACATATAATTCAGCCTTCTAGAAGGCCACAAGAGAGTCATGCATCAGTGAAGGTTTTTGAGATTTTTACCTCCCCATAGTAGGCATTAACTCCAAAGCAGGCTATAATTACTTAGTGATCCTGCCAATATAATGCATATTTCTATTGAACTGGTAGTGATATTCGAAGAAAATTCTTCATTAAAATCCCAGCTGAGCTCCCAGCTATTAGCCATTATCAACTGCCAGCCATGTGAGTGAACCACTGTGGATGTCTTGCCCAGTGATGTCCTCAGATGTCTTTGACCATAGTTGCTAGCTGGTCACAATCACACAAGAGACCCCAAATGAGAACCTTCTAGTTGGGACCCTTCTAACCACAGACACCCATGAGAAACAATGATAAATTATTGTTTTAAGCCACTGAGTTTAGAGTAGTTTGTTTTGGAGAAAACAGATAATTGGAACACGGGGCAGGAGTGGAATCTGAGCCCAAGGCATTGATGGATCTGCAACATTTTGGAGGCAAAAAAGATGGAGAAGTAAAATAGATAATTTCTTCATTCATCACGTGAGACACCTTTGGATGAATCATAGCAAAGGGATCTTATGTGTAGGAAACCACACACTGGATTCTGGAGGAAAATGTATACAATTATCATCTGTATACAATAAACTTGGAGAATCATGTACCTGCTACAAGTTTTCAAGATCTTCAGGACTCTATACTGTGGCCCTAAGGGCTTTGTGTGGGACCAGGTAAGGAACACAGTCTCTGGGGCAGAATGATGAGATATGGAGGAGTACTAGTTACACAGATCTGAATGCCAATGAGACTTACCAATAAAAAGAATGTGACTTTTGAAATCTAAACAGGTAGGCAATGTAAATTATGAGGTTTGGTGGACCATTCTACTTATATGCATTTTATGGTACTGCTTCAGCCTAGGTTGATACATGAGGAATCAAAAATGTACTCAGATTCTGGGGATCTCACATGGCTCATACCCTTTTGAACCCATCCCAGTTTGGAACCTTCAGAAGGAAGGACTTCCCGTCCCTTTTTATCCCTTGGAAGTAATCCTATGCTCTAAGACACTATAGAAATTCTAGGCAGTCCCAGACTTCCCAACATCTACTCATTTTTGTCCCAGGGTTTGCACTGCTGAACCATTTATTCACTCATCAACTGATTCATTCAAATACAAAGAGAAGGAAGAAGAATTCGGAAAAATCCAAATGAATAATTTCCAAAAATCCCTATTAGGATTTGATTGTAATTAGCAATGCAAACATGTAAAAGAAAAAGCTATTGAGCTCAGCTTGGGTGATGAAAGGAGGGGAGAGCACTACAACTAACTTTTATTCTAAAGAATTTTTCTCTAGGTCACTTTTCTGGGGGTTGATACCTATGGGAAAAGGAATTTACAAATGAAAAATGTTACATAGTCCAAATTTTGAAAAATTTGCGGTCTATTTTCATTTGCTTCTGGAGATCTTTATTCACTGAGTTAAAATATTTTTTGAAAAATGAATATTGTAAATAACTCATTAACCCTCAAAAATCCAGAAGATTATTACTTATAATACTTTTTTGAGTATTAATGAGACAGTGAGAAGGGAATGGAATTTGATGTTGCAAACTAACAAACTTCAGTTACAAAGACTTTCTTACCATGATACCTGTATGAAGCATTATATAATGCACAGTTTGAGTGACATCAGCTGCATGAATCAAATTGTGATACGGATTTTTGTACTTGCTGTAACCAACTTCTAAAGCTTCTGCAAAGGCAATTAGGCAACAAACAGGAATCTGCAGAAAGTAACAATTATGATTATATTTTGACCAAAAGAGCGGCACTAAATCAACATGAGCACAAAGATGTTTGGGATGGGATACATTAGTGAGTCAGATGTGGGCAGTAGTTTCTTAAAGTTAAATGTGGATTGTTCTGAAAAAACACTTCATTAACCTGTCAGTTTTCAATGCTGAGAAGGATTATAACCCCCAAGTGTTTAATTAAGATAGATGAAATAACAGTCTTACCCATATAGCAATCTTTAAATCTTGTATCTTCCAGAGTCAGATAAGAAGGCTAGTTCTTAAAGGGGTAAAATTTTCCAATTACAACTGGTGAAGTCTAGTTTTTCTATCGGTAATTCAAGGGGGTTAAAATAAATGACCTCCCAGTAAATTCTAACTCTAAAAATAACATGATTCCATAGATACAGGCTCAGAAATCTGAATCAAATCTGTTGCTGAGATGGCTCTAAGTGAAGTTAATTAGAAACCCTTTCATTTCAATTTAAAAAAAGCTGCCAATAATGGTTCATTCTGCATTTTAGGAAAATCATATTTCTTTAAGTCATAGATTCCAATCTTTACATGAGTGTTCTGTGAATAATTCAGGGGGATGTTTGTATCTTGTTGGAATGAGTCTATCATGGCCTTATGATACCCCAGTGGATATACAGAAATGTCAGTGATTT
This sequence comes from Orcinus orca, assembly GCF_937001465.1. Taxonomy (NCBI): domain Eukaryota; kingdom Metazoa; phylum Chordata; class Mammalia; order Artiodactyla; family Delphinidae; genus Orcinus; species Orcinus orca. Next base: position 69,607,697 of record NC_064565.1, read on the forward strand.
GTAGAGAATGGCTATATCAAGTGGTGAACTCGTCCCCTTAGTTCTGTGATCTGACAATCCAGAAACATTTTTAAATGAATTGATTAATGACCCAAAGTTCTGCATTTTCATTCTTATTCAGATAACTCATTCTAAGAGCATTTTACTTTTGTTCCATGTTTCTGACCTTGAAACGGTTGATAAGATCATATCTGGTAAATAGTTCATAAATCATAAACTTCAGACTATGTTCTCCACTTGCTTCATTCAAGGCAAATACATCAAAAGACCATTTATCAACATCCTGTAGGAAAAAAAGTAAATATTTTAGTTGGCAATATCATATGATTCTGTTTCTTTCTATGAAAAAATTCTTGGAAAGCTCAGGCATTGTACATCCAGCAGGTCAGATTTCAATTCAGCACATCAAACTTCATTTTTACCAGTGTCTGATGTGACAGGGACACTTAGTATCTGTGGATCCGCAAAAGTGAGGTCAATAATGCTTAAGATCTTCCCCTTAATCCCAAGGTTATCCAATATGATGTAGTAAACCTGATAACTCTATAACACTGCCCATATTCTTAGTCTCTCTCCAAATGCATGGCATAAATCATTTTCCCAGAGTGGGCCTCATTTCAAGGTGGAATTGCAGGTTATGTGGGTGATGTAATTGAGAGAGAGAGGGAAGATAGCCCCAATTTATCATTCCCACCCATCCACCCACCTGCTACGTTGCTTGAAATTCTACCGTTTAAAAGTTACTAATTTGGTTTAAAGATTTGATATTTTATGTCTTTTTTTTTTTAAGATGAAGATGCCCTAGAGAGACAGAGCTCTCTCTCTCGGTAGAGTACTACTACCTTATTACTCACTCTAACCTTGGCTGATTCATTTTTACTTTCTACCAGGGCCAGATTGTAAGATAAAGGAAGTGGGTCTCTTGATTGAGGGGGAGGTTAGGAATTTTGGCATTTCAGGCAATTCCCCGGGGAAGTGGCCAGGCCTGTAGGGAAATAGATACCTAGGAAAGTCCCCCCTAACTGTGGGAAAAGAGGGCAATGAGCAGGTATATGCAACTACTCCAGCCACCTCACGACTTTGATTCAGGTAATTCCAGGACAAAAACTTGCAGAGGGGTCCACAAAATGGACTTGTAGCAAGTGGTATCAGTACATTAAGGAGGTATTAAGTATATCAGTACATTAAGGTAAAGCTTGAGTTGCAACAGTAAATAAACCACTGAAACTTAAAAATATACATAAATACAGCAGAATCAGTTCTAATGATTATCATAAATTATTAGTAGAGGAGGTCTAGTGTTTGCATACACACAACAGGTTTAGTATTGAACAGTAAGTGGACAACCTTAAAGCTATACATTAATTTTGAATTTGAGCAGGCCCTGTTTAGAACTTCATTCATTTAACACATTTCACAGAGGCCAACAATACATGCTGTAACATGCGAAACTAAACTGAAAATCTGATAAAAAGTATCCAAACCATCTCTTAAAACTATTTCTTTCCACAAATAGCAACAATAGCATCAAACGTGTTTTTAATCATTTCAAAACACCAGTGAAATATTTTTTGGTTTCCTTGGGTACCTTTGTTAAATTCCTTGCGTTTGGCCCTAATTTGATCCTGAAATACTTGCTTGATCAGTTTGTAAATTTAAAAATCTCTCAAAGTTCTGTTAGAAGGCATTTACCATCAATAAAGCTCAAAGGAGACCAACAAATCTCACCAAATTCCAAAGCTAACACAGAATTAGTTCAGAATGTTACAGGCTGCTATTTACAGTTCCCAGTAGGGGTTTCCCACTGAGTAAAAGCTTAGCTCTCCATTTTGGGGGATTTTTTAAATCAACAATGGTGATTTACATCTGTAAACTACTGCAGATGCTTGGCTTTTACTTTGTCAGATTGAGAACAAACAAGACAAGGAGGTATCTCAGGAAATTAGAATTACTAAAACATTCTTAACTTAGTGATAATTCTCTTCAACCTGTTAGTTCATGATTTCCCTACACTACATTTTAGAAAAATGTTTACATTCTCTCATACCAGAATACTCTGTTAGCTGGTTTCTAAGAAAAATAAATAAAAATAAGTAATTTTCATGCCCACAGTTCAGGAAATAATGAGGAAATCAAAATCTCTCAAGAGCCAAGGACTAATTAATATCTGATAATGTGACATTTCAGTTATATACTTGCCTCTATTATCGCTTTAGAAACATGAATATAAAAAAGCTTCTTAGAAAAACAAACTACCTTTTTAAATGAATAAGATTAAAATCTAATATGCAGCAGAGAAAAAACAAATGCAAAGGGGATGCTTTAAAGGAAATTAAAGAACAAAAGAAAGCAATATAGATTTAAACTAGGAAAGGAGTTTAATAAATCAAAAATAAAATAACCCAGTATATTCTGTTGCTAGTATTCTTTAAATTTGTGGTTAATACAGGAAAACCACCATAAAACTGTTAGAGGAGACAAAGTTGAATTTCCTACCCAAATTAAGTGATGGAATGAAATAAGGAATGTAGAACGATGAGCCTACAAAATGCCTCTTTAGTAATAAAGTCTAGGAATAGTGTGCGCATGCACACACACACACACACACATGCAATGGGAACAAGCAAGTCAAAAACTTTCAGAACTTCAGATTTTCAACTCTAGTTATTTCTAACACATATAATACTGCCATTGGGCCTCAGACTAGGGCAGCCACAGGGAAAGCCAGAGACAAAAGATATGAATTTCTTTTTTGTTTCCTTTCTTAATTTTATCTTACTTTTTATATTTTCTCGGACCTAAAATTCTAAACAATTTTACTCCATATAAGTTTTGCCTTTAACCATATTTGACTGAAATATCTGTTTATTTATAAAGCATTTAACTCTTTCATAATATACAGTAACAAAATATGTGTATTCTGACAACTGCTGGTGCCATCTCAAAATTGAATTCAAGATCCACCTAAATAAAGCATGAAGAAGAAGAAAACATCACACACACGTGTGTGTGTGTGTATATGTATGTATTGATATAGTTTGTTAGGGTAAATTGATCCTCATTTAAATCTACAATGAGTCATGACTTGAAACACATGACATTTTGTAAATGGTTAAAATATTTTTTACATTCCAACATGTAAGCTGCAGCAAAGACCTATTCTCATTTTCTCCTAGTCCTTTTAAGGAGATTAGAAAAAATGACTAGTTGAAAAACTAAAGTAATTGAACATTTTTTTTACCTTTAATGTTACTATGACAGCTTCTGGATATGTCAACCCAACCATGTGATAGGATTTTCTGTACATTCTGAAAAAGAAAAATAAGTGTATATGTAAAAATCAGTTACTCAAAGTTTTCAGCTATTCCTTAAGAACAAAGAAAAAATTACCTTTGATGTGTTTACCTTGTATCATGTCACAGTCTCCCTTTGTGGCAACAATGATAACTATTGTCACCGCTTATTAAGCATCTACAATGTGACAGATACAAATAGTACATTTGCATCACAACCACAAAGTCAGTGTGATTTTAGATTCTATGTGAAGAGGTCTTTCCCTAAACGTCATCTTATTGAAAACAGAGACTGTCCTTTGCACGGGCAGCAACAACACCTTTTAGCATGCCACCACATGCATGACAGCACAGTAGTCTTGTTTTGTGTCTATTTGTGTTCCAAAATTCTCAGTCTGGAAGCTGAATGTCATGGAAACGTTTCCTTGATAGGTTTTTCTTTCCACAGAGTAAAAATTATAGGAGGGAATATGCACTATCATCAGAATTTACAGAGCCTTTTTTTTAAGTTAAAAATATTGGAGGAGAACATATTGACAAAAATTGCTTAAGTTTGTTCAAATTGTCATTTAATATTATTTAATAAAGATTATCCAGAAAGAACAGGGTGTTTCTATTTTTATAGTAGCATCAATAACAAAAATATTTTTTTATTAATCAGTAATTTGTTGGAGTTTTCCAGCTTCCAATGGACAACCAAGATGACTTAAACCAAATATAAGAAACTCCTCCATTGATTCATGCAAAAATAGAATCAACATGATACCCTAATGGGTAGAAATAGCAACAGGTTTCTAATCAGGACTGAAAGGAACATGGCTCCTCCACAAAGTCCTGTGAAGAAAGAATTTAACTGATTATTAATCATGTCCCTTAATTTTTATATTGTTAGTCCACAAGCAAGCTGCAGTCCTAGGCTATACTGAAGTAAACTCTCTTCCCAAGACGCCTGGACAAAACCATAATTTAATGATTATATCTTTAATTTATATTGGGGGTCAATATAAGAAATATAAGAACGTAAGAAAATATTCTGCATCTTTTATAAAACCACTATGGGAGATACTAACCTTTTGATTCAATGTACCTTATATTAAAAATCCTTAAGATATTACTCAGTTTCTATGTACAAGCTATCATTTTTTTCAAGATAATAAAAGCCAAGTAATTCTTCATGTTTTCCTTTTTAATCTTCACTTCTTGGAAGCTCAGAATTAAAATATTGTATTTACTTACATAGAGACTAGACTTCCTTGATAAAGTATCTTTCCATTTTATTACAGAGACCTTGTTACTTTATTTCCATGTTCCCATTTTATGTTTATCTTAAATGACGTTAAATAATTTTTAGGTGTGGCAATCAGTTATCATAAAAATGTATCCTTACCCTCTATCTCAATTGGAAGATTTCTTATAAGAAAAATACCTGTGTTAATTACTCCACTGAGATAGGTATAATTATTCTAATAATGCAGGGCAAGGAAACTATTTAATCACACTACAAAAGACCCAGAAAATAATTGCTGTCAGTAATGATATTTAGTTCCTTTTTTTTTCTTTTTTTTTTTCAGGAAACAGTCTTTTCTATTTTTTGAATCATTACTAAAAAATTGAAGTACGGGGGAAATGGAAGGATGATGGGCGAGGAAATAAAAAGGTCAGGAATAAGGAACCTTAAAAATTAAATAACTAAATCAGTGTGACTTCATGGCACAAAAGGCAGTATGATGGAGCAAAGAGCACACATGCTTTGGATCGCAGGTTAGCCAATCACTAGTGTGACCTCTGGAAAGCTATTTAATGTCAGTCATCTGTAAAATGAGGATAATTATATGCTTTTTATGAAGAGTAAATGATATAAAGGCCTAGCAAAATATTATAAGTACTTGATACAAGAAAGCCGTTATTATCAGTGTTATTGTTCTCATCAATACCATTGCCTCCAATTCTGACGTTCTTCAAGGCTCTTTGGACTCAGTGAGAACTTTGATGTTTCTTAGACTTGTAGCAGGTTGAGAAATGAATATCCCTGTATATTCTCATTATATGGAATGTAAAGAAAGACAAGGAAGAAGATTACTCATCCAAGGAGAAGGAGAAACTTCCCCATTATCATTTTCTAACACTATAATTGGGAATAGCATATTAGGATGAAAACTTAGAACTAGAAAATTAGGATGGAAAATTAGGACTACTCATTCTGGAATCAAATGAATGTGGGAGAAACCTTAATACAGTGGCCTCACACTTGAGTAAATAGTCACTATATTACAAGTTGCTGAAAAAGAATAATGAATTTCCTCTTCTCCTATAGGTGGTTAAAGTCCAGCTGGAAATACGGTAGATTATTCTTGGAAGGTTTTTACTACAGTTACAAAATATAATTCAAAACCTTAAAAAAAACCCACTATCTTATGCCAGACACAGTACTAAGCAAGAGACTATTCAGTGAAGAACAAGAAAAATTTCATGGGGTTAATTCAGTGGCAAAGAGGGACAATAAATAAGAAATAATATATGATTAAAAACAGCACTAAATGCTATGAGGTAAACCACTGGTTGGGATAGAGAAAGTGATGAACAGTATACAGAGTAACCAGGAAAGGCCTCTGGAAAGATAGAAAGGGCTAGCCAGAGTGAAGGGTGGGGAAAATCATTTCTGATAGAGGGAATAGCAGGATTACTGGTCCCAAGGGAAGCAAGAGTTTAGGGATATTCATGGAGTTGAAATCACACTAGTAAAGATATTCAGGTAAGGGTGGAGTAGCATTAGATGAGTCTAGAAGGTAAGGGGGCCTAGTCATGCAAAGCCATGATACAGAAGTTGCCTTTAATACCAAGTGTAATGGTATATCAAGTGAAATGTTAAAAACAATCAGATGGTTTTAAGCTTAAGAATGACAGGAACTAATTTATATTTTAAAAATCACTACAGAATGACTTGTTTGGAGAGGGCAAGTGAGGAAGAGTTGAAAGCTATTGTCATATTTCTGATGGCAGGTGACAAAGGCTCAGTTTGGGGTTGCAGGAGTGGAGTTGAGAAAGTGAGTAGGCTCAGGATACACCGGGGTAAGCAAATTGCCTGGACTTGCTGAGGTATTGATTCTTGGGAGGGGCTGCTTGAGAGAAGACTCAAAAAGACTTTCTAAGTTTCAAGACTGAAGATGATTGTTTTTGAAAATTCAGGATAAACATATCTCACTCTGTTTACACACTTACTAATGGGGATTCAAAAGTAATTTAAAAATTTCATTTCCATGTGTTTTTAGCACATTAATTTCTTTAAGACTGCTTGCTAATTTAGTTACCTTAAGTACGTTTTGATATTTCTGTGTAGCATATAAAAAAACTGCAAGTTTAACGTGTCAATATATTTCACAGAATTTGTCTTGATTTTTCTATTTAATGGGAATGGAAATTTAGTTGGTTTACTTTAATAATTTACATTTCTTTTCAGTTTGCCAAGTTCTGCAATATTTTCTTAAACAAAAAAGACAAAATATACATTCCTTCATTAAAGCAAACATGCACTCTTTTTTCTCTGATTCTCTCACTGACTTTCTGAACTATGATTTAGATGTTTTCGAATTTATATTAAGGAAAATCAATAATGTCATACACTTGCCTAAGTTGTTTTAAAAAATAGGAACATAATTACAAAAATTATTTCTCTCCAGCCCTCTCTACCTCTCTGTTTCAGATTTCTGGTCCCACCTGGCAGAGCTGGGAGCAGTTTATGCACTAGGGGTGGGGGGGTTGTCATCTCACCTAACTCATCATGATTATAAGCTCATAATGGTTATTATGAGGGTTCTTTTATCAAAGCCAACTAGATATAGTCAAGAAGTAGTCAAAATAATTTGAATAATCACTGAGTGGTTGTTATTTTGGGTAATATAGTCATAAACCAAGATCCTAGATGCTTCATGTCTTATGGTTATAATACATCTTTAAATCACTTCGAATACTTCTTGCAATGCATTGTCATTTAGATTTTTAGAAACCCAAGAGTGCTTCTCATTGTTCTGTTAGAAGAAGAAAACGAAAGTTTATGAAGTTCATTAGAGGTAATGACTAGAGATGTCTGAAGATAAAAAATGATGTGGTCTCCCTTAAATTTAATTTTAGATACATTGATAAAAAATTTCTCTGTTCCTCGATTTTATTTGTTTCAAAAATGTTAAAATAACCTTTTTATGTATAATTTAATGTAATGTAATTGTTTTTTAATCCAAGGGATTTCTAAGAACTAGTTTTCAACACTGTCAGATATTAGATGTTATTTCAGGTCTTTTCGTAGTTTTAGTTCTGAAACATCTTGTTTCCAGACAGAAAAATAAGCTGTCCTCTTAAAGGCTAAAGAATTTAAATTGGTTAATATTAACATGTATTTCACTTTAGAAACTCTGGTGTTTCTAGGGGCCAGCAAGTGACAGAAATGCTTCAGTGACAGAAAGGTTGAAAAGTTCTTCAAGGAAAGTGGACATGAGAGAGCTTTCTTCCACAATGGTAAGAGAATGGTCTTTTCTTTTTAGTGCCAAGAAAAGGCCTGCTTGATTTTGGTATGTAGTATAGAACTTATTTTATTGGGTGTTACATTGTATTTGGGTAAAATTAGGTGTAAAGCATATAAATGTATTATTAGGTGTAAAGCATATAAATGTGTTTATAAATGTATTACAAACAGTTATTCACAAAAGTTCATCTGAGGAGAATGGTCATTCAAAAGCCTTTGCTTTTAGTCTTTATGTCAATTTAAAAATAAATGAAAATAATAAATCCAGGACAAGATATTTTTGTTATAGGTAAATTCACCATAAAGTCCTAAATCTGTTCATTCCAATTATACTTATGATTACAGTTTTCCTCAATAAATAAAATACAGGACTCTCATAACTTTGACATAGTAAGTATATTTGCTGTCTTTTAAATTTTGTCTTGAGATACCAACAACTTCACTTACCTTTCCACAAAAATTCCAGCTTGAACAGCATGCACAATGCTCCGAAATCTTGGTTTTTCCTCAGATTTCTTTTTCATCATCCCCATTTTCCGTGTAAAGGTAGAAGCCAACCAGTCCCGGACTTCCAAGGGGACCGAATCCGACTGAATGTCACTGAGCTCATCATCAGTATCCAGCAGTCTTCTACAAAAATTTACAGTGGTTAAAGTTTAGTAAAAAGTGAAGAAAAACTAATAACAAAACAAGCATGGCAATAGGATTTAAAGTATAGCAAGTCACTCTCTGATCATCTTTTAATATGAACTGTCTTAAAAAATGATTGGGTTAACATTTTGAAATCTCTGAATTTCTCAAATTGGTCATCTTCTGAGGGCAAAGACTAATGGACTTGAACATTTGAGCATTCCCAAACATTTAAGTACAATGATATGAGTCTGGAGATATCGGTTATATTAATATATTTATAATATATTAATATATAATAATATATTATTTCAATAATAAATGAAACTAATATAAGATAGGGAAGAGAGTTCGTAAACAAAGGTCTATTAAAGGAAGCAACTGGAGTGGAAAGAAAAAGGGGAGTCGAAGCTATAAAAGTTGTCTTATATTTAATTAGCTTGTGTATATTTAGTACAGAAAGTACATGCTATTTGAATAAGGCCTTGGAGTTTACAGAAGTCATTCACATGTGTTATTTTATTTGATGGGTATCCCTAAATTTTAGGAAAATAATAACTTGAAAAATAAAGATGAAAACAAGTGGATTATTTTGAAAGCTAATTTTAGGTGATTTAGCCAGTGTCAGGTGGAAAAGTTAAAGCAAATGATGTCTTGAGGGTGGAGATCTGATGGGCTTAGAACTGCTGGCTGAGGAAATCAGCTGTGTGAGGAGGAAGTGACCAGGAGCTGAAAGCACTGCCCTGCCACTCTCCAGTATAAGCTCCAGGTAGATGATGTGGACAGGACTGACCAGTAACAATAGCTGCATTAAGGGTGGGCAGCTCCAGTGATCCAGAACTTCCTAAAGGTCTGAACTGGCAAGATAGTGTGAAAGGCTCCCCACAAAATACAAAAAGGGCTTTACAGAGCAATTGAGCTTTGCCTTCAGGAAGAATACAGGTCAGCTCTGCCCTTTGCTTGACTAGGTTTTTTCCTTGTTGGCGCACCAATTTAATAACTCAGAGCTATTTTCGGCGCACTTTAGCTTTGACCTTTGGGTTCCATTCGCGCTAGTAAATTTCTTTGCACAGAGTGAGGCCTAAGGATTATGAGCCGATGGAAGGAAGGTAGCCAGAGATGACAGCGAGTGCTACAGCCTTCAGAACAAGTCACACATCATCTCCAGAGAGCAAAAACTACCAAAAAGAGACTCAAAAGATAATATGACTTCCTCTATATGCTACTGTTTATAAGCATATCGATGTCAGTCATTTGCCAATATTTATTTTTCATAGTACTAAATAAGTGTGAATGCATTTATGAAATGCCTTATGAAAAACTATATACAACTTAAGTGCTGGAGTTGTAAAATTATATTTATACATATGAAGATAAAAAAGACATATTTGGAAGTTAATATTGAAGCTGGGACGAAGTGAGAGAGTAGCATTGACATATATATACTACCAAGTGTAAAATGGAAGGCTAGTGGGAAGCTGTTGCATAGCACAGGGAGATCAGCTCGGTGATTTGTGTCCAACTAGAGGGGTGGGAGGGAGAAGCAAGAGGGAGCGGATATGGGGATATATGAATATGTATAGCTGATTCACTTTGTTTGTTGTACAGCAGAAACTGACACAGCATTGCAAAGCAATTATACTCCAATAAAGATATTAAAAAATATTGATTAATACTTACCCTAAATCATATTTAATTCTCATTTGGCTCTTACGTTTGGATGACTTTCGTTTATACTTAACACATGGGCATCGTAATTCAAAGCAAAATATTTTTTTTCTACTTTTGACCATTTAAAATTAGATTCCTTAGCCAATTACGGCAAGTCACTACACTACATGGTTTGAAAATTTCAGGGCTTATGCCATTTCTATTATTCCTCATGCAGTGATCAAATAAAACCACAGAGCAGGACAGATGGAATGGGAATCATTGTGCTATAATCCTGTGATGTCACCATGCTCCAGGAATTCTACTGCTATCTTGTTTTATTAGCTACTCTAAGTACAATGACAGACACATAGTAATGGTTGTCAATTGCTCCTTTGCAAATCTGATGTGGATGACTTTAGGGCTATATGTCCTAAAATCATAAATTATCCATGACAGATCATCAAATATGACAAAATTAGCATATGAAAATGAGAGTTCATATAGGGATGTGGTACCCAGGAGTCTGGCAATCCCTTAGTCATGATGCATGATGTCATTTATTGAAAATGAAATAAGATATAGTTTCAGGGAAAAAAGAGTGGTATAGATTAATTAATGAATATAGAAATAAAGGAGGAGAGTACATAAAGAGAAAAGCATGAAATATTCTATTGTATAACTAAAAAAGGAAATCTTGGAAAAACAAAAAATACCTCTGTGATGGTTAATTTTATATGTTCACATGGCTAGGTTATGATGCTTAGTTGTCTGGTCAAACACCAGGCTAGATGTTGCTGTGAATGTATATTTTAGATGTGATTAACATTTAAATCAATAGACTGAGTAGAGCAGACTACCCTCCATAATGTGAGTGGGCCTGATCCAATCAATTAAAGGCCTTAAGCGGTAAGGCGGAGGTCCCCCAAAGAAGTAATCCTGCCTCCAGACTACTTTCAGACTCAAGATTGCAACATTTACTGCTGTCAGAATTTCCAGCCAGTGTCAGCCTCCTTTAAAGTATAAGTCAGACCATGTCAGTGCCTAATTCATACAGCCCTAGGTAGCTCACCACAAGCTATGTCTCTACCTTTATCTTTTAACAATTTCCACCTTATTCATTTTGCTTCAGCAATGCTGGCCTCCTTGGTATACTCAAACCTGCCAAGCTTGCTTCTGCTCAGGGTCTTTGCACTTGCCATTCCCTCTGCTTAGAATCTCTTTTTCAAGATGTGTGGATCATTTCCTCACTGCATTTAGGTGGAAAGGGCTTCCTTGACCCCGCTACTCAAAGAGTAAACACTTTTATTATCTTTATCCTTCTATAGACTTCTTCTTAGCACTTACCACTGCTGATGTCATGCCATATGTTTATTAGTTTGTTCATTCATTTTATGATTTATCCACTAGACTGTAAAGACCTCAAGATCAGAGAGTCGGTCTGTTCTTGTGCACTGTTATATCACCAGCATGTGCAACAGTGCATGGCACAGACTGGGGGGATCAACATCTAGAAATATTTACACTAAACTATTACAAGTGACTATCTTTGAGGAGTGGAGTGAGAATGGAGATGGTATAAGAAAGTTTAGTCTTTTAGAGTCCCATATTATTTGATTGATAAGAGCAGCAGCATCCTGGGAGTAGTTCACTATTGTTAATCATCTCTTCATTGCCTTTAGGTTAATTTGCCCTTGAACAATCTCTTTACAATTTCTGAGGCAAATTATAGGGAAATGTATATTTGACATGGAAAAGATATTAGAAATTTTTCTGGATTAAAGACTTAAATGTAAGACTGGATACTATAAAACTCCTAGAGGAAAACACAGGCAGAACACTTTTTGACATAAATTGCAGCAATATCTTTTTGTCTCCATCTCCTAGAGCATGGAAATAAAAACACACACACGCACAAACAAATGGGATCTAATTAAACTTAAAAGTTTTGCAAGGCAAAGGAAACCATAAACAAAACAAAAAGACAACCTACAGAATGGGAGAAAATATTTGCAAATGATGTGACTGACAAGGGATTAATCTCCAAGATATACAAACAGCACATACAGCTCAATAAAAAGCAAAACAAAACAAAACAATCAAAAACTGGGCAGAAGATCTAAATAGACATTTCCCCAAAGAAGGCATACGGATGGCCAAAAGGCACATGAAAAGATGCTCAACATTACTAATTATTAGAGAAATGCAAATCAAAACTAAAGTGAGGTATGAGCTCACACCGGTCAGAATGGCCACCATCAAAAAGTCTGCAAATAATAAATGCTGGAGAAGGTGTGGAGAAAAAGGAACCCTCCTACACTGTTGGTGGGAATGTAAATTGATGCAGCCACTATTCAGAACAGTATGGAGGTTTTTTTAAAAACTAAAAATAGAGCTACCATATGATCCTGCAATCCCACTCCTGGTCATATATCTGGAAAAAACTGTAATTTGAAAAGATACCTACACCCCAATGTTCATTACAGCACTGTTTACAACAGCCAAGACATGGAAACAACCTAAGTGTCCATCAACAGATGAATGGATAAAAAAGATGTGGTATATTTATACAATGGAATATTACTCAGCTGTATAAAAGAACCTATAAGGGAAAAGAATCTGAAAAAAAAAAGATATATATGTATGTATTACTGAATCACTTTGCTGTACACCTGAAACTAAAACAACATTGTGTATCAACTATACTTCAATAAAAAAATGTAAAAAAAGAAAAGATATTAAACATTTCTAATAGCATTTTGAATTAATGGCCCAGGAAAGAAACATTTTTAAAATTGTATGCACTGTTTACATGCCTTCAACCAAGGACCTCAGTATCTCTGTTAAGTATCAGTTATCAGAACTAACTCTTTCAGGCTCATCTATCAAGTAGAGTATGGTAAGAAATTCCTAATAAAGACACAAATAATTTGTATCAAACTATTTAAGATAATTTTTCAAGTTTGGATAGAAGAAAGTTGAAAGGCAGGTAGATAAAACAAATTTAAATGAATTTAAAAAATAATCCGACACACCTAATGGCACATATTTCTCCTCTCTCTCCCTTATTTATTTTCCCTTTCCGTGGCACTTGCCCTGTATACTGTTTCTTCTTCTGAGCACCAAAAGGAGCTCTTCAGATTTCATTTGACCAAGCTAGATAGGGCAGGAATGAAAACTATAGTATAATATCAAACAGTAATCCTGGGCTTTTGTTAGAGAATTATCAGAAACAATTTTTCTATACATTTATCTAAGATATGAAGATATCTAAATACTTATATAAGATTATGTCACATGTAAAACACGTGACTACATTCTGCCTTCATTTCATTTCTGACATAAATTTGTGCAAGAAGCTTGATAAAATGAGATCTCAAATACTATAATGAATCTTGCTTCCAAAACATCCAACAGCTCAATTGCTCTTCATCCTAGGGTTGGATGGCAGGGTGAGCAGAATTGCTTACTCCATGAGGGCTCTTAAAAATTAAGACTTTGTGTTTAAGAAACTTAAAACATGAAAAAAAAATCATTGGTACATTTTCCTTGGGAATTCTTAAAATGCACTATATAGAAAAGAACAATAGGAGTATATGTGTAAAATTTTAACACTATGGACCTCTGAAAAATGCTTCAACTGGTGTTTGATGCAACTCTTTTTTTTTAGTCCCAATGGAGTCAATAAAGCAGAAAGTGAGGGGTCCCTAAACGTAAGCTGTGGGTCGATGCAGGGCCGGCAAGCTGTGAAAACTGACCCTGCATCCAATCAGCGCAGTACTGATCTTTGGGAGCTATTTATACTCCAAATTTTCTCTTCAAATCAGATGACACAACTCCCAAAGGGCTTATATTTTGAACTAGAAAGTTTGTAGGAAAAGGGCATAAAGAAAGAGGCAGCCACAGAAGGAGAGGTCATGGGATTTTGACTCTTACAGTAATATCAGTGAGAATATTTCTGTCCACAGTACTCTTGGAAAATGGTTACACTCGTGTACCCACACAGTTATTTCCAGGCAATCGGTGCCCACATTTACACCTATTAAGTACTAAAATTCATCTGCCGGATACATAATTGCCGGAAACTGGCTTCTCAAGTTTGAAATTTTCTTCTTCCTGCTTTATTATTCTTATAAAGGAACACACTTCAACAAGAAACTAACTCATTCAACTCTGCCTCTAATATCTGCTGGGCTCAGGGTAGGAGCACATTTCTCCGAAATACCACATTAAATATTTAAAAGTTATATATCAAGTGAACAAATATGATATTTGTTCTATCCTTCTACCTTTTAATGTTTCATAAAAGTTTGACAAGTTGTATTGGAATTGCGAATTCTCAGCTCTTTGTGTGACAGGGCTGGGCCAGTGGACTATGGCTGGCTCTCTACACCTGCCTGCCTCCTGTTCAGGCCCTCACTATATGAGCAGGTGGACACCATGGCCCCAGTACAATCTCCATCAACCCATCATCCTTGAAAGCAGCTGCTTCTTGGCCACTCTTTAGGGGTGGAGGGGTGCACACACCAACAGTGTCCTGGGCCCCCTCAGGAGGCAAGACCTAAGGAGGAGACCCATGAAGACTTAGGAGACAGGCTAGGAGACCTTCGGGTAGAGGACTCTGGGGTCTCAGTGCCCAGGATACGGGATGCTTACCTACTACGAACCAGGCAAGGAGCCAAGGTTTACTTCATTTAATCTTCCAAGCTTTACTTCATTCCTTCCTCACTATGTGGGAGACACAATTATTATCAGTACCCCTATTTTAGTGATGAATAAATTGACGCACAGATACCCTAAGTGATTTGCTCAAATCATATAACCAGAAGTGGCCATGCTATTTTTTGAACTCAAGTCTCTCTGATTTCAGGGTCTGAGTTTTTAACTGCTGAGCTATCCCTAACCTCAAATGTGTGTTTTGCTTACTAAGTGCCCAGACTACCTTCACACTGAAACAATAAAAAATATCAGTAATCATTATTCTCCATCCCATCTCTACCTTGAAATTCAGGGTTAAAAATAATTGATCTTAAAGGAGTTTGGTCCACCAGAGTTTTGGTTGGAGGAAGCTTAAATTTATTTTCCATGATTGGTATGCTGAATCATTTTCTCAGAGAGAAATGTATCTGGATGGTAGAATTTCACAGTACTTTGAAGTGCAATAAATTAAATGTCAGGATGGAAAGAGGTAATACATTTGAAAAGCCTTATCAACTTGTCAGTAACCTACTTCCTGAGTACTAAATACATTTGAATTAATTTTTCCAGGCCACCACCCATGCACTTTTATTTATTTATTATTTGCCTTGTTTCAAAAGAGACATAAAATGGCAGGCTCACAGATTTATTTGTGGGTTTTTTTTGGGGGGGGCAGTTTTCTTTTTCTGTCTACCTGATAGCTTTTGTTCAATGTTTCCTTTGGTTTTATCAATCTTTTTCTTTTTAACTATGAGAAGATGAGTATTATATCTGAGCGACTGAAGACTGAACATTTGGGTAGATAAGTCAGTTATGCTGACCTTAGCTCAATTCCAAGAGGCAAATTTGGCCAAAATGAAGTTGACAAAGGAGAGTGTTAAAGTTAGATGTGGCTTTCTCCAAGCTAATGCCTACAGAGAGCTCTGAACCTCTTTTGTATCCAGCCAAGGAAGCAGAGATCCAGCAGAGGAGGGTCGTCCCCCAAGACAGGCAGGAAGGTCCAAGAAATGTTGGGGGAGGGCTCTGAGAAGGGGTCAGGATCTCAGAGAGTTAGCATCAAGATTTTGGGAGTTAGTTTGGAGATGAAAGTGGAGGGAACGGGTGAAGCAAAAACTGCCCTAGGCCTCTCTGATGGCTCTTGGCTTCCCACCAGGAAGTCCTTTTGGCTCAAAAATATCTTTGAAAATATTCCTTTAGGCTCAAAGCCTGACATTCCACTAATTATCGTTTTTTTTTTTTTGATTAGTAAGCATCCTCTGTGGTTAGGAGAACTGCCTCAGGAGTTGGAATCCTGGCTTCATCACCTATTAGTTGTGTGGTCTTGGAAAAAATACTTCATCTGTCTGAATCTCAGTTTCTTTGTCAATAAAATAGAGATGATAATAATAGTATCCCTAGTGGTGGGGTTGGAGGATGAAATGGGTAAATGCACAGAAAGCATTTAGAACAGTGTCTGACACAAAGCAAGCCCTCAGTAAACTCCCAGCCATTTACACATCCATATGAATTAGTCTAAGCAGATCTCCTATTTCTGAGGTGCAGTAAAAGGAAGGTGTCTGGGGATGGAAGTGTTTCAGACATTACGGGAAGAAATTGGTCAAAGTGGACTTGGGGGAGCCAAAGAACAACTTACGCATTCTATGGGCTGTGAGGAGGCAGTAGGAGGAACCTCCAAAAATATTTTTTACCTACTTTAAAATTTTACTGAGTAGAATAGGAAAATTCATAGAGACAGAAAGAATAGAAGTTACCAGGGGCTGAGGGGAGGGGGGGGACTGGGAGTTATTGTTTAATGGGTACAGAGTTTCTGTTTGGGATAATGAAAATTTGTGGAAATGGATAGTGGGATGGTTGTATAACACTGTAAATAATGTACTTAATTCCACTGGATTGTACACTGAAAATTGTTAAAATGGTACATTTATATTTTATGACAATACTATCAATACAATATCTACCATCTTCTCCCTGCCTTACTTTTCAGGAATGATATTCTGCCTCTTCTAATCAAGGGAATGAGACATAGAGGAGGGTATTCCAGGCTCCATCTAAGTAAGTGTTGTTCCAAGGATCACTGAGTTGCAGGCTGAAGAAAAAGGTTGGGGCTGCAGCCCAGAGATGAAGCCTAAGGGCTATGGTTTCCCAGATCTGGGAGAGGTGCCCACGTCATGGACTAAAGGATAGGGCTCCCTCTTCTGTGCCCAAGAGTTGCTGCTGAGGCGCTGCTAATCTCCAGCGCCCCTTGCTTTTTGCTCCTAGTAGGTGGTGAAGTTTCCTGACTCGGGGAGGCATTTCAGCTCCCAGGGTCATTTCATATACAACTTGGGGCAATATTTGGGCCACACTCCTTTGATAAGACCTTAAAATTCTAACCATTAGGTTTCTAACATTCTCTGTACATCTCTCCTTTTGTAGCCTCATTTTGACATCCTCTATAAGTGTGGTCCCTGGACCGGCAGAATCAGCAGCACCTGGGAACTTGTTAGAACTGGAACTTCAAGGGCTCTACTCCAGACCTGTTGAATTAACAAGCCCTCCAGGTGATTCTTGTGAACACTTGGAGAACTGCTCTCATCCATTCATGACATGTCAATTAATGGAAGAGCTCTGCCAAGAACGTAAGGTTTAATCCTTTTCTATAATGTGGACTTAGCAGTACTGCTTATGTCCATTTGCCCATTATTTCACTGTCAGAGATAGTGCTGGTGAACAATACAGGAAGGGATTGGCAGAAGAATTTCAGTTAAAGTATCTTAATTAGTGAATCTTTTATACTCATTTTATGAATAAGAATGATCTGTATGTTACTTAATTGAAAAATAGAAGGGTCAATTTCTCAATTTTTAAGATCTACTCTTAGCAACTCTTAAAAATGTGTTGTAGTATTATTAACTATAGTCACCATGCTATACAGAAGCGTCAAATTCTCGGGGTGGGGAGCAGAGAAGGGGTACTAAGAAGAACTGGGGTATATTTGAAGGACATGGGTGTGAGTGAAGACAAGGAATATATTTCTTTCTAAACCAATGAAGCTAAAAGAGTAGGGGCAATGACAAGAAGGAGTTAACAAGGGCCAAACAGAATAACAAATAATTATCAATGTATATAGTGTCCTTCATAAATATTTGTTGAATAAGTGAATAAATGTATAAAAACATAGGCAGAGAGTCTCTGGTCTTAGAGGTTATAAAATATTAAGATATTTACAGTGGTTTGGTGAGGAATAAAGTCATTTTTAGTCAGGTCTGCTTCATGTGTGCAAAGATGATATCACAATTAGAAAAAAAATTCCTGTTACCCTGGCCCTTTGTCCATATAGTCAGCCATGGCTTCATTCATTGACTCATGTATGACACAGAATAACCGGGGGAAGGAAAAACTCCTGTTCCTGGATTTGAGTTTCAAAATCTAGGTCCCAGGGAAGAAGGAAAGGCCCAAGATAATGGAAGAGTATGTGATGAGTCAGAGCAGAGTTTCCATTCCTATTATTATCCAAAGATGCCCTAGGTTAAGCCAGAGGAGTCAGAAAGGAAGATAGAAGAGATTTTGAGAAGGGACACTGAGTCCAACCTGAAATTCTCCAAACCAAGACAAACACTGAGTGGGGAAATGGAACACCACAGTACATTTCTAGGATCCTGGAGCAGAAGGATGCTGGATGCCCACTCCACCCCCTAACCCCACCCTTTTATTTACTAAGAAAAAACTTAAGTCTCTGACATCCAGTACCTGATACTTGCCCAAGAACCACCTATGCTGTTTAACTGTATCAGGGGATCAGTATGTTTTATGAGCTGCCTTGGAAACTCAATCAACCTCTTACCTTGTTTTATGGGAAAATAGATTCTAAGTAGCTATCTTAGATAACAAGCACTTGTGTTAGGATTTCTTATTAGGATAATGTGACTACTTACAAAGATTAGAAATTAAGAACATGGGCTTTGGAGCAAGGCAGACCTATGTGGCTAGAAGGACGCTCTCAATAGCAGGTGACATCAAACCTAACCCAAAGTGGCTTAAATTATAGAGGACTTTATTATTTTTCTTAACAAAAAAGTTAAAGGTAGGTAGACTCCAGCAGGGATTTATGTTTTTTAAATCAGCAGGTCAACAATATCATCAAGGACTCAGGTTTCCTCCATCTTTCTATGCTGCCAACTTTAGTGTTAGGTTTAGCTCTAAGCTTGTAGCCAGATAGTTGTATCATTTTCAAGCATGGTATACAGATAGAATCCCCAGACACACAGGACTCCTTTTCTATGGAGAGGAAATCTTTTGCAGAACCCCCATTAGTCTCATTGGCCAGAATTGTAACATATGTCCATATCCAAACTCATTGGTTAGGAAACTGGAAACCAGTTACTGGTTTAGGTCAATTAGGACACACTCATCCTGAGCCTGGTGCTATGACTGGTCTCCCCTGAATCACTTGGCTTTGCAGAGAAGAGCGAATAATTGAAAAAAAAAAAAATCGTTCTATTGCCAAGGAAGAAAACAATTGATGTTGGGTATGCTCCATCTCAGTTTGAACTTGTCTCTGATACTTAATGATTATATGATTCTAAGCAAGTGAATTATTTTCTCTATGTCTCAAATTTTTTAACTTTATAGTGAAAATAATACATGTATCTAATTCATAGAATTTTTGAGACTTACTTGTAATCATATATGCAAATTGCATAATATGTTGTCTTGGATATAATTAACCATCAAATAATCTTGTTATTAATATCATCATTAGAAAAGAATAATAAAATTTTTATCTTTTTCAAATCCAGGACATATTCATTTATATTTTATTGATCTAAAATATCACAACAGTAAGATCTTACATAATATGTGGAGCTTTTTATGTCAGTTATCTCTCAAAAGATCTGGTCAGGTTATTTTTTTCCCCTTTCACTAGGGAGGCTGTTTTTGAAAGTTTGCAGAAAGTAACACACCACAGATGGCAGAAAATATGAAAATCAACCAAAATGTATTGCAACTTTTTCTAAGCCTGGTTTTCACACTCAGTCTACAGGGTGAGAACAGCCTACAAACACAGCACTCCAAACAGCCACCCCTCCCCACAACTCACACCATAAAAATGGAATTCATAAAAATCATAATTTGCTTTTTAATGATTCACTGATCTCTAGCAATGTCTTAGCACATGCCCTTCAAATTGATTTCCTCAGGGACTCCTCCAAATGGAAACAACTCTAAAAAATACAGGAGCCCAAATTTATAAATGCTCCCCCACTAAGCATATGATAAGCAATAGGCTCTGTCACCCTCCTGGGGGCCAGGGTAGTTTAGGCATAAGCAAGTCTTTACAAGGGACTTTGGGACTGTGGATAAAACCACAGAATTCCAGAACAGGAAGGGACTGGTGACTTCATCTCTGTGTAAGAAAACTAATGACTAGAGAAAAAAAAATCTCTTGCCCATAGGCTTGTCATTAGTAGGAGCAAACCTAGGACAGGAGTTGCTCAACGTCCTGCACAGACCCTGTTCCAGGTCCCACTGCATGCGGTACTAACATAAACATTTTAGTTTTCACTCTAGAGATGACATAGTTGTTGTTTAGGAAAGCACTCTCTTCCACTCAATTCTTAGGCATGTGATGTAAATAAAATTGACCTCCTACTTGCCTCATGAGATGCTTGACCAATGAACTTGCATATTCAGTTCTTCTGGGCATGATAGTTTGAGGGATAAGCATATGACCTAACTAGAGCCAATGAAACAGAAAAGTTGTGTTTGTTAGAGCCTCTGGGAAGAAAAGCCTCCCTTATTCCCACTGGACTTGAAAGTGTGAGGATGTAACGCTTGGATACACTGCCTGTCTTGATTTGCTACCTTTAAAGCATCAGGAGGTCATTCCAGAGTAATTGAAACAGAGAGATTGATCCCTTGACATCATTTTTGTCCTGATTGACCTATGATTATAGTCAGCATTAGCCATCAACGTTTCAGCAATGAGAGTTTAAGATGGTTTGGTTGGGTTTCCTGTCACTTACAACTGAAATGTTAATGAAAGGTGTTCATTAGTCCAGCTCTTTTCTTTTTTCCTTCTTCCCTACTCTTGCTCTAAATGTTTAAGGAGTACACGTGTGTCAGTGCCATCATGACTTGCCAGTTGTAGTGATTAACCACCCAGGGTTTACTCTCTACATCACATTGATCCATGAGTTTTAGAGCCCATGGTCTATATTTTGGTAAAAATTATTATCACCTCTTACCCCTGCTGAGCAACTGAGTTTAAAATCAATGCTTACTAACCTTTTTGATTTTACAGTGCTACGCAAGTTTTGCTTATTTGAAGACCCTTAGCTGCGCTCTAGTTAGCTCCATCTTCACCCACATTTTCCACCTATGCTTGGCTATTTGTCTGTTTTCCTAGATAAGAATAACTCTTTTTTATTGAAGTATAGTTGATTTACAATGTTGTGTTAATTACTGCTGTACAGCAAAGTGATTAAGTTATACATATATATTTTATATTCTTTTC
Organism: Orcinus orca; assembly: GCF_937001465.1. Lineage (NCBI taxonomy): Eukaryota > Metazoa > Chordata > Mammalia > Artiodactyla > Delphinidae > Orcinus > Orcinus orca. The sequence continues at coordinate 69,628,980 of NC_064565.1, forward strand.
CATTATGGTTTATCATAGAATATTGAATATAATTCTCCATACTGTACAGTAGAACCTTGTTGTTTATCCATTCTATATATAAGCGCTTACATCTGCTAACCTCAACCTTCCACTCTATCCCCCCCTCAACCCCCTCCCCCTTGGTAACCAACAGTCTGTTCTCTATGTCCATGATTCTGTTTCCTAGATAGGTTGATTTGTGTCATATTTTAGATTCCACATATAAGTGACATCATATGGTATTTTTCTCTGACTTATTTCACTTAGTATGATAATCTCTAGTTGCATCCATGTTGCTGCAAATTATTTTGTTCTTTTTTATGGCTGAGTAGTATTCCATTGTATATATGTACCACATCTTTATCCATTCATCTGTCTATGGACATTTAGGTTGTTTCCATGTCTTGGCTATTGTGAATAGTGCTGCTATGAACATAGGGGTGCATGTATCTTTTTGAATTATAGTTTTGTCTGGATACATGCCCAGGAGCGGGGATTGATGAATCATATGGTAATTCTAGTTTTAGTTTTCTGAGGAAACTTCATACTGTTTTCCACAGTGGCTGCACCAACTTACAAGGAATAACTTCTTGACCTAATCTTTCTATGGTTATTATTTCTCTTTAACCAGAATTTCTTTTTAAACTCTATCTCAAGGCTAACGGAAGGTTTCCACTCTAAAAAAAGTATGAAAAAAATTATGTCCCCATTAATAGACCGTTCTATTGATGCTTTTTCCTACTAGAAAATTCTTGAAAAACAGTCCACATTGCTTTCTTCCAGAGCCATTTCAATTCAGTTCCTCATACTTCCATAATCTGGCAGGTACCTTTTTCTCTTTGTGAAACTGCACTTCAGAGGCATCAGGAATCTCCTAACTGCATCCAGTGGTTCTCCCTGTGGCATTTGATTTACAATATTTAGTAACCCCACTCTCTGCCGGCTTTTGCTACTCCATATTTTACAGATCTGCCTCCAGCTTCTATGTCTATACTTCCTGAGCATCCTCTTTAGTAGCTCCATGCCTAACTTTAAATGCTGTGTTCCCACATCCCTCCATAACCACCCTCTCACTCCACACCTCTATTTGGCATTTTCATCCTCTCCCTTGACTTCAGTTACAAGGATAACATGTTGACCATTTTGAGATGGAACTCCAAGAGTTTTTGAAAACCTTAATAGTAGGAGGTGAGAAAAACTGACATTTGAAAAGTCAAAAAATAATTTGTTTTATTCTGCAGAGGCTTTATTTTACCTTCAGAGGCAGAATGCTCTTTTGTCTTATGAAAAAATCTTTTAAATAGGTCTTTAAGTTACACAAAAATAAAGTCTCAACTCTGGCACATAGAAGACGGAGACAATGTGACTGCAAGAGACTAGACAACTCTGAACAGTAATGTGCACAATTATCTTCATTGTGAGCACAGCTACATCACTGCAGATTCTGTGTCTTTTGGAAAAATGTCACTCTTTTTCTAAATATGGATTTAGACTGCATAGTCTTTGAGCATAGGTGTTGATCCTGGAGATGAATGCACACCTTGACATTAATTTTGATAGCCCACTTCCTTTTTCTTGGCCTTGTAGCTGGAGATCCTGAATTCAGGGTAGGAAAACATGTTGAAAGACACTTCCATAGGGGATGGTAAGGTGGCTTTACAAGATGGGTTTAGACCTTAGAGGATGCAGAGAAATGCCTGGTAGGGGACCTCTATGGAAGGGGTTGAGTTGTGGGTTCTGAGAGGTCGTGCAGCAGTTATAGTGAGCCTAGTGAGCCTAGCTGATGCTAGCTTCAGTTTGGGGAACCGGAGGAAGAGATTGAGCTCATGCTTGGGAGCAGTACCAGCCTGTGGATTGCTGGACTTGAGGGGGATAGGTGAACTGCAGAGGAACAAATCAGTAGTTTGAAGCCAGAGAGCTGGCTGTAGAGGAAAGTGACAGCCAGGACACATTGGTTAAATAAGTAAACATTCACTGGGCATTCTTAAAAACTTTGGGCTGAGAAACATATTGAATTAGTATAGGAGCTCTGAATAGTGAAATTGAAATAAAGCATTAAAAAAAAAAAAACTCTGAGACTCCTGGATTATAATCCCCCAATTCACATCTGTAATATGGCACCATATTTCTGAGCTCTAGGGCCCATATATCTAGTGCATTCCAGACCTTTTTTTTTTTTTTTTAACCTTAAGTTCTTTTGTTAGAAGCCATGTCTTTGAGAATGGGCATAGGGAACTTTGCCAGGGAACTAAACTCTTTAACATTCAGCAAGTCCAACCATGTCTGGTTTGGAATCTTGACTCTACAGTTTTTATACCATGTTATACCCATGTTCTGTATATAATTTACTGAGGCTACTTAGTGTTTCCTCTTGTAATCTGTCAATGTGCTTGTGTTTCTCTCTCTAACTCTGAACATCCCTGTTTCTTGTTTGTGGTATTAGTCCTTGTTCCTCCATTTATCTTCCCACCTCTTGACTCATTTCTAACCACCAGCTATCTGCACGGTTGTAGCCTGGATTCTGATGACCAGTGTGCCTGGTATTCACTTCACATACTCAATAGATATTTGTGTCATGAGTGAATATTCCTTAGTAAATTCCAGTACTTGATGATTTCAAGGGACTTAGACTTCAAGGTGCCCTGGATTTCACTCAGTTGCTAGCAGACTAACTTCTTGAAGTACTGATTGACATCCATGCATTCTCACTCAAGACAACCTCTCAAAATGAAGGACCTTTAGACGTAGTAAGACATAGGAGTCAATTGAAGATTTTTTTTTTTATCAAGATGTGTATATTATTAAGGTTTGTTTCCATCAGTTTGCACTTTGCTTTCACTTCCTGGTAACTTGAGCCCATCTGACTTCATTTTTTCAGGATCAAAAATTTCTCTCGGGCTTCCCTGGTGGCGCAGTGGTTGAGCGTCTGCCTGCCGATGCAGGGGACACGGGTTCGTGCCCCAGTCCAGGAAGATCCCACATGCCGCGGAGCAGCTGGGCCCGTGAGCCATGGCCACTGAGCCTGCGCGTCCGGAGCCTGTGCTCCGCAGCGGAAGAGGCCACAACAGTGAGAGGCCCGCGTACCGCAAAAAAAAAAAAAAAATTTCTCTCAATAAATTATTTGATATTTTTCTATAAATTATACATCTTTATTGTGTTATGTACCCGGAAGTATCTGCATTTTATTAGTACAACAAAAATTGGTTATTATTTAACTTTTACTCTGTCAGATATGGTGCTACATTTAATCCTCAAATCAACCCTGTGAGGTTAGCATGTCATTATTGTTAATTTACAGATGATAAAGCTAGAAAGTATAGAAGTTGAGCCACTTGCTTAAAGAAAGAGAGTACTGAGTGGAGCATCCAGACTTTCATCACCTCATTCTTTCTGAATCCAGAGTCTGTGATCAAACTGTGGTAATCATAAGACTTATATTGGTTCACATTAAGAAAATAAAGTTATAAATTGTGTTGTAGGGAGGTATTAATAAGAATAATATCCATCACTGAAAGTATACCTCCCAGTCAGCTGCCTACCCTCATGAATAGCAATTCATGAGGCCAAGGATGCTACTTTTCCTGGCAGCATCCAAATCCAAATAAGGATGATCAAAAAGAATTATTTTTTTTAAAGTCACATTTCTGGATTATAACTATGCGGCTTTGAAAAACAATAGCCTCTAGGGACACATCTGAAAGCAGAACTCATAAAATGTTGGCATTTGCATTTGAAAGTGTTTTCTTAAAAAATCAATAATTATATTCATTAGGGAATTGTGCTATCATCCCTCAAAGAAGGTCAGAATTCAAATTCTATCAGAAATTCTTTTCTATTTTTCTTACTCATATCATATTTCAAGAGACATTTTGTGTTGTGATTTGTTTTCTTAATTGAAATCCTGCTAAGGCTTAGTGGGAAAAGGGATATATGTGTGTGTGTGTAGTGGGGGGGGGGATTTAAACCAATTCATAATTTCTGTTTTATTCTGCTTTATAATGTTTTAATCATTTTTTTTGTAATCCAGCTTCCCCCCCCCAAAAAAATGCCTCTCTTGAATACTTACTGAAACATTTTTTCTAGAAAGAGAATTTTCCATTAAAAAATCTCAAAAGTCAGCAGTTTTTTAATTTAAAGTTTAAAAGAAACTAAATGCTTATTCATCCCTCCTCATTCTAAATTATCTCTGTTTTACTAATATTTCTAAGGCAAATGCAATTTTAATAATTATATATACATCTCAACAAAAAAATCCTCAGTTTACTGCTGTGTTTTACTAAGTCTATAGGAAATCAAACCACATCAAGTAATTTTGCTTTAAAATTTCTTAAGCTGATATTTTAATCATAAAATCACAGTCTTAGAAGATATGTACAAGGTAATCTTGGGTCTAACCAGTGGCATGATGACAATATTTAATCACAGGCTCTCCAGAATAAAAACAAATCCTGATTTGTAGCATTTGCCAATTTCCATGGTATAAATACTCTCCCTGTAGCCAATTTTAAGCTAACGATATGACATCACTGAAGGAAGAGCTGGGAAAAGATGTAACCACAGTCCACACACCACTGGGTCCCACAACCCTGACATCATGTGAGCTTTCATCAAAACCTCCAATAAGTATCTGGAATCATCTTTTGGTCAGAAGTGGCTAAAGGGATGCAGATGAGAATTGTGCTTAAAAGCCAGGCTCTAGAGTCAGGCTGCCAAGACCCTAACTCCACTCTTTAAGTTACCCTCTGTGTTACCTTGCATAAGCCATCTAACTTTCCTGTGACTCTCTTTGCTCATATGTAAAATGGTAATAATAAAGTTTCTATCTCATTAGAATTGCTGTGATGGTTAAATAAAATAGTGCATTAAAATGCCTAGGAGAGTTCTTGGCACATAGCTATAATAATAGGCTATTAGTCATAAATGTTAGGGATTGTTTTTTCGAGAATTCACAATTCTACTCATCAGAATGTTTTACACATTGTCATCTAAATCTTTCAGAGGTCATTGAAACCCATCCTGTTTGATAGCAATACTCTGAGAGAAGCCAGTTATAGAGGGAAGAGCACTAAGTAAGAAGTCATACCTTAATAAAGAAGATGTGGCACATATATACGATGGAATATTACTCAGCCATAAAAAGAAACAAAATTGAGTTATTTGTAGTGAGGTGGATGGACCTAGAGACTGTCATACAGAGTGAAGTAAGTCAGAAAGAGAAAAACAAATACCATATGCTAACACATATATATGGAATCTAAAAAAAAAAAAAAGGTTCTCAAGAACCTAGGGGCAGGACAGGAATAAAGATGCAGACGTAGAGAATGGACTTGAGGACACAGGGAGGGGGAAGGGTAAGCTGGGACGAAGTGAGAGAGTGGCATGGACTTATATATATACTACCAAACGTAAAATAGATAGCTAGTGGGAAGGAGCCGCATAGCACAGGGAGATCAGCTCAGTGCTTTGTGACCACCTAGAGGGGTGGGGTAGGGAGGGTGGGAGGGAGACACAAGAGGGAGGGGATATGGGGATATATGTATATGTATAGTTGATTCGCTTTGTTATACAGCGGAAACTAACACACCATTGTAAAGCAATTATACTCCAATAAAAGATGTTAAAAAGAAAAAAATTCATACCTTAGTTACTAGTCGCAGTTTTGCCAAAGTCTAGGTTTGTGACCTTTGCCAAACCAGTTTACTTCAAGAGCTTTGGCTCTCTCATTAGTAAAATATGGAAAGTAATGACCACCCTGCCAACTGCACAGGATTGTGGTGAGATTAATATGAGATAATGAAGCCAAGAGCTCTTGGAAGATGGTACAAATGTGGGGTATTATCATTGATCCAATTTAAAATTCATGATGCCGTGGAGGCATTAAAATAAAAGAGTGAAAAATTTTGTGCCATTTGAGTAAAAGTTGGGAATGATGTGTCGTTAACAGCTGGGATACTTTGCTGTAAAGAGGAAAAAAACCCACATTGTATCATGAAGCAGTTAAGCATTTTTTTCTTCCCACAAAAGAGCAAGTTTCAAAAGAAAAGGAACTATACTTTGAAATGTAACATATGTTTAAGTGAATTAGGGATCTTGGGGAACTAAGTTAAAAAATATCTATGAAATCATAATTTTCTGGAAAAGGAAATACAACAGAGAAATTAATAGATAAAGCATATAATAGTCTATCAAATGAAAGATGAGACACTTAGGCAAAATGGATAGTTGCATTATGTCATTACAAGACGTATAGTGTAAATCTCCAAATAATTATTAAAGGTAAAAGTTCTTCAGTTTTATAAATAAGTATAAAAAATGAAATGTCCAGGACAGATTGAAGAAATCTTAAATACATTAAGTTCAGTCAACTTGTGAACAAGAAACAGCACACACAAAAATGAAGGCAAGGAAATTATAGGAAAAATACCTGATTTTAAAAAAATTTACACTTTGAATCTCTGTTCACAAAGAAGAATCATATACATTTATATATATTCAGTGAAAGTTAACCAAAAAATCATTCTAAAAGTATACCTATGATTTTTTTTCTTAAGTTATGACTTCACACTGTGCTTTAACAGAGTTCTGTTCTGGGGACAAAGAATCACCTGCGCAGCATGGTCCTCACCACGCACTTTTCTATCAGTTGCCAGTAAAAATTCTTATTGTCTAAAATTTAAATGTCAGTCCATGATATAGGAAGATCAAGTTTCCTTTCTGAGGGGAAAAAAATCAGAATGAAAGTTATGAATAGTATGTTACCTTCTATGAAAGGCAGAGGGAAAATATGAAATAAAAATTTATAATAAATCACTGAAAATATACATAAGAAATTTATGACTTGGGGAACTTGAGTAGACTGGGAAACAGGTGGAGACAAGACTTTCAAAACATACCTTTTCACATTGTTTTGATTTTTGAGTCGTGAATTTTTTACCTATTAAATAAATTGTTGTATGTGTGTGTGTCTCTAAGTCCAGTACACATTGATATATAAAAACCTGTCTCACATCTGACTTAACGTCTCTCACCTGCCCATGCTCAGGCCTGACACAGGCAGGGCCACCTGTGGAAGAGAAGGGGCATGATGAATGTCTTCACTCTCCATGCCCCGTCCCCTGTCCCACCCACTTTGCTGCGTCTCCTTGCTCAGCAATCTGGAGAGGAGGCAGGGGTCAAAGGGTCTTACAAGACTGGTGTGTTTGTTGTCATCTGTGTGACAAATACCCAAATGTTGGTTATTTTTTTCTCCTGGGGAGCTTTTGTGCGTTCCTCAGAGACAGCTTACTACACCAAGAGGGTACTTTGTTCTCTGATATTTGGGCTGAATTTTTACAATTCCTACCCTGGCTTCTATATCAACAATCACCCCATGAAGGCTGTTTTCCACCCTCTGAAGTCGGTATCCTTTGGTCAATACCTTTAAAAGACCTCTCTACTCCACCTGCCTCATGACTTTGAAAAAACTCAGTACCTTTTCTGTGCTAAAGTCTGGAAGTGCATGTCTTTGCCTCCACAGGGTCCCTCTTTACAGTCCTCCCTTTAGGCCAAGTTTTCTTAACCTCCATGCTATTGACATTTGGGGCTAGATAATTCTTTGTTGTGGGGGATTTTCGTGTGCATTTTAGGATGTTTAGTGGTATCCTTGGCCTCTACCCGTTATGTAACAGTAGCACGCCCCCATCAACAAAACAAGAATGTCTCCAGAAACTGCCCAATGACCCCTGGAAGGCAAATGGCCTGGTTGAGAGCCACAGCACTAGCCTAACAACACTCTTCAAATGAATTGCCATTTCCTATTCTCCTTACCATTCTGCTAATTATCAGGCTGGGTGATGGGGTTTAGGTGATAATCAAATACACATTGGAGACTGCCCCTTAGCAAGCCCTGCACAGAGGGTCTGATAGATAAATATCATGAGAATATGTGGGCACGTGACACCCATTTTTTCAGAAGGAACTCCGCAATCTTGAGATAATAGGAAAATTCTTACATCAGTGAAAATCAGTGTAAGCCTACACTGTTTCTGACATTAAAAATCTGGGCCTAAGGACAGTGAGAGTAGGGGTAAAGGAGACTTTAATTTGTTTATTTTTTGACTTTATTATTGACTATTTTTTATTATTCAAGCATTTGGATTAAAATTTGTATTTTTTAAAGAAAGAATCATAATTCTTCCATAGCTACATGAAGAAGAACATTTTAAGTTTTAGTAAGATTTTGATTTTGGTTTCATGGCTAAGATATGAAAGGGGGGGTCAAGAAAACGGGAAAAAAAGAGAGAGGCAAAAAGTTAAAAGTGAGAAGAGGTTAAAACTTACCTTGTTTCATCGATATAAACTGCTTCCAGCACAGATGCTGCATATTCAATATTCTTCTTTAAGTCTACGATGTTAACATCACCTTTTTCCAGCTGCTTCACTAAGCATCTTAGTCTATTTCCAAAAGTTGGCCAAAAAGAAAGAAAAATAAAAAGAGATTTATCATAACTGTATGGAAAATAGTCCAATATTAAATATACAAATTGGGTTAAACTTTCAGTATATCTTTCCAGGTCATTAAATAGAAATATTTTTAGGTATATTTGGGGTATAATTAAGATCAGTCTTTATCACTTAAATGACTCAGAAATTATATTCACCTCTCAATAATATTAGGGCTATAGGTTGCTAGTTTAGGTACCATATTTCAAACATAGTTTTTCTGAAAATTCAAAACAATATAGGTATTTTCATAAAAGTATTTCTAACAGTAGAATTTATTTTATGGCTGTTTTGCTCCTTCAGAGTTGGCACTAAGAGAATATTTAAAGTCTACTCTTTTGACTACCATTGTAGCAATTATTCACTGTATATAGCAGTAAAAACAAAAATAAAAGGCAAAAGATTCAAGAAAATATAATTAAGCTGAGAAAAAAATATATGTATGCATGCTTAGTATTTTTACTGCAATGGTTTTTCACTTGAAGGCAAACTATAAAATATTTTCTCTTGGTTTTGCCCATGGGATGATGTATCCCAATTGTCTGAGAAATTTTAGAACATGCCTAGACTTCTGACTCACAGAAACTGTGATGTAATTAATACTACTGTTTTAAGTCACTAAATTTTGGGATAATTTTTTATGCAGCAATAGATATCTCATGGAGTGAGATAATACAAATTACCTCAATAAGTTTCTAACACTTTAAAAAACTTTTATGCGTTAATTATAAATCCAGTGTTTCTGAAGATACTGCCCTTTATTAGGCAGAAAAAGAAAACATATTCTTTAGTCAGTACATACTATAAATAAACATTGTAAAGACAATTTACCCATTTTCCTAAATCAGCAGACAGAATTTAATTCCATTCCTAAGAAAATGTATTTCAGAGAGAATGGAGTGTATCTACTTTTAGGCACTGTCTTAAAGATAGTGTAACAGATTTTCTTTAAATTTACTTTGGGTGATTTCCAATATCAAGATTTAGGGTATAAAGGCAAGTTAAGAATTTCAGCAAGGGCATTTGACATTTCTCCATCCATAAGAAATACTTTATTTCTCCATGGAAAAAAACCACACCTAGATTAAAACTTCTTATTCAGGAAGCTACAAAGAATTACTTTTTGTACCATACACTTTTGTATGATAAAATATTAGCAGACAACAACATTGCCAAATAAATTCCATGTATCAATAAACAAGTCTTATTTGTACAGAGTCAGCAAAGTAAAACAAAACAAAAATAATAACTAAAACAGGTTACTTAGAAAGAAGAAATTAAGCCTGGCTTTGAGGCTTGTGTAAAACACCGAATGTGATGACAAAGGAACAACACATAGAATTCTGAGGGATTTTTGTAATGCTTATGACCCAAGCACATTATACTTAGTGGAATTACGTTTTATGTGGGCAGCAAAAGAAAAAGTGTGATACTTTGCAATGGCTTAAAAATATTCCAGTCATGTATCCTTCTTGTGAAAAGTGTTGGTAGAGCTTGGTTGTACGGCTTTGCTGTATTTGGTTGTATGATGTGGTCTTAAAAACCATGTGAACTTCAGATGGTTACCTTCCATTCTTTCTGAATAACTGAACTCTTATATTATTTAAGTTAGCAATTTTCACTACTAAAAAACTACATTTTCCAGGTTGTCTCAAAGCTACGTATGGTCAAATGACTGCATGCTGGTTAAGCAGAATAAGAAGGTCATTGAGTAAGACTTTCAGAACAATTATTTTGAAGAAGGCTAACTCAGCTAGAAGGGATTCTCTTTTACCCTTGCCTGTTCCTTATTGCCTGGAATGCAGTGGAACTGTCTGAAGGTCCAGGAGATATATAGGATCATAAAGTGATCTGACTAAAGGAAGCTACCCACTAAGAATGGCAGAGAAGGAAGAGGGAATTGGTCTGGGTCCCATGCTGTGAATCCACCTGAATGAAATCACCTACATCTGGACTTACTTCATAAGATAACAAAAAATAAAATGTTGTGTTCAAGCCACTATTATTTTGAGATTTATTTCTTATTAAATTTTGAATTTTATTTTATTTATTTTTTTATACAGCAGGTTCTTATTAGTCATCAATTTTATACACATCAGTGTATACATGTCAATCCCAACCTCCCAATTCATCACACCACCACACCCACGCCCCCGCCGCTTTCCCCCCTTAGTGCCCATACGTTTGTTCTCTACATCTGTGTCTCAACTTCTGCCCTGCAAACCGGTTCATCTGTACCATTTTTTCTAGGTTCTACATACATACATTAATATATGATATTTGTCTTTCTCTTTCTGACTTCCTTCCCTCCTCTGCAAGTTTTTGGAAGAGTTTGAGAAGGATGGGTGTTAGCTCTTCTCTAAATGTGTGATAGAATTCGCCTGTGAAGCCATCTGGTCCTGGACTTTTGTTTGTTGGAAGATTTTTAATCACAGTTTCAATTTCATTACTTGTGATTGGTCTGTTCATATTTTCTATTTCTTCCTGGTTCAGTCTTGGAAGGTTATATACCTTTCTAAGAATTTGTCCATTTCTTCCAGGTTGTCCATTTTACTGGCATAGAGTTGCTTGTAGTAGTCTCTTAGGATGCTTTGCATTTCTGCAGTGTCTGTTGTAACTTCTCCTTTTTCATTTCTAATTTTACTGATTTGAGTCCTCTCTCTGTTTTTCTTGATAAGTCTGGCTAATGGTTTATCAATTTTATCTTCTCAAAGAACCAGCTTTTAGTTTTATTGATCTTTGCTATTGTTTTCTTTGTTTCTATTTCATTTATTTCTTATTTTTAAATTTCTATTTATTTATTTATTTATTTTTGGCTGTGTTCGGTCTTTGTTTCTGTGCCAGGGCTTTCTATAGTTGCGGCGAGCAGGGGCCACTATTCATTGCGGTGCATGGGCCTCTCACTGTTGCAGCCTCTCTTGTTGCGGAGCACAGGCTCCAGACCCGCAGGCTCAGTAGTTGTGGCTCAGGGACCTAGTTGCTCCACGGCATGTGGGATCTTACCAGACCAGGGCCCGAACCTGTGTACCCTGCATTGGCAGGCAGATTCTCAACCACTGTGCCATCAGGGAAGCCCTATTTCATTTATTTCTGCTCTGATCTTTATGATTTCTTTCCTTCTGCTAACTTTGGGTTTTGTTTGTTCTGCTTTCTCTAGTTCCTTTAGGTGTCAGGTTAGATTGTTTATTTGAGATTTTTCTTGCTTCTTGAGGTAGGCTTGTATAGCTATAAACCTCCCTCTTAGAACTGCTTTTGCTGCATCCCCTAGGTTTTGGATCATTGTATTTTCACTATCATTTGTCTCTAGGTATTTTTTGATTTCCTCTTTGATTTCTTCAGTGATCTCTTGGTTATTTAGTAATGTATTGTTTAGCCTCCATGTGTTTGTGTTTTTTATGGTTTTTTTTTTCCCCGTAATTCATTTCTAATCTCATAATGTTGTGGTCAGAAAAGATGCTTGATATGATTTCAATTTTCTTAAATTTACTGAGGTTTGATTTGTGACCCAAGATGTTGTCTATCCTGGAGAATGTTCCGTGTGCACTTGAGAAGAAAGTGTAATCTGCTGTTTTTGGATGGAATGTCCTATAATAATCAATTAAATCTATCTGGTCTATTGTGTCATTTAAAGCTTCTGTTTCCTTATTAATTTTCTGTCTGGATGATCTGTCCATTGGTGTAAGTGAGGTGTTAAAGTCCCCCACTATTATGGTGTTACTGTCGATTTTCTCTTTTATAGCTGTTAGCAGTTGCCTTATGTATTGAGGTGCTCCGATGTTGGATGCATATATATGTATAATTGTTACATCATCTTCTTGTGTTGATCCCTTGATCATTATGTAGTGCCCTTCCTTGTCTCTTGTAACATTCTTTATTTTAAAGTCTATTTTATCTGATATGAGTATTGCTACTCCAGCTTTCTTTTGATTTCCATTTTCATGGAATATCTTTTTCCATCCCCTCACTTTCAGTCTGTATGTGTCCCTAGGTCTGAAGTGGGTCTCTTGTAGACAGCATATATATGGGTCTTGTTTTTGTATCCATTCAGCAAGCCTGTGTCTTGTGGTTGGAGCATCTAATCCATTCATTTTTAAGGTAATTATTGATATATATGTTCCTATTACCATTTTCTTAATTGTTTTGGGTTTCGTTTTGTAGGTCCTTTTCTTCTCTTGTGTTTCCCACTTAGAAAAGTTCCTTTAGCATTTTTTGTAGAGCTGGTTTGGTGGTGCTGAATTCTCTTTTGCTTGTCTGTAAAGCTTTTGATTTCTCCATCGAATCTGAATGAGATCCTTGCCGGGTAGAGTAATCTTGGTTGTAGGGTCTTCTCTTTCATCACGTTAAGTATATCATGCCATTCCCTTCTGGCTTGTAGAGTTTCTGCTGAGAAATCAGCTGTTAACCTTATGGGAGTTCCCTTGTATGTTATTTGTCGTTTTTTCCCTTGCTACTTTCAGTAATTTTTCTTTGTCTTTAAGTTTTGCCAGTTTGATTACTATGTTTCTCGGTATGTTTCTCCTTGGGTTTATCCTGTATGGGACTCTGTGCTTCCTGGACTTGGGTGGCTATTTCCTTTCCCACGTTAGCGAAGTTTTCGACTATAATCTCTTCAAATATTTTCTCAGGTCCTTTCTCTCTCTCTTCTCCTTCTGGGACCCCTATAATGCGAATGTTGTTGTGTTTAATGTTGTCCCAGAGGTCTCTTAGGCTGTCTTCATTTCTTTTCATTCTTTTTTCTTTATTCTCTTCCACAGCAGTGAATTCCACCATTCTGTCTTCCATGTCATTTATCCATTCTTCTGCCTCAGTTATTCTGCTATTGATTCCTTCTAGTGTAGTTTTCATTTCAGTTATTGGATTGTTCATCTCTGTTTGTTGGTTCTTTAATTCTTTAGGTCTTTGTTAAACATTTCTTGCATCTTCTCCATCTTTGCCTCCATTCTTTTTCCGAGGTCCTGGATCACCTTCACTAGAATTATTCTGAATTCTTTTTCTGGAAGGTTGCCCATCTCCACTTCATTTAGTTGTTTTCCTGGGGTTTATTTTGTTCCTTCATCTGGTACATAGCCCTCTGCCTTTTCATCTCGTCTATCTTTCTGTGAATGTCGTTTTTGTTCCACAGGCTGCAGAATTGTAGTTTTTCTTGATTCTGCTGTCTGCCCTTTGGTGGATGAGGCTATCTAAGAGGCTTGTGCAAGTTTTCTGATGGGAGGGACTGGTCTTGAGATTGCTTTTAAATGCAGCTGAATGCAATCCTAACTGATAAATCAAATGAATAAGAAATGAATCGAATTACGGTCTTTTGGGGGTATATGCCTAGTAGTGGGATTGCTGGGTCATATGGTAGTTCTATTCTTAGTTTTTTAAGGATCCTCTATACTATTTTCCATAATACATGCACCCTAATGTTTCTAGCAGCACTATTTACAATAGCCAGAACAAGGAAGCAACTTAATGTCCATCGACAGAGAAATGGATAAAGAAGATGTGGTACATATATACAATGGAATATTACTCAGCCATAAAAAGGAATGAAATCAGGTCATTTGTAGAGACATGGATGGACCTGGAGTCTATCATACAGACTGAAGTAAATCAGAAAGAGAAAAACAAATATTGTATATTAACGCATATGTGTGGAACCTAGAAAAATGGTATAGATGGTCCTATTTGCAAAGCAGAAATAGAGACACAGATGCAGAGAGCAAATGTATAGAAACCAAGGGGGAAACAGGGGTGGGTGGGAGGAATTAGGAGATTGGGATTGACACATATACACTATTAATACTATGCATAAAATAGATAACTAATGTGAACATACTCTGTAGTACAGGGAAGTCTACTTAATGCACTGTGGTGACCTGAATGGGAAGGGGGTCCAAAATGGAGGGGATATATGTATATACATGGCTGATTCATTTTGCTGTACAGTAGAAACTAACACAACATTGTAAAGCAACTATACTCCAATAAAAATTAATTTTAAAAAATGAAACAAAATAAGGAACTCAAGAATAGAGAAATTATCATATAAAACAAGAGAGGACACTCCTGGTAAACTATACTCAGGTTCACTTCCTAACTCATGACAGCCTGCAGCTGTTCCCAGGGAGTCATCCATCAGCAGATCACACGTGATGAAACCTGGGATATCAAAAGGCTCTAATACTTACACAATGAACATGCTTTTTCACAGAGATATCTTGATGTAGTTTAAAACCAACAAACATTATAAATTGTTATATGTTAATAGGGGTAATAACCTGTAATCTGACACAAAAAATAGCTTTGAAAAATCTTAATAGGGGTATAAACCTAGAATCTAACACAAGAAATAGCTTTGAAAAAAATACTCCAGAAAAGTTTTATCACCCAACTAGAAAAACTAATTAGATATGGTTAAAACCATAGCTACCTATACACAGACACACACAGACGCACATGCAGACACACACACACTCTCATACACACACCTCTAAACTCACTATGTCAATACCAAAAAACCAGAAATATATTTTGGAGGGTTATTAGGACTTCCTTTATCTCCTTTGCCTGTATGCACAAAATTTCCTTTAGTGAGTACACATTTCTATTTACATAAAAAGAAAAAACCTTTGTATTGTCAAAAGATTATTTATAATTAGAACAGCATGTTAAGGAAACAATTTCTATATTTGTTATTTCAATGTGAATTTGCTTTTGTAATCAATTTATGCATACAGTAATCCCCAACGATCTTATTTAGGCTTTAGTTTCCCTTTGTAGATAATACAAGGTCAAACATTATCATGAATCATTTTCAAATGATCATACATTTTAAACTGGTGGGTTCCAAAGCATTAAGGCTTTACTGAATATATCTGTACAAATTTTTTATTTTTTTAAGAAGATATAGACTATTTATCTAATTCCTAAACTATCCTATGAGCAAATTCTCAGAACTGAAGAAGAAATCACAAAGTCATATGATAAAATAAATAAGTTCCCTAAATTTAGTAAAAACTCTTTTAAATAATGATTTGGTTTCTTCCATCGGAGTAAGCAAGCCGAGTGAAAAACAGTACAGTATTACCAGGACTAGGTATATTCTACTGGTTCCCAAAGCTTAAGATAAGTACATGTACTTTATGTTCTAACTTGAGCACTTTCTGGCCCAGCAATTCAGCAATCTGTGGATAGAGACTCCACTGGCTTCCCTGCACGGTAGCAAATAAGAGCTGTTCTATCAAACAGCAAAGACCTGCTGTTTGTAAGCAGATAATATTGCCAAGAAGGTATTAAAACCCAAGTCTGTTAAATAAATAATTATTTAGCATTTATTACTGCAACTGGGGCTGTGTAAGAAAAATTGTGTATATGAATACATATAAGAATGCATATATATGGATACACACACGTAATGCACCACAGTACCTGTCTTCAAGATATCTGCAATCTCTGGGAATGGCATGACTTATGCAAATAATATTGTCAAATGTTGGAATGCATACATTTCCCATTACTTCTTTTCCCTAATTTCCAAGCAAACTGATTTAGTCACTGTGCCTCAAACACTCTCACATCATCCTAGATTCAAGTTCTTATTTCTTACTGAAATCCCTTTCTCCCGTATCCCATCTTTAACTGTCTGAATCATGTTTAATTACCAGGCATATCTGGGATGCTATCTATATCATAGGTACTTAGAAGATTTTTATCCACTGTGATCTCTCAACTTAGAAACTAAACCACACTTCATTTATCCCTCACTTATGAAATTGATATTTCTCTGGCTTTCACTATAATTTTAATATTTTGTGCATGATGTTTTCCCAACTGATTTTTCAACCAATAAAAAAATTGCAAGGCCCGCAAAGAAGGAACATTGATCCATAATGAGGATAAAAATTAGTCAGTCAAAATTGACCCCAAAACTACAAAGATGATAGAATAAGTAAGCAAGGATGTTAAAAGTTACAATTAAAACAATAACACACTACTCAATACTCTGTAATGGCCTGTATGGGAAAAGAACCTAGAAAAAAGAGTATATATATATATATATATATATATATATAACTAATTCACTTTGTTGCACACCTGAAACTAACAAAACATTGTAAATCAACTATACTCCAATAAAAGTTAAAAAAAATACCATAAACAACATTATGCCAATAAATTCAACAACTCAGACAAAATAAACAATTTCCTTAAAAGATGTAAGCTACTAAATTTCAAAAAGAAATTAATAAACTGATTTTGTAGTTAAAAACTTTCACACAAAGAAAACTTCAGGCCCAAAAGACTTCATTGGTGAATTCCTACGAACATTTAATGAAGTAATAATACCTATTCCCTACAAACTTTTCCAGAAAAAGAATCCCAAATCACTCTAGGAGTACAAAATTACCCGTATAACAAAACCAGATGAAAACATTAAAAGAAGAAAAAGAAGCAGCAGCAGTAACATATTAATGAATACGCCTCATGAACATAAATGTAAACATTTCTTAACATTTTAAGAAATCAAGTCCACCAGTACATAAAAGAATACTGCATCATAAAAGAGATTTATCCCAGGAATGAAAGGTTGTTATAAAATTGAAAAATTAATCAATGTAATTCACTATATTAAGAGACTAAGAAAAGCCATATGATCATCTTAATAAATACTCAAACAGTATTAGACAAAATCCAACATCAATTGCTGATTGAAACTCTTAGCATTTTAGGAATAGAGGGGAGCCTACAAAAATCTACAGCTAATGTCATAAATAATGTTAAATGACTGAATGCTTTCCTTCAAACATCAGGAACAAGGCTCTAGTCTCACCACAGATATTCATAATTTCACCAGATCTTTCAGCCAAAGCTATAAGGCAAGAATAAAAGCTATCCAGACTGGAAAGAAAGAAATAAAACTGTCTTTGTTCACAGACAACATGGTTGTCTAAGTAGAAAATCTGATGAAATATAACAAAAAGTTACTAGAAGTAATAAAAAGTAATAAATGATTTTAACAAGTTTACAATATAAAAAAGATACAAAAATAATATCATTCTATATAATAATAATGAACAATCTGAAATTAAAATGAAAAGCAATACCATTTACAATAGTACTGAAATGTAAAATTCTTAGATATAAATCTGACAAAGTATGTGCAGGCCCTATACACTGAAAACTATAGAACATTGCTGAATGGAATAAAGGTAGACCTAAATAAATGGAGAGATGCACCATGTTTATGGATTGGAAGACCCAATATTGTTAACATGTCATTTCTCCACAAATTTATCTATAGATTCAATACACCAGTAAATATCCCAGCAGGATTTTTGTTTTTGTATATATTGACATGCTGATTCTGAAATTCACATAGAATCAAGGAGCTAAAATAGTCAAAACAAATTTTACAAAAACAACAAAGTTGAGGGATTTACACTACTTCAAGACTTATAAGACTTCAAGACATTTTAAAGCTACAGTAATCAGTACAGAATAAATGGCATAATATAGTACATTATTAGCAACAAGATAGTATAACAGATCAATGGAACAGAATATAAAGTCTAAAAATAGACCCCCAATATATAGTCAATTTATTTCAGAAAAAGATGCAATGATAATCTAGAGGAAAAAGGATAACCTTTACAACAAATTGTGCTGGATCATTAAAAATGTCCATGTGTAAAAGGAACTTTGATCCATACATGCATCACAGATTTAAATGTATATCTTAAAACTAGAAACCTAGAAGAAAACATAGGAGAAAATCTTTTTGACCTTGAGTCAGCCAAAGATGTCTTAGGTACAACACCTACGGAAAAAAATAAGTTGAACTTCACCAATATTAAGAACTTCTGTTCTTCAAAAACATTGTTTCAAGAATTAAAAGACAAGCCACAGACTGGGAGAAAATATTTGCAAACCATATATCTGATAAAGGATTTTCAGAAAACATATAAAGAACTTGCAAAACTCAATAATAACAAGATAAACAATCCAATACAAAATCTGCCAATGATTTTTTTCTATCACCAAAAAAGATATATTCATGGCAAACATGAAAAGATGCTCAAAATTACTGGTCACCAGAAAAAATTCAACCTAAAATAATAGTGAGATATAATCAAATACCTATTGGAATGACTAAAATTAAAATAACTGATCATACCAAATATTGGCAAAGATGTAAAGCAAGTTAAACTACATACACAGCTGTTGGGAATGTAAACAAGTACAATCATTTTGGAAAACAGTTTCTCAAGAAGTTACACATGTATCTACCATGTGACTCAACCACTCTATTCTTTGATGGAGAGAAAAAGAAATATATGTCCTTACACATACTTGTACATGAGCATCATAAGCAGCTTTATTTGTAATAGCCCCAAACTGGAAACATCCCCAATGTCCATCCACAAGTAAATGGAAAAACAAATTGGGGCATATCCATCCAAAGAAGTTCTACTCATCAATAAAAGGAATGAACTATTGATACACATAATGACAGGAGTGAATTTCAAATAATTATGCTGAGTGAAATACGATAGACGCATATGTATGATTCGATTTATATAAAATTTTTAAAATGTAAGCTATTCTTACAGTGACAGGAAGCAGATCAGAGGTTGCCTGAGAGTGAGGAGATGAAGGAGGAAAGGAGGGGAAGGGTTACAAAGGAGCTGGAGGAAACTTTGAGGGTAATGGAAATGTTTGTCTTCTTCATTGTGGTGATGGTTTCATAGGTGTACACAGATGTTCATACTTGTCAAATTATAAATTACACAGTGAAATATGTAATTTGAGATAGAAAAAGCATATATGTTAAATAGATGCTTCTGTTACATACCTTTATTTTTCATCCATTTTATTAAAATGCTTAAATTTTTAATATATACTATCATGAAAGGTATGATAAAAAATCAAAAGTAGCATTAAACTGTTAATGATCTTTCTCCAAGGAGAATGACACTAATTTTGATAATTCATAAGACTTTTAAAATCAGCCTGAATATTAGGTGCTGAACAGGTTTTGATGTTCGTAGCTTTTTGGTGGGACTTCCTTACCTTCTAACGATCAGAACATTTAAAAGAAGATAGAAATGAAAACAGAAACCATCTTTGAAAATAACTGATTGGATCTGTGATTCAATCAAGCAGTTGCAGAAGAAAAATAATTTCTACCATTGAACAGAGTACTGAGCTGTAGAAAATGATTATTTTTTATTCAAATATAGAACCGACACTTTCTAAATGAAAAAATACTCAGTATAAAGGGATGTAGTTTTCAGAATCAAGCACTTCATATACTCTAAACTTACCTTCTGAGATTGCTACATGACCCTATCATGAAAAAGGACCACCTACATGACTAAGAATATTATACTGAAAAATCCCATGTGTCTATGCATGTCTTCATTAATTCTAGGATAAAAATGTCCAGGATATCTCTAATGCTGTAAAGCATGAATGATATATACATTAATAATTTAAGAGAGAATTGATACTCATCATATTTCTGTCAATGTCCCCATTTTTGACCTAACTGAACAAAAGTGAGAAGGATATGGTTGTAAGAATGTCATCTTAAGAAGCAGAAGAGGTAAAGCTAAAAGAATATCTATAGTGATATTAACTTTAAAATATGGCCATACGCAGGAGTGCACAAAAACACAAATAGGTACTGCCAGAACTAGAAGCTTCTATGTCATTTTCTAAGTCCTGCATGCCTCTAATCGTAACATGATAAAAAATGATGAAAAAAAATGATGATAAGAAGCCATCAAATAATGAAATTGTGTTGTCTACTCTGTAGGACAATGCTTAGGAAATTAAATTCTAATCTTAGTCTAAAAAGCAAGGCTTATAGATTTAAAGTCTTTTTAAGATACTTTTTTTCCCCACAGAGGCCAATGTTATAATTGTAAAGCTCCTTGATACCTTTATTTTATAGAATAAATCATTCCCCCCAAAATTGGTATCATTGAAAAAAATGGGAACAATTGTATGGCAGACACTATTGCTCTTTAAAATATATTTACATTCTACATTTAAAGGAGCAAAATAACTCCACTGGAGAATATATAATGGAAAAGTATTTTTTTTAACATCTTTATTGGAGTATAGTTGCTTTACAATGTAAACAATGTTTACAATGTTTACCTCACTACAAATAACTCAATTTCATTTCTTTTTATGGCTGAGTAATATTCCATTGCATATATGTGCCACATCTTCTTTAACCATTCATCTGTCGACGGACACTTAGGTTGCCTCTATGTCTTGGATATTGTAAATAGAGCGGCAATGAACATTGTGGTACACGACCCTTTCTGAATTATGGTTTTCTCAGGGTATATGCCCAGTAGTGGGATTGCTGGGTTGTATGGTAGTTCTATTTTTAGTTTTTTAGGAACTTCCATACTGTTCTCCATAGTGGCTGTATCAATTTACATTCCCACCAACAGTGCAAGAGGGTTCCCTGTTCTCCACACCCTCTCCAGCATTTATTGTTTCTAGATTTTTTTTGATGATGGCCATTCTGACCAGTGTGAGGTGATACCTCATTGTAGTTATGATTTGCATTTCTCTAATGGTTAGTGGTGTTGAGCATCCTTTCATGTGTTTGTTGGCAATCTGTATATCTTCTTTGGAGAAATGTCTATTTAGGTGTTCTGCCCATTTTTGGATTGGGTTGTTTGTTTTTTTAATATTAGCTGCATGAGCTGCTTATATATTTTGGAGATTAATCCTTTGTCAGTTGCTTCATTTGCAAATATTTTCTTCCATTCTGAGGGTTGTCTTTTGCTCTTGTTTATGGTTTCCTTTGCTGTGCAAAAGCTTTGAAGTTTCATTAGGTCCCATTTGTTTATTTTTGGTTTTATTTCCATCTCTTTAGGAGCTGGGTCAAAAAGGATCTTGCTGTGATTTATGTCATAGAGTGTTCTGCCTATGTTTTCCTCTAAGAGTTTGATAGTGTCTGGCCTTACATTTAGGGCTTTAATCCATTTTGAGTTTACTTTTGTGTATGGTGTTAGGAAGTGTTCTAAATTTCATTCTTTTACACGTAGCTGTCCAGTTTTCCCAGCACCAATTATTGAAGGGGCTGTCTTTTCTCCACTGTATATTCTTGTCTCCTTTATCAAAGATAAGGTGACTGTATGTGTCTGGATTTATCTCTGGCCTTTCTGTCCTGTTCCATTGATCTATATTTCTGTTTTTGTGCCAGCACCATACTTTCTTGATTACTTTAGCTTTGTAATATAGTCTAAAGTCAGGGAGACTGATTCCTCCAGCTCCGTTTTTCTTTCTCAGGATTACTTTGGCTATTTGGGGTCTTTTGTGTTTCCATACAAATTGTGAAATTTTTTGTTCTAGTTCTGTGAACAATGCCATTGGTAATTTGATAGAGATTGCATTGAATCTGTAGATTGCTTTGGGTAATATAGTCATTTTCACAATGTTGATTCTTCCAATCCAGGAACATGGTATATCTCTCCATTTGTTTGTATCATCTTTAATTTCTTTCATCAGTGTCTTATAGTTTTCTGCATGCAGGTCTTTTGTCTCCTTAGATAGGTTTATCCTTAGGTGGCCATATCAATTTACATTCCCAACAACAGTGCTAAAGTGTTCCCTTTTCTCCACACCATCTACAGCATTTATTGTTTGTAGATTTTTTGATGATGGCAATTCTGACCAGTGTGATGTGATACCTCATTGTAGTTTTGATTTGTATTTCTCTAATGATTAGTGACGTTGACCATCTGTATGTCTTCTTCGGTGAACTGTCTATTTAGGTCTTCTGCCGAACTGTCTTTAGGCTCAAAACAAAAGGGTGAAAATCTTCTTAGAACTTTCAGATTACTTTCTCCACCTCAAGTAACAGGAGACTACCCTTACCTATTCCTATAGCAAACCTGGAAAGGAGGCAGGACTGCCAGATTGAAAACAGAGAGATTAAACAAAAGTCAGCATGTTGAGTGATGATACCCCAGGTTCCTTTCTCCCACCTATTTACAGGATGAAGATTGAGGGATTCACTGTGGGAGAGACTGAAAAGACCCAGAGAAATGAAATTTTGGAAACCAACAGTTTGTACTTGCTGAAGCCCAGAAGGTGACAAGCACCACGTATAACAAAGAGATTCTAATCACTTTTCAGAGCCACACTCTTTAATATTAATGGCCTGTCATCAATTTGCAAGCCTTGAAGGAAAACCTCAAACATGAAAGACATATATTTAGACAAATAAAGAAACTTGGGGCTTCCCTGGTGGCGCAGTGGTTGAGAGTCCGGGAGGATCCCACATGCTGCAGAGCGGCTGGACCCGTGAGCCATGGCCACTGGGCCTGCGCATCTGGAGCCTGTGCTCCACAATGGGAGAGGCCACAACAGTGAGAGGCCTGCGTACCGCAAAAAAAAAAAAAAAAAAAGAAACTTGAAGGAAACAGAAACAATATAGAGACCAAAGGAAAACATAAAAAAAAAAAACCTGAATTGACCACAATGAGATATCACCTCACACCTGTCAGAATGGCTGCCATCTGTTGGCAAGGATGTGGAGAAAGGGAACCCTAGTTCACTGATGGTGGGAATGTAAATTGGTACAACCACTATGGAAAACAGTACGGAAGTTCCTGGGTATTTATCCAAAGAAAATGAAAACACATATTTGAAAAGATATATGCACCTCAATGTTTATAGCAGCATTATTTATAATAGCCAAGATACGGAAGTTGCCTAGGTGCCCATCAACAGATGAATGGATAAAGAAGATGTGGTACATATATGCAATGGAATATTACTCAGCCATGAAAAAGAATGAAATTTTGTCATTTGCAACAACATGGATGGACCCAGAGGGTATTATGTTTAGTGAAATAAGTTGAACAGAGAAAGACAAACACTGTGTTTTCACTTATATGTGGATCTAAAAAATAAAACAGATGAATGAATATAACAAAACAGGAACAGACTCATAGATACAGAGAACAAACTATTGGGTTGGCCAAAAAGTTCATTTGGAAAGCTCAAACGAAATTTTTGGCCAACCCAATATTTTATAATAACTTTAAATGGTGTATAATCTATAAAGATATTGAATCACTATGTGGTAAACCTGAAACTAATATAACATTGTAAATTAACTATACTTCAATTTTAAAAAATGGAGAAAAGTAAGGGAAGATTTATTCGTGAAAGAAGAACATGATGGTACTTTTAAAAAATAGAATAAATGGTGATGAAAGAGTTCTTGGGAATTGAAACTGATGATTTATTACATACAAATGTCAACAGAAGGGGTAGAGGATAAAGTCTAATATGCCATAAAATGGACAAAAGACAGAAAAATGAATAATAGAATAATAATGATAAGAAAATTAGAATGCTGGTTCAGGAGATGTAATATCTAGCTAACTAAAGTTCTAGAAATCAGGAACGGAGGAAATTCTCAAAAAAACCACCCAATTTTCTAGAACTAAGAATCTCCATTTTGAAAGAGCCTACTGGGGTCAGTCTCATGAGCATGAAACCTGATAGTCATAGAGGACCTTGAGCTTAGAAAGACCTCCCCCCGCTTAGCTTAGTGCTCTGCTGTCACCATCCTGAAATTCTTAATAATTTTTGAACAAGAAGTTCCACATTTTCATTTTGCACTGGGCCCTGAACATAATATAGCTGGTCCTGGGGTCAACCTACAATTCTACACTCAGCCAAACTATCAATCAAGTTTGAAGAAAGAATAAAGGCATTTTCAGATACTCAATGAGTCTAAAAATTTGACTTTCTATGCATTCTATTTCAGAAAGCCACTGGGGGATACCTTTGACCAAAACAAGAACATAACACTAACTCTAATACAGATAAGTGAAAAAGGGAAGCCTCCAAAGGAGAGATATGTGTCCATCCTAGGAATTAACTAGGAGTACAGAGGAAAGGAAGTAGGAGGGAAGTCTCTGGGGGTGAAAATGGAACTGATGAACAATGGAACTGATGAACAATGGAACTGATGGGATGTTTGGAACTTTGTTTTGACAGATCAGTTGAGCATAAAATTATAAAAATACAATGATTATGAAATCAAGGAGAAAGAAAAAAGTTATACAAGATATAAGTCATTTGATTGACTATTTGATTGAGAAGTGAATAATATTTAGAAATTACACTGCTATAAACAGTAGTGACTTAAAAACAAAATAAGGTCCAATAAAACTCTTTTGAGAAGATGAGGGTAGGGAAGTTGGTGAAATTAATGTACAAGAGCTATTCCTCTATTAACATTACAGATGTCAGTTGGTAAAGTTTGAAATTGATAAATCAAAAAATAGTAAAAGATATTATTTGGAAGTATGTTAAAGAACAAATAACTAAACCGAACTAAACCATTGAGATTATTTAATTCTGGGAAATTGACTGCTGTTTTTTGATAATAATAAAAAGAGTTTTAATGAAATAATCCCCTATTAAAGTACAATATTTGATATATTGCTCACAAAACAAGTGACAACTTAGAAGTCAGGTCCTATACTTGGTCATATGGAACCACTGACCATGACAAATTTAAAGGACTGAAAAATAACAAGATGTCAAAATTCATCTTGAATTGAAGCAAAGAAAGACTTTAAGAGGGTAAAAAATATTCCAATCATGAGTTGATGGTTATGTTGAACTCCAGTTGTTCTAGCCTCTTTTGGATGTACAGTGAAGCCAAAGGAAAGAATATTACACATGATAATTAAATATATACCTGTTCATCACATGTTCCAGGCTCATGGACTAAACTGACTGAAAACAGGCACATATGTTTTAGATTTGAGGTAGACACAGAAAAGGAAATATATATGTGAAAAAGAGAAAGGGAGATATGGGGGAATATCAATAGTATAAAATATTAGAGTAGAGTAAACTATGATGGCTGAATTTATTACATATTTTTTGCAGAATCAGAGAAAGGGGAAAAGTATATTGAGCAGTGCTACAAAAGTCAAATTAGCATGTAGTTTAGAAAGAATTAAAGTGAGTAGACAAGAGGTTGGGCATAAAAAGAGCATGATGAATCTGGGGTGCTCCTAAAGCAATAAGGGGCTAGAAACCAGAAAAGTCTATGACTGTATTGGCTGAGTAAAGCAACTTCAGCACCAGTTCCACCAAAAATAACAAAGGAATGTTTAAAAATGCGCTTGGGACATTTACTCCTAATTAATGCAGTACTTGTACCAACATGCTTCAAAAATACACTACCAGAGAAGGAAAATCATATTAAAATAGATTTTTAAAGAAATGTGCTTACAAAAATATAAAACTATGGAAAGAAAAGTCAACATGGAATTTTTCCAATTACAATAAATCATAAACATCAGAAAACCTAAGAAGCAGAAATATTTCCATGGCAAATACCATCAAAATCCTATCAGCGTGCAGAGAAGTAGAGAAGTCCTTCTGTTACTCTTGACACTCAGAGATAGAAAAATTGGGATCAATTAAAGAAGAGTGTCTTGAAAGAGCAATCCTTCTGTTGGGATGAAATTGGTGGCATAATAAGTGACCAAACTGACTTCTAATTAATTGATTGAGAAGATGGCTTTTATTGTGAAGGTTGCTGTATGTATTAGAAAAATTATTTTAGCCTAATTTGAATAATTCTCTCTCTCCTTCCCCCCCTTCTTCCCCTCCCCCTTTTCCTGTCCCTAACACTCTCCCTTTACCACTTTCCCTCCCTCCCAATCTCCCCCACTACCCGTCTCTCTCCATGTTGTATACTCTGGATTTCAAGACACCACTAAAATTGGAGGACAAAAATTCATGTTTGATTTTGCTGAGTTTTCCTTGCCTCCATAGAAATGTAACTTTTGTATACATGATCTCTCAGGATTGTTGGAAATAATTCTTTCCTTATGAGATCTTAGGAATGTTATATTGACATTGACAGAAGCAGTTCTGAAAATGCATCATCACTTGTATAAATTACTGAGTCCCAAATTTAGTATAGCTTAACAATAGGAATAAAAAAATAAACAAAAGATTCTCAAATGAATTAGTCATGTTCTAACTAGGAAATATAACAACTTTAAACATTTAAAACTGAGAATACATTTTTTTTTGAAATTGATTACTGGGATGATGCAAGATGGTAAGACAACCAGGAGAACAGTGTAGGTCCCTCTAAATAAGCAACTACAGGAAGCTTTTGGAGGATCAAAGGAAAGAGGCAGTGTCCTCAGATCCTAGCACCTTTGGGGGTTCCTGCAGAAGAACGGATCACCAGTGGTCCTGTCCAGAAGGGGCATATGGAACCACAGAAGAGACACAGCTGATGCAAGGAGGTTTTCCTAAGTGCAGAGAGGGAGGGAGAAATGCACTGGCTTTTCTCTTCCTCCTCACCTATCCTATAATCTCCTGGCAGTGTCTGCCTTTGGCCAAATCCAGCCAGATGCCAGTTGACACAGGAGGCTGGGAAATTCAGCTGTGATGATACAGAGCAGAGCAGGGATAGAACAAGGAATAGATCCAAGGGCAAACAGGTCAAGAACCCAAATACACAGTAACCAGAAATTGTCAAAAATTTTTTCTGAGATTTGGAAATATGGCAGAAAGGTGAGTGGCATGTCTTCTCTCTAACATTGGGACAAATCCAGTGAAGGGTTATCTAGAGGAATGTATGTAGGTCAGTTTGCTGTTGATTAAAGGATCCAGATTTAATGAAATTATTTGTTCATTATACTTGTAGATTTCTGTCTGGTAGAAATGATAAAACTTTTTATTCAGTGGAACAAACAACCTCACAGGTTTAAGACCTTGTTAGACATTAGCCAGTTGTGCATCTACCCCAGCAGTCTTATCAGAACATTGCTTATATACACCTAGCTTCTTAAATGCCTTTTGCGCAAGCCATAACTTCTCACTGATTTCCTCACTACTGATTTAAGCAAAATTTTGGTACATGTTTAATTTCTATTTGCATGACTCATGATTTTACCTTTTTGAAAAGTATATTTTAACAAAAGTACTACAAATTTTTGTACAATTTATACCAATATTCTCAACATGTAAAACAATTAAAAATGCAGCTAAATCCAGAGCTGAAGGATGAATATAATAACAAGAAAATATTTCCTCTCTCCATTCCCTTCTCTCTGTTTCTTTCTTTTCTTCCTTCCTTCCTTCCTTTTTTTCTTTCTTTCTTCCTTCCTTTTTTCTTTTTCTTTCTTCCTTTTTTTCTTTCTCTCTCTCTCCCTCTCTCTCTCTCTCTCTCTCTCCCTCTCTTTCTTAACTAATAAAGACATGACTCTCATGAGTTCCTAGAATGTAGGTGAAAATTTTTAAAAATTGGCCCTAGAAGAGATGCTCCAAATAGCAACTCTTTGGAGAAACCACACCTTCCTAGCAGATCCACACAGAGGTAGTGCTGCGCTCACCTGTATGCATTTTTTGTTATTGAAAATACAGACCAAGCACTGATCCTGTCCCAGGAGACTACCAAAGTCTCACTACACAGTCACAGACAGAAATCTCAACATAACTTTGCTTCTAAGGCCTTTGCTCCTAATTGAGGCAAACAAGGCAAGTAATTCAGCAAGACAGATTTCTGATTTTAAACATGAAACATTTCTGATTTTAAACATGACATGCTAAACAATAAGAAACTGCCCTAGGTCAATTTTTCCCATGACTTATTTTCAGGGAATTCTCAGTGGTCTGGATTTTCTTGCTAGAGAGTTGTTAGATGCTAGAGTCACACCTCACATTAGGTGCTTTTCTGCAAATTCCTCCAACACAATCGAGGTAAATGCAGCCCCATCTGTATTAAGATGCACAGCTCTGGAGTTTCAGCAGGCATTTCAAATAAAATTGAATGGCCCTGTGAGACAATAATGTGGTGTGAGACACTATCAGAAAGTTCTTTACCTGGAATGATTCACAAAATCAAAAAGGGTCCTTATCCAACTCTTTTGAATCCCTGCCATGACTATGTTACAGTGAGTGCCTGGCAATGTTATATTGTTACACCATTAGTTACAGTCTATTTAAGGTCAATCAGTCCGCAGCACTAGACCTAGGTCAAATCCATGTCCCCTGTGACATATATACCATCTGTGTCTGGCCAAAAGGACATGATGACTTCTAGATCTTGATCTTTCTGGAAGATCATGATTTCTTCAGAAAACGTCTTTAATATGGTGATTAAACAGGTCAATTTCTTGAGAAAATCTTGAATTCTTAGTCTTTTCTTTCATCCCCACAAAGATTCCAACTTGCATCAAGACAAAGGCTAATTAGGAAACGGGCCTAATTAGTGATTTAGTGAAAAATGTGATTTAATATGCTTAAATAATTAAGTCAAGCTTCTAATTTCAAAGTTTCTAGTGGTTATGCCACAAACACTCCACAATTTGCAGGGGCAAATGACCTAAGGCATAAAATTTTAGCATTGTTTTTTCCAAATCTTTAACCAGAAATGCTGACCCAAAGCCTTCAATTCTATGTTTTGGTAGCCTTAGACAGAGAGAAGGTCTAGTATTAGAATGGGGTCCTCAAAGAAGCAGTGATCAGTAAAATTGACATTCATATCAGAGGGATTTATGAATCACTTTGATTCTTTAGCGGTTTTACACATTTTTGTCTGGGGTATATAGGTAAGTGGAGACATTATGCATTATGGGCAATATTTCAAGATCATACAGATTCTTGTCAATACTCAAAATAAAAATGAAACAGTATTCCATGCAGATCCAAATGTAACAGTCGGCTTAGAAGTCAATACCTGCTTGACTTTCCAGAAAGAGTCCTCACCCTGGTAAACGCAATCCCATTCTCTATAGTAGCTCAGCAATGGTTAATGTGTGGCGGGGGGAGAAAAACCTGGTAGAATTGACCAACCCAAGAAGGCTTGAAGTTCCTTTATTTTAGTTTTAATTTTTTAAAGTAAGCCAAATGCAGTTTAAACAGATTTGCTCAGAATGGCAGGAGCACAAGCATTACGTGAAAGCTTAAGGTTGAAATTCCAAGGTTCAACTTCATTTCCTTATTTTTTTTCAACTCAGACCCCTGGTATTGGCAAATAACAGAGACTTTCATAGTTTCTTAGAGAGTCTTCATAAATTATCTTCTATTAAATAATAACTAGGGTATAATGAAAATAAGGTATCTAGGCAGGATTCTTAAAAGGTAGATTTTCATTTTTTTTAGCTTGGTTTTTTATATAAATCATATTTATTATATATATTATTACATAGGCAATGAATATTCACTGTTAATAGGCAGAGGACGAGCAGATTTTCCACACTAGCTTGTAGTAGGAGGAAAAAACACCATCCTGTAATTCTTAGCAAGCACAACCTAAATCATTATAATCTATAGGAACTCACAAAGCATGCCACCACAACAGAACCAGAGGGCTCTCTAAGATATGTAATAAGGTAAAAAGGTTATTCTCTCTTTGTTTCCTTATTTATTTAAGGTCCATGCCCCTTTGGGCTTAACAGCTATGCCTGTTTTTCAACTTCCAGAATAATCTCAGTATAGAAATTGGGCCTGTCTTTTGTGTTCTGAGTTAGAAAGCAATAGCCAGATAGCAAAGATCAAAGCCCCATTTGCTTTCATTCTTCTTCAGGGTTGGTTTCATGGGGAGCCTATGACCAACCAAAACAAAGTAGTTTTGGTTGCAGGGGAAGAGTAACCTTCCTTATAGATTGTACATTCATGGATCCGACTTCTAGAAATCCTGCTTTCCTCTTCTTTCTATAGTGAATCAATCCTGGTTTCCTACCCTGTAGTTTTTGGGGCTTCAGATTTATAGCACTGACCTATTTTTAAGGAGAAGATTTTTGTAAGATTTCAAATATGAAAGTTTTTTTTTCTTCTTTCTTGTTTTTTGGCCTTTACTTTTTACCAGAGTAAATCATGCACAAAATTAAATACATATATTTAATTTTTAAATATATAACTAAATATTATATATTTGAAATCCTTTCCTAAAATTTAGCAGTTTCTTCACCCACCCAGCCTCACTCTATGCTCTGTTCACAGAAGACATCTACTTTAAAATATTTTGTCTGTTTCTTGTGGGATTTTTCTCCCTATTTTTTAATGGTATACTTATTTTTCTATTTCTTGATTTATCAATATTGGATGCTACCTATCAGTTTCCTGTTATGGTGGTTGAAGATTTAGGTGTTTTACATGTCTGACTGACCATTTTACCTTATTCTAAATTCCCAATACTGCTCTATACAACTCTTAATCAATAATCAATGTCTATATTTTATGATTATGTATATAATGCTCATTACACGGCCAAATGGTGTATAATGATTACATTTCCATTCCTGGATTATTAAAAATTTCCTGAATTATTAAGCACTTTATTTTTTACTATCATTGTTTTTTTATGTCTATTCTAAATTTCCCCCCCAAATCCCATTTATATCTGCTAAATATCAATCAGCAATTCCCCCTTTTATTCTGGGGACGTCTGTCTTAGAGCTCTTTATCTTCTGCTTCAAATCTGGATGAGTTGTTTTCCAGATTTGAAACACAGCTGTCATTCTGAGACCTCCTTTGCCCACACTCCCTCACTCTAAACAGGGTATAGAGCCCCTGTTTCTGGATTCTATGACTTCCTCAGTTCTAAATTCTCCCATTTTGTTGGAAAGAGCACATTCTCCAGTAGTTACCAAGAAAATGTGTATGTGACATAAATCTTTGAATCTCTGCTAAAATTCTTTGTTCTTTCTTCTCATTTGATTGACAACTTGACAGACTATTCTAGATTGATAAGCATTTTCTCTCAAAATTTGAAAATTTTGCTTCATTTCTTCTGCTAAAGGAAGTCACGTGCTTGGTCACTCTGTTCTGTTCTGACAGTCCTTCTGTTTCCATATTTCAAAAATTCATTAAAATATCCTACTCTCTAATGCCACCATTTTCCCTTTGATTTTGTAAGTTTATAAAATTTTACTCTTCTAGTATCATTTTAAGGGAGGTCTCAAGTAGGAAAAAAATAGATACATGTGACCACCCACTATCTTTATTCAAAAGTAAGCATTTTCTTTTCTTGCTGCCTAACTAAATTAACAAAAAGAAGATAATAAGGTATAGCTAAGATGAAAACTAATTTTTGATGAAGTACCTCAATAATTAAAAAAATATTAATAATGAAGGAGGAAACAGAAGGCTGGTGCAAATGGGCATAACCCATTTGGTATAGAAAAAATTACAGAGTGTTTTTCACAAACAGGAGAAAATCTGTCTTTTCTGGGGCAGAAAAAATGACTGGAGAAACAAGGAATAGATCAGCTCGATGCTTTGTGATGACCTAGAGGGGTGGGATAGGGAGGATGGGAGGGAGGCTCAAGAGGGAGGGGATATGGGGATATATGTATACTTATAGTTGATTCACTTTGTTGTAAAACAGAAACTGACACAACATTGTAAAGAAATTATACTCCAATAAAGACATAAAAAAAAGAAAAAAGAATTATAGCTGAAAGTCCATTTGGATAGTAGGGAGAATCGAGTTTGTTATAGAAAAGAGAAACTCAGTGTCTTGATTGGCATGCAGTTCAATGGTTTTCCACTTCGTTACTCCCATCCACCCCCATGACTCTACAACTATAAAGGCTCAAGGAGACGTATGCTCAGGGAGTCTGTGTACTCTAAAATGCATGAGTCATTTTCATTTGTTAATTTTAGCATTAATTTTCTGTCTTCAACAGTTACTTTAGAATTTTTATTTAAAGGTGTGTGTGATACGCTCTCAAGTTCTGTAACACAGATGCTGGTTTTCTACTGCAATTTGGTTTTAAAATGTCCTATGAAAAAATCATGATGAAGAATGTTATAATGAGTGCTTTGTCTTAGTGGTATTTAAAAGGACATTACTTTTCAAAGAAACTACTTAAAACAAGCCTGCAGAACAAACAGTCATGCAGCTTTGAAATGATAGCGATAAAATAGCAAAGTAATGTCAAGAAACCTATCTGAATGCTAACCATATGGACTAGAAGGCTTGATCTGAACTCCAGTAAACAACTGCCCCATGAAAGAGCCAGATGTTGAGCAAATGCTGCTGCTGCTACTGATGCTAAGAAAGGGAAAATAACTATTCACACTCAATGTACATTACATTCACCATGTGCTTTTACAACCAGAAGAGAACTGAAGAAAGCAGAGGAGTGTGACAAATGTCAGTATGTTCAAGAAATGAGGTTGTAAACATGTTATTATTTTTTAAAGCTACCTCTCTCAATGGCTGCTTAGACTGTTGTACACTCAATCTGATTCAGCAAGTGAGTATTGATCGAAAGGGGAAAATATTTTTTAATGCAGCGAACAAGCAAGTGGTTAATTCAGCTTCTACAGCCACATGTTTTTGAGTTTAATATTAAATGCAGTTAAGATATTTTAAAGAAATACACCTTGGACTAAAATGTTGAAGATAAGAAAACAATACATTACCAATATAGTTTTGTATGCTTTTTTTACTGACCATCTAGATCATTCCACCAGTACCTGTGACTTTCCATCATCTGAAACCATGTCACACTCAACACAGTGATGGTATTATTGCAGACAGGATGTTTGTACTATCTAGTTTAATCTTGAAATTGGAGTAGACCCATCCAGTTAACTCCCATGATTCAACTCACTCACCCCATAAAGAAGATTTTTAACCATAATCTTAACCTCTATTCCACTCTTCCCCTCACTTGTCCTCATTATCTTCTTGCTCTTGAGCTCCCTCCTTTAATCATTCCCTGTTATGTAAACCTTCCTCTATTAACCACGCTCAACTAGGTCTTGGCTGTTCCTCTACTCCCAGAGGAGATGGTCACTGTCAAGGGAAGTCACTGCATCCTTTTTTAAAAAAACACCATTACTGAGATACATTTAACATATAAAAATTGTATATATGTAAGGTATGCAACTTGATGTTTTGATATCAGTATGCATTGTGAAAAGATCACAATTAAGCTAAATAATTTATCCATCATCTGTACATAGTTATTTGTGTGTCATTGTCTGTGTGTGATGAGATTTACTTTAACAACTATCCTTTTAGCAAATTTCAAGTATAAAATACAACATTGTTAAAAAAAAAAAAATACAGCATTGCTAACAGTCAACTTGATATACATTTTTCAGGTTGGTAACCCTTCCTCCAATCTCTAAGCTTGACTTTAACTATCAATTGTTTTCCCTAAGAAAAGCTTTCTGTGTAGATAAAATTCACCCCTTTGAACTAATCAGGCTCATAAGTGTCCTTGTTACTGCTATACAGCCTCCAGCAACCTTAACTCAAGCATACAAAAACTCAGCACAAAAGCATCACTTCTCATCAAATTTCAACTCTGTTCCATTGCATACAACATACCCCAGGATCCAAGTACTGACATCCCCTTACACCCATATCATATCTCATATCTTAATACTGAAGTTTTATATTAGTTATGTATGTGTATTTATACACATACATGAGCTTCCAAATTGGCATTATTTCCCTACATATACCAATAATTTAATTGAATATTTTGTCATTATAAATGATTAATCCAATATATGAATATATAGTCTACATGTATGTCTTGTGGCATAATAAATCTCTTAGTCCTAAATTACCATTGGCAGTCCTGTTTATTCAAAAAACTATTTAAAATATACCTAAAGATCATAAAACTTGTTTAATTCTCACAAAAACCTTAATGAATTATTCTCAATTTTAAAATGAGGACACTGAGGCTCAGAGTTTTAACTAAACTGCACATCTACACAATTAAATAGTGGAAGAGGTAAATCTAAAACTAGTAAATATTTCTCAAAAATCCATGCCTTTTCCTTCTATACCAAGCTAAATATAAGACTAAGATTATACTTAGCAAATACCTGAAATATTGATCAATGTCAATAAGCAATAGGGAAGAAATATTTTCTTCTCAAATCCTTACATTCTAAACTGTAATGATGTAATGTAATCATTCTTAAGGATTGGTAAAAGTGATAGCAAAGTAAATAGTACTGGACATCTGTTGAGTGTCCACATACATACAGCCAGATA
This sequence comes from Orcinus orca, assembly GCF_937001465.1. NCBI lineage: Eukaryota > Metazoa > Chordata > Mammalia > Artiodactyla > Delphinidae > Orcinus > Orcinus orca. The sequence continues at coordinate 69,663,505 of NC_064565.1, forward strand.
AGTCCCATAGTTAGTAGTAAATGGTCACCTATACAGCATAATTACAGTGGTTCTAATGGAATTTTTCAACCAACAAGTCTTTCTGAGAATAACACAACACATTGCTTAAACTGTTCTCTTTTGAGGAGTCTACTTTATCAATATGCGAACATGGTTTTGGTATGAAGGGTACCTGAGTTTCACACACACACACACACACCACATACACACTTTATAACTCAGTGGCAGCCTTCCTTAAATGCTGTACAATATAAACTCTTAGATTTGAGAAAATAATAAAACAATATGAGGCTCTGTTTGGGCTTTTGACTTTATTTCTGAAGCTGTTTTTTTATTTAATCTTTTCAACTATTAACTCAGAACAAATCATGAGTGACCATTAGTTTAACAAGGAAAGACACATATCTGAAGTTTTTCTGAAAGGAAACAAAAACCACTTCCATTCAGAAGAAAATAAATCATTCTTAGGAACTGCAGTCCTGATCCCCAAACAGATGACACAAAGGAGCATCACTCTAACTTGGTGTTTTTTGACACACATTTAAAGATTATAAAGTGAAAGCCAGACAAGGGAGAATGCTTTTGATTAAATTAGTGATTAGCTAGAACTCCATGGCAACATACCAATACTTGTGAAAAGCATTGTGTCTTAAAAATTGTACATTATCAAACTCCATTTTAACATCTCATTCTAAGGATGGAGTAAAATGTCAATGACAACTGACACCTAACAGCACTTAGGATAACTGGGGCATTAGAAGCTCAAGGAGGTTGTTCTGTAATAGTAAATGTTACTATTATCAAGTACATACCTTCTTTTTCTCCCAGGTACCACTGAATTAGGTCCCAGTTTTCAAGTAGCTAGTGACCTGATAGCCTTTACCCGTCCTATTGCAGGAAAGCATATACGAATTTGGGAATTCAATAGGCAGTAAGGTAAGGAGATGGCTTATATGGAAAAACACAGGGATGTGCTACTGGCAAGAAGGGATAAGGCCCCACTGAAGCCCCATTACCTATGATTTTAAATTCTAGTAAGGGGTCTGGACCTTACACTACATAAGGGAATTTAGGAAATGGTCATGATGAAAGCAGGTTTTTTTTTTTTAACATCTTTATTGGAGTATAATTGCTTTACAATGGTGTGTTAGTTTCTGCTGTATAACAAAATGAATCAGCTATACATATACATACATCTCCATATCTCCTCCCTCTTGCGTCTCCCTCCCACCCTCCCTATCCCATCCCACTAGGTGGTCACAAATCACTGAGCTGATCTCCCAGTGCTATGTGGCTGCTTCCCACTAGCTATTTTATATTTGGTAGTGTATATATGTCCATGCCACTCTCTCGCTTTGTCCCAGCTTACCTTCCCCCTCCCCATGTCCTCTGAAAGCAGTTTTTGATTGGTTTATCTGGCTTAATTTCTAGCTAGAAAGAATCTTAAATCCAAAGTAATATTTATACTTATAGGTAAATAGCCGCATTAGAGGAGTTTATCAACTGATGTATCACCAAGAGTTTAATTAGATGACTAAGAATTATAATACAAAATTAGTGCACAAAATCAAATTGAGCAAACTCACAAACTTGAAGAATCATTGGCTAATTTTTTATTTTCACTATCTTTGCTACAGAGTAATAAAAATATATTTTGAATGGAAATGAATATAGATTGAATTTCATTATAATGTTATTAACTGTCAGATATGCAACAAATTGGTGTTGCTTTAAGGGACATGTTGGCTAAAATTATTCAGAAGAAAAAAAATCAGATTTCCTTCATCTAAGTCAATAGAAAATATAGATGAGTGGTGATTTTTAAAATAAAAACATAATATTAAATCCTCTCTTTCCTAGGTTTTTAATCCTTCCTTTATATAAATTTCTGTCATCAGTATATAAACATGCTGAATATTTTCCCACAAAATAATTGCTAACACTTATTAAGCACTTACATTGTGTCAGAAACTCTTTTAAGTGCTTTACACTTATTAACTCATTTGATCTTACATCAATTCTGTTAGGTAATTTATGTTTATCTTGATTTTATAATGAAGAATCTGAGATAGCAGGAGATTAAGTAGCTTGCCCTAGATCACACATAACTAGTAAGTAGTTTCTTAGATAGGTAGCCAGCCAGTCTTAAATATTATACTAATTAATAATAATAATTAATAAATATAAGGTGATGCCAGAGAAAACAAGAAAGAAGGGCTTCCCTGGTGGTGCAGTGGTTGAGAGTCCACCTGCCGATGCAGGGAACACGGGTTCGTGCCCCGGTCCGGGAAGATCCCACATGCCACGGAGCGGCTAGGCCCGTGAGCCATGGCCGTTGAGCCTGTGCGTCCGGAGTCTGTGCTCCACAACGGGAGAGGCCACAACAGTGAGAGGCCCACATACCGCAAAAGAAAAAAAAAAAAAATCAAATGTTGTAAACCACTGGGAAGTTATAGGTTCAGACACACTATCAAAGTGTGAGACTGCGATAAATGGCAAATAAGTTACCATACACGACTCTTAGTGTTTTCATTTGCAAAGTTGGGGGAAAAAAACAGTGTATGCTTTGCTTGGGTTGTTGAGGAAATGAAGCATATGAAATAATGCATGTGAAGTGCTTAGCACAGTGACTGAATAACTGACACATAATATGAGCCCAATTAATGCTTGATATTATTATTATTCCACCAAAGAATATTATTCCACCACCTCATCTCCAGACACAAATATGCTACTAAAAAGCTGCTCTGGGAGGTTACTTAGAGACCTTAAAATCTACAGGTGCCATCATGAGCACTGTATTCCTCCTCCTATGGTACCTAACACTGAAAATGACAATCAGTTTCACACAGCTCACAAGTGAGCAAAGTAAGTGTCCCCTCTGGCTTCTCCTTCATTAACCCTTTTGTCCAATTTTTTGTCAATTTTACCTCCAATATATGTCATTTATTCATCTCCTCTCCTTACTGCTACCACCTTAATTCACTTATTTTACTGCATTAGTCCCTATTTTAGTTAAAGTATTGCTAACTATTATAAGAGATAAAACTCTAACCTAGTACCTTAACACAATCACAGTTTATTTCTCACTCATAGAAAGTTGTGAGTTTCTGGTTAATAAATGATTTAGGACCTAAGTTCCTTCCTTCATATGGTGCCACTATTTTCAATACATGGCTTCCATGATCACTGGACTCAGGCATATCAAGCCAATGGAGTGGGAAAGAGCATAGGTTGTTGCATGTAGAAGGCTTTATGTTGAGAGATCAAAGTGGTGCTCATAACTTCCATTCATCTTACACTGAGGAGAAATCAGTTACATGGTCACATCTCACTTTAAAGGAGACTGGGAAGGGCAATTCAACTGTGTGCCAAGGAAAGAGAGTGATGGGTGTGATGGACAGTTAGCCATATGTTGCCCCACTTCCCTTACTGGTCTCTGTGCTTCCAGCGCTGGTCCTTCTGCCATCTAATTCCTGGCAGGAGCCAGAGGGATTTTTTGGTTAAACAAAATTTTTACCTTTCTGAACTTGTCTCATGCCTATCTCTTCATCGTGCACTAGGGTCTACTCACACTGATTTTTTTTTGGTTCCTTGACCATCCAAACAAATTCCTTCCTGGAGTATTTGTACTGGCCCTTCTCTCTTCCTAGAACACTCTTCTATAATCTTCACATGGCTGGCACCCTTCCTCTCACTAAGACTTCAGCTTAAATGACACCTCTTCAGAGAAGCCCTCCCTGACAACCCAATCTAAAATAGTCACCCAGTCACTTTCTAGCACATCCATCTATTGTAATGTTCTGCATAGAACTTATGACAATTTGATATGTTACTTTCTTTCAGGAATCTACTTAGTATTTCTATCTGTCTATCTATCTATCTGTCTATCTATCTATCTATCTAATATATCTATCTATGTATCTATGTAACTATTCACTTATCTATCTATTCCCACAGTCCCACAGTGTAAGTAGGCAGAGATCCTTGTATGTTTTATCTACTACCCTACTACCCAGCATGCTAGCATTGTTTAATACATGGTTAGTGTTCAGTAAATTTGACTCATTAATGAAGTGTGTTGAAATTTCTACGCACTGAGCTAGGCACACTTTAATGCCCCAACCAACTCTACTGAGCTGAAAAAGGCAAAGCAAGTTTGTTGCTTAAACTAACATTGCGAAAGATAGCTGTAGCTGAAGGCTAAATTTACTAGCAAACAAACTGGTCAAATTATGCCTAAAGAAAGGCTTAGCTGACCAACTTGTGTCCTCTTCTCTTTCCACTGAGCCTAAAAATCTGAGTGGAATATCTGGGGATAGAAATATAATATGTTTTTCTCTACTTATTCAGGACTTTTTTTCCCAAATAAAATTTATTTTACACTCAGTGAAACCACTAAACTTTAAAGTCTGGGACAGAATAGCTTCTTCAATCTAATGAATTAAATTATTCCCTCTGTTTACATCAGAAAATCTTAGTGTAAAGATAGAACAAACTTATAATGTGGTATTTAAAAGTTAAAAAGCACAGTAGAAAGCCAAATTCTTTTTTTAAATTGGGGTAGAGTTGTTTTACAATGTTGTGTTAGTTTCTTCTGTACAGGGAAGTGGAGTTCCTGTGCTATACAGCAGGTTCTCATTAGTAATCTATTGTATACATATTAATGTATATATGTCAATCCCAATCTCCCAATTCATCCCACGCTCCCTTTCCTCCCTTGGTGTCCATAAGTTTGTTCTCTACATCTGTGTCTCTATTTCTTCCTGGCAAACCGGTTCATCTGTACCATTTTTCTAGTTTCCACATATATGCGTTAATATATGATATTTGTTTTTCTCTTTCTGACCTGCTTTACTCTGTATGACAGACTCTAGGTCCATCCACATCTCTACAAATGACCCAATTTCATTCTTTTTTATGGTTGAGTAATATTCCATTGTATACACGTACCATATCTTCTTTATCCATTCATCCATCTATGGGCATTTAGGTTGCTTCCATGACCTGGCTATTGTAAATAGAGCTGCAATGAACATTGGGGTGCATGTGTCTTTTTGAATTATGGTTTTCTCTGGGTATATGTCCAGTAGTGGGATTGCTGGGTTATATGGTAATTCTATTTTTATTTATTAAAATTTTTTAAAACATTTTTTATTTCTATTTTAATGTTGTATCTGTTTTATTTATTTATTTTTAGCCACATTGGGTCTTCTTCACGGTTTTCTCTAGTTGCGCCAAGCGGGGTCTACTCGTTGCAGTGTGTGAGCTTCTCATTGCGGTGGCTTCCCTTGCTGTGGAGCATGGGCTCTAGGCACACAGGCTTCAGTAGTTGTGGCACACAGGCTTGGTTGCTCTGTGGCATGTGGGATCTTCCCAGACCAGGGCTCAAACCCGTGTCCCCTGAATTGGCAGGTGGATTCTTATCCACTGCGCCACCAGGGAAGCCCCAATTTTTAGTTTTTTAAGGAACCTCCATACTGTTCTCCATAGTGGCTGTATCAATTTACATTCCCACCAACAGTGCAAGAGGGTTGCCTTTGCTCCACACCCTCTCCAGCATTTGATGTTTCTAAATTTTCTGATGATGGCCATTCTGACTTGTGTGAGGTGATACCTCATTGTGGTTTTGATTTGCATTTCTCTAATAATTAGTGATGTTGAGCAGCTTTTCATATGCCTCTTGGCCATCTGTATGCCTTCTTGAGAGAAGTGTCTATTTAGGGCTTCTGCCCATTTTGGGATTGTGTTGTTTGCTTTTTTAATGTTCAGCTGCAAGAGCTATTTATATATTTTGGAGATTGATCCTTTGTCCGTTGATTCATTTGCAAATATTTTCTTCCATTCTGAGGGTTGCCTTTTCGTCTTGTTTGCAGTTTCCTTTGCTGTGCAAAAGCTTTTCAGTTTCATTAGGTCCCATTTGTTTATTTTTGTTTTTATTTCCATTTCTCTAGGAGGTGGGTCAAAAAAGATCTTGCTGTGATTTATGTCAAAAAGTGTTCTTCCTATGTTTTCCTCTAAGAATTTTATGGTGTCTGGTCTTACATTTAGGTCTTTAATCCATTTTGAGTTTAGGAGTGTTAGGGAGTGTTCTAATTTCATTCTTTTACATGTAGTTGTCCAGTTTTCCCAGCACCACTTATTTGAAGAGACTGTCTTTTCTCCATTGTATATCCTTGCTTCCTTTTTCATAGATTAGTTGACCATAGGTGCATGGGTTTATCTTTGGGCTTTCTATCCTGTTCCATTGATCTATATTTCTGGTTTTGTGCCAGTACCATACTGTCTTGATTACTGTAGCTTTGTAGAATAGTCTGAAGTCAGTGAGTCTGATTCCTCCAGCTCTGTTTTTTTCCCTCAAGACTGCTTTGGCTATTCGGGATCTTTTGTGTCTCCATACAAATTGTAAGATTTTTTGTTCTAGTTCTGTAAAAAATGCCATTGGTAATTTGACAGGGATTGCATTGAATCTGTAGATTGCTTTGGGTAGTATAGTCATTTTCACAATATTGATTCTTCAAATCCAAGAACATGGCATATCTTTCCATCTGTTGGTATCATCTTTAATTTCTTTCAACAGTGTCTTATAGTTTTCTGCATACAGGTATTTTGTCTCCTTAGGTAGGTTTATTCCTAGATATTTTATTCTTTTAGTTGCAATGGTAAATAGGAGTCTTTCCTTAATTTCTCTTTCAGACTTTTCACCATTAGTGTATAGGAATGCAAGAGATTTCTGTGCATTAATTTTGTTTCATGCAACTTTACCAAATTCATTGATTAGCTCTTGTAGTTTTCTGGTAGCATCTTTAATATTCTCTATGTATAGTATCATGTCATCTGCAAATAGTGGCAGTTTTACTTCTTCTTTTCCAATTTGTATTCCTTTTATTTCTTTTTCTTCTCTGATTGCCATAGCTAGGACTTCCAAAACTATGTTGAATAATAGTAGCGAGAGAGGACATTCTTGTCTTGTTCCTGATCTTAGAGGAAATGCTTTCAGTTTTTCAACATTGAGAACGATGTTTGTCGTGGGTTTGTCATACATGGCCTTTATTACGTTGAGATAGCGTCCCTCTATGCCCACTTTCTGGAGAGTTTTTATCATAAATGGTGTTGAATTTTGTCAAAAGCTTTTTCTGCACCTATTGAGATGATCATATGGTTTTTATTGTTCAATTTGTTAATATGGTGTATCACATTGATTGATTTGCATATATTGAAGAATCCTTGCATCCCTGGGATAAATCCCACTTGGTCATGGTGTATGATCCTTTTAATGTGTTGTTGGATTCTGTTTGCTAGTACTTTGTTGAGGATTTTTTACATCTATATTCATCAGTGATATTGGTCTGTAAAATTCTTTTTTTGTAGTATCTTTGTCTGGTTTTGGTATCAGGGTGATGGTGGCCTCATGGAAGGAGTTTGAGAGTGTTCCTTCCTCTGCAATGTTTTGGAAGAGTTTGAGAAGGATGGGTGTTAGCTCTTCTCTAAATGTTTGAAAGAATTCACCTGTGAAGCCATCTGGTCCTGGACTTTAGTTTGTTGGAAGATTTTTAGTCACAGTTTCAATTTCATTACTTGTGATGGGTCTGTTCTAATTTTCTATTTCTTCTTGGTTCAGTCTTGGAAGGTTATACATTTCTAAGAATTTGTCCATTTCTGCCAGTTTGTCCATTTTATTGGCATAGAGTTGCTTCCAATAGTCTCTTAGGATGCTTTGTATTTCTGCGGTGTCTGTTGTAACTTTTTCTTTTCTAATTTTATTGATTTGAGTCCTCCCCGTCTTTTTCTTAATGAGTCTGGCTAATGGTTTATCAATTTTGTTTATCTTCTCAAAGAACCAGCTTTTAGTTTTATTAATCTGTGCTATTGTTTTCTTCATTTCTATTTCATGTATTTCTGCTCTGATCTTTATGATTTCTTTCCTTCTGCTAACTTCGGGTTTTGTTTGTTCTTCTTTTCTAGTTCCTTTAGGTGTAAGTTTAGACTGTTTATATGAGATTTTTCTTGTTTTTTAGGTAGGCTTGTATAGCTATAAACTTCCCTCTTAGAACTGCTTTTGCTGCATCCCATAGGTTTTGGATCGTTGTGTTTTCATTATCATTTGTCTCTAGGTATTTTTGATTTCCTCTTTGACTTCTTCAGTGATCTCTTGGTTATTTAGTAACATGTTGTTTATCCTCCAAGTGTTTGTGTTTTTTACCTTTTTTTCCCTGTAATTCATTTCTAATCCATAGCGTTTTGGTCAGAAAAGATGCTTGATATGATTTCAGTTTTCTAAATTTACTGAGGCTTGATTTGTGACCCAAGATGTCATCTATCCTAGAGAATGTTCCATGTGCACTTGAGAAGAAAGTGTAATCTGCTGTTTTTGGATGGAATATCTTATAAATATCAATTAAATCTATCTGGTGTATTGTGTCATTTAAAGCTTCTGTTTCCTTATTTTCTGTCTGGATGATCTGTCTGTTGGCATAAGTGAGGTGTTAAAGTCCCTCACTATTATTGTGTTACTGTCGATTTTCTCTTTTATAGCTGTTAGCTGTTGCCTTATGTATTGAGGTGCTCCTATGTTGGGTGCATATATATTTATAATTGTTATATCTTCTTCTTGGATTGATCCCTGGACCATTATGTAGTGTCCTTCCTTGTCTCTTGTAACATTCTTTATTTTAAAGTCTATTTTGTCTGATATGAGTATTGCTACTCCAGCTTTCTTTTGATTTCCATTTGCATGGAATATCTTTTTCCATCCCCTCACTTTCAGTCTGTATGTGTTTCTAGGTCTGAAGTGGGTCTCTTGCAGACAGCATATAGATGGGTCTTGTTTTTGTATCCATTCAGTGAGCCTGTGTCTTTTGGTTGGAGCATTTAATCCATTCACATTTAAGGTAATTATCTATATGTATTTTCCTATTACCATTTTCTTAATTGTTTTGGGTTTCGTTTTGTAGGTCCTTTTCTTCTCTTGTGATTCCCACTTAGAGAAGTTCCTTTAGCATTTGTTGTAGAGTTGGTTTGGTGGTGCTGAATTCTCTTAGCTTTTGCTTATCTGTAAAGCTTTTGATTTCTCCATCAAATCTGAATGAGATCCTTGCCGGGTAGAGCAATCTTGGTTGTTGGTTCTTCCCTTTCAGCCCTTTAAGTATATCATGCCACTCCCTTCTGGCTTGTAGAATTTCTGCTGAGAAATCAGCTGTTAACCTTATGGGAGTTCCCTCGTATGTTATTTATCGTTTTTCCCTTGCTGCTTTCAATAATTTATCTTTGTCTTAGGTTTTGCCAGTTTGATTACTATGTGTCTCGGCATGTTTCTCCCTGGGTTTATCCTGTATGGGACTCTCTGCACTTCCTGGACTTGGGTGCCTATTTCCTTTCCCACGTTAGGGAAGTTTTCGACTATAATCTCTTCAAATATTTTCTTGGATCCTTTCTCTCTCTCTTCTCCTTCTGGGGCCCCTATAATGCGAATGTTGTTGCGTTTAATGTTGTCCCAGAAGTCTCTTAGGCTGTCTTCATTTCTTTTCATTCTTTTTTCTTTATTCTCTTCCAGAGCAGTGAATTCCACCATTTTGTCTTCCAGGTCACTTATCCGTTCTTCTGCCTCAGTTATTCTGCTATTGATTCCTTCTAGTGTAGTTTTCATTTCAGTTATTGGATTGTTCATCTCTGTTTGTTGGTTCTTTAATTCTTCTAGATCTTATTAAACATTTCTTGCATCTTCTTGATGTTTGCCTCCATTCTTTTTCCGAGGTCCCGGATCATCTTCACTATCATTATTCTGAATTCTTTTTCTGGAAGGTTTCCTATCTCCACTTCATTTAGTTGTTTTTCTGGGGTTTTATCTTATTCCTTCATCTGGTACATAGCTCTCTGCCTTTTCATTTGTCTATCTTTCTGTGAATGTGGTTTGTGTTCCACAGGCTGAAGAATTGTAGTTCTTCTTGCTTCTGCTGTCTTCCCTCTGGTGGATGAGTCTATGTAAGGGGTTTGTGCAAGTTTCCTGATGGGCGGGACTGGTGGTGGGTAGAGCTGGCTGTTGGTTTGGTGTGCAGAGTTCAATACAACTTTAACCCACTTGTCTGCTGGTGGGTGGGGCTGGGTTCCCTCCGTGTTGATTGTTTGGCCTTAGGCAACCCAACACTGGAGCCTACCAAGGCTCTTTCCTGTGGCTAAGGCGGACTCTGGGAGGGCTTACACCAAGTAGTACTTCCCAGAACTTTTTCTTTCAGTGTCCTTGTCCTCACGGTGAGACACAGCCACCCCCTGTCTCTGCAGAAGGCCCTCCAACACTAGCAGGTAGGTCTGGTTCAGTCTCCTATGGGGTCACTGCTCCTTACCCTGGGTCCCAATGCATACACTACTTTGTGTGTGCCCTCCAAGAGTGGAGTCTTTGTTTCCCACTGTCCTTTCGAAGTCCTGCATCAAATCCTGTTAGACTTCAAAGTCTGATTCTCTAGGAATTCCTCCTCCTGTTGGCAGACCCCCAGATTGGGAAGCCTGATGTGGGGCTCAGAACCTTCACTCCAGTGGGTGGACTTCTATGGTATAAGTGTTCTCCAATTTGTGAGTCATCCATCCAGCAGTTATGGGATTTGATTTTATTGTGATTGCGCCCCTCCTACCGTCTCATTGTGGCTTCTCCTTTGTCTTTGGATGTGGGGTATCTTTTTTGGTGAATTCCAGTGTCTTCCTCTCGATGATTGTTCAGCAGTTAGTCGTGATTCTTGTGTTCTTGCCAGAGGGAGTGAGAGCACGTCCTTCTACTCCGCCATCTTGAACCGATCTCCTGTTATTTTAAATTTATACCCTAGAATGACAGTCATTAGATAGTCTTTTAAGAACTACTAATTAAGAGTTAAAGGCTCTGGATCCTCTACAAAGCAAGTTGCAACAAATCCCTCCTCTGAGATTCAGAGATTTGAATGTAGGATAGAATTTGCTGACAACAGAAAAAACTAGAGCTCTCATATTATTAATAAATGCCTTCAAGAAAACTTTCAGGATTTATTTTGACTAAATAAATATAAAATAAATTAGAAGAAAACTAGCATTTAGATTTAAAAATATATATATCAACAAAAGATAGTGGTTCAACAACATTATTACTTTGAACATTTTAGTTACTTCAGTATTAATGGCTTGTATTTTTTTTCTCTCACCTGGTACTGAAAGCATTTATTTGCTAACATTTTTAAGCAAAACAAATAAACAAACAAAAAAGTTTTTAATGAAGTAATGATGACACACAACTTCCAAGTAAATTGTGAGTGTATGAATAATACAACATAAATAAACATGTGATAGATAAATGTTAGTCAGAGAGCTGTTCATCTGGGGTCATTAATGTGAATTTTTTTTAAAAAATTCAACTAACAAAGTATTTTTTCATTTACTTTTGGCTTTTATAGAACACGTTTCCCTGCTGTAGTTATGTTTTTAATAATAATGGGATTAATAACACATATATGGTTAGAATTTTATAATTCATAAGGTACTTTCATCTACATGATCTCACTTAAGCATGATAACATCCTTGTGACATACATGTGATAGGTAGATATCGACAATGTTGCTCACACATTCTATTTTAAGGGTAGGTCCTAAGTCTCTTCTACAGGATATGCTTTAGGCAGTCATATTTAATATCACATCATTCTGTGCCTTTCAGCAATAACAAATTGGGCAAAAGGTGAGCACTGGTCCAAGGGCAGGCAGTTTACAGAGTATCTAGATGTAGCCTGGCACAAAAAGTTTAGCTGGAATCAATAGATTCTCTCTTAAAAATGCAAATTGGGAAATAAGAAGAAGCAAGCAGTGCTAGGTGAAGATGATTATCCTTTAAACTGCCTCCACATGAGCTTTGGGATTGCTTCAGAATGCATGTACAGGCTCTCTGGCTGCTGTATACCAATCCCACCATGAAGATTTTCACTGCCTTTCTCTTAGTTTTGTTACTTCACCACACTGTCATAGATACAGGAAGATGGAAGTGAGGTTATGTAACAGGGAAGAGCGAAATCTGACTACATGTTGGATCTGTTTCTTTTTCTTTAACCTTTGCTTTCAGCTGCTTTTGTTCACTAAAAGGATACTATCTATACATAATGGCCTGCCTTAGGGAACCCTGCCCCTCTGCCTGAATGTTGAACCAAAGTGCCTTTGTTCAGGGAAACATCCGGAACCTGTCCACCTGTGGATGGCTACAAGAAAGAAGAAATTAACACATCCCCTCCCTGAGGCTGGCCATTCCAGGTGATATTTGCAAAACTTATGGCCTTTTTACTTTACTTCCTCATCTCCTCCCCCTCTCTGTGCTATAAAAGAAACTGGCATCCAAACCCCGATGAGATAGTTATTGAGAGACTTTAGTCTGCCATCTTCTCTGTCTGCCGGCTTTCCGAATAAAGTCATATTCCTTGCCTCAACGCCTCGTCTCCAATTCATTGGCCTGTCCTGCGGCAAGCAGAGAGAGCTTGGACTTGGTAAGAGTTAGGCACACATGTGCTTGCTTATTAACAGAGGCGCACTGAAGAAAGAGAGCACCTTTGGTTTTGCAAGCATGTGGACGTGTCAGTGTGTGCATGGCTGCTCCTAGAACCCTTTCTATATCTCTCTGTTCCTTCCTTAAGGGTGTACAGTGGGTGGCCCTGGACCTCTTTCCCAAGAGAAATGAAGCCAAGTAATGAAGAGGACACTCATCTTCAAGTAAGGAATACCCTGCACAATTGTTTTCACAGGCTCTAAAATCTAACCTGCAAGTTAGTGGATATGTTAAGATTTATATTCTGCCACTGCCTTAGTTAGCTATAAAGTAAATTTTGGCTATCCCTGGGTTACAAAAACTATTATCTATTGCATCAAGCGTCCAACATCTTTTTTTTGTTTGTTTTGATCTCTTCCATTGGTGGAAAAAAATCTTACTTGTCCTCTTCCTCTCTCCTCCTCCCACTGGCATAAGAGCATTGTCCTTGCTTAGTAAACTCCATTTCCTGAGCTCAGAGGAGAAAAGCCAAGAGCTATTTTACTCTTATCCTTGGGCTGACAACAAAGAGAAGATTTAATCATTAAATATGATTGGGAGTCATTTTTATATATGCCACACTCAAGTACAAACTAGACAGCATTCTTGGAATGTTGAAATGAATGTGAAAGAAACAGCTTAGTGTAGGTTCACCAGAACAGGAGTCTTAAAGCCCATGTTCTTGTTTCCATTCTACCGTGTATAGACTCTGAGATGTTAGGCCAGTCATTTACAGCAGATGCTATTTATTTAGGTTTTATTACTTTAATCCAGGCTTCCTACATTTCCAATATCAGCATCTGCACATCTTTACCTGAGACTTTCTCTGGATGCCACTGAGTACTCGGTCAGACCTGATTCTAGAAGTAGCCTCAACCAGTAACTGACAACAGCAATGGTTCCCATAATAATACCCCATCTCCCTCACCGCTTGCATGGCATCACTCTGAGACGTGTGTTCTACATTGCTTCCTAGAGTTCCCCAGTAAGTTCCAGTTTCCCACACTAGTAACTTGCTTGATAACACATTTTTCCATGTATCACTTCCCCACTTCCTTACCACTGTTTCCAGGGATCAACAGGTCAGCATTTGGGAGAGCATAAACAAAGACAGTGGTTTTCTATATTAAAAAGCAGATACACAAGCTAGTGGAATTGGATAACTTGCCAGCCAGATGGCAAGAAGAATCCCATTGCTGGTTGTAATTGCAATAGTGATAATCTGTGGTGTGCTCCAGCCCCACAGTTGCTAGCTCACTTGTGAAGAAATGGGATAGGGCTTCCCTGGTGGCTCAGTGGTTAAGAATCTGCCTGCCAATGCAGGGCATATGGGTTCGAGCCCTGGTCTGGGAAGATTCCACATGTCGCAGAGCAACAAAGCCCGTGCGCCGCAACTACTGAGCCTGTGCTATAGAGCCCGCGAGCCACAACTACTGAAGCCCATGCGTCTAGACCCCATGCTCAGCAACAAGAGAAGTCACTGCAATGAGAAGCCCGTGCACGGCAACTAAGAGTAGCCCCCGCTCACAGCTACTAGAGAAAACCTGCGTGCAGCAACGAAGACCCAACACAGCCAAAAATAAATAAATAAAATAAATAAATTTATAAAAATTTAAAAAAAGTTAAACCATACAAAAATATTTAAAAAAAAAAAGAAATGGGATAAAAGACAGATGGAAGGAGGTACTTATGCATAACATTCAAGAGCTGTGGGATCAATGGAAATTAAAGGAGCTATGGAATTGAATGGTTATTGTTAACTATCATTGCAGTGCTTAAGGAAAGAAAATGACAGTTAGTTGAGCCCACTCTCAACTCAGGGGAAGGTGTGAGGGCCAGAAAGTCTTCCTGGCAGCATTTAAATAGACACTTATGCTCTATAACTAGAGGAATATGTTGTAAATCAGGCCCAAGACTTTATTGTGAGAAAGACTGAAACACAGAACTGAAAAGTCCCTTATGCTACAGTAATGTCCTCTTAAGAAAGGAATGTGACCATAGGATGTGGAGTGGATGCACTTGGTAACACAATCTCCAAATTCCCTTGAACCCTAACAGAGGTGTATCACTCTTTCGTTAAAGTATAGCAGTCTTTTCTTCCCTGGAGTCTATGCAGATGGCTCAGAAGCTGATCTTCCCCCACTTTACTTCACTACTTCCAGACTAACAGCTAGGGTCAAGTCTCAGCTTGACCTGGCTTGAGAAGTACAGTGCCTTTTATAAGAGGAAAGAGATTATTCACAAAGAACTGTAGGAGCTTGATATTACATACCAGCAAAAACTGAGAGAACATGTCTGAGAATTGATCTTAAGGGATACTGGAATATAAGGGCTGAAAGACAAGGAGTGGACTCTAAGGTTGGTATGCATATGCACACACACACACGCACACACACATACACACTCAAAAAAAGATTAATATCAGGTGAACAGAAGGTTGATATTTGCTGCCATAATGGAAATTTAAAAACTCTTAGCCAGTTTCCAGAGCAGAACTAGTTCTAGACTTAAACCATCAATTAGGAAAACAGGGTCCCCTTGTGGAAGAAGCCTGCAACAGCACAACAAATATATTGAGTAAAAATTCCAATATTTCCCCTAAATACCATGGTTTCTGTACACTGGAAAAAATACTCACATTTTTGAGGGGTGTTGGATACCAGGGGACCTTAACTACCATCATGGACAGGCTTTCTTAGAGTATATAGATGGCAGGTGATAAATGGAGTCCTGGCTCAGATCTATATCATGGTGGAAGTATTGTGTCCATGGATCCATCCTATGATTATTTCTGCAGTCCCTGAATGCAGAATCTGGATAGATATACTTATCAACTGGCAAAATCTTTGAACTGATTTCCATATCTTTACAGTAAGAAGCATTATGGCAGAAAAGGCCAAGTACAAGTCCTTAAAACTGCTTCTTCCCCTCTGGCAAGGAATGTAAATCAAATGCAATATGACATTCTGGGTGTAATGGCAGATATTAGCACACCATGGAAGACTTAAAGGTACAGAGATGGTCATTTCCATCATATCTCCAATTAATTCATCATTCTGGCCCTGCAAAACCAGGCTAGATCATGACAGATGATGGTCAACTAACCACAAATGAATTAAATAATAGCTCCATTTGCAGTTGCTGTACTAAATGTGTTATCATTTCCAGAGCAGATTAACAAAGCTTCTGTTACATGATATGCAACTACTGAAGTGGAAAATGTTTTCTTTTCAATACCCATCAGAAAGGAGGATCAGAAGCAGTTTAGATTCATGTGACTGGATAGCAGCACATGTTCATGATCATGTCCCAGGATTGTTAATCCTCCTGCTCTCTGACACAATACAGGGACCTTGACCATCTGGACATTCTGCAGAACATCACACTAATCTACTATATTAATTACAGCATGTTACTCAGACTTGAGCAGCAAGTGATAAGGAAACCCATACTGTGACATATGGTTGACAGAGGGTAGGAGATAAATCCTATAATGATTCAGGGGTGAAGGTTTAGGAGTCTGATTGCTGGGAACATGACAGAATACATGCCACAAGGTAAAGAACAAGTTATTGTACTTTGCATTTCCAGCACTAAGAAACAAACACAGATTTTTGAAGACATTTAGTTTATAACACATTAGGAAATGTTACTTATGGGATGAAGCCTAATATACTGAGTATACTGAGAAAGTAAGTTTCAGGAACAGGTAGACTAGACTTCTGTGTTGCAGTGACACCTCTCTCTCAGCTCACTCCTATGGCTTCATGGGGGGATTCTGTTTGATCAGCTGATGGAGCTGGAGAAAAATCTGGGCTTGGTTCATTGATAACATATTGCAATAAACCACTGGGAGCTGAAAATGTCACACTACTTCCTCACTCAGTGACAGCCCTGAAAGACAATAGTATGGGGAAATCCTCCCGGTGGACAGGGCTTTAAGTAGTGTATCTAGTCATCAACTGTGTGGATGGAGAATTGGCTCAAGGTAAGGATATGTATGGAATACTGAGCAGCGGTAAATGATTTGACTGTGTGGTTAAGAGCTTTGGAAAGACCAGGATTGGAAGACTGGAGACAATAGTGCCTAGAAAAGAAATAGTGGAAGGAATTATTGGAGGTAGTCACAAAGAGTGTAGAGCTTTGCTTTTTGTACAGCTTGCAGTATAAACACTGAACAATGGAATGGATAGAAATACGTGTCTCGTGGAACAAGTCGTAATAAAAAACCAACAATGATCACTTGGTATGATACAATCCCTTGAGGAAACCAACCAGTCATCTGGTTGCAAGTTGGTAATATCTGACCCTTTCCTCCCTGGAAAGGGCAATGAATTGTCATTACTAGGATTGATAAATATTTTGGTGTGGATTTGCCTTTTCTGCCCAAGTGTCTCATCCAGCAATACTATCTAAGGGCTCAGAGAATGAGAGATTTATTGTCATGGGATCCTGTATAACTTCTTTTTGAATGAAAGAATAAAATGGCCCATATTACAGCAAGGGAAAGGTGACAAAAAGTACATGACTATGAGATATCACTCATTTTACTATATATTGCATTACCCCAAATCTGCTGGCCTGATATAATGCTGGATTAGTCTCTTAGAGGCACAAGTAAACCACTAGTTTATGATGACACTGTTACTCTGTGGGATGGGGGTACTATCTTTTAAGAGACAGTGGCTATTGTGTGGTGCTATGTCTCTAAGTAGCTAGAACACATGGATCTGAGAACCAAGGGTCAAACTAGAAGTAGCCCCTTGTACTGTCTCTCCTAGTGACCCACCTGGGTGATTTGTGCTTTCCATACTCAACTTTCAATTCTGCTGTATAAGAGATACTGTTCCCCAGGACATGGGGTAAGGGATGATTTACAAGGGGGTAGCTGTGTTCCAATAAAACTTCATTTACAAAAAGAGACTACTGGCCAGATTCAATCCATGGGTTGTAGTTTGCTTATCCTTGCTCTAAATTACTTCTAAGCTTCCTTCATGGTCTAAAGTTCTGTATGGTATGTCTCTATATACAAGAAACACTTTGGAAAGTCCTCCAAGTCACAAGAGATTACCAATATCTCTATGAAGACATTATAAAGTTTATAAAAATCATACATAATATAAAATTATTGCCAGGATTTTACAATCCAAAATCAGTCCTCTTATAGTAAAAACAATACATTTGTAATAGACCATCTTTAAAAGTGAACTTTTTTGAACATTTAGCATTAAGGCATTGACAATTTTATTGAAAAATAATATCTACTGGGGAAATTATTCTTTTTTTCAGATGACAGGACTTGCTGACAATATTATTCTGCACAAGTTTAATAACTGTAGCCTAAATCAGAAAAGAATAATTTCCATGTTAGAGCACTCAGGAAGAAACACCACATGTAACATATGTAATAACTTAGAAGCATGAAAATGTTGTTTAAAGCATAATGCTATAATTAAATCAATTATGTAGTAATGTAAGAGAAATTTCCTGACTCCAATAAAAATGAATGTGGTTTATGTAAATCATCACTTTTAAATTGCTAAAAATAAATTAGAGATTGAAGTGCTAAATAAAATACCTTGAAATAAATCTTTAATAAAGAACCTGAAATGTAAGTTCAAGTCATTGAGAACTTTAAAAAGCAAATCTCTGCATAATAAGCAACTGTAAATTAACTAAATTCCTTTGTATATCATTTTACCTCCCCTTTTCTTTTCAAACAGGCAGAATACTTGAAAGGATGAAATAAAATTCAGAAATTAACAGAAATAGCTATGGAACAAATAAGTAATTATAATATATGAAGTAAACTCGGCCAAGCACAGTTTTAAAACTTTAGACAATACTGATAATATAAATGTGACTAATTGGGGGGAAACATACGTATTTGGACTCACTGCCTCCTCCCTCTTTACATCCATAAATTGTTCAACAGAAAATTTTCACTTTCATCCAATTGTACCTCTATGTATTTTTTTTCAGATATAGCATGAGTTACATCATAAAGAATTAAAAATGTAAGAAACAACCCAACTAATTTATTCAGTCGAAGGCAAAATGTATGTGGTTTTTTCTCTGTAGTTAAGAAGCGCACTCTCTATCCCATAAAAGGCTATTAGAATTTAGTAAAAACCAGCTTACTGCTACCACTTATCCATGATCTGCCATGTTTGTTTTACCTTTTTAGAGTTAAATAGTATTTTCTTTGTCCTTACTTCTTATTTCTACTATTTGTCATAAATGCCACATAAACATCTGTTAGTAGGTTTAAAAGGTAGGCCTTAATCTTGTTTTTTTAAAAAAAAAAGTGACAAAGAGGGCTTGCAAATTACTCTCTAAGAACTTCATGAAACCCAGGTTTTCCTTTCAGGTGAAAAATTGGATATGATTTTATGTTTATTTAAGAGACTCAATTTGCTATTAATTCTGAAGAGAGACAACTGATAAACTATATATTTAATATAGATATGTTTTTACTTCAAATGTTATAAAATTAGATAAAGAAAAATCAGCATTTTATGTTTATATCGAGATTTTGTTGTGTAGAGTACAGAGTAATACTGACCATAATACTATTATTATAACTGCATAATTACGAGTAATCACAATGAAAGATCACTTATTCCTCTTATGCCTAACCAAAACTTTAAAACATTTCCATTTCTAATAATGAAATGTGGGGTCTAGAAAGCAGGAAAACAAATATGTACCCAGAGTGATAGGAGAAAAATAGAGGACCCAGTGATGGAATCACAATTATCCTCTAAGATTATAAAGGATTTGCTGTGTTCATGTTTGGTGGACTCTGATAAGAAAATATCAAAGATGAGAAAGGATAAATTACTCAACTTGAATATCAAATCAGTCATTTCAGTTAAAATCTCATTCAAAAAATGAGCTGTTGTTTGAAAGTTGAAAAGAGTGAATTGATAAAGAAAAACTTATTTTGCAGATATATGCAGCCAGATAAAAATATGCATGAAAATACAGTTGGGGAAAATATCAAAAGGACAATTTTAAGAGTGTTTGTGTCATAACAATATGGAGAGGTGAAATAACTACAAGTGATGGATGTGACTAGCTCAGGAATGGTGGAAAAATTGTCCTGTAACTCAGTAAAATAGTTAAAATTGGATTCAAAGGTATTGAGAAGGTAATTTTAAAAGAAAGGGGGAGAGAATGCCAATGTAATGAACAAAATTGGTTTTAGAAGTGATCAGTTGGCCTATAGCCCTAGGGAGAGAAGCAGAGTTATCAGGGTAATTGAGGCAGGACACAATGAACATACTAAAGATAAAAGAAAAATACAAATAATGCAAAAATGAAATCTGCAGAAAGAAGAAACAAAACAGGACTTAATTTCATTTTTTGAAATAATTATTATTCTAACATTTCAACATTATTTGTGCACAGTATTGTTATTTTTTTATAGATCTTTATTGGAGTATAATTGTTTCACAATAGTGTGTTAGTTTCTGTCGTACAACAAAGTAAATCAGACATATGCATACATATGTCCCCATATCCCCTCCCTCTTGAGCCTCCCTCCCATCTTCGCTATCCTACCCTCTAGGTCATCGCAAAGCACCAAGCTGATCTCCTTGTGCTATGCTGCTGCTTCCCACTAGCTAACTATTTTACATTTGGTAGTGTATATATGTCACTGCTACTTTCACTTTGCCCCAGCATCCCCCCTCCACCCGTGTCCTCAAGTCCATTCTCTATGTCTACGTCTTTATTCCTGCCCTTCCACTAGGTTCATCAGTACCATTTATTTTTTTAAGATTCCATATATATGCATTAGCATACGGTATTTGTTTTTCTCTTTCTGACTTACTTCACTCTGTATGACAGACACTAGGTCCATCCACCTCACTACAAATAACTCAATTTCATTTCTTTTTATGGCTGAGTAATATTCCATTGTATATATGTGCCACATCTTCTTTAACCATTCATCTGTTGATGGACATTTAGGTTGCTTCCATGTCCTGGCTACTGTAAACAGTGCTGCAATGAACATTGTGGTACATGTCTCTTCTTGAATTATGGTTTTCTCAGGGTATATACCCAGTAGTGGGATTGCTGGGTCATATGGTAGTTCTATTTGTAGTTTTTAAGAAACCTCCATACTGTTCTCCATAGTTTTTGTATCAATTTACATTCCCATCAACAGTGCAGGAGGGTTCCCTTTTCACCACACCTTTTCCAGCATTTATTTTTTCTAGATTTTTTGATAATGGCCATTCTGACTAGGGTGAGGTGATACCTCATTGTAGTTTTGATTTGCATTTCTCTAATAAATAGTGATGTTGAGCATCTTTTCATGTGCCTCTTGGCCATCTGTATGTCTTCTTTAGTGAATTGTTTTTTGTTTCTTTTGTTTTTTATTGTTATTTTTATTAGCACAGATGTTAATACTATATCCTTAGCCACAAAGATTGCAAAGAAGAGAAGTGTTCTAAGAAATCCTCTGGTTTCCTTTCCTTTACAGTTAATAATTTATTAATATCTTTTCTTCAGAGAGGAATAAGATAGGCAAAGGAAATAATTATTCCTTTGGGGGGTATGGAGGGAATAATTAGCAAAGTTCAAAAGTTGCTGAAAAACTTTGCACTTTCCAGGGAAAGTCATTGAATATAGAAATTGTTTTGCAATTGTTTTGCAATTGTAGAAACTTAGAAGTAATACATAATATGTCATATGCTCATTTAGTGCTTTATAAACCTTGAAAGACAGCTTCAGTATGTTATCTTCTTCCATCCTCAGTATGCCTTTGAGTGATAGGCAAATATCATCCTATTTTATTG
This sequence comes from Orcinus orca, assembly GCF_937001465.1. Classification (NCBI taxonomy): domain Eukaryota; kingdom Metazoa; phylum Chordata; class Mammalia; order Artiodactyla; family Delphinidae; genus Orcinus; species Orcinus orca. Next base: position 69,684,838 of record NC_064565.1, read on the forward strand.
ATACAAAGACATCTTTGGCCAGTTACTGCCCCAAAGACAATATAAACTGCTTAATCTTGGTGTTCGGTGTACTCCTCTAGTTCCTCCCATATTCCCTTACAAATGTTACCAGCTTCCTAAATCTAAACAGATTCCTCAACACTCTGTGACTACACATCTCATTTTCACACATCCATACCTGTGGCAGAAACACTACTCTGTACTCACCAAACTTGTATCCTTTTCCTCCTAGGAACCCAGCTTAAACTATATTTCCCAATGTTTTTGCAGATAAATGAGGCCATGTGATCATATTCTGGCTAATGGAGTTCAGGAAGAAATGATATACACAACTTCCATACCTGGTTTCTAAAATCTCCCATACAGTTTGTCATGCAAGTGCTCTACTTCTTTATATTCCTTCCCTGATACGGAAGATATAGTGGAGGATTCCAAGGACCTAGACCCTCTAGGACCTGGGTTCCTACATCACGCCTTGAAGACTGCCTCTTGAATATGGTGGGCTACCAAGTGAGCAGGAAATATACCATTACTATGTTAAGCTATTAAGATTAGGGTTACTGTTACTGTAGTAAGTCTGCCCTAAATAATATTATAACTGCATTATTTTCTTCACCAATTCAGATAGGAACTCTATTTTCCAACCAAGTTCAAGTTAACCTACTTCAGGAAAATGTTCCTGCCCACTCTGGCACTTCCTGATTTTCTCTACAAATTCATCAATGCTGTTTACTGTTTACTGTGTGCATAACCCCATTTTATAAGTCAGGTTTATTGACATATAACTTATGTAATTTAAAAAGTCATTCTTAGGTATACAAATCTATGAGTTTTAACAAATATATACAGCCATGCAACAATCACTACAATAAAGATCTAGAATATTTTCATCACCCCTAAAAGTTGCATCATTGCCCTTTTCCATCAATTCTCTTCTTACCACTAATCCTTGGTAACATATGATGTGTTTTTTTGTCCGTATAGTTTTTCTTTTCTAAAATGTTATATAAGTGGAAACATAAAGTCTATAGCTTTTTTGGCTGGCTTCTTTCACTAAACACAATTATTTCAAGACTCACTCAGGCTGTTGAATATATCAGAAGTATGTTTCTTTTTAAAGAAGTAATATTCCACTGAATGGATAAGCCAAAATTTCTTTATCCATTCCCCAGTTGGACATTCACATGGAAGTCTCTGTACCGATGTATGATTTCACTTCTCTCATATCAATGCCTAGGAATGGAATGGTTGTATTATATACAGGTATAAGTTTAAATTTTTAAGAAACTGCTAAACTTTTTTCCAGAGTGACTGTACCATTTTGCATTCTCAAGAGCAGTGTATGAATTCCAGTACATCCACATCAAACAAATACTTTATCATCAAGCAAATACTTTATATAGTTATTCCTCATAATTTTAGTCATTTTGATAGTTATGTAGTGATATCTCATTGTGGTTTTAATTTGCATTTCACTAATGATGAATGCTTCTACTGCTATAAGTATCTTTTCATGTGCTTATTTGTCATTTGTATATTTTCTTTGGTGAAGTGTTTTCATTTTTTTTTCCCATTTTTTAACCGGGTTATTTTTCTTTTCTTTTTTTAAATAAAGTTTTGAGAATTCCTTATATATTCTTGATAAAAGTTCTTTTTCACATTGATGATTTGCAAATATTTTCTCCCTGTCCATGGCATCTTTTCATTCTCTTAACAGTGTCTTTCAAGAGCAGAAGTTTTTTGGGTTTTTTTTAAGTTTTGATGATGTCCAATTTATCATTTTAAAAAATGCTCTGGATTATATACTTTGTGCCATATCTAAGAAATATTTGCCTAATTAAAATCACTAAGCTTTTCTGCTATGATATCTTTAAGACATTTTATAGTTTTAGGTTTTACATTTAGGACTATGATTCATTTTGACTTATTTTACATATATTGTGAGGTACTGATGGGAGTTTATTTTTGTATATAGATATCCAACTTTGGGGAGCATCATTTGTTGAAAAGCCTATTATTTCTCCACTGAATTGCCTTTGTAGCCTTGTTTCAAAAGTCAATTTTCCAGGGGCTTCCCTGGTGGTCCAGTGGTTAAGGCTCCATGCTCCCAATGCAAGGGGTACAGGTTTGATCCCTGGTTGGGGAACTAAGATCCCACATGCCGTGCAGCAGAGCCAAAAAAATAACATAAAATAAAACAACAAAAAAGTCAATTTTCCACATACATGTGGGTCAATTTATAAACTCTATTCTATCACATTTTTCTATTTTTCTACCTAACACTAATACATACCATACTGTCTTGATTACTGTGGTTTTTAGTAACTCCTGAAAACAGGTAGTATTAGTCATCCAAATTTATTCTTCTTTCGAAAAGTTGTTTTAACTAGTTTAGGTTCTTCACATTTCCATATGAATTTTAAAATGAACTTTTTATATTCCACACACACAAAAGAAAGCCTGCTGGGATTATGATGGGAATTGTATTAAGTCTATAAGACAATTTTGGGTGAATTAACATCTTAACAGTTTTCTGACCCATAAACCTGATATACTTATAAACATGGCATGCCTCTCCAGTTATTAATGACTCCTTCAATTTCTCTCTGCTGTTTCATAGATTTTAATGTATAAACCTTGCACGTTATCAGATTTATCCTAAGTATTTTTTAATTTTTTGTTGCTATCATAAATATTATGTATCCTAGTGCATTACTAAACTTATTAGTTCTAGAAGCCTTTTAAAATAAGTTCCATCAGACTTTCTACACAGATGACTATCTGTTCTGCTAATAACAGATTTGGTTCTTTCTTTTCAACCTAGATATATTTTCTTTCTTTTCTTGTCTTGCTGCATTTGCTAGAATTTCCAGTACCACATTGAATAGAAGCAGTGAGAGCAAACATCTTCATTTTGTTCCAGTTGGCAGTTTATTTTCTTTCCATATTTGGCTTCTTTTTGTACACTTTCATATCCACCTTGATCTTCATTGATGGGCACATTGAGAATTGGTAGAAAGCATGAAGCTTCTACTGCTATGAGTATCTAATAGGGAATACTATATTGTTTACTGGTTGACTAATTATAGACCTACTTTAAATACAGGATAAAAGATTAGTAGGTTGTGAAGAAGAGATATTATAAGCAGTCTCCTTAAGAAATCATTTTAATAATTATATAAATATTTAGTTAATCAAATATTAAACGCTAACTTATCTAAAAAGACTGAGAAAACCTAGTGCTGGCAATGAGATGGAACAACTTGAAACTCATATATTGTAGGAATACAAAATGGTAGACTTAGTGTGGAAAACAGTTCAGCACTTTCTTATGAAGTAATGCTCTCCATGCCCAACTTCAAGGACTGATCCCATTAGAGAGAAAGATTACACAGCTGGGAAACTATTTTCATGAGGGTTTTTATGGGATAGACTCAGAGGCACAAGTAGGATGCCATAAGTGCTCAGGCAGTTAAGTACGACACAGAGTAGAGGAGAGAAGTTTATTCCCACAGTTTCAAGGACTACCATGTGGTTTCAGCAGAGAGGATTATGGGAAATGCAGTGTTGGAAGAACCACAAGAAAGCACCTCCCAGTAAACACATTATCATTTCCACTGTGGATACTGGCAATAGGGCTTTGGCAAAGCTCTGCTCACAAGTGACTTCACAAGCAGTGAAAATTAACCAAGGAATCAATTTTTCAGAACCAGAAGAATCTGCAAGGTGTTTGTGAGTTCAGAGGGGACATCCTGATGTTTCCCAGCACTAATGCATAAGGCTCTAAATGTGGCTGGAGGACCTATGCTAGGCAAGTGCATCTAAGAGTCAATAATATGTCAATAATATTATACACAGGTTATCAAGAAATAAAGATGCAATGTCAGATTATCCTGATTCATCCTCATGAACAACAGGGTAACAGATTACCCTCATATAAAAATGAGGTAATGTATGTAGTCAAACTTTGAAAAAATGCATTATTTTTTTCAAGTTGCAATGCATTACTTATATTGATACATTAGTTTATATGTATTTAAAATTTTACAAACCGCTTTATCATTTGAGTAAATAAATTATTAAATAAGCAAATAGGAATTATTGTTTCTATTTTACAAAGGAATGAACTGAGATTCAAAGGGGATGAGTGATTTGTCTAAGGCTACACATTTGGTAAGTGGCTCAGACAAGACTGAGTCTTCTGAATTCTAATCTAAAGTTCTTTACATTCTATTAAGCTCATCATGTTAAGAATAAATTTGCAGTACCAACTTTAATATTAATAGCTAACAATATTTGGAAAAAGGTTGCTGGAGTCTTCACTTTGGATTGAAAAGAGGATATTCAGAGAATCAGGAATGCAGTTTATTTTTAAATTTTTATTCTCTTTTTAAACTGTATTTCAATAGATTATTACATACTGTACTTTTACTTCCAAATATGCATTACATAGACTACACACTCTAAATACATTAAAACATTTCAAAGTTATCCAAATTGGGTATTATAATTGTTTAAAATCAGAGGTAAAAACCTGGATGTTTCTTTCATTTCTGATACATGTTGGTTTAAAATTAAGTGAAGAAAATCTGCCAAATTCCTGTTGGAATGCAGCACTCACTAAAAAAAGTGAAAAATTACTTATATCCTTTTGCAAGACATTAAGAATGGACATGTTTTCATTGTTCTTCCTCTGACCAGGCTGTGTTTAGGTTTAAAAGTCTTCTATTTTGGTTTCATCTTGCTTTCAAATAGTAAATTTCTGGTTTGGAGTTTAGACTAGTTCAGTTATGCAATGCATTTTAATACCCACACTTAAACATATTTCCAGGCTAAGCAGATGTTAATACTCTCATGCATTTATGCCTTATGACACTTGTGGATCCAGAATTAAGTTTTAAATATTTGTGTTTAATTTTTTTTAAGAAAACAGATGATCTTTGAACATTTATCACAAAATTTTTTAAAAATGTAAGATAAATAAATCATGGGGATGTAACGTACAGCATACTGAATATAGTCAATAATATTGTAATAACTGTATGGTGACAGTTGGTAACTAGATTCATTGTGGTGATCATTTCATAATGTATAAAAATGTTGAATCACTATGTCATATGCCTGAAACTAATATAATATTGGAATTCAACTATGCGTCAATAAAAAAAGAAAAAAAGTGTTATTTGATATAACCATGACTCATTGAGCTAAGACATCCTAAATAGTATCTTTCCTTCCACTCACAGTGCCATCATCATCCACCTGAAAGAACCATTAGTTCACAAGCCAATACATTAACGAACATGTATCAATTGAATACCTACTATGTGCTAGGTACTGTGCATGGTGTGGCAGAGTTTTAATTGAAAGGTGCTATTCTCATTCTCACAGACTAGCAGTACACACAGACAAGTGCTCTGATGATCATCACATAAAATGACTAATGCTGTGACAAAGGAAAGCACAGATTGTTATGAAACAAATAAACAAACCAAGTATGTGTATCTTTCAATCCAGATGATGTAGGAAGTTTCCTGAGGGGATCTTTGGGGTTTATCCTTGAAATAAGTACTGAAGCTATAGTATGAGTTCGTCAGGTGAAGGAGGAATCCCAGGCATAAAGAACAACATGTTCAAACGTTTGAAGGCAGGAAGCCTGCAGTAAACTGCAAATCATTAAACACAAGGGATCTTAGGACCCCTGTGCGAGGTGTGGCAGCTAAGGACCTTGGAAGGCAGGCAGGGGCCATATGCACTATTAAGAGGTTTGGAACCTATTCAGAGGCTTCTGGGGGAGCTAGCAACAAAATAGAGTAGGGAATACTACTCCTGACATATTACAGTATGATGGAGGACAAATCTAAAAGAGATGGGACTATGGCAGGGAAACTGAGACTATTTTGTTACCCAAGTATAAAACACAAGAAGGCAGTGAGGGTAGAAAGGAGGAGCTTGATGACTGATGAGATGTGATGATGAAAGAGAGGGAGATGCCAGGATTTAGGAAACTGGGGGAGATTAGGGAGCATCTCCATGATAGTGGCCATGGCAGGTTAGGCTGAGAGTAATGAACAGCTCAGTTCTGAGCACCCCAAACATGTGGGGCTTATGGGACATCCAAGCAAAAATGCCCAGAAGGAGCAGGGCACTTGGTCTGGAACCAAGATCTCTCTGAGGTGGTGACCTGCACTTGAAATTCATCAGAATGCAGGCAGAGGAGGGGCTGGTCAAGCCTCAGATTTTCACTTCTTCTAAGTGTTCATAAGTGATTCCAAAACACATTGTTCAGAGACTACATATGTAGTAATGAAGAGTAGTTGAAGTTATTGATGTGAACAAACATCTCTAGAAGACTTTGTAAACAGAAGGAAAGGATATTAAAGATGGAATCATGAAAATGACAATATTTACATGATGGGCAAGAAAAGATGAACGTTATAAGGAGAGATTGAAAAGAACTGGCAGTGAGGAAGCTGAGGGAGAAAACATCAAGGAAGTATGCATCAGAATAGTTATATTGTTGGTACTCCTGAAGTTATAATGTTGGTATAATGTTGGTACTCCTGAAGATAAGGTCCAGAAAGAAAATCCTGAAAACTACTTATTAAATTTGGCAACTGAGGGAACTGGGGATGTTAATGGGACCAGTTATAGTGGACTGATGGAGATCAAAGTCAGTTGCAAAGGGTGGAGGCTCAATGGACAGTGGGAAGGTGGAGACAGTGACTGTGGACCAAGAAGTGGTAATGTGAACGGAAGAAGAGAGCCAGAGTGGTAACAAGGTGGGGACCTAAGAACAGAAGTGGTACTCTTTTTACTTTTTCATTAGTTCTTGAGTATGCTTATATGGTAGGTGGGAAAAAAATAGAGATGGGAAAGCCAGAAGGACAGCAAGAGCAAATGTTAGAGGGAGAGGGAAACCGGCAGAGACTGGGAGAGCTTGCATTACCATTTGGTTAGTCCATGTGCCAGGCACCATAAATAGTTTAACTTTTTTTAATATATAGATATGATTGTCTAACTCTATGTGTGGATATGATTATCTCCAATTTACAGATCTATGAAATGAGGCTCAGAGAGTAGAAACAGATGCTCTAGGCCACACAACAAGCAGGGCTGGGAATGCAGTACAGGATTTTCTGGCTACAATATTCATTTTCTTTTAATTACACCAGTTTCTCCAGCTTTTAAAACCTCCCTCTGCTTTTCACAAACATGAAAATCTCACCCCACACTTCCAGCTGATATAATATGTCCCCTCAATATATACACTATAATCTGTATATTTTCACTAGCCAAGAATTTCAATCCCTCTGGTATATAATATAAATCTAGTAATATTTTTTTGTTTCCAAATACAAAATTACAATGCCAACTATGTTCTTTTCAACCTACATGCATTCTCCTACCCCAGTTGTCCCCTACTGAAAATCACTAAACCACACCAAGCTATCCCCTGGCCTAACCCATCCTAATGTTGTTGCATTGTTGCACACGAAGAAGTGAGCCCTGCCATTTGCCATTCTTAGTATCCTCCATTTTGAAAGACTGACAACATCATATACATAAATCTATATAATCAAGAAACAAGTTTTCACAGAAAGCATTGAAAGAGGTAGGAAGGCTGTTTCCCAGAAAATTCAGTGCTGCAGTAATAGTGTGCTGGTTTCACATCCTCCCTGGCACTCACGTCTTGATGCCCATATGACAACCATGTAAATGAAAAGAACTTCACCCACAGGACCGAGGCTGCTGCCAAATGCTCACTTCAATGTCATAGAGACTCCATGGGGAAAGCAATACCTTTGTAACAACGTGATAATTCTGTGGCTTCTAAAATTTCACAGAACACCGGTGGTCCTAATTTTCTCTGGAGCTACACCTAATTCCATTCCATATGATATGGGCTCTTCTATATTCTGTTCATTTTTATAACTTTTAAGAAGATTCTGTTAAGCCCACATTAATTTCAATGTCTTAGCATTCTCAGCATGAATTACTCATTATCCTATTTTCTTAGTCACTCTTCCCAAGTATATATAATGCGTTCAGAACTGCCTTTGAGAATGAATATTTTCTTTTACTCCATTGCTCCCTCTCTCATTTTACCCTTCATGCTTTTATGTCCTGAAAGTGAAAGGTTATTTCTCCTCATGTATTGATTTTCCTGCTTTGGTAATTTCTGATTTTGCCAAAAAAAAATCATGCAATATGCTTGTTATCCAAGGATAAACTGATCTTTTCGGTTTTTGTAAGATTTGTTGGCTCAAATCTCAACAGATTTACGTGGGGTTAGGAGAAAAACTAACACCTAATCTTTATATAACCTAAACATATTCTACCAAGTCTAATTGATATTATTAAAACAAACACTTATCTAGGACATTGATGATGAAAGTCTTAGTTATTAAAGGAGATTATTTTTAAAGATTCTACAATAAATTAATCCTAATCCTAGTTTAACTTTTCTTTTCTGGCTTTAAATTAATCAACAAATTTTAAAATGCTCACTATGGTTTTGCCCTTAATTTTGCATTTTGAATCTGCCCATATTTAGCAGTAATGTATTTTTATTTACTCTGATACTTCTATATCAGAGCTCCTTTGCTTAAACAATTAGAATAAATGCATTAAAAGGGTGTATCATTATATGGACTTTATTTACTTCTGTGGTAACCAACCTAAGAGATAATTTTGCCTAGATAGATTTTCTGATGGCTCAAAGGAACAATATGAGAAGTGAGAAGTATGCATAAGCCCTCTGCCTGTTTCTCTTAGCTGAGTCATCCATATCTGTACAGCTGTTCTTTAGAAGCTGCCAGAATGACTTCAGCCCCTGCTGACAAGCACAGCAACCCATCAAGGAATACAAAAAGATGTAGTTCCTCTGAAAATTGGCATGACAAAGCAAAAAAATGTGATGCACATTGTTTAATTGTCATACAATGGGATTATTTTCTTCAGTATTAGACCATAAGATTCTGAATATTTATTCAGTCTCTAGTGGATTCTGAGGCTATGTCAAATCAGAAAGCAGCTTTCCACTTTCAAGTTTCTTTCTTCTGCAGAAGAATGCATACTATGCCTGTGGTCTGCATCTCTTGTACTGAACAACTGGTAGGCTCTATATTGTCTATCTTCAGTGACTGTCATTCACTAAGATCTATAAAATAAGGGCCAGCTGGAAGGTATACAAGTTGTCTTGGCTCATAGTGAAGACAGGAAAAATATAGTAATTGTTTAATTAATAAATATTCAAAGTCATGAATGAAGCTTGGTATGACACTGAAATTAATGACAAACAAGCTCAATAGGGGAGGCTCCTGCCTGTTTTCTTTGTTACTATATCCACAGAGCCAAGAGTGTGCTAGGTTGGTTTAGTAGGTTGTCTGAGTGGATGAAAGTATGCAGATCATGGCACCTATGTGTTCACGTAGCAGGTACCTATTGTAATATGCCAGACCCTCTGCAAGGTGCTGGGCTGCAAGGTTTCTGTTTTCATGCAGGCCACGTTGACCAGTAGGAAATTGGCAGAAGGAAACTTGAAAGAAAAATACAGCTTTACATAGGCTTAAGAAATATTTTAAATAACTATTATATTGTAAAGGTGTATTATAAATCCAAATAAGAGAACAATGTTTTCTAGAACAAAAGAAATGTATTTTTTAAATTTATTTTATCTTTGTTACCTCAATAAGTAGATATTATTGACCATAAGTAGGAATTTGTTTTGAATTCACTCTTTTGAGGACTCAATAAAACTAGCTTTTTAAAAATTAACTGTTAATCTTTAGTATCAAATCACTTTTCCTATATTCTTAGCTAAGTTCAATTGAACAATTTGCAAATGGGCTACTTATTACAAAATCCTTCTGTTAAATATAAAGTTACACATATTATTTGACAGAGTATCTTGAAGGTTCAGAATAGCAGATTCACTATTACTGATTTTGTGACTCCTTTGTCCCCATGGGATCTGACCTCCAAGTTACTACCCTAAATGAGAAATATCCTGCCTGTAAAATATTACATATCTGCAAAATATTTTGTCCTGTATCACTAGCAGGAATACAATAATTAAATACCAATTTATCTTAATATTTACACATTCAATCTCTTTTAATGGGTGATAATAAAGTGTTTTGAGGAAAATAAATCTGGTTTCAACGAGAAGCAAAAAATACTATTTAGGGCAAATGATTGCTAATGACTTCTGTGTGACCATTAATTTAAAGCAGATAGATGTTTTTCATGTTGAAGGAGATATAAAACCAAAATGGTCATTAAAAACAGAAGTAATGGGGCTTCCCTGGTGGCGCAGTGGTTGAGAGTCTGCCTGCCGATGCAGGGGACACGGGTTCGTGCCCCGGTCCGGGAGGATCCCACATGCCGCGGAGCGGCTGGGCCCGTGAGCCACGGCCGCTGAGCCTGCGCGTCCGGAGCTTGTGCTCCGCAGCGGGAGAGGCCACAGCAGTGAGAGCCCCGCGTACCGAAAAAAAAAAGAAAACCAGGAGTAATGGCATTTTCCACTAAGAACATTTACTGATGCCCTCTGACTGTATTCCAATTCATGAGATCACAGCCAGAATTTCCCAGCTCTCCTGGAGTTCCAATTGACATATTTCTCCATTTCTTGCATATTTCTCTGTGAAGGGACATGGTGTCCCATTTTTAATAGTTCACAAGCTCTCCCCAAAGCAATATGTTAGAACAAGCCTGAAGATTTTAGTTACGGATCAACATGTGGCTATAAAAATTACTTTTTTTCCCCAAGTCTTAGCACACACACACACACACACACACACACACACAAATATTTTTAAGAAAGTTATCTTGCGCATTTATTCTTTAATTTATTTACACAAAAACAATGAGTTCCTCTTAGGTGCCAGGACTCTGCTAGTAATGGGTTTCAGTGATTAAAAGAAGAAAAAAAATGTGGTCAGTGTCCTGCCATGTGGGTCTGCAATGAGAAATAAGGCATAAAGAAGGGAGACTTTATTACTTTGAAAACGTTTCTTTCATTTTAACTATAGTATTGAAAATTTGTTTTTTCATTTATGGAATGAAGACTCTTGGACTTTACTGTGGTTTTTCAAATTTCTCCCCTAGGACTTGATTCTGGGAAGATTCTTTGGGACTCCCTCAGAAAGCACCTTGAAATGAGAATTGCACAAGGCTACCCTCTGCCCTTAATCTCTTTGATAGAGCTCTCTAAACATATTTGAGCTGCCAGTTAATTTTTTAGTTGCAGGAAGAGTTTCAAGGCTAAGAACCAATTTATAAGCCACTAGGCTAGATAATCTTTTAAGTTCTCTTCCAGCTTCACCATTCAAGAGTTCTAGGAAATGTTGTCTACTCTGGCTTTATGATTTCAAAGTAATTGTTTTCAGAAAAAAAGTTTGTTGGTCTGTCACTAATCACTGGAAATGAGAGCTCCCAAATTACACTGGACTTTAAATCCCACCCTGCCACTTACCAGCTATGTGATCTTGGGCAAGTTAGGTTTTTTTTCCTAAACTTCTTTTATAAAAGGAAATGAGAGTAGAATCTGCATCCCCAGGATTAAATGCAATATTGTATTGGAAATTTCTTACTATTGTGTTGGGCAAATAATAAGCCAAAGAATCAATCCCAGACTTCACAGTTTCTTGGATATTAGAAGCTGAATTCATTTCTCATGATGCAGAATCTCTGCTACACAAGCAAAAGGTTATGTGATTCACCAATATTTTTCATTTTCATCTTGATGGGATTTTCATTTGAGACATTCAGAATACTTTATGAAGTTTAGTGAAAACATCTGTAGAACACTCCAGTGGAGTAAATAGGTTAAACTATATTTTTTATTATTTTTTTATTTTATAAAAGAAATAATAAAGTAGAGAAATTAAGTGGCTTCTCAGAAATGAATAAATAACTAGGCTTTAGACCCAGAAATCAAATCAGAGATGATGTTCCATGAAAATAATACTGTAACTATATGAGTTAGTAAAATTTTAAACACATTTAGTTCCCACAAAATGAATTCTAGTTGAATGCCCAAGAGTACTCAATATTCTGAGTGTTATGTATAATATAACTCTTTTACAAAAAATTGTGTCTTTTCTAATTTATTACAAAATAAAACAAATATTATTTTACCTTGATGAGTTTTAACAAACATCTAAAATAAATGGCTTTGTAAGGACTTTTGGATTTGTAAACAAGTTAAAGCAGTGGGAAAAAAGGATATTCCAAGAAGATATATCCAAATAAAGGTCAGGAAAACACACCCAGTTTCTCTCTTCTTTGTTTAATAATTAAAAATATTCATTTATTGTCAATGCCAGTAAACATATCTTATGATTTTATCAAGGGGGAAAAAACTCCAACTTTTCCTCCCCAAATAAGAAATTAGCTTTTCTTTGGTAGAGATTCAGTCACAAAAGTTATACAGAGACGTTCTCTACTAGGGAAGTAATAACTAAAATAATGAGCATTTTTCTAAGAAGAAAGATAGGGACAATTAGAAAACTGAACGCAGGCTGAGAGCAGACCAAGAAAGTTTTTTTTAAAAAAAATTTCTACTGCTTCCCTAATGTCTAGCAATTGGAGCTAAACATTTCTTTTAAGTCTATGAAAATAAGGGGGAATTCTTTGGAAGACATTAGTGTCTGTCAGAGGAGAACTGGAAAAATTCATTTCCAGTGTAAGCCCTGCTTGTAGGGTCCTTGCCTGGGAAAGTAGGTCCAACTGTCATCAGTGACCAGAGCCAGGAAGTTCCCATGGGCCACAAGGAGGATGGTATAGAAAAGTACAGCAACTTAGGAGCTTTGAGAGCAGCCATCTGAGGGCCCTACTTCTTCCAGTAGTGAGAGGCTACATCAGTTTCAAGGGGCTTCTGACAGGAGCCTTATATCTGGCAGACTAGGCCAATGTATATCCCCAACATCCTACACACAGCTACAGAGCCTGGCACTGAAGTGATGCTCTGCAGATTTCTAGAGCAACAAATAATTTTTTCAGGCACAGCACAGATTTTCTTAGTGAGCCAGGGAATCAGTCAGAGACTCACTACAGCCAGGAGAGAAGACATCCTTGTTTTGAGATACAGTAGGAGACCGGAAGATAGGGCCATAAATATTACTGGTGTTATTAATTTTTACTGTCCATTTTCTAGGCTAGTGCCTGGAAAAAATACTCATTACAAGTCTATATGCTTCATTTCATTTAAACCTCATGATAGTACTGTGAGGGAGATAAGGTAAGAAATATTATTTCAGTTTTATTGAGGAGGGAATAACACTAAAATTTCTATGTCTCAGTGGTTAGGTAGCAGGGAGCAGAATCTATCCAACCTTAATTTCCACCAGCTCTTGACTACCTTACATTAATCCTCTTTATAAAGCTCCATTTGGGGATCATTCATTTGGGGATCAATGTATACAATTTTAGGTGTATTTTTTAATTATAATATGCTAATTATAAAATGATATGCATAAAATATTTTAATGCCTAAATTTAGGGGATTTCAAAATGTAACAACTTACTTTTCATAATTACCTGTATGTGAGAAAATTTAAAAGAGATGGAAATCAGAGAGCTCCCATGTGATCTTAAAAATTTAGACTTTCTACCCAATTCCAAGCACTTTAGACTTTCTACCTAATGCCAAGCATTTTTCTATTTTAGAGGTCAAATTTGTTACTGCCATTACTTTTTGCTTGAAATTTTATATTTTGTCCCAAATCTATAAGGAAACAAAATCACTGCTCTGTGGTTACCTATTGCAGCAAGCATGTTCACTCCACATCTACACTCCTCTGTGATATCCCTTGGCCCCTGTCCTTTTTAATTCCAGTGTAGGTGGCTTGCCCTCTCCACCCTCTGTCTACTGCATGGCTGACTGCCCTCGACACAAGTCAGCTGAAACTAGTCATTCAGAAAAAATTAGTCGTTCAGTGTTGGGCAATAGATTCAGCAAACATTAAAGTGTTTATTATGCGCCAGTGGCTTTAACAGAGGTTATCACAACAAACTCTGAGGTAGGTACTATTACTCCTGCAGCTCAGAAATGTTTAATGACTTGCTCAGGGTCATAGAACTAGTTATTGCTAGGATTTAATCCAAGTTTTACACTTTGAATTCATTGCTCTTTTTCCTACACAAACAACACATCCAGCTAAAATCTTAGGGTATGAATGAACATTTGTTAACAGGAGCAAAAAGTGTAATAAAGGATGACCATGCTGAGAAATTAGAAATAGGAAGATATAAGTCTCAAGTATGACAATAATTGGCAAATATAGACTCTTTGGTTAGTAATTAATTTAGTGACACATAGATATTGTCCCAACATATGACACCAAATGTGACTGAAAAGTATACATGTGCTCTTACCTTATACTCTATACAAAAACTAACTCAACAAGGATCACAGATGTAACATAAGAGCTTAAACTATAAAACTCTTAGAAGAAAATGGGAAAAGCTTCATGACATTGGATTTGTCAATGACTTCTTGGACATGACACCAAAAGCTCAGGCAACAAAAGAGAAAAATTTGACTTTCTCAAAATTAAAAACCTTGGTGCTTCAAAAGACACTATCAAAAAGAAAAAAAGAAAAAAAAAGAAAAGGCAACATACAGAAGGGAGAAAATATTCACAAATCATCTATCTGATAAGGAATTCATAACCAGAATTTACAAAGAACTTTTATAACTCAATAACTACAAAAACCCAAACAACCCAATTAAAAAAATGGACAAAGGACTTGAATAGACAGCTCTTCAAAGAAGACATACAAATGGCCAATAAGCACATGAAAAGATACTCAGCATCACTAATAATTAGAAAAATGCAAATCAAAACCACGGGATGTCAATTCACACCCATTAGAATGGTTAGCATAAAACCACAAAGAAACAGAAAATAAGCAGCATTGGCAAGGATGTGGAAAAATTGAAACCCTTGTGAATTGCTGATAGGAATATAAAATGGTGCAGCCACTGTGGAAAATAGTATGACAACTCCTCAAAAAAATTAAAGACTTACCATATGATCTGGTAATTCCACTTCTAGGTATATACCCAAAAGAACTGAAAGCAGGAATTCAAACAGATATTTGTACACCAATGTTTATAGAATCATTATTCATGATAGCCAAAAGATAGAAATAATCCAAATGCCCACTGATGAATGAATGGATAAACAAAATGTGGCATATGCATATAACAGAATATAATTTACCTTTAAAGGGGAGAAATTCTGGTATATGCTACAGCATGAATAAAATTTGAAAATGTTATGCTAAGTAATATAAACCAGTTGCAAAAAAGACAAATATGCTATGATTCCACTTACATGAAGCATTTAGATTAGTCAGATTCATAGAAACAGAAAGTAGAACAGTAGTTACCAGGAATGGGGAATGGTTTAATGGGTATAAGGTTTCAGTTTCAGATGACGATGATCAAAAAGTTGTGGAGGTGGATAATAGTGATGATTGCACAGCAATGTGAATGTAATTAATGCCATGGAATTGTAGACTTAAAAATGGTTAAAATAGTAAATTTTATGTTATGTGTATTTTACCACAATTAAAAAAATATATGCCTGCAGTTACTTGAGAAGGTGAGTACACAGCCCTTTAAAAACTGTGTATGTGTGAATTGGGGTCAAAGATTGAGGGGAGGAGGCTTCCCTGGTGGCGCAGTGGTTGCGAGTCCGCCTGCCGGTGCAGGGGACACGGGTTCGTGCCCCGGTCCAGGAAGATCCCACATGCCGTGGAGCGGCTGGGCCCGTGGGCCATGGCCGCTGAGCCTGCGCGTCCGGAGCCTGTGCTCCGCAACGGGAGGGGCCACAGCAGTGAGAGGCCCGCGTACCGCAAAAAAAAAAAAAAAAAAAAAAAAAAAAAAGATTGAGGGGAGGCACACAACATTACTTTTCTCTGAATATTAGCAATGCAGTTTTTATTTTCATTTAGTCAACATTTTACAATGGTATATTAACGTTTTTATTCACTTATTTATAACATAAGCAAGTCATGGCTCCAGTCCTCAAAAAGTTCACAGGCTATTTTGAGTAAACAGTACATCACACACAAACCTGTTATGCTAAGTTAGTTCCTTATCTCTCATTCATTCAACAAATAATTATTGAATGTCTAGCACACGCCAAGAATTAGCCTAGCCGTCGGGGACACTATGGTGTATAAAACAAAGCTCCTGTCCTAATGTAGCTGACATATCTGAGGAGAGACAGACAATAAACAATTGAATAAATATGTAATGTTAGATGGTGATCAATACTGGGGGAAAATAAAGCAGTGTAAGGAGGAGAAGGAGGGACTGACTTGGTGAGACCAGGGTGAGGGATATTTTATAAAGTGGCCAGTGGCCTGTCTAAAAAAAAAAAAAAGATTAAAGTGATATTAGAGTAGAGAACTGAGTGAAAGGAAAAGTAAGCAATGCGGATTTCTGCAGGGAGAGCATTCCGGGCAGAGGAAAATTGAATTGCTGAAGCCCTGAGACAAGGACATGCTTAGGCATTCAAGGAGTATGGAGGTCAAAGTATTAAAAAATACTCCAAATTTTAAAGGTGAGAAGATGAGAGAGAATCAACAAAGGTCACTGAGATGGAGTGGCCAACAGAGTGGTGGAACCAAGGGAAGAAACGATCTCAAGAAGGAGGGGCATTTAGTTAACACAAGTGCTACTGATAGTTCCCCTGAGCAGACAGAGATAGGACTACCGCGTTTAGCAACATGAGGTCACTGGAGACAAGAGCCATTTTAGTGGCGATGTGGGGACAAAGCCTGATTCGAGTGAGTTTAAGAAATATGGAAAAAGAGGAAGTAGAGAAAGCACATACAGATAACACACTGGGATTTTGCTATAAATGGTAAAGAAGAATGGGGAGAAAGCTGGAGAAAAATGTGGGTTGAGGAAGGTTTTTTTCTAAGTGGAAAAAATAAAAGTAGGTTTTTATGCTGAAAGCACTGATCCAATAGGACAAATTGATGTGGGGTAAAGAGGGAGCAATGGATAAAGTCTTCAAGAAGGTGAGAAGGAATGCAATTTAAGGTATAAATAGAAGTGGTGGTTTTCATGGGCAGGCTTATCTACATTTATAGGAGTGAAGGCAGAATATGTAAACATGGGTGCAGTAAGGTGGGTAGATGTGCTATCAATGTTGCCCAAGTACTGGTGCAATAGTTTGAAAGTTGAATTTAACAGTGTTGGGGTTTCACCAGAAGAATAATATAGAGAGTAATGGAAAAAGGACATTGAGAGTGTAAGGAAGGTCATGAATGCAATTATGGATCATTGAGTATGACCTGTGTGGGGAGAGAAATAAGGACACAGTTCAGAGACAGGGGCAAAATGAAAAGGTGGTAGGATTAATGGATAGTAGATTCCATTTGGATCAAAGTTTCTGGAATTGGGACATTGGAGGGAGTGAACTGGAAAGACAGGAGGTAGTTGTTAGAAACTGAGATTGTGGAAGGGCTACAGTTATTAGGTCTAGAGTATGACCATGGCAGCAGGTGGTTGAGAATGACTGGAATGGGATCAAGGAACTGAGATTCCAGCGTTCTACGTGGAAATACGATTGCAGAGACAGTGAGCTGGATGATAAACTCTTTAAGGACAAGTGAGCGAGGGTCTCTGCATTATTTAAATCAAAGTAACATTGAAGAACAGTTTGGGAAAGCATTTCACCAATTCTTCCTCTAGAGCAAGAATTCTTAACCTAGAGTCTATAGAAGGGATTGTAGAATTCCCAGAATCCTCTGAAATTGTAAGCAACTTCTTTTCTTTGCGTAAATATGTGCTTTTTAAAAAAGAAAATCCATGGCTTTCATTAGGTTCTCAAACTGGTCTAATATCCCCAAATACAAAAACTACTACCGAGGCATAAGAAACTATATATAGTAAAAGTAAAATAGTAATTCAAATGTAATCCATTCCTAGGGCTGTCTTTACCTATAGGCATAGCGACTCCTGTTTATAAGGTTGTACAATTTAAATTTGCCGAGCTCCCATCACGACCTTTGCTCATTCCACTGCAGCCATAGTGATCTTGTATTATTGGCAAATTATTATTGGCAAAATATTCCTTGAATTTGCGAAATCTTTGCACTTGTAGCCTGTCGCACTCACTGTTCATCTGACTGAAATGTTTTCTCACCATATACTGATAAAATTCAGACTCTCGTTGCTTCGGATTTCCACTCAAATGTCTCCTTGTCAAATAAGCCTTCCTACTCCCTGCCTACAACAGCAGCCCCATCCCTCCAGGGGACATTTCTACCCTTTACTCCAATCTGGTTTTCTTCATAGCACTTATCTCCACCGGACATACTTTCTATCTGTTCATTTGCATGTTTCCTATTTATTTGAAACAGACTCTACAATGAAAGTGTCGTAAGAGCAGAAATGTTGCCTGTTTTACCTTTGCTATTCTTGTTGCATTCCCAGCACTTAAAATGGTATCAGATGTGTAGTGACAACTTAGTAAATATTAGCTGTTGAATGGATCTCAAATTCTCATCAGTTATTTCTTGGGCAACAGCACTGAAGAAATTGTTAAAATGCAAATGTTTTCAGAAGGCCTATAGGCTTGTTTCTTTCTCCTGAATCTTACTTTATTGCTCTTCCTCTTCTCAGTCTCTCCCTGTTCTTCCTCTGATCCTTAAATGTTATGTAGAAACACTCATAGATGAGCCCTATCCACAAGCCCTTCTCTCAGCACTGCTTTCTCTCTGGCTGCAGCCCTCTCTTCAGGCCAAACTGCTTGGACAGTCACTCTCCACACTGCCTCTGCCTCCTGCTCTCCCTCCTCAGAATCTACTGCAACCCCACTTCCACCGCTGCAGCTCTAGGAAGGCGTCTCTCCAAAGGTCAGTGATGACCTCATCACCAAACATAATGACATGGCTTTAAATATAAAAAGTTATGTTTGGCCTTGTTGGCCAGTTCCCTGGCTTCTCTAGCATCACTCAGTGCTGCTCTACCCTCTCTAATCTCCTTCCCACACTCTCCTTTTTATCCTTTGGTACCCAGGTCAGACTGCCCTTTCCCTTTACCCCGTAGGGTCCTGCCTTGGTAATCTTCTTAGTGTGTTCTTCCTGAAAGTCTCATTACCTCTCAGGGCTTCCCTGCATGCTTTACATGGCTGGTCTCCAGACTTTGTGCTCTACCTTTCCTCTTGAATTCCACAGGCACTCAACATCTCTACCAAGAAGACTGTAAACTCTCTGAAGCTTATATGTTTATTTTATATTTCCACTGCCCTCCTTTACAGATGAGCAGATGGAGGCACAGAGAGGTTTAGTAACTTAGTGGAGATCACACAGTTATGGAGCAGCTGATCAGAAGCATCATAGTTCAGTAACTGGGTAAGTTACTGAACTTTTCTGTATCTTAGTTCCCACATCTATAGAAGGGGATGAAAGAATAGTCCCTATGCCACAAGTTGGCTATGAGTATTAAAATGTAATAAGAGTATGGGTACATGATACATCATAAATGGTAAGTACGTGTTAGGTATTATTTTCCTTATTTGGGGTTTGCATATGTTCCCTTTGAATTACATGTCATAGTGTAAAGTGTAAGACCTCAAATGTAGGGAAAGCATTTGAGCAGAGAAAGAAAGAAAGAAAGGTTGTGAACTTTTACATGAAAAATATGCAAAAGAAAAAATATTAGTACACTAAATGGAAAGAAAGAATGTCTCCTACATGTTAGGAGTTTCACAGTTAATTTCACTTTAACAGTATTTGGAATATATTCAGTTCATCACATCATAATACTGAGTTACATTGACTTTACCATCTAAATGGGAGATTGTGTGTGGAATCTTTGACAGAATAATGAATAATTCTGTCATTTTCAAAGTCATAAAATTATTAATTAACTGAAGCTTTTGGTAAATAACATGTCACTTTATCTCCTCAGCTGTAAAAATTAGCCCCTGGAGTCTGGAAATTAGCTTTCACCAGTGTTTCCACTGTTAAAAATAAGATATCAGACTCAGAATGGAGTCATGCTAAGCCCCATACCACCAATCTGAGACATAAATTAATTACAATTTTGGTCTTTCCCAGAAATGGAATCTTAAACCCGTCAATCAGGAATCCCTAGATCAGCACTAGTGAGGTAGTCTGATAGACCCCTGCCATGCCCTAAAGGAAAGTGACCTTGATACAACCAACCCACCTTTTACTAGTATAACTTCCTCATTCCTGCTCCCTTCTGCTTGAAAAAGTCTTTCATTTTGTACAGCTCCTCAGAGTTCCTTTCTGTCTGCTAGATCAAATGCTGCCCAATTCATGAACTGTTGAATAAAGCCAATAAGATCTTTAAAATTTACTCAGATGAATATTTTTTAATCCCACGTATGAGGAATGGCCTTGTCTTGTACTTTCAGATGCCCAGGCACTTAGGAGGAAACAGAAGTTCATCAAAAAGTGGTCTCATTTAGGTTGCTTCCATGTCCTGGCTATTGTAAATAGTGCTGCAATGAGCACTGGGGTGCATGTATCTTTTCGAATTATGGTTTTCTCCAGGTGTATGCCCAGGAGTGGGAAGCAACTTAAATACCCATTGACAGAGGAATGGATAAAGAAGATGTGGTACATATATACAATGGAATATTACTCAGCCGTAAAAAAAGAACAAAATAATGCCATTTGCAGCAACATGGATGGACCTAGAGATTGTCATACTGAGTGAACTAAGTCAGATAGAGAAGGACAAATATCGTATGCTATTGCTTATATAAATAAGTTTATATGTGGAATATAAAAAAATTGTACAAATGAACTTATCTACAAAACAGAAATAGAGTCACAGATGTAGAAAGCAATCTTATGGTTACCGGGGGGAAAATGGTGGGAGGGATAAATTGGGAGGTTGGGATTGACATATACACACTACCCTATATAAAATAGATAACTAATAAGGCCCTACTGTATAGCACAGGGAGCTCTACACAATACTCTTTAATGACCTATATGGGAAAAGAATCTAAAAAAGAGTTGCTATACATATATGTATAACTGACTCACTTTGCTGTACACCTGAAACTAACACAACATGGTAAATCAACTATACTCTAATAAAAATTTTTTTAAAAAAGGTCTTGCTTTCCTTTTCCAATACATGGTTGATAGGTTTGTTCCTAATCCAAAAAGGTCACCTGTTGTAATAATTATCACAGGATAGAGTTCTGTTAAACTGGACTAAATGTATGTTTCTGCCTCTTGGGCAAAAAACCAGGATGATCTATTTCAGTATGTTAAAGATAAAGATAGATTTTTTTTTTTCTTCCTCAAAGAAAAGACTGATATCCCACTATCATTGGTAGTGTCTAGGGTAAAATATCAGACACTAACCAAAACCTTCTTTGTCAGTTTTGGTCCTCTAAGTGCTACCTGTCATTTGAAGTTCTAGAGCCTTTATACCTATATCGTTTTTGACTTTTAGTTGTATTTCTCCTACTGGATACCCCACCTTGGTATGTCCATCAGCAGTACCTACACACTGTCAGCACAGTGGACTGACTGATATGTTCTAACACCATCATTCTAGAAGTAATGCTGCAGACATGAGAAGTCATTCAAAGATGTATGACACTCTGGATCCACTGAGTTCATTCTCTTCCTGTCTCAAACGGGGCAAGGGTAGAAGGGAGAGTGCTGGCACCAGAAACACCTGCACTTGAACTCTGACTCTACCACCCAGTATTTTATGTGGGGTTTCTTGGGCCTCTCAGGGCCTCAGTTTCCTCATCTGTAAAATGGGGATAATACCACTTACCTCACAAGGAATTAAAGAATTGAGCATGTAAACTGCTTTCAATCAATGTTAGTTCACTTACTTGAACTAACATGAGAGCCCTTTTCTTGATGTTTGAGCACTTAGAATGTTAACTGACATAAGCACCTATGTGATCAAAACCATTTTCATTCTTCACAATAGTCCCTGTCACCTCTGCTAACCATATGGTTTCATTTGTAAACAGGAGGCAAGGGTCTGAAATGACAGGCAGGTAACTCATCTGTTTTCTCTTGCATGACTGCACCAATGGCAATAGTCAATATTTCAGTGGTAACTAGATTGCATTTAATGAGCTGTTTGAAACCATTACTTAACCTTGTTTTCATCTGGTGCTTATTAGTGCCTTACTGAAGAACATGAATTTTAATTAAAGTCTTCTTCATGAATTTGTGAAGATATTTTTTCTATATATCTATGAAAGGATAACCTTGCTCAAACCTCAAAGTCATATTTCCTTTTCTTTGAATCATTGCACAAAAGAAAATTTTATAGGCCTTCTCTTGTAGAACTAAAAGAAGCACAAGAGACAACTTTTTACACTTGCTTAATAGATGGTGAAATCTTTCAATGTAATTTGTACTTCTCAATGATGCATTTATCTTACCATGCCCTTGTTTTTTTCTTTTTTGCTGTACGTGGGCCTCTCACTGTTGTGGCCTCTCCCGTTGCGGAGCACAGGCTTCGGACGCGCAGGCTCAGAGGCCATGGCTCACGGGCCCAGCCGCTCCGTGGCATGTGGGATCTTCCCAGACGAAGGCACGAACCCGTGTCCCTTGCATCGGCAGGCGGACTCTCAACCACTGCGCCACCAGGGAAGCCCTTACCATGCCCTTTTCATATTATTTTCTTAGTTACCTAAGGAAATGTTTAGTATAAACTAGATGTTTTATCCATGAAATATCCATGAATTTCCATTTTACAAATGAAAATATGGCAATAAAAATCTAGTCCTTGAGGGGGCTTCCCTTCCCTGCTAGTACAGTGGTTAGGAATCCGCCTGCCAATGCAGGGGACACTGGTTTGATCCCTGGTCCGGGAAGATTCCACATGCCGCGGAGCGACTAATCCCGCTCACCACAACCACTGAGCCTGTGCTCTAGAGCCCGCGAGCAACAACTACTCAGCCCACGTGCCAAATCTACTGAAGCCTGTGCCCATAGAGCCTGTGCTCTGCAACAAGAGAAGCCACCGCAATGAGAAGCCCACGCACCGCAACGAAGAGTGGCGCCGGCTCACCACAACTAGAGAAAGTCCCCGCGCAGCAGTGAAGACCCAGTGCAGCCAAAAAAAAAAAAAAAAAAAAAAATCTAGTCCTCGAAAAGCACTTTTAAGAGAGCTATAAAATGCAAACATAATCTGGATTCAACAAAAATTAAATTAATTTGAATAACATGTTTTCATTAATAATATGTAGTCTTGAATAATCATCAGAATGTAATTGCTTTGAAAAGTGACTCAATCCAGTTCTCTGGGTAAAAATGCTCACATAAAAGTGCCCCAAGTTCTAAGTGTTCTGTTCAATCTAGGGGAAACGTATGCATTTTAAACTCTTGAACGACTGGGAATTATAAGGCAAGGGCTGATCCCACTTTCAGGGAAAAGTAAATATTCTACTTCCATCTATGACAAAAGTTCACAAAAATGTTGAATCATAATCACCTGCAGAACTTTTTAAAAAATAATAACACTCCATGAGATTTTGATTGAGCAGGTCTACTTCGTGTGAATTTCATAATGTGAATCATAATGCAATTATGTTTATGTTTTGTGAAAGAAGGAAAATAATGTTTATTTTCTAAAGTCCTTAACCCGATTTACTTGGGGTATAGGGGGTGATAACCATATATTCATTATCTTACTTCATTGTAAAGATATAAACCTGCCTTCAAGTGAGGAACCTCCTGTTTCATAGCTTGGGCATAGATCACTGAGATTATACTATAAAATGCAACTTTTATTGAAGAACAATTTATGGGGATTGTTGAATTATGATAAAGCCAAGATAAACAGCAAAATGAAGTATATACAGTCTGCAGGATTTACAGAATTATCAAAAGTAGTTTCAAAATAAGCAAATAGATACTTTTAAGGCCATTTGTAAAATATACAATTTGTGTTTCCATTTGCTTTCAGACATACTACATCAAATTTAAATGTTATTCTTCAGAAAGTTTGTCTAATAAAATACACTACCATAACTTCTGCATGGCTAACATCTGCTCTCATCATTGAAGACTACCTTGTTGTCAAACTTTCAGAGAGCTTCCAAGTGGAATGAATTCTGAAGAACAAAATTTCTGAAGCGTATTTTCGTCACCCACTCCCCCCTTTTCTTTTGGCCATTAATCTAAGCCAAAAATACCTTGTGTCATAAAACTCACTTCATAAAATACCCCTTGTAAAACAGGAGAAAATGGAAACTTTGAAACTAGAAACAGAATAACAAACAAACAAAAAGCTACCTCGTAGCTAGATCTAGAATCTTCATATTTTCAAGTAGGAAAAGTTTTTAAGGAAGATTTTACCCTAAAAATTATATGGTTATGTTGCCTCGTTAAGATAGCTAGAATGTCAGAGATGATAGCTCTCATGTTAATACAGGAAGAAATTAACTGAAATATGGGAATTGAAAATAGTTCAATATTTTATTAATGATGATGAATATTTTCACATGTCAAATGGGTTAACTGTAGAGAAGTTTTTTTATTTAGAAATCTTTTGGAATAGTATAAATATTATATTTCCTTGAATCAGGAATAAGACATGGCAGAAAGTGGACTTCCATTAAGAACATAAACATATTCTTGTTCTCTAGGCTTTTTTGTAAGAAACACAAGGGAAAATGATTTTTAAAAATAAAAATTTTTAAAGATATATTTTCTCTCTATTGAGACCCTAAAATCTCATTGTTAAATGGATGGAAGATACCATAAAAGGTTAAAGAGGCTCCAAAATGTGGTCAGTAACTCCCTTTTCAACAAGAGCAGGCTCATCCCATAGCACCTGGCACACAAGTTATTAAATTTTTGAAATATAAATACGTGTTATTTGATGAACACATTACCAATTTTATGTAATCCAATTCAAATTCTAAACAAGCATTTCATTACATATTTACATACATTAGATTAATATATATGTTCAACTTTAACATGAATATTTAGAAATGTCACACAAGGAATAAGATGTTATTAATGGCATAACTTCCCCTTCTTACTAACCAATGTAATGCTATGGTAGGACCACCTTAGAGTAATAAAGCCTGGTTTTGCCAGGCTTACTAGTTGCGGAACCATGGACAAGTCAAACAGATCTTTCTATGTCTTAGAATCCTCATTTGTAAAATGGAGAGTTTGGATATGTAACTTAATTTCTAATGTCCCTTTGAGTTCTTAGGACTCTGACTTAAAGCACTATTTCCTCCTAGAATTTTCCAAAGTATACATTTTTTTGGGGGGGTTGGTCAGTGACTGTATTTCTCTGGCATCCTCTGGCACTGCTTAATGTGGGCACTTGGCTATTCATTAATAATAAAATCTGAATTTTTAATAGTACTTTACAGTCTAAAATCTCTTTTTCAAGCACCATTACTTTTGGTCCCAATTCTCACAGCGTCTTGAGAGGAGGAGCAAGAGTAATTCTTTCCATTTCACTAAGGAGAGAACAGATATTCAAGATGATTAGAGTCCTACCTAGATTTTAAATCCAAGGAGTAGCTAATCTGACACCAAACTCCAGTTTTCTGATCCCCCATCCAGTACACTCTATTAATGAAGTCATTTCTGAGTCATGCTTGTTGTAGAGGTAGGTTACTTTCCTAAGTTTGTAACTATCAAAGATATAGAAATATTTGTGGCTATAACTCTTGCATGTCCTTTAATGACATATTTGAAGATGTCACATTTCTATCATCAGGGTGTACCCATATGGGTACTCTACAATCTGCCTTCTAGTTACTCTCCCTGAGATTCAGCATCCCCAGAAACACCATCCTGACCTAGCCAGATATTTCAATACACAAGTATGAGATGCAGTTTTGTCTTAGCCATTATTCAGACATAGTATAAGCCCTTAGCTATAAAACTTTCCTTGTAATTTCACTGAATGAGCAACTAATAGGAAGAAAATTGTTCTTATTCTAGAGTTTTATTGTGTTTATATAAACTCTTAGTATAGAGTTTTACATGGTATACTTTCTTTGAAAAAACTTTAAATTTGGTACATTCTTTTCTTTAGTTATCTGCTATATATTAGCAGACTTTGCTAACATTTGCTGCTGGGAATCTGGATTATAAAGCAAATCTCAAAGACTTGGAAACATAGAGTGTGTTCGCTGTTCACTGATAGAAACCAACAACGAAAATATAACTAGAAAATCCCCCGTATGCTTTGAAATTAAGAAATACCTTTGTGATTAATCCATGGATCAGAGAATATCCATGGATTAATCATATTATATAAGCTATTTTTGAGCTGAATTATAAACAAAAATACATCATATCAAAACATTAAATGCAGATAAGACAAAATAGAGGAAAATGCATATAGCACTAAATGTAGATATTAGACATGAAGAAACGCTAACAATGAGCAAAGTATTCATTTCAAGAAGTTAGAAAAAGAGCAGCAAAGTAACTATTGCTTTTCTCATATGGTCTATGGTTTGAAAGTGAAAATTTTAATACAGTAAACATCTTTATATGATGATATCATGAGAAACATAATCAGAAAATATAGGCTGATTTATAAATTAAATTCAATAATCATATTTAATGCCTATTGTGCAAGCATATGGTATTCATTTGGTAATTTTATTATTGGATGGATATACAACACTATACAAAATCAACCACTTTATAGCATACATACATTTTTTAAACATGAAAGAGGTCTGAAGGTGTTCAGTATAATGTCATAGGCAGTAGACCAAACTAGGTGATCTTCTTTTGAATTTTATCCTTTAGAAACTGTAGAATACTATGTTTCTTCTAAGACAAAAAGCTAGAAAATCTGTCATTAAAATTGCCCCAATCTTTAAAAATTATTACTCTTAAAATTTTTTGCAGCCTAATTGACAAGGCTGGCATTTTACACAGATCTACATCTTCAGACAATTAAAGAGTTTCGTGATATAGTTATCAAAATCATGATTAAATTGAGCGCCAAACTGGGAGAATTAGTATATTATCACTATGATTTCTCATTTTTAGGAACTAAAATAGTAAATGTCCTCTTTGACAAGAATATCCATAGGCTATATTTAATATTTCTCCTGAATTATATAACAACATGTAAGACATAGTAGTCACTTAATGTTTTTGATACCATCATTGGTATTTATTGAAAAATACTATTTATATCTTGCATTATGCTTCAAAATATATAAATATGAGGAAGCTTTCAAATATGCAATAAAATATTGCAAAGAAAAAAGAACAAAGCTTAAAAACCCCCCAAGAACATCAGCATACACAAATGCATTTCATTTTATGATTCTTAGCAATGACTGCAAATTGGCTTCAATCTTCTTAGCTATTATAACTTAGTTATACATAATTTAATTGTCTCCAGACTTTACCACCCTGGGTGTATGAATGAAATTACATTCATATGTATGCCAAGATTCTACTAGCTTCGGCCTCCAAAAGGAGCCTCCTTTTGGTGTTTCCTCCATCCTTAAGAGTAACTGGAAGCCCAAGCTGTAAATATATTATTTTCCCAGTTCCAATGAGCATTGCATTATTGCTTCCCTCAGGTCACCCTTGTAGTTCACTTACAGTTGTTCTGGGCCCTTGACAGTGGCCTGGGGACCTGCTACTCTCATACGGTGACATAAATGGCCAAAGTGTGGACAGCAAACTTTCCCTTCTAAATCCCACAACACAACTGAGTTCAGGCTTTAATATTAAACCAATCTCTGATAAAGACCAAAAAAAGGAAACGTGGTCTCTAGCAGTATAAGCATCCCCAGATCCACACCATTGTGTACATCACTCAGAGCATTCAGCTCATTGCTGCCTTGGCTTCTTAAACACCTACACTTCCAGCCATGGCTTCTGCTTTACAATGATGCAATGATGTCATCACTTTTGTGCTTTCCTTTGGACAAAGAAATATTTTGCATGAAAGGTGTCTTCACCTCTGCAAGGCAGAAAACTGCTTGCATCTTTAAAGTAATAGTGTTTGTGTGTGTGCGGTTTTCTTTACTTGTTTTTCTCATTTCCTCTCTCTCTCTCTCTCTCTCTCTCTCTCTCTCTCTCTCACACACACACACACACACACACACACACACACACGCAAGATTTCAAAGATTTTAGGAGGATTTTTTCTATCCAGAGATCAGGTTCAAAGTGCCGGTTACAGTTATTTGTCTTCCCTGAAGGAAGCCTCTGCAGAAAAAAAAAAAATGAGCTCATCCCAAACACAGTATACAGAAATGGGCACCTCATTCTGAAGCAACCACAGACACAACTACATGCTCTACATTCCAATTCAGTGATCACTGCCTTTTCCCTTGGCTTTCTAGGTCTGAATTCTCTGCTTTTAGGATCAACCAGGATATCCTTTACAGGTAGATAGATCCCTGAACTTAATTTTTGGGCTGGAGGTGGTGACTCATTTCAGAGTCTTTATTTAGACTGGTGACTACCACCTTTATATCTTCAGTCTGAACCTCTCTGCCTCGTCGCCATCTTCACTTGGGTATTTAATAGACATCTCATATTTAATATGTTCAAAAATGAGCTGTCAATATTGCCCCCTGCATTTTCGATCCTCTCTGTTATCTCCATCTCAGTTAATGGAGAGGCCATTCTTCCAGGTACTCCGCCTACATAGCTTCAAGTTGTTTGGGGCTTTGTTCGTCAACCATACCCCATATCAAATCCAGCACCTCCACTCTGGACACAATTCCTTGCCTACAGTACAGGGACAAATACTAGTTCTTGCTTCCTCTCTTGCCTTCCTATAGTCTAGTCTGAACAGAACAGGCAGAGCGATCCTTTTAAAATCTCTGCCCCAAGCCCTCTATGCCTCCCTATCTCACTCAGAGTAAAAGCTGGCCTCTCTTTAATACATCTTACAAGACTCTACATGATCTTAACCTATTAACCCCCAAACCTCCTCTCTTACCACACCTCCGCTTGCTCATTCCTTCTGCATCCTTTCACTTGTTAATCCTTGAACACTCAGGCATGCTTCTGTTTAGAGTGTAAAATGGTTGTTCCCTCTGCTCTTCCCCCAGGAATCTGTGCAGTTTTATTCTCTCATCCACTTCAAGTCTTGGCTCAAGTCTCTCTCTCCAAAGGTCACCCTAACCACTGTAGTTAAAGTCACCACAAATCCTGGCACTCTCATCTTTCCTTATCTCGATCTTCTTTGTCTTATTTCCATGGCAAATTCCACCTCCTAACATACTAAATAATTTGCTTATTCATCATGTTTATTGTTTATCGTCTGTCTCCTGTAATGTAAATTCGGCAAGGAGAAGGATATTTATCTGTCTCGTTCAAGAGTCTAGAATAGAGTCTGACACATCCACAGCAGACAATATAAACATCTCTTAGAGGAATGAATGAGCTATCATCAGGTTTTTAGATGTATATGTCTTACATGAAAGGATGACAAGCTAAGTCATTGCAATTTGAACTTCCTAAAAATATCAGTATCTTTAAATTTATCCATTTTAGTTGAAATAATCTAAAAGACTTAAATTTCTAAAATATATTAGCCCTATCCACAAGAAGTGAAAAACAAAAAACTTGACCTTTTTCAAATTAATCTTGAATTTTAACTTACTCTGTGGTCACAAACAATTGAAAAAGTAAAACCTAAAACTTCCTCTAGTGAAACACAGAGATGAATTGAGATAAAAAAGAGTAGAATTAAAATTTCCATAGAAGAGTGGGTATATTTTCCATGAATACCAGCTCAGAGAAAGTTAGAGGATGAAATAGAAAAGGTAGAAACAATAATATTTATTGAATACCATGTCAGGAACTGGGTTCAAATTTTTACTTTATACTTTCTTGGTTTTTTTAATCAAGCAATTTACTTTTGAAAGGGTAATACATGTAGCAGTACAATGTTCTAAAGGTGTAGAAGGGTATACCATAAAAAGTACATCTCTCATCCATCCCTGATACCTGGAAGGAGCTCCTACCTGTCTCACTCTAAAGCCTACACCAAGAATATTTTCAAGTATTTCACCAAAAGACAGCTGAAAAAATTGACCTGTCCTCCATAGAAGCACTTTTCCTTCATTTGACAGCTAGTTAAGAAGTAAGTGGTTAAGACCCTCTTTTCTTTTCCAAGAAATTTCTTTGAAATGAAATCTGAGATAAAGGCTTGTAAAGGCAGATCTGAGTATTAATGCTTAAATCCTCATCCATGTGAGAAAAAAAAGAATATAGCAAGAAGCTGAGTTTTGCTTTTCCCTCTGGCCTAAATGTGAAAGCTACTTGGTCAGAAAATTCTTGATTTAAATACTGATAAGGATTTTTTTTAATTGTAATTTTGTTTAAAGCTCCAGATACCCCTTTAATAGACAATCGGCCCTATCTCACATTAATAACCCAGAGGGAGGGAGTGTACACAGACTGCTACAAAGAAAACAATTTGCCTAACTTCAACTATTAATCTAATTTAGGGTTGTAAACTCTAAAATTAATACTAAAACCTTCGGAGTCTGCAGTGTAATAGTTAATTTGTGCTATGCTTCTGTGTAAGTCATCTATTCAGTATCAATATAAATGAACTTGGGTATCCATTTCATTTTGTTAAAATTATGTTTCCCTCATGATCTTAATAACTTATTACTTCCTTTGTCTCTGATACAATCATGGATTGAAAACTTTGTTAACTGTAGCATGAATTCAGCCCTTGGGACATTGCTTTTTATCCATAATGTAGTAAAACTTTCTCCAACATACATCAAGTGCTTAAGACAGGTGCCATGTTAGATACTGTGCAATCAGAATAAATAGGGCATGTTCTCCATTCTCAAAGAGATTTTCATCTGGTGGGAAATACAAGGATGCACATAAACAATCATAAGGCAAAGCCATTAACAAAGAGATATAAACAAAGTACAATGAGAACACTTAGGAGAAAGTATTTTGATAGAGAGGATCAGAAATAGCTTCATGAAGGAGGGACATGAAAGTTGAAAATTTAAAGATATTTATGCTAGATGAGGGAAAAAGCACAAGAAAAAGGTATAGAGTTATGGTAGTACATGGTCATCTATAAAGGAAGCAACAAGTACTTTTATGGGAAAAAAATTAATGCCAGCCACAAATGCAATAAATCCCCTCCTGGAGATTTGAAGACCTTATTGAACTCAAACTACCTCATGCTATGATGATGTAAAGGCAATCAGTATGTTTGTTATTTGTTTGGGATCTACTTTTTCTCTGTCAACCCAAATCTTTTAAGAAAACTAATGTACCTATTAAATTATAAACTGATTTTACATCAATAGCCTGAAGAAGCCAGGGTGGGCAAAGGGAAGTATACAAAAGACAGAAAGGGATCATTTCTCCACTCTGTGTATGTTGATGAGAATCTTCAGGAATTCAGGGAGATTGTTAGACCCTTCCAGTAAAAAAGGGAAATGATCAGAGTTAAGAGGAAAGGAGTAGACAGAAAAGGTGAATGAGGCCAAGAACATGCATAGAACACTTCAGTATTCTGTGGTCGCTGGCATTTGGGGGTCTATATTTCCCATAAAAATCAGCTCAGACCACCTAGCAGTGGACCACAGATTCCCTAGAAAAGTTTCGTCCTATGTTCTCACATGGCTCAGGATTTCTCTTCATTCCTTACACATGATCCAGCTATATTTCCTCTCTTTGGCACATTTTACTGAGGTGTGTGGATCACATCTATCCATCTGCCTCTTTGGAGCCCACATGATCCTACCCATTCCATTTCTTCAATACATAGAGCAGTCTGTAGTTCACCTTAGCTCTGTGTCCAGCTACACTCTTAGTTCTAGCCCTGAATCTCAAAATATTACCTTGTGACAGAGCTTTGGACTACTACATGCCTGGGACAGTAATTGTACCTTATTTTAAATTGGGGGCTCAAATTATGCTATACTTTTCCCTACTAAAACAGATAGAGCTTGATGATTTTGTGAACAGAGGAAAGAATTCAAGACAGAAAAGGCTGTGCAAAGGAGGAGGGATAGTTTGAGTTCCTGTAAAAAGTGTTATTATAACACCAAAATAAACTAATCTGTTCTGATAAATGGTATATTAATAGGCATCTCCAATAAGGAGGTAGGTAGAATAAAATGTCATTGCTATGGTGATTTTGGTCTCAGGAGAACTGAAAATAACCCAAGTGAGTGTACAGACCAGACCTTTGACTGCCTAGGTTTTTTTGTCAGAAAGCTCTTTGCTGTGGATGCCAGGAGAAGGATTTTGATATACTCAAGTCCAGATTACAAAATGGAGCTTACTGAGGAAAAGGGAAGCGTCTGTGGGTGAACAATTTAATTTTTTTAAATATCATAAGTAAACAGGATGAACATAGAATCTGCCTGAAAAAGACACACTTTCCATTTCTCTTTGCCAAAATCACGTACTGACCTCCAACGGAGCCAGTACAGGTCAGTAAAATAATATGGCCATTGAGTCCTTGGGATCTTAACTACAACAACAAATTGAATGGGAAGGCTTTTCAGTGACAGGCATTTATGTTTAGATTTTCTGTGATGCTTTTTGTTGTTCTTGGTCAGAGACCAGGTTGGTGGAATTTTCAGTAGTATTTCTGACATTGAAAGGCACTTGAAATTTCTGTGAACCATCAATTTTCTGATTAGGAAGTTTAAGATTTGTCAAACTGCATTGTTGTCCAAAGCCATAGGCTTCTAGATATGGTACTTAATCTGAAAATTAAACCACCAACACAAACACACACACATATGTTCAAAAGGAAAGATATTTGAAGTCTCTGGAGGGTAACAGTAGGAGAATATTTTGTCACGCTGTGGTTATATAGTAGAAGCAGAATGGAATTTCAAACAGTTAACTGCCTCATCTCAGAGGTAGTCTGGGACCAGGTTAGGAGCAAACTGTGAAGGGCACTGTAGACTAAATTAAGTAAACTGGATCTTATTCAAAAGGTAATAGGAAGTCAAATAAACTTGTAACTACAAGATTAATATTACCAGATTTGGTTTTGAAGAAACTAACTTGTGATAGAAAGGAAGCTGAACTGTCTAAAGAGACCACTGGCAGAGACACCGTATAGGAATCCACTGATATGGTAGGGACAGATAATAATAAGTTAGCTAAATATTCTGTGATTAGACATTTATTTTTCTATTATTGTTCATCCTTCGTGGATTTGAAGTTATTTGACAAATGATGGGAAAGTAGAGAATATTATTTTAAATATTCTACAATTCTTACATTTTTGTAAGAAATTGTATTTGTCTAATCCTCTCCAATTTACCAAAATTTATACAAAGTCTTCACTGCTCCTATGAGGAAACTGTTTGAGGATATTTGAAAACTGCCTCAATTAATTGCTCATATATCAATATTGACAATAAAGAAAAAAGAGAGGAAAAAACATAATTAGACTGAGTCAACAAGAGTACATTCCTCTTATACACCCAGTTGTAGTTTAATTACAAAAACACATTGCTTTAACCTCACCAAGGATGGTTCTAATTCCTGAACCTTCATAGGACATCTCTCAAAATGTCACCCCTTCCAAGTCATTGCCAATTGCTGTCTAGGGGGACCTTTGTGATAGAAATATATTTTTCCTCTTGTTATTCCTTCTAATTTTACAAAGTCTTAATCAAAAACAATGGTTTCTTCTTTATTTACATACCCTATAACTCTAGCATAAAAAAGAAAATAAATTCATTTTGCTATATTAGTTCTTCCACTGAACTTCACATTAACACAGAATTAAGGTCATACTCTATAGTAGCAGTGAATAGAAGAATGGAGGATATTTCATGCTATATTTTTTCAACTTTTTATTGAAGTATAACACACATACAGAAAAGTGCACAAATGTTAAGTTACAACTTGATAAATTTTCATAAATGAACATATCATTGAAACCAGCACCAAGATCGAGAAGTAAAATATTATCAGGACCTCAGAAGTTCCACTTATGCCTTCTTTTTGTACTTATCCAACCCCCCAACAAGAGTAACTATTATCCTAACTTCTAAAACCATAGATCAGTCGTGCCTGTTTTTGAATTTATATAAATGGAATTATACTGTATGTACTCTTCTGTATTTGGTTTCTTTCATTCATCATGATCTTTATGGATTCCTTAGTACATTGTTCCTGTTAGATATAATCTGTTCCCACAATTTATTGGCTTTTGGATAGCTTTCAGGTTAGGACTATGAGAGATAGTGCTTCTCTGAATATTCTTGTGCATGTCTTTAGATGAATATATTATGTATTTCTATTAGGTATTTCCCTAGGAGTTAAATTGCTAGGTTTTAAAGGATGTTCTGTTCTGCATTAGTGTGCTGGCTGTTGTATCCTTATTTGAGGAAAAGCAGAAGTGTTTTCTCACAAAGAATGTCTACATACAGGCCGGCTACATAATTTGCAGGGCACAGTACAAAATAAAAATACAAGGTCCCCTTTTTAAAAAAAGCAGTAAAAAGTGAAGTTAGAAGTATAAATTTTTTTCCTCTTTCTTATGGTCTTTCTCTTGACTTGGTACATAATTAGATTCCCAGGAAAGAAAAATTAAAAAGTTAAAATTATTAGCAGGAATTTTACCCTTTATATCTATGTTGTAAAATAACAGTTTTAAATGCAACTATAACAGCATTCAGCTTGTACGTGGAATCACCAAAGTTGCATAATTCTTATTTCATAAGCTATCTCGAGCTGGCCAGAACCAACACAATCCAAACTCAACAAGGTTGGAAGAAGAGAGGGGCCCCCTGGCACAGATCTGGCCAAAGAAACTCTCTCACTGGGGCATGGGATTCTCACAGTTGCCTTCAGACCCTCACAAGGAATCAGGATCCCCCCTGTGGCTGGCAGGTCTGAGGAAGGCCAGGTTCCTCCTTCCACCAGCCGCTGGAGCAACATGCCAGGCCCCAGCTCAGGGTGGGCTCTAGGGAAATTGAGGCAGGCATCTCCCCTTTCCTTGAGCACCCCATCCCAAGCTACAGCCATCCCTAGGTACGTACAAAAATGGCCATTCATCACAAGGGGACTCCTATAAAAGAAATGCTTGTGGTAAATCCCTCATACATGCTTATACCTTTCTGCAACATTTGCAATTATATTTGAAATACTAAAATCAGAAACAAAAGCATCTTTGAGCTGAAAAAGGAGATGATGTAAAAGACAATATCCAGAGAGAATTGAATGATAGTGAAAAGAAAGATAAAGTACCATGGCTTAACCAAAGAGAGACCAGGACAGGAAACTCTCTGAAAAGGAGAGAGCTGAAAGTAGCAAAAACAAACAAGCAAGGAGTCAAGTTCAGGAGGTCAGCTAAGGTAAGAAGGAGCAGGAAATTTCCAGAGCTCTTGGAAGTCAAGCATGTCCTTAGAGAGAAAACACACAATGCATATTTGTGAATTAAAGTTCTACAGGTAAGATTCAGACAAGAGAAATAATCACAGTAACACTGGTGAGCTCTCAATGGAGGCCACTTGCAATATAATTATTTACAGTTTTTGATGATAGTAAGTAGGTGAAGTTAGACCTATAGGTATTAGCTACAGAATTTTAAGACATTTAGGTGTAATCTGCCTCTACCTGAGGGAGAAGTTCTGAGATCACATGAGAATCAATTGAAGTAAAATATATGTGAAGGAAATCATATCATAGCAGAGGAAGTAAATGATATATTATTACCAACAGGCCAGCCCACCCTCAGGAAGATAGACTTGGGGAAGAAGCTCATGCAGGGCCTAGAATCAGATTCTAATTGACTTGGGCATGGAATTCTGGCATTCCAAGTTCCTCAAAAGTGGTCAAGAAGAGCGGCTTGTACAGGACATTTCCAGTTGTCTCTGTGGACTCCTCTATCTGTGAGGTGGATATGGCCAGAGGAGGCCAGAGCAGGGACCAGGGTAGAGGCCCCCAGTACTCAGCTGTAAGGATGTTTGACTCCCACCGTGACTACTACCATTATTACCCTCACCAGCTGACTCACCCACCTGTCTTTACTCCCTGCCCTATAATATTCTGATCCTGATTTTCCTTATCCCAAGGAATGGCTCTGGTTGTCACAACTCTGTAACTTGTATAGCTTCTTTTTATTTTTATGAATTATGACAAATTCAAGGCTGGCTTGTAGCGAAGGATGGCCATTTTGCTTTCCCTTGTTTCAGCAATGTTAACAAAAAGCACACTGAGCAACAGAACATATTCTTCTAGGGATAATTTAAAGAAAAAGTGCATTTGAAATAGGCAGATCCTGACTTCTAAGGATTTTAGAAATAATTTCGTTAAACTCTGACATCTAGCACTACTTGAGTACTATAGACCATTTTGCCCTCTTAGTTCACTGCTTCTACAATTTAACCTGCTGTTTCTCAAAGTAGTCATCAAAATTTCCATTGTTTTCAATAGCTATAAATGCAGATAAGTGCTCAAATCTTCTAATACATTAACAATGGCCACAGTTAAGGGTAGTTTCTAGATGTTTGTTTTTCTCTAAATATCTCAGACTGATGAAATCCAATTTCTTGGAGAATAACTTAAAGTTGTCATGTGATTGCCCACATCTGGAAGATAGTTTTTAGGATCTGATCATCAATAGAAGTTTGGAGTATAAAAGCTAAATGGTGAATATGACATGAAAATATCCCACAGGGTCATATCAGAGAATGTCATTTTTCTTCACAAATTTGGAATGCTTTTCCATGCATGTTACAAACTAATCATTTCATTTGATGTATTTCAGGTGTCAGCATTGGCTCCTTACACTGACATTTTATGATCAGTCACAACAGTCTACTTCAGCTTCCGAATGTAAAATCACAGTCCAGACCCTGTTGCCTCTGTTCTGCTGTGTGCATATAAACTTTACTGAATCTTATGTTTATTTTTTTAAGACAATGAACCTGAACCATAACTAGTTAATGTTGATAATTTACTTGATGCTAATGTTCTAAGACATAATCTGGATTAAGAAGTGAACTGGTAAATACAGTTTGTCATATACATGTTCAGTTAGTCATATACCAAAAAATGCGAGAAATATGCACACATACCTACTGAAAATAGGGTTATTCATGTCAAAGTATTTACAATATCCATACATAAGGGTGTTATGTGATAGAGTCCTCCGTGGGTCTCTAGCACTCCTGTATGTCCTGCTGGCTGTGCCGAGACTGCCTGCTTTTTACCCAGACCATTTTTCAGGTTGTCTTTGCAGTAAACAACCTTGAGGGATGAGGTAACAATGTCTCCCTTTGGGACAAAGAGAAGCCTTGTCTACAATTTGCTATAAAAAGGTGGGTTCCTCAAGCTCAATGTTCCTCAGCTGTGATATAAAGTCACTGCATAGGCAGTGTCCATCTGAATCCATATTAAGTTGCCCCTGTGGGATTTGGGGGCAAGGGTAGCAGATACACATGCTGATACTCATGCTGCTTGCAGGGCCCTGAGTAATAAAGTTTTTGCTTTTGATCCAGGAGTCTTGTGTCTTCTGCCAGCATCTATGAACTGGTAGTAGGATAATTTATTTGCTTGTAAGTAGGGTTAAATCTATTCCAAGACAAAGGGACACAAATATAAAATACTGAAGTAAAATTAAAATGGGATATCCAAATAGTTCAACTTTAGGTTTCATTTCCAAGGAAAATGGAAAGAACAAAATAAACTAAGGAAGAAAGAAAAGAAAGAAACTGTTTCAGAGATATCAAGACAAGGACATTTAACTTACTGTAAACTAATGCTCATCCCCTTAAAAATGTTAATTTTCCTTTTAATTGTATGGGTGTTCTGCCCAAATGCCAGCTGGACTAAGGGACTTGCCTACAAGAGCTGACTTGATATATGGCAGAAAGCATTTATTTTAGATAAGATTTTGTAAACAAAACACAGCTGCTGCATTCATTTAAGCAGTAAATACATTTCATCTTGAGTCAAGGAAACCATTTAGCTAATCTGCTTCTAAAGCAAGAATTTTAAAATCATAAAAAATAAAATCAGCAACTTATAGTGTATCTCAAATATGTGAGGCACATAAATCAAAATTCAATACTTGAACAGCACATTTCATTTGGGCTGGACCTTAAAGTTCCAATGAAATAACTACAAAGTAATGGTAGTTAAGTATGAGCATATGGATAGGCAAAAATGTGCCTTGACAACTAGTATCACAAGTACATATGGAAAAGTCACACCTATTTTACAGTTGAAAACTTAAAAAACAAACCAAAAAACCACTTACTAATGGCCATAGTAGACAGGCACACTGAGTTCAATTATGCTTCTATTTTACCTGTTTTCTAAAAATTAATCAGCTAATTATTTAGATGGTCAGCATTTATCAAAAGTAGCAGCCTAATAGCATTTGCTAAATCCAGAATTCTTTGGTGTGAAATGCATATTATGAAAATTACTCATGGAATGTGGATATAGGCTTACCTACTGATCACTCCACATCTGAATACACATGTTCTAATTCTTGCCTTTCTGAACTTAAATATAAATAAAAAATACAGTTTACTAACTTGTTAATGCACTTGGTAAAGTAAATACACAAACCAAACCTGGAGAACAAGGAGGATAAGTAAAGGTCTTGTGTTTTAACTCACATGAATATTTACTATTAGCCACTCTTTCTCATACACAAAAGAAAAATAATTAAATGCAAATGAAATATGTAGATGTGAATACTCTATTGCCAGTTATATCAATAGGTCAATTACAGCAAAATAAATATGGATATTTCTATATTTAAGACATAGTGACATATCCCCATCAACAATTAAATTAATCAATTCCTGAATTTGACTTGGTACTCATAGTGCAGGGAAGATGATAAATGTAAGTATGTAAGTATTATAAAATTTTAGGCCAAAATGATTGTCATTTTAAAAAGTAAATTTTATTCCAATTTTTCTCGTTCTTCTAAGTCTAGATTTGAAAATAAAATTGTAAAACTAAGAAACATTCAAAAGAATATTTCAATCATTTCTGAATGACTGGATTTCATGTCTACATGGTTTACGTGGCTTTTATTATAAGCATATATCATCCTCATCTGAATTTTACATGTATCCATTAATACTAAACTCATTGCTATCAAATTAAAACTGCCTAAGTCATTTATTTCTTAAAAATAACTTCATGGTAACTTTTAAAAATGATTTTAATTAAGGTAGAGTTTTGGTAGCAATGTTATTTCTATGACAAATGATTTCGGTGTAGTTCTTTCAATGTAATGTTCAAAGTGAACAATTCTAATTGAGAACACATTTAATGAAATTTTAGGCTTTTGATTTCAAATGACTCGCCCCCTTAAAATTATTTCTTTGCAATGTTTTCAAGTTGCATTGAGTTATAGGGATTTGGAGAGAAACTAATTTTACCAACAATTTTATGAGTTGTTTATATTACAGAATAGGAAAGTCCAAGTTGGATAATATCTAACATTTAAGAGCTGCACAATTTGAAAACAGCTAAAGGTCAGTTTGATTGTAACAAGAGCTTTTAAACTACCCTGCTGAGTGTTGAAATTAAGAAACAATTGAACCATACAAAAATGCAAAGATATTTTACAAAATTGTTGAAATTCCAAAGACAGAAGACTTTAATAGTAACTAAGGAATGCTTTGATAGCATAATAGGCTACAGAGAAAATAAAAGAAAAAGCAAGAGATTTCATGGCCTTGGGGTATATCTTATATTAAATACCTTTTTTGATCTATTTAAAAATGAAAAATAATATCTTTAGAATTTTTATTATACTAATTAATAATTTATTGACACAAACAGAACTTTCTCATTGACTTCTTATGATCTAATCATTTTATGATAAGTGGGGTCTTATGAAATGATGGATAGAGAAAGAGAGCAAGAAAGAAATTTTTTAAAGAGAGAAATGAGAAAAGGAAGACCAGAAAGGAGAACTAGCTGTCTAAACACTTAGCTGACATCAATACTTTCATCATCCCTGAAATCAGTTCATTGCTTTAAATTATTTAATGTGTGTGAAATAAAATTGATATTTTATGGCAAGACAAGAAAAATTTAAACAAAAAATTTTCTCTGCCTTTGGCCTCCTCTCTCCCTGCACTGTGCATTGTGTATCTACATTATGCATCGACCAAACCTCTCCCATCAGCACAAATACCTGCTCAACCATAAAGAGCAACATCCTTCTAGCATCAACAAGTCCTTAAAAGATAACATTCCTTCTTCAGCTTATAAGAGGTCATGATAACGCTTAGCTCTGGATTGTGTAAACTGTCAATAACACGTCATTTAATATACTGCCCTGTCTCAAAAAACTTTACAACTGTGCTTTGACTTCTTACTGGTGGAACAGTTCTCAGAACTTTCTGAGATGCTCTTCCTGGGTTATAATCCTCAAATTTGGTTTGAATAAAATTTTCTATTTCTTTCTTAGATTAATTAATTTAACTGATTAATAATTTGTTGCCATGTATATAGGGAAAAATCTTAAAGAACAAATATT
This sequence comes from Orcinus orca, assembly GCF_937001465.1. NCBI lineage: Eukaryota > Metazoa > Chordata > Mammalia > Artiodactyla > Delphinidae > Orcinus > Orcinus orca. The sequence continues at coordinate 69,725,336 of NC_064565.1, forward strand.
ACATTAATTATCACAAATTCACTGGCCTTTCTTTCTTTTTTTTTTTTTTTTTTTTGCTGTATGCGGGCCTCTCACTGTTGTGGCCTCTCCCGTTGCGGAGCACAGGCTCCGTAGGTGCAGGCTCAGCGGCCACGGCTCACGGGCACAGCTGCTCCACAGCATGTGGGATCTTCCCGGACCGGGGCACGAACCAGTGTCCCCTGCATCGGCAGGCAGACTCTCAACCACTGCGCCACCAGGGAAACCCCACTGGCCTTTCTTTAAAATAAGAAGTCAAACTACAATACTAAAAGGTTAAGTTTTACTGAATTATACTGCCAACAAGCTTTTGAGAGTTGCAGAAAATTTGCTTATTTCTTTGGCTGAATCATTATGATTTAAATAAGAATATCACTACTTCATATATATCAAATCTCAGCAGAAGTAATTAACATTAATAACGCCCTGGGTAAAAGACTTATGAGAAATTTAAATGTTTGTACAAAATACCTCTTAATGTTTTCTGAAATTGAAATAATTCAACTTAAAAAGACAAAAGTACAAAATAATATTACCTTCAAATTCACATTAAACATCCAATAACCACTCAAGACACTTTCTCCAAAGAAAAGCTGTAAGAGTCTTTAACATGTTTCTGCACTATCCATGAGCTTTTCAAGAACACTTGGCATCTAAAGAGATAATAAATACTTAGAGCACAAAGTTTACTCTTTTCCACAGAGCCTCATAATAATGCTTTAGTCAAAATCTAAGCAGTAATGTAATTCCTAAGAGTAAGAATACAATATTACTGTGTCCATTTTGTATTTTAGTATTAAATTGCTTTGGATGGAGTCTGGAAGAAACTAGCTTTATAACTAACTCTGTTTTGTCTAAGTAATGTTAGGTTCCATGATTTTAATTTCAATTGTCCCATTATGCATTTTAAAGGCAGCTCCGTTGAGTTAAATACATGCCTCAAAGAAATAAATTGTTATCAGTAGATCATGAAATAATTAGATTTCCAAGCAGTTTGTCCCAAGGTAGCCTTTGGTCCCACTGATGCCTGAGCTCTAGAATTCTAGATAAAGGGAGATGGAAGTGGGATAGGGCGCCCCTTTCACTGTGATGAGCACTGTTGCAGTTCTTACCTCTAGTGGATGGACATTTGTTGGTCGCCTTTCAACCAGTTCTTAGCCACCTTCTCTTTTTTTCATAATTACTTGAATTTCCCAGCTTCATGCTTTGAGTGTACATGACTCCACTCTTCTACACTCAGAGTTATCTTTTCAAGGACAGATACAATGGTATCACCTTTTCGTGTAAATCCTTTAAGGGCTTTCTAATGTTCATATGCTCATCAGAAGCTATGGACAGCCTGATTCTCACTTTCCAGACTCATCTTCCTCAACTCAGCCACTCCCTCCCTCAGGGGACACCTAACCACTCGACGTTTCTTAAGTCAACTTATATTTTTATACCCCCAATCCTTTGCTCATGCTCTTTCATCTGCATGCTTTCTAAAATCTTAATATGCTTTCAGGCAACCACCTCTATGAAGTTTGGTCTGACTCACTAATCAGAATTGATCTTTCCTCCTTTGTGTTATCCAATGATGTTTTTTAATCCCTTGTCATCTCCATTGCCTAATCACCACGTTTTTCCTTTGGAATCACCTCTGTGCCTCCTCTAGCACTTTGTTCAGATTTATAACATAGTATTTATTGCATTGTATTATATGGTACACCTGCATTTGTATTTTGCTGTTTTCTTGAAACACTATGAGTTTCTTGGCAGCAGGGATATTCAGTTAATGGCTAACATTTATTGAGTGCTTACTCAATAATGCCAGGCATGAATCTAAGCACTTAAAATGCATAAACCCATTTGATCCTTATAACAACCTTAGGAGGTTAGACTATTATCATTCCAATGCTAAAGATGAGGAAACTAAGGCAGAGAGAAGTAACTTCCTCAAGGCTTTGTTTCTTGTTATTGGAAGAGACAGTATTCAAACGGAGGCCATCTGAATCCATAACCCCCACTGTTAATCAATTTTCTACATTGCCTTTTTCCTTTCTTTCTTTCATTCTTCCTTTGTTTTTGTTTTTTTTTTTTACTTTTCAGTGCCTATTATAGTTTCTAACTGTAGCTCTGTATGTTTCTTGAACAAATTAATTAACATTGTTTGAACACACATGAGTGGGTCTTGGGGAAAGGTAGGCACAGTGTCTTCCCAAACAAACTCTTAAAAAGTGTAACAAATCTAAGTTAAATTATATATAAACAGTTCTGTTTCCTTAGTTTGAAACTGATGATAACCAGAATGCATTTGAAGAAAAATTTAAGTACACTCTTCCAGAGCACACTAACTCACTTAATTGATTTTTTTAAAGGGCAAAACAAAAATGATCATGTTAAAACTTGTAATAAATAATGGCAATAAAGCCCTCCATCCTATACTTGAGGGGTTTCATTGGAGTGACTTTGTAACGTAAAACCTCTTTTAGAGATGACAAATTTACAGCCTTTCAGCTGACACCTCAGTGATTAATGTAAATGACTTTTTCAGTTTGAGATCGGTTGCTGGGTCTAAGGATTCAGATGCCTAAGTTTATATCTGAACTAATACATTTCCCTCAGTTTGAAACATCAATTTTATGCATCAGAAAGATTATTGATGTCATTTTAGTAAAGTTTTTTTTGTTGTTTGACGTCCATGTCAGCATAATAATTGAGTAGTTAAAATCTGTACAGGATTGTATGTCATAGACACACTTTATGCTGCTGAGAATAAAGCTCCCAGAAGTCAAGAAAAGTAACAGGGAAAAGGTTACAGAAGGCATTTTCCCATGAGCTTTTATCCCCTGCATTCATAAACCTTCCTGTCTGGGGAAACTTAGATGGTCAAGCCACATCAAAATATACCCAGCAAAGAAGGGTAGGCTTATCCCGAGATTACCCAGCAATGACTTGTTTATTTATCTTTGTTTCTTGAAGATGGTCTGATGATTTTATGAGTTCAAACCGTCAATTCCTAAATTCTATAGTCTTCAAAGTGGAACCCAAATATCACGTAGGACATGCTATAGAAGTTTCAATGTAGTGTTCCTCTTCTTCACAGGAATTATCATAGGACATCTACAGATTTAAAATGCATGACTCTGGGCTCCTTTTCCTTCCTGATTTCATTGACTCCAGACACTGACTCTGACACTGTTTGGAAACACTCAACATACACATTGCTTCTGGAGAACAAATGATGAATTACTACATTTCCTAGCGAGCATTTTTTGTGATTCATCTTAGATTATATTATCTCACGTGGAAGAATTGTTGTATTTTACATTTTAAAATATTAACTTCTTTATCATGATCTTTTAAATTTGTATAATGCCGTCTATCACTCATAGAGAGTGAAGGAATAGGATTTGGCCAATATCCCAGTTTTATCTAACTTGGTTCAGAAGCTAACTATAGCATACTTTGTGAGGCTCTGTGGGGGCAGCTTAAAGACCTCACTAGAACACTCTCTGAATTGCAAGACCAAACATGGGGATAGAAGGATCCATTATTTTTATTGTTTGTTCCAGTATGAAGCAGTTTTTTTCTAACTTAGGGTTGATTTAACCATTAGGCACAGTGAGTACAGTGTCTAGGGTCCATGATATATTTAGAGACCCATGGAAATGTTCTAATTTTAATTTCCTTTAAAATATGAAGAAAAAGTGAATATAATAGTAATGCATATATCATAATGAACCTCACCTGGATTTATTTTTTTCCTATGGTGAAAGGAACCCATGAAAGCAAAGTGTCCATAGTCCAAGAAAGTCATAATGCAGCCTTGAACTTAGTTGATCTTTTATTGAGTGGACACTTGACAAGCTTCAAAATATTACTGTGGTTTTCAGAGAAAAATCCCTAGACTAGTAAACAAGTCCTGGTTCCACAAGTTAGGAGTTTTGTCAATTGGAAAAATCACTTAACCTCCTCTACCCTCAGTTTCTTTCTCTATAAACAGGAGTAATATTAATAATGGCTATGACTAGGGAGAACAGTATGGAGATTCCTTAAAAAACTAAAAATAGAGCTACCATATGATCCAGCAATCCCATTCCTGGGCATATATCTGGAGAAACCCATAATTAAAAAGGATACATGCACCCTCGTGTTCACTGAAGCACTACTTACAATAGCTAGGATATGGAAGCAACCTAAATGTCCATAGATGGAGGAATGGATAAAGAATAAGTGGTACATATATACAATGGAATATTACTGAGCCATAAAAAATGAAATAATGCCATTTGAAGTGACATGAATGGACTTAGAGATTATCATATCGAGTGAAGTAAGTCAGACAAAGACAAATATCATATGATATTGCTCATATGTGGAATCTAAAAAAATGGTACAAATGAACCTATTTACAAAAAAGAAAATTGAGTCACAGATGTAGAAAAGAAACTTATGGTTAACAAGGGGGAAGGGGGGAGGGTTAAATTGGGAGATTGGGATTGACATATACCCACTACTATATATAAAATAGATAACTAATAAGAACCTACTGTATAGCACAGGGAACTCTATTCAATACTCTCTAATGACCTATATGGGAATAGAATCTAAAAAAGAGTGGATATATGTATATGTATAACTGATTCACTTTGCTGTATACCTGAAACTAACACAACATTGTAAATCAACTATACTCCAATAAAAAATAATTTAAAAAAATAATCATGGCTATGTATTTAATACTCTCCTAGGTACATTACTTCATTTAGTCCTACAACAACTTAGAAAAGGTTACGCTGAATGAGGCAGACATTCCAATCACCATTATACATCTGCCTATACCAAGGATCAGAGGGCTGACCTGATTCCCCCAAGTACCTACAAAAATGTATTGAGTGGTAGAGCAAACATCTGAAGCCAATCTCATTTGAACACCTGCTCTCATTCCAGTCAGTACGCAGATCCATAAACGAATGAAGTGATTTCTAAATATCAAAGAATCATTTAAATGTAAAGTATTTAATTGCAAATGATGACATTTGCTTTTGCTAACATTTTTTCCCCATTTTTGATCCAAATATGAGAGCTGTTTATAGATGAAACTACTTGTTTGTCATCTAGGTTTTAGTCAAACTCATAAAACTACAGTATAAACCTAAGTATGTGGGGTATAAGGAAAATATAGGAAGTGTCAGGTTTCCTTTAATCTATTCTATACACACAAATACACAATTCAATCTCACAGATGTGCATGTATTATTTCAGTCATACATAGGTGTGTATTATGAGGAAATTGCTGGTAAATTATTAAATTCAAATTAAGTTTTAAATTGTTCAAAAGACAGTTGGGTCCTTTAAAAACAAATTAATTCAGCAGGAAACAAAGCCACTTTAGAAGCAAAATGTTTTTGAACCACACCACACTTTTCATGTGGAAATATTAGTTGGAAAGGGCAAGTAAGGCTCTAACATAGAGAAGGTAAGGAAACTAAAGTTTTTTCAACATTTTGTGGTCCAAGAAGGCTCCTGTTTTTCCCCAAGTGCCAAATTTTCCAGTTGAGAGGGTAGCAGCGGCTAAGACATCTCCCGAGCAAAAGGAACAGATTCAATTGCAGGTCAGAAGAAATACCACAGACTAGAACCCTAGGATGTTAGTGGTAAAAAGGATGTGGTTTAACATCTGTTCTCCCTTCACTTTATGAAAGAAAAAAACTGAGGCCAGGTGGTGAGATGATTTGAGCAAATTAGTGGCAGAATTTGTTTACTAGTCTTGTAGTTCCTTCATAATAACAAGAGAAGTATTGGTGAGAGGAACATGCATTCATCCTGCAAACCAAGCCAGAAGACAAAGAAATGACAATTTAGAAATTTATCAGTTAAAGGAGGAAGCTCCCCAGGCCATTTGTGGGGTAGACATATATAATCTTACTAAGAATTATTGGAAACATAGTGGTCAGCAGTGGCATAGCCATCTCACACCAAGACAGAAATAGGTGATAAAAACATTGAACAATGATAGGTAATCACAAGAATAAAAGGTGACCCACTGTCCTGGTTTGCTAAGGGTTGAAAGGGTTCCCAAGACACAGGATTTTTAGTGCTAAAACTGACAATGTTCCAGACAAACCAGAATAAGATGCGAAAAATGTTTTTCTTTAAATTTTCAAGTTACATTTTTATCTTCCTTTTATTTTCAAATTTGTCGAGAATGTGGTTGTTGATATTTAATAACCATACAGGTATATGCACATATATCGCCATACAGAAGGAAGAAAACAAGACAAAGACATTATGTCTTAATGGGGGAAGAGAGACAGAAAATAAACACAATAAATAAATGAAGTATGTAATACATTACAAAATTCTAAGTGTTGTTTAAAAAGCTAGAACAGAGGAGAGGGATTGATCCAGGGAAGCAACCTTAAGTAAGATGTTCAGGGAAGAAGCTTACTAAGAAGATGACATTTGAACATAGACTTCAGGGAGGTAAAAGTCAGCAACGTGGATCATTGGGGAGAAGTGTGTTCCTGGCAGAAGGAACAACACATACGGAGGCTCTAAGCAGGGAGCAAGCTTTATGTATTTGAGGAAAAGTGAAAGTCCAGGGTGGGGCTGGGAACAGAGTAGGAAGAGATGAAGTCAGAAAGGAAATTCAAATTCTCCTAGACTATTTAGCTGCAGCGTGCAACACTTACTAGAACAACAATATTAACCATGGGGTGGTTTTATCAGGAGGGATTAGAAACGAATGCCTCTAGAGACCAACAAGGCAATGGTCTCACTAAGAGATGTTTACCGCAAACTACAGATACAAGATTTGAGAGACTTAGAGCTCTGAGGAGCATGAGTTTTACAGATTGAGGAGAGATAGAGTCAGTACTTATTGTGTTTAAAAATGAGCATAAATAACTTTGGAAAATATTCTATATAACACGAATAACATTTTATATTTGTAGTAATTTGCTTTGTATCTTAATAAGAGGCAAAAGTGATATTAACTACACTGATATTAATAAAGAAAACTAATTGCATTTCACAAATATGTGTGAACTTCATCAGTTTTAAATTTCATAACAGGGAACTAAGCTTGGAGAAAACATTTCTGATGCAACAAGTGAAATGACTAAGAATTCAACACACATCTTCTAAAATTGAAGTGCAAGCCAATAGATATTTTACAGATGTGTACACTATTAGCCAGTATTTCCTCTGTGGTGGTGGTGGTATGAAGAGCTAGAAATAGTACTGGGCTATTCAGAAGTCAGGAGATGTGGTCTAATTCTCAGTAGCTAACTAAATAACTTGAGAATCTTCTCCACTCCTTATACCAGCTCTTTTTCTATTTGGATTGCTATCATGGGCTATTAATCAATCGAGGCTTTCTCCTCTCCAATCTTCTCTTCCCAAAGTTATCTTTTCAATTGCAAACATGATCACATGATTATGCTATTCTCTTAAAATTCTTCAGACACTCTTTCTAAGCTTCAGAGTAAATTCTAATCCTTATTTCATAACATGAAAACTATTCATAACCAGATTTGTCTTGGTCTCATTTCCTGATAATTCTGTGCCTGGAATCTACATCTGTTTTCCCTTTATGCCCTCAATAATGCCATTTCCTCTATCTACTAGTGTGTTTCTCTTATCCTCATTCCAATTAGTTCCTCACTTCCATTAATTCTTGCTCAATCTTCAATTCCTCTATGAAGCTTTCCTTTACAGTGCCTCCCCACTCCACTCCTCCTCTGTGTCTCCAAAGCAGACCCCTTTAAAAGTGTTATCACATTGGATTTTAACAGATTCTTTATTCTCTGTCTTCTCTACCAGGATGAATTTTTTGAGCACAGGAGATGAGTCATTCATCTTTGTATCACTAACTCTTGGGACAGTGTCTGGCATCTAAATAATACTTGTTAGAAAGATGGAAAAATGGATAGTTTGATGAATGAATGAAATGATGACTATGATTTGGGACAACTTTATTTAAACCACAGCTTTTCATCTATGAAGGTATTTTTATTTTGCTAACATTCAATTTAAACATGAAATCTGATTTCTGGCAAATTTCTACCACTAGCATTTTCACTAACATTTTCATTTTGACCCCCAACAATGTTGCAATCATGCATTTTAAAATTTCATTTATAATTATGGAATTACTAATCAAACCTAAATATTAAATAATAAAGTAAATAACCTTATATAGCATTGATTTTCAGCTTCTTTTATTAGCATCACTAAGTCACACAAGATCTTGTACAGAATACACAAAATAGTAAAAGTACAAATCATAGCTATTCAAGTTGACACTGAAATGGAGACATCCAGCCTTTCACACTTATTTTCCTCTCCTACTTTCCTCCTGTGGGACTGCAATGTGTATTTGCCATATTATTTAAGAATACTCAATTCTGCTTTGGAGAAAACAAGAAAACAAAATGGAATAAATGAAACTCTCAAGAAATATTAACTAGAGACAGTAAGCAAGCAGTTGGTTTCAAAGGCATAGGTAAAATTCATGTGTTACATATAGATAGAAAGTAAATTAGTAACTTGTAAGATATGGATATCTATATTATAGATAGAGTAAATGGAATATATGATTAAAAATGAATGGAATAAACAGGAGTATCACAGATGGAAACAGAAAAATCAAGTCACAAGATATAAATCATGCCACCCTCAGATTGAAAGGTACATCATCACTAAGTCAGCCACCCATTTGTGACACACATCATGGGTCCATTTTGGTCCCATGTATGTTCTGCCCCACATGTGCAGAGAAAAGTCAAGGCTATTCAACAGGTCATGTGAAAGTGACAGCAATTGACTAGGTCCTCCTCCTAAATAGAACAAGAATGTGTTGGTAGAAAGTACCTACCTTCCCTGAGCCCTCTTGTTCAATGTAATGTTTAATCACATTTTCAGTAAGAAAGTCTGATGTAGCAGAGAGAGAGGCAGGACATATAAATATTCTGCAATATAGGATTTAGGTCGGTGGTACTTTCACACCTCTTGTACTATATCCCAAGTATGTTAACCTATCCTCAACTCTTTCCCCTGCTTCTTGCTGTGTGCTTTCATTTGGTTCAATAAACCATTTGATTCAAGAACCTTAGTTTGGATCTGTGAGTCTTTCTGTCCTTTGACTCCTGCGAATGTCTGTCAGTCAATATGCTTAGAGGCAACGATTGCCTCAATGAAATTTCCCACATAACAGGGGTGCCTGAGACTGTTTTCTGTTTGGTAAACACAATTATAAAGCAATCTTACAAATCAATAAATATTAGCCTACTTTTTTAAGCCTTTCACTAATCTTAACTGTTATCAATCATGATTTAATTTAACATGGCTTTTACAGCATTCCCAGACTACATCAGAACACTGTTTTTCAAAAACGTACTCTGAATTCTTTTCTAGGAATCTTATCCCTTACAGGAAGTGCTAGTATAGACCTCTGACATTTCATGAGAGCTTGGCATCAAAATACATCCAACTTTTGTCTCAGCTTTCAATGCTGTCCCTCTGACTTATACACTTTATTATTCTATTAAGGGCATAGCAAATAAAGGGATAGTTTAATTTTTATTATTCCTGATGAAGTTTTAAGATTCAAAATAAAACAATTTGTAGGTTACTTTTCAAATAGACATAGACAATATGTCTATATCTTTTCAAAGAGACTATAAACATAATACAGACTCCTAGAGTTTGACAGACATTATGCTAGGTTGAACTATATGAAGTTAACATTTTTGCAAGTCTAAAAGAACCAAATATTGGCACCTTTATGTAATTCACATTAATAGATCTGCTGCTCTAAACATTATCTGGTTTAGGCCCCCTTAATTAATAATTTTTCAGCATCTGATTGAGAACTTCTAATGTTTCAATTGGCTCTTAAAGCAATTCCTTCCATTATTGAACAATTTTAACTTATGGAAAATTCTTCCTAAATTTGACTTAAAAATCTATACCACTATAACTTCAGTATATGAATAGGGTGTTTATATTCTTTATCATGCAAGCCAGAACATTTCTGAGAATGAAATAGGACACCCTTAGTAAATATAGGGAGACAGCAAGTATAAACTGAGACAATGCCAGGCAAATAAGCAGATATAATCATCCTATGTATGGGTCACAATGAATTTATATGATTCCTGCTTTACAAGCTATCCTTTAAAATATCTGATGATTTCTACAATCGCTGTTTTCTCCTGTCTTCATGAAATTAAACACAGCTATTTTTTTTAGATCATCCCTCTGCTGGCATGACTTTAAGCATTATACATTTAATGCAGTTTAGTATAAATACATTAAATATGTATTACAAAGCAAGGAGAATCATATTAAACTAAATCTTCTAAACTAAAACTCCTCAATCACAAAATGGACAAATTGTAAAACTAATGGAAATGCACATTCCTAAGTTAATTCTTGGTTGTAAATCACTGGCTCCTTGTATGCTCTATCTTTCCTTCTTCCTGTTTATATTCTCTCCTTAACCTCCCTTTCTCTCACCAATATCTTGGGCCTGAAATGACAGAATTAATGTTTAGATTTTTATTTTTTTCTCAATATTAAAAATGTGCTGACTCGTCCTAGAATCCTTTTGATTGAATATGATACAAATATCCACTTGCTAGTTTCCTTGAGTAGAAATCTATTCCTCATTTTGTATAGCCATCTATGGAACTGAACTCAAAGTAGGAGATGAAAAGAGTGCATGGAACTTATCACAGGGCTTTGCACCTGGTAAACACTTAATAAATCAGTGGTTCTCACCTCTGCTATTTACCAGACTCTTCCTAGGTGTGTAGCCAAATGTTGAAAGATGCTAAAGTGTCTGCAACGTGCAGGAATTTGCCTCCTAAGTACTAAGAGTCGTTAATGTGGCAATAAACAGCTATATTCAGTGACACACTGTTGAAAGGTGATGACGTGAATTCTGTGCAGTTGTGACTGCTTTTATAGGAATAGACACTGAGAAGTATCTCTACTAGAGTAGTTTTGAAAATTTAATTATTCCTTCTGTGTTTAGTGCTATTTTGACTTTTTAAAAAATCCCTTCAAGGGTGAAAAGTATGAAATCCACTGTAATAAATACTTATTTGCATAGTTGGGAATGACCAATATAAGTAAAAAGATGAGAAAAAATAAATAGAATGAGAGGTGTTTTCCTATGAGCCTTTATGGGTTAAGTGACATTTCGGTTAATGCTGAATCTAAAATCATAGTAATCTATTGCCTATGATTTGCCTTCTGTTTCTCTTAAAATTTATCACATAACCTTAAAAACCCTAAACTACCTCTATATAAAGTAATTTTATCTTCTCCTCCAATTAACTTAATAATCTATTATTCTTAAATTTTTAAATGAATTAAGTATTAACAGAAATTTTTAAGTACTATGATGATAGTGAGAAGTATGGACAGTATGAAATTGGAAGCTCATTTCACATTAAGAGACATTTCAAGTATGAGAAGTCAATCTGTTTATGTAAAGCTTTATTTTTGGACATTATCTGTCCCTTTAATATACCATAACTTCCTCAGACTCCATGGGTTACTATGGCATCCTGCTTATATTTGCTTCTGCTAATGTTCTTGAGTCCATTAATGTTCAATTGTAAAATTGTTTTGACTAGTAGACTTGGCAGTCATGGCTAATGTGGGACAAAGAGTCAGAGTGGTATAGAAATAGAGTAAAGCATCATTGTCACAAGCCCATGTTAAGTCATCACAGGCTTTTTTACTATGACAAGATAACCATAAACCTGACAAAACACCACAAACTATGAAAGCAAGTTTCAAGTATTTGTTGACCATCTTTCTTCAAATTCTTGTTGGTTGCTGTTACTGGTGAGACTGCTGTTAAAGAGATTAAAACACTCTTCAATCAGGGTAGGAAGAGAAAGAAGGCCAAGAGTAGGTGAAAAACTGAAGTATTATGAACAGCTTTATGGAAGGATAGGAAGAAGACTGTGGTCAGAAAGGGAACTTTCAAAATTCAAGATCTCAAAAATAGGACTATGGGAGTATGCTGCTGAAACAGGGAGGAAGTCATTGGATTAGAGAATTCTTAAGAGTTTATTAAATGGACTATCATTGAGCATACTGAAATTATGATCTTTCCGATGCCTTCAGGGACCTTCCAGCAAAGACAAAGAAAAGAAGAAAGAGAAAAAAACTGCAAAGAGAACCCTTATAAAGTTTACCATGAGATGGAGAAGAAGAAAGGGAGAATGAATCAAATGGGATGAATTAACATGTCTGAGAATTACAAGAGAAAAAATTTTCCAAGAGGTACAGGCTAGGCAGAAAGTCTTTGCCTACCTAAAGTAGCAGCTGGGTGGAATCACAACTTAATGTCACACAATTCTAAAATCATTAAAAAACATTAGAACAGTCCCAAAAAAGATCATGGAAAAAGTGGTTATAAAATATGCATTATAAACCTTTCTTAAATATAGATTTCTTCCACATTAAATTACTCTTTTAATACCTACGAGCATCAGTTTCTATTTAAGATCAAGATCCTGACAAATTTTGTTTTGTTAAGGAAAGAAAACCAGAAGAAACTTCTCCAAGCAATATTTTATTTGAAATGTTATTTTTAAGTAAGACCATCAGATCTCCTGACATGAAAACTTATTCTGATAAATGTTTACTATTAACAGGATTGAGGGAGCTGAGTGAAGGGAAAGGATTGTACTGAGATAAGATGCCAATAGCTGCAAATAAAAGTATGAGAAAACTCTCCCCACTCTCTCTCAGCAGACACTGAAATGTTTGAAACAGTGATGATGTGAAAATAGTAATGCAAAGAATTAAACAGGTAACATTGTTATACACCAGTATCATAGCACTTCTTTAAGTACAAAGGAAACAGAACATTCTGAATTAGTGAGGAATCCAGGGCTAGGGAGGGTGGAGATGGGAGACACACACTTCAACCCGGGTCTGGCTCTGGAGAGTGAGAATGTGCAATGTCTAAGAAGGTGCAATGCCACAACCTTTACTCCAAATTCAGAAGTTTTTCATACTGGATAACCAATCTGAGAATACTGGAGTACACACTAGAGAACCAAACAGAGAAATTCAGAACCGTGTTGAATGCTAAAGAATAAGGCAGACCAGTGGTTATCACCTGGGGAGCATTCCCATAAGAAGAAAATGCTGAAACACCAACCTGAAGTGTAATACAAGACTACTTCCTGGATAGAGGAAAGACTGGCCACGACAGCCCAGAAGCAGGGATGTCATAAGCACAGGGATTGAGGGTGGCAATAATGTACAGGTGGGGTATCTACTCAATACTTGTGAAATGGGACTAAGACAAAAGCCCAAGTCCTATGGACTAGGATACCATGTAGTGACAAGGCAGAATCGTTGAGGCTCGGCTGTTTCATGACCTCATAGAATGTCAGTTCTCATCTGTGGTTGTCCGTGAAGAAGACTTGAAGGAAAAAGGCATTAGAGGAGCTTGGCTGATTTACTTGGATCATGCATCTTGAGTATGAGAGTTTAGTATCAAATATGGCATCACAGCAATAATGGAAGGGGGCAAGTACTATCTAAGCTCTTTTTGAACAGGCCTAAGAATGGCCAAGTCTGTTGTGGGTACTGTTAAGAGATCAATTTCCAATTTTAATAAAATGGTGGAAGGCAAAGCCAAATGACAAGGGATTGATAAAGGAAGGAGGGAAGAAGAGGGCAAAGAAATCAACAGTGCAAATGACTTCTTCCACAATCTATTAGTAAAGCCACATTCCTTGTTTGAGAATTTGAACAGACTTATCATTAGGTTATCATTTGGTCATGGTGGAATTATAAACACAAATTCCAAGGGCAGTTCTAAAACTGTGGTAGAACTTGATTTTAAGATATTTACCCAGATGAACCAGAATAGGAAGGCTATTTCATAGATTTTCCTTAAAGTGAAACCCAAATTTCTCATGGGAAGAGTCACAGACTCCTCACAGTATATGAGAGCATCCCATGTAATAAACAAAGAAGTAAAGGACTGAAGAAAGATAAAAGATGGTACCTGATGAGTAGCAAAACTGAAAACTGGGTAGTGGGGTTTTTTTGTTTTTTTTTTTAATGCCTGAGCTTGTTTAAAGGCAGTGAAGAAGGAATTAAGGAAGAGACAGTTTTAAAACACATGTAAAAGGCAATATTTGGAGGAGAAATATGATAAGAAAGAAAGTGGAAATATTAATAGCATAGGAAAATAAATTAGACTTTTACATATGACTGCATTGAGTCACCAAATCACGTGCACCATTTTTTAAAATACATTTATTTATTTTATTTATTTATTTTTGGCTGCATTGGGTCTTCATTGCTGCGCTTGGGCTTTCTATAGTTGTGGCAAGCAGGGGATACTCTTGGTTGTGGTGCACGGGCTTCTCATTGCAGTGGCTTCTCTTGTTGTGGAGCATGGGCTCTAGGCACACGGGCTTCAGTAGTTGTGGCACACAGGCTCAGCAGTTGTGGCTCATGGGCTCTAGAGGGCAGGCTCAGTAGTTGTGGGAGATGGGCTTACTTGCTCCATGGCATGTGGGATCTTCCCGGACCAGGGCTCAAACCTGTGTCCCCTGCAGTGGATTCTTAACCACTGTGCCATCAGGGAAGTTCCCCATGTGCAACTACTTAAAGGTATTCACAGATATGTAGTAACTAGAAAAGGACAAAAGGACCTACTGTATAGCACAGGGAACTCTACTCAATATTATGTAATAACCTGTATGGGAAAAGAATCTGAAAAAGAATCATATATATGTGTATATCTGAATCACTTTGCTGTACACCTAAAACTAACACAGTATTGTAAATCAACTATATTCCAATATGAAATAGAAACTAAATTTTTAAAATAAATTAAAAAGATGATACAAACAGATGGAGAGATATACCATGTTCTTGGACTGGAAGAATCAACATTGTGAAAATGACTATACAACCCAAAGCAATCTACAGATTCAGTGCAATCCCTATCAAACTACCAATGGCATTTTTCACAGAACTAGAACAAAAAATTTCACTATTTATATGGAAACACAAAAGACCCTGAATAACCAAAGCAATCTTGAGAAAGAAATATGGAGCTGGAGGAATCAGGCACCCGGACTTCAGACTATACTACAAGGCTACAGTAATGAAGACACTATGGTACTGGCACAAAAACAGAAATATAAATCAATGGAACAGGATAGAAAGCCCAGAGATAAACCCACGCACACATGGTCACCTTATCTTTGATAAAGGAGGCAAGAATATACAATGGAGAAAAGACAGCCTCTTCAATAAGTGGTGCTGGGAAAACTGGACAGCTACATGTAAAAGAATGAAATTAGAACACTCCCTACCACCGTACACAGAAATAAACTCAAAATGGGTTAAAGACCTAAATGTAAGGCCAGACACTATCAAACTCTTAGAGGAAAACATAGGCAGAACACTCTATGACATAAATCACAGCAAGATCCTTTTTTGACCCACCTCCTAGAGAAATGGAAATAAAACCAAAAATAAACAAATGGGACCTAATGAAACTTCAAAGCTTTTGCACAGCAAAGGAAACCATAAACAAGACCAAAAGACAACCCTCAGAATGGGAGAAAAATATTTGCAAATGAAGCAAATGACAAAGGATTAATCTCCAAAATTTACAAGCAGCTCATGCAGCTCAATATAAAAAAAAAAAAAACCCAATCCAAAAATGGGCAGAAGACCTAAATAGACATTTCTCCAAAGAGGATATACAGCTTGTCAACAAACACATGAAAGAATGCTCAACATCACTAATCATTTGAGCAATGCAAATCAAAACTACAATGAGGTATCAACTCACACCTGTCAGAATGGCCATCATCAAAAAAATCTACAAACGATAAATGTTGGAGAGGGTGTGGAGAAAAGGGAACCCTCTTGCACTGCTGGTGGGAATGTGAATTGGTACAGCCACTATGGAGAACAGTATGGAGGTTCCTTAAAAAACTAAAAATAGAACTACCATACGACCCAGCCATCCCACTACTGGGCATATACCCTGAGAAAACCGTAATTCAAAAAGAGTCATGTACCACAATGTTCATTGCGGTTCTATTTACAATAGCCAGGACATGGAAGTAACCTAAGTGTCCAACAACAGATGAATGGATAAAGAACATGTGGCACATATATATAATGGAATATTGCTCAGCCATAAAAATAAATGAAATTGAGCTATTTGTAGTGAGATGGATGGACCTAGTGTCTGTCATACAGAGTGAAGTAAGTCAGAAAGAGAAAAACAGATACCCTATGCTAACACATATATATGGAGTCTAAAAAAAAAAATGGTTCTGAAGAACCTATGGGCAGGACAGGAATAAAGATGCATATGTAGAGAATGGACTTGAGGACATGAGGAATGGGAAGGGTAAGCTGGGACAAAGTGAGAGAGTGGCATGGACTTATAAATTCTACCAAATGTAAAACAGATAGCTAGTGGGAAGCAGCTGCATAGCACAGGGAGATCAGCTTGGTGCTTTGTGACCACCTAGAGGGGTGGGATAGGGAGGGTGGCAGGGGGACACAGGAGGGAGGAGATATGGGGATATATGTATATGTATAGCTGATTCACTTTGTTATAAAGCAGAAACTAACACAGCATTGTAAAGCAATTATACCCCAATAGAGATGTTAAAAAAAAACTAATAAATATTAATGGATTCTCCACCCCAATAATCCAATCATTCAATCAATAAATATTCACTAAGAATTTGGGGAATGATGGAGGAAAAATATTAGCCAGGGTACATATGTGTTCAAAATTTTTAAATTTTGTTAGGTAGATAAATCCACATAAAAGATAAGTGATTGTAGCATATGCTTAATATTATTTTTCTATGTGATGTTTAAAAATTTGTATGTGAATTTATTCATGCATCAAATTAAAATAGAAAACTCTCGAAGACTGGTATAATAGACGCTTGATGAATATCATCAGGAACACCTATATACACATACGGAAAAAATAAATTTTATCCTCTGCCTCACATCATAAACAAAAATTGATTTCAGCATGAATCAAAGACCTACACATGAACGATAAAATTATAAAGCTTACAGAAAAAAACAGAAAAATATCCTTGTGTAAGCAAAAATTTCTTGGGACACAAAAAGCACTAACTGTAAAAGAAAACTGATAAAGTTAACTTCATTAAAATTAAACTTCCACTCTTCAAAAGACACCATTAAGAATACCACTAAGGAAATGAAAAGTCAAGTCACAAGCTAGACAAAAATATTCACCAGACATATATCTGGCAAAAGACTCACATGCAGAACATTTAAAGAATTCCTACAAATCTATAATCAACAGAAAACAACCCGATAAATATGGACAAAATACCTGATTAAATACTTCATAAAAGAAGGTATTCAAGTGGTCAATAAGAACATAAAAAGATGTTCAATGTGATTATAGTCATTATAATAGTAAGGGAAATACAAATTAAATCTAATGAGTTACCACTTTGAACCCACAAGAATAGAATAAAATATTTTTTGTCAAGTGTTGCTAAGAAAGTGAAGCAAGTAGACCTCCCCTACATTGCTGGTGAGAGAGAAAAATTTTATTACCACTGCAGAAATTAGATTGGCAGTTTTTCTTAAAGTTAAATGTACAGCCTCTTTATGACCCAGCAAATCTACTCCTTGATATTTACCCAAAAGAAATGAAAATATTTGTCCACAAAAAGATCTGGGTAAGAAGGTTTATAGTAAATTTATTCATAATGTTCCTAAAATGGAAATAACCCACATGTCCACACAGGATAACTGATAAATTATGGCATTTTTATGCAATGAAATATTATACTACTCAGAAATAATTAATAATAATAATCAAGTACTGATACACAAAACAACATGATTGAAGCTCAAAAATATTATGTTGAGCTAAAGTAGCCATATACAAAAGAGTGCATAATGAATGATTCCATTTAAATGAAGTTCTGGAGCAGGCAAAACCAAGGTAAAGTAAGAGAAATTAGAACAAAGGTTGCCTCTGTGTGATGGGAGGGTGTGAATATTGACTGGGCCACGAGGAAATTTTTGGAGAGATGAAAATACTCAATATTTTAGTTGGAGTTTTAGTTACATGTGTCAACAACTCTCAAATTTCATTGGACTAAACACATATAATCTGTGTTTTACTATATGTAAGTTATGCCTCAATTAATTAAACAGAACTGATTGGACCACGTGATTTCTACGAGTCCCTTCCTATTCTAACATTTTTGTCAAAACTATAAGAATTTTCCAAGTATTAGCTTTCATGAAAATAATTACTGAAGGAACTCTATACATTATATAATACTTAGAGCCATTTGCATGCTACTATTTTAAAAGTTTAACATTACATAGATATTCAATTAGTTTCAAATTGCAACTAATGAGCTGTGACTCAGATGTCATTCACTGTATTATTCAAAGGCTCTCAGTCTTCCAGCCTTCTCACTTCATCTCCAATCAGAATTACATTACTAGTAACATCCTGCTTTTTTGTTATTACAACTCTTTACTATGAAATATTTTTATTATCCAATATTTTCATATTTTTAAAAGCCAATACTATTTTAGCATAGCTTTATCTGCATCAAAACTGGATAGTTTCTAATCTGATCATAGCATTTGCTTAGACTTTCAACATACTTCACAAAGGTACATGCAACAAGTGGAAATTTATTTTTGACAAAACTTTTTAAATTAGTTTTTATGAACATTAAGCCATTAAAAATGAGAAGAAACCATTTTGTTTAAATCCCATTTATAATTACTTTCAGAATTTAAAATAACAAACTCCATTATTTTTTAATAGTGTAAAGAACACTTTTTGAAACCTACTTAATCTTTGAGATAAATCTCACATGCTACACCAACACCAGTTTTTCTTAATTATCTTCTACTTAGTGATCTAAGTTGAACATGGAGAATCTCAACCCCTTTCAAAAAAAAATTATTCTAGAGCTACTTAAGTCCATACTTCATGCCAAATGACTTCACAAGATAGAATAATGGTATAATTACAATTTTCTAAAGTGAGTTTAATAAAGCAATCACAAATGGCCTGAAATGTTAAAAGCCAGATATTAGACACAATTCCTTTTCACGCTCTCTTCCATCTTGGCACAAATTACAGATGTTAGTCTTTTCCAAGTGAAACTGTGTGAATATAAAGCTACTGAGAGAGATCATGAGAGCTCATGCTCTTGCTGACACGAGCTCTACAGATCCTTTCCTTCAAACTCAGAAACTACACAATCCCAGCTGTTCAAATATCTGACAGAAATAAGGGCTTGGAAGAGTTCCATCTGGCTGAACTTTAACAGCATAAACAGGAATAAAGCAATGCTCACAGGCAAGGATTTTGCAGGAGTAAATAATCCTGCAAATGGAGGAAAAAATGCATCATTCTGTAAAGTTTAGGTGGAAATAAATGTAAAATAAATATAAAATAAAGGTGTAAGTATAAAGTGTTAACAGGGCTGTCCTTACTTTGAAGCAAAGATAGCCATGAATTATTTATAAAATATCTTTTCTTTTCAAAAGTGGATATATGTCAGGATCATCTTACTTGGCCTAAAGTAGTAGGTGTGGATTCTGTCAAGATGAAATATTTTCTGTTCTGTTTATTCATGATGGTCCAGACTCTTGAATGAGCACCTTACTTTGCAGCAACTCACAGGCAAAGCTGAAGAATCTAGACCACCATCATTATGACACACTTCTAAGCATCATAGACCAGATCCACCAAAATCTTATTCTCTTCTTTTCGTTTTTTCTTTTCTCTTCTTTTCTTTTCTTTTCCTACACTCTCTCCTTTAGGCTCTCTACTATAGTCCCCTGCTCTATCATGTCCTCTGCCTTTATTCATGCTTGCCCTGATCCCCTCTCCAAAACCAGTTCATCTTAGAAAACTCAGCTGCTCTTTAAACTTTCCAAGTTTTCTTTCTCTCCTGTCTTGGTAGAGTACACCATTCCCTCCATCCATTCATAACAATGTGATACATTTCCTTGTTCATTTTGAGAACAATAGCATGTATGCTAGTTTTACACCAAATTAAAAAGTTATTTAAAAGATCTCATACAAAACAAGTCTCAAAAAATTCAAGAAGATTTAAATCATATCAAGCATCTTATCCTAAAATAATGGTATGACACTAGAAAGCAATCACAAGAAGAAAGCAGGAAAAACCAAAAAATATAGATATTAAAAAACAGGCTACTAAACAACAAATGGGTCATCCAAGAAATCAAAAGAGAAATCGAAAAATACCTAGGACTTCCCTGGTAGTGCAGTGGTTAAGAATCTGCCTGCCAATGCAGGGGACACAGGTTCAAGCCCTGGTCCGGGAAGATCTCACTTGTCGCACAGCAACTAAGCCCGCGAGCCACAACTACTGAGCCCACGTGCCACCACTATTGAAGCCCGCGTACCTAGAGCCTGTGCTCCCTGACAAGAGAAGCCACCACAAGGAGAAGCCCACATACCGCAATGAACAGTAGCCCCCGCGCACTGCAACTAGAGAAAAGCCCATGCACAGCAACAAAGACCCAACACAGACAAAAATAAATAAATAACGAACATTTATTTTAAAAAATACCTAGAGACAAATTAAAACAATATACCAAAATCTATGGAATGCAGCAAAAGCAGTTCTGGGAGGAAAGTTCATAGCAATGCAGGACTACCTCAAGAAAACTTTTAAAATCCCAAATAATCTAATTTACACCTAAAGGAACTAGAAAAAAAAGATGGTCATAATTAGATGAAAGGAAATAATAAAAATCAGAGCAGAAATAAATGAAATAGAGACTAAAAAAAAAAAAGATCAATGAAACTAAGAGCAGGTTCTTTGAAAAGATAAACAAAATCAATAAGCCTTTAACTAGACTAACAAGAAAAAAAGAGAGACAGGCTTAAAAAAATAAAATCAGAGATGAAAGAGAAGTTACAACTGATACCACAGAAATAGAAAGGACAATAAAAGACTACTGTGAACAATTACACACCAACAAATTGGACAACCTAGAAAAAATGCATAAATTCCTAGAAACGTAAATCCTCCAAGAATGAACCACAAAGAAACAGAAAATCTGATTAGACTGATTACTAGTAGGGAGATTAAAACAGTAATCAAAAATCTCTCCAACAGTGGAGAAAAGACAGCCTCTTCAATAAGTGGTGCTGGGAAAACTGGACAGCTACATGTAAAAGAATGAAATTAGAACGCCCCCTAACACCATACACAAAAATAAACTCAAAATGGATTAAAGCCCTAAATGTAAGGCCAGACACTATCAAACTCTTAGAGGAAAACATAGGCTGAACACTCTATGACATAAATCACAGCAAGATCCCTTTTGACTCACCTCCTAGAGAAATGGAAATAAAACCAAAAACAAACAAATGGAACCTAATGAAACGTAAAAGCTTCTGCACGGAAAAAAAAAAAAAAAAAAACCTTTTGCACAGCAAAGGAAACCATAAACAAGACCAAAAGACAACCCTCCGAATGGGAGAAAATATTTGCAAATAAAGCAACTGAAAAAGGATTAATCTCCAAAATTTACAAGCAGCTCATGCAGCTCAATAACAAAATAACCAACAACCCAATCCAAAAATGGGCAGAAGACCTAAATAGACATTGCTCCAAAGAAGATATACAGCTTGCCAACAAACACATGAAAGAATGCTCAACATCACTAATCATTAGAGAAATGCAAATCAAAACTACAATGAGATATCATCTCACACTGGTCAGAATGGCCATCAAAAAATCTACAAACAATAAATGCTGGAGAGGGTGTGGAGAAACGGGAACACTCTTGCACTGTTGATGGGAATGTAAATTGATACAGCCACTATGGAGAACAGTATGGAGGTTCCTTAAAAAACTAAAAATAGTTTAGTGCACCACGGCTAGCCAGGAGGGAGTCCGGGGAAAAGTGTGGACCTGCCGAAGGGGCAAGATACTTTTTCTTCCCTCTTTGTTTACTGGTGAGCGAGGAGAGGGGATTAAGCACTGCTTAAAGGAGCTCCAGAGACTGGCGCGAGTCGCGGCTAACAGCGTGGACCCCAGACACGGGCATGAGACGCTAAGGCTGCTGCTGCCGCCACCAAGAAACCTGTGTGCGATCACAGCTCACTATCCACACCTCCCTACTGGGGAGTCTGTGCAGCCCGCCACTGCCAAGGTCCCAGGATCCAGGGACAACTTCCCCTGGAGAACGCACGGTGCGCCTCAGGCTGGTGCAATGTCACGCCGGCCTCTGCCGCCGCAAGCTCGCCCCGCACTCCATACCCCTCCCTCCCCCCAGCCTGAGTGAGCCAGAGCCCCCGAATCGGCAGCTCCTTTAACCCCGTCCTGTCTGAGCGAAGAAAAGACGCCCTTGGACTACCTACATGCAGAGGCGGGGCCAAATCCAAAGCTGAGCCCCTGGAGCTGTGTGAACAAAGAAGAGAAAGGGAAATCTCTCCCAGCAGCCTCAGAAGCAGCGGATTAAATCTCCAAAATCGGGACTTCCCTGGTGGCACAGTGGTTGGGAGTCCTCCTGCCAATGAAGGGGACACGGGTTCGAGCCCTGGTATGGGAGGATCCCTCATGCTGCGGAGCAGCTGGGCCCTTGTGCCATGGCTACTGAAGCCTGTGCTCTAGAGCCTGTGCACCTCAGCAGGAGGGGCCACCACAGTGAAAAGCCTGAACACCACAAATGGAGAAAGCCCACACGCAGCAACGAAGACCCAATGCAGCCAAAAATAAAAATAAATAAAATAAATCTCCACAATCAACTTGATGTACCCTGCATCTGTGGAATACCTGAAGAGACAATGAATCATCCCAAATTGAGGAGGTGGACTTTGAGAGCAAGATTTATTATTTTTTCCCCTTTTCTTCTTTTTGTGAGTGTGTATGTTTATGCTTTTGTGTGAGATTTTGTCTGTATACCTTTGTTATCACCATTTGTCCTAGGGTTCTATCCGTCCCTTTTCTAGTTTTCTTCTTTTACTTTTTTTTTTTTTTATGGTACGCGGGCCTCTCACTGTTGTGGCCTCTCCCATTGCAGAGCACAGGCTCCGGACACGCAGGTTCAGTGGCCATGGCTCATGGGCCCAGCCGCTCCGTGGCATGTGGGATCTTCCCAGATCGGGGCACGAACCCGTGTCCCCTGCATTGGCAGGCAGACTCTCAACCACTGTGCCACCAGGGAAGCCCTCTTTTACTTTAAAAAAATTTTTTTTCTTAATAATTATGTTTTATTTTAATAACTTTATTTTATTTTATCTTACTTTATTTTAATTTCTTTTATCCTCTTTCTTTCTTTCTACTTTTTCTCCCTTTTATTCTGAGCCGTGTGGATGAAAGGCTCTTGGTGCTGCAGCCAGGAATCACTGCGTGCCTCTGAGGTGGGAGAGCCAACTTCAGGACAGTGGTCCACAAGAGACCTCCCAGCTCCACGTAATATCAAATGGCGAAAATCTCCCAGAGATCTCCATCTCAACACCAACACCCAGCTTCACTCAACAACCAGCAAGCTACAGTGCTGGACACCCTATCCCAAACAACCAGCAAGACAGGAACACAACCCCACCCATTAGCAGAGAGGCTGCCTAAAATCATAGTAAGTCCACAGACACCCCAAAACACCCCACCAGACGTGGAACTTCCCACCAGAAAGACAAGATCCAGCCTCATCCACCAGAACACAGGCACTAGACCCCTCCAACAGGAAGCCTACACAACCCACTGAACCAACTTTAGCCACTGGGGACAGACACCAAAAACTACAGGAACTACGAATCTGCAGCCTGCGAAAAGGAGTCCCCAAACACAGTAAGATAAGCAAAATGAGAAGACAGAAAAACACACAGCAGATGAAGGAGAAAGATAAAAACCCACTAGACCTAAGAAATGAAGAGGAAATAGGCAGTCTACCTGAAAAAGAATTCAGAATAATGATAGTAAAGATGATCCAAAATCTTGGAAATAGAATAGACAAAATGCAAGAAACATTTAACAAGGACCTAGAAGAACTAAAGATGAAACAAGCAACGATGAACAACACAATAAATGAAATTAAAAATACTCTAGAAGGGATCAATAGCAGAATAACTGAGGCAGAAGAACAGATAAGTGACCTGGAAGGTAAAATAGTGGAAATACCTACAGCAGAGCAGAATAAAGAAAAAAGAATGAAAAGAACTGAGGACAGTCTCAGAGACCTCTCGGACAATATTAAACGCACCAACATTCGAATTATAGTGGTTCCAGAAGAAGAAGAGAAAAAGAAAGGGACTGAGAAAACATTTGAAGAGATTATAGTTGAAAACTTCTCTAATATGGGAAAGGAAATAGTTAATCAAGTCCAGGAAGAACAGAGAGTCCCATACAGGATAAATCGAAGGAGAAACACGCCAAGACACCTATTAATCAAACTGTCAAAAATTAAATAGAAAGAAAACATATTAAAAGCAGCAAGGGAAAAACAACAAATAACACACAAGGGAATCCCCATGAGGTTAACAGCTGATCTTTCAGCAGAAACTCTGCAAGCCAGAAGGGACTGGCAGGACATATTTAAAGTGATGAAGGAGAAAAACCTACAACCAAGATTACTCTACCCAGCAAGGATCTCATTCAGACTTGATGCAGAAATTAAAACCTTTACAGACAAGGAAAAGCTGAGAGAGTTCAGCACCACCAAACCACATTTAAAACAAATGCTAAACGATATTCTCTAGGCAAGAAACACAAGAGAAGGAAAAGACCTACAATAACAAACACAAAACAATTAAGAAAATAGGAATAGGAACATATGTATCGATAATTACCTTAAATGTAAATGGATTAAATGCTCCAACCAAAAGACACAGACTGGCTGAATGGATACAAAAACAAGACTCATATATATGCTGTCTAAAAGAGACCCACTTCAGACCCAGAGACACATACAGACTGAAAGTGAGGGGATGGGAAAAGATACTACATGCAAATGGAAACCAAAAGAAAGCTGGAGTAGCAATTCTCATATCAGATAAAGTAGACTTTAAAATAACGACTATTAGAAGAGACAAAGAAGGACACTATGTAATGATCAAGGGATTGATCCAAGAAGAAGATATAACAATTGTAAATATTTATGCACCCAACATAGGAGCACCTCAATACATAAGGCAAACACTTACAACCATAAAAAGGGAAATTGACAGTAACACATTCATAGTCGAGGACTTCAACACTCCACTTTCACCAATGGACAGATCATCCAAAATGAAAATAAATAAGGAAACACAAGCTTTAAATGATACATTAAACAAGATGGACTTAATTGATATATATAAGACATTCCATCCAAAAACAACAGAATACACATTTTTCTCAAGTGCTCATGGAACATTCTCCAGGATAGATCATATCTTGGATCACAAATCACACCTTGGTAAATTTAAGAAAATTGTATCAAGTATCTTTTCCGACCACAACGCTATGAGACTAGATATCAATTACAGGAAAAGATATGTAAAAAATACAAACACATGGGGGCTAAACAATACACTACATAATAACGAAGTGATCACTGAAGCAATCAAAGAGGAAATCAAAAAATACCTAGAAACAAATGACAATGGAGACAAGATGACCCAAGACCTATGGGATGCAGCAAAATCAGTTCTAAGAGGGAAGTTTATAGCAATACAATCCTACCTTAAGAAACAGGAAACATCTCAAATAAACAATCTAACTTGCACCTAAAGCAATTAGAGAAAGAAGAACAAAAAAACCCCAAAGTTAGCAGATGGAAAGAAATCATAAAAT
This sequence comes from Orcinus orca, assembly GCF_937001465.1. Taxonomy (NCBI): domain Eukaryota; kingdom Metazoa; phylum Chordata; class Mammalia; order Artiodactyla; family Delphinidae; genus Orcinus; species Orcinus orca. The sequence goes on from NC_064565.1 coordinate 69,751,213, forward strand.
CAGATCAGAAATAAATGAAAAACAAATGAAGGAAACGATAGCAAAGATCAATAAAACTAAAAGCTGGTTCTTTGAGAAGATAAACAAATTTGAAAAACCATTAGTCAGACTGATCAAGAAAAAAAGGGAGAAGACGCAAATCAACAGCATTAGAAATGAAAAAGGAGAAGTATCAACTGACACTGCAGAAATACAAAAGATCATGAGAGATTACTACAAGCAACTCTATGCCAATAAAATGGACAACCTGGAAGAAATGGACAAATTCTTAGAAATGCACAACCTGCCAAGACTGAATCAGGAAGAAACAGAAAACATGAACAGACCAATCACAAGCACTGAAATTGAAACTGTGATTAAAAATCTTCCAACAAACAAAAGCCCAAGACCAGATGGCTTCACAGGCAAATTCTATCAAACATTTAGAGAAGAGCTAACACCTATCCTTCTCAAACTCTTCCAAAATATAGAAAAGAGAGGAACACTCCCAAACTCATTCTACGAGGCCACCATCACCCTGATACCAAAACCAGACAAAGATGTCACAAAGAAAGAAAACTACAGGCCAATATCACTGATGAACATAGATGCAAAAATCCTCAACAAAATACTAGCAAACAGAATCCAACAGCACACTAAAAGGATCATACACCATGATCAAGTGGGGTTTATTCCAGGAATGCAAGGATTCTTCAATATACGCAAATCAATCAATGTGATAAACCATATTAACAAATTGAAGGAGAAAAACCATATGGTCATCTCAACAGATGCAGAGAAAGCTTTCGACAAAATTCAACACCCATTTATGATTAAAAACCCTCCAGAAAGTAGGCACAGAGGGAACTTTTCTCAACATAATAAAGGCCATATATGACAAACCCACAACCAGCATCATCCTCAATGGTGAAAAACTGAAAGCATTTCCACTAAGATCAGGAACAAAACAAGGTTGCCCACTCTCACCACTCTTATTCAATATAGTTTTGGAAGTTTTAGCCACAAGAGTCAGAGAAGAAAAGGAAATAAAAGGAATCCAAATCGGAAAAGAAGTAAAGCTGTCACTGTTTGCAGATGACATGATACTATACATAGAGAATCGTAAAGATGCTACCAGAAAACTACTAGAGCTAATCAATGAATTTGGTAAAGTAGCATGATACAAAATTAATGCACAGAAATCTCTGGCATTCCTATACACTAATGATAAAAAATCTGAAAGTGAAATCAAGAAAACACTCCTATTTACCTTGCAACAAAAAGAATAAAATATCTAGGAATAAACCTACCTAAGGAGACAAAAGACCTGTATGCAGAAAATTATAAGGCATTGATGAAAGAAATTAAAGATGATACAAAGAGATGGAGAGATATACCACGGTCTTGGATTGGAAGAATCAATATTGTGAAAATGACTCTACTACCTAAAGCAATCTACAGATTCAATGCAATCCCTATCAAACTACCACTGGCATTTTTCACAGAACTAGAACAAAAAATTTCACAATTTGTATGGAAACACAAAAGACCCCGAATAGCCAAAGCAATCTTGAGAACGAAAAACGGAGCTGGAGGAATCAGGCTCCCTGACTTCAGACTCTACTACAAAGCTACAGTAATCAAGACAGTACGGTACTGGCACAAAAACAGAACTATAGATCAATGGAACAGGATAGAAAGCCCAGAGATAAACCCACGCACATATGGTCACCTTATCTTCGATAAAGGAGGCAAAATGTACAGAGGAGAAAGGACAGCTTCTTCAATAAGTGGTGCTGGGAAAACTGGACAGCTACATGTAAAAGAATGAAATTAGAACACTCCCTATCACCATTCACAAAAATAAGCTCAAAATGGATTAACAACCTAAGTGTAAGGCCAGACACTATCAAACTCTTAGAGGAAAACATAGGCAGAACACTCTATGACATAAATCACAGCAAGATCCTTTTTGACCCACCTTCTAGAGAAATGGGAATAAAAACAAAAATAAACAAATGGGACCTAATGAAACTTCAAAGCTTTTGCACAGCAAAGGAAACCATAAACAAGACCAAAAGACAACCCCCCGAATGGGAGAAAATATTTGCAAATGAAGCAACTGACAAAGGATTAATCTCCAAAATTTACAAGCAGCTCATGCAGCTCAATAACAAAAAAACAAAAAACCCAATCCAAAAATGGGCAGAAGACCTAAATAGACATTTCTCCAAAGAAGATATACAGACTGCCAACAAACACATGAAAGAATGCTCAACATCATTAATCATTAGACAAATGCAAATCAAAACTACAATGAGATATCATCTCACACCAGTCAGAATGGCCATCATCAAAAAATCTAGAAACAATAAATGCTGGAGAGGGTGTGGAGAAAAGGGAATACTCTTTCACTGCTGATGGGAATGTGAATTGGTACAGCCACTATGGAGAACAGTATGGAGGTTCCTTAAAAAACTACAAATAGAACTACTATATGACCCAGCAATCCCACTACTGGGCATATACCCTCAGAAAACCATAATTCAAAAAGAGTCATGTATCAAAATGTTCATTGCAGCTCTGTTTACAATAGCCAGGAGATGGGAACAACCTAAGTGTCCATCATTGGGTGTATGGATAAAGAAGATGTGGCACAGGGTTTCCTGGTGGCACAGTGGTTGAGAGTCAGCCTGCCGATGCAGGGGACACGGGTTCCTGCCCCGGTCTGACAAGATCCTACATGCTGTGGAACGGCTGGGCCTGCTGAGCCATGGCTGCTGAGTCTGCGCGTCTGGAGCCTGTGCTCCACAACAGGAGAGGCCGCAACAGTGAGAGGCCCATGTACCACAGAAAAAAAAAAAAAAAGAAGATATGGCACATATATACAATGGAATATTATTCAGCCATAAAAAGAAACGAAATTGAATTATTTGTAGTGAGGTGGATGGACCTAGAGTCTGTCATACAGAGTGAAGTAAGTCAGAATGAGAAAGACAAATACCGTATGCTAATACATATATATGGAATCTAAGAAAAAAAAATGTCATGAAGAACCTAGGTGTAAGACAGGAATAGAGACACAGACCTACTAGAGAATGGACTTGAGGATATGGAGAGGGGGAAGGCTAAGCTGTGACAAAATGAGAGAGTGGCACAGACATATATACACTACCAAATGTAAAATAGATAGCTAGTGGGAAGCAGCCGCATAGCACAGGGAGATCAGCTCGGTGCCTTGTGACCACCTAGAGGGGTGGGATGGGGAGGGTGGGAGGGAGGGAGCCGCAGGAGGGAAGAGATATGGGAACATATGTATAACTGATTCACTTTGTTATAAAGCAGAAACTAATACACCATTGTAAAGCAATTATACTCCAATAAAGATGTAAAAAAAACAAAAATACCCCAAAAAACTAAAAATATAACTAACATACAACCCAGCAATCCCACTACTGGGCATATACCCTGAGAAATCCATAATTCAAATAGAGTCATGTACCACAATGTTCATTGCAGCTCTTTTACAATAGCCAGGACATGGAAGCAACCGAAGTGTCCGTCGACAGATGAGTGGATAAAGGAGATGTGGCACATATAGACAATGGAATATTACTCAGCCATAAAAAGCAACGAAATTGAGTTATTTGTAGTGTGGTGGATGGACCTAGAGACTGTCATACAGAGTGAAGTAAGTCAGAAAGAAAAAAACAAATACCATATTCTAACACATATATATATGGAATTTTTAAAAAATACAAAAATGGTCATGAAGAACCTAGGGTCAAGACGGGAATAAAGATGCAGACCGGGCTTCCCTGGTGGCACAGTAGTTGAGAGTCCGCCTGCCGATGCACGGGACACGGTTTCATGCCCCCGTCTGGGAAGATCCCACATGCCGTGGAGAGGCTGGGCCCGTGAGCCATGGCCGCTGAGCCTGCGCGTCCAAAGCCTGTGCTCCGCAACGGGAGAGGCTGCAACAGTGAGAGGCCCGCGTACCGCAAAAAAAAAAAAAAAAGGTACTGACCTACTAGAGAATCGACTTGAGGATATGGGGAGGGGGAAGGGTAAGCTGGGACAAAGTGAGAGAATGGCATGGACATATATACACTACCAAATGTAAAATAGACAGCTCGTGGGAAACAGCCGCATAGCACAGGGAGATCAGCTCGGTGCTTTGTGACCAGCTAGAGGGGTGGGATAGGGAGTGTGGGAGGGAGGGAGATGCAAGATGGAAGAGATATGGGGATATGTGTGTATGTATAACTGATTCACTTTGTTATAAAGCAGAAACTAACACACCACTGTAAAGGAATTATACTCCAATAAAGATGTTAAAAAAAAAACCAAAAAACCTCCCCACAAATAAAGCCCAGGACTAGAGAGCTTCACTGGGTAATTCTACCAAATATTCAAAGAAGATTTAATATCCATCCTTTTCAAACTCTTCTAAAAAATTGAAGCGGAAGGAAACCCTTCTAAACATATTTTACAAAGCCAGAATTGCCTATTACCAAAGCCAGACAAGGACACCACAAAAACAGAAAATTACAGGTTAATATTACTGATGAACATAGATGCAAAAATCCTCAACAAAATACTAGGAAACCAAATCCAACAATACATTAAAAAGATTATACAACACAAGCAAATGGGATTTATTCCACAGATGCAAGGATGGTTCAACATCCACAAATCAATCAACATGATATATCACATTAACAAAATGATGAATAAAAATTATGCAATCATCTCAGCAGATGCAGAAAAAGCACTTGACAAGATTCATCATCCGTTTACCATAAAATTCCCAACAAAGTGGGAATAGAAATAAAGTACCTCAACATAATAAAGACCATATATGACAAAAGCTGAAAGCCTTCCCTCTAAGGTTGGGAACAAGACAAGGATGCCCACTCTCATCACTTTTATTCAACATAGTATTCTAAGTTCTAGCCACAGCAGTCAAGAAAGAAAAAGAAATAAAAGGCATGCAAATTGGAAAGGAACAAGTAAAACTGTCACCATTTGCAGATGACATAAAACCAGATATAGAAAACCCTAAAGATGGCACCAAAAACTGTTAAAACTATTAAATAAATTCAGTAAAGTCACAGGATACAAGATAAATATACAGAAATCTGTGGCATTTCTATACACTAATAACAAATCATCAGAAAGAAAAATTAAGAAAATCCCATTTACAACTGCATCAAAAAGAACAAAATACCTAGGAAGTATTCTAACCAAGAAGGTAAAAGACTCGTACAGTAAGTCCCCTACATACAAACCTTCAAGTTGCAAACTTTCAAAAATGCGAACGTGAGCTCAAATGTCCAACCATGTAAGTTAGTTCACGTGTCTGGCATACATTGTCACGTGTGTGCATCCTCTACAAGTGGTTGTGCTTTTGTGTAGTTTACTGTATAGTACTGTACACAAAAGCACAACCACTTGTAGAGGAGATCATATCATAAATATAGGAAATGATTAGTATACGACAGTTCACTTGAATTTTTATAAATATAAAGAAAAATTTGAAATAGAACTTACGTCTAATACAACACAAAGGAGAAGTAAATGAAATCACATTTTAGCCTTGACTGGATAAAAAAGAAGATATGCTAATTGAGTGTTCTCCAAAAGCTTATAGTCATTTGAAGAGTCTGTTTCTTTATAGCATAATTTGTGTAAACAACTTTTTAAAAGTTTTGCAAGAAAGAACAAATATCTAAATTATTCAATCACACTGAATCCAAAACACTGTAAGACACTAAAAAGACAAAAATTGTCATTTAAGCTATAACCAAATGCTCTTACAATATTCCTGCATGACACTAATTGTCACTTTGGCACATTTATCATCACTTGGGCATTTATTTCATCAATCCAGGTGATTTTGCAACTACTATTACTTCCAGTTGTATTGGTTGGCGAGTAAAAGCAATGTTTGTGCATATATCTAAGGAACAATGTAGCACAGTTTTATCTACCTGTGAGTTTCTCACTTTTGAGATCTCTTCAAGCATTTTGTTTTTGCGTTGCAAGAAAATGGATAATTAAGGTCATGTACCCCATAGTAAATATCTGCTCCAATGTCAAATATAGGCCCCACTGCTCTGTTTTCATGCCTTTCTTTATGCGCGATTAATGAACTCAACATGTGTAGTAACAGTAATATAATTAACATCACCTGAGGTGATGAGAAGATGAACAGAAATAACAAAATTTACAAATGGGCTGGCAATGTAAAATTTTATATTGTCATATAAAATTGCTGCTATTGTAGGTCAAAAACTGTTGAATATCAATTTCATATTGCTTAACCTAATATGTCATGATTGCCATCTCCTCAAAAGGCATTGTGAGACATCATTTATTAAAAGACACAACCTAATTTCAGGCACATTGTAATACAGGGGATTGTACATCATTGTAATGAATCAGGAAAAAAGGGTATTTTTCAATAAATTCTTTCCCAGAAAAAAAGGTACATATAATTTTTAAAATTATTAGTGTTAGTGTCAGACATAAGGGAAAATATCTGGGATTAGAAACCAGAATAGGATAGTAGTTTCACTAAATGTTTCAAAAATCAGTCAGAAAAAAATGCCTTCCACCAATTGTACCAATACTCCAGTGTCTTTTTGTCTCTTTTTTCAACACACTTTGTACCAAACAATGTCTAGTATTGAAGTAATATGCACAACAAGTTTTATATCTCCTACTGAATGATAAATTCTTTAAAATCAAGACAAGTTTTAGGTCACCTTTGTATCTCCTTCCCCAGCTATCATGGTGCCTTAAGCAGAGAAGGTGATCAGTAACTACTTATTGCTTGAATGAATGGATGCTAGGGAAATGTCAAAGGAGCATGATATAGTCTCTGCACTTAAGTTACAATCTGTTCAGAGAGATGAAATTAACTTGCACTGAACAAAAAATACTGAGTATTTAATTCTAATTATAGTAAGATTTCAGAAAATAAAAAGTGTTATTTCCAAAGAGGTTTACATGAAAAATTTCAACTGAGCTCAGAAAGGATGGACATGGTTTAGATAGAAGAGGCAAAAATTAAAAACAGTGTTTGACACTGAAAAAGAAAAACAAAAGGAAATTTTAAAATACAAAATTTAAAATCTTGAGTTGAATGAAGTCAATGAGGAAATTTCTATTTTACTCTTGTAAAACAGTTTATATTTAAAATGTGCTATCTTGAATTATGATCACTTAAAAGGAAGACAGATATTTAATATTCACTATTATTACTGGAAATGAACATATCCATGAATTACAATGCAAACTGTCAACCTTATCTATGCAACTCTGATCTCTTTTGCTGCTTTACTCTTATTAACATGAAAACGCAGGGTTCAACATTGTCATAAGATATGAATGTAGCACTACCAAACAGACTTCAAATTTATTATACTTCTTTTTTACTACAATGACCCCATGTTAAATTATTTACGATTGACTCTTCATCCTCTACTATTTCACTTTTTAATGGATTTTTGCAAGTGTGTAGGTCAAGTTCTTTTGCAGAGTTGAATTAAGATTCTTTATAAAAATATTATATTACTTTATTTTCATCATCCTGGAGCTATACACTTAGATGATTCCAATAATTTGTAATCACTATATCCACAGATCCTGCAGGAGTTCCTGGGTAGACATGGCTACGAGTAACTACTTATTGTCTAAGGTCTGTTTTATTACTCTTACTGTAAAGGAGTAGTATATTTCTATCTCAAATCGTGCTAGATTTTTCATTACTAACTTATTATAGTTAATTCATACAAATAGTTTGTATCCTGTGTATTTCTCACTTTTAGAAATCTTGACTTTCTTTTTTTTCCCAAAGTTTGGATTTCAACTTGAAGTCCTATTAACTGTGTAGTTCTGGGTAAATTACTAAACTCTCCTAGCTTTAGCTTTAGTTTAGCTATTTATAAAACTCAGTGAATAATACCTATTGATCTACCCTATCGATTAACTGACTTGCTCTCCTGACCATCAGTGACTAAGTGGGCTCAAATTGGAAAATAACCCTAAAACTTTCAACATAATAACATAGTTTTCTCTTGGGAAAAAAATTCTTTTAGTCTAGTCTATAATTAGTAGATTTTGGAGGACTATTTTTTATTACCCATTTCTCAACATTTAAAAACAATTCATTGTTTTTTCTTAACTGATTTTTATAGTTTCTTACAAACTCACATACAATTAAATGTGCTTTTTTGATGTAAAATTCTATGAATTTTGGAACATGCACAGATTCATGTATCATCACTTACCATCATACTCATAATACAGAACAGTTCCTCAGCCAAAAAACACCCTCATGTTGCCCTTTTGAGTCAAACCCTCCCCCAAATCTTAATCCCCAGAAACTACTGATATGCTCTCAATTTTATACATTTTTAATAATAAAATTAATATATGCTTATTCTAAAGAGTTAAAAATTATATACATTAGTACATAAATTTAAAAGCTAGTGTGTTCCCATTCTTTTTACCAATACCATTGATTCTAAGCTAATCAACATTATAGTATGGTATGTACCCTTCTACAACTTTCTCCATGCTCAGTTTACAAATCACTTATACATATATTTAAACTTATAGAGTCCCATTCTGCTTTTTAGTGAAACCATTTGAAGGTAGAATTTACAAGCTTACTTTTTCAATATTAATATATTTGGGGAATATTTCCAGATTAATATAGACCTCTATTTCATTTTTTAATAGCTGCTGAACAGTTTGATAATATAATATGATTCACAATAATTAGTAATAACTGATTTTAATCTTTAATTCTTTGTTCATGTCATTGAACACTTTTCTATCAAGCTATTTGTGTCTTTCCCATGACTAAATGAAGAGTAAGTGTCCTTGATATATAGCAGATACTGAGCAAACTAACTTAAAATTTTCCTTTCTCTGTTCCTAAGCATTGTTTCAAGTTAGCAACCTCTCTGACATGGAGGCAATAGATTTTACATTTTAAAATATACTTCTATTAAGTGAGAAATGCTTGCTTCATCTATATTATAATAATTTTAGATAAACCCTTTATGAATAATGCTCCCAGACAACGTGACTTCGTTTATGGCAGCAGAAAGAGCTTTCAGAGCATGCATATCATGACTGTCCTACCTCTTTACAGCTTTACTTGCAGGAGTCTCTGAATGTCTCCTTAGGTGCTGTAGCCCTAATTAGCTTCTCAGATGACTCTGAAGGGTAACCCTGAGGGGAATTTTCAAATTAAGCCACTAAATTTTTTTTTTTTTTTTTTTCAGGTACGCGGGCCTCTCACTGCTGCGGCCTCTCCCGTTGCAGAGCACAGACTCCGGGCGCACAGGCTCAGTGGCCATGGCTCACAGGCCCAGCTGCTCCGCAGAATGCGGGATCCTCCCAGACTGGGGCACGAACCCGCATCCCCAGCATCGGCAGGCGGACTCTCAACCACTGCGCCACCAGGGAAGCCCTGAAATTATATTTTGAGTTTAATATAATGAAGGGAAGGACCGATTGGGGAAAAGGTTAGGAAATTGAGGCCAAAACAGCAGGCAAGAGAAGGACCACTTGCTGGGATGAATAATGGCAGGCGCTATCTTGGTCAACCTGCTCTAAACCTGTCACAGAGATTTCTTTTTCCACAAAGCTTAGTAGAAAATACCACCTTTATCAAGATGTCAGAGCATTTCTGGCCTTCAAGTCCAGTGCAAAACATAAACAACTCCTACTAAAGGGGAGTTTTTATTAATCCACTGGTGTTTACTTTTTGCTATAAGTCCTTACTTATGAATTATAAGTGTACATGAAAAAAACTGTCTATCCCCCAAGACTTTTTCTTCACAGAATAAGACAAAAGCCTTGTTTTAATCTGAGGTATCACATGTCAATAAGAATAAATTTTTTAAATATTCATATTCTATTAGAAGAAAAGTATGCTTTGAAAATGGCTTCAGTGAATATGGAACAAGCCAAGAAGAAGTTCCATGCTACAGATAGACTGGAAGTTCATCCAAGCTCCAAACCTGGTAGCTCCACCTTTTTCTGTCTTGGATATCTTTTGACTAATGGCCCAGGAGAAGAGCAGAGGGAAATCACTGAGAAATATGTAAAATTCATTTTGTCCCACAGACCAAGTTTCAAGAGAAATGACTTATCCTTTGGCATGCAAAAGAACATCCCAAGAAGATCTTCTATATCAGAAAGGAGAACAGAAGTCCAAGTTTTTCTCTCACCTGAGAGTTGCAATTTTTCCTGACAATTCACTTTTAGTCAATTTTTCAAGTGCCCCATATCCAGAAAAAAAGGTCAAATACAGAATGGAACAGATCCATTTTTATTGCTGTTGTTCAACTTTATTGACTAGAAGTCATTAGACTTTTGAGAGAGTCTTAATTAAATCATATTTTAATTAATTAATACTTAATAAAATTATAATTAATAACTAAGTAATATATTAGACAAAAAAATAGCCTTTTGACCTTACATCTGACAATTTCAGACCAGGAAAATGGGCATGGTGGATGTGGAGACCAGAGATAGAGAATAGATGGGGAGATTCAAGATGAGGTGCTAAACAAAAGGTAAGAGTTGGCTATTCTTGAAGATATCAGGAAGACAGCATTAGAACATTGAAAGGTGGGCAATCCCACAGGAATCAAAGAATAGCCTAGCAGAACTGATCCCAAAAAAGTAATGAGGAAGAAACCAGGAGTGAGATGATAAAATCAAGCCTAACAAATGTCAGAAACTATATGAAGGGCAGGAAGACAGAAACTAGAACCAGAACATCTTGAAACCATGGCAGTGTTAAGCCTCATCTATGCGTAAGTTCTAATTAACTTTTCCAAGAGAAAATGCACAGTGAAGGGTTAGAGAGAAAATCTAACACTCCACTGGTTAAGTGTGGTCCAGGAGGAACAGCAGCAACAGCATCACTGGATCAGCATCTAAGTGAAACTTTAGGAAGTCACTCTGTGACTTCGGCAATCAAAGAGATAGGAAAACACAAACTTGTAACAGATTATTTGAAGCTACAGATACCTCTCCAGTCCAATGCTCAATGATTTTTAAATTGTCAATCTAATCCGTTTGGTTACAGAGTAACGTCTGTAGGTGGGAACAGCATTTTTCTGTCATCGATCTGTTTTGGCTTCTGGCTATCAACACATGTTAGCTTTATCTCATCTCCCATATATACTTTATAGAGTAACATCATGCCCTCTGCTTACCATTACCTCCTCTTCTGGATAAATTGCTCAGCCCTCAGGTAGTTTACAGTAAATTATTAAATTAAGTACCCATAGTTGTTGGAGAAAAAAGAGAGAAAGAGTAAGTATTTACTTTTACTTTGGCCTCAGTTTCCTCCTCTGTGACTTGAGAGGTCAGAGTGGGGTGATCTCTGATCCCCTCCCCAGTGCTGGGCTGGAGCCAGCCCCTGGCAGCTCTTGAGAGCTCACTGTGCTATGTCTTCCCAGTTCTGAGTCCATGATGGAAATATTTACACCATGGAAACTGGCTAATGCTAGAAATAAAGGCGTTAATATTTCTTTTTATAGAGGCAATTTACCAGCACACCACTATTTCTAGTTCTATTTAAGAAAAAAATGGATTTCAATAAGTTGCAAGCAGTGGGGAATTTTGAATTTCAGTGCACCACATAGCAAAGGGTTATTAAAAGAAGTTTAGGTTAGTGGGCAGGGACTGAAGTGAAGAGAAAATGAACTGCTTAGTCTCACAATGTTTATAAATGAAAATAACAGAAGACTGCTTGTCAAGATTTAGATCTGGGCATAAATCTCTATTGATTGCTGCTTTACTGGTGGCCAACTTGTCCCCTATCCTCAAAATTACAGAAATACAACAGTGGTGAAAATAAGTCACACAAAATTGTTCCTTCAGAGTTGCTTAGTAACCACTTGTGGCATTACTATTGTAATAACAATGCAACCACACCCTTAACATGATTATTTGTTCAATAGAAATTTTGAACATGGTTTCAAAATAAATTCAAGTTTCTAATTAGCTTATATCAACTTATATTGCAGCTTCTCAATCCAATACTGTTTTGCTACAAACAGTAGTTTCACTGCAAACTTCTATCAAAAACTGTAAGGTGCTCTTGATGGGAATTCACTACTTACTAAACACGTAACTCCTGACTCTGCACTTATGGTCTCCAACCCATAATCATATCATTTGTAATATGTGTAGGAAGAATTATAAACACTACCTCTTCCTCCAGCATTTGTGTCAGATTTAAATTTAAAACAGTAGAACAGGAATGTAAATGAACTATAGAAATACACTAGATACTTAGCTATATTATTTCTGTAGTGGCCCAAAGGAAAAATGTGAGAGAGGACTATTGCTTTTACCAAAAAAAGCAGGCGATAAAGAGCGTCTACTATGGGTCAATAACATCCAAATGACAACAGAATGAATCACACAAAATGGTGTACACTTAGTGGTAGTCAAGGCACATGTTGGCGGATGGCATGACTGAGAACAGAATTTTGAAACTATATAAATATATAAAATTCAGTGGTACAGCCCTATCTCAGGATAAAATGAGGAGTACATAGGAAATTAAAGAAATAAATGAATTGTTACTCTTCTACTTCTCCAGTATCATTTATACAAGGAGAACAAGAAGACAGAGCTGATATTGAAAGGGAGCCTACTGCTGCCTTAAACTGCAGGATGCCACCAGGGTCAGTGGAACCTTGCATCTCATGAGCCTAAATTCTAGATAGGATTTTGTTAAATGGTCTGACATAAACTTAGCTTGCAGGAAGCTGTAAATATGTCTCTCAGAGAAGATTTAATTTCTTTCTCTCACTTTATGTTTTTTGTTCCTTTCTCATTTTCATCATTTTCTGGCTTTCACTTAATTCTGACAAAATCTATAGTCACCAAATCCTAGTGTAGTGTCCTAAAATTTGTTAAAGAAAAAAACATTGACTCACAAATATTTTCTCCTCAAATGGAAAGGCTTATGGACTCATTTTAGGTCAGAATAAATTTACCAAAAAATATAAGTTTCCATCTCATGATAGCTCATGACATATAGATCATGATAGCTATAATTTATCAAATGCTTAGACTATTTTGAGCACTGTTAAGTCCTCTCACTCTAGTATCTCATTTTACTCTCATTTCAAACCTATATGGCATTACTATTATTATTATTCTCACTTCAGAGATGAAAAAACAAAAGGTCAATCCAGGACTGAAATTCCAAAATCTTTTACAGAGTATTTTTAGGGAATCAGGCTTTAAAAATTCTGAAGTTTACTGCATTTATTTAGGACTTTTCATCTTTAGCCATAAACCTAAAGGAGTACTTTTGATTAGCAGTCAAATTATTGTTAGGATCTTGGGCTCAGAGTAAAAATGTAGATTTCCAGTAATGCTAGCAGACCAAACATGGCTTATTTTAAGCAGTTGTTTATTACTCATTCATCATTTGTCTTTTCATTCAATAAGTATGTATTATCAACTGCTATACTCAGATATCTGATGAAGACAAAGCAATAAAAAGCTGTTTCCCACAATCAATCAAGATTTTAAAAAATAATTCTTAGTTTTAGCCAGTGGCATACATAGCATACTGGATACCCAGAGTAGATCATTTTTTAATACTCCCCTTATATATATGAAAAAATTATTCTCAGAAATAATCATGAAGTGAGACTAATAATTATAATGGCCAGAAAGGAAATGTAGAGAGTAAACATTTTCTCTAGTTGAATTGTGCTGGTATGCCCATATACAAATATAAATAATTTTTAAAATATATTATAGATATTACAGAAAAATGAAAAAGCAACAGATTGATTTTTTAATTATAAAAGACAACAAAAATATATCTACATGGTGTTCTATTAAAGAAATCAATAATATTACAGTTCTTGTTTTGAGACTTCTGCATATTTTTCAACAAAGTTGTCAAAATTGATTGTCTTCACATATTCATCTTCAGTAGACAGTATAGCCAGATTTGTCAATCTATCTTTGCTCAGAGTGATTCAAAAAGCACTTTATATTAATTTTACTCTAAAAATGTTTCCTTCACATGAAGCAACAGATATAAAAATATATAGGAAAAGTATTAAAGTTATAGTTTGGCAGAGATTTATGAAATCTCACTTCACAATAAAATGCTGTTCATATCTTTGCTTCTTCAGGGTTGAGTCTAATAGCTTTCAAATGCCTCTTTGATCAAAAAATTGCCACTAAAATAACTTCACCAGAAAAGTCTGCATAAATTTGTACTATACTTGGTAAACTTTTCCAAAGTTTATAATTGCTCAAAATTGTTTGTGTCCGATTTAAGTACAGTTTTTGCTTTCTTCAACACATTTTAAACAGTACATTTGAAATAAATGACAGCCCAGTGACCAAAAAACAAAACTTGGCTGACTGCTTACTCTTGAAACAAATGTATGTAGCTGAGTCTGCATGTGTTGGGAGTCTACTGAATAACTGCAATTTCCCCCAAAGTATCTCCCATGTAGAACACAATGTTTATTAAAGAATAAGTAATATATGTATGTATATATAAAATATTGGATTGGCCAAAAAGTTCGTTCGGGTTTCTCATAAAGTTTTATGAAAAACCCGAACGAACTTTTTGGCCAACCCAATATATACATACACATAGACACATACTATATATACACATGATATATACATGTATATATAATAATGTATATAGATATGTAGATAATTAAAACTCAGTACCATGGCGATTATTTGGGAGTTATACCAATTATTTAGGAGTTAGGAGGAGTTAGGGCTGTTTAGCATTGCTGGCACACAGTAATAATAAAAAGAAGACTGAGCTATAGCAGGTTATTATTGTTTTTAAATTCTCTATGGAAAATGTCAGTCACAGTGCCTGCACCTAAGGACAACTGCCTCCCTGCCCCACAAGGCACTGCTACTGGTTTGAGCCAATGGGATTTAGTCAATTAATTTATGTAAAAATAATAATTTTTTAAGTTCTTGTCAATAAAAAAAAACAGTGGCTCCCCAATGTTCCCTCCATATTTTATTCCCCCACACTATTACTCCCAGCTATTTTAGACAGTACAGTATTTAGACTTTGCATGGATTGTGTAGTCTGGCAGATGTGAGTTTGAATTCTGGCTCTGCTACTTCCTAGCTTCCTAGCTGTGTGATTTTAAGCAAGTTAGCTATGCTTCTGAGCTTCACTTTTAATTTTTCAACTTTAAAAAATACTCACTAGCATGACATAACTTACATACATACCAAACAAAAGGCACTTTTACGTCTTAGGTGCTCATTCAACGTAACTATCATGATTATCCCTTCGCCTTGGTGCTGGACCTGCCATCTGCTGCAGACTCCTAAATATCTTGGGCAGCAATTACTTGTGATAACTGGTGGACTAAATAGAGGGTTTATTTTATTTTCCTAAAATACATTTAAAATTAATTGTGATATCTTTCCTGCTAAAAATCTACTTTCTTATAAACTATTTATATAAATGATCTATACTCATTGCTCCTTCTTTAGTACTACATAGTTTCCTGCTTTCTTCTATTCTTCTAAAGGTCTCACTTAAATGTTACCAACAGAGATCAACTCTATGGCCTTTGCTCATTCTCACAAAGGTGTTCACAAAATTCAGGAGCTGCAAAATTCACTTGAGGCCAATTCACTCACCTTTCAGAGAGAAAACTGAAGCTCAAAATGATGAAGTGATTTGTCTCACTAGCTAGAGGCAGGGCAGAGACACAGATCTGTTCCAAAGCAAGACTTTTTGTTCCATCTTCGTTACTGGTCGGTTGCTGCTCTGCGGCTCTCTGGTGACTTCCTCCATTCCTCTCTAATTCTCCTCTCTCCTCCTAACACTGGCCATGTCTCTTGTTTCCATATGACATCTCCTAATGAATGGTTTCTAAATTTATACTTTCTAAGAATAAATTTGTGAAAAAATTCAAAATTGTATAATAAACAATTCAACTAATTTACCATTTTAAAATGTACCCACAGTTTGAAACCGTGAATAAACATTTATTAGAGTACAATTTATCTTATATAAGGCCTGATATGACTTGGTATAAGTCTTGATATGACTTGTTCCCAACTATAAAACGATGATTGGCAATCTAAATATGAATGTGGGAATATCTCTCTAATGAACATATAAAAATTGCAATACAAGTAATACATGGGTATATAATAGAATAATATAACTGGGATCACATGGTCTGTGTCATTATGTGTAAAGCATTTCCATTTCTCAAACTCTGCTTCATGAGACTAGTATAATCACTTTCATTAATAACGTAGAATAATAAAAATTGCTAGATATGTGGACAAACATAGAAAATTTAAAAATTAAATGTATGCCCATCAACTTCTAATTGTCCTCTACATTTATTAATAATTTCTTTGACAGGTTTCCATTAACAGGGCACAGAAGAGAAGCACTGTTCATTCCTTTTATGCCCACCCACACCATGCAAAGTCATCTGCAAAGTATATACCCCTCAAAGCTGCTCTAGCACCACCACCAGGTTTTCTCTGAAGCTTCATCTGCAGTCAGTTAATATGGAATGTGTAAGTCTTTCCCCAAATAGAAAATGCTCCCGTTTTTTTTTTCTAACTTCTTAGTAAATTGTAACATTCATACTGAAAATTACACAAATCATAAGTGTTAGCTTGATGAATTTTTGAAAATTAAATATACCCATATAACCAGAAGCCACATTAAAAAAACAAAAAACAAATGTCACCAAGGCCCAGAATCTTCTCTCATGCTTCCTTCAAGGGATTCCAAAGGTAACCACTTTTTTGACTTTTAATACCTATATTAGTTTTGCCTGTTCCTAACCCTTGAATGGAATTATACAATATGTACTCTTTTGTGTCTGGCTTCTTTTATTCAACAGATCTTTGAGATATTAGCCCATATTATTGCATATATTTATGGACCATTGTTTCTCATGGCTTTATAGTATTCCACACAATGTACTTATGCTTTCTACTGTTGAAGAGCACTTGATGGTATTTTATTTCAGTTTATTACAAATAGTGCTTTTAAGAACATGCTTGTACAGGTCTTTGATGAATATATGATATATATGTGCTTGTCTTGGGTAAACACCTAGGAGTGAAATTTCTGGGTGTACATATGTTGAGCTTCAGTAGATGCTGCAAACAGTTTTCCAAAGCTGTACTTATTTTCAGTCCCACCAATCATGTATGAGAGTTTTGATTTCTCTAAATCAATGGATTCTCAGTTGGGCATGATTTTATACTACAAGGAATATTTGTTAATGCCTGGAAACCTATTTCTCATTACAACTGGGGGTATATTACTGCCGTCATGTGGGTAGGGGCCAGGGATGTTGCTCAACATCCTATAATGCACAAGACAGTCCCTTGCAACAAAGATTTGATCTAGCATTGAGGCTGAGAAACACCACTCTAAAGCCTCACTAGCCCTGGGTAAATTTTTGGTTTTCACATTTAGCCATTCCAGAAGGCACATCATTGCATTTCCTTATGATTTTAATTTGCATTATATGACAACTAAATACAGTAATTTTAAAGTTTGAGACTTGGTCCATAGGTGGCAGTCCAATTCAGGTTCCCAAGAAAGCTACTTCAAACTTCCACCCTAAACTAAATAGCCCTCTTTATTTATTAAATCTTTGACCCTAGAGCATAGGCTCTGGAGTTAGGTGGACCTGGCTTTGATTCCAAATTTTTCTACTTAAGAAAGTTATTTAACCTCACTGAACTTCAGTTTCTTTATCTGTAGTATCGGGGTATTAATGCCCACATTCTAGTGTTACTCTTACTATTAGATACAATAGGTAGGTAAAACCCCTGGTTCACAGTAGATGCTCAATAGGGATTATTACCTTGGGCTAGAAGCATAAGAGATGCAAAGAAGTTAGACTAGAAGGAACACTAGATTGAGAGTTAAGACTTGTGTTCTAGTCCTGATTCTGACCTGACTCTGTAGTTGTGAGAACTTGGTCAAAACATTTAATGTCTTAAAGTTTTTTGTTTATTCATCTATGAAATAAGAGAGTTGTACTAGACATAAGGTTTTTTCAACCTGATCATTTTATAATTCTATAAACATGACAAAGCCTCAGTCATCAATAAGTTTATAATAAGGGAAGATAAGATATGCACTAAATAATAAATTATTATACCAATTTTTTACAAATATGCTCAGAAATACAGAGCTATGAGAAAAAAAAAGTGTTACTATCATTAAAGCACAAAAGCAGAGAAGCTTATTTTTGCTGGAAAAATCAGGGAACACTTCATGAAGACAGTAGCATTTGAATTAGGACTTGAAGCATGGACTTGAAGAGGACAGAGAGTAAATTCAGACAGGAGATGGAGGAGAGGCACTGAAGTAGAGGAAGCAGAGTGGGCATAAGCTCAAGAAGGGAAGTATAAGACAGTCCTAGGGGACAATGAGTCATCCAAAATGATTGTAGCACGGGATTTGTGAAAGGAGGAAGGAGATGAGGTAAACGAACAGTAGGTATAAAGTGTTTGGAATGCCAGAAGAGTCAATATGTCACTTAGTTGAAAATGAAGGGTCATTGAAAATTATGGAAGGTAGTGACATAACCATGACAAAGCTCTAAAGACTAATCTGATAACTCTAGAAACAAGGAACTGTGAAAGGAAGGGGTGGAGATTATAAGGTCAATTTGGAAAATATAACATTTTAGATAAGGGGGAAAAGGTTGTGAAGTAAAAAGTCACAAAGAGGAGAGAAATGTGTAATTTTCTAAGGACATAACTGAAAGGACTTGATATTTGTTTTGTTATGGAAGATAAGAAGTAGGGAGGCAACAAAAATAACTGAGATTTCAAGTCTCAATGGCAAGAGGGAAACATTTTATGCTTTCCTTAATAGCTGTCAACAAAGTAGCTGGGCTTAGGCTGTTCGTCTAAGCAATATTTCTCAAACGACAGTTTACTGGAGACTTTAATATCTTTGTAGATATTTAACACAAAGATTTCCACTATCAATTTAGGAAACACTAAATATCATATCATCCTCTTAAATATTTACATTTTACATAAACATAATAAAGTTCTAGGAAATAGTGTAGTAATGTGTGTGTGTGTACATGTGTGTAAAACTATTAATTCTCATAGGCACTAATGTTGCAAGAGACAAGCACACATATGTTCCTGAAATTACTCTTACAGAGTAAGTATGTGTTATAATAAATCTCTTTGTGACAGATTAGTATCAGGTATCAGGAGGTCATTCAGGTGAAACATGTCTGAGATGGGAAGATACTGTCACTCTGGATAGAGCTGAGATCTACAAATGTAGATTTAGGAATCACCTAACAGAGAAGATAATTGAGATTATGAAAGGAGATAGTTTTGCAAGAGACTGGAGAAAGTAATGAGAGGATGTGGAAGCAACAGGCAGTCTACATTTTAAAAACTAATGAATGGAAGAAAGAGAGATTGAACAGTAACTTGATGGAGTACAAAACCTAAGGGAAAATTATTTTAGAATGAGCTCTTCAAGTTACTCAATAAGTTATGGAGATGTCACCTAAACGTTCTAGTCTAAGACAAGTCTTAAACATGGCATTCCAGATCCTTCCCTTGGCATCTGAATCTTTAAGGGAAAATTCAGAACTAATACTCCACCTGGAAGTCCTAAGGCCATTGTCTCCTCAGAGTTAAACTCACAGCTCTAAGGTGGCCTTAAATGTTCTAATGTTTACACTCGGAGGTAGAACACCTCAGGATAACATACTAATAGGCATAACCATTAGTTTTCTGAGTAATGCTAGGCATTCTGGGGTCTGGCAGCAGAGGAGGAGGAAAGAAAAGAGCAGAGAGTGGGAAGGAGCAACAATCATATTTTTATCTAGACATTTATGAGAGAAACAAGTTAAACAATTAGATGTAAGCTAGAGTCCTTCACCAGCGCAGCGTTGACATAGACTCCATTAAATGGGGCTAAATTCCCAACTGCGCTAATAAGAGAGACGAAAACAATGTGTTGGTAGGTAACATAAGAAGAAGGATTAAGCAGAACAAATTATCCTGATGATATACATCGATGAAAATTATTCAACTTTAACAATTCAACTTCCACATGAGTTTGTCTAAAAACTGGTATACAGAATTAATAAGAATTTTTATATAAAGTTTAGGTAAATGGTTATTTAGTAACAACAGCTGTTTAGAATGTAGTCAGAATGTAGTCAGAAAGTGTTTTCCATTGTTTAAATAAGCAAATATCAAGAAATAATGAATCTAGTCTAGAAACGGAATGTATTTTAAACAAATTGTGTCTTTACCACCCTGTACCACAAACCAAATATCTTTTTTTTTAATTTTATAAATATTTGATTCTTAAGACAGAGAAAATAGCCTTATAAGGGCACTGTATTGTTTGCCTAATAGAATGTGGGATTTATTTTCCCTCTAAAAAATAGATTCTTAGTATAATATTTTAGAAAAACTATCACAATAAAGAAAAATACTTTTAAATAACAAAACATGGGAGTTTTATGGCACTCAAGAATGACCTTAAATACATTACAATAAAACACCATCAAAACAGTAAATTTCAAGCATTTTGAGTATTAGGATATTTACCGAAAGTAAAGCCTGAGAAAAAAAGATTAATAAGGTGGCAACTGTCAAATTATATTTTAATCATTTCTATTAATGAATTCATAATGAAGTCACAGTGAAAGTTAGTTCTAGTCTTACACAATCTAGAAGCCACATCCTTCAGTATCTGCAAGGGTCTTTCCGCTACCTTGGAAAATGCAGTTTATATTATGGTAGAAACAAATCTCTTCTGTTTAGAAACACTTTCAAGTAACTGCCTGAACTTTACCTTTCTATTCCCTCCTCTTTACTTCTTCTAGAGACAGTATTTTATATCCTAAAATTCCTAGTAAGGGCCTCATATGTGCCATGTCAAACCTATGTTTGTGGGCTTCCCTGGTGGTGCAGTGGTTGAGAGTGCGCCTGCCGATGCAGGGGACACGGGTTCGTGCCCCGGTCCGGGAAGATCCCACATGCCGCGGAGTGGCTGGGCCCGCGAGCCATGGCCGCTGAGCCTGCGCGTCTGGAGCCTGTGCTCCGCAGCGGGAGAGGCCACAACAGTTGAGAGGCCCGCATACCGCAAACAAACAAACAAAAAACCTATGTTTGTAAAGTCCTCACAGTAAATCATACGGCTCAGAGGACACATAGTAATTACTTTTGCTCATTTTTTTTCCCTTGCTTCACCTCCAGAAAAGAAAATTTTCATGTATATCGTGTGTATTAAATAATTCTGAGTAGCTAAAAAATTTTTAAATGATTCAGGTGACTTTGTTGGCAAGTGAGAATGTGTTATACCTCAAGGAATGATTGTATAGCTGCCCTGACATACACATTAAGGTCTCCTAACAGTATTTGTTAGGAAGGTGCAATCTGTAATAGAAGCCACACTTAACTGCTTGTTCTTAATGTCAGTACTCTTCAATGTTTCTTCCTCTGACTTGCTGTGACCCCTTGAGCCTCAATTTCTTTCTTCACCTATGAAATAGGGATCTATATAGTTTTCATTCTATTTCATAAGGATATCATGTGAACAGGTAGTATAACATGTAAAAATAATTTTTTAAACCCTTGATATGGGATTCTACACAAGCATAAGCCATCATTATTCAATATGGAGTTATTTGTAGATTGAAGAGTCTACATTTCACTAAGCATGAATTTAAGGGCAATGCTTCTTTTAAAAAAGCAAAAGAGTTGGGTAAAATGCTGCCAAACTTGTGTGTACAGTGATACCTGGGTGTGATAATCCACACATAGCTCCCATCTGTTATTTCTTAATTTGCCCTCAGCTGTTTCAATAATGTGACTTTGTTCATCACTTCTCAATCTTTTCAAAATATTTATTTTCCTTTTTTTAAACTCATACCATCACAGTTATGTAATAGAACATTAACTATTCTCTCAACTAGGCAACATTTTTTTTGCCTAAGCTTCTCTAAGAGTAGATAAAAAATGTTAACTATGGAGAAATTTCTTGGGGTCAGACTATATTCTAGGTAACATAAGAAAAGAAGTAATTAAAGGATGAAAACAAGACTACCCGAAAACAAAATGAATTTCAGAAAAATAAAGGAGACATTTTCTGAAAAAATTTAGGGGAACAAAAATGTGTACTTTGAAACATTAATTTCTGGAGATACTAATAAGCATTATATAGAAATAGAATATGATTTGGGAAATACTGGAGTAAACAATCTTATTTTACTGCACGAATTCTAATATTCTTTGTAAATCTCTAAGAGGAGAATGAGTATGACAGGCAGTATTTTCCAAACTTATTTTATGTTTTGTTCAGAGTATCTTGGGGGGATAGTGCCCTATGATGAAAAAGCATTTTGGAAATACCGAGCTCAGGAGTTTGGTTCATCAGGTTTGTCGGTTTTAACAACAGACCAGATGGGTGCCAGCACATATTTACAAAATAAATGCAGTATGGCCCTTGACTCGCTAGCCCTAACCAAACTTTCAGCTACACATCTTTTCCACACACAGAAGCTCAGCTCTATGCTGGCCATTCAGGAGTTCTCCCTATTGGCAAAACTCTCCCAAACACTTATGAACTTTTATATTCCCATGTCTTTGCTTATGCCATGCCATCTTTTTGATGTCCTTTCTTTCTGCTACTTGCCTGTCAAAAGCCTAGGCACCCTTCAATGTTCATTCTCAATTGTTCCTCCCTCTTATGTCATTGTCTTTCATGTGTGCTTCTCTTTAAGGCAGTAGCTCTCAAACTTGGCTATACATTAGAAATACCTAGAGAGTTTTAAAAAAACACTGATTCCTGAGTCTCATCCAGCAATTTTGATATAATAGGTCTGAGATACAACCCTGGTATTGGGATTTTCAATTCCCCAGTGATTGTAAGACAGCCAATGCTGAGAACAATTGCTCTGGAGTCCATGGTAATTTGTCTCTGTACTTTATAGACCTACATCCTAAAAAAGGGTTTCAGATTTTTTAGAGGAGAAACTTAGCCCTCTTCATAGGCACAGATTCCCTGTACCCATAGACATTTTTGAATGAAAAAAGAAAGTACTGTATGATCTCACCTATATGTGGAATCTAAAACAAAACAAAGCAAAAAACAAGCTCATAGATACGGCGCACAGACTGGTGATTGCCAGAGGTGGGAGAGTAAGGGGAGGTGATATACTGCTTCACATAGAATATGTTTTACCTGTTTATTAAATTAACAAAATTCATTTCACCTGAAAAAAATTATTGGGCTTACATTTCCAATGTTGATCCTAATTTTATTAAAAGGTTTTCCAAACTACTCTACTTTTCCATTCCTATTTTATGTAAATTATATCATTAAGGAAAGTGGCTCCCAATCTAGCTGTCAATCAGCATAGAACAGGGAGCATGAAGAAATAATCAAAGCTTTCTACTCCCAGACCTACTGAAGCAGAATCCCTGAGGTTAATTTCAGAAGTTTGCTTTGTTTTGTTTTAGTTTGGTGTAGTTTAGTTTAGTTCAGTTTAGTTCTGTAAGCTGCAATTCTAATGTCAGTAGCAAACATTCATTTTGTGAATCAATGACTTAAAAGAGAAATTTTGTAATTTGTGCTTTTATGAAAACATTTACTCATTATGGTAGTGTTTGGGAGGGTTCAGTAATAGAAAACAATACCATAAATCTATCCTATAAAAATAAATCATTTTTAAAAGATAATAATCATAAATCCCTAGAGAATACACATTATGGATGAGACGAATATTATTCAAATGCATAAGTATTATTTTATTTTACTATTTACAAGGCCTTCTTTCCATGTCTTAGTTTTAATGGAATTGTAATCGAATTGCCAAAAATTATATACTTAACTATAGTCAGCTTTTATTAAAACAACTAATTTTCTCAAGTCTGTTAGCATGACACTTGGTAAAATCAATTCTCCAAGAGGAGTCAGGAAAGTATAGGTCATTATGTGTGTAATAGCTCATGTTTTAGGCAATTAGGGGAAACTTTTTTAACTTTAAACTTTTTTAAACTTTTTAAACCAGGAATCTCAGGCATGCTATAACCCTGGAGTCAGGTAAGGCACATTTGACCCATCAGCCACCGAAGGGTCAACTAGACTTCACTATTCTGTTAATATATATTTTTTCCTATTCTCCCTGGTCACTCAGATAACTTTAACAGCATGAAAGAAAAATTCAAATTATTGCTGTATCTTCAATGGCTGAATGAACTATGGCTGGACTAAAGGAAAGAAGAATCAGAAAGAGCATAAGAGCTTTCGGAGAGCATTAATTGTATTAATTAATGTGTTTCCTTTTATTAATGCCCTCCCCCACCAATTCTGGGCTTGGTCTTACAACTTTCTGATTTTTCCAATGAGAAGTAGCAACTTGACTCAATCAGAGACTTGAAAAAGTGTGAGTTTATCCTTCTTTTCATGAATTCCTTTTATTACCGTGAGAACATGTCCAGTGTAGCCTGCTGGAGGGATAAGAGGTACACGTGGAGGAAACCCAAGTTGTATAACCAAGGTCCTCCTAGACCAGGCAGCTCACAGCAGACCCACCATCTGGCCACAGATGCATGAGAAAGCTTCATTGAGATCAACCGACTTTGGCACAGATCACAGAACCACCCAGCTAATCTATAGACTCATGTCATTTTAAGTCGCTATGCTTTAGGGAGATTTAAAAACAGTGATAGCTGACACAATTGTCTTCAGTGTTTGAAAGGCTGTCCTGTGAAAGAGAACATTTGGATCCTTCTTGTGCCAGTTCTACTAAGAGAGAAAAAGTTGATAGGAAGACAGATTTCTACTTGAGAAAGTACTTTCTAACAAGTCATAGTTGTTCAAAGATATCAGCATTGAATTCCCTGATTCTAGGATAATTCAAGTTGGGGCTAAAATGAATGCATTTTATTCATTCAACAATTATATATTTCTTCACCTATGCCTTTAATGCTACAAAATTATATACAGATTATCAGTATAAGTATGTTGTGGAGTATATTGGTTTTCTCATTCTTTAACTGGTATTAGAAACAAGAGCCAAGTACCCACTCCTCTAGTAATCCTCTTGGATGTAGATGCCAGAATTTTCATCCAAGATTTATTGGCCATCATTCACCCTGAAAATGGAGAGATGACCACTATGTGGACCTAAGGAAACAAATTATTCATTCTATCATTCATTCGTTTTAAGGGTCACCAGCTAACAGGCTTCAGTTGGATTTTGTTCAGTCTATCAGTGTTTTTAAAAATGTGAAACCAAATGTTTTGTGTTTTCCATCTATCACAGTTCCCAGCACTTCCTGTTTCAAACGTTTATAGTACTGACCTGGTCCCTTTAGGTATTTAAGTTTAAAGACTTGGTAAGTTCTTATGACTCACATTCTACCAAAAGTTATAGGAAATACAGAGATTCAATATGGATTCCAGCCTTAGGAATCCTACAGTATTGGAGGAGAGTTGATCCCCTTAAGTAATTATAACAGACTGGAGTGAAACGTGCATTAAAAGAGATGCAGATAAAATGACATGGGATCGCAGAATTAGAAACAATTGGATGCAGCCGGACTGAGAAGCCAATGCTTAATTAGTGGGCACAGAAATTACAGAGTCTCTTTTTCTATTAGTTGTTTCTCAAAGACACCATCACTGGAATGGTTATAAGCATTTGAAATCTTCCTTACAGATCTCCAACAGACAGGTGGTCCAGATTATCACATCCCTAATTTCATCCAAATTTTAATTTAATGATACAATTTAAAAGTGACTTGACCTACTACAATTTTCTTTTCCTTCTTTAATTAGGACTCAGAAAATCGCCATATTTGTATGTTAAAGATACAACCCTACTGTTCTTCATTACCACAGGTCTTCAAACAATTTGTTCCAAGCTCTTTGATCCTTAAAAATGTCAAATTAAATATTAATATTTTTAAATCTGAAGCGATGATTTTCATAATAAAAGCCCATGACTTTCAATGCCTAAAAACAATTTGTTAATGAGTATATAATTAATATTTAAATATCTGTTTTGATGTAATAACACTTCTAAAAATAACATCCTAAGATTCTAAAAGCTAGAGTCACCAAAACACCAAAAATGGACACAAATTTGACTCAGAATTTACAGTTCTCCATAACAAAAAATATGACTCTAATGGAGCAGGCTTGGGATGTTACAAAGGTAACTCTGGAAGCTTTATCATCTGTTCCTTCAAATGCACTGTGAATTGTCCCCTACACTTCCAGCAGCTCCAATTCAGGAAACGTTGGATTTCTCTCAATTAGAGATCAGGTCCAAGTGGCCTTAATCAAATACATAAACAAACTGAAGCTTTCCCATGAGAACGATCAAAATTATGTCATGTTGAGTCACAGAACCAAAGAGACTAGGTTTATAAATACTGCAGACTTCTTTAAGCTTATTCTCTATAAACCTACAGGTCATCTTTAAACTTACTATTATTTTTTCATTGCTACTATTATTATTTTTCATTGTTTTTTACCTAAAACTATAGGTAACAGGCTGATTATTCCAAATATTAAATTTTCCAGATGGTATAAAGCCATTAAAATTATCCCCACTAGATCATTTTACCTGCATAATCTTGATTTTCCTCAATTCAAACATTTCAGATCTTTGAAAAGCAGTTTCTAATCATACCGATATCCTAGATGAATGCAAACAGCACCAAGAACCTCTAGCTTAGAAAACAAAATTTGCATAGCTCCTGAGTGAGAGATGCTTTCCCATGTTTTAATCTATTCCTTTTTCCTGGATCCATACCCCAAATTATTATGAATTTAATACTTCCTCATGAACTTGCCCTGAAGAATATATGCTTGTACCTTGTCTAAAAATATGCTAAGATTTTGATGAATAGTAGCTCTTGGTATTGTTACCACCTACTGCTGTTGCTGCCACTAGTGATGATAAGTTTATTGGACATAATTGAAATTTTTGTAAACTGTGGGTGAAATAATATCAGAAGGACTGAATTACTTCCTGACTTTAAAATGTATGACAAATTACAGTTTATCTATTTGTGATGACCATTTAAAAGTTAGAGCTGGGCTTCCCTGGTGGTGCAGTGGTTGAGAGTCTGCCTGCCGATGCAGGGGACATGGGTTCGTGCCCCGGTCCGGGAAGATCCCACATGCCGCGGAGCGGCTAGGCCCGTAAGCCATGGCCGTTGAGCCTGCGCGTCCGGAGCCTGTGCTCCACAACAGAAGAGGCCACAACAGTGAGAGGCCCGCGTACCGCAAAAAAAAAAAAAAAAATTAGAGCTACTTTTATCTCAACTGGGGTAAAAAAAGGCACCACAATGTCTGACAGTTTTTTCCTTGATAAACATTTCCTGTCTTACATTCAAATGTATTTGTTGTTTTACCCTGATCTTTGTAATTTATTTTAAAGATCAATTGTGTCTATTCCTTCCCTATAAGTCATACAACGACCTTTGACCAGCAGAAACATCTTGACCTAGACAACTAAAAGATTAATTTGTAATGAACATGTCTGTTATAAAATATATTTGTTCTTCTATTAATTAGCATTGTGTCTGATAATGTCATAGACTTTAAATTCATATCACTATGTCTATTTTCCAGAAGTTTTTTTTTTTTTAACATCTTTATTGGAGTAAAATTGCTTTACAATGGTGTGTTAGTTTCTCCTTTATAACAAAGTGAATCAGTTATACATATACATATATCCCCATATCTCTTCCCTCTTGTGTCTCCCTCCCTCCCACCTCCAGAAGTATTTTTCACTTTCATAGCAAGTGGAAATAACTTAAGTGTTAATTATTTTGTTCTATCAATCAATTGTCACTTACATAAAAATTATCATTTAAAAAAAACCCTGAAACTAAATTTCCAGTATATAACTATGTAGCCATTGCAAGTCAATTCATTTTCCTTTTTCTCTCTTTTTTTAAATAAATGAATTCACAATCTCCTAGAAACAAAAACTGGTAAAATATTTTCATAAATATAGAGTTATATTTTGGATTTGACTTACATAGAGCTTTTTCTTATGAGGAAATACATTTCATAAAAGAAAAGGTATTTAATATACCCTACTACTTTCACAGTTCACACTTTTTTTTCCATGTAATTACTTTTCACTTTGATGACTTTATACTAAATACATTTCTCTCTAAAGTACACATTTTTTTGTGAGAAGGTGTTAAAAAGAGACAAAGCACAGAATGTCATAAATACTTAAATATTTATGAGACAAAAATGCCAATGTCCTATAATGTATTACAACTTGTTTAAATTTTGAAGTGATTTTGCATTTTATATTATTTGTTCACGTTTTCTATTGTTCCCAAAACACTGAAGGAAATGGGTCTGAAACATGGAATAATTAACACCTAGAAAACTACTGTAAATTGGCAAAGCAGTCAGGTGCTCCATCTTATTACTGTCTAAAAATCAGTAATATTACTGATTCCTTATTACTGTCTAAAAATCAGAAATGTGGTGTCATCCCTGCATATTAGCAACTTCTGATCTAGCTTTGACACTGATGTTAATACACTGAGCATAAAGTGGGACTAAATAAAAATGATTACAGTCCAAAAGGTATATGATTTTAAATATGTAACAGATATTTTATGCTATTCCTCTATAAAGAATAGATCACAACCTAGAAATTAGAATTCAGACCCAGCAATAGGGTACTAACCATCCCCAGTAGGTCCACAAACAAACAAAATTAGGACCGCTTTTCTTTTCCTAGGCATCTCACTGCTTTCTACATCTTCATGTGAAGAGAATATGCTTGCCAAAAATACACTCAGAATTCCTCTGCTAACAGACACTTGTAAAAATAAAACTTTGAAAAGACATAAAGAGAAGAAACAGCATGTTCTAAATGCTATGAAGAACCCAACATGATTTTCATTGGTCTTGGGCCCTGGCAGCCATTTGACTTGTACTTTACTGTCTCAGCTCCTGGATGCATAGACCGGTTCTCAATTCTAGGGCTGATGAAGAACTATTTGTATGATTTCATTTGTAGCTTTTTAGTGCTACTTCTAATGAGAAGTCACCCCAAAAATAACTTATCCACTTTTGAATTCTGAAAGAGTTTCAAAAAGTTGTTGGTTCTAAAAAATACTAAATAAGTCTTAACATGTAATAAGAGTTTCAATTTATTTTTTAATTCATTTTTCTACCTACTTTCAGAAAGAATTTAAAGCAACAAACAGAAAAAGAAAAGATGCACATACAATAGAATATGATAAAATAAAATATCAAATCAAGTGGGAGGAGATAATTACAACAAAAACCCAGACTTAAACACTAAACACTTCATGGCAGTGAAATTCAGATAAGAATTATTTTCACTGATGCAATTTTATTAGGAGAAACAGATTTTTCGTGTATCAAAGTCTAAGATTGATTCATCCCCTGGGAATATACAAAGTTCACTAAGCAATATGAGTATGCAATAAGATGGAAGTGTCTTCAGCAATTGTTTTACTGAAGTTACATAAAGGTACTTCATCTGAAATGTGCTGTAAATTGATGAATCTTTTTATATAAAGAGATTATGATTACTAGAGATAAAACTCTGTAGTAATACAGAAAAAGAAGTTTTTAAAGGTCTAAAGAATGTGTGTATCTGAGGGCTCTCATATCGTGTTGATTCATATCTTGGATTTTAAAGATCTATGCAATTTTATTTTCTAAGTGCTGAGGAACAAACTCAGTGTTGTTGATGGAAAACACATTAATACATGTTTTGTAACAGTGTTTCCTTCCTAGAAAATTACAATATAAAGCCTAAAGTGTTTCTCTTGAGTAAAGGGAGAACCATCTCTTCTTGGTACAAGTCTGAGCTACAAGAACATCTGCAGGCAGAACCACAAAATATGTCTGAGATGCATCATATATATATGCTCAGGACTGAATAGTCTCATTGATCCCAAAGTAACATGTGAAATGCATGAAAGAGATCATATATACTCCCGCCTCGGCCATAAAAGAAACTCTGCCTTTGTTCCTTGCTTTCACAGACATGAAAATGTATATCTAAAATTTCCATGATAGACTTTTAAAATATAGATTTAATAACCTATGTGAAATGATTTGAGAATCAGCACTGTAGGAGAAACATTCTTAGAGACAGTTTCTTAATAGCACGTAAGATTCCTCCCAGACTTCCCAATAGCATACCGCAATGGAATTTCAATATTCATCATCTCCTCTAAAAATCTCTCAAATTTTTTACACCTGATGGATGACTTTTACTATCTGAAATTTAGGGAGATCATGTTGATGAAAAATTGATATTAATTCAGTCTCAAAAATTAAATTTAAAAAATCTTGCTCTTATCTTTCTCAATTCACTTAGTACCAGATTAGTCTGAAATCTGTCTTTTCCATTATAATTTCCCACAATGCTGTTATCTCTTTTTTGGCACCCATGATCGGCCTGTGCCATGGTTACTTAGATATATACTAGATGATCTGCCTTGTGAGGGTCAGTAAGGTTTGTTTCTTGTTATCATGTCTGGCCTCCCCAGTGCCATATCCCAGATTATGGACAGGTCTACTCAACCAGAGAATGCCAGGTGAATTGAATTAAAGCTGTGGGTTCAAGTCCAGAAGAAAGTAGCATGTATATAGAAATTTGAATGGTGTCAATATGTCAGATGTTCCTAAAATAAATTCTGGGCTGATCTCTCTTAAAGACTAAAATTTTAAATGAATTATTTATAAAAAGCAAAGATACTTCACAAATTTTCTGTTAAACTTATAAAGTAGCACATATGAAACATTCTAGCACAGATTCGCTTACCATGTGGATTGAGAAACAGTGTGCAAAGCCCTTAGGAAGCGGGTTGTACACAAGTACATACTGAGAAGGAAAGGTCTGGTACATGGGTCTCTGACCAGAAAGGGCAGGCCTAGAAGGATGTCTCAGTGTGAAAGGCTGGACAGCCCAGGAAGAGCCCAAGAGGACAAGGGAGCTGCGAAAGGAGGCTGACAAAGAAAATGAAGTGAGACATGGGATATGGGCCAAAGATGCCAATGCCAAGCTTAAACCACTTCCCAGCTTGCCCAAAAGCACAACTAGCTATTAGAAAGCCCATTACTAAAGAACAGCCTAAAACTTTCTCTGAGGAATTACATCTAGTCATTTGGATCGTTTAAGATACTCTCCACCTCCCTTTTCCTTCATCACAATCACATCCTGATTAAAGCAAAGTCAGCTGTCAACATGCCAGTTGACCAATCAGTCCCACCCTACATCTAGCCTTAATCTGTTTTCAGTCAGGGACCCATTTCAACACTTACTTGAAATAATTGCCTGGGTGAAAGTATGTCCTCTTTGGTAGCTGTGTTTTCTCTTCTAGGTCATCAGGATCATAAAGCAATCATTTGAATTTACCAAATTTTATTCTAATTATCTGGACAAAGAATCCCACCTTCCACAAAGGATCTGCTCTTTATATGAAAAATAACAGAAGCACAGTCGAATTGCAATTCCCCTGCGAGTGGCACCTTAGCATATAATTTATCAGGAGGAGACAAGGATTTGGCATAAACCAATGAAAGATCACCTGCCACAAATCACAACAGCTCCACAATGGAGTAATACACTAAAGTTGATGGCTAAGTGGATCTGATTTTATCCAACATAACCTTGCCCTCCTGAACTTCTGAAGGTGCCCTCTTCAAGCGATGCCTCAGTGCGGTTGAGTTTAGAATTATCTGTGCAACTCTCATACCTCTTTGAAGTCACACATGCACTTGAGAGAAAATAGAAGTGAATTATGTAGGGACTGGAAGAACTTTTCCAGTTCCTGCCATAAGAAATATGGCAGGCGAATACACATTTGCGGCGGGGGGGGGGGGGGGTCATTTTGGATTTTTGGTTAAATTTACAAATGCATATATAAGTAGACACATTATATGAAATCCATAACATAGATTTAAAAATATTTATCTTCAAAAGGTTTTAAAACAGATTTGGGCTAACATTTTGTTTTAAGCATTGCAAGAGTATATTATTTTCTACTAATAATATTGTTGTAATGCTTAATCAATACATAAAATTGAAACATTTTATATAACTATACTCCTTGAGGCCCACTCTTATTCATTATTTAACAACGATGGAATGTCAGGAATTCCACCCATAAACTTCTATCATCCTGTTGTTAATTCAAGATCAACAACCAGTGGCTGCAAATTGACTTTAACATTTAGTATTGTTAACATGTAGTATCTTTGCTATATTTAAGATATTACCTGGGGGGAAACACAAATTTATTATACAATTAACTTTTTAAACTTGTCATTTTAAGAGGCAGAAATTGTTTGTGTTCATTTTCTAGCTACTTTAAAATTCTTAATTCCCAATTCTGGATTCTAAAGCACATAACAGGTAACTAAAGAATCAAGAGTTATAGAGTCAATGAAGAAATTGCTGCTGTCTTAGAAAAAGAGTGTCTCTCCCCTCAAAATAAAACCTTAGCCCAATCCATTATACTAGATCTACATTCTGCCTGGCCCAAGATTCCACCCCAGTGTAAAATATCTCCTATTGCCCTACTGTTTCTTTAACTGCTATACAGATACTCCTGAACTAGCTGTAAGATGTACACACTCTAGTATAATAGCCATCAAGTTCAAATTTGTCTCCCCATATATTACTTCAAAAAAGTGTAGCATTCACAGCAGTGAAATACTACTTCTGAGCGAAATCAGTTGAAAGAACCAAGCACAACATTTCCCATTTACAGGGCTATGCAACCACTAGAAACAGAGAGGGATTGCATAATGTTTCAGAAGTTTTTCCAGTGCTATGTCATTCATGTGCATAAAAAGCTAATGCAATACATTTCTAAAATACATTTTGAAGAATTAATAAAAGCTTGGGCATAGGGTTTCAGAAAATAGAAAATAAAAGGACTCCTTCAGTATGCATTAAATTAAACTTTAGGCACACTCTTTATTGCTTTGCCGTAGTTTAGTGCCAGAATTCCCAAGTTAAGTATGAAAAAGAGAAATTACTTTTCCTGATAGCCCTGGAGCCACCTAGGATGTAGCATGACTTACCTAAAGATGGGTCTTTGGAGATGTTTCCTCCTGATTGTGACATGGTCATCCATTTAAAGGTGAAAGTTTAACTTGTTCCTGGAAACCACTCCAGAAATCCAGGGAGAGAATGTGGAAGCTTATCCTGATCTATTGTGCTGCAAGGAGCCCAGAAGGAAAAAGTAGTTTTCTCTTTCTCTTTTTGGGTGCTCGAGAAAACTTCCCTGCTCTCTGCCAGCTGAGCAGTGTGTCCATAGAGGCCACATAAGACAGGCACGTTGGGGCACTCCCCCACAGAGCAGGGTGTGCAAAAACACCGAGTCACGTTGACATGGACAAGAGGAGTGCACAGGACCCTCAGAAACAGAACAAAACAAACAGAAACCTTCCTACCCCCGTGGCACCCAGGTAGGAGCTCACTAGGTTATTGCAGCCATGAGAGCACTCCTTCCACATGCTGGTCAAGCTCGGAAAAGCTAAGTCCCTCCCTGTCTTTAAAACAGCCCGTTCTGAGGCTCAACTTTTTTCTTCAAAATAAAAGTTGTACAGCTGGTTCAGCAGTCCCATGTGAGTACCCTCTGAAAATTTGTTCTGTTAAAATAAGAACTGTATACAAATTAATGAAGAAAGATGGACTCAGGCTGCATGGCTGGCTTTGATTCAAGAGATTATAATTATTTTACAATCTTGCTTTTATTCTTGCTGGATGAAGTGTGGAGACGACTCAACGTTTTTGGCACTCATAACCTAATAACCTACACTTGGCTGAAGTCGAAGATGCCATTTCAACTGATAGAAACCCCTGTGAAGCTAGCCGGAGCTACAAAAGTTAGAAAAACAAAATTTTCTTAATTCCATCAGTGACATTGCACCCAGATATCTGTACCCAAGTGTAGCTTTCCAACTAAGAGGGGAAACTGCAAAAAAGATATGGAAACACACACACACACAAACACAATTTTTTAAGTCCCCCAAAACTCCCTGGGAACCTAAGGTTTTTATATTATACAATCAAATTTTAATTTATGAAAATAAAAAGAAAGAAAAGTAGATATAAGAAGTTGTGAACAGCTGAAAATAAATTACATTAAAAATTGTTTTACTTGGAAGACTTAGACTCACACTGCAGAGACTTTTGTTCAAGTTACAGATAAGGCGAATCCCCATATTTTAATATAACTTATTTTGGAGACATTCCTGCATCTAAATCACTAAAAAAATTTCTACTCAATCGATAATGTCATGAGATTCCAGGCCAGAGGTATGTTATGTAATAAAATAAACCATCTCAAAGCATGATTAAAATGTTTTAAAAATATACATGTAATAAAAGGTGAAAAAACTGAGAGACACACATGCTTTAGTTGAATAATCCATACAAATAAGGATCAAATGTCACAGAGGGGGATATGATCATTATGGTGACAACCTGTAGCTCTTGGCACCCTCTAAATATGTCCACAGGAGGAAGAACACCTTTTTTTTTCCTCCCAGAGGAGAGACAAAGAAGAAGAGAATTAAAAATAAATCATTGATCATATTGAGCAGTTCTAATCCACACTAGGAAATGGAATCAGTCTGAGAATGCATTGAACTAAAAATAAAATAAGCGGGTTCTAGTCCTAGTTCTATTATTAACTTTCGTTTTGTCCACTTTGATTTTAGAAAACTGAGATGATTTCTTCATTAACATGATGGAAGGAACTCAACAGGAATACTAATAAACATCTAACCAAGGTACAGTTCAAATGACAAGCAAGTATACAATCTTACTTGAGGCTCAAAGGCTTGATTTATCAACTGCAGAATCTGAACGTTGTTAAACTAATTACAGAAAATCCATAAAATAACATCATTGCTTGCATTAGGTTTATATTCTTTTTGCTCTGAAGTTAAGGTAGAAAACTTAGATTCCCACTTATACCTTACACTATATTTATTTTTAAATCCAATCTTAGAACTTAAGGAGCCCTAAGAAGATAACTGTAAGTTAGTCACTTGGCACAAAGAAAAATATGTATTTCTTAAATGTTTTCATTAACTTTTTCTCTAACAGCATTTAAACTTAATATTTGAGAGAAAAGTTTGCTTTGTTAACTTATTCAAATTTAATGTAGTATTCAATAAGATGAAAAAACCTCACTATTGTTGCTTAAATTGCAAAAATATACTCTTCAACAACTGTACTGTGCAAAATACTAAAATTTATCATAAAAATAAACAGACTAAATCTCCTATTAAAATATACTAAGGATAATTTATTTTGAATAGTTTTTTTCTGGGGGTGGGGATCAGAAATGATTTTTGTATTTTTCCTATTATGGTGAACCCTTTTTCAGTATGACTTAGCCTAACCCTTTCACTCCCACCCACTACACATACGTACAAGCACGAAGAACAAATTCTCCCAGGCAAAGCTATTGGCGGGAGCTGTGAAGCATAAGAGCTCAGAGAGGGACAACAGTGTGAAAAGACTGTCATCGACCCCTGACCCAGATGACAAGAATCAAGAAGCCCCATCCTGCGTGTCTCTTGGCCGCCTGAGCGGCCCCTCCATCCACTGCTCCTCTGCTGCCGTCTGTATCTGCATCCTCCCAGGCTTGGGCGCCTACTGCAGGGGCAGCAACTCTGAGTCCAGCTCAGACAGCAAAGGCACCATCAACACCACCGGCAAGATCTCATCTCCTCCATCTTCCGAACCTTCCTCGAGGCCCCCTAGCTCCTCTGTTCTCACAGCCCTGAGCTCCTCGCCAAGAGGAGACCGGACAGTTCATTCTGCCTACAGGCATTACCTCCCACAGAAAACTCCTTTGCCTGTTCACACCGTGAGCCTCACCTAAAAATGTGCCAGAACTCAAACCAAACCAAACAACAACAAAAACTCAACACTGTTAGAGACAGCATTTGATCTTTTATTTAAAAACTTTCCTGCTACAAGGTTCCCAACTGATTATGAAGCTAGCTGATAGGTGGTAGAGCTGGGATTTGAACCCAGATGCCTCATTCCTGAGTCCTTGCTTTTACCCCTACTGAGTAGGTTGTCACCTTGGAGGACACTCTGCCTCTAAGGTTGCTTGGGCCTTTTCTGGGCTATCATTCACATGCTAAAGAGAAACAGAAGAAACTAACCCCTCTAATGAGTGTCTATTCTTCTACTAATCTTCTACCCTCCTTAAACATCTTTGCATGGCCCATTGTGTTCTCCATACTCATAAGAGCCTGCCCAAGAAAGGGCCTATTGATATCAAGGTGAAGTAATCAATGAATATGTTCTATTAAGATCTGAATGGAAGCTCTGTTCCATTATAAAGAGCCCTGGACTAATGTCAAGGAACATATATTTAAATCCCAACTATAGCATTGATTGTATCTTCAATTCTTTGCACATCTGTTTCCTTACCAGTCAAACTAAGATGTCTTTCCAGCCCCATACTTTTGTGACTCTATGACTGACTGCATGTTAAGACGTCAAGTTATTTAAAGTTAGTGTCCAAGCAGGAATAAACTCTGTAACCATTTTTAGCTCTTCTTAACCACAGCAAGGTCATGCATACCACCAGAATACTTTTCATCCCCATTGTTGTGGAATTAAAGATATATAACACACTACTATTGAATGTGAAAATAAATTGTCCCATCTTTATTTTTCTAATTATGTGTTTTCTGTTTTCTTTTTTTCTATAGCTTCAACTGGGAACTACTCTCACTAGAATGTAAGCTCCAGGAGGACAAGGGTTAGTGTCTATTGTATTCCCTGTGCATGATAAATAAGACACACTCAATGGTTATTTATTGAATGAATTAACACAAAGTGCTAATTAATGCTACCTCATCATATTCTTGTATATTCTTTTTCTAAAATCTTAGTCATATCTGGTAAATGTTCAGTTTTATGTATTTCCTCCAACCCACAGTTTTTCTTCAAGGAGGTATCTGAGTTTATAGACAGGTGGGCTTCTGTGACCTTGTAGTGGCAGGAAAAAGGTAGCCTCAGACCCAAACCAGCAGGTTCCTGCTCTCCTTTGTGTTCTCTGGAATCTGCAACACGTCCCTTATCTGTCTGGTCACTTGGCTCCCTGCTGACATCTACTGCTGAAATCCCTGGCTGGTTTGTTCAGTTGGATCAGTTTGGGAACTATGATCATCTCCTTCTAACTGAGCCCAATCTCAGCCTTTACTGGAGCTGCAAGACTCTTAAGTCTCAGTCACATCTGTAGGGAAGCAAAGTTTGCCACGCCAAAATGTGTCTCTTTGGCAGGAGGATTATTTTAGGCTGATTATTTTTAAGAAACAAATAACTTAGGAAGTCTTTCTTTTTTACCTCCTTAACTGCCTAAAAGAATTTAGATAAAGGGCCTGATCCAGGAAGAGCATTATCACCATAGATATCTATGAAGAATATGGGCTAGTTGTGGTAGGGGGAACTCCTGGACCTGGAGACCAAAGTCTCCAGGTGAATTGCCTTCCTGCCCTTTGAAGTCCCAAACTCTACTCCTTCTCCTTCTCTCAGATGGCATATAAGCCATCTTATATAATTGCCTAACTTCTCCTTGGGTCTCATTTTTCTTATGTGGTCCCATTACGTATGTAATTAAATTTGATTTTAACCTGTTAATCTGTCTCATGTCAATTTAATTCTTAGACCAGCCAGAAGAACCCAAAAAGCATAAAGGGAAATTTTTTCCTTCCCCTATACATCCTTCATCTGGATCTTTGCCAAGGTTGTTAATGCTTGACTTCTTTGTGGGATCCCCTGACCCCTTGCTGTGGGCATGGCAGGAGCATGGCAGATACACTGGCCCATCTCAGCTGACTTCTGAATTCCCCACTGGTCAAGCAGAACTTTCTGAGCCCTCAATCCAACACAAGCACTGAGGAAGTCTTGGGATTGACCATACCATACCATACCACCATTTTTATTCTGCTGTAGTCTACTCACTAAGTCACTGGAAAACTGTGCTGTAAGCTTTCAATTTCAATGAAACATGCTCCCCACCCTGGGATTTCAGCTCAGAGGTAAGAGGTCAAAAAACCTTGTCTGACCATTTGCATAAATTGCCTTCTATCAGGGTTCCCTTTTCTATCCTTTACCAGGGCAGAAGAGGTATGCTTTCCCCATCTCATATGGCAGAAAATCCCTTACTTTATCTCTTGAGTGTCTTTTGTCCATGGTTTATAATAAACTCAGTGTTCAAGTCTATGAGCCTGGATCACAGGAATTTAGGAAACCCTTTTTGGTGTGAACAAAGCCTGGCTTTCAGCACTATTGTCTTGTTGAAGGCTCAAAATTTCCATTTAGGTATTCAAAGCTGGGCCTCTTATTTGTCTTTCACTTTGATAATATTAACCCCACTCCCCACACTGCATGAAGAAGATGGATGCCTGGCTGACTGCAAAAAGGAAAGATCATATTCATCAAAATGGAAGAGAGAAAAGCACCTTGTTCCCATTATGTTATGAAGCTTTTTTATTCATTCATTTCTGTGGGTACATAGTGAGTACCTATACCACAATATTAACCTTCTGCCCTATCTGGCCCTCATCTACCTATACTTCCATCTCAAAACCTTGACCCTTTGGCTCATTCCACACTAGCCACACTGGCATTTTGTTCCATCGTCACTGGCACTCCTTCCTGCCTCTTCTCCATGTGCCACTCCCTCTGCCTAAGATGATCTTCCTCCTGCCCACTGCTCATATGCAGCTGCCCTTTCCCCTCCTCACAGAGGTGACTACTCTGACAAGCCCATTTGAATTTTGTGTAACTTCAGCACTGTTTCCCTCATAGCAATATCATAATTTGTGCAATTATTTGTGTATACATCCATCTGTTCAGTGAATGAATACATCCATTCTGCAGGATGCAATAAACTAAGGGGAAGATCAGAATATCTAACTGTTCCTGACTACCTTAAAAATAAATCTAGTCAAGTTATCCCGAAAATGTGTTTTCCCTCATGTGTTGTCTGTAATAACCTAAAAATAGATTCTCACTGATCTCTTGCAATGCTTCAAAACATTTTCTAATAATTACGTATGTGTTTCATCTTAAAATATTTGTCATTACACTTCTTCAAATCAGGAACTCTACTTATCTGAGAATAAATACAATGGGGATATTAAAATTGACAAGGCATCTAAAAATCACTTTGGAAATGGTTCTCAATTTGACTAAAAATGTTTTCTGCCTTGGGGCAAAAAGCACATTCTACCTAGTTAATGGATTTAAACTAGATTTTCTTGTTTGTGTGTCAGACTTAAAGTTTATTGTCTATTCAATAAAAATTACATCAGAATTATTTTCTAAAATTAATTAATAAGGAAGACCAGGTTTATAGCTTCAAGTGGCAAGGAAAATCTGTCCCCCAAATTGGCTAACTCTTCAGCCAGGTATGGGAGCTGAGCCTTTCCACTTCACAAAGTAGGAGAAATTCCTCTTTGTCATTGAAGTGTAGAAACAGGTCAGTTAGAATTTGATTGGTTCCACTTAGCACTCCCACAAGTTCTGACAGCCTTTAGTGCTGGCAGTCAAACAACTTCCTTTGAATGAGTGTGACATTCTGTGAAAACATCAACAACAAAGAGAATCATTTAAAAACTATTCTCATAACCAAACACCAACCCACCGCTCAATGTGTATCAAGCAACATTAAATCTACTATAAAAGGAAGTGGCTTTTGCATAGTAAGTAGTTAAATAAACATAAAAAAAAGAGACCTCCTTAATGTAAAATCCCCTTTGAGTCAGAGGACTAAGAAAGAGATGGTTGGACAGGGCCTTGAAGGATGAATAGATATTCAACAAACAGGCTAAGAGGAAAGGCAAGCAGTGTTATATCAGCCTTAAGCACCAGGCAACAACACATGATTTGGAGGGTACATTGTTACTGAAGCAGTGTGGAGTGGTTCCCGTCACATTAGCCTGCAGAATCACAGAGGCTGCACCATCACATAAGAAGAGGAGCTGCAATTAGGAAAATAATCAATGTGATATCACGGTTTAAAAGCATTTGATTCAAAGGATTCCATTACTCTCGAAACATGCCAAAAATGTTCTTATCTGCAATTCTTCAGTCAGTGAAAGTTGTCTAAAGGTAGTTGCACACTGAGACTGGTTCAGTTTCTCTGCAGATCTGAAATTCATCACTAAATCATTAACTTAGCTTCCGTACTGAGTCATCATTACCAGCTTTCCTCCAAATTTTAAGCTTGGTTTCAACATGACTTTAAATCCAATTGGCAGGTATTTTTAAATCTGTCTTAAGCTTCCAGTAATGCCTATGAATAAATGTGTGGAGCTACCACCAAGAAATGTATTGAATCAATGTCAGTAAATGGAAAATTCCTAAATGCTAGCCTATTGACTCTCAAAGCTTTTAGAATTAGACAGCAGTAGAGATAATCGTGACTCACACTGACTTTGAATGGAAGCAGCCCCTCAGTTTGCCAAGTTTTTAATAGTACGTGTCGTAGGTTCTACATAAATAACTCAAATGTAAAGAAATAGTTCGCTTACCCCTATACCTTTTTAAAATAAAAATGTTTTTAACAGAGAGAATAACTACAGACCACATATATTTGTACCCTTCTATCCATTCACTTCTCAAAAAACTCAGTCCACTTTAGCTTTTCTCTCTACTTCTGCTGACTTTCCCCTATTCCATATGCATTGAAATGATCTACCCTTGTAAATCTCATCTCTGGAAGTATGATCTTATTTTTCATATCAATGCATCATTCCTATCAATTGTTCCATGACATATTATAGTTACCATAATTTATTTGTACATTCATTTAATTAAACTCTAAATTTAAATCCATAGCAGATTTAAGCTGGTCACTGAACATTTTCCCAAGCCCAGCACCAAACACATTTTCTACTGCATCATCTAACACAAGGCCCAATACCTGACAAAATACTGGAAACCAAGTCTATCTTAGAAATTCTGCATCTTTTTTAAACATTATGAACTTTTATCCTGCTCTATAGTCCTAGAAAATGACAGTCTTCCCTCAACTATTCTTTTCTCCACCTGGCCCAATGGAAAGTATGGGAGCAAGGGAGTTGATATGTGTTTATCAGTCATTTACTATATGTTAGGCAGACTACCTTATATGCACTATTTCAGTTAATTCTACATAACACACCTAGAAAGTAGATTTTCTTACTTTCAAGGAACACTGAAGGAAACTAGAATTGAGAAAAATTATATAAGCTGCCAAAGGCTGTATGTCTTGTATGTTATAGTATAATAGGATTTGAATCCAGTTCTATCTGACGCTGATATCTTTATTCTTACTAACACTGCCTCCCCATAATCACACTAGAATATGTTTTAATAGCAGACTTCCCTCTGCTATTAATTGTTTCAGATGAATTTCAGATCTTCAAGAAAAAGGCATCTTGGTTTACTATCACATCTTGGAAAATATAATACTCTGATCATTTGAATTAGGTACCACCCTAGCAAGAATTCAGGCTCGATTTCAGAGACACATTAGTTTGATTTGGGTCATTCTCGCAATGTAAGCATTACACATGCATGGGTAAGTGAACTGAAAAAAGCAGATTAAATATGGAGGTCTTAAATTTTAAGTTTTACTACTTGTTTGCTGTATAATCTTTACTGAATAAAAGTAGATAAATAAAATTTTTGGTCAAAATATCACTGACAAACTCTAGGAAAAAAACAAGTCAGATTAAATATATAAATGAAGTTGTGGTTCTATCCTCAATATACAGAATGGCTCTGCAATGCTGAGGTGTATGTCTGTAATGCAATCCCCTTTTTAAAATCATGCTCACCAGCAACCCAAATCATTAAAAAATTAATTCATTAATTAGAATTCCCTACCCTCTTTCAAAATCACATTATTAGACAGATACTTAACCTTCACCAAAAAAGCTGGATGGGTCCCATTCATAGACTTGTAAAGTTCAGAGTTACCTATGTGGTTACCTACCCACTATATTCCACTACAAGGATAATATTGACAACTGTTGCATTCACTAAGCACATACTATGAACCAGGCACTTCTGAATACTCTACAAACCCTACTACATTGAAGTCTCCTGACAACAACCTGGCACAGGAGTTAGAATCCCTATTTTAGAGATAGTTAATATTGCACAACTGGGACTGGCCAGGCAAAGATTTGAGCCCAGGACTGCTTTCCTCCATTGCCCGTGCATTTAACCACTAGTGCCTCCAATGATTAAGGCCACCTAATATGATTCACTTTGATTCCCTTTCTCTGTTTCTCACAGTCATTTTGCATTTTTATCTTCTCCCTCTTCTTTTGCTCCTGTTTCATTAACAATTCCCTTTTCCAATGATGAGCTCCAAGTATCATTATTAATTGGTTCTAACCTTCTTAAAATTGTGGAGATTGTGAACTCACTTTCCTCAGTTGTTCAACAAATACAGAACATTGCTGTTGTTTTAAATGTATACACTGTTTCAGTATAGGAGCTCATGGATATCCATTTTTGGCCTTGAGATAGTGAGTTATTTGTTATAAATAGAATCATAGACTCCTGGAATCTGAAGGAACCTTCACTGTCAAGTTTTTCACCTTCTCAACCTTTCCAGAATTCCTCTTGATTTTCATCTCAGAAAGGGCTTACTCACAAGTGCCCCTGAGCTCAAAGAAGTAAATCTGCTGTTTCCTTGATCTCCATCCCCAAGAATCTCTCATAATATAAGAATTTCATTTGTTGCATGCTACTTGTATTTCAAGATAGGGACATTTTTTTATACTAACTTCTTCACCTGGTATACAGTCAAAGAAACAACAATCTCTTCCAACTACAAAGAGAAATCTGGCTGTGTTGGGAGTATGGAAAAGGAGTATTTAGTCTCCAATGTAGCACATTGTTTATGGATATTGAAAAGTAAATTTTGGTTTTAGGTAAATTTTTACCTTTTATACACTACCTTTAAAAATAACATGGCTTAATTTCACTGGCCAGTGTGACGAAAGATGTACCAGGGGGTTAGGACAACAATGATTATTAAAACACAGGCTCTTTCCTCGGGGAGCTCAAGTTTAAAAGGAAAAAAATAATCCACTTTTAAAAGTAATTTCAATCCAATTCAATACATGGATTCATAAAATAAATAAAAAGGACAAAAGAAACTCAGAAGGGAGAGAAATAAAGACTCATAGAGGAATTTATTATGTTTTAGCAAGGTTTAGCCAGTAAGTAGAAGTTCAGCAGGGGAGAATTGTTTACTAGGAAGATGAAATGGAGAAAGTCCAGGCAAAGGAAGGTGAAAAACAACATAGAAGCACGAAATACCATAGTTTTAAGGAACTGGAAGGTATCTTCCTATGACTGAGGGTAAAAGTGTGTGGGAGAGTGGCAGGCAGTAAAGCTGGAAAATCAGACAGATGACAAATCATATGTGCCATATGGGGAGCTTAGACTATATTCAACCAGCAATGGGTAGTCACTGGTGGGCTACAGCCAGGAAAATGGCACCTTCGGCTTTACAGTTTTGGAAGACTTCACTGATAAACACGTGGAAGACATTTTCGAGACGAACAAGTCTGGATGTAGGGATATCAGTAAAAAGTCTGTTAGAGTAATTAATCTTGGTGAGAGATGATACTGACCTGAAGTAAGGCAAAGGCATTAATTGGAAAAGAAAGCCTATTCAGATACTAACAGGTATCTGTTAGGGCTTAGTGAATAATTCGGTATACTGAATGAGAAAGAAAAGGATTTTAAGACAATACTTTCATTTCTGCTTTATTATCCGGGTGGATGGTACCACCACCAACTGGGAAGAATCAGATAGTAAGAAGAATAATAATGAAATAAAAAGAAAAATAATGAAATAAAAAGAAAAAAGTATGATCAAAAGTTCATTGATGGGGCTGGGGGTGGTGGTAGGATGAATTAGGAGATTGGGATTGACATATATGCACTATTATGTATAAAATAGATAACTAATAAGAACCTGCTGTATAAAAAAATTTTTAAATTAAAAAGTTAAAAATTTTAATTAAAAATTAATTAATTTTTAATTAAAAATTTAAAAGGTCACTGATGGGGCATAGTGAGTTTGCAATACCAAAGGATGGCCCAAAAGGAGATGTTTCATGGGCAATTAGATGTTTAAATTACAGGGAGAGAGGAAAGAAATCAGTTATAGAGATAAAATGTGTGTGTGGAAGGTGGAGGTATTGCAACATAAATATAAAACTATGAATGTGGATGGTATAGCTCGGAGAGAACATGTAGGTTAGAGGAGTGAAGACCCAAGAACAAAATCCTGGCAAGTGAAAGGATAGAGAGGGAAGCGTTATCAGTGAAGATGTCAGAGAGACCAGAGAGTTGGAGGGAAAGTTTTTCCTACAACAAAATTGGACGGAATGTCAAGTAAGAGAAAGGTGTCACTTGT
This sequence comes from Orcinus orca, assembly GCF_937001465.1. Taxonomy (NCBI): domain Eukaryota; kingdom Metazoa; phylum Chordata; class Mammalia; order Artiodactyla; family Delphinidae; genus Orcinus; species Orcinus orca. The sequence goes on from NC_064565.1 coordinate 69,795,760, forward strand.
GCCAAATGTGCACAGCAATTAAAAAGAGAACAAATTAAAACTTTAAAAAGTAAAAAGAGAACAGAAATGCTTCTTTTGAAGCTATCAATATGGAAGCCACTGATGGTCTTAATGAAAGCAATTTCTGTGCTGGAACAATCACATGTTCAGTAAGACAAAAGTTCTGAAACCAGTAAACCATGGAGGTTAGGTAATTTTTCTGATTAGGTACACCAAACTCACTTCAATTAATGCTGTCTATGGAAATAACTAGAAAAGGAAGATATGGGCTAACTGTACAAAATTTGGGGGTCACAGAAAGAAGAAATATGACCATCTTTCTACATGACAACACTTCAAGGAATTGTTTTGGGGTTTTTTTCCTTCCCTATTTTAATGCCTTGATTTAAAATTTCCAAGGAATGTCTTCTTTGGGGAAGACATGTGTGGGAACTCAATAGAGATATGAATCCAAGAAAAGATCGAGACAAATTTGCTCTATGTCTTCTTCAGCTTGGCGTTCACTTGGATAACCTTTTTTTGTGGTTATCTTAAAGTGACATTCTGCTGGCCCTAGGCATATTATTTAAGTAGTCAGAGTCTGTCTCTTATGTCTCTTCAACTTTCTCTCAGGGTTAACTTCTAGGATCCCAGCACTTACATTTTGATCTCTCGATGTTCACCTCTTAAACTACATCAATCATCTAGAGTCAACATTCTGTGTATTTTCTTCTCATACTGATTTCTGTAAAAACTTAACTATTTTGTGTTTCATTGCTTAATATGACACTGTGAGCCAGATGACCTGACAAAGAAATAAAATCTGCTAATGTATTAGCAGATGATAAATACTTGCAATTAAATTCCAGGACATGATTATCAAGAACTCTAAAGTTAAGTAATTATGGTAGGTTGGTTAAATGCTATTTAGTTATAGGTGCCTTTTAAATTTTACCACATAGTCAGCTATCTATTCTTCCTAATTATATGCAGGCATTATATATTCCCATTCAATTCCAATAAATGCCTATGTTTCTTTATTCATGCAAAAGAAAAATAAATTCTTGACATATTTTCTGCATCATTTAAAAAATAATTCAGATAAAAATAGCGTTCTTTTGGGAAATGAATTAACAGTATCTAAAATTTAAGGCATATTCTCAGTATGATATGGTTTGATTTTTCCAAATTACCCAAATTACCTATTATCCCAATACTATTTCTTAAAAATATTGTTTATTTTTTCCTTTAGTTTAAAATGTCACTTTTATCAAATATTCAATTTTCATGTTTATTTGGCCCAGTCTATCTCCTGTTCTGTTGATTTTTGTGTTCCAATATCACACTGGTTTAGTTAATGTAGCTTTTAGCATGCTTAAACACTGGGTAATACCAGCCCTCCTTCAGCTTTATACCCTTCCCACAAATTTTTTTTTCACTACACATGCATGTTATTCTTTTACAAAAATGTATTCTTCTATATCAATTTTTTCATCTTTTATCAAAAATAAAAAGTTCTATTGACTTGAGCAAAGGATTATTAAGGATATCAAGAGTCAGTTTTCTCATGATTGGAGAAGGGAACTCCACATATGAGAAAGGGGAAGACTAAAATATATCCTGTGGTATTGCATAGAAGTTGGAGGTACTGGCATGAACTATAGATAATGAATATAATATATATGTCTAGCTATGTCCATTGAGAAGGCTGAGAAGCAACGAGACACCATTAGCAATTAGCACACCAAGCACCCAAATTTTGTTTCCTATATACCACTCACTACTAAAAGAAATCAGAATTCCTTATAAAATAGGCTGAATCTAGGGCTGGGGAGGGAAAGTATAAGACAAACTTAAAAGGAAACATTCAAAGAATAAAGGGGACATATCAAAGAAATACAGGAAACAGATTAGAGAGGCTACATTGATCAAATATGGGACAATTTGCACACCAAATTAAATAATGATTGTAATCTATTGTTACCCATTGAATAAAATAAGAATTTTACATATATACATATATATATATATATATATATAGAGAGAGAGAGAGAGAGAGAGAGAGAGAGAGAGAGAGAGAGAGGGAGAACGAATGATAAATGGAGCAAAATATAAACAATTGTTCCTGGAGTTCCTTGCACTATTCCTGCAATTTTTCTTTAACTTTAAAATCATATTAAAATAAAACTTTTTTTAAAGATTGTTATAACTTTAGTTTTTAACTTTGTATTGAAATCTTAGACATTGAAAAATCAATGTACAATTGACTTCATTGTAATTTATACTTCAGCATTATCATATCATTTTGTATCTTAGAGCTTCCCTGGTGGTGCAGTGGTTGAGTCTACCTGCCGATGCAGGGGACAGGAGTTCGTGCCCCGGTCCGGGAAGATCCCACATGCCATGGAGCGGCTGGGACCGTGAGCCATGGCCCCTGAGCCTGCACGTCCGGAGCCTGTGCTCCGCAACGGGAGAGGCCACAACAGTGAGAGGCCCGTGTACCGCAAAAAAAAAAATTGTATCTTACAATAAATTTTACAATAAAATTTGCCAGATCAAAACATGATATCATTTTTCAGAAGCAAGGTTAACTTTAGGAGAATGACACCTGTGTATTATTTATATTCACAATTATTTTTTAAAGATAAAATGATCAGTAATAAATGAGTAGTCTACAACCCTACCTGAGTTGTAAGCCCAACCAAAATGTTCTCCCTTCACAGAGATTTCCCTTAGCTTTTCAAGGAGAAATAATTTTCCAACTCTTACCTTACATTCCATTGTTTCTCTAACTTTCCTGGGATATATAAAAGCTTCTGTCTTAGATAATAATTATTTACATGCATACTGTCTCTGACAATGGACTAAATAACATTCTTTAAAGGTAGAATTCCCATTTGCTTAAAATCTTTCAATGACTCCCAGACACCCTCAAGATGTTTAAACCCTTTAATATCATATTATATAAAATGATATATTGCATGATATTATGTTTCATATATAACATATATTATATATTCTAGCTACATGTCTCAAAATCTCCCCACCCACTACACACTACATAGACATACATTCTGGGCTTCAACCATATTGAATTACTTTCAGTTCACATAGATCATTATGTTCTCTCTCTAGAAATTTACAGTTTCTAAGTTCTTCTGCCTAGAATATACTTCCTTCACTTCTTCTCCCAGCCATTTCCCGCTTACTGTTCAACCCTCAGTGTGTATATCCCTTGCTTCTGGAAGCCTTTCCTGAGAACCAGCTCTGATATAGATGTCCCTTCTCTGCCTGTTGAGCATCCTTACTTCCACTTCTAAGAAATCTACAGCATAATTGCAATATCTTTTTTTACTACTTTTGGTCCATCATTAACTTTCCTGTCTTATTTGATGTTGAGGAAATAACATCTTTTTATTCCATACATCTCTTTTAACACTGCCTTGCATAAAATAGGTTGGCAATGACTAAATGCATGTCTATACCATACTTTTGCAAAATGCTATCTGCGAATTTTGAGTTTGGAGAGAAATCAATCTATCTGTTTCCTTGTTCTGTCCACTGACAGGCCTGCAAGCAGTGACAGTTCAGTAGAAATAGGCATACCTAGCACTTGGCTTCTATATACCACCCTCTACTAAAAGAAATTTATCTAGCTACCTATCTATCTATCATCTATTCACACATACATGCATGCATATATAATTATATAATTATAATTTACCTAGAGATTGGCTTCAGTACTTAATTTAGTACTCTTATCTCCTTTACAAGAACAAGGAAAAAAGAGTGGAAAAGATAGCTAACCCTTTGGGGTTTAGTATGCTAAAACAGTCCTGTAATACACAAGTTAAACTTGGCATACTTTGGACCTGGTCCAAAAAATTGTTTTTACTGGCTGTGGAAAATGGAATTTTAGACTATGTTAGGCCATACTATAATTGTGCTTGGAAATGTATAATGTGATGTGTGAGCATTCAGTGCAACTAAATGAGCTTATGTATGCTGAAAAGTGAATGATTGTATTTTTCTCAGCACTTAAGGCTAATGCAGACAAAAAGCAATGGAGTTCAAATTCTTAAGACCATTTACTGAAGATATAAAAATATAAATATTTGCAAAAGACAGTGAGGAAATATAAAGGAACTTCCTTCTAAATATAAATATTAATACCTCAACAGCGTTGATAGAATGGCCTAAAGTCAGCTTTTTATTGGTATAAAAACAACAGTAAAACAAATTACTTAGAGTAAGTAGTTTATACCTTGAGTTATCTCCTCAAAATAAACATTCCATTTTCCATCTGGCATAGAATCAAATGACACTGTTTTGCTTCTAAACAAGATTATTTTTTCTAGGGTCCATGAATGTTGGTGATTCTGTTCAGGAGAGTTGAAACCTATAAATATTGTTTTAGGGAGCTGATCTGGGAGTTTAAAGGAAAATATCTTATGCCAATAAAAATCAAATTAGCTTCAATGTGAAAGCTATACAAACAGGAAGGTCTATAGCACAAGAATATATTTCAACCATTCAGGCAACATTAAGGGACAAAATGTTGTATAACTTTTAATACCATTACTTACATCAGTTTCTGCTTAAGGCAATAACAATTTAAACATTTCCTGTTTCATTCCTGCCCAGTATTGTTGTTTTTTCCATTATTGCAGCTCAAAAATACTTGGGCTGTTTTAAAGATTAGTGTGTTGGCATAAAATCACTCATGCCTCTTAAGAGTATTTTCTTTAACCCTCAATCATGACTTAGTATTTTTAAATGTTTGATATGGTCAAAGGTCTTTACCATCAAAACAAAACTTCATCAAACCTTATTAAGCAATTAGTTATGATAGAAATGACAGCATGCTGGGACATGAATATTCAATATTTATCACTATTTAAAATGGCTAATATGCAAGATAAAAGTACAAGTATGTTTTTCAATTCATTTCAATTTAAATGGTAGTCATGGCATCATGTTTACATCATCTCAGCTTTTATTATTATATTAATATTTTAAATTTAATAGTTAAAATAAATTAAATAAAAAGTAAAATGGTTAGCAATGATTTCTCAGGAATATTTTATGGTATCTTAAAATGCTTACTAGATGAAAAACTTGTACAGGTACCAAACCTCCTGGAAGCGATGGTGGACCACTCCACTCTGTTAGTACAGCATACCAGTAACATGAATACTCTCACAAGGTTCAGTTAACATAGGACAAAGATAAATTTATCTTATCCACTAATCACATAAAGGCAGGCTGTTTACTACAAATAAAATCAGGTCAGAGGGTGGAAAGAAATATTATTGACACTAAATATTTGTTAAATTAAGTACAGTCTCCTGTTTTGGTCAGGAGTTGTTACGACAATATACCTCGTCTGAGACCAATAATTTTCTGAAAGGTCAGATTTAAGAACTGACAACCAATGTCCATTTACTGCGAAGCAAAGAGTAATTATTCAGCTGGATAAATTGCTTTGTACATAGAAATGGAAGGAGAAGGATATAAGTAACAAATTCATTGGTTTTGTTGTTTGCTTATTAACTGACCTACATCACACATGTGACATGTTAAATTCAAACGATTAAATACTTGCATAAATACTCTTATGCACATTTAAATGATAACTTCTTTGATATAAAGAGCATCAAATCTCCGAAAAGACCTACTTTGCTTAAAATCCCAGCCCCTTCTCTAACAAGGTGTATGATCTTTGGAAAGTTATTTTTTAAATTTAAGTTTCAATTTCCTCATCTGCAAAGAAGGAATAATAGTTGTGACCACCTCATAGGAGTTTTGTGTTTTTAAAATAAGATAATATATATACATGGTAAATGCACATAACGTTTTGTTTTTCATCTTAATCTGTACATAAAAGTCTAGAATTACAACTTGATTAGGTTCAGAAGGACAACCATGGGAAAAATGTTTACCTTGAAGATTTTTTCTTTATATCACAGTTCCTAAATGCTGAATGAACCATAATTTTCATATGTGTGTGTATGTGTGTGTGTGTGTCCCTATGAAGATGGTATATAAGCTCTCCACTCAATGCTTTTTTGAGTTTTAGCTTTTTTCCTGTTATGCCCTCCTGAAAGTAATATTAAAAATTAATAAATTTACATACCTTTTCTCCTGTTAATCTACCTGTTGTTAGTTTATTTTATATAACCAGCTATCAAAACTAGGAAGGTAGAAGGAAAGTCTTTCCACCCCTATGATACATATACACGCATACTCTGTTCATATTTTACATACCATGCTTTATTACAAGGTACCTCCCCCTCATAAATTTTAGTAGTTCTCAATTACCAAATATTACTAGATAATGTTGCACTTAGTTTTGATGTCCTAATATCTCTTGTCATCTATGATGTGAAAGAGAGATGGCCATCTAAAGAGACGATATCAGAATTAGCTGGGGTCTTTATAGACAGCAGATGTACCCTGACCCCCTCCCCAACTTCTTCCCATTACAACCAAATTCCAATACCTTTCACCAACCCTCCCTACCATCAGTTCAGTTCATAAAGATCACTCTTTGCTGATGGGAGTATATATCAGGAAAAGGAGATACATGCTGGAGAGCACCACCAAAGAGTCCTTACACTCCCCAGTAAGGATCATAACTTATGCAGTCTTGGATACTAAAGGAGCCATTCTATGAGGCACCCAAGCCTACCCTGTGAGGTCCAGCTCAAAGGCTATCTGTTCAATGATGTTTTCCCTGGTGGCCCCTACTCTCTCTGAAAAACCACAAACCTGACCTATACTTTCTTATGACATGACTCACTTTCTACTATGTATTGTAATTCCTTATGGCCATGACATCTTCTGTCCTAGGCTTTTGTGCATTGTAGATAACTTAATGAATGGATGGATGAATGAATGAATGACTGAATATCAACTATTACCCTTTGAATTTTGTCTAAACTGTTTAAACAAATTTGTGCTTCATAGCTCTGTCCATATTCTGTTAGAAGGATGTTTGCTGATGAGCACTGACATTGAACAACTTTTTTACATTATGGGGCTAGAACACAAGCTTTCCTTGGAGTCCTGGCTTTATCTCCTTGGAAGCCCTTATTCCATGTCCCTGAATGTCACTGCTGTTTTCACAGATCCCAGGCACTCCATATGACCAGAAGCTGCATTTTAGCATTTTAGCACTACATTATGAAGTCAACGATTCTTCTAATTATGCAAGTTTTTGGCTTTCCTAACATTTCAAGCTCCTGACACTCATGCTTGGCACATAGGGTATGCTCAATAACTTTTGATTTTCTTCCTTCCTTTCTTATTTTAAACCATTCGAACCATGTTGGAGCATATGTTTCAAATAAAAAATTTTAAACCATGTGATATGCTCAATCTTATCACTTAGATTGTTTTTACTTTTCATATTAAAAGCAGCCTTTAAAGACATGGAATTTAGAGTTACCTTCGAATTACTCTTTTCAACTTATGAGTTTTTCTTATTGAGGTCTGATTTTAAGTACCCTGAAAATCCATGACCATAAAGCATATGTGACTTTTTAAGACCCAGGAAAAATTATAGAGCATTCTGCTTTGAAAAATGTAAAGAATCTCAGATATTTAGAACTAGAAGAAAAAACTTCAAAGGCATTCCAAAACAGCTCTCTGTTCTTTCCACATTACATCCAAAGAAACTATCACCCACTGCTAATGACTGTGCATGCCAGCCAGTTTTCATCTATCAACAAATGTATTCACTTACAGTTCCTTTCAGCAGAGTTTGAAGCTAGTTTAATTTAGTGTGGCTTAATAGCTGAAGTCTAAATGATTTTTTTTTACATCTTTATTGGAGTATAATTGCTTTACAATGGTGTGTTAGTTTCTGCTTTATAACAAAGTGAATCAGCTATACATATACATATGTTCCCATAACTCTTCCCTCTTGCATCTCCCTCCCTCCAACCCTCTCTATCCCACCCCTCCAGGCGGTCACAAAGCACCGAGCTGATCTCCCTGTGCTATGCGGCTGCTTCCCACTAGCTATCTACCTTACGTTTGGTAGTGTATACATGTCCATGCCTCTCTCCTGCTTTGTCACAGCTTACCCTTCCCCCTCCCCATATCCTCAAGTCCATTCTCTAGTAGGTCTGTGTCTTTATTCCTGTCTTACCCCTAGGTTCTTCATGACATTTTTTTTTCTTAAATTCCATATATATGTGTTAGCATACAGTATTTGCTCAAAATGGATTAAAGACCTAAATGTAAGGCCAGAAACTATCAAACTCTTAGAAGAAAACATAGGCAGAACACTCTATGACATAAATCACAGCAAGATCCTTTTTGACCCACCTCCTAGAGAAATAGAAATAAAAACAAAAATAAACAAATGGGACCTAATGAAACTTAAAAGCTTTTGCACAGCAAAGTAAACCATAAAGAAGACCAAAAGACAACCCTCAGAATGGGAGAAAATATTTCCAAATGAAGCAACTGACAAAGGATTAATCTCCAAAGTTTATAAGCAGCTCATGCAGCTCAATATCAAAAAAACAAACAACCCAATCCAAAAATGGGCAGAAGACCTAAACAGACATTTCTCCAAAGAAGATATACAGACTGCCAACAAACACATGAAAGAATGCTCAACATCATTAATCATTAGAGAAATGCAAATCAAAACTACAATGAGATATCATCTCACACCGGTCAGAATGGCGATCATCAAATAATCTAGAAACAATCAATGCTGGAGAGTGTGTGGAGAAAAGGGAACACTCTTGCACTGCTGGTGGGAATGTGAATTGGTACAGCCACTATGGAGAACAGTACGGAGGTTCCTTAAAAAACTACACATAGAACTACCATATGACCCAGCCATCCCACTACTGGGCATATACCCTGAGAAAACCATAATTCAAAAAGAGTCATGTACTAAAATGTTCATTGCAGCTCTATTTACAATAGCCCGGAGATGGAAACAACCTAAGTGTCCATCATCGGATGAATGGATAAAGAAGATGTGGCATATATATACAATGGAATATTACTCAGCCATAAAAAGAAACGAAATTGAGCTATTTGTAATGAGGTGGATAGACCTAGAGTCTGTCATACAGAGTGAAGTAAGTCAGAAAGAGAAAGATAAATGATTTTTTTAATTTAAAGGTTGTGTGTACTACAGAGGTTGTCATAATCTATTCCGATTCTATTCAATGGCAGATGCAAACATGTATTATGGTTCCAGTGTGGAGAAGTACTATAGAGAACATCTAGTTCAGACCCTGTATTTTTGCCTGGGGAAACTGAGGCCACAAGACACACTAAAGCAATTTCCTTTTCCTCTAGTCCACAAATCTGAAGTTAATTCCTCTCTGTATTTTCGAATATAATTTTTAATTTAAAATAAATAACTATTGGAAATTGATAGAATTATACTAACTACAGGAACACACACACACATACACACACACACACAGACCCGGAATCCTTCAAGATCTTAGGATACTAGTCTTGTCAGTTCTTGTAACAAGCCTGTAAATAAAAGGTATCACAAAATGACAAACATACCCAAATATGGGAGTGTCCCTGCCAAATATACAGACTGACCCATGAAACAAAAAAAAAAGCAAATGAAAAGATCATCAACTTAGCTTTACAAAGAAAAAAAACAAGTGAAACCTCAATGAAAAATTCATCCAATGCCATTAATAGTGAAAAGAATAGAAAAAAAAAAAAACTTTCTTCACCCCATTACCTCTACCCTACTCCTTCAGCAAAGAAGGAGTGTATTTGAGGTTTAAATATTGCCAACAGCAATTCAACTTGAAAGGAGAAAGTGTATCTGTCTGATTTTTATTTCATTCAGGTTTGTTTTCCACAGTCACTGAGAGGCACACAACACTCATTCTTTGGCATTTTCATCTTTATTTCTATTGCTGAGCATAATCATAAAGTGCAAATATTCATAAATCTGTTGTGAAAAGACCTGGGTTTGAATGCTGGCTTCGCCACCTGCTAGTTATTTGACCTTGGATAATTTTCTCATCTCTATGCCTCAGTTTTCACATTTGTAAAATAGACTTGAGAATAATAAACCCTTTATAGGATTGTAGGATGTGGTCACAATAGATTTTTACACCTCTATAATGTGTGTAGCATTTAAATTTTAAAAAATGTTTAGCCTTCAGCCATTATACCACGCTAAATTAAACCAACTTAGATAATCCATTTAAAACCCTTATAATACTGATTACCACATAAAACATGTAAGCTAAAATTATTATTATCTCATAGGGTTGTTGCCAAGATTAAATAAGATAATGCAAATATATACATTTCTGAACACAGTGCCTGGCACACAGTTAGCGCTCAATAAATATTGGCTTTTTCATTATCATCATCATTACTATCATTGGCATTATCTTTAATTATTCCTGCTGCCAACTGCCTTCTCTTTTGTTTCCCCATCAAAGGAAATAAATGCATCCTCAAGCAGATATCATGTCTTCAAAAGACTGGCACTTGTAAAAATTTAGTAATTAGAGAGAATGATGGAATGGATGAAAGAAAAATAGAAGAAATGGGATGTAAAGTGCCAAACTGAGCCAGAAAGTTTCCATTTGGAGAAACAAGCTATAAAATCTTCCATTAGTAGAATTCAGGACTGACCAATTTATGACTACCTCAGTTCATGTGCCTCTGTTAGCCTAGGGGCCAAAAACTAAGTATTTACCCATGAAAGCGAATTTATTGGCTAATGGAAGGAAACAACATACCAATGACATCAAGCTAGCTCTCAAAGATATTTTTTTAATAAAATAAACAACATTACTATGGAAATGAAAATCCCCTGCAGTTTGATTAAATCAAGAACTGTTAAGATCAAATCAGGCTCATTCCTTTTAATGCTATTGTTTTGTTTTTCAAATTTCCAAGGAGTCATGCTTTGGAAATTATAATTTATTCATCAGAGATGTTACATTAATGTTACAGTGTGTGAACTGCTAGCTTTTCACTATGTGTAAAAAAGATGCAAAGCACACACAGAAAAGAATTGCTTACATTTGTAAAAAGTTATGTACCTTTACAAAGGGGGAAGAATAGATATCTACAACTGGCACTGTTTGGTGTATCAGTTTCTGAAAATAATAGAGAATGTCAAAAGTACATGAATCACCATATGCAAGTGCCTTCCTCTGACAAATTTAATTTACAGATAATGCATGCCTGTATTCTGTAACTACCTTTGAACTTAATAGAGGCTGGGTTCCTAATTATATTTCAATGACCAATACTATAGAAATATGTATTTGAAAGATATTTTTCTCCTTGTAAAAATATTTTATATATATAGTAATATATTAGCATATATATAGAAATGTGAAAATGCATAAACACACACTCTCCCCATGTGTATTTCTGTTGGCAAATGGCACCATCAGAAAATACTGTATCTTATTTAATTGTTTAAGTAACGGAAGCTGGATCCTTTAAGCCTTTTTAAAATGTTTAACCACTTTTTTTTTTTTTTTTTTTTTTCCGGTACACGGGCCTCTCACTGTTGTGGCCTCTCCCGTTGCGGAGAACACGCCAGCTCAGCGGCCATGACTCACGGGCCCAGCTGCTCCGCGGCATGTGGGATCTTCCTGGACCGGGGCACGAACCCCTGTCCCCTGCATCGGCAGGCGGACTCTCAACCACTGCGCCACCAGGGAAGCCCTTAACCACTTTTTATAAAAATCACACTGCAATGTGTTAAACACTCCTCACCTTATATAAGGAATCATCAATCAGTGGGGATTCTGCTCCTCTTTCTACCCAGGGTCAGGGACTTGAGGTCACATGTCAGTGTGACCTTGCACAGTGCACAACTTATCCTCTGGCTGCTTGAACTCTTGATGGTATGAGGAACATGGAAAGAGAAAACCTGAGGAGGCTCAGAATTGTGCAGTGCTGCTGTCTCCACTGCCAGCTCAGAGCTGCCTTTCTTTTTAACTTCATGAAGAACATTTACTCTCTCTTGCCCTCTTTACTGCTTTGTCTCCCTGACTACTTCTGCTCTGTACTGCTTGTTTCAAGTATCTCTCCTTTCTCTCAGTCAGTGCCAACTGTGAGCTAGAAATTCTCTTGAGCACTGGTTATACAGCAGTAAACAGGACAGACACATTCTGCCCTTACCAAGATTAAATTCCTGCCTCTTGCGTATGTCCTTGAAGCCTTTTTTCCCCCATGATTCTCCTGTTTAACTTATGGCAACTTTGATTCTAAAAATGTAATCACTTCTATATAAGAATTTATTTATGACTTGTATTGAGCAAAGCAAAATTTAGGCTATGTTATGTTCGAGCTAAAATTCCATATATTTCTCTATTGATAAAGGAAACACTCATCTATAAGGCACCAATATTATCAAATGAACACAATATAAGATATTGAGATATTTACTTAAAAATAAAAAACAGTAGCTACAGCAAATAGTGTGCATAAAAACTTCAGGAAGATGCAGTCAAGTCAGTCTCATCTTGAGATAACCTGGAAGAATAGCAGTACAATGGAAAATAGAAAGATAAGATCATCAATCAAATATGAAAAAAACTCCCTTGAATCAAAGACTTTGGGCCTAATCCCCAATCAGAAACAAGCTTCCCAAGAAAGGCTTTCACAATAGTAATATTTTTATTCACTGTTAGCCAATCAAATTTTATTCAGAACCTGCTCTGTGGCAGGCACCACTCTGTGCTTTTGGAATAAAGCAGTGAATCAAACTCGTGAAGTCCCCATGTTCACAGAGCTTCCATTCTAGCTCAGGAAGAGAATAATTTGGTAAGCAAATATGACAGGTATAAGAGGAATTATAAGAATAGACAAGCAGTGTAAGGGGATAGAGGGTGATGGGAGTGGTATTCTCTATCTGGCATTAATTTAATCTTCACAATAACACTATGAAGCAAATAAAGGGGGTGCAATTAAGTCTTATATTAAGATGAGAAAACTATGGCCCAGAGAGAATAACAGGAAGTAGCACATCCAGGACTGTCTAGGAATTCCCAACTCAGTCTTTACTCATATTATTATACCACCTGAATCTTATCAGGAGAAATTATGCTGGTTTGAAGAACTTTTCTTAACAAAGCAAAATGAGAGGGAAGCCAGAACTGATGTGTAGGCAACTGCATTTTAAAAACACTAGGGAGGGACTTTTGTGGTGGCACAGTGGTTAAGAATCCGCCTGCCAATGCAGGATACATGGGTTCGATCCCTGGTCCGGGAAGATCCCACATGCCGTGGAGCAACTAAGCCCATGCACCACAACTACTGAGACTGTGCTCTAGAGCCCGCCAGCCACAACTACTGAGCCCACGTGCCACAACTACTGAAGCCCGTGCACCTAGAGCCCGTGCTCCGCAACAAGAGAAGCCACTGCAATGAGAAGCCCCCTCAGCGCAACGAAGAGTAGCCCCCGCTTGCGGCAACTAGAGAAAGCCCGTGAGCAGCAACGAAGACTCAACGCAGCCAAAAATAAATAAATAATACATAAATAAATTTATTTTAAAAAAAAACACTAGGGAGCAAAAACAATATTATAAATTTGCACTAATTAAAATGATGCTAAGTGCTCTCATTGCACAGATAACTATACCAGTCCACTCTTCTGTTTATTAGTGGTCCAACTTCTGAGCTATCATATTTTAAAAATCACTCTTTAAGCTTAATATCTTCCCTCTTTTTCCATTTTTATACAATATAGTAAAAAAAAAATAAGCATAATAAATCCATTTGTAATCGGTTCCCTGAACTCATGAGCTTCTATGTTTTTTAATACACTTGGTTTGTCACAATTTTCATTCATCCCTAAAATGAACAATACATATACGTATTATTTGCTATTAAAATATTTTTTCCAGCTTTGTTGAGGTATAATTGACAAATAAAATTGTAAGATATTTAAAATGTAAATGTGATGATTTGATATATGTATACATTGTGAAAGAAGTCCTCTCATTAAATTAATTAATACATCTATCACCTCACACCTTTACCTTTTTTTTGTGTTTGAGAACATTTAAGTTCTCCTCTTTTAGAAAATTTTAACTATAGTGTATCCACTATAGTCACCATGTTATACATTAGAGTCTCAGACCTTATTCATCATATAACTGAAAGTTTGAATCCTTTTACCAACCCCTCCCTATTTCCCCCACCCCCCAAGCCACCATTTTTCTACCCCCTATTTCTAGGAGTTCATTTTTTTAAAGATTCTGCATATAGGTGATACCATGTGGTATTTGTCTTTTGCTGTCTGGCTTATTTCACTTATATTTGCTATTAAACTAATCTTAACAAACATGTAGATATTCCCTATGTAAGTTGTCAATATGCCGTTAATGAAAGTTTGATAGACCAGTGCCAAAGATGGAAGTCCTTATACAATTCTAAATCCTTAACATCTTAAAGAGTTCAGGGCTCCTCTGTAAGCTAAGCTCTCAGAGGAGGGAATGTTATAATCATGCCCCTTGAGAAGGCTCTTCCCAGTGCATATTAGAAGGAAGGTGGACTGAATTTCTTTCAGTACTGATGGCACACTTTAAAGGTCTCTCCCTTTCCTAGTCCACCAAATCATGTTTTGTGTCCTGTCCTGTAATGTCTGTGTTTGTACCTTTGCAGTCAAACTCGGCAACAAAAGGAATTTACTGGAAGGATACTAGGTAGCTGGACTCTCACCCTAACTGAGAGTGTCTCCAACTACCCAATGTCTTTGCATCAATAACTCCAAATTCTGAGCTTGGTCAAGAACAGAACATCTGTTTGGCTGATCTTGGGTCCCCTAGAGGAATGATAACTTTCAGGGAGAAGGGAGAGGAAATGTCTGGCCACATTTGGCCTCCATAATGGGAGATAAACAACTCTTTTACCCACACTCTGTGGGGCAGTCTACAAAAGGGGCTGAATGTGAGCAAACAAAAATAAATAATTTTAAACCCTAGCAAAAATCCACAGTAGCATGTAGTTTTTCCTCATAACTCTGAGCTTCTAGAGAATAGTAATCTTCCCCATGGTGCCTAGTGTCACCATACCTGGCACAAAAAGGG
Source organism: Orcinus orca (assembly GCF_937001465.1). Taxonomy (NCBI): domain Eukaryota; kingdom Metazoa; phylum Chordata; class Mammalia; order Artiodactyla; family Delphinidae; genus Orcinus; species Orcinus orca. Next base: position 69,810,813 of record NC_064565.1, read on the forward strand.
CCCAATAAATATTTAGCTGGTCTCAGCACACTACTCAACTTTAAACTCTTTACGGCCAAAGAGTCTATTTCTCAGGCACCTCATTCACTGACAACCACCAAGTCATCTTTTGTTCCTGCTTCTTCCTCACTCTTGTTATTTAGTTGGTGATCACATCCATTGATACTATCCTCCTTTAACATATTTCCTGCTCATTCCAATCCATCTTCCTACCTGTCACCAGAGTGATTTTTCTAAAATATAAATCTGCCTAAAATCCATCAGTAATTAGCTGTTAATTACTTTAGATTTTTCTAAAATATAAATTGCCTAAAATCCATCAGTAATTAGCTGCTAACTACTTTAGATTTTTCTGAAATATAAATCTGCCTAAAATCCATCAGTAATTAGCTGCTAACTACTTTAGATTTTTCTAAAATATAAATCTGCCTAAAACCCATCAGTAATTAGCTGCTAACTACTATACAAGGGTTACCTGTGTCAAAGACACAGGAGAATATCTCACACCTTGATGCCTTAACTAACAGCTCTTCCTCCTTACAGTCCCTCCAGCCTCCTGTAACAGATGAACATTCACTTTCTGAGTCAGTTTGAGCCGCACTTCAGCAATGCTGCTTTCCCATCCCCAGTTCCACCTTCCTATCAAGAGCAGTAAAAGCCTCTGATCTCACAGAATTTGGAAACCTGTAGCTGTCAGTTAGCCAAAAATTTTGGTTAAAGCAGGAAAGCATTAAAATATGATTAACAACTTTGTAATTTAACTTGAAATTTGTGAAAATGCTTTTATTTGCCAACCATTTGTTGTAGGAGCAAAGCCTTTTCTTTGCATGAGTCTGTTAATTGGAGCTTCAATTCACTTTCTAGTATAAACCACATCAAATTGCCTCTCTGTGATTTTTAGTTTCTTTTAAGTGGAATGAGAATTTAAGATATCTTCAAAGCAAACTAAGCTCAAAATCATACCATTGTAGTTTTGTTTAATTCTTCCAAACTCTTGTTCTTGTCTTGCTCATTTTAAATTAGATACCTTTTTAGTATGACTTAATTTTGATGAGTCTTTTCAAAATATTAAGCTTAGTTTTGGTATATTCAATAAATTTCTTTTCATACTTATATTTTATTAATTTAATATTTAATTAATTTGTAGATTTACTGTATAAAGCACAACTGGCTTAAATGAGTTTAGGAAGAAACATAGATTCTTGGCAAACATACTGTTCAACTTGTGGGAACAGAGGGCATTACATGTAACAGAGATTAGCCTATCTGCTATGAGGGCTCAGTGGGCCAAGGGCATCCTCTATATTCCAAGTAACAAAAACTGAGCTCAATTGATTTAAAGAAAAATAGGAAATATGCAGACTCACAAAAATGAAGATTCAGTGCTACTGCTTCCTTCAGCTGTGATTTGACCCACAGACTGAAATAACGTCATCAAGATTTGGTTTCTCTGTGTGTCTCAGCTGTGCTTTCCTCTGTGAGTGAGCTTCATCCTCATGGTGAATTCCTTTTGCTAGCAAAAAGGCCACACAGCTCTAACCCTCGTGTCTTCACACTCCCACATTTAGTAGAAGGAAGACCCCAGCTATTTTTTCTTAGAGGCTCCAAAAATATTCTCTTGTATTTTATAGTTCTGATTGGGTTACATGCCCATTTGTGAACCAGTCTCAGGACCGGGAAGGTAGACCATGCTTATTGGATTAAGTCAATTGGGGCTTCTCCTGTCCTCTTGTCCATCCTGTGCTAGGAATGAGGTCAATTCTACCAACCAATAATAATGGCTTTCAAAACAAATCTTGATCTGTTATTAAAAGAAAGAGAGACTAGGTTCTGATCAGAAACCTCAAATTCAAAATCTTGGGATTTAGTACTCAGTTAGGCTTAGGCCTGATTGGAGAAAGTGACGGTTGACAGGGACTGCCCTCAGTAGGCTTAATCTACTCAATGCGTGCATGAAGAAGTAGGAGAGGGGAACTGGGCATAGCTCCTGCCTTTTAGCTTGCAGTACTTCTGCCCAATTTTCCCAGACACTGACTAGCCAGATTACCAATACCTCCACCTTTGAGGGGAGCAGGAGGAAAAAGGGATAGGCAAGAAGCTGGCGGAAGCAGTAGTGGAGTGGAGAGTGGGGCAAACACCCCCACCCACCACCCCCAATAATAAATCCTTATATTATTTTTCTCTGCTTATTTTTTAATTAAAAATAAAAATATCAACACTGAAATATTTTCCTTTATTTGTTGAAATTTTAAAGTGAAAATAACATGAGATTATGGGATTTTTTAATTAAGACTATTTTTTTAGAGCACTGAAAGGTTCACAGAAAAATTGAGAGGAAGGCACAAAGATTTCCCATATACTCCCTGCCCAACACATGCATAGCCTCCCCTATTATCAATATCCCCCACCATAGTGGGTCATTTGTTACAACTGATGAACCTACATTGACACACCATAATCATCCAAAGTCCATAGTTTACATTACGGCTTACTCTCAACGTTGTCCATCCTATAAGTTTGGACAAATATGTAATGACCTGTATTCAACACTATGGTCTCATACAGAGTATTTTCACTGCCCTAAAAATCCTCTGTGTTCTACCTACCCATCCTTCCCCTTCCCTCTCAACCCCTGCCAACCACTGATCTTACTGTCTCTATAGTCTTGCCTTCTCCAGAATGTAATATAGTTGGAATCATACAGTATATAGCCTTTTCAGATGAGCTTCTTTCATTTAGTAATATGCATTTAAGATTCCTCCATGTCTTTTCATGACTTGACAGCTCATTTCTTTTTAGCACTGAATAATATTCTGTTGTCTGGATATACCACAGTCTATCAATTCAGGGACTATGTTTTTCAAAATACGTTTTATATTTATGAGCTTTAAATCAGATGTTAAGTATTTCTTTCCTGTAACTAATCTTCTGCATCTTATTAATAAAATGACCCAAAATCTAAGGATCTCAATATATCTAAAAATATATTAAAAGAATAAATTATTACAAAACTAACCTACATCTCATCCCCATGAGTCCTACGGCATTCACATTACAAGGAATATACTCTGCACATTTTATCTCTTGGTCTTTAACCTTTAGATATAGGAAGCAAATTCACTCTGATTTAGCTGTTTTATGCAAAAGAAGAGAATATTTATGCTGCATTGTATCGAACTAGAAAAGAAGCCACCTGCTGGCATTTTGATAGCCTCAGAAAACGCTGGCTACCATAAGAAAATGGTTGTGAAAGACATACTTTTATTTTCTTCTGGCAAAAATAAGCAGGAACGATTCAAAAATCTTCCCACACACATACTGCTCTATACAAGGAAGAAAAAGTGCATTTCACAAGGCAAAAGTTTTGTTTTGTTAAAATGAACAAATACATAAAAGATAATGTCCAAGTCCCTATACAGTTCAGATAATATGCAAATATGAACAATTTATTAAAAATTCATAGATAATTTTTCAAAAAACACAGAGAGGCACGAGCTGAAGAAAAGCATAAGCATGAAATCACACTCTAGATTCACTCAGAGCTGCCAAGGAACACTTCTGGGAGCCCTTGGTAACCAAGCTATCTCCTGGCAAGGAAACTCCTGGCAAGGAGACTAAGCTGGTAATGACGTGGAAAGAATTGCTTCTACGCCAGCCCAATCTCTCACTTTATCTGTTTGACAAGTGAATAGGAGTTGAGAGCCCCAGTGATGTCTATGCTGACTCTACTAAAGCTCTCTTCTTCATCCTGATCTGGCCACTTATATCACACAACACCAAGGATCCAGAACTCCAGAAACTTTTTGTGTTTTCTTTAGGTTACTGGTATCATGGAGACTAGAAGGATTTCTCATCCCTTAAAACTCTGAGTGGGTACTCCAAAACCATCAGTTTTTTATTTGATTCTACAGAGAAAGGCTCTCATGCCAGAAATGGGCTGTCAAAGGAGAACTTAACATTTTCTTATAAAAAGATTTTTTAAAAATAGAAGAGAATGAGCATCTATCTAGAACAATTTAATAACTGTTCTACCTAAGACTGAAAATTAGGGCCTTCTTCGAACAAAGTGAATCTAAGAAATTCTGGGGAGAAAGAGAGAGAGAGAGAGAGAGAGAGATAATATTTGTGAGTTGGGGAGTGGGTAGAGTTTTGACAAATAATTTAGGTATTGTAAAATCACTTTAGCTTTGTCAATCCATTAAGTACTTCAGGATGCTTTTTGAGTACACTCAACTTCCCTTTTAATCAAATAGCAAAGATGCTTATAAAAGTGAGTACTCTTATTTTCCACTGATATAATTTCTTTCCAGTCATAGTAAGTTATCATATAAACAGCAAATTTCCACTCAGCTCAGAAGATGTACAATGGTCAGAACAACTAGGTAGAATAGGAAGCAAAAGGAGACATTTATTTTTAAAGCCAAATATCAAAAAAGTTTAATGATACATGAATACTAGATTCAGAATCATTCTTCAAATCCAGAGGATAATTTTTTAGTTGTAAAAATAATATTTGAAAGGAAAATAATATAAAGACCAAACTTTATTATTACCTTCAGAAATACTGTTCTCTATTTTTCTTGTTCTTACTGTCTTTTGAAAGTCTGTCATATAGGTAGGGAAGGTGTCAAAACTGAAATGTCATACTGGATGCAGAGGAAAAGCTACTTCCTTTCATACCCTAGCCTTTTATAAAGGGTTAATTTATTTTGTGGATGCTACAAAGCTAAGTCCATTCTCCTGCATTCAATTTTGTGAACCAGTTAAATTCTAATTCTTCCACAGGTCAGCTCAAGTAATACCACTCAGTAGGGCTTTTTGTTGGCCCCCTATTATAAAGCAGACCCACCAGTTTCTTATTTCCTATTCCATAGCTTGTTTATTTCTTTCAAGTCACTTGTCATTTTCTGAAAGTATCCTGTTTACTTATTTGCTAACTTTTTAATACCTGTCTTTACTACCTAGAAGGAAAGCCCTGTTAGGCATGGAAACTTCTGCCTTCTTTACCTGTGTATTCCTCTTGCAAAGTGCAAAGACTGACACATGGTGAGCACTCAATATGTTGACTGAATGTTAAAGAGTAAGACTTAAAGACTACTAAACAGAAGTAGTCAGAATGTTTACTTTTTTCTGCCTTTCATTTTTCTTAGAGAATCACGCTGGGTTGGTTAACTTGGTGTTGCCTCATTTTCTTTGGCTTCATACTTAGACAATGATAAAAAATAAATGGTTAGAGCCAGAGGAAGAGGCAATGTCTCTGGTTCATAAAGATTCTACTACTAATAATTTAACAGGCATTTGGCCCGTTATATATTTCAAATTTAACCTAAAGTTTACTGGTCAAATCATAATGGAGTGACCAGTTTTGTACTTAGCCAAAAATACTATAAATGTCTATACCGAAGAATTTTTACACTTTTCCTTTCCAAATACACATACAATAGAATTGGGATTTGAGAAACTGAAGTATACTTTGATAAAAAAATTTAAAGCAGTGTCTCAAAAATTTTAATTGCATATACTGATACATTGAGGAGCTGTGTACCTCCTAACAAACCACAGGAATTACAAGTATTTTTTTTAAGAGTAAAAAAGATTCTCTTCAGTTTAGAAAGCATTTCCTTTATTCTATTCTTTGTCAAGTATGGTATTTGGGAAAAGCATTACCCAAATTATTCCATTAACATTAAGCTTAAAACCTGTTTGATGCAAGTTAAAACAATAATTTTTGTCCTCATTAAACAAATATACACATATTCTGCTTTCATGCCTACTGAATGGTGTTATCCACAGGCAAACTTGGAATCTATTTCTAAGTATTCCCAGATTCAGAATTATGACTTCCTCTTTTAAAAAATAACTGCAGATTGGTTCAAGATGGTGCAGCGGAAGGATGTGCGCTCACTCCCTCCTGCGAGAGCATCGAAATCACAACTAACTGCTGAACAATCATTGACAGGAAGACACTGGAACTCACCAAAAAAGATACCCCACATCCAAAGACAAAAGAGAAGCCACAATGAGACGGTAGGAGGGGCAATCACAATAAAATCAAATCCCATAACTGCTGGGTGGGTGACTCACAAACTGGAGAACACTTATACCACAGAAGTCCACCCACTGGAGTGAATGTTCTGAGCTATATGTCAGGCTTCCCAACCTGTGGGTCTGGCAACGGGAGGAGGAATTCCTAGAGAATCAGACTTTGAAGGCTAGTGGGATTTGATTGCAGGACTTCAGCAGGACTGGTGGAAACAGAGACTCCACTCTTGGAGGGCACACACAAAATAGTGTGTACATCAGGAGCCAGGGGAAAGAGCAGTGAACCCAGAGGAGACTGAACCAGACCTACCTGCTAGTGTTGGAGGGTCTCCTGCAGAGGTGGGGGGGGGGTGGCTGTGGCTCACCATGGGGTCAAGGACACTGGAAGCAGAAGTTCTGGGAAGTACTCCTTGGCGAGAGCCCTCCCAGAGTCTGCCATTAGCCCCACCAAAGAGCTGGGTAGACTCCAGTGTTGAGTCGCCTTAGGCCAAACAACCAACAGGGAGGGAACCCAGCCCCACGCAGCAGCAGCAAAGCGGATTAAAGTTTTACTGAGCTCTGCCCACCAGAGCAACAGTCAGCTCTACCCACCACCAGTCCCTCCCATAAGGAAGCTTGCACAAGCCTCTTAGATAGCCTCATCCACCAGAGGGCAGACAGCAGAAGCAAGAAAAACTATAATCCTGCAGCCTGTGGAACAAAAACCACATTCACAAAAAGACAGACAAGATGAAAAGGCAGAGGGCTATGTACCACATGAAGGAACAAGGTAAAACCCGAGAAAAACAACTAAATGAAGTGGACATAGGAAACCTTCCAGAAAAAGAATTCAGAATAACAATAGTGAAGATGATCCAGAACCTTGGAAAAAGAATGGAGGCAAAGATTGAGAAGATGCAAGAAATGTTTAACAAAGACCTAGAAGAATTAAAGAACAAACAGAGATGAACAATACAATAACTGAAATGAAAACTACACTAGAAGGAATCAGTAGCAGAATAACTGAGGCAGAAGAACAGATAAGTGACCAGGAATACAGATTGGTGGAATTCACTGCCACGGAACAAACTAAAGAAAAAGAAATGACAGCCTAAGAGACCTCTGGGACAACATTAAACACAACAACATTCACATTGTAGGGGTCTCAGAAGGAGAAGAGAGAGAGAAAGGACCCGAGAAAATATCTGAAGAGATTACAGTTGAAAACTTCCCTAACATGGGAGGGGAAAGAGCCACCCAAGTCCAGGAAGCACAGAGAGTCTCAGGCAGGATAAACCCAAGGAGAAACATGCCAAGACACATAGTAATCAAATTGGCAAAAATTAAAGACAAAGAAAAATGATTGAAAGCAGCAAGGGAAAAATGACAAATAACATACAAGGGAACGTCCATAAGGTTAACAGCTGATTTCTCAGCAGAAACTCTACAAGCCAGAAGGGAGTGGCATGATATATTTAAAGAGCTGAAAGGGAAGAACCTACAGCTAAGATTACTCTACCTGGCAAGGATCTCATTCATATTCGATGGAGAAATAAAAAGCTTTACAAAAAGCAAGAGCAAAGAGAATTGAGCACCACCAAACCAGCACTATAACAAATGCTAAAGGAACTTCTCTAAGTGGGAAACACAAGAGAAGAAAAGGACTTACAAAAATAAACCCATAACAATTAAGAAAATGGTAATAGGAACATACATATAGATAACTACCTTAAATGTGAATGGATTAAATGCTCCAACCAAAAGACACAGGCTCAATGAATGGATACACAAACAAGACCCATATATATGCTGTCTACAAGAGACCCACTTCAGACCTAGGGACACATACAGACCAAAAGTGAGGGGATGGAAAAAGATATTCCATGCAAATGGAAACCAAAAGAAAGCTGGAGTAGCAATTCTCATATCAGACAAAATAGACTTTAAAATAAAGACTATTAGAAGAGACAAAGAAGGACACTACATAATAATCAAGAGATCGATCCAAGAAGAAGATATAACAATTGTAAATATTTATGTACCCAACACAGAAGAACCTCAGTACATAAGGCAACCGCTAACAGCTATAAAAGAGGAAATCGACAGTAACACAATAATAGTGGGGGACTTTTAAAACCTCACTTACACCAATGAACAGATCATCCAAACCGAAAATTAATAAGGAAACACAAGCTTTAAATGACACAACGTACCACATAGATTTAATTCATATTTATAGGACATTCCATCCTAAAGCAGATTACACTTTCTTCTCAAGTGCACATGAAACATTCACCAGGAGAGATCATGTCTCAGGTCACAAATCAAGCCTTGGTAATTTTAAGAAAATTGAAATCATATCAAGCATCTTTTCTGAACAGAACGCTATGAGGTTAGAAATCAATTACAGGGAAAAAAACCCATAAAAAACACAAACACATGGAGGCTAAACAGTACATTACTAAATAACCAAGAGATCACTGAAGAAATCAAAGAGGAAATCAAAAAATACCTAGAGACAAATGACAACAAAAACACAATGATCCAAAACCCATGGGATGCAGCAAAAGCAGTTCGAAGAGGGAGGTTTATAGCAATACAAGCCTACCTCAAGAAAGAAGAAAAATCTCAAATAAACAATCTAAACTTACATCTAAAGGAACTAGAGAAAGCAGAACAAACAAAACCCAAAGTTAGCAGAAGGAAAGAATTCATAAAGATCAGAGCAGAAATAAATGAAATAGAAACAAAGAAAACAATAGCAAAGATGAATAAAATTAAAAACTGGTTCTTTGAGAAGATAAAAAAAAATTGATAAACCATTAAACAGACTCATCAAGAAAAAGAGGGAGGAGACGAGGGGAAGATGGCGCAAGAGTAAGACGCAGAGATCACCTTCCCCCCCCCCAACAGATACACCAGAAATACATCTAAACGTGGAACAACTCCTACAGAACACCTACTGCACACTGGCAGAAGACCTCAGACTTCCCAAAAGGCAAGAAAGTCCCCACGTACCTGGGTAGGGCAAAAGAAAAAAGAATAAACAGAGACAAAAGGATAGGGACGGGACCTGCACCAGTGGGAGGGAACTGTGAAGGAGGAAAGGTTTCCACACACTAGGAAGCTCCTTTGCAGGGGGAGACTGCGGGTGGCAGAGGGCGAAAGCTTCGGAGCCGTGGAGGAGAGCACAGCAACAGGGGTGCGGAGGGCAAAGCGGAGAGAGTCCCGCACAGAGGATCGGTGCTGACCGGCACTCACCAGCCCGAGCGCCTTGTCTGCTCACCCGCCTGGGTGGCCGGGGCTGGGAGCTGGGGCTCGGGCTTCGGTCAGAGCGCAGGGAGAGGACTGGGGTTGGCGGCGCGAACACAGCCTGCAGGGGGTTAGTGCACCACGGCTAGCTGGGAGGGAGTCAGGGGAAAAGTCTGGACCTGCCAAAGAGGCAAGAGACTTTTTCATCCCTCTTTGTTTCCTGGTGCGTGAGGAGAGGGGATTAAGAGCACTGCTTAAAGGGGCTCGAGAGACGGGCACGAGCCGCGGCTAAAAGCGCGGACCCCAGAGACGGGCATGAGATGCTAAGGCTGCTGCTGCCACCACCAAGAAGCCTGTGTGCGAGCACAGGTCACTATACACACCCCCCCTTCTGGGGACGCTGTGCAGCCTGCCACTGCCAGGGTCCCAGGATCCAGGTACAACTTCCCCAGGAGAACGCACGGCGCGCCTCAGGCTGGTGCAATGTCATGCTGGCCTCTGCTGCCGCAGGCTGGCCCTGCACTCCTTACCCCTCCCTCCCCCAGGCCTGAGTGAGCCAGAGTCCCCGAAGCAGCGGCTCCTTTAACCGCATCCTGTCTGAGTGGAAGAACAGACGCCCTCCAGCGACCTACACGCAGAGGCGAGGCCAAATCCAAAGCTGGGCCCCGGGAGCTGTGAGAACAAAGAAGAGAAAGGGAAATCCCTCCCAGCAGCCGCAGAAGCAGCGGATTAAAACTCCACAATCAACTTGATGTACCCTGCATCTATGGAATATATGAATAGACAACGAATCATCCCAAATTGAGGAGGTAGACTTTGAAAGCAAGATTTATGATTTTTTCCCCTTTTCCTCTTTTTGTGAGACTGTATGTGTATGCTTCTGTGTGAGATTTTGTCTGTATAGCTTTGCTTCCATCATTTGTCCTAGGGTTTTATCCGTCTGTTTTTTTCTTTCTGTTTTTTCTTTTTAAAAAAATTGTTTTTCTTAATAATTATTTTTATTTTAATAACTTTATTTTATCTTATTTTATTTTTTCTTTCTTTCTTTCTTTCTTTCCTTCCCCCCTCCCTCCTTCCCTAACTCCCACTCCCTCCCTCCCTCCCTGCCTCCCTTCTTCCTTCCTTACTTCTTTTTTCTTTCTTTCTTTCTTCCTCCCTTCCTCCTTCCTTCCTCCCTCCCTCTTTCTTTCTTCCTTCCTTTTCTTTCTTTCTTTCTTTCTTTCTTTTCTTTCTACTTTTTCTCCCTTTTATTCTAAGCCGTGTGGATAAAAGGCTCTTGGTGCTGCAGCCAGGATCACTGCTGTGCCTCTGAGGTGGGAGAGCCAACTTCAGGACACTGGACCACAAGACACCTCCCAGCTCCACGTAATATCAAATGGCGAAAATCTCCCAGAGATCTCCATCTCAACGCAAACACCCAGCTTCACTCAATGACCAGCAAGCTACAGTGCTGGACACCCTACCCCAAACAACTAGCAAGACAGGAACACAACCCCACCCATTAGCAGAGAGGCTGCCTAAAATCATAATAAGTCCACAGACACCCCAAAACACACCACCAGACATGGACTTGCCCACCAGAAAGACAAGATCCAGCCTCATCCACCAGAACACAGGCACTAGTCCCCTCCAACAGGAAGCCTACACAACCCACTGAACCAACTTTAGCCACTGGGGACAGACACCAAAAACTACAGGAACTACAAACCTGCAGCCTGCAAAAAGGAGACCCCAAACACAGTAAGATAAGCAAAATGAGAAGACAGAAAAACACACAGCAGATGAAGGAGCAAGATAAAAACCCACCAGACCTAACAAATGAAGAGGAAATAGGCAGTCTACCTGAAAAAAGAATTCAGAATAATGATAGTAAAGATGATCCAGAATCTTGGAAATAGAATAGAGAAAATGCAAGAAACATTTAACAAGGACCTAGAAGAACTAAAGATGAAACAAGCAATTCTGAACAACACAATAAATGAAATTAAAAATACACTAGATGGGATCAATAGCAGAATAAGTGAGGCAGAAGAATGGATAAGTGACCTGGAAGATAAAATAGTGGAAATAACTACTGCAGAGTAGAATAAAGAAAAAAGAATGAAAAGAACTGAGGACCGTCTCAGAGACCTCTGGGACATTAAACGCACCACCATTCAAATTATAGGGGTTTCAGAAGAACAACAGAAAAAGAAAGGGACTGAGAAAATATTTTAAGAGATTATAGTTGAAAACTTCCCTAATATGGGAAAGGAAATAGTTAATCAAGTCCAGGAAGCACAGAGAGTCCCATACAGGATAAATCGAAGGAGAAACACGCCAAGACACATAGTAATCAAACTATCAAAAATTAAATACAAAGAAAACATAATAAAAGCAGCAAGGGAAAAACAACAAATAACACACAAGGGAATCCCCATAAAGTTAACAGCTGATCTTTCAGCAGAAACTCTGCAAGCCAGAAGGGACTGGCAGGACATATTTAAAGTGATGAAGGAGAAAAACCTGCAACCAAGATTCTTCTACCCAGAAAGGATCTCACTCAGATTCGATGGAGAAATTAAAACCTTTACAGACAAGCAAAAGCTGAGAGAGTTCAGCACCACCAAACCAGCTTTACAAAAAATGCTAATGTTTCTTCTCTAGGCAAGAAACACAAGAGAAGGAAAAGATCTACAATAATGAACCCAAAACAATTAAGAAAATGAGAATAGGAACATACATATTGATAATTACCTTAAATGTAAATGGACTAAATGCTCCAACCAAAAGACACAGATTGGCTGAATGGATAGAAAAAAAAGACCCATATATATGCTGTCTATAAGAGACCCACTTCAAACCTAGAGACACATACAGACTGAAAGTGAGGGGATGGGAAAAGATACTACATGCAAATGGAAACCAAAAGAAAGCTGGAGTAGCAATTCTCATATTAGACAAAATAGACCTTAAAATAAAGACTATTAGAAGAGACAAAGAAGGACACTACATAATGATCAAGGGATTGATCCAAGAAGAAGATATAACAATTGTAAATATTTATGCACCCAACATAGGAGCACCTCAATACATAAAGCAAATACTAACAGCCATAAAAGGGAAAATCGACAGTAACACATTCATAGTAGGGGACTTTAACACCCCACTTTCACCAATGGACAGATCATCCAAAATGAAAATAAATAAGGAAAAACAAGCTTTAAATGACACATTAAACAAGATGGACTTAATTGATATTTATAGAACATTCCATCCAAAAACAAAAGAATACACATTTTTCTCAAGTGCTCATGGAACATTCTCCAGGATAGATCATATCTTGGGTCACAAACCAAGCCTTGGTAAATTTAAGAAAATTGAAATTGTATCAAGTATATTTTCCAACCACAACGCTATGAGACTAGATATCAATTACAGGAAAAGATCTGTAAAAAATTCAAATACATGGAGGCTAAACAATACACTAATTAATAACGAAGTGATCACTGAAGATATCAAAGAGGAAATCAAAGAATACCTAGAAACAAATGACAATGGAGACACAATGACCCAAGACCTATGGGATGCAGCAAAAGCAGTTCTAAGAGGGAAGTTTATAGCCATACAATCCTACCCTAAGAAACAGGAAACATCTCGAATAAACAACCTAACCTTGCACCTAAAGCAATTAGAGAAAGAAGAACAAAAAAACCCACAAATTTAGCAGAAGGAAAGAAATCATAAAGATCAGATCAGAAATAAATGAAAAAGAAATGAAGGAAATGATAGCAAAGATCAATAAAACTAAAAGCTGGTACTTTGAGAAGATAAACAAAATTGATAAACCATTAGCCAGACTCATCAAGAAAAAAAGGGAGAAGACTCAAATCAATAGAATTAGAAATGAAAAAGGAGAAGTAACAACTGACACTGCAGAAATATAAAAGATCATGAGAGATTACTACAAGCAACTCCATGCCAGTAAAATGGGCAACCTGGAAGAAATGGACAAATTCTTAGAAATGTACAACCTGCCAAGACTGAATCAGGAAGAAATAGAAAATATGAACAGACCAATCACAAGCACTGAAATTGAAACTGTGATTAAAAATCTTCCAAAAAACAAAAGCCCAGGGCCAGATGGCTTAATACGTGAATTCTGTCAAACATTTAGAGAAGAGCTAACACGTATCATTCTCAAACTCTTCCAAAATCTAGCAGAGGGAGGAACACTCCCAAACTCATTCTATGAGGCCACCATCACTCTGATTTCAAAACTAGACAAGGATGTCACAAAGGAAGAAAACTACAGGCCAATATCACTGATGAACATAGATGCAAAAATCCTCAACAAAATACTAGCAAACAGAATCCAACAGCACACAAAGAGGATCATATACCATGATCAGGTGGGGTTTATTCCAGGAATGCAAGGATTCTTCAATATATGCAAATCAATCAATATGATATACCATATTAAAAAATTGAAGGAGAAAAACCATATGGTCATCTCCATAGATGCAGAGAAAACTTTCGACAAAATTCAACACCCATTTATGATAAAAACCCTCCAGAAAGTAGGCATAGAGGGAACTTTCCTCAACATAATAAATGTCATATATGACAAACCCACAGCCAACATCGTCCTCAATGGTGAAAAACTGAAAGCATTTCCACTAAGATCAGGAAAAAGACAAGGTTGCCCACTCTCACCACTCTTATTCAACATAGTTTTGGAAGTTTTAGCCACAGCAATCAGAGAAGAAAAGGAAATAAAAGAATCCAAATTGGAAAAGAAGAAGTAAAGCTGTCACTGTTTGCAGATGACATGATACTATATATAGAGAATCCTAAAGTTGCTACCAGAAAACTACTAGAGCTAATCAATGAATTTGGTAAGTAGCCAGATACAAAATTAATGCACAGAAATCTCTGGCATTCCTATACACTAATGATAAAAAATCTGAAAGTGAAATCAAGAAAACACTCCCATTTACCACTGCAACAAAAAGAATAAAATATCTAGGAATAAACCTACCTAGAGGAGACAAAAGACCTGTATGCAAAAAATTATAAGACACTGATGAAAGAAATTAAAGATGATACAAATAGATGGAGAGATATACCATGTTCTTGGATTGGAAGAACCAACATTGTGAAAATGACTCTACTACCCAAAGCAATCTACAGAATCAGTGCAATCCCTATCAAACTACCACTGGCATTTTTCACAGAACTAGAACAAAAAATTTCACAATTTGTATGGAAACACAAAAGACCCCGAATAGCCAAAGCAATCTTGAGAATGAAAAACTGAGCTGGAGGAATCAGGCTCCCTGACTTCAGACTATACTACAAAGCTACAGTAACCAAGACATTATGGTACTGGCACAAAAGCAGAAAGATAGATCAATGGAACAGGACAGAAAGCCCAGAGATAAACCCACGCACATATGGTCACCTTATCTTTGATAAAGGAGGCAGCAATGTCCAGTGGAGAAAGGACAGTCTCTTCAATAAGTGGTGCTGGGAAAACTGGACAGCTACATTTAAAAGAATAAAATTAGAACACTCCCTAACACCATACACAAAAATAAGCTAAAAATGGATTAAAGACCTAAATGTAAGGCCAGAAACTATAAAACTCTTAGAGGAAAGCATAGGGAGAACACTCTATGACATAAATCACAGCAAGATCCTTTTTGACCCACCTCCTATAGAAATGGAAATAAAAACAAAAATAAACAAATGGGACCTAATGAAACTTCAAAGCTATTGCACAGCAAAGGAAACCATAAAGAAGACCAAAAGACAACCCTCAGAATGGGAGAAAATATTTACAAATGAAGCAGCTGACAAAGGATTAATGTCCAAAATTTATAAGCAGCCCATGCAGCTCAATTTCAAAAAAACAAACAACCCAATCCAAAAATGGGGAGAAGCCCTAAACAGACATTTCTCCAAAGAAGACATACAGATTGTCAACAAACACATGAAAGAATGCTCAACATCATTAATCATTAGAGAAATGCAAATCAAAACTACAATGAAATATCACTTCAAACCAGTCAGAATGGCCATCAACAAAAAATCTAGAAACAATAAATGCTGGAGAGTGTGTGGAGAAAAGGGAACACTCTTGCACTGCTGGTGGGAATGTGAATTGATACAGCCACTATGGAGAACAGTACGGAGGTTCCTTAAAATACTACAAATAGAACTACCATATGACCCAGCAATCCCACTACTGGGCATATACCCTGAGAAAACCATAATTCAAAAAGAGTCATGTACCAAAATGTTCATTGCAGCTCTATTTACAATAGCCCGGAGATGGAAACAACCTAAGTTTCCATCATTGGATGAATGGATAAAGAAGATGTGGCACATATACAATGGAATATTACTCAGCCATAAGAAGAAACGAAATTGAACTATTTGTAATGAGGTGGATGGACCTAGAGTCTGTCATACAGAGTGAAGTAAGTCAGAAAGAGAAAGACAAATACCATATGCTAACCCATATATATGGAATTTAAGAAAAAAAAATGTCATGAAGAACCTAGGGGTAAGACAGGAATAAAGACACAGACCTACTAGAGAATGGACTTGAGGATATGGGGAGGGGGACGGGTAAGCTGTGACGGGGCGAGAGTGGCATGGACACGCATGCACTACCAAACGTAGAATAGATAGCTAGTGGGGAGCAGCCGCATAGCACAGGGAGATCAGCTCGGTGCTTTGTCACAACCTGGAGGGGTGGGAGAGGGAGGATGGGAGGGAGGGCGATGCAAGAGGGAAGAGATATGGGAACATATATATATGTATAACTGATTCTCTTTGTTGTAGGGCACAAACTGACATACGATTGTGAAGCAATTATATTCCAATAAAGATGTTAAAAAAAAAGAAAAAGAAAAAGAGGGAGAGGAGTCAAATCAATAAAATTAGAAATGAAAAGAAGTTATAACACACACCGCAGAAATACAAAGCATCCTAAAAGATTACTACAAGCAACTCCATGCCAATAAAATGGACAAACCAAAGTCTAGGACCAGATGGCTTTACAGGTGAATTCTATCAAACATTTAGAGAAGAGCTAATACCCATCCTTCTCAAACTCTTCCAAAACATTGCAGAGGAAGGAACACTCCCAAACTCATTCTATGAGGCCACCATCACCCTGATACCAGAACCAAAGACATCACAAAAAAAGAAAATTACAGACCAATATCTCTGATGAATGTAGATGCAAAAATCCTCAACAAAATACTAGCAAACAGAATCCAGCAACAAATTAAAAGGATCATATACTATGATGAAGTGGGATTTATCCCAGGGATGCAAGTATTCTTCAATATATGCAAATCAATCAACATGATTCACCATATTAACAAATTGAGGAATAAAAACCATATGATCATCTCAATAGATGCAGAAAAAGCTTTTGAGAAAATTCAACACCGATTTATGATAAAAACTCTCCAGAAAGTGGGCATAGAGGAAACTTACTTCAAAATAATAAAGGCCATGTACAACAAACCCACAGCAAACATCATTCTCAATGCTGAAAAACTGAAAGCATTTCCTCTAAGATCAGGAACAAGACAAGGATGTCCATGCTCACCACTACTATTCATCATTGTTTTGGTAATCCTAGCCATGGAAATCAGAGAAGAAACAGAAATAAAAGGAATACAAATTGGCAAAGAAGAAGTAAAACTGTCACTGTTTGCAGATGACATGATACTATACATAGAGAACCCTAAAGATGCCACCAGAAAACTACTAGAGCTAATCAATGAATGTGGTAAAGTTGCAGGATACAAAATTAATGCACAGAAATCTCTGGCATTCCTATACACTAATGATGAAAAATCTGAAAGAGAAATTAAGGAAACATTCCCATTTACCATTGCAACAAAAAGAATAAAATACCTAGGAATAAACCTACCTAGAGAGACAAAAGACCTGTATTCAGAAAACTATAAGACACTGATGAAAGAAATTAAAGATGATACAAATAGATGGAGCAATACACCATGTTCTTGGATTGGAAGAATCAATATTGTGAAAATGACTTTACTACCAAAAGCAATCTACAGATTCAATGCAATCCCTATCAAATTACCAATGGCATTTTTTACGGAACTAGATCAAATCATCTTAAAACTTGCATAGAGACACAAAAGACCCCAAATAGCCAAAGCATTCTTGAGAAAGAAAAATGTAGCTGGAGGAATCAGGCTCCTTGACTTCAGACTATACTACAAAACTACAGTAATCAAGAGAGTATGGTACTGGCACAAAAACAGAAATATAGATCAATGGAATAGGATAGAAAGCCCAGAGATAAACCCACACACATATGGTCCCCTTATCTTTGATAAAGAAGGCAAGAATATACAATGGAGAAAAGACAGCCTCTTCAATAAGTGGTGCTGGGAAAACTGGACAGCTACATGTAAAAGAATAAAATTAGAACACTCCCTAACACCATACACAAAAATAAGCTAAAAATGGATTAAAGACCTAAACATATGGCCAGACACTATAAAACTCTTAGAGGAAAACATAGCAAAACACTCCATGACATAAATCACAGCAAGATCCTTTTTGACCCACCTCCTCGAGAAATGGAAATAAAAACAAAAATAAACAAATGGGACCTAATGAAACTTCAAAGATTTTGCACAGCAAAGGAAACCATAAACAAGATGAAAAGACAAGCATCAGAATGGAAGAAAATGTTTGCAAATGAAGCAACTGACAAAGGATTAATCTCCAAAATTTACAAGCAGCTCATGCAACTCTGTATCAAAAAAACAAATAACCCAATCCAAAAATGAGCAGTAGAACTACATAGACATTTCTCCAAAGAAGACATACAGATGGCCAAGAAGCACATGAAAAGCTGCTCAACATCACTAATTATTAGAGAAATGCAAATCAAAACTACAATGAGGTATCACCTCATACCAGTTAGAATGTGCATCATCAGAAAATCTACAAGCAACAAATGCTGGAGAGGGTGTGGATAAAAGGTAACCCTCTTGCACTGTTGGTGGGAATGTGAATTAATACAGCCACTATGGAGAACAGTATGGAGGTTCCTTAAAAAACTAAAAATAGAAGTACCATATGACCCAGCAATCCCACTAGTGGGCTTATACCCAGAGAAAACCATAATTCAAAAAGACTCATGCACCCCAGTGTTCATTGCAGCACTATTTACAATAGCCAGGTCATGGAAGCAACCTAAATGTCCACTGACAGATGAATGGATAAAGAACATGTGGTACATATATACAATGGAATATTACTCAGCCATAAAAAGGAACGAAATTGGGTTATTTGCAGAGATGTGGATGGATCTAGAGACTGTCATACAAAGTGAAGTAAGTCAGAAAGAGAAACACAAATATATATTAACACACATATGTGGAACCTAGAAAAATGGTACAGGTGAACCAGTTTGCAGGGCAGAAATAGAGACACAGATGTAGAGAACAAAAGTATGGACACCAAGGGGGGAAAGTGACAGGGCCAGGGTGGTGGTGGTGTGATGAATTAGGAGCTTGGGATTGACATGTATACACTAATATGTATAAAATGGATAACTAATAAGAACCTGCTGTATAAAAAAAAAAATAAAATTCAAAAATTCAAAAAAACAGAATATATGAATTATGCATAAGGAATGAAAAAAAGAATATCACTAGAGATCTACATCATTAGAAGGATTAAGAGAATACAAAAAACAACTTTTTTCTAAAAAGAAAAAGAACTGCAGAATCAAAAAATATTTTCAAGGGCTTCCCTGGTGGCGCAGTGGTTGAGAGTCCGCCTGCCGATGCAGGGGACACGGGTTCGTGCCCCGGTCCGGGAAGATCCCACATGCCGCGGAGTGGCTGGGCCCGTGAGCCATGGCCGCTGAGCCTGCGCATCCGGAGCCTGTGCTCCGCAACGGGAGAGGCCAAAACAGTGAGAGGCCCGCGTAACGCAAAAAAAAAAAAAATATTTTCAACAACCTTAATAAAACTTTGGCATATGTATTTTGATAGTGAGATCATGCATTCATTAAATAAATGATTCAATCTTGTGTCCCCAGAGTCTAGAACAATGCCTGGAAAAAGTAGGTGGTAAAAACAGTTCATGTAAATAAATAAATACATATTTATTATACCAAAATTAATATGATAAGGTTTATGGTAATGTAGAGAAAGAATTTTAAGGCAGTACCCAATCCTATTTCTTTTGTATCCTGCCAGTTCTTCCTTCCCAGGGTCTTATTATGTGTTGTCACTGTTTTCTTCACAATATCTTTAAATCCATAACTTTCGGTTTGTCTGGTAACCTTTAACCTCACCTGTATCCTCTGGGATACCTCCAGCTTCTTGGCTCTTGTGCCTGTCACAGTTTCATCTTTCTTCGTTCACTTTAAAAATATCAGGTTTATCTTTCTTAGACCACATTTTCTTTCCACGAGCTATCTTCCTAGGAACCTAAAAGGCTCCCTATTTCTTACCACATAAAATCCAAACCCTTCAGACCAAGATCGAAAAATTCTAGATCTGAGTTCTTATTCCAATTCTCTCTTAAGTGTTTGACATTGATCAATTTATGCCACCTCTCTGGACCTCAGTTATCCTAGAGAACTGAGAAAAATTAAGCAGCAAGTCAGTCCTACAACAGTGAAGGCACAGAAGCAGAAATCCACTGGCTATGTTGGTGGAATAACCAGTAAACCATGTTGTTTGGAATGAGAGGTAAGGATGAAAACATAACAAAATAATAAGTTAGAAGGTTGGAAAAACCGGGGAGAAAGCTTAGACTACTAGACAGAGACTTATGTACTTTGTTTTGTCAAACAATAAGAAAGCATTCAATGTTTTTGAGGAAGAGGTGTTATTCATATTCTTCCCTCAATTTTCAGGAAGGTATTCTTGAATAAAGCATCCAAAAAGTACATACAATCGGATCATGGTACAGGAGGTAAAACTTTTGGTTTAGAGTTGTAAATCAGCTCAATTTATGAGTTTGAAATTGATCGATTAAATTTGTAATTTAATTTTATTTAAATCAACTTATATGTTGTTACTAATTTAATATTTACTTAGAGTCATAAATCTAACTCTTTTTTTAGTGGGAGGGGGTCATCCACGCATTGAGTTTATTGTAGAGAAAGGTAAGAGAAAATAGAGTTGGAAAAATAAAAGAGATGGAGACGCAAGTAGATAAGGGTTTTCACACTGGGCCTCAGTAACCCTGCCAGATATCCTCCAAATGTTTGCAAATCAAGAAGTCGATCTTGCCAGCCATTTCCACGTTGTAAATCTTCTGTCAGGGTTCATAGCTTTCTATACATTGTAAATCAAAGTTCTATTCTTCATCCTAACTAGTTCATTCTTTCTGCTCATGGGAACACTTATTCTTGAAATGCCAACAGAGCATATACACAGTTTTGATGAACATAACCCTAGAGAAAAACTGACTGCCCCGGCTGTAAGAAAAAAAGGAGTTCTGAGGGTTTGTCTATTGAGAGAGTAGGCTCCCCAGGCTAAAGGGCAGACACAAGAATTATTTTAAAATTTTAGCAAATCAAATTGAGCATTATGTAAAAAACATAATATATCATAACCAACAGGTGTTATCTCAGGGATGCAAGGTTAATTTAACATCTGAAAATCAATGTAATTCACCATATTAATTGATTAAAGGAAGAAACCATATAATTATTTCAGTAGATGCAGTGAAAGCATTCGACAAAATTGACCGCCATTTCATGATTAAAAATTCTCAGAAAACTAGAATTAAAAAAGAATGTCCTTAACCCAATTAAGAGCTCCTATGAAAAAACTCCAGCTAATATCAAACTCAGTGATATAAGGCTCAGTGCTTTCCAGCTAAGATCATGAACAAGGGAACTATGCTCTCTCCATTTTAATGTTGTACCTTAAATCCAAGACAGTGCAACAAGATATAAAAAAGAGATAAAAGTCATGCAGAATAGACACGAAGTAAAAAATGTTTTTATTGCAGACGACATGGTAGCATATGTAGAAAACCCTAAGGAATCCACAAGAAAGCTATGAAAACTAATAAGTGAATTCAACAGGGTTGCGATACCCAAGGTCATTATTATAAAAATCAAGTGCATTTCTATTTCTTAAGAATAAAAAATATGAAATGAAATTTAGAAAATACCTGCATTCACAAAAACATAAAAAAATACAGAAAAATTTAAAGGAAGAGTTACAAGATTACATTGCTGAAAACAAATGAAACTAGACCTAAACAAATGGAGCAATACACCATGCTCATAGATGGAAGACCCAATATTGTTAAGATGTTAATCCTCTCAAAACTGATCCCTAGATTCAATGCATTCTTAATCATAATCCTAATTGGGACTTTTAAAGCAAATTGACAATATAAATTTAACATATCAAAAGTCAAAAGACCTAGAATAACCAAAGCAATATTGTTGAAGAGAATAAAATTGTAGTACTTAGACTACCTCATTTCAAAATTTAATATAAAGCTACAATAATCAAGACAGTGAGGTACTGGCCTAAGGACAGACATACAGATCAATGGAACAGAATAGAGACTATACAGACTCATACTTATATGGTCAACTGACTTTTGGCAAAGTTTCCAAGGTAATTTAATTGGGAAATGATAGTCTTTTCAACAAAGGGGAATGGAAAAAATGACTAACTATATAGGGGGAAAATGAATATCAACCATTATCTTACATCATACATAAGAAAAATCAGCTCAGAATGGTGGTTCCTAAATAAAGGAACTAAAACTGTTAAACTCCTATTTGAAAAACAGAAGAAAATTTTTGTGGCATTGGGTGAGCCCCAAAGCACAAACTGTAAAAGAAAATCATAGATAAAATAGATTTCATCAAGATTAAAAACATTTCCTCTTCAAAGTCATAGTTAATAAAACAAAAGGTTAGTCACAGACTGGGAAAAATTTTGTTTTGCAATCTATATATTCAACTAAGGGCTTGTGTCCAGACTATATGTTTTTCAAACTCAATAAGATCAATCATCAAAAATATGATAAAATATTTAAACAGACACTTCATAAAAGAAGACATTCGAATGGCTCATAAGCACATGAAAAGATTCTCAATGATCACCAGTCATTAGGGAAATGCAAGTTAAAACCACAATGTGATACTACTACACATCCATCAGAAGGATTAAAATTTAAAAGATTGAGGGACTTCCCTGGCGGTCCCGTAGTTAAGACTTCACCTTCCAATGCATGGGGTGCGGCTTTGATCCCTGGTCGGGGAGCTAACGTTGCAGCCAAGAAACCAAAACATAAAAGAGAAGCAATATTGTAACAAATTCAATAAAGCCTTTAAAAATGGTCCAAATCAAAAAAAACTTTTAAAAAATAAATAAATAAAACTAAAATATTGAAAATAACAAGTGTGGCAAGGATATGGAACATGTGGAACTCTATATTGCTGCTGGAAATGGAAATAATACAGCCACTTTGGAAAGTTATATGTATTTCATAAAGTTAAACAAATATTAACCATGTGGCTGAGTAACTTCACTCTTAGGTATTTACAAAAGAAAAATGGAGACATGTGTCCACACAAAACCTATCTGTAAGTGTCATAGAAGCATTATTCATAACAGCTAAAAAGTACAAGCAATCCAAATGTCCATCAACTTATGAGTGGATAAGGAAATGTTATTATATCACACCATGATATACTACAGGCCAATAAAAAAAGAATCAACTATGAATACACACAATAACATGGATGAATCTCAAAAAAATTATGCTAAGTAAAAAAGTCAAAGCAGGAGACTATGTTCTGTATAATTCCATTTATAGAAAATTTTAGAAAATGCAAAACTATAAGGACAGAAAGCAGATCTGATATTACTTGTGGTCAGGGGCAGGGAGAGAACAGGTCTGTTGGCCCTGTTCAAGGGCAACAGGGCACAAGGAGATTATTTAAGGTGAGGGAACTATTGTACATCTTGATGTTGTGATGATTTCATGATTGAAGACAATTACCAAGCTTCAACAAACTATGGCTTAAAATTGGTAAATTTTATTATAGGTAAATCGTATCTTACAAACAAAAAGAAGAGAGGAAAAAAATCTATACTAAGTTTAACATCACAGTATTGTGTCATAGGTCCTGTTCATGGCCTCCCCTCTCTCTCCATGAAGAAGAGCCATTTATACATATCAGGAATAAAAATGCAGTTACCCCCTCCATTCTCAACACACTTCAAATGGGTCTTGCAAGACCCTTCCCTGACCTTGCCCACACATACCTTTTTTTTTTTCCCAAACTTTCTGAATCTGTAGTTGACACCATGATACCAATCAGACCTAAATTCACAGCTCTCAGGACATTTGCTAGCCCTTACTCCCCAAGTCCCCCAAAATCATAATTAGACAACTGAAAAAATAGTGAAAATTTTAGGTTCTGCCTAAATTGCAAAAACTTTATCTCTCAGAGTCTGTGGATTTTACCTGACAGCCAATAATTCTCTTCAAGAATCTTGGCTAGTGAGACCAGTGTCTCATTTACCTTCATACCTAATACAATGTTTAGCTCAGTTCCTCACAAGGAGTAGGTTCCCAGGAAATGTTTTGTTCAAGTTTTCCTTAACATGATAGTTTTAGAGCCTGAGCTTCAATAGGAAAAAAAAGTACTGCATATTTATTATTTCTAAATCTCAGAAAAAGCAGAAATACAAGTTACTTGTTTTCAAATGTTGGTGTGCATTTAGAAAGATGTTCGACAACCAGAGAGATGTTGGTCTACATAGCCTAGGTGAAACAGGATGATGCTTAGAAAACTTTCAGTGGACTGGGGTAATCTTATTTACGTATAAATTACAGGTGGTAGCACTGTAATCAATCTAGCGATGCATAATTAGGCACATAGGTATTTTTATGCTATTGCTTGTAATTCCCATCATAAACTGTGTCAGGATAATAAATTTCTCAATATCAAATTTTAAATGTTCAGTTAAATTCAACTCTCTCTGTTCAATATTAATTGAGCAGTTACTGTCTGTTAGCAATTATTATAGGAATAGCTATTTAACAATTAATGAGAAGATAGTCCCTCTCTCTGAGAACTTAAGAGTTTAGTGAAAGGGGAAAAGAAAAAATTTCAATAAAAGCATGATAAACATTGTTATGTTGCTAAATATAGGATGCTGTAAAGTCACAGTGGAGGTGCTCCTAACCCAGTCTTGCAGCCCAGGAAGCCTTCAGAAAGAGGGTTGATGTCAAGTTAGACACTAAGGATGAGGAGTTGGCCTGCAGGAGTGAGTGTAGCTTCAAGAGAGAATATGCACTATTCATGGAACTGCAAGTAGGAAATATAAATGGGTATATTCAGAGTGAAGAGAGCTTCTATTGTATTAGAGAACACTTAGAATAAAAGGTTTTGCACATGGCACATTAGGCTCAATCCAGTGGGAGATGACATTTGACTTCACATTTTTACAGTGATACTACGACTATTTTGATAAAGTGATTTGTTTTTCATGAATTACCTTGTCTGTGTTCTAAGTGACTTTTGTACTTGAGTGCTGCATGTAGGTGGAATAACATTTCAAACAGTTAAAATTATGTACACTTATCTAAAACACAGAGGGTAGGCAAATGACAATCTTCACAATTTAGTGAACTAAATTTTCTAAGTAGTTTCATGGAAATCATGAAATCTCTGTACAGATCAATACATTTAGATCCAGAAGAAAAACATTCTCTAAAACCACCAGCATAATCCTTAGTCATGTGGCTTTAAAACACTTATAAAAATTATATTGAAGAGATATATTTCAATAATTATTCATTGAATGAAAGGGATGACATATCACAAAGGTAATAATTATCAGGCAGATGAAATAATATAAAGAAGCTTTCCCTATGCCCACCAAAGAATTGAATATCTAGTCCCACAACCACTAGAAATACCCAGGACTCTTCTATAAACAGTACAATTTTTGGCTGCTATCACAAGAAGCCCAATTGAAATAAAACAAAACAAAGAGATCCCTTCAATCTGAATTTTGACTTCTGAAATCTGGGCCAATGTGAGAATCGCCTTTGAGTACAGGATGGAAAGTAAGGTAAAAGTCTCCTAAGTGTCTCTTCTCCAAGATATGTCAACCCAATTCTTTATACACATTCAGATGCTATGCACTGCTCACTACTAGATTATGTTGAACTCTGAGAAGAAAAGTTTTTAAGGTGGCATTTGCTTCTTTTTTAAGAACATTTTTTTGCTGAAATTTTTTTCAACAGGAAAGAAATTATCACACTGTTCAGTATGATAATTGAATATCAATAAGAAAGTCAATGGCTCAGCAACATGATTGCAAAAAGAGTTTCATGAGATACTCTTCTTCTCAAACTTTCTAATCTTAAAATCCATTTAAGACCTCAGAAGTACTTCTTTAATATTAAAGACCTACCTTTAGTATCCAGATTCATAAGCTTCCCTCAATATAAGCAATTAATTAATGCATATATATTGTATACCTATTTTGTGTAAAATGATAAACATAAAGATATGTATTTACTTGGATCTAGGATTTTACTATCATGAAAATTTTACTCTTTCACTTAAGACAGGGTCTTTTCTGAGTGGGGAAATATGTCTTTGTAAACATTTTTATCAGAGGAAAGGAACAATAGGAATGTTCCACATAATGTATGGCAGCAAGGCAACCTATTCAATTCTCTAAAGGTCTGAGGAGTAAATTTGCTGGAGATCACATGCTGCCCTAGATGTGGTCAGAGCACAGACATTGATTCCATTCATAATTAGTCATGTGATCTTGAGTGTGCTACTTAACTCTGAATCTTGTTTTCTTTACCCATAAAGTGTACATTCCTATTGTCATGAATCTTGTGAAAATTCAATGAGATTACTGTGAAGCACGTACTAGTTGCTTAATTGGGTTATTTCTTCTGGTGACATAGAGGGGTCCTATAAAGTTGCTGCTTTTCCTCAATAAGATGGAAAAAGGAAACTACAGAATATGAAAACAATTATATATACATATACTTTGATGGGACTCCTTAGTTTACTCTTTAAAAAAAAAATGGGGGCTTCCCTGGTGGCGCAGTGGTTGAGAGTCCGCCTGCTGATGCAGGGTACGCGGGTTCGTACCCCGGTTCGGGAGGATCCCGCATGCCGCAGAGCGGCTGGGCCTGTGAGCCATGGTCGCTGGGCCTGCGCGTCCGGAGCCTGTGCTCCGTGGTGGGAGAGGCCACAACAGTGAGAGGCCCGCGTATCGCAAAAAAAATAATAATAATAAAAATTTTTTTAAAAATGGTAGAGGAGGACTGAAACTCTCAATTGCCTGAGCTGACACTAAAAAGTCCTACTTATAGAAGACAATAAAGAATTCCAAGAGAAGAATATAATGATGTGGACAACTGAGTTCAGATGTACAGAAATTAAGACTCCCTCACAAAAGTGAAGACACATACCTCTGCAATTGCTCCCATGTCCAATGGGAAATGGACAGTCTCTGAAAGAGAAAAGTCAGTGTGGCTGAACTCTGGGTATCATTCTAGGTACCTCTTGGAACAGCACTTTTAGATGTAGTTCTTTGTGACTGTCCTTGGATGACTTCTTCTAGAGAGCTTTAAGGACTTGAGTGTAGCTTCTTTAAAAAAAAAAAAAAGAAAGAAAGAAAGCTTAAACCCTTTGAGGAGCCAAAGGAAAAGACAGAACCTTCTCCTATTTCAAGGTGTGTAACAACAATGGGATGACTTCCACATCAAAAATGTCAAGGTGAGACCCCAGATAAAAACCAAGATCAGTGCTGTTTACGGCAGCAGCAAAAGATGCAGATGGAGGCCATCAGGTGATAGAGTATTGATTAGTTGATTAGCACCACTGATGGAGGCAAGACAGGGAAAGAGACATGAACTAACACTAAATGAGCCTGCTGCTTCCTCTGCCTCTACCCCAACCCCAAACAGGCTGGATGTTTTACTAAGTGTAGCTCACTAAGGAGAAAAAATGTGCAAACTGAGAAGGGATTTGCAACCCAAGCAACTCCAAGGGAAAGGAATTTGGGGTCAGACTGCATTTTTTACCATCTCCATTATTACTTTCATATATTACTAATTCATTCTGGAAAAGCTAGGGTTACATTTTTTGTGATTGAAATTATCTTATAACCTTTAGGAAAAAATAGTGACTAATCACTCTTTCTTCCATCATTAAACAAGTACCACAAAATACTTCTCAAATACATCTATTTTTCAGCTCTCTTGCCTTTAATGAAAATAATGAACAACTCAATTTTATGTCACTTATCCAAAGTGTTTTATTGTTTCCTCAGACTATATACTTAACAAAAAGTACTATGAATGGAAGTAGAGTTTTTTTAATCCTTAGATGTTTACTTCCTTAGATGTTATATAATAATATTTCAGTTAATTCAGTTTTGTCCTTAAAATAACATAGTAAAAGTAATGAGAAGGTAAGATGCTAATAAAGAACTTGGTACATTTAAGGTACAGGAGGAAAAAATAAATTTTCTTATTTTGTCACCAAAAGACCACTAAAAGTTAAATTTCATCCATGTGCTCACAAAAATCATGTTAATATGAAAGGGCTACTCTAATATTGTGACCCATTTTCTTTTAAAGGAAATATTGGGACAATAAAAATGCATTTTTTATATCTACAGATTAACTGTTAATTAGCATAAATTATATTTATTATAATTAGTGTTACCTATTTTAAGGCTGAATTCATAATGCACACATTTTGTCAATAATATACAGCACATTGCTTTGCTGACTGGGACATCTTATTTAATTAAGTCTCAAAATTAACCCTGATTTAATAAAATTAATTCAGAATGTTGCAAGATAGCAAAGGTAGAATCAAAGTTTATCAGAATTTAGTGTATATATATATATATATATATATATATATATTTTTTTTTTTTTTTTTTTTTTTTTTGGCCGTGCCCTGCGGCATGTGGGATCTTAGTTCCCTGACCAGGGATCAAACCCATGCCCCCTGCATTCAAAGCACAGAGTCTTAACCAGTGGACAGCCTGGGAAGTCCCGGTAGCTTATGTTTTTCTAATTTTCAATGATCCATCTACTTAAAAAGAGACTTGGACCAGTTTACAAAAAATAATGAAGTTATAGAACTGGAATATTTTAACATAAAAATGAAAAGATCAATAATATAAGTGATCAGGGAGCAAAAACTATATAAGGAAGTTTCAATTCTTAATATGATTAAAGCTTTTGTGAACAAAACATAGCTCTAAGTTTCCTTGCAGCCAAGGTAAAAAGGGATATGTTACACATTATATACAACTTATTTCACCTCATAAAAGGAAATATACCAGTAAATCAGAAGAAACTTTTTTAATATTTAAATTCTGTTAGGAGTTCGTTACATGGGTCATTATATAAGGACACCAAAGAACAAAATAAACAGCATAATAATTCAAAGGCATTCATGTATTTTCATCACTTTAAAAGAACATCAATACAAAGCCAGTTACAGAATGTTGATGTGTGTTTCTTTTGAGAAGTGTTTCTCTTGACTAGAAGTTTGAAAATAAATAACTCCAAAGAGAAATTTCTTTGTTGGTCTGTATTTGCCACAATTCACAAAACACTAAAAGAATTTTATAAATTCTGGACAATCTTGTTCAGTTCATTATGAAACAAATATCCATTAGATACTACAGTGATTACTCCTGTGTACACATATACACACAAGTTCTTTCTAACTCTAACAGATTAGGAGTGGATTCCCGGAGCACTGTGTTGAGGTTCATGTCCAGCCTCAATGGGAAGGGGTGCTATGATAAATGAACAATGTCTGACGTTGGCAGAGAAGGGGAAAGTACATGTGCATGCCACATGTATACAACTCTCATTTCAGGAGCATTCCTATGTGTCTTGATTTTCCCCCATGTCATTTATCTCTGCAAATACCTTCAAACCAGGTTAGGATTGGAAAATCACAACACAGGTGCCAAATATTGTACCTGAACTCAGCATGTCTGGATACCATTGCCAATGCATTTGTCCCACTGCCTGGAAAAAATGGTGTAACTCCTTGTCCAAGACAAACTCTTTTCTTAGTTTAGAAAAGCTGAACTTTTTCTGTATAACTTCTCATGCCTCAGTTCCCATTTGGAGGCTAATACAGTGAACACCTCACATCTCTCATCATGTAAGAAAAAAATGATCATGAATTTAGTGTACCACTTTTTGTTACTGACCCTTGGTCTTGCCTTTGATGGCTTGACTACCAAAACATTCTCTTGTCCAAACTAAAAGTATAATGTCACAATGTCTGATAAATGACTTCTTTCCTGCTGTATTATTTTATAACAGAAAATATACAACATCTTACACCAGAACACATTGGATTTGATTGATGACGCTTCCTTTAACTTGAAGTTACTGAAATTGCACATACATATTACTTCCTACTGATCCCATTTAGTTAGAAATGGTAAAGGATGAAAGCCTTAAGTATTTCAAATGCAAAAAGATGTCAATATTAATTCTAGCAAGGGATAATCCTTTCAGAACATGTTTATAGGACAGTCTACATAGGAAGTGTTAAAATTTTCTTAGACAAACCCAAAGCATGAAAAGCAAACTTCGTTTCTATAAAAATCAGCAATCGTAGGCAATCTTAAGAATACATGAAAGCAATATTCCTGTCTTTACATTTACTCCCACTTCAATGTTCATCCAAAAGATAATTATGGTGACAGCTTACCATGCTGGCACTCATAACAATTCTTAGATAAATTTGGGGTTTACAACTTATAATGAAAATGTGAAAGCTCTAATTCAACCTCTAATTAACAAAGTCATTAGTGTCAAGTTTGCAGATATAATTTCACCCTTTTCTTCATAAAAAAAAAAACACAGGAGAAGAAGGAAAGAAGGGAGAAAGACTGACAAGCTTAGGACATATGGCTGATTTAGATCTAGTCTCAAAAGATGAAAATGCCTTAAAATGCAGATTGGCACAACACTAAAGACTATCAAAAGGGTTTAAAGAAAAGATAAATACACACTGCATTTCAGTTTTTATTATACTCTGCATTTATTTAATAAATATTTATTGAACACATAATAAAGTATAAATCATTCTTAGAAATATTATTTAATATATATATCTTGCATCATAGTTTCTTATTTGTAATTATTACATAATCAGATGTCCTTGTAAAAGGCTTTTATTGCAGAAATCATTTGATTCCTTTATGTACATAGGGAAGAAAGGCAATGTAACCTTCTACAGGAAATTAAGAGAGTTGACTAAATATGAATTCTGTCCTATTGTCATTGGTAAACTGGTGAAAATGATTCTACCACACCTGTTTCACATGAAGAATAGAACTTCTTAAAAATCATGCTGTAAATTATTTTCCCCCTTCAATTACAAGGAACTTTTGCAATTAAACATTCAGCACCATTATGCTGAAGAATAACTCCAAAAAAATAAATAAATAAAAGACTTTCACTAGTTAGACCATCAGTAATATTTATATGTGTGACAGCTAAGGCAAAGAAAAATTTGTTTATAAAAAAATTAGTAATTTTCCACCAAAGAGAATCCAATATATTCTCTCCCAATGGCAAAAATCTACTACTAACACGTGTATGGTTAAGTAACACTAATTTTATTTAACACCTAAGAACAGAGTGGTGCTAGGTGCTGGAAGCTGCACATGATGATTAAAGCCCATTGTTGTGAGCAAAAGCACCAATTATAAGGAGCATATTCAGAGGTCGGAGAGCTTCCTCTGTTAGAGATAACCACCTGCCCAAAGGGTTTTCTGAAAAAGTCCAGTTAGCAGAATCAGAAGTACTTACATACACACATGCACGCACACACACACACACACACACACACACACACCTACCTCCTACTGTAAAAGAATGGTTGTTGGGAAGAAGGAGGTCACCTTTTAGGAAAGGCTGCTGCATTTGTGGAAAGGATATTGCCTCCCCCCGTTCTCTGCTAGAGCCATCATCTGTACTTTGTAGTAACTTGGGGATGCTTTGCCTGTCCTGCCCTATCCCCAGGTTCAACATCAGAGCGTCCAGTGCTGGGAGGGAAGATGGGGCAAGCAGTTGCCTAAATAGCGAAAGCTATTCCTTCCACTCTTGCACTTAGGGTTAAGGGAGGGATACGGAGAGTTTTAAGTTGGATATAAGACTGATAATTTAAAATAAACAGGACCAAGTCTTACAGTATGGTACTGGCACAAAAACAGAAATATAGATCAATGGAACAGGATAGAAAGCCCAGAGATAAATCCACGCACATATGGTCACCTTACCTTTGATTAAGGAGTCAAGAATATACAGTGGAGAAAAGACAGCCTCTTCAATAAGTGGTGCTGGGAAAACTGGACAGCTACATGTAAAAGAATGAAATTAGAACACTCCCTAACACCATACACAAAAATAAACTCAAAATGGATTAAAGACCTAAATGTAAGACCAGAAACTATAAAACTCCTAGAAGAAAGCATAGGTGGAACACTCTGTGACATAAATCATAGCAATATTTTTTGGATCTATCTCCTAAAACAAAGGAAATAAAAGCAAAAATAAACAAATGGGACCTAATTAAACTTAAAAGCTTTTGCACAGCAAAGGGAAACATCAACAAAATGAAAAGACAACCTACTGAATGGGAGAAAATATTTGCAAATGATATGACCTCTAAGGGCTTAATATCCAAAACACATAAACAGCTCATACAACTCAACATCAAAAAAAAAAAACCCAAAAAAACACCTGATTTAAAAATGGGCAGAAAATCTGAAAAAACATTTTTCCCAAGAAGACATATGGATGGCCAAAAAGCACATGAAAAGATACGGAACACCACTAATCATCAGAGCAACGCACATTAAGCCGCAATGAGATGTCACCTCACACCTGTCAGAATGGCTATCATCAAAACGATCTCAAATAACAAATGTTGGCAAGGATGTGGAGAAAAGGAACCCTTGTGCACTCTTGTTGGGAATGTAAATAGGTGCAACCACTATGGAAAACAGTATGGAAGTTTCTCAAAAAACTAAAAATAGGACTACAATATGACCCAGCACTTCCATTCCTAGGTATTTGTCTGAAAAAAAAAGAAAGCATTAATTAAATAAAAATACATGCCCCCAATGTTCACGGAACTAATATTTATAATTGCCAAGACATGGAAGCAACCTAAGTGTCCATCAACAGATGAATGGATCAAGAAGATGTGGCATATGTGTGTGTGTGTGTGTGTGTGTGTATATATATATATATATATATATATACATATATACACACACACACACAATGGAGTACTAGTCAGCCACAAAAAAGAATGGAATTTTGCCATTTGCAAAAACATGGATGGACTTGGAGGGTATTACGCTAAGTGAAATAAGTCAGATGGAGAAAGACAAATACCATATAATATCACTTATATAAGGAATCTAAAAAATATAACAAACCAATGAATATAACAAAAAAGAAACAGACTCACAGCTATAGAGGACAAACTAGTGGTTATCAGTGGGGAGGGGGGAAGGGAAAGATAAAAGTAGGGGATTAAGAGGTACAAACTGCTATATATAAAATAAATAAGCTACAAGGGTATATATTACAACACAGGGAATATAGCCAATATTTCACAGTAACGGAATATAACATTTAAAAACTATAAATCACTGTGTTGTACACCTCAAACTTATATAATATTGTATATCAACTATACTTCAATTTTAAAAATGCAATTAAAACAAAAAAATAAAATAAATTATTATTGTTTTTAAAAACAGATTATTCTGGGAACAGTAAAGAAAGTGTTTCAGAAAGGAACATTAAGCCAAATGGAAATGTATGCTAATGAACCAAGAGAGATAAAGACTGAGAAGTGAACAGTAGATTTGGTGATATGAAAGCCTTTGATGATTTTTAACAAAAGTGGTTGCATTGGAAAAGGGAAATATAAAAAATTATTAGGGTGGATTCAAGAACAAATAGAAGAAGAACAGGTAGAAACAGTACAAGCAGACTACTCTTTTGAAAAGTTTTACTGTAAAGGGGAAATTTGACTTAGATGGAAGGTGACATAGTTAAAAGTGTTTTTATTTTTTTGACTTGGAATTACTACAATATACTTTTATGCTGATATAATTATACAGTAGAAAGGGGGGAAATGCAATCTAAAGCAGGTGTAATTATAGGAATGTTGTCCTTGAGTGACAATTACACTTTAGAACACAAGCAGGGGGGTGGCCTTGAACAGGAGCACTGACAGTTCATTCATTGTAACAGAAGGGCAGGCAAAGTATGGGTGAGGAGAGACACATGGGGTTGTTGACATGATCAGGGAGGGCTCTTGGTAGTAATACATTTGCTCAGTGAAGTAGGAAACAATGAGTAAGGAAGCATCTGAGGTTCGAGGAGACAGGAGAAGGCCTAGGACAGTCATTCATGGTTACAGGGAACACAGTGTATTAGCAGACAATTAAGGTACACTTGAGGTTCCTAGCCATGCATTTAAAGTAAAAGCAGTTAGCACAGTGGTGTGTCTTTCTCCAGCCAGACTCACCTACATGAATGCAGGCATGAATGATCAGAAAGTGTAATTAACAAGAAATAGGATTTTTCTGGAAGTGTATCCCAAGGGGAACAAAGGACTTAATGAGCACACAAGCAAGGGATATGAGAATGGACTCATTCATCTAAAGCTTGTTGGGGAAACATGAGCACATGAGGGGAGCAAAGGGAAGACAGTGTAAAGGGATAATGAATTGGAGGTCCCAGTAGGGTGAAAAAACTCCTGGATTTGAGGTGCTGGGAGGAGTGGGCTTAAAATAAGAGGAGATGACTGAAAGTTGGTCACTTGAAATTTAGATTTCACCCAGCATACCTACTTCTGGAAATGTGTCCTAAAAAATATATAAACTATAGGAAAGGTATTTCCTACTGTTATCTATACAACAGCGCTAAATTAGAAACAACACAGTTGTCTAGCAACAGAGAAACAGTAAGGTAAACACCACGTTACCAATTAAAACATATAAAGAAAATGAAGCAGCAATGAATAAAATGTAACAAAAACAAATAAGTCAGACACCAAGTTGTATGCACACCACATTGTGTATGTATATATACATATATATTTATGTGCTTACATACATTAATATGTAACATACATTACAAATATATAAATATATCTACATCTGATTATTTTTGTCAATGTCAAATTCTTTTATTAGCTTTTAAGTGTCCCGCTTCCTAAGGTTTACAATTATTCTTTTTATTCATCTAAAAAGCAGGCTTTCCACCTGGTAGAAGATCAGTACATTTTACTGAATGAGTGGATGAGTGAGCTAGTGACTTAGTAAGTAAATGGATGGATGATGAATGGATTAATGAAGATCTGTGTATATTTTTTGTATTTCAATTCTAAACCTCGCATAAAGTTTCTAATAGCAAGATTCTATCAAACTTCCGGGAACTGAGTTTAACTGTCTGACCTATTGATTTAAATGTTTTAGGGTTATAAAATCATCACCTACATTAGAACCTTTGCCTATATAATCTTAAAATGGACCATGGATCAAAAGAAAAACATTCATCTTGTGAATTAGTTTCACTTAGGAGAGAAGCAATTTTCCTATCATGTGCTTTTGTGAACCACGAACTGTTGTTTATTGTTACACTTTAAAACAATGCTAAAAGAATTTTATTTTTGATCCAGTGAAACATGTTTTTAAATAAAGCCTGATTCTCAAAGAGATTCTGTGACAAGAGATATCCACATGCCAAAAAGTCATTAGTGCTGCCTTTGTTACTCACATACTTAATTGTGTGGGGAAACACAATCTCCAGGCTCAGAATGAGTGTGAGACAGTGCAATGCCCACATGTTCTATTGTGTGACAGCAAATGGGCAAGGGACCAGCAGGTTTTTCAACCATACTTTCTTTATTGGGTAAAACATCTACTCTGTGCTAACCTCATCCTAATCATTGCAGAAGCTACACAGCCCAAAACAACAAAACACTAACAGGAACTCAAAGAGAACAAAAACATTAACCATTAGCCAAAGCATTCCTTGCTCTACATAGCACAAATTCCCCCTTAACAATTTGCAATCAGCAAGAGGTCTTTCCAGACTATCTTTTGCAATGCATTTTATACTAGTATTTGAACAAATTCCAGATGATGGCACTTCAGGAGTTATGTGATCAGAGAATGCTCTGATTTGGTGATTTTGTTAAAACTTTGAGAAATGTACATCTTAAAAAATCAATTGCAGTGGGCTCCAGAGGAGCACATGAAATCATTTACTGAGTCTTCAGTGAGTAATGTATTATCATTTGAAGAAAGCTGAATGATCTTTATTAGGCTATCTCCTAAGCTAAGGTAAACATTTACCATTAATATGTCTAAAAGCAGTAGCACTGTCACTTCTGTTCATTCATCTAAATGTGAAGTAAGGACCTTACAAGGTCAAGTGGAGTCTACAACGAAAGAAAAAAGACAAAACAGAATGCTGACTATTTATACAGAAAGCTTTACAGTCTTTTATTACTTAATGTTATTGATTATACATTTTCCACCCCGTGCTTGCTCCCCATCACCAACCCAACTGTCTTTCTCTATCTCAGAGATTGCAAATGGAGACACACAGTTTTGACTTGCAGACACGTGTCTTGCAGCCATATGTTGAAGAAACATGCTAGAGTCAGTAAGGAAGCTTTTATTCTTTTCTCCCATTGTCCCTTCACACCCACCCTCTGAATTTCTTTGTTTCCACTACCAGATGAAGTCCAGTTCCCACAGATTTTCTGTTCCCTTTCAGTTACAAGATGAGTTTCACTTCAGAAGTCAAAATGTCCAACATACAGTGTAATAATCAGAACTACATGGTTTTTTTTCAAGTGAAGCAATTTCCAGCCTCACCTTCCCACCCTCAAGCTCAGACCTGCTTCAGGTTAGAGTTTCCTTCCTCCGCAGCTCTTTAAGTTACTAGGTCAGAGGAGAAAGGGAATTAGGAGGAATGACACAGTTTTATACAGCAGGTACAACTGCTCTCCTATGTTGGTTCCTTCCAGATGCTGACTTTTTCTCTGGTGGGATCCCCCCACACACAGGATTTTTGGAAATTTTCCCTCTGTGATCCTCTGACTGCAGTTCCTAGGGCAAGTGATGCTTTGCCCTCTATCTGACCGCTAAGGACTCCCTCCTTCATCCCTAACTCCACTGGTTCACTCTGCAGAGGCTTTCCCTCTTAGGATTGATTCCGTGCAATCACCTTCAGTAGGATCCCCTTTGAACTGACCGAGATGGGCTTCCTTCTAAGAGTCCACTTGGCATATAGGAAGATGCATGCCTCCTTGCCCTGATGTTGATGGCAAGCCCAGTGGACCCTCTTTCTCCTTGCTGACAAAGGTAGCCCCATCCACAGTCTCTCACTCTTGGACTTTTTCTTGGAGGTGATGAGGATATCAGCACACGGACAGCTCTCCTTCCAAATAAGTCCTAAAATCCTCTCTTTCAATATCCCATCAATATAGACTGGAGGAGGGCTGTCTCTAATGCCAAAGATTCTATTTTTCACTTACTTAGTTTTCCTGTATGGGTGGTCCAGCATGTAGTACATGAATTTGGTTGCACTGTCCTTGGCCTTCAGTGCCTCAGCCAAAGCTAAATGGAAAGATTCCATTTTAACCTTCTGTTATCTACCCTGGGTGTTACTTGGTCTTGACAGTATTGACCCAATCAGTTATTCTCAAAGCTTTGATTTATTTCCTAGCATTTAAAAATAATAAGACTATACATTAAAAATATGGATTTTGACATTTCTCTGAAAATCAGAACTGACCACTGTGTGGTGATACAACAAATAAAAAGAAGCTGAGCTAAGAGGCTGCTGACTCAAGACGCAACAAGTATCCTCTGAGTTGCCACAGTCACCATGCAACCCACCTTCCTCAATTATGGCCTCTTATGGGATTTGACTCAATTATGACCTACCCCTCTCTCCATCCATATCCAATTATTTCATCCAGGTTCATCTCAAATTTCCTCAAGAGGGAGCCTGACATTAAAAAAAGAGTATAATATTTAAATCTTTCTCCACAGTCCAATGTCAGCATAATTTGGTGAGTTCTCTAACCTTCTTGAGTGGCAATTTAGTGCTCTCTAAAATGAATGGCAATTTTAACTTACACGGTTTGTATGAAGATTTAATGATATTAAAAAATATAGTTCCCGACATACA
The DNA here is from genome assembly GCF_937001465.1 of Orcinus orca. Lineage (NCBI taxonomy): Eukaryota > Metazoa > Chordata > Mammalia > Artiodactyla > Delphinidae > Orcinus > Orcinus orca. The sequence goes on from NC_064565.1 coordinate 69,848,400, forward strand.
ACAGATACAAGTCTTTTTCTCACCCACAAAGAAAGTATTTATCTTCCATATTTTACCATGTACTACCAACTGATACAAGTTAGTTTTATCTACCTAGTTAGAGGAAAGACTAAGCCTTTTATTTCTATATCCCTCAAGTGGCCTAGTATAATGTTCAGCATGTAATACAGGTCCATGTGTTCTATGCAATGAAAATCAAAATATTATCTTGCATTTCAATATTACCAAATGCTGCTGGGTTCAAAAGCCTGAAAATAAAAACATGCCAATTACACTTATTGTATTTTTACTCATTTCATTTGGGCAACAAATTTAATGTGATTTTTATTCTTTTATAATTAAATATTTATATTTTATTATATTCTTTTCTATTGTGTTTTTTTAATGGAAAGAAGCAATATAAAGAAAAATGCTAGAAGTCACAAAAACTGGGACCCAGTTGTAGCTCTTTAGCAAACCAGCTGTATTACTGTAGTAGATACATTACATTGACTCATTTTATTTGGAGAGATTTTAAAGCTAAAATTTACATTCCCAGGCCATTTTACCTAAGGTTCTAGACATGCATTAGGTAGTACCAATTAAAAGTGATCTCAAAGCATTTGGAAGGCAAGGTTAGGAGAAGCCACCTTTCTCCTACTGTTTTTGGCTGAAAAACAAGACCATGAGGCAGTTCTATTGGCTGGATTCCATCTTCCATAACCAGCCATTGAATCCAAAGGTGTCTAGAAGCAGTGGGGTGGTAGCGCTAGTTACCGCAGCCCAGCTGTAGTATCTTCCTTCCTGTCGATCACAGTTAAGGTGATAAGCTTTCAATTTGCCAGTCCTGTGGTGGCCCCTGAGTTCCAGCTCCTGCAAACGTTCCTATGATTTTGTAAACATCTAATTCCTGTATTGGATCCCCTTCTGTTTCAAATACCGCATGGTTTCTGTTTCCTACACTGAACCCTTTGTAATATAATTACTACTTTAAGAAGAGCACCTCTTTTTGTTTCCTTATTATGATAAAAGGAGTTAGTACATGGTCTTACCTCACAGGTTTTCAAGAGAATTAAAGTGAAAAAGAAAATCTGAATGAATTTTCAAAGTATTGAGAAACTTGAGTACATCTCTTTTTAAAATGCTAACTGAACATGCATTTATCATTGCTAACTCTTAAAACTCCACTAACATGACAGAAAGACATAAAAATGTTGTAAATCTCCCAGAATGACAAAGTAAATGGGAAAAAAATGAACAAGACACAAGAGAATCAACTCTTTTTTTTTTTTTTTTTTAGAAATTTGGAAAGTAGATGGAGGAGCAGAAATCTTAGCAAAGAACAGCAGTTAGAAACAAATGTTTCACCCTAACAACCCTGAAAAGATGCAGGAATTGAAGGCACCAACTTGCAGAAGTCAGAGAATTAGGGTTTTGTTTGAAAGCCTATATATAGAAAAGATAGACTTTCATTTTCCTCCTCATTATGTGGCAACTACTGCTCCCACATCACTATGGAAGATTAGATGCTTATCTAATCTGATGTTTATCTAGTTAGATGTTTATCTTCTGGTGAAATTAAGTCACAGAGATGAGAGAGGTGAACTGCTATACTGCAAAAAAGGAAACTAAGTAAAAACTACATAATGAATTGTATGATCCCAACTCTTTTCCTCATTCAGTTCTAGAATGGGGACAACAAGGTTTCAACATCCTAGACTGGTGGTTAGATTATCTTCCAGTATAGAAAATAAGTAGATCCAAAGAAAAGACCTGTGGATAATGGCATTTTGTAATCACCTAACTAAGTAGCTGAGTACTTCCCACCCCATTATGAAGCCCACACATCAACAAACCCTATCCATTCACACTAAGCATCAATCAGCTTTTCAGTGTCTCTCTTTTACAAGTGAGCAGACAGCCAAGAATCACCATACCTTTAAGGAGAGTCTAACATGAAAGACAAACTGAAAAAAACACACAGAAAACAGCAACTCAGTAGTATCTATTCAAGTAGAGGAAGGAAAATGTTAATCAACAAAAATGAATTTCAGAGCCATAAAAATTGTTATTAAATGTGTAAAAAAAAAGAATGGAATGCTACAAATAGAAATCAATCAAAATAAGAATGAGATCAGGTCTTGGAAAGTGCTGGAGGTGTTGAAAGATAAGCATCAAATTTTTTAGTTTTTTAAAAAGGGTAAAAATAACCATATAGTCAAAATAACTATATGGTGGTGAGCACGCTGTAATGTAAACAGAAGTTGAAATATAATGTCATGTGAAACTTGTTATAAGTCAGTTACCTCAATAAACAAAAAATAAATAAAAATAAAAGGGCAAAAATGGACAAGAGGAGAGAAAATAGAAAATTTGAGGCTTAATACAGAAGGAGAAACATATGAATGAAGGAAATGGAAAGAAGAAAATTATCAAATCAAAAAATGGAGAAATTTTCCCCAAACTGAAGGGCATGCATTTCTAGATTGAAAGGACCAACCAATTTCCCATTATAAAAATCTCACATGTTATTATCATGAAATTTCTGAAGAAAAAGGAATATGGAGAAATTCCTGGCTCATGGGGGTTGGGGAGAATATCACATAAAAAGATCAGGGCTAAATGACATCAAACTTCTTGTTAGCAGCAATAAAAGTTAAGATACAATGAAGCCATACTTTCAAAATTCTGAGAAAAAAATTATTTTAACGTATTATTTCAGAGCCAATCAAGCTGTATCAAAATGGAAAAATATATTTTCATATATGAATGTACATTAAAAGCATGTATATCTCAAGTGTCTTATTGCAGGAAGCTATTAGAGAAGCTCATCCCCTAAAGGAGAGTAAACCAAGAAAGAATGGGACCCAGGAAAAAAAGACACAACTCATGAGGGTGTTGAAGGGATTTCCCAGAATGAAGGCAAGGAGAAGTCCCAGGGGATAACTGTGCTTTGGGCATGGAAAGCCTCAGAAGGAGCTGGGGACAAAGGCTCAAAGAACAATGTCTTCAAGAAAAAGAGTGGGACAGAAAAAGCACATGATGTGCTTGGAAATGTAGGAAATATATTGAAGAGTGTCTTATAACCTCTCTTTATGAATTGGAAAGAATTAGTGATAGTTATGCAGTAATCGAGGCCAACAAACTAACAACTAAGATGAAATAATTATTAATTCCAAGAAAAAACAAAGGGTTGTAGTCTACAGGAAATATATTCACATCTCATTTCTTGGCTCAGAAGTAAAGACAATTCAATCATAAACTATGAACACCAAATATTGATTCACTGGAATGGTAATAGAACCACAGTAGGAGAATGATGGGAGAATAAGTCAAGTGGGGAGTGGTTAGAACTTGGTCTAAGAGTGCTAAATTTTCATCCACTGCTATATTAAGTCGGCAGATAATGCTCAAAATAGATAAATCCAGAAACAACTACATAAAATTATTATTTTAAAACATGGATGATTTATAGGAAGAAAGAATTAAAAGATGAAAGTCGATGTCTCAGGAAGCAGACCTGAGTAGTATCAAGGGGTAGGGAAGAAAACGTCTGTTTTCACTGTCTTATGGTATTACTTTATTACTTTAATAAAAATGAGAATTAATGTTTGAAAGTAGAAGTGTTATACAACGTACAGGATAAGTACCAAGGAAGCCAAATTTATACTTCTCTGAAGGCCCAGTCAAAGCATATGACTGGCATTTTTAGACATTCAAGTACAGCTTTGATGGCAGAATAACCAGGAGTTATGTAGTCTCAGATCATGTTCAGGCCAGTCCGCAAAAGGAGGAAAATCAGGAGGGAAGATCTCTGTGAGCTGAGAAGGAAAGTCAATTTTCCAACCATAAAATGCACAGCATTACCTATGGGGACATCCCACCAGGGATCCAAGAATTTTAAGAATTACTTTAGGGTAAGCAACATGGTACCAAACTTCAAATAAGATCAACCCTGAAATGCCAAATAGAAAATACAGCAACCACTTCAGAAGAATAATTTTCAAATACTCACATATGAGTATCCCCAAATTAGTTTATTTCACAAAACCAGAAGATTCAATTTCCTGGGAAAAGTGAACATAAAATCTATCCACAAGTGACCTTTATATTGAAGTCTTATAAATCTTTAATACCATGACCCACCAAATTCTATATATAATGACATCGTAATAAAAATCAAAAGGGAATTCCCCGGCAGTCCAGTGGTTAGGACTCGGCGCTTTCAATGCTGGGGCCAGGTTCGATCCCTGATTGGGGAACTAAGATCCCACAAGCCATGCGGCACGGCCATAAATAAATAAACAAATAAATAAATAAATAAAAATCAAAAGAAACAATGACTTTTAATTCACTTTACACCTGGTCAGCACAATATTATGTATAGTTACTGAATGGAAGTTGCATTTTTACCAAAGTACATAATTAAATATCATTATTTTGTGTGAATATGTGTGTATGTGTGTGTGATGGCTTTATTATAAAATTTAAACCAAGCAAGCTTCACTCTTGGTAATAAAATCATCAAAGGAAAAGACAAGTAGTTGCTCACTCAGCATATACAGACTCACAACATGATTTGGCTCTCAAGGGGGAACTTAAAGTCTGAATTATTTAGGCCACCTAAGCTACCATTAATGTAAAGAGGAACAACAACACTTATGTAGTGAAACAATCTCCATATCCTTGTGGTTAAAACCATATTTCACAGCAGTCCTTCACTGCATGCTTGGCCTGTTTTACTGACACATATATTGAAATTTGTCATCCACCACCAAGAACACCATAAACAGTAAAACTTCAGTCACTGAAGCAAGCTGAAGAGAAAGCCCTATTATGTGTTCTCATGACACCGTGAAAAGTTCAAGTGTAAAAGGGAATTGAACTTCCTTGACCAAATGCAGTCTCATTAATTTGTGGAGCCAATTTTTATTGTTGTATAAGCAATATTTAAAAGGCTGTTGTCAAGGAAAAGCAACCTAAAATTAGATCTGCCAGCTTTGTTTTCTTTGCAGGAATGGCCACTCTCCTAACAGCCTCTTCTGTTTTGAAGAGAAAGCCTAGTAACAAAATGTAAAGGAACTCACAGCAGACTTCTGTAAAAAGGGGGAAAATAAAATTACCTACCATAGATTCATTTCATAAATTGTATTTCTTGTATAGGCTTGTCTACACATAATATGTGTTTATTCTATCATTCTGTGTCTTTGAGAAGAGAAAAAGTTCACTGATCCTAGCACCTCATTCCAGAAAATTCATTATCCCTTTCTCTACATTCAATCTGCTGATCATATCCACTTTTTCACTGGCCAGCATTCTCCCCATGCCCTTATCTCTCCCCTTACCTTTAACCTTGAAGAGGCCCTCAACACCAGCTCCCCCTTCTTCATCTATTGCATTTACATTTTCTGACAAAATAAGAACTCTGTAAACCCAGTTCTGCATCTGCACTGACCCTGCATGGAAGCAGCTAAACTGAATGTAGCAGGGAAAAAAAGGACACAGGGATGCAGACTGATCCCACTTTAAATATACCATTGAAGTGGATGCTCAGCACTGCCTGTCAATTCCACCTTAGTCACGCTGCTTTCTGAGGTGATTGTTTCATATGTTCTCCTCGGATCTCCACTCCCTCTCTCCCCTTCTCAGTCTCTGCAAATAGCCTCTTATTTCATTTCACTGAGGAAATAAAGTAAGCAGAGAGGACCATCACCATGTTTATACCTACCTACTTGCAAATGTTCCCAAACATGGCCTTCCCTTCTGTTGCCATGGATAAGCCATGCTTGCTCCTAGATCCAGTCTCTGCACTTAAGAAATCCTTACCTCTCACCTACTCAAGGGGCTGGAGATCTCTCTCTCCATTGATTTCTCACTCTCTACAAAATCATTTCTATCATCATTCCCATCATAATCCTCTAAGAATATCTTCTACATTTCATAAACTCCTTTACCCTTAACCCACCCCCCCCAGCTATCACCCTACCTCTATGATCGCCTGTATAGAAAATTTTTTAAAGAGTTAACTGTGCATGCTGCCCCCACTTCGCCACCTCGTCTTCTCTTCTACCCAGTCCTGTTAGGATTTTGTCCCACCACTTCACTGAGAGTGTTTTGCCAAGATTGCCAAAGACCTTTACAATGCAAAAACCAGTAGTCAAGGCACAGTTCATGTTACATGACCTCTCAGCAACATTTGACATTTGACACTGACTTTCTTAAAAAATAGTCTTCCCTTGACTTCCAAGATGCCATGGCATAATGGCTACTCCTCAGTCTCCTTTACTGTCTTCTCTCCCAACCTTTAAATATTGGGGTGGCTGAGGGCTCAACCTTTGATTCTCTTCTCATTTATACCAATTTTAACTCCCTAGATGATCTCATTTAGCACCTTTAAATATATCCATATATTGATGACTCCCAAATTTATATTTTCAGCCTTGACTTCTCATTTGTCCAGCTGTTTATTTATTTGTAAGACCACTTGAGTGCCTAATAGGCATCTCAAAATTCATGGATCCAAAAGAGCTTTTTGTTTTCACCACCAACTTCCCCCTTTCAGGAAATGGAACAGGTTAATAATCCCTTATCCACAGCTATGAGAATCCTAAAGCTCTAAAAACCAGACATTTTCATTTGGCAGTAAAATCTGATCTGACCTGAACTCATTTGGCACCAAAACCTGAACTGAATACAGACCATTTTTGTCTTTATTAAGTGAATATTTACATGTTTTGTTGCAGAAATATTCATTGGGAGGTACCCTACATCCCACTGGGAATATTTAGTAATTTTTGGAATAGGCACCTTACTACATTTTTAAAATCTGAAAAGTTATGAATTCAGGTCACATTTGGGCCCAAGGATTTCAGACAAGGGACCATAGACCCAGTTGTTCAGGATCACACATACACACACGCACAAAATAAGGCGTTATATCTCATTCTTTTCAAACCTTACACTCCCACATCCAATTCATCATGAGTCCTACCAGTTTGAATTTTAAATATGTCCTAAATCTGAATACTTCTTACCAATTCCGTAAGTACCAGTGTCACCAAAGCTACCAATTCTCCAACTGGACAACTGCCATAACCTCTTAACATATCCTCCTATTTCCAATCTTGTTCTTCCCTGCCTTCCCCCTCCTCAGTGTTAGTTTCCACAAAATGACCAGAGAATTCCTCTTAAAACCTAAGTCTTAACACTCCACTTCACTTCTTCAAAGCTCCAAGAGCTCTCTACCAGGCTCAGAATAAAATCCTACTTTCTTATCATGACCTGTTGGGTCTTAGATGATCTGGCTTCTGCCTTTCTCTCCACACACAATTCTTTCACTCTTTCCCTCACCCCCTGTGATCCAGGCCTCCTGGTCTTGTTGTTTTTCCTCAAACACTCCACATGCATCCTGCCTTGGGGGCTGTGCCCTTGGTTCCATCTGTCTGGGATGCCATTATTTCAGGTCTTGGCATAGTTAACTCCTCACTTCATTAAGGTCCCTCTTCATGAGTTGCTGTCATGGAAGCCCTTCCCTGACCGCTCTTCTAAGTAGCCATATCTGAACCTCCCAGACACATTGCCATCTTATTCTATTTGCTTTTATTCAAATTACATTGCATAGTTTTTGTTTGCTTGTCTATCATCCATCCTCACTATCAAAATGTAATTCCATGAAGATAGAGGTCATGACTGTATTGTTTATCATTGTATCCCTGGTGCCTAGAATGATGCTGGAACTCTCTGTGTGCCCCATGATGAATAGTCATTGAATGAATAAATAAATTAAATTGTATTAACAAGTCAGCTGAATTGGGTTAATGAAACAATGCTAGTCCTACTTTCCAAAGCACCTCAATATTTTTACAAGTGTCAGTACAGTCCTGACGAATTTAAGCTACAACTTTATTTCTTAATGACTCCCATTCTTAATATAGTTCTAATCAATGACTAAGTAAGATTACCGTAGTTTGATTCACACTGTGTAAATCAGTGTTTACTTTTATACCCATAAGACATACACTAACAAAACAATTTAAGTTTATCAGGGAGAGCATTTTCTTAATTCCTTATTTCTGAACTTAAACATTTCCTCTTTCTAGGGAACTAAGATTACTTGGCAACGTGTTTCTAATTCCAAAATGCTCTAAAGTGATTCCATGTTATTTCTTATTCTCCACGTGCTATAGCTATCAGTGGATCAACCAACTTGTCTAACAACAGAACATGGACGTTATGCTAATTTATTATAGACATAAATCAAAGAAATATCAGAATAATGGTAAACAAAATAATTTTTAGCATTGTATTTGATCATTTTTTATTTAGAAAACTAAAACAATTTTGGTAATGAATCAAAAAATTTGTTATAATGCCTTACGTAAAACAGAGGGAAAGTATATATAATAAAGTCATTTGGGGACTAATGCCAGGTATAGTTTAATCCTTTAAACTGTATATTAATACTTTGGTTGTGAATTCCATTTTGGAATATTCTCAGTCATGAAGTATACTGATCTCTCCTTAATTCATGACTCCATTAATGGTAGACAGGTTTGCTCTTAGAGGCATCTTTTGATACACACTTTTATACAATTTTTGCCCATATTTATCCTGAATTGAAATATGATTCACATGAAGGATGAAGTCAGAGAACACAAATATTAAATGACAGCTTGAAAATTATGACTTTACTTCAAGCCTTGTCACACACCTTGGACTTGAATGTCTGGTAAAAATAAACCTCAAAAACTGTTAAAATAAAAAAAAAATTTTTTAAAAAACTGTTAAAATTGCTCAATCACATTGTGACATTTCAAGACTACCTTGCAAAGTTTCTCTTTGAGGAACTGTACAAAGAAAGGATTAGTTAGTCTTCTTCAACTCAGTAGCAGACAAGTACCTGCAGCCCAGAAGCTAATATAAAGTATTTAACCTGATCTCCTACAAGTTTGGTCAGCTTATCTCCATTTGTCTGATTCATTACAGTTTGGAAGCTTCAGCAGGCAACTAACTCTCACAGGATACACAGCGATCTGCACTCACCAAGAGTTCTGGGCCACAAGGCCATGTGAACACAGAATACTTGCTAATCACTGAAAGATGTTCTCAATATAATCCCAACTATTCAACTACATAACAAAACAGAAATTTGAGTTTTCCTAGGATACGACTGGTATAGAACTTAAGAAATTAGAATTTTGGAGTAGGAAGCTCACTCAGTGTTGAATCTCCTCTGCCTCTACCCATCAGACAGTTATTAGGGTCAACTTTTATCTCAGTCTATATTTGGCAGAGGAATGGGCAAAAACAAACACACTGTCTTACACATAGTTGTGCCACAAAACTAATTTACAATTGCAGATACTTATTTTGTGCCAGGCACAGGGTTTGGGCACTTTGACTTCATTATTTTATCCCTCACAACCATCCTCTGAGATTCTAAGTTCCATATTATAAGGCTTATCTTTTATTTTTTGTTTTGTCTGTCATATAGTCACATCCCCAATAATCTCTACTGGTCCATAAAACCTTCTTGACCTTCCAACCTGAATTAATGTTGCTGCTGAATTATATAGCTTTACTAGCTGTACCACTCAAATGTAAAGTTGTTACACATTGCCTAGTTACTAGTTTTATAGTGAGACAGTTTTAAGTTCTTACTTTATGCAGTGTACTATTCTAGGTACTGAGGATACGATACTAAACAAATGGCAAATGGATGCTACCTGTCCCCTCTTGTTACCTCTAGGGAAGTAAGAAGGTAACCTAGAAGGCAGAAAATTCAATGGACAATAATAATAATAATACATGAAGTGCAATTAGAGTACCTAGAAGAGTCACCTTATCTAGTCTCATACAGTCTTGAGTGTTTTTTCATGGATTCTAGTGATATTCTGATTAGGCTCCAACTTTCCCACCTGGTCTTCTAGAAATTCAATTTTAACTTGGTTATAGTCTCCTAAAGATACTTCCTCTTCACCAGCCTACAGTTCCTTTTTCGCTCAATTTAAATTCAAAATCTTTTCTCCACAAATCCCTTTTCCTGTTTTCTGAGAGAAGATTTTTGCCACTTTTCTCTTCACCAATAAGAATCTGGTTTACAAAAAAAATTTTTTTTAATAGAATCTGGTTTACAGAATTTGAAGACTTCTGTTTTATAGAATTTAAAGCCTTTACTGCTACATTATTTGTATACTACTGATCTGGTTTCCACAATATATTCAATCTATTCTCTACTACTTTGATTCCCTCCCTCTTCTTTTTTTCCTATCATTTACTCCTTTGACCCAATCAAAAATTAGCAAATGTTTCAGAGCTTATGAATGTAAAAATTGAGGTCACTATTTTCTTACCCTCTCCTACATCTGGAAAGATAATCTTATACTGGAGTGATTCAGATAATAGAAGAAATATGTAGGTGGGGAGGAACAAGATGCAAAATCCCTTTCTCCTTTTTCTTTGTGTTTGAAAAGAAAAGGCCTAGAAGAGTGGAAACTGGGCCTTCCCATGCCCTGCCTGACCTGTTGTCAGGGCAACAGGATGTGTGGGAAGCCGTGGCCTTCCCAGTGCCTGTTGCCAGGGTAACAGGATATGAACCATCTTCTCTTATGAAACTATGCAGTTTCCCTGCCTTATTCTATGTTTCTCTTCTATTTGGTGGAAAATTATATATGTTTAAAGAAACCTAAGAGCAACACAACTTCAATATACAAGCTACTGAGTGATCATGTTTTGCAAGAAATACTGTAAGTGGGTATGTACCACTGATATTGTTACTTGCGGAAATAATGTGGAAGAGAATTTTATTGGACTGACTTTCTGAAAATAGGGATCTCGGTTTTCATTTTTATAATCTTTGAAATATTTCCTAATTTTTGATTGGGTAAAAGAAATAAATGATAGGAGATGATGAGGGAGAGAAGAAGAGTGTTAATGGCAAAAAACTGTGGAAGCCAGAGAAGAACTATATGAAAAATTTAGAGGCTAAGAGCTTATATCAGTTGGCATTATTTTGTGTGTAACAAACCATCTTGCAACTCAGTAGCCGAAAACAATAAACATTTACTATTTTGTCATGATTTTGAGGAAGCTGGATAATCCAGGACGACCTCACTCACATGTCTGGTGGCTGATGGTCTGGTTGGTCTATAGGGGTCTCAGCTGGAATGGTTTATATCTGCTCCACATTCTCATCCTACAGTAGGCTTAACCAGGCTTCTTTCAGTATTGGTATGGGGGTTCCAGAGAGCAGCAGGAGAGAGTAAACCCCAATACATAAGCCCTTCCCAAGCCTTTGCTTGTGTCACATTTGCTAACATCCCATTGGCCAAAGCAAGTTAGCCAACATTCTGGCCAAGCTCAGAGTCAGTATGGGAGGGATTATCCAAGAGTGGATGCAGGAAGTCATGAACAAATTGGGACGTATTGCAACAGTAAATAACAGCATAAAAGAATTTTTGGAAAATAGAGGGCTCCTTGGAAAACTTGATCTATTAAAGCAGAGATTTGCTAGGGGATGAAATATCAAGAGGGTCACACATATAAAGACACTTTTTCATATTGGGACCAGTAGGAGGTACTGAAGATTTTGAGAGTTCTTAGAGTTCATAAGAGCTCCTTAACCCATCTAGTAACCATTTCCAAATACAGACTAAGAAATGATGAGGAAAATACTGCACGCCTTTAAGGAGTTTATATTCTCTGCTGGCAATAAAGTAGAATAAACTCCATTTAGATGATTTTTCTAAAATAAACAAAAGGAGAAATGCTCACTTTACTTTAAAAAAGACCCTTATCATATGCTTAAAATCTGTTATAACATGAAAAGAAGAGAAAGCACAGCAAGAATAAAACACCTTGTTTTAATCATTAAAACTCCTGTCTTTATTCTCATTGGTAAATAAAAATCTTCAGGGACAGACATCCAGACATTTCTACTGTGCAGCGTTATTTTTCTCTGTTGTTTGGCATACTAAAGGCCAAATAAATTAGAATAATTTTGTAAGTGTCCAAACTCCAAAGGGGCAAGAGAGTTTAGGAAAAGTCAACTTCCTTTGCAAATTCTAGCTAGGATCATTGTTTAAATAAATTAATTAAAGGGGTAATGGTAGTGCATGTCCTAGAAAAGGAAAGAAATAAAACTAGGGAGTTTCTGACATCTAAAGCATATGCCAAGAGATAACTCCCCTTAGTATTCATCTTTGAGTATGCAGAATTAGGCAAACAGATGGCAGGATTGTGGAAAAATCAAAATAAGAGAGCAGTTTTTAACTCCTGAAATGTCAGGTTTTATAGTGAGTCTCGAGTGTTAAATAGAATTATCTAAGTCAGTGTTCAAGGGAATAGGTATGGGCCTAGGAATCTGGTTCTCCCCCTACTAATAGGGGAACATTAGTCAAGTTATTTAATGTCTTTGGGGCTCAGTTTTCTCATCAGAAAAACAGGATAATTATGCTGAACCATACACATCAAAAGAAAAATATTTTAGAAAGAATAAGGCATAAAAGAATTAAAAAGTGTGATTACTACTATGCAATTATAAGGTGATTTTAAATAGCTTAAGCTAATCAAAAACATGATTGATGCCCAAGTCATTCAGTTTTTTCTTAGCTTGCTCCAAATGCTGTTTATTTTCAACCAAGTCTTAGAAAGTCCAGTTTTAAGTGGACCAGAGTCATCATACTGTTGCTTTGCTGATAAGAAGTCCATTGTGATTTTCTTCTAAGTTATCAAGGACCTGATTCATGTACAAAATTCCAAGAATCCTTTGATTCTCCATGATTATGCAGAGTTGAATTCAGGTTGACCTCTGTTTTGCCGCCCTGTAGACAGTGGTGCTTTTTCATGACTCTTTATAAACTTACTTGAACAGCTACAAATATCAAAATTTCACCTACCAGAAATTATTTGTTTTGAGCATTTTCTGGGCCTATTTAATAAAAATTTGTTTTTAAATATTTTATAAGATATTAAGTAGAATATAATCTCTTTAAACAACCTCAAGAAATTGTAGCCTAAAGGAGGAATCAAAAGAGTCAAAATGTTTCATTTATATGCCTCTAATAACCTGTTATAATTTTTATGTCCTTTCCTAACAATAAATAGTTATTCGTGCCCAGTACTTGTTCAGATCAGGTATGTGAAATACTAGGATTCTCATAAGCCCTTAACACTATCATTTGTTTAATGATGCTAATGAACAGTTCCTTTCATATCCAAATGGCTTACAGTACAGTCCTTTCAATGGGAATCAGACTTGCTCAAATATTTACATTTGATTAACTGACTGAAATATGTTAGAATAAAGGACAAAATCTAATAACATAATGGCGATTTGGTATTTTCTATAATGAATTGACAAAAGGAATGACCATGGCACATGACGACAATTACTTGGAAATCAACTCTCTTATGAACCCAACCTAGACAGGGATAAGAAAAAACCTAACAAATGATTTTCAAGCCGGAGTGACTCAGGAAATTAGATTAGCCCTAGGTCATACACGATTACAGAGACATAAAATCCATTCTAAGACCACTACAAGATGCTGAACAAAAGACACTGAATCCATCAAGGCAATTCTTCTATCAGTGAAACTCTCAAGGCCAGCCCACTTCTCTTCCTCAGCTCTCTCTTCCCACATAACACACTCTTGCCTCAGGGAAAGGTAAATCCTTGAGTATAACTGTTCTGGTAAAGAGAAACCTGGGGATTTTGGTGAGACCACTTCCACTGAGCTAAAAGAAAGCCTTCTTTTCTCATGTTGACAATCCTGCTCTGTCTACTGATTCTAAGAAAATTACCTGGAAAAAAAATAGAATTCTGCTTCTGCATGTATTATCAGTAATAATAATGATATTGCTAGTATTACTTGAATTCTAGACACTGTTCTTAGCAGTTTATAAGCATTAATTCATTTAATATTCCCAACACCTATGAGATTGGTAAGGATATTATTCCCATTTTCAGTTAAGAAACCAAGACATTGAAAAATGAATCAACTTACCATATAGCTGTTAAACAGCAGAGTTGGAATACACGTAAGAATGGACAAGATTATGGGAATATTAATAATTACAATGTTTTAAGAGCTTACTATGCGCCAGGTACTGAGTTATATTTCTTAAATACATTATTTTATTTAATTTTCACTATCTTGACTCTGGCAACATCCAGATTCCCAGATCCTAATGCTTCCTTCTAAGTGGACGGACCTTCCATTGGAAAAGCCTTCCTGGCCTCTCTTTGCCACTTCTCATATTCTTTCACAGAGGAGGAGAAGCAACATTTGGTTGGTGAATTGTGGAGAAGGAATTAGACTTTGGGATGTAAGCTATCCTCTTCAAGGGGCGTGGAAGGGATATTCTACTTGTAGAAAGCATATCTCATCTACCAGAGGTTATGAGGTAAATTTAGGAGAAGAGACTTTGTCCCTGTTTGGGGAAGTCTACAGTTTGGGGGAGTAAGTTGAATTCAGAGATGTTTTGGCTTATTTAGCTGCAAACCAAAAACCTTACTCTCCATTATAAATTTAGTCTTTCAATAAAGCTGACATTTTATCTCCATCTACTGGACTCCTATATCTGTCCTTCACTTAATTCTGAACTTGGGCAAAGATTATGTGACATTCCTTAGCCTCTCTCTCATCCCAAGATCTAATGAAGGACAGGAGTCTGTCTCAACTCCTCCTGAGAGAAGTCACCCCTGACTAGCCAAAATACCTTCTCCAAGTGACTCTTGATCACATGACCTAGCACATTTTTTCAGGTCACTTCTTACTCCATTTTAACTTATTTTTTGTCATTTACTTTTTGGTCATTTGTTTCCTCTAGAATGTAAGTTCCTGTGCCTACAATAGTACCTGACATACTACACAATCAGTAAGTATGACTGAATGAATAACGAATGAAATAATTGGATTTCACAGAAAAGCTAATAACTTTTCCACAGTCACTCATTAAATGATAGATGGTATTAGAAAATATCTGACTGTTTCCAAGTTCAATTTCTTCATCTCTAAGGTATTTCATCTCAACAATGTCCATTCTAGAAAGCATAACATAATGTTATGCAAGAACTGAGATTCATATTAATATTATATCTGTATACCAATATAGGTTTTGTGAGATGCTTTTCTTCAAATCAGTTTTATGACTAAAAAACTGATTTTTTTAAACTGATTTGCCTTATTAATCCATCAGAAGAGTCACATACACATCCATATGAGAACAGAGACTGAGATTTATCAGCAATTTCCAAGAAAGATAGCATAAACATTCTTTGACATTTGAAATGAATCCACTATATATTTTCAATATCAGAGCTTGGTTAAAAAAACTGGGGTTCTGGGCATGTAATCCAGGGTTAGATGGAGGACAGTGAGTTATTTAATGGCTAAGGATAATGAGTATCTAACTCCAGTGTGCCATAGAGTGACCTAGGCTGGGCCCCACCTCTAGGCATCATGTCTGTGTCTGTGTGTGTGTATGTGGGTGTGAGTGAGAGTGTATGTGTGTGTTGGGAGAGGATAGGAGTGGCCATGTTGGTTAAATACTCTTACTATTCTGTTACAGGAGAAATGTATTAGTTTCTTATTGCTACTGCAACAAATGTACCACAAACTGAGTAGCTTGAAACAACACAAATGTATTATCTTCAGTTCCATGGGTCAGAAATTTGATGCAAGTTTCACTGAGCTAAAATCAAGGTGTTGGTAGGGATACATTCTTTTTAGAGGCTCTAGAGAGAGATTCTGTTTTCTTTCCTTTTCAAGTTTCTAGAGGTTCCCACATTCCTTGGCTTATAGCCTGTTTCCTCCACCTTTGATGTTGGCAAAGACAAGTTGAGTCCTTCTCACATCATGGCACTGTGACCTCCTTCTGCCTCCTTCTTCCATTTTTAAGAATACCTGTGATTACATGGGCTCATTTGGATAATCTAGACAAATCTCCATATTTTAAGGTCAGCTGATTAGCAACCTTAACTCCATCTGCCTCCTTAATTCCCCTTTGGCATATAAAGTAACATTTTCACAGGTTCTGGGGATTAGGACATGGACATCTCTTGGGGTCAATTAGTCTGCCTACCATAAGGCTCATGGACTAAGTTTTAAGAAGCACCACTCTAGATCCTTTTCTGGTGATCTTTCTAGGTAACCATTGTGAGAATGTCCTCTTTTGTGTTTTTTTTATTTGGGGAGCAAGATGAATAAGAGGTTTAGAACTAGGTTGATCTGTATTTAAATCCAAGTTCCATCAGACACTGGATGTTTAACCAACTTAGGATACTCACCTCTTGAAATCATTGAAAAGAGTAAATGAGAATACAGATATGTTATATCTGGAAAGTTCTGACAACAAGTAGACGATAAGCAAACATTATTTCCTTCCATCTTCTTTATCCCTATTCCAGCTATGAATCTATTGCCACTCCTCCAACCTGGCTTTAGGCCCTATATTGACAGCCTGACTGACCTTCTAATTTTGTAGTTAGACCCACTATAAGATTCAGAATTTTATTCATTGATGGATTGATTTAACAGTATTTATTGCATTATGTCCAATATGCCAGTTATTATGCTACGGGCTGGAGACCCACAAGCAAACACAGCGAACATAGCTCTTTTTCTCAGTAGCTTGTGGGGAAGGTAGATTTTGTTATGAAAAGGGAAGCCCAGGTTACTTAATGAGCCAAATATAGGAAACTAATCTAGTATGGAAGGTCAGGAAGGATTTCTTTTGCAAGTGAAATTTAAGAAGAGATCTTTGAGCATTTCTTAATAGGCTCTCAATTAGAATTTTTAGTAGGACAATTCTTCCTGATAAGAGAATGTCCTAAGCTCTGGAGTACAGTTATCATGCCTGGACCTTGCTGTCCACTGAATACAGAAACACTCTCAGGCACTGAAACAACCAGAAACATCCCCACACATCTCTAAAAGCCTCATGAGAAGCAAGAGCAACTCTGACTGAGAGAGGAGAAAGGAATGGTTCCCTCTGGAAGAGAGAAAAAAATGAGCAAAGGCAGATGGGAAGTAAGTAGCATTTCTTCTGTGCAACCCTGGGTTTGGGTGGGAGGGGGCCACAGAGGAAGAGGCATGAGAGCAGGCTCCAAAAGTTGAACAAGTATGGTGAGACCTGGGAAGGATGCTGAACTTTGTTTGTTTGTTTGTCTGGCTTTTGTTAATTTTTTTTTAATTTTTTTTTTTTATACAGCAGTTTCTTATTAGTTATCTATTTTATACATATGGATGCTGAACTTTGAAGGGAGGGCACTAGAAACCTTTAAAGGTTTGAAGCAGGAGAGTAAAAGGATCAGATTTATTTGCTTCTAATCTATAATGTTGCTCCATCCTAAAGTATAATTCTAGTTTGGTAATATGGTGCTAATAACGCCTGTCATTTTACCTTTTGCCAATTTTTGTTCTAAATATGTATTTCTGCTACATCTTCCTGGTGATAAAGTTTTGGGCTACTTCATCAGAAGAGAACCGTATAACACATTGCCCTCTAAAATAACAGCTAATTGAAATTAGTTATAGGGTTTCTGCTTTCTCCTTCACTTTCTACTCCTCTACATTTTATTCTTCTACTACTGAAGATCATGTATACCAACAATCAAAGAGAAAAAAATGAGAAAAGAAGTTTAAGTCTTTCCACTGTTGTATTCACAATTCCAGATTTTAAAATCTGTATATTTGTATGGATTAGGAGAGATAAAGAGGTATGTGTCTCTACATATAAAATCAATTATCATATATTACATTAGGTTCTAACAGCGAAATTCTCATAGCCTTACATCTATAAAAACTGAAGTATTGGCAGTAAGTACTATGGAGTGGTGAGTCTCACTTTTTTGTCAATAGTTTATGGTTTTGAGCAGTTCAAACTCTCCTCTTTTTTGTTGAAAAACTGAGTAGGATAACACTCTGATTTAGTTTTACTCTAACACCTTGTGGTTTTCACTGGAATTTTAACTTCATCACAGTTTTCTGGAAATGCTATAACCTCTTAGATCAAATTCTTAGAACAGTAGCACTGACGGGAAAGAGCAGTACCAATGTTTTAAAACATATTTGATTTTTTAAAAACTCCACAGTGGAAGAGCCCTTTTTATACTTAAAGACCAAAAACCAGTATCATGACATGAAAAAAGATTCTTTTTAAATTGAAAAAAACTACTATGTATAAATGAAAACAAATATAAAATCTTCAAATCAACTTTCTTCATGGAAATCAATAAACTTAACAATCTTTGCAAAGACTAGTGTTAGACAAATGTTCTCAGGATGTAGGAAGTAGTATAGGTCCCAGAGTCACAGGAAACTTCTGAACCAGAAATTTCATCAGGTTTCAAGATGGCAAAAGAAATCGGAAGTGTTTTCCAAATCCTAAATGGTTGGTAACTTATGGACAAGTATATGATTCTTTTTAAATATAGTTTATGAAGGACATGATGCCATAGTCATTTGCTAACATTTCTACCATCAGACATGGTGAGTCATTGTGTAGAATCTAAATTGTCATACTGAGTGACAAATTAGTGGTAGAAGATGGATTGAAGAAAGCTAAAGAAAAGAGCCGTAACTATAAAAAGAAAATTAATAGAACAAAGCATATAAGTCTACATCAGAAATGGGAAGAGAAAACTGTTTTACCTTTGTTCCCACAAATGAATAAGAGATTTCTTAGCACATTACTGAATATGCTGTCTTGATTAAATATTATATGAAGGAGATTTAAAAGTTCAATGAAAGAAATCAACAAAATGATAGAGAAGAACTGATATTTTAATTAGTTTACCAACATTTTCACATGTGCTACAAAATATAAAAATTACTTCTATGGACTGAAAAAAAGTGTTCTAAAATATAATGTTATATGAAAATGCCTATAAAATATTTTCTGTAAATATCTACCTGTAGTGGTTCATGTTTTCCATTTTTAAGGTATACTGGAATAAATCTTATTTTACTTTAACCTTTGTCTCTATTTTTATTTAACCTCAAAAATGTACTTATTTCAATATCCTGTTGAAATAAATAAATGCATTTGTAAAGTTTGCAGTTAAAGATGAAAAAATCACTTTCCAAACAAGTATTTAAAGGCCTTCATTGAGTCTTTTTTGCCAAACTAAGAAAATTATTTAATAGCTTTCATGAGTAACATGATTTTAATTGCCATTACTTAAAAGTGGAATTCTAGCACTAGACATTTTGATAAGCTAAAATTCTGTTTGAATCTATATAAGATTTTAAATAGGCAAGACAATCTCAGCAATGGAATAGGGAGTCCCTCATATCATTTCTTTGAATTTAGACTACACAAAAGACCATAATTAAACAATTTGGGTGTCATTAGTCATGCAGATTTTAGATTTAGAGCTTCTTGTTTTGACAATTCTGAACCTAGAATACTGGAAATGTCTTCAAGTACAAGTTAAAATAGTAGTACCAAAATGAAAATTCTTTCTTGCTTTAATGCAAAAGCAATCAGTCATTTCCATCAGTTTAGCAATAATTATTTTAAAAAACCTAGTTATCAGTAATTTGTTCATTCAGTGTCTCTATGTGGTCATTCAGTGGTGCTATATAGACACAATTCAAAATTTATATAGGTACATATATAATTATATCCTACATCCATGTTGAATATTGTCATGAAGCTCTACTGCTAAATGACTCTATCACCCTCTTCTGAAAAAATATGACAGTTGATCTTTGAGATCAACTGATTGTGTGAAAGTTGGATAACTTTGCTGTAAAATGTTAGGTAAACACAAATTCACTTTTCAAATTTTTTAAAGACATATGCATACACTCACTACCATACATCTTCATACATTCAAATAACTGCAGAAAAAGAGAACAAAGACAAACTGAACAAAACAAACAAACCAGAACCATCCTGTCCTGCTAAAGGGAAAAAATCTAAAATAGGTTGTAATATGAAATATAATTTTTCCGGTACAGATGTTCATCCACTCATTAGGTTAGGATACAAATCAGCTGATGACTGCCAATGTTTAATTTTCATCTATGCTGATTAATTTTGTAAGTTGTTATTTGCTTTTATAGGATTATTTGTTTCCCTAGAGAACCACCTTTACAAAAAACTGTGATTTCTAAATCTTCAATGAATCTTGTAAACATATTTCTCTAATTCATTCAAATGATGTAAAGATGGCTTCCTTTTTAAAAGTTATTCTCTGGTAAACGTTGTTTGCATTATCAGTGTGCTCTTAAACCAGTGCACTGTAATGCCATGTATTACTTCAAGTATAAGAAAATATACAGAGAACACTAATTATATAAACATCATTGAATATATTCAAATGGAAGAAAGTAGAAGGAATTTTTACCTAACAAAGTTTGATATCATTTTTCTTTTAAAAAAAATCATAGATTTTGATAAACAGCAACACTAAATTTACTCAAATGTTGCATTTTATACAATAATATGTGTATACAACATTAGAAATACAAATCCTAGAAAACCTGTGTTTCTCATGGTATAGGATTCCTTTAGCTATTATTATAGAAAAGCAAACATATTTTCATTTGAAGTCTGCAAACATACTAAGCAATTGCAATGGCCTGTAAATATTCATATTTCATATTTTAAAAAATTAAATCTGATTTTAAAATTATGACATAATTAAAATAAAGCATGTAAACATAGTGTGCTGGAACACTAAACAGGAATTAGTTACATACACAGAAATAAACCTAGATGCTGTTTAAACAGCAAGGTAAACAGTACTGCAATTAAAGTTTGACTCAGGTACTTAACATTTCATGCTTGACATAAGCACACTTCTTGACCCATCTTACTAAAGTCTAGTTTACACCATGAGCTATTCTGTACTCTTAGAAGTGAATTGGTTAATTTAAGCCAAAATTCTCAAGCAAGTTTGGTATGCTGCTAGTAATTTTACCACATAAACATTTTTTTCTTAAAAAAATATTATTAACACATAAGGAATAAGCACAATGGAGTATAGTTATTTATTATCATATTAATCCTGTCCTTTTTATTCAAAATCTAATCACAAATAAATATTAGTAGTAATCTGTCTTTTTACCTGAGACAAATTTTATTTCTGCAAGTACCCAGACAAGCAGCTTTTATAATTACTTTTCTGCATATCTAAGCCACATATCTAAGTAACACATACAGAATGTCTAAAAGAAGCCATGTAGTCTAATAGTGAAGTGAATTCTCAGGGAGTTACCTTACTTTACATAAAACATACCTGTGCAAAACAACTATACATCCTTCAAGCAAGTTGTTAGCTAAGACTGACACGTTTTATTTTTTTTTTAAAGAAAATCTTTCTAAAGGAAACACTAATCCACAAAGTCAGAAAGTACCAACAATTCATCATGTTAATAGTCAAAATTTTTTTGGTCAGAGAGGTAGATAAAAACACAGACCAAGCAAAGAGCTTACTCACATTCCTTTCAGGCGTTGCCACATTTTTTCAGTCTGTTCTCCTATGAGATACTTAAAAGTGGTGTTTTCCAATTCTTCAGTTTCTGTAGCAGTAGACCCCATGATGATACTCCTAGGGCAATACAGTTAGTCAGTTTCAGCAGCTAGAACAAGCATTCCTCAGTCCACTACAAATCTTAAAACAGTTATACAGTAGCATCTCTTATCTATCAAAACATTGCAGATTTACAAAGCTGACGGCAGCTTCTGCCAGAATTGCTATTGACTTTGACAGGCATATCCACTGCTCACCGCATCACCTCCCTTCAAGCAGACAGCAGTATAAACACATCCTCTGACCTCACAGAAACAATCGACACATGTGAGCCTGCTACTGTACTACTGACCGACTGAGCGCTCCAGCTCTCCCCCAAAGCAGCTCATTTGTTACTGCTCTGTGCACTGAAGTACATCAGAATTCCTACAGTTTCTGAGATCTATTATGCACAAGAGAAACGTGAATGACTTTAGCACACCAGAAGAAGCTGAATTCCTCTCTACCAATGGAAGGAGGGCAGGATGTAATAAGAAAACAGATGGTAGGAAACAGTATCAGCAGCACCGCCCTGAGAAAAAAGTGGCTGTTTTAAATGCCAAGGTTTTTGTCTCCTAATTGATCTGGAACCAAGAGTTAAAAATATACCAGGCTCTAACAATAAATTCAACAAATACTAATGACAACAATGAGAAAATAACATAAGAGCCGTACAGAAGACAGACCACCGAGCTCCACAGGTTGTTATTGAAAAATATGTACAACGATGATGCTGTAATCATGCTTATTCACCTTCTCCTAGCAACTCCACACAGTAGGTAACTGCCAATTTAACCAGTGGAAAACACGGCAGCTGCAAACAGACTGCTCTGTGAATCCTTTGGGGATTAAAAAAATAAATAAAACGAAACTGGTGTGTATCCTTGTGTGCGTGTGTTGAAGGAAAAGGAGTGTGGGGGAGGAGAAGGGGAAGAGAGGGAGATGGAGGAGAAGAGAGAAATTGATGCTGTGCTGCTTGTGCATTTTAGAAGAAAAATGAGAGAAAGTGGACATAAAAGGAATCAGAACTGAGTCATCTGCCAAGCTCCCAACACATGGTGAGCTTTCTTTGAAACAAGCACAGACCTTGAGTATGAGCTTCATAACAGCTATTGCTATCTGCAAGCTGCTAAGAAAAATATACTTAAAAGCAATATCTCTTGTTGTTTGTTTGGAGACACAAATGTAGTTTTATTCCTCCCTGCAAGAAGCTTGCCTGTTACCTTGAGGTTTAAGGAAGAGATATTCATAGACAGTAGATAGGTAACAATATCTAACATTTATTGAGTGCTCACTATGTGTCAGACACTGTTCCCAGTACCTAACAGTATTACTTTTTTAAATTCTTACAAAAAGCCCATGAGGTAGGTAATATTCCCGATTAACAGTTGAGACAATTGAGAAATAAAGACAGTCCTCAGATTTAAATCCAGTCCTTCAAAATAAACACTATGATTTTACGGACAAGAAATCTTCCAGGGGCTTCCCTGGTGGCACAGTAGTTAAGAATCTGCCTGCCAATGCAGGGTACACAGGTTTGAGCCCTGGTCCGGGAAGATCCCACATGCCGTGGAGCAACTAAGCCCGTGCGCCACAACTACTGAGCCTGCGCTTTAGAGCTCGCGTGCCACAACTACTGAGCCCATGTGCCACAACTACTGAAGCCCACACGCCTAGAGCCCATGCTCCACAACAAGAGAAGCCACTATAACGAGAAGCCTGCGCACCTCAACGAAGAGTAACCCCTGCTCGCAACAACCAGAGAGTAAGCCCGCGCGCAGTGACAAAGACCCAATGCACCCCAAAAAAAAATTTAAATAAATTTAAAATAAATAAGTAAACTTTAAAAAACAGAAATCTTCCACTATAAAGTTACTGTGTCTATCGAAACAACACTGACTGCATCTAGTCAAAGTTGTAATATGTACAGTTGACTCTTTAACAACCCGGGAGCTAGAGGTGCCCAGCCAGCCCTCAGTGGAAAATCTGCATATAAATTATAGTCAGCCCTCCATATACATTGTTCCCCAGTATCTGCTATTCTTCAGTATCCACATTTCCCTGTCAGCATATTCAACCAACCACAGATCAGGTAACACTACAGTATTTACTACTGAAAAAAATCCATGTATAAGCAGATCCACACAGGTTCAAACCTGTGTTGTTCAAGGGTCAAATGTAGAAAAAAATCTTTGCAAAATTTTCTAGAAAGTGCCTTCTGATTTACAAGTTAGAAGGGGTTTCTATGCTACCCAGAAAGGGATCCATATATCTCCTCTGGGTTTCTGTGGCAACTTAAAGGGAAATTTTCACAATGCCCTGAGTCTCTGACGTCCTGTAAACGAAGGAGGAGGCTGTCCTCAAATTTCTTGAGGCAGGAACCCACTTAGTTGGCAACAACCTTGATTTCCAAATGGAACAATCATCTACAAAAGCAAAACTGATGGCATCTACCTCATAAATCTAAGGAAAACAGGGGAGACGCTTCTTCCAGCAGCTTTTGCCATTGTTGCCGTTGTACACCGGCTGATTCCAGCATCGTATCCTCCAGGAACACTGGCCAGCAAGCTGGGCTGAAGTTTGCTGCTGCCACCAGGGCCATTCCTATTACTGACCACCTCACTGCTGGAACCTTCACTAACCGGATCCGGGCAGCCTTTCACGAGCCACGGCTTCTGGCGGCTACCGTTCCCAGGGCTCACCACCGGCCTCTCACAGAGGCTTTTATGTGAACCCGCCCACCACCGCCCCGTGCGACAGAGACTCTCCTCTGCGCCCTGTGGACACTGCTACCATCCCGGAACAACAACAGGGGAGCCCACTCGGGGGTCTGACGTGGTGGACGTTGGCCCGGAATGGTCTGCACATGCGCGGCACCATCTCCCGCAATCATCCCTGGGAGATCAGCCCCACCTCCACTTCCGGAAGAGACGGAAAGGGAGCGCAGGCAGTTGCTGGGAAGGCTGTGACCGAGGGGGACTTTCAGGGTAAATGGCCTGCTCCACCTCCCAAACTCAATGCTACTGCACCCAAGGTCACAGACGGGTCTGAAGGCGCAGGTGCCCTCTGTGCCCACCCGGCAGTTCCCCACTGGAGACCGAGCCTCAGCCGCCAGCGAGGACTGTCTGCGGCCCCCAGTGCTCTGGCCACTGAACGGGTAGGAACAACTTCTGAGTGGGCTTAAACTATTCTTCCACAGACTCAAACACAAAACGGAAATAACGTTGACAGAAAATAAACCGTTTCTAGAAAAAAAAAAAAAAAAAGAGGTTAAATCAAGTGAAGCCTCAGTTTTCCTCTCTCCAACAAGCTATTTCCTGAACTCGATCTGAATTTAATGTCTTTAGCTAGCAGACAGCTTTACACAATCACAGCCTTACTTTTTTGAGCAGTTACCAGAGTTGTCAGAAATAAGTTAGTCTTTGCTCTGAAAGTACTGATTTTACCTTCACTGTGCCTTCATTGATAATCCTAGCTACATTCACTTAATAATCTCTTACCTGACTTTGTTGTTACGAGATAGTCAACGAACATCTGAATTCTGTTCTCAAAGATAAACCACAGGGAAAAAATCTCCATAAAAAGCAAGTACTCCACTACTACTGTTTTATGAGCCAAGATACCAAAGTCTTTGAGGCCACAATGATTTTCTAATTATGCCATGAAATTTCAAGCCCTCACACTGGCCAGCTTACAAATAATATTGCAATGTAAAGAATGAGGTCTATTCTACTTAAGTGTGTGTTGGTGAATGTTATCTCCTCATTAAAACTCATTTGCCCTTTGCTTCCAGTATGTCCCTTCTATCATATATTGAACTGATATTTAAGAACTCACAGTATACTGATTATACACTTAATACACAAAAATGCTTAATTATTGGATTATATGTTTCATAAAATAAAATAAAAATTTGAACAAGCTACATAAAACAGTTTATTATTAAAATCCTTGACCAAGACAATCTTCAGCCTTAAGCAGTATCAAAAAGTTATTTCTGTCAATGTAGAGAATTTAAAGCAGTTTTCTTTTCTAATTTATAACTAATGTCTGCAAGATACATTAATAAAATAAAAAATAAAATAAATCACATTAAAGAGAACAGAGTAGAACTTTGGGAATAGCATACAACTTTTTTTTCTAATTAATATGTTGAGAAAATTTTGAAATGTTGCACTCATAAAATTAAACTAAACCAAAAAATTTTGACATGAGAAAAAGAAATAAGACAACAAGAATGGATTCTAAGAAATTAAAATACACTTCCTAAAACAAAACATTCAATGTTAGTTCTGAGGGGAATTGAGAAAATATAGGGCAAAAATTGATCCAATATGTCTCTTCTCTCAGATGTTCAATCTCTTTTGCTTTAACTCTATATACAGGTAAATTATCTCTATTATAATAAGTAGTTCCTTTATTCTTATTAATTGGAATGTTAACAAAAATTTATAGAATGATTTTTCAGTATCTATTAATGACACAATATAATACAGCATAAACTCTGGATCCAGACTACCTGAGTTTGAATCCCTGTTCTTTGACTTAGAGAACAATATGATCTTTTTGAGTTACTATTATGTGTCTGTCTTCTCACGTGTAGAGGAGCATAATATATATCACCTTCCTCATAAGGTTGATATAAGGATTAAATGAGTTACTATACATAAAGAATTTAGAACAGCATCTGGCACATGGTAACCACCTTATTAAATTGTTAGCATTTATTGTTATTGATGCAGTTGCATGACTTTTCTCCTTTAGATTGTAATATATTGATAATTATTTATTTCAGTTGGTTCACTGATCATGAACTAGTATTTCCCAAATAATTTGTCATAATGTGTTATTGTTTTTAATGCATTGCTGATGTTCATTTTGTTTAGAAAGTTTATATCCTTATCCATAAGTGAAATTGTTCTAAATATTTGTGGCACTAACTTTATTGGTTTTTATATTAAGATTATACTGGCACCATGTAATGAATTAAAGGGCAAATAGTTTTAAACTCAGAATTCCACACCCAGCAAACTATAACAAAATGACAAAGGTAAATGACATATTCAGAAGCACCAAATTCAAAGAACATATCACTCAAATACTCTTCTAAAATAATTACATGAGTCAGTACACCTCAAAATCAAAAAAGTAATTAGTGACTAAAATCAGAGGCATGTACCTAACCTAGCCATGGAGATTAAAAACAAAATCCGAGGTTTACATCTGTGAAGAAGGGTTAAGAAGAAATTAGTTCAAATTAAAACAAGAAACCAAAGGGATCCAAAAGGATGACTTCAAGAAAAAAATTGGATTAAATTTATCAAGAATCTCAAAAAACTAAAAACATTAATTATTTTATTGATTAAATAAGAGCACATTATATTTTATTTTTATTTTTTTAACATCTTTATTGGGGTATAATTGCTTTACAATGGTGTGTTAGTTTCTGCTTTATAACAAAGTGAATCAGTTATACATATACATATACATATGTTCCCATATCTCTTCCCTCTTGCATCTCCCTCCCTCCCACCCTCCCTATCCCATCCCTCCAGGCGGTCACAAAGCACCGAGCAGATCTCCCTGTGCTATGTGGCTGCTTCCCAATAGCTATCTACCTTATGTTTGGTAGTGTATATATGTCCATGCCTCTCTCTTGCTTTGTCACAGCTCACCCTTCCCCCTCCCCATATCCTCAACTCTGTTCTCTAGTAGGTCTGTGTCTTTATTCCTGTCTTACCCCTAGGTTCTTCATGACATTTTTTTTTCTTGAATTCCATATATATGTGTTAGCATACGGTATTTGTCTTTCTCTTTCTGACTTACTTCACTCTGTATGACAGACTCTAGGTCTATCCACCTCATAACAAATAGCTCAATTTCTTTTCTTTTTATGGCTGAGTAATATTCCATTGTATATATGTGCCACATCTTCTTTATCCATTCATCCGATGATGGACACTTAGGTTGTTTCCATCTCTGGGCTATTGTAAATAGAGCTGCAATGAACATTTTGGTACATGACTCTTTTTGAATTATGGTTTTCTCAGGGTATATGCCCAGTAGTGGGATTGCTGGGTCATATGGTAGTTCTATTTTTAGTTTTTTAAGGAAACTCCATACTGTTCTCCATAGTGGCTGTACCAATTCACATTCCCACCAGCAGTGCAAGAGTGTTCCCTTTTCTCCACACCCTCTCCAGCATTTATTGTTTCTAGATTTTTTGATGATGGCCATTCTGACTGGTGAGAGCACATTATATTTTAATTGACAAGAAAAAAAATCCAGAAAAGATGTAAATTTTTAATAATATGGAAGATTAGATATTCTGAAATTTTCCAGGCTAAAAAACATTTTCAAATATTGGGAAAATAATAATAAATACCCTTTTGAATGCACAGGAACGCCTATATAAAATGAAGGTGTCAAAATGAAGATGCACATAATAACAAAGCTTCAAATACATGAAGCAAAAATAATGCAACTCTAAGGAGAAGTACACAAATTCACAATTACATTCAAATGGTCAGATATTTGATACTTCTCACTTTAAAAAACTGATAAAACAGGTAGAGAGAAACCCATTAAGGATATAAAAGATCTGAACAACACTATCAATAGACTTGAATAATAGACATTTATAGTACACTCCACACAGCAAATACACATTTTTTTAAAGTGCACACATTGAATATTTACCAAGGGAAACCCCATTCTGGGCCATAAAACAAGTCTCAATAATATTAAAAGGATTCAAATCATACCAAGTATGTTCTCTGACCCCAGTGGAATTAAATTAGAGATCACTAACAGAGATCTCTGGAAAATTCCCAAATACTTGGAAACTAAATAATACACTTTTAAATAATCCACAGGTCAAAGAAGAAAATAAAAGGGACATAAGAAAGTATTCTGAACTGAATGAAGATGAAAACACAACATATTAAAATCTGTGAGATGAGCCAAAGCAGTACCTATGGGGAAATTTATAGCACTATATTACTGTTTTAAAAATAAACAAAGCTCTCCTATTACTGACCTCAGGATCCACATTAAAAAACTTGAAGAGGATGAGCAAATTAAACACAAAATAAGTTAAAAATAAGAAAATAAATATCAGTGCAGAAATCAATGAAATAGAAAACAGAAAAACAATAGAGACAACCAATGGAATAGAAGGTTGGCTCTTTGAAAAGGTCAATAAAATTGATATATATTATTAATGAATAAAATAATATGTTAAGAACTGGTTGTTCTGAGATTTCACCTTTTATACAAGCTATCAGGTCAGCCTACTACAGTTTCCTGGATGCTGATAGAAAACATTCTTGGGTCAGTGACAAAGAATGATTATAGTGCCCCCACCCAAAAAAAAAAAAATTTAACCAGTTAACTTCCAGTTAACAAAAATGGGTAAAT
This sequence comes from Orcinus orca, assembly GCF_937001465.1. Classification (NCBI taxonomy): domain Eukaryota; kingdom Metazoa; phylum Chordata; class Mammalia; order Artiodactyla; family Delphinidae; genus Orcinus; species Orcinus orca. The sequence goes on from NC_064565.1 coordinate 69,877,324, forward strand.
GTTGGCATATTCACAAAATGGAATATAACATGGCAATGAAAATGTATGACTTTCAGTAAAAAAACAAAACAAAACTATACATATAGGTAAATCTCACAAAAATAAATTTTGAGAAAAAATCAAGTCCAGTAGGAATTTAAACAGCATAAATATTTGTTTTTTTTTAACTAATTGAGAAATACATTTATAGTTAGTAAAAGTTTTTATTTAAATGTATAAAGATGATAAACTCTGGATAGTGGTAATCTCTGGAAAGAAGATTGGGAGATGCTACTGAGGTGAAATCCATAAGGTTCCTCAAGTGTTCTGGAAGTATTTTATTAAGCAGGGTGTAAATATGCAGGTTTGTGGGTAATATCTTTATACCCTTTGGTATTTATGACATATTAATTTAAAAATTGTTTTAAATCTCTAGAGGAAAAAAAATCTGAACAAAAAAGCCAAGGTTAGACTGTAAAATATGGAATGATTCAAAGTAATTAATGACATATAGGGAAAAAAAACTCCAGATGCTCTTGATAATTGGGACATTTTCCTTTGCGCAGACTGGTGCAGAAAAATACAAAATTAGATTTCCTAGGTATCAGCGTAAGAGAAATAAAAAATATAAGTTCACACAAATACCTGCACACAAATGTTCATAGCAGAGTTATTCATAATATCCAAAAAATGGAAACACCTCAAATGTCCATCAACTGATGAATGACTAACAAAATACGGTAAATCAAAACAAAGGAATACTATCTAACAATAAAAAGGAATGAAATAGTGGCACATGCTACTGCATGTATACATCTTTTTATTTATTTATTTGTTTGTTTATTTATTTATTTATGGTTCATTGGGTCTTCATTGCTGTGCGCAGGCTTTCTTTAGTTGCGGCCTGCAGGCGCTACTCTTCGTTGCGGTGCGTGGGCTTCTCTTGTTGCGGAGCATGGGCACTAGGCATGCAGGCTTCAGTAGTTGTGGCTCACGGGCTCTAGAGCACAGGCTCAGTAGTTGTAGCACATGGACTTAGCTGCTCTGCGGCATGTGGGATCTTCCCAGACCAGGGCTTGAACCTGTGTGCCCTGCATTGGCAGGTGGATTCTTAACCACTGCACCAGCAGGGAAGTCCCAACAACATGTATAAATCTTAAACCATTTTTCTAAGAGAAAAAAACCAGACAAGGCAAATCTATAGAGTCAGAAAGTAGATTAATGTTTACCTGAGGCTGGCAGGTAGGAAAGGGGATTAATTGTAAATGGACATGAGGGACCTTACTGGGGTGATGAAAATATTGGTGGATTATGATGAAGATTTGCATCACTTGGTAAGTTTACTAAATATCTTGAAATGGTATAGTGAAAAGGGATGAATTTTATGGTGTGCAAGTTATACCTCAATAAAGTTGTTTAAAAAGCAAAGAAAAAGGAATTCTATTTCTTTCACAATGGGTCCTAAATATGTAGTATATTCTATATCAATAATAGTTACATAATTATAAAATTATCAAATGCTACTTATCAGTTTAAGTTTTCAGAATTCAACCTCTAGGCAAAATATGAATTATTTTATTATATTTACAGAATAAAATATAAATGTTCTAAACCTTAATAAAAGTGATAGTACAGCCTCCAGATATTGGGAGAAAAACAGGGGGATGAGAGGTGGAAGAAAGTTTATAATCACTGATACACTCAGTTTATATTGAGGAATTTCAACAATACTGTCTGAAGCTGATCAGTCAAGACATAGTTTAAGTGTAAACTTCTTACAGAAGTGTACATATAATACGTTACAATTATTACCAATAGGATCCAAAAGTAATAATTCAACTTAAGAAAATTAGGAAGAGAGGACAAGTTCCTGGTCTCTCATAGTATGAAGACATCAAGTAATATTTGATGTTGATAGATCAAAATATTGAGGTTTGAGTTCCACGAATATGGAACTGATCACCAGAGGAAGTAAATGAGAATTCAAGGTGGCTACTAATGAAGAGTAGGACTTGTAGTAGTTATAGGAAAGTCAGTAGGAAATTTGATATTGTGTAACTTTCTCTCCTATTCGATCTTTGTTTGTTTTTTTTTACTATGCTCATTTATTACATAATAAAAACTAAGGGAGATATTTGAATGTATCTTTAATACCCTGTTGGCACACATTCAACTCAAGTTTAAAAATTAACTTATTATCTATTTCAAACCAGCTTTTCCTCCAAATTTCCATGTAAACTGGCACTTTCATTTTTAAAAATAACTTTTTTATTTTGCTTTTTTGGATTTTTTTGTATTATTTTATACAATAGTTGTATGTATTTTTTAATATTCAGGAAATTTTGTTCTTGGCTCCTACTTGTCCTTCATGTCCCACTCCCACACTCCAAGTACGTTCAGTTCTATCCCTGGTAATAACTCAATATTAACCCCTTCTTGCCATTCTCTCTACCACAACCTTTCCCCAACAGCTGTTAGAACCCTCTCTATTTCTTAAGATAAATTTTTATAGAAAGCATATTGTGTCAAGGATTATACATCTAGTATTAGTTCCTTAACATTTACTCAAATTTATTCCCTCATCTGCAATCTGTGAATGCTCCAATCTCAGGGTACACTAACTAATAATATTACCTATTTTTCTTTCAAATTATTTACCAGTATGATAAGCAAAAATGTGTTTTTAAATTGGTTATTGAGATTTTTTCGTATTAACTTATTTTTTGACTCTTTGTACCACTTTGACAAAATACTTGCTCCACTTTTTGTTCATTTTTCTCTTACAGAGTTTACAATTTTTATTACTGATTTGTAAATGTTCTTTAGGTATTTATATTAACCTTTGGCTTACCACAAATGATGAAAGTATTTTTCTTGTTTACCATTTGTAATTTACTTTTCATAATTTTTTTTGGTGTCATTTAGACCTAATTTTTATGTAGTCGAATCTGTTTATTTATTCTGTTATTCTGCTATTGTTCTTTTGCCTTGGAGGCTTTTCCCCATGTTGATATCCAATACTTAATGACTTCAATTTTATTCTAATTGATTAACAGTTTTATTTTATTTATTTAATGATCTAATTTATATGGAATTTATGTGAAAAGTACACATCTAGCTAATTTTTCCCAGAGATTTCACCCAAAGTCTGGAACCATTTGTTGAAATTTTTCTTCTGCCCTCACTGATTTGTATTGCAGCCTTTATCAAACAATATATTTTTATATATACTGGTATTTTGTCCCTGAAGCATCTGTGCTGTTTTATTGCTCCATCTGTCTGTTATGTAAGTCCCACAGTTTTACTAATAAGATTTTGATGCATTTTAAACTATATTTAATGGACATTATTTTCAAGTGCTTTTTCCATACATACATTGTCTGTCAATCTTGCATCAGTATTTCAATGATTGTACACATTTTATCAGTAAGGAATCTGACGTAGGAGAGATTGAGCTCTACAGCTAGTACATGACAGAGTTAGGATTTAAACCTAGTGTGTAATTCCAAAGCTAGTACACTTAAATTCTTTTTCTGTTTTAACTAAAGGGAAACTTTCTTTAGTTTTTTTTTTAATTGATATATAGTTGATCTACAATGTTGTGTTAGTTTCAGGTGTACAGCAAGGTGAGTTAGTTATACATATATATTCTTTTTTTACATTCCATTATAGGTTATTACAAGATATTGAGCATAGTTTCCTGTATTATACAGTAGGTTCTTGTTGGTTATCTATTTTATACATAGTATGTGTATATTTTAATCCCAAACCCTAATTTATCCCTCCCCTACCCCTTTCCCCTTTGGTAACCATAAGTTTGTTTTCTATGTCTGTGAGTCTATTTCTGTTTTGTAAATAAGTTCCTCCCTTGAAGCTGGGCAAACCTTTGTAACTGCCCCAACCAATAGAATGCCCCAGAAGTGATATTGCCTGATTTCCAAAGGCTATGCCATAAATGGTGATATGGCTTATGCCTCAGTCTCTCTCAGGACATTTGCCTTTGGAGCCTTGAGCCATTATGTAAGAATTCTGACTACCCTGAAGCCACTATGCTGGAGAGACCTTATAGAGAAAGAGAAAGGTCACATAGGAACCCCAGTTCCAGTCCCCAGCCTTTTGAGTCTTCCCAGACCAGGTACCAGTCATGTGAATGAAGGCTGACAGGTGACCCCAGACACAGCTGTCTGACTGCAACTTCATAAAAGACCCCAAGCCAGAATTGCCCAGCTAAACTACTCTTAAATTCCTGACCTACAGACACTGTGAAAGATAACAAACGACTATTGTCATTTTAAACAATTAACTTTTGATGTAATTTCTTATGCAGCCATAGCAACTGGAAAAAGCAGCGTAAAGGAAAAGACAGGGATAGGAGGGGATTAGATTTTACTGATAATCATGGAAGGCTTCCCCAAGGTTGTAACATTTGAGCAGAGAATGAAAATGAAATGAATGAAAACATGAAGCCATGTACATATCCATAGAAAGAAAATTCCAAGCAGAGGGAAGAGCAATAAAAGCATCCTGAGGCTAAGGATACTTGGCACATGGGACGGCCAGCAAGGTGGGGTGTTGCTGGTGGGACGTAAACTAGAGGATGAGTGGTTGAATTGATGGCAAGAGTTATATCTGTGTGGAACCTTGGAGGCCTTTGAAAATTTGGAGGATTTTGTTCTATGTGTAATGGGACACTTTTGAAGGATTGTCAGCAAGAGAGTGATGGGCTCTGATTTATGTATTGAAAGCACCCTTCTGGATGACTTACCCTGATGTTGTCTCTCTCACTGACTTTGCTCCAGTCACACTGGTCTTTTTTCTATTGAATAAACATGCAAAGCTCTTTCCTCACTTAGGGCTTTTGAGGTTCCTCTCGCCTTCACCAGCACCTGTCTCCTCATGTCTTCAAATGTGTGCTGCTGTCAGGATTCTTGGTCTCTCCATCCAACCAAAAATACCAGTCCACTTCTGGTGACACTGTAAATCACATCATCCTGTATTTACTTGTTTGTGTTGTGTTGCTCTTTCTCACATGTAAGCTCCATGAAAACAGGGACCATGTCTCTCTTGCTTGCTGATATACCTACAGCACTTAGAACAGTGCTTGGAATAAAGTAGGTGCTCCACCAATATTAGTTAAATAAATGCATGAACAACCATATCTTCCATAGGTATTGTGAAGAGTAAGAGATATAATGTATGAAAAGATACTGACCTATAGTTGGTTCTTCATGAGTTGTTAATTCAGAGAATTTAGGGGGTTTTTTCCCCCCAGTTTTTTAAACTTTTTTTTTAACTGAACTTCATCTCTATTCTTATTTGCTTTGTGCAATATAAGCAAAATAGCTTAAATTATTTGGCTCCTTCCAAATGTTCTGCTTTTAATTCCAAAATTAATCTAGCAGTTATCTTACAAGTAGACTACACAAGAGAAAATCTTCACTACATGTGAATAGAGGTTTTTAAATCTAAATATTTGTTGGAAGTACTTTAGGACTAGTACTGGGTTCAGCTTCTGACCCTGCCCCTTCCTAGTAATCTAAACTTGCTAGTCATCTTAAGCTTTTTTATATTTCAATTTCTTCTTCTATGATAAGAAGCCAAAAGTGGTAAAGATAAGCCTGTATCTATTTCCAGGCTCACCATTTACCAATTCAGTAATCTTCAGGGAAACTACTTGATATTTGCAGTTTCCTCAGCTATAAAGTATCACTAATCATAGAACTTGCTTCATTAGGTTGTCATGAAGTCACAGGGAGATAATGCATGTAACATAGTCACCATGGTCCTTCGTTGAAGGAAAGAGTCAATAAATCAGAGCTATCATTACAAAATAAAGAGATGTAAGAAAAGCCGCCCTGCCAACCTTGGACTGTTCTTGTGAGGCTTAACCTCTAATATTTATGAAAAACGATTACACATCTAAATTACTTTTAAAACCATTCTAGACTGACCATTAGGCCTGTATTTGTTCATATTTAATTAATTTGACTGATAATGGAGTATTAATGCAGAGAACATAGAAGAAAATCTGGAAGTATTTTGTTACTTAGTCATGAATATTTATAGGCAGATCTGCTCTGACTTAATTACCTTCACATGTTAGAAAAGGAAATATTAATTAAGTTTTAAAATCCCAAACTAACTATTGTAAATGAAGTTTTATGTGACTAGAGCAGGAAATGACTGGCTTAAGGCTGTGCCTGGATATTAAAATTCCTTTTCCAGCTAATAAACCTATCAATTCTTAGTCCAAAGCATCAAAATTAAAATCAATTTGAGAATTTTATGTTGGGCATTTAGAAACATTTACTGAAAATATGTTAAAACCTAGTTTAATTTATGTAATTATAAAATAAATTGCTTTTATTAGATAATTTTTAAATTAGGTGTTGCCTTTTCAAATTAGTTTATCGTTTTATAATATCTAAACCTATATAATTTCACGAAAATGTATAAAGTTAAAAACTCAACCTTAAATATTTCAAAATATGTTAACATATATTCCGTGATTATTTTTAACTATGCTCAATTTAACAAAAAATAGATGTATTTTTATCCTTTATTTAACAGATGTATCTATATATGTGCTTTAAGACCAAATTACTTTTTAACACTAGAGAAAATGCCAAATTTTTTGAACGGCTACCAAGTAGTTTTATCAAGTAAATTTGGGATAAAAAAATCACTGGAAATGTATGAAAATATCTAATATTCTGTATGAATTAAACTTTTTTGTAAAGTCAATGTAAATGCCACATATAGTATGTAATGTTACCCGTTCATTCCGTCAACTAGAACCATGTTAGCATCTGCTTCCACATATTTATTCTTCAATAAATGTTTACTGAGTACCATGCTAGTTGGTTGCTATATGGGACTAATTTATAGTCCAAATAATAAGGCTGACATAACTTTGGAATCAGGAAAGAAAAACTAAATATAGTTTATGTATTTATTGTATGCTATTTTTTTCAAATTTTATAACTTGTTTGCTTATAATAATGACCTCATTAAGAGACTGTTAATGTTCACATTGTTACTGTTTATTAACTAGAATATTTGATTTGCCAGTCTCATTCTATCATTTTGCTCAAACCATATGAATTAAATTATATAATACCTCATATATTCTAAGTGTAAAACTTGTTTAAATTCTTTGTATTTTTTAGTATTTATGATTATTATGAATCTCATTTTTATTCTTTAAGCATATTCTATTATTCTATTAAGAATAAAATAACAATACCTATTTTGGTAATGGAAATCTCTTGATTCCATGGTATGTCTTTAGAATTTCTACACCATGGATTTATGTCAATGGATGATAAATCTTTGGTTCTTAAAGATGTCCAAGTAGTGCATAAAAGCCAATTGTCAAGATAATAATCCATTTCTCAATTTTCATTGAATTTTCTGACAAAGCCCCATATTTGTCTTTTAGGGGGAAATCATGCTAATGAAAATAAGCATATGTCTCCAGATTCAAAAGCCAGAACTTACAGCACAATGATAAAGGAGATCAGAGGGTGAGTACCTTTGTAAAAATTATCATTGATGTGCATTGCTTCCATATATCCTTTTCCCTTTGGCTTTTGTAGGAGCCTGTGTTTTTGTGAGTGTGCTCTGAGTGAGCCTATTCAAGGAAGCTGCTCTGTTTTGTTAAGTTACAAATCCAGGAAGCAGTGGAAAGTAGAAGTATAGCTGTCAGAGGACAGGGTGGACCTCTTACACTGATACAGTCAATGCGAATATTGAAGACTACCAAATGTTTTGTAACTGAATATATATGAAAGTGTTGATAGTGTAAATAGCTCAGATATAAAAATATCAATGAGGTTATAGAAAATAAAGTCATTACCTTTAATTATATTTATTTATGTTTTCCAAAATTTGTCCTGAAAAATTAAATAGAACTTACAGGTTGGTATGGCTAATTCCAAGCAGCACACTACTGACTGTAAGATTAGTCCCTAATAGGTCACTGACTATTGAGGTGAGCCACTACAAGTTGCTCTTGTAGCTATATCTCATCAGATAAACTAAATTACAAGATTCTAAAGGTCAGGGACTGTGATTTCTTTTGAGTAGTTCATCTCCAGGGTTTAAAATTAGGACTTACACCTTCATACAACAAGCCACAGGAGGAACAGGCCATACCTCCATGATGAACAATAAAGTGGGGGGGGGTATTTTGGGGGTGGGGGTTATTTGTTATATTTTGTTTTGTATTATTTTGTTCATGACAATAAAATTGCACTTAACCTTATTTTAATCAAAGACATGTAATTTGTAATTTTTAAATAGTGGAAACACCTTTCAGAAATAAGTATGTTTTTTCATTAAAAAAATAGATGTCTCAATTTATCTTTCAAGGTCAGTCTATATTAAACTCAAAACACTCCTCCTGAAAACTTCTTGTAAATTATAATATGAGATTTATAATTTATCTGAAATACCTTCTTAATAGAGTTTATTTTTAATAGGATGTAGACTAAAACTATATGGCAATTGAGCAGAGCATTATGAAGCACCATATGGGCTTCTAAACTAAGAAGATGATACACACAGGTCCTGCCAACTACTCTTCTCTGTCTCCTTCCCCACCTGCCAGTCTCCCACCACATCCTGTATTCTGTCATGATATTGGGTGCCTTTGGTATAAATTACTTAACAGTGGTCTGTATGTTCTTCAGTATCTCTTAATCATGAAAGGAAGAAAATAAAAAGAACCCTAACCTTATTAAAAATTGGTGACCTGTTTAAAGTTACAGGACTATCAACATATAAACATTTTCAAGTGGAGATAAGAGGTGACAAACAATTACCTGACCATAATTGGAGACAAGAGCTAGGTGATGAATAGAAACTGACAAAGTTAAAGCAGAGCAAATTGCTCAGAGGGGCAGCTAGACTAGCCCTGACAGTAATGAGTAAACAAAAAGAACTGAACCACAATACGGTTGTCTGGTTTCTCTCCCCTGTTTATGGTCAACTTTTAAGCATTTTCTCTTCTATAGGAAGATAGATGCTTCCTTTTACTGTTTATGCTTCTTTCTGCTGTCCAAACTTAGACTCTTGAGTCTAGATGAGTTTAAGTCATAAGAAAAAACGTTGTGTACAATATTCATTAAAACATACTACTAGATCAGAAAATTAAACATCTGTGGAACCTACTCTGGTGGCAAGAAATCAAGGTCAGCCAAAAATAATGCAGTAGGAGGTGGGTTTGTTTGATATCTATTCTTTCCCATTCCCAATCCCTTCTCCTCCTTCTCATTCAAGTGGGGAGAATGTCCATTAAAATGCTGTACATGTAGTATTGTTTCAATATTTTAATCTATAACTGCAGTTACTAGCCTTGCTTTTCTGCCTGTATTGTCTGTGCCTTCTTGATTCTCTCACATTTGTCTCTCTGATGATTCCCATCCCTTCTTCTCTTTCTGGTTCTTCTTCCTCTTTATTTTTCTCCCTTTCCTGTAATAGGAAAAAACAAAGAGGTGTAATTACAGTAAAAGGTGAGATGAGGATAAAACAATAAATGGCACAATGACCATGTCTAATTTTAGCATTTACTATTTGTGTAATATTTATTTTTCCTCAGAACTTATTTATCTTACAGCTGGAACTTTGTACCCTTTGACCAATATCTCCCCATTTCCCCACCCTCCAGCGCCTGACAGTCACTGCTCTACTCTCTGTTTCTAGGAGTCCAGCATTTTTAGATTCTACATATAAGTGATATCATATCATATTTGTCTTTCTCTGCCTGACTTATTTCACTTAGCATGGTGCCCTGAAGGTTCATTCATGTTGTTGCAAATGGCAAGATTTCCTTCTTTTTATAGCTGAATAATATTCCATTGTGTGTGTGTGTGTGTGTGTATATATATATATTTGTATGTATGCACACCACATTATCTTTATCCATTCATCCACCCATCAATGGACACTTAGGTTGTTTCCATGTTTTGGCTATTGTGAACAATATTTATTGTTTATATAATAATTAAGTATTACTAATTATCTTACTGGGAGTTTGCTTCTTTTTAACCCTTTAATTATGCCCCTTTAGAGCTATGTTATTAGACATGCCATGTTTTTTCTTAGTTCATAGCTACATATTTCCCTAAGTAATACTATCAGGATTACCACATACCTATTTCCAAAAAAGCAAATATCAGAAAAGGGAGGAGAGATACAAGTAGAAGAATGAAGGATAGGATGAAGGAAGGAGCCAGATATGTCTCTCTCTGCCTTGGTTGGCTTCTCTGATAAATGGCTGCACCTTTTCCAAGACTCCAGCACCCATGTCTGTGATCCCTGCTTCTGCTGAGCAGCCCCTGCCCTAGTCATAGCCCTCACCACGTGGGCTCTGGTAACAGATCTAGCTCTAGAAATGGTAGCACATCCCTGCGATTGCTATCCTCTCAGTTGTTTCACTCTTCCCTGTTCACTGTCTTGTCTCTTTCATGGCTAATGTAAACAGGTTTCCTCTAATAAATCATTCTGTTTGAAAGATCTAGAATGATTTCTATTTTCCTGACTGAGCCCTAATGGATGCAAGTATTATAGTAGAAAGAGCCCTACAAAAAAAGTCAGAAGATCTGATTTCATGTCCTAATGATGACTAATTAGCTGGAAAGTTTGGATCAGGCCATTCAACCTCAGTTTCATAAAGTTGCTTTACGATGCAAATAGCATACTTTACAGTGAAAGCTCCCTAACTCACCTCCGTTAACAGACTTGTCAGATTCATAAAAGCTTTGCATTCCTCCATAAAACATACTGACACCTATGGCACCGTGAAAGGTCAGAGCTGGTAGTCCTCTTTCCAGGAATCAATGCTTCTGTCCCTACACTCCAATTTATGTTCTTACCAAGAGTTGATTGGGGCTTCCCTGGTGACGCAGTGGTTGGGAGTCCGCCTGCCGACGCAGGGGACACGGGTTCGTGCCCCGGTCTGGTCCGGGAAGATCCCACATGCCGCGGAGCGGCTGGGCCCGTGAGCCATGGCTGCTGAGCCTGCGCGTCCGGAGCCTGTGCCCTGCAACGGGAGAGGCCCATGTACCGCACAAAAAAAAAAAGAGTTGATTGTATTTATTCTAAAACCAGTTTATGCCAGTTATTAGTGTAATTACATAATGTAGTTAGTGAGTGGCAGAGACCATACTAGTTTGGTGACTTTTACCACATAGAGATATAAAGGAAGGACTGGAAGCAAGTAAGAATTGACCTTTTGGAGCGCTATAGAGTAGGTGGAAAACAACCATTCCTCCCCACATCCTTCCTGTGGCTGAGGAAAGTCATTAGAATTGGTCCTCTGGCTCTATCTTTCCAATAAGAAAGGAGTATTCAAACTGTCTCCTGTTGCTACTAAAGCAAGAACTGGTAATCATCTCTTATCTGGCAGTGGCTGAGCTCCTGAGAAGCAAAGCACCTGGGGTATAGAGAAGGGGCAGGAGAGAAGCGGAAGATCAGTGGCTGGAAGTGCCAGGAGGACAGCTTGCATTCCCATCAAGTCTGTTGCAAGAATGCCCAAGGATCTCTGCAGTGTAGCAAGACAAGGGAGAAGGTGACACAGCAAAACCATTTTGCTGATCCCCCCTCCAACAGGTACACCTATCCACAGAGTGTGCCAGAAGCAAGGCATTATAGGTCGTCCGCCTGCTGTGAGAGGTAAGAAGAGGTTGTGCCTATGACAGTTATTCCATATTAGTGGGCAGCACATCAGGAGGCCATTATCAGGCCCTGTGGAGAACCAACAACTGGACATCCCACAAGAGTGCCAGCACTCAAAAGCCAACCATACAGGTAGAAGTCACAGCCAGCAATAGACAAATGAGTAATTTCACCACCATACATAAGGGGTGGTTCTCATCTAGAAGCAAAAGTTACAATCAACCAAGGAGCATATAGCCAACTTGATGTTCACGGTTGCTATAAGGACAAATCTCTTCCCTTTCCCTCCTCACCAAACCAATACCAGAGGAACAAGTGTGGAGAAGAAAAATGTGTTAATAACCAAAATGAAATGTTTTATCAACTGTAAATGATAGAATGTTATGTAATTTAACTGAAATGTTATCAAGGAAGCCCACTAACCAGCAAGAAAAATGGGTAACTTGAAAGAACTGCTATTGAAAGAGTAGTAGAAGTTATTGAAAAATTTATCCATTTCATGTTTTTACCCCCAAATTGAGATTCCACCAATATGGTTACTTGCACATCACTTTTATGATCACATGTTTAACAGATACTTTCAACTAACTATAGTTGGGACTTCTTCTGTAGGTGAACTCACATTGTAAAATTAAGGGGAAAAAAGCAAGCTGAAAGTACATTATGAGAGATTATTGGGAGTAAATAGATGTGAAAATAGGATTCAACAAAAAAGGCCTCATAGAGAGCCCTGGTCAATAATTGCATTTGCAAAATATAAAGGCATTTGTACATCAAGTGCTAGGGTTTCCATCCCATTGTAAATCTTTTCTAAATGTCCAGCCTACCCTTTCTAATCTAGCACCTCTTGTTGTCCATATCTGCCTAGTAGGACTGTCATCTCCTAAAATGGATCTCTTCTCCAAAAAAGAAGAGAAAAGCAAAGTCACAGGAAACCAACTGAGGTTGATATGATTTAACCCTCCATCTTATGTCTTCCTGACTTTGACGATGAGCATAGGATATTTGCTTAATGAGAGGACTCTAGGCAAGAACTAATTAATCAAGAACATTAGAATTTATTTCATGTTTGATGTTTTTATCAACCAGGCGTGCTCTACCTACACACCCAGGAAGGGCTCACTAAAATACATAATCCATACAGACACTTGTCAGACTCTTTAGATTGCACAGGAAGTGTGCCTAGACAAACATCCTGAAAAAAACAAATAGGTCTACATTCATTTGCATGTAAGCAGATTAAGGCTGTTGCCTATGCAATGTGATTTGACAGCTACGGGAAGACCCACTCTGACCAAAAAGACCCTCAGAAATGACCTGTCACACATCCCAAAATTTCTATGATTAGGATAAAGGGCATCAGTGTTGTTTATTTAAAATTAAAAGCTAATACATTTATCAGTTACTCTTCAGTACTTTGCATGAATTAGTTGATCAACTAATGAGTTCCAGCTCTCTTAGAGGTTAGTACGTAGGTTAAGTAAGTTTTGAAGAAGAGGGACCTTCAAGAAAGTTAAATAACAATCTTATCGCAGCAGTATTTGAGGATCAGGGAAGTGGGGACTGAGAGAGGGATGTAGAAATGGGAATGGCTTGCCCTAAAACAAATATCACAATTTCTCCTAGGATCAGGCTTCTGTACCATTTAATTCTCATCTCAAATTTAAAATAAAGTTATCGCCTTTCCTAATCTTATGTTTTTCCCAAAGAACTTCCCTGAAATTTGGAAAGGGAATTTGCCTTTATTCTCATCTTAAGTCAATTGATATATTTGCTCAGACATCAGAGGAGAAATAATGGACAGAAGATGAGACCAAAGCCTGAAGAAACCTATGTTCCACATTCAACTCATTAACAGGAAATAGCTGGCTTTGCCTTCTTTCCCAAGACCTCCTATATAGTTCGTTGCTTTTCAGTTTTTGTTTTTAAAGTACCTGAGCCAAAACAACAGCAAGCTTGATTTTTAAAATAGGATCAGTGACAAATGCTGAAATGCCAAGTTGAAGTGCACAGGATACGACCAAGCAAAATGCAAGAAGGAATTTGGAAGGCAGATTAGGAAAATGTGGGCCCAAATCTGTGCCTGCCAACTGCTCTCAGTAAACTGTGCTGAGGTCAAAGATACACTAGGGAGCTTATTCAAAAGCACACACAGACCAAGGAGGCAGATGCTGCTTCTCTTTGAATTTTTAGGGATTTTTAAAAATAAGGGTGCTAGAGCATTTCCCCAAAATTAAGGATTTCCACCTTTGTGGATGAAATTCTTTTTCCCAGTGACTAAACTTCCATCTGGGATAGCTTAGGACTCTTTGGTAATTTTCCTAGTTCATGCACACTATTATAAGATATTTTTCCCACTTGGAACCAGATTCCACTTGTGGTTCTGGGTTCCCTCAGATAGGTCATGCCAAGGTCAAATAGCAACTCCACAATGGAAAAACTGACCAGTACATGTTCTCTAAATGTTTGCAGACCACTCCTGCAATGGAGGGATGTTCCATGGGGATAACCAACTAAACATTTCCTAAAATCACAATTTACAAGACTAACAAGAGATGTGTTAAAGATCTTAAACCCAGCTTATACAGCTTATAATATACAGTGAAGATAATTGTATACTTGTATACATTATAAAAGAAATTAATATTTATAAGCTACTTTGAAGTTCTCAAATATAATACACTTTGGATTATAGAAGTTTTGAATCCTTAAATAATCAGTGTTTCATAATACCTTGAGAAACGTATTCTTTGGGGGGAAAAGTGTTTCAAAAAGCATTAGAAATATATTTGAATAGCCTTTTCAAGAAAAATCTTGAAAAAAATATAACACCAAACACAATCAATTTTTATTGATTTCCAAAGATTTTCTAAAATTGATTTTCTAAAATTGAATCTAAATCAATTCTTATTGATTTCTAAAGATTTTTTAAAATATAAATATCTTCTAATCCTGAAAAAATTATAACACCAAACCCAAGATAGTCTTCTACTTTAACTTGTAAACCAGAGCTATGTTTCTATTAATTCAGATTTTGCTTCTTTAAAATTATAAATATTACTAATAATCTAAAAAGACACAAAACAAATAGTTCTGAAAGAACACAGGCTATTTAAAAGTCATCTGTTAAACATAAGTCAGGAATTAATGGTAAGATAATCAGCAACATGTATTGTATTATACATAGAATGTATAGCATATGGCAAAAGAGAAGAGTGAATTAGGAAATCAAAATATGATTTGCAGATCTCTGGCAAATGTCTCTAAATATCATCAAATTGTGTACTTAAATAGAAAAACATGCCTTTTTCAGTCTAGATTTATATTATTGCTACAAAACATTCAGTATAGTCAAGGGCAAAACTGAGGAACTCTGTTTCAATTTAAATAGACATATAATACAGAAAAGAGAAGCAACAATAGTATTTCTAGGATATATTATTTTTCTTTATTCCCCAAGTTATTAGGGTTCTTTCAATGAGATGTTTCTTGAAGTATTTGTGTGTGTGGGTTCATGCTATTTATGGGCAGTGTTATTAAACAGTTTGTGCTGTCTGTGTTATATAATTTCATTAGGGCAAATAATAACATTTGGTTAAGGTAAGCAAGTTGCTGTACACATGAAATCAGACAGAAGCCTTATATTATGAATTTATGTGTTATCTTTATATCTTGGTTGGCTTTTTCCTGGCAACTTTTTATTTATACATTCAAAGTCATCAGATTTTTCATCCATTTGTGAATAAAAAGAGAAACATTTTTGGTAAATGTTTGGTAAATCTTGGAGATTCCTAGAAAAGAAGCAGTATATTTCTGACCTCAGTTATCTAAGAGAATCATAAGATGGCATTAAAATAGGGCTTCAGCTCTGTTCAGCATATAGAGAACTTGTACTATAAATAAAGAAAGTAAATGTGAGAATGATGAATAACCAGTTGAATTGGTCTTCCCCAGTACATCAGAAATGTCTTGAGCACTAAACAAAGGTTTTAAGCACCAATAAATAAATAAATAAATAACTTAGTCTGGAATAGATTAGTTCACTGAGTATTTCACTAGCATTTCTATTCTGTTGTTACAGCTAGAGTAAGACCTGGTTTTCCAGGGAAATAATGTCCTGGGCAACTGCTCTCTTGGCATAGCTCATTAGAATTCAGGGCAGTTCTAGCCAAGCTATACTGTCTGTTAAGCTTAGTATATAACTAGTTTTGAAACACTAGCTAAGCAGGTACTAGTGATTTTGAGGTCTTTAATTCCATTATATTGAAGAATAAAGGAAAAATGCATCTGTTAATGAACTACCATGCTTCAGTCACAATCCAGGTGCTTGAGATATATCATTGTATGATTCAGAATAGCTATTACTGCTACAACAACCCAACAGTTTTCAAGGCTTAACACAATAGAACCCTACCTCTGTGTCAGGTAAAAGATCAGGGAGTATGTTTGGTGAGCTGCCATCAGGAGGTGATTCAGGAACCCAGGTTATTACTGTCTTGTGGCTCCACTACCCTAGAGAGAGCATCAGTCATTGATTGGATTCTCTGTATCCACAGAGCAGATGGGGGAAGAAAGAGAACATGGAGGTTAGGACTTGAAATGGTGCATATCACTTCATTCATGTTTCATTAGCCAGAAACAAATCATAAGGGTAGTTGGGAAATATAGTCTACCTGTGTGCCCAGGGAAGAAGAAAGATTTGAAAAATAACTAGACAATATTTCCTGCAATCAGTTTTTTTTTAAATCTCTGGTCTTGAGGAATTTACATTCTACCTGGGCGAAAACAAAGAAAAGCATAATAAATTAAATTGCATAGTCTTTCATAAGGTGATGAATAACACAGTTGCAGCTGGGGATGGAGGGGAGAAGAGGAGAGAAAACGCAGAGCAGGATAAGAGGGAGAAGAGTCTTTAGACAATGACTGTAGGTGGCTGAAGTAGTGTGGAGGATAGATCATTGGAGAAGAGACGATCAAAGAAATGGGAGGCCAATTATTGTGGTCTTCATCTTTACCAATAATGTCACAATGTTAGGGAAAGTGATGGTGAGCCAGAAACTAAAATAATAGAGAATAGGGGGTTGGGGGTGTCCCGTGAATTAGTTAATAACAGCAATAAGGAGGAGCAGTGGGCAATTTGGTATGGAATTCAGAGTTTTAGAGAGGATAGAAAAAGAATGATCTGAAAACAGCAATGAGGGACAAAGAGGATGTCCATCCCCGTCTTCAAGTCCACCTGTATAAGAACTATAGAATAAAAAGCAACCATCACATGAGAAGGCTGCAGGGAAGCCCTGCAGGGAGGCCCTTTGGGGAGAGGCCAATTTCCACTAGAGCAAGAAGGTAAAGGGACCATTCAAGAGGTCAATAATATCAGGATTTTAGTGAAGATCGACTGGCCCAGAAATCCAGGGCTTTCTGTGGTGACTGACATGAACAGGGATGAGTGGCACACTGAGATTAGTCTCAGGCAGGGAGGCCAGTGGAGATGGAACTTCAACATTTAGATGAGATACAAAGTCCTGAAGAAAGGCATTGCACCATTTTTCTTTGACTAAATTTAACCCACAGTTTGAAGAGAACATTTGTTTTGGAACCAAGTTTTCTAAACTATTTCATATTCCTTTTTAGTGTTTTAAATTAAAACTGATTTTAAATCCATCTTTGATGAAACTCTAGTCACGATTCTTCTTCTGAAGTTTAAAGGTACATAAAAATACATTTGTTACTGATATAAACATAGAATCACAGATTCTCAGGGTTTGAAAGTTTTAATTCACTTGGTTCAACCATCCAGCTGATATTGGAAGCCTTTCTAGCATATTCTTGCCAAGCCATCTTCTGGACTAGGCTTGAACATCTCCAGGGATGATGTATCTAGCGAGGTGGTTAAGAGCGTGGGCTCTGGAATTAAGCAGACCTAGATTTAAATTCCTATTCCACCACTTCCGCTCATATGAACTTTGGCAAGTTATTTAACTTTATTCTCAGAGTTTCAGAGTCTTAATCTATAAAATGGAAATAATATTACTGCTTAACTCATAGTGTTATACTAATGAAATAAGTCATGTGCAGCACTCGGCACAGTGCTCAACACATAGTAACTCCTCAATAAATGATAGATAGTATTATTATTTTTATTCACGCCGTTATTATTATTACCTTCCGAGGTATCATCTTTCAGTGTTGGATAGCTGCCTTAGAAGTCGTCTTTCTGCCATCTTATAGAAAAATCTGGTTTCAGGATGTAATTTGGCAAAATAAATGTTCCATTATCCATAATTCATCATAAAATTTGAAAGAAATTCCTTGCAAAGAATGTGCATAATCTCATAGATATCCTGTTAGAATTTCAAGATATCCTTTCAAAAGTATAAACAGAGAAACACTTGAAATATTAAATAATCTGTAAAGCCTTGTCAATGCTATCTGTTTTGTAACACTCATGTAAAGTAAAGAAATGTGAACAAATATCATCTGTTACCTGACATCACAACTGGGCAATGACTTGTATGGCAAATTTAATTTCAGTAATGCTCACAGTAATTGTTTCCCTGACTTCAGAGCTTTTAGTTGATACAAAGCCCTCTGGACAATAAACTGAGCCTTAACCAAAGGTATTTGTGAAGTTTCTTTCAAATCACAGGAAACGAATTTCCATGCTGAGTTCATTACATTATTCAAACACACTGCTGGTGAATGTTTTGTCAACGTGTTCAGAGCATTTGATAATAGAAGTAAGATAATAGAATCAAGATTTCAAGAACTACAATAAAATAAATTATTTCTAATCCATGTGGATGCCACTTACCATAACTAGTAAATTCTTATATATGTAAATTAACTCTTTTTCATGCAAATTATCCAGTTCTTTTAAAAAATGTCTTCTATGTTATAGTGCAGTGGAAAAAAATGACTATCTTAAAAATCATATAACCCTTTCTTTACCATTTAAAAATATGCATGTATTGAGAATGAATATACTTTGCACTGAGAAAATATTTGCCAAAATATGTTCGAAACAAAGGAAGTGTTTGAAATGTCATTATTAATTACCAGGAATTTTTTAAAGGTAATATTCTTTGAGTGTAGCATTGTTTTGACTTAAAAATAAGGCAGTGTACTCTCAGCTACATATTGAATAACTGAAAGACAGAAGCATTGGAAAATTAAAGAGGGAAAAAAAATTAAAACCAACTTATTGGAAGGAAATCAAATAGGGGGTTGACATACATTTGATCTAAAAATCCTTTCCAACTACAAAATTGTTATTCCTTTAAATAAAAGAAATCAGAACTGACTACATTAAAATTATTTGAAATAGTAGCTACAAACATAGAGTAAGGGAAACCTTGGGAAATAAGTATCTTTTTAAATCATCTTAAAGGTTCCCACCAAAGACCATAACCAAAAGAAAGCATGGTAATGAGGTTGAGCTCTAAAGATAATTTGGCTTTGGGTAGTGAGAGAGGAACAGAATCTCAAGCCACCAGAATATTTTAACCCTTCATAGTTTACTTGTAAACAGTTAAATTGATTTGCAGATTATTTTATAGTGTTAATTGTATCATTCTCGGAAAATGTAGAAATGGCTTAAAAATATTCCTGTAAATAAATTAAAGATTAATAATATAATAATAATGCAAACAAGAGCAAACAGTAAGAAATGGAGGAAGTTGACCCTTCTCCTATTAGGAAGTGCTCTTCAATAGCCACAGTAGGAATTTTAAATGATGACAGTCTAATCAGCCCTTTGAAAATTTGAAATTATGAAGACTATTTTTTTTTTTTTTTTTTGTGGTACGCGGGCCTCTCACTGCTGTGGCCTCTCCCGTTGCGGAGCACAGCCTACGGACGCGCAGACCCAGCGGACACGGCCCATGGGCCCAGCCGCTCCGCGGTATGTGGGATCTTCCCGGACCGGGGCACGAACCCGTGTCCCCTGCATCGGCAGGCGGACTCCCAACCACTGCGTCACCAGGGAAGCCCTATGAAGACTATTTATAAGATGGATTTACATTAACTTTTATTTATGATGAATGTATTGCCCTAATTTTATTTCTTAAAATATTACCTAATGATATTAAGAAACCATGATAATTAGCTGACATTTAAAAATATTTTTTATATCATCTTTAACTCAGCCTTTTTAAATTTCCATTTCTCTGTTCATTTTGTAATACACTTAATTTACTATGCACTTAATATTGTAGGCCTAGTACTTAAAATCCTCAGACTATTAGTACATGCATATCATTAATGAATATATAAATACTGGTGGTACAGTAAATATATGTTTTCTCAAAGCTGAGTGTTAGAATTAATATTCACTCAAAGCCAAATATCATCATCATGAAAAAAGCATCTGTATATATGAATAAATAAAATTTTATCAAAAATACTTACTACTTCAGGTTATTTAAAAATCTAGTCATCAGTTTCCTAAATTTTTTTTTTTTTTTTTTTTGCGGTACGCGGGCCTCTCACTGCTGTGGCCTCTCCCATTGCGGAGCACAGGCTCCGGACGCGCAGGCTCAGCAGCCGTGGCTCACCGTCCCAGCCGCTCCGCGGCATGTGGGATCCTCCCGGACCGGGGCACGAACCCACGTCCCCTGCATCGGCAGGCGGACTCTCAACCACTGCGCCACCAGGGAAGCCCCCCTAAATTTTTATATTATTGTCTGAGAATAATTTCTCAGCACTGTCATCTCTAGATTGTTCCTGCAGTCAGTATACATAGAGTCTTACTTCAACGTGTCCACTGAATAATGTATCTAAACTTTTCTATGCACTGAAGAATATAATTCAGGAAACAGTTTTTCAGTAGCATATTTCCTAGAGAGAATTTTATGCTAACGTTTCATAGCTTAAGCAAATCTTTAAAAGGCTTCATTATCAACTACTGAAAATGGCTGGCAGTTTGTAACAATCATTTCAACACAATTTCTATTGAAATTCTTAACTGCCATAGCCACAAAACGTTGAGCTTTTCTTTTTAAATTGTTGTTTTAAAATCTGTTGTTTTGAAGTTTCATTAGTAAGTACAAAATGTGTTTTGGATGTCCCATTTTTCTCTAACACTCTTCTTAATATTTTTGTTCTTTTTTATGTTCGAGTTGAAGATAATTTATCATTGATGTTTTATATAATTTTGTAGGATTTTTCTTCCTTGTAAATTTTGAAGAGACAAGGTCAGCATCCTTCTGTTAATTCATTCTCACTAGATGCGAAGAGTTTTCAAAGAAACATGAAACAGACAACTATTTTTTATGAGGCAAGCACACCAAATGAGTCTACAAAGGTTAGAATTATAATATAATCTAGTATCTATTATTGTTTTATAATTTACATTTTATTAATATTTGTTGACTCAAAAAGAATATATTGGTCTTCCCAAACTTACATACCTAATGTGCTTATTTAATATTTGTATTACTTGCCACTCTCTTTCCCTATTTAACTCTTTACTAGTTCTTAGTAATACAAAAAACACAAAAAGTTAAGCTTTTATAATCATTAATTATTATACTTCTAGCATAATAAATAATACTATAGTCATAATTGCCTTAAATCCCTATAAAACCAGTACTGTTATAAGAAGTGAAAGGTACAAGATCTTGTCAGTCTTTTCTTTTCAACAAATATGTAATCAATTAAAATTTCAGAATGCTGACAAAGAAAATAGTACAAGTGAAATGGCCAACGGTTCTTTCATAGTGCATGACAAGATATAAGAGCCATGCTGAAGAGAAAGGATTTCCAAAAATGATAGATGTGCTTTCCATTTCTCAGTAAATCACAGTGTACAGTATTTAAACTGTCAATGCTCATACCGTGTAGTCTTCCACAGAGGAAAATGCACTCTTCCTCCTATCTCTGTTTCGAAAAGGAATTTATGCAGATCAGAAAGTAGGCTTGAGTCAATATCAGCACTTCTACTCCAGTGACTCCAAAAGGCTGTTGAAGAGAGTTTTCTCTTCTCCTTGCTTGGGCAACACTTTCTGATTGATTCTCACTGACAACAAAGCCTAAGCCTAAATCCAGAGGGAAAACAAAATTGTGATTTTAAATCTCACTGTTCCCAAACTTTGATACTATACCCCAATCAAAGTGAGATTTCAAATCATGTTTGGTCTCCTTATTTCTGCCTAAATAATCAGCTTTTTAAAAATTATAACATTAGAATTAAAATGTCAATAAACTGGATAAGTAAAAATCTGGGATTAAAACCTGGTGTAAAATTCTAAAGTGAGACATAGTTTGTAATTTTCAAATGACAGAATAAAGTCTATGAGTCTAGAATCTTGAGAAAAAGGGAGATTGTGATATAAAATGAAATAAGAGATGGGCAGGGATTAGATCATTCAGAGGTCTATAAGCCACAACAAGGTTGGATTTTATTCTAGGTGAAATTAGAAGGCACTGCAGGGCTGTTCAAGAAGGGAAGAGATGTCATCTTATTTATGGTTTTAAAAAGATCACTCTAGTCAGAAAGAGAAAAACAAATACCATATGTTAACATATATATATGGAATCTAAAAAAAAAAATGGTTCTGAAGAACCTAGGGGCAGGACAGGAATAAAGACGCAGACGTAGAGAATGGACTTGAGGACATGGGGAGGGGGAAGGGTAAACTGGGAGGAAGTGAGAAAGTGGCATGGACTTATATACACTACCAAATGTAAAATAGATAGCTAGTGGGAAGCAGCCGCATAACACAGGGAGATCAGCTCAGTGCTTTGTGACCACCTAGAGGGGTGGGATGGGGAGGGTGGGAGGGAGACCCAAGAGGGAGGAGATATGGGGATATATGTATATGTATAGCTGATTCACTTTGTTATAAAACAGAAACTAACACAGCATTGTAAAGCAATTATACTCCAATAAAGATGTTTAAAAAAATGAAAATTTTTAATAGTGTTAGCTTTATGAGAAAAAAATAAAAAGATCACTCTGACTACAAAACATCCATTAGCATAGCTAAAACTACACAAATTCCTGTCAACAGTACAATAGATAAAAGTATAGACTATTCACACAGTGAAACCCTGTACAGGAATTAGAATGAATAATCTACAACATGAATGAATCTCACAAATATCATTGGGCAAAAGCCAAACACAAAAGAGTTCATATTGAATTATTCCATTTAGATGTTTTTTAAACAGGCAAATCTAATCTATATTTTTAAGAAACAAAATAGTGGTTACCCTTTGTGCAGGTAGGGGGTGGCCAGTGACTGGAAAGTAGCCTGTAGGTGGAGAGAAGTAGTAACACATTAGCATTGAGACCATAGCTTGGTGGCAAAGAGGGGTGATGAGGAAATGATAGGGATTCTTATACTGACTGATGACATACAGTATACATAAAAAGCACAGCATCAAAGACTCATACTCAACAGCCATCTGTTACAATCTACCTTCTATATGCCTGGTTTAACCACACTTGGTGATGAGAAACTCACTATTTATAAGGGAGACTGTTCTTCTTTTGAAAAAAAAATCTGATGGTTCAAATGTTATTTATAATAGTCAAAATATCATTTATTATTCTAGTTATTTCTCTCTGAAACAACATGGAACAATCCATTTGAATATTAGTAAAAGCTCTTCAAGGAGTTGAAGACAGCTGACATATTTTCACCTTAATCTTCCTTTCTTCCAGTGAAACAAGTCAGCAACATGATCCACTCTTTGTAGAAAGTGGGTTCCAGGTACCACTTCACCCCAGTAACCACCCTCTGAGAAGCCCTCGTTTGCAAATGTCACTAATGAAAAGAAGAGAGAGGGAGGAAGTTGGGTCAGCCCTGCAGATGTAGGATACACAAATGTAGAATTGTGAGTACAGGATGCTTCAGAGCTCAGTGATTTGAGTGAGCTGTAAGAGCATTATAAGGATGGTTCAAGGTAGCTTCCAGATCTTCTATTTGACATTCTTACTTTAATTTAAACTTAAAGTTTAAAAACACTGACTTGTTTTTACACAGGCCATTAATTCCATCCACAAATTTTCCTTTATATCCCACTTCTACATTCTCCCTTCTTTGAATAATAACCAATCTTGGTCAGAACCTTTTGTTAAATTTCTCCTGTTTTAAATCAATTCATTTCCAATAGCTATTTATCTGCTACAGTTTTGTCCTAACACTTTCTAATAATGTAATTTTTGAAGTTATATTTCATGTAAATCTGGGAAACTTCCTAGTTGTCAATATTTCTATACACAAAGATTAAAAGGAAAAGAAAGAAGCAAGATAGGAAATAATAGGAGAGAGGACAAAAATTTCTGTTTATTTTACATTCCAAATATATATTATTTTGTACAATAACATATGCCATGTATAAATGCTATGATACAAGGAATAAGAGGTGAATTATGGGTACTTCATTTTAAATATTTCTTTCCAGTTACTCAAGGTATGATTTCTAGCATGAAACTGGATAAAGCTCACTTTTAGGTATTTATCTTGATAATATGTCTTTAAATTTTGAAGTTTATATTTGAGCAAAAACTTCTATAAATATGGAAAGCTGATTTATAGTGATTTTGCCAAGACTTTTCTTCCTTTCTTAAGTCTAAGACCATCTACGAGTTATGAGTTTGTTTTACATCTTCCCTAAATAGCAGCTCTGCTATGCAAATAGTTTTTATAAACGTGACCTTTGCATAACAAGTTCAAGCAATCAAATTTTAAATTTGTTTTTGTGAACACCTAGATTTGGCTTAGCATTTATCCTTGCTTTGCAACATAGAAAAATCCATAATAACCTTTTACATTTTGTTCCTTATATGATCATGATTTAGAGTGAATAATTTTAATTGTTAAAAGCCCTTGAAGAGTCTAGCTTGGTAATTAATTAAGTAAGTAATTAGGAATTAGTTATAACACTCTTTTAAATGAAGAAACATTCTTTTCTCCTGTAGCCAATTTTAGTTGTATGATATTCTTAATCACTCCCACTGATGCCATTTCACAACAGTTTGCTGCAATATTATCATGAGAAGTCAAGAATTAGGAAATTAGTAAGAAAATTATCTGATCACCACAAAAGTCTTGGTTCCAATTGAAAATTATCTGATCACCACAAAAGTCTTGGTTCCAATTGTAATCATCGAGTTGGATGACTAAGAAACTTTATTTTCTTGTTAGCTGATATGTAACTGTTCTTGGTATCTCTGCCAGCTGGTGATCTGATGCTCTAAGGTAATTTTCCAGCAAGTGGAAGGGAATTTTACAGGAGCACTATTAATTTACTTTTGTGGTACCTGCATAAGAAACCTGGAATGTGTTATACCTGGCTTCCAAACTAAGGGTCAAACAGTTGTGAAAAATAAAATTTTTACTCATTTAGACATGAAATACCACCAAATTGGGAGATTTCTCATCTTCCTTGCATTTCTTTAATAGGGTTTCAAAGCAAGTACAGTGATTCCTTAATTTACACAGGTTTGAAGATGCAAAGACCAAGAAAAATGTTTTAAAGGACTAGTTGTAAATCTCAGCTTGCAAAATTGGATAATGAAAAAATAATATTCATCTTGATATTGATTACATTCTTAGTTAAAAAAATCTAAGTCCTCATAATGAGTTTTCAATGTCTTTTACATAATACATTATTGTAATGCTTAAGTTTTATAAACAATTTTTTGTACAGCAGTTTTATGTAGTTACTTTTAGTTAGATTTTCAATTTCAGTTAATACTGTTCTATTTTTATTCTATTTTTATTGTCATTAAAAATGAGTTATAAAAAAATGAGTTATTAAACTGAAGTTAGTATTTATAAACTTAAGAAGAAATATTTTTTATTGAACTCATATTCCTGATTTCCTTAGCTGCTATTAAAACTTTAAGCACATTTAAAAATTATTCTAAATGTGTCTTCTGTCCTTTTATAAAATATTTTTATAGTAACAGTAGATACAAACTAGGTATCTATTTCTATATTTCTCACTGGTATAAAACATGTAATTTCACTCAGAAAATTAGTTCATACAAGTTTAATTAACTGAATAAAGCAGCTTAGAAACTTTTCCTTGAAAGTTCACATACAATCAAATTTTTTTTCAGTAATAAAGCCCATATTTGTTTGCTGGATATTAGCTCTGACACAATTTTTGATTATGCTTAATACAAATTCTCTACTCTAGCCAAATGGTTTTATCAGGGAGGAATTGCATTTAGCATGAGTCAGAGCAACTTGGAAAAGATCCCCTTCAAATTCACCAGGCTTTAGTCTCTCGCATAAAAGAATCTGGAGGTGGTTAGGCCGGGACTGTCTGGCAGCTGCTAGAAGGCATCAGGAGCCCAAGCTGCTTTCAGCTCTCTTCTCCTGCATGCTTGTGTGGCCCTTATCCACAGGATCTAAGATGCCACTTGAGCTCCAACTGTTCTTTGGCCTTCCGGGCAGTAGGGTGGTAGATGGAGAAAAGAAGGTCATGCTCCTTCTCTTTAAGGAGATCTTCCAAAAGTCCCACGCAGTGACATAACACTTGTGCTTACATTTCACTGCCAAAAACTTAATACTTAGCTGAACTTGGTTTCAAAGTGGAGATGGAAAACATAGTTTTTTGTTTTGTTCTTTTTTTAATAGTAATACAGTTTATTTTTTTAACATCTTTATTAGAGTATAATTGCTTATTTATTAGTATAGTATATTATTATATTAGTATAATTGCAATTATACAATATATATTAGTATAATTGCTTATTTATACTTTATTAGAGTATAATTGTCAGTTTCTGTTTTATAACAAAGTGAATCAGTTATACATATACACATGTCCCCATATCTCTTCCCTCTTGCATCTCTCTCCCTCCCACCCTCCCTATCCCACCCATCTAGGTGGTCACAAAGCACTGAGCTGATCTCCCTGTGCTATGCGGCTGCTTCCCACTAGCTATCTATTTTACGTTTGGTAGTGTATATATGTCCATGCCACTCTCTTACTTTGTCCCAGCTTACCCTTCCCCCTCCCCATATCCTCAAGTCTGTTCTCTAGTAGGTCTGCATCTTTATTCCCGTCTTGCCCCTAGGTTCTTCTGACCATTATTTTTCTTTTGTTTTTTTAGATTCCATATATATGTGTCAGCATACGGTATTTGTTTTTCTCTTTCTGACTTACTTCACTCTGTATGAGTCTCTAGGTCCATCCACCTCACTATAAATAACTCAGTTTCATTCCTTTTTATGGCTGAGTAATATTCCATTATATATATGTGCCACATCTTCTTTATCCATTCATCTGTTGATGGGCACTTAGGTTGCTTCCATGTCCTGGCTATTGTAAATAGAGCTGTAATGAACATTTTGGTACATGACTCTTTTTGAATTATGGTTTTCTCAGGGTATATGCCCAGTAGTGGGATTGCTGGGTCATATGGTAGTTCTATTTTTAGTTTTTTAAGGAACCTTCATACTGTTCTCCATAGTGGCTGTATCAATTTACATTCCCACCAACAGTGCAAGAGGGTTCCCATTTCTCCACACCCTCTCCAACATTTATTGTGTGTAGATTTTTTGATGATGGCCATTCTGACTGGTATGAGATGATATCTCATTGTAGTTTTGATTTGCATTTCTCTGATGATTAATGATGTTGAGCATTCTTTCATGTGTTTGTTGGCAATCTGTATATCTTCTTTGGAGAAATGTCTATTTAGGTCTTCTGCCCATTTTTGGATTGGGTTGTTTGTTTTTTTGATATTGAGCTGCATGAGTTGCTTGTATGTTTTGGAGATTAATCCTTTGTCAGTTGCTTCATTTGCAAATATTTTCTCCCATTCTGAAGGTTGTCTTTTCATCTTGTTTATGGTTTCCTTTGCTGTGCAAAAGCTTTGAAGTTTCATTAGGTCCCATTTGTTTATTTTTGTTTTTATTTCCATTTCTCTAGGAGGTGGATCAAAAAGGATCTTGCTGTGACTTATGTCATAGAGTGTTCTGCCTATGTTTTCCTCTAAGAGTTTGATGGTGTCTGGCCTTACATTTAGGTCTTTAATCCATTTTGAGTTTATTTTTGTGTACGGTGTTAGGGAGTGTTCTAATTTCATTCTTTTATGTGTAGCTGTCCAGTTTTCCCAGCACCACTTATTGAAGAGGCTGTCTTTTCTCCACTGTATATTCTTGCCTCCTAGAAAACATAGTTTTTTAAATCTGGTTACATGGTTGCTCTGAAATAAAATTAAGGTTCAGCAATTGAGGGGAAGCAGGAGAATGAATATTGGAGTAGGGAGCTAATACTCTTCTTCCATACTTATATATCCATTGTCATTTTAATAAAACATATTTCCATTTCTATTTCTTGGTTCAGTAAACTTTCCTTTCCTAAAAAGTCTTCCTCTCTTCCCATATTATTCTTATTGAATTTCTAGCCTTTCTTCAATGGCCAACTTAGTTTCTCTTTCTTTCTGTTTTTTCCAACTTCCTTGGACTTCACTCAAAATTCAGATAGTATTTTTTAGTCTATACCACTCATTTGGGACTCATAGTATGTTCGATCTCATTAATAATTTGCTTCTGTGTCTATGTGCTATATTCCCAATGATGTGATGTCTGATCTTATGCAGCTCAGACACCATGCCTTTTGCTTCTTTGCATCCCTGGGGCCTAGGGGACATGAGATTGTATCTGTCTTATTCATGACAGATTTGAGATAGCTTACATAAAATGTTCAGAAGCGATTATAATGTGCATTAAAATCTGGAGCAGGGAAAATATAAGCTAAAATGGGAAGCCAAGACATAAAGAGGAGAGAAGTACAAAGTATAAAATGTAAAAATGAATGTTGTAAGAAACTACTATTAAAACTTTTAATATTGTCTACATATTTGACTAAAATACATATTTGACTAAGCTACACATGCTATTCCTGGTAACCAAATGGAAAAGGGAAATATGACTGATTGTAAATTACTATTGAAAAGGAGGGGCAGGGATTATCACTGAAAGCAAATCCCTTTCCTACCACTAAGTTTTAAAAGAAATTTCTCACTCAGGACTTTATAATGCAGTACTAAGTAATATAGTAGAGAATGTCCTTAGTATCATTCCCATATCAAATACAGTGATAGGCTTATGAGGCTGTTTCTTATAGCATTCATCAATAAAAGGCATGACATCAAACACAGCAGTGACGGTTGTTTTATAGAGGGTCAAGGTTTAATATTAATTTTCTTATTGTTTGAAATAAAGAATAAAATTAAAATAATAATAATAAAGCAATAAAATAATGAGCATATCCTTCAGTCATTAATACCGAACACTCTCTTAACCTCATTTCTAAGCTAGGCCAGATGATGGAGAGTTTAAGGTAAATATATCCATATATTTGACATGTGAAGCTGTGTGAGGAAGTGGCACAAGATAGAGATAAAAGCACAGCTCTGCCACTTAATTGGCTGTAGAGCATTGGGTAAGGTACTTAAGCTTTCTTTGCTTTAATTTCCTCATCTACAAAATGACAATAATAATAGTACCTATCCCATTTAATTGATATGAGCATTATAACAGTAATGTGAATAAGGTCTTAGAACAAGAGCTGTCATATGATAACTGCTATTAAAGTAGTTGCTGGGAATTCCCTGGCAGTCCAGTGGTTAGGATTCTGCTCTTCCGCTGCAGGGGGCATGGGTTTGATCCCTGGTTGGGGAACTAAGATCCCGCATGCCACGCAGCCCAAAAGAAAAGAAAAAAGTAGTTGCTAACTCATGTTAAGTAGATAGTAATGTTGAAATACTTATATGAAAACTGAGAAGACAGGCCAAGGTTTTTACCTCAATGGATACCCACAATTCATTCATTCAGTTCTTCCTGATTATGAAGAGAATGGCAAAAGCTATTATCATGGGTGAAACTGAAGGTTTTACTTTACAATTCAAAATTTTAGAATAATGTTTTTCATGTGCTTTGTTTTAAAATTTGGATCATTGAAGTCTTACCAAGCTGAAAAGAATGGAAAAGGAAAATGCAAACATGCTCAGTATTATTCTACAAATCAAATCATAGAGAAGTTGGTATGACCAGCCTAAAAGAAGTACAAGAAAATGGCATAAAATGGTCATCTACGAATTTTGAGATTTTGGAGATTCATTTAGCCACTTATTTTAATTTCTTTACCTAAAGTGAGTATAGAACAGTAAAAGCAAATGTCATGAGTTATAAGGAGGATAATCTCTTTCTGTCATTGTCAAAATGAAAAATCTTGGTAAAATGCAAGAACTACTTATTACTGGATTAAAGGTAGTATGAAATGGTACTTTTCTGTTACGTTAGGGCAAAATAATATACTAAATAGACCATAAATTTATATTTGAAAAACAAAAATAATATCAATCATAGAAAATGTTTTACATGCCAGTAAACTTGATTTTTGAGAGTGGCATCAAAGGTTGAGCAATAGGTCTCCAATGTAATAGCAACTTTTTGGGAAGGAGATCATGACCCATTATGCCAACAGAATTCTAAATCTTCAACCTAGCAACAGCTGAACACTGTTTCATTATCCAGAAAATGTCCTTTTTAAAACTGACATTTTTCTATGTTCACTTCCTAAGAAAGGCTAACTGTCATCTTTGTGATGACCTCCTGATTGTCCACAGCTTATTTCTTTTATACTTGAAGCATCAGCTAACTCCTCTTCAAAAGATGGCTTCAAAATGAATCATAAGCTCCTAAAAGACAAGGGCAATGCTTTTTATCTCTTTGTAGATTCAGAAGTTGACTCTATGCCTGACATTAAGCACCTGTTCAGTAATTGTTGTTTAAAGAATGGAAATCAGCAGAATGTCTTCCCAGGAGTAGGTTTTATGTGCTTGTAAGAAGCCCTTTTTGTATGAGCAGAAGAGGGAGAAGAAAAAGGAATAAAGAGCATTCACTAAAGAAGAATGAGGGAGAGACTCATACAATAATCTCTCCTCTCAGCCAAGGGGAATGATTTGGTGATGTAACTCTGGAGGGATCTGGTAAAGGAGAAAGGCAGGAGAAGAAGGTTGTTTAAACCTCTGTTGGTCTTAGTTCAGAGTTTGTTACCATAAATCATTACCACTATAACCCATTTTTTAAAAGTATGGCAAGATATCAGCTGTGGACTTGTTAAGAATTGTTTACTTCGTTGTAAAATCCATTGCTATACATTTATATGCCCTACAGTGTTTGAAAAGTGAAAGACAAATCTCATTTGCCACCACTGAAAGAGACAGCTATTTCCCAACTTTCACTCTGAAAATTGATAATTAAAGGGAAAGAATTCAATATCTAACTTGCTTTTTTTTGGAGGAATTCTAATTCATCACCATTTTAAAACCCCCAATGAAATACTGATTTAATCAAAGATCAATGAATGCTTAAGCCATGTTCAGTAAGTTTGGTGGGATGAGGCTCTACACATGTACGTCACACATTGCTTTGCAATCACTTTATATCCTCTACAACACAGAGATTTGACAACCGTCTCTTAACCCAGTGATCTGTAGCAAACTCATGCAAGCAAAACCTGCCTTTATGTGCCTACTGGGAGCTAATATAAAGACATCACTGGTGAAGTTTTTCCTGCCAAAAAGGTCTCATCTTATATACTTGAAATTTTCTAAGAGGATAGATCTTAAATTTACTCACCACACATACACACACACACACACACATACCCCACAATGGTAACTGTGTAGAGGTGATGGATAAGATATTTAGCTTGATTGTGGTGATCTTTCCACAAGGTATACATATATTAAAACATGAAATTGCACACCTTAAATATATATAGTTTTTATATGTCAAAGATATCTCAGTGAAGTTATTTTTTAAATATTTCATCTGAATATCATCAAGGTTTTAGACCTAACTTCCAGCTTTACAGAAATAGAGGATAGAGAAGAACAAGCTGAACCATATCATAAGGAAATCATTTTTTTAAAACAATCTAGAATGTGTGATGTCCCTCAAAGCAGCTAGAATGGTCTCTTCAAAAAGCCAGTGTCACAGGGAAAAACAAACATGGGACTGAACTAGAATAGAATCTAAAGAGACAATAACCAAATGTAATGCATAAATCTTGAAGGGATCCTGGTTTGAAAAAAGTTATCTGTTAAAAACATTTTGGAGACAACTAGATATATTTGTATATGAATGAGTGATACATGACATTAGGGAATAGATATTAATTTTCCTAGTTATAATGGTATTATGATTATGTAGTTTATTCTTATTAAGAAATGCATGCTAAAATATTTAGTAAAGTGTGATGATTTCTTCAATTTATTTTAAATAGATGGCTTAAATGGTTCAGTAAAAATATATTTTACATAATATATAAAATTCTAATAACACATCAAATAGAAACAAATATATGTATATAAATGTACACACATACATAAACATGGATAGATGGATATAAAACATGACAAAATGTTAATTTTGCTGAATCTTGGCTAAGGATCTACAGGTGTTTATTGAGCTGTTTCACCTTTTCTGTATGTTTGAAAACTTACATACATAAAAGTGTTTTTTAATTAAAAATAAAACAAGCCAGGGAAAAGTAGTAACCCAGTGAGATTAAACATTATCACTGTTATTATAACTATTGATCATCTGCTATAACTAGAAACCATATTAATTGCTATACATACATTACCTGATGAACTTTTTTCAAAATACTCATAAAATTTACTATCTTAATCATTTTTAAGTATACAGTTTAGTGGCATTAAGTACATTCACATTGTTGTGCAACCATCACCACCATCCATCTTCAGAACTCTTTTCAGCTTGAAAACCGGAAACTCTATACCCATTAGACAATAACTTCTCATACCCACAATCCTGCAGCCTCTGACAATCACCATTGTACTCTCTGTCCCTATGAATTTGACTACTCTAGGTACCTCATTAAGTGGAATCATATGGCATTTGTCTTTTTGTGACCAGTTTATTTCACTTAGCAAAACGTCCTCAAGATTCATCCATGATGTAGCATGTGTCAAAATCTTCCTTTTTAAGGCCGAATAATTTTCCATTGTATGCATATACAAAATTTTATTTATCTATTCCTCCATTGATGGATACTCGTGTTACTTCCACCTTTCAGCTATTGTAATGCTGCTATGAACATGGGTGTACAATTGTCTCTTCAAGGTCCTGCTTTCAAATCTTTTGGGTATATACTCAGAAGTGTAATTGCTGAATCATATGGTATTACTAATTTAAATTTTTTGAGGCTAGTGGATGCACCATTTTACATTCCCACCAACAGTGCACTGGGATTCCAATTTTTCCATACCCTTTCCAACATTTGTTATTTTCTGGGTTTTTGATAGTAGCCATCCTAATAGGTATGAGGTTATATCAGTGATTTTGTGGTTTTGATTTGCATTTCTCTAATGCTCAGTGATGTTCAGTATCTTTTCATGTGCTTATTGGCCATTTGTATATCTTCTTCAGAGAAATGTCTATTCAAGTCCTTTCCTCATTTTTAAATTGGAGTATTTGTTTTATTGTCGTTGAGTTGTAGGAGTTCTTTATGTATTCTGGATATTAACCCTTTATCAGATATATGATTTGCAAATATTTTCTCCTATTCTATAGGTTGCTTTTTCGCACTATTGATTATGCCAGTTGATGCACAGAAGTCTTTGATTTTGATATAGATTAAATATAAACTATAGTTTATAAACTAGTTTATCAACTATAAATTAAATTATCTATTTGTTGTTGTTGTTGTTACTAACTGATTTCCTTTTTATATCACCCTGAGAGGTTGGTGTTATAGCCCAGTTTTATACCTGAAGAAACTAAAGCTTGGAGAATATAATTAACTCGGCCAAGTTCATACAACCACTACAAAGTGAAGTTGAGTTTCAAATTCAGTTACACTGTTCTGCTAAACCATGCTGCAGTACTGATTTAAATATTTATATTGTTACAAAATTAAGAATTAATTAGAATAAACTTTCTGTCCCATCTTGAATGTGCAAATTTGTCAGTTCTACAAACAGAATCTGATTAGATTGATTAAGAGAAACTCTTCCCCGGATGGCAGCTTGGACAGCCAAATGTCATATATTATCTTCATTGACATGTGAAGTGCTTAGAATCACGGAAAGATAAACTGTCACACACAGCTTCCGGCAGATTGTCAGTTTTCAGAATAACTAAGCCAAGAATTGTAGGGTCCAAACATTACGATAGTGAGGGAATGTTTTAATGTGGCAGCAGATCCATTGTCTGAGATCTCTAAAATTGCATTCAGTGGTTTATAGACTTGCTAAAGAGAGTTGGACGCACAGCCTTCTCAAAAAATAAGAATGAGGAAGAATTTAGTTAAAATTAAAAGTATCTTTGCACAGGGACCATAAAGAAAGCTTCCCCCCCCCCCCGCATTTTCTGAACCATGAGCTTTGGTCTAGAAGGAACCCAAGGTCATGAGCCAACCTAATTCATGGAACCCTCATAACAAAACACAACCTGGATCTATTTTCTTCCAAACTCTTTTCTGCTCTTTGGAAGGAAACAGGAAGCAAGTTCAAGGGTGCTCCTTTAGGTTTATATATCTATTGAGCATACCATCTGAGTTTCTTATGAGTTTTATTCTGTAGAGGAGACAAGTAAAACATTGCAATAGAGATTTAAAAGCTCCCAACATATATAAAAGGCAATACTGTCTGATTTCAAAAAGAAAAGTCTACATTATAAACGGTTAAAGTAGTAAATTGGGTAACGTAATCTGGCAACATCTATTTTTAAATCTACATGTACTTTGACCAACAAACTCACTTTTCATAAGCTTGTTATTTAAAAACAAAGGGGACACCCCTGAAAACCATTCTAATGCCCATCACTAAGGAAATGGTTGAGTCAGTGCATTTATACAATGGAAAATTATACTGTTATTTTAAAAATAAATTAAATCTTTATTTGTGAACTTGAGGGGATGATATTTCTACTCAATAAAAACAGCAAGTTGTAGAAATGTATACATTTTGATACTATCAGGAGCTTGGAATGAGGTGTGGAAGGGTGGACAGTAGGATGTAAACCTGAATTACTTTAGGACTGGAGGAAGAGCTGAAGGAGATGATCAGTCTCTTTAGATCTCATACTGCAATCTTGTTACAACAGCTAAGTACTGCTCTGTATTTTTTAATCTAGTAAAGAAAAAATGTAAAGTTCTGTTCAGACCTCAAAAAATACAATTTCTAAAATTAAATTCTAGGCAATGGAATTGTTTCCCTTTCCTTTTCCTAAAAGTCACTTAGTTATCTAATCACATAAAAGGGAAAACTTTTTTTACTTTGAGTGAAATAAATAAATAACTTGAAAAGTTTTTCAAGATCATGGACACTTAACTTTAACTTGATTATGAGAGTGAAACAATAAGCCTAAAGAATCCCAAAATAAATACCCTACTGTGAATTTAAGAAATGTATTTATTGGTTAGCCATCTATGTAGGAAGGCAGAACTACTAAATGGAGCTGACCCCAGCCTTGCAGTCAGACAGCCTGGATTCAAATCCTGTCTGACACTCTCTTGGTGTGGAGTATTTGACTCATTACTTAACCTCTCTTTAGGCCTCCATCTGCTTATCTATAAAATAAAAAATAATTCCCTTAAAATAGTGCCAGGAACATAGTAAGTTTTCAATAAATGAATTAGGTGCTCTGCTATACGATTCAGTTTTACCTTCAAGTAGCTCCTAGTGAAGCAGGGACACAAACTTCTAAAAATTAGCAAGAACCCAGCTAATGAAAATTTCTTCTGCAAAGGATAACAAATATTTTTAATTCCTCCCAAGTGCTATAGTCTATGGCAGCTTGGAGATCAGCCAAGAGCTATGAGTATATATAGCCACTTAGACTGTCATTGTTGGCATAAGTCTGAAAAGACTGCAAGTTTTAGAAGAGGAAGATGACTGTTTTCCTTCATACCTGGAAGCAAACACATGGTATGTTCAGAAAAGGAGAAATGAGCTTTTAAATCTAAATTACTGTTATATAACTTACTATAATAAATCAGTATAAACTGGTATGATTTTAACAAAAGGGTGATGACTCTGGGACTAGAATGAACATAGCGGGCATTAATTACATAAGAAGAGCAAGTAATGAGAAAATGTCTGGCAAACCATCTTAGTTCTCATTATACCATCAGCACATATTTCATTAACAGCTAACAATAAGTAATATGACTTAATTAAAGGGAGATAAATATCCAGACTATTTCCAGTCCATTCAGGCTAATGGCATCTTCAAAACAAACCATATATAACTGCTCTTTTGATTACTAACAATAAATAAACAACCATTTGAATTTCCTAAATTTGCCTTTCCTGTAGCAAGGAATTCACGATATCCTAAAGGACCTGTTATGGGTTGAATTGTGTCATGCTAAAAGACATGTTGACATCTTAAGCCCCTGTACCTCAGAATGTGACCTTATTTTGAAATAAAGTCATAGCAGATGCAATTAATTAAGTTAAAATGAGGTCATACTGGAGTAGGACAGACCCGTAATCCAATATGTCTTGTCCTGATAAGAGGAGAAGAGACACAGATAGACACAGGGAGAATGGCCCACAATAATTGAGACAGAGATTGGAGTTATACAGCTGCTGCAAGTCAAGGAACATCAGCAATTGCCAGACAACCACTAGAAGCTAGGAAGAGTCAGGGAAGGATTTTCCTGTAGGTTTCAGAAAGAGCATGCCCCTGCTAACATCCTGATTTTGGGCTTTCAGAATCCAGAACTATGAAATAAAAAATTTCTGTTTTAAGTCACCAGTTTGTTACTTGTTACAGCCACCCTAGGAAACATATACATTGTACTTTCATTATGGATGTAATCCTTTACCAGGCCAGTTGTAGTGAATTGTAGTACACCTAAAATGCTTAGGAGCCTCTAATTTTAAACTTGATATAAAATCTTTATTTCCTATAAATGACATAAAAATAATAGTAAACTCTTTTTCCTATCATAAAATCAGAGCAAGATCCATCATTCAGAAGCTACTGAATTCTAGTCTCAAGTACTATATTAGTTTCCTAGGGCTGCCATGACAAAGTACCACAGACTGGGCGGGTGGCTTAAACAACAGAATTTATTTTCCCACAATTCTGGAGGCTAGTGTCTGAGATAAAGGTGTTGATGGGGTTGGTTTCTTCTGAAGCCTCTCTCCTTGGCTTGTAGATAGCCATCTTCTCCTTGTGTCTTCATATTTTCTCGCTGTGCCTGTTTGTGTCCAGATTTCCTCATTTTATAAGGATGCCAGTCATTTGGATTAGGGCCCACCCTCATGCTTCATTTTAACTTAATCACCTCTTTAAAGACCCTATCTCCAAATACAGTCACATGCTGAGGTACTGGGGTTTAGAACTTTAATATATGAATTTGGGGGACATAATTCAGTCCATAACAAGGTCAAAGAAAAGATTTTACTATGGCCTTAATGAAAGACTGCTCAGCCAACTCACTCAATGTATTTAGTGCCATTGTAACTACCTGGAATAATGTATAGTAAAGTTTTTAATAAAAGCATTACTAAAATCCAAGAGATCTTTAACAAAGGGAGAACTTGTTTTCAACAGGCTTTATAAACATTCTTTGCCTAACACCTTTTCAACAAAGGCTTTAGTCTTGTATAACTTCATTGTTTGTCTTTTTTTGGAGTAATTAAATATTCACTGAACTTATTCAGAGAATACTTAAACTTTTCTTTTTTTTCATATTGTTCCATGTAAATTGTATGCCTTGTAAAAATGAACTCCAATTGTAAAATTAAACGTGCCTTTTCTGTATCTTGTCAATCTTATTCTCCCAATCTAAAGTATGTCACCCCATTCCTACTGCTTTCAGTTCAGGTTACAATATTAGATAATATCCAATAAAATAACCACACAAGCAGTCATAATTTCCTTCACAAATTGAGTCTTATGACAATAAAAAAATGATTAGAGAAAATTTAGTAACTTAAAACTGTACCCACTAGCTGGTTTTAATTATGCCAAAGCAAATTTTAGTCCTGGGCAAAATACCTGTTTTCATAGGTGTTACACGCTCAGTGAACAAGACTATCCTATCCTCCCCCAGAAATACCTGGTAAAGTAAAAATAAGGATTGTTGGAATATTCTCATGGGTTTAATTCTTAGAGAGTAGACTCAGAAAAGTACAGAATAGGATAAAAACCTCAAGTGGCTTCATGGAGATTCTCTTTTCCCAAGGGAAGAGTCTACAGACTCAGTCAGCATTCAGGAGAGGTTGTGGGTTTGAAAGATGGGCAGTACTAGCTAAGCAAACATGTTCTGCAATTGAAGAGACTTTATACAAGAATTCCATTATGTGTGAACACCTATAGCAATTTTTTTCTTTTTACCTAAAGTAGTGATTGAATTATGCACCAAAGTGAACAAATACTTTTCTTATGTAATAGAATGTTAAGAGATCTAGTCTACTATTGAAGAAAGGCAAATTACTCAACTGCCCCCTTCACTCTAACTTGCAGCTCACACCTCAAGATTTCACATTATAGGCTTTCCTGGCCTTAAATGCAAAGGTGGCAAGGATCAAAATGTCCAGTTAGATGGACTGTTCCACAGAGTTGGAAATATAAAGCAAGGAATTGGACAGGAATCTTCAAAGTTATGTCAGTTGACATGAAGATGTGGGTATTCTCTCCAAAGAGACATAAAAACTGATCAATGTAATTTAACAAAAAACTATTGAGTGCCTACTATATGTTTGTGACTATGCTAGATGTAGTTGGTCATTAAGACACAGTCCCTATCTCCAAGGAATTCAGACGTAACAAAGGGGATAGATACAGAACCAAATAACACAGTAAAAGTGAAATTTTAAGATAAACAGGAAAGCAGTTAATTTTGCAGGAATCTGGAACACTAAGAAGTGATAAATGAGTGGGCCGTCAAGAATGAGTGAAGTTATACGGACAAAAGGTATGGGAGGGTGCTTTTCCTGGCCAGGGGCATAGCTTGTACAATGATGCAGAAGAGTTCAGATGTCTGTAGGGAAAAGAATGCTCTAGTGGAGCTAGAGTCTATATCACAGAATGCATGCAAGAAAGCTTGAATTGAGATTGGAGGGAGAGACCCAGTTGTGAGAGACTTATTTCCAGGCTAGTGGACAGAGCCTGGAGACTGGGAAAAATGACTAGTTAATCATAGGATCAGCAACCTACACTATGTCAGCCAGATTGTTTTTATGCTTCATACATTTTTCTGTGCTTGTATCTTTATTTTTATGGTTTTGTGTTTGGTTAATATTTGAAAATTCCATGCTGTAGTAATTGTAATAAAGATAACTAAAAGATGGGGTTCCTTTCTGTGCTTTAATCAGACCTTTAAAGGAACTGCAGAATGGCCCTGGAGAATGGTTTGATGATAGTGAGAGTGATTGGAATAAGAGAACCCCAAGATAAAGATAAATTCAGGACAACAAAGAAGGAGCTACTTGTTCATTTGCTCTTCTCTTCTGAGATGATCTCCTTCCAGTGGCAAAATCCATGGAGATTCTGGTTTTGTTTCTAATTAGGGAAACTGTTCTTCCAGCAGCTAACATTATATGATTCAGCTATCACATATTTAATAATAATTGAAGGAGAACAGAAAAATCTCTATAGTCAAAGAAATTTAATAATTAAGGAAATTATCAGAATAATATATGCAAACTGGCCACTTAGATTGAGTTATTATAAAGATATTATGGAGATCTGTTTGACTGTTTACCCAAACTATCTGCATTTTCTTTCTTTATCTGCAGACTTAAAAGCAGTATGATTATTCAGAGCCCATAGATCTTTGGGAGACAAGTAGTGCCAGCTCCCAAATAGTTATAGTAATATATAACAAATACAGTGCTAATTTTAGGTTTTGGTAAAGCCTTATTGTTAATGACTAAGATGACCTCAATGTTCCCCTCAGCTTGACTAAACTTTAGATA
This sequence comes from Orcinus orca, assembly GCF_937001465.1. NCBI lineage: Eukaryota > Metazoa > Chordata > Mammalia > Artiodactyla > Delphinidae > Orcinus > Orcinus orca. Next base: position 69,916,922 of record NC_064565.1, read on the forward strand.
GGTTTGTTCCTAATCATAGTCCCTTTTCTTAGAGCATTTGCTTTACAAAACTTATAATCATAAATTCTTTCTCTGTTCTCTTTGAAATGTATACAGATCTCCTTAGAAGCCTCTTGCTAGTTTTATAACCTAGGGAATGTCTTTCCCAAAGACCTGACAATCATCGTGTTGAATCATATTCATCAAGGAAGATAGTGCCCCTATCTCCCAGAGTCTGTGGGAGATTAGAGCCTAACTTCAGTGGATGCCTTGTTACAAGATTTAAAACTTCTGTCATGAAGATGTGAGAAAGTTTACTTTTTCTTTGGGTTAGGACAATTAGGAGATACAGGTGGTTTATGATTCCCCTCATTCCAACTCTTAAAAACTCTGTACCCCTTTTGTTTCAGTGAAATTGAGCTCAGTCTCTCTCCCCTATTGCAGTAGTCTTGAGGAAAAGCCTTCCCTACCCTTTTGACTTTGTCCAGCGCAACTTTTTTTTTGCGGTACGCGGGCCTCTCACTGTTGTGGCCTCTCCCGTTGCGGAGCATAGGCTCCGGACGGCAGGCTCAGCAGCCATGGCTCACGGGCCTAGCCGCTCCGCGGCATGTGGGATCCTTCCAGACCGGGGCACGAACCCGTGTCCCCTGCATCGGCAGGCGGACTCTCAACGACTGCGCCACCAAGGAAGCCCTGTCCAGTGCAATTTTTCTTTGAGATTAATGACATCAAAAGCTATTGATATATTCCTGCTATTCTATGTTCCCAATCAGTGATGACTCTTTGCCTTCATCATGCGATGTTTCATGGTAGAAATTTAAAAATCATCCATTAAGTTTTCCACAGAACTCCTGTACGAAATAACAGATTGTGGTGATGAATTTTTTGCACAAAAAAAAGCCAAAATCGAGATTATTCGAAGTTTAGGATTCAAAGTTAACAATAGAATTGGGTCAAGATTCCAATTAAGAGATTCTAGAATATTATTAAATTCTTTAATATCTGATTGCCAGATCAGAAAACAAAGGTTCTATGTGATTGACTCAGAAAAATGACCAATGCTACTTCCTCTTTTAGTTAGAAAGGCAGCTCTGGAGAACTTGCAAGGAGCCACAAGGAGTTGTGGAGAGAGAACACAGCAGTGTTAGGGTTAGAGAGACCTCAGTTTGAAATGTAGCTCTACCACTGATTATATGTGTGACTTTAGGCAAATTACTTCCTTGTCTTTAAGAAAGAAGATAAACATACTCCCTTGGCCAGGGATTTATGTGAGTTGTATGTGAGAAAATGTGTGTGAGGCAAATGATGGCTTTTACCACCATCTCAGGCCACTAGAGTCTTAGATGGCTGTGCAATGCTACAATACTTAACTTCTAAAAGGGCATTGACAAGATGTGCTAGGGCAGAGACAGAGACTCCTCCAGAGGGAACTCTGCCCTCACCACCTCCCTGTCTTCTTAGAGTAATAGGAGTCTCTTGCCAGCATCCTGCCAGCATTTGCAGTTGCAACTTACCTCTTAGCAGGGAGCCTGACTGGAGCACCTGCCTGGCTGCACCAGGTAATTGGCTCTCCTCTGTCTTCACCCAGGAGAACAAGTGCTTTAAACTGTCTTGAGCATAGGGGAAGAACCAAACCCAACCATTAACTGCATAGACAGAACACACTCAATCCACTGTGAAAGAGGATTCAAGAAAAACTTTGTTTTTTAGCTGATTCTATGAAAAAAACCAAAACACACAAAACAAAATCAAAAAATCTAATGTAAACAAAGAGTTTTTCAAGTCCTTGATTTTTTAAAACAAACTATATAGATTATAAAACTTTTAAACCAAATTAGAGGAACACATCAATCTTTTAACTTCAGTAGAGAGATAAGAGGTGTATGTGGGGTGGTAGAAATTGCATTTCAGCCTTAATTCTCATATAAATTCCATTTATTCTTTAATATCTGGTGAGAATCACCTGAAAAGTATGGATATCTTTCAGGAAATCTCATCAAGCTGTAGATCCTGATGAAAACCAGATACATGATATCAGCATGGCTCATAGGACATCTCATTTAAAAATTAATGGAATATTGTTTTTATGATATGTATTTTGGGAGTCTCTTCCCGGTTTGATTAATTTTTATTCTTCCATGTTCTTAATCTTAAAGATTTTCTATTAAAATTTGCTTATAAAACTGTACAGAAATTGGTCATATTTATGTCAGGTCACAGACTTGACTTAGAAACCACCTAGGTTTGGACACTTTTTATTTGCTGATTCAGAAAGCAATTCAGAAATCCCAATTAATTGATAGTATACAGTTTTCTTTAAGGCATCTTCAATCCATTTTCTTAATCTTACATCTTTTGATCTCCACCCCCATGACTTTGCTTTTCTTGTGATAAAATAGGTAATAACACAAGGTTGACAAGGAGGGCAACATCTGTGCTGATTATTCAGAGAAGCAAAATATTTTTCATCTTTGTACATTTGTTGGAAGCAGAAGTAATTTTCCCTTTGTTTCCATAGATACAGTAAACAAGAAGTACACTTTCTTGTTTACTAATTGGTTCCATTTTTGTTATACTGATTATGATTTTAAAGGCCAATTTTATTTAACTTTGTATTAGATGTATTTCAAATCTATATATAGAAAAAAGGGTCTTACTATGTTTAACTTTAGACAAAATGTGATCAAAGAAAGATGTAATATAGCGCTTATAAGATAATATATCCCTATTTCTAAGAACATAGGCCAGAAATACAATGTTTTTTTTATTCCTATATAGGAAGCACTTTAGGTTCAATCTCCTCTAACTTTCTCCTACAAATTATGGGGAATTCATTTTCAGTTTTTCCTCCCCAGTATACAATCTGAAACGTTCAAAGAGAATATATTTTTTTAAAACTTGAAAATTGAATGACAAATATTTAATGGACGGTAGGAGGAAATTAAGGCAACACAAAAGAGCAGTAACTATAAGGGATAAGAAAAGAATAACAAACATTAGAGAGCACATCTAAGCCTAAAACTTTTGGACTTCTCCACTCAACCCACCACACATGGCAGCACTAACACAGGAAGGTTGGTCCCTATTGCTCTCCACGACCTTGGTTTTGAACAACTGTCCTTGTACCTCAGTTTGAAAGGTACAATTTCCAAACATGCCAGTTATTTCCTTTGCCACCCACTTTTTTCTACTACTTACCCCTGAGGACACCTTTATATTACCTGTTACAATAAACGTAGTATTATTTACCCCAGAGTTCCTCAGTCTTGACACTATTGACATTTTGGATCAGATAACACTTCGTTATGGGAGACTAACCTGTGCACTATAGGATTTTTAGCAGTATACCTGGCATCTACCTACTAAATGATATAGCACCACCTCTCCTAAATCTTAATTTAAATGTCTTCAGAAATTGCCAAATGTCCCCTAGTAAGCAAGATCTAGTGCCCCATTTGAAAACCACTGGTTTACACTAACATTTGTTTATTTATGCATCAATTCATTCAATTAATGTCTATCAGATGCATGCTGTGTCAAGCACTGGAATACAAAAATAAGAAGGATATAGTGCTTGCCCTCTGCTATCCTGAAGTCTAGTTATAGATGTGGACAAGAAAACTGTCAATTACAATTTAGTATATAAAATATTACCACAGAGGTAAAAACAAAATGCTACTAGAGCATAATGAAAGGACACCTAACCCAGTTTGGGGGATCAAGGCTTTCACAAAGGAAGAGGCACTTAAGGGGACATCAAAAAGATGAGTGGGAATTAGCTCAGTGAAAAATTTAAAAGGGACAGAGTGTTCCAGGCAAAGAGGATAATTAAGCAAAAGTCTGTAGGTGAGAAAGCACGTCAGCATTACTGGGGCACTGAAATCTACAAGCAAGGACCAGGTTACATGAGGTCTTATGTTTCATATTAAAGAGTTTTGACATTATTCTAAGGATAGTGGTGAGTTATGATCTTGCCCTTCAAGACGATGACTCTGGATAAGGGAGCCATGACTTTTGTAAATTCAAATAACTGTTCTTCTTCCATCAGTCAGTCAGTCAGTCAGTCCTTGAATGCTTCTATGGCAGCCCAAAACTTCTCCAGTTTCTCCACTCTTTTACCAGGTACAAGACAGAAACCATCAATCTTCCAGGTCTATCCATAAAAGAATGAAAACTTATCTCTGTAATTAAAACTAAAACTATCCTACATTTTTTTCACTGTTACATAAGTAACTCTAAACTCTAAAGATATTCTGTGTGGTTATCATCAAATAGGTACCAAATTTTTGTACACTAATTCAAGTAATGCTCCAAGAAGTTCTTTAAGAAAATAAGACAAGTACATAGTTAATTTGCTATTTATAGATGAAACTAAGAAGGAAGCAAATCAAAAGCAAGTTTGGAAAAAGCCTACTGACTTCCCCTCTCTAAGAGTTGATGTTACATCTTGTTATATTTTTGTAAAATTCAATTGGAAAGTTCTGAATTATAAGGACATAATTTTTTAAAAATTGTGTCTAATACATCTACATAAGCACTGAATTTGGTTCTCTGTATGAATTAAAAACATTAGTCAGGTGATGTTTGTTCAATATACCACACAACTAAAGAAGACATTTAGCATGAGAGAGAAAACAACTTGATGTGACTCTAAGTAATATCTGAGTCACTAACAAGAAAGTCAAATGAATGCTCAACACATTGGGAGAATGTTTTTTGCCGAGGAGTAACTGTGTTTAACAGAATGTGTTTTTGATTGAATCAGTTTGGAATTTGAAAGATGAAAAATTGGTAGCACTACTTTGCTATTAACTATCCTTACTCAAAGCAAAGCTTTGTAGAATATGTCTATTTACAAGTAAATAAATTTGAATTCATTTCCTCCTTATCATCTGTTCACTATAGTATGAAACAAGGGAAAAGAGAGCTCTGGGGAAAATAAAGCAAAGATGAACTTTTCCCTCCAGCTCTATAAAGAATCGTCTTTATATCTAGAGAAGTGGGTCAGAGACCTTTATCTTTGACCCTTAGCACACTTCAAAGCAGTTCTTGTCAATTGGTTTTTCTCTTACAGGTAAAAAAGTTCCTGAAGTTTTCTTTCATTTTATCATGAAAAATGCTCTTCCTTTCAGGGAGATAGATACGTCACACTGAAGAAATTTGTGTCAATCTCAGTGCTCTGATTCCAATTCCAGATAGATGTGCCTGCATGTCAAGAATACTCTGATTATGCCAACACTCACGAATATTGGTATATTAACATTTGTATTCTGTTCATCAATCTCATGAGTCTGGTTACTGGGAGTCCATCACATCAGTGGTTAGCACATCCACTCTCAGAGTGACTACACAAGATTTAGGATTACATACTTACCAAGATAATAACGCCTGTGAGTCCTCTTGGCTGATAATCAACCAGCCTTTCTCAAGTGGACATCTTGACCATGGTATTGGCTATTTGCTCTTTCCATTCAAATTTTCTACAACTAAAATTCACCTATTTCTTGTGATCATTAAACAATATGTGGAAACCATAAATAGAAATAATATTATGCTTTCTGGATATAGGAATATGTGATGATATCAGTTTACTCATTCATCTGTTCCATAAATATAACTCCCTCTGTGCACCAGGTTCTTTGGTAAGTACTGGAAATGTGCCATTACCACCTTGAAACAGTTCACAAACTAGCAGGGGAGATGGAAATGTGCATAAACTTGATATAGTATGAAAAACACAGGATAAGGGGATCAAGATGGTGGAGAAAGAGGACATGGAGCTCACCTCTCCCCACAAACACATCGAAAATACATCTACATGTGGAACAGTTCTCACAGGAAACTAACTGGAAACTGGAAGAAGAAATCCTATACAACCAAGACTGCAAGAAAGATTCCCATGTAATCAGGTACACTGGGAAGGAAAGCATTCTGTTGGGACCTGTGCCCCTGGGATGGGACTAAGTGGAAAAAGGAGAGCTCGTGGGTGGACATGGGAAGTGAGTGGGGTAAAACCACAGACTAGGTGTCCCAATCCTGGGGTCCAGCGGGGAGAAGACAAGCCCCTTGGCTGCTTGGAAAACTGCTGAGACAGATAGAAAGACTGAAGAAACCTAGACTCCACTCATGAGGAATACACAGATTCTGGCTTGCCACCAGACAGGGCAGAGAAAGGTCTGCCCTAGCGGCTACTGCTTCACCACATTTCCCAACATGAGTTTGAGTGAACTCTCTGGCCCCACTCACTCCATGCCACAGCTTGGCACAGATGTAGAGCAACCAGGTCTGGGAAAAGACTCGATTTAAGGACACAGAGGCAACCCAGGGGCCCAGAATGTGGTCCAGGTGGAGCAGCAGTGGCCACTGTTCATGCTTTCTCAAATGCCAAGCAGCCCAGACTTCTCACAGCAGTACAGCCTCTTCAACTCTTGCATCCACAATGCCACAATCCCCAGCATCAGCTGAGTGAATGCTCTGGCCCCACTCACTCAGTACCAAACCCTTGCACTAGATCTGGGACAATAGGGGAAGAGACCATGACCTTGGGCTGTGTCTAAATGGAGCTTGCAGATGCCTCTGCTTACAGAGGTGTATCAGACCTCTGTAAGCACTTGATCCCTGCTTACTACAGCATTCCCCCCACTTTGGAGCAAAGGCCCCAGTGTGGGGAGAAGGAAAAACAAACACTTAAAAGGAACAGAGCCAGTTCAAGCCTGACCCTCAGGGTATCTGCTCCAGCAACTTGAGCAGCCCCCAACCTTGAAAGGGCTGTGACTACCACTGAGCAGAGAGGAAGTCTCTCCTCATACCCTGAGCAGGCTCTAGCTACTCCAGTACTGCCACAAACCTTATCAAGGTGATGGCTGCCAGTACACCCTGAGGAAAGACATGCCTGGCATCCACATCAAATCCAGCCCTCCCACCAAGGGCACTGGGCACATGCAGTCTGCATAGGGATGCTCCCACATAAGAACACCCCTTCAAGACCACAATAAGTAACTGTTTCACCTAAATTCACAGAGATAGAGAAAGTAAAGTAAAATGAAAAGGCAGAGGAACTACTCTTAATTGAAAGAGCAAGAGAAAACCCCTGAAAAAAATAAATAATAAAACAGAAAATCAGTCTACCAGATAGTGAGTTTAAAAAATCAGTAATAAAAATGCTAACTGAATTAAAGAAAGAGAATCAATCTAAGCACAGATCACATTAACAAGGAACTAGAAACTATAAAGAAGACTCAATCAAAAATAATTCAATTTTTGAGATAAAAGCAATCTAGAATCAATAAATAGCAGACTAAGTGACACAGAAGAATGCATAAGTGATCTGGAAAATAGAATAAATGGAAATCACTCAACAGCAGACAGAAAGACAAATGAAAAGAAATGAAAGCAACATACGAGATCTATGGAGTAATATAAAGCATGCCAACCTAAGCATAATAGAGATTCCAGAAGGAGGAGAGAGAGAAGGGGATTGAAAATGTATTTGAAGAAATTATGGCTGAAAACTTCCCAATCTAAAAAAGGAAACAAATATCTAGGTACGAGAAGCACAGGGTCGCAAACAAGACGAACCAAAACAGACCCACACCAAGATATATCATAATTAAAATGGCAAAAATTAAATGTAAAGAGAGAGTTCTAAAGGCAGCAAGAGAAAACAAAGAGTCATATAAAGGGAACCCCCATAAGGCTATCAGCTGATTTCTCTGAAGCTAGAAGAGAGTGGCATTATATACTTAAAGTCCTGAAAGAGAAAAACCTGCAACCTAGGATACTCTACACAGCAAGATTATAATTTAGCATAGACGGAGAGATAAAGAATTTCTCAGATAAGCAAAAACTTAAAGAATTCTGCAATATTAAACCTACCCTAAAAGAAATGTTGAAGGGTATTCTCTAAATGGAAAAGAATCTATAGAAAAGGGAAAATCCCAATAGGAAAGGAAAATATATACTAAGAATTGAAGATCCTTAAATAAACCAGTGATTGAAGGTCACTTAAATAAGCCAGTACGTAGATTAAAAAACAAGGAAAAATTGTAAAAGAAATTATAACTACAATAAACAGTAAAAAAGAAGTATGAAGATGTAAAATAGGAAATCAAAATCACAAAATATGGGGAGGGAAGTAAAAGCATATAGATCTTTTAAAATGCGTTTGAATTTGAATGACAGTTTAAAGCAAGTAGATATAGTCACTAGTCAACATACATGAATTCCATGGTAACCACAAATAAAAACATAAAATAGAGTCACAAAAATTAGAACAAAAGGAAATCAAGCATACTACAAAAGAAAATCATCAGCCCACAAAAGGAAAAAACAAAAAGAAGAAAAAATGAGCAAAGAATGACTACAAAAACAACTGGAAAACAAGGATTAAAATGGCAATAAGTACATACCTATTAATAATTACTTTAAATGTCAATGGACTAAATACTCCAATTGAAAGACATAAAGTGGCTGACTGGATAAAAAAGAAGAACCTGCAATATGTTGCTGAAAAGAGTCTCATTTCAGGGTGATGGACACACAGAATGAAAGTGAGGGAATGGAAAAGGTATTTCATGAAGATGGAAACAACAGGAAAGACAGGGTAGCAATACTCATATCAGACAAAATAGACTTTAAAACAAAGACATAAAGAAAGACAAAGAAGGGCATTATATAATGATAAAGGGATCAATACATGAAGGTATTACCCTTATTGACATATACACACCCAATATAGGAGCACCTAACTACATAAAGCAAACACTAACAGACATAAAGGGAGAAATTGACAATAATACAATGATAGCAGGAGACTTTAACACCCCACAGATATCAATGGACAAATCATCCAGATAGAAAATCAGTAAGGCAACAGAGGTCCTAAATGACACCATATACCTGTTGGACTTAATTAATATCTACAGGACACCACATCCAAAAAAAAAAAAAAAATACACATTCTTTTCAACTGTGCAGGGAAGCATGGAACATTCTCCAGGATAGATCACATTCTAGGTCACAAAATAAGCCTCAATAAATTTAAGAGGATAGAAACTATATCAAGCATCTTTTTCAACCACAACAGTATGAAACTAGAAATCAACTATAGAAAGAAAAATAGGAAAAGAACAAACACATGGAAACTAAACAACATGCTACTAAAAAACTAATGGGTCAACAATGAAATCAAAAAGGAAATAAGAAAATACGTTGAGACAAATGAAAATGAAAACACAACTTTCCAAAATCTATGAGGTGCAGCAAAAGCTCTTCTAAGAGGAAAGTTTATAGTAATACATGCCTTCCTCAAGAAACAAGAAAAATCTCAAATAAACAACCTAACTTACCACCTAAAAGAATTAGAAAAAGAAGAACAAAGCCCAAAGTCAGCAGAAGGAAGGAAATAATAAAGATCAGAGAGGAAATAAGTAAAATGATATCCTCCCCTCAAAAAGTAGAAATGATCAATAAAACCAAGAGCTGGTATTTTGAAAAGATAAACAAAATGGATAAACCTTTATGCAAGCTCACCAAAAAGGAGAACACAAATAAAATAAGAAACAAAAGAGGAGAAATAACAACCAACACAACAGAGATACAAAAAAATTGTAAGAGAATACTATGAAGAGTTGTATGCTAACAAATTGGACAACCTGGAAGAAATGGAAAAATTTCTAGAAAAAAAGACAGCTTGCCAAGACTGAGGCAAGAAGAAACAGTTTGAACAGAAAGAGCACTAGAAGTGAAACTGAATCTGTAATTTAAAAAACTCCCAGCAGGGCTTCCCTGGTGGCGCAGTGGTTGAGAGTCCGCCTGCCGATGCAGGGGACGCGGGTTCGTGCCCCGGTCCGGGAGGATCCCACATGCCGCGGAGCGGCTGGGCCCGTGAGCCATGGCCGCTGGGCCTGCGCGTCCGGAGCCTGTGCTCCGCAAAGGGAGAGGCCACAGCAGTGAGAGGCCCGCGTACCACAAAAAAAAAAAAAAAAAACTCCCAGCAAACAAAAGTCCAGGACCAAACCTTCACAGGGAAATTCTACCACACACATAAAGAACTTATACCTGTCCCTCTCAAACTATTCTAAAAACTTGAAGAGGCAGAAACACTCCCAAATTCATTATATAAGACCACTATTATCCTGATACCAAAACCAAAGATGCTACAAAAAAAAAAAAACAAAACAACTACAGGCCAATAACTTTGATGAATAGAAATGCAAAAAGCTTCAACAAAATATTACCAAAGTGAATCCAACAATACATTAAAAGGATCATACACCATGATCAAGTTGGATTTACTCCAAGGTCACAAGGATGGTTCAACAGAAATGGTTCAAAATCAATCAGTGTGATAGACCACATTAAGAAAAGGAAAGACAAAAATCACATGATCATTTCAATAGATGCAGAAAAAGTATTTGACAAAATTCAACATCCATTCATGATAAAAACTCTCATCAAACTGGGTTTAGAGAGAACCTATATCAACATAATAAAGGCTATTTATGACAAACCCACAGCCAACATAATACTCAAAGGTAAAAACCTTAAAGCCTTCCTGCTAAGTTCAGGAAAAAGACAAGGATGCCCACTCTCACCATTTCTAGTCAACATAGCATTGGAAATCCTAGCCCCAGCAATCAGACCAGAAAAAGAAATAAAAGGTATCCAAATTGGAAGGGAAGAGGTAACACTCACTCTTTTCAGATGACATGATACTCCATATAGAGAACCCTAAAGTCTCCACCCCAAAATTATTAGAACTAATAAATGAATTTTTGAAGGTTGTAGGATAAAGATTACTATACAGAAATATGTTGTGTTTCTATACACCAAAAATGAAATATCAGAAAGAGAAAGTAAAAAATCCTATATCAAATCACAAGAGAAGAGAACAAAAGAGGAAAGGAAGAAAAAAGAGCTACAAAAACAAATATAAAACAATTAACAAAATGTCAGTAAGAATATAGATATCGATAATTACCTTAAATGTAAGCAGACTAAATGCTCAACCAAAAGACATAGACTGGCTGAATGTATACAAAAACAAGACCTGTATACATGCTGTCAACAAGAGACAGATCTAGAGACACATACAAACTGAAAGTGAGGGGATGGAAGAAGGTACACATTCAAATGGAAATCAAAAGAAAGCTGGAGTAACAAGACTCATATCAGACAAAATAGACACTAAAATAAAGACTGTCACAAGAGACAAGGAAGGACACTACATTAATGATTAAGGGATCAACCCAAGAAGAAGATATAACAATTGTAAATATTTATGCACCCAACATAGAAGCTCCTCAATATATAAGGCAAATGTTATCAGACATAAAAGGAGAAATTGACAGTAGCACAATAATAGTGGGGGACTTTAACACCCCACTTACATCAATGGACAGATCATTGAGACAAAATCAATAAGGAAACATAGGCCTAAAATGACACATTAGACCAGATTGACTTAATTGATATTTATAGAGCATTCCATCCAAAAGCAGCATAATACACATTCTTTTCAAGTGCCCGTGGAACATTCTCCAGGATAGATCACATGCTGGGCCACAAAGGAAGTCTTAATAAATTTAAGAAAATTGAAATCATATCAAGCATCTTTTCCAACCATAATGCTATGAGATTAGAAATCAACCACAAGAAAAAAAAATTGTAAAAAACACAAACACATGGAGGCTAAGCAATATGCTACTAAAAACCAGTGGATCACTGAAGAAATCAAAGAGGAAATAAAAAAATACCTAGAGACAAATGAAAGCAAAATCACGATGATCCAAACCCTATGGGATGCAGCAAAAGAAGTTCTAAGAGGGAAGTTTATAGTGATGCAAGTTTATCTTAGGAAACAAGAAAAATCTCAAATAAACAACCTAACTTTACACCTAAAGCAACTAGAGAAAGAAAAGCAAACACAACCCAAAGTTAGTAGAAGGAAAGAGATCATAAAGATCAGAGCAGAAATAAATGAAATAGAGACTAAGAAAACAACAGAAAAGATCAATGAAACTAAAAGATGGTTCTTTGAGAAGATAAACAAAATTGATAACCCTTTAGGCAGGCTCATCAATAAAAAAGGGGGGGAGAGGACCCAAACAAATATAATTAGAAATGAAAATGGAGAAGTTACAACTGACACCAAAGAAATACAGAAGACCATAAAAGACTACTACAAGCAACTATATGCCAATAAAGTGGACAATCTAGAAGAAATGGACAAATTCTTAGAAAGATACACTCTCCCAGGAAGAAATAGAAAATATGAGCAGACCATTGACAAGTACTGAAATTGAATCTGAGATTTAAAAACTCCCAACAGGGAGCAGTTCTCTCAGGGTTACTTGAGATGCTGCCTCCTGGGCTTGAAGTCCTAAAAATTCCTGCCAAATAAAACATAACTCTCAACTTTCAGGGTGTGAATAATTTTTTAGTCAACAGTTATAGCCGACCAACGAAGGGACCAGAGCAGATTCCTCTCCTTCACCTGTACTCTATGAGGATCTGGACCCTTGATACCAGAAGAGGCCTCTTGTGCCCATCCGTCTCCTCAGGGAGTCCAGATGAATGTGGGTGATTCTCTCCTGGTTCTAGGATCTCCCATTATTGGTTGATAATCCTAAGTTTTATTCAGTGGGGGAATAGGTTATCCTTGAGACTTAGTTTCAAGAAGAGGTAACTGGGTTATCCTCAGTCAAAGGACTGGGAAGATTTTGCTCAGTTTAGACACTGAGTGGGTTATTCACAGTGAAAGGCACTGGGAAGACCCAGTTTAGATACTGAGTGGGTATCTTCAGTTTAAAGACGGGGAAGACTTTGCTCAGTTAAACACTGAGTAGGGTGGGACTGAGTAATTAGGGAGAAGACTGGCCTGTCATTTTTCCTTGAATTGTCTACCTTAATAGAGTTTGTCAAAATAAAAAACCAAAATCTTATGAGAGCTTCTGAGCTCCAAAGAAGGGATTCTCTCCTCCAGGCCAGCAACAGCTTTCTCAGGCAACTGAGAAACTTGCAGGAGTGGTGGAGGCAAGACCTCATGCTGTGCTGCTGTCCCTACAGGGAAACACTCATTTAATTAACAAACTGCTCAACCAGGGACGTGAATAAGAACTGGCCATTCCACGATTGGAGCACCCGTGGTAGTCTTATAAACCACCAGGAGAACCCGAGACACATAAGAGGGGGTTAAAACAACTCTGGGGCAGAACCTAGAGGAGTGAAGCTCTCAAGCAGCACCACACGATTGTCACTAGCAATTTTATTTCAACAAACTGACCTCAGAATGGGAAATAAAGCTTTTAAAACAAAAGAAAAAGGAACAGCAGGTTGCCAGCTCCAATTAATACCCTAGTCAGGTTTATTTATGTACAAAACTTACAAATAATTGGGAATTCAAGGAAATCTTGCTCTAAAAATGAGGGGGCTTTTTTATTGTGTATGCAGTTAAGTTAAATTAAGCTTAAAAAGCCACCTTGATAAAAATATTTTTTCAGAATTCTGACTTCAAACAAAGGCCTTCTAGGGGGACTTGCATTTCGCTTCCTGTGCTTTGAGATGTAAATGTTCTACCGGATCTTCCTAGAACTTTCTGTGTGTGTGAACGTGAGTGTATGTGTTCTAAAAACACGACTTCTGCCATACTATTTTTGAGAAAAAACTCTCAGGATTTTACTTAGGTGACATCCCCTTCCATTCTTATGGGGAAACCTCTTGCATCTTATTTGTTCGAATCATTATTAATATGTATTTTATTAATGGCCAAATGATGGATCCTTTTAAATTGGAGAAACTAATAAATTGGTGAATCTAGAGTACTGTCATTAATAAATAAATAAATAAAAACTCCCAACAAACAAAACGCCTAGAGGAAAACACAGGCAGAACACTCTTTGACGTTAATTGTAGCAATATCTTTTTGGATCTGTCTCCTAAATTAATGGAAATAAAAACAAAAATAAACAAATGGGACCTAATTAAACTTAAAAGCTTTTACATAGCAAAGGAAACCATAAACAAAATGAAAAGCATGGGAGAAAATATTTGCAAATGGTACCAGCAAGGACTTAATCTCCAAAATATACAAACAGCTTATACAGCTCAATATCAAAAAACAGACAAACAAACAACCCAGTCAAAAAATGGGCAGAAGATCTAAATAGACATTTCTCCAAAGAAGACATATAGACAGCCAAAAGACACATGAAAAGATGCTCAACATCACTAATTATTAGAGAGATGCAAATCAAAACTACAATGAGGTATCACTTCACACCAGTCAGAATGGCCATCATCAAAAAGTCTACAAATAATAAATACTGGAGAGGGTGTGGAGAAAAAAGGGAACCCTCCTACACAGTTGGCAGGAATGTAAATTGGTACAGCCACTATGGAGAACAGTGTGGAGGTTCCTTAAAAAACTAAAAATAGAACTACCATATGATCCAGCAATACCACTCCTGGGTATATATCTGGAGAAAACCATAATTCGGAAAGATACATGCACCAAAATGTTCATTGCAGCACCATTTACAGTAGCCAAGATATGGAAGCAACCTAAATGTCATCAACAGATGAATGAATAAAGAAGATGTGGCATATTTATACAGTGGAATATTACTCAGCCATAAAAAAGAATGAAATAATACCATTTGCAGCAACATGAGAGATTATCATACTAAGTAAGCCAAAGATCATATAATATCACATGTTTGCAATCTAATAAAATGATACAAATGAACTTATCTACAAAACAGAGACTCACAGACATGGAAAACAAATTCATGGTTACCAAAGGGAAAAGGCAGAGGGATAAAATAGGAGTTTGGGATTAACATATACATACTACTATATGTAAAATAGATAACCAACAAGGAAATACTGTATAGCACAGGGAACTATACTCAATATTTTATAATAACCTGTAAGGGAAAAGAATCTGAAAATATATATATATATGTATAACCGAATCACTTTGCTGTACACCTGAAACTAACACAACATTGCAAATCAACTATACTTCAATGAAATAAATAAAATCATGTCAAAAAAATAAAATACCTAGGAATAATCTTAACCAAGGATTTGAAAGACCCATATGCTGAAGCTATAAAACATTGATGAAGGAAATTGAGAATGACTCAGAAAAATGGAAATACACCCTGTACTCTGGAATTGGAAGAATTAATAATATTAAAATGGCCATACTACCCAAAGCAATGCAATCTCTATCAAAATACCCAGAACAATTTTCACAGAACTAGAACAAGTCATCCTAAAATTTATATAGAACCACAAAAGACCCTGAATTGCCAAAGCAATCCTGAAAAAAAAAGGAACAGGAGGGTGGGAGGGAGGGAGATGCAAGAGGGAAGAGATATGGGAACATATGTATATGTATAACTGATTCACTTTGTTATAAAGCAGAAACTAACACACCATTGTAAAGTAATTATACCCCAATAAAGATGTTAAAAAAAAAAAAAAAAAGAACAAAGCTGGAGGTATAACCCTTCCAGACTTCAGACAATACTACAAAGCTACAGTAATAAAAACAACATGGGATTGCCACAAAAACAGATGCATAGATAGGTCAGTGGAACAGAATAGAGAGCCCAGAAATAAACCCATGCATCTGGGGTCAATTAATCTACAACAAAGGAGGCAAGAATATACAATGGAAAAAAGTCTCTTGGACAAGTGGTGCTGGGAAAACTGGACAGCCATATATAAATTAATGAGATTAGAACATTCCTTCACACCATATATGAAAATAAACTCAAAGTAGTTTAAAGATCTAAATGTAAGACATGAAACCATAAAACTCCTAAAAGAGAGCATAGGCAGAAACACTCTTTGACATAAATCATAGGAATATTTTCTTGCATCCATTGCCTAAGGCAAAAGAAATAAAGGCAAAAATAAAAGGGACCTAATTAAAAGCTTTTGCACAGCAAAGGAAACCACTGACAAAATGAGAAGACAACCTACAGAATGGGAGAAAATATTTGCAAATGATGTGACCAAGAAGAGGTTAATAACCAAAACATACAAACAACTCATACAATTCAATATTTAAAAAATCCAATCAGGACTTCCCTTGTGGCGCAGTGGTTAAGAATCCACCTGCCAGTTTAGGGGCATGGGTTCCAGCTCTGGTCCAGGAAGATCCCACATGCTGCAGAGCACCCAAGCCGGTGCACCACAACTACTGAGCCTGTGCTCTAATGCCTGTGAGCCACGACTACTCAGCCCATCTGCCACAACTACTGAAGCCCACGTGCCTAGAGCCTGTGCTCTAGGCAACAAGAGAAGCCACCGCAATGAGAAGCCCACCGCAACAAAGAGTAGCCCCTGCTCACCACAACTAGAGAAAGCCCACACGCAGCAATGAAGACCCAATGTAACCAAAAATAAATAAATAAAAACTAAAACTTAAAAACAATAATAAAAATAAAAATCCAATCAAAAATCAGCAGAGAGGGGCTTCCCTGGTGGCGCAGTGGTTGAGAGTCTGCCTGCCGATGCAGGGGACACGGGTTCGTGCCCCGGTCCAGGAAGATCCCACATGCCGCAGAACGGCTGGACCCGTGAGCCATGGCCACTGAGCCTGCACGTCCAGAGCCTGTGCTCCGCAACGGGAGAGGCCGCAACAGTGAGAGGCCCACGTACCGGGGAAAAAAAAAAAAAAAAACCAGCAGAGAACTTGAATAGACATTTTTCCAAAGAAGACATACAGAGGGCTAACAGGCACGTGAAAAGATGCTCAACATTAATTATTAGAGAAATGCAAATCAAAACTACAATGAGATACCACCTTACACCTGTTAGAATGGCTATCATCAAAAAGAACACAAATAACATATGTCCAGGAGTATGTGCAGAAAAGGGAACCCTTGCACACTATAGGTAAATTGGTGCAGCCACTATGGTAAACAGAATGGAGGTCTTTAAAAACTAAAAATAGAACTACCATATGATCCAGCAATTTCACTCCTGGGTATATATCTGAAAAAAAAAGAAAACACTAATTTAAGAAGATATTAATACATGCACCGTAATGTTCATAGCAGCACTATTTACAATAGCCAAGACATGGAAACACCCTAAGTACCAATCAACAGATGATTGGCTTAAGAAGATGTGGTATATACATACATTGGAATACTACTCAACCATAAAAAAAGAATGTAATATTGCCACTTTCAGCAACACGGATTGACCTAGAGAATATTATGCTTAGTGAAATAAGTCAGACTGAAAAAGATGAATACTATATGATATCACTCATATATGGCATCTAAAAAATAATACAATAATACAAATGAATGTATAATGCAAAACAGAAATAGACTCACAGATATAGAAACCGAAGGTTTTCTATATTTGTGGATACCAAAGGAGAGAGGGAAGTGGGGAGGAAGAAATTAGGGGTGTGAGATTAACAAACTACTATGTATAAAATAGATAAGTAACAAGGATATACTATATATTGTAGAGCACAGGTTATTATACTCATTATCTTGTAATAACCTATAATGGAATATAATCTGCAAAAATACTGAATCATTATGCTGTACACCTGAAACTAACACAATATTGTAAATCTACTATACTTCAGAAATAAATAAATAAATGATTTTTAAGAAAGAAAAATACTATAATGGTGATTTATAGAAGTGAAATTGAAGCAAGGGGAAGGAGGACTCTTCTGCATGTGAAGGAGAGGGATCAGTCCTATAATTTAAAATAACCCAGAGACTTTACCAAATATTCTTTCTCATTTTCTCTCTCATGTAGCAATGATTTGTAGAAACTATACTTACAGATTCTCTTAATTTATGAGTGATTAGCCAAGGTATTTTATTTGCAAAGATTTTCATAAAAATTGAGGGGAAATCTTGTTCTGAAGGTAATATTTATCTGTTACTGTAAAATTGACAATAGCCTGTGACCCCCCCCCACTCTCACACTTATTTACATCCACTAATTTGCCTTGTAAATAATTTGCTACTAGCCAAAGAATTCAGCTGTGCTCACAGTTGGAACTCAGACATATTTCTAATATAATCCACAGGAAAGTAAGCTTGCTGCCTGTTTTGTTCATCATTATATCCATAGGAACTATAACAGTGCCTGGTATATATAAGGTATTCAATATAATCTATTGAATACATGTACAAATATTTAAGCATGTCAGCACTTAAAGCTACTGAGTACTCAGTGTGATAGAAGGTTGAAGCTGTACCTTGCCTTTTGGAAACTTATCGAAGCAAAATTAGTTATACACAATTATTAGGTTATTTTGATAAAAATAAATAGACTCTAATTATGAGAGGTAGGTAAAAGCCATAGGCCTTTGCTCTCAAAATCTCTGTAAAATCCTAATTTACAAATGCTTGAGAAAACAAAATATTTTTGATTAATTTAGTGTCAACTTATCCTACCATGTAAACAGCATAGACATTGTAACTATAGTCACAAAAAATAAAAATCCATTGGAAGAGAAGCCTAAAAAAAAAAATCTGTCAGGTGTTCCATTACAATGAGAGTAAGTTTCAGATTGAATTCTGCAACATATCGAAACATATATTAGCAAGCAGGCACAAAAATAAGTAAGTCCCAGTTCTCTGACCTGTTATGAACTCCAGCTAGCACCTTCCATGAAAGGTTTACTTGAGGGAATTGTAGCAATATTCTGGCAGCAGGTGTCAGCTAAATTTCTAATCAAAAGCAGAAGACAAAATCCTCAGTTAATGGCTACACATAGAGACAAATAGAGCCCTAGACCTAGGGCACCACCCTGAAGACTCTGGGCTAGGGTTTCTTAACCTTGACACTACCAGTATTTTGGGCCAGATAATTCTTGTTGGGGTGATGGGGGTGGGAAGGTTCTGTACATTATAGCATTTTAAACAACATCCCTAGCATCTACCCACAAGATGTCAGTAGCAGCCCCTCCTTCCAACTGAGACAACCAAAAATGGTAACATTGCCAAACTGAAAAATTGCCCCCTAGTCAAGAACCACTGGTCTAGGCTGCTTGGCTCACTGGACACCTAGTCTTTTTTTTAATGTTGTCAAAGGTTCCTATGTAGTATTTCTAACCAACCCACATATATTGAACACTCATTTCACCAGTGAAAAATCAACATCCCATATGCTATAATTAGGACACCTACTAGTATTGATTTAGATGGCGATAGTGAAAGTGCTAGTAGCAGTGCCTCTGAAGAGCAGGTGCCTCTCCTGATTAGATTCTTTCAAATGCTAGCTAACTGCATGTTGAGAGAGTATGCCTCATTAGAGTATTTCAAATGCTAACCATCCTTCTGACTTCAAATGAAATTAACACTTGTCTAATTTAGACCTCAGGCTCTTTATGGAGGCAGACACTGGGAAACTTAAAGGCTGAACTCTCAGGGCAAAAGTAATAAAGCTGATAGCAATATGCAAACTCGTTGAACAATAAAAGCACACATGCTGTAATTCTATTGGGAGAAGAGCTCAGATGTAGCCCGTTTTACATCTTCTCTCCCTGAGTCCTGCCCAATTAAAATGATTTTGCTGGTGCACAAACATATTCATTATAGCAGGTTTTGAGTTCAAGGAATTACGGGTAAAAAATTTTTGCAAATATATAAAGTAAATATTTGGACAGTGAGATTTGAATAGTGAAGAATATCTGAAGTATATGGGATTCCTTTAACCTGAGGACTGATAAATATCTTCCCATCACCAGCCTAAATAAGTCAAAATTGAGAGAAGGTTTTAGATTATTCAGATTTCAGTCTTAGTTATGTCAGACCTGAGTAAAATGATGATTATGCTTATAAAAACCGGCTAGTCCCCATCTAAGATTAGACATTCTTGGGGACACTTCCTTGTGTACAAAACATAGCCAAAAATAGGACAGGCCAAATCAAGTTAATCCAATTAAATAATCACAGCCCCATAGAGATGTTTTAGATAAATTATACCCCTGGTCAGGGTGGCAGAGATTTTATGCCTGACATGCTGAGAAAAAGAAAGAGAGAATCAGGAAATGAGACAAGGAGGGAAAAGAGCACAACTGATAAATTTATCAAGGCAGGCACCCCTTCCACACATACTGTTCTCCATCCCTGGACAGTGTGCTGAGACCGTCTAATCCACCCATGAAGGAACAAAAATTGTAAAAGATCTAGGTGATCCAGAGTCCTTATCCCTGAGGATGTGCCAGTCTATGAACAACAGAGGCAGCACCCACCCAGAAAAATATCCCGTTGAAACCTCAGGAGAAACTGGAACAAATTCTGCCCAAAAGCTAAGCTTATCTACACACAACACCATTAATGTATACTAACAGCTTAGAATGTAGGAAGAGTCATATGCCCCAGGGAAAAGACTACAACATTATTTCTTCCAAGGAAAAATTCTTTGGTGAGAGTGGAAATCTGTGCAGGAACTACAAAGAATCTGCTCAGAGGAGATTGTAACAAGGGAGCTGGAGGTGTGGTACCTATGGCATGTGGAATAGGGGAATCCCTCCCATATACTCCTAATACTATTTTCATTGACTTAAATGAGAGGAAGAACTATAATTTGGTGAGGGGGAGAGGAGGGAATGTTATTCCTTGTCTTATGTTTTCCTGATGTCTCTCAATTCCCTCATTACTCACTCCCTCTGTAAGAAAAGGAATGACTTACCTAATTAATGCATCCGGGAAAAGAAATGAGTTTGCTTGACTTAGCTTGTTTTGGGTTTTCTCTTTTGGATCCTCCTGCTAGCAGAGAGGAAGGGAACACTCTAAGCTATTCTCCACGCTATGGGAAACACATAGCGCTAAATTGCCATGGTCTAAATGTGTCACTTCCTGGATGGTTAAGTCAGGGGTGATGTGTTAAGATATGCATTATGGCAGTACATCTACACTACAGTCTCCAGTCCAGTTTTCACCTCTTATGAAGACAAGGGCAACTCCCAGCTGACACCTAGGAAGTAGGGACCCCAATCCTACAGCTACATGGAACTGAATTCTGCCAACAACACAAATAGCCTGGGGGCAGATTCTCCCTCAGAGCCTTCAGAAGGGATTGCAGACCAGCTGGCACTTTTGATTCCAGCCTTGTGGGACTTGAAGCAGAGGAAACATCCAAGCCACTCTGTGCCCAAACTTTTGACCTACAGACTGTTAGATAATAAATTTTTATTGTTTTAAGCTGCTAAATTTGTGATAATGTATTACAGCAACAATAGAAAAATATAATATTCCTTGAAGATTGGGACAGACATACAAAGTAAACAATTTGGTGATTTGACAAGGAATATCAGTGAAAAACACTCAAAGCCTTAATGGTTTCATGTCAGAGAATCATTTATTTTTGGTAGGAATACAGATATTTCCTGTGCTTTGAGGAAACTCTAAAATTTTGTGGATTTAAGAGTCTTGGGGAGGCACAGATAAAGTAAGATATAAATAAAAGGCAGCCAAGCAGGACTTCCATTTCTAGTCAGGAAGGAGTTACAGGGATAGAACTTACCCTCCTGCCTAAAACATCCAGTAAATGGACAAAATATCTGAAATAATTGGTTTCAAGACACTGAACAAGTTTATCACATTCACACTTTTACATACTTCTATTTAATCAAATACAAGTTTGATTATTCAAACAAGAGTTATACAATTTCTAGCTTCCATGTACTATTCAGTTAGGAAATACAGGAGTTCTTCTTTCAGTAACTTCATTACCATATGTCTTGGTGGTGGTCATTTGGGTCAATATCCTCAGGTTCATGCTACGCTCTTTCAAAATATAGTTTCAGATACATATTTTATAAATTCAGGAAATTTTTCTTAAATTTCATATTTTTGTACTTATTTTCTTTCATTGCTTTGGTTATTCTTCTTAAATGACTTCTGTTATCCTTACATTAAAGTCTGTCTATTTTCAATATCTATCACTTTCTCTCAAATCCTTATTTTTTTCTTTTTAATTTTTGCAACTTTTCTCTTCTTTGCTTTATATTTCTCTTAAAGCATTATATGTTGTACTTATTCACTCTTGTATTCCTTTTTCTTTAATTTCTAATTCTCACATTCAGTCACATACTTTCTTAGAGTTTCTAATTCTGACTATATTATTTCTCATAATTTGTATCATTTTCTTAATGTCGATTAACTCATTTTGATGTAGAAGGTTTTATGGCTTTTACGTGTTTTAGGAACAGGTCTTTCTAACAAACTTGTGTTATCTGTAAAAATGTTATTCTCATTTTTTTTCTCTTTTAGTCGTGTAACAAATTCTTCTGAGATTTGACCTCAATAGTTTCTGGGGGTTTTGTGTATATAAAATTGGTTTTCATGATTTTTTAGGACATTAAATTCAGCATTTTTTAACTTCAGGACTCCCTGTTCTGTTGCTTTTTTATATAGTGTTAAATAATAAGGCAACTTGATGAGATTTCCTGTCTCTTGGCTCCTTCCCCAGTTTCACCTAAACATTGTCCTTTGGTCCTCTGGTTGTCCCTCTATTGGCTAATTTTTAATTTACTCCAAACACTTTCTCCTTGGGGTGGGATCCAGTCTTGAAAAGGAATCCTAGCTGGTCAATTTAAGAGTCCATAGGCTCTAGATTTCTCTAGCCTTTTCAGGCCTTACTGAAGGCCCCTGCATTCACCACTTTTGCAGTGGGCAAAACTCATTTCCAGTTTCAGCTGCTATTCTAAAATTGCCTGCACTATATTTTCCAGTGAATATTTGTTGATTATTTTAAGATTCTCCTGTTCTCAGGCCCTTTAGACTCTCCATTGTTTTTCTTCTGCTTTCTTCTGAACATATGCTAATACCTTGCATGTCTTGTAGCTCTTGATGGCTTGATCCTACTTTTGAAATTCAAGAGAATTCATGTCACCTAATTTTATTATAAATGTTGTCCATGAATATTTCTGGTTTTGCTATCTAGTTGCTATGTTTACTTTTGTGGAGATTTGAGAAGATTCAAAAGCCACCTCCATCTTCCCACCAAATGAATTTTCAACAATGTAATTTATGATAAAGACACATTGGAGTTCAAAAAGAAATATTATTTCAGATTTTAACACCACATGCCTAATGCCAGATATTCTGTATATCAAATATATTGATTGCAATAGCTAAAAACAAGCTACCTTTATTTCCTAATATTAAGGTTTTAAATGTTAAAATTTTACCGAAAGAAAATGGCTTCTAATTCTAATTTCCAGATATTATATTTATTCCTCTAATGATTACATAGATTATCAAGAAAGAATCATTTGTCATGACCATTTTCATTACTTCATTGAGATAGAGTAGCCGCTGAAATCAAGAAAATATTTGTTATACAAAAGAAACAAAAGTTAGAAAAGAAATACCTTCATTAACTAAGAAATATACATAAAGGAATGAATTATCTCAAAATGCTTCCTAAAAAACAAAGAAGTTCTTGTGAAATATATCCTTTTAAAATAATTTCTCTTCAGAATAATTCATGGAGATATTTGGCACAAAGTATGTTTAAAATGCAATCTTACAGGCCCTACATACTATGTATTAGAAAGTTTGCCAGTTAAGGGAAATTAGCTTGATGTTCTACTTCTAATTAGCCTTTCTTTCCTTTACTCTTAAACTTGTACATGCAGGGACTTGTATAAAATTATTTGGGAAAAAAGGGACCAAAAATGAATCTTAGGTGTCTGATGTTTGTTTACTCCTTTCCATGCACAGAAGATGCTAAAGGACCTCAAGTGTCCTAGGGTGACATGCCAAATGCAACTGAGTGTTCCAAAGACCTGTGCATCACAATGGTCAGTTAAACCCCTGTCCTTTTTGGTTCACTTGCATAATAAGAAATGAAATTAAAAAAATAGATATCTAGACTTTCAGATTTTTTTATTCTAGAAAGAAAACTTTACGAGATGTTGTATTAACACATATTAATTCTGTTTTCAGACTTTAAAATAGTATTCTTCTCGAATATAAAGACTATGGCTACTTTAGGTAAGCTTTAAGTAAGCCACATCAATACACATTCACACAGTATTCTTTAATAATAGTAATAATTCTGATGTTTGAAATTCTAAGCAACTAAAAATGTAATTCAAAAAAATACACAAATTTTACGTCAAATAAAGTAAGCAAGAACAATATCTACAAGTGTTATTATAAACGTAGAAGATGTTATTTATCCAGAAGTGTCAAAATCATTACTGTACTGTGATCTCAGCCCAAAACAATTATAAACAGGTTTACTCTGTTTGACTTCCCTACCACCTGCTGGTGGAATTTGGGATTAAACCTGGGGATTAAAGTGGGCAAGTGTGCACTTGAATCCAATTATGGCTAAGTTTTCTTTCATTACGAAAGAAGCAGAGAACAGATATTATTTGTCTCAGAAATGTGGGCAGAAGAGCACTATAGCTGGACCAGAAAATGGAAGAGATTGGCAGAGATCAAATGGAATCCCCATTGCTGCACTGTTGTACGCATTAAGTACTCAGGGAATCTGGGCTCCAAGATAGCATGATGTGCTTCCATTTAACACTGGAAGGAATACTCTCTCCTGATGAGTCACACCAGTGGGAGAGAATCTGTGTTGGGTTTGAAAACTCCTTTGGAGTTTCTGCCAAGCAGCATCTTATACTAAAAAGATATATAATTATATAGCGTGACTAATTCATTTCTACAAACCATTTACATGTTATATTGAATGGAACTATTATCTACCTGTTTGTCTCCACCACTGGGACTGTGCCCTTTAGGACAGGGACTGTGTTATCTTCATCTTTTCATATCAGTAGTCTAATACAATGCCTGGAATATATTAAGTACACAATAAAGGTTTTTTTGAGTCCTGAATGAATATGCAGAGTTTTACTCAGAAAAGCTATTGGCATCTATAAATTTGAGTATTCGCATGGGTGGTTTCAGGCCATTTGTGAGTCTTCAAATAAACCTGCCTTGCAAATGTATGGCAGTCACTTTTTTCTACCCAAAAGTACCTTTCACCTCTTCCCTTTGTTGCTTATTTTTGTTTATTAATAATTACATTACCAAAGAATCTTTGAATCTATAAATATAGTATAACCATAGATTCTTTTCAGTTTACAAATAAAATATCTGTGAAAATAATAAGGTGAGGTTATTCTTTTCAAAGATTATGCTATGTTTTATGTTCTAAAGTGAGCTTATATATTTTAAACAGCTTAGTCTTAAATTAATTTTACTTTCAACTTAAATTAATTTTTCATTTACTTTCGACACTCATGTGCATCAAATCTGATCCAAATGATTTATTCATTCCTAGGCTGCCAAATTATGCAGAGAATGACCTGAGCTTATATTCTTTAAACCTAAAATGTGGATCATCTCTAGATAGAGTTTAAGTATAGCACTTTCCCAGATGTATTTCTTGGTAAAGATTTAAGCGATTGTTGAATATCTGTGCTGTCTCCTTTCTAGCCCTCATAGCAACTCCTACACAGTGACTGTTGAGTAGTGTACTCCTTTGTGTTAGCAGCTGACTTCCTTCTTTCAGTATATTTTAAGAACCATCCTAGTTGCAAATTAAAGCTCTATTAAAGTATTCCTCAAATCCTTTTTGACTGAGCTAAGATCTGGTTTCTATATGACATGACCTTTCTTAGTCATACATAACCAGATATTAAATGGGCCCAAAACAGATTTCCAAAAATAATTTCTAAAAGAGGTTGGATTTTTTTATAGTGTCACCTGTATAAAAATATTTTATTAAACATTTAGTCATCTTACCTATGATATATAACTACAGAATTTTTTAAGTTGTTTTTGAGCAAGGTTGATATTCAACCTATTTAATAACTCATTTAGCACAGGTATTGCCAAATCAGAATGGAAGCTGGTGGCCACTGCACTGAAACAGGGTTCTGGAGGGCCCCTGGTGTACCAGATGTTACCTTGTTAGGGGTTGGATCATGGGAGGCATCAGTAAGCTTCAGGGGAACAACCGGGTTAGATGGAATGGTAGTATGGGGTACTTGGGGGCTTGAGGCAATGGCTATTTTACCAACAGGTAGAGTACCACTTCAGTAATTTAGCAACTGTACATGGTTAGTGGCACATATTGGCTTAAAATAAGCCCATTTTTTCTAATAGAAAAGAAAATGAAAGATAAAGACATTGAAATAAGAACCGTTTCACTTTGGCACAATTCTCAAGGATTCCACATAATCAGGTTAAGGGAGGTCTGAAGCTTTTGCAGTTTGGGGAAGGGGACCCTTCTTAAGGAAAAAAAAAACTTTCTTATTTAAATTTTACAAAAATATGATTATAGGGACACATTTCTAGAGCCCTCCAGAGACCCTAAAGTTTCATCTTCATTAACATCACTAAATCCACCTCTGCAGATTATTCAGAGAAAATTGCATAACTGATTGACTCTTCAAATGATTCGCCTGTGCTCAATATAAATTGTGACCCTGAGAAACTGAGAAACATCAAAATCCAGAATTAATATTATATGTGACATTAACTGTGTTCCCATATATTGAACAGAAAAATCAAATAGGTTAAAGATGAAAATGAGGTAATACATGCTCATTTTTTTATCCTAGTCAATCTTTTTCAAAACTGGGCCAAAGATTTTTCTGATAACTTAGAATGGGGAAACCTCCAACACCAGTAAGTCTTTTTCTCTGCCAGACGTCTGTGTTTGGGATTCTTTCCCTATAAAAACTGCTGTGGACTCTTATTTTAAGCACCAGACTAAAATTCAGACTTCTCTCACCATCAAGTAGGTGCTTTGAGATGATTTGGTGAAGGGTGAGGGCTATTTGTTTTGATGAAAAGGAGGAGGAACACTATTTTGAAAGCACCTGGAATAAAAACCAGGAGGAGATGAGCACTGTGTCAGCCTCCTGTCAGTGCCTATAAACCAGAGATTCTCAACCCTCACAGCACAGTAGAATCACCTAATGTTGGTCCCATTCCAGGTGGATTAAATCAGAATCTCTGGGGGGTGGGAGGGACATCAGCATTTTTAAATGGATGATTTAAATAGGTGATTCTAATGCACATTCAAGGTTGGGAACCACTGCTAAAAACCTATAGCACAAGCAAATTAAATGAAAAGCTGTAAAAACTTTTTGTTTGTTTCATGAGGGAATATCTGAGATAGGACAGGCATCAGGGGTGTTACTTAAGTCTCCAAGACAAAAGTCTAACCGAGTAGCTTGCATTCTTCCCTACCCTGGGATTTGGAAACTATGGAAATTCAAAGATAATGAACACTTGGCACGAGCATTTTCACAGGAGGTTTTCACAGGAGGTACATGCAGATAGAGCACTGACAAGCAGCCTCTCAGGCAAGGGAGGTTGAGAAGCTCATGGAGCGACATAGGAAAACCAGGATAGACAATGTACAGTGACTGAACCTAACACTCTTCTGAGGCACGTACAAGACACCACCACCACCCCCACATTCAGGGAGAGTGAGGTCTTAATTGGGTGAAAATTTGCAGGGGCTTAAAGGTACCACATCCTTAGAGGAGAGCAAGGGCCAGTGAAATTTGTGCTATTAGTACCTGATGATTCTGTTACCAAAGTCTGGGGATGCTTTATAAAAATTGGTTTGTATTTTAAGTGTTTTTATTTCCTTAACATAATGTGCCAGGAAATAAATTGTGCCAGGTAACTAAACTGAAAAAGAAATAAAGGTATCAAAGTCGAGAACCACAAGTAACTGTGAAGCTATGGTATAATATGAGCTGTCTACATGAACAGTAAACTGGAAGGATGGATAGATGGGTGGATGAGAAAATGTCAGAACTTGGGCAAGGACAAAGAGAGTAAAGCAAATGCCCGTGTCTCTAAGGAAAGCTGTAGAGTAAACAGAAAACGGATTTTTTTTTTTTAATAGAGTCAATGAGCGGTGAAGGATAAGAATCTTTGACACAAGGAATCTAAACACGTGATGTAAAAGGATTTGGGGTCCCTCTTAGATTTGAGCAAAGTTCTCTTTTTTTTTTTAAATTTATTTTCCTTACTTTTATGACTGCGTTGGGTCCTAGTTGTGGTACACGGGATCTTCGTTGAGGCATGTGGGATCTTTCATTATGGCGCATGGTCTCTGTTGTGCTTGTGGGCTTCTCTCTAGTTGTGGCTTGCGGGTTTTCTCTCTCTAGTGGCACATGGGCTCCAGAGCACGTGGGCTCTGTAGTTTGCAGCACGCGGGCTCTCTTGTTGAGGCACGAGCTCAATAGTTGTGGCATGCCTGCTTAGTTGCCCCGTGGCATGTGGGATCTTAGTTCCCCAACCAGGGATCGAACCCATGCCCTCTTCTTTGGAAGGCTTATTCTTTACCACTGGGCCACCAGGGAAGTCCCAGATTTGAGTGAAGTTCTGAGAGATATAGTTTGAATATAAAAATGTTGGGATTTCTGAGGAATTTCAATATATGGAGCCAATGGGATTGTTTGTGTACTATCTATCCTGGAAAACCCAGTCTATGTGGTTGCCACACCTCACTAAGGGAAGGTACATTTGGATGGACACGTGTGGAGACATTGATAGCGTCAAAGCATACCTTGGAGGAAACTCTGAGAAATGAATACTGTAGATTGTAGTAGAGAAAGGGAGGAGCTAATAGGCCAGACACAGCATGAGAACTGAGAGGTTCTGGGAAGGTCCAGAAAGGTGTGAGGGAAGGGGAGTAAAGAGAGTAAAGAATACAGTAAGAGGAAGGAAGCTGTTTCAGCAACACCTACCTCAATATTTTGCTCAAAGTCCACTCCTAAAACAGAAAGTATACTACTGAATTTGTACATAGAAATCTCTAGGTTTTAGCTTTGAGGAGTGTACAAACATCCTTTACATTATAAACATCTCCTGACATTATAAAGTTTTCAAAGAAAAGGATTCAGCCTTTAGTATCTTACCCCACAATATCTGCGCATGGCAGCTCTCAAAAAATCTTGCTAAAAATAAAGGCAAAAATATTCTTTTTTGCTTTTATCTTTGATCGTTCAGCAGCTTGGAGACTTCCTCAGACGCATTAAAGCATGAAGAAAAGTCTCTTCTCACCAAATTGCTTTGCTCTCCCATGAAACTCTTCTGTTCTTTTAAAAGAACACTTAAGAATGCCCCTTTTTCAGAATTTTAAAGAAATGTGAAATTTAAGTGACTAAGTCAGCCTGGTGGGTCACCAATCCAAAATTACTGCAATCTCTTTCTCAGTTTATCAGTCTCCCTAAAGACTATTAAGTCCTATACACAGTCATAATAGCTTTATCTTTAAACACTCAGAAGCATAACCCAAGAATGAAGATGGGAGTTTAATGTATTCCTTCTCCATTCAACCCTTAATCTTCTTTCCAGTGCTTCGTAAGCTGGTTTATTTTAAATTCCAATTATTCTAAGAGAAGAATTTTAAAGGAAAAAGAACAGAGATCTTTGCCATTAAATCCACTTTCACACTTTCCTTTTCTCATTGTCCATGTCCTATACTTCCTGTAAAGCTATGTATTTCAAGTGTGGGAGTAGAGTCAAGAAGGGGAGCCCCACCCCCACCCAAGCTTTTGGTGACTTCTTCCTCCCCTAAACTCCTGAATCACAGATTGTTAACCATTTACTTTGTACTTAACATGTGTATTACAGTTAGTGTTACTGCATAACAAATTACCCCAAAACTTAATTGCTTAAAACAACCACTTTATTATGCTCTCAGATGATATAGGTCAAGAATTCAGATAGGACACAGCAGGAATAGCTTATCTCTGTTCCACAATGTCTGGGTTTCATCTGGGAGTTACTCAGTGGCTGGGGTCTTGAATCATCTGGAGATGACTTCACTCACATGCCTAGTGGTTGATGTTGGCTCTAAGCTGCTACCTCAGTGGGACTTAAGCTGGGGCTGTTGGCTAAAGCAGCTACTTGAGCCTTTCCCTGTGACCTGGGCTTCCTTACAGCACGGTGGCCTCAGGGTAGTTAGTCTTCTTACCTGGTGGCTCAGTGCTTCAACAGTGAGTGTCTGCACACACCTTTTATGACCCAGGCTTGGTAGCCATGTAGCGGCATCTCCTCTGCATTCTATTAAATACTAGCAAATCCCTAAATCCAAACCAGATTCAAAGAAAGGGACATAGTCCCCATCTCTCAATGAAGGAGTGCCAAAGACTTTGTAGATATATGTGTTAAATCCACCACAATGTATTTCCTTTTGTTAGTACTTTTTATGTATATGTCCTGACTCTTAAGCCTCATGTTGTCCTAAGCTGACAAGGTTGCCAGAAATAGCAAATAGAAACACAGAATTCCCCATTAAATTTGAATTTCAGATCAATAATTTTTAGCATAGATAGACAGATATCTCCAATGCAATATTTAGGGCATACTTATACAAAAAATTATTTGTTGTTTATCTGAAATTCAAATTTAATTGGATGTCCCATATTTTATCAGATCACCCTACTCAAGCACATATCGCAGTGATACAGGTGTCAAAGAGGTTCAGTTATGCCTGTTATTGATCCAAATATGATATCTGATTGTATTTCTGAATAGTTACATATATCAGAGCGCTAATCTCTACTCCTATAGGAATCATAAAGTGAAATCACATACACCCAGATCAGGTTGCTACCTCAGCATGACAGGGAAGTTCCTTAGAGCCTGGTCTAGGTCACAACTCTGCTTCTCTCCCAGGAATAAAATAGGTCACTAAGTAAAATGTTTCAGGTTTTAAAGTTACTGTCACTGATAATTAGATTGGAAAACTGCAGCAAATTTCTCTTAGGTTTTTAAAATAAAATCGGGCACTTCCGTACAACTCTATTTAAAAAAAAAAATACTATTTCAAAATGTTCATGCTTCCTTCTGTCAGCACAGTTCTCTTTTTGTACCAGTCTGTCTTGCAATATCCATTTTCTGAAAGGTTTTTTCCAAATGTACTGTAAAATTTTTCAACTACAAAGGCCCCATAGAGGGGCCCCAAAACTATCTTAAGTGGTTTCTAAATCCAAAGCCTTGTTTATACACTGAATACATAAGAGTACTATTACTATTTTGTGAGAATTCACATTTTCATCTTCATATTTATATAACTGTTAGGAAAAGATTGAGTTGTACACTGAATTTCTATCATAGAGAGAGCCATTTTGCTTATACAGTAAATATACCTCATCAGTAGGTTTGTTTACAAAAATTCGGTCTTTGGAGGTCGGATTTAGATGACATAGGAAAAGAGGTTAAAAAGAGCTAAAGTAGAGGAGTGGCCAAGATGGCAGAGTAGGAGGACGCTCAGATCACTTCATCCCACAAGCACATCAAAATTATAACTATTTATAGAGCAACTATCAATGAGAAAGACCTGAAGACTGGCAGAAAAATCTTCTACAACTAAAAAATATAAAGAAGGAACCACAATGAGATGGGTAGGATGGGCAGAGTCACAGTATAGTCAAGACCCATACAGGAGGATAATTATAATTGCAGAGTTTCTCCCCAAGGAGTGAAGGATCTGAGCTCCACATCCCCAGCCTAGGAGTCCTACACTGGGAAGATCATCCCCTAAAACATTTGTTTTTGAAGACCAGTGGGGCTTACTTTGGGGAGAGCCAGATAACTGTGGGAAATACAGACTTCACTCTTAAAGAGTGTGCACAAAATCTCACATTCTTTGAGACCCAGGACAGAAGCAGTCATTTGAATGCAGCCTGGATCAGACCCACTTCCTGATCTTGGAGAGTCTCTGGGAGAGGCAGGAGGCAATTGGGACTCACCCTGGGGACATAAACACTGGCAGCAGCCATTTTCGGGAGCTTATACCACCGGTGCTGGCAAGTGCCATTTTGTAATCCTCCCTCTAACTTATTAGTGCTAGGACTTGGTCCTATCCACCAGCTGGTCAGCACCAGCCCTGGGACACCTCAGGCCAAGCAGCTAGCTGGGAGGAGACATAGCTCCACCCACCAGCAGGCTGGATTCCTCAATTCCCAGCTACCCCTGGACCCAGCCCCACCCAGCAAAGGGCCCAGAACACAGTCCCATCTTCCATGGCCTGGCACTAGCCCTGGGAACCCAATAGACCCAGGCCCTATCCACCAGTGTGCTGACACCAATGCTGGACCACCAAGATACCCACAGCTAGAGACCCCAGGACTTCGCTCCACCCTTCAATGAGCTGGCATGAGTCCCAACACTTGGCCTCACCCACTGCTGGGTGGGCACTAGCCTGGGGACCTCCTGGGCCCTGGTCTTGCACAGCAGTGGGCCAACACCAGCCCCAGGACCACAGTAGTCCCACATCCAGCTATGTCAAGACCTGGCCCACCCACTAGCAGGGCATCAGCACCCCAGGACACACT
The DNA here is from genome assembly GCF_937001465.1 of Orcinus orca. Taxonomy (NCBI): domain Eukaryota; kingdom Metazoa; phylum Chordata; class Mammalia; order Artiodactyla; family Delphinidae; genus Orcinus; species Orcinus orca. Next base: position 69,949,245 of record NC_064565.1, read on the forward strand.
GGGCCTCAGCCCTTCACAACAGCAGGCCAATACGAGTTCTAAAACACCTTGGGTCCCTCAGGAAGTTGCCCTGAGATCTGGGGCCACCCTAGTGGATGGTCACCAGCTCTGGAACAGCCTGGACCCTGCAGCTAGCCACGTCAGGAATCAGCCCCACCTACCAGCAGACTGACATAAGCCCTGGGACCCTCCTGGGTCATGGTCCCACCCATCATCAGGTCAACACTAGCTCCGGGACCCCAAGTCTCACAGCTGGCCACCCCAGGACCTGGTTCCACCCACCAATGGGCCAGCCATAGCCATAGCTCCACCTGGAGCTCCATAACCAGCTGCCTCATGAGCCATCCCTGCCCACCAGTGGGCTGGCACCAGGACCTGTACTCCCCTGGCCATAACAACCACTGGGTGAGGTCCCAGTCCCACCATCAGTGGCCAGCAGCCTCCACTCAAGGCTGGGCCTGACAACCAACCAAATTCAAGGACCAGCCACACCTAGCATGCCCACAATAGTTAGCCTGCCACAACAGAAAAACCCACATAGAGGGTACACCTAAAGCACCTAGCTCTGGTGACCAAAGGAGAGTGTGCTGCTGGGCCCCATAGGACATTTCGTACACAAAGCCACTTTTGAAATTGAAATGAAGATAAGCAATCTACTCAATAAAGAGTTCAAGGTAATGATCATAAAGATGCTCAAAGAACTCGGGAGAAGAATGGATGAACACAGTGAGAAGTTAAAAGTTTTTAACAAAGAATTAGAATATATAAAGAAGAAACAAATAGAGCTGAAAAACACAATAACTGAACTTTTAAAAATACACTAGAAAGAATCAACAGTATAATGATGATGATACAGAGTAACAGATCAGCAAGCTGGAAGGCAGAGTAGTAGAAATCCCTCAAGATGAATAGAAAAAAGAAAAAGAATCTTAAAAATGAAGACAGTTTAAGAGAACTCTGTGACAACATCAAGCCTACTAACATTCGCATTATGGGGGTCCCAGAAGGAGAAGAAAGAGAGGAAGAGGAAAAGAACATATTTGAACATATAATAGCTGAAAACTTCCCTAACCTGGGAAAGGAAATAGATATCCAGGTCTAGGAAACATAGGCATTCCCAAATAGGATCGACCCAAAGAGGACCCCACCAAGATACATTGTAATTAAAATGGCAAAAGTTAAAAATAAAGAGAGAATATTAAAAACAGTAAGGGAAAAGCAACAGATAACATACAAAGGAACTCCAATAAGGCTATCAGCTGACTTTTTAGCAGAAACTCTACTGGTCAGAAGGGAGTTGCATGATACAGTTAAAGAGATAAAAGGAAAAACCTACAACCAAGAATACTAACTTGGCAAGGCTTTCATTCAGATTTGAAGAGGAAATCAAAACTTTTGCAGACTAGCAAAAGCTAAAAGAAGTCAGCACTACCAAACCAGCTTTATGAAAATATTAAGGGACTTCTCTAGGTGGAAAATTCTACAACTAGAGATGAAAACTATGAAAGGAAATATGTCATTGATAAAGGCAAATATACAGTAAAGTTAATAGATCAACCACTTATAAAGCTAGTAGGAAGGTTAAAAGACAAAAGTAGTAATTCATCTATATCCACAATAAGTAGTTAAGGGATACAAAAAACAAAAGAATAAAAAAATATGATGTCAAAAACTGTAAACACTGCAGGGGCAGGTAAAATGCAGGGTTGTTAAAATACATTTGAACTTAAGAGATCAGCAACTTAAAATAATCAGAGATGATAGATAGATACATAGATAGATAAATAGATAGATAGATTGCTATGTATAAACCTCATGGTAACCACAAACCAAGAATCTATAATAGATAAACACACACAAAAGAGAAAGGAATCCAAACATAACACTAAAGATAGTCATCAAATCATAAGGGAAGAGAGCAAAAGAAAAAAGGAACTAAAAGAACTAAAAAACCCAAAACAACTAACAAAATGGCAATAAGTACGTACCTATCAATAATTACTTTCAATGTAAATGTACTAAATGCTTCAATAAAAAGACTTAGAATGGCTGAATGGATTAAAAAAAAGACCCGTATATATGCTGCCTACGAGAGACTCATTTCAGATCTAAACACACATACAGACTGGATGTGAGAAGATATACAAAGGTATTTCATACAAGTGGAAATGAAAAGAAAACCAGGGTAGCAATACTTATATCAGACAAAATAATCTTTAAAACAAAGACTCTAACAAGGGGCAAAGAAGGAAATTACATAATGATCAAGGGATCAATCCAAGAAGACATAACAACTGTAAATATATGCATCCAATGTAGGAGAACGTAAATACATAAAGCAAATATTAATAGACATGAAATGAGAAATTGACAGTAACACAATAACAGTAGGGAACTTTTACCACCCACTGACATCAATGGACAGATCATCTAGACAACATATCAATAAGGAAACACTGGCCTTAAAGACACAGTAGACCATATGGACTTAATAGATAGGTATATATAGAACATACCATTCAAAAGCAACAGAATATATATTCTTTTCAAGTGCACATGGAACATTCTTCAGGATAGATTGGATGCTAGGCTGCAAAGGAAGTCTCAGCAAATTTAAGAAGACTGAAATCATATCAAGCATCTTTTCCAACCACAATGCTGTGAGACTAGAAATCAGTTACAAGGAAGAAAACTGCAAAAAACACAAACACGTAGAAGGTAAACAACATACTACTAAACAACAAATGGGTCACTGAAGAAACTGAAGAGGAAATTTAAAAATATCTGGAAACAAATGAAAACAGAAACACAACAATTCAAAATCTATGGGACACATCAATGTGGTTGGATGTATGTACCTTATAAGAAAAGATGAACAATAAAAATATAAATGATAAAAAAGTTAAACAATGTTTGGCAGATTGTTTACAAATTGCCTTAATAATTCTTCTCTTACCCTTGCCCTTGAATATTTACCTCCCACACTGATTCTGAGTTTTGCCAGGTTTGGTCAATGGCAAACCTGACAGAAACAGAGATTTTAAAAGTATTTGTGTATTAAAGGCTTGTCTCTTGCTAACTCTTCAAAATTATGTTGCTGCTACCATGTTAAAAGACAAGGCTAGTCCACTGGATGGTAAAAGACACAAGGCCCTGTCATCCCTACTGCCCCAGCCCAACAGCCAACACTATTTCCCAATATATAGGAGAAATAATCCTAGATCGATCAGCCCTCAGATGGCTGTAGAACTGCATAATCAACCACAGACTCAGAAGCAGTAATAAAATTGTTGTTACCTTACCATTTTGAAGTGGTTTGTTATGGAGCAAAATCTAATATATACAAATATCTATTATCTGATTTTAAGTGATATGCTGTCCTGTGATGTAAACTTTTTTTGGCCCCAAGTATCTAATAAAATTTTCCAGAGAATCAGCCTGCATTAATTGTAATTTGGAAGCAGAATTAAACTGGGCAAAGTTGGTAATTTAGAAACAGAATAATGGGACAACATGGTATGGGAAAGGAATTAATACAGGCAGAAGATAAATGAAATAAATGGTACAGTAGACAAAGAGGATAAAACAACATCAGTAACTCAAGCCAATAGTAACTGGGTATCAAGAAACTGAAGATAAAAAAAGGGACACTGGGTTGGAAGTTGAAACTAATTATATCAAATCTAAGAGTACAAGATAACCCAGTAGACTTACTGAGTATCTAAGGAGTTGACACTTGCATTGTACTAAAAAAAATAAACAATGCCATCGTGGGGGAGATTGAAATACCCTGTCTACTCGTCTTTGACATTAATTTGAAAGGCAACTTGGGCAAGTCTAAAGATAAACCAAATCCAAAGAAGGAATAAGATCATGGCTATAAGTAAGGTGTACTATGTCTTTTCTTGCTTCTAGAAGTTCTTTCACATTTCCTGTCAGTAAGTAGTTGTTGAGAAATTTATCATTGGGTTTTCTGATATTCACTCCATGAAAATTGTATTAACTATAACCATACTGGTTACCAGAGAAGGGTGAAAGAGGAGGAGTGAGTTAAAGTTTATTAACAGTTGAAGAATGCAGGTAAGGTACTCAAGTAAAATGCAGACTGTGAGAATAGCAAAATAGAAAGATAATTTCTCTATATTAAACAAGTCACTGAAGGTTTATTTTGTTCAACAAGATGTGGCCTTAAGTTAAATTCATTTTTAAAGACAAAATTCATGCCAACAAGAAACATCATCCAAAAATGTGAATTCCATACCAAGAAAGAACCAGAGTATTAATAATATTTAAAACTGCAGCAATTTAAATTCCTGTAATTTCAGAGTGATGTCTACATTCCTATTTCACTCTGAAATATCTCAAACCACTAATACTTCATTGGGTTAAAAATAGGTATTAATATTTTATAAAATAAATTACATATTATTTCTAAAAATGTAGTTTTTAGCAAAAAATTTTATACATTGTTCCTAAACTATACATTTTGGAGAATTGCAGTAATACTACAGAATAAGAATTTAAAATCCACATTTGAAAGTAATTCTAATTAAATATTATAATCAAATTTTATATTAATTTTTTATTTGGAATAATTTTGGTTAACTTGTGGTGTCTGTGCATTAAAGTAGATATTCAACTTACATGTATCAGTGTTTGGATAACCAGTCTAATTATTTCAAAGTGTTATCATCTTTTTTGAGCCACTATTAAACTAGCAATAGCAAATTTAAGACATTAAACAAGAAATTTCAAGGGGAAATTTGCTAATTTTTGAAAATTGCCTAGAATACTAACTGAATGATCTTTATTTTAAACATGTCAATCGTTGTCATTATCACAGAAGAAAGTCATATTCAGGGAAAAGAAAAAAAGCATTTCCTATGAAGAACCATTTAAAATGAAAAATGTAGTCATTCACTCAGTCCAAGAATATGAAGAACATGGGGAGTTAAGGGGGAAAAGACAATCAATGAGAGAAGTTATAGTTTTCAGAAACAAAGATGTTGGGTTTTTTTACTTTATTCGTTAGAGCAGTTTTAAGTTCACAGTGAAATTGAGAGGAAGGTAAAAGGATTTCTCATATACCACTTGCCCCCACACATGCATATTATCAACATGTCCCACCAGTGTTACACTTGTTACAACTGATGAATGTACATTGACCCATCATAATCACCCCAAAATCATAGTCTACATTATGATTCACTCTTGGTGTTGTATATTGTATGGGCTTGAACAAATGTATAACCATATATATCTATCATTATGATCTTATATGGAGCATTCTCACTGCTCTAAAAGTCTTCTGTGTGTCACCTATTTATCCTTCTCTCACCCCAACTCTTGATCCAGATCTAAACCACTGATCTTTTTACTGTCTCCATAGTTTTGCCTTTTCCATAATGTCATATAGTTGGAATCATACAGTATGTGGCCTTCTCAGGTTTGCTTCTTTCACTTAGTAATATGTGTATAATTTGGTGGGATAGGGAGGGTGGGAAAGAGATGCAAGAGGGAGGAAGTATGGGGATATATGTATAGCTGATTCACTTTGTTATAAAGCAGAAACTAACACACCATTGTAAAGCAATTATACTCCAATAAAGATGTTTAAAAAAATTCATTTCTTGTTAACTCTAAATAATATTACATTGTCTAGATGTACCACAGTTTATTTATTCTTCACCTACTAAAGGACTTCTGGGGTTGCCTCCAAGTGTTGGCAAATATGTATAAAGCTGCTGTAAATATCCATCTGTAGGTTTTTATGTGGATATACATTTTCAACTCTGCATAAATACCAAGGAGTGCAATTGGTGGATTGTATGGTGAGAGTATATTTATTTTAGTAAGAAACAAGAAAACTGTCTTCCAAAGTGGCTGTAGCATTTTGTGTTCTCACCAGCGATGTATGAGAGTTCCTGTTGCTCCACAACCTCGTCAGCACTTATTGTTGTCAGTGTTCTGGATTTCAGCCTTTCTAATAGGTATGTAATGGTATCTCATTGTTGTTTGAATTTGCACTTTCCTGATGACACATGATAAGGAGCATCTTTTAATATACTTATTTGCTATCTGTATCTCTTCTTTGGTGAAGTGTCTGTTAAGGTCTTTGACCCGGTTTTAACTATGATTACTTGTTTTCTTACTGTTGACTTTTCAGAGTTCTTTGTACATTTTGGATAACAGTCCTTTACAGATATGTGTTTTGCAAATATTTCCTCCTAGGTTGTGGCTTGTCTTCCCATTCTCTTGACATTGTCTTTCACAGATCAGAAATTTTTAATTTTAATGAAGTTCAGCCTAGCAATTATTTCTTTCATAGATTGTGCCTTTGGTGTTGTATCTAAAAGGCATGACCATACCCAAGGTCATCTGAGTTTTCTGCCATGTTCTACTGTAGCAGTTTTCTAGTTTTGCATTTTACGTTTAGGCTCGTGATCCATTTCTAGTTAATTTCTTTTTTTTACATCTTTATTAGAGTATAATTGCTTTACAATGGTGTTAGTTTCTGCTTTATAACAAAATGAATCAGTTATACATATACATATGTTCCCATATCTCTTGCGTCTCCCTCCCTCCCACCCTCCCTATCCCACCCCTCTAGGTGGTCACAAAGCACTGAGCTGATCTCCCTGTGCTATCCGGCTGCTTCCCACTAGCTATCTATTTTACGTTTGGTAGTGTATATACATACATGCCACTCTCTCACTTTGGCACAGCTTACCCTTCCCCCTCCCCATATCCTCAGATCCATTCTCTAGTAGGTCTGTGTCTTTATTCCTGTCTTATCCCTAGGTTCTTCATGATATTTTTTTTCCTTAAATTCCATATATATGTGTCAGCATACGGTATTTGTCTTTCTCTTCCTGACTTACTTCACTCTGTATGACAGACTCTAGGTCCATCCACCTCATTCCAAAGAGCTCAATTTCATTTCTTTTTATGGCTGAGTAATATTCCATTGTATATATGTGCCACATCTTCTTTATCCATTCATCCAATGATGGACACTTATTTTGTTTCCATCTCCAGGCTATTGTAAATAGAGCTGCAATGAATATTTTGGTACATGACTCTTTCTGAATTATGGTTTTCTCAGGGTATATGCCCAGTAGTGGGATTGCTGGGTCATATGGTAGTTCTATTTGTAGTTTTCTAAGGAACCTCCATACTGTTCTCCATAGTGGCTGTATCAATTCACATTCCCACCAGCAGTGCAAGAGTGTTCCCTTTTCTCCACACCCTCTCCAGCATTTATTGTTTCTAGATTTTTTGATGATGGCCATTCTGACTGGTGTGAGATGATATCTCATTGTAGTTTTGATTTGCATTTGTCTAATGACTAATGATGTTGAGCATTATTTCATGTGTTTGTTGGCAGTCTGTATACCTTCTTTGGAGAAATGTCTATTTAGGTCTTCTGCCCATTTTCGGATTGGGTTTTTTGTTTTTTTGTTATTGAGCTGCATGAGCTGCTTGTAAATTTTGGACATTAATCCTTTCTCAATTGCTTCATTTGCAAATATTTTCTCCCATTCGGAGGGTTGTCTTTTGGTCTTCTTTATGGTTTACTTTGCTGTGCAAAAGCTTTGAAGTTTCATTAAGTGTCATTTGTTTATTTTTGTTTTTATTCCCATTTCTCTAGGAGGTGGGTCAAAAAGGATCTTGCTGTGATTTATGTCATAGAGTGTTCTGCCTATGTTTTCCTCTAAGAGCTTGATAGTTTCTGGCCTTACATTTAGGTCTTTAATCCATTTTGATCTTATTTTTGTGTATGGTGTTAGGGAGTGATCTAATCTCATACTTTCACATGTACCTGTCCAGTTTTCCCAGCACCACTTATTGAAGGGGCTGTCCTTTCTCCACTGTACATTCATGCCTCCTTTATCAAAGATAAACCCATATGTGCATGGGTTTATCTCTGAGCTTTTTATTCTGTTCCATTGAATATATTTCTGTGTTTGTGGCAGTACCATAATGTCCTGATTACTGTAGCTTTGTAGTATAGTCTGAAGTCAGGGAGCCTGATTCCTCCAACTCTGTTTTTCGTTCTCAAGATTGCTTTGGCTATTCGGGGTCTTTTGTATTTACATACAAATTGTGAAATTTTTTGTTCTAGTTCTGTGAAAGATGCCAGTGGTAGTTTGATAGGGATTGCATTGAATCTGTAGATTGCTTTGGGTAGTAGAGTCATTTTCACAATGTTCATTCTTCCAATCCAAGAACATGGTATATCTCTCCATTTATTTGTATCATCTTTAATTTCTTTCATCAGTGTCCTATAATTTTCTGCATACAGGTCTTTTGTCTCCTTAGGTAGGTTTATTCCTAGATATTTTATTCTTTTTGTTGCAGTGGTAAATGGGAGTGTTTTCTTGATTTCACTTTCAGATTTTTTATCATTAGTGTATAGGAATGCCAGAGATTTCTATGCATTAATTTTGTATCCTGCTACTTCATCAAATTCATTGATTAGCTCTGGTAGTTTTCTGGTAGCATCTTTAGGATGCTCTATGTATAGTATCATGTCATCTGCAAACAGTGACAGCTTTACTTCTTCTTTTCCAATTTGGGTTCCTTTTATTTCCTTTTCTTCTCTGATTGCTGTGGCTAAAACTTCCAAAACTACGTTGAATAAGAGTGGTGAGAGTGGGCAACCTTGTCTTGTTCCTGATCTTAGTGGAAATGCTTTCAATTTTTCACCATTGAGCACAATGTTGGCTGTGGGTTTGTCATATATGGCCTTTATTATGTTGAGGAAAGTTCCCTCTATGCCTACTTTCTGGAGGGTTTTTATCATAAATGGTTTTGACTTTTGTCGAAAGCTTTCTCTGCATCTAATGAGATGACCATATGGTTTTTCTCCTTCAATTTGTTAATATGGTGTATCACACTGATTGATTTGCGTATATTGAAGAATCCTTGCATTCCTGGAATAAACCCCACCTGATCATGGTGTATGATCCTCTTAATGTGCTGTTGGATTCTGTTTGCTAGTGTTTTGTTGAGGATTTTTGCATCTATGTTCATCAGTGATATTGGCCTGTAGTTTTCTTTCTTTGTGACATCCTTGTCTGGTTTTGGTATCAGGGTGATGGTGGCCTCGTAGAATGAGTTTGGGAGTGTTCCTCCCTCTGCTATATTTTGGAAGAGTTTGAGAAGGATGGGTGTTAGCTCTTCTCTAAATGTTGGGTAGAATTCGCCTGTGAAGCCATCTGGTCCTGGGCTTTTGTTTGTTGGAAGATTTTTAATCACAGTTTCAATTTCAGTGCTTGTGATTGGTCTGTTCATATTTTTTATTTCTTCCTGAATCAGTCTTGGCAGGTTGTGCATTTCTAAGAATTTGTCCATTTCTTCCAGGTTGTCCATTTTATTGGCATGGAGTTGCTTGTAGTACTCTCTCATGATCTTTTGTATTTCTTCAGTGTCAGTTGTTACTTCTCCTTTTTCATTTCTAATTCTATTGATTTGAGTCTTCTCCCTTATTTTCTTGATGAGTCTGGCTAATGGTTTATCAATTTTGTTTATCTTCTCAACGAACCAGCTTTTAGTTTTATTGATCTTTGCTATTGTTTCCTTCATTTCTTTTTCATTTATTTCTGATCTGATCTTCATGATTTCTTTCCTTCTGCTAACTTTGGGGTTTTTTGTTCTTCTTTCTCTAACTGCTTTAGGTGTAAGGTTAAGTTGTTTATTCGAGATGTTTCCTGTTTCTTAAGGTAGGATTGTATTGCTATAAACTTCCCTCTTAGACTGCTTTTGCTGCATCCCATAGGTTTTGGGTCGTTGTGTCTCCATTGTCATTTGTTTCTAGGTATTTTTTGGTTTCCTCTTTGATTTCATCAGTGATCACTTCGTTATTACATAGTGTATTGTTTAGCCTCCATGTGTTTGTATTTTTTACAGATCTTTTCCTGTTATTGATATCTAGTCTCATAGCGCTGTGGTCGGAAAAGATACTTGATACAATTACAATTTTCTTAAATTTACCAAGGCTTGATTTGTGACCCAAGATATGATCTATCCTGGAGAATATTCCATGAACACTTGAGAAAACTGTGTATTCTGGGGTTTTTTTTGATGGAATATGCTATAAATATCAATTAAGTCCATCTTGTTTAATGTATCATTTAAAGCTTGTGTTTCCTTATTTATTTTCATTTTGGATGATCTGTCCATGGGTGAAAGTGGGGTGTTCAAGTCCCCTACTATGAATGTGTTACTTTCGATCTCCCCTTTTATGGCTGTTAGTATTTGCCTTATGTATTGAGGTGCTCCTATGTTGGGTGTATAAATATTTACAATTGTTATATCTTCTTCTTGGATCGATCCCTTGATCATTACATAGTGTCCTTCTTTGTCTCTTCTAATAGTCTTTATTTTAAAGTCTGTTTTGTCTGATACGAGAATTGCTACTCCAGCTTTCTTTTGATTTCCATTTGCATGGAATATCTTTTTCTATTCCCTCACTTTCAATCTCTCTGTGTCTCTAGGTCTGAAGTGGGTCTCTTGTTGACAGCATATATATGGGTCTTGTTTTTGTATCCATTCATCCAATCTGTGTCTTTTGGTGGGAGCATTTAATCTATTTACAGTTAAGGTAATTATCGATATGTATGTTCCTATTCCCATTTTCTTAATTGTTTTGGGTTTGTTCTTGTAGGTCTTTTCATTCTCTTGTGTTTCTTCCCTAGAGAAGGTCCTTTAGCATTTGTTTGAAAGCTGGTTTGGTGGTGCTGAACTCTCAGCTTTTGCTTGTCTGTAAAGATTTTAATTTCTCCATCAAATCTGAATGAGATCCTTGCTGGGTAGATTAATCTTGGTTGTAGGTTTTTCTCCTTCATCACTTTAAATATGTCCTGCTACCCCCTTCTGGCTTGCAGAGTTTCTGCTGAAAGATCAGCTGTTAACCGTATGGGGATTTCCCCATGTTTTATTTGTTGTTTTTCCCTTGCTGCTTTTAATATTTTTTCTTTGTATTTAATTTTTGATAGTTTGATTAATATGTGTCTTGGTGTGTTTCTCCTTAGATTTATCCTGTATGGGACTCTCTGTGCTTCCTGGACTTGATTAACTATTTCCTTTCCCATATTAGGGAAGTTTTCAACTATAATCTCTTCAAATATTTTCTCAGTCCCTTTCTTTTTCTCTTTTCTGGGACCCCTATAATTCGAATGTTGGTGCGTTTAATGTTGTCCCAGAGGTCTCTGAGACTGTCCTTAGTTCTTTTCATTCTTTTTTCTTTGTTCTGCTCTGCAGTAGTTATTCCCACTATTTTATCTTCCAGGTCACTTATCCGTTCTTCTGCCTCACTTATTCTGCTATTGATCCCATCTAGTGTATTTTTATTTTCATTTATTGTGTTGTTCAAAATTGCTTGTTTCATCTTTAGTTCTTCTAGGTCCTTGTTAAATGTTTCTTGCATTTTGTCTATTCTATTTCCAAGATTTTAGATCATCTTTACTATCATTATTCTGAATTCTTTTTCAGGTAGACTGCCTATTTCATCTTCATTTGTTAGGTCTGTTGGGCTTTTATCTTGCTCCTTCATCTGCTGTGTGTTTTTCTGTCTTCTCATTTTGCTTATCTTACTGTGTTTGGGGTCTCCTTTTTGCAGGCTGCAGGTTCATAGTTCCCGTTGTTTTTGGTGTCTGTCCCCAGTGGCTAAACTTGGTTCAGTGGATTGTGTAGGCTTCCTGGTGGAGGGGACTAGTGCCTGTGTTCTGGTGGATGAGGCTGGATCTTGTCTTTCTGGTAGGCAGGTCCACGTCTTGTGGTGTGTTTTGGGGTGTCTGTGGACTTATTATGATTTTAGGCAGCCTCTCTGCTAATGGGTGGGGTTGTGTTCCTGTCTTGCTAGTTGTTTGGCATAGGGTGTCCAGCACTGTAGCTTGCTGGTCCTTTAGTGAAGCTGGGTGTTGTTGTTGAGATGGAGATCTCTGGGAGATTTTCACCATTTGATATTATGTGGTGCTGGTAGGTCTCTTGTGGACCAGTGTCCTGAAATTGGCTCTCCCACCTCAGAGACAGAGCCCTGACTCCTGGCTGGAGCACCCAGAGCCTTTCATCCACACGGCTCAGAATAAAAGGGAGAAAAAGTAGAAAGAAAGAAAGAGGATAAAAGAAAATGAAATAAAGTAAGTTAAAATAAAATAATTAAAATAAAAAAATAATTTTTAAGAAAAAAAATTTTTTTTTAAAATAAAAATGGACGGATGGAACCCTAGGACAAATGGTGAAAGCAAAGCTATACAGACAGAATCTCACACAGAAGCATACACATACACACTCACCAAAAGAGGAAAAGGGGAAAAAATAATAAATCTTGCTCTCAAAGTCCACCTCCTCAATTTGGGATGATTGGTTGTCTATTCAGGTATTATTCCACAGATGCAGGGTACATCAAGTTGATTGTGGAGTTTTAATCCACTGCTCCTGAGGCTGCTGGGAGAGATTTCCCTTTCTCTTCTTTGTTCGCACGGCTCCCAGGTTTCAGCTTTGGATTTGGCCCCGCCTCTGCGTGTAGGTTGCCGGAGGGCGTCTGTACTTTGCTCAGACAGGGCGGGCTTAGAGCAGCCACTGATTCGGGGGCTCTGGCGCACTCAGGCCGGGGGGAGGGAGGGGTACGGAGTGCGGGTGAGCCTGCGGCAGCAGAGGCTGGCATGACGTTGCACCAGCCTGAGGTGCACCGTGCGTTCTCTTGGGGAAGTTGTCCCTGGATCCCGGCACCCTGGCAGTGGCGGGCTGCACAGACTCCCTGGAAGGGAGGTGTGGATAGTGAACTGTACCCACACACAGGCTTCTTGGTGGCGCCCGCAGCAGCCTTAGCGTCTCATGCCTGTCTCCGGGTTCCGCGCTTTTAGCCGTGGCTTGCGCCTGTCTCTGGAGCTCCTTTAAGCAGTGCTCTTAATCCCCTCTCCTCACGCACCAGGAAACAAAGAGGGATGAAAAAGTCTCTTGCCTCTTCAGCAGGTCCAGACTTTTCCCCGGACTCCCTCCCAGCTAGCCGTGGTGCACTAATCCCCTGCAGGCTGTGTTCAGGCTGCCAAGCCCAGTCCTCTCCCTGTGCTCCGACCGAAGCCGGAGCCTCAGCTCCCAGCCCCGCCCACCCTGGCGAGTGAGCAGACAAGCCTCTCAGGCTGGTGAGCGCTGGTCAGCACCGATCCTCTGTGCGGGAATCTCTCCGCTTTGCCCTCCACACCCCTGTTGCTGTGCTCTCCTCTGTGGCTTCAAAGCTCCCCCCTTCCGCCACCCACAGTCTCTGCCCGCGAAGGGGCTTCCTAGTGTGTGGAAACCTTTCCTCCTTCACGGCTCCCTCCCACTGGTGCAGGTCCCGTCCCTATTCTTTTGTCTCTGTTTATTCTTTTTTCTTTTGCCCTACCCAGGTACGTGGGGAGTTTCTTGCCTTTTCGGAGGTCTGAGGTCTTCTGCCAGCATTCAGCAGGTGTTCTGTAGGAGTTGTTCCACGTGTAGATGTATTTCTGATGTATCTGTGGGGAGGAAGGTGATCTCCTCGTCTTACTCTTCTGCCATCTTCCCCCCTCCCTCGAGTTAATTTTTGAGAACAGTGTAAAGTCTCTGTCTAATTCATTTTTTTTGCATGTGAATGTCCAGTTGTTTGACCACCATTTGTTGAAGGGATTATTTTTGCTCCATTGTATGACCTTTGCTCCTTTACCAAAAATCAGTTGATCATATTTACAGGAGTCTATTTCTGGGTTCTGTGTTATATTCCATTAATCTATTTGTCTATTTTTTCACCAATACCATACTCTCTTAATTACTGTAACTTTTAGTAAGTCTTGAATTTGGGTAGTGTCAGCCTCTAACTTTGTTCTTCTTCTTCAATATTTTGTTGGTTATTCTGGGTCTATTGCTTCTTCATATAAACTTTAGGATCAGTTTGTCAATATCCACACAGTAACTTGCTTCAATTTTGACTGGAATTGCATTGAAGCTACAGATCAAGTTGGGAAGAACTAATATCTTGACAATATTGAGTCTTTCTATACATGAACATGGAATATTTCTTCACTTTTTTAATTCTTCTTTGACTTGTATTAGCAAGGACTTTCAGTACAATGTTGAAAAAGATTGGTAAGAGGGGACATCCTTGCTTTGTACCTGATCTTAGTTGAAGAGATTTGATTTATAATGTGTGTGTTATATAATGATGAACATATGTCATTATACTTTTTTCCAAATGCATAGAGTGTACAACACCAAGAGTAAGCCCTAAGTAAACTATGGACTTTGAGTGATTATGATGTGTCAGCGTAGGTTCATCCTTGGCAAGAAAATGTACTATTCTGGTGAGTAATGTTGATAATGGGAGGCTATGCATGTGTGGGGGTGGGAGCTATACAGGAAATCTCTGTACGTTCCCTTCAGTTGTGCTGTGAACCTAAAACTATTCTAAAAATAATTGTCTTAATTTATTTAAACATAAGACAAAACCAACATCTCAAAATTTACTAGTGTTAGATAAAACAGCTCAAAATTTAATAGTGTTGGATACATTATAAGAAAGTTATAAAACTCTTTATTTTTTAAAAAGAGCAAGGAAATAAATTGAAAAGCAAAAGTAAGGTATCTCAAAAATATAAAAAGGAAAATTTAAACTCTTAATTAAGAATATGAGCTATTATTGCTATAAACACTAAGAGCATAAAATATATAAAAGCTGTTACAAAGCATTTCATAGACAAAAGATAAGGAAAGCAAATTCAAATTTAGTGCAAAAGGTGGCATGGGTTTCTGCTTTTTTGACTGCTTACTTGTCATCTGAAGATACAAATTCCTTTGAAAAAGTCTCCAAGTAAAGTCTTTTCTTTTAATTGAAATATAGTTGACTTATAATATTATATTAGTTTCAAGTGTACAACATAGTAATTTGATAAATTTATAGATTGCACTCTGTATAAAATCATTTTAAAATATTGGTTGTATTCCCTATGCTGTAATTTACAACCTTGTAACTTATCTATTTTATACCCAGTAGTTTGTTTCTCTTAATCCCCCTCACCCTTTTTGCCCCTAGCCCCACCCCTTTCCCCTCTGGCAACTGCCAGTCTGTTCTCTGTATCTATGAGGCTGTTTCTGTTTTGTTATACTTGTTCAGTTGTTTTATTTTTTAGATTCCACATATAAGTGAAAATATACAGTACTTGTCTTTCTCTGTCTGACTTATTTCTCTAAACATCATACCCTCCAGGTCCATCCATGTTGTTGTAAATAGCAAAATTTCATTCTTTTCTATGGCTTAGTAATATTCCACTATATATACCTCAATACCACATCCTCTTTATCCATTCATATGTTGATGGACACTTAGGTTGCTTCCATATCTTGGCTATTGTAAATAATGCTGCTATGAACATTGGAATGGATGTATCTTTTTTCAAATTAATGTTTTTGTTTTCTTCTGTTAAATACCCAGGTGTGGAATTGCTAGATTAATCCACAACATAGGAAGCAAGAATATACAATGGGGTAAAGACAGTCTCTTCAGAAGTAGTTTTGGGAAAACTGGACAGCTACATGTAAAAGAATAAAATTAGAACATTTTCTCATATCATATACAAAAATAGACTCAAAGTGGATTAAAGACCTTTTAAATGTAAGACTGGAAACCATAAAACTAGAAGAAAACATAGGCAGTGTTCTCTTTGACATCAGTCTTAGAAATATTTTTTTGGATCTCTCTCCTCAGGCAAGGGAAACAAAAGCAAAAATAAACAAATGGGACCTAATAAAACTTAAAAGCTTTTGCACAGTGAAAGAAACCATCAGTAAAATAAAAAGGCCACCTACTGAATGGGAGAAGATATTTGCAAATGATATATCTGATTAGGGGTTAATATCCAAAATATATAAAGAACTCATACAAATCAATATCAAAAGCCAAATAAGCCAATTAAAAAGTGGGCAGAGGATCTGAATAGACATTTTTCCAAAGAAGACATACAGATGGTCAGTAGGCATATAGAAAGATGCTCAACATCACTAATCATCAGGGAATGCACATCAAAACCACAATGAGGTATCACCACACACAGGTCAGAATGACTATCATCAAAAGACAAGAAATAACAAATGTTGGCTAGGAGGTGGAGAAAAGAGAACCTTAGTACACTGTTGGTGGCTCTGTAAATTGGTACAGCCACTATGAAAAACAGTATGAAGATTCCTCAAAAAATTAAAAATAGAACTACCATATGATCCAAGTAAAGCCCTTAAGCCTAAAAAGCAGAATGTGAGGTTATCAGAGCCTGTAGGGAATGGCCTTTGTCATCTCTGTCCCTCCTTCCCCTCACTCATCCCTCCTGGACACACACAACATTCTGGCAGTGAATGTGTGCTCTACCCTTATAATGCCCAGTTTTCTTTGTGTCTCCCTGGACCTCCAGTTCCCTGACCTTCATACCTAGAGTGTGCAATTAACTGATTCAGCCCACTGCTCATTCCACGTACTGCCATTTTGAGGTACTCTATAACATAGAATTACACAACATCTAAGCCACACAGAATTCCAAACTATTCACCACCTATAGTGTGGATATGTGGGGGCTTAGAAGTGGGAGAAAATGAGGAATAATAAGCCTCAAAATAGCACTAAAGTGATTTCAAAGAAACACTCCTGCCCAAAATGTATCTAAATGTATATGCCAAATGATAGATTCAACATAAAGAAATGCCATGGCATAGTATTCCCTTTCTGCTATACTTTTCACTGATCTAATCTTCTCAACCAGTACCAGTGATCAGTAAATTTAATTTCAATTCACCTTTCATTTTGCTTGACATAGCATTGGATTCCAAAACCCTAAGGCTAGCAGACTCTGAAAATTATATAAATTTATCCCTCTGTCTAACCTATGGCCTAAAATAACCCTAGAAAATCTATCTTGTTGTTAAAGATTTCCAAAGATGGTGATTTTATAGCTTCCCTTAGTAATTATTTTTAAATTTAACAATTTATACTGTCATGAGATATATATTGGGAAAGAATGAGGAAAAAAGAAAAAATCAGGTCTATTTGAAAGCAAAAGAATTGCAAAGTACAAAAGTAAGCAAATATTAAGAAATGTAATATCTGAAACTGATAAGTGACTTCAAGTAACAAAGTTAAATATAAATGAAAGATGATGTTTGGCCAAATCACAACTCTAATCAAAACAAGAATGACGAGGCTTGCTGCTCAGACAATTTCTGTGTCCTGCTAACAAAGTCTCAGTCTCAACACTGAACTGTATCAAACCAACCACTTGTAATGGGGCCACAAAGAGTCAGCTCAAATATACTTTGCTTCACAAAAGACTTCAGCCCAGTACTAATTTCACTCAAAATAGATACGTAAAGCATGTTAGTATTCAGAACAAGCTATACATTTTTCTTTCAGTCTCATTTATAGGAATTCTATATTCTTAGTGAACATGATTAATATTTAATTATTTAGTCCTTGTAAATTGTGTGTTATCAGATTGCTTAGAAGAGACATCAATTTCACAGATATTCAAGACAGGAAAATAACAGAAAGAAGGAGTTTGCTATTGTGAAACAGTACATAATACATGTAAAAGTATCTAAAATAACGACCATAGAAACTCTATAAATTTTAATTCTCTATCTTCCTGAATGATTGATTGAATTTTTCATTTTTGCAATACAGTGAGTCCCCTACATATGAAACTTCAAGTTGCGAACTTTCAAAGGTGTGAACGTGTGTTTGCATGTCTAGTCACGTAAGTTAGTTCAGATGTCTGGCATACATTGTCATGTGCATGTATCCTCTACAATTGGTTGTGCTTTTGTGTACTTTACTGTACAGTACTGTATAGAGTACAGTAGTACAGTATCTTTATTTCAAACCCAGGATGTCCCGGAAGCGAGCGTAAAAGCAGCGGTGATGTAGCTGGTACTGCTAAGAAGCACCAAGTGATAACAATGGAAACAAAAGTGAAAATGATTGAGAGAGTGGAGTGAGGCGAAAAGATGGTAGATGTCGCTCATTCTTATAACATGAATCGTTCAACCATTGGCACGATTCTAAAGAATAAGAACAAGGTCATGGAACATGTGAAGTCTGCTGTGCCAATGATGTCAACAATAATAGCGAAGAAGTGTGGAAAATTGATGGAAGAGATGGAGAAACTTATCAGTGTGTGGATGCAGGATCAGCATCAGTGTCGAGTCCCACTCAGCTTAATGCTGATTCAAGAGAAAGCTAAAAGCCTTTATGAAGACTTGAAGAAGAAACACAGTGAAGAATCAGAGGGAGCATCTTTCAATGCCAGCCATGGCTGGTTTCATCAGTTCAAGGCTAGAGCCAACCTTCACAATGTAAAAGTAAGTGGCGAGGCAGCGAGTACAGATACGGTAACTGCCCAGGAATTTCCTGAAACGCTTTGAGAAATTATTGATGAAGGCGCAAATTTACCCAAGCAGCTTTTTAATATGGTTGAGACAGGACTGTACCGGAAGAGGATGCCATAACAAAGTTACATCTGCAAGGAGGAAAATTCGATGCTAAGCTATAAAGCAGCAAAGGATAGGCTAACTCTATTGTTTGGTGGCAATGCTTCCAGCACGATGTGAAGCTGAAGCCTCTCTTAGTTTATCATTCAGGGAACCAAAGAGCCCTTAAAAACGTAGCCAAGGGCTCTCTTCCTGTTGTGTGGAAGAGTAACCCCAAAGCCTGGCTTACACAGGCCATTTTCCAGGACTGGTTTTTCCACCACTTTATCCTGGAGGTAGAGAACTATTGCTTGAAGAAGGACGTCCCGTTCAACATTCTTTCACTGCTTGATAATGCTCCGGGCCACCTCCCTTTCATGGATGAATTTCATCCCAACATCAAAGCAGTGCATCTGTCACCAAATACTATGTCACTCATCCAACCTATGGACCAGGGAATTTATAGTGACTTTCAAGAAATATTATTCATGTCACACGTTTTGTCAGGCAGTAAAGGTGAATCACGAATCAGGAACAACCTTGTGACAATTTTGGAAGGACTATCTCTAACATCTACAAGGCCATAAAAAAACATTGACTTTGCTTGGCATGAGGCTATGGCCGTCACCATGAATGGGGTTTGGAAGAACCTTTGCCTGCAGTTTGTTCACAATTTTTGTTGATTTGAGAAGGTGGATGAGGAGTCAAAAGAGATCTTCAGCAACTTAGTGACCCTCGGGGAGAAGCTGGAGCTAGATCTGCAAGAGGACGACTTCATTGAACTCCTTTCTGTGCAATAGGAGGAGCTTACTAATGAAGACCTGATGGAATTGCAGGCTCATAGAAAGGATGAAGAGAGACAAGAGGAAGAAGTAACTGAAGAACCGAAGAGATTCACGACACAGGAAATGGCAAGGGGATTTTCTTTATTTGAGGAGGCACTGTTAGTTTTTGAGGAGGCACTATTAGTAGCAGCAAATGGTCCCTGAAGGTTGCAGCAGCTGTTCAGAATGCCACAGTGCTACCATGTCATCTACGAAGAGAAAAAAAGAGCTACTACCCAGACATCACATCACTGGATCGTTTTTTTCAAGAGGGTAGATGTAATTGAACCCAGCAAGGAAACAGAACCTGTACCATTAATGTCAGGTGTGAGTGAAATTGCACCTTGCCCTCCATCTCCTATTGCTGATGATCCTTCAGCTCTACCATCTCCCACCTCCTCTCCCTCCTCCAGTCAATAACTCTTCTTGCCTGTTCACTCGATGCCAGCCCCTGTATGCCAGATCTTGTACTGTACCCTGTACTTTTCAAGGTACTCTACTGTAAGATTAAAAATGTTTTCTCTATTTTTTATGTTCATTTTTTTATGTATTATTTGTGTGGAAAGTATTATAAACCTATTACAGTATGGTAGTATGTAGCCGATTGTATTAGTTGGGTACTTGGCTAACTTTGTTGGACTTACGAACAAGTTGGACTTAACGAATGAGCTCTTGGAACTGAACTCTTTCATATGTAGGGGACTTTATTATTATATGAAAACTTTTTCTTTGCTATTTTTATAAAGTTACTTTATTATATAATATTTAAAATAATTTAGTTTATCGATTCAGTTTTACCTGAAGTGATGCTACTGTGGTCCTAAACCATAGCAAGAAACTTTTATGAATCATCAAACATAAAGTATGATATGTGCTTCATAGTTTTAATATAATGGGATTTTTAAAATAGATAATTCGTATGTGACATATATAGAAAGTCTTCATTAACCAGAATATTTGATTAACTAGAATACTCTATTTTCCTGAAAATTCATTTGTAATTGAATTTAGAATCATGCCATTTTCACTATCTCCAAAGCCATGTAGCTATGGCAGATGATTTGAGAATGTGTGGAATTGTTACATAAATTTCTCTTCTCTTTCCATGGGCATAAGTTCCAGTGAAAGCCTCCTGAATAAAAGCCAGTAGATTGCAGTTCTACTTCCACTTCATTGAGTAACTTCAAATCATTTGACCTCCCCAGGTATCAATTTGGTTCTCTTTAACATGACAGGATCACTTCTCCTCCTGCTCCAAGAGCAGTAAGGGATGCAAACGAAATATGAGTTGGTCACTTCTATATTATATCTTATTGGGAAGATATAATATTATGGGGAATATAAAACTTATAATCTCATTGGAAAGATAAAACTATAACACTTGGAAAAAGTCAAAAGCAATACAAAACCATATATCATCAGATGCTAGAAAAACAACTTCTTTATTAGTAAATTAAGTATATTTATCCCAATAAACTAGTTTTATTAGTAGCATTATTAATGAAATAAGCCATGAACACTATTGAACAAATTATTTAATTTTTATAAGTCCTAGTTTCTCAGCTATCAAATGAAAGTTATAATGGCATTATCTCATAGAGCTGTTACAAAAATTAGATAAGTTAATTTATGTATTAAGCTAAGTAATTTGGCACAGTAGAATAAGGTTTTGATGATTTAACCTTAGAACACCGTATGAGGTATCTATTATTATTTACATTTTACCAATGAGATAGCTGGAGCTTTAAGAATTAACTAACCTGCCCCAGGAGGTAAGAGGCAGTAGCCAGAGTATTAGGTAAACTCATTCAAATTGCACAGCACAAGCACAGATAACCTCTGATGGTAGATGACCACTCTAAAAACCAGATTAGCAGTAGTAGAGTAGGGCCTCTTGAGAATTGTCATGTCTCTTTGGATATCTCAGCAACTCCAGTAGAAAACCATTCTCTTGACTCAGCATCTCTCTTTATTCTTCTTCTCCTGAGGCTGCATCTTTATCTACACCCACTGCCAGAGGCAACTTTTTCTTTTATTCTGATACATCAACAGAGAGCCATCATGCTCCTGAGAGTATCTTTACCAGGCAGAATTCTCCCAGCTACTTCATGTAGTGAGTGGTTCCCAATCTTGACCACAAATTGAAATCTCCTGGAGAACTTTAAAAACATACCAATCCTAGACCTGTCACAGACAAATTAAATCATAATCTCTTAATCAGGGGATACAGACTTAAACATCAACAATGTTAAGTGCTCCTAAGTAAGCTCAATGTGTAGCCAGTGTTGAGATCCACCAGGTCTCAATGGATGTGACCCCTGGTCCAATGAGAGATACCTGATGTCAGGCTTCCTCTGAAGGAAATATGGGTGGAATTTCAGAGTTTTCTGGTGTGCAATAAGGGATTAACCTTGCCCAAAGAGAGGTTTGGCCTTTGCCCTCAGATCCTGGGAGGTAACCTCTATGCCTTTGAAATGTTCTGCCTGATAAGAATGTTTTTGTTTATTTGAGAACATTGGACCTTGTCAGATAGTCTGTGCTAATAATGTAACTTATGGTTGGGGAGCCTTGAGACACATAGTGTCAGATTGATGTCTGGAGGGGTTGAAGACTAAGGTCAGCCATGTGGGTAGTCAGACATGTCTATGTGACCAAGCCCCAATACAAACTCTGGACACCAAGGCTCAAGTAAACTTCTCTGGTTGGCAATACTCAATGAGTGTTGTCACACATTGTTGCTGGGAAAAGTTAGTGCTGTTCTCAAGATTGTTCTGGGAAAGGATAACTGGGAGCTCATGCCTAGGACCTTCATAGACCCTTCCCTGTGCACTTCCTCCCTTATATCATTTAAATCTATCTTTTGCTGTAATAAACTGTAACCATGAGTATAATGGCTTTGCTGAGTTCTGTGAGTTCTTCTAGTGAGTTATTAAACCTGAGAGTCATCTTAGGGACCCTCCAATCTCCAGTTGACATCACAAATGAGGGTGATCTTGGGAATTTCATATACTTTTCATGTGGCCTATTCAGTTCACCCAGCTCAGATTGTCTCCTCTGTGAAGAACCTAATGATCCCCAACCTGAGTAATTCTCCATTTGAGTTGCAGCAGCATCCTTTCTCATTTCTCCATGTTTTTACATCAGCTTTTCCTTTTCTGGAAATGTCTTTACTCATATTCATCATCGACTCAATCCTTCTCACTTGTCATAAATTGTTTCAGGTGTCATTTGCTTCCAGAAACCTCCACACTCCATCTATATTACATGTGTGCCCTTCTCATAGGACTTTGTACTTATGTCTAAAGTACATTTACCAGATTATAAACACCTGAAGCTTGTGATTTTTACTTTCTTTCAACCTCAAATGTCCTTGGTAAGACTTTGACCAGGCTCCAATTTTAGCAGCAGAGGAACTTCAATATTTCATACTCAGCTTGCTTGCTTTGCTTTCTCATTTCTGCTGTGCTCCCTCTCTAAGGTCATGGATATTGTGTAATTATGTTTGACTTTTTTAATTTGTGAGAAATTACTGGAAAAACAAAAATAAGTGCAACCAAAAGAAGAAATTAGAATAGGGAAAAAAAAGAGGGAAAAGACTACAAAAGATCTAATTGATTCCAAGCGAAAGTTGAAGCAGTGAAAGAGTGGTGAGGAAGGCAAGCGATACAATAATAGTCAAAGAGAAATGGAGTCAAAGACTTTACAGTAAGAATTGTCATAAAAATTATGATTCTGTTTGTAAAAAATGAGTAAATATAAATGATAATTTAATAAAGATAGAAATAATTGAAAGTTTTCTCTGCATGTTGGCAATAGGTTAACTGCTTTAAAAGATGGTATGCATTATATTTCTCTTTCACATTTTTTATATACATGGTTATTTCCAGGAACATGAGTCAGTAACAGTAGGATTCAACTGAAAAATTATCTATTTACAGATTGTGAGTTTCAGGAGTCAGGGACTTTTATCTCTATGTCCCTGGCACAAAGCACAGGCCTGGATTGTGTTTGTTAAATAAATGAATGCTCTACGAAGAGAAGATAAACCTTAGAGAAAGACAATCCCTCTTCTGACAGCATCTTAGAATTATGGGCACCATTGAAATTGTCCAGAACAAGAAGGCATTATCTAGGGCAGTGACTCCCAAATGCCAGGCTTTTGTCCAGTGCCACTCAGTACTTAAGTTGTCATTGATTTCTCTGCAATTAAGAAAAAAAAAAAAAAAGATATACTATAACAAGTCTATCCTAAAGCTAAATTATTTCCACGTTCTTAATTTCTGCAATTATGTTTTCCTTATTTATTATCTCTCACAAAAATATCCGTTTATTCAATATGATAAGAAAGGGTGTTTTATTTGTTTTATTAACATGCTTGCTTGGCCAAATAGAAAATCACAACACTATGATAATTGCCCCCAAATTGAGGGGAAATATTACTGATGTGTGAAATTCAAAACTGAGCATGTCCAGAAAGTGTTATCGATGCCTCAGAAAATAAGAAAGAGCAAGTTCTGAGAATACACTGTGTGGCTCACATAAGCAGAGGAATGTACAGTGACCCATACCCCCCAGTGACTGGAAGATCAGAGTCACGTGATCAAACCACAGTGACAAAGGGAAATGCTGCAGACTTTGTCGGAGCTACACACAGAATGGACACCTGCATGAAAAAAATTATTTTCAAAGAAGTTTTTGACACTGGAAATATTCTTTGTGTAGCATTGAGATCTAAGATTTTACCTTACTGTAAACCACCTTTTATGAAAAATAATTTGTTTTATCAAACTTTCCTTCTGATACATTACAGTTATTATACATACAAGTTCAGGAGAATTTCATACCACTGGGCTTTCACAGAAGAAGGTTTGCTGGGATTTTTAATGGGAATTAAGCCAAGTGCAGGATCCCATAAAATAAATAAAAGGTTGATAAGTTTTTAATGTATTTATTTATTCAATAAATAGTAATTGAATGAGTCTGTGTGCATCTCTAAGAATGTAATTATTAACACATTTATATATTAATTTGAATTTTAATTATTTGATTTTTAATGATTTGTCAATAGTCATTCAGTCCTTGTTTATTGCTTCAGACACATGAATTTGGGGAGACGCATTCAGTGTATAGCACTTAGTGACCCAAGAATCATCTCCACGGGGCTCTCTGTGCTCCTTCTGCCCAGATGCATCAAGCAGCCATTCCCTCTCTGAAGTTTTGCCACGTCCCAAGACTCTAAGCCTGAAAACTGGGTGCAGATCCCTTCCTATCTTGTGTTTTATAAACCTCTCCTCTCCCTTTTTACCTTTTCAGGATTCTATCTCTGAAGCAGGGCCACACATTCCTACCTCTGGGGTCCAAAATCCACCAACTACTTAAAACCCGGGAGAATATTTGACTATCTCCAGTTGAACCCCATCCTCCATTCTTGCTTTAAGTGTAGAAGAATCACTTTCTCTATGAAATGTTTTTGCTTCGAAGAGCACTTAATATAATTTCTTCAGTGGGGCTGAGCTTTTTGAAAACAAAAACCAGAGACTAAAGTCTTTTTTTTTTTTTTTTTACTCTCCAACCTATCACACTCTCCTAAGGAGAAATATCAGGAGGAAATATCAATTTTTTAAATTTATATGTGGTCATTTTCTATACCCATCGAGTATTTTTCACACATTAAAAAAAAAAAACTTTTCTCTCAAGTCATTGTTTCTCTCTCCCTTTGAATGTGTTGCGATACTTTTTGATCTCCAACAGGAATTTTAAAAGCCTAATTTTTGTGTGAATACAGCAAGATGTTTGTTGTTTATTTTCAACATTGATAAGATTCCTAAGGATTTCGAAGAATTTAATTTCTACATAATTAAGTTCTTGATAGGTAGACAAGAAGCATACAGAAATACATCCTGAAGAAAACTGAGATTTCTGGTTTAGTTCTAAATTTACAGGATATGAATTATAGTTCATGCATATTCTTTTGGTTTCCTAATTTATAATGCATTTACTTAATAATGGAAATAGCCTCAGGAGAGAATTTTCATGACTTTGGAGAATGATATTTGAAAATCCAATTATGGTTTCATTTATAAGTTATTGAATATTATAGACCGGTTAGCCCATTTCCAGATATGCAAATGCCCTATCTTAGGCAAGAATTGAGGGTTAAGCACAATATGTTTTAAATACTCTTATATTTGAAGAGAACAGATTGAAAATAAAGGAGGCTATTAAGTATGAGATAGAACCGCTGTCTAAAATTATAAAGCAAGTGATTGTTTTGAAACCTTCCTGGTGGTTCTCAATCTTAGATGCATATTAGAAACACCTAGAAAGATTTTTTTAAAACACCCATGTCTTGAATCCACCTGTAGAAATTCTGATTCAATTGATCCAGAATAAAGCATTTTTTCAAAACCACTTGAGATGATTTAAAATGTGCAGCCAGTGTTGAGCATCACTGCTGTATCTAATTAGGTCAGAGAGCAGCTAAACACAAGAAGGAAAACTATACAGTGATAATTTCCCATATGAATAAGATAAACTATCCTGAAGTAAGTTCTTACCAAGACAAGCAGTCTTCTACAATTTAAAAATAAACAAATGTTCTACAGGGCCTATACAGAAATGATAGGAATGAATGCGTATTACTTTTAGGAATCAGTTCATACCATCCTACATCCAAACCACCAATTTCCCCTCCCTGCTGAGTAGGAAGCAAAGCCATTGACCTCAGCTTGGGGGACTTAGAAGGCTGAGCTAGATTTAATGGAAGACAACGGTGGTCCAGAAACTAGGGACTCTGAGAGTCTGGTGAAGCAAGATATAAGAATAGGTCCAAAATGAGAAGAAAACTGGGACCAGAAACAAAGGGTCAACAACAAGAAACAGACAAATTGAAGGACATTATTCAAGATGGAGTTTCAAACAGCAATACTCAGTGGAAGGAAGCATTTTAGTAATAGCAGAGACTCTGTGGCTGTGGAGCACAGTTAGAACAACAATCAAAAATTGATGTGACTTAATTTACAATAAATGGTTCTCAACAAAATGAGGTGTTATACTTAAATCCGCACTGAACTACTGTTTGCAGAAATTGGACGGCAAATCTGGCATTATCTGGGTGCATGAATTGACATCCATGAAAGCTTTGGGGTCTGAGGAGAAGGAGGAAGAAAAGACATAAACGTATAGGCATATGTATGTATGGATCTGGGAATCTAGTGAGAAGTGGAAATGAGGATGGAGGTGACAGCACAGTGACCACCCAACATGCCCAGTCCAATGGACTGCTGTAGATACTGTATGGAAAGAAATATTTGGGAGCAGACAAACTTAGTATACTTCTCTAGGAAAGTCTAAGTGGCATTCCAGGCACAGGAAGTCTCAAGGAATCTCGTTTCAGGCCTAAGAGAGAGAAAACAACCCCAAATTAAAGCAGGTAGCATCTTACCTGGTCTTCCAACAACTAGAGTTAAGCCCTAGGGCTCAGGGTTGTCACCAGCAACTTGACTCTAATGCACAGAAGAGATATAAGCGAGGGGCCACAGAGGCCCCATGAACACCTGTGAGACATGCTCAGAATATAGGTAAATATATACATGGAGAGCCTTAGGGATTAAAAGTGAGTCTTGCATGAGCAGGCCATAGCTTAAAAAACCCTCTCTATTTGGATGTTAATACCAATAACTTTATGTCCACAGGCTATAGCCTGAGTTATTTGAATTCCATTATTATTTAGAAAAACACCTTTATGTACTTTTAATAAAATCATCTCACTTGAATCTCATACAAACCATGTAGATGATAGTACAGGTTTTATTGCCATTTTACAGTGAAGTCCAAAAAAGATAAAAACCTACTCAATATCACCCATCATGAAATTAACTTTATGTTTCCTGATTTTAAATAATAATAATTAGCTTTCTACGTGCTTAAGGTACAGGTGGGGGACTCTACTCATGACTGCAGCTGTTTATTGAAAAGGTCTGTAGGCAAAAGAAATTACAGAAGCCACAGCACTTGTTACCCAGTAATTAAATGCTCCCATACCAATGCATTGGGAAACAGTTGTTAATAACACAAAATCCTCAGAAGAATTTATAAAATGAGTCTTCATATTGGTATCATGGATACCAATGAGGACTATTTTCAATAATACTTTTTAAAAGACACTGAATGAAACCTTTCTTTTATTGCCAGTCCTCATAGTAACCCCTAATAAAAACTGAATGATAGGAAATCATGTTCCTGGCAACCATGTGTAATATAATTATTTTATGCTCTCTTGACCAGTTTTAAGGCCCTGCCTAGAGGCTGGTCAATTTCCCTTCTTCAGCAGCTGATTGAGTCCACACCCCAATCACTTCTCTTATTAGACTCTCTCAGACTCTGGGTCACTATGCATCTGACCTATTTGCCCCAGGGCCAGGTACCAAACACCAAAGGACAGCCTCTATGCCCCAGAGCCTGCAAAATTATTCAAACTAGCCAATCCACAGGAGGACCACACAACTTAGCGAAACTCACCCTTCTTGCCATACATACAAGCCTGCTACAGCACCAGCTTGCTGTCACCCTTACCTGGGTGCAACCCTCTGCATGGCCTGAGTGATAGCCTTCTCTCATTTGGAGCTGTAAGTAACTAAAAGCTGTACCTTTCATCTATCTCATCTATCCCAGTGTCATTGTGTTGTGTTCTATCATACAAAAAGAAAACTTCAAATCGGTTATAGACTGAATATTTGTGTACCCTCCAAATTCATATGCTGAAGCACTAACCTTCAATGTAATGGCATTAGGAGAGGGGACCTTTAGAAGGTAATTAGTTTTAAATGAGGTCATAAGGGTGGATCCTCCAAGATGGGATTAGTGCCCTTATGAGAAGAGGAAGAGACAAAAGCTTCCTCTCTTTACCATGTGAGAATGCAGCAAGAAGGTGGCCATCTGCAAGTGAGGAAGAGAGTCTTCACCAGAACCCAATCACACTGACACCCTGGCCTCAGACATACAGCCTCCAGAACTATGAGAAATAAACTTCTGTAGTTTAAGCCATCCCATCTAAGGTATTTTATTAAAACAACTGAAGCTGATTAAAGCAAAATCCTATAAAACATAGAAAACAGGCTAGGTGAGGTAGTACTCCTGGAGTACAAGGTGTTCTGGTGCTCTGACTTGATACAGATATAGTGATTGGAGAGTTAGGTAGCTGCCTTGCCTATCTTTGACTATTTCTTCCAAATATCTGTTCCCTCCTCTGGACTTTTGACAGGTGAGATTGAGTTTGGGGCACCTGCCTAAGTGCAAGAGCACTCCATGAAAAGAGATCTCTCTGTTTTAGGGAGCAAGATACAGGTGACCCCAATATACATTAGGTTGGGGAAACAACCCTTGGCTGACTGGCTGGGTACAGGGCCATCCCACCAGTTCTAGGAGAGGCTAAATCTTTCAGCTTTCATGTGAGAATAGACTTAGTAACAGAAAAACATGAAAATGTAAGATCAGTTTATGTTGCTTTCAACTTGTCAATATCATACAATATCATAAAGCCAAGATGTATTTTTGAGGGGCCCAAGCCATCATACCCTTCTAACTCAGAAGAAAAGAAACCCAAGTATTTATGTTTGCTAATAAAAAAACTCTTCCTCAGGTACAGCAACGTGTACCATAGCACTGACATCTATTATTGCCTGTGTGTGAGAAAATCAAAAGGGGAAACAGGAAATTAGGAAGACTTACAAGGGTAAAATTCTAGCAGTACTTAAGATCAGAGACAAAGGCAGAGAGAAAGAAAAGGTACTCTTAGGATGGTAAATGCCAACACTGACAAAGCACAGATGGGTAGCTGATCCTGCTCATCGGCTTCTGACCACTGCACTTGAAATCTGTAGGGCACCCCCGTGTATGGGAGGTATGACGGTGACTGAAAATTAGACTCCAGCTTGAAGCTATATCTGACATGCTGTCACTGATTTCTGGAGAAAAAAGAAAACTTCACCAGATAGCTTCAGGTCACTTTGAAACAGGAAATGGAAATAAATTCTTAGAGTTCTAATTAAAGCTTTTTAATGATGAAAACTAGAATAGCACCGTGAAATTCAATTTCAGAGGAAGGTTAGAGAAAAACTTTAAGATCTACAAAACAGTAATGGAAGCAAAAGACACCTAAATTTTTTTTAAAGACTAAGGTTATATATATAATGCTATTTATAATTTTTTAAGGGTAGCAGTTTAGGCTGTTCCTTTTGAAAATTCTAATTATTTCAAACACCTATTGAATATATTAAACTAATTTTAGAGCTTGTTATATTAATCATTTTACTGGTAAAGGATTTTTTATTAAAAAACATGGTAACAGACTTTATTCTGGAGAATGATAATGATGTCACATAAAAATTTAGCAACGACCTGTAGAACCCATAAGAAAAATGTTTCCTAATATACAGAAGACTTTGAGCAAAGAACTAGCCAAAGAAAAGAGCAAATTACCTTCATTTTTAAAATACAATCTCTTCCAAGAAATTACCGAGTCACTTTCAGTGCATTTGAAATTGCCATAAGAGATAGTTCATTTAAATTGCTTGACAAGTTTGATTAGCATTCATTTTATCTAAGGGAAAACATTGTTCACACACAATATTATAATTACATCTATTTTCTGTGCTTAGCTAAAAAAATTTTCCAGACCTTTGCAGCTGACAAATAAAAATTAATTCAAAAATTTTGTTACACTATTTTCACCTTAACAATGCTTCTTTCTACAAAAAAAATAATAATAATAAGTAAAATATATGTTTAGAGTTTGCATAAGTTAACCTGAAAGTGGAAACCTAGCACCATGGAACCACTGAATGACTTCAGAGGAATTTGCTCTTAGAAAGTGTCTTACTTACCTTTGCTTAGCCTAAATCTGATTATTGTTATTCCTGATTTACATTTTAAGGAAATAGAAGGATGTGAGGCAAGCAATGGCTTTCAGCAGGCAATGTCTGAGAGGAAGGAGGTAACCCATTGGACCCTAAGGGCCTCTAGCAGGAAGCTAAAGAGAGCTTTCCCAAGAAGAAAATGTCCCCAAGTAATTTTCATCAATTCTAAGATGAATATATTTTCACATTTTCAAGTCTTTGAAATTGGCATATGTCTCATAATTGATGGTGTTAGAAAAACCCAGTTTAACTAGCATTCTTTTTTCTTTCATTATGATACATAAAATAATGGGCCTCTGACAATTGAGACCATGTTAGAATGGATGAAATATGAAGGAAAACAATAGAGCACATTCTTCATGAAGAAACCAGAGAAGCACATGGCACCATGTATCATTATTAATGGTCTGTGTAGAACACAAGGAAATGCACAATACTAATGATCTGACACATGGCAATCATTTTCTTTTTTAAAGTCTTTACTTGTATTCTAATATGGAACTCTCATGAACACCTTTTTTTTTCTTCTAACGGTATGATAGTAGGCCATTTGATTATTTTTATGGCTTTAACTTTACAACAATGAAATATTCGTAAATTTTAAAAAGTATTTTTCTTTATTTGATGCGGGTGGGATACTGGAGAAATGAAAGGTCAAACATCTATTGAGGAATCCATACTTGTCTATATATTGTGTACTTTTATTTCAAGAACTGATTTAAAATTCCTAAAAGGATGCTATAATAAGTTATTATGCCATTTTACAGACTGAATTAAGTGAATTTCAGGGAGGTATGAAACTTGCCTAAGGCTATCCAGCTACCAAGCGGTAGAAGTGAGAATTAAATCCAGGTATACCTATAAAAAAAAAAAAAAAAAAAAAGAAGGCGAGGGCAGCACCAGGGTATGGGGTTGTTAGTTTTATAGGGGTGAGTAATTTCATACGCTGATGAGTGGGAGGAGTATTCCAGCTATTTTGGGGAAGGGGTGGGGATTTCTAGGAATTGAGCCACCGCCCACTTTTTGACCTTTATGGTCATCCTTGGAACTGTCGTGGCACCTGTGGGTGTGTCGCTTAGCTTGCTGATGTGTTACAATGAGTGTATACTGAGGCTCAAGGTCTAGTGGAAGTAGACTCGTCCGCCATCTTGGACCTATTTTGTTCTAATCAGTTTATGTTGTGTCCTCGGGCTATGTAATTCTTTTAAAGGTTGTGCCCTGCCCCCTTTCCTCCTGTTTCATATTGAATATATAATATTTACCAGAGTATGTTTTAATAATTAATACATGATATATTGTATAATTTATATATCATATATATAATGATATCTATAGGTATTTGTTCTAATAAGTCATTAAAAATAAATGAATATTCAAAAAAAAAAAAAAGAATGCTTAAGACAGGAATAAAGACACAGACCTACTAGAGAATGGACTTGAGGATATGGGGAGTGGGTAGGGTAAGCTGTGACAAAGCGCGAGAGAGGCATGGACATATATACACTACCAAACGTAAAACAGATAGCTAGTGGGAAGCAGCCGCATAGCACAGGGAGATCAGCTTGGTGCTTTGTAACCGCCTGGAGGGGTGGGATAGGGAGGGTGGGAGGGAGGGAGATGCAAGAGGGAAGAGATATGAGAACATATGTATATGTATAACTGATTCACTTTGTTATGAAGCAGAAACTAACACACCATTGTAAAGCAATTATACTCCAATAAAGATGTAATAAATAAAAAAAAAATTATTTATTACATATAGGTATGATCATATTAATAGTTTCTGTATTCAATTAGTTTTTTGGTCTTTTTGAAATATTGTTTCTTTTCATTATTTGCTTGGCTTTCTATGACAAAACACACTCTAATCTTGACCTCCCCGCCTATGATCCATGACCTTGTAAAAATCCCCTGCCCTTGGGTGTTAGCAGGACCTATGACTTTCTTCTAACCAGTAGAATATGGCAAAAGTGATTGGGTGGGTTGTCTCTCAAGATTACATTCCATTTTATAAGACATCTTAACTGATTTAGCAACAGGAGACTCTCCTGCTGGCCTTGAAGAATCAAACAGCTGTGTTTTGAACTGCCTATGGAAAAGGACACATGATGAGGAATTGCAGGTGGCGTCTAGGACATTATGGTGGCCTATAGACAATAGCCAGGGAGAAGCCAGGGCCTGCAGTCATGCAGTCGCAAGGAAATGAATTCCACCAACAATCATGTGAGCTTGGAAAAGCATCATGAGCTCTAGAAAAGAATTCAGTCCTGCCAACCTTTTGATTCACCTTATAAGGCACTGAGCAGAGGACTCAGCTTAGCAAATGTGACTGCTGACAGATAAAAACTGTGGGAAAATTGCTGTATGATGTTTAAGCTTCTAAATTTGTGCTAATTTGTTACATAACAACAAAAAACTAATACGTTACCTTTCTCCTTTCTCTTCCCCTTTTACCCACGTCATCACCAGCACCATCACATCCTAGGTAATCCAGGTGACAAAATTTCTTAGATTATAAAATTATAAGTATTTACAAAATGCATATATTTATAGTGGGGGGATCTTATTTATATTTCAAAATTTGGATATTATGCAATATGTCAGCATACTGCTTTTCTCACTCAAAAATACCTCATGGAAATCCTTCCAAGTTTCCTAGTATGGTTCTAATACAGTCTTTTTAATGACTACAAAATAGTCCATGGTATAAATGTACTATGATGAGCATTCACTTTGTTTCTAATTCTTTGCCACTATGAATAATGTTACAACCAATAGTCTGTATACAATTTTCATGGGTGCTATTATTTCTACTGGCTAATTCCTAAGAAAGGGACTGCTAGATCAAAGTCAACTATGCATTTATTTCTTTAAATAGACATTACCGCATTACTTTCCAACAAGGATACAATAACTTACATTTTGCTGGTAACATCTGAAAATACTCTAACCTCTCTATTCCTGGGCAGAAAGTGGTGTTTTCCTTCTTTTCAATTTTGGCCAGTTGGAGAGGTATACAGATATTAGTTTAATTAACTTTTGCCTGCCTATAAGGAGGTTGAACTTTTTTGGATTAACTCTTTCATGATTTGCCTATTGTCCTTTGCCCATTTTCTCTTGAATTATCTCCTTGTCAATTTCTAAGAACTCTTTGTGTATTATAAATATTAATCTTCTGTCTGCATTCTACATACAAATATCTTTTCCAAATATATTGCTTTTTCTATTTACTTTTTAAAAAATAAAACTCTCCTTCCCCCAGTTTATAACCATGGTCTTCTAGATTTTCTTATATGTGTTTGTTACTGTGTTTTTGTTAAATTTAATTTTCAATCC
Organism: Orcinus orca; assembly: GCF_937001465.1. NCBI lineage: Eukaryota > Metazoa > Chordata > Mammalia > Artiodactyla > Delphinidae > Orcinus > Orcinus orca. Next base: position 69,982,783 of record NC_064565.1, read on the forward strand.
ATCCAAAATTTATCTATATGGTGTGAGGTACTGTTACAATTTTATTTACTTCCTGATGGGTAGCCAGCTGGGCTAACACTATATGTTGCAAAAACCATTTTCCCAGTGAGTTAAAATACTACCTTTGCCATATGTTAAATTCTCTTCATCACCAGGATCTATTTTCAGATTTTGGATTCTTTTCCACTGGTCTGTTCTGATGCCAATGCCATATTGATTCAAATACAGTAAATTATTGCATGTTCTCATCTAGTAAAGCAAGTTCTCCTTCTCTAGTCCTCTTTTCCAAAAATATCTTACTTATCTCATGCATTTATACCTTTATAAAAAATTTTAAAACACTTCATCAGACTGAAAAAATAGCATGTGAGGAGTTCTGATTAAAAATTAATTTTGTTTCTATATTAACATTTAGAATATTCACATTTTAATGTTATTAATTCTTTTCATCCAAATTTTCTCATTTCTCCTTTTCCCCTCCATTTTCTTCTTTCTTTTTAATGTTCATTCATTTAGTGAGAATTTGAGTTCGTACAGTCACAAAGCACTTAAACATGTTGAGGCCCTATTATTGGGGGATTTGCTTTAACAGAGGTTATGTTAGTAAAACTTAATTTTATATAAAAGCAAATAAAAGTTTGGGTATGATTCACTTTTCTTCCTCTCTGGCAAAGTTTTCACATGAAAGTATTTCTCTGCATTTCTGTCAGTATAATGTCAGGAAATTGTAAAAATTTATAATATTTGCTATTCTCAAAAATGTAGGTTGAACTCAAGAGTCCAGCAGAAATGGCAGTAATTAATTTGCTTTTATACTTCCCACAAATGGGAAGCATTATTAATAAAATCAGTGGAATCAAATACACTGATAAATTATAGTCAAGGCTTTCTTTCTCCCTTTCTTATGCTAATTGTAAACGACTTTCAGAGGGTTTTATTCACTTCCAGACTGAAGTATATAGGATGTGAGAGAAGGTTGGTTTAGACGGAGGAGATGGACGGAAAAGTAAAAAAGCCTTAGGATAATAACACATAAACAAGAGCATGCACATACACACACAGATACACACACACAAAATCAGGCGTATTTTTCTTCCAGACAAGTATTTCATCAGATTTAATGTCAAACAAAAACACAGTCTGGTTTCTTTAACTGTACTACCATTGAATATAAAAATTTTAATTGCCAGTATGTTTTAATGAGACTACTTTTATCCTAGAGGCCAAATATATAAAATCTGAGGCTTTACCTATCAACTTTGCAAGATTTATCATTCACCTGAGTAAATGGAAGAATAACTACAAACTTAAAACTTCCTTTTTAAACATTTGGCAATAAATTCAAAGATTCAAATTCAAAGATATTTCCCCTTTTATTTGTAATTATGTCCCCTGCTGCTCTAGTTACCCTTTTTCTCACTCTAGCAATAGGATAGCTCTGTTAGACACCATAAGAGGAAATATCCTTCTACCTTGAAAATTATGTCTTATTTCCTTCACAGCTTCTGTGTCCAACTGGGTCCTAGACTTACTATAAGTAATTTCCTAGTTTTAACAAAGTTAAGTTATTTTTTCAAGTATCTCTATAACTGAAAGAAAATGGAATACAGCAAAGAATTGTTTGTAATAATTCAAATTTTATTTAAAAAGATTATTACTCTTATAAACACACAGTTTATGTAGTACCCTTCGATTTTAAGTAAAAGGATCAAGTTTATGATATTATAAGACGATCTCAAATTATGACTACTATCAACAAAGTGTTGCTTTGTTTCTCTCTGAATTTCTTAATTCATTAAATAAAAAGCATATTTTTTTTCCAGAACCTAAGTAAAAGGAGAATGATTTCATGACGTCATGGTAAACTCAAACCACATAATTTATAGCACTCAGGTTATGTTGTATCCATTTAGGTCTTAGAGACTTATTTTCCAATCCTGCTAGATTACAGATAAAGATGAATTTCATGTTGGCTCCATTTGCTACAATCAAAACAAAGTAAAATAAAATGGCATGATGAATAGACTTACTCAAATATAATTAAGACAAACTGTCAGGGTGATAGCAGGTCAGCATGAAATGGGTAGATAGCACAACGTGAATAAGATCTCAGTTGCTCGGGTCAACAATGTGACATTGATTACATGGAAAATTTTGAAAACAACATCTTTATCCATGTAGTCAAAGAGATTTTCCTCATCTAATACCACTTTAAGAAGGTACACCCTGTCTTGCCCTGCTCCAACCTGGTGTTTGTACTTTTCTTCCTGTTTCTTATCTACATAATCTTCCAGAAGCCCCACCAGTCTGTCATTTACACAAAATCTAAAAACTAATTCACACTAAAATAGAAATGGCTAGTGTTATGTACAGTTACTTGTACTTAGAATACCCTTACTATTAGCTTGAAAGTCTTTGTCTCTTACTAAAAGAAGCCATGGGGGAAAGAGAAGAGGTGTTAATTTGTGATTTAGGTCATGGATTTGTTCCAGCAGGAATAGGAAGAACATGAACATGACTTCTGGGTCCACAGTTTTCTCATTTTGCTCCCACTTCCATTTCATCCTGCCCTTATTTCAGATATTCTCAAAACTTTTTCTAATCACTTTGCCTGCATCCTAAGAGAACATTATATTCTTCCAAAAACAAACTTCTACCTATCTCAAAAGCTTAGGTCCACATGAAAATATTAAAAGGACAGCCATTTGTGTTTAAGTTCAGTACAAATCCTCTTATCTGAAACATCAGCATTTGTAATTGGTCAATTTATCAAAACCAGTTGGTGTAAAGGGTTGAATCATTTAAAAGCATTGCATATATACTTTAAACATTTTACCTGAATTTAAAATATACAAATGTACATTCATTTTCCAGTTTTTTTCATGTAGAGCAAAACTTCTGTGAGTATGAGCCCACTACTTGACTGGAGTTTTTTGTGATACCTTGCATGAACCAAACTCAATGCAATCTACAATTTCCAATTTCAATTTTTTAATATGAAGAGAAATCTCAGGGATGCAGTCTTTCAGAACAATCTGAATAGAAAATCCTTTCATATTGTATAATTTCTCTAATGTTTTTACTGTTGTCTCACCAATACTTTATCTGACAGGATTTTTAAGTGACCTTTTTAATTGAATCTTTCCAAAGCATTCAGTCTAGTTATCATTGCAAACAACACTTTCTTTCCATTCTTGCCAGTTTATGGAATATTTAATTAAAATTATGTTTAGTGGGCTTCGCTGGTGGCACAGTGGTTGGGAGTCCGCCTGCCGATGCAGGGGACACGGGTTCGTGCCCCGGTCCGGGAGGATCCCGCGTGCCGCGGAGCGGCTGGGCCCGTGAGCCATGGCCACTGAGCCTGCGCGTCCGGAGCCTGTGCTCCGCAACGGGAGAGGCCATGGCAGTGAGGGGCCCGCATACCGCAACAAAAAAAAATTATGTTTAGTGATTATAATAAAACTCACATAAAAGAAAGTGTGGGACAAGCTTCTTGATTTACGGTAAGTATGCAACTATCCAAGGAGGAGCAGAGTGCATGAGAGAGCAGTCTTCAGCCATCTGCATTCAGCTTGCTCTGGTCATGGATATGTTTTGCAGAGGGAATGTGGAGCACCAGTTCAGTGGGCAAGTTGGATAAATCAAGGTGTGCTGAGAGAGCCTCTACTCAGTACAATGTGATCTCACAGACCAACATAGCTCAATAAAGCTTGAGCCGGACATAGGAAAATCCAGTTATCCCAGAGAGTTCTCTCGGGTACTGTCTCTGCCAAAGAGATCAAACAAGGAGTATGTATTATAACCATCCACCTCCAATATGTTTATAATACTAAGATAACCAAGTATTGGAGGAAATGAAAATAACTTCAGGAACAGGGTGGACTAAGAACACAAACAATTGAAACAAACCAAGCAGTAGCAAAAGAGTCCTGCTTTGCCAAAGCAGGTTTTCAACTGTCAGTTTTGTAGCACAAAGCTGATCCAATTATCATATTTTGTGATACTAAGGACTGCAGGTGTCACTATTATTCAGGGAATAATGTTACCCTTGCCTTGAATGCCTCATCTCACATGGGTAGCACTTTTTGATACTCAGAGAGAAAAACAACTCTCTAATGTGAGGACTAAAAGAAAATAAGTTTACAAGAATACTTGATGAAATGAGAATGAATTGTTTTAATAGCAGTGGCAGATATTATAGTGATCAAAATTAACACAGCATGTACGGGTGAAGATTCATCTTTAGTAGGCCCTTAATTACTGCATTCATCCTAATGATTGGAATCTGCTCCAGAAATATGAAAACAGGTGCACAATAAAAGATATCATAAAATTTCACTCCATGTGAATATAAACTGCAGTTGATATTATTGTATTGGGTTGGTCAAAAAGTCCGCTCAGGCTTTTTGATAACGTTGTACAGAAAAACAAACTTTTGACCAACCCTATAAGTAATATCATGCAACTTATAGGATCTTAATGGAATAATTTGAATTAAAAAATTTAGAACAATAAATCAATTGGATACTCTTCATTATAAAAACCTCTATTTTTCAGTGAGGTTGACTACCTCTTTTATGTTTTTTTTTGTTTGTTTGTTTGTTTTTTGCGGTACGTGGGCCTCTCACTGTTGTGGCCTCTCCGGTTGCGGAGCACAGGCTCCGGACGCGCAGGCTCAGCAGCCATGGCTCACGGGCCCAGCCGCTCCGCGGCACGTGGGATCTTCCCGGACCGGGGCAAGAACACGCGTCCCCTGCATCAGCAGGCAGACTCTCAACCACTGCGCCACCAGGGAGCCCTCTTTTATGTTTTTTAATTATTTGTACTTTGTTATTTGTGAACTGCTTATATCTTTTGCTCTCTTAACTTTTAGGCTGTTGGTCTTTGGTTGAGCTCTAGAAGCTTTCTGTATAATGGTAAGATTTAATCTTTGCCTGTGATATGAATTGCAAAATTTTTTCAAGATTGCAATTTGTTTTTTGACTTACCATGTGGTATTTTTGTCATGAAGAATTTTTTTCTTTTTTATAGTTCCAAATCCACTAATCTTTTTTTATTAAAGATTCTGGATTTTGATTCATAGTTAGAAAAGCCTTCCCACTGAAAAATAAATTTTCATCTAGTATTTCAATGGCTTCTTCTTTTACATGTAAATTCTTGGTGCAACTGAAATTCATCATAGTATATAATGTACAATGTGGATCCAGTTTTATTTTTTCCAGAGAGCTACCCATCATCCCAGGACCATTTGTTTAATAATACATTTTTACCCATTAGTTCTGGGATAACACCTATGTAATATACTAGATTTCCATATCATTTATTTCTGGCCATTTGTTTATTTATATACTAGCTCTCTGTTGAATTATTGAGACACAAAATGTTTTGCCTCCAGGAAATCCTGCCCCTACCACTATTGCTCCTTTTTTCAAAGTTCTTTTCAATATTCTTGTTTGTATATTTTTTCTATATAAACTTTATAATCAATTTTTCTAGCTTAAAAACACTTGGTTCTCTTATTGGATCACTTTAAATTTATAAGTTATGAAGAAATGATAACTTCATGATTTTGAATATTCCTGTCAAAATCTTGGTATATCTTTCCATTATTTCAATTCTTCTTTTATGCTCTTCAGGAGTGTTCTAAAAATTTCTAGATATATGTTTTATATATTTCTTGATGTGTTTATTTCTAGGTATTTTATGGAGTCATTTGTTTATAGTTGTTCCTTATATAATAAAAAGTACTGATTTCTCTATGTTACTTCCATGTCCCTTTACTTCACTGAATGTTCTTATTTACAGCAGGTTTTCAACTGATTACATGGGGCGGGGGGTGGGGGGTGGGGTTGGTTATTATACAATCATATTCTCTTCAAATAATGTTTCTTTCCTAGTAGTAGGTACAAAAGGATGAACTTTATCCAAACAAGGTCAGGAAAACTGCAGTAATGAAACTGGAAATGAGGACTGAAATACATGTAACTGTAGAACTGACACTGGCTATAAGTGAGGATAGGGCAAAAAATCAGGATGTAAATATAGTATGTTCTGAAAATGTAGAAATGATAAACTAATAAATACAGGGAGGGCATAAAGGAAAGGTAGAGAGTAAATAAATTTTCTGATTGTCTTGTCTGTAATAGCTGGGAGTCAAAAATGTTATTTGAAGCTGACAAATCAATTAATAGAAATATATGCATATTTAACCATAAAAGGGTAAATACTAAGAAAGATAATTTTATTCTGTACTATCAGATAGTGGAAGAAAATGGAGAGAACAGGAAGGAAGAAGAAACATGTTTATTTTATTAGTTGTCTTAGGGTTGATACTGTAGACTATACATAGTTATATTTATAAAGGCAACCACAAGGGAGTGAAAAAAACTCCTTAACTGTCAGAAGACATATAAAGAATAGAAAGCAAAGACAACAGACTTCATAGTAAAAGTTTTCAAACATGTGTAAAATATGGGGGAATATTAAGTTTCTTATATATATATATATATATAAAAGTTTCTTCATATATATATACATATACATGTATATGTATATACATATATACATATATATATGTACATATACATATGTATACATGTATATATACATATATACATATATATCTTCATATATATATACATGCTTCCTTGTACATGCAAAAAGAAACTTTGGAAGGATATATAGGAATCTATATAAGGGATTTGCCTGTGCAAGGGGAGGGGTGGGAAGAAGAATATAAAGTGAGTACTAGGCATATGGGGAAAAGGATGGTATAGACTTTTTACTGTGTTTTTAATTTAATTTAATTTAATTTTAATACTACCTAATCAAAAATTAATTTAAACATAATATAAAAAATATATTCAATCATTAAAAACTAGGCCCACTTTCTATCTGTTGTCATATCATAATTAAGCTTACCCAATATTTTATAACTAATATAAAATTAAAGTGATTATTTATTAAATATTTCCCAAAATCTTGGGTATTTCAACATTCCCTCCCCCATAAAAGCAAATATGAATTGAAATATTTTAACCAAGAGCAAACCCATAATCAAAGTTGGTTAATTGGGCTTATTCGTTCCAGATTTTAAAAGTAAATCATTATGATGAACAAGGAGAAGGAAATGAATTTATAATTAACAATTTACTATAGTTTTATATTCTAAGAGTACCATTAGTCTTCTTTACATTTTCATATAATGAGTTAATTTTACAACTTGAATAATGACTAAAGAACTTTGCATAGTTTTTCTGAGGTAAGAAAAAAAATCTTAATGTTTCAAATAACATTTTTATTATTACTCTTCTTAGACAGACGTGATAATCACTTGAAAATTTTAGCACTTCAGTATAGCTCCTAGTCATGGTACATGAGACAATATATGTCTTCACGGTTGACAGTTGAAATAATCTTCAATTGTCAAAAGACATATCAAAGAAAGAGTATCTGCACATTTTCCTAATTTACTCTGGCATACCTGAAGTCCCTGTAGAAACTATTTTTTTACTAAGCAATTGCATTTAATCTAATTAATAAGATAAAGACCTGTATGAGAAAAGTTTTCATGTTAATAAGCTTTATGGCACAAATTTATCTGTTATTTCTAAACCTATAGCAAACATCTCAGCAGGGTCTACATATGATAAGAAATCCTACAATATTAAATTATTTTTAGCTAAAAAAATCTCTTTTATTTTTCTTCAGTTAAATTACAAACTATATAACATAATGAGAAATATTTGGAGTTTAACACTATGGAATTGTTCAAGCCAAAACATTTTCAGTATCAAGTGATAGAAAAATGTAAGACCAAAAGGTACATCTCCTGCTGAATCCAGGGGTTTAAACAATTTCATCAGAACTCTGTTTTCTTGCCTCTTTGATTTTGGTTCTGCTTGCCTCTGCTTTGCTTGAAATCACATAGGATTTGTCTATCAGCAAAATGGTTGCAGGTATTCCTAAAATCATATGGATTGTAGAAGTTAGAAACCTGGAGGTCTCTGAATCACCCAGTTTGAGTTACATGCTTATCCCTTTAGCAACCACTGAAGTCGGGGGGATGCAGTGCTCTGAATGGCCAGGCCTGGACCATAAGCTAAGTGGTATTGAAAACATATAGACTGGCCAGGCCTAGCCAATTGTTATGAAATGGGAAAATGGGTGGCTCCCTAAAAGAGAGGTGCTAAAGGAGTTTCTGTATTTTTCTCTTTACTCATATCTGATGCTAAGATATCAAAGCCAGTTAAATAAGCTTTAGAGGCTCTGAAAAGGGTTTCTTTGAAGGCTTTCATATTCACATTAGAACCCTGAGTTATTTCAGGGAATACATCTGGTTTCAGTCCTGGGAATTGGATCTTCCAATGGCATTTCAGACTTTCTAGTGGCATCCATTGTTCCCTCTAATTGGCTTGGAAAATGTCTTGTGACACTTCTATAGGCAGAAACAAGTGATACAAGTTGGCAAACCTTAAACCAAGTCTCAAATAAGCACATGCCCAAGCATGGAAGATCAAAAAATTACAAGAGGGTTGATGCCTGTCATTTCTCTCCACCCACCTCCTCTTGGAGCATGCACCCTTCCCCTGCAGCCCTACAAGCCAGACAGTCCTACTCTTTGCATTAGCTGCTTAGGTCCCAGGTTAACTATTACTGGGTCCAGGCCCTCCAAGAGCCCAAGTCCTCCACAATTCCTGGCTATTTGCTGCTGTTCCTCCAGCTCAGTTTTAAGACTTCACATGTATTTACAATTACAGCACATTTTTACACTTGTAAACTCCTTTTGAGGTGGGTATAATTCTAATATTTAGAGATTAAAAAGTGGTGCTCAGAGAAGTTAATTAATTAATTGCCTAGACTGGCACAGGAAAATATCGAGTCAGACAAATGAACCCATCTACAAAACAGAAACAGACTCATAGACATAGAGAACAGACTTCTTGTTGCCAAGGGGAAGGAGGGGAGGGAGAGAGATGGACTGGGAATTTGAGTTTGGTAGATGAAAACTTTTACATTTAGAATTGGATAAACAACAAGGTCCTAATGTATAGCACAGAGAACTATATTCAATATCCTGTAATAAACCATAATGGAAATGAATATTAAAAAAAGGAATATCTAGATGTGTAGAACTGAGTCACTTTGCTGTGCAGCAGGGATTGGCACAACATGGTAAATCAACTCTACTTCAATAAAAAAATTCTTAATTAAATTAAATTAAAATTTTAAAAAAGTATTTAGCCAGGTCTTCCACCTAGGTCTTGTGTTTTTTGTCCCTATACCCAGCTTCCATGTTCTCTCTGGGTCAGCCTCACATGCTTGCCCTGGGACTGCTCTCAGTCCTCCGTTGTCTCTTCTGATCTTACCTTCTCATCTCAGCTTCCTTCCTAACCCTTATATAACTTTCTTCCCAATAGCTTTGTTCTAAAGCAAATAGTACTATTTTGGTAGTGAAGTATCTTTTGTTTGTTTTGTTTTTTAAGTAATTAAAATAATGTCAAAGTGGAAAAGAGGATTAATGAAAGAGAGAGACAGAACTCTCATCAGAACCATCAGGTGCTTGCTTTGGCACATCTGAGAAAGTACAGGAAAATACAATATTGCAATTTATTTGCAAGACATTTAAGCTGCTTATGTTGATTTCTTGTTAAATCAGACTGGGAATTCAGCTAACTCTTGTTGACTTATAAAACCAAAATTCTCTCTTTAGCTTATGACAGATGATAAATAAATGCTGATGACTGATCTGTTACAATTTTCCCTTTTATTTAAATCCTCAGAAACCTACAGTTTGCCTGAAATAAGTCAATGCTCTTCAAAAGCCTAATGGTCATATTTAATTTATGTTAAGTCAGAGATGCCTTCTTTCTAATCAGTGATTACATGAAAAAATCTTGTAACAAGCTTCTACACCCGAAGATTGACTAAACACCGAATAACCAATCTTAAATGTGGGCTTGTCCTCCTGATTTCTCAGTGTCAGAGAATATACACACACACATACATATATATGATATATATATACACATATCCTTATGCATTTATCCTTATATATATATATCTTTATATACATATATCTCCTTATATACATTCTAACATATATTTTTAAATATATATATCACAATATCCATCTATATCCTTACATATATTCATATATATATATATATATCCATACACACACACATATATACATATATATATAAAGCAATCTATGAAACCCAAAGTTATTAGATCCAAATCATGGAGTTTGGGTAATGGTTTCCAGAACTAACAGATCAAAAACCAATTGAATAATTGATTATGGAAAAAGCCTAAATCACGATTAAATAAATAAGGAGTTGGATTCTGTGTAAAGCTGCATGTGTAATTCGTTTTTTTTAATTGAAGTATAGTTGATTTACAATGTTGTGTTAGTTTCTGGTGTACAGCAAAATGATTCAGTTATGTATATCTTCTCTTTCATATTCTTTTCTATTATAGTTTATTACAAGATATTGAATATAGTTCCTTGTTCTATACAGTAAGACCTTGTTGTTTATCTATTTTATATATAAAAGTTTATATCTGCTAATCCCAAACTCCTAATTTATCCTCCCCTTGCTTTCCCCTTTGGTAACCATAAGTTTGTTTTCTATGTCTGTCAGTCTCTTTCTGTTTTGTAAATAAGTTCATTTGCATCATTTTTTTTAGATTCCACATATGTGATATCATATGATATTTGTCTTTCTCTGACTTGCTTCACTTAGTATGACAGTCTCTAGGTCCATCCATGTTGCTGCAAACAGCATTATTTCGTTCTTTTTTATGGCTGAGTAATATTCCATTGCATATATATACCACATCTTCTTTATCCATTCATCACTGATGAACATTTAGTTTGTTTGCATGTCTTAGCTATTGTAAATAGTGCTGCTATGAACATTGGGGTGCATGTATCTTTTTGAATTAGTTTTCTCAGGATATATGCCCAGCAGTGGGATTGCTAGATCATATGGTAACTCTATTTTTAGTTTTTTAAGGAACCTCCATACTGTTCTCCATAGTGGCTGTACAAATTTACATTCCTACCAACAGTGTAGGAGGGTTCCCTTTTTCTCCACACCCTTTCCAGCATTTATTATTTGTAGACCTTTTGACGATGGCCATTCTGACTGGTGTGAGGTGATACCTCATTGTAGTTTTGATTTGCATTTCTCTAATAATTAGCCATGTTGAGCATCTTTTCATGTGCCTATTGGCCATCTGTATGTGTTCTTTGGAGAAATGTCTATTAAGGTCTTCTGCCCATTTTTAGATTGGGTTTTTTTTTGATATTGAGCTATGCAAGCTGTTTGTATATTTTGGAAATTAAGTACTTGTCAGTCACAACATTTGCAAATATTTTCTCCCATTCCATAGATTGTCTTTTCATTTTCTTTATGGTTTCCTTTTGCTGCGCAAAAGCTTATGTTTGATTAGGTCCCATTTACTTAATTTTGCTTTTATTCTTTTTGCCTTTGGGAGACTGACCTAAGAAAACACTGCTACAATTTATGTCAGAGAATGTTTTGCCTATGCTATCTTCTAGGAGTTTTATGGTGTCATGTCTTATATTTAAGTCTTTAAGTCATTTTGAGTTCATTTTTGTGTATGATGTGAGGGAGTGTTCTAACTTCATTGATTTGCATGTGGCTGCCCAGCTTTCCCAACACCATTTGGTGAAGAGACTGTCTTTTCCCCATTGTATATTCTTGCCTCTTTTGTAAAAGATTAACTTACTATAGGTGTTTGGGTTTATTTCTGGGCTCCCTGTTCTGTTCCATTGATCCATATGTGTGTTTCTGTGCCATTACCAAGCTGTTTTGATTACTGTAGCTTTGTAGTATTCTCTGAAGTCTGGGAGGGTTATGCCTCCTGCTTTGTTCTTTTTCCTCAAGATTGCTTTGGCAATTCTGGGTCTTTTGTGGTTCCATATATATTTTAGGATTATTTCTAGTTCTAGTTCTGTGAAAAATGTCATGGGTAATCTGATAGGGATTGCATTAAATCTGTAGATTGCTTTGAGTGTATGGTCATTTTTACAATACTATAATCCCTCCACCCCAAGATCATGAGATATCTTTCCATTTCTTTGAATCATCTTCAATTTCCTTTATCAATGTTTTTTAGTTCTCAGCATATAAGTCTTTCTGTGTGTATAATTCTTTGTGTAAGGAATTCTTACCTCTGACTGACAATGTGCAAACAGAACATGGTTCAGAGGAAAGGAAGTAGGTTCCACACTCTCTGACTATTGAGCAAGCTACTTAATCTCACTGAACTTGTTTCCTCATTTGTAACATGAGTGTAACAGCATTATTTACTGCAATGGGATGTTGTGAGGGTTTAACAATATAGTGCATGTAAAGTACCTGGCACGTGCTTTGAAGTACTCAATTAAAGAAAAAAAACTAATTGAGTTCAAACATTCATTAGGTTTGGAATCAAATGCAAGGCTTTTCTATACAGTAAAAGACTCTAGCAAAACTCTATACTATTAGGTAATAATTATAACTCTTACAAGTGTATGTCATTTTATAGTTTGCAAAGTAAATAGACTGCAAAGTGTAGAATGAGTTACTGAACCAAAAGATTGAGGTTCTAACACCAGTTTTGCTAGAACTGTGATCTTCAGTATGACTTAATCTCTCTGAGACTCATTTTCATGTCTCTGAGTGGAAAGGATACAACCTGCTTCAGAGGATCATGGTGATGATTAACTGTGACAAGGAAGGTAGTATGAGTGGCAGAGTGACTAGCATATGGTTTCCTCTTCTTTCTCAATCCTATTTAAGACATAAGCAAGGCCAGTGAAACTCACCAAAGTGTTTGAACATAAGTGGATTCTAAAATAAGAAAAGTTGGGGCTTCCCTGGTGGCGCAATGGTTGAGAGTCCGCCTGCCGATGCAGGGGACACGGGTTCGTGCCCCGGTCTGGGAAGATCCCACATGCCACGGAGTGGCTGGGCCCGTGAGCCATGGCCGCTGAGCCTGTGCATCTGGAGCCTGTGCATCTGGAGCCTGTGCTCTGCAACGGGAGAGGCCACAACAGTGAGAGGCCCATGTACCACAAAAAATAAATAAATAAAATGAGAAAAGTTATGTGAATATATATATTTGAAAGATAAATAATACTATCAAATTATTTCAATTTTCAAAAGCACAGTAATTTGAAATAGTGTAAATCATTTCCTACATCCTCAGGCACACCCACATGTTCCACATTTTTGCAACTGTTTTCTGTTATGGATTGTTGTTTTAATGTAAATATTCCTTTTTTCCTGATGAAATATTATTTCTTTGGGGTAGTCTTTCTAATAAAATTGTCACTTATCATAAAATCATCACTGCCAATTTATTTCTTTTCACATTTTCCTCATCTGTACAAAGCCACAGAAGCATGGTTGGCATTTCTTATTCAAAACACATCAATAATGTTGGAGGCCAGGCTAACTTATCTTTTTTCTTTCAAACTGAAGTCAACTGTTGTAACATTTGGAATATAATGGAAAGCCTGTCAGATATTCAAATAATAGTAGAACAGTGTTTATCAAAATCATTATGCTCAGGAAAAAAATTGGCAAAAACCTTGGATATCTAAAGTAAAAAAACATGATTTTTTTTCAGATTACCTTGTTTAAGATTTCAACCCCTAATGAAAAAAAAAAAAAAAATGTGGCCAGTACTGAACAAAATATGCTAAATCCAAGAACAACATAATTGGAATTGTTAATATGACAGAGTAAAACAGTAAAAGTTATAACAGCTTCATGTTCCATAGTTAAGAGAAATCCATGTTTCAAATATTCTCTCTCTCCTAATAAGATAAATTATTATTCAGCAGAATGTCACCCAGAAGTAAAGAATTTTCCTAAAATAAAATTTCTCTTTTCCTAAATAGCTGAATTAGTGATTCATTGCTTTTCTGTTTGGGGAATAAAATGTCATTTTTCAGTTGAACATAACTTCTGATAGGCTATTTGAAGATATAAAAAGTACATAAATGAAATGGTATAGTGTAAAAAAGAAAAAGGCCTTTAGCCACTCTTCCATATAATTAGGTCAGTAAGAATATAGGTCAGATTGGTCATGGATAATTACAGTAATAATTAAACAAAGTCACCACAAAAGTATAATTCCCAAGTCAGTGAAACATAAGTGTAATCCAACTAAAGATTGTAATATAGCTGAAAAATCATGTATTGATCAGAAAGACTGATGCTACAAAATCATAGTCTTTTACAAACATTGGCAGTGCCTCCCCAAATTGTCTCAAGTAAAAGAAATAAGAAATTTAGCCACACAAATAACCACTACATAATTTGTCATTTTTCTTGTGGGATCTTTATATATGTGCTTTGTCTTTATAATGTGTCAACGGCCTCCTAGAATTTAACTTAAGCATCACTGAGATAGCCTGGAAGCTTCTGCAGGGATGGAATAGGGTCATTTAGGGAAAGACATGTCACCTTCTTCTGAGAAGAGAAGAAAAGAATTTAAGTCCAACACCGTCTGGTTCCAAAACTCTTTCATTAATATGTGGCCTTTAGAAATGCTATGGCATAAATCATCTTGGATGGGTGCAATTTCAGAATCATTTATTCCAATTCAATTCAGGACAAGGAGCGTCTGTAGATCAAATAGCTTTCTAAACCCAAATTACACAGTGGACTGATAAGCTATCAAAGTGAAATTCTGTCATTGACAGTGGAAGCTAGGCAGAGGAGGAGGGAAAAGGAAAAGAAAGATGCTCAAATTCATCTAGTGAGAAAAAAGTCACGGAAATGAGCATGAACAGATTAATTTCATGCCTTTCTAAGAGACTCTGCTCCAAGAAGTTGATTTTCAAATTTGCTTCAAGATAACTGTCTACAATAAAATTCTCAGACCTCTGCCCAGAACTGCTAAGCTACAGTATGCCCAGGGAAGAAATCTGGTAACCTGGCAATCTGTACATATAAGAAGGCTGTTAGCGAGTCTTTTCAGATAACTTTGGGATACATTGTTTGAAAAGAGAATGTCAAGTTATTAGCTGAGAAGATGTGTTTATATGCTTATTGTGATATTCTGAGCTTTGGGAATAGTGAGCCTAATTCCTAATGAGATCATAATCCAGTTGTTGCAGTCAGAATAGGAACTCTGATTCAGACGAGCAGAACAAAAATATCAAGGCCTCATGATGTGTGGTGAGAGCTTAAGTGGACTCTAACTATTAAGTAACTCTAGTTATTAAGAAGTTCAGGCAAGTTACAGTCTATTACCAGTTGCAATTACTTTAAACAAACAAGAGCATCCTGATATCTGCAATATGAAGACATGACTGCAAATCTTGACTTTTTCAGCCACATTTTTTTTTTTGTTTGTTTGTTTGTTTTTGCGTTATGCCGGCCTCTCCCTGCTGTGGCCTCTCCCGTTGCGGAGCACAGGCTCCGGACGCGCAGGCTCAGCGGCCATGGCTCACGGGCCCAGCCGCTCCGCGGCACGTGGGATCTTCCCAGACCGGGGCACGAACCCGCGTCCCCTGCATCGGCAGGCGGACTCTCAACCACCGCGCCACAAGGGAAGCCCTCAGCCACATTTTTATCATCTATACAAGGAAGTGATGATACCCAATTTATAGATGCCTGTTATAAGAGCCGATACACTTAGTAAGTTAAATAATGTGTTTTGAAAGTGCTACATAAATGTAAGGGATTATGACTACCAGGTAAAGAGGATGAGGGCAAGTGTTGGTGTCAGGGGAGTCCAACAAGGTATGTCCTTAATGGTGGGTGGTGAAGCACCACAATGGGAATGCGGATGGAAGAACCGGACAATGCAGTCAAATGGCAGCAGATAACATAGTCCCCTCTAGCGGCCTGTAGTTCACCTGCGACTACCGTCTCCAGGTACTGTACAGAGAGAAGTAAGATTCAAGTTACTTGGGGACGAACTGGGTAGCTGGAAGGCTACCAAGATAAGATCCAGACATATGGGAAAAAATTCATTGCCCACTTCCTGGAAATGGAATGTATGATGGGAGTTTTATGCAACAAAAGTTATTAGCCCTGAAAGCACAGTCAGAATAGGAAAACAAAAGTGAGTTATTCCTAAAATTTCAATTCCCCTTGGTCAATTCTGGCAAAGCTGAGGGTACAAATGGAAATAAAATCTCAGCTTAAAGAGTGGAGAGATTTAGGAAGCTAGAGGTTTATACACAAGGGCTGGTAAACCAAACTAAGGAGGCAACACTTATTCACACAAAATGGTATTTAACAGAGACATCTGCTGCCAGCAAAAAGATCCAGAGGTTTTAAGCACACATGGCTTTTTACGTACCAGGCAGGTAAGGTACAAAAATGGGGGGATGTGAGTATTGTTAGAATTTATCAATAAAATGCAATGGCTTAAATGCAGTCAAATTCAGATTTTTTATAACCTACTGACAAACCAGAATAATCTCCGAGCTAAATTAAACCCTGAGTGAACAGGTGTTTCACCTAGCCCATTAATGGCCTAGGGAAGGGGGCACAGATATAGATAATGTGATATCTTCATTTACTATTAAAAGATTTTTTTAACCTTCAGATTCAGATTTAAGGAATATTCAGTTAACACCTGCTATAATCCAGGCACTAGATGAGGCCCTCCCATATACATTTAATGTGCAGGTAATTAGGGAAGAATCAAAGTAATGTGATGATGCCACTCCCAGAAAAATCCCAAAACTCTGACTAAAGTAACAATATATGTTATTACTAGCAATAACAATCAAGTAAAGAAATTAAGTTAAACATAATTAAGCAATGCCGAGAAAACAATTAGAGCTACACGTATTAGAACGTTTAGCCTTTTAAATATAGGTATATTCTCCTGAGAACTTAATTACATCCTAGGCATTAAAGAACATAAACTACCCCAAGTGAAAGCATATAACATAAAACACAAAATCCCACTAACACATACTAATTTCAAGGTCTTGCATGAGAATTCTAACCTTCTTGGAAGTATTCACGACGAATTTTAAATACCTGCATTCATTGCTGCATTTAAAAGGAATTGTACCACCTCTTGAAAAACAGGAATAGAGTGCCCTCTAGAGTCTTGCTTGTATTTTTAATACCAAATCAAGGGGAAATTGTTTTGACAATTTCTGGGTATGTTCATTAAAATTTAGAAATGTGGCAAATTTGTTTATTGCTGCTACAAAAATGGTATGTATCTACAAAATTTAATATAATTATTTTCCCCCAAGAGAAATCTTTGAACATTACTTATCTACATAGAACGAAAAAAACTAAAGTTTTTATTTAATATGTGTTGAATTTTTATTTTACTTTTTCTATGGCCTACACATACAAATATATTTGAAGCAAATCTAATAACAGTAAGCTAGTTTCATCTTTTATTTATACATATTGTTTATATTATGCATTCATTTCAGTCTGTAAGTTCTCAAAACAATGTTTGTTAATGTAACATTTGAAGCCTCTACCTTAAACTGAGACAATGCATGAGGATAACTAATTAACGCTTTTACAAATAAATGAATCAACCTACAATGATTAAAATAGAGGCGTAACTAGTAATGCCCTGTTTAAGACACACAGATCAGGATGAAGGTATAACAATAGGCATAATAGGAGCAGGTTTCTAAATAACATGTGAAGGCTGAAGCTGCAGACTTTGAACCAGAAGCTAAAATTCAAAGTCTAAAACGATGAACAGTTACTTCCTTCAGTTTAACAAGAGATAGGCTTTGACTTAATATCCAGCTATCCACTCTTTATCAATAAAGTCAGGGATCCAATTTCCTTATCTCTAAAATGGGAATAATTTTGAAATCCGAGCTTATTGCATATATTTGTATGGATCAAATGTGAAAATTTATAGAATGGCTTTATAAATTACAAAGAACTCTGTGTGTGTTATTATTTCTGTTCTTTATATAAAATTAAGAAGATTAGTAAATTTGGCTTAATGAGGCCATCCTTAAATAAAAACATTAAGCATTCTCCTGGTATTATCACTGGCCACTCTTCAAGATTTTTGCCGGTGTTCCCTCTTTGCACATATATTAACTGTTCCTCAAATATAAGTGTTTTACATATTCTTTGGGACATTTCCCCATGATCTTTTTCTTTCCACTTGAAATTCTTCCTAAGGAATCTCTTTCCTTCCAGTGTCTTCAAATACCTTCTACGGTCTGGAAACACTTAAATTTACCTCTACAAACTAACTTCCTAACATCTAGATTCATATTCCAGCTGCCTATTTACACCTCCTTCATCCACAGCATCAGAGGAGCCGTGGGGCTGAAATCAAAGACATGATATGTTTGAGGCAAGATGCTTTCAGTACAAAGTGAGTCAAAATATACTTAGAACTATCCTCCCCAGCCACAGCTGGACTAGGAGAAATGACTAAGAGTATGTAAGGGCACCAGAGGCACCCTGATAAATCCACCCTGGTACCACTCAGATCAACTTGTGCCCTACATTAAATACAATCCATCACTGAATATTCAAGGCATTTGCTTCTTCAGAAAGCTTAATACACAAGTGATAGAGGCACAAGCTACAGATGCTACAACTGCTACCCAAACTGAAATTCATACTCATCATCTTACTTCTCTGTCACCCTTTGTGTATTTTTCTCTCCCTTCTACCAGGTTGCTCACTCTCTCCTCAGCTTATCCAAGTTGCTTACCTAGTGGAATAACCCAGATCTTCAACCTGAGAATCTGAGCTTTTATTTGCTTTGTTTTTATCATGCTATGGTCACTACAACTGTTGATTCATCATTATCACCAGCTGTGAAAGCACCAGTGCATCTCCTCAACTCCATTGTTTAGTAGCAGTCCTAGCTCTTTGTGATCTTGAGGCTCATTTCCCCCCATGAATATAGTAATTCTTTTCTTCAGTTGCTGGTCCACTGGCGTGAGGAGCCCATAATAAATCAGTGTTCTCTTTTCATTCTTTTGAAGCAGTCACAACTTCAGGTTCACTAGATACTTCCTTGTATTGCTGAGTAAAAGAATTCTCCTAATTTAGCAGCTAAGCTTTCAAGAAAGGAAAGTGCAAATTGCACAGGTGGACCTCAGAGAGTGAATGGTGAGAGGGACCAGTTCTATATCAATGTCTTGGTTCCTGGACCTGTGTGTTTTAGCCATGAGAACACCTCATTATATATCAGCCAGTGATTCAAGGCAATCTTGAAGGGAACTGGCTGAGCCATTCCATAATTATAATCATCCAGTTGTTTCCAGGGGATGTGATGTGTGGTAGGACAAGAGGGCCTCTTGGCCGGGCACCCACTTTCACACCTCTTTCTCTATGAAATGAGTTCCTCGATCTGAGAGGATGTTATATGGTATTGTTTTAGTAAATCACACATTGTGTAAGTGCTCGAATGGTGGTGTTGCAGAAGTACTGTTAGAAGGAAAGGTAAACCATATTTAGAGAAGACATCAATTTGAATTTGATAGTAGGGAAGAATTACTATCATCTTCAGGATGGAAGGGGGTTGGTGTAATCAACTTGCTCTCATGTGACTGGTTGATCTTATTGAGGGATGATAATATGTCAGGACCTTACCACTGATCTCTGCTTCTAATAGATTCAGCATTCAGCGGCAGCAGTATCAGCCATGGTGAGTAGGACTCCACGTATCGAGGCCATGTACAGTCTCCATCCCTACCACCATTTCTACTCTGTTTTGAGCCCACTGCATAAGCACTGAGATGGCTGAGGACAGAAGCTGACCAACATCCACCAGAAGGATGATTCTGTCCACCTGGTTGTTCAGTCTTTCTGCTGTGTTAGATGCATTCCAGTGAACAATAATAGAGATAGGAAGAGTCACACACTCATATGTCCAGCCCATTCTTCCTTGGACCTTCCTGCCCGCAATCTTCTAATCTTGCCTATTCCAGCCTCCTGACCAAGCCAAGACATTCACCACCTTCTTGGGAGGTATATCTAACTCAGTTCATTTCTCTTTCATACAAAGTAAACAACCATGTGTAAACCTCACACCTTTGCTCACTGAGAATATTCACTCCTTCCCAACGGTCCTTTAGGGCCACCTCTGAGCTGTAGGGAGATAGCAGCCCATATTTGGTTCCACATATGGAGCCAAACTATCTATAAAATAGTTCAATATATATAAGTTCAGAGAGATATATTAGTGCAATAGAGGTAGGTAAAACAGAACTTGGGTCACCTGTTGACATCATTTATTTGCCCTTGTGACTTCCTTGGGCCTGATCCCCAAAATGCAGTTTCCATTTGTCTTAGTTCATTTGGGATGCTATAACACAAATACCATAAACTAGATGGCTTGTAAACAACATTTATTCCTCACAGTTCTGGAGGCTGGGAAGTCCAAGATCATGTCAGCAGATTCGGTGTCTGGTGAGAACCCACTTCCTCATAGATGGTTGCATTTGAGCTATAACATCACATGGCAGAAGAGGCAAGGGAGCTTTCTCAGGCCTCTTTTGTAAGAGCACTAATTCTGTTCATGAAGGCTTCACCCTCTGACCTAATCACCTCCCAAAGACCTCCATCTCCTAATACTATTATTTTTGGACTTAGGATTTCAACATATGAATTTTAGGGGGACACAAACATTCATATTATAGCACCATTTTACAATGAATTATCACTTTGCTCATCCAAACTTTACAATTCAGTGATCTATGCAGGTTGTGGTACAGCTGATGGGCAGGTGCTCAGTCTCTGCTAGTGCTCAGCAATGCACCAGAAACAGCTGCTGGTAACTCTTTCCCAGTGGAGGAAATGGCCTCGTTCTAAAACCCTAAGGGTCTGTGCTGCAACTTGCCTGTTGGGGCTTCTGGATACTCCATATGGAGTCCTTATCTACTTCTTGCACCATTGGATCTACCTGAGAGACAGGGCAACTTGCACTACAGCCTGGACCTGCTGGAGAGCCCTCTTTTGCTATGGGTCCCACTTGAAATTGGCAACCATCAAAGTCACCCCCCAGATGGGTCAAAACAGTATTTTTTTTTTTTTGGAGTATAATTGCTTTACAATGTTGTGTTAGCTTCTGCTGTATAATGAAGTGAATCAGCTATATGTATACCTATATCCCCTCCCTCTTGGATCTCCCTCCCACCCCCCCATCCCACCCATCTAGGTCATCACAGAGCACTGAGCTGAGCTCCCTGTGCTATACAGCAGGTTCTCACTAGCTATCTATTTTACACATGGTAGTGTATTTATGTCAAACCTAATCTCCCAATTCGTCTCACCCTCCTCTTCCCCCACTGTCTCCACATGTCCGTTCTCTACATCTACATCTCTATTCCTGCCCTACAAATAGGTTCATCTGTACCATTTTTCTAGATTCCACATATATGCATTAATATACAATATTTGTTTTTCTCTTTCTGGCTTACTTCACTCTGTATGACAGACTCTAGGTCCATCCACATCTCTTCAAATGACCCAATTTCATTCTTTTTTATGGCTGAGTAATATTCCATTATATATATGTACCACATCTTCTTTATCCATTCATCTATTGTTGGACATTTGGGTTGTTTCCATGTCTTGGCTATTGGAAATAGTGCTGCAATGAACATTGGGGTGCATGCGTTCTTTCGAATTATGGTTTTCTCTAGGCATATGCCCAGTAGTGGGATTGCTGGGTCATATGGTAGTTCTATTTTTAGTTTTTTAAGGAACCTCCATATTGTTCTCCATAGTGGCTGTACCAAATTACATTCCCACCAACAGTGTAGGATGGTTCCCTTTTCTCCACACCCCCTCCAGCATTTATTATTTGTAGACTTTTTTTCATATAAATTTACCCTTTCTTTTCTTTTTTTTTTAACATCTTTATTGGAGTATAATTGCTTTACAATGGTTAGTTTCTGCTTTACAACAAAGTGAATCAGTTATACATATACATACATCCCCATATCTCCTCCCTCTTGCATCTCCCTCCCTCCCACCCTCCCTATCCCACCCCTCTAGGTGGTCACAAAGCACCGAGCTGATCTCCCTGTGCTATGTGGCTGCTTCGCACTAGCTATCCATCTTACATTTGGTAGTGTATACATGTCCATGCCACTCTCTTACCTCGTCCCAGCTTATGTAGACTTTTAAATGATAGCCATTCTAACTGATGTGAGGTGGTACCCCATTGTAGTCATTTCTCTAATAATTAGTGATGTTGAGCATATAAAAAAAAAGAATGCCTATATGTGTATAACTGAGTCACTTTGCTGTACAGCAGAGATTTGCACAACACTGTAAATCAAATATATGTCAATAAAATTTTTTTTAAAAGAAATGAAAAAAAGAGACATTACAACTGATGCTACATACCACACAAATACCAAGAACATACAATGAAGAAAGAATAGTCTTTTCAATAAATGGTGCTTGGAAAACTGAATATCCACTTGCAAAAGTATGAAATCGGACCCTTATATTATACCATACACAAAAATTAACTTGAAATCTATTGAAGACTTTTAATATAAGACCTGAAAACATAAAACTCCTAGAATAAAACATAGGTGAAAAGCTCCTAGAATAAAATATAGGATAAACGCTGAAACAATAAAACTCTTAGTATAAAACAAAGGGGAAAAACTCTTCGACATTGATCTTGGTAATCGTTTCTAAATATTAGACCAGAAGTACAGGTAACAAAAGTAAAAATAAACAAGTAGGAGTACGTCACACTAAAAAGCTTCTGCACCACAAAGGAAACAACTAGCAAAACAAAAAGGCAACCTACTGAATGTGAGAAAATATCTCTAAACTGTATATCTGATAGGGGTTAATATCTGAAATACTCAAGGAACTCACACAACTGAATAGAAAAACAACAACAAAAAAAAATCCTGATTTAAAAATAGGCAAAGAACTTGAATGGACATACAATGGACAAAAGGTATATGAAAAGGTGCTCAACATCACTAATCATCAGAGAAATGCAAATCAAAACCACAATGGACTATCACCTCAAACCTGTTAGGAAGTTTATTATCAAAAGGACAAAAGATAAGATGTGTTGGCTAGGGTGTGGTGAAAAGGGAACACTTTTGCACTTGATGGAAATGTAAATTGGTACAGCCGTTATGGATAATAGTATGGAGTGTCCTCAAAAGATTAGAAATAGAACTACCATATTATCCATTAAGCCCACTTCTGAGTGCATATCCGAAGGAAATCAAATCAGTATCTTGAGGAGGTATCTGAATGCCCCTGTTCATTGAAGCTTTATTTGCAATAGCCAAGATATGGAAACAACAACCGAAGTATCATCAATGGATGAGTGGATTTTTTAAATGTGGTATATATACAATGGAAAATCAGTCAGCCATAAAAAAGAACACCATTTACAAAAACATGGATGAACCTGGAGGACATTATGCTAAGTGGAATAAGCCAGACAGAGAATACAAATACTGTATGTTCTCACTTACATGTGGAATCTAAAAAAGTTGAACGCATAGAAGCAGAGAGTAGAACACTAGTTTCCAGGGGTTAGAGTGAGAGAACAGGGATGTGTTGGTCAAAGGGTACAAACTTCAAGTTGTAAGATGAATCAGATCTGGGGATCTAATATACAGCATGGTGATTACCAGTAATAGTACTGTATTGTATACTTGAAATTTTCTAAGAGAATAGATCTTAGGTTTTTTCACAAAAAGAAAAAAAATAGTAACTATGTGAGGTAATGGATGTGTTAACTTGATTACAGTAGTTATTTCACATATATACATATATTAATTCATCACATTGTACATCTTAAAATACAATTGTATTTGTCAATTATAATTCAGTAAAGCTGGAAAAAATTAATAGATAACACACTCAGTAAAGTTTAACAAGAAAGCAAGAAGTGGAGATTTTCCCAGTTACCAAGTATGTCTATTCCAATTATACATTCAGGAACCAAGGAAGAAAACACCAGCTATGCTCTACGGTCCAGTGTAACTCAAATTTAGGCTAAGCCTCCATCTATCACCTGGCCACCGTAAGCTCCCATTTTGATTGGTGGATCATGGTGAATATGGGGTACCCAGAAATAATATCAATTCGTAACCTGTATCTAGTAATCTCTGAAAAGTCAGGGTATTTCCTTTTCCCCAGTGTCCAGTCCCCCTAGTAGTGGCCCTTTGAGAAAGGCTTGGAAGAGAATTCACAGTATTTACCTGGTGGCTGTGTGCAGCATCCTTCCTCAAGAGGACCTCGTCTCCTCTTCCGTCAAGGAGTGTGAACTAATTTGGGTCTAGAAATTAGGTAGAAATTCATCACTATCTGTAAGGTCGGATCTTAACAGATGGCACCGCGAAACAGAGGAAAGCTTCAAGTGAGCTTTATTAGGGAGCGCTCCCGGGCGAGGTTCACTGGTCCGAGAGAAAGGGGCCAGAGAAGTCGCACCCGGGCGAGGGTTGGGCAAGATTTTATAGGGGAAGAAGGGAAAGGGCTGTGGTGAATGTGGGAGGGCGCAGGTTATTCCTTATTTGGTGGTCTTTTCGGGTATCCTGGTGGACCGTTAGTCCCGCCCCTCGAAAGGCGGGAAGGCTGGGCTGGGTTCAAAGTCCCCAGGTCAGTTCCTGGAACTGGGTGGTCCGGAATGTCTCCAGGGCAGTTTCTGGAACTGGGTGGTCCGGAGAATTTCGGTCTGATGCAACCTGTGAATCTGACTGTGTTCCCCTGCCTCGGGCCAGTTGGCCTTACATCCCGACATCTTTGGTGTAATGGGTTGGCGTTCTGATCTCTGGCTACTTCATGCTGAATGGGGGCGTCGAAAGGGGAGTCGGGCGACCAGAGGTCCGAGGCTTAGGGGAGACCAGTGGGGGGTTCTGTAGGAAGCAAGGTGTAAGGACCGAGGAGCATTTGGTTTGTGGCCACCCGAGAGACTTCCTCCACGCGCCTGCGAAGGAACCTAAGAAAACAGGGAGCAAGCATGCTACGAAGAGGGTGCTGTCCGGTTTTGAAAGAGGGGTGTCGAAGAGTCCCTCTCTCGGCGGGCTTGAGGGCCTCTACGACTTGAGGGCAGGAGTGGGAAGGGGAGGTCCCGGTATCGGAGCTAGGCAAGAGGGAGGCCGGGTTTAGGCGGGGGAAGAGGTCGAGGGAGATAGCAGGGTTTTCAATGAATAGCAGGTGGAACTCCTGGATGCGGGAGTGGCCCAGGAGGGAGAGACTTGTGGCCTAGGAGGTCGACCAGCCGGTGGGAGGAAAACACGGTCAGTGGGTGGGCCAAAGTCAGTTTGAGTGTTTGTTTGGTCAGTTCGGCTGCCGCTGCTAGGGCCCGAAGGCATGGTTGCCATCCCCGAATGGTTGGCTCTAGCTGTTTGGAGAGGTAAGCCACGGGGCGGTAGGAATGCCCTACAGGCTGGGCAAGGAGTCCAGTGGCTATTCCGGCCCGTTCATCCACAAAAAGGTGAAAAGGTCTGTTTGGGTTAGGCAGAGAAAGGGGAGGAGAAGATATCAGAGCGTTACGGAGGGTGAGAAAGGCCTGTCGAACGGCGGAAGGAGAGGTGAGGGGGTCCTTGAGGGGTTTCTTTAGCGGCTAGATATAAGGGTTTAGCGAGGAGAACAAAGTTAGGGATCCAGTGTCGGAAAAATCCTATAAGGCCCAAAAAGGAGAGAATTTGTTCCGCTATTTCCGGAGGCTGGAGTTCACGGATAATCCGGGTGCGATCAGCTGTTAGACCTTTTGTGGTAGGGGTATGGTGGAGCCCCAGGTAGGTTACAGAAGATACAGATAACTGAGCCTTGGCTGGGGAGACCCGATAACCGTGAGAGCCAAGGTAATTGAGGAGATCTGCAGTATGTTGTCTTGAGAGGCTGAGAGATGGGCTACAAAGGAGGAGGTCATCTACATATTGAAGGAGTGTGCTGGGGGTAAGGGAGCAGGAAGTGAGGTCCCGTGCGAGCGCCTGACCGAAGAGGTGAGGACTGTCGCGGAAGCCCTGGGGAAGAACTGTCCAGGTGAGCTGACTGGAAGTATGAATATCCGGATCCGTCCAGGTAAACGCGAAGAGGAAATAGGAGTCGGGATGTAGGGGGATAGTGAAAAAGGCATCTTTGAGATCCAGAACCGTAAAGTGGGTTGTGGATGGGGGGATATGGGAGAGCAAGGTGTATGGGTTTGGTACTACTGGGTGGAGAGGAATTATGGCCTCATTGATTATTCGGAGGTCCTGGACCAGGCGATAATCCCCAGAGGCCTTGCGGACAGGCAGGATGGGGGTGTTGCAGGGAGAGTCAGTGGGGATAAGGAGTCCCTGGTTTAGGAGTCTGGTGATAATAGGTTGTAGGACCCTAAGGTGAGTCTCAGAGATGGGAAATTGGGGCCTTGGTGGAAATTTGGAGGGGTCCTTTAGGCGGATGAGAACGGGGGAATGGTGTGTTGCTATTATGGGCTTAGAAGTATCCCAGACTTGGGGATTGATTGGGTTCGGTGTGACTGGAAAAGGGGGATAGGAGGGGGAGGGTTCTAGAGACAGGCCGAGAAGAGGAAGCAGGAGTTGGAAGGAGAGGACCTTAGGGTCAAGTCTAACCAGCTGGAAGGAGGCCCCTAAGTAGAAAAGGACATCTCGGCCTAGCAAGGGAACTGGGCAGGAAGGAATGAGTAAAAGGGAGTCCTTCGATATGACATGGGAGTGGACCGGTTTGAAGTGGGAAGGATGGTTTGCCATCAATACCCATGACCGAGATCTGGGAAGGAGAAACTGGCCCGGAATAAGTAGGCAGGACCGAATAGGTAGCCCCCGTGTCCACCAGAAATGAGATGGACTTACCCGCTACCTGTAGCATTACCCTGGGCTCGGCGAGGGTGACAGGGGTCTTCGAGTCCGGGCGCCATCAGTCGTCAGCCAATCCCAGCAGTTCGAGTGGTAATGCCGTTGGGTCGGCCTGCCCCCCGCGTGGAGACGCTGAGGGAGGGCCAGTCGTAGGGCAGTCACTCTTCCAGTGGCCCGTTAGCCCGCAGCTGGGACAGGGCTTAGAAGGAGGTTGGGGATTGGGACATTGGCGAGCCCAGTGGCTTTCTTTTCCGCATTTGAAGCAGGCCCCCGGCGGGGTTGCCTTTTGCGGACCCCGTGGATGCTGTGATCCACGGGAGATGGCTGGCCTTAGGGCGGCTACAAGAGCTTGGGTTTGGAGGGCCACCTTTTGGTGCATCCGAGCCTGTCGGCTGGATTCTGCCAAATCCTCACGACCATTATAGACTTTAAAGGCCATTTTTACCACATCTCGAATAGGGGTTTGAGGGCCGTCTTCTGCCCGTTTTAATTTCTTTCGGATGTCCGGGGCTGATTGGGTGATAAAATGGGTGGCCAGGACTGCTGCCCCTGCCGGGGTGTCGGGATCCAGCAGGGTGTAGAGAGTTAAGGCCTCTGTAAGGCGATTGAGAAAGATAGCTGGATTTTCGTTAGGTTCCTGGGTTATCTCTTTTCGTTTTTTCAAAATTGACTACCTTATGAGCAGCAGCCTGCATGCCAGCCAGGAGGCATTGGATCGGTCGCGTTTACGGCGGCCATCTCGGCCATCCTGATAAGTCCAGCCTGGATCGGTGCCAGGCACGGCAGTCGCTCCGACTGGCATGGAGTTGTCGGTAAGGTGAACCTGATCTGCATGGTCTCGGGCTGCAGTTTGAATTCTTTCCCTTTCGTCAGGGGTTAAGGTAGAGGACAGAACCACAAAGATATCGTGCCAGATTAGATCGTAAGCTTGAGATAGGTAGCGAAATTCTTTGATGTAGTGGGAGGAGTCGGCAGAGAAGGAACCTAATCGTTTTTCAATTTGAGAGAGGTCCTGGAGAGAGAAAGGGACATGGACTCTGACCAGTCCTTCCGCTCCTGCTACCTCCCCTCAGAGGGCAGAGGAGATTTGAATCTTGGGAGTCGTGAGAGCGTGTATGTGCACTAATTGGCGAAGCAAGGGGTGTGGGAGGAGAAACCGTTGAGGGAGGCGGGGGAGCGGTTGGAGGGGCCGGAGCGTGTTCGGGAGGAGGAGGGACCGCTTCAGGGTAGGGTGGAGGTTGGAGAGGAGTTCTGGAGCGGGGAGAGGCGAGGAATTCGGGAGGGTCGGTTAGTGGGGAGGAATCCAAGGGGATTGAGGTTTTGGATGGAGGAGATGTTTGTTTGGCAAGGAGGATTTGAGAGGTAGAACAATTGACGCAAAGGGAGGGGCGGGAGCGCAAATACCAAAATACCTGGACATAGGGGACCTCTGACTATTTGCCCGTCCTGCGGCAGTAATTTCTCTAGATCACGGAGGATGTTAAAATCGAAAGTTCCTTCAGGAAAATAGCGAGGGCTGTAAAATTGGCTAGGAGACCCCCCAGGGGCGTCTTAGGATCTGGATTCGATTGTGAGCTTCCCATGACCCCCAGTCTGTCCCTGAGTGAATGGAGAGGGAGAGAGGCGTCCCTGGTCTCAGTCTCCAATTCACGGCAGGTCGGAGGGCGGTCAGGCGATTGTGACGTCTCCACAATCACCCGAGGCCCGGCGGGTCGGAGAGCGGTCAGGCAATTGGGACGTCTCCACAGTTGCCCGAGACCCGGAGAGAGGACGGAGGAGTCCCTGACGCGGCCGCGATTAGGGACAGGGAGTCCGGTGGGCAGGGACTCTGGGGGTCGGAGGGAACAAGGGAGGGGGACTTACCCCGTTTTCTGCCGGATCGGGTGGATGAGTAGAGGTTCCCTGGTTGTCTCCTGGGGGAGGGGAGGAGCGGCCCGCGCGGTAACCCGCGGGGCTTGGTACCCCTCCCGGGTTTCGGCACCAAATGTAAGGTCGGATCTTAACAAACGGCACCGCGAAACAGAGGAAAGCTTCAAGTGAGCTTTATTAGGGAGCGCTCCCGGGCGAGGTTCACTGGTCCGAGAGAAAGGGGCCAGAGAAGTCGCACCCGGGCGAGGGTTGGGCAAGATTTTATAGGGGAAGAGGGGAAAGGGGTGTGGTGAATCTGGAAGGGCGCAGGGTATTCCTTATTTGGTGGTCTTGTCGGGTATCCTGGTGGACCGTTAGTCCCACCCCTCGAAAGGCGGGAAGGCTGGGCCGGGTTCAAAGTCCCCAGGTCAGTTCCTGGAACTGGGTGGTCCGGAATGTCTCCAGGGCAGTTTCTGAAACTGGGTGGTCCGGAGAATTTCGGTCTGATGCAACCTGTGAATCTGACTGTGTTCCCCTGCCTCGGGCCAGTTGGCCTTACACTATCCACAAGGTAACTGACGTCAGGTTTTCAGCCATCAGATCTTTCGTTTTTCCTGTTATGAGTAATTAAGCAGCATTTTAGTAGGTTGCTCATCTCTTTCACTCCTAGTGACACTGTGGTCAATTAGTCAAGACAAGATAGATCAGCAGGCACGTCATGACTGGGGACAGACGGGAGAAGCTATGAACTTAAGCAGAGGATGCTTATACACTGGAAAAAAATCAAGGTGGTATAAGCATGCTTCCACAAGGCTATACCAGATCAATCAACTTCACTGCAGTAGAAACCAGAATGAAACAATGAAGGGGCAAAACTCAGGCTAATGGAGAGTCCACCATGAGTAAATGTAAGCCCCACAACCAACACACACACACCTAGACACTCTCCTGAAATGGAGAAAGGAAAGTCCTTGGAGAAAGGAGAGAAACAGCCTTTTAGGAAGTTTGAAAATTGAATTAATTGACAATTTCCCCAAAAGAGGCTATTCTAGACAGAAGAGACTAAGTGAGTTTTAATAGGCAAAATTAAGTGTACTTCTCCTCCTCCCACCCCAGCCCACCATTCACAGGATTACAAAGAAAGATCAGTTCTCAAAATGAAAGGGTGTTACTTATTCTGGCCCAGTTGTGTTTTTAAGGTGTAACTTTTAATACAATGGCCCAGTGGGCTCAGGTGCTGGTATGCCATGGATTAAAGTGATGAGAGTTCATTGTTTTGACAGCATCTAAATCATTTTCTTAAACCCATAGCACCTTTTGACAAATAGTCCCCTCAGCTAACTAAAATTTATTGAATTTTTTACATAAGTTTTAATGTTCAGAAAAAGAAAATTAAAGGATTGTTTTGGTTTGCTTTCTATTTTCAGTCTCTTCTGTAACTTCTCTTTGCATGTAAATTTCACCCTTTAAAACAACAACGCCTTCACTAGACTATTTCTCCTTTCTAGAAGCATGTTATTTCTTTCCAGTCTTCTTGGTTAAGGATTTTAAATGAAGTCAACCCACAACCATATTTTCTTCATCATTAATTCTCTCTACAATCTCTTACATTTTAAATTTTGTTCCCACCCCTTCATTGAAATAATACTCTCAAAAATCTCCATGACTTCCGAACCATCTGATCCAATAGTAATTTCTCAACACTCAGTTTTCTTGACCTCTCTACAGACTCTTATGTTATTAAACCTACTCCTTACTAAGAGTTCATTTCAAAGACCTGATAATTCTTCATTCTAAATATTTCTTCTCTCAAAATCTTCCTTTCCATTTTTACTGTTAGTGCTTCAGTAGAACAGCTCTCCACTGCACTATTACAGATGGTTTTCACACTGCTTATCTCTTTTTAATCTATTTCTTTACACCACCACGATAATAATCTCCCATTTAGGTCCATCTCATATGTAACTCTTCCGTTTTGAAAAAAAATCCAAGGTTCCTGTTACCGCTCTGCTCGCTGCATGACAGGCTAATAAATCGGGAGACGAGGTGTTGAGACAAGGAATTGCGACTTTATTTGGAAAAGCCGGCAGACCAAGAAGACGGCAGATTACAGTCCCCAAAAAACCATCTTATCGGGGTCTGGATACCAGTTTCTTTTATAGAACAGAGAGTAGGGGGAGGTGAGGAAGCAAAGTAAAAAGGCCATTAGTTTTGCCTGGCTTGGCCAGCATCGGGAGGGGATGTG
Source organism: Orcinus orca (assembly GCF_937001465.1). Taxonomy (NCBI): domain Eukaryota; kingdom Metazoa; phylum Chordata; class Mammalia; order Artiodactyla; family Delphinidae; genus Orcinus; species Orcinus orca. The sequence goes on from NC_064565.1 coordinate 70,013,676, forward strand.
TTAATTTCTCCTTTTCTGCAGCCATTCACAGGTGGGAAGGGTCAGATTCTCTCCCTGTGAGCTGAACAAAGGCACTTTAGTTGAACATTCAGGCAGAGGGGCAGGCTTGTGTGATTATAATAACAAAAGCAATGAAAAGCAAAGGTTAAAGTCAAAGAAACAGATCCAACATGGGGTCAGAACTGGCTCTTCCCTGTTACATTCCTTTCATTTATTCCTACCTATGCTATTTAAACTAAATTATAAGGAATAGTATTTCTCAATCCTGGGTGCACAATAAAGTCCCTGAGGAGTTTTAAAAATATATGGATTCCTGACGACCTAGAGGGGTGGGATAGGGAGGGTGGGAGGGAGACGCAAGAGGGAGGAGATATAGGGATATATGTATATGTATAGCTGATTCACTTTGTTATAAAGCAGAAACTAACATACCATGGTAAAGCAATTATACTCCAATAAAGATGTTTAAAAAAATAAAAGGATTCCTCAGTCCCACAACAGCACCGGTAAATCAGACTCTCAGAGTGGAGCTCAGTGATCAGTATTTTTAAAGAGGTCTCCAAGTGATTCTAATGTGCAACCTAGGTTGAGAATCAGTGATCTGGAACTAGATCAAGTCAAAGTTAGAAGATACTGTCCTCCGCTTAGGGCAGTGGTGCATCACAATCACCTGGGGAAGCTTGTTAACATTCCTGAATTTCAAGCTTAGTGAATTAGAATCTCTGGTGGAGGTTTCTGAGAACTTCTATTTTTTAGCAAGATTTCTAGGCATTCTTATTTAGCCAAAATGGTCCTGGTTTAGTGACAAGCATTGGAAACCAATCACCTAGGAATGTTTCTCCATCTTTAATGTGCATATACATCACCTGAGAAATCTTGTAAAACTGCAGGTTTAATTCATTAAATGTAGGGTGGAATCTGAGATTCTATATTTCTAATAAGCTCTCAGTTCATGACTATACTGCTGGTCTATGGTTCACACTTTTGAGTAGTGTTAAAGAAAAAAAAATATTCAATGAGATTTGTTAAAACATACTAAGGAAGACTTTATTCAAGGGGGTGGGAGGAGACTATCAAGATGTGTACAGGGACCACTGAGATGGGATACTGAAGTGGGGGAGAGAGACTGGGCTCAACTCTGTATACAGCTTGGGCAAGAGGGAATTTATAGCCAAAGAGTAGGGTGGGGATCAGTGGATGGAAAATTACTAAAAGGAAACTTCGGGGCTTATGGAGGATTGTGGCTAAACCAACTCAATAGTATTCTTGTTTAAGACAGTCTAGGGTGATCAGATATCACCTGAGGGATGGCAGAGGATGAGGAACCAAATCAGATATCCAGGGAAAGGGATACTGATTAAATTGAGTTAGCAGGATACTTGCTAAAATTGGACAATGCAGGCGAACATGGAAATACAAGAGTCAGGCCTAGCTGAAAAAAAGTTCAGAGGAGTCTGAGTAGTTTGGACAATGAGAGAATCTTTGTTAATAGCCAGCATTCAAAGTATACAAACCCCATTTTTCCCTATACATATATTTGCTCCATCTTCCTTACTAGCACCATTTGCCTCTTTGCTCTGGTTATTGTAACTTTCCAAAATGTTCTTTCCTTTCTTCATGACCACACTCCACAATCCCTCCATCACTCTAGCCCCACCTTGACCTCTACCTGCTAAACCTCTCCTCTAAACTGCTAGAATATTTATTGTCTAAACTGATCATTTTCATGCTTAATAGAATAATAACAATTATGTAAACATTTTGTGTTTCTGGTATCCCTGACTAGCTGTCTTCAGGGACTATGCTAAGTAAATAATAGGTATTTTTAAAATACTGGCTAATTGATTAACGGTTATTATAAGCGCCACTCACTGTCTCCATTATTATCAGTTAATTGAGAAAATATACATTTAAAAATTACTGTACATTTGTTAACGCTTTTATATAAACTTTTATTTAATAAAATAGCACATATACACTTTAAAATAGTTTACACACAGGAGATATTATGAATTTGGACTGTGAACAAATAACTCAGAAACATTTAGTTAATATTCACACAAAGGTTTCTTTTATAAAAGTCAGTCATTAAACACTTTTTAAGAACAGCAAAAAACGAATTTATAAAACAAAAAGGAGTGAAGTAGAACAAAAAACATAGATTTTCTGAGAACAATGTGTTTGTTCTACTTTTCTTCGGGTAAGCTGATTGGCTGGAAACCATTAAAAAAAAAAAGCAGTCTGGGCAGTCTGCCATGGAACAGGTTGGCTAGTCATTAGTAAAGGCTATTTTAGTTACTTCTGGGTTCTCTGAGAAACCTTAAGAGTTTAGTTGAGCAGCATTTATGACAGGCTGCCTCTGTGCAGTGTCTGCCAGAATTCTTCTGTCAACACATTAACTTTAGTTAAATTAAACTTGCACCATTTGCCCCCTCATGATTTCTCAATTCCCTAGGCAATTCCTGAACTTCATTTTAATTTGTAATAATGATTTTATGGCCCCCAACTGGGAATCCCCATTCTAAAGCATTGTCCATTTCATCTTCTTATGTGTATGTTCAGTGGTTATCAACTGATCTAACAGTCATTCTGCTACTGATATCACTCCAGGACTGAATTTCAGAAAACATCAGAGTAATTTCCCCAGAATGAAAAGAATGACAGTAGGACAGAAAAATAACCATAACAACTCCCAAATATTATCAGAATCCAGTTGCTACTAAATATTAGTGAAGATATACTATTTTATAATTAGCCACATGCCATTTCAGACATATCATTGTCTAACTCAGTATGGAAACTTCTATAATTCTGATTATTCCAGATTGATGACTTTGTAAATGTGATAGGCTGAGCTTAAATTTTCAAGTTTTGACGTCTTTATCTGAACGTGTAGTGTTACTAAAAATTAATTGGAATTTTGTAAAGTTATTACCAAGAGGTATAAGTACTGAGAGACAATTCTCCATGAGTCTCTTGCTTCTGAGCTTCTTGTGAGCAGAGGCACTGTCTTTTGTTCTAGACTATCTTTTCAAGTGTATTTGTATAGTGAATAGCTTTGGTAAACAGAGATAATGTTTCACCTGGAGCAAAGGGAAGGTTTCCTTATTGTTCATTATAAAAGATTCAGATTTCCATGAGTTCAGGGTTTCTCTCCTGTCACACAACACACTATGTATACAGGCATCATCTAGTCCTATTCACATCATACTGTGGGTATAGAGGCTCAGGGAACCCATACAAAAATATTGATATTCTGGCTACCACTATTGCTATAGTTAATTAAATTGTCCTTTATCTCTCATCTAGTAATCGCGTGTCTTCAGCAGCATCCATGAGATTAACTTGTTAACCTGCAAATAGGGAAAAATTTCAGACTCTTAAAATGTCTTGAGAATAACAAATAAATTAGACTGAAGTAGATATATTGGTTCCTAACAGGTCACAATGAATCATTTACATTTTTCTAAAAATGGGAATTACACCAGTTGCTACCAAATGTGTCATTGTAATGAAAGCAGGCTTTTCCATACAGCACTCTGATAGCAAAGTTTAATTGTCCAAGCTAAGAAGAAACATATTGTTTCTAGATAATATCAACTAAAATTTAGTATCTAATAAAAACATTTACATAGTTATGGGAGTATTCAAGAATAAATCAAATGATTTGCTTATATGTAGCCTACCTTAAAAGGATCAATAAATTTTATTCGTTTTCTGTATCCATGTACTTTAAAGATACATTAGGATTCCTTTATAAGAAATTCATGAAACTTTAGAATTTGAAGGGATATGAAAGAAATCTAATATAAGTTTCTACTTTTATGAGAAGATAATGAAGCCCAGAGAGGTAAGTAACATGACCCCACTTTTTACCATAGTCTACAAACAATAAATGCTGGAGAAGGTGTGGAGAAAAGGGAACCCTCTTGCACTGTTGGTGGGAATGTAAATTGATACAGCCACTATGGAGAACAGTATGGAGATTCCTTAAAAAACTAGAAATAGAACTGCCATGTGACCCAGCAATCCCACTACTGGCATGTACCCTGAGAAAACCATAATTCAAAAAGAGTCATGTACCACAATATTCATTGCAGCACTACTTACAATAGCCAGGACATGGAAGCAACCTAAGTGTCCATCGACAGATGAATGGATAAAGATGTGGCACATATATACAATGGAATATTACTCAGCCATAAAAAGAAACGAAATTGAGTTATTTGTAGTGAGGTAGATGGACCTAGATTCTGTCATACAGAGTAAAGTAAGTCAGAAAGAGAAAAACAAATACCGTATATTAACACATATATGTGGAACCTAGAAAAATGGTACAGATGAACCGGTTTGCAGGGCAGAAATTGAGACACAGATGTAGAGAACAAACGTATGGACACCAAGCAGGGAAAGCGGCAGGGGGTGGGGTGGGGGTGGGGGTGGGGGTGTGATGAATTGGGCGATTGGGATTGACATTTATACACCGACGTGTATAAAACTGATGACTAATAAAAAAATTTATTTAAAAAAAAAAAGAAAGGAAATGAGGATGGTGTTTAACTGGGAATAAGGAAGGAGCTTGTGATGAGAAAATGATATGGGGGGGTTTGAGATGCTGACAAGTATCAACACTTTCAGATCTGAGTAGTGGTTATGTAAGTATTCTCTTTTTATTTGTCACATTGACAGTTTTGTCCTGTGCACTTCTCAGTACGTATATCATATTTTACAATTAAAAACCTGCGTAAAGGGCTTCCCTGGTGGCGCAGTGGTTGAGAGTCCGCCTGCCGATGCAGGGGACACGGGTTCGTGCCCTGGTCCGGGAAGATCCCGCATGCCGCGGAGCCTCTGGGCCCGTGAGCCATGGCCGCTGAGCCTGCGCGTCCGGAGCCTGTGCTCCGCAACGGGAGAGGCCACAACAGTGAGAGGCCCGCGTACCGCAAAAAAAAACAAAAAGAAACAAACAAAAAAAACAGCCAAGCCAACTGTCTCATTTTTTTTTGTCTTGATTCTTTACACAGGTAATACTTTGGCTTAGGGTGAGCACAGACATTCGGGCTCACACTAAGCCAAAGTATTAGGTCAGTAAAGTTGGTCTCCTGAACTACTTTTGCCTTCTTGATGGTGCACCTTTCTTCTCCCCATCTTAAGTATCCAATATATTTGTCCTCCTTTCCACTTTCCTAATGAAGTCTCCTTTGTTGTTATTGGCAAATGGAGCTGAATTCATTATCCCTGCTGAAATAATTTGCATTTTAATAAGACACAAAATCTATTCCATTAGTCATTAGAGCAATCTTAATCATCATATATCATATAATGATTCTGTACTACATAATGAACTTGATTTAAACCAATTTGAACTTGATTTGGATGGCCTTAGCAACCTGCTCTTCCAGAGGAACTGAAAAAGATTTTCTATACACTTCCTTTCCTTACTCTCTACTACACAAGTTTATGGACTGGAAAATTTGCTTGTTGCTCCAGAAGCTATCTGCAAACTGGGGTGAGAACTGAACTAAAATATACCTTCCAAATATGCCAGCAATACCAAAGAGAGAAAAACATCAATTAATACAATTACATGGTTTTTCTTGTTTAATCTGCTGAAGTAATGGTTTATGTTAATAGATTTCCTGATGTTAAATTATCTTTCAACCCTGAAAACCAAAAAATCACTTAATTATGGTTTATTACTCTTTAATACATTGCTGAATCTAATTTGCTAATATTTTATGATATTTGTATCTGTATTCATGTATACATTTGTTTGAACTGTTCTTACTAGTATTCAGTATTAAGGTTATCTTTGAAAAATTAATTGTAGTCTTTTTCTATGGTGTGAAATAGTAAATAATAGAGAACTTATTTGTTCTTTGGAAGTTAGATTGAATTCAGATATAAAACAATCTGGAACTGGTGACCTTTTATTATTACCTCTAAAAACATTTCCCATTTCTTACACAGTAATCAATGTAGACATACATGTCTACTTCCTCTTGGATCATTTTAGGTAATTTATATTTTTATAGATATTTGTAATTATATCCAACTTAATCATAGATTACCTAATTTATTAGTTTTTTTATAAATCCATTTTCCATTTTTATTGCCCTAATTATTTGGCAAAATTTCAGTCTTTATAACAATTCCCCAGAGTCCTGTGAAACTTTACTTCAAATTTCAAATATAAAAGTCAGTGAAACATATGGTGAACTCCGATGTACCTATCACCAGCTTTGACAACTACCAATTTTGGTCCATGTATTCATTTAACTTCTACCCAATTCTCCCTGCTCTATATTATTTTGAAGCAAATCACAAATACCATATCATGTCATTATAGATATTTGTAGTATTTATCTACACAAGAAATTTTTTAGCATAATCACAATGCTATTGTTACAACTAAAGGAACGAGAATTTCTTTTTTCTACTGAAGTATAATTGATATATAACATTACGTTACTTTTGTTTACAACAAAGTGATTCAATATTTGTATATAATGTTAACTAATCACCACAATAAGTCTAGTTAACATTTGTCACCATATATAGTTACAAAAATGTTTTTTTCTTGCGATGAGGACTTTTAAGATCTACTCTCTTAGCAACTTTCAAACATGCAGTACAGTGTTATTAACTATACTCATAATGCTGTATATTACATCCCCATAACATATTTATTTTATAACTGGGATTTTGTACCTTTTCACCCCTTTAATTCATTTCACCCAAACCAACACCAATTTATACTGTGTACTATGAACTTGTTTCTTGTGGCAGTTTTTGTTTGTTTTTTATATTCCACATATAAGAAAGATACTACAGTACTTGTATTTCTCTGTCTGATTTATTTCATTTACCATAATGCCTTCAAATTCCATCCATGTCACAAATGGCGAGATTTCGTTCTTTTTTATGGCTGAACAATTTTTCATTGTGTGTGTGTATAACGTTATCTTTTTTATTATTTTTTATTGAAGTATAGTTTACATACAGTATTATATATATTAGTTTTAGGTGTACAATATACTGGTTAGACATTTATATGCATTACAAAATGATCACCACGATAGGTCTAGTAAGCATCTGTCACCATACAAAGTTATTAGAATACTGTTGACTACATTCCCTGTGCTGTACGTTATGTTCCCATGATTTATTTATTTTATGACTGGAAGTTTGTACCTCTTAATCCCCTTCACCTATTTCATCATTTCCCCTGTCTCCCTCCCCTCTGCCAACCACCAGTTTGTTGTCTATACTATGAGTCTGTTTCTGTTTTGTTTGTTCATTGTTTTGTTTTTTTAGATTCCACATATAGAGAAATCATATGATATTTGTCTTTGTCTGACATGTTTCACTTAGCATAATACCCTTTAGATCCATGCATGTTGCAAATGGCAAAATTTCACCCTTTTTATGGCCGATATTCCATTGTATATATGTACCACTTATTCTTCATTCATTTATCAATGGACACTTAGGTTGCTTCCATATCTTGTCTATTCTAAATAATGCTGCAATAAACATAGGAGTGTATATATCTCTTTGAATTAGTGATTCCATTTTCATTGGATAAATACCAAGAAGTGGAATTGCAGGATCATATGATAGTTTTATTTTTAATTTTTTGAGGAATATTCATACTGTTTTCCATAGTCCTTGTACCAATTTACCTACCCACCAACAGTGTAGGATTCCTTTTTCTCCACAACCTGGCCAACAGTTGTTATTTGTTGTCTTTTTGAAAATAGACATTCTGACAGGCATGAGGTGATATCTCACTGTGGTTCTGGTTTGCATTTCCCTGAAAATTAGTGATATTGAGCATCTTTCATGTGTCTGTTGACCATCTATATGTCTTCTTTGGAAATACATCTATTCAGGTCCTCTGCCCATTTATCAGTTGGATTGCTTGTTTGGTTGGAGTTTTTTTTTATATTGAGTTATATGAGCTCTTTGCACATTTTGGATATTAACCCTATATTGGATATATAACTTGCAAATATCTTTCCCCATTCAATAGGTTGCCTTTTTGTTCTTTTGATGATTTCCCTCACTGTGCAAAAGATTTTTGGTTTGATATATCCCCCTTTGTTTATTTTTGCTTTTATTTCCCTTGTCTGAGGAGAAAAATCCAAAAAGATACTGCTCAGACTGATGTCAAAGGGTTTACTGTATGTTTTCTTTTAGGAGTTTAATGGTTTCAAGTCTTGGATTTAAGTCTTTAATCATTTTGAGTTTATTTTTACATATGGTGTAAGAAAGAGGTTTGGGTTCATTTTTTTGCATTTATCGGTCCACTTTCCCCAGCACTGTTTATTGAAGATACTGCCATTTCCCCATTGTATGTTCTTGCCTGCTTTGATGTAAATTAATTGACCATATAAGCATGGGTTTATTTCTGGGCTCTCTATTCTGTTTCATCCATCAATGTGTCTGTTTTCCTGTCAGTACCATAGTGTTTGGATTACTATAGCTTTGCAGTATAGTTTTTTTTTTTTTTTAATTTATGGCTGTGTTGGGTCCTCGTTTCTGTGCGAGGGCTTTCTCTAGTTGTGGCAAGTGGGGGCCACTCTTCATCGCGGTGTGCCGGCCTCTCACTATCGTGGCCTCTCTTGTTGCGGAGCACAGGCTCCAGACGCGCAGGCTCAGTAGTTGTGGTGCACGGGCCCAGTTGCTCCACGGCATGTGGGATCTTCCCAGACCAGGGCTCAAACCCACGTCCCCTGCATTGGCAGGCAGATTCTCAACCACTGCGCCACCAGGGAAGCCCCTGCAGTATAGTTTTTATTGAAGTATAGTTGATTTACAATGTTGTGTTAGTTTCAGCTACACAGCAAAATGATTCAGTGATATATATATATATATATGTCAGATTCTTTTTCAGATTTTTTTCCATTATAGGTTACTACAAGATACTGAATATAACTCTCTTGTATCTGTCAATCCCAAACTCCTAATTTATCCCTCCTCCCCTTTCCCCTTTGGTAACAATAAGTTTGTTTTCTATGTCTATGAGTCCATTTCTGTTTTGTATATAGATTCACTTGTATCATTTTTTTAGATTCCACACAAGTGATATCATGTGATATATTGTCTTTCTCTGTCTGACTTACTTCTCTTAGTATGATAGCCTCTAGGCCCATCCATGTTGCTGCAAATGGCATTATTTCATTCTTTTTTACAGTCAATTTTATATATATATAAAATTATAAAATATATATATAAAATTATATATATATCATATTTTCTTTATCTATTCATCTGCTGATGGACACTTAGGTTGCTTCCATGTCTTGGCTATTGTAAATTGTGCTGCTTTGAACATTGGGGTGCATGTGTCTTTTCAAATTAGAGTTTTCATTTATCCCAGATATATGCCCAGGAGTAGGATTCCTAGGCCATATTGTAACTTTATTTTTAGTTTTTTAAGGAATTTCCATAGTTTTCTCCATGGTGGCTGGATTTACATTTTAAATTTAAATTTACAATTTATACTCCCACCAACAGTGTAGGAGAGTTCCATTTTCTCCATTTTCTCCACACCCTCGCCAGCATTTATTATTTGTAGACTTTTTGATGATGGCCATTCTAACTGGTGTGAGGTGATACTTCATTGTAGTTTTGATTTTTATTTTTCTAATATGTAGTATAGTTTTAAATGTGGAAGCATGATACCACCAGCTTTGTTCTATTTCAAGATTGCATTGGGTATCTGAAACTTTCATTATTCTATACAAATTTTAGGATTATTTGCTCTAGTTCTATAAAAAAAAAGCAATTGTTTTGATAGGGTTGTATAAAATCTATAGATTGCTTTGGGTAGCATGGACATTTCAACAATATTAATTCTTCCAATCCATGAGCATCGTTTATCTTTCCATTTGTTTGGTCATCTTCAATTTCTTTCATCAATGTCTTATTGTTTTCTGAGTACAAGTCTTTTATACTTCCTTGGTTTGATTTATTCCAAGGTATTTTATTCCTTTTTTTTGAATCTTTTTGATGTAATTTTAAATGGGATTATTTTCTTAATTTCTCTTTCTTATAGTTTATCATTAGTGTATAGAAACACAACAGATTTCTGTATATCAATTTTGTATTCTTCAACTTTACTGAATTAGTTTCCTAATAATTTTTGGCATAGTATTTACAGGTTTTCTATATATATAATCATGTCATCTGCAAAAAGTGACAGGTTTACTTCTTCCTTTCCAATTTGGATGCCTTTTATTTCTTTTTCTTGCTGATTCCTGTGGCTAGGATTTCCAATACAATGTTGAATAAGAGTGGTGAAGTAGGCATCCTTCTCTTGTTCCTGATCTTAGAGGAAAAGATTTTATCTTTCCTCTTTGAGTATAATGTTAGCTGTGGGTTTGTCATCTATGGTCTTTATTATGCTGAGGTATGTTCCTTCTACACCTACTTTGTTGAGAATTTTTATCATACATGTATGTTAGATTTTGTCAAATGCTTTTTCTGCATCTATTGAGATGATCACATGATTTTTAACTTTGGTCTTGTTTGTATAACACTGATTGATTTGCAGATATTGAACCATCCTTTCATCCCTGGGCTCCATCTCATTTGATCATAGTGTATGATCCTTTTAATGTATGTTGAATTTGGTTGGCTAGTATTTTGCACTGAGGATTTTGCCTGTATGTTTATCAGGGGTATTAGCCTGTAGTGGGTTTTTTTTGCTTTTTGGTTTTTTTTGTAGTGTCTGTTTTTTGTATCAGGGTAATGGTGGCCTTGTAGAATGAATTTGGGAGTGATCCTTCCTCTTCAATTCTTTGGAATAGTTTGAGGACAGGTATAATCTCTTCTTTAAATGCTTAGAAGTCACCTGTGAAGCTGTCTAGTCCTGGACTTTGTTTATTAGGAGTTTTTTGGATTAGTGATTCAATTTCACCACTAGTAATTAGTCTGTTCAGAGTTTCTATTTCTTCCTGATTCAGTCATGGAAGATTGAATATTTCTATGAATTTATTCATTTCTTCTAGATTGACCAATTTGTTGGCAGTTAATCATTCAACTAATCTCTTATGATCCTTTCCACTTCTGTAGTGTTTGTAGTAACTTCTGCTTCATTTCTGATTTTATTTGAGCTCTCTTTTCTTTTTTTCTTGATAAGTCTAGCGAAAGGTTTATCAATTTTGTTTATCTTTTCAAAGAACCGGCTCTCATTTTCATTGATCTTTTCTATTGTATTTTTAGTCTCCTATTTATTTATCTATTCTCTGCTCTTCATTATTTCCTTTTTTCTACTAATGAGATTTTTTTTCTTCTTCTTTTTCTAGTTCTTTTAAGTGTAATGTTAGATTGTTTTTTTGTTTTGTTTTGTTTTTGTTTTTTCTTGAGATTTTTCTTGTTTTTCCAGGAGGCTCTCCAAGATTAGCAAGTGAGTCTACCCAGGCATTTTTTAAACTGCTGCTTCTGCACTGGGACTCAGCTTGAGTGAGTTTTTGTTCACACCTCTGAGGACTGAGGTCTCAGATTTCTACAGTCTTCCAGCTCTCTGGAGTTAAGGCCTGCTAATTTTCAAAACCAGACATCCTGGTTACTGATGTCAGCATCATGGCAATGTCAAATGCTCACTTTTTCTTTCCCCTTCCATCTACAACCAGTAAAATATCCGTAACTCAACAAAGGTCCTTCTGTCCAAAACAACAGGATGCCAGAGTGTTCCACACATCTGTACATGTAAAGGCAGGTGGACTGGAATGCATAGAGAAGGCAGATTGAGGGAACAGCAGCGGCGGTACCTGTAATCCCAGCCCCCCAGACTTGGCAGCTGAGCCCACAGCCCCAGAGAACCTGGTAGCAGAAGGAGAGGTGGCACACATGAGTCCAGCCTCCTGACCAAAGACCTGCCCCCAGCCAAAGGGAACCAGGCATCAGTGGCAGCAAGGCCTGTGATCCCATCCCTCCAGCCACAGAAGTACCTGCAACTCTAGCCCTTCCACCGGCAGCGGCAAGCTTGCAAACCCAAAAATCTTGGACACAAGGTGTCTTTGACCCTGAATTTCCACAGTCTCCCCCTTCTCCAGTGATGGCAGAGCCCACAACCCAGGAGACCCTGGACACAACAGAGGCACCCACCATATTGGTGCCCAGGCAGTGATACCAACTACAGCATCAACACTAGCAGCAGCAAGGCACCAGCAGCCATAAAGAGACAAGCAGAGGCAACGAAGGTACTGAGTGACACTTCTGAGAGAGGTGGTAGAGTGTGGAAAGTACTGATTCCCAGATATAGCCAGAGGCAGCTCAGGTAAGAGAAACCACAAACTTGTGTTATAGTGCCACCTACTGAAAGGCAGAAGAAAGGCCTTTAATTACTAACCTGTTGAATTGTTAGAATCAAGTGGGAAAAAAAGTGTACCTATGAAGAAAGGTGTTCAGTACTTCAAGTGTGCCAGAAGAGGAACAACTCATCAAGCACAATGAAAAATCATGGGAACACTGTGTTACAAAAGAAAAACAACAGTTCTCCAGAAACCAAATTTAAAGTCATGGAATATTGTGATATAAATCATGGAGAATTAAAAATAGCTGTCATAAAGAAACTCAACAAACTACAGAAAAACTGAGAAAGGCAGTTTAGTGGGTTCAGGAATAAAGTTATGAACAGAAGGAATACTTTACCAAAGAGATTGAAACTCTAAAAAACAACCAAACAGAAACTCTGGAGCTGAAGAACTCAATAAATGAGATGAAGAATGCATTAAAAAGCAGAAGTAGAGCAGACAATATAGAAGAGAGAATTAGCAAGCTCAAAGATAGAAATCTAGAAGTGATACAGGTAGAAGAAGAGACAGAACTGATATCTAAAAAAATGAAGAAATTCTATAAAATTTATCCAGCTCCATTAGGAAGGGCAACACAAGGATAATGGGAATGTCAGAAGAAGAGAGGGAGAATGGAGGAGAGTTTATTTAAAGAAATAATAGCTGAGAATTCCTAATTACCTCAACACAAAAAGACTTTCTCCAAGACACATTATATTAAAACTTTCAAAAGTCAATTACAAAGAAATAATTTTGAAAGCAGCCAGGGGTAAAAAGGATGGTATCTACAAAGGAAACCTCATTAGGCTATCAGCAGATTTCTCAGCAGAAATTCTACAGACTATGAGAAAGTAGAGTGACATACTCAAAATATTGAAAGATAAAAGCTGTCAGCGAAGAATACTCTACTCAGAAAAGTTATCTTCTACCTGAAATGAAAAGGCAAAAGTATACAAAACTTCGAGCAAGGTGATAGACAGAATCAGAAAATTAAAACTCTATTAGAATAGGTTGTTAAGCACTTAATTATATCATAAAGGTTAAAGGGAAAAAAGCAATAAAAATAACTATAACTATTTCAATTTGATAATGATCTCACAACGCAAAAAAGGATAATTTGAGACAACAAAAACATAAAAGGGGAAGAGGAAATGGAGAGAACCCTAGGCAAATGGAGATAAGATGCTATCAGTAGAAAATGGACTATTTTATCTATGAGATTTTTTTTAACAAACCTATGGTAACCACAAAATATAAATCTAGAGCAGAAACATGAAACATTAAAAATGAAGAAACTGAGAAAAACATCACAGAAAACCACCGAACCAAAAGTACACACAGAAACACAAGGTGTGAGGGGAGGAGATATAGAACAACCAGAAAACAAAAGATAAAATGGCAGTACTAAGTCCTCATTTATCAGTAGTCACCCTAAATGTAAATGGATTAAATTCACCAATCAGAAGATAGAGTGGCTGGATGGATTAGAAAACAAGACCCAACTATACACGCCTCTAGGAGACTCATTTCAGTTCTAAAGACAAACACAGGCTTAAAGTGAAGGGATGGAAGATGATACTACAAGCAAATGGCAGCCAAAAGAAAGTGGGTGTGGCCATACTTATACCAGACAAAATAGACTTCACTCCAAAAAAAGGAAACAAGAGACAGAGATGGACATTATATAATGATAAAGAGGACAATTCATCAAGAAGACATAACAGTTATCAATCAATATATATGCATCTAACATAGGAACACCAAAGTATATAAAACAATTACTAATAGACCTAAAGGGAGAAACTGACAGCAAAAAAATAATGTTAGAGGACTTTAACAGCCCCATTACATCAATGAATAGATCATCCATTCAGAAAGTCAGCAAGGAAACAGTGGCTTTAAATGCAACATTAGATCAGGTGGACTTAATAGATTTATATAGAACATTTCACCCAAAAGGAGCAGAATACACATTCTTCTCAAATACACATGGAACATTCTCAAGGATAGACCATATGTTGGGACTCAAAATACATCTCAATAAATTTAAGATTAAAGTCATATCAACCATCTTTTATGACCACAGTGGAATGAAACTGGAAATCAACCACAAGAAGAAAGCTGAAAAAGACACAAATGAATGGAGACTGAATAACATGCTACTGAACAACTATAGGGTCAACAAAGAAATCAAAGGAATAAATTAAAAATACCTGAAGACAAATGAAACTGAAAATACCACATACCAAAATATATGGGATGCAGCAAAAGTGGTACTAAAAGGGAAGTTTATAGCAATACAGGCCTACCTCAAGAAACAAGAAAAGTCTCAAATAACAGTCTACCCTTACACCTAAAGGAACTAAAAAGAACAAAGCCCATAGTCAGTAAAAAAAAAAAGAAAAAGAAATGGTAAAGATCAGAGTAGAAATATATAAAACAGTGATTTAAAAGATAATAGAAAATATCAATGAAACTAAAAGCTTGTTCTTTGAAAAGATAAACAAAATCAACAAATCTTCAGCTAGACTCACTAAGAGCAAAAGAAAGTTCAGATAAATAAAATCAGAAATAAAAGAGGAGAAATTACAATGGATTAGAAGAGAATACTATGAATAGCCATATGCCAACAAATTGAAATACCAAGAAGAAATGGATAAACTCTTAGAATCATATAACCTTCTAAGACTGAATCAAAGAAATAGAAAGTTTGAATAGACCAATCACTAGTCAGAAGATTGAAATATATTTACATATGTATTTCAGAGAGAGAGAGAGGAGACAGATTGCTATATACAAACCTCATGGTAACCATAAACCAAAATCTATAATAGATACACACACACACACACCCAAAAAGAAAGGAATCCAAACATAACATTAAAGATAGCCATTGAGGGCTTCCCTGGTGGCGCAGTGGTTGAGAGTCCGCCTGCCGATGCAGGGGACGCGGGTTCGTGACCCGGTCCGGGAAGATCCCACATGCCGCGGAGCGGCTGGGCCCGTGAGCCATGGCCGCTGAGCCTGCGTGTCCGGAGCCTGTGCTCCACAACGGGAGAGGCCACAACAGTGAGAGGCCCACGTACCACACAAAAAAAAAAAAAAAAAGATAGCCATTGAATCACAAGGGAACAGAGAAAAAGAAGAAATGAACAAAACCGACAAACAATTAACAAACTGGAGATAAGTACACATACTTATCAATAATTACTTTAAATGTAAATAAACTGAAAAGGAGATGTGATATATTTTTAATGTTTAAGGAACTGTTTTTTAATTTTATTTTCTTTGAATTTATTTTTATTCCATTACTTTTAGAGATTTTTTTTGTTTCCTCTATATTGATTTTGACTTATGTTGTAATCATATTTGCATTATCTACATAGATGTCAAAAATGCATTCATTAATATAAAATAGCCATACCTAGTAAAAATATAAGTGAATGGGAATGAAAAGAGACTACTATTTAACAAAAGCCAATAATAGCTATCATATTAAACAGTAAAATACTAAATTAATTACCACTAAAATCAGCAAGAAAACAAGAAATATCTATAAGCACCTTTAGTATTCAACAGCCTTCTAAAAATCCTAGACAATGATTTAAGATGAGTAATTGAATTATTGAAAATAAATATTGAAATCAATGAGATAATTTAATTTCTACTTGTAGATGTTATGATTCTATATCCTTAAATTCAAAATTATCCTTTGAAATATTTTATAATTATAAGAAAATTTAGTTAACAAGTATAAATGAGAATTTAAAAGATGATAGGTGTCTTTCAATTCACTAGAGAAAAGAATTATTTAGTAAGTGATGTATCTTCTATCTTCTGTTTAGGATGTAGAAATCTGAAAAGAGCATCACTCCCACACTAACAATAAGAAAAATCCAGATAATCTATAAAAGCATAACTTCCCTTGAACCCATCAAAGATCAGAGATCTCAGGGTAACCAACAGCCTGAAAGCTGAGGAAAGATAGATGCCTCCACGGAAAGACAGGTCATGATCAGTGGCCCACCTAGAATAGAGCACAGGAGGAAAACAGGACAGCCAAACAATCCCATAAGAGTATTTCAGCTAAAATGAAGGATGAGGGAAGGTAGAGGCAATAGAGATATATAGGGTTAAACCAATGCTTTATTTTATAAATTGGAAAAAATTGAAATTATTTCCTAGTAACAGGACAATTTGAGATGGCTACAGAGATCTCCAATGATGAGAAACTAACCCATTCAACTACTAAGATTCATATTTCTACTCAGAGATATATGGAATCTCTAAAGATTTTTTTTTATTGGAGTATAATTGCTTTACAATGTTGTGTTAGTTTCTGCTGCATAGTGAAGTGAATCAGCTATAGGTATACATATACCCTCTCCCTCTTGGGCCTCCCTCTCCCCTAGAATCTCTAAAGATCTTAAGTATAAGTTTTTTCAGATTCCAAGAGGCAAATAGATTAAATTTCACTTTGCATATGACCAATAATCTACTAAAATACCCACAGAAATATAAACCAGTTTATGTTCTGAAGTTGGCTCAAGCAAGTTCCAGTTTGTGACACCAACAGGTTCCACACTCATTCCTTGCTGTCTAAATGGGATAAGGGAGCAGTGTCCCACATAGCTGCTGAGAGGTTACTTCCTAACTCTAGTCCTTGATATTACATCCTAGGTTAAGTCCTTGACTTCTACCAAAGTCACACTATTCAAGAAAGAAATAGGTTTTCCTTCCCCTGGCCCACTGTTGCCACAGGAAGTCATAGCCCTGATATCTTGGAGTTTCCACCTCCTCTCTGACTGTATTTCTTCTTTGGTTTTCAGAACTAAACGTAAAAAATAAAAGACCTCAGCTTTCATTCCCACAAGAGAATTGGTGTGGTTTCAAATTTTAAAAAAGGAATGTAATATCTAAAGTATACCCCTGTGTAATGATCTCGACCTTCTATCTGAGAGACTACTGCTCTGGCTCTTTTTCAACATTCCTTTCCTAGAGGGAATAGATAAAATCTCATCATGTAATTGCCATTAATCCAACTCACCTCTTTCTAAACTATGGCTCAGCACAGATTTGTTTTGTTTTGTTTTTTAATTGAGAAATAAGTCACAAACCATAAAATTCACCCTTTTAAATTGTACAATTTTGTAATTTTTAGTAAATTCACAAAGATATATAGCCATCATCACTATATAACTTCAAGACATTTTCATCAGCCCAAAATCTCATTAGAAGTCACTCTCCATCCTCCCACTACCCCATGGCAATTCCTAATTTATTTCTGAATCTATCAATTTGCCTGTACTGGGCATTTGAAACAAATGAAATCATACAGTATATGCCCTTTTATGTCTGCTTCTTTCACTTAGCTTGTTTTCAAGGTACATCAATGTTGTAGCATATATCAGAACTTCATTTATATAGCCAAATAATATTCGATTGTATGGATACACTACATTTTGTCTATACATTCATCAGTTAATAGACTTTGGGGTTGTTAACACTTTTTGGCCACTATGATTAATGCTGCTGTGAACTTTTGTGTATGAGTTTTTGTATGTACATACATTTTCATTACTTTGGGGTATATATTTAAGAGTGGAATTATGGGAGTATATGGTAACTCTGTTTAACATTTTAAGAAATCATTACAAAATAGCTGCATCATTTTACATTCCCACCAGCAATGTATGAGGTTTCTGATTTCTATACATCCTTGTCAACACTTGTTTTTATCTGTCTTTTTTATTCTAGCCATTCTAGTGGGTGAGAAGTGGTATGTCTTTGATTTTATTTGCATTGCTCTGATAGCTAATAATGTTGACCATAACTTGATGTGCTTACAACTCATTTGTGTATCTTCTTTGGAGAAGTATCTTTGCTCATTTTTTAATTGGGTTATTTTCATTTAATTGTTGAGTTGTGAAAGTTCTTTATATATTCTGGATACTAGACTCTTATCAAATATATGTTTTTCAAATATTTCTCCCATTCTATCTGTTTGTTGTGTGTTCACTTTCAAAATAGTGTCCTCTTAAGCATAAAACCTTTTAATTTTGATGAAGTCTAATTATCTTGCTTCTGCTTTTGGTATTATATCTAAATGTCTAAAATACTATTGCCAATCCAAGGTAATGATGACTTACAGCTATATTATATATATTTACACCTATACTATATGTAAGATATATATTATATAATCTTAGCTTTTACATTTAGGTCTTTCATCCATTCTGAGTTAATTTTTATATATTGTGTGAGGTAGGAATACAACTTCATTTTTTGCATGTAGATATCCAGCTATCCTAGCCGCATTTGTTGGAAAACTACTCCTTTCCTAATGAGGTGTTTTGGCACCTTTGTAGAAACTCAATTGACCACAAATGTATGGGTTTATTTCTGAACTATCAAGTCTATTCCATTGATATATATGTCTATTTTTATACCAGTACCATGCAATCTAGATGATACAATGAGTTTAGATGAACACCATGCATTTAGTGGGTTTGTATTTCACCTGAGGAACACTGGATTTGGGGAATTTACTGCTTTTACAGCAAGCAGTAATTAAGCCTACTCTTTGTCTAGAGGAGGATGTATCTCATGTCTTAAAGTATTAGATACACAAACAACCCTGAGAAATGGTCCAGGTAAAAGAACAGTCAGGACATGGCAGTTTTGGTACACTCAGCAGAGAAGAGACCCATGAGCGACTGTCTCTCCTGACAGGGGAAAGGCTACTTAGAGTTGGAAAGGGCAGATGTGTCTGTGTTAGAACAAATTCCTACATAAAGGACACATACCCTTAACTAATACAGCCTATTCATATGCTTAAAAATAAGAACCCAGAGAGAAGAAAGTTTAAAGATTCAGGAAGAAGAGGAGTAATTAATGGAAGAAGCTCTCAAGAAAATGGATTATGGAACCCAGAGCTCTAGTGGGAGGAAATGAAAGACTATTGATTTTACATAGAGAAAAAAAATGGGCAAAAAAATTTTAAGACAAGAAATACTAAAGAAATTTAAAAGGTGATTGTGTGTGATTATGGAATTATTGATTTGTTTTACTTCATTTACTTTTCCATTTTTTGAAAGTAAATTATTTTTATAATCTAAAAAGCAATCACTATTATGGACAAATTTTGAAATCTGGAGAAAGAACTCATACTATAAAATTTAAGAATTTAATAGCTTTGACTGATAAAGTATTTCTTTCTTTGAAAGATGTCTTTTAGAATTTCATTCCTCATGTGATTTAAAAACCAAGCATATCTTCTGAAATATATGGAGCATGAAACAATACTATTTCTTGTAGATCATTGTTATAAAGTCATGATTTAAGTTTAAATCATAGAACTCAACAATATTTATGTATAGTTTCTTAAATACTTCTAAATGTAGTTTTAAAGTGTTTCTCATTACAAAATCTTGTCTTAGAGCTTAGGCGTTGACTTTTCGCTCTCATTTTTTTCTGTCTTGAGCTTAGTTAGGCTGATTGCTATAGCTGTTCCAAGATTTGTAGATGGATTCATCATTTGAGAAATGTCAAAAGGCCAAACTGTCCCAAATCTCAATCCTCCTGGTCTTCTAAGATGCATGAAATTCCCACCATTAGAGTCAGTCCTATCCCTTAAGATATTATGTCCCCAGAAATCCTCTATTAAAATAAGAATGTGCTGGGGGGAAATGAGGCTCATGAAGGCAGTAGTGCTCATCGGCACGATGAAAAGAACATGGGCCTTGGGGTCTAGGTTTGAATGTTGGCTCAGCCACTTGCCACTTAGCTATGTGACCTCAGAATGTTGCTTAACATATCTGAACCTCAGATTTCTTACCTATTACAGAGAAGCAGTTCTCCATTGGTCTATGTTGACCAGAAGGCAAGACACTACACTGCCAAGTGGACGGGAAACTGCCTTTTGTCCTCTGGGGCCTGCTTGCTCTCTTACACAGTGAGTACCTGTATTTATAATCTTGTGATAAGCAGACCAAGAGGGCCTGCTTTCCCAACTCCAACTTTTCACCTGTAAGCAGATAGATAATAACAGACAGATGGATTCCAAAATGTAGGCTTGGAAGGAATTAGGAGGCATTTCATATCCTTCAATCCAACTTTACCAGTAATATGTCTGAAATCTTGAGCCCAGTTTGAATTAGGTCTCTGATGCTGTATTCTATTGACCAGAACCCTGGAGGGGAAAAGAGGTGAGTAGTATAATTGAGAAAACAACCCCTACTGTGTAACTTAAACAATAATAAATGTAAAATAACAATCACTGTGCCTGGAGCCAAGCAGGCACTCACCAAATGCTAGCTCCCCTCTCCCTTCTTGAGGAATTTACCAAGTTGAAAATATGCTCAATTTTCTATTAAACTCCTCTCATGCATCAGAAGAGCAGCAAAGACAGTCAGCATTTTACTCTGGTAGCAGTGCTGCTAAATGGTTATTATCAGTGACAGAATGCAACTTCCACATACAGGTCTCATGCACCTTGTTGCTATTCCTAAACTATAGCTCCTCAGGACAACTTTCAGGCGCCATATTTTAGAAAGCTGATTAGGTTTTTACTAGGAAAAAATGGTTTCTTGCCTCCTACCCTAATGTCTTGTGGGAATATACCTTAGACCCTAAATATACCTTTGAATCCTAAAGTTCAACTCTTGAGATTCTAAAGGTAAGAAATCTAAAACAGCAAAGGTTTTATGCAGAATAATACTTACATCAGCATTGTTTATATCAGCAAAAGGAAATCTAGAAACAACTTTAAAAACTGGAAATAAACGCAGGGTGACTTTAAATAAATTATGCTAAATCCATTTGGTGAAATATTATACACTACACTATCATTAAACATATGTTTATAAAGATTATGTTGTAATATTGAAAATGTTTATGTTAGGAAGTTAACTAGAAAGAACAGAATAAATATTTTTATAGATCTGTAAAAACAGAGTGAGATACAGAAAAGTGCTAATAGTAATTATATTGGGGTGGTGGAGGATGAGCATCATCTTTTTCTACTCCTTTTTGTGCCTATTCTTATTATGAAAAATATATATTTATTTTTAAAGCCCAGAGACATTTGCATATAGTGAGCACATCACATACCACATCACCAAGGCAAAGGGATAAAACTGCCTGGCTATGACTTCATTTCCCCTTTAAGGTTGTTCTTAATATTCATTTCAAGCTGATTTCATCTCTAAATATATTCATGTGGGAGAACATGTGAACACAGTGTATTTGGCCCTGAGACCTCTAGTTTCCAAGAAATGTCTACAGGTACTTGGCAGCACTTGAGGATCAGGCAGCACAGGAGGATCAGGCAATAATGTATTTCAGTTATTCTTAAGTATTAAAGACTATCCCTGACATAGCCCTTATCAGTAATAATATTGATGTTTTGATTCCTGTTTGACTCAAATCTCCGTGATTATTCTCTTTTAATCATAACTCAAGGAGAAGGGATAAGTGGTAATACTAAGGCCTTAGGCCTTACCCTGAATCTTCACGAAGGAAACCAGGCTAGAAATTATACTCATCAAGATAACTCATGCTTCTAGACAAAGCTCTGTATGAAATAGCTGATTATCCACTCTCAGGAGGCAATTTACTCAATTTCTTTTCCCAATAAAGAAATGGGTACAACCTGCTGATTGTTTCAGGTTCACAGGTGTTGCATTTTGGTTAATATACCAAATTTTTCTTACTTTTTAGTTTCTAAAAACTGATTTTATCACTTCCCTGAGGAGATAATGAAGCACTATGATTTTGATACACTAATATATTTTATTAGAAACTTTTAAAGTCAAGAATGCAGATGTATGATTTTACACTGTAAGACAATTGTTATCTCACTTGAGTTAATTCCTCTTCAAAAAAATAATAGAATAGAATACAGAAGGTTACTTAGAGTATGTAGAACTTTAGATGACAGTTATAGGCGCTTAAGAAATATTTCCACTAAGCTTAAACAGCATGATGAAATACCTTTCTCTGCTGTAAGAATATTTCTGTAGAAAGAAAAAGGTTGTTTGCTTTTTCCTTTTATGTTACCATTTGTGAATGCTTATCATATACCAGGCTTTTTAAAGACATGCTCTTTTATAATTCTCAAAACAATTTTGTGAGATAATCATCATGACTGTTTTACAGATAAGGATAAAAGAGGTTAACTGATTTGTCCAGGGCTAAAATGGCATAGCTGGGGTTCAAACCCAGGTCTTTCTCATCATCCTGTGATCTCTGCTTTTGGTCATGGTACTGAGGCTGCTGCCAGCACTGCTGGTTATTAAGCTCTGTTTCTTTCCTGAAGAAAATGGACAAGACCTTATTTTCCAGATAAACGTACACATAGGTTGTACGAGATGCACATCATAAAATATGTGCAATGAATTATCAGATGGGGTCAGAGAAAATGGAGACTCGTCTTATTTTTTATAATTATAAAAGCCATAGAAAAGACATTCCTGATTAAGGATATGTATTTCATTAATATTAAATGAGAACAATACTTTTAAAAACTATTTCTTAATTATTTAGGTTACTTTTAACTTATCATAGGCCATATTCATAATTTTTGCTTTCACTAAACCTAAATTTTTTAGCAAAGTGACTGGTGTTGCTCCCTCATCACACCATTGATGTGACTAGTATAAATTCATGTCTTTTCCTATTAGAAATAAAATTAGTAAATAGGTGGCAGTCAAAATATATCAGTTTGGATTTTTGTGAATTATTTATTCTCTTCCTTGTGATCTTTCAGATAGGCAAATCACACAAAGTACTTTCTAAAAAGATAACCATTACTTTTTAAGATTTCAAGTTATAATAACAAGTAGAGATGAAAGTTAATGATATGAAACTGTTCATGTATTTTAAGTTGATTGTTAAAGTAGAACAGAACCAACCAATTTGTTCTAGACAGACTAATAAAAGCAGAATAGAATTTCTTTTCCGGAGAGGGTATGGGGAAGTATTTCAAGATATATATTTCATGTTATGTAAAATATCCTTCTTGGAATTTGATCTTATTTCTAATAACTCTTCAGTCCCCAGTGGCAATTTATTTTTAAGTTTCTCTTAGACTAATTCTAATTTACATTCTGGAAGAAACTGACCTATCTTCCATTCATTAATTTTCACAGCCCTTGAAAGGTCAGTGACTCCCCATGCTAAAGGATCTCTGATTAAAATGCTTTTATGAGCAGAGGGAACAGTTGGAAATTCTGATTCTGATCAGGGGGCTGGAATGATCTGAGAGAAAATAGAAATAATTTTAACACAGCTAAGCAGGACTCACCTCTTTAGTTGGGTCTAATTTATGTCCCCATTCTACAGAAATTATTTACTAAATATCTATTATGGTGCAGACCTTCCCCAATGTGAAACCTAAAGAAGAAGAAACAACACACCTCTTGCTCACATGGCCTGGGGGGCTAATCAGACCAAGCTGGGAATTCCAATTCTGCCAATTAGCTGTGTTGCCTTGAATAAATCATTTCACTTCTCCAAACTAGGTTTCCTCATCCATGAAATGAGTCAAATATGCATACCTCCAAAGAAACTGAGGACTAAAAATAATAAAAGCAGCTAATAGAATATCTGACATACTACAAACCATCTATAAATGATAAGTTTCTACCTCTAGTCCGGTCTCATTGCCTTGGTTACATGAATGTAGGGGTTATAGGAGAAATATTACCAGTTATAAAACTTTAGTTCTTTGAAGCTCACCATTCCTACTCTTATTTCTTCATATCTCTCCAATCAATTCTGCTTTTCAATCAAGTTGCTGCAAGTGTTCAGAACTCTGTAAAATTTAAGATCCAAGGTAATTGATCTGACAGTGAATCTAGAGCTGGAGGGGGAGGCGGGGTAACACAGGATACATAAACTAAAAACAGCTGAAGTCATTAAAATGAGTAAGGATATTAGATAAATATGCAGGTACACTGTTCTCAGGATAGAGTGGGAAAAGTAGCAAGTCTTCTTGGCACTTGGATTGATCAGTGGTTCAGAAACTCTTGCCTCAGAGTCCTTTTACACTCTTAAAAATTGGTAACTTCAAAGAGCCTTTGTTTATATCTGTTGTGTCTATTGATATTTACCATATTAGAAATAAACTGAGAAATTTAAAATATTTTATTAATTTTCATTTTAAAAATAAATCATTACATATTAAAATACATGTTTATGAAAAATTTCTCCCCAAAATTAATGAAGATGACAGTATTTTACAATTCTATAAATCTCTTTAATGTCTGACTTTATAAAAGACAGCTAGATTTTCATATCTGTTTCTACAGTCAATGTACTGTGATATGACACATCATGTAGCCTCTAGAAAACTTCGCTGTATATTTGTGACAGAATGAAAGTTAACGAAACACAATTAACATCTCGTTATTATTATGAAAATGGTTTTGACCTCATGGATACCTGGAAAGATACCAGGGTCCCCAAGAGTCCCTAGATCATACTTCATGTCTGGATAGACATGACTGAAGTATTTAAAGATTATTTTTTCCTCAGTTATGTCCTGGAGAATGTGGCAAACTGCAGCCTATGGTTTTCTTGTTTTTGCAACTGACAAATTGATGAAGTAGAAACAAAATCAAATAAAACTTTTAGTGTCTACCTTTAAGAGTATAGAAAACTTCCAAGTATCCTGAAGGACCAAAGATCGTGTACAATAATTTTTCAAACAAAAATTCTATATGAAGTGAAGGCTTGCTCAATGGAAAGACAGTTTGCTTTCCCAGCATACTCTGGCAACTCACCTTACCTAATTAATAGTGGGTGACACTCTGCTGGCTCAGTGGCATTTTTATGAATTGAACAAAAACAATAATAATGGAGATAGGAGGAGACAGGCATAGTGACAGTATGTTTGTTACCATCAACTTCGTGGCAATCTACCCCTTAGCTTTGTAAATTAAAAAATTATTCAACTAATTAACATTGCTAATTAATAAAGGAACAGGCATTGAAGAGAAAATTTTTTACAAGAAGTAGATTAGGTCTTTGGGATATAAATTGATCTTGATAAAGACTAACTCTTCAAATGCAAAATTTATGACAACAGAATTAAACAATTATATTTAATTGCAGAATATTGCTGATATCATTATGATGCTATAAAACTTTCTTATAGGGCTTCCCTGGTGGCGCAGTGGTTGAGAGTCCGCCTGCCGATGCAGGGGACATGGGTTCGTGCCCCGGTCCGGGAAGTTCCCACATGCCGTGGAGTGGCTGGGCCCGTGAGCCATGGCCGCTGAGCCTGCGCGTCCGGAGCCTGTGCTCCGCAACGGGAAAGGCCAAAACAGTGAGAGGCCACGTACCGAAAAAACAAACAAACAAACAAAAACCCAAAAAAGAAAAAACTCTCTTATAAGTGTAATAACTGCATTAAAGTATCCACTGCTATTAAGAGGGAATATATCAGATTTTTGTAGTCAGTTATGCCAAAAGAATTGTTCAATATAATACTAAGCTTTTGTTGAAAAGTCTGACTATTATAGAAATTAAAACCTTTCAGTGGAGAACAGGATAGAAGCCTATATCAATATGTGAGAGGCTGTTGTTAGGTATGATAAGTCCCAAAGTTATCATCACCAGGTCAGGCACTTGCATCTAGACAGATAGGAACAGTGGTTCAGTGTTTAAAAATCTCAGAGAGCCTTTCATTGTCTTTCATAGTCTACTCCCTTCCCTGAAACCCTATTCCCTCATTTAGAGATAGGGAATGCTTGTCCTTTTTCTTTAGCATCTCCATTAAACATTGAGGAAGGTTCTCTGCATATTAGCATGCAACTGAAATTTTAATATTTTTATTTAATCTTGGTTTTGAGTATATTAATTTGGGCAAAAGGCACGTTCGGTTCTGTTTGATGTTTTAAAATGCTGGGAGGGAAAAATGAATAACCCTGGAAACAGCATTTAGTAAAGCAATTCTTAGGTATAAAATAAATTCACCAAGAAACAAGGAGTCATATAACTTGAAACTGGTTACAATGAGTAATATATTCCAAGATGGCCAATGTAAACTTTTCTGATTGAAAAAAAACAAAGAAGTAACAAGATTATTTTTAAAACCCCACACCCATATTCTTTTGTTTGTTTTCTTGTCCCCACCGCAGAATTTTAAAGGACACGTGGCTGCTAAAGCAAGCAGAAGTTGCACAAAACAAATAACGGTTCTCTCTTATCCACAGAAAAGTCTGGTTAATTAGAGACTAATTATATGTTAGCAATATAAGAAAGACTGGGCCCTCAAAGCATTCTGATTTTACACTGGTAGTAGCAAAGGAGTATGAAAGAGTAAGCAGTGGTTTTAATGAGTCCCAGGGTTTACAGTACCAGAGGTAAGAGAAAATTCAGGTTTCTCCTTAAAGCAGAATGAGGAGACTCAAACATAAATTTGGCAGTGAAAATGATAGCTTATGCACAGCAATCATTATGTGCGGGGAACTCTTTCTAAGTGCATCACTTCTACGATTGTTCACTTACTTCTTCACAACAATTATTCGAGGTAAGCACTAGTTTATGCCCCTTGTTACATCCAAATAACCCATGGGCCAAAGAAGAATTATAAGGGAAACTTAAAATATTTTTAACTGAATAAGAATGAAAACACAAGTGAGATACCACTAAAACGATAGCAGAAGAGGGACCAAGATGGGGACATAGGAGTCTCCTGAACTTCCCTCCTTCCACTAATGCACCAAATGTACAGCTACACATAGAGCAATTCCTTCTGAAAGAAATCCAGGAACTAGCTGAGTGACTCTGGCACATTAGTCAAATGAGAATGCACTCACAGTGAGATGGGTGAGAAAAGCTGAGACACATTCTTGCCACGAACCCCACTCAGCACAGCACCCCACAGTTAGGAGGGAAGCCCCAGCTTCCAGCTTCTCCCTGAGAAGTGAGAGGCTTGGACCACACATCTAGCACCACAACTTTTAAGATTCCCACCCAAGGGACGGGCCTCCAAGACACCTGGCTCTTGAGGGCCTAAGGGGCCTGCATCCATGAGATTCTTGGAACTGAGGCAAACAAAGAAACAGTTCTTAAAGGGTGCATGAACGTTTGACACAGCTATCCCCCTGGGGCTGAGTGCAAAGGGAGTGGGCAGGGATGCCCACCTCTCCTGACTAACTCCAACAATAAAAACAGGTCACCAGGATCTCTCTGGAGAAAGCTTCTGGAGCTCCACCTTGTCCACCTGCTACCTGAGGGATGGGGCCCTAAATTGCCTGGCTCTGACAGCCAACATGATTTGTAATCACAAGTCCTACAGGATTATAAACAAAGAAACAATTTTTAACAGTCGTGGGCCTGAGCACTGGCCAGAGCTATCCCTCTAGGGCTCAATACAGAGGGAGCAGGTAAAAATGCCCATTTCCCATTCTCTCCCTGAAAGGGGTCTTGACTGCATACACAAGCTGCTGCCTGAAGGTCCAGCTTCCAATTTAACATGTATCTAGGGTCTGGCTATGATCTTCCACAGAGACTGGGGAGCTGGTGGGCATACCTTTCACCTTCTCACAGAGCTTGCATGCATGGGTCCCACAGGACAATAACAAAAAAAGAAGCAGTTTTTAAATGATACAGAAGCAACCCCACAGCCATACACCTGGGACCTGACAGACATAGATAGAAAATTTCAGCCAACAGGAGCAGAGTGCACATTCTCCTTATACACAGATCATGCTCCAGGATAGATCATATGTTCGTCCAAAAAAAAGTCTTAATAAATTTAAGAAGATTGAAGTCATATCAAGCCTCTTTTCCAACCACGGTGGTATAAAACCAGAAAACACTTACAAGAATAAAACTGGAAAATTCACAAATATATGGAGATTAAACAACATACTCCTAAACAGCCAATGGGTCAAAAAAGAATTCAAAAGAGAAATCAAGAAAGACCTTGAGACAAATGAAAATGGTACTACAACATACCAAAACTTATGGGATGCCACAAAAGCAGTTCTAAGAGGGAAGTTTATAGCAACAAATGCTTACTGTATGAGAAAAGAAAGATTTCAACTAAATAACCTAACTTGACACCTCAAAGAACTAGAAAAAGAAGAACAAACTAAGCCCAAAGTTCATAGAAGGAAAGAAATAACCAATGTCAGAGTGGAAATAAATGAAACAGAGCCTGAAAATAACAATAAAACTGAAATCTGGTTTTTCAAAAAGATAAACAAAATACCCAAGCCTTCAGCTAGACTTGACAAGAAAAAAAGAAATAGGATTCAAATAAAATTATAAATGAAAGAGATGTTACAACTGATAACACAGAAATACAAAGAATTCTAAGAGCCTACTGTGAACAATCATGTGCCAAAAAATTAGATAACCTAGAAGAAATAAATTCCTAGAAACATACAACCTACCAAGACAAATCATGAAGAAATAGAAAATCTGAACAAACCATTACTAGTAAGGAAGTTGAATCAGTAATCAAAACCCTCCCAACGAAGAAAAGCCCAGGACCAGATAGCTTCACAGGTGAATTCTACCAAGTGTTCTAAGAAGAATTAACACCAATCCTTCTCAGACTCTTCCAAAAAGTTAAAGAGAAAGGAACATTTCCAAAATCATTTTACAAGACATTTTAACCTCATACAAAGCCAGATATGGACATTACCAGAAAAGAAAATTACAGGTCAATATCAATATCACTGATGAATATAGATGCAAGGATTTCAGCAAAATATTACCACATCAAATTCAGCAATACATTAAAGGGATCATACAGCATGATTAAGTGAGATTTTTTTCCCTTGGGTGCATGGATGTTTCAACATATGAAAATCAATAAATTTGATATACCGCATTAACAAAATAAAAGATAAAAATCATATCATCACCCCAATAGATTTGACAAAATTCCACATTCTATCTTGATAAAAACTCACAACAAATTAGATGTAGAAGGAACATACCTCAAAATAATAAAGGTCGTATATGACAAGCACACAGCTAATATTATACTCAGTGGTGAAAAGCTAAAAGCTTTTTCTCTCAAATCAGGAAGAAGACACTCTCACCACTTTTATTCAACACACTAGAAATCCTAGTCAGAGCAAATAGGCAAGAAAAAGAAATAAAAGCATCCAAATTCAAGAGGAAAAAGTAAAATTGTCCCTATTTGCAGATGACATGATAGCTTATATAGAAAATCCTAAAGACTCTGCCCAAAGGCTATTAGAACTAATAAATTCAGTAAGTTTGCAGAATACAAAATCAAGATACAAAAATCAGTTGTTTTATACTCTAACAACATATAACAACGTGTATCAGAAAAATTAAGAAAACAATCTCGGGCTTCCCTGGTGGCGCAGTGGTTGAGAGTCTGCCTGCCGATGCAGGGGACACGGGTTTGTGCCCCGGTCCGGGAAGATCCCACATGCCGCGGAGCAGCTGGGCCCGTGAGCCATGGCCGCTGAGCCTGCGCGTCCGGAGCCTGTGTCGGCAACGGGAGAGGCCACAACAGTGAGAGGCCCGCATACCGCAAAAAAAAAAAAAAGAAAAGAAAAGAAAACAATCTCATTTACAAATGCATTAAGAGGAATAAAATACCTAGGAATAAATTTAACCAATGAAGTGAAAGATCTGTACCCTGTACATTTCACCATACACAAAAATCAACTCAAAATGGATTAAAACGTTGAATATGAGACCTGAAGCCATAAGACTCCTAGAAGAAAACATAGGCAGTAAGCTCCCTGACATAGGTCTTGGTGATAATTTTTTAGATTTGACACCAGAAACAAAGACAACAACTGCAAGAACAAACAAGTGAGACTATATCAAATTAAAAAGCTCTGCACAGCAAGGGAAACCATCAACAAAATGAAAAGGCAGCCTACTGAATGTGAGAAAATATTTGCAAACCACAGCTCTGATAAAGAGTTAATATCTAAAATATACAAATAACTCATACAATTCATTATCAAAATCAATAATAATAATAACACAATTATAAAATGGGCAAAGACCTAAATAGACATTTTTCCAAAGAAGACATACAGATGGCCAACAGGTACATGAAAAGGTGCTCAACATCACTAATCATCAGGGAAATGCAAATCAAAACCAATGAGGTATCATCTCACTCTTGTTTGTATGTCTATTATCAAAAATATGAGAAATAAATTTTGGCAAGGATATGGAAGAAAGGGAATCATTGTATACTGCTGGTGAGAATGTAAATTGATACAGCCACTATGGAAAACAGTACAGAGGTTACTCAAAAAGTCAAAAATAGAATTTCCATATGATCCAGCAATCCCACTTCTGAATATATGTCCAAAGGAAATGAAATCATTACTCAAAAAGATATTTGTACTCTTGTGCTGCACCCTGCAGGCCTGCAAGTCCTGTGTTTGCACAGCTTCAAGACGGAAGAAAGAGCCCAGAGTCAGCAACAGAGACGTCAACAGTTTAATGGATGGAGTAACTTACACGTCTGAAACAGGGTCCTGGAGCCGACACCCCACTGTGCGCAGCAGGACATGGTGGTAGTCTTCGCTCCCGGGGGGAAGGGGAGATTATCAGTATAGGGGAATTGGCGTCAGGTGGGCTCATTAGTTACCAGGGAAACCAGCAGAGGGGCACACCCCTTATCCCCCTTTGATAAGAACAATCACTAGCTGGGGCCTGGGGCAAGTACGTAGGAAGGTCAGTCTGTGGGTAAGATGTAGGTAAAGCAGGCACTCATCAGGCGGGGGAATGTACAAAGAGCAAGAGAACAGCCATCTTGAGTGGCCTGACCATCAAACTCTCCTGTTCATTTCAGTATTATTCTGGAAACAACCTCAGTGTCAACAGATGAATGGATAAGGAAAACATGATAGATAGAAGATAGGTAGATAATAGCTAGCTAGCTAGCTAAATTAATAGATAGATGTATACACACACACACACACACACACACACACAATAGAATATTATTCAGCTTTAAAAAAGAAGAAAATCCTGCCATTTGAAGCAACATGGATAAATCTGGAGAACACTAAGCTAAGCGAAATAAGCCAGACACAGAACGACAAATACTGTATTGTATCACTTCTATGTAGAATCTAAAAAAAAAAAAAAGTCAGACTCATAGAAACAGAGAGTAGAATGGTGGTTAATCTAAAGCCTAGATTAAATGATGGCTTCCAGTTGATGAGGTCAAAATGTCAGAATTTTCTTGGCATACTGTAGAGGAAGAAGTCTAAAGTCTCAGGAAAAAGGGTAAGTTGGAATGGATCTATTATGCTCTGCCACTCCCAAACCATCCCTTCAGGAGGACCAAAAGAACATTACCTTCACCAAAGTAATAATAAATGCACTGGGAAGAGGCAGCAGCATCCTCAAAGAGCTCTGTGGTGGCTACATTCTATAGGTCAGAAATGGTTGTGGGGAATGTTGCAGTAGAAATGAGTTGCTTGATCTCATTGAGAATAAGATCCGAGAATTGTAGAAGCCAGGTGGTACGGTTCAACTGGCAGCAATCGAAGGGTGCAATTATTAAAGAGATGGAATGAAAATCAAAGTATTTTGACCGCATTGATCTGTAGCAATGGCTAATTGACTTATAGGGTCCCAATTAATAAGAAAGATAGGCACCTACTAAGGTGCTGTTTGACATTTATAGAAGGAAAACTTCTGGGTCTACAGGGCAGAAAAGTAACTCAAGTCACCATAGCTGGAATTCACAGGCTGTTACCTGGATCCCAGACCTAACCAGTTCCCAAATGTAGAGTCCCTCAATTGAGAGAGATGCCGGCAACGTGACAACAGGAACATACTGTGATTTTTCCCCTTGGGCCTTCCCCAGGGGAGCCAGTGCCCTTTTGCCAGAGTGATACTGGCCTTGCAAAAGGGAAGTAGCCAGATCTTCTGGGAATTTTTCAGATACTAGTTCTGAGTTTTTGCTGATCCCTGGAAACTCAACATGTCACCATGATCCACTAAGCAAGGTAGGATTCAATGCAGTTTTGGCCTGAGTCTAATAGTAGGCCCAAGAGGATGTGAACCCATCTTGTGGTTATTTCCCCAGTCCTAGATTGTATAGTATAAATAGATATGCTTAGTAATTGGCAGAATCCCAAGAATTGGTTCCTTGAGGGGGAGGTAGGGCTTTTATGATAGAAAGGGCCAAATGGAAGCATCTGAAACTGTTGCACACAGACACAAAGAAAGCAAGGCAAAAGCAAGATCACATCTCTGGGTGAATTTCAAACATTAATACCACCATTAAAGGCCTGAGATATGCAGGGTTAGTGATTCCTAATATATCCTCATTTAACTTGCCTTTTTGGCTGGGTCAAAAGTCACTGACTCTCGGAGAATAAAATGGTGATGCCAAAGGAAGTTACATTTTCAGCTAAGTTTTCTTAGCTGAAAAAATCTAGCACAGTCTTTGGCACATGGTGTGCAGCTGTTAACCTGTTAAATGCTTTTTTTTTTCAGTTGGATAAGAGAAAAGAGAAACAATTTGCATGTACCTGGCACCAACAACAATATATTTTTATTACCTAATTCCAGGACTATGTCAAACCTCTTATTGTCATAATATGCTTTAGAGGGTCCTTGATCATCCTGATATCCTAAACACTATCATACTGATCCACTATATTAATGTGGAACAGATAAGTAGGATGTACCAAGCCTTACTAAGGCATACATATGCCAGAGAATAGGAGATAAATTTCAGGATCTGCTACTCTGGTAAAATTACTAGTGGCCCAGTGGTCTAGGACAGGTTGAAATATTTCTTTTAAAGTAGTATAATGGTATGAGTTAATATAAGTTATAATGGTATAAGTGGTATAAATGGTAAAATTATATGAGTTGCTGCACCTATCATGAAGGAAGAAGTTAAACATTTGGTGGCTCCTTGAATTTTGGAGGAAATATTTACAATATTTGGGTGTGTTACTCCAACTCATTTACCAATTAATTCATGAGACTGGACATTTTTAGATGGACCTGACTTAAAGAAAGGGTCTGAAATAAGTAGATCTACACTGTGATGCAAATGGTCCTGTTACTTGGAACTTATGACCAGCAGACCCAATGATATTGAAAGTGCCTTTGGCAGACAGAGATACTATAAGGTGCTCCTGATACGCCCCAATAGAAGATGCACAGCCTAGGCTTTTAGAGTTTTGTTATATGGCAATGATGTCCTCTTGTAACAAATATTATCAATGTGAAATTAGCTCTAAGTTTTCTCCTAGATCCTGGTAAATACTGAATGCCTGACCCTGGGCTACCAAGTAAACTGAATCACAAACTGAGTGTTATCTGATCCACCAAACATAAATCAATTTCTCTGGGATGTAGGACTTCCCCTGTTGCCACCACACTCTCCCACCTTTTATAGAGCTAAGAATGAATGCATGTGTAATAAGAATGATAAATGTAGTGTCCACACAACAGAGTGTCTGTGCCCAGAAGTGCAATATTACAAGGGACAAGGTAGAGGATGGGCATGACCCTGGTTGTGTGGCCACAACAGTGGATCAGGATATAGCAGTGCCTCCAGGTTGGTGTCCATCCACCCAGTGGCACAGGATGCAATCTAGGCTTCCCGACTGATTGATCAAGTCAGGGCGGAGGGAAAAGGAGTGATCGTGGGAAGTCATATCTAGGCTTGGGTCTTACACTGTATTTGCGCCACTCCAGAAGATTCCATGCCCCCTTCTGGATTGCTAAGAACAGATAGCTAAGAACAGATAGACCCCTGAGGAGATGTACCTAAAACAGATATAGCATTAGGCATGTGGCCCAGTCTACCAATGGGATGATGAACAGCAGACTGATGAAATTTGTCCTTTTCAGAGACCTATCCCAGCATTTTACTGCCACACACTCTGCAGGTGATATGTGCATGGAATAGCCTATGCTAGGAGGCCCAGCTTAATATTTTCTGGGCCATGAAGTATAATCCAGTGTCTGATTGGAGGGTCTCTGGACAACCCAAGAGTCAACAGCATCATACCTCCAATGTTGCAACCATGTGTATGAGCATCTGCAACTGGACGGCCAATGCCTCTGCTTTAATATACGAATCATCAGACGACTCTGGGGTGATGATGGGCTGGGACTGGTTAGCAACTACCTAGAGGACACATACCTTACCAGACAAACCATTTTATTATTTAAATGTCATAGGAGGGGATATAATTTTTGGTTCCTCCTTGTTCTCATCTTCCAGATGGTCTGGGCCCTCCCTTAATATTCCCTTTATCTCACACACTAAGCACTCAGTCTGGTTTTTACAGGAAGGGCCCCCTATGCCCTAATTATTTCCATAGAACATAGTTGGGGACACCTTCAAAGTTATTCTGCTTGGCCCCTTTATTTAGATGCCATAACTTCATAGTCTTCCAAGAGGCAGCCTCGTGGTGGAGGTCCACCCAGCAGTTCTTTCAGTTCACTTGGTCTGATTTAAGGCTATCACTGTCATGGGATCGGGGTGGGGGTGTGTGTGTGGATGATCATAAGGGTCACATACTTTATACTTTTCTTGCTCTACATAGTGCCCTAACAACATTCTCTGTCTCATGCTACCTAATCTTGACAGAACACGTGACACCTAATCTTGACATGGTTACATGACAACCTACATTGCTCTGATTATAGGAAGTGGATTAGGGAAATGGTTCATTTATTTGGTCTTACTTTATCTAAAATTCTTTGCCCATTCCACTCATCAGAATATTCAACTAGTAGTTTCACCTCCGGTTCCAGTTCACACTTCCTCTTCTGCTTCACCTCCGTGTAACTCCCTCTCAGGCCTTAATAACAACTATGGAATATTGACAATCTGTATCTCACCAGGGCTTAACATTCTTAGCAAATTTATTGCTTAAGAAACATGGGACTTCAAAGGACTAGTTCCTGCAACCAGTTGGTAATTATCCATCCCAGTCCTTGAAGCTAGTCATGATGCCCTGTTTGGGCTTTTCCTACTTCCACAGTAGGTCTTTGATCTGTGGTGCCCTGGTATGCTGGGACAGATGCCCTACTTTTGGGGCCAATTGTTAAGCGAACAACATCAAACACTCCAGGCCTGTATAAAACTCCTAAGAAAGAAGTAGTGGGTGTACAGGTCCTCCATTGCCTATCACAACCTGGCTAGGACCCCCAGGCATCTGGAAGGCCAGACATTAGACTCAGAAGGAGCATCCGGGCCCTAGTGCTGTGGGGATTTTGACTAGGAAAACACTAGCCCCTCTCTGTCATAATCAGCATTCTGGATCTAAACCTTGTGGTTGCTGTTGTTGGATCAGTGGCTTGATCTATCACCTGAGAATTCTACCAGCACTGAAGGTCCTTAAACACTCAGCTATGACTTATTTCCATGGGAAATCATGGAGAAACGAAAGGTCAAATCCCTTTCTGAGAAGAGAGCCTGCAAGGAATAAGTCTCAGACAAGTTTATTCTAAACTTTCACTCTGCTTTATTCCTTTGTGTATTTTCAACATACACATTTAAAGTCCTTTTTGTAATGCTTAGATTTCCCATTTCCTCTAGTGTAAAATCTTCCCCTTTTTTTGATCTAATTGGCTCTTTCATAGGAAAAAAAAGTTTCTGACTGCAACAAAATGTATAAGGTTATTTCTCTCACAACAGAATAAGTATATTATATCATGATGTAGAATACTGTTGTTTCCTTTCATTTACTCCTTCTCCACCTCTTATTTTAAATTAGGTTTTTTAGAAGAAGAAATCAACCCATTTCTCATATATGTCTTATAGCTGATGTCTTAACTATACAAGCCCCAGACTTAAAATTCTTGATGAGAGCTCATCTTTCTTGGAAGTTTTCTTCCACTTTTGCCCCTTCCTCTAGTACTATTTTGTATTTGTATGTGCTCCAGAACCTGCTCTACATTGGTAGGTTAGCACCTCCCAGGGCTCCTGTCCTATATGGATGGTACAATTCTGAGCCCTACTCCAGAAATGTGGCATATTCCCCTTCTCAATCTTATGCAGTTAGCTCTGCTGACATTGCCATCAGAAATTAGGAAGTTCATTTATCACTGTAAATCCCAGGAAGGAATGCAAATCCATTTGTTCCTGAGCAGGCAATGCAGTCCCATCTTTTGGTTTTGTGATGAGAGAAGTTTTACCAACAGAAAGCCTCAGTAATTGCTGGTAGAAATGCCTAATGGTACAGCCACTTTGAAAAACTGTTTGCCAGTTTCTTTAAAAAATAAGTATCAATATATACTTACCACACAACCCAGCAATCACACTTCTGGGAAATTATTCCAGAGAAATTAAAATTTATGTTTACATACACACACAAAAACTACACACAAATACTCATGGCACCTCATTTGCAAAGGTCCAAAACTGGAAACAACCAAAACGTTCTACAATAGATGAATGGTTAAACGTACCATGGAATACTGTTCAGAAATAAAACTAATGGAACAAATTATTAACACCTGCAACAACTTGAATGACTCTCAAGGGTTCTAGGCTGAGTGAAAATCACATCTCAAAATGGCAAAATTATAAAGATGGAAATATGGTTGTCAGGGGTTAGAGGTGATATGACGTGGTGGGGGGTAATCTCGTGACTAAATGGGTAGCATAAAGGAGACCTCTGTGTGGTGATGGAATAGTTCTGTATCTTGAGTGACACCAATGGCACCAAACTATGCAAACATTGTATCAATGTCAATTTACTTGTCTTGATGTTGTACTATAATTACATAAAATATAACCATTGGGGAAAATTGAATGAAGGCCTTCACAGGGCATCTATGTATTTTCTTTTTTAACTTCCTGTGAATGTACCACGATTTTTAAATAAAAAGCTAAACAAAAAGAAATAAACTTAATAGCTCTGTATCTTTTTTTAAATTGAATTCAAAGTTAAAAACCGTCCCGCAAATAAAATCTTAGACTCAGATAGCTTCTTTGGTGAATTGTACCAAATACTCAAGGAAGAAGTAATACCAATTCTACACAAACTCTTCCAGAAAATTGAA
Source organism: Orcinus orca (assembly GCF_937001465.1). Lineage (NCBI taxonomy): Eukaryota > Metazoa > Chordata > Mammalia > Artiodactyla > Delphinidae > Orcinus > Orcinus orca. The sequence goes on from NC_064565.1 coordinate 70,050,998, forward strand.
AAGGAGTGAATACATCCCAGCTCATTCTATGAGCCCAGCATTACACTGATGCCAAAACCAAACTAAGACATTATGAGAACAGAAAACTGCAAACCAATATCCCTCATGAAAGAGAAGCGAAAATCCTAAACAAATTTCAGAAAATCAAATCCAACAATATATTAAGAGGAACTGTATTATGACCAAGTGAATTTATCCAAGGAATGCAAGGACAGTTTAGCATTCAAAAATCAATCAACTTAATTCACTATATTAACAAACTGGGGAGAAAAAAACCCAAACATGATCATCTCAATAAATATAAACAATTCGCTTGAGAAAATTCAACATCCATTCCTAATAAAGCCTCTCAGCAAGCTAAGAAGAGAACAGAATTTTCTTAACTTGGTAAAAGTCGTCTACCAAAAAATATATAGCTAACATCTTACCTAATGGTGAAACACTGAATGCTTTCCCCCTAAGATTAAAAACAATCTGTTCAACACTTCTACTCAGCATTGTACTGAGGTTCTGGTCACTACAATAAAGCAAGAAAAAGGCATAAAAAGCATTGGTTGGAAAGAAGAAATAAAATTGTCTTAATTCATACACAACATATTTTTCAAAGAAAATCCAGTGTAACCTACAAAAAAACCTACCATAGTCAATTTAATGATGTTGCAGGATATAAGTAAAAATAATTGTGTTACTGTATACTCACAATGAAGAAAAAATACTGAAAAATATAAATTATAAAATTTATAATAGCATCATAAAATAAAGTTCAGAATCATTTCTCTCAGAACTTTGAGGAAAAATGCCTTCTTGTATTTAGTTTGCTTTTAATCTGAATATCATATATGCTTTTTTACTTTGGAAGCATTTATCATTTTGTTCCTTCCTTTGAGGTTCTGGTTTTATCACAAAATATGTTTTTCATTCATCCTGTTCAGCACAGCGTGTCCTATTAATCTGAAAAGTTGAGTCTCCTACTGTAGGAAATTTGTCTGAAATTTCTTACGTTGCATCTCTTCTTGGAATCTCTGTAAGAGTTCCCAACTTCTCAAATCAATGGATCCATCTTTGTGTCCTACATTCCTAGAGAATTCCTCATTTGATCTTCTAGCTTGCTGGTTTTCTGTAAACATCCCTCTACTCGGTCCATCTTTGAGATTTTTAGTTTAATGATTATACTTTTCATTTGCATTTGCATTGAATTTGCTTCTTTGTTATAACAACCTGTCCTGGTCTCCAAGTTTTTTTTTTTTTTTGAGGGGGACAGGGCAGACAAGAGGATGAGGGTTGTACTTTTATCAGTATATTTCTTTACAAATTCTATAACATTGCTGTTCTTTTTTTGTTTTTAATTTATTTATTTTTGGCTGTGTTGGGCCTTCGTTGCTGCGCGCGGGCTTTCTCTAGTTGCGGCGAGCGGGGGCTACTTTTTGTTGCGGTGTGTGGGCTTCTCATTGCAGTGGCTTCTCTTGTTGCGGAGCACAGGCTCTAGGTGCACAGGCTTCAGTAGTTGTGGCACGTGGGCTTCAGTAGTTGTGGCTCATGGGCTCTAGACCGCAGGCTCAGTAGTTGTGGCACACGGGCTTAGTTGCTCCACGGCACGTGGGACCTTCCCGGACCAGGGCTCAAACCCGTGTCGCCTGCATTGGCAGGCGGATTCTTAAGCACTGTGCCACCAGAGAAGTCCCAACATTGCTGTTCTTAATTCACATATTAAATTTATTCATCTATTCCTTCAACAAATACTAAAATCTACTCTTTAACAGATACCTCTAGAATATCATAGGCAAAGCAGACAATATTCCATGTAGCTGACATTCTAGTAACGTAAGTAAAGTTGAATTTTTTATAATTATTTTTTGGTAAAAATAGTTGAAAAATTTCCTCCCTGCTTCTACCCCCAAAAGATCACCTGTGTTCCTCCTGGGATGCACATAGCCCACTTTGTGTGCACTATTAACTCCACTTTTTAAAAATAATTTATTTATTTATTTATGGCTGCGTTGGGTCTTTGTTGCTGCACATGGGCTTTCTCTAGTTGCAGCGAGTGGAGGCTACTCTTGGTTGTGGTGCATGGGCTTCTCACTGGGGTGGCTTCTCTTGTTGTGGACCATGGGCTCTAGGTGCAAGGTCTTCAGTAGTTGTGGCACACAGGCTCAGTTGTTGTGGCTTGCAGGCTCTAGAGCTCAGGCTCAGTAGTTGTGGTGCACGGGCTTAGTTGCTCCGCAGCATGTGGGATATTCCTGGACCAGGGCTTGAACCTGTGTCCCCTGCATTGGCAGGTGGATTCTTAACCATTGTACCACCAGGGAAGTCCCCCCTCTTTTGTTAGTTGTATTTTTATTTGTTTTGGGGTTTTTTCTTAGTTTTGTGCCTTCTTTGTTGAGTTGATCTTGAAATTTTGGTGATTCTTAGTTATGCTATCTTTGTTTTTACAACTCTTCTTGATAGCCTATATGTATATGCTATTCCCATGTACGATAGGATCTCCTTTGTGTTCACGAAGGAAGGGAAAATGTGCTGCTGAGAGGAATGTGACGTTCATTAATTTTCTGAGTATGTCTTCTTCTCCTCCCTCCTAGCAAACCAGGACCTTTCCCTGACACCTTGAAAAATCTCATGCCCTCACTGTACCTGTCTGGCAGCAGATGCCTCCACAGTGTACTGCTTGATTGGTTGGAAGAGAGTGATTAGAAGAGGCTGTGCAAAAAAGAGTTAACATAGCAAACCTGAGACTGCTCTCCTTGGAAAGTCTTGCTGGGAAGCTGGTCTTTGTCTGGGGTCTGGGAACTTGGCTGGTAAACAGTTTCCTGGTACAAACCTTTCCTTAAATGATAAAAATGACTCACTGTACCTAAACTCTAAAACAATGTCGTTTGTGCTGAACATTTACTTTCCTTCTGATGGTCGGTCTACAATTTTGGTGCCTACTGAGCAGAGGATGCCTACCTGCCCACTTGCCAATAAAAACCTTAGCCACTTAGTCTCTAATGAGCTTCCCTTGTACACAACCCTTTGCATGTGTTGTCACAACTCCTTGCTGGAAGTGTGCATCCTGTGAACCCTACTGGGAGAGGACTCTTGGAAGTTACCTGGTTTCCTCCAGACTCTGCTCATGCATTTTTCCCCTTTACTGTTTCTGCTTTGTATTCTTTCCCTATAGTAAATCTTAGCCATGAGTGCAATTACATTCTCAGTCAGATGGGTCATTCTAGTGAATCATAAAACTTGGGGATGGCCTTGAGTATGCCCAATACAGGGGCTCACCTGCATAGCTACCCTAAATTCAGTGCTTCAACCAACCAACATCTCCATGTCCTTTCATTCCCATGTCATTCTCTTCTTAATAACATCCAGAGCCATTCTCACATTTTGCAGCATTCTTCTCCTTTGGGCTTTGCTCAGTGATTTCTTCTGTTAACTCAACACCTCCTGTCTTCCACATTTCAGGGATCCCTCAAAATTTCTGGTCCATCGAGGGCACTTGTTGTTCTGCAACAATGGTTTGGATATTTTTAAATAAACACCTCTATCATCTCTAAAGATTTGGGATGTGGTAGACTGTCAAGCACATTTTATCAGTTTATATTCCAATCTCCTGGTCCCCCTTTTTCTTTTCCTTTTTTTTTTGTTTTTGGCCATGCCGCGTGGCTTGCGGGATCTTAGTTCCTTGACCAGGGATTGAAAACCCTAGCCACTCCAGGGAAAGTGCTGAGTCCTAACCACTGGACTGCCAGGGAATTCTACCCCCATTTTTTAATCGAGTAAAATAGAAAGAAGAAATATTTCATTAGGACTGTCAACCTATATTTGCTTTTTGTTTGCTTTCAATTCAATTTAGCAATTATTTATTTAGGAATTAGTGCCAAGAAAAGCCAGTGTATACAAAATATATATACAGATATGTGTATATATACATATGTATATTTATATGTGTTATACATTTTATGTATGCTTTGTTGTGACTTTTTTGTTTAAGTATTTAATTACTACATAAGTTTTTTAACACTAAAAACTGTAGTGTCAAAAAATTGGGATATAGGGAAATAAGCATAAAATAAAATAAGCATAAAAGAAAGGTCAGTTGTAGGTAAAAGGAAACCTGTTTATTGGAGATTAAAATGTGAAATTATAATTATCATAGAAATATAAGCAAATGAAAATTTAACTAAATTTAACACACATAATGAATGTCAATTCTATCAGTAGGTGCTGTAGGTGATTTTAAGACATCAACCAATTTGTCTTTACAAATAAGTTCTGATCTAATAGAGTATTACAATTTACCCCCAAAGTCAAGCACTTGTGATAGGTTATTATGAAAAAAAAAACTATGAAAATAACACCTTATTAAATAAAAGCTATCAAAAATACTTCAGTTAATTAACTGATTATGGACTCCAGATCAGGACTGCCCAGGTTGGAATCCAGCTTCTACCACTTACCAACTGTGCAACAGTGGGCAAGTAGCTTAACCTCTCTTAGCCTCAGTTTCCTCATCTGTAAAACTGACATAATGATTGCACTTACCTCATAGAGCTGTTATGACAATTGAATGTGTTAATATAAGTAAAGTGCTTGATATAGTGCCTGGGACATATAATGTATATTAAGTTTCAGTTATTATGATTATGATTATCATTTCATACTGGCTAAGAAATCAAAAACACAGGTAGTAGTCCCATTACATTCATTTACGTTTGAGTAATGAGTATTTTGACTCATCTGAGTCTTTAGGAAAGTCACTCATCAACATTCCTGGGCCTCCATTTCCTCCCCTATGAATTTAAGAAGTAAACTTTACAACCTCAAAGATTCTACCTGGTTCTAAAACTCCAAATTTATTAAAGAATTTTTTAAAATTTAGAAACACCTATACTGTCCTCTCATTCTACTCTGTACACTTGAACCCAAAACGGAGTCCCTCTGGAATACATTGTTTATATCACTCTTTCAACATTTACTATTTTTCTACATGTGAATGTATGTTCTTCATGCCTCTCCTCCCAGGACAGACATTGATGACTTTAGAGACAAAGGGCTATCCTTTCCTCTTTGCACATAATAAATATTGATTCTTCATTCCATTGTAATGCATGTATTGAATAAGTGCCAAGAACTGTTCTAGCTAGGCAGTGAGAAAAAAAGTAAATAATATCTGATTCCTGATCTCAGAATTCATTAGCCCAACCAATGAAATGTAATTACAATATGGTGTGATAAATGGAATAATAAAGGATGGAGTGATCAAACATGCTTGAATGGCTCACAGAAAAATAATTTTTAGAAGAAACATGAACTGGATCTTAAAAGATAAATAGCAATTCCCCAGATGGAACTAAAAATGAAACAAGGGCTTCCCGGGTGGCGCAGTGGTTGAGAATCTGCCTGCTAATGCAGGGGACACGGGTTCGAGCCCTGGTCTGGGAGGATCCCACATGCCACAGAGCAACTAGGCCTGTGAGCCACAGCTACTGAGCCTGCGCATCTGGAGCCTGTGCTCCGCAACAACAGAGGCCGCGATAGTGAGAGGCCCACGCACCGCGATGAAGAGTGGCCCCCGCTTGCCACAACTAGAGGAAGCCCTCGCACAGAAACAAAGACCCAACACAGCCATAAATAAATAAATAAATAAATAAATAAATAAATAAATAAAATGAAACAAAACAGTCCCCTTGTTATAACATATCTCATGCATATATGATGGAGCTATTTTATCAAGTTTTGATTTATTGTACTGAAGCTGGCAAGGCTTCGGTTTCTCTGAAGCAAGTGGACATTAATTATCTGAAGTAGAGATCTGTCTTCAGATATCTTTCTCTTCCCCGCCATGACCAATTCATCACCAAATCCTATGTATATTACCTCCCACTTTTTTCTTGAATCTGTTCATTTTTCTACATCTGAACTAACTGCACCCTAGTTCAAGACATTATCCCCTAACACCTAGGCCATAGTCTCCTAGCCAGTTTTCCTATATTTACTATTGCCCTCTTACTATAAATTCTTCAAACTATAGCTAAAATGATTATTAAAAAATAATCCTGGCCCTTCCCCATCCTGAATAGTTCAGACCAAGAGCCATTAGGTGGGTTTGGCACGAGTTAGAGCCCAACCAAGGTGAGGAGAGTGTCCATACTGGGTGAAGGAAAAGAGATGAGGGAGCAAGTGAGTGCATATTGCAACCATTTCTGGGTGTCCCTATGGGAGTGCAGCCTGGCATAGGTTGGAACCTGCATGAAGTGGGTGGAGCATCTGCTCAGGAGAGTGACCCAATATAAAATGTGAGACACCAAGTGGGATGAAGAGGGCAACTGCACAGGGGAGGGGCTAGCATCAGCAATGGGAGATTGGTTACATAGGGGGAATTGAACATTAAGTACATATGTATCAAGGATAATGGGAATCAGGTTTCTCATTTTCAGGGAAAGGAGGAAAATAGAATGAATGAAATGAAATGGCATCATATTGGAATTGGAGGTACTGGTGGGACCTCATAGTTTTATATATATGTAAACGTGAACATGTGTATGTGTGTAAGTGTGTGTATGTGTGTGTGTGTGTATCTATACATATATGTATTCCCAACCTCTGTCCACTGGTAAGAATTGGGAGTAACAGCATCCCAAAAGCATGGAGCATGGTTAGCACCAAGATCTTGCTATTTAAATACCATTCTCTGAAAGAATCAGGACTTCTTGTAGAAATGGCTGGTATCAGGGCTGAGGCAGGAAAAGTGCTGGATGAGTGTAGAATGTCTTACTGTGCTCTAAAAGAAACATATTCAAAAAATGATGGGGATTGTCAAAGAAACATGAAAGTCAGCTTGAAAGAATTCCAAATAGTCAAATCTAGAACAACTTGGGCATCTAAATAAATGATAATAATGGATTTTAACCCTTTAAACAAAATAGGAATCCATGAATCCATAATAACATAAATTAACGAATAAATTGAAAGTTTGAGGAGCGACAGGATATTCATAGGGTTTTGAAGTATCTCCCCACAAAGCACTTCTTAATTACAAAGAGAAAAAATGTAACTTTACAGTGGAAAGGCCTCACAGAAACCTCTTTAATCAAACGATCCAATTTAACACTACCAATAATGGGACAAATCAAGATTTGGGACCACATCATAATATGCAATGAAAACAACATAATGTCACTTCTACTAGATTCCCGACAAAGATGCATAACCTATATCTGATCATGAGGAAACATCAGACAAACCAAAAAAGGGAGACATCTATAAAATAACTGGCCTGTACTCTTTACAAGTATCAAGATATTGAAAGTCAAGGAAAAACTGAAGAACTGTTTCTAACTGAAGGAGCTAAGGAGTTATGACAACTAAATGAAACACGTCGTTCTGCGCTGGATCCTACAAGGACATAATTGGGACGAATTGCAAAGCCTACAAGGGATATGAGGATTAGATAGTGGATTAGATGGTAATAATGTATCAGTGTTAATTCTCTGATGATTGTGTTGTGGGTATATAGGGGAATGTCTTTGTCTGTAAAAAATACACACCATAGTTTTGGGAAACAATGGGAATACATGTCAGCAACTTACTCTCAAATGGTTGAGGAAAACAAAGAAACTTTGAAATTTTTTGTAACATTGAGATTGTTCCCAAATTTTTTAAAGTAAAATCATAACAATAACAATGATGATGATGATATTCCACTGTCTAAAACTGGCTGTGACTTTTTATTGCTCTTAGGAAAAGAGACAAGAATCCCTAAAATGAACTATTAAGACTTTGCATGATCTTGTCCCTGTGTACTTTAGCAGGGTCATCCTGCTGACTCTCTCTCTCCTTTAGGCTCACTGCATTCTGTTCTTTTTGATCCTCAATCAACCCATGGACTATTCAAGTACAAAGGCCATGCACTTGCTCTTCCCTTTGCCTAAAACATTCTCTAATTCCTTGCCCATATACATTAAATTTCTTTTTTATTTTATTTCATTTATTTTGGTAATACCTTTTCAAACACTTTGCTCCCCAAAGGTCAGTTCTCCATTATTTACCCTCACAGCACTATATATTTTCCCTTCATAATTATAGACTTGCTTGAATAAAAGATTAATATGTCCTCCATTATCCTACTTCTTTGGGGCAGAGTTATAACTTTGCTCACCACTTTACCCCAAGGACCTAGCCCAGAGGACAATAAACAATGTTAATGAATAAATGAACTGTTTATGATCAATCCATTCACTTGGGCCCTTGACTCTCTCCTATATCTGCAGCCTCCCTCTCTTTTTTGGCTCCTGACCAGCTTTTAAACTTGTTTAAGTCTTTTCAAGCCTAAAGCATTTCCTCTCTTGAATCCATATCCTCCTTGAATTGCAATAAGTTTACCTGCCTCTCTCTTCATCCAAACTTTCAGTAGATTCCTATTGACTTACAATTTCCATTTCCTCAGCTCCCATCCAATCTCCAGTCCACTGCAATCTGGCTTCCACCCTTACCACCCACTAAAATTGTGCTTTCTGTGATGGCTATAACCTAACTGCCAGACCCAATTAACAAGTTTTAGTCAGTATCTTACCTGAATCATTCTCATTAACTTCCTTCATGTTCAGTTGTTTTTGAATATATCTAATCATCTCATTTTTGACTCCTTGATGAGCTCTTCTTTTTCCGATCACTTCTCAAATTAACTTGTTTTATTCCAAAAAAATGTATTTAGTACCTACCATATGCCAGGAAGAACTGGCATAACTGACAGTAACTAAAGCAAACAAAAATTCCTGTCTTCGTGGAGCTTACATTCTTTTTATTAAAATTAAGGTAGAATTCACTGGCAGCATTAGTTTCAGGTGTACAACATAATGATTTGATATTTCTATATATTGTGAAATGATTGCCACAATAAGAATTTTAAAGAAGTTTATTCTTGTGATAAGAACTTTTAAGATCTACTCTTCTAGCAATCAAATACCCAATACAGTATTATTCACTATAGTCACCCTACTGTACATTACATCTTCAGGATTTATTTATTTTATAACTGGAGGTTTGCACCTTTTGACTCCTTCCCCCATTTCACCAACCCTCCTACCCCCAGACTCAGGCAACCACCAATCTGTACTCTGTATCTAGGCAGAGCTTGGTTTTTTGTTTTGGGTTTTTTTTTAGAATGCACATATAAGTGAGATCATACAGTATTTGTCTTTCTCTGCCAACTTATTACTCTTAGCATAATGCCCTCAAAGACCATTCATGTTGTCTCAAATGGCAATATTTCATTCTTTTTTATGGCTGAATAATATTCCACTATATATACATATTTTTCTTATCTATTCATCCTTCAGTGGACATTTAGGCTCTTTCCATATCTTAGCTATTGTAAATAATGTTGCAGTGAACTTATTGATGCATATGTCATTTCTAATTAGTGTTTTCATCTTATTCTGATAAATACCCAGAAGCAGAATTGCTGGATCACATGGTAGTTCTATTTTTAGCTTTTTGAGGAACCTCGGTACTGGTTTCCATAGTGGCTATACCAATCTAGATTCCCACGAACAGTGCACAAGGGTTCCTTTTTCTCCATGTCCACTCCAGCATTTGTTATCTCTTATCTTTATAACAATAGTCATTCTAACAGGTGTGAGGTGTTGTCTCATTGTGGCTTTGATTTGCATTTCCCTGATGGTTATGTAATAGGGAAGAACCGTTGTATTCTATTACAAGTTAATCACTAAAGGGATGTTGCCTATAAGCTTAAATTACACATAATGCCTATCTCTGGGACCCCTGCCTCCCAGGTAACAAGCATTAAGGTAAAATACCTTTGTAGAGCTCACAGGAAACATCCTGACCAGGCCCACCTGTGAATGACTGCAAGGAAGAAATTAATACATCCCCTCTGGAGGTTGACCAGAACCAGGAAATGTTTGACTTTACTCCCTCCCCTTTTAGTATAAAAGAAGGCTGAATTCTAACTCAGGCAAGATGGTTTTTTGGGACACAAGTCTGCCATGTTCTCGGTCTGCTGCCTTTCTGAATAAAGTTGCTCTTCCTTGCCCCCAAAACTGGTCTCTTGATTTATTGGCCTGTCATGCAGCGAGCAGTGTGACCCTGCTGTGTATCTTTATTTGGACATAATCTAGGGAACTTGAAATAGATATATCCAAATCAGAATCCTTTATCTTCTCCCTAAACAGATCTTCATTCCGTGAGTGGTACTCAGCCACCTAAACCAGAAGTTAACCCTAGATCCTTTCTCTCTTTTATCTCCCACAACCAACTAATCACCTTTTCTTGCCAAATTTACTCTTTCTGTAACATTCTCCTAACTGCTCTCCCTTTCTCCAGTCATGGTCCCTTTGTATTCACTCTCCAATAGCTACCAGAATGATCTAAAATACAATCTCAGTCCCTTACTTAAAAGCCTTAAGCTTTGATTACCTAAAAGGTAGTCTATGTCTTCATCATGGCATAAAACCCACTGTAATCTTGGCCCCTGCTTGATTCTCCAGTTTTCTTTTTTGCTCTTTAATTTACTCTAAAGATTTTCGTGGCTCACAGGGTGACATAATGATTAACATTACAGTCTCTGGAGCCAGGCTGCTCAGGTGTGAATCTCAGCTCTATCGTATATTTACCTTGGTTTCCTCAACTGTGAAATGGATCTATTAATAGTCCCTGTCATATGATTACTTGGAGGACTGAATTACATGTGTGCTTAGACCAGTTCCTGGCACTTATTAGCTACTATTACATTAGGCTGCTTCTAATATTTCTGCCTTTGCTCTACTTTCTCTTCTTTCGGGCAGTATATTAGTTTAGCTATGGATCCTACGTGGTCATCATTTTTTAACAAGCTGACATTTGATTTACTACACATGAAATTGTTACCAATTACAACTTATATTAGGGTTGATGTCATAAGCCAGCATCCTCTTCATCAGGATGTTTTCTCTTTTGATGGTTGCAAATGCAGCTACTTCCATTGTTCTAGTTACATTTCTGCAGATCAAAAATGCAGTTTCTATACCACATCATTTAGATGTAAATGTGGGAGAGAGGAGTATGGATAACTCCCCAGTTTCCAGCTTGGATGACTAGGAAGTCAGGCAATACTGTAGAATGCTCAAAGGTTTGTCACCCACACACTCATAAATATTTTTATTTCTTCCAAATTTCCTACTGCCTCTTCAGCCCTCTAGACCGACACTGCTATCAATGTCACTTAAGTTAAATTCCCCTTTCTGCCCCACCCACCCAACGACCGGAAAAATCCTCTACAGCTGTGCCTTTCCCTTTAAGAAGAACAGGGTCACAGGGAAATTGCACGCCTAAACCCGCCCTCCGGGGGAGGGGGGGAAATTGGTCCCGTCACCACAGCAACGGGAGCAGAAGGGGGCGGACTTTGTCGTCCGGCTTCCTGTCCGCGGCGTGAGCCAGCCGCGATGGAACGGCGGCGCGGGCTTTGTGGGTATTGCGTGTTCTTCGGCTCCGGATTGAAGCCGGAGCCGGAGCCGGAGCCGGATTCCGCGCAAACGGCCACGTCAACCTAAACCTACACCGCCCTCCCCACCCCACTGCGCCCGCAGATCCTGAGACGAGTCCTCCCAAGCAGCGTCCTCCACGCCTTTCCCACAATGCCCCGCGCCAGGCCCCGCCCCGCCTCGCCTAGGAGACGGCCGCGCGAGGAGCCGAGCCGAACCGGCCGCTCGTCGCTGCCGGTGCGGCTGGCTGCTCCTACCACATCTCGGGCTCTGCGGGCTAGCGGCCAGAAGTGCGTGCTTCCTTACCGCACGCACAGCTTGTGTTTGGCCTAGTGGGGTCCGCTGCCAGGGACTGAGGATGGGGAAGTAGCTGCAGGAGACGACCTCGCAGCACCGAGGTGGGCATGGGCGGAGGAACGGGGCTCTGCTGGAGCTGGCGGCGGCCTGGGCCCTCCGGGAAGGGAGGGGCTAAATGCCTGTGCACCGGAATCTCCCCTCCTTTTCGCTCTTGAGGCTGGTTTATTGTGTTTTCGCTTCCAGTCTTCTTCCTTTCTACCCACACCGCCATTCCTCCACCCAGCAATTCCCCACTTTTTGCTCCAATTTCTCACTTTGCCCTCAGTTATCCAGGTTCCTTTCTCCCTAATCCAACCTGAGATTTCACACACCAGCAACACTTGACAGTCTCTTTCACCCAGTGTCTCCATCTTTCCCCTCTCCCCGCAACCCATCCTGGAGTGGTGGCAGCGAGGAGTTAGTGTTGCATTTACCTGCAGCTTCCACCTGTCCCCGCAGCTCGGCGCACAGCCTCAGGCACGCCCACGCTGTCTGAGAATCACCGCTAGGCAGGGAACAAACATCGCTTGTCTAAAAGTGGTGTTTGAGAATATATTCTCTATTCTAAACGTTTTTTTTTTAGTCTGGATGTTTATTAATCTCCATCACTCTGTTTTACAAAGGGTTTTCTGGTGGCGTGAAAAGGATTAGAAATGAACCAAAACCATTCACAGGTAAGGAAAAAAAATTTAAATAGGCATTTAAGATTAAATGAAGAAAGGAACTGAGGATGCTAGGAAGGTTAGATTTTTCGAAGCATGTTTGGAACTATTGATAAAGTATACAAGTTTACATGTGATCTGATTTTATTTTTACCCTACACAGGTGAGCATGTCTAAATAACTGATTCCTTTTCTCCTTTTGTTTCTTTTCTATTTTTATTAATGCCCAATGTAAACTTTGCAGTAAAATTACTGTTAACTTGCAGTTATTAGTCTTCTAGTTTATAAAATAGTAACTACTTAGGTATAACGTAAGCACCTTCTGAGAAAATTCAGGGGAAGAAACGTCCGACTATGTAAGTTGTTACAGCAATATAAGTTCACTGCTATTCTTGGACGGTTTATATGAAAAATACAGACCCTTTAGAAGGATCTGTTGCTTCTTTCTAGTACCCCCAAAGGGTATTTCCTACAAGTGAAATTTGATTGAAATGAAAACTGAATAGCCTTAAAGGGGTGAAGAAATAACCAAAAAGGAAGCACATCAAAAGAGGCAAGCTTGGGCTTCCCTGGTGGCGCAGTGGTTGAGAGTCCGCCTGCCGATGCAGGGGACACGGGTTCGGGCCCCGGTCTGGGAGGGTCCCGCATGCCGCGGAGCAGCTAGGCCCGTGGGCCATGGCCGCTGAGCCTGCGCGTCCGGAGCCTGTGCTCCGCAACGGGAGAGGCCACAACAGTGAGAGGCCCGCGTACCGCAAAAAAAAAAAAAAAAAAAAGAGGCAAGCTTAAGCTGGGTAGAAGATGGAAGGAAATAGCTTTCCCCCCATTCTCCCCCCTTGTGGTCTGGTGCTGATAGAGCAAGTTGCTGCACTTGTTTGTTTGTAAAGAGTTCTAGGTAGCTGCCACCTCACTAGCTACCTTTTACCTTTATCTGCTACCTTGAGTGATCTCACGAATCTGGCTACCTAGATAACGGAAGCAGTGAAGGGGGCCCCCAAAGAACAGAGCCTGATTTGTCATTTACTGGAGATTTTATTGCTGGCCATGTTATTTAGTAAATAGCGTTAATGATGTGTTTGGTTTTTTATTAATGTATTTCAACTACCTGATTTTCTCTCTTTAGATTAACATTTTGGGAAAAAATTCATGATACCTGTTTCACCTTTGGAGTAATGTGGACAGAAGTTCTCAGATTTGCATATTACATCAACCGGAACCAGTGGCATTATCTTAATGTTCACTTGAGTCAGAACTTGGACAAGAAAAACAATGGGAGTCTGGTTAAATAAAGATGACTATCTCAGAGACTTGAAAAGGGTCATGCTCTGTTTTCTAATAGTGTATATGGCCATTTTAGTGGGTACAGATCAGGATTTTTACAGTTTACTTGGTGTATCCAAAACTGCAAGCAGTAGGGAAATAAGACAGGCTTTCAAGAAATTGGCATTGAAGCTACATCCTGATAAAAACCCGGTAGGTAAAAATTTCTTTTTAAACATATCTAATTAATGTGTTTTAGTAAGTTTTGGTATGTATTTAAATTATTTAAAAAATTATTTTAAATAAGTGCTGAAAATGCTTAAGAACAATCACGTCAAAAATCATAATTCAACTTCTGTACTAAAAACAGAAGAAGCAAAATGTTCTAAGTTCAGAATAGTGTAAAGGAATGTCAGTACCAAAAATACAGTTCTCTCTTAATTTGAAAACTAATTTCCAACAGTTATATTACAGATGTTAATCACAAAGCAGTAGATTTCTTAGTAAAGTAGTTTAAAATCAAGTATTTTAGAACAGTAACAAAAATTATTTCCTTAGAACTTAGAGGGTATGTCTTGCTAAAAATGGCAGTAATAGCTAATAATAGTATGTTTCAACTTTAACTATTTTCTCCCATGTGCAAGTCTAAGAACAGAGTCAGAAAGTATTATAAATTAAAACTTGGGAGCAGCCAAATCCAGTTAATTCCAATCATAAATATTTGATTATGTATCCTATGATGTAATCCTTCAAAACTGTATTAGTTTTCATTAAGGTATTTTTATAATTTATCTCATTCATTTTTTTCTTAATGAGATTTGATACTCATCAAGGAGAAAGATTTAATTATATCTAGATAGAATTTTTTTTTACTGTTAATTTCAGTAACTGCAGTTTTTTGTTTTTTTTTTTTTACTATTTTTATTTATTTTTTATGTTTTATTTTTGGCCTCACCACAGATTCAGTCCCTGACCAGGGATTGAACCCCGGCCACTGCAGTGAAAGCCTAGAATCCTAACCACTAGGCCACCAGGGAAGTCCCTAGATAGAATTTTAAATAGGATTATTTTATTTTGATTACATAAAGCTGAGCAATAGAATCAGTATTTCTCTAAAACTCTTGTTAATTGGTAATCTTTTCTTGAGATCGACATTGTATTGTGTTTAGGGTTTTCATTTTTTCAGATTTTTCTTTAAAATTTCAGAATTTTTTCTTTCTGAAATAAAAGAATTTTTCTTTCTGAATAAAAGAATTCTTTTAAGTTTCTACATGAAAGATGGTAGACCACTTACAACGAACTATTATTTAGATGAAAACATTCTTCAAAAAACAATTCTATGAAACAGTAACAAATGAAACGTATTAATCCACTTTTGAGTTGTTACTCTGATATTAGTCCTTATGTCATTATCTGATAGATTGGAGTACATAACTTTTTTTTACTTAAAGTACTGAGTTTTGCCTCAAATAGAAAAATAACCTACAAATTTCTTTGTGGTTGTTTTAAGGGTAACACATAATATTTACAATATTAAGTGTTTCCAAGGGTTCATTAGTCAGTTTTTTCTGTTGCATCTCTTAGAAGTAGTGACTTATATTTGATGACCACCTCTATCAACCTTTTGAAGCATCAATTCTCATTTCTATTACTTTCGTTTTTTTTGGTTTTTTTTTTTTTTTTTTTTTTTTTTTACGAGGGCCTCTCACTGTTGTGGCCTCTCCCGCTGCGGAGCGCAGGCTCAGCGGCCATGGCTCATGGGCCCAGCCGCTCCGCGGCATGTGGAATCTTCCCGGACCAGGGCACAAACCCGTGTCCCCTGCATCGGCAGGCGGACTCTCAACAGCTGCGCCACCAGGGAAGCCCCTACTTTCGTATTTTTTAAGATTGGAGTTCTTTAGAAATACTTTTTGACTTTTTTATTTCAAAGCATGAGCACCCATTTCATATTGTACTACTCCTCCTTATCTTGGTATCTGTTCACACAGAAATCTCAGGATTAAGTTAAATCGATTGTGTGTCTGAAACAAATATTATATCTAATATTTTTTAATAGAATAACCCAGATGCACATAGTGATTTTTTGAAAATAAACAGAGCATATGAAGTACTCAAAGATGAAGATCTGCGGAAAAAGTATGACAAATATGGAGAAAAGGGACTTGCAGATAATCAAGGAGGCCAGTATGAAAGCTGGAATTATTATCGTTATGATTTTGGTAAGATGATATGATATTCCTTATGAAATTATTGTTTATTCGAGTAAATTTAGAAAATTTTGTTTCACCACTTAGCTAATGTATAAACTATTACATAGTTAACATGTGTCCCCTTGACCTTTTTTTTAATTTATTTTATTTTTGGCTGCGTTGGGTCTTTGTTGCTGCACGTGGGCTTTTCTCTGGTTGCGGTGAGTGGGGGCTAATCTTCGTTGTGGTGTGCAAACTTCTCATTGTGGTGGCTTCTCTTGTTGGGAGCATGGGCTCTAGGCGCGCGGGCTTCAGTAGTTGTGGCACACAGGCTCAGTAGTTGTGGCTCGCAGGCTCTACACCGCTGGCTCAGTAGTTGTGGCGCACGGGCTTAGTTGTTCTGCAGCATGTAGGATCTTCCCGGACCAGGGCTCGAACCCATGTCTCCTGCATGGGCAGGCAGATTTTTAACCACTGAGCCACCAGGGAAGCCCCCCATTGACCTTCTTTTTAATATAACATGAGAGTGGAATTCAAAAGGAAAGTCAAGTAGTATGTAGGTATCTGTATAAATATGAAGGTGTTTTGGTCATAATCTTGCTAAATACTTTTAAAATAAGGATTGTTATTTAATTCTTAAAAATATTTGTATTAGAAGTTAAATATTGAAGCCTTTCAGTATTTTTAGAGCATCATATTTTCCAAGGAAGACTGAAGTTTCCTTTAATAGTGGTCACTTCAGTAGAAATGCCATTCTTCTTAATTAGTAATGATTAATAATGGTTGAAGGTATTGACAGGAATGAGAAATGAGACAAGAGCAGAGAGAGTAAACAAGTTAAAGAGATTGAGGGAGGGGGAAAGTAAATACAGGTGTCAAGCAAAGAGGGAGCATTCCGGTACCCAGTAGTCTCTCTTGATTGTTTTAAGGGTAACACATAATGTTTACAGTCTCTCTTAATTAGCCTCAAATGCAGTCAGAGAACTGAAGTATGCTTTTATCTTAGACTAAATAAAATATTTGCACTTTATATCTGGAGTATTTGTTTCTCAAGACTGACTTTTCAAAATAGTATTTTCAGGTATAATCACTATAGCTTAATAGTCTATAACAGGTGTCAGCAATCTATATTTCACAGACTAAGTCCAGCCTGCCACCTGCTTTTGTAAATAAAGTTTTATTTATACAGTTTTGTTCATTTATCTACATATTATTTTTCACACTTCAGGGGCAGAGTTGAATAGCTGTGACAGAAACCATATGTCCCACAAAATCTAAAATATTTACTAACCCCTGGTATATATCCATCACTAATATTTAGATAATTTATGTAGTAATGAGAAACTTTCTCACATTGGTGTTAATTATTATTATAAATAAAATTTATATTTACTTAAGTTTGCTTCTACCTCTTCAAGTATTCTAATTATATAAGACTTTTAGTAATACAAAATATTTTTAAACAATAACACATTAAAAAAAAACATGCAGTCTGAAAGTGAATGAGGTCTGTAATCTAGTTAACAGTAATGTACTAGTGCCAATTTCCTGGTTTGGATATTGTACTAAAATTACATAGTATGTCACCATTAGGGGAAGCTGGATGAAAGATAAGTAGGACTCTGAACTGTTTTTACAATTTCCTGCAAGTCTATAATTATTTCAAAATAAAAACTTTTTTTAAAAAACGTATAACAGAAATTTTCTGTGGAGATGACATTGTGTGAATATCGGGAATCCCCACCCCCTGCCACACACAGACACACACACCCCATGACAGTCCATATCAGGAAACTGATTTCTTTTGATACTCTTTAAATGTATCACCAATGGTATTATTACTCTTTGCTTTTCTCTTAGTGTGTTGCATATTCTTCCACTTGGAGATTTAGTATAGCAATATGATTTTTGATGATTGAAACAAAAATAAGTAACATCTTTCATGTGGTAATTTATTTTTATGATGAAGTTTTAACTATAATTTTATGTACTTCTCAAAATAGGTATTTATGACGATGATCCTGAAATCATAACGTTGGATAGAAGAGAATTCGGTAAGTTTGTGGGTATATGATTTTCCAAAGCTAGTTCAAGACCAGTCTCCTAACTAAAATGCTCAAGGACAAATGTATTTAGAATTTAGAAATTTTTAAAATTTTAGCAAGGTAATATGGTATATACTGTATTTTAAATAATGTTCTATAACCATAGTTGAGGTTTTCACGTAGTTTCTTTTATTGTCATCATCACCTTTTCTTTCCATTATGTCAGTGAACTTTTATGACATTCTGTGTATTAGCAACAATAATTATTCCTCTCATTTGGCAGTTGAAATGAAACCTTAGAAGAGCTAGCAACATCCTTAACATTCTGTACGTGTGTGTTTGTATATAATTGACACATTTGAAATAATAAACCAATATTCTTCTTTCTATATTTTTTCACATTATTAAAAAGTGTTTATATTTAAGAGTAGTTATGTAAAAAAAAAAGCCTAATACAAAATTGTGTATGCAGTATAATACAAATCATACAAAAGGTATACACATATATGCATAGAGGATAAAAGCTGGATGAGAACAAAATAAAAATATTAGCACTGATAAAAAAGTTCTTAGCAGAATGTGGGGCAGTATACTATTTTTTTAAAAATAGCAGTGAAATGCATAAGTGTGTATACTAAATAAAAGAAGTAAAAATAACACATAGCCCCCATATCAGTTCAGGATAGGTTTGTATGCCAGGTGAGCTTCCTGCAAACTTGCAGAAATACTTCTGGTTTTAGAACTTTTATATTTCAGGGTTTTGAATAAGTATGTGGTTATTTTTGGAAGCAGATTTAATTTGATCTGTGATTTGTGTGAAAATGGATATAAAAATATACTTCTGCACTTTGCATTGCATTGTAGAAAACCTAAAAGATTCTTACATTTTCAAATTTGTACACTTGTAATAAAATATTCTTTTCTACTTCAAACCAGTATATTTTACCTCAAATCATATTTCAATTTTATTTTGCTATGTTACAGTCTCATTTAATTTAGAAAACTAAAATAGCATACTAGATGCAAAATAGATTTATATAATTTCTCATGTTATCATCATAAACAATGTGTTGCAGTCACTTGTTTCTGTACAGTTCCTTCTAAGCAAGAATTGCATCGGATTCTTACTTTGTATATCATGTTGGCGAGTTCAGGCCTACAAGGTAGCTGTTCAGTACATTATTTTGTTAAAAGTCTTGTAGTGAACACTTGAACAAGCTCTAAGGAAAATGAGTGTGTCTTCTCTACAGAGGAAATGGAGGATAATTTGATTCATTTGTATTGTTGGTAGACAGAACCGACACCCATGTCACAAGCTTGCAGAATCATAACTTTTTGGACTGTAGTTATATGAACCTGTTGGTTTTTCTGTGGTTATTGTCTCTCATCTGCTAGTCAATCAGTAAGTATTTTGTGGTCCTGTGGGGCAGAAAACTTTGGAATTAGAGATCGAATTAGAGAAACTGAACAAAACCTGCAAGCTGACTAATCCATGAATCCACCCAGAATGAAAGACTTTCCTGATGGTTGTATTGCACATGGGTTCAAACTTTTTCAAATTTGTCCTTATAGAGAAAAGGTTAAGAACTGCTAATAATTCATATGGAACTCCAAATAGTAGTTAAGAATTAATTAACAGTCACAAAACCTTAGAGACAGTTTTTCAGAAATAATTAACTGACATTGATAGGTTCGGTGCAAAGTTGCCACTATTCAGTCTGAACTCTAATACTACCCTGTGTATTACTAGGCTAAGACAAGCTGATCCTTAAGTTTTAGCTGAAGAAGCCTAGGGAGGACGATAAATAAGGATAGATAGTTGTATCAACTTGTGCCTATGTAAATATCACATTAGCATACTTGCTTGTGGGTCTCTTTCCATTACCAGTAGTTTCTATTGGTTTGGGTCACTTAATCTGGTCTTTTGTGTAACTAATTATATAAACAATTATGGAGTTATTTTTAAGTTTTGTATGTTCTCTTGCTCCAGAGAGAAGTTATATTTTCTTCTGACTAGGGTCACTAACAATCTCAGATCAGCTTTATCCAAACAGAGACTGAAATTATTCAAAAGCTGAGCTTTGTACTTGTACAGGACTGGTCTCCTTCCAGTTCATCTTTATTTACAGGACCCTTCTCTACGTGTGCCCTGAACTCCATCTTTGTCCCTCTAGTCTCATGAATCTATTGAAAGCTCTGCTCAGTTTCTTGCCTATCAACTACCTCCTGGCAAACAGTGCCCCCCTGATTTCTACCTCCTCCCATTCCTGGGCCCTGTAATTCTTCTCTACATTGGTAACTCTCTGATGCTTTCAACAGAAGTCTTTTGTATTTTGTCCAGTTCTGAAGTTGTAGTGGAAGAGTTAATCCAAATTACATAGTTCATTCACTTTTATCAGGAGTGGAACTCTGAAGTGTTCAACTATAGTACAGAAGAAAAAATGTGACTAATAAACTTCACTTTGAAGTTCTTATCCTTCCCATTAAACATGATGCATATTATCTTTTTATATGTCACAGAAAAGTATTACGCAGTTATTAAAACAAGTTCTAAATAGTATCTGCAAAAGCAAAGAACATCTTGCACTTAACAGTAGTCATTTTGAGTGGTACCCACACAATACATTCTCCTTTTGAAGACAAGCTCAAGAAATTAAAGAGGAACTCAAAGCACTTCTGCCTTTTTTTACATTTTTCTAGGCTAACAGAAGCTATTAGCTATAATCACATAAATATTAACAGACATTAGCTATAGTTGTGTAGTTTAGAAGCTGAAAATCACATTTTGAAATATACTTGTTCTATTCTGAGTTACTGGGTTATGCAAAAACATCCCATTGAGCTTTGATAATACAGTATTAAAAATATTTTTAATAATAGTGGGAACTGGGCAAACAAGTTAGTAGTCTATGAAAACAAAGTACCAAGATGGGAGACATTTTTTTTTCCCACTTTAAATAAGGTTTTGTGTCAAATTAAATGCCATTATTTTTTTCCCTTCCAGTTTTATTGAGATATAACTGACATACAGTACTGTATAAGTTTAAGGTGTACAGCATGATTTGACATACATCCATCGTGAAATGGTGATCAAAATAAGTTTAGTAAATATTCGTTATCTTATACAGATACAAAATTAAAGAAATAGGAAAAAAATGGTTTCTTGTAATGGAACTCTCAGGATTTGCTAACAACTTTATATATGATATACAGCATTGTTGATTATATTTATGATGTAGTACATTCCATTCCTAGTACTTATTTGTCTCGTAACTAGAAGTTTGTACCTTTTGACCACCTTCATCCAACTCTCCTTCCCTCCGACCCCCGCCTCAGGTAACCATAAACCTGATCTCTTTTTCTGTGAGTTTTGTTTCTGAAGTGTAATGACATACAACACTGTGTTAGTTCCTGTTACACAACATAGTGACTTGGTGTTTCTGTACATTTCAAAGTGATCACTACAGTAAGTCTGATATGATATGTCACCATACAAAGATACCACATAGTCGTTGACTACTCCACACACTGTACGTAGCAGTCTCTGTGTGTGTGCTTATTAACTAATTTTAACAGCCCTGCATTTTTACTCCCTCCTCCACCACATTTACTGACTTTGACGTCATATTTTATATCTTTTTGTTTTTATATTCCTTATTTATTGAGTATATATTTTACTACTTGTCTTTTAACCTTTCTACTAGCTTTATACATGGCTGATTTACTACCTTTATTGTATATTTGACTTTAACAATGAGATTTTTTTTCTTCCATAATTTTCATTTTTCTAGTTGTGGCCTTTTCTTTTTCACTTAGGTAAGTCCCTGTAACATTTCTTGTGAAGCTGGTTTCATGGTGACGACCTTTTAGCTTTTGCTTCTCTGTAAAACTTTTGATCTGTCTTTCAAATCTTTTTTTTTTTTTTTGCGGTACGCGGGCCTCTCACTATTGTGGCCTCTCCCGTTGCGGAGCACAGGCTCTGGACGCGCAGGCTCAGTGGCCATGGCTCACAGACCCAGTCGCTCCACGGCATGTGGGATCTTCCCGGACCGGGGCACAAACCTGTGTCCCCTGCATCGGCAGGCAGACTCTCAACCACTGTGCCACCAGGGAAGCCCTGTCCTTCAAATCTTAATGCAAGCCTTGCTGGGTAGAGTCTTCTTGGTTATAGGTTTTTCCCTTTCATCACTTTAAATATATTGTTAAGATGTTCAAAGAATTTGGGAGAAGATTGAATGAACAGAGTGAGAAGTTAGAAGTTTTTGAACAAAGAGTTAGAAAATATAAAGAACAACCAAACAGATGAAGAATACGATAACTGAAATGAAAAAATACACTAGAAGGAATCAACAGTAGATTAGATGATGCAGAGGAATGGATCAGCAAGCTGGAAGACAGATTAGTGGAAATCACTGAAGCTGAACAGGAAAATGAAAAAAGAGTAGAAAGAAATGAGGACGGTTTAAGAGACCTCTGGGACAACGTCATGTGTACTAACATTTGCATCATAGAGGTCCCAGAGGAAAGGGGCCGAGAACATATAAGATTTTACCTAAATTCATACCAGTTGATCTAAGTCAGCATGGCAATTATTTTGACAACCTAGATAGTGTGGTCTGTTTGTCAGACTTTCTAACCTTTGCCAAAGAACAGCTGATAAAATCCTAATGTATACACTTTGCTTGTAATGTATGGTTTAACTGTTTTTCACATAGATCTGTGTGTCTTGTAACTGAAATGTAGGTGAACATTATTGTGCATGTTACTAATTAATCTGAATCAGTTACACATATTTAGAATAGTGTGCATGTTTTGATGTCTTGGTATAATTTATTATAACTTATGAAAATATTTTCTTTAAAAATTACTGATAAGTGATTTTCATATGGAATTACATGGAGACTCTAACTTAAAGCAAATTTTCTTAACTTTTTTATCTTGACTGTTAGAGCACATCCTTACAATGATAAAATTTTTAAATGAATAAATTTTGTTTATATCAGGTCCTCTTATAGATTAGATTATAACGTATAATGTATTGTTGGGTAGATATTATGTAGTGTTCAGATCTATTAGCAAATATGTATTCATGTTTTGAATTGTTAAAAACTTTGATCCAATATTTCAAATAACACAGTTTTCCAAGGAAAATGTCTTATTAAGAGCAAAGATTAGATTTAATCCCCACAGTCCTTACTATGTCATGTAGGTCTCTTCATTCTTTCAGAATCTGGAGTAGCTGTCAGAATTGATTGACTGTGTGCTTAACCAGTGCTGCAGATAGTAGAAGAGCTTAAATGTCAGTCTCTCACACTGTTTCTCTTCATTTCTCTCAACCACACAGACTGTCATCAGGTTTGGCTCTTGCTTTCTTTTGTTGCTTCCTTTCTTTTTACAGCTTCTTGGTGACATTGATCATGCAGTTCAAGGTTGCTTCTTATTCAAGTAGGGCTTGGAAGAGTCAAAAAAAAAAAAAGGTATTGTTAGTTTGACAGTTGAAATAGTACGTTTTCTTCTTACAGAAAAAATTATACAGAAAATGATAAAGGCAGTGTGAGAAATATATGACTTTTTTTCATTCTGATCTCAAGGAAAATTTTTAACTAAAATAGGTACAAACCTGTAGTAAATTGGTTGTTTTGGTTGTTCTAAGTTGTTTTGGTTTTATGTACTTTCAGATGCTGCTGTTAATTCTGGAGAACTGTGGTTTGTGAACTTTTACTCCCCAGGGTGTTCACACTGCCATGATTTAGCTCCCACAGTACGTATTTTTTACATCCTGATTTAAAGTTTTACTATTCACAACTGATCTGTTATTTGAGTGTTTTTTTAAATTTGAGTGTTTTTTCTATTAGTAGTAACTATAACAGAAATGACTATAATATTTTTTCACGTGTATATGGTTTTATTTCCTGAGCATAATCTCCTTTAAGAAAGTACAGCCTGGGGACTTCCCTGGTGGTGTGGTGGTTAAGAGTCCGCCTGCCAATGCAGGGGACACAGGTTCAAGCCCTGGCCCGGGAAGATCCCACATGCCACGGAACAACTAAACCCACGGAACAACTAAACCCGTATGCCACAACTACTGAGCCTGTGCTCTAGAGCACAGGAACCACAACTACTGAAGCTCGCGCGCCTAGAGCCCGTGCTCCGCAACAAGAGAAGCCACTGCGATGAGAAGCCTGCGCACCACAACAAAGTGTAGCCCCCTCTCTCCGCAGCTAGAGAAAGCCTGCGCGCAGCAACAAAGACCCAGTGCAGCCAAAAAGAAATAATTAATTAATTTAAAAAAAGAGGAAAGTACAGCTTGAAGAATGTTCAGGGAAAGATAAATGATCTTATCAGAAGAAACTTTTTTTTTCCCTCATAGTGGAGAGACTTTGCTAAAGAAGTAGATGGATTGCTTCGAATTGGAGCTGTTAACTGTGGCGATGATAGAATGCTTTGCCGAATGAAAGGAGT
Organism: Orcinus orca; assembly: GCF_937001465.1. Taxonomy (NCBI): domain Eukaryota; kingdom Metazoa; phylum Chordata; class Mammalia; order Artiodactyla; family Delphinidae; genus Orcinus; species Orcinus orca. The sequence continues at coordinate 70,075,411 of NC_064565.1, forward strand.
GAACAGTTATCCCAGCCTCTTCATTTTTAGGTCTGGAATGGTAAGAGATAAAATTGGCATTTTTTTTTTAATTGGTAGAACATTATAACAAGGGGAATACTAGAGAAAACACTGTGAATTTGTAGAATCTTTTGATTTTTAAGTCTTATTTTAGATGCCATCTAACTATAGTCATAATAAACATTTTTTATTATACTGTGAATACTTTTAGATGGCATTAGTTTGTCTTTGTTCTATTTCAAAATTAAATGTTTGCCAATTTCAGTTTCCATCTTAAAGAACATAATGTTAACCAGTATGCATGTTGTACTTTATAATTTACAAAGCATTTTACAGGTGTTTTCTCTCATTGAATGTAAAGTTCTGACTTCCCTTCCTCTCCCCAGTGTTGTGATAAAAGTGAAACTAAAAACATTATAAATAGTATTATTCGAATGTCTGACATGGAATGTGTGCAATCAGGATTCTTAGCATGTCAGTTAGAAATACACTGTACCATTGAGACAGAGCTTACTTATTCAGAATAATGGAGAATCAAGGTATTTGGTATGAGTTTTAAAAAGAAAAAGTAAAAGACATTTCTCTTTTTATAAATAAAAATATAGGCTGCAGTGAAATACCATGGTGACAGATCAAAGGAAAGTTTAGTGAATTTCGCCATGCAGCATGTTAGAAGCACAGTGACAGAATTATGGACAGGTAATTTTGTTTTCATAATTTGCTTGATTTTCAAGGATACTTTGAATTGGTATTTTAAGTTTTTTAGTGGCAATGTTCTGGTCATGATACTGAAATTTTTAAATATCTTTTCCATGCTTCTTAGAAGGGAATTGTATCATTTGTTCTGAGCCCTACTAAATAGTAGGCATTTAATAAATTAACTATATTTAGACATAAACTAAAACAGTTTTGATGTAGGACATGGGTATGAAGTGGGGCTAGGTGAAAAGGCAACTTTGAAAGTGCAACTAAATATTTAGTAAACCAAGTGTTTTATTGCTTTCATAAGTATACTACATCAGGCAGTAAATTCATGCCTGTATTCAGTTTAATTTTGAAATTTAAAAACTCTTCTAATCTTAGGTTTTGAATTCATCAAGTGACTTTAGGTGGGTTATTTAATTATCTGTACTACCCATGAAATTATAGTATTTACTTCTAAAGGGATGCTCTTATCATTCATTGAATACAGTTATGTCTCTGAAACTATGTTAAATACTAGGGCTGTAGTAATAAACTATGTAATCCCTGCCTTCCAGGTCCCCATTAGTAAACCATTAAAATGCAGTGTAGTAACCATTATGAGAGGTAAGCTTAGGGAAGCATGAAGGATATGAAAGAACTCAGGTGGGGAAAGGAGGAAGGGTTAGGAAATTCTTCTTGAACGAGGTCAGATATAACCTGTCTTGAAAGTGAAGAGGAAGCCTTAAAAGGTCACTGTATTTGGGAAACTGGCAGTATTTCATGAATCTAACAAAAAGATGGGTAATGGGTAGAGTGGCTTGGGGAAGAATATGGCTGGCTGAATGGGTAGACAAAGCTCAGATCACAAGGGGCCTTACTTGCCAATTTGTTTCTTAATGAAATAATGAATTTAGATTTTATGTAATTAAAAAAATAAATAGTTGAAGGAATTTGATATGCTCAAGAGGATTTTTAGGAATCCTGAAAACTACTCAGAGTGGATTGGAAATGGGTGACATTAGAAGGGAAAACCCATTTAGAAAACAGTTTCCATTATGGAGGAGTAAATGATCAGAAATGTTCTTTATTTTCTCTTAAGGAAATTTTGTTAACTCCATACAAACTGCGTTTGCTGCTGGTATTGGCTGGCTGATCACTTTTTGTTCCAAAGGAAGAGGTAATATTTGTTATTTTGTTATGATGAAGAGACCATGACATTTGATTTTTAGGTGACAATCTTTTTTTTTCCCGGGTTTATTGAGATATAATTGACATAGAACATTCTGTAACTTTAAGGTGTACAGTTTGTTGATTTGCAACACTTACATGTTGCAAAATGATGACCACCACCATGACATTAGCTAACACCTCCATCCTGTCCCCTATTTACTATTTCTTTCTTGGGGCGAGAACATTTGAGATCTACTCTCAGCAGCTTTCAAGTATTTTATACAGTATTGTTAGCTATAATCACTATATGCTGTGCAGTAGATCCCCAGAAGTTATTAATCTTGTAACTGGAAGTATGTACCCTTAGATTAAGTGAAAGTCTTAAGTATGCTTCTATAATTGATTATTTTCAAAATACAATTTGTACCCAGTTATTTTTTTATTTAATGAATATTTCTTTTTGATTATTTTACACATAGGTTATAAAATTAATTTCCTTTTTCTTTTTTTGAAATTGAAGTATATATTTACAATATTGTGTTAGTTTCAGGTGTACAGCATAGTGATTCAGTTTGGTTTTTTTGTGGAATATATTCCAATAATGGAATATATTCCATTATAGGTTATTACAAGATAATTGTGTATAATTCCCTGTACTATACAGTAAATCCTTGTTGCTTATCTATTTCATGTAAAGTAGCTTGTTTCTGTTAATCCCACACTGTTAATTTGTCCTTTCCTCCCTCTTTGGTAACCATAAATTTGTTTCCTGTGTCCATAAGTGTGTTTCTGTTTTGTATTAAATAGATTGAGTTGTATTATTTTTTAGATTCCACATATAAATAAATAATATCATATATTTGTCTTTCTCTGTCTGACTTACTTCACAAAGTATATTCTCTGGGTCCATCCATGTTGCTGCAAATGGCAATATTTCATTCTTTTTATGGCTGAGTAATATTCCATTGTATCCATACCACATCTTAAGCCAGTTGTCTGTTGATGGGCACTTGGGTTGTTTCCATGTCTTGGCTATTGTAAATAGTGCTGCTATGAACATTGGGGTGCGTGTATCTTTTCAAATTACAGTTTTTGTCTTTTCCAGATATATACCCAGGAGTGGAATTTCTGGATCCTATGATAGCTCTATTTTTAGTTTTTCTTGAGGAACCACCATACTGTTTTCCAGAGTGGCTGTACCAGTTTACATTCCCACCGACAGTGTAGCAGGGTTCCCTTTCCTCCACACCCTTTCCAGCATTTATTTGTAGACTTTTTGATGATAGCCATACTTACTGGTGTGAGATGATACCTCATCATGGTTTTGATTTGCATTTCTTTAATAATTAGCCATGTTGAGCATCTTTCATGTGCCTGTTGGCCATCTGTATGTCTTCTTTGGAGAAATCTCTATTTAGGTCTTCTGCCCTTTTTTTTAAATTCCTTTTTGGCCACGCAACACGGTATGTGGTATCTTACTTCCCCCAACCAGGGACTGAACCTTCTTCCCCTGCATTGGAAGCACAGAGTCTTAACCACTGGACCACCAGGGAAGTTCCTGCCCATTTTTTGATTGGGTTATTTTTTTAAATTTGGTCATATGAGCTATTTACATATTTTGGATATTAACCCCATTTCAGTCACATCATTTGCAAATATTTTCTCCCATTCCTTAAGTTGTCTTTTCATTTTGTTGAAGGTTTCTTTGCTGTGCAAAAGCTTGTAAGTTTGATTAGGTCCTATTTGTTTATTTTTGGTTTTTATTGCTTTTGCCTTGGGAGATTGATCTAAGAAAATATTTCTACAATTTATGTCCGAGAATGTTTTACCTATGTTCTCTCTTAGGAATTTTATAGTGTTGTGTCTTATATTTAGGTCTTTAAATCTTTTTTTTTTAATTGATGTATAGTTGATTTACAGTGTTGTGTTAATTACTGCTGTATAGCAAAGGGATTCAGTTATACATACATTTACATTCTTTTTTTTAATATTCTTTTCCATTATGGTTTATCATAGGATATTGAACATAGTTCTCTGTGCTATACAGTAGGACCTGGTTGTTTATCCATTCTGTATGTAAAAGCTTACATCTGCTAACCCCAACCTCCTATTCCATTCCCCCCCAACCCCCTCCCCCTTGGCAACCACCAGTCTGTTCTCTATATCTGTGATTCTTTTTCTGTTTCATAGGTTCATTTGTGTTGTATTTTAGATCCACATATAAGTGATATCACACGGTATTTGTCTTTCTCTTTGACTTTCTATAGTTGCGTCCATGTTGCTGCAAATGGCATTATTTCATTCTTTTTTATGGCTGAGTAGTATTCCATTGTATATATGTACCACATCTTCTTTATCCATTCATCTGTCGATGGACATTTAGGTTGTTTCCATGTCTTGGCTATTGTGACGAGTGCTGCTGTGAACATAGGGGTGCATGTATCTTTTCGGAATGGAGTTTTTTTTGTTTTTTTTTTTTGCGGTATGCGGGCCTCTCAGTGCTGTGGCCTCTCCCGTTGCGGAGCACAGGCTCAGCCTCTCCGCAGCATGTGGGATCTTCCCAGACCGGGGCACGAACCCGTGTCCCCTGCATCGGCAGGCGGACTCTCAACCACTGCGCCACCAGGGAAGCCCTGGAATGGAGTTTTGTCTGGATATAAGCCCAGGAGTGGGATTGCTGGATCATATGGTAATTCCGTTTTTAGTTTTTTGAGGAACCTCTATTCTGTTCTCTATACTGGCTACACCAACTTACATTCCCACCAACAGTGTTGGAGTGTTCTCTTTTCTCCATACCCTCTCCAGCATTTGCTATTTGTAGACTTTTTAATGATGGCCATTTTGACTGGAGGTGGTACCTCAGTGTAGTTGTGATTTGCATTTCCCTAATAATTTGTGATGTTGAGCATCTTTTCATGTGCCTACTGGCCATCTGTATTTCTTCTTTGGAGGAATGTCTGTTTACGTCTTCTACCCATTTTTCGATTTGGTTGTTTGGTTTTTTGTTGTTGAGTTGTATGAGCTGTTTGTGTATTTTGGAAATTAAGCCCCTGTTGGTCGCATCATTTAAATATTTTCTCCCATTCTGTAGGTTGTCTTTTTGTTTTTGTTTATGGTTTCCTTTGCTGTGCAAAAGCTTTTAAGTTTGATTAGGTCCCATTTGTTTATTTTAGTTTTTATTTATATTGCCTTGGGAGACTGAGCTAAGAACATGCTGGTATGATTTACATCAGAAAATGTTTTGCCTATGATTTCTTCTAGGAGTTTTATGGTGTCATGTCATGTTTAAGTCTTTAAGCCATTTTGAGTTTATTTTTGTGTATGGTGAGAGGGTACGTTCTAACTTCACTGATTTACATGTGGCTGTCCAACTTTCCCAACACCACATGCTGAAGAGATTGGTTTTTCTCCATTGTATATTCTTGCCTCCTCTTTTGAAGATTAATTGACCGTAGGTGTGTGGGTTTATTTCTGGGCTCTCTGTTCTGTCCCATTGATCCATATGTCTGGTTTTGTGCCAGTACCACAGTTTTGATTACTGTAGCTTTGTAGTATTGTCTGAAGTCTGGGAGGGTTATGCCTCCTGCTTTGTTCTTTTTCTTCAGGATTGCTTTGGCAATTCTGGCTCTTTTATGGGTCCATATGAATTTTAGGATTATTCTAATTCTGTGAAAATGTCATGGGTAATTTGATAGGGATTGCATTAAATCTGTAGATTGCTTTGGGTAGTTTGGCCATTTTAACAATATTAATTTTTCCAATCTAGGAGCATGGGTTATCTTTCCATTTTTTTGAATCATCTACAGTTTCCTTTTTTAATGTTTCATAGTTCTCATCGTATAAGTCTTTCACCTCCTTGGTCAGGTTTATTCCTAAGTAGTTTATTTTGGGGCTGTGATTTTAAAAGGCATTGGTTTTTTACATTCTCTTTCTGATATTTCATTGTTGGTGTGAAGAAATGGAACTGATATCTCTATGTTACTTTAAAATTTTTTTATACAGCAGGTTCTTATTAGTTACCTGTTTTATACATATTAGTGTATATATGTCAGTGCCAATCTCCCAGTTCATCCCACCACCAGCCCCCACCCCTGCTTTCCCCTCTTGGTGTCCATATGTTTGTTCTCTACATCTGTGTCTCTATTTCTGCCTTGCAAACTGGTTCATCTGTACCATTTTTCTAGATTCCACATATGCATGAATATATGATACTTTTCTCTTTCTGACTTCATTTTGTATACAGTCTCTAGGTCCATCCATATCTCTACAAATGACCCAATTTTGTTCCTTTTTATGGCTGAGTCATATTCCATTGTATATATGTACCACATCTTCTTTATACATTCGTCTGTCGATGGGCATTTAGGTTGCTTCCATGACCTGGCTATTGTAAATAGTGCTGCAGTGAACATTGGGGTGCATGTGTCTTTTTGAATTACAGTTTTCTCTGGGAATATGCCCAGTAGTGGGATTGCTGGGTCATATGGTTGTTCTATTTTTAGTTTTTTAAGGAGGCTCCAAACTGTTCTTGATAGTGGCTGTATCAATTTACATTCCCACCAACAGTGCAAGAGGGTTACCTTTTCTGCACACCCTCTCCAGCATTTGCTGTTTGTAGGTTTTCTGATGATGCCCATTCTAACCGGTGTGAGATGATACCTCACTGTAGTTTTGATTTGGATTTCTCTAATAATTAGTGATGTTGAGCAGCTTTTCATGTGCCTCTTGGCCGTCTGTATGTTTTCTTTGTAGAAATGTCTGTTTAGGTCTTCTGCCCATTTTTGGATTGGGTTGTTTGCTTTTTAATATTGAGCTGCATGAGCTGTTTATATATTGTGGAGATTAATCCTTTGTCCATTGATTCATTTACAAATATTTTCTCCCATTCTGAAGATTGTCTTTTCATCTTGTTTATGGTTTCCTTTGCTGTTCAAAAGTTTTGAAGTTTCATTAGGTCCCATTTGTTTATTTTCGTTTTTATTTCCATTACTCTAGGAGGTGGATCAAAAAAGATCTTGCTGTGATTTATGTCACAGTGATCTTCCTATGTTTTCCTCTAAGAGTTTTATAGTGCCTGGTCTTACATTTAGGTCTGTAATCCATTTTGAGTTTATTTTGTGTATGGTGTTTATTTTGTGTATGGTGTTAGGGAGTGTTCTAATTTCATTCTTTTACATGTAGCTGTCCAATTTTCCCAGCACCGCTTATTGAAGAGACTGTCTTTTCTCCATTGTATATCCTTTCCTCCTTTGTCATAGATTAGTTGACCATAGATACATGGGTTTATCTCTGGGCTTTGTATCCTGTTCCATTGACCTTTGCTATTTTCTTTATTTCTCTTTCATTTATTTGTGCTCTGATCTTTATGAGTTCTTTCCTTCTACTATGGGTTTTGTTTGTGCTTCCTTCTCTAGTTCCTTTAGGTTGTAAGGTTAGATTGTTTATTTGAGATTTTTCTTGTTTCTTGAGGTAGGATTTTATTGCTATAAAATTCTCTCTTAGTACTGCTTTTGCTGCATCCCATACGTTTTGGATCATCGTGTTTTTGTTGTCATTTGTCTTTAGGTATTTTTTTATTTCCTCTTTGATTTCTTCAGTGATCTCTTGGTTATTTAGTAGTGTATTGTTTAGCCTCCATGTGTTTGTGTTTTTTACTTGTTTTCCCTGTAATTGATTTCTAATCTCATAGCGTTGTGGTCGGAAAAGATGCTTGATATGATTTCAGTTTTCTTAAATTTACCAAGGCTTGATTTGTTACCCAAGATGTGATCTATCCTGGAGAATGTTACGTGTGCACTTGAGAAGAAAGTGTAATCTGCTGTTTTTGGATGGAATGTCTTGTAAATATCAGTTAAATCTATCTGGTCTATTGTGTCATTTAAAGATTGTGTTTCTTTATTAATTTTCTGTCTGGATGATCTGTCCATTGGTGTAAGTGAGGTGTGAAAGTCCCCCACTATTATTGTGTTACTGTCGATTTCCTCTTTTAGAGCTATTAGCAGTTGCCTTATGTATTGAGGTGCTCCTATGTTGGGTGCATATATATTTATAATTGTTATATCTTCTTTTTGGATTGATCCCTTGATCATTATCTAGTGTCCTTCCTTGTCTCATGTAATATTTTTTATTTTTTAAGTCTATTTAATCTGATACGAGTATTGCTACACCAGCTTTCTTTTGATTTCCATTTGCATGGAATATCTTTTTCCATCCCCTCACTTTCAGTCTGTATGTGTCCCTAGGGAAGTGGGTCTCTTATAGACAGCATATATACGGGTCTTGTTTTTGTATCTGTTCAGCGAGCCTGTGTCTTTTGGTTGGAGCATTTAATCCATTCACCTTTAAGGTAATTATTGATATGTATGTTCCTATTACCATTTTCTTAATTGTTCTGGGTTTGATTTTGTAGGCCTTTTTCTTCTCTTGTGTTTCCCACTTAGAGAAGTACCTTTAGCATATGTTGTAGAGCTGGTTTGGTGGTGCTGAATTCTCTCAGCTTTTGCTTGTCTGTAAAGCTCTTGGTTTCTCTGTCGAATCTGAATGAGATCCTTGCCGGGTAGAGTAACCTTGGTTGTAGGTTCTTCCCTTTCATCACTTTAAATATATCTTGGCACTTCCTTCTGGCTTGTAGAGTTTCTGCTGAGAAATCAGCTGTTAACCTTATGGGAGTTCCCTTGTATGTTATTTGTCATATTTCTCTTGTTGCTTTTAATCATTTTTCTTTGTCTTTAATTTTTGTCAGTTTGATTAGTATGTGTCTCAGCGTGTTTCTCCCTGGGACTCTCTGCACTTCCTGGACTTGGGTGGCTATTTCCTTTCCCATGTTAGGAAGTTTTCAACTATAATCTCTTCAGATATTTTCTCGGGTCCTTTCTCTCTCTCCTCCTTCTGGGACCCCTATAATGCAAATGTTGGTGCATTTAATGTTGTCCCAGAGGTATCTTAGGTTGTCTTCATTTCTTTTCCTTCTTTTTTCTTTATTCTGTTCCATGGCAGTGATTTCCACCATTCTTGTCTTCCAGGTCACTTATCCATTCTTCTGCCTCAGTTATTCTCCTATTGATTCCTTCTAGTGTATTATTAATTTCAGATATTGTATTGTTTACTTCTGTTTAATTCTTCTAGGTCTTTGTTAAACATTTCTTGCATCTTCTTGATCTTTGCCTCCGTTCTTTTTCCAAGGTCCTGAATCATCTTCACTATCATTATTCTGAATTCTTTTTCTGGAAGGTTGCCCGTCTCCACTTCATGTGGTTGTTTTTCTAGGGTTTTATTTTGTTCTTTCATCTGGTACATAGTCCACTGCCTTTTCATATTGTCTTTCTTTCTATGAATGTGGGTTTTGTTCCACAGGCTGCAGGATTGTAGTTCTTCTTGCTTCTCTGTATGTTACCCTTGTATCCTGCTACCTTGCTGAATTTATCAGTTCTAGTAGTTTTTGTGTGGTGTCCTTAGGGTTATTTATATATAGTATCATATCATCTGCATATGATGACAATTTTACCTCTTTCAATTTGGATGTGTTTTATTTCTTTCTCTTGTCTGATGGCTAGGACTTCCAATACTATGTTGAATAGAAGAGGTGAGAGTGGGCATCCTTGTCTTGTTCCAGATTTTAGTAAGGCTTTCATCTTTTCACGGTTGAGTATTGTATTGGCTGTAGATGTGTCATAAATAACTTTTCTATCTTGAGATATGTTCCCTCTGTACCTATTTTGGTAAGAGTTTTTATCATGAATGGATGCTGAATTTTGTCAAGTGCTGTTTCTTCATCTGTTTAGATGATCATGTGGTTTTTGCCTTTCTTTTGTTTATGTGGTGTATCACATTAATTGAGTTGTGTATGTTGAACCATCCTTGTGAATTTAGGATGGATCCGACTTGGTTGTGGTGTATGATCTTTTTTATGTGTTGTAAGATTAGTTTGCTAATGTTTTGTTGAGGTTTTTTGCATCTATATTTATCAAAGATATTGGCCTGTAATTTTCTTTTTTGGTTGTGTCTTTGTCTGATTTTGGTAACAGGGTGATGGTGGCTTCATAGAATGTTCTTGGGAGTGTTCCCTCCTCTTCAGTTTTTTGGAAGAGTTTGAGAAGGGTTGGTATAAATTCTTCTTTGTATGTTTGGTAGAATTCACCTGTGATGCTCTGTGGTCCTGGACTTTGTTTGTAGGGAGTTTTTAATTACAAATTCTCTTTCACTTCTAATGATTGGTCTTTTCAAATTATCTATTCCTTCTTGATTCAGTTTTGGTGGGCTGTATGTTTCTAGAAACCTGTCCATTTCTTCTAGGTTGTCCAATTTGTTGGCATATAATTGTTCATGGTATTTTGTATTTCTGTGGTATCAGTTGAGATTTCTCCTTTTTCATTTCTTATTTTGTTTATTTGTGTTCTCTTTCTTTTCTTCTTGGTATGCCCGGCCAGGGGTTTGTCTATTTTCTTTATCCTTTCAAAGAACCAGCTCTTTGTTTTATTGATTATTTTTATTTTTTTAATCTCTATTTTATTTATTTCCTCTCAGATCTTTATTATTTCCTTCCTTCTGCTGACTTTAGGTTTTGTTGTCCTTTTTCTAATTCTTTTTAGTGGTAGGTTAGTTTGTTTATTTGAGATTTTTCTTGTTTTTTGAGGAAGGCCTGTATCACTATGAACTTCACTCTAAGAACTGCTTTTACTGCATCCCAGAGATTTTGTATCATTTTGTTTGCATTGTCATTTGTCCCAAGGTATTTTTTAATTTCCTCTTTGATTTCATCGTTGACCCATTGGTTTTTTAGTAGCATGTTATTTAGTCTCCATGTAATCGTTTTTTCCTCATTTCTTTTTTTGTGGTTAATTTCTACTTTCATGGCATTGTGGTTAGAAAAGATGCTTGAGATAATTTCTATGCTCTTAAATTTGTTGAGGCTTGTTTTGTGCCCTAGTATGTGGTCAATCCTAGAGAATGCTCCATGTGTACTTGGAAAGAATGTGTATTCTGATTTTTTGGGGATGTAATGTCCTGAAAATACCAATTAAGTCTAGCTCTTCTGTTATATTATGTAGGGTCTCTGTTGCCTTATTGATTGTCTGGAAGATCTGTGCATTGATGTGAGTGTGGTGTTAAAGTCTCCTACTACTGTTGTATTCCTACCAATTTCTACCTTTATCTCTGTTAATATTTGTTTTATGTATTTGGGTGCTACTGTATTAGGTGTATGTATGTTGATGAGTGTGAAGTCCTCTTGTATTGATCCTTTTATCATTACGTAGTGTCCTTCTTTATCCTTCTTTATGATCTTTGTTTTAAAATCTATCTTGTTTGATATGAGCGTTGCAACTCTTACTTTCTTATCATTTCCTTTTGTATGAAATATCTTTTTATGTCTCCTCACTTTCAATCTATGTTTGTCCTTTGCCCTAAAATGGGTGTCTAGTAGGCAGCATATTTTAGGCTCTTGTTTTTTTAGCCAGTCTTCCACTCTGTGTCTCTTGATTGGAGCATTTCGTCCATTAACATTTAAGTTAATTATAGATAGATATGTATTTATTGCCATTTTAAACCTTGTTTTCCCATTGATTTTATATTTCTTCTTTGTCTCTTTGTTTTCCCTTTTGTTGTTTTTTTTTCACACACGCACACTGTATTTTATTTTTACAAGAGATAAATAAACTGACACCAAGCATTGTAAATGGATGACCCTTTTGTGGTTTTATGATTTTCTTTTGTATTATACTTGTGTTCTCTTCTTTTTGGTTTTTGTGAATCTATTGTATGTTTTTGATTTGTGGTTACCCTGCTTTTCTAGCGTGTTAACCCTTCCTATTTCTGCTTGCCTTAGACTGGTAGTCTTATAGGCTCAAATATATTCTAGGAAAAAAATATATACACATTTTCTTACTCCCCGCATCTTATGATTTTTGATGTCCCCGTTTACACCTTCATGTTCATCCTTTTGCTGTTCATTGTGGTTATCATCATGTTCACAGAAGTTTTTGATTTCTTTTTTTTAATTTGTGTACTGGCTTATTTAAGTGACTTACTTTGAGGTTGTGATTTTCTCTTTCCTATATTGTCCTGCTTTTCTCTCTGATGTTGTTTTTTGGCCACGTCATGTGGCATGCAGGATCTTCGTTCTTGGACCAGGAATCAAACCCATGCCCCTGCTGTGGAAGTGCAGAGTCTTAACCTCTGGACCACCAGGGGAGTCCCCTGAGAAATTCTTTATCTCTCCTTCTATTCTAATGATAATCTTACAGGGTAGATTATCCTATGTTGTAGATTTTTCCCTTTCAGGACTTTGAATATATCTTGCCAGTCCCTTCTGGCCTGCAGTGTTTCTGTAGACAAATCAACTGATAGTCTTATGGTGGTTCCCTTGTAATTAACTCTTTTGTTTTTCTGTTGCTGCCTTTAGAACCCTCTCTTTAACTTTTGCTATTTTTATTATCATATGTCCTGGTGTAGGTCTGTTTGGGACCCTCTGTGCTTCCTGTACCTGGATATCTGTTTACTTCTTTAGGTTTGGGAAGTTTTCAGCCATAATTTCTTCTAATACACTTTCCGTCCCTTTTTCTCTTTATTCCACTTCTGGAATCCCTATTATGCATAGGTTGGCACGCTTTATATCAGAGGTCCCCAACCACTGTGGCCTGTTAGGAACCAGGCCGCACAGCAGGAAGTGAGTGGCAGACAAGTGAGCGAAGCTTCATCTGCCACTCCCCATCGCTCCCGCTCACTCATTACCACCTGAACCATCACTTGCATTACCACCTGAACCATCCCCCACCCCCACCCCCACCCCCATCGGTGGAAAAATTGTCTTCCTCACCGGCCCCTGGTGCCAGAAACGTTGGGGACCACTGCTTTATATTATCCTGTGGGTCTCTTATATTGCTTTCATTTTTTTTTCATTTGGCTTTCTGTCTGCTGTCCTGATTGGGTGATTTCCATTACTCTGTTTTCCACATCACTTATCTGTTTTTCTGCACTATTCATTCTGTTTTTCATTGCTTTAACTCAGCTTTCATGTCGGCAAATGAGTTTTCTAATTTTTCTTGGTTCCTCTTTATAGTTTCTAGTTCCTTTTTACACTATTCTGCATTTCTGTTGATAGCCTTTCTTAATTTCTTTAGTATTTTCATTACCTCCGTTTTGAACTCAGTGTCTATTAGACTGAAGAGGTTTATTTCATTATTTGTTCTTTCAGGGGAATGCTCTTGGTCTTTTAACTGAAAGTGGTTCCTCTGCTTCTTCATTTTAGTTATATTTCTCTTACTCCCTGAGTTTAGGAGAAACAATTATCTTGTGGCTGTTTACATGTGGGGGCGTCCCTGTGTAGTTTGTGTGGGTTTAATTTATTTGTTGTAGGGGCTGTTTTTAGTATGGATGCCTGTCACCTCTTTCCTCAGCATGTGCTTGTTGTTATCCCCTTGATAGGGGGTGTGCAGATGCAGTGGCTGGTGCCCAGTCCTGGGGTTCTTGACAACAGTGGCAGCTCAGGCGACCCCCTGGAGCATGCGATGGGAGCAGGGGTGGCTTGCAACCACTCCTGAGGTCTGGGAGGGAGGCGGCGGCAGCCTGCAACCGCTCCTGGCATCTGGGCAGGCAGTGGTGGCAGCTTGTGACGTCCCCTCGTTCCCTTGCAGGCACTGCCCTACCCTCTGCAAGTGTGTGCACAGGGAAGAAGGCTACAACCCGCATCCCGCCCCTCCCCTCACGCACCCCCCAAATAATGGCAGCTGGCCTCTAAGGCGGCCCAGGCTTCCTCTGTGCACACCACCAGCCATGGTCGCACTGGATTCCAGCACCCCCCAGGGCTGTCTTCACACAGTCAACCCCAGTCCTCTCCCCAGTTCTGATTTCTGAAGCCTGAGTTCCAGTACCCAGCCCCTGCCCGCACTGGCAGACACATGCCTCTGGCTGGAGAGTGCAGGGTGGTGGCACTGACCGTTTGTGCAGTTCTTCCTTCACTCTGGCTGCCACAAGCTAGCTGCTGCACTCTTCTCCGAGTCTCTGAAGCTCCCCTTCTGTCCTGGCCAATCTCCCTGCCAGGGGGGCTGGCACCTTTCCTCTTTCACAGTTCCCTCCCAGGGACACAGGTCCTGTCTTGATTCCTTTCTTTTTTTTCTTTTTTCCTACCTGGTTACATGGAGATTTTCTTGCCCTTTCAGCAGTTTGAGGTGTTCTGGCAGTGTTCAGTAGATATTCTGTGAGAATTGTTCCACATGTTGATGTATTTTTGATGTATTTGTGGGAGAAGGTAAGCATCACGTCCTACTACTCTGCCATCTTGATTACTCTCTCCTTTAAATCATTTTGAATTTATTTTTGTATAGGGTGGGAGGGGAGTATTCTAAATTCATTGATTTACATGTAGCTGTCCACCTTTCTCAACACCATTTGTTGAAGAGACTGTCTTTTCTCTATATTGTTGTTTCCTTTGTCATAGATTATTTGGGTTTATTTCTGGGCTCTCTGTTCATCTATATGTCTTTGTACTAATACCATGCTTTTTGATTACTGTAGCTTTGTAGTATATTCTGAAGTTGAGAAGGGTTATGCCTCCAGCTTTGTTCTTTTTCCTTAGAATTGTTTTAGCAATTCTGGGCCTTTTGTGTTTTCATATAAATTTTAGGATTATTTGTTTTAATTCTGTGAAAAATGTCATGGTATTTTGATAGGGATTACATTAAATTTGTAGATTGCTTTGGGTAGTATATCCATTTTAACAATATTCTTCCCATCTAAGAATATAGGATATCTTTCCATTTTTTTGAATCATTTTCATTTCCTTTACCAGTGATTTATAGTTTTCAGCACGTAGCTATTTCACCTCCTTGGTTACGTTTATTCCTAGGTATTTAAATTTTTTGATGAGATTTTAAATGGGATTTTTTTTTTTTTACTTATTTCATTTTTAGTGTATAGAAACATGACAGATTTCTCTGTATTAATCTTGTATGCTGCTATCTTGCCAAATTCCTTGATTAGTTCTTATACTTTTTTGGGTGAAGACTAGGGTTTTGTATATAGAGTATTGTATGTCATCTGCAAAGGGTGGCAGTTTTACCTTTTCCCTTCCAATTTGGATACCTTTTATTTATTTTCCTTATCTGATTGCTGTGGCTAGGACGTATAATACTCTGTTGAATAGAAGCTCTGGGAGTGGGCATCCTCGGCTTATTCCTGAATTTAGAAGGAAGGCTTTTACTTTTCACCACTGAGTATTATGTTTGTTGTGGCTTTGTTGTAAATGGCCTTTATTATGTCATACTATGTTCCCTCTACACCCACTTTGGTGAGAGTTTTTATCATGAACGGATGTTGAATTTTGTGAAATGCTTTTTCTGCATCTGTTGAGATGATCATGTGATCATGTGGTTTTTGTCTTTCCTTTTGTTAATGCGGTGTATCACACTGATGGATTTGCATATGTGGAACCATCCTTGTGATCCTGGAATGACTCCAACTTGATCATGGTGTATGATCCTTTACAGGTATTGTTGGATTCAGCTTGCTAATATTCTGTTGAGGATTTTTGCACCTATATTCATCATAGATACTGGCCTGTAACTTTTTTTGTGTGTGTAGTGTCTTTGTCTAGTTTTGTAATTAGGGTAAAAGTGGCCTCATAGAATGAATTTGGAAGTGTTCCCGCTTCTTCAGTTTTTTGGAATAGTTTGGGAAGGATTAGTTTAAGTTCTTTATGTTTGGTAGAATTCTTCAGTGAAGCCATCTGGTCCTGGACTTTTGTTTGCAGAAAGTTTTTCTTTTAATTATGATTACAGATTCTGTTTCACTTCTAGTGATTAGCCTGTTCAAACTGTGTTTCTTCTTGACTTAGTCTTGCCAGGCTGTGTGTTTCTAAAAATTTGCCCATTTCTTCTAGGTTGTCCAGTTTGTTGGCATGTAACTGTTCATTGTATTTCTCTTCTGATTTTTTGTATTTCTGTGATATCAGTTATTTCTCCTCTTTCATTTCTTAATTTCTTTATTGGGGTCCTCTCTTTTCTTCTTGATGAGCCTGGCTTGTCGATTTTATTTATCTTTTCAAAAAATCAACTCTTGGTTTTATTGATCTTTTTTGTTGCTATTTTTTTCCCTGATCTATTTTATTTCTCTCTGATCTTTATTATTTCCTTGCTTCTGCTGACTTTGCACTTTGTTTTTCTTTTACTAATCCTTTTAGGTGGTTGGTGAGATTGTTCATTTGAAATTTTTCTTGTTTCTTGAGTTAGGCCTGTATCACTGTGGATTTCCCCCTAAGAATTGCTTTTGCTGCATGCCAGAGATTTTGTAATGTGTTCTCATTTTCCTTAATCTCAAGGTATTTTATAATTTCTTCTTTGATTCCATCTTTGACCCATTTGTTTCTTAGTACCATGTTGTTCAGCCTCCACATGTTTGTTCTTTCTCTGTTTTTCTTTCCATAGTTAATTTCTGATTTCATATCATTGTGGTCAGAAAAGATGCTTGAAATAACTTCTATCCTCTTAAATTTGTTGAGGCTTGTTTTATGACCTAGCATGTGGTCTGTCCTATAGAACATTCCATGTGCACTTGAAAAGAATGTGTATTCTGGGGTTTTCAGGGGATGTAGTATTCTGTAGAAATCTATTAAGTCCAACTGGTCTGTTGTATCATTTAAAACCACTGTTTCCTTCTTGATTTTCTGTCTGGATGATCTGTCCTTTGATGTCAGTGGAGTGTTAAATCTACTATTACTGTATTTTTGTCAGTTTTTCCCTTTATGTCTTTTAGTATTTGCTTTATATATTTATGTACTGCTATATTAGGTGCATATGTGTTAATGAGTATAATATCCTCTTGTGTTGATTCCTTTATCATTATATAATGCCCTTCTTTGTCTTTTTTTATGGCCTTTGTCTTAAAGTCTACTTTGTTTGATATGAATATTGCTACCCCCACTTTCTTGTCATTCCCATTTGCCTGAAATATCATTTTCCTTCTCCTCACTTTCAGTCTGTGTGTGTCTTTTATCCTGAAGTAAGTGTCTTGTAGACAGTATATTTCAGGTTCTTGTTTTTCTTTCCAATCAGCCAGTCTTTTGATCAAAGCATTTAGTCTGTTGACATTTAAAGTAGTTGATAGGTTTGTATTTATTACCATTGTAATCCTTGTTTTCCAGTTGTTTTGTAGTTAGTTTATTTTTTTGTTTTTTCTTTTGGTCTGATGATTTTCTTTTGTTATATGCGTGACTTCCTTTCTTTTTGGTCTTTGTGAATCTATTTTATGTTTTTGATTTGTGGTTACCATGGAATTGAGGTGTGTTGACCCATAACTATCTACTTGATGTAAACTGATAGTCACTCAATTCAAACACATTCTAAAAGATGTACATTTTTTATTCCCCTCCCTGGTACTTTGCAATTTTGATATCCTATCTTACATGTTTATACTTATACTTTTATTTTTATTATAGAGTCACTTTTACAATTTTTTTTGACTGTTTAGTCTACATACTAGTTTATTTAAGTGATCTTCAATTCTTACTATGTATTTGCCTTGCCTATTTTGATCTTCTCTTTCCTAGAGTGTCTTGCTCCTTTTCCATTTAGAGAAGACCCTTCAATATTTCTTTTAGGGTAGGTTTAGTATTACTGAATCTTTTTAGTTTTTGCTTGTCTGAGAAATTCTTTATCTCTCCTTCTATTCTAAATGATAATCTTGCTGTATAGAGTATCCTAGGTTGCAGGTTTTTTCCTTTCATAACTTTTAGTATATTATGCCACTCCCTTCTGGCCTGCAAATCAGCTGATAGCCTTATGGGGGTTCCCTTGTGATTAACTGTGTTTTTCTCTCACTGCCTTTAGGATGCTCTTTTTGTCTTTAAGTTTTGCCATCTTAATTATATATCTTGTGGGTCTGTTCAGGTTCATCTTGTTTAGGACCCTTTGTGCTTCTTGTATCTGGATATCTGTTTCCTTCTTTAGGTTTGGCAAATTTTCAGCCATAGTTTCTTCAAATAAGTTTTTGATCCCCTTTTCTCTTCTCCTTCTCAAACCCCTATTATGCATAGGTTGGCACATTTTATATTATTTTATAGATCTTGTAAGTTCCTTTCATTTTTTTTTCACTTGTCTTTGTCTGCTCTTCTGATTGGGTGATTTCTATTATTCTGTCTTCCAGCTTATTCATTCTTCTGTGTCATTTAGTTAGCTGTACATTGCTTCTAGATTTCTTTTTATCTTAGAAATTGAATTATTTATCTATTTTTGATTTGTTCATCTTTGTAGTTTCTAGTTCCTTGTTACAGTGATATGCATTTATATTGATCTTTCTTAATTCATATAGCGTTTTTATAACCACCTTTTTGAGCTTGGTGTCTGGTAGACTGGTGAGCTCTGTTTCATTATTTGTTTCAGGGGATTTTTCTTGCTCTTTTAATTGGGAGTATTTCCTCTGCCTTTTCATTTTACTTAACTGTCTCTGAATTTAGGAGAAACGATTATCTATTATGGTCTTAAAGGGGTGTTTTTATGTGGTAGCATCCCTGTGTAGACTCTGTGTGTATGATGGACACCAGCCATGTCTTTCTTCGGGGTATGCTGGTCGTTATCACCTAGATAGGGGGTTTGGTTGGTTTTGAGGGATCTAAAGACTGTGCAGGGTGTGAGGTGGGACTTCCTCTTTGCTGCATAGGGACAGGGCCTGCTCCTCAGCTGTTGGAGTAAATGCCCTGTGGGTCGGGCTCAGTCAGGCTCCATTCCCCTTGAGTGGTGCTCTGCCCCGAAAGGAGGTGATTGCTGAAGCAAGTGAGGCCCATGTGCTCACAAAGGACCAGTACACCACCTCTGTAGGCATCTGAGGCTCCAGTCGGAACCAGCCCAAGTTCTCATCCCTTCTTCTGTTTATCCCAGACCTAGTGCAAGGTTGTGGCGTGGAGTGGGTGAGGCTGGGACATTCACTAGGCTGGGGCTGTGGGTTGGGGTGTAGTGGCTGCAGGAATTGAGGTGGCTGTGCTACCACCAGAGCACTGGGCTGACCCCGTGGCAGTCTTCTTCCAGACCTGTCTGCCCCAGCTCCAAGGCTAAGCTGCTGTGTGGAGTGGGTGGAGCCAGAGCATTGGCTCCACTGGGAGGCAAACTGCAGGGTGCTCCTGCGACACTACCTGAGCAAGTGCTGACAGTGGCCACTTCCACTCCACCCAGATCACATCCCAGGACCCCAGTCTGTCTCTGCATAGCTAGACCAAGTCTTCTCCCAGGGCTTGATTGGCCCAAATCTAGCACCAGGCTGTGGTATGGAGTGAGCGGGGCCGGGATGTTCAACCAGCTCGGATTGGGGAGCGTGGCCAAGTGGCAGCTGCCAGTGCAAAGCTCTCTCCGCCCTGATTTTTGGTAAGCCAGCACGTGTACTCCTCATGAGTGGAGTCTAGGCTTCTCTAGCCCTTCATCTGTCCCAGCAGTTCTCCCGGCAGCCAAGGGCGCTTGTCTCCTCCTTGCAGGACCCCAGGACTGGAATGTCCAGTCTGTGGTTCAACCCACTTGCTCCCCACATTGAGGGTCTGCCGATGGGGACCTTCTCTTCCTTTCAGATCCATCTCAGATGGGGGTCCCAACCCTATGCCTTTTCCATCCTACCTGGTTATATGGAAATCTTTCTTGCAGCCTTGGTTGTGTAGGAGTTCTGCCATTTTCCAGTTAGTTTTCCATGAGAATTGTTCCACATGTAGATGTATTTTGGGTATGTTGTCAGGGGAGATGAGCTCCATGTCTTCCTACTCCATCATCTTGATCTCTCCTCTACAGTTATTAATTTCTTAAAGTATCATATGGTTTATATTCAGTGGGCAAATTTTTCAGCTTAATTATACTTATGGTAAATTATACCATCAGATAGCTATAAATGTTTTTGACACTTCAAAAAAATAATTAGTTGTTGACAGATACAACCCTCACAAAATAATAATTTTTTGCAGTTACTGACTTTCCCTCATATGTATTCATTTCAAAAATGTACATGTTTGCCTCACAAAAGTATATATTTGGGGGACTTCCCTGGTGGTCCAGTGGTTAAGACTCCACACTCCCAATGCAGGGGACACAGGTTCAATCCCTGGTTAGGGAACTAAGTAAGATGCCACATGTCATGTGCTGCGGCCTTAATATATATATATATATATATATATATATATACACATATATGTATATATATTTGAAGATGATAACTTTCCGTTTCTAGGACCCTTTCCCCTAGTAAATTAAGTTGGAAGTTCAGTACCCTACACAAACGTAAACTGTATTCAAGCAATAAGATTGGTTAAAAATTGGTCCTAGTGTTAGAAAGTATCCTAATTAATGAATGCATTTTCATATGTTTAATCACAACATGGATCTTTTCCCCATACTTCACCTCTCAGCCTTTATGCTGCTGTGTTGGAAAGGTATTGCCTTGCAGATAAAATCAGCCACTCACCTCATGGGGTAAGGCCCATCTTAGGAATGTATTGCCTTGCAGCAAAAATCACCCTTAAACTTAGTCTGTCATTGAGGGGTTTTCCCTCATTTTGGCTTAATGCACATGTTTCTCTCCATTCCACACATAAGGAAAACTTTTAAAGCTTTGTGACATTATTTTACTTTTACCATAGGTAGATTGATTTTACCTATCCCCATGAGCTCTGTGATGCTGCATCTCCCTTTCTTCTAAATCTATCTCATTGTGTCGTAGCATTCATATTTATAGGACTTACATAAAAATGGTGAAGAAGCTATTCTAAGATTGTATTTTAAGGATTCTGCACATACTGTTATTTATCAAATAGGCATTACATTTTATTACCCCAAATCATGATATCCCTTGGATAAAGGGGACTGTTGATAGGAGGAGACATTTGAGAATAAGTTCCTAAAGAGGTACTTGCGAGGGAATTCCTTCTTTTTTTTTTAGCTGGAAATCCTGAGAAACTAAGGGGAGAGAATAAAAGACTAAGGAGAGGGAGGGGAGGGGTAGGGAGAGAAAAGGGGACGGGAGGGAGAAGAATGAGACATTGACCTCTATGTCTACCTAGTAAATAAAAGTCTCAGTATTTACCAGCACAGCCCAATTAATTGCCTAAGAATCAACATGATGGTTTGGGGGAACAGCTAATGAAAGTACAGACTTAAGCTGAAATTGCCTCATAAGTCTTTTTTCCCCCACCAGATTGTTTGACTTCACAGACACGTCTCAGGTTAAGTGGAATGTTGGTAAGCATCAATTACTTTGTAAAATTGTATCACCATGTTAAGAAACACATTTAAAAACTGATTCCAAATATTTTCTTTGGTGGTTTCTTAAACATTTATCTCACTTATTTGTAATCTTTCTTGTTTTCTGATAAATGTATTCATAGCTGTAAGTTTCTTTCTAATTAATTAGCTGTGTTCAATACATTTTAACATGTGGTGTTTTCGTTATCATTCACTTCTAAGTATTCCATTAGAGTTCCTCTTTAACCAGAAAGTTATATATTAGTGTTTTTGTCATTTCTAAACATTATTTTTTGTCATTTTGTTATTTTATTTATTTAGTCTCATCATATTATGGTCAGGGAGTGCAGTCTGTGTGTTGTTGATACTTTAACACTATTGAAGCTGCCTTATGGGTTGGGAGTTTGCCACTTATGAAGATTGTTAATGTTCTGTGTATGCTTGAAAATGTTTCCTATGTAAGGTGTAATTTTTATATATATTAGATTAAATTTATTAATCATGTTATTCAAATCTGCATCATTTTTTGAGTGTTCTTTTTAAAAGTTTAATGAATAGTAGGAAAGTTGTGTTTTTGCTAAATATAAATCCTTTTAACTTTTTCTTCCACTTACAACACGATTTTTTGTTTCTTTCCATTTTAGGATGGTCTTGTTAATGTAGGATGGATGGACTGTGCCACCCAGGACAACCTTTGTAAAAGTTTGGACATTACAACAAGTACTACTGCATATTTTCCTCCTGGAGCCACTTTAAATAACAAAGAGAAAACTGGTATTTTGGTATGAATCACTTATTCAAATACATCATTTTGTAAACAATGAGCAAAACAAGGAACGAGTTTATATCACCTGATTATAGGACACTTAATTATTTAGAATATTTAATTTCTGGGATTCTGTTTAATATTTCAGTTTATAAAGTTAAGCTATAAGGATTATTTTTAAACTGGCATAAACCATTACAGTTTTAAAAACCCAAAGGTATGGAATACATTCTTAGGTTAAATGAATATTTATTGGTTTCCATTTATTTGTGTATTTTCTAATGTTAAAATATAGATCATTGGTAGGTTTAGATGGAATCTGGTATCTGTTTTTTTAAAGCACCCTGTTTGATTCTGGTGTAGACTCAGTTTGGCAATCTACTGGTGTGGTTCACATTCCTAATTTTATAAATGAGGAAACTGAGGTTCAAGATAGTTGTCAAGGAGCTGAGACAAATACTGGCATATCGGATAGGTCCCTAGAGAACCCACAAAGAAAAACAGACTGATATAAGACAGACTACCTTTAGCTTTCTTTTCTGTATTTTAATTTTTGATATAAAACAGCAAGCTCAGATATGATCTTAGGAAACATAAATGAGTGATATTAGAAATGTGACAACACAGAGTGACGAATTAGCAGTCCCTGTCCCTCCTAAAAGCATTCAAGTTTTAAAAAATGTAAAACACTATGTCAGCTAAATATGTCTGGCAGGTGAAATTCAGAGGCTGGACAGTACCCTTCTAGATGTAACTGCCAAATTTTACTCTAAAACAAACAGGTTTATAAGAGGTTCCACTGGATTTGTAACTTACATATTTATATAAGCTGTTATGGGAGTATTTTTAGTAAAATCTTCATGAATGTGACCAAAGTGAATGAGCTTATAGTACTGAGACATGAAAGTCTTCCGTTTTGGCCTTTTAAGCCCTTTGGTAACAAGTTATTTCATAGATTTTTTGGGAATATGCTATAGATTTTTTTTAAGCTGAAAATTGAGTTTTCTGTACTTACGTTATAGACATTGTTTCTATTGATTATTCTCATGTCAAACACAATTAAACTGTGAATACAGTGGTAGTTCCTACAAGTTTTTAATGGAGTTTTAGATCTTTCAAGTAATATATGAATTTCAAATAGTTTATTATAATTAAAGATATACAATAAACTGTTTCATCAACCCCTGTATACATTTTCTTGATGTAACTATTGCTGCACTCTGTAATAGCAGCTGCTTCCATGAGAATTAGAAGAGCAAAGAGTTCTATGAGAAAAATATGCTGAGGATAAAACATGGACAGAAATAAAGAAGGTTTGTTAGAATCGAGATGTGTCTATTTCAGTTGTTTTGTTTTAAATAAGAGACCTAGATCCAAAATATATTTAATTTAAAATATATCTTTTATATATATACATTTTACATTTTACATTTGTAAAACTCCTAAGTGGTTTGGTTTTGGTGCATTATTTCTAAAAATCTCTATAATAAAGTCCATTCCAGTTTTCCAATAAGTTTTTCTTAATTCCTATTAATTATTGATTGGGGTATGAAGCATCTTAGATCACCAAATATTCTAGTGTTTTAACAAGAATTCGTAAAGCATTGGCATTCTGTAAAACATGTTAGCATTAAAATTAAACTGAACATACCATAGCTTTTTCCCAGTGAGCCAGAGGTCACTCCAGGTTATTTTGAGGATTATTGTAGAATATGCAGCATAGTTAATAGAAAATTCCAGGTAATGAAACACCTAATAATGAAATTTATTTTACATCACTGTTTTTTAAAGAAACAACCCAGTTTAATAATTGCCACAATATGATATACTGTCGTTTTCTTTTTTTTGGAAAAGGACAACATTTAGGATAATTAGCTTAAAAACTGTGTAACTTCTATGTTTTTCCTTAAAAGTTCTTTCTCTGAAAACTGAAAAACTAAGATACTAAAATAAGTGAACGTTGATTAAAAAGATTACGATTCTCTTACTTCTAGTTTCTTAATTCATTGGATGCTAAAGAAATATATTTGGAAATAATGCATAACCTTCCAGATTTTGAACTACTTTCGGCAAACACACTAGAGGTAATATTTTTTTAATAATAAATAGTATTAAATGTTGGTAACATTTCAGAACTTAACATTTTAAAATCAGCGTTTGTTTTATTCATTTTGGAGAAGAAGTAGCAGTTTCAAAGGACTTATATATATATATCAGTTGGTTCTAGGTTGAACTCTAATGCCAGGGTTGCTGGCATTGCAGCTTCAGTGTGGATCTGTAGTTTTGGAAACCTAACTAGTCCTGAAGGTAGGCTGCAGGAGGTGCATCAGAAAAGGCAAGATTTTGATCACAAAGCAACTTTGGATCTGATCTGGAACTCTTTGTTCTCGCTTACAGAACTATCTGTATTGTTCACTGAGAATTAAGAAGCAACTTTAGAAATATTCAGTTTGTAGTAGAATCAATTATTTTTTCTACTTTTTGATCCCAGAGTGTTCTAAGTCTATATCCCTACCAAACTTTTTGTTAAACCTGAAGAAATCTGACTTCCCCACCTTTCAGCTTTTTGGCTCTGTGTTGTTGAAATCATACTTTTTCCTGGCACAGTCATCGTCTTTAAGATTTTATGATTTAGTGACTCTTTTCTTTGTGTAATATTATATAATTGATTTATATAGCATTATTACAAATAAACTACAAAATAAGAATATGACTGGGTCTGAATTTTAGACAGTATTTTGAAATAATGGGTAGGATAGTTAAAATTAAGTCAAAGAAATAGAAATTATTGATAGAACTCTTAAGATTTCCCATCTCTCATGTTTCTTTTCCTTTATCACTTTCTTCTTTAATCACTTTTAAGGATCGTTTGGCTCATCATCGGTGGCTCTTATTTTTTCATTTTGGAAAAAATGAAAATTCAAATGATCCTGAGTTGAAGAAGCTAAAAACTCTACTTAAAAATGAACATATTCAAGTAAGAAAAGTGTATTCTGCCTAGCCTTCTGCTTACGTGCTCTCTTCTTAATTTAGTACATAAAGTTATGTTTTAAATAACATAAAAATGTTTATTTGAAATTCTGGGTTAAGAAACCCCTAAATGCCTTTGTTCTTCTGTTGCGTTTTCTTTTTTGTATTAAAAGTTAAAATGATATCCGAAAAAGGTTAACCTTCATTTCTTTTGGGTAGTTGGTATGTGATAAATCTGTGTGATAGTTTTTCTGGAATGCATACTATAGAATAGGATATCTTTCCCTTTTTTAAATTCTTATTTCTTTATGTAAGTAATTTCATATTCATTATTTTAAATTAGCGTATATAAATAAGCACTAAAATGAATTAAAGTAGATGCCTAAAAATTATCCACATTTTCTCCACTGTTAATAAACCTACTAAGAATTTACTGTTATAACCTTTCAAGCTTTTTAAGTGTGGGCATATGTATGTGTGTGCACATATATGCATATAGTAATGGCCATTGTAATAGACATACATGTAAATTTATATGTATGCTTTTTAATCAAATTAGATTCACTAAATTCTCTTTTGTAAAATTTTCCATTTAGTGATATAAATTTTTCCACATACCAGTGTAATATATATGTGTATATGTGTGTGTGTATGTAAATGTATCAGTCATCGTCCTAAAGACCAAGCAGTATTTCACTGTATGGTTACACCATGATTGTTTGACAAATCCTCTTTTACTGGTGACTTTGTTTCCATTTTTATATCAAAAAGATATACTGCAAAAATGCAGTATGAGGAATTTTTTGAACCAAGGTGATATATTTTCTTCAAAGTTTTTTATCCTCATTACCAGAGTCTTCCAGGAAGTTTATATCAGTTTATATTCTTACTGACAGCATGTAAGTGACCATTTCTCTATACCAGTGCCAGCCCTGGTATTATCATTCTTTATAATTAGCACTGTCCTGATAGGCCAAAAGTGATTTGTTAATAATACTCATTTTCATTTATTTGCTTTCTACTTTATTTTCCATGTATGTCTCTGGCCCATTTTCTTTCTCCTGATAGGATGTTCATATTTTTATTTCTTAATAGATCCTTTGTTTTAAATGCTACAAATATTTGGTTTATCATTTGCCCACTGGATTTTTTTTCCATACCATATGAAAATGTGAACCTTTTTCTTTATTATTTCTGCTTGTAGGGTCTCTCTTAAGACATTCTCTCTTTCCCCCACCCCATGATTATATAAATATTCTCTACATTTTTAGAAGGGTGGTTTCTTAAACAACTTAATATTTTCTTGGAAATTTCCTCTCAGGTTTTTGAAATCTCTAGGAGGCATTTTTTTTTATAACTAAATTTAGTTTCAGTATTAAATGTAAATTAATTAGTTCTGTCTCTTACTTTCATGGTCCATTAACTTCTGTTTAGAAGCTACGTTGTTATAGCAATGTCATTTTTGGATTATCCTTATGAATATTTAACTGAATGGGTAAGATTTTATTTTCAACGGATTAAACCTTCTCTTTATACTTTAGGTTGGCAAGTTTGACTGTTCCTCTGCACCAGACATCTGTAGTAATCTCTATGTTTTTCAGCCATGTCTAGCAGTATTTAAAGGACAAGGAACTAAGGAATTTGAAATTCATCATGGTAAGAAGGGAAAAAGTGATAAAAATTTCTCAATTTTCAAATAGTAATTCTTAATTCTACTTTTTAACCTTGTTTTATATGGACATGATTATGAAAAATAACTTTGTTCTCACTTATTAGTAAATTTGTTTCTTGTGGGGAAAGATATTTTGAATTAAATATAGTTGTTTTATCTTCTTTACTGTTTAAAATAAATCCCTTTTTTCTCCCCAATATTTTGATCACTGTTTCAGTAAGAGCTCTGATGACTTGTCAGGCTAGTAAGGAATTTCAGGGTTTGTCTTGCTGACAAAAATAAGAAACACCTAGTTTCCATTTCAGTATGCCAAATGTAGCATCTCAATCATTAGGGGCAATTTCTAGACATTGTTTTGGATTTTTCAAACACTAGATGACCAGACATCTCCATTAACTGCTTTGTTATCTCTCTTGAATTTATATTTCTGCATTTCACCTTTTTTGGGACTTTAGCCCTGCATCATGAAAGTACGGTTCCAATTCCTAGGGTTTGGAATACATCATCGTCCCTGTCCTAAAAAAGGTCAAATGTAGCAAAAGAGAGACATAAACTACTGACTATAACACAGTTAGTAAATAACAGATATTGATAACTATGCCTGTTACATGACAAGCACTCTTTTAGGTGTTAGGAATGCAAAATTATAAGACATGGACTCTGCTCTCAAGAAGCTTAAAATATCATCTAGTGGTGGGTGAGAGGAGGGAGATTTATAAGAAAAACATTGTAATAGTCATTATGTATAAATTATAAGATTAAATAAAGAGATTTTTGCGTAGTATAGGTCAGGAGGTGATCTTTGAATTAAAATGACATTTGAATACTCAATTTCCCAAAGCAAATAAGAGAAAAACAAGTGAGGCCCTGTAGACTGAAGGAATTC
This sequence comes from Orcinus orca, assembly GCF_937001465.1. NCBI lineage: Eukaryota > Metazoa > Chordata > Mammalia > Artiodactyla > Delphinidae > Orcinus > Orcinus orca. The sequence goes on from NC_064565.1 coordinate 70,102,758, forward strand.
TGTGAGCAAAGACTTGACAAGATAAACTTAACAGTAACTACTGTTTATTCAGTACTTTTTATAAATGCGATGTTTTTCTAAAAGAATTTGCATATTGTGCATATCCATCTTTATCTTCACAACAACCCAGCAAGGGAGAAAACTGAGGCTCAGAAAGATAAAGTAACTTGCCCATGACAACCAGTAATTGGTCAAGGTAGATTCTGTATCCAAGTGTGTCTGACTCCAAAGCCTATGCTTATAGCCACGCTAAACTATGCCACCTCCTGAAAGTGCTGAAATGACCCAGGTTTTAATAATGGAGTTCTGTTCCTCTGAAATATTTCTCAGATTCCCCCTCGCTGCCTTATTTCAGGTCCATCATCTCCTTCATCTTCTTTAATATTCTCCAATATAATTGTCTCATAGCATTTTCTCTTTACAATTAATTACTTATTTTATCTGCAGATTTATTACCCTAGAATACCTAGAACATTCACATGTCACTTTTTTGCCTTGAATCTCCTGATCTCTTTTAGAATAAACTTCAGATTCCTTAGCATAGGAGCAATGACTTTGTCTTGCTCACCACTGTACTTCCAGCACCTAGGATGCTGGTGCGTAGTAGCTCAGTAAATAGTTGTCAAATTAATAGGGTACATTCACTCTCTGCCTCTGCCTGTTTTTCCAGCCTCATCTCCCACCTCTGCCCCTCCAAATAATCTTAGCTCCGCTACTTGTAGATCACTGAAAATGTTCTTTCACTCCTATGCCTTTACACAAGATTTTTTTCTTACTCCTGCATTGTAATCATTTCTTCCTGCCCCTCAAAATATTTAGCAAACTCCCAGTCACCCTTCAAAACTTTGCATAAAGCATTTTCTCCCTGTAATATACCATGAATACCCAAGTACTTCCTTTTGTATTTTGTCACTAACTTTATAGTGTAACTTGTATTATTTCTTTGTATTTAAATAGGTGTTGAGTATTGGATTTAAATAGGTGTTTATTGTGAACATTATGAACTAGTAGAGAAAACAGACAAGTAGATGGTCAACTTTTAAAATGTCTGAAGTGAGGAGTATTATCTATTTCTGAGTAATAAATTACGCCAAAACTTAGCAGCTTAAAACAACAAACATTTATTAACTCACACAGTTTTTGGTGTTCAGGATTCTGAGAACAGCTTAGCTGAGTGGTTCTGGCTCAGGTTTTCTCATGAGGTTGCAGTCAGGGTGGGTAAGGACTACAGCCATCTGAAGGTTAGACTGAGGCTGGCAGATTTGGTTCCAAGCTGACTCATGGCATAGTCAGGAGGCCTCAGTTCCTTACCAGGTGGGCCTCTCTGTATGGCTACTCACTTCTCTCAGAATGACTTACGAGAGAGAGAGAGACACACACACACACACACACACACACACACACACACACACACACACACACACACACACACAAGCAATGATAATCTGATCTCAGATAATATAAACCGTCACATCCACCATATCCTATTGGTCACATCCACCAACCCTGGTACAGCAGTGGTATGAGTACCTGAGGTAGGGATCATTGGGGGCTATCTTGGAGACTGACTACCATAAGAGAGAAGTATGGGTTGCACTTAGGCAGAACATATAGATGGAATAATTTTCTGAGGTTAGAGAAAGCAAGCTCTTCATTGAGATCTAAAGTAGAAGTAATGGTTATACAAATAAAGAGGTGTTAAACACATTCCAACCCCAGGAACCAGCGAATGTATTCATGGACTCTGAAATAAAAGGGTACCTCATTCATTCTTAGAAAGCAAGAATTTCAGGATAACTGGAATGTTGAGTGTGGAAAGGAATGAGACTTGAGGCTTGAGAGGGCACCAGGGGTCCAAATTATGTGTTTCCTCTGTCAGGTAAAGTAATTTGGACTCTATCCTGGAGGCAAAGCAGAGGGATTCATGGATTTAAGCAGAGATATGATTCAACTAGTTCTACATTTTAGAAAGGCGACTGGCTGCCTAGAATGGATAGAAACAAAAATTGGACGAAAGGAGAGCAGGTAGAAGTCTGATGCAGTCATTTATGTAAGAGGAGATGGCTACCTTATCTAAATAGTGGTAATGTGGATGAAAAGAAGTGGACAGAGTTTTTAAATACCAAGAATACAAATCAGTATAACTTGATGATTGTGGGGGGTTTTGGGGGGTGTTTTGGTTTTGTGGGGGGGGGGGGTTTGGCTGCATTGGGTCTTTGTTGCTATGTGCAGTCTTTCTTTAGTTGCGGTGAGCGGGGACTACTCTTCATTGCAGTGCATGGCCTTCTCATTACAGTGGCTTCTCTTGTTGTGGAGCACCGGATCTAGGGCGTGCAGGCTTCAGTAGTTGTGGCTCACGGGCTCTAGAGCACAGGCTCAGTAGTTGTGGCGCACGGGCTTAGTTGCTCCACAGCATGTGGGATCTTCCTGGACCAGGGATTGAACCTGTGTCCCCTGCATTGGGAGGCGGATTCTCAACCGCTGTGCCACCAGGGAAGCCCCAATGATTGTGTTTAAATTTTAGATGTAGGGGAATAAGAAAAGGAAACCCAAGCTTCTGACTTGGTGAATTGGCAGCTGAGTGACTGATTGCACCATTCCGTGAGGAAGAGAACCCTGGGGGAGGAGGTGCCATGGAGTAGACACCCCCAGTTCACAGTTGAATATAGGCCTGGTCCTTAGGAGAAGAGTTTGGGCTAAAGCTGTAGGTACAAATGATCATCATATCAATGGTAATTGAAGCCTTGGGTGAGTATGAGCTTGTCAAAAGTGCATAGAGAGACAAAATCAGGGCCCTATGGGTCACTTTTAAGGAACTGTCAAAGATAGAATTCATGAAGCAATTCAAGCAGCAGCAGCTAAAGAGTGAGAAAAAAGCAGGAGAATGTGGTGTCATTTTTCACTCTATTTAAATATTTATGAAAATCTCTCTCTTTCTTCTACTGGCCTGTGAACTCCTTAAGGAGAAGGTCTGTATCTTTTTTAATTTTGCATGCACTATGGCATTTAAAACAGGACCTGACACATAATAGGTGCTTGACTTAATATTGACTATCGAGTGAATAAATCAGAGGGCACATGGGAAAATGGACTATGTGCTGGTCCTAAGAAAGCTATTATTTGCCAAGCCAAGGAGTATATATATATATATATTTTTTTTTTTTTTTTTGGCGGTACTCGGGCCTCTCACTGTTGTGGCCTCTCCCATTATGGAGCACAGGCTCCAGACGCACAGGCTCAGCGGCCATGGCTCACGGGCCTAGCTGCTCCGCGGCATGTGGGATCTTCCCGGACCGGGGCACGAACCCGTGTCCAGGCATCGGCAGGCGGACTCTCAACAACTGCGCCACCAGGGAAGCCCTAAGGAGTATATTCTTTAGGCAGTGGTCTTTAAGCAAGGGGACAACATGATCAGATGAATGTTTTTGTAACTTGCCTGTGGTAGCAATGTAGAAAATGAATTAGTTAAGGAAGGCAGAACAGGAAGACCAGCTTGGTTATTTCAGTAGGTCAGACTGAATTTAGGCAGTAGCCTAAATTGGGGTTGGAGATGGTAGGAGATGGAGCTATGATACAAAGAAAGAAGGCAAGAATAACTCCGGGAAATCTTATTTAGGCACCTAGTGGATGATTATGCCATTGCCAAGGTAGGGAAGGTTGAGAAAAGGAGCAAGTTTAGGGGAAAATAGCTCATACATCAATTTGGATATATTTTGTTTAAAATGTTTATATGACATCAGTAAATATTTCCACTGGGCAGTTGGTAATACAGGTTTTGAATTCATAAGAGAAGTCTAGGTTGAAGAAACAGATTTAAGAGGCTGTAACAGTAGTTCAGGTAAGCAAAAAGAACTCGACACTGCAAGGAAATTATTCTGCCTCTGAGGATGAAGGAACTTTTCAAAGAGATCTTGACATTTTATCTGATCCTCTAAGAAACAGAGTAAAGGAAAGGTTTCTCCTGGCAGAGCAAACCTGTGTGTATATAGTATACATAACACTAAAACCTCAACAAAATCAATTTGTTAATAAGTGTATCTTCTCTTTAATATTTCAAGTACAAAAGCTTTGAAATGTTTCTATGGATAAAAAGACAGAATGTAGATTTTAATTTTTCTCTTTCTCTGTTTCAAAGGAAAGAAGATTCTTTATGATATACTTGCCTTTGCCAAAGAAAGTGTTAATTCTCATGTTACCACACTGGGACCTCAAAATTTTCCTGCCAATGACAAAGAACCATGGCTAGTTGATTTTTTTGCCCCTGTAAGTTATGTTTATCTGTCAAATTTCGATATTGTCATTTTCTCTTGTCGCAGCAAAAAAACATTTTCTGGGTAACCTTGAACCATGAATATTAGAATCATGTTACTCAGTTTGGCCACTGCCACATATTCTAGGAAAGGCTGATATACTTGCCCCTCCCCTCCAAGGACTGAGAATATAAATGCATAAGATTTGTAACTAAGTATGGTTTGTCTTACTTAGAATTTGCTTGTTGTAAAAATGGTGTTTTTTTGTTTCATTTGGCTCAGTGCTTATGAATATTTTTTCTTTCATAGTGGTGTCCACCATGTCGAGCTTTATTGCCAGAGTTACGAAAAGCATCAAAGCATCTTTACGGTCAGCTTAAGTTTGGTACATTAGATTGTACAGTTCACGAGGGACTCTGTAACATGGTAAGGCAAAGTACAAAAAATTTATTCTAATTAATGTTTTTGTAAAATGTTTTGGCAGCCTAATGTTAAAGCAATAAAATAACTTTCAAATGTACATCTAACATTTAGAGTAGTAACAAATTATTTAAAGAAATAACTTCAACAAAATGATATAAAATTATGATTGGACTAAATGTAAATAGATAATATGTGGTTCAATGTAGACAGGGTCTTATTTATGAAACTCAGAAAAATATTTAGTTGACTTGATAAAATACATGATTATTCGATTTTTCAATTATTTAAGATTTTTTTTAACTTAATATTACCTTTTGGTGGTCTATAGTTTTTATTCTTTGTCTTTTAAGTGTAGTTAATAGAAATTAAACAAGCTTCTTAACTTTTGTTTACATACAACATATTTTCTTAGGTTAATAAATACTCTTCAGTTTAGGAAGAACTAGAAATTATAAAATATCCTTGAGGGGAAAAAAACCTAAATCAAGCCTCCAGATATCAGTGTATAGGAAATCCAATGACAGAGGAACATGTCAAGTGACACCAGGTACATACAATCTTCAAGTCCCAGCATGTAGAGAACTTTACAGGACAAACACCAGTTTATTGGATATATACATTGAAAGAAGGAAAAAAGAGATGAAAAAAACTTACAAGACATATCATTCAAATGCAGTGTCTAGGCCTTGTTTGGATGCAGTTCAAATAAACTCCAGAAAAAAACAATAGAGATAATTGGGGAAACTTGAACACTGGATATCTGATGATTTTAAGTAATTATTATGATGAAGATATACAGATGGCCAACAGGCATATGAAAAGATGCTCAACTCACTAACTATTAGAGAAATTAAAACCACAATGAGGTATCACCTCATACCAGTCAAAATAGCTGTCATCAAAAAGTCTACAAACAATAATAAATGCTGGAGAGGGTGTGGAGAAAAGGAAACCCTCGTACACTGTTGGTGAGAATATAAATTGGTGCAGCCACTATGGAAAACAGTATGAAGTTTCCTTAAACTAAAAATAGAGCTGCCATATGATCCAGCAACCCCACTCCTGGATATATATCCAGAAAAAGCAAAAACTAATTTGAGGAGATTTGTGCACCCTGGTGTTCACAGCAGCACTATTTACAATAGCCAAGACATGGAAACAACCCAAGTGCCCATCAACAGACAGTTGGCTTAAGAAGATATGTGTGTGTGTGTGTAATATTACTCAGCCATTAAAAAGAATGAAATATTGCCATTTTCAGCAACATGGATGGACCTAGAGAGTATTATACTTAGTGAAGTCAGTCAGACAGAGAAAGCCAAATATTATGTGAAATCACCTACATGTGGAATCTAAAAAAATACAAATGTATATACACAAAACAGAAACAGGCTCACAGAAACTTACCGTTACCAAAGCTTGCAAGGGGGACAGATAGGGGTATGGGATTAACAGATACACACTACTATACATAAAACAGATAAGCAACGAAGACTTACTGTATAGCACAGGGAATTATATTCAATATCTTGTAATAAGCTCTAGTGGAAAATAATCTGAAATATATATATATAAAACTGAATCATTTTGCTGTACAATTGAAACTAAATATTGTAAACTATACCTCAATTTTTTTTAAAAAAGAATGTGTTTTAAAAACATAATAGAGGGCTTCCCTGGTGGCGCAGTGGTTGAGAGTCCGCCTGCTGATGCAGGGGACACGGGTTTGTGCCCCGGTCCAGGAAGATCCCACATGCCGCGGAGCGGCTGGGCCCATGAGCCATGGCTGCTGAGCCTGCGCGTCCGGAACCTGTGCTCTGCAACGGTAGAGGCCACAACAGTGAGAGGCCCACACACCACCAAAAAAAAAAAAAAAAAAAAGGCAAGCATAATAGAAGTAAATGTAGGGTGAAATCTTTATGCATCTGTGTGAGGAATAATTTCATTCCACACAGACATGCATGCCTGTGTAGGCACACATACACTAAGGATAAAAATTATGAATGGGAATGAATTTGGCTACGTTAAATGTTTAAAACTATTTTCAAAGAAAGAGACATTATAAAGTCAAAGCAAACAACAGAGTGAGGAAATATTTGCAGCACATATAACTGACAAAACCTTACTGTCCAGAATATTTAAAGACTACAAATCAATTTTTTTTAAATAGAAGAAAAATGAGAAAGTGTACAGAAATTTTGTAAAGGAAGAGAAAATGTTTGACTTCACTAGTCATCAAGAAAGTACAAATTATAGCAGTAGTCATACACCCCATCCATCAAATTTTTTTTTTTAAGTTTAGCTGACAGTAGCAAGTACATGAATAAATTAATTATCCAGTCACAGAGTGGAATAACCATAGAGGACTTAAAACTAGATCTGTCTTTACCAGCATGGGTAAATCTCAAGAATATAATGAAAAAAGCAGGTTGTGGAATAGTATAGAGTATGATGAAATTATAGAAAGTTTATTTATAAGTGCTGAAACATTACAGTATACTGCTTAGGGATACATATGCATGTAGCCAAAGTGTAAAACATCAGTGGATTGGATACGTGCTCTTTCCTGGTGTCAGGGAGGAAAGGAAATGGGATCAAGAAAGAACTTTCAACAGTCTGCCAGAATGGCAGAAAAGTTAATCATCTTTAAATGTAGCAGAGGTATACGTGAGTGTTTGTTAGATTATTCTCTTTTCATTATGTTTGAAATTTCATTAAAATAAGTTTTAAAAATGAAATAAATAAGGCCTTTCTTTGGTTTTGAATGCCTTGTATGCGACTTTAAAAAGGTGCTAAGCAAAGATAAAATATTGTGATAAACTAATTAATTTGAATTCCTGTAGTTTTTCTACTTTTAATCTCAACTTTTAAATATCCTATAGATAATTAAGCCGAGTTTAAAGATTTAAAACTATTGCATCAAATTCAGCTGGAATAGAGGTCAGGATTCACTACTCAATAATTGGTTAACTTGACCAAGTCAGTTAGCCTCTCAGTACCTCAGTTTCCTCATCTATAAAGTTGACTTAGTAATTTTAGCTTCTGAATAGAATTGTTGTGAGGAACAGATGAGAAACTCCACGTGTCACTGCTAAAAAGGTGCTCAGCACATAATAAGGACTTGTCAAATGTTAGATAAAATTATTGTTTTGTTCATCTAATGGGTTATTTGTGCTCATTTATGAAAGTTTGATAAATGTTTCCATTGTTTTTTCTAAAATTATTTTTGAATCCTAGTCAAAGATTCCAATTTGCTAATGAGTGCTTTTCAACTTTGAGGATACAAAGTTCAGCTACAGCAAATCCACAGATAGGGATCTCTTTATAACTTTTTAAAAAAATAAATAAGAAAAACTTTAGAGAAGTGCTTCCTGGATTAGTGTTCATACTAATTCTGAGGAGGAAATTATAGTATTTTTTACCATAAAAGCTGAATTGAGCAAAGAATAAAAAGTGACCTCATTTTTAGGGCATGATTCATAATTCTTTAACCTAAAATATGGTTCTATACACATGAATTATTAATTTATTTCCTTATTCTTGCTATTATTATTTCCTTGATTTTTCTTCTACTTCTAAACAAATAGGAGTGTTTATTATGGTATTAAAAAAAAAAACACTCAAGCTAGAGATTAGTCTGCTCTTTACATCCTCATACACCTTGGTTCAGGAGAGCAGAAGAGGACCAAGCTAATAATTACCCATACTCACTTCTCAGTGTTTCAGTGCCTGTGGATTTTATGGCTAATGGAGTAACTATAAATAAGGATCAGATACTCAGGAGTACAACAATAAATCTATTTCCTTTGCTAAATCTGGCCAGGCTAAAATTTTTCAGTCACCAGCAGTTTAGCAATGAGTTTTTAAAATCTTGTTGTTGTTACTTAAATAAAGGCAAGCTGGTTATGAATTTGAAACAATTGGGTAAAGTGTATAAAATCTTTGTTTAATTTGTATTCTCATTCCTAACAGTATAACATTCAGGCTTATCCAACAACAGTGGTATTCAACCAGTCCAACATTCATGAATATGAAGGACATCACTCTGCTGAACAGATCTTGGAGTTCGTAGAGGTATTTTAAGTTATAGCCTGTGGCTATAAAACCTTCCATGTATGTTTACACTTTGTATGAATATTTGATAATGTTTAATAATAGGATTTGTTCTTTTTATGCCAAAACATTTTCTGACAACATTAATTTGTTAAATTTTCTACTCTTTTAAATATTATAGACTTATTTTCAGAGTTTATAGCAAGTATATGTTTTGTTTGTTACCTAGTATAGTGCTTTGTACTTATGGACACATTTATTAACACATGAAATTGTAACTTTTACATAAAGTCTTGTCACCCCCTTTCCCTGTTTTCTCAGGTAGAATTACCACAGATTATTTCTTTTCAGTCTCATATAGATGAGATAGCAGTGAGCCCCATTCTTGTATAATTCCAAGAAATATGTGGCTAAGGACAGTCTTACCCCAACCGCCAATGGAGGGCTTCTTCAAGCCCAGGCAGCTTATGCCGAGCCTGCTGTGTTATTAGCCCAGAAGTGCTCTACATCTACAACATCTCCTTTTTTCTCACTAATGGTCTTAATTGACTAAAATAGTTACAGGGGAACTCCTAAGAAAGAAATGAACAATTCTAGCTTATTATCCGTGCAGTGACCATTGTACTTTCTGTCCTGCTCATCTCTCCCTCCTCCTCCAAAGTAATAGTGTTTTGTTTTGTGTTGTTTTTAATTGTTTCCCCAGGGAAGCGAACATCTTCATTAGTATTACCCAATCACGATAGACTGAAGCTCTGTTAAAACAGTATTTGGAGCAAGTGATCTGAGGTTGTGCAGTATCTCGTCGGAATGTCAGAAAAATAGAATAGTAGGCTTTCCATAAATAATTAAAGGGTCATTTCCAAACCAATTATTGGTTCCAAAAAGAACTATATGGCCTGTGTAGACATCTGGGCAGCTCTTGGAACTCTTGCCTCATCTACCTCTATCCTTAATTAAAGTTGCCTCTTTTCTCTACCTAAGATGATTTTAGTGATGTGTAAAATAAGAAAATATACCTTGATTTAATAAGACTGATTGGCAAAATCCAAACTTAAAAAATAAATTAAGGATCATTTCTTTTTAAAATAATTCACTATAGATTCTCTTTATATATCCTAGTGTATCTTTTGATTATTCAGAAACAGGAACCTTTCTAAATGACATATACCAACAATTTGCCAAGAATATATGAACTACTCCTTTTTATATCTGTTACAATGAACGCTGTATTCTCTTTAGGATCTTATGAATCCTTCAGTGATCTCCTTGACACCCACCACTTTCAATGAACTAGTTAAACAAAGAAAACATGACGAAGTCTGGATGGTTGATTTCTATTCTCCATGGTGTCATCCGTGTCAAGTCTTAATGCCAGAATGGAAAAGAATGGCCCGGGTGTAGTAAAATAGTTTATTGTAAATCTTAACATTTACTAAGAATGTTTAACAATTATTTTGAAACTGAGTGAACCCGCCTCTAGATTATCACTTAATAAAAGTTCTGATCACTTTTTATATACCAATTAGATTTCAACTCTGCTTCTGTCTGGTATATGAATAGTATAGAATAATTACCCTTTTTTCTATGTCACTTGGTGTATATTTGACCAAATTTCTGCCAGCATCAACATAAAGATCTCCTTTATTTCCTATTAACATTTTTTCTACGTCTTCATTTTTAGAGCTTAAGGATACAGTTTCTTCACAATATTGTGAGACTTTAAAGTAAGAAAAAAATGGCCTTGATCAATGAAACATTTTTAAATTTCCTACAGAGCGGTATAAATCATGAAGGATCAGGAACAAATTATTTAAATACCAGAATGGAAAATGAAATTATTATTTTGTATTTATTTCTAAGATAAATAATAAACCTAAGAGTTAAAATTATTTAGTATCTTAAATTCATAATAATATAATTTTCTGCTCTTTTCAATAAAATTTTTAAATTTGGGCATGACTCAGTATGCTGTGACCCATGGCTGCATTTGAAAAAGTAACTCTTTGAAATACCATTGCAAAGAACTTCATTAGTTCTTGGTTTCTAACACTTTGAATTTTATAACCACACAATTTTCCCCATGTCATAGATGAACAAAATCAATTATTTAATCTGCAATAATTGTAATAAGTTCTTGACTACAAAATTAGATTTCCAGTGCATTACTATAAATGTTCTGTTATGTTTTAAGCCCTTACCCATTTTTTTTGGTGAAAATCACTGATAAATAATATAGTAATCATCTCACAGTGACTATTTCTCTATTGTAAACATATATAAAATAGTTATAGTAATTTTATTCTAATTACTTTGATCTTTTTTTCTTTTATAGACATTAACTGGACTGATCAATGTGGGCAGTATAAACTGCCAACAATATCATTCTTTTTGTTCCCAAGAAAATGTTCGGAGATACCCTGAGATAAGATTTTTTCCCCCCAAATCAAATAAAGCTTATCAATATCAGTAAGTGTTCTCTAAAATTTGAAGATGTTTATATAATCATTTATTTATACAGTTAAAATTTAAAAGTTATCCTAACTAAATAAAAGTTAAACCACCAGTATTTTTGGGAGCCCACCATGTTTAAGATAGTGTGCTAATGAGAAATTTACAAGATGAAAAGTGAATTGAATAGTCCCACTGATCATGAAGCTGACAATCTTGTAAAGAAAATGAGGAGAGGAAGAACACTTATTAAGCCCCTGTTTGGTTTCAGGTATTCTACCAGAGGGTTTTTGCTCACATTATTTCCACTAGTCCTCATGGGTCTTAAAAAGTGGGTAGGAATTTGATAGACAGTAATAACTGGAATAAAGGTTCAGAAAGTAAAGCCCTGGAGATTTTGAGTTTTGCCATTACCACAGATCTATAGGAGATGTCCAGCAGGCGGCTAAACATTCAGGTCTGTCTAGAGTACAAAAAGACATCGAGACTAGAGAAAAATATATTTGGAAAGCCATGTAAGCAGTATTTGCAGCTAGGTATATCTGAGAAAAGAGATGCTAGATGAAGTCAGTCAACTAAACTTATCTTTTAGATTGCTACAAAGAGATTGTTTTCTGAACATGTCCAGTAATAGAAAATAACTGTCTACAACTTACGTATTTTTTCTTCTTTCAGTAGTTACAATGGTTGGAATAGGGATGCTTATTCCCTAAGAATCTGGGGTCTAGGGTGAGTAATTAAAATATGTATCATTGTATAAATTATATTCAATGCTATTTACCTTCCTCTCATGTCTGTAGCTAAATTTACTGAGTTGTTTAAGGTTCTAGCATTTTAAAGTACTTAGTAAAGAATAATTTACCAAGATAAGGTTGTGCTTTATTACATTATTACATTGTCATTCTTTGAAGTCATTTAACTTAGAAAGATTTGCAATATTCTATTTTAGATGTTTGCTTTGGTTTTGTATAATGAAAAGTAATTTTCATCCCTTGTCACAGATTTTTACCTCAAGCATCTATAGATCTAACGCCTCAGACTTTCAATGAAAAAGTTTTACAAGGGAAAAACCATTGGGTGGTTGATTTCTATGCTCCTTGGTGTGGACCTTGCCAAAACTTTGCTCCAGAGTTTGAGCTCTTGGCTAGGGTAAGTAAGTCATGTCTAGCTACTTAAATAAGTTGTGGTCACTGGCATGTTTTAATAAGTAGATAAGACATAGTAAATACAATTTTATTTCTTAAAAGTTTCCTTGAATTTAAAAAACTCTGTTCCATTTCTGTGATTATAATCTTTGCAGTAGATTTCTTCCTTCCTTATTAAAGCTTTTAGCTAACATCCTTATCTTGGTTGACATTGTCTTCTTAACCAAAATAGCCAGAAACCTCACTTCTGCTTGTTGCTTATTTTCTTCCCATCACCATTACTCTGCTGCCATCCAGGCAGTCACTAGATCCTATCAGTTCTATCTCCTAAATGCCCTTCAAATCTGTCATCTCCTATCATCTCCTCTGCTTGCCTTTTGTTCAGGCCTTCATCATCTCTCATCTAGACTCAATCATATGTGCCTCTTAACAAGTCTCATATTACCAGTCTGCCTTCTTCAGTTCCACCCTGATGATCTTTCTGAAATATCGCCTGCTCTGGCTTCCTGTTAACCACATTACTTGACCTGCATCCTTGACTACAAATCTCTGATGTGACCCTTCTGACCCCTTCAGCTTTATCTCTCTCCCTGACCTCACATCTTACACTCCAGGCACTACAAAGTACTCCGGGTTCTCTGAACAAGTACCCTTATGTACTTGCTGTTTCCTCTCTAAAATGCCTTTTCCTTACCTTGGTCATCTAGATTTTTTTTCTCCCTATCGTACAAAACCCAGCTCCAATGGCATTATGTATTCTCTAACCTTCCCACTTAAGCAGTGTCACCTGGATATCAGGTACTCAATCAGTGTGCTTATACAATGCGTGTTAACTATATATTAAGATATCTTTCTCCTCTATAAAACTATGAGCTTTGTGAGGGCAAAATACATGTCTTATCTATCTGTATATGCCCTGTCTTAACTCAGTAAACGCTTATAAAATTAAACTAAATGCAGTCTGTTTTGTTGTTTCTGTCATAACAGTCCAGTTAGTGGCCTCATCCAGACTGATAGCTTCCTCACCTCTATACTCAAGGAACTTTGCCTTTGGCTATGAAATATTCATTAGAAGGAGAAAGTCAGTACCAGTTCCACCAGTCTAAAACAAAACCTGAACATCCCAAGCCAGGGGAATTTTTTAGCAAAAGGATTTCAAAAGCCCTATGGAGCCGTAAAACATTGTTTTAGTTATTGACTGGTCTTTGAAGTAAGAGGTTATTCATTTTTTTCTACTTATATCTTCTTTTCCTCTTATGCTTCCTTTTTCTCCAATAAGTCTAACAAAAATGTTTTATTCCCTTATCCCTTAAAAACTTAATTATATATTTTGTAATGCAGCAACATCTTGCATATAGCAGAAAATTATTTAAAAAGTCATTCAGCAAATCCTAAGCACCAAGTAGCATTATGCCAAATATTAGGGCTAAAAAAATGGAAAGACAAAAATTCCATGTCTTTAACAAGATTTTAATCTAGTGGGAAAATAAAATGCAAATTAATATATATAAATCAAGAGGATCATTACTATAGTGAAATTAGAGTGAAACAAAGTATGGGAAGAAGAAGGTCAGAGTCATGCCAGGAGGACAGAAAAGTTAGTATTTGAGATGAGAATTACAACATGACTAGGAGTGTGGCACTTTGAAAGGGTTGGCTAGAGAGTACTCTAAACAGAGAAGACAGAATTTGCAAAGATACAGGGACACAAGACAGCGGAGCATGTTAAGGCTTCTCCACTGTTGGTCCAGGATTACCAGAAGATAAAGACAGAAGGGGAGTGGCAAAAACTGAGGCTCTTAAATAGGCAAGAAGGAGATGGCTTGGTCTGCTTGCCTACACTACTCACATTGTACACTCTTCCTCACTGTTTTCATACTGTTCAGAATGTATTCTATATAAGCATTGGAAGAGAACTGTTGGCTATGTCAGGATCCATCTTATATTTTAGAAGGATCACATTGAATGGACTGAACATGAGCCATCAAGATCAGAGAAAGATCAGAGCACCAGAAACAATATGGTGTCCTTCTGTAACCTAAAGTACAAGTCAACTAGATTTTTCTGACCTTCACTATGAGTGTGTATGTGTGTGTGTGTGTGTGTGTGCGCGCACGTGCATACATGCTTCTGCATGCATTTTTGCTGGTGCCGTAGCACAAGTTAGTCTATCTGTTGAGTACCCCAGCCTTGGGGACAAAATTAGAGGTAGCAAAGATATTTTAATTGTCCTGAAGTGAGAGGTGATAACCTGAACCAGGATTATGGCTGTGGTGATAGAAAGAATGGAACAAGTGTGAGAGAGATGTAAGAATGACTAGAATTTAGTATTTGTCTGTGATAAGTACAGTAGAAAAAGGAGTCTAGGATGGCCCTAGTTTCTGGCCTGAACTGAGTGAATAGTTGGACAGAAGGAGTAGTGGGTTAATGTGAAAGGATTCATTTTAGAAATGTTATGTTTAAGGTGCTTATTTAAGTGAAACAGGCCAGTACATAGTTGACTGAAATCAAGGGGAATAATAGGGTTCAGCAGCATATAGGTATATAAAATCTCCCTGGGAGATTTTTCACAGTGAAAAAAATTGTTGATGAGAGATGGATCTGTGATTGGACTTTTTAATTTGAGGGGCGGGTGTAGGAGGATGTCCCCATGCTAGAAATGAGGAAGAATAGCCAGAGGAGTAGAGTAGCCAAGAGAATAGTGATAAGCCAGGAAAGAAAACAGGAAAGAAAGGTGTGGTCAGTAGTGACAGATACCCATTAAGATGACTGAAAATTGTCCATTCAGTTTGGCCAAATAGAAGTCATTGGTGAACTTCTCGTGGTTTCAGTGAAGGGAGCAGTTAAGAACAGAAGCTAGCTAAAATGTGTTGATAATAAGTAGATGATGAGGAAGTGGTCAAAGAATAAACTGCTCAAAAAGAGAAAGAAAGAAGCAGGGTGGTAACTAGAGGAACCAGTGCAATTAAGGAAGGAATTCTTTTTGTTCATATGTGTATATACTGAAGAGTGAGAAAGAGCTCCGAGAGAGAGGGACCAGAGAATGTAGACATAGTCAGCCTTCCACAGGAGGAAGAGTGCTGCCTCAGCAGATGAGACCAGAGATCTGAGGGAGGTGGAGGACAGAATCTGAGATGTTTGTGGTGTGACAGACACATTGTGGGTAACAGGAGGAAGGCGAAGAAGTAGTTCAGGATAAAGCTTCTCAATTTTCTTGATAAGGCAAAGGAGAGTTTATTTGCTGTTGGCGGGGCTGTGCTAGGTAAATAAGAGTTCAGAGCTAGTAAAAATTTGGAAGCAATCTTGTTTGAATGGAAATGATTAAAACTACTTTTTTTTTAAGTAACAAATCCTTAGATTTATATATATTTAAAATTTTTAGTATCATATTGCTTTGTGGTTGCCAGAATAGTATATGCCAAAGAGAACAGCAAAGCATATTTTTCTCTTTTTAGATGATTAAAGGAAAAGTGAAAGCTGGAAAAGTAGACTGTCAAGCTTATGCTCAAACCTGCCAGAAAGCTGGTATCAGAGCCTATCCAACTGTTAAATTTTATCCCTATGAAAGGGCAAAGGTATGTACATGCCTTCTTCTGTGTGCCTTTCCTTTAGCAGGTAACGCTTTTTTCTAGTTTCTTTCCCTTTGTCATTTTTAATTTCACTGCATGTCACTGAAACAAGCTTCTTGTCACATACACACCAAGTGATTTTAAAAGATTTTTCTGCCTCACAGTTGATATGATCTCCATTGCCTTAAAATTTTTATACTCCTGAATAGGGAACTACTAAATAGACACACCAGAATACTAATAGTAGTTTTCTGTGGGTGGTATAATTCAAGGTAATTATTTTCTGTGAAGTTTTGTATTTCCTACTTTTATAGAATTAACATATATTATCTTTATAATTAATTTTTCTAGGAAAGAAAGAGAAAATTAAGAGAATACTGTCATAATACTTACAAAATAGCCTTAGTACCTGAGCATTTATCTTGAGGAATACTTATTAATGGTTTAGACTATAAAATAAAAGGTTCCATGGTTCATTCATAATTTCTTTTTTGGGCCACTGACAATATGCTTTTTTTTTTTTTTTAGCAAGAAAATTTGGCATTTACCAGTGGGTCTCTATGGTCATTGATACAAAAGCGTATCTCTTTCAGCCAGTATAATTGCTAACTGAAAGGACTCATGACCTTTGCTGTCTTCCCAAGTAAAATAAGACATTTTTGACAATAGAACTGTGATAAAAATAAATATCTGCCATGCATTCATGTTTTCTTGTAAAACATTGAAATGAATAATTTCAAATGTTGTAATGGATACTTTTTAAGAATATCAGATTAAGAGCTTGTGTTATTTACTTGTGATTATAATACATTTTGAAATAGAGCTAAAGAAATTAGATGATGAATTTCAGAAATGTAGATTTGTCAGACATCTAGATTTTTCAGTGAAGGATTTTGGTTTATGAGGAAGCTATCTCTGTCTTAAGAACAGTCTGGGGTAAGCAGAACTCAGTGATAGTAAAGGAGCTTTATACCAGAGCCTGAATCTTAATTCCTTTGGAATCACTAGCTTCCCAATTCCCAGAACACTTGAGAATTAGGTGACATATATAGGCGTCTTATTCAGGTAGAATGATGTTGGGGAAGTATCAGTATAATGAGCAGTCACAGAATTAACCAGGCCATACAGGGAGCTGTTTGAAAACATGATGTTACCATGTGTCCAGAGGATAAGATTAGGACCCAAAATATCCCTGTCCAAACAGAAAGGCAGGGGTAGAATCCAGAAGTCCAGCAGAGAAGGCCAAAGCAGAATGGTGATTGAAGTGAGAAATTCAAACCAGGTGAGCAGCTATACACAGAAACAAAATCCTAGCATACAGTTTGGAGTTCCCACCAGGAAGAAGGAAACAGGTGGCTCCAGATCCAAAAGAAGCGGGCCTGGATGTATTGACCTGTCTTCTCCCCTGCTTTTTAGCCACCTTCCTGCTGTGGGCAGATGAGAACCAGGAAATATACATTGCTTTGCACTGTTGTAGTTGGTCAAGGTTTTGTCTATGCCAGTGACTTTAGATTAGAATGTTTTGAGTCCTCTGGGGACATCTTGAACAATTTAGACGTTTTGAGGCATTTGGAGTTAGCAATGCATTTTAATCAAGGTATTAATTTACATGTTTCCATAAAAGTATTGTTAGTATTTATTTCAGGTAAATTATTGGTTAACTGCTTTTGCAGCAGCATTTCCTTGAAGAAATTGAAGTTTTAAACACTTGGAACTTTAAGGAATAGTTAATCAAGTTTCTTAGATGGAAATGTCATGTTTTGATTAGATACTTAAAAGGTTATAAGAAGAATGTTTTCAATTGTAGAGAAATACCTGGGGAGAGGAAATAGATTCCAGAGATGCAAAAGAGATTACTACCTTAATATATGAAAAATTGGAGAACCTCCAAAATCATGGAAAGAGAAATAAGGTAAGGACTAAATCTAGAGCTGACTCTGGCAAACAGTATTTGAATTTATTCTTACTATATAGTATATGTATCAATAAACAGTAAAATGAAGCTTCAGAAATTAATAAGTAGTTAGAAATTTCTTCTTTGGAAAATATGACAAATTTAGCCTCTGGACACTTAAATGCTTAGAAATTGGGACAAGTAAAACCATTTAACAGAAAAATAGTGACTATGGTCATAAGTTATTAAAATTTGTTCAAATGTAAAAGCATTGATTTGAGCCTCATAACACTTTGGAGAGCAAGTTTTCTTTTGTTCTTGGTATAGTCAGGATGTATTAAAACCTGTATTCATCTTGCCCCCCACCCTTGAATTATTTATCAAGAAGCATTGCAGCCTCTTTCCTGCTATTCTTCAGAGGGCTATTCATGTTTTCCTTTTTTAAATCAGTATCATTCTGGGACATATTTAGAAACAGACCAGAGAGTTTACAAATGCTAGAGTGCTTTCTGAATGGAATTTAATACAGTCACACGTGAGGTTTCTTAGATTCTTTCCCTATAAGGTGAAAAGACGAAAGAACAGCACAGCCTCTGAAGAGGGCTAGAGATGTCTAGCTTTATAGATCCATGTTAGAACTACAGACCCTGGTATAGGAAGCTTTACAAGCTACCTCAAGAATTATGTTTTATCCAAACCTAAAAGATGGAAAAGAGATAGTTATGAAACTTTATTTTTTTTGTTTCAGTGAACAAAAATGTTTTTCTGATATTTTGGCTATGTTCGTTTTCTCAAGATGTTTTATTTTTAAAATTGTGACTTATCTCAAGTGAAACATTTGAAATCGAAAACATTAGTCATAAAGTAGAATATGCTAACTGAAATTAAGTTATAGAGCACATCAAAATATGACTTTGAAAGTGTGGTAAAGTTATAATTGGTATTATCTGCCATGGGCAGGTGAGAATTGTGAGATACCCTTTTTCCATTGTTACAACAGGTGAGGTATACTTCATCTGATCTATTAAATAAGAATATTGAGTAATTATTTTTGAAAAGGTAAAACTTAGGTCAGTTTATTATTTTTAACTTCTTTTTAACATTAGATGTTGAAAGAGAAAGGAATTCAATCACTTTTACATTATTATTGTAGGATGAACTTTAATGATGTTGAAAATGAAGAAAAAAATTGAAAAGAAATTGTCAGATGACGTCTGAAGCCACCTTTTCAGAATGTTACCATGTTCTGGATGGGAATAAATGAACATTATCTTGGACTTGTAATTGCACTGCTTGAATTCTGTACAACATTAATATAAATGAAGGGTCTGCAGACTTTTTCCCTAAAGGGCCAGATCGTAAATACTTTAGGCTTTGTAGACCATAGATGGTTCTTTGTCACATATTCTCTGTTTTTATTTTGTTTACAACCCTTTAAAAAATGTAAAAACCATTCTTAGCCTCAAGGCTGTACACAAATAGGCCACAAGCCACATTCAGCCCATGGGCCACAGATTGCTGACCTGACCCACAGAAAGATGTTTAGGCTGGCTGGCTCAAACATGAGCCTGCTCTGTGATCTATGTACATGCTAAGTTATACAACGTGTACTTTATCAATTCAAGTTTTGTGGCTGGCCTGAAAAGAGAACTTGGTTTTCAGTCACCTGTTCTCCTAAAAAATATCTCTGAAATTGATTATCTGACCATGTATTTCATTTAAAAAACATACTCAAAATGTGGGAAAATAAACAGATACCCTATTTTCATGCTGTATTATAGTGAAGAGATTCATTTTCTTTTCTAAAGGTTGAAGAATTGGTTTTAATTTTTCACATATGAGAAAAAACTTTTATAACAGAAAGTAAACAAATCCTATTGATTTCTATAGTATCCACATATACCTGAGGGGAAAAAAATATTTATAGCAATTAACTGGGCATTGTAGAGTACCCCAAATATTTCTATATTTTAAAGATATGTGTTCATTTATTTTCTGAATTGCTTTCATAATGTTTTCCCTGTGATGGTTATTGATTTCTGAAGCATCTTTCTAATATCTGTTTTTGATTTCTGGACTTGGTTTTGATGCATATCCTTTATTTACATTTGCCTTTTTTCCTTCATGGTTTTGGTTGTTCACTCTTGTCCAATGTTTATTACTCAAGAAGGAAAAATTAACTTTGTAGATTTGTTTTCCTAAAGCTCGTAATGATGCTGTGTTTATTCCAATTATTTACTGTTGGAGGCTGCCATTTTCAGATAAATATTGGCCTAACAACTGAAGTTAATTTTGTAAGAAAATCAAGGATAAAAATTTAAGGATGGGATCTTTTAGTTTCTTAATTGTTCAGGCTCAAGGAATCCAAATTTTTTTTCCTTGCACATTAACAAAACATTGTAACATGCAGTTATTTAGTTATAATTCAGAATGTATGGAATGGTAAAATCCCAATTGATCAAAAGAGGTCAACAGATTTTTTTCAAAACTTAAGTTTTCCCAAAAACCTATTTGAATCATGCTTTATTATGTTGGGAGAATTTTGGTTTTTTGTTTGTTTTGTTTTGTTTTTACCCCATTCCCCAAAATTTCCTCATAAAGGTTAATTTATAACTGCAATTTATCCAAAAAGTAATCGATTTTTTTTCATTTTCAAGTCTAACCCTATTCTTCATATTCTCACCCATATTGTTTCTTGTGTATCTACTTTACACATGTGGGCACATACAGAAGAGTCACCACTTCTAACCTTAATTTTATACCACCTTTTTTACTTATGATCAGTAATGGCAAGTGCCTTTCATTTATTAAATTTTCAAAGCCTAGAACATTTTCAAAATTGGTTTGTTTCTACAAGAATTCCAAAATGGAATGCCTAAAGAAGTTTTGGTAAATATTTACTGAACTTGTACCAATTATGAGAGTACCGCTATGCTGGACACAGAAGTGTGCAAAAGTAAACTAAACCCAACGCTTAGTCCCTGTCTCCCTAGTGTCTGTAAATTCACAATTCTGACATGGGACCCATAAACAAGCTTATAGATACCTGTACTATTACCTATAAATAGAATGCCAAACTTACTGGTTGAGAAATATCTTAGGCAGTAAATGAAATAGTAAATATTATGTATCCTGTAACTGGGCCTAGGTATGTGCCTGTAGACTCAGCTCAAAAGCCAGGACTACCTGGGAGACATGTTAAGTAACATGTAGCATAAAAGTAACATGCATCAGAATTTTCTGCAATCATGTCAGTCTCATTGACATGCTGACAGGATTAAAGGTTCTAACGGCCACATTAGTGCAGTAGAGCACTTCTAGAGTGCCAGGTAAAACATGGCATTTTTCTCAGCAACACCATTTTTGTGTGCAGCTAGCCTTGGGTAACATAGCACCATTTCTCGCAGACCAGAGTGCATTCTATCAGGCAGCGAGACTTGAAAATTAGATGTTTAATGTGGTTATGTGAAACTGTTGGGAATGTGCGTTTGGGGCATTAATGATGCTTGCCTGCTCTAGTTTCCCAAATTTTATTTAATGTCTTTCATATCTTTTTCATTTTAAGGATATGATTAAGATTTTAAAATAACTATTTCAAAATAACTATAACTACTTTAATATTTTAAAGGTTTTCTTTAAATTTGTCCTTGTTTTCTAACAGTATTCAAAGCAGGAATTTTCTTTGAAGAGTACAGTTATTAGAAAAGCATTACTATGTCGTTTCCTATGGGACACAGTTTACAAAGATACTTATATAAGAAAGTTTTTAATGAAGAGGTAGTGTTTCTAAGCCATTTAAACAATTTTTGTATAATAGTCTAATTTCTTCGGTCTACCAACAAACTCAAATGTCTCATATTCAGTCCATCATGACTGTTTAAGAAATAGTACAAAGTTTAAATTAAAATGCATTTAAAATTTTCTGTAGTGATACTTGCAGGATAAAATTGATTCTGAATATGAGAAGGAAATAACCTTTCTGGTAGTATACCACTTTATATAAACCAAAACTTTAAATGTACCCAACGGGAATTCCCTGGTGGGCCTGTGGTTAGGACCAGGTGTTTTCACTACCGTGGCCCAGGGTCAATCCCTGGTCAGGGAACTAAGACCCCACAAGCCATGCTGCACAGCCAAAAATAAAATAAATAAATGTACCCAAATTCTTCTGGTGAATAATCTTGTTTTTAGTAAGAGTAATAAGAAAATTTAGGTCAACCACCAAGCTAAGTATAAATGTATTACTGATCATATATAAAAACGTTAGTGATTTACTGGCTTGAGTCTTTTTTTTTTTTTTATATTTAACACTAGATTTGCATTTAGGTTCTTGTACAAATGACCCACAGGTTTGAACTGTGCAGTTCCACTTACATGAAGATTTTTTTTCAATGAATAGGTTCTACAGTACTACATGATCCGTGGCTGGTTGAATCCATGGATGCAGAATTTCAGATACATAGGGCCAACTCTAAAGTTACACATGAGTTTTCGACTGTGCTGGGTGTTGGCAACCCTAACCCACACATTGTTCAAGGGTCAACTGTACTGTCACTCAATCCCCTTGTTAGCAGCTGGATATATTTTGTGAGCGGAAACTAACCAGAATAACAGATAGAGGCTGATGCCAAACTGTCCCATATCAATATTAAATCCAGGAATGTGGTATCTTGACCACTCGATTGCATTATCTTGTCACTTGAGTGAATTATTTAGTAGCCTGAAAATTAGTAATCATGCGCAAAGGTCTGTGCTGCTCTA
Organism: Orcinus orca; assembly: GCF_937001465.1. Taxonomy (NCBI): domain Eukaryota; kingdom Metazoa; phylum Chordata; class Mammalia; order Artiodactyla; family Delphinidae; genus Orcinus; species Orcinus orca. Next base: position 70,125,301 of record NC_064565.1, read on the forward strand.
AATTAGGGTTTGCTTAAGATTCAAAAGTGGGTAAGTAAAATAGATCAGTAGAAAAGATAAGTCCAACAGAAGGGTCCCAGCATGTGGAGAAACTTGGTCCATCAAGGGCTTCTGAGACAAACCATACACTTAACAGTACCTGAGATTGGTCCTCATGACCAGACACAGTAGGAAAGAGGGAAACCCAGAAATGTGCTCTTCATCAGTCTGCCCTCTGGTCTAACAAGTGATAGACAATTTTTCATTAAACTACTGCTATTCCAAACATCTTGAGGAGGTAAAATATTTTTTTTAAATAATCAATAGGTTCCAGTACAAGATGACTCCCAAACTCACCTCCTCCCATGGACAAATTGAATATACGGCTGTATACAGAACAATTCTCTCTGAAAGAAATCTAGAATCTAGCTGAGCAACTCTTACACATCAGGTGAATGAGAAAAAACCCACACTGGAGTGGGTAGGAGAGGCTGAGACACTGTCTCACCATAAACCCCACCTGGCACAATGACATGACCAAGAGGGAACTCAGGACTACCAGTTTCTCCCTGAGGATCAAAAGGTTCAGACCCCACAGCTGGTGCTCCAACTTTTAAGACTTGGACCCAAGAGATGGGCCCCCAAAGCATGTAGCTTTGAAAGCCAGCAGGGCATGCCTCCCTGAGACCCACAAGGCTAGTGCAATCTGAGAAGCAGTTCCTTACAGGATTGTATGGAATCACCATGGCTAATCCCCCAAGGCCTAGCACAGAGGGAACATACTGAAACTGCCCAGTCTTTACATGGAACAGGCCTATTGGCTTATCTTAAATGCTTTAGCCTGAACAGGAGTCTTCTACTTTAACACACTCCTAGGGACTCACTACATTACTACTCTACAGAGACCAAGGAGGCTGGCAGGCACCATCTTTGTGTGCCTCACACCAGATCACCAGCACCTCCAGAGAAGGAGTTTGTGCAAACATCTGGCACCCCAGCTATTATGGCTGCCACCCAGGGGACATCCCTTGAACACCTGGTTCTGGTGGCCAGCAATGCTTGTGGATCCCACAGGACTGTAGCAAACAAGCAGTTCCCCACAAGCCTCAGTCAAAGAGAGCAGACAGAAATGCCATCTCCCAGTCATCCTCAGGAGGTGTATTTGCATACTTTAAAAGCTGCTGCCTGAGAATAGTTTCCAATCAGCCTGCATCTAAGTGTGGGACTGAGATCCATCCCCTTTGGGACACTGACAGGTCTTGGTACACTCTCCACTACTGAGAGCCACTAAGAACAAAGAAGTCTGCTTGGAAGATCACAAAGATGTGATAGCCAAGAGCTAGGGCATGGTTAAATGATAAGGTTCATCTACACAAGACCTTCAAAACTGGGAGAGCTGGTTTTACCTAATGCATAGAAACCAACACAGAGTCAAGGAAAATGAAGAAACAGAGGACTATGTTCCAAACAAAGAACTAGAAAAAACCTCAGAAAAAGACCTTAATGAAATGGAGGTAGTGATTTATCTAATAAAGTTTCAAAATATAGTCATAAAGATGCTCACTGAGGTCAGGAGAATGATGCATGAACAAAGTGAGAATTTCAATGCAGAAAATATAAGAATGTAGCAAGTAAAAATTACAGAGCTGAAGAATACAATAACAACTGAAAATTTCAGTAGAGGGGCCAACAGTACACTAAATGAAGTAGAAAAAGGATCAGTGAAGTCAAAGACAAAACAGTGGAATTCATCCAATCAGAGCAGTGAAAAGTGAAAGAATGAAAAAGAGTAAAGATAGCTTATAGGACACCATCAAGCAACCCAGTATTTGCATTACAGGGGTCCCAGAAAGGGCAGAAAAATTTGAAGAAATAATGGCTATAAGCTTCCCTAACCTGGGAAAAGACACAGACACCCAGATCCAGGAAGCTCAGAGTTCTAAATATGATGATCTAAAGAGACCCACACTAAGTAAGACAAGTTATAACTAAATTGCAAAAGACAGAATTTTTTTTTTTTTTTTGCGGTACGCAGGTGTCTCACTGCTGTGGCCTCTCCCGTTGCGGAGCACAGGCTCTGGATGCGCAGGCTCAGCAGCCATGGCTCATGGGCCCAACCACTCCGCGGCATGTGGGATCTTCCCGCACCGGGGCACGAACCCGTGTCCCCTGCATCGGCAGGCAGACTCTCAACCACTGTGCTACCAGGGAAGCCCAAAAGACAGAATCTTTAAAGCAGCAAGAAAAAAAAAAAATTGTTTCATACAAGGGAACCCCCATAAGGCTATAAGCAGATTTTTTTAGCAGAAACTTTGCAGGCCAGGAGGGAGTAGCATGGTGTATTCAACATGCTGAAAGAAACAAAACACTGCCAACTAAGAATAGTCTACCTGGCAAAGCTGTCCTTCAGAATTGAAGAAGAGTTTTCCAGAAAAGCAAAAGCTGAAAGACTTCATCACCACTAGACATGGCTTACAACAAATGTTAAAGGGGATTCTTTAAGCTGAACTGAAATGACACTAGTTAGTAACAGGAAAACATATGAAAATATAAATCTCACTGGTAGAGGTAAATATATAATTAGATTCAGAATACTCTAATGCTGGTGAGTTAATCACTTATAAATCTAGTTTCAAAGGTTAAAACACAAGTAACAAAAATAATGAATTAATAATTTCTTAATGGATACACAAGAAAAACATGTAAATTGTAACATCAAATATATAAGAGGGGGAAGTAAAAGGGTAGAGTTTTTGTAGGTTACTGAAGTTAAATTGTTATAGCATAAAACAGACTGTTATATATAAAAGATTATCTATGTAAGTGTCATAGTAACCATAAAGCAAAAACCTACAGTAGAGTCACAAGAGATAAAGAGAAGAGAATCAAAGCATATCATTACAGATCATCATCAATTCACAGATGAAGGCAACAGAAAAGAAGAACAAGGGAACTACAAAATAGCCAGAAAACAATTAAGAGATGGTATTAGTAAGGCCTCACCAACCTATAATCTAAATGTAAATGAATTTAATCTCCAGTCAAAACACATAGAATGGCTGGATGGATAAAAAAATTAAAAAAAAAAACCCAACTGTATGCTACTGACAAGAGACTCACTCCAGCTTTAAGGACACAGATAGTCTCAAAGTGAAGGGATAGGAAAAGATTTCATGCAGATGGAAACCGAAAGAAAGCTGGGATAGCCATACTCATACCAGAGAAAATAGACTTTAGCACAAAGCAAGTAATAGTGACAGAGAAGATCATTATATAATAATGATGTCAGTCCAACAAGAAAATGTAACATTTGTAAATATTTATGCACCCAACATAGGAGTACCTAAATATAGAGAGTAATTATTAACAGATTTAAAGGGAAAAATTGACAGCAATACAATAATAGTAAAGGACTTCAATATCCCACTTTTATCAATGGATAGATCTTCCAGACAGAAGATCAATAGGAATCATTGGACTTTTAAACAACACGTTTGGCCAGATGAACTTAACAGACATTTACAGAACATTTCATCCAAAAGCAGAAAAATACACATTCTTTTCAAATGTACATGGAACATTATTCAGGATAGATCATATGTTAGGCCACAAAACAAGTCTTAATTTAAGAAGTTTGAAATCATATCAAGCATATCCTCTGACCACAATGGTGTGAAACTAGAACACAATTATAAAAGGAAGACTGGAAAATTTTCAGATTTGCAGAGATTAAACAATATGCTCCTGAACAGCAAATGGGTCAAAGAAGAAATCAAAAGGGAAATCAAAAAATAACTTGAGACAAATGAAAATGGAAGTACAAAATACCAAAAGATATGGGATGCTGCATTTCTAAGAAGCAAACAGCAATAAAAAGCCTACCTCAAGAAACAAGAAAAGTGTCAAATAAACAGCCTAACTTTACTCCTAGAGGAACTAGAAAAGCAAGAGCAAACAAAGTCCAACGATAGCAGAAGGAAGGAAATAAATATCAGAGCAGAAATAAATGAAACAGAGACTAAAAAGTAAACAGAAAAGATCAATGAAACTAAGAGATGGTTTCTTGGAAAGATAAAATTGACAAAACTTTAAATTGGATAAATGAGAAGAAATGGATAATTCCTAGAACATACAACCTACCAAGACTGAATTATAAAGAAATAGAAAATCTGAACAGCCCCATTACTAGTAAGGAGGTTGAATTAGTAATCAGAAACTTTCCAACAAACAAAAGTCTAAGACCAGATGGCAACCTTTCTCAAACTCTTCCAAAAAATATAAGAGGGAAATTTCCAAACTCTTTTTAGGAGGCAAGCATTACCCCAATACCAAGACCAGTCAAGGAAACTATAAGAAAGGAAAATTACAGGCCAATATCCCTAATGAACAATGATGCAAAAATCCTCAACAAATTATCATCAAACCTAATTCAAAAATACAGTAAAAGGATGAAACCCCATGATCAAGTGGGATTTATTCCAGAGGTGCAAGATGGTTCAACATCTGCAAATCATCTACTAATCGCATTTTAAAAATGGAAGATAAAAGTCATATGATCATCTCAATATATGCTGGAAAGTCATTTGACAAAATTCAACATCTATTCATAATAAAAACTCTCAAGAAGTAGGTATTGAAGGAATGGTACCTCAACATAATAAAGGCTGTGTGTGACAAGCTAACAGCATACTCAATGGTGAAAAGTTGAAAGCTTTTTCTCTAAGATCAAGAACATGATAAGGATGTCCACCCTTGCCACTTTTATTTAGCATAGTACTGGAAGCCCTAGCCAGAGCAATTAGGCAAGAAAAAGAAATAAATGGCATCCAAATCTGAAGGGAAGAAGTAAAACAGTTTCTACTTGCAGATGACATGATATTATATATAGAAAACCCTGAAGACTCTACCAGATAACTGTTAGAACTAATAAATTAATAAAGTTGCAGGATACAAAATGAATACACAAAAATCAGTTGCATTTCTATAAACTAATAAACTGTCAGAGAAGAAAACAATTCCATTTACAGTTGCATCAAAAAGGATATCTAGGAATAAATTTAACCAAGGAGGTCAAAGACTTGTACACTAAAAACTATAAGACATTGATGAAAGAAATTGAAAAGACTCACATGAATGGAAAGACATTCCATACTCATGGATTGGAAGAATATTGTTAAGCTGTCCATACTACACAAAGCAATCTGTAGGTTCAATGCAACATCTATCAAAATTCCAATGGGGGACTTCCCTGGTGGCACAGTGGTTAAGAATCCACCTGCCAATGCAGGGGACACAGGTTCGATCCCTGGTCTGGGAAGATTCCACATGCCATGGAGCAACTAAGCCCGTGCTCCACTACTACTGAGCCTGCACTCTAGAGCCCACGTGCCACAACTACTGAAGCCCACATGCCTAGAGCCCGTGCTCTGCAACAAGAGAAGCCACCACAATGAGAAGCCCGCACACTGCAACAAAGAGTAGCCCCTGCTTGCTGCAACTAGAGAAAGCCCGTGCACAGCAACAAAGGCCCAACACAGCCAAAAATTAATTTTAAAAAAATTCCAATGGCATTTTTCACAAAACTACAACAAACGATCTTAAAATTCGTACAGAACCACAAAAGACCCCCAAATAGCCAAAGCAATCTTGAGAAAGATTATATTTCAGAGTTACAGTAATCAAAATAGTATTACTCTATTTTTGAGTAAATTTAAATTTAGACTTACCCTAACTAGTCACTAACCTTTCTTTTCTTAGTTCTGCATTTTGTTTCTTTTACTTTCTATGTTGCTAAACAAGTGAAAAAAAAATGTTTAATGATTTATAAAAGTGATATGTGTATTTATATAATAAATTTTTCAGGCTTAGAATAGCAATGTTTCATATGGTTTACTGTAAAAACTGAGGTTACTGTTAGATCAACTGCATTGTGATTTTTAAAACTACCTCAGCAATTCATTCTCTCCCAAAAACAAGTCACCAAAGAACACAAGACTCAATAATATGACATATCAAAAGGCCTTAATCTAAATCACTATATAAGGGGTTAGGAAAGCTAATTTAATCTGTATTAACTATAATGATAAATTCAAAATGCAAAAAACATACCTATTTTACTACAGAGATTAAGTTACTTTTAGAATTCATTGTTGATGTGTTTTGCATAAACTTAGAAAAAGCCTAAATGAGAAATTTTTCTACTTCCTCCCTCCAATATTTACAATTATCTTCTCTTAGGATCAAAGCCATGGCTTTCTTATGTTCTGCTCTGTTTTCAGAACCTAGCACATGTATGTATAATATATACTCTAATTAACAACGAGCAGTATCGTTCTATATTGTTAAATTTGTTAAAATTAATTTGCCAGTAATTCAACTGTGATAAGAATTGTTGGCTAGAAGTTATATTTTTTTTCTTTTTTATATTCTTTTATTGTTATTATTTTGAGGTGTACAACGTAATGATTCGACATTTGTATACATCGTGGAGTGATCACGGTAAATTTAGTTACCATTGAACACATGTTTAATTGATAGTGCAACCAAGGGCATTGAATCAACAAATATCAAACTTAGCATGCCCAAAACTGAACTTATATTTCTCTTTCAAATGTGTTCTTCCTTAGAATTTACACTTTGTTAAGGCAGTGATTCTAAGAGTCCAACTAAAACTTTGGAGTCATCATAATTCCCTCTTCATTGTCCCTAAGCCATCAATCAGTCATTTCATCTACATAGTCTACCTCATCTTTATATCTAGATTCTGTGCTCTTCACAGATCTCTACTATATTATTTCAGCCCTTTATCATTTCTGACCTGCTATTTTACAGCAATCCTTCAGTCTCTTTGCTTACATTTAAATATTTTAATTTTACTCTATAGAAGTTATACTCATTTTATGCCCCCAAATTTGTAGCAGATGATCTATAATTAGCAGATTTTATAATGCTTAGAGGGTAATTATAATAGATATGGAAATTTTTAGAAGTTAGTAATTTTTTTTTTTATGAAAGAAAAAGAATATTCATTTATTTTTAATGACTTATTAGAACAAATACCTATAGATATCATTATATATATGATATATAAATTAATTATACAATATATCATGTATTAATTATTAAAACATACTCTGGTAAATATTATATATTCAATATGAAACAGGAGGAAAGGGGGCAGGGCACAACCTTTAAAAGAATTACATAGCCCGAGGACACAACATAAACTGATTAGAACAAAATAGGTCCAAGATGGCGGATGAGTCTACTTCCACTAGACCTTGAGCCTCAGTATACACTCATTGTAACACATCAGCAAGCTAAGCGACACACCCACAGGTGCCACGACAGTTCCAAGGATGACCATAAAGGTCAAAAAGTGGGCGGTGGCTCAATTCCTAGAAATCCCCACCCCTTCCCCAAAATAGCTGGAATACTCCTCCCACTCATCAGCGTATGAAATTACTCACCCCTATAAAACTAACAACCCCATACCCTGGTGCTGCCCTCGCCTTCTTTTTTTTTTTTTTTTTTTTATAGGTATACCTGGATTTAATTCTCACTTCTACCGCTTGGTAGCTGGATAGCCTTAGGCAAGTTTCATACCTCCCTGAAATTCACTTAATTCAGTCTGTAAAATGGCATAATAACTTATTATAGCATCCTTTTAGGAATTTTAAATCAGTTCTTGAAATAAAAGTACACAATATATAGACAAGTATGGATTCCTCAATAGATGTTTGACCTTTCATTTCTCCAGTATCCCACCCGCATCAAATAAAGAAAAATACTTTTTAAAATTTACGAATATTTCATTGTTGTAAAGTTAAAGCCATAAAAATAATCAAATGGCCTACTATCATACCGTTAGAAGAAAAAAAAAAGGTGTTCATGAGAGTTCCATATTAGAATACAAGTTTTCCTTAGGCACCTGTTTATGTATGCTATTCTGCTCTTTGCAATAAATAATTAAATTTAAAAGACTTAATTCCTCACTTTTAAGACCTTATTAGTTTACAAATTACATATTGACCTATGCTAAATTTTATACCGACCCATGCTAATGAATTCAGTACAGAAAACAAAAAACACTGCACTCAAGCAAACTACATATATATATATATATATATATATATATATATAACTTATATGAGAATTGCTACTCCAGCTTTCTTTTGGTTTCCATTTGCATGAAATACCTTTTTCCATCCCCTTACTTTCAGTCTGTATGTGTCTCTAGGTCTGAAGTGGGTCTCTTGTAGACAGCAAATATATGGGTCTTGTTTTTGTATCCATTCAGCCAATCTGTGTCTTTTGGTGGGAGCATTTAGTCCATTTACATTTAAGGTAATTATCGATATGTGTGTTCCCATTCCCATTTTCTTAATTGTTTGGGGTTTGTTATTGTAGGTCTTTTCCTTCTTTTGTGTTTCTTGCCTAGAGAAGTTCCTTTAGCAGTTGTTGTAGAGCTGGTTTGGTGGTGCTGAACTCTCTCAGCTTTTGCTTGTCTGTAAAGGTTTTAATTTCTCCATCAAATCTGAATGAGATCCTTGCTGGGTAGAGTAGTCTTGGTTGCAGGTTTTTCTCCTTCAACACTTTCAATATGTCCTGCCACTCCCTTCTGGCTTGCAGAGTTTCTGCTGAAAGATCAGCTGTTAACCTTATGGGGATTCCCTTGTGTGTTATTTGTTGTTTTTCCCTTGCTGCTTTTAATATGTTTTCTTTGTATTTAATTTTTGACAGTTTGATTAATATGTGTCTTGGCGTATTTCTCCTTGGATTTATCCTGTATGGGACTCTCTGTGCTTCCTGGACTTGATTAACTATTTCCTTTCCCATATTAGGGAAGTTTTCAACTATAATCTCTTCAAATATTTTCTCAGTCCCTTTCTTTTTCTCTTCTTCTTCTGGAACCCCTATAATTCGAATGTTGGTGCGTTTAATGTTGTCCCAGAGGTCTCTGAGACTGTCCTCAGTTCTTTTCATTCTTTTTTCTTTATTCTGCTCTGCAGTAGTTATTTCGACTATTTTATCTTCCAGGTCACTTATCTGTTCTTCTGCCTCAGTTATTCTGCTATTGATCCCATTTAGAGTACTTTTAATTTCATTTATTGTGTTGTTCATCGTTGCCTGTTTCATCTTTAGTTCTTCTAGGTCCTTGTTAACTGATTCTTGCATTTTGTCCATTCTATTGTCCATTCTATCTCCAAGATTTCGGATCAACCTTACTATCATTATTCTGAATTCTTTTTCCGGTAGACTGCCTATTTCCTCTTCATTTGTTAGGTCTGGTGGGTTTTTATCTTGCTCCTTCATCTGCTGTGTGTTTTTCTGTCTTTTCATTTTGCTTATCTTACTGTGTTTGGGGTCTCCTTTTTTGCAGGCTGAAGGTTCGTAGTTCCTGTTGTTTTTTGTGTCTGTCCCCAGTGGCTAAGGTTGGTTCAGTGGGTTGTGTAGGCTTCCTGGTGGAGGGTACTAGTGCCTGTGTTCTGGTGGATGAGGCTGGATCTTGTCTTTGTGGTGGGCAGGTCCACGTCTGGTGGTGTGTTTTGGGGTGTCTGTAGACTTATTATGATTTTGGGCAGCCTCTCTGCTAATGGGTGGGGTTGTGTTCCTGTCTTGCTAGTTGTTTGGCATAGGATGTCCAGCACTGTAGCTTGCTGGTCGTTGAGTGAAGCTGGGTGCTGGCGTTGAGATGGAGATCTCTCGGAGATTTTTGCTGTTTGATATTATGTGCAGCTGGGAGGCCTCTTGTGGACCAGTGTCCTGAAGTTGGCTCTCCCACCTCAGAGGCACAGCACTGACTCCTGGCTGCAGCACCAAGAGCCTTTCATCCACAGGGCTCCTTAATTTGGGATGATTCGTTGTCTATTCAGGTATTCCACAGATGCAGGGTATATCAAGTTGATTGTGGAGCTTTAATCCGCTGCTTCTGAGGCTGCTGGGAGAGATTTCCCTTTCTCTTCTTTGTTCTCACAGCTCCCAGGGGCTCAGCTTTGGATTTGGCCCCGCCTGTGCGTGTAGGTCGCCGGAGGGCGTCTGTTCTTTGCTCAGACAGGACGGGGTTAAAGGAGCCGCTGATTCGGAGGCTCTGGCTCACTCAGGCCGGGGGGGTAGGGAGGGTCACGGAGTGTGGGGCGGGCCTGCAGCGGCAGAGGCCGGCGTGACGTTGCAGCCTGAGGCGCGCCGTGCGATCTCCCGGGCGAGTTGTCCCTGGATCCCGGGACCCTGGCAGTGGCGGGCTGCACAGGCTCCCCGGAAGGGCGTGTGGCTAGTGACCTGTGTTCGCACACAGGCCTCCTGGTGGCGGCAGCAGCGGCCTTAGCGTCTCATGTCTGTCTCTGGGCTCCGCACTTTTAGCCGCGGCTCGCGCCCGTCCCTGGAGCTCTCTCAAGCAGCGTTCTTAATCCCCTCTCCTCGTGTACCAGGAAACAAAGAGGGACGTAAAAGTCTCTTGCCTCTTCGGCAGAACCAGACTTTTCCCCGGACTCTCTCCCGGCTAGCCGCGGTGCACTAACGCCCTGCAGGCTGTGTTCACGCCGCCAACCTCAGTCCTCTCCCGGCGCTCCGACAAAAGCCGGAGCCTCAGCTCCCAGTCCCGCCCGCCCTGGCGGGCGAGCAGAAAAGCCTCTCGGCTGGTGAGTTCCGGTCGGCCCGATCCTCTGCGCTGGAATCTGTCCGCTTTGCCCTCCGCACCCCTGTTGCTGTGCTCTCCTCCGCGGCTCCCAAGCTCCCCCACTCCGCCTCCCGAAGTCTCCACCCGCGAAGGGGCTTCCTAGTGTGTGGAAGTTAGTAATTTTTATTGTACACTTAAGGTAGCTTTACTTACCAAGAAAGCACCTATTCCTTTGAAAGGAACTTTCTCAAAGAATTTTTATGACTTCATAATTTCTTTTTTCTCCATTCAAGTCCCTATGACAGACTTCCCCCGAAAGATCTTAATCAGAAATAACACCAGGCACCAGTAGATGGCAGTGAAAAATAAGCAGAGACGTAGAAGGTATTTCATTACTCAGAAAATGCTGTTTCTACTTCAGTACTGAATGAGAATTCACATAGCCCAGTTTGCCTTTGTTTTTCACCAAAAACCCTGAATATCAGGCACATACATCTGACTATGAGAAACTGCAGAGAAACTAACACTGTACTTTGCATCCAAAAGTTTATAATCTAGTATAGCAACTAAGACAAAGAAATACTCAAGCATGTGAATGATATGAAAGAATAAATTTAAGACAGTCATATAGGAGACTTCCGGGAAGATGGCAGAAGAGTAAGACGCGGAGATCACCTTCCTGCCCACAGATACACCAGAAATACATCTACGCGTGGAACAACTCCTACGGAGCACCTACTGAACGCTGGCAGAAGACCTCAGACCTCCCAAAAGGCAAGGAACCCCCCACGTACCTGGTTAGGGAAAAAGAAAAAACTAAACAGAGACAAAAGGATAGGGACGGGTCCTGCACCAGCGGGAGAGAGCTGTGAAGGAGGAAAAGTGTCCACACACTAGGAAGCCCCTTCGCGGGTGGAGACTTCGGGAGGCGGAGTGGGGGAGCTTGGGAGCCGCGGAGGAGAGCGCAGCGGCAGGGGTGCGGAGGGCGGAGCGGACAGATTCCAGCGCAGAGGATCGGGCCGACCGGAACTCGCCAGCCGAGAGGCTTGTCTGCTCGCCCGCCGGGGGCAGGCGGGACTGGGAGCTGAGGCCCCGGCTTTTGTCGGAGCGCCGGGAGAGGACTGAGGTTGGCGGCGTGAACACAGCCTGCAGGGCGTTAGTGCACCGCGAGAGAGTCCGGGGAGGGGTCTGGACCTGCCGAAGAGGCAAGAGACTTTTACGTCCCTCTTTGTTTCCTGGTGCATGAGGAGAGGGGATTAAGAACGCTGCTTGAGAGAGCTCCAGGGACGGGCGCTAGCCGCGGCTAGAAGTGCAGAGCCCAGAGACAGACATGAGACGCTAGGGCCGCTGCTGCCGCCACCAGGAAGCCTGTGTGCGAACACAGGTCACTAGCCACACGCCCTTCCGGGGAGCCTGTGCAGCCCGCCACTGCCGGGGTCCCGGGATCCAGGGACAACTCCCCCGGGAGAACGCACGGCGCGCCTCAGGCTGCAACGTCACGCCGGCCTCTGCCGCTGCTGGCCCGCCCCGCACTCCGTGACCCTCCCTACCCCCCGGCCTGAGTGAGCCAGAGCCTCCGAATCAGCGGCTCCTTTAACCCCGTCCTGTCTGAGCAAAGAACAGACGCCCTCCGGCGACATACATGCACAGGCGGGGCCAAATCCAAAGCTGAGCCACTGGGAACTGTGAGAACAAAGAAGAGAAAGGGAAATCTCTCCCAGCAGCCTCAGAAGCAGCGGATTAAAGCTCCACAATCAACTTGATATACCCTGCATCTGTGGAATACCTGAATAGACAACGAATCATCCCAAATTAAGAAGCCCTGTGGATGAAAGGCTCTTGGGGCTGCAGCCAGGAGTCAGTGCTGTGCCTCTGAGGTGGGAGAACCAACTTCAGGACACTGGTCCACAAGAGGCCTCCCAGCTGCACATAATATCAAACAGCAAAAATCTCCAAGAGATCTCCATCTCAACGCCAGCACCCAGCTTCACTCAACGACCAGCAAGCCACAGGGCTGGACATCCTATGCCAAACAACTAGCAAGACAGGAACACAACCCCACCCATTAGCAGAGAGGCTGCCCAAAATCATAATAAGTCTACAGACACCCCAAAACACATCACCAGACGTGGACCTGCCCACCAGAAAGACAAGATCCAGCCTCATCCACCAGAACACAGGCCCTAGTCCCCTCCACCAGGAAGCCTACACAACCCACTGAACCAACCTTAGCCACTGGGGACAGACACAAAAAACAACAGGAACTACGAACCTTCAGCCTGCAAAAAAGGAGACCCCAAACACAGTAAGATAAGCAAAATGAAAAGAGAGAAAAACACACTGCAGATGAAGGAGCAAGATAAAAACCCACCAGACCTAACAAATGAAGAGGAAATAGGCAGTCTACCTGAAAAAGAATTCAGAATAATGATAGTAAGGTTGATCCGAAATCTTGGAGATAGAATGGACAATAGAATGGACAAAATGCAAGAATCAGTTAACAAGGACCTAGAAGAACTAAAGATGAAACAAGCAATTATGAACAACACAATAAATGAAATTAAAAGTACGCTAGATGGGATCAATAGCAGAATAACTGAGGCAGAAGAACGGATAAGTGACCTGGAAGATAAAATAGTGGAAATAACTACTGCAGAGCAGAATAAAGAAAAAAGAATGAAAAGAACTGAGGACAGTCTCAGAGACCTCTGGGACAACATTAAACGCACCAACATTCGAATTATAGGGGTTCCAGAAGAAGAAGAGAAAAAGAAAGGGACTGAGAAAATATTTGAAGAGATTATAGTTGAAAACTTCCCTAATATGGGAAAGGAAATAGTTAATCAAGTCCAGGAAGCACAGAGAGTCCCATACAGGATAAATCCAAGGAGAAATACGCCAAGACACATATTAATCAAACTGTCAAAAATTAAATACAAAGAAAACATATTAAAAGCAGCAAGGGAAAAACAACAAATAACACACAAGGGAATCCCCATAAGGTTAACAGCTGATCTCTCAGCAGAAACCCTACAAGCCAGAAGGGAGTGGCAGGACATACTGAAAGTGATGAAGGAGAAAAACCTGCAGCCAAGACTACTCTACCCAGCAAGGATCTCATTCAGATTTGATGGAGAAATTAAAACCTTTACAGACAAGCAAAAGCTGAGAGAGTTCAGCACCACCAAACCAGCTTTACAACAAATGCTAAAGGATCTTCTCTAGGCAAGAAACACAAGAGAAGGAAGAGACCTATAATAACGAACCCAAAACAATTTAGAAAATGGGAATAGGAACATACATATCGATAATTACCTTAAATGTAAATGGACTAAATGCTCCCACCAAAAGACACAGATTAGCTGAATGGATACAAAAACAAGACCCTTATATATGCTGTCTACAAGAGACCCACTTCAGACCTAGAGACACATACAGACTGAAAGTAAGGGGATGGAAAAAGATATTCCATGCAAATGGAAACCAAAAGAAAGCTGGAGTAGCAATTCTCATATCAGACAAAATAGACTTTAAAATAAGGACTATTAAAAGAGACAAAGAAGGACACTACATAATGATCAAGGGATCGATCCAAGAAGAAGATATAACAATTGTAAATATTTATGCACCCAACATAGGAGCACCTCAATACATAAGGCAAATACTAACAGCCATAAAAGGGGAAATCGACAGTAACACATTCATAGTAGGGGACTTAAACACCCCACTTTCACCCATGGACAGATCATCCAAAATGAAAATAAATAAGGAAACACAAGCTTTAAATGATACATTAAACAAGATGGACTTAATTGATATTTATAGGACACTCCATCCAAAAACAACAGAATACACATTTTTCTCAAGTGCCCATGGAACATTCTCCAGGATAGATCATATCTTAGGTCACAAATCAAGCCTTGGTAAATTTAAGAAAATTGAAATTGTATCAAGTATCTTTTCTGACCACAATGCCATGAGACTAGATATCAATTACAGGAAAAGATCTGTAAAAAATACAAACACATGGAGGCTAAACAATACACTACTTAATAATGAAGTGATCACTGAAGAAATCAAAGAGGAAATCAAAAAATACCTAGAAACAAATGACAATGGAGACACAACGACCCAAAACCTGTGGGATGCAGCAAAAGCAGTTCTAAGGGGGAAGTTTATAGCAATACAAGCCCACCTTAAGAAGCAGGAAACATCTCGAATAAACAACCTAACCTTGCACCTCAAGCAATTAGAGAAAGAAGAACAAAAAAACCCCAAAGTTAGCAGGAGGAAAGAAATCATAAAAATCAGATCAGAAATAAATGAAAAAGAAATGAAGGAAACGATAGCAAAGATCAATAAAACTAAAAGCTGGTTCTTTGAAAGGATAAACAAAATTGATAAACCATTAGCTAGACTCATCAAGAAAAAAAGGGAGAAGACTCAAATCAATAGAATTAGAAATGAAAAAGGAGAAGTAACAACTGACACTGCAGAAATACAAAAGATCATGAGAGATTACTACAAGCAACTCTATGCCAATAAAATGGACAACCTGGAAGAAATGGACAAATTCTTAGAAAGGCACAACCTGCCAAGACTGAATCAGGAAGAAATAGAAAATATGAACAGACCAATCACAAGCACTGAAATTGAAACTGTGATTAAAAATCTTCCAACAAGCAAAAGCCCAGGACCAGATGGCTTCACAGGCGAATTTTATCAAACATTTAGAGAAGAGCTATCACCTATCCTTCTCAGACTCTTCCAAAATATAGCAGAGGGAGGAACACTCCCCAACTCATTCTACGAGGCCACCATCACCCTGATACCAAAACCAGACAAGGATGTCACAAAGAAAGAAAACTACAGGCCAATATCACTGATGAACATAGATGCAAAGATCCTCAACAAAATACTAGCAAACAGAATCCAACAGCACATTAAACGGATCATACACCATGATCAAGTGGGGTTTATTCCAGGAATGCAAGGATTCTTCAATATACGCAAATCAATCAACGTGATACACCATATTAACAAATTGAAGGAGAAAAACCATATGATCATCTCAATAGATGCAGAGAAAGCTTTAGACAAAATTCAACACCCATTTATGATAAAAACCCTGCAGAAAGTAGGCATAGAGGGAACTTTCCTCAACATAATAAAGGCCATATATGACAAACCCACAGCCAACATCGTCCTCAATGGTGAAAAACTGAAAGCATTTCCACTAAGATCAGGAACAAGACAAGGTTGCCCACTCTCACCACTCTTATTCAACATAGTTTTGGAAGTTTTAGCCACAGCAATCAGAGAAGAAAAGGAAATAAAAGGAATCCAAATCGGAAAAGAAGAAGTAAAGCTGTCACTGTTTGCAGATGACATGATCCTATACATTGAGAATCCTAAAGATGCTACCAGAAAACTACTAGAGCTAATCAATGAATTTGGTAAAGTAGCAGGATACAAAATTAATGCACAGAAATCTCTGGCATTCCTATACACTAAGGATGAAAAATCTGAAAGTGAAATCAAGAAAACACTCCCATTTACCATTGCAACAAAAAGAATAAAATATCTAGGAATAAACCTACCTAAGGAGACAAAAGACCTGTATGCAGAAAATTATAAGACACTGATGAAAGAAATTAAAAATGATACAAATAGATGGAGAGATATACCATGTTCTTGGATTGGAAGAATCAACATTGTGAAAATGACTCTACTACCCAAAGCAATCTACAGATTCAATGCAATCCCTATGAAACTACCACTGGCATTTTTCACAGAACTAGAACAAAAAATTTCACAATTTGTATGGAAACACAAAAGACCCCGAATAGCCAAAGCAATCTTGAGAACGAAAAATGGAGCTGGAGGAATCAGGCTTCCTGACTTCAGACTATACTACAAAGCTACAGTAATCAAGACAGTATGGTACTGGCACAAAAACAGAAATATAGATCAATGGAACAGGATAGAAAGCCCAGAGATAAACCCACGCACATATGGTCACCTTATCTTTGACAAAGGAGGCAGAAATGTACAGTGGAGAAAGGACAGCCTATTCAATAAGTGGTGCTGGGAAAACTGGACAGCTACATGTAAAAGTATGAGATTAGATCACTCCCTAACACCATACACAAAAATAAGCTCAAAATGGATTAAAGACCTAAATGTAAGGCCAGAAACTATCCAACTCTTAGAGGAAAACATAGGCAGAACACTCTGACATAAATCACAGCAAGGTCCTTTTTGACCCACCTCCTAGAGAAATGGAAATAAAAACAAAAGTAAACAAATGGGACCTAATGAAACTTAAAAGCTTTTGCACAGCAAAGGAAACCATAAAGAAGACAAAAAGACAACCCTCAGAATGGGAGAAAATATTTGCAAATGAAGCAACTGACAAAGGATTAATCTCAAAAATTTACAAGCAGCTCATGCAGCTTAATAACAAAAAAACAAACAACCCAATCCAAAAATGGGCAGAAGACCTAAATAGACATTTCTCCAAAGAAGATATACAGAGTGCCAACAAACACATGAAAGAATGCTCAACATCACTAATCATTAGAGAAATGCAAATCAAAACGACAATGAGATATCATCTCACACCAGTCAGAATGGCCATCATCAAAAAATCTAGAAACAATAAATGCTGGAGAGGGTGTGGAGAAAAGGGAACCCTCTTACACTGTTGGTGGGAATGTAAATTGATACAGCCACTGTGGAGAACAGTATGGAGGTTCCTTAAAAAGCTACAAATAGAACTACCATATGACCCAGCAATCCCACTACTGGGCATATACCCTGAGAAAACCATAATTCAAAAACAGTCATGTACCAAAATGTTCATTGCAGCTCTATTTACAATAGCCCAGAGATGGAAACAACCTAAGTGTCCATCATCGGATGAATGGATAAAGAAGATGTGGCACATATATACAATGGAATATTACTCAGCCATAAAAAGAGACGAAATTGAGCTATTTGTAATGAGGTGGATAGACCTAGAGTCTGTCATACAGAGTGAAGTAAGTCAGAAAGAGAGAGACAAATACCGTATGCTAACACATATATATGGAATTTAAGAAAAAAAAATGTCATGAAAAACCTAGGGGTGAAACAGGAATAAAGACACAGACTTACTAGAGAATGGACTTGAGGCTATGGGGAGGGGGAAGGGTAAACAGTGACAAAGCGATAAAGAGGCATGGACATATATACACTACCAAACGTAAGGTAGATAGCTAGTGGGAAGCAGCCGCATAGCACAGGGAGATCAGCTCGGTGCTTTGTGACCGCCTGGAGGGGTGGGATAGGGAGGGTGGGAGGGAGGGAGACGCAAGCGGGAAGAGATATGGGAACATATGTGTATATATAACTGATTCATTTTGTTGTGAAGCTGAAACTAACATACCATTGTAAAGCAATTATACTCCAATAAAGATGTTTAAAAAAAAAAAAAAAGACAGTCATATAGGCATATATACTACTGTAGACAAGTAAACATATATACATATATTGAGGCTCAGTGATTCCCATTCATGACAAATGCTGCCTAGATAACAGTGTACCTGGATTACTTTTAAGAAATTAAAACATTAAACTGTACTAATAATATTTTAATTTTTTTATTCAAAGACTCCTCAGGATATTTGGTGTTTTAATACTGCTTTAATTCATGGAATAAGAGGTTCAGTGTTTGGGTAAAAAGAGCTGAGCCCTGGTTTAAGAAATGTGTTTCCTGGATTGTAGTTTTGGTTCAACTACTTATTAACTCCAAGTTTGGACAAACCGCTTTATCTCTCTGTACCCTGATCAACTCCTTTGCTCAGTGGTAAAACTATCTCTCCTTTCTACTTCATCAGGTAGTTATGTAGACAAAATGAGATAACGTGTTTAAAAAAAATATATATATATATATATATATATATATATATATATGCAGGCAACAGAAATCAAGAAAGTGAGAAATTTTGTAGGACAGATGACATAGTTTCTTTAAAAATATATAGCAAGAAAAAAATACAGACGGAAGGGTAATCTTATAGATTTAAAGAGATATTAGAGAGAGGGGCTTTTGAGTTATATTAGCTAAAGGCAACGTATGGACTTTATTTAGATTTTGATTTGAACAAACAGACTGCAAAAAATTTTATGAAACAGTTGGGGATATTTAGAACACTGAGTGTATATTTGATATTAAACAAGTATTCAATGAAGGGGAATTGTTTTCAGGTATGTTAATGGTATCTACCAAATGAAATGTCTGGGATTTGCTTGAAAGTAATTCAGTGACTAGGATGTGGGGGAAAACGAAATAAAACATAACCAAAACAAGGGAAAAAGTAATAATCTAGGGGCTGGAAGTGGTGGTTAATGAAATAAGACTGTGATATCTTATTAACTATTGGAGCTGAATAAAATGGACAAATTAGGGTTTGGTATAGTATTCAACTTTTTCTTTTCTATTTGAAAATTTCCATAATCAAGTTTTTAAATAACTAAGTTTAATTTTTAAAAAGCAACATATTGACTTTATAACGAAGATATTACCAAACTTTTATGCAGAACACCAAATGAAAAATTTATAATCATCTCTTTGCCAGATATAAATCCGTTTGCTGAATTAGGAAAGGTAGGAAAATTACTACAGGATAAAGATGGAATTGGTTGGCACTAAGTAGGACTATTTTGGAAGGGAATATGTGCAATTCATTTTCCTATCATTCCTCCTTCCCAGCTTGGAATCTGAGAACCATTTCACTGTTTAGAGCCTTGTGTAATTGGCCCACGCTGTCAGAATGCTTGAAAATTATGATGCTGTTTCCTCACTCAGGTCATAAGACTGAATTCTCAGACAGAAGGAATTGACTAGAGATTGTCTAGTCGAACCAGACTAATAAAACTAAAGACTGATGATACACAGAAGTCTCACCATCTTCTGCAAGGGTGACCTGAGGGGCAGGGTACATCATCTCCCTAAAGTGACCTTCTCTGCTGTTCCTAAGGGCCATTTCCTTGCCTGGCAGCGCCTAGCCCATGCCCTTGATGGATACCACAGCTTTGAATTGCCAGCCATCAGTGCCTGCTCCTCTCAGGGGTGCTCTTTCCTGAACTGAATCTCTCTTTCCGGCCCTGGATCAATTGATCTCTCTCTCTCTGCAGCCCAAAAGTTCGCTGTTATTCTCTCAGTACTGCTTCTGTACAAAAACTTGTGTTTATGAGAAACTAGACTTTTTCCCTATAAACAGCACTTTAAGAGAGCTTTGTGCCTTGTGCAGCATCTATTCTAATAAGACGATTCTGAACACCTTTGAATAATATTATTCATTTAAGAAACATGGTATACAGTAAATTGTTATATAATTAATGTATGAAATGGACTCACATGGATTCTAGTCTGTGATATATTCAATACAACCCCTGTCCCCTCAACTCCTTCCTTCTGTGTTCTAAGGCAGAACACAGGCTTCCCCTTGGCTTCGGATGTGCTTCCATAGTCCTCGGAGTCACAGTTTTTCTTACCCTTGACCTGTCTTCTTGAGTAGCGCCCATCATTCCTTCCGATCTTACATGAATTTAGTTCTCGAGGGAATCTAGGAGCAACTCTCAAGATTCTTTGCATGTCCCAGCCATGAGGTACGCATGCACACAAATTGGGCCCAGAAACATTCTTAGGTAAGCCATCATGCCCCAGGTTGGAGGCACAAATTCAGTCCTACTGAGTCTAGTAGCTTTTGAAAAGGAAATTCCCTTGGTTTGAGAGGAGAAAATTGGGAAGGATTCAAGCACCTACATTTTTGCTCTAATGTTATTTTCAGATTTCACAACAGTCTATGACTAATTATTTTTAAAGACTATGAAGAGAAAGTTCTGCTCACATCAGGAGGTGAAAACTCCAATGGAAATAGTGGGGATAAAGGGGTCAGAATGAGTAGGATCTCTGCAACAGAGACCAGTGGTTTGGAAGTCTGTTTGAAGGAATTAGTGATAGTGGTAATTTGATAATGATCATCTGTTTCCTCTTGCAATACAAAAGATTAAACTGGGGTGGTACTTAATAGGTAATACTAACATAGTAAAGTTCAATCTGAAACAAAATTATCTCCAAAAATCTCTTACGCATTGAAAAACAATATTGGCTGGGATCAGCTAAGGCACAGATTCACCTAAGCACAGTCTTAGTGTTTCCTACAACTGAAGTCCTATATCCAAATCAGTTGCAGCCCCACTGGTCACATGAACACCAGAGGGAATGATCCATAGTCACGGTGTTACCACTTTCCGTATTCAGTCCAGCTCCAGCAAGGGACACATCACCCACTAGTTTTGGGGGCTTCTGCTTCTTAAGGCTCTAGAAATTGGGGAAGGAAATATCTGCCTTATCTACTGTTGACCTGGTGTTTTGATTTCCGAATAGTTTACAAGTTCTGCTGTTCAAGAAGTTCAGGCAAACCTATGAACTACTACCAAACAGTCCGTGAGTTAGAACAAAAATGTGCCTGTCAAAGCAATAGACTCTAGATTTATGTCTTTCTATGCAAGACCACTACTGAAGGCCTACCTGCTTGGTCTTGCCAATTGAAAAGTCAAAGAAATCTAATTTAGTCTAAATGGGTATAGGAATGAAGGTAGTCATTTGAGATTTAATAGGCAAAGATTATCTTAGGAATTAGATGCCTCTTAGTTGAACTAATGATTAGTAGAAAACTAAGACATACTCTTTCACTATAATCTCAGGTGTAAGTGTAACAAATATTTTAAAGGGCCACTATTTAGTGAACATGAGAGAAAGAGTAAAAATAAGAAAGGATAAATAAGTATTAAAAGTTGAAAATTACCTAGAAAGTAAGGGTGGAGAGTTGAAATATTATCTCATAAGGAAAAATGTTAGCAATGGGTAGTAGTTCTAAGTTCTCCACCTTTTAGAGATTGTTTAATGCTGCTATGAATATCTCTGACACTCTGCTTTCAGTTCTTTTGGATATTTACCTAGAAGTGGAATTTCTGGATCATACGGTAATTCTATTTTTAATTTTTTGAGGAATCCCATAATGTTTTCCATAGTGGCTGCACCATTTTACATTCCCATCAACAGTTCACAAGTGTTCGAATTTCTCTAATTCCTCACCAACCCTTGCTATTTCCTCTTTGATGATAGCCATCCTAATGAATGTGAGGTGATACCTTTTGGTTTTGATTTGCACTTTGAGTTTTTTAATTATTACATTTTCCATACAAAAATATTTTGTGGAAGTTGGCTTATATTTTCATACTTCATTTCATAGTATTTTCCCACCTGGATTCATCCTTCAAACTCTGTCTTCCTCTATGAAGCTTTTGCTGACTTCTTTACTCCACATTGATTTCTAAATTTCTAAAATTATCTCACTCTCTACCACATAATTTAGCATTTGTTTATAAGAAAGCATAAGCTTTTATTCAGCACTTTACTATTCTCCAATTATTCTATATGTTGTCTTCCAAAGTAGATTGTTAGATCTTCAGGAGCAAAAGAAATTTGTTTTCTACTTATGACCCTCAAGAGTCACTAACGTATTTTAGGGGGCTAAATGCTTGGTATTCATTTAGTTTGCATGACTTTCTACATGTGAAATTTGAGAAGTTTGTAAAGTTAAGTATTTTGGCCTTATAGAACTGAACAATACTTAGATGTGTTTAAATCTGCTATATAAAATGTCAAATGTATAAACAACAAGGTCCTATTGTATAGCACAGGGAACTATATTCAATATCCTGTAATAAATCATAATGGAAAAGTATATGAAAAAGAATACACACACACACAAACACAAATATATATCTGAACCACTTTGCTCTACACCAGAAACTAACACAACATGAAAATCAACTATACTTAGTAAAAAATAAAATAAAATGTCAAATGTAAAAGCCGTTATCTAATGAAGCATGTTTTCCCTTTTTTAAAAAATAAATTACAACAGTATAATCATGCCTTCTAGCACCAAGAATCAAATAACTTTAGTTGCTCAATATATCAATTACATAATAACCTTAGCTGCTTAATATATCAGTTATATTGCCTGCTATGCTGAGTTGTTTTTTTACATTGCCTTTGCTTTATTCTCTATCTTATTTCTTCCAAGTAACTGTATCCCTTCTCCCCTTCTGTCCAGCTATGTTCACTATTTAAATTTTATGACTTATTTTCAAGTAAATATTTTTTAATATTCTTCATTTGGGATAAAATATACACTATATAAATTCAGTGGATAAATACCTACACACAGATCTACGCTACGTGAAATGTGTTCCCTCAGAAGTGGGCCAATTCATCCATTTTGGGATCAAGCCATAAAAATTGAATCCAAGCAGTAATTCTCAATTTAAAAAAAGAAAGTCTAGAGCCTCATTTTCAGTCCTCCTTAATCATAACTAGTTGGCAAAAAACGTTGGCATTTCTTGGTGTGAATAAGGCTTAACATAAAAACTCACAGTCTCAAGAGTTAGAATTTAAGGGAGAAATGTATTCAGGTGGCCATTTATACACAGTATTTTTAAATACCATTTTGGCCAAATGAATATCAAGTGGGTTGCTGTCAAGTGAAATTTTAAAAGCACATAAACATCTTAAACTTTAAAAGTTCAGCCAGGGGACTTCCGTGGTGGTCCAGTGGTAAAGAATCCGCCTTACAATGCAGGGGACGTGGGTTCCATCCCTGATCGGGAAACTAGGATCCCACGTGCCGCGGGGCAGCTAAGCCCGCGCACCACAACTACTGAGCTCACGTACCTCAACTAGAGAGCCCACGTGCTGCAAACTACAGAGCCCACATGCCCTGGAGCCTGCGTGCCACAACTAGAGAAGAGAAAACCTGCACGACACAGCTAGAGAGAAGCCCACGCTCCACAACAAAAGATCCCGCATGCCTCAACGAAGATCCCACGTGCCACAACTAAGACCAGATGCAGCCAAAAATAAATAAATTTTTTTAAAAAATGGTGTGATGAATTGAGAGATTGGGATTGACATGTATACACTGATGTGTATAAAATGGGTGACTAATAAGAACCTGCTGTATAAAAAAATAAATAAAATTCAAAAATTCAAAAAAATTTCAGCCTGGCTAGACGTCATTATGTGTCCTGACACTATGCAGGGGAAAATAGATTTGTCCATGATGATTATATAGCTATTAACAGAATATTGGCCCAAACTGCTCCAATTCCATGTCTCATCTTGAAGATACTCTTCAAACTGGCCTCTTCTGTGAAATTTTCCTTGACATGTGAAACCTGGCTCCATTAATGACTACTATATTCTGCCTCTCACTTCTTTTCTGATTAATAAATCCAGCATCCAGGCATACATATTATACACAGTGTTTTGAGACACTCAAATATAATGTAGATAAGACACTTCAAAAACAGGAATATAGTCATTATAAGATGCAATACGACTTCTAGTCAGAATTTATAGAATCATGTTTTAATTAATTGCAACATGGGTATAAAATAGATGTTTAAAAGTCAAAAGTGCATCTCACATTTCAACAATGGATGTTTAAAGTGTTTGTAAATTATATTTTGCATTTGACTAAGTACTGAAAATGTGAATTTTAAATTAAATTCTAAACAGTATTCTAGAGAATCAGAAAATTGGATTCTAAAACTCACTGTGTAAGTTTAGGCCTGTCCACTTGTCTGTTTTCTTGATCTAGACTGCATGAACCTTGAAGGCTAGGACTGTATCAGCAGTCAACACATTTTTTGAGAATAAATGAATGAAAGAAAAAATAGGTATGCAAGTCCACTTATAAGCAATTCTCACAAATGTATATAAACCATCAATGAACAATTGTTCTTTAAAATCTATGCTGTGATCTTTCAGTTTTCATTAGAATTAACTGCATCAGTTGAAGTATGTGTTTTATTGAATTAACTAAGTTTACACTACTGTAGTTGGTTATCTTCGTGAGAGGGGTTTGAGGGTGTGGGAACAGGATATTTTGAAGTCCAAAAATAATGTAAAAGACATATTCTTTTTTTCCCCAAAAGTTTTTCATTAAAGCTGTTACCAACCCTGGTAGAATTGCTTGGTTTCTTTTACAGCTTCATGTTTGGGCCCTCAAATTAATGTCCAAAAAAAGTTCCATCCATGGATTTGGTATTTAACATATCCCTTTTTTTTTTTTTTTTTTTTGCAGTACGCGGGCCTCTCACTGTTGTGGCCTCTCCCGTTGCGGAGCACAGGCTCCGGACGCGCAGGCTCAGCAGCCATGGCTCACGGGCCCAGCCGCTCCACGGCATGTGGGATCTTCCCGGACCGGGGCACGAACCCGTGTCCTCTGCATCGGTAGGCGGAGTCTCAACCACTGCGCCACCAGGGAAGCCCATATCCCATGTTTTGAAAGAACAACTCTTTGCACCCCACAAACTACAGAGCTATTGACTTATACCAGTCCATCTGAAATGCAAGCCAGTTTCTTTCTTGATAAATTACAAGACTGTAATCTCAAAGTGAGTACATCTTAGGTTCGACTCTTCCACTAATGAAACACTGTGATCCTCTTTGTCATCCTTCCTTTGGCCTGCCTGAATAGGAATCATTTATGAGCTAGCTGTATGAGTTCAACATAACCAATATCATTCAACAAAAATTTATTGAGCACTTATAAAGTAAAGGCTTTCTTCTAGGCATTTAAGATAACAAAGTAAATTTCTTCATCTCATGAAGATTTGACTTTCTCAGTGAGAGACTGACAATAAACACTTAGCATAAGTAAATGTTACAGTATGTTACAAGTATGTTATAGAATAGAGAAAAAGGTAGAACAAGGTAAGAGGGATTGAGAGTACTGGGGCAGCAGCAGGAGGGTTGCAGTATTAAATAAGGTAGGCAGGAAGAGTCTGCCTTTGAAGGAGACTATCTGTGGGTGGAGCATATCAGTAGTGAGAATAGCTAAAGAGCAGGCTCCAACACATGCTAGGCAAGTTCAAGGAATGGTAGGGAGGCTACTGTGGCTGGAGAGGAGTAAGCTACTGGAGAGTAGTAAGGTTTGAGGAGAAACTGAGAATTGGGAGCCAGACCATAGAGGGCCTTGCAGGTCATTATAAGCACTTTAACTTTTACTCAGCGTGAAACTGTTAAATTCCAGAACCAAACAGAAGGCCCTAAAAACTTCCAGACAAGAAACACACATACACGTACACAAAAACACACACACTAAGTTACCTACAGAAGAACAAGAATTAGACTGTAATTGGAACTCTGGATATGTTGGAAAACTGTGAAGGAAAGACTTTCAAGTTCTGAGAGGAAAATATTTTTAACCTAGGCTTCTATACACACCTACCCAGACACAAATAGCAGGCAGGTAATAAAGATATTTTCTCGGGAATTCCTTGGTTAGGACTCCATGCTTCAGGGAGTTCGATCCCTGGTCAGGGAACTAAGATCCCGTGAGTCATGTGGCATGGCCAAAAAGAAAAAAAAGTTTCCTTAAAAAAAAAATAAATATTTTTTTCTCTTAGGCAGTTAGCTGATGGTATGCCTCCACTAAATGAAGGCATTAAAAAAAATGCATGAGATCCAAGAAACAATGGCTCTGACCCAAGAGAGCAGTGAAGCAAAATCACAAGACAACAACTGAACAAGAAGATTAAAGGTGACCAGGTCAGATTGGAGCCAGAAAGTGAGGACCTGGAAAAGAAATCTCTGAGGAGGGAGGGGGAAGTATAAGGGCACATTCATGTCTGGGAAAAACTGAATATATAGGAAGTAATTGGTGGGGTGTAGAAATGAAGAATGCACTCAGACTCTCTTCTTTGAGTAATCATAGCATTAAAACTAGAGTAAGGGGACTTCGCTGGTGGCACAGTGGTTAAGAATCCGCCCACCAGTGCAGCGGACTCCAGTTCGATCCCTGGTCCGGGAAGATCCCACATGCTGTGGAGCACCTGAGCCCGTGCACCACTACTGAGCCTGTGCTCTAGAGCCTGCGAGCCATGACTACTGAGCCCACGTGCCACAACTACTGAAGCCTGGGTGCCTAGAGCCCGTGCTCCACAACAAGAAAAGCCACTGCAATGAGAAGTCCACGCACTGCAATGAAAAGTACACACACTGCAATGAAGAGTAGACGCTGCTCGCTGCAACTAGAGAAAGCCTGCACACAGCAACAAAGACCCAACGCAGCCAAAAATAAATAAATAAAAAAATTTCTTTAAAAGAAAAGAAAAAACTAGAGTAAGAAATATAAGTCTAGCCCACCACTTGGCTTTTCAGTGAACTATTTTTTTATTTTTTATTTTTATAAATTTATTTATTTATTTTTGGCTGTGTTGGGTCTTCATTGCCACATGCA
The DNA here is from genome assembly GCF_937001465.1 of Orcinus orca. Taxonomy (NCBI): domain Eukaryota; kingdom Metazoa; phylum Chordata; class Mammalia; order Artiodactyla; family Delphinidae; genus Orcinus; species Orcinus orca. The sequence continues at coordinate 70,152,259 of NC_064565.1, forward strand.
AGCTTTCTCCAGTTGTGGCGAGCAGGGGCTACTCTTCGTTGCAGTGTGCTTCTCTTGTTGCAGAGCATGGGCTCTAGGCGCATGGGCTTCAGTAGTTGCGGCACGCAGGCTCAGTAGTTGTGGCTTGCGGGCTGTAGAGTGCAGGCTCAGTAGTCGTGGTGCACAGGCTTAGCTGCTCCATGGCATGTGGGATCATCCCAGACCAGGGCTCGAACCCATGTCCCCTGCATTGGCAGGTGGATTCTTAACCTCTGCACCACTGGGGAAGTCCAGTGAGCTAATTTTTTAATAAAACATAGAAATAAAATTAATTAGTCATGAAAATGCAAATACTGTCATTGATTTTCAGATTAACAACACAGAAATAAATATACACTGATCGAAATAAGGGAAGGGTAGGAGCACTAATGTCCTTATCTCCCAGAGAGAAGATAGACTCTGTAATTCACGGGTTGCAAACTCACATAGCCCAGTAGGCAAAGTAAATGAGGGCAGTTAGAACATGTCCTATCTAAATGGGGCAGCAGCAGCTCCTTAGGTCCAAAGGATTGTTGACATGAAGAAACAGAGACCCAGAGATTCCAATGTACCAAGAAAAATCTGGATTTTTATGAAAAATCTTTTAATGTTGACAACTACTTTAAAACATTTTAAAATATTAATAGGGCCAAACAATGCCAGATCCAGCCCAGGGTTTCCAGCTTATGACATTGCTATAGCAGATGGACAAGAAAATGAAGGAAGGTGTTTGAGGGTACAGAGTTAACCAATGGAGAAGCTGAGCTGGCAGCAGCAGCTTTAAAACATGGGAGGTCACTCTTGCCATTTCTATTTAACATAGTATTGGAAGTCCTAGCCATAGTAATCAGACAAAAAGAAAAATTAAAAGCCTCCAGATTGGAAGGGAAGAAGTAAAACTGCCACTATTTGCAGATGCCATACTACATATAGAAAATTCTAAAGTCTCCACCAAAAAACTATTAGACTTAATAAATGAATTTAATAAAGTTTCAGGATACAAGATCAATATACAGAAATCTGTTGCTTCTCTATACACTAAAAATTAACTATCAGAGAATTCAAGAAAAAAATCATATTTACAATTATATCAAAAAGAATAAAATACCTGGGAATAAACTTAACCAAGGAAGTAAAATACATATATGCTGAAAACTGTATAACACTCATAAAGGAAATCAAAGAGGACTCAAAGAAATGGAAAGATATTCTGTACTCTTGGATTGGAAGAATTAATACTATTAAAATGGTATACTACTCAAAACAATTTGCAGATTTAATGCAATCTCTATCAAAATATGCAGGACATTTTTCATAGAAATAGAACAAATAATCCTAAACTTTATATGGAACTGCAAAAGACCCTGAATAGCCAAAGCAATCTTGAGAAAAAAGAACAAAGCCGGAGGTATCATTCCCCAAGACTTCAGACTATGCTACAAACCTACAATCATCAAAACAGTATAGTACCGGCACAAAAACAGACACATAGGTCAATGAAGAAAATAGTGAGCCCAGAAATAAACACATGCACTTATGGTCAATCTATGACAACAGAGGCAAGAAGATACAATGGAGAATGGACAGTCATTTCAATAAGTGGTACTCGGAAAACTTGACAGCTACATGTAAAAGAATAAGAACATTTTCTCCACAATATACAAAAGTAAACTCAAAATGAATTAAAGACCTAAATGTAAGACTGGAAACCATACAACTCATAGAAGGAGACATAGGCAGAACACTCTTTGACATAAACTATAGCAATATTTTTTTGGATGTCTTTTTAGGCAAAGGAAACAAAAGCAAAAATAAACAAATGGGACCTAATCAAACTTAAAAGCTTTTGCACAGCAAAGGAAACCACTGACAAAACAAAAAGACAGCCTACTGAATGGGAGAAAATATTTGCAAATGATATGACTGATAAGGAGTTAATATCAAAAAATACATAAACATGAGCCAGGAACCAAGATGGTGGAGTAGGACATGCTCTCAACCCCTCTTGCAAGAACACCAGAATCACAAATAGCTGCTGGACAATCATCGACAGGAAGACACTGGAACTCACCAAAAAAGATACCCCACATCCAAAGACAAAGGAGAAGCCACAATGAGACGGTAGGAGGAGGCGCAATCACAGTAAAATCAAATCCCATAACTGCTGGGTGGGTGACTCACAGACTGGAGAACACTTATACCACAGAAGTCCACCTACTGGAGTGAAGGTTCTGAACCCCACGTCAGGCTTCCGAACCTGGGAGTCCGGCAACAGGAGGAGGAATTCCTAGAGAATCAGACTTTGAAGGCTAGCGGGATTTGATTGCAGGACTTCGACAGGACTGGGGAAACAGAGACTCCACTCTTGGAGGTCACACACAAAGTAGTGTGTGTGCATCAAGACCCAGGGGAAGGAGCAGTGACCCCAAGGGAGACTGAACAAGACCTACGTACAAGTGTTGGAGCATCTCCTGCAGAGGCTGGGGGTGGCTGTGGCTCACTGTAAGGACAAGGAAATTGGCAGCCGAGGCTCTGGGAAGTACTCCTTGACATGAGCCCTCCCAGAGTCTGCCATTAGCCCGAAGAGCCCAGGTAGGCTCCAGTGTTGGGTTGCCTCAGGCCAAACAACAAACAGGGAAGGAACCCAGCCCCACCCATCAGCAGGTAAGTAGAGTAAAATTTTACTGAGCTCTACCCACCAGAGCAACAGCCAGCTCTACCCACCACCAGTCCCTCCCATCAGGAAACTTGCACAAGCCTCTTAGATAGCCTCATCCAGCAGAGGGTAGACAGCAGAAGCAAGAAGAACTACAATCCTGCAGCCTGCGGAACAAAAACCACATACACAGAAAGATAGACAAGATGAAAAGGCAGAGGGCTATGTACCAGATGAAGGAACAAGATAAAATCCCAGAAAAACAACCAAATGAAGTGGAGATAGGCAACCTTCCAGAAAAAGAATTCAGAATAATGACAGTGAAGATGATCCAGGACCTCGGAAAAACAATGGAAGCAAAGATGGAGAAGATGCAAGAAATGTTTAACAAACACCTAGAAGAATTAAAGAACAAACAAACAAACAGAGATGAACAATACAATAACTGAAATGAAAACTACATTAGAAGGAATCAATAGCAGAATAACTGAGGCAGAAGAATGGATAAGTGACCTGGAAGAGAGAATGGTGGAATTCAGTAGTGCAGAACAGAATAAAGAAAAATAGAATGAAAAGAAATGAAGACAGACTAAGAGACCTCTGGGACATTAAACACAATAACATTTGCATTATAGGGGTCCCAGAAGGAGAAGAGAGACAGAAAGGACATGAGAAAATATTTCAAGAGATTATAGTCGAAAACTTCCCTAACATGGGAAAGGAAAGAGCCACCCAAGTCCAGGAAGCGCAGAGAGTCCCATACAGGATAAACCCAAGGAAAACACACCGAGACACATAGTAATCAAATTGGCAAAAGTTAAAGACAAAGAAAATTATTGAAAGCAGCAAGGGAAAAACGACAAATAATACACAAGGGAACTCCCATTAGGTTAACAGCTGATTTCTCAGCAGAAACTCTACAAGCCAGAGGGAGTGGCATGATGTACTTAAAGTGATGAAAGGGAAGAACCTACAACCAAGATTACTCTACCTGGCAAGGATCTCATTCAGATTCGATGGAGAAATAAAAAAGACAAGCAAAAACTAAGAGAATTCAGCACCACCAAACCAGTTCTACAACAAATGCTAAAGGAACTTCTCTAAGTGGGAAACACAAGAGAAGAAAAGGACCTACAAAAACAAACCCAAAACAATTAAGAAAATGGTCATAGGAACATACATATCTATAATTACCTTAAACGTGAATGGATTAAATGCTCCAACCAAAAGACACAGGCTTGCTGAATGGAAACAAAAACAAGACCCATATATATGCTGTCTACAAGAGACCCAGTTCAGACCTAGGGACACATACAGACTGAAAATGAGGGTATGGAAAACAATATTCCATGCAAATGGAAATCAAAAGAAAGCTGGAGTAGCAATACTCATATCAGATAAAACAGACTTTAAAATAAAGAGTGTTACAAGAGACAAGGAAGGACACTACATAATGATCAAGGGATCCATCCAAGAAGAAGATATAACAATTATAAATATATATGCACCCAACATAGGCACACCTCAGTACATAAGGCAACTGCTAACAGCTATAAAAGAGGAAATTGACAGTAACACAATAATAGTGGGAGACTTTAACACCTCACTTACACCAATGAACAGATCATCCAAAATGAACGTAAACAAGGAAACAGAAGCTTTAAATGACACAATAGTCCAGATAGATTTAATTGATATTTATAGGACATTCATCCAAAAACAGCAGATTACACTTTCTTCTCAAGTGTGTACAGAACATTCTCCAGGATAGATCACATCTTGGGTCACAAATCAAGCCTCAGTATATTTAAGAAAATTGAATTCATATCAAGCATCTTTTCTGACCACAACACTATGAGATTAGAAATGAATTACAGGGAAAAAAACGTAAAAAACACAAACACATGGAGGCTAAACAATATGTTACTAAATAACCAAGAGACCGTTGAAGAAATCATAGAGGAAATCAAAAAATACCTAGAGACAAATGACAATGAAAACACGATGATCCAAAACCTATAGGATGCAGCAAAAGCAGTTCTAAGAGGGAAGTTTATAGCTATACAAGTCTACCTCAAGAAACAAGAAAAATCACAAATAAACAATCTAACCATACACCCAAAGGAACTAGAGAAAGAAGAACAAACAAAACCCAAAGTTAGCAGAAGGAAAGAAATCATAAAGATCAGAGCAGAAATAAATGAAATAGAAACAAACAAACAAAAAAACAATAGCAAAGATCAATAAAACTAAAAGCTTGTTCTTTGAGAAGATAAACAAAATTGATAAACCACTTAGCCAGACTCATCAAGAAAAAGAGGGAGAGGACTGAAATCAATAAAATTTGAAATGAAAAAGGAGACGTTACAACAGATACTGCAGAAATAAAGAGCACCCTAAGAGATTACTACAAGCAGCTCTATGCCAATAAAATGGACAACCTGGAAGAAATGCACAAATTATTCCAAGACTGAACCAGGAAGAAACAGAAAATATGAACAGACCAATCCCAAGTAATGAAATTGAAACTGATTAAAGATCTTCCAACAGGGCTTCCCTGGTGGCGCAGTGGTTAAGAATCCGCCTGCCAATGCAGGGGACACGGGTTCAAGCCCTGGTCTGGGAAAATCCCACATGCTGCGGAGCAAGTAAGCCTGTGAGCCTCAACTACTGAGCCTGCGCTCTAGAGCCTGCGAGCCACAGCTACTGAGCCTGCGCTCTAGAGCCCGCGAGCCACAACTACTGAGCCTGGATGTCACAGCTACTCAGCCTGCATGCCACAACTACTCAGCCCGTGTGCCTAGAGCCCATGCTCCGCAACAAGAGAAGCCACCGCAATGAGAAGCCTCGCACCACAATGAAGAGCAGCCCCTGCTCACTGCAACTAGAGAAAGCCCACGTGCAGCAGCGAAAACCCAACGCAGCCAAAAATAAACAAATAAATTAATTTAAAAAAAAATCTTACAACAAACAAAAGTCCACAACCAGACGGCTTCATAGGTGAATTCTACCAAACATTTAGAGAAGAGCTAACACTCATCCCTCTCAAACTCTTCCAAAAAATTGCAGTGGAAGGAACACTCCCAAACTCATTCTATGAGGTCACCATCACCCTGATACCAAAACCAGAAAAAGATACTACAAAAAAAGAAAATTACAGACCAATATCACTGATGAATATAGATGCAAATATCCTCAACAAAATACTAGTAAACAGGATTCAACAACATATTAAAAGGATCATACACCATGATCAAGTGGGATTGTTCCCAGGGATGCAAGGATTCTTCAATATATGCAAATCAATCAATGTGATACACCATATTAAAAAAGTGAAGAACAAAAACCATATGATCGGGCTTCCCTGGTGGTGCAGTAGTTGAGAGTCCGCCTGCCGATGCAGGGGACACGGGATCGTGCCCTGGTCCGGGAAGATCCCACATGCCGTGGAGCGGCTGGGCCCGTGAGCCTATGGCCGCTGGGCCCGTGCTTCCGGAGCCTGTGCTCCACAACGGGAGAGGCCACAACAGTGAGAGGCCCGCGTACCGCAAAAAAACAAACAAACAAACAAAAAAAAAACCATATGATCATCTCAATAGATACAGAAAAAGCTTTTGACAACATTCAACACCCATTTATGACAAAAACTCTCCAGAAAGTGGGCACAGAGGGAACCTACGTCAACATAATCAAGGCCATATGTGACAAACCCACAGCAAACATCATTCTCAATGGTGAAAAACTGAAAGCATTTCTTCTAATATCAGGAAAAAGACAAGGATGTCCACTCTCACCACTATTATTCAACATAGCTTTGGAAGTCCTAGCCACGGCAATCATAGAAGAAAAAGAAATAAAAGGAATACAAATTGGAAAAGAAGAAGTAAAACTGTCACTGTTTGCAGATGACATGATACTATACATAGAGAATCCTAAACATGCTACCAGAAAACTACAAGAGCTAATCAATGAATTTGGTAAAGTTGCAGGATACAAAATTAATGCACAGAAATCTCTTCCATTTCTATACACTAATGATGAAAAATCTGAAAGAGAAATTAAGGAAACACTCCCATTTACCATCGCAACAAAAAGAATAAAATACCTAGGAATAAACCTATCTAGGGAGACAAAAGAGCTGTATGCAGAAAACTATAAGACACTGATGAAAGAAATTAAAGATGATACAAAGAGATGGAGAGATATACCATGCTCTTGGATTGGAAGAATAAATATTGTGAAAATGACTATACTACCCAAAGCAATCTACAGATTCAATGTAATCCCTATCAAATGACCAATGGCATTTTTTACGGAACTAGAGCAAAAAATCTTAAAATTTGTATGGAAACACAAAAGACCCCGAATAGCCAAAGCAGTCTTGAGGGGAAAAAAAGTACCTGGAGGAATCAGACTCCCTGACTTCAGACTATACTATAAAGCTACAGTAATCAAGACAATACGGTACTGGCACAAAAACAGAAACATAGATTAATGGAACAAGATACAAAGCCCAGAGATAAACCCATGCACCTACAGTGAACTAATCTATGACAAAGGAGGCAAGGATATACAGTGGAGAAAAGACAGTCTCTTCAATAAGTGGTGCTGGGAAAACTGGACAGCTACATGTAAAGAATGAAATTAGAACACTCTCTAACAGCATACACAAAAATAAACTCAAAATGGATTAGAGACCTAAATGTAAGACCAGACACAATAAAACTCTTAGAGGAAAACATAGGAAGAACACTCTTTGACATAAATCACAGCAAGATCTTTTTTGATACACCTCCTAGAGTAATGGAAATAAAAACAAAAATAAACAAATGGGACCTAATGAAACTTCAAAGCTTTTGCACAGCAAAGGAAACCATAAACAAGACGAAAAGACAACCCTCAGAATGGGAAAAAATATTTGCAAACGAATCAATGGACAAAGGATTAATCTCCAAAATATATAAACAGCTCATGCAGCTCAATATTAAAAAAACCAACAACCCAGTACAAAAATGGGCAGAAGACCTAAATAGACATTTCTCCAAAGAAGACATACAGATGGCCAAGAAGCACATGAAAAGCTGCTTAACATCACTAATTATTAGAGAAACGAAAATCAAAACTACAATGAGAAAAAAAAAAAAAAAAAAAAAAAAACTACAATGAGGTATCACCTCACACCAGTTAGAATAGGCATCATCAGAAAATCTACAAACAATATATGCTGGAGAGGGTGTGGAGAAAAGGGAACCCTCTTGCACTGTTGGTAGAAATGTAAATTGATACAGCCACTATGGAGAACAGTATGGAGGTTCCTTAAAAAACTAAAAATAGAATTACCATATGACCCAGCAATCCCACTGCTGGGCATATACCCAGAGAAAACCACAATTCAAAAGGACACATGTGGGCTTCCCTGGTGGCACAGTGGTTGGGAGTCTGCCTGCCGATGCAGGGGACGCGGGTTCGTGCCCTGGTCTGGGAGGATCCCATGTGCCGCGGAGCGGCTGAGCCCGTGGGCTATGGCTGCTGGGCCTGCATGTCCGGAGCCTGTGCTCCGCAACAGGAGAGGCCACAGAGGTGAGAGGCCTGCGTACCGCAAAAAAAAAAAAAAAGGACACATGTACCCCAATGTTCATTGCAGCACTATTTACAACAGCCAGGTCATGGAAGCAACCTAAATGCCCATCAACAGACGAATGGATAAAGAAGATGTGGCACATATATACAATGGAATATTACTCAGCCATAAAAAGAAACGAAATTGAGTTATTTGTAGTGAGGTGGATGGACCTAGAGTCTGTCATACAGAGTGAAGTAAGTCAGAAAGAAAAACAAATATCGTATGCTAACACATATATATGGAATCTAAAAAAAAAATGGTTCTGAAGAATCTAGGGGCAGGACAGGAATAAAGACGCAGACGTAGAGAATGGACTTGAGGACATGGGGAGGGGGAAGGGTAAGCTGGGACAAAGTGAGAGAGTAGCATGGACATATATACACTACCAAATGTAAAATAGATAGCTAGTGGGAAGCAGCCGCATAGCACATGGAGATCAGCTCGGTGCTTTGTGACCACCTAGAAGGGTGGGATAGGGAGGTTGGGAGGGAGATGCAAGAGGGAAGGGATATGGGGATATAAATATCGGTATAGCTGATTCAGTTTTTATACAGCAGAAACTAACACAACACTGTAAAACAATTATACTCCAATAAAGATGTCTGAGCAGAAGACCTGAATATACATTTTCTACAGAAGACATACAAATGGCCAACAAGTACATGAAAAGGTGCTCTACATCGCTAATCATCAGAGAAATGCAAGTCAAAACCACAATGAGATATCACCTCACATCTGTCAGAATGGCCATCATAAAAAGACCACAAATAACAAACGTTGGCAAGAATATGGACCAAAGGAAACATAGTAAACTGTTGGTGGAAATGTAAATTGGTGCAGAAAAAAAGTATGGAAGCTCCTCAAAAAACTAAAACTAGAACTACTATATCATCCAGCAATCCTGCTCCTGGGTGTATATCTGAAGAAAACAAAAACACTAATCTAAAAAGATACATGTTCCCTTATGTTCTTGGCAGCGTTATTTAAAAGAGCCAAGATATAGAAACAACCTAAGTGTCCACGAACAGATGAATGGATAAAAAAGATGTTATATATATATATATATATATATATATATATACACACACATACACAATGGAATATTTCTCAGCCATAAGAAAAACAATAAAATTCTGCCACTTGCAGCAACATGGATGGAACTAGAGGGTATTATGCTTAGTGAAATAATTCAGACAGAAAAAGACAAATACTGTATGTTATTACTTATATGCAGAATCTAAAAAACAAAATGAAAGAATATAACAGAATACAAACAGACTCACAGATATAGAGAACAAACTAGTGGTTACCAGCAGGGAGGGGGAGAAAGGAGGGACAAGATAGGGGTAGGGAATTAAGAGGTACAAACTACTATGGCTAAATTAAATGAGCTACAAGGATTTATTGTACAATACAGGGAAATATAGCCATTATTTTATAATACCTTTAAATGAAGTATAATCTATAAAAGTACTGAATTACTGTGTTGTACACCTGAAACTAAATATAACACTGTAAATCAAATATGCTGCAATTAAAAAGAAAAAATTAAAAAATTTTAAAAAACAGGAGGGCCATCTATTAAAGTCAAGCTAGGGGACTTAAAGCTACTTTGGCATTGCAAATACACTGCTTGTGTTTATTTCAGAAAAGCGGTAGCAGAAATTATGGGAGCTAACGTTCCTAAGTGCCAACAGGGAGAACAGTGATAAAACCATTGGGAAGAAGGAGTTAGAGATAAGGTATAAGCGTGCAAGTCCCCGGCAATGAAGACCCAATGCAGCCAAAAATAAAAAAATAAAAATAAAATAAATAATAATGACCTTTTGGAAGCTCAGAGGTTGAAGAGGAAGTTGTCGACAGCTAGCAGGAGTAAAGGCAATACCAGATCGATAGATCCACAGTAAGCCTTCTGACCCCAGCACCCCTTAGATTTTCTCTAAGAAATCTCCAAAGGAGACCCATGAAAGAAAGATAACCTTCTCTGAACTCAACCTGGAGTTGCCCCAAAATGTCTGCTGAGAATAATTGGATTAAGAAAAGAAATATAATGAACCAGACACTCCTCCTCCACTGCACACATCTAGCAGATGTGAGCTGAATGAGGGGAGAAGCATTAATTGGATGAGAGCAGGGGTTTTGATACTGTATGGGAATGGGGACATGTGATGAATACTCTGGAATAGACTAAAGTCTCTTGTAATCTAACAGTTAACAGAAAAGCTATGGAAATTTTCTAATGTTTTCATTTAAGAACTAGGAGGAAAAATGAATGTACAAATCAAATCTAAAATTACAAAAGGAGAAAGAACAAAATAAATAAATGTGCAAGTCATCACCTATCATAATAGGAAATCAAATGCCAATGTCTAAATTAATATATATTTAAAGGCACTATAAGCATGTTACTTAAATACTCGAGGAAGAATTCAAAAAGAGAAGTAAATTTAAAAAATGGTCATTGCAACATATAACAGAACTACTTCTGCATTTACCTTCTGTCCAGCAACCCTACTTCTAGGAAGTTTACACTGAAGATATACCTCAACAGTATGAAAACACATGGGCACAAAATTTGTCACTGTAGCATTATTTGTAATTGCAAAATACTATAAACAACCTAAATGCTCATATGTAGGAGATTGGTTTTATAAACTATAGAATGCAGTCTCAATAGAGTAATAGGTAGCTGTGAAAAATTTTTTTAAGTTTATTTTTTGAGAGGAAGCTCATATAAACAGATATGGAGTGAATTCTAGATATACTGTTAAGTGAACAATGCAAAGTTCAAAAGAATATCTGTAGTATGGTATCTTTGTATCTTTGTTTAAGAAAGAAGGGGAAATATGAAATACATGTGCTTGCTTATTTTTGCAAAAAGAAACACAGAAAGGATAAATAAGAGATTAATGCAATCAAGACAGTATGGTACTGACGCAAAAACAGAAATATAGATCAATGGAACAGGATAGAAAGCCCAGAGATAAACCCATGCACATATGGTCACCTTATTTTTGATAAAGGAGGTAAGAATATACAATGGAGAAAGGACAGCCTCTTCAATAAGTGGTGCTGGGAAAACTGGACAGCTACATGTAAAAGAATGAAGTTAGAACACTCCCTAACACCATACACAAAAATAAACTCAAAATGGATTAAAGACCTAAATGTAAGGCCAGACACCATCAAACTCTTAGAGGAAAACATAGGCAGAACACTCTATGACATAAATCACAGCAAGATCTTTTTTGACCCACCTCCTAGAGAAATGGAAATAAAAACAAAAATAAACAAATGGGACCTAACGAAACTTCAAAGCTTTTGCACAGCAAAGGAAACCATAAACAAGACCAAAAGACAACCCTCAGAATAGGAGAAAATATTTACAAACAAAGCAACTGACAAAGGATTAATCTCCAAAATTTACAAGCAGCTCATGCAGCTCAATAACATAAAAACAAACAACCCAATCCAACAATGGGCAGAAGACCTAAATAGACATCTCTCCAAAGAAGATATACAGATTGCCAACAAACACATGAAAGAATGCTCAACATCATTAATCATTAGAGAAATGCAAATCAAAACTACAATGAGGTATCACCTCACACCAGTCAGAATGGCCATCATCAAAAAATCTACAAACAACAAATGCTGGAGAGGGTATGGAGAAAAGGGAACCCTCTTGCACTGTTGGTGGAAATGTAAATTGATACAGCCACTATGGAGAACAGTATGGGGGTTCCTTAAAAAACTAAAAATAGAACTACCATACGACCCAGCAATCCCACTACTGGGCATATACCCTGAGAAAACTGTAATTCAAAAAGAGTCATGTACCACAATGTTCATTGCAGCTCTATTTACAATAGCCAGGACATGGAAGCAACCTAGGTGCCCATCAACAGATGAATGGATAAAGAAGATGTGGCACATGTATATAATGGAATATTACTCAGCCATAAAAAGGAATGAAACTGAGTTATTTATAGTGAGGTGGATGGACCTAGAGACTCATACAGAGTGAAGTAAGTCAGAAAGAGAAAAACAAATACCCATATGCTAACACATATATATGGAATCTAAAAAAAAAAAAAATGGTTCTGAAGAACCTAGGGGCAGGACAGGAATAAAGATGCAGACATAGAGAATGGATCTGAGGACATGGGGAGGGGGAACGGTAAGTTGGGATGAAATGAGAGAATGGCATTGACATATATACACTACCAAATGTAAAATAGATAGCTAGTGGGAAGCAGCTGCATAGCAAAGGGAGATCAGCTCGGTGCTTTGTGACCACTTAGAGGGGTGGTGGGATAGGTAGGGTGGGAGGGAGATGCAAGAGAGAGGGGATATGGGGATATATGTATATGTATAGCTGATTCACTTTGTTATAAAGCAGAAACTAACACATCATTGTAAAGCAATTATACTCCAATAAAGATGTTAAAAAAATTGAATTTACATGCAGTTATTTTTCCAAAAAAAAAAAAAAAAGAAATTAATGCAATTGGAGACCTACAAGAGGTGTGGTAAATGGGATAGAAGGGATAGAAGAGAGAGCAACACTTCTTTAAATAAACCTTTTTGTACTTTTAGAACCATGTGATGTTCTACATATTGAAAAAATAAAATTAAGCCAACAAAGATGAGAGTAAAAACCCAAAATTGAAAGCAAACAAATATAAATGAACCCAACTATACTTCAAATGAACAACATAACCAGACTGAAAGGGAATGGGGGTGACTAGCCCAAGGAATTTTTAAACCTGATTTGACCATATGCCTGCTGTCTAGGGGAGATGCAAATAAATCTTGAACTCTTTTTAACTGTCTTGTTTTCAGTAGTGATATGGGTGTAGTAATTCTTAAACAATTATTTGTATATTATAGGAATGAACAAATGAGTTAACATGTTAGTGTTGTTGAGAGCTGGGATTGTCACTATAGAAGAAGGGAGGATAAAATATGAAATAAGTGACGTCAAGGAAGAAGCCTGAGGGGTTGGATTGAATTAGAGGAATAGATAAGTAGGTAGGTGGAGAGACGGACAGATAGATAGATGAGCTAGCTAGATTAGCTAGGGTAGATGAGCTAGATTAGTTAGATTAGCTAGCTAATCCTATTGGCTCATGAGAGCTAATTGTGCATTTCTTCCCAGAGATGCACTCAGTGACTTCATAAAGGTAGCTTAAAACCATCTATAGTGGGGGTACTTACACCATGGAAATTGGCAAATGCTAAAAATCAGGGTTTCCCACCCCTCCCAGCCTTGCCCGTACTAGCTAGTTGTTAAATTTTTACAGTTCCTAGATAGCCAGCTAGATAGCTAGCTAGGTAGATTTCCCTGGTCAGGGAACTAAGATCTCGCAAGCCAAGCAACACGACCAAAACAAGGCGGGGGAGGGAGGGAGATAGAGGTCAAGTGGGCTCTCTCTTACAGTAGCATGTGAACTGATAAATATAGGAGTGCTTAAATTATAAAATCAATACGTTGCAATAATACTAGTAAAGATTGGTTCAGGGGCTTCCCTGGTGGCGCAGTGGCTGAGAGTCCGCCTGCCGATGCAGGGGACACGGGTTCGTGCCCCGGTCCGGGAAGATCCCACATGCCGTGGAGCGGCTGAGCCCGTGAGCCATGGCCGCTAAGCCTGCGCGTTCTGAGCCTGTGCTCCGCAACGGGAGAGGCCACAACAGTGAGAGGCCCACATACCGCCAAAAAAAAAAAAAAAAAATTGGTTCAGGACGTCATCATCAAGTGATACTAAATCCAGGAAGAAATTTGATGAGGAACAGGAACGTTTCTACGGTCTCAAAATCTCTCTCCACAAATTGCTTATTAGTTGAAAGTGGGGGAAAAGTAACTATGGGGAAGGAAGGCTGGGCCACACATTGCCCAGGGGATTATATTACCAACATGGAGCAGAGAGATAAAGTGTGTCTCCAGATAAAGTGCTCTGAGAAGGAAATATTATGTTTATGTTATTCCAGTTGGGTGTGCACAGCCTAAATCTAGTAACAGGGAAACATCAGGCAAACCCAAATTGAGAAACATTCAGAAGTCTCAATATCAAGGAAAAATTTTGAAAAGACACTTCACCAAAAAAGATATACATATGACAAACACACCAAACATGCTCAACATCATTAGTCGTTAGGGAAATGCTTAAAACCACAATGAGACACTTCTACACATTTAGTAGAATCACTAAAATTAAAAAGGCTGACATTCGAAGTGTTTGCTAGAAATTGGAGGATCTGAAACTCTCCTACACTGCTATAGGAATACAAAATAGTACAACCACTTGAAAAGTTTGTCAGTTTCTTAGGAAATCAAACATGGGCCTACCATATAATCCACATATTTCCTTATAGGTCTATCTAGAAGGTAAATATGTCCATACAAGATTTGTACATGAATGTTCATAGCTTCATACGTAATTGCCAAAAACTGTCAATGACCCAAATGTCCATCAACAGGTGAATGAGTAAACAATCCATAGTGTATCCATACAAAGGAATACTTCAACAATAAAAAAGAATGGAATATTGGTGGATGCAGCAACATGGATGAATCTCAAAATAATTATGCTGAAAAGAAAAGTACACACTTTATCATTCCTCTTACATGACTCTAAAAATATCAACTAATCTAGTAATAGAAAGCAAATCAGTGGTTGTATGGGGAATGGGGGGAGATGGGGTGGCTGAAGAAATTACAAAGGGACATGTGGAAACTTGTATACATACTTCAAAACCTATCAAATTGCACAATTTATATACAGTTTACTGTATATATTGTGTGGCAATTTTATCTCAAAGTTTTTAAAAATGTAAAAATAAGTGTTAATGTTGTAAAAGACAGAGAAAGACCAAGGAATCATTTCAGAATAAAGGAGATAAAGAGGAGTGACAAATCAATACTTGATCCTGAACCAAATCTTGCACTTACAGAGAACAAATGCTCTAAAGGACATTATTGAGACAATTGAAGAAGCTGCAATATGAACTATAGAGAAGATAAAATACTGAGCCAATGTTAAGCTTCCTGAATTTGAGAGTTGCACTGTGGTTTTTTTTAAAGAATATACAATTTGTACTTAGGAAATACATACTTAAGTTTCTAAGGGTAAAGGGTCATGATGTATTCAAACTACTCTCAAATGGTCAAAAAAATTAATCATATGTCTATCTATCTATATCTATCTCTATATATGTATATAGAGTGAGAGGATGATAAAGTAAATGTGGCAGAATATTTTAAAAAATTATAAATCTGGGTAAAATGTAAAAACAACAACAGAAAATTTAAGTGGTAGCCTTTGGTGAGTGAAACAGGAAAGGAGAGGGCTGCTGTAAAGGATGATTGCTTTTTTGGTTAAGATTCTTTATACTATTTTTTTTCTCTTTATACTATTTTATTTTTTAAATTATGTTTATATTTTTATTACTTTGGTTTTATTTTTAAGTTTAAAAATTTTAGGAGTCCATTACTGAGATTTTTTTTTAATCACTGAGGTATGTATTTGGTTATACCTGCTTTAAGAAGTCCATACTGAAATTGTCTGTGGGGAACTTTTTGATCTCCACAGAGTCATTTTGGCTCCATATATTTTGGGGGTGGTCAAGGCCCCAGACTCTATCCCATTGAATGTGGTCCCATGTAGACTGGGTGGCCCTCTATTCAAAGAGTCTCCTTGCATTTCCTCAGCTTTTACAAGAAAATCTGTCCTTCACCCAACTCAGTCAGCTGCTAAAAAAGCTCTGTACTTAATCAATAGCACAGAAAAGCTGCACTCCAGGTACTGGTCAGGAAATAACCTCAAACTCGCTACCACTCAAAGTTTTACAAAAGCTCAACTGAGAGGAATAATAATTATGGACAGCGGGCTGTGGAATCTACAGTCCATTCTTCCCTCTAAATAGCTTAAAATGTTTTCCTAAATTAAGCCAGACCAGCAGAGATCCACAAACCTGACCACATCTTCAGAAATCACCACCCTTGCAGAACTGCCTTTTACTGAACTTGGCTTTGGTGTTGGTTATACATTATGACACAGTGAAGAATGTAAAAAACAGACCTATGAAAACCTGACAGCCTAACTGGAGAATACTGTCCACTTCATCACATAGTGACTTCTTTGTGAGAATTTACAAGAGAATTTTCCTCCTGGTCTCCCAACTAGAAATAATTATGCTACTCTTGAGCAACTAGCTTGTTTTTTATCTCGTAAACACTGTGAATCCTGTAACTGATCATTTTTCCTTCTTGATTTTGTTTGCCAAAACTCTTAGAGGTAAACTTGTGGTCTGCCTCTAGCAGGATGGCAGGACCTTACAATTTCTACTTTGTGCATTAATCTTATTTCCAGCTTCATTGTTGAATCGGTAAAGCATGATGGAGCCAGAGTGCTGAGCTTTGAGCCCCAGAACTCTACCACTTACTATTTGTATGGTCTCAATCACTTCTCCATGCCTCAGTTACCTCATCTGTAAAATGATGAGAATAACAGCACTAGTCTTGTAGTGATGTTGTCAAGATAAAATGAGTTCTTATATGCAAAGTGCTTAGAACAGTGCCTACCTCTCCCCAGCAAATGGTATATGTTTAGGCATTATTATTCTTATCTCACCTTGCCTATTCTCACTTTTCCATTATATTGATTTCCTCTTCACCAATTTTTAATGTAATCTTTTTTCTTATTGTGTATGTGCGTGTGTATATGTGTGTGTGTGTGTGTGTGTGTGTGTGTGTGTATTTGTAAGCCACTTTAAATGGTTCCTGGACCAAGACTGGGTGTAAAAAAATAAATAAATAAGCAAATGAGCACAAAAATATCAAAATGTATAAAGCAGTTGAGAATTAGAAATAACCAATGTGAAAATTTGATTAAGTTTTACAAAAATAAACTTACACGATAACCACAATATGGATTATCGTCTAGATAGACTTTAATCCGGCACTTGCACCTTTCAGAAGCCACCAGAAGTCTGATCCTGCTCTGATTTGCTCCTAATTACAATTTGTCATGATAGTGGGTTTCCGTGAGAAAAGGCTCACCCTTCATACCACATAACTGTTCAAAGTCTGCCATTAGGAAGCTACATGAAGCTCTTAATCAATAGACAAGGCTGCAGGAGAAGGATTTCTCTGCCTTATCCTTGATTAAATGAGGGTCTGGGTCTCTAAAGAGGCATCCCTCTGATTGCTCCCCTAACAAGGCAAGGCCTCCTTTCCGTGTGTGTGTGTGTGTGTGTGTGTGTGTGTGTGTGTAAAGCATTTCTTTTAGATAAAATGAAAGTCAGATACCTGACGTAAAGAAAGATGTAGGACAGAAAAAGATGTTGTTTAAACGCGCTGAAAGTTTTCACTTCTGATATTTAATATATTTCAGTTAAAATAAAATCCTGTTTTATTTCTTCACAATTTAAACCTACTACTGATGCGCAGAATACAAAGTCTGTTTCTCATCCACTTTTCTTTTCTCACTCTGTCTCTGATGACCACTGTTGGGAGGGCTGGCCTTGGACATAGGGTCAGAGATCATCAAAAAGGACCCCTTGCTGGGCAGAAATACTTTCTTCAAACTATTAGCTGCAATGAATTAGAGCTTTGTTCCTTTGGCTAATTCACAGTAAGGTTTCTCCTATTATAATGAAAGTAACCCCTAGGAGATACGTTAAGCCTTCTCAACCACCTTGAGATAACACTACTGAATTTTAACTAAAAGCAAGTTTTAATAAAGGAAGGGAGTTAGTCAACAATTATTTACTCAGTACCCACTTTGGGCTCAACAGGCATTGGAGGCACACTAATACAGTATTCCCTCATGGAGCATCTTAATAAAGGGAGACCAGGAATAAACAATGTGTCAGGTAATAAGGTCAAAAAGAAATCAAAGCTGGAGAAAGGCATTATATGATGGGGGTTGGGGTGGGGGCAGATGGAGGGATACTATTTAGTGGTCCAGGTGGTCCAGGAAGGCCTCACAGATGAGAGAAGAGATATCACAAAAGGCTTATGGTGAGGGGATGGATTATGACTAAGATGAGAAAGGAAAACCACCCAGAGAAGGCAGCGAAGGGTCCTGGAGTTACTTTGCTGGTTGCTGAACAGCAGTCAAGTTCTGAGTCCTAATCTTGGCTCTGCTGACTCCCTGCCCTGCCTCACCTCATCTTTCAGATGAGGGTAATAATGTTTGCCCTGTCTGTACCTTGGAGCTACTGATGTTTGAGTTAATGTTTAGAGAATATTTTGAGCCACACAGGCAAGAAACATTAGGAAAGTACAAGGTACAATTATGTTGTTTTCCCGGTATTTTTCTCCTATTTCTTTCAACTCTGGCTGGGTTTTTTTTTTTTTAATTAAGACAAACAAACAAATAAACAGAGCTGGTGGTCTATTCCTCCCTCTGTGTGAGCCAACGTCATATGTCAGTTTATAAATTCTTCATCTATCAAAGGGCAGTCCTGAAATCATCCTGTACACTCTAGGGTCAAAGTCAACAAGAAACTGAAAAAGAAAGTGTTCTTCCCTTTTAAGTAAACAAACTCTCTCAGCCAATCACTGCTAGACACAGTGTATAGGGGTTAACCCTTACTAGGAAGCCTCCCTTAGAGAATTTACTCTCAGAAAAGCAAAAGAGCAAAGGATGTCACGGAGTCCTTGAGGTAAGAAGGAGAGCTGTGTAAATAAAATCCCTGGCAGCAGCTTGTTCGTTTAATGTGTTGATTGTTCTAGAGAGGTGGACAGAACCCTGCAAGACATAATTTACTTTTTTGGGGTCTGTAAAATTCAATTAAACTCTTTTCAAAGCCCTCAGATTGTATTCTAACTTCCTTCCATTTTCTTTTACCTACAACAGTAGAATGGGGTAAACCTGGAGGAAACAGGATGATAGAGGCAGGAAAAAAATTAGGAAAATTTTGAGTCAAGTACTAAAATTGGGAGCAGCAAACATTCATGAAAATATTTGGGATTAAAGTCTTTAAATACTTAGAATGGGATTTTGAAAACAACTTATTATGGAAAGGCCAAACATTTACAAAAATAGAGAAAATAGTTTAATGAGCAGCTAATTGCAGCTTCACCAATTTTCAACTCATCAATGTGTTTCATCTATGTCCCAACCCAATTCCCTGTGCCTCTGTGAATTATTTTTAAGCAACCCCAGATCGCTCCATCACTTCATTGGTAAATACAGTCAATTCTCATTTTTCTGGGTATCTATGTTCTATAAATTTATCAAACACTGAGTTAGCAAATACTGAACCACTGCTCATAGGGGAAAAACAGGGTTAGGTTCCTGCAAGCCTCTGGTCACCTTGTGGACAACTGGTCAATACATAGCCTTGTCTTTATGTGTGTCTGTTTAAAGACACATGATATAATATATAATGTTGATTTATTAACATTGAACTCACAGTTAGCAACACCATAACTCATAACGGAAAGAGGTTTACCTAATGCATGTTTTTTCTCTGTAATGTACATCATAGCCTTCTTATAGTTAGGAACAATACACAGCACTTCAGCACGATACTTGGAAGTCATTTTAAACAGCAAAATAACCCAGAAGAAGCACAAAAATGTGATCACTAAGTAGATCATGAAGTCACTTGTTTACAGTACAAGGACTGAAACAAGAAGGCTGAGAGCCACCTTGTTCAACCTCAGCTGGGAACGTGTGCACTGGGCCACTCTAATTTTGTGTTGCTCTGCACGTGTCTGCAAATGACCATGAAAACATCACAAGTGTTGATTTAGGGGTTACAGATACATTTCAGTGAGTAGGTAAGTTCACAAATCCACAAATAATGAGGATCAATTATATTTTGACATGTATCTCATGTAAAGATTTCTTTTTATTAACATAACCACAATACCATTTTTTAACTTCATATTAGCAATAAAAATGGGTATTTTAAAACATTTGTCATTCATTAGTGACATTCAATGATGCCACTCATTCAATCGTGACAATTAATATCACTCATTAATTCAAACATTTATTAAGTGCCTACTGCATGCTTTAATATTGGATGAGACAAAGATAGAGCAATAATTACCTAGTGTCCCATCTCAAATATTATAGTAATTTCAAATACATCACATCAAGGGTTTTTTAAAAATTTTCTAATGTATTTTTTAGGGCAAGATTCCCTGCCATGATGAGGCTTCATCCACTATAGTAATATAATATTATTAGGAAAGCATACTTTAATTCTTCACATCCTTAGCAAACCAGCCACTATACTGTTCACTTTTATACTTCTGCCTTTTGTATTGCTATATAAAAACCACACTAATGAAACTTTTTAGTTGTTTAATGTCTGCTTAGTAAATGTCCATTTGTAATGTGACTGAGATCCTGACTTATAATGGCAATTATAGTTTTCAAAGGCGGCAAAATACAAGAGTTCCAGCAACATGATTTATCCAGGATAATTACCTAAGATATGGCAGTAAAGTACTTTAAAATGTGAGGAAGTGGGGGCTATGAACTGAGAGTTTGGGGTTAGCAGATGCAAACTATTACATATAGACTGCATAAACAACAAGGTCCTACTGTATAGCACAGGGAATTACATTCAATATCCTGAGATAAACCACAATAGGAAAGAATACTAAAAAGAATGTATGTATGTGTATAACTGAGTCACTTTGCTGTACAGTGGAAATTAACACGTAAATCAACTATACGTCAATTAAAAATAAATTAAAAAAAGAAAAAAGAAAATAGGAGGAAAGAAAGTTTTCTACTGACAATCTTGATGGCACTCCTCTTAAAGCACCCTGGATCCAATTTTTAGGTTATCAGTATATGAATGGCTAGATCTACAGACAATGGGAAACATGTTAACTGGTACACACACCAAGACTGTTTCATTTATTTTTTTCTATTTTCAAATAAATTTCCTTTAAGCCTATTATTGTCAGAAACACCTTAACAGTATCATGGAACAATCATCCTTTTTTTTTTTCCTGTATGCGGGCCTCTCACTGCTGTGGTCTCTCCCGTTGCGGAGCACAGGCTCCGGATGTGCAGGCTCAGCGGCCATGGCTCACGGGCCCAGCCGCTCCGCGGCACGTGGGATCTTCCCGGACCGGGGCACGAACCCGTGTCCCCTGCATCGGCAGGCGGACTCTCCACCACTGCGCCACCAGGGAAGCCCCAATCATCCTTTTTTGATGTTTCAAGTATTGGAAACCAAAAACATTCCTTTCTAAACAGTGAAAATTAAAGTCCTCAATCTAAACTCTCAATTTTAAATAACAATGACTATTATAATGAAAAATGCATAATTTCAAGTAATTGCATTTGGCCTATTATTCCTATTTCGTCATAGGAAAACTGCGCTGTGGGACTGCCATATTTGAGCATGCTAGTGTTTTTATGTTCTAGACTCAAAAGTACTAGAGACTTGAAAATTGAGCAAGCCAGGAAATTCATGTTCAGATGTGAATAATTCAAAAATAAAACAATAGTTATGATATTGCTAATAAAAGTTTAAGGGCTTCCCTGGTGGCGCAGTGGTTGAGAGTCTGCCTGCCGATGCAGGAAACATGGGTTCGTGCCCCCGTCTGGGAAGATCCCACATGCCGCGGAGCAGCTGGGCCCATGAGCCATGGCCGCTGAGCCTGCGCGTCCGGAGCCTGTGCTACACAAAGGGAGAGGCCACACAGTGAGAGGCCCGCGTAGCGCAAAAAAAAGTTTAATAATATTTCCCCAGTATGAACAGTGGATTTTTCCTTGTATTCTTAGCTGCAATACGTATTTCAGAAGAACCATTTCAATTGGCTTAAGATACAATAAAATCTTAAACCCCAGACTCACTCAAAGCTCTTAAAAAGAAAGTTCTTACTTTTAACCTTTATTCTAAAAAATTAAATGAGGTTAAGTCGTTTCCAGTCTGGCATGTAAGAAGCTTAAAAGTCACTGCTTCATCCTAACAATAAAGAAAAAGCTGAACAAACTGAAAAATCAACAATTCAGGGTCAGAAGTTGGGAATGAATGGGTGGAGCACAGAAGATTTTTATGCAGTGAAAATACTCTGTATGATATTGTAATGATGGGATGGATACATGTCATTATACATTTGTCCAAATCCATAAATGTACAACACCAAGAGTGAACCCTAATGTAAACTATGGTCTTTGGGGAATTATGATTTGTCAATGCAGGTCACCATTTATAACAAATATATCAGTTTGGTGGGGAATGTTGACAATGGGGGGAGTCTATATATAGTAGGGGCAGGGAGTATATGGGAAATCTCTATATCCTCCTCTCAATTTTGCTATGAACTTAAAACTTCTCTTTAAAAATTATCTTTAAAAAAATCAACAACTCAGGGAATTCCCTCGCAGTCCAGTGGTTAGGACTCTGTGCTTTCACTGCCAAGGGTGTGGGTTCAATCCCTGGTTGGGGAACTAAGATCCTGCAAGCCATGTGGTGTGGCCAAAAAAAAAAATCAACTCTTCTTAGATCCATAACGGAAGTGAATTCACAGGGTCAACCACTGTTTCCCCACCT
Organism: Orcinus orca; assembly: GCF_937001465.1. Classification (NCBI taxonomy): domain Eukaryota; kingdom Metazoa; phylum Chordata; class Mammalia; order Artiodactyla; family Delphinidae; genus Orcinus; species Orcinus orca. The sequence continues at coordinate 70,175,094 of NC_064565.1, forward strand.
CCAAATTGGAGAGACCAACAGGTGAATGAAGAGAATCAACAGCTTACCAGAGCATAAACCTATAAACAAAACCTCCATGGGAACCCATGCAGGAGTATAATGGATGAATTGCTAGAGGCTAACTACGGACAAGTCAGAGAGAAAAACTCCTAAGGGATTCAGTCATTAGGGGCCCTCACACTCCTGTGTTTTACCTGCTGAAACTCTACCAAATTCTCACAGTGACTATCAGAGAAAAATCTCTTCATGCTTCCAGCAGGGGGAGGAATAAAGAACCATTTTGAAATATAGTAGAGCATCCTGTCCTTAACAAGACCTGCCCTCAGGAGAAACAATATAACCAGAGCCTAACCTGCTGAAGTTTTGTCAGAACCTAACTGACTTGGAGGAAGGGAAATAGACAACTCCAACCACAAAAGGCAGAAAAAGAGCAGGAGACAAAAATAAGAACAAAGAACAAGAGCAAAAAATAGAAAACAGTAACAGTAGATATCAACCAACTATAACAATAAAACTTTTTGCCTTTTTTCTGTTTTTCTTCCAATTTTATTAAGAAATAATTGACATATCACTGTATAAGTTTAAGGCATGCAGCATGATGATTTGATATACATATATTGTGAAATGATTACAACAATAGTTTCAGTTAACATTGATCTTCTCATATATATACAAGGGAAAAAAAGAAGAAAAAATTAAAAAAATTTTTCTCCTTGCAGTGAGAACTCCTAGGATTTACTCTCTCAACTTTTCTGTATAACATACAGCAGTGTTAGCTGTAGTCACTTTGATGTCAATGGTCTAAATTCAACAATTAAAAGATACAGATTGTCAGAGTGGATCAAAAATCAAGACCCAACCATATGTTGTCTACAAGAAATCAAGGGTTTTTTTTCTTTTTGAGAGAGTGATTTTATTTCCTTTGGATATATACCCAGAAGTGGGATTTCTGGATCATATGGTAGTTCTATTTTTAATTTTTGGAGGAACCTCCATACTGTTTTTCCATAGTGACCACACCAATTTACATTCCCACCAACAGAGTACAGGGCTCCCTTTTTCTCCACATCTCCACCAACATCTGTTATGTTTTGGCTTTTTTTCTTTCAGTTTTATTGAGATATAATTGACATACCACACTGCATAATCTTAGTGTACAGCATAATGACTTATAAAAAACCCACTTTAAATATAAAGTCTACATAGATCGAAAGCAAAGGGACGAAGAAAAATATATCATTCTAATACCAATCAAAATAAATCAGGAGTAGCTATATTAATTTTGGACAAAGCAGACTTCAGAGTAAGGAAAGTTATCAGGGATAAAGAAGGGCATTGCATAATGTTAAAGGGGTCAATTCTCCAATAAAATATGACAATCTTTCACATATATGCACCTAACAATGGAGCATCAAAATACATATGGCAAAAAAAAAGGTAAAACTGGAAAGGGAAATAAACACATGAGCTATTGTAGTTGGAGACTTCAACACTCCCCCTATCAGAAATGGACAGATCCAGCAGGCAGAACATCAATAAGAACATAGTTGGACTTAATACCACACATCAGTCAACTAGATATAATGAATGTCTATAGACTATTTCATCCAATAACAGCAGAATACACATTCTTCTCTAGTTCACATGGAACATTCATCAAGACAGAACACATTCTGGGCCATGACACACACCGTAACAAATTTAAAACAATAGAAATCACACAGTGTATGCTCTCAGACCACAGAAGAATTATACTAGAAATCAGTAACAGAAAAATAACTGGAAGATCCTTAAATATGTGGAGATTAAACAACACACTTCTAAATAACACATGGGTCAAAAAAGAAATCAGGAAAAAAGTTTTAATATTTTGAACTAAATGAAAATGCAAACACAAATCATAAAACTTTGTGGGATACTGTGAAAGCAGTACTTTGAAGGAAGTTTATAGCATTGAATGTATACAGAGTTGGCCCTTGAACAACACTGGTCTGAACTGCACTTATATGCAGATTTTTAAATTAATTTTTATTGGAATATAGTTGCTTTGCAATGTTGTGTTAGCCTCCACTGCACAACAAAATGAATCAGCCATACACATACAGATATCCCCTCCCTTTTGGACTTCCTTCCCATTTATGTTATCCCAGTGCATTAGGTAGAGTTCCCTGTACTATACAGTATGTTCCCATCTGTTGTCTATTTTATACATAGTATTAATATATGCAGATTTTTAAATACATACTATGGTACTAAATGATCCACAGTTGGTTGAATCCATAGATGCAGAACTGCATGTAAGGAAAAGAAGGCCAACTATAAAATTATACCAGATTTTCAACTGCTTGGAGGGTTGGTGCCTCTAATCCCCCCATTGTTCAAGGGTCAACTGTGTTAGAAAAGATTATCTAAAAATCAATCACCTAAGATTCTGCCTTAGAAAACTAGAAAAAGAAGAGCAAATTAAATCCAAAGTCAGCAGATGAAAATAATAAAAATTACAGCAGAAATCACTGAAAAAAGGAAATAGAGGGGAAAAAAAAAAATCTTGTTCTTTAAAACAATCAGTAAAATCCCTAAGCACCTAGCAAGGCTAACTAAGAAAAAAAGAGAAGACACAAATTAATAATATCAGAAATAAAAGAGGGGACATTACTATAGATCCTGCAGATGTAGAAAGGTTAATAAAAGAATACTGTGTACAACTCTATGCCCACAAATTTGGTAACCTATATGAAGTGAACCATTCCTTGAAAGACACAATTTGACAAAACTTACAAAGAGAAAATAGACAACCTGAATAAGCCTATACCTATTAAAGAAATTAATTCAATAATTAATAACCTTATAAAATAGAAAGCACCAGGCCCAGAGAGGTTCACTGGCAAATTCTATCAAACATTTAAGGAAGAAATTATACGATTTCTATACAATCTCTCAGAAAATAGAAGAAGAGAAAATCAACTAACTCATTCTTTGAAGCCAGCGTTACCATAATACAAAAACCAGACAAAGACATTATAAGAAAAATACAGACCAACATTTCTCATGAACATAAATATAAAAGTCCTCAATAAAATATTAGAAAATCAAATTCAACAATGTATAAGAAGAATTATATATTATAACCAAGTGTGATTTATCCCAGGTAGGTTGGTTCAACATTTAAAATCAAATAAGTAAAGGTAAAAAGTATAAGTAAGAGTGAAGAGTACAAAGTAGAAGTAAGAAGTAAAAGGTGAAAGTAAAAGTGTAAAATAAGGTGAAAATTAAAAGGTGAAAGCAAAAGTTAAAGTGGAAAGAGTAAAAATAAAAAGTAAGAGTGAAAGGTTAGAAGTAAAAATAAAAAGTAAAAGGTGAAAGTAAAAAGCGAAAGTAGAAGCAAGGTGAAAAGAAAGAGTGAGACGTTAAAAATAAAAGTGAAAAGTAGGAGTAAAAGTAAAATGTGAAAGTGGACGTTTAAAGTGAAAAGTGAAAGTAAAAAGGTAAAGGAGAAAATACAAGTGAAAAGTGAAAAATAAAAGTTGAAAGCAAATGTTAAAAGTAAATGCGGACTCCCCTGGTGGTCTGGTGGTTAAGACTCCACCCTTCCACTGTAGTGGGTGCGGGTTCCATCCCTGTCAGGGAAGTTCCACATGCCGGGAGGTGCAACCAAAAAAAAAAAAAAAAAAGTGAAAGCAAAAAGTAAGAGCTCCTTAGAAGTAAAAAGCTACCTAGAAGTAAAAAGTTAGAAGTAAAAAATGTGATCCATCACCTCAATAGGCTAAAGAAAAATCACATGATCATGTCAATAGATGCTGAAAAATAATTTTTTATATCCACATCCATAATGATAAAAATTCTCAGTAAGCTAAGAATAGAGGTGAACTTCCTCAATTTGATATATACATATACACAAAAAACCCTATGGCTAACATTACATTTAATGATGAGACATGAAGCTTTCCTACTAAGATCAGGAGTAAGGCAAGGATGTTCCCTCTCACCACTGCTTTTCAACATTATAGTGGAAGTCCTAGTTAATGCAGTAAGAAAAGGATATAGAAGGCATACAGACTGGGAAGGGAGAAATAAAACTGTTTTTGTTCATAGGTGACATGATCATCTGTGTGGAAAATTCTAAGGAATCAACAATAACAAAAAATCCTTATAAGAAAACACCTATAAACAATTATCATAAGGTTGCAGGATACAAAGTTAATATACAAAAGTCAATCACTTTCCTACACAGGTACACCTCGTTTCATTGTACTTTGCAGATATCATATTTTTAAATTGAAAGTTTGTGGTATTAAAATACTTTATTGCTAAAGAAATGGCAATTTCTTTAGAATATTGCATAAACTTAGTTGATAAAGCAGCAACAGGGTTTGAGAGGATTGACTCCAATTTTGAAAGTTCTACTGTGTGTAAAAAGCTAACAAACGCACTGCATGTTACAGAGAAACCATTCATGAAAAAGGAAGAGTCAATCGATGCAGCAAACTTTACTCTTGTTTTCTTTTAAGAAATTTTCACAGCCACCCCAACCTTTAGCAACCACCACTCTAGTCAATCAGCAGCCATCAACTCTGAGGCAAGATCCCCCACCAGCAAAAGGCTTACAACTCACTGAAGAGCTCAGCTGAGGGTTAGAATTTTTTTAGCAATAAAATATTTTTAGCTAAGGTATATGTACATTTTTTAAGATATGATGCCATTACACACTTAATAGAGTATAAGTATACAGTATACTACAATATAGTATAAACATAACCTTTATATGCTCTTGGAAACCAAACAACTCATGTGACTCACTTTATTGCATATTTACTTTATTGCAGTGGTCTGCAGTTGAACCTGTAATATCTCTGAGGTATGCCTGTGTACCAGTAATGAACAAGTGGAATGTGAAATTAAAAAACACACCACCACTTACATTAGCACCATTCCAAATGAAATACTTATGTAGAATCTAACAAAATATGTATAAGACCTATAAGAAGAAAATGACAAAACTGAAAAACTACAAAATTGTAAAACTACTCTTTTCTACCTGTCCTGTCTACCTGTCCAACTTTACCTTCACTCTTTTTGATCCTTTCCACCTTCGTTCTCACCCACATACTATACACTCTGACCATATGCAACTAATGCAACTGAAAGGTTGTACCATTTTTTATGTCTCTATGCCTTTGCACACACTATTCTAATAAGCTCTCACCAATAGTGACTGTTATTACCTATTATAAAGGACTATAGAAATATTAATATGCCCACTTTATGAAGAATAAAAATACAGAAGCTTAATTAAGATAATACAAGAAGTAAAGTATGTCAAAGTGATCTGAAGCACTCACAAAAGCAGGACCCTCTTCATCCTGAAACTGCTCTTGTCAGGGTCATCGACGGACTCTATCCTAAGGTCCCTTTTCTGCCCTCCATTTGCTTGACCTCTCGGTAGCACTGATCACTGTCCAGCTTCAATGACACTACATTCTCCTGGTCTTCCCCTTCCTCACTAGTCTGCCTAACTAATCTGCTTGCTTCTCTCCTACTTGACCTCTAAACATTAATGTAACCCAGGACTCCATTCTCAGCCCTCTTGTCCTCTGCTTTTCTCCACCTATGTTCACTTGTTGGACAATCTTATGTGTTCCCATGGTTTCAGATACCATCTGTCAATGACTCCCACATCATCGACGGACTCTATCCTAAGGTCCCTTTTCTGCCCTCCATTTGCTTGACCTCTCGGTAGCACTGATCACTGTCCAGCTTCAATGACACTACATTCTCCTGGTCTTCCCCTTCCTCACTAGTCTGCCTAACTAATCTGCTTGCTTCTCTCCTACTTGACCTCTAAACATTAATGTAACCCAGGACTCCATTCTCAGCCCTCTTGTCCTCTGCTTTTCTCCACCTATGTTCACTTGTTGGACAATCTTTTGTGTTCCCATGGTTTCAGATACCATCTGTCAATGACTCCCACATTTGGGTCACCAGCTCCTTCTCTTCTAGGCTCCAGATTCATTTATCCAACTGCCTATTTGACATTTTCTTTTGGAGATATTAAAGGCATTTCAAACTTTACATAATCAGAACAAAGCTTTCTGTCTACCCGCCCCCCTGCAAAAAATTTCTGTTCCTTCCATATCTTTTCATCTCAGTAAAATGGCCCCACAGTTGCTTATACCAAAAACCTAGGAATAGTCTTTAATGCCTTTGTTTGCCTCCCCTTCTATATCCAATTCATCAGGAAGTCTTATTGATACTACTTCCAAAATATATCCTGACTTCTCCTCCTTCAGCTCCCCTGGTACTATCCTATTTCCAAACTTTAGCATCTCCTGCCTAGACAGCCAAACAGCCTCCTAGCTGGACGCCATGTCTATACTCTTGTTCTTCCACAATTTGTTATTCATAGAGTAGTAGAAGTGATCTTTACAAAGTGTAAATTAAATGTCACTCTCTGGCTGAAGAATCCCTCAATCGCACCCCATTTCACTTAGAATAAAATGAAACCCTTCCCATGATCTACAACAATCTTGGTGATGTAACCCCTGCCAATTTCTCAAGCTCATCTGGCACTGCTCTCCCTCTTGCCCCTTACCCTCCAGCCACACTGGTCTTCTTTCTGTTCTATGAACTCCTCAAAATCATTCTCCACCTTTAGGCCTTTGCACTTTCTGTTCCCTCTACCTAGAATATTGTCCCCCAGATATCTGTGTGATTGGCTCCCTCTTGTCATTTAAATCTCAATTTGAATATCACCTATAAAAGCCAGTTCTTGAAAATCTTGCTGCTCTTATTTACAACAAGTCTCGTTTAAGTGATTGTGTGTATGGTGATTCTATAAAATAAAACAGGGAACACCTGAGGAGGACACAGTTTTGGAGAAAATGAGTTCAATTCAGAACCTGTTGAGTTTGAGATAGAATGCCACCAGGCATTTGAAATGGATGGGAAAGAGATATGATTGAACATGTAGTTACCAGTGCAGAGGGGGCAGCAGAAGGCATGAGAATTGGTAGGTTTGCCTCAGGAAATTAGAAAAGTTATAAAAGGACTGGTGGTAGAACACTATGAAATGATACCCATTCATTGATGAATATAGGAAATGGTTCCAAAAGGGCCTAGGGGTAAGAAGGAATAAGAAAACCAGTGAAGAATGCGTACACAAGGCAAAGGAGAAAGAGGTTTCCAGAAGAATGAAGTGATAAACTCCTATAAGAAATTGAAAGTGTAAATAAAACAAAAAGCATTCAATGTTTTTGGAAATGATTGATCATTGATGGCCTGGGCTAGAGCGTCAAGGTGAACTGCAATAGGTGAGAGAGAAAGAGTGTAGGTGATGATACTCGCCTGCTTCTTTTATCAAATGTCTCCTTCACCAGACTTTAAGCCCCATGAGGGTAGAGCCCAATCTTTCCAGTATAGTCATGTTTTCCAGAACTCACTACAGTGTGAGGCACCATAGGATACACCGCTACCCTCAAAAGCACTTACTCAGTGAATGAATGAAAGGGAGCAGCTGGTGGAGGAGCAGGGATAAGGAGAAGAAAGGAGAGAGAAATGGAGAAAGGAAGGGAAAAGAGGGAAAGAGAAAGCCAAACAAGGAAAGATGCAGCAGTGGGGAGATGGAATCTAATTGTTTTCAAGATTAGAACATATTGAGCATATTTATATGTGGAGGCAAAAATAAGCCAATAGGGAGAGTTTTCGGACACAGGAACGAGAAAGACAAATAGAAAGAGAAACCTCAGTGAGAGGGTAGGAGATGGGCTCAGAAACCAGAGGAAGGATGAATTTTATATTGATAATACAATGAAAATTAAGTTTCAGTAAGACCAGCAGAATGCCATTGATAAGTAAAGGGTGACTTTTAATTATTTCATTATACTAGTTTCCTACTGATTTAATCATGCAATTATGAGAAATAGCTATTATTTATATCCAATTTTAAATTCCTGATGAAATTCTTAATAACCCAGTTATCATTTATACTTGTTCCATCAGAATTTTAATTTTTAGAAAAACTTCCTACTTTAGCCATAAAACCTATAAGACCAAGAATAAAGAACAAATATGCTTAATTTTCACATAAAATAAATGGTTGAATCTCAAATTAAAAAAAAAAATTGTTCTGACTTGCCAGTTTCAGAACCAATAGAGACAGAAGAAACTGAGAAATAAGGTTCGTTGTTTGTTACAAAAAAGATTCCAGTCTAAGTCTCATCTATTTTAGTCCATGTCTTTTGAGGAATGTAAACTTCTCCCCACCTCCAGAAAAAAAAAAAAAAAGGAAGAAAAGAAACTGAACAGTTACTAAACTCTACTTCAGCATTGTTCTAATATAGCCAAATTTCTTGTTTACCGAAATTGAACTGTCCTAACATTTGGCCTGTATGTTCCTACTTAAAGGACAAGGCTCTACTGATTTCTTTGTGCGTTCTAAAACCTTATTTTGGCCTCACCCCTAACCCAAGGAAACAAATCTGAGTTTTACCTAATTTGAATCTTAAAGACAGGCAAGAAATACAAATTTATTTTATGCTTTAAAAACTTGGTGCCTGGGGCTTCCCTGGTGGTACAGTGGTTAAGAATCCACCTGCCAATGCAGGGGACACGGGTTTGAGCACTGGTCTGGGAAGATCCCACATGCCGTGGAGCAAGTAAGCCCATGTGCCACAACTACTGAGCCTGCACTCTAGAGCCCGTGAGCCACAACTACTGAAGCCTGTGAGCCACAACTACTGAAGCCCGTGTGCCATAACTACTGAAGCCTGTGTGCATAGAGCCCGTGCTCTGCAATGAGAGAAGCCAACACAATGAGAAGCCCACACACCGCAACAAAGAGTAGCCCCCACTTGTGGCAACTAGAGAAAGCCCGCACACAGCAACGAAGGCCCAATGCAGCCCAATATAAATAAATAAATAAATATTTTTTTAAAAGATAAAATAAAAACGTGGTGCCTAACTACGACCTAACATCAGATTCTTCATCTCTGTTTCATAGGGTATTTATCAGGGCTGACCTCAGAGTTCCCCCTTTTGTAAGAAGATAGTGAGGCTCAGGAAGTCAGTGACTTGACCACATGCCACTAGTTATCAACAAAATTAGGACTATCTCAGGTGTTCTGACTCCTCGCACCCTTCGTTTCCCACTACCTGTGGGTGCCCTTTTAAAGTACTTGCAAATACATGTGGCTAAAAAATTGTGTTTCCAAGGAATAGTGTATCCCATCTGGTTCTTCTAAAATAAATTTTGAATTCCATTTTTCCTTCATCTCAATCGCACCTACTTTCACTCATTCAGAAGGTGGCATCCTGTTTGTTGATAACCAGAGCCCGTGTTCCCATTTTGCCTTCTGGGCACCTCTTCAATCCCACCCCCAACCCCCCCACACACACACATAACTGAAGTGCAGGGGCTTTCACACTCCAGGATCTCTTTTGACCAATGGGAGCCACTGGATGCATTTTTCCACCTTTTGCTCCACACCCATAATAGCCCTGAACACAGTCTCTCCTAGACTCAAGCAAATTTCTTTTTCCTTAAGCTCCAGGAATAGTCTCTTGCATCTTTGAAACCATCGTTCCTTCTAATTCTTGTTTCTTTACAGAGTTGAAGTTAGGTTGCTGTGGTTCTCCTAGAGAGGAGAATGAAGAAGGGAAAAAAAGCAGGGAATGTAATGCTTATAAAAGCCTGACACGCGAGAGATGGGGCAGTGACCAGCTGTGACACAACAAAAAAACATCCTTTACTTACATTTCTCATCACACTGAAGGAAAAATAGAGACTCTGACAACACTTCTTTAAAATTTCCTTTAAATCCTTTTACAACTTCTCTCCTCAAACTTCTTTGGTGAAACTTCTCCGCCCAGCCGGACTTCAAAAGTTCAAACCCTCCCCCTCTTCAATTTTGATAACACTCTCATCTTAACTTTTTTTCTTAAAGTCCCTTCCCTCCACTTCCTGCCCTTTTGGCACTAACTCTGTGCCCCTTCTCCAAATCTCCCCCATAAACAACAATAACAATTTCAGAAGTTTTCTAGGAGTGAAAGTACCTTAGGATACACAGAATGAGTCAGGATTCGTGTTAGCGCAGTGGTTCTCAAAGCGTTGTCCCTGCGGCAGCATCAACGAGCACTGGAACTTGACAGAGACAGAAATGCTCAGGTCCCAACTGAAACCTACTTAGAAATGCCGGGGGTAGGGCCCAGCGAGCTCTTTTCACAAGCCCTCCAGGTGTTTCTGATGTGAGCTAAATTTTGAGGGTATAATAGTCATCATGGTCACCTGGTTCTCATTCAACAAACACAATGAGCATAGATCAGAACCCCCATGGAGCATTTAAGACCAACCCCCTAGAGACCAGTCTCAATTGCACTATGATGGGGCCCAGAGTTTCTAGATGATTTTACTGTTTGGCCAGGGTGCTGAAACATTGCAGTATCCTCAAATAAGAACTAACTAGGGAAACAATTTTTTACAGTTGTGGAGGGTTTCAGGAGTGGGGGAGAAAAGGGATGGTGCTGGTTTCCTGGTTTAAGTTCAAAATATTTAGCTATCTTTATAACCTTAATTCTAAAGTAATCATTAACATAAGTATGCAGCAAGACTGCATGTCCCATTTTTTAAATCTTGCTTCAATAAAATATATAAACGATCATTAGAATTTCTGAGCACATGTGATAGAACTGCTTAAAGTAAGTAAAACTATTCCGAGCATTGTGGACACCTAGATTGGCAACAGAGCACTTGTGGTTCATTGATGGCTGGCTGGGTGCCCTCCCCCTTAACAAATTTAGCAACCTTCAGGTCGGTGCCCTGGCCAACTGGCCTTCTCACACCCTCCTCTCAGCCCCCAATCCTTTGGAACACAACTACAATTCTGCTAATGTCTTCAAACAAAGGCATCATTTTATTCAGCTTTTATTAATAGCAGCAAGTGTTAGAGACTTTGTAGACTGAACCCCGTGGGGAAAAAGTTAGAGACCAGGTGTGGATTTAAGCATTATGCCACCTCATCAGGCCATTTTTCCACTTTCTTTTCATAAGGACCAAAATAGACAATGTAAAAAATACCAATTGCAATATTCCAAATGGAAATGAGACACTGCTTTGGGAGTTCACTAGTGAAGTTTATGTTTAGATAAAATAACAAAGAACCACACAAATCTCTACCTTTTCTGGCTTAATCTGCCTCCATTACTGCCCGCTGATTTGATTTGGGGATTTTGTTTTTTCTTTCAATTTAAGTAATCACCTGGCATGTAGCTAGAAATAGTATAAACGTTTTGTTTCAAGAAACTTAAAAGTTGACCCATGTATTCAATTTTTAGTATTTTTATCTTGGTTGCATGAATTACCCTGATTAGAAAATCAATTGCAACACAATTAGCCAAAAATCCCGTGTGTTATCTGATTACCCCATGAACAATGGCCAAGCTGCAGTTCAGAGAAAATTACCAAAAACATGTGGTATTTATAGGGAATTTGAGCACCAGCTTGTCTCTATGCCCAATGACAATAAAACACTTTAAATATCTATTCTGTGCTTGCAGTAGGTTAAATGAGCATGAAGAAATACATAAGAGGAGCACTGTGTCTATCCTCCAAGAGAAAGCACATCTGTTCTTTTGCTCACGATAAACAGTGCTGGGAATGGATACTCACTGCAAAAAGCTACCTGCTGAGAATTCCAAAAAATCTTGAACCTTGTCTTTGAAGTTATTTGCAAAACTCAGGGAAAACAGAAGTTGGGAGAAACACCGTAGAGAGATGGAACTTGAACTCTCCCCTCTGCAAACTACTGATGTGCAGAGCATGAAAGTAGCTGGGCAAGACATGGGCAAATTTGCATGAGGTGATTCCAGCCCCCTTCTGAGCTTCCAAGTGATTGACAACTGTCAGAGAACCCAGAAGGACTTAACCAAAGAAAGGCCCACTGGCAGGAAATAAAAACACACTGTGGTAGTAGAGAGACCAGCCAGGGAGCATGGCCGCTGCAACTAGTGGATCACCAGAGGGAGAGAGAGCTTCTAGGCCATGGTGGTGGCAGATCCCAGTCCTCAACCTGCCCAGGCGAGGCGCCCTCTTGGCTCAGGTGGCCCCAAGGCAGGGATCGCCATTAGACCCGTAAAATTAAAGCAGCAAAGTCCGCTCCAGCCACGTTTCTGAGGCTCGGCCAAAGGGCCTGCAAACCCTAAGATGATGCTTTTTGGTTTCTTAGAATAGATCAAATGTACACAGAAACCTCCAAGATCGAGTGATTCCTCCTCCCCTTTGAGTCACTATTACTAATAAAATTCTAATTCTAAGGAACTACAAAAGAGTAAAACTTGGAATTTAAAATATGACGGGCTTTTAAAGAACCTCTGCTGAAGGTAGATAACACCGTCAGCCCCGGAAGGCGAAACATGACTTCTTCCTTAACGCTTAGCTGTTTTCCAAGGAGTCTGCTGATTCGACAGCTATATTGAGCCAAAGTTAAAACTGGACTTTCTCTGCTTAAAATTACATGATTTTTGAATACAGCAAAGATGATTATCTAAATCTTGGTAGAATTGAAGGGCCAAAAGCAGGATACAGAGGAGGCAATGCTGAAGTGAATCTTGGAAGACGTGCATAAACTAGTCACATTATCAAAGGGCAGGATTGCTGGACCCAGAGAGGCAGCAAAAGGTAAAACCCTGAAACTTCAGCAGAGAAAAGTAAAAATATTTTGTGGCCACAAAAAGACCTTTAAGATGCTGATTATATATTGTATCATAAAAATAAAACCTACAGATTGTAGTTCATAATGTGAAAAATACAAATATAGACAATTAAAAACTCACAAAAATAGGCAACACTTACAAACTTCACCAGTAGTCAGATAGCACGTTCAGTGTTTTCCAGGCATCATCTCACTTGAACGTTTAGTAGTCCTGTAGGGTAGGTAATGGTATTACTTTCCCTTTAGAGATGAAAAAGCTGAAATCTGACAGAGCTCACCCTCCTGACCATGACATGATTATATGGCTTCATCGTTATAAACTCCTCCAAGGATAACCAGTGTACTAAGATCCCCAAAGATGTTTATCACCAAAGCACATGTAGTATGAGAATTAATTTCTCGGCACAAGTTGTAAAAGTGAATGCTTGGGCTCTCAGATCCCTCTATTTTTCACCACTTTTTTCTGGTACTTTACAATCTTTGATGATTTTTTTTTTTTTTTTTTTTTTGTGGTACGCGGGCCTCTCACTGTTGTGGCCCCTCCCGTTGCGGAGCACAGGCTCCGGACACGCAGGCTCAGCGGCCATAGCTCACGGGCCCAGCTGCTCTGCGGCATGTGGGATCTTCCCGGACCGGGGCACGAACCCGTGTCCCCTGCATCGGCAGGCGGACTCTTAACCACTGTGCCACCAGGGAAGCCCAATTTTTGATGATTTAATGCATTATTTTTTCCTCTGCATCTTTCTCAAATCACTTTCAGACTGCCAACTATACTTTTTGAATCAGTACATTTGGCTTAAGAGAAATGGGAACCAGAAAAAAAGATGTTTTGATGTTCTAGCATTTTTTTAACCACACGTTTTTTTAAAGCAACTGTAATCATTATACGGTAACTTTGAGTCCTGCTTTATTCATTTAAATTATAACATAAGAATTTCTTGCATTATTAAACACTCTTACAAAAACATTTGAATAGTTGATAGTATTCTCACAATTAACTAAATCATAGGCCTTTTAACCAATTCTCTGTCACGTGACAGACATAAAGCTAAATTTGAAGTATAAAATTTACCTTAGCTCTAGAGATCTAGAAACTAATCAGAGGGTACTGCTGTCAGAGTTGGTACCTGAAAGACTATTGCAATCAGTAAATTATATAGCCTGTCACACTTGATCCATTTTTACCATATTAACAGTGATTACATGTTTCTCCTGTTTCACTGGGAAATCAAATCATTGACTACAGCTGGCAATATTTTATTTTACATGGAACATGGCAGCTGGAGGAACGCCAGGCTAGCCTTGAAGAGGGCTTTAATTGATGCAAACATTTAGGGGCAATGTCTTGTGCTGGCTGAATTTCTTTCTTTGCTAACCTTCTACTTGGTGTCTGAATATTTTCAGAAGTACACACAAGAGTTACATACCCTTCACCGAGGCCAAAGGAGAACCCAGGAGCCCAACAAGCTTTACCCCAAGAATACAAAACAACCCTCTGACCATCCAGGATACGTCATAGGTACTTCTTAACAGCGGTGTTTGGAAACTCATTTGATCCCCTCAGGTTTTACAGCTGTTTCAAATCAATAAGTAAGGACAATAACTTCAGAGAACATACTTTGAATACCAGTAATTCTTGCTGCAGGATTTTTATAAGCAAGAATGAAATAAAAATGAGAAGAGAAAAAGAGAAATAAAAACTTTTCCTACCACTTTGGTTTATAAACTCTTCCTGACATGCACCATGTTTTACCTGAATCAATTGATTAAACAAAGAAAGGTTTATGTGTGAGTGAGAGAGATGCAGATTTACCAATATCATGTTTATTCATTCAGGAATATTAACATGTAGTTGCAATTGTTTTGTTATTAGAAAGAAATATCAAATCCATTCTACCCACATAATCCACAAAATTTGAATCAACATGTTGTATAATTTATAATTTTTCCTAAAGTTGATTCATTTTCATTGGGCACTGTAAGAAAACGAAAAAAAAAAAAGATCATAGGAAACATTCTCTAGGACATATCCTTGATTTACTAAAAATAGAGACAGACACAAAGAACCCAATCTTACTACAGCTGCTTTTTACTGCACACAACAAAGAATGCTGCTGTCTACAGTAAAGGCACACGTGAAAAAACAAAAATAGCCTTTAAAAAATTAAGTTATTACGGGCTTCCCTGGTGGTGAAGTGGTTGAGTCCGCCTGCCGATTCAGGGGACACGGGTTCGTGCCCCGGTGCGGGAGGATCCCACATGCCGCGGAGCGGCTGGGCCCGTGAGCAATGGCTGCTGAGCCTGCACGTCCGGAGCCTGTGCTCCGCAACGGGAGAAGCCACAACAGTGAGAGGCCCACATACAGCAAAAAAAAAAAAAAAAAGTTATTACAATATGTCAGACTTGAATCTTTAAAACACAATTGAGGTTCAACTGGAATCAGCTGATGAAAATATTTTTATTCTAATAAATAGCCATATACATACACATATACATATACACTTCTCACAAGTCTAGCCTTCTATGTTAATTTTAAAACTTTGATGTCAGCATTTTAATGCTTGTATATATTTTCACTATGTGCATGTCAACATAAGAATGATTGTAGGGGAAACACTGTCGCTCTCTGGAAAGAAGCTGAGGGTGGTCAGGAAGGCCTCTTTGAAGAGGAGTCACTTGAACAAAGATCTCAATGAAGTGAGGAGGCCAACCATGAGGAAATCTATGGAAGAATATTCCAGACAGGCAAAGCCTTTGCAACTGACATCTTCATCCCCATTTTACAGAGGAGAAAATTAAGACTCAGAGAAGTTGAGTAACTCATTAATAAATGGCAAAGTTGGAACTCAAAGCCATATCTTGGAAGACTAAATTTTATGCTCTTTTTGTATGACCACAAAATATTCATATTTTAAAATTTTCACCTGATGGAAGAATAACCCAATACGTATATGTGGACTTCGAATTTAAACATGTACCTTATCGAGAGGAGCTTCAAGATGGCAGAAGAGTAAGACGCGGTGATCACCTTCTTCTCCACAAATACATCAGAAATACATCTACATGTGGAACAGCTCCTATAGAACACCCACTGAACACTGGCAGAAGACCTCAGACCTCCCAAAAGGCAAGAAACTCCAAACGTACCTGGGTAGGGCAAAAGGAAAAAAGAATAACAGAGACAAAAGAATAGGGACGGGACCTGCACCAGTGGGAGAGAGCTGTGAAGGAGGAAATGTTTCCACACACTAGGAAGCCCCTTCGCGGGCAGAGACTACGGGTGGCAGAGGGGGAAGCTTCGGAGCCGCGGAGGAGAGCGCAGCAACAGGGGTGCTGAGGTCAAAGCGGAGAGATTCCCACACAGAGGATCGGTGCCGACCAGCACTCACCAGCCCGAGAGGCTTGTCTGCTCACCCGCCGGGGCGGGCGGGGGCTGGGAGCTGAGGCTCGGGCTTCGGTCGGAGCACAGGGAGAGGACTGGGGTTGGCGGCGTGAACACAGCCTGAAGGGGGCTAGTGTGCCGCGGCTAGCCAGGAGGGAGTCCGGGGAAAAGTCTGGAGCTGCAGAAGGAGCAAGAGACTTTTTCTTACCTCTATGTTTCCTGGTGCGCGAGGAGATTAACAGCACCACTTAAAGGAGCTCCAGAGACGGGCGCGAGCCACGGCTATCAGCGCAGACCCCAGAGACGGGCATGGGACGCTAAGGCTGCTGCTGCCGCCACCAAGAAGCCTGTGTGTGAGCACAGGTCACTCTCCACACCTCCCCTCCCAGGAGGGTCCCGTGATCCAGGGACAACTTCCCCGGGAGAACGCACGGCGCGCCTCAGGCTGGTGCAACATCATGCCGGCCTCTGCCGCCACAGGCTCGCCCCGCATTCCGTACCCCTCCCTCCCCCTGGACTGAGTGAGCCAGAGCCCCCGAATCAGCTGCTCCTTTAACCCAGTCCTGTCTGAGCGAAGAACAGACGCCCTCACGTGACCTACACGCAGAGGCGGGGCCAAATCGAAAGCTGAACCCCGGAAGCTGTGTGAACAAAGAAGAGAAAGGGAAATTTCTCCCAGCAGCCTCAGGAGCAGCGAATTAAATCTCCACAATCAATTTGATGTACCCTGCATCTGTGGAATACCTGAATAGACAATGAATCATCCTAAATGGAGGAGGTGGACTTTGGGAGCAAAGATATATATTTTTTTTCCATTTTTCTCTTTTTGTGAATATGTATGTGTATGCTTCTGTGTGTGATTTTGTGTGTATAGCTTTGCTTTTACCATTTGTCCTAGGTTTCTGTCCTTTTTTTTACTTAAAAATGTTTTTTCTTAATAATTATTATTAATATTATTATTATTATTATTTTTTTTTTTTTGCGGTACGTGAGCCTCACAATGCTGTGGTCTCTCCCGTTGTGGAGTACAGGCTCCGGATGCGCAGGCTTAGCGGCCATGGCTCACGGGCCCAGCTGCTCCGTGGCATGTGGGATCCTCCTGGACCAGGGCACGAACCCGAGTCCCCTGCATCAGCAGGCGGACTCTCAACCTCTGTGCCACCAGGGAAGCCCCCTTAATAATTATTTTTTACTTTTTATTTTAATAACTTTTAAAAATTTAATTTAATTTTATTTTATCTCCTTTCTTCCTTGCTTCCTTCCTTGCTTCCTTCCTTCCTTCCTTTCTTTCTTTCTTTCCTTCTTTCTTTCTTTCTTTCTTTCTATTTTTTCTCCCTTTTATTCTGAGCCGTGTGGATGAAAGGCTCTTGGTGCTCCAGCGAGGCATCAGGGTTGTGCCTCTGAGGTGGGAGACCCAACTTCAGGACACTGGTCCACAAGAGACCTCCCAGCTCCACGTAATATCAAACGGCTAAAATCTCCCAGGGATCTCCATCTCAACGCCAAGACCCAGCTTCACTCAACGACCAGCAAGCTACAGTGCTGGAAACCCTATGCCAAACAACTAGCAAGACAGGAACACAGCCCCACCCATTAGCATAGAGGCTGCCTAAAATCATAATAAGGCCACAGACACCCCACAACACACCACCAGACATGTACCTGCCCACCAGAAAGACAAGATCCAGCCTCATCCACCAGAACACAGGCACTAGTCCCCTCCACCAGGAAGCCTACACAACCCACTGAACCAACTTTAGCCACTGTGGACAGACACCAAAAATAACAGGAACTACGAACCTGCAGCCTGCGAAAAGGAGATCCCAAACGCAGTAAGTTAAGCAAAATGAGAAGACAGAGAAACACACAGCAGATGAAGGAGCAAGGCAAAAACCCACCAGACC
This sequence comes from Orcinus orca, assembly GCF_937001465.1. Taxonomy (NCBI): domain Eukaryota; kingdom Metazoa; phylum Chordata; class Mammalia; order Artiodactyla; family Delphinidae; genus Orcinus; species Orcinus orca. The sequence goes on from NC_064565.1 coordinate 70,193,081, forward strand.
TAACAAATGATGAGGAAATATGCAGTCTACCTGAAAAAGAATTCAGAATAATGATAGTAAAGATGATCCAAAATCTTGGAAATAGAATGGAGAAAATACAAGAAACGTTTAACAAGGACCTAGAAGAAATAAAGAGCAAACAAACAGAGATGAACAATGCAATAAATGAAATTTAAAATTCTCTAGAAGGGCTCAATAGCAGACTAACTGAGGCAGAAAAACAGATAAGTGACCTGGAAGATAAAATAGTGGAAATAACTACTGCAGAGCAGAACAAAGAAAAAAGAATGAAAAGAACTGAGGACAGTCTCAGAGACCTCTGGGACAACATTAAACGCACCAACATTCGAATTATAGGGGTCCCAGAAAAGCGAAAAAGAAAGGGACTGAGAAAATATTTGAATAGATTATAGTTGAAAACTTCCCTAATATGGGAAAGGAAATAGTTAATCAAGTCCAGGAAGCACAGAGAGTCCCATACAGGATAAATCTAAGGAGAAACAAACCAAGACACATATTAATCAAACTATCAAAAATTAAATACAAAGAAAAAATATTAAAAGCAGCAAGGGAAAAACAACAAATAAAACACAGGGGAATCCCCATACGGTTAACAGCTGATCTTTCAGCAGAAACTCTGCAAGCCAGAAGGGGGTAGCAGGACATATTTAAAGTGATGAAGGAGAAAAACCTACAGCCAAGATTACTCTACCCAGCAAGGATCTCATTCAGATTTGATGGAGAAATTAAAACCTTTACAGACAAGCAAAAGCTAAGAGAATTTAGCACCACCAAACCAGCTTTACAAAAACTGCTAAAGGAACTTCTCTAGGCAGGAAATACAAGAGAAAAAAAAGACCTACAATAACAAACCCAAAACAATTAAGAAAATGGGAATAGGAACATACATATCGATAATTACCTTAAATGTAAATGGATTAGATGCTTCAACCAAAAAACATAGACTGGCTGAATGGATACAAAGACAAGACCCACTGTCTTGTCTACAAGGGACCCACTTCAGACCTAGGGACACATACAGATTGAAAGTGAGGGGATGGAAAAAGATATTCCATGCAAATGGAAATCAAAAGAAAGCTGAGGTAGCAATTCTCATATCAGACAAAATAGACTTTAAAATAAAGAGTATTACAAGAGACAAAGAAGGACACTACATAATGATCAAGGGACCAACCCAAGAAGAAGATATAACAATTGTAAATATTTATGCACCCAACATAGGAGCACCTCAATACATAAGGCAAATACTAACAGCCATAAAAGGGGAAATCTAAAGTAACACATTCATAGTAGGGGACTTTAACACCCCACTTTCACCAATGGACAGATCATCCAAAATGAAAATAAATAAGGAAACACAAGCTTTAAATGATACATTAAACAAGATGGACTTAACTGATATTTATAGGACATTCCATCCAAAAACAACAGAATACACATTCTTCTCAAGTGCTCATGGAACATTCTCCAGGATAGATCATATCTTGAGTCACAAATCAAGCCTTGGTAAATTTAAGAAAATAGAAATCATATCAAGTATCTTTTCCAACCACAATGCTATGAGACTAGATATCAATTACAGGAAAATAATCTGTAAAAAATACAAGCACATGGAGGCTAAACAATACACTACTTAATAACCAAGAGATCACTGAAGAAATCAAAGAGGAGATCAAAAAATACCTAGACACAAATGACAATGGAGACACAACGACCCAAAACCTATGGGATGCAGCAAAAGCAGTTCTAAGAGGGAAGTTTATAGCAATACAATCCTACCTTAAGAAACAAGAAACATCTCAAATAAACAAGCTACCCTTACACCTAAAGCAATTAGAGAAAGAAGAACAAAAAACCCTCAAAGGTAGCAGAAGGAAAGAAAACATAAAGAAAAATGAAAAAAAAAACATAAAGATAAATGAAAAAGAAATGAAGGAAATGATAGCAAAGATCAATAAAACTAAAAGCTGGTTCTTTGAGAAGATAAACAAAATTGATAAACCATTAGCCAGACTCATCAAGAAAAAAATGGAGAAGACTCAAATCAATAGAATTAGAAATGAAAAAGAAGTAACAACTGACACTGCAGAAATACAAAGGATCATGAGAGATTACTACAAACAACTCTATGCCAATAAAATGGACAACCTGGAAGAAATGGACAAATTCTTAGAAATGCACAACTTCCGAGACTGAACCAGGAAGATATAGAAAATATGAACAGACCAAACACAAGCACTGAAATTGAAACTGTGATTAAAAATCTTCCAACAAACAAAAGTACAGGACCAGATGGCTTCACAGGCGAATTCTATCAAACATTTAGAGAAGAGCTAACACATATCCTTCTCAAACTCTTCCAAAATATAGCAGAGGGAAGAACACTCCCAACTCATTCTATGAGGCCACCATCACCCTGATACCAAAACCAGACAAAGATGTCACAAAGAAAGAAAACTACAGGCCAATATCACTGATGAACATAAATGCAAAAATCCTCAACAAAATACTAGCAAACAGAATCCAAGAGCACATTAAAAGGATCATACACCATGATCAAGTGGGGTTTATCCCAGGAATGCAAGGATTATTCAATATACACAAATCAATCAATGTGATACACCATATTAACAAATTGAAGGAGAAAAACCATATGATCATCTCAATCGATGCAGGGAAAGCTTTTGACAAAATTCAACACCCATTTATGATAAAAACCCTGCAGAAAGTTAGGCATAGAGGGAACTTTCCTCAACATAATAAAGGCCATATATGACAAACCCACAGCCAACATCATCCTCAGTGGTGAAAAACTGAAACCATTTCCACTAAGATCAGGAACAAGACAAGGTTGCCCAATCTCACCACTATTATTCAACATAGTTTTGGAAGTTATAGCCACAGCAATCAGAGAAGAAAAAGAAATAAAAGGAATCCAAATCAGAAAAGAAGTAAAGCTGTCACTGTTTGCAGATAACATGATACTATACATAGAGAAGCCTAAAGATGCTACCAGAAAACTACTAGAGCTAATCAGTGAATTTGGTAAAGTTGCAGGATACAAAATTAATGCACAGAAATCTCTAGCATTCCTATACCTAGTGATGAAAAATCTGAGAGTGAAATTAAGAAAACACTCCCATTTACCATTGCCACAAAAAGAATAAAATATCTAGGAATAAACCTACCTAAGGAGACAAAAGACCTGTAAGCAGAAAATTATAAGACACTTACAAAAGAAATTAAAGATGATACACATAGATGGAGAGATATACCATGTTCTTGGATTGGAAGAATCAACATTGTGAAAATGACTACTACCCAAAGCAATCTACAGCTTCAATACAATCCCGATCAAACTACCACTGGCATTTTTCACAGAACTAGAACAAAAAATTTCACAATTTGTATGGAAACACAAAAGACCCCGAATATCCAAAGCAATCTTGAAAAAGAAAAACAGAGCTGGAGGAATCAGGCTCCCTGACTTCAGACTGTACTACAAAGCTACAGTAATCAAGATAGTATGGTACTGGCACAAAAACAGAAATATAAATCAATAGAACAGGATAGAAAGCCCAGAGATAAACCCATGCACATATGGTCACCTTATCTTTGATAAAGTAGGCAAGAATATACAGTGGAGAAAAGATAGCCTCTTCAATAAGTGGTGCTGGGAAAACTGTACGGGTACATGTAAAAGTATGAAATTAGGACACTCCCTAACACTATACACAAAAATAAACTAAAAATGGATTAAAGAACTAAATGTAAGGCCAGACACTATCAAATTCTTAGAGGAAAGCATAGGCACAACACTCTATGACATAAATCACAGCAAGATCCTTTTTGATCCATCTCCTAGAGTAATGGAAATAAAAACAAAAATAAACAAATGGGACCTAATGAAACTTCAAAGCTTTTGCACAGAAAAGGAAACCATAAACAAGACCAAAAGACAACCCTCAGAATGGGAGAAAATATTTGCAAACAAAGCAACTGACAAAGGATTAATCTCCAAAATTTACAAGCAGCTCATGCAGCTCCATATCAAAAAAACAAACAGCCCAATCCAACAATGGGCAGAAGACCTAAATAGAAATTTCCCCAAAGAAAATATACAGATTGCCAACAAACATACGAAAGAATGCTCAACATCATTAATCATTAGAGAAATGCAAATCAAAACTACAATGAGTATCATCTCACACCAGTCAGAATGGCCATCATCAAAAAATCTACACACAATAAATGCTGGAGAGGGTGTGGAGAAAAGGGTACCCTTTTGTACTGTTGGTGGGAATGTTAATTGATACCGCCACTATGGAAAACAATATGGAGGTTCCTTAAAAAACTAAAAATAGAACTACCATACGACCCAGCAATCCCACTACTGGGCATATACCCTGAGAAAACCATAATTCAAAAAGAGTCATGTACCACAATGTTCATTGCAGCTCTATTTACAATAGCCAGGACATGGAAGCAACCTAAGTGTCCATTGACAGATGAATGGATAAAGAAGATGTGGCACATATATACAATGGAATGTTACTCAGCCATAAAAAGAAACGAAATTGAGTTATTTGTAGTGAGGTGGATGGACCTAGAGTCTGTCATACAGAGTAAAGTTAGTCAGAAAGAGAAAAACAAATACCGTATGCTAGCACATATATATGGAATCTATGAAAAAAAAATTCATGAAGAATCTAGGGGCAAGACGGGAATAAAGACACAGACCTACTAGAGAATGGACTTGAGGATATGGGGAGGGGCAAGGGTAAGCTGTGACAAAGTGAGAGAGTGGCATGGACATATATACACCACCAAACGTAAAATAGATACCTAGTGGGAAGCAGCCGCGTAGCACAGGGAGATCAGCTCGGTCCTTTGTGACCACCTAGAGCAGTGAGATAGGGAGGGTGGGAGGGAGGGAGATGCAAGAGGGAAGAGATATGGGGACATATGTATATGTATAACTGATTCACTTTGTTATAAAGCAGAAACTAACACACCATTGTAAAGCAATTATACTCCAATAAAGATGTTAAATTAAAAAAAAATGATTGTAAATTACTTACTTTCAATTTTAAATGTAGTGGTTAAAACGTCTTTTAATGAGGAACAATTTTTAAACTGTTCTATTTTTAGCAGCTTTCAAGGTTTTACATTCAGTATTTTCAAAATCTTACCTTTAAGAAAATGTTGACTGGCATTTTAAAATATGCCTCCAGATCCTATGAGCCATTTTTCATGGTCTCTCCTGGGTTATCCAGGTTAATAGGTAACCCTCGCTGTTACACACAGTACACCATCAGGGAACAGCTTTAGGGGTAAAATAAGTCTCATAGGAATTTTTTTCCGGGATTATTTCAATAACATCTCAAACCGAGATGTCTTAGGAGTTTAGAACAGTTTATAAATAACTTTAAGTAATAAAATATATGCCAAATTGTAACCTATTAGTAACAAGAGAATGACTTCACACAATTTTAAAAACCTGTAACTTCAGTTTATGTTACCATGCCACATCTACTTGCCAGCAAATGCAAACTGTATTTTATTAATTTATTTTTTACCTCAGCCTATAAGCCTGCAGTTCCGGCTTCCACGGGTGTCAAATGGAGCTGTTGTGTTCGTACAGTGTCTTTTGTACCATCACGTGTGGGAATTTAGTAACATTTTAGTAACCTTAGAAATAACAAAGAGGTAAGTATTCATTCAGTATAAATTCTGAGCATTAGCAGCTGGCCCAGGACTGCTAAAGTTATTAGAGTGTTTCATATCTGGTTCACTGTGTTTCCCCCTTGGTGAACTATGCGTTGAGGTAGGGTTCTCATGCTTGAGGCTAGGCAGCAGTTTATAGGGCAAAAGGCAACAGCACAATTTAACTTTTAGTTAAGTGTTTTTCCATAAATTGGGCCACACATTCTTACAAGCACCATTGCACACAGTTTGGTTCTGAGAAGATTTGCAAGCGTTTTGTGTGTCTTTTGTTAGTTCTGACATACAGTTTATCCTTGATTTAGCAGACTACAGTTACACAAGACTTTTCTTAATTGCTTTTCATGCACAGTTGGGAGAAACAGCAGGCAGCCTCTAAGTGAAGGTTTTGTGGCCCCGAAATGGTAGCTTGAAGGGCCTCCTTTCCTGTGTTTATTATTGACAATTCAATTAGCATGCCAAAGCAGCTGTGGGCTGCAGAAGGCGGGGTCAACGGAGTTGCAAAACAACTAATTTTATTAATATGCAAAGCAGAGGGACAAAATTGGCTGCGATGTATTTATGTCCTGTACTTACTGAAGAACACAACAGACAGGGGAAAGTCTAGCCAGTTTTCCCAGATTTAGATTAATCTTATGAAAAGGCACAAATTTAAGCTTATTTTCCCCCCCATTAGTGGCTGATGAAAGTTATCCATTTTCTCACTCTTCCAAGCTTTAACAAAAACCATACTTGGCAACAATGAGATAAAAGACCTCATACTCATTCAGGGTGTTCTTTTAATAAAAAGTGATTTTTTTTTAACTAAAGGCAGGCCAACAAGATAAGTTTCATATAAGGGTATTTCATGGACAATGCGTTCAACAATGATATTCAGGTAGCCATAAGCATACTGAATTGTTTAGTTGCTCATAGTAGTTTCAGTATAACTGGTGAGACAACCCAAACAGTGCCAACAGCTACATGTAGGTAGGTAAGCTGAGGGGACTCCAGGGGCAGAATGGGGGAAGCTCCTGAGGTGGAATCTGGCTCTGTAAGTGGATCTGGGGGCAGTTTCCAGACAGATGCTCCACGTTCTGCTGGTGCAGCCGCTCTCTGGAAGCCACGTGGCACTGGTTCCCTGGGGTGCCTGGTGAGCTCGGAGGTGACGGCTGCATCTCCAGGAATTTGGCATTGAGATTGGCTACAGCAGCAGGGTTGACCATCAGACCCTTGGCATGTCACAGCCAGAAGGAGGGAAGGGTCACTTTTCAGAGTTCACAGTTGGTGGCATTGGTGTCCCAGATGCTAACACTTTTTTTTTTTATAAGCTGAAACTTTTTATCCTTTATTTTATTTTTTGGCCACAGCATGTAGCTTGCAGTATCTTAGTTCCCCGACCAAGGATCGAACCCATTCCTCCTGCGATGGAAGTGCGGAGTCCTAACCACTGGACTGCCACGGTATTCTCATTAACACTTACTTCTAATGCCTTAGTTTGACTTTGGACATCACTCTTGGCTGATGGCTACAGAGAGTCTGAGCTGGAGGCAGAGACGTCACAAGGAAACAGCTTAGGGTGACTGTTCTTCCTGCTGTTTGATTTATATACCAAAAATTCTGCAATGGGCAGAATTTGAAACTGCATTACTTCTCTTTCCAGCACTATCAGCAAGGTCTCCTGAATCATTCCATTCTAATCCTGTCATAGTTTAGCCTCTTTTCCTACCTTTCTCTAAAATGTTTTTATCATGCCATTTCTTTGTACTTCTTTAGGCTTAACACCCTAATGTAAGCAACCCCAAAAGTATTAATTTCACCCCAAATGTTCTTATGTTGGCTTTCCTGTGGTGTTCGTCATCTTCTGCTACATTCCCCATGCCTACCTTTTTTTTCCCTGAGATTAGACTTCTCATCAAATACTACTAGGCTTCAAAATAAGTATTTCACAAATTGTGTGTGTGTGAGGGTAGTAGAGGACAGAAGTCCCACAAAGATAAGATATAAAAACTCCTAGATCGCCAACTCTCATCAAAAAACAGAAAAGAATCTGAAGAAAGGGGTTCTGAAATAAGATGGAAACTCATTCATATAAAATCCACTCTTGGAAGATTTCGTATAGAGTTGAATGCGGAGTTGACTGACATTCTTTACATTGCACAATTAGAGATGTCAGTCCCTAAGAACCTTACTTTGCAGCCTAATGATCTCCTTCTTGCATTCCATGTTTATTTCAGTGCCTGTGTATTTTCTAAAAGCCTAATGAATGAATGTAATTGTTTAAGAATAATATAACTTTTATTGCTTTTGCAACTACTGATTATGTTTACTGGTCTATATTCCCTAAGGAAAAGGTAAGAATTTTTTGTAAGACCAGCATAGCAGTTACTTTCTCCTTCCAATATCTTCACTTATAGTTCTTTGAAATTGTCTCTAATGCTACAGACACCATCACACACAAATATGGATTTGCCAGGACCCTAAACGCTCAGATTGTGTTTAATTATAGTTGACACTTTAGAACTTTCAGTTACACTTGGAAGAAATTAGAGAACCAGATTAGCCAATGCTTCTCTTCCCTGCTTATTTGCAAAAATGTGTCTTTAACTCTAGGAAAACATCTCCTAACTGAAATGTCCTAAAGTCAAGGTCTTAATTCACAGGCAAACACAATGTTGGCTACATTTCATGTATGCTTTCAAAGCCTGATCTGTTCATTGATTGGAATGATTCAGTGGCAGTCATATAATTGTTTCCCACAGGCTACTAAGAAATGTAAACTAACTCAGATAACAAGGTTAAAGTCTGATTTATGAAGATGGTACACATGCTTCACATACCTAATTCATTCCTGCACACTCAAGTGGGATTAAATAATGCAGAATCATGTCTAACTCCGTAATCCTGCTCTTACATCACCTTCAAAGAAATGTCAGCGTTGACATATTCACACATATAAAGCCCTATCCATTATATTAATAAATGCCTTCCTAGATATTCCTAATACAACTTGTTGTGATGATTGCAACCTTTTGGCAGTAATTCTTCCCACCTCCAATATCTTTTTTATTAGGTCATCTTTGACTTTTTTTTTTTTTTTTTTTGGCTGCGTTGGGTCTTCGTTGCTGTGTGCAGGCTTTCTCTACTCGTGGCGAGCGGGGACTACTCTTCGCTGCGGTGCACAGGCTTCTCATTGTGGTGGCTTCTCTTGTTGCGGAGCATGGGCTCTAGAGCACAGGCTCAGTAGTTGTGGCGCACGGGCTTAGTGGCTCCACGGCATGTGGGATCTTCCCGGACCAGGGCTCGAACCTGTGTCCCCTGCATTGGCAGGCGGATTCTTAACCACGGCACCACCAGGGAAGCCCCATCTTTGACTCTTTTCTCTTCCCAGCTCCCTATATCCAACTCATCAGCTAGGATTTCAAAATCTAACATGTATCTTAAATCTGTCCAGTTCCCTCCATAACCACTACAACCACTGCTCTAATCTCAGCACCATCTCTCGCCTGGAATATTGCCACAGTCTCCTTTCTCTAATCATGCTCCCAACCTCATATCAATTCTTATCGTCTAAGCAATCTTAAAAAACATAAATCTGATCATGTCATTTGCCTGCTTAGAATACTCCAATGGTTTTCCATATCATTTTGACACAAACCAAACTCCTTCATATGGCCACCATGGCCCTCTATGTTTGCCCCTGCTACCTTCCGCAACGTTCCCTCCTACCCTCTTTCTCTATTCCCCATTCTACTCCAAGTGGCTGGGCAATTTCCAGCTTTGGGATTTTCAAATGGCCCTTCAACCCAACTGGACTCCTCCCCCCGCATCAAGCATGGCAGGCTCCTTCCTATCCTATTGGAATCAACTAAAATGTCTCTTCTTCAGAGAAACCTTCCCTAACCACTAAGAATGAATTCAGACTTTGTGAGCCCTGAAGCTTACACAATTTGGGAGAAACTTTTTTAATGGGAAAATTTTAAATCTTAAATTTGTAAATCTTATAAAAACACACCATCATGGGACCCCTGTGGCTGGGACAAGTGAAGGGCCCTAAAGCTTAGCATCATAACCTTCACAGAGACTCTCACTCCATGACTACCATTGTCAAGCAGGTCCTTGCCATCCCCACCCCCACCTCCACCCCATGGCCTCTATCAGTGCATCCCCTTTACCCTTCTTAGCACTTCTCACAATTTGTCACTTGTCTCGTCTGCCCCCTGCATCAGACCATACCTTCCAGCAGGGCAGGTACCATGCAAAAACACCCACCACCAAACATCACATCAAAGTGCCACTGAATGAGTGGGTGACAAAGTGTCCTTTGAGATGAACAATGCTAGATAAATGTAAAGAACTATTTTACGATTTAAATTTGCATGTCATTAAAGCAGGCTGGTTTTCTGTCCCTCTGTCCCGTGAGAAGAACCTGGCAGTCCAGCGGTTAGGACTCCGCACTTCCACTGCAGGGGGCACAGGTTTGATCCCTGGTTGGGGAACTAAGATCCCACATGCTGTATGGTGTGGCCAAAAAAAAAAGAACCTTACAGTATGACATAATGCCTGGTATGGAGGAAACACTTGCTATGTCCTCTCTATCTACTCCAAGTCTCAGGAATTTTTAAGCCCACCTAATTTCCAGAGACAAAAAATCAGTTGTCCAAGAGAGTGGGCCTGGTTTGGGTCAGGATCACCATCCTCTGTGTTTTTGGGGTAGAGTTCTGCATCAACATGACTCTGGCTGTGGTGACACTAGTCAGGGGCCAGGTGCCAGCATCCTCTGGCATCCTCTTCCCAGGCTCAGGCCTCTCCTCTTTGGATATGTTTGTGTACCCGTTGCCTCGTTACATTCACATTTTTGTGTGTTGGCCTGTCCTCATCACCGCAAGACGTTTCCCCAGTCTCCAGGCTGAGGCTCTGAGAAGGGCATCATGGAAAGGGGCTGGAGTTTGTCTCCAAGGAGGGCTAACACCTGAACCCAGGTGTAGTTGGAGCTCACACACTCCTTCCTGAATTTGAAGGAGAAAAGTAGAACTTGAAATTTTTCTGACTTACTAAGATGATAGTCAACAAGTCTGAAATACTTTCCAATTTGGCTATTTAGTGTAAAGTATTAAACAAGTACTTGAAAAAAAAAAGCATAGTTTTTATAATTGTAGCTAAATATTTCATGTATCTTGACATTTTCTTGCACTAAAACCTGCAATGTAACCTGCCAATAGCAGGAAAAATTATTAAACCTTAGAATTATCTACCAATAGAAATCATTAAATGACTTCCAGCATACTCTTTTTGAATGGGAGAGATATAAATAAATCACTTTCTTAAATGGTTTAAATTTGGTTTTACCTAGACTAGACAAGGGTGAGTGGGGTTGCTCTCAAGTTTAGAATGCTACAAAAATCTCGTCTACCTTCCACTAAAAATCCCTCAAAGTCCTCAAAAAAGAATAAGCTGCACAAATCCAGAAATGACCTAGGTTCTTCTGTATTTATATGAACAACCTGCATTTCATTTGTTGAGTGACTCAGGATCTATGCTATTCATTTCTTTGTGGCAGGTTAAACAGTCAGCTGCAGTGTATATTTTATGGTTAAATTAACCTGAACTAGGTTAATTATGGTGGCAATTGAATCTCAGTCCTATACCTTGCAGACTGGACCTTGGTGAGACCATATTCCACTCTAAGCTACAGTGTATCAAACACAAACTTCTGACTGGAAGCAGTTTCAGAATCAATTTACATTCAAATAAAAAGGCACTCCAGTGAGAGGCACATCAAGATGTTTAAGTTATGGGGCATGTGGGGTTCATCAAGCAAGGAGAGCCGCTGTAAATCAAGCTTATGGTGAATGGGTTAAACATACAAGGGGGTTTTAGTGCGTGAGCAACACTTCCTAGTATCTTTTTCTAGTTTTAGCAACTTAAATGGAAATGTTAAGGAAACAGCAAGGAGTAAGTAAGGTTTTTACAAATGACAACTACCAACCATATTTATAGTTTTCCACTGGTCCTGTCATGCCAGCTTTAAAACTAAGGAATAACTAGCAGTAGGAACACATTTCAATATATACCAAACTAGAATGAATAGGAGGGAGGGCAAGAGAGAAATGAGGCCGGCAGTGTGAAGGGCTTTTAAAAAGAATTACCCTTTGTTCTTGCTTCTTTTGTAGATTCTACCATTTTGTATTATATGTGGATTTTTCCCTGCTGGATTATCCTATTCCACGTCTTACCTTCATTTCCTAGCCCTGAGCCTTGCAACAAAATAGGTGTTTGTTGAATGGGTGTGCAGTAACCAAAGTGGCACTCTCTGTCTGGATATCTAAGCACTCATTCACGCAGGACATTATTCCTAAAGAATGTGCCTTTGCAGGAAAAACAACAACAAAAATATTATTTGGTGGTCAAATGCATCCTATGAATAATTGTTTAAAGCAGGGAGACAAAACACCTCCCTTTCATAGCTCTCCCCTTTCAATCCCCTTTTCTTTACTCTAGGCACTCTGTGCTCTCGTGCAGCTTCTAGGGCCTCTTTTGGTCCTAGCTACTTAATTAATACTAAAGAAATGCTGACTTGATATGTTTCCCAAGCACTTGCATCTTAAGCAGATTCCTAAAGAGAACAATGTTCAACCCATAAATTGAATTTCTAATGGTAAAATTTTAGGCAAAGTCCCTTTTAAGCACAAATCTAACTTTTCTTAGTAGTTAATTTCTCTATGCTACCAAAACCACCTATTTCATTAAGTCCAACAAATGATAAAATAATTCAAACTAGTCTAGCATTTGACTAGATCCACAAAGATAGGCAAACTAAAACCCAAAGGCTAAATCCAGCCTACCCCCTTTTTTTTGTAAATACAGTTTTATTAGAACTCCACCATGCTCACTCATGTATGTATTGTCGAGTTTGCTTTTGAGCCTCAGTGGCAGAGCTTGCAACAGAGACTGTGTGACCCACAAAGCCTTAAGTATTTACTATGCAATCCCTGGGTTAGGTTGTTCCCTTCTTCAGCTGGCTCTTAGGTTATCTTCTATTTTTCCAGTATGTACTAGTCCAAGCCCTTGTGAGTTCTTCTTATTTCCAAGTTTCAGTAAAAGCTGCCTCTGTTTTGAGAACCCTCAGTGTGTAGCCTGGAATGCAGAGCCTGCACTTTTGAAACATAAACACTTTGTCTCGATATAATTTTAGTACTTCTGGAACTCCCTAGGAAATGAAAAACACCAAGAAGCTCCTCCGACAAAATTCAGCTCATATTGAGAACATGTATCTTTGCAAGAGGTCTCTTCTTGCTCACCTAAACCAGGAGCGAAAACCTTTTTTGGAGAGCCAAACTTTTTCCAATAACATTAAGAGAAAATTGTTTGACCTGCTTTGCTCCTTGATGTGAAATAATTTATTACTTATAATAGATAACAGTAAAGTATAAAAGTCCAATTCCACTTAAAAGTTGAAAGATTAAGTGAATTAATATGGAAGTTGACATCTCCATCGAGATGAACAGCATAAAGATATGAAGCTTTCTATGGTTTTATCATCCTCTATATTTAAAAGTGATTGGAGAAGTATTCTGGTTGATTTCCAAAATAAATCACATTTGAAATAACTTTGTATCAGTGATGTAAGAATTTGTAGAATTGAGTACTATGCTGTTTTTACAAAATCTTATCTTTTTCAAAATTGAATAAGTATTCATCTAGTCTCCTGATCATGTTGCTTTCTCAGCACATCTGCCTGGCTGGAGGAGGTAAACGAAGACGATTTCAATCATCTTTAACTTGAGGATGAGTTGGGGGGACTTTTTTTTGAGTCTGGCATCGTAAAGATGGAGGAGAGAGACCAGGACAGCGGGTAGGATCGCTTGGAAGCCGCTTTTCTTCTCCCGTTAAGCACTTGCGAGAGAACTGTTTGAGAGCTGAGTACCCATAAAGGTATTCAAGAGTAAAAGGTGGAATGATTCTGACACTTATTAAGCACCTCCCATGCTCTAGGCACTGCCCAACAGGCTCCACCCAGCTCAGCTCACCTGATCTTAAAACTTGGTAGTGTAGACTAAACAGCCAGTAAGTTGCAAAGTGAGAATTTGAATCCAGGTGCCTTAACAAAGCTCTTTTCAAGATGTGATAAGGGGACCATTTTTTTTTTTTTTTTTTTAAAGGGGACCATTTTGAATGACTGAATGTCTCTAAGGAAAAAGGAGTGAGGGCAGCTGTAGTTCCAGGTTGATGGCACTGCTGAGTGTTTACGTCAGGAAGCACTTAACTTTTTATGAGTAATTTCAAAGGTGAAGAACAGATAACTTGGGGAATAAGATGGTCTGAGGCCCAGCTCTGCTACTTACATAACTCTGAATTTCTAAATTCTTGATTTCTTCATCTGTAAAATGGAAATAACAATTCCTCCTTCACGGACTTTCAAGGATTACATGAGGTAATACACATGCCAAATGTTCTGCAGAGCACTCGAGCCACTGTTAGACATTATTATCCCTAAGAGGTAAATTATCAAAGGCATAACTATACTGTTTTTGGTAATATTAGTACAGCTGGCAACCATATTTTAAAATTCTATCGGTTGGATTTCAATAACAGTATTAGAAATCTCCGCTTTACCTCACTTTCACCCATGTTCTTGAAAGCTTGTATTATTAAAATATTAAAATTCAGTCTAAATAAACATCACTCTTGAAATATTTAATTTTTCATTTTACTTGTTGAAAGATAATAGCAAATAATTTCTTGCAGAAGACAATAAGTAGTGCTATTTACTTCATAGTGATTACAATTTTTGTATTTGCCTTCTTAATCTGTAACAGATGTGGAATGACATGGCTTTGTCTCACCCCACCTCCAATGCTCAGTGCAACATATGGCACTGAATCAGATTACACTCTGGACGTGACACAGTAAAATACTCACGTATCCATGAGGAGAATCCAAGTTTGCTGTTATTGTACTTTTTGCTAGTTTATTCAGCATGCGTCTAACATTTTTGGTGTTGTTATTTGGCTAGGAAAATTAAATCCTGAAAGTGAACAAAATTTTCCAAAGAAATGTTAAATTAATTTTGTAGATCTCAAGTTACTGACAAGGAGGCATATATATTAAATTTTTAGTGGCTTTGAAAGTTAATACTTGTCAGAAAAGCCTGTAGAGGGGCATTAATGAGATGTATTTGTATTACGGCAATTACAGAGTAGAAATAATTTTGCAGTCTGGTTAGAAACGTGACCATTAAGATAAAAAAATCATGTCATCCTCCAAAATAGGCCGTACATAATTTATTAATGGAGATATTGCAACTATCAAACTGAAAAAGCAAATGTACTTTATTCAGGGACCTTATACCGTTAGAAACTGTAGCTGACAGGCTCATACTGATGAGCAAAATGGAAGGTGGAAGAAAACACAGCTGAATCTAAAACTCTGGTCCTCTTTTGCTTATAAATATCACAACTCTATATGTATTGAACATAAATTGTCTCAAACCTCTACACAAATATTATTGCCCTCTCCCCAAAAAAGACACCTGCAGGAGCTGCAAACAGCTGTGGCTTTCATTGTACCTCAAAAGATTTTGCTACTTAAAATTCCTCTTACTATGGTTTGGAAGAGTTGATGACATTTTGTGGATTTGAGAAACCAATTCCTTTAAATCTCTTGCAGTCGGTTCTTGCCCTTCTTTCCTCATTAACATGAAAAAGGCATGAGAGAAACAGGAAGAGGCAGAAGTGCTAGTTTCCAGTCCTCAGTCTTTGAAGCTCAGGTTGAGGTCAGGAAGAGAGATACTGAGGTGAAGTTCATCCACTGTGGGACTTCACTACTACCCTGTGACACCCAAACTCCCCTTTGTGGGTTACAACAGCAGCACCTGGAAAGAAATGACCCTGTCTTAGCCATCTGAGAGTAAAGCCCAAAGGGCAGATGGTGAAAATACCTGAAAGCAACCATATGGCAGCTCAAAGACTATGTGGTCCTGATGTAGGCAAAGGTGAGAACTCCTTCTTCTGGGATTGTGGAAATTGTTGGGGTTTGGGGGTCAGTCAGGAGGCAGGGATGTTCTCTTACTTCCAAAAGAGGGAATTTAGATCAATTGTTATTTACCATTTTAGGAAACTTTTGTTCAGGAATGAATTTCATTCTTGCATGTTTGGCCTTGTAGAAGGAAACAGCACCATTTGCTTCATAAGTGTTTTCTTTTCAGCATACCACAGCTTAGAAATTTGGTTCTATTAATACTAATATCAAATATGTAAATTTAAGAGAATGAGACTGTCAAGTGATGGGCACAGGCTCTAAAGACCCCCTGCTGGAGGAAGAAGTGAGAGCATCATTTGTTCCCCATGGTCCCTGGGGGACCCCACTGCAGCTTGGGTAATGAGAATGAGCATTTGTTTCAAAAGTCAGAATCACCTCTCTCCTGACCACCATCATTCTTTTTATTAAGCATATTTTACTGAGCATTAAACAGCACAAATCCAAATGATAAAGTGCAGGCCACTGCACAGGCCTGTAATTCAGTTCAGCTTGGGTGTGAGTGTACGGACACACACCCCACGCTAACACACACAGACACACCCACACCCAGAATCTTGCACATTTTACCATCCTGCAACTACAGCATTTTAGAGAGCCCCATATCTTTAAAAAAATAACACCCTGGTGCATATGCGTACACACTTTCTTTTCCTGGTCAAATGCAGCAAGTGAGATTTATTTTAAAAGAAGAAGAAGAAAAAGACTTACACCAATGGGGTTATCTAAAAGGAAGCAGATTAAACAGAGCCATGCTGATAACAGCTGATGTCTGGTTATAACTCACTTCCCTAATGCTGATTAATATATTCACAAACAAATCGAATGTGTTGCCAAAAGAGAAACACTGCTGTTAACACCCCAACAGCTACTGGTTTCAGTTGTGCTTTTCGATCAGGCAAAATGCTCTTTCCCCAGCTCCTAACACTGTTTATTTTGCTTCCTGCCAATCTTGCAAATAATTCGTCTTGCGTGTCGTTTCCTCATAAATGCTTCCTGGTGCTTGATCACTTTGCCTGTGTGGCATTTGATTTCAAACTGCCATTTTACCTTTATAAACATTTAGAACTTTCTAAGCGTGAGGAGAATGCCCAAAAGGCATGCAAAAATGAGGCTGTAATTAGATCAGCAAAGTATGCCTTACAGCCTATCTAGCTTTCTGTGTATACCAGAAATCTCTCTTTGCATCCAATATTGCATTCCCAATCTGGGTGCAGAACAGTAAATTAACATTTACTCCAGCAAAGAGGCCCTGGTATCAATATGTTTAATTTATTATTATTGCAAAGGACAGTTTTCCCATGATTAGTGAAACAGAATACATAAAATATATTTAAGGATCTGCACCCAGACCACAAAAAAGGGGGGTAGGGATGGAGGGTAGGAGAAAAGCAGAAAATAAAAGAAAAAATAGAAGTAATATCAGTTACCACCTGATTTTTGTGGTTAAAAAATAGAATATGACGTGCAATAGTGCAATTTTCCTTTGCTAGTCCAGCAACGCAAGTCTTAATAGGAAGTCCACTGAGGATTTTCTGCATTTCAGGATTTAGTTGCGTGCTTGCCGGGAGTTAGAGTTCCTACCAGACTTCTGACTCTGAGTGGAATCACTATGGCTAGAATCACTTTTATTCAGTCCAAGATGACGGAGCTTCATATCCCAGCGCTGTGAAATTTAAAACAGAAAACGGTCACAAGCGCATATTACCAGGGTCATCACTTCTATTATTCTAACAACTGAGTAAGACTGCAAAATCAGATCTCAAAAGCATTTTACTACTTTTCCAAAAGTATAAAAATCTATATCTCAGGATAACAATGAGATGGATGCTATGTAAACATAATTCTTTTATTTGAAAAAGCACAAAATTGGCCACTTGTATCAGTAATGCTTTCATATCAAATCTTTAACTTAAAATATCCAATAAACGGTGACACAAATATACATTGATATCTGTGGGTATTTCCTGAGGTAACATACACAAGTCTAGTACTTCATGGGTGACCAACAAATGGAAGATTTACATAGAGAATTTGAAGAAAGGGCTACTTTTTATTTTCCTCTCTTATGACTTGTAAAAACACAGCCTTTTAAACCTGTGTGATTTGAGCAGTGAAAAAAATGAAAATGGGGGGAGGGGGTAGAGTCCCTTAAAAATATTTCCTAAATAATATCTACCAAGTGCAACAAAACAGAACAAAGTTCTGCCCTCATTCTACGTTTTACAAAGCAGACATCACCAATGTTTCTAATAACTACAATCAAGCTTATTAATATTTCATATTAACAATTTCAATAATGTTTACATTATTGAATATAATAATTTAAAAGGAAGTTATATTATGGTATTACAGGTAGTAAATAAGAATAAGGGCTACAGCAGTACTTCTTAAACTTCAATGAATATAGAAATAACTTGGAGATCTTGTTAAAATTGCAGATCCTCATTCAGTGGGTCTGGGATGGGGCCCAAGATTTTCATACCTAACAGGCTCCCAGGTGATGCCAGTGTTGCTGGTCCAGGGACCACACTTTGAGCAGCAAGGAGCTAATGTCAGATGGCCCAAGTTCAAATTCTAACTCCATCAGTTACCATTCGAAGATTCTTGGACTTACTAGACCTTATCATTTACATATTAGAATTAATTCTAGCATCTGCTTAGTGTTCTGAAGATTCACAGATAAAAATGTATAAAATTCTTAGTAGATAACAAATTCTCTATTTTCAATTACTGAAATTAGTGAAAGTAATTCTTCATTTTAGCACATTTAACTCCACAATCTTATTGGATTTTCATATTAAAAAAAAAAGTCTGAATTTCAGCTCCCCAAGGCAGGCCAAATATCTTGATTTGAACAACCTGCTATTACAGAGACTTAGGTTTAAAAAAAAAATTTGCATTGCAAAACCATAAAAAAGTCTTTATTTAATTCTTGATCTATCCCTGAGTGCAAAAAAAAAATCAGCTGAAAAGGACAACTCTTACTTTAAAAAAAACCAGTATCCTCCATAAAACTCTTTTTTTACATCTTCAGAACGGACTAGAAAACTACAGTAAGGATCTCAGTAATTCTAGCCAAAAGAGGTTTCCCATTCATGGTCTTTAACCCTGAGTTCTGTGTATGAATTAAAAATTGTTCAAGTTATTTCTTCCCTTCAGCATGTTTAAATCCAGACTGAAAATATAAATGAGTTCACAATAATAACTGTGAGTTCCCTGTAGAAAGCAATGGAAAATATCTTTGCCTTCCTAAGAAAAAGGACAAACACGCCATGTGTCCTGGGTCTTTACACGATGATAATTGTTTTGGTACCAAAAGAGAAGCAGCAAGCCGTGTTATATGCTTTGCAGCAATGATGTTGAAAGCTCTTCCAACTGGTACAGGAATTTAGGACAAATTCCTGTTCTGCATTAGCAAGCAGAAAACGGAATTAAAAGGACAGTAAGAGATTCCAATACACTGAAGAAGAGCTACTTTTTAACAGACAGCAAACAAATTGAAAAGAGATACAAATAGAGAATTCTCATGAGTCTGAACTTGAAATACATCTCACTTTTGACAAAATACTGGAGCGGAGGTGGGGGGGCGGGGGGAGGGGGAGGGATAGCTTTCTGGAGGGTATTTTCTCCCTGCAAAATAATGCCCTCTACGTTTCTCGTAGGTCACTTAAACTGAAATGTATCGGCTGTGTCAAGTGCCAGGTGTATAAGATAAACTGCCTGGGGGTGTTTAACTTACACTTGTAAATGTTTCCCAAGCCTTCAGACTCAGAGGGAAGAGGATATATTATGTTTGGTACAATTCCCACTCTCCCCTCCCCCCCTTTTTGCCCACCACACACACACACACACACACACACACACACACACACACACACACACACACACCGTTTTTGATTCTTTGCCCTTCTGTGCATACTACCCACATTCCTTTTGTTGAAACAGATTTGCTTAGTAAGAGGAAATGGAACCTTCTATAATAAGGTGATTTACTGTGATTTTTTAAAAAATGCATCACTTACAGAATCTAAGAGTCATTGGCTTAAAAATAAAGCTATGGGGCTTCCCTGGTGGCGCAGTGGTTGAGAGTCCGCCTGCCCATGCAGGGGATGCGGGTTCGTGCCCCGGTCCAGGAAGATCCCACATGCCTCAGAGCGGCTGGGCCCATGAGCCATGGCCACTGAGCCTGCGTGTCCGGAGCCTGCGCTCCGCAACGGGAGAGGCCACAACAGTGAGAGGCCCGCGTACCGCAAAAAAAAAAAAAAAGAAAACAATAAAGCTATGTTTCTGCTCTAAGGACCTAATTTGGTCAGATCTCTTATATACAGATGAATGTGGCTGCACCTTGTACATAGGAACTGGTGCCTATGCATTGGGACAATATTGGCAGTTTTGTACCCAAGCTTTATTCTCCCCTTCTTCTCTGACTCACAGAACTGCAATTGTTCAAGGAACCAACATATTCAGCTAAAAAAACTACATTTTCCAGCTTCTCTTGCAGCTAGGGATGGACAGGAGACCCAGTCCTAAGTAAAATTGCTAGGTAGGATGCTTGGAATCTATTTTTACCTCCCTTTTCTTTCTCCCTGAAATGTAGGTGTGATGTGGAGGTAGGGCAGCCATCCTGTGACGTCCAGCTAACCTTGAATATGGAAGCAATATCTTTGAAAATGACCGATCCGTAAGCTAGAGGGAGCCTGGAGCCTTAATGATAATGAGGAGCCACCAGAGCAGGGCTGGCCTAACTACAGCTAGACTTCCCATGGTGGGAAGTTAGACAGCTGTAGTTAGATCTCTGATACACACACAGAGAATTTGCTCCTTAAACGAAACAGACATTACAGACAAACTCAGTTCTTGGAATATTAAATATATATGTATCAGGTTTTAATATTTCTCATGAAGTTGAGGGCAGCTATTTTGTTTAAATGACTGTCTTTCTACTTTTATTTTCTGTTTATCATTTTGAACATAAAATTTAGGCTTACCTTAACTTTTTTACCAAGTCGATCCTTCCATTTCTCAGCAATAGAACCTTCCACCAACAGTAATCTATATTTTTAAAGAAGCAACCATTTTTGAAACATTAAAATATATTACTGAAAAGTACAAGGGATCATTGTCAGAAAGACTTACTGTTTATACTAGACTAGGACAGCCAAGTTTTAGAACAGTAATTCTAACTAATTGGGAGTCATGGACCCCTCTAAGAACAAATGAAGCTATGATCCCTCTCCCCAGAAAAATGCACACCCACAAATTTCCCACATATACTTTTGTATCCAATACATGAAATTGAAGGATCCAACTAAAACTGATCTTTAATCCCTCAGAAGGTAGACAGATCCCAAAGTAAGAACCCAGGAGTCATTATTCTGAATCCTTAAGGAGTGAATTACCTGGAGCGTTCCTCATCTTCATAGCCCATGATGAGATACTCTTCATTGACATTAAGTGGAGGACACAGGCAACCAGAGCTGGTGTAAAGGTTAACAGTGTCCCTTGGAATGTTTACCAGAGAAGCCTTTAAAATCTCCTTCACCTCCACTACTGCAGTCACATCATGGCACTTGATCTTCACTTCTTTAACTTTAGCCCGAATGACTGGATAAAAGACAATAAAGCTGATGTGGTAATATGATACACAATAGGCACCCCATTCAAAAAAGACACATAGGCTTCTTTCTAGTCAATTCATATCCACTTAATGCTCAAAGAATAGAGAGGAAAAGTCAACCATATATTTTCACCTTAGACAGTAGTGAGTGACACACTACACAACACACCTGCCCCCTTAATGTTCAGCCCTGATCCCCTTTGCATGTAAGTTTATATTTGTGTGTATATAAGCATACATATGTGCATGTATTTCATGGTGAGAAACCATTTAGATAATCAAAGATTGAATCTGGATGTAATTTTCCTTCAAAATTTCATTTTGGATGTGTGTATATGTATATGTGCAGTTTCAATGGTGCCAAGAAGAATTTAAACTATATTAATTTCACTATATGTAAAGACCTAGTACTTAAATATTCTTTGTTGCTTTGTCAGCATTCTTCTATAGGGTCTATTAACAGCTTTTCTAAAGAGTTGGGGTTTTCTTTAGCGTCATAAAGTTGTTCTGTTCTACGGTGTCCCCAAGCTTGTTCTTCAATCTTTCCACCTTCCTCATCTTAGCTCACTGTTCAGACATCTGCTCCTTTCTTCCTTTGTTTCAGTATAGATTATCTTTCATACCTTCCTTTAGGTATACTGCATTTTCTTTTTGAATAAAAACTGTCGCCACTCATGTGCTATGGAATGTGGTCTAATATGTCAATTGCATTAATTTACCTCTTTCAAGGGATATTCTAGCATCCAACTTATAAGACTCGGCTTGACTTCTCAATATAAAGACAAACTGCCTTAAAACTAATTCAGTTGCAAAGTCAAAGTATTTAACTCAGAATCTAGAAAGTACAGTTCTCCTTCTTTTCTGTATTTCTCTCCTTCGGAAGAGCCAAATTCTTTAGATTCCTACTTCTGGTAAATGAGCTTTTTACTTTTTTTTTCCTAAAGGGGGAGTTTGAAAAAGCCTAAGAAGAAGCAAAAATGTCAATTAGTAAGAAGCCAGTGGCTTTTGACCAGGCAGCCTCATTGCTCTAGTTCAATATCCATGGATATTATACACAGGAAAACACAACATAACCAAATGAATGTACTTTTTGAAAGCCTCTTAGGCATATATCTGTAAACTACCTTCATCTGAGTCCCTTCCCACATATTTTAGGGGTTTTGAACTACAAAGAAAAAAGTAATCCGTGAAAATATAAAGCCAGCTAATAAGCCATTGCCTCCCATCAATGCCCCAATTCCATACAGAAACTTATTCAATAACATTCCACCAGTACAAGACACATACAATAAAAATTAAGTTACTAATTCTAAAAACTTTAGGACAAAACCTCATTTTTGCTTCACAGGTATTTCAATCTTCAGAGAACTAGTTGTCTCAAGTATGAGAGCTTATACTAAGCAAAATGTAACTGCCCAGCTGTCCCTGCTTGGTGTGATTTGTGAGTGAAGGAGTCCCTTTTTATTAGTGTTCTACTCTTATTTTAACAAAAGATAAGATTGCCCTTTTTGAAATGTCATTTGGGAGAGTCAGATGATAGATTCACAACCCCAGCTAGCAGACATTTTTGTGCGTCCTGGCTTATGTGAATGTGCTTCATAGCATTCATCAACTATCACAGATTAGTGAACTGTGCAAACCTTCTCAAACTAATGATTTATTTACCCGGTGTGTCTACTATTTTCATTAGAAATTTTTAGCACATGTACCCACTCCAAAATAAATATCTCTCTACAAGACTTACTTTATTATTCAAGCAATTTTGTTAAAGCTCAAGAGCTTTAAACTGAATTAATCTGAATGAGGCAGAGGTTTTATCTGAATTATCAAATGCTCCCACCCCCACTTTGTTTTCTCAGTAGACACATGTAGATATTTAAGAAAGACAAAAATCAACATATTTTGGAATTTAAAATGTATTTTCTTTGCAGGGTTTTTCCTTCTATTTAATCATTTCAGTGCCTGCCTTCCCCAGAGAATCTCTGAGTAAGCCTCAGACAAGTGAAAATCCTTAAACTATGGGCAATCTAGTTATTGTTTGGCTATGAGAAAGAAATTGTTTGGCTATGAGAAAGAAAGAAAGAAAGAAAGAAATTTCCATTAACTGTGCTCTGTATCCCATTTTCGGTTGTAATTTTCACTCAGCTATCTCGTTGCTGATTTTCTCTTCCCCTGACTTGTACCCAGTAGTATTTTATCTTTTAACAAAAATAGCAGCACTAACCACTGCAGCACTAAGAAGGTTGGGTATAGTAAAAATTAATAAGTAAAATAAATATAAATTCAACTAAAATTCCCCAATATAAAATTTCTATCATGCTTTTGTTTTTAATATAACCGTACTTAAAAGTTCATATAGCATTTTTCAGTCTTACAAAGCTAATCTCCTAAAAATTAAGACTTCCTTTTTCTTGTGATATCTCATATCACTTTGTAGAGGAGAGGGTCCTCAGATGAGCAGCCAGGTAAACATTTCAACCTTGGAAAGTGTGTCTACCATTGGCTAAGAGAAACTATAGATTCCTCTAAAGATGTTAGTAAACAAAAAATAAAAATTGATTCCGTTGAAGAAAAACTTGAGAAACTAGGTATATTTATTTTAAAGAGATTTAACTACACTGAATCTTTTACTTGATACCTTTCAATACACAGTATTCTCAAAGATATCAAAGATTACTCTTACAGAGATTTACCCATTTCTCTCCATCCAATTCCCAAAATTATAAAAGCAGGATAAGTGTGCCGGGTATGTCCTATATTCTCTAAAGTAGGGCATGTAAACTCAATAATAAAGCCCTCATTTTAATAATGTAGGTGCATTTAAAAATCTATTTAATTGCCATGTTTATTCATTTACTCAGCATCGACAGAGACAGTAACATGAACTTTATTAATCTCATAAATGCCACAGGGGGAAAATCATAATAAAATGCCTATGGAATACAGCAAATACTGATTTGTTCCTTATTTTATCAACTGGAAAACTCTATTAATTGACCCTTTGAAATATAGCGGTAATTGATATTTGTGACTCTGAAGCATCCCAGTACCCAAAAGTAATTCTGAATAATCAAAGGAAAGACAACTTAGGTTCAATAATCATTGATAAAATAAGGATAATAGAACGTCTCATGGCGCAGTTGAGAAAATCACATAAGATAGTGTATAGAAACCGCCTAACAGTACTTGGCACAGAGGCAGCAGGCTTTTTCCTCCTCCAGTTAAATTTGTCAGCTACATTTAGATTGGTAGCTCTTCAATTAATATTTTGTTTATCAGAATACCACATGTCTAGGTCAGTCTAGATAACAAAACATTTCCTTAATTGAATACTAACAACTTTTGTGTTACTTTCAAACTCTGTCAATGTTTTCCATGAGTTAGACTGAAGAAACCCAGTTTGATTCTTTTAACCACTCATAACACATTGAAGTGCTCCTCTGTTTACCCCACTTACTGTTCACCCCCGTAAATCACAACTGATGACCCATTGCAGCTCCAGATCCTCCCTGGCCCGTCAGAAAGGGAAGGGTCCCTCCCATCTGTTTTGAAATGTATCTCTGTGTACTTAACTGCATGGTTCTAAGATGCCAGCAATGCTGCCTGATATGCTTCAAAAAAATCAAGCATTTGTTGAGAATGGTCCCCTTATGAGACCGTTTAGTTGTTTGGAACAGGGAGCGTTTGCTCTTAAAAGTTGTCCTTTTTGGGGCTACCCTGGTGGTGCAGTGGTTAAGAACCCACCTGCCAATGCAGGGGACACGGGTTTAAGCCCTGGTCCGGGAAGATTCCACATGCCGCAGAGCAACTAAGCCGGTGCACCACAATTACTGAGCCTGCGCTCTAGAGCCCGTGAGCCACAACTACTGAGCCCGCGTGCCACAACTACTGAAGCCCGCGCGCCTAGAGCTTGTGCTCCACGACAAGAGAAGCCACGGCAACGAGAAGCCTGCGCACCCCACGGAGCCCCCACTCGGGGCAACCAGAGAAAGCCCACACACAGCAATGAAGACCCAATGCAGCCAAAAAAAAAAAATCAATTAAATAAATCAATTTAAAAAAAAGTTGTCCTTGTTTGTTTTTAAGCCTCATTCTTACTTACACACACATACACATCCTTTCTTAACTCAGCAGTTTATAAATCAATCATGAAGTTATCCTTACCATAGTTGTAATTGTTTCGGAAATAGGTCTTCTGTGTAGCTCTGATAGGTTTACATTTGCAGCGTTCTAAAAAATATAACATTTTATCTATTATAAGCAAAACTTCAACATCAGCTTTCTTTTGTTTATGCACATTTTTTGGTAATATTAGATCCAAGTTCGGTAGCAAGGAGGCTCTTAGTAATTCTACGTGTCTGGTCTCTTTCTCCTGGAACTACATTCACGTTTATTCTAGATACATAGCCTCTTATTCAGTGTCAAATGCTCATAAGTTCCCATTCTCCAACAAACCACCCAGATCCTGAGGAAACACTTCATCACCATGCAGGAGGAGAGCATGACTCCAGAGTCCTGAAAGAGACATGCTTAGTGCTTGTGGCAGAAGAATCAATGCCAACTGAGAGGCAATTTATGCTTATGCTCAGGTAACTGGTTTACCCCTGTGCAAGATCACTTGCATTCATGGACATTTTACAGGTTACACAGCACCCCTCCAAATGTTAGTTTCCGGATCTAAAAGCAACTCAGTGAGATAAGCAGGTATTGTTATAACCCAGTGAACTTATTGAAGAGGCATGAGTTCCTTCTTTTTTATTTAATTTTTACTTTTTAAATTTTTAACTGAAGTATAAATGAGTTACAATATTATACTTGTTTCAGGTGTACACCATAGTGATTATCATGACTACCTTCTACAGGCAGAATAACTGCTATTAAACTCAATGGTATTTTTATGTTTATTGGCGGAAATTACTAGATACATATTTCAAAATGAGAAGTTCTGTGCTTTTTAAATATCTGGTGAGTGGTGACCAGAACACATATTCTATGTGACATAATACAGGTGTATGTAATAAACGTAATTATCTCAAAATGTTTCATGTATTGGATAAATCATTTAACATCTTGGAGAGTGGATTACTATATTGTTTATAGATTACTTAGCTAAGAAATACACAATATATATACATCATACATCATAATATATATACATCATAGCAAATTCTTAGTCATTAAAGTCAATATAAAAATAGGAAATAATACACAATTACCTTAGAAAGCATTTTAGTTTATGTAAAGATTTCTTTAAAATAGTACCCCTGAGAAAGCTTCATTGAAGATGAAATGGTATGTGTTTCTTCTATTTTCACACAGAAAAAGGAAAAATGAACACATGAACCACAGAAAAGAAGCCAACAAAAAATTTTTGTTTAAAAAGTGTTTTATGTTAGCATGGAGACTAATAAAAGGCAGAAGCTTTCCTTGACCATTTGACATTGTGTTTTCTAATCAAAATAAATGTTATTTCCAGTTGAACTCACAGATAACATGCTTTGAAGTAGTAGTCCCAAGGGATGTAACACCTCACTACCCGATTTTCAATTCTAGAAATAAGCGTCTCTACTGGGGACAGGTGCTGGTCTCCAAAGCAGAAGCAGCAGCACTGTTGTTCTCACCCAGGAGAGAAGTGAGGATGTCCTCAGGGCTACACACAGCAATTCTCTTGTTCTGCAGATAATTTTTAACACTGTTTT
The DNA here is from genome assembly GCF_937001465.1 of Orcinus orca. Taxonomy (NCBI): domain Eukaryota; kingdom Metazoa; phylum Chordata; class Mammalia; order Artiodactyla; family Delphinidae; genus Orcinus; species Orcinus orca. The sequence goes on from NC_064565.1 coordinate 70,220,162, forward strand.
TGTGGAAGAACAATCTCAGCTCAATAAACCATATGTAACATCAGTGCTGGTTGCTATTTTGAAGAAGACTCTTCAAAAAATAACTTTCTTATTAGCAAAACATTTGTATTCCCATTTAAAACAGAATAGAAAGTTATCTAGTTCTATTGTTTTATTTTGTACCAAAATATTACACATTTTTAAAAGAGAGATATTCTTGAGATTGACATTATTTCTGAAGAAATATATGTTATCGTCTTTGACTTACAAATTACCCTCACCCATATATAGATATGGATTTATGCTTTTCTACCTCTTTATATTTTTTTAATTAAAAAAATTATTTTTATTGGGGTATAGTTGTTTTACAATGTTGTGTTACTTTCTACTATACAGTGAAGTGGAGTTCCCTGTGCTATACAGTAGGTTCTTATTAGTTATCTATTTTATACATATTAGTGTATATATGTCAATCCCAATCTCCCAATTCACTTATGCTTTTCTATCTCTTTAAAAATAGATATTTATTAATGAATAGATATTTATTCATTAAAAATAATGAATATAGATAAATTATCTACATATTTGTAATTCTTCAGAAAATTGCACATGTTCTAATAAAAAATTCTTGGCAAAAATACACCAGCTGTTACTGGATTGCATCCAATATGTTGTTGTTACCATACAGCTTTGCTTGAAGCATAAAAAATGGATTCTAAAACACTTTCCAGGCAGAGATTTTTCAAAAAAATTATATCATAAAACAATTTAGGAAGATTTCAAGTAGGTGTTTCCACAACCATATGTACAACTACAGGGCTTCCCTGGTGGCGCAGTGGTTGAGAGTCCACCTGCTGATGCAGGGGACACGGGTTCGTGCCCTGGTCTGGGAAGATCCCACATGCCGCGGAGCGGCTGGGCCTGTGAGCCATGGCCACTGAGCCTGCGCGTCCGGAGCCTGTGCTCCGCAACGGGAGAGGCCACAGCAGTGAGAGGCCTGAGTACAGGAAAAAAAAAAAAAAAAAAAGCTTGAAACTCATATGTACAACTACATGTATTAGCTAGTCTCTTTCCTAATAGCTAATGACCTAAGTAATTATTTTCTTGGGACTAAATTTTGTTCCTCCTCAAAGCACTTGTTTCTCCTGCTGGCCTCAGAGGTGGCAATGCCATACTATATGTTTGAAAACTTTCCTATGCTCCAAACCTTAGCTCTTGCTATCAGCAAATATCTGTCTGGTTGAAGTAACTAGTAGCTCAAAAAATAACAGAGTAATAAGGAGGAGTGGAATTTTATATCTACAAGGCTCAAATACAGAAGAACTTTCACTTACTTATGCTAACTCAACTCAAACATTCATATCTGAAGGTTTTCATGAAAAGTGTATCTTAGATCAACATATCTGGAAGATTATCCCTTTTCTAAAGTATTTCTACCCACATCTACATATATGTCTCCAAAAGCCCAAGAACTGGGAAATGGACCAAAAAAAAAAATCATAGAGGAATACACTGCATGCATTATTTACTACATTTTTTTGTACCAGCCACCCTAAATCAGACTGCAACAGCTTCTTTTTATTTTACTACCAATAGTTGATTTCTCAGACTTTTTATTGGGCCAGTAGCATTATCATCATATCTACTTTAATTCACCAATAATTTTGTCACTAGAGTCCCTCCCCCAGCTTGCCAATGGCACAGGTCTATTATTTTACTGAGCTTTGCACAAAAGACCACTAGATATTGATTTGCTTGCATCCCACTGTTAAGAAGAAAAACATGTAAAGGAACTGCCTTGGTGCTCTTATCTAAGGAAAAAATACGGCAAAATTTAAAGGAGTTGGCTGTGACACAGTAAAGAAGTGACAAGGAGTTCTTCTAGTGTGGGGAAAGTTTTAATATTAGCAATTCATTCACCTCGAAGTCTAGAATTAAATATAACCTGAATCACAGGACAACATGCAATCCTATATCTCACAAGCATCTGTGGAGCACAACCAGGAAACTGTCTTGGGCAGCTTTCCCTCATATTCTCTAGTTAGATTCTCTCAGCTACTCTTCTAGAATCCAAGATCTCCTACTCCTCTGCTAATGAAACTGAAAACTGTTTATTATCCTAGTATGAACATGAGTTTACCACCCTAGAACACATAGGAGTTTGTGAAATTAACATGCCCAGTGCTGCACAGAACCTGGTCTGCAATTCAGGGGAGCTGCCCTATGGTGCACTGCAGTGCCTGAGCCAGGAACAGCTTCCCTGTCTCAACACTGGGGCTTCTGAGAAACAGTTCCGAGTGGGAAGTCATCACATCCTTCTTTATTCATTTTTTTTACACATAAAAAAAGAATCAGCTCATTTATTGAAAATACATAAAGACAATAGTCTTTTTTAAAGGGTTCCATGATTTTACAAGTATAAAAATTATAAGTACCTGACAATTATGAAATTTGATACTCACCGGACCTTAACTATTTAAGGCAACCTTGTTTGAGTTCAAGCTTAAGTGTGATATGACTTTCTAACTAACCCTGACCTTTGTTTGAAATTGACTTCTGTTGGGTCTTCTCCAGAGCTGTAAGACTATAATTAACTTTGGCAGATTCCAAAACCCCTATAACCTTTCATGTACCAGGACTTTGGAATACTACCATCTGTTAGTGAGTACTTTTTTGCTTTTTTTAAGGAAAAGGCCTTAGATCTGTGCTCAAGATTTATTTTCAAAAAGAAAATACAATTCTATTTGCATTACAATTTCTATTATAACTCTTTCAAGACGGACTCTAATCAGATCAGAGTTTAAATAATTTTAATTTGTACCAAATGAACTATATGTTTTATATTTGACCCTGAAAGCCCACTTGTCCACCTTCGCTCCATTTTAAGATGCATAGGAGCAGACCACAACAATTTTTAAAACAGATGTAAAAAATAAAATGTTATGATCCTTAACTATGACTTCTTTACTGAGATCCAGATCTATATTTTCAATTGCCTATAAATGGTGTCCATGAACCAGGCTTGAGTAATTATAAACATATGTCAATGTCCATCACACCATAAAATTGTCTTTCTTCTATAGAAATAGCGTTTTCTGACTCTACAACCCTGGGATAGCTATGCTTCTCTAAATATAAGATGGAAAAGGAAAAGAGAACTAACATTTGTTGAAGCCTTTGAGTCACTTACATATTAATTCATTCATTCTACAAATATTTATTGGGTGTCTATTACACGCCAAACTCTGTGCCAGGCATGTAGGATACCTGATGAGCAATACAGACAATTCAGAATAGGATACAGACATTGAACAAATAATTACACACGAAATAATTTATTTTCATATGTAATACATCTTATGAAAGAAAAGCACAATGTGCAGTGAGAACATACAATTTGATGATCTAAACTAGTCTGGTCTTCAAAGTCCTCTGAGGAAATGACATTAAAGCTTGAAACCTGAAAGATCAGCTGTAGCTATCTAGGCAGGAACTACATCTTTATACATAAGATAGTGAAGAAGAAGACCATAAAGGAGACTGAGAAGGCACATCCAAAGATGGGGAAGAAATACAGGAGAGTATAGAGTCAAAAAGCTGAAAGAAGATGGTGTTTCAAGAGAAAAGGAGAGCTCTCTTTGAGGAGAGCACCCTCAAAGCTCAGATGACTTAAGAGAGAAAGGGGTCCATTAAATTCAGTTGGCAAGGGGACTTCCCTGGCAGCCCAGTGGTTAAGACCTCGCGCTTCCACTGCAGGGGGCGTGGGTTTGATCTTGGGGAACTAAGATTGCGCATGCCGGGGGGCCAAAAAAAATTTTTAGTTGGCAAGGAAAACATGGGTGAAAGCCAGAGGGACACTCTATCCACTGCACAAGAAGAAAAAGGAGAGAGGGGTACTGATGTTGACAGCTTCTAAATCTGTTGCTGGGAGGATGAGAGTTTCCTCTGTTGGCGTTTACTTTCTCACTGAAGGATGAAGTCATCAGCTGCAGGGAATGAGAGGCTAAGAGAAGCAGGGTATGGAAGAGTAAGGAGAGAAGAGAAAGTATAAAAGAGTTATTTTGGGCTTCCCAGGTGGTGCAGTGGTTGAGAGTCCGCGTGCCGATGCAGGGGACACGGGTTCATGCCCCGGTGCGGGAGGATCCCACATACCGCGGAGCGGCTGGGCCCCTGAGCTCAAGGCTGCTGAGCCTGAGCGTCCGGAGCCTGTGCTCCGCAATGGGAGAGGCCACAGCAGTGAGAGACCCGCGTACCACAAAAAAACAAACAAAAAACCCAGTTATTTTATTGAGTGGAAAGGCAAACTTTCCAGAGAAACAAGGTAGGGTTGCTAAGCAATGTTAATCATGTATTTGAATTTTGTCTTGAACTTAAAGTAAAACCAGTCACCCTAGCCAAGTAATCTTCTCCAGCATCAGGAGTTGAGAATTTGCCAGGTGACTAAGGCAGAAGAAAAGATAGGCAAGGGAATTGAGGGTATTTTCAAGGGAATGATTATTACAATAGACTATGAAATCTCAGGTAGACAAGGAGGTTAGGGTTGAACAATAATAGTAAGCAGTATATGATGAATAGGTAGTCCCAGTGGAGTAACATTTTAGCAGTGATGATACTAAAGCAAATCTGCTGGAATGAAAAGAGATGGTAGGCAAAGAAGTGGATACTTGAAAGTAAGATTACAGAGCTGGCATCACTGCTAGATGGCAAGGTACAGAATGTGCCCATGGAAGTGGATGGCTGGGGTAGAACAAACAGGTTAGTGAAGTGAAGGAGTCAATGCACTAGACAGATGATCTACTTTATCATCAAAGTCATTAAAATGGCAACAGGGATGGGTGCCATGATGGAACATGTACAGATAGAGCTTAGTGCAGGGTGGGCAATGTATCATTTGGCCTTCTGGAAGTCAGTTTCACTACCCTTCTAGAAAAAAAGAGATGGTGAAACATCCCTAGATTCCACCCCTAGGACCACCTTCCCTCTTCCCAAAATTACAAGTCATGAAATGGACACTATATTGAAAATCTAGAGGATATTATTATTCCTGGTGCAGTAAGAAAAAAAAAAAACTAAAACAAACAAAAAAACAGAACCCTAATGTCCTGATCTCAATAATGAAGGAAAAATTTTAAAAAGAACAACAATGCATCTCTTACAGAATCAGGAACCATGTTGATCTGTACCACTAAGAAGATCTATACCACTGAGGCAGAGTCCAGGAAACACCATGGTTATAAAAGGATGGACTTTTATTGTGAGACACAGCTGGGTTTGAATGTAGGCTCCATCTCTTACTATTTTTGTAACTTTTAATATCTAAAAGGTGGTATCTTGCAGAATAACTGAGAGAATTAAATGAGATAATACACATAAAATACCTTTCACAGTACCTAGCACACCACAGACCATAAATGTCAGACTTATTTTTGTGCAAGATTCACTGGGAATCTTAATCCCTCATTTGTAAAGACCATTTAATGATTAAGATAAGCAATATTTTCCCAAGGCTCCTTGTCACCTACAGAACTGCGGTGCCTACCAAAAGTAAGCAAAGCGATCAGAATTTTTTCAGTAGTGCCTGACTCTGCTATTTTGATTCAGGTACACCAAGCTAATTTCTTTCCCGATGTAGGAAGTCCATTTGAACTATTATGTACACATCCAAAATCTGAAGGATCAAACTTAGCGAGCCAAAATGATCATGTATGTGGCCATTCTAATAAACATTAGTGCTAAAGAGCATGGCAAAATTAAGGGCACATGAGTTTAAATCCCATCTCTGTCCCTTCCTACTTATGTGGCCTTGGGCAAGTTACAAAACCCATTTCTACACTAATGCTGGCTACCTCAGAGGGTTATTGTAAGAATTTAAAGAGTAATTCACATAAAGAATTTGGCACAGAGCCTGGTACTTAATCATTGGATGTTAGCTAGTAGTAGTAGTAATATATAAGCAAACCAAAAAGATTGGAAGGAAGATACTTATGCAAATTCAAGAGCAGTTTATGAAACAGAAGAGATAATTTTCTAACAAAAAAATGATCTGTAAGTTTGAGGATAAAAATTTGCTAAATTTTCTCCTAGAGATAGAAACTTAATTTAGATGATTACATTTAGTTTGGGAGGAACTGTATAAAAAGAATAGAATTTAGAAATCATATTGGTATTATGCTCACACACAGGCATACTATTTCACAATAAAATGATACACAGAACTAAATGGGTAAATCTCAAAAGCATTATACAAAAAGAAAAGCAGCCAGTCACAAAAGAGTATGTACTGTATGATTCCACTTCCATGAAGCTGAAGAACAAACATTAATTTATGGTAATAAAAATCAGACCTATGCTCACCCCATGCTGGGGTAGGTGATTGACTCGGCACAAGGGAATTCTCAGGGGTGATGGATATGTTCTTTATCTGGATCTGGGTGATAGCTACATGGGTATATACATTTGTCAAAAGTCAATGTGCCATAGACTTAAGAATTGTGCATTTTACTGTAAGTACCATTGACATAAAAATTCATACTTATATGAATTCCTTTCATTTTTCCATAAAGTGTCATGACTTAGCAGCTGTTCATTACATGTTTAAAATAATATTTATTTCCTAAACATATACATTGGGCAAAAATATCATATTAGATTCTATTTTGGATTAGAGCAGTATGTGGAAAAGGCAGTGAAGTTGATTGGTGAACTCAGGTAATATAATCAGGCTTTAAAAAGCAAAACTAACATTCGCTTAATTTAGCTCAAAAAACAAACCTCGAACATTGTAATAAAGATCTCAATTCATAGTAATTTGCACTTTGTAAAAGGGACTTGCTTAAGATTGAGGGAACTGACACTATATTAATATGAAAAGGAAATTTAGTTTTATTCCTTTAGGATTTATGTCACAGGAAATTTTTAAATAAACTGTCTTTCAGAAGGTTTCTGGATCCACAAGTCATTCAGGATATACAAAATGTAGAGAACCAATGTGATATGCCTGTTTTCTCCTGTGAGATCTGAAGTGTTAGTTTTGTGATATATAAAAGAGGTCAATTAAGAGGGAATTCCCTGGCAGTCCAGTGGTTAGGACACTGCCGAGGGCCCTGGTTCAATCCCTAGTCGGGGAAGTAAGAACCCCTCAAGCCACTCAGTATGGCTAAAAAAATAAAAAGGTCAATTAAGAGAAAAGCAAAGTGGGTCTTTCAGAACATCATGCATCCACTCAATGTCAACCACACAGAAAAGAGGTGGGAGAAAAGGATAGTGCAGTCAACTGTTCACTCCTTCACTCCCTCCCTGTTCTTGGCATCAAGTATGCCTGGTACAAGGGGTGGTCATTAACTTTTTGATGAAAGGTGGGTGGATGGACTAATAAGTTTATTGGTAGATGGACTATGAAGTTTCAGTACTGGGGATCTGGGAAAACAATGGTGCCACATACTAAAACAAAAGTTGCAAGGAGTAAATTTTTAATGAAAAGAAAATTATTAAATAATGTAGTATTTGAAGTACAAATAGGCTGCCCAGGTGGAAGTGTTTACTGGAGGAGAAATGTGGAACTCTACCTGCGAGAGTGATCAGAACTGTCACAAGAGTGATAATTAGGCCTATGTGGCTGAATGACTTCCAACAGGAAGAACTCATTGTAAGAAGCAGAGGTCAAGCACGGAAACTTGGGGAATGCCCATGGCTGGCGAACAGGAGGAAAAGAACTAGGACAATTTGGGTAATAGCTCAGGGAGAAGAATACTTAGGAATAAGTATTAATCAAAAGTGTCCAGGGACTTCCTTGGTGGTGCAGTGGTTGAGAATCTGCCTGCCAGTGCATGGGACATGGGTTTGATCCCTGGTCCGGGAAGATCCCACATGCCATGGAGCAACTAAGCCCATATGCCACAACTACTGAGCCTGCGCTCTAGAGCCCGTGAGCCACAACTACTGAAGCCTGCGTGCCCTAGATCCTATGCACGACAACTACTGAGCCCACACGCCGCAACTGCTGAAGCCCACACCCTCTAGGGCCCGTGTGCCACAACTACTGAGCCCACGTACTGCAACTACTGAAGCCCTTGTTACCTAGAGCCCGTGTTCCGCAACAAGAGAAGCCACCGCAATGAGAAGCCTGTGCACCACAATGAAGAGTAGCCCCAGCGCAACTAGAGAAAGCCTACTTGCAGCACCAAAGACCCAACACAGCCAAAAAAGAAAAGTGTCCAATACTGGAAAGCAGTGAAAAAAGCATATATTTGTAAGCTACTATATAATTACAAAATACGATTTTTATCTATCCTAATTTTATTTTCAAATAAAGGGTAGAAGTTGCCACAAGTGAAGTCAGCCTCTGTAGTCAGTATACATTTGCACCAAAGGAAAAAAAAAATTGGACTCCTTCCCAAAATTAGTAGGAAGCCAAAGGGGAGGAAATAAATTTGGAGAAGGAAAGAGAGAGAATGGGTCTATACTACCCAAGCTAGGCATTGGTCATCCCAATAAAAGGGGTGGGGGGGCGTTGCCACGGCAGGCCTGGCAGGTGCAGGCAATCAAGAATCACGTTACTCAGCTGCTCAGAGGAATTTCTCAGAAGCACCTTGGAAAAAGGGTCAGGAAGGTGTTAGTGAAAACTGGGAGAGTACCCAACTTAACATCAGCAGATATTACTCATGTTTCCCTAATTTGAAAATATATCAGATATGGGACTTCCCTGGCGGTCCAGTGGTTAAGACTTCGCCTTCCAATGCAGGCTGTGCAGGTTCGATCCCTGGTCAGGGAGCTGGGATCCTATGTACCTCCTGGCCAGAAAACCAAAACGTAAAACAGAAGCAATATTGTAACAAACTCAATAAAGACTTTAAAAATGGTCCACATCAAAAAAAAAAATCTTAAAAAAAAATTTTTTTTTTAAAGAAAATATATCAGAATTCAGCAGTCAATATGATCTGATTTTATATTAAAAAAACAGACCCAGAATAACAGGTTAAGTAATTTGGTCATGCTTACACAGTTAATTAGTGTCAGAATTTACTAACTATATCACCTCTTTGGGGAAATTTGTGTTTTTCAAATACAAAAGCTCATAAATTGGTCACCATCACCAAGTAGAAAACTGGGGAGGGGGGGCGGGATTCTTTTTCAGAATTGTTTTAATAAACAACATATCTTTTCATTGCACCATTTGAATACCTGCCTTAATTTCCTGTGTTGATTTGACAGACGAAGTGACTCAGCAGAATAGAACTAAAATTGTTTTTCTCCATATTCCATGTTATGGAAACTAGAGAGAATGTACACCTTATTATGATAGTGGATTTACAACAGCAAAACACACTCACAAACTGGAAGCTGCTCAGACAGTCACTATCTCCCAAAAAAGAAGACTGTTAGCCTTTGAGGCAAAGGATAAATTAACTGGAGAGAAAGAATTTCATTTCCAGATTCCAGACAGAAACAGCTTGACACTTTTGAAAGAGGGGGTTATGAAGGTTACAATGTTTTTGTGTCTTCCTCATTTCCTGCTTTATCATAATCAACCTCAGCTGTTACATTACTCCAAAGCACAAAATTTTGAGTGTGAACAAATTTTCTTTTCTTTTGGAACATGTGACTATGTCAGTGTGTTTCTTCACAAGCAAATGAGCTTGGTTTTGCCTCCCTGTTAATTTGTTTTCATCACTCCCATTATACCAGGGGACAGGAAAACATTTATAAAAGAGAAACAGTAAACACTGAACCCTGGAACACTGTATTCATTCTAGGTAGTTTTACACATTGAACTATCTTTGTGTATGAATGTATAGTGTCATTAATGTCTTCTCTCTTTCACACACTGAAGTGCTATATTATTCTAACCATAAGTTCTAGACAAATTGATAGCACATGCATGCTCTTGGCCTGAAATTTTGACTCACTAATTGTACTATATACTAATGAGGTTTTCTGTTTGTTTTCAGCAAACGTGAATAGCAGGAGTGATCCTTAAAATAGCACCACTACTGGACACCAGTGATTTCCAGCTAATTTTATGACACTATAAGAACACTCAATTACATTAAAAAGGTAACAACATAATTCTAAATAAATCATTTTAATTCACTTGTGTTTTTTAAGAGATAAATGTTTGTTTGGTGCACACTGCCTCATGTCAAATACTTGTCACTCTGATAAGATTCAGTGGAAATCAACAGTGAAAACTCTTCCAATCTAATGAAAATTGATGTTTCAAATTTATTTACAACTTACTAAAGATTCCACTTCCACCTATAAAACACCTTACAAGGCAGTACATACAGACCCAAACCAGTGCACATTACTATTTCCAGAAAGTAAAAAAGAAGTATACAGTAACTAACTGTAGTTGTTCCTGCAGAAACAAATGCAGCATTAGTCGTAGTAAAAAAACAAAACAAAACTAGAAACAGTGCAAACGTCCAGGAACATTAGAATGAATAAATGAAGTGTGGTATACTCACATGATAGAAAACTATATAGCAATGAAAATTTAGAAGTTCTGCTATACACAGCATAATGAAGAACAAAGGAAGCCCCACACACGCACGCACACATGCACACACACTATATATATATTAGGATTCCATTCATAAAAGTTGAAAATCAGGCAAAATTAATCTATGCTGTTAGAATTTCTGCTAGTGGTTACCTCTGGGAAAAAAGGTGGAAGTAGTGGTTTGGAAGAGGCACAAGGAAGTGTTTCTGGAGTGCTGGTAATGGTATACATCTTGATCTGTGCAGTGGTTACATACGAGTGTTTATTTTGTGAAAAGGCACTGGGCTGCATGCTTATGATTTGTGCCTTTTCTGCACGTATGCCATACTTCACTTAAAGGTTTATTTTATGGAAGGATGGAGTAAGGAGACTCCATCATGTCTCTCCCACTGAACACAGTTATCAAACAGAACGCAAGATGTTGCTACTTAAGGACTCTGAAAAGTAAACAGTAGCAGGAAGTTTGAGGAGAAGCTCAGTACCATCAGACTGATAGTGGGTTCATCATTCTTTCCACCTCTGGTACCTCCCAGCCTGGTTTCAACACAGCCAGGAAGTAGGTATCATGCAGAGTCCTCCAGGAAAAGCCCCCTGGTTCTGACTCAGGAAGTCAGAAATGGTCTCCTAACACTCCATTCTCTTCTATCCCCATCTCTGAAGCAATCATGGGACAGTGGTGGCAGCAACAGCTGCTGCAAGGGAGGTCCTTGGAAGCCTAAAATGCCGATGGAGGGGAACCTTCCTTTCTGATTGGATGACATGTGGTGTCAAGAGACTGGGACAAACCCCCATTGCTTTGTCCTCCACCACTTGGCCCCTGATACAGAAGAAGTCACAGGAAGTATATCACAGAGTGGGATAAATAAAGCTCCAGCTTTCTGGCCAAAGGACAAAAAGGGGGAGCCCCCAGGGAACAGAAAAGTACTAAGGCAATCACAGAGAAGGAGGAGCTTGGGAAATGATCCCATAAAAATACTTATGAACTGCTGGGCTCACCCCTGGGTATATGTGAATCTGACACTAAACAGTACACTATAGACTTTGAAAACTCGACTATGGTATAAATCACAGCCCTGATCTCACACTGGCCACTGAGTAGTGTACACATGGGATAGATCTGAAAGGCACTGCAAATGCCTTTGGAAGTGGAACTGATATTGAAATCACAACCCACAGAAGACTAGTCAGAATTTGCAGCCTAACCCAGTTAGGTAGACTGCTGCTAGAACAAAAATATCACCATTCCCCATATGATTTTAAGGACCCAAAGTCTTAGAACATAATATTCAAAGTGTCCAGAATCTAATAAAAAATTACTCTGCCCATGAAGAACCAGGAAAATCTCAATCTGTATGGGAAAAGACAATCAGATGACACAAATGTTGAAATTATCCACCCATGATTTTAAGGCAGTTTTATAAAAATTCCGCAAAAAGTAATGGTGAACACCCTTGAAGTGAAGGGAAAGATAGAAAGTCTCAACAATGAAATTCAGGATATAATAAAGAACCAAGAGGAAATCTTAATTTTGAAAATTACAATAACGGAAATTTAAAAGTTCACTGGATGGGCTCAACAGCAGAATGGAGAGGACTAAGGCAGGAGTCAGTAAACTTGAAGACAGGCTGATAGAAACTATCCAATGTAAAGAACAGAGGAAGGCTGGGAGGGAATGAACAGAGCCTCTGGGACCTGTGGGAAATATCAAAAGGTCTAAAATTCATATCATCATCAACTCACAAGTGGAGGAGAATGTGGTATAAAATATTTTTTGAAGAAATAATTGCTGAAAGCTTCCCAAATTTGAGAAAAGGTATAAACTTATAGATACAAGAAGCTCAATTAACCCTAAACAGGATAAACCCAAAGAAATCAATGTCCAGACATACTGTAATCAAACCGCTAAAAAGTAAAGACAAAGAAAACATTATTGAAAGCAACCAGAGAAATCTGATGCATTACTTACAGGAGAACAACGATCTGAATGACAACCAATTTCCCATGAGAAACACTGAGGACAGAAGTAAATGAACTAACATTTCTTAAGGACTGAATGAACTGCCAACCCAGAATTCTATATCCAATGAAAATATCCTTCAGGAATGAATACGAGATGAAGACATTTTTAGATGAAGGAAAACTGATAGAATCTGCTGCCACCAGAACTGCTCTAAAAGAAGTATAAAGGAAGTTCTTCAGACACAAGGGAAATGATACTAGAACATCAGGGAAGAAGGAAGAACAACAGAAATTATAAACATCTGTATAAATACAGTAGGCTATTTTTCTCCTCTTGAGCTGTTTAAAACATATTTAATGTTTGAAAGAAACATGAATGGTTCAAAGAGAGAATACTACATTGTCTCATGGAAAGATATATATATATATATATATATCTATCTATCTATCTATCTCTCAGACAGACACATACATGGGTGTGTCTGTGTGTGTGTGTGTGTGTACACATGTGCACATGAGAGAGAGAGAGAGAGAGAGAATGAGAGAGAGATACATTCAAATAACCCAAGAGAAAGCTAGGAAATTGGAAACAGGAATGAAAAAGAGAGGGAACAAACATAAAACAAATAAAATAGTGGCTCTGAATACAAAGATATTAATAATTACAGCAGATGTAAATGATCTAAATATACTAATCAAAAGACAAAGGTTGACAGAATGGATAGAAAACCAACACCAACAAAAAAACCAACTATGTGATGTCTAGAAGAAATTTAAAACATAATGATGTAGGTAAGTTAAAAGTAAAAGGATAGAAAAAGATACACCTTGCAAACACTAATCAAAAGAAAACTGGAGTAGCTATATTAACATAAAACAAAATAGACTTTAGAAAAAAGAAAATTACCAGAGATAAAGAGGAACATTGCATCATGAAAAGGGTCAGTTCACCAATAAGACATAAAAATATTAAATGTGTACACACCAAATAATATCACCTTTGACTTCATGGAACAAAACTGACAGAACTGAAAAAAGAAACAGAAAAATCCACAATATTTGGAGACTTAAACATTTCTCTCACAGTGATTGATAGATGTAGTAGATAGAAAACCAGCAAGAATATAAAAGAACTAAAAAAAAGTATCAATCAATGAATCTAATTGACATTTAAAGAACATTCCACCCAATAACACCAGAATATATATTTCCAAAGTGCACATGAAACATTCACCAGGATAGATCATATCCTGGGTCATGTAATAAATCTTAACAAATTTAAAAGATTAAAATCATACAAATTATATTCTTTGACCATAATGGAATTAGAATAAAAAATTAATAGCATAAAAAGAAAAGAAAAACCTCCAAACAGCACCAAATTTAACAACACCATCCTAAGTAAGGCATGAATCACAAAGGTAATCTCAAGGGAAATTATAAAACATTCTGAACTGAAGAAAAATCAAAATAAAACCTACCAAATTTTGCAGGATGCAACTAAAGCCATTCATAGATGCAGAGCACCTAGAACTCTTAAGTATTGCTAGTGCAAAATTGAACAGTCATTTTGGAAACAGTTTGGCAGTTTTTTATGAAGTTAGACATATCTTTGTCATTTAGCCCAGTAATCATATTCCTAGATATTTACCCTAGAGAAATGAAAACTTACGTTTACACAGAAACCTATACACAAATGTTTATAACAGCTCGGTCGATGATAGCCAAAAAGTGGAAACACCCTAAATATCCTTCAAGACATAAATGGATAAACAAATGGTAATACATCCAAGTAATAAAATATTCAGCAGCAAAATGGAATGGACTATTGATACATGCAAAAACTTAGATGAGGGCTTCCCTGGTGGCACAGTGGTTAAGAATCTGCCTGCCAATGCAGGGGACACGGGTTTGATCCCTGGTCTGGGAAGATCCCACATGTCGCAGAGCAACTAAGCCCTCAAGCCACAACTACTGAGCCTGCGCTCTAGAGCCCGCGACCCACAACTACTGATCCCATGTGCTACAACTACTGAAGGCTATGTGCCTAGAGCCCGTGCTCCACAACAAGAGAAGCCACTGCAATGAGAAGCCCGCGCACTGCAATGAAGAGTAGCCCCACTTGCCGCAACTAGAGAAAGCCCACGCGCAGCAACAAAGACCCAATGCAGCCAAAAATAAATAAACTAAATAAATAAAAATTAAAAAAAAAAACTTAGATGAATCTCAAAGGCATTTTGTGTGTGAAAGAAGCCAATGTCCAAAGGTTACATACTCTCATCATCCCACATATGGCAATCTCAAAAAGACAAAAGTATGGCAATGAAGAACAGATCAGGGATTGCCAGTGGTTAAGGGAGAAGCTCAAGGGAACTGGGGTTTTCTTGTTTGTTTTGAGGTTATGGAACGGTTACGTATACTGATTGTGGTGGTAGTTACACAAATCTAAACATGCATTAAAAGTCATAGACCTATACACCAAAACAAAAGATCAAATTTTACCATGTTAATTTAAAAAATAAAATTAATACAAATAAATATTTTTATTTGTTTACTTTGCAAACATAAGACACAAACTTCCCCAAATAAGATTTGAATATCTAGGTAACATCAAGACTAATCTGACCACAAAAGAAAACCAGGAAGATAGTGATATACTCACCACTGCTTGCCCCTCTACAGTTTCCATTACTAGAATCCATAGGAAAATCTGAAAGGAGGTGATAGAATAAAGTAAGAATCATAACATGTTCATTATTATTTCAAGAATTCCCATATTAAAATCTAATTCAGTCACAAGCTGATTTGAGTAAGAACCCAGGTGTCTCAAGGAAATTGATTCTTGTTAGTGTTGTGAGGTTGACACTCTATCATTTGTAGGTCAAATAAGGACACAATGTATTCTTTCATGTGATTGACAGTTGATATACTCTTTTGAATCTTCATCAACTGTGCATACTATTTCAGTATTTAATAAACAAAGTTTCTGAGTTTCACAAAAACTTCCTGTAGCTTTAAAGCCCATGAATATATTAGGTATTCACCCAACACATTTCTTGATGACTAAAAGAACTAAATACACCTCTTCAATAAACAGATGTATCACACTTCACTGGCATACATTTTAATTCTTAGTGCTTAAGGAAAGCATGCAGAAAGCATTCTTGTGCTCTGGGTTAACTGCACACTAAACAGTTCATTTGCATAAAGGAAGCCTACCATCCAGGGGACTACTCAAGCCAGTGCAATTAATAGACACAGTAATAATTGGAATGTGCCATCAACTCTTTTCATGATCCCCAAATCCCAGAAAATGATAAAATGATAAATGGTAATGAAAATGGTAATTATGTAAAGTTCTTCTTTGTTCTAGTTTAGAAATCAGCCTCTAATGAATAACACTGAGTGCCCCAGCAAAGCACTATGCTGTACCTAATTATATGTTCTTACTGACACTTCAACTCAGTACACTTACACGAGCATTTTAGATTTGTATTAACACTTTATGTTAAATGAGTTTAATGCCTCTGTTTATCCTAATAGAAAATAATGTTCTTCCTCTGTCCTTTTTCTTCACAGGTCATATCATGAATAAATTAAACAAGGAGGGGTAATACCATTTTAGAACAATAACACCCAAAATTACAACTAATGAATTACTTTCCCAGGCTTAGTAATCATTAGCTGGTATTTTAAAAGGTATATCCTAGGGAGTTTCCTGGTGGCCTAGTGGTTAGGATTCTGGGCTTTCACTGCTGTGGCTAGGGTCCAATCCCTGGTTGGGGAACTGAGATCCCGCAAGCCTGCAGTGTGGCCAAAAAAATTAATAAAAAATAAGAAAAAAAGCTATATCTAAGGAAAGATGGCAGTCACCAAATAAAAATATAGATAATTAGGCAACAAAGGCTTGATTCTAAAATGTTTGGTTCCACTCAGGTCAGATACTATCAATTCTATTCTTGAATAAGTCTAATATTCATGTGATAATATGCATATGATTTATACAAAGATGATCTCTCCTTAAATTAAAAAAGTATATTGATCCACATTTAAAATAATTGCTTAATGTTAAAAGGTTGAAATAAAACTGAAAGATAAAATTCTTCTCTTGGAAAAAGAAAACCCCTTTGAAGCAGCTGAACCTGGGAGCTTGGTTTTCTTCTTTTACTCTTATTCATAGGAAAATGTTTCTACACTTTTTAAAGTGCTTAGACATCAGTTGTTAGAATTATAAGAGAGAAAACCAAAGTTTTCTGATCATAAATAATCCAAAACAATGTTTTCAGAAAGTTAAACTTAGGGATTCTAACAAAATTATCCTAAATTAAAATAGTGGGTATTAGTAGTAGGTTTTAATGCCCCAAGGATTTCAGGTAGGGGTCATATAGGTTTCCAGGAGAAGAGTTCTAAAAAAGAGCTGGAGAAGGAAAGGAGGGTTTTCCAAATAGAGAATAGCACATGCAAAGGTCTGGGGTGAGAAACCACAGGACTCATCAAAGGACCTGCAAGTCTTCCAGTGGGGCTAATAGAGTGGTGTAAGCAGAGAGAAAGGAAACTAGAGAGGTAAGAAGGCATGAAATCATGAAGACTAGAGGCAGATATCAAAGGATTTTAAACAACAGATTTGTACTTCAGAAAGATCACCCTGTTGGAATAGGGAGGCATCATACTGGAGGTCAGCAAGCCAATTATCATTCTAGCTCCATAATGCATGGAAGAAATGGTGAGGCCAAAACAAAGAAAGTACCATTAGGGAAGAAGGGGAGGGAACTGGATTCAGAGTAGATCTAATAGCACTTGATACCTGTTGAATGTGGGGGATAAAGAAAAGGGTGGAAGCAAAGCTGACTCCCAGGCCTGGAGTATGGGTGTGGCGGTGCCTCTTAACAATATAGAAAATACTAGAAGAGAATAGTCATATGAAGGTAAGGAGATGATGAGTTCACTCTGGGGCCTGCAGAGACTGAGGGGCTCAGGGTTAGACAGGAGAGTCTGGAATGTATGTCTTCTGCTGTCTCAGAAGTGCAGAGAAGTACTTGTTTCTTATCTCTTGGAATCCATTGTCCAGGACTGTCTTCTATTCTCTTAGGCCATATATAAATGGGCTTTTGAAATGCAATGAAGAAAACTTGTTCCTTTAACTGAAATCTGATGGTTGAAAGACACAGATTCTCTGTACAGTTAGTATCACCTATTTCTTCATAAGAGAGGAAATATAGCTTAAAATAGGTCCTGGTTTGAATCTTCTTTCTATTAATAGCTTTATGGACTTGGTGCACTTAACTTCTCTAGATGCTTCAGCTTCCCTTTGTGCAGATAAGAGTAATAGTATTATACCTACCGTGCAGTTATTACGAGAATTAAATAAATTAATATGCACTGCCCACTTAGAACAGCACCTGGAACATACTAGGTGTTGTTAGTTCTTATTCTGTGGCTGCTAATGATTCCTGTTCTGAGAATGACACGTCCTCTTCCCAATCACATTAATGTTGATTTACCATTTATCATTCACTTCACATGAGTATTTCTTTTTGTTCTTCACAATCTCAATGTTAAAGTCAAATGACTTGCTCAAGGTACAACATTAATGGCAAATCTGGGATTCCAACTAAGGGCCCATAACTTTAAAACTGGTGTTCTTTAAACTGAGGATATATAGCCAATTCTTAATCATTTAAAACTCTGTATGGTGGTTCTTGGTCTCCTCTTTTGATACACCTAGTAGGAGGAGAAAGGACAAATATAACTTAGTCATTTTTTCTATTTATAGCAAACAACTATTTAGAATTTTGTGGGAACGAGATAAAAGTGAATTATTGAAATACAATTTGGAAACTACATGAGATTCCATTACCACTGATAATTGTGTTAGCTATAAATAGAATTTAATATCATCGCATTCTAAAATTCTCTTCTCTACCCCATCCAGAGTGCCTTTCGATATTTTACATTATGAAGAAGCTTTAGAATCATGTTTTCTCTCTAGTCTTAATCTAAAATGTCCATTTCTCCTTTCCATTCCATTTTCCTCCTCATATCACACTAAATAATTCTCCCTTCTTGGTATTTGGCCCCTCAAATATTTGTAGAACAGGGCTAAAGAAAAGGCTGCCTGTTCCCCAGAAAGTGGAGAAATGATTAAACAGCAGTGCATGCATGTGAAAGTTGGAACAGCTCTGCCAGGCGAGAGAGGGCTGGGAGAAATGTGCTGGGCAAGAGCTGGGGTGACAACAAAAAGCAGCAATGACTGAGGAGCGATTATAAAGCCCTTGGCATGGCAAACCAGGAGGCTGTATAAACACCAGTTAACTATCATACCATAAATTTTCTTAAACACTCAACGTCTACATTTCTGAGATAAACTATTTGTAACTAACAGACATCCATCAGACTCATTCTTTATACCTATTGCTCCCAAAGGGATTTGTTCTTGAGCCTGAGGTCCAGGTCCATTTGTGTACAATGAAATACTAAGTTTATATTCAGGAGAAATAAGGTCTGCTTTCCCAGTTAGTTCTCAGTGTGAAGCTTGTTTCCCAGAGTTGAACTGATAAAGATCTAGGCCGTATCTGCATTTACCAACAGACCATGTTTGTCCAAAAAAACAAACAAAAAATCAATTTGAATAACAATGATAATAATGGTAAAATAGCAATAGC
This sequence comes from Orcinus orca, assembly GCF_937001465.1. NCBI lineage: Eukaryota > Metazoa > Chordata > Mammalia > Artiodactyla > Delphinidae > Orcinus > Orcinus orca. Next base: position 70,239,263 of record NC_064565.1, read on the forward strand.
AACAGCAGCAATTTGTTGAAGACCTACTATGTACCAGATGTCCATGGGATGTAGGCAGTACGTCCCCATGTTACAGATTAGAAAACTTTGAATTGGAGAGGTTATATCATTTCCCTATAGTAACAGTTGGTATGAGGCCAGAGTCAAGATTCAATACCTACCTAGTCTGCCCCATTCCAAGCACATACCCTTTACTCACTATACAATATTAAAGATTTGACTAATATCTTAATTAACTGGCTGAATGACTAAATTGAACCGAATTCTCAGATAAAGCAGGTGTACATGCAGTCTCAACTCTCTAGTAAATATAAAATGTGGAAAAAGAATAAACTTCATGTGAATTTCTTAGTAATAATCAGGAAGATACGATCTTTTCTTTATAAAATTATGTTTGCCCCTAATATTTCAAAACAAAAAGTAGTTTGAAGCAATATTTCATTTTAATAAGATTTTGCTTTGTAAAATGTCCTTAAACTTGTTGGTGGAGTCATAATGTACTACAAGGGAACAGATCTGAGTGAATGGTATGATTTGAAAATCCTCTTGACATTGAAGGAAAGTAAAAGGTGGTTCCATTTTATTCAGGGAGACCTCATTTTTATATTCTGCTAGATTCTAGGCATAAGACATAGGAACTCTGTTTATACCTAGAGGAAGGAAAAAAAAAAACACCCTGCTTTGTGAACTACCATATCCCACTGAACCAAGGAGTATATTGCATCGTAAATTAAACTGGCCACATGTGGTAGTTCCTAAGTAATTCCAGGTGCCTGACAGTTTGACCCAGGATAGGGAGTGTAATTTTCAGCAAGCTGGCCTTGGAATCCACCATTCCATTCCCCTTCCCCACCTCCCCTTCAGCTCCCTCCTGCCACAGTCTCTGATTCACACTGAGGGTTATGGTAAAGGGAAAGGGAAGGGAGAACATCACTAAAATACAGTTCCAACTGCCACCTACCCCTACTTCTTTTTCTAGCAAGGATGCTGTCAGCAAAGCACATTATGGCATTTGAAAGCAGCTTAGCAATCAGGTTCCATGGACTGACAAATTGTTTCCATGCATGTCCTATTTGAGGGCTTCAATGAGGCAATTGTTCTACATTTGGTCTGATGATAGGTAACTTAAGGGACACTTAAGGAAACTGCTTTCCATTCATATTGACCATGGCTTTTGAGAGCCATTAACCTTGCCAAACCTCTCTCATTTGAGGTGCATCTCTAAGAGAGGTTTCAGAGCAAGAGGAAGAATGCATTTCAGTGTGAACCACGGCCACCTCATTCCTAGCCCTTGGCCTGAGAAGAGCACCAGCATTTAACTAATCTAAGCGTCTGGCAGGCCAGGGCAGCAACTGAGCTCTCCCAGTGTCTGCACAGCCTGTAACGTTAATGAGTACAAAAGCTCAAGAGTGCTCTTTTAGACCAAAGATTAATAAGAAATACATTTCTTTTTGATTATTTTAAACAACCAGTTGTTGGTTCGTCATTAAAATCAAGACGACTATAAGGGTAGTCAAAGGTGATAAACTGAGGTGACCATCAAAAAGCTCTTGAAATCTTCCTGTTCAGTTTGGTTTTGTACAAGTACTTTTCCCCTCCCCACTCACTGTATGTTAAGTGGGTCAATGTTCACAGAATGCAATTTTTCCAAATCAATTCCCAGACCACCAAGAACTATTTTACCTAGAAACGGACTAAGGACATGAGCTTAGGCTGAGCAAGTTGAGAGGCAGAAGAAAAAGTTGATGCCCCAGAAATGAACAGAGAAGGTATAAAGACATCACATCTAAGGGCAGAGTTGATCTGGGGAGGGTGTGAAAGAGGACCAATCATAAAAGATTGGGTTTATATTTAAAGTATATGAAGGGTGAAATTTTCGCATTTGGGGTAATTGGTAGGAATGATTTTGAGTTAGAATTAAACAGACTATAATGAACTAGATTTAGCTGGGGTCTTAAGAGTTATGACTTCCCTAATTAGACCAAACACTAGTGAGAAAACAACTTGTGATCGATTCCATTTACTGTAGAACTGTAATAAAGTTTTACAGTAGGGAAAGACTGAAATGAACCGGTGGTTGATACACACAGAGAAAGGGCATAAAGTATCAAAGACAAATTATTTGCAGAGCTTAAGAGTGGGATAAAGGGTGAGATTAAAAATAACATTACATGAGTGTATGATGATAACACGCCTTAAATATAACTCCTTTCATCCATATGTCATTTACAAAATGACTTGAAGGCATGTGGGAATGTGAAAGGAGCCCAGCAATTTCACTCCGCCAGCTCTGTGGCTGCAGGAAGTCTCAGGAGCTAATTAGCAGTGGATGGCAATGTTTCCCAGCTATTTCAGTCTGGAATGGAAGGACAATTTATCTCATTGAAAGGAGGGGGAAATTTAAGGTGAAGGTAGTTGCTCAAACTGGATGTTGAGCAAACACATACCACTAACATCTGTGGGTTGGAGTAAGGTTATTGGAATTATCTTGGCATTTTTAACGATTAGAAGAAAACAGTTCTTCAGTTCTCTGTTTTCACCATACAATCTTGACAAGTAGCTAAACACAAGGAATATAGAAAACTGATGACTGAGAATGCAAGAGAATCAGGCAAGAAAGTTAAGTGATTCTAAACAAATTAAGAAAGTAAGAAAAAAGCATCACTATAGGAGATGTGGTTACTTGGACACGTAAAGAAGCAGCGAAGGGGCAGTGTTGAGTAGAAGTGTAATGGGAGTGGAGGGAACTGAGTGTTTTAGAAATACAGATCGCCTATTGAAATAGAGTGCATCCGTTGGAAGGGTGATGAGGTGAGAGAAAAAAAGGCATGGTGCTCGACAGAGCAGTAATTAAGAGAGACATTAAGAGAGGTGATCCAAAGAGAAAAGACAGAAATCAGAGAGTAAAGGCAAGTAACAAGGACTCCAAGAAGTAAGCGGCTGGAGGACGCGCTTGGGCGGGGGGGAGGGGGGGCGCCGCAGGTTATGCAGTGTCAGGACTCACCGGCTCCGTCTGCAGTGACGATGGCCTCGGGAGAGATGCACACGCCGCGGTCATAAACCGGCAGCTCCTCACAGGCCAGGCTTTCCGGCCACGAGTGGCGGTATTTGATGAGGATGGGCTCACAGCCCTGCCGGGCCCGCTCGCACACAGACTTGCAGGGCTTGATGGGCTCGTGCTGGAAGTCAATGGTGCAGATGGGCGCGTACATGGCGCAGAGGAAGAAGAGCAGATCCGGGCTGCAGTGGGTGCCCAGCAGACCTTCGAACTGCTCGATTGCCAGGATGGCGTTGGCCTGGGTGCTGTGGTGCAGGTGGTTGGGCATCTTGGTCATGTTCCAGGGCAGGGACTTGCACAGGGGGATGCGGACGGGCTCACAGGCTGCCGCCCGCGATCCGGGCACGCGGAGCAGGCAGAGCGCAGCCAGGGCGAGCAGCCCGGCCCGCAGCAGCAGCATCCCTCCCGGGCTGCCGCAGACCATGATCCCGGCGGGACGGGGCAGGGTGCAGCAGTGCCGAGGACGCCAAGAGGCCCGCTCCGCCGTCTCCTCCTCCCCCCTGGAAGTGGACACAATGATCTGGGAGCTTCTCCTCCCCCGGCAATCTCACAGCTTCCTTGGATCAAATTCCCCCAATGGGGTACCACGAGCTTCGCCGAGCTCCAGCCGCCGCCGCCCCTGCCGCTCCTGCAGCTCTGGCTGCTCTTTCCCGACGTCTAAGCCTTCTGGGGCCGCAGCATCTATTTATTCCTCGCTCCCTCTGGCAGAAGCATCGGACTTCGCAGATGAATCAGTTGAGAGGAAAACAAGAGGAAGCGAGGGAGAAATAAAAACAAAAGTAGAATTCAGCTGAGGTAGTTGGAGCTCTGGGGTGTCACCTCCCCTGGATTACAAAAAGGTGCTAAAAGAAGCATGAAATGCTCCCAAGTGAGGAGGAGGACCGGAGGGGGGTTGGAGAAGGGGGGAACCAGAGGGCAAAGACTCCTGATGCGGGAGGGCGGTGCAGGAAGAGTTTGCAAGTCTTGTAGGCTGAGCAGAAGGTCCAATTTTTGGTGTGAGCCGCAGGCAGGAGAGCACCAGCAGGAGGAGCCTCGACGGGAGGTCTGTGGCTCCGACCCTCCGCTCTTCACTTTCCTACCTACTGACCCGACAGGCAGCTCCGCCCCGGTGCAGTCCCAGCCCTCCAGCGCTCGCTCCCCTTCCCGGGAAGGGAGTGAGGGGTCCGGAGAGAGGTCTGTGGGTTGGAGGCGGAGGAAAGGGAAGCCTGGAGAAGCAGTGAGGATGCGAGAACCCAAGACACAGCAGACTTGAGACGACCACCTCTTCCCCACCCACACACGGGGGAGCACCCCGTCAGCCCCCCACCCCCGGCTCCAAAGGAGAGCCCCCGGCCTCTCACTGAAGAGCCCACCCCAAATCCCCACGAAGGAGTGCCCCCAGTTCCCCACTTGGGAACCCACCCGAGTCCCACGCTCCCTGGAGATATTTCCTTTAAGCAAACTATAGCCTCACCTCTGTGATCACCGGCTCTGCAGAAAGTCAGACCTGAGGGGGGAAGACTTAAGCAACGTCACTCAATGTCCAAGTCGCAGGAAACAGGGACGCCTGCAGCGGTGTTGGAGCCTTATCAACCCAGAGCTCCTGACTACAGAGGTCTGCATTTTGAGTAACTAGGTGGAGGGAAATCGCCTTTCATACAAGGAGAAGAAACGCTATATAATTACAAATAGGCCACCAGAAGCAAGATATGGGTGGGTTTTTTGTTGTTGTTGATATTTTGTTTTTCCTTTGCCCTGCAGAATTAAAACTTTTGAGTTTTGCTTTTTAAGCTTCGAATTGAAAATTGCTTTAAAGTACCTGGGCATTTTTTTTTCCAATTTTACTCACTAAAATAAAATGGCATTTATTAACTCTTCTCACCAATAATTTCACCTAACACTTGAGAGATGTGTAGGAAAATTTCACTACACTGGTAATGATAATGATGATAATGACAACAATAAAACCCTTTTCATCCAAATGAGCTCAATCTAGAAAAGAAAATGGAAAACAGATCCCCTCCTGGTCTGCTCCTTCCACTAATGAGCTGCCTCTTTTCCTCCCTCTCCCCCTTCCTCCCTTTTCAGGGCAAATTGTAAATGAATGACCTACAGAGGCACTCCTACTCTGCCCTTTCAATGGGAAATTACTGAGCAAAAGGATTGCAGAATGTCAGAAAACACAGCCTTCATTGGGAAGAGAAGGAAACAAACCCTAAAACAAAACAGGAAGTCACCTTTGCTCTGCATCAGTGAAACATTTCGCTGCTTTAATCCAGCCATTTATCACAGTCAATAATAAGCAGACAAAAGATGCTTCCACTTTAGAGCACCAAGTGAGATGGTTTCCATTCCCCAGCATTGACTTGACAGCACTTATAAAATGTCAGTGCTAACCTGAGTTTATGGAATTTTATCTCTAAAATGACCATAAACAGCCATTTGGGACTGCAGTAAATTATTTCAGAAGGAAGTTTGTTCCACTTAGGAGAAAAGAAAAAACAACAGATGGCAGGTAGGGAGTCATTTAAGTGAGTATACCAACTTTGCCTGGCCTACAATTATTTAGTGTCATTTAACAAAAGAAAGCCAAAAATTATATAAATGAATTAGATGAAAAATGATTTAGTAAGTAAAATTTAGGGAAAAAAACAAATATAAAAACAGTTAATAATAGAGCCTTTGGGGGGGCTCTGTAAAGAAAATGTAGGTGGAATTTTCAATAAACTAGAAGGAAGAAGTGAGGAGTAGATATAATAGATTGTTTGATAAATATATTTTCCTGTTCATCTTAAGTCTTAACAGCATGAGGGAAAAAAAATGAGCCAGTTGTTTTAATGGTTCTACAATTATCTGAAATAAAGTGTGTTTGCCTTCCCCTGCACATAAGTCAAATATCCCCTTTGTCTAACATGTATCCTCACAACTTTTCTCTAATCCAAATTTCTCTTTATCAAAACCTAAAATAAATTCCAGAAGCCTTTTTGGGTTTTGGTTTTTTTAAAATTTATTTCTTTATTGAACTATAGTTGATTTACAATGTTGTGTTAGTTTCTGGTATACAGCAAAGTGATACCATCATATATATATATATATTATTTTTCATATTCTTTTCCATTATGATTTATTACAGGATATTGAATATAGTTCCCAGTGCTATACAGTAGGACCTTGTTATTTATCCATGCTATATATAATAGTTTCCATCTGCTAATCCCAAACTCCCAATCCATCCCTCCCACAAGCCCCCTCCCCTTGGCAACCACAAGTCTGTTCACTATGTCTGTGAGTCTGTTTCTGTTTTGTAAATAAGTTCATTTGGGTCATATTTTAGATTCCACATATAAGTGATATCATACAGTATTTGTCTTTCTCTTTCTGACTTACTTCACTTAGTATGATAATACCTAGGTCTATCCATGTTGCTGCAAATGGCTTTATTTCATTATTTTTTATGGCTGAGTAGTATTCCATTGTATATATGTACCACATCTTCTTTATTCATTCATCTGTTGATGAACATTTAGGTTGCTTCCATGTCTTGGCTATTGTAAATAGTGCTGCTATAAACATAGGGGTTTGTGTATCTTTTCAAATTATAGGTTTTTTTCCATACATATATATATATATATATGACCAGGAGTGGGATTGCTGGATCATATGGTAACTCTATTTTTAGTTTTTTAAGTAACCTCCATACTGTTTTCCTAGTGGCTGCACCAGTTTACATTCCCACCAACAGTGTAGGAGGGTTCCCTTTTCTCCACACCCTCTCCAGCATTTGTTATTTGTAGACTTTTTAATAATGGCCATTCTGACCTGTGTGAGGTGGTACCTCATTGTAGTTTTTTTTTTTTTGCGGTACACGGGCCTCTCACTGTTGTGGCCTCTCCCTTTGTGGAGCACAGGCTCCGGGGCACAGGCTCCGGAGGGAAGCCCCTCATTGTAGTTTTGATTTGTGTTTCTCTAATAGCTAGCGATGTTGAGCATCTTTTCATGTGCCTATTGGCCACCAGAAGCCTTTTTGAGTACCCTGCCTGGTTCTGATCATTTTTCTAGTTAGTTCCCCTTGAACATCATTCATTTTCGCAAATTATTCTTTAGCACTTGCCAATTTACTGCTTCAAAAAAAATTCTTCATTATTTCATCTGGGTGGGCTGTGCCTTCCTAAATAGCATGTATGATTTTTCTTTTTTGAAGAAGAGACTTCATCTTCTATTTCTTTTGAAATAGTCATTTGAGAAATGTTGGCTGATGGAACTTGGAATGCAATATTTTAAATATTAAAATATACATATATTAAAGAGAAGTAAAATACAAACAGTAAATTATGATAGCCAAGTTTGAAAAGTAGGCTATACAATCATGAAGGAAACACAAATGAGATATGGCATTGTTTCCACTAGTAGATGAGCTGTACCCTCAAAACTGAGTGCCTGGGCTTCCCTGGTGGCACAGTGGTTGAGAGTCCGCCTGCCAGTGCAGGGGGACGCGGGTTCGTGCCCCGGTCCGGGAAGATTCCACATGCCGCGGAGCGGCTGGGCCCGTGAGCCATGGCCGCTGAGCCTGCGCGTCCGGAGCCTGTGCTCCACAATGGGAGAGACCACAAGAGTGAGAGGTCCCCGTACCGAAAAAAAAAAAACAAAAAACTGAGTGCCTTCAAACAGGCCCACACTAGAGAAAATTAAGGGAAGGCTGAAACCGGGTGCCCCAGAGGAAATAGGTCATTGGTAATTTGTTTCTCTTATGTTCTACTCTACACCACTTTATTTAACCAGCGTTTAACTGACAGAACACTGATCTTCTTGTAAAACTGCACCTGGGCTACATGAAAGACAGATGATTGCTTTAGACATTTCTCCCTATCTGGTGAAGAAATTTCAAAGTAGATAATCTGTAGGCCACACAGAAGGGGCTGGAGAATTGGAGCTTTTAAATGATATTTTGATGGGCATAGCTACAGTGATCTTTTAGAACTCACCTAGTTGGGACTGTGGGTCAATTCTGGGCTCGACAGCTGCTTAGGAACTACACCCAGACCCAGTCATGGCCAATCAGTCTTCTTATAATGCCTCATGGCACCATGGTAAGTACCATTCCATTTAAGTTCCTGATAAGGGTTCCTGTGGAGACATCAAAAAAAGATCTTGCTAGAGGTTATCACTGTGAAATAGCCATATTTCCAAAATTTAAGTTTGAACAATTAAAAAAAAATTTGCAATGTCTTGTTTTGTCAATAATTTAAACATTAACATAATTTTCATCTGTTAAATACACTTTAAACTTACCCCAGCTGTGGTTTGTAAGACGGTCCACCTCTGTCCTATAAGGAAATGTGCAGGGCTGACGTGTGAAGTAACTAACAACTAGGGCGGCTCAGACACTGACCAGTCAGAGCGACTGCAACCAATCTCATTCTGCAACAAGTGAGCATCAGCCCTAAGTACCCGGGGAGCAGGGGGACTAGTGTTTATTGAATACCTACTATGTGTGAGGCACATAAACCACACCACGCTTTGCCAGAGGTATTGGTTACAAAGATGAAGAAACTGGGCTTCCCTGGTGGTGCAGTGGTTGAGAGTCCGCCTGCCGATGCATGGAACACGGGTTCGTGCCCCAGTCTGGGAAGATCCCACATGCCACGAAGCGGTTGGGCCTGTGAGCCACGGCCGCTGAGCCTGCGCATCCGGAGCCTGTGCTCCGCAACAGGAGAGGCCGCAACAGTGAGAGGCCCGCGTACCGCAAAAAAAAAAAAGAAAAAAAAAAGATGGAAAGATGAAGAAACTGAGGCTCAGAGAAATGAAGTCATTTCCCAAAGCTCTCACAGCTGGCTAAGGGCCTGTCAGAAGTGGGACTTGAATCCATGCTCTTTTCACAATTACAACAATCATACTTCTTCCTGGGCAGAAAGGAGCTGGGAAATGGGAGAAACAGGGCTCTCTGTGATTCTGGGTCTCTGAACACGGCTACACTGGCGGTCAGCCTCTGGCTCTGCTACCCAGGAATAGAATGCAAAGCTTTGGCCTCCTTCCTGCTTCATGGCCTCTACCCAAGCTATTCTGCAGACCTAGTAATTCCTCTTTAGGAAGATCTCACGTTTCCAGTCTCCAAGCAATCCAACAAAAGCTTCCCACCTGTTAGCTACATCAGCATTAGGGCAGTGACTCTCAAATGGTAATGTGCAGCAGAATCCCCTGCAGGGCTTCTGAAAACAAAGATTACTGGGCCTCATCCAGAGTTTCTAATGTAGTGGGTCTGGGGTAGGGCGTGAGAATTTGCATTTCTAATGAGTTCCCAAGTGACGCTGATACTGCTGTCCAGGGACATTTGGAGTATCACCGTTTTGAACTAGATATTAAGCTCTGGTTTACCTTTAGTAAACTCTTTACATGCTATAAAGATTTCATGATTTTATCTCCTGGTTATCTTCTCTTACTTGAAACAAAATTTCAGTAGAGCAGCCTAACAGCTAAAAGGGGTAGGAAAGAAGAGAGGACTAGATGCCTCTGTTAGTTATTCAAATGTCGTCCTCAGAGCCCCAGTGAGGCCTGACAATAAAATCAGCTGGCTCTCTGACCCTAAAGTACTTTTCTAAAGGAAAACAGCACCACTCTAACCCCATTGTAACAAAAGAACAATAGATCCAGCTTCAAAGAAGTTCCAGAAAGAACCATAGTATCTTAGTAAAGACATGAACCTCAGCAATATAGCCCACCCACCTGTTCCCCCTCCCTCACCTCTCAGCCTTCCATATCTTAATTTGAAGAGAAAACTCAGAGTTAAAATCATTTATGTAGGGCTTCTCTGGTGGCGCAGTGGTTGACAGTCCGCCTGCCGATGCAGGGGACGCGGGTTCGTGCCCCGGTCTGGGAAGATCCCACATGCCGTGGAGCGGCTGGGCCCGTGAGCCATGGCCGCTGGGCCTGCGCGTCCGGAGCCTGTGCTCTGCAATGGGAGAGGCCACAACAGTGAGAAGCCCGCGTATCGCAAAAAAAAAAAAAAAAAAAAAAATCACTTATGTAAAGTCATGAAGTCAGTTAATGGTAGTTAAAGGTTCCCGGTTCAATATTCTTTCTATTTACACCATACTTCTCTGTTGAAGGTGTGTGTTTTTCATCCATTTGGAAACACCAATGTCTATATAAAGTTTATATGATAATTAAACATAATGGTATTCAGTTTACACAATCCCTTAAAATCTTGCAAACCTTCCAAACAGCTTAAAAGGATTTGGGAATCCAGAAGAGAAGGTATGGGACACATCCAAGGAAACCTCGCCCTGTGGCACTTCCTGTGTCTAATGTCAATTGAAACCTAGATGATCCTGGATTTCTTTCTAATCTCCCTTTGACAAGATTTAACTGCAGATGATTTCTAGAATACCCTTTCTATCATCTTACCCTAGAATAGACCTCCATGTTTTGCTGCATCTTTCATCTTATCATATGTGGGGAAGTCTTGATTTACTCCTCAGTTCCCCCTCTTATGGTGGCAGAGGAGAAGTCAAGTAACACACAGGTCATCCCAACCTGAGTTATGATGTAAACAACTGAGCAACTGACGGTGACCATCAAGGCCACATTAGAAAATGGCATTAAAATGATCCCCACAAGATTAGAAATCCTGCAAAAAAAAAATCAATAAGAAGCAATAACCTGGGAATTCCCTGGCAGTCCAGTGGTTAGGACTCCTTGCTTTCACTGCCAAGGGCGCGGGTTCATTTCATGGTCAGATAACCCAGCTAGTCTTCTGTCATCTGTGATTTGTTAAATGTGAGTTATACATATCATATTTACCTGGAAGACGATTCGGTCTCTTCCATGGTTATATAAATAATGAGAACATGAATCTGCCAACTTGGCAACTATATCAATTACTAAAGCCAATGAATTTTTAAAATTTTTTTTCAGTTTTGAAGAGTAATAATGCTCATCAGAATATCAGAAGTAGGTATTGAAAGATTTCTACATTCAAAGTGAGAGACTTCAGGGACCTCCCTGGTGGTCCTGTGGTTAAGATTCTGTGCTCCCAGTGCAGGGGACATGGGCTCAGTCCCTGGTTGGGGAACTAGGATCCTGCATGCCACACAGCACAGCCAAATAAATGAATAAAAAAATACTCATCTGCTTTATCCCACAGCATACATACAACGCTCTTAGAATAAAAATAACAGCACAACCAGCAATATGATTACTGTAAACACTTAAAAAAAAAAAAGTGAGAGACTACAAAATAAATTACCCAGTGTAAAGATCCTAAATCTTAACATGGATCCTCCTGGTGCTAACAGGACCTTTCCTGGGACTAGGCTTATTACCCTTATATCACTAATCAACTAATTTGCCCCGTGTGAGAATCCTGACCTGTTGAACTTCTTGCTAATCCAAGACCATTAATTACCCTGTGCCATTTTCCTCCATGATCCTTTTTAATTGAGGCCCTTGACCCTCAGGTTGGCCCTCAGCTATCTTACTCTTCCCATCACCTGTTAATAACTCCACCTTTGACTAATACTCTTTCAATCTTTCTCTCCATTCTTCCATCATAAATAACTGGATCTTTATAGTGCAGCTCAGGCCAGAATCGTGGGAACCACCCAATGCTAACAACTTTAGTAACTCAGTAGTTGACTTAGTAGTTAGAGAATTTCCTAATTGAAGCTCTCAAAAGGAAAATGCAGATATTTTGCCTCTTTCTTGAGATATATTTAATCATATTTCACAGAAACAAGGTATTATTTCTTAGAATGTAACAACATGAGGAGGCAAATGCCAATGTTGTTTTCCTTTTCCTGCGTTTTTGTTGTTGTTATTATCTGTCTGAAATCTGTCCCTTAGAAATCCATTTTTCCTTATTCCAACTTTGGCTCCTTTTTTCATACATTTACTCACTAAGTTGGAAGCAGAAAGAGTTGGAATCCAGTCAGCACCAAAAAGTTATGTTTTGAATTTTGCGGACTATATATAATAATAATAAATATTTATATAGCATTTACTATGATTTACTATGTGCCAAGCACCATAAAAACATCGAATTCATTCAGTCATCACAACGACTTCATAACATGGTAACATTATTCTCACTTAGGAATGAGGAAGCTGAGCCACAGAGTAAATAAATAATTTCCCAAGACCCCACAACTTAATAAGAGGTCATGTCAGGATTCAAATCCAGCAATCCAGCTGTAAGACCCGTGCTCTTCCTCTTGGCCCTGCATTGCTTCCACATGAAAACTTACACTGTGCCTAATGGCACAGTGCTCATTAGGACAGTGGGGTGTGCTTTAATATAAGTACCTTACCTACTAAGTATCATGCCAATCCCCCAGATTTTTTTTATAACATCTGTAATGAGATATAATTTGCATAAATTATATAAACTTCGTTCTAAAGTATACAATCCAGTGGGTCTTAGATTATTCAGAGTTGAGCAACCACCATCACAACAGATTTTAGAACATTTTCATCATCCCCAAAAAGAAACCCATTCCAATTAGCAGTCACTCCCCATTTCCCCCAAGCCTTCTAGCCCTAGACAACCACTAATCTATCTTCTGTCTCTATAGTTTGCCTATTCTGGACTTACATATACCTTTTCATATAAATGCAATCATACAATATATGGTCATTGTGACTGGCTTTTTTCACCTTTCATAATGTTTTTGGGTTCATCTATGTTGTAGTATACGTCAGTACTTCACTTTTTCTTGCTGAATAATATTCCGTTTTATGGACATACCACATTTTGCTTATCCATTTACCAGTTGATGAACATTTCAGAAGTTTCCACTCTTTGGCTATTATAAATAATGCTGCTATGACATTTCTGTACAAGTTTTTATGTGAACATATGTTTTCATTTCTCTTGGTTACATACCTAGGAGTGCACTTGCTGGATCACATGGTAACTCTATGTTTAACCTTTGGGGAACTGCCAAACTGTGTTCAAAGTGGCTGCACCATCTTGCATTCTTACCAGCAACATATAAGGGTTTCCAGTTTCTCTACATCCTTCCCAACACTTAATATCATCTGTCTTTTTTATTACAGCCATCCTAGTGGCTGTGAAGTGGCATCTCATTGTGGTTTTGATGTGTATTTTCTTAATGACCAATGATGTTGAGCATATCTTCAAGTGCTTATTGGCTGTGTATTTGTATATCTTCTGTGGAGAAATCTCTCTTTGGATCCTTTGCACTTTTTTTTTTTTTTTTTTTTGCGGTACGCAGGCCTCTCACTGTTGTGGCCTCTCCCGTTGCGGAGCACAGGCTCCGGGTGCGCAGGCTCAGCGGCCATGGCTCACGGGCCCAGCCACTCCGCGGCATGTGGGATCTTCCCGGACCGGGGCGCGAACCCATGTCCCCTGCATCGGCAGGCGGACTGTCAACCACTGCGCCACCAGGGAAGCCCCTTTGCACTTTTTAATTGGGCTGTTTGTCATTGTTGGTTTGGTTTGTTTGCTTTGTTTTAGGTTGTTTTGATTTGTAAGAGTTTTTAATACAGTCTAGGTACAAGTTCCTTATCAGATATATAATTTGCAAATACCTTTTCTCCTTCTATGGTTTGTCTTCTTCTTTTCTTTTCTTTTTTTTTTTTTTTTTTTTTTGCAGTAAGCAGGCCTCTCTCACTGTTGTGGCCTCTCCCGTTGTGGAGCACAGGCTCCGGACGCGCGGGCTCGGCAGCCATGGCTCACGGGCCCAGCCGCTCCGCGGCATGTGGGATCTTCCCGGACCGGGGCACGAACCCATGTACCCTGCATCGGCAGGCGGACTCTCAACCACTGCGCCACCAGGGAAGCGCTGTCTTCTTATTTTCTTAATTGTGTTCTTTGAAGCAGAAAAGTTTATAATGTTGAAGTTCAATATTTCTTTTGTCTTTTGTGTTTTAGCGTCAAATCTAAGAAGGATTGGAGTAACCCAAGGTCACAAAGATTTACTCCTGTTTTCTTCTAAGAACTTTTAGCTCTTGCATTTTGGTCTATGGTCTATTTTGAGTTAGTTTTTATGCGTGGTGTAAGGAAGAGGTCCAACTTCATTCTTTTGCATGTGGCTGTCTAGTTGTCTCAGCACTATTTATTGAAAAGATTATTCTTGCCCCATTTAATTGTCTTGGCATTCTTGTCAAATATCAGTTAAACATAAATGTAAAGGTTTATTCTGGACTCTCAATTCTATTCCATTGATTCTCTTGATATCTTGATTCATTCTGATGATAATTAGTGAAGATCTTAACACCAAGATTGGTTTTATCTTAGGAAATTTGTCTTGTAAAACCTGTCTCCTTTGAGGAATCTCTCAGAAATGATAAAGAAAGACAGGAAGATTATAATTTCCAAATCCTACCCTGAATGTATGACTGATTGATACAATATTATTAACTGAACACAAGAGTAAATAATTTATTTTTATTCAAACAGAGAGTCACAAAAATTATAATCATCCTCATCAGTTCACTCAGTCCCATGTAATTATTTTTTTTTCATCTTTATCTTTTGTTAGCACTTTTATGAATTCATCAGTTTTCCATTAGAGTTCTGAAAATACTTATTCATTCAGCTCAGCAGTATAGTCAGTTATCAGAAACCTGTACTTGTCAGAGTCTTTTCCATGAATTCCTTGAAGATGAAACCCTTTTATAGGAACATTTTTGCAAAAGCATCAGAGTACACCCAGAACTGTCTGTAAATGACAAAAGACTTAAAAATGACCACGGTTAAAGATTTGATGAAAGTTCATAATAATGCAATTGACAAGGAAATTTACTTATTTCTGAGATATACATTTTAAAGTAATAACTAGAATTATGACTTATAACATTATATCAGAACATATAAGATTTTTAGAAATTTCATGTAATGTCTGAAACATTTATGTTAACATATTTCCATACAAATAACTCAAAGAAAGTTTAGTGTTAGTTGGTTTTTTTTTGCTTGTTTGTTTTCTTATACTGCAGGTTCTTATTTGTCATCAATTTTATACACATCAGTATATACATGTCAATCCCAATCGCCCAATTCAGCACACCACCATCCCTACCCCACCACGGTTTTTCCCACTTGGTGTCCATACGTTTGTTCTCTACATCTGTGTCTCAACTTCTGCCCTGCAAACCGGTTCATCTGTACCATTTTTCTAGGTTCCACATACATGCATTAAATATGATATTTGTATTTCTCTTTCTGACTTACTTCACTCTGTATGACAGTCTCTAGATCCATCCATGTCTCAACAAATGACCCAATTTCGTTCCTTTTTATGGCTGAGTAATATTCCATTGTATATATGTACCATATCTTCTTTATCCATTCGTCTGTCAATGGGCATTTAGGTTGCTTCCATGACCTGGCTATTGTACATAGTGCTGCAATGAACATTGGGGTGCATGTGTCTTTTTGAATTATGGTTTTCTCTGGGTATATGCCCAGCAGTGGGATTGCTGGGTCATATGGTAGTTCTATTTTTAGTTTTTTAAGGAACCTCCATACTGTTCTCCATAGTGGCTGTATCAATTTACATTCCCACCAACAGTGCAAGAGGGTTCCCTTTTCTCCACACCCTCTCCAGCATTTGTTGTTTGTAGATTTTCCGATGATGCCCATTCTATCTGGAATGAGGTGATACCTCATTGTAGTTTTGATTTGCATTTCTCTAATAATTAGTGATGTTGAGCAGCTTTTCATGTGCTTCCTGGCCATCTGCATGTCTTCTTTGGAGAAATGTCTATTTAGGTCTTCTGTCCATTTTTGGATTGGGCTGTTTGTTTCTTTAATATTGAGCTGCATGAGCTGTTTATATATTTTGGAGATTAATCCTTTGTCCATTGATTTGTTTGCAAATATTTTCTCGCATTCTGAGGGTTGTCTTTTCATTTTGTTTATGGTTTCCTTTGCCGTGCAAAAGCTTTGAAGTTTCATTAGGTCCCATTTGTTTATTTTTGTTTTTATTTCCATTACTCTAGGAGGTGGATCAAAAAAGATCTTGCTGTGATTTATGTCAAAGAGTGTTCTCCCTATGCTTTCCTCTAAGAGTTTGATAGTGTCTGGTCTTACACTTAGGTCTCGAATCCATTTTGAGTTTATTTTTGTGTATGGTGTTAGGGAGTGTTCTGATTTCATGTTTTTACATGTACCTGTCCAGTTTTCCCAGTACCACTTATTGAAGAGACTGTCTTTTCTCCACTGTATATCCTTGCCTCCTTTGTCATAGATTAGTTGACCATAGGTGTGTAGGTTTACCTCTGAGCTTTCTATCTTGTTCCATTGATCTATGTTTCTGTTTTTGTGCCAGTACCATATTGTCTTGATTACTGTAGCTTTGTAGTATAGTCTGAAGTCAGGGAGTCTGATTCCGCCAGCTCTATTTTTTTCCCTCAAGACTCCTCTGGCTATTCGGGGTCTTTTGTGTCTCCATACAAATTTTAAGATGATTTGTTCTAGTTCGATAAAAAATGCCATCGGTAATTTGATAGGGATTGTATTGAATCTGTAGATTGCTTTGGGTAGTATAGTCATTTTCACAGTATTGATTCTTTCAATCCAAGAGCATGGTATATCTCTCCATCTGTTGGTATAATCTTTTTCATTTTATTTTTTTTTTGTTGTTGGTATAATCTTTAATTTCTTTCATCAGTGTCTTATAGTTTTCTGCATACAGATCTTTTGTCTCCCTAGGTAGGTTTATTCCTAGGCATTTTATTCCTTTTGTTGCAATGGTAAATGGGAGTGTTTCCATAATATCTCTTTCAGATTTTTCATCATTAGTGTATAGGAATGCAAGAGATTTCTGTGCATTAATTTTGTATCCTGCAACTTTACCCAAGTCATTGATTAGCTCTAGTAGTTTTCTGATGGCATTTTTAGGATTCTCTATGTATAGTATCATGTCATCTGCAAACAGTGACAGTGTTACTTCTTCTTTTCCAATTTGTATTCATTTTATTTCTTTTTCTTCTCTGATTGCTGTGGCTAGGACTTCCAAAACTATGTTGAATAATAGTGGTGAGAGTGGACATCCTTGTCTCGTTCCTGATCTTAGAGGAAATGCTTTCAGTTTTTCACCATTGAGAATGATGTTTGCTGTGGGTTTGTCACATATGGCCTTGATTATGTTGAGGCAGGTTCCCTCTATGCTCATTTTCTGGAGAGTTTTTACCGTAAATGGGTGTTGAATTTTGTCAAAAGCTTTTTCTGCGTCTATTGAGATGATCATATGGTTTTTATACTTAAATTTGTTAATATGGTGTATCACATTGATTGATTTGCATATATTGAAGAATCCTTGCATCTCTGGGATAAATACCACTTGATCATGGTGTATGATCCTTTTAATGTGTTGTTGGATTATGTTTGCTAGTATTTTGTTGAGGATTTTTGCATCTATATTCATCAGTGATATTGGTCTGTAATTTTCTTTTTTTGTAGTATCTTTCTCTGGTTTTGGTATCAGGGTCATGTTGGCCTCATAGAATGAGTTTGGGAGTCTTCCTTCTGCTGCAATTTCTTGGAAGAGTTTGAGAAGGATGGGTGTTAGCTCTTCTCTAAATGTTTGATTGAAGTCACCTGTGAAGCCATCTGGTCCTGGACTTTTGTTTGTTGGAAGATTTTTAATCACAGTTTCAATTTCATTACTTGTGATTGATCTGTTCATATTTTCTGTTTCTTCCTGGTTCAGTCTTGGAAGGTTATACCTTTCTAAGAATTTGTCCATTTCTTCCAGGTTGTCCATTTTATTGGCATAGAGTTGTTTGAAATAGTCTCTTAGTATGCGTTGTATTTCTGCAGTGTCTGTTGTAACTATTTTTTCATTTCTAATTTTATTGATTTGACTCCTCTCCCTCTTTTTCTTGATGAGTTTGGATAATGGTTTATCAATTTTGTTTATCTTCTCAAAGAACCAGCTTTTAGTTTTATTGATCTTTGCTATTGTTTTCTTTGTTTCTATTTCATTTATTTCTGCTCTGATCTTCATGATTTCTTTCCTTCTGCTAACTTCGGGTTTTGTTTGTTCTTCTTTCTCTACTTCCTTTAGGTGTAAGGTTAGATTGTTTATTTGTGATTTTTCTTGTTTCTTGAGGTAGGCTTTTATAGCTATAAACTTCCCTCTTAGAACTGCTTCTGCTGCATCCCATAGGTTTTGGATTGTCGTGTTTTCATTGTCATTTGTCTCTATGTATTTTTTGATTTCCTCTTTGATTTCTTCAGTGATCTCTTGGTTATTTAGTAATGTATTGTTTAGCCTCCATGTGTTTGTGTTTTTTACGGTTTTTTCCCAGTAATTCATTTCTAATCTCATAGCATTGTGGTCAGAAAAGATGCTTGATATGAATTCAATTTTCTTAAATATACTGAGGCTTGATTTGTGACCCAAGATGTGATCTATCCTGGAGAATGTTCCATGCGCAGTTGAGAAGAAAGTGTAATCTGCTGTTTTTGGATGGAATGTCCTATAAATATCAATTAAATCTATCTGGTCTATTGTGTCATTTAAAGCTTCTGTTTCTTTATTTATTTTCATTTTGGATGATCTGTCCATTGGTGTAAGTGAAGTGTTAAAGTCCCCCAGTATTATTGTGTTACTGTTGATTTCCTGTTTTAGAGCTGTTAGCCATTGCCTTATGTACTGAGGTGTTCCTATGTTGGGTGCATATATATTTATAATTGTTATACCTTCTTCTTGGATTGATCCCTTGATCATTATATAGTGTCCTTCCTTGTCTCTTGTAACATTCTTTATGTTAAAGTCTATTTTATCTGATATGAGTATAGCTACTCCAGCTTTCTTTTGATTTCTGTTTGCATGGACTACCTTTTTCCATACCCTCACTTTCAGTCTGTATGTGTCCCTAGGTCTGAACTGGGTCTCTTGTAGACAGCATATATATGGGCCTTGTTTTTGTATCCATTCAGCAAGCCTGTGTCTTTTGGTTGGAGCATTTAATCCATTCATGTTTAAGGTAATTATCAATATGTATGTTCCTATGACCATTTTCTTAATTGTTTTGGGTTTGTTTTTGTAAGTCCTTTTCTTCTTTTGTGTTTCTCACTTAGAGAAGTTCCTTTAGCATTTGTTGTAGAGCTGGTTTGGTGGTGCTGAATTCTCTTAGCTTTTGCTTGTCTGTAAAGCTTTTGATTTCTCCATCATGAGATCCTTGCCAGGTAGAGTAATCTTGGTTGTAGGTTCTTCCCTTTCATCACTTTAAGTATATCATGCCACTCCCTTCTGGCTTGTAGAGTTTCTGCTGAGAAATCAGCTGTTAACCTTATGGGAGTTCCCTTTTATGTTATTTGTTGTTTTCCCCTTGCCGCTTTCAATAATTTTTCTTTGTCTTTAATTTTTGCCAGTTGGATTACTATGTGTTTCGGCGTGTTTCTCCTTGGGTTTATCCTGTATGGGACTCGCTGCACTTCCTGGACTTGAGTGGCTATTTCCTTTCTCATGTTAGGGAAGTTTTCGACTATAATCTCTTCAAATATTTTCTCTGGTTCTTTCTCTCTCTCTTCTCCTTCTGGGACCCCTATAATGTGAATGTTGTTGCATTTAATGTTGTCCCAGAAGTCTCTTTGGCTGTCCTCATTTCTTTCCATTCTTTTTCCTTTAGTCTGTTCCACAGCAGTGAATTCCACCATTCTGTCTTCCAGGTCACTTATCTGTTCTTCTGCCTCAGTTATTCTGCTATTGATTCCTTCTAGTGTAGATTTCATTTCAGTTATTGTATTGTTCATCTCTGTTTGTTTCTTCTTTAATTCTTCTAGGTCTTTGTTTCACTATCATTATTGTGAATTCTTTTTCTGGAAGGTTGCTTATGTCCACTTCATTTAGTTGTTTTTCTGGGGTTTTATCTTGTTCCTTCAACTGGTATATAGCCCTCTGCCTTTTCATCTTGTCTATCTTTCTGTGAATGTGGTTTTTGTTCCACTTGCTGCAGGATTGTAGTTCTTCTTGCTTCTGCTGTCTGCCCTCTGCTGGATGAAGCTATCTAAGAGGCTTGAAGGGAGGGACTGGTGGTGGGTAGAGCTGACTGTTGCTCTGGTGGGCAGAGCTCAGTTAAACTTTAATCCACTTGACTGTTGATGGGTGGGGTGGGTTCCCTCCCTGTTGGTTGTCTGGCCTGAGGCAACCCAACAGTGTAGCTTACCTGGGCTCTTTGGTGGGGCTAATGACAGACTTTGGGAGGGCTCACGCCAAGGAGTACTTCCCAGAACTTCTGCTGCCAGTGTCCTTGTCCCCAAGGTGAAACAGAGCCACCCCCCGCCTCTGCAGGAGACCCTCCAACACTAGCAGGTAGGTCTGGTTCAGTCTCCCCTGGGGTCACTGCTCCTTCCCCTGGGTCCTGATGCACACACTACTTTGTGTGTGCCCTCCAAGTGTGGAGTCTCTGTTTCTCCCATCCTGTGAAGTCCTGCAATGAAATCCTAGTACCTTCAAAGTCTGATTCTCTAGGAATTCCTCCTCCTGTTGCCGGACCCCCTGACTTGGGGCTCAGAACCTTCACTCCAGTGGGTGGACTTCTGTGGTATAAGTGTTCTCCAGTCTGTGAGTCACCCACCCACCAGTTATGGGATTTGATTTTACTGTGATTGCGCCCCTCCTACCATCTCATTGTGGCTTCTCCTTTGTCTTTGGATGTGGGGTATCTTTTTGGTGAGTTCCAGTGTCTTCCTGTCGATGATTGTCCAGCAGCTAGTTGTGATTCTGATGTTCTCGCAAGAGGGAGTGAGAGCATGTCCTTCTACTCTGCCATCTTGGTTCCTCCTCAAGAGTAAATAATTTCTTGAACCCAAAGGAAAAACATCTGGTCAAACCTGTTAATTACAATGACATTATGATACATGACAGTCTCTGGAATAATTCTAGTGGAGAATTTTGTCTTGTATCTCCAAATAAAACCTTGTTTTTATTTATTTTTTTCATAAGAAATAAATTCCAAGACTATTCAGGAATGATTATAATTTATAAAAAATAATACTTGTTTTGATTCTGTTTATTACCTGCCAGTCTGATCATTATTAAAGGATTATTATTAAAGTATATTATTAAAAGGAAAAAGAAATGAGTCTCTCCAATTCCTTGATTGACCTAATGTGGTTCAAAATTTGATAGGACTTTGCACATAAATCATCTGGGAAAACCACGCCTTCCCCCATAGTTACACATCATGTCAAAGGTGACACATTGCATGGGAAGGAGTCCCAGAGAGAGAATTAGGGAATGATGTTATATAGAGTGACATCACTGAATTATTCCATCCGAAGTGGAAAGAGAGACAGGAACAGAAAATCAGCTATTCTTTTCCTTTGCCGATAAAGATAAAAACCTGACAAAGTTATGAAAACGACACCCATGAAGATCAGATCAGGCCATTCAGATACTTTTAAGCATAGACTTTTTATAAATCCTTCATCTCCTCTCTTGATAGACATTCAGATTTTGACTTCTTACTAGTAATTGCCAAACAAAAACAATTTAAATTCTTTAAATATTTTGCAAGAGTGAGAAATAGCATCCCTTTTCTTAGATTTCCTTTCTTCCCAATTTTGAAACAAAAACCATTTAAATTTGTAAGATTGGAATGAAAACAAGGAAGTCTTTAAGAGGACCTTTTAGTAGAGTGCCCATTGGAGTCCATTTATACTGTTTTATAAACAAATATTAATGTTTTTGATTATGATGATAGTGATGGTGATTAACACAATGACAACATAGCTACCAAGGTCTAGAATATTGTGTCTAATAGGACCAAAGTGAAGAGGATACAGAGGAAACAATGAAACTTCTCTTTGGCGGAGTTGACGTGGTGGAATATAATCTCTGAAGAGAGTTTAAAAGAATATTGTTATCCTGGAAAAGATCATTCATCCATTCATTCATTGAACACATACTGCTACCTTCTAAGTGCCAGTTTTAGGTTGTGGAGATGACACAACAAAGTCTGAGCCATCATAAAACTTACATTGTTATAAGTTTTCTCTACAAGATGGTAAGAACTGTATAATGGTTGGTCCTATATCTTAACTGAGAAAAGACTAAGTTACAACATTAAGTACAACATTATGTAAGTTACAACATTATGTACAACTAAGTTACAACAGCAAAGAAGATTTACACTAAATCTGAAGGATGTTCTCCATTGAGGTTCATAAATTCCTGAAATTGGTCCCTTAAAAACTAAATTAGTGTAGAAAGAGAGAACACCTTTTTCTTCCAAGGGTTTAGATGATACCACCCTACAAGCACGGTCACAAACATCACTGTTTTCTTCAGATAGGCCCCAAACTTAAAGTGGAAGGAGGAGGCCCTGGGAGGGGAGGCTTTGAAAGAAATGGCAGGTGGAAAATGGTTAGGTTGGCATTTTTGATAGTACCTCTAAACTGCTCTTGAAAAACCGCTTACATTTCCCTAACATATTTTCAGCTCCGTATATATTTATTTAGTCACTTATCATATAATAAGAGCCTAAGTGTGTACATCTAAAATGATTCTTTTTCATGCAGGTGACATGTTTCATTTCACCAAATTATAGGTCCATATTTTCCTTTTATTTTTGCTTCTTCCCCACATCACCCATGGACATGCTTTTTGCAGAAGATTGCATTTCCTTTTCTAGGCATAAAAAAATTTTAACTAGAAGTATCTGTAAGACCACAATAGCCAGAGTGGTGCAGCCCTCAAGGAACCCTGTCACACTGCACCACATCAGCCACTCAGTGGGTGCTGCCTAGTGTTAAAAATATCATTTATGGTGAAGGTTAGTTGGGGAACTTTGCAGTGCTTTACATCTGCTATGCATTTTGTTTCAGAGCTCACTTTTCTCTGAAGAATGTGGTCAAGCCAACAACACGCTAAGATTTTCCCTAAAGTATTTAAGAACAACCAAATAGAAAACCATAAAGTTGTAACACTTGATTCATAGTAAGACTTTGACTAAGGCAATCAAGAAACTACTTTACTAGAAAAGAATTCAATCACATTTAGAAAAGAAAAAAGTATCCAAATAGACAGCCAGTCCATTGTTTCTATCTAGCTATTGCTGCCTCCAGGGAAACACAAATTTGTAGGTTCTCCTATGAATGAACTTATTCTATATTTTAACAAGTGTAAGGTATTCACACATTCCATGTTTTCAACCTCAGTAAAAATTTACATTTTCTTTCCTGACTATAGAGAATTAATATTTGCATCATTTCATATATAGATCTCAAAATATACAAAGTATATGTTTCCATTGTTGCATTTCTAAATAGGTATAAATAGTATATATCCCTAAGGCCATGATATATGACTGAAATAAATTATTAGGACAAAAAAAGTTTGATGGCTGCCCAGGAAGTCCCCCTCCCCCACCCCAGGCAGGGAAGGAGAACAAAGGAGAGAACAAAGGAAACGAAAAGAGGTGCAGCAAAAACAGGTTGGAAGGATGCTAGGGATGAACTTAATGCTAGTGGGGAAACGAGCGAGAAGATAATTCCACAGGGAGGAGGAGATGTCCACTCCTCCCCAGGACTAAATACATGGGAGGAATCTGACTGGAAGAGCCACTCTTCCGGCCTGTGAACTTGAGCGCAGAAAGCTACTGGGCTTTTCCCTCTCTTTCGGAGATCTCTTGGAGATCTTCAAGCCCTCTTTGGTGCCCCCTGTGGTCACTTCTAGAGGTAGTGCAGCCACTGCAAGGAAGACCTACGATGGCCCAGCACTCCTATGACTGGGTACTTAATTCTCAGTCCTGGGGTCAAAAGTTAGCAAGTCCTGGGCTTCCCTGGTGGCGCAGTGGTTGAGAGTCCGCCTGCCGATGCAGGGGACACAGGTTCGTGCCCCGGTCCGGGAAGATCCCACATGCCGCGGAGCGGCTGGGCCCGTGAGCCATGGCCGCCGAGCCTGTGCGTCCGGAGCCTGTGCTCCGCAACGGGAGAGGCCACAACAGTGAGAGGCCCGCGTACCGCAAAAAAAAAAAAAAAAAAAAAAAAAAAAAGTTAGCAAGTCCTGTTAGCCATATATCTAAAGCCACTTTCTCCAATCAACTTTGTTAGTAATCGTATCCATCAGTTGGTCTGCTATAACTCTTTTTCTAACTAGAATCCTAATTTGGATTGGTAAGAAAGGTCTTTGTTTACTAAACCCTTCAAGGTTTACCAGGAGTCTAATTTCATCCCATTGGCCTCGGGGATGACTATGTCCCTGGGGTCTAGTTCCCTTATAATAGGGATAGTAATGAGACCTCTGTGCAGTGCCTCAGCACTACATCACCACAAAGGATACAATTTCAAAAAGATGATTTGATGCCAAAGTACTACGCTTATTAAAAATATTGTTTATTTTTATAAAAACAATTACAAAGAACAAATAGGTCGCAGATGATAAGTATAAAGTAATATTTACCAGGACTTCAACTCTCACCATTTTAATTTTTCTCATGTGTGCCACGACCCCCAACCAATTTTCCTCTCATATTGCCTGTTCTTTGCCTATCTATAAACAAAAATGCCCTGGAGATTAAGTGCTACAGAAATATAAGATGGAACAGATGTTGTGCTGAATAACCCTTTCCCTGCCCCTTTGAGAATACCCAGGACTAAAGGTGCTTTTGACATACTGTATGTTTTTATAAGGCCAAAACTGTGTTACATCTTTTTACGATAAGAGTAGTGTTCGGGAATCTGATCTGTACTGTGGCTAAAGCCATAAAATATTATAAGATTCTGGGGTAAGATCCATGAAAACTGCTGAGCTTCTGTGTAAATCTGCTTGTAATTCAACATATATCCCACCAAGTTTATCATTTACTGTCACCAAGACTCCCCTGCTCCTTTTATTTGCAACTCCCCACTGATAAAAGTAATGAATTCCAAGCATATTCACATGGGTCCGTGAACTAAGACTCAACTCAAGACATAATGGTTACAAAATATTTATGCCTGAGAGGTAACAGTTCCTATACAGTTTCACTATTAATTAGTTTATAAAAAATGCACATCTGTTGAATCCTTAACTAATCTCCCCCAATTTCTTTTTTTTTTTAAAGAATGTCCACCCATAGATACTTATTTACTAGATAACAATAGCATGTAATTCCAAAGGGAGTGGTAAGTAGTGCTAAGATATTCCAAAATCTTTTATCATTTGGAAGGATACTTTGGTTGTCTAATTATTAATATTAGACTGTGTTAGGTTAAATGTATCCTTTAAAGCATCTCAGGTAACCACTACAAAAATAGCAATAGGGCATATAACTTTCAAACTAATGAAGGGGAAAACACAAGAGAAGCAGAGATGAAAATGAAACTAAAAACCTCAAAATGGAT
The DNA here is from genome assembly GCF_937001465.1 of Orcinus orca. Lineage (NCBI taxonomy): Eukaryota > Metazoa > Chordata > Mammalia > Artiodactyla > Delphinidae > Orcinus > Orcinus orca. Next base: position 70,264,597 of record NC_064565.1, read on the forward strand.
CGCTGTACCTGAGACCAGACATGGTCTGAAATTGTTTACATTTGCAAATATTCCAGCGGATACCTAACTCCTCCACCTTGCAACCTTCAAACCCCCCTTTCTCACCAAACCCAAGATTCTTCTCTCTTCTCTCTCTCTCTCCCTCCCCTTCCCTTTCTTTCTCTCATTGTACATACACATACTTATATTTGTATACTTATATTTGTATACTTAATTCTTATGTTCTCTATTTATTTTTAGACCAATCTTATGTCTACTTCTTAAGCCCTTAGATTGAACTTACATATTAATAAAGAAATTTGACTAATTAAGAACAAAGAGCCAGGTTGAATATAACTGAATTTTGACTTATCTCGTTGTTTGGTGGTGGTGTTAGGGCTTTTTGAACCTATTTTTCAATGATAAACCAGCTCTCAATTAAGTTTATATAGCTTAAATTGTTCCATTATCTCCAAAGTATATGTTAATTGTTTCAATGATAATGATAATTTAGGGGAGAAGGAGGAAGGGGAAAAAAACAGGTCATTGAGACACGCAGAGAAACCATCCAGGGTTGGGAATCAGTTGCACTAGCAGATAGAGGGTAGGAAACTTCCCGGGCAATTTCATCAGCCATTTATCAATACCATCTCTTTCCCTCTTTCCAGCTCTGATGAGATGGCTCTGATTTGACAAGTGAAGCACCATAAGGTTAGAATTAGATTCAGTGTCTCATTACTGTGGCCTCTAGAAAAGACAAGACAGTGAATAATGCCATCAACTATAGCTAAGAGCTGCCCAGAGCCTTGATCTCTGCAGCAAGACAGGAGGCCTTGAAATTGGATTAAACATGAACAAAATACAACTCTTTGGAAAGGCATTCTATTCTATTTTAAATAATAGAATTTTCAATGTGTAATTTATACAGCTCTTCAAACCAGCAACATATTTTAAATCTATTTGATTTAAAGTAAACTAATTAGAAAAACTTTAGTTAGACTTTCCATTACAGTTTGATTAATATGCCAATCTAAAATTGAAGCCTCTATAATAACTCATTTACATTAAACATTTTCTAGAAAACCATAAAATGTTACATTGACTTGAAAATTCTCCTAGACTGCCATTTTGTTTCAAGACGGTGTATTGAACTACAAATTTAACTTACTTTGTGTATTTGATGGTAGATGCATGTTAGGCAGTCTGTTTCAGACAAACAGAAACTGTCAAATGGCCAAGCTTAAACAAAACCTTATTGCTACCATTTAAAGTTTCCTTAGTGTAACGTTTTGAAAATGTTCCAGAAATCTCAATTTAAAAAAAAGAAAAGAATGAGCTTTTGCCAAAGTCAGGGTCGCTGCATTTACCCACTCCTAAATGGACAATATAGGAGTTATGGCCCTGAGTTTTAAGAAAGCAAACAAAAAACATTTTAGATGAACTATGCCAAAAGTTCTGGAGCTCATTTATTCCCTTTTGTCTTTGTTGGGTGGCAAAGACATGAAGTGAACACTGAAATTTATGAAATGGTCACAGTGTTTATCTTTTTTTATTAGAGCAAATACAGCACTTAAAATACATTCTGAAGTTCAACGTGGTCTTTCCAAAAGAAGGCTTTCAGAAGAAAATCTGATGTTGTTAATCATGGAACAAAATTGCTCTGACTAGAAAAGTCTTGAAACCACCTATCCCACCAAATAAATGCCTTATGCATCTTTCCCACTCAGTGGAAAACATCCCTTGTTATTGGAATAAAATTATAAAACTAAATCAGGTTAGCACTAGGTTTTTCTGTAGGCCATTAACTTTCAGGGTGAGTATATGGGCAATCTCAGCCCTGTGAATGACTGCATCAAAAAGAACAGTTTGGGGCTTCCCTGGTGGCGCAGTGGTTGAGAGTCCACCTGCTGATGCAGGGGACACGGGTTCGTGCCCCGGTCCAGGAAGATCCCACATGCCACGGAGCGGCTGGGCCCGTGAGCCATGGCCGCTGGGCCTGTGCATCCAGAGCCTGTGCTCCGCAACGGGAGAGGCCACAACAGTGAGAAGCCCGCGTACCGCAAAAAAAAAAAAAAAAAAAAAAAAATTGTTGCATGAATTAATGAATGAGTGACTGTGAAGAATAGTCTTTACTGATGGTTATAGGAAGGAACAGCAACACTGAGAAGTTATTCATTATGACAACCTCACCTAATATGAAGACTAGCAAGGCACAATTGGTTTGAGTCCTAGTTCCATCTCACACTAATATTTTGACCTTGTGTAAGTCACTGAACTTCTCTGACCCTCAGTATCCTGATCTGTAAAATGGGCATAATAGTTCCTTCTCATTCGACATCAAAAGGCAGTTTTAGGGTAAAATAAGATAATGTCTACAAAAAACATCCATGTCTCTGAAGAAACAAGTTGGAAAGGATAAGCAAGGTATACTTTCCCCTGGAGAGCAGAATTAAATGTGTGTGTAAGCAGAGGGAGGAGGAATTTAGCCACTTACTTTATGCCATGATGATAAAAAAGACGGGATAAGTGGTGTTTATGTTGTATTCCCATCATTTTTCAAATAAAAGTTTTAATAAAAAAATTATTTGTTTCCACAGTTCTTCAAGCACTCTTAACAATGCTTCAGAAGTGAGTCTAGGGGAAGCAGCCTCCTAGGTCTGATTTGTTGGCATGGGTGGGGGACAGAGAACATTTCAGATGCTGTGGCCAGGACACAGGAGACCATGTCTCTTTTTTAGTGATAATATAAAAACAGATCTAGAAAACAAGCCCCAAATCTAAACACCTTCAGAAAAGAATATTCCACAACCTCTCTCAATGATGTCTGAGTCGGCTTCCAAGATTTACATAGTCTGCATATCCTGGAATTATCTGCTCATCTCCAAGGACTCTTTATGTGCCTGTGCCTGTGGTTTCCTTTTTCCAACAGACTCCAGGGACCCAGCCACCATCCCTGACCTGTCTCTTGGTCCCATGCTCAATTTTCCTTACTGCTCCCAGGTATAAGCACTCCAGTTCATTTCACTTAAAATTGTAAAATGAATTTTGACAGGGAATGAGAGGAATGACAAAGACAGCCAACATCAGAAGTTACAAAGTTGGCAACTGCTAAGAGTCGTGCTCCCAGGTTTATGCTTGCCAACTTACTCCTGGAATAGAAGCGGAAGCCCCTAAGATTTTAGCCCTTCATTTTAATTTTTCTGGGGTTGGAGATTACCAAATTGGCTATTTCCCCCATCCATCATTAGAGGAGGCCACCAACTCTCTGTGTAATCTTGAGCAAGTGTCTCAACCCTTCTCAGCCTCAGTTCCACCTCTGTCAAGTGGAATGATAACAGTACTGGACCTCATGAGGTTGCTGTGAGGATTAAATGAGTTAATATGTGTAAACAATTAGAACAGTGCCTGGCCTGATCAGTGTTAGCTGTTGTTACTATTATTAGTAGTATTAGTATTAGTATTATCTGTGAAAGCATCTCTCCCCATCCTAAAAATTCCCCACCCCTTTGTCAGGTGGGCACATTACCTATCCAAGCATCTCTCTTTTAACGGTACCTGCTCTTCCTACATATAACCTGGACATTTCGCCCACCTTCCCCATTCTGAACTCATTACTTGTATTTTCTCATCAAAGGAAATAGGTAATTAATAATTGCTCATCCTTATCTGTGTAAGAGCTTATTACCTCTATAGAAGCTTAGGGAACTAACAACAGGTTTTTTCCATGTAATAACTGTTCCAGTGCTTGTCAATGAGGCGATTTCTGGCTTTGGATGAGTCAGCTCACCCAATGGTACCCTTTGTGGCTAAGGAGGCCACCTTCATGATTTGTACAAAGGGTGTGTGGAGGGATTTGCACAACTAAATTGGAAATTCTCACTCTAAGACTTTCTGCTGTTTCTTTCTCCTGGACTGGAAAGGGTAAATGGGTCTGTGATGTGTCCCCTCTAGGTGGAGCCCAGGCTGGTCCCAGCTACCTTCCCTGGTTTGGGATTCCTGAAAAGTTAGGTCAGCTAAGCCCTTGCTGTGGACCTTTTAGTCACCAGTTAGCATGCTGGATGAAAATAACTGTTTATTTTAAATATGGGAAACAAAGAGAAAATGATCTGTCTTTAGGAAAATAATGAGTTTGTTCATTTGACAAATATTTATGAAGTATCTGCTCAATTCTAGGCACTGTTCTAGGTCCTGAGTTTACAGTGATGAACAGATCAGACATAACAGCTGGCTCCGTGGCCCTCGGAATCCAGTGAAGCAATGCCATAATTAGAAAGTGTCTGGCAAAAGGCACAAACTTTCGGTTACAAAATGAGTAAATCATGGGGCTGTAGTGTACCGCATGGTACTATAGTTAATGATACTGTGTTGCATATTTGAAAGCTGATAAAACAAAGTTCTCATCACAAGAAAAAAAATCTTGACTATGGTGACAGATGTTAACTAGACATTGTGGTGACCATTTTTTAATATATACAAATATCAAATTATTATGTTGTACACCTGAAACTAATATAATGTTATATGTCAATTATACCTCAACCGAAAAAAAAAAAGAAAGTAAGCAGATATCTGATCCCCTTCCACTCCCAGACCTACTCTCTCCACAGTGAAAACTGAGTAAATTCATAGCAGGCCCTAGAATCCCTCCACAACATACCTCTTTCCCTTCCTTCTTCCTTGTTTTCCTCCTTGTCTCCTTTCCTCCCTTCTTCCCTTCTTTCCATGTTCTCTCCTTGACTTTCCTCCTCATCAGTGCTGTTTTTTACTCTACCTTACTAAACACCACACTAATAACTCGCCTCTCATTCTACTTTTTTTCCAGCCAGTTCTAAATGGAACAGACTTTTTCAGCTCTAGTGTAAATAACTGAGCTGATGAGCTCTGCCCAGGTAGGGTGTAGGTGGCAGGGGGTGGGGCTGCCCTTGCATCCTAGAGATGTTGGTCTTCAATAAACACTAAGAGATTACAGTTTATTAAGTTAATAAATATCATTCATTTTCCTCCTTCCTTTCAAGGAAGGTGAAATACAGCAATATCTCGGGCAACATCAGGAAAAGCAGAATAGGTGTCAAATCCCTGGGTTTTGCAGAAGATAAAGATTAATCTTTGAGTTCTAAGAATTATGTAAATGTCCTCTTTCATATAAAATGTCCTAAACTGTGTTAGGCCCGAGGTTGGTAGGGTACTTACAAGATTTTTAAAATGCCAAAGGCATCCAAAGCTGTCCAAAAATGGCTCAGCTGGACACAAGGATGAAAAGAGCAGCACCCCAACCCCGCCTCCTCAACACCCCTCTGGCTGCCTGCTGCTGCACATCGCATACAGATACACCCATCCACACAGACTCACACAACCAGACATGTGCACACACACTGCAAACCTTGTAGACCACTTTTCTCACACAGGTCTCTTTAGCACCTATACTGCTGGGAGCTGAGCCGCGGTGAGGCATTCACAGAATGCCCTCTGCGGGTGGGCTCAGCTGGGGCAGACTGGTGGTCTCTCTGCATAATCATCTTCACCTCTTCTGCTCCTTATGTGAGAGAACGATTCAATTAAAACTCTCCAAGCTACCTTAAAAAAAATTGCTGGGGGCTTCCCTGGTGGCACAGTTGTTAAGAATCCGCACGGAACACGGGTTCGAGCCCTGGTCTGGGAAGATCACAAGTGCCGCGGAGCAACGAAGCCCATGCGTAACTACAGAGCCTACGCTCTAGAGCCCGCGAGCCACAACTACTGAGCCTGCATGCCACAACTACTGAAGCCCAAGCACCTACAGTCCATGCTCCACAGCGAGAGGCCACAGCAATAAGAAACCTGCACACTGCAAAGAAGAGTAGCCCCCGCTCGCCACAACTAGAGAAAGCCCGTGTGCAGCAACAAAGACCCAACGCAGCAAAAAAAAAAAAAAGAAAAAAAAAAAAAAAGAAAAAAAATTGCTGGCTCTTTTTAAAAATACTTTTCTTGAGCTTCTCTGGTGGTGCAGTGGTTAAGAATCCTCCTGCCAGGGCTTCCCTGGTGGCACAGTGGTTGAGAGTCCGCCTGCCGATGCAGGGGTCACGGGTTCGTGCCCTGGTCTGGGAGGATCCCACGTGCCGTGGAGCAACTGGGCCCGTGGGCCAAAACCACTGAGCCTGCGAGCCACAACTACTGAGCTCGTGTGCCACAACTACTGAAGCCCCCGCACCACAACAAGAGAAGCCACTGCAATGAGAAGTCCATGCACCACAACGGAGACCCAGTGCAGCCAAAAATAAATAAAAAATAAATTAAAAAAAAACTTTTCTTCCTTGGAATTGAATATACTCAATATTGTTCCATCTATTCAATCAGCTATTGCTTTTTAAACAAAAGGTCTCACATATTTATTGCTGAACCAACCTATTAGTGCAGAAGCATAAAGAAAAAAAATTTTCCCAATAAAATATGTCCAACTGGACCGGTAGTGGCAATTTTTCAGCTTGATAGGGTAAAATGATAGTGACCTTTATACAGTATAAATGTGAGCCTCGGATGTGCGATTCCTTATAGACACAGCCTGGTTCCTCGCCAGTGTCTCCTCTTGGAGCTGTACCTGACTGTATTGTGAATTTTCATTTGAAGTCTTTGGGGAATGAAATGACTCTGCTTTTGTTTCTTAGCCAGAAATCACCTGATCCTGAAGGTCTTGTAGAAGACATGACAAGGAAAGGAGTCAACCGCACATACCACGATGGTGGAGAAAGGAGTCGATCAGTTATTAATTATTACATCCACTACATGAAAGTCTCTGGGTCAAATCAAAATGTGTCAGACACAATCTTGCCATCAAAGACTATACACCCTTGTACAAAGATGAGAAACACTATTGGGTCAATAAATAAACCGGGTAGTTAGTAGGTATAAATTGTTTAAAGAAACAGGGATTAATCTGATCTCAGTATAAGATACATCTGGAACCTACCTTCCTAAATAAATTTATATGCTTAAAATATATAAGCAGTAGGGGAAAAAGCTGCCAACACGTTTTATCTTAACAGCTAGCAGCAGAATTCTCCTTAGAAAGGAAACTATCTCAGTTTAGGAAATGTTTTCATACATGAATGCCAGAGCTAAAGGTCAGCAGCCGCCAAGACAACAAACAGAAATGTGGGTGGCAGAAGAAAGAGAAGAGATAAAGAAGGGAGAGGAGCGCCAGGCCACAGAGCGGCAGGGCAGATAACAATAAGAGCGATAATGATAGTAAGAGTAGAAGGAATGGCTAACCACTTCATGCCAGGCATTGTTCTAAGTGTTTTCCATGGTTTACATTATTCAACCCTCACAACAATCTTATGACTTAGGTATTGCTATTTATCATCATTTTATAGAAACTAGAGCCCACTTTTAAAAAATGGTCAAGGTACTTTCAAAATCAAGAATAACCAATATTTAATTTGTAAGTTAACATGTCTGTAAAATAAATCCTCTACCTGAAACTTCATCAAGTTTTCTACATACAAATAAATCTTTTGTGAGTACTTTTTGTGTATGTATGCAAAATAAAATCACTGGGTGACATGTCAGGGTCAAAGTGGCACAAAACATGGACACATTCATGGCATGGTGAGACAGTCCCTTAACAAATAATTTGGCAGAAGCAGGAGACGGTAGTCATAGGTGACCATGACCATAAACTCCTCAGGAATTCATAGTTATTTGTTGGGAAAACACTGGATTTTCTGCAGTTAGTGGAATGGTATTCAACACTTAAGAGGGCAAAGTAACCCCCAGTAACACCTAGTGGAGCCAACATACTTAATGAGATTGTTTATCTCACCTCCTAAAAAATGTTTTTCTGTAGGCCAAGCTTGTGCTAAATGCTGGAGCTACGCTATCTCATTTAATCCTAAGACACTGTGAGTTTTTAGGTCAGTCCAATAGCAAAGAGCTGGTGAGTAGTAGATTTGGATTTGAACCCAGGGCTTTCAGACCCCTGACCCAGTCCATTTAATATCACCAATTCCGGGACAGTATTCTCTTTTTACCACCTACAGCTGAAGGATGATGCCGCAGGCTAAATGGTACTAAGGTTCCATTCCATTATATGTTTACCTGTTTTATATTAGAGAAACACGCAGGGATGTTCCATTGGAGATAAAGGGAGTCAATATAAAGAATCACAATTAGAAGCAGATTCCCTCTTTTTCCTTCACTGGACAAGGCTATGGAAACCTTGATAACCTAAAATAAAAGGAGAAGATAAAAGAGCAAGAAAAGATTGAAATATATAGAAAAGGGGAAATAAAAGAAGGAAGTCAGAGATGAGTGTGAAAGAAGACAAAGTGAAGAGGTAGGTGCATATGTGAAAATGGCAGATGCTACACAGGGGCAGTAGAGTCTTGGGACACCTACCTCTACCCAGACCGTGCCTACCTCTATCATTAAGTACTTTCTTCCCAAATTGCATTTTCATGTGTTTTCGTTGATATGCTACATGAATCCAATGCAGATTATCCCATTTTACAGTAACTCCTAGAGTACATCTATCCTTAAGTATGCAGCATTGGTATTACACGTTTTATATAGCAGCCCCTTAGAGCTAGTTCCTCTTAGTTTGTGAAGATGCTCTTAAATACCATAGGTTAATATTTGAAAATGCAACAAAAACTAGGGTTGAATAAATTCTGACATATTGTAGACTTCGCAAAAACTTCTTTTTCAAATATTTTGTGTTTAGCAAAATGTATTTTCCAACCAGTATAATTTTCTTAAGTCAATGAGTGTTGTCAGAAAATTTAATCTATTTTTTAAATTTATACTTTACTCACCAATTCTATTTAAAGGATATTTTGAAATCCAGGAATTTATTTTAGTTTCTTTTTACAAGTCTCTTTTGTTCTTTAGGAACTCTAAACACATTTTATTATTTTTTTTTACATTTTTATTGGAGTATAATTGCTTTATAATGTTATGTTAGTTGCTGCTGTATAAGAAAGTGAATCAGCTATATGTGTACATATGTCCCCATATCCCTCCCTCCTGCTCCTCCCTCCCACCCTCCCTATCCCGTCCCTCTAGGTGGGCACAAAGCAGAGCTGATCTCCCTTTTACAGATCTCTTTAAAACCTATTTTGTCCTGAAGTTGCCCTGAATTAAACTCTCACATATTAGAATTCATTTTGAAACTCTGAACTGAAAAAAATTTATTACTATTAAAAAACGAACCATGCCACTCAACTAAAATAACAGTTCTTTGAATATATAGTTAAATGAAATTCTGGCAATATAGCTAAAAAAAAGAAATATAACTGGGAACTCTGCTGACCAGGAGTCTGTTCTTGGTCTTTGCTTGACCTAATCTTAGTTTCCTACTTCAGCCAAATATTGAATGTTTTTCACTGAACCAAGTATAACAACCCTTATCACTCCCGTGCCTAGGAGAGAATAAATTGTTAAGTGGATGTCTGCGTGAAACTTTGAGCTGTTCAGATAAAGAATACCCTATAAAAGTTTAAAGTAATGTTTGGTAATGAGGCAGGGAAGCAGGCCCTCTCAAACCCTGCAGGTGGAAGTAGAAACAGGAACAGACCATCTGGAAGACAGTGTTGTTGAATAGCAGAAGCCTTACAATTTTGGCTCATAATTCTACTTCTGCGAATGTACCTTAATAAAAAATAGGGGACTGGTAAAAGTATGGCACATGGAATACAATGCATTAAAACATTAAAAATAATTTAGTAGACTATACTGTAGTAGAAGAAAATGACATGGAAAATGCATATGATATATGTTAAGTTTTAAAAAGTTATCAAACAGTGGGTACTGAATGATCTCAAGTAAGTGTATATAGATATAGATGCTGAAATAGATAAGTAGATCAATAGATAGATGTACGGGGTAGATGTAGATATAAATATAAATATAGAAATGCATATAGCGCTAGAATATATATATATGTATGTACGTATACATATCTATATTTATAGATATATCTAGATATACATCTTTTTTTGTTTTGTTTTTCAAAGAATGATTTCTTTTTTCAAGATTTACAAGAACTGGTATTTATTACCATGAGGTTCAAAGTATATACCTTTATAACTCATTAGTTTTCTCTTTTATACATAGTATCAATAGTGTATGTATGTTAATCTCAATCTCTATAGATATCTTTATACCTGTATCTAGATAAAATGTTAACAAAGATGGGATTTGGGGTGATTTAACATTTGTGTTTTTTCCTTGTCTGTATTTTTCCTGAATAAACATGTATTTTCTTCAGTAAATATATGTTTCCTTCAATAAACAAGTATTACTTTATAACATGGAAAAATTATTTAAGTGGATGACACTAGAAGAAAAAATCATATATTAACCAATTAAAAGATTATATCAGGGCTTCCCTGGTGGCACAGTGGTTGAGAATCTGCCTGCTAATGCAGGGGACACGGGTTCGAGCCCTGGTCTGGGAGGGTCCCGCATGCCGCGGAGCAACTAGGCCCGTGAGCCACAACTATTAAGCCTGCGCGTCTGGAGCCTGTGCTCCGCAAAAAGAGAGGCCGCGATAGTGATAGGGCCTGCGCACCGCGATGAAGAGTGGCCCCCGCTTGCCACAACTAGAGAAAGCCCTTGCACAGAAACGAAGACCCAACACAGCAAAAATAAATAAATAAATTAATAAACTCCTACCCCCAACATCTAAAAAAAAAGACTATATCATACTCAAGGGAAAAAAAATGCATATTTTTATGTGTTTACACTTTCCGAGCCCAAATCTATCAATGTAGTCTCATGCCCTTTAGGCTTTGTGGCAGGCAGAGCTGATCTGTGCTGTAGGGCCTGGTGACATGGGAACCAAGTCACAGCTGCCATCCCAGGCCTTGGGTTGAGAACACTTACACTTACAGCTTTTGAACTCCTAGGACCTCCTGAGGCTGCTGACTTTTCACACAAATTTGAGGGCAGTGAGCCTCCCATAATCTGAAACATGATAAAAGGGCATTTAATGGTTGCTTAATGTACTCTAAATTCATCTGGGAAACATCTTCAGATTTTTGAAGTGAAGATGAATCTAATTCCACACTGTACCTTTACATGGCAAGCAAAATGGTAGCTAACCTGTCAACCTAAGTACTGATGGCTGGGGAGTACAGGGAAAATTGTTTGTTTTAGCATCCAATTCCTTCTTGTTTTATCCATCTAAGACTGCCTCCCCAGTTTAATAACAAAGGAGGAAATGTGGTTACCTCCACAAGGAAATACCACCTTAGAGTCGAGCAGTCCTAGTATAATATCCTCTCTGTAGAACGCCAGCTCTTAAGATGAAGGCGTTAAAGAAATAAATATGGAAATGTTATTTTTCAGCTATAGAAGATTGGGATTCAACCCGATGATGACAGAGGCCTAGGTGTTGTACACGTAAAATATAGGAATCATTAGTGAATCCATTTTTGCATTATTATTTAAGCTATGGTATACTCCAGAAAATAGCACATAGAGTAGAAATGAATATATCCTAAAAGGTTCAGTGTAAAGGTCTCATGGAAGGAGATTCTTTTTTGTTTTTAATTTTCTTGAATGTGGTTTGTAGGTTTTCCCCCCTCTTTTATGGGGCCCTCCTTAATTTATTCCTAATGTATCTAGCCATGAGGTAGCACTTCTTCGACACTCAGGAGAAATGCATTTCACTTAAGTCTGAACCCTTTAGTTAATAGTCCTGCAGTTTCTGGACTTTGTAGTCTGTTCTCTGACTCACAAACATGCCTTGCTAGAATTGTAGCCACAGTCACAATATTCAGAACAAGGATCATGAGTGAAAACAGATGCAGATTGTTAAAAGGTTGAATCTGGGTTTCAACGCGTTTGGTACTGAAATTCTGAATTTCCACTTGCCCGTCAATCCCTTTTCAGATGAATGCATCCTATGACAGAATTAGTCTTCTATTTGTATGGAGAAATGTCTCTTTTCCTTCAGAAAAACAGTCTGGTTGCAGCGAGACTGATTACTACTACCACTACGAAACCTTACACTCGAGATACACGGAGCCCAGACACCTCAAGAATTCAAAGGAGTTAAACTGGAATCTTGCACAGTGTCGAGGTAAGGGATACACCTTACAAGTCTCATCTTAATTACATCCATTCTTGCTGAGGTTATAGGTTGGAGATGCAAAGTCAGATGGGAGTGGTGCTGCAGGCATCCTGGAACACCACCAAATTTGGATCTGAGGTGCATAGACTTACCTGAACAAAAAGTTTGGTTCAAATCCACATATATGGTGACTCCAACATAGGCTTTCCAAATGAACTGGACTCAAAAAAATACAATTGTTTCTCCTTTTCTTTCTTTTTTAAAGGTTAGTTTTCTGGTGACAGTAATTAAAGAATAACTGTTGAACTTCTCTTCAATGGGCTAAAAGAAAGGGCGTGGGTATCATTCAGGTTCATAAATAATGCCTCCTTGAAAAAATATATTGAGCCAATAAACCATGTGCTTGACATAATTCCTAGTTTTTAAGTCACCCTTTTTCTTTGCAAACTAATAAAATGTAGTGTATCTTTTTTGGTCTAATTTTTAAAATTAATTAATTTTTGGCTGCGTTGGGTCTTCGTTGCTGCGTGCGGGCTTTCTCTAGCTGTGGCAAGCGGGGGCTACTCTTCATTGCAGTGTGCGGGCTTCTCATTGCAGTGGCTTCTCTTGTTGCGGAGCACGCGCTCTAGGCATTGGGGCTTCAGTAGTTGTGGCTTGCAGGCTTAGGTGCTCTGTGGCATGTGGGATCTTCCCGGACCAGGGCTCGAACCTGTGTCCCCTGCACTGGCAGGCAGATTCTTAACCATTGTGCCACCAGGGAGGTCCTTGGTCTAATTTGCTCATGGGAAATGCCATTACATATAACCTTTCACGAACCCAGTGTCAAATGCCTCTTTTCTCTTCATTTCAATATCACAGCTGATTACGTGCTAGCTACAGTGCAGACACAAGCTACTATTACAAAGAGGTGGCAAATATACAAAACAGGTTATTATTCAGCATAGGCTATTTAGCAATACATAACTTACAATGTAATTTACTTGTTTCCCCCACAAAGTTACATGACTATTGCAAATACCATAAACTATGTTCAATTCAGCCATCAAAGGAGGATTTATTGTATGTTTCCTGCTTCAGCTGAGATCTTATTATAGCTCCCACAGGTAGTCAAAACACAAGAGAATTTTAACTTCCTTCAATAACTGCTCAAACTTGAATGTAGCTAATATGGAAGGAAATAAGAATGGGCTGTAAGTCTGTCGTATCCTCTGGGTGTTTGAGAATCTCTGGTTTGTATTTCTAAATTGATATATAATCATTTTGTCTTTTTTTTTTTTTTTTTTTTGCCGGTACGCGGGCCTCTCATTGTTGTGGCCTCTCCCGTTGCAGAGCACAGGCTCCGGACGCGCAGGCTCAGCGGCCATGGCTCACGGGCCCAGCCGCTCCGCGGCACGTGGGATCTTCCCGGACCAGGGCACGAACCTGTGTCCTCTGCATCGTTAGGCGGACTCTCAACCCTGCGCCAGGGAAGCCCCATTTTGTCTTTTTAAAAGAATTAATTTTAAGAGTTTTTTCCTTAAGAAAAAAAATCAACTAGCTTGTTAAATTTTACATAGTATATTGGACTATATCATCAAGGCTAGATTTCCTCAGCCACATTTTAGGCCCTTTCCTCAGCAATATACACTTGCTTCTTAAAAAATAATAAATAATAAAAATCATTTTCCCAAGCACCTCAGTCTAAAGTTACAGCTGTATCTGGTTACTCTTTGGATGGGAAATAGGCCGGTTGCTTTTCTTCTTGGTCCTCCAAGCCTTGCTCCTGAATCCTTTCCACACACATGACTCTTATTTCAAAGAGAAACCCCACTGGGAGGGTGGAAGACCTGACTGTGAGAGAAGGAAGTTATGCTAATTTCCCACCCCAAAGACGCCACTGAGCACTTCAAATACTTGCAGCTTAGGAGGGAAAAAAGGCTTCATTCTAGATCAATTCAAAGTTAGGTGATCACAACTGCAAGTTTTCAGGCTATGCCATCTCCTCCCCCACCTCTCACCAGTGCCTTCCTCAGCCCAAGAAACAGCGTTGCAGCCTGAGGAACAGAGCCAGGCAGAATGGGATGCAGTGTCCCCATGAGAGCCGGGCCCTGTGCTAATTGAAGACATGGACGGCTGTGTTGTTTCTGGCTGCACCACAGCCAGAACTTTATATTTGGAGGAACAAATGGCTCCCAAGTGTTCGGGCCACAACTTGTCTGTGTAGCTTCTCTGACGTTCAGGAGTACTTTGCCTCTCAAATATGAAAGATTCCAGAAAAGGGGAGCAGGGAGCTCTGGGAAAGGAAAGAATTTTTAAAAAATGTTTACTCATTTACCTTTGTTAGTTGAGGAGTTTCTAAAGGAGATATTGTTCAAGAAGAAATGGTACATATTAAAAGAAATCTTTCAAGAAGAAATACAGACCAATGCAAGCATTCATGTAACAAATATTTTATATATGACATATGGTGCAATTATTCTTAACTTTTCCCTAGCCTCTTTGAAAATCTGTTGAATATGAATTATTTCCCTAGGAAAAAGCATACACATATGGAAGTACAGAGCCTTTGTCACAAAGTCCCTGAAGTGGAGGCAGGAGTGATATTACCAAAACAGTGATGGAGAAAACCCTGCCCTCCATCCCCCAGTAAAGATCAGCAATTAGACAGCTCTCCATGAATAAGAACAACTCTGGAGAGCTCTCGAGTCCACTTAAGAATCTTCAGCAACACAGTGGAACAAAAATCTGAGAATAACCTCATGAGAAGAGAAGGAAGAAAGCTTCATTTTGCCTGCATTATCCCATTCCTCAAGCCAGCACTGCTCAGGGTCAAGAGAGAACTTCCCAGCTAGAAAGAGCTCCCCTAGCCAGGAAAGGAAGAGTGGATAGAGTGAGCAACCAGCTTCCCCAGCCTTTGGGGCACCATATGAAGGTCCCATTACAGTTTCACCCCACCCAGAGACTGGCAAAGCTGACACACAGAGAGACAGAAACAAGGAAGAAAAGCAGGAGTTACCAATAACAATCATGGTTTGTAGTGACTTGTGACTTGCTCTGCAGACAAATCCAGAAGATTTTGCCACTGAAGAAACGTGTTAACACCAGCACAGTTGCCAGAGACCCCCTGGGGATTTCACCAGCTTTTGCCCCACAGGTATTTGTATTTACTGACACCAGCCACCTGAATCCTTCCCTGCTACCTCCTTCTTCACCCATGCCAGACCCCAGGAACTGTACTGGTGGCCAGCCCAGGCCTCTGTGGCTACATGAGTGCTAGATGCCAGCCTAGACCCCCACAGCTGACATCCACTTCCTAGTGTGTACTTGACATAGCCCCTCCAGGTGTGCATTTGCACGCCACTAGCCTGATACCTGTCACCAGTGTCCATTGCAGTGTGCACACCCAGGGGAAGACAATACAGCCACTTAAGAGCATGCTGACAGCCAAGGTCCCCATAACTGCCTGTGGGCTTGGATCAGGCCTTGTCTTCTGTCACTGTCTTGCACCACTGCACCACAATACCTGCAATTAAGGCCTCCAGCTGTGCACCTGCATACTCCTGGCCTGACCCCCATTACTGGCTTCCCCTGCAGTGCACACACAGAGGGAGACGATGCAGTCATAGGAGAGCACACCAACAGCCAGGGCCCCCACAGCTGCCTGTGAGCCCACAACTGGCCCAGCCCTTGCTGCCTACCCTGGCCCCCACCACTGTGTATGTGTCTGCAGCTGATCCAAGCTACCACACAGGCACCTGCAGCAGGCCCCATAGCCCAGTGTATGTACACTACTGGCTCTAGCCACCATCACTGTCTGGCCTGGTCACTAGTTGCTGGACCTAGAGGCATAACTGAGGACCCCAACAGCCCTTACAGCCACTGTAGACCCCCACAGTGCTCCCAAGGACTACACAGTTGTTGATGTCGTGGACCTCAGCAGCATGAGCCAAGGAGACATCATGCACCCCTGGACCCAGTGCCACCACATGTCCCCACACTTGATACCTTCCTCCACTAGAACCAGGGTCACAGCACATTCCAGCATGTCCCAAACCACAGGTGAAAGTCTTTCCTTGCTGAGATCAGTCCATGAAGCCCAGAAGAGGTGACTAGTTATTTAAATGTAGAGACATCTATGCAAGGCTCCAAGGGATCATGAAGAATCAGGGAATCACGACTCTCCTGAAGGAATACAGTAAGCCATCAGTAATGATCCCCAAAGAAATGGAGATGCAGGAATTGCCCAACAAAGTGTTCAAAATAATTATTCTAAAGATGCTCAGAGAACTACAAAGAACACAGATAAATAATTTAACAATATTAGGAACACAACAGAAAAACAAAATGAGAAGTTCAACAGAAAGATAGAAAACATAAAAATGAACCAAACAAATTTTGGAGCTAAAGAATACAGAGTGAAGTGAAGAATTCAATAGAGAAATACATAACAAAGAAACCTCCATAATGCTAAGAGCAAATTTCTCAGCACAGACCTTACAGACCAGGAGAGAATGAAATGATATATCCAAAGTACTAAAAGAAACAAACTGCCAATCAAGAATAATTTACCCAGAAAAACTGCCCTTCAGAAGTGAAGGTGAGACAGTTTCCCTAACAAACAAAAGCTGAGGGTGTTCTTCACCACTATACCTACTTTACAAGATATGCTGAAAGGAATTCTTCAAGCTGAAATGAAAGGATGATAATTAGTATCATGAAACATATGAAAATACATACCACACTGGTTAAATTTGGCATATAGTTACATTCAGAACTCTAATACTGTAATATAGTGGTAGATTAACTACTTAACCTTAGTATAAAAGTTAAAGGACAAAAGTATTTTTAAAAAGCTATAGCTACAATAATTTCTTAATGGATACACAAAATAAAAAGATGTAAATTGTGACATCAAAAATATAAATATAAAAGATTGTTGTATGTATAAGATGCTTTATGTAAGCCTCATGATAGCCACAAAGCAAAAACCCACAGCAGATTCACAAAAGATAAAGAGAGGGGCGAGTTCCCTGGTGGCCTAGTGGTTAGGATTCTTGGCTTTCACTGCTGTGGCCTGGGTTAAATCCCTGGTCAGGGAACTGGGATCCTGCAAACCACATGGTGCAGCCAAAAAAAAAAAAAAGAGAGAAGGGAATCAAAGCATACCCACTATGGAAAATAACTAATTTACAACAGAAGACAGCAAGAGAGAGGAAGAAAGGAACAAGGGAACTACAAAACAGCCAGAAAACAATTCATAAGGTAGCGTTAGTAAAGCCTTACTTACAATAATTAATCTAAATGTAAATGGGTTGAACTCTCCAATCAAAAGACATGGAGTGGCTGGATGTATTAAAAAAAATAAGACCTGACTATATGCTGCCTACAAGAGGTTCACTTCAGCTTTAAGGACGCAGGAAGGCTCAAAGTGAAGGGATGAAAAAATATATCCATGCAAGATAGAAACCAAAAGAGAAAGGGTAGCTATACTTGTATCAGACAAAATAGACTTTAAGCCAAAAATGGTAACAAGAGACAAATAAGGTCATTATATAATGATAAAGCAGTTGATTCATCAAAAAGATATAACAGTTATAAATATATATGCACCCAACACTGAGGCACTTATAGTAAGCAAATACTAACAGATGTAAAGGGAGAAATAGACAATACAGTAAGTCCCCCACATACGAACCTTCAAGTTGCAAACTTTCAAAGATTCGAACGTGCTTTTGCATGCCCAATCACGTTAGTTCACGTGTCTGGCATATATTGTCACGTGTGTGCATCCTCTAGAAGTGGTTGCGCAGGAAATGGCAAGGGGATTTTCTTTATTTGAGGAGGCACTGTTAGCCTTTGAGGCACAGGACCCGAATGCAGAATGGTACACAAAGGGTGCAGCAGCAATTCAGAACGCAATCTAGTGCTACCATGTCATCTATGATGAGAAAAGAAGGGCTACTACCCAGACATCACTGGATCCTTTTTTTAAGAGGGTAGATAGAATTGAATCCAGCAAGGAACCAGAACCTGTGCCATCAACGTCAGGTGTGAGTGAAATTGCAGCTTGCCTTCCGTCTTCTATCGCTGACGACCCTTCGGCTCTACTATCTCCCACCTCCTTTCCCTCTTCCAGTCAGTAACTCTTCTTGCCTGCTCACTCGATGCCAGCCCCTGTATGCCAGCTGTTGTACTGTACTACTGTACTTTTCAAGGTACTGTACTGTAAGTTAAAAAATGTTTTATTTTTTGTTTTTTATGTATTACTTGTGTGAAAAGTATTATAAACCTATTACAGTACAGTACTATATAGCCGATTGTGTTAGTTGGGTACCTAGGCTAACTCTGACTTACAAACAAATTGGACTTACGAACGCATGCTCAGAACCAAACTCGTTTGTTTGTAGGGGACTTACTGTACAATACTAGACTTCAAAACCCTATTTTCAACAATAGATCATCCAGACATAAAATTAACAAGGAAACGTGGGATTTGGCACATACTTCAAACCAAATGGGCCTAACAGACATATAGAAGAGATTCCATCCAACAGCAAAAGAATATATATTATTCTCAAGTGCACAGAAAGCATTCTCCAGGACAGATCATATGATAGGTCATGAAACAAGTCTTAGCAAATGTAAGAAGACTGAAATCATACCAAGTATCTTTTCTAACCACAATGGTATGAAACTAGAAATCAGTAACAGGAGGAAAGCTGGAAATTTCACAAATAGCTGAAATTAAACAACACACTTCAGAACAACCAATGGGTCACAGAATTAATCAAAAGGGAAAAAATTATCTAGAAACAAATGGAAACACAACAATATAAAAGCCATGGGATGCTGCAAAAGCAGTTCTTAGAGGGAAGTGTATAGTGATAAACACCTACACTAAGAAAACAGATTTCAAATAACCAGCTTTATACCTAAAGAAACTAGAAAAAGAACAAACTAAGCCCAAAATTAGGAGAAGAAAGGAAATAACAAAGATCAGAGCAGAAATACATGAAATAGAGTCCAGAAAAACACTAGAAAAGATTAATGTAAATAAGAGCTAGTTTTTTGGAAAGATAAACAAAATAGACAAACCTTTAGCTAGACTAAGAAAAAAGAGAGAAGACTCAAATAAGAGATTACTGTGAATAATTATATGCCAACAAATTGGCTAACCTAGAAGAAATGGATACATTTTTAGAAACATACATCTACCAAGACTGAATTGTAAAAAAAATAGAAAATCTAAACAGACCCATAATCGCTAAGAAGATTGAACCAGTAGTCATACACCTCCCAATAAATAAAAGCCTAGGACCAGATGGTTTCACTGTGATTTCTACCAAACATTTAAAGAAGGCTTAAGACCAAGCTTTCTCTCAAATTCTTCTAAAACACTGAAGAGGACGGGAGACTCCTAAACTCATTTTACAAGTCCAGCATTACTCTGACACCAAAGCCAGATAAGGATACTATAATAAAAGAAAACTACAGACCATATCCCCAATGAAGGTAGATGCAAAAATCCTCAACAAAATACTAGCAAACCGAATTGAACACCACATTAAAAGGATCATACACCATGATCAAGCAGGATTTATCCCTTGGAAGCAAGGACGGTTCACATATGAAAGTCAATAAATGTGATACACATTAATAGAATAAAAGATAAAAATCATATGATCATCTCAATAGATGCAGAAAAAGAATTTGACAAAATACTATAATCCTTTCACAATAAAAATGCTCAACGAATTGGGTACAGAAGGAAAATACCTCAACATAGTAAAGGCCATATGTAGCAAGCACACAGCTAACAGCAGACTCAGTGGTGAAAGGTTGAAAGCTTTTTCTCTAAGATCAAGAACAAGACAAGGATGCCCACTCTTGCAATAAATTTGACATAGATAGTACTGGAAGTGTTAGCCAGAGTAATCAGGCAAGAAAAAAAAGTAAAAAAAAAAACAACATCCAAATTGGAAAGAAAAAAATTAAAATTGTCTCTGTTTGCTGATGTAGAAAATCCCAAAGACTCTACCAAAAAACTTCCAGAATTAATCAATGGATTCAGTACAATTGCAGGATACAAAATCAACACACAGAAATCAGCTGCATTTCTATTCACTAACAATGAAAAACAAAGAAAACAGTATCATTCACAATAGAATCAAAATCAATAAAATACTTAGGAATAAATTTAACCAAGAAGGTGAAAGATCTGTACACTGAAAACCATAAGACACTGATGAAATTAAAGAAAATGCAAATAAATGGAAAGATATCCTGTGTTTATGCATTGGAAGAATTAAAATTAACTTGTTCATAATACCCACGGTCATCTATAGATTCAATGCAATCCTTATTTAACTTCCAGTGGCATTTTTCACAGAAATAGAAAAACAATCCTAAAATTTGAATGGAACTACAAAAGATGTCAAATAGCCAAAGCACCAATTAAAAGAAGAACAAAGCTGGAGGCATCACACTTCCTGATTTCAAACTATACTACAAAGCTATTATAAGCAAAACAGTATGTACTGACATAAATTCCAATGGAACAGAAGAGCACAAAAATAAACCTATGTGTATATGGTCAGCTAATATTTGACAAGGGAGCCAAAAACACTCAATGAGGAAAAAATAGTCTCTTCAATAATGGTGCTGGGAAGACTGCATAACCACACGCAGAATGGAACTGGACCCCTATCTTATGCCATTCACAAATACAGGAGACCTGAAACCATAAAAGGTCTGGAAGAAAACAAGGAGAAAACTCCTTGACATTGATCTTTGCAATGATTTTTTGGATATGATGCCTAAAGCACAATCAACAAAAATAAAAATTAATAAGTGGGACTATATCAAGCTAAAAAGCTTCTGGGGCTTCCCTGGTGGTGCAGTGGTTGAGAGACTGTCTGCTGATGCAGGGGACACGGGTTCGTGCCCCGGTCCGGGAAGATCCCACGTGCTGCGGAGCGGCTAGGCCCGTGAGCCATGGCCGCTGAGCCTGCGCATCCGGAGCCTGTGCTCCGCAACGGGAGAGGCCACAACAGTGAGAGGCCCGTGTACTGCAAAAAAAAAAAAAAGCTTCTGCACAGCGAAAGAGACAGTCAACAAAATGAAAAAGCAATCTACAGAATGGGAGAAAATATTTGCAAATCTTATAACTGATACATGATTAATATCCAAAATATACAAAGAACTCATACAACTCAACAGCAAAAAAAAAAAAAAAAAAAAAAAATCCAAAACAAAACAAAAAAACCCACACAATCCAATTAAAAATGAGCTAAGAAAATGACATTTTTCTAAAGAAGACAGACAAATGGCCAACAGGTGCATGAAAAAGTGCTCTACACTACTAATCATCAGGGAAATGCAAATCAAAACGACAATGACATATTACCTCATACCTGTTAGAAGGGCTATTGTCAAAAAGATGAGGGAAACAAGTGTAGGTGAGGATGTAGAGAAAAGGGAACCTTTGTGCACTGTTGTTGGGAATAGATATGGGTACAGCCACTATGGAACAGTATGAAGGTATCTTAAAAATTAAAAATAGAACTACCATATGATGAAGCAATCCCACTTCTGGGTATATATCCAAAGGAAATGAAAACAGGATCTGGAAGTGATATCTGCACTCCCATGTTCACTGCAGCATATTCACAACAGCCAAGATAGGGAAACAACTAAGTGTCCATCAACAGATAAATAGATAAGAAGTGGTGTATATGTACAATGGAATATTATTCAGCCATGAGAAAGAAGAAAGTTCTGCCATTTGTGACAACATGGATGAAGCTTGAGGGCATTATGCTAAGTAAAACACGTCAGACAAAGAAAGACGAATACTGTACATCACTTACATGTGGAATCTAAAAAAGCCAGTCATAGACACAGAGATTAGAATAGTGATTACCAGGCAATGGTGGGGGTGGGGGAAATGGGAGATGTTGATCAAATGGTACAAACTTCCAGTTATAAGATGAATAAATTCTGGGGATCAAATGATTATAGTTAATAATGCTGTATTACATAGTTGAAAGTTGCTAAGAGAGTAGATCTTAAATGTTCTCGCCACAAAAAGGAAGTAGTAATTATGTGACATGATGGAGGTGTTGTTAGCTAATGCTCTGGTGGTAATCATTTTGCAATATATATATTTGCAATATATAAGTGTATCAAATCAATACTTTGTACACCTTAAACTTACATGTTATATGTCAACTATACCTCAATAAAGCTGGGGGAAAAAGACTTTATTAAATTAAAAAAACATTTTAGGGGAAACCTTCCCTTATGTACTCTTTTATAACTGCCTTGACAAATTTGAGATGGTTATACTTTTTTCAATTTAATTTTTTCATAATTGTATTAGAAAGCAATAACTGCTTTTGTACCCTTTCTGATAGCCCACTTGAGGATGACTTTTGCGTTGTTTTTTTTTGCGGTACGCGGGCCTCTCACCCCTGCAGCCTCTCCCGCTGCGGAACACAGGCCCCCGACGCGCAGGCTCAGCAGCCATGGCTCACTGGCCCAGCCGCTCCGCGGCACGCGGGATCCTTCCGGACCGGGGCACGAACCCGCGTCCCCTGCATCGGCAGGCGGACTCCCAACCATTGCGCCACCAGGGAAGCCCCTTTTGCGTTATTTTTCACAATAGACTTTTCATGTCTTTGAATTCTTTTAGCTGGAGTAGGAAATGCAAACAAATCAACAAATGCATTTAGCCCTTGAAAGTTGGAGTCCAGCTGAGTAGTTACAATATCAATTACATCATTAACAATTCCTTTTACCTAAAAAACTGCTAAAACTCAGAGGGTGGCAGTATTATTTCTCAACATAGGACCAACTGGAAAAGAAAACGTAGACCCCTTTTAAATATCTCTGAATGTTGGCAAACCTGGGGAATTTTTTGATATGAGAAAAATATGCATTTGCTTTTAAGGCAACATATTGCCTATTCTGTATTAATCAACTGACTTCAACAAAGACTATCTTATCTGTTGCTAAAAATCGACCAACAGCCACTAGAGTGCTATCTTTGCCAGTGCCAAAAAGATTTCCAAATCTTTTCAGCTAAAAAGCCAGCAAAGATCAAAAAGAGGTTTCACATGAGCTCTCTACGTGCCAATGAGATACAAGTGCCATTTTTAGCACATTATAATAATCCTGTTGTACAGCATTCTTTTCCAATGACCTGTAAAAATTATATATTTGAGAGAGGTACTTATTTTCAGCATAAGAAAAGTATGAATTAGGAAAGGTACATTTAATAAGTTCAATGATCTATTGCTACAAGTTAATACACTTTTTTTCCATTCTTTGGAGTTACAAATTCCTGGCCAATTAGCCATAATAGAGATGAAACTTGACTGCTACAGTGCAACTTGACAAAATGATTTATTACTCCTTAGTCACTGGAATAAATATGTGCTAACATTTACAGCTTTTCACTTATTTTGTTATGAACGCCTTCCACCAAATTAAAATATGTGCACTAGCATAGTATTGTAGCCAGAGAAAGGAAGAGAGAGAGAAAGGAAAGAAGGAAGGAAGGAAAGAAGGGAGGGAAGGAGGGAGGGACGGAAGCCCAGCCCACGTTGAATTCTAGTTAAGTGCAATTTATTTTATTTGCTAATGATATCACACTAATTTTCTAATGCATTCACATATCGATAATCACAGAAGAAGGGAGCCCCCATTAGGTATAGCTCTCCAAGATGAAGCTGTGAGTAGGGCAGGTCACCACAGACTAGTTAAACTGTATTTTTAGTTTTATCATTCTGCCCCTAGTATCTGGCACATAGGAGGTAAAGAACATTTGTTGAACCGCTGCTAGGATATGACATAATACATTGTTTCTTTTAATTTTAGAATTATGTGGCATTGAGAAGGAAAATGGAGAGAGATGAAATAATAGTTGCTGAGGTTTGGGATTCTGGAAAGATATATAATGCTCCAAGGAGGAGTAGAATTAGAGCTGGAAATCTGTTTCTTTAATTTCCCGACTCAAGCATTACTTTAAAAATGAAAACTCTTATCAAATTAATCTTTGAAAAATCAATTAAAACAGCTAAAACAGAAAACGAGAGACTCTCAGAAACCCGTTGTCCACAATAACCATTGTTGACAATACTGTACATTTGAAAAGTGCCAGAGTATTCTTTCTCTTTTCTGATTCTCTTTAGAACTTAAGCTATTTAAAATTACACGAAGGGCTCTATTAATTTCAAGATTGAAAAGGTAAGGAAACAAACCCCTCTCATCAACTTCTCCCTCAGAAAATATGCTGTGAGGAGGAAAAGGCTGATGGCTAGACAAATGTTGCAGAAATCCGCTGGTAAAGATGCCCTTTGCTTCACGTTGGGAGCAAGTAGTTATGTCAGAGCATGTGGTGAGCACCTCTACCTGGGTGTTCCGCCCAAGAACACAGGTACTCTCACGGTGTCCTCCTTCTCACACGAAGAGAGAGTTAAACTCATTATTTTAACAGGGCTCACACCCTGTGTACACTCTTTTAGGAATCTCTACCTCAATGGTACAATGAGGTTAATACATGAAGCAAAGCAAAATTCCTATGACAGGTTTACACAGGGTGGCCTGAGGGATTCATAAGCTGTTCTTGAAACACCACACCTATCTTCCAACTGTCACAGGCTGTATAGAATCAATATGCAGCCTGTTTTTCTAGAAGCCTAAATGGCTTAGGGCTGAAAAGAATATAGTTGGGTTGTGTGGTCTATCTTTCAGACGGGAGTCATGGTATTGGTCAACTTGCTAGCAACCCTTGGACTTGGGCTTGGATATGACAGGAATAGCAGAACTCACTAGAGAGGTCATCAGCTGCTTCCTCTAATCACTTTCTGGGTGCCGTGACCTCCAGTGGCAGAGGCATTTATTCTTCAAGGGTGTTTGGCTGTCTTGGAAGCCTATGAACCTGGTCGGTCCTCACTGTGTGATCAGCTGCCAAGGGAATTAATTGCCAGCGCAATGTTGAGAATAGATGTGAAGTTATACTGATAGGATAACATTTCAAGGTCTGCTAATCCTTGTGTCTAGTGACATGAGAAGACCATCAAACCTGCTTGAGTATGGGAGGTATTTCTGCAAAGGGATAAGATTACAATTAAGTGTCTCAAAGCTCCTGCCTCTTTTATGAAGTACAGACTCTACCTAGAAGTAAGTCATCAGAATAAAAGGATCATTTCTCTATTTCAGAACAGTGACCTGAGCAGTCACTCTGTAATTTCTCTGGTGGTCCTTCTTCTTTGCCCTTGGCATTTCACTTAATTTCCAAATTAAAAAAATCATTTTCCTATAACATGTAACACCTTTTTGATCTCCCACCAATGTTCCCATCCTTATGCCTATTTATCGATATATAAGAAGCTCAGATCCCTCATCTTTTCCCCCAAATACTCCAGACATGTGAATCGCCTCATTAGGAGAAATCACAGAAACCACTTCTTTGTATCACCAATGAGCTACGTCCATTCCAGGTGCTAGAAACCCCAACCTACCTGTAACTAATAATGCCCTCCTCCTCCACAAGAGCAAAGGGAAAAATAACCACTTGTTCCCATCATGAAGCAATGGGTATCATCAGCAATGGAGTTCTATAGTATCTGTCTAGCCATCAGTCTTTTCCACCTCACAGCATATTTTCTGAGGGCTGTGCAGGGCTGGGGGGATGACTAAACTGAAAGGTGAAATGAACATGGACCCTGACCTTAAGGCATTCCCAGACTTGAAGAAGACACAGACACGTAACAAATACACTGTGATTCAGTAAGTACTATAATAAAGCTACCTAAAATGTTCAAAAGAAAGAGGATGATGTGCTAAGAAAAAGGGAGGTGATGATTTGCCAGCCAGAATATAAAAGAACATTCTATTTCCAGAGGTAGGAAAACAACATGAGGAAAAGTACAGAGGCTTCCAATGAGCAACTGTTGAAACTGTTCTGGATGTTGCAATGATATCTGAAAATACAAGCTTTACCTCTGTTGTATGTAGTATATAAAAATCAGTATAAAGTAATACAGTACAGAGCAGTCTTTAAAAAAAAAACTTTCACATTTAAGACAACATAACGACTTTCAAACCAGAGCTAGAATATAGACTGACACGAAGATGCCTCATTCTCACGAATGTAAATTGTGATGTTATACTATTCATAAAAACATGATGGAACTCTCAGAAGGCAATTTTATAAGCAAAACCAAATAGCCGAATAATATCAGAAAAACAACCACCATTAACTGAACGCCTATGTGGCAGGACCCAATCTCATTGATTTATATACATAATCTCCTTTACTTTAATTCTCACAATAGTCCTTGAGGTAGGTATTATCCCTATTCTACACTTAGGGAAACAAACTCAGAAGAGTCAAGCAAATCATCCCTAAGTGACAGAGTTGGATTCAAATCCCAGGTTAATTTGATGACATGGCATCATACCTCACATCCACCCCCGAAATCCTACCAAGAACCAGTGAAAGCTCATTATGATTAAGACTTTATGACTATATAACTACAAGCATATATGCAGCAGCACTGCACAGCACAAAGAGCACTATACCAAGAATCATGAAGATAGTATTCTAATCCCATAGTCTTTTTCTAAGTAACTTGGTTTAATTACTTAACCCTTGAGTAAGGTGAAGCAGACAATTTCTAAGGCTCTATCCAGCTGTAAAACGCTCCTTTATTACAATCACTGCTGCATAATGGGTTTTTCATTTAAGTATTAGCCATTATCTTAAAAATAAGGTCATCTTTCAAAAACGAAGAATCATTTAATCAGTCATGTTTACAGAGCTCCCTACACTAAGTCTAATGCTAGGCCAAGTGTTGAATAATCCAAAGTAGGATCTCACTTCAACAGCTGGGTTAGCTTTGGGACTTACCTGGTGGCACAGTGGTTAAGAATCCGCCTGCCAATGCAGGGGACAGTTTCAAGCCCTGGTCCAGGAAGATCCCACATGACGCAGAGCGACTAAGCCCGTGTGCCACAACTACTGAGCCTGCACTCTAGAGCGTGTGTGCCTAGAACCTGTGCTCCAAAACAGAAGAAGCCACCGCAATGAGAAGCCCGCGTACCACAATGAAGAGCTGCTCCCACCCGCCACAATTAGAGAAAGCCCGCACGCAGCAATGAAGACCCAATGCAGTGCCCCCCCACCCCAGAAAAAGCTGGGTTAGCTTCTCACTGTTATTTACCCAGGGAATGTTTTTCAGTGTTTTGGGAAAGAGCACAATACAGTAGTAGTAATGGGGTAGAAATCCAACAGCTGTAGATTTTAATCTCAGTGCTGTCACTCAATAATTCTGTGACACTGGGGCAAGGGATTTAAGGCTGTAAAACAGTTTCCCATTCACTTATGAAAATTGAAAAAAATAATCCTTACTAAGTAATTTGGTTTAAGAGATTAAATAAGGGACATGAAAATGCCTAGTATCAAGAGTGGCACAATATAAGCACTGAGTAAGGGTTATTCTTCTGCTCCTTGAGCTGCAGTTAAATTAGTGCAAAGCAGCTTTAAACACTACTGGATTTTAAAAAAAGCCCACATTCATATCTGAGAGACAAAGTACTGATAAAAGTACAGTTCTGGGCCAGATTTAAATCTTGACCCTGCTACTTCCTTGCAGTGTGAGTCTGAACAGCTTACTTACCTTCCCTGAGTTTGTTTCCACATTGGAATGAGGATAACCATCAAACACAGTTATTTTGAGAACGAAACGAGCAATAGAGAATTAAATTAGATAAAACTTACCTTATACCACAGTGTCTAGTACATAATGAATTCTCAATAAACATTAGTTCTCATTATTACTCTAGCCAACATTTTCAGTTTGGACAAACCCCCTATTAATAGTCAAGGTCTTCAAAAAGAGTCATGTACCAAAATGTTCATTGCAGCCTGGAGATGGAAACAACCTAAGTGTCCCTCATCGAATGAATGAAGATGTGGCACATATATACAATGGAATATTACTCAGCCATAAAAAGAAACGAAATTGAGCTATTTGTAATGAGGTGGATAGACCTAGAGTCTGTCATACAGGGTGAAGTAAGTCAGAAAGGGAAAGACAAATACCGTATGCTAACACATATATATGGAATTAAAAAAAAATGTCATGAAGAACCTAGGGGTAAGACAGGAATAAAGACACAGACCTACTAGAGAATGGACTTGAGGATATGGGGAGGGGGAAGGGTAAGCTGTGACAAAGCGAGAGAGAGGCATGGACATACACTACCAAACGTAAAATAGATAGCTAGCAGGAAGCAGCCGCATAGCACAGGGAGATCAGCTCGGTGCTTTGTGACCACCTAGAGGGGTGGGATAGGGAGGGTGGGAGGGAGGGAGACGCAAGAGGGAAGAGGTATGGGAACATATGTATATGTATAACTGATTCACTTTGTTATAAGCAGAAACTAACACACCATTGTAAAGCAATTATACTCCAATAAAGATGTAAAAAAAAAAATGTCAATGTCAAATTTTCTCTTCATTGCCGCCTCAAGTTCTGCCAGCTGGGCCTTGCTTCATGCTGCATACAAGGATCCTTGTACGTTTTGGCTGAAGGTAAGAGCTAGGAATGAACTGAAGCTCAGCTTCAGCCTGGGAACTTGTACATTATCTGCTCCTCAACTTCAGCCTTTGCAAGGTTTAACAGTTGAATGCCTACTTCAGATTGCTTTCTGGCACCCACAGCTTGTGTAAAATCAATGACTATGTGATTACATAGGTTATGGTCATACCTAATTAGTATGGCATCTTGATTTATAATTAATCATTGAATGTTCACTTTCAAATAAACATTTTAGATGTAACTTGGGAGTGAAAATCTCCCTATGTGCTTAACATGTTGAATTCTATCCACCAGTTTAAGTGTGAATGTGCCTTTAGAATGCAAGTATTTCTTACATGATGCTTGCTGTAAAGATTCTCCTTCTACTGCAGGGAAGATGCTGAAATTGGTGTGCATACATGCAACTAAAAATGATATGCAACTTGAAATTCAGAAGCAATATTTTTATCTCGAGAGCCAGTCACATCACTCCAGTGCCAGATTTCTAGAACCAACATTTACTGACAATTGTTTTCTCAAGCAAATGTGTGATGCAGTAAATCCCTGCAAAAACATTAGAAAAAAAAATAAACAAGGGCAACATATCTTAGGTTTCTGAAAACTTTATCCAATTGTGCATAAAGTTTCAGTTAGTGAGAATACTTTAATAAAACTGTATCATCACCACTGACCCCCAAAACTTTAAATCCAGGAGTTAAAGAGGAAATACCTTTTAACTTACTAATGGAGAAAAAGCAAATGATTTGATAGAAACTTCATCATGAGTTGGTCTCTGCTCTACACTTGAAAGTAACTACTTAATACCTTAAATAAGTAGTTTAACATTGAGTGTGGGAGCAATTGAGAAGCTGAAAAAAGTGAGAAATTAATGATTCTGAACTACACTAAAATTTTAAAATATAATTGATGTAATAAAATTATAATTTTTGAATAAAATTAATTCATGTATTTTAGAACTTGTATACTATGATGGTACTTTTCAACTTAGGCCTTGGCCAAATATTAATTTCAAGAATCAACCATTGAGCATTTGGTCAATATGTGCACTATAAATGTGACTCAGCCATATACCACAGTTAAGACATGGCAGTCAGCAAGGTTGCATACCCTATCTCCAGCTTACCCACTTTCCAGGTTTGTGAACCTCATGTAAGAGGTTGACCAGAGCCTACACCAAGACTTGTCCATCCATCTTACTTCCTAAGAGAAAGAAGTAGAAAGCTAAGGGTCAAGTGGGTGCACTTAATCAGAAATGAGATATGGCCCTCTATGGCTAGGATCCTGACTTTAGATTGCTAATTTATCTTATTTTGTTATTTTCAGGTCAAAATGAAATGAAAACTTTTCTTGGAAATGAAACATTTCAGTTAGGCATGCTTGAAATGTTAACTACAGCAACGTGTATGGAAAGTTTGGTTCATACAAGGAAGAATGCAATTTTAATACATTTAAAGCAACTTTCCACTCTGAAAATAACACCAGAGCAGAGTCGATAAATATTTTTCCTTTTCATTCAACAGGACCAAATAACTCAAAAATCATTTCTCATTAAAGATTAAAGCATTTAAAATTTCAAACCGATTCTTTTCCCCAAAGTCAGAAGTCATGGTATACCTTTAGAAAAAGAGGGCAAGTTGTCTATTTGGAAATTCAGGCCAAGACCATCAAATGAAATGATGCTTCATGCTCAAGTGGCTATAAAAGAGATGAAGAACAGATATAAGGAGTTACACTACTTTAAGGATTATTCATTCACAAGTCTTTACAAATAGCACAGCTGAAATCTCCCAAAGGCAAGTCATTGTAATAGAAGGGTGGGCATGATTTCATAAAAATTAACTGGAACGTTAAGGTTCACTGCCTGACAGAACTTGGGCTTGGTTTAGAAAACCTGGTGGTGTGTAATAGACCTTACCATTCTCAGATCAATGCCACAGCACCAGTGAATTCAGTTCATTTCCTTCTTTACAACCAACCTACCTTGACTGGATCTGTGAACTCTTAATATACAATCAAAGAACAAAGGAAGACAGGTAAACCAGAAAAAGGAAAAGCGCTAGCTAGCCAAATGAGGCTCTGTCAAGTGCTCCTTCTGACAGAAATGCTAATTTGTGTACTTCTACTTCTCATATATGCCAAGTTTGTTCTTGTCTTCTGGGCCTTTACCTTCACTGTTCTGTCCATTTCTGGTTCCTTCTCATCCTTCATGTTTCTCTTACAGAGGCCTTCCCAGATGACACTTTCTAAAGTACTGCCCCCAAGCAACTCTCTCTTCCACTCCTCAGTTCATCATCCTGGATATTTTCCCATCACTATCAGAAGTTTGCTCCTTTACTGTCTACCATCATTAAAATGTGAACTTAAGTGTAAAGGGGAACCTTCTTTATTTTGCTCACCCTTACACCCAAGCATCTATAAGTATTTGCTGAATCAATGAATGAACGGAAAAGAAGAAAATGATTAGTAAGAGTGACAATGACTATAACTCGAAGATCCAGAATGGCAGTCATGGGAAGCATGTGTGTCAAGTTCCATGGTTACCTCTGGAAAAGAGGATGGAAAAATTAAGAGATAAGCTGGAGAAACAAAAGGCATGAGAGTCTAGCAGAAAGGAAGGAACAACTCATTTTTAACTCTTGAGGTACTGTTTTAATAACTGGGGAAACACAAAGATTTGGTAGGGGTATTGCTAGCTTAAACTAAATTGATCTCACCCAGCCAACACTCGCACAACTGCATCTCACAGCTATCAGCACAGCACTGTGCCAATTATAACCCATAAAGCCAGGCTCTTGAGTTTTTTTTCTGGACCCAACCTTCTCTTGCCTCTAAGTTCCCAACTGTCTTTTCTCCTGAATAGATACCAGAGCCCTAGTCCTATGGCAGTGAACTTCTAATATTTTCCTATCGGGGGTGCGGGCGAGGTGGGGTAGTTTAAGAAACTGGCAACACTGGCACAACAGAATAAATAGCTGACTAAATTATGACTTAAAACAGTACAAAGTTCACTCTAAGCTCCTGGAAGGCAGGGGCAAGATCTTACACATCGTTTTCATCTCCAACAGTTCAGACATCTGCTCTCAAACTGACTGAACAGAGGACACTTTGTGACCAGAGATCCTGCAATAGTTCAATCTATTAAATAGGTAATGATTACAGTAAATAAAGACGGATTAATGACCGGTAGGGCAGTGATTTCCTTTCTTAATTACATTTAAAATAATATATCGTGGGCTTCCCTGGTGGCGCAGTGGTTGAGAGTCCGCCTGCCGATGCAGGGTACGCAGGTTCGTGCCCCGGTCCAGGAAGATCCCACATGCTGCGGAGCGGCTGGGCCCGTGAGCCATGGCCGCTGAGCCTGCGCGTCTGGAGCCTGTGCTCCGCAACGAGAGAGGCCACAACAGTGAGAGGCCCACGTACCGCAAAAAAAAAAAAAAAAAAATATCGTATAGATTTCTATTTCCTCTGTATATTTAATAACAAAAAGGCCACTTTACCTAGGTTCCAAAACATTTTGTAAAATGGGAAAACTTTCCAAAAAATGAAGTCTGGGCTGGAATGAGTAATACAAGTGTAATTTTAGCAAGCACATTAAAATATAAAGAGTTTTACAAATTAACTTTAGAGGGTGTTATTTTACCTGGCTATTTTATTGCTAATTTAAAAGGTTAGTATTAATTACATCAATTTAGGGGGAAAATATTTTTTTCTTTTTTGAAAATTAGGTATACCAGGCTATTAGTATGAAAGGCAAGGAAAGCCTTACAACTTTTTACTTTCTGATTGGTAGATGTTTTTACTTGAGAAAGATAAAGCTTTCAAAATGACATCTCTGAGAAATGAGGTTAAAATTGGTATATAGTTTCCTACATACAGTATCTAAACACACAAAGAGCAGCTTTTGGAATTAGCTTATTATGTCATTTACAACACCTATTTAATAGTATAAATTTACAATTAAGGAATTAGAGTTTGGTATAATTTCAATCTACTCTGTAGTTCATATATTTAAACTGGACATCTTTTCAGTCTTTAACAGGTATATACCCTTTTTATATCAATGCTGTTCTTAACTTGGATTTGGAAATAAATGTTTTCTACCTCTAAAAGTCAATTAAAATTCCGTAATCAAAGTAGCTGTATACTAACTTTAATTACTATGCACTGTTAGTATATTTTAATAGTCATATCACTATACTCAACATTGTATGGGGGTGTTTTCAATCCTAAATACATGCACTAAAAAATCTTATACATGCAAATGTGTTCAATTAGTATTTTAAGAGAAAATCTTTTGACCACTCCACTTGAAAACAACAAAAAGAATGAAAATGAATAATTCACTAAATAAAAACCAGTAAACATAAAAAAAGATATTCCACTTTACTAATAAGCAAATGTATGCAAATTAAAACAAGATTTATGTTTCATCTTTTAAGGAGGAAAAGATGCATCAACAATAGTAAAATTGGTATATAGTTTACTTATAGGAGGAAATTATCCTCACACAATTGCAGGACTAAAACTGATATAATCTTATTGGAGGGAAATTTAATAGGTATCAAAGTTTAAAATGTATATACCCTTCCATCAAGCAATTTTACCAGTGAGAAATTATCCTAAGGAGATAACAGTCCAAGTTCACTAAGATACAATATATTTGTAATACAAGAATACTTCATTTTATTGAGCTTCGCTGTACTACACTTCACAAATACTGTGTTTTTTGTATAATGAATGCTGGTAGCAACCCTGCATTAACAGATGATGGTTAGCATTATTTTAGCAATGAAACATTTTAAATTTAGGTATGTACATTTTTTAAGACATAATACTATTTCACAGTTAACGTACTACAGTGCAGTGTAAACATAACTTTTATATGTACCGGGAAACCAAAAAATTCGTGTGACTTGCTTTATTGTGGTATGCACTTTTATTGTAGTGGTCTGGAACTGAATCCACAATATCTCCAAGGTACGCCTGTAGTGAAAAAGAAGAAATCTGTCTAAATGTTCATCCAGATGAATCTTTTAAACTAGTTATGGTATATATGAAGGCTTTAAAAAGAATATAAATATCAAAGACCCTTTTCTACTTGAGTGAAATAAGTAGATTACAGGTAAGCATACATGGTATGATGACATCACTGTTGAGAAAATAAAAACAGTATGTTGTAGTATAAATTCAGAAGAAAATAAGAAAGTTAAGAAAAACAAGATGTTAAAAATAGTAGTCAATTTACTTTTAACTTTATTTTAAAAAATGTTAAATTTATTTATTTTCTGGAGGTAGAAAGACTCTGCAAAAAGCAATCACACAGGACACCAGTCAGTCAGTCAGTTTGAATATATGAGAAAAAACTGGGGCAAGGTAAACTTCACACGACTATAAAAGAGCGATTTTTTTCTTGGCCCGAAGAGGGGTAAATTATGTCTTATGTACATCCTTATACCCTTCAACATATCACCCCAGTCAAAGTGTATATACTCAAATGCCTACTGTACCTCCGAGGATATCATTATCGACAAGTTATTACCACTCTAGGATCCTAATATTTCAAAGCAAACAGAACTTAATCTTAGTTTCAACTGTTACCTGTGTATTTAGGCTATTTCAAGTTTAAAATATTCCATTTAAAAATTCCTTCCCTTTTAGAAAATCCTCATGGAACCACTGGAAATTTTCAACAGATAGTGACAACTATTTCCCTGCTTTAAATACAGACTGGAGAAATCATACACAAAATAGAAATATGATAATCTTGTGGCACTTCAATTTCATCCCAGTATCTGAACAACAAAAAATTGTAACTAAGTTCACAGGAGCTTTCTTTTATCTTAACATGAGTTACCAGGGTGTATACATAAGAAGCTGTGAACAACAGAAGCTCTATAAGATATCCAGATACACAGCTGTTGAGAAAGTCTTTACAATGCCAATCAAAGAGCAAAACATCTGGTTAGTTTTCAAACTAAATGAGCTGCTCTGCCCTCCGTGACAACTGCCAAGCAATAGGCCCTTTATGTCTTTCCCATTCATTACTGACTGATGCAGTAGTTCTCAACATTTTCACTAATTCTATGATCATTCCATTTTTTCCCCCAATCTTTCAAATGTATCTGTCCACTTGCTCACAGATAAAATTAGCAAGTTGATGGCACACAAGATTCATTTTAGCTCTTAATTTTAAAAAAATGTTATGGAGGGACTTCCCTGGCAGTCCAGTGGTTGGGACTCCACACTTCCACTGCAGGGGGCGCGGGTTTGACCCCTGGTCAGAGAACTAAGATCTGGGGAGTGCACCCGCCCCCCCCCCCCAAAAAAGCTATGGAATTTTATTTTCTAGTTTTAATATTTTTTCTAGCGGAATGTTTTTCAAAATATTTAAACAAATCTTATAATAGGTGACCTGGTATCAACATGCTACTTAGACATTCCTAGAATAAATTAAAGTTTACTTTAAATGAAAACTTTCATATTACTGAGTAAATTTCTGAGGATCCCAAATTAAAGAAATCATTCAAAATGTGATACAGTCTAGTGTTTATTTTATGTTATGGCAGGTACACTTGAATTTCAAAAATTTAAAACATATAAAAAGTGGTTAGGGACTAACATTTGTATCAACAGTTGATAAATGTCTAAGATAGTTTATTATACAGCAGGGTTCAATGGTAGTGCTAATGCCAACAGGGCACCATGGAAATTAGTCTAAAAATTATCATTAGGCTTTATACAAGCAACAACATTTGCTGCTGTTTTAGAATTTTGGGACACAGCCTGCTTCTAATGCTAAGCAGTCCTTTAACATTTTTAATGTTATACAGTGTTATAGTAATTAGTTTGGCAAATGTTTCAAAATAAAGTAGAAATGTATTCATAACATCACAGAAATGCACATCCAGTTTTGTTTTCAATAAGAACCATAATAGGTACAGGTCAGAACTCTTCCCTATATGAAATAATTTACACACAGATGAATGCTATAATATCACTATCTAAAATAATCACTAAATACAATTCTTTTTCGGAAATAAACAAGCAAAGGTTTTTTTTTCCATACCAAATATCAAAAACATAGAGAATGCATGTTTTTCAAACAAATGATACTCTAAAATTATTGAAATAATTTCAGTGAATTCAGTGAATGTGCAACCTAAATCAACCAAGTATACTGAAGTACAACGATATTAAGAAACCAATGATCAGAAAACACAACTGTATGAAAGAAATTTATAATCCACGAAACTGTTTCTCAGGCCTTAAGGTAAAATAGTTCCACAGTTTACAGGTAAAACCGAGGCAACAAAAATGCGTGCTTGTCTTCAATAAGTAGGTATTTTATGCAGAAGATGTAACACTTTGCTTGTAGACAGCATGGTATGCATTTCTCAGCAAGACATAAGGAAAACAAGATTCCAAAAGATCCATTGTCAGGAATGGGGATTCCTGCACAATCTGAAAAATCCCAAAAATGCATCAATTCAACTTATTTATAATGGGAACATTTACTGACAACTAGTAAAGCACAATTTTATATTGCCGTTATTGGGAACAGACATAAGTTTTCCTTTCACTTTAAAATCTGAAATGCGAATGTGCCACAGTGTATGCTATCAAAACATTTTAAATCACTACTTTTCAATTAAATCAATTAATCAACAGGAAATACTGAGCACTTGCATTGCCCTCAACAATATATCATATTTAAAATGTGGTCCATATCATCAAGTCTAACTGGAACCCAACATTAAGCTAAAAAGCCAAATCAAACATGAGACCATCTATGATTAAGTGGAAAGCTGTTAAGTTCCAGAGAGTTCAAAAGAGTAGAAAAGTTAACATAGGCCAAAGTAATCAAGAAAGTCTATCTGAAAAAAGATTCGAGTACGAGGTATGCCGAATCATTATTAGGATAGACACAGACCTCTGCAGATAAAGGAAATTATTCTAAGTGAGGAAAGAATCACATGGTAGAAACAAGCACAGGTGGTTTCATGGCAGTAAAGAGAAGGAACTGATGAGGCACAGAAAATTACAGGAAATGTTATTAGATAGGTGGGATGAAGTAAAAAAACAGAAAATTCGGAAAAGAGTTCAAACTGATACACTAGGAAAATATAAAGCCTGAGTGTTTCCCAATAGGTTGAAAAACTATTCATAAAAGAATACTCTACAGGTGATGGTGATCTTTTATTCTGTTGTTTTCTGATGTGATTACCATATGGTAAAGTACAAGCAGTATCAGTCTATTTAGCAATTATTAGAAAGTGTGTGGCTTGGGTGGAGTGAATATAAATGGTCAAAAAAGTACACCACTGTTATAAACCGGAAACTAACACACCATTGTAAAGCAATTATACTCCAATAAAGATGTTTTAAAAAAAATACATCAGCTCTTATTATAATTTAATGACTGAAGTATCAAGAAAAGACTATCAGGAATGATTGGAACTTACTTCTTGTTAGCAAAAATTAAAATAAGACTTACCATATCTAGCAGTAAATAAACAGATTCTCTATTTCTTGTTGTTGTTTTATCTGTCTCCTGGCCAATTTTCAGCAGACTGGAGGATGCAAGCTTAAAAGTGTACATACATTTTAAATAAATAAGTTTTTAAAAATAAATGTTCACCACTTATTTTCAGTATGCTTCAACTTGCAACACATTTCAATCATAAAGTGAGCTTAGGCTCTTTACATTCAAGCAACAATTTAAGAGCTATTACGGTATAAACAGATACAAAGGTAATAAATGTAATCAAATATTCTTATCGGTTTTTAAAACTGATTTTTTTCAGAACAAGTCTTTTTTTAAAAAACGATTTAAATTGCTTTTTCTCTTCCCAGTAACTGTATTAACTATATTTCTTAATTCCCAAATAAGAAAATTTCACATTGAGTTTGAGTTAATAGGACCACAATGAGATTAAGACATTAAGTCTTAAATAAAGGAAATAAAGAAAATGAAAAGAAAAATTTTAACTCTTAATACCGTTTTCTTTGAAATAGATGTTATTTTGTCCTCAAGTTAGTTTGCTACTACGTTTACTTTAAAAATAAAAAAAAATTTTTTTAAAGCTAACAGGATTTATAACTTAAAAAGAAGCAAATATTCTAGTGTTCTTTATACCACACTGCATCTTTCTTTTAATTAAAATATGAAAAAGGTTAAGTTGATAAAGGGAAGGAAGAGCTACACTACCATAGAAACTAAAAGCTATACTTCATGAGGCTAGAGTTAGCACTACTACCCTCTTTTGGCAGTGAATAGTATTCTTACTTTTGAGTTTGATTCCATTAACAGTCTTTCTCCAAATAAATGGAAATAAGTAAAATACATCCTTTTAGAGGGATACATTCATCTTTTGCCTCAAGTTTCCTTTGTTTTGTTTTTTCCTCTTTCAAACTCTAGGCAAAATTCTAGGGCAGTCCAAACATCAGCTTAGAAAAAAAAGTCACATTGCAGAGCTCTAGAAATGAGAGACTTCTAAGTCAAAGGAAAAAATGCTAAACTAACTGCTCCTTGACTTCAATGCCCTGTCTTTACTTATTCCTTATTCCAAAAATTAATTAATTAATTAAGAGAATTTACTGTTACACTTCATAGTTATGATTTTTAGTTTTCTCTAAAAATTGTCATGAGTTTTGTTTGATTATACACACCGCCAGAAATTCTTTAAGCCGATCTTCAATGCTTCCCTTGTGAATTGTAAACAAAGCTGCAGCGATCTGGTTGATGGCTTTGGCCAAGCAGTGTATGTTGTTGCAGTGCCCTGAGAAAGCGCAAATAGGGTTTGTGGTTTCTGTGTGACCCCAAAATATCAAATCTTTAATGACTTCATAATCTACATAAATAGTGGCATGATTAAAAACAGCTGAAGCATCATAACCTGCCTTGCTTGCTCTCCCTTCACTTTCATGAGAACTAGTGCTTTTAAGAACAGTGTAGAAGAGAACAACAAATAATTATATATATATTAAACAGGCACATTTTCAAAAACCCCTAAAAGAAACCATCTATCAGTTTTATATTGTCTTGGAAACTTAAAAAATAAGTGCTTAGCTGCTTTACAAATATTTCCTCATTCAATCCTTAAAATAATCCTAAGAGTTGGATACTCCCTTCACCATCCCCTGCCACACACACATTCAGGCACCCACAGGCTCACATATACACATTTCATATGTGTATACGAAACTGGGGCTTAGAAAAAGAAAAACTGACTATCCAAGGTTATACAACTAGTAAGCGGCAGAACTTAACCCAGTTTTTATTATAAAAAAAAATCAATTACTTGAAAAGTACCGACTATGTCAAAACTCATAACTTTTCCAGTGCCAAAACAATTTTAAACCACTATTACCTTCTATAGCAGGGCTATACTGAGACATCACATTACTGGCCAGTGTTGGCAAAGAAACTGCCACAAAGACCATGAGGAGGCAGGCAATTTTATATTCTTCTTCTGGACTTATGTTTTCTAAGGGATAAAAATTAAAAATAAAGTCAAGGTATTTCTGTCAAGATTAGTTAAGAGTTGATCACCTAAACCAGAAAAAGCATATTTTAATTCTTGTGTATTTTACTGAGTCTCTATAGAACTGATTACAATTTTGTTACAAGACATATAGAATGAATAGAAATAAAACACATTACTATTGGCTATTATCAAGTCCTTAGGCATATTTCAAGGACCTCTAATAAAACAATAAAGCAAAAAAAAATTTTTTTAAACTGTAAGATTTAAAAATATTAGTCCTGTAACTAAATACAGTTTTAGTTACAGGACTAAAAATATGTTTAGAATTACTGGAATCCTAAAATTTCCTAATTGAAAACTAATAATAACTTACTTTATAGGAAAATTCTATGTTTCAGTATAGAAAATTATGTCATAACTTACTCTGCAAAATCATCCAGAAAACTCTTAAGTTTTTTTTCTAAAATAGATATAAGTGAAATGTACTATTAAAAAGAGATAAATGTGGAAAGTAGACTGGATTTCTAATTTCTCCATTTTAGAAGACAGGAGAAACCAGTCATAAATGAATACAACTAGTATTGTCCTAAGGTTTTAAATATTTATTGTAAAATAATTTATCTAAAATATTTATTGTATCCATATACTAAAACTGTGGGTTATCCAGGTACTTCACTTATTGGGTACCTGGGAACTTCTAGTCACCTTACTATTTATCAACACATATAACTAAGAATTGAACATAAGAAAAGAGCCAGAATATATTTTAAAAATCTGGCTGGTCATGACTATTCACAATAGCTAAAACATGGAAACAACCTAAATGTCCATCGACAGATAATAGATAAAGAAGATGTGGTACATATATACAATGGAATACTACTCAGCCATAAAAAAGAACAAATTAATGCCACTTGCAGCAACACGGATGTAACTAGAGATTATTAAACTAAGTGAAGTCAGTCAGGAAGAGAAAGATAAATACCTTATGATATCACTTATATGTGGAATCTAAAATATGGCACAAATCAACCTATCCACAAAACAGAAATAGACTCACAGACATAGAAAACAGACTTCTGGTTGCCACGGGGGAGGTGGGTGGAGGAGGGAAGGACTGGGAGTGTGGGATTAGCAGATGTGAACTATTATATACAGGATGGATGAACAACAAGGTCCTACTGTATAACACAGGGAACTATATTCAATGTCCTGTGATAAACCATATGGAAAAGAATATAAAAAAAAGAATGTATGTGTATAACTGAGTCATTTTGCTGTACAGCAGAGATTGGCACAACACTATAAATCAACTATATTTCAGGGAAAAAAAAATCTGGCTGATTATGAAAAATATAGCTGTGGCAAATCAAGTAATTATAGTAATTATCCATGTAACTATAATTAACATACTGCACGAATGATGAAACAAAAGTAATGTCAAATCAAAAAAGAACTGATGAACTCAGTCAAACACCATGTTACATCCAAGGAAGTAGGGGAAGGTATTTTAGTGCCAGAAGCAGATGAAATGTTTTTACTTTGTAGAAAAATCTAGAAATATCTAGAGAATTCTGTGTACATTTCAAAGGGCTGATTTTAAAATATTCTGAACGTTTAATATTACATAATAATGCACAGACTCTTTATGGTAAGTAGCTCTAGTC
The DNA here is from genome assembly GCF_937001465.1 of Orcinus orca. Classification (NCBI taxonomy): domain Eukaryota; kingdom Metazoa; phylum Chordata; class Mammalia; order Artiodactyla; family Delphinidae; genus Orcinus; species Orcinus orca. Next base: position 70,305,371 of record NC_064565.1, read on the forward strand.
CAATTAATATAGGACACCCTTTTCTATTTTTCTATACATTTTATCTATTTGTTTGTTTGGCTGCACAGGAGCTTGTGGGATCTTAGTTTCCCAAGCAGGGATTGAACCCTGGCCCTGGCAGTGAAACAGCTGAGTCCTAACCACTAGACTGCCAGGGAATTCCCAAGACACCCTTTTCTAGATAACAATGCTTCTATCTATTAGACCATCTCCATCAGCACACAAATGCTATTATTTCCCCATGTGAAAAATATCCTTCTCTTGATTTTACTCTTGCCTCCTGCTACTATAATTTTACTTCTTTGCTCCCCTTTTTACAGTAAAACTCTGTGAAAGAGTTGTTTTATACTCATTATCTCTAATTTGTTTTCTCCCAAGCCCTCTTTAATGAGCCTTTTGCCTCTAAGACTTCACTGACATTGCTCTTGTCACACGTATTAATTCTACATAGCTGATCATTCCCTTTCCACTCTCCTCGAAGCGATTCTTTCCTGGTTTTTCTTCTCCTTCACAGATCCTTCCTCCTCAAATTTATCTTTTAGTAGTTCTTCCTTCTCCCTGAACTCTTAAACTTGAGAGTGTACCAGGACTCAGACTCTGATCCTCTTCATTTCTGCACACTAAATGGGCTTAATAACCTCATACAGTCTTATGACTTAAATATCTAATCTGTATGTACAACAAACAAAAAAAAACCTTGATATAAAGCAGGCAGTTGAACAAATAGATAAGTATCACAGCTATATCTATGTTGTCCTGGTTATTTACTAAGACTACTACATAATTACTAATGCATTTTACCTGATTTTTGTGAGGAAAGAGCTACCACCAAGGCAGGATCAATCTCACACGGTAATCCAGCAGCTGATGACAATTCATATACATTCATTGCAACCTAAAAAATACAAGAATTATAGAGTAAGAAATATTCTAACAAATTTCTGAGAAATCTCACTTTAGTAAGAAAAAGTATAGTGTTTAAATTAGAGTCTGCCTACAAGAACACTAGAGAATTTCAGAAACTTGGCTATAGAAGGAACTACAGCACAACTAACTACACTGAACAAGCTGATTTAGTATTTTGTGTGTGTGCACTGCTGATTATAACTTGACACTACTAAGCCAAACAAAACTTGTATACTTTCTGTGGCAATTCCAACAGAATCATTCTAAAGCTATTATTTTTCTTGGAAGCATAAGTGTAAGACCAAGATCAAACCAACAGATATGAAAAAAAGAACAAAAGTGAATCAAAATTACCGGCCTTACGTTTTATGTCCATACTTGTCTAATTTAAAATTATAGTGGCTCAATGCCTAATCATATTGTATCTATAAATACAGTAAATTACTTATTATAATAGATTTTTAAAGGAGTACTAATTTAAAACCTGATAAAGCAATTTCAAATGACTAATTTCTTTTGGTATCACATAAGGATTTCAAGGATACTCCGCTCAATAACTCAGTTAAAAACTACCTACATGGGACTTCCCTGGTGCCACAGTGGTTAAGAATTCACCTGCCAATGCAGGGGATACAGGTTCGATCCCTGGTCTGGGAAGATCCCACATGCCGCAGAGCAACTAAGCCGGTGTGCCACAACTACTGAAGCCCGTGCGCCTAGAGCCTGTGCTCCGCAATAAGAGAAGCCACTGCAATGAGAAGCTCGTGCAACGCAATGAAGAGTAGCCCCTGCTCACCGCAATCAGAGAAAGCCAGCACACAGCAACGAAGACCCAACACAGCCAAAACTTAAAAAAATACAAAACTACCTACATAATTGGTTAGCCCTGATATTACAACAACAAATGTTTACAATCTAGTATAAATTTAAGTGTTAAAACATAACTATAATACAGGGCAGAATATATTTAATTCTACAATGAACAAACAAAAAGTTCTCTGTAATACTAAAAAAAAAAAGAAAGAAGAGATGAAATGATCACTTGGGGATCCAGCAATATTTCTTAGAAGATGGCAACTGAATCAGGCATTAAAAGATGAGCAGCATTTCAAAAGGCAAAAATAGAAGAAGCCAGGATTTTCAGGAAGAATAAGTTAGAGAACAAAGTAGAAAATGTGAGAATGCACACAACAAGATTTGGTCATCTTACAGGACCCAATGGAAGAGAGGGATAGAGTAAGAAAGTAAAGAGAGAGAGAGAAGGATGGAACAAGTAATGGAAGATAAGCCTCAAAAATAAATTTGAGACTTGAACGCCATACAAAAAGTTTAGAAATAACTTTTTCAAGTCAGAGCTTTTCAAAATATGCAAAACAGAAAATAATCTTTCCAAGAAACATTAAAGTTTAGAAAATATAGATATGACAGGTCACTTATTAGATGTGTAACCACTGGTAAATCTGCTGGGATTAAATCAGTGGCTGATTTAATAAATAAATGATCAATAAATTTACAAAACAAAACCTGTGGACTCTGGTAAGGCTACCAACCTTCTTATATTTATTTAAAACAGGATACTAATTTAAAAAATTATAGCCTATAATTAACATCCTTTTATAAGATTTTTTTAACATCAATTTTTAAAAACTGAAATTAGCTTTATTTAAAACAAAACAACTCTCATTTCACTGGCTTATCTTTTTTTTTTTTGCAGTACGCGGGCCTCTCACTGTTGTGGCCTCTCCCGTTGCGGAGCACAGGCTCCAGACGCGCAGGCTCAGCGGCCATGGCTCACGGGCCCAGCCGCTCCGCGGCATGTGGGATCTTCCCGGACTGGGGCACGAACCTGTGTCCCCTGCATCGGCAGGCGGACTCTCAACCACTGTGCCACCAGGGAAGCTCTGGCTTATCTTTTTCATTCTGCTTATGACCATGTATAAACAGCTATCAGTTTAAGGAAAAGGTGATTGATATTAACCCATTTTACATTGCTATAGGTGATCAAGGAAGATTGACTTTCAAAATGCCTATATAGTATTTTGGTGCTGAGCTCTCTAAGATGCATTTTCAAAGGCAAGCATGCTAACCCATCACTCTAAAATATAAACTTCATAGTAGCTTAGGATTTACTTAATTTTACTTCATATGTAAGTTAAATATGTCATTTTAGAAACTGTAAAATCCAAATAGAAATTTTATTACCTTCATATCAGTTTCCCTTGGAATGTGATCCTTGAAATCTTCAATTGAACTGACAAGAAAAGGAATGTGGTAGGACAAGACCTAGGCAGGAAAACAAATTAAGAATGCAGAATTATTTTTAAAAAGCAACCTCTAAACTTATGAGATATTACCATTCAATTACTTCTAGTTTGCATAAAAATTGTTTTACTTTGTCTATTTTCAAGTGATTTTCTGAAGTACTACAATACACATAAACGGAATGTATTTGATGCCAAACCAAGTATAGTCAAAATGGAAAATGCTCTAATGAAGAAAAAAGTTGAAAAAGTAGCACAATATTCAGGCAAGTTATATCTCCTAAATTTCAATACCAAAACAAAAAATGAGTTTAAGTAACTATAATTTTTATATGCTTTATTTCATATAAACTATGAAAACTGGAATTTTAATTATATTACTGCCAACTATAAATTTTTAAAGTTACTTTTAAATTTCTGGGAAATTAAAAAGGATTATTTGGCTATAGGATATGTACTCGTAATGGTTTCTTACATCTCTAAGTGCTTCTTGTGCCAATGATCGGAAGGATAAAATTACACCAATTATTGTCATCCTCTTCAAGACACTGTCAACAGCTAAATTTGAAGGAAGGGGAGAAAAGAAGAGAGTGAATTGGATTCTTTCTTAACCATGGAGAAAACTCTTAGTCATAAAATCCCCATGATAAAAGGCACAATTAAAAACAATTTGATTACAACCAATGATTAAAGAGGCAAGGGTACTGAAAACTGATGTTAAAATTAGGAAATTATAGTTTACTTCCAGTGGAGTACACTCTGTTCTTTAAAATGGTTTAGATGGTTCATCAGAATCCTGAAACAATCATGCAAGTAGCCACCTGTATAATCCTATCACATTAATGGTAGTGATAGGAGGAAGGAGAGAGAGACTAGGGGAAAAAGAAGTTGATCAGAGTGGATCCTCAAAAATCAACTGGCGGGACTTCCCTGGTGGTCCAGTGGTAGAGAATCCACCACCTTCCAATGCAGGGGATGAGGGTTCAATCCTTGGTCGGGGAACTAAGATCCCACACGCCTCCGGGCAACTAAGCCCATGCACCACAACTACTGAGCTCACACACCTCAATGAAAGAGCCCGCATGCTCTGCAGACCACGTGCCACAACTACAGAGAAAAAAACCTGCACACCACAACTAGAGAGAAGCCCATGTGACACAATGAGGGAGCCAGCGCACCGCAACAAAAGATGCCGCATGGCTCAATGAAGATCCTGTGTGCTGCAACTAAGACCCGACACAGCCAAAAAAAAAAGAGAAAATATCAACTGGCCCTGGAACTTGGAGATGCTAAATTAAGTAGTTGAGATCTAGAGAGTCCAGAAACAAAAAATGACTACTGAGATCATAAGCAGTAAGACCAGGTTTCTGAAGACTATGAATGGATTTGATCACTTACATTTTGGTTAGAGAACATTATTCTGAAATTTATTGCTATTATTTTCAATACCAAAACTTGGTTAAATAAAACCAGGAGATATTAGAATTAGAAGGATCAATACCTTCATATTTTAAAAAACCAAAATTTATTGAATTACTCCCCATACACAAGTCATTGTACTATATAAGAAACAAATATAAACAAAATAATAATCTAGACCTTAATAACAGTCTAAATGGACTGTCAAGAAAACTAAGAAAATATGATCCTATTTATATGAGAGAAGATATATATGTATATACATATATACACACACATATTTGTATATACATAATAAATTTCTTGACAGATGTACAGAAAACTGTTAACTGTAGTTAAACCTTTGAGAAGTAGGACTGGAGAGAATTTTGTTTTGACTTTCTACCTCCTGTGTGGTTTGTTTAAACCTTTACCATAAGCATCTTTTATTAATACACATGGAAAGGCATAATAGAAGCCAAAATGTGATGAGAATTAAAAGTGTTAACAAAATCATGTAAGGCACAAATATAAATTCCACAGGAGCACAGTCTTATCTTTTTATCTATCTATAGCACTCAGCAGAGTGCTTAAGACCCACAAGACTAGAAGATGTTCAATAAAATGGTTATTCAAGAAATGAGACTAGAAAGTTGTTACTATCCAGATAAGGAGAGAAGAAAATGAGGGTAAAAGAAAATATTTCTCTGAGAATATGTCATCCAATTTATGGGCATAAAGGAGTGAGAACAAAAGGGCATTCCAGTCCAAAAAACAAGACAGCAAACCCAGAAAAAAGAATGCAGAGAATAAGGTGAACAATCAGAAAATAAGTACTGTGATATAATCATATACTTTGATGTTACCCAGAATTTAATGAAGTTTGCAAAGACTATAGCTATAACCTCCTCTTGAATATGCACAATAACATTAAAAGTTCTGAGAAACTTCACATTAAGAAATCTTGTTTAACTTATTGTTTTTTTTTTTTTTTTTTTTTTTTTTTTTTTGCGGTACGCGGGCCTCTCACTGCTGTGGCCTCTCCCATTGTGGAGCACAGGCTCCGGATGCGCAGGCTCAGTGGCCTTGGCTCACGGGCCCAGCTGCTCCGTGGCATGTGGGATCTTCCCGGACCGGGGCACGAACCTGTGTCCCCTGCATCGGCAGGCGGACTCTCAACCACTGCGCCACCAGGGAAGCCCCAAACTTATTGTTTTAATAAATAAAATAAATGTGCTCAAGTCACATAGTCAGAAATTCCAAAAAACTAAAAGTTAATTTCAGGTTGTCTCCCAATTCAGAGCTACTTTTTTTTTTTTTGGCCGCACCATGTGCCTTGCAAGATCTTACTTCCCCAACCAGGGATTGAATCCGGGCCATGGCAGTGCAAGTACCTAACTATTGGACCTCCAGGGAATTCCCCAGAGCTACTTTTAATAAATTATATTGCTTTCTCTTTTTTAGGGTATTTAAAAGAATGTGTTTGTTGACTATGAAAATCAAACTGCTACAAAAGTAAATCAATTTCTGTATATGGGATAAAGGCAGCACAAAGGTAAAGAAGAGATCAGAGACAAAAGAGAGTATTCTGGAAAACAGTTCAACTCAAAGCGTAGCTTTCTCTATTCCCCTAAATAAGTCACTCTCAAGCAGATCTTTTCTTTTTCCAAATCACAAAAAAGATTTTGTTTCAAATCCACGAATAGAAGAGTTAAAGTAACAGTAAACATGCATTGAACACTGCAGTGGATTAGCTGCTTCTAACCAGATGACACAGTCAAAACGTTGTTTATTAACATGAAATTAAGTAGGGTTAAGGCCAGCTGGGTGATCAAATGAGTATTTAAAAATTAAAGAAATGTGAAAAAAAAATAATAAAGTAAAACATACTAGAAAATATAAGTATATAGTGTAACAATGAACAAAAGATTGCCAGCAAACACAAGAAAGGATGCTCAAAATCACTAATCATTAGAGAAATGCAAATCAAAACTACAATGAGGTATCACCTCACACCAGTCAGAATGGCCATCATCAAAGTCTACAAACAATAAAGGCTGGAGAGGGTGTGGAGAAAAGGGAACCCTCTTGCACTGCTGGTGGGAATGTAAATTGATACAGCCACTATGGAGAAGAGTATGGAGGTTCCTTAAAAAACTAAAAATAGAACTACCATACACCCAGTGATCCCACTACTGGGCACATACCTTGAGAAAACCATAATTCAAAAAGAGTCATGTAGCACAATGTTCACTGCAGCTCTATTTACAATAGCCAGGACATGTAAGCAACCTAAGAGTCCAATGACAGAAGAATGGATAAAGAAGATATGGCACATATACACAATGGAATATTACTCAGCCATAAAAAGAAACAAAATTGCGTTATTTGTCGTGAGGTGGATGGACCTAGAGTCTGTCATACAGAGTGAAGTAAGTCAGAAAGAGAAAAACAAATACCATAAGCTAACACATATATATGGAATCTAAAAAAAAAGAAAAAAAATGGTTCTGAAGAACCTAGGGGCAGGACAGGAATAAAGACGCAGACGTAGAGAATGGACTCGAGGACATGGGGAGGGGTAAGGGTAAGCTAGGAAGAAGTGAGAGAGTGGCATGGACATATATACACTACCAAATGTAAAACAGATAGCTAGTGGGAAGCAGCCACAGAGCATAGGGAGATCAGCTCGGTGCTTTGCGACCACCTAGAGGGGTGGGATAGGGAGGGTGGGAAGGAGACACAAGAGGGAGGGTATATGGGGATATATGTGTATGTATGTATAGCTGATTTACTTTGTTATAAAGCAGAAACTAACACACTATTGTAAAGCAATTATATTCCAATAAAGACGTTAAAAAAAAACAATGAACAAAAGAGATCAGATAGGGATTTAAAAAATAATATCCTACTAAGATTTTTTTTTTTAATTTTTTATTTTTGGCTGTGTTGGGTCTTCATTGCCATGCATGGGCTTTTTCTAGTTGTGGTGCACAGGCTTCTCGTTGCGGTGGCTTCTCTTGTTGCAGAGCATGAGCTCTAGGCACACAGGCTTCAGTAGTTGCAGCACGTGGGCTCGGCAGTTGCAGCACATGGGCTTCAGTAGTTGCGGCGTGCAGGCTCAGTAGTTGTGGTGCATGGGCTTAGTTGCTCCGCAGCATGTGGGATCTTCCTGGACCAGGGATCGAACCTGGGTTCCCTGTATTGGCAGGTGGATTCCGAAGTGCCACCAGGGAAGTCCCCTTACTAAGTGTTTATTCACACTCCTCCTCCCTATAATGCTACCAAGTCAATCTTTCCTTTTTTTCATTTCATTTTTTAAAGTTCCATACAGTAAACTTGACTTTTCCCCCTTTCAGTGTACAGCTCTAGGAAAAATTTAACATGTGTAGATCTGTGTTACCACCATCACCACAGTGGTGACCAACTTCATCACCCCAAAAAACTCCTTTGCTGCTTTCCCTTTACAGTTCTGGCAACCACTGATCTGTTCTAAAAGGCAACCTGTAGTATAGTTTTTGTTTTTTTGTTTTTTTTTTGTGGTTCGCGGGCCTTTCACTGTTGTGGCCTCTCCCGTTGCGGAGCACAGGCTCTGGACGCGCAGGCTCAGCGGCCATGGCTCATGGGCCCAGCCACTCCGCGGCATGTGGGATCCTCCCAGACCGGGGCACAAACCTGTGTTCCCTGCATTGGCAGGTGGACTCCCAACCACTGCGCCACCAGGGAAGCCCCTGTAGTATAGTCTTATATTAACTTTTATTAAATAATTTTGTATTTTTTTATTCATTTATTTTTTGGCTGCGTTGGGTCATTGTTGCTGCGTGTGGGCTTTCTCTATTTGCGGCGCACGGGCTCTAGGCGCGCAGGCTTCAGTAGTTGTGGCACAAGGGCTCAGTAGTTGTGGCTCATGGGCTCTAGAGTGCAGGCTCAGTAGTCGTGGCACACAAACTTGCTCCACGTCATGTGGAATCTTCCCGGACCAGGGCTCAAACCCGTGTCCTCTGCTTTGGCAGGCAGATTCTTAACCACTGTGCCACCAGGGAAGCTCCAAAGTTTCTATTTTTAAAAGCAGGATAAGATAGCCTAATAAAGTGATTCTCTAAATCATTTTATAGTTTTATAAAATTTGATATAGCTGCAAAACATTTAAAAGAAAAACATCAAAGGGGAAGTATATAAAATATATGCATCTTTAATTTACTTCAGGGTTATTTTTTACTTGGGAAAATAAACTCTCTGGTTTTCTCAAATACGGAGAATATTTTATTTAGGATTTCACTAAATTTTTAATGTTGTAAAGGCTTTTGAATGAATTAGTAAGAAGTATGACTTTAAAATAATTTTTAATTATAACTTTGAGTTCAAGGACAAAAATCAAATGAAATTAATTCAAGTACATCTAAAATAGGTACTTGGCTAAACATACTTTAATAAACACTTAAGATTCACTGCTATTTCACATATCTCCCACAAAGAATCAGTATCAAGAAGATAGTTTTTTAAGTTGTAGGCTCAGGTTTTCATGCAATGAATACTAGTTAGCAATAAAAGGAACAAAGTACTGATCCACTTAACACAGAGGGGTGAATCTCAACAATATATATGAAAGAGTATATACTGTGTGATTCTGTTTATATGAAGTTTTGGAACAGGCAAATTTAATCTACAGTGATAGAAATCAGATCAGTCACTGTCTAACGGTGTGAAACTGACTACAAAGAGTCATGAGAAGCTTTCTGAGGTTAATGGACTGCTCTACATCTTGACTGTGGTAATGGTTATGTGGATGTACACAACATTTGTCAAAATCCATCACACCGTTCATTTAAATGTGTGCATTTTACTTACATAAGCAATACCTCGATAAAGTGGATTTTCAGAAAATTACAGACTCTAAAGTTAAATCTCCTTCAGTCTAAATTAATATAGATTTATTGTATTTAATTTAATGGGTTCATGAACTAATTGATAATGATATCAAATATCTGACACATGGTACTAAGAGTATTGTAAAGAAAAAAAATATGAAACAGGTAAGCCATTCACTTAAAAGTTCCTTTGACTGCAAAAATTTTCTAGTTCTCCTCATTACTGAAGAGTACTTTTCATAACTTACTATTTATATTTATAAAATTTGAGCAAAAGCTAAATACTGAGTGTCAAGGTGTTCTTAATGCTTATAAAAAGTATCATGATTTACTCACACGATAATCTTTTAAAGAGTGCAGCCATCTGGTCTGGTTTGTCAAAGCTGGTCCTCATTTGTGTTAGCACATCAACATTTTCCACCACAAGTTTCTAAAGAAAGGAAAAGGAAGATCCTAGGTCAGGCATAGACCTCCTTATGTTGATGAGATAAGAACATGCTTGGAAATTACAATCTAGCAAGTAGGAAAAATAATACATGAAATCTAGATGCTCTATGCTATGTTTCTGTTATTGTTTTCATAAAAGAATTTTAAAATTATTTACATAAAATTAATGTTTTCCTTCAGTTTGCAAATTCAAGAAGGGAGGAGTTCAGGAAAAAGCAATAAAGATAAGTAGTAGTATAAAGGATTATCTTCTGCTTAGACACAGAACAGCACCAATAATCAAAAGCAGACACTGAAGTGGATATAGAGAGCAATAAATTCCAACTAAAACAAAAAGAACTTGCTAAAGTTAAAGCTGGCTAAAGATAGCCTAGAGTTCATCATTGGATATACATATAATCAGAGGGACAAAAACTTGTAGGGGTATGGTACCACTTCACAGAGAACAGAGCAATGTTTCCTAGCACAAAAAGGAAATGTCAACTATCTACCTCCTCTTTCAGGGATCACTGAGAAAAGGGAAGAGAAGAGAGGGAAGAGAGTGAAGGATAGCTAATTAAGAAAAGTATAACTCATTAAACAATGCTTTTCTTAAAAGGAGTACTGGAAAAGTAATTTCATTTAAAAGTTATAACTCAAACAAATATAATCAATTTTATTCTGGCAGAGATAGTGGGTATATGTATTTGGAAAGCCTGGATATCTCAATTCAGCAGGTCTGGGTGTGGAGATGTATGTAGCAAGCATATTGTTGAAGTGCCATAGTGGTTGTGTTACAAGCCAAAGGCTGATGACAACTGATTTAAGGGGAGCATGAAAAACTCCATGGAAAATCTATAAAAGTAATTTTTCCCATACTAGTATGAATTTTGCTTATGTTCCACTTGAGATCATTTCTGTTTATGCTCTCATTCAGATGTTCAGCTCCAGCAACATTTATTTGCTAAATTCAACCTCTACAGTGTCTAATTAGACTACCTGCTCTCTCTGAGGCCTATTCAATACTTGTCCCATCAATCAGTATACACTCAAATATATGCCCAACCTTGACTGTGCTCACGCACCTTGAACAAAATATCATGTATCAGTGAATCAAAGACAGCAATGAATATTAAATGCACCATTATCTAATGTGCCATTAAGAAAAAAACTCGGGCTTCCCTGGTGGCGCAGTGGTTAAGAATCTGCCTGCCAATGCAGGGGACATGGTCTGGGAAGATCCCACATGCCACGGAGCAACTAAGCCAGTGCACCACAACTACTGAGCCTGCACTCTAGAGCCCGCGAGCCACAACTACTGAGCCTGCGTGTCGCAACTACTGAAGCCCGCATGCTGCAACTACTGAAGCCCACGCACATAGAGCCTGTACTCCACAACAAGAGAAACTACCGCAATGAGAAGCCCACGCACCGCGATGAAGAGTAGCCCCCGCTCGCCGCAACTAGAGAAAGCCCACTCACAGCAACAAAGACCCAATGTAGCCAAAAATAAATAAATTTAAAAAAAACCTCTACCAATTAAACTGACACAATGTTTTCTAATCATATGACTATAAGACATGTATAATTTCAGAAATGCTAATATAGGATAATTGTTTTAGAATCAATAAATTATTGTATATATTTAATAGTAAGATTCTGTAATCATTTTTAGGCTCCTCTACTAGGCAATTTACAAACAATCCCATTTACCCTCATCCAAATGAGGGAGGTGACAGTCCAATTTCACAACTGAGAAAACTAAGGCTCAGAGAAGTTAGATAACTTACCCAAAGTTATAGATATTAAACAGTGGAATTTGGAATTTAAATTCAGGTATGCCTGATTTTAAAATCCATGCTCTTAATCCCCAAAGAAATGGTTGTTAATCTTCAGTGTGCATCAGAATGATCTGGAGGACTTGTTGGGTTCTAGCTCCACAGGTTCTGATTTAGCAGATCTTAGGTAGAACCAAAACTTGTGCATTTTTATTAAGATCCAAGGCAAGGCTGCCACTGCTATCTGGGGACCATGGTTTAAGAACGATTACCCCGAATTATTTGTTTGCACATTACTCTTAAAAAAAAGTTAATGATGTCTCCTCTTAAAAGTATAGTTTATATAAATTTCTTTTCTCCCTCGATTGCACCCTGAAACAGAGCTTTCTATACATTTAAAGCCATTGATTAATATCTCTGACAAATGGCTCAAAAGCTGTAACTAGGAATTATAACTAAATGGTTTGGAACAAACTGAGACTAATCAAGTGAAAAGAATCAAGACTACTAAAAAAAATGTTGGTTTTCTGTTAGAAAGTGTTAAATTCTTGGCACAATTCATATTTAAATTTCTTACTTCTCCTTCTAGGACTCTGAAGAACTAGAAGAACCGAAAGAACTGGCAAGACTCGAAGAAGTTGACTCGATGGGCACAACTCCAAATGAAACACCCCAAGAATTTTAGTAGGAATGGAGACACTGGTTGTTTTCTTCTCCAGAAAGTAATAAACACGTTTTATCATTAGTACATGTGCATAGTGTTGACTATGTCTGACACACGATTTACTCACAACCATTAAGTATAAAGAAGCTTTCCTTTTTTTTAATTGGCCCACAAATTTACTCTGAAATAAAAAAGGTCCTCAGCTAAAACAGGAACTGAAACAATCAATTAAGGTAATCTTTAAGATAAAAAGAAGATGCAGCCACATAATATTTAGTTTATGTCAGTTTAGATTAAATATAAAAAATAAAAATAGAGAAAATTAAAAGCTAAGATGTTACAGAACTATCTTAAAAATATTATAATTCCCCCCAAAACACTGTATTCACTAATTTCATAAAGATTAAAATGCTATTTCGGCATCATCATGCTCTAATATGGAGAGTGTGAGTTACAATCTTTTCTGAGGGATATTTGACAATATCAGAAAAAAATGATCCACTTTCAGAAATTTGTCGTATAGAAATGTTCAAACAAGTATGTAGACTACATGCTGGCTAAATGTAGAGAACTCTATATCTATGTCTAAACTCTGCTTCTTCCAGAAATACACTGAAGTGATAGGAAAAAAATAAAAAGGCATAAATCTTTGGTAACAAAGGAGATAAAAGAAGAATGAGAGACACCAACAAAATTCTAGAAGATGAAAACCGGAGCAAAGAATAAGTGGAGATGAGAAATTTGAGCAGTTAAGTTCCTGTAGGGGAGATACTATGCAGAAGGCACGCTAATGGAAGCCTCAGGGCCTAGGTAGGACTCAGAAATTGTAGGCAGTGGCATAGAAAGGAAGACTTGGGCTTGATAACAAGAGGGTTATTACATGTCTGTAAGGGGGAGGGGGTCGTTACACACCCAACTTCTCACCGTCTTAAGAAGTGATGCTGACAAGGAGGACTCTACATTCAGGAACATCAGGAACAGAAGGTGGCCAGAGAGAAAGGGAGAACGACCTAAGAATCATGATAGCCAGCCAGATGTATTAGACCTCCTCCCTCCTCCCTCCCTTAATCTCCAACGGACTTCCACTCTTCAGCTGGAGGTGACTGCATGTGAAAAATTATTTGCAGGAATCATTTGAATCCTAGGATGAAGATACCTTTCTCCAGAGGGGATTTTTATTAGCGTCTGCCAAGCACCTTGGGGCACTACTAATCTAGGACCGCTTTTAATCCACATTCAAGACTTGAGATTCAAAACAAAAAGAGTAACACAAACAGGGCTGAAAATCCTGGGGGGACGGGGGTGTGTGTGAATCATTTCCAGTTCACTGTTACCCTGAAGGTATAACTCTTTGGGGTATCTATGTAAAGAGGGTGAAAGGGAATTTAAGCAGAATTCCTTTCCACTCCCACTCTGGGCAGTCTTTGGGTTTTGATTATGGAGCCCCTTGCTCCACAAGACCACCAAGACTCAGCTGAATCTTAACAAATGTTACTTCTGGATCAGCGAATGTCCTCACATCAGCACAGTGGCTTCCAGTGCTTTCCTTGATTTTAGCCTAGAAATAAACACCTCACTGACCTTTTAGCTCTTTTTTAGAAAATGTTTTCTTTATATACATATATATATGTGTATATATACATTTCAAAAAAGTTGTCCTTAAGGGAAAAGTTGATCTAAATAACCTAGCCTACCAGTATTGGAAGCAGCAATCTGTATGTTATTTTACTTCTGTAATTTCATAAATTTGATTATTCTAAGGAAAGTAATTTTATAGGACACTGAAAAATGCAAAGCAATTAGAATCAGCACTGAAAGACAAGTACTTTTGGAGATTTATCTCAATGAGATATAAAACACACTGAACTTGTCTATATGAAACACCATTATATTATGATCATAAGATTTCTTATGGAATAAATTATAAGAATACACATTGAAGTATGCCTCAGTACACAGAGGCTGAGAATACAAAGTCATAAATAACACCTCCAGTTCTTAATAATATACAAGTAGTTAAATTCAGAGGGACTTCCCTGGTGGCTCAGTGGTTAAGAATCCACCTGCCAATGCAGGGGACATGGGTTCAATCCCTGGTCGGGAAAGATCCCACATGCCACGGAGCAACTAAGCCCGCGAGCCACAGCTACTGAAGCCCACGTGCCTAGAGCCCATACTCCACAATAAGAGAAGTCACCACAATGAGAAGCCTGTGCACTGCAAAAAAGAGTAGCCCGTGCACTGCAACAAAGAGTAGCCTGTGCACTGCAATGAAGAGTAGCCCCCGCTCGCCACAACTAGAGAAAGCCCACGTGTAGCAACGAAGATCCAACGCAGCCAAAATAAATAAATTAATTAATTAAAAAATATAATAAATTCAGAGAAATCTGAATTACAATTTGGGATTATTAAGAAGGATCTCTAAGAAAACCACTGTAAAGCACTGTGCAATTCCAGAAAACTAAATCCTCAGGACTAGCTTTGTTTTGCAGAAATCTAAATGATAATGGGCACAATGCTAGAAATGTAAAGCTTTCATATTTACGGTTGACCACATGAAGAAGACGTCTGAAAAATACTCAATTAAATCAGGATTTAGTGTTTGAGAAGCAAAAAAATAAAAATAAAAAGCCCCTAAATACCAAAACATAATTATGTGATTTTCTAAAAGTCTTACAACTAACATTAAATCATTAATAAAATAGGCAAGTTTTTATGAAGGTAAAAAGAAAAGTTAAGGAAAATCACATAGATTACTAAAATCAAAAGTTTTAGAGAAAAAAATGTTTTAGTATCCTAAACCATCTTGGTTTTGGGGTATACTACATTTAATGAGAAACCCAAGCTAATTCACACCCACGTATCTCCAAAGATAATAAATCTAAGCTCTTACACAAAAAGTTTCTCTTGTCTAGCTTTTTAACTCAGGTTTAATATTACCAAATATTTGAAAAAGAATCCAGCCAAGAAATAACACTCGTGAGTCAGAAAACTCATAGTATTAAAAAAGAAGTCAACACTATACTATTATGACATCAACTTTAAATTAAATTTTAATATCTGAGAAAGAAAATATGGTCATTCCAAGATACAAAAGAGAAATGTTAAAACATAAGCTCCTTCCATTTCTTTTAAAGAATAGGAATGTATTTGATAACATTGATATTTAAGGACATAGCTAAGACAGTTAAGTTTATAAAAGGATTACTGAAAGACTATGACAAAATCTGAACTAAAAAAATATCCAGAAATAATGAACAATATCTAACAAGATAAATTATTAAAGGAACAAAAATAAAGGTCTAAAAAACGAAATCACACAAAATACAAGATGTAGAAAGCCTGGTTCGAGTCTGTATATGAAAACAAAAGGGGAGGGGGACAGGGGAAAGGAGGAAAGGAGAAGGAGGAAGGGGGAAGGGAAAAAAAGGTACCTGATTCCAAGTTGAAAACAGGATGGTATAGCTATGTAAAGTGCTGATGCTATCTTAAACAGTATCAGTATCAGTAAGTATGGTGTCCAGGGTAAGTAGGTGCACCCTCACTACTCAGATCTCTAGCTGAAGTTTATTCTCAGTTCAGGGCACCAGCCTCTAAAAGTGACACCAATAAGATAGAATTTGTAATAGAAGAACGTGAGACTAAATATGAATATACTTCACCTAGGGAAGAGAAATACCAACAAAAGTTTCTAAATATGTGAAGGGTCATGTTGTTAGAGGCAGTCTCTACCTCTTGATGTAAGAATGAGGACCAATCAAAAATTACTACTTAGATATTAACATAACTAGAGATATGCAGTAATTGATAAGACTGCCTCATTTTCAACAAGACCAAATCATCCACCCAGAAAAATGTATATTCCGGCATCAGATAAGGGTGGGTTAGCTGACTGCTAAGATCTCTTGCATTTCTCGAGACAGTGTAGTAGGGTACTAGTATAAACTCTGGAGCCAGATAGACTATATAGATTCAAATTAAAAGTTTCACCACTTATTAGCATGTGAGCCTGGACAAGTTACTTAATCTTTCTTGGTCTTACTTTTCTAATTTGTAAAATAGGGACAATAGCAGTTTTAAGAATTTAAAGGAGTTAATAAAAAATATATAAAGAGCTTAGAAAAGTCCTAGAACAAAGTAAAGAGTAAGGAAAGCTACCTGTTTTTATTTTTGAATCCAACAGATATTTACCAAGCACTACTATGTGCTGGACACTAATTTAGCACCAAGGTTTTTTTAATTAATTAATTAACTAATTAATTTTTGGCTGTGTTGGGTCTTCGTTTCTGTGCGAGGGCTTTCTCTAGTTGTGGCAAGCAGGGGCCACTCTTCATCATGGTGCGCGGGCCTCTCACTATCACGGCCTCTCTTGTTGCGGAGCACAGGCTCCAGACGCACAGGCTCAGTAGTTGTGGCTCACGGGCCTAGTTGCTCCGTGGCATGTAGGATCTTCCCAGACCAGGGCTCGAACCCGTGTCCCCTGCATTGTCAGGTAGATTTGCAACCACTGCACCACCAGGGAAGCCCTAGCACTAAGGTTTTAAGAGAGTTTATAATTGAGTTTTTATTCTAGTGAGTGACATAAGATGCATGACATGAAAGGTCACAAGTAAAATACAAATAAAGCTGGATAAAAAGAATAAAAAGTAATGGTTGCGATTTTTAAAAGTGTGTTCAAGGAGGGATATTCTGATAATTGAAAATACATGAATGTTATGAGAAGACAAGCTGAGACAGTATCTTAGTGAAGAGTATTTTGAGATGACACAATAGCAAGTAGGCCAGCCAGGATGGAGGAGTGTAAAAGGTGAGAAAAAGTGGAAGGCCAGATCCTCTAGGGGCCTTGCAGCACTGTTAAGGATATCAGATACCTTGAATTCTCATAGATATGAATAGACTAGTTTTTATTATCACATCATAGTACTCAACCCACCACATTAAATGGCAAAGAAGCACTAAAAATACAAACAGTTCTAGAAGAATCTGCTTATTCAGTCTGAAATAAAAAATAGTTGGCAAAAGCTAAATTACTGGACCATAATTCTTCTATTATTTCATACTGAAAAGAACACAAGAAATTAAAGATGAGAAATTTGTTCCCTGAGGCTTCTAGGCTTGCTGCTCATATTCTTGAAATGTTTTAAAGCTAAAATCAATAAAGACTATATTACCTTAAGTTCAGCAACTTGTGATGAAATATGCCACATAAGGCTTTCACTTAGGAACTTCATACCATATGGGCCTAGCAGTTCTGATAACGACCTCATTTCTGAAAGGAAATGAAATTTTATACTTTGACAGAGCAAATATTTTAAGAAACAAATTATTAATGGAAAACCCGAAGAAAAGTCAGTAGAATAAATAAGAACACAAATGCAAAGCTAAGTCTAAGATACAATGTATGATTATCCATATAATTGAATAAAAATAGTCACAACAGAATCAAAACCAAAAGAATCAAGCTTTCTTCATTCTCTAAAACATGTCAGAGTATTATTCACCTGATATGTCAGAATATTCCTCTGCGTTAAATGTTAATTCATTTTCCGTAGGTAAGTTCACAAATGCTTTCATTGCAGGGAAATAAGCTATATGACCATTGCTGACTTGTCTTAACAAAGTTTCCAGATACCTAAGGCGAAAAGTAAATTTACAAATGGAGAAATTAATTCAAAATTTATTATGGTATACATTACTGCATATAATTTTAAAGTTGACTAATAACATGAATGAGCAATTATCCATTAAAAAAAAAAACTTTCAGAAGGCATTCATTACGAAGAAACTTTATATCACTCCAAATTTCTAAATACGTTCCTTACCAATTTGTGTACAGACTTGTAATGGTTGGCTCTCCATGACTGTCTAAATGTTGTGTTTGTTGAAGAAGCACATTATTAAATACTCTTGTAATATCAATTTGCACATAGTTTTCTATTGACTGGAGTACAGTCATGTATGCTCTTACACTTGTCAGAAGCTCTGACGGTTTTGCAATTTCCTGTGTGGCTTGATTATACATAGTCATTCCAACAATAGACCTGGGGGGGGGTAAAAAAATAATTAAAAAGTTCTAATTGTTGTATCTATATAAACAGGCCATTCAATCTACTGATCTCTAATATTAAATAGGCAATGAAATTTTAAATACACTTTGTTACAAGTTCATGAAATTACTACTATGTTTATCTTCCAAAGAAACAACTTTAAAAAAGAATATATACCTAAAAGGTATAATGAAATGGGAATGCAAGTGATTAAAAAAAATACTAAGGGCATCAGTAATAAAAATTATTTAAGAATAAAGAGGTTTAAAAAATTCCTTTAACACGATATGCTGTCTCCAGCAAGTACAGTGGACTATTTAGTCCATAGCCTGCATTCCTTTGGCACTGTTATGTGCCAGTAATTTTTTAGGCTTTATATATATTACCTACAATCTTCATATTTAATAACCCTACTATGCAGTTATCACCACCATTGCATAGAGGGGGAAAAAAAAAACAACTAAGGTGCAGAATTCAAGTAAACTGCTCAAGGTCACTTTGTTTGGAAGTGGTGGGTCTAGGATTTGACCCCACACCTGCCTGACTTAGGGCTACCTCTCAACAAAATGCATGACAATCAAAGCATGGCAACAACAAAAGCTTTATTGTACAATAATCACTCACACCACATAAAACACAGATCTGTTTGGTTTATACCCCAGGAAACTGTATAAGCCTAAAAGGAAACAAGTGTTGAAAATACTTTCCTAAACTATCTTTTCCCACATTAGCCACCTTCTTTAAAACTCCCTGAGCATTAGATTTACAAAGATCTTAGACTTGTATTTGTAAGGATGAATCCATAAAGACACCAGACAAACCCCATCACTAGTATCAGTCCCAGAAGAACAACTCAAGACAAAAACTGCTATCCTTGTACACAGCCCGTAAGTCCTAAGACTGTGCTCAAGTGATCAGCAAAAATCAACAAACTAATACTCACAAGCTATTTGTCCTGGCATAAAAATCTTTCCCAGGTAAACAAGTTTATATAGCCTTGCCTTGATCCTGATCACTAAGTAGATGTTTGGTAAAAAGAACATCTGCTTCTCCGTGGATTAACGGACCAGACTGTTTACAGAAGGAAAACAAGGGAGTTGTAAACTGAACCCTACCTTCCACCCACCACTCCCTACCCCACCCAGTTGAGAGCAATAAATACCAGAAGGCGTAATGTCCCTTTGGTCTAAATACTGGAGCAGTCTGGGTTTCACTTTCAGGATGCCTACCTTACTAAAGAAGAGCAAAAGATAGTCTTTGCTCAACACTGGACTCTTCTCAGCTGATGACTTAACACTCAATTTACTGCCTATTTAAATATTCTACTTTGTTCTATAATTGTCGAAGCTCTAAGCTTTATACCGTTTCATTACTACTCATAGTACTTAACAAACACAATGTTATGCATATGGCACAAACACTTGTTAGTGACTACAACCTTTTGCTAAAGTTTTTGAAAAACCTTTGGCAAAATTTTGTTTCATAAATTGCCTTAAGGCCTTCAAGAAAAACATGTTGAATCAATATTTTCTTTAATAAATAAGTGTGTAATTTTAGAAAAAGGCTGAAGCAATGTTTACAAAATTAAAAGATTTCTGACTTGTTACATAAAATATCATTGCAAGAAACATATATATAACTTATAAAATAGAATCGAGCACCTCAAGAGTCTAGAATTCTACTGGCATAACAGCATGCGTTGGAATTCACAAGACTTAAGTGTTCATCTAGTCCTGAGGTTTTCACACATTTGACTGTGATCCACTATAAGATATGTATCTAGCATCACAACACAGTACACACATACATAAACAGTTTCATGAAGCAGTATTTCTACTTACTACATGCAATGCACTGATTTTTTTCCTATTTCTTCTTCCTTCTTTACTTCCCTCCCTCTTCTTTCTTCCTTTAAATATTGACTACAACCTTCTAAACTGATTTCATGATCCTACTGGGTTGCCACCTGTCCGCTGAAGTACACTGATTTGCTCTAATCTTCTCCCTTTTTCTTACAAGGAAGTTAAGACTCACAGAGATTAACTGGCTTGTCCAGTGTTACAACTAGTTAATAAATATGGGATAAGAATCTGGATAATTTAAGTAATTCCCAGTTCACTATTCTTTATACTTCCCAGTTCATTATTTTTTATACTACCGTTTCTACTAATTTATATATTATTTATATACCATTTCTACTAATGCTTTCCCTCATAAAAGTAAACATTGCATAGATATGAAGAATAAATATAACAAACTCATTAACTAAACCAACAAACAAAAACAGTTTATACTCTTTCTTACTTAGTAAAGCGGATTTCCAGATGAGAAGTCAAATATTCTCGTGGGGTAAAGGTATGTTCCCAAACCACCATGTTTGGTACATAATTTATAGAGAAACACAACTCAGAAAGTGCAGTGTGCAATTTATCAAGGCTGAAAAAATATTATTAAACAGTAAATTAAAAATTTTTTTTAGCATTTCATCACAGCAATACAAAATTAATTTTATAAACATATCAGACTTTATTGGGGAATAATAACTGCAAAATCGATTTTTTCTCTCAAGATCTGAACTGACAAGTTCAAAATCTCTAAGGGTATCACTAACCTTTGAGAGCAATTTTCTAAAGACAGCATCATTCATTTGTTTCTTCATTCAGATGATGACTATACTGACTTAATATATAAGAAAGAGCTTATTCTGCACTCATAAAGAATTATTTCCAACTCCTGCTGTATTTTCTGTTCTGGAGGAAGAAAGCTGTCTACAAAATGGCCAATAGCTTGCTCAACACAGGAAGAAAGGAAGTAGAAAATTTACTTTAAACAAAAAATACTCACCTATTATTGCTCATCTATACCTCCCCTACAAACAAACAAACAGCACTGAATGCTATCTAGTCTAATATACCCATTAAAAAAAAAGGACATCAAGTATTTTCTAATATATGACAAGATGCCAAAATAGTGTCAGACATCTGACTTTAAATAAACTGAAAATTATAGACTGCTTATAGTATACCCCCCCAAATTTTTAGACAGATTCTTGGCCTTCAATATTCAACATATAAAGACAAATGACATCTATTACATGTATTTTCTTCAAAAATCCAAAATATGTATTTTGAGATGAAATAAGCACTTACTGGCTAATCAAGTTCAAAAAGGTCAAAAAAATTAACAACTGGGAAATGAAGAATTTACAATTACCAGCATTTCCTCAGTACTAATGCCGTACAAAAAATGAAAAAAAACTCCTCTACCTGTAACAAAAAGATACAATAATAGTGGATGGCTTACTTGGTCACTACAAGTCTGTTTTTCCTCATGCTCTCAACTCCTGGTTTTTCCCTTTCAGGTTCCCCTTTCTTACCAGTCTGTTTTTTTGACTTCTTATTCACTGCTTGACTGATGGTTTTGGCACAATGCTTGGGCAGCAACTAAGTTTAAAAAGAAATGAAATCATACAAACCAATTACTTTGAAAACATTAACTACTGAAACAAACCTTAGCTAAATCCAGACTATGTGGCAAATATCATGCTAGCACTAAAAAGAGAGGTAATAGGTGAGATGTAGAGTTTACCTAGCCAGCTTGGAGAGCCCACTCAGCTTGGTGAAAAACAGAAACAGGTAAATCTTGTGTGAAGAAACACTTCATAGAGGTAGTTATATCAAAGCTACAGTTAAAGGACAAGTTAAAAAATACCAGGCAAATGAGGAATAAGAAAGAACATTTTACTGAAAGGAAAATGGCCTATGAAGACCAAGACTATGATAGGACATGATGTGTTCAGAATCTAGTTAGAATGACTAGGTAGTGGAGTATAAAGTACAGGCTAGAGTGGTTTGAGCTACCTTAGGAAGGGACTTGAATGCCAAGCTAGAAGCTTAATTTTAAACTGTAATCCTAAGGACAGAGGGAATTTTTAAAAAACCTAATAATGGAGTTTCACAACATGAGGTAATGAGATTTACTGATAGTGTGAGAATAAAATTAAAAAATGGAAAAGAACTAGCTAAGAGATCATTTTCTTGCCTTCCTACACAATTTTCCTATCTGTAAGGGAACATTTAAATTATCACCTGGTCACTAAGAGTACACTGTTCCGTGCAAATATCAGTGATGAGATTTCTAGCTTGTTTGGCCATTTCATCGAGGAACATATTACATAAGGAAAGACTGCGATCTCCAATATGATGTCTCTGTTAAAGCAAAATAGTAACAACAACAATAATAAAAATTATAAGAAAGTAGTTTGAATTAAAACACTTTTTAAATAAACATGGAAAATAAGGTTCAAGTCTATTCTACAATAAGGAGTGAGGATGGGAGATGTTATAGATTTCTTTTATCTCTTTTAACAACTAACCTACCATACTGTATTTGCACACAACCGACATAAAGTAAGTACCTGGTGATTATACAATTATGATTGCAAGGAATCTGAAAGGATCAGTGTCTTCCTTAACATGAAAAACTATTAATTTTCAAATTCCAATGTCCTATATCCAGTTCTTAAATACTAGAATATCAAACACACAATACGAAAGATCAGACTTAAGAGTTATGTTTTCTGATCTCACCTGATTATATACAAAAATCTTGAAAACACAGAATTTTGTAGTGTATAAACAGAAATGTTAAAATATTTAAATAAAATCATTAGGTATCAACTCAGTAAAACAAACAAATGCACAAGGCATTCAACTCTCTAAAATCAAACTCCCCATCCCAGAAGAGAAAAAAAAGGCTGACCACAAATGCATTTTCTGAACACAACAGGGGAAAAAAGAACATTATATCTAATGTTTGGGAGATTATATACGTATATGTAGATACATACACTCACTCAAATCAATCTATCTCTAGCTACAGAATTTTGTATCATTTTAGTTTTGGTGGGTGTTGCAACAGTTTAATGGGTTTTTCTTATCAATGGTAACTGGAATGTTGAGTATATAATGCTGTATAACTTTGCACTATACATTTGCAATACTTACAAAGAGACAGCTTTTTAAAAAAATTTTATTGGAGTATAGTTGATTTAAAATGTTGTGTTAGTTTCTGGAGACAGATTTATAAGTTTTCCTTCCCTGATCTTCCATAATTATATAACAAACATATGCAGACATTACAAACATTATTTCTATGCTGAAATAAATATAAGATAATATAATAGAATATAAAAATACTTAAACATGTAAAATAACTGTTCCTAGATGTACCATGCTACCTTATAATGTATTTTAAATGCCCTTTAAAACTTGAATAGGAAGCAAAACCTAAAGGGATCTACAGACCAGATACAATTAAATAATGGTTCACTTTATTTAAGGAAAAATTTCAAATTATAAACATTTGCATTTTATTTAACCAAATTCTGACTCCTGAAAGATAAAACATATCCCTTGCTATCCCTTCTTCCTGAAAAAAAGAACTCTGAACTAGCATTGCTTCAAACTTACTGGACTAACTTATTTAAAATACAGATCTGATTTCACTACTTCTCTTCAATGGCTCAAAAATGCTAAGACTGGAAGGAAAACAACTAAGATTTCTTAACTCCGGCTCTGTGCTGAGAACAGAGGATAATGGCAGAAGCAAAGAGACCACTTAGGAGACAATAACAATCAACCAGGCAAAAGATGATGTGGCTTGTTCAAGGGTGAGAAGAGGCAGGAGTTTGAATATCTATATATACATATATAAAGGCAGAGCTCAAAACAGAAAGGCTCCAAGTTGGGGTGGATGTGGAAAATCAATAATTCTATTCTGGACATGTTACACTTCAGATGGCTAAAAATACCTAAGTTGCAGCAGGATATAGAGAAAATCTAACTCGAAGGGAAAGGTGTGGGCTGCAGATATAGATTTAGGAGACATTAGCATATGGAAGATTTTTAAACAATGAAACTGGAAACTGGAAAAGATGAGTGAACTACTCTACTGGATGGTACAGTTATAGCAACATGATAATTAGTTTCTCATTAGTACTGGCTACCATTATCTGGGAATCCTGCTGACCCAGGAGGGTGTGAATTTCAAATCTAGTTCAAAAGGTACCATCTTTCTTCAAATTCACTGTAAGTACTACAGCTTAAACTAAAGCCTCAGCATTAAGAAGTTGTTCTAGAGGCCTTTTCTATAACCTTTCTGATCTAAATGAGATGAATGGCTAAAACTAAAATAACAAAGCAAGACTGCACTGAGAACTATTAACTGTGCACACCAACTTACTCTATCCTCACCCTTAGGTGAATTCCCTCATCACCCTTAAGTGAATTCCCTCAATGTTCCCAGAGTGCCCCATGTATATTTCTACCACAACACAGATCATCAGATCATGGATTTGTCTAGGGTAAAGACTGTGTCTTTGCATCCTTTCAATCACAGGTTTAAGAAGGCACAGCTGGAATATAACAGGCTTTAACAAGTTTGCTAAATGAAAAACAGAATAGTACCACTTACTAGCTATATGAATATAGGGAGAAAAAAACCATCAGTCCACCAGAAATTATCAGTAGTTCTGACTATGCTGTTACTTTGTTGTAATAATCAAATGCAACAAAAGATGAGAAATGCTGTATAAATTTTATGGTTCTACATAAATATAAACACACTATTAATTACCTGTTGTAATTATTTGGTAAGAATTGAGTCTTACCCCATTAAGGAACCATAACTTTACCAACAAAATGAGGTAGAAACGTTAAAATAAATGATACAGGTTAGATGATGATAGATAAAATAATGATGAAAGTGCTATGAAAATATGGTTAAGGAGGGACAAATTTTAACTGGAGGAATGCTGAAAATCTTTTTGGAGGAGGTGGATTCAAGCTGATCACTGAAGAAAAAGTAAGAGTACAAAAGGTAGAGGTGTAGTGAAATGAATTTTATGTATGAGGAAAAAGCCTCTAAGATGCCAAAAAGTAGACTAGTAAATGAGTACAGTTTACCTAAGGTGGGATAGTTACAGTAGGGAGTGGAAAGTAGAAGACTGTGAGTATATAGTGGATAAACAAAATGTGATATATACATACAATGGATTATTATCATTCATAAAATGAAAGTTCTGATGTATCTATAACACGGATGAGCCTTGAAACAGTATGTTAAACGAAACAGGCCAGACACAAAGCGACAAACATTGTATGATTCCACTTATATGAACTCTCTAGAAGAGGCAAATTCATAGACAGAAAGCAGACTGGAGTATACCATTCCAATGGAATGCTGAAGGATGGGGAGTTATTGCTTAAAGGTATACAGAGTCTCTGGTTGGGGTGATGAAAGTTTTAGAAATGAACAGTGGTGAGGTTGCACAACACTGTAAAAGTAATTAATGTCACTGAACTATACATTTTAAAATACTTAAAATTACATTTTTATGTTTATATATATATATATTTTTTCTTAAAGACATAAAACAAAAGAAAAAAAAGAATGGGGGTAGAGATCAAATTGTTGAGGATTTTAAATGCCTAAGAAATTTTTACTTTCTCCATATGCAATGGAGAACCACTGATGGTTCTTTAAGAAGGAAAGAGGCACTCTGGTGGCATTGTGTTAGTCTTTAAGGCAGATAATTGAAGGAAGAAAAATTATTTAGCAGTACAGATGAAAAACACTGAAAAGCTGAACTACAATATACCATACAAATAAAATGAAGAGGACTTGATGGGTAATTAATGGGAAGGATGATGGTGAGGAAAAACTGACAATATATCTTAGGTGTCACGATTGGGGGAAAAAAATCTTTTAATTGTAAAAAATCTACAAATCTATTAAAATTGGTGGTATTATATCCTCACAGGTATTAATCCTAAAAGCACTCCCTAATAAACTTCCTGCAGGCTAATTTCTGTCTGAGTCTGCTTCCAATGAAATGCTGAAAAACAATCTACAACAGATACTACCTAATGCTTAAAGATAATAATAATGCTGCTATTTGTAAGGTTTTTTTTGACAAGTTCTGCAGCTCTAAGTAAAGGGATTCAACACTAAGTTAAATTATTTTTTAAAATACTATTTAATTTTAATATATATTCTTACCATACTCACAAAGTGATATTTCTTCTTGAAAGATTAGAAGAAATACTGAGTACATTTTTGATAGATACTTGGTATCTGTAAAACTTGAGTAGTTCAATTACTCAGTAACTGTGTGTGCCTGTATGTGAATATATTACAAATACCAGCAAATCTGGATTTTGCTTACTGTATCTATTATATTGACGAGTCAGTGAAATTCCTCTTTGAAATGTTTATGTTTAGTCAGTAATCTCTCCAATTTTCAAGTCTTTTCAATGAGCGTTTCAGAGGAAAACTAAGCATTCAAAAATCAATCACTATATAACTTTACCATAAATATTAATACCTGACTCACTATTTTAATAAAGGTAATTCCAAGTGACTTTATATGTTCTTACAAACATGTATGTATATTTATCTGATTATTCAGATATATATTATGTCTATATCATATATCTATTCAAGCATTCTTCTGATTCTGCACAGAGATGCATTAAGTGGGCAGCTAGATTAGATAATTAGGACTTTGTGAGTCTTTGTGAACATTCGGTCAGCTTTATGTTTGGAGTAGTTTTTTCTGCATACCATATAAATCACAATACTACTCTGAAATTACCTCTTCTGGACACAGTTCATGTGTGCAACTCATAAAATGAGTGCAAAGTAGTGGGAATGCAATTGAGTATCTTGACTGAGAGGGTAACTCCAAACATTGTTGAAACATCTTCTCAAAAGCACGACTATAAAAACTATAAGGAAACAAAAATTAGAATCACAATTTTTATAGTTAAAATTAAAATTTTATGAAACAGTACCTTATAATTAATTTAATTTGATTCAAGTGAGTAAAAATTACCAACTGTAGCATTTATTCTCTTAGGAAAAGAAAAGTTATTTTTCCAAAGAGTTATCTCTTACACACCAATAATCATTTCAGAGTAATAAAAATATTATTTATATAACATTAACACATTTTTAAATAAAAAAATTAAAGAGAAGATAAACCATATCTATGGCATATGAATATATGACATTCAAATCTTACATCATCAAATTTTATCAAAGCTAAGTCACTATCAATTTTAAGAAACACCATTATTTTATGTACCACTAAGAAAGAAAAACATTGTCAATTAAACAATGACACACCATCAATTTTAAATTACTTCCGGATTTAAGAGATGTTAAATCTAAAAGAATGTGAGGTGATAAAATATAGTACATCTTGGAATAATGAAGACAAACAGAAGTCGTAAACATGTCTTTATCTTGGATATGACAAAGTAAGACTGTGGTTAAGAGAAAATATGGATAAAAATTAAATGACTGAAAATTTGCAAATTTTAAACATTATTCAAAGTGCCTTTATTTCCAAGAAAGAGAAGAGGAATTTCTGATTGCTGTATCCTTCTTTTGCAATAGGAACCTTTCTGTAGCTCAAAAACACCTAAACGTAAAATGTTCCATTTTCTTTCCAAGGTAGCCTTTGGGTCAGACAATAGGATAGGGTTCCAAATAATCCTTAAAATTCTTACAAACTTGTTATGTGATAACTGTGTTTCATGACTTGCATTAAGAGATCCCTATGTCTTCCCCACCTGGCGATTTGGATTTCTTCTGTAACACTGCTAATTAAAGCCATACTACAAACTGCAAAAATCAGTGTAGATTGGTTTTTTCCCCCAAAAATAAAAGCAACGAGACACTTTTCATAATGATCTCTATTCAATACAAAGAAACTACTATCACTATCCACTGAGACTATCTCAGCATTTTAGAATTAAAGGGATCTACTAGACTATTCCCATCAGCTTCCCTAAAGGAAAAAAGGTCAGGAAGCAGAAACAGAGTTGTTATTGTACAGCTCTGGTGTAAGAATACTTAAGTTTGAGTCCTGACACCACTGTCTATTAATTTTATTACAATCAAGCTCACTTATTCATTTAGATATTTATTAAGTACCTACTATATTAGACATTAAGGAAACAAAAACATGACCTTCTTCAAGAACCATATTATGGGGCTTCCCTGGTGGCGCAGTGGTTAAGAATCCGCCTGCCAATGCTGCGGACACGGGTTCAAGCCCTGGTCTGGGAGGATCCCACATGCTGTGGAGCAACTAAGCCCATGTGCCACAACTACTGAGCCCGTGTGTCACAACTACTGAAGCCCGCGCACCTAGAGCACATGCTCCGTAACGAGAGAAGCCACCGCAATGGAAAGCCCACGCACCATAACGAGGAGTAGCCCCTGCTCGCCCCAACTAGAGAAAGCCCACGCACAGCAACAAAAACCCAATGCAGCCAAAAATAAATAAATAAATTTTAAAAAGAACCATATTATGTGGGCGAGAAGAAGAGTTGTAAAGTACTAAGTATAACAAAAGAGCTATATGATAGAAGCAAAGGAGAGTGGAGCACAATGGAGGGAATAGTCACCACATCATCATAATATTAATGTCTAACTTAATACTGCAGAGTGAAATTATGTGCTATTTAATTTCCAATGTTTGCTCTATTTAACCCTGACCCAAAACTTTTTTCCTTTAGTCTAATGACACAATCTGAAGTGACTGTTTTCACCTCCTCAAAGAAAGTGTAAAAAATAAATTCACATCAGTAAGAGTTGCTCTTATAGAGAAAAATAGATATAAAATCCCAACTTGGTAAACTTCATTTTATTGGCAACTTGTCCACTATTCCATTTATTCTTAAGAGTCTATTACTGAACTGTATTAAGCACCACACTAACATAAATAATCAAGAAATATACCTTTGGATAATAAAAATTTCAAATTCTGATTTAAAGAAAATTACAACATACCAAAATATGGAGAGATCTGATGTTTCCACCAACATTTCCACCAGGGAATCTACCATTTTTGTGTGAAAAATTATTGTATTCATCATCTTTCCAAGTTCTCTGTGATCTGAAAGACTAAGTGAAGCCTTAGAGACACTAGTATATGCCTGTAAAAGTAAAGCAAAAAACAAAAGTAGTTTAGGTAATGACTTTAGGTATAGACCAAGTCTACAGGGGGGAAAGAAAAAAGAAAAACACCCACTACTGAAAAATACTTAAAGTTTATTATGAGCAACATCACCTTTTAAAAATTGTCTACAGTGACCCAAACTTGAAATTCCTATCAAGAATTTCTTTAAATAAACTGAAATACTGTCCATAAAACAGAATCTAATACATGGGTCATTCATCTTGAATGCCCAAAATAAGTGAAGTTACAACATCAAAAGTATAAAACAATGAACTGTCACAGTGTCCCTACCAAAAGAGGTTTTCAATCTATTTCAAGAGAAAACATATATAGGAAACAATAAGATGAAAGTAGGTATTGCACATGTTGATTCAGGGAGGTTTTAGATTATACTGAATCATTAAAAACTGGATAACATAACACATTGTATTAACTGATGGATTCCAGAAAACCACTGTGAAGATGGTAAAATTAGTGTACGTTGACCAAAAAGGCAATAGGTCTTAACCGAAACCATCAGGATAGGTTGTGAGGGAAAGAAATTCCACTAAAGAGGTACCAACTCACAGAAAGCGAAACCTGCCCACAGATGGCGGACATTTCAGAAGGGTGGAGAACAAGAATAGGACGGGTGCCTACAGAACAAAACACTGCTCACTATGGCTGTGGTTAGAGTGCAAAGAAGAGAAAGGAAATGGTAAAAGAAAAGATTCAACCAGATCCTGCAGACCCTTGAAAATCATGTTAAAGAATTTAAACTTTTTGGTGAACCACCGAAGGTTCTGTGTGATAGCTAATTATTGTTTAGAAAGATTATTCTTTGTGGAAGGGGAAACAGAGAGGGGTGGGCAGAAAGGGAACAGGAGGCAGAGATCTGTTAGGATGAAGTGGTGGCAATAATCCAGACAGGATTATGCTATGGTCTAGGGTCGTACAATTCAAAAGTGTTTAATCTGGGAATGACTAGATGTGAGAGGCAACAGAGAATTATGGATGATGGCCAGGGTTCTGGCTTTAGGGAGACATTCCTTCATAAATCTCATATGTGTGCCTACACACCCTGCTGGATATGCCAAAAACGCAAGGCCCAGACCACTCACTATCCAGGCCATTTCTGGGGATTATATTTGCATCTACCAAACTTGAGAAATAAAGAAATGTGTCCCTCTGGAACAAAGAGCAAGTATGCTTACTGTTGATGACAAAACAGAGGGTTCCTCAAACTCAGTCCTCCTCAGCTGCAAGACATGACCAATGCATAGCATTCATCTGGGTCTCTCTGTACTACCCACATGAGACACGGAAGCAAGGGAAAAATGATGTATATATACTGATGTTCATGCCACTTCCTGTGCAGTGAATTAAGTCCTTTGTCTCTGATCCAAGACCCCCATGTCTTCTGCTAGTACACATGAAATATTAAGAGACTAAATAATTATTGCCTTTTAAGTAGGATAAAAATCAAACCTCAGCTTCTACAATGGGAAATCTCAGCTTCTACATGGAGGAAATTACCATTCACTGAGGCAGGCACATCACAAAGCAGAGTTTTATATTTGTTGTTTGTGTCTGCCAGTAAAGGGGAGAGAATGAGGAATATGATGGCAGTACTCTAATGGCAAGATATATTCTGGACATTCATCACAAACAGTCTAACGGAAGTTTAATTTACCTTTCATCAGATTTAAAGTATAAAGAGAAACCAGTAGTGGCCATGAGTTCAATAAAGACTTCCATTAACTGAGCCTCATTTTAAAAATTCTGAATTAAAATATCACTGTGAAAATAAATTCAGATGAAATAGATGGTGACAAAATGAGATAATTTGATTTAAAACACTCATTTGAAATGCCTGACAACAATGGAAGAAGAAACATACATTACTAAAAAAGAATTGGTTTAAATAAAAGTCTAAGATTTGAACAACCCACGTAAATTAGAAGGCAGAAGAGAAGAAGCTAAAAGAAAGAGTGACTGAAGATGCTTAAGGGACTAATGAGACACAGTGGAATGAGGTGCCTTAGGAAGCAGAAAAAAATGGCAGAGAATACATGTAGAGAAGGAGAACTCTTCTTTTAAGACTACAAAGACTCCAGTGAAGGCACAAAGCATATTATAACATTCCCCCAAATGCTTATCCTTCTAGCCCTGCTGTACTCAGGAAGTGATATCTATAGAGCTCAGGACATCTCTCTCTGGCCATATGCTTATACCTAATAACTCTTGTCCTTCTACCAGATCACTGATCAAATGCAGATCATTCATATCTTTTGTGAAGATATTGATATTTTCCTTCTTGTAGTAATACTTTACACTAAAAAGTTTCTTTACTTGCCCTTTCCTGTGTAAGCTATGTTCCTATTCAAATTCTACCTATCTTTCAATGTCTGGGTTAAAACGTTGCTTTCTCTATAAAGCCATTACTAGCAATTCCAACTTGAATAAAACTTTCTCCTTCCTAAGAAAACTATAATTAATTGTTAATCATACTCTGTTGGTGGCATATTTCAACTTAAGCTTTTAGATTTTTAAACTGCTATTTAATTTTTCATGTTTTATGCCTTGTCTTCATAGCCAGATTTATAAAATACCCAAAAGAGGATTTGTACTCTTCTACAGATTATATAATACTACTGTCAATATTTTATATCCTGCATCCTATGGTCTAGTCTGTAGTCTTAGAACCCTCATTGTTGACCTGCTCTTAATAATCTCTGCAAACCTCCTAGATTCTGGACACTGCCACCCACCTCGCACTTCTGCCCCCTTTTCCTAGTTAAGACTTCTCTGGCTCAGTTTTATGTCCCATTATTTCTTCCTTGGTATGTTCTGACCTGTTATCACTAAAAAATAAGAACCTATTATGCAATAGAAAGGGGTTGAGTGACTGTATGTCACAATCCTGGTTAAGAGCAATGTTACGTGTTAAATTATGTCCCCCAAAATTATAATCCCTAATACCATAGAATGTAAAGAGTCTTTATAGAGGTAATCAAGTTAAAATGAGGTCATTAAAGTGGACCCTAATCCAATATGATCAGCGTCCTTATAAAAAGAAGAAATTTGGGCTTCCCTGGTGCCTCAGTGGTTGAGAGTCCACCTGCCAATGCAGGGGACACGGGTTCGTGCCCCAGTCCGGGAAGGTCCCACATGCCGTGGAGCGGCTGGGCCCGTGAGCCATGGCCACTGAGCCTGTGCGTCCGGAGCCTGTGCTCCACAATGGGAGAGGCCACAACAGTGAGAGGCCCATGTACCGCAAAAAAAAACCCAAAAAAAAAAAAAACTCTGAAACAATACATAAGCAGTGCTTATAAAATGAATGAAAATAGAAGTGGAATTACTCTGCCAAAGGATATATACATCAAAAATTTTAAAAGTCATTGTCACAAAGTTTGAACTGCTTTCAGTCTCTTACTCTTAGTTTGTGGGAGTGCCTAAACCAACATTTAGGTTCAGAGAATTTTAGAGATTTAGATGCATTTCAAATATACCCTTATTAAATACTTCCAGGATTCTTAAACTTATTCATTTGAAAAATTTACTTGAGAATTTTACCTTTGTCCAGTGCAGTCATACAGCAGAATATAAAGCATCTGAGTGAGCATTAGAGATATAGAATTGATATATCCCTCTGTGAGATTTTTTAATTTTACTTAGCTTATAAATGCAACACTGTAATGACATTGCTATCTCTCTTCACATAGTCTTCCTTCTTTGTTTATCTGTGTATCCAAATTTCTTTTTTTTTTTTTTTTTTGGCGGTACGCGGTTCTCTCACTGTTGTGGCCTCTCCCGCTGCAGCGCACAGGCTCCAGACGCGCAGGCTCAGCGGCCATGGCCCACAGGCCTAGCCACTCCACGGCATGTGGGACCTTCCCGGACTGGGGCACGAACCCGTGTCCCCTGCATTGGCAGGTGGACTCTCAACCACTGAGGCACCAGGGAAGCCTGGGATCTTCCCGGACCGGGGCACGAACCTGTGTCCCCTGCACCGGCAGGCAGACTCTCTACCACTGCGCCACCAGGGAAGCCCCAGAGCATTTTTTAAAACAAGAAAATGTTAATTTCTAAACTTTATTTTTAACTGGAAGAAAATAACCTATAATACATACACATTAAACATTTGGGGATGGTGGTATCTCAAGTATTCTTCCCCTGATCTCCCACTAACCAGCTCTGTAATCTCAGGCAAGTTACTTAAAACTGTGGCTTAATTTATAAAATCTTAATTTCTAAAAATATGCTGTTGTAGAACACAGATCAACAGACAGAAAAGTACCTATATATTTTGACACTGGAAGGAAAGAACCTAACAAAAGCAAAAGCACCTCAGGGAACTAAGCAGACTGCCAGAAAACTATGCTCTTTCTATGAGTGCTTCCTGAGACTGTATTCATCTAAAAATCTCTTCCTCAAACACATGGTGCTTATATTTTCACTTTTAATTAAAACACTTTAAAATTTTTTTATGTTGCAGAACAGTATACAGTATAACCTCATTTATAGGTTTGAACATCTAAAAGGATACTGCATAGGCCAATTATTAAGAGTTAATATTTCTGGGGAATGAAACTGGGAAAAGTGTGAATTTTCCTTTTCTACTTTACCTCTGGATACTTTGACTTTTTATAATGAGAACATATTATTATTATTTTTAAATATACAGTTATTGAAAATACCATGCCACAGTTTCCCCATAATTACTAGAAATATTTAAGGGGCAATTAAATTCTATCATTAAATTTACAGTACATACAAAAATTTCAGGCTCGAATTTTAAAAAGTCCTTAAAAACTATTTATGTGATGGTTATATATTGAATAAAAACTTTTTAAGTCTAATATTTATTTCTGCATTTCATAAAAATGAAGCTTTTAGCACTAGATCAGGGGATGGTAAACTATGGTCTGTGAGCCAGCTGCCTGCTTTTATAAATAGTTTTATTGAAACACAACTATGCCCATTTGTTTACATATTAAATAAAGCTGCTCTCACACTACAATGGCAGAGTAGTTATAACAAAGACTACGTGGCCCAAAAACCTAGTTATGTAAAAAATATGATACTGTAATCAAAACTTTTATATTGGTATAAGTGAGAAATATATTTATCCAAATTTAACAACTAATACAAATTATGTCTTCTATATATACAACTCAATAGCAAAAAACCAAAACAAATCAATTAAAAAAGTGCAGAGGATCTGAATAGGGCTTTTCCCAAAGAAGACATACAGATGGCCAACAGGTACATAAAAAGATGCTCAACATTACTAATCATCAACTCACACCTGTTACAATGGTTATTATCAAAAAGACAATAAATAACAAGTGTTGGTGAGGATGTGGAGAAAAGGAAATCCATGTGCATCATTGGTGGGAATGGGAATGGGTGCAGCCATTATGGAAAACAGTATGGAGGTTCCTGAAAAAATTGAAAATAGAACTAACATATGATCTAACAATTCCATGTCTGGGTATTTACCTGAAGAAAATGAGAACACTAATGCAAAAAGATATCTACACCCCTTTGTTCACTGAAGCATCATTTACAATATTCACAACATGGAAACAACCTAAGTGTCCACTGATGGATGAATGGATAAAAAAAGTTGTGGGACACACACACACACAGGAATATTATTCAGCCATGAAAAAGGCAGGAAATCCTGCTATTTGTGACAACATGGATGGACCTTGAAGGCATTGTGCTAAGTGAAAGAAGTCAGACAGAGAAAGACAAATACCATATGATCTTACTTATATGTGGAATATAAAATAACAAAAAAACAAAACAAAATGAACAAAAGAAAAAACCAAACTTGCAGGTACAGACAACAGATTGGTGGTTGCCAGAGGCAGGGAGTCAGGGGTAGGTGAAATGGGTGAAGGTAGTCAAAAGATATAAACTTCCAGTTACAAAATAAGTAAGTCCTGGGTATGTAATGTACAGGATGGTGGCTATAGTTAATAACACTGTATTATATATTTGAAAGTTGCTAGGAGAGTAAATCCTAAAAGTTCTCATCACAAGAAAAAATAAACTTTGTAACTACATGTGGTAACGGATATTAACTAGACTTACTGTGATCATTTCAAAATATACTTATATATTGAAACATTATGTTGTATACCTGAAACTAACAGAACCTTTCATGTTAATTATACCTCAATAAAAAAAAGTTTCTTTCATGAAGTAGACTATTTTAGTTATACAAAAGGAGTCTTTTCAATAGGTATATAATGAATATTTTTTTCATATTAAGTTATGTTTTCATGTTAACTAAGGTATTCAATAACAAAACAGAATGACAATGAAAATTATTCTTACCTGTAATCTAAACCAATCTAATCTCATTCCTCTGAAATCAAATACTTCCCCGTCTTCAACTACAATAATAGAAAAAAGATTACAAACCAAATTAATGTAATTAAGTTATAATTAATATAATTTGTAATAATGTAATTATACAAACCTATAATCACATTTTAAAATTTAAGAGCTAAGACAATTCCACTTCTGGACATATATACAAAAGAATAAAGCAAGGTCTTGAAGATATGTGTACACGAATGTTTATAGCAGCATTATTCACAACAGTCAAAAGGTGGAAGTACCAAAAAGTCCATCAACAGGGGCTTCCCTGGTGGCGCAGTGGTTGAGAATCTGCCTGTTAATGCAGGGGACACAGGTTCGCACCCTGGTCTGGGAGGATCCCACATGCCGCGGAGCAACTAGGCCCATGAGCCACAACTGCTGAGCCTGCGCATCTGGAGTCTGTGCTCCACAATGAGAGAGGCCGCAATAGTGAGAGGCCCACGCACCGTGATGAGGAGTGGCCCCCGCTTGCCACAACTAGAGAAAGCCCTCACACAGAAACAAAGACCCAACACAGCAAAAATAAATAAATAAATTAATAAACTCCTACCCCCAACATCTTAAAAAAAAAAAAAAAAAGTCCATCAACAGATGAATGGATAAACAAAATGTGATATAAACACACAATGGCACATTATTTAGCCTTAAAAAGGGAATAAATTCTGCCACATACTACAACATGGATCAAATGTTGAGGACATTATGCTAAGTAAAATAAGTTAGTGACAAAAAAGACAAATACTGTACAATTCAGTTATGTGAAGTATCTAGAATAGTCGAACTCATAGAAACATAAAGTAGAATAGTGGATCCAGGGGCTGGAGGAAAAGGAAAATGGGGAATTGTTATTTTTTAGAGTTTTAGTTTTACAAGATGAAAGGTTCTGATTATTTATTACACAACTATGTGAGTATACTTAACACTACTGAACTGTACACTTAAAAATGATAAGATAGTAAATTTCATATTATGTTTATTTTGCAATTTAAAAATAATTTAATAGGTAAGAGTGAAATAATTCTCATATCCGATAAAGATGATGATAAAGGAGGCAGTTATGCTAAGAGAAGTGTAAAGTACAGACTTCTCTCCTAAACCCTGTGACTCTCAGTTTGCTTACATGTCAATTTAAAGGACCTAAAATAGAGCATGAGGAATCCTGCAAATAGAAACTTTGGATAGCATGCTGAAGTCCCACAAAATAACTTTATGTAAACCAAACACAACCAGGCAAGGTTACAGTAGATTCATTACTTAAGTGTGATAACTATAAAGGTTAATAAAACTAAATAAATTTATTACTCAGAAATTTTCAAGGTTTCTGATACCTTTTACTTAAAGATTATAAAACTAGAACATCATATCAGTCTACTGGAATAGAGTATTCAACTAATGGAGAGGCAGTCTATTATATGACATCAACTTTTGAGATGGACAGACCTGAACTTAAGATCCTACTGTAGTAGTTAACATCTGTTAGAGTGTGGGCAAACCATGTTAAATAATTGGGAGGTTAACCCTTAAACCTTAAGTTTCCAAATCTGTCAAATAAAAGTAGTAACAGCTTTTTAACACTGATGAGGATTAAATAGGATAATACATATAAAGTGCCTGCCCAGATTAACCATTTTATTAGTGGTATCCATTACTGTCATAGGTAATGCTTGGACCAAATATGCACTTTGTTACGATGTGGAGTGCTCATTTTTCTTTATTATTTTTTTATATTACAAAATGCTTTCTTCCCCCTGCTGAATAATAAGAAATGTTAAGCTATACTTCTTATGATTTTATAATCATCACACATCCATTCTGGAAACCTTTGCTTCAGAATGAACAAAGTTAAAACAAAAGAGAACAGGTTAAATATGTCCCAAAATAAGATAAGTAATTCTGTAAAAACTAACTGCTAAATCCTCTCCTTAATAATCTAATTTGAAACCTGATTACAAGAAAATGTTTTTATTTAAAAGACTTATTACCTTGTTTTACACTTAGAGAAGTCATAGTGTTCACAAAAGAGGACATGATGATTGATTCATCTTCAGGGCAAACAGAAAGATTCTGAAAATCAAAAAATAATGATAAAAACATCTAGCTGGGAAGAAACTCATAGGTCCATCAACTGGTAGATGGATAAACAAACTTGCATATCCATAATATGGAATATTTTTCTGCAATAAACATTCCTTTCTGGAATGGAAGGTTGATACACACAATAACATGGATGAATCTCAGAAACATTATGCTAATTGAAAGAAATGAAAAACAAGAAATTATATCATGACAATTTCATTTATAGGAAAAACTTTTTTACAAGGCAAAAGGTGACAAAGAGCAGACAAGGGGTTGCTGGGGGTCTAGAGAGGGAATCAACTACAAAGGTGCAGAAGAAAACTTTTAGTGTTGGAAATGCTCTACATCTTGACTGGTAATGTTACATGAATGTATACAGTTGCCCAAATTCAAACAGTACACTAAAAATGGATGATTTTTATCATACATAAATTTTACCTCAACAAAATTACGGCCAAAAAAAAATCCCTCTCAAACTGGCTAAAAAAAGTGAATATTTGATAACTGCATGTAAAGTAGATGCTAAATGATTAACTTTTTAAAAAGTGGATGCTTAGCTCACAAAAAGCATAAATAATTTTCAAAACATTTAGACTTATACAACAATGTAAATGTACACAATGTCCTATACTATACACTTAAAAATGGTTAAAATGGTAACTTTTATGTTATGTATATTTTACCACAATTTAAAAAAATTTAATACCTATTACAATGAACTATTTTAACAGGTTAATCTTAGTTCTAAATTTAAATCCTAACAAATGGTTAAAAACACTATGCATATACTTTACAACAGAAGTGGGTGGTAAAAAGCTCAGACATTTGAGTTAAGACTTGAGTTCAAATAGTGGCTCTATTACTCATGAACTGTGCAATACTGATCAAGTTACATAAGGTCTTTTTTCTTCACTATACCTACCGTCACAAAGTTGTTGTAGAGAAGTAATATACTATCAATAAATTTGCCAATTATTAATATTAGTATTATTATTGCTGCTGCTACTACTATTACTATAATCCCAGAAAAAATAAAAAATTAATTTTCTCAGTATTGTTAAAATCCAATTTATATAAAAGACACCAAAAGACATGGAGTGACTTAAAAATTCTAACACTTTAACATAAATCTGTAAAATGTATTAATAAATATCCAACTAGTCACAGTAAGTTTCAAAATGCCATGAAACCAAGAGTCTGGTTTACTTTTTTAGATTGTGATAGCACAGTAGACTTTGGTTTATCTGGTAAGTAATAACTATTCCAAAAAAAACTGCAGCAAAGCAATAACACTCTAAGCATAAAATCAGCTTTTCTATCCCCCCTTTTAATAGACATTATTAAAGGAAGCATATGAGCTCCATCTAGTGGATAAAAGAAATAAACTAGTTTAGGATAGTAAACTATAAACTGTATATAATCCAGGGTAAACAATTACATGAACAATTTTTTTTTAATTTGCATTTTTAGGTAGGTTTGAAAGAAAATTCGGATATCAAAGTATGGTTATTTATGTGGAAAACGAGTAGTTTTAGAGTAGTCTTAATATAAAGATAATTCGTGATGCTCTTCCTCTGTACCATGTTAGCTTATAGTAGTTTATAGACATCTGATTTTTTAAAATGAAAACACTGAAATATTATTTTCCTTAAAGTCAATTTATTTGGCATAAAAATAAAACTATATTAAGATTAAAAAGACTGAATCAAGAAATTATGGAAAGCAAAAAAATGAAAAAAGCTAAGACTAAAAATCAATAGAAGAAAATACAAACTGAAAATAAAATTAGGACATTTTATTAAACTATGACATCTAGATGAATTTTTTTTTTACTCGCCATTCTCTAACACACTATGCAAAAAGATTTATCTTCTGTTTTCCTCTAATACTTAATTATCAATTATAATGTCTCCATGAACTCTTCTTGATCTCCATAGCCACTGCCCAAGTTCAGGCTCTCAGCAGCTCTCACTTAGCCTACTACAGTAATTTTTCTTCTGATCTCTCTGCATCCTCACTTGGCCCCAGGCAATCTATCACCAACACTGAGTCAGGGTGATCTTCCTAAGTATTAAATCTGATTTATGACTAACCTCCTCTTTTGCAAGACCCTCTATAATTTGGTTACTGTACCTCTCCACCCCCAAGATAAAGAATTATTCCCTGCATGTGTTCACTATGAGTTTTATACACACGTAAGCATAATGCCCATCACACTGAACTACAACAAAATGTTTTTGCCCCTCTAGATGATGATCCCCTTAACAAAATATGACCATGACTTACTTACATTTGTATCTTCACCACTTGGCAAAAGATTACTTTCGTAAATGTTTACTGAGCAAATAAATCAGTTATTAGAGAGGAGGGAAATAAGGAACAAAAGGGAGAATATGACATAATTTTTTACCTGCACAAGTTCATTGAGGACAACAGCATCAAAGCCAGAAAGGTACTGCACGTAATACCTCTGCATTACAGGTCCGTATTTCCTCACATGTGCTCTAAGCTCTTCCATGTAAAATATTAATTCAGCAATGTGCCTTTTTAAAAAAATTCAAGAAAAATATTTCAAAAATTAAATTCACTGTTATCAAGGAAAATATGAAATGCCTTTGATATTGCTACATTAAGTTTTTTCCTTAGAAAAAGCACTGTTAAATATTTAATGTCAACTAATTTCTTTTTATATTATTTCATATAAATAAATCATGGAAAGCAAAAAAAAAGCTAAGAATAAAAGACTGATAAAGGAAAATACAAAATAAAAATAAAATGAGGACATCTCATAAATACATCATTAAAAAATCATAAATGAAAGAAGATTACAGTATTAGGGAGAAGTAAGATTTTTCTGTATGCTCTTATTTCTCTGATTCATTTACCTAACTTGTATTGAGGGACCGTGGACTAAAATGAGAGAAAGATATTACAAATGACACAGTTGCAACTCCATTAGGATTCTTATTCAAATTTTTGTGTAGTACATAGTTTTGAAACATGAATTCCATAAGAAATACTATACTATAGCAAGAAAACAAACAAGAATTCTATGACCACCTAGAGTACTAAAGAGAAAACATTTAAAGCCCTAATTCTAAGCTAAAGTTGACTTTGCATTGTAATTCATATCACCTAACGATATATTATAAATACTCCCTCCATTACGACAAATATGAAAAGCCTTAAAAAAAGTTTTTAAAAATGTTACTTTAGTCCCCAAATTCCATAGCCCATAAATCAAAATATACAAATATTATACTTTTTAAATGTTGCTAAACTTACTTATCTATAAAGTCATCTGCACTCTTCTTTGGCATGTTATCTGCATGACGAAGTAGCCAGATAATTTCATCACGGGCAAAGGATAATGCCATAAAAACAAAAAGTGCCTGATAGATATTAAAAAAATAATAATAACATTATTTACTCTCATGCAAAGATTAAAAACAAAACGTATTCATAATCTTTCTCCAAGTGAAAAGTCATTAGCAAAACTGATAATACCAACTTTAAAAGACAGAAATGAGAAAACAGAGGAAAACTTCAATGTATCAGGGAAAGCATGCACATAAGCAAGATGTGAGGAAAATGCAGGAAGGTCTGATTTACGAGTGCCAAGTCAGCAAATCCACTCTCAGCTAAATATAAAATACACTTATGTAGTCCCTGACTCAAAGTTTTGTAAAATTTCACAGAGAGAGAAGAAAAATTTTTTTTTAATTTTAATATGACACACTGATTGTAGTTGAAATAAGGATTAAATCAATTACCTTGGGACCTAGCAAGCCAGGTTGATCAGAGAGGACAGTAGCCAATTCTTTCAGTGCAGACCTTAAAAACTTGCGTCTTTCTCTGTGCATTGAACCGCTATAGGGAAAGACACCCACCATTACAGTTTATCTGTTTCTAGTAAACTTATTATTGGCAATTAAATAACATCATTTCAGGGTCAACTTCCAAAGTTTTCTTAGGAAACAGAAGCCCTTACAAATATCTTCTATGTGTTTGTCATTAAGTGACTTTCCAATCTCATCTTTATCCCTGCCTTTCTTGTGCTGTTTTTAACCATGCTTATTTTCTTCTCTCTAGCTATCAAAATCCTACCCAAACTTCAAGACCAATCCTTCAAGAAGTATTTCCCAATATACAGATGTCTATTTCTGAATAATTTCTGCCAGTTTAGTACCATATAGACTAGCACTCTATAAACTATACTGTGAAATCCTCAAAAGTAAGCACTGTTCTATTGTATACTTGTCACCCCCACATAGAATCAATAAATATAATAAATATCTGATAATCTATATCCTCCTTTATTAAGTATATTCCTATTAAATATATAAAACTGACTAAATAGGGGCTTCCCTGGTGGTGCAGTGGTTGAGAGTCCGCCTGCCGATGCAGGGGACACGGGTTCGTGCCCCGGTCCGGGAAGATCCCACATGCCGCAGAGGAGCTGGGCCCGTGAGCCATGGCCGCTGAGCCTGCGCGTCCTGAGCCTGTGCTCCACAACGGGAGAGGCCACAACAGTGAGAGGCCCGCGTACCGCAAAAAAACCCAAACAAAACAACAAAAAAGAAACTGACTAAATAAAAGCTATATTCAATAAGGTACTGGGATGAAATCTATTTGGTGCTACTGTTCAAAAACAGAAAGATGAGGAAAGGATAATCATAGATATTCATGTACTAGGTATCTTAAAAATAAAATACAAATTAGAAAAATTTATTCTCACACATTAACAAGGAAAAAAAAATCACAGAATATTCTATGAATTCCAACTCCTCATACTATTCAAAACATACACCATTCCAAAAAAGTTTTAAAATTTAGATAGTTGCAAAAAATAAATGGCCACACACACACCACACACACCATATGCCAAAAAACTAAGTATTGATAGAAGAAATATGCAACACCAGAAATTAAGCTGTGACACAACAGATTAATTTTAGAAGACACATTAAAACCCAATCTTTGCCTATGTGACCTCAGGTTCCATCTCTCTAAGCTTCAGCCTCTCATCTATAAAGCAGGGATGATGACATCTGACTCAAAAAAATACATCTTTCATGATGCCTAATATATAGTACCTTTACAATGTCAGTATAATTCTAATGACAAGCTCTCTTTTAACTGACAATAATAAACACATCTGGTGTAATATCTAAGAAGAAAGTGGGCAAATGTTTTGATTATTTTGCTACTCAGGGTCGCTGCAAGGAATATTAACATCGAGAGAAAATATGGAGTACTATGGCACGTGTTAATGAAGGATAAGAATTACTACTCCTCACTATTTATACCTGTTTTATATAATAAATAAAGGGAATAAAAATGCCTTACTTTTAAAAGATCTTTATAAAAGATAGCTGAGACACCATATATCTGC
This sequence comes from Orcinus orca, assembly GCF_937001465.1. Taxonomy (NCBI): domain Eukaryota; kingdom Metazoa; phylum Chordata; class Mammalia; order Artiodactyla; family Delphinidae; genus Orcinus; species Orcinus orca. Next base: position 70,348,600 of record NC_064565.1, read on the forward strand.
CTAGGGTCTAACACATGAATAAGTCATAATCATATGTATTTCTGTCGGTCAGGAAAGAAATTCTAACACATTCCAAAGTATGTTATTTGTACTAGAGAATGATTTTATAATAATATAAGTACTTTATTCAAGTGAAAAAATGCATGGGAAATAATATACTACAGTTAGCAATGAATAAAGATGATTTAAATTCCCAATATCCATTTTACAGCCTAAACCTAAATTCTAAAACTTCTTGTGGTTTTATATTTTTACCTGTGACCATGGTGCTTATCTTTTCTCTGCCTTATAGAAATACTGATGGATCAGATAATGTTATCTCTACATTACCTAGACTTACTGGAGAAACTATTCTATACAAGTATATCATACATAACAATTAAATGAAATATCAAATTATTCATGAGAAAATTGAAAAGTTGTTCAAACATCTTAAATACACTAATTTATATATTTACTAATAAAATATATTTACTAAAATTTGGGAAAGGTATGGGATTAACATACTTTGAAAAGTAAATATCATTTGGGAGAGTGTAAAGATATGTCAATTTTCATGAAGTATCATAAAAATCATCGTAACTTGCAAAGTATTGGCACCAAAGCATAGTGGCAATAAGAGAACTGAATGATACCAAAATAAAGTCCTCTGTATAGTATTCCTTAGAGCATTTTTAAAAACAATTCAAAAATACTTAAAATCTGTCTGCATTAGCACCAATACAGAGATGTTGGTGTTAATACACTGTACTCTGGTACAGATACAGAGGTTATAAACTTATTCCTCGTTGGTTGAAAGTCCTTCACTTCTACGACCATATCTTACACACTATTAATCTGCACTCACTTCAACAAAATAATGCTTTAAGAAAGGAATTCTTGATTAAAAGTTCCACAGGTAAGTTAGAACTACTTACGCATGTGACACAGCTGCCTCTTTGCATTCTCTTATGTCATTAATACGCTTATTATAGCTATGAGCAAAAAGAAAAAAAAAGGAAATATGTTAATCTTAATTTGGTCAATAACAGTAAAAATAAGTTAGTCAAATACTAGTCAATTAAAAATGTCTTATTATCAACAAGAAAAACTGGCCTTCAAACTGGAAATACATGGAAGAAGTCTATCCACATCCTTTTCTAGCACCTTAAGTATCCAATCAACTATTCTTAGAAAAATAAATCTCATATTATATTAAAATCCAGTAATAAAATTAAAATTTACCACGTAGATTTTTATTTTATTAAATACACTTCCTTAAACCCCCAATAGAGATATTAAAATTATACTTCTAATATAATTAGCAGTGATTTCCAAAAATTGGAAGTGCTGACGAAGCTATTACTTCTGGCTTTTTATCACTTGACTTTTTATGCTATCTCGCAAGCATAAAAAAATTTCTCAAAGGACACATACTAGTGATCAATACTAGTGACTGGGAATACGGCTTTTGTGGTGGAGAAAACTGGGGCAGGAAAGCATCTGACTACTTTAAATCATTTTAAGGAACAGAATTATGGGTGATTTTTACTCACCATTTTTAAAAAAACACTTCTTTTTCCAAATTAAAAACACTTAAATAAAAGAAACTGAACACCAACATCAAACAGTTTGAAGGTACCATCTAAAAAATAAACGCTAATAAATATATGCTAATTTCCTTACTACTAAACGCAAAAACTCAAAATTCCTAAAATGTTAAAGAAAAATTATCTTCCTGACAACCTGGCTAAAACCACTTAGACCAAGAACTTCAACTTCTAAATTAAGTACGCTAAGATTTTTGTGTTCTTTAGGGAAATGTCCAAAATACACTAATTCTGTAATCACTGACCTGTATAAATAATGAGCTTTTATACTTGTGGTCTGACTTGTAATTACTATAATAATTCACATTTTAAGTTGGATCAATCACTCACGATTTAATAAAAAATTAAAACTTTTCAACTTTAAATACAGAGATTCTTAAATGGTAAATTTAATAAAAATTTGCGTAACAAGGGAATTCCCGGGCAGTCCAGTGGTTAGGATGCAGGGCTTTCACTGCTGTGGGCCCAGGTTCAATCCCTGCTCAGGGAACTAAGATCTTGCAAGCCGTGTGGCACAGACAAAAAAAAAGGCGTAACAAAAAGACAATCAGTTTCATGATGCCATTAAACTTATCTGTACCATATGTACCATATGCTCACTCAATATATGGAGACTGTCTGGTTCTAAATGTTTACATATATTTAAATATAATTCCACAGACAGGATGTCAGTATGCTAAGACATCACATAAGTTTCAGGATTTTTGAACTGAATCAATCAGAAAATGACAAAGCCCACAACGACACAGGATATTTCCAGGTACTCCACCCTATATAATAAAAGGTGAACTAAGAGTTGAAAAATACAGAGGGTACTGTTTCTCGTACTATGACTGAGAGACTACCTGCATGAGAATATCAGAATCACTTATGGTGACAAAATCAAAACAGTGGTCACTTGAGAAGGCTAGAGCGAGAGGGATCAGGGGTGGCAGTACAGATCAGAAAGAGGCACAAGAGAATTTTCTGGGGATAACGGAAATATTCTGTATCTTCATCTAAGTGGTCACCAAGAGTATTTATATGCAAACTTGTTGAGCTGTACACCTAAAATTTATGCATTCTTCTGTTTGTAAATTTACCTCAATAAACTACTGGGGGGGGGAAGGGCAGATTTCTTTAATCTCTCTAAGATACAGATAAAGGAGATACAGAAGGTTAGAGGTGATGCCCAGGAACCTGGATTTTAATCTGCATCCCAGGGTACTTCACATGCACACTAAAATTTGAGATAGTATAGTGGCTTAAACTGTCAGTACTAGACATAGCTTTACGTTTTAATAACTAATAGATTTTTTAAAATCTCAATTTCTTTAGGACATTACTGAATTGGATATGAAACAAATGTAGGTAAATTTCACTTCTATGAAGCTGACAAACCCAACACAATTATTCAATATTTTCAGGTTCGGGGGACCCCCAGGATATTTTAGATGCTCCTAATTTCAAAACATTTTAAAACCAAGCCTGAATTCAACAAATGCAGGCATTAAAAATTCCAAGAAAACAAATTTGAGGATCATTTGTGTTACAGGGAATGAATCACTTAGAATACTTCCTTATTATAAGGAAACATGATTTCCTTTTTGCAGTGTCTGACTTCTGTACTTGTTATAATTAATTTAATGAAGTGTTTTTGATTGATTCATATACTTTTCTAAATGCAAGATATTCTAAAATACACTTGTAAAATAGCACTTCTAAAAATTTCAACTCTTAAAATGTACATTGTGCTTTTAGTAATATTTATGTCTAAAACCATATTACAATATGCAAAACAGTACATATCTTCTTTCTCCTAGAATGCACATTTTGAAAGGGCAGGAACACTATATTTTTTAACCTGTGAAATTACCTGTAAAAAATATCAGGATCATTGCTAAAAACAACTTGGTGTGACTGGTAAGTTGGTATAGGCTACATCTTCTTGTGTAATATGATCCTTCTCTATCCCCAAAACTTTAATAGATATTCCACTCACTACTCTTCTCCAAAAAAGACAAAAAAACTGAAAATGCCATACCCTCGTATGTTTACGAATAAGTCTTCTGCAGCTTTGTGAATGTGGAAAACTTCATCCCGAAAGAGAGAGAGGCAAGAGCTACTTTGAAGAGCTAGCTTCCAAAGGTTCAGTGCTGTTGCATCAGTATTTAGGATCCCATGGCACAAAATAAATCCAACTTTAAACAAATGAAAAAGAAGTGCAAATATAAAAGTATTCCAAAGTTAGATTATTTCAGTTACAGGGTAGCTTTTTAAAAGTAAAGAAACATTAACAAATCACTAAACTGAGGCTTTTAAGTGACAGTTAATAATACATATACATACAAGATACCAGCAATATTTCTCTTTTTCAATTATAATTTTCTGTACTCTGCAAAACCAGTGCTTTGAACCTACACTGATGAAATGGGAAAAAATGTCACTTCTGGGTTGAGAAGGAAGTGGTTTTAAAAAATGAGTAAAAGATACTTTAAGCCAGAGATCAGAAGCTACCAATTTACACATAATACAGTAATCATTACAGTTTTTACAAAAACTGAAAAAGCTAATCTACTCTTCTAAATCTCCAGAAGAAATTAAATAGCATCTCACATTTTCATAGCAAATTATAGTTACTAAATAAGTTCTTTGACATGATTATCCTATAGTGTAGAAAGAACCAGTGGTATCCTTTTCTTATAATTGAAGAAATGAAGGTCAATGACTTGACTAAAGTTATACTAATAAAGTATTAGAGCTAGACTTTGCCTCAAGCAGTTACCATTAAAGTCCAATATTCTTTCAATATATTACGCTGTTCTCTATCATATGAATTTGAGTATCTTTTACCTTCTGTCATCTAATTTAGAAATCCTACACAAATGTGTAATGCTGTATGTTTGTTGATGTCCTCCCTAGCGCTCTATTCTAGGCCATAGAACCTCATCTTTCATTCTTTCAACATTACTGAGTGCGTATTATAAACTAGGTACCGTACTGGCCAGTTACAAATTCAATCCTATTTTCTGAGATTTCCCTCTGACTCTCAATAGTCACTCCCATCTTTAAACTCCTGAATCGTTAACATTTAACTTGCCATTTGTCTTTTATTCTTAGCTCAACCTTCCTTTTAAAGGGTCACTATACAAGCAAGCTAACTGTTAAGCATATATTGAGAAGTCATACATACAGAAGTACATTGGGGCTTCCCTGGTGGCGCAGTGGTCAAGAGTCCACCTGCCGATGCAGGGGACACGGGTTCGTGCCCCAGTCTGGGAAAATCCCACATGCCGCGGAGCGGCTGGGCCCGTGAGCCATGGCCGCTGAGCCTGCACGTCCGGAGCCTGTGCTCCGCAACGGGAGAGGCCATAACATTGAGAGGCCCGCGTACCGCAAAAAAAAAAAAAACAAAAACAAAAGTACATTGAACTTCCTTAAATTTCCTGAAATATATTAAGATGTTTTTCATACAACAGGGCCCCTAAATGCAAGCCTAATTATTTGATCTAGTACGTAACCAAAGAAATAGAACATACTGTATGAAAATTTTAAAAATCCTTGAGAAGTTTTGTAAAAATTTTTGCGTCGTGTACTGACTTTTTAAAAAAAATAAATTTATTTATTTATTTTTGGCTGCATTGGGTCTTCATTGCTGTGCATGGGCATTCTCTAGTTGCAGCGAGTGGGGGGGCTACTCTTCGTTGTGGTGCATGGGCTTCTCACTGCAGTGGCTTCTCTTATTGCGGAGCATGGACTCTAGGCACACAGGCTTCAGTAGTTGCGGCACGCGGGCTCTAGAGAGCAGGCTCAGTGGTTGTGGTGCACGGGCTTAGCTGCTCCGTGGCACGTGGGATCTTCCCGGACCAGGGCTCGAAACCATGTCCCCTGCATTAGCAGGCGGATTCTTTTTTTTTTTTTTTTAGCAGGCGGATTCTTAACCACTGTACTACCAGGGAAGTCCCATATACTGACATTTTATACTCTAATCCCCTTAGTACAATGAAATTTCACTTAGTGCCTTGTACCTCAATGTATACTTAGATTCACAAGATTGCTGTTGATAATAAAATTTCTCTGAGAATATTATCAGTTTCATTATGGGTTACTGTATATTTTACTTTTTTAAGATATGAGTCACATTATACATTAAGATATATTCATTTGTTTATGATAAGATCAATAAAAGGTAAATTTTTAAAATAGCCCAAGATTAGGAAGACAATTTATTAATTGAAGCACACATTAACCTCCTTTCCCCACTAAGGTCCCAATAAAAGGACAGGAAAAAAAAATTTTTTTAAGCCATAAAAATATTAGAAAACAAGATAGAAGACCAATACTAGACAAGAAAGTTGGAGAAAATCTTTGAAGAAAGAAAGACTGTACTATCAATTTAAAAAGAGGTCTTTCCCAAGGAGTCCTCTTAGTGTAATTAATAGAGTAAGAACAGACCCTGAAAAGAATATCAGGATAAGTTATGGTGTAACTGCATTCAAAAGAGCAGGGTCCTCAACATTGCAGACCCTCAACAATGCTTGGTCCTAGGCTATAATCTAGATCAGTGACTCTGAAACTTTAGCTTTCTAGCAGGATCACTGGGAAGGCATATTAAATCACAGGTTGCTGGGATCCATTCAGAGTTTCTCATTCAGTAGGTCTAGGGTAGAGATCAGTATTCTGCATATCTAACAAGTTCCTAGGTGATACTGCTAGCCTTTGAACTAATCTAGAGCAAAGCTCTAAAGAAAGTAGACCATCTTCTATAGAAAGTCCTAGAGTGGGAATTGATGTCAAAAAGAGAAGTGCACAGTTTGACCTAATTCTATTAATTCTACTCAAGGCTCAAATAAATGAAAGCAGCAAAACTGAGTAAACATTCCTTACTTTGGGCAATTGTGGTTATCCCAAATCTGTTTGCCTTTTCCATGCCCAGGTATCCTCCCCTTAGGGTAGTCTGTCTTCTGACTCACATTCCTGGCTCATTACACAAAGCCTGCATTCAGCATTCCCTTTTAAGGTAAAGACTGCGGGGAAACAGTCCTATTTAATGCTAGAGGTCACCTAACTCATGCCACCTAACTCTACTAATCACACTAGTTCTTTATCCACACATCCATAAACATAAAACAGTCAAGGATCACCATACTTTTGAGCAAAATCAATACTCTGAAAGTTGTGTTTTTAAATCAACAAAGCACGAAAACCTTAACTACCATTATAAAAGAAAATATAAACATCCAAACCTGATCAACATAAAAATTATAATTAATAAAAATGGCTAAGGGCAGGGTGTGTGTGCTAAATTCTTCCTCTTTCATACTAATAACAGTGCTACTCAAACTGCCAGTGCATACTGAGATTAAGTAGAGAACTGAGAGTATTTAGAAACTTTCATTTAGAAAACTTTTCACTGACAGCAATTTATAAGTAGAAACCTAACAACAATCAAATTGTTAGATTAAATTGAATCTAATAATTAAAATGTGGGCTTTCATTTTGTCTTTGCTTATTACTTTATTTCTGATAATTCCAGTAATTCAGTTCCACTGTATTTTACAAAAGTATCAATCTAAAAATCACTAAAAAAGAAAAACTGGTCCTTCACCAGTTTTAGAAACAGTATAATAAAAAGTCATCAAATAGTACCTAAATGTTAATAAATTAAGAAACAAGAACTATAAGAACTAAAAAGCACAAACTGCTCAAAATTATTCCCATCTGCCAGTGGACCTGGGGTGGTAGAAAAAATTATAGCAATTCTCATTTATATTATATCCGTGTGTCTATTTCTCCCATAGTTTGTGAACTTCCTAGGAGTGCAAACAAGTAATTTTATCTCCCATGCAAACATATGAGTCAACTATTACATATACTAAAGTAACTAAGACCAAAAACTTTAACTGAATAAATGTAATATGAAGAAAATCATTAAAAATAAAATAAAAATTTAGTTTGGATGGCCGTGTTGAGAGGAAATATAATGTAGACCATCAGCCTTGGATTTAGTGTGGGTTCTCTGTCTTTGTCACTTACTAGCTGTGTGGACGAAACTTTAGATTCCTCATCTATAAAATAGACCATCTACCCTAACAGGGTGAGTATAAGGATTGAATGAGGTAATGTACATAGAAGTCTTAGTACAGTGCTTGGCACAAAAGTAATACATGTTACCTGTTATTTTTCTCTAAAACTTAAACCTGAGGGGGTAATCAAAAACTAACCAATTTTACTTACAGATAATCCATTTTTCCATGGCATCCAAAGAGAGATATTCGCAAGGCATCTTAAAAAGAGAAAATATAAATTTGTGGCTTAAAGAAATTCTTAAAAAAAATATTCTGTACTGAGTCACTCCTCCTTCTCTTCCTCCTGAGAAGTCTGACTACTCAACTCTTGGTTCAAATACCACCACAACATATTTGAAAAGTTGGATGAAAGTTTTATAACCTATATTTATACTTGCAGTCCATAAAGGACAATGAAAGCTGTGCCTCTTTCACATTTACACACCCTGAAACTTCTCTTTAAAAAATATTGTTGCTAAATTGTTTTCAATCTGGTAAATGACTACTTCCAAATTTCCCAAGTCTATCGCAGAGTTTGCAGTATTCCAAAGGATAAAATTTTAGTCAAGTTAAAGAAAAGATTTATGTACCTCGATGTTCACTGTCTCACCCAAATCAGTAATTATGTGTGTGTATTCTCCATATGCGTAACATCTATGTTCATATACACAGAAAAAAGCTTGAAAAGAAATGTAACAGAATACAACAGCGATTTTCTCTAGTTGGTGAGATTTGGGATGATTTTTGTTTTCTTCTTTATAATTTTCTGAATCTTCCAAATTTTCTACCATAATAAGGCTAAGCAAATTTTTAAACCTTAGAAGAAAATACTCGTACTACTAATTTTACTAACTTAGCATCAGAATCTAGAAATACAAAAACTAAATGGTATGATTTAAATACTGAGCATTTTACAATAAATAAACTTCACTGACAGGCTAATACTTATTAGAAGAAAAACTGCAATAGCACTGCTTAACTGATATTTTTTTTAAAAAATCAACTTTACTATTTTCATTCAAAAAAGAAAATACAGAACCATACAGTGTCAGACTGTGCAGGGTTAAGCATTGTACTGGGTGCACTGATGAGACTCAATAATTGAGCATTTCTCCACTGGTCAGCTGAAAGATTCCTTCGTGGATACACCATCTGAAGAGAAATCAGTGCATCTGAAAGAGACTAATTAAATAGAAAAAAAGAAAGTTGAGGAATAAAACGGGTTTTTTTTCAATTTCCATTTAAATTCCAGCTACAACTGCTGTGTGTTTCTAACTCTATCATCGTAAAACAACAAGGGTATAATTACAACTACGCTCCATATAATATTTGAGGTGGGTTCCAGTTATCCTCCTCTAGATTTTTTTTTTTTAACTTCATGAAGCTACATAGATTCTGCATTCCTCAGCAAAAGCTTAGCTCAAGAAATCATGTTACTTTCTTCAGGTGAAAATGTTTGGCAATCTTGAGATCTTTATTTCAAAAAGGGTAGAGAGTCTAGGGTAATCATTTTGTGCATCACTTTCTACTCAATAGCTCTCACTGAAAGAAAAAGACATTAAGGTTACATGACTAAGTGTTAATAGAGCTCAACATGTTTCATATTTCTTCAAAGAATGCCTTCTAAAAATAACCCACTGTACTTTATCTTAATAAATTACTTAACTTCTATTTGCCATTTGGTCTATTAATTACAGCTTTACTATCTAGGTATTTAATTTTTCATCTCATCTGATTCTTGCTTGCTTTTAACTATTCTTTGCTATTCACTCCTCCTTCCTAAAAATTCTGTACGAGTGGTTCTATAATCTGGCTGCACATAAATTGCCAGGGAAGTCTGTTCAGAAAAAGAGAATCCAGGGCTCTGCCTGAACCAGAACCTCTGGGAGTAAAGCCCAGGAATCTGTTCTTATCACACTCCACCAAGTGATTCAGAATAGCTTTTTAAATTAAATTAACTGAATTTTAACAAATCCTAGCAAATACATGATGGTCTTTCTATCAAAACCCTGAGATATCACAGAACATCGGAAAACTCAAGATTAGGAAAAAACTGGTCTAATTTAAATGGACAATTCTCCTCAAGTAATTATTAATTGTCTAATATAAGCTAATGGCTATGGAGAACTTAGAGATCCAACAGCCTTTAAAAGAAATTTTCATCAACTAACTGGGAAAAAAACCAAATTTGAAGTGGCTAACTAAAAACAAGGCCATACATGATTGGCAAGAAGTTAGAAACAGATCCAGAGAAAAAACAGGAAAGGAGTAGGGAAGACATTTCTAGGTGAGGAAAAAGGACTATCAAAATCAGAGAGACAGACAACAATGATCTGCTCAGCACTTTGAGGAATCCTGGCACTTTCATCTACAATGCTGATTTTTACTTCAAAACTAATGTCATCTACTAGCCTCTTTCAAACTAATGATTCAACTAACTCCAAGACATTAAACCTACATAAATTTGTAGATATAATACAGCTATGCAAAGAAATTAAACTGGAAATGCATCTTCAGAATTTTCATGGGAGTAAGAAAACTGAAGGAAAATTCTTGCTGTCAACTGTATGTCAAAAAAAAAGCATAGATTCATACAAAATACTGTATTACTAAGAAGTCTAACTCCGGGCTTCACTGGTGGCACCATGGTTAAGAATCCTCCTGCCAAGGCAGGGGACATGGGTTCGAGCCCTGGTCTGGGAAGATCCCACATGCCGTGGAACAACTAAGCCTGTGCACCACAACTACTGAGCCTGCGCTCTAGAGCCCGCAAGCCACAACTAGTGAGTCCATGTGTCACAACTACTGAAGCCTGCGTGCCTAGAGCTTGTGCTCCGCAACGAGAAGCCACTGCAATGAGAAGCCCATGCACCGCAACGAAGAGTAGCCCCCACTCGCCACAGCTAGAGAAAGCCCGCGCACAGCAACAAAGACCCAACGCAGCCAAAAATAAAATAAATAAATAAAAAAAAAAATTCTAACTCTCATCATTCAAAGAGAACAATGGGCCAAGATTCTAATATCCTGGGTTTTAGCTCTAGTTTTGCCACTATTGCTACCAAATGGCTTACTTCATCATATCACTTCTCCAGCCTCAATTTCCTTATCTATAAATAATGAGGATACCTGTAAATTTCCTTGATGTGCTTAGGAACTAGCCCTCCCTCAGAGAAGCCATAAAGGCAAGACTCTAAACCAAAACTATTTCATTAAGAACTAGTTTTTTAATATACCATAAAAGACAGACATGCCAAATTATCACAAAACTCCTGTAGTATTTCTCTCATTAAGAGGCTATATTATAATAATATAGCTAAAATTTATTAAATACTATGTACCTAAATACTCTTTACAAAGTAACTCATTTAATACTGCACTTTTACAGGTAAGAAAACTGAGGTACACTGAAGTTGGTTAAGTAACTTGCCCAATATTACACTGTAATTGGCAGAGTTGGGATTAGAACCCAAGCAATCTGATACAAATATAGACATTCTCAAATACTAAACTTCACTATATACACTATATTGAACCTAAAAACTACAATGGATCAATATATTCCTGAATCTCTATTCACTATTCTGAATCTAATTAATGAGTTCTCTGGTTCACAATTAGATAAAACCATGCATAACTATTATTCACATCTCATTATAATTTTCTTTCTTAAAAGTAGTTTATCACTCTAACTATCCACCCTTAAGCTATCTCATATGCCTATTGAAGCACCCCTAAAAACCAGCTCTTACCTTGCTATGGGGTACAAATTCTTCCATCATCTTCTTTAAAGGGTTTTCATAATCCACAATCATCTGACCAAGACGTGGGTATTCTCGGTCACTTAAAACAGACATATCAAATATCACTGAGTTGTAAGCCATAAAATTAATTGGGAATTTCACACAGATTTTTATAATGCAGGTTTACCTTGCTCCATGGGTCATTTCATGCGCATAGTTGTATAATCCAATGATTGCCTTCCTTTCTTCAATTCGAGACAGCAGTATCATTAGTGTTGTATACGTTATGATCAAATCTAAGTAGTTCTTTGTTAAATCAAAGTTTACAGTCTAGGGGAAAAAAACCATTAAGTTCAACTCCTTCCTATTCCACAAACTTTTAAGCACACACACAAAAATCTTCATGGCAGCTACTGAAAGCTAATAATTTTCTATAGTTATTTGTTTTATCCCCATTTCTGAAATTCTATCTAATTCCTTTCACCAAAAACATGCCTATAATTTTGGAGTTATAGATAATAGTTTTGTGCTTGTGACACAATTTTATGGCTGAAACAGAGTCTGTGATCACCCTATTCAAACTGCTAACAGTTTAAAAGAATAACCAAAACCAGAAAAATAATAAACATGAAAGCAAATCTCACTAAGCAAGAAAAAAGGAGTATTAAATAAATAAATAGGTTCACCATTAAGTCAGTGGAGACGTTTTTCACTTTGACTTCCTATATCTAGAAACTGACTTATCAAGAAAGATTTTTATCAAGTATGCTTTTTATAGAGAAAAGGATTATTTGTGTAACCTTTTAAAATTGGGCCTATTAAAATACTAAAATTAACAACTATTTCCGAATATGTACAAGATTTATATTCAATGACAATCAAATAAACAAGTGAAAATACAGTATAACTCCTTACCTTAAAAAATACAAGCCAAATTAACAATGCTGAAACTTTATATACTAATCATTTACATTTTCTCTAAAGAAAAGCATTTGATCCCCTTAGTTCTACTAGAAACAGACAGAAGAATTGGAAATTTTTCTGAAAATAATACTTACAATATCAAAGAAGACTTGGCAAACATCAATAGTATTCAGCAATTCACAAACATGGTCCTGAAAATAAAAGTTTATTTAAACCTTTACCTATATGAATACTACTAAATTCAGAAAACACACACAAATAAAATGTATTTTGAATTTTTGTTCTAGAAGAATTCTAATTTTATTATCTACAAGTGACAGAACAATTTATATGATTAACAAATATCAATCTATCTCTGAAATGTTAAATTCTATACATTAAAATACATACCTTAAATTCCATAACATCTACAAATGTGAAGTAATATAATGCCAGATTTTTCAGAATCTCTGATTTTTCTTTCTGTAGTTGTGCAAGCTGTTGCTGTGAAAACAAAATTAGAATGCATTGTTTACAGAGAACAAAATTATTTAGTTTTACTACAAACTATCTTCTTTTATGATTGCTAAATGGAAGCACAAGCTTTTAGGACAATATTTCTAGATGATTAAGGCTCTTTTAAAAAACCAAAATACTTGAGACAGCAACTGCTAATAGTGACCAGCAACTGACATTGTGAGGCTATAAAACGAATCAAAGCAGATTAGTACCAAACTGCACTACTATTAAGGAAAATTGGAAAGTGTTAGGAAAAAATAATTATCAAATGAACTCTTTAAAAAAACTAAAAACAACTCATGAGCATGACCACATTACTAGAAGTGGGAGAAAAGAAGGTGAAAAACATTATAACTTACACTACAAAAAACAATATGCTTTATAAATTTGGAACTTACCAAAAAGAACATCCAGGCAAAGCCACGTTACGCATGCAAAATAAAATGTAGATACAAACATAAAATACAGTAACGGTTCCCTGACAAGATCCACAAAACACAATAATACATTAAAGAAAAGCAAAAACCAAAACAACAAAAAAGATATGAGAAAGAAGCAAAACTAGAGTTAAGACACTGGTAAACATATGAAGAAGGAAATGTGAATACAAAAGACAAATATTATTTCAATCAACTGTATTATTAAATTTACAAAAGCCCTAAGTTTTCTCTTTAAAACAACTATTAATATAATTTCTGAAAGAATCCAGCCATATTTAACATCATATATCATAAGTCTGCCAGAATTCCGGAAAAACATCTAGAACCTATCTGATACTCTGAATGTAGTCTACAGAATAGAAACTTCCACATCTTCCACTTCTGTTAGAAGAGCAGAATCTCAGGCCCACCTAAAACCTACCAAATCAGAATCTGCCATTTAACAAGATACCCAGGTGATCTGAATGCACATTAAATATAAAATAATTCACCTAGAACATGAGAAAACCAGAAAATATGAGAAAGTGCTTCAAAATATCAAACTTGCTATCAAAGCCCATACAGTTTTGAGGCCCTCAATCAGTTCTTAAACTTACACCTACACAGGAGTGTTGGGGGAGAGGTGCCTCTACACATAATTGTATTGAACCATTATGATAAGTCAGAAAATTTACAATAGTGAGCATAACATCAGGAGATTAAAAAAACTATTAAAAGACTATTTAAAAAGCAGCAAGCACAGGGGCTTCCCTGGTGGCGCAGTGGTTGAGAGTCCGCCTGCCGATGCAGGGGACGCAGGTTCGTGCCCCAGTCTGGGAAGATCCCACATGCCGCAGAGGGGCTGGGCCCGTGAGCCATGGCCGCTGAGCCTGCGCGTCCGGAGCCTGTGCTCCGCAATGGGAGAGGCCACAACAGTGAGAGGCCCACGTACAGCAAAAACCAAACCAAACCAAAACAAAACAAAAAACAGCAAGCACAGCATTCTGGTAGACCCAACTATTATAAAGTGCCCTAGACACGGCAGTCCCTGAGGACATGTAAAAAAGTGTAAACGAAGTATCTCTACTTCCCCTATATGCCAGGCAAACTGAGACATATAGTGATGTATGTAACCGTTCTAACTTTATCTGTGGTAGTAGTTGACTTTATTTTGAATATATGTTTCAAAACAATTCTATGTTTATAAGCACACTTTTAATCATTACCACTCACAACATCAAGCAGACACCTTTTTAAATGACTCTGTTTCCTCTGTTACCTTGTTCAATAACATTAAATACAATTGACGTCTTAATCCTTTCCCCTACTTTTCAGTACTTTAAATTTGAACTTTGCAAGGTAACAGGTGAAAGTAAACTCATAATATAATAGGATAAAAAGCAAAAGTATAATTTGGTTGCTACTGGGTTAATTATTAACAGTGCCTCCTTTCAATTTCAGTGTCCTACTTTGGACAAAAAATGACACAGTCACCATCTTATTATGGGCCTTAAGGATCTTTTATACAAATTCTCACTTTGCATATTAAGAAGCTAATGCTCACAGAACTTAAAAGAATCTTCCCAAGGTTATATAACTACTTAATATGACAAGGCCAGGATTAAAAATTTCATATCCATGCTCCTGATAGTGTTCTTTCTACCATTCCACATGCCCCCCCATCTTCCTTTTTAATAGTAAAATCTCATTATGGTCTCAATTTCTCATTCAATTTTATTTCCCCCCAAATTGTATGTAACTAGCCTCTACACTGGCTAAAACAAATTTACTGAACTAAAGGATATCTAAATTCAAAATAACTACTCAAGTTTTTAAGACCCTACATAATTTGGTCCTAATTTACCTTTCCAATCTAAATTTCCCCTACATCCATTCACACACTATACAGAGTAGCCAAAACAAACTATTCACTATTTTCTACACACATCTCATGTTTTCTTTACTGTTTTCTCTCTTGAGATGTCCAAATTCCACCACTCACGTATGTCCAAATCCTACTACTCCTAAACTACTCAATTTAAATGTTGACTTTCAAGAAAACATCCCTGATTGAACTTTTTCCCTCAATGCAAATAACATCTCCCTACTCTAAATGTGTATAATTTCTAATAATATCACTTTCTACCTTATATCAGTTACCTGCAACACTATGAGACAGTGTATCAAACTCCACAGCCCATATCAAACGGCTCTGCACATAAAGAAGTACACAATATAAACATCTATCAGATGAGTGATTAGGACAATATTAAAAAACCTTTATATGTCAGCGTCAGATGACATGTTTTAGCAAGTGACACCCACCTCTTACTGTGAAATCACAGCTAAATGACTTAACCTCTCAAGAGTCTAATACCCCCATTATCAAAATGGGAGCTGATGTGGGCAGTTTAGCCAAGATAATATACATGAGAACACTTTACAGTGCCTGGCACCCAGAAGCTGCTCATTAAATATTAAGTGAATAACAGAAGATGCTCACAGACCACTTCTCCAAAATAAGCAAGAATAAAGCTGTTTTAAATAATCCCAATACTACTCATAGTACTTCTAATAAGACCTGATATTTAACTGAGCATGCTCTCTTTGCCAGGCAGTGTTCCAAATAACATACAAGTATTTCACAAAATTCCCTCAATGTCTCTACATATAGTTACAATTATGTTCCTTATTTAATGAAAATAAATTCCATAAAGCTCTGCATGAAAGTTCAACTATAACAACAAAGAATAAAAGTGTCTACAACTCCTGGGCTTCAACTGAAAAAAAATGCTCCTATTTTAGTTTTTAAAGTGAAGTAGAGCAGACACTATCAAAAAGTATTTAACTTCTAGGTTCAACAACCAGAACAAGTTTTTTTCCCATTATCTCTTTGTTTTATAGTAAATAAAAAGTAGGAAATGGTTTAAGAATATAGATCAGTAACAGATTGTTTGATGCTACAGAACAGAACATTAGAAAAGTACAATTTTGAGAAATGATTCTATCAATATTCGCTAACACTTTAAAAGCATATAATGGATACATGGCTTAACTATATGAGCAAAATATCTGTACAATGCTTTCATTAAAGCTTCTGACTGTGGAACATTATTCTTAAAATTTAAGTAAAATGTGTAGAAACAAAATAAACAGGATAAATAGCCATGCAGATCACAAAATAAGATCATATCTTTGCAATGAAAAATCTTGGTAATTAATCTTTGTACAATTAAGAAGCATTTTCTACACAAAATATAAGTATCTAAAAAACTGATTGAAATTTAGTATTTACTAGCTTTCATTCTTTCAAAGAAAAGATACTAGCAAATTACAATAAGGAACCAATGACTAAGAGAGCTAACTCAGATTTTCAACATAAAGGAAAGTGACTGAAGTCCTTTATTCACCCATTTCAAATATTCTTTCATCATCGAAACTGCTTATGCATAATAAATTATTTTTCTTGACCTAAACTATGCTAGTATTTTGTTCCTCTTAAAAAACAACCAAGTACAGAAATTTGGTTCAGGGAAGGCTTTGTTCAATTTCTTAGTATGATATTCTAAATCAGGCTTTTCTTTCTTTTTTATTTAATTTTATTATTATTTATTTTGGGGGGGCTAAGTTGGGTCTTCATTGCTGCATGCAGGCTATCCCTAGTTGCAGTGAGCAGGGGCTACTCTTTGTTGCGGTGCACGGGCTTCTCATTGTGGTGGCTTCTCTTGTGCGGAGCATGGGCTCTAGGCCCGGGGGCTTCAGTAGTTGCAGTGCAAGGGCTCAGTACTTGTGCCTTGCATGCTCTAGAGCGCAGGCTCAGTAGTTGTGGCACATGGGCTTAGTTGCGCCATGGCATGTGGGATCCTCCCGGACCAGGGCTTGAACCCGTGTCCCCTGCATTGGCAGGCGGATTCCCAACCACTGTGCCACCAGGGAAGTCCCTAAACCAGGCTTTTTAAAATAAGAGTGCTGAGAGGCTATTTGTGTAAACCTCTTTTTTTTTTTTTTTTTTTTTGCGGTACGCGGGCCTCTCACTGTTGTGGCCTCTCCCGTTGCGGAGCACAGGCTCCGGATGCGCAGGCTCAGCGGCCATGGCTCACGGGCCTAGCCACTCCGCGGCATGTGGGATCTTCCCGGACCGGGGCACGAACCCGTGTCCCCTGCATTGACAGGCGGACTCTCAACCACTGCAGCACCAGGGAAGCCCATAAACCTCTTTTAAGGAACTGTCCAGCCACCACTCTACTCATCAACACTCATGTGGACTACTAACTACTAACTGATCTCTGTACTTCTGCTCTTGCCTCTTCAGTCTTCTCCATATAGTGGAGGAGAGTGGACATTATAAGGTAACACACTACCCTGAAGAGATGATTCCAATGAAGGTTATACAAGATATTAACACTGGATGAAGAGTATACGTGAACTCACTGTATTATTTTTGTTTTAGTCTAATATTATTTCAAAATAAAGGGTTTTAAAAAAATTTTTAATAAGTTTCCCATCACACTTAAAATACAAAGTCTCTTACCAATGTCTCAGAATAAAATTTGAATAGGACCCCTGCCTGTCTCTACAACTTCATCTCCCCTCATGCTCCTCCAGCCTCTCACAGTAGTTGTCATACTGGTCTGCGTGCTATGTTCATCAAATAAATTCACCAAGGTTGGTCCCACCTCTGAGCCTTTGCACTTGCTCTTTATCATGTCTGGAATGCTCTTCTCTACTTCTTCACATAGCTCAATCCTTCACTTCACTTCTCTTCAGAGAATCCATTGTTGTGCACTTACCTAAAATAGTCTTCTCACCCACGTTACTCTCTTACTCCTCATCCTGCTTTCTATTTCTTCCTACCACTTATCTCCAAATGAAAGTACGTATTTATTCACTTTAGTTGTTTGTTGTCTAACATCCTAACTTGAATTGAGATTCCACAGAGGAAAGGAGGTTTGTATTATTTCATGCTCTTGTATCCAAGGTCTAGATACTAGCACACAGTAGATGCACTTTAAATGAATAAATAAATGATCTTCAAGTTTCTCAACGTAAGTCATAGAATCAACTTTTAAATTGTACTAATTATCAATGAATGCAATATCAGGTATCAATTCATGTCTCAAATGAGTTTATGTATCCTAACACGGAGTGGTAATTTAATCCCTTGAATAAATCCCTGTTGGATAAAATACTTCATTATGTCCTTACAGGATAAGAAATGAGAAACATTTAAAGAAAATGACATATTCATATCAAATATAAGCAAATCTCCTAAGATTATATGAAAATCCAAATTAACACAAAGATTAGTCATTTTAAAAAAGGTTCATGGGACCTTGTTGAACTTTCATTTTATTATATACAAATGATTCTACTGGCATTCAATATTTCATAAATGCATTTTTCTGAGCAAAAGGTAGTAAATAAATTTTAGGGAAAGTTATCCTAACACTTGCCTAGTAAATAAGCATTACTGAATGTTTAATATTTGTTACTAAACTAAATCCTCACCACAACTTTGCAAGGTTCATTTTTTAAATTGTGGTAAAACATAACAAAGTCTACCAATATAGCCATATTTTATAAGTGTGCAGTTCACACGTACAAATATATCTGCATTGCTGTGCAACCATCACCCCGCCTATCTCCAGAATTTTTTTCATCTTCCCAGTCATGGTATATTTTTATCCTCATTTTCCAGATATAGAAACAGACTAGAAAAGGGTTAAGATGTTAATCCAGGTCAATCAGATTTCAAAGTTCAAAACACCTCTTCAATACACTTTAAAATTCAAGTTGCCACACCATGACAAAAGTAGTATAGGGATAAGCAAAGCTAAGGCTATTTTCTTCTCAGAAAATACTTCTATTTAATTGTAGCTTCATCAATCTCACAGATTGAAGCTTCTAAGAACTCTAATTCAACCTCTTCATTTTATATACTAAAGTGATCTTTTTCAAGTTTATATTGCTGTCATCTGTTCAAATTAATTCTGAAAAGCAAAGAGTTTTGTTTTTTAAAGAACAGAAAGGCAAAAAAAAATTAAAGGTTTTATGCATGCCTCTTTGCAATAGGACTTTACTGTTCCTCTCATCAAGAGATGTAGTTTATTTTTCCACCCTTACAATCCCAGCTGGCCTTGTGACTTGCTTTGACCAAGAGAAAGCAGCGGAAATGATACTCTTAACTTACAAGGCCTTATAACTTCATATTTTGTTCTTTTTTGGAACACTGTCCTAAAGTGTCATGTGTGAGAAAGCTAACATATCCCACAGAAAGGAAGGTTCCACATCCTCTATCCCAACAGGCCCCATGCCCCAACCACCCACCAGATGAACGCAGCTGTGACCTAAGGCTGGTGAGACCAGCAGAGGAACTGCCCAATCAACCCCAGAATATGAAATGAGTTTTTGTTGTTTTAAGTCCATTAAGATTTGGGGTGGTCTGTTAGGCAGCACTCGGTAACTGAAACAAAGATTAATAAAAAGTTCAATAAAAGAAATTAAAATAATCTCTATTTCACCACCTGAGCACATTAACTTGCACCAGGAAAAATCTTGGAAGTTTAAGATTTCTGGTCACAAGATGGTTAAATTAATGCAAACTAATGAAACTAATTTTATCATTAGTACTAGAAAAGCACTAAATATATGCCCCAGTATAGTGTGGTCAGTCAGATCTAACATCTTTGTATGAAAGATATCACACTGTATTAACGAAAATACAATTTACCTCATATAATGGTACCATTTTCCATTATGAATGAAAATGTAAATGAAGCTAGCCCCTTTACACTCAATTTTAATAATATTTTTTAAAAGTCTTTCAGATATGTGATTAGCTTGCTTTCACAACCTGGGTACAGCAAAATAAGTCAGGCTTTTCTTACTGATTAGATATCATAACTGTAATCAATTATACTGAGCTAATTATGTCAAGATGGCCTCAGGTGCTACTGACATGTGCAAGGTAACATGCCAACATTAAACAGTCCTTGCTGGCTATACTTTTTACTTTTTAAAGTTTTTATTTCTCTTCCTATCAATTACCATTTGCTCCTGATGAGAATACCCTTTAAGGTACAATGCATTAGAAAATATACGTGTTAACAATTTTACCTAAGCAAACTCAACAAGCTTGGGCACAGTGAGAACCAAAAAGCTTACTTCTGAATAAACTTCATTTTTTATAAACTACCATTTCTGGTTGCTCAAAATCATTTGTTTTTTACAGGTTTACTGAGGTATAATTTATATACCATAAAATTCATCCATCAGAAGTGAACAATTAAATTATTTTAGTAAACCTACAGAGTTGTGCAACCACCAACCCTACCCAGTTTTAGAACATTTCCATTATCCCAAAAAGTTCCCTTGTGCCTATTTACAGTTAATCCCATTCTTACCCGCATCCCTAATAATTACTGATCTGCTTTCTGCCTCGATAAATTTGCTTTTTCCAGACACTCTCTATAAAATGAAATCAAATAATATATAAGCTTTCTATATCTAGCTTCTTTCATTTAGCCTAATGTTTCTGGAGTTCATCCATGCTATAACATGTATTGGTAGCTTGTTTCTTTTAATTGCTAAATAGTACTCCATTAACTGCATATACTACCAATTTACTTTATTCATCAGTTGATGGGCATTTGAATTATTTCCAGTTTTAAGCTCTTATGAACAATGAATGCTGCTATAAACATATCTATATGTGGACATGTAATGTACTTCCATTTTTCTTGAGCAGATTCCTACAAGTGGTATTGCTTCCTAGTTCCCAGATGTGATTCAGAGAGGCTTGTGATATGAAAAGTAACCTCTAAAAAGAGACAAGTTACTGTAATAATATTATTATTCATTTAGTTAACAATTATTTAGTTAACAATTATATTATTCATTTAGTCAACAAATACCCCAACATGATATTATATTGTCAGACACTGTTGGAAGAGCTGGGGATAAAACTATGAATAAAATGATGACCCTGCCCCTAAATGAGCATACAATCTAGTGAGGACTGTATATCTAGATATACAGGTAATTCTCACTTTTTTTAGATAACTATCCAGTTTTAGAATCTGGTTACACCACACTAACTTCTAAGTATAAGGTTCAAAGATGGTGAAAAACTACAATGATTAATTCCCACCTTCCCTTCAAGACAAAGACCCTCACCAATTTGTAATAACATGAAAGAGGTTTATAAAAACAACAACAACAACAACAAAAAAACCCCACACACAAAATAGTATGAAAAAGACCATAACAAGAAACGTCAGAGCTTCTAAGGGTGGTGAAGATGAGAAACAAGACAGGGAAAATTAAAGGAGGGCCTAAAACTCAGAGAGCACTCAGGGATTATTTTTGTTAATTGATTACATACTAACAGAGAGTGCTGGCTCATATTAAATTACCTCAATCAGTAGGCCTGTAAAGAGGAATAAAGTTTATGCTTAGGCTGTCTTGACTTCTTTCTGGCCTTTTTGGACATCTGTTGTTCTTGGGAGATTTGGAGATAAGGTGAAGTGGCATCAGTGGAAGAATACTTCCCACTTGATATCTCTAATACCCTCTTAATACCCTACCTTCATCAATTCTTTGAGCTTGGAGGGAGCTCCTATTCATTCACCCTACTATCTTTTTATTGAAATACAACCTCTCATGTTCGGTTTCCTCTTTTGGCCCATCATTATATTACTCCCTTGTAATATAATGGTCCTTCATTATATTACTCCCTTGTCCCCCTATCATAATTACCTGATAAAACCCACAGCAGGAGAAAGCCTATGTCTATGCTGACTCCATCTCAACCTGAATTCACAATCATTAAATATAACTGAGTAGCAATATTATGCCATTTTCACCATCAATTCACTCTCACACTCTCCTCAGTGATTATCCCACTCCTTCTCCTCTCTCTCAATAATTCCTCTTCAACTTGATTCTCAGCTTAATGCTAGCCTGAGCCCTAGGCTTATATATACAATTGGCTACTCAGCATCTCCACTCAGACTTCTAGCAGGTCTCTCAAACTTAACATAGCTAATATCAAGCTACTGAGTACTATCCCTTCTATACTCCCACCCCAAACCAGTTCCTCTTGCTTCTTCACTCCAGTAAATCTTGATATTTCCTCAATCCAAAAACCTTGGGGTCTTACATTTCTCACTGTCTCATATACCCCATACCCAATACATTGGCAAATACCATAGGCTCTGTCTTCAAAACATCCAAAATCTGAACATTTCTCACCTGTACCACCCTAGACCAAGCGACTATCAGCTCTCCTCTCAATGACTGCAAATTTCCTAACCAGTTTGTTTTTACTTCTGTTCCCCTGCAGACTATTTCTCAACCCAGCAACCACAGTGATCATAGGTATATCATTTCATTCCTCTACCACTCTTAATCCAATAACATCTCTACTCAAGAGTAATTAGCCAAAGTCCTTACTATGTCCTAGAAAGCCATATCTCATCTGCTGACCCCTTCAATCACTGTCCTCATCTCCTACCACTATCTCCCAGCCCCTTTCCCCAATCACTCTGGTCTATTCATAATGGCCTACTTCCTGTTCCATGAACAAGACAGGCACACTCCCGCCTGAGCCTTTGCCACTGCTGCTCCCTCAGCACAGAAGGCTCCTCCCCCAGCTCACCTCACTTCCTCCTATCTTTAAATCTTTTGCTATATTGCCTCCTCCTCAGTAAGGCTTTCCCCAGGTCAAGTAAATTGGCATCTTCCCACTATCACTTTGTTCTTTTTAGAACTCAACTCTATGTGGCACTATGTGTTTTTCCGTTTGTTTGTTTGGGTTTTTTTTTTTTTGGTCTATCTCTGCCCAGCAGAATGTAAGCTCTACAAAGCCCAGTGACTTGTTTATTTACTGCTGGATTCCCTCTCCCAGAACAGGACTTAGCTAATAGAAGGCACCCAGTAAATGTTTTAAATAAATAAATGAATAATAGAGAGGACTATGAGAACATACACAAGCAGCACTTAACCTAATTTGAAAGAGTTAGAAAAAGCTTCTCTGGAATGGTGACATCTAAGGATAGACCTGAAAGACAAGTAGAAATTATCCTAGTGAAAGAATATGGGAGAGAAAGATTGTTCTAGATAGGAAAAACAGCATAAACAAAAGACCCAGAGGCAAGAGAAAGAATGGCCATTTGTGCCATGAAAGTGTATACTCTCCCAAAATAAAATATTTCTTTAAAAAATAAAGCAATTAAATCTACTTCCCCATTTTCTACATTCTATCCTACACCAGACAATGAGGACTAACACAGTATACTATCCTATATGTTCTTGGCCAAAGACCATTACTGTACATATTTAAAACATTTTTAGCCAAGATGAGTGAGTGCTAGGAAGAACAAAAGAAAATAAGTATTTTACAACATCTGTTATTCATTCCCTTATAGTTTCTTTTGCTGTCTTCAATTTTGGATCTTGGCAAATAACTTTTGATTTGACAACAGGTAAAACCGGACTGGCCATGAAAAACAATAAGATACCATGTCAAAGGTACTCAAAGGATAGCAGGTTAAAAGTGGCTAAAGACCCCTTCAAACAAATGACCAAGAAAATAAAAGCTAAAGATCAACAGGTGATTAGGTACTGGTAACATCCTTTGCTATTATGAAGGAAATCATTATCACCATTGCAGCCAAAGGGATTGGCTAACAACGTTTGGAAGATAGCTGAAAAACTGGCAAGATATAACTTCAGGAAATTTGAAGAAAATGGATAAATGATTGCAAATGGCAGGAATGCATCTCCTTGGGGACTATGCTATGAAACCCCAGTATAATGCTCATTGGCCATTTCATTTGCAGAAAAACTGACAGCATCCTTGAGCTAAAGAAGGTATTACTGCAGTTTAGTATGATTAGAATATAGAGTGGGCAAGATTCACAACATAAGGTGATTTTAAAACAGATGTGTTTTGGGATCATAAGAACCACCCTTGGGAACACGACAAAAGCTGAAAAATACATTCACACAAGAACTCTGTACACAATTTCAGGGGATTTCCAAACTCTATGAAACTCAGTGTGAAAGTTCAGGTGAAAACCATTACACTCAGCACAATAAAGAGAAATATGTCCCAGGATGAGAGCTATGCAGCAGGCTTATGCAAATTATCCAGAGGGAAGTTAGAAGACAGAGGATTATAGGAAAGTGGGCTCCAGAAAAAAAAAAAGCTTACAGAAAGGTGGTATGATTATTAGACTGGATAAATTTTAAAATTCTATAAAGGCACTTAACTAATTCAAGAAAGTCAATATATCTATGTAACAAATTTAACTGTGAAATATTCTGGAAGAGAGAATCCATTTCACTTTGATAATAAATATATGATATTATGTATATAAAAAAACATATAATGTAAACATATTATATGTTTGGACTTATAAGAATAAGTGCAAAGTGTGATAATGGAGTGCAGCAATGCAAACCTAACACTCAGGTCTTTATTAATTTTAATTTTTAGAATCAGCATATAATTCAATCTCAGAACACTTCATGATTACAGAACCAAAGGAAAGCATTAACAATTTTGACAACATGAAAGTATAAATGACCAAGGGTAAGGGTACAAATATAAAGAACTATATACTATTTAAAGTTTAAAAAGAAGTAACCAATGATCCAAAAATGTTAGCAAAAAAACTATCAAACATCAGGAAGAGGGGAGAGGGTAAATGAGGGGAGGAAACCTAATGAGCTAAATCTTCATATTTTGTAGCAAAGAATTAATAGATCCTGTCTAAAGTTGGCAAATGAATATATAAAAGAATCAGCATATTCCTTATAGTTCTGGAGGTAACCTCCAGATACACTAAAAGCAGAAGTTCCCCCTGAGAAATATGACCAGGGTGGGAGAGAGTGGGGTAGGATTACATACACTCACTTTTCATCCTTAATTCTTCTAGACTATTCAATTCATTATCATGTATTCATGTTAGCATGGTAAAAATTAAAAATAAAAAGATTTAAACGTTTAGGTAGGTCATTAGGGCTGATGCAATTCCCTGCCATCACTTGACCTATTTCAAATACTTTTCAAATATATTAAAGGCTTAGTTGTTTCTTCTAGTGAGGGGTTCATTCTTATATTTACTTTCTTTATTCAAGGCAGAATTAAAGACTATTACATGTAGAAGAGATATTAACTAAATGTTGAAGATACATTTTTAAAAGAATATTGACACAAGTTAGTTCTCACTGTATTAAAATTCTTTGAATTTTGGTAAAGTTTAATTGGTCAAAACCAATATTTCTTTAAGTTGCCATTAGGATACACACACATACTTCTTCACAAAAGTACATCATCAAAACTGTTACAGGGCTTCCCTGGTGGCGCAGTGGTTGAGAGTCCGCCTGCCAATGCAGGGGACACGGGTTCGTGCCCCGATCCGGGAAGATCCCACATGCCGCGGAGCGGTTGGGCCCGTGAGCCATGGCCGCTGAGCCTGCGCGTCCGGAGCCTGTGCTCCACAACGGGAGAGGCCACAACAGTGAGAGGCCCGCGTACCGCAAAAAAACCCCACAAAATTCTGTTACAGGGCTTCACTGGCGGTGCAGTGGTTAAGAATCCACCTGCCAATGCAGGAGACACAGGTTCAAGCCCTGGTCCGGGAAGATCCCACATGCTGAGGAGCAACTAAGCCCACATGCCACAACTACTGAGGCCGCGTGCCTAGAGCCCCTGCTCTGCAACAAGAGAAGCCACTGCAATGAGAAGCCCACGCACTGCAACGAAGAGTAACCCCCACTTGCCGCAACTAGAGAAAGCCCAGGCGCAGCAACGAAGACCCAATGCAGCCAAAAATACATAAATAAAATAAAATAAATTTATATAAAAAAAGTTAAAGGGGTTTCCAAAGGTTCCAGTTTAGGTAACCAAGTGAATGGTGATGGCTCAAAACAGAGAACACAGAAGAGAAACAAAATGGAGGATAATCATGTATTCAACACTGGATACAATGTTTGATATTTAGCTTGTGGAGCTGTCCAAAGGGTAACTACAGATAGTATATTACTAGATAGTATACTATCTAGTATATTACTTAGTTGATAGTATATTACTTAGTTGAAGCCATGGAAGTAAAATGTTTTCATACATATATACTGCAGGGTGTGAAAAAAAAGGTCATTTAGAAATACCCACGTTGAAAGAGCTGCTAGAAGAAAAGCCAGTAAAGTAGACCAAAAAGTCAGAGAAGTAATATAAATAACAGCTTCCATTTTTCAAAAGTAATTTGTTACACAAATCTGCTAAGTGCTTTAGGAGATATTAAACTGCTTCTTAAGATTGGAATTATCACCATTTATTTATTTTTAATCTATTTTTAATTAAATTAATTAATCAATTTATTTAATTTCTGGCAGTGCTGGGTCTTCGTTGCTGCGCGCGGGCTTTCTCTAGTTGCGGCAAGCAGGGGCTACTCTTCGTTGCGGTGCGCAGGCTTCTCATTGCGGTGGCTTCTCTTGTTGCAGAGCACAGGCTCTAGGTGCACGGGCTTCAGTAGTTGTGGCATGCGGGCTCAGCAGTTGTGGCTCACAGGCTCTAGAGCGCAAGGTCAGTCATTCTGGCGCATGGGCTTAGTTGCTCTGCAGCATATGGGATCTTCTTGTACCAGGACTCGAACCCGTGTCCCCTGCATTGGCAGGCGGATTCTTAACCACTGTCCACCAGGAAAGTTCCTATCACCACTTTAGAGATAAGCACAAAGAGACCTTAAGATGTTGAATGATCTGTCCAATATTATTCAGCCAAGTGGAAAGACCAAAATTCAAATTCTGGTTTGTTGTCCATCCTCTTAACCAGTATACTACCATCATAATGGAAGCCATGATAAGACAAGTAATGCCCATTTAGAGACTAGGAACGAGTAAGTTTTCTTACCCTTTCTTTCTGACTCCTGACTAAACCACAGTGCATGTGTCAAGAGCCTCCCCATCCCCATCCCCAATACCACCACCCCACCCCCAGAACACATTTATGTTTTCAGGAAGCTGGGACTCCACTAAAAATAAAAAGTACAGTTATTTTTATAGCTAATAACATAATGAAGTTTTTTAAAAAAGTGTTGGTAAGTCTGAATCCTGACATAGTTCTAAGACAATGTTTGAATAAATGAAAGTTAGCTAAATTAAATCATATCAGTTAGGTTCATTCACTCATCATTATTTAGTGCCTCTTATCTGCCAAGCACTAGGGATAAAATGGTGTCCTAAAACAGACTCTAATGCTGTATCTCTGAACAAACCTTACTGCAATGACGACACCTTTAGAGTTGCTTTATTTTGTCTTGCCTTGAGTGACAGTTGTAAGCTACTTAAATAAAAAATATAATTGCATAGTATTTGTAATACTGTGCTCCTTGAAAGAGGAAATAAACAATATCTATAACACAAAATATTCCTCTAAGTCTGAAAGCTTAATTTCAAATTATTTCAATAATGGCCTGTATCTAAGTCCAGAATCCCTATATTATTATTGTGCCACTCTACTCACAATGTCTTCATTCTTAGGGCATTAAGATCTAATTTAACATATACAGGACAGTAATTTATATCATTTCCCCCTTAATTTGGGAATCAAGTCCAAAATTTTGTACTAAAATGGACAATAAAGAGGAAAATCCCATAATGACACTTTTGTGCCAGATACTTTTACTGTGTAGGAAGAAAGGGGAAGGGAAATTAAGTTTTCTAACTTTTAGAAAAAAAAATTTCTTAAGAAAAGTTTTAACATACACCTGAATATTAGCTTTTAGGATTTCTTGGGCAAAACAATTTTTACCTGTTGATAAAATAAGGAGTTTCTACTATTTTCTCCATCCAGGGAAATAACAGATTTCCCTCTATATGCTCATAAGAAACCTATGAGAAACAAATCATAAATCCATTTGACAGTTACACTTTCAAAATAATGGAAGATATCATGTTATAGGCAAATTAGATAATCTCTCAACTCAGAACCGCTTTCCTTAATCTAAACTAAATAAGAAAGTCTATAAAGTCTATTAAAATATATAGCCTGGCACATATTAGACACTCAATTAAGTGTCTGTTATAATTATAAAACTGGATGGCTTTTATTCATATGAATTTTACTTAATCAAGCTGCTTTGAAGTGTATAGGGCATTTAGTTCAACACCATGACCCAGGAAAAAAGCAGAATCACATTCCTTGGTACAGACTCTCCCTAAGTCCAGAATTGGGGGGGAAAGTTTGTAAGTTTATAACTGGTCACAAAGAGGCCTAAGCAAGACAGTAAAAGTGACTCGACAGAGTGCAACATCATCACTTATTGAAGCCATGTTAGGAACCAATTCTGCTATTAGTCGGCACTGCCTTCCTTCATTGTATACTAGATATCTATGTGCTCCCAGCTTCTACTGGATTTCAAAGTATAGGAGCTGGAAGCAGGAGCAGTTACTAAAGAAACAATCAAAAATCAACATTTTTTTTTTTTTTTTTTGCGGCATGCGGGCCTCTCACTGTTGTGGCCTCTCCCGCTGCGGAGCACAGGCTCAGCGAACATGGCTCACGGGCCCAGCCACTCTGCGGCATGTAGGATCTTCCCAGACTGGGGCACGAACCCGTGTCCCCTGCATCGGCAGGCGGACTTTCAACCACTGCACCACCAGGGAAGCCCAAGACTGGCTTTTTTGTAAGGATCTATTTTAGAAACTTGAAAGCAAAAATTTTGCTGAATTTTTCACTGAAAAAATCTTAATTTTCGTGACTGCCTTTTCTGAAATTGGGGACAAGTGGTGCTTGTATAACATAAATCAAAACAAAAAAGTGCTAACCAGTAATCTTCTTGATCCCTGAGATAAAGTAAGCATGTTCTGAAGCACATATTTATACAATGGCCCAAAGAATAAGAAAAGAGTAAGGAATAAGAAAGAAAAAAACCAACTGTGATATCAATACTATTTCTTCAGTGTGCTTTAGTAGCCAGAAATCTGCAAGCTCCTATCAATACGAGATGCTACTGTCATTCCCTGTCCTTAAGCTTCTATTAACTATTTCTCTAGAATTAAATATAACAATAAAACTAAACTCCTCACTTCTCATTTCCTAACGTAAACTGGCTAGGAACTTCTCAAAGGATTTTAGCAGGCCCAAATCAAAATAAGATCACAAAACTTCACAAATACTCAAAAACTACGCAGTGCTTCAGGAGGTTAAAAAAAAAAAAAGAATAGCATTACATAGAATAGTTGTAAAGACCATATGACAGAACTCAGACTTTGCAAACAAAACAACCAGAGTACATTCTACAAGTAGTCATAACATTCAACAACGTTGTATAATTGATTTTATAGGTTAAACATAGAATTATCACATGACCCAGCAATTCCACTCCTACGTATATATCCAAGAGAAATAAAAAACATATGTCCACATAACTTTTACACAAATATTCGTAGCAGCATTATTCATAATAGTCAAGCAGAAACAACTCAAGCATTCATCAACTGATGAATGGATAAATAAAATGTGATATACCCACACAATGGAATATTTTTTGGCAATAAAAAGAAATGAAGTACTGATACATGCTACAACTTGAATAGACTGAAAACATTACACTAAGTGAAAGAAGCCAGTCAAAAAAGACATGTTATTTGACTCTATATAAAATCTCCAGGATAGGCAGGCATACAGAAAGCAGATTCATGTTTGCCTAGGGTTGGGGGCAGGGGAGGGTGGATGTTGGCAGGAGTGACTGCTACTGGGTCTGGACTTTCTTAGGGGGATGATGAAAATGTTCTAAAATTGATTGTGGCATTGGATGCACAACTGTGTGGAGATACTAAAACCCACTGAATTGTATACTTTAAATGGGTGAACTGCATGCTATGTAAATCATATTGCAATAAAGCTGTTATTTAAAAAATCAATTTTGTACTGCAAAAGTTAAAAAGGTAAGTAAAAGTATTAAAAAACAAACAAGGAAAAAAAAACCCCCAACAGCATTATTGTAAACAGCTTGCCCAGCAAATCAAGAACAAAGATTCTCTATTTATTCTTTAACAAAAAATTTTACTGTTATGAAACAGTGAATATGTATTTAATCAGATCTTGCTAATTTTCTAAGAAAATGCTCATTCTCACACAGAAATTTACATATATATGTATATAAATTAAACTGAAAAGATTCTCTGAAGAGCTCATATCACAGAGATTTTGAGCCATGAAAAAGAGAAGTGTATATGAAATTAAACATAAGACAGATTTTATTATAAAATCTCTTTAATTTAGAGTGAGTACATAATCTCTCAGATGAGTTAGCTAATTAATGTCAATAACTAAAAAAGAGTTCTCCACACAAATAACAGTGTTCTTAAGGATATGTGCTTTGAATCACTCACTTGTAATCAGGAACTAATTGTCATACCTTAATATACCAATGATAAAACACAATCTTCTGTGAAACAAAGAAAGACTTCTATTAACCCATACTCACAAAAAACATAAAAACTTTTTAAAATTAATTCTTTAAAAAGCACTTTATCAGATGTATTTTGTTAATTGTGACTGGTATTTTTCCTCTATATTAAAATATTTTTAAGTGAAAGATGAATCAACAGGCTAATACAAATCTTCAATGAACATACATGATTTGAGGAAACCAAAAGATGACAAAATATTTCTTAAGCAGAGCTTCTTAGAAGTAGGGAAATCACATGTAAGAGGAAATTTCTAGACTAAGTTTGTACATTAAGAAAAAGAGATAGCAAGAATTATAACATAAGACTATCAAAGAAAAAAATAAAGGAAAAAGAGAAGACATGCAGAAAGACTCCAAGTCAACAAAATTTAAATGAAAAGGCCACAGCAAGGTGAAAAATAACTCCAATTTCCTAAAATTAGTTATTCATAGCAGTTATTATAAGTAATTACCAAAAGATATGTGAACATATTGGGAAGACTAAATATTTCAATAGAGTACTATGAAAAATTTTCCCATCAGAGAAAAGTAATATGGGATAATAAAGATCCTAACACCATCAGCTTGTTATATTA
Organism: Orcinus orca; assembly: GCF_937001465.1. NCBI lineage: Eukaryota > Metazoa > Chordata > Mammalia > Artiodactyla > Delphinidae > Orcinus > Orcinus orca. The sequence goes on from NC_064565.1 coordinate 70,379,875, forward strand.
TTTTTCAAAAATGTTTTTCTCAATTATAAAAAAAACTAGAGAAACAAATACATTTTAAAGCTAAACACAGCTAATTACTAAAAACAATACAAGCCCTATGAAGACATTTTCTAACTTCAAGACAGTTCAGTCTATGACTATAAGAAAACACTCCCCAACTAGTCATGCAAATATTTGAAATACACATGTATCTATTACCTTACTCTTTGTTGCAATTTGAAAGGTAATAAGTGTATATAAGAAATTAAGATCTTATGTTTTCTATAATAAAATGGCAATGTAGCTCATTTTTTTTCCAGTTTAGAGATAAGAATATTATCTCTAAAAGCCCTTAATCAATGTATGCAATTTGTATGTCTAAATATAAAGTAGATAAATAACAGCTACTTCAAGCATTATACTGACCACTACTTCCAATACAGATGGCTAAAATCAAGTAATATAAAAATTTAAATGACTTACATTGTTGTTGCGGGTTTCTACAGCAGGGAATTTTCTAACTATGAATTTCACAGCAGATTCCAGGTTTTTGTCAATAAGGTAGGATGGTTTTGCCTTGGGGTCTCCACAAGCCTATAAAACAACAGTAATAAAAGTGAAATGCATCCTTCTTCTAAAACCAAGGAATAATAGCAAATCTGTAATCAGAAATTAAGGAGATATTTGTTTTTGGTGAGCAGGTGACAAAATGAATAGGCAAAGTGCAGGGATTGTCACAGCTGAAATATGCAATGGGAGACAGTACAGAGATGTTCTTCTACTGAAAAAAATGCATGGAAAGTTTCAAAGCAGTTAGCGCAGAACAGCAGTGAAGGAAAAAGCTCAAACCTAAAAAAAAAGAAAAAGAAAAAGAAATTCTTGGTTTGAGGTAGGATTGTATTCATTTGAAGCTATTAAAATATTACAAAATTAAATATTCAGTAGAGTACTGGAAATGTTTCTTTCTACGTGTTATATAATAAAAGCTTATGTTTAAATGTCTCTTCCAAAATGTTTTCCTCATTCACTTTAAACATTTTAATACAAGAGCCCTAGTTCAAAAGAACTGGAAGCTGCTAAAATTGTCTTTACAGCACTAAAGCTGTGTTGCCTGTTCCTCTGAACATCTGAGTTACAACATTGGTTTCCATCATACCAGCAGCACTTCAAACAATGAAATCTATACCTATTCTATATCTCTTAAACACAGAACAAATGGAAATGTTTACATTTTGACCACATCAGCAGTACAGCATTCTCTCTAGTAAACTGTAAATCATTGTACAAATGTAAGGTATTATTATTAGAAAGAACTTTTTATCTGAACTATGAGCAATACAGAATAATCTTCAATACTGTTCAGTTTCATTCTGTGACATTTAATTAACTGCTTTCTAGTGAGATGCTATTTCTTAGGGAATTACTAAAATTATAACATTCTTACTTAACTTCTTTTTATTGCATTTTAAAGAGGATGTGTCCTTTGAAAAGTTAACTATTATGTGTGAAGAAATACAGTTTTGCAATTTAATGTTTTTTCATCATTCACTATGGCTATGTTGTGGATTGCAGAAAGAGAAGTTATGAAACATGAAACTGATCTGAAAGCGGGCAAGCGGGCAGAGGGAAGGTGAAAAGCTTTGCAAACCTTCCAAACTTGTCCTTGCTGGGGAAGCATTGTAATAAAAAGAGAGAAAATTACTTGTAAACAATGATTGTCAAACTATGACACACGTTTCAGTAGAGAACTTATGCACTGCAGACTATGAATAACAAAACAAGATGAGAACTGTATGGTGCTATAATTTTAAAGGTATTTTAAGTAGCAAGTTTTAGTATACAATAGATTTATAGAGTTTATATTATTTATATATATTTAAATACTACTGTGTAGGTGTACAACCATGTCACTTTCTTGGTGCTCTTTCTAAATCAACTTAAAATAATACTAGAAGGAAAAATAAAGACTACATGCAACTATAAAAACAGGAACAAAACCATCAGTGAAATTTTACATACCTTAAAAAGAAACGGTAGCCAAGAATAAAAATAAATCGTTATTGGATGACTTTTGCACTTCAGCTCAAATTAAAACTATTTTTCAAATATCAACTAACTCCTTTCCAAGCCAAAGTATAAAAATCAATGCAAACATTCCTATATTTTCCAAATGGAAATAGGAATGCAATAAGAATTATCTTAATTCTCAAACATAATTAGATAAGAAATTTAGAACTTTGTAATCCTTAACCACACCAATAAGAGGCTATTTTGTAAATTCCATTTCAACATCATAAATATTAAAATATATCTGACTTTTCCTCAGACTATCATTTGCTTAAAATATTATTTCTCATAAATTAATCTTCCAATTAATCTACTTCCCCCAAAAATATTATACTATAAAGAATAACTAAGAACCACATAACTAAGAATTTGTCCCAATAGAAATAGTTACATATTAGCATTTCCTTATATCAATGATAAAATGAAAAGCAAGTTTCATAAACATGCCTGAGGCCGTGAAGAATCCCAAAGTGATTCCAAATTCTTTTTAAATGATATTATCTTTCATACTCTAATTACTTAAAAATTCAGTTATCCATCCTAACAATATTAGTGCAATCAACAAATGAAAATATGATAGACTATCACACCCATTTCCAATGATCACAAATTATGTAAGAATTTAATCAAGTAATTAAACATATATCTATATATGAATGGCTCTTCCTTATTACACTGAAAACATAAAGAATGGAATTTCATGGAAAAATAAATGGTTATATAGTCTTTCCTTGGAATTAATTTATCTTTTTCCACACTACTCAGTGAGCCATAACTAAACAAACTACACTGGGAGGCAGTATGCCATAAAGATTAAGAATACAGACTCTGGAATAAGACTGGCTGAATTTCAATTTTCATCACTTACTATCCATCGAACCTTGACTATATTACATAACATCTCCTAATCTCAGTTTCTTCACGTGTAAATGGGGACATCAGTACTTACCTCATAGAGTTAATTATGAGGATTAAAAGACAGATAAGCTATGTACAGTATTTAGCAAAAGGACTGGCACATAGTGCGCTAAAAATGTTAACTGTTGTTAATAATAGCTATAATTATAATTACCTAAGTAAAAGTCTCATATGAATAGTAACCACAGAATAGTCTTTATCAGAGTATACAGAACTAGTAATAATGACTACAACTCCTTCCCCCAATCACTTATTTCTTTATTTACTCCAAGTCTAAACATACTAAATTTGTTTTACTTATAGAAAAAGATTAGCCTAGTAGTTAAAAACATGGATATAGGCTGTCCATGTTCAAATCCTGGCTCCTAACTGTAATATAACCAAGTGATTTTCTGTGCCTCAGGTTCGTCATCTGTTAATTACGTGATAATAATTACAATGTACACAAAAAGGTTTTAAGCCCATTACATGAGTGTCTGTATGTGTGTACATGAGCAGAATTCTTAAAGGTATCTGGTATACCACAAGCACTCAAAAAAGGCCAATAAAAAATATAAGATTAATAGACACTATACGGAAGTACTAGGCACATTTTATTTTTTTCTGAAATCAACCTACTTGATTTATTTACTTAACACCCATACAGACACTTGCAAATAATCTGGCCAAAAAAAGTGCAAGAAAAAAATAAAACCCTACTAAAAGTACCTAGGTAATAACAGTATCCTCAGTTTATGGGTTAGAATACTGAGGCTTAGGTTAAGTAACTTGCCCAAGGTCATCTAGGTAAGTACATCTTGGCAAAGAGCCATACTGAATAATTTAGTTAAGAAGAATGTCCTACTATACTGAAAGAGTACAGCAAAATTCCAACTAACCAGATGTCTTGTTTTATAAAGATTAATCTTCTTTCCCACTCTAACTCAAAAATTTCATTTTGATGACATTGAGGACAAAGGAATCATAAGATAACAACTTATATTTTAAGAACACAGCCTGCACTTGATACACCTAAAACCCTATCTTACTGCAATAACAATATTACACAAAATTAATCTTTCATTCTTAAAAGTAACGCCCTTTGAAATAGCAGATTTAAGAAAATGATATAGACTACTATAGTTATCAATTCATTTTAGACTAATACATTCCAGAAACGCTACCAAAAAGATTGAATCAAAAGGTTTAATAAATTACCAATTCAATTAAATAAAACTCTTGAGTACTTCTAACCTGCAAACCGCCGCCCCTGCCCCCCACCCCCAAAAAAAGAAAAGGTGAGTAGAGGGCAAAACTGTGTCTAAACCCCTGAATCTTAATAGCCCTACAATAAAAAGTTTTTTGCATAACTGGCTAAAAGGGCTATTTCACCAGACAAAAAGGAAACTATATCTGAACTACAGAATTTTTTTAAAAAGCACCACACTAAAACCTTATGTTTTACTTTATCTTGACTCAGCATGATTTCATAATGCATAAAATACTATAATTTAAAATCCCAGAAGATCTAAAGCAAATTTAAATATTTATATACTTAAATTTCCAGTTTTCAGAATTGGAACTTTATTTCCCATGAATATTCTAATTATCTTTAAATTCAACAAAGTTAAGACTAATGTGGCAGATAAAATTACACAAGTGTTAAAGGAAATACTGTTAAACATAATAATTAACAACTCTTGTCTCTAAGTGGATCACAACCCATATGACCTTAGGCAAGTTGCTTAACCTAAGCCTCAGTACTCTAACCCATAAACTGAGGATACTATTATTACCTACTTCATAGGGTAGACTGTTCAGATTTTTTAAAGACAAAATGCACATAAAGTACTTATTTCAGGTGCCTGGCCCACAAGTACTTATAACTTTTAAACAATTCTATTTTTTTAAGTAAAACTTTTCAAAACACCTGGATATCTATAGTGAGTTCCCAATTATCAAAATAAGATTTTCCATGTAACCAATTCAATGTCAGTATTGTCAATTCAGTATTTCCTAATTCATTTTTTCACAAAACACAAATATAACATTATTACCCAAAATAAAAAACAAAGATGTTTCAAAGAACCACATAATATTCTATTAGGGGCACAAAATAAACATCTTTGATTAGAAACCTCAAGATCAGACTTTATGTAATTTTAAATATGACTTTAAAACAAATCTTTCTGCCAATCTACCACCAAAATTCCTTCCCAAGGCCTTTCCTCAGATTGTCTCAATATAGATTACGTACCACAGCTTAACTTCATATGGTTAATGTTACGTAGTTTTTCAAAAACTGCCTTACCACAATGTTAAAAAAATATATAGATAGAGATAGTCCTCTCTCTATTCATAAGAGATTAAGCAACAACCATTAAAAAGGAAAACAATAAAGACACAAGAGTAGAGAGTAAAAGGAACATTTACTGGGTAGCTGTTGCGTGCAAAACACCTTGGTTTAGAAATTATCTAAACCATCACTCAACAGAGAGGAAAGGAGCATCTGAAATTCAGTGACTTGCTCAGGGTTTTACAGTTACTCTGAGTACCCAAAGATTCCAAAACACTAAAAACACTTATTTAAAAACATATGCTCCAACTTCCCTGGTGGCACAGTGGTTAAGAATCCACCTGCCAATGCAGGGGACACGGGTTCAAGCCCTGGTCCAGGAAGATCCCACATGCCGCAGAGCAACTAAGCCCGTGCGCCACAACTACTGAGCCCACGCGCCACAACTACTGAAGCCGCGCACCTAGAGCCCATGCTCCGCAACAAGGGAAGCCACCACAACGAGAAGCCCACGCACCGCAACGAAGAGCAGTCCCTGCTCGCCGCAACTAGAGAAAGCCCATGCACAGCAACGAAGACCCAACACGGCCAAAAAATAAAATAAATTTAAATAATAATAATAATATAAATAAATAAATAAAAACGTATGCTCCCATGGACTTCCCTCGTGGCACAGTGGTTAAGGATCTGCCTGCCAATGCAGGGGACACAGGTTTGAGTCCTGGTCCAGGAAGATCCCACATGCTGCGGAGCAACTAAGCCCGTGCACCACAACTACTGAGCCTGCACGCTGCAACTACTGAAGCCCACATGCTGCGACTGCTGAGCCCGCGTGCTGCAACTACTGAAGCCTGCGTGCCTAGAGCCCATGCTCCGCAACAAGAGAAGTCACTGCAATGAGAAGCCTGCGCAGAGCAATGAAGAGTAATCTCTGCTTGTCGCAACAAGAGAAAGCCCACGTGCAGTAACAAAGACCCAACACGGCCAAAGATATAAATAGATATATAAATAATTTTTTTAAAAAATAAATAAAAATAAAAACATATGCTCCCAGCTCAATATCAAAAACACAAAACCCAATCAAAAAATGGGCAGAAGATCGAAACAGACATTTCTCCAAAGAAGACATACAGATGGCCAAAAAGCACAGGAAAAGATGCTGTACATCACTAATTATTAGAGAAATGCAAATCAAAACTACAATGAGGTATCACCTCACACCAGTCAGAATGGCCATCATCAAAAAATCTTCAAACAATAAATGCTAGAGAGGGTGTGGAGAAAAGGGAACCCTCCTACACTGTTGGTGGGAATGTCAATTGGTACATACACTATGGAGAACAGTATGGAGGTTCCTTGAAAAACTAAAAACAGAGCTACCATACGATCTAGCAATCCCACTCCTGCACATATATCCGGAGAAAACCATAATTCAAAAAGATACATGCACTGCAATGTTCACTGCAGCACTACTCACCATAGCCAGAACATAGAAGCAACCTAAGTGTCCATCAACAGAGGAATGGTTAAAGAAGTGGTACATATATACGATGGAATATTACTCAGTCATAAAATGAACAAAATAATGCCATTTGCAGTGACATGGATGGACCCAGAGACTGTCATACTGAGTGAAGTAAGACAAAGATATGATATTATATCATATGATATCAAAGATGTATCGCTTATATGTGGAATCTAAAAAAATGGTACAAATGAACCTATTTACAAAACAGAAAGTCACAGATGTAGAAAACAAAGTTATGGTTACCAAGGGGGAAAGGAGGGAGGGATAAATTGGGAGACTGGGATTGACATATACACACTACTATATAAAAAATAAATAACTAAAAAGAACCTACTGTATAGCACAGGGAACTTTACTCAATACTCTGTAATAACCTATACGGGAAAAGAATCTAAAAAAGAGTGGATATATGTGTATGTAAAACTGATTCACTTTGCTCTACAGCAGAAACTAACACAATATTGTAAATCAACTATACTCCAAAAAATTAATTAAAAATACATAAATTTAAAAAATAAAAATATATGCTCCCAAAAATGTATACAAAAATAGTTCCAGGGCTTCCCTGGTGGCGCAGTGGTTGAGAGTCCGCCTGCCGATGCAGGGGACACGGGTTCGTGCCCCGCTCCGGGAAGATCCCACATGCCGCGGAGCAGCTAGGCCCGTGAGCCATGGCCGCTGAGCCTGCGCGTCCGGAGCCTGTACTCCGCAACGGGAGAGGCAACAGCAGTGAGAGGCCCGCGTACAGCAAAAAAAAAAAAAAAAAAAAAGTTCCCTTCTTTCAATACCTCAGCTGCTCAAAACTTTTATTGGAGTAATCACTATTAAAGGAAAATTCCTATGATTTCAATAAGTTTTATTTTTTAATTTCTAGTCTAACTCAGCAATAAAACACATTCCTTTGCCAAAATACTACAGAACAAAACGATTTCTTTTAATATAATAACTTAATTGAAAAGACCATGAACAAAATCCCAGGGATCAGAGTGAGAATGCTATTTTTGAGAGCATAGGAAAGAAATCAACCTCATCTGAATCATATCAGGAAAGAGGAGAAAAATACAAAATGTAACCAATTTATGCTAGAAAGAGCAATTTAACTTTTACTCAATAAACAAGAAATAATAAACCTGTTTTAAAGCAGGCTTTGCAAAATTGAAGGCATAAAGGGACAAAGATTCTCCCTTGAGTCTTCAGCAAATTGAAATTAATGCCTAGAGGAAAAATGGACCCAATAAGATCATGGACCATAAAAGGAACTTGTGTATAATTCTTTTATTTTCTATTTTTAAAAATAATGAAATACGGTGTGAAATTTTCCAGTAAGTATTGGAAAATCTATCAAGACCAAAACAAGCTTCAAATTCTATTATTACTGATTAATTTTCCATTTTTTCCCCTCATTTGTATCACCTATATTTTGCCCAACCAATCTGCTTTCAATTTCCCCCTTGAGCTGGGGTAGGTGAAAAAAAAAAAGGAAGGAAAAAGAAGTAACCCACTTCTACAGTTTGGATTAAGAAGCTTGATAGGAAAGTATACTGAAATTATTAGAAATGCTTTAGAATTAATGTAATTTTATACATTACCTCTTAATTAGAGTCAACAGTAGCAGATTTAAAGGTATATAAATTATGATTACTGTTTCCTAAGCACAGGTTCTGGGAAAACCATAAACTTAAGAAATATTTCAATGCATTATATATTTCAAAATTCACTGTTAAACATTTTAATGACTCAAATAAAAGTTACTAATTACCATTCAATTCTCAAGAAGATGTCTATGTCCTTGTTCTCAAACATTTTTCAGCTTCTCATATACAGAAACATTTCAGTTTATAAACAAAGGCATTCTGTTATGGTTTTTTAAAAGTGTTATATCTGGCCACATTTTTACTACTCTAAAGAAGTTGCTCTTTAAAGGACTGCTGAGAAACATACTTCTGAAGTACAAATAGTTATTTTGTATTAGCAGTAAGTAGATATCAAACTATAATATCAGACAGTAAAAAGGAATAATTAAGAAATGTTTCCTAAAGGTGGTCTTGAGCTGCGTTAATAGAAAAAAAATGAACACTTAGTAACACTAAGTGTAACACTTACACTAAGTGTAACACTAAGTGTTACATAGAACACTTAGTAAATGTCCACTATGTTTCAAGCCCACTATGTTTCAATAGCTAACATTTATTCACTTCTTACTCTTGTGCCAGGCACTACACTAGCACTTTATGTGAATTAACTCATTTAATTCTCAACCTTATAAGGCTAATTAAAGAGTATTCCACAAATGTGGGAAAACTGGAATATCTAAGATTGCAAGAATTAGAATCAATAAGACTAATACGGCTTAGAAAACCAAAAAATATAACTTGAAGCATAAGAGAAGCTGAGAGCAAATAAGTACCCTATAGATGGTTTTGCTAGTATAGGGTCTACGTGCAGCTTAGCATTACAGAAATTTAGTTATCCCCAAAAAACAAAATTAAATCATTATAGCGAACGATTATCAGAAAAAGAAATCAGAAGTATTAAGAAGTTACACTTTACTTATTTTAGTGGTTCTTAACATCAAAACCACTTCAGGGGCTTTTTCTTATTCAGTAGGTTTGGGTCATGACCCAGATATATGTATTTTTAAAAACCTTCTAAAATGATTATATTGTGTATCCCTGACTAAGAACCACTGGTCCCCTCAATTTCTAAATAAAGAAACCCTAATTCAGAAAGACTAAACAACTTGTCCAAAGTTAAAAAAAAAAAAAAAAAAAGGATCAGAGCTTTACCTAGAATCTAGCCCTCTCAACCCACAGAATATGCTACAAGTATGGGAAAATAACAGAGAAGTTTAGAGGCTATATACCAGCAAGAAGGACATTAGATATTACTAGGGGATTTTATAACTTTATATTTTGTATCTTTATATACTCCACTGAAAAAATGTCTGAAATCTTGAATAATGACTGGCTGGCTACTCCTTGTCACTGCCCAGCTAAAGTTTCTATTCATACTTCAAAACCAAGCACAAAAGTCACTAACTCTTGTTCCCATCTCTCCCAGACAGGAATCTTTAACTCACTTTTCAAGACACCCACAACTACACTTAAACACTGCTTTTTAGTTAGTTATCTATACATCTCTCTCACCCACTACAATATGAATTTCTTGGCATTGGAAACTGTATCTTAATTTATCTGTTTCCCTAGTGTCCAGGAAGACATTCAATAAATGAAGAGTGAATGAATGAAAAGGAAACTCCCAGTTTTTGGTACTGACTAAAAGAATAGTTCATGTGACTTATAAAATAGTTTTAAAGACACAGGTTTATTACTGTCAAATATCTAAAATAATCAACTGTGCAGTAAGAAAGTTTTTCCAGTACAGGCTCTTTTACTTAAAACAAGAGATTCCTTTGAAACCTTTAACCCATTATATATTTCAAAATTCATTATTAAAAATGTTAAAGATTCAAATAAAAGTTACTAATTACCATTCAATTCTCAAGAAGATGTTTATGTCACTGCAAGTGGAATTGAACAACATAGACAAACTAACAATTCAAGAGCTTATTAACTTATTTAAGTAAAACATGTCAGTACAACAGTATGTGACGAAATGATTAAGTAGGAGATTCTCTCATCACTGTCAGATTAAGTAAATCAAAATCTAATAATTACAGTACTGCAAATTTTTAATAGGATCAAAGTTAAGATTTTACATTTACTAATAAAGACAATATTAAAAACAGTCAATAGAAAAACATGCCTTGGGAATAGAAAAGAATACTGCTATTTTTGTAAACTCCAAGACAGAAAGAAACACACTTACTGGTTACACTTTCTTAATTGCATTTCTTATAATTCATGCAGGGTTTTTCAATGAAAAAACTGTTACCATTTGACTTCAGAAATCAAAATATAAAATGAAAAAGTATATTTAAAATCTCAAAATTAAAGATAGAATATCTGCAATGAGGAAATGATTGTATGCGTCCTTAAAATTAAGGAAGATAAATGCTATTTCACTGTTTCTTTGAGCTTACACCTTCCTTCCTGCTTTATATATATTCTACCCCCAGTTTAAAGCAAAATTTCCTGTAAGTTTTCTTAGTATTACTTGTATGGTCAGTCCTTTCAGTTTGTATATTTTAATATGTCATGAACTAAATATTAGAAATAATCACAAAGGAAAAATGCATATAATATGAAATGTAAATACAAAATACATGTTCTCAAAAATGCTAATAAACTGAATTTTAAATTTCCTAATTCTAAACTATTTCTCATTTTAATACATTACGAAGCTAAACAGAAGTCTTTAATAATCACTGGTATACTGATAATTATGATCTCAATGATCTTTTCATAACAAATCCGTACAAAGTTCATACAAAAGTAGTCTAAGAGGAAAATTATTTCTGTAATATAACTGCATATTTCTTTAAGGTTATTGTGTGTTCAAAATCTAATTATGTCTACCACGAAAATTTCACTAATGACTATAAATCTAATGGCAAAAATAAATTAAGAGCTCAGACTTAGGGGTTAAGAAAGAAAGGTGCCAATCCAATTCTTATTTTTTAAAGTAAGAATTGGGCAAATTTAATTCTCCAAATTCAATTGCTTTATCTATAGAATAGGTACCTACATCACAGATCTATGAAGAAAAAATTTTTTTTTAATTTAGCATATAATAGAGTCTCAATAAATAGCAGCTAGCATTACTTTTATTACACCTTATTTTTGTTGAACAATAAAGAGATAAAACTATTTAGTTCTAACACATAAAATGTACATCTACTGAACGTGATCTGAAATTATTGTTAGAATTTTACTTAACAGTAACACTGCTAGTAAATTATCAAAGAATACAAATTAAATTTTTAATCATCCTAGCCAGTTAAGGACAAGAATTTTCAACACTGACACACTTTCTCATCTGGCTCCACTCATTTTTAACACATTGGATGTAGCTAGATAAATATGTCCATCCCTGTAATTTTCTTAAAATATAAGTATACTAGCAATAGATTAAGAACCCTAATTTCATTGATATATAAACTGTACCATGCTGCTTCCTCAATTTTATTTTTGGAAAGAACCTAATTGAATCATAATACAAAATATGCATGCACATATGTCAGCATTTGTACAGAAAATTGTTTAACTATATACAGCTTATTTTTAAAAGTGGGAGATGAGCAGGCAGAGAATTTTTGAAGTCATGTTTGAGTTTTTGACAATAAACCTGTATTCCTTTTATAATCATTAAAAAAATTAATATTTAAGTTATCTAACAATTCCACAAAGGAAACACAAGATGGATAATCTACCCCTGCCACTTAAAAAAATAATTTTTTTTCCTATGCAATTTTTCAGTGACCTTAATCTCCTCAGCCTACCATCCAGCATAACAAGAAACAGAATTATCAAATCTTCATTTTTTACAAGCAGCTTCCTTGAAAGTTACAGATGTAGTAGGATTTGTTTATGTAAATATATATATTATTTAAATACAGATTTATGAAGAGACTGTTTTCTTCTTAACACGTTTAAGGATCTTGATAATGAAATCTCCCTGGGGAAAAAAATCTTATGCATACTAACAATGTTTATTAGTCTACAACTTGCCAGAATCCCAATCTTTGGAACATGTTTCTGCTCCTGATCAACCAACACAGAAAATAAGGCCCTAAATGAAGAGAAACGTAACACTGAAAGGGAAGACTAAATCTGATTCCCCTCGCTTTACCTCGACTGCATCCTTCACATACATTTTTTTTCCTCCATTAGATAAGCAGATACCAGCTAAAGACTTGCAATTTTACACTGCTATTCTATTAATTTCTTTCCTCATGAAATAAATTCATCCAAAATCACGGGGAGAAGACTGTGGGAAAAAAGTACTCCTCAAATAAAGAAGTAAAAGTACATTGAAACCTGCAAAAATACACCATTAAAAAGAAGTTTGCAATAGTTGGGTAGGTCTTTTCTCCTTTTCTATCCTTTAAAATTGAAGCAATAATTTAACAAGATGAAAAATATGAAAGTATTAACTGATACCTTTTGTTATCCGTTGTTATCAAGTTCATGTTGGTGATGGTGTAGGAAAAAATAGAAAAAACAAGAAAGAGTAAACAAGAAAAAAACATTTTTAAGGTTAGCTAAAATGTCTTCTGTTGGAATTTCGGCATATGTGTTTGCTAAGCAGTAGTAAATTATTTCAGAGAAACAAATGTTGCCCCAAAAAGTTACTGAAACTCCTAAACAAATACTATCTTAGATTCAGAGAAGTTTTAAACTGTTTTCACACTGTTATTATCTTTTATCTTCACAAAAACAATTCTGTAAAGTAGGCAGAGCACACATTACCATCCCTATATTAAGGAAAACTAAACTGAGCTCAGTTCCTGTTTAAAATAGGCCTTAATGTCTACTTGAAAGATAACATAATCAGAGCTGGAACAGACTTTAGTGTTCCTTTCACAGTTAATTTCCCCCCATTTTACAGATGAGGAAAAATGAAGCTCAGGGAAGTCAAGACACCTACCCAGTATTACAAATCTCTCAGAGACAGACTGAAACATTGGAAGGCAGGTCTCCTAACTTCTGGCCCAGTACACTTTATTTCCACCACCACACTGCCTGCCATGCCATAGTAGCAGATATAAAAGTAGCCTGAAAATGTTAAAAATCAGTATATAAGTGAGTAGCATTATTAGGTCCAGAAAAGGGAAGACATATTTTTAATTTTAAAAAAATTAAGGAATTATGCAAATAAATTTAAATGTGAAACTATCTACCACCTTCACCTTTTTTTCCTAAAATCCTCCTTTATGTGTTCTTACATCCCTGATTAGACTACAAATTCCTTAAAATTTTCATAACCTGTACATATAAGGATCTCAAAAAATTTTCAATTGATGAAATTTTATTTAAAAAAGCAAAACATTTTCCAGAAACCATGTTACATTCCCCTAATAAGCATTAAAGCCTATTACTCTTGATTACAGTAACTTAAGTTATTTTACTTAGGTCACTGAAGTATTTTTCACTGTGTATGCTCACTAAAATATTGCCATTGCAGACTTTCAATTGAAACAGAGCAATCAGATCTGATAGACAATCTAATGCACACATGCATTAATAAAAATGTGATAATTGACTGGCAGGCATGTATTATGCGGTAGAAGTTTTTTTTGAGGTATAAGAGATAGAGATTGAAAAGATTATGTGGTTTATACTGTCATAAAAATGTAAACAGCAGGAACCTTATAAACACATGGTAAACAGATCTCACTCACTTTTTTGGCAAGATTTTTGAACAAATGTTTCAATCCTAGCCAGCCAGGAAGCTATGCCAGCCTTTACAGACAACTCTATACAGGGCAAAAGATTCAAAATCCATCTGATGTATGTGTATGCAAAATCACACAAGGAGAGCAGAGCAAAAGCTATTACTATTAAAACTAGAGCAAGATTATACACATATTCATATATATGTTGCATATATATAAAATATACTATACATAATGTATTCATCCTTTTCAACAAGTCCTAACTGAAGGCCTCATGGACCAGGTAGGACCCTAAGTACCAGTAATTCAAAAATAAGTAACACTGTCCCCACCCAGAGAGAACTCACAATCAAGCAAGGTAGAAAAATATTTCTCAAGAAATTATAAATGCGTTAAGTGCTGAAATATAACATTTCAATAATTCAAAATATTAGCCACTTGGATATAATGATCACATTCAACTCATTTTAAATTTTACTAGTTTAATAATACAAGAGCCTGGAGTTTCTCAAAACAGGAAGTGAAAAAAAAATATGCTTTTGAGAAAAGGCAGTGAACTGGAATTATAAGCATTCAAATGCTTAGAATTTAGTCCAACCTTATTTCATTTATGAAGATGAAATATGTAAAGTTTGATTGTATTTATGCCATAAAAACGTTCAATGAATGCTTTAAAAAAAGGTATTTTGCCCAAATACCCAAATCACTTTTGATGTTACTCTCACTTCCTCTTCTGGAAACCATCATAACCATTTCCTTTAACCACAATACCACATGTCTAGAAACTTTTAGTAATGTTTGACTTGCTCGTTTTTTGCACAAAGGGCATATAGGAACCAATTTCCAAGTTTGTTAAGGAGCATAATTTCACAAAAAAGTTCTGGTCAATACAACCTATAAGTAATACTATCTAAAATTAAATTATTCCTAATTTACATAAATTTACAACCAAGGCTCATTGGTAAATGCAGAGGGCTTCTTTATAATGACCCTGAGCTCCTGCCACATAAAATGTAACAAAGTGAACAGGCTACTATCCCGATTGCACTGCGTTTAAAGTCAACCAATCCTCACGTCCAGGTAAGCGACTGGAACATAGCTATCTTTACACAAAATTTACCACTATTAAGCCAGGACAGTTTTTCCTCCTTTAGAATTCAGTGTCTACATCAAATTGTTCAAATAAGTCAGTTTTACACAACCCCATGTATGAATTTTTTTTAAATATTCTTTCTTCAGGAGTCCTAATTCACAAGGGCTACAACTCTACTGCTACGATTAAACTAAAAAGAAACCTTCAGGATGCAATAAAAAGCCAACAAAAATAATTACGAAGATATAACATCAAATACACATTGGAAACTGTCAGGATCTAGATTGCCACAAAAAATCTTAACTTTCTCTTTATCAAATTATTTAAAACTTTAACTTTGTCTTAAAAGAAAGAGGATTTTGGTCTTTCTTTCCTAAGATAAATTAATATTTGTTCTATCTTTACATCTATTTTTCTTAACTCCAACTCAGCCCCTCATTCCTTAATCTGCTGAAGCCACGTAAAGACTTTCAATGGGCCTATTAGCTAGAGCTACTCAAATTATCAGAATACGCTATAAAATCAGCAGTAATAGCAACATATTCACAGTTTTTATTTTGTATAGACGCCGAACTTTAAGAAATGATGTTTTGGTATTATCAGACATGGTTGGAAAAACTAAGATGAGGAGGAGTAAAGAGGGAAGGGAGAGAAGGTTGTTATTCCTGTTCTAGTGACTCACAACCCAGAAGTATTTCAGGAGAAAACTGGTTCCACCCTCACTTCCCCCTCCTCTCCACCTTCAAAATGAAATAATTCCAAATCGTCAACACGCTCTCTAATGGCTTTTATTTGGCAATCTAAAATAAAATGGCAAAAGTGGAGGGGATGCGGGGTTCATCCTGATTAGCCATTCCCTTCCCACATTCCCACACTTAACAAACCCAAAACAGAAAACTGCTTCCATCTCCGCCAGGTTCCTACCATCCGACCTCAGTTATTGAACACCCAAGTTTTCCTATCCCCCTCTTAGACTCTCGCCCACCCACCCTCCTCTCTTTCCCGTAGAGCCCGTTCCGGGAGCCGGGGCGCCGAGGAGGGGGCGAGAGCGGCGGCGGCGCCCCTCACCCCGCGCCGGGCCGGCCGGATCTGGCCGCTGGGAGCGGGGAAATGGCTCCTCTCCGCCCCTAGCCGGCCCGCGAGCCAGCAGGAGAGGCGCTGGGACTCCGCAATAGGCCGCGGCGCATCCCGGCGACCCCGGCCGGGCCTGCAGCCGCGAGGCGGTGATTTCTGTCCCGGGAGCCGCCCGCCGCCCCCACCGCCTGGGCCTCCCCCGCTCTCCATCCCTCCTCAGCCCACCCGCCGCCCCCGCCGCGGCCTCGCCGGCCCGTGCGCACCTTCTTGATGTTGTAGAGGCGGGTGAGCATGCCGACGCCCCGGTCGTTGAGGATGGTGAGCTTCTCCGCCAGCTTCTGCTGACTGGGCTGCAGCACGGAGCGCGACATGGTGGTGGTGGTGGTGGTGCCGCCGCCGCCGCCGGCCGCCTCGCGCCCAGTCACCGGACCGCGGCCTCCGCAGCTACCTCTGTCGGGCCTCCTCCCCTCCCGCCCGCGACCTCCGCCTCAGGGGAGCGCGCCCATGGCCCCCGCGCCTTTAACCCGCGCCGGTGACAGAGCGAGCCGCGGCGGACGCCTCGGGGTCCCTTTCCCCTCAGCAGCCCGCGCCCCGGCAACCTCCTGCCTTCCGCCCGCCGCCCTTCCGTCCCCACCCCCGGCGCTCTCCGCCCCAGCCCCCACCGCGCCGCCTTCCCGGGCTCCTCCACTAGGTGTGGCGGCGGCGGCGTCGTCTCCGGCGGCTGAGAACGAGGCCGCTTCCCGCAGCCCGGGACGAGTGCTCGGTCACCTGATCGGCCGCGCCGGCGCCCCCGCGAGGCCGGACAGAGAACTGCGCCTGGGGGCCCTCGCCCTCCCCGCCCGGCTCCGCTGCTACCGCCGCTCGGGACGCGGCCTCGGCCCCACACCCGTCTCGACCCGGCCTGGCCCGCCCACTGCCCCTGAGCCCGGCAGGGGAGTCTAAGTCGGAACCTGATGAAGTCACGTTTCTCTGTTCGCCACACACCCTTCTCCTTCAAGTTCCCAAAAGTTGCCTTTCCACACCACCTCCCTAAAGAAACCACCAGAAGCCCGCGGGGAGGAGTGGGGCGGGGGCAGGGCGGGTGTTTTTCTGGCGAGTTTCTCCCGAGAGTGGGCTGGTGGCTCCATGCGCTTCTCCCTCCCACTGCTTGACAGACGTTCCCGGCTGAACACAGCAGATGTGCTCTGCGAGGCGGGCCTCGCCTCTCTTTCCCTCCCCATCCCATCCTGACTCTCCTGCCTCAAGGCAGTTCGTGAGAGAGGAGGTCGGAAGTGAGGGCAGCTCAAGTTCCTGAGATAATCAGAATCTGGAATTTGTCGACGAGGATCACCCTTCCGGAGAAGACGCCAATAGAAGAGGCCCTGGCATGTGGAAGGCAGAAAGAAATGTTTGTTCAATGAATGAAGGAACGGTCCCATTTTTTTTTCTGGCCTCCACCCCAAATCCCACCCCTTCTTGAGAGCATTCTACTTTTCCATCTCTCTTTTCTTTTTTCCTGATCAATTTCCTCCCAGTCACACCCGAAGGCTACTCCCTCTGGTCAAATATATTAGATGTGGTTCCAAAAGTGAGCAAAATTAAGGATTTATGTCATTGACTGGGGTGAGGAATTCCAGCAAAGAGGAGTCAAGCTGTTCTGATGGTTTTTTTCGCCCTAATTTCCTCTGATATATTAATCTTTTATATTATATTCATTAATTTTAAGTGAATGACAAAATATTCTGCCACCTTCAGTAAACGACATTGTAAGAGTAAATATCATTTCATTCATCAAAACACTTTAGGGAAAGGAAATTTTGACGAATATCTTTTGAAACATTTTTTAAGCTAGTATACGTACAGTTCCTACAGAAATCTTCGTTTTAATATGCCAAGGAGAGAAAGGCAGTAGACAGACTGAATTTGATTTAAGAAGCTTTAAATAGAGTCCTAAGTCCACCAAAAAGTCCTACCTGCCTTTGTGCTTGGAATCCTATACACAGAACTTAACTTGAATGAAGGTTTTTAATGCAAACACCTCAGAGAGATCACCTATTGAGCTATTATTAGTCATTAGCGCGTTGGGGGGATTTAATTTATCTGGGTACATTCCAACCTGATAGTTTAAATATTAATTTAGAGGAGGTAAGAGTCTGGAGCCTGAGATAGTGAGAGCAGACCTGGGAAGGAGAGGTCCAGGGAGGGGCTTGGAGAGTAAAGATGTGCTCTTTTCAGGGACCACAGACAAATTTAACCAGAGGCAGAATTACAGAATCACACCAAAGAAAGGTTATATCATTTTCTACTTTTTCAAAACTCCTGTATAGAGAGAACAAGAAAATGGTGCCATATTAAAATTTGAACACAACTATCACTCAAGAAAAGCCACTGTCATGTTTCCATATGAACTTGAACATTTGTAGCTGCTTATGACTCAGAGTACCCAATAGAGGGAGAACTCTGTGGATTCTAGTCTCATTATTGAATTTTTATTATAAACAACTTTTAGACATATTGGCCCTAGATTGAATGGAACATGTCTATTCGAGTAAAAGATATTAGGTCTAGATGAAGTATTCACAATTCTTGCATTTCTCTACATTTTCCATCAAAAAGCATTTTGTTATTAAGAGCCAACCCTTTGGAAGTTTGACTGTATGTGTAGTATAAACTATACTGTCAGTGCTAAGGTATAATCATATATTTTGCCATGCATGTATGATTTTATGGCAAGTGTAATTAGTATGTGTCATTTTATATTTCCTCTCAGTTTTCATACCATGTGAATCAGTCTATAAAGTTATTAAAAGAATTGCCCCTCTTGTAGATTTTTTTCCTGCTATAGTTTTCTGGAAAAGCATAACATTTTAAGAGTGATTAGGAAAGTTAAAAAAAGACATTAGGAAAGTAAGTTTTAAAAAGCATGATTGGGCTTCCCTGGTGGTGCAGTGGGTGAGAGTCTGCCTGCTGATGCAGGGGACACGGGTTCGTGCCTGGGTCCGGGAAGATCCCACGTGCCGCGGAGCGGCTGGGCCCGTGAGCCATGGCCGCTGAGCCTGTGCGTCCGGAGCCTGTGCTCCGCAACGGGAGAGGCACAACAGTGAGAGGCCCGCGTACCGCAAAAAAAATAAAAATAAAAAGCATGATTGAAGATTTTATTTCCCTCATCATATCAAGCACGCTCTTCACAGTTCCCTTCGTACTAAAGATTTTCAAATAGTTTCTCTTCAGTTAAGAGATTTCCACTGTTTGGCTCAGAACATAAGCATTCAGAGAGATTTAGAAAGTAGAAGACAGCTTCATATTTGTAGTAATCATAGAAAGTTAGCTAGCATAGACCAGTATACCTTAAAAAATGTGAATTTTACTGTACATAAAGTATATCTTAATAAATCTGACTAAAAGTTCTATATCTATGTTTGAAATTTTATTTTTTTATTGAGAGAAGTATAATGGTACCCACTCTAAGGAAAGTAAACATTTGAAAATCCTAATTGGAAAACGTTCAATCATTCATAGTAACAATCCTGGATGGATTTAAAGAATATTTTTCTATTCTATATAATAATCAAACTTATGTGTTTGATTGAACAATAAATACTTAAATTGTGCAAAGTGCTGTTGTTCTAGGAGGAGATATAAAGCTGTATAAGATATAGATTTTAATCTCCTTGAGCTCACATTCTCGGTGAGAATAGAAATATACATAAGGCCTGAGATACAGGGCTACAAGAGAAACCTAGGGAGAAGAGTTCCAACCTGAAGTTCCTAAGAGTTATTCTAAAACTTACATTTGGGCTTTGAACGAGAAGTCAGTCTTGGACTTAAAAACGTATAGAAAAAGGGTTTCCCTGGTGGCGTGGTGGTTGAGAGTCCGCCTGCCGATGCAAGGGACACGGGTTCGTGCCCCAGTCCGGGAAGATCCCATATGCCGCGGAGCGGCTAGGCCCATGCGCCATGGCTGCTGAGCCTGCGCGTCTGGAGCCTGTTGCTCCGCAACGGGAGAGGCCACAGCAGTAGAAAGGCCCGCGGACCGGAAAAAAAAAAAAACTTAGAGAAAAGGACACTCTAAGCAGAAGGTGCAACTTTAATAAATGCAAAATGATTTTTAAAAAGTGCAGGAAAATAATAGGAATGCTCATTACGTACATGAAAGAAACAATGGGAAATAAAGCTGGAGGTAGAACAGAAAATATGTAGGCCTATGATTGCTAAAGCGGGAGAAAAAAATTCAATGGAGAAGAAGAAATATCCAAAAAAAATGGGAGAACTAAAGGTAACTCTTGGGAATTTGAGGTTAATAAAGAAAATTTGAAATAGTTGCTGACTGTGACAAGGATTCCTAATTATCCTTCAGTATATTTCTCTTTCTTCCTTAGAATAAAGACTACATCTCCCAGTCTCCCTTGCAGCCTAGTATGGCCATATGACTAATGTTCTGGCCATTAGGATGTAAGCTTTCAGGAACCTTCCTTAAGAGACTGCTGTGATCTCTTTTTGCCAGTCTTCCCTTCTTACCTCGTTCTTCCACATGAAACAAGGATGCAATGACCACTATCTTAGGCCATGAAGACAATGGCCACTCACTAAGGATGGCAGAACATAGAAATAGAAGGTACAAGTGGGCTTCTTAGAGCAGAACTAACATATTAAACCTGCCCTTTCTACATCTGGATTTTGTCTGAAAGAGAAAGTTTTATTTAAGCTTCTTTTATCTGGGACTTCTTTAAAAAATTACTCACAGCCCAACCTTATACTAAATGATAACAGTTTTTGAGGTCAACATTATAGTATCATTACTAGGAATAAAACAAGGACTAATAATCAGATTTAATATTGACTAAGTGTTTTTGTACTGTGTCAGGTGCTACTATTTGAGTTACATTTTCTCATCACCTCTCTCAACAATACTTTGAGCTATTATTATCCTCATTTTATAGGTGAGGAAACTGAAATACAGATAGTTTTTTTGTTTTATAGGTGAGGAAACTGAAATACAGATAGTTTTTTTGTTTTTAACTACTGAAGTGATAAATCTGGTACTAGATTCTTTATCAGTCTAACTCCAGAGTTCATGCATATTCTTAACCACTGTGATGTAACTGACAACAAGTTGGATGGCATACATTTGGCATGCATCAGTGAACATGATTCTGTAGTTTCTGCTAGAGTTCCTTAACTCTGCCCAGACCTTCATAAACAGTCCCTTCATTAAAGTTTCTTCAGTTAACAGCTAGACTCTGCCATATTTTTCCCAGATTGGTATACCAGTCTTTTAGGTGGTTTTCTTTAGCTTTGCCTCCTCCAGAAACTAGAATGGGAATTATTTCTGTAACACTTTTTGCTAATCATGAAGTATATTTCAGTTTGCCTTTTTAAATCACCCAGCCTTCTGTTCCTTCCCTATTGAAGACAAAAAGAAAGAAAAATTGAGGAAGAGCTTCTTCCTGGGTTCTTAGGGTAAAGCCCTTTGACTAGGATATCTCCTGACAAAGTTAATGTTCCACTTATTTTTTTTCCTCTTTCTCTCCACTAATTCTTAAAGACAAATGCAACATTTTTCCTCACATCAGACTTCAAACCAGGTAGCTATGTATGACTAGAAAAGTATGACGAAATTTCTCTGAGAAATAGCCTAGAAATATCATAGTAGACATATATTGGTTTTGTCTGTCTTCCATCCCTTCCTATTGTGAAACTGCTACCTTCTGACAAAATTGAGTGCAGAAAGCAAAAAATGAGTCAGGCTGTGGGGAAAACGATCAGGCATATGTAAACAAGAAATTAATGGAGTGTTGCAAGGAATTTTTACTTTTTAAATTGTTTTAAAGACTGCATGGACTTCCCTGGTGGTGCAGTGGTTAAGAATCCACCTGCCAATGCAGGGGACACGGGTTTGATCCCTGGTCTGGGAAGATCCCACATGCCACAGAGCAACTAAGCCCATGCGCCACAACTACTGATTCTGCACTCTAGAGCCCGTGAGCCACAGCTACTGAGTCCACGTGCCACAACTACTGAAGCCTGCGCAACTAGAGCCCGTGCTCAGCAACAAGAGAAGCCACTGCAGTGAGAAGCCCACACAACGCAACGGAGAGTAGCCCCCACTCGCGGCAACTAGAGAAAGCCCACGCACAAAAATGAAGACCCAATGAAGCCAAAAATAAATGAATAAATAAATAAATAAAGACTGCATATATTTGGACCATACCAAAGACAGAGGAACCGACTTTGGGTGAAGAACTGTGGAAAAGGATAATAGGAGATTTCACTGTGGTTTAATTGTGGTCATAAAAAGGATAGACAGTAAGATATATGCTAAATCCATACTTAAACTTCTGTTCTCCTACATATCCAAAGACCACAGGGTATGAAAATTTACTCAACTAAAAATGATTAAGAAAATGAATAGGGAAAAGATGGAGCAACAGTATCCCAGTATCTGTAGTAAATGAATAAGGAGTTAAGGCTTAGCCAGAGATTGCAACTTGGTATTGCAAAGGAGTAACCAAGACAGGTCTAAATGAAACATAAGATGTCTCCAGTAGTCAGCAGAAGACATGCCAGAAATAGAACTAATCCAAAAAGTTCAAAAAGAAAACAATGAAAAATTCATTACAGCCTTGATCTTGACCATTCACATCCAATGAAATTCATCTTACAGCCTGCCAGATCTTGATAATGCACTTCACACATGTTTATTTGCTTCTGTTCTGCAAACTGAAGATAGATTTATCTTTCCTTTTAAATTCACTCAAAGAACTTCAGTTTTTTCTGTGGAAAAACTCTAATGTAATGAACAATTACAGTTTATGATTGGTTTTAAACTTTCTTGGTTCTTTTCTCAGTACAAAGGACTTGTGAGTTTTGGGGTCTTTTTAAAGAAATTTATTGTGCTTAGACTTATACCTAAATAGTAGATGACGTATCAGTGTATACATACACTTATTGGTTGATCTTTGGAGTTTGGTCTTAAGTATTTTTAAAATATTAGAATGCTACATGTAAAATTGGCAAAAACAATGGTAGAACAAAACTTGAGTTAGAATACAGGCTAAGCCTACGATGATAACCAACTTCCAGCTGAACATAAAATCCATTTATATTTTACATTTAGTCTACCTTAAAGATGAACAGTTTTTCAAAAATTGGGAAGGATATTGAACATACTGAACTGGACCTCCAAGGAGAGCTCTAGACTAGAGATGTAAATTTAGGATCATCAGAATGTGGGTGGTATTTGGAATCATGGCAATAGATGAGATCAGTTTTGGAGAGAGTATTTTCTTTTTTTTTTTTTTTTGTGGTACGCAGGCCTCTTACTGTTGTGGCCTCTCCCATTGCAGAGCACAGGCTCCGGACGCGCAGGCTCAGCAGCCATGGCTCACGGGCCCAGCCGCTCTTGGCATGTGGGATCTTCCCAGACTGGGGCACGAACCCATGTCCCCTGCATTGGCAAGTGGACTCTCAACCACTGAGCCACCAGGGAAGCCCACAGGAGAGAGTATTTTAAAAAGGAAACTAGGGCCTAGTCCAAAGCCCTGAAGAACTCTGAATTTTAGGAATCAGATACAAGAAGAGTAGTCAGCAAATAAGACTGAACAGGAGTGTGAAGGGAACCAGAGACTAGGGCAATAGCTGGAGGGGTCAAGGGAGGGTTCTTCATCTATTTTCAGTAGTAGTTGTCAGATTATCCTGTAGAGAGGGAGAGAATTATAACTCAGTACAGAGAGAAAGCATAATCAAAGGTACAGAAGCCTTGACAGAACAGGAAGGAAAGAGATGAAGGGGAAGCTGATGATAAACAGCCAAACTAATGTTGACCAGGTGTTTCAGGAAAAGACAGGATAATGATACTAGCTAACATTTGTTGAGTACTTGCAATGTGTCATGCTCTGTTCCAAGTGTCTTACATGTATTAATGTGTTTTTATCTTCATAACAAACTCTGAAATAGGAACACTATATCATTCCTATTAAAAAGATGAGGAAGTTGTACCTAAGGTCACAACTGGTAAGGGGAGGAGCTCAGGCTATTAACCACTTGATGTGTACACTGATGTACGTCAATAGAATTGGTTTGTGGAAGATCAGAAAGTTTTCTCATATCCTGTATTTTCTCAATAAATTAGAAATAGTTCATCAGCCTAAACAGGAGGTCATGTGTCAGAAATTGTTGAATGTTCATTTGAGTTTGATGTCATATATTTAAATGTCTAACAGAAAAAAGCCTAGGCTCTGGGGTCAGACTGACAGGGTCTGAATCCTGGTTTTGCCACTTACAGTCGACCTTGGATATGTGACCAAAGCACTCTAAACCTCAAATTTTCACCTTAAATGGAAATGATTGTACTTACCTCACTGGATTGTTTGAGGAATGTATGGGATAATTTTTAGGACTGTACTTTGTGTAATTCAGTGAGTATAAATATTTTTTGTTACTACTATTATGGTGATTATTATTACTGCCTCAGTCTGCCCAGTTGTGTGATTTTCTACATTGGTACATGGCACAAAAGAGATGGAGGGTTGTAGATTTTTCTTTTTTTAGTTGAGTGCCATGGAGAGAGAGAGTGGCAAAGGAGTTGAGAGTAGTGGTTAGGGAACAATATAGCTAACTCTGTATTTTAGCACTTAACCAAAAAAATTTTAAAACCTACCTAATTATATTAACATTGCTTTGCTTGACAAATTCTATTTCAAAGTAATAATTTTTGAAAATGACATTTTCTCTATTTCATGTTAGACACACAACATAATCATTAAGCTTCTAAGTGCTGATTATGTGCAAATGTTAGGGACACTAAATAATTTCTTATTATAAAATATACATTATGCTAAAATATTATAAACGCATTATAAGATGATTTCCCTCCATTAAAACATCACTGAAGTCTAAATGTTTATAATAAGTCAAGTGTTCACTGATACATAAATTCAACTTTCTATTCCCACTTAAATTCAAATCCAGTGTTACTTAACCACCATCATACAAAACTGCTACTGTTTCTCTGCTTTAAAACTATGAACATTCACTGTCCCACCCAGATTATTTGCATGTTACATTTTTACCATTTCTTCCATTATTTCTAATTAGTTCAACTGGTTACTCTTTTCCCAACAAAACTTTAGAATCAGAATTTATTCAAACTTTCCACAATTACTTTGTGTATTTCTCTCATTCCCAATGGTCTTTATTTGTGCTGTATTTGAAATGATAGGATGAACAGTTAACTTTCAGTTTGTGAAGAGAGGAAAGCCATGTTTCCCAGCTAGTATCAAATTTTTAAATTATTTCATATCATAGATTCCACATTTACAATATTAGGAGCATGTTAAAACAAATTTTAAGGCTTCCCTGGTGGCGCAGTGGTTGAGAGTCCACCTGCCGATGCAGGGGACACGGGTTCGTGCCCCGGTCCGGGAAGATCCTACATGCCGCGGAACGGCTGGGCCCGTGAGCCATGGCTGCTGAGCCTGCGTGTCCGGAGCCTGTGCTCTGCAACGGGAGAGGCTACAACAGTGAGAGGACCGCGTACCGGAAAAAAAAAAACAACCCACAAACTTTAGCATATACGTATAAATAATTTCTTGTGTCAGCTTTTAATTATAGAATGGTTTGATATTTGTAAGTCGATTTAAATAAAAAATATTTATGTTATCTAATATATTAGATTTAAAAATGGTAGTCATTCTGTTATGTAATAGATTAGTTAAAAATGCAACCACTAGTTTACAAACTACAGTACTTCCAAACACCAGAAGGGAAGGTTGGTAGTCAATCAGTTCTGGAAATAACAAAGTTAGCCTAGCTCACGCTCTTGTTTTAAGAGAGGGTGTGATAGACTTAAAGCTCATGAATTGAATCAGAAGAAAGGAATGAAGCGAACAACTCATCTTTACTCATTTCCCCCAAGGAGTTGAAGCAGAAACAAAAGCAAAGCTGCAATCATTTTTTCCTTACATGTTGGTCTTTATAGGCCAAATTAATTCTTGGTTCTAACTAAGGTTCCTAATTAGCTTTGGCTCATGGACCTTATATAAGTCTAGTAAAACTAGGCATCCTATCCATAAAAATATACAAAATTTTAGTGCAATTTTAAAGAGTTCATTGTCTCACTAAAGCCAATATAAAGACCCATGGACACAAGATTCAGAACCATTCTGGATTGTAATGCGTCCATCCAAAAAGGTACAGTAAGGGCAATTGTATACCCAAAGTAATCATGTGTTAAATGTCCAGGTTTAACCTGACATAAATGTTGAAAAACAAATTTTTAGACCATCATCCAAAGATGCAAAAAGTATCTCTTTCCTGATCAGTTCAATGCATTAAAACCGACTCTATGGAAATCTTTCCACAGAAGTGATAGGGTAGACTTTGTAATCTACATGCTATCAGGACAAAATATCCCACCATAGTTAGATTACTCAAGTTCCCTCTTTATCTGCCTCCGTCTGGCTGCCAGACCTTTGTCACCTCCAACAGAAGGTAGGAAGGAGAACCGAAAGCACGCAACCCAAGTTGTTTTATTTTCAATTGAATACCTTGACTAAACAGTTTAGTGCAAAGGAAACTGCTATTTAGCACTAAATTTTTGAATTACTTGCAAGTTATCATTTGCCTACGTAGCCTTTCTCTTTCTGCTATGTATAATTCAGGGTTGGCTGCCTCCTTAATGAAACATACAGTACTTAACGGGATTCTATGGCTTCTGCACATTACATAAGCCATAGTTAGTCTGCCTCAGGATGACTGCAGAAAAATTGTAAATTTAGTCTCAGAAGTCTGGTGCTAAAGCAGAGCCAGCCAGCTTTTCAGCTTTCAAAGCTGCTTTGTATAAAGCAGCACATTTGGAAATCTGTTGCTGGTACACTCTATTCATACTGGACTTATAACAAGTAAAACTTAACATGAAGAAGAAAGGGACATAGGATATATGAAAGGATCACAAAAATGCAAAAAGCAATAAATTCTAAGAAAATCCAGTATTGGTTAGGTTTTCAAATACCTAGACATTTATATGTCTTTGAATGTTGACAAGGTACTCTTGTTAGTGAAATGTCCCCTCTCTTGACCTCGATGCCTGGTGGCAACTTCTCCCTTTACACTGTACGATATGCCCTAAGTTTCATACTGCTATTGCTTTTTCAGGTAGGCAAAAAGTAAATATATAGTAAATACCACCACCATCATTTAACATTAAATAACTGTTTGACACAAAACAGTGGACTTGACTACAATTATCAGAGTTAGGTGAGGTGGCTTAAATTCTTTGTGGAATGAGATCATGTGAAAAAGATAATCAAAAAACTAAGATAGGGCTTCCCTGGTGGTGCAGAGGTTGAGAGTCCGCCTGCCGATGCAGGTGACGCGGGTTCATGCCCCTGTCCGGGAAGATCCCACGTGCCGCGGAGCGGCTAGGCCTGTGAGCCATGGTGGCTGTGCTCCGCAGCGGGAGAGGCCCACAACAGTGAGAGGCGCGCGTACCGCAAAAAAAAAACAAAAACAAAAAATTAAGATTAAGGGTTTTTTTTTTTCTTCCCTCCATGGGAGACAGATTAATTTATGTGAAAGATTTCTTTTTCTTTTATGTCTCTTTTATTTCAAGAGGTGTTCCTACCTTTAGTGGGAAGATTTTTTTATTTTAACCTTTTGTTACAAATTGTTTCAAACATAAAAAGAATAAAGAGTATAATGACCTCTCATGTACTCATTACTCAGCTTTGACACTTACCCAAACTTGACTGTAAAGGGTTTTAATATGTCTGTAATCAAAACTAGAATTCTTTTATTTATGCAATAAATAATATATAATTAGAATATAAATAATATAAATGATAAATAATTAGAAACTCTTGGAAGAGATCATTTTGAATTATTTTATAAAGACAACTATTGTTCCTTCAGAAAGGAACTGGACTTATTAACAGAATTCTTAACAGAAGTTAATTTTATTTTCATGGTGCTTGATGGTAATTTTTAGAAACATTTTTAAAAGAGGAGACTGTAAGAATAAATATCAAAGTGACATGCTTAGCAATAGCCAAACCAAGTGGTCAAACTTATTAAGATCAGTTAAATACATATCTGTCTATCAAACTGAAGCTAAGCTAATAGCATGTGATACACCACTGTGTGAGCTGGGCTTCCTAAATCTTGATTTCTTCGAGAAGCAAATGAAGAATGCAGTCAGTGCATTCATTGTGCTGAGTCACTGGATTGAAAGAGAGAAAGATAAACCACCTACTGAACAATCACATTTTTTTCTTCTAGGTGATTCACAATTCTTTGAAGACTGGCAGGCATGAAGCCACCAGGCATTGTGCTACCTGTCCTGTCTACAGTAATACTCACCCAGTGCTTGTTTCATATATTTTGCTCTCAGGCAAGTTTGATTATGGGAATTTGATTACGTAAAAAGCTCTCTGACTGGTATGTAGGTGTAAACAGAAACAATTTTTAAAAGATTAGATAATCTTCAGAATCATAGTGTTTTATTTATTAAAACCTTTTTCAGCTAGTATTAAACATTTACTAGATATTTGCACTAATTGACAAGAAAAATTACAAAATCATTTTGATTGATTCTGTCTAAGAATAGTTTATTCTTTTTTTATTTTCAAAGAATCATAGAAGAGCATTTTTGCTGGCAGTATTGGCTATAGCTTTGGGATATTTAACTTATTATATTGATAAGCTTGATTAATATACTCTTCATTTAATTTTTGTTTATTAAATTTTAAACTAAGCCTAAGATCCATTGTAAGAAAAAAAGCTGTAATAAAATAGAGAAATATTAGTCTTTATAATTTTGTATTGTTTGTGATATCAAGTGCCTTTTTCTCTCTATAACATACAAAAGTACAAACTGTATTTTCTTCATGAATTTACAATGTGGGAAAAAAGAAGTCTCTAAAATTTAGAGCAGCAAGACTCCATGCTTTGGAAAAGAAGAAAAACTAAGTTTAAAACGAAACTGCTTTTGTAGTGAAAAGAGCACTTTCATACAGCTTTGAAGATTAATTTGGGCATATGTATAAAGAACATTCAAAATATCCATGCCTTCTAAATATGAATACATACTAATATATTCAGCTCCTGAAATATTCCCTAAGGAAAAAAAATCCTAAATAAAAAAAAATTCTGCACAAGGATATTTTTATAATAACTTAGATGAGACACAACCTAAATTCTCATGGTAAGGAATAGTTACAGGAGTTATAGAACATCCACACCAAGAAAATTCTAAGCAATTCCATGTCAGTGAAAGAAAACATGGATATCCATGTCTTAACCAAAACCTGTTGTATATCTCCTGCTAGCTGGGGCTTTTGATAAAAGTTCTTGGTCTTCTATTAGCTTTTGAGAACTAAAAGTTATGTCTTTGTAGGTAGAGTAGGTCCTATACTGAAACCAAGTACATCACCAACTTGATGTGATATGAGTAACACAATAAGCTCTTGGTACTCAAGGTATTATAGTGATACTTTTCCTCAGCTCAGATTCTACAGCCGAAGGGAGAAAGTGAGTGAAATACTAAACTATCTTTCAGTCCCCTTTAAAGGTCGTAATCCAAGATTAAGTGATTCAGACAAATAGGCCTTCAAATAAGGGAACCTGAAACCTTGGTAGTCTAACAAGGGGTCAGGACAAGGCAGGCACAGCAGCTTTAAGAGCCACTAGGACTTTGGACAATGGCTGATAGAGTTGGAATTTTGAAGCCTAAAATCCACTAACCTCTGGGGACCAAAATGAAGTTTGCACTCTGGATTCTCTGTATCTTCTATGGTTAACCAATGCCAAAACCATCCCTTTCATAGACTGAAAAGGCAATTGTCAAAACTCTCCCTTTCATAGGCATTCCATGGTGTTGCTCTATCCTTTTAAAATCCCCATCATCCTTTAGTTTAGCCCAAAAATGTAGCTGCACTGACCACAAAGAGCTGCTTTTAAAATGTACTTATGTCAAAAGGTAAATGCAAATTCTCCAGTCCCTCTTTTTCCTTTGTGAAGCATGGATTAGGTCAGGAGGCAGCTTCATACTGAGGGTAAGACAGAAGAGAACTTAGTATATTTACTAAGGGGAAAAATGACAGTGATACTCATAGTGGTCTGGCCACGTTGTGGAGTAAGGAGTCTGTCTTCCCTGATAAGAAGAAGAGGACGTTTCCCTTTGCTAAAGAGTCAGCATTCAAGAATGCTGTAGGAGTAGATGTGGAACTCCAAAGGCAGGAAGCAATTTAAAAGGAATTTACCTGTAGAGTTGGGCTTAAAGTAAGGCCTGCTCTCAAAGGCAATGTATGGTGCCATAATTCTGCCTAAAGCTGCTTGAATAACGGTTTAGGACACCTGCCTCCTCCCTCTTCCTCTAAATCTTGGAGCATAGAGAATTTAATGTCACTGGAGGTTGTGATGGGAGGGGAAGTAGTAGAGATACCAAAACCCAGGGAGTCAGCTTTCCATTTCCCTGAAACTGAAAAGGGTTGGGTAGAACCAACTCCTGCTTTCTACCGTTCTCTCCATTGGCACAGGCTCTGACCCAGCCCATCTGAGGATCATCATGACTCTTCCAATTCCTTGGAGGGCTTTGACTCTGAAACTCCATCAGAGGAAATGTGGAGGTGTGAGTGCAAAATGAGTATATTTAAAGCTACAGAAGTTGTTTTCCCCCATGTAAGAACCCCTTTCAATCTGTCCTCATTTTAGAAAGTTAAGATATTCTAATGCAAAGAAAATGTAGCCAATTTTCATAGGAAAAGCAAGACTGAAATATTTAGGATTTGTAGGAATGGCAATCCAGTCATTATGGTAGTTTAAAAACTCTCCTTTATCTAACCTAGTAAGGGGAAAAGATCGCCTGACTTAGGTTTCAATTATTTTTATTTCCTGAGCTCATGTTCTCATAATGGTTCAAATTGAGTAGAGATATCAGAAAATCATAAAATTTGAAAGCTAAATAGACCTGGGAGATCAGTTCTTCCTTTTCATTTTATAGCACAGAAATTTCAGAAAGGATAAATGGCTCAAATGTAGGAAGCCAAAAAGTTGCAAGAGAAGCAGTAAGTATAGATAATCCATAAAATGAAAATCAGACCAAATGAAATCTTGAGTAACTTCCTGGCAGAAAGAATAACTTCCCGGCAGAAATTGTCATTACATTTAAACATATTTTCTCTGCAGTTTTGGGTATATGTTTGTTGTCTCTCTTTTTGTTGGTTAGAAATGGAACAAAGTTTTCCAAAATTATTTTTTGCTGCTACGATGGAAATCTACAAAAATGGGTAATAGACTATTTCGGGACCATTGTTCAGAAGTGCATTTGTCTTAGAAATGGTTACCATGGAGATGAGCACATGTTGTATGACTCTATAGCTTTCCAGTTAGAGTCTTCTATGCTACTAAGACATAAATAGTCATATATACACATAGATGCACATGAGCCCAGGCACACATGCACACTGAAGTTACATTGTTCCTCTCTTTTTGTAATATAATAATAATAAAATTCCATGCAGTGCTGATCTCTAGTGATGGAAGAACCTGTAAATTCTAGACATTTTAAAAAGTAATATTGTATAATGATATAAAAATTACTTTTTAAGAACATTGTAGTCTAAACCAAGCTTAAAAACTAATAACATATATAACTTGTAAAATAAACAGTGTGAATATACTTCTTAGATGTCACTGCTCTTTCAAGTGGAAATATAAAAATAAGAACATTAAAAAAAACCCAGAGTATATTACAGAAAGTTTCCTGAGTTACTTTCCCAAAGCTTTCAATAATACTAGGCAAAATTATTTGCCTAGTGATTTTCTGTCTCCATCTTGTTGGCTATGTCATTTCTTTTTTTTTTTCTTTTGTTTCCTTTCCTTTTTTTGCCTTTTCTTTTCCATATATATATATATATATATATATATATATATATATATAAATTATTTATTTATTTATTTTTGGCTGCGTTGGGTTTTCGTTGCTGCACGCAGGCTTTCTCTAGTTGTGGTGAGCAGGGGCTACTCTTTGTTGTGGTGCGCGGGCTTCTCATTGTGGTGGCTTCTCTTGTTGCAGAGCACAGGCTCTAGGCACGTGGGCTTCAGTAGTTGTGGCACACACGCTCAGTAGTTGTAGCTCGCGGGCTCTAGAGCACAGGCTCAGCAGTTGTGGCACATGGACTTAGTTGCTCCATCGCATGTGGGATCTTCCTGGACCAGGGCTTGAACCTGTGTCCCCTGTATTGGCAGGCAGATTCTCAACCACTGTGCCACCAGGGAAGCCCAATAAATATATTTTTTAAGATGCTTAAATTCCTGAGAGACTGACCACTTTCAGGGGATTACAAAGGCACTTTTGATTAAAAGTTGTTTTTTTTTATTTTACTTTTTTGTTTATTTTTTTAGTGGACATTTTCAAATTTTCAAACACCCCCCCCCATGTACCCATCACCCAGCTTCAATACCTGTAACCATTAGGCCAGTTCTGTTGGTTACCTGCCTTCCCCCATCATTTTAAATCTAATCCAAAACATCATGATAGAGATTATTTTGAATAACTACAGTAGCCAATAAAAAACCTTTTTTTCCTCCATAATTTGGATTTTTTTCTACTTTTCTTGGAAATTTCAAAGGTTTCATTGTGTATAGGGTGCAACATGAAGCACTAAATTCAGTAGTGTAATAATGACTAGAGCTAGAATAATAACAATAATAATCTTGTTTCCTCAACCATTCAAGGAATTTAATACACTGATGATTTAGCCACATTTAGCTTTGAAGTTACACAGCATCATTTGTGTTTCTTTTCTTATAACAGAGTTAATTTTTTTCAAGGCTAATTAGTGCATATGTATTTAGAAGTATATTTAAAGGAAGCCATGCACCTTGACTTGTTTTATAGAAACATAAGAAATGTACATCAAATAAACAAAATCAGTATATGTTTTTGCTTTTTTCCCCCAAGACAGCTATTTTAACATATTTGACTTGTAAACAAATACTCTATAATTGCTAAAAAGTACCGAAAAAATACAACTATAAAACAGCACATCATCCTTCACAGTCTTTTCATAAAAATAGTCATGTAAAGCTTCTTAATGTTTTTTTAAAAAATGCTGCCATTTTTCAACTGAAGCATCATGTAGTTTTACAGCTGGGATAAATTCTTCAGCTGAAAAGCAACAAAATCAAAAACCGATATCAGCAAAAAAGTTGGTAATATAATCTTTATTCCCTGACTTTCACTTTAGTGCTCTTCTCACACTGCTTGAATTTCAGTACTGAAAGATTTGTGAAATTTGTATTTTCCCCTCAAATTCATCAATTGAATATGCTTTATTGTTCATGTTAAATACTTATTTATAATGTATTATTTTAAATCCAAATCTTTAAAAATCTAAAGTCTTTACATCTTGACCTTTTAAACCAAAAAGTAACAGGACTTGACTATCATAGAATGAGATACCTCTCCAAGATGAGAAAAAAATCCTTTCACTCTATGTAGTCTCATCCTAAAGTAATTAATATAGTTTTGAATACACATTGTTTACAAAGAATGAGCGCTTTCTCCTATATGTATAGGTGTAGTGATTCTAGTTTCTATTCATCATCATAGAATATCTATAGGGATATTCCCAGAGAAATATTTATTCTTTTTTTTAATATAAATTTATTGATTGACTTTTGGCTGTATTGAGTCTTCGTTGCTGCGCGCGGGCTAATTGATTAACGGTGAGCAGGGGCTACTCTTGGTTGCGGTGCTCAGGCTTCTCACTGCGGCAGCTTCTCTTCTTGTGGAGCATGGACTCTACGCGCATGGGCTTCAGTAGTTGTGGCACCTGGGCTCAGTAGTTGTAGCACGTGGGCTTAGTTGCTCTGCGGAATGTGGGATCATTCTGGACCAGGGCTTGAACCTGTGTCCCCTGCATTGGCAGGCGGATTCTTAACCACTGCGCCACCAGGGAAGTCCCCAGAGACATATTCTTTAGGAGCATTTCTAGGGGAAAAAATGTTATGTGGAACTCCTGACTCGATTGAGAGAGGATTGAAGATAAAAATATGACACGTCATTTTGCTTTGGACCAATTTGTCATCCAGCTAAATGTTGACACTAAGATACATTTTGAGGGGAAGTACTATGGCTTTCTAATTCATCCATCTAAAAATCCAGGAAAATAGATGGTTTCCTTAATAAACTGGATCATGTAACGTAAGATCCAAATGTTTTATAAACTTCTTGACCATTTTTCTGTTGTTGGCTTATTCCAGTGCTTTAGACAACATATTCAGTTAGCTTTACCACTGATCATGTTTTTTTGGTTGACATAAAATTACTTATTTCATTTTATTTTATTTATTTACTTTTTTGGCCATGGTATGTGGCTTGTGGGATCTTAGTTCCCCTACCAGGGATCAAACCCAGCCCTGGCAGTGAAAGCTCCAAGTCCTAACCACTGGACCACCAGGGAGTTCTCAAAGTTACTTCTTTTAAATTTCAAGATACACTCTTTAGTATTTTTATTTTTGTAAATATTTATTTATTTATTTATTTTATTTATTTCTTTAGGGTGCTCTGGGTCTTAGTTGCAGCACACGGACTCTTAGTTGTGTCATGCAGGCGGAATCTAGCTCCCCAACCAGAGATGGAACCCGGGTCCCCTACATTGGAAGCGCAGAGTCTCACCCACTGGACCACCAGGGAAGTCCCTTTAGTATTTTAAATGTTCTAGGATTTTATTAACTTAGTTGACATGATCCATATTATTCCTGATTTAAAATAATTTGGTCATGTTTCTTGTCAGTTTTTTATCATTTTAAATAAAATACCACATATATTTTATTTTTTCCCTTTTTTATAATTAATGTAGTTAAAGATGTTTAAAGAAGAATAACTTCCTGACAGAAAGTGAGGAGGTCAACATTCCTTGAGTTTACACCCTGGAATGGAATTTTCTGTCATTGACAATCTAGCACTTTCTGAATATGACCTCTGTCTGCCCCCACTTCCAATCTATTAAATCCCTTTAATCTCTCTAATTGGACAGCTGTCCCTACCACTTTATTGAGGCTCTTCTATGTAAAATCATCAGTTGATTTCATTTTATTGTGTCAAGTTATCTCTTCTTGGTTCTCTGTGTCCTGACTTCTCTGTAATTTTTATACAACTTTTTGTTTTAAAACTCTATTTAGCCTTTGATTATATGGCCCACATTTTCTACAGGCTCCTATAGCTTCTCCTTATGTGTTTTTTTTTTTCATGTTTCATTTGCTTTTTCGGTCCCTAAGATTTGTCCCCCATGATGTTGTTCTTGGCTGGGCTTTCTCCTAAACTGACTCCTTTGAGAAATTCATTTCTTCTTTTTAAGCCATCACCTCTACATGAATGATCTCAACTCAACTCAGATATCCTGGCTTCACTCACTCACTCACTCATCCATCTGTGAAATATTTATTAAATTCTTACATTGTGGCAGGCACTAAGTAAATAGATTGTGTTCCTCAACACTGTAAAAATACAACTCATAACCCTCTAGAGAGGTTATGAGACTAACTAGAAACTGTGACTAGCTAGAAGACTAGCTAGAAACTGTGAAGTTATTTTTGATGAACCTCTTTCTTCAATTCCTATATTCATTCTTTCATTAACTTTCATTTATTTTTAAAAAGTACCTTTTGAGCGATCAGTTTTTCTTACGGGCTTCAACATAATCCAAGTTGCCATGTCCCTTATACCTTGGTTATTATCTTTGCTTCCTAATTGGTCCCCTATTTTCTTCAGCTTGTACAGTAGTAATATTTCTTACTGCATCACTCTTACTGTTCATAAACATTACAAGCCCAAACATCTCCACCTGGTTTTTGAGGCTTACATAATCTAGACCTAGCATACCGTGTAAATTGTATTCCCAAGAAGCACTTTTCTTAAACAGCCAGAAAGTTTCCCCCCAGACATGTATTATTTTCACTTCTATGTTTTTGCTAATACTGGTTTTCTTATTCTGTGATTTATTTTTTTCTCTGTTGATGTTTTTCCCCTCCCAAATGGAACTATAAGCTCTTAGAAATCAGGATCTATTTTTAATTGTTATTGAATTTTATCTATTCCAAAATGCACATTTTTTCACACTATTAACTTCCCTGAAGTCAAGATGCATCTTAATTAACATCAATGATGTCAAACATTGTAACAATGTAATTGGCAGTACTTCCTCTTTCCTGGTGTTACATAAAATAATGGTGTGTCTTATAATCAATGGTATCTTAAATTTAATGAAATACCATTTTTTGGTAACTTCACAGCCGTTGGTGAAGTATTAAGCTCATTGCAGATACTCCATAAATGGTTGTTGGTTAATTTAGCTCCTGGTTATATGGTTTTGAACCACAGATGTGGCTGCAATAAAGATAACCTGCATATCCAGCATGTTACTAATTTCAAAAATGAAAGCAAAAATAGTTTTTTTTTTTTGGAGTGGAGGTAGAAAATGTAAAAAGGAATTAGACAAGTGTGTGGCACCTACCTTTTAAAAAATGTATATCACAAAAGATTGAACTTTGAATTTCTGAATTATATCTTAAGCTCTTTTGCTCCAGACTTTGGAAAAGACCTCACTTGTTTTGGGCTATATGAGATCCTTAAATATCACCACAGACATATAAATAATTAATATTTGGAAGGAAATACAGAAAGTTCCTGCTTCTGTTTTGTTGCTTCTTTTGTATTATTACTATAACCATGCATATATAAGCAAACTATGTTTTGTAATCAAAATGCTCCAGTAACAAATTCATATGAGGCATTGTATTCATAAAGAAAATTTGCATTCAAACTTGTTTTAACTGAACTAATTTTTAAAAAAAAATGTCTTTAAAAAGATTGCAAAGGGAGCAGTGTTATAACCATGCAAGGAATTTGGTATATTTCTGTATTCATTTCAGGCTGTGTCTGTGTTCTCAGTGAAATGCAGAATTGAGACTATTAACTCAGCCAAAAATTGTAAATGCAAAATGGATTTTTGATTATTTATAACTATTTTTTTACCCATATAAATCATATCTGAGATGATAAAGATTAAATATTTCCATGGTGATTTTATTATGTGATATGTCAGAATGTGTAAATGTAGTGGGATGAACGTGGGCCTTGGGATCCAACAGATCTGAGATTGAGTACAAGAGTCACTGCTTACTAGCTCTTTGCATTTCAATTACAGTTGACCCTTGAACAATGCAAGGTTAGGGGCACTGAGCCACCAAGTAGTCAATAATCTGAGTGTAACTTTACAGTTGGCCCTCCGTATCTATAGTTCCATATCCGGGGATTCAACCAACTTTGAATTGTGTAGTACTATAGTACAGTATTCATTGACAAAAATCTGTGTATAAGGGGGCCCTTGTAGTTCAAACCTGTATTGTTCAACTGTCAACTGTACTTTATCCAAAAGTGAGATTCTTGTGATGCTTAGAGATAATACTAGGAAAATGCATAGCATTTGGCATAGACACTTTAAATCTGTTAGGAGAGAGAAATTATATGGTGGGCATGGGAACAAATTCCAGGATATATTCAATTCACATGTTCCCCTTTTCCCCAGACCCCTTAGTCCTTGTAAGGATGTGCTCCCTCTTCCAGGACAATCTTTTACCAAACCTGTCCCAGGATAAGCAATGCCTCTTCCATGGGTGGGTTCCTACCTTCTTCTTCTGGCCTGGGTCTCCTAACAGTTTATTTCTTCTTTTTCTCCTGCCAGAACTCCAACTCTTCTGCACTCAGGCTAGCTTAATGAAAAGGAATTTTTCCCTTAAAGGACTTTTTAGATAACCATATAATGCAGTAGAACAAGCATTGGATACTAAGTTAAGAGACCAGGGACAATGAGTGATGTGACATTGGGCAAATCAGTTTACTTCTCTGGACCTTGGCTCCTCTTTTGTAAAATGAACAGCTAAGTGGGATAGAGTCTAAGAATCAGCATGTTAGTATACAATGCTATTGCAGGCATGTTAGTATTACAGTATTATAAGCAGGGACTGCAGCTATCAATCTGTAATCAACAATTCTACTCATCCATTACAGAATGATGTGGTGCAAAGAACATGGCTTTTTGAGTAAGATGGAACTGTGTTCAACCATCTTTGCTACTAGAACCTAACAAACAAATACAAACTCTGTGTCCAAAAATGAGACTAACTTGCACATTAAATGTCCTGCTCTGTAAAAATGTGGTAGATATTACTTCCCTCACTGGGTTGTCATGAAGATTGAATCAAATAATGTTTGTTTAGTGCTGGGACATAGCATCTGGTCTTGCTGAGGAGGCCTTTAATCTAGTGTAAGAGCTCAGTCTCCATCTCACCCATCACTATCAGCAGCATATGACACAGCTGATCACACTGTCCTTCTTGAAACACTTTATTTATACCCTCAAACCTCTATTTCTTTTCCTCCTACTTCCCAGATCTCTCCTTCTTTGTCTCCTTTTCTGGATCCTTCTCACCTTCCTGACCCCTAAATGAGGGCACATATCAGGCTTCTCTATCAACATTCACTACTAGATCATCTCATTCAGCGTCATGGCTTTAATTGGCATCTTTAAGCTGATTACTCCAGAACTTACATCTCCAGCAGAGATCTCTTCTATGAAGTCCAGATTCATAAATACAGCTTCCCACTTGACATTTCCACTTGGTAGACTAATAGGCATATTAAACTTAACATGTCCCAAACTGAACTTTTCATCTCCACACCACCCCTTTCTTGGTAAATGGAAAATCTACTTTTCAGTTACTCAGGCCAAAAAACTTTGGAATTATCCTAATTTTTCCCACATCTGTCTACGAATAAATCCTCTTGGCTTGGCTCTCATATATATCTAGCACCTGACTATGTCTTCCCTCCCCCTCTACAGCCATTCTAGCCCAAGTAACTGTTGTCTTCCATCTGGGCCAATGTAATAGCCTCCTAACAAATCTCCCTGCTTCCATTTTGCCCCCTCTCCTCACAGCAGCCAGGAAGATCCTTTTGCAGCATAAGCATAGTACCATGTCACTTATCACAGACTGGGTATCTCTGGAAGTGACTGAGGTAGCGTTTAGCACGCAAGACTTTTTTAAGGAGTGCTTTTGGGATCAACATTTGTAGAAGGGAATGGAAGGGTCAGGAGTGGACAGAAGTCAAGAGGTTATGCAGGTCCAGTGACAGTCTTGGCCAACCACATGTTGGCCTTTGAAGCTGGAAGGGCCCTTTAAAGTTGTCTCAAGTTGGGCTAAGATAGCCAGGCCTTTATATTCCCTCATCAATCAGTCTTGGTTATGGTCTGTTCCATGAAGGGTACTACCTCAGGCAAGGCAGCCCTCTGTAGCTGAGGCAGTCCCTGAAGGGATCATGACCAGTCAGCCAGCAGCACTCCCAGACAGCAGGTATTCATTGAACGGGGAAATGGGTAGCACAACACAGGATCCACGACTCCTCTGTTCTCTCTGGTGGCTTCCCATCTCACTCAGAATAAAATCTAAAGTCTTTACCATTTCTCTCTGACCTCCTCCTCTCCCACTACTCTTCCCTTCAATCACCCTCTGAAGCCACATTTGCCACCTGGCAGTTTCTTAAACCTCCCCAACTCTTACCTCTCACCAGTATACTCCTGTCTTAGCACTTGTGGTTCCTTCCACTTGCAAAGCTCTTGTCCCAGGTATCTACAGAGCTGGCTCCTGCACTTCTTTCAAGTCTCTGTTCAAATTTCACTTTATCAGAGGAGCCTTCTCTCACCAACCTATAGCGAATAGCACACTGCCCTTTCACTCTGTTACCTTATTTCACTTAGTTTTTCTTTTTAGCTCTTATTTCATGACCTAACATAGCTATATTTGATTTATTTATTGACTGTCCATGTCCTCCCTCCATTTGGATATAAGTTCCAGAAAAGAAGGGACTTTGTTTTTATTCATTGTTGTATCACCAGGGACTGTAACAGTGCCTGGCACATGGTAGATGCTCAATAAATATTTGTTAACTACAACTATTTTGGGGGCAGGGAGTATTCCATAGTAAACAAGAGCTAAGGCATTGGATGGAAACAAACCTAAATTTTACCTGTGGGTCTAAACTTATGATCTGTGAAATGTAGGATATGTTATTTGCACTCTCTGCATTTGAGTTCCCTCAGCTGTAAAATGTAGATGATTTAATACTATATACATAATAAATTTGTGATGAGAGCAAATGGGATAATGTGTGTAAAACATCATTAAGCACCTGACATATAACACTAAGAATCTAAAAACTGCTTATAAGCACAGGACCTAGCATGTAGTATGTGCTCAATAGCTGGTAAATTTTTTGATCATTTTATGATCAGAATTTATCATTTTGTGATAAATACACGGAATGATATATGAGAGTTAGAGTTGTTTTTGATGAACACGTGGTGGTTTAAATGATGCAAAAAAGTTCTTCAGTTCTTCATTTTAGAATGCCCTGTAGCTAGTCTGGGCTGATTTATCACTCTTTTCAATATGGAGAAATTTGGTTTATTTTAAGTCAGTTTCAACAACAACAAAAATTTTAATAAATTGTTGTGAATAAGTGTTCTCTAAGTGCAGCTTCACTTTATACATGTGTTTATACATTGTGTCTAAGCCCATATAAAATTGCATTTTAAGTGGGGTAAGAAAATTTTCTATTTAAAGGAATCTTGTGACTTCTTTGGTAAAACATATCATCCTTTTCTAATCAAAATCGTTCTATAATTGATCAATTTTGTAAACTTGGATGTTTGCATCCCCAATTTCTGAAATTATGTATGAAAAGACTTGCGGCCAATGCCTCTCATAAACAGAGTGTATATTTATTGCATGAAGACTTCTTCTGCAGTTTTACTGATAATGAAAATGTAGGCGAGAAGTTAGGGGAAAAAATGTACTAAGCTCTTATTAACCTGCAATATAGGAACATAATTAGAAAATTACTTTTGCAGGTTTCATTTAAATTGTAACCTTGCAAGTCTGCACAACAGTTTTTTGTTTATGTTTTTAATCTAGTAAATGTTCCTCTTGGCAATAACATCAGAAAGAAAGAGTGTGAAACACATAGGAAGCGAGGAATAACTTTCAACGTCTTCTGTAGCCCCCCGGATTAGCCGAAAAGCAGGCGGATAGGCACGGTTCTGCACAGTAGGAAGGTTTGCACTGTGACTCCGCAGCTGTGCTAGAGCAGGAGGGATACCCAGGTCACCACAAGCAACACCGATCGAGCATATCCAGAAAACCACTGCTTTTAAGGAGAGAGGAAATGTCAGCCTTCTCTCCCATTAAGTCTTATATTTTATCATTGGGTGTGAATAATAAAGCTAGCTTTAAATAGCAACAGTAAGAAAACTCTTTGAAGGGTAATTAATTTTCGACCAACCGGAAGGAGAAACAGCATCCAATCGGCGCCCGTTTCTCAGTGGCCAATCAGATTTCCCCTTACATTGCAGCGCTGGGAAAAACGGAGCTGGACCCTTGTGACTCCCAGCGTGTGGCTGATACAGTTACCTGCAGGACAGTGAACTACTGAGGCTGCATTTGTTACTTGAACATTAAGAGACTAGCAGTTCGGTCGTTCACTGTGCTGGCTGGATTTGCTTGTGTTTGTTCTTAGCCACTGCTCATGTAATGCACTCCCTTAACCAGGAAATTAAGGCCTTCTCCCGGAATAATCTCAGGAAGCAATGCACCAGGGTGACAACGCTAACTGGAAAGAAAATTATAGAAACATGGAAAGATGCCAGAATTCATGTTGTGGAAGAAGTAGAGCCGAGCAGTGGGGAAGGTTGTGGTTATGTGCAGGACCTTAGCCTGGACCTGCAAGTTGGTGTTATTAAGCCATGGTTGCTCCTGGGTGAGTATATTGATTTGCCACTAAGTTATTGAGTTCATTTAACTATATTAATTAACGTTTTCCTCCCTAATAATAATAGTCTGTACTATCAGCTAAACTGCTGGAAAATTGAAATGTTTCCTTTTTCGGATATGGAACTTACACTAGCTAGCTACACTAGCTAGTCAGGGATGTTTCTGCTCCACTATATACATAAGAGGCATAGATTCTAGTAACACATAGCACCTGGTATTTGAATTTTATAAAAGCTTTCTTCCTGTTTTTCTAACTTCTCTGGAGGATAACACATTGATGTTGTATTTTCTTGGATAATAAAAGGATATAGCCTTAAAGATTATCAAAGTAAAAAGAATGCTTTTATTAGGCAAAACTACAAGTGACAGGGGTTGAAGTTATAGAAAAGTTAATATTTCAAAAGGCAAATGCTTTTTTGCCTGCTCTGGGGTTGCAAACCATATGGAGTGCATGCCTCCTGTGGCCACATCTGTTCATGGTGTCTGTTTTTGTAGTGTTAAGGAGAAGGTGGACTGATATTTTATAGCTATGAATCTGATGGTTTATGATTTCCTGTATTACGGAAAATACAGATTCCCTATACAAAGCATAATCCACAAATAACAAATGAAGCACAGTTATAAAAGTACAAGCTTGTTAGCTTGGCAAGAATATGATACGATATTCTTAAAAAATAGTCAACAGTGTTTTAAGTAGGTTTGAATTATTTTTGATTTGTGAATAGAGAAATTAAGACTTGGAAAATCAGTGATTTGTTAGTATTTATACAGCCAAGCCTCTCCGGAGTAAAAAGAGCACTGAATTGGGTGTCAGAAATGGCCAGGTATTATGTGGAGTGCACATAGCATCTCACTCCTTTTAAAAACTCTGTGAAGCAGGGATCATCAGCTCCATTTTACAGATGGGAACCGGATTTAAGATTGGTTAAGTAACTTGCACAAGCTCAAGTCTGATACACTCCGGCTCTCCATTGTTACATAGACTGACTCAGGGAGTCCAGGCTTTTAGCCATGCTCTACGTAAAGCTAGATGAGCTAGTGAAAGTCATTTATTCTATTTGGTCCTCCAGAAAAGCCATCTGTAAAGCTGAAGTAACAGTATGTGCTTATCTTATAGGGTTGTCCTCAAGTTGGAAAAGGTTTTTGAAACATATCAATTGCAGTATACATATGAGTTGTTATTGTATTATGTATTATATGAATTGTTACATGACCTGTCTTTTCACCAAATAAATATATCCAATTAGTTTCTGCAGCCCTGTGAAAAAATGAAGTGGGTCATTTAGCTAGTCTGGAAGGTGCACCCAGGATTTGCACAACATTTCTAGGAGAGGAAATAAGGCACATGTTTTGGTTATTTGGCTTCCATTGTAGTAATAATGGTTTAAAATAATTATGGTAGAATTAAAAAATATCATCCACCCTTTCAGAGTTTTCATGAACTTCACTTATTTTTTTATCTAGACTTATGCAAAGTGAGCTGATCAAGGTAGTGTTCTCAGATTGGCATTGGAACCCTTCCAGGATCTTGAGCGAGTGCTGGGAGGGACTTCTGAGACTAGTCCTTATATGGTCGCCTCTTTGGACCAGGAAATGGGATAATTTCATCAGGTACAACCTCCTTTCTTCTGAGAGGTAGATAGACCTTCTTCTGCCCAGTTACAAGCGACTTATTCTGAGGGACCTATGGATGGTTACATCTAAAGTTCTTCCACGTGAATGATGCAGGGGTTGTTTCTAGGTTGCTTCAAAGAGCTTCCTTCATCTATTCAAAGCAACACAGCTCCCACCTAGCACTACATGAAATTAAATTTTGTTTTGGGTGGGAAATAAAGAAAATAGAAAGCTGTCAAAATATAATGTCTTTTTCAGTTAGCTCATAAATTCACCCAAGCTTCTGCATTTCAAAAA
The DNA here is from genome assembly GCF_937001465.1 of Orcinus orca. Lineage (NCBI taxonomy): Eukaryota > Metazoa > Chordata > Mammalia > Artiodactyla > Delphinidae > Orcinus > Orcinus orca. The sequence goes on from NC_064565.1 coordinate 70,423,886, forward strand.
TCTTACATAGGCCCTTGAACTACCTAACAAGTTGATAAAAGATCTTAGTCATTGAATATTTTTGTCCTAGGTTTTGCAAATTATATTTTTACAACAAAAATCACTAGGACTTTTCTTATATCCAACTTGATTTGTAAAAGTGAAAAATTCCATTTCTCTTGGGTAGTTAAAAGGGTACAGTTATTTCTTGTTATGTCCATCCTGTTAAGAAATCCCAACTGGTAACATTTTGAGATCTTTGCTTCAATTCTAGGTGAAAATCTTGGGATCCTTTATAAGGTTGTAGAGGATTTCTGATATCCTGGAAGCCCAGTATTTTTAGGAGGCAAATAATACATTAAATTTGTATAGCTCTTAATTTTGTAAAATTCTTTCACAAATATTATTTTACCTTATCCTTATAGGAATTTATGCTCCTATTTCTATCCATTTATGAATGTTTACTCCTACAAATTTTCTCAAAACATTTCTCTTTGGAATATTATTTATTTCCCTTTTCAGTAATGTAATAATATCTTTTTGGTTTATTTCAGTAATAATTTTTTTGTTTAATTTTTTGATGATGAAAATAGAGATTTGTAAATCAAGACATGCTGCACCAGAATTTATGCAGTATTTAGTATTTTCATTAAAAAAGATCTCTTAAAAATAGAAACAGGATTCTGGAGATCTTACGTAGCCTATTTTTTATGATACATATATTATGATTGCAACACATTGAACTTGTTAGAAGACCCAACTCCAGTAGCACGTAATATACTTTCTAAATCAGTTACTTCATCTGTAATATTTCCTTAATAATTCTTGGCCAAGGTCTTGAATATTAGTGGTTTGTGTCATTGTAAAATATAACTGTAAATTATTATTATTATTATTAGACTTCTTTCTTTAGTTGTAGTCCTATTTATCAACTTCTTTTTCTGTTATTTAAAAAATTGCCATACTGTTAAAATTGATTTGCTATTCAGTTCTATTAAGTTTAACACAATTATAGATCCATGTTGCCACTGTTAAAATCATAAAATTATTAAAATTGATATTTGTTTTAAAATCTCAATTAAGATAGTTCATAAAAGGATAACATTCTGCTTTTTCAAAACAAAGATTTAAATAACACATTGTTATAATGATTTATAGTGTTTATTTCTTTTAACGATAAGTGTTTTTCCAACAAAATTTTAACGCAAGACTGCAACACAAAGCAATCATTTAAAATTGGAGAATAGCTGATGTTTATGTCTAGAATTTAGAGAGAATTAACGTGAACTGAATACTACCAAGTATTAGATGAAACATACAAGCCAATTACCTGAAGTCCATTTGTGCTGACTAAAATTATTCCCCCACACTATTAAAACTCATGTAATTTTCCTATTGTTTGAAAAGGCAGTGATACAAGTTGATTTTTGGTCTCAAGAACACTAAATTTGTACCAATATATTCATATTCTGGAAGTCATTTTCAAAATATAGCAGCCAACTCTGGAATATAACTGACCTGTTCTGTTTGGTGTGTGTGTGTATTTAATGGAAATAATGAAAATATACAGGTTTGATAAATATAATAATGACAGTTTGGGGTAAGAAAAGAAAGAATTTCATTCATGCATGTTTCTTTTTTTTTTTTTTTTGCTATTTTAAGAAATAGGCCATGTAGAATTATTATTTAAAAGATAACATGCATATTAAACTACCAAATTTCAGTTAACTTATTTGAACCCATTTCTCCCCCTGGAGATGAATAGGACTTCCTACAGAAAACTGAGAAATTATTTTTAAATTATGAAGTATTTCATATGTGTAAAAAATTACAGACTACACTATAACAGACAATTACATATCCACCATCCAGCTTTAACAAATGTTAATATTTTGATAGGCTAACTTTTAAGTAAAGTTGAATGTAGACTCAGTAAGGAGCCTGTGAGCTTCGTATTACCAAGAGAATATTGGCCAACCAGCATACTTGCTGGCCCTCCACCTACCTAAAGTCACATAATAGAAGCTGGCAGATTTCCCAGGTGGATAAGGTGAGAAAAGTGTTGTTTATAGAAATGGAACCTAATTCAGGAAAGTAAAATACTTGAAATCTTAATATAATAAATGCCCTATTTTTTCAGTTGTGTCACTCACTTTATTTTAACTAGTTGTTCTCATGTATAATAACCTTGCGTATTACCTAGAGTCATTTTCCAAGTGTGAGAGCTCTAGAAAGCCAACTTTGACAGGAAGAAACTGGAAAAGGATACAGCCCTAGTGGTACACAGAACGTGGGTGGAATTCAATAGACCAGCAGTGTTTGCTCTAAGCTACTGGGTGTTCCCAGACCAGCTGGCACTAAATCATTTTGTGGGTGTCTTTTTTAAAATATCCTTTTTTAAGTTACAAAAGAAATAGATATTTATTGTAAAAAGTACACATGAGCGTAAAGAAAAAAATCACCTATAATCCTACTGTTAACATTTTATTCTGTATACTTCCTGTCCATTTTTAAGCATATACATAGTTTTTGTTTTTACAAAAATGGTTGATGTTTTGTAACCTGCTTTTATCACATAATATATTGAGAATATATTTCCATGCCATAAATATTCTTCTACATTTCTCATTTCAAAGGGCTGTATATATTTTCACTACATAATTGTACTATCTTTAATATAACCCAACCCCCATCATTGGGTTTGGTTGGTTTTTTTGTTTGTTTTGTTTTTATAGAGTTTATTTTGTATTACAGACAACACTGTGAAGAACATCCTGATAGCTAATCTTTGCAATATCCAGGACTTTTAGGAAGAATTCCTACAAGTCAGATTTCAGAGTCTAAGAGTATATATAAGATGAATATTTTTTGATGAATATTCCTGAATTATCTTTCAGAAAGTTGGACTGAGGTCCTCCCAAGTTGCATTTCTTAAAATAAATGAATAGCTAACAGAGTTGTTGCAAAAATTAGATTAAAAGTCAGGATGATTATTTTTATATTCAAGGTGATGTTATTTATTTCTTATAGGGTCACAAGATGCTGCTCATGATCTGGATACACTGAAAAAGCACAAGGTAAAAAGAAATGCTTCAGGTCTGGCACTGTGTATAGGAAGTATTTTCATTGTTACATTTATTTAGGAAAAACTGCATAGGTCCATTTCAGAGTTGGATTGGTGAGATTTGGCTATCATTTTAATAAAGTTACAAAAATTATTGCACTTAATTCAAATATGTGAATTTGTAATCCATCTTTCCAGTTTTATTTTCTCTCAATCTCCCTTTACTTTTCCTCATGAAACTGACTTTGGAGGCACTTCTTCCTGCTTCTGCTTATGTAGTTCCTCTGTGTGGAATAGACCTTCCCCTCTTCTCTTCTTGTCCAAGATTTACCCATGCCTTGAGTCCCAACTCACATACCACTTCTTCCCCAATGCTATCTCTTCCCACCTTCCCCCACACAACTGATGTGATTTATTACTTATTTCAATATTTACTGAAAAAAAAAATTATCCATCAACTATTTTGTTAAGCACGATTTCAGGGTCATGGAATTGCTGTGGTTTGAGGAATGCAAAAGGTTCTTGTTCACATGAAGTTTATGATTTGAGGGGCAGAGAGGGAAGAAAGACAAATAAGCAGCTACAGTACAGTGTATTGTATGTGTTGATGGGGATGTGCAGGTGCTATGGGAGAGCATAGGAGATGATGCCCTTAACCCATGTTTGTTTGGGTTGGGTTGGGGATAGTAAGGTCAGGGAAGTCTTCCTGGAGGAAATAATATTGAAGTTTTGCTCTGAAGCGGGTGAGGAGGGAGCAGACAGAAAAGTGTTCAGATAGAAGAAATGGCTCTGTGAAGGCCCAGAGACAAGAGAAAGGCTGATGCTTTCAGGAACAGAAAAGAAGTTTAGTAACCCTAGAATAGTGTGAGAAAGAAGGGTACCAAGAGACAAGGCCAGAGAAGTAAGCGTGAGTCAGATCACAAAAGTCCATGTAAGCCAGAGTAAACTGTTTGGAATTGATACAAAAGACAGTGGAAAGCCTTTGAAAGGCTTTATGGAGGGAAGTAACAGGATCAAATTTGCATTTTAGAAAGATGGATGGTTAGAGGCAGTGTGGAAAATAGGTTGGAGGATTGCTCAAGCTAGAGATGGGAAGACTAGTTTTGAGGCTGTTGCAGCAATCTGAAAAAAGATGGTGGTAGCTTAGATTAGGATTCAGTGGGGGTAGAGAGAAGTGGATGGATTTGAGGGGTTTTTAAGAGGGTAGAATTCTCAAAAGTTAATGATTGACTACTTGCAGGACAGAGTAGAAGGGGGGGGTGAAGTTGAGAAAGAAGGAGGAGTCAGAGGTGATATTCAGCTTTCTTGGGTTACTAAGTAGGGTTGGTGTCGTCCCATGAGATAGGGAACAAAGTAGGGAGGAGCAGGTTTTGCAGGAAAAATAACGAGCTCAATTTTGAATAATTTAAATTTCAGGTGCTGTGGATAATCTCAGTAATGTTATTCAATAGACAGTGTGGGTATATGGGGTCTGAATTCAGGAGAGAGGTAAAAATAGAGATTCAGGAATCTTCAGCTTATAAGTAGTGATTTAAATTGTTGGAGTAAATGAAATCACCTGGGGCAAGGTGAGCAGAGAAGAAGGCCTACACCAGAACCCTGAGTAATACCAACCTATAGGGAATAGTCAAAGGAAGAAGAATCTGCAGTGGGAAAGGAGGTACTGTAAGAGTTTGTAGGAAAGTAAAAAAATTGTGGTGTCATGGAAGCCAAAGCAGAGTTCTGTGGAGGATAGAGTCAGCGGTGTCAGATGCTGCCCAAAGTTTAAGTATTGTTGGGACTGAATTACAACAGTTGGACTTTAGAACAAAAAGTTGTTAGTGACTTTAGTGGGAACAGTTTCATTTGAATTGGAGGCCCAAGCCAGATTTCAAAAGATTGAGAGGTGGAGGAAATGATCACACCAAAAAAGGGCAGAAGAGAGCAGGAAGACCCATAGGTGATGAGATCAAATGAGGGAGATGGGAGAGTTTTGAGCGTGTATAAAGCTGATGGTAGAGAAAGGAATTGAAAATACAGGAAAGCAAGAATTGTGGCTAGAGGGCCAAGAAAGTAGAAGGCAGTGTGACCCCAAACACAGGTGCCAGAATGAGCCTCATAAAGGATGTGGGAGCACATCATGCTCTGTATTAAGAAGGTAGAAGGAAAGGGTGAATGCAGGTGTAGGCGAAGTTGTTAAATTTGATGGTAAGATTTGATGGAAAGTGTTCCTATGTGATGACTTGTCTTTTTACTGTAAAATGGTAAGTGAGGTGATCTACTGGGAGTTGGGAAGAGGTGGTAGGGTTGAAAGTTATTAGGAGAGTAGGGAATGTTTGAAAGAGCTGATATGGGGAATGAGGGAGAGAGCCTACTAGGGAAATATAGTTGCTAAGCATCACTAAGGTTCAAGAGAGGTTGGCTGTCATGAGCTAATGGTGGCATGAACTGCAGTATTGTGTGAATTTTTTCCAGCCGTGCTTAGCAGTCTGGGTATAGAGGGGACTTTTACCAGTCAGGTGCAGGGGAGGTAGACCATGGACTATAAGCTGAATAACAAAGGAAGTGAAGGCAAGAGGGGGCTGATAGATAAAATAGAAAGATCAAGGAGTTGATGGTTTTTGTGAGGTGTAGAGGGAATAACTGAGTGGAAGATGGAAAAATAAGAGTGGGATACCTGAGTTAATGGTATCAGAGCTGGATCAGTCCTGGGCATTGGTCTTGCAGAGGTGGTGAAGGAGAGTGGTGATGAAGGTCATTGGCGATGAGGTCGTCAGGGACCTGTTAAACCCAAGTGGAAATTGATGTCACCCAGGATAATGGTAGGACATGGGGTAGGACCCAGAAAACTGAGGGTCAGGTGCCCAAGGAATGCAGGGTATAAGATGGAATAATCAGCTTGTATGAATCTCAAAAGAGCAAGGATTTTTACTGGAGGGTGGAAAAGAAGTGATTTGAAAGAGGCAGGGAGTAGCCAAAAGAATGCAATCCTGCCTCTCACCCACGATGTAAGTGGGGTGCTAGGCCCTTTTCTAGTTGCAGGAGACATAGAAATGAACAAGCAGTAAGGTCCTTGATTTTAAAATATATTTTCAGATGAGAATACATTCTCTGAAAGAATTGAAACAAGGCAGTGAGAGGAGTGGCAGGGGAATAGGCCTCTGAGGGTATTATATTTCAACTGAGACCTTAGGACAGAGTCAGCTGTGCTTAAATCAGGGAAAGAGCCCTTAAGGCTGACAGAACAGCAAACGTGGAGGCTCTTGCAAGGAACAAGTTCAGTGTGTGTTCCTCCCTTCTGGTCTCATAACACTTTGTTCTTCACCTGTAGCTCTTAGCACCTCTACTTTTTATTATTACTGTCGGTGAACATGTTTTCCCCTCTATTATTCAGCAGACTTCTAGAGGATTAGAGACCCTGTCCTACTCATCTTTCATCCCACAGCTCTGAGAAAAAAATTTGATTAAATTGAGGCTGAAAATTTTATGTGATAAACACTTGCAATTAATTTCTTCAAGGAAATAAATACTAACGAATTCATTAACTAACTTGATATGTTTACTAGTCAATGTACTTTTTTGTGTTTAAATTGGACTCCCCTTGTTTTATTATAATAATAACTGCCTGACAATAAGAGACAATGGCCTGAAATTGCATAAGGGTATGAGAATGACTGTATATCCTGATAGGCACCCTCTTAGATCAATATTTCAACATAAGTAGAACATGTTTTAGAGTCTTGCTTACATAAATAAATTAATATTTCTCAGGGTAAAAATAGAAATTAGAAAAACTGATAAATCTTTTCATTGGCAAGTGTTTTATTATCTAGCCCCTGTTATGATACACTAGTTCCAATTCACTTTCATCCTGGTGATGTGAACCCAGCTGCTGTTTAAAAGAGCATTCTGTCTCTGTATAAAAGATCCTGTTAGATGCCTGGAAGAAGCAAAAGTAAGCTGAGCAGCTGAATAGAGGGTTTCTACAAAATCTTAAAGATGCTGTAAAACAAAATTATTGATTTAAATGCATGACACATTTCAAAGGGATTTCTTGGGGTTTAAGTAGAGTGCAATAACTAATAGAAATTCTCTTGTGGCAGATCATTTCAGAAATTTCTATAGGAATTTCATTATAATGTTTAGATATGGTAGTAAGAGTTGTTTTATTAGTAAGGTACTCATTGAGTGCCTGGTGTATGCCCAATAAAGCATGAAGGAGGATAGAAAACTAAGTGTAACATAAAATATTCCAAGTTGTTTACTGCAGCACTGTTTATAATAGCAAATTTATTGAAAACAACCCCTATTTCCATAAGTAGGGAATTGGTTAAATGACCAATAGTCCACCCACATGATGGAATACTATATAGCTTTTTTTTTTTTACATCTTTATTGAAGTATAATTGCTTTACAATGGTGTGTTAGTTTCTGCTTTATAACAAAGTGAATCAGCTATACATATACATATGTTCCCGTATCTTTTCCCTCTTGTGTCTCCCTATATAGCTTTTTAAAAGAGCACAAAAAAAATGGTCTCTAGATACTGATATGAAAAGATCTCCAGGACATTTTTAAAAATTAATTAATTTACTTATGGCTGTGTTGGGCCTTCATTGTTGCATGCGGGCTTTTCTCTAGTTGTGGCGAGTGGGGGCTACTCTTCGTTGCGGTGCACGGGCTTCTCACTGCGGTGGCTTCTCTTGTTGCGGAGCACGGGCTCTAGGTGTGCAGGCTTCAGTAGTTGTGACGTGTGGGCTCAGTAGTTGTGGCTCTCAGGCTCTAGAGCACAGGCTCAGTAGTTGTGGTGCACGGCCTTATTGCTCTGAGGCATGTGGGATCTTCCCGGACCAAGGCTTGAACCCATATCCCCTGCATTGGCAGGTCCAGGACATTTTTAAATAGGGGGAAAAACCCAAGGTGTTGCCTTTGTGTAAGAAAGGGAGTACATAAAATATTTGCATAAAGATACTCTAAAAGAATATACAAGAAACCAACAAAGATGGTTACCATATGGGTGGGAGATGATGGAGTGGAAAGAGGGTGAGAGCAAGACTTCTTAATGTTTCTTTTTTTTATATAATGTTGTGATTTTTGAACTAGTTCAAAAGATAATTTTTTGATAATGCCTAAATGTGAGGATTAAGTGAGTTAACCTGTATGCCTAGCACATACTACGTACACAGTAAAGGGGCTATTCTTATTATCCCTATTATAAAGGGCATCACAAGGTCAACCATTGTTAGGACCCCTGTAACTGCATTTTGGAAATATGCTTGATTACTTGAAGGGTTTTAGGCTAGGTCCCCATCACCATCACCACCATGACCTGAGACTCAGTACAGTTCTTTTCAAGCGTGATCATTCAATCAATATATATGTAAGTTGCATTTCCAAGCAGCTAAACTACCTAGACGTTGGGTAGTTTAATGATCCACAATATTTGTAAAGCACTTTTACCTTTCAACAAGTTTCCCCAAGATTCTCATTGGGTCGTCTCTGTAATCCTGTGATGTATAGGGAAGCTATATAGATACAGATATATTCTGTAAGTGGTCAGACCTCATTTTTGGTCTTTTGGGAATGCAGAATATAGTTCTAAAGGTAAGGCAAACACATCAATATTATAAAACATTGGCACATCTATTAATTCAGGGCAGAATCATGTAGTCCTGGCCAGAAGTCCACTTGGAGTGAGAGAGTAGCTTGGCACAGTCAGGTGGGACTTCACTGGGGAAAGCAGAAGGACATTTCAGACTGTATCTTCTAAAACTGTTCTTCCCTTCTTTCTAGGTTCTTCCATCTCCTCTCTATGTAAGAGTCTCTCTTGAGAAGATCTGAGGTTTTTTTCTGTTTTCTTCTTTCCACAAGGCAGTTAAGTTAGTAAATAGCCTGTGGCCTTCTCTTCATGAGGCCTAGTTCCCTGAGTGTCTTAATACTCTTTGGATTGTGGACCACAGAAACCTGAGCGAGGAAAGAGAATGTGTATGATGATTTAGGGGGCTCTCTGGAACCTGAGGGAAGAGAGTGGCCATGCCAAGAATAGAAGGCCATCCAGGACAGCCTCTCTCTCCTCCGGCACATGGCCCCTATCTGCACATCTGTGTTGTTCTTCTCATTTGGGAGCAGAGATCTTTCAGCTTCCCTGAGCACTTACTAGAAAACGGCTGTTCTTAAATCTCCCGAGTTTGTGGATCATTCTAGCTGTCTCACACACCTATTTTTTAAATTCCTTGAGATAATCTGCTCAGTCTAGCTTAAGTCAGGCGTCCACCCGAAACCAATTAGCTGTGCTGAGGGAAGGAGTGGGACACAGCCAGAGTCATAGCTGGGAGAGTAGTGGGGGCAAGAGAGGCAGGCTGGGCAAGTACTCTAAAATATGATGAGATACAAGAAAATACCAAGGTCAGGCAAACCCTAAGATCCAAACTAAGAGAGACAATAAGTTCAGTGAGAAGCATGTCCTGATAAGAAACAGGGACTCATATTTCTGGTCTGTTTAGCCTTTGGATTCTCTTAATAGACTTTCCACATGGCTCCTTCCATTTGCTTGGTGGACTCCAGGAAAGGAGCCTGAACGTATAGATGGATGAGGAGGTTGCTTATGTGTGCCATTTAAAAGAAAATCTTTCATGACCATCCCACCTTTCAACCAGACTAATTCATCAGAATTTCCGGGTTTGAGACCCTGTGGCATTGATATTTTTAAAACGCTTACTGATGGTTCTAATGTGCAGCCACACTTGAGAACCACTGTACTTACAAAGAATACAAGAGGAAAATAGGGAAATAATTATTGAAAGGGAAGTGGTGTGCTACTGATGCACTTCCCTTACGTCAGTTTTTATGTGGACATTAATTGATTTATTCAATAAATATTTTAAGTACTTTCTGTGCTAAGGTCACTGCTCACTCACAATGCTTACTTACAATAGTGAGTAAGCTAAACCTGGTCCCTGCCCTCATGGAGTTTCTAGTACAGTGAGGGAAATAAACAGACTCTCAGTGGTAAGGGCTATAATGAGGCAAGTAGAGGGTGCTTTGGGGGTATATAGAAATAGCACTTCTGGTAAGGGATGAGGCAGTCAGAAAAGGCTTCCTGAAGGAAGTGTTATTGAGTCATGCTTAAATTGTTTATTCTTGTTACAGCTCTCAACATCTCAGTCTCTGTTTAATTAACCTAATTCATGAGAATTTTTAAAAATCATCCTTTTTTTTCTCTTTAAGGTGACTCATATTCTCAATGTTGCATATGGAGTTGAAAATGCTTTCCTCAGTGACTTTGTATATAAGAGTATTTCTATTTTGGATCTACCTGAGACCAATATACTGTCTTATTTTCCAGAATGTTTTGAATTTATTGAACAAGCAAAAATGAAGGTAAGTTTTTTTTTTTAATTAATTAATTTATTATTCATTTTTAGTTGCATTGGGTCTTTGTTGCTGTGCACAGGCTTTCTCTATTTGCGGTGAGTGAGGGCTACTCTTCATTGTGGTGCGCGGGCTTCTCATTGCAGTGGCTTCTCTTGCTGTGGAGCACAGGCTCTAGGTGCACGGGCTTCAGCATTTATGGCACATGGGCTTAGTAGTTGTAGCTCACGGCCTCAGTAGTTGTGGCTCGCGGGCTCCATAGTGCAGGCTCAGTAGTTGTGGTGCATGGGCTTAGTTGCTCTGCCACATGTGGGATCTTCCCGGACCAGGGCTCGAACCCGTGTTCCCTGCATTGGCAGGTGGGTTCTTAACCACTGCGCCACCAGGGAAGTCCGTAAGTTTTGTTTTGATCCACAGTTCTTCAGAAGCAGATATTTTAAAATATGGGTCCATCATCCAATATTTACTCTTTCTGTAATGAATATGTAGAGAACAATTATGAAATTTCCCCTTCAACAATATTTCATTAATTCCTACAACTATTTAGTTTTCCAGTTGCTCTTTTTTCAGTGAAATATTTACTTTTAACTTTAATTTCTCATATTCCTATGGCTTCCTGAGAAATATTCGGATTTAAAATTTTCTGCTTACTGAATTTTCCTGTGTACATAGGTATTGCGTTGGCCCAAAAATTCTTTCCGGTTTTTGGTAAGATGTTATGGAAAAACCCGAACGAACTTTTTGGCCAAACCAATACGCAGGTTTCCTTTGATAGTTTCTAACCACCTGCCCTCTGACCACTTTGCAAGGTAATCAGGTGGACTGTGGGATAGAGGCTGCTCTAGTCCTGTTAGTGTATTTATGAAGATTAATATTCCTGAGATTGTATAAAAATGCTGATCAGAAGCTGTCCATTGGTTCTCTGACTTTAGAAGACCAACAAAAAATACAATACTTCAATCTTGGTACTGATCCAAGGCAGGGCTTCTAGGCTGGCTGTTACCAATAATTATACCTCGAAATGACATCATTTTTAGTCAGTATATAATTCTTACAAAATTTATGTTAGATAAATAGATGGGAATGTAGAAGCACTACAGAGAAAAGTTAACTGTCCTGGAGCACCCGACAATTAATGACAGTTAATAGAATCCAACTTAATTAAATTCTGATGATCTCCCTTCTACCTTATCTCTTTCCCTCTCTCTCTTCCTTCCTTTCATTTAGTAATATTTATTGAGTGCCTTAGGTGCCCAGCACTCTTCTCGATACCCTTCTCTAGATTACCGGAAAAATGTAACACTTTTCTACCTTATTTAATAGCAGACATTTGGATGAAAGAAAAGGAGGAGATTTTCTAATTCAGAGCCTAGTATTGGCCAGTCTGTTCTCTTGTGAAAAATTTTACAGACTCTAGATTGTCACATTCCAGTGTGCCAGCTAACAGTGTTAGAAATAGAAGTGACAATGTTTCTGTATTAGCTGCTTTCCTAAGGAGATGTAGAATGTACGTTAGACGGTAAAGGAAAAATGTAGACATCATCCATGTTCATATTAGAAGATATGCACATGTTGCAAGTAAAAAGTGAAATGGGTAATAGTTAAGAAAAATGGTCCTTAGTTTGTGTTTCCCAAAAAACAGAACCTGAACCAAGGATTAAGAGCTGATGCTTCCTTTGAGAGGTGCAATCCCTAGGCAGTGAGAGTGAGAAGAAAAGGAAGTGACTCAGGTAAGGATGAGAAGCAATGTAAGATGATGTGTTTACCTTGCTTAACACAACTTCACAATGAGCTGACAGCGAAATAGCTGGGTACTTGGTAGGGTGGTACCCAAGAAATCCCCAGGCAGGGAGTCCAAAGAAACTGCACCTCAGTAGATTTTGGGAGGGAGGGAAGAGAGAGAATTTATCTGCCTGGCCATCTGTCAGCTTCTATTTCCCATTGGTCAAAGTTTACCCATGGAGAGGTTACTAACCTCACAATTCCAGGTTGTAGCACCCCACCCCTTCAGCAGCCACCTTGAAGCCAAACCCAATGCCCTGTGGTGTGACTTGCCATCCAAGTTCAGAAGAAGCAAGAAAATCCAGAACTCAGGGTGTACCTATGCAGAGACTGCCATCGGGGAAGAGCCAGGTGTTCTTAGGCAAGCAAAACTTAATAGGCTTAAAGGCACAATAGGCAGTCAGCCACAGAGGTTGTAGTTGAGGTGGAGCAAGCTGAGGGTGAGATGATGGCATCAAAGGAATCTGAAGAGATGCATAAAATGTTTCTGCTACAAGATGTATTTGAATTCTGTAATATGTTCTAATTTCTCAAGCCTTATGTTTTTCACTGAAATCTTAGCCTCAGCCAATATTTCCTTACCCTGAAAACTCTTTATTGTTTAGATTAATACATATTTAGTTTTAGCAATAGAAGTCTTGAATTTTCTTCATTTTTTTCTAGAAGAAATCTCTTCATGATTTTGCCTATTGTATGTGCACGTATTATTAAATGTGATTACTCAGTGAATTGCATATTTCAAAACTACCTTTCTAGGTCCTAGTTTGTTTTCGTCTTTTTACATACAGCTGCCAGATGGAATGTCTTCCATTTTCCCATGTCTTTCCTCATTTCTCTCTGTACTTATAAAACCCTGTTTTGTTTGGTTTCTCTGTCCTTCATCTATCTCTGCCTAATGCATTATTTGTCAGGTTTATGCCCAAAGGGACAGAAATACACATGAGAGGGAAGTAGTAAAGTAACCTCCATAGTCTCAAGAGTTCTTTTAGGAATATTTACTTGACCCCCTTTTTTTTTGCAAAAGGTTTTGTTTGTTAGTATGAAAATGTGTATTTGACATTCCATGTTTACTTTATTATTTATAAGATGTGATTTTAAAAACATGTTATTTATAACATTGTAGAAAAATTGGAAAATATAGATAGGTAAAAATTAAGGTCACCCACTTCCACCATATAGATATAACCACTGTTAGTATTTTAGTATATTTTTCTATATATCAAAAGACCTGAACTTGACTAAGTTCATCTGTCAAAAAATATGAATTACTTACTCTGAGAAGATACAAGAGATGTATATTGCTGCCCTTAAGGAGCTGGCAGTCTAATTGAAAGGCTGTTCATAACAACACGAGAACAAAGCAAACTGCGTAAAATGGAAATACTATAACATAATTCCTATCTATCTGCCCATAGCAGAATGGTGATTTGATTCTTTTAAGAGAATGTTTTCTCAGAAATGCAGAACAAAATTAATTTGCTTGCTTAGCAAACATTTATGGAATACCTACTCTGTGCCCAAAATTGTACTAAGTATTAGGCATACAAAGATGGCTTGGATATTCCTCCCGCCCGCCTCTCACGCAGAGAGAGACAGCCTTCTTAGAACAGAAGCCAAAGTTAGCTGGACCAAGAGAGGAGCAAAGGCCTTTCAAGCAGAGGACAACAGCAAGTGCAAAAGAAAAAATTTCTTTATGAATGATTTAATTGTCACTACTTTGAGTTCTGGAAAGGGGATATGAAGCTAGTAGTTTGTTTGGAAATACTTTCAAGGGCAATATGATACCCAAGGAATAATAAAAGGTAAATAGGTAAATTCAAAGGTTGTAGAAACTAACAGAAAAGTAGCTGTTTATATAAGGAATGTAAGAGGGAAGAAAATACTAACATTTTTGAACATTAGCTAAAACTGATTGCACCATGTATAAGATTGAAAATAAAGCTAGTTTCATTTTCGAAAGCGTATGTATGGATCATAACAGAGATAACTAGTATACAGTCAGGAAACATTAAAAATGACATGAGGCACCTCTTATTAAGCTTATGATTCCAAGTTTCTTTGGAATAGCTAATTTGTTTTGAGTTAAAAGAAGTTCATTAATACTTTTCATTGGTTACTGTAATATGATTTTAAAATGTCTTAAGTCTCATAAAAAAGCCATTATACAAAGTGAGAAAAATTCTGTATATATAGAGTGAATATTTGCGTTTTGCTTTTCTTGTACAGAAAGTTAATATCTGGAAATGACTCTGAAATACATAAATATAAATAGACAATCTTATTTACAAAGCAGAAATAGAGACAGACGTAGAGAACAAATGTATGGATACCAAGGAGGGGAGCAGGGGTGGGATGAATTGGGAGATTGGTATTGAAATATATACACTGTTGATACTATGTGTAAAATAGATAACTAATGAGAACCTACTGTATAGCACAGGGAACTCTACTCAGTGCTCTGTGGTAACCTAAATGGGAAGGAAATCCAAAAAAGAGGGGATATGTGTATACATATAGCTGATTCACTTTGCTGTGCAGTAGAAACTAACACAACATTGTAAAGCAATTATACTCCAATAAGAAATTTTTAAAAAAAGGAAAAAAATATATATATAAACAATTGAAATTGTCTTTTTGATATGAGGATTTAAAATATTAACTAATTTTCTTGTGAATCACCTGTGTTTCTTGAAATGAGTTACACTTGCAAATTTGTTACAGTAGACCTAGGAAAGGAATTTTGCAATAGATTTATGCATCTAAGAAAACTGCCTTGTAAAAGTAAAATAATCCAATAAGCCATAAACATAGCATTGTTAATGTGTACTTTGGGCAGAGAATTTTCAGTTGTAAGATTTTTTCCCCTTTTCCCTGTTCCCATCTTTCTTGTGTTGTAAGAAAAGAAGAATCAAGAAATGAAGTAATTAAAATGTCTGGTTCTGTTGGGTGTGCTCACTGTTCTCTACATTTCATTTAGATCATTAACTTTTTAAAGGCCTGAGATAAGCTAACCTGTATCAATGCTGATCCATGAGATCTATCACATTCATTATTAATGCAATATTACCCCCATCAGCATTGGCCTTGCACTGTGTCCCTTTTCACTTGTGAAGTATCATTTGCAAGTTACCTGAAACGTTTTTCATTTATTGACCTCCTGCTGGTGTCTAATTACCTTTTCCACTTCACATTGTCGTGAGCTATTTGTGTCATCATTTTACTACCTCATAAGTTTAACTATTTTTTAAGTCACTTCCCTCCAGAATAAAATATATCCAAGGGAAGAAAATTTTTTCTTTACTGATCATTTTACCATAGATTTCTAAGGAATGATACTAGTTTCTTCATGGGAGCTCTATGTGTACCTAGAATGTCTCGAGCTTTCTGTTCAGTTTATGATTATGGTTTTATTTATATTTCCACATACATTTCCTGTGATATTTCTCTTATTTATAGACTTGTGGCTACTAAGTTACTAGGCTTTCATGTGTACTTTACTAGATTACTTCAGTTTAATAAAAGATAGTTTCAGAATTCCAAATATATCATCAAAGCATTTCAATTCTGGGAGGTGGGAAGAGAAGGTGTTGGTTAATTGATTGATTATCCCCATTCATTCCCTACAATGAATTGTATTTTGATGATTGAATAGATTGAATCAAATAAATCAATAAAGTGAATATTTTTATTTTATAATTTTAAGTAGTATAAGATTATATTATAGTCTCTCTTAAATGAATAATGAAGATTTTTGTTTGGTTTTATTATAGGATGGAGTGGTTCTTGTTCACTGTAATGCAGGAGTTTCCAGGGCTGCTGCAATTATAATAGGCTTCCTAATGAATTCTGAAGAAATCTCATTTACCAGTGCTTTTTCTTTGGTGAAAAATGCAAGACCTTCCATATGTCCAAATGCTGGTTTTGTGGAGCAGCTTCGTACATATCAAGAGGGCAAAGAAAGCAATAAGTGTGACAAAATACAGGAATTAGAAGAAACAACAGTTCCTGAGTTACATTCTAGCTGATGATGGACAGTTGGTCTCTAGAGCCACCTTTCCCCTTTTTGAGAGTAAACTAGTAGAAACTTCCTTCTCTCATGCTTTTTTCAAGTGGAAATAGAGGTCAATTGGTTGTCCTAAGTTAAGGTATAAATAAATTTTTTAAATTATATCATGTTTTCTTTAGTATTATAATATGTGATTAAATGCTTCTTTGATTTGCTAAGGGAAAATAACAATGTATTACCAATAATTGATTTCTGTAGAAAGAAAAGGTTTAAATTTAAAATCTATATCAAAGCATGAAAGATTAAATTAGTTGATTAAAACTTTTGGTAGTTTTCTATTCCAGCAACTGTTTCCATGAAGGAAAAAACTTGAAGTGCTACTTGACTTACTATTTCAGAGGGAGGTAAATTTCTTTGTGAAGAATTTAAGATTAAAAAACAATACCTTAAACCTCCCAAAAGAGGCAACCAAAATCTGAAGGTTTACACAAATTTATGTAGCAGTTAAAATATTCACAAGATTTTTATGTCCTTTTATGAAAATGTACCCACTTTTCATTTTGATTCTTTAATTTAACTGTATTCCCGGTGTTTATTTTTAAAGTTTTTTGTATAGCTATTCTCTCTTACTTTATTGTGAGCTTATGGTTCTTTTATTAGGTGATTAGTCTCTTACATTGTATGCTTTTTATTCTGGGTCCCTAGCATTCTGTTTTTGCGTCTGACGTCATAATTATCTGATCTTGGATCTGTGGGAAAGTGTTTTATACTAAAAAATCATTTTTAAAATGTGGTTTGATTAATGATCTGTTTTCTAGTTCAATATTCTACTAGGGAACATATTTTTAAGGAAAGAACAGTTATGGTTTTGTAAGAAATTTTGCATACATTTTTAAAAAGCCCAAAATCATTTACAATTTTATTTCTGGCCAGAGGCTTTGATTAGTTTTTTTTTAATTAAGTCTCCATATTAGCAAGGCTGAACTCTGTACATTATGAATTTGCTTAAAGATATTCTTTTAATTATTCAAAATGTACTTAAAATTAATTATAATAATTAAGATAGAATTTATTTAATAGCTTTCAAGTAGACTTTCAAGACTTAGAAAATATCATTGCCCTCTAGATTTTATTAAGAAAGTCCTGAGCTCTTCTTAATTACACATTATAGAGAGCAAGCATTTTCCTATACATAATTTGGAAAGTGCACACTGAGCACATCTGTGCATTTGAGAAAGCAGGCTTTCTTATGCTGCCAGGAGCAAAAAGTAGAGATGATAAATGCAAATTATGTTTCAAGATTGCTTATAGCCTGACAAGATGCCATCATATGCAAAGCTATGAACTTTGCTTCTATTAAGAGGCAGCATAAATGTAATCAACCTTCTGTGAGCTGTTTGAAGCCTAACAAGGCAGACAGAATCCTCTTAAATATGAGACTGGTGTATAATACTGTCTTTATGGTCAATATTGCTGAGGGTTTGCTGGGTGAACCTTTTCCATTCACATGAAAGCATTTATTTAAATACATTTTCCTTTGTTATTGCTGTTTAGTTTTCAGCCATTAAATGTTGTGAATATGAAGCCTTAAATTGAACTTATTCCTTATGGATAGTTTATTATTTTTGTCTGTAGTTTGCGTAGTTTTTTCCTGTAGTGATCTGGTTACAGTACAAACACGTATCTTCTGTATCATCTACAGAAGTGCTTTGAGCATCAATTTTGTTTTCTCTTAACTGATAATAGTTTGCTGTATGTAAAATAAATCAGTAAAGGTAATTGTCTTTTAAATTAGGGGTACTATGTAAGGCAATGATGGGTCATCCGTGGAGCATGTTTATTGGGCTTCTCATGGATATGTCACTGTGTCATACCTAGTTATTTATAAAAAGGAACTTTATCATTATGATTCTCTGTCTCACATATTATAAACAGATCTCAAATATTCATCTGTTTCAAGGGAGTGGAAAAAGTATTTCAAGGATTTTTGGCCTCTATATTAAAATAGATTTTCCTATTTTAGAAAGTCCCCTTCAAAGGTAATTTCTCCAAAGATTCTGGAATGTAACAAGTATAAATCAGAGTATTGTCTTAAAACCTTACCCAGTGAATTAACTCAATGAATTAACACCTTTATAAGCAAGACCACAATACATTAAAAAAAAAAACAAACAGAAATGTAGCACAGTTAATTAATTGATTTTGTGAGTTTAGCTAGTTGCTTTTTCTGCCCAAATCATCCTGAACATATTTAGTCACCCTGTAGTTATTTAAGAATTTAAAGCAGAAGAATTTAAAGCAGAAGATTTTAAAGTTTTATATTCTTGTGATACATACAGTGACATTTTATGATTAACACATTTATGGTTCATTGCCTTTGATATACTTTTAAAAAAGCTTATAGTTAAGCTTTTCTACTTCAAGTGAAACTTTGACTTACTGTTTTGTATCCATATTTATAATGTGCCCCTTATTTCTAGGTATTGATATACTTTAATAAAAATAATAAATTTACTATTTCTCCAATTAATATCTTTAATTCTTTGAGGTTATTTGTTTTAAAAGACAACAATTATTTGCTGTCAAATCCTGGATTAAACAAATCTGTTGGCAAAACACAAAATTATACATTTTGGAATATAAATTAGTTTAAGGTCTGTGGAAATTTGATCCTCCAGCCACCTCAAGAAGTGAAAAGCTAAAGTCAGATCTTGTAATTGGAATTACTGTGGATAAATTGGCAGTGAAAATTCAATAGAATATTCTAGTAGTTTAAGTCAAGAGATACTGAATTACTCTCAGACTAAACTGAGATTTACTATCTTAGTAAAGCCTTCCCTGACCACCTTATTTCAAATTGCTCCCATCCCTAACACTTATATCTACCTTTCCTGTTTTATTTACTGCATATCCCTAATTATCCCCCAAATTTTATACATATATATATATATATATATGTATAAAATTTTTTTTTTTTTTGCAGTACATGGGCCTCTCACTGTTGTGGCTTCTCCCGTTGCGGAGCACAGGCTCCGGACACGCAGGCTCAGCGCGTCAGTTTTGTCAACAGTTTTGTTTTGCCTGGCATCCTAGAGGGTGGATTTCCAGCAAGTTCTTCCATATCTCTGCCATTCAGTGAGCCATAGCTTCACTCTGCAACAAGATCTATATTTCAACCCTGGGAGTCTTCTTCCTTGAACACTCATCCCCAGGGGTGGTGGTTGCTCTTTATATCTGCTATTCCTATGTTGTTTACTTCTTCCTTTCTTACCAATCCCTCATTACTCCAATCCTATTATGGTTAATAAACTTTTATATCAAGCTTTTCTGGCCCAAGTTATTGTGTAGTTTATCTCTCCTGAGGGACCCAGACTGTCTAGCCTATAATTTACAGTCACATTTTTTAATAATTGTCCTTGTGGAGTGTTTCTGATAGCAGGTCAAGCTATGTTACAACCATGCAGATTATGTAATAAAAGCTGAAATGGCAACTAATGTTGTCGGTAATTTTTTGAGAGTCTAATTCTATCAATATAAACAGTGTTCAACGTAAAGTATAAACACAATGACCTGATTTTGTTAATGCTTCTTGTCTACAGAGTGATGAATTCTTCAAAGTTGAAAAAAAGCACACAAATAGTGCAATTTGCTCTTGTTCTTATGTTTTCACCCACTCTTCCCATTTGTATATCATACCAGCAGGAGAGGAAATTGCTTTCTTTGCTTGCGAGGAGTTCCCACTCCCCTCTTTCCACAGTTCAGTTATTCTACTAAATTTGTGAATCTACTTAATAATAGTTGCAATTAGTGCTAATGCAACTTCATGAACTCTGGGGGGTAAATGAAGACAGCTAATGTCTCACCACTAGAGATTTGTTTATATTTACCTCTTATAAAAGCAAATGCAAGCTTTTATAAGTGCTCACAAACAAAAAGTTCCCTATATCTTCCCCAGGATTGGCATACAGCTTGCTGTGTATAATTTATAGCATTCTCCCTTTCCCCTTTAAAAAATCTGGTATAATAATTGCCTATCTTCAGTTTTATGACACTCTAACAGCATGTCTTAAATATGACTGATCTTGCTTTGGGAATATCATTAGCAGTTTTTCTCAGTATTTCTTCAACGCATAAAAAGAACTTTTTTTCACATTCAGGGGCTCCCCTGAAGACTCTACTTTTTTATGCAACAACTATTTTTTTTTTAGCATCTTTATTGGAGTATAACTGCTTTACAATGGTGTGTTAGTTTCTGCTGTATAACAAAGTGAATCAGCTATACATATACATACATCCCCATATCTCCTCCCTCTTGCTTCTCCCTCCCACCCTCCCTATCCCACACCTCTAGGTGGTCACAAATAAGCAACAACTATTTATTGATCATCTACTACATGTCAGACACTGTGCTAGGTGCTGGGGATATGATGATAAGCAAAACAGTCAAAAATCCCTACCCCCATGGATCTTGCATTCAAAGTAACACCACCGTGTAATAACCAGACATATCTGCATTGCTCTCTCAGTCTTCTGCTGGTTAGATTTTCCCCCGTTTTAAAATGTCTGAACCACGGAGGTCTTTCTTAGGAGAGATGGGCAAATGACCAAGGGCAGAGTTTTCTAAGGCTCTCCCAACACGACTGCTCCTGGTCCTACTGAAGTAAATAGCAGCCGTAAGAAGAAGTACAAAAACTCCTCCTCACTAGCATCTACCTACAATGATAACATTAACAATAAATCCCAAAGTTTGAAGAAAACAGTTTCCTAGAAATCACTAGAAAAAATGTTGTCTACAGATACCAATTGTGTATTCCTTTTGTTATAAGACAGAGTCCTAAAATCATATTTTAAAAACTTCCTTCCCCAACGTGCAGCCTATTTTTTTTGGTTTTCATCAAGCTACACACACACACACACACACACACACACACACATTCCTTTTATAAGTGATTTTCAAAAGACCTTTCTTCTTTTTTTTCTTTTTGGCCGCACGACGTGGCATGTGGGATCTTAGTTCCCCAACCAGGGATAGAACCTGTGCCCCCTGCATTGGAAGCACAGAGTCTTAACCGCTGGAACACCAGGGAAGTCCCAAAAGACCTTTATACTTTAAAAATATTAATCAAGCTGATATTTAAGGAAATAATTGATACTCTTTTCTGTTCTGTCAAGATATAGGGTCCTTGGATGACCGTATCTGTATGGGTAAACTGTTAACTGTCCTCACAAGAAAGTTGAAAGAATTAGCAATTGAATGTTTATAAATTTTTTTGTTTCTTTGAAAGTTGTTGCAATTATTATTACAATAGGATTAAGTTGCAAATATTGAAGAAGTTACAGTGATAGCACCTAGCTTAGTAGTGGGCACTTGATTTAAATAAAAAATTGATGTACATTTCCAAATGATGAGTAGCTTAGAAATAAAATTATCTCACTATATAGTCCATATCCTTGGAATAGGTTAAGCACTTATTTGTATTTCAAGAAGACTTTTTTTTCAGTAAGTACTAATATATTCTACAATTCTCATTAATTCCAGACAAAAGAAGCATTCATTGAAACTTTACTTAAGAAGTAAATTTCCTTTTCAGTAGGGTTAAGAAATTGGGAAATCACTAGAATTCAATTCTGTGATCTCTTTCCATTCAGCAAGGATGGACAGCTGTGGACCTTGTTCACAAATAATACAACAAGCTGGCCAAATGCCACAAGTGTATGGCTCCTTGACATTGCAAATTCATGGTCAAGTTGAGGCTCAACTCCACTCAGACCGGTCAACGATTGGTCTTCCCATTGCAATACTTTGGTCAGAGGAACCTGGAGCAATTAAAGTCATTGTCTTTTATGATCTGTTAACTTTTTTTTTTTTTTTTTTTTTTTTTGCGGTATGTGGGCCTCCCACTGCTGTGGCCTCTCCCGTTGCGGAGCACAGGCTCTGGACACGCAGGCTCAGCGGCCATGGCTCACGGGCCCAGCCGCTCCACGGCATGTGGGATCTTCCCGGACCGGGGCACGAACCCGTGTACCCTGCATCGGCAGGCGGACTCTCAACCACTGCGCTACTAGGGAAGCCCATATTATCTGTTAACTTGATATCATCTCTCCTAATCAATGGCTCTACAACTGAGCTGTATGAAAATGTGTTTTCTAAAACTGTATAGTGCTATACTAATAATATTATTTTGTTATTCTAAATTGGTCAGGAAAAACCTTTTAGTCATTCTGTACATACTTCGGAAACTTCTCTGCTTTTGTAAAATATATGTTGATAGCACAGGATGTGTTAGTCTTCCCCTGTAACACAGAACGTACCAGCCTCTCCTGATTCTGTAGCACAGAGTGTACGAGGTCTCTCCTAGCCCATAGCACAGGGTGTATCAGTCTTCCCTCAGTCTATAGCATGGAGTATTCTAATCCTCCCCCAGTCTATAGGATAGTCCCTTGAATTATCTTTACTTTAAATGATAAAGTGTTAAGTTGTATAATATAATTCATAGTTAATGAACATGCAGATATTCCAAACAACAAAAAAGTTTTTTGTTATTAGTGTTAGAATTTTATTTTCTCTTGTAATTTATAGAACCTCATACAATGCAACCCAAAGTAGACTTAGAACTAATGCTCTTAACAAAACTCTTAATAAATATTGGGCTTCTTAGGACCATTGGGTTATGCTTAGTACTACATACATACTATTTGAATGGATCTCAAGTAGGATAAACTGAAAGAAATACACACCAGGACACATCATAATTAATCTTCTGACAACTAAAGGCAAAGAAAAATCCTTGAAAGGAGACAGAGAAAACACCTTCGCTATAAAAGAAAAGCAATTTGAATGACAACAGATTTCTCTTCATAAGTCACGGAGGCCAGAAGGACATGGCATCATATTTTTCAAAAGCTGAAAGAGAAAAACTGTCAAACTCAAATCCCATACCCACCAAAAACATCCTCTAGGAATTAGGAGAAAATCAAGACATTCTCAGATGAAGGAAAACTAAGAATTTTTGGCCAATTGAAATACCCTAAAAGATTGGCTTAAAATCATTTCTCTGAACAGAAACAAAATGATAAAAGAAGAAATCTCAGGAAAAAAGAATATGATAAAAATATGAGTGAATACAATAAACTTTCCTTCTCCTCTTGAGTTTCTACATTATATTTCATGGTCGAAGACAAAATTATATCAAAATCTGATATGCTTCTAAATATATGTAGAGAAACAATTATATTATAAATGGGTGAGGGTAATAGCTACTTTTGCCTGATAAAATGGTGGACTTTACTGATTGATTTTCAAATGTTGAGCCAAGGCATAAAGGTTTCTATAGTTCATTTGAAATGGTAAATTATGCAAAATTTAACACCCATTTACCATACTCCCAGAAAAATAAGAAAAAGAGAAAATGTTCCCAACTTGATAAAGAGCAGCCATAAAAAGAAAAACCTATGGCTAACATTATACTTAATGGTGAAGGACTAAATGCCTTCCTGCTAAGATTGGTAGCAAGGCAAGGATGTGCATTCTCACTATTTCTTCAACATATTGCTGCAATTTCTAGCCAGAGCAATAAATCAAAAAGAGGAAATTAAAGGTATACAGATCAGAGAGGAAGAAATAAAAGTGTTCCTTTTGCAGACAGCACTATTGTCTACATAGAAAGTTCCTAGGAATCTACAAAAATCTATAATTAATAAGTGAGTTCAGGAAGGTTGCAGGATACCAGATACATATAGTAAAGTCAATTATTTTTCTACATACTAGCAATGAACACTTGGTCACCAAAATTAAAAATACAATATTAGTTACAATCACTCCAGTGTGGGGAGAGAGAGAGAGAGGGAGGGTGATAGAGGAGAAATACTTAGTTGTAAATGTAACAAAACATGTATAGGACTTATATGCCCAAAACTATAGAATGCTGATGAAAGAAATCAAAGATCTAAATAAATGGAGAAATATACTCTCTTCGTGAATTGAAAACTCACCATAGTAAAGATGTCAATTGTCCCCAAGTTAATATACAAGTTTAATGCAATTCCTATCAAAATTCCAGCAAGAATTTTTATAGATATAGATAAGATTATTCTAAAATGTATATTGAAAGGCAAAGAACAAGAATAGCTACAACAATTTTGAAAAAGAAGAATAAAGTATACTTTATATAAAGTACTAGCTATAGTAGTATTTATGGCATAGCTAAAAGACATTATACAGCTACAGTGATCAAGACTGTGTAATATTGGCAGAGAGATAGACACATTGATCAATGGAACAGAATAGAGAACCCAGTACTATACTCATGCAAACACTCTAATTTTTAACACAAGTTCAAAAGCAATTCAATGGAGGAAAGATAGCCTTTCAACAAATGCTGCTGGAGCAATTGGACATCTGTATTTCTGTAGGGAAAGAAAAAAAGAAAAAGAACCTTGATGTAATCTCATACCTTCAACAAAAATTAACTCAAAATGGAGTATACACTTAAATGTAAAAGTATAAAACGTCTAGAAAAAATAGGAGGACATATTTGCGCTCCAGGTCTAGGCAAAAAGTTCTTAGACTTGACACCAAACTCGTGATCCATAAAAGGAAAAATTTATAAATTGGACTTAATCAAAATTAAAAATTCTGCTCTATGAAAGCCCTTGTTGAGAGGATGAAAAGATGAGCTACAGAGTGGAAGAAAATATTTGCAAACCACATATCCAAAAGAAAAGACTAGTATATAGAACATATTAAAAACCTCTCAAAACTCAACAGTTAAAAATCCATTTAATTAGAAAATGGACAAAAGACATGAAGAGATATTTTACAGAAAAGGATACACATATGGCAAATAAGCACAGGATAAGATGTTCAACATCATTAGCCATCAGAGAAGTGCAAGTTAAAATCACAACCAGATATCACTACATACCTATCGGAATGGGGCTTTTTGCTTGTTTTTAGAAAATTGTTTCCATACCTTATTTTATTTTATATTTTATTATTTTTTGGCTGTGTTGGGTGTTCATTGCTGCGTGTGACCTTTCTCTAGTTGTGGCAATTGGGGGCTTGTCTTGTGGAGCATGGGCTCTAAGTGCGGGGCTTCCATAGTTGCAGCACGTGGGCTCAGTATTCGCAGCGCACGGGCTCTAGGACGCGTGGCCTTCAGTAGTTGTGGTGCGCGGGCTCTAGAGCACAGGCTCAGTAGTTGTGGTGCACATACTCTGTGGCATGTGGGATCTTCCCAGACCAGAGATCAAACCCGTGTCCCATTGATAGGCGTATTCTTAACCACTGCACCACCAGGGAAGTCCTTGGAATGGTTAAAATGAAAAATTGTGACCACACCAAATGTTGGTAGGGATGTGGAGAAACTGAATCACTTATATGTTGCTGGTAGGATTTTAAAATGGTACAGCCACTCTGGAGAACAGCTTGGCAGTTTCTTTAAAAAGTAACCATTCAACAACCATATGACCAAGTAACTGCAATCCTGGGCATTTTCCCCAGGAAACAGATGATGTATATTAATACAAAAACCTGTGAATCGATATTAATAGAAGTTTTATTTGTAGTATCCCAAACTGGAAACAACCCAGATGTTCTTCCATGGAGGTATGTTTAACGAAACTGTGGTGCATCCATACCATGGAATATTTATTACTCAGCAATAAAAAGGAACGAACTATTGATACCTGCAAAAGCCTGGATGAACTCCAGAAAATTATGCTGAGTGAAAAAACCAATCTCCAAATATTAACATTGTGTTATTCCATTAATACAGCATTCTGATATGTTGTATTACATATGTATCTACAAAATTATAGAAATGGAGAACAGATTAGTGGTTGTCAGGGGTTAAGAAGGTGGTTGCGACAGAGGGGAAGTGGGCGTGGTTATAAAAAGGCAACAGGAGAGATCATTGTGAAAATAGAAATATCCCATATCTTGATGTATCAATATTCAGTATCCTGGTTGTGACATTGTACTATATAGTTTGGCAAGATGGTACCATTTGGGGAAAGCCAGGTAAGGGGTATATAGCATCTCTCTGCATTATTTTTTACTTCTTGTGAATCTACAAACATCTCAAGGAAACAAAGTTTTATTTAATAAAAACCTTAACAAAAACCTCCAAGTACCTGACTTCATGAAGCTTACAAGCAGGGGGGGATAGATAATAATTTTAAAATTACAGAAGTATATAATTCAAATCATAACCTTGTCTAGTTATAAGGGAAAACTTTCCTGACTTTTGAGTGACGTTTGAGATCAGTGCTGAAAGATAAGTAGGAGTTAACTAAGCATGGGGGAGTGGGTTGTTGAAGATCTTCCAGAACTGAGGGAAGAACACATGTAAAGACGCAGGGGTGGGAAAGAACATGACACATTGGAGTAATGAGAAGAAGGCTGAGAGGCTGGAGCGGTGAACAAGAGGATGTGAGATGGTGTCAGATGAGACTGAGTGGTTAGTCCAGATCAAGCAAAGGCTTGTGGGCAGTTTCAGGATTTTGGTCTTTTAGAGCAGTGGAAGAAATGGAAAGACTTTAAGCAGGAGAGCAGTTTGCTCAGAATGTTATTTTTAAAGGATAACTCTAGCTGTGCTTTGGGGCGTGGATTAGGGAGGGGGAGTAAGACTAACCAGGAAGCTAATTCCAGGTATCAGATGGTAAAGCTGGGATTTGGTTAAAGCAGTAAAAGTGGAAAGAACTGGATGCACTTGAAAGGTATTTAGGAGGTAGAATTCATAGGATTGGATTGCTGTTGTAAGGTGGTTTTAAAGACCATTTCAAGATTTCATTCTTTAAAAGCTAGATAGCTGGTGGTGCCATTCTCTGAGATAAATATTCAGGTTTTACATTAAAACCACAAGTTTGGCTTTTTATATTTGATTTTGAAGTGACTTTGAGATATCCAAGTGGAGATGTCCCATAGACAATTGGATATATAAATTTGGACGTCAGAGAATGATTTGGGTTGGTGGTATGAATTGAGAGTCAATAGGGCAATGGATGTGAATGCCATCATATAGAGAAAGAGTTTAGAGTAAGACCAGATCATAAGACTGAGCCTTGGGAACAACATTTCTAGGCTAGGTGGGGGAGGATAAGCCAAGAAAAGAGACTTAGCCACATGGTCAGAGAGGTAGGAGGGAAACCAAGAGAGTCAAAGAAATTAGGGAGAATTTCAAAGAGTGTTTACTGTTAACTAATGCTACTGTGAACTAATGCTGAAAATCTTGGATTTAGCCTTATGGAGGTCTTTGGTGACTTGGCAAGAGCTGTCTGGTGAATTAATTGGGGAAGAAGACAAGTTAATTTGTTAAAAGCTATGTAGTAAGCTGAATGACATATAGGAGCATTAGGATAAATTTCAGTTATTGAATATATTTTATATATAATATATATCACTGGGTGAATAAGTCAATGCATTGTAGCTACTATTATTTCCACTATTCAGATTAAAAAACTGAGTCCTAGAGATGTTAATGTCATATAACTATTAAGTATTTAAAGTCAAGATTTGCACCTGTCGTCAGCAAAATGCTACTTCTCTAAATGAAGACATTATCGAGTAAGGAAAGATTAATTTTTTCATTGATTTTTCACTCTTATTTTTTCCAATAAGCTGGGACAGAATGTATGACCTTTGAATACCCTAGAATTTAGGCTTATTGATTGAAAAAAAGAATTTAATTATGGAAAATGTCAAAATACACAAAATTATAAAGAATACCATAATCAATTAGCCATCAACAATTATCAATTCATGGCTTTTCTTGTTTAAAGGACACCCTCAACTATCATGCTCCTCCCCTGCTTCTGCTCTCCCTTATCTCAGTAGATTATTTCAAGGAAAATCCGAGACAAAGATTTTTCTAAAGTCAATCCTATTTTTTTTCAGTGTTGCCCATTTTTTCTGCTGAAACTTCCATGGGGCTTTCAAATAACCAGTTAAGCCTATCTGATAGTTCAAATATAAAAGCAGAAAATAAAATTTTATTTATAACATATTTATACTTATAAAATATAATATATAACACCTGAAAGTTATGTTTTTTAGAGCAGTTTTACATTAATAGCAAAATTGAACAATAGGTACAGAGATTTCCCATAAACCTCTGCTCCCACACATGGTTAGCCTCCTCCTTTATCAACATCTCCTTCCTTTATCAACAATGGTGCACTTGTTACAAGTGGTGAAACTACACTGAAATATCATTATCACCCCAGATCCGTAGTTTACATTAATTTGTATTCACTCTCGGTGTTCTACATTCTATGGGTTTGAACAAATTTATAATGACATGTATCCACCATTATAGTATCATACAGAATAGTCTCACTTCCCTAAAAATCCACTATGTTCTGCCTATTCATCCCTTCCTCCCAAAGTTATGCAAGTTTTGATGTTACCTTTTTACTTCCAACTGGTGATAAAAACCATTCATTTAATTGATTAATAGACAACAAGTGAGTCAGCTAAACTGATGTATCTTTTGATGTTTCATACACCCTTTCTGCCAGCTGTTTATTGTAATGAAATGATAAGAAAAAACTCATAAGTTTCCAAATGTATTATTTATTTTAACTTATAAAGACACAGCTTTGGTCATCATTACTTACAGCAGTGAGATAATGCTAATATAAATAATGGATTTGTATTTTTCTGGGTACAATCCCCACATCTTAAACACCACGAAGCTCTTTTGGAGATCACTTGTCTGTGGGCCCTAGGAAATCATGATTCCTCTGTGTGCTTTATGTGACATCACAGTCTACGTGACGGACAGCCCATGCTACACCAGCTGCCAAAGGCTGAAATGATCAGAAAAAGAGTGAGAAGATGTCGCCTCTCCTCGCTCTCTTTACAAAGGTGACAAACTCTATTCTTTCTCTAAATTCTTACCAAAGGTGGATACTGTTTTTCTTCACTTCAATTAAAAAAATTCTTTGTTTTTATTTTTAAAATAGTCTAGGAGTGGGATTTAAGAATTTAGGTTTATATACAAATACTGCATATTAATAGACATTTATAAATAGGTTGATGAGTATTCAGTATGTATGATAGATACACAGCGGTTTGACTGAAAACATATCAAATATATTGAAAATAAATAAATTTTGAGATTTCACATATTTCTCACTTTTTAAAAATTTGTTTTGTGTTTAGAAGAAAGTTGAAATATATATAGCCCAGAGCTAATTTTCAGGTTAGACTCTCTATAGCCCTAGGTACTTTACCCAAGTGTTTCAGGGGGTTACTTGGAGGCGACAGTTGACAGTTTGGGGGTAAGAATACTGAGTTAGGGGTGCTTGCATTTTTCCTGTTTTTTATTTTTCCCCAACCAGAGTGGCTCTGTTGTATGTATTATCTGCGCAATACCTTGTTAAGTGAAAGCGTTCTCCATCTAAGCTTGAAAATCAGTGGTCTACAAAAATAGCACTTTGATGGAATCATATGTCACTGGAAGGCAGCATTCAGGGAACCACAAATCCAGAATAGAAATAGGGAACAGGTGTTCCACTTTATGTGACATTTTATTTACTATGTTCAGAAAAGAAAGTAGGAAAACAAGTATTGCGGTTAAGATAATAATATTCATGTACAGAAGAGTATGATGAACGTGCAATATTTCTATAGAGTGTAGTTTAACAAGAAACACAAAAAGGTAAAATGGTACCATGCAATGTTACTCAGTCAAGATAATCCAAGTTATAAAAATCTCATTTTACCAGAAAAAGGATAAACAGAGCTACAAATAGGTCTTCATTGTATAATATATATAAGCCCTTCTAATAGAATTAATGTGCAAAATTATTATTTTAAACATCTGAAAACATGCAACATTGCATCAAATATGTTATATCATATAATTACATTTTATTCAATGTTTATTATTATTAATTTAGAGCTTATCATTAATTTGTTCATTTATTTACTTTTTCAACATAGGTTTATTGTAAAGTGATAGAAATACAGAATAGAAAAAGTTATGATCCTGTCCCCAAGAAAATTCATCTAACGGGGCTGAAAAGAAAACTTACAAAACAAATATCTTGGAACAAATGAGTTGCAGAAATGTGTTGTACATTTTGAAATGAAATGATGATTGAGGGCTGGCAGGGCTGGGGCAAGTTTCATGGTGGAAGAGAGCTGCTACTTGTGAGAAGGACAGGGATTTGCAAATTGCGGTGGAAAGTAAAGGGATGCTAGGAAGGGAGATTGCTGTGAGCAAGGAAAACAGTGTGAAGATCTTTCACAAGAGGCTGAAGGCTTGCAGGGGGGAATGATGGGAGAATTGATTGGAGCAGAAGGTTAGGGTGAGAGGGTGAAGAGACTATTTTCAAAGCCATGGTTCTCAACCTCCCTTAGTGAAGGCAGGGTGACAGTGTATATTCCTTTTAGGGTACCTATTGAAATCACTAAAAAAGATGCTCCTACCCTCCTCTTTCAGTTTGTTCGGGCTGTTATAACAGAATACCATAGACTGGGGGACTTATAAACAACAGAAATTTATTTCTTCACAGTTCTGGAAGCTGGGGAGTTCAAGATCAAGGCACCAGCAGATTTGGTGTCTGGTGAGAGCCTGCTTCCCGGCTTACAGACAGCATCTTGTTGCTATATCCTCACATGGCCAAAGGGGATGGGGAGCTTCTGGGAACTCCTTTTTTTTTTTTTTTAATAAATTTATTTATTTATGGCTGCGTTGGGTCTTCGTTGCTGCACGCAGGCTTTCTCTAGTTGTGGCGAGCGGGGGCTACTCTTCGTTGTGGTGCACGGGCTTCTCATTGCGGTGGCTTCTCTTGTTGTGGAGCATGGGCTCTAGCCGCGTGGGCTTCAGTAGTTGTGGCATGCGGGCTCAGTAGTGTGGCTCACGGGGCCTAGAGTGCAAGCTCAGTAGTTGTGGTGAACGGGGTTAGTTGTTCCGCGGCATGTGGGATCTTTCTGGATCCGGGCTTGAACCCGTGTTCCCTCCATTGGCAGGCGGATTCTTAACCACTGTGCCACCAGGGAAGCCCATGGGAACTTTTTTATAAGGGCACTAATATCATTCATGTGGACTCTACCGTCATGACCTAACCACTTCCCAAAGGTCCCCACCCCCAAATAACATCATACTGGGGGTTAGGATTTCCAACCTATGAACTTTGGGGGACACAAATATTCAGTCTATAGCACTTTCCACCCCAAGAGATTCTTTATTTTTTTAAAAAAAATTTTGGGGCTGCAGCCGGTCTCAGTTGTGGCACGTGGGATCTTCATTGAGGCATGGAGGATCTTTCATTGCAGCACGTGGGCTCTTGGTTGCACCGCCCGGGCTTCTAATGGGTTGTGGTGTGTGAGTTTTTCTTTCTCTATTTGTGGCGCGCGGGCTCCAGGGCGCCTGGGCTCTGTAGTTTGTGGCACTCAGGCTCTCTCGTTGAGGCACACGAGCTCAGTAGTTGTGGCGCCAGCTCAGTTGCCCCATGCGCGGCATGTGGGATCTTAGTTCCCCGACCAGGGATCGAACCTGCATCCCCTGCGTTGGAAGGCGGATTCTTTATCACTGGACCACTGGGGAAGTCATCCCATCCCCACCCCCAAGAGATTCTGATTTTCCTCTTCCATTGCTGCCTGGGTGAGAATGTATATGGTGTAATGGAGGACACTATTGGTTGGCATGTGCTGCACACGTGAAGTTTGTGGCGTTGGGCTGCTGTAGGGAAGAGGAAGTCAGTGAGGGTTTTGGACAGGTGACTAACGTGTACAAGGAGGGGAGCGTTGGCTAGTGGTGTGTTAGATTTGGTGGGAGAGACTGAAGGCAGGGAGATGTTAAGAGTTGACTGCAATTGTCTAGGCATTGAGGAGAGAGAAAGAATAGGATTTGGTATTTGAATGTTTGATGGAAGGGAAGGTGGAAGCCAGGAAAAGCAAAGTGGACCAGGCACTGTACTAAGCATAACCACCTTTCAAAGTAGGTATTGTTTCTATTTTACACAAAATAAAATCTATAAAGATGTAATACAAATTGAAGTAATACAGGATTTAAGTGGGAAAGTTAGGCTTCGAATTCAGGTCCGTCTTACTTTAGATTCTGCTCTAACATACTGTGCTTTTAATTTTGGATTTCTGAGACTAATAGAAAAAGGGACAACTGGAATGGGGATGATTTTAGGGATAAGATGAGTTTGTTTTTGAGGTTTGATGTGCTGGTAGATTGTTCATCAAGCATCTGGAAAAGTATCATTTGGCTTAGAGAGAGCTGGGGCATATAATATTTGGGACTTTTTTCATAGATGTGACAATTGATGAGGACTCCAGGAGAGACTATAAAGAATTGAAGAAGAGAGAGAGGACAAAGGCTTGACTACTAATAATTAAGTGTCCAGGTTAGAATGAAGTAGGATCAGGTATAGAAAAGCCAGAAAAAGAATAGAAAGTTATGAGGTGAAACAGGAAGTGTAGTACCACCAAAAACAAGGATAACACTGTATAGAGGAAAAGATTGTCAAAGCTGTTGAATACTGCAGATGTCAAGGAGACAGGCTTAATCTAGCCATTAGGACAAAAATAGTTGGGGTCAGTAGTTTCAGAAGAGGATTCACACAGGAGCCAGTGTGTAATGAATTAAACAATAAGATGGTGAAGTTAGGGAAATAGATCATCTACTAAAGTCTGTAGTCTCTTATTTTGAGATACTGAGAAAAAGAGAAAATGTGAGAGGAATTAGTGTATGGTCACTAGAAAAAAGAGCAGTGTCTAGGGAAGGTTTTTTGATAGGGAAAACTGGGCATCTTTATAACTCGGTAAAGAAAGAGACAATTGAAAGAGTAGAAGTTTGAAAGGCAAGTGAAGAAAGGAAAATGACTTTCTTAAAGGAAAAAAAAGTTTTAATTTGAAGAATACTAAAAATAGTAAGTAACGCCTATAATCAACCACTAAAAATTATATAAGGTAAATTGAAGGCCCTTCTTAAGTCCTCTAATTTACAAACCCCTCTCCCATTTTACCTTCCCTGTTAATGGTTTGGCAGAAATATATTCTAGGTTTTTCCTTTATTTAAACAAGCATCTGCCTTTCTCTTTGCATCTGTTCCCAAAAGCACACTTTTTGTTAAATTAAAATAAAATGATGCTGTATAATGTTTTCAAATTGCTTCTTTCATATCAATCATGGAGATTTTTCTAGGTCAATACACACAGTCACATATCAAATCCATTTTATTCTTTTTAACAGGTGCATAATATTCTTTTGTTTGGCCAGACCATAATTTATATCAAAATCCCTTCATTGATGAACATTTTTTGGTACATTATTTCTAGAAAGCGGGTTGCTGGGTGTGGTGGGCTGAATGGAGCCTCCAAAGATATCCACACTCTAATCCCAGGAATCTATGAATGTTACTTTGCAGATATGATTATTAACTTAATCACTGCAACTGGATATTGCAATGGGGAGATTATCCTGGATTATTTGTGTAGGCCCTAAATGTAATTACAAATGTCCTTATAAGAGGGAGGCAGAGGGAGATTTTACTATAGAAGAAAAAGGCCATGTAATGACAGAAGCAGAGAGAAGCAGTGTCAGAGAGATAGAAGATACTATGCCACTGGCTTTGAAGCAGGAGGAAAGGGCCAAAAGCCAAGTAATATAGTTAGCCTTCGGAAGTTAGAAAAGGCAAGGAAACAGATTCTCCCCGGAGCCTCCCGAAGAAACCAGCCTTGCTGAAACCTTGATTTTAGTCCTATAATACTCATTTCAGGTTTCTGGCCACCAGAGCTATAAAAGATAAATTTGTGTTGGTTTAAGCTACCAATTTTGTAGTAATTCAGTATGACTTCATCTGAACTTGATTACATCTGCAAAGACCCTATTTCCAAATAAGGTCATATTCATATGTATTGGAGGTTAGGACTTTAACATATATTTGGGGGGACACAGTTCAACCCATACACCTGTTAAAAAAAAGTCAATTCATCTGTAAGTGGTTTTACATTTTGATTTCTGGGAACTTGTCATTTAATGCTGGAATTATTATTGCCTCACAGAAATTACACAATTCTTGGCTGGATTTGGGATTTCAGGAAATCCCGGAGGGAATAGGGAGGATGGGTGGGTATTTTGAGGATAATGAGTCTGGTATGGATCAGAGAGTGTCTCAGAATATATACATGTAGCACATCACTTTTATAAAATTAGTGAGCAAAACAAAACAACATATTTTTTCCTTTCATTTATTCTTGTTCGTTTTTTAATTTTTATTCTATATTGGAGTATAGTTTATTAACAATGTTGTGTTAGTTTCAGGTGTACAGCAAAGTGATTCAGTTATACATATACATGTATAAATTCTTTTTCAAATTCTTTTCCCATTTAGGTTATTACAGAGTACTGAGCAGAGTTCCCTGTGCTATACAGTAGGTCCTTGTTGGTTATCTATTTTGTTTTGTTTTATTTTATTTTATTTTTGGCCGCCCCACACAGCGTGTGGGATCTTAATTGCCCGACCAGGGATTGAACCTGTGCCCTCTGTGGTGAAAATACAGAGTCCTAACCACTGGACCGCTCGGGAATTCCCTATTTTAAATATAGCAGTGTGTACATGTCAATCCCAAATTCCCAGTCTATCCCTCCCCCCACCACCCTTTCCCCCCGGTTACCATAAATTTGTTCTCTAAGCCTGTTTGTCTTTTAAATAAGTTCATTTTAATCATTTTTTTGATTCCGCATATAAGCGATATCGTATGATACTTGTCTTTGTCTGATTTACTTCGCTTAGTATGATAATCTTCAGGTCCCTCCATGTTGCTGCAAATAGTGAAATAACATATTTTCACACACACATATATAGAATATGTGTGTGATATTTGAATACGCTCTAAAGAAAAGCAGCAAAGTAGGGGGAAGAGGACAGCAGGGATGGCATAGGGAGGAACACAGAGGATTCTGCAGTGTGGTGACTTCACGGGTGTTTATTATTAGCCTTCATTATTTAATACCTTTTGCATGTATTAATATATAATAAAACAGCAAGTATGAGTTAACGCTTTAATGTAAAATTGTGCCTATATAACACAAAATTTTTAAAAATGGCATAGAGATGGTAGAAAATATGTTTTGAGAATTGAGGTTCATGCAACTAAGGCCGGAAATCTACATTGGAAAGCGGCACAATCTGTTTCTTCAGGCCAACTTTTCCAGGTGGTACTTGGAAAAGCTGACGGATGACAGAGCACCGGGTAAACTCACGCTAATTATGAAATCGTGAGTAAAATAACTTGTGCTTCTATAAAACTCAAGCACCAAAAAATCAGGAGGCTCACAAGGTGAGCAGAAGAATTCCCAGAACCGCAGTTTCCACACTGTTTCATCACCCTACCAGTAAAAACCCTCTCGTAGATGTTGCATCTCCGAAAAAACTGTTTTCCCATTCCAAAATGACGGCTCCGGCGTCACAACTTAGGTATAGCGCATGTCCGGAAGTTACGCAACCCCATAAGGCAGCGCGCCCCTATCCGTGGGGAGAATTTCCGCCATTTTTGAAAATCGGGGAGGTGCGGGGCCAAGTGTTGCCGCTGCTGCGATGGCAGCGTTTGCTGTGGAACCCCAGGTGCCCACGTTAGGTGAGTAAAAAACTGCTTTTCCTCCGTAGCATTGCGATGCACACCGTAATCTTGGAAGCGGGCAAGCCTGAAAGGCAGTAGTCATAGGGCTCTCGTCTCTAATTTCAGCCTCAGAGGGGCAGCCTCTGGCTCGCACCCAACTTCTTAGTCCGCCCCCTACTCGAGGAGTCTACACCCAGCCGCTACCAAAGCGGCTCCGGGAAAATGCGGGCCCCGAGGAGGGCGAAGAAACGGCGGTCTTGTGGTGACTCAGCTGTTTTGTGCCCCCTTACGCCGGAGCCAGACCTATCCATACCTGGGACTCCGCCATCGCGTAGACGCGATGCTAGGTTCCGGGATCCGGGGAAGAGTTGGTGGGAAGGAACTCACCTGTGAACACCTGGGTGGGCAGTGCCCTGGAGTGTGGTTACCTTTCACCGCTGTTTGGTCACCTAGGCTTCTAGTTCCAGTTTGATTCCTTCCTTCTCCCGGGATTTGCAGAAGAAATCAGTTTTTAATGGATGCTTGAATCGTGCGACATTTAATTAACCAGGTGATGCAGCCATTGAGATATTAGCCTTAATAGGAGGCCAGGAGTTCGCTCGATTTCCCCCGGCTTTATCTTGGGAAAATGACTAAGTATTGTAGGTGGTCTTTTCCTCTAATCGGTTACGTCATGATTTTTTTAAAAAAATTCATTACCATTATTTAATGGGGGCGGGAATTGTTGAGATGTGTTGACTTCAGAAAATCTTGCCAAGTTAGCAGGATGTCGATTTTGTGTGTGTGTGTCTGCTGAGTTTTGTGAGAACCGTTGAATATCTTAGAAAATAAATCGTTTATTGTCATAGAGATGTATTTGAAAGTTCGGTTACAACTTTATGAGTTTGAAAGGAGAGCAAGCAAGCAGGATATGTATCTGTAGAATGAGTTTTATTAGAGTTGAAGGATATATAATGCTTGCCGTGTTTTGTGCAAAATAAGTTTCTTTTGAGAATAGAGTAACGTGTTTTAGCATTAGTTATAAAAAACTAAATGCATAATATCAACAGAGATACTCAGCTACATTTAAAGTTGGTCTAGGTATTATGTCTTGTATTATTTTAGAGGTCAAAAAGCTTTTCATTTCCAGTTCCAAAGTTTTCTACTCAACAAAAACATTTTGGAGTGTATGTTTTTTTGGGTTACAAATATGAATAAACCTCTGGTCAGAAATCTGACATTAGTTGTATTAATTGTTCAAGTCCACATATTGCAGATATTCCAGACGAGGAATAAACGTTTTCCCAGCACCTAATGGTACAGTAAAACTAATGGTTACTTCAACAAACAATGCTAGCTAAGACACTGTACTTAACATGTTAGGAGTACAAGACTGAAATGGAATTTAAGACTTTCCAGATCCATTTGTATAGCTCTCTAAGTGAAAGGGTTGGGTGGTAAGTGACAGTTCAGTTAAGAGCCCTTTGTGCCCTCCTGACTCTGCTGCTTTCTACTGTATCACAATATACATTAGGATGTGTCAGAAATTTTCTTGACTTCATTATTTCTATACTTAACATATATGTATTTTTTTTCTTTTGGGGCTGGGAGAGTGAACGTAGTTGGTGGTACCTAAAGCTTTGTAATACATTTATTACTATGGGTTTATAAATATATGTTCATAATATGCTTTTGTTTAGTCTTTTGGTTTGATTTTAGTGGTATGTTCTTTGGAAATATGTAATAGTACTGTGGTAACATTGTAACTAGCACTTTGAAGTAATTACAATGTAGTATAGCTCTTCACACCTTATTTCAGTATTTGCTTTATTCTTTTCCTGAATTTCTTTTCCCTTTTCCTTTTTTATGTGTTTGCATTGTTAATATCTAGGTCTACTATGATTAGAAATAAGAGGAAGAATAAATAATTGACAGCATTTGGATAGCAAGAAACACATTTTTGAGGCTGTTTAGAAGTTAAGGAATAGTTAATAAAGGTAATATAAATAACATACCAAATGTTTGACCTTTCTGAGTACCATGAATCACATTCAGGCTTGTCAGATAGTTGAAAAATTAAATTTTCATAAGCAGAAATTGCAAATTCTACATATACACATCAGTTCCTCAGTTTTGGCTATTGTAAGATACTATTAGAATAATAATAACTAATATTTGGTGAATACTTACTGTATGTTAGGCACTTGAGATAAGTGCTTTACTTGCTGTAAGTCTAATCAAAGCTCTGTGGGTGGGTACTACAGTTATGTCCATTTTGCTGAGACTGGAACCGAGGTCTCTTGACTCCAGAGCCCATGTTTTCCTTACTGGGCTATTTTGTTCTGAAATTAGAGGAAGTTATAGCTTCCTTATTTTTTCATAGTTGGAATAATAATAATACCTACCCTATAAATTGTGAAAAATAATTTTGAATTGATGATTGTGAAGTATCAGTTCTTAAGTTGGTTTTATGTTGGGGAGACTTTTATTGGTTATTCTTAACTTTAAAATGAATGGTTTTAAAAATGACCCAAAACATAACCTTTCCAAATCTTTTCAATATAATTCTTAATTGGTGTGCTTATCATCACATTATTTCATATGTGCTTTAATGTGGGCATGATTACACTTTTATTACAAAAATGACTGACAGTTGTATATGGGGAAAGAAAAACGGGACATACAGCATGCTAAACCTATTGTGTTTGATTTGCTTAGACTTTGTGTAACTAGTGCACCTTGTTCTTGTTTTCTGTTGTTACATAGTAGAAGCTGATCCAGAAATGGAAAGAAGTTATTCTGTATGTATTAGGGATTTTTTTTTAGATAATAAGCTAAAATTTTAAAATTTAAAAGTAAGTGTTGATTCTTAAATCTATGAAGTAATGTAAACAAAAACAGCTGTCAAATATTATTTGGTTAATACAAAATGTTTCACATTTTTCTAGAAATAATTTTTATTGGTTTTTAAAATAATAAAATGAACTATGGTTCTGCAATACTTAACAGTTTTGATTAAATTCTCAAAATTGTTTATGCTGAACATATGTATATGTATAACTGATTCACTTTGTTATAAAGCAGAAACTAACACACCATTGTAAAGCAATTATACCCCGATAAAGATGTTAAAAAAATTGTTTATGCTGGATTCTTGCATCTTTTTGTTAGATATTGTTACATTAAAGTCCTTTCTTTGTGTTATTTTATTTTCTGATTCATTTAGGATCTGAACCAATGATGCTGGGTTCACCCACGTCTCCAAAGCCAGGGGTTAATGCCCAGTTCCTACCTGGATTTTTAATGGGGGATTTGCCAGCTCCAGTGACTCCACAACCTCGATCAATTAGTGGCCCTTCAGTAGGAGTAATGGAAATGAGATCACCTTTACTTGCAGGTAGGTGAATTGCTTAAAATAGTTTTATAGTACTATCAATACATGTACAAGAATTTTAAAAAGGGTAGTGATGCAGCGTTCACCCTCAAACCACATTTATTTAAAAAAATTAAGCAGTGTCTCTATTTTTTATTTTAAGATTATTGTAATAGAGGTGTAAGCAATATAAGTTACTATAATTCCAAGAACCACTCACTAAAAATATGCATACTACATTTTATTCAATCTAAGATGCCATTGATTGTAAAACTCACCATTTTTTTAAAATTTTATTTAATTTTATTTTTTTTTGCTGTACGTGGGCCTCTCACTGTTGCGGCCTCTCCCGTTGTGGAGCACAGGCTCTGACACGCAGGCTCAACGGCCATGGCTCATGGGCCCAGCCGCTCCGCGGCATGTGGGATCTTCCCGGACCGGGGCACGAACCCGTGTCCCCTGCATCGGCAGGCGGATTGTCAACCACTGCGCCACCAGGGAAACCCAAACTCACCATTATTTTAAGTACCACTAAGAAAGAAAAACACTAAATATGATAGAACAACATTTGCCAGTTTTTGTAAATTATCCCTGTTTCGGAGATGTTAGTGTGTGTGGGTGGGGGGAGGGGAATATGGTCGTTTAACTTCAGCTGAATTCAATTTAAATAATACATCTTAAATGTAATAATAGCAAATAGTCAAAAGAAGTGTAATTTGAAAATCTGTAAATATGAATTCTACTTCTAGTCATAGTGAATTAAGAGTCTCACTTACAGTGTGTTTAGTGAAAGGACTTACTCCACAAACTGTGATTTGCAGTTGCCAGCACAAAATGTTATGTAAATGAAACATATCTTTTACAGGACTCTTTTAGCAAACAAATATTGGAAAAGATAACTTGGAAGTTTTGACTGTGAGTAGTGAGAGCTACAAAAATGATTGAATTCCAAATGTGAGCTAATATCCTTTTAATAGATGTTTAAATGAAAATTCTTCTTACTTTAATTGTCCTTAAGGTATTATTTCAGTTAAAGTGGTTTATTATCATTTTTTTTTTTTTTTTTAGGATTGATCAGGGAGAATTATAAGTTATATTTGAAGTGATTCACTTAAGAACGTTATTCTGGACAGATTTTTGTTTTTTACATATTTCAAGTGTATTATTTTATTACCGTAGCTACCATATATTGAGTGTTTATGAGCCAGGCAGTATGCTAAGCATTTTATATGTTATTTTCATTCTTTTATCAGTCTTAAAGGGTAGTTAGTAGTATCCTCCAAAAGAGGAAGCTGAGGCTAAATGCAGTATAGAACTTGCTGAAGCTCACTGGTTAGTGACAGCAGGAGGTTAAAGCCCAGGTCAGTCTTGTTCTATAGCCTGTGCTCTAATCTAAATACCTTATGCCGTACTGTCTAGGCTCAGACATTAGTCTTACAGAGGGCCTGGACTGCTTTGCTACTTGGCATTGTTGATTCTCTGACTTAACGAAGATCCCTTTGTATCCCCCAAAGTTGGTCCTTTTCCTGTATGTTTATTATGTACTTAAATATATTTCTACTGTGAGAAACACGAATAGGAATTTGACAGTCAAATTCCACATTATGAGATTATATTCAAGTGTATACAAACTGGAGCTGTTTAATACCTACTTTCAAGTGAGAAATAGGATCAAATTTTGTATTGAAATGTTAAGCATCTTAACATCTAGAGAAAACAAAAGAAAAGCATCTAGAGAAAACAAAAGTTGCATGTGTTTACTAAAAACTAAAATTTCTATGTACTTATTCTGGAACCTTTTATTCAAAGTGCAGTCTATGGATCACCAACATTGGCATCACTGGGAGCTTGTTAGAAATTCATAGTCTCAGGCTCCATCTCA
Source organism: Orcinus orca (assembly GCF_937001465.1). NCBI lineage: Eukaryota > Metazoa > Chordata > Mammalia > Artiodactyla > Delphinidae > Orcinus > Orcinus orca. Next base: position 70,464,882 of record NC_064565.1, read on the forward strand.
CATGATCTGAGACATAACCTGAATTTTAACAAGATGCCCAGGTGATTCTTCTGTGTATTAAGATCTGAGAATTGCTGGGAGAGAGGAATTTAAGTCATTAATTTAAAAATATTAATTTAAAAGATCTTACCAGAAAGATGGAGGATTTCTTTATTTTCTCAATGTCTATATTTTTTGTGCATTGTTAGGTGGGTCACCACCACAGCCAGTTGTACCAGCTCATAAAGATAAAAGTGGAGCTCCACCAGTTAGAAGTATATATGATGACATTTCCAGCCCAGGACTTGGATCAACACCTTTAACTTCAAGAAGACAGGTGACACACATATCCTCATTCAGGACCATACATGTCCTTATTTCATGTTTTTATGTGGTTTTACAGGGAGGGTCAGTAATTTGAAGTGTTTGCCTGAGGTCTGTTTTAGTGTAATTCTATTGCACAGAATAAGCATTAGGGATAGTTATCCTAGAGTCTAATTAAATTGTGTTTATCATGAAATGTACTTAAAAATGTGATAGAACTTAGATAATTTTCTCGTATAGATAATTCTGTGGTTTTTAAAGGTGTGCCTATTCACCTGTCCATGCCCCCAACCTCCTTAATAAACGTGTAGAAATGATTATCATTTAAATTGTTCATTGTTTAAAAAGTTCAATATTTATACATAATTTTGTGAAAGAACAAGTGAAGATTCAGGGTTTATCCAGATCTAAGGCACCTTGTAATGATTTGAGGTCTTTATTTTAGGGATGGTTTTATTAATATAAGACCAATATCCTTTTAGAGCTGTGTTCACTGTTTACTTATTTTACTGAAAATGCTTCCTTCTGCATGTTTATGAGCTGATGGTTTAGTGTGTTCCTGGTGTTGGTGTTCTGATGGTGATGTTAAATTTTGGTTGGTGTAGATGTAGGTGTTCTGATGGTCATGTTAAGTTTTGGTTGGTGTAGATGTGTTCTGATGGTGTTATTTTCAGTCAGATTATACAAGGTAGAGATTCTCTGTTTTAATGGTACTGATAGCACAAAAAAGTATGTAATACTTATGAAGTACCTACAGTGCACATGGCCTGATCTTACAACTTCTCACGTATTGTCTCATTTAATCCTCACAGTGAATCTGTGAGGTAGCTCTTACGAGCTTTATTTTATCATTGAGGAAACTAGGACACGGAAAGCCTAAGTAATTTGTCAAGGGTAAGGCAGCTAGTCTAGCAGAGCCAGATTTTAAACCTAGCAATCTTGAATCTAGAGCCAGTGTTTACAAGAGCAATGTTCTGCTAATACACACTACTGTGATTTCTCTTGATTGTCAGTTGAAAGGTAGTGTGGATTTTTCTTTTAAGTAGGAAGTTTAGTAGCTTTTATAGTCAAAAGTTTTCTCTCCTATTACTATTATGCCTAGAAGGATATGTAAACAAAGTGTATCAGCTAAACTGGTAAGTTCTTTGTATAACGACATTTCTGCTGTTTGATTTGGAGAAATATTTTATGGCCTTTCCCTAAATCAAATATAGCATATTTTTTGGCAAGTTTAAGAAAAGTAGAAAAATCTTTCAGTAAATTTTGATTATAGGCTTGATATGCATGGCATACTAGGCCTGTTTGTCAAGCAAGGCAAAATTAATTCATTGAGTTAAACAGATTACTTTCTTTTTCCATCACTTCTACACGTGCCCTCCTGTCGAGTGTAGTAGCTACTAGCCACCAAGTGTGGCTGTTGACGCTTGAAATGTGGCTAGTCCTATACTGAATTGAGGTATACATGCATACTATAAAATTAACAACTGCTTGTGTGGCTTGTGTTATATGTGGACAGTGGTGTTATAAACTTAACTATGTCCATGGGGCTTCCCTGGTGGCGCAGTGGTTGGGAGTCTGCCTGCTAATGCGGGGGACGCGGGTTCGTGCCCCAGTCCGGGAGGATCCCACGTGCCGCGGAGCAGCTGGGCCCGTGAGCCATGGCCGCTGGACCTGTGCGTCCGGAGCCTGTGCCCCGCAACGGGAGAGGCCACAGCAGTGAGAGGCCCGCGTACTGCCAAAAAAAAAAAACAACAAAACTTAACTATGTCCAGAATATTCTGGTCTGGAGTATTTTTCTAAAGGTTGATAGATAAATCTGATGTTTAGTTTGATATGAGGATCTCTGGCTTATAAGTTTATGCCAGTTTTTATTACTTCTCTCATAATACATGAAAAGAAAGGTAGTTTATAGTTATTGCTATGTTCAAAATGTTTAAAAATCTTGTGGATCATAATTTGTAGAGAAAGTTTTTGATTTGAAAGTTGGTAAGAATATTATTAAAGTCCAAATTAGTTTTGCCACCTGACACTTTGGTCAACCTCTCTCTAATCAGGAAAGAAGTTATCATTAAGAATTGAACAATGCATTTTGTATCCCTCCTAACAATCTCTCAGCATTTGGTCTGGTTGCTGGATAATAGCCAGATTTTAGATTTTCTTAGTTTAGTCAGAATCTGTTAAAAAATTTTCTCTCTATATGTTTACTTCTAGAGAAAGAGTCTGTTTCTAATTCTGAATTAGATATTTCTGTTTTTGTTTATAGAAGGACTTTTAACTACTTTAATCTCTAATTTTCTCACATTTAAAGGAGTTAGTCTTTGTTACTTTCTACTAGTAAAGGCAGAGATATGCTGTCTTTTACTGTATAGACTGATTTGAATCTATAGTATTTCATGGTTTGTAAATGTCAATTTAGAAATATAGTTTTGCCATCTTTCTATTTTTCGATGTGAACTTGATGATTTGAGGAATCACCATTATCTCTGTTATTTCAAATATTGTATCTTAGGAACTAAAAACAAATAGCAGTGTTACTGTCTACTAAAAATAATGTCTTTTTATCTAATGCAACTTTTCTTATATTAAACATATAATATGCTAACAAGTCTGGCATTTTAGATTAATACTGTTCAGCTTAAAAAAAATAAAAAAACTTAGAGAGTACTCTTCAATTGTGAGCTAATAGGCATTTCCAATACCTGGTAGACATTCAGTTGTCTGTTGAATGTAGTTTTTCAACACTTATTGTGTTTGTGTTATGGTTAGAACTTTGCATTTTTACTTTAACACTTCTGTTTTCACATAGGCAAACATTTCAGTAATGCAGAGTCCTCTTGTCGGAGTTATGACAACTACTCCTGGAACAGGTAAGCAATGCCTCTTAACACCAATGACTATTCTTTACTCTTTGAGTGAAGATAATATAAGACCTTTGTTGGTCATTGCCAAAATTTTGTCTTTTATATTTCAAACTTGGAGACTTTCTCAAATGTCAATAACTTCCTTCAGCAAGGAAATATTTATTTGTATATTATTATTTTCTGAACTTATAGATAAGATGAGATATTTTACTGAAAAATATTAAAAAATTTAAAGATATGTATTTAATAGTGTCTCCTGAATTGTTAAAAACTAATTTTAAAAAAAGTAGTTGCAATTGAGAAGAAGAAGAATACAGAGACTGAATAATAAAGATGTTTTGAGAGATGTTAGTGCATAGCTATAAATCTAAATGTCATTGACTACAAACAACCACTGATTATATCTCATTTTTCTTTAAGATTAATGGTTTTTTTAATCACGGTTAGCATCATCATAAGCACAGCTCTTCTAACATATTTATATATTTATAATCTATCAAATGTTCGTTCAGTAAATATTTGAGCACATAACCAAGTATCAGGCCTTGGGAAACTGAACAAAATAGATAATCTTTGCCTTTATGGAGCTTACATTTATTTATAGAATTCACATTTATAAGTAAAATAGTTTGTTAGAAGGTAATATATTTTATGGAGGAAAATTAAGCAGCAAAGGGAAGTAAGGAATGAGGGCTTATATTAACTAAGGTAGTGTATTAGTTTTCTTTTGCTGCCATAACATATTACCACAAACTTAAAAGTGGTTTAAACAGTTCAGTGTACTGTTTTACAGTTCTGGAGGTGAGAAATCTGAAATGGTCTCAATGGGCTAAAATCAGGGCATTGGTAGGCTGTCTTAATTTATGGAGGCTCTAGGGAAGAATCTGTTTTCTGCCTTTTCCATCTTCTAGAGGCTGCCCACATTTGTTTGTGGTCCCCTTCCTCCATCTTTAAAGCCAGCAACATTGTATCTCTGACCATTCTTCTGCAGTCAAGTCTCCCTCTCTCTCTTTTAAGGACTCTTGTGAATACTTGGAGCCTTTCTGGATAATCCAGGATAATCTCCCTATTTTAAGGTCAGCTGATTAGCCGTCTTAACATCTGCAACGTTAATTCTCCTTTGCCATGTAATGTAACACTCCCAGGTTCCAGGGATAAGGACATGGACATCTGGGGGTGAGGGGAAGCATTATTCTGCTTACTACAAATAGTTATAGGAAAAGTAACATTTGCTTAAAAACATTTAGGGCAAGTTTTCTAAACAGAGGAAATAGCAAGTACAAAGGCACTGAGGTGGGATTGTGTCTGGGGTGTTCAAACAAGTATAAAGTATATACTGTGAAATGGAGTGAGTGAGGGGGCGAGTAATAGGAGATGAGGTCAGAGAGGTAATGTGGGCTGATGCAACAAGGCTTTGTAGGTCATCGTAACAGTTGGTCTTTACCCAGAAAAGGTGGAAAAAAATAGGATGAGATTGGTCCTGTGATGTGAATAGACTTTGAAATAAGGAACAGGGTGGAAGCAAGGAGACCATACAGTTGGCTACTGCATTAGTCCAGGTGAAAGATGGTGGTGGCTTAGACATAAAGGAAGGCAGGAAAGAAGGAAAGGAGGAACAACAGCAAAAACAGATGGAACAAAAGAAACAAGAGCAAGACAGTAGGTTTAAATGAACCAAATGGACAATTATATAAAACGAAATGTGCTAAACACTCCTGTTTAAAGGCAAGATAGTAGCAAAAGTAATATCCAATGACAAGTTAGATCTTTTTATCCTCCAAATCTTGATTTCTTCAAGCAGTCTGAGTCATCATGGCAGTGTTCTTAAAGTCTAGATTTCTACTACTGGTTTGTTCAAGGCTATTTCTATTATGTTCCTCAAGTTTCTTCCAGCCTCCACCCATTGCCCTATTCGAAAGTCATTTCCACACTTTTACGTATTTGTTACAGCAGCATCCCTTTTGGTACCAAAATCTGTATTAGTTTTAAATTGTTGCCATAACAAATTACCAAAAACTTAGTGGCTTAAAACAACACACATTTATTACATCATAGTTTCTAAAGGTCAGATGTCTGGGCACAGCTTGGTTCTTTGCTTTAGAGGTCAGGTGTTAGCAGGGCTCTGTTCTTTTCTGGAAGCTCTGTGAATGAATCTGCATCCAGGTCGTTGGCCAAATTCAGTTCCATGTCGTGGTAGGAATGAGGTCTCTGTTTCTTTGCTGGCTGTCACCTGTAGGTTGTTTTCAGCTTCTAGAGGCTGCCCTCATTCCTTGGCTTATGAAGACAGCAATGGCAGATCAAGTCCTTTTCTATGATTGGAATCTCTCTGATCTCTCTCTTCTGTTGTATCTCTGATTTGACTTTTCTGCCATCTGCTGTTAAGAGCTCATCTGATTACTTTGGACTCACTGGAATAATCCAGGGTAATTTTTTAAGATCAGCTGATAAATAACCTAATTCTGTCTGTAAAGTCCCTTCACAGCAATACCTGGATTAGAGTTTGATTGAATTACCAGTCAATCAAACCAGAGGACAGAAGATTTGGGTAATGTCTTTAGATTTCTGTCTGCCACATATATATAATGGTGAAAAATCTAGGATGTCACCTCTGTCTCAGTTACATACTTAAGGCGAAATGTTCTAGGGGAATTAGGTTTTAACAATCCTAATTTGATCAAATAGGCAGATGACAGTGCTTTGTTACGTGATAATGCTTTGCTACGTGACTATTTGTTATAATATTGACTGTTCGGTTGAGTCAGTCAGTGATCCCAGAGACATTGAAGATGCAAAAGCACATAATGTTAAGTAATGTATTTTATACTTTAAAGGATCTCTTAGTCGCCTGAAAAGCATGCATTGTAATATTCTGATTGATGTCAAGTGGAAGAGTACAGGATTAAAGTTAATTAAACCTCCTTTTGTTAATTTATTTTTTCTAATTCTGTAACTTCTATGAGGTTTTTGTAATTTTAGAAATCATATGTGAAAATATAAGAACTATGATAGGAAAAGATAACTGTCATAAATTGGCCACTGGGAGCCACTGCTACTTCTTATTTGAGTTTAAGGAATTTATGTAAAGTCTTAATGGGGCATAAGTGAAAAAGAATACTTTCTTTTTTTTAAGAATACTTTTGAAAAGATGTGATAGACATGAGTACTGTCATGCATGGTCAATACCTAAAGAAGACATGGAAAAAGGGAGTTGAGAAAATTGAGGTAGAAAATGAAGACTTTTCACTTAGAGCTATTTTTTTTTAATTTTAATTTAATTTAATTAGTTAATTTATTTATTTTTGACTGTGCTGGGTCTTCGTTTCTGTGCGAGGGCTTTCTCTAGTTGTGGCGAGTGGGGCCACTCACTGTCGCAGCCTCTCTTGTTGCGGAGCACAAGCTCCAGACGCGCAGGCTCAGTATTTGTGGCTCATGGGCCTAGTTGCTCCGCGGCATGTGGGATCTTCCCAGACCAGGGCTCGAACCCGTGGCCCCTGCATTGTCAGGCAGATTCTCAACCACTGCACCATCAGGGAAGCCCTAGAGCTATTTTAAACTCTTATATTTAGTGTTAAATAAATGAAAATTTCTTGTATGATTTGTAAATTTTAACTTTCTGAGATTGGCACCTTTTATAAAGAGACATCACAGGATTTAATGGCATGAATTGCTGTTTTATGCTTAGGTCTTTGTATCCAAAGGTGACTTTGGTTAGTTTATAATTCTGAAAGTGAGGTTAAAAATCTCTTTTAGAATCTTATTTCTGGTGTAGAAAAACCTTGGTCATATAACAAAGTGGGAAATCTAGATTAAAGAATTTCAAAAACTTTTTTCACCCATGATCGCCTCTGATAAACAGTACTGAATGTTTGCTCTCTCTTTCCCCATCCTCACCCCTCAATTTTCTTCTGCTACTATTTAAATATTATGCTACTTTTCATCCTATTTTTATTTTAAAAAATTTATTTTTATTTTTTCTTTAGTTTTTTTTTTTAACATCTTTACTGGAGTGTAATTGCTTTACAATGTTGTGTTAGTTTCTGCTGTATAACAAAGTGAATCAGCTATACGTATACATATATCCCTTCCTCTTGTGTCTCCCTCGCATCCTCCCTATCCTACCCCTCTAGGTGGTCACAAACCACCGAGCTGATCTCCCCGTGCGATGCAGCTGCTTCCCACTAGCTATCTATTTTACATTTGGTAGTGTATATATGTCCATGCCACTCTCTCACTTCATCCCAGCTTACCCTCCCCCACCCCCGTGTCCTCAAATCCATTCTCTATGTCTGCATCTCTATTCCAGTCCTGCCCCTAGGTTCATCAAAACTTTTTTTTTTTTAGATTCCATATATATGTGTTAGCATACGGTATTTGTTTTTCTCTTCCTGACTTACTTCACTCTGTATGACAGAGTCTAGGTCCATCCACCTCACTACAAATAACTCAATTTCGTTTCTTTTTATGGCTGAGCAATATTCCATCGTATATATGTGCCATATCTTCTTTATCCACTCATCTGTTGATGGACACTTAGGTTGCTTCCATGTCCTGGCTATTGTAAATAGTGCTTCAATGAACATTGTGGTACATGTCTCTTTGAATTATGTTTTTCTCAAAGTATATGCCCAGTAGTGGGATTGCTGGGGCATATGGTAGTTCTATTTTTAGTTTTTTAAGGAACCTCCATACTGTTCTCCATAGTGGCTGTATCAATTTACATTCCCACCAACAGTGCAAGAGGGTACCCTTTTCTCCACACTCTCTCCGGCATTTATTGTTTGCAGATTTTTTGATGATGGCCGTTCTGACCAGTGTGAGGTGATACCTCATTGTAGGTTTTTTTTTTTTTTTTTTTTGCGGTACGCGGGTCTCTCACTGTTGTGGCCTCTCCCGTTGCGGAGCACAGGCTCCAGACGCGCAGGCTCAGCAGCCATGGCTCACGGGCCTAGCTGCTCCACGGCATGTGGGATCTTCCCGGACCAGGGCACGAACCTGTGTCCCCTGCATCGGCAGGCGGGCTCTCAACCACTGCGCCACCAGGGAAGCCCGTATTTACAGGTTGTTTTTTTTTTTTTCTCATTGTAGTTTTGATATGTATTTCTCTAATGATTTGTGATGTTGAGCATCCTTTCATGTGTTTGTTGACAATCTGTATATTTACTTTGGAGAAAAGTCTATTTAGATTTTCTGCCCATCTTTGGACTGGGTTGTTTGTTTTTTTGATATTGAGCTTCATGAGCTGCTTGTATATTTTGGAGGTTAATCCTTTGTCAGTTGCTTCATTTGCTGATATTTTCTCCCATTCTGAGGGTTGTCTTTTCGTCTTGTTTTTGGTTTCCTTTGCTCTGCAAAAGCTTTTAAGTTTCATTAAGTCCCATTTGTTTATTTTTGTTTTTATTTCCATTTCTCTAGGAGCTGGGTCAAAAAGTATCTTGCTGTGATTTATGTCAAAGAGTGTTCTTCCTATGTTTTCCTCTAAGAGTTTTATGTGTCTGGCCTTACATTTAGGTCTTTAATCCATTTTGAGTTTATTTTTGTGTATGGTGTTAGAGAGTGTTCCAATTTCTTTCTTTTACATGTAGCTGTTCAGTTTTCCCAGCACCACTTATTGAAGAGGCTGTCTTTTCTCCATTGTAAATTCTTGCCTCCTTTATCAAAGATAAGGTGCCCATGTGTGTGGGGGTTTATCTCTGGGCTTTCTGTCCTGTTCCATTGATCTGTATTTCTGTTTTTGTGCTAGTACCATACAGCTTGATTACTGTAGCTTTGTAGTATAGTCTGAAGTCAGGGAACCTGATTCCTCCAGCTCCGTTTTTCTTTCGCAAGATTGCTTTGGCTATTCGGGGTCTTTTGTGTTTCCATACAAATTTTTTGTTCCAGTTCTGTAAAAAATGCCATTGGTAATTTGATAGGGATTGCCTTGAATCTGTAGATTGCTTTGGGTAGTATAGTCATTTTCACAATGTTGATTCTTCTAATCTAAGAACATGGTATATATCTCCATCTGTTTGTATCATCTTTAATTTCTTTCATCAGTGTCTTACAGATTTCTGCATACAGGTCTTTTGTCTTCTTAGGTAGGGTTAGTCCTAGGTATTTTACTCTTTTTCTTGCAGTGGTAAATGGGAGTGTTTCCTTAATTTCTCTTTCAGATTTTTCATCATTAGTGTATAGGAATGCCAGAGATTTCTGTGCATTAATTTTGTATCCTGCAACTTTACCAAATTCATGGATTAGCTCTAGTAGTTTTCTAGTAGCATCTTTAGGATTCTCTATGTATAGTATCATGTCATGTGCAAACAGTGACAGCTTTACTTCTTTTCTGATTTGGACTCCTTTTATGTCTTTTTCTTCTCTGATTGCTGTGGCTAAAACTTCCAAAACTATGTTGAATAATAGGGGTGAGAGTGGACATCCTTGTCTTGTTCCTGATTTTAGAGGAAATGGTTTCAGTTTTTCACCATTGAGAACCATGCTGGCTGTGGGTCTGTCATATATGGCCTTTATTATGTTGAGGTAAGTACTCTATGTGCCTAGTTTCTGGAGAGTTTTTTATCATAAATGGGTGTTGAATTTTGTCAGAAGCTTTTTCTGCATCTATTGAGATTATCATATGGTTTTTATCTTTCAGTTTGTTAATATGGTATATCACATTGATTGATTTATATATATTGAAGAATGCTTGCATTCCTAGGATAAACTCTACTTGATCAAGGTGTATGATCTTTTTAAAGTGCTGTTGGATTCTGTTTGCTAGTATTTTGTTGAGGATTTTTGCATCTGTGTTCATCAGTGATATTACCCTGTGGTGGTTTTGGTATCAGGGTGATGGTGGCCTCATAGAATGCGTTTGGTAGTGTTCCTTCTTCTGCTATATTTTTTAAGAATTTCAGAAGGATAAGTGTTAGCTCTTCTCTAAATGTGTGATAGAATTTGCCTGTGAAGCCATCTGGTCCTGGGCTTTTGTTTGTTGGAAGATTTTTAATCACTTTCTATTTCAGTGCTTGTGATTGGTCTGTTTATATTTTCTATTTCTTCCAGGTTCAGTCTCGGAAGGTTGTGCTTTTCTGAGAATTTGTCCATTTCTTCCAGGTTGTCCATTTTATTGGCATATAGTTGCTTGTAATCTCTCAAGATCCTTTGTATTTCTGCAGTTTCAGTTGTTACTTTTACTTTTTCATTTCTAATTCTGTTGAATCTATTTGAGTCTTTTTTTTTTTTTCTTGATGAGTCTGGCTAATGGTTTAGCAATTTAGTGTATCTTCTCAAAGAACCAGCTTTTAGTTTTATTGATCTTTGCTGTGGTTTCCTTCATTTCTTTTTCATTTATTTCTGATCTGATCTTTATGATTTCTTTCCTCCTGCTGACTTTGGGGTTTTTTTGTTCTTCTTTCTCTAATTGCTGTAAGTGTAAGGTTAGGTTGTTTATTTGAGATGTTTGTTTCTTGAGGTAGGATTGTATTGCTGTAAACTTCCCTTGTAGAACTGCTTTTGCTGCATCCCATAGGTTTTGGGTCATCGTGTTTTCATTGTCATTTGTTTCTAGGTATTTTTTGATTTCCTCTTCGATTTCTTCAGTGATCTCTTGGTTATTTAGTAGTGTATTGTTTAGTCTTCATGAGTTTGTATCTTTTACAATTTGTTTCCTGTAATTGATATCTAGTCTCATAGCATTGTGGTCGGAAAAGATACTTGATACGATTTCAATTTTCTTGAATTTACCTAGGCTTGATTTGTGACCCAAGATATGATCTATCCTGGAGCATGTTCCATGAGCACTTGAGAAGAAAGTGTATTCTATTGTTTTTGGATGGAATGTCCTATAAATATCAATTAAGTCCATCTTGTTTAATGTGTTATTTAAAGCTTGTGTTTCCTTATTTATTTTCATTTTGGATGATCTGTCCATTGGTGAAAGTGGGGTGTTTAAAGTCCCCTACTATGATAGTGTTACTGTTGATTTCCCCTTTTATGGCTGTTAGCATTTGCCTTATGTATTGTGGTGCTCCTATGTTGGGTGCATAAATATTTACAATTATAATATCTTCTTCTTGGATTGATCCTTTGGTCATTATGTAGTGCCCTTCTTTGTCTCTTGTAGTGGTCTTTATTTTAAAGTCTATTTTGTCTAATATGAGAATTGCTACGCCAGCTTCGTTTTGATCTCCATTTGCATGGAATATCTTTTTCCATTCCCTCACTTTTAGTCTTTCTGTGCCCCTAGGTCTGAAGTGGGTCTCTTGTAGACAGCGTATATATGGGTCTTGTTTTTGTATCCATTCAGCCAGTCTATGTCTTTTGGTTGGAGCATTTAATCCATTTACATTTAAGGTAATTATCGATATGTATGTTCCTATTCCCATTTTTTAAATTGTTTTGGGTTTGTTATTGTAGGTCTTTTCCTTCTCTTGTGTTTCCTGTCTAGAGAAGTTTCTTTAACATTTTTTGTAAAGCTGGTGTGGTGGTGCTGAATTCTCTTAGCTTTTGCTTGTCTGTAAATGTTTTAATTTCTCCATCGAATCTGAATGAGATCCTTGCTGGGTAGAGTAATCTTGGTTGTAGTTTTTTCCCTTTCATCACTTTAAATGTGTCCTGCCACTCCCTTATGGCTTGCAGAGTTTCTGCTGAAAGAGCAGCTGTTAACCTTATGGGGATTCCCTTGTATGTTATTTGTTGCTTTTCCCTTGCTGCTTTTAGTATTTTTTCTTTGTATTTCATTTTTGATAGTTTGAATAATATGTGTCTTGGCAGGTTTCTCCTTGGATTTATCCTGTATGGAACTCTGCACTTCCTGGAGTTGATTGACTATTTCCTTTCCCATGTTAGGGAAGTTTTCAACTATAATCTCTTCAAATATTTTCTCAGTCCCTTTCTTTTTCTCTTCTTCTTCTGGGACCCATATAATTCAAATGTTGGTGCGTTTAATGTTGTCCCAGAGGTCTCTGAGACTGTCCTTAGTTCTTTTCATTCTTTTTTCTTTATTCTGCTCTGCTGTAGTTATTTCCACTATTTTATCTTCCAGGTCACTTATCTGTTCTTCTGCCTCAGTTATTCTGCTATTGATTCCTTCTAGAGAATTTTAAATTTCATTTATTGTGTTGTTCATCATTGTTCGTTTGCTCTTTATTTCTTCTAGGTCCTTGTTAAAACGTTTCTTGTAATTTCTCCATTCTGTTTCCAAGATTTTGGATCATGTTTTCTATCATTACTCTGAATTCTTTTCTAGGTAGACTGCCAATTGCCTGTTTATTTGTTTGGTCTGGTGGGTTTTTACCTTGCTCCTTCATCTGCTGAACATTTCTCTGTCTTCCCATTTTGCTTAACTTACTGTGCTTGTGGTCTCCATTTTGCAGGCTGTACGTTCATAGTTCCTGTCGTTTCAGGTGTCTGCCCCCAGTGGGTAAGATTGGTTCAGTGGCTTGTGTAGACTTCCTGGTGGAGGGGACTGGTGCCTGTGTTCTGGTGGGTGGGGCTGTATATTGTCTTTCTGGTGGGCAGGACTGCGTCCGGTGGTGTGTTTTGGGATGTCTGTGACCTTATTATGATTTTAGGCAGCCTCTCTGCTAATGGGTGGGGGGTTGTGTTCCTGTCTTGCTAGTTGTTTGGCATGTGGTGTCCAGCACTGGAGCTTGCTGGCCATTGGGTGGAGCTGGGTCTTAGTGTTGAGACGGAGATCTCTGGGAGAGCTCTTACTGATTGATATTACTGGGGCCCAGAGGTCTCTGGTGGTCCAGTATCCTGAACTTGGCTCTCCTACCTCAGAGGCTCAGGCCTGACACCAGGCTGGAGCACCAAGGCCCTGTCAGCCGCATGGCTCAGAAGAAAAGGGAGAAAAAGAGAAAGAAAATAAATGCATAAATAAATAAAATAAAGTAGTTAAAGTAAAAACATTTTTAAAAAGTATTAAAATAAAAAAGTAATTAAAAAAAAGAAGAGAGCAACCAAAGCAATAAACAAATCTACGAATGGTAACAAGAAGTAAAAAACTATACTAAGATAAACATAAAAATTAGGAACAAGTCAGTCGCAGGCAGCAAACCCCAAGGGTACAGCTGCTCCCAAAGTCCACCACCTCAATTTTGGGTTGATTCGTTGCCTCTTCAGGTATTCCCCAGACGCAGGGTACCTCAAGTTGATTGTGGGGATTTAATCTGCTGCTCCTGAGGCTGCTGGGAGAAATTTCCCTTTCTCTTCTTGTATGCACAGCTCCTGGGCTTCAGCTTTGATTTTCGCCCCAGTGCTGCGTGTAGGTTGCCCTCAGGCTTCTGTTCCTGCTCAGACAGGACAGGGTTAAAGCAGGGGCTGATTAGGGGGCTCTTGCTCATTCAGGCCGGGGTGGGGGGGTGTATGGGTAAGGTAGTTAGTGACAGAGGCTGTGACATTGCCGCAACCTGAGGCGCGCTGTGTGTTCTCCCAGGGAAGTTGTCCCTGGATCATGGGACCCTGGTAGTGGTGGGCTGCACAGGCTCCGGAGCGGGTGTGGGTAGTGACCTGTGCTTGCACACAGGTTTCTTGGTGGCTGCAGCAGCAGCGTTAGCATTTCATGCCCGTCTCTGGTGTCTGCTCTGATAGCTGCGGCTCATGCAGTTTCTGGAGCTCGTTTAGGCGGTGCTCTGAATCCCGTCTCCTTGCACACTCCATAACAATGGTCTTTTGCCTCTTAGGCAATTCCAGACTTCCCCCCCGCCCCCACTCCTTCCTGGCTAGCTGTGGCTCACTGGCCCCCTTCAGTCTGTGTTCATGCAGTCAACTGCAGTCCTCTCCCTGGGATCTGACCTCCCAAGCCCGAGGCTCAGTTCCTAGCCCCCACCCACCCTGGCTGGTGAGCAGACAAGCCTCTCAGGCTGGTCCGCACCGATCTTCTGTGTGAGAACCTCTCCACTTTGCCCTCTGCACCCCTGTTGCTGCGTTCTCCTCCGTGGCTCTGAAGCTCCCCTCCCCCGCAGTCTCCACCGGTGAAGGAGCTTCCTAGTGTGTGGAAACTTTTCCTCCTTTACAGCCCCCTCCCCAAGCTGCAGGTTCCATCCCTATTCTTTTGTCTCTGTTTTTTCTTTTTTCTTTTGCCCTACCCAGGTACGTGGGGAGTTTCTTGCCTTTTGGGAGGTCTAAGGTCTTCTGCCAGCATTCAGTAGGTGTTCTGTAGGAGTTGTTCCACATGTAGGTGTATTTCTGATGTATTTGTGGGGTGGAAGGTGATCTCCACGTCTTACTCCTCTGCCATCTTGAAGGTCCATCTTATTTTTAATTAAAATTTTTTTTTTCTTGAGAAGTTCTTTCATTTATCTATCAGCTCTCTTCTCAGGTGGTATACCACTTATATGTACTGAACTAGAATCCTTATTTGTGTTAGCATATTATTAATGGGGTAAGTGTGATATTTAGATTATAGCAGTTTTTGGCTGCTTTTGTTGATGCCAGGAACTCAGAATTCTGTTAGCGTTCCCAGAAGGCGGATAAAGGACTAATTTATCTGTGAGGAAACTTTCCCTGACACTTCTTTTTCTGATCTCGGTTAGCTGTTCCTTGTATGTGCTCCTATAAAGCTCTCTCTGCTAGGTTCTTATCTTTCTCCATTACTGGGTATGAGCTAAAGGGCAGAGATTCCTTCTGTATATCTTCATTGTTTACCTGTGACAGAGCTGGATATAAAGGGACCTCAGTAAATGTTGGTTGACTGAACAGATTGATGGATATAAGTTGTGAGTTGAATGGTGGCCCCAAAATGATATGTTCACATTCTAACTCCTGGAACCTTGAATATTGCTTATGCGGCCAAAACATGATTAAGTTAAGGATCTTGAGAGGGGTAGCTCTCAAGGACAGTTTAGTGAGTTAAGGAGAGAGGAAAAGAGGGGAAGATAATCCTGGTAATTACCTGGATGGGCCCTAAATCCAATCACAAGTGTTCTTAGAGGCACAGGGAAATTTGACATGAACAGGAAAGACACAGAGGAGAAGGTCACATGAAGTGAGGCAAACTTTGGTGGTGTAGCCATAAGCCAAGGAACACTAAAACTTACCAGTGTCACCAGAAGCTACAGGGGCCAGTAGTGAATTATTTCTTAGTGCCTTCAACAGGCGTTTGTATCTGCTGAAAACTTACTCTTGTACTTCTGGCCTCCAGAACTGTGGGAGAATAAATTTCTATTGTTTTAAGCCACTCAGTTTGTGGTAGTTTGTCACAACAGAGGAAACTCATGTATGTATATTGTGTTTTGAGGCAATGACATCCCAAAACCAAATGATGATTGGAATATTTGTGTCCATCTTGGCATTGCGTAGTTTTTCTTTGATAATATTGAGTCACCACTAGCCTTAATCTAGATTATATTGGTTTCTTATTGCTGCTGAAACAAATTATCACAGATTATAGTGGCTTAAAACAAGTCAAATTTATTATCTTAAAATTCTGGAAGTCAGAAGTCTGGAATGGGTTTCAGTGGGCTAAAATCAAGGTATTAGTAGCGCTTCATTCTTTTCTGGAGGCTCTAGGGGAGAATCTTGGGGTTTTTTCCTGTTTTCCAGCTTCTGGAAGCTGCCCATATTTCTTGGCTCCTGGCTCCCTACCATCTTCAATGCCTGCGATGGCTAGTTGAGTCTTTATTTCACATCATTCTTTTCCCTCCCCATTAATGGATCCTTGTGATTGTGTTGGGTTCACTCTGTTAATCCAGCATAATCTTCTTGTTTAAGATGAGATGATTAGCAATCTTAATTCCATAGCATCCTTAATTCTTCTTTACCATGTAATATAACATATTCACAGCTTCTGGGTATTAGGACATGGACATCTTTGGGGGACCATTTTCTGCCTACCAGATAAAGTTTTTAAAATTAGTCACCAAAATTCATTTAGTTTCATGCCAGACTAGCCATAGTGCCATTTATTGGTCTCTAATTTTGGTGGGATAGTATTTTATATTTTAGTCAAAAGAATAAATGCAGATTGTTTAAAAAAGTCAAATAGTACTTAAATACTTATAATGAAATGCAGCAGTCTTTAGCTTTATTCCTCACAACTAGCCAGTCCAGATCTTAGAGCTCTTCCTTTTGGAATTTACCTCCACTTAACTAAATGAGATGCTGTATTAGCTTTCTGTTAGCACTGTGACATATTACCATGAATTTAGTGGCTTAAAACAACTCGGATTTATTCTCTTATAGTTCTGGAAGTCAGAAGTCCAAAATCAATTTCACTGGGCTAAAGTCAGGTGTTGGTAAGACTGGTTTTCTGGAGGCCCTAGAGAGAATCCATTTCCCTGCTGATTTTTGTTTTGTTTTTTTCCAGTTCCTAGTGGCTACCTATATTCTTTGGTTTGTGGCCCCTTCTTTCATCTTCAAAGTATATTGTATCACTCCAGTCTCTTTCCCATCATCATATCACCTCTCTTGTAAGGACAGTAGTGGATATCTTGGGGGTCCACCTGAATAATCCTGGTTAATCTTCCCATCTCAAGATCCTTAATCATAAATGCAAAATCTCTTTTGCTATATAAGGTAACATTCATAGGTTCCAGGGATTAGGATGTAGTCATCTTGGAGGGCCATTACTTAGCTGTATATGATTATATTGCTAATTCTTTTTTTTTTGGTGTTTTTTTAAAAAAATTATTTATTTTTGGCTGCGTTGGGTCTTTGTTGCTGCACGTGGGCTTTCTCTAGTTGTGGTGATCGGGGGCAACTCTTCATTGTGGTGCGAAGTCTTCTCATTGCGGTGGCTTCTCTTGTTGCAGAGCACGGGCTCTAGGCACGTGAACTACAGTAGTTGTGGCATGTGGGCTCAGTAGTTGTGGCTCACAGGCTCTAGAGTGCAGGCTCAGTAGTTGTGGCACATGGGCTTAGTGGCTCTGCGGCATGTGGGATCTTCCCAGACCAGGGCTCAAACCTGTGTCCTTTGCATTGGCAGGCGGATTCTTAACCACTGAGCCACCAGGGAAGTCCTATTGCTAATTTTTTCTTTTCTTTTTTTTTTTTTCTTGCAGTACGTGGGCCTCTCATTGTTGTGGTCTCTTCCGTTGCGGAGCACAGGCTCCGGACGCACAGGCTCAGCAGCCATGGCTCACGGGCCCAGCCGCTCCGCGGCATGCCTTCCCGGACCAGGGCACGAACCTGTGTCCCCTACATCGGCAGGTGGACTCTCAACCACTGTGCCACCAGGGAAGCCCTTTATTTTCATTTTTAGTATTGCTATATTTATCTTAATGTAGGGGAGATAAGATATAATTATCTTTAATTACCTTATCTGAATATAATTAAAATATATCAAACTTTATTCCTTTGTCAGTGTATTATTATGATTATGTAAGCACTGTTTAGTTTTGCACCAAGTAGTATTACTATAATTTATTCTTCCTGTAAAATGTTAATTTTTTGTTAGTTAATAATTGTTTCTTTTTTCCATTTGTCTAATTTTTCTGTGTGCCATTTGCTCATATTTTAAGCAAATATTCTGCGGCTATGACACATATATATCTTTTTAAAAATGCTCATAGTTTCAAACACATCTTTGTTTTGTTTTAAACTGAGAACTTCTCATTCTCAGCTTCTTTTTTGGCTGTTTCCTATATCAGCATGATGTACAGCTATCATCTTAGGACTTGCCTTAGCAAGTTTCTAGAGTTAAGCTATTTTTCCTAGTTAACATGTTTTCTTCTTAGTTTATTTCCTAATTTTGGTGAAGAAATATATGAGTAGCTTTCTAAGAAAGCTTGCATGGGAAATTAAATTTAAGACCTTAAGTTTGAAATGCTTTTTATCTCCCTTAAAATGGATTGGTAGTTTAACCAAGTATAGAATTCTAGGTTGGAATTTTGGAGGCATTATTTCTTTGCCTTCTAGCTTCTAGTGTTCTGCAGAAGTCATTTGTAGTGATGATTCCTGAGTTGTTGTATGGGGATTGGTTTCAAAAAATTTAAGATCTCTGTAGGGTTAGTGTTTTCAGTTTCACAAATGTGCCTTGGTCTGGGGCTTCCATTTATTTTTCTGGGGAATTGGTGGATCCTTTAAATCAAGACACTTACCCTGAGTTCTGGGAAACTTCCCTGTATTTGATAATAGCTTTCCCTCTGTTTGTCTGTTCCCTTTTTCTGGAATTTCTTCTGTTTGTGAGCACTGCAAAGATTTCTAAATTTCTACTTTTTCTCTGCGAGAGTGTGTTTTATATTTGTATTCTACTTTCTGAAAGATGTCCACAATCTCAATTTCCAACACATCTAATAATTTTTTATTTTATTTTAATTTCCAGTAACCTTTTTTTTTTGTTGCTCTCTTAATGTACTTAAAATGTAGTATCCTTTTCTTGTTTCATGGGTAAAATAACTTATCAGTGAGGTACATGTTGGTCCTTTATTCCTGCTCATATTGTCTGTTTCCTTCTAGTTCTTTTTTTTTTTCCTCTCTTTTTGTTTTTTTCACCTCTTCTGCCTTTCTTGGTGAAATGAGGCACTAAAAAGCTACTTGGAATCCATGTGTGTATGTGTATTAACAATGGTAGGAAGGGGGACATTGGTGGAGAGAGGCTGTTTTGTCTCTTTTTGGGCTTCACTATAGGAGGATTGGACAGTTAGGTAGATTTTTGTTTGGAAAAATCTCTGATTTTAGCATATATAGATCTTTCTCTTAAGTTTCCCAAAGAAGAATTCTGTAATATTCAGTCTTAATGTCTAAGCTGGTGTTCTGAATATGGAAAGGGAGAAGTCTTCTTTTCTTTTTTTTTTAATTTAAAAAATTTTTGATCTTTATTGAAGTATAGTTGCTTTACAATATTGTGTTAGTTTCTGCTGTGCAGCAAAGTGAATCACTTATACATATACATATATCCACTCTTTTTTAGATTTCATTCCCATTTAGGTCACCACAGAGCATTGAGTAGAGTTCCCTGTGCTATACAGTAGGTTCTCAGTTATCTATTTTATACATAGTAGTGTGTATATGTCAATCCCAATCTTCCAATTCATACCATTCTCCCCTTGGTAACCATAAGTTTGTTCTCTATATCTGTGACTCTATTTCTGCTTTGCAAATAAGTTCATCTATACCACTTTTCTAGATTGTAAATGTAAATGTAAATGTAAGTGATATTATACAATATTTGTTTTTCTCTTTCTGACTTCACTCTGTATGACAATCTCTGGGTCCATCCATGTCTCTGTAAATGGCACTATTTCATTCCTTTTTATGGCTGCGTAATATTCCATTGTATATATGTACCACATCTTTTTTATCCATTCCTCTGTCAATGGGCATTTAGGTTGCTTCCATGTCTTGGCTATTGTAAATAGTGGTGCAAGGAACATTGGGGTGCATGCATCCTTTTGAATTCTGTTTTTCTCTGGATATATGCCTAAGGGTGGAATTGCTGGGTCATATGGTAACTCTAATTTTAGTTTTTTAAGGAACCTTCATACTTTTCTCCATAGTGGCTGTACCAGTTTACATTCCCACCAACAGTGTAGGAGGGTTCCCTTTTTTCCATACCCTAGAAGTCTTCTTTTCAATATGCAGATTTTTACTTATTCTTTTACATAGTTTTTCTCCACTGTGACTGGACCCACTGAGTCCTGAGCCACTGAGATTCCTTTTCCTCAGGGGCTAAAACCTTGGTCTCTTGGTGGTGGGGTGGCTGGGTAAGATGAGGAAGGGCTTGCCATTTCATCCCGTATTATACACTCTTAAACTAGTTTTCCTTAATTTCAACGAGGAGCCTCTTTCACACCTTTCACAGTTTCTGTGTTCTCCAAAACCTGGGACTTTCTAGATTGACTGTCATTAGGTGTCTGACAGGGATTAGAGATGAATACAAGTGTTCAGTTCGCCATATTGTTTTGGTTATTCTTGTATTCATTGTTCAATATTATTCTGGGTACAAAGACTTTGTCAAACTGAAGAGTCTAAGGAAACAGTACCTACAAGATTGCTCTCTCTTCAGGTGCCAGCTGCAAGTTTGGGGGTCCCCAGGACCACCCTCACTTCAGACCTGCTGGCTGCAAATTCAAGCTTTCCCAAGCCCACTCTAAGGTTGGATAATTCACTGGAAAGACTCAGGACCCACTGAAAGTGCTATACTTACGGTTACAGTTTTATTATAGAGAAAGCAGACAAATTAGAACCACCTAAAGAAAGAGATGCAGAGGCTGAAAACAAGAACTTCCGTGACATGTTACCCTCCTGGCATTGATATATGGCACTACACAGAGTATTGGCTAGTAGGGAGCTTACTGGAGCCTCCATGTCCTGAGTTTTCATTGGTGTTTCATTACATACAAATGACTGATTGAATCACTGATCAAGTGGCTAAACTCAGTCTCCATCCCTTCTGCCCAGAGGTGACCTTTTTTATAACATGGATGGTCTTCATGGTTGGTCTTTATGGTGTGACCTACCCTCACCAGGAGTCACCTTGTTATCATAAACTATCAGGTGCTCTTGAGGTTGAGGGGCCTGCCACGAGTAACGAAAACACTCCTGTCGCTGGGGAAATTCCTAGGGTTTAGAGGTTGTCTCCCAGGAACCTGACAAAGGCCAGACATCTCTCTGGGCTGAGGCCAAATTCTTTATTATATAATGTGCTACGTTGTTTCATGGTTAGAAGGTAACAACACTGCCAGGAACCTCTTTTTCTCCCAAGTTTCATATGCCATGTGTCTGTTTAAAATTCCTACTCTTTTAATCTCTTTTATTTTCATTTAGGTTAGTTGTCTATTTTGAAATAATTGAATGTGGTCTTCAATTGAAGACATTTTCATAAAGGGTAATAAGTTATTTTGCCCTCCACTTCAGTCTGATCTTAAGACAGAGTAGTGATTTACAAAGGGAGACACATTACAGTTAAATTTGATGTGGTTTGCTAGGCACACTTTATTTTCATCTTATAAAGCATTGCATGTGAGTACCAGAAGTCTGATTGAAAGGAAGTAAAATCAGTGGAGCAATGAAACGTTAACAAGGTGGGGGGCAATTATGCTAAAGTTATGTAAATAGTTTTAGATTATGTATAAGTAATTATGTTTTTCAGAGTAGTTGACAGGGCAAAAATTAGATTGCTTATTCGTTTGAGACTTAATTTTGATTTGTTTTATTTTTAAAAGTCATAATGGTAGTCTCATTTTGAGATTTCCATTTAATTTCTTGCTTGAAGGTTATTACATAATGTAGCAGAACTAAATTGTACCTTCTTAATGGTAATGCAGGACATAAAAATTTTGAATTGGCTTTAGGTTTTATACTAGAATGCCTTTTACCATCTTTTTTGTGTTAAAGGCATGTCTTTGTAGTAAGAACTAAACTTATTTAAGCTTATCTTTCGCGTGCTTCTCTTTATTTCCTAAAGGGGTAGTTGATAAGTTGGTTGATTAGCAGACACTTGTCAAAGTGGGGTGGTTCATTTTAAATAAGCCTCATTTTAGAAATGTTTTGTACCTATTAAATGCATCCGTGGTGATGAGGAAAAGAAGAATTGCTAGGAAAAAGAAAAATTGCTAGATGTATTATAGCATGTATGCAGTTTGACATTCTTTTCAGTTATTTACTTCGTGTTGTCTCTTTTAAGCATGAACTCAATTTTAAAATTAGATAAATCTGTAAGACTGAGCCATGTAATGTACTAGGATTCCATGTCCTTCTTGTACATCTTTTTGTTTTCTCTAGAGTTAATAACTGTTACATACTTTCTTTTGCTTGATTACTATTGTAAAAATATTTGAATATTTGTTTCTCATTGCTAAATTCTTTTTTGCCTGGTTACTCAACAGCTGAATATAAGCAGTCAGTTTTGAGCATCTTTATTTTCTAGTAGGGTCTAGGATAGTGTTCTGAATTAAATAGATTCTTTAATAAGCCTAGTCAGATCTGAGGTGATCTGAAATGTATTTTTATTTTCCCTTAAGGAAAGACTACATTAATGGGTTAAATTAGATTAATTCTGGTCTCTGAATTTGACTCCAGATGAAGTAAAGGGATTCAAGTTGTATGGCATAAAGAATTAAGAATTTTGAAATCCTTAGATGACCATATTTTTCCTCTTTAGTTAGAATCACATTGTTGCATTGTAGTTTTTACTTGATTGATGCCTTTGGCTTTTAATTCTGTTGAGGGTATAGTTTCGGTTTACTACTGTTCGGAGGCAAGAGAATGGACATCATTCCTGGAAGTCTTTTATTTTAGGTTTGACTGAATATATTTGTGCCTGTTGATGCAAAAGAATAATTGTACCAAGTGCATCATTTATAGTATTAAAGTTATATATTGTTAAAACAGTTAACTTTTGTGAGTTCTTGTCTACCTACAGTTTCATTTGATTCTTGGAGTAACATGTTAAGTCTTCTGTCACAGGTTAATTTATGGATATAGTAAAGGGAAACTAACATTTAGTAGAGTTAATGAGATATAATTGACATTGTGACATTGTGTAAGTTTAAAGTATACAGTGTGTTGATTTGATACACACTGTGGTCATTTTGATATTACAAAATGACCAGTGTCTTAGCTGACATTTTTCATCATGTCATTTAATTACCATTTCTTTTTTTGTGGTGAGAACCTTTAGATCTACTCTCTTAGCAGCTTTTAAGTATATAATACAGTATTATTAGAGGTAATCACCATGCTGTACTTTAGATCCCCAGAACTTATTCATCTTATGACTGGACATTTGTACCCTTTGACCAACAACTGCCCATATCCCCCAGCCTCCGGCCTCTGGTAGCCACAAGTCTATTCCTTCTGTGAGTTCTGCCATTTTTACATTCCACATGTAAGTGAGGTGATAGAGTATTTGTCTTTCTCTGTCTGACTTCTTTCACTTACCATCATGAACATCATGCCCTCAACATCCATCCATACTGTAGGAAATGGCAGGACTTCCTTCTTTTTCATGGCTGAATAACATTCCATTGTATATACGTGCCACATCTTCTTATCCATTCATCTATTAATGGACCTTTAGATTGTATCCATATCTTGGCTCTTGTGAATAGTGCTATATTGAATATGGGAGTGCAGATGTCTGAGATCCTGTTTTCATTTTCTTTGGATATATGCTCAGAAGTGGGATTGCTGGATCATACGGTAGCTCTGTTTTTAATGTTTTTGAGGAACCTCTATACTATTTTCCATAGTGTGTGCAACAACTTTATTGTCCCGCCAACAGTGCACAAGGATTCCTTTTTCTCCAAATCATCACCAACACTTATCTCTTTCTTTTTTTTTGATGATAGATGTTGATGAGGTTATATCTCATTTTGGTTTTGATTTGCATTTTCCTGATGATTAGTGATATTGAGCACCTTTTTTTGGTACCTGTTGGCCATTTGTATGTCTTTGGAAAATGTGTGTTTAGTTCCTCTGCCCAATTTTTAATTGGATTGATTTTTTGTTTGTTTTTTGCTATTGAATTGTATGAGTTTCTTATATATTTTGGATATTAACCCTTATGTATATACATGTTCCTTTTCACCTTTCTCTTTGTTATTATTTTTTTCCTGTAAGATTTTCTGTTTTCTAACATACTAGGTATTTACTTGTCTTTCTTCCACTAGAATTTAAGCTCTATTAGAGATTTTTCCCCCCTTTGGTCTAACTTGTTCATTACTGTATTTTTAATACCTAGAATAATGCTTGGTGTACATTTAAGTGCTGAAAAAATATTTCTTGTATGTGAATCATTATTACTACTCCAAAGATGAAATAGTCTCTGCTTCTCAGAAATGTGTGGTCTCAGTAGGACAGAGCCTCTGAGATAAAATGAACACATAAAGTGTTTAGCTTGACATGTTGGATGTGAAGTACTCATTAATTGGTAATTATTGTTGAAGAATAAGAAAAGAAAGAACAGAATCAGACATTTCAGATAGAAATGACCTCAATAAAAGAAAACTGCGTTCACATCTTAGGAACTAGGATAGATACTGTTTAGGGGTATATTGAAAAAATAAGGTTGGAACTATATTGTGGAGAACAACCAAGACATTTGGATTTTGTTTTGTGTGTAATGAGTTACTGAATCTTTTTAAGGCAGAGGTGTCATAATGACAGTGGTAGGTTTGGAATATGAAGTCCTTGAGGTTGACTGGAGATCCTTCTGCTGTAAGCTTAACTGGAAATTAATAAAACATTTAGCAAATTTATAATAAATAATAAAACATTTGCAAAATGATAAATTATGCTCAAATTTTAATGACTTCCTCTTAAATTGTGTGGTAGTATATAATTATCATTTGATTATAGTGTGTATTTTGAATTATTTATGGAATTGCCAACTTTTAATATACTTTCCCATTTAAAACTAAAGCTTTGATATTTTAAATCAAGATGTTTATATTGGTAACTAACTTACTAAATATACTAATATAGGGCAGAGTGTGTTTAGTCCAGCAAACATTGGTCAACCACGAAAGACAACATTATCTCCTGCCCAGTTGGATCCTTTTTATACTCAAGGAGATTCTTTGACATCTGAAGATCACTTTGATGACACTTGGGTGACTGTGTTCGGGTAAGGTTTCTAGATTATTTACTTAAAAAAAAAAAGCCCTCACATTTTCTAATGAGTATTATCAAACATAAAAAAACTAAAACAGTGGCACAGCAAACACCCATATGTACCAACCACCTAGATTCTGCAGTTGTTAACAGCTACATTTGTTTTATCTACTATTAATTCATCTTTTTTGTTGTTGGTATATTTCAGAGTAAGTTGCAGACATCAGTACATACCACCTTGACATTTCAGCATGTATTTAAGTAATGTTTGATTTTTGTATTTTAAGTAATGTTTTAAGTAATGTTTAAGTAATGTTTGATTTTTAATAGTTTTTCCATCATTTATCTGTGTGCCTCTTCTCAGATTATCTTCTCTTGAGCACATTTGCTGGATATTGGAAGAGGGTTGGTTGTCCCTTTAGACTTAGGAAGCTCCTTTCTCTCTTTGTTGTGACTGTGTCTATGCTTATATTGGACTTAACCAGTTTTGAACTAACAGATTGAATTTCATTTGTATATATATGCATACTATGTCACAGGGTTGATACTTTCTAGCTACAGAATATTGAATATTAATAGAAATTGTGCATGACAGTCCTAGTTGAATGGAGTTTTAGATCTAATAAAGTACTTTAAAGCGTCTTAGAGATCATATTGCGTCATTTACATATGAAAAACCTGAGATATAGACAGATTAAGTGATTTACTCAGAGGCTTACATCTAGTTATTAGTAAAGCTTCATCGAAAACCCAGGTCTTTTATTTTCAGGCTGTGATTGTTTATACTGTACTACATAAGGTTGGTTTCTGAAAGTGTGATGTCATACTGTTACTGGACCTTACTATATTTAGTTTTGGGGTTTAAAAAAATATAAAAACATGTGAGCTCCTTGAAGGAAGAACAATGCCCAGTAAATAAATATTAGTGGACTTTATATATTCAATTTATTTAAAATTCAGAAGAATGTGTAAGAATATGGTGAAAAGTTTTCCTTCCCACTTTTTCCCCCAGATAGTTTTTCTCCCTTGTAAGGCAGTAATTGCCACCTGTTTTTGTGTAACCTTTCAGAGGGATTCTTTGTTACTGATTCTGTTTAGGTAATAAGCAGGGTCATTGCTTTCCATTGTTCTCCAGAAAGGGCACGCTCAGCCATATGTCCATAGCAGTTGGGCTGACTGCTGCTGCTTCTTTTTTTTCCTTCCCTTTTA
The DNA here is from genome assembly GCF_937001465.1 of Orcinus orca. Taxonomy (NCBI): domain Eukaryota; kingdom Metazoa; phylum Chordata; class Mammalia; order Artiodactyla; family Delphinidae; genus Orcinus; species Orcinus orca. Next base: position 70,490,732 of record NC_064565.1, read on the forward strand.
TGTGTTTAAATTTTTGTATTCTCTTGTGAAGTAAGTGGCTGTATGTTTTTGAATGTGTCTGTCCACTCTCAAGTGTTTTTCAGGTTCAGTAGTAATGGTGTCATTTTTAAGATTCCTCAGTAATCAGATAAATTACTTGAAGTACTTCTGTTAGCCCTTCATTTTTAAGATGTACACTTTCCCAGCTATTTATTTTCTGTTGGTTTTATGTTTCAGTAACCCTGCATATAAGTTTAATTGCAAGCACAGAAACATTTTCTTCTAAGGGATAAAATATTTTATTTTGATTATTTATAGGGAAGTACATCTAAAATACATTATATATCTTCTTCCTTTGATAATTTAACTTTTTCCTGCTGACTCAGGGTCATCATGAAATATCATTTATTGTTGTAGGGTGATTCTGTGACAGGATATTGGACTGCTTCTACTCAGAGTGGTCCTAGACTCTTGGAATTATGTTTTATTTCTCAAGTGCCTGCATCACTTGCAACCATTGTTTCTCCCTTTCGTTTTAATTTTTTTTTAGTTCTGCTTGTAGGCATCCTGACTCATTTGTTGTTTTCTTTGGGATTAGAAATCTTATATCCAAATTTACGTAACATAAAATAAATTTCCAGTCCTGAATGCAGTGAGTATTTTAGTCACACAGATTTTAACGTGTGGAGTTTCTCATTTATTTTTGTGACTTATATTTTTTCCTTTAGGGTTCTAATCCAAGCTCCAGATAACTGAAGTTACTGGTTAAGGAAACTCCAGATTTTCAAGCTGAAAATAGCTTTATTATTTGGACTATAAAAGTTATATCTCATTGTAATATTCAAAGCATACAGAACTTTATAAAGAAGAAAGTAAAACTCACTTAAAATTTTCCCATACAGAGATATGGCTATTAAAATTTTGGTAACAGTCCTTTTAATTGATTGTTTACCATTGATATTGGTTCTGACTGTATTTTTGTTTCAGGAATACATTTCTGAATTTTCAGGTAGTGCTCAATATATATTGATATGATTCTACATAATTTAAAGTTCTTTCCCCTTTAATAACCATAGTAGTATATTGCAACATTTTCCTTTCTCTCTCTCTCTCTCTCTCTCTCATGGATGTGCACACACACACACACACACACACACACACACACACACACCCCCATGTAAAATAAGTTATTTACAGAACTGTAACTTCATAGTACTTTTCTAAGGATTATGATAATGACAGTGAGAGTAGAAGGTGGAATTTGGGGCTGGAGAAAAGTGGCTGAGTCAAAATTAATTTTAACATAATTTGCTTTTGGGTGATGGGCAAATGAATAGATTTAGCTAATATAGGGGAAAATAGGATGTTCAGGGTCTCTTATTAATGTACTAGACAGTTAGGGGGAGTTTATTGTGAAACACTTGTAAGGTAATTTGCATTTGTATTATCGAAGTTGACTGTTCAGACAACTTTTTATCCCCCCCAACCCCAGGTTTCCTCAAGCATCTGCTTCCTATATATTATTACAATTTGCACAGTATGGAAATATCTTAAAACATGTGGTAAGTCTTAATTCTTTTCATTTCAAGATTTAAGCTGAGGAAAGATAACCTGTGAATTGAGGGAAAACTTTGCTGCTGAATGTTGTCTGTTTTTTTCCAAACTTAAAAATTTTTCTTTTTTTTAAAGTTTTCATAGGATGTAACTATCTGTTGGAGTTTGGAAGGCTGGTAGTTGCATAGTATTTGATAAAAAGGGATAAAGAGAGAAGATAAGAGAGTGAGAGTTTCAGGTTTCCCCCTGAAACTTTTAAAAATAGTTCACAGTCTCTTAAAAATAGTTCACAGTCTCTTAAAAAAGATCATGCCAAGTTTTCCAATTTGAGCTTGTTTTATTGGGGATAAAGGAAAAGGGAGATGTTTCTAACTTAGAGTTCTTAGAGCTTTTTTAGCTTGCCAGTTATAAATAACAAATCTTTTTTCTATTACTAGAAATTGACTTAACTCCTATGCAAAATCAGATTGATGAATACAGTTTTTAAAAAATTTCATAGCAAGTGTTGATAAGACCTTTTTATAAGAAACATTATCTTTTGAGAATTACTTTGCTTTCAGAGAATATTTGTCACATATTCTTTATATAAGAGATTTGAGAACTATTGAAATGTATTGAAATAGTTTAATAGGATTTTTGTTGAATCCTAGTATACAGCTTTTTACAGGGCATCAAATAAAAAGTGGAAGCAGATTTATTTCATATGTTTCTGTTTTCTAATAGAACTCATTAAGTTTAAATTTTGTACACTTTGTATTTTAATTTAAGAGAAAACTTCATTTTTTGCAGATGTCTAACACAGGAAATTGGATGCATATTCGTTATCAATCTAAACTGCAGGCCAGGAAAGCTTTAAGCAAAGATGGGAGAATTTTTGGAGAGTCCATCATGATTGGTGTAAAACCATGTATAGATAAAGTAAGTTATTGCTGGTGTAAGGAAAGCAGTTTAATTTATATGTAGTGCACAAGTCTAAGTACTAACATTGGTGGTTATGTCACTTTGCTTCACTGTGCCTCTTATTTTATAAAATGTGATGGATGATGTTACAGCACTCTTTTATGGTAAGTCAAAGATATTTAGTCACAAGACTTTAGAGGTAATACATGCCAACCCCTTCACTCTACAAATAAAGAGGCCAAGGAGACTTAGGTAACTTAACCCAGAGTTGTTAAGGTGAAGCCTGCATTCTAGGTCTTTTAACTTTTAACCCATTCCCTTTTTTGTGCAAAGCAACTTCAAATTCTTTACCTCAAAGGAGTGGTGCTATTTCAGAATGAAATATTTCATAAGAATGGTAACTGAGGGTTAACTTCTAAAAGCTGAAGCTTTTTATTAGTCATTTCTACTTTAAAATATTTAAATATTATTATATATTTGTATACTGATAAAATAATCCTGGGCACAATTTAAACTTCGTGGCTTGTAAAATCATGATCATTCTTTAAGTAAATATATGTGAACTTCTGCTGCCTACCAGGCACTGTGCTTGGGACTCATGTATACACACTAGTGCACGAAGCAGACATGGCTCCTGTTATCATAATCTAGGATCACTGAGTAGTTGTGTAATTATTACGTTGTGCTGTAGCAGGTGTTTGCAGAGGCTAGAGGAAAATTTGGGGTTACTGGATACTAAAAAGCACTGGACTTTGATGCCCCACACCCCTCAGTTTCCCTAAGAATTCTTTTTTTTTTCTTACTGATTTTCCGTAGTGTTTGTTAGGAGATTCTTACTCTTGAGAGTCTATAGTTTTCTTGAGGATATTTGAGGTCATTCAAGTGAGATTTCTGGTTGAGCATTAGATCTCATATGCTAGCTGAGAAGCACATATTGTTTTCTCAACCCTAAAGTTATTTGAAAGTTTAATTAGATTAAATTACGCTACTTTTAATGAAGTTTTCTTTGTAAGTAGGACATAATAGTGGATGATATGTATTATGTTAATAAACAGAGAAGTTCTTTGTCTTTATTTTTCTAGAGCGTTATGGAAAACAGTGACAGGTGTGCTTTATCATCTCCATCTGTTGCCTTTACACCACCAATCAAAACCTTAGGTACACCAACCCAACCTGGAAGTACTTCTAGGATTTCTACCATGAGACCTCTTGCTACAGCATACAAAGCTTCTACTAGTGACTATCAGGTATTTTAAAGATTGGATAAAAGAATATACTTTAAGGGCTGCAGTGCTTAGCATGTTTAACTTTTTCATTGGATTGATTTGTATGCCATTAAATATTTCCTACTGAAGTTGATTGGCTTGATGAAACCTATAAACTTTGCATTTTTAAATTTCCTATTTTAGCCAGTTGGAAATTTATCTTGAGTTTTTAAAAAAATTCTTTGCCATTTTAAAAAACATTTTGAGAGTTAATTAGTTTAGTTTTTTCTAAGGTATGTTGCATACGTAAAAAGTTTCTCTTGTGGACGTCTCTGGCATGAGGGAATGTTAAATCCCTGTTAAATTGATAACTAAATTTGATGGTGTTGCAAATGAAGAACCTCAGATTGGAAGTAGCTTTGGTTATCAAAAGAAAACATTGACCAGTCCCCATTTCAAAACTTATTTCAAAAAAGTTTAAAGGAAAAGTTCATTATATTCATTGAAGAATGCTAGAAGTATTATGACTGTCATTCAGCGTGCTATTGTTGCCTGCTTAATTAGCCAGTAGTTCTGAACTTGCCTAGCTGCAGACACAGGTCCTGAGATAGCAAATAAAACACTTTAGTAGGGCAGTTTGACTTCCCTTGAAATTTGGGGATCATTCTAGAACTGGTTTAATTTTTCCCTTTAGTTTTTTTTAAACTAGTATTTTAAAGTCCTTATCTCTTTTAGCTTTTGTGTTGTTTGTTCAGTTTACTAATTTAAGGAGCAGATGTAATTTGCCTTGCCAAAGGAATACAATTTTGTTATTCTTAAAAGCATAAGGATGTTCCAAGCAAGCCTATATTTTAATTTTTAAATATACAATTTATTGTTGCAAATCCACTTTAGTGTTTGGCACTTTTAAATTAGCCATTAACTGAAGAATTGACTATGATACTAAAGAAACCATAACTTTACAATTGTGTGTGTATTTTTTTTAATAGGTTATTTCTGACAGACAAACGCCAAAAAAAGATGAAAGTCTTGTATCCAAAGCAATGGAATACATGTTTGGCTGGTAATACAGTAAGAGCTAAGAACTGAACTACAAAGGAGAAGGTTGCCACAATAAAACAGACTTAGCAGGGTACTGCTGGGTTTCCTTCGGTTAGTTATATAACCACTCTTGACAGTATCGAATAGCTGTCTCATACTTCCTTTAGAAGCCTTTTTCTTAAAGGATACAGCATATTTGTAGCTCGCACTTTAAACGATGCTTGAGATACATTTTAAAGAAACAAAAAATCCCTGTATATAAGATTTTGTGCTTTCTGTGATAGTGCATGCTTAAGTGCAAAACACTCATTGATTATTGTAAATTATGTAATTGAGTTTGTAGTGAGGCTTTGTAGTCTTCATGAGTTGGTGAGGTGAATTTCATGACGGGTAACTGTACAGCTGATTCTGACAAGACACAAAGATTATAATTAATTTGAATTATGGTCTTTTAATTTAGATGGTATTTAATATTTTAATTATCCTTGTTTATATTTGTCCTGTCATGAATTGTCATCTTTCAGTCTTGTAAAACCAACACAGCCTTTTAAAAAACCTACCAAAGTTTCTTGATAATAAACTTGTCGATTATATGTATTGAGCAGTTTTTGAAAGGGTGATTTATTAATTAGTACAAGAAGTTTGAAGTCTTTGCAGAAATAGAGAAAATATGTCATGAACCTCCATCCACCTGTAATCCAGCTTTAATAACCATATAACCATCACTATTTTCTTAATTTCTAATATCCAGTCCTTTTAAAAATTTCCCAATTGTTTCCAAAATTTGTTAAATTTTATGTTTGGTTTGTGTGAGTCTCTGTCGAGACTAGGTCTACACAGTGTATTTGGTTTTGTCTTTGGAGTGTCTTGAAGTTTAGAGTTCCCCTGCTTTTCCCCACCGTTCAGTACACCATGATTTGTTGAAGGAACCATGTGAGTTGCCTACAGAGTGCACCACAGACTGAATTTGATCTAAACAAGAATAGCGTTCTTGTTTAACTAGTTCTGTCATTTGTCCCATATCCTAGAAGTTATATCTAGAGAAGGTTAATTAGATTCTGCAATCTCATTTTTTTGAGCAAGAATACTTGATAGTAGTATGGTGTACTTTATGTCAAACGATGAGGCATTTAGTTCTGGTTGTCCACTTTTAATGGTCCTCAGGTTGTTCATTGGGCATGTGGGCAAAAGCCAAACACCATCATTGGAAAGTTCCCCATAAACTTTTTACATAATGTATTTAATGGCATGCATTAATGATACTTGCCTGAATCAGTTATTTCATTAAGATTTGCAAAATGAGGACTTTCCAAACTTATCATTCCTGTTGCATTTATTAGTTGGAATTCTTTCATATAGAAGAAACTTGTCGCATCCATCCATTAGGGCTATTTGGTTATCATGGAATACATTCATACCAGGATAGCAGGATAAATATTTAATTTGTTTCCTTTATCAGTTTTCAGAGTTATTTTTGGTGCCCTGGCGACCTCCACTGCTGTCCTGAGTTAAAATTTTTTTTCCTTTGGTATCACTATGCACTTAATGGCTTTTTTTTTTTCTTTTTTAAATTCACTGTTTCAGTCACTTGCAGTCATCACTCTTTTATTCAAATTATCTTCCTTGGCCAGTGAGAACCTCATCAAGCTGGCACTTGTATGAAAAGGAGGTTTTAATTGACATGATATCTCACCATAATACATGTATCTAGGTAATCTGCATATTTCTTTATCTTTAATACATATCTATAAAGAATAAAGTAACACATTGTATAGAAGGTTTTGGTATCCTTTTTAAATCACAGCAAACTACCATTGAAGACTTGTTTAGTTCTCTGAGATGAAGTGAAACTAAGGAATGTACTGGCATGGATGAAAATCCATTTATCATTACATTTATAGAGTATTTTTCATCTGAAACTTTTAAAGTCTTTTCCACCTTAAAATAGGAGTATATTTTTTATCCTGTTTCTTTACATACAGAACTCAATTATTCAAGGTAGATCTGGATAGTTTTCCTATTAAACTGTTGGATTTGTATTTGAGTTATACACATTTTTGTAAAAGGGCTATGGGTTTTATTTTTGAGAGGGCATTTTATTTCTGTAAACCTCTGTGGAGCATGAAGTTTGCTTTCTGGCTAAAAATATTTGTTTGCTATGTTTGGGTTCGTTATTTTTACTCAGTATTGTATCTTACCTGTCTTTGTATCCATCACATCCTTTATTTAAAAAGAGCCAGGAAATACATAAATATATCAAACTAACACTTTGTATACCTCAGACTTATACAATGTTATATGTCAGTTGTATCTCAACTTAAAAAATACAATAAAACCAACAAAAATACAAAACAAAAGTAAAAGCCAGGAAAATCTGAGGAAACAAACTGCCACATTTTCCAGTACTATACAAAAACAGTAGAATCTGTGAAACTGGAAAAGTTACCTTGAAACAAGCCTCATTTTAAAGTTCAGAAAAGCTGATTTCACACAAAAATAAGTAAATAACATAAAACTGTAGTCATGGGACTTCCCTGTAGTGGCACAGTGGTTAGGAATCTGCCTGCCAGTGCAGGGGACACGGGTTTGAGCCCTGGTCTGGGAGGATCCCACGTGCCGCAGAGCAGCTAAGCCCATGTGCCACAACTACTGAGCCTGTGCTCTAGAGCCTGTGAGCCACAACTACTGAGACCACATGCCACAACTACTGAAGCCCACGTGCCTAGAGCCTGTGCTCCGCAACAAGAGAAGCCACCGCAATGAGAAGCCCGTGCACTGCAACCAAGAGTAGCCCCCGATCGCCACAACTAGAGAAAGCCCGTGTGCAGCAACAAAGACCAAATGCAGCCAAAACTAACTAAAAAAAACAAAAGTATAGTCATGCAAAGTTGTTAAAAAAAAAAATAAAGAGGATAACGAACAAAATTTCCCATAGACATTGAAAGCACACCAGAAAGGCATGCACATAAAATAGATCAAAATTATGACCTATTATTTAAAAATAGGTTCTAAGATGTTTTGGAAATGCTGCAAAATATGAAAGGATACTAAAAATCAGAATTTGAAGAACTTGGGAAAATACTAGAAATAAAGGAAAAAAATTTAGAAATGAAGACTAAACGAGAATACACACAAAAGTAGATGAACAACAGATGATGCCTTATCGAAATACAGTGCAAAAAAGGATGATGGCTTTAGAAATCAGAAAGAAAAGGTATAGAAAGGATTTATAGAAAAGTGACATTTTAGAGATTAAAAAAATATAGTGAACAAAACTGTATGAAGAATACTTTGCTGAAAAAGAATATTTGGAGCTATATACTGGAAGAACATCTTGTCTACTAAGAATATTTTCCCAGATATAAACTGGGTTTGGCTATCTAGACAAAAACAGTGACTTAGAAAAGCAAGACTTAAATACAGTACTGTGCCAGGAGAAAATGATACATTTAAGATATTTGCGGGAAAAAAATGTGAGCAGATTTTATATCTAAGAAAACTGATCTTTTAAAAAATTGAGGTAGCAGTGGTTTATAATCTGTTTTATGTGTACAACATTGTAACTTGACTTCTGTATACACTACAGCATGCTCACCACCAAAAGTCTAGTTTCCATGCAATTGACCCTATTTACACATTTCCCCTTCCCCCACCCCCTTTTCCCCTGTGGTAACCACCAGTCTGTTCTCTGCATCTACATGTATTTTTTTCTTTTTTTTTGCGGTACGTGGGCCTCTCACTGTTGTGGCCTCTCCTGTTGCGGAGCAAGGCTCCGGACACACAGGCTCAGCGGCCATGGCTCATGGGCCCAGCCGCTCCGCGGCATGTGGGATCTTCCCAGACCGGGGCACGAACCCGTGTCCCCTGCATCAGCATGTGGACTCTCAACCACTGCGCCACCGGGGAAGCTCTACATGTATGTTTTTGATGAAACTGATTTTTAAGTAAAAGTCATTGCTCAGACAGTATCAGTATGCAAGAATTCAGGAAGTTTCCTTTGAGCGCTTCCTGAGAAGTGGACTAGAGAATGTGCTCAGACAAGCTAAATAACTAGGAAGATGTTGACATAAAGTCTGCGGTGAGCATTAATTTTGACATCACATTACTAGACCAAAGTGCTGACCAGGTTTATTGCTTGAAGCTCAGCCCATTGGGTGGATTTTCCCCTCATCACTGTCAGTTCAAGTCCACTCTGAATCTAATATGGCAGCAGTCAGGTTTTGGCTTACAGCAACATATCAAGCCGATCTGTCTGAATCAAGCCTGGATTTTTTTCTCTTGTCAGCTGATGGTAGTGAACTCAAGTCATAGATTGTGAGTTGAGGGAGAGGTGTTCAGTGTCTTGGAGGTAAGTGACATGGGCTTCTGGGTCACCATGTCATGAAACTTGGAGCCTGTGGACCTCATTGTGCCCCAATCTGAATGTGCCATAGGTTACTGTTACGCTGGCCCGTCTCAGGGCTTTGTGGATCTGACAGTACCGAGCTTATGAGGGACAGCTCTGGTCATGTATTTCATATGCTCTCATGTAATTGATGATTAGGTGTTAAGTCACTTGTCCCAGTGCCCTCTCTCACTCTGGGCTCCACTAGAATCTTCTAAGTAATCTGAGAAATGGTTTGAAGCACTTTCTCATTGATATTGGGTTGTCTCCAAAATCCAGAAGCTTACCAAAAAGAGATTTACCAAGTGCTGTGTCTCTTTTTTAACGGTAGGAGGAGCAAGGTGCAACAATTTATCCTTTAGGAAGAGGTGTCTTAGCGTGCCCCAGACCACTGGACTCATAACTTCACCAGTGTGGTAAACCTGAATTTTTGTGGTTTACCTTCTACCCTCTGGCATACATGTACCTTACCAGAATGTCCAGAGTATTTCCCACTTATTTCTTGCAGGTTCAGTGAACATGATGCCATCAATGTAGTGGATCAGCACAATGTTCAAATGATCAAGAGTTCTCTGACTATATATTGTGACTGGCTTACTGTGAGACAGACATGGGCTAAGTTTCTGTCACCTGGCTTCCTTATGACCCCACTTTTAACAGGAACCATGAGAACGTTTTGATTCATCATGTCAACTAAGACCCTGAATTTAACAGCCCTTGGAAATACCACTGTATTCCTCTTCTTCAGTGCACTCTGAAAAATGAGGAAGACTTGCTGTGGCATTGAAAATTACTTCCTCAGTTGGAGGTGGGAGAAACTAAAATACTTTCTGTATCTTACTGAGTTTTCCTTCTTTTCAGTGTCTTTCCTTTAAGTCTTTATTTCTTGTATTTATTCAGTCTTGTGTGCCTTCTGGTTTAGTTTTCATTTTGAAATGATTTTGCCTTTGGTTTTTGATTCTTTTCTGAATTCTGTACATCATTTTTAGGTTTCTAATTCTGATTTATGTTGTTATTTCATGCTTGTATCATTTTATTGATGTCTTTTAGCTCAGTTTGAAACAAGTTTATGGGTTTGATCTTTTTAGGCTTATGTCTTTCTGGCGTGCTTTCATTGTCTCTAGGGATGTCATTCTTCTCTTTTTTTCTCATAATAACTTTGTATGGGATTTGACCTCACTACTTTGGTCTTACTCATTTTTATATGAAATGAGTTTTCCTGAAATTTAAGAAAGGGTAAGGTTCTAGGAAGCCTTGCTAACTTCACAGTGGTTCCTTTTGTGTGTATGTGTGCAGAGTTGTTGGATGTTTTTGTAGATGAAGAACTATGGTTTTGTTACCAACTATATTTTTTGGCAATTAGAGTGAAGAAATGTAGAAATGTTTTTAGGAGATGAAGGTCTGCAAAGAAACTTGTTGGCTAAAAAGATAGTAATTTCTAGCTTGAAGGTTTGTGGTTAAATTCCCTCATTCCCTTCTGAAATGTTTTGCCTTTTCTCCAAAATGTCTTAATCAGGTTTTATAAAGTGTTGTAAATCTAAAGAGTACTTTTCCTTTCCTTCCTTCCTCTTGCTACCTGATCCTAACTCTTTTAAAGTTATTATCATTCATTTGTCAAACGTTTATTTTGTCTTATTCATTATGCTAGTTGCTAGAGATTGAGCAGAAATAAGGCATGGGGCTTTGATCTTTTTTCTGGGACTCAAGATGATTAATTTACTTAGTGTTCCCCACATTCCCCTGCCATTTTTTACTCTTGTTTACCCAGTTACCTTAGTCTCACTGCCTTTCTTGATTCTCCAGCCCCTATCTTTCCCCACACTATGAAGAAAAAATAATAGAAAAATAGAAAGATACTAGAAAAAAAAAACTAAAAAGCTTCCATTGCGTTTTGATTTTTAAAACAAAGTTTAATTTTGATACATAGCTTTATTCATCTTCTAACATGCAAGTAAAGGAAAGTTTATGGCCATAAACAAATCTTGAGCTAGATGACATTGTGTTCTGATTGTAAGCTTTGTGTTTTCCAGCTCATCTGTATCTCAGATTTCCAGTGTAACTTGAATGGCAAATGCTCTGTGTATTTCTTCCCTTCTGTTCGTAACACTGGATACTCTCATGTTATGATAGTAGGGAGAAAGGTGAGTCTCTGTTTCTCCAACTTCCTGTGAATTGGTTGGCAATAGCTCTGTGATTTAGGGCATGAAGACACTCCTGTGAATTACAAACTTAGCCTTAAATATGAATACTCTTTTAAACCTCAAGTACTTTCCAATACATTTTTTTATCCCTATATATATAATAAGTAGGAATAGACTAAAAGTAAAATACACTAGTATATGTTGTGCAGACATTGTAGGTTCAGACAGGCTTGAAAAGGGCTGAGAATTCTATTTGATGTAGAAAGCTGATTGAAGTTAAAGTTCTTAATGAGCTTGTAAGACTTTTGGATGTTAATGAAGCAAAAGTGTAGGTATTGCGACTCAGATCCAGTTTTGGAAATTCACCTCACATTAGTAAAGTTGAATCAAAATTATTTTAACTTAAAAAATTTTGACTAGGTCATTAAAAGGAAATGACTCAAGGTGAAAATAATCCCTCTGACATAATTTTAAATAGCTTTCCAAAGTGGATATCTATCTGATACTCATTTTCTTGACTCAGTGTGCTTACATTAATTTCAGTAATCATTCCGTTATCCTATGCAGTTCACATTACTGTACTACTAACTGGTCGATTAAAAGGTAGTGGTTAGGGGCTTCCCTGATGGCTCAATGGTTAAGAATCCGCCTGCCAATGCAGGGGACGCGGGTTTGAGCCCTGGTCCGGGAAGATCCCACATGCCACGGTGCATCTAAGCCCATGTGCCACAACTACTGAGCCTGCGCTCTAGAGCCCGTGAGCCACAACTACTGAGCCCACGAGCCACAACTACTGAAGCCTGCACAGCTAGAGCCTCTGCTCTGCAACAGGAGAAGCCACCGCAATGAGAAGCCCGTGCACCGCAATGAAGAGTAGCCCCCGCTCGCTGCAACTAGAGAAAGCCCACACACAGCAATGAAGACCCAATACAGCCAAAAATAAAATTAAAAAAAAATTATATATTAAAAGAAAGGTAGTGGTTAAAGTTACTGGAATCTTAGAGTTTCCTTTTTATAAAGATTAAAAGCCCAGATTTTGGACTGAGACTATTTTTAAGTCCTGTCTGATAACTGTATAACCTTGGACAAGTTACTTAACCTTTTTGTGCCTCAGTCTGATCATCTATAAAATGGTGATAATGATAGTATATTCTTTATAGGATTGTTAGGATTAAAGGAATGAATACATATAAATCACTAAGAATAGTGTCTGGCATGCACTAAGCATCCATTAAACATTATGTAGTTAATGTTTGCTAATTACCCTTATTAAAAAAATGAGTATGCCATGGATTAAAGATGGGTGCAAACTTTTGACATTCCTCCCCATTGAGATGCAGGATCTATTTCTCCTTGTGTGTGTGTGTGTGTTTAACCAATATAGTACAGGGGAAGTGATGCTATGCCAGTTCCAGAACTAGCCTGTAAGAGGACCAGCAACTTCCACCTTGGTCTCTTGAAGTCCTGATCTGCCAGGTAAGCAGACCCATCACCCTGTGGGAGAAATATGGAAAGGGCCTGAGACTACATGGAATGGGAAAAGGACTTAGCTAAACTAAGCCTTCTAGTTGACCAAGGCACCAAGTATGTGAGTGAGGCTGTCACAGACCCTTCCACAGAGCCCAGCTGCCAGCTCAATATCACTGGGAGTCCATTCGTAACACGTGGAACAGAATTACCCAGCCAAAACTTGTGTGAATTCCTGATTCATAGGATTGTGAGATATAAAAATAAATGATGGTTGTTTCAAGCTACTGAGTTTTAGGGAGGTAGGTTATGGAGCATTTGGAACAGAAGGTAAGAACACAGAACACATGTCTTGCCTAAAATCACATAGAAATATACTGATAGCAACTGGACAGAAACCCAGATTCTTTAGAGTGCAGTGTTGTGGAATTATAGTGTATTTTCTTTAAAACTTAGGTTATTTGATTTTTAAATCATTTAATTAAGATACACTGGAGTTGAGAAGTTTTTTTTTTTTTTTTTGCGGTATGTGGGCCTCTCACTGTTGTGGCCTGTCCCGTTGCGGAGCACAGGCTCCGGATGCGCAGGCTCAACGGTCATGGCTCACGGGCCCAGCCGCTCCGCGGCATGTGGGATCTTCCCGGACCGGGGCACAAACCCGTGTCCCCTGCATCAGCAGGTGGACTCTCAACCACTGCACCTCCAGGGAAGCCCGTGAGAAGTGCTTTAAATGAATCTCCTGGGTTCTAATTGCAGCTCTAGAAATATCTACTGTGTAATAGAATATTTGAAAAGAAAATATTAAAAACAGCATAAAGCAAATGAGTTATTTTTGGTCATATAAAGTTTCTTAAAAATTTACAATATACAAAGGATCATCTCAACATAAATCACTGCACATGTTTGTTCATTGTGAATATTTAAACATCATTAAAGTTTGATGAATTCCTCATATAAATAGTTATTTTGTTTGTGCCAGCACTTAATCTAGGTTTAGGCATAGGGAAATTCTTGGGACAAAAAGGCATCTCTGGCCCAGGACATATGCATGCTTTAGCTCCAAGTCTCTGCAATCTGTGAGAAACCTTAGGGCATTGTGTGCTGAAGTAGAGAGATTGACACTGGGAAGGGACTTAGAACTTTTTTCTGAGGTGGGTCAGTGAAACAGGTGTCTTTGGAACCTGTGGGTTGTATCTTAAATTATCAGGTTATTTCTTGATTAAGCAGTAGAGATATTTTATAAATTTAAGCCATCTGTCTCTTCCTGGCTGTTTCTTATAAGTTGCTATAAGTCTTGCAGAGGTAGTTTTTGAAGCGTAATTTCAAAGTGGAATTTAAGTAGTTAGATTTTTTATTGTTGAAAACATCGTTTGTGTTCCTAATACTTAAGAAACATATTTGATTAAACTACCTCCATCTTGTGGTGACTGTCAGAAGTGTCCAAAAGGAAAAGGTTTTAGAGTAAACTTTAAAAACAGAACCTGGAAAATCTGAGCTAAAATGCCATTGCTGTATTTAAGCTTTTGGAAATAAAGACTTCTTTTTTACATCTTTGTTTCTTCTTGCCTTTTTTGAGGTTTGGTGTTAGTCTTACTGTACATCTTTGCTTTTATCACAAAGGATCAAAACTATTTTTTAGAGGGAATGGACAGGTATAAATAAGTCATTTTTTTTCAAAGTTTTCTTTTGAGCCAGAATAAAAGGAATATTGATCTTGATGAATTAAAATATGGAAACACTGAGTAATGTCATTGATTTAGAAAGGAGAAATTAGTAAGGATCAAGGAGATAATTCAGTATTTCAGGCACTCTATGGCAGTTTACATGACCTACAAAAAACATAGAACGTATACATGTAACCTCATCCATCAGTCAATATTTGGAAAACTTCGTTCAACAACCAATTCAAGTAATATTTATTGAGCTCCTAATGTGTACTACAGCCTTGGGATACATCAGAGGAATAAAGACACTCTTGTGGACCTAATATTCCAGCAGAAAGATACAGCAAGAAATAGTAAATAAGTTGTAGTGTAAGTTAAAGGGTAATAGGTGCTATGGGGAAAAAACAAATACTGGAGTATCAAACAAGGCAGTGATGGTAGGCCTCATTAAGAAGATGAGATCTGAGCAAAGACTTGATGGGGATGAAATTTTAGAGTGGAATCTGGGGAAGAGCCTTTGGCAGAGGAAACAACAAAGACAAAGACAGGAATTTGCCTGGTGTGTTCAGGGAACAGCATGGAGGAAGCCAGGGCTGCGTGAGCAAGGGAAGTGTAGGAGGAAAAGAGATCAGAAGTAGTAGAGGCTCAGATCACACAGGATCTTCTAGACCTTTTAGGACTTTCCCTTTTCCTCTCTATAGTAGACACAGTAATGGACCCCAAAGACATCAGTGTCCTAATCCCTAGAGCCTGTGACTATGTTACATTACATGGCAAGGGGAACTATGCAGATGTGATAAGGGTATGGACCTTGACAACAGGTAAACATGAAAAGTTGCTCAACATCACTAATCACCAGGGGAATGCAAATCAAAACCACAGTGAGGGGCTTCCCTGGTGGGGCAGTGGTTGAGAGTCCACCTGCTGTTGCAGGGGACACGGGTTCGTGCCCCGGTCCGGGAAGATCCCACATGCCGCGGAGTGGCTGGGCCCGTAAGCCATGGCTGCTGAGCCTGTGCGTCCGGAGGCTGTTCTCCGCAACGGGACAGGCCACAACAGTGAGAGGCCCGCGTACCGCAAAAAAAAAAAAAAAACCACAGTGAGCTATCACCTCACACCTGTTACAATGGCTATTATCAGACAGTAAATTACAAGTGTTGGCGAGGATGTGGAGAAAAAATCCGTGTGCATCATTGGTGGGAATGGGAATGGAAATGGGTGCAGCCACTATGGAAAACAGTATGAAGGTCCCCCCAAAATTAAAAATAGAACTACCATATGATCCAGCAATTCCACTTACAGGTATTTATCTGAAGAAAACAAAAACACTAAGTTGAGATATATGCACTCCTATATTTATTGCAGCATTATTTACAATATCAATAATGTGGAAACAACCTTGCAGCATTATTTACAATATCCATGATGTGGAAACAACCTAAGTGTCCACTGACAGATAAGTGGGTAACGAAATTGTGGGGGATATATATATATATATATATATATATATATGTATATATATATATATATAAAATGGAATATTATTCAGCCATAAAAAGAATGAAATCTTGCCATTTGTGGCAACATGGATGGAACTTGAGGGCATTATGCTAAGTGAAATAAGTCAGACGGGGAAGACAAATACTGTATGATCTCACATATGGAATGTAAAAACAAACAAACAAAAGAAAACAACAAAAAACCAAAACCAAGCTCATAGATTCAGAGAACAGATTGGTGGTTACCAGAGGTTGGATGTGGGAGGGCAAAATGAGTGAAGAGGGTCAAAAGGTACAAACTTCCAGTTATAAAATAAATAAGTCATGGGGATGTAATGTATGACATGGAGACTACAGTTAATAATACTGTATTGCATATTTGAAAGTTGCTGAAAGAGTAGATCTTAAAAGTTACCACAAGAAAAATAATTTTGTTTAACTGTGTGTGGTGATGGATGTTACCTAGGCTGATTAGTGTGAATCTTTCACAATAAATATATTATGTCATACACCTGAAACTAATATAATGTTATATGTCAATCATACTTCAATTTAAAAGAAAAGAAACCAACCAACCAAACCAAAGGGTGTGGATCTTGAGATGGGAAGAGTATCACTGATGGTTCAGGTGGGCCCAATCTAATCAATTAACCTTTAAGCTCAGAGGATCCCCTCCTTCTCCTAAGTCCGAGACAGAGCCTCTGGAATCTGAGAGGAGCCCTCAGCTGACACCCAGAAAGGAATGGAGACGTCAGTCCTACAACTACTGACTTCTGGCAACAACCTGAATGAGCAAGGAAACAGATTCTCTACTAGAACCTTCCAAAAGGAGCACATCCCTTGATTTTTGGCCTTGTAAGACTCTGAGAATCATCTGAGCTCACTGGACTTTTGACCTATCGGAACTGTAAGGTAATAAATTTCTGCTGTTTTAAGCCACTAAATTTGTGATAATTTGATTTGGCAGTAATAGAAAACTAATATACTCTGAGTGAAACAGCAATTGGATACTTTTTAGTAGAGGAGTATCATGATAGAACTTATGTCCTTTTTACTAATTATGTAAATTTCTGTGTTCTCTTGACAGCACAAGTGGTTTTTACAATTAATCTCTCTCTAAGGGTAATCACCTTTCGACTTTGGTAGTTGAAAGTTGAGTAATTTATACCCTTGATTTCAGACACTATTTTGACGGTTTGAAAAGCCTTTTACATTTTCTGAATTTCATCATTAATATATATTTCTTTTCCAGGAAATCCAGATTAACATGATCTGGAACAATTAAATGAATTTAAAGTTACTTCATTCATCTAGGGAAAAATGATACCTATTATCTATAGCAAAGCCAAGCTTGAATTGTCTCTGAAGCCAATCTTAATCCTCTCCTTCCCTTTTTTTCCCTGTTTTTTGCATTTTTTTTCCTCCCATAAACTAAGTTTTTGATAAAACCAAAGTTACTAAAGATTAAGAGAAGAATAAAAAGCTATTAAGGTTGTCCTTAAGCTCCTGTCTCAATGTTTCTTAAAATTTGGGTACATTTTCCACAGCATTCCATTTTGGCTGTCTCAGGCAGAAGCAGCATATGAGTTTTGTGAGTCAGTCCTAAGTAAATAACTGTTTGTTTTCTACATTTGTATAGAATAATAGCTCAGTAAAACCTAACTTCATTTGAGGCATCACATTTCAGGTTGGGACCACAGAGCTTCTCCATAAGCTATGGATAAGAAGTTGTAGTTTGTGTGTTTGTTTTTTTTAAGAAGTTGTAGTACTAAGAGAATATGACAAAGGAAAACCTCTAGACCAACGTGCAGGAAGGCCCAAAATGGGACTTAGCAGAAACTAGTAGAATGTTCTTCAAAAGAAGTTTCCTCAAAATCATCTGTATTCAATATAGTATACACATTGATGGAAGCTAATCCTCTATTGTGCTTTTGTGTTTCAAAATAAATTGACCAACTCTGTGCACGAGAAGAGCACTAGCTTTAAAAAAATATTTTAAAGTGATAGAATTATAATGCATAAGCATTCTTAGGGAGAAACTCCCATCTCTCTGGGGAGGAGCGAATTTAATCCTTTTTTTTTTGTGGTAAAGTGCTGGGCAAAATAGATGTGCTGCTTCCACAGCTTTCTTTTTTAAAAAAAATTATTTTATTTTTGGCTGCTTTGGGTCTTCGTTGCTGCACGCGGGTTTTCTCTAGCTGCCGTGAGCGGGGGCCACTCTTCGTTGTGGTGTGCGGGCTTCTCATTGCAGTGGAGCATGGGCTCTAGGTGCACGGGCTTCAGTAGTTGTGGCATGTGGGCTCGGTAGTTGTGGCTCGTAGGCTGTAGAGCGCAGACTCAGTAGTTGTGGCGCATGAGCTTAGTTGCTCCGCGGCACGTGGGGTCTTCCAAGACCAGTGCTCGAACCTGTGTCCCCTGCATTGACAGGCAGATTCTTAACCACTATGCCACCAGGGAAGCCCTCCACAGCTTTCTAAACTAAAAAAGGTGAACTTGCTTTACCTAGGATTTGCTTATGCATTGTAAATTGCACCAAACATTAAGGCACTTGGTTCTCTAAGGGTCAATAAAGCCTGGTCACACCGAATCTTTCGCATAATACAATTTCTTATAGCAGCAAGTTCCTATTCCTACTGAAACCCTAACTCCAATGTAACATTGTCAGATTTAAGTTAAATCTACAAATTAAGACTTTAGTAGGTTGCCCTTCTAACTCAGTCCTAGGGACACCATGATCAATTACCTATGCCAAAGATATATATTTATGCCAAATTATTCTGATTAATGCTTTGATTTTACAACCCTTTATGGCAACCACATCAACCTGTTTTTGGCAATTCAGTGTTGCAACTCGGTCCCTGTCACCCTGCCACTACCCCTATTGAGTTCAAGGAGCGTGGTTCAGTGGCAGCAGTTTCCTCTGTCTTTCCTGGCTTGCAAAGAACAGCCACCACAGAGCTTTGAGGATTGCACAGTCTTAATGAAAGGAGTGTCCTCTGGACCCTTCCAGGGGATATATATTTAGGGGGTAGATGAGCAAGTCTCATAGGATAAATTCACTCTTAACATTCCAATCTACCTAAGCCTTTGGAGATCTTCCTCTTCAGATTCTCCAAAGTGTTGTCTGGGGACCCCTGGGGGTTGCTGAGAGCCTTGCTTAGTATCCGTGAACTCAAAACTTTTTCGTGATAATAAGACATTATTTGCCTTTTCCATTCTTACATGAGTACGCAGTGGAGTTTTTCAGAGGCTACATGATGTGTGGCGGTAATATCTCTATGAAGGCTAATGGAATGTGTGATTGTGTATGCTTGTGTTTTAAATTTGGGGACAGGGGTATTCTCAATAATTTCTAAGAGTGTAAAGGGGTCCTGGGACTAAGTGTGAGAACCAATGCACTATAATATTTCAAGGAAGTTCTCATTTCACCTTTATTTAGTGTGAGCTGCCTTTGATTTCATAGGTTTTTCTCAGTTGTATTTTTAATTGTACTGACTTCTGCCATAATATTTAGTTTTTTATTCCATTTGCTTTAGGTTTTTTTTCCTGGCTTCTTAAAGTAGAGCTTAAGTTATTGTTTTTAGATCTTTCTTCTTTTCTAATATAGGCATTTAATGCCATACATTTTTCTTTAAGTATTGCTTTAGCTGTATTCTACACAGTTCAAAATGTTGGATTTTAATTTTCATGTAGTTAAAAATATTTAAAAATTTCCCTTGAGACTTCCTCTTTGACTTATTTATTTATAAATGCACTGCTTATTTTCCACATATTTGAGGATTTTTCAGACTCCTTTCTGTTATTGATTTCTAGTTCTGTTATGGTTTGAAAATGTAATTTTATGATTTCTATCTTTTAAAATTTGATACTATTTGTTTTATGGCCTTGAAGATGATCTATATTGTTGTATGTTCTGTATACACTTGGAAATAATTGGGAATAGACCATATATTAGAATGTTTCAGAATAATACAAAAGAAATGGCATATGCAATGGTAGATAGATCACAAAAGAGCCCAGTTATTCACCTTATCCCCCCCACCTACCCACAATGTGACTTTGCAGTTTCTTGCATCGCAGAGTGGGGTCCATTTCTCTGCTCCTTGAGTCTGGGATGGTGTAGTCAGTTGCTTTGGTTAATGGAGTCAATGGAAATGATGGTGTAAAAGTTCCAAGTCTAGGCATCAAGAACTCTAGCAGTCTTGTTTCTCTTGCAACAACCCTGCCATCACCGTAAAAGCAAGCCTAGGTTAGCCTAGTGGAGGATGAGAGAGTAGGTAGAACAAAGTTGGGTCATCCCAGGTATTTTGAATCAACCCAAGCCTGGCCCAGATCAGCAGAACTGCCTGCCTGACCCACAGCTGATGACAGAGGTATGAGTGAGGCTAGCTGAAACCAGGATTGCCCAGCTTACCGACAAAGAGGAGAAACAATAAATGGTTATTTAACATTCTATGTTTGGGGATAGTTTATTAAAGTGCAGCATTATTGTGCTAACTGATAATTGACACATGGTCTAAGCCTAAACTTATTTACTCAGCATGTTTACATGGAAACACATATATAGACGTTAAAAAAAAGAGTTACGGACTCAGGTAATGAAATTCAAAGTATGACAAATTTTGTGGTGACAGAAGTTCACGATTCCTCCCAAAGGCACATCTCTCCCTCATTCCACCTTTGATTACCTGCATCCATAAAAAAAATATCCTATTCAATTATGCTTTTAGAAATAATACCTATTTCCCAAACAGACAAATGGAAGACCGTTTAGTGTAATGATTCAGAATGTGCACTCTGGAGACAGATCCTTCCACCCACTAGCTATATGATCTTGGGGGATGGTACTAGTGTCTACCACATGGGGCTGTTGAAAAAATGAATTAATGTATATAAAGTGCTTAGAATAGTGCATGGCAAGTAGTAACTACAGTTGACCCTCGAACAAGAAGGGCTTGTACTTCATGGGTCCACTTATACATGGACTTTCTTCCATTAAATACAACACATACTACAGCAGGACACCATCTGACGTTGGTCAAATTCGTGGATGTGGAACTGCGGATACCGAGGGCCCACTGAAAAGTTATACCCAGGTCTACTACGTGGCAGGTTGGTGCCCTTAACCCTAGAGTAGTTCAAGGGTCAACTATATTATATAAGTAAATGTTAAGCAAGCTATTCTTAGTTTTATAAAGTGCAGACTTCCTATTAGTGGGAAATTACAAAGTTTATGCACTTAAAACATTACTTCATAAAGAGGTTAGTCTTCAAGAAATAATTATTTTTTAGTAAGTTTGATAAATCTTAATGTGCTTGAAATACTTTATTCCATTTCTAGTCACAGCACTCAAAATGCTACTGAGACTTACTTGCTGGTAGAGAGTGGGGAGCAGGCAGTAGAACAGTAATAGCACTTACAGATCAGTTCACAGAACAAGTATGCATTCTGTTAAATGTTCTAAAGCAGCCTTCCCTGAGTGATTTTAGAACCATAGAAGTTTGAGGTCAGCAATTTTGTGACTGCACAAAAAAAACCGAACCCTTGTAGCTTTAAAAACACCCTTAAAGTTTTCGCTTTGGTTTTTTGCTGGGCATAATGCTAATTATATTACCATTTAACTAAAAGGCCCTTTGCATCCTGCTAAGAATAGTGATATTTGAGGCTCCTAAAATAGTTATTTACATTTATATTAAGTTTAATAGATGCGGCTTTAACGTGTTTTTTTTTTTAAAAACACACAGTCTGTGTAAAAGAGATTATTCCAGAGTGGGGAAAAATATTTTTATAGTGATTAGAATGTGAAGGGTCAGAAGAAAATATAACTGTGTTATGTAAGTATATATGTTTACATTTGTACTTTGGTCCTTTCCAAAACAGCATTTGAATATATATGTGTGTGTGTGTGTGTGTGTGTGTGTGTATATATATATATATATATATATACACACACACACACACACACACAAAATATTACAGGATAAAAATTATTTAAAAGGAACATCAACTGAAGAACATAAATAGGAAATTGTTTCTTCCTTTCATCTCTTCCCTCCCTTTTTCCTTGTTTTTCTGTTTCAGAATTTTTTGTGTAGATTACAAAATCAGATGTTATAGGAAAGCTGATATCAACAAATTAATAATGAGGAGACTATATTAGTTCTGAGAAATGGCTGACCCATCTGGAGGTTGAACTACCTAAGCAAAGCAGAATTTTCAGGACCAAAAAGTCCTCAATAGATATAATAAATTATATTATATTAATATCTATCTAATCTATCTAATATGCAGTTAACTCCAATCCACTGACTACTCTTTGGGATGAAATTTCATTGGAGCAAAAGGGTTGGGGAATCCTGGAGTCTCTTTAATGTAGATTGTATAGAACTCTTCTCTATAGGGCACATATTTCTAGTTACAACACTCAGTCATGTTTTCCAAATACAAAGTCTCCTTTGGGCAATGCTGGATAGAAACTATAATTAATCTCATATGCTGAGAAACAGAGGCAAAAAAGGGTATTTATTTAATTAGAGTTGAGTCACTAAAAGGTTTTAATTTTTATCTTTCAATAGACTGTATAAATGGTTTCATGGTAAATAATACTTTAGAGAATTTAAAAATGAATATTCAAATGGTCTCACAGTTAAGAAATCAAAAGCAAGTGACAAATTCATAGGAAAGGAGAATGTTGGAATGCTAGCTTCCTAATCTGTTTAATGTGGTTAGTTCCTGAAGAAGTGAAAGTCCATCTTGGAAGGATTTTGGAGTTCATAGACAGAAAGCACTTGAAGATGGAGAAAACAAGCACAGGAAAACATATGAGGTAGACTCTAGTGACAGTTATAATGGCCCAGATACCACAGAGTACCTCAGATTTAGGAACTTCTGGTCTGGCTCCAGATTTGGGAGGATGCAAGAAATATTATAATCTGATGAGGTACAGAAGGGCCCAGAACATCTGAGATGGTCCCTAAGACAGAGCCTAAGAGGGAGAGCAGAAGCCTTATAAACCAATTGGGATATATGAGTAATAAACATTAATTTGGAAATTTGAGAAGAATTTTGTTTGGCAGAATTCTTGGGGACTTGTCTTTTAAAAAAAGGAGTTATCCTGGGGAATGAACCCCTTATCCTGTGAGGCTGGTAAGAAGGGTCATAATTTGAAAACATACAGACACTGTGAAGAAAGTTTAATAATGGCCATGTATGTGGCACTTTAGGAGGAGAGAGAAATGTTAAGAAGAATTTTAGGCAACATTCTGTGTGATGTGCTAGGTAAAACTTACCCTGTACTGCCTCTTTCAGGAAAACTCTGGTAAATATATTATTTTTCAAGGCTCGTGCAATACTTATTTTTTGTGTTTTGGTTGATAAGCATGGCTTCATGGAAGCTCCATTATACTTAGATTATGAGTATATCTCCTCTTACCTATGGTTATCTAGTATATTTCCTTTTAAAGAAATTGTTCTTCCCTCTAAAAACTTGACATGTACACCAAGAATTCTCTAAGAGATAAAAAATTATTTCTCAAAATTTAGGGGTAGGAATACAAAATATTAATTCATTTTTTTTAAAAAAGAGAATAAATCATTATCTCTTCTACAGACACCTACTCCCTAACACTCTACATCTAACTCCTTTTTATGGGCATGCTGTTTGTATAAATGAAATAAAACACACTTTATACAAACCAAATTCTTCTTGTAGTCTTCTAGATAACTGGTATCATAACTCCTCTCTATTTAAAAAAATTGGGATCTATTTCATCACCCTATATTACTAGTGTAATGAAATACTTTCATTTAATGTTCTCATATCCCCCCAGTCCACAACTGTAGATTGAGTAGTGTTGGAGAAAAAGTCCCTGAGGTCTAGTAGAGGGACATGTTGTAGACTGTTAGCCACTGTATATAAGAAAGTTCTAAGCAGCCAACTAAATTAGTTGAAGTATGAAAGTGCAAGCAAAATCTTCATCATTATTCGGTGATTGCAGTAAGGAGCATCTGTAATTTTCAGACTACCTAAAATCAATGCTAAAGTGAAGATCAATGCTAGTCGTAGCCCTGAAAATGCAGCACAGTCCTATGGCTCCCTTTCTATAACAATGTTTTAATATGCCTCCCTTCCTTATTTAACATGGAATTCATAGATAAAAAATTTACACACACAAATTTAGGAAAATAAATATAATGCCCTAATTGTAATAGCAAAAGGAATAGAAACAAAATAATATGTAATAAACATGTATTCCAGTATGTAAATCCATAAGCACAATTACACTGGAAGACATGATGATGTCATGAAGGGCTTGCATGTATACCGAGGAGCACACTGAATGCAATAGCTAACAATGCAGGTTGTATTGTACTGATACATTGAGGAAGCATGATTGATGAAAGTATAATTTTCCAAAATGATGAGCAGTTCTTGGTTAAGTTCTGAATAAAAAATACACATGTTTTGCTTGATTATGTAGTACCATGTATATGATCATTGCATAAAAGACTGCAAAAAATATTTTGTATTAAAAAAGAGAAAAAATACTTTGTATTTACATGTAAAATGGAATTAGTTTCTAGGCCTAAGTAATTATAAACAGGTTTTTACCTACACAAATCATGTGGGTTGTCATTTCTTACTTAATTTGTGTCGTCCTGGTCCTCATATTGTGGTGTATCTGGCATGTCTGACCCCCACCCATTAAATGCCACTTGTGTCCCTTCCAATCATTTTGACAACCAAAAACATCCCCACTAACCACCCACTAACTACTAACTAACAAACTAACTAACATACTCACCAACTACTCAGTAACTACTAAAAAAGCAGTCCTGTCTTTGTTGAAAACATTGTTGGTAGGAAGAGTATGAATATATCAATTGCTTGTATGTGTATGACTCCCACAAACAATAGGCTCCTCTTGATGGTTTTAACAGGGCTAATTTTCTCTTTTTGACTTTTTCATATACTAGGAACTGACTATCTTTAGGTCTTTAGATATTGCATCCTCCAAATGCAGCCAGTTTCTGAAAACTTCTGATAAAACCCCATCTCCTGGAAGTGTTTGTGAAAAGGTTTCATAGAAAACTAATCATAAAATAAAACCTCAGTGTGGTAGGCAGAATAATGGCCCCCTAAAATGTCCATGTTCTAATCCCCAGAACCTATGAATATGCTACTTACTTGGCAAAAGGGACTTTGCAGATATGATAGAAGTAGGGATTTCGATTATTCTGGATTATCTGATTGGTCCCAATGTGATCACAAAGATGGTAATAAGTGAAAGGGGGAGGCCAGAATATAAAGGGTCAGAGTCAGAGGGAGATTTGACGATGTTGCTCTGCTGGCTTTGAAGACTTGAAGAAGGGGCCATGAACCAAGTAATGCAAGGTACCCTCTAACAGCTGGAAAAGGCAAGGAAGCTAATTCTCCCTTGGAAATTCCAGAATAAATGCAGTCCTGCTGACACCTTGATTTTAGCCCAGTAAGACCCATTTTGGACTTCTGACCTCTGGAACTGTAAGATAATAATTTCGTGTTGCTTTAAGTCACATACTCAGTGATTCCACCTTAACCTCAAAGTCAAACAGCTGCATCCATACCCACAACTGTCTTTAGTCGCCGAGTATAGTTTACTTTAATTGGACTTTCCCTGTTTGTTGGGATTCAGCACCAATTCCAAACTGAACAGGCAAGCCAAATATAATGGTACTTATGCTTTTCTTTTCCAAAGCAGGTATATCTCAGAATGAGAAATATGGGCTGCTCTTGTCTCTTGTTTCTTATAATAGCCATTAGGAAACATTCAAGCATAATTCAAACGAAGTAACATAGTTTTCTTTATAGACAGACTTTATTACGAAGTAACATAGTTTTCTTTATAGACAGACTTTATTAACAGCATTCAAATTAGCTTCATTGGGTCAGGAACTGTTTTATTTAACTCTGTATCCTCATTCCCTCACAGAGTACATAGCATAGAGTAGGTTTTGAATGGATGAATGAATGAATGAATGAATGGGTGTTATTTATAGCTCACCAGGGAAGTATCTGCCTTCTAGTATCTCAGCACATCACAAACTTGTTTCTGTGAAATTATTTAATATTCTTCTCTAGGTTTTAGAGAGATTATATATAAAACCAATCAATTTGAACAATATGTTTTATTTACAGTCTTTAATTTGCTGGTAGGTCTCCTTATCTAATTTTTCTTTTCCTTTGAGCCTGTGCTTTTCTCCATTTTCCCTTTTCTCCTTGAAGAAATGACCCATTCTTAGGGCTACAAATATTTCCTCTTTGTGGTTGTTTTTTTTTTTTTTTTAACATCTTTATTGGGGTATAATTGCTTTACAATGGTGTGTTAGTTTCTGCTTTATAACAAAGTGAATCAGTTATACATATACATATGTTCCCATATCTCTTCCCTCTTGCATCTCCCTCCCTCCCACCCTCCCTATCCCACCCATCCAGGCAGTCACAAAGCACCGAGCTGATCTCCCTGTGCTAAGCGGCTGCTTCCCACTAGCTATCTACCTTACGTTTGGTAGTGTATATATATGTCCATGCCTCTCTCTCACTTTGTCACAGCTTACCTTTCCCCCTCCGCATATCCTCAAGTCCATTCTCTGGTAGGTCTGTGTCTTTATTCCTGTCTTACCCCTAGGTTCTTCATGACGTTTTTTTCCCTTAAATTCCATATATATGTGTTAGCATACGGTATTTGTCTTTCTCTTTCTGACTTACTTCACTCTGTATGACAGACTCTAGGTCTATCCACCTCAATACAAATACCTCAATTTCGTTTCTTTTTATGGCTGAGTAATATTCCATTGTATATATGTGCCACATCTTCTTTATCCATTCATCCAATGATGGACACTTAGGTTGTTTCCATCTCCGGGCTATTGTAAATAGAGCTGCAATGAACATTTTGGTACATGACTCTTTTTGAATTATGGTTTTCTCAGGGTATATGCCCAGTAGTGGGATTGCTGGGTCATATGGTAGTTCTATTTGTAGTTTTTTAAGGAACCTCCATGCTGTTCTCCACAGTGGCTGTATCAATTTACATTCCCACCAACAGTGCAAGAGTGTTCCCTTTTCTCCACACCCTCTCCAGCATTTATTGTTTGTAGATTTTTTGATGATGGCCATTCTGACTGGTGTGAGATGATATCTCATTGTAGTTTTGATTTGCATTTCTCTAATGATTAATGATGTTGAGCATTCTTTCATGTGTTTGTTGGCAGTCTGTATATCTTCTTTGGAGAAATGTCTATTTAGGTCTTATGCCCATTTTTGGATTGGGTTGTTTGTTCTTTTGTTATTGAGCTGCATGAGCTGCTTATAAATTTTGGAGATTAATCCTTTGTCAGTTGCTTCATTTGCAAATATTTTCTCCCATTCTGGGGGTTGTCTTTTGGTCTTGTTTATGGTTTCCTTTGCTGTGCAAAAGCTTTGAAGTTTCATTAGGTCCCATTTGTTTACTTTTGTTTTTATTTCCATTTTTCTAGGAGGTGGGTCAAAAAGGATCTTGCTGTGATTTATGTCATAGAGTGTTCTGCCTATGTTTTCGTCTAAGAGTTTGACAGTTTCTGGCCTTACATTTAGGTCTTTAATCCATTTTGAGCTTATTTTTGTGTATGGTGTTAGGGAGTGATCTAATCTCATACTTTTAATGTACCTGTCCAGTTTTCCCAGCACCACTTATTGAATAGGCTGTCCTTTCTCCACTGTACATTCCTGCCTCCTTTATCAAAGATAAGGTGACCATATGTGCGTGGGTTTATCTCTGGGCTTTCTATCCTGTTCCATTGATCTATCTTTATGTTTCTGTGCCAGTACCGTACTGTCTTGATTACTGTAGCTTTGTAGTACAGTCTGAAGTCAGGGAGCCTGATTCCTCCAGCTCCATTTTCCGTTCTCAAGATTGCTTTGGCTATCCGGGGTCTTTTGTGTTTCCATACAATTTGTGAAAATTTTTGTTCTAGTTCTGTGAAAAATGCCATTGGTAGTTTGATAGGGATTGCATTGAATCTGTAGATTGCTTTGCGTAATAGAGTCATTTTCACAATGTTGATTCTTCCAATCCAAGAACATGGTATATCTCTCCATCTATTTGTATCATCTTTAATTTCTTTCATCAGTGTCTTATAATTTTCTACATACAGGTCGTTTGTCTCCTTAGGTAGGTTTATTCCTAGATATTTTATTCTTTTTGTTACATTGGTAAATGGGAGTTTTTCCTTAATTTCTCTTTCAGATTTTTCATCATTAGTGTATAGGAATGCCAGAGATTTCTGTGCATTAATTTTGTATCCTGCTACTTTACCAAATTCATTGATTAGCTCTAGTAGTTTTCTGGTAGCATCTTTAGGATTCTCTATGTATAGTATCATGTCATCTGCAAACAGTGACAGTTTTACTTCTTCTTTTCTGATTTGGAATCCTTTTATTTCCTTTTCTTCTCTGATTGCTGTGGCTAAAACTTCCAAAACTGTGTTGAATAAGAGTGGTGAGAGTGGGCAACTTTGTCTTTTTCCTGATCTTAGTGGAAATGCTTTCAGTTTTTCACCATTGAGGACAATGTTGGCTGTGGGTTTGTCATATATGGCCTTTATTATGTTGAGGTAAGTTCCCTCTATGCCTACTTTCTGCAGGGTTTTTATCATAAATGGGTGTTGAATTTTGTTGAAAGCTTTCTCTGCATCTATTGAGATGATCATATGGTTTTTTTCCTTCAAGTTGTTAATATGGTGTATCACGTTGATTGATTTGCGTATATTGAAGAATCCTTGCATTCCTGGAATAAACCCCACTTGATCATGGTGTATGATCCGTTTAATGTGCTGTTGGATTCTGTTTGCTAGTATTTTGTTGAGGATTTTTGCATCTATATTCATCAGTGATATTGACCTGTAGTTTTCTTTCCTTGTGGCATCCTTGTCTGGTTTTGGTATCAGGGTGATGGTGGCCTCATAGAATGAGTTTGTGAGTGTTCCTCCCTCTGCTATATTTTGGAAGAGTTTGAGAAGGACAGGTGTTAGCTCTTCTCTAAATGTTTGATAGAATTTGCCTGTGAAGACATCTTGTCCTGGGGTTTTGTTTGTTGGAAGATTTTTAATCACAGTCTCAATTTCAGTGCTTGTGATTGATCTGTTCATATATTCTATTTCTTCCTGGTTCAGTCTTGGCAGGTTGTGTATTTCTAAGAATTTTTCCATTTCTTCCAGGTTGTCCATTTTATTGGCATAGAGTTGCTTGTAGTAATCTCTCATGATCTTTTGTATTTCTGCAGTGTCAGTTGTTACTTCTCCTTTTTCATTTCTAATTCTATTGATTTCAGTCTTCTCCCTTATTTTCTTGATGAGTCTGGGTAATGGTTTATCAATTTTGTTTATCTTCTCAAAGAAGATAAACAAAGAACCAGCTTTTAGTTTTATTGATCTTTGCTATCGTTTCCTTCATTTCTTTTTCATTTATTTCTGATCTGATTTTTATGATTTCTTTCCTTCTGCTAACTTGGGGGTTTTTTTGTTCTTCTTTCTCTGATTGCTTTAGGTGCAAGGTTAGGTTGTTTATTCGAGATGTTTCCTGTTTCTTAAGGTAGGATTGTATTGCTATAAACTTACCGCTTATAACTGCTTTTGCTGCATCCCATAGATTTTGGGGGATATGTGTGTGTCTCCATTGTCATTTGGTTCTAGGTATTTTTTTATTTCCTCTTTGATATCTCCAGGTATTTTTTGACTTCCTCTTTGATTTCTTCAGTGGTCACTTCGTTATTAAGTAGTGTATTGTTTAGCCTCCATGTTTTTGTATTTTTTACAGATCTTTTCCTGTAATTGATATCGAGTCTCATAGTGTTGTGGTCAGGAAAGATACTTGATACAATTTCAATTTTATTAAATTTACCAAGGCTTGATTTGTGACCCAGGATGTGATCTATCCTGGAGAATGTTCCATGAGCACTTGAGAAAAATGTATATTCTGTTGTTTTTGGCTGGAATGTCCTATAAATATCAATTAAGTCCATCTTGTTTAATGTATCATTTAAAGCTTGTGTTTCATTATTTATTTTCATTTTGGATGATCTGTCCATTGGTGAAACTGGGGTGTTAAAGTCCCCTACTATGAATGTGTTACTTTATATTTCCCCTTTTATGGCCGTTAGTATTTGCCTTATTTATTGAGGTGCTCCTATGTTGGGTGCATAAATATTTACAATTGTTATATCTTCTTCTTGGATTGATCCCTTGATCATTATGTAGCGTCCTTCTTTGTCTCTTCTAATAGTCTTTATTTTAAAGTCTATTTTGTCTGATATGAGAATTGCTACTCCAGCTTTCTTTTGATTTCTACTTGCATGGAATATCTTTTTCCATCCCCTCACTTTCAGTCTGTATGTGTCTCTAGGTCTGAAGTGGGTCTCTTGTAGACAGCAAATATATGGGTCTTGTTTTTGTATCCATTCAGCCAATCTGTGTCTTTTGGTGGGAGCATTTAGTCCATTTACATTTAAGGTAATTATCAATATGTATGTTCCTATTCCCATTTTCTTAATTGTTTTGGGTTTGTTATTGTAGGTCTTTTCCTTCTCTTGTGTTTCTTGCCTAGAGAAGTTCCTTCAGCAGTTGTTGTAAAGCTGGTTTGGTGGTGCTGAACTCTCTCAGCTTTTGCTTGTCTTTAAAGTTTTTAATTTCTCCATCAAATCTGAATGAGATCCTTGCTGAGATTGAGATCCTGAATGAGATTAATCTTGGTTGCAGGTTTTTCTCCTCCATCACTTTAAATATGTCCTGCCAGTCCCTTCTGGCTTGCAGCGTTTCTGCTGAAAGATCAGCTGTTAACCTTATGGGGATTCCCTTGTGTGTTATTTGTTGTTTTTCCCTTGCTGCTTTTAATATGTTTTCTTTTTATTTAATTTTTGACAATTTGATTAATATGTGTCTTGGTGTATTTCTCCTTGGATTTATCCTGTATGGGACTCTCTGTGTTTCCTGGACTTGATTAACAATTTCCTTTCCCATATTTGGGAAGTTTTCAACTATAATCTCTTCAAATATTTCCTCAGTCCCTTTCTTTTTCTCTTTTTCTGGAACCCCTATAATTCGAATGTTGGTGCGTTTAATGTTGTCCCAGAGGTCTCTGAGTCTGTCCTTAGTTCTTTTCATTCTTTTTTCTTTATTCTTCTCTGCAGTAGTTATTTCCACTATTTTATCTTCCAGGTCACTTATCCGTTTTTCTGCCTCAGTTATTCTGCTATTGATCCCATCTAGAGTATTTTTAATTTCATTTATTGTGTTGTTCATCACTGTTTGTTTCATCTTTAGTTTTTCTATGTCCTTGTTAAATGTTTTTTTGGTACTTTGTCTATTCTATTTCCAAGATTTTGGATCATTTTTACTATCATTATTCTGAATTCTTTTCCAGGTAGACTGCTTATTTCATCTTCATTTGTTAGGTCTGGTGGGTTTTTATCTTGCTCCTTCATCTGCTGTGTGTTTTTCTGTCTTCTCATTTTGCTTATCTTACTGTGTTTGGGGTCTCCTTTTTGCAGGCTGCAGGTTCATAGTTCCCATTGTTTTTGGTGTCTGTCCCCAGTGGCTAAGGTTGGTTCATTGGGTTGTGTATGCTTCCTGTTGGAGGGGACTAGTGCCTGTATTCTGGTGGATGAGGCTGGAAAATGTCTTTCTGTTGGGCAGGTCCATGTCTGGTGGTGTGTTTTGGGGTGTCTGTGGACTTATTATGATTTTAGGCAGCCTCTCTGGTAATGGTGGGGTTGTGTTCCTGTCTTGCTAGTTTTTTGGCATAGGATGTCCAGCACTGTAGCTTGCCGGTCGTTGAGTGAAGCTGGGTGCTGGTGTTGAGATGGAGATCTCTGGGAGATTTTCACCGTTTGATATTACATGGAGCTGGGAGGTCTCTTGTGGACCAGTGTCCTGAAGTTGGCTCTCCCACGTCAGAGGCACAGCACTGACTCCTGGCCGCAGCACCAAGAGCCTTTCATCCACACAGCTCAGAATAAAAGGGAGAAAAAGTAGAAAGGAAGAATTAGTAGAAGGAAAGAAAGAAAGAAAGAAAGGAGGGAGGGAGGGAGGGAGGAAGGAAGGAAGGAGGGAAGGAAGGAAAAAAAGAAGAAGATAAAGTAAAACAAAGTAAGATAAAATATAATAAAGTTATTAAAATAAAAAATTATTATTAAGAGAAAAGAAAAGAAAACAGAAACAAACAAAACTGACGGATAGAACCCTAGGACAAGTGGTGGAAGCAAAGCTATACAGACAAAATCTCACAGAGAAGCATAAACATACACACCCACAAAAAGAGGAAAAGGGGAAAAAATCATAAATCTTGCTCTCAAAGTCCACCTCCTCAATTTGGGATGATTTGTTGTCTAAAGGAGGGAAGGAAGGAAAGAAAGAAAGAAAGAAAGAAGATAAAGTAAAATAAAATTATTAAAATAAAAAATAATTATTAAGAAAAACAAATTAAAAAAAAACAACAAAAAAACCCGGACGGATAGAACCGTAGGACAACTGGTGGAAGCAAAGCTATACAGACAAAATCTCACACAGAAGCATACACATACGCACTCACAAAAAGAGGAAAAGGGGAAAAAAATCATAAATCTTGCTCTCAAAGTCCACCTCCTCAATTTGGGATTATCCGTTGTCTATTCATGTATTCCACAGATGCAGGGTACATCAAGTTGACTGTGGAGCTTTAATCCGCTGCTTCTGAGGCTCCTGGGAGAAATTTCCCTTTCTCTTCTTTGTTCGCACAGCTCCTGGGGTTCAGCTTTGGATTTGGCCCCGCCTCTGCGTGTAGGTCGCTGGAGGGCGTCTGTTCTTCGCTCAGACAGGACAGGGTTAAAGGAGCCGCTGATGCGGAGGTTCTGGCTCACTCAGGCCGGCGGGAGGGAGGGGCACGGAGTGCGGGTCGGGCCTGCGGCGGCAGAGGTCGACATTACGTTACACCAGCCTGAGGCGCATTGTGCGTTCTCCCGGGGGAGTTGTCCCTGGATCCTGGGACTCTGGCAGTGGCGGGCTGCACAGGCTCCACGGAAGGGAGGTGTGGAGAGTGGCCTGTGCTCGCACAGAGGCTTCTTGGTGGCGGCAGCAGCAGCCTTAGCGTCTCATGCCCGTCTCTGGGGTCCGCGCTGTTAACCGCGGCTCGCGCCCGTTTCTGGAGCTCCTTTAAGCAGCGCTCTTAATCCCCTCTCCTCGCGCACCAGGAAACAAAAAGGGAAGAAAAAGTCTCTTGCCTCTTCGGCTGGTCCAGACTTTTCCCCGGACTCCGTCCCGGCTAGCCGTGGCGCACTAACCCCCTGCAGGCTGTGTTCACGCCGCCAACCCCAGTCCTCTCCCAGCGCTCCGACCGAAGCCCGAGCCTCAACTTCCAGCCCCGCTCGCCCCGGCGGGTGAGCAGACAAGCCTCTCGGACTGGTGAGTGCTGGTCGGCCCTGCTCCTCTGTGTGGGAATCTCTCTGCTTTGCCCTCCGCACCCCTGTTGCTGTGCCCTCCTCCGCGGCTCCGAAGCTTTCCCCATCCGCCACCCGCAGTCTCCGCCCGCGAAGGGGCTTCCTAGTGTGTGGAAACATTTCCTCCTTCACAGCTCCCTCCCACTGGTGCAGGTCCCGTCCCTATTCTTTTGTCTCCCCCAGGTACGTGGGGAGTTTCTTGCCTTTTGGGAGGTCTGAGGTCTTCTGCCAGCGTTCAGTAGGTGTTCTGTAGGAGTTGTTCCACGTGTAGATGTATTTCTGGTGTATCTGTGGGGAGGAAGGTGATCTCTGCGTCTTGCTCTTCCACCATCTTCCTGGAAGCCTCTTTGTCGTTAATTTTAAAGCACAAGTATTAATAGAAAAATTCCACTGATAAGATAAAACATTAAAAACTACAATAAAATATAAAGTTTTGGGTTGTTATAGACCCAATATTATAAAGTTTCTCCTGCTATACAATTTAATACTTGTTTGTTCATTATAAAATATTTATATTACTACCTTACCATTCTACCTAATCTCCAATATATTTGTAGTTTAGCTCAAAAGATCCATGTTCCCACATTGCAAAAACACATTTAGCACAAATGAATTGACTCCTTCCTTCATACAACCACTCTGTATGATTAATGAGTCTACTAAACCTTGAATTGAAGAGGAATAATCAATGGAGCAAATATTTTTGATCCATTTGGTACAATGTTAACTCTCAAGCAAGCCTCTTGGTGAAGCTATATTTTCATATAATGTTTTCAGTGTGTTATTTGACAAGAAGAAAAATTCTCAGCAAGGTCATGGTACATGAGTATTAATAAGCATTGAAGGCCTAACAACATTGGCTGTCAAACCTGTGTATATTAATGTGAATTAATGAGGTTTTCTTCTCCCAAGAGGAAAATAGGTTGTCATAGGTTAAACAATGATGAGCAAAACACAGGCAATGTCAGCTTGATAGAAAGCCTTCAGTTTAGAGAGTGACCTTTAAAAGGGAATGCATAAATAATCTCAACATAATCACTTGGTACAATATTTTGGGTTTACAGTTAGGTACCAATAAAGTATATTTATTGATTTGATTTTTAAAAATTTTGCCCTTTAGGAAATCACCTCAGTACAGAATTAAAACAAAAAGACAGTGATGACAAGAAAATATGAACAACTGAAACAATCATAGAATGAAACACTGGTTTGAAAAAGTCACCCTTTTAAAAGACATACTACTGTGGAAAGTCAAGTATTTTCAACTGAGCTCCAAATTACACAGAGCAAGTAGAAAGTAGTTGTTGGTGTGGAGCTATTTAACCAATATATTTTTATCTTTAGTAATTCCTAGTTCCAAGTTGATCCAAGGCTTCTGTTGCTTAGAATCGTGCAAAGAGGATTCAGATCCCATATCTTCTTCTATAATATAGCAAAGATAACCATTCTTCCATCCAGACTGAGCATTAGGCTTAGTACCCCAAAGGAAAGGAGAATGTCATGCTCTGAAAGACTCTGCCAGAGGAAAGTGGAAGACCTGTTTCTTCTGGTTCCAGAACATGTGGGAAAGACCTATGTCTGACTTCTCTTCACCAGGCTGATAAATTTGTAAGAAAGCAAAAAAAAAAAAAGAGTAGCTTTTGTACATTCTCCTTTTAGAATGTTGTCATGAGGCTGCCACTCAGGGTGGCTCTGTGTCAGCATGGGAGACAGTAGTGTGGCCATGGTTGAGGAAGGGGGATGGAAAGATGAGTCTGGGGCAACATTCCTGGTTCCCATGATCCAACTATATCTGGAAGGGATCTTGCTGGGAACTTGCTCAAAGTGGTTTGCTGCACTGGTAGGTGACGCTGGACACTCAGTGAGAGTCACCTCCAGACTCCATGAAGACATCTGCACAGCAGGCAAGGTGTGATAAGGGGCTGAATCGCTGAGGGTGGGTGGAGGTGGGGGGAGTCTCACTAGAGAGTCTCACTAGACCATGTTTGAGTAAAGATAGGGGAACTTGTATTCTTCAGTCATACAATTTGGTACACCCAGATCACATCTGCCATCCCTCAGCACAAGAATGGCAGGCTACATGGAAGGGATAATCCCTTGAATTTTGTAACCTTTCCCTTATACTCAGATGTCAGCTTGGGAAGAGGAGGGTGAGAAGATCAGCTCTGATAAGGAGCTAAACTGTGAGTTGATTGAATATTTTTACATTATAGAGACTATTTAAACTGGAACTGTTAATTGGAAGTTTTTAGATAAATCTCTGTCATCTCACTTCTCCCCAAATGGGATGGAATATTGAGAAGAGTATTAAATGAGTTACAGAAAATAGAGAAATTAGACTTTTCTTTGCTCATTTCAGGAGCCATGTAAATTTGAGAATTTGCTAGTGAATTTGCTGTACTTCTCCCCACTCTCAATCCCCTTCACTTTCAGCTGATATCCTGGCTTCCTTTTTCACTAAGAAAATGGAAGAAATCCAAAAGAACATCCACAAGTTTCCATTACTACAAATACTCACCTACAGACTTCTGTGACCATATAGTCTATTTTCACTTCATAACTATAGAGGAATTGTTTGCTGTCTCATCTATGGGCACCACCTCTGCTAAGACACTAGATCTTGTCCCTTCTTGCAACAATTCTCACTTCTTTTTTGAGTCATGAGTTCTTTCCTTGCTATGGATTATTCCATCATAAAGCAAACATGGTGCTATATCTGTCTTGTCTTACTCAGTTTTAGGTGCTGTAACAAACTATCATAGATGGGGTGACTTAAAAAACAAAGTTTTATTTCTCACAGTTCTGGAGGCTGGGAAGTTCAAGATCAAGGTACTGGCAGGTCTAGTGTCTGGAGAGGGCCCACTTCCTGGTTTGTAGATGGCCATCTTCTTGCTGAGAACTCACATGGTGGAGAGCAGAGAGAAAGAGGGAGAGAAAGAGAATGCAAGATCTCAGTGTTTCTTATAAGGGCACTAATCCTATCATGAGGGTTCTATCTTCATGACCTAGTTATCTCCCAAAGGACCCACCTCCTAATAGCATTACACTGAGGGTTAGGATTTCAATATTTGCATTTGGTGGGTGGTGCGGAGAGGGGGACACAAATATTTAGCCATGCCCATTGGAAAAAAACCCCAACAAAACAACAAAAACAACAACACTATTACATCCTCTTAATGCAATTTCATCCCCTCCAGTCCCATATCTTTTCTTTCTTTCAGCAAAACTTCTCAAATACTTCTAATTTCTCTCTTACAGTTATTTTTAAATTTTTAAATTTTATTTTATTTTTTTTGCGGTACGTGGGCCTCTCACTGTTGTGGCCTGTCCCGTTGCGGAGCACAGGCTCCGGACGCGCAGGCTCAGCGGCCATGGCTCACGGGCCCAACCTCTCCGTGGCATGTGAGATCTTCCCGGACCGGGACACGAACCCGTGTTCCCTTCATCGGCAGGTGGACTCTCAACCACTGCGCCACCAGGGAAGCCCTCTTACAGTTATTTTTAAACATGCTGCAATATGTTTTCACCTCAAACATTCCACTGAAACTGCTTTTATGGAGGTAACCAATGACACCCATGTTACTAAAAATGCGATGGTTAATCCTCCGTCTTCATCTGATTTGACGCGTCAGCAGCATTGGGCACAGTTGATCTTTCTCTTTTTTTCTTTCTCTTACGTTAACGGCTGCCCCCCTCTCATTCTCTTTTGTTGGCACCTCCTCATCTTACAACTTCTCAGTGATGTAGGTCCTAAGAATTCAGTGCTTGAATGTCTTTTCTTTTCTAGCTACACTTATTCCCTTTGTGATCACACCCAGTCTCGTGATTTCTAATATCATTCTTCTGCTGGCATCCACGTTTTGTCCAACATGAAACTGTTTTCTGAACTCCTAACGCCTACAGTAAATTGCCTATTCACCAACTCCACTGGGATATCTAATACACATCTCAAACTTACCATGCCCAAATGAAGCTCCTCCTTCTCAGGTGATGATAGTTCCATCCTATGGTTATTCAGACCAGAGAGCCTTGGAGTCATCCTTGACTCCTCCTTTTCTCTTAAGATTCATATCAAACCCATCAACAATTCCTAGAATCCAGACCTTTCTCACTATCTTCACCACCACCATTTCCCACTATTTCCACCTTTGTCTCCCTGGAGTCTATTCTTAATATAACCAGAATGATGCTTTTGAGTGTGAGGTCATGTTACTCCTCTGCTCAAAACCCTTCAGTGGCTCCCTGTGTCCCTCAGAGTAAAAGCTAACATTCTTACCCTGGTCCCTAGGCACATACATAGTCTTCCATCCCCCTCTCTCCCACCTCTTTACCTCATCTTCTATTACTTTCCCCCTTGTTTACTCTGTTCAACCTCACTGGTTTCCTGTTTTTCAAACATACCAGGCACATTCTGATAGGGCTTTTGCATTTGCTGTTCCCTCTGTCTAGAAAGCTCTAACCTTAATATCTGCATGACTCAAACTCTCAACCTATTTTGTTTTTATTTCTCAAATGTTGCATTCTCAGTGGCACCTTCTCTGACTACCCTATTTAAAATTGCAATCTCCAACCCCCATAATCTGACATTCCCTATCCATTTTCTGGCTTTGTTTTTCACCATAGCTTTTATGACCTTCTCATATCCTCTGCAACTTATTTATTTTATTTTTAATAGTGTTCTACCTTATTTTTAATAGCTGTATAACTATGTCAAGAAGTAGAGGTTGACTGTAATTTGCTAAAGACAGAGCATTCAGTTCACAGCTAGATAAGGGCAAGGCTAAGTACACTTGGAAAGAACTCTGTTATCTGAGACAGTGTGAAGAAATATAGAATCTGTTTCATAGGCAGCTAGTAGAGGGAAATTTCCAGGGGATCTAAGGAATACCATTAGTTTATATAGATGTAAAACAAGAAGTGAGAGACCTCATGCAGAAGCCTCTGCTGTCTTCATTCTACCTGAGTTAATTAAATTCATATTTACTGCAAATTTAAGTTTATTGTCCTGTTCTAGGAGTGAGAGTCCTATAGAAGTCCTATGCTCCATTTTATTAGTGATATCATACTCCATCTAGACCAGGGCATAGGAGGTAGTGAGGACTACAGCTAAGACTCACCAAACCACAGCGGTTCTCCAAAATTAGTGTGGGTAAGAATCACTAGGAGTAGACTGGGGGGTGGAGAAGCTTATTAAAAATGCACAACATTTCCTGGCTCTACCATAAGTCCCTCTGAACCAGGAGGTTTGGGGGCTGGCTTGGTAACCTGCAGTTTTAACATGCTGCTATGGTGATTCTGATGTAGGTGGCCCACCTACCTTCCTTTGTGAAACTGTCCCATTGATTATTATTGCAGAATTGAATAATGTAGTCAGAAGAAATCTGAAAGAAATTTCTAGAGAATTTTGTTTTGGTAGAACTTCGAAGGAGTCAGGGATCCAGATGGCATTACTTCTTTTTTCTGTTGATTATTATTATTATTTTTTTATAAGAGCAGATGAGGAAATTGAATAGCTGGAGACACTGATGATGCCAGAAATCTGGATTTCACTTCCTGTATTACTGTTCATAAAGTTGGAACAACAGAGTCCTAGCAAGGGATTAGGTTTATTTTACAAACACCGAAAGAATCTGTTGGACTGAAAACTAGCACCTGATCGAAGTCAATATTTGAGATGGAGAGAGAAATTCCTGTGAAGACTAAAACTAGAAATTATGTAGTTTAAGAAAAAAGGAAGCTGCATAGTAGAGAGTATTTGTGAAATAACAAAACATTAGACCTTTCTTTTGTTTGAATTATTTACAAGAATATAATGCTTTTGTAGTAAAATATTTAAACGAATACACAGATAACTAAGAAAATAGGCACAGGCTGCATTTCTGGTCAAGTGGGACAGTTACAGAGACGTGAAAGTTACCTAAGTTTTGGTTTGCTGACATGGCAACCCAGGTAGGAGCTGCTCCATCTTGGGCCTAGATAATTATTTCAACATGCTCTTTCTCAAATTCCTTCAGCTTAAAATATCCAGTATGCCAAGGTGCCATATTTGGGGGTAGCATGTCCTGAGCCCTGTCAAAGACATTTCAACTCTGGAGGCTTTCTATCCCATTTAACTAGATAGGAGAGCATTCTTATCCCAACTAACTAGCTGATTGAATTAACAAGTTGCTCAATCTCTCTGGACTTTATTTGCTCATCCATGAAATCACAGAAGTGCATTGTATGATCTATACAAGACTCCTACATTAAAAACAAATTTATGAAATTAAAATATGCATCTTTAAAATTAACTTGCAGCTCAGAGACAGACTGTATTTCTGTTTCTTGCCAATCAACTTAAAAAAAATATAATGTTCATTAAAATGAGACTATTGGATATTAAAATTCCAATTGTATTTTTAAGGAGAATCTATGTATCTTACTGAGATTTTTAAAATTTTTTGCCTCAGGTTTTAGCTTGTTGATTTTGAATTTTCTATTTCACTTTTGAACACTCAATTCTACATAAACCCTTGTATTTTAATAAAATTAAACTAAATTATGTTACTTCACATGTAGGAATGAACAAACAAATAAACAGTAGATAGCCACATATTTCAGTAGATTAAACTGAGCTGAAAATCCCTAATGCTGGCACTATGATAGGCTATTGATCTCAGATTGCATTTTTCTGTTTCTCTATAATTGAATTTTGTTCCCAAATGAAAGAGTGTGTTCATTTTCAGGTTGCATTTCGTGAAACAAAAACTGCATCTGGGATCAGTTTGATCACGTGCTCAATGGAGGACTAAGGCTTTCATTGAGTTAAGCATGGAACACTGTGACTATTAAGAAAAAATGTACACCACCTTCCTGGAAGAAATTTTTTTCCAAAAGAGCTAAAATTTAGATCTTTACTGTTTAAAAAATTCTGCATAATTATACCCATAAATCAGAATGTATGCAAAACTAAAGAACTTTCTTCCATGAGTGAAAACTAATGGAAGATATGCTGTAATCACATAAATTAACCCATTTATAGGAACTAAAAGAAATTAAAACTAAAGGAAATAATTTAAAAATAAAAGGATTTTTAAGTAGAAAATAGTTGTCTGCCAAAACTAGATGTGATTTTCTGTCTTAGGCTAGACCTTCCTTTGATTTTTTTAATAGTAATGAGATGGAAATTTTAGGAAGCTAAGAGAGACAGATTATCTTTGTATGCCCTTTATTCTGTCACTTGCAATGCTCCCAATAATATTCAGATATTATTCACACCACTTTGTCCTCTGCCTGAAGGTGACAGTCTTCAACTGTCCAGCATGTACGTCCTGTGTCCCAAAGTTCTTAATTTGTTCTTTGGTGATTGTGTGCAGATAATGGAGGGTCTGATTTGCATCCAATGACCTGTATAGGGCACAGGGTTACTGTTGAAACAAAGTGGGGGTATTTCTGACCGTTTTTATTACTTTCTTTTAGTGGGGGAGGGGAGAGACATGTCAATGGTGAAATTCAGTTACAGAACATTCACTCTCAGGACTCATTGTTCAGGCCTCTGGGAAAACTTCCCTACTTCTCTTGCCCGAAGTCCTTGAAACAAAATGCTGTGAAGGTTGTGTGTTGTGGTGTTGTTCACATTGGAAAGGACACATCTTCAAGGCATGGGGAGAATGCTAACAGAGGAAACACTTAAGTGAGAAGAAAGACAAATGGACTTATCAAATCCTTCCTAGTGGACAGCATGAATGCAGAAGATCCAAGCAGTGCCTAGTGCCCTTTTCTTGTTTCACTTCGTGTTCCAATGTTTGGGTTTGGAAGTACTCATGAGTTAGTGAAGTATTCTCAGCGGTTGCACATGGTGACTGAGGAATATTTTGCAATGGTAAACAATTTGTTTTATTCTTAAATTCGTATGCTTTTATGTTTAGATATAATATACATTAAGTGTGATACCACATTGACAACTAGATGGCTATTGAAGGCTAGCATTGGGAATAGTTTTATTTTTCTAAAGTATTTAATAATATTAATTAACTTTTTAAAAAGTTAAACAAATCTATTGACTTTAATTTCTATTTAAAAATTAATTCCATTAATAATTATGCCTTTTAATTTTAAGAAATAGTTTTGAATATTTCAAGATGAAAATAAACTATCTGAAGATATATGAGGAATAATTTAATTTTTTAACATTAACTCACATTTTTATACAAATATATCCACATTTGAATCCTTTGAAAACAATTACATTTACTTTTTAATTCCTTAAATCATTGGGGATGAGTACATCAAGATTGTGATAAAAATAGAAAAAAGTGGAGTTTTACTTTTTAAGCACTTCACTTGAAAGTGAAGTTCAGGAAGGAAGAAAATAGGGGAAAAAAAGGAATAGAAAATTTACAATGAGGCAGTTTGTTTAAATTTTTAAAAACTAGAAACAAAGCAAAAAGTTTCTTTTGAGTGTGACCCATATAAAAATCATGAGTAGGATTATACATTTTTATTTAATGATAATTTAATTATTGGCCAAAGCAAGGCAAATGAGCAAGAAAAATATTCTCATCAAATCCACAATTTGAATAGGTTGTATGAAATCCCTGAAACTTCATATTCTTTATTAAATACAAATGGATTTAATTACTGGTTAAAATGATGAGAATGTATGTTAGCTTCCAATTGTACTTGTGTCCGGGTCCCTCAAACGTTAAGGATGGCTCTTTCTATCCCTTCTATTATCTCTAAGCTCACTCCTTTCAGGCTTTTGTCCCCACGACTTCCCTGAAACTACACCAGATGAGGTTACTAATATCCTGCCCCTTCCTAATTCCATGGTCAACTCTCAGTCCTCATCTTACTTGGTTTAGCAGCAGCTAATACAGTGGATCAATCACTCCCCTCCCCTTGATACACGTTTTTATTTTCTCCTAAGACAGCATACTTTCTTGTTTTCATTCTAACATTGATTAATCCTTCTCGGTCTCTTTTTCTCTCTGTCTTCTTAAGCCTGCAGCGCCCCAGTGCTCAGTCCTCAGCCATCTCCTCTGTGTCTGCTCTCATTCCTTAGGTGAGCTCATCTATTCTCATGCTTTTAAACACCACTTTTGCTGCCAACTTCCAAATTTATATCTCCTCTCCAGCTTTTCTCCTGAACTTCATATTCAAATATTCAACAGCTTAATTGACATCTCTCCTCAGGTGTCTATGTCATACTTAAAATGTCCAAAATTGAACTGCTTATACTAACCCCAAAAGTTGCTCCCTCTGCAGTTCTATCTCAACTAATGAATGATAACTCTATCCTTCTGGTTGCTCAGGCCAAGCAACC
This sequence comes from Orcinus orca, assembly GCF_937001465.1. Lineage (NCBI taxonomy): Eukaryota > Metazoa > Chordata > Mammalia > Artiodactyla > Delphinidae > Orcinus > Orcinus orca. The sequence continues at coordinate 70,533,357 of NC_064565.1, forward strand.
TGAAGTCAGTTTTTGACTTCCCTCATTCTCTTATACTCCTCGTCTTCTCATCCCTCAGGAAATCCTGCTAACTCTATTTTCAAAATATATCAAGAATCCAACCAATTCCTATTATCTCCATTGTTACCACCTTGTTCTACCCTACTTTCATCTTTCACTGCATTAGTCTCCTAACTAGTCTCCTGTTTCTACCCTTGCCCTTCTGTGGTGGTTTAAAATATATTCACAAACTCTGACTCTTCAAAAGATAGAGCCTAACCCTCTCTCCCTGAGTGTGGACTGGACTTAGAAACTTGTTTCTGATAAACAGAATAAGGCAAAAGTGACGGTGTGCATCTTCTGAGAACTGGGTCGTAGAGGACATTGCAGTTTCAGCCTCTTTCTCTTGGATCACTTGCTCTGGGGGAAACCAGCCGCCATGCTCTGAGGACTCTCAAACAACCCTCTGGAGAAACCCCATGTCAAGGAACTGAAGCTTCTTGCCAATACCCAACAGGGAACTGAGACCTCTTGCCAGCAGCTGTGTGGGTCAGACTCTTGGAAATGAATCCTCTGATTCATTGTAGGAAATGAATCCTCTACACCAGTAGAGCCTTGTGATGACTGTAGCCCCAGCTGACATCTCAACTGTGAGAGATGAGAGACCCTGAGGCAGAATGACCCAACTTAGCTGCTTCCAAATTCCTGACCCACAGAAACTGAGAAACAATAAATGCTTATTGTTTTAAGCTGCTATATCTTTTGGAAATTTATGTAAAAATAGATAACTAATATACCTTCTTTTAATCTATTCTCAAAACAGCAACCATATGGATGCTTTAAAAATATATCAGATCATGTCATTCCACTTCTCACAGTTGTCCAATGGCTCCCCAGTTTCCTTAAGGTAAAATCCAAAGTCTTTAATGGCTGTTATGGACTGAAGGTGTCCCCCAAAAGTCTTGCATTGAAACCCTACTCCCTGATGTCATGGTATTGGGAGATGGGGTCTTTGGAGGTAATTAGGATTAGATGTCTTTATAAGAAGAGGATTAGTGCCCTTATAGGAGTCCTGAAAGAGCTTACTTCTCTCTGCCATGAGAGGATACAAGGAGAAGACACCATCTGAGAAACAGGAAGTGAGGCTTCACTAGACACTGAGTCTGCCAGCACCTTCATCTTGGAGTTCTCAGTCACCAGGACTGTGAGAAATAAATGTTTGCTGTTTAAGGCATCTGGTCCATGGTATTTTTGTAGCAGCCTGACCAGACTAAAACAATGACCCACAAGATCCTACAGGATATGACCCCTTCTCCCACTCTGTTTCCTCACTGACCTCACCTCCCTCTCACTTATTCAGCTCTAGCCACCCTGTTCTGTTTGATGTTCCTCAAACATCCTAGGGATACTCCCACCTTAGAGCCTTTGTACTTGTGGTTCCTGCCAAATGGAAAGCTTAGATATCTGCACAGCTAACTCCTTTATTTTCTTCACATCTGCTCAAATGTTACTGTTTCAATGAAGTATACTCTGGCCACATTATTTATTTAAAATTGCACCCCTATCCCTACTCTGGGACTCAGCATGCCATTGATCCTGCCTTAACATATGGTATAATTTACTTTTTAATGTTTATGGTATGTACTGCTTATTGTTTTACTGTTTCTCTCTCCAAAGAGCAGAAATCTTTGCCTATTTTGTTCATTTATTGATATACCCCAAGTACCTAAAATAGTGCCTGGCCAATAACAGGTGCTCAATGTATATTTGTTGACTGATTTCCCCTTTCTAGAGTCTCACTTTTTAAGTACTTCCTTCAATACCAGAACCCACTTAATTTAAAGCACTGAATCCTGAGGCTTGTATGACCCATTTGAAGCTTTTGAAGGATATATGCAAACTTCATGAACATGGCCTTCATCATTCATTCATTCAACAAATATATTTTTCTTGAGTTTATTTTAAATGACAGGCATTTTGCTTGGTCCTGGGAATACAAGCATAAATAAAGCATAGCTGTAGTCTAAAGAAAATTACAGTTGAATAAGAAGGAAAAGACAACAAACAGTTCATGATAAGAGATGGGATAGGGTGGTAATAGTAATTAGTTTGGATTTAGATATGTTAAATTAAAGGTGCTTTTGGGATATCCAGGTAGAGCCAGATGGGTCTGGAATTTATGAGGGAGGTTTGGGCAAGACATGTAGATTTGGTGTCATTGTCATATAGGAAGTGAATAAGTTCTCTCAGGAAGAATGTACATAGTGGAAAAAGGAGATTAAGAGTCTAATTTTGTAAAACATTTATAGTGGGAGAGAATATAGTTAAAGGGGTTGTTTCTTTTCCTTCTGGACGTAAGGTAGTATTGCATTTCTCTAGCCCCTGTGAAGTTATGGCCATACAACTTGCTCTGGTCAATGGAGTGTGACCAGAAATGATGTGTATCACTTCTTGGGAGAAGCTTTAAGAGGCAATACAGGAGTCAGCTGGTTCCCTTTTCGTTTCCCTGGTGATTATAAAATGTGTTGAGATGGAACCTCCGTCACCTTGATTCCCTGAGTGATTATCAATATTGAAACCCCTTAAGACCTGTCCTGGACTCGTAGTGTGAGTGAGGAATATATTTTGTTGGGTTGTGCCAGTGTTTTGTTCATTATCATACTATAACTTGGTATGTCCTAATGATTCAGAGGGGGTTTAAAGAAAAGAAGACTTTCAGGGAGATTAGGAAAGAATGATGAGAGAAGTTTTCAAGAAGATAAAGATATCAAATGCTTCATTGCAAAATAGAGATTGAAAAATGTTCATTTGATCTGGCATTTAGGAGATCATTTGTAATTTTGCAATTTGTAAGTTATGCAATGTGAAAAAACCACAGTCCCTTTCAAATAGTTAACAATTAAAGAAACATATTCAGGTCTGGACTGCAGGAAAATTGAGGCTCTTACTGTTGCCCTTTCTTGCCTCTCATTTACTTTGCAAATATCAGCAATTGGCTTATGAGCCCACCAATTTCTCCCTCCTCTTTTCCCTGATCACTTTGAACTTACGTATCTTCATACTCCTTCCTTCTTTCCCTCCTGCCTGTCTCTGTTGGGGCCCTTTAGATTCTATAATAGCTTCCTCCATCTTTTCTTAGTAGAACTTCTTAAAAGAGAAGCATGTAATTTTAATTGGCACTTCTTCACCTCTTCAGCCTATTGCAAATTGACTTTTGACCTCATCGATCTAGTGAAATGGCTTGTGCCAAGGACATTTTTCATAAAAAACACATATAATTAGTCTTTAAACCTTCTGCATAAATCTCTTTAATTTTGTATTAGGACACAGTGCACGATTATTAGCTGAGTAGTTCATTTTGTCTTAGCCAGAGAGAAAATTGAACCTGTCAGTCAAACTGCATGGAATAAGAACTAACATATTTTTATTAGCAGTAAACAGAAACTTGTACAATAACAATATTTTTGTGTCACTTGAAATATTACCATTGGTTTCAAGTTTTGAAAGTATGCAAGGTGTTTTCTGTCCTTGTTTATGTTAGTCGGGATTTTGATTGCAGGTAGCTTACCTTTCATTTTTTTCCCTTCTGGCTTACCGTCACAGTACTTGAGCACAATATAAAGAAGCCTTGTTCAATTTGAGACATCTCTATAGTAATGCAGTAACATTACAAAATAACATTTTCCCCCTCTTTACAGATGGAAACTCAAAGAGGAGGATAAATTGCCACATTCACATTGCCACAGGGTATGAGTGTGTGTTTACTCAAACCTAGGTTTTCTGACTCCAAATTTAGAGCTGTTTTACTATCCCCAGCTACTTAGATGCAATGCATGTACATAAGTAACAACATAGATATGGTGACTCTTCAAAGGAAATTAATTTTTTAAATGGACATTTTTTTTTTTGCAGTATGCGGGCCTCTCACTGTTGTGGCCTCTCCCGTTGTGGAGCGCAGGCTCCGGACGCGCAGGCTCAGCGGCCATGGCTCACAGGCCCAGCCGCTGCGCGGCATATGGGATCTTCCTGGATCGGGGCATGAACCCGTGTCCCCTGCATCGGCAGGCGGACTCTCAACCACTGCGCCACCAGGGAAGCCCTAAATGGGCATTTTTGTTCAAACATTACAAGAGCATACATTTCTCTTAACTTTAAGTTATTTTGGTGCCTTGTTGAAATCTTATATGTTGAATGAGTTTAGATATTAAATGAGTTTAGGTAGGCAATAAAGAGCTGTTGTGCACTTTGATATTCTGCCGCATCACTCTTCTCTGAACAGATGGTTACATTGTCTTTAACAAAGAAATGGATGTTTGATACTCTTTAGCAGTGAGAAGAGGTTAAAGAAGTTTGGGTAGAAATGATGAGCAGAGTAACTGGATATGATTGTTAACTTAAATATAGCCACCAGACTGTTGAGTTAAGTTTCAGTCTGTCCTAAAATATTCATGACAAAATTTTGTCAGCATCTCTGGCTCATTTATCTGTGTCTAAGAATCTACAAAACAGTACTCTATCTGTAAGGCTGATATGTATATGATTAACATCTAGGCTCTTTAGATGATTTTTAAAACTAAAGCAATAGATATGTGGACACCAGATTAAAAAACCTGGCTTTGCTTTTCCCAGTTCAAATTTATATTAATAAAAACCTTCTCAAAGGCAGCCTCCTTGAGAATATGCAGACTACTGGAAACACTCAAGACAATAAGATTAAAAAGATTAATTGGCTGACTCAGCAAGAAAAGGAATTCAGGGAATTTGGTTCTAGAAGGGAACTAGAACAAGCAAACAAGATGAGAAACAGTTTGTTGGAGGAAATAGAAGTTTTTAGTTTCAGGCATATTTAAATTGGGAAAGGTGAGGTTTTTTCCCAGGAGCTAAGAGCATGATCAAAAGCCTGGCGCTAAAAGGATATTACATGTGGAAAACAATGAAGCCAACTGCCTCACTGGAGGAGGTGGACAGGTGCAGTAAGGCCAGATTGTAGAGGATACTATACATGTTGGAATGAATGTTGAATGGAGCAAAGAGCTGTTGAAGTTTCTCTCTTTCCCCATTTTATTTAGATATAATTGACATACAGCAATATATGTTTGTTTTTTTTTCTGATGTGTCTCACTCTTTTTTTCCAGCTTTATTAAGGTATGATTGACAAATTAAAATTATATTACTTAGGGCTTCCCTGGTGGCACAGTGGTTGAGAGTCCACCTGCCGATGCAGGGGACACGGGTTCGTGGCCCGGTCCGGGAAGATACCACATGCCGCCGAGTGGCTGGGCCCGTGAGCCATGGCCGCTAAGCCTGTGCGTCCGGAGCCTGTGCTCCGCAACGGGAGAGGCCACAACAGTGAGAGGCCCGCGTACCGCAAAAAAAAAAAAAAAAATGTATATATATATTACTTGATTGTACAATGTAGTTTCTTTCCTTTTTAAGATGCACAATAACATGATATATCAGTTTTTTGTTTCATGTATTGGGTTGGCCAAAAGGTTCATTCGGGTTTTTGCGTAAGAGCGTACAGAAACCCGAAGGAACTTTTTGGCCAACTATATATATATATATCTCTCTCTCTCTATATATCTATATATATATATATATAGTTGTTGTTGTTGTTAACATCTTTATTGGAGTATAATTACTTTACAATGGTGTGTTAGCTTCTGCTTTATAACAAAGTGAATCAGTTACACATATACATATATCCCCATATCTCTTCCCTCTTGCGTCTCCCTCCCTCCCACCCTTCCTATCCCACCCCTCTAGCTGGTCAAAAAGCACTGAGCTGATCTCCCTGTGCTATGCAGCTGCTTCCCACTAGCTATCAGTTTTACATTTGATAGTGTATATATGTCCATGCCACTCTCTCACTTTGTCCCAGCTTACCCTTCCCCCTCACCGTATCCTCAAGTCCATTCTCTACATCTGAGTCTTTATTCCTGTCCTGCACCTAGGTTCTTCAGAAACATTTTGTTTCTTGTTTTTTTTAGATTCCATATATATGTGTTAGCATACGGTATTTGTTTTTCCTTTCTGACTCACTTCACTCTGTATGACAGACTCTGGGTCCATCCACCTCAATACAAATACCTCAATTTTGTTTCTTTTTATGGCTGATTAATATTCCATTGTATATATGTGCCACATCTTCTTTATCCATTCATCTGCTGATGGACACTTAGGTTGCTTCCATGTCCTGGCTATTGTAAATAGAGCTGCAGTGAACATTGTGGTACATGACTCTTTTTGAATTATGGTTTTCTCAGGGTATATGCCCAGTAGTGGGATTGCTGGGTCGTATGGTAGTTCTATTTTTAGTATTTTAAGGAACCTCCATACAGTTCTCCATAGTGGCTGTATCAATTTACATTCCCACCAACAGTGCAAGAGGGCTCCCTTTTTTCCACACCCTCTCCAGCATTTATTGTTTCTAGATTTTTTGATGATGGCCATTCTGAATGGTGTGAGATGATATCTCATTGTAATTTTGATTTGCATTTCTCTAATGATTAATGATGTTGAGCATTCTTTCATGTGTTTGTTGGCAATCTGTATGTCTTCTTTGGAGAAATGTCTATTTAGGTCTTCTGCCCATTTTTGTAATTGTTTGTTTGTTTTTTTATTATTGAGATGCATGAGCTGCTTGTATATTTTGGAGATTAATCCTCTGTCAGTTGCTTTCTTTGCAAATATTTTCTCCCATTCCGAGGGTTGTCTTTTCATCTAGTTTATGGTTTCCTTTGCTGTGCAAAAGCTTTTAAGTTCATTTGGCCTCATATGTTTATTTTTGTTTTTATTTCCATTTCTCTAGCAGTTGGGTTAAAAAGGATGTTGCTGTGATTTAAGTCATACAGTGTTCTGCCTATGTTTTCCTCTAAAAGTTTGATAGTGTCTGGACTTACATTTAGGTCTTTAATCCCGTTTGAGTTTATTGTTGTGTATGGTGTTAGGGAGTGATCTAATTTCATTCTTTTACACATAGCTGTCCAGTTTTCCCAGCACCACTCATTGAACAGGTTGTATTTCTCCATTGTATACTCTTGCCTTCTTTATCAAAGATAAGGTGACCATATGTACATGGGTTTATCTCTGAGCTTTTTATACTGTTCCATTGATCTGTATTTCTGTGTTTGTGCCAGTACCATACTGTCCTGATTACTGTAGATTTGTAGTATAGTCTAAAGTCAGGGAGCCTGATTCCTCCAGCTCTGTTTTTTTTTTCCCCAAGACTGCTTTGGCTATTTGGGGTCTTTTGTGTTTCCATACAAATTGTAAAATTTTTTGTTCTAGTTCTGTGAAAAATGCCATTGGTAGTTTGATAGGGATTGCATTGAATCTGTAGATTGCTTTGGGTAGGATAGTCATTTTCACAATGTTGATTCTTCCAATCCAAGAACATGATATCTCTCTCCATCTGTTTATATCATCTTTAATTTCTTTCATCAGGGTCGTATAATTTTCTGCATACAGGTCTTTTGTCTCTCGGTAGGTTTATTCCTAGGTATGTTATTCTTTTTGTTGGAGCAGTAAATGGGAGTTTTTCCTTAAGTTCTCTTTCAGATTTTTCATCATTAGTGTATAGGAATGCAAGAGATTTCTGTGCATTAATTTTGTATCCTGCTACTTTACCAAATTCATTGATTCGCTCTAGTAGTTTTCTGGTAGCATCTTTAGGATTCTATATGTATAGTATCATGTCATGTGCAAACAGTGACAGTTTTACTTCTTCTTTTCCGATTTGGATTCCTTTTATTTCTTTTCCTTCTCTGATTGCTTTGGGTAAAACTTCCAAAACTATGTTGAATAATAGTGGTGAGAGTGGGCAACCTTGTCTTGTTCCTCATCTGAGTGGAAATGGTTTCAGTTTTTCACCGTTGAGGACAATGTTGGCTGTGGGTTTGTCAAATATGGCCTTTATTATGTTGAGGTATGTTCCCTCTATGCCTACTCTCTGGGGTTTTTTTTATCATAAATGGGTGTTGAATTTTGTCGACAGTTTTCTCTGCATCTATTGAGATGATCATATGGTTTTTCTCCTTCAATTTGTTAATATGGTATATCACATTGATTGATTTGCATATTTTGAAGAATCCTTGCATTCCTGGAATAAACTCCACTTGATCATGGTGTATGATCCTTTTTATGTGCTGTTGGATTCTGTTTGCTAGTATTTTGTTGAGGATTTTTGCATCTATGTTCATCAGTGATATTGCCCTGGAGTTTTCTTTGTTTGTGACATCCTTGTCTGGTTTTGGTATCAGGGTGATGGTGGCCTCGTAGAATGAGTTTGGGAGTCTTCCTCCCTCTGCTATATTTTGGAAGAGTTTGAGAAGGATGGGGGTTAGCTCTTCTCTAAATATTTGATAGAGTTCGCCTGTGAAACCATCTGGTCCTGGGGTTTTGTTTGTTGGAAGATTTTTAATCACAGTTTAAATTTCAGTGCTTGTGATTGGTCTGTTCATATTTTCTATTTCTTCCTGGTTCAGTGTTGGAAGGTAGTGCATTTCTTTTTTTTCTTTTTTCTTTTTTTTTTTTTTGTGGTACGTGGGCCTCTCACTGGTGCGGCCTCTCCCGTTGTGGAGCATAGGCTATGGACGCGCAGGCTCAGTGGACATGGCTCACGGGCCCAGCTGCTCCGTGACATGTGGGATCTTCCTGGACCGGGGCACGAACCCGTGTCCCCTGCATCGGCAGGCGGACTCTCAACCACTGCGCCACCAGGGAAGCCCAGGTTGTGCATTTCTAAGAATTTATCCGTTTCTTCCAGATTTTCCATTTTATTGGCATATTGTTGCTTATAGTAATCTCTCATGATCGTTTGCATTTCTGCATTGTCAGTTGTTACTTCTTTTTCATTTCTAATTCTATTCATTTAAAGCTTCTCCCTTTTTTTTCTTGATGAGTCTGGCTAATGGTTTATCAATTTTGTTAACCTTCTCAAAGAACCAGCTTTTAGTTTTATTGTTCCTTGCTATGATTTTCTTCATTTCTTTTTCATTTATTTGTGATCTGATCTTTATGATTTCTTTCCTTCTCCTAACTTTGGTTTTTTTTTTTTATTTCTCTAATTGTTTTAGGTGTAAGGTTAGGTTGTTTATTTGAGATGTTTCTTGTTTCTTAAGGTCAGACTGTATTACTATAAACTTCCCTCTTAGAACTTCTTTTGCTGCATTCCATAGGTTTTGGGTTGTTGTGTTTTCATTGTCATTTGTTTCTAGGTATTTTTTGATTTCCTCTTTGATTTCTTCAGTGATCTCTTGGTTATTAAGTAGTGTATTGTTTAGCCTCCTTGTGTTTGTATTTTTTACAGAGTTTTTCCTGTAATTGATATCTAGTGTTATAGCGTTGTGGTCAGGAAAGATACTTGATACAATTTCAATTTTCTTAAATTGACCAGGGCTTGATTTGTGACCCAAGATATGATCTATCCTGGAGAATGTTCCACGAGCACTTGAGAAGAAAGTGTATTCTGTTGTTTTTGCATGGAATGTCCTATAAATATCAATTAAGTCCATCTTGTTTAATGTATCATTTAAAGCTTGTGTTTCCTTATTCATTTTCATTTTGGATGATCTGTCCATTGGTGAAAGTGGGGTGTTAAAGTCCCCTAATATGATAGTGTTACTGTTGATTTCCCCTTTTATGGCTGTTAGTATTTGACTTATGTATTGAGGTGCTCCTATGTTGGGTGCGTAAATATTTACAATTGTTATATCTTTTCCTTGGATTGATCCCTTGATCATTATAGTGTCCTTCTTTGTCTCTTGTAATAGTCTTCGTTTCAAAGTCTATTTTGTCTGATATGAGAATTGATACTCCAGCTTTCATTTGATTTCCATTTGCATGGAATACGTTTTTCCATCCCCTCACTTTCAGTCTGTATATGTCCCTAGGTCTGAAGTGGGTCTCTTGTAGACAGCATATATACGGGTCTTATTTTTGTATCCATTCAGATAGCCTATGTCTTTTGGTTGGAGCATTTAATCCATTTACATTTAAGGTAATTATCAATATGTATGTTCCTATTCCCATTTTCTTAATTGTTTTGGGTTTGTTATTGTAGGTCTTTTCCTTCTCTTGTGTTTCCTGCCTACAGAAGTTCCTTTAGCATTTGTTGTGAAGCTGATTTCGTGGTGCTGAATTCTCTTAGCTTTTGCTTGTGTGTAAAGGTTTTAATTTCTACATCGAATCTGAATGAGATGCTTGCTGGGTAGAGTCATCTTGGTTGTAGGTTTTTCTTCTTCATCACTTTAAATATGTCCTGCCACTCCTTTCTGGCTCGCAGAATTTCTGCTGAAAGATCAGCTGTTAACCATATGGGGATTCCCTTGTGTGTTATTTGTTTTTTTTTTCCTTGCTGCTTTTAACATTTTTTCTTTGTATTTCATTTTTGATAGTTTGAATAATATGTGTCTTGGCATGTTTCTCCTTGGATTTATCCTGTATTGGACTCTCTGTGCTTCCCGGACTTGATAAACTATTTCCTTTCCCATATTAGGGACGTTTTCTACTATAATCTCTTCAAATATTTTCTCAGTCCCTTTTTTTTTCTCTTCTTCTTCTGGGATCCCTGTAATTCGAATGTTGGTGCATTTAATGTTGTCCCAGAGGTCTCTGAGACTATCCTCAGTTGTTTTCATTCTTTTTTCTTTATTGTGCTCTGCAGTAGTTATTTCCACTATTTTATCTTCCAGGTCACTTATCCGTTCTTCTGCCTCAGTTATTCTGCTATTGATCCCTTCTAGAGAATTTTAAATTTCATTTATTGCATTGTTCATCACTGTTTGTTTGCTCTTTAGTTCTTCTAGGTCCTTGTTAAACGTTTCTTGTATTTTCTCCATTTTCTTTCCAAGATTTTGGATCATCTTTACTATCATTATTCTGAATTCTTTTCCATGTAGACTGCCTATTTCCTCTTCATTTGTTACGTCTGGGGGGTTTTTATCTTGCTCCTTCATCTGCAGTGTGTTCCTCTGTCTTCTCATTTTGCTTAACTTACTGTGTTTGGTGTCTCCTTTTCGCAGGCTGCAGGTTCGTAGTTCCCATTGTTTTTGGTGTCTGCCCCCAGTGGCTCAGGTTCATTCAGTGGGTTGTGTAGGCTTCCTAGTGGAGGGGACTAGTGCCTGTGTTCTGGTGGATGAGGCTGGATCTTGTCTTTCTGGCTGGCAGGTCCACATCTGGTGGTGTGTTTTGGGGTGTCTGTGGTCTTATTATGATTTTAGGCAGCCTCTCTGCTAATGGGTGGGCTTGTGTTCCTGTCTTGCTGGTTGTTTGGCATAGGGTGTCCAGTACTATATCTTGCTGGTCATTGAGTGGAGTTGGGTCTTGATGTTGAGATGGAGATCTCTGGGTGATTTTCACTGTTTGATATTACGTGGAGCTAGGAGGTCTCTTGTGGACCAATGTCCTGAACTTGGCTGTCCCACCTCAGAGGCACAGTCCTGATGCCTGGCTGGAGCACCAAAAGCCTGTCCTCCACACGGCTCAGAATAAAAGGGAGAAAAAGAAAGAAAGAAGATAAAATAAAGTTATTAAAATAAAAAATAATTATTAAAAAATGATTAAGAAAGTAATAAAAAAGAAAAAAAGAAAGAAGAGAGCAATCAAACCAAAAAACAATTGCACCAATGATAACAAGTGCTGAAAAGTATACAAAAAAAAAAAAAAAAAAAAGGACAGACAGAACCCTAGGACAAATGGTAAAAGCAAAGCTATACAGACAAAATCACACACAGAAGCATACACATACACACTGACAAAAAGAGAAAAAGGGAAAATAGAAATATTTCGTTGCTCCCAAATTCCACCTCCTCAATTTGGGATGATTCATTGTCTGTTCAGGCATTCCACAGATGCAGGGTACATCAAGTTGATTGTGGAGATTTAATCCGCTGCTCCTGAGGCTGCTGGGAGAACTTTCCCTTTCTCTTCTGTGTTCGCACAGCTCCCGGGGTTCAGCTTTGGATTTGGTCCCGTCTCTGCGTGTAGGTTGCTGGAGGGCGTCTGTTCTTCGCTAAGACAGGTTGGGGTTAAAGGAGCCGCTGATTCGGGGGCTCTGGCTCACTCAGGCTGGGGGGAGGGAGGGGTACGGATGCGGGGCGAGCCTGCGGCGGCAGAGGCTGGCATGACTTTGCACCAGCCTGAGGCGTGCCGTGCGTTCTCCCGGGGAAGCTGTCCCTGGATCACGGGACCCTGGCAGTGGCGGGCTGCACAGGGTCCCGGGAGGGGAGGTGTGGAGAGTGACCTGTGCTCACACACAGGCTCCTTGGTGGCTGCAGCAGCAGCCCTAGCGTCCCATGCCCGTCTTGGGGGTCCGCGCTGATGGCTGCGGCTCACGCCCGTCTCTGGAACTCATGTAGGTGGTGCTCTTAATCCCCTCTCCTCGCGCACCCCGAAACAATGGTTTCTTGCCTCTTCAGCAGTTCCAGACTTTTTCCCAGACTCCCTCCCAGCCAGACTGTGTTCACACAGCAAACCCCAGTCCTCTCCCTGCGATCCGACCGTAGCCCGAGCCTCAGCTCCCAGCCCTGCCTGCCCCGGCGGGTGAGCAGACAAGCCTCTCAGGCTGCTGAGTGCTGGTCGGCTCCGACCCTCTGTGCAGGAATCTCTCCGCTTTGCCCTCCGCACCCCTGTTGCTGCGCTCTCCTCCGTGGGGCTCCGCCTGCGAAGGGGCTTCTAGTGTGTGGAAACCTTTCCTCCTTCACAGCTCCCTCCCACTGGTGCAGGTCCCATCCCTATTGTTTGTCTCTGTTTTTTCTTTTTGCTTTTGCCCTACCCAGGTACATGGGGAGTTTCTTGCCTTTTGGGAGGTCTGAGGTTTTCTGCCAGCGTTCAGTCGGTGTTCCATAGGAGCTGTTCCACATTTTGATGTATTTCTGATGTATTTGAGGGGAGGAAGGTGATCTCCACGTCTTACTCTTCCACCATCTTGAAGCTCCCCCTCCAATATATAAGCTTAAGGTGTACAACATAATGATATATCATTGATATATCGATATATGTATTGATACATTGATATATATAAATGCATTGTTACATAAAACAAAATGATTACCACAATAAGCTTAGTTAACATCCATCACCTCACATAGTTACACAATTTTTTTCTTGTGATGAGAACTTTTAAGATCTATTCTCTTAGCATCTGTCAAAAAAAAAAAAGAAAAAGATTCTATATTGTTGTTAATTATAGCTATCATGCTGTATATTACATCTGTTTGGCCTTGATTTCCGGTGGCCTCGGCCTGCAGCGGCTTGAAGCAGGGTTTTGGTTCCTGGCCAGAGATTGAGGTCGGGTCGCAGTGGTGAGAGCACCAAATCCTAGCCACTAGACCACTGGTCACTGACAAGGCCCTGACCCTTAGGATTTGCAGAAAAAGAATTCCCACAAAGATGGAATGTAGTGAAACAAGTAAAGTGTTTATAGGGAAGAAAAAAGAGTACAGTACATGTGGATAGACACACCACTGGACTCAGAGAGAGTCGAGACCTCGTGGCAGTTTAAATCACTTATAGGGGGCATTTTTTCCTGGTTTCCTTTGGCCAATCATTTTGATTTGCCTGGTTCAGAGTTCGTATTTGGTATATCTCAGGATCCTTCCATGTGTGCATGTGCATCTCTTAGCCGAGATGGATTCTACCAAAGAGGCCTATGGGTAGTTAGCATCACTTACTATGGGGTGGCACCCTCTCCCTTTTTGAGCTCCAAGGAGCTTTTCTGCACATGTGTAGTCGGGGAGGTCCCCTGACTTCAGGAATGAGAAATATGTGGTCTCTTATCTTCTATCTGGACAGGGCCCAGCCTCCTCCCTTGATTGTCCTGCTATTTTCGTCTTGGAGTATCAGTCCACAGAGAACGGACTCCAGCTGTTTGCCCCTGCGGCCAATCTATCTCTTCCCTCAGCCTGATTTTGGGTTTTGGAATTTGGAAGGAAGTAACCAGGCTCAAGGAGATCAGCAATTAATGTTTTACAAAATTTTGATTTCATATACCAGTGAAGTTCCTAAAAAAATCTTGAGGACTAGCATATAGTTGTCAAATATTTATTTACCTACGGAAGGATTTAAAAGAAGCAACACCATATTCTATCATCACTATTTCAAAAAAGAATTGAATTTTAACCTCAAATTATAGGGAGCACAAGTGTGTCCTTCCAGAGTAAATGACAGAACATTAAAAATGAATAACCTTGGTGTTATTAAAGACTTATTGCATTGTCTTTATTTTCTCATTTCTTCTTGTACCGGTAAAACATTGTCACATGCCTGCATGTCTCCTCAGACTGATGGCTGAGATTTACTGAGCTAGGAGAATATCATAATTATTTGGGCATAAGATGATGAGAACCTGGGAAAGGAGGAGGAAGAACAAACGAAGGAAGGAAGATGATGATGGAAGAATGACAGCACTTGGTGACAGACTGAATGTAGAAGATAAAGGAAGAGAGTGAAAGATACCTACCAAAATTGTACTGTGCCCTTATAGTTTTTAATAGTTGGCATTGCACATAACATTGTCCTAATTCGTCTCATAACAGATCCTTTGGAATGTCATATCAATTGATTGCTGTCTTTCTGTCATTTTCATCAGGACCAGAAACCAGAAATGCAATTTGCCAAACATATGAAGGTCATGTTTTTATTGGTGATTGATGAGTTAAAATATTTCTCCATCTAAAGGCAAACTGATCTTGAGTAAGATTTTAAAGGAGGCAAGAAATTTCATTTAAAGAAGGTTAGAAAGTTTGCTTTAGTGAACCACCATCATATAGTAGTATCAAGCTTTCACAGATTTTTTTTTTTTAGAACAGTTACCAGGATTTTTAGTGTTTAATTTTTTTTTTTTTTTTTTTTAGTGTTTAATATTGATGTTTTGTTCTTGAGTGAGATTTGCCATTTAGCAATTGCCAGGTTTTACTGTTGTAGAGATTCTGATTCTTTTTCTTTTTCAATGGGCTGGTGCCATGATATAAAAAGAGGTATAAGAGTTTTTATATTTGTAGAAAAAGAGCAAAGATGCTTTGTGACTTTGGAAATTATATTTCAAGGTTACTCACAAGAGGATACCTTGTTTGGGAAAGAAGGTGAATTTTTTTTTTCTTTTGAGCAGGAGATTTATTCAAAAATAGTTAATGCCAAATGTGTTCTTTGCTGAATGTTAATCTACAGCATTAATTTAAGATGTTCTTAATCTATGATTCTGGACTGCTTTTAAATGTCAAACTCTGGAAAGGCTAAACTGGCTCACTCCACTGCTAGGTAATAGCTAGTATTGTCTTTGCTGTAGGGCATTTAAAATGAAATTTTGAGGTATATTGAAAAAAGTTCCCAGTTCACTTACTATACAATATCTTGGAATGTGAATATCTGAATGAAAAAAATTCAATAAACAGCTGTGGAGTTATTTGCTGGAATTCACAGCACAATAAGGAGAAAAGTTTTGTGGCTTTGATCATAAAGGAAATGAATCATTTAATTTTACCCTTAGTGATGGTACACAGTTTCAGCACCCAGTAAGAAGTCTGTATACATTTAAATAACTTAAACAATTATTAGAAGAAAGTTGCTAGAAATAAATGACATTTATGTAAAGAGGAGACTGAGTTCGAACTGGTAGTGCTTTAAAATTTCCATAAGAGCAAATTCAAGTTCAGAACAAGGTTTAGGATTTAGTAACAATTAAAGCAATTTCAATCCCTTTGTGATAACTATATTCATCATTTAATCATTTTACAAGGAAAAGGATAAAAATGTTATTGTTGATTCCTATCACACTTGTGACTGAAAATTTTATTATATATTATAAATACTTATGGCCCCCAAAATAATGAAAATTTCTGCTGTGTTTGTCATCACTGCAATAGCAGTATGAATCATACTTCAGATAAACATACTTCCTTTTTTGACCTTTTCCAAAGATGTTTTAAAGTACAAGAATGGCTCTTTTTTTTGGTCTGATGTCTCCAGACCTTTACTAATCATCTTGAAGGTGATTATTTTCTTAGTTGATCCTAGCCTCGCAAAAGAATTCTATCTAGAGATTTAAATATATTATTAATTTAGAAAATAAATTTCAAACTACTCATGCTGTTTTACCTAGAATTATTACATTATTAAGAGTAAATATCTTATTAAACTCAATAGGGAGCCGGAAAGTGAATAAACAAGATTTATTTCTAAGGGAGGTACCTGAGTGAATATAAAATAACTAACAAAAAATTAAAGTTAATAAAATGGGGCAGCTAAATCATATAAATCAACAAAATTTATATTGAAAAGGCCTTGTAAATATTAACTTCGATTTTCCTAGATTGCCATATGGAATTGCTATTATTTGAAATCAAAACAAAACGTGTGAGCTATCTGACATTTTACTTAAATTTATTTAAACAGAGTTTGTATGTTTTCTGAAACAGCTACAATTTTTGAGACACCGTTCCAAGTGCTCATATTTATTTATTTTTAATCCTTACAACAGCACCATGACCTGGAAACCCTATTATGCCCATCTTCTAGATGAGGAAAGTACAATGTAGAGCTCCTAATGGACATATAGTGCTTAGCAGCTGTGTGGTTTTGGGTATGAGTCATGTCACCTACTGAGAATTCTATTTCATGATTTATACTCGTTCCCTGTAGTCCTTCTGTCACAAAGTACTATAATTTCATTATTTCTTCAGATTGTTCTTTCTTCTCCTTTTTTGGGTTCTTGCTACTTATACCTGAATAACCATCGTATTATGGTCTCTTGGTTTAGCCAATCTCAGGCATCATTCTGAGGACTTGAGAGGATTTGTGATGAAATTTTAGTACCTATCCTCTTAACCTATTAATCCAGTTCTGGGTTAATCTAGTTTAAAAAATCGTTCTTACACAACAGCCATTATTTATATACTGTTATAGGAGCCACTATTTGTAGTCACTTATTGGTACTTACCAAGGCACTTTATTACTTTATGATCTCCCAAATGGTCTCCCTGCATCTACTCTTGTTCTCTCTATTTTGTTCTTTATTATTCAGCTGCCAGAACTACTATTTTAGAATGTGAATTGGATCATGTCACTTCCTTTCCAAAAGCCTTGCTCATTTGCATGCTTCATGTCTCACCTCTCCAGAGAGGCATTCTTTGACTCCCCTGGCTAAGGTACAGCCTACTGCTATTCTCTAATGGCAGTTGGTTCTTATCCTTCAGGATTCTAACTCTGGATCATGATTCTATATTTATTCATTTGTTTAATTTTTAAATATATTTCTTATGCACCAAACTATGAGCTCGCTGAGGACAGGGACTCTGTCTGCTTTGTTCACCAATGTGTTATCAGCATTCAGCACAGTCTTATGTGCACACTGGATTCTCAATAAATATTTGTGGAATATGATTACAGTCGTATGTATTTCAGTGTTTTTCAATGATGGTGGCAGAAATATGAGCCTGAAGAAGATTTGTAGAGTCCAAATTTGAGATGAGTTAGAGATAAGGAATGCAAAATCTCAAAAATGGTGGAGGTGGGACTATGTCTTTGAGAAGGCTGAACTCTATATTTCTGGCCCATTTTATTTTTGTACAAATTATTATTATTATTATTTTTGTGGTACGCGGGCCTCTCACTGTTGTGGCCTCTCCCGTTGCGGAGCACAGGCTCCAGACGTGCAAGCCATGACTCACGGGCCTAGCCGCTCCGCGGCATGTGGGATCTTCCCGGACCAGGGCATGAACCTGTGTCCCCTGCATCGGCAGGTGGACTCTCAACTACTGTGCCACCAGGGAAGCCCTGTACAAATTATTTTAAACAAGGAAGAAATTGAAAAGATCATCATGGAAGCAAATAACTTGTCTTCATGCAAAAACCAGTAGTGATAGTGAAGGGGATCAGAATATGCTACCCCAAAATATGCCACTTAATAAATATAAGGATTATTTTGAGCTGAAGGCAATTAAGAAACAGTACATACAGAAAGAGGTCTCTGCCCTTCCCCTTTCTGTCTAAAAGCATGACAAAAATTTCCCTTTTGGAAGATCTTCCTCTCCCGTCTCCTGTACCGGGAGGAGAAAAACAACTATTATCACTGGAGTCAGAAAGCATTGAGGTGGATCTGCATGCACAACCCTTACTAAAATAACCTCTGTTGTCCTCTACTTTCTTCCAAATGTTTACCTTTGCACAATTTACCATGCTAGAAACCCAAATCCCTTTTCCTTTGTCTTAGCAATTCTTAACAAATTTATTGCCTTTTGTTAAACTGGTATGGAAGGACCCTGCCCCTCCCCCACCCCCGAATCTAATGGCTTCTGTAGGTTTTCATTTCTTTTTTATGAAGACCTCCATGCACATAAAAAATTAAAATATTAACAAATAAAATTTGTATTCTTTTTCTCCTGGTAATCTGTCTTTTGTCACTTTAATTCACAGGCCTCAGGTACTAAACCTAAGAGGGTAGAGGAAAAAAAAATTTTTTCCCCCCTACAATAGTAAGTCTTAGATGATTTCTAGCTGTATGAACAATTAGAATTATGGCTCTTGCTTTCTGGATAAGGAGATGAGGGCTTGCCAGATCTGGCCTCTTGCCTGATAGCCATAACTTTGAGATGTCTGTTTGCACTGCATTAAATTTCTTTGCTATGCTACATGGGCTCCTTTGCTAGGACCTCCTAGCCTTTCACTGTTTGTTTCTCTCCTTTGTCTAATGGGTACATGTGGCTACTTAAATTTAAATTAATAGAAATTGGCTAGTGGCTACCCTATTTGACAGTGCAGATGTTGAACACATCCATCATTGCAGGAAGTTCTATTGGATAGCACTGCCTTAGGTTGTTCCTAAAGGACTTGGACTATAAGTAGACATAACAGTACAGCTTCTTAGCCTTCAGGTGGCTATATTACCTTCTTGACATCTAAATAAAATTAACAGTCACATAGGCTGAGCTAATGGAGCAATAATCCATATTTAATTGTCACATACTTTTGACAGATAATGAAACTGATAAAATATTAACTACCCGTATAAAGCACTGAGGAGAAGGAGTTGTTTGGCTTAGATATAAAGAAAGAGGAGAGGGCTTCCCTGGTGGCTCAGTGGTTGAGAGTCCGCCTGCCGATGCAGGGGACACGTGTTCATGCCCCGGTCCGGGAAGATCCCACATGCCGCGGAGCGGCTGGGCCCATGAGCCATGGCCGCTGGGCCTGCGCGTCCGGAACCTGTGCTCCGCAACGGGAGAGGCCGCAGCAGTGAGAGGCCCGCGTACCACAAAAAAAAAAAAAAAAGAGGAGATGATATTACTACAGTGTTCAGAGAAAAGGGAAATCAACTGTAGATATGTCATGCCAGGGTTGAGTTGGCTGATCCTGGCTGGCCAGGCAGGTGTCCATTTTCTCCCATGCCATTCCTGACCTCCCCAGTGAAAGAGATCTAGATGAAACAGCACAATTGTTTTGACAAAGATCTAGAAGCAGTAATAGTTGTTTGGTGTATGAGATTGATCTAGGAATTGTGTGGTTGATAGTGCTAGCTGCAATTACTAATAAATGAGGCTAAATGTAGCAAAATAATATATCTTTTGTTTTGCAAAACTTTCTTAAAGAAAAGCCATAGGTGAGGTTAGAGAGGTTAAGCCTATGGCATTTCCTCCAGCAAAATCTCAAGAAAAGATAAACTAGGTAGTTAAATAATCCCAAGGGTTAGATTACATGAGCAGTCCAACTTGCTTTAAGTAAGTATTTAAACAATTCTTGTTAAATGACTAATCTGTTTTCTATTTATAACTTTATTCAGATTTACCACCATAATGAATGTTCAGTCAACAACTTTTCACCCACCATGATGACTCTTGAAAAATGATACCATTTTGACCAATGATTCTTCTTCTTTTTACCCCCTGAAACAACTTGTTCACCAAAAGATACATTAAATAAATATACTATAAAAAGTGACATTTCAACATTATGGTATCAGGCAAAGACACATTCAACAATTGACTTGACATAATTTCTGGACAGAGGTTAGCATATGGAACATATTTGAATTGCCTGCCATTTATGGATGAATCCAAAATATTTTGCTTTGCGTGTGTAGGGGAGGGAAAAATATCTGTCCACTCTAACCTCCTAGGTTCTCTCTGGCTGGGACCCTGACTGACAAAAGACAGATTAAGAAGGGAAAAGCATACAAGTTTCTTTCATATAAGTTTTATGTGACAAGGGAAGCCTCAAAAGGAGTGAAGACCCAAATAAATGGCTAAATCTGAGTATTTTTATACTAGGTTAAATGAAGAGTGTAAAGTTATGGAAAAATGTGTTAGGACAAAGCGTATGAGCTAAGGCTATAAACTGGGGGAAATTAGCAAGGGCTGTTCATTCACATTCCTCTCCAGGTCCTTCCATCTTTAGGGATAAGGTTGATCCATTCCTCTGGGTATAGGGAGGGCACCTCTCACATGAGGGTTACATGACCTGCTTCAGGAGAGAAAAGAAGGTCAAAGAGTCCTTTCTGGGCCTGCCATTTGTCAAAGTCCTTCAGTTTAAAACAAACTGCCAAGGCACCTGATTTTAAGATAGCGTGTTCTGAACTCCATGGTGTGCATACTCTAAGGAGAGAGTTGAAGATGTAGTATCTTCTGTGAATCTTCAGTCTTTCATGCCCTCCCATACTTAGCTTATATTTTGCCCCAAAAGTGGTTCTTTTGGCGTATAATTTTAAATGCTGTTGAAGTGCAAAATAATCATGAGCCTCCAAATCTGAAAGATTGGTGAAGAAAATGTTTCAGAAATAAGAAAAAAGGACAAGTACAATAGCACTGCATTTTATATACAAGCTGTATTTGTTTCCTTTCAAATTGCTGTTTATTACTAATATAAACACGTTTTCATTCAACTGCTATATTTTTCTAGCTGTGAAAATTGAGTATCTTGTGTTGAGATGAAACACATCACAATTTTCCCATTAAATTTAATGGAAACACTTAAAATTTTTTTTTAAAGCTCTTTACTTAACGCAGGGTTTTCAAGCACTAATGAAAATCATTAAGCAGGGGATAGGTGTACTTGAAAAACAGCATTTTGATTGGGACATGTAATGACTACTAAGCCCTGTAGAAGATCCTGCAGTTTGAGAAGCCATCACTATAAATGAGAAGTCTGGACAGTTTTGTCATCATTTCTGCCTAATATTTATCTAGGTTGAATTCTTTTGCCATAAAGCTGTCAGATTTTCCACTCTGCTTTCTATCTCCCACTTCTTTTTTTTTTTTAATCTCCCACTTCTTATGGGCTCTGACAAGAGTTAGCAACTTCACCCGCCTTTGCTAAATTAACATTATTCTCACTGCAATTCACTAACATTTATGAAATAATACAGATGGTTGAGAGTCTTCTCTTTTTTTCCCACATTTAAAATTATTCACCACAAATCCTTGCTTTATGTTATTAAGTCAGTAAAAAGTTTTGCTTTAAGCTATTTTTTTTCTCAAGAAATGTTTAAAAAAAGACCAAAATACTTTTGAAAAATCCTTTGCTATTCCTCAATGCACTTGTTTCTTAACATCTTATTTCTCAAAATAAAACAAGGGCAATTTAGATAGTATAAAGCTATACAACTATGTATGTACATATAATTATATATAAATATAGCTATAACTATATATGTATATATTTATCCTTTCTAAAATGTGTAGGCCATATTTTTCATACTGCTTTAAAAAATCCTGTTTAGTTCTTCTGATGTATGTAAATATGTCTCAGTAAATCTGGTTTCCTGAGCTAAATTTTGGGGGCTAAATAACTCAATAAACCTTTATTGTGGGTGGATACGAAATGTGGCCTGCTTCTCCATAAGTAACTCTTCTTGTATACAATGGAAGAACCCTTTATTAGTCAGGACTAGTGGTCATTTTATTGTGGTCATTTATTTGTACCTCTAATACTCTTAAGGAGAGGAAGACAAAGAGAAAATCAAATTATCTCACTCAGTTATTTATTTGATGGAGGAGGAAAGTTAAAGTTAATGACTAATGAGATATATATGACTTCCTGGTCATAGATTGTTGAATAGCAATTTGTAGGTCTAAAATGTGAGACATCATTCATTTCATCAAAAATGATTTTAATCAATGATTGTATCATGTTGCACTGCACAAAATAAGCTTTCAGTAAATATTAACATCAGTTTGTACAAACTTATATATTATCTACTTTAATAGGCATTTTATTAAATTTATGTATGTAATAATGTGAAAGACATTAATATTAAAATTAAATTGTGAACATTCTGTATCACATTACCATAAATATCATTGTTTAGGTACCAAAAATGTGTCTTCAAGTAGTTTCATCTGATTTACTTCTGAGAGTAACTTTTATTTAGGGGCATTTTAAAATATAAGAGCTTGGATTTTAAGTATTTAGGCTGTGCTTACATGAGTTAGCTAACTAAAGCAAGAATGAAAAATATTTTGGTTTTTATCTGGGTAGCTTTAGACCAAAACACATCCATTAGTAGGGAAAATTTTTTTCAGACTAAGCTTTTAAAGGGCTTATTTTGGCTGAATTAGCTGTCTAGTTTCTACATTCACTCATTTATTATCGTTATATGGTACATTCAGAAAACAATATTAACTGTCTGATTAATCCTATGGAAAATCTCTAATATTTCTTAAATTTGTGGGTATAATTTTTCTGAATTAGTGCTTTTAAAAATTCAAGCTCATTCAATAATAACACTATTAAATCATTATAATTAACTCCAGTGCAATTCTATGCTAAGAAAAATATTTTATTTGGATAAAATATTTACTCAAACTTATACATCATAAATTAAATATTTATAATAAAGTATAAAATAGATTGTTACCCAAACAAATAGAAAATTCAGTTGTTTATTGAACACTCGACATGATACAATCTGATATTTTAAAAATAGAATTATTTCATTTTCATTGCTGTTTCCTTAAAGACGTTTGAATTGCATCGTTTGAATTGCATCATTAAGAGTTTTATAGAATATGAATATCTTCTTTAAGGATTAAAAAAACCAACAGAAAACAGAGTCTATTGCCTGCTATCTATAGGATAAAGTAAAAATGGGAGAAGGGATTTGACTTTGAGTTAAGACAGATTATGTGTTAGTCACTGTCCTTTAGAAAGTAAACCTCAATTAATTTTTCCAACAGCCATTTGAGGTAATTATTGTCTCCATTTTACACAGGAGAAAACTGAAGTTCAGTGTGGTTAATTAATTTGCTCAAGGTCACAGAGTTAGTAAATGGTGGAATCAGCATTTGAACACAGTTACATCTGATACCATGTTTTTTATACTGTAGGGGAGCAAAATTTGCCACCCCAAAATGTGTCTCTTTGGCATGAAGATTAATTTAGGCTGATTATTTTTAAGACCCAAAAGACTCAGGAAAAACCTTTGACCTTTCCCCTAACGGCCTAAAAGAATGTAGTTAGAGGACCTGTTCCAGGAAGGGAGCTATCACCATAGATAAGCACAGTATCAACTAGGAATGGTAGATGGGAGGAACCTAGCAAAGTCTGGTTTTAAAAATTTCTCTCTGTGTCCCATAGTCTCTGCATGCCCAGCAAACATTTGTTTACCAAACATGTGCTTTTCCATCTCTATGTGAATTGCCTATCTCCCTTTTGAAGTCTCAAACCACTACCCACAACATCCTCTTTTGTCTTTAGCTGAAGATGGTATTTAAGATGAGGGTTTTAGGCATTTTGGTGAGTTACTCAGTTTTCCTGGGTCTTTCCCATGTATACATGTTTTTAAACTTTTGTTTGATTTCTTCCTGTTAATCGATCTCATGTCAATTTAATTCTTAGACCAGCCAGAAGAACCTAGAAGGACAGAGGGAAATATTTTCCTCCTTGACAACACCTTAACTTTTCCTTCATTCCTTAATTATTGAAAAGAGATCTTGAAATTAGCTTTTGACAAAACAGAATGTCATTTCAGTTTCACATAGTAAAGAATTAACTTTTTATGCACTTATCTAAGACTGCCTGGAGAGTTGCCCAAAGTTTCCACAGCTACTTGTTTGATCCACCCTATTTCGCCACTGTGATCTCTTTTAGTCTTCAGCACAGCCCTGTGAATTAGGCACTATTTTCCTTTTAGAAACTGGAAAACAGATGGAGAGGGAAAAAAGTGGCTTGCCCAAGGTGGTGTTCAGACAAAAGCCAGATAACTAGGACTCTAACTGGAGTCTTTTGTCCTTACCTCCAAAGGCCTTTTCACCACACTTCAGTAAAGATGCTGGGAGAAGTAAACAGACCCTATGAAATGCAAAAACTGAAACAAGGTCTAGGTGATTTAATGGAACCCCTCTTGTTTACCTGTTGAATACTACTACTACTACTAATACTACTAGAAGTTGGCATTTACTAAGCTCATCAGTCTACTGAATATCTTATCATTATTTCTCACTTAATCTTTACAACAAATCTATGAACTTCCCTGTTTTAGAAATGAAGAAATTTAGTCATTTAGACAGTAAAAAATTTCACACAATTGGAAGAGCTAAGTTTTAAATAAAAAACAATGCGACTCTAAAGTTCTTGCAAGTAACCACGAAACATATTGTATCTTTAACCTCTCATATTCATTCTTAATTATTCCCTCTTTAGCAAACTATTTCTAATGGTGCCAACTGGACATGTTCCCTTTAAATCTATATAATGGCAGGTTTGTATCTTTATTTTGAAGTCATCTTCTTGGTTTTTGAAGTTACTTACATATTTAGTATATCGCCCATACCAGACCCTAATCTTCCCAAGAACTTGTCAGAGCTCTGAGTTAGCCAAGAGACTTTATATGTACCCACCTCAATTTGATGAGAGGCTCCACTTCTTAGGTGCAATTTTGGGATTCTCAGAGTTCAGCTGTAGAGACCTGGGACCCTCTTTAGCAAATGAGGGTTTTAATAGAGTGTGATTGGATCGAAGAGTTATAAAAGGCATAAGGAGATTATTTTAAAATACTGCTGGCATTTGTTCTTACAGTCTTGTTAATCAAAAAATCTAAAATAACAAAAGGTAACTAAATCCTCAGCTCTTTTTCATTCAGGCAAAGTCAATGACGGTACATTTTCTAAAAACCACCTGAGAAAGTTAAAAGGAGATGGATGGCTAACAAAGGACAATCTAAAACCAAATTCCACTCTGACAATGCTATGAGTAATGCTTAATGGCTTTCTATTAGTCATAGGGTTGTGAACAAAATCTTTACCAGAACCTCCAAGTCTATGTATTTTCCAGCCTCTTATTTCTTCACCATTTTCTCAGTTCTTAAACTCTCCATGTGCTCTCTCTACCAAGAAGTTTTGCACATTCTGTTCCCTCTGTCTGAATTCAACATGTTATATTCTCAGAAACTCACACTTCAATCAATTTAATTATTTTCTGTATACCTGTTCTATGCAAGGCAGTGAGAGATTTGGGACACAACAACATAGTTCTTGTCTCAGTAATTAATGTCTTGTTGGGGAAAATATGTATAAATATCTTAAAAATGAATTAAAGAGGCAAAATTATAATTCAGGGAACTAATAGAAGCAATATCACAAGGTACTTTGTGATTTGATGTCCAATAAATAGTACTATTAGGCATAGCACTTAGTTTGGTAGTCTCAAGTTTCTTGAACTCTCTCAATAAAGTAAAAAGGTCACGATAGCCTACTTCACAGTAATACATGTTTGAATAAAATCCACTTGATGACTAGCCCTCATTCTTCTTCTGTGGGTGGGAGGAATGTAAAGCTAGGTAGGAAATGTGACTGGCAAATTGGGGTGGATGTCTCTGAGTCCTCAGTTTTCTCCCCAGAATGGACTGATACAACGGGCATGAACTAACTTGGAGATTCTTGGAATCCCTTCCACTGTCTTGGAAATTCCAGATAGAGTTATCCCTGTTCATATTTAAGCTTGAGTTTATAACTACCTATAAGGTGTTGCCAAAGCATACTGAGACTAGAAGACTTTAGTGTGCACAGTTAGGCTAATAGAACTCTTGGATGGCTAGCTCTGCAGGCTTACACACTTCATTAACCATCACCATAACGTACCCATATTTTATGTGATTGATTTTTTTGATGCCAGTTATTGCATTATGTCAGTATAAACTTTTTCATTTTTAGTTAAATGTAGTATTAAACTCACATGTTTGTTGCAAAGATCAAATGAAATAATCAGCATAAAGCACCATGGTATAGCCTGACACATAGAAGAAACTCAGTCATTGTTAGTTTTTACTATTATTGGTAATGTTTGAATAGCTAGCTCAAAGCACATCTATTAGTGATGCTAGTCGAAATATTTAACAACTGCTATGGCATGGACACTCTCCATTCAGAACAAACATGGCCCAAAGCATTAACCTGTTATTCTCCCATCATGGGGAGGTTCATGAGATCCCATGGGAAGGGCTGGGTGGTTGCAGAATTTAAGGGGGACACCTGGAGGTTCAAGCCAGTGATTCAATTGGTACAGAAGTATTTCAGTATTTTTTTATTTTTATTTTTTGCGGTATGCGGGCCTCTCACTGCTGTGGCCTCTCCCGTTGCGGAGCACAGGCTCCGGACGCGCAGGCTCAGCGGCCATGGCTCACGGGCCTAGCCACTCCGCGGCATGTGGGATCTTCCCGGACCGGGGCACGCACCCGTGTCCCCTGCATCGGCAGGCGGACTCTCAACCACTGCGCCACCAGGGAAGCCCTATTTCAGTATTTTTAATTGCTGCATTTTGCTGCATATTACAGAGTATGAAAATACGTCTTTTCTTTCTCACGTTAGTTTTGGTATTGCACATTTTTATTTCTACTTTGGCCAATCGTACCTGATTGGTCATGTTTCTCAAGTTTGAAGAATGTCCATATTCTTTTCTTTTTAATTAAAAAGAAATCATTTTGAAATAATTTCATACTTTTAAAAAGTTCCAGAAACAGCACACAGAATTCCCATATGTCTTTTCAGGCATTCCGAATGTTAGCATTTTATGTAGCACAGTATAATTATAAAACTCAGAAAATTAACATTGATATAATAATAATATCTAATCTAAGGACCTTTAAAAAATTTCATCAGTTATATAATAGTATTGATATTGTCTATCATGATCTTGACACTTTTTAAGTATTGGTGAGTTATTTTAGAGACTGTCGCTCAATTTGGGTTGTCCTGTTGCTTCCTCATGATTATATTCAGTGATGAGTTTTTGTCAAGAGTATCACAGAAATGTTTTTGCATTCTTAGTACATCACATCAAAAGGCAAATGATGACAAATTTGTCCCATTATGCCTGATCAAATTTTATCACCTAATTAAGGTGGTGTTTGCCAGGTTTCTCTCCCATAAAGTTACTGTTTTGTTTCCATTTTTGAAGAGATATTTTGAGACTGTAAATATCCTCTTTCTCATCACACTTTTGCCCACAATTTTAGTATCAGTTGATGATTCTTGACTTAAAAATTTTACTGTGGTATTTTACAAATGGTGATTTTCCATTTCCATCTTTGTACCTGTATTAACTGGAATTCTACTTTAAAGAAGAGCTTTCTCTTGTATTCTATTTATTCATTACTTAATTTATTTATGTCAGTCTGTACTCATGGATTCTTATTTTATTCTATAGATTATAATCCATTACTATCATTATTTATGTTGTTCAAATTTGCCCATTACCCATAGGAAGTTGGGTCCTACGTCTTGATATGTTGTTATCCTCTCTGCGTTTGCATGTGTGTGTATAGTTCCTTGCTTTCTGGAACTACAAGATGCTCTAGGCCAATCTTGTGCTTTCACTAACCCAGTCCTGGAATCAGCCATTTCTCCAGAGTTGAGGTTCTTTTTGCTGAGGAATAGTACTTAAAAACCAAGATCTAGGTACTAGGTGTGTGTATTGGTATGGGGGTGTCATTGCTTTTAGACCCTCTAAGTGGACAGAATGAGGAAATATATGAATGTATACATACGCATTTAAGTCTGTTTATCTGTCTGCCTATCTCTATCTTTCTATCTATCTATCTATCTATCTATCTATCTATCTATCTATCATCTACCTATCTACCTTAAAAAAAACCCATGAATTTATATTGATAGCTCCAATTCCAGTCTAATACTATTTGATTCATTCTAGCTTTCCCTCTTTCCTTATCTGCAGCTCTATTCTCTGACAGGAAGGAACATGGCCTTCATTATGCATAATATATTTATGAATTTGCTCAATCCTGAAATACTTAAAAGTAGTTTCTGAATTGCTAATCCATACACCTGTGTAAACAAACCTACTTATTAGAGAGTGATATTTGAATACTGTTTTAAGAGTTTACAGTCAAAATACTGTTTTCCAAAGTTACTTGATAGTTTTTTTCCCTTCCTCTGCTTCCATATGGTTATGTTATTCATTGGTAATACAGTTAAGATCATCTGTTTCTGTCTGCATGCAGTTTTAATCATTTATTAATACTTGTGATTTTAATTATTTATTAATTGGAATATGTAAAACATTTGAAATGATTCTAAACGTCAAATTGTAAACAAGATAAACTTAGAAAAGTATCATTCTCTCCACACCTTCTACTCTGTTTCTATTTTTTAATTCATTTTACCCCATTTCCATTTACTCCTTGTGGGTAACCAGTCTCATTAGATTCTGGTTTAACTTTCCTGTGTTTTATTTTGCACAGATGGGTAGATACATGTATAAGTTTTTATTTCCTCTTCTTTCTTACAAGAAAGTAGTATACTATTTAGTCTTTTGTACTTTGCCATTTTTCACTTAACAACATATCTGGGAAATAATTTGTATCAACACATAGAGACTTTTCCCCATTTTTTCATAGCTGCATAATACTCCATTGTGTCAATGTTCCATATTTCATTATATTTCTCTCCTATATATGCACATATAGGTTGTTTCCAATATTTTGCAACTGAAAACAGAGCTGGGTAGAATAACTTTCTGCACTTGCATTTCTATTTTTTGAATTTTATTTTATTTTATTGTATACAGCAGGTTCTTATTAGTTACCTATTTTATACAAATTAGTGTATATATGTCAATCCCAATCTCCCAATTCATCCCACGCCCACACCCCCTGCTTTCCCCCTCTTGGTGTCCATATGCTTGTTCTCTGCAGCTGTGTCTCTATTTCTGCCTTGCAAACTGGTTCATCTGTACCATTTTTCTAGATTCCACGTATATGCATTAATATACGATATTTATTTTTCTCTTTCTGACTTACTTCACTCTGTATGACAGTGTCTAGTTCCATGCACGTCTCTACAAATGACCCAATTTCCCTTCCTTTTTATGGCTGAGTAATATTCCATTGTAGATATATACCACATCTTCTTTATCCATTCATCTGTTGATGGGCATTTAGGTTGCTTCCATGTCCTGGCTATTGTAAATAGTGCTGCAATGAACATCGGGGTGCATGACTCTTTTTGAATTATGGTTTTCTCAGGGTATATGCCCAGTAGTGGGATTGCTGGGTCATATGGTAATTCTAGTTTTAGGTTTTTTTTTTTTTGCAGTACGCGGGCCTCCCACTGTTGTGACCTCTCCCGTTGCGGAGCACAGGCTCCTGACGCACAGGCTCAGTGGCCATGGCTCACGGGCCTAGCCGTTCCGCGGCACGTGGGATCTGCCCGGACCAGGGCACGGACCCGTGTCCCCTGCATGGGCAGGCGGACTCTCAACCACTGCGCCACCAGGGAAGCCCCTAGTTTTAGTTTTTTGAGGAACCTCCATACTCTTCTCCATAGTGGCTGTATCAATTTACAGTCCCACCAACAGTGCAAGAGGGTTCCCTTTTCTCCACACCCTCTCCAGCATTTGTTGTTTGTAGATTTTCTGATGATGTCTATTCTAACCCTTGTGAGGTGTTACCTCATTGTAGTTTTGATCTGCATTTCTCTAATAATTAGTGATGTTGAGCAGCTTTTCATGTGCCTCTTGGCCATCTGTATGTCTTGTTTGGAGAAATGTCTATTTAGGTCATCTGCCCATTTTTTGATTGGGTTGTTTGTTTTTTTAAATATTGAGCTGCATGAGCTGTTTATATATATATATTGAAGATTAGTCTTTTGTCCCTTGATTCATTTGCAAATATTTTCTCCCATTCTGAGGGTTATCTTTTTGTCTTGTTTATAGTTTCCTTTGCTGTGCAAAAGCTTTTAAGTTTCATTAGGTCCCATTTGTTTACTTTTGTTTTTATTTCCATTACTCTAGGTGGTGGGTCAAAAAGGATCTTGCTGTGATTTATGTCAAAGCGTGTTCTTCCTATGTTTTCCTCTAAGATTTTTATAGTGTCCGGTCTTACATTTAGGTCTTTAATCCATTTTGAGTTTATTTTTGTGCATGGTGTTAAGGAGTGTTGCACTTGCATTTCTATTTCTCAATCTTTTAAAAGAAAAAATAATCCAGCCTTGTATTTACTTACATTTTTATAATGTTACAAAAATATGTGTATGTATAATGGTAGACAGACGCTTAATTCTTGTAACTCTAACACAACTATAAAATCATAACAAATTTATACATTTAATATCAATCAAACCATAAAAGCAAATAAAATTCAAATTAGCAATACCAATTTAATATGATAGAGGGTAGTGTTTACCTGAAATTGAATCATATTTTATAAGAAGAATTTTGGTAATGATGGCTATGGTGTCATATCTAGTTGATGACTCCCTTCTCCTACTATTTCTTTTCTGTGCACTGAGAAACTTTATTTGTATAGT
The DNA here is from genome assembly GCF_937001465.1 of Orcinus orca. Taxonomy (NCBI): domain Eukaryota; kingdom Metazoa; phylum Chordata; class Mammalia; order Artiodactyla; family Delphinidae; genus Orcinus; species Orcinus orca. Next base: position 70,564,082 of record NC_064565.1, read on the forward strand.
AACCCTGTGATTCCATTTGGCTTCACTTGGCATCAGTTTGGTATTATGTTCACTTGTGTCCCTATATTTTTAGTCTATAACAACTAACGCTGTAAATTTTCTACTTTAGGATATGTATATATTTTCACATCAAACTCATCTCATTCTATCAAATACTTTATTATTCTATAAAATTCTTTCAACTGTGAATGAGCCTTACAAAATATAAATTTGACTTTATAACTAGTAAAATAATTTAATTCAATGCAGAATTAAAAGCAGGATGATTTTATTCTCACATGAAGACATGCCAACTTTATGGCATCCAGACATGCTTATCAACTCATTAAATGTTTATTGCTATTTCTGCTTCCAGAATGTTGGTGGAAATACCTATTACAAATACCTAGAAATGCTTGAGAAAATATAGCAAAATATTAAAAAATATATGCATGGATGGACTTAAAGGAGTATAAGGGAAATCCTTAGGTGCCAGAGCAAACAGGAATATGAGTGTTAGAAAGATAGAGACATGGATAATGAAAGCCTGGAAGAGGTCTTAGGCCAGGTAGCAACTAGAGCCTTGCATCTGAACACCTATACTAGGATGTGGGGGTAGGCCTTGGGCTCTGAAGGTGCAGAATTGGAGGCAGGACCCATGCATAATGCCCTGACTATTGAAAAGGTATACTACACAGGAAAGGACTAAAACCATCCACCCATCCGGGTGGAGACTGAAGGAGATAAAAAGGAAGATTTCCTTTTTTATCTGGGTTTGAGAGAAAGTTCCTATGAGAAATTTAAACCTTGGTCTATCCTTCAAAAGGATTTGGAATTTCAGTTATAGTATCCTGATGGTTTAGAAAATTATAAACTGAGAAATTAACATAAAAATGTATCCCTGGCACAAAAAGAGACATATAGATCAAGGGAACAGGATAGAAAGCCCAGAAATAAACCCACACACCTATGGTCAATTAATCTATGACAAAGGAGGCAAGAATATACAATGGAGAAAAGACAGTCTCTTCAATAAGTGGTGCTGGGGAAACTGGACGGCTACACGTGAAAGAATGAAATTAGAACATTCTAACACCATATACAAAAATAAACTCAAAATGGATTAAAGACCTAAATGTAAGACCAGATATAAAAATCCTAGAGGAAAACACAGGCAGAACTCTCTTTGACATAAATCGCAGCAATATCTTTTGACCCACCTCCTAGAGTAATGGAAATAAAAACAAAAATAAACAAATGGGACCTAACGAAACTTAAAAGATTTTGCACAGCAAAGGAAATCACAAACAAAATGAAAAGACAACCTAGAGAATGGGGGAAATGATTTGCAAATGATGCGACCAAGAAGGGCTTAATTTCCAAAATATACAAACAGCTCATAAAACTCAATATCAAAGGCTCCTGACGGGAGAAGCCGCTGCCGCCGCCGGCGGCGGGGTGGGCTGAGGGAGGAGCGGAGCCGAGGGGTGGGGAGGTGGAAACGCCAGCGGGACCGGCGGCGGAGCGCGAGCGGGCTGAGCATCGGAGAGCGAGCGGCAGGCCGGCAGGGCAGGCGCGGAGCGGAGCCGAGAGCCAGGGCGCCGCCGCCGCCGTCCCCGGGCCGCACAAAGGGCCGAGGCTGGGGCCGTAGCCTCAGCGCGCGGGCCTGCAAGCGGCGCCCGCCGGGGCCCCGGGAGAGCGCGACGCGGGCGGCCATGGCCGGCTACGTGCCGGGTCAGCAGCCGGCCAACCGCAGCAAGGAGAAGGATTTCGTGCAGGCGTACGAGGATGTGCTGGAGCGCTACAAAGGGTTTAGAGGAGCAGTGAACCACAATAGGATGGCCACAGCCTATGTGGATCAGGTTTAGCAGTGACCTAAGTGGATTCCTGAGGTTTTCAGGAGACCATACCACTCATAACTCTGTCTTCCTCTGCTGTATGTGCTTCAGGAACAAAGTGCAGGAATGAATGAATAACATGGCTAGGAATGAATGAGTGACAGACTAGATGTACCTGTCATAGTGAGTGTCCTGTATGGGCCTGAAATCAGAGAAGAGAAATGACCACAACAGCAGCAGTTCCCACTCCACTCTTCCTACCCAGACACTGGGGCTCTGCCTTGTTATTTTGGCTCTGCACGTCTAAGGTGAACTCAGAAACACTGCTGTGGACATTAAGTAAGAAGACATATGCACTTAGTTCAGTGTCTGCTTTACTTTGGACATCCACTCAGTTGACCAGCCTGGAAGCCTGTTCCCAGTTGGCACATCTGGGCTAGCGGGACAAGCTCTCACATCCTGACATGTGCCCTCCCAAAGTGGCCTTTTTTGGGGGACTTTTCTCCCCTCTTCAGTGTGACTAATAAAGAACCCTAGGAAAAAAAACTTAGATTCCCCCCGCCCCCCCCGCAATTAAATAGATGTGGTATTTTGTCCTTAGAGAAAGAATAGAAAAACAAAACACCCAATTTCCAAAATCCTACAACCCAAAGATCACTATGTTCCTATTCTATCGTATTTTCATCAAGTCTTTTTCTATCTCTCTCTCTATATATAATGTTGTGTTTTTATATATTTGTTATCATTGTAATTTAGTTCTGTCTTGCCCTTTATTATTTTGTGAGCATTTTTTTTTATGCCTTTAACTATTTGTCTGCAATATCATTTCTTAATAGATGTGTGGAATTTCATCAAATGTAAGGGTCATTTATTTAAAGTCCCCCAATTGTGGGGTGTGTACATTGCTAATTTTTCAGTGCTATAATATGATAATGAACATCCTTGTAAATTAAAAAAAAACAAAAAACAAAAACTCAATATCAAAAAAACAACACAAAGAATGGGCAGAAGATCTAAATAGACATTTCTCCAAAGTAGACATACAGATGGCCAAAAAGCACATGAAAAAATGCTCAACATCGCTAATTATTAGAGAAATACAAATCAAAACTACACTGAGGTATCACCTCACACAGTCAGAATGGCCGTCATTAAAAAGTCTACAAATAGTAAATGCCAGAGAGGGTGTGGAGAAAAGGGAACCCTCCTACACTGTTGGTGGGAATGCAAACTGGTGCAGCCACTATGGAAAACAGTATGGAGTTTCCTTAAAAAGCTAAAAATAGAGCTACCATATGATCCTGCAACCCCACTCCTGGGCATATATCTGGAGAAAACCATAATAACATAATTCTAAAAGATATATGCACCCCAACGTTCACTGCAGCACTATTTACAATAGCCAAGACATGGAAGCAACGTAAATATTCTTTGACAGAGGAATGGATAAAGAAGATGTGGTACATATATACAATGGAATATTACTCAGCCATAAAAAGAATGAAATAATGCCATTTGCAACAACATGGATAGACTTAGAGTTATCATACTAAGTGAAGTAAGCCAGACAAAGACAAATATCATATGATATCGCTTTTATGTGGAATCTAAAAAAAAAAAAGTATACAAATGAACTTACCTACGAAACAGAAATTGACTCACAGACAAAGAAAACAAACTGTGATTACCAAAGAGGAAAGGGGGGGGAGAGATAAATTAGGAGTTTGGGACTAACATATACACATTACTATATATAAAATAGATAATCAACAAGGATCTACTGTATAGCACAGGGAACTATACTTAATATTTTGTAATAACCTATGGGGGAAAAGTATCTGAAAAAGAATATATAGGTGTATATATATATATATATATTTAGTTTTATATATATATATATCTGCTGTACAAGCTGCAGCCCAACAAGACTGAGAAAAGAGAGAGAAGACATAAGTAATAGTAACATCAAAAGCAGGACATAACTACAGATCTAGCAGAGATTTAAAAAATCCTAAGGGAAAATCATGTACAAATATATGCTAATGAATTGGAAAAGGTAAAAAAATGAACAACTTTGTAGAAAATTGGCTTATAAAGATATAAAAAATGTAAACATACCTATAACCTGTCAAAAAAGAAATTGAACAGTAGTTAAAAATTTACAACACACACACACACCCTCCCCACAACGCACATGCACATTCATCTAAGTCCAGATTGTTTTACAGGTGAATTTTAACCATCCTTCACAGAATAAATAACCTCTAATTTATAGGAACTTTTCTAAACTTTTCTAAATTTAAGGCTCTTTAAGTCAGTTTATGATGTGAATACACCTTGATTAAAAAAGGCTGAAAAAAAAAGGAAATTAGAAAAGAGAGTATAGGATAATTTCCTTTATGAACGTGAAGCCAATTTCTAAATGCAATATTAGAAATGATAAATTTACCAATGTATAAATAAGTCATAGATTTAGTCTTTCCGTTAGAAATGTAAAAATTGGGTAACAGAAAATCTTTAATTGTAATTTATCATGTTAACCGTATTGTTAAATTCAATTATCAGGTTTTGACTGACTGAAAGCTCAAACACATAAACTGCCTAGGTAAATCGAATGTGCCTTACTTATCTATTCATTCAGAAGAAAGTCATCCTAAATTTGAGAAGGATGTGATTCACTTTTAGCTTTTTAGTTTGAATTTTAAATAAGGTTTGAAAAATAAATTTACAGAAGTGATACCTATTATTCCTTTGCCTCAAACATACAATTTTTTGAATTTCTTTTTGACTCCTTCTAATAATATAAAAGTGATGATAATCATAATAGCTAATATTTATTGGGTACTTTTGATGGATCTTTATTATAACTCTTTGAAGGAAACTAAGCTCTCCACCACGTGAGGGTACTGTATGAAAAGACCGTCTTCTGTAAACCAGGAAGAGTGAGTGCCTTCACTGGACACCAGTTCTGTTGGCACCTTGATCTTGGACTTCACAGTCTCCAGAACTGTGAGAAATAAATGTTTGTTTAAAACTACCTAATTTATGGTAGTTTGCTATAGCAGCTCAAACTGAATAAGACAACCATAGACTGTCAGATTATTCTCAAAAAGGACTGCAGTGATTTACAGTGATCCCTTTTAAGCAAGCAAGACTTAAGGGCTGTACAAAAATTTACAGATATTAAAATTTGTGGAAGTTTATATGTAGTTGGCTACATGGCTCTGTATGAAGTCCTAGATTGGTAAATGTATTTGTATGTATAGGCTCTGATGTAACTTTTTTCTTAAAAAGTGATAAGAACTGAGGATCGGTTTTTGCACTCCTCTTCTATAATTTTCTTATATTTTTTCTATTTAACAGAGATTTCATAAATAATTAATGAATATATACTATTATAAATAAAAATTATTTTTACCTGTGGTGCACCATGGATATATGATAGCATGTATCTGTTAGTGTACTTTCAATAGTCATGGATTTTCTTTTTTTTTTTTTTTTTTTTGGTATGCCTTTCACTGCTGTGGCCTCTCCCGCTGCGGAGCACAGGCTCCGGATGCGCAGGCTCAGCGGCCATGGCTCACGGGCCGAGCCACTCCGCGGCATGTGGGATCTTCCCAGACCGGGGCACGAACCCATGTCGCCTGCATCGGCAGGCGGACTCTCAACCACTGCGCCACCAGGGAAGTCCGGATTTTCTTTTTAATTGCCTTTGCTAATATTATTTGTCCTAGAAAAGGCATTTTCAAATAAGTTGCTTAATGAAGCTCTGATTAATGAATACTAAAAATTATGAAAATTTTCAAATATGAAAAAATAGAAAAATAGTTCAATAAAATCCCTATACCTATCACTTAGATTATCAGAATTTTGCCATATTTACTTCATCTTCCTCTTTCCCTCCTTATTTCTTTATTGATTAAGTTTAAGGTAAATTCCACACATAATAGCAATTCACCCCTATAAACTTTGGTATTCATTTCTTAAATAAAAAAAATTATTTTCTTACAGTTTCATTATCATAATGAACATTAAAGATAATTCTTTGATATCACCTAATATGCAGTTCATAATTACATTTCTCCAACTTTTATTTTTTTAATAGATCTTTAGTGGAGTACAATTGCTTCACAATACTGTGTTAGTTTTTGTTATACAACAAAATGAATCAGCCATACGCATACATATGTCCCCATATCCCCTCCCTCTTGAGCCTCCTTCCCATCCTCCCTATCCCACCCCTCTAGGTGGACACAAAGCACTGAGCTGATCTCCCTGTGCTATGCTGCTGCTTCCCACTAGCTATTTTACATTTGGTAGTGTATATATGTCGATGCTACTCTCACTTCGTCCCAGCTTTCCCCTCCCACCCCGTGTCCTCAAGTCCATCCTCTATGTCTACATCTTTATTCCTGCCCTGCAACTAGGTTCATCAGTACCATTTTTTCTTTTTTAGATTAAAAGTATCTTTACACATTTTTAATTGATTTATTTATTTAAAAAATTTTTTATTGGAGTATAGTTGCTTTACAATGTTGTTAGTTTCTACTGTACAGCAAAGTGAATCAGCTATACGTATACATATATCCTCTCTTTTTCGGATTTCCTTCCAATTTAGGTCACCGCAGAACACTGACTAGAGTTCCCTATGCTGTACAGTAGGTTCTCATTAGTTATCTATTTTATACATAGTATCAATAGATCTTTACACATTTTTAAAATTTTATGGTCTCTTTTCATATAAAGCAATCTCATTAGATTTTCCCCCATGCCATTGACTCATAAGTGCCCTAGTGATTGCCCAGATCTTTTCCTCCTCTCCACATATTCCCTGTAAATTAAAGTCAGTTCTAGGGGTTTGATTAAATTCACATTCAACTTTTTTTGGCCAGACTACTTCCAGGTGGTCCTATGTGCTTTTTATCACATCACATCTGGAGGCATGACGTCACGTTGCCCCATGCGTATTGTAAGACTGAGTTTGATTAGTGGCTTCTGGTAGTGACAGCCTGGTGCCTCCCACTGAAGAGTTCGCCATTAACTTGTTACTTAATGGTTTCATTCATTGATGAATATTGCTTAAATCAATGACTTTATTTGGGTTGCAAAATTGTGATATTCTAATGTTATCATTTCTTTGACATTTATTAGCTGGAATTCTTCTATAAAGACAAACTTTCTCTTATGGTTGAGTAGAATTTTCATGAATATTTCAATCCAATGTAGAGGAAAACATCTGATAATTTTTATTTCTATGGATGTGTTTATCTTCTGATTCAACATTTAGACTCATGATGGAGTCCTAGAGACTTACTTTATCATGAATTCAATTACACATTAATATTAGAATTTGAAATATGCATTAAAATGCTACCCAGTCTTGCCACATGGTATAGTGTTTTCCTCTAATGCTGTTTTTTTGTTTTTTTTGTTTTTTGGTACGCGGGCCTCTCACTGTTGTGGCCTCTCCCGTTGCGGAGCACAGGCTCCGGACGCGCAGGCTCAGCAGCCATGGCTCACGGGCTCAGCCACTCCGCAGCATGTGGGATCTTCCCAGACCGGGGCACGGACCCGTGTCCCCTGCATCGGCAGGTGGACTCTCAACCACTGCGCCACCAGGGAAGCCCTCTAATGCTGTTTTTAGAACACTTCTAACTTTTTGCATACCATCACCTTTCCTCTTTAAGGTGCAAGGTGAAAAGCAATCATCCTTAGCTTATTGCCATAACGCTTCTACAAAGGAACAGGAAAACCAGATATATTAGTTAGATTAGCATCTATCATTTTTCTGTTTTGCCTACCAGCTGTCTCCTTGTGGAGGGAAATATCCAACATCTTTGCACTGCTGCTTCTAAAGCACCTCTGCTAACAGATGGTGACTTGAAGAAATCCCATAGTGCATCATTAAATGTGGATGTCAAAATTTCTGAAATGTTGGGAGGAAACTGTTTAATTTTTTCTATTCTTAGGTGCTAGCTCAGTTAAAAAAGAAGTGCTGTAGGTTAGTGTTAGGGACATTTTAGGGAAAGAAGTGTGAAAAATATGTCAGACCTCTATTCAGAGACCTGATTTTATGGTCCCAGCAAGTGCTGTTATTCATCCCTTACATGTGTACAGTCAAATTTTGAAGAAACTTCACTATTCCTTGGCGTCACCAGTGCCCTTAAAAACAGATGAATGTATGTGTGTTTGAAATCATTCCAAGGTTGCCTTGGATAAATGATATTTGAGATAGGATAATGTTTTACAAAAACTTTTAAATGCAGGGCAGCTAATTGCCAAAAATCAAGTGACTGGCTTTTTAAGAAGTTAAATGCTTCCAGATAAATAAAAGGCTTTAAAATGAAAGTTCATGGATATTAACAGAATTGCTTACTTTTGAGGCAATGTTCTGATCTTCCTAATTCACTGGACTCAGCCATACTGGCCACTTGTGGATTTTCAACTATGTCAGGCATTTTCTTGTCTCCTGGCCTTTGCACATGCTATTTCCTCAGCTTGCAATGATTTTTTCCAAAACATCATTTTGTCCCACATTTTACCTAGGTTAAGTGTCACCTCCTTAGAGAAACTCTCCTTGCGTCTTGTCATTCTCTATCCCCTTACTCTGCTTTATTGTTCTTCCCAGCACTTGAAATTCTTTACCTGTTTATCAAATGCTTTTCCATGAGAATGTGAGTTTCACAAGCGTGTGCTGTATTCACAGCACATGGAACCTAGCCAGCACAGATATGAGTTGAATTGTGTTTTGGTTCTGAGTTTCAGAAAATGCAGCCAAGAGAGCCTTAACTATAAGGATATTTACCGATACGGTAAAAGAAGCCTAAGTGTCGACTGTTACAGAGTTTTGAGTGGCATCTCAAGACTTTTTCTCTATATCTGCACTGCTGGCTTTGGTGTGTTCTTCTCTTGTGCTTGTTCTTTTTGACTCGGACATAAGATGGTGAACTCAGTTCCAGGCATTATGCTTATAATCTAGGCTGAATGAAGAGGAAAAGGGTGGCACTAGCAACATTTGTCACTTTTTTTCAGGCAGCAGAGATGTTTCCACAAGTTCCCCAGGTGACTTTTGCTTATATCTCATTGAATAGAACAGTGTCATACAACCACTCTTAGCTGAAAGGGAGTCTGAAAAGTGAATACTCAAAATATCCAAATGCTGTAGCAGAGGTAAGCAAAGGGGAAGGGTCCTTAGAGTGGCCGTTGGGATAGCTAGCTAATAGTCTCTAGCACAGTAGGCAGCAACAGTTCATTGAATGAATGGATGTTAAAATGACAAGAGTTGCTTTACCTCAGGAGAGCAATAAATAGTTCAAGTTCCTGTTTATCAGTATTAACTTCTATGAGGAGCTTGGATTTAAGTAGAATATAAGTACCCAGAATCAAATACAATGAAATAAAATGATAAAGATGATAAGAGCATGTAGTCATTTTCTGTGAAGGACAAAACTTCCTAGGGAGGTCATACAGACTAGTGATTAAATGAATCACCAAACCTAAGTTTAGATTTTAACTCATCTAGATGAGTTACTTAATTTCTCTAAGCCTCAGTTTATCTTTAAAATGAGGATAATGAAGTATCTATTTCATTTATGAGTATAAGTCTTCAACTAGAAAATACACGCAAAATGGTACAGTCTAGCACCTAGCACTTTACCAGAAAAAAAATTCCAAAATTTACATATAAAACTAAGTAAAAAAAAATACAATTATTCAGATTTACTTTTCATGATTTTTATTCTTTAGAAAATAATACTCTCTTTGTTGTGATACATAGCCTTTTTAACCTCTCAACAAAAAGCTGATCATGTTTTCATGTTCCTTGTATACTTATTTTCAAAATGGCAAAAAATACTTGAGTAGATTATTGGTAAGTCTCAAGATAATTCTGCTTAAAAGAACAAATGGGTTGAATGGTTTAAATTACGAAATTTTATGAGACTAATATAAAATTGTAGTCTGTCATTAGTTTTTTGTGGTGTATTAGTTACAATGCTTAGAAGCTGAATGCCACCTGGGTAAAGGCATATTAGATTATTTTCTGCAGTCATGTCTATCTTGATATAGTGCTGACTCTGTTATTCTTGCATCTAATGTATTCAAGTTGGCATAGAAGTGAAAGACATAATTCTCATTACATGTGCTAAGCCAGGCAGCAAGGGAAACAAGCCTGACTAAATGCTTGGATTTCACCCAATGGTGCAGCAAACTAATGTTGTTTCTGAAAATGAAAACTGTGTCTGTATTTGTCAGCTGGAAATGTCCAGGGCTTTAGAGAAAGTATGCAATAAATGGAGGACACTGTTCAGTAAGTTAACCCCCTTGAATTCAAAGGCAGTGAGATGAAGTTCTCTATGAATAATAAAGGTGCTTGTTGTGAATAACATAGAACACTTTGGTGATTTCATGTTGAAGGACACATTGTATGACATCTTTATTTTAACTTGATGCATTCCTTGGCAGCAGCAGCTAATAAAATTAGTTTTTCTTTTTTAAGGTTCAGAAAGTATTGAAATAGCTCTTGTAGGTAAATTGTATTGCCTTTAGTTAAAAAAATTGGTGTCTTCAAGAGTTTTAGTCATCTTTTCTTATCTATTATGATCTTTGAACTTTATTTTTCTGTGATTAAAAAAATTATCCCACTGTATTTGTGGTTAGGATTACTCTTATTGTAAGTACTGACGATTTTGAAATAATCACTTCAAAATTACATATTTCTATTTTCTCCTGTGCTTAAAAGCTTTTCCATTTTGTTTTTCACTATCTTGCCCCCATTCACTGAACTAATAAAGTACATGATTATTTATTAGAATATGTGATGGTTTAGATGTCTCTTATTAGCAATTACCTATTAGAAAAGTAGTAGATTTTATTTACAATCTCACAATAAAAGCTGACCTCCATCAAAAATTCCTTATATTTCCTTAAAATTTGGAACAATGTCACAAATGAACATTGTGTGAGAATAATTAATTGTGCATAAGTAGTCAACCCTGTCAATAGGATTAACACTTTACCTATTTCTTCAGGGAATTTTCATCTCACATTCATTTAATAAATCTTTTCTTTTAATGTACCTGAAACTCTCTTTTCTAAATATTCTGGAATTTCATGCATAATTATGGACATAATGAATATTTGTATGTAGAAAATGGGAAAGACACAGATGTTCTTTGACATCTTTACAAAGAGTCCCCAATTTTAACTTTCATAGAACATTGTGAAGTGTTCATGGAATTATCATGACTGGTTGCCCATTCACTCTGGAAGTAAGTGTATGAAGTAAATAGTTAAAGTGGTCCATAACAGTGCTTTGAAGTTGATTGAAAACCAGGATGAACATAATTATTAGTGTGTCTGACTTTCAGTTGGGGCCTTTGTTCTAGAGGGTTGAAGGGATTAATATGGCTGGTTTTGTAGTAGTATTTTTATACACTTAGTATTCAGCAGTCTTTTGCCAACGCTTCTAAAATCTCTATTTTACGGGAGTTTGAGAGTGGTTGTAAGTACTCAGTTTGGGCACATACTTAGTCATCTTTATTCAATCACCAAACACTTATTGAGCACCTACACTCACCTCTGCTGAACCTGGCACTCTTCTTTCTCCCATCTATGTTTTATCATAGTGAATTCATGAAACGTTTATTTGGGAACTTGTGGTATACTGTGCCTGAGTTGGATACTTTAGTCTCCTCTCTGCCCCTAACTCCGGCTGATATGAAGGTCACAGGAAGAAATTGGTAAAAGTTATTGTATATGGTATGAATATGAGTTTTGAGAGCAAATACTTTTGAAAGTTTGAATATTTGGGAGTTGCATTTCCAATTCTCATTTAAGATTTTGAGAAATAAGCATGGGCATAGAATCTACTACGTTTTACGTTCTCAAGAAGAAAATAAAGCTTAAAAAACCAGAATGCCCGTATCCTTCACAATACTTTTTCTTGTTTATAGGCTGGTTCTGGCAGCTACTATAAAGCTCTTTCCCACTGCATCTCACCTTCTGTATCTCATTACCTTAGGGAATCTCTCCAGGCTCTGCCTCTGGGGCCCAATCATCCACTTTGCCTGTCCTTTGTAGACACTTTGCTTCAGATGCAGTTCTTTCCCTTTCTGCAACCTAGAATTGTCCTTTATTTCCCGAGCTCACCTTCACATGAACTCAGATTTCTACTTTTCTGGCAACCAGTCTGGGACAAAGACCTGGGCCTCCTCCTTTTCCTTGGGGGCCCATATTAGCCACAAAATAAGCTTCCATTGAGGGACATAAATTTGAAAATGTATTTATTATATACTTTTCATGACTAAGAAAAAATGGATTAGTTCAAGTATTACTTCAATAATTGACATTAAGGCTCTGGTTAAGAATTTTGGCTTTACCAGATTTTTTTATACTCATTACCTTACAGTTTTGAAGAGCTTAAAGAGAAAAGTTATTCTTTACAAAATATCTTCTCTGAGATTTTAATGTCTCTACATCAATTTTGAAGAAAGAATCTTTTAGAAAATGACCTACATGTAGTTTGTCTGTGTGTGCCAAAGTCCATTAAAATGATATCAGGAATATGTGTGAAGAGCCAAGTTTCCAAGGGCTTCTTGTTGTTCAGTATGAGCCAAAACACAGCTTTTTGAAATGAAACAGATTTATTTAATAATAGGATGAATAGAACAATAGGAGTTACAGCAGGAGACAAGTGGGGAACAGGTGGCCCTGAATGGTATAATCAGTATGTCAAACGAAGGTCAATGATGTTACTAAATCGAAACTATCAATCAATGTGGGAGCCACTATAATATATCACACTCCTGGAGAGGAGAAAAACCCTGTTCAGACACCCTTCTGTAGGAGGTGTTGCTTACTTGCTGCACACCCTCTGGCCACAAAATATTGACTATACTTGTCAATAGGGAATACTGGGTACAAGTACTTCTTTGTTTATTTGTTTCACAACAGCTTTACTCAGATAAAATTTACATGCCGTAAATTTATCCATTTAAACTGTACAATTCAATGGGTTTTAGTATATTTACAGAGTTGGGCACAGTCAATTTTAGAACATTTTCATTACCTCATAACAGAAACTCTGTACCCATTTACCCATACCCATTCCCTATTTACTCCCAATTCCCCAGCCCCAAACAACCACTCATCTACTTCTTGTCTCAATAGATTGCCTATTCTGGAAGTTCCATATAATGTATTCATACAATATGTGGTCTTCTCAGTACCGGCTTCTTTAACTTATGTTTTCAAGGATCATGTATGTTGTAGCATGAATTAGTAGTTCATTCCTTTTTATTGCCAAATAATATTTTATTGTGTGGATATATCACATTTTATTTATCTATCCATCAGTTGATGAATTTGGGTATAAGTGCTGGACAGGGATGCATTCTTTCTGTAATAAAATTTTTAAAGTTGTTGTGCTGCAGCTTGTACAGAAAGTGAAATGGTTGAGCAAAAGTGTGGGAAAATTGGAAGCTGAGTTGTGAAAAGTCAATTTTTTTTTTTTTTAAGAAAGCTAATGGCTAATACCTAGTTTAAAAATTTCCACAATGTTAATGTGCCCTCCCCCTCACTGTTACTTCCAAATGTCTGTTGAAAGTCAATCACTGACAGCTGACTCATGTGAGTTGTGTTGAGAGCAGGAGCAGGAAATCAAAGAGATGGGCAATGACCCTTATTTGGGTTGATACCGGTGAAAAAGACTTAAAGGAATCACAGAAAGCAGAAAAGAGAAGAAGCAGAAAAGAGAATTCAGAAGCAGGAAATGATTCAGAGATACCTCGAAGAAAACTAAGCCTCGTAGACATCATAGAACTCTTAGGGAGGGCATTGGAAACCCCACAGGCCACGAACAAGGGTTCCAGTGGTATTTATCTACATCTGTAGGTATATGGAAACCCTAGTTGGCATGTGAGGCCCACAATGAATGAATCTCTGCTATGAAATATGGCTAAAATTATTTTAAATATTTTGTAAATAACTGGGCTCATTAAAAAAAATGTGTGTTTTTCTTTCTGTTTTGAGTGCATGGTCTTGGTTGGCCTTGAGCATCCACAGGCCTGGGTTTGGTTTGGGAAGAAAAGGAACAGATGCAAGAAGAGCAAAGATAATATTTAACTTGTTCATGTTCAAAAGTAAGACTTTGCAGGATTATTATCTTCAGAAAGGATTCTCTAAATTCCATTATCTTTCTCATTAGCTTATCAAGGTCTAGGCTTGGTGGATTGCTCTAGACCATATTACAAGAAGTTTAGGTAGGAAGAGGAAGTGGGCAGAGCCTGCCCTTTCAGACACTGGTAAGAAAGGAAGTTCCAGGGAGGAGGATGTTGATGGCTGGACTTGGATGTCCTAGGGAGGGAGGGGCTTAGATATGCGGGGGTAACATCAAGGGAGGAGGGGGCTCTTAGAAATATACTGCCTTCCCCTCTCTTCGTTAGGGCTCTATAAAAAGGCTATCTCTAGGTTCCCCCACAAAATTCTTGAGGCACAGCCACATGAAAGTAAACTTGATAATAAAATGAGATTAAGATAAAGTAGGGATTTGAAGTTTAGATTTCCCATGGAGTGTGGACTCTGGAATTCTAGTCAGCCTGCCAAAGGACCCTCCATGATGGGGTGGACCCATGAGCTAGGAGCCTGATGGAAGACGAGGCAGTGGATCTTGGGCCTGTAGCCAGCCAAAGCTGAAGAAACACAAAGCCATTAAGGGGGATCTGGGTCTGAGATCACCAGCCACATGTTGCTGTGTCAGAGCAGTTTGGTGCAGTCATATGAATTGGCTGCTAAGAAATTGTTTTAATATATTAAATGAGACTAAGCTTTACACAAGATTGGACATTTAGCAAATCTATCTGTTTATCACTATCATCATCCATGTACGTATTTTTTGCTTACCAACAGATAAAAACTTAGGCCAGAGTCATTACAGATGAAATGAAGAAATGCTTTTTCTCTGCCCATCAGACTTATAGTGAGATTTAAAGTTTGTGACTCATCTATAGATAAACAACATTATCTGTTATTAGAATATACCATAGTTCTGGTACTAATCAAATCCTTCTCACCAGGTATTTTGAAACACTGGGATGATGTAGCAAAGGAAAACCTGTCCACCTTGTTATTTTTGTCAGTCATCATATTTTCCTCTTTCATTTACTAATTGTTGTCCATTGCTGTCTAGAGTCTAAAGAAACAGGTGGCTGGCAATGCTGGTGTACTGGGTATGAAAAGGGTATTCCGAATGAGATAGCTCTCCATTCTGAGACTGACTCTTCATTACTATTATAGCTTGAAACACTCTGAGGATACTAATTGGAATTTTTTTTTTTTAAGATTGCATCTCTGCCGTGTATTATTTTTTGTCTACACAGGGTAAGTCTTTCCACATCACTCTGTTAGTTTTCATTAGATATCTGTTGAGGTTTGGTTGAACAATCATATTTTTGAAACAGGGAGTATATTGATTCATATAAATACCTAGTATGGAATCTTCTTTACAAAAGTCTTTCTTTGAATGGCATGATTGCCTACAGACTTTTGACTCCACTGATGGCAATTGGTGGGCTAGCTTGGAAACCTCACAATTTTCAAAGTAGGAGAGATTTTACTGGGAGTGATTTTACTGGGGGTGATTTTATTAGTTTGCTATAGCTACCATAACAAAGTACCACAGACTGGGTGACTTAAACAACAAAAACCTATTTTCTCACATTCCTGGAGGCTAGAAGTCTGAGATCAAGGTGTCAGCAGCATTGATTTCTTCTGTGGCTTCTCTCCTTGGCTTGTGGATGGCATTCTTTCCCCTTTGTCTTCACATGGTTTTGCCTTCTATGGATGTGTCCTAATCTCCGCTTGTAAGGACACCAGTCATGTTGGATTAAGGCCCACCCTAATGATCTCATTGTAACTTAATTAGATCTTAAAAAACCCTACCTCCAAATACAGTTGCATTCTGAGGTACTGGGGTTAGGATTCCAAGATACGAATTTGGGGAGGATACAATTCTGCCCATAGCAGTGATCTTTAGTGAGTTTTACTCTTTGGAGGAACCGTCATTCCTGTTTTACTCTTCGGGTCCATAGAGTTATTTTGGAGTTCTTGCAGGCGTGCTCTCTGCCTGTGTCCCCAGCCCAAACACTCACACTAATAATCCTTCCCAAAACAAATCTTACACTGCTTTTCGTGAAAATTTCTTGGGGCTCCAGCTGGAGATGAATGCTACAGCGCTCCTGCATTGTGTATCAGTTTCAGCAGAAAGACAACATCCCCATTCAGCCTTCTCCTGTATGTAAGCTGAACTGCTTTGGTTTTGCAAGGCTAGGTTTATAAATATAATTCCTTTCTCTTTCCACCTTGCAGAAATTTGTGAAAATATCAGAATATCATATCTGTAGAATATCATATCATATGACATGATATATCATATCATATCGTTTCTTGACTTTACAGTGCCATGGATTTAAAAATCTACCTTCACTGTTTATTTCAAAGAGAATTTGGGAGGGAAGAAGAATATGTGTGCTTTGTATGGCATGTTGAGCCAGAAGCTAACTATACAATTGTATACTATTATATTTGTATTTCTAATTGTGGTTTATGTAGAAACATTGTATATATTGTTTCTTAATCCTCAAAACAGTCTTGAGAGTTAGCTGTGACCTGGTCTGACCACCGACAGTCCCGGGCCCTTTATTGATAAAGATGATGATGATACTCATATCACAGAGCTTTTAGGATACAGAGAGGTCGGGTATTTAATTTGGATATAGCACCTGGCATATAGCAGACTCTCTGAAAATATTAGTTTATTTGTCTGGTGCTAAGTCCTATAGCATTTTTAGGCCCCAGGCAACTATGCCCACAGCATAGTTATGCCATTACAGTGGACTGCAATGCCCACTCATCCCTTGCCAGAAATATTCTTGTGTATAGCTCCCTGTGCTACTGGCTTATTTTTACATTACTAGTTTGTAAAATCCCTCCCCTAAGGATTCACTTATATTAAAAAGTTAATAAAATTTCTGAGATTGGTTGCTGTAAGACACTGTTAAATAGAATATGATCAAAATGTTTTTCCTTGTATAGAGGTATCCCTTTAAGCTGATTAGATGTTTGTGCCCATTGAACATAAGAAAAAAGCTCGTATGTTTCTTAGGCTAATCAGATTTGATTCATATTGTTTTAATGTGCAGGGATCTTGCAAGATTGAGAATTGTTGACTCACAATTAGTGCAATAAAATCCTTACAGTGGTCTTGTGCCATTTTTGTTTCATTTGCCTCTTTTGCTTCTTTTTCTGTTCCCCTTTACTTTCTGATGTGTCTTTTGGGCTTGGATTACAAATCTGAATATACAGTATGGATTTGGTGCGTCAGATCTTTTTATGTGCCCAAGTCACTGATCTGCTACGATATGTGACTAGTGTTTCCAGGCTGATTCATAATCCTAGGTGAGGGAGAGATCTTCTTTGTTCAGGATCATTGAATTTCACAAGAATGGAGAATTAAATGAAAGCTCAAAGTACATTATCTGTTAAATTTTAAAACACTGAGAATTTCAAGGGAAACATACTCCATATGTATCTCATGTGTTTACAACTTTCCTTGTCAAAATGTTTTCCTGTTAAACTCAGAGATACCCAGGATGTCAGTTAAGTCTTTTAAAGGCTCCTCATTTAATCGTGTAAAAGAAATTGTGTTCTGGCAAGTAAATGAGGTCCTGTGTCTCTTCTAAGTCCTCTATTCCTCAACAGTTAGTTGTTTTTATCAGCCCCAAATCAAGGGATTTAAGACACAGATCCATTTTCAAATGGTTCAATGCTATTATAGCCATATATTAAATAAGAAGAGAGAGAGAGTGGGAGGGTGGGGGAGAGGGGGAATCTCACCACTGTTTTGATTTAGAAATCTTTAGAAATCTTAAGGAAAAGGAGAAGACTGTAGAAAAAGAATTTTCCTTTATTTCTAAGATGAAGAACTTAATTCTTCAATTTGGAGAGATGCAGCTTTTATTGAGGTTGGAGGATCTTATTTCATAAGTGGAAAAAATGCTAGAAAGACATTAAAATTCATGGTAAAATCAATAAGAATTTGCATATTTTATAATTCAAAACTGATTTGTAATAATTTGAATGCCCTCCCCCTTTTTTGTGTTCTCTGATGTCAAATAAGAGTTGCATTGCATTTCTAGATGAAAGTTATCCTTTAGTCATTGGGATTGCTTCCAAAAGGATTCTCTCATATCCATTGCACCTTACTGCCAACACAAGTAAAGAAAATCAGAATTAGAATTCCAGAAAACTTGTGGTCTGCTTTCCTAGAATTCCAGGAAACTAGTGGTCAGCTTTCAGATTTCTACTGTAAGTTGAGTCCACTCGATAATTTTCTTTGCATAAATATTTTAAAAATCTTTCAAGTGATATAATATATATGAATGAGTTAAATGGAACAAAAATTATTTTACATAGATCAGATAGATTATAGTAAAAAGATATATTTTAACCTTTTCAAATATGAAGATAAAATTCTCAATAGTGTTGATAACTCTTTATCAGATGACTCTTATGAAACCTTTGAATTTTGTTTTTTATCCTCTGGAATAGTTTCTCTATATGATTTTATTCAAAATTCAGAAAAACGGGTGTTGGGGTAAATATTTTCACTTACTATATTGTCTTACAAAAATATATGCTCAAAAACTGCACCAGAAGAGATGGTGTCATTTCAACTGAGGCCTTTTCTTTCAATCTCTTGTTTTTGGTAAAAACATAAAGTTTTCAAACAGTACAGAGTCCAATACAGGATCCAGGCCTTACTTCTTGCATCCAGGCCTTCCAGTTATACATGAGTTTTCATTTTGTCTCTGCTATGTGACATTGGGCTTAAGCAACCTATCTGACCCCGTGTCCTAATGTATAAAAAAGGAGGATACAAACTTTATGCTTCACAAAGTGTTGTGAAGATTAAATAGATTCCCCAGATCTGTACTCCCTGCATCATGGAAAGGTTTCAAATGGTAGCTATTGTTATTTCATTGTTGCTCCTACTACTACTGATGACAACAAGTTTCCCCTTCAGAACGATTTCAATGGCTGTGTTTGCATTATCATTGAATGTTCATTGCTACCTGAATGTCACACCATTTCTTTGAGATCAAAATATCATTTTGCCTTCTTTTCCAGAGAATGTTTTTAGTAATTGTTGATTGTTTTTACATTGTAGGTGATTAGAAAAAATAACTTCTGTGATAGAATCAAACTAAAGTTTATCATAATGATGAAAAGATTCAAATATAGATTGAAAAGCAAAACATTTTTAAGAGTATCATTTCCATTTTTCTGGGTTGTAACACAGAGAAGTGAACACAAGTGTTCCCTGTCAACACTGCATGAGTTCCAAGAAGTTAAGACCTTTTTCTCCTCTCATAGCTAAAGGACAATTCAAAGGGAAGTGTTAAAGTGAGAATTTTTCTTTTTATAAAAGCAAAGGAAAAGAAAAATCAAATAAAAAAATTGCTGCCAAAGGAGAAAAAGAATTGGAGAACGGTGACAAATCCCTCTGGGGTCCAGAGTGTTGGCGCAATGAGGAGACGTTAAAGTGAAAGGAACAATGGAACATCAGTCATGACCCTGAAGCTAATCATTTGGCTTCTGAACAAAAGGGGCGAGAACCAATATTTTAGAAAGGGGAGAAAGCCCAGGGAGCTGGTGCAGAAGTAAGTTCCTTTATCCAAGAACAAGAAGTTGAAGAGAATTAGTAGATGATTGACTGGAGCCTGAGTGGCATCTGAGAAAGACTTACATGTTATAAAGAGGTTTCCTTTCCCAGATAGTTGGAACGATGTTATAAAATGTTGCCTTTAAGAAAACATTTGATAATATATTCTCAGACTTTTGAACATATTCTTTAATTTTCTTCTTTTCCTTCACAATGATAAACACAAGGGTCTCTCTAAGCCCAATGAGTATCTGACTGAAGGTAAAGATGTGTTGTTTTCAGTGAACCTCAAGATTACTGTTTTTTCCTTCAATTACATTAATAATACTCGAGTTGTGTATTTTTATTTTTCCATTTCCTATACTATCTGAGAGGAAATGTAAAAAAATCTTTAATTTTGTACCATTATAAAGAAATAAAATCATTGTTTGACAAGCTGAACTGCCATTAACTTACTTGAAATGTTCATTTGAATATTTGTTAGAAATCTGGATTCTACGTAGGAAGGTATTTTAGAGGGGTCAGAGTATAAAGTAGGGAAGTGTAGGATGAATGAAAATTGAAGAATCCCTTAGTGGATCACTAATGTACTGTAAAACCCTTTTTCTATAAAATACTTCAGTGAATTGCTTGCTAGATTTGGAGGTCAGCATTGTTCAGCTGCCAGTAATGTGCGATATTTCCTTTATACTAACATTTAAATGAAATAATTGGGAAAGGGTGGGTAGAGATGAGATTTAAGTTTCTTACTAGGAAACTCTAGGAAAAGACAATGCTGAAAATATCAGATTTTAAAATGCCCTCTCTTTTTGCTCAAGATGGAGTGCTCATCTGTTTGGTACCCAAATTAATGTCTCTAGCTTTATGGACTATTTTTTTTCCAGAGGCTACACTGGAGCAAGAAAAAAGAGAGGGAGAAACTAAGTCAATACATGACTACCTCATGCTGTACCAGGCATAATTATTAAACATTTGGTTAACTCATTGGGGGAAAAGTAACTTAAAACTCTTAGTTGACAAAGTTTGCCATTCAACTTAGGAAAAATATTTAACCACTAGTTCCAAATTGGCACCACTCTGTAAATAGAAAGAACAGGAACCTAGGATCCTGGATGGAGCCTGGCATCTGGCCTTGATGCTACATCTACTCACTGTGCAAATTGGAGTATATCACATAATTTAATCGAGCCTCAGTTTCCCCATTTGCAAAGTAGGTTGAATGAAGTGTTTTTTATGATCTCTTTGGGCTCTAAAATTTTGTGAATCTGTTTTTCATGTTCAAAATGTTAGAAAGTGATTGTCATAAATAAGTTAAAAATAAGGTGCTACTAAATTTCAGAGGAAGAAATTGCTTCTAACTTTGAGCTTCATGGAAGACCCTGTAGATATTTTCACATATGGAGATGAAGGAAAATGCCTTTGGGTCAGAGGGAATGGCAAAGATATGAAGCAGAAAATGGTGAGGCCATTACAGAGAACAAGTGGTTAAACTTTTTAAAAGCCTCGTTCCTTTTTCTTTTCTTTATAAAAAAAGGAAAAACAAACACAACAAAACCTCTCTAATAAAAAGTCTCAAGTAAATGGGAAACAAAGATTAAAAAGATTTATTTCTGATATTCAAAAAGAAGCTCACTGAAGAAAATTTGTACAACATGAAAATTATAAGAAAATAAAACTCAGTGTAATTCTAACATGCAGAGATAATTACTGTTAATATTTTGATATTTTGGTGTACTTCCTTCTAATCTTTATTTTATGCATAAATATACATATATTTGTATAATTATGCTCCCATTGTACACATTGTTTCATTACCTGTTTTAGAACTCAATATATCATACAGGATTGCTCCCGCCTGACTCCTTTTTGGGAAAGTTTAATTCCATGCTCCTCAGTCTGCTTTGTCAGGGATCGGCTTTGGTACTCTAATGGGTCTCCAGAGGAAGTAGATGCTGAGGTTTGGTCATAATAGGAATATTTATTAAGATATGGTGGGTACTTTTCCCCCCAGAGAATCTGTTCATTTGGCATTGCACCCTAGGTTCCTGGAGGGTGAGGATGAATCTTTGGTACCACCAGGGCACAGTATTGGACTTGACATGAAGTAAGTGCTCATGTTTGCTGAACTGCACTTTTAGTGTAAATGGTTCTTTTAGAGGAGGGCCAAAAGCAGACTTGTCTTTCTTGCTGTGGACTGGAGAAGACTTTTGTGCATTTGGCAATTCCTGATCAAAGGCAGCATTTCTCTACTTGCTGGTGCTTTCCTATGTATAGGACTTTTATACATATCACTAGAGGTGTATGTGGTGATTTAAGCTGAGGCACGGAAAAAATAAGACAAATCAATAGAAATATATTTTAATGTGTTTTAGTAAAAGTATAACTCAAACTTGTGATTCCAAGTATGTTATCACATAGGAAAAAGCTAAATTCAACTTATGGAAAAATATTAAGTAAATAATAGGACACAAGAGTTATAAGGATATGGCAAAAATTGTGAAGATTGAAATGGAATGACAAATGTTTGGAAACACAGCCCTGCCAGACTTCCTGGACCAGGCAAGGGGTGTCAGTACTTTTCCTGCTTTCTTTCTTATTTCCTTTCATGTGGGAGGAGATACTTAGTATCTGTATGTGGATTATTCCAGATTGAAAATATTCTTTGCATTTCCGGTTATTCTCTTACTACTGTTGAGCAGGTCTGAAGGGCTCTTTTCCAAACTCCTCTGAGGACTCCACCAGTTATTGTCAACATATTTTCAAGCACCATTTGCTGTTATCTTGTTTTATTTGGTAATTATGGTACTGTAATCATTTTTGCATTTCTGTTAAGAATTGCCAAGTGTTCTATTGGAAGCCTGTGTTGTTCTAGTAGTTGAAAATATTTAGCAATATATTACAGAGCCTTAGGTTCTAATTCAGGCTCTTCATTTAACTAGCTATTAGACTAAAGACAGGCAGTTCTGTTACTGATAAAATGAAATAGATAATCTCTCTGAGGTTGCTTATAGCTCTAAAATAATCCTATGTTCCTGGATTTCTGATCTCTGTGTTTAAATATATTATGAGGTTAAAGCTGTCCTTCTTTGTACTCTATGGTCAGCTCTACTGGGCTACATAGAGTTCTCAGAAGTCACTATGATCTGTGCAATTTCAGTTTTGCTCCATTTCCCACGGTTTGTGAATATTAGACTGAAATCCCATGAACACAGAGCATTGGTTTTATTGTTTTATTTACTTTTCACTTTTTAAATATTTATTTATTTGGCTGCATTGGGTCTTAGCTGAGGCACTTGGGATCTTTTACTGGGGCATGCGGGTTCTTCTTTGTGGCACATGGGCTTTTCTCTAGTTGCAGCGCGTGGGCTTAGTTGCCCCGTGGCATGGGGGATCTTAGCTCCCCGACCAGGGCTCGAACCCATGCCCCTTGAATGGAAGGCGGATTCTTAACCACTGGAACACCAAGGAAGTCCCAGAGCACTGGTTTTAGATGTGAGATATTAAATACTCATCATGCACAATCACCCTGCCCATTCTGTGCTATGAAAGATTCATTCTTAGACTCTGACAAAAATAGCAATCAGGGTTATAATTAATCCTAAAGATTATAATTCCCCAGGAGGAATTTCCCAATGTCCACACTTTAGAGTTCCTGAGTCCAAAATGCTTTATGTGAAACTTTTGGTATTCAGTCTGATTTTAATGGGCAGAGACTATTATTCAGAAGTTTACTTTTGGCTTAAAAATTCATAATACCTAGTTCTTTGTTAGGCTTTTAAGTTTAGCTTGTACATCTCATCATTTGGTTTATAAGTTCAGAAGATGTTAATCACATTTAAAGAGGCTTTGGTTAATATTTGGCCTAATTTAGTTAAACGCATTCAAATATTATAAAGTGCCTCTATATATTTAATATACTTTATTTTCTTTTTACATGCTCCTTTGACCTAATAAATCTTCCCAAATACTGACAGTTTTTTGTAACTCTAAAAAGTTAAACCTTGAAATATGGTAAACACAGATGCTCAATGCTTTTTACAAAGTTCGTATTATATCAACTTAAAATCATTAGTCTAAATCAATCATTCAATTACACATTTTAAATTGAAATCACAAGGCTGTCACTCTAATAGGCCTAATTCTTTTAAACATTACAAGTACAGAAAATACCAAGTATGGACAGACTTCTTTCTATCGCAAAAAAATTAATATCATGGTTTTGATTCTCTTAAACATTTCCATACTTACTTTTAAATCTTCTTGGGATTGAAAATGTGAACTCCTTAAGTCAGGCGTTACCATCCCAGTTAACTCAGGTTACTTTGACCAGACATTTGTGTCTGCTCACTGTTCGGATTCCTGTTGGAGACTTGATGGGACATACTGAGCCCCATTTGTAGTTGCTAAATCAATAACTCAGTGACTCAAGCAGGATGATCATATAGCTCATGACCATGGATTTGAGTTTTACAGATTGCTTAATTCTTCTGTATGTTCAGAGAAGTCTACAAGCTTTAATCAGGGTGATAACATGATAGATTTTACATTTCTTTATCTTCTGAGATATGTACATATCTTTCCCTCCTAACTCCCTTTCAAACTTAATGAGATTCTAAGGTATAAAATATCTTTTCTGAATAAATTTAAAGAGATTTAAATCTGATGAAAGCTCAGAATCTTCATTTTTCCTGTTTTTAGCTGCTCAGAAATATTAAAATGGTATCTGATTGACATTGGATATTTCTCATGCTTTTATTTGACTTGCAGTCCTAACATAAGAGATCTATGACTGGAAAGGAAAGCTCTAGCCTGAGTTTTGTGGACCCTCCCTAACTTAGTTAAATGACCTTTAGTTTATTCCTACTTGGGGTCAGACAGGATTAATACTGGATACTGAGTTCATTCTAATCACCTAGGAATCCAGACACCTTTAATTCTTCTTGAGTGTAGTATAGAATTCAGACCAGGTCTAGAATGAATCCTGGGAATAAGAGAAAAATGTGATCCGTTGCGGGAAGCTCCAGGCTAATAATACCTCTTCTCTCACTTTAAACTGAAGCTCTGTAGAACCATGTTGGAGTTATTGGTCCTACACCAGGGCAGTTAGGCACTCACATTCTCCATTGTTTTTTTAGAATTCACTAAGTAGGAAAAACAAATGTTAAAATAATAGAAAATTTTGTATATTTCTCAGATGCTTCTTGATGCTTCGTAAATGATGAATAAGGTTATAAAACTTTATTTTGCTCTAACAATAATTAGTTATTATTTACACACTAAGATGCTGCTTTTAGATTTCGATGAGGACTAAGTTTAATTATTTCTTGATGACAGCATTGGGCTTTACTCTCTTTTAGCATTCTACATGTGTTGGTAAGATGGTTGATATGGTTGGGATCTAGTCTGAGGATGTGGAGGGAATTGACTGACCTGAGAGAGAGAGACATCCAGCCTTGGTTATATTAGCATCGAGGCCTATCCAGCCAGACTCTAATGCAATTGTGTAGTCGGTCAGAACACAACTCTTTGTCTAGACTGATTTTTCTTCTTTCTTACAGTTTTCTATTCTTTATTTTATGCCCTTATATTCCTTGATTTCTTTTAGGTTGATAAGAAGCTATTTTCAGAAGTCAGCTTGGAAAATTTGTTTTTTCTAATGTGGGACTAATCTACACTCCACTCCATCCATCCCCTACCCTTAAGGGAAAACATTTTCTGTGCTTTACTCAACAGTTTTGATGTCTTTGAATTTACATTTCATAAGCACAGGAAAAACAGGATAAGTCTAAATAAAGCCTCATCTGCAGTGAACACATTTAAAACTTTCCTCTTAATGTGGATAACATTTTGTTCTAATAAAAGGTAAGGCTTCATTTCAAGGGCGGTCTCTGGGTGATGCAGATTCTTGGATTCCTCTGTGTTTTGTTGAAACTCATTATGTGCCTGAATGACTAAAGGGAGAATGGATGTTTTTATATTCCTCAATGGCTGTCGGTTGTAATCAAGTTCAAGTAGGAAACAAAGCTCAAAGAGAATGAACACAAGGGTGTCATCTATCAGTGGCATCTTCGTTTTTGAGCTATTGTGCCATTCACAATAAAGGCAACAGACAGACTCTATTGTAAGCGAACACTGAATATATCAGTTTAGTTCATTCAGATTATTGTGGATGTGTCATTAACATAGGAGTGACCTGGAAAGGAGCAAGTTTCTCTGTTCTGTATCTAAAAATGGATCACTGTACTGCTGAGAATACTTTGAAACCAATGTAGAAAATCATTTATTATGGAAGGATACAGTCCAAAAGGCTGAAAATTCTCAATCTAGATATTAGACAGAAAATGATTGAGGACTTCTTTGCAAAGCCTCTTTGATTGAATGAATAGTTTTCTTTCCCTGGTTTCTTTTTCAATAAATGACATTCTGCTCATTTTTTGGTGAATACTTTATTATCGCTGACATTGATAAGAATCAAAAGTTAACATAGGGCTTCCCTGGTTGAGCAGGGGTTGAGAGTCTGCCTGCCGATGCAGGGGACACGGGTTCGTGCCCCGGTCCGGGAAGATCCCACATGCCGTGGAGCGGCTGGGCCCGTGAGCCGTGGCCACTAAGCCTGCGCGTCCAGAGCCTGTGCTCCGCAACGGGAGAGGCCACAACAGTGAGAGGCCTGCGTATCGCAAAAAAAAAAAAAAAAAAAAAAAAAAGAAAGTTAACATAAATAATCCTTTCCAGGAAAGACTCTTATTTGTAAGTAAATTAACCTCTTCAAATAGCTCAAGTGAAAATTATTCACTGAAAAATACTAAGAGCTTGTGGAATCTGAGAAGAACAAATAAGTAGAGTTAAGCTTCTAAACCTGAGGTCAAGAGATGAGATTCCTTGCTATGTCTTTCCTTCTCTGTGGGTGTTTTTCTATTCTCTTCTCTCAGAGTTGGCTTCCTGTGCTTATTCATCTTGCATAGGGACCATATGGCCATCTCAACATCAATTTTACATGATCTGTTAGCTCAAATACCTACATCTGATGGGCTCAGACATCCAGTGACTCAATTCCAAAATCCTTACAGATAAATCTGATTATTAGTAATACACTGGCTTGACTTAGCTCAGGGTCCCATTCCTGACTCATCAGACACATTCAAGAATTGTGGAGGATGGTCATGTAGACTTGAGTGTGGTCGCCTCCACTGTAGTTGTGGTTGGAACAGGCAATAATAAGCATTCTGCTACAGTCTATATGGTGTGTCTAAATCAATGGCCTGAAAACTTTTCCACCATGACCCACAGGAAGAAATACATTTTTTTTCCATTTCATCTCAGCCTTCATCTATGTGTTGATTCTTGAAGCAGTACTTCTGATTATATGTGATATACTCTAGTATTTCCTTTCCAGTTTCTTTCTATACCAATTCATCCTATTAAATAAAAACATGCTGTTCTTGTCTCACGAAATTGATTTCATGCTCCACTAATGAGCTGCAACTTTAGTTTCAAAAGCACTGGTCTGTATTTTTCTTTATATTGTTTCCCTTTGTAGCATTTATTATAATTGGTTCCCCTGTTATATTTTGTAGTTTCCTTTGTAGGAGATATCACAATTAAACTGCATCCCTTGTTAAACTGTAATCCACATTAAAGTAGAGACTGTGTCTGTCTTGTTTACTACTGCATTCCCAGCACCTAACAGTTCCTGACACATAGTAGATGCTCAACTGAGTAAATGTTGATGAATGAGTAAATGAAGACCCAAACAGATGGCACCCTTAATGGGCTCACCTGGTTCTTCGCAAGGAGGAGATTCAGATACATATAAAACTGGCTAATCTGCTGTAGCCCTGTTGATAGAAAAAGCAGGTGGAAAGGCCCAGCAGGAGACTCAGTGGAGTTAGGAGGGCAGGCCAAGGAGAGAGGTTTCCACATAGTCACTGACAGCTGCCTGCAAGTATTCCACCAGGGAATATTTACTCTAATAGGGGAAGAATCGGTGTCAGGTCTGAGCTCAGACCTTGGTTCTTCACCTAACATTCATTCCACAAAACTGCAATGTCTTTTTGGTTGGCTTTTCAAAATTTCAGTTTTGGTTTTTTTTTTTTTGTGGTACGCGGGCCTCTCACTGTTGTGGCCTCTCCCGTTGCGGAGCACAGGCTCCGGACGCGCAGGCTTAGCGGCCATGGCTCACGGGCCCAGCCGCTCCGCGGCATGTGGGATCTTCCCGGACCGGGGCACGAACCCGTGTCCCCTGCATCGGCAGGTGGACTCTCAACCAATGTGCCACCAGGGAAGCCCTGGTATTTTCATTTTTATCTTTATAGCTCATAATAGATAAAAGTAGAGAAAGAACCACACAATATCTTGATAAAAAAACACGCTGGTACCTGTTTTCCAAGGAGACAAAGACATCTGGTTGGGAGATGAATTGCACACAGAGCTCTCTTCCCTCTCTTCTTGGTAGCCTCCTCTTGGCAAATCACCGACTCTCATCACATCAAGATTCATTTAACTCACTTCTGCAATTTATGGCTTCTACTTGTCTCTAGCAGTTGTTTCAAAAACTACTTCTTATGAATGGCTATTTTTAATGGTGTCACATATTTTCTTTTCCCATTTGCCAAGATCTTAATCTGTAGGACGATCGAACAATTACAGTGGTTTCATTTATAGACCTACTAAATGATCTGGGGGTACAAAGCTGTACTTACATACGAAGTGATTCACAGATTGATAAGCTTTCTATCATAGCTCACTGGCACCCACAAAGCAAGGCTAAGAGGACTATTATTTTAACACTCAGCCAGCTCCATATGCTCCAAAATATTAATTTACAACATGAGAATCCTACACTTTTCAAAATAGTCAATTTAATATTGAGTTAAAATTGTCAAAGGACAATTTAATTCATTATACATATGACCTGATGCATAAATTTATCATCTATATGTCATTACAACTCTTTTGGGAAGGAGAATTCATATCTTAGGCCAGTATTTCTCAACTCTTTTTTGTATGCTATATGAACTTGCAGGGCACAGTAGAGGGAGGAGGGAGTTTCCTTTCCAGCTTTAATCAAATTCATGCGACGGGTATGAATTTTGTCCACAGTACTTGAGTGAATGCAGTTCACTGGCACTCTGTGGGAGTGGGGTTCTAGTTTCTGCTCCATAGTAATCCACAAAACTCTGCCAATCTATGCTACCATTGGGAAAAAAATACATGTTACCATTTGTCATTCACGATATATTTTAAGTAAATAGGTAATGACTACACACACACACACACACACACACACACACACACACACACACACACACACTATGCTCTTCTTCTCCCTGTATACATACTCTGTCTATATATACTCTACAGATAATTTGACTTTGAAGGTCTGTTTAGCTAATGAGTTTCTTTATGTCTGAGAATTATTTATTGATTATATAAGACATATATTAGATATAGAAGTCATGTAAAAATTAGCCTCTAATACTTTACTTTTTTTTATTTTTTTGCACTATGCGGGCCTCTCACTGTTGTGGCCTCTCCCGTTGCGGAGCACAGGCTCCGGACGCGCAGGCCCAGCGGCCATGGCTCACGGGCCCAGCCGCTCCGCGGCATGTGGGATCTTCCCGGACCGGGGCACGAACCCGTATCCCCTGCATCGGCAGGTGGACTCTCAACCACTGCGCCACCAGGGAAGCCCCCTCTAATACTTTAAAAAATCTTTTGATAATTTTATGTTTTATTTTGAAAACAGTTACATTTTAGAGATATATACGAAAATGTTTACACAGAAAATGATCTGATGTATGGAGTTTGCTTCAGAAATGATTTGGAATAGGGGTAACACGAGGGGTTACACATAAGACACACTTGGCTATGTTGCTTATAATCTCTTTTCTTCTATATATGTTTGAAAATTTCCTAATAAAAAGTAAAATACATATATATTTGAAATACATCACTTTCTGCCCTCCACTCCCACACTCACAGGGAATATTGATGGAAATGTGATGCAGATTTCATGATCATGGAACGCTGCCACTGTTACACAGTGTAAATGTGGGGGCCCTCATGCCCTAAGTTGTCAAACCTCCCAATCACTTAGTGGCACTAAAGTGCATGCATTTATTTCCAGGAGTGTTTAGCATATGTTTCTATTCATTTCCTCATCATTAAATCTCAATTGCAACAGCACAGGGTGCCACAAGCTGAGAATCAGGTGAAACTTCCTATGAAAATAAACGCAGAAATTACCAATTGTGTCTATCCTAATAAAAACAAAAGGAACATCTAATTGCCTACTTTCTTTTAGGAAATAAAGTCATTGACAGGGTTATTGCCCTGCTATCCAACATACCTACAAATTACTTTGGGTACAAAGCAAAGCCAGTTTTTTTTTTTTCCCCAGCTAACTCCACAAGAATTTGTCTCTACTGCTTTTTTTGATGCTGTTTTTAATTACACTAAAGTTTACTCCATAGTACCCAGTGATTCTTTCAGGGACCCCCCCCTCCCCCCAAGACTGACCATGTACAGAAAACTACAAACCTTTATATAATGCTGTTGAATATATAACATATTTATTTTATTTTTTTTACTTGTAAAAATTTTGTATTTGAAGACATATTTACTAAAAGGTATTTAATATATTAAGCTTTAAACTTTCCTTAGTTTATAAGGAGGCTTGTTTTATATTTAACATTACTAGAAAATCAGTTTTCCATGTAGACCTTTTCATCTGAAATGTCACAGGAATTGGGAATTGTAAAGAGGAACCTTTTCATATTCTTTCACATCTTGGGTTTTTCACATGCTTTTTCTTTGTCTGAAACCCCATCCTCATCTCTCCTTCATCAGGGGGTGAATTCCTGTCCAGCTTTCAAGGGCAAGCTCAGCTCTAGTCTTCTGCTTTTTGATATCTTTCCCACACAGTAAAGACTGCAACGGTGGCCATTGCACTCAGGATGTCTCCACTGTTGTTCTTACCTCATTGTAAGAGCTGGTTTTGCATTTTTCTTTCTGTTAGATTATAAGCTCGTGGAAGGCAGAAATTTAGTAACATTTATTAAGTTGTTGGGCTGAATTCTATTTCAAAAAGCTGTTGAAATAATGGAGAGATTTCAAATAATAAACACAAAAAAGTAAGAAAATGTCAGACTTGAGGAAAATGTTGAGCGAAAAATGACTTTTCCCCCAAAGTAATCACTAACTATAACTTGCTTTTTGGGAAAGATGAAATCATCTTGAAAAGAATCATTGACAAGACATTTGTCCTCCATTGTCACATCCAGTTGGAAAACTGCATCTGATAGAGCATATTCAATACAAAACTTGAACTCCTTCAAAAGATAAGTTATTTTCTTCTTTGCAACAAGATACAAGTTACTTTAGTACTTCATAATAGAATAGAAAAATGATTCAAGTTCACTACATGAAAAATATGCTAGGAAAGAAAAAGATTTTACAGATAAACCACAATCCTGCATTAAGCCAAAGCCTCACAAGATACTATTACTGGGTAAAGAGTAATGTGCTCCTTGTACTGAATGCAGTAGAGTTGATGAGTTCCAGTGGCATCATAAACAACAAAACCGAAGTTCAGATCATTCATGTGAACTTGTAATTGAATTGTTCAAGATGTGATTTAATGTAGGAGAGGAAACAAAGATAAAATGTTTCAAATATGTTTCAGCTATTGAACAAGAAAGAAAAATTAGAAAAGATTTAATATTAATACAGGGTAGTTTTTTTTTGAATTTTATTTATTTTTTTATACAACAGGTCCTTATTAGTCATCAATTTTATACATATCAGTGTATACTTGTCAATCCTAACTGCCCAATTCATCATATTACCCTCCCGCCACCCTGCCGCTTTTCCCCCTTGGTGTCCATACGTTTGTTCTCAACATCTGTGTCTCAATTTCTGCCTTGCAAACCGGTTAATCTGTACCATTTTTCTAGGTTCCACATATATGCGTTAATATACGATATTTGTTTTTCTCTTTCTGACTCACTTCACTATGTATGACAGTCTCTAGATCCATCCACGTCTCTACAAATGACCCAGTTTTGTTCCTTTTTATGTCTGAGTAATATTCCATTGTATATATGTACCACATCTTCTTTATCCATTCATCTGTTGATGGCATTTAGGTTGCTTCCATGACCTGGCTATTTTAAATAGTGCTGCAATGAACGTTGGGGTGCATGTATCTTTTTGAATTATGGTCTTCTCTGGGTATATGCCCAGTAGTGGGATTGCTGGGTCATATGGCAATTCTATTTTTAGTTTTTTAAGGAACCTCCATACTGTTCTCCATAGTGGCTGTATCAATTTACATTCCCACCAACAGTGCAAGAGGGTTCCCTTTCCTCCACACCCACTCCAGCATTTGTTGTTTGTAGATTTTCTGATGATGCCTATTCTAACTGGTGTAAGGTGATACCTCATTGTAGTTTTGATTTGCATTTCTCTAATAATTAGTGATGTTGAGCAGCTTTTCATGTGCCTCTTGGCCATCTGTATGTCTTCTTTGGAGAAATGTCTATTTAGGTCTTCTGCCCATTTTTGGATTGGGTTCTTTTTTTTTTTAATATTGAGCTGCATGAGCTGTTTATATATTTGGGAGATGAATCCTTTGTCCATTGATTCATTTGCAAATATTTTCTCATATTCTGAAGGTCGTCTTTTCATCTTGTTTATGGTTTCCTTTGCTGTGCAAAAGCTTTTAAGTTTCATTAGGTCCCATTTGTTTATTTTTATCTCTATTACTCTAGGAGGTGGATCAAAAAAAATCTTTCTGTGATTTATGTCAAAGAGTGTTCTTTCTATGTTTTCCTCTAAGAGTTTTATAGTGTCTGGTCTTCCATTTAGGTCTCTAATAAATTTTGAGTTTATTTTTGTGTATAGTTTTAGTGCATGTTCTAATTTCATTCTTTTACATGTAGCTGTCCAGTTTTCCCAGCACCACTTATTGAAGAGACTGTCTTTTCTCCACTGCATATCCTTGCCTCCTTTGTCATAGATTAGTTGACCATAGCTGCGTGGGTTTATCTCTGGGCTTTCTATCTTGTTCCATTGATCTATGTTTCTGTTTTTGTGCCAGTACCATACTGTCTTCATTACTGTAGTTTTGTAGCATAGTCTGAAGTCAGGGAGTCTGATTCCTCCAGCTCTGTTTTTTTCCTTCAAGACTGCTTTGGCTATTCGGGGTCTTTTGTGTCTCCATACAAATTTTAAGATTTTTTGTTCTAGTTCCGTAAAATATACCATTGGTAATTTGATAGGGATTGCATTGAATCTGTAGATTGCTTTGGGTAGTATAGTCATTTTCACAATGTTGATCTTCCAATCCAAGAACATGGTATATCTCTCCATCTGTTGCTATCATCTTTAATTTCTTTCATCAGTGTTTTATACTTTTCTGCATACAGGTCTTTTGTCTCCCTACATAGGTTTATTTCTAGGTATTTTATTCTTTTTGTTGCAATGGTGAATGGGAGTGTTTCCTTAATTTCTCTTTCAGATTTTTCATCATTAGTGTATAGGAATGCAAGAGATTTCTGTGCATTAATTTTGTATCCTGCAACTTTACCAAATTCATTGATTAGCTCTAGTAGTTTTCTGGTGGCATCTTTAGGATTCTCTATGTATAGTATCATGTCATCTGCAAACAGTGACAATTTTACTTCTTCTTTTCCAATTTGCATTCCTTTTTATTTATTTTTCTTCTCTGATGGCCCTGGCTAGGGCTTCCAAAACTATGTTGAATAATAGTGGTGAGAGTGGGCATCCTTGTCTTGTTCCTCATCTTAGAGGAAATGCTTTCAGTTTTTCACCA
Source organism: Orcinus orca (assembly GCF_937001465.1). Lineage (NCBI taxonomy): Eukaryota > Metazoa > Chordata > Mammalia > Artiodactyla > Delphinidae > Orcinus > Orcinus orca. Next base: position 70,597,452 of record NC_064565.1, read on the forward strand.
TTGAGAATGATATTTGCTGTGGGTTTGTCATATATGGCCTTTATTATGTTGAATTAGGTTCCCTCTATGCTCACTTTCTGGAGAGTTTTTATCATAATTGGTGTTGAATTTTGTCAAAAGGTTTTCCTGCATCTATTGAGATGATCGTATGGTTTTTATTCTTCAATTTGTAAATATGGTTTATCACATTGGTTGATTTATGTATATTGAAGAATCCTTGCATCCCTTGTAGAAGTCCCACTTGATCATGGTGTATGATCCTTTTAATGTGTTGTTGGATTCTGTTTGCTAGTATTTTGTTGAGGATTTTTACATCTATATTCTTCAGTGATATTGGTCTGTAATTTTCTTTTTTGTAGTTTCTTTGTCTGGTTTTGGTATCAGGGTGATGGTGGCCTCATAGAATGAGTTTGGGGGTGTTCCTTTGTTCGCAATTTTTTGGAAGAGTTTGAGAAGGATGGGGCTTAGCTCTTCTCTAAATGTTTGATAGAATTCGCCTGTGAAGCCATCTGGTCCTGGGCTTTTGTTTGTTGGAAGATTTTTAATCACAGTTTCAATTTCATTACTTGTGATTGGTCTGTTCATATTTTCTGTTTCTTCCTGGTTCAGTCTTGGAAGGTTATACCTTTCTAAGAATTTGTCCATTTCTTCCAGGTTGTCCGTTTTATTGGCATAGAGTTGCTTGTAGTAGTCTCTTAGGATGATATGTATTACTGCGGTGTCTGTTGTAACTTCTCCTTTTTCATTTCTAATTTTATTGATTTGAGTCCTTGCCCTCTTTTTCTTGATGGATCTGGCTAATGGTTTATCAATTTTGTTTATCTTCTCAAAGAACCAGGTTTTAGTTTCATTAATCTTTGCTATCGTTTCCTTTGTTTCTTTTTCATTTATTTCTGATCTGATTTTTATGATTTCTTTCCTTCTGCTAACTTTGGGAGTTTTTTGTTCTTCTTTCTCTAATTGCTTTCTCTAATTGCAAGATTAGGTTTTATATTCGAGATGTTTCCTTTTTCTTAAGGTAGGATTGTATTGCTATAAACTTCCCTCTTAGAACTGCTTTTGCTGCATCCCATAGGTTTTGTGTCGTCATTTCTCCATTGTCATTTGTTTCTAGGTATTTTTTGATTTCCTCTTTGATTTCTTCAGTGAAATTTCTTCACTTCGTTATTAAGTAGTGTATTGTTTAGCCTCCATGTGTTTGTATTTTTTACAGATCTTTTCCTGTAATTGATATCTAGTCTCATAGCGTGTGGTCGGAAAAGATACTTGATACAATTTCAATTTTATTAAATTTACCAAGGCTTGATTTGTGACCCAAGATATGATCTATCCTGGAGAATGTTCCATGAGCACTTGAGAAAAAAGTGTATTCTGTTGGTTTTGGATGGAATGTCCTATAAATATCAAGTCCATCTTGTTTAATGTATCATTTATAGCTTGTGTTTCCTTATTTATTTTCATTTTGGATGATCTGTCCCTTGATGAATCTGGGGTGTTAAAGTACCCTACTATGAATATGTTACTGTCAATTTCCCCTTTTATGGCTGTTAGTATTTGCCTTATTTATTGAGGTGCTCCTATGTTGGGTGCATAAATATTTACAATTGTTATATCTTCTTCTTGGATCGATTCCTTGATCATTATGTAGTGTCCTTCTTTGTCTCTTCTAATAGTCTTTATTTTAAAGTCTATTTTGTCTGATATGAGAATTGCTACTCCAGCTTTCTTTTGGTTTCCATTTTCATGGAATATCTTTTTCCATCCCCTTACTTTCAGTCTGTATTTGTCTCTAGGTCTGAAGTGGGTCTCTTGTAGACAGCAAATATATGGGTCCTGTTTATGTATCCATTCAGCCAATCTGTGTCTTTTGGTGGGAGCATTTAATCCATTTACATTTAAGGTAATTATCGATATGCATGTTCCTGTTCCCATTTTCTTAATTGTTTTGTGTTCGTTATTGTAGGTCTTTTCCTTCTCTTGTGTTTCTTGCCTAGAGAAGTTCCTTTAGTATTTGTTGTAAAGCTGGTTTGGTGGTGCTGAACTCTCTCAGCTTTTGCTTGTCTGTATATGTTTTAATTTCTCCATCAAATCTGAATGAGATCCTTGCTGGGTAGAGTAATCTTTGTTGTAGTTTTCTCTCCTTTGTCACTTTAAATATGTCCTCCAGTCCCTTCTGGCTTGCAGAGTTTCTGCTGAAAGGTCAACTGTTAACCGTATGGGGATTCCCTTGTGTGTTATTTGTTGTTTTTCCCTTGCTGCTTTTAATATGTTTTCTTTGTATTTAATTTTTGACAGTTTGATTAATATGTGTCTTGGCGTGTTTCTCCTTGTATTTATCCTGTATGGGACTCTCTGTGCTTCCTGGACTTGATTAACTATTTCCTTTCCCATATTAGGGAAGTTTTCAACTATAATCTCTTCAAATGTTTTCTCAGTCCCTTTCTTTTTCTCTTCTTCTTCTGGAACCCCTATAATTCGAATGTTGGTGCGTTTAATATTGTCCCAGAGGTCTCTGAGACTGTCCTCAGTTCTTTTCATTCTTTTTTCTTTATTCTTCTCTGCAGTAGTTATTTCCACTATTTTATCTTCCATGTCACTTATCCGTTTTTCTGCCTCAGTTATTCTGCTATTGATCTCTTCTAGAGTATTTTTAATTTCATTTGTTGTGTTGTTCATCATTGCTTGCTTCATCTTTAGTTCTTCTAGGTCCTTGTTAAATGTTTCTTGCATTTTCTCTATTCTGTTTCCAAGATTTTGGATCATGTTTACTATCATTATTCTGAATTCTTTTTCAGGTAGACTGCCTATTTCCTCTGCATTTGTTAGGTCTCGGGGTTTTTATCTTGCTGCTTCATCTGCTGTGTGTTTTTCTGTCTTCTCATTTTGCTTATCTTACTGTGTTTGAGGTCTTCTTTTTGTAGGTTGCAGGTTTGTAGTTCCCGTTGTTTTTTTGTGTCTGTCCCCAGTGGCTAAAGTTGGTTCAGTGGGTTGTGTTGGCTTCCTGTTAGAGGGGACTAGTGCCTGTGTTCTGGTGTATGAGGCTGGATCTTGTCTTTCTGGTGGGCAGGTCCACGTCTGGTGATGTGTTTTGGGGTGTCTGTGGACTTATTACGATTTTAGGCAACCTCTCTGCTAATGGATGGGACTGTGTTTCTGTCTTGCTAGTTGTTTGGCATAGGGTGTCCAGCACTGTAGCTTGCTGGTCGTTGAGTGAAGCTGGGTGCTGGTGTTGAGATGGAGATCTCTGGGAGATTTTTGCTGTTTGATATTATGTGGAGCTGGGAGGTCTCTTGTGGACCAGTGTCCTGAAGTTGGCTCTCCCACCTCAGAGGCACAGCACTGTCTCCTGGCTGCAGCACCAAGAGCTTTTCATCCACATGGCGTTCGCGCTGCCCTACTATTGAAGTTCCCACCTCTGCTCCTCAGGCCAGGTCCCCATGGGAGGCGGGGCTGCATGCTCTTTGTTAAACGTTTCTTTCATCTTCTCGATCTTTGCCTCCATTCTTTTTCTGAGGTCCTGGATCATCTGCACTATCATTATTCTGAGTTCTTATTCTGGAAGGTTGCCTATTTCCACTTCATTTAGTTGTTTTTCTGGGGTTTTACCTTGTTCCTTCATCTGGTACATAAACCTCTGCCTTTTTATCTTGTCTATGTTTCTGTGAATGTGGTTTTTGTTCCACAGGCTGCAGGATTGTAGTTCTTCTTGCTTCTGCTGTCTGCCCTCTGGTGGATGAGGCTATGTAAGAGGCTTGAGCAAGTTTCCTGATGGGAGGGACTCAATACAGGGTAGTTTTGAAGCATCTTGAGATAGCAGAACTCCTCACCTAATTTAATAGTGAGAGAGAAACGTATAGTACCAGTTTCAGAAAGAGGACTAATCAGCAAGGAAAAAATGGGGCAACTTTCACATTTTGAATGATAAAATGAGTGATATTGCTGAAAGCTGTTAATTATGGATTTTTTTTTTTTTTGAAGAGTACTTGATTAAAGCTTTGGAGGAAATAACTATGAAGCCCAGATTATAGGTAGAGAGCAACCGTGGCTTTCAATTCCAAATCTGGAGACTCTTTTTTTTTTATTAAAGTGTATTCAAACTTATTACATGTTATTCAGCATCAGGTTGCTGAAAAGATTTATAAACTTGCTGACTTGTGAACTTCTCTTACCAAAACATGAGCCGAGAGTGCTGTGAGCCCAGCAAGTCTGTTTGTGAGAATGACCCTTGGATTTTACAATGTCAAATTTCAGTATTTGTTGTGGTGTCCGGAGTATGAGTTTTACTGTTTTCTGATATGAGTTGTACTGTTTTCTCTTAATATGTCAGTAGCAGGGCAGAAAAACACTTGGTAGGATTAGATGCATTTGAACTCCATTAGTGCTACAATATCAAGTGCTTTCTAGTGGACCCTGAGGGCTTTGAATGGGGGTGGGCTGACATTTTTTGCTGTATGCTGGGTGTAACTTTTTTTCTGAGCTTAGGAGGTAGTTCTCAATTATGACCATCTTTCTTTGGAGTTTAGAATTAGAGTTGTTTCCAAATACAGCCAGCAGATGGAGCAATTTACTTTATTTATACTCCAACGCATACAAACAGGTACTTGGCTATTCTTTATCTTCCTATCTATCTATCTATGTATATATCTATTCAGATTTAACTGCGTGTTTCAAAACTTTTCACATATTTGGAAACAACATATTAAACATAATTTATTTCATTTTAGAAAAGCAACATTCATTTGTTAGGGCCTTAATCCAGACTTGCATTTTTATTAGCTTTACAGACATTTGTAACAGGAAGACAAAAGAGAAGAACATTGGTGTGGCAAGAAGTACAGCACTTATTTTTCATCAGTTTCCTTCTGCAATTCATAATCACATATACTGCAAGATGAGGGTGAAGCTGATTTTGATGTGCCCATGGAATTCAGCAATCCTTAGCTATAATTCTGACAGTCCTATAATAACAAACTTTAAAACTTTGATTTGGGTAATGGACTCCAACAGAGCTTTCAAGTTGAAATTTATGGAATCGTTTCAATGATTAGACTATTCATCCTATATCTTGTCAATGGAAGATGGTTTCCTGTAGGAGATAACTAATAACTTTATAGAATTTGGGGATGTAGTAGAAGGATATTGTCCCCCTGGAAGTCACACTTACCAACCAAAGGGTAATAACTTTTAATACAAGCCTGAAATAGTCTGTAAATATTTCATTAAGTCCTTAAAATATGCAGTTATTAATTCTCCACCCTCTTTTTGATTTCTGAATACCACACTGAGACAGATGTGTTATGCCTGGGAATCAGGAAAATGCATTTTTGCTTAATTTATCACCTGTAATATTTTCTAGTGGGATTATCTGAATACATGTGGATTTTAGTAAGATTCTTCTAAGAAAATTTCATTATTATTTAAAATGCCAGGCTCTGCATCTAAGTTCTGCCTTAATCTTTCCCTCTCCCAACATGTTCCTACTGATTTTCCCTGCTTAAGGCAGCAGGTGAAGTGGGGAGGAAAGACATTGCATTTCCTGTCTTAGTCGATTCAAAAGCATTTATGAGGCATCTGTCTGTGCAGGGCACTGGTGTGGTGCTGAGCTGACTGAGTTAAAAAAGACATAGACAATGTCCTTGAGGCAGAGAAGCTGTCAGTCACTGACTCCAGGGAGAAAGATATTTATTTCTTCAATATGGGCAAAATTGCTGTTAAGCAGGCTATGTGTATGTCTGAACAGGTAGGGGGGATGCCCAAACCATTCCTATCATCGTAGAAAACAGACAAAAGTTTCACTTTATCAGACTGCAAGGAAGCAGTGTAAATTTCTGAGAAATTAGAATTATAGAATACTTTAAAACAAAATATAGTTTTGACTTTTAGGTTAACACTGTAGCAAAATATTGCAAAATTGAAGTCCGTTCAAGGCTCAATTTAATGGATAGAGAATTGAATTTGAAAAGGTAATAAAACGATTCTCACACAAAAGGTGCTGGGATTTTGCATCTGAATAACACAGTTTTGCTATCACCCAGAGCATCTTTTATTTATTTATTTATTTATTTATTTATTTATTTTTGCTGTACGCAGTCCTCTCACTGTTGCGGCCTCTCCCGCTGCGGAGCATAGGCTCCGGACGCACAGGCCCAGTGGTCATGGCCCACGGGCCCAGCCGCTCTGCGGCACGGGGGATCCTCCCGGACTGGGGCACGAACCCGCGTCCCCTGCATCGGCAGGCGGACTCCCAACCACTGCGCCACCAGGGAAGCCCCACCCAGAGCATCTTTTATCCTTTTTTTTTTTTTTTTTGTACATGGATCATCATAGCATCTTTATTTTTTTTATTTTTTAAACATCTTTATTGGAGTATAATTGCTTTACAATGGTGTGTTAGTTTCTGCTTTATAACAAAGTGAATCAGTTATACATATACATATGTTCCCATATCTCTTCCCTCTTGTGTCTCCCTCCCTCCCACCCTCCCTATCCCACCTCTCTCGGTGGTCACAAAGCACCGAGCTGATCTCCCTGTGCCATGCGGCTGCTTCCCACTAGCTATATATTTTATGTTTGGTAGTGTATATATGTCCATGCCACTCTCTCACTTTGTCACAGCTTACCCTTCCCCCTCCCTCTATCCTCAAGTCCATTCTCTAGTAGGTCTGTGTCTTTATTCCCGTCTTACCCCTAGGTTCTTCATGACCTTTTTTTTCTTTTTTTTTTTTCCTTAGGTTCCATATATATGTGTTAACATACGGTATTTGTTTTTCTCTTTCTGACTTACTTCACTCTGTATGACTGACTCTAGGTCCATCCACCTCACTACAAATAACTCAATTTCGTTTCTTTTTATGGCTGAGTAATATTCCATTGTATATATGTACCACATCTTCTTTATCCATTCATCCAATGATGGACACTTAGGTTGCTTCCATCTCCTGGCTATTGTAAATAGAGCTGCAATGAACATTTTGGTACATGACTCTTTTTGAATTATGGTTTTCTCAGGATATATGCCCAGTAGTGGGATTGCTGGGTCATATGGTAATTCTATTTGTAGTTTTTTAAGGAACCTCCATACTGTTCTCCATAGTGGCTGTATCAATTTACATTCCCACCAACAGTATATGAGGGTTCCCTTTTCTCCACACCCTCTCCAGCATTTATTGTTTCTAGATTTTTTGATGATGGCCATTCTGACTGATGTGAGATGATATCACATTGTAGTTTTGATTTGCATTTCTCTAATGATTAGTGATGTTGAGCATTCTTTCATGTGTTTGTTGGCAATCTGTATATCTTCTTTGGAGAAATGTCTATTTAGGTCTTCTGCCCATTTATCCTTCTTAAACCATGAAAAAGAACCTTGGCCTTTTGCTCTTCACTTCTCTTTAGCATCATGACTATGCATAATACGTCATCTGTACAACAGTTGTGCATAAGCAGTGAGCAGGAAGATATTTTGGGTTTGACCCATTTTCTTGAGAGAATTGTTCTATTCTAGGTTCTTTGGTTATGAGGAACAGGAACCCAGTCAAATGGTTCAAGAAAAAAGGGGTTATTTCAGATGAGCAGAATCTCATGTGTATAAAATACAGGAACAATAGCCAGTCTTACAACAAGTGTCAGAGTGCTATTTTCTTTCTATTTTTATTATATAAATTACTTTTAATAAGTGGTCCAAGGTGAACTGGAGGAGGTCAGATGAGGTCAGTCAAAGCTGGATCATGTAAGGTGGTCAGGATGTGAAAAGGGATAATTTAGTGGCCATAAGTGACAAAGGAATAAAACACTCAATTGAACTGAGCTGATTGGATTCTCTCTCAAAAATGTGACCTGAGACACCAGTTAGTTTGTGGCTGGCTCCTGGAATACTGATAACATCTAATATTTGTCAGGAGCTTAGTGTCCTAAGCTATTGTTCTAGGCTTTTTTCATGTTCTAACTCATTTATCCTCAAAACTATATGCTATGGATTATTTTACAGATGAAAAACTTGAGGTACTGAAAAGTAAAATAACGTGCAGAAATTGACAAAGGATGTAGCAGAGCTGGTATTGAACCCAGGCAGTCTGACTTCAGAGCCCATACTCCTAGCCACTACATAACACTGCCTTCTGGAGCTGGTTCTGTGGCAAGCTGAAACCACATCAAGTCAAAGGTTAAGGGTAAGGGGGGCAGAAATCATGAGTCAGCAGAAACAGCATGTGGAAAAGAGCGTGGAGCAGTTGATCATGGCAGTACCCCCACTGCCTAGATTGAACAAGTCTTAGTACACAGCAGGCGCTTATGAAATATGCACTGAATAAGTGAATGAATGTTTTCAGCAGGCACTGTGGGTGTGACATATCCCCTGAGAATATTGTGTGTGCGGGGCAGGAATCTCCAAATAATTTATTTTCATCTGCTTCTTTTTTAAAAGAAATTTATTTTCTTCATTTTTTGGCTGCATCGGGTCTTAGTTGCGGCACACGGGGTCTTTGTTGAGGCGTGCGGGATCTTAATTGAGGTGCGTGGGCTCTGTTTTGGCGCGCGGGCTTCTCTCTAGTTGTGGTGTGCAGGTTTTCTCTCTCTAGTTGTGGTGTGCGGGCTGCAGAGTGTGGGCTCTGTGGTTTGCAGTACGTGGGCTCTCTGGTTGAGGCGCAAGAGCTCAGTAGGTGTGGCACGTGGGTTTAGCTGCCCCACCACATGTGGGATCTTAGTTCCCCGACCAAGGATTAAACGCATGTACCCTGCATTGGAAGGTGGATTCTTTACCACCAGACCACTGGCGAAGTCCCTAATCTGCTCCTTTAAAAATTAATTAAATTATACATATAGTACACGAGGACATTGTCATTTTTTTTTAAAGTAAAGCTCTAGGATAAAGGAAAGGATAAAGTACTTTAGGATCACCTCCCCATCCTTGTGCCCTCCTTTCCACTTCCCAGAGATTGTCCAGATTTTGATACATTTACATATGTATATAGAATAAATTAGAAATATAAAGTATTATTCTGTAATGTTAAGATATTTACATAATAAGTATCATAGTGTTTTATATTTTCTTTCCTCTTATCTTAAAGATCCAGCCATATTGTTATGACATTCGAATGGTTTCTGAACTACTCACTATTATAAATTATTATGTGTGTGTGTGTGTCCTTTTACACGTGCATTTCTATTGTTTACGGAAAAGTGAAAATGGCTGAGTCCTTGGTTACAAACATTTTTTAATAGATAGAGCTACGTGGCTTTCCATATCCTTGAGATTATTTATTATTCAACTTCTTAATTGTAGTGTGATATGTAAATAGTTGAATCTCAATATTGTGTTTTTTTTTTTTTTCGGTACGCGGGCCTCTCCCGTTGCGGAGCACAGGCTCCGGACGCGCAGGCCCAGTGGCCATGGCTCACGGGACCAGCCGCTCCGCGGCATGTGGGATCTTCCCGGACCGGGGCACGAACCCGTGTCCCCTGCATCGGCAGGCGGACTCTCAACCACTGCGCCACCAGGGAAGCCCTTAATATTGTTTGAACTTCTAGTTACATGTCAGTTTCATCATCTTCTCACATATTTATTGGTCATTAATACTTTCTTTTGTCATATGTTTTGCCTACTTTGGTTTGTTTCTTTTTTAAATTGATTTACAGAAGTTCTTTATATAGTTTCACAATGATCTTTCAGAGGATTTTTAATACACACACAACCTTATTACTTCTGAAATTTCTAAGTTAGAAAGGAATTGAAGTGGTATCTGAGATATTACCTAGTGCAATGACTCTAAACTAGGATGGGTGTGGTAGAACGGTAGTGGGTTTATCTAAGTCACTTGTGAAGCTCTTTTACATTATACCCTCCTTTTCTTCTGGAAGAATTCTGGAATGCTGGCCATGTTACAGTAGCAAGGGGAGTGGGGAGTTGGGGTGAGTAAGCACTTGTGCGTTTTGATAAACTACTTTCCCAGAGGATTCTGATTGGTAACCCCCGTCATTCCCCCAAACACATAACTAGTTGAAGACAAAACCAGCATTTGATGCAAAAACTCCCACTAGTTTTAGTCAAGTCTTTTCCTAATTGCACCAAGCTATTTTGCTTTGCCCAGACAATTCATTTTGATGGAGTCTCCATGATACTTATTGGGTCCAGACGGAAACTATCTTCTTCGATTTACTTAAACTCTGCTCTGGGAGCTCCCTTGCTTTCTTCTCCTTCACTTAAAAACAAATAAGCAAACAAATTAATGAACAGACAACAACACAAACTAAAAAAACTTTAGGCAGAGGGGACTAATTATTTACTAAAAATTCATGTTCCCTTTTCATGGCCTGGGTCTATTGCTGGTTTTCAGCTTCTCATCCAGGTGTTATATTTCTTAGACCTTTTTGCATCCAGGTAGGGCCATGTAACTAGTTCTGACCAGTGTGAATGGAAGTGATGTATATCATTTTAGGGTTGGAGTGGAGGCTTCTGCACTCTTATTCACCTTCTCCTCCTGTATTCAGACAACCTTTAAGACCTTATGCCTAGATGATGGTAGAGCTCCAGTTAAGGACACTGCATCTTTGCATAACCTCATGGAGGAGAGTTGGCTGACAAAAATATTGAACTGTTAATCAGACAAAAATATTGAACTGTTATTCAAGGTGAAATCATGTTCTATTGTGTTTAGCCACTAAAATTTTGGGAATATTTGTTATAGTGGTTAGGCTTCCTCTAGCTAACACACTCATTAATGAACTATTTGGTCATCAACCACCAATGAAACAACTGTCCTCTTCTCCATGGCTAATCAGATGGGTGGTCATCTGTCACAAGAACTAACCAATCATTGATAAGATGCCTAGTACAAAAACTCTGCTCAAGTAGAGGTGATGCTCACCAATAAAATTCTACTGTATTGAGCATTTGAAAATGAGATATATTCAGAGTTGACATTTGGCTGTGGGAACAGAAGCAAAAAGAGACATTGAGAGACCTGAGGTAGGAGACAAAGTTATGAACAATCATATTATGAAGCATATTAATGTGGAGGAAGTTGGTCAGTAGCAAGAGTAGCAAAATCAGGGGCAAAGAGGACTGAGTCATAATAGCATGTGTTCTACTGCCTCTTGCTGCTGAGGGGCAGTGGGATAACGTAAGCCTGGGAATATGTTGGAGCATTTTAGTTTATGAACAGCATTCCATCCTCTGTGAAGTTCAAACTCTGTGTAGGGTTTCTGTGTGATTCCTGTTTTCTCTTTTTCCATGTGTTTCCTTACAACAAATCTACTTTCCTTGAGGTAGTCTGAGTGAGTTTCTAGCAACCAAGCTTGCAGTCAGAAAAGACCAACAAATTGTTATTCTAAGTTTTCATTAATTAGTATGTGTTAGATTTGTAATAAAATTAAACATTGAAATATTAGTTTAAAAAGTAGATATTGCTGTTATGATAGATTTTTGACACATTATATGGTTATAAAATTATGTGCAGTTTATTATGTTTTGGCCTTTAATTTTTTCAACAAACATATATTAAGTACTTATTATTTGCCAGATAGTTTTTGTTAATAGAACAGAAAAGAGAGTGAGAGTCAAGATTAGATTTGAGTCATTCCATTTCTAATTTCAGTTATTCTCGCAATATATTTCTTATTCATTATGTCCATACTTGATCTGGGATCATACACACATTTGTCTATATTTGTCTTAGGATTGGTCCTCCAGAAGCTGTACTTTCAAGATGTACTCCCAGGATGCTCTCCTGGCTTCTCCTGGTACATATTAACCATGTCCTGCAACTCTTTCAGTGAGTTTCTTTCTTTCTCCCTTTAGCAAGTTTCTTTCTCCCCTTAGCAAGGCCCTGCTAAGCTTTGACTCTGTTATTGTCTTTACTAGAAAGGAGAAATGGGCCAGATCCTGAGGAAGGCATGTATTGTCTTGTGAAGTGTCTGGCTCAGTTGAGGCCTCTGCATGGTCTTCAGGCAGTGCAGTGGGGTCTTCCATTCTCTAACAAGGGGGAATGGGCTTCTTATGCAGGCCCAGAGGGTTCTGGGGTGTCTGAGAGCTCAAAGTTCTTGAGTGGATATCCCTACCCTTAGACTCCTTGGATGGGTCCCACTCCTTTCCTGATTGTATAGAAGACTTGCCAGGCTGTAAATTCAACCTTATCAAAAATTCTCTACTCTTATAATTAGGTTCTAGGCCTGATCTTCAGCATGGTCTGTCCTGTGATTGTAGGAGAAGAGCATTTCCATAAACATTGCCCTGGGAGTCTTCTGACTTTCACATTTTACCTTAAGTGGCTAATTGGCTGAATTGAGCCTGTCATTTTCTCTCTTCAGTGCATCAATATCACTGAACAATAATCAAATCTCCCAGTCCTGATAATTACTATTTCTTCCATATCTCACAAATGCCAATGATATCACAGAGGCCATTGCATCCCTTCAGCAGTAATCTGTTCCAAGTCACCACAGGTGAAATCCTTGGCAATTGCCATGTTGCAGCACACCAGAAGGCTTTAGTACTCACTTAACCCAGAGATGGAGTCCTTGTTGCCATCTGGCAGGGGAGTGATCCAACTTCAGAATCACATCCCAGTGCTGTTGGCTTCTCTTTCTCTGCCCAACCATTGATTTTGGTGGGCTGGGGAGTGAATAGTTGGTGAGAAATTACAGCCAGCTTAGCTTTGAAAGGAAGGTAAGAAGTAGGGTGGGAGATAGAAGGGATATGAGGAGCAGGGCCTGGAAGAAAACTAATTAGGTTTTATAGCAGAAAGAAAACAGCCAGTAGAGGAAACGGGGTGAAAACACAAGAGCCTGAGCTAGTGAGAGTAGATGGAGTACTTCTCTTGAGATGGGAGGGAGGAAAGGAAAGAAATACATACAGATAAGTGTGTCAGTGTTAATAGTATAAAGAATTGAGCCCTTTCTATGTGCTTGGCACAGTTCTAAATGTATGGGTAGAAATTAGAACAGCAGAAGACAATTTTAAAAAGTTTTCCATCAGGTCTTTGATATCATTTAGTATAGTAAAATGGGAGAAAATAACTCAAGTGTTAAAACATAATTTTCTTGCTATTAAGCCCCATTTCCTTCTGTACTTTTCTTAAAATAGTTGGATTTATATTTTTAATTTTTTATAGCTAAATATTAGAAAACACCACTCATTGCATAAGGTTCCTATTGTTTCAATCTTTTCTCTTCGTCATTATCCCTTTACTTTAGATTTAATGGGCAGACCTAAAAAAAAAATTGTCTAGTATACTGCACATTGTGTATGGAACGTGAATGAAGAGCTGTGCACATTTCTTTTTTTCATAAGACATCTTGATTTGATGGCTCAGTAGGCAGCAATTTATTGCAGTAGTTTCAGCAGAGATCTTAAAAAAAAGTGAGGCTTTGCCCTGAATGAAAAGGGCAAAGTTAACAAGCAGCTATATAGTGTCTCACCACTGCAAATAAAGGTGGAAGGATGCAAGAGATAATGTAATGAGACATGTTCAGTTTGAGAGGTCTTTGGAGTATTCTGCTGTGATGGATACTGTGCAGGATCTTGTCATTCCCTATATCCCTTTGTAATGCCTTTTAACTAAGGTCTATGAAAAGCTCTCTATTACATATTCAACTTCTTTATTTGGTGAATGAATAATCTCATGATCATTGCAGTTGAACTACTGCAAGTATGAAACTTTTTTCCACTAATAAAAACAAAGCTTATGAGTCAACTGCTAGGACTTTGCTTTCAATCGTACCCAGCAACATTATTCAGATGGTACTGCTTTAAGTTGGTGGAGGCTTGTAAACTTTCACTGTACAAGCTGCTTTTCTTTGCAAATAGCAATGGTAGCCATTTTTGGCACATTGAAAAGAGATAGGCTAGGCAGCAGCACTTGACCTTAGGATAATTGAGCTTCTTATTTCAAGTAACTTTAAGTAATGAGTTAATAAAACAGAACCAGTGAGATCTGCATTCTGTTGTTAATGTTATCAATGATTTAAAAAATCAGTCCATTCTTTGGACTAAAAACTTATCATGTATCATATCTTAATATAAAGCCAGCCAATTTTGAACCCTGTCGGAGGAGGTTCAGTTGCTGCATAATTTCTTATAAAGTTGTTTTACCTGCAGCATTGACTCTGGGGATAGCATTAGAGTAAGGTTTCAGTTTATTTCCTTTTGTTTAATCAATAGATGAAAAAACTGCTATAAACAACTGTATAAGGGAAATCATTTAACATGGTTTGAAAGTGTGTTCCCAAATCTAATGATTAATAGAACTAGGGCATAGGTCTTTTGCTAAGAAACTTGCAAGTCTGCTGCTAGGAATTTTTCTTTTAACTTGTCTGGAATACCCACTAAGACTAAAGACCATAAAAAGAATTTAGCTCACAGAAAGGTTTATGTCATTCATTTTTAGCCAGTCATTTAGAAGCAATCAACTGGGATGGTACTTAACTATAATCACTTAAAATTTTCATCATGTTACTTTCTTTTAATTTAATGATTTGATGTTAGTATGCTTATGGTAGCTTTTAATGAGATAAATGATTGGGGAATGTACTGTCCAATCCTATCTCGGCTGCAAATGGCAAAAAATCAGTGAAGATAGTTTAAGTGATCCTGGGAATATGGCAGCAAGTGAAGGCATTTGTTGTAAATATCTCCAGGTTCCCACATAAAAATAGACGGAGGATCTAGACTGTAAAACTAAAAATCTAATGACAGCATTTACCACAAAATTATATGATAAGCTATCCCCACAAATACAAAAGACAGTAAATGATACCTAAGATCTGTACAGTGTTAACATCTATGTGGGAAAGTGCAGAAGGCAGCCACAGAGCATCTGGCAGTGAACAGAAGAACCAAAATCCACAGGAATTCACTGTAAAGTGCAGCAGACCAATTAGAGAACAGCAGTTAAAACTGAGAGGGGTTTTGTCCCATCCAATATTGGGTGAGTGGAGGATCTATGGTAAGTACTGAGGGGTCTGGAACAGTCTAGCCCCTAGATTCACTCTTGAAACTGACCTGCAAGAATTCTCCTCCAGAATAGGCCTTGCTCTGAGAGGCTTCTTGGAATAGAATCAAAACAAGTCAAGCAGCATAGAGAATTGAGACAAGGAAAAAGAAGGTCTAGAAAAATGTGGAGGAGAGGAACAGAGACAGGAAGTGTGAGAAAGCAAGTCACAATATTTCTGAATACTGCCAAGGAACATCAGAAGAGGGACCTTGGGAAGTTAGACAAGCTACCCCAAATGTATATCTTTCTAAAGGTTCAGGAAATCTGATTTCACATGAAATGAATGACCAAAAATTATCAAGGTCAAATTTCATACAAAGTTATTAGATGGAAAAAAAAAAGCAGAATAACATTTCTAAAAAAACAAAAGCAGATCAGAATGATAAGCTCACAGAATAGAGTTAAAACCTTAACCATCTATTGAAAAACACAACATCAAGAAAAGAAATGACAGGAAAGAATAAAAGAATCAGAACTTTAAAAACTCAGAAATGAGGATATGGTGAAAGAATTATGTAAGAATTAGAAATGAAATGAACTTTTTTGGTTTGTTTTCAGAAATGAAGACTAAACTAGAAGGAACACAAAAGCAAAAACACAACAGATAGTGCCTTAAGGGAAAGGGGTTATAAAGAAGGACATTTTTAAAAAATCTTAAAGAAATAAGAAAAGAGAAAGAGACAGTTATTGAAAATGGGGAAAGAAGATCTGACATACAGATAAAAGGAGTCCCTGAAAAAGAAAACTAAAGTGAGGGAACAGAATGATTACTAAGAACTATAATTCTAGAAAACTCTATTGAAATAAATAAAAGTAAAAAAGATTTGAGACTTCATATGAAAAGAGTGGTCCATCTACCTGAGAATATTGACCACAAATGACCAATAAGAAGACATATTCTAGAAAAATTACTGGACCTTAATTTAAAAATCAAAACAAAATCTTTGTGTTTTGAAGTAAAATAGCTAATGGCTAATAAAGGAAATCCTTAGATTTTCATCACATTTTCAACAGTATTACTTTATGCAAGAGAAATTAAAATAACATATTTAAGATATCCAAAGGAAAAAAATTAGCTTAGGATTTTATATCCAGGGAAACTAACATTAAATATAAAAGATACAAAGTATTGTTGTCATGCAAGAGCTCTGAGTTCTTTTATTTCCATGAGCCCTTCTAGAAGAATCTACAGGAGATTGCTACTTCAGAAATCAAAGACATAGAGAGACAATGACAAAAGTGTTAATGGTGAGGATTAAACATGTGGTTTACTTGTAAAACTAATGCTAAATAAGGGTTAAAGGAAAAAGTATTGATAGTAGTTTTGGGTGTAGGGTGTATTCTCTAAACAATGTAGATAAAATACACCTATAAAGATGAATGGAAGAATGAGGAGAGCACATCTAATATTTTTAAATGGTGTTTACAATTATCGGTGGTTGGTATTGGTATTTTGAGACTATTGAGTGTGCAATTTGGGATAAAGTAAATGAATAATTATGGGATATTCTAATTCTTTTATGCCCAGTGTCCTTGAGAACCAGGATACTCTGTGTGGGGGAGACCGTATACAGATGTAATATAGAAAAGATTAAGTAAAAAACAAAATAAAACAAAACTCTGTAGTCTTGAATTTGAATAGAAAATGTAAGCATGACTCATGAATAAGAAGAGGAAGCAAGACTGGGACCTGATGAGGTCTAGAAACAATGACCAGTTCAGTAGTAATGCATATGCCTAATGCCAAAGATGGTCTTGAAACAGTATTTCCCACTAATAGAAACCAGGGAGAGATGGCTACTTCTAAGATGGGATGTGAGCCTCAATAGCTGCTTATGTCCTAATAAAAAGAGACAACCAGGCATTGTGTATCACCTGATTAAAACAACAACAACAGGGCTTCCCTGGTGGCGCAGTGGTTGAGAGTTCGCCTGCCGATGCAGGGGACGCGGGTTCGTGCCCCGGTCCGGGAAGATCCCACATGCCGCGGAGCGGCTGGGCCCGTGAGCCATGGCCGCTGAGCCTGCGCGTCCGGAGCCTGTGCTCTGCAGCGGGAGAGGTCACAACAGTGAGAGGCCCGCGTACAGCAAAACAACAACAACAACAACAAAACCCCAAAACCCCCATACGCTTATAGTCTTTCCAAAGGCATTGAACTCAAGTCTGATCAAGCCTCTGGATTGAGCTGCCAATTTCTGGAAATTGGAGAATGGAGGATTATGTTGAACTGCACCATGAATGTGCAATCAGCAACTTCAGATTGGCAAACTAGACAGGTCAAATATCTTGGGTTATTCACAGATCAGTTTTAAAGCTAAAAAAAGGGGGTGGAGATAACATGTAGATTAAAGGGAGTAATGATAATAAATTTTAATGGACAAAAATGAACTGTAGTGGCTTGGGATGCACCTCTAGGTGGCAAAACTATGAAGAATTGTGAGGAAGTGATTACTGTAAAAGTCAGGATAGTGGTGACTTTTTATGAGTGGGGGAAAGAGACCTTTGAGATAGGGATAGGACATATGGAGGAACTTCTGCAATCAGTGGCAAAGCTTTATTTTTTGACTTGGATGGTGATTTCAAGAGTGGTGTTTTATGTGACTTTTCATGTTTTCTCCTGATGATCAACAATGTTGCACATCTTTTCCTTTATCTATTGACCCTCTGTATGTCTTCTTTGGAAAGCTGTTTATTCAGAGTTTCTGCCCATTTTTAAATTGGATTGTTTGTTTTCTTGCTGTTTACATGTATGTGTTTTTATATACTTTGGATATTAGACCCTTATTAGATATATGATTTGCAATACTTTTCTCCCATTCAGTAGGTTGCCTTTTAATTTTGGTGATGGTTTCCTTTGCTGTGCAGAGCTTTTTAGTTTAATGTAGTCCCATTTGTTAGTTTTTGCTTTTGTTGCTTGTGCTTTGCATATCATATCCATAAAATCATTTCCAAGGCCAAGGTCAAGAAGATTTTCTCCTGTGTTTTTTTCTAGAAGTTTTATGGTTTCAGGTCTTATGTTCAAGTCTTTACTCCATTTTGAGCTAATTTTTGTGTATGGTGTAAAATAGTGGTCCAGTTTCATTCTTTTGTATGTGGCTATCCAGTTTTCCCAACACCATTTATTGAAGAGACTTTCCTTTTCCCATTGTGTATTTTGACTCCTTTATCATAAGTTAATTGACCATATATGTGTGGGTTTATTTCTGGGCTCTCTATTCTGTTCCATTGATCTATGTGTCTGTTTTTATGCCAATACCATACTGTTTTATTTACTATAGGTTCAAAATATAGTTTAAAATTAGGCCATGTGATTTGTTTTTCTCTCTCAAGATTGCTTTGGCTATGCAAACATTTTAATTGAAGGAATTATTAGAAGTATAATAATAAATGAGTTGATTATCCAGTTATATCAACTGGCTGGGTTATTATATCTGGGTTATTATGCATATTATATAATATATGAAAATGATAATAATAATAAATAAAATAATAGCTTATTTTTATACAGCACTGTGGCATGCCAGGCAGTGTTCTAAGTGTTTTACTAGGCACTATTATTATTCCCACTTTTTAGAAAGTGATTTTGAGGTGTAGAGAGGTTATATGCTTGCTCAGTGACACAGTTAGGAAGTAGGAGAAATAGGATGTACATGTAGGCAGCTTAACTCTAGAATCACTTTGTTTATTTCAAAAAGTAAATATTTCAATATTTGTTAGAGATGTTGTGATGATAATAGACATTAAATGAATTCCTATATCAATAAGTTATTCAATCCTGAACCTTTGCTTCTCAAAATTTTCTTTGTCTTGATTCCTGACAGAAAAGTGAATCTTGATTTGAATTTTTAAAAACATTGTTTTGATTTGGATTTGAGGTAAAGCCATGAGCAGAAGAGAAGCAGGAGCAGAAATTCCAATTTATAAAGATATTTCAAGAAATAATTTTACAAATCCTATTCTGCCCATATCAACCGTGGTACATTCCAAAGGTTAGTTGGCAGCATTTAAATGCCAACTTGATATGCATATATATAATATATTTTTGGGGAGTAGGAACCAGTATTTTAAAATACATATCAAGGACCTATCATTTTATCTTTATGCACCTATATTCATATGCATATGGAATATCCAATGAATTAAAATCTTCACTGGCAGTTAATTTATTTTGTCCATTGTGTGCAAGGCATTTAAGTATATCTTGGGAAAAAAGCCCCAGCAGGAGCACAGCAGGATCGCAATATGAACATACTAACTTGGGTGGTGGATAAGTTAGAACTCTCTTAGTTGCATTTGGCAAAAACACAATTCAGTATAAAATAAAAGGGTGCTTTTTGCGGGGGAAAGATTCTGAGGTGCACTCAAAAGAGGAATGAATGATCAAAGAAGGACTGGGGGTCAACCAATCCTCATGAAAAATAGGATTTGGATTGTTGGAAATTTATATCTCCTATCTATACCACTCAGTTAATCTGCATCAGTATTTTTCTCTCATCAAACCAGATTCCTTTCATTGTTCTGGTTCATAGGGCTACTAACAGCTTCCAAAATTAATGTATTAAAGCTTCAGGTGCTACAAAGAGGTAAGCTGAATCTCTTGGAAAAGGACTAATTGACCCAGCTTGGGTCAGCTCCTGGACCCATCAAAGGTGGCAGAGTAGTTCCTGTAGAAACCAAAAGGATGGAATATGAGAAGGGACAGTTCCTAGAAGAACATATTTGGAATGATATTCTCAGAAGAATGGGATGGAGCCAGAAAATAAGAGTTGTTCACTATAGAAATGGAAAATAAACAACATTTTATGCCAGTTTTGACAAAAGCACTACTGTCACTCTAGATATGATTTTTCTCTGCTTTATTAAGGTATAATTTACATAAAGTAAAATTCAACATTTAATTGTATAAGGTTGTTGAATCTTAACAAATGGTTATATTTGTGTAACAACCACCACAATAATGATGTAGATTATTTCCAGCACCCCAAACTTTCTGTAGTGCCCCTTTGCAGTCAGTTTCCTCCTCTAAGTGGTTGAGTGCATTGGCCTAAGTTGTTTATAATTTTACTTTATTATTCTTTTAATATCTGGAATTTCTTGAGTGATACTCCCTTTGTCATTCCTGATATTGGAAAATTGTATCTTTTCCTTTTTTTTTTGATCAGTCTGACTAGAGATTTATCAGTCTTGATATTTTCAGTGAATCAACTTCAAATTATAACATTAAAAATAAATAAAGGGACTTCCCTGGTAGCGCAGTTGTTAAGAATCCGCCTGCAAATGCAGGGGACACAGGTTCAAGCCCTGGTCCAGGAAGATCCCTCATGCCGGAGAGCAACTAAGCCCGTGCACCGCAACTACTGAGCCTGCACTCTAGAGCCTGTGAGCCACAACTACTGAGCTCACGTGCCACAACTACTAAAGCCCACGTGCCTAGAGCCTGTGCTTCACAACAAGAGAAGCCACTGCAATGAGAGGCCTGCGCACCGCAATGATGAGTAGCCCCCTCTTGCGGCAACTAGAGAAAGCCTGGCTGCAGCAATGAAGATCCCAACACAGCCAAAAATAAATAAATTAAAAAATAAATTTATTTAAAAATAAATAAATTAAAAACTTTAAAAATCTTAAAATTTTTTTAAATCAAAAAATTTTTAGTTTAAACTTTTGAAATTAAATTGTAATAGAAATATAGAAAATTCTGAATTAAAACATTCATAGCATGATGACTGAAAAGATACCATGATAAATTATAATTTATTATTTTTTCTCCTTCATATCTCTATAAATCAACACAAGACTGTTATCTTCAAAGTTATTTTTCTACTTGTTCAATATACCATTTGCTAATATTATATTTATAAAATACAAAAAACAGAGTTCCACAGCTTCATCCTATATATCTGGCAAACTTAACTTTTTGAAATGTTCACACTTTTGTTGCTACAATCATCCATAGAAGTGAAACATTTCCTCTTCTTGTCCAAAATATTGCATGTCTCCCTCTTTAAATTTTAAGACAAGCTTAGTTGACTCCCTCAAAAAACTATGCCACAAATAATTCAACTTTCTTTTCAAACCTCTCACAAAATCTTTGACTCAGGTCATTTTTTGGAAATCCTTCTCACAGTGGTGTGTGAATGTGTATGCATATGTTTGTGTGTATGTGCGTATGTGCATATGTATAAAATTGAAAAATTGAAGAAACAAGGATTTCCCCCACTAGATAGCCTCAGATATACCATTACGGAGAATATAAAAGATTCTTGTAAGAGCTCTTGCAAGTAGTAATAGCAAGGTATTACTTAGGCCTTTAGGATTAAGGGAAGACAGATATTTAGAGATTATCACTTTTAGTAATAAGGCCCTTGGCTGACCAATGAGAGAGTAGAGTGAAAGGAATAAATATGATTCTGTATAATAATGTAAATCAGAAACTCTATTGCGGAGGGGGGGGAGTTTTAAATGAAGAAAACTCTTTTTCCCCCTCCATATAGGATTAGAATGTTTTGTCTTTAAAAATTAATCTTTTCCTTTGAAAGATGTGTTTATATGTGTTGTGTTGTGTGTGTGTATATCTGTGTGTAACTTGCACTGGGAGGGAACTGCATAGAAAACCAATCCTGGAGAGCCCAAACTGATCCTGGACTGTTTTGGGGGACTTGGGTTGTCGAAGATCATCATGAATTGTCCTGTTGGAGCAACAGGACTTTTTAATGGATTCACTGGGAAAAATGAACATCTTGAAAGAAAAGAATGGATCATAGAATGAGATTACATCCTGTAGGTGTTAGGTGGAAGTTTCCTGAAAGACCACATAACAAAGGAGCAAGACAGAGAACTGAGGACTTGAGTGTGTGACATCTTGCATACATTTTCCTGGATATTATGGGAGAAGTCATGGTTAGCATTCACTTAAAATAGTTTCAACATCTATATCTGAATTTCCTTTAATTAACCAAACTCCAGTAAATTCTGATTCGTTTATACAGTTGTGTGTAGTGAATTTGTGGAGAATAAATGAATGGGCTCAGTTGGAAGTATGGTATGCCTGTCATTCAGCCAGGGCTGGGGTCCATGCAGATAGAGTAGCAGCTCCCAAGGATGCTGTGTTCAGGAATTCCTAGGCAGCAAGAAAGTGAGCAGTGGTTCATGGCATAGCTGTCATCACAGGTGGGTACATGACCCATTTCAGGGTGGACAACTCATGAGGGCTATAAGAATATCATCCTCTTTGGTCATTTTCTTTTCAGGCATGGATTGGTGAAGAGCAGGGGGTGGGAATCTTCCCTCTTCACACACACACACACACAGACACACACACACAGACACACTTTTATTGAACTATGTGCCATAGTGTTTATCCCTTCTATTGGATTGTAAAATTCTTAAAGACATAGCCTGTATCTTTTATTTAATATGCAATACAAATACTTTATACAGTTCTATATATTCTGAGGTACCTTAATAAATACCTATTGAAAGACTGTTCTTTGAGGAGCTGCTTAGGTCATATCACTTCAGGATTTCCTTTCCTTTCCTCCCTTCCTCCCTTCCTTCCTCCGTCCCTCCCTCCTTCCTACCATTTTCCCTTTTCTCTTTCCCCTTCTCTTCTCTCTCTCTCTCTCTCTTTTTTTTCTAACCTCTCTGCTTAGGAGAATTTTATGTTGCTTTAGACCATGTTTTACAGAATTAGCTTAGTATTTCTTTTTTGAATTCTACGTCCTAGTAAAGGGTAGCATTTAAAAAGTATTTTTCCAAAGGTTGCCGTTATGTTATTTTCGAGTTCATCTCTTGATTCAAGTAAGTTGAATTACCTTTAAATATGCTATTATTTGATAACTGCCAAAGGTATTGAAAGGTCTTAAAATTATAGCCCAGTGTACTCTTTCGCCTGATATTATACCAATGTTAATCCACAGAAAGTCAGAGGGTTTCCATGTGTAAATTTGATTTTAAATGAAGTTTTATTGAATCCACCCCACTCAAAATTTCTTAACTTATAAAACACCATATGAATCTGTTTCCCTTGGAAAAAAAATAAAAACAGTACTCTGAACGGAAAGAAATTGATTCTATTGTTCAGCATCTTATTTGTACCCTCTGTGTTATCATGAACTACAGTATTTGTTACTTATATGATTTGCACCTTTTGTGATGTAAAATCTTTTCAAGGTAAAATTTACAAATATATAGCATTTTCAATATAATAGTATTGATATCTTTATCAACACTTTCCTTTATAAAATATATATTTATATAGTTGGTGAAGGCACAAAGAAAAGTGGGAAAAATTCCTTCCTCAGTGCTGGCTCAGTAACAGTGGTGGATAAGGTGAAGGCAATGGTATAATATCAAGTTCAGAGTTCTGCAAGTTACTAAAGTATTCATCCCTGTTAAAGGGAATTTCAGTCCGTTATTGCCCATCACCTGCAGGTTAGGGAGCTATTTCTTGGTTCCTGGCCATGTGTGTGCGGTTTCTGTATGTGGGTGGAGAAAAACTTGGTGGGAACGATCCCTCGGTTGGCTGCAAGCAATGGGGAGTCGTTACCTTTCTTGGAGAGGAATGAGAGAGGGGACTCCATGGAAAGGGAATTGCTCTCCTGGAATACGTGTCTCACTCTGATAATTAACTCTGTGAAAAAAAAGTCCGCTACTGGAATACTCACCCATATAATCCATCCATCCATTCATTTATCCATTTTCTTATTCATTCACACATCCAGATTCTGGCAAATTGTACGAAGCTTTTTTACGGTTAATCCCCAGAATGAGTTGTCATCTAAGGTTGGTTGTGTTCTGCGTTTCCCTTCTTGCAAATGTCAAGGACTTGATTTCCTTTCATTTTAATATTTAAAAATATATTTCTTTAAAATTTTGAAAGAAATACATGTTTAATACCAAAGAAATGTAGAATAATTTGAAGAATATTGAGAAAAATCTAGGAAAAAGAATTTACTGCAGCTCCACTGCACAAATAGAAAAAACAATGCTAACTTTTTTAGTCTCTCCTTTTTAATATGCTGAAAAGTTGCAGTCATACTAACTTCATCATCACAAGGGCACAAATAATAAATTGGTAGTATATCAGCTTTTGTTTTAGGCTCCATATCCTTGGGATCCCATGTAAGGACACATAGCTAATTTAAGCAGAAGAATAATTCACTGAAGATATCAGGTAGCTCATAGAATATCTTAGAGAGGCAGAGAATCAGACTCGGATGCTACACAGTTGGAAATAACACCCATGTCATGCTATAGATTTGCTCTCTTAGAGACCCCATGGCTGCCTCTAGGCACAGATAGTGCAACGTCTATTACTAAACCTCTGTCACTGCTACTTCTGACAGCTAAATGTGGCTGCTCTCACCTTACTAGGACAGATCCTGTGAGATGCCTGTTTCTTCATATTGCATCTGAATTGAAGATTTGCAATACTGATTCTGAGTGTCATAGCCAAATCCTAGGCCTTTACCCTGACTGCAGGGGAAACTGGAAAAATGAGTTCCTGGCATGGACTCAGAATATGGCAAATTCTCCAAACATAAGAAGAGATTTAAAACGCACTAGTGACCCCTAAGCATGAAAAATGCCCACTAAATTTTTCCCCTGCCTGTGCAACATTAATATACCCTCTTTTTTTTGAACTTCCAAATAAGATTAACAATAGCTACAGACAAACGCTCCAACCTAATTTAATCCAACAGACTTGAACAAATGAAACCTGATGCACCCTTTCTCTAAAAGCAAGACAACATAAAATCTCATTGGTCTTTGCATCCAGTTCCATGTCCAGTGTCCTTAGCTTATAGTAGTTCTCCTGTAGTTTCATTATGATCCTATCGTGATATTCTATAACATATGGACTAAATTATGAAGTAAAACCCAGCAATAAAATAAAATAAACACACCAGTGAAAATGGAAATGTTACAAAGTCCACACATGGTTTATGCATTTTACTCAAATGTTCTCAGATGTTCAAAATAAAATAAAATAAAATTAACCACCAATAGTAACAACACCTATTTTGTTTTTTCAGTATCACCATTCAAGTGTGAGACTAAGCCTTCTTCATACCCAGAATCTAAACATTGTTCGCAATCAGTTTTGGCATATGGTATCCTGGTGATGCACACGAATTTCTCCTGCCTTTCAATGTACTATGATATATTTCATAAGAGTTAGAAATGTTTACTTCCTTTAATTGAAGTCCTGGTGTGGTGTGTGACTATCTTCTACATTAAAAAAATGACTTCTATTTTACTGCTGCATCATGTGCAAGTTGAAGGTAGTGTGACAGCAATTAGGGATCCAATTAAAATTAAAAATGTTGTGGTGCTAGTAATACCAAAAAATTCAACTGAGGGTGATAATCAGAAAAAAACATTTATCACACGCATGGCTTAGGGCATGTATTGGGAGTATTTTAATTTATCCTCTGAGTGATAATAGGCAAATATCCTTTGGAACTAGATTATATGATCCATGCTGATTTTATATAGTCTAAAATGTGGAAAGCATACATTTTAGTATAACACAAACAGGTAACTAAGGTGTCATAGCTCTGAAATGAACAAATGTTAGTATGTCTCACCCATCCTTACCCCTACCAAAACTTCCTTTTAGAATAAAAGGTCCAAAAGCCCACATGGAGCTTAATTTTTAAAATAAAGGCTATTCTCCTCATGAAAATAGACTATTATGGCCCAAAAGAAAGATTAAAGGAGTGTGTGACCTCTATCGATCCATGCTTATGTAGCAGTTGAACTAAACAAAGTTCGTGGAGAAGTAGCACTGAGCAGTGGAAAGAGGGAGGCCCCCAGGGTGGGAGAGACCTGCATCTCCATCCTGGCCCCACTACTTAATAGCTTTGACTTTGGGCCAGGTGTCCGAGTGCTCTAAGCACCACTTTTCCTATTTATAAGACGGGTCATCATCCCTCATTTGTTGGTGGGTTGCAAACATTATATGAGGTTATGAGGTAACTATGTGTGTATAGTGCCAGGAACCTGATAGTCACTTGGACAAAATAGCTGTTGAGTTACTTTACCCCTTGGTTTCTCATTTTCTCTTCTGTGGGTCTTAAAATCTTTATCTTCCAAGGCTGTTGAGAGGACAAGGGGGAAATACTACAAGGCATGTATGTAGTATTTGTCCTTTAGTAAATGGTAGTTATTTAGTGTTTTTATATTCCAGATAGCATTCTGGAGAAGGAAAAAAATGCTACTTTTTTTTTTCTTTGTCTAATCTTGAAGGATTAATTGCTTATTGTATATCAATGCTGACATAAAGTTGGCTGGAAAATAAATCGTTACCTGAGGAGGGGCAGGGCAAAATGGAGGTGCTAATAGATGCAGAGAGTTAATATATTAACTTGGGGAAAGAGCAATGGAGTGTGAAGGCAAACCAGGCTGGAGAGAGTTGTGGAGAAATCACACAGTGGAGGCCGATTGGGTAATACTATTTGTTGAAGAAGGTAGAATGGAATCAAGGTCTCACTCAAGTAGGTGCTGATGATGGGATGAGTACCTGTCATAGTTTGGGAGAATAACCACTAAGGCCTAGGATAGATAATTGGGCCAATTTAACCTACAGGAATTCTAGCCTGCCCCATGGGTTCTCGTTTTTCCCAGGGAAGTGACAAAGGATTACAGGGTAACTTTCTCAGCTGACTCAGATGCCTTGTTTGTAAGAAGCTGATGTTTCTGGTGAGGAAATTATACATGTGTTTTTTGGGGGGTGGGATAAATATTGACAATTTCTGGCTCACACTGGGGCATTTATTATCAAAAAGAGAACATTTACCAATCAAGCAGCAACAGGTGATTTTTTTTCAAACACAATCCCCTGTCTTACCACACCCCTTCTCCCAGCCTGAGCACTTCCCCTTGGGGAGACACAGGTGATCCATTTTCTCAGGAGGCAGGATCACTCATTTTATAAGTTAGAGCTTTCTGGAGGACAGGTGATAGAAACTCAATTTGAATGAACTGGGCCAAGAGGTGAATTTATTGGTTCATAAAATTGGAAGGGCAGGGGTGTAATTGAAGATGATCAGATTTAGAAGCTATCCCACTACTTTTCTCTTAACTTTTGTCTTTGTTTCTCTGTAGTTGCTGATTTCATTCTCTTCCACTGTAAAAGGTGAAAGCAAGAAAAAGCTCTTCCCTTCATTCTCAGTTTGAAAAGTACTAGGGCTGGACTCTGATTTTTCACAGACTTAGGCTTCAACCAAGTACTGTGTGGCCACAGAGACGAGGTTAGTTCCCTTTCAGATTGCATGCTTTGGGTGGGAAAATGTTGTTGTTCAAAGGAAGGGACTAGGTGATGGGTAGCCATTCACCAGAAGTGGCCCCTGGGGGTTACTGTGAGCTGGGTAATCTGTCTCCACAGTCTATGGTTAGTTAGCACCTTACACCTAATGCTTTTTCCCACCCCCCTAATATCTCATTCCCTGCACATTCTGCTAGAGATGAGCCTTACTTAGAAGGCCCCCTTGTGTACTTGTTAGTGCAAGTAAGTGTTGAGTACTTATAGTGTGCCTGGCTTTGGGAGGGATTTGGGGATACAAAAATTGGAACAACATGATCTCTATCTTCAAGGGACACATGAACATGGACTCATAACTGAGGATGTGTAAGCATTGTATAACCACTGCTGCAAGGCTCTGATTAATATTTTCAAACTTAACTGAGTGATTAACCTACTGTGATCATAGTTTTAATTTATTGGAATTTTCCTCAGAGTGTTTCTCTGTATAATACTCTAGAGATCAAATTAGACTCAACTGAACTTAGAGCTATGGAAGCTGAATGGTTGAATTCTCTGCTTCCCCCATAGCCTGAAAAAGCTATATGTGCATATAACAACCTGTGGGCTAGTTGCCCTGGTAACACGTGTATTTTGCCAGACCCTCAGAAAGATGTGATCTCTAATTAACCTTAAAATTAACAGGATAATGGCAAAGAATTTCATAACAACTCAGAAGGAGAAGCAGAAAATATTCTGGAAAATGTAAATCTGAAGTGACGCTTGTAAACCCGCTGAGATAGTAAAACACTATGGGATTTCAAAAGGCCGAGAGATTACAAAGCATGAACGTCGGAACGATAATTGAGTATATTTTTTCCTCATTTCGATCCTCGCATCTAAATGCTTTGAAGGAAATTAGAAAAAATAGTTAAAAATGTATTTAGCCCAACATCTTTTACAGTAGATGTTAGATACCACATTAAAAATGGACTCTACTCTTAGAGAATTACTGATTGCATATTTTGCAATTGCATATCTTTCTCCTAATCCTGTTTTTGGGAGTTCATTTGATTAGGTTTCCCAAAACTAGTTTATCCTCTAAAGCCACAATGAACGCTTTTTCACACATGATTCATTATTTTTTGTTGTAAAATTGGGTGGAAGAAATATTTTCCTAGACTTATTGGGATGTAATTGAAATACAACATTGTTTAATTTTACGGTACATGACCTAACGATTTCATATATGTATATATTGCAAAATGATTACCACAGTAAGGTCAGGTAATACACTCATCACCTCACATAGTTACAATTTTTTTGTGTGCTGACAACTTTTAAAATCTCTCTTAGCAAGTTTAAATATATACCACACAGTATTGTTTTGTTTTTATTTTTAAACATCTTTATTGGAGTATAATTGCTTTACAATGGTGTGTTAGTTTCTGCTTTATAACAAAGTGAATCAGGTATACATATACATATGTCCCCATATCTCTTCCCTCTTGCGTCTCCCTCCCTCCCACCCTCCCTATCCCACCCCTCTAGGTGGTCACAAAGCACCGAGCTGATCTCCCTGTGCTATGCGGCTGCTTCCCACTAGCTATCTATTTTACATTTGGTAGTGTATATATGTCCATGCCACTCTCTCACTTTGTCCCAGCTTACCCTTCCCCCTCCCCATATCCTCAAGTCCATTCTCTAGTAGGTCTGCCACACAGTATTGTTAACTACAGTCACCATGCTGTACATTAGATCCCCAGAATGTAATCATCTTTTCACTGGAAGTTTGTATCCTTTCACCACCTTCACCCATTTCCTCTACCCTTCACCCTCAACCCCTGTCTCTGGCAACCACCAATCTGTACTGTTTCTATGTTTTTAGATTTCACATATAAGTGAGATCATACAGTATTTGTCTTTTTCTGTCTGATTTATTTCACTTAGCATAATGCCCTCAAGGTTCATCCATGGCAAGATTTCCTTCTTTTTATGGCTGAATAATAATAATATATGGCTGAATAATAATATATGATATATGTCATATATTCTTTAATCATTCATTGTTGATGGATACTTAGGTAGTTTCCATGTCATGGCTATTGTAAATAATGCTGCAATGAACATGGGAGTGCAGATATCTTTTCAAGATCCTTTTTTCATTTCCTTTGGCTATATGCCCAGAAGCAGAGTTGCTGGATCATATGGTAGTTCTATTTTTAATTTTGGGGGGACTCTCCATACTTTCATAGTGGTTGCACCAATTTACATTCCTACCAGCAGTGCACAAGTGTTCCCTTTTCTCCAATTCCTCACTGACACTTATTGTCTCTTTTTTTTTTATCATGGCCTTTCTAACGCATGTGAGGTGATACGTTGTGGTTTTGATTTGCATTTCCGTAATGATTAGTGATGTTGAGAACCTTTTCATGTAACTGTTAGTCATTTGAATATCTCCTTTGGAAAAATGTCAATTCAGATCTTCTGTGCATTTTTTAATTGGATTATTGGTTTTTCTGCTATTGGGTTGTATGAGTTTCTTATATGTTTTTGATACTAACTCCTTATCAGATATGTAGTTTGCAAATATTTTCTCTAATTCTGTAGGGTGCCTTTCATATGCTGTACAGAAGCTTTTTAGTTTGATGTAGTCCCACTTGGTTTTTTTGGTTTTGTTGCTTGTGCTTTGTGCGTCATTTCCATTAAATTGCTGCCAAGACCAATGTCAAGCAGCTTTCCCCCTATATTTTCATCTAGGAGTTTTTTGGTTTCAGGTCTTACATTTAAGTCTTTAATCCACTTCAAGTTAATTATTGTGAGTGGTATGATATACTTCATTCTTTTTCATGTGAATATCAAGTTTTTCCAAAATCATTTATTGGAGAGACTATCTTTTCTCCATTGAATATTCTTGGCTCCCTTTTCAAATATTAGTTGACCGTATATGCATGAGTTTATTTCTGGGCTCTTAATTCTGTTCCATTGGTCTATGTCTTTATGCCAATATCATATTATTTTCATTACTATAGCTTTGTAATATAGTTTGAAACAAGAAGTATGATGCCTCCAGCTTTGTCCTTTCTCGGGACTGCTTTGGGTTTTTGGAATCTTTTGTGGTTCCATATGAATTTTAGGATTGCTTTTTCTATTTTTGTGAAAAATGCTATTGGAATTTGGTAAGGATTGCATTGAATCTATAGATTACTTCTGATAGCATGGACATCTGAACAATAATAATTCTTCCAATTCATGAACATAGGACACTGTCCCATTTAATTTGGTCTTCTATTTCTTTCATCAATGTCTGATAGTTTTCAGTGTACAGATCCTCACCCCCTTGGTGAAATTTATTCCTAAGTATTTTATTGTTTGTCTCTAAATCCCTACAGTAAATAGGATTGTTTTCTTTATTTCTTTATCAGATAATTTGTTGTTAGCAAAGTTTTCCCTCAGTATCTGTGGGGGATTGGTTCCAGGACCCTCGTAGATACCAAAATTCAAGGATGCTCGATTCCCTTATATAAAATGGTGTAGTACAGTTGGCCCTCCTTATCCTCAGGTTCTCCATCTACAGATACAGAGGGCCAACTCTAGAAATACCACTGATTTTTGTGTGTTGATTTTGTATCCTGCAACTTTACTTAATTTGTTGACTAGTTCTAAGAGTTTTAGGTGGAGTTTTTAGGATTTTCTACATGTAAGATCATGAAATCTGCAAACAGAGACAATTTTTCTTCTTCCATTCTGATTTGGATGCTTTTTCTTTTTCTCTTTCTCTCTCTTTTTTTTTTTTTTCTGCCTAATTGCTCTGGCTAGAACTTCCAGTACTATACGGAATAGGAGTAGTGAAAGTGGGCACCTTGTCTTATTCTTGATCTCAAAGGAAAAGCTTTCAATCTTTCACTCTTGAATGTGATGTTAGCTGTGGGCTTGTCATATATGGCTTTACTATGTTGAGGTACATTCCTTTAGATTCAATTTGTTGAGAGTTTTTGTCATAAGTAGGTATTGAATTTTGTCAAATGCTTGCATTGGTATCTGCACATTTGAGTAAGTGGTCTTCTCTTCCAGACTTTATAGATTCGCTTTGGCAGGGATAGTCCTTTACCAGTCAGCTCAGCTTGGAGTACTGGATGGGTCAGCTAGTAGTGTCCTTGGGCAAGTGGGGCTCACTTTCAGAGTCTCCATTTGGGCAAAGCTACTGCCCATGCTCTGAGGTCAGGGGATGCCACTGGCTGGGTTCCATGTTCAAACAGGGTTGCTGGGTGGGCTCCCTAATTGTGGGGGCTGCTGGCTGTGCTCTGCAGTCAGCTGGGGCCACTAGCTGGGTTCTGCACCTCTGGTAAGTCCAGTTTGCTGGCTGCTTTCCCTTGCAGGGTGGTGTCACTGGTTGGACTCTTCAATTAGGCAGGGCTACAGGCTGGCTCTGAAATCGCTCCTAGTCAGGTGGAGTCTTAGACTGTGATCCCCAACCTGATGGTGTTGCTGGATGTCCTTGGTGTTCAGGTGGGACCAAAGGCAGGGCTTTGAGGTTGGATAAGACCTTCAGGTGTGCTCTGAGATCTGGCAGGGATGCAGACTATGCCCTGAAGTTGGGCTGGGCTTCACGATCAGGTTGACTGCTGACCGTGCTCCTCTGTTGGGCAAGGTCGCTGGTCAGGCTCTCTGGTTCGGTGGGGCCTCCAGGTGTATTCTGCAGTTGGGTGGGACTTGAGATTGTGCTCCACGGTCAGACGGGGTTGCTGTCTAGGTTCCCTTATTAGCTGGGGCTGCCAGCTTTGCTCCACGATTGGGTAGAGTCACTGGCTGAGCTTTCTGCCTGGGCGAGAATATAGCCTGCGTTCAGCAATTGGGCAAAGCCTGGGCTGGGCTCTGCTGCTGGGAGGGGTTATGGTCTGCGCTGCCCAGGGTCACTGTTCAGGCTGCTTGGTTATGGAGGGGCCAGAGGCTATACTTAACAGTTGGGCAGGACTGCTGGCCGGGTGCCTGGCAGCAGCAGGACTGTAGGGTGGGCTCCGCAGCTGCTCAGAACCTCTGCTCAGGTTTCCTCCTCTCGCGAGATGCGACGCTAGAGTCGGCGGTTAAGCGGGGCCGTGAATGCAGTTCCCTCCCTGAGTGGGGTCATGAAGCGGGCTCGCTGCTTGGTGACTTGAATCAGGCAGAACTGCCCACTGAGCTCCCTGGCCAGAGAAGGGCTACCGGCTGGGCTCCGCGGCTGTGGGGAGGATTGCGGTCAGCCAGGATCCGAGCGTTGGTTGCTGTAAGTCATCTGCCATCTATGTGTCTGTCAGCCCCTCAGTGGTTAAGCCCCGCAGATCTCCCCAGTGATCCCTGGGAGGCGAGACCCAACTGGGCCTCCCGGGAG
Source organism: Orcinus orca (assembly GCF_937001465.1). Classification (NCBI taxonomy): domain Eukaryota; kingdom Metazoa; phylum Chordata; class Mammalia; order Artiodactyla; family Delphinidae; genus Orcinus; species Orcinus orca. The sequence continues at coordinate 70,630,051 of NC_064565.1, forward strand.
CTGCCGCACAGGCTGGGGGAGCTGCAAGTCCAGCCTGGGCTCTGTCTTTCCCACCGGAGGAGCGGCGGACCCAGGTCAGACCTCTCCCCAGCGCGGAATGACGCTGTGCCGAGCCAGCCTCAGGGAAGGTGGACGCGGTCAGAGGGTAGCCGCTCTTCTTACCTTCCTGTGTGGTCCTCCAGGTCGCTGTGGTCCAGGGGCGTGCTTCAGCCTCTCTCTCTGCCCCCCCGCCTCCCATTCTAGAATTTTCACAGTGGTGTCTTATCTATGCATAGTTGCTAGTTGGTCTTCTTGTGGTGGGGCAGAGGTCAGAGCAACCGGTGTTGCCGTGTCACTCTCTGGATGAGGCGTCTTGACACTTTAGTTTGTACTGGGCATGTTTTGTGCAGAAACAGGGGAATAATTTATGATTAAAGGGCCCACTGGTTCTAATACGTCCAATTGTTGTAAACAGATTTAGCTACTGTACACTTGTTGTGATCAAATGTAAGAATGACAGTCAGGCATTGGAACCCTCCAGAAAAAAAGGGAGGAATGCTCTCCTAAGGACACCCAGGGAAAGTTTACAGAATTGACTAGGGAACAGATGCTGTGAAGAAGTGGATTAGTATACATAAATATTTACGAGGAAGACAAAACATATTCAGACACTTTCTCATAGTGAATCAAACATTTGAGGTTGAAATTAGCCAGCACTGGCATCTCCTTGACTTTCTTCTTGTTTTTTATCTAGCCTTCCTCTTCCTTTGGTTGTTTCTTGGCAGCTCAGCATAAACACTCAGGAAATAATATCTCTGAAGGGCTTATTCCTATGAAAAGACAAGATTAAAGTAGATTCTTTATGCTCTCAAATCAGTTGGGCTCTTTAATATGTTGCTAGTACAAAAAATTTATTTGGCCTTCAACAAATTTTTCGTGGCTTCCTCATTTCCCCTTCTTCTAACATAACTTCTGTTTCATGGTGAATGAAATCTTGCTTTCAGCAATTTCAAAGTGACTTCACCTGACCCACATGATTTTTAAGGATCAGAGAAGAGGCCAGATTTAATACTAAGTTTCAGCTGTGTTGTTCATGCTGACACTCAGGCAAATCCAACTTTCCTGGGCTGATGTTTGGCAGGGGGTCCTATTTCTTCCAGCTATAGGCTAGAAATTATGGAATTTATGCAAAGTTAAGATCTGCTTTGTGTGAAATTAAATGATGAAATGAACACTGGAAACTTGGCAGGGTATTCTTTTTTATTAACCAAGTGAAGAAACCCCCCTCTTTTATAAGCTTGGAAGCTTTTTTTGTTTTGTTTTTCTTTCTACCTTTCTGTCACTCTGTCTTTTACTTTTTCTTTTTAGTAGTGATAGGGAGAGGGTAGTAGGTGTGTCCTGACTGTAAATCCTACATCCCTGATGGGGTGGTTAGGTTCTCTAAGATTTTCTGACATCTTTGTGAATTGTCTCATAGCTTATAGGACATTTTTTTCCCTCTGTGATATATGGGTTGTGAAGTCACTGTGTTGACTATATTCAATACCTTGAGTTTATTGTGGGTCATAGAAGAGCGTGTTATGACCACTGGGTACAGTATAGCAGTACTGACTCAGATTTCATTGACAGGTAGAATTGTCTGTTGTGTTTGAGCAATGTGAGTAGAGTTAAGATCATGGTTAGAAGTTAAATTATTTTTTAATTCTTCCACTGTAATTCACATATATTTCCCTTTAAAAATAATATTTTATTCTTCTTAGGTAGATCTGAAATTGCTTTTTTTTTCAGAGCTTAAGTTTTATAACATATTATTGTCACCCTAAGTTAGTAGTAGTGTTTGATAACTGTCAGAGCTGGGAATCAGAGCTGTGGCATAATTTCTTGTTTCAACATATCACTTGGCTTTCTAGATACGTTTTATCTAACTAAATTTTTACCTTTTAAGTAATATAAAAATCTTTTTCTTTAGAAAAAAGATATACCTACCTATTTCAGAAAAGAAGAATGAGATGATAAAAACATTAAGTTTAATAAATTGGTGGACAATTCTAAACTTCTATTAGAACCATATAATCCTTTTTTTTTTTTTTTTTTCCGCTGGCATTTTTTTCACTTTGAAAGACAGGCATTATTATGTTTCTACTTTCCTAGGGTTTGGGCGCTGTCACAATATTCTCTAGGCTTTCAAAAGTTTGATAATGACTTAATCCAATTGTTTAATTACCCTAAAATTTAAGTTAGAATTGAATGAAAGCAACTTGATAATCTTTAACTAGATATATTCCACTTTTATAACAGCAGTGTTAGTTCAGGTTTTGGCTGCTTTTATGTTCAGAGAATAAATGACCTCTTGGTAAAAATCAAAGTTAATAAAATGTTTAGCATTTAAAGAATTTTTATACTTCCTCCTATTTAAAGCTTCTTTTCCTATAAGGGACAATATTTTTCCGAAGTGTTTTTTATGCCTAATATTGAAAGATTCTCCAATCCCCTCAGAAGCTTCCTGCTGAAACCTCATGTAATGTGCTGCAAAGAGGTCTATGATAAAGTGTCTCTAATTCCTTATTTGTACTCCTGTCTCCTCTTTTGCCTTCCTTTTCACCTTTTCCTTGACCCTGAATGTTTTTCTTATCTGGTGGAACTGCTAGAATCCCTGCTGATAAATCTCAGCTAAAAACTCTGTTTCCTGCAGAGGGCAGGAAATGTTGCAGCTCCTCCTTGATTGATAAGAGGTGCAGAGCCCTGCTGAGCAGCTGCAGTAAGCAAATCCCTGCTTCAGCAGAAGTGGGTGTTTTTAAGGTATTGATCTCCATCTGAGAATTTGCCTTACTTACATGGTGTCAGGAAGGATGACTTGGCTTACTGACATGGTCCCTGGTCAAGCAGTGGTCATATCCACTGTGGAGTGATCATGTGAAGTTGGAAGGGGACCACTAAATCTGAGATGATGGTACTCAGTCATGATTCATGTTGATAATAAGTACAGCTACATTGCCATAGTGGCCTTCATACTGAGTTGTTTTTGTTATGATTATTATTGTTCAAGAACTGCATTTTCCAATTAATGGAAATACTTTAGGTACATTATCTATAATAATCGCTTTTAATGATAACAACAAATATGTAAATTAGGCCAGAGCATAAAATTAAGGATATTTAAATAATTATAGTGCAATCAAGTCAAAATTACTGTTGTCTTTATTTGATGCTGGATTTTGTGGAAAACAGCACAAGAACATACGTGCTTTGGAAGTTGAAAGTACGTCAGATTTTGACAGCACAACTGCATAAATTACCAAGTAGTTTGGGTGATTTTTTTCTCCATAAATCTTCAAGTAAAAATAAGTTACAAGGATGACTTTTGAACTAAATTAGAATGAGTAAACCAATATGCAAGTAACTTCTTAAACATATTTGCTCTTTGAAAGCAAAGTTGCATAATCTATTTTAACACAGTGCCTAGGTAATAGTGAAATATTGTTCTTAATGTTTAAAGAGGGTGTATTATCTGACCAGTAGAACTGACTAGAGTGAATTGTGTTGAATTAAGTCAAAACTAAGCATATAAAATGCATTTGGTTGGAGGGGTTTGTAGCTATAGAAATGTAGTTTTATATACCAGAAATACTTTTTCACGTCATGTTACTGTTAGCATGTAGTAACTCAGTGGATTTAGAAGCACATGTTTCAGGCAATAATATCTGTGATGATACAGATGAAATTAGGAGGGGTAGGCTATGAATATTCTATTTTCTTGAGACCACAAAGTGAGTCAAGAACAAAATTGGAGTAAGACCAAATGGGATAGAAGTCTAGGCTAAAGATAAGGTGCACAAGCCCACTCCTAGTTTCTGCAGTAAAAGCAAGCTGTCTTTTCACGTTACTATATTAAAAAATGATTGGGAATAACTGTGGCTGTTCAAATAATGTCCTTCCTCCCAAAGATGTCCACACTTTAATCCCCAGATCCTGTTTAATATGTTATTTTGCACATCATAAAGGACTTGCAGTTGTTTTTAAGGTTACGGACCTTAAAGTAAGGAGATTATACTGGATTATCCAGGTAAACCCAGGGTAATAACATGAGCCCTTTAAAGCAAAAGAGAAGGCAAAAGAGTCAGTCAGAGATGTGGTAGAAAAGGAAAACAGAGGAGATGCTGCAAGAGGTGATGTCAGAGAGATTCCAAGCATGAGAAGGATTTGATACACTGTCCCTGGCTCTGATATGCAGGAGCCCTTGAGCAAAGAGGAGAAAGAGGCTTCAAGAGCTAAGGGTGGCTTTTAGCCAGGAGCCAGGAAGGAAATGGGGACCTCAGTTCTACAGCAGCGAGGAACTGGATTCTGCCAACAACCTGAATGAACTTGGAAGGGGATTCTTCTGAGAGCCTCCTATAGGAGCTTAACATGCCAACATTTTGATTTTAGCCCTGTGATACCTGGAACAGAGAAACCAGTCAAGGCAACCTGGACTTCTTACTTATAGAATGGTTGTTTTAAGCTGCTGAATTTGTGGTTGTTAGGGTGTGATAGAAATTAATACAGCAGGTGAGAAAATGGCAGTCTCCAGGAGGGCTCATACCAATAAGTACTCCCCAGAACTACTGCCACTAGTGTCTTTGTCCCCACAGTAAGCCAGAGCCACCCCACACCTCCACAGGAGACCCTCCAATACCAGCAGTTCACAGGTGCAGTGATTAGTGCAGCTCTGGAGAAACTGCCTTAATTGCAGAGCGACAAATTATACGAATGTGTGTAGCTACATCTGTTGAGAAATTTGATCCCCTTCTTCAGCTGTGTGGCTGACAGGGCCTTGGTGCTCCATCCAGGTGTCAGGCCTGAGTCTCTGAGGTGGGACAGCCGAGTTCAGAAAATTGGACCACCAGAGACCTCCTGGCCCCACGTAATATGAGTCAGTGAGAGCTCCCCAGAGATCTCAGTCTCAATGCTAAGATGCAGCTCCACTCAACGACCAGCAAGATATAGTGCTGGACACCCTATGCCAAACAACCAGCAAGACAGGAACACAACACCACCCATTAGCAGAGAGGCTGCCTAAAATCATAATAAGACCACAGACACCCCAAAACACACCACCAGATGTGGACCTGCCAACCAGAAAGACAAGATCCAGCCTCATCCACCAGAACACAGGCACTAGCCTCCTCCACTAGGAAGCCTACACAACCCACTGAACAAACCTGAGCCACTAGGGGCCGACACCAAAAACAATGGGAACTATGAACCTGCAGCCTGCGAAAAGGAGACACCAAATACAGTTAAGCAAAATGAGAAGACAGAGGAACACACTGCAGATGAAGGAGCAAGGTAAAAACCCACCAGACCTAAAAAATGAGGAGGAAATAGGCAGTCTACCTGGAAAAGAATTCAGAGTAATAATAGAAAAGATGATCCAAAATCTTTGAAAAGGAATGGAGAAAATACAAGAAACATTTGACAAGGACCTAGAGAACTAAAGAGCAAATGAACAGTGATGAACAACACAATAAATGAAATTAAAAATTCTCTAGAAGGAACCAATAGCAGAATAACTGAGGCAGAAGAATGGATAAGTGACCTGGAAGATAAAATACTGAAAACTACCGTAGAGCAGGATAAAGAAAAAAGAATGAGAATTGAGGACAGTCTCAGAGACCTCTGGGACGACATTAAGCATGCCAACATTCAAATTATAGGGGTCCCAGAAGGAGATAAAAAAAAAGGGGACTGAGAAAATATTTGAAGAGATTATATTTGAAAACTTCCCTAATATGGGAAAGGAAATAGTCAATCAGGTCCAGGAAGCACAGAGAGTCCCATACAGGATAAATCCAAGGAGAAACATGTCAAGACACATATTAATCAAACTTTCAAAAATTAAATACAGAGAAAAAATATTAAAAGCAGCAAGAGAAAAGCAACAAATAACATACAACGGAATCCCCATAAGGTTAACAGCTGATCTCTCAGCAGAAATTCTGCAAGCTAGAAGGGAGTGGCAAGACAAATTTGAAGTGATGAAAGGGAAAAACCTACAACCAATATTATTCTACCCAGCAAGGATCTCATTTAGATTCGACAGAGAAATTAAAACCTTTACAGACAAACAAAAGCTAAGAGAATTCAGCACCACCAAACCAGCTTTACAACAAATGCTAAAGGAACTTCTCTAGGCAGGAAACACAAGAGAAGGAAAAGACCTACAATAACAAACCCAAAACAATTAAGAAAATGGTAATAGGAACATACATATCGATAATTACCTTAAATGTAAATGGATTAAATGCTCCAACCAAAAGACGTAGACTGCCTGAATGGATACAAAAACAAGACCCATATATATGCTGTCTACAAGAGACCCACTTCAGACCTAGGGACACATACAGACCGAAAGTGAGAGGATGGAAAATGATATTCCATGCAAATGGTAATCAAAAGAAAGCTGGAGTAGCAAGTCTCATATCAGACAAAATAGACTTTGAAATAAAGACTATTAGAAGAGACAAAGAAGGACACTACATAATGATCAAGGGATCGATCCAAGAAGAATATATAACAATTGTAAATATTTATGCACCCAACTTAGGAGCACCTCAATACATAAGGAAAATGCTAACAGCCATAATAGGGGAAATCAACAGTAACACAATCATAGTAGGGAACTTTAACACCCCACTTTAACCAATGGACAGATCAACCTAAATGAAAATAAACAAGGAAACACAAGCTTTAAATGAGACATTAAACAAGATGGACTTTATTTATAGGACATTCCATCCAAAACCAACAGAATACACTTTTTTCTCAAGTGCTCATGGAACATTCTCCAGGATAGATCATATCTTGGGTCACAAATCAAGCCTTGGTAAATTTAAGAAAATTGAAATCATATTAAGTATTGTTTCTGACCACAACGCTATGAGACTAGGTACCAATTACAGGAAAAAAACTGTAAAAAATACAAAGACATGGGGGCTAAACAATACACTACTAAATAACCAAGAGATCACTGAAGAAATCAAAAGGAAATCAAAAACTAACTATGACAATGAAAACATGATAATCCTAAACCTGTGGGATGCAGCAAAAGCACTTCTAAGAGGGAAGTTTATAGCAATACAATACTACCTCAAGAAACAAGAAACATCTCAAATAAACAATGTAACCTTGCACCTAAAGCAATTAGAGAAAGAAGAACAAAAAACCCCTAAGTTAGCTGAAGGAAAGAAATCATAAAGATCAGATCAGAAATAAATGAAAAAGAAATGAAGGAAACACTAGCAAAGATCAATAAAACTAAAAGCTGGTTCTTTGAGAAGGTAAACAAAATTGATAAACCATTAGCCAGACTCGTCAAGAAAAAAAGGAAAACTCAAATCAACAGAATTATAAATGAAAAAGGAGAAGTAACAACTGACACTACAGAAATACAAAGGATCATGAGAGATTACAAGCAACTATATGCCAATAAAATGGACAACCTGGAAGAAATGGAAAAATTCTTAGAAAAGCAAAACCTTCTGAGACTGAACCTGGAAGAAATAGAGAATATAAACAGACCAATCGCAAGCACTGAAATTGAAACTGTGATTAAAATCTTCCAATAATTAAAAGGCCAGGACCAGATGGCTTCACAGGCGAATTCTATCAAACATTTAGAAAAGAGCTAAAACCTATGCCTCTCAAACTCTTCCAAAATATAGCAGAAGGAGAAACACTCCCAAACTCATTCTATGAGGCCACCATCATCCTGATATGAAAACCAGTGAAAGATGTCACAAAAAAAGAAAACTACAGGCCAGTATCACTGATGAACACAGATGCAAGAATCCTCAACAGAATATTAGCAAACAGAATCCAATATTACATTACAAGGGTCATACACCATGATCAAGTGGGGTTTATCCCAGGAATGCAAGGATTCTTCAATATACGCAAATCAATCAATGTGATAAGCCATATTAACAAATTGAAGGAGAAAAACCATGTGATCATCTCAATAGATGCAGAAAAAGCTTTCAACAAAATTCAACACCCATTTATGATAAAAACCCTGCAGAAAGTAGGCATAGAGGGAACTTTCCTCAACATAATAAAGGCCATATATGACAAGCCCACAGCAAACATCATCCTCAATGGTGAAAAACTGAAAGCATTTCCACTAAGATCAGGAACAAGACAAGGTTGCCCACTCTCACCACTCTTATTCAACATAGTTTTGGAAGTTTTTCCCACAGCAATCAGAGAAGAAAAAGAAATAAAAGGAATCGAAATTGGAAAAGAAGTAAAACTGTCACTGTTTGCAGATGACATGATACTATACATAGAGAATTCCAAAGATGCTACCAGAAAATGAATTTGGTAAAGTAACAGGGTACAAAATTAATGCACAGAAATCTCTGGCATTCCTATACACTAATGATGAAAAATCTGAAAGAGAGGGCTTCCCTGGTGGCACAGTGGTTGAGAGTCTGCCTGCCGATGCAGGGGAGGCGGGTTCTTGCCCTGGTCTGGGAAGATCCCACATGCCGCGGAGCGGCTGGGCCCGTGACCCATGGCCCCTGAGCCTGCACGTCCGGAGCCTGTACTCCACAATGGCAGAGGCCACAATAGTGAGAGGCCCGTGTACAGCAAAAAAAAAAAAAAAAAATCTGAAAGAGAAATTAAGGAAACACTCCCATTTACCACTGCAACAGAAAGAATAACATACCTAGGAATAAACCTACCTAGAGAGACAAAAGACCTGTATGCAGAAAATTATAAGACACTGAGGAAAGAAATTAAAGATGATACAAACAGATGTAGAGAGATATCATGTTCTTGGATTGGAATAATCAACATTGTGAAAATGACTATACTACCCAAAGCAATCTACAGATTCAATGCAATCTCTATCAAACTACCTATGGCATTTTTCACAGAACTAGAACAAAAAATTTTACAATTTGTATGGAAACACAGAAGACCCCAAATAGCCAAAGCAGTCTTGGGGAAGATAAACAGAGCTGGAGGAATCAGGCTCCCTGACTTTAGACTATACTACAAAGCTACGGTAATCAGGACATTATGGTACTGCCACAAACACAGAAATATAGATCAATGGAACAGGATAAAAAGCTCAGAGATAAACCCATGTACATATGGTCATCTTATCTTTGATAAAGAAGGCAAGAGTATACAATGGAGAAATACAACCTATTCAATAAGTGGTGCTGGGAAAACTGGACAGCTATGTGTAAAAGAATGAAATTAGAACACTCCCTAACACCATACACAACAATAAACTCAAAAGGGATTAAAGACCTAAATGTAAGGCCAGACACTATCAAACTTTTAGAGGAAAAAATAGGCAGAACACTGTATGACATAAATCACAGCAAGATCCTTTTTGACCCAACTGCTAGAGAAATGGAAATAAAACATATGAGGCCGAATGAACTTAAAAGCTTTTGCACAGCAAAGGAAACCATAAACTAGACAAAAGGACAACCCTCAGAATGAGAGAAAATATTTGCAAACAAAGCAACTGACAAAGGATTAATCTCCAAAGTATACAAGCAGCTCATGCATCTCAATATCAAAAAAACAAACAACCCAATCCAAAAATGGGCAGAAGACCTAATAGACATATCTCCAAAGAAGATATAGAGATTGCCAACAAACACATGAAAGGATGCTCAGCATCACTAATCATTAGAGCAATGCAAATCAAAAATACAATGATATATCACCTCGCACTGGTCAGAATGGCCATCTTCAAAAAATCTACAAACAGTAAGGCTGGAGAGGGTGTGGAGAAAAGGGAACCCTCTTGCACTGTTGATGGAAATGTAAATTGATACATCCACTATGGTGAATAGTATAGAGGTGCCTTAAAAAGCTAAAAATAGAACTACCATGTTACCTAGGAATTCCACTACCTGGCATATACCCTGAGAAAACCATAGTTCAAAAAGAGTCGTGTACTACAATGTTCATTGCAGCACTATTTACAATAGCCTGGACATGGTAGCAACCTTAGTGTCCATTGACAGAATAATGGATAAAGAAGATGTGGCACGTATATACAATGGAATATTACTCAGCCATAAAAAGAAATGAAATTGAGTTATTTGTAGTGAGGTGGGTGGACCTACAGTCTGTCATGCAGAGTAAAGTAAGTAAGAAAGGGAAAAACAAATACTGTATGCTAACACATATATATGTTATCTAAAAAAAAAACGGTTCTGAAAAACTTAAGGGCAGGACTGGAAAAGAGATGCAGACCTAGAGAATGGACTTGAGGACACAGGGAGGGGGAAGGGTAAGCTGGGACTGGCTGAGAGAGTGGCAAGGACATATATACACTACCAAATGTAAAATAGATAGCTAGTGGGAAGCAGCTGCATAGCACAGGGAGATCAGCTCGGTGCTTTCTGACCACCTAGAGGGGTGGGATAGGGAGGGTGGGAGGGAGACGCAAGAGGGAGGGGATATGGGGATATACGTTTATGTATAGCTGATTCACTTTGTTGTACAGCAGAACCTAGCACAGCAGTGTAAAGCAGTTATACTCTAATAAAGATGTTAAATAAAAAGAAATTAATACAGTAACGTACAGTAAAATTTTCAAATGTACATCTTGGTGTACTTTTTTCCTTCTATATTCCCAAGTAACAAATCAAAATATAGAATACTTTCAGGTAGTGATCAAGATGGTGGAATAGAAGGACATGGAGTTCATCTCCTCCCACAAATACATGTGCAACAATTCTCACAGAACGCCTACTGAGCACTGGCAGAAGATCTCATAGAACCAGTGTTGCAAGAAAGACCACCATGTAACCCCAGGTAGGATGAAAGAAAAAGAAAAGGGAATCAGGATGGGAGCTGCGTCCCTGAGAGGGCTGTGAAAGAGTAAAAGTTCCCTCACCCTGGGAGCCCCCTTCACTGCCTGGGACAGATAGGACAGATTGGGAGCTTCAGAGTTTCAGAGACGAGTGCAGCAATGGGCTTGTGGCAGGCAGAACAGAGCAAGATCAGCACAGATGCTCCTGGCCACCTTGCTGCACTCCCCAGCCCAAGACCTTTGTCTGCTGATGTGCAGGGGGCTGGGTGCTGAAACTCAGGCTTCAGCCGACAAATCGGGCAGGGCACTGGGGCTGGTTGCACAGAGACAGGCCAAAGGGGCTGGAGTATGGAATGGGCCACAGCTGGGGGCTGTGCAAGATGGAGTCTGGGTGCCCATTGTTAACTCAAAATAACTTAAAGACTTAAATATAAGGCATGATATCATAAAACCGCTAGAAGAGAACATAGGCAAAACATTCTCTGTCATAAATTGTACCAGTGTTTTCTTAGGTCAGTCTCCCTAGGCAATAGAAATAAAAGCAAAAATAAACAAATAGGACCTAATCAACTTATAAGCTTTTGTATAGCAAAGGAAACCATAAAGAAAACTAAAAGAAAACCTAAGGACTGGGAGAAAATATTTGTAAATGATATGACCAACAAGGGCTTAATTTTTAAAATATACAAACAGCTCATACAACTCAATAACAAAAAAAAACAAATAACCCAATCAAAAAAGGAGCAGAAGACCACCACTGTTTGCCCTGCTGCTGCTGAAGACCTGGAATGGGAGGGGTCTTCGTTATTATCAATGCTGTTTTTCAATAAAAATATGTAAAAGTTTTACCAGAGCGGTTTCACATTCCTCTTAAATACTCTTCAAAATAATCAGTGTATTTTAAATTACTACATGGTGAAAATGTTATTGCTTCCAGAGTTAGCATTTTCTTTGCAAAACTGAAACCACTAGGTGGTGTTCTGGAGGGGGAGGCTCCGAGGAGCTCCGGTTCTTTATATCTGAGCATAGAAAGAATTCAGCGAGAGGCAAAGTGGTAGAGAAGAAGTGATTTGTTAGATTAGGATGCTTGTGAGTCTTACAAGCAGGCAGGCGCCTGAGAACTTAGTGGGCCACAGTTTTATAATCAAAGGAAAAATGGGGAAGGGGAAAAGACCATCTTCTTCCTCATTCTTGAGTAGACATCATGCTTCCATCATCAGCTCCTCCTCCAGGTTGGGTGGGGGAGTTTTCGTGTCCCTAGATGGTCAAGCCAGGACTGTCATGGCACTATGGAAAAATTATTTCAGGTCTCAGTACAATGAGGATCTTTCACTTTGAAATGTCACCTTTCTATAAATTATTGTTTTTTATGTGTGCAGAGAGCATGTCATTAACTTACTGAGCTGGGCAGGATGTGGGTCTTATTCCACCATTGTTTTATTGTTTTGGGGCATGTCTCATGCTCTGTTGCATGGTTTTGTTGCTAAGCAAACCTGCTTTCTTGAGTGATATTAACTTACAGGGGTCTCCCATACTTTTTTCTTTACACACAGTCCCCTAGTGGGATTAACTGTTTAATTAACTATTTTGTCCCTTTACTCTCTCCCTACCTAAACCAAGCTTTAGGTGTTTCCATTTTTAAGAAGATATTTCCAAATCTAGGTTTATTTGCATAGCAAGATTTCTCTCTTTTTTGTGCCCTCTGTTAAGAGGCAATTGTTTTCTTTCTTAAGACTGTTCTCTATTCTATGTTCACATAAAAGGGTCCTCTGTGATAACTAAGAGGATCCCAGAGGCATGAGGACAGCGTCTTTAGCAGCTACAGGTACATATTCTGCCCTTCATCTTGATACTTCTGATAGATAGGACCATTGCCCTAATTCCTTTTTGTTCATCGTCACTTACTTTTGTCTTGTTATAGAAAACACTCCCAGGCATTTTAATATTGAAGACCTTTTGTTCCCCCCCATGCCCATTTCTTCTACGATATAGTAAATATAGACTCTAATACTTCTCTCCTTTTCTTTATTGGCCAGAGGAAAGTAAACAACTAGATTGTGCTCAGAGTCTGTCTCATGCCTCATTAGGTACTGGGGGTAAGCAGATGGCAGTAGCATTACGTGGCTCTGCAGAAACAACTGATTTATATTTATGAGCAAGTTACAGTCTTTAAGACGTGAGCACCAAAGTCATGAGTGGTGCCATATACATCAAAAAATGAAAGGTGTTTTCTTGTTTGTCATGAAATAACCCATGCATGTAATTCCTTTGAGGGGAAAAAATAGTCGATTAGAAGAAATTGATTTTTTAAAACTGTGGTGTATAGTTGTCTTTCCCAAATCAGTGATTTGGTTGCATTGGCAAAAATTAAAAAGCACAAAAATGTTAACATCTGTATCTCAGAAGAGTGTGAAAGTTCAAATTTTCCTAGCTTAACATATGATCTTTTTAATCCTGTTTTTACAGAAAACATTCTCCATTTGGGAGAATGCACCTGCTTCCCTTTCCTTAGAGCAAAATTCTTATGTTTAGAAATATGTATCTTAAATTAAAAAAAAATGTGTATCTTTAAATGATTTCACTGATGATGAGTGAGTGCCATCAAGCATCCTCTGGTAGCAGAAGGCCTGGGTGGATGATGTTAGCCTTTGTAGATCTGAGATTAAGTACAGGATACCAGTTGGATTTATTAGACAATAATAATAACCTTGCATTTTACAATATTTTACCCTTTACAGATGGCTTTTTCTTAATGAGCATGGCAGGTAGTTTTCAGTCTTTTTGGGGCAAGAAGACCACATCAGAAGTTAATCTATATGGCTAGTAAGTGGGAGAAAATCAGGTTAAAATTTCAGTTTCCTATGCTAGGATCCTAGAGTCTAGGTCTTCATTCTAATCTTGATTTTAGTTATTTATAATTGCTTTTCCAAAAGGCTATGAGGAGAAGTGTCCCTTGACGGCTTAGCATCCTTAGAGCATCGAACCTAGAACTTGGTTTCAAAGGCCCTGAGTTCTAACTTAGGCTCTTTTAACTTAGGAAACATGCTGCCTTCAACAGGTTTCATACCCAACAGTCAGCAAAATATTTCTCAGGGGACTACAAAATGCAAAGTGTCATATTAGGCACTGTGGTACCAACAAGTAGGAAAAGTTGTGTATCTCTAAGGCACTTATAATTAGCTTTTGGAGATGAGCTTTATTGTAAATGTTCAATTCACACTGGCATTAGAATATCACAAGGCAGTTGGGTCATTGCATCTCTAAAGCTGAGATCTCTTAGTCCTTCCCTCTTTTTTCTTTTTATTTGTTTATTTTTTTAAGTGAGAACTCAAAGCTAAAGAAGTAAGTGAAGAGAAGTAAAGTGACTTGTAATGAGGGTTCTAAGGTAGATTAATCGCAGAGTTGTGCTTAGACTGGTGTGCTTTGGTGCCTAGTTGAATGTTTTTCTATTCTGCCCTGCTGAGCTTCTATAGGAGTTGGGCAGGCTAATTTTTTTTCTTTCTTTTTTCCACATTTCTATTTATTATACATATAGGACAATAACTTCAGGAACAATGAGAAAGTAATGTATAAAACTTTAATAAGAAATAGAGAGATTACAAAATAATCATTTAACCTTTTATGCAAATGCTTAAGAATTTTCATGCACTTGTTAAATAAAACATATATAACTCAAAATGCTAAATAATTCTAGTTTTTGACTAAATCCTCTAAAGAATATGTTGGTGAAAACTCAAAATTATCTAGTAAGGTATGCATGACCTTGTTTATTTAGTATTTATCATAGATGTCAAAATGATCGTGGTTAAAACCAATTTAAGCATTTATAGAATACCATTTAGATTTGGGCAGACTATTAATGCAATATGTTCCAAAAAGGAAAAGTCACCCATTCTAAGAAAAGGCCATGGAGGATGAGATATCTGAGCTGGCCCTTTAAAGATGTGCAAGATTTAGGTAAGGAGAGTGGGAAAGGCTTTCCAAGGCAACCAAATAGGATGGATTAGCAGATCAGGGACTAGACAATATAAATGAGGTAGGTATTTTCTCCTGTTGGAAAGTATTGGGAAGGAAAGCTTGGAAATCTAACTAAAGAGTGAAATCATGGTGACATGTTAGGGAGATTTATTTTGTAGTGGAGAGCAGAATTGATGGAGTATGTGAGAAACTAAAATAAGAGAGGCCAAGTCAGAGATTATTTATAGTTTAGGTATGCATGACCTTGTTTATTTATACCCAACAGTCATTACTGATGTCATTAATGATGACAGCCCAATGGACAGGGTCATTGTGGAAATGAAAAGAAAGGTATAGGTGTGAGAACTCTTGAAGGAAGGACTGAAAAGAATTAATGACAGCTTGGATTGGGGAGGTGACAGAGAAAATGCAGGCAAAGGAGGCTTGACGCTTGAACCTTAATGGGGAAAACAAATGAGAGATGAACTACCATGAGCAGAAAAAGAGAAATTAGAAGGAGAAGCCAGTTTTGAGGGGAAAGTGATAATTTTATTGGGCTTTAGGTTGAGAGGGTAATGCCCAAGTAGAAAAGTTTAGAAGGTAGACAGAAAGAGACCTTGTATTCAGTAAAGAGATCACAGATTTGGAAATTATCTTCTTAAAAAAATGGTAATTGAGGTATAGCAGTGAAATTAAACTCTGAGAACTGGAGTGTAGTAGGAGAGCTTTGGGAAACACCTACCTCTAGGGGGAAGGAGCAGGGGAGAGAAGTCAGTACAGGTAGTCTAGATGCCAAGGATCTGGGTTGGCCTGGAAGCAGGAAAATCAAAGTGTGAGACAAAAATTCAGTTTCAAAAAGAAGGAGGTGGCTAATTTTAACAAGAGAGTAAAAATGTATTTATAAAGTTTTCTGTTAAAAGAATATGAAGGAGAAATGTAATAATCCTTGTAGAATGGGCCCAGGAAGTCTGTTAAAGCTTGTAGGAATATGTAAGTAGGAGACATTTCTAGAGCTTGGTCAGGTGGATTTCCATATTTCCTTAAAAAAAAAAAAATCCAAGAAAATAAACAAAACTCAGTCAAATAAACTTAAATAGATGTATAAAAAACACTTTTTGCTGGTGAAACTATCAATTTCTCTGTTTTGTTTCATTTTTATTATGGTGTTAAATTTTCACTGTAACTTTTTAAAAGCAGAATTCCTAAAAAGAGGGTAAAGAAATTGAATTAATGTTCTTTAATTTCTCTGGGGAATATTACCCCAAAGAAAGAACAAATAGATTTTGGTAGGTGGACGAAAGAAATTTTTTTTCAGAGAAGAATGATTTAGTAATTCTAATTTAGAATATTTGAAGTGCAGAATCTTCATTTCCTAAACCAGTTTGGAAAAAAGAAAGAGTCTTTAAAATTAGCATAGCATTTTTTTAAATTGATGAGAGTAGGGAAAGGTGTGAATTATAGCTTTAGATGTGTGGAGAATTTAAGAAGTTTAGTAGGTTTACTGTGAACTCTTGACATTCCAAGTTAACATAATTTTCATTTTCTTTTTTTATATCTGCTATTAGAACATACTTGGAATTAATTTCTAAAACTTCACTTACTTGAGCTTCCTACTGCTTTTTACATGTCTTCATGTCTACTGTAAAATGATAGAAAAATATTTTATACATGAATTATTTTAAAAATAATAAGTCAACAGAAATGAAGTTTATTTCCTACATTTGTAAATAACTTCTTAAGTTTTATGGAATGCTTGTCAAGACTGAAAAAAATAAACCTGCCAAGATTTTTAAAGATAACATTAAAAGGTTTTAAAAGCCAAGATACATTTATAAAATAGTTTGTTCCATTTTTCTGATTTACATTAGAATTATTTTTACAGTGTTGATTCTTGTTTTGGATGATGAAATTGAATAAATGTTATTAAGGACTTGAATTTTTCTTGGAATATTGTCTGTATAGCAGATAAACAGATCTACTGCAGATTTGAACTCTGGACCCCTATGTCGAAAGGGAACTTTTTTGCTTTCATACTACCATATTTTTTTCTCCTAGGATTTCTTAATTTTCTATCTCAGAGCCTGCTGCATCTGTATCTTATTCTAAATGGAAAAGAAAAAAGTCAAAATTTGGGATATTTAGAAAAATTTTGGACAGGAATATTTAATTTGACATGTATTTAATGCCTGCATAATAAGCATATGGCAAGATTGAAATACAATAATATCTCCTCAAACATGAGATCCCAATATAAAAATTTGAGATCAGATGAAGTAAATTTGTAGCTCATTTTGGTAACTTAGATTTTAGATTTCATTGTATGTGAATTGTGACTAATAATTCTGGAAATACCTAGAAAAAAGGCAACTGGGAGTTGGGATATTAAAAAGGGAAATAAAGCTAATGGTAGAAAAGGAACAGAAATTTTTATAACAACTGGGAAAGATACTGAAAGATAAGTGAAAGAAAAACTGGGCTTTAGAAAGTTCCCCATAGCTTCCAGTGGGAAGGGAGGTTACTTGGTTGAGACCTCAATGTGCTAAGCACCTGGAAACCTGGAGAGATCAGGAAGCTGGCGGTGGGGAGATGGGAGTCAATTCTGAGTTGAAAAGACCATGGTCATTTAGATATAGTCGCAGACAAAGAAAGAAGATGCTTTGAAGTATTTGTGTTATCTGCAACAAAGCTTAATTAATTTATAAGCATGTCATTAATACTGGAGAAGAGAGGTGGGGGGAGAGGGAGATTCTGAAAACTTACAGCATGGAAGTGTATAATACCTATTATTGCTAATTTTGATGTGTAAAATGCATGGTCAACATCTTTATTTAGTATGCTGTTTTCATAATTTTGTTTTACAAATGTAAAAGTATTTTTTAGGCTTCTCACAGATTTAGCTATGACATCGTTTTCCCAACCCTGTTCTTCTCCTATGGCTTTAATTTTTTGACTGTAAATTATGCCACAGGAATTTTTCTAGACTTGAACCCCCATGGTTTGGGGGAAACTATTACATGTTTCAAGAAAAATTGAGCCAAGTTTGTATAAAAGGATTTAAAAGAGTAAAACTGGACATACCTAAAGCAATTATGGCTGATTTCCAGTAGCCATAAAATAGTGCAATTTAAAATGGACATGTCTGACCTACCAGTGAACTTTCAAAATGAAAATTTCCACCTATTAGACATTGAGACAATCTTTCCCCTCCCCAAATCCAAGTCTTATTATCTTAAAAGCTGAGATTCTCTGCTAAGAGCCTAGAGTAACCTCCTTTAAGTCCTGGAATATAAAGGTGAAGATAGATATAGCTTTATGTAACTTTGGGTCCCAGGATTCACGAGCCCTTGAATATAACTGATCTCATATTAATAGCCAAATTAATAACCACATTCCACAGCTCTGAGTCACATTACCAAATCTCTTCAAATAGTATCCCTTGGGATACTGTCCTGAGATACAAGTATGCTGACATTTTCTACTTTGGTCTCCTCACCCAGTAGCTCTGGCACAGCTCCTGTTGTTAAGGGTACATCTTTCCATGTGGCCAGCACCATCTATACTCTCTTCCCTTACAAGTGCTCAGGCTTCAGCTTAAATGCCACATGCACAGAGATGGCTTCCCTGTCCTTTCCCCATGACTTCCACCGTAGCTCTTTGTACTTCTTCCTTGCAGACTTGTATACTTGTAATTATTTAAGTGATTTCTGTCTTTCTTCAATTTTAAGACATGCCCTGCCACAAATTTTTAACATTTAAAATTTTTGATGTTTCTTATAATTGAAAAAATTCATTTTAGGTGATATATAAATATATATGTATTTTTTAATCATAGAGAAGTTATTGAAACAATGGTGTATCTTACAATTGAGAGCATTTTGCAGCTTGCTTGGAATCTTTTTTTGGGAATGTGATTGGGTCTGAATATATTAATTACTTATTCTTTTAAGTTCAGCCTTATTTGGCATTAAGAATCCAGGAAATTTCTTCATCAAATTATGAATTATTTCATTTATAAAAAGTACTGTACAATGTTAAGGTACAAATGTCACAGTCAGACCTGGCTCTTGTGTTAGTCATGCTGAGGTAATATGGTCTATAAATATAATTGTTATATAGTATAATATAGTATTATATATATGTATGCAATTGATTTTTTTCAATTATAAGACACATCACAAATTTTAAAACGTTAAAAAATGTTGGAGTGGGCATGTCTTAGAATTGAAGAAATACAGGGACTTCCCTGGTGGTGCACTGGTTAAGAATCCGCCTGCCAATGCAGGGGTCACAGGTTCAATCCCTGGTCTGGGAAGATCCCACATGCCACGGAGCAACTAAGCCCGTGAGCCACAACAACTGAGCGTGTGCACCTAGAGCCCGTGCTCCACAACAAGAGAAGCCACCACAATGAGAAACCAGTGCACCGCAGTGAAGAGTAGCCCCCGCTCGCCACAACTAGAGAAAGCCCGCACGCAGCAAAGACCCAACACAGACAAAAAAAAAAAAAAAAAAAATTGAAGAAATACAGAAACTTTTAAATAGAGTATACATATAGATTGTAAATATATATATATATATATATATTTTTTTTTTTTTCCCTTTCTTCTCTTCTGTGTTCTAAACTATAAGAGGACTGGAGAAAACTCTTGTTCATATCTCTCCAGTGACTAGCACAGTACCCTGCATGTAGCAGGGCCTCAGTAAATATATGACTGATTGGGCCTTTGTCTTGCTCACTCTTCTTTTGATCCTAATGACACTCTGGTAGAAAATTAGTTACCTGTAGACAGGAACCATTCATTTATTCAACAAATATTCATTTTGTGCTACTAATCACTATGTGAGGTGCTGGCATATATATATATACACACACACACACACACACACACACACACACACACACACACACACACCCCATATATATATATATATATATATATATATAGTGCTGGATCATATATAGTGATGGCAGGAGTCCCTGTGACAAGTTCCTGTCATAATTAAGTGGAACAAATAATTACATTATGCGGCAAGTGCTTGAATAGAGGCAAATATGAAAGTAGCTGAAGAAGTGTGACTGATTCCCTGGAGGAGAATAGGATAGCCTCACAGAGTGGGTAGCTTGGAGCTGTACCTAAATGAATGAGTAATTATTTAATAAATTCAAAGCAAATTGCAAAATACATACAATGCAACAAAATAAGCATAAAAAGATAAATCAGTATGATTAGAAAATAAAGTTCGAATAATAAGATGGAACCAGAGGGAGACTGAATGCAAAACTATTTGCCATAAAGTCCTACACAGTTGCCCATTCTATGTGATTACATATTATTATATAATTCTTTTTTATATATATACACATATATGTGTATATATATATATATATATATAAAAACTGGGAATTCAGGGAATGGTGGAATGGTAAGACAACCTGTTTTCAGTAATGAATCCAGTGGTTGTACGCAGAATGGATTGAGAGTCAGGGGAGAGAGCAAGACTCGGTGTAGGGAAACCAAGAAAACCAATTAGGAAGTTCTTGGGGTAGGTCAGTTATGGGCAGTGAGGATCTGAACTAGGGCATTGGCAATGGCGGTATACAGTTAGGGAACAGATTTTGATTCTAGGAAATCAGGACTGCTTTCACCTGTGTTTTGTTTTTCCCTTCAATGGCCATACTTTTTTTTTGTTGCTGTTCAACAGATATTGCTAGGGGGACCACAGATCTGATATTCTAATAACCTATGCATTATATTTTTGGGTGTAGCCTCAAGGACAGTTATTACACATCAGTCAAAACTGAGTATGGTATGTTGTGTTCATCTGGTGGCACTGCTTAGGAGACGTAGCATTTCTAAAGGTTATGTCAACTCTGATTTCTACCAGAAGATCATGGATCTGCTTTTGATCCCCTGAAAACAGATGAATAGTTTCGCTTAGTTTCTGAAATGATGAGAGGTGTGTGCACCTTCAGTTTCTAATTGCTGAGAAGCTATGACTTGGTGATCTTGAAACTGGAAGTTATAATTTCACTTTTAATAACTTGTTCTGACCTAAGCAGACACCTCTCAAGAGAAAGGAAAACGTAGATACTGACTGTCAGGAGTGTATAAAAAACAACATAATGTGATTTCAGATCAGCAGATTTGCCACAAAAATTGATTAGTGCATCTTAAGGTGGGACAGGCCTAAAAGGAATTGGGTGAAAGCCCAACATAGTTCCTTTAAAGGGTGATTATTCTTATCATCCACCCTTTTCCTCAGCATTCTGCCTTTGTTCTACCTTACTTTGACACTTTCCTTTATAAATATGAGTGTGCCTATACTGAATTTAAATTGTGAAATAGTTACACGAGTTTAAAGTATTAATGACTAGTTAAGCCATTATTTTGAAACAGCCAAAAAAAAAAAAAAGAAAGATCATTATGAAAGAAAAATAGGATCACACAGGAATTTTAAGACAAAAGTGTCTCTGTTTAATGATTTGTAAAAGAAGTAGGAAGCATTTTCTGTGAAAACTGCTAATTATTTTGGTTTTCCATAATGAAAACCTGTGATGTTGTTTAAATGTCTCTGTTCAGTAGTTTACTCTGTTACACTGGTACATTTGTTTGCTTTGTGTATTTTCTCACTTTTCTGCATCAGATAAGAGCGATATATCTATGAGTTTAAAGTTTTTTGGAAATGATGGCAATAATCGCTTGACCTTGAGAATCGATGGCTTTTAAAATTGTGTTACTTCAGGATGAGAAAGGACTATTCTAGTCATCCTTTTGGTCTGGTGTTTCATTTATCATCATGTATCTTGGAAGATGGTTCTTTATTCTGCTTTGTCAGAAACATCCACAAATCAAATAATTATTGATATGCACTTGGTAACTTATGTCTAGAAATAAATTTAAAGGTTACTAAAGAAATTAACCTTGGTAACAATTGTTTTTGCCATGCTGATGGCTCTTAAGGTATGATTTAATTGTACATGTCTGTGGAAGGCTTCTCAGTGACACTGCTGTTCAAACAAGAAAAGGGACAAGGTTCTAAGATCAAACACCAGAAATAGCATGTCCTGTCACACTCAGAGTTCAAGAATTTTTGGAGCCCAGACTTTTCTTAAATTTGATCAGAATAGGGATTGTGAATTTATATACCCTCTTTATTCACCCCCTGCCCACTGTCTGCTTTGCCTTTGCTTGTGCTGACTTATTGCTTCTTGTTTTCTCCTCACAGGCCTTTTAGTATGTGGTAGAGGTATGCAGGAGAGTTTACAGCTAGGCTCAAAAACACTTCCTACCTGAGTCACTGCTGCAGATTTAGGTGTGCTGATTGATCTTCTATCTAGAGTCCAAGGCCTCTGTACCTGTCCATCAAGTTCTGTCTGCCCTCATCGGCTGTCTTCTCACCCCTCACCCAGGTGAAAGTCAGATGTGATTCAGCAGACAATGCACAGTGTCACAGTGGGCAGACCCAGATCTGCCTTGGAAAGTATACCAGCCAGGTAATCCTGCGATCCCAGGTGTCTGACCTTGTTTCTTAGCTTTCTAAGCCACACTGACTCTTTGGTGTTTATTCTAGAATTTATGGACAAAGAAAAGTCTTCTGCTCATCAGATCCTTTCAGAAATGGCAATAAAATATTAGCAATCAGGGAAAAATAAAATTAATAGTAAATTCCTCTGAAATTGGCTAGGTAAAATAGAGATGGAGTACTGGGTACCTATATTGTGCTGTGTTCTGTGCATTTTCCTACAACTGTTGTTGGAGAAATTCCTTTATGTCTGTTGTCTGTCTTTTCACTTGCCACGCTTTCTGTCAGACTGCTCACCTCTCATATTTGCTAGGCTGCTTGCTATTTTACACGTTTGGCAGCATCCCAGTTTAGACTGACTCCAGGAAGCCCTGAAATTTCTGTAGGTACGATGGCAATGTGGTAAGGAAGGAAAGGGACTGACTGCAAGTTGTGACTGAGAAAATACACAGAAAAAGACTTTAAGAGTAATTATATTTCTTGGATGAGACCATTTCTCCCTCTGCCTAGGAAGGCATTTATTTTCCCTCTTCTCATTGCATATTTACATAGTTACTATGGATGGCTAATGTGATATCTTTCAATTTTGAAACATATAAAATTTTGAAACATATAACATTGTATTCTAACAGGAGAAGAAAACTTCCTTTCACGGATTTCAGAACACCAGTGGTACTTCCAAGATATTTTATTAAAAACATCTCAATCTAGTTCTCACTGACTTACGGTTGAACAGTCTGTACCATCTCTCAGATCTGCATTTCTCTGTTGGCCTGGTTCTCAGGGAACACACCTCTATGTAGTGAGAAACATAGCCCCTGCAGCTCTGGGTACATGGTCCTCAAGTTAATGATCTTAGAGGAAGCATGAGTGCCTTTACAGAAAGCTTTCACAAAAGTTCTAGGGGCATGTTTGATTGTCCTGCCTTGGGGCATGTGCTCCTTCCTGGGGCTAGGTCAGCCTGACCTGAATCATATAAACTAAAGATTACTGCAGGGAAAGTGATTCCCCAAAGGAAAAGCATACTAGGCAGACACACGAAGGTCTATTTCAATAAATATGATAAAAATTTTAGATAACTGGATGAGGTTATTAAGAAGTAAATGAAGTAGGAAAAACTTAAATCTGACTTAGCAGCTGATGTGAGGGTGATCTTTTCCTGGGTTGTTTTCTGTCCCACTGTAATAAAGACTCTTAACGGGCTCATAGTTTTATAGGATTCCAAATGGGAGCATTTCTTTTATCTGATATGGAGTATATACATAGCATTTCCACTTATATTTACTGAGTAGTTTTTTCCCTCTAAGGCAGTGATCTTCAGTATGGAAAAGTAATAGATTAATACTTTCAAATTTAGATAACGCAGAATTATTAATTTTGTTTGATCTCTATAGGCTAGAAAAGCAGATTGATACAAAATGAGAAAATGTGTCTTCACAATTTTTAATAGTGAATGAGTATAGCCTTCATCAGCACTATAAAGGCAGCTAATTAATAGCTAGGTAATAGTTATATATACTTATAAATGTTTAACTAAGTGTTTTAAAAAGTTTCACTAGAATGTAACCACCCTTGTGGAGTCAGGCAGCTCTCAATACATACATACCCACGTACACTCATCTCACTCACAGGGCTCAGAGTGACTGCTTTCCTGGAAAGGAAAAGAAAAGAAACAGCTTTGTTACTCAGTTCTCTGGGAGGAAGATTACTGGGATGGGAGGATGAGGTTGTAGTGACTGAGCTGCTCTGGGAGGGTGTTGGGGGGTGGGAGAGAGACAGCTGAACTTTTCCATCCCTCAACAATGTCTCCATAACTCTTAGGAGTCACAGACATACAATTTGAAAAACACTGAAATAAAAATCAATAATGGGATTAAAATCACTTTATAGCATTACTCACAACGAATTCCTTGAGATAGATACTCATCTGTGGTTTTCACTTGTGTGTATATATGGTGATATTAATAATATTTGACTATTGATGTGATATAGGCACCCAACCAGCACTGCTAGTCAGAGCAGACTCCAGCTGTAAACATCTGGAACACCATACAGGTATGTTTCAGCTGGATAGCATCCCTATATACCTATATACAGAGTTATGAATATTACTATTAATAAATATTTTTATCTGTCAAAATACATACTCTATTTCTATTTCAGTCTATTTCATTTATATCAAAATGATCTCTGGTAAAAAGTTTTACTGGGAATTTTATAGTTTCCTAGCTATTGAAAACATACATATCTAATTTGTCATTAGATATATTCTACCTAAAGACTGTATTTTCTTGGAACATTAATTATCTGATTGACTAACTAATGGTTAACATTAAGTCCACGAATATTTCTAGGCTCCTACTGTGAGCCAAGCAATGTGTTGGTCTCTGGGTACACAACAAAAAGATAAGGTTGTTACCCTGTGGACATTATAGCTCCACCGGGGGTATGGATAATGGACAATTTCAAAGCAGAGTAATAAATTTAGTAATAAATTTAGCTGTCCTCCATGTAGAGCTGAGTACCGTATCCAGGATACAGTTATCACATATTGGCTATAATTCTTTATGCCTCATTTAGCTTGTACATTATTTGAGGGTAGGAGCATTATCATTCTAATATTGGCACCTTGAGTAATGCCTATCACAGCATGGATGTTAGGGGTTCAATGTACCTCTCATCCCACCTTATTTTTGAATTTTGGTGTGTATATGTAAGACTTACTACACGAATGTGAACAGTATTGTTTTTATTACCCTCTTCCAATATCTCACATAAACTACATTGGGGAACAAGACTTGTATCAGGAAGTTTATGAGGGACTTCCTGCTTCCTGCCCGCTGAATTAGAA
This sequence comes from Orcinus orca, assembly GCF_937001465.1. Taxonomy (NCBI): domain Eukaryota; kingdom Metazoa; phylum Chordata; class Mammalia; order Artiodactyla; family Delphinidae; genus Orcinus; species Orcinus orca. The sequence continues at coordinate 70,655,187 of NC_064565.1, forward strand.
ATAAGTTTTGTACTACATACCTGACCTCACTTTATCACCCAGTTACATGCAACTAGTCAATAAACCACAGGGTTGGACACGGATAGTGGAAGAAAGCCCATAACACATGACAGGAGGTGAGGGGCCAAATTCCTGCCTTTAGGCATATAGCCCTGCCCACCAGTAAAACATGAATGTCAGGAATGTCAATCAATGTCAATACATGTCAGGCTCTCAATCCCATTAGCCATCCCTCCTTCATACGCTAAAATGACTATTCGCAAACAAATTTTCTCAGCATATGTAACCGTATACACTTAGTAACTGAAAATCTGCAAGTTCCATTCAAGCAAAGGTTTGGATGACTGTCTGACTGAAATATTGTGTACTGTTGGATGGATGATTGGATCTGATGATTTAAAAGTGCCATTTAACCCTGAGAATCTATGTTGCTTTATCTTTTATATTCATTTCACCTGAAATTATTCGGTATCCTTGGGATTTGGTAAGTCTGGACTCAGGAGTATTCCAGTTCATGGAGCGGGACTGGGCCTATGAGCCCAGTCTATTTCTTTTAGGTTTATTTTCTTTCACTCAGTATTTGGCCTTGCTGCAAAATGGGCACAGATTGGTTGCAAATTGTAACCAAATACTGTAGGCATCAATGTATATGTATGAACACCAAGAAGGCTTTTGCTTAATGAGAATCTGTGGGCCCTTTGGTGTATTGGCTATGGTCTGGTGACCACCAAAGTTATAGGATGAAGCTTTAGTTAATTTCTTTATTAGGTATGATCTCTATAAACTATAACTGTCAGATAATGCCTATCATGATTTTGGAGAGTAATCTAAATCTTGATCATTTGCCTGAAAAATACAGAGAAGTGTATTAATTCTTAAAATACAGCATGTTTAATGAAGATTGGGGATAAATGATCTCATTGATTGGTGTGTACTTAGCAAACAATTTCAGGTATAGTAGGACATGAATACTGTAGGAAGGAGTGCTGAGTCTGTTGCCTTGAGGCTGTATGGCAAGCACACATTTCTTCTTGCTCATTTCCTTGTTTACTTATAACACTTTTATTTAGGATGGATTGATGGGTACTGAGGGAAATTATGGGGTGGGTGATAGAGGGGCCAGCTAAAGTGCTCAATCCCACTTTTGGTATTTGCCTGTGTTTTTTACTGAGAAGAATTATTTTCAGCCTTTATGTATCAAAGTTCATTTTAATTTTATTTATTAGAGCGACAGTTGATATTTTTCTGGTACCATTAATTCAATAGTTCATGGAAGAATTTTAGATTTGTTGGTCATATTACTGTAAATAGAATGGTACAGAGCACAATAAAAAGGCTAGAAAAATATAATACATTGTGGCTTAAACCTGTAATAGTATTTTATAGGAAATATGTAAAGTGTTATGTATATTTTAACATTAGGTTAACAAATAAATATTTTGTTTCAGAGGAATTTTTGGTCAGGAAATTGAAATTTAGCAATTTTGAGGCAATAGAATTAAAGACGTCGACGCATTCACTGTTGGATAATTATATAACCTTGTAAAGTTTCAGGCTCTTGCTTCCTATTTTTTGAAAAATGGAAAACTCTCTGGCTCATTATCTTTTGTTGTATATGGCCCCATGGCCTTATTTAAGTATTTTTCTGAATGACTCTATTGAAATTGCTTCAGCAAACTTGCCAGGTAACAACTTTTCACAGATTGATGATAAACCATGAAGAAAAGTTCTTTAGTGCACTTATCTGTGCTCTGTTCTTTTATTTGTGTTATTATGAAAATATCTTTCTATTGTAAATTATAACACTCACATGGACAAGTGCAAAAAACATCAAAGCATAGTATAATAAATTGTTACAAAGCAAACGTCTCTGTAACATATTCTAGGTTGAAAATTAGAATATGAACAGCTTTCAAGAAACCACTCCTCCCAGGTAATTCCTCTGCTTAATGAGAGGGTATCACTGTACTGATTTTTTTTTTCTTTCTTTTTCAACCTCAGTTCCCCCTCTTTTATTTTTATGCAAAAGCAGCCATCTTCATGAATTTGATGAGTATCCTTCTTCTCCAATTTTTATATGTTTGCAATAAATCTGCGTACACATAAACAATGTATGGCACTACTTTGTGAGTTTACAAATTTTTCATAAATAGTATCATGCTGTATATGTGTCATTCTGATGCATTATTCAATATTATGTTGTAAAATCTTTTCATATTGTTACATATAGTTTCGATTCACTTTGTTATACAGCAGAAACTAACACAACATTGTAAAGCAATTATACTCCAATAAAGATGTGAAAAAAATATGTATATAATTACAAAAAAAAAAAGAAACCACTCTACTGATTTTTGTGATCAAAATGCCACTGCATTTCTTTCTTAACTACCTATGTATGCATTCCTTAACAATATAGTTTTTGAAATTTATATAAATGGTACTATACTGCAAGTAATTTTTTTTGCCTTGTTCTTTTGTTCAATATCATGTTAAAGATTCTTTGATCTTTTACTTCATTTTGAGAAACTTTGTTTTCTATGTGAGATAATTGTCAGGATTGCTTGGGATTGTCATTAGCAGGTATTTGTCTCACCTCTTCTCTTTTCTTCCCAAGTTTTGTTCCTCTAGTTGATTCTTTTAATGCACAATTACAGATAGATTCTAATTTACTTGCCATGATCCTGTTTCATTGGTAGAGGATTTTTGATTGCTGTTTTTTCTACCGCTGGGATTATCATGTAAATTTATAGAGTGCAAAGATTTTGAACAGACGGGAAAGGATTAGATGTTGCCCTTTACAATGACTGAATAAACTTACTAGAGAAGCATATGGTATGAAGTATGGCATGAAAGGAACTGACTGATAACAAGATGGTTTCAGGGAAAAGGGTGTCTACAGTTTCAAGAAAAGAATCAACAAAGGGGCTTCCCTGGTGGCACAGTGGTTGAGAGTCCACCTGCTGATGCAGGGGACACGGGTTCGTGCCCTGGTCCGGGAGGATCCCACATGCTGTGGAGCGGCTGGGCCCGTGAGCCATGGTCGCTGAGCCTGCGCGTCCGGAGCCTGTGCTCCGCAACGGGAGAGGCCACAACAGTGAGAGGCCCGCGTACCGCAAAAAAAAAAAAAAAAAGAATCAACAAAGGAAGAAAAACAGTTGGCATCTTCATATATAGTAACCTTTTGGCTTGGAAAATTCAGCATTCTGACAAAACAATTTCAGACTTATGACTGCTAGAGAAATAGGTTGATTGAAGGATGTATTCAATATATACAATATATTGAATATATATTGAATATACATTCAATATATATTCAGAATATTCAATCAAATATTTTGATTTAAGGATTTTCTACCTCGAATCCTTTCAGATAAGGAATGTCATTATATTAGGAGCCTAAATACATATGTTATGGAAAAGAGAAAAATAAGAGCAAGTTTTTGTTTTTTCTTTTTAACTAGGACAATCCTATTGTTGACAGCAATTTGATTTCACAAATCCACAAATATTTCACCCCACAAATATTTCACCCCACGTGTTTCAAGATGCTTTCTGGGGAGTCGCAGCATAAAGATTTGCCCAACACTTTGTTCAGTGAAGTCAACGATAAGAGCAATGTTAGAAATTCACTGGGAGAATTAAGGGCAAAATGAAACATGAGCTTCCATTAAAATAAAGTTATTGTTAATTAAATTCCAACTTCCTGTCTTTATTCTCTAATTTTTTTTTTTTTTTTTTTTTTTTTCGGTATGCGGGCCTCTCACTGCTGTGGCCTCTCCCGTTGCGGAGCACAGGCTCCGGAAGCACAGGCTCAGCAGCCATGGCTCACGGGCCCAGCCGCTCCGCAGCATGTGGGATCCTCGCGGACCGGGGCACGAACCCGTGTCCCCTGCATCGGCAGGCGGACTCTCAACCACTGCGCCACCAGGGAAGCCCATGATGTTATTTTTATTGCAGAAAATATTTTAATACTATCATATAATATCACTGTCACTTACATTGTAATTTCATCATCTCAAATCCATTTCTAGAGGTATACAACATTCTAAGATCTTCTTTTTACATTTTTCAGTGCTGGGATATTATAAAGAATTAAACTTGTGCTTTTATTTATAAGGGTCAGAAAACAGCCTTTACAAATTGATATTAGGAGTTTTTCACATAGAGATCTTCCCTTTCATAGTCATATAAATGTTTCCCTTTTACTTTCTTTATATTTTACTGGAATGTCTCTTTTGTTGCATACTCACATGCTTTCTTTTTTCTGATTTAGAAAAGAAATATCTTCTCTTTAAAAATTCTATTATAAGCCAAATTTAGATTTGTTTGGTTTTTCTAATCAGCTTTTCCTAAAATTATTAGTAGTAAGCAAAAATTCATTCAAAATACTGCAGAGAGCTCAAATTCAAATATTGTGTTTATATTCATTCAAAGACCATGATCTGTTCTTTGAGAATCTTCTGTTGTTTTGCTTAACTCTTCTAGTATATTTTGCATCTTGCCTAAATTAAATTGTTTTAATAACATTAGATGGCATTGCCATCAGACTGTTGTGAGGTTAAATATACATGTGCTTGTAGAAACTAACACAACATTGTAAAGCAACTATACTCCAATAAAAATTAATTAAAAAATACATGCACTTCAGCAAGATGTTTCCTCTTTTTTTTTTTTTTTAACATCTTTATTGGAGTATAATTGCTTTACAATGGTATGTTAGTTTCAGCTTCACAACTAAATGAATCAGTTATATATACACATATATTCCCATATCTCTTCCCGCTTGCGTCACCCTCCCTCCCACCCTCCCTATCCCACCCCTCCAGGTGGTCACAAAGCACCGAGCTGATCTCCCTGTGCTATGCGGCTGCTTCCCACTAGCTAACTGCCTTATGTTTGGTAGTGTATATATGTCCATGCCTCTTTATCGCTTTGTCACAGTTTACCCTTCCCCCTCCCCATAGCCTCAAGTCCATTCTCTAGTAAGTCTGTGTCTTTATTCCTGTTTCACCCCTAGGTTTTTCATGACATTTTTTTTTTTTTAAATTCCATATATATGTGTTAGCATACGGTATTTGTCTCTCTCTTTCTGACTTACTTCACTCTGTATGACAGACTCTAGGTCTATCCACCTCATTACAAATAGCTCAATTTCGTCTCTTTTTATGGCTGAGTAATATTCCATTGTATATATGTGCCACATCTTCTTTATCCATTCATCCGATGATGGACACTTAGGTTGTTTCCATCTCTGGGCTATTGTAAATAGAGCTGCAATGAACATTTTGGTACATGACTCTTTTTGAATTATGGTTTTCTCAGGGTATATGCCCAGTAGTGGGATTGCTGGGTCATATGGTAGTTCTATTTGTAGCTTTTTAAGGAACCTCCATACTGTTCTCCACAGTGGCTGTATCAATTTACATTCCCACCAACAGTGTAAGAGGGTTCCCTTTTCTCCACACCCTCTCCAGCATTTATTGTTTCTAGATTTTTTGATGATGGCCATTCTGACTGGTGTGAGATGATATCTCATTGTCGTTTTGATTTGCATTTCTCTAATGATTAGTGATGTTGAGCATTCTTTCATGTGTTTGTTGGCACTCTGTATATCTTCTTTGGAGAAATGTCTATTTAGGTCTTATGCCCATTTTTGGATTGGGTTGTTTGTTCTTTTGTTATTAAGCTGCATGAGCTGCTTATAAATTTTGGAGATTAATCCTTTGTCAGTTGCTTCATTTGCAAATATTTTCTCCCATTCTGAGGGTTGTCTTTTGGTCTTCTTTATGGTTTCCTTTGCTGCACAAAAGCTTTTAAGTTTCATTAGGTCCCATTTGTTTACTTTTGTTTTTATTTCCATTTCTCTAGGAGGTGGGTCAAAAAGGACCTTGCTGTGATTTATGTCATAGAGTGTTCTGCCTATGTTTTCCTCTAAGAGTTTGATAGTTTCTGGCCTTACATTTAGGTCTTTAATCCATTTTGAGCTTATTTTTGTGTATGGTGTTAGGGAGTGATCTAATCTCATACTTTTACATGTAGCTGTCCAGTTTTCCCAGCACCACTTATTGAATAGGCTGTCCTTTCTCCACTGTACATTTCTGCCTCCTTTGTCAAAGATAAGGTGACCATATGTGCGTGGGTTTATCTCTGGGCTTTCTATCCTGTTCCATTGATCTATCTTTCTGTTTTTGTGCCAGTACCATACCGTCTTGATAACTGTAGCTTTGTAGTATAGTCTGAAGTCTGGGAGCCTGATTCCTCCAGTTCCTTCTTTCGTTCTCAAGATTGCTTTGGCTATTCGGGGTCTTTTGTGTTTCCATACAAATTGCAAAATTTTTTGTTCTAGTTCTGTGAAAAATGCCAGTGGTAGTTTGATAGGGATTGCATTGAATCTATAGATTGCTTTGGGTAGTAGAGTCATTTTCACAATGTTGATTCTTCCAATCCAAGAACATGGTATATCTCTCCATCTATTTGTATCATCTTTAATTTCTTTCATCAGTGTCTTATAATTTTCTGCATACAGATCTTTTGTCTCCTTAGGTAGGTTTATTCCTAGATATTTTATTCTTTTTGTTGCAATGGTAAATGGGAGTGTTTTCTTGATTTCACTTTCAGATTTTTCATCATTAGTATATAGGAATGCCAGAGATTTCTGTGCATTAATTTTGTATCCTGCCACTTTACCAAATTCATTGATTAGCTCTAGTAGTTTTCTGGTAGCATCTTTAGGGTTCTCTATGTATAGGATCATGTCATCTGCAAACAGTGACAGCTTTACTTCTTCTTTTCCGATTTGGATTCCTTTTATTTCCTTTTCTTCTCTGATTGCTGTGGCTAAAACTTCCAAAACTATGTTGAATAAGAGTGGTGAGAGTGGGCAACCTTGTCTTGTTCCTGATCTTAGTGGAAATGCTTTCAGTTTTTCACCATTGAGGATGATGTTTGCTGTGGGTTTGTCATATATGGCCTTTATTATGTTGAGGAAAGTTCCCTCTATGCCTACTTTCTGCAGGGTTTTTATCATAAATGGGTGTTGAATTTTGTCAAAAGCTTTCTCTGCATCTATTGAGATGATCATATGGTTTTTCTCCTTCAGTTTGTTAATATGGTTTATCACATTGATAGATTTGCGTATATTGAAGAATCCTTGCATTCCTGGAATAAACCCCACTTGATCATGGTGTATGATCCTTTTAATGTGCTGTTGGATTCTGTTTGCTAGTATTTTGTTGAGGATTTTTGCATCTATGTTCATCAGTGATATTGGCCTGTAGTTTTCTTTCTTTGTGACATCCTTGTCTGGTTTTGGTATCAAGGTGATGGTGGCCTCGTAGAAGGAGTTTAGGAGTGTTCCTCCCTCTGCTATATTTTGGAAGAGTTTGAGAAGGATAGGTGTTAGCTCTTCTCTAAATGTTTGATAGAATTCACCTGTGAAGCCATCTGGTCCTGGGCTTTTCTTTGTTGGCAGATTTTTAATCACAGTTTCAATTTCAGTGCTTGTGATTGGTCTGTTCATATTTTCTATTTCTTCCTGATTCAGTCTCAGAAGGTTTTGCTTTTCTAAGAATTTGTCCATTTCTTCCAGATTGTCCATTTTATTGGCATAGAGTTGCTTGTAGTAATCTCTCATGATCTCTTTTATTTCTGCAGTGTCAGTTGTTACCTCTCCTTTTTCATTTCTAATTCTATTGATTTGAGTCTTCTCCCTTTTTTTCTTGATGAGTCTGGCTAGTGGTTTATCTATTTTGTTTATCTTCTCAAAGAACCAGCTTTTAGTTTTATTGATCTTTGCTATTGTTTCCTTCATTTCTTTTTCATTTATTTCTGATCTGATTTTTATGATTTCTTTCCTTCTGCTAGCTTTGGGGTTTTTTTGTTCTTCTTTCTCTAATTGCTTGAGGTGCAAGGTTAGGTTGTTTATTCGAGATGTTTCCTGCTTCTTAAGGTGGGCTTGTATTGCTATAAACTTCCCCCTTAGAACTGCTTTTGCTGCATCCCACAGGTTTTGGGTCGTTGTGTCTCCATTGTCATTTGTTTCTAGGTATTTTTTGATTTCCTCTTTGATTTCTTCAGTGATCACTTCATTATTAAGTAGTGTATTGTTTAGCCTCCATGTGTTTGTATTTTTTACAGATCTTTTCCTGTAATTGATATCTAGTCTCATGGCATTGTGGTCAGAAAAGATACTTGATACAATTTCAATTTTCTTAAATTTACCAAGGCTTGATTTGTGACCCAAGATATGATCTATCCTGGAGAATGTTCCATGAGCACTTGAGAAAAATGTGTATTCTGTTGTTTTTGGATGGAATGTCCTATAAATATCAATTAACTCCATCTCGTTTAATGTATCATTTAAAGCTTGTGTTTCCTTATTTATTTTCATTTTGGATGATCTGTCCATTGGTGAAAGTGGGGTGTTAAAGTCCCCTACTATGAATGTGTTACTGTCGATTTCCCCTTTTATGGTTGTCAGTATTTGCCTTATGTATTGAGGTGCACCTATGTTGGGTGCATAAATATTTACAATTGTTATATCTTCCTCTTGGATCGATCCCTTGATCATTATGTAGTGTCCTTCTTTGTCTCTTCTAATAGTCTTTGTTTTAAAGTCTATTTTGTCTGATATGAGAATTGCTACTCCAGCTTTCTTTTGGTTTCCATTTGCATGAAATATCTTTTTCCATCCCCTTACTTTCAGTCTGTATGTGTCTCTAGGTCTGAAGTGGGTCTCTTGTAGACAGCAAATATATGGGTCTTGTTTTTGTATCCATTCAGCCAATCTGTGTCTTCTGGTGGGAGCATTTAGTCCATTTACGTTTAAGGTAATTATCGATATGTGTGTTCCTATTCCCATTTTCTTAATTGTTTTGGGTTCGTTATTGTAGGTCCTTTCCTTCTTTTGTGTTTCTTGCCTAGAGAAGTTCCTTTAGCAGTTGTTGTAGAGCTGGTTTGGTGGTGCTGAACTCTCTCAGCTTTTGCTTGTCTGTAAAGGTTTTAATTTCTCCATCAAATCTGAATGAGATCCTTGCTGGGTACAGTAATCTTGGTTGCAGGTTTTTCTCCTTCAACACTTTCAATATGTCCTGCCACTCCCTTCTGGCTTGCAGAGTTTCTGCTGAAAGATCAGCTGTTAACCTTATGGGGATTCCCTTGTGTGTTATTTGTTGTTTTTCCCTTGCTGCTTTTAATATGTTTTCTTTGTATTTAATTTTTGACAGTTTGATTAATATGTGTCTTGGCGTATTTCTCTTTGGATTTATCCTGTATGGGACTCTCTGTGCTTCCTGGACTTGATTAACTATTTCCTTTCCCATATTAGGGAAGTTTTCAACTATAATCTCTTCAAATATTTTCTCAGTCCCTTTCTTTTTCTCTTCTTCTTCTGGAACCCCTATAATTCGAATGTTGGTGCGTTTAATATTGTCCCAGAGGTCTCTGAGACTGTCCTCAGTTCTTTTCATTCTTTTTTCTTTATTCTGCTCTGCAGTAGTTATTTCCACTATTTTATCTTCCAGGTCACTTATCCGTTCTTCTGCCTCAGTTATTCTGCTATTGATCCCATCTAGAGTACTTTTAATTTCATTTATTGTGTTGTTCATCGTTGCTTGTTTCATCTTTAGTTCTTCTAGGTCCTTGTTAACTGATTCTTGCAATTTGTCCATTCTATTGTCCATTCTATCTCCAAGATTTCGGATCAACCTTACTATCATTATTCTGAATTCTTTTTCAGGTAGACTGCCTATTTCCTCTTCATTTGTTAGGTCTGGTGGGTTTTTATCTTGCTCCTTCATCTGCTGTGTGTTTTTCTGTCTTTTCATTTTGCTTATCTTACTGTGTTTGGGGTCTCCTTTTTTGCAGGCTGAAGGTTCGTAGTTCCTGTTGTTTTTTGTGTCTGTCCCCAGTGGCTAAGGTTGGTTCGGTGGGTTGTGTAGGCTTCCTGGTGGAGGGTACTAGTGCCTGTGTTCTGGTGGATGAGGCTGGATCTTGTCTTTCTGGTGGGCAGGTCCACGTCTGGTGGTGTGTTTTGGGGTGTCTGTAGACTTATTATGATTTTGGGCAGCCTCTCTGCTAATGGGTGGGGTTGTGTTCCTGTCTTGCTAGTTGTTTGGCATAGGCTGTCCAGCACTGTAGCTTGCTGGTCGTTGAGTGAAGCTGGGTGCTGGCGTTGAGATGGAGATCTCTCGGAGATTTTTGCTGTTTGATATTATGTGCAGCTGGGAGGCCTCTTGTGGACCAGTGTCCTGAAGTTGGCTCTCCCACCTCAGAGGCACAGCACTGACTCCTGGCTGCAGCACCAAGAGCCTTTCATCCACAGGGCTCCTTAATTTGGGATGATTCGTTGTCTATTCAGGTATTCCACAGATGCAGGGTATATCAAGTGGATTGTGGAGCTTTAATCCGCTGCTTGTGAGGCTGCTGGGAGAGATTTCCCTTTCTCTTCTTTGTTCTCACAGTTCCCAGGGGCTCAGCTTTGGATTTGGCCCCGCCTGTGCGTGTAGGTTGCCGGAGGGCGTCTGTTCTTTGCTCAGACAGGACGGGGTTAAAGGAGCCGCTGATTCGGAGGCTCTGGCTCACCCAGGCCGGGGGGGTAGGGAGGGGCACGGAGTGCGGGGCGGGCCTGCAGCGGCAGAGGCCGGCGTGACGCTGCAGCCTGAGGCGCGCCGTGCGCTCTCCCGGGGGAGCCGTCCCTGGATCCCGGGACCCTGGCAGTGGCGGGCTGCACAGGCTCCCCGGAAGGGCGTGTGGCTAGTGACCTGTGTTCGCACACAGGCCTCCTGGCGGCGGCAGCAGCGGCCTTAGCGTCCCATGTCCGTCTCTGGGCTCCGCACTCTTAGCCGCGGCTCGCGCCCGTCCCTGGAGCTCTCTCAAGCAGCGTTCTTCATCCCCTCTCCTCGTGCACCAGGAAACAAAGAGGGACGTAAAAGTCTCTTGCCTCTTCGGCAGGTCCAGACCCCTCCCCGGACTCTCTCCCGGCCATCCGCGGCGCACCAACGCCCTGCAGGCTGTGTTCACGCCGCCAACCTCAGTCCTCTCCCGGCGCTCCGACAAAAGCCGGAGCCTCAGCTCCCAGCCCCGCCCGCCCCGGCGGGCGAGCAGACAAGCCTCTCGGCTGGTGAGTGCCGGTCGGCCCGACCCTCTGCGCTGGAATCTGTCCGCTTTGCCCTCCGCACCCCTGTTGCTGTGCTCTCCTCCGCGGCTCCCAAGCTCCCCCACTCCGCCTCCCGAAGTCTCCACCCGCGAAGGGGCTTCCTAGTGTGTGGACACTTTTCCTCCTTCACAGCTCTCTCCCGCTGGTGCAGGACCCGTCCCTATCCTTTTGTCTCTGTTTAGTTTTTCTTTTGCCCTAACCAGGTACGTGGGGGGTTCCTTGCCTTTTGGGAGGTCTGAGGTCTTCTGCCAGCGTTCAGTAGGTGCTCCGTAGGAGTTGTTCCACGCGTAGATGTATTTCTGGTGTATCTGTGGAGAGGAAGGTGATCTCCGCGTCTTACTCTTCCGCCATCTTCCCGGAAGTCCGATGTTTCCTCTTTGATAATATCAAGAAAACATTATTTATAATCTCTGAAATACTTGCAAGAGTATTATTACTAGAAGCACAACTGTGGCCATGTCTTTTTGGAAAAAATCCAAATGATGTGCTGTATATGGCTAATAGAACGCTCCTGGATTTTTGGCCCAAATTCTGGCTTATACGCCATTTTCCTTACCAACAATTATTGTAACTATCTTAGGTTTGCCTTGGACAGTATTTTGAATCAATGGCTAAAATGGAAGGCCGTTTTTGTTCATTACCTAAGTTGAAATTTGTACTTTCTATAACAGGTATAAAATTAAAGAAAAACAAAAATTTCAACTTTAAGGACAGGGCTGTGGGAATAGACCACCCTATTATAGTGTAGGCTACACAGAACTATATTGTCACTGGAGAATTAAAAAAAACAAAATTGACTAAAAGTTGGTGTGCTTTTAATGGTCACTGTGCATGGACTGGCAATTCTAATATCATTGATAAACTTCTCTCTCTCAAAAAAATCAGTCTTTTGCTTATCTAAGTCCTAAACAATTGCTGCATTTACTATTGAACTTTAATAATAGATATTCACATTAGTACATTCTCTTACTTATCCTTTAAAAAATATTGTATTCAGGAATTCGTTGGTGGTCCAGTGGTTAGGACTCCATGCTTTCACTGCTGAGGGCTTGCATTCAGTCCCTTGTTGGGGAACTAAAGTCCCACAAGCTGTGCGGCATGGCCAAAAAATAAATTAAAAAAAAAACTAAATAAAAACGTATTCTACATGGAAGTTAATTTTCAGAACTTTCAGTTATACTTTTGGTTCTAACACACATGTGGACTCAGCTATGTGTTTTGAGAGGAAGTTCTTAATAATTTGAAATTGTTCAAGCTGCTTCAGACTCATTCCTTTTTTTTTTTTTACCACCCCCCCTACTTTCCTGTTCTTCTTTTTCTTCCTACTTTCTTGTTAAAATTTACTGTTAGAAATAATTCTAAAATTCATTCAAATTAAAAATAAAACTGATAGAGGACCTTCAAGATGGCGGAGGAGTAAGATGTGGAGATCACCTTTCTCCCCACAGATACATCAAAAATACATCTACATGTGGAACAACTCCTACAGAACACCTACTGAACACTGGCAGAAGACCTCAGACTTCCCAAAAGGCAAGGAACTCCCATGTACCTGGCCGTGTGGCTGACAGGGTCTTGGTGCTCCATCCAGGTGTCAGGCCTGAGCCTCTGAGGTGGGAGAGCTGAGTTCAGGACATTGGACCATCAGAGACCTCCCGGCCTCACGTAATATCAAACGGCAGAAGCTCTCCCAGAGATCTTCATCTCAACACTAAGACCCAGCTCCACTCAACAACCAGCAAGCTACAGTGCTGGACAACCCGTACCAAACAGCTAGCAAGACAGGAACACAACCTCACCCATTAGCAGAGAGGCTGCCTAAAATCATACTAAGTTCGCAGACACCCCAAAACACACCACTGGATGCAGTCCTGCCCACCAGAAAGAGAAGATCCAGCCTCATCTATCAGATGAGGAACACAGGCACCAGTCCCCTCCACCAGGAAGCCTACACAACCCACTGAACCAACCTTACCCACTGGGGGCAGATGCCAAAAACAAGGGGAATTATGAAACTGCAGCCTGCAAAAAGGAGACTCCAAACGCAGTAAGTTAAGCAAAATGAGAAGACAGAGAAATACACAGCAGATGAAGGAGCAAAGTAAAAACCCACCAGACCAAACAAATGAAGAGGAAATAGGCAGTCTACCTGGAAAAGAATTCAGAGTAATGATAGAAAAGATGATCCAAAATCTTGGAAATAGAATGGAGAAAATACAAGAAACGTTTAACAAGGACGTAGAAGAACTAAAGAGCAAACAAACAATGATGAACAGCACAATAAATGAAATTAAAAATTCTCTAGGAGGAATCAATAGCACAATAACTGAGACAGAAGAACGGGTAAGTGACTCAGAAGATAAAATAGTGGACATAACTACTGCAGGGCAGAATAAAGAGAAAAGAATGACAAGAATTGAAGACAATCTTGGAGACCTCTGGGACAACATTAAACGCACCAACATTCGAATTATAGGGGTCCCAGAAGAAGAAGAGAAAAAGAAAGGGACTGAGAAAATATTTGAAGAGATTATAGTTGAAAACTTCCCTAATATAGGAAAGGAAATAGTCAATGAAGTCCAGGAAGCGAAGAGAGTCCCACAGGATAAATCCAAGGAGAAACGTGCCAAGACACATATTACTCAAACTATCAAAAATTAAATACAAAGAAAAAATATTAAAAGCTGCAAGGGAAAAGCAACAAATAACATACAAGGGAAGTAACCTTGAACTATAATGTATTTCACTGCTGTACTCTCTATTTACTTTTAAGGATTTTTATGATTATGTGGTTTTCACTAGCCTCCATGTGTACTGTATAGAAATCATTTCACCTTTTATTTTTAAAGGCTATTCTGGTTTGAGCTCTAGTACTACTGGCATAAGCACAATCCAAAGAAATCTTGGGGACCCAAAGCCTGAGATAGTAAGAACATACTTTGGGATTCACAGTGAAAATGCCCTAATGACTAAAGGTTTTTTTTTCTTTAATTAAAAAGGAGGCATTTATAGAATGTTATCAAGACATCTAAAGCTCCATAAAGAATGACATTTATGTACAATATTTCAGGAAAAAATCACCCCCTTTCTGTAGATGAACTTTTCAAATTATGTAAGTTTCATTAAACCCAAAGTTCATGTGGAGAAAGTGCAAAAGGCAATAGAAAACTGTCCCTGTTAGATTCTTCCTCTGCATCTCATAGATTTTAGAGAGTCCTTGAAATGGAAGTGGGGATCTGTTTATTTTACAATTTACAAAGAAAGAAATAGAGAACTTCAGGAATTTTTGCTTAGGGTTTACAAATTATTGTATTATATCATTTTTTGATGCCATAACCTACCAGGTGACTATGCTGTTCCTGGAATTATATAAAATGAATGGTCAACAGGAGGATGCCTGAGTTTTTAGATTTAAAATAGAGAAATCATATATATTTCTTAACTAGGAACATTGTTTTCTCTTTCTGATTTCAGAGAGCAGTCACAAAAGCTCATTGTGTTCATTTTGAATAACTTGCCAGTAATGAGAGAAATCAGCCAGAAATTGAAAACTAGATGATAAAGAGAGATCAAGAGGAAATACTTCAGAATAATGACATCTTTGATGAGTCTATTACATTGCTATCTTTAAACCATGGGAAATCTTCATGGGAAAGTGATGAATGATGGGTAATAAGAATTTAAACAAAGAACCTTCAAGAGAGAATCTTTCATAGTAGTTGGAAACAGAATAAAAGAAACAAAAGGCTGGTCTCTGTGCCAGGTCAGAATAATTAAGGTCAAAAATAGGATCAAAAGGACAAGCTATGGAGGGCTGTCTGAGAAACTGAGGGAGAGAGAAAAATTCAACAGTGAAGCTATTTGCATTAAGCTACAAAATATTGAAAAGTTGGTGAAACGTATACCTGAGGCTTTTTAATATTCAGTAGAAAAGTAACTATATATAAATAGTAAGTATCCTCCTTAATTTTAAATTTGAAGAACAAATTTGTTTTATAGTGTTTATCACAGATCTATAGTATTTTTCCATGTCAGGTGTTATATAAAGTTTTTGCTGAAAACATGTTCTCAAATATTATTTACATATTCTAAAATATTAACTAAGAGCCCAAAGTGTAAAATTTTAAGATTGGGATGATGTATTTTAAAAAGTGTTCTAAAACATTTAAATGTTAACAGAGAAAAATTTTTATTATAGCGGTATACTATTTTAACTCTTGAATTAATATTACTAGAGAAGCAGTGTGTGAACCTGAAAAAGCAATAAATTTTTATTGGTTGGTTAGAATGTTTTATAAATTAAGAACATCAATCTTTTAGGTGTTATATGTATTACAATATTTTTCCATCAAAATTTTTTGTAACGGTGAGTACTTGTGGGTGAATACTTTACTCAGCACCACAGACTCTGCTTAATGATGGAACTGAAACAATGAACAGGTTAATCTCATAGTCAGATTCCTTTACTAGCTTCTTTCTTAGGAACCGTGCTTAGAAAGTCCTTCCTTATCCCAAGATTTAATAAATATTTACCTATTTTTTCTTTTAACACTTGTGTGATTTCAGTTTTTACATTTACATCTTTGACATATTGAGAATGTATTTTAGTATATGGACCATTGAACTTTTAAACAATTTTAGTAGCCCAGCTACAAATAAAATGTTATACATTTATAAGTAAAATATTTAGATATATTTAGAATGTTTAGAATGTTTTCTTTTGGTTATTTCTGAATAGTGTATGCTAGCATTTTCTCTCCTCAGCCTTCTTTACTCATTTTGTGGTAATAAATTGGTAGGGTGTTTGAGAGAACTGGTCAATAAGCAATTGGAAGGCATGACTCTGAGCTTAGGTGTGCCATAGCTGAAAAAGCCCAGTTAGAAAATGTACTTCTCAATACAGAGCTAGAGCATCTTTTAAAAGCAGACACTCCTGTAAAGTTTAGCTAATGTAAATGGTTTTATTAGACATGACACATGAAGACTAAATTGGATTTCATTCCTCATCTTGATTTAATAATCTCATGTGCAAGTTTATGGTGCCCTTTAGTGTGATTAAAGATCTAAATTAAACTTAAGTGTTTATTATTTAATGAGAACATTTTAACAGCTAATGTAGAGCTCTTTGCTGATCTCAGGGTCATACAATTCAATTATTGCCATCCTAAGTGAATTTTTTCTTTTGAAAATGAGAAGCGATTGAGCTCTACAGGGTATATAAGCAAATGCACTTTTCTTCATATTATGTAACATCTCACTAATCTGGTTTAATGGTGGAGAGAGAAGGAAGAAGGCACCAAGTTTGAACTAACTAAAAATCTGAGTTTAATTAATGAAAATAGGCACCAGAAGGCTTAAGCCATATCTGATAGACTCCTGACCTTGAATAGGACACAGTTTCTGACTCTCAGTTTCTACATATGTAGGAAGGTAATCATATAAGCTTTCTGGACTACCAGTTCTTTGATGAATACACAAGACAATGCATATGAGGGTCTTTGCAAACTGTAAGATACTGTATGCAACTTCTCTATTGTTATTATTAATTTAAATATGGATAATAACCAAAGTGAACAATATGCTTGCTCTGGGTCTGCTTTAAAGAACAGATGACTCACTTATATTGACTAAATGCATTTGAATACAGTGAGTTAGAGTTTTACAAAGTCTGACTATCTAAACAGGCTAAAATTTTCTCCTTTAATTCTAATTATTCTAACATGATTTTTAACTAAGTCACCAACTTTATGAGAAGGTTTATATGTGGCATCAATAAATATTAGCACATGGTATTTCAGTCATTATGTGCACAGCAATTAACATAAAAACTCATTCCTCTCATTGTATCTGATTTTATTTGGTATCTTTGTTTCCATTCATTTTGTTATTGGTGACTAGTTTAAATGGGATAATGAGCAATCTCTCATTTTTCCACTGAATCACTTTCCCATGAAATCCTCCATCTGCACATGTACTATTCATTAAAATCAGAAAAAAAACATATTCATCTCTATCAATTTTGAGTCGAGATGTTGCCTTTGCAACTGGTTTTGTTACATAGTACCTCTATAATCTTAGGTAAGCTAGTTAACTGCTTTGTGCCTTAGTTTCTTCATCTTCAAAAATGAGTGTAGTGATAAAACCTACTGCGTTGGATTGTTGAGAGGCCTAAATAATATATTTATGAACGTAAACTGGAAAAGAGTAAGTATTCAATAATTTTATTCTTTATTGTTTTATCTTGATTTCTAAAACTATGTTAAAAGTGTAAGAACTAAGTGTAAGTTGCTTCCTCTGTGGTCTGTGTAATTTTGAATGCATAATAAAAGAATATGTTAATTTTTAGATGAGGCTAATACAAAATTCCAACTTCATTGTACACCCACTTAGGTTAAAGTGGTCTTTAATGAACTATAGATTATTGTTAGTCAAGCAAGTAAACAACTATAATTTCTACCTCTTCATTCCCTTGGGGAAAAGCAGCTTTATTTTATTAGTTTATTCTTATTTATCCCAGCCACCTCTCTGCTGTTATGCATCTTAGCCAGTCAATAAGAACAGCATTTGCTAATTCATATTGTGTACGCAGTCAGCTCCTAGGTGTTTGGATGAGGCAAGGATGAGACTGTTTACAGGGGTATGTGTGTGATGCAAAAGAAGAAAAATTGTCCCTGAGCTACAAGCAGTGTATGAATTATCTGGACAGACATTACTTATTTCTAAATGTGTCTATAATGCCTTGGTAATTTAGAGAGGGAAAAGATGGGTGTGGACTGGACTGGTCAGGAATGTGCTTTCGAAAAATTAGCATTTGAACTGTCTTCATTGAACTACAGACATATGGTTTATTAGTCTCCTAGGGCTGCAGTATCAAAAGACCACAAATTGGGTGGGTTAAAAAAACAGAAATTTATTCTCCTGTAGTTCAGGAGGCCAGAAGTCCTGTCATCCTGTCAGCAGGATTGGTTCTTTTATGGGGACTCTGTAGGAGAATCTGTTCCATGCCTCTCTCCTAACTTTAGCAGTGCACCCTCATCCAATATGACCTTATCTTAAATTGATTACATCTATAAAGAATTTATTTCCAAATATGGTCACATTTCACAAGTATCTTTTTTGGTCACATTCACAAGTATCAATTCAACCAACAACAGAGAGGGAGAAGAGAGAAGAATATCCAAGGCCAGAAAGATAATGTGAGTAAGCAACACATTTTTGAACTGTCCCAGTTGTTTCTGTTGTTTACTTGAATTTCACCCATTTCTATGGTGTCTGAGCCATTAGAAAATCTGATTGCTTCCTTTTAAAGAAAACTACTGAAACTTCATTTTACATTTAAATTTTGCCATTTAGTTGTTTTTGTCTGTTTGTTTTTTGCTAGCACCAGGATATGATTAGATGAGATTTTATTATTTTTGAATATTGTAAAATTGTCATGTAATTCTTACTTGAAACAAATAGTACTAACAACAAAATTAAAACAATCCCATTTGTTTGCACAGTGGTTCTAGGACTAGCATTTTCTCATATTTCAGGACAAAAAAGTTTCATTAAATTTTCTGATCAGTTCTTCCTATTTCTCTATTAGCAGAGGTTTCTTGATAAAACAAAGCAAATAAGCTCCTAAACATTCAAGGAAAAATATATAGTTTGAAGAATTAAGTGAACAAAATTGCATTGAAACCGACAAGTAATGTCTAGTCAAAATGAAAGTGAGAACACATGAAACCTTACAATTAGAACTGGAAAATCAATGATGAAAAAGTTTTGTTTGAGTGTGTCAGTTATCCTAGTTATTTCTTCTTATTTTCAATAGAAAAATGATAGTGCAGAATTGGAGATTGAGTCTCTTTCCATCCTGTAGAATTGCAGGATAATTGGTCGACATTCCCTTAGAAGATAGCGTGAACAATTGGAAACATTGAACATGGAAGGAAACAATAGTTGCATCAATATATTTGTTTAGCCTTTTGTATAACAGATGTTTATCTCAGATAATCATATATTTCATGAGCTTCTGAAATCACAGAAATCCATCTTTATTTTCTTTAAGCAGTTTAAACCTTTCATATAGCACTAAAAACCTTCAATCAATGCATTTAAGACCACCTATGAATAATTAATTAAGGAGGAAAATGAGCAGCTAATAAAGGTCAATGAGACAATTAACTGTTCAATTTTGCTATTTAAGAAATAATACAATTCTTTGTTATAGAATATGTAGCAAATCATAATAAAAATGTTAATCATCATCAAACAGCTAAAGGAAAAATACACTTGGCCTCTGATATATCAAAAGTACATCAGTTTGCTAATCAGAATATATCAACCAAAATTAAATACTAATTTTAGAGAAAAATTCAAATATAGACATTATTAGACTATTTTTTTAGAACGGTTAAAAAATGAAATCCCTTTTATCTACGGAGTGAAAAGATATTATAACTTTCTGTTCCAAGCAACAAACAAAATTAATGGAAAATATCTGCACTCTATGCTAAGACTAGACATTTTACTGGTGCAATGGCTTCTATAGCTTCACTTTATTTTACTCCCATATATCCATAATTTACATGGAGAGCACTTTGAAAAACAGTCTGCAAAGAATGAGCTTCTCAGATGACTGTCTTGTCTCCCTGTGAAAAATGTAATCATCCATAACTTCTATCTACAAATCAGTCATTAGAGCTGGAAGGTCTTAAGCCAAGGGCAAGCAGGTTTTTTTTTTTTTTTAATATCAACCTTCAAAGTTATCATCACTTTTGATTAATATGATATATGCACATGGAAAAAAATGTGTGGGCATATTTAGATAGACAGTGACCTAAACCCTACTGTGGTTTGTCTTTCCTACATAAAACCAGAGATTGACTTAGAGGCATGCAATTGATGCATCTGCAAGCCTGGGTTATATCAGAAGATCTCTAATCATGAGAAACTCTTCGGCATAGAGTCATCAATCCTTCAGTCTTTCAAATATGGGCACAAGTTACCTAAACTTTTGTGCTGCTGTTGAATTTTTCAGGTTTCAGACAACAGAAAGGTACATGAACTGAAGCCTATTTTCAGTTTTATAAAAAATGATCTCAAGGATTGCCCCCCACCTGAAGCTTTGCTACTGTGAGAAATCACTTAACGTTGACAAACAGTAGCTAATAATTTGGATCTTAGAACATAACTGTTAATACTAACTTAAAAAATATTGAGATGATATTAGAGCTATGTGTGTGAGAGAGAAAGAGACAGAGACAGAAAGACACACACAGGGAAGAGGTGGGGGGAGGGAGAGTTGTGATAAAATATTGGGATATTGCACAAAATCTTGACAAACACACCAATCCCCGCGCCCCTCCCCCCCCATCTCCCTCCTGGCCAGATACACTATAGTATAGAGTGTCTTGATAGGCCTTTTACCTTTTGCTTGGGGTCTGATTTTGCTATTATTTTTTATACCTTTACTTGTTCCCTAAATCACTCTTCTGTGCCCTCTATTTATCTTCTGTTTTCTTGTTTTCAAGTTGTCATTTACTATTTGTCCCCATGTTTAACATTTACTCTGTAGCATCTTAAACATGTCAGAGTAAAGCACTAAATAAATCTGGCAAACAGTCCTTGGATCCATGCAAAGAAACAATACTGAAAGATTCTGGATTATAATTTCCTCTCTAAAGTTGAACTTCTAAATTCCAGGCATATAAAATATTACATGAACATATAATAGTTATTCATTGTGATAGACTCCTTGTACTTTGTATTTAACAAGGGAATTATTGCCAGTGATTTTGTTTGTTGTAGACAAAGTTCTTTGCTCACTAATTTTATAAAACAATATTGGAGTGCACTTATTATTTGCTAGAATTATTATTTTTTAAGAAAAACTCAATTATGACCTCATATTATGCTTTATCCTGGCCTCTTGGACAATAAATGAAAAAAACAATAGAAAACACATGTCAGAGCACTCATTCAAAAGAAAATATTTCAGTGGTTTTACCACAGAACACTTGAAATCTCTCTTTTTTTTTTTTTTGCTATCCCGTATCTATACTACAAATGATATCTGGCCAATGTGGCACCTTCATGACTACCAAAGTTAGATTTTCAATGCTTACCTTTTCTTGGATCCTTAGATTCATATATTTAGTTGCCTGCGTGATATCTCTGCCTGGTTATTTAGGAAGATAAACTGAGCAGGACAAAACCGAACTCTCTTGATTCCCCTCCTGGCTCAATCCATCCACTAGTTCTGCTCTTCTCCCAGGCTTCCCTATGTCAGTAAATGGTACCACCATCTACTTTGCATAAGCTGAAAATCTAGGAGTTATCCTAGATTCTTCTGACCCCTTCCGTCACATCCACTCTTCAACAAGACCTGCCTAATTTTACCGCCAGAGTATATCCTTAGTCAATCTCATTCTCTCTGTGTTACTACCCACCCTAATCCAAACTACCACCATCTCCTGCCTAGGCTACTGCAATATGCTTCTAACTGGTCTCCCCTCTTCCACCCTGGACCCCTTACTATCCATTCCTCACAATAGCCAGAGTGATATTTTTTAAGAACATAAATCCTATCACATCCCTTTTCTGTTGAAAGTTCTCCATTAGCTTGGCATTGCTACTAGAATAAAACTCCTTACCCTGGCTTACATATTCTGGAGACTGCCTACCTCACCAACTATAACTCATACCATTTTACTCCTTGCCCACTACTTTTTAATTAAATGGGCTTTTATATTTCTTTCTTATATGCTAATCCTGGTCTTTCCTTAGGCTCTTTGCACTAGCTAAACAGTGCCCTACTTGCAGTGACAATTTATCTGATCTCTAAGCAGCATTGGCTCTTATCATTCAGAATTTAGCTTAAATATCACCTGCTCCAAAAAGCTCTCCCTAAACAGTGTGAAATTGCCACCTAATCACTAATTGTATTAGTGAGCAGTTGCTGCAACAATGCTGTGTAGTATTCCACCCCAAATTTCAATGACTTACAACAACAATCACTTATTTTTCTTGCTCACACGTCAGTGGGTTAGCTGGGACAGCTCTATTTCAGGCTAAAGGTAAGCTGGGCTTGGCTGCAGGCTTCTGGTCAGATTCAGCAGTGCTCCACACGTCACATTGTCCTGCCCAGTGGTTGCCTGGGGTGACCACAGGAGTGACCACAGGAGTTCAAGAGGCAAACCAAACTGTAAAAACACAGTTAAGGTTTTGTGTCCTCTCACATCTGCTAGCATTCCACTGGCCAAAGCAAGTCATATGACAAAGCACAACATCAATGGAGCAAGAGTTACACTTACCCAGATTCATAGGGTCAGTAAGAATGACAAAAATGTTCTCAGAAACACTCAGAACATTCTACCTCATGTCTCATTGGCTCAGATGGTGTCATATACTCATACCTAAGCCAGTCACTGGCAAGTCAACATAGTTACCATTAGACCAATCGATACTCATTCAGGAGGTGATGAAGCTTCTCCTGCAGCATGTGGTCACCTGGAGAAGGACAAAAAAAAAAAAAAGATCAGGATTCTATTAGAAAGGAGAAGGGGGTAAAAGGCTGTTGGTAAACCAGTTGTAAATTAACATCAGCAAATGTAAATTAACACCAGAACCTTAATGAATAGTAGTTAATATAATTACGCTTACATTGATGGAATTTATATATCTCTCTATATATTATTTATATATATCTATAAATTCTATGTACCTATAAATTGTGTTATTTAAAATATTTTATATTATATTATTTAAAATATTATATAATATATAAATATGTCATTCCAGAGTAAGGGTTAGGCACTCTCACCCAATTTTATTATGATATTCCTGATGTTCTGAATTACTAGCCAAAAAGCTGAACTGTGTCAGTCCTATATGATTATTATGGTCCAAATTTTGATTCCCAGAAAAGATGAGCAAAGTAAGCAACTTCTGCCCAGAAAGGATTTCTAACAAGGATTAATTCTGTCTGGATATTATCACTTTATATTTTGTTAAAGAATGATAATCTCCACGTTTGTCAATTTTTTTTTTTTAGCACTACGGCCTTCTTAGGAGAAAATCTATATAGTAGACCTCTTAGTCTCTAATAGCTCTCCTGCTAACAGATTCCTTTCTCCAAATTCCACATGCTGGTAGAGTTGATTCTCAAGTAGAGCTCATAACATCACCCATTTCATAGATGATCAGTCAAGGTTATAACTTTTTGCCCTATTTCCCCAGGTGAAACTTCTATTTCATGCTTCAGAGACTAACTCGTGTATAGTGGTTCCTGACCTCTGTGAGCTGTCTGATAAGATCTTGCCTTATTTCAGCTGTCTATGGTCATAATGACTTTATGACAAATATATTTGATTGATAATCAGACAACAAGGTCAGAAATTCAGTCTTCTCAGATTAACAAATGATGGCAGAGCCCTTCACATTTAAAAAGTCTTATAATATTCATCCATTCATTTATTCATTCATTCTTTCAAGAATTAATGAGCACTTAGAATGATTCACTTTTCATTAATTCATCTATTAGACATAACTAATAAGCTAAGCCAGGTCAAACTGAGATTATCTTTGAAAATGTGATGTTAAAGTACTAATTATTGGAATGCGTATTTAGCAGTGACCTTGAAAGGGGAAATTTACTTGCTAAGGATCAGGGTTCCTGAAGGATATTCTTAGAAATAGTTGCAACTGCTTCCCTTCTCAAAAGGGATAAATCAAATTTGGGAAACTATTTTAATATCTTTGGTTAGTGTGTCATTTTTAAATCATGCTAATTTGAAGAGATGCTATAGATTTAACGATTCTTTTGAGAGAGAGAAAATTTGCCTCTGGTCAGTTTCTGTCACAGTTAATCAGCATGTTTTGTACCATTTTCTAACATGTAAAAATAGTTTCCTACTAGTTTACAGGACATAAAACATTGTTAATAATCATATAGGCACCAGTGAATGGCAGAATTTATAGGTAGAGCTCATTACTTAAAGACAAGTGTGGTAAGATTTACAAATTTTAGTTAGTATCAATTTTAAAAAGTTCTAGGCCATGTGATCAGAATTACCTACTTAAAGCCAGTTTATCCATTTAAAATGTTATCCATTTAAAGTGAAACTGAGTTCTAGTCTCACTTCTGCAATATATTATCTGTGTGATATTGGTGAACTTCAGTCTTCACATCAATCAAATAATGATGAGTCCAATTACTCTTCCAACACCACAGATTTACTGAAATGATAAAAGGAAATAGAAATGTGTTAAATTTCCTTGAAAACTCAAATGTGATATAGAAATTTAAGTTTTTTAAAATTTTGATTATTGCAGTAGATGTGACTTAAGCGTTTCAATAGTGATGTTCAAATATGGAATATTTGAACATTTGTTTTTCTCAGAATCTCCCCCCTCCCCTCTTCAGTCAATTCCAGTTTAAAGCAGCTTCATTTCAGTCAACTTGAGATACTGTATGTGAGGATCTATTTCAAAGCCCCTTTCCCAGGATTCGGGCAGAGCTCCCACACAGCTGCAGAGTTCCACTGACCAAAGAAAGTCTTGTGTCTGAACTCGTCCCCCTCTCCTCACCCAGCTCACTGTGTCCACACAGCTGCAGAAGCTGCAGGTGTGTGTGTGGATGTCTGTTCCCATGAAAGACCATGATTTGGCAGTAGCAATTGTGATCCCCTCTTCTGTTGGTCGTTGTTGTTTTTCCACCTAACACCAGCTGTCTGTTGGCTCCCTCTATGCCTTTGGCACGTAAATGCTGGCTCTCTCATTAGTTCTTCCGGGGAATCTGCATTGGCTTCCTCTTAGCTAACGGGTGATTAGCTCTCCAATATGGTTGATTCTTTCCAACTGTAGCCACTCTTTATCCTCTTGGTGCGAAGTCTTGGAATTGAAGTCTTACTAGTTCAGTGGGTAGTCCTTATAGGCTAGCAACAGATAGCTTAAGTCCCACTTGCCTTCAGGGGTATTTTTTTAAACTCAGGGAGTAACCAGAGTAGGCATCTATGTAGGCTAAGCAGTGGGGTTTCAGACCACCCTGGGCATTCCATCTCTCAGCTTCACATATAGACTTTCCCCCATATTCTGACAGAATGAGGTCCATCTGCAGGCTTGTGGCTCTGTAGTTTGGGGTTGGGGGGAAAGAAAAAACCCATCCCCAAGGAAAGGAGGCTGGAGGTGAGCAAGGGATCTTTGATAACTCCCAAACTCTCTACACAGATGGCAGAGTTGGGAGAAGGGGCAATGTTTTGCTGTAACATTCTCTTGGACTTTGAAAACTTTTATTTATATGTAGTGTTACTTATGCTGATTTTCTCTGAATTTAGGGGGTGAATCATGAAATTCTTTTTGTTCTCAGCTCTGAACTCTTTCCAGTGTAGTCTCTACCCGAGGTGGAAAGTTCTGTGGGAGCAGAAATGGTTTTTACATCTAACATCAAGTTACACTTTAATGAATACTTAATTGTCCCATGCTCCATAACGTTTGCTTCATGTCTGATTAAAGGCCCTGGTCCATCAGATTATCAGCTGTTTACTTACCTGTTTCACCTGCTTGATTGGAGTTTCTTGAGTGCAGAGGCTGCTCAAAGGTGGCACATAGTATGTGCGCAGTAATGTTTGTTGCATGAAAAAAATAGACAAATGAGTGAGTGAAAGAAACTCTGAAAATGAAAGGGTAGTTCCCTCCATGTACTTCCATGAGCAACTTTCTAGATAGCAAATACTATACTATTCCTGGTAGAAGTTTGCTCTTCTTTTTCATCAATGATTGTTTTATAAATTCACATCAGTATACATCCAGTAGTCATATTCTGAGTACAGTGCATGTGAGTATCCAGAAAATAGTTTTATTTTCTAGAAAATGTTTTACCTTCTCCCAAAAGCCAACAGTAGGATGAATGCAGCATAAAGTAAGTAATGAATTAAGTTTCTCCCCTGCCAAACCGACTTACATGCCTGAATTAGTATGACTTTAAAAAAAAATTAGTATATCTAGAGGTGGTTCCAGGTGCTAAGATCCTCTCGTGTTTGAAGGGAGAACATTTAGAAATCCCCTCCCCCAAGGCTATTGCAGAACTGTGTCCTATTAAATAATTTCAGCCATGACCATTTAGTAAGTCTCATTTTTATAATTTCATTCACTGAAGGAAATTTATTTGGCCCATCTTCCTCTTAACTTTGTGTATACTTGTTTTTTTCTTTTTGTAGTTTAGAACTAATATTAACTTAAAAAAATTGAGCTTAAGAGAAACAACAGTAAGTTGTTCAATTATACTTGACATTTCAGTATCACTTTCTCATGGAATTCACAGCATGTCCTCACCTTACTAGATCAGCTGTTCAGTTCATGTCAATAAATTTGCTGGCTGTGTGTGCTCGTCAGCAGATGCAAATGTTCAGGTATATGCATGGTTCACAATGAAGTGTGATTTGAGAAATATCTGAATTCATATTCATGTTCTTTGTTATGTAAAGTTTTCTGTACTATTTCCCTTATTCTGAAAACTTTTCATTAGCTTTGATCTTGGTACATCATGACACACTAGTTTTCTCAAATCTTTGCTTTCAAATGTAGATTTTTCTGTTTTCACTCAACACACAACTAATATGGGTCAGGTAGAAAACAGTGTTTTTCTTAAGGGGCCTACAACTGAGAAAGACAGAGGCTGACTAATATCCCTGTTTCATTATGAGTAGTCCAGTGACAGAGGAGCAGAGAAGGTGCAGGTTAGATGGATCTGTGGTTGGGCATTTGCAGACAAGACCAGACTGAAAAGGCACAGAGGGCAGGACAGAGCTGGATATTGAAGAGAGAGCAGTTAGTTGGACTTACATTGAAAAAGGGTCCATTAGAGGAAAACATAGGCAGAACACTCTATGACATAAATCACAGCAAGATTCTTTTTGACCCACCTGCTAGAGAAATGGAAATAAAAACAAAAATAAACAAATGGGACCTAATGAAACTTCAAACCTTTTGCACAGCAAAGGAAACCATAAACAAGACAAAAAGACAGCCCTCAGAATGGGAGAAAATATTTGCAAATGAAGCAACTGACAAAGGATTAATCTCCAAAATTTACAAGCAGCTCATGCAGCTGAATATCAAAAAAACAAACAACCCAATACAAAAATGGGCAGAAGACCTAAATAGACATTTCTCCGAAGAAGATACACAGATTGCCAACAAACACATGAAAGAATGCTCAACATCATTAATCATTAGAGAAATGCAAATCAAAGCTACAATGAGATATCATCTCACACCAATCAGAATGGCCATCATCAAAAAATCTACAAACAATAAATGCTGGAGAGGGTGTGGTGAAAAGGGAACACTCTTGCACTGTTGGTGGGAATGTAAATTGATACAGCCACTATGGAAAACAGTATGGAGGTTCCTTAAAAACCTAAATATAGAACTACTATACGACCCAGCAATCCCACTACTGGGCATATACCCTGAGAAAACCATAATTCAATAAGAGTCATGTACCAAAATGTTCATTGCAGCTCTATTTACAATAGCCAGGACATGGAAGCAACCTAAGTGTCCATCATTGGATGAATGGATAAAGAAGATGTGGCACATATATACAATGGAATATTACTCAGCCATAAAAAGAAACAAAATTGAGTTATTTGTAGTGAGGTGGATGGACCTAGAGTGTGTCATACAGAGTGAAGTAAGTCAGAAAGAGAAAAACAAATACCGTATGCTAACATATATATGGAATCTAAAAAAAAAAAAAAAAAAGGTCACGAAGAACCTAGGGGCAAGACAGTAATAAAGATGCAGACCTACTAAGAATGGACTTGAGGACATGGGGAGGGGAAAGGGTAAGCTGGGACAAAGTGAGAGAGTGGCATGGATATATATATACACTACCAAATGTAAAACTGATAGCTAGTGGGAAGCAGCTGCATAGCACAGGGAGATCAGCTCGGTGCTTTGTGACCACCTAGAGGGGTGGGATAGGGAGGGTGGGAGGGAGACACAAGAGGGAGGGGATATGTGGATATATGTATATGTATAACTGATTCACTTTGTTATAAAGCAGAAACTAACACACCATTGTAAAGCAATTATACTCCAATAAAGATGTTTAAAAAAAAAAAAAGGAAAAAGTGTCCAAATGAAGCTGTGAAGCCAGAATAGTATAGATCAGGATAAAAATAATCCAAATCATGGAGGAGAGAGTTGATATGGTTAATTAAAAATAATATATATTTCACTTAATATATTAGTCTTTTAGGGCTGCCATAACAAAATCTCACAGACAGGGTGGCTTAAACAATAGGAATTTATTTTCTCACAGTTCTGGAGACTGGAAGTCCATGATCAAGGTATCAGCTGGTTTGATTTCTTCTGAGGCCTCTCCTTAACTTGTAGGTCCTCTTCTTATAAAGACACTAGTCATATAGGATTGGAGTACACCCTAACCTTCATTTTAACTTAATCACTTCTTAAAAGGCCCTGTCTCTAAACATAGTCATATTCTGACATATTGGGAATTAGGGCTTCAACATAAGAATTTGGGGTGGGGGGCATAATTCAGCCCATAACACTTATGAAAAATATGTTTTAAAGATGAAGTTGGTCTGTAATCCTAGAGTAGTGCTTTCCAAACATTAAAATATAAATTTCTGGAGCCCACCCCCTCCCTGTGAATTTCAGTAGGTCTAGGGAGGGGGCTGAGAATTTGCATCCCTAACAAGTTCCTAGGTGATGCTGATGTTGCTGGTCCTAGGACTGCACACTAGTGGGTAATTAGGGAAATAGATCAGTGACAGGTAACAAGCAGAGGGAAATAATATAAATAAGTGAAGTGGGCTGATTATAAGTGGACAGAAAGTCGTGTTTCATGCATATGTATGAGAGTTTTTTTTAGAGCACATGTCTCTAGATATGGTTATGTCTGAAGATTTGAACTTTATTAGGTATGACCAAATTTCTCTCTGAAGTCCTTATAGTAGTTTTCACTCCCAGTAGAAATATTAAAAAATTCCGTAACATTTTTTCTTTAAATTAAAAAATGTTGATATTAAGCAAGTATGACAAAGTGTCTTGAATAGAGTGGTGGGTTGCATAGATGTGTGTCTGTTTTCTTTATGTGATTTTTTTGTATGTTTGAAATATTTTATAATTAGTCCTAAAAAGTTTAAAAAAACATAGAGGAAGTGCTAAATAAAAACACATAGAGAGTTTTAGGGATGGTGGCATGCTGGAGAGCATGACCTGTCTAAAGCAGGCAGGCTCTATTTGGCTCCAGCTAAATATTGCCATGTAATATGGCATTGTCAGATCTGCTGAATTTTTAAGAAAAGCCTGAAATTCAGATTTTTAGGTGAACATTTCCAACATTTAAAACAAGGTGTGGACCAAATGAAACACGTTTGTGTCCAGGATTTGGCTGGGGGGGGCCACTGGTTTTGATCTGTTTTTTTTAAATGACAGCTGTCTTTTTATTTTTATTTTGGTCTTGCCATGTGGCTTGTGGGATCTTAGTTCCCTGACCAAGGATCAAACCCTTGGTTTCCTCTGCAGTGGAAGCACAGAGTCCCAACCACTAGACTGCCAGGGAATTCCCTGGTTTTGATCTTTTCTCCTCAGTCTTTGAAGGAGGAGCTCACAGGCCACACTCCCCTCCCCCACCACTATGTAGAGTTTGTGGGAGGTTATTTGTCACAGAGTCTGCCTTTCCCATACTTGGCAAACGCAAGTATGAAGACGTGCAGTTATGAGCTCTTTAACATCTAGAATAAAAACCAGTAAACATTCTTGTTGTGAATGGTTTTTGAAGCCCAGAACCTACAAATAGGCTTAAATAACTTTCTGATGTCCATAGAATAAAGCTCAAACATAGCCAAATATTTAAGACCTGATTTATTTTTAATACTTTATTTTCAACTATCCTTTTTCTTATACCCTTTGTTCAGACCAAACTGAACTTGTTATTTTCTAGAGAAGGAGCATAACAGAAATTTAGAGCAAATTGAATTGACCTGAGCTTGAAATCAGGCTTCATCACTACTTGCTTCATGACCTTGGCAAAATATTTCATCTCTCTGATCCTTATTTTTTTCACTGTAAAATGGAAACATCACATTGTTCATATCATAGGTTTGTTAAGAAGATTAAATGGGACTACATATACATACAAGTACTAAGAACATGCCTGGTGCAAAATAAGCATTCGATAAAGGTTAGCTCTTATTATGATTTGTAAAATCAGGATAATAACGTCATTACTGTGAGGCCAGAATTAGAGAGTACTTGTAAGATGCTAAATGAAGTGCCAGGCACAAATTGCAGCTGTGGTTCCTATCTTTGTGCTTTCTCACCTACCTTTACTTACGCTAGTCCCTCTGATTTAAGGTCCTTTTCCAGTCTCTGCGTGTTCACGTTCTACCCATTTTCAAATGCCACCTCCTCCAGAGGGTGGTCATTCACTCATTCAAAAAATATTTATTGAGAACCCTTTTGTGAACCCATATCATTTTATCTTGTCACTTTCATTTTTATACTTGTAATATATATTGATTTTTTAAAAAATAAAAATGTCAGTTTTTGGAAGGCAGGGTATATTTTTATTCATCTTTATATCTTCTACCCTGTCTAACATAGGGCTAGACACATAGTAGGTAGTAATTTTTTTTTCAAAAAGGAAATAAACCTTTATAGAAATTCTCCTTCTCTAACTGGGGGATCTAATTATAGTCACAGATGTGCTTCCAGCAAAAGACATAGGAATTCAAAATCTTAAGAGGTATTATGCTCACTAGTGCCTCTAAATT
Organism: Orcinus orca; assembly: GCF_937001465.1. NCBI lineage: Eukaryota > Metazoa > Chordata > Mammalia > Artiodactyla > Delphinidae > Orcinus > Orcinus orca. The sequence goes on from NC_064565.1 coordinate 70,686,138, forward strand.
GTTTTTTGTTTTGTTGTTTTGTTTTTTGCTACTCATGTACAAAGATTGACATGTCCAAGCAACCTGTATGCTTCAGTGACTAGGAATTTGTATTATCAGAAATGATAGGATAACTCACTGTAAACTATCTTACTCATTCAAGAAACCACAGAGTTGCCATTTAAAAAAAAAGGCTTCCAAACCAGCAATAGATTGATGTGCTTAAAACCTCCTAAATTATTTAAATTGTTTGCTAAATCCTTGATAAGATGTAATGTAATTTATTCTACTGATTAGAGTATTTCTTGGTCCCAGGAAGGTTCCATTGGCACCTCTGCCCCTAATTAGTTATGTGAACTTGAACAAATTATTTTACCTCTCTAGATATGATTCCTTATATGTGTAAGGGACACGTCATTAACTTGAGACAGTGCATCGACTTCCTCATACTGTCCTAGCCTATGAAGAGTGAATCTTGTACCTGGCAGGTCATTTTTACTTCTTCCAAAGGATTTTTAAAAGCCAGTTGGAAAAAAGGCCAGAAGCAAGGTAAAGGAAGAAAAAGGAAATTCAGGTCTGTCTCTGATGGATAAACAATTATTTGGGGGGGGTTGGGTATTTTGGAAGGCTGTGTGGTACTGGAACAGCTGTGGGGTGTCAGGAAGTGGATAGAAGAACAAGCATTTGAATTAATGAGGCTGTGGATTGTGTGTTCATGGTGAAACAAGATGTCAGTACCATGTCTTCCTCTTGCCTTGGAGTTTCAGAAGAGGTCAAAAGGCTGAGAGCATTGGTGGGGACTCACATTCTAAAGTGATGTGCTTGCAACCTAGGTGGCACTTGCAAAGGGAGTGGTCCACGTTGGATTTTCTTAGTAATCCATCACCCGTATTGCATCCATATAAGAGGGTGAGGCTGAAGAGGCTGAGAGAGAATTTATTGGAGAAAGTTGTCAGTATGTTGGATTACTGTCTTTCACCAACCATGCCTCATCACAGGTAATGGGTAGCAGGATATTTCCCTTTTACTTTAAACCCAGTAGAAAGTTTTTCTGTGTCCTTTAGGAGATGAAGGACCCCAGGTTGATATTTAACTCATGTCTGAAATGTCAAGAGGCGAGAAGCTGGAGCTGGTCCTTTCTGATTATAGAGGAATGTGGGCTGTAATAGAAGCAAGCTGCATTTCCACCAGTGGTGGGGCAAAGGCAAGATTTCTTGGGGACAGATGTGGAGCCTATGTATAAATATATATATTTAAATAAATTTATTTATTTATTTTTGGCTGCATGTGGGTCTCCATTGCTGCACGTGGGCTTTCTCTAGTTGTGGCAAGTGGGGGCTGCTCTTCGTTGCAGTGCACGGGCTCCTCATTGCTGTGGCTTCTCTTGTTGAGGGGCACGGGCAGCACACCGGCTCAGTAGTTGTGGCTTGCAGGCTCTAGAGCACAGGTTCAGTAGTTGTGGCGCATGGACTTAGTTGCTGTGCGGCATGTGGGATCTTCCTGGACCAGGGATCGAACCTGTGTCACTTGCATTGGCAGGCGGATTCTTAACCACTGCACCACCAGGGAAGTCCTGGAGCCTATGGATATTGATAGTCAGAGACTTCTTAAAAACTATCCTGCCCAAGAAGACCATTAGGCAATGTAACCCAAAGAAGAGAAGGTGAACACTGGGAATGGAATGAATCGTTGTAGGCATCTAGTTGGAGGAGAGGCACTGCATTTGCCCCTGGGAATATAGACTTGCTGTCTGAGGTCCCTAGTGAGGAGGTCTGTGAGGTGCCTGCCAAAGTCTCCTCATTTCCCTCCATGAGGAAAAGGATTCACTTCGGACATCTGCCATATATATAGGGCACCAATCCAAGATCCTGACTGGAGCAGTCCTGTGAGACATCTTCTGCTTAGCTCTTCTTTAGCTTTATGCTGTGGCCTTGGAGCGGGTAGCATATGGGAGAGGAAGAAGGCAGGCCTTACCACATGGCTGCCTTCATCCCTTGGGCTTCCAAACTGACCCTTGGGGTCAGATGTGATTTGGGGGAGAGAAGAAGTTCTGAATTGAGTTCTGATTTTTACACTGGCCTCGACAGACTTACCTGATTTATATATTGGACTACATTTTTTTAAATGCCAAAAACTAAGCTTCCTCTTATTTAATATGTAATAGTGACTGAAAAAGCTGTGGGACCTATCTGGGATTCCATCCAGAAGGGGCAAAGAAATAAGTCCATGAAGCTGGCTTAATGGGGAGCAGTAAGGAGAATATGGTTCCTTTCATCTTTGAATGAGTCCAGCTCACTCAGTGAATCAGTTACAATGGTTTATGAGAAAAGTAACTAAAAATGGAACTAAAAAAATTACTTTTGATTGTTAATTGAGCTTTTAAAATATGCCACTGTTTTGAAACTGATTCACATAAGATTCTGGATTTATTAGAATTGCATATATAAGATAAAGGAAATGGATTAGATGATCCTTCAAGTCTTTTCCAAGACTGTATTTACATGACTTTTAAAACTAATATGGTGGTTAGGAGTAAATTTAGAAAAGAAACTCTAAAAGCTAAATATCCTAGCTTGGAATTCAAGAGCAGTGTTTCAATATCTATTAGGATTGAATTTAGTGCAGCCATTAGATTCCGAAGTTACCATTTAAGGCAAAAATCTGGAACACCAGGAATTACCCCTGAAGATCTCTTAAACTGTTCATGAAGTGTACCTGGTAGTATTTTAGGAATGAATGACTACGTTTTCCTGAATAGTTCATCACCCCTTTATTCATTTGACAACTCCTATATGTCCTTTGAACTTCAAGTAGATGCCATCTTCTGGAAAGCCTTTGAGCTACTTCCCTCTGTATGGTGTCATAGCTGTATACTCCCAACACACTGTGAACTTCTCTATCATAGCAGTTGGCACACTCTCTTGTAACCAGCTGTTTATTGTTGTAGGATGCTTAGCAACAGAAGAAGAATATTATCCTAGAGCACTGCAAAGAGCTATACAAATATTTTCAGTGGCTTAAGGGAAGTCTTATTTTTAAGAATGATTCCCAACACTCCTGGAAACAGAATACAGCCTGGGTTTGGTAGTCCCATTGTCTGGTTTTGGATTATAGATACTTGAGCAAGTAATTTTACCTCTCCAGATATGATTTAGATCGTGAAAAGGAGACCAGTATACTTAAAAACATTGAATGTTGCCAGGTCTACACAATTAAATGATGGCGTATGGTCTGATTTCTCTCCTTCCTTCCTCCGTCCCTCCCTCCCTCCCTTCCTTCTCTGTAACTTTCCATTGCTTTGATGACTTTTTCTCGGCTTGAGATTTGCCATGGGAGATCAGCTGGATCAGCGAATCCAGCTAAAATCTAATGCTCTAATTCTTTAATAAACATTTGTATGTACTATTTGACTCACACAACAGAATATATAACTTAAATTTATTAAACATAATAATGCAACAAATCCTTATGAACAGAAGTCTCCACTAATAACCAGAAAATTACCTATAACATTGAAGCTATCTGTACTTGTCATTCCCCTATTTCTTTGACAGCAATAACATTCAGCATTACGTTGCTTTAGAAAAATTACCATATATGAATGTAAATAGTGTATTTTTAGTTTTGCTTATTTTCAGCTGTATTCAGTGGTATTGTACTATATGTAGTGTTTTGTAACTTTTTTTTTTGTAACTTTTTTTAAGTAATATTATGCATATGAAAATCATCCAATATTGTGTGTAGTGTATACTGGTATATAGTTGAGTGTATTGTGTATAGTGATTAGTTTATTTTCACTGCTAAATAATATTCTATTGTGTGAATATTCTCTGACTTATCTAATCTCCTTTTGATGGAAAATTGGGTTGTTATCGGTTTCTTTGCTACATGAACATTGCTGTTATTAACACTTTTGAACACGTCTCCTGCTACACATGTATAAGAGTGTCTACAGGGTATGTGTGTATGTTGATGGGGTTCAGAACACACTACTCCAGAATATGGCACCTTGGCATATTAAATATTTCAAGCTGAAGGAATCTGAGAAATGGCATGGGCAGGAATGGCATGTGTGAGGTGCCCTCCTTATGCCCAGAGGAAAGGTACATCCTTATCTCCAAGATACCAAGAGGAATCTGAATGAATAGGCCTTGCTGTTTCCCCCAGTTTACCACACTTAGCTCATTTTCTATTTTTGTTCTATGACATTTTTCTATGGCTCTGCACTCTTCATCAAACCTAGCATAAAACCATTCAGGTTTAACCACTTCTTTGGGTCTTTGTTTCTTTATGAAGGCTCCTGTGTCACATGAAACTTATATTAAGTGAATTGGTATGCTTTTCTCTTGCTAATCCTTTTTTTGTTACAGGTGTTAGAAGGGTAGAGGAAAAAGACATTTCTTTCCTCTTCTATATTGTATATCTATATCTATATATCTATATCTATATATCTATATATATATCTATATATATATATATATATATGTATATCTGTATATACAAACATACATACAACATATAGGAGTGAAATGACTGAGCTGTGGTAAATTCATACGGTCAGATTTATAGGAGAATGCTAAAATATTTTTCCAACAGATTGTAACGATTTATACTTCTACCTGCTATTTATGAGTTCCTCTTGCTCCAGTGCTTGTTGGCACTTGATACTATCAGCTTTTTATTTTTTTTGCCAATCTAGTGAACATAATATTAATTTTACCATAATGGAACTTCATTATGGCTTTAAATTGAATTTCCATGATTACTAATGAGGTTGAGAATCTTTTCATATTTTTATTGGCCTTTTTTGTTTCCTCTTCTGTGCAATGCCTGTTCCTACTCTTTTCTTATTGATTGTAGAAATTCTTTATATATTCTTAAATTAATCTTTTGTCATTACAGGCATACCTTGGAGATATTGCTGGTTCTGTTCCAGACTACTGCAATATCACAGTAAAGTGAGTCATGTGAATTTTTTGGCTTCCCAGTGCATTGAAAGTTAAAAGTTATGTTATACTGTACTATAGTCTATTAAGTGTGCAATAGCATTATGTCTAAAAAAAGTACATGCCTTAATTAAAAAATGCTAATTATCATCTGAGCCTTCAGTGAGTCATAATCTTTTTGTAATGGTAACACCAAAGATCACTGATCACAGATCACCTTAACAAATATAATAATGATGAAAAAAGGTTTGAAATATTTCGAAAATTACCAAAATGTGACACAAAGACACAATGTGAGCAAATGCTGTTGGGAAAATGGTGCCCTTAGACTTGCTCAATGAAAATTGCCAGAAACCTTCTATTTGTAAAAAATGCCGTATCTGAGAAGCGCAGTAAAGTGAAGTACAATAAAATGAGATATGCCTGTATATGTGTTGTAAATATCTTCTGCTGGTTTGTGGCTTGTCTCTTTTACTTAAAAAAATTCTATTTTGGTGAGCAGAAATTCTTAATTTTAATGTTTTCAAATTTTTAAAAAATGATGGATACTTTTGCTGTTTTAATCTTTCCCTATCCTAAAGTCGTGAAGATAATCTACTAGATTTTCTACTAAAAACTTGGAAATTCTGCTTTTTTATATTTAAATCTTTAGTCCATCTGTGATAGATTTTTGGTTTTGGTGTAGGGTAGGAATTCAGTATTTTTTCCCTGAAGGGTAACTAATTTTCTTAGCTCTGTTTATTGACTGGCTTTTAATTGATCTGCAATGTCATCTGTCTCATATAACAAGTTTCCTTATTTGTATAAAAATAACGTAATGTAATATCATATATTAATATTCCCTTGATTTTGAGCTCCTGGAATGCAATACGTCATCAGATGTCAAAGTATTTGTGATGAGATAAAAGAAGAAAGATTAATAAAAACTGATCTTTATTAAGATCATTAAATGATGAATGACAGCATAATATTTTTGCTAGAAGGTTTTTTGTAACATTGTTTACCAAAGTTTATAAATATTTTCCTAAAGGAAATTATAAAAAACATTAAGAATGTCTTAATATTATTTACCTGAACATATGGACTTTTAAGTTCTAAATCTTGGGGGAATTTAACTCAATCTATCTGAGCACAAATCATTGAAACCAAAAAGCTTGATATTTCTCAATGAAGGATAATTTGAATAAAATTCAAATTGATCACATGGATCTAATAATTTCAAATGAACATTTCTATGCAGCAGATTTCTCCTGGTACCTGAAAGAACTGAGGGGAAAAAAAAAGCAGCTACTTAAGTTTGAAACCTTGCATGAAACTTGTTCATGAGCGTTATCTCATCTGACTGCTCAGCCAGAACTTTTGGCAAGTTTCAGTGAAGGAGGCAAACTTAATTTTTTTTTTCTTAGAATAGATTTATTATTATAAAGTATGTTCCAAATTGTTGAGTTTTAGAGCAAGTTCTGGGGCAACACTACCCTCTGTAGTGAGTAGATTAATATTGTGCTTTTTAATTTTTGAAACTGCGTTGACTTTTAATTTTGACCCTTCAGGGGCAAGTTTCTTATATACATCTTAAATTGTCTGAAGGAAAACCATTTAGTTACTGCCTCCTAAATGGCGAATTTAAACTCAGTGATTTTATTATAAGCATAATCAACAGGCTTAATGTGTTTCATCTATTTTATTTTTTACTCTTTACTAGGTTAGCTCCAGTGGTGCAATCGGTTAGAGCGTGGTTCTTATATGCTCTTTAATTTTTAAAGTACTTTAACTTCTCTGGGTCAGTCCTTTCTCTCCTAAATCAAATGGATATCCTTGCTGAGTGATCAGATGATGGGTTTTATCTTCTGCCCATTTTGATGAGATAGATTTCCTAGAAGGTATTCTATATCCTTGTTCTCTCTTTTCTCTGTCCCTGGAGCCAGTGACTCTTCTACTCCCCCTTTTTTTTGGCCCTTTCCTGTTACTTTTTGCACTCCAAGGCTCTCAAAGAGCTCTGTTCTCTTCTGTCTGGCCTCCCAGAGACCAATGGGAGGCTTAAGATCTCCCAGAACTGAAGGGATTCTTACTATAGAAATAATACAGGTTGCCTACTTAAATTTGAACTTTGGATAAATAATGAATACTATTTTAGTATGAGTATGTTCCCAATATTGCAAGGAACATACTTACATTGAAAGCCTTTCATTTTTTAAAATCTGAAATTCACAGTTAACTAGTGGTTCTGTATTTTCACTTGATAAATCTGCCAACTCTCCCCTTCCCTCCAACCAAAATACCCCAGAAGCACCCACTCAAATCACCTGACCTAAAAGGTATGGAGCAGCATGTGGTACTTTTCAGCTTTTCTAGTTTTAGAGTCTCTTCACAACTCCTACAAAAGTATATTCGTCCATAAATATGGGAATAGGAGAAAGGGACTACTTCTGTTCCATCTTTTCCTGGCTGAACAGATTGAACCACAGTGAAGTTTCATTCCTTTACACTCCTTTGCCTGTTTCAGGTTTCTCTCACAGACATTTGATTCTCTTTATGTACTGTCCTCCATCTGTATCCCAGAAGCTCCTGGCCTATCAAGAACCTTTTTGGGAAGAAGGCTGAGAGTAAAGCATGGAATAGGATACTGGGCCTGGAGAGGGACTGGGTATGAGCTGTGAGTATGGAAATTATGGAGCCAATACCACTATTTCTTCCTAAAACTCTGGCTGCTGATATTTTTCTGGATATAGCCTAAAACTCTGTGAACTTTAGACTTAAAAAATCCATCCTTCAAATTATTGCAAGTCTCTACCACTCTTTACCAAGTTATGTTAGAATCAATAAATTAAATGTAAATGACTTTATTTTGGAGGTGGGCTGGGTTTATATATTACTTGCAATAAAAGAAGTGATAAAATGAAGTAGCATATAAAGCAGATTAATCTGTGAAATAAAACTGGTTAATTTGAATCTATGTCTAATGGTAAAAACAAAGAACTATATTTTCAGTGGTTGTGAGTGGTGGTTTCTTTTTCAGAGTAGGGGAAATAAATTCGGATAGTTTGATAATACCCAGCCTTAAATAGATAGCCATAATAAAGATTTTATAGAGCACAAAATCTTTTAAAAAATGGACAGGAAGAACTTGTACGTACGTAATAGATTCTCATGAGGATTATATTCTAATCCATAGAAGCACCCTTTCTTTTTTATTTTTCAATATATTCAAATAAAAAATTTAAGCAAGAACCCAGTGGGACTACATGATAGGGCCATTTTGATGTTATTATGTTCTGGCATTATCTGGGGAAGTAGTTTTAAAGGATTTCATTAGATAAATGCCTTGATGAGACTACAAATAGTTTGAAAGAGTGATATATTAAAAAAATCAGTGTAAAGAAATTGAGGTAGAATTACTGTGATAACGCAAGCTACCTTCATATGGAAAATAGTGCTCCTATCAATAAATGTAGTTCTGATTTCACAATTAATTTTGTAATAATTGGAATTATATTATTAAAAATGATAACAATATATTTACTTGGCATCAATCAAACAAATCTTCAGCAATTAAAATCAAGCAGAAAATGGGAATAATTGTTGAGGGATGTTTAGATCAAAAAGCTGCCTTTATTTGAGTTAATTATTCAGCTAAAATAAAAGAACCAAGGTCAGTCATCACTAGATAGTTTTGGAGAGATGCTGTCTGCCCTTTGCAGAACTTCCACAAAAGTGAATGTGTCAATCAGATGCTTGATAAGCTCTAGATATACATCTTAACTTCAGGGCCTTATCTTAGATGGCTGCTTTTTAAATTTTTTTGTCATTTATCTATCAAGTACTAGCAATTGAACTTGTGTCAACAAAAGAGATACAAAAAGAAATCATTTATAAGTGATTTAGCACTCTCAGAACAAGTGGAGTACATTATTTTATTGTCTCTGGCTCTAATTTGAGGCTTAAAGCAGTGGCCTTCAAACTTGAAAGTGCCTAAGAATCTTTGGGATCCCTGCAGATGTGCCTAGGAGATTTTGACATAATATCAATGGATTGGGTAGGAACTTTAGATTATTTATTTATGTTTTTTGCGCGGTACGCGGGCCTCTCACTGTTGTGGCCTCTCGCGTTGCAGAGCACAGGCTCCGGACGGGCAGGCTCAGCGGCCATGGCTCATGGGCACAGCTGCTCCGCGGCATGTGGGATCTTCCCGGACCGGGGCACGAACCCGTGTCCCCTGCATCGGCAGGCGGACTCTCAACCACTGCGCCACCAGGGAAACCCGGAATTTTAGAATTTTAACGTTTAACAGATATCCTAGACCACAGATGCCTATGGTCCAAAGACCCTACTTTGAGAAACACTGACTTATGCTTTCAGTTGTCTGCAACATTTGAAAATCTTCCACAATACTACTTAAGCCCTAAACAGCATAAGACGAACATGACCCGGGTGCAGGGTGTGGGGTCAGAACACAGAGCATGCTGTTCTACTCTGTCCTATTCCATTCAATTCCATTAACTTTAACAAATATTTATTTGGCAGTGGAGTAAGGATAGGGGATATCTAAGGGAAAGATTATAGACTGGAATAAAAAAATTCATTTTGCCATTAAGGAACTTGAAAACCTTGCAATATCTGCATAATAAAGTAAAATAAAGAAAAGGAATTAATTTTGTTCTCTGCTGTGTCCCAGGTACTTAGACCAATGCCTATCACTTCACGTATGCTCAATAAATATTTGCTGAATGTTCAATGAGTGAATTACAAAGCAAAGTTCAATCAAGTGATGTAAATATGTGAGCAACAATCTGGAGGTGGGTGGAGCAGGGTAGGAGGCTGGTTGTGAGGTTATTGATGTTTCCAAAATCGTTTCATCCCTGTAATTTGCTTCCCTCCAAACAGCACCTTTCATGCCTCTCATGTTACTCATAGAATATGGAAATCATACCAGCTCATAGAAGTTTTAGTGAGAATTTTCTGAGCTAGGTGTCCAAACTGGACATTGTGAAAGAATGGGTTGGCAATGAGAAGAGCTGTGGCTGGAATCTCAGATCTACCAGTGACTAACCATGTGGCAGAGTGTCCTAATTTCTCCATTTTGGTGGATTGGCAGGGACAATGCAACCTGCCTGATTCACAGAGACGGTAGATGATTACTGAGAACATAACTAGGAAAGTACTTTAACACTTGAGAGAAAAAAATGAGATACAAAATTAAGAGTTCCTGGGTTGCCTTTGTTACTCAGTACATACACTTTTCTTAGAGCAGGAGTTATACAAAATTGTAGCTCAGGTGACCCCTTCACTAATTTACCTCCATGACGTGCTCTAGCTACTCAAGGCCTTCCCATTATGTTACTTTCTCTTTCTGGGAAGTAACTTCCAAATTCTACACTCCTTTTTTCCCCCCTCTTACAACTCATTCTGTTGAAGCAATGTTTTTATCTAGGGTTAATTAACTAATTATATGAAAGTTTTAATGATTAATTATACTTTTTAGGTTATTTTACTTACATCATTATATTTTAATAAACTCCCATTCATAAAAATGATTCTAATTGTAGAAATTTCTGAAACTATGGCAAGGTAAAAGGAATATATTTCTATAGGTAGACCTCTTTAGTGTTCTGAAATTATATAATTTATTCATTCACTTTAAAAATGTTTGTGACTAACTCTGTGCCAGGCTCTCTTAGGAGCTGGCTAGATAAATGAGTTCTGGCTCTCATGGAGCTTACATTCAACAAATGAGGAAGTAAATAAGCAAAATATCAGCCAGCAACAAATGCTGTACATAATTAAAACAGAATGGTGTGATAGAGAATGACAGAGTGCTTATTTTAGGCTGTGTGGTCAGGAAAACCTCTCTGAAAAGCTGACTTTTAAACTGAGATTTGAAGGACAAGGAGAAGCCAGCAAGGTGAAGAGCAAAGTGAAGAGGATCTCATAAGGGAACACTAATAGCATAGTACTAAGGCAGAAATGTGCTTGATGGGCAGGTTGGGGAAACAGCAACGTTGAAGAGGGGAGTGATACGAGACCAGGTTGGAGAGGTAATCAGGTCCCAAGATGTACAGGGCTTTGTAAACTGGGTGAGAAATTTGGATTTGATTTAAGTGCAGTGCAAAGCCATAGGAGATTGTTAAGCTGGAGCATGTGTTGTATTTTTAAAAAGCCACTCTGGCTGCTGTAGGGAGAATGGCTTGTGGGAGGCCCAGAGATGAAGCTGAGAGACATGTTGGGACGCTACTGTGCTATCTGGGTGAAAGATGATGGTGGCTTTAGTAAAATGAAAAGAAATGGTTGGATTTATTATATGATCATTTGGTGATAGAGTTAACGGAACTTGTTTATGAATTAAATGTGGGAGTTGAGGAAAAGAGGTAACATATACTGTGCCTTCATATGATACTCTTTCCATCTACAATTAAGGTAATTTGGGGAGATAATTTAAATTCTTTGGTGATATTGGTTACTCTTTTGTTAAGCAAATTATTTTTCCACCTGGGCATTGTATTAGTCTGCAATAGTCGCAATTACAAAATACCATACACTGGGTGGCTTAAACAACACATTTACTTCTTAGAGTTCTGGAGGCTGGTAAGTCAAAGATGAAGGTGCCGGCTGATTCAGTTCTTGGTGAGAGCCCTGTCCCTGACTTGCAGGTGGCCTCCTTCTCTCTCTTCCTCTTCTTATAAACTGCTAATCCCATCATGAGGTCCTCACCCTCATGATCTCATCTAACCCTAATTACCTCCCAAAGGCCCAATCTCCAAATATTGAATACCATCACACTGGGGGTTAGGACTTCATATGAATTTTGAGAGTATACAATTCAGTCCACAGCTAGAATCATAAAGATAATCAAAACTGGGTATATTCTAGTTACATCAGAACTCCTGGTTAATTATTCCTGGTAAATTACTAGCAAAGATTATGCTAGAGTAGATACACAAGATTGCTCTGTTTATTGCTTTATATTGTATGTCTTCTTATCCAATGTTATTTAAATCAGGTAGATTACCTCTGAGAACTCTCCAATCTGAGATACATGATTTCATGAAATTTCTGTCATCACCAGAAGTATGTTATTTTTTTTATAGATTATTGATATTCAGATTTAACACTGTGAAAATTTTGAACAATCAGGGAAAGAGGAGAAAATGGTCACAGGATATGATATGAACCCTGTTGTTTCTGAAGTCTGCCTTTGTAGTTTTACATAACTTGCCCAGAATTTATGACATACTGCACAAAATAGCCCTAACTTCTAAAACCTTTTCTAACCTAAAATAGATAGAAACAATGAGGGTAAGATAAAGACCCTGCAGCCTGATTTCCCCTTCTGTATCTGCCAAATCTTCAGCTGATAATAGATGACTGAGCAGAGGCACGGGCTTCTAATGCTTTCGTCTCCTTTGCCATCAGGGAAAAAGATCAGCTCAGATCAGCTAACCAGAGCTGAAAGTCACAGCAGAGTGATGGAAAAGATGGTCAAAAAGAAGAAACCAAATTTCAGTTGGATATATTCAAAATAGCAGTCAGCTGACAAGCACCCTTTTATATTTAAGGAGCTTTGTAGAAACTGGTAATGATCCCATTAGTATTTTTTAGATCAGAAATCTTAACGTCAAAATACTGTGTTTATTCACTGAGCTAGATGGTTGAGATTAATGTGTTTAGAGAGTAGTCAAAAATTCACACATTAGTCACAAACTGTCGGTTTTTTCTTCTCTGCTTCTTCAGGACTCAGCTGTTTTCCAGACATCTCTTTCTTCCCCTGCTCCATCAGGCTTGGTATCCTGCCTCTGAGCCCTGTACCAGCTCTGTCTGTAGTGTCAAGAAATGGGGGCAGTGCAGTGTTTTTTGGCAATGGTCCAACTTTCCTTTGATCTTAAATTGAAAGAGAAAATGGAATTTTCTTGTCCCAGCACCTGGAATTATATTGTACAAATATTTCATGGAACAGGAAGTGATTGGAAGACTGATTGGGAATAAACTGTTCTAGAACTAGTTGGAAAGCTAGGAAAAAGAAATTAGTTAAAAAAACTGGAAGCGACTCTCTGGCTTGAAAAACATAAAGAGTGGGGAATGAAGATGGAACCCATTCTTCCAACTAGAGTGGGCATTGTGAACCACTGAAAGAGCCGAATGGCTGAGATACAGCTGATAGAAACACAAAACCTGTGAGGTAGCAGAAGTGGCAAAAAATAGCGTGTAAAAGAACTACTCCTCTCACCTTGATCCATCTCAAGCAAGGCCAGGATCATGGGGAGGGAGAAAAGAGGGATTTATCAGTTTGTTATACCAAATACTGATAAATGTTATATTTTGTGTTTCTTTCAGTTACCCTTGTTTATATATTTCAGTGTCAAAAGTACTTAAAAGATATTTCTATGGGATATGAATACCACTTGACTTAGTGTAATGAGTATTCCTAGTCAATAATACATGTTAAATGCAATATTCCCTAAGAGTCCATCTTCAACCATTTGCTCTATGCATGTTCCCTAGGTGATAACATTTACCCATGACTTCAGTTGTTACTTATTTTTTTTTCGTGGAGAAGTTAAAGATCTTTATTTATTTTTTCAGCTTTGTTGAGGTATAATTGACAAATAAAATCGTAATACATTTAAAGTGTACAATGTAATGATTTGATATACATATAAAATGTGAAAGGATTTCCCTCATTGAGTTAATTAGCACATCAATCACCTCACATATTTGCCTTTTTTTTTGTTTGTGTGTGAGAGAACATTTAAGTTCTACTCTCTTAACAAATTTCAATCACACAATACAGCGTTATCAGCTATAGTTACCATGTTATACATTAGATCCTCAGACCGTATTCATCTTATAACTGAAAGTTTATACCCTTTTATCAATCTCTGTTTCTGTCCACAACCAGCTCCTGGCAACCACCATTCTACTCAGTTTCTGTGAGCCTATTTTTTTTTTTTTTTACATATAAATTATACCATGCAATATTTGTCTTTCTCTGTATGGAATTTTTCACTTAGCATAATGCCCTCCAGTTTCATTCTTGTTTTTGCAGATGACAGGATTTCCCTTTTTAACAGTCAAATAATATTTCATTTTGTATCTATACCACATTTTCTTGATCCATTCATCTATGGGTAGACACTTAATTGTTTTCATTCCTTGGATATTGTTAAAATGCTGCAATGAACAGAAGATAACAGATATCTCTTTGAAATCCTGATTTTATTTCATTTAGATATATACCCAGAAGTGGAATTGCTGGATTGTATGGTAATTCTATTTTTAATTTCTTGAGGAAACTGCATACTATTTTCCATAATGGCTTTACCAGTTTACATTGCCACCAACAGTGCACAAGGGTTCCTCTTTTTCCACATCCTTGCCAGCATATTATCTCGTCTTTTTGGTAATAGACATTCTAACAGGTGTGAGATGATATCTCATTGTGGTCTTGATTTGAATTTCTCTGATAATTAGTGATGTTGTTCACCTTTTTGTGTACATGTTGGCCATTTGTATGTCTTTGGAAAATGTCTATCAGGTTCTTTGCCCATTTTTAAATTGGGTTATTTATTTTTGCTGTTGAGTTGTATTAGTTCCTTATATGTTTTGGAGAGTAACCCCTTATCAGATATGTGGTTTGGACATATTTTATCCCATTCCATAGGTTGTCTTTTCATTTGGTTAATGGTTTACTTTGCTGTGCAGAAGCTTTTAGTTTGATACAGTCCCACCTGTTTATTTTCGCATTTCTTGCCCTTGTTTTTGGTGTCAAATCCAAAAAATTCATCACCAAGATCAATGTAAAGGAGCTTATCCCCTATGTTTTCTTGGAGGATTTTTATGGTTTCAGGCCTGATGTGCAAGTCTTTTAATCTATTTTGGGTTGATTTTTGTCTATGGTGTGATATAGTGGTCCAGTGTCATTCTTTTGCATGTGGCTATTGTTTTCCTAGCACGATTTATTGAAGGTAAGGTTCTTTTCCCATTGTATATTATTGGCTCCTTTGTTGAAAATTAACTGATCATATATGGCTAGGCTTATTTCTGGGCTCTCCATTCTGTTCCATTAATCTATGTGTCTGTTTTTATGCCAATACCATACTGTTTTTTTTTTCTTTTTTTTAACATCTTTATTGGAGTATAATTGCTTTACAATGGTGTGTTAGTTTCTGCTTTATAACAAAGTGAATCAGCTATACATATACATATGTCCCCATATCTCTTCCCTCTTGCGTCTCCCTCCCTCCCACCCTCCCTATCCCACCCCTCTAGGTGGCCACAAAGCACCGAGCTGATCTCCCAGTGCCATGCGGCTACTTCCCACTAGCTATCTATTTTACGTTTGGTAGTGTATATATGTCCATGCCACTCTCTCACTTTGTCACAGCTTAACTTCCCCCTCCCCATATCCTCAAGTCCATTCTCTAGTAGGTCTGTGTCTTTATTCCTGTCTTACCCCTAAGTTCTTCATGACTTTTTTTTTTTCCTTAGAATCCATATATATGTGTTAGCATATGGTATTTGTTTTTCTCTTTCTGACTTACTTCACTCTGTATGATAGACTCTAGGTCCATCCGCCTCACTACAAATAATTCCGTTTCTTTTTATGGCTGAGTAATATTCCATTGTATATATGTGCCACATCTTCTTTATCCATTCATCCGATGATGGACACTTAGGTTGTTTCCATCTCTGGGCTATTGTAAATAGAGATGCAATGAACATTTTGGTACATGACTTTTTTGAATTATGGTTTTCTCAGGTTATATGCCTAGTAGTGGGATTGCTGGGTCATATGGTAGTTCTATATTTAGGTTTTTAAGGAACCTCCATACTGTTTTCCATAGTGGCTGTACCAATTCACATTCCCACCAGCAGTGCAAGAGTGTTCCCTTTTCTCCACACCCTCTCCAGCATTTATTGTTTGTAGATTTTTGGATGATGGCCATTCTGACCGGTGTGAGATGATATCTCATAGTAGTTTAGATTTGCATTTCTCTAATGATTAGTGATGTTGAGCATTCTTTCATGTGTTTGTTGGCAAGCTGTATATCTTCTTTGGAGAAATGTCTATTTAGGTCTTCTGCCCATTTTTGGATTGGGTTGTTTGTTTTTATGTTATTGAGGTGCATGAGCTGCTTGTAAATTTTGGAGGTTAATTCTTTGTCAGTTGCTTCATTTGCAAATATTTTCTCCCATTCTGAGGGTTGTCTTTTTGTCTTGTTTATAGTTTCCTTTGCTGTGCAAAAGGTTTGAAGTTTCATTAGGTCCCATTTGTTTATTTTTGTTTTTATTTCCATTTCTCTAGGAGGTGGGTCAAAAAGGATCTTGCTGTGATTTATGTAATACAGTGTTCTGCCTATGTTTTCCTCTAAGAGTTTGATAGTTTCTGGCCTTACATTTAGATCTTTAATCCATTTTGAGCTTATTTTTGTGTATGGTGTTAGGGAGTGTTCTAATCTCATACTTTTACATGTAGCTGTCCAGTTTTCCCAGCACCACTTATTGAAGAGGCTGTCTTTTCTCCACTGTATATTCTTGCCTCCTTTATCAAAGATAAGGTGATCATATGTGTGTGGGTTTATCTCTGGGCTTTCTATCCTGTTCCATTGATCTGTATTTCTGTTTTTGTACCAGTACCATACTGTCTTGATTACTGTTGCTTTGTAGTATAGGCTGAAGTCAGGGAGCCTGATTCCTCCAGCTCCATTTTTCTTTCTCACGATTGCTTTGGCTATTCGGGGTCTTTTGTCTTTCCATACAAATTATAAAATTTTTGTTCTAGTTCTGTGATAAATGTCAGTGGTAGTTTGATAGGGATTGCCTTGAATTTGTAGATTGCTTTGGGTAGTAGAGTCATTTTCACAATGTTGATTCTTCCAATCCAAGAACATGGTATATCTCTCCATCTAGTTGTATCATCTTTAATTTCTTTCATCAGTGTCTTATAATTTTCTGCATACAGGTCTTTTGTCTCCTTAGGTAGGTTTATTCCTAGATATTTTATTCTTTTTGTGCACTTATCAGTTTTGACACTAGGTTGTAGTTTTACTGTTTATGTCTTTCTTGAGTACATTGCTGCAGTCTTCACAGCAGTTAGCAGAATAACTTGCACACGAGATGAATAAATGAAGGACTGACTTGGCTAATTAACTGGCAATGTTGCATGTATTGTATAGGAGGACCTATGATTTGATCTAATTAATTATTTACATCTTAAGTCTGAAATTTTATTGAGTCATTTGAATTAGCATAAATGGCATCAAGTTTATTTCATAAAAATTATATTTTAAAAAGATGGTGATTCTTAGCAAATGATCAAATTACGGGCAAGTCACTTAGTTTCTTTGTGCTGTATGGCAGTGTACTGATACTTTTTCAGGCATACTAAAAATCAACTAAACTAAAATAAATATTTAAATTTATTTATCAGAGGAACAAATGAGAATATTTTCTTCTGATAAGGAATTCTGTAGATGACAGGTAGCTATTTATAAACACATCTTTGAACTTACATTCTCATAATTGTTCAGATTGAAAGTACCTGCTGGTAATTTGGTAATTCAAAAGCTTCTCTCAAGTCTGCCCTTTCCACCTTTCCAGTTTCACTTAATTTGACAATTTTAAGCTGTTAGATACTATAAATGTCTTGACAAAAGACATCTGAGGGGACATGTTGGGGATGTTGAGTCACGTAATTTCTGGGATTGTCCAGAATTCATATTATTTTGAGGTGATGGGGATAGTATTGTGCCTGGCCTTAGGAAGAAGGTCTGTAACAAGAAAAGTGCTGCAGAAGAAAAATGAACTGCTAGGGACGTCTATCCCTAAGAGCAGGCATAGTGCATGCCATGGGACATAGCTATAATTGTGACTGCTTTCCTATAAAACTTGATGAATTCCATCATTTGGTGGCCTCTTCCATGTGGAAACACACATGGTTTTTATAACAGACATTTACAACATGTGATTCACTTTGCCTTTATAAACTGTTTGGCCAAACACCACTATTCTATAAAGTGAGGGATACCACATTGTTTGATCAGATGTATTTTTTACTGTTTTGTAAGTTTAATAACAATTCATTTCATAGAAAGGTCCTTTGGTTCTCTTAGAAACAGTGCTGAAACTAAGCTCGTGTCATTGCCAGAATGCTTTCTTGCTCCCAGAGACTGAATAATTCATTTCCTTGAATTTGCTTCCACACACTGAGGGAGGGTATGACTCAAGGTAACTCCCCAAGCAGACTTCTGCCCAGAAGCACAGTACACGATGCCAAAGTCATGCAGTCATCCCATGGGTAAGCACATTTGTATCAAAACAATCACACTTTTCTAATTATTTATTAATTTATTCATTGCTATGTTTCCTTATCAAGGCAACCAAAGGGAACAGGGGTGGGATAGGGAGGGTGGGAGGGAACGCAAGAGGGAGGAGATACGGGGATATATGTATATGTACAGCTGATTCACTTGGTTATAAAGCAGAAACTAACACACCATTGTAAAGCAATTATACTCCAATAAAGACGTTAAACAAGAAAAAGAAAAAGCAAATGGATTGAAATCTCAAAGCAGATCTTTGCATTTATTTCAAAAGCAAACTGAGTTGGCTAAATGAATGGTTCTTTGAAGAAAGACTTTTCATCTGGGGAAAGGACTAGAAGAAGGTTTCTGTGCTGAGGGAGTCCTGGAGAACATGGAAATCTTTGGAGCCGACTTTTGGGCTTATGCAAGGCAAGGGGCTATTCCTGAGCTCTCTGGGTTCCTTAGACACTCCCAGGAACACACTCTGGTAGAGATGCTTTAGGTATTCTTAAGGGCAGGAGGAGTCCATAACACTGTCCATAACACTTCTGAGTGCTGTTCCTGGCTATTTCAAATTGCTCTCTGGATGGGATTAGGCAGGGATTCATGGAACATTCAATAACTCTGGAGTCTTAGGTAGCTATTGATATTGTTTATGCCTAAAAGTATAGATAGATATAATTCCAAGAAAATTAAGCTCAAAAGATCCAGGATTGGAAGAAAAATCTATATAGGGTCATTGATAAAATGTAAGATAATTTTTCAGTTCTTGTTGGTTGGCTTAGTAAACATTGTTAAAGACAAAATTGGTAAATAATTTTGTTTTCAGTGCTTCCTTTGTTTATAGTGGCTGTCTGGAGTGCTATTTTGAGAAAGGTGTAAGGAGTACATTGATCAGTTAGTGATGTCTGTCATGGGCAAGAGAGAGAGGAAGAGGAATGCTTTGAATTTAATGACTTGGTATAGGTGTTTTAAATGTCCTATTATTTCTTGAATGAAGGCAGAAACATGATTCACAATGGCTTTGTTCTTCAGTTTTATGCAATACCCACAGTGAACTCTGAAAAGCCACCCAGAATCTTTGTGCAACCCAATGGAAATTTTTGTTCAGCCCATAGGAAATCAGTAAGGTAACAACTGGAATGAGATAATGGAAATCCTATTTTCTTTATCATTTGTAGAGCCAAAGTGGGGGACCTATGAAGAGTTTAGATGCATATTTTTCAAACTAATGATCTATTCCGAGGCAGCATTTAAAAAATCTTTCTACAACATAGAAAGTAGTAATGCATTAGATAATTTCTAATTTTAAACTTCTAACATCTGTAATCATGAATAAATTATATAGAACATGCAGAATACATTTCTCCCTTTATGCCTGTCTCAAACTTGAATTTATGATAAATACATGTCTCCATCAAGTTGGAGCCATCAAAAGAGACAGTTTAAATGCTAGTAAGAAGTTAGAGAGGAGGGGAAAGAATCACTGCATGGATGAGCACCCTAGCTTATATGATAATCACACTCTCAGTAATTTCAAATGTTGTCAAATTAGAAGAAAAATTTTGGAATATGAATTTATGCAAGTGTTTCATTATCAGACCCACAGATTCTATTAAGCAAAATTTCTCCATTGTAGAGAAAATTTCAGAGAAAAGATATTTGCTTATTTCTATCTTACTCAACCTCATTCCTTTTCCTGTTAACTGTACACTGATTTTTTAAAGGGGAACTGCTGATACCCTCAGTCCATGTTGTCCAGGGCTGGGTACATGACCTAGGTCCAAATAATTAGAGTCATAGAGATTGTTTCAGAGATACGTATATGACTTAATCTGGGCCTATGAAGAGCAGCCATGGGACTTCTGCTATAACTATTAAGAACGGGACAGTTTCATTCTGTTTTTTTTTAATAGTTATCTATTTATGTGGCTGCATTGGGTCTTAGTTGCGGCACACAGGATCTTCATTGCGGCGTGTGGGATCCTTAGTTGTGGCGTGCAGGATCTAGTTCCCTGACCAAGGATTGAACCCTGGCTCCCTGCATTGGGAGCATGGAGTCTTAACCACTGGACCACCAGGGAAGTCCGGGGACAGTTTCATTCTATTGTGATTTCTAAGTCTAATTTACTTGTGGATATCTTATGGGGAAAGAAGGTATGTCAGAAAAAAGAGGAATTGAGAGATGGAGGTAGATAGATCCTAATGACATTCTTTGAGTAACTGCCTTGCAAAGTTCTCGAGTCAGTTCTATCTTTGTACTTTTTCATCTCTCTGCCAACAAATTTCTTTTTAATTTAAACCAGCTTGAGTTGGTTTTCTGTCCTTTACAACCAGAAAAGACCTTATTGACAAGTGTCCTCAGCTCTGTAATTATATAAAAGGTTGTTATAGAACTCACTTTAAAGTGATTAATAATTCAAACTTGTAGAGATCCTAGGCCTTCAGGTATTCTTACTGTCATACACATATTTGGAGGATATGAAATATTTCTGCACACACATGACATATTTGTAGGTTTAAAATTAGGATTACCACTTAATATATCTAGATTGATTTTATATATTAAAATATTATGGTATTTCAATGGAATATTACTCAGCCATAAAAAGAAATGAAATTGAGTTATTTGTAGTGAGGTGGATGGACCTAGAGTCTGTCATGCAGAGTGAAGTAAGTCAGAAAGAGAAAAACAAATGCCGTATGCTAACACATATATATGGAATGTGAAAAAAAAAAAGGTTCTGATGAACCTAGGGGCAGGACAGGAATAAAGACGCAGACATAGAGAATGGACTTGAGGACACGGGGAGGCGGAAGGGTAAGCTGGGACTAAGTGAGAGAGTGGCATGGACATATATACACTACCAAATGTAAAATAGATAGCTAGTGGAAAGCAGCCGCATAGCACAGAGAGATCAGCTCCGTGCTTTGTGACCGCCTAGAGGGGTGGGATAGGGAGGGTGGGAGGGAGACGCAGGAGGGAGGGGATATGGGGATATATGTATATGTATATGTATAGCTATATGTATATAAAGCAATTATACTCTAGTAAAGATGTTAATAAAAATGTTATGGTATTTGTAATGATTTTTGGTTATGGCTAGAATGATCATGACTGTAGCTGAAAAGACTATGTGTGATGAAGGTTGGATTTTGGCATTATTATAATAATGTTACAGCTACAGTTTCTATAGTGTCCAAAATACGCCCTACTAATCATCTATCCTCCCCTCAAGTTTTTAAAAAGTGGGAACTATGCATAAGAAATAACAAAACGGACAGTCAAAATGCAAGTTTATTGTTATCTATGTCAAGAACTTTCAATAATCTGCAATTGCAGGGCCCTCTGGTACACTGACTTGGAGCACATGGCGAGAGCACTGCCTCTGTAAGTCTAAATTTGGTACATGAAGCGTGTCTGTGAGGGAAAAGAAAAAAAAAGTCTGGATATTCAGAGATTACCGTTACCTAACTGATGACACAGTTGAAGATGCAGAGAAAAAAGTTGTAGTTTGCCACAGAAAATAGAATAGAATGCTACACTCCACAGTGCTGACTTGAAGGCCCAATTACTTCAATTACTACGTAACCATGGCCCAGTGAATGTCTGGGCTCTGACCCAGCAGACTGTGACTCTACCACCCTTAGTAACTAGCAGGAAGGTGGGTAGAAGTGGGTCTGATATAATAACATGGTAGAGGATATTTCCCTTTTCAGTGCAATGTAGAGCCAAAAATACTTTGTACACTAGATAAAGGAACTTAATTATTTGAAGAATTAGTTGTTTATAGACCTATACTAGAGTTTGGCTTCTGGTTTTGCTCCAAGTGTAATCCTTCCTTGATAGCCGCTCACTGTGCTGGACTCCCCACTGCTACTGTTTCTCAGGGAAGTGTGCCTGTCACTCTTCAACATTAATTTCTCTCTGTTCTTGTGACTTTACCACATAATCATTCAGCAGCCATTTGAAAGTCATTTTACCATTTAGTATTCAAATGCTGCTAATACAGCAGAGTTGCAGCCAACTCAACAGTGTTGTATCACAAGGAAGTGCTGGGATACCACCTGTGTTTCGTGGTGGTTTGTGATTTCAGTCTATCAATTAACCATCAGTAGAGTTTGTGATTGAAGGTGATGATGAAGCAATATAAGAAACATATATGATTTCAGTAGCTATGGACTCAAATTTTTGATGAAATTTTGAGTCTCTGTTCTCCTCACTCCTATTTCCTACTCAGTATTCTCTTGAGAGAAGTGAGCATGTTGATAAACATAATGAAGCTTCTTAAGAATTTCCATCTTAGCCTGATTAGACTGGATAGCTCCTGAGAAAAAAAAATCTAGTGCCTGTGAGATTTATAAATAGTATTGCTAGGTATGACTATTCACACCTCTGAGAACTGAAGTGCCTTTCCTGAGGCTTGTAGTTATTATTCAAGGTAATTTTGTTTCTATAACTATTGCCTTATTAGGTGGCATAGAGTGTGTTTAAAATTATTATTGATTTTAATAATAACAAAGACTTAATTAAATACTTATTATTTACTGGACTGATATAAGTACTTTCTTTTAATTTTTTCACATGATAACTGATTAGTTATACATTCTCTCACTATTAGTGTTCCTGATATGAGAGATTATAACAGGCATCCTTGACTTATTATGGTCTAATACCAATTATTTTACCACTTCCCTGATAATACTGGAATCTTATGATGCTATATTTATCCCCTCTCTCCTTTTATGTTATTGTTGTTACGCATTTAACTTACTTTCAATCCGAGAAGATATTACTATATTGTCAAAGTAATATTTATATTTATGCAAATATTTACCAATTCATTTACATTTGCTCTTCATTTCTTTTTTTTTTTTTCGGTACGCGGGCCTCTCACTGTTGTGGCCTCTCCCGTTGCAGAGCACAGGCTCCGGACGTGCAGGCTCAGCTGCCATGGCTCACGGGCCCAGCCGCTCTGCGGCATGTGGGATCTTCCCAGTCCAGGGCACGAACCCATGTCCTCTGCATCGGCAGGCGGACTCTCAACCACTGCGCCACCAGGGAAGCCCTGCTCTTCATTTCTTTTAGCATTTTGATGATAATTTTCCTTCTGCCTGAAGATATACCTTTATAATTTTTTTTAGTGAATGTCTGATGGATATAAATTCTCTCAGTTTTCATTTATCTCAATAATGTCTTCATTTTCTCTTTATTTCTGGAGGATATTTTCACATAGAATTAGAAATTGGCAGTTATTTTCTTTTAGAGCTTTAAAGAAGTCTTTCCATCATCTTTGGCTTCTATCATTTTTGTTGAGAAGTTTTCTTTTAGTCTCACTGTAGCTCCTTTGAATTTGTATCCACTGGTTGTGTAATGACTAATGCTTCTTGAAAATCCTGACATTAGGTGAAGAGCTATTAAATTTTAAAAATTCTATTTAATTGTAATGAGATGTTATAACATAGTCCATCTCAATCTATGGCACCCAAATAATTGAACTGAACAAAGAAAAAAAGTCTATAAGGTAATAAACCAAAATTTGAAATGCAATAAATGAAGGTCTGTTGTACTCACTGAAAAAGGAAGACTTGATAGGAGGTAGTGGTTGGTGAAGGAGGGGTGCAACGGAATCACTCTTTTGGAAGGAACATTCTTTCTGCACCATTTCCATCACCAATTTTTCAACTTTTTTGAGGCTCTTGGTTAATTTATTTAATCAGAAATTTATAGCCACAGGGATAACTTTAGGGGAGAATAAAGGCTAAACGTGAGAGAAGTTTAAAACACATAAACATAGAACATACATACAACAAATTGAAGAACGGTAAAAAATACTACTTCTGAAGAATTGTTGAAAATGCTACATTTCCAACCTTCTTACCTGGTGTACATTTGTAAAAGAATGTATTCTGGGATGTCTAAACACGGTATGTAATTCATATTTGTTTCATATGGTATTCTCTGACTAGAAACTCTTGTGTTGGGTAAATTGGTGAATATGTCTTTTCATGAACTCTTATTGAAATATCACTAAGCTTAATATAATTATCTAGTGTGAATTGTGCCCTTCAAAAAGATGTGTTGATGTTCTAACTCTAGAACCTCAAGATATGACCTTATATGGAAATAGGGTTATTGTAGATATAATTAGTTAAGATGAGGTCATACTCGAGTAGGGTGGCCCCCTACTCCTGAATGACTAGTATCCTCCCTCATAAGAAGAGGAAAGAGAGACACAGAGAGAAGGTAGCCATGTGGTGCGGTGGCCAAGATTGGAGTGATGGATCTATAAACCAAGGAATGTTAAGGATTGCAGACAAACATCAGAAGCTAGGAGAAGCAAGGATTCTTCCCTACAGGTTTCAGTGGGAACATGGCCCTGCTGTTATCTTGTTTTCCGACTTCTAGCCTCCATTGTTTTAAGCCACCTAGTTTGTGGTAATTTGTTACAGCATTCTTAGGAAACAAATACTGTTTGTTTTGAGGGAAAAAGTTGCTATACCAAAATATTATTTTTCTGAAAAGTGATGTACTGTTTCCAGAGCTATTTTTGCTGAAAATTATTAACTGGGAGGTTGTGATATGTTTTATGAGAGAAACTTTTAAAAGCAGTCAGACATATTATAGACTTTGGTTTTCAGCTGTTTTACTATTATATGCCAAGTATAGTTTTTATTTGGATTTATCCTACTTGTGGTTAAATGGATTTCTTAAGTCTGGATTGATGTCCTTCATCAGTGGAAAAGTCTTGGTCATTATCTCTGCAAATATTTCTTCCTCCGCACTGTTTCAATCCTCTTCTTCTGTGCTCCAGCCACAAGTAGTATGAGTCCTTTTCCTTATGTCCCACACATTTCTAACAATCTTTCCTGGATTTTTCATCCTTTTTTCTCTTTGTGTTTCTTTCCAGAAATTGGTCCGTCCTCTAGTTCATCAATCATGTTTCTTGCTATTTCTAACCTTTTGTTTGCCCATCTATTGAGTTCTTAATAACAGACACATTTTTTTTATTCCAGAATTTTCATTTGATTATTTTTTTTTATTTAAAAAATTATTTATTTATTTTTGGCTGCATTGGGTCTTCATTGCTGCCTGCGGCCTTTCTCTAGTTGTGGCGAGCGGGGGCTACTCTTCGTTGCTGCGCACGGGCTTCTCATTGCGGTGGCTTCTCTTGTTGCAGAGCACAGGCTTTAAGCACATGGGCTTCAGTAGTTGTGGCTCGCAGGCTCTGGAGCGCAGGCTCAGTAGTTGTGGCGCATGGGCTTAGTTGCTCCGCGGCGTGTGGGATCTTCTTGGACCAGGGCTTGAACCGTGTCCCCTGCATTGGCAGGCGGATTCTTACCCACTGCGCCACCCGGGAAGCCCTTCATTATTTTATAGATATCAATTTTGTGGCAAAAGTCTCCATTTTAATGTAGTTTCTCCATCTTTCCCTCTCTGTCCATGAACCTATTAATTATAGTTCTTTTAAACTTTTGTCTGCTAAAGCAATATTTGGATCACTTGTGCATCTAGTTTTATTGCCTGTTTTTCTCTTGGTTTTCATATTTTTGGCATGCATACTGATTTTGATTTAATTTTAGACCTTGTTTATAAGAAGTGTGGCTTACAGAGTGGACGCTAACCACACTGATCCAGTTGATGACTGAGCTGTGCTAAGGCTGAATGGCAGTTACTTATTCATTTTGTTTTTAAGGCTGTAGTCCATCTTCTACTTGGTCTTACGCCTAGGGTACAGTTCTACGAGTCTTTGAACTAAAAGCCTGGTGTATTTACTGGGAACCCTTTCTCTGATGGTTCCTTATCTCCAATCTGTAATATTCAAAGCTTTGAAAGACTCTGAAAAATATTCTGCTTTTCAGAAGTTTCTGCCTCCAGCCCCATGTGCCTTCAAAATTTGGGAAATGTCATTTTGAGACCTTTTAAGTCTCCAATTTTGTCACCCTAACTCCATGGCAGTCTGCTTGAGGCAAGACCAGATTTTTCAGATCCTCAGCCTTTTGCCTGAGCGCCAGAGTCAGCAAATGACCCTAGGGAAAAAGCTGCTCCAGATAACTCGCTTACCTTTCTGAGATTCACCCTTTAGAATTTTAACTCCCATAGTTTGAGTTGGTTCCTCAGACCTCTGATGATTACAAACACTGTTTTATCTGGCTGATCTGGTTGTTCTTTCTGGCAACTTTAGTTTGCCACATAGTATTCTAGCCTATCCAAATTGGAAGACTTGTTTAAGTTTTTTTTAGGTCTTTCAAAGCAGCATTACTTTTTTAGGTGAAATAAATCACACGCAAGTCAGTTTTGCTCTTTACAAGGAAAGTAGATGTTTTACAAATGAATTATAATTATGACTTCTCTATGATGGCCAGACTGGGAAAGGTTGGAATCCAGAAACCAAACAAACCCACTAGTAGGAGAAGTCTTCAGAGAAGTTACAGAAAATGTCCAGATTAAGGAAGCTCAAATAGGAGAATGTCTTAGCATTTTGGCAGGGAAAAGAATTCAGGGTTAGCTGAAGACCTTTGGTGGAAATCTAGGCAGGCTGATTTGGCTGTGTGTGTAGGGGTGGGGGTGGGTGGCCCAGTTACACGGCTCAGATTTACAAACAGCATTTTCTCTTCTAGGATGCTTGAAATGGAAGGCAGGAATCTAAGCCTTGGGGAATAGAAGTACTGGAAAGTAAGGCAGGGATTTACATCCTTTGAGAAAAGCCAAGGGGTTGGCCAGAGAAAAAAGGCAAACTTCCATAGCTAATCCAGCCAGAGAAAGGTTGACTTGAACCAGTGATTTCCTGAAGCCCAGACTCCTTTGATTCCTGTTAACTCAGTACCTGAGGGGCTACAGTCTGGGGCAGACCTAAAATTCTTTGTCAAGAAGGCCCTTCTGGTGAATTCCCCGGTGGTCCAGTGGTTAGGGCTCTGCGCTTCCACTGCAGGGGGCCTGGGTTCGATCCCTGGTCGGGGAACTAGGATCCTGCATGCTGTGAGGCGCGACCAAAAAAAAAAACCCCAAAAACAAACAAAAGAAAGCCTTCTCTTTTTCATCCCTGCCCAGCTAACCGAGTTAAATTTCAAGGTTTTCTTCTTCTTCGGAGCTTTTATCCACTCACTTCTCATCAACTTTCCTTGATTAAATAGACCACTCTTTGTTTTGCTATTGAATATTCTTTTGTATAGATTCTTTCACTTTTTCTTTATATAGGTACTGGTGAGTTATTAATACACAAAGTATAATAAAAAGCAGAGAGTTAGCTGGATCATCTAAATGACTAGAGACTTACTATGATAACTTGATGGATTAATCTCCATGTCTGAGTTAGAGTTGACAGTGAGACAGTTTTATCAGCTGATGAGAACAGGGAAGAGGTAAGAAAAGGATGTTAAGAAGTGAAGAAATTCTTAATGCTGGTTTAATGCGGGCCAAACCTAGAATCACCCATCACTGAGTTTGAGCCCTGAGGTGCAAATCAAGTGCTTTAAAATCAGCCACTATTCTGGCATACCATTCTTCTACTTAAAATTTTTTTTCTAGCCATATTAGAGGTTTTCAGTGTTAAATATTATAAAGTGCTGCTGGGTGCAGTTGAAGGCACTGAGCCTGTTTAATCTGGAGAAGACTTCAATATTTAAACTGGAGAGCTGCCTTAAAAATATCATGGCCTCTCTCCTTTGATGGTAGACTTTAAAAGAGGCATGATTAGGACTATTTGGAAGAATTTACAGGATGAGAGATTTCATGTCATGATGAATGTAGCAGATAAGTTATTAACATTTAATTATTCAGAACCACCTATGGAGAAATTAACCATGTCTTGTTCATGCTTAAACAAATGAAAAATATTTTCCCCTTCTTTATTCCAAAGAAGTAGCAGCATTTTCTTTAAAATCCATATTTTTCTTACCCTCAAGGAGAAATGAACAAATCAAGGCTCTGAGAAGCAATTAAAGAATTGTCTAAGAGGGAAAGAGATACAAGCTGTGTGCTTAGACTTAAAGTGTTGACCTAGAGACATTGTTGGTAGTTTAGAGAGGGTAGTAAATTTTAAGGTGAACTTGGTTTCTGGAGCCTCCATGAATGCATCAGCTCTGAGATCGCAGAACCTTAGAGGTTGTGGCGGTGAGGGGCTATGAAGGTCTTGGTGCTAACTGTCTGGGTCTCAGGGAGAATCTGCCATGGCCAGCTGAGCTGCCAACCCACAATGAATAATAAGTACCTAAATTTATGTCACATAGCATCATTGCACATGCAGAGAGTGGAGGAAGTCCCATGGAATGACTCCTAGTGACTTTCCTGCCAATCCTGGTGAATTTGTTTTAATTTGGTTTTTCTGATTTCAAAAATATGACATTATGTGTGCTCTCAATATTTTGAAACAGTTTATACCTATCTCAAATAGAATTCTTAAACAATTTTATCAGTCCAAAAATGAAATTGCATGCCAGAGAAATTATAAGTTTCCTGTCACTGAATCTAGTCAGACAGGGACTAGCTTTCAGGGACATTCTAAGAAAGAATCCCCCATTGGCTGGAAGGTTAAAACATTTCCTTATTTACATTTGTATCACTAGTGTCTAGGGAAGTAACAGTCATATGACAAGCATGATGTAAATATACACTGAATAAGTGAATGAATGGATAGATTCACTAAAGTGACCCCGGTGTGGGTATTAGATGAATATATGGATGAACTAAACAGTTATTAGAATACAATTTATATGGATGCTGTATCAAGCAAGTTATATATTTCTAGGGAAGATTTGAAGAAATCAGTGCTTAAACTATTCATTTCACTTGCAATAACAGTTCTTATTGATGCTACAAAACTTAATCTAATTGCTAGTGCACCATTAGATAGGAGCATGCTTACTCAGAACTCATTTGGAACTCACTATAATTTTGCTCCTATAATTTTGGTTTGGTTAAATAAATTTGGTTCCTATGATTTTGCTCCTCGCCTCACCACTAAATTGCTGACTGCTTGCTTTTTTTGTTCATTTCTCACCACACCACTGCCATCTGAATTAAGTAGTTCTTCTTCTCACTCAAATGGTTATATGTGAGCTTTTCATCTCCAAGTGTGACCCTCATGCTAGAGCATAAGGTGGAAACATTTTATCCTTTTGTTCTTTATGTGTCCTTTACAAACTAAAATAAAACCCCAAATGTACTAAAAACATAAGCAATTTTCTTATTTTTTTTTTGCGGTACGCGGGCCTCTCACTGTTGTGGCCTCTCCCGTTGCGGAGCACAGGCTCCAGACGCGCAGGCTCAGCGGCCATGGCTCACGGGCCCAGCCGCTTCGCGGCATGTGGGATCTTCCCAGACCGGGGCACGAACCCGTGTCCCCTGCATCGACAGGCAGACTCTCAACCACTGCGCCACCAGGGAAGCCCAGCAATTTTCAATCATTGTTCTTTCAGAGGCAGTATTCAGGGTGGTTGATCATGCCATTAGTGCATGTTCCTTGTCTGACTTCATATTTCTAGCTTTTCTGTCTACTCACATAAGTGTGGTTTGTCTTTCTTTAAGCTCTTTGCAGCATAACTGCTTTAAGGGGTATTCAGTTTAGATAGAGCGAGGAATGGTAGAAAAAGCACTGGTCTGGAAATTCTGGCTAGAGTTAGGTGGTTTGTCCTTCAGTTTAACCAGAGGAACCCGAAGGTCCATTCTGTCTTAAACATTCTATCATTCCATCATACCTTTGACACATTGTGTCTGTAATTTTAGACAATTTAAAAACAAACTTGGTTTTAATGTAATTTGAACTAGAAAATAGTTTTCCAACACTTGGGGGATTTTTTTTTTTACTGCATATATTTAAATTTTGAAAATCTGCTTCAAATTTGTACATGTTAGAAGTTGTGCATTGCAGCATTGCAATATTGCTTCTTTATCTAAATTCCATCACGTTTCCTGTTTTGAGTGAACGGCTCTATTTTAGCTGTTCACTCAAATGTTTTAGAAAATAATTTGCTGCATGTTTTCCATTTGTTTTTGTGGTACGCGGACCTCTCACTGTTGTGGCCTCTCCCGTTGCGGAGCACGGGCTCCGGACGCGCAGGCTCAGCGGCCATGGCTCACGGGCCCAGCCACTCCGAGGCATGTGGGATCTTCCCGGACCGGGGCACGAACCCGTGTCCCCTGCATCGGCAGGCGGGCTCTCAACCACTGCACCACCAGGGAAGCCCTTCCATTTGTTTTAACATAAGTGTGTCACCCTTTGAATTTCTCTGTATAATCAGAGAAAATGACATTTGTTATTACAGTTATTTTTTTTTTTCCTACTCAAGTCTGGGCTGGTAAGTATAAGGTAGGTAGAGACTATGTATACTAATGCTTACAGCCAGAGAAGACAATAGTCATGGGGATATTTTTTTTGGCCAAATACTTTAGAAAAATCCATCTTCTTACCCTATTCTGAAATTACCTCAGCAGTGTTCTTGAAAATTACTCAACCAGGTTTGATTGAACACATTCAGTAAATGAATGTTTACTGTGTTTCAAGACTCCATTTTCATTTTAGAAAGCTCTAATTTATTAGTAAACCTTCCCCTCCCATTGAGCTGAAATCTTCCTCTCTTGAACTTCTACATTTTGTTTCTGGTTTTAAATTCTGGAGCTCTCCAGAATAAATTTGATCTCAACTTCTTTATAATAATGCTTCAACAATTTTAAGGTCTTTAGTGCCTCCTCTTACTACTTTCTTTATCAAGACTAAATATCCCCAATTCCTTACCTTTTTGGTCACCCTCTGGAGGCACTTCAATCTGTCCATATCTTTTCTCTTAACTTTTTATTTTGAAATAATGATAGATTCACAAGAAGTTGCCAGGAAAGTTATAGGGAGGTTTTGTGAACTCTTCACCCATCCTCCACCAATGTTATCATTTTGTATAACTGTGGTACAGTTGTAGACCCAGGAAATTGACATTGGTAGAAACCATAGAGGTTATTTAGATTTCATCTGTTACATATGCATGCACATGTATGTGTTTGTGTGTGTGTCTTTCTCTATAGCTATGCAATTTAATCACATATATGGCTTTGTGAAACCACCACAATTAAGATACTTAATTTACTCTTAAACTTATGGTGGTATCATCACCACAAGGCTCCCTGTACTATCCCTTTGTAGTCACACCTGCACCCTTCCCCTATCACTAACCCCTAGGAGCCACTATTCTCTATCTCTATAATTTTGTTATTTTGCAAATGTTAAAAATGTCCCTATCTTTTAAAAACTGACAAAGAATTAAGAACTGTCTATTAATCTTGACATTATGTATGCAGTTCTTGAAGTTCTAGGAAATAACTTTTTTAGGCCCTTGCCAAAATCAGGGCTGACTCTTTTCTGTAGACTAAACTTTTGGTTTGTAATACTTAAAAAACAAATCAAAGAAAACAAACAGAAAACAACAAGGCAGACATTTCCAGACCCCAAAGACAAAGAGGTATATCAGTCTCTGAAATTTCATGTATATGACATTCTAACCATTTGGGAGGTGGATAGAGCTGTATTTACCTATAGCTGAGTAGTGTCTGCTCCAACAGTATTCTGGGCCTTTGACAACCTTTTCTGGAGCAGATGGCATTCATGTGCTGACATTATGTATCACTTTATTTAAGGAATTTTAGCAGCAATGAACAGAAAGCTGGCAAAATTTTAGACAAAGATTTCTCTTATTAACTGTAGTCATTGAATATTGATGTTTTTACTGACCAAGACAGCCTTAACATTCCCCTCAGCTTGACATACTTTCATTTGTTTTATTTTTTAGATTCCACATATAAGTGATAACATAGAGTATTTGTCTTTCTCTGTCTGACTTATTTCACTTTGCACAGTACTCTTTAGGTCCATCCATGTTGTGCAAATGGCAAAATTTCATTCTTTTTTATGGCTGAGTAATATTCCAGTGTGTGTGTGTGTGTGTGTGTATACATGTGTGTGTATATACATACATATATAACTCTGTTCATCTGTTGATGAGCTCTTAGGTTGCATCCATACCTTAGCTATTGTAAATAATGCTTCTGTGAACATTGGGGTACATGTATCTTTTTAAATTAATGTTTTTGTTTTCTTCAGTTGTATATCCAGCAGTGGAATTGCTGGATCATATGGTAGTTATATTTTTAGTTTCTGGAGTAACTTTCATACTGTTTTCCATAGTGGCTGCACCAATTTACAATACCACCAACAGTGTACAAGGGTTCCCTTTTCTCCACATCCTCGCCAACATTTGTTATTTGTAGACTTTTTGATGATAGCCATTTATAACCACATCAAAAAGAATAAAACTCAGGAATAAACTTAACTAAAGAGGTAAAAAACCTATACTCTGAAAACTATAAAACATTGATGAAGGAATTTGAGAATGATACAAAGAAATGGAAAGATATCCTGTGTTCTTGGATTGGAAGAATAAATATTGTTAAAATGTCCATACTACCCAAAGCAATCTATAGATTCAGTGCAATCCCTGTCAAAACACCCATGACATTTTTCACAGAACTGGAACAAATAATCCTAAAATGCATATAGAACCACAGAAGACCCTGAATTGCTTGAGAAAAAGAGCAAACCTGGAGGTATCACCCTCTCAGACTTCAGACTATATTAGAAAGCTACAGTACTCAAAGCAGCATGGCACTGGCACAAAAAGATATATAGATCAGTGGAATGGAATAGAGAGCCCAGAAATAAACTCATGCACTTATGGTCAATTGATCAACAACAAAGGAGGCAAGAATATACAATGGAGAAAAGATAGTCTCTTCAATAAGTGGTGCTTGGAAAACTGGACAGCTACATGTAAAAAAATGAAATTAGAACATTTCCTCATACCATATACAAAAATAAAATCAAAATGGGTCAAAGACCTAAATATAAGACCTGAAACCATAAAACTCCTAGAAGAGAACATAGGTGGAACACTCTTTGACATAAATTGTAAAAATATATTTTTTTGGATCCATCTCTTAAGGCAAAAGAAAGAAAAGCAAAAATAAACAAATGGGACCTAATTAAACTTAAAAGCTTTTGCACAGCAAAGGAAACCATTGACAAAATGAAAAGACAACCTACTGAATGGGAGAAAATATTTGCAAATGATATGACCGATAAGGGGTAAAAATCCAAAATATATAAACAGCTCATACAACTCAATATCAAAAAACCAAAGAACCCAATTAAAAAATGGGCAGAAGACCTGAAGAGACATTTTTCCAAAGAAGGCATACAAATGGCCAACAGACACACAAAAAAATCTCAACATTGCTAATCCTCAGAGAAATGCAAATCAAAACCACAATTAGATATCACTTTAAAGTGTTCACTTTAGAAAAATTGCAACTGTAAATTCTTTCTTTGCCCCTTTGAGATCTTCTGCAACCCAAAAATGTCTTTCTTAAGGACCTGAGAGCCATCCCTTTGAAATGGAATCTTGTCAAGGAAGAAAGCACCTTTATCTCTGTCTCTATGGAAGGGTAGGAGACTAACTTCAATTACCACCAATTAGCAAACACAGATGGTATAATCAGATTTACCTACCTCCTCCCTAACTTACTCCAGTACTTTTCCACTAGCTCACCACAGTGCTAAAAAACTCTCCCACCTTTTGTTTCAGCAGAGTTGTTTCTTTTCTCTATTGCAATAGTCTTGAATAGACTCTTCCTTGCCTATTTAACTCCATCTGGTACAATTTTCCTTTGACATTGACTGAGAACATTCTGACTACCAAGCCCAATTCAGTTAAGGACCTTTGCACTGCTATTTCCTCTGACTGGAATGCTTATCCCTGTTAGTCCTTGCTACCATCCTCACCTTATTTAAGTCTGCTTTAATGTCATCTCCTCAGAAAGAATGTCTCTAAGATTTTAAAAATCTTTCATAGCACTTCTCCATACCTGAAGTTATATAGTGCTTATCTGTTCTTTGTTTCTTTCCCCCATTAGTCTGTAAACATGATGAGGCCAAGAGCTTTGTCTTGTCATTATATCTGAAGTATCTAGAAAGGTGCCTGGCATTTAGCAGCAGGCAATGCATATCATATTCATGTGTTGAACAAATGAACAAATTTAAATTTGAAGGCTGATGAGGGCTGTGAATACTTGAGTTACACAAATAGAGACTAATTGTGCACATCAGTATGTCTGGTACTCTATCTCAGGTAGATTACATCATGAATTATAGTAGTTTATGTGTGATAGACAGAAACACTAAATCAATGTATAACATTTTATGGGAGAATGCGTTTTGAGTTCCAAATAATTGGCTTACACATGGTGTTTTGGAACATAAGACATTTAAGTTGAGCATAGCTTGGCCTTCCATAAATGTAGCCTATGATTTCAATACTATGTTTTGCAAAATGTTGTTACTAAGATTATGCTGTTTCTGGAAATGTTATCTTCCCCTGTAACCATGGAACCCAATTGGTGAGCAAGATAGGAGTTTCTTTCTTCTTTATTTATTTTTTTAATTGAGGTATAGTTGTTTTACAATGTTGTGTTAGTTTCTACTGTACAGTGAAGTGAAGTAGAGCTCCCTGTGCTATACAGCAAGTTCTTATTAGTTATCTATTTTATACATATTAGTGTATATATATCAATCCCAATCCCCCAATTCACCCCACCCTCCCTTTCCCCCCTTGGTGTCTATACGTTTGTTCTCTACATCTGTGTCTCTATTTCTGCCTAGTAAACCAGTTCATCTGTACCATTTTTCCGGATTCCACATATACGTGTTAATATATGATATTTGTTTTTCTCTTTCTGACAGAATGTCTTCTTTTACTAGTAATATACATTGAAGTTTCCTTCATGTATTTTCATGGCCTGATACCTCATTTCTGAATAAAATTCTGTTGTCTGAATGTACTACAGTTTATTTATCCATTCACCTACTGAGGGTCATCTTGGTTGCTTCTAAGTCTTGGCGATTGTGAACAAAGTTGCTGTAAACATCCCGGTGCAGGTTTTTGCGCAGACATGTTTTCAACTCCTTTGGGCAATACCAAAATGCACAATTGCTTGGAGGTATGGTAAAAGTATGTTTAGTTTTGTAAGAAACCTCCATTCAGGGCCCTTCAGGAAATGGGAGTGACGAAATTCTGCTTTGGGGCATAAGGGCATATGGGGAATAGCTTTTTCTCCATTGTTATTGTTTCCATAAGAAGCCTGATTTGAGACTTTTGGTTTAAGGTACGGAGGCCTCAGAGACTGAACTTTGCCCTGCTCCTAGAGTCTTGTATTATTTGCTTTGTTCAAGTCATTTAAGTTTAAAAATAATCTGTTTAAAGAGAGAGTTGCCTGTCTTCCTGCACAGAAGACTTTACGTGAGTATATATTGTGATTTGCTCACATTCAGATTCTAGTTACTTACAGCAATAGTCTTACGAACCCCCAGATGAGCTTTCCATGAAGCTACCCAAGAGCATATTAGAGACGGAAAATGGGGTGGGAATATTCGTGGTGGTCAGAAGTGCCCAGAACTGTATA
This sequence comes from Orcinus orca, assembly GCF_937001465.1. Lineage (NCBI taxonomy): Eukaryota > Metazoa > Chordata > Mammalia > Artiodactyla > Delphinidae > Orcinus > Orcinus orca. The sequence goes on from NC_064565.1 coordinate 70,721,858, forward strand.
GGTGCTTAAATAGTGTTTGCTTGACTGACAAGCAGCAACAAATCTCTGAGTTCCTTTTGCAGTTTATGCCAATTTGTTAAAGACAGCTGCCATCTAATGAAGGCACGCATAGAAATATATAGTTGTCACTAAATGAAAATCATTTATAGATACATTTGTATAAGGGTTGCAGATTTTAAAATTGTTTATATTTAATTTTGTAGTTATAATTGACACAAATTTCCAAATTATTACAAGAGAAATTTTTCATGAATTTTGATTTGTAAATGATTTTATCCAACCACATAAAAAATATATCATTTACAATGAGCGCTACAAGTAGAGCAGTGAGAGGTCAATAAGATTGCCTAGAACCTCTCTCTGTAGTTGGCCTGGTTGCTGAGCCTCCAGCACATGTGGATGACTTAGACAGGTTGAAATAGCGCTGACCTGTGTTTGCATACCTCTTAGCTGGCGTGGGCTTAATGAGGAGATAGGCAAAGTTTATGGTGTTCCCATTTTGTTGTCCAATCTCACCATGCTACTTTCTTCCCTTAATCAAATCTTGCTTTCATGATATTAAGAGAACTGAAAATTTAAGTGATCATCCCAAGTGTCTTAGTGATGAAAGTAATACTCAATAAAAAAGAAGCTCTAATGGTGGGAGTTTGTACTCTTAGGGGCCAAGGAAGTCTTCCTTTTTTTTCCTTTTTCCTTCTTCAGTGTGCTTTCCTGTATTCCTCAAAGTAACCCATTCTATTATTTGTAAGCCATTAATGTGCCAAAGAATTATCAAAATATTTTATCCATTAATTTTTTTAGAGAAACCATATTTGCTGGTCCTTATACAGATTGACAAACATTTCCCTCCTGTCTAGTTGACAGTCTGTCTTGCTTTTTAAGATTTAGGTCCTATAGGAATAAAATTTGGATTTGTAATCACAAAGAAGGAAAGATGAAATTAAGCGGAGTTGATTGCTTTTCCACAAGAACTTACTTAAACTCATATATATATTTAAATTGTGTTTGTAATACTCTCATCAAATATTTAATATGTATTTCAGGTACAAAATGCACTATGATCTCCATGCTGTGGATACTTATGAAAAGAAAGTATATGCCTATCAAAATGGTGAAAAATGTGTAATAGGCAATATGTATTTATTCCAAAACCCAATTCTAGAGAAAAGCATTCTTTGGCAAGCAAACAACTTTAATGTAAAATTTAATGCAACAGGTTTGACATATTTTAGTACAAATTAATTAGATTAGTGAAGTGAAATGGGCTGAGTCAGAAAAAATAAAATGAGTTGCATAACATGAGATACTTTGCAGTAATTCTTAGGCTATCAGTTCTGTTGCTTTGCAATTTGAATTATATTTAGATCATCAAAAATCATATAAAACCGATTCTATTTCTTCTGGTTGATTACATAAAATATAATAATAAGTTTCATTTATCTGGAAAATGAACAGAACATACTTTCTTTAATAAAAAGTTTCTGATTTGTAAAATACTTTTAATCATTTCTTTGGTTTTCCTTGCTTGTGTTTGTACTATGGGCCTTCTGAGAAAGTTCCACTTATTTTGTGTTAATTCATTTTATTTTATTTTATTAACTTATTTATACCTCAACTTATTCTGCAAGTAATCTTAGGTGGTTTATAATAAAAATTATAAAGAAAAAGTTGAAAAACCAGAAAAAAGTAGACAGGAGGGAAAACTGGACCTTATTAAATGGTACTAAAAATGTAGGCCACAAGGCTTACGTAATTTTTGTGGCTGAGTTTCAAATTTGACTCTCAATTCCTAGCAGCAAAAGTGAAACATGATTAGTTGTATAATTGTCTTAATTATGAAAGAGAAGCCTGTTAATTATATGTGTTAGAGTATTTTAAGTCATAAGTAATGGAAGATTCAACTCAAACTAGCCCTCAAGAACCCCAAAATATTTATAGCTGGAGTGGCAACTAGGCCTAGTTTAACCAGAACTTGGTCTGATTGGCTGAGATATTCTTGGTATTTTCATCCTTATTGTGTTGTTTTCCTCTTAGTCTTGTCACAAGAAGGCTGCAGCAGTACTAAGCCTCACATCCACACAAAACTACATACATGGGCTGTCTTTTCTGCCTTTCTCTTAAGGCAGGGGAACTTTCTTTTCACTTTGTCTAGTAAACTTCCCCTCATGCCTCACTAGCCTAATCATTTAGTTAATAACCTGCAACCAAAGGAATGCTATGGGCTGGTTGGGTTAGGTCTGGTTTTTGAACCAGTAATGGCAAGGAAACTGCATTATGTTGGAGCACTCAGGGCCAACCCTCAAATTGTGAGTGTGATCAATTTCTCTTCAAGTTCATGAGCTAAATGGCCTAGGGATGGATACTTGAGCAGATGTTAGAAGTCAGGGAAGGGAAAACAGATGCCATCAACGATGTCCCCTATACAAATTATCTGAGGGAAATTAACTCTTTTTTATTAATTAGGAATTTAACATTCTGGATTCATTTATTGGTTATGAAAGGATATTTTAGATTTGCTTTCAGAGGCAGTCATGATATTTGGCAGATTTTAATGTTAAATCAAAATAAATCAGAAAATAATCCCATAATAACTGTTTCTCCTTTGTAGAGTCTTCTGAAGATAGCTGACTTCATAAAAGTCTTACAGAATAGATAGGCCAATGGGATTCAATGTTTCCAATTTAAGCTGTGCCGGTTTCCCCCAGGTCTTTTCCTAATTTCACTATATTCTCCTAATATTTGTCTGAATAGAGGTAAAAATCATTGACTGTGAATTAAAATATGTTGATCTGGAAAACTTTTCTCAATATGGAAGAAACACTTTTTTGGTGGGGAAGAACAAATTTGAACAAGAGGGTAATCACTGAAGTACTAGGGCTAAAACTTTTGTATTTAAAGGCATGTCTCAAGGTAAAAGTGCTATTACTTTGATGATTAAGATCTTAGATAATGATATGCCTGACCTTTGTGTTCACACAAACACACCAGTAATATGAACCATGATCTTGAGAAGACTTATTTTTAAAGGTTATTTTTCTTTCTAGAAAATCTATGGGATTTAAAATAATGTGAATGCTATTGCCTAGAAGTGGAGGGCAAAACAAACACTGAAAAATATTTGTAAATAAAAGTAAAATTTAAGGAAGAATTGATGATAATAATTATTCATTCTTGCTTCTCTGAATTTGATGATACCATCTTATCCTTCTTCCTACCAGTCTTTGAGGACAGTGTCTACATTTAGACGACAGCTTCTAATTTTCTGGCTCTGCTTTGCTTTAAGATGATTCTTTTTTTAAAAAAAAATAGACGGTGGTCTTGGCAGGTAAATCAGTTCCTGTAAGTACAGTCTCCTGAAATGAAGGCAGGTTCAGTGTCCTCTCTGGGGGCAGCACCAGCCAGTATTTTATTATCTCTTCCAGCTCATGACACTCAGTAAAGTGTGGAACTGATAAAAGATGAATTTACTTTAAGGTCCAAGAGAGAAAACATAGCAGAAAATGAGCAGTTTCCTCATAAATACATCAATGAATTTGCCCAGGGAGACTTGGTGATGGTGAAACTATCTCAAAGCCACAGAAATTGCATCTTACCTTATTCACGACTGCCACTCTAATGGAATCTCAGACTGTCTCAGCATATTGTCTGTACCAGCTTCATTTTCTCTTTCAGGTGCAAAGCAGTGTTTCTGGTTGGACCCATTGTCCCAAGCTAGGCAGAGAGTTTCTTTGGCATTTGCCCAAAAGACAATAGGGAAGCGATCTAGCTAAAATTACATATTGATCTCCCTTTCAACCAGCATCCTTTCCAGTTAAATTACCTTGCTTCTTTCTGAAGGGATGACTATGAGTTTTCAAAACCTGCTCACCAGGCTTCTTAGGTGATCATTTTTCCTCTTATAGTCTTCTGATTTAGATTCTGGTATATTTTAAAACTTATTTTCATGAAAATAGTACTGATTTTAGAGTGCTGTAAGCACAGACATTTGATAAAAAAAATTCTAGAAGTAGGACAAATTAAATATTTGCTTATACAAACCTTTAGGAAACAATTTCAGTACTATGAGAAACTTGAATATTCTTCTTCCTTATTCTTCTCACCTAGCACGGTCTCCCTACAATCAGTTTTCCATACTGCTGAAAAATTCTCCTTCTTTCCTAATTTGTACTAACTTTTAAGTCTCTTGACATAGGAAGCAATGTTTGTGCTTGTTTTCTTTGTCCTCTTTTTTTTTTTTTAACTTCAGATGCACAGACTTGATTTAACCATAGTCCTTAGTATATGACACACTCTCAGTCCATGAAAGTTCTTCCCTGATTGATATACTAGGTGTTCAGTGTCCACCAACTGATTAAAGTCTTACCACTTCAGAAAATTCTCCAGTGTTGGAAATGGAAAGAGGATTGTACATTGATCACAACTGTTTCCTTTACCACAAACATTAGAGGTTATCAATAGTTCCTTAGTGAGTCAACACTGGAGTCTGACATGAGAACTAGTGTATATTCTTTATATTTTATTGTATATTAATATGATGTTGAAGGGCACTGAATGTGGTTCAACTTTTGTAATTCTTTTGTAAATTAACTAACTACTTTAAGTATTGCTATAAATAGATGCCTGATCTGGTGAACCCTATCTTCTGTTCCAGTCAAGATTCAGATGTTTGGAATATGTACAATCAGAAAGTTGCACCATTTATATAACTCTGTCTTAACAAGGCTCAATTCTGTCTGTGGTCTACAAGTTGAATAGTCATTTACTAAGTCTTATTTGATGATATACTCAATGTTTTGACATTCACTGAGTGGCCAGGCTATGCAGCCAAGATTAAAAGGCAGTAAGTGCCACACAGGGAAGAAACCAGACCATTATTTGAGGTTGCTGAGAACAGACAACAGGTACCCCAGGCTCAAGTGGTACAGCATTTACTTATAGCAAGAGGAGAGAAAGAGTGCACAAATCCAGCTCTTTGCAATGCGTCTGTCCCCCATTGCCAGTGGATCTACTCTGCAGCAAGCCAGCACAGGCAGTATAGCTATATTCACCCATTTCCTACTGCAGTAGAAAGACCTTGGCCCCTTTCCTCTGGAGTCTGAAATAGAGAAAGCAGGGAACATGGGTGAGGGCCATTGACATATGTGCCTAACCAGAACAAAGGAATACACGTTGAGTCTGAAACAGGGCAATATAATCTCACAGGAGGTGATAACCCAGTACAGACTGTGAGGATTCTTTATCTCTTGGTAAGGAAGTGTTCAAGGCCCAAGGCTCACTCTTATGTGGCCAAAAGATATCATGCATGAGACTGCCTTTCCTAACATTTGATGATGATAGTGCAAATACTTCTATTGCAGACAGATTGGGTCATATATATGCTGGAAAAAATACTCCCTTGGCATTGTTATTGACCATTCTAGCATAATAGTTTCTAGATCAGTATTTCTCGCATGTTTTTGACTATGACAATAAGAAAGTTTCCATATGATGTGTGTATGCTTGTATATATATAAATAAAACAAAAGCTTCAGAAACAACATTGCCCATTATGTATAATGTGCTGTAACATTTTTAAAGTTTGATTCTATTCTATTACTTTTTAAAAAATCAACTCACTTAATTGATTTTATTAATGGATTCAAAGTACCGCTGAAAAAAATACTATTCTAGGAAATGGGCCATACAGAAACAACAGAGTTTACAAGAGCATGCAGTGTTTGAAAAACAAAGGGGAGGGGTAAAAAAGAGCTGCAAGAACTGCAAAGCAGTGAGTAATTTCACTAGTGTGGACATTACAAAAATCATATTAGTCCTTCCAACTACAATAAACATGTGGCTGAAAAATTTTTGAAAGAAATAACTTAAATCTTACATATGGGGTTACATAGGTTCTCATAGTTTGCTTATACAATTCTACTGGAAAAAATAATTGATTATTTTAGTAATCCATAGAGGAATTGGTAAGTTAGAGATTCATATATAATACATATAGGGATACATAATTGTATTATTATATGTATACTATTGATATATAGGAATTAACATCAGATATGATTTTTTATGATAATATATCCTTTTAAAGTTTTTACAAATATATGAAATTTATTTATATATATGTGTGTGTGTGTGTATATATATATATATATATATATATATATATATATATATACACACACAGTTGACCCTTGAATAACCAAGGGGTTAGGGCACCAACGCTTCCTACAGTTGAAAATCCTATATAAACTTACAGTTGTCCCTCTGTATATGTGGTTTGGTTCCTTCATGTCTATGGTTCTGCATCCACTGTGGACCATATAATAAAATAGTATTTACTATTGAAAAACACCTGAGTGTAAGTGGACCTGCACAGTTTAAACCTGCATTGTTCAAGGATCAAATGAACATACATATATGTAAAATTACTTATATAATATGTATTGTAATCACACACATACATATCATTCATATACCAAGCATCAAACAATTTGCATTCTCCCTTGTGTTCTGGGTTCCACCTGGTTTTCTTTCTATTTATCTAAAGGGCAATCCTAAGGGCTTTAGGCATGCTGTTTGCTCTGCTCAGGATGCTACCTTCCCTGCCATTTTCCTACTTTCCTCTTGACATAGTTTAATTTTCATTTCCTTTAAATCTTAGCACAACTGTCATTCCCAACTCTGTCTTCACTTTCCCAGGACTAAATCATGTCCACTTCTATTATGTTCTTATAATGTATCTTTCCTTAGAGTCTTTATAGCCCCGCCTTTATTTTGGCTTACCAATTTTTCTTGAGTGCTCTATGTAGTACCTGATACATAGTAAGCACTTGAATATTTGATGCATGTCTAAATGCATCCCAATAATTAAAATTCCAATCATTTAAAAAAAGGGTTAAATCAGCACTCACAACATACCGAATACTTTTCAGATCTCATGACTTTCTGCCTGAATCGTAGTTTTTTTTTTGTACAGGAACACATAGTTTTCCTTCATATATTTATCCATCAGATTTGATATTGACTTGTGTGTGGTAAATGCTAAATAAATGTTTGTTGAATTCATTCTTTTAGGCAAAACCCACATTATAACATATATATGTTATTCAAATAATGAGACCTGTAGAGAAGGGAATATATTTCTAGTATAACATCAGAGCAAATTTACATAGTCATTATTGTTGTGTTTATTGGTTTCCATCTTTTAGAATCAATCTAATGAGAAGCAGAGAAAATATGTTTGGATGTTAATGTGCTTATGTTACAAAGTGTCTTCAGGAGCTTCTGTAGAAAGGCAATGTAATGAGAAGTAGGTGTTTAATATGTTATTTATAGTTAATGGTTAACAAATACAAAAGGAAAAATAACAATATATATATCCAACACTGGGAAGAGGAGAAGGGGAGGAGGGAGCAAGGAAAATGAACTCAATTTTCACAATTCATAAAGATGGCAGTCAACAGATATTATCTAAACTTAATAAGTCAAGATAATAAAAAGAAACAAACTTCTTACCTACAGTTATAGAGATAACCACTGAAACTCCTAGAAACATAAAAAGTTAAGAGATATTATCCTTGGAGATGTATCTGAAAGAGGGGAGGAATTAGATGAGAAATTGCTGCTTTTCATCATAAATCTTTGGTGCTAACAAGGCAAAAATCTAGGAGAAAAAGTGATACAGAATTCTACTTTATGATTTAACTCTCTTAAAGCTAGTTTTGAGACCCATACATTTTTCTTGCCTCTGGCTGTTCCTCAATGTCTTGCTGTGAACTGATTATAAGGTTTTTTTTTTAAAGCAAGTGTTGAGTTGCTATGATGGAAAATATTCAGGTCTTCACACCAGGACAGTTATGGGTGGAAATCTAGGTCCCTTAAAATTGTCATCTACATACTGTACTAGTATTTAGAATTTCTACGCAAACAGGAAAGGCTTAATACTTCTCAAGCTTTCTTATAAGCAGCCTCATTATTAAACCCATTTAGTAGTTCATTATAGTTCCTTCCAAGGAAGTAGCATATACTGTTGCTGCTCTGTTCAGACACAAAAACATAGGAAGGATTCTTTAAGATTGTAACATTTGTGAATAGGTATTTATCGGAATACTGATTATTTATTGAAAGTAAGAGTTCTGGAGGCTCAGGAGACTGGGTTAGGTGAAGGGTAGTTTATGCTATCAGTTCCCAGAAGTCTGAAGGAGCTAGAGGTCTCTCTTTTTTTTTTTTTTTTTTTAGAGGCCTCTTTTAAAAAGTATTTTTATTAACAGACTTTATTTTTTAGAACAGTTTAGGTTCACCACAAAATTGAGCAGAAGTGACTTCTTGTTTCTTGTTCTACATGTAAGGAGCTTGGAATTTGCCATTTTATCCTAAAACAGGTAAAAAATCCAAACAGACTGAAAAATCAACAACTCTCCTAGGATCCATAAGAGAGGTGAGGACACAGGATAAACCACTGCCCCAAAGAGTGGAGAGACATTCAGGCAGACACAGGGAGTCATGGCTGATAGAGCAGAGCCTTACAAGAGGAAACTGCTATGGGAACTAGTGCTGGGTAGGAAAATCTGAACTGTAATTGACTCTGATGGAAGCTCAGTGTGGACAACTCTGGGAGTTAAAAGCTCAAGGGGAACTTAGTCATAGGGGGCCCCATATTTTTGTGAGTTTTACCTCAAGGAGCTTGACCAGTTCCCACAGCAAATATTGGAGAAAAATCTTCTTGTGCTTCCAGCAAAGGGAGAAAAAGGAGGCATTTTGAAGTACCCAGTGCGCTCTGTTCTCCTTAACAAGGCCTGCTTTTAGGAGAAACTGGTTAACAAAGCCTAAACTGCTGGGGTGTTATCAAAGCCTAACTCACTTGGGGAAAGGGAAATACCCAACTCCAGCCAACTTTTGCCATCCTGTCCCACTGAAGGAGAGAAGTATAAACTGTGAAATACTTGAGAAGTTCACAGTCCAGAGGCATCTCACTAAAAGACTGAGACCTAATCATAGAACTGTAGAACGTTTCCTTTTTCCCCAAACCTTACCACATTACTAAAGGCCTATATACATCAGTTCGTTTTACTCAGTACATCATATCTGGTTATCAAGAAAAAAATTACAAGGCATACCAAAAGGCAAAACACAGAATATGAAGAGACAGAGCAAACGTCAGAATTAGACATGGCAAAAATGTTGGAATTATCACGCTGGATATTAAAACAACTATGAAAAGATGCTAAGAGCTCTAATATGTGAAGTAGAAAGCCTGCAAGAACAGATGGGCAGTGTAAGCAGAACAATGGAAATTCTAAGAGAGAACCAAAAAGAAATGCTAAAGATAAGAAAACACTGCAATAGAAATGAAGAATGCCTTTGAATGGCTTATTATTAGTAGACTGGACATGGCTGAAGAACGAATCTCTGAGCTTGAGGATCTCTTAGTAGAAACCTCCAAAACTCCAAAAACCAAATAAACATAACATAAAGGAACAGAATATCCAAGGACTATGGAACAACTACAAAAGGAGTAGCATATGTAATGTATGGGAATTCCAGAGAAGACAAGAGAGAGCATGGAAGAAAAGAAATATTTGAAACAATAATGACTGAAAATTTCCCCAAATTAATCTCAGACACCTAACCGCAGAACCAGGAAGCACAGAGAATGCCAAGCAGGATAAATGCCACTGCCCCCCCAACAAAAACAATAACAACAACAAAAATGACCCCATAAGCATGTAATTTTCAAACTACAGAAAATCAAAAATAAAGAAACTATACGAAACAAAGTCTCACCTGTAGAGGAACAAAGATAAGAATTACATCTGACTTCTCAGAAACGATGCAAGCAATAAGAGAAGAGAGTGAGATACTTAAAGTGTTGAGAGGGGAAAACCCCACCAACCTAGTGTTCTATACACTGTGAGATAATCCTTCAAAAGTGAAGGAGGGGCTTCCCTGGTGGCGCAGTGGTTGAGAGTCTGCCTGCCGATGCAGGGGACACGGGTTCGTGTCCTGGTCTGGGAAGATCCCACATGCCGCGGAGTGGCTGGGCCCATGAGCCATGGCTGCTGAGCCTGCGCGTCCGGATCCTGTGCTCTGCAACGGGAGAGGCAACAACAGTGAGAGGCCTGCATACCACAAAAAAAAAAAAAAAAAAAAGAGAAATAAAGATTTTCCCAGACAAACAAAAATTGAAGGAATTTGTTGTCAGTAGACTTGCCTTATAAGAAATGTTAAAAGTCCTTTATAGAGAAGAAAAATCTTATAGGTCAGAAACTCAGATCTACATAAAGAATGGAAGAACATTGAAGAAGGAATAATTAAAGGTAAAATAAATTTGAAAATTTAAAATTCTTGATTGGTCTAATAGATAAACAGTTTGTTCAAAATAATAATAACAACACTGTATTCGATTTTGTAAGCCCCCTATGTATATACAATTAAGTATGTTTATATATAAGTGAAATGAATGACAACAATGATGCAAGGGATAGGAGAGAGAAATTCAGATAATTTTGTTATTATAAGGTATTCACACTACCCATGAAGTGATATAGTGTTATTTGAAAGTGGACTTGAATTAGTTGTAATGTATGTTGCAAATGCTAGGGCTAATACTAAAAAAAAGGAAGAAAAGAAGTGTACTGATTTGCTAATAAAGGAGAGAAAATGGAATCAAGTAATGCTCATTTAAAAGTATAAAAGGCAGAAGAAGAGTGGAAGACCAAAATAGGAACAAAGAAGAACGGGGCAAAAAATAGAAAACAGTAACAAATATGGTAGAAATTAATCCAGTAATTACCTTGAATTTCAATGGTCTAAATGAACCAGTTAAAGGACAGAAATTGTCAGAGTGGTTAAAGAATAATCTCCAACTATATGTTGTCTAAAAGAACACCACTTTAAATATAAAGAGAGTTATACATTAAAAGTAAATGGATGGAGAAAAATATACCATGCTAACACTAATCAAAAGAAAGTAGGAGTAGCTATATTAATTTTAAACAGATTTCAAAAAAAGGAAAGTTATCAGGGATAAAGAAAGATATTACATAATGATAAAGGAGTCAGTCCTCCAAGAAGACATAACAGTGTTTAACATGTATGCACCTAACGACCAAGCATCAAACTACATGAGGCAAAATGTGATAGAACTGCAAGGAGAAGTAAATAAATCTACTATAGTTAAGACTTTAGTATTCCTCTATCAAAAATGGACAGATCCATCAGGCAGAAAGTCAGTAAAGACATGGTTGAACTCAGTAACACTGTCAATCAACTGCATATAATTGACATCCATAGACTACTTCATTGATAACAGCAGAATACACATTCTTCTTAAGCTCTCATGGAACATTTACAAAGACAGATACATTTTGAGCCATAAAACACACCTTAACACATTTGATGGAATAGAAACCACAGACTGTTTGCTCTCAGACCAGTATGGAATTAAACTAGAAAACCACAGACTGTTTGCTCTCAGACCAGTATGGAATTAAACTAGAAATTAATAACTGAAAGATAACTGGAAAAAATCTCAAAATATGTGAAGATTATACAAAATACTGATAAATAACACATGGATCAAAGAAGAAATCTCAAGAGAAATTTAAAAAATATTTTGAACTAGCATCAAAAAGAATAAAATACCTAGGAATAAATTTGACCAAGAAGGTGAAAGACATTGATGAAAGAAACTGATGAAGATACAAATAAATGGAAAGAATTTCATGCTCATGGATTGGAAGAATTAATATTGCTAAAATGTCCATACTCATCAAAGCAATCTACAGATTTAGTGCAATCCCTATCAAAACCCCAATGGCAATTTTTCACAGAAATAGGACAATCCTAAAACTTCTGTGGAACCATAAAAGACCCAGAATAGCCAAAGTAATCTTGAGAAAGAAAAACAAAGCTAGAGGCATAAGTTCCCTGATTTCAAACTATATTACAAAGCTGTAGTAATCAAAACAGCATGGTATCAGCATAAAAACATAGATCAGTGGAACAGAACAGAGAGCTGAGAAATAAGCCCACAAATATATGGCCAATTAATTTATGACAAAGAGGCCAAGCATATACAATGGAGAAAGGATAGTCTATTCAATAAGTGCTTTTAGAAAAACTGGACAGCCACATGCCAAAGAATGAAACTAGACCACTATCTTACACTATACACAAAAATTAACTCAAAATAGGCAAAAGACATGAATGTAAGACCTGAAATGATAAACTTTCTAGAAGAAAACATAGATGGTGATCTCCTTGACATTGGTCTTGGCAATGACTTTTTAGATTTGACACTGAAAGGAAAGGCAGCAGAAGCAAAAACAAACAAGCAGAACTACATCAAACTAAAAAACTTCTGCACAGCAAAGAAAACCATCAAGAAAGTGAAAAGGCAACTTACAGAATGGGAGAAAATATTTGCAAATCATATATCTGATAGGGGGTTAACGTCCAAAATATATAAAGAACTTATACAACTCAATAGCAAAAAAACAAACAATCCAATTTAAGAATGGGCTGAAGATCTGAAAAGACATTTTTCAAAAGAAGACATGAAGATGGCCAACAGGTGCATGAAAAGGTGCTCAACACCATTAATCATCAGGGAAATGCAAATCAAAACCACAATGAGGGGCTTTCCTGGTGGTGCAGTGGTTGAGAATCTGCCTGCCAATGCAGGGCACATGGGTTCGAGCCCTGGTCTGGGAAGATCCCACATGCCGCGGAGCAACTGGGCCCATGAGCCACAACTACAGAGCCTGCACGTCTGGAGCCTGTGCTCCGCAACAAGAGAGGCCGCGACAGTGAGAGGCCCACGTACCACGATGAAGAGTGGCCCCTGCTCGCCGCAACTAGAGAAAACCCTTGCACAGAAATGAAGACCCAACACAGCCCTAAATAAATAAATAAATTTATTAAAAAAAAAAAACTACAATGAGGTATTACCTCATAGCTGTTAGAATGACTATTATCAAAAAGACAAGAAATAACAAGTGTTGCTGAGGGTATAGAGAAAAGGGAACCTTTGTGTATTGTTGGTGGGAATGTAAATTGGTACAGCCACTATAGAAAACAGTATGGAGTTTCCTCAAAAAATTAAAAGTAGAACTACCGTATGATCCAGGAATTCCACTTCTAGGTATTTATCTGAAAAAAATAAAAACACTGATTCAAAAAGCTATATGCACCCCATGTTCACTGCAGCATTATTTGTAATAGCCAAGATAAGGAAGCAACCTAAATGTCTATCGATGGATGAATAGATAAAGAAATTGTGATATATATATTGGATATATATTCAATGGAATATTATTCAGCCATAAAAAAGAATGAAATCTTGCTATCTATGACAACATGGATGGACCTTGAGGGTATTATGCTAAGTGAAATAAGTCAGACAGGAAGACGATTACCATATGATCTCATTTATGGAATCTAAAAACAAAAATCTAAACAACAACAACAAAACTGAGCTCATAAATACAGAGAACAGATTGGTGATTGCCAGAATGTGAGGGGTGGGCAAAATGGGTGAAGGGGGTTATAAAGTACAACTTCCAGCTATAAAACAAACATCACAGGGGTATATAGTAAGGTGACTGTAGTTAATAATACTCTATTGTACATTTGAAAATTGCTAAGAAAGTAAATCTTAAAAGTTTTCATCACAAGAAAAAAATTGTAACAATGTATGGTGATGGATTTCAACTGGACTTATTATGGTGATCATTTCAAAATATATACAAATATCAAACCATTATGTTGTACAACTGAAACTAAAAAAAGATTCTGTTCAAGCTTAGAATTTGATGAGATTTATCTAGCATTTCTTACGATATGCCATTGCTTTTGTTGATATTTTGTGGACTACTACGTTCTACATATTTTTTCTGTTTGACACATACTTAGCAACTTATTCCTCATTGTGTAGCTGGGCAGCTCATTTTCTTTCCCTCTTAAGTATTCCATATTTGATTCTTATGCTATAATCAAGTACTTGTTCAAAAATTACTGTAATACATATTCAAAATCATATTTTGAATTATACTTATTATTTCACCTGTTCCTTTTCACAAAAAAAGTATTTTGAACTAAGTGAACTAAAAATTTGTGAGATGCAATAAAAACAGTGCTTGCAGGAAGTTTATAGTGTTGAATGCATATATTAGAAAAGAAAAATCTGAAGTCAATAATGTAAGTTTCCACCTTAGGAAACGGAGAAAGGAGAGCATATTAAATCCAAAATAAACAGAAGAAAAGAAATAATAAGAACTAGAGCATAAATCAATGAAATTGAAAACAGGAAGTCAACAGAGAAAATTTACAAAACCGAAAACTTGTTCTTTGAACAGATCAAGTCAAATCAATTAGCCTCAGCCAGGCAAACTGAGAAAAAAAGAAAGGACACAAATTACTATTATCTGATTTGAAAGAGAAGACATCACTACAGATCCCAAGGACATTAAAATGCTAATAAAGGAATATTATGAACAACTCAGTGCCCACAAATTTGATATCCTTAATGAAAGGGACCAATTCCTTGAAATATGTAAGCTGTCAAGACTCACACAAGAAGAGATAGATGATCTGATTAGGCATATATCTATTAAAAAAACTGAATCAATAATTTATAACTTTCCAAAACAGAAATCACCAGGCCCAGATGGGTTCACTGGTGAACTCTACCAAACATTTAAGGAAGAATACAAATACAATGTATAAAAATAATTATACACCACAACTAGGTGGGCTTTATCCCAGGAATGCGAGGCTGGTTCAACATTTAAAAATCAATTAATGTAATCTATCACATCAACAGGCTAAGGAAGAAAAATCACATGATTATATCAATTGATGCAGAAAAAGTATTTGACAGAATCCAGTATCCATTCATGATAAAAATTTCCATTAAACTAGGAATTAATGGGAGCTTATTCAACTTGATAAAGACTATCTACAAAAAAACTACAGCTAATGTCATACTTAATGGTGAGAAACTTGAAGCTTTCTAATTAAGATCAGAAGCAAGGCAAAGGTGTCCCCTCTCATTAATTCTTTTCAACATCATGCTGGAAGTTCTTGTTAATTCAATTAGACTGTTAATGGCAATAAAACGTACATAGATTGGGAGGAAAGAAATGAAACTATATTTGTACGTGACATGATTATCTATGTATAAAATCCAAAAGAATCAATAAAAACATTCCAGGAACTGATCAGTGATTATAGCAATGTTGCAGGATACAAGGTTAATGTACAAAAGTCAGCTGCTTTCCTATATACCAGCAATGAATAAGTGGAATTTGAAATTAAAAATACAATACTGTTTATACTAGCACCCCCTCTCCAATGAAATCTTTAGGTATAAATCTAACAAAATATGGACAAGATCTGTATAAGAAAAAGATACAAAACTAATGAATGAAATCACGGTAGAACTAAATAAATAGATATTCCATGTTCATAGTTAAGAAGACTCAATATTGTCAAGATGTTAGTTCTTCTTAAGTTGACCTACCCCCACCAAAATCTCAGCAAATTATTCTGTGGTTATCAACAAACTGATTCTGAAGTTTTTATGTGGTGACAAAAAACCCAGAAGAGCCAACAGAATATTGAAAGAGAAGAAGATAATTGGAGCACTGACACTACTTGATTTCGGAACTTACTATAAAGCTACAGTAATCAAGACAGTGTGGTATTGGTGAAAGAACAGACAAATAGATCAATAGAACAGAATATAGAACCCAGAAATAGACTCATATCAAAATAGTCAATGATCTTTGACAAAGGAGCAAAGGTAATGTATTGGGGCAAAGATAATTTTTTCAACAAATGGTGTTGGAACAACTGGACATCCACATGCAAACAAGTGAATCTAAACATACACCCTTCACAAAAACTAACTCAAAATGGATCACAAAACTAAATGTGAAATGCAAAACTATAAAACTCCTAGAAGATAACATTGTCATAGGTATGGTAATGACTTTTTAGATATAATGCTAAAGGCAAGATCCATGAAAGAAATAGTAGTTTTTAATTTTGCTGTAAACGTGAAACTGCTCAAAAAATAAAATCTTTATATATATCTACATCTATCTATATATCTGTCTCTCTATATAAATCTTTATAATGACATAAATAAACTGAGAAAAAAGGCAAAAAATTGAGCAGAATATATAGAGATTTCCCATATACTTCCTTCATCCCAACACATGCATAATCTCCCCTATTATCAACATCCCCAACCAGAGTGGTACAGTTGTTGCAACTGATGAATCTATGTTGACACATCATTATCACCCAAACTCCATACTTTACATTAGGGTTCACTCTTGATGTTGTATATTCTATGGGTTGGGACATATTTATAATGACATGTATCCACCATTATAGTGTCAGACAGAGTAGTACTGTACTCAGCTTGTTAATTCTTCCCTCCCTCCTAACCCCTGCAAACCACTAATTTTTTATTGTCTCCACAGTTTTGCCTTTTCCAGAGTGTCATACAGTTGTAATCATACAGTATGTAGCCTTTTCAAAATGGCTTCTTTTTTTTCTCTTTAATTGGGGTATAGTTGTTTTACAATGTTATGTTAGTTTCTACTGTACAGCAAAGTGGAGTTCCCTGTGCTATACAGCAAGTTCTCATTAGTTATCTGTTTTATACATAGTAGTGTATATATGTCAATCCCAATCTCCCAGTTCATCCCACTCCCCACCCTTTTCCCCATTGGTGTCCATACGTTTGTTCTCTGCATCTGTGTCTCTGTTTCTGCCTAGTAAACCAGTTCATCTGTACTGTTTTTCCGGATTCCACATATACGTGTTAATATATGATATTTGTTTTTCTCTTTCTGACAGAATGTCTTCTTTTACTAGTAATATACATTGAAGTTTCCTTCATGTATTTTCATGGCCTGATACCTCATTTCTGAATAAAATTCTGTTGTCTGAATGTACTACAGTTTATTTATCCATTCACCTACTGAAGGTCATCTTGGTTGCTTCTAAGTCTTGGCGATTGTGAACAAAGTTGCTGTAAACATCCCGGTGCAGGTTTTTGCGCAGACATGTTTTCAACTCCTTTGGGCAATACCAAAATGCACAATTGCTTGGAGGTATGGTAAAAGTATGTTTAGTTTTGTAAGAAACCTCCAACTTGTCTTTCAAAGTGGCTGTATAATTTTCCATTCCCAACAGCAATGAATGAGAGCTCCTAATGCTCTACACCCTTGCCAGCAGTTGATAATACCAGTGTCCTGGATTTTGGCCACTCTGGTAGGTATGTAGTAGTATCACATTTCTGTTTTAATTTGCATTTCCCTGATGACATTTGATGTGGAATATATATTCATATGCTTATTTGCCACCTGAATATCTTCTTTGGAGAGGTGTCTTTTAAGGAGTTTGGTCCATTTTTTAATCAGGCTGTTTGCTTTCTTATTGTTGAGTTTTAAGGCTTCTTTGTATATTTTGGATAACATTCCTTTACCAGATATATCTTTTGCAAGTATTTTCTCTCACTCTGTGGCTTGTCTTTTCACTCACTTGATAGTATCTTTGCCAGAGCAGTGGTTTTTGATTTTAATCAAGTCCAGCTTATCAGTTATTTCTTTTGTAGATCATGTCTTTGGTGTTGTATCTAAAAAGACCTTACCATACCCAAGGTCACCTAGGTTTTCTCCTATGTTATCTTCTAGGAATTTTACAGCTTTACATTTTACATTTAGGTCTGTAACCCATTTTGAGTTATTTCTTTGTGGAGGTTGTAAGGTTGGGTATAGATTCATTTTTTTCTCATGTGGATGTCCACTTGTTCCAGCACCATTTAGTGACCTCTTTTCAGTGTTAAATTCTGACTGATTTTAAGGAAACTTCACTTGAAAAACTAGAGAAAGGAATACTAGGTAAGGCATAAGGAATTGCTTTTGGCTGGCTTAACAAGTTAAAAGTTTATTTTTACTCATGTAAAAGAATTCCATATGTGGGCAGTCTAGTGTTCATACTACACCATGTCATCCCTGGCTCCTTCAATAATTCTGTTACCCCTTCCATTAAGCATGGCTTGTATTATTGGGTTCTCTCTTAATTTCTATCCTTGGTTTCTATCATCATTCTCTTATGGTCACAAAATTGCTACTTTATTCCAGGCAGAAAGAAGGAGAAAGGAATAAGAGTGTCTGTCAGATAAGTAATCCCCTTAAGAGAACTTTCCATGTAGTTCTATCTTGAGAATTTAGCTCACATCTCTTAGATACCTTTTTCTGCAAGAGCAACTTAGAAATTTAGGATTTTAGCTGGAAACATTGCTACACCAATTGTGTAAGAGTAAGGGAAGAAGGGGAGACAGAATTTTGGCAGGCAACTTGCTATTTCTGCCAAAAGCTTCATCTATGCCAAAATTTCTGCTTTCAACTATTTACCCTAAGTAGAAGGGGCACAAGATATGAGTCTGTAGAATGCCAAAGGCTATAGGTATAGAACTTTTCTGAGCAATACTCATGATATTATATACTATAATAAGTTTCTCCAGGGCCATAAAATGGGACTTATTGAGATGGAAATATATCCTTAGAGTGTCTTACTTAATTCATTATCTCTAGAACCCAGCAGAGCTCTTGCCATATAGGTAATACTGTTAGCTTTCTATTGCTGCTGTAACATATTGCCTCAAATTTAGTGGCTTAAAACCCCCAAATTTACTATCTTACAATTTTGCAGGTTAGGAGTCTGGCACTGGTCTCACTGGGCTGTAATGTCAAGGTGTTGGCAGGGCTGCATTCCTTTCTGGAGGCTCTAAGGGAGAATCGTTGCCCATGCCTCTTCCACCTTCAGGATGCTTCCCACATTCCTTGGCTCATGGCCCGCTGCTTCATTTTCAGAGCCAGCAACATTGAATTTCTGTGGCTTTTTCTGTAGTCACATCTCCCTCTGACTCCAACAATCCTGCCTCCCTCCCTCCTTCACTTTTTTTTTTTAAACATTCTTCCTTTTTAAAAAATTTATTTTATTTATTTTTGGCTGCGTTGGGTCTTCGTTGCTGTGCATGGGCTTTCTCTAGTTGCAGTGAGCGGGGTCTACTCTTTGTTGCGGTGCGCAGGCTTCTCATTGCAGTCGCTTCTCTTGTTGTGGAGTACGGGGTCTAAGCACACGGGCTTCGGTAGTTGTGGCACACAGGCTCACTAGTTGTGGCTCAGGGGCTCTAGAGTGCAGGCTCAGTAGTTGTGGCACACGGGCTTAGTTGCTCCGTGGGATCTTCCCGGACCAGGGCTTGAACCTGTGTCCCCTGCACTATGCTACCAGGGAAGCCCCTCCCTCCTTCACTTTTAAAAACCCTTGTGATTACATTGAGCCCATCTGGAGAATCCAGGATAACCCTCATATTTTAAGGTCAGCTGATTGTCAACCTTAATTCCCCATTGCCACACAAGGTAACAAACTTATAGGTTCAGGAGATTAGGAAATGGACATCTTTGGAGGGCCATTATTTTGCCTACCACAGTGATGCTGGATAAAATTTCTGTTAATTTCTGTTAATAAGCAATAATTATAAACAGTTAACATACTGAGTTTCATTTTATCCAGCTACTCTTTGAAATGAGGAAACAGGTTTAGAAACTTGGATGAACTTGTGCAAAATCACAAGACCAGGATTTTGCCCATGTCTGTATGATTTGAAAGCCCATGTTTGTAAACATTGTGCTATGCTCTTCCTGCCTCTAAATGAACAAAGTGTGCAGCAAACCTGACTCTATGACAGCACTCTATGGTTTTGCATGAAGGCCAGTGCTAAATCAAGCTAAACACATTTAAGAGTCTCAGTCTAGGCTGGTGACCTTTTACATGTATGATTATGAAGTGAAATAAAATATTTATTTTGTTTTATGATTTAGAATGTTTCTCACCATTTGCAGTCTGTGAAGTCCCAAACATGTATAGAACCTGCTCAGGAGAATACTGTTTTTTTCATCTGTGCTTAGCCACACTGTATAGACTTGGTAGTTACATTAAAAAATTTTTTAATCGAAGTGTAGCTGATTTATAATATTGTGTAAGTTTCAAGTGTACAGCACAGCAATTCGGCCATATACACACACACATATATATACATACATATATATATATATATATATATATATATACACACACATATTCTTTATTCAGATTCCCTTCTCTTATAGATCATTACATAATACTGAATATAGTTCTCTGTGCTACACAGAGCACAGGTCCGTTGGTTATCCATTCTATACATAGTAGTGTGTATATGTTAATCCCAGTCTCCCATGTAGCCTTCCTCCAACCCTCTTCTCCCCTTTGGTAACCATAAGTTTGATTTCTGTGTCTGTGAGTCTCTTTCTGTTTTGGAAATAATGTATTTTAGCTAATACTATTCTTTTCTTTTTCAATCATTATTATTCCTATGAACTACAGGGGGCTCAAATATTTTCAGTATTGGACTATATTTGAATACTTTTTTTTTTTTTTTTTGCGGTACGCGGGCCTCTCACTGCTGTGGCCTCTCCCGCTGCGGAGCACAGGCTCCGGACGCGCAGGCTCAGCGGCCATGGCTCACAGGCCCAGCCGCTGTGCGGCATGTGGGATCTTCCTGGACCGGGGCACAAACCCGTGTCCCCTGCATCGGCAGGCGGACTCTCAACCACTGCGCCACCGGGGAAGCCCATATATTTGAATACCTTTTGTCCCACAAAGAAACCATACTAACCAGGAATGGTGTGGGGGTTTCTGAATATATTTTCACTCACCTCATCCTCATTTAATTTAGCATTCATGTGATGCAAACCATTATGCTCAATGTAGTTTGAAAATATTTAAGGCTGTGAAAACATGTGCCAGTTTAGTATTGTAATTGGATACTAAAGTACAATATTGGAGAAATTCATATTATTTTCAGTCTCTTTCATGACACATTATATTTTGAACTGTTCACGTGTACATAAACATTTGTTTTAATGAGTATTTAAGGAGAAACCATATTATACTTGAATATGGAAGACTAGTGAAACTGTTGATTAAAATTTGAATTTACAATATTGAGAAATGAAGTTAGAAAAAATAAAATTGTCACACTACAACAAAACTTTTCACAGTGTTGGGTTCGGATGCTTTATTGATATGGTAAATAATTTTATTCAGTAATTGAAATGGTTTTCTAGGAAAGAGTGTAACCAATATTTTCAGATTTAATAATGTTTTATTTGGGTATGTTGAAATTGTTCTTCTAGATACTGATTTCATTTAAATTCTAAATCCTTCTTTCTTACAAAACACTTAGAATGCCACATGGTTGTTATTATAAATTCCATAAAGAGTGAACGAATTAGGAAGATCTTCTACTTAAACTAATTTCACATAATGACCATCTTTCTACATGATGACATTCTATGAATAAATGGTAAAGATTCATTAGTGTGGTTTTGGAGGCACATTTGTTTTACAGATAGAAAAGAAAGAGTATAATTAAGTTAGCTTTCTTTTCTTCAGGATTCTAGGAAATCTGGAAATGTATATTTTTAACTTCAATATTTATAGTATATATACACAAGAATATTGTAGGCTTCAATTTGATTCTCATTGTTTTGTATATGGTGATGCGTACATGTGGGGTAAGAAAGAATAGAAAAATAAGACAAATGGAAGAAGGTTTATTATTAAACATTTTTTCACTGCAAGAATTCTGAGCAAAGTTACCATATAGTGGCAGTATTTACCCACATTCTCCCTAATAAGAATAGGGATTCCTAAGAATACTTAGGGATTCCTAAGAATCCTTTTCTTTTTGCTGTTTGGCTAGAATTGTCAAGTGGTATTAACCCAATAGTCTCACGATATACTCAACAATCAGTATTTAAAATATTATTATTAGAACATTTAAACTATAAATACACAGATACTCAAGGGCAGGAAAATGTCTTATTTCTCCTTTTACCCCCCAGTTCTTATCATAGTGCCTGACATGTTGGGAGTACTCAATACATGCTTGTTGAATGAAGAAATAAATGAATGAAATCATAAATGTTTTTCTCTTCTAGGTACATAAAATGTTTTGTTTATTCTTGCTGAGCTAAGTTACCTCATTTATAAATTGGGAACCTGGATTAGATTGTCTCTAAGACCCTTTCTAGTGTCACCATTTTGTATCTCTATGGTTCTTTTCTTCATTTGGTGTGGAAGATAATGGAGGCTTTCTTCTTTCTCCCTCAGTCGTTACCTCTGCCTTGATGGCAGAGTAGATAGAGACTCCTGGATAATAAGGTCTCTTCATCCTGGTAGGTTACTTGCTGATCCTAATTGTTGATGACAGCAGTGGGAGGTGGATTTTGATGGATGGCAAAGACTTCTAGTAGCTTCCACTCTCCTAATCCCATGGTGATTGGGTTATTCAACATAACATTCTCCTCACTTTCTTTTTTCCTGCTGAGCTTTCTAGAGGTGGTAGAATGTTGAATGGCTCTTTCAATAGGCAGCTTTGTCAGAGGATTTATTCTAAGGTAGCTAGAGCTGCTTTAGACCTACAATGGTCTCTCTCCTGCTGTGTGTACCCTGAAGCTTCAGGTTCACTGACTTTTTGAAGGCTTGTCATAGGTTCTGGTTTGCCTGGGACAGTTCCAGTTAATACCTGCTGCCTGATGTCATGGTTAATGGTGCCTCCTTCACTTTCAAAAGTAAACTGGTTTGGACAATAAACTGTAGGGTTACCTACTAACTTGACTCTATTACACCTGAAGGGTTTCCTCTCCTTGAATTGAGGTGTACACATTCCTGGAAGTGCTATCTTAGGTATTGGCAACAGTACCACATTCCTTTTCCTACACCTTTTGTGAGACCTCCAGCACTGATGCCACATGCTGCCCGGTGCAGCCAAAAAAAAAAAGAGAGAGAGAGAGAGAGAGAGACCTCCAGCATAGAGGCAAACTGAGTTTACTCTCTTTCCCAAGTTTTCTGGAGAAAATAATAGAGACAGTTAAATTCGTCTGGGTTATAAATTTGACCTTTTTCCTCCAAGTGCTACTAAGATAGAGCAAAGTAATAAAAAAAGAAACAATAATAACAACAATCAGGTAGATAAATATTTTTTAAATTTTTGAAAAAATCTACGAGGTTCTAAACATGGAAGGGTGTCACACGTGTGATATAAATGAGGGCATTAGAAAATCCTTCAGATCCTTTTTATCTTCTTGGAACTATCTTTTTCTTGCATTTCCAAGTGTGCTTCCTTCATGGTTGTGGCCTCACAGTCCTCCAGTTCAGGGCTATTATGCTCAGTGTGCTTTTGGGATGCAGAGATAAGGAGGACTCAAGTCTGTTATGGAAAATTGTATCAAATGCACACATGATGCATTTGAAAAGGAAAAAGGACAAGGGACGTGTCAGAAGAAGGGAAAGCCAAATGCTGCAGTCTTCCCAAGGGATTTGGAATTGGAGCTAGGCATTGAAGGATGGGTGGGATTTCTGCTGGTAGAGATGGGGCAAATGTTAGGAGGAAGAGTGTTGTATTCTAGGGGGACTGTCCAATTTAAGAGAGAAGAGAGAAAAGTGAAAAATAAGATGCCTGTGTCAGAAACAGAATTTGTGATTCTGGAGGTAAAGTAGTTTGCACCTTCAGGTAGTCAGCTTTCCATGACATATACTTTTATTGGATTTTTTTTTTTTTTACATCTTTATTGGAGTATAATTGCTTTACAATGGTGTGTTAGTTTCTGCTTTATAAAAAAGTGAATCAGTTATACATATACATATGTTCCCATATCTCTTCCCGCTTGCGTCTCCCTCCCTCTCACTCTCCCTATCCCATCCCTCTAGGTGGTCACAAAGCACGAAGCTGATCTCCCTGTGCTATGCGGCTGCTTCCCACTAGCTATCTATTTTACGTTTGGTAGTGTATATATGTCCATGCCACTCCCTAACTTTGTCAAAGCTTACCCTTCCCCCTCCCCATATCCTCAAGTGCGTTCTCTAGTAGGTCTGTGTCTTTAATCCTGTCTTACCCCGATGTTCTTCATGATATTTTTTTTCTTAAATTCCATATATACGTGTTAGCATATGGTATCTGTCTTTCTCTTTCTGACTTACTTCACTCTGTATGACAGACTCTAGGTCCATCCAACTCATTACAAATAGCTCAATTTCGTTTCTTTTTATGGCTGAGTAATATTCCATTGTATATATGTGCCACGTCTTCTTTATCCATTCATCCGATGATGGACACTTAGGTTGTTTCCATCTCCTGGCTATTGTAAATAGAGTTGCAATGAACATTTTGGTACATGATTCTTTGAATTATGGTTTTCTCAGGGTATATGCCTAGTAGTGGGATTGCTGGGTCATATGATAGTTCTATTTTTAGTTTTTTAAAGGAACCTCCATACAGTTCTCCATAGTGGCTGTACCAATTCACATTCCCACCAGCAGTGCAAGAGTGTTCCCTTTTCTCCACAGCCTCTCCAGCATTTATTGTTTCTAGATTTTTTGATGATGGCTATTCTGACTGGTGTGAGATGATATCTCATTGTAGTTTTGATTTGCATTTCTCTAATGATTAATGATGTTGAACATTCTTTCATGTGTTTGTTGGCAGTCTGTATATCTTCTTTGGAGAAATGTCTATTTAGGTCTTCTGCCCATTTTTGGATTGGGTTGTTTGTTTTTTTGTTATTGAGCTGCATGAGCTGCTTGCAAATTTTGGAGATTAATCCTTTGTTAGTTGCTTCATTTGCAAATATTTTCTCCCATTCTGAGGGTTGTCATTTGGTCTTGTTTAGGGTTTCCTTTGCTGTGCAAAAGGTTTGAAGTTTCGTTAGGTCCCATTTGTTTATTTTTGTTTTTATTTCCATTTCTCTAGGAGGTGGGTCAAAAAGGATCTTGCTGTGATTTATGTCATAGAGTGTTCTGCCTATGTTTTCCTCTAAGAGTTTGATAGTTTCTGGCCTTACATTTAGGTCTTTAATCAATTTTGAATTTATTTTTGTGTATGGTGTTAGGGAGTTTCAATTTCAGTGCTTGTTATTGGTCTGTTCATATTTTCTATTTCTTCCTGGTTCAGTCTTGGCAGACTGTGCATTTCTAAGAATTTGTCCATTTCTTCCAGGTTGTCCATTTTATTGGCATGGAGTTTCTTGTAGTACTCTCTCATGATCTTTTGTATTTCTGCAGTGTCAGTTGTTAGTTCTCCTTTTTCATTTCTAATTTTATTGATTTGAGTCTTCTCCCTTTTTTTCTTGATGAGTCTGGCTAATGGTTTATCAATTTTGTTTATCTTCTCAAAGAACCAGCTTTTAGTTTTATTGATCTTTGCTATTGTTTCCTTCATTTCTTTTTCATTTATTTCTGATCTGATCTTTATGATTTCTTTCCTTCTGCTAGCTTTGGGGTTCTGTTGTTCTTCTTTCTCTAATTGCTTTACGTGCAAGGTTACATTGTTTATGTGAGATGTTTCCTGTTTTTTAAGGTAGGATTATATTGCTGTAAACTTCCCTCTTAGAACTGCTTTTGCTGCATCCCATAGATTTTGGGTCGTCGTGTCTCCATTGTCATTTGTTTCTAGGTATTTTTTGATTTCCTCTTTGATTTCTTCAGTGATCACTTCGTTATTAAATAGTGTATTGTTTAGCCTCCATGTGTTTTTATTTTTTACAGATCTTTTCCTGTAATTGATATCTAGTCTCATAGCCTTGTGGTCGGAAAAGATACTTGATACGATTTCAATTTTTTTAAATTTACCAAGGCTTGATTTGTGACCCAAGATATGATCTATCCTGGAGAATGTTCCATGAGCACTTGAGAAAAATGTGTATTCTGTTGTTTTTGCATGGAATGTCCTATAAATATCAGTTAAGTCCATCTTGTTTAATGTATCATTTAAAGCTTGTGTTTCCTTATTTATTTTCATTTTGGATGATCTGTCCATTGGTGAAAGTGGGGTGTTAAAGTCCCCTACTATGAATGTGTTACTTTCGATTTCCCCTTTTATGGCTGTTAGTATTTACCTTATGTATTAAGGTGCTCCTATGTTGGCTGCATAAATATTTACAGTTGTTATATCTTCTTCTTGGATCGATTCCTTGATCATTATGTAGTGTCCTTCTTTGTCTCTTCTAAAAGTCTTTATTTTAAAGTCTATTTTGTCTGATAGGAGAATTGCTACTCCAGCTTTCTTTTGGTTTCCGTTTGCATGGAATATCTTTTTCCATCCCCTCACGTTCAGTCTACATGTGTCTCTAGGTCTGTAGTGGGTCTTCTGTAGACAGCATATATATGGGTCTTGTTTTTGTATCCATTCAGCCAGTCTGTGTCTTTTGGTTGGAGCATTTAATCCATTTACATTTAAGGTAATTATCAATATGTATGTTCCTATTCCCATTTTCTTAATTTTTGGGGGTTTGTTATTATAGGTCTTTTCCTTCTCTTGTGTTTCTTGCCTAGAGAAGATCCTTTAGCAGTTGTTGTAAAGCTGGTTTGGTGGTGCTGAATTCTCTCAGCTTTTGCTTGTCTGTAAAGGTTTTAATTTCTCCATCAAATCTGAATGAGAACCTTGCTGGGTAGAGTAATCTTGGTTGTAGGTTTTTTCTCCTTCGTCACTTTAAATATGTCCTGCCAGTTCCTTCTGGCTTGCAGAGTTTCTGCTGAAAGATCAGCTGTTAACCTTATGGGTATTCCCTTGTGTATTATTTGTTGTTTTTCCCTTGCTGCTTTTAATATATTTTCTTTGTATTTAATTTTTGACAGTTTGATTAATATGTGTCTTGGCGTGTCTCTCCTTGAATTTATCCTGTGTGGGACTCTCTGTGCTTCCTGGACTTGATTAACTATTTCCTTTCCCATATAGGGAAGTTTTCAACTATAATCTATTCAGATATTTTCTTAGTCCCTTTCTTTTTCTCTTCTTCTTCTGGGACCTCTATAATTTGAATGTTGGTGTGTTTAATGTTGTCCCAGAGGTCTCTGAGACTGTCCTCAGTTCTTTTCATTGTTTTATCTTTATTCTGCTCTGCAGTAGTTATTTCCACTACTTTATCTTCCAGGTCACTTATCCGTTCTTCTGCCTCAGTTATTCTGCTATTGATCACTTCTAGAGTAATTTTAATTTCATTTATTGTGTTGTTCATCATTGCTTGTTTCATCTTTAGTTCTTCTAGGTCCTTGTTAAATGTTTCTTGCATTTGTTTATTCTACTTCAAAGATTTTGGATCATCTTTACTATCATTATTCTGAATTCTTCTTCAGGTAGACTGCCTATTTCCTCTTCATTTGTTAGGCCTGATGGATTTTTATCTTGCTCCTTCATCTGCTGTGTGATTTTCTGTCTTCTCATTTTGCTTATCTTACTGTGTTTGGGGTCTCGTTTTTGCTGGCTGCAGGTTCGTAATTCCCGTTGTTTTTGGTGTCTGTCCCCAGTGGCTAAAGTTGGTTCAGTGGGTTGTGTAGGCTTCCTGGTGGAGGGGACTAGTGCCTGTGTTCTGGTGGATGAGGCTGGATCTTCTCTTTTTGGTGGGCAGGTCCACATCTGGTGGTGTGCTTTGGGATGTCTGTAGACTTATTATGATTTTAGGCAGCCTCTCTGCTAATGGGTGGGGTACGGAGTGCGGGACAAGCCTATGGCCGCAGAGGCCGGTGTGATGTTGCACCAGCCTGAGGCGCACCGTGCGTTCTTCCGGGGAAGTTGTCCCTGGATCCCAGGACCCTGGCAGTGGCAGGCTGCACAGGCTCCCTGGAAGGGAGGTGTGGAGCGTGACCTGTGGTCTCACACAGGCTTCTTGGTGGTGGCAGCAGCAGCCTTAGCGTCTCATGCCCGTCTCTGGGGTCCACGTTGTTAGCAATGGCCGTGGCTCATGCCCGTCTCTGGAGCTCCTTTAAGCAGGGCTCTTAATACCCTCTCCTCGCACACCAGGAAACAAAGAGGGAAGAAAAAGTCTCTTGCCTCTTTGGCAGGTCCACACATTTCCCTGGACTCCCTCCTGGCTAGCCGTGGTGCACTAACCCCTTCAGGCTGTGTTCACGCTTCCAGTCCTCTCCCTGCGCTCCGACCGAAGCCCGAGCCTCAGCTCCCAGCCCCGACCGCCCTGGCGGGTGAGCAGACAAGCCTCTCGGGCTGCTGAGTGCCGCTCGGCACCCATCATCTGTGTGGGCATCTCTCTGCTTTGCACTCTGCACCCATGTGGCTGCACTCTCCTCTGTGGTCCCGAAGCTCCCCCGCTCCACCACCCGCAGTCTCCGCCCTCAAAGGGGCTTCTAGTGTGTGGAAACCTTTCCTCTTTCATGGCTCCCTCCCACTGGCGCACAAACCGTCCCTATTCTTTTGTCTCTGTTTATTCTTTCTTCTTTTGCCCTACCCAGGTACGTGGGGGAGTTTCTTGCTTTTTGGGAGGTCTTAGGTCTTCTGCCAGCATTCAGTAGGTGTTCTGTAGGAGTTGTTACACGTTTAGATGTATTTCTGGTGTATCTGTGGGGAGGAAGGTGATCTCCGTGTCTTACTGTTCCACCATCTTCCCCCTCCCTCTGGATTTTGAATATTATTTCAAAACCTTTATTTCCATAGAGGAGTTTTACCCTAAAGACAGATATAGATAGAGCTGAGAGTAAAAAACAGTTTAATGGTTCTCCAATTAGCTTTATTACTGTCTCTTCTCCTTTCACCTTTTTGGCATATAGAACATAAGGGAGAAAGAAGAGAAAGTAGAATATATGATTGGATTGCTGCTGGCTTGCTGCAGGCTGTGTGTCCACAGGCAATCTGTGGGCTTCATTTTGACAGAAGTTAGAGGTTTCAGCTTTGGGTACACAGATCTGGGTTCTATTTAGAAGATGAGTATTCTGCTGGGACATTCCTTTTAGCCCCTGGTAGGGGTTAGGGGTAGGTGTGGGGGAATGAAAGATGTCCCTGAGTTTGCTCCTTTTTGGAGAAGCTTGTTGGAAGCTTTTATCTATTCAATTGAGTATAGTCTGGAGGCATTAATGCCAGAAGCTTGAACCATTAATCTTAGCAGACCTGCACTTCACCCAAGGTAGCGATCCTCTTTTCTGTTTTCCCTGTCTCTCCTCCCATCTCTGTTTTCTGGACTCTTAGTACTATAGCTTCTATAGGTAATTTTCCTTTGGTTACTCTGTCAGGACATAATTTACTTTTTGATTTTAGAGGATTTTTTGCTTATGTCCTCTCTGCCCATCCCAAGTGGTTTTACATACATAAATTTATACTCATATACATATTTGGACTAGTAAAAATCACCCATTTATTAATTCAGCAAATGTTTATGGAGCACCTACTTATTTGCCCATCATTGCTCTAAGTGCTAGAATGCAACAGTGAACAAAAAAGATAGTTCTGACCCACCACCAGTCCCTCCCAGCAGGAAAGTTCCACAAGCCTCTTAGATAGCTTCATCCACAAGAGGGCAGACAGCAGAAGGAAGAAGAACTACAGTCCTGTAGCCTGTGGAAGAAAAACCACATTCACAGAAAGATAGACAAGATGAAAAGGCAGAGGGCTATGTACCAGATGAAGGAAAAAGATAAAACCCCAGAAAAACAACTAAATGAAATGGAGATAGGCAATCTTCCAGAAAAAGAACTCAGAATAATGATAGTGAAGATGATCCAGGACCTCAGAAAAAGAATGGAGGCAAAGTTTGAGAAGATGCAAGAAATGTTTAACAAAGATCAAGAAGAATTAAAGAACAAACAAACTGAGATGAACAATACAATAACTGAAATGAAAAATACACTAGAAGGAATCAATAGCAGAAAACTGAGGCAGAAGAACAGATAAATGACCTGCAAGATAGAATGGTAGAATTCACTGCTGCAGAACAGAATAAAGAAAAAAGAATGAAAAGAAATGAAGACAGCCTAAGAGACCTCTGGGACAACATTAAATGCAGCAACATTTGCATTATAGGGGTCCCAGAAGGAGAAGAGAGAGAGAAAGGACCTGAGAAAATATTTGAAGAGATTATAGTCAAAAACTTCCCTAACATGGGAAAGGAAATAGCCACCCAAGTCCAGGAAGTGCAGTGAGTCCCATACAGGACCCAAGGAGAAACAGGCCGAGACACATAGTAATCAAATTAGCAAAAATTAAAGACAAAGAAAAATTATTGAAAGCAGCAAGGGGAAAACGACAAATAACAAACAAGGGAACTCCCATAAGGTTAACAGCTGATTTCTCAGCAGACACTCTACAAGCCAGAAGGGAGTGGCATGATATACTTAAAGTGATGAAAGGGAAGAACCTACAACCAAGATTACTCTACCTGGCAAGGATCTCATTCAGATTCAATGGAGAAATCGAAAGCTTCACAGACAAGCAAAAGCTAAGAGAATTCAGCACCACCAAACCAGCTCTACAGCAAATGCTAAAGGAACTTCTCTAAGTGGGAAACACAAGAGAAGAAAAGGACCTACAAAAACAAACCCAAAACAATTAAGAAAATGGTAATAGGAACATACATATCGATAATTACCTTAAACGTGAATGGATTAAATGCTCCAACCAAAAGACACAGGCTTGCTGAATAGATACAAAAACAAGAACCATCTACATGCTGTCAACAAGACCCACTTCAGACCTACGGACACATACAGACTGAAAGTGAGGGGATGGAAAAAGATATTCTATGCAAATGGAAATCAAAAGAAAGCTGGAGTAACAATACTCATATCAGATAAAATAGACTTTAAAATAAAGACTGTTGTGAGAGACAAGGAAGGACACTACATAATGATCAAGGGATCAATCCAAGAAGAAGATATAACAATTATAAATATATATGCACCCAAGATAGGAGCACCTCAATACATAAGGCAACTGCTAACAGTTCTAAAAGAGGAAATCGACAGTAACACAATAATAGTGGGGGACCTTAACACCTCACTTACACCAATAGACAGATCATCCAAATAGAAAATTAATAAGGAAACACAAGCCTTAAATGATACAATAGACCAGATAGATTTAATTCATATTTATAGGACATTCCATCCCAAACCAGCAGATTACACTTTCTTCTCAATTGCACATGGATCATTCTCCAGGATAGATCATATCTTGGGTCACAAATCAAGCCTCAGTAAATTTAAGAAAATTGAAATCATATCAAGCATTGTTTCTGACCACAATGCTTTGAGATTAGAAGTCAATTATTGGGAAAAAAATGTAAAAAACACAAACACATGGAGGCTAAACAGTACATTACTAAATAACCAAGAGATCACTGAAGAAATCAAAGAGGAAATAAAAAAAAACCTAGAGACAAATGTCAATGAAAACATGACAATCTGAAACATATGGGATGCAGCAAAAGCAGTTCTAAGAGGGAAGTTTATAACTATACAAGCCTACCTCAAGAAACAAGAAAAATCTCAAATAAACAATCTAACGTTACACCTAAAGGAACTAGAGAAAGAAGAACAAACAAAACCCAAAGTTAGCAGAAGGAAAGAAATCATAAAGATCAGAGCAAAAATAAATGAAATAGAAGCAAAGAAAACAATAGCAAATATCAATAAAACTAAAAGCTGGTTCTTTGAGAAGGTAAACAAAATTAATAAACCATTAGCCAGACTCATCAAGAAAAAGAGGGAGAGGACTCAAATCAATAAAATTAGAAATGAAAAAGGAGAAGTTATAACAGACACCACAGAAATACAAATCATCCTAAGAGACTACTACAAACAACTCTATGCCAATAAAATGGACAACCTCGAAGAAATGGACAAATTCTTAGAAAGGCTTAACCTTCCAAGACTGAACCAGGAAGAAACAGAAAATATGAACAGACCAATCACAATCACAAGTAATGAAATTGAAACTGCAATTAAAATCTTCCAACAAACAAAAGTCCAGGACCAGATGGCTTCACAGGTGAATTCTATCAAACATTTAGAGAAGAGCTAACCCCCAACCTTCTCAAACTCTTCCAAAATATTGTGGAGGAAGGAACACTCTCAAACTCATTCTATGAGGCCACCATCACCCTGATACCAAAACCAGACAAAGATACTACAAAAAAAGAAAATTACAGGCCAATGTCATTGATGATTATAGATGCAAAAATCCTCAACAAAATACTAGCAAACAGAATCCAACAACACATTAAAAGGATCATACACTATGATCAAGTGGGGTTTATCCCAGGAATGCAAGGATTCTTCAATATACATAAATCAACCAATGTGATAAACCATATTAACAGATTGAAGAATAAAACCATATGATCATCTCAATAGATGCAGAACAAGCTTTTGACAAAATTCAACACCAATTTATAATAAAAACTCTCCAGAAAGTGGGCATAGAGGGAACCTACTTCAACATAATAAAGGCCATATACGACAAACCCACAGCAGACATCATTCTCAATGGTGAAAAACTGAAAGCATTTCCTCTAGGATCAGGGACAAGACAAGGATGCCCACTCTCACCACTATTATTCAACATAGTTTTGGAAGTCGTAGCCATGGCAATCAGAGAAGAAAAAGAAATAAAAGGAATCCAAATTGGAAAAGAAGAAGTAAAACTGTCACTGTTTGCAGATGACATGATACTATACATAGAGAATCCTAAAGATGCCACCAGAAAACTACTAGAGCTAATCAATGAATTTGGTAAAGTTGCAGGATACAAAATTAGTGCACAGAAATCTCTTGCATTCCTATACACTAATGATGAAAAATCTGAAAGAGAAATTAAGGAAACACACCCATTTACCATTGCAACAAAAAGAATAAAATACCTAAGAATAAACCTAGGGAGACAAAAGACCTGTATGCAGAAAAGTAGAAGACACTGAAGAAATAAATTAAAGATGTTACCAACAGATGGAGAGATATACCATGTTCTTGGATTGAAAGAATCAATATTTTGAAAATGACTATACTACCCAAAGCAATCTACAGATTCAGTGCAATCCCTATCAAATTACCAATTGCATTTTTTTTTTTTTTACAGAACTAGGCAAAAAATCTTAAAATTTGTATGGAGACACAAAAGACCCTGAATAGTCAAAGCAGTCTTGAGGGAAAAAAATGGAGCTGGAGGAATCAGACTCCCTGACTTCAGACTATACTACAAAGCTACAGTAATCAAGACAATATGATACTGGCACAAAAACAGAAATATAGATCAATGGAACAGGACAGAAAGTGCAGAGATAAACCCACACACCTATGGTCAACTAATCTATGACAAAGGAGGTAAGGATATACAATGGAGAAAAGACAGTCTCTTCATTAAGTGGTGCTGGGAAAACTGGACAGCTACATGTGAAAGAATGAAATTAGAACACTCCCTAATGCCATACACAAATATAAACTCAAAATGGTTTAGAGATCTAAATGTAAGACTGGGCACTATAAAACTCTTAGAGGAAAACATAGGAAGAACACTCTTTGACATAACTCACATCAAGATCTTTTTTGATCCACCTCCTAGAGTAATGGTAATAAAAACAAGAATAAACAAATGGGACCTAATGAAACTTAAAAGCTTTTGCACAGCAAGGGAAACTATAAACAAGACGAAAAGACAACCATCAGAATGGGAGAGAATATTTGCAAATGAATCAATGGAGAAAGGATTAATCTCCAAAATACATAAATAGCTCATGCAGCTCAGTATTAAAAAAAACAAAGAACCCTTTCCAAAAATGGGGAGAAGACCTAAATAGACATTTCTCCAAAGAAGACAAACAGATGGCCAAGAAGCACATGAGAAGCTGCTCAACATCACTAATTATTAGAGAAATGCAAATCAAAACTACAATGAGGTTATCACCTCACACCAGTTAGAATGGGCATCATCAGAAAATCTACAAACAACAAATGCTGGAGAGAGTGTGGAGAAAAGGGAACCCTCTTGCACTGTTGGTGGGAATGTAAATTGATACAGCCACTATGGAGAACAGTATGGAGGTTTCTTAAAGAACTAAAAATAGAATTACCATATGACCCAGCAATTCCACTACTGGGCATATGCCCAGAGAAAACCATAATTCAAAAAGACACATGCACCCCAATGTTCGTTGCAGCACTGTTTACAATAGCCAGGTCATGGAAGCAACCTAAATGCCCATCTACAGATGAATGGATAAAGAAGATGTGGTACATACATACAATGGAATATTACTCTGCCATAAAATGGAAGAAAATTGGGTCATTTGTGGAGACGTGGATGGACCTAGACACTGCCACACAGAGTGAAGTAAGTCAGAAAGAGAAAAACAAATATCGTATATTAATGCATATATGTGGATCCTAGAAAATGGTACAGATGAACCGTTTTGCAGAGCAGAAATTGAGACACAGAAGTAGAGAACAAATGTATGGATACCAAGGGGGGGAAGCGGCGGGGGGTGGGGGCTGTGGTGTGATGAATTGGGACATTGGGATTGACATGCATACACTGATGTGTATAAAATGGATGACTAATGAGAAAAATAAATTTTAAAAAATAAGCATACACAGAGGAAAAATTAGATAGTCCTCATGGAGCTTAGATTCGTGAAATGGAAGAAGTGGGGAATGAAGCACTAAGAGATAAACATAACAAATAAGGAAATTATATAGTGTGTTAGAAACAGATAAATGCTATAGTAAAAAGGGAAATTAGATCAGGGTAAGGGGGCCTGGGAAAGCAGAGGAAAGGGGACAGTTGCAGTAGTCATTAGAATGATCATGAGGGGCCTCATTGACGAGATGAGATTTGAGCAAAGGCTGAAAGGAGGTGAGAGAATTGGCCAAGCAGTTATCTCGCAGAAGAACATTTAGCAGAGGGAAGAGCAAGAGCAAAGGCTGGAAGCAGGAGCATGCCTGGTGTGTTCAAAGAGCAGCAAGGAGGCCAGGAAGTTGGAGTGAAGTAACTAAAAGGGAGAACAATAGTAGAAATCAGGGAGGTAACACAAGGTTAGTCATGTAGGGTGTTGGTCATTGCAGGGAATTTGGCTGTTATTCTGAGGTAAATGGTAGGCCATTTCAGAATTTGTGACACAGGAGTGTCATAATCTACATTATGCTTAAAAGAATCACTTTTGCTTTCGATGAGGAAAGATGAAAACAGGAAGACCTGTACGAAGACTCTTGCAGTACTCCAGGTAAGAGATCATGGTGGGTAGGATTAAAACAGTAGCAGAGTACTCAGATTTTTTAGATATATTTTGAAGCTAAAGATTTTCTGATGGATTGGATGTGGAATGTGAGAGACAGAGAGGAGTCAAGGATGTCTCTCAGGTTTTTGGCTTAAGTATTTGGAGTATTGGAGTTTCCAAGCAGTTAAATACTTTATAGTCAGTACATTTATTAATTTAAAATCTGCAAGCCTTCCCATAAATGTTTTTCATATAATACTTTGGAAATGGAGGTTGGGTCAGAATACAAAAGGTGTGTGATATGTGAGGTAAAATTTCTGACTTAGTGAAGGTTGTCTTGATAACCCCTTCCTACCACACCCCACTAAAAGTGCACATCTCAAATATAGGGACCATGAATTAGTTCTCTTGCACTTTTTTTTTTTTTTTTTTTGCTGTATGCGGGCCTCTCACTGTTGTGGCCTCTCCCGTTGCGGAGCACAGGCTCCGGACGCGCAGGCTCAGCGGCCATGGCTCACGGGCCCAGCCGCTCCGCGGCATGTGGGATCTTCCCAGACCGGGGCACGAACCTGTGTCCCCTGCATCGGCAGGCAGGCTCTCAACCACTGCGCCACCAGGGAAGCCCCTCTCTTGCATTTTTGATACCTACCGTGGTGCCTGTCATAACCTTATTTCATCAAATCCATTGCTATTGATTTTAAGACATAACATTATTTTATGTACTACCAACAAATGCTACCACTTACTTAAGTGACTTATTATTACTTTAATTATAAATTTAACTGAAATTTATTGAAAGCGTTATTTTGGACTATTTAGAAATACATGCTTATCATTCAGTGTTACTACCTTTAAGGGCATTTGGCATGTGAAAGGCAATGCTTTTCATATATATCAGTAAAAAAATGTAATACAGCTTCATCTACTTGTGGGTATCATCCTTTCTCAGGTGTCATCCCTTCTTAAGTGTCAAAAAGCACTTGGTGTTACTTTGCAAAAAAATACGGAATTGCGATCATTCTCCCAACCATGAATGTGTACTTCATTAATATTAAATGGATGCCCTGTCACACAGATTCCTTTTCTGCATATATAATATTTCATTTCAGTCCTGGATCATAGTTCTTTCAGAAGATATTTTAAACAGCATTTGAACTCTACAAATATAGTATTAACAATGTATATAACAATGTATATAACTCATTTGAAGAGATGAAAATATGAAGAATTATGACCCAGTTCTGTGCAGACTTTGAAAACTATATCACAGCTGTCCTCTGGCCAGCAGCCATTATAGGATGTCGTTCATTGTAAGAAACATTCTGATATCTGAGTTGGTAAAATGTGAAAAATGTGCATCTTACAGTAATGAAATACGGTAGTAAATATTCAACAAATGCTTAACTGCTTGAAGTGTGACTCCCTGCCCCCGGATACCCCACGTGTGTGCCTCTGGCTCCAGGCTGCAGTGCACTTCAACCTGTACCTGTACTGCAAATCCTGTTCAGGCTTTCATACATTATTTCTTTTTTCATTTTTTTTTCCTGCCCAGCATCTTCTTACAGGAAACTATCCCTCCCACCTATGCTCTGTCCCTGTGTTTGAGTGGGCTTGATTTCAATCCCTACTCTACCTAAAACAGGGCCAGGAATGACATACAATTACTCCATCAAGACCTGTGCCATCAGGCCACAGTGGTTGGCTTAGGGATGGTCACATGACGCAAGCCAGGTCAGACCCCAACTTTTGTCAAAGCTATCAGGAAACAGGCTTTCTTTTTTGGGGGGACTAAGATCTTTTAGGACCTTGTAGGCCTGCAGCTTATGGTGGCCACCTTATTATTACAGAAGTTGTCTACCTGAGGAGGAAGCCTATACAGAGGAAAGCAGAATTGAGTTGAAGAGAAAGCTCTCTGGCAACCTCTGATCACCTCTATCTAGCCCTAATTAAAACTAGATTTATTCTTGGAGTTTTCAGTTATATGGCCAATAGATATATTTTTTCCTAAGGTAGGGTAAGTTTAGTTTCTTTGGTTTAAAACTGAAATTGTCCTGACGAATACAGACGCATTTTCCTACCTGCTGCTCCCCACCTTCTTCTCAGTAAATATCCCCTGTAGAGTGTGCTAACATTTAGTTACCATCTTTACTCTGAATTGTTCTAGGACTTGGAAGTCTTACTCTCACCTTTGACCCATTTCTCTCTAAATTATTCCATTAATCTAAATTGATTTTGTAGTTAATTGTCAAAACCAGGTGTAAGTTAGACTCTTCGCTTCTTCGAGGCCAGGTTCTTGGCTCAGTCTTTTTAGTCATTGGTAGATGGCAGCTTCTTGCTCTCATACCCTTTTGATAGACACAGCTTTCTGCCTTTGACAGAAGCCAGCTCCTACTCTCTTTTTCAAAGCCTAACTGTGTCTTTGTGCCTCCCACAAAGCTCTGGCCTCGTTTGGTGATGAATACCTCAAACTCCTTGCTCACTTTCACAGTATAGAAGGCTTGGTGCCCCAAAACTTATTTGAAGGTTAAAACGTTTTCAGGTCAGGTTATCAACTCCAGCTACTTTCCAAAATTTTCTGTGGTGACTCATATTCCCAGTGCAGAGATTCACATCTTCCCAACGTTTCCTAATTAAACTGCTATACCATGTAAGGCAGTATTGTATTGTGGGGATAAAGATAAATTTTGGATCTAGAGACACCTGGATTCAAATCCTTGCTCTGGCATTTTTATTTCCATAGCCCTGGGTAAATTATTTTAACTCTCTAAGCCTCAAATTGTAAAATAGGGATGGAAAAATTGTTTCTAGCTCAAATAAATGTTGTGAGATTTAAATATATCTATGTATTGATCTATAACCTATCTACCTATCTATCCGAATCTATCATATCTGACAGTAAGTTCTCATAAAGGGTAGCTATCATTAAAAAGTTGCATATCATATTATTTGAGTGGTCTAATGTCTGAATTGTGCTTTACATTGAATTTTATATCACATATATTTAATTGTTATCATTTTTTCTCATTCTTTCACATATGCACAATGACAAGAGTCATACTTAATCTAAGCCAGCAAACTTTGGATCCTTGTAAAATAAAAATCTGTTTAATATTGCAGATAAATACACATATCTTGCCCTAAAATAAATATAGAAAAGACTCTGAAAGCAGAGTCAGATGGTAGTAGAATTTATTATCTGAAAGACAGAGCTTGGCCAGGTTCTGCCATCTCTTATAGGTTCAATATGTCTCTACAGAATTCTTAGCTGCAGATAAAGTAATCCTATTTGATTTATATGGCCCCAGCTTAAGAACTCTACAGAAGGGAAGGTCTATACCAATTCTTTATCTTAGGCACTTTGTTGACAGTGGCTTTATGTCCGAAAAGATATGGGATAAGAGGATGTAAAGGACTGTTCTCTCTATGCAATTTTCATTTGCTCAATTTCTTCCTCAATATGTAGTGATATTTGCTGATCTATATTAATTAGGGATTTAAAAAATAGTTTTATTTGTACTTGAGGAAAGTGCCAGATTGATTGCCAGGAAGTTTGTGTACTGTTAATATATCATAGTTAACTAAATTCAGTCTCTTCTTTGCCTACTTCTTATACCTATCAGAATTACACAGGCTTAGGAAAAACTGCTGTCAAACATGAAAAGTCAATACTATATTTATTAACGTTATGGAAGAGAAAAGAAGGTGATTAAAGATTTAGACCTATGGTAAAATTATTAAGAATTATTTATTAGAGCTTGGTTTTTAACATTTATGGGTCACAGACCCCTTAGAGAAATTTATGAAAACTGTGCACACTCTCCACAAAAATGTAAAAATAGATACAGGCAAAAAATTATGCACTTAATTTCCAAGACATTATGAATCCTTTGAAGCTCATCAGGTTAAGAATCCCAGTGTGATTTCTTAAAATCATAGAATCTTAGAATAGTACATGGACATTAGAGTCCATTTAGATCAATCTCCAGTTTAACTTGGGGTTTTTCAGACTCAGCACTATGGACATTTGGACCAGACAATTCTTTGTTGTGTGGGACTATTCCATGTAT
This sequence comes from Orcinus orca, assembly GCF_937001465.1. Lineage (NCBI taxonomy): Eukaryota > Metazoa > Chordata > Mammalia > Artiodactyla > Delphinidae > Orcinus > Orcinus orca. The sequence goes on from NC_064565.1 coordinate 70,761,030, forward strand.
TATGGGATATTTAGGAGCATCACTTTGCTCTACTCACTAGATGCCAGAGTGGGAGTAGGGGTAGTCATAATACTCAAAAGTTGCCCCTAGGGGACAAAATCAGTTGAGAATCACTAGTCTAACTTAAAAATCCCTTCCATTTTGATAGCAAGTGATCATCTGGTCCCTAAGGGCATGTTCGTTAACTCCAACCTGACGCATCTCTTTTAATTTGAGTCTGCAGAAAGTAGAATCTGAGGTTAGTCCTTGAGGGCAGTTAGTTAATTTGGGAGGTGATCCTCAGAAGTATAAGTGAGAGTGGAAAACAATGAGACATTGACAGGGGAAAGCTAGTATAGTTTGCATTAATGAGGCAACTGGGGTTCAGTTATGATGGGATTCTCTGATGGACAGTGTAGAACCCACCTTAGAACTGTTCCACCAAGGGGAGGAAACTGAGGTATTATTCTGTCTCCTAGCCCTCATTGGTCAAGACTGCTCCAGGTAGAATTTAATTGTCAGCACTCTCAGGTTGCCCTGCAGGTGGGCTAGGCCAGCTCTTCTGATGCTGGAGAAATCCTCCAGGCAGAGTAGCAGAGTAGAGGGTATTTAAAAGGGACAGCTATCAGTTTGCAGAGGAACTGTCTATGGAAAACAGAGGTGGGCCAAGGGGATACAGGACAGGTTTTCAACAGCACCTGCTCAGCATTCCATTTTGTTTCAATTATTGAAACAATGGCTTTTTTTCTTTTTTTGGTGTGTGTGCTGATATTTGCTTTCTTATCACTAGGACCCAATGTCTTAAGGTGTTAGCTACCACAGATGTTGGTGTACTTGGTGTGTGGGCCAGGTTCAGTCTGTTGCCTATTTTTATATGGCCAGTGAGCTAAGAATTTTTCTTGTTTTTTTTTTACAGTTTTAAATAGTTGAAAAAATATTGGAAAGAAGAATAATATTTGTGACTTGTGGAAACTGTATGAAAATCAAATTTGAGGGTCTATAAATGAGGTTTTATTAAGAACATCCACACACATTAGTTTATGTACCAACTATGACTGTTTTCCTGTTACAGTGGTAAAGTTGAGTGGTTGCAACAGACTATAAGGGCTAAAATATTTATGTGCTAGGTGGTTTATTACTGAAAAAGGAGGCCTGTGCTTGGCCCTACATATTGCCAACCTTTGATCTATAGCAGCAGTAAATAAATCTATTTCCTTTTCCAAATGGCAGCCTGAAAACATTTCAAGACATTTCTCATATTTCCTTCCCTCTCTTCCCTTTTTGTTTTCCAAGATGAACTTTTGAAATTCCTTTCCATATTTATCATATAGCATTATTCAAAGACACTTAATTCTTTAGGTCACCTTCTTCTAGACCATTCCATTGAATCAATGCTTCTCTTAAAATGTGACTCTTAAAATGGAACATATTTTATAATATGTGGTTTGAACAGTCAGAAGAATAGTGACAGTATCCCCTGTGTTGAGTATTCTACTTTCTAAATGCAGCCTGCCTCCATTAGGTTTTTGGAAGACTCATTACAATGTCCGCTCATAATAAGCAGTGAATCAACTAAAATCCATTTTCACATAAATTGGTGTTCAGTGTAGGTGCGTTATTTCTTGACATTAACTGCTCCTCCCTTTTAACTATTAGATTTATTTTCTTTGAATAAAGTTTAACTCTTTGCAGTCATTCTAAGGATCTTGTCTATTGACTTTAAATATTTGTTAAAATTTAATATTCATTGTTGTAAACAAAAATCTTTGTGTTTATGTTCAGGTGACCCTGATTTGGGATCTAATTTGTTTTTGGAAAACAGTCTCAATATGGAATCACTATAGGTCAAACCTAAATTTCTATGCCATTATATCATAAAGTGGGTCACTTTAGGCAGATTAAACAATTGACCTTAATGCTTTAATCTTTTGTAGTAGTATTATGCAACCACATTCTTGTCATGGCCTTGTCGTGGGTGTACAGTAATGTACTTCTCTGCTTTTTCACTTTGAAATTGCCCAAATAAATTTCTTTGACAAATGGGATAGTAGCAGACAAGAAAGTGGCTTGGATGGCTAGGTTTGCCTTCTGGGAGATCCTGATAATTATCATGAAAAACCAACCAACCAAACAAACAAACAAACAAATAAAAACAGCCCTGATCCAGGAAGGCATTGACCTATTTCTAAAGCTAGAGTCTTATCAAGGAGAATTCCTTTACTTTGATGGAGAGGGCAACATTTGCCCAATACAATTTCAAAATTTCCAGGGACCAGTGATTCCTATGTGCCTATCATTCTTCTCTTGTTTTGAATGGAAATGTTTTATTACAGTTATACTGTCCTCCTTTGACCATTGTGGAATTTGTCTTTTTACTTCGTAGATCTATGGATCAAGAGTGGCCACATTTGAACCTGATGTGGATCAGGACGTTGGCTTGATGCTTTGTTTGGGTGAATTTGGGCGTGTTTTGGGATGGGGGTGAATATATTTTGCTCATGATAGGGATATGAATAGTTATAACCAAGAAGGTGAATTGTGGAAGATTAAATTATTTGTCCCACTTTTTAATAAAACTTTTCTATAGTAATATTATCATGGCCCAATGCAGTGGTGGGCAAAGTATGGCCTGTGGGCCAAATCCGGCTATAGCTCATTTTTGTAAGATCCTCAGCTAATAATGGCCATTATATTTTCAGAGTTTGAAAAAAAGAAGAATTTGCAGAAAAGAAGGTATGTGGCCTGTAAAACCTAACATATTTTTATCTGGCCTCTCACAGAAAATGTTTGCAAATCCCCAGCCTAATGGAAGGTGAAGAGTTCCTCCCCACCCTGGACTTTGGGGTTTGCCGTATGACTTGCCTTGGTCAGTGGGATGTTAGCAGATGTGATGTGAACAAAGGCTTGGAAAGTGTTTAAGAGTTTGAGCTTGACCCTGGGCGTCCTCCATGTCCCTCAGATTAAAAAAATTTTTAAGCTTGAAATATAACACACGCAGAAAAATGCACAAAACAAAAATATATAGCTCAATTATTAATTACAAAGCAGACAGCTGTATAACTATCACCCAGGTCAAGAAATGAATATTGCCACCACTTTAGAAGTCCTTGTGCCTCCTCTCTACCCACAAAGCTGGCCCTATCCAATATGTTTCCTTCCTTGACTTTCCAAAGTGAAATATTAGTCAGTATATTCCCCTTCCTCCTGGACAATGCAAGGACATCAGAACTCTTTAATATAGTGCCTCTAAACTCATATGTCATTTTTGTCTTTGTTCTATATATAGTGTGTTTATCCATTCACCTATTGATGACAGTTGGGTTTTTCTCAGTTGTTGATTCTTACAAGTAAAACTGCTATGAACGTGTGTACAAGTCCTTGTGTGAATGTTTTCTTTTGAGTAAATTCCTAGGAGTGGAATGGCTAGATCTCATTGTACGTTTATATTTAACTTTTTAAGAAACTGCCAAACTGTTTTCCAAAGTTGTAGCATCACATACATTTTCACTATCAGTGTATAAAGTTCCATTTCCTCCATATCCTTCCCAACACTTGGTATTGTCAGTCTTTTTAACTTTAACCATTCCAATAGGAGTTAGTGGTATCTGAACAAACTTTATTTTTTTTTTTTTTGAGGCAACAAGCTTTAATTTTCATTTCCCTAATGACAAATGACATTGAACCTTTTTTCATGGGTTTATTTGCCATGTGTATGTTTCCTTTGGTAAAGTGTATCTTCAAATCTTTTACTCTTTTTTTTAAAATTTAACTTAAAGGTTTTAAAATTTGAGGTATAGTTGATTTACAATATTATATTAGTTTCAGGTGTACAACATAGTGATCAAAAATTTTTATGGATTATACTCCATTTAAAGTTATTGTAAAATATTGGCTATATTCCCTGTGCTGTACAATATATCCTTGTATCTTATTTATTTTATACATAGTAGTTTATACCTCTTAATTCCCTACCCCTATCTTCTCCCACCCCCCTTCCCTCTCCCCATTGGTAACTACTATTTTGTTCTCTATATCTGTGAGTCTGTTGCTTTATTTAAAAAAAATTTACAAGTTTGTTTTATTTTTTAGATTCCATGTATAAGTGACATAATATAGTATTTGTTTTTCTCTGACTTATTTCACTAAGCATAATGCCCTCCACATTCATCCACGTTGTTGCATATGATAAAATTTCATTCTTTTTTATGGTTGAGTAGTATTCCATTGTATATATCTATATAGATCTATAGATCTCTCTATATATACTATTGTGTGTTTGTTTATACATATATATATATATATATATATATATATATATATATACACACACACACACACCACATTTTCTTTATCCATTCATCTGTTGATGGACATTTAGGTTGCTTTTGTATCTTGGCTATTGTATTAAATAATACTGCAATGAACATTGGGGTGCGTATACCTTTTTGAATTAGTGTTTTCATTTTCTTTGGATATATACCCCGGAGCAGAATTGCTAGATCATATGTTAGCTCTACTTTTAGTATTTTGAGGACCCTCCATACCGTTTTCCACAGTGGCTGCACTAATTTACATTCCCAACAACAGTGTACAAGGGTTTCATTTTCTTCACATTCTTGCCAACATTTGTTATTTTTGTTCTTTTTGATGATAGCCATACTGACAGGTGTGAGGTGATATCTCATTGTGGTTTTGATTTGCATTTCTCTGATGATTAGGTCCTTTGTTTTTCCATATGAATTTTAGAATCAATTTGAAAATTTCACAAAAAAATTCTGCTGTGATTTTATTTGCAAATATATTGGATCTTTATATTAATATGGAAAGAATTGATATCTTAAAAACATTGGGTCTTTTGTTATTGGTATATTGGCATATTTATTCATTTATTTTGGTCTTTTAAATTTTTTTTCAGCATCTTTTTTTAGTTTTTAGTATACTAGTCTTGCAATCTTTTGTCAGATTTATTTATCCCTTAGTATTTTCTATTTTTTATGTGATTACAGTTGGGACTGTCTTTTATGTCAATTTTTGGATGTTTGTTTCTGGCATATAGATACACAATAGATTTATGCATATTGATGTTATACCCTGCAACTTTGCTAAACTCATTTATTTATTCTATTATTGTAGATGGTACTTCATTTTCTTAAGTCAGGGAGTCTGATGGGCCCTGCCCCAGTTCCCCATCTTTGAACCATAGCCTAAACATACTCAAGGAAATTGTAGGGCTCAACTTGTTTGTGTTTTATCCCTAGCAGAGATCACTATTCCTCATTTCCTGATGTCTTGAAAACCATTGTCCAGTGTCTTGAAAACCATTGTTTCACATATTTTGTCCATTCGAGGGGTTGTTTCAGGCAGATAGGTAAACTCAGTCTGGAAGAGGAAAGTTCTGGGAGTTATTCACCTCTGCATTGAGGTGCCCTAGATAGCCACTGCTCTTCCAGCCTGGATCTCAAGAGGAGGTATTGAATGCGTGGAGCAGTATGACCTCAGCCAATCTGCTGATCTGCAGGCTGAATTGCAGTCCTGTGAATGTGTGAAATAGAATGGTTAATAAAAATTGTTTTCTAAGCTCCCCCACAGAGATTCAGATTCATTGTTCACTGATATTAAAAACAAACATACAAACACATACAAACAAACACAAACACATTGGTATTAAAAACAAACATACAAACAAACACATTTCTCAGTCGAGGGGGTGGGGGAGGGATAGAAGGAAATAAAAAGATTAAAAAAAAATTTCTAGTCGATTTTAACGTGTTCTAGGCTGTATAATAAACACTATTCAAAGAGAGCAATGTTGATGTGGTTATTAAGAAGTTACGGGCAGGATACAGGCAATCAGAAGATAGGCCAGCATTTCTTTGGGAAAGGTGTTATGAAGAAGGAATAAATGAGACTTTCTATCTTTCTGAAAACTTGTTTAGTTGAAAGGGGGAGGAACTTTTATTTTTAAAACTGCCAGCAGTTTATTTTTCCAGTTGTTGTAGAGGTAAAGCTAGAATTCCACGCTTGGGAACAGATTACTTTGTGTGTGTGTGTGTGTGTCTGTGTGTGTGTGTGTGTATGTGTATAACTTTTTTTAAAAGAAAAAAAAGCACTTTTATGGGACTCTTGGTTATGTAAAAGTAAAGCTAAGATTCTGTTATGGAATGGAAAGATTTAAGACAATGAAGAGGTAAACAACTTTCTATAAAGATGTTTTTCTTTTTTGAAAAAGTGAGCTTATCCTCATCAGATAATAATCTAACCATTGGGGTATGGGAAAGAGACAGGAAATAATCGGAAAACTTATTTTTCTCTCTCCTCCTAGTCCCAGTTTGGCCAAGGCAAGGGATACTGAATTCTGTGTGGGAAGGGACACCCAAAGGCCCTCCTTGGTGGATGAGTAGGCTGGTCTGACTGCAAGGTGGTGTACTGTAGAGGGTTAGGCCTCTGAACTCTAGGGGCATTGATGATCAGATTCAGTTTTAAGTTTTCTAAGTTGCTGTTCCTTTGGCTATATTCAACAGTTAGTTGAAGTTTTCTTTTAAACGCCACAGCCAACTCATGCCTGTGTTTTGTTGAACTGAGGAAGTTTTCTCTTTCCAGGTGTGACAGAATTCTAAAGTGTCTCCCAAGATTCCTTCTCCCTGGTGTTCATGCTGTGCATAGTGCCTTTCCCTTGAGTGAGGGTGGAACCTAAGCAAATTATGGGATATCACTCCCATGATTATGTTATTTCATAAAGCAAAGGAATTTTGCAGATGTAATGTAGGTTCCTAATCAGTTGTCTTTGAGTTAATCAAAAGGGAGGTTACATGGGCAGTCCTGACCTACTGAAGGGAGCCCTTAGAAGAGATAAGAAGCAGCAGCAGATACTCTCCTGGTAGCCTTAACCAAGTAAGTTGCCATGTTGTGAGAGAAGGGGGCCATGGTTAAACACCTGAGGGCAGCTTCTAGGAACTGAGAGCAGTCTCTGGCCAACAGCTAGCATGAAAACAGGTATCTCAGACATCTGACCAAGAACCAGCGGGCTGGCAAGAGGGTATTGATCTTCAAATAAGATGATAGCCTCAGCTAACACCTTAATCACATCCTGGAGAGATGAGAGCAGAGGAACAGTTGATCTGTACTTGGAATTCTAACCCACAGAAACTGAGAGGTAATAAATGGTGTTGTTATAAGCTGTCAGGTTTGTGGTGCTCTGTTAAGCAGCAATAGCAAACTAATACACCAGTAGAGAGCCAAATAGCATGGGAAAGCAGCAGCCTCCAGAAGCAGATATGCAGCAACAAAGGGTAAGGAGTGATGATCTGGGGAAAGAACACAGGCTGAAGGGAGAAGCAGCAATTGGAACAGGTTTGTGGGATGTTTTCTTGGAGACTCATACAAATATTTAAGAAACCCAAGTAGATTTTTTATTTTATGCAATTATATCAGAGAGAGAATCAGACTCATTTGTTCATTGAGGAAAAGTTTGGTATCTGAGTTTTGGAGAACTTGGTGATTTCCATGTCATATTTTATGTGCCTGGCATTATACTCAGAGCTGGATGTTCACTGGTGAGCAAGACAGACAACTTTTCTGCCCTCCTAGACTCACAAAGTAGTGGAGAACACAGCTTATTAACTAAGCACTTACAATAGACCATAAGTGCTGTGATGGAAAAAGGGCACGATAGTATAGGAGTATGTAGCAGTGGCACAGAATTCAGGGATCCAAGCACCCTTCTTAGAAGAGTAGATACATCACCTGATCCTTACAGAGGAACTGGAGATGGCCAGGTGAACTGGGGATGGTGGCACTGTCTCCTTGAAAGAAGAAATAGCATGGCCAAAAATAGAGAAGCAAGGGGCAGCATCACTTTTGAGGAACTGAAGGTGGTTCAATACTGTATGGTGGGAGTAGAGAGCAAGGGGAGGGAGGGTGGAGTGGCTAGAGGCTGGTGAGATAAGCTGGACATAGGTCATGGATATTGTGATTAACCTTATCAAAGGGTTTAACTTTTTACTCACAGCAAGGGAAGCCACTGAAGAATTTTAAGTGACGATGGGCATAAAACATCCTGTAATTAAAAAAATATATCATTTGGATTGTAATGCAGAGAATGAATTGGAGCAGGACACGGCTAGAGGTAAGAGGACTAAAAATGATGAGTTTCTAAAGTCCTTTCAAGGTAAAGCTAAGAAAAAACAAAATAGAGCATGTTGTCATGGCAGTGATTCAGTACTGATTTTTATTTTAAGGTAACTTTTAGAGTAGACAACTCTCTGTCTTAGTTGGTTCAAGCGTTTTGATACTCCCTCCTAGCCCAAGATCAAGTTGTGGCTGAAGCCTTCCTCAGTAGCTTTTAAGCACATGTTCTCTTCCTAATATAATTAAGCAGGTCGTTGTATGTATGACAATGGATGGTGTATGACTTCTTCAGGAGTTTGGTCCTGACTTGTCTTGTCTTGATATGGAGCCAGAATTCCAGTTGCAGTATATTCTGAAATGCACTACTTTTATTTTTTTGCGGGCCTCTCACTGTTGCGGCCTCTCCCGTTGCGGAGCACAGGCTCCGGATGCGCAGGCCCAGCGGCCATGGCTCACGGGCCCAGCTGCTCTGGGGCACGTGGGATCTTCCCAGACCGGGGCACGAACCCGTGTCCCCTGCATCAGCAGGCGGACTCTCAACCACTGCGCCACCAGGGAAGCCCTGCACTACTTTTATTTAGGATTAGCTCATTAGAAGCAAAGGAGAGCAAAGGGCCACCCTGCTGTTACTTTGTGAGCATCCATCCTCTTTCTCACCAACAGTGTAGATTAATGCTTACTCTCAAACCTTTGGAACTCTTAAATCATTTTTATTCTTCAGAGTGTTCCAAATGGAAAACAGACACTGTCCAGTCCCATCAGTTGTAATATGGATGAAGAATCAGGGTTTGTTAGGGAAAACACAGGTATAATTTTACTTTAAAAGTTACTATAACAAAAATTACATTAACAAATACATAATTCAACTTCAAGGCAGAAGGCTGGATTAGAATTGGAATGCCAAAATGTATCTGAATTGAAAAAAAGTTTTGATTTATTAAAAGTAATTGATTGGAGTGATCCAGGAGAAAGATTTTGAAGCTGAGTTGACACCCCTTGGGAAAGATGGTTGTGAGCAATTAGTGATATATGCCTGGGCTATATTCTTTCTTCAGCAGCCTTCTAGATCTGAATTCTGTACTCTCTATCTGGATAAGAACAGATCTATGCAACTGAGACAAAGTTGAAGGTTGCATGAATTGCATTATTCAAGGCAAAAATTCCACTTTTTTCAAATTCATAGTGTTTACACTTGTGCAATTGGAGAATAATTTCTTACTGGAGCAGGAAGTTCCTGGTCAGGAGAAATTTGCTGATGTCACTTACATAAAATGTTGATGAATCATAAGAGTCCAGTGTTAAGTACATAGGACTTGCCTTATACATATCCTGATTGTGTCATTGTGTGTCTAATCCTTATCACTTGACTTAGATGAGATTATTCTAGGAATTCCATATTAAACCAGAATATATATGTTTTCACTTTACCAGAGAGTCTTGCGTTGGGAAAGATAGCAAAGAACCATTTTGTAACAAAGAATCATTCTGTATACCAACATGTAGGCTAGGACTAACTCATGGTCTCTTCTGATTCACGGTTTTTAGCTATGCTCTTTTCCCTGCTTGGGATGCCCTTGAACTTATTTGGATTCCCTCCTCCCTTTTTTCTTTCCTCCTTCCTTTCCTCCTGTCTTCCCTTTCACAGTTGTTCAAAAGTGATCTCCTCAGAGAGGCCGTCTCTCACCTTGAAGACTAGATCAGGTCTTCCTGCTCACGTTTTCATTGCTCTATTTACTGTTCTTTCATAACACTCACTGTAGTTTGTAATCATATTCTTTTGTGATTATTTGCTTAAGGTCTGTCTTCGCCACCAAACTGTAACTGTCATGAGATTGAGTTTATGTTTGGTTTGCTTATACTTTATGCTCGGAGCTCAGGCACATCTATATGGCTGGAATAGAGGAGGAACTCAATAAATACTGAATAAATAAAAATTATACATAATTTTAATATAGTGAAACAAGGGCAAATAAAGGTTATACCAATACTAGAGAAGACTTTACCAGGGGTTTAAAATTTGAGCTATCTTCAGGGATGCGTACAAGCTAACTGTGGGAGGGAGAGGAGGAGGCAAGACCTGCATGTTGGCAGAGACACCACATGTCGCAGAAGAAGAGGAGTAGTAGTCGTGCGGCTGACGTACCGAGGGCATGGAGGGACGAGGCTGGAGTGGCCTGCAGGTCCGTTAATGAAGGCCTTGTGATTCCCTTGTTTTGGCATTATCTTCCAGAAGGTTATGGGGAATGGTTGATGAATATTAAGCAGAGCCTATATGATCATATTTGTGCTTTAGAAAATTCATGGATTTGAAGGAATGAGCCTGGCATCTGGGACCACAGTTAGAAAAACATTGCAGCCTTTCAGGCTAGAGATGAAAACAGCATTAACTAAAAACATGAAGTAGAACTAGAGAAAAGGAGATAAAATTGAGAAATATTTCACAGGCACAATCTACAGGATGTGGTGGCTGATGGGATGGAAATGGGGAACTGTGTGCAACAGACACACACTATCGCTGGGGCAGCCTGCCCTGGGTTCAGCCCTGAGGAGGGTGGTGGGTAGGTGTTAGGAAAAGCTGGGCAGGGGAGGGTTAGGACACTGCATTAGTATCCTTTTACATTCTGTAAATGCTTATCACCCCTTTTTGTTTATTTTCATGTGGCTTTGAGGCATGAAAGAAAAGTCACAAAATTAAGCAAGGAAGGTTTTTGATTGGGAGTAAAGCACTAAAAATAAATTTTACTTAGGCCTTTTAATTTTGACCAGGGCTTTTCCATCGTCGGGGAAGAATATTTAATCAGAGATACAGGCAGTTCCTCTGGCTGTGGTTTTCTCTGACTACAAATTCTCTGAGGAGAATGAATAAATTATGGAAAATAATTGAGATGTGAGGTTATATTGCTAAGTTGCATAAAAGGCTGAGAGGCCCTAGTAGGGTGGATGGGAATGATGTGTTTTTGACTTTGGCACATGTGTTTGTATTAGAACAACATGTCATTCTAAGTATTGAGAACTTGGTGGATGATTTATTGTATTTTAAATATCACATGAGACCTAAAATAGTGCTAAGAGACTCTATAAATGATTGACTTTTGTTTTATCCCTGTTCATGGAAGACTTAAATATCATGATTCCAATTTGAAATAAGAGGTACAAGAAATTGACTAAATTTGTCGATTCCAAAGTCTGCAGAGAGTCCTAGTCCTTGGAATGTAAAAGTTAAGAAAAATTTGTATCTGACAGGGTAACTGCAATTTCTTCCCTTGTGCTACAGGCACAGCTTGTACCTTCTCATAGCCGTCCTTCATTTCTGATTCAAATCCTTCAAATTGATATAAAAGCATTTAATGGGCTTTTAAAGGAGTATCCCCCTTAAAACAAGCTCTCTAATGAGTAACAAAGGTAGCTTACTATTTAAAAGAAAGCAGATTTTCCCGAGACTTGAAAGACCTGAATTATTTCCTCAGCTCTCCGGGGACAAGGAATATAAAACCTTGCGCTCTCTCTCTGAGCTTTGTATGTCATTACTGGTGTACAGAATCTGGTTAATCATCCTCCCACTGGCATCCCTTGCGGGAAGGTTGTGCAGACAGATGTTATCATATCTGAAAAATGCTGTAAAAGAAAACCTCTTCATGAATATAAAGGATTAATGCTGCTGCCTTGGCCCTAAATGCTCTAATTTCATACTGTTGGATACAATATGATTTCAGAACATTCTTTCTCCAATGCTTGAAAACATCTTTCTCAAGATTTCAAGCAAGGGAGACTCGTTCCTGAAATGGTTTTATGAGTGTAGGTGTCATGGCACCCTCTGCAAAGAGGTGAAGGCGTGCTGATGTTGAAGCAGTCATTGTGATTTAGAGTGGGAAGGCTGTGCCGTTGCCTGCCCAAGTATCTGGCACTTAGAGGCAAGAATTTACGTCTACTACCAGAGCAGATGCTGACTGACTCTGCCCATAATGATACATCCATAAACCAGCTGTGCTCAGCTTTGAACTAAGCCATCTGACTGTTGAAGCATCCCTGTCTTGAATTTATATCCAAGGAATATCAAACCTTTAGGACAATGACAAATTGAAGTGGACCTTCTTGGGATTAACTGATGCTGGCTTGTCAGGCAGCTATAAGCATTGTTGTAAAAGGTTGGCAATAATCAGTCCTTCTAATGGTAAGTGAAAGCATTTAATTGGATACTGAGATGTGATTGGGATGAAATGTCAAGGGGAAAGTGAGAAATTCAAGGTTGTCTTATTTTAAAAGAGACATATGCTGGAAAGATCTGTGGTTTAGCATTCTGGATTTGGCATTAAAGAGGATTTTCAGGGCTTGATAGTTTTAGCCATGGTCCCCAAACTATATCAAATTTAATTACCTCTTTTTCTTGGCTGGACTAAGAGAGATACTTGAACAAATAGAAACTTGCTGTGGGGAACATTAAAGTTATGGTTATTTAAGTTTATTGGAACATGAATCATTGGACAAAATTGAGAAAAGAAAATTTTAGCATGATATACATTATATTAAAAAGCAAATACAAGTAATTATTATTATTATTATTTGTATATTTAGCCTAATGTGTAAGAAATTTAAAATGGCACTTTTATCTTTAAAATCAGTGAATAAAGTGTTCTAGGGTTTTTTGTTTTGTTTTGTTTTAAACATCTTTATTGGAGTGTAATTGCTTTACAATGGTGTGTTAGTTTCTGCTTTATAACAAAGTGAATCAGTTATACATATACATATATCCCCATATCTCTTCCCTCTTGCGTCACCCTCCCTCCCACCCTCCCTATCCCACCCCTCCAGGCGGTCACAAAGCACCGAGCTGATCTCCCTGTGCTATGCAGCTGCTTCCCACTAGCTATCTACCTTACGTTTGGTAGTGTATATATGTCCATGCCTCTCTCTCGCTTTGTCACAGCTTACCCTTCCCCCTCCCCATATCCTCAAGTCCATTCTCTAGTAGGTCTGTGTCTTTATTCCTGTCTTACCCTTAGGTTCTTCATGACATTTTTTTTTCTTAAATTCCATATATATGTGTTAGCATATGGTATTTGTCTCTCTCTTTCTGACTTACTTCACTCTCTATGACAGACTCTAGGTCTATCCACCTCATTACAAATAGCTCAATTTCGTTTCTTTTTATGGCTGAGTAATATTCCATTGTATATATGTGCCACATCTTCTTTATCCATTCATCCAATCATGGACACATAGGTTGTTTCCATCTCCGGGCTATTGTAAATAGAGTTGCAATGAACATTTTGGTACATGACTCTTTTTGAATTATGGTTTTCTCAGGGTATATGCCCAGTAGTGGGATTGCTGGGTGTTCTAGCGTTTTTGATGGGCTGTTTATTAAACTGATATAGTTAGTTAGTCTCACAACACTTCAAGTATCATACATTTCCATTAAGGTCATCTTCAAACTACTGCACTTATATCTAACTAATGGCACGTTCACAGATCTTTCATTATGGGGAAGCTGTTACAATATGAAAATAGAATTATTTTTTTACTTTAATAGCAAACACTGAGAGGTTGCATTCTTCTGCCTATAGTACTGCTTAAGTTGGTTGTGATAAGAGAGAAAGTTTTTTCATTTGTACCTGATTTTATAGCACCATTAGTATTATGTTACATTTGGGTACAGAGCAGTGATTCTTGGGTACTGCAGGGAAAAAAGTCACTAATAAAGTGTTCAATGATGGTGTCAGAGATTACTAAGTAACCAAAAGCAAATTATTAATTTTTCTTTCTAGAAATTCAGGGCTCAGGAGGACCCCCAAATAGATAAAGAACTCATGGCAATCTTTGAGTGGGTTATGGAGATACAGACTGATGCCCTAAATCATCCTCTCTTCCTGTACAGGGAAAATTCCCCTCACATAGACTGGTGAAAAGATGGAGGTCTCTGGGATGAAGAGAGCTGGATTTCTGCTTCAGCTCTATCTTTCACAGCTGCTCCCCTGGATAAGTGATTTTGTTTTCTGTAAAATAAGGCTAGTCTTACCTTTCTCTCAAGGTCATTGTAAACATTGATTAAGGCAGCTTTTTATGGATTAAGACAGTCAGTATAGATCTGATATATAGTATTTGCTAAATAAATGAGACTTCCTTTCTCTTTCATTTCCCCTTCCAGCTTTAGTATGTAAGGACCTTCTTCAACCCAACTCCCTCCTCCTATCCCCAAGTGTGGCTGTCAGTTGCTTGGTCATGAGCTCTTTTTGAGTTATTTTTGAGCTCAGGCTTAGTGACATTGAGCTGGGCTCCGAGATTGGCCTTTTTTAAATTGAAAAAATTTTTTTAGTTTTTCTATAATTTGTTCTGTTATAGACCCAAAATGTACTAGTTATGTAATTATTACAGTGATTATAATACTTGGGTTTGTTTTTTCCCCAAATACCAGACCCAAAGTTACAGAGGACTTTGTTTTAGGTTTGACAGGCCTCCCATAGCCAATAGCCAATTAAATGGCAGATGAACAGCATGAAAACAAGATGACATAGATCTTTCTCAAACTAGCTTCTTAAGATAATACTCAGAACGGTTCATTCACATTAATAGTTTGTGTTCCTTGGTCTAGAATAGTTCCAACCACAACATTAATAACAAAATCAGAGTCCATTTCTACAGAGGAGCAAGATTAGAATGACATTCCTCTGTGAATTCTGATAGTTGCACTTTGCATAAGCTGGTTTTAGTTCTTTGGTTGATTAACATTTATAGCAAAATTATTTCAGAATAAATTTTTTCTGTGAATAAATCTAAGTGTGAGATGGTTTATAGTAGTATTTGAATGTAGTAGATATGCAAATGGTTGTAGATCAAAGCTAGTCTAAGTAATATTGGAAAGAATATTTTTTATAAATAAACCTGAATGCTAAATTCTGGTATATTTATAATTGGATATTGTGGCTACATTTGAGTTTTGGAAAGTTTCTGAAGAGTTGAAGTTACTTGAGAAATTAACTTTCAGAGGTCAAGATATGAGATCAATATTCTGCAAGTTCCATAAAAAGAACTTTATATCAATAAATAATGTTTCAGTATTTTTACTTCAACTTTTGCTGCCTTTTGCAAGCTGGAAGCTAGCAATTCTAAAATAACACATTTTAGCCTATACTAGCAATTATTATCTTTGCTTTGGCAATAAATACCTTCCTAAATGTCTATATTTTATTTACTGAAAACTCAACAAATGGTATCCTGGAAGGGAGAATTTTCAGGATGCTATTGTGGGTTGCAGCATGAGATTTTACATTATTACACAGTACCATGTAAAGACTTTCTCCTGAGAAGGAAGGAGCAGTAATTACTTCATTAGTTGCATAAGAGAGTCATAGGTCTGAAGCATAAATTGATTCTGATTCACCAAGGATATTATTAAGCTGTCAAAATCTGTCAATATGGAGTGTGACAACAACATGTAAAATACCATTAAAAGGTCATTAACAAGGTCTTCAGGCTCATGCTTAGCATTTTCTCTGAGTTCCTAATGGAACTTTTCTCAAAACAGGATTTAAGTCAGATGTCTCATAAACTTTAATGCTGTTAAAAGTTTGCTATTGTAAGAAAGTGTGTCTTTTTTTGAGTTTTTTAGTTCCTATGTCAGCCAAAATGGAACAGCAGTTAAGTACCAACCACAGAAGTTTTGAAATCTTGAGGTTTACACCCATTAGTTTTTAAATCTGGTAAGCTCTGAAGATGGGCTGCAGTTGGTACATACTGGTTTGTATGTAGAGACTTAAAACATTCCTTTGCCAACAACAGTCATTGAATTTTTGCCATTACTTTGATAGATTTTTTTTTTTTTGTAGAAGAAAAGGAAGTACAGTTTGTAATGAAAATTTATTTTTTTTCATTACACTGTCAATTACTGAGATCTGTGGTATTTGCAAATGAGTGTCCAACAAGAAAGCGCAGTATTCTTTTCCTTTCTGTAGAAATATCTGACAACCACAGAAAAAAGAAGTGAGTCATTACCATTTTTCTTACTGCCATGAATATAACTCAAAATGCCAAATTGATTGAGTCTCAGCATTGTAAGTGATGGCAGCTATGATGCAAATAACTTAGTTCTTCATTTAAATGGCAGACAGGTAGAGATTAGAGCTATTCTATCATTTTAATGAACACTAAGAAAAAGTTATCTATGATGCATGGAATAATAAGTCGCATTCTTTGAAATCAATAATAATAGTTGGAGCTGTCAAAAAACTTTATGAAACTTTGAATAACTAAACAAAATTTCATATACTTGTTCCTAGCATTTAAAAAAAGATAACTAAGATATAGATTGGAAAAAAAAAAAACACCTGATGAGAATACATTGACCTGGGATGATCCAGATGGAATAGGCCCAGATATAATTTATTTGATAAGATTCTGGGAGTTGAGACCATATTCTCCTGATAGAAGGAGAAATTGGGAGGATATATACAATTGTCAAGTAAGGATTAATTATGAGTGCTGAGTCAAATAAAAGAGTGGAAATTGTATGATAACCTTGAAAATCAGAGTGAGCTGAGCTGGGAAGGTAGAGAGCTGTATACAAGAGTAATAATAGGAGATTTAAAGCAATTAATAAGATATTATATAATGGCATAAAAATTTAGGTGTGATTTAATTTTTGAACATAAAAACAGAGCATGATTCCTATCCTGAATGGTATCTAATAAGAAATTAATTAATTGATTTAATAAGACTGTACTGATGTCATGACCACTGATGTTTAATTAGAAGCTGATTGCTGATTATGCCAATTTCATACCTGGGAAGTTTCCAAGGGGATGCTCATACCTTTTGAAACATTTTCACTTTGAGAGTGATAATAATTATTTGCTGGCAGACTAAGAAGAAACTGGAGTAATAAAATAAAAATCTCTCTCTGCTCTGAGAAGAAATGAGAGATCTTTTGCACTGAATGTTTATCATTAGGGGCTAAGGTAGACCATGTAAAATTTGAGAGAAGGCGTTATCAAGATTTTTTCATGTGCTGTTGATTATTAAGAGAAGGGCTTGCCTTGGCTGATCACATGCTGCAGGGGTGATATTAAAACTATTCAACAACTTGTGCAATATGCTTACCAACAACTAGAGTAATGACCACTGTAGACAACCACTGTGGTCCACTGATGCTTCCAGACTGAAAATCAGTTCCTCATGGCTGGCCCAGTATGTTTTAGGGTGTGGTCTGGACCAAACATAGGCTCCACTCTAGGTGAGTGAGTATAAATTAAATGTTGGTTTCCTATCACTAAAATGGTGAACATCACTTAACGTCATACCTATATTAAGACAACAGTATGTCCACCTGCTTGCCAGTGTCTGAAAGTGCTTGAATATGTGATAATTTCTGAGATGATGCTTATGAGGCAACATAAGAGACAGTGGCTAGCACAGAGCCTGCTTAATATCACTTAACATCACTTGTTTTCATGCAATAAACAGGAGTGTAGGCAATATGCTCCATTTTGTCAATTAAATTATTTTGTTAGTTGGGTTATTTTTGCCAAAATTTTGAACATGTAACAAGTCAAATCAAGTAAAAATGAAATCTACCATGAAGTTGTACCTTCCTGTTCTTAAACTAGTAAACTTGAGAGGATGTCATTCTTATTTTGTATCAGTAAAAGAAGGGATATTTGTATATATAGTTTATTTAGTTTATTTGGGTTAATATAGTTTATTTGGGTTAATAATATTTCAAAAATAAAACTTAAAAAATTTTGAGGAATGGGAATAAGAAGCTGTTTCTCATGGAAAGGAGGAGGGACAGAAGAAAATAACAATAGACAACATCCATGAAACTAATGGACCTGAAAGATGGTAATTATTATGGAGAAAAAGTTTGAGTTCTCAAAAGTCAGAGTTTTGGAAAATGACATCTACAGAGTATCTGGGATTTATTCCTTTGAACCAATGATTCAACTTGTCAAATTCTCTGTTTTGAAGTCCATTAAGGTCTCTCAGAAATATTCTTATAGGTTATTACAGACTGTTTTGGAGAGTTTCTCTCCTTTAAATTTCTTTCTCTTCACTTCCAAAATATTCGGCACTTTAAAAACTCATTACACACTTGTGGTCACTGACCTGTTTATTGCCCAAGCACGGATGTGCTTTGGCCGCCACAGACACTGTTCACTTTGGGGACCTTGAGGGATCCAGAGGTATGACAAAGGCCCACAGGGGCCGATGTGGTGGGGGCAGTTCAGGGAGCATGTGTGGTTTACATCATCTGACTAAGAACGTACATTTCTTGTTATAAATAGAATTATGAGACATTTCATTTGTGTTGTAAATCACAGTTTTAGATGAGCTAGTTCAGATGTCACCTTTGTGAAGGCTTTATTTTTTCCTTGTTTAGGTTACTCCAATAATTTACACATACCATTTTAATGGTATTTTTTTCCATTTTACTCTATTCATATGTATCTTCTCCTCCACTGGGCTATAGTAAAAGGGCACAAGACATCTTTTAGTCATTTTTATATCTCCATATCTAGTATGGTACTTAGTAAAATGGTACCTTATAACATTTTGTTTGTTGTTTCTTTTGTGTGTTTTGAATAATGAACATAAGGTTTGCAATAGATAGAGCTGTTTTTCATAGGCTCTCTTGCCCACTTAAACATTAATGATTTGTGACCACCTACAGGGGTGGGATAGGGAGGGTGTGAGGGAGATGCAAGAGGGAGGAGATTTGGGGATATATGTGTACGTATAGCTGATTCACTTTGTTTACAGCAGAAACTAACACAACAATGTAAAGCGATTATACTCCAATAAAGATGTTAAAAAAATACAAAACATTAATGAAACTTCACAGTTCTTTTTTTTTTTTAATGGTAATTCTTTGTATTGCTTTATTGCACAATTGCAATGCCCCCTTATCATCTTCTGGAATCTTCTTCCAAGTTGTGCTCACTTTAGACACGCTGGAAAAGTAAATGATTATAAAGCAAACAATTAAAGCACCACAAAGAACCAAGATTATATTTCAGAAACATTAACAGTGCAAAAAAGAAATTTCTATTAGCAGTGCTTCTCAAACCTGGCTATGCATTAGAATTGCCTGAGGCATGAATTTAAGATTTAAGGATGGCCCAGGCCTAGTCACTTGGGTTTAATTGATCTAAAATGGGGGCCAGGGCTCTGTATTATTTTTAAAAGCTCACCATTAAGTAATTCTAAGTGGATCCAGGCTTAAGAACCACTACACTTAGTACTTCATTTTTTCACAATATCCTCAAATATCAAATAAGCCCCATTGTATATATGGCACCATCTTGGTTATTTATTAACATTAGACAAGTTTCAACGAACTTGAGGACACACTGCTATTAGTAGAAATCAATTTAAAAAATCCATTTTGTTAACAAAAATGTTGTGATGCCGATTATCTCTCAAGAAGCTGGCCAACAATAAAAATCAATACTTACTTATGTCTGTTTTGCATCAGCTATATTTCATGGACCAGTGTAAAGTAACACAAAGAGTATCTCTAAAAAATATTTTTCAGGGCTTCCCTGGACGCCTGCGCGTCCGGAGCCTGTGCTCCGCAACGGGAGAGGCCACAACAGTGAGAGGCCCGCGTACCGCCAAAAAAAAAAAAATTTTTCAAAGAGCCGAAAATGAACCCAGTTGAGTTGGAGGCAATCTAATTCAATAGATTAGATAATCACCTTAATTCTCAGTTACCACATCCTAACAGGTTTTCTTTGGTGGAATGAGAAAGGGGAGTCAGTATAAGGTTTCTAAGAGACAGTAATAATCAGACCCATTTGTGGGTTTCTGTATTTTCATCACTGTCAAATTTACTGTCAAATTTGAAAATAGCCTAAAAAAAACAGAAACTATTTTATACTTTCAAGTGTGACAAAAATCATAATGCCTATAGGACCTGTACACCAGACCTAGGCTGTTGTTTTATAGTTAAGACTAAAAGATGTAGCTTACCTATGAACAATTTCAGAACCAAAAGAACAAAGATCCCAATCTAACAGAAATAGTTTTCTAATAGCATACATATGAAATTTGAAATAACTGGATTAAATACATACTCTAAAAATTATCTTTCTTTCCTCTTAGTGACACATAGGTAGTAAAATACCAGCAACCAGACAAAAGTCATCACCTCAATTAAACAACAGTGCAAGACTACCCTACTATGTCTTTGCACAGGCTCAGCGGCCATGGCTCACGGACCCAGCCGTTCCGCGGCATGTGGGATCTTCCCGGACCGGGGCACAAACCCGTGTCCCCTGCATCGGCAGGCGGACTCTCAACCACTGCGCCACCAGGGAAGCCCCCCTACTATGTCTTTGCATGAGCTGGTGGTGCTGAGCCACCTAACAAAAATTTTCATGGGTTACACTAATGAACTCAGAACAACAATACTTACTTGATTAAGTCCATATCACTGAGCTGTGTTAAAATATTTGCTAAGGGATGTCTGAGTCCCCTTCGAAAGAGTTCCCTGAGAACATCTACACACTTTAGGCCTGTTTTCCTGCCAATTATATTCCGTAGTCTAAAATTTCCACTGGATATAAATTCCCTCAGCTTCTCCCAATCTATTTTAGGATTTCATTTACCTTTTTTTTTTTTTTTTTTTAACGTTGAACAAACCACTTTTTCAGAATGAAGAGCTGGCAGCAAGTTTTTCTTGGGATCTTGGTCTGCGCTTTGCGTCCATAGCGGGCAGGATTGTGGACTGTCACTGAAATTTTCCACCAGGGGAAAGCTACTGTCTTCATGCTCATTGAAGCCACTTTGTTGGGAAAATGAAGGGTAGCCACTGTCTTCATAAGGTACACTGGTCTCCAGTTCTTCTATGCCATTTGAACTGTTAAGTGTCGTACATGTTGATTTTCCTTATTATGCCAGGGTTTGCTTTCAGTTTCAAGTTCTACAATGCTGGAGCTCATAGTCGGTGACCCAAAACCTGGTAAACTTTCAAAGTCTTTTTGTTTTTCTTTCTAGATTAGCAACTTTATCTTTCTGTTTCTTATCTCTTTTTTTTTAATTGGAGTATAATTGCTTTACAATGGTGTGTTAGTTTCTGCTTTATAACAAAGTGAATGAGTTATACGTATACATATGTTCCCATATCTCCTCCCTCTTGAGTCTCCCTCTCTCCCACCCTCCCTATCACACCCCTCCAGGTGGTCACAAGCCACCGAGCTGATCTCCCTGTGCTATGCAGCTGCTTCCCACTAGCTATCTACCTTACGTTTGGTAGTGTATATATGTCCATTCCTCTCTCTCGCTTTGTCACACCTTACACTTCACCCTCCCCATATCCTCAAGTCCATTCTATAGTAGGTCTCTTTATTCCTGTCTCACCCCTAGGTTCTTCATGATATTTTTTTTCCTTAAATTCCATATATATGTGTTAGCATACGGTATTTGTCTTTCTCTTTCTGACTTACTTCACTCTCTACAACAGACTCTAGGTCTATGCACCTCATTACAAATAGCTCAATTTCGTTCCTTTTTATGGCTGAGAAATATGCCATTGTATATATGTGGCACATCTTCTTTATCCATTCATCTGATGATGGACACTTAGGTTGTTTCCATCACCTGGCTATTGCAAATAGAGCTGCAATGAGCATTTTGGTACATGACTCTTTTAGAATTATGGTTTTCTTAGGGTATATGCCCAGTAGTGGGATTGCTGGGTCATATGGTAGTTCTATTTGTAGTTTTTTAAGGAACCTCCATACTGTTCTCCACAGTGGCTTTATCAATTTACATTCCCACCAACAGTGCAAGAGGGTTCCCTTTTCTCCACACCCTCTCCAGCATTTATTGTTTCTAGATTTTTTGATGATGACCATTCTGACTGGTGTGAGATGATATCTCATTGTAGTTTTGACTTGCATTTCTCTAATGATTAATGATGTTGAGCATTCTTTCATGTGTTTGTTGGCAGTCTGTATGACTTCTTTGGAGATTGTCTCTTTAGGTCTTCTGTCCATTTTTGGATTGCGTTGTTTGTTGTTTTGTTATTGAGCTGCATGAGCTGCTTATAAATTTTGGAGATTAATCCTTTGTCAGTTGCTTCATTTGCAAATATTTTCTCCCATGCTGAGGGTTGTCTTTTGGTCTTGTTTTTGGTTTCCTTTGCTGTGCAAAAGCTTTGAAGTTTCATTAGGTCCCATTTGTTTATTTTTGTTTTTATTTCCATTTCTCTAGGAGGTGTGTCAAAAAGGATCTTGGTGTGATTTATGTCATAGAGTGTTCTGCCTATGTTTTACTCTAAGAGTTTGATAGTTACTGGCCTTACATTTAGGTCTTTAATCCATTTTCAGCTTATTTTTGTGTATGGTGTTAGGGAATGTTCTAATCTCATACTTTTACATGTACCTGTCCAGTTTTCCCAGCACCACTTATAGAAGAGGCTATCCTTTCTCCACTGTACATTCCTGCCTCCTTTATCAAAGATAAGGTGACTGTATGTGTGTGGGTTTATCTCTGGGCTTTCTATCCTGTTCCATTGATCTATCTTTCTGTTTTTGTGCCAGCACCATACTATCTTGATTACTGTAGCTTTGTAGTATAGTCTGAAGTCCAGGAGCCTGATTCCTCCAGCTCCATTTTTCTTTCTCAAGATTGCTTTGGCTATTCAGGGTCTTTTTTGTTTTCATACAAATTGTGAAATTTTTTGTTCTAGTTCTGTGAAAAATGCCAGTGGTAGTTTGATAGGGATTGCATTGCATCTGTATATTGCTTTGGGTAGTAGAGTCATTTTCGCAATGTTGATTCTTCCAATACAAGAACATGGTATATCTCTCCATCTATTTGTATCATCTTTAATTTCTTTCATCAGTGTCTTATACTTTTCTGCATACAGGTCTTTTGTCTCCCTACATAGGTTTGTTCCTAGGTATTTTATTCTTTTTCTTGCAATGGTAAATGGGAGTGTTTTCTTGATTTCACTTTCAGATTTTTCATCATTACTGTATAGGAATGCAAGAGATTTCTGTGCATTAATTTTGTATTCTGCTACTTTACCGAATTCATTGATTAGCTCTAGTAGTTTTCTGGTGGCATCTTTAGGATTCTCTATGTATAGTATCATGTCATCTGCAAACAGCTTTACTTCTTCATTTCCGATTTGGATTCCTTTTATTTCTTTTTCTTCTCTGACTGCTGTGGCTAAAACTTCCAAAACTATGTTGAATAATAGTGGTGAGAGTGGGCAACCTTGTCTTGTTCTTGATCTTAGTGGAAATGCTTTCAGTTTTTCACCATTGAGGATGATGTTGGCTGTGGGTTTGTCATATATGGCCTTTATTATGTTGAGGAAAGTTCCCTCTATGCCTACTTTCTGCAGGGCTTTTATCATAAATTGGTGTTGAATTTTGTCGAAAGCTTTCTCTGCATCTATTGAGATGATCACATGGTTTTTCTCCTTCAATTTGTTAATATGGTTTATCACATTAATTGATTTGTGTATACTGAAGAATCCTTGCATTCCTGGAATAAACCCCACTTGATCATGGTGTATGATCCTTTTAATGTGCTGTTTGCTAGTATTTTGTTGAGGACTTTTGCATCTATGTTCATCAGTGATATTGGCCTGTAGTTTCCTTTCTTTGTGACATCCTTGTCTGGGTTTGGTATCAGGGTGATGGTGGCCTCATAGAATGAGTTTGGGAGTGTTCCTCCCTCTGCTATATTTTGGAAGAGTTTGAGAAGGATAAGTGTTAGCTCTTCTCTAAATGTTTGATAGAATTCGCCTGTGAAGCCATCTGCTCCTGGGCTTTTGTTTGTTGGAATATTTTTAATCATAGTTTCTATTTCAGTGCTTGTGAATGGTCTGTTCATATTTTCTATTTCTTCCTGACTCAGTCTTGGCAGGTTGTGCATTTCTAAGAATTTGTCCATTTCTTCCAGGTTGTCTATTTTATTGGCATAGAGTTGCTTGTAGTAATCTCTCATGATCTTTTGTATTTCTGCAGTGTCAGTTGTTACTTCTCCTTTTTCATTTCTAATTCTATTGATTTGAGTCTTCTTCCTTTTTTTCTTGATGATTCTGGCTAATGGTTTATCAATTTTGTTTATCTTCTCAAAGAACCAGCTTTTAGTTTTATTGATCTTTGCTATCGTTTCCTTCATTTCTTTTTCATTTATTTCTGATCTGATTTTTATGATTTCTTTCCTTCTGCTAACTTTGGGGTTCTGTTGTTCTTCTTTCTCTAATTGCTTTAGGTGCAATGTTAGGTTGTTTATTCGAGATGTTTCCTGTTTCTTAAGGTAGGATTGTATTGCTATAAACTTCCCTCTTAGAACTGCTTTTCCTGCATCCCATAGATTTTGGGTCGTCATGTCTCCATTTTCATTTGTTTCTAGGTATTTTTTATTTCCTCTTTGATTTCTTCAGTGATCACTTCGTTATTAAGTAGTCTTTAGTAGTGTATTGTTTAGCCTCCATGTGTTTGTATTTTTTACAGATCTTTTCCTGTAATTGATATCTAGTCTCATAGCATTGTGGTCGGAAAAGATACTTGATACAATTTCAATTTTATTAAATTTACCAAGGCTTGATTTGTGACCAAGATATGATCTATCCTGGAGAATGTTCCATGAGGACTTGAGAAAAATGTGTGTTCTGTTGTTATTGGATGGAATGTCCTATAAATATCAATTAAGTACATCTTGTTTAATGTATCATGTAAAGCTTGTGTTTCCTTATTTATTTTCATTTTGGATGATCTGTCCATTGGTGAAAGTGGGGTGTTAAAGTCCTCTACTATGAATGTGTTACTTTATATTTCCCCTTTTATGGCTGTTAGTATTTGCCTTATGTATTGTGGTGCTCCTATGTTGGGTGCATAAATATTTACAGTTGTTATATCTCCTTCTTGGATCGATTCCTTGATCATTATGTAGTGTCCTTCTTTGTCTTTTGTAATAGTCTTTATTTTAAAGTCTATTTTGTCTGATATGAGAATTGCTACTCCAGCTCTCTTTTGGTTTCCATTTGCATGAAATATATTTTTCCATCCCCTTACTTTCAGTCTGTATGTGTCTCTAGGTCTGAAGTGGGTCTCTTGTAGACAGCAAATATATGGGTCCTGTTTATGTATCCATTCAGCCAATCTGTGTCTTTTGGTGGGAGCATTTAATCCATTTACATTTAAGGTAATTATCGATATGCATGTTCCTGTTCCCATTTTCTTAATTGTTTTGTGTTCGTTATTGTAGGTCTTTTCCTTCTCTTGTGTTTGTTGCCTAGAGAAGTTCCTTTAGCATTTGTTGTAAAGCTGGTTTGGTGGTGCTGAACTCTCTCAGCTTTTGCTTGTTTGTAAAGGTTTTAATTTCTCCATCAAATCTTAATGAGATCCTTGCTGGGTAGAGTAATTTTTGTTGCACATTTTTCTTCTTTACCACTTTAAATATGTGCTGCCAGTCCCTTCTGGCTTGCAGAGTTTCTGCTGAAAGATCAGCTGTTAACCTTATGGGGATGCCCTTGTGTGTTATTTGTTGTTTTTCCCTTGCTGCTTTTAATATGTTTTCTTTTTATTTAATTTTTGACAGTTTGATTAATATGTGTCTTGGCGTATTTCTCCTTGGATTTTTCCTGTATGGGACTCTATGTGCTTCCTGGACTTGATTAACTATTTCCTTTCCCATATTAGGGAAGTTTTCAAGTATAATCTCTTCAAATATTTTCTCAGTCCCTTTCTTTTTCTCTTCTTCTTCTGGAACCCCTATAATTTGAATGTTGGTGCGTTTAATGTTGTCCCAGAGGTCTCTGAGCCTGTCCTCAGTTCTTTTCATTGTTTTTTCTTTATTCTGCTCTGCAGTAGCTATTTCCACTACTTTATCTTCCAGGTCACTTATCCGTTCTTCTGCCTCAGTTATTCTGCTATTGATCCCATCTGGAGTATTTTTAATTTCATTTATTGTGTTGTTCATCATTGTTTGTTTCATCTTTAGGTCTTCTAGGTCCTTGTTAAGTGTTTCTTGCATTTTGTCTATTGTATTTCCAACATTTTGGATCATGTTTACTATTATTATTCTGAATTCTTTTTCAGGTAGACTGCCTATTTCCTCTTCATTTGTTAGGTCTGGTGAGTTTTTATCTTGCTCTTTCATCTGCTGTGTGTTCTTCTGTCTTCTCATTTTGCTTATCTTACTGTGTTTGGGGTCTCCTTTTTGCAGGCTGCAGGTTCATAGTTCCCGTTGTTTTTGGTGTCTGTCCTCAGTGGTGAAGGTTGGTTCAGTGGGTTGTGTAGGCTTCTTGGTGGAGGGGACTAGCGCCTGTGTTCTGGTGGATGAGGCTGGATGTTGTCTTTCTGGTGGGCAGGTCCACGTCTGGTGGTGTGTTTTGGGGTGTCTGTGGACTTATGATTTTAGGTAGCCTCTCTGCTAATGGGTGAGGTTGTGTTCCTGTCTTGCTAGTTGTTTCGCATAGGGTGTCCAGCAGTGTAGCTTGCTGGTCGTTGAGTGAAGCTGGGTATTGGTGTTTAGATGGAGATATTCGCTGTTTGATATTATGTGGAGCTGGGAGGTCTCTTGTGGACCAGTGTCCTTAAGTTGGCTGTCCCACGTCAGAGGCACAGCACTGACTCCTGCGTGCAGCACCAAGAGCCTTTCATTCACACGGCTCAGAATAAAAGGGAGAAAAAGTAGAAAGAAAGAATTAGTAGAGGAAAGAAAGAAAGAAAAAAGAAAGAAAGAAAGAAAGAAAGAAAGGAGGGAGGTAGGGAAGGAGGAAGGCAGGAAGGAAGGAGGGAAGGAAGGAAAAAAGCAAGAAAGAAGATAAAGTAAAATAAAATAAAGTAAGATAAAATATAATAAAGTTATTAAAATAAAAAAATAATTATTAAGAAAAAAAATTAAAAAAACAAAAAAACAACAAAAAAACGGACGGATAGAGCCCTAAGACAAATGGTGGAAGCAAAGCTATACAGACAAAATCTCACACAGAAGCATACACATACACACTCACAAAAACAGGAAAAGGGGAAAAAATCATAAATCTTGCTCTCAAAGTCCACCTCCTCAATTTGGGATGATCCGTTGTCTATTCATGTATTCCACAGTTGCAGGGTACATCAAGTGGATTGTGGAGCTTTAATCCGCTGCTTCTGAGGCTGCTGGGAGAGATTTCCCTTTCTCTTCTTTGTTCTCACAGCTCCCAGGGGCTCAGCTTTGGATTTGGCCCCGCCTCTGCGTGTAGGTCACTGGAGGGTGTCTGTTCTTCACTCAGACAGGACGGGCTTAAAGGAGCCGCTGATTCGGGGACTCCGGCTCACTCAGGCCGTGGGGGAGGGAGGGGCACGGAGGGCGGGGTGAGCCTGCGGCGGCGGCAGAGGCCAACGTGACGTTGCACCAGCCTGAGGCACGCCGTGCGTTCTCGCGGGGGAGTAGTGCCTGGATCCCGGGACCCTGGCAGTGGCTGGCTGCACAGGCTCCCCGGAAGGGGGGTGCGGACAGTGACCTGTGCTCGCACACAGGCTTCTTGGTGGCAGCAGCAGCAGCCTTAGCGTCTCATGCCCGTCTCTGGGATACGCGGTTTTAGCCGCGGCTCGCGCCCGTTTCTAGAGCTCCTTTAAGCAGCGCTCCTAATCCTCTCTCCTCGCGCACCAGGAAACAAAGAGGCAAGAAAAAGTCTCTTGCCTCTTCGGCAGGTCCAGACTTTTCCCCGGACTCCCTCCCGGCTAGCTGTGACGCACTAACCCCCTGCAGGCTGTGTTCACGCCGCCAATCCCAGTCCTCTCCCGGCGCTCCGACCGAAGCCTCAGCCCCGCCCGCCCGGGCGGGTGAGCAGACAAGCCTCTCGGCCTGGTGAGTGCCGGTCGGCCTTGATCCTCTGTGCGGGACTCTCCCCGCTTTGCCCTCCGCACCCCTTTTGCTGTGCTTTCTTCCGCGGCCCCGAAGCTTTCCCCCTCCGCCACCCGCAGTCTCCGCGCGCGAAGGGGCTTCCTAGTGTGCGGTAAGTTTTCCTTTTTCACAGCTCCCTCCCGCTGGTGCTGGTCCCGTCCCTATCCTTTTGTCTCTGTTTATTCTTTTTTCTTTTGCCCTACCCAGGTACGTGGGGGGTTTCTTGCCTTTTGGGAGGTCTGAGGTCTTCTGCCAGCGTTCAGTAGGTGTTCTGTAGCAGTTGTTCCACGTGTAGATAGATGTATTTCTGGTGTATCTGTGGGGAGGAAGGTGATCTCCGCGTCTTAATCTTCCGCCATCTTCCCGGAAGACCTTTTCATAGTCTTTAATGCAGTCTTTTTAAGAACCTTCCAAATATGAAGTAGTGTAGGAACCTTGTCTTCTGTCATCAGGCTTTACCGGTTTAATTCCAGAATGAACGTGTTAATAGTTAAAATCCCACTTCATTTTGACGCAGAAAGTGAGACTTTCTTCTTTACAACCGTCTGAGGGGCGAGGGCGCCGTAGCTGCAGTGGCAGGAACCGGAGGGCGCCGTGGGGAGCAGCTGCAGGGGCGCCAGCTCACGCCAGGGCAAGTGGGGTCCGCCTCAGGTGAGGGAGCTGCACCCGCGGCAGAGAAGCAGGTCGTCCACTTCTCAGAGCTCTTGAGACTTCACATTTCTGATTATGATTGTTAGTTGGGTAATCAAAATATAACCATGTCATGTACTAAGGTCAGTTCTTCCTATTTTTAATTGTATACTTTCCTTAATTTGTGCTCATTTCTAAGTTTTTGAGCTGTGTTTTTATGTTTATTCTTTTAAAATTTTCATTGTGTTTTCTTTTTATTAAGACTATAACCTCTATAACTCTTGTTTATTCCCCCAGATACAGAAATATGTGATGGTTATGTTCTAGTTTGTTGAAATTTTTAGTTACTTAAAATTAGATTCTGGTGAAACTATTAATTGACATGGGGTAGAACTAGCATGTTGGAAACTGGGGTGTCTAATGCCTGCGTTGAGTACAAACCTTGATTTTTTTTAAGCATAGAAGCAGCCTAGGGATATGCCTCAGACACAGGAAGACTTTGGGCTTTATCACCCGGTTAGACTCACAATAGGGAGGGTGTTGGTGCCCCAGGGTAAGTACTAAGTCAGTGAGCTGTGAGCTATAATTGCAGAGTGCCCTCTTTTCCAAATCTTTTTTTTTTTTTTTTTTTTTTCTGCGGTATGCAGGCCTCTCACTATTGTGGCCTCTCCCGTTGCGGAGCACAGGCTCCGGACGTGCAGGCTCAGCGGCCATGGCGCACGGGCCCAGCCGCTCCGCGGCACGTGGGATCTTCCCGGACTGCGGCACGAACCCGCGTCCCCTGCATCGGCAGGCGGACTCTCTACCACTGCACCACCAGGGAAGGCCTCCTCATCTTTTATGGAGAGTCTTCCAAACACATATGGTGCTTGTTCTTTGCAGGGAGATATGCTCCCATTGTCTGTTGGCATGTGTTGTGAGCTAATTTAGGTTCACTGAACATACCTGAAAATCTCCATAGCTAAGCCCCTGATTTCTGTGTATGAGACTTTTTATTTTGTGAAATGGATACAGTAAGCAGGAAGAATAAAATACTGCTCAGGTAAGATTTCTACTCAGAAGCTTTTTCAAAGGAGGCTATGAATTATAATGCAAAAGGACATTGCACTCACTGCATGGTGATCTGGTTCTGAAAGCAAAGCCTTTCTTTGATAGCTAGAGGACAAGTAATTCTAAAGATCAAAAAACTTGTTATCATACTAAGAAACCTAAATCTGTGCCTGTGTATGTATTATTTTCCAAAATGTTCAGTTATGTATTACTCTCTGTCACCTCAGCGTTCAAAAACTAAAATGAACCATGGGATGGGGGGACAGTAATATCACTACAGCCCATCCTGGGCAGCCAGGTGGATTGTTTTTAGGCCACCTCAACTTATCCTTCATTGTCGTTCTAGCTCCTTTGAAGTAACTCTGAGGTTTCTCTTTCTCTCTCCAGTGCCTGGAGCTTCTGGCAATATGACAAGGTAAACAATTGACTACAGCAGAAGTAGCAAACTGAGGCCTATGGGCCAAGTCTAGCTCTGGCCTGCTTTTGTACTGCCTGTGAGCTGAGCATGGTTTTCACACTTTGAAAAACAAAAAAATAAGAATCTGTGACAGAGACTGTAGGTGGCCTGAACCTATGCCTAAAATACATACTGTCTGGCCTTTGACAGGAATGTTTGCCAACCATTGCCAGCCATCTGAATTTTATTCTGCAGTGGCCTTGACATCCCTGCCTTCTTTCACAGACTCTTCTGACCTCCTGTTACTACTTCTTGTGCACATCTTGACCTTTAGTGCACTATCAAACGTCCTTCAGTTTCTATTGCTACAGGCTGCATCCTCCCTCTCACCGATGCCTCTGTGTCTTTGTACATGCTCTTCCTGCTTTCTGGTATGTTCTCCACTCTACCCTGCATCTTTTGTGATCTGTATCTGTTGTGCAATTTATCTATCTTCACTTCTCTGAATAGAACAATGTACACAATGCTGATAACTAATGAATATTATCTAATAATTAAACCTTATCAAATAAATAATGTTTAGCCAGAGAGAAAATTATAGATACTGGACAGAAAGCCAGTGACAAATTTGTGTTCCTGTTGTCATTGGTCATGTTGCTGTTGATGACAGCTCTCTTCTCACGCTGCCTTGGTTATTTACTATCAGCATAAATAATGGCAGTGTTTTTTTTTTAATCTTTCTTTTCTCATTTGTGTTTTATTCATATATTTTTTCAAAGCACAGAAAAAAGATAAAGTCCAGGGTCTTGAAAATTAGTGGGCTTGTACACTAAGCAATGGTAAGGAAGGAAGATAACATTTCAGGAGAGAAAAAGCAATAGTAACAGCAAGTGATTTTGCAAGGGGATATATGTATCAGATAGTGTTTTTGTTATGGAAAAGAATTAAGATCACTAGCCACAGTTGGCCATTTTAAAGCCCTGGGTGTTGCTATGGCTACACTGAGGAACCTGTTATGGTCACCCTTAGAGTATACACAATGATAAAGGGAATTTAGTGCTTTTAGATACAAATATGAATGATAAAAAGTTTGTTTTTCTAATCAAAAGAAGGAAGTGAAAATGGATTTGTTTGTCTCTACCAGCTATGGGAATTAGAGGTTGGAAAAACTAAGATAATTGACATATGTGTTAGGTTACAAAAAAGATGTGGTAATTTAGAACTAATCCCGAAAAAATGATATAACATTCTGTTGTGAAATCTTTATAAGAGGGGCAAAAGGTAGTAGGGAATAAAGTAAACCTAGTACCATAGGTAAACAATACCCAAATTCTTAAATGACAGTTTAGAAATAATAAAATACAAAAGTGAGTAACCTGTTTGTTCCTAAGCTTAAATCTTATGTTTGGAACATTCTTATAATTTTAAGCTGTTCAAAAAGCAGTTCTTGTTCATTGCCTGCTTTCCCCTGACCTTTAAGGAACCTGTGATTAAACTCCACCTCCATATATTCCCATTTTAGAGCTATCCAGCAGAGCTGTTCTTCAGTCAATATATGCCTTCATCTCTTATTCTGACTTGACCTGAATTTCTTTTGTGATTTTTTTTCTCCTAGAAAAGCCTATTTCAACCTTTGGTATCAAAATCACTCCTTCTGTGGGCAAGTAAAATAGTAGCCAAGTGTCAGATGTCATTCACGTTACTCTCCTTGAAACTCCAGCTACCTCCTTTACCTGTTTATCTCTTCAAAGTGGGAAGTAATCAGTATGGTCATTTTTATTTTTAAGATTCACTTTTCATTATCATTTAAAAAACATCTAAAAGGATATATCGCTCACTGTCCTTTTGAGATGTGAGGTCAATAAGTTATTATGGGGGCTTCCCTGGAGGTCCAGTGGTTAATACTTGGCACTTCCATGAAAGCGCAGGTTCGATCCCTGGTCGGGAAACTAAGATCCCGCGTGCCGTGTGGTGTGGCAAAAAAGACAAAAACCAAAAAGTTATTATGTGGTGGGCACTAAGATAACACCGCATATTTTATTTATTTTATTTACCTGACTTGGGAAACTTTTGGTCTCATTTAGAGAATATGGAAAAACCTTAACAAGGCTGTGTAAAACTCATTTTACTCAATATTTTGGTTCATATGTTTGCCAAATTGATATTGTCTAATTCAAAAGGAAAACATGTCCAGTTTTTCATTTTAAGTCCCATGGACCCTTATTGGGTACTAATCTTATTTTTGCTCTAAGTAATTTTATGTGTTCTGAAACTTTGAACTTTGCATTTAAATGTGATTCTACAATTCCTGAAATTTAGAGAAGAAAGTTCCAAACATTATCAATCACAGCTGTCTATATACCTTTTGACACCTTCTGTTGTTCACACTATCAGTTAGGCTTAGTGAGCCAGGAAATGCTGCCCTTTCTTTTACACTTACCCTTTCAGGGGTGTATAGATAAGGCCGTCAGTGAGCTTGCCAGCATGCAGGCTCATAACCATGGTCTGGGGCAAACCACTGATTCTTCCCTCCCTAGTCACTCTCTTTCAACTGACTGACCAAGAGTGGTCACCTTGACCTAAGGTCAGCTGGTCTGGGTAGTAACCTTTGCATGCAATGACAGGAAGGGATGAGTTTGGAATATCAGATTCTCTCTCCTAGTACTTTTCC
Source organism: Orcinus orca (assembly GCF_937001465.1). Lineage (NCBI taxonomy): Eukaryota > Metazoa > Chordata > Mammalia > Artiodactyla > Delphinidae > Orcinus > Orcinus orca. The sequence continues at coordinate 70,793,732 of NC_064565.1, forward strand.
TTATAAAACATGGGTGATCCTTGCAGTTAAAAATGGAGGATGAGATGAAGAGGATGCAGAGAGGGGAACTACATGGTAGGGTTGGGGCCATGAGGATTTATGAAAAAGTGAAATTATAATCTAGCACACAGATTTTTCCCAGAGATGGAATGAGAGACCATGTGACCTCTGGGCATGACTGAAAGGTCAGTCCACTAAGCTACCTCTATGTTTGAGGCAATAGCTTTACAATCCTCTCTCCCCAGCCATTTCCCCCCCAGAGGTTACCTTGAGTTCCTTACAGGCTAAAGAATTGACCAGAAACAAATAAAATTCTTGTCGTTTAGACCTTCCTCCCTGAGTAGGATATCAATGTGCTTCATCTTATGCTACTGCTACTGCTCTGTGCAGTCAGCGTGGGCCGTGAACAAGGATCTGACAGGTGACCATTATCTGTTCAGGGAATGTCATGGGCTTGCTGCTTTTCCTTGGACAGCTGGTCCCCAAAGAATTGTAGCACTGTCAAAATTTAAACATGGCTCAGCTCTCCTTAAATGTGCTTCTGTGAGAAACATACAGTCTCTTTGTTCTAAATAGGTGATGGAACTGTTTCTGGAATTGAATTGGATTACATGTGTATTTCATGCTTGATTTCTCCTGTGTGAGGAAAACACCACCAGCTGAGTGTGCTTTTGGGGTATTTGAGGGGCAAAGGCCCTGCTCTGTACCCATCCTGATCGCTAACCTCCATGCTTGTACCTTGCTTGCTTGAAAGATATAAGCCCATATTGCTCGAGATACTTAAAATTGTTTAGGGACGGTGTTGTCTTCTAGCTTACTACCCTCCAAGACATGGGCTTACTGGCTTTTCTTTCCTGTCTCCTGACACTCCTGGGCCTTTCTTCAGGGTTGGTGTGATATTATGATATAATAAAAACTAGGATATTTGATCTTTGTCCCTAGTTCCTGGCACAGAGCTCCTAAAACTCTTGTAATTTCCTAAGCGATGTGAGTGTCTTTTTGTATGCTAGTGAGATGACTGGTAGCTGGCAGCGCCTAGATAGCTTCAGGATGAGGGCTGTTCACCAAAATGATCAAGGCACATTTAGAGGGTTGGAAGTTTCAGCCCCACTCCCTGACTTCTGGGAAGGGGAGAGGGGCTAGAGATTGAATTAACCACCAAAGGTCAGTGATTTAATCAATCGTGCCTGTATAATGGAACCTCCATAAAAATGCTAAACCACAGGGTTTGGAGAGCTTCTGGGTTGGTGAACACATCCACATGCTGGGAGGGTGGTGCACCCCAACTCCAAGGGGACAGAAATTCCTGTGCTTTGCATCTTTCTGGATTTCACCCTGTATACTTCATCTGGTTGTTCATCTGCATCCCTTATAGTGTCCTTCACAATAAATGGGTAAATGTAAGTAAATGTTTCCCTGAGTTTTGTGAGCCATTCTAACCTGGGGGAAGGTTTGTAGGAGCTCCTGACTTTGCAGCCAAGTTGGACGGACCCCTTTTTTTTTTTTTTTTCCCCGCATGACATGTGGGATCCTAGTTCCCCGATCAGGGCTCGAACCTGTGCCCCTTGCAGTGGAAGCACTCCCCACTGGACCACCAGGGAAGTCCTGGACAGATCCATTACTTGTGGCTGACATCTGAAGTGAGGGCTTTTAGACTGAGCCCTAAACCTGTGGAGCTGGATGCTAAGTCCTGGTATTGAATTAAGTTATAGGACATTTAGTTGGTGTTCAGAGTTGGAAAGTTGATCGACATGGGAAAAAACCCCCACACATTTGACTTTGGAAGTGCTGTGAGTAGAGAAATAGTTTTCCTTTAACAGTGAATATACAAATGGTTCTGGGCACATGGCAGACAGTACTAAACATGAAGAGGAATTCAGGTGGCAATTATATAATGAACATTTTTATTAAATTTAGGAGTTGCATTCATCCTGTGAGCTTCATTTTCCTTAGGAGGATTTCATTTTCTAGGTGCATTTATTTCATGGAGAGAGGTACTTGGTAAATATATATGTATAGGGATATAAATCATGCCCTTAAGTAGACATTGTGCTCATTTAATTCTTATAAGAATACTGCTGGGTAGGTATTCTTACCTGTATTTTTTGATGAAGAAATTGAGGCTTAGAGTCATTAATGGAAACTTCTCGAGGTCTGCTAAGAGGCAAATTTTTTTTTTTTTGAAGACCCACCACTGCCCGTGCCGGCAGCCTCCCTGCCGCCCCTGGGGCCTCTAGCCCCACACAAACAATGCCCGTCGCATCTGTCACTGGCCTGCATCAGCAGCACTTCGTCACCATGACGCAACAATCTCTGTCCTGTCTCTGGGCTCGTTGCACTAAGAGGCAGATTTGAGACTGCATCTGAGCTTATTCCAAAGCTTGTAGTCTTTCCAGTTACCATAAAGATATGGGAACACAAAAGATTTATCCTAGCATTAGTTTGCAGTGCCTTTAAATCTTCCATTTAGTTTCTTTCTTCTTTTTTGTAAAGTTAATAAAAAACGTAAAAACTCATGTTCACCAAAAGCATTTCATTTCTTAAAACAACAACACCACCTGCACTGGAGGCATTGGTGATGAGTAACAGCAGGCTTCTGAGGGCACAACTCATTGTTCCTAATCGGGTGATAGAAAGGATTTTTTCTGTTGCCTTGGCTCAAAGTAATTGCATATTTATCTATTTATCTGAGTAATTAATCAGAAACCCAAGTAGTCAAAGCAGCAGCTGGAATTCCCATGATGGACTTCCGTGTTACATTCACCAATTCTCAGCACTTTAAATGATTTCTTACCCAAGCAGTGTAAAACCCCATGAGTCATATGACCAAGTGCTAGCTATACTAGGGACTATTTACCCATCCTGGAGAATGCATTTTAGATGACTTTGCAGGAAATATAAAGAAAAATGATTACAGTAAAGATATGTTTAAACTGAAAAGCATTCAATAGTTTATGTCTCTGCAATGACTTTCCTAGGCCTTACATTTATAGTCTAAAAATAACATTTTATAGAAGCAACAGGCATAATGTTCTATTAATTTAATAAGAAAGAAAGCTCTGTTAAAGCATCTTTGTTTAAAAATGTGCATTTTTAAATGACTCAGAATCAGCATAATGGCCATTTTCCTCAGCTGTCTGTGGATGCATAGGAAACAATGACAGACCCATGGTGTCTACGAACCTAGTTTCGAAAAGCAGAACTGCCTTTGACCAAAATGTTGAATGGCAGTGTTTAAAAAATAAACCAATGTTTATTTTGAATGGAAAACTGTTTTTGAAGACTCAAAATGAATCGCATTTATCAGTAATTAAAAATTCAGTTATTATTGAGTTTCCTAAAGTACCCATAAGGACCAAATTTGCTGAAGTTCAAGGAACTTGAATTTTGGAAGCTGTGAGCAAGGCTTGAAAGGCTACCTCTTTCTTTTTTTTATGTTTTTATATATATATATATTTTTATTGGAGTAAAATTGCTTTACAATGTTGTGTTAGTTTCTGCTGTACAATGAGGTGAATCAGCTATATGTATACCTATATCCCCTCCCCCTTGGACCTCCTTCCCACCCCGCCACCCCACCTATCTAGGTCGTCACAGAGCACTGAGCTGAGCTCCCTGTGCTATATAGCAGGTTCTCACTAGCTATCTATTTTACACATGGTAGTGTATTTATGTCAAACCTAATCTCCCAATTCGTCCCACCTTCCCCTTCCCCTACTGTACTGTGTCACATGTCCGTTCTCTACGTCTGCATCTCTGTTCCTGCCCTACAAATAGGTTCATCTGTACCATTTTTCTTGATTCCACATATATGTGTTAATATATATTTGTTTTTCTCTTTCTGGCTTACTTCATTCACTCTGTATGAGAGACTCTATGTCCATCCACATCTCTACAGATGACCCAATTTCATTCCTTTTTATGGCTGAGTAATATTCCATCATATATATGTACCACATCTTCTTTATCCATTCATCTGTTGTTGGACATTTAGGTTGTTTCCATGTTCTGGCTGTTGTAAATAGTGCTGCAATGAACATTGGGGTACATGTGTCCTTTTGAATTATGGTTTTCTCAGGGTATATGCCCAGGAGTGGGATTGCTGGGTCATATGGTAGTTCTACTTTTAGTTAATGAAAATAAAAACAAAAATAAACAAATGGGACCTAAAGAAACTTAAAAGCTTTTGCACAACAAAGGAAACCATAAACAAGACCAAAAGACAACCCTCAGAATGGGAGAAAATATTTGCAAATGAAGCAATGGACAAAGGATTAATCTCCAAAATATGCAAGCAGCTCATGGAGCTTAATATCAAAAAAACAAACAACCCAATTAAAAAATGGGCAGAAGACCTAAATAGACATTTCACCAAAGAAGACATATAGATGGCCAAGAAGCACATGAAAAGGTGCTCAACATCACTAACTATTAGAAAAATGCAAATCAAAACTACAGTGAGATATCACCTCACACCGGTCAGAATGACCACCGTCCAAAAATCTACTAACAATAAATGCTGGAGAGGGTGTGGAGAGGCAGGCTACCTCTTATATGTATATTGTGTTAGGCCTGCATGATGTTTTATAAATAAAAAGTCAATAGAAGGATTTCACATAAAAGTCAGGATTTTTTGGCTTCTCTTAAAAAAAAAGTCAAACGATGTGGCAACACAGGGTCTATTGTCCCTTTCAGTTGAGGTGTATGCTTTCCATTTCTTATTCTCTTGCACATAGCATGTATGCAAATTCTCTTCTACAGCTGACTTAATTCATTTTAAGTTACCTGACTAGCAGTGTAGGCATTTGAGTTTCAGCCTATATTCTAAGCTCTGCCTGCTGCTAGTTCCCAAACCACATGACTTTTACCTTTTGAGATAATCTCTCAGTCCTCAGGAGATGATGATGGTGATGATGATGATGATGGCTTTTGAAATTTTGTTCTATTGTTAAGATCCCAGAGACTTTTTGAAATCATACAAACTTTAAAGGGAAAGAGACATTGACTTAAACAAAATAGAAAGTATTGATGTTAAGATTATTAAACTTGGTAACATTATTTGTTGTGAGAGATTTATGTGTTAAGAAAGGTTTGGAATATATGGGGAGAATCCCAAACAACCTCGTTTATATAAAGAAATTAGCTGCTATTAAGGTTGGGATTATAATGGGAAATTCTATGCTATAGTTTTGTCTTCCTCAGCTCCTCCACCCTTTACTGGGGCCCCCACCCCCGCCAGCCAAATGAATAAGGCCAAAGAAAAACAAGACCCATAGTAATGGATGCTGAAGTAGAAGTTCATCTTTCTGTATTTATCATGTTAGAACTGGATTAGAATAGAGTAGGTTGGTAAGATTTAGCAAATAAAAATACAGGATGTCTAGTTATCTGAATTTCAGATAAACAAGAAACAGTTTTGTAATCTAATTATGTTCCATGCAATATTTAGGGTATATGCTGTGGTCTGAATGTATCCCCCCCAAATTCATATGTTGAAATCCTAGTGCCCGGAGTGATGGTATTAGGAGGTGATTAGGTCATGAGTGTGGAATCCTCATGAATGAAATTAGTACCCTCATAAAAGAGGCTCCAGAGAGCTAGCTCATCCCTTCCATGTGAGGACCAGAAAGAGGTCAGCAGTCTGCAACCTGGAGAGGGTCTTCACCGAAACCATGCTAGCACCCTGGTCTTGGACCTCCAGCTTCGAGGACTGTGAGAAATAAATTTCGGTTGTTTGTGGCCACCTAGTCTGTGGTATTTTGTTATAGCAGCCCAGATAGACTAAGATAGTATACTTACACTAAAAATGTTCATTTCTTATCTGAAATTAAAAGTTAAGTTGGTCTCCTGTACTTTATCTGGCAACCCTAGAAGAGGGGAAAGATGCTTCATCAAAGGCTTGGTTATTTCTGCAATCAAGGTTTAGTCAGCAGATGGAAGGCCAGAGGGAGCCTGTTCCCAACCTGGGAACCTGAATATCAGATAAGCCAAGTAGAGAAGGCATTTTTGGATATTTCTGACAGCAGGAAATCCGACTAGGTTCAGGCTAGTAGGCAATAGGTTGAGAAGCTTGCAGGTTTTAAAGATAGATGTGTGTTAAAGTCCTGCCTGGAACGATAATAATGATGATGATGATGGTATCTAATGTATGAGCTTTATTACATGCCAGGCATTGGCCTGGATGCTTCATATATTAACTTTAATCTTCATAACGATCCTGTGAGATAGATACTATTATTATCTCCTTTTTATAGGCAAGGAAACTGGGTACCAAAAAGTAAATTAATTTGCCTAAGTGACCGAAATGGCAAAACCTGGGTTTGTGTTTCATTACTTATGAGGTTAAGTGATAGAGAATATCATATAATTATGTATTGCATACTAAGTACTTTATAAATATGTCACGTAATTTTTGCAGCAACCCCATGAGATAGACATTATTGCCAAAGATTAAAAATAATCTAAGCATTGTTTTTAGGGGTAGAAATTGTTAGAAGTATTTTTAATAATACAAACTTCCTACAAACCACTGCAGTGGAGAGATGCTCAGAGTATATTACTTTTCAAGCACCAGAAATTACACTGAGTTTTCTACTTTTAGAAAAGAGGAGCTAGAAATGGGAAAAGGAGGAAGAAAAAAAAAAAACCAGAGCAAGTTTATATCATAAATGATTTTCAGTTTGCCTCAGGTACAGATTTATAATGTGTTGATATTTTTAATACCAGTCATGTATTATGACTCTGTATTTTACAAAGCTCAAAGTTCACCCAACACTGCTGTTTATATAAACACACATATACACATACATATAAACACATATTTATAAAATTATTTTTTAATATGTACTATATGTATATATATTCTAGTATAAAGACAGTTCTGTACAAATGAGAGAGTGCTCTTATCTCCTTGACCTTGTATGCCAGGAAACTTAGGGAGGGTGAACACCCATGAAGAAGGAAAGGCGGGAGAGTTGAGACTAGCTCACTGGTGGTAGTCCACCAATGAGCTTGGTAACCCAAAATGGCATTGTCAGTGGTATTGCCAGAGGCAATATATTCCACTGCCTCTGGATAAACAAAAACTTCATGTGGGTACCTCAGAGTCTACTTTTATTAAAACTGACTAATTTCTTAAAGATAGAATCATATTTCTGATTCTATATTTTTTTCATCTAAAAGAGCAGGGTTTTATTATTTTCATTTGCCATTATGCTGTAGGATCTCATGAAAATTATGAGTGACTCCCTTCTCTGGGCCAGACTGAGGTCCTTTTAATTGCAAAGAGAAGTGAGTATCAGGACAGGAACAGACAAAAACTGGTCAAAGTCTTCATATGACCTTTGATTCCCTCTTTTTAATGAAGTACTCAAAGCCTACTTTTAGCTATCCACTAGGAAGTGAAAGATTTCAACTGTCTGAGGGTCCTATGTCAAGCCTTGTTAAATGTTAATGTTTGCAGTGGAAGTCAGAGGGCAACACAGAAACTGACTGCTGGATACTTGTGGAGAATTTCTGGACTCTCCTTCTCTAGCAACTTATTACAACCTTTACAAGGTCCAGAGATGGTAGAGGCTGTGGCCAATGAAGAAATCTTGAGACTCTCTAGGTCTTAATCCTACTGGCTCTTTCTGCTGGGCTCAAAAAACGGCAAAGTGCAATGCCTTAAAAAAAGGACAAGCATTTGCTTATATAGTTTGGGGCAACTGATATGTTATAGGTGAAGTATGCCTAAGTCGGGGTGTGGGATTTATGTATGTCATTCATTCGCCCTCAGGAAAACATGTAAAAATCTTAATGAGAGAATGCAGTGATCTTAGGCAATCCATCCTGGGGATAGTAATTATAAGTTACTAATATTTTCTTTTCCCTTAATCAGGAAAGAAAAATTATATGGCATGGGCATAGGAGGTTCAACTCCACAGGTGAGCATCTCCCTGCCCACCACCCTAAACTCCCTATTATACTTTAGTATTCTTGTTTTACTCATGAGAAAATTGAGGCTTAGGGAGGTCAAATGAACTTGCTTAGGATCATATACTTGGTTAATGGTAGGACTTCTCAGATTTTTTTAACTCCAAGGCCATGTGCTTTTCCTGTATATCATCTCCCAGGACGAATTGCTCAGTCTTCTCAGCTCCAGCTTCTTTACCAGTAAAACAGTGATGCTATTACCTGCCTTGATGGGCTGTGGTGAGTATTAGAGATAACTGGTATAAAGTTTCCAGTGCAATGACAGCCCTAGGTTACGTTCAGTAAGTTAGAGCTTTTACTGTTATTAAGCAGGGAAAAAGTAAGTGTCCCAAAGTCAGGTGGGCAAAACACAGTGTCAAGAAAGTCCAGTAGGAGGCACTAAATAGAGGTCTATGTAGGCAATAGTTTCATGGAGTGTGAAAACTATAGTAGGAGCATTTAGCTCATAGAAGGGCTAGACTGAGAATAAAAAAGGGAATGGCCTACTTTAGCAAGAAATGAAGGCAGGAACCTACAGAGATGACTAAACTTACTCAGTCCAGAATGAATTTGACCTTGAATGAATTTTCTTGGAAAAAATGGAACACACCTCTATAAATCCATTGATACTGTGATATTGTTCAAGTATTTGCTAAATAATTGAAATGATTAAATTAAAATATATTTGCTAATAAAATAATCGAATTGTTTTTTAAACCACAAGCATGAGAACAACAGAGGTCACTGGTTTTCTTTTATCATGGTCTGGATTTGGGATTGAAATCATTTTTAATTTGTTATTTCACATGCAGTCAGGACTAGAATTTTTCTTTAGTTTTTTTATTCAGTGTAATACAGGTTTGACGTTAAAAAATAATGATGATGTATGACAGCAGCAAGGATACTTTTGTATGTGACTATATAACCTGTCAAAGAATTTGCATCAGGCCTTTCTGAAGTGCTGTCATTCTCATTCACAATAAAGGCCCTCAAGCCCCTCACTGTCTCACAATAAAGGCTGTCACCCAGTCAGCACAAATTTCATCTGTGTATGAGTCGGCTTTGATACTGCTGATGCATGTCAAACTCCTGTTAAATTCACTGTGGGTCAACTACCTAAATGTTTCTTCTCAATGATTCAGTCTTGGAAGCACAAGGCTCTGAAATACCTAAAGAAGTGTGGCAACCAGCATCCTCTTGATAGACTTGTTAGGAGCCTGATGAATGGGGGTAGGAGTTGAATTTAACACAAATACCAATAAAATTGAAGTAGTGAAAATTCTTATAAGTTTATTTTGTATATTTGCATATTATTCGAAAGATACTTGATTTGTTACTGGCACTTTTCTGGATAAAATGGGATGGTTTTAGAGACTTATTGAAAAGATTCAAATTGTTATTTGTTTATTCATTCGTTCATTCATTCATTCATCCATTTGTTCATCAAACTTCCTTGAGCCGCATGCTTTCCTAAGCATTGAAAATGAAAAGACAACTGAGACTAGGCCTCTGTCCTCCTGGGTCTCACAGACTATTAGAAAAAGAAATTTCATTGAATTTAAAAAATTAGCATTATTCTGTTTTTGAAGTTTTCCTTTTCCTTGATTTTTTAAAACAATTTTCCTGGCCTTGCTGAAAAGGTATAATGGATGAAATGTGGAATACTTTAGGAAGCCTGGAAGAGCAGAAATAGCGAAGATAATGTTTATTCTCTTCCATTCTATTCCTAGACTATATCATGCTATTCCCTTCCACTCCTCCTAAGTCTCCCTATATATATTTTTGAATGAGAGTCAGAGACTGGAGGCTCTATTTGTGTTAGGGTGATGTTTGTTGGCTTTGGATTTTTTTTTTTCCACTAGGAATTGTTGCTCCTCAGTTGCTGGCTTCACCACTTTGATTAGGAGACTCCCTTTACCAGTTACTAACTGTAGGGTCTAAAGCAACGCATCTAAAATTAACTCTTGCCTCCTTGGAACCACAGAATAATTAACAAGAGACATAAAACTACGATCAAGTTTTCCTGACACCTGTGTGTATTTTCACTCTATTGCCCTTTCAATTGTTATATGAGTGTATTTTATTTTATGTATTATAGAATTAGTAATTGTTTATCAGAGAAGATTCCAAAAAAAATAAAGAAGATTAAAACAAAACATTTACCTGCTTCTTCAATACACAGAAGGAATCAGTTGGTATTCTGTAGACTGTTCATCCAGCCATTCTTAAAGCACTTAGAGACACACACGCTTTTCCTTTAAACAAAAGTGTGATTTTGGTAGAAAAATTTTCTAGATGTAGAAATGCATGGTCAAAACCCTGAACATCTTTAAACATTTAAAACATATCACCAAACTGCTCTCCTAAATCAGTGTAGCAATTTGTATTCCCATCAGCACTATGTATAAGTGGTTGCATTTCTGAATTTGCCAAAATGAGATATTATCATTAAAAAAAGTCAATATGATAGGTGAGCTCTTTCAATTTTACAGATTCTTGGTATAATCCTTGGATTTCTGATTGCCTATTGGTTCTCTTTTAGTTAAGATATTCTTAACTATATTCTTAACTAACTATAAGATATTTTTATCTATGATGCTTATCTTCCTGCTTGCCACCCCTTTGTTATCCAGAGTTGTTCTGGGTCCTTGAGATCTGCTTTTGTTGCTGTTGGTAATTGTTTGTCTCTTGGTTTTATCTTATGCATGCAGTAGATTTTTCCCTCACTTGCTCCTTTTTCTACTCAGAAAGAGGCCTTCTTACAGGAAGGCCACCATAGCTAGGATAGACTTCTACTCTATCCTTTCATTAATCTGTTAAAGAGTCAGTATTTAATGCTCACTAACTTGTGCACAACTTTCTAGGAAAGTAAAATCCTGTCCCTGTAATCATTCAGTCGATTGTCCATGGCCTTCCTAATTGGAAAAATGCAGTACAATTATTTTGATCAGGAAAACAGAAACCATTCTAAGTATTTCAGGCTGGATGGGATTCAGTTCAGAGATTTACAAACTCATGTAACTGTTAGGAGGATTAGAGAAGCAAAGGTCAACGACCATATAGAATATATAGGAACCATGTTTGTTTGTTTTTTGTTTGTTTGTTTTTTTGTGGTACGCGGGCCTCTCACTGTTGTGGCCTCTCCCATTGCGCAGCACAGGCTCCGGAAGCGCAGGCTCAGCAGCCATGGCCCACGGGCCCAGCCGCTCCACAGCACGTGGGATCCTCCCGGACTTGGGCACGAACCTGTGTCCCTTGCATCGGCAGGCGGACTCTCAACCACTGCGCCACCAGGGAAGCCCAGGAACCACGTTTTCTATGTAGAATATTTTTATTTGATGATACACTTGATTAGACTAAGGTAATTTCCATAGTGAGTTTCCATCTATTTATTTGTCTGTTTGCATTGTAGATAGTGCTTAGTTCTTTTTATGAGTCACATTTTCTCTTAGAGGCTGTAAGCATTTTTGTTAAAAAACAAAAAAAAAAGCCACTTCACCTCCTGGCACACTAAAGTTGGCCTCTGTGCTGCTATTGCTATTTTCTGACAGGCAACAGCAGTATTATATTTTTTGAAGTTGTCTTCGTGTGCTTTTATGCCGCTCCTCCAGTCCTTGTTTGCTGTCACCCTGATTCAAGTTGCTGAGCCATAGCTCTTGATATCTGGCTTGAGTCCATCCTCCTCTAACATACACCCTCTGATGGTGAGTTGCAGTGAGCAAATCTTCAGTGCCATGAACTGGCTGTGCTCCAGGCCTCAGCTGCTGATAAATCTGCCTTGGCATTTGATGTTAAGTATAGCTCTCAGATGATAACTACGTTTTTTGAAGCGGCATGCAACATTTTGATAGGCTGTTATTATAAACCAGCACCTAAGACTAGAAACAGGAATGGGAAGAAATTTTCCATGTATAGAAGCCCATTAGCAGTGGTTGTCATTTTTTGCACTCATTAATAGAGTCTAAAGATTTTTAACAGAATGTGATCCCCAGATCAAAAAAGACAGGCTAGGGCATAGTCACCCCTTAGGGTGACTTAAATTTGGGGACCTTTGCAAGCAGCACTACCAGGAACCTCAGACAGCCTTTGACCTAGGATGTCCTTAAAAATATGGGTAGTGGTCTATTATGGGTGCCCTTAAGAGAAAGTAGTGCCTGATGCAGACATATAGGAAACAGAGATGCCAGTTGATCCCAGCAGTTATCAACACCCCTCACTTTTATTAACTGCAGGTCAGTGTTTCTGAAAGTGCTCTTCAAACCTTGAGCCTGGAGAGGTACTTCAAAAATGTTTTTTATGGTTAAAGTAATTTGGGAAATGATGTAAGTGTTACCCATACCTGTGAGTCACAATTGACATTTTAAAATTTACGACAAGTCCTGTAGTAACAAAATCTACTTAATTTTGTTTAACCCAACATCCGCCACCCGCGGCCCCCCCCCCTTCATTTTGATTATGGACACTTTTTCTTCTGCAGCATTTTGACAAAAGCAGATTGAAAACTGGGGTTTTTCCCCCTCCCACTGTGCCCTGTGGTCAGTTATTTTATTCTATATGACTATGCCTGAGGGTCTTCAACTTTGTTCTGTGTCATTGGACCCTGTGGCAGTCTAGTGCCTGAACTTCTCAAAACAAATTTTTTCTTGCTGATTTCAACATTTTCTCCTTGTTTTTGACTTTTATACTATAATGTATTTGTCTGTGTTTTCTTGCTTAGAGTTCATTTTGCTCCCTGTATGTGTAGGTTATTATTTTTCAATAAATTTGGGAAGTGTTCAGCCATTATTTCTTTGAATATATTTTCTCTTCTCTCGCCTCTCCTGCTGGTACTTCCATCAATGAGGGTGTTGGTATGCGTAATGGTACCCACATTTCTTTGAGGATCCATTCATTTTTCTTCATTCTATTTTCTCTGTTCTTCATCTTGCATAATCATTACCAATCTATCTTCAAGTTCACTATTTCTTTCCTCTGCTAGTTCAAATCTACTTTTGAGTCCCTACAGTGAATTTTTTATGTCAGTTATTGTGTTTTTCTATTTCATTTGGTTCTTTTTTTCTAATTTCTATCTCTTTATTGATATTCTCTATTTAATGAAACATTGCCATCATCCCTTTCTTTACTTCTTTAGACATTCTTTCCTGTAGTTCTGTGAACATATTTATAATGGCTACTTTGAAATCCTTTTTCTTTTATATCTGACATCTTTCACTTTGACACTCTCACAGGCAGCTTCTGTTGCCAGCTTTTTTTCTGGTGTAATACTTTCCATGATTCATGATTTTGTTGTTGGAAACTGGATATATTTGATACACTGTAGCAAATCTGTGTATGGCTCCAACTGCCCCCCACCCCGCCCCCTGGCCCCCACCCCTTTCATCTTGTTATTCGCTTGTTTATTTGTATAATGACTGCCAGGATTATTTTAATGAAGTCTATTTTCCTCTCCCTCTCTACCCCCACACAGTGTTAAATCTCTGATACTGCACCTCAGGGAAGTGCAGATTGGGTATGCCAGCAGTCATTCTAAGATGACAGTGGTCCCAGTAGTTCACTCTTTTCCCGAACCATACACAGTTGTTAAATTTCACTAGTTGGTGACTGATTGCGCTATTGTTTCCAGCAATGTCCTGGGACATAACTTGCCACAGAAACGAAGCTAATCAAATTGTGGCTCCTTTATAGTTCCTGAGGTCAGTGTTTGGTATTTCCTGACCCTGGTTCTCTACTGCAAATTAGCCAATTTACCATCTAGGTTGTATTTTCATTAGATCCACACATCTCTTCCCAACTGCCTTTCATCACGACCTCTACTCTTCTTGAGAGTCCTTTTAGGCTTAAACTCCTTCATGTTCTGTCTCAGATGACGTTTGTTCCTTTGGGAATAGGAGATTTTTAAAAAAAATTCATTTAATTATACAGTCTGCTTCTCCCCACAGGCAAAATCTCTGAATTAGGGCTCTGGAAGTTGGCTTGAGACAATGGCAAGCTTCTCTCTGAGTGACATCCCGGCTCTAGGAGCTAAGTACTCAGTGGAGGGGCGTCAGCATCCTGAGGTTCTCTTGGTTTTCCTGGTAAGGAGCCATTACCTCATGAGTAGGGGAAAGGGCTAATGGGGTCCCGAATTTTCAGTGTGCCATACCAAAGGCAGAGCCAACATTCCATGAGTAGGGTTTGGACAGGAAAAAGAGAACCCTCACCTCTTAATAGTACTTGCCTGGGGCTGAACATCAGCAGCAGGCAGCTGGGGACAGGAGGAGAAACACTGAAGTCCCAGCCTTCTGGCCAGGAGCTGGGGAGAGAGGGAGTCCTGTGTTCTTGACTACAGCAGTCTGGATGGAGTCTCCACCTTGCTGAGCTGGGAGAAGAGAGGGAAGGAACAGTCTCAATTCAAATACCACAGACTCTCATCTTTTTTAGTTGAATTTTCATAGATTTTATTGAATTGATATTTTTAAAAAAAATTTTGTTTGTACTTAGGATTATTTCCAGAGTCTATGAATGATTGTTTTCCAAAAATAATTTTCACCAGTTTCATTGGGGAGCAGGTTAACAAAGCTACTCCTGTTGTCACAGAATAATTTTTAAATGCATAAAGTAAAACATATAGGATTACAAATAGAATTTGTAATTCTGTGTCTATAGAATAATTTTTAAATGTATAAAGTGAAACATATAGGATTGCAAAGGAAATAAATTATATTTAAATGTAGTCATAAAAAGATTTAAAAATTGTGGGTTTTATAATAATAATTGTTACCTGAAAACTGGGTTCATCTCTTGGTGGGTGTTGAGCTAAAAGACACAGCCAAGCCAAAGATCAGGAGAAGAAAGGATTTGTTTCTTGCAGCAAGTCTGGAGAACACCAGCAGTGTCTCCTGGAACAGCTAAACTGGGGAAGTTTTAAGCCAAGGGTACATGCATATTCACATATGAGCTGGGCTGGTATATGCATACTCATGAAGGGGCTTCAGCAGAGGAGAATTCAGCATAGAACTGGAGCAAAGGTTGCCAGAGTCCAAACTTTAGTTGGTTGAAGTCACGAGGGCCAGAAAAGGTCAGCACCATCATTCCTCAGGTTCCCACTGACCAGTCTGAGGTCTTAGCTGGTAGTCTCCATCCTCCACCTGGGTGAGGACCTTAGTCACTACAGAACTCAAAGATACGTATCAGAATCTTATGTATGTCCCTCGAGGAGGAACTAGGACTTTATTTTATCTCTGAACTATTGTTTCATGACTGCTTTTCCTTTGTTCCTGCACTCCTTTTTTCCCTTACGATCATTAATTACTGAGACCTGTTCAGGGGCAAGTGTTGTGGCCAGGCTTAGATCACGAAATGGCTTATGTCTAAAATGGCTTCTCATGTCAAGAAAGCCATCCCTGGTTCTCTTTCTCTAGAGACCCCCTACTCTATCAGCATACATAACTACCCTACTTTAAGGTAGATAAGAACGTAAATGAATCACAGATTTTAGAATATCTGCAACTACCATATTGTGATATGGAAATATCTATGATTTCTATTGGTGACAAAGTCATAAGGACTTTAATACCATTGTGGTTCATTGCCTCATAATTTCAGGAAATGATAAATTTCATTTAGAGTTCAGTGAAAATAAAAATGTTACTTTTTCCAATCAACATTCACTGATCCCCTGAATTTTATCCACAGTTCCCTTGGGGGTCTGTGTATCCAGGTGAAGATTGCACTTAAGTATCTGGACAATAACAAAATCTAGAGAAGGTCCTTGAACAAATCGTGTGTACCATGACCTAGGAATTGCTCTGATTCTTCTTTTCAATGGCAAATGAAATGACCCATAGGAATTTTGAAGTCCTTTGAAGTTTTGCATAAACTTTTCCTAGAAAGCCATTATCTTTATCTGTCACCAACCTTGTCACTTCTCTGCATCCTCTGTTTGGAGTAACCTTGGAAACGGTGGCACAAGCATGGGCAGGGAATTTTAATAAAAGGTACATCATATTGTAACAAGAAAGCTATTGGTGATTTTTAAAAAATACTGAGTCTGGAATGTGCAAATCTGGGAGCTAAACTGTCAATATCAGGCAATACAAACGCCAAGAGATTTAAAGTTAAGAAAAAGTATTTAAATAATCGCCTACTAAAATTTTAGTCTCTGTAAAAAACATCTTTGTGAAAACATAATACCCCTTTTAGAAACTATAATTCACTTACATAATCCCTTTAAAAGGGAATATTGTCCAAGTCTTACATGATGGAGAGAAAATTATTCTTTAGTTATTGCTCAGTTCAGTTTTTTATTTAAATCAATTCATTGCTTCTACCACTAAATATAACTATTTCTAAGATACAAAGTTGCCTCTAGAATTACTTCCTCCAGGTTTTATGTAACAGCATGTTGTGTAGGAGGCTTAGTTCATGCTGTTTGTTTATATCACCCTAAACAATGATCTGTTATTTTTAAGAGCCAGTATTAAATATTTGGAAATATAAAGCTATATAAATTATGAATTATATAAATTATACATATGCAATTTTACTTTTCCCACCATAGTCATCAAATATGTCATTAAGAAATTAACAATATGTTATGAAATAAAGCAAAACTCTTATGCTATTTTACTGTTGCTCCTTAAAGCATTTTGGTTGGATATAATGGAATTTTCTTTCTTTCTTTCTTTTTCTTTCTTTCTTTCTTTCTTTCTTTCTTTCTTTCTTTCTTTCTTTCTTCCTTCCTTCCTTCCTTCCTTCCTTCCTTCTCCCTTCCTTCCTTCCTTCCTTCCTTCCTTCCTTCCTTCCTTTCTCTCAGCATTGTTAAATATTAGAAAGAAGGAAGATATATTTTTCTTTAAAGGTCATTAAAAACCTCTTCTATCCTAGGTGATTTGAGAGTCCCCCTCTTAATGAAGGTAGTGAGTTGTACTAGATCACTTTTCGGTGCCTTGCATGGCCAGTTAATTTATGATTCTAGGTCCTGATGTGCAAAAGCAGTTTGGTATGCTGATGTGCAAATGATCTGGCTTGAATGAATTATAGCAAAGCATTCTCCACGTTTTAGTATTTTTTTCTCTTATAAAAAGGGATTCGTTTTCAGAGAGAGAATGAGGGACAATTATTAGTGTTTGCCCAATATTTCATGAAATGAAAAGAAATTGAAAAAGCAATTTCATACTTACTGTTGAAAATTGATCTGGTAGTATTGACATGTTATTTTGTCTTTCCCTCTATTATGGAGCTTTGTTTCTTCAACAGCATTCAAAGTTACCAAAAGAGTAATTTTGGTGTTAGGACTAGAGAAACGCATCTGTTCTTCTGGGACCAGAACTCTAAGGTGATTAGCGCTCCGGGGATGTATGAAACCAGTGTAATGTTTTGCCTTTGCATGAGAAATCACCTTCTTCTTCAAAACCTGAAAATCCCTACAGAGTTATGACTAACCTAGCCCACTGCGGGTATGGAGGGCTGTGGAGAAGATGGTATCACACTGGGAAAGAGATAATTGTGAAGGCCAGCAAAGTTTTAGAAGACAGACTGCTTGGGTGGAAAGAGAAACATTAAACAGAAATACAATGTAAATACAATAAAGGTATCTCTGGATAAATTGAAGAGTAAAATCATAATAGGCTAATGGCTCAAGACTCAGGAACAGACTGAAAATTGGGGGATGATACATTCTGATCCTGGCACTGTGATTAGCTCACCATGTGTGCCTGTATAGGCAAATCACTTCACACCTGAGATTCAGTTGCTGCATCTGAATGAGTTCAGAGGTGACAGCATACCTAATGGGCATAGGCATATTTGCTTTCGTCTTATGGAGTCTCTCACTTAATTGGGACATCAGGAGAAACACCATTACTTCCTTACAGCTTTCTGTGTTCATTGCTACTACCTCCCCCAATCTCATTCACATTTGAAATTTTAGGAACTGAAACTAGAGGCATCTTACATAATTATTATTCTGTTGAAATCTATTCACCTGGATAAGTTGGAATAGAAAACATTGCCACCTTCAATCACTTTGACCTCACCCAAAACTGCTGGACATCAAGATAGACTCTATCTCCAGACCCTCCAAGAGACAGGTTCTCACCATGTGGCTACTTTGGGGACCAAGTCGATTCCTGGCAGGTACAGTGATGCCTTTATTCCTCTTTTTCTCAAATTCTTAAAATACAGCTTCCAACTGGTACCATAGAACAACCTGGAAACTCATGTGTATTTGAAATACGAACATCCATACCCTGTCTTCTTTATTCTCACAGGGCCAGAAATACTTGGCAAAAGCAAACCCCCCAAACCAGCCAAACAAGCAAAGAAGGCCGTGGGGGTAGTATGGGGACGATGAATATTCTCTTGAGTTTTATCTATAGCTTCTATGCTATGTGACTTTCTTCCCCTTTCTGCTCATCAAAGATTTCTTAGATTTTCCAGCTTTTTCTTCTTGAGTCAGGATTAATTTTTCTTTAACTTTAAAGCTTTAACTTTCAAGCTTATTTATTTATTATTTAAAATACTATTTAAGATCACACAAATTTTTTGTTTGTTTGTTTGTTTGTTTTGTTTTTGTGGTACACGGGCCTCTCACTGTTGTGGCCTCTCCCGTTGCGGAGCACAGGCTCCGGGCGCACAGGCTCAGCGGCCATGGCTCACGGGCCCAGCCACTCTGCGGCATGTGGGATCTTCCCGGACTGGGGCACGAACCTGTGTCCCCTGCATCAGCACGTGGACTCTCAACCACTGCGCCACCAGGGGAGACCCACACAAATTTTTTGAATGGGTATTTCAAAGCTGAAAACAGAACACTCCTGATATAGGGACATAACTCTCAGATTACCTGTGTTCTACTTTGGAAAGAATATATACTGCCTATATAGGTTAGTATTTATTTTCTATATCAAAAATTTTATAACGTGACTTTTTAAACTCTTCAAATAAACCACTAGGGATAATGAGATAATAAACCACTATTTTCACCCACATTTAGCCCTTCATCCTATTCCTGATCCTACACACATCCTCCAGGACCTTGCTATACCAATTTCATTTTCCCTCATACCATTTTTAAACCTTTTCTTGAACCTTAAAATATTTGTATTGTGTCTTCAGTGTGTTGGGCAGTGGGTTAGTTGCTGGGAAAACAACAGTGAATAAGACACAGCATCTGCCCTTGATTAACTTACAGTCTAGCATGGAGGAATGAGCAGTAAACAGGCATCACAAGACAGAGAAATGGGTACTTTGAGAGTTTGTGACATTAGCACAAAGAGAAGAGCCCTAATTCTTCCCCTATGTAAAAAGAATGCTCAGGATTCCCTTATCCTAAGTAACCCCATTCCACTCTCCTACTGGTCACCTTTTTCCACCAGATTTTCCCATAGGACATTAGTTCTTTCTCCTGTTTTACAGTTTAATTTATTATCTCTACCATTCAGGCTTCTGTCCTTACCCATCCCACTGGTACTGATATTTGACATTGAAGAACATTTTCTAAAGGCCAGATCCAGGTCTTTTTCTTAATCTTATTTCCTCTTGACTTAATGAAGCACTCATCATTGCTGACTGCCCCAAGCTCACTGACTGGATCCTTGAACAGCTGCCTAATGTGTTTTACATTTGTCTTTGTCCCTATTCACTCCCAAGATGTTAATCATCGTCTCTAGCTCCAGTTCCTCTCCTGAGTGCCATCTTTCATTCTCAACTGTGCACTTCTCCCTAGATATTCTGCCAAAACTTAAATTCATGGGTATAAGTACTAACTCCATATTCAAACACCAAAAAGCGTATCTTTGATATAATACAGTTTCTCTTTTAAAAAAATCTTTAATGGCTCCTTGTTGCCTTCTAAATTATATACAAGGTCTCCAGTATGACATTCAAGGCTCTATATATCCTCAAGCCATATTTCCAACTTCTTCTTTGTTACTTTTCCACACATACTCTATCATGAAGACCAAGTTAAGAGATTGCTGCATTTTAAATAGTCCCATATTTTTCTGCTTCCAATTTTTTGCTCATTCTTTTTCTTGAACTGGAATTCTATCTACTTCCATATCCTTCTGTCAATGTGCTGGTACTCTCTGCAAGG
This sequence comes from Orcinus orca, assembly GCF_937001465.1. NCBI lineage: Eukaryota > Metazoa > Chordata > Mammalia > Artiodactyla > Delphinidae > Orcinus > Orcinus orca. Next base: position 70,813,758 of record NC_064565.1, read on the forward strand.
CCCTCACAATAGGCACGTACTCAATGATGTTTCCCTATGCCCCCCAAAGAGATATCATCTTTTCTTTTTAGAATGCTGTAGCATATTACTTTCCCCCATCATCATCCTCTATCATATTTATATATTTATAATGTGCTTTTCTAATATACTACATAATATTTTTGAGGGCTGTACCTAGCATCTTGCTGTGGACATAGGCCTTAAAAAATATTTGTTGAGTTGCGCTTAACTCCTCAAATCATCATCTTTTCTTGACTTGCCTATTTCTGAGGTATATTTGTCCCAATAACTTGTATATAGATATAAAAATATGTGCAATAAATTTGAGGATTATCTAAATTTGTGACTGATAACATGTTGAATGACAAAATAAAGAGCCAAAAAAGAAGAGAGCGGTTAAAAAAAAAAAGCAGGATTAATTATAACATTGATCTAATAGAAACCGTTGGCCCAGAAATGGATGGAGGGGAAATGGATGGGCAGTAGCCTATGTAGAAAGGATACTTAAGGATTTGACCCTGTGGTGAAATCGGAATGAGTCAACAGTCAACAGCAAGTTGTTCAGCTTTATCATTTATTAGGAGTCAGAGGTGGGGAAGTCACTTAATTTCTTAGAGTATTTACTCTTTCAACTATTAAACATTATTAGGCACTAGAACTATGCACCAGACATTTCCAAGTGCTGGAGTTAGAACTGTGAAAAAGAGTACATGGTCTCTGTCCTTATGGACTAAAACATTAGTGAAATAATATTTGTCTCACATTATAGTAAAATAATACTACTGATCTCAAAAAGTTACAGTGCAGAAGATTAAATCAGAGAAGGACAAGAAAATTAAGAGTAGAGAAATAGGGACTTCCCTGGTGGTCCAGTGGGTAAGACTTGGCACTCCCAATGCAGGGTGCCCGGGTCTGATCCCTGGTCAGGGAACTAGATCCCGCACACATGCCACAACTAAGAGTCCACATGCCACAACTAAGAAGTACGCATGCCGCAACTAAAAAAATATCCCGCATGCCGCAGCTAAGACCCTGTGCAGCCAAAATAACTTAAATAAATAAATATTTTTTAAAAAGAGTAGAGAAATAAATACTATGTGAGAGATTTAAAAATACAAGTAATAATGTGGATAAAACTGTCTAATGTATTACTTGGGTATGTTATTGATATGCTTTCACTCCTGATGTTATTTCACTTTCACCATAATGCATCAGGGTGTGAATTCATTTATTATGCTTGGTACTAGCAGTGCATTTTTGATCTGAAGATACATGTACTGCTTCACTTTTGAAAATTTCTTAGTTATTGCTTCATCAAATATTTCTGCTCCTATGGCCTACTCTCTTTTCTCCTGGAACTCCTCTTATGTGTATACTGGAGATTCTCAATGTATCTTCCACATTTCTTTTTTTTTTTTTAAAGTGGTTGAATTTATTGTATGTAAATTATACCTAAATACAGCAGTTATGAAATAGGTATCATGGCCGAGACTAGTACTTGTTTTTCTGTATTTCTTGACTGTTCTTTCTTTTAAAAAATTCCTTTGTCCCTTTATGCAGCATTCTGGGCAATTTCCCCAGTGTTTGAGTCTAAACGCTTTTGTCTTTTTTTTTGCGGTGCGCGAGCCTCTCACTGTTGTGGCCTCTCCCGTTGCGGAGCACAGGCTTCGGATGCGCAGGCTCAGCGGCCATGGCGCACGGGCCGAGCCACTCCGCGGCATGTGGGATCCTCCCGGATCGGGGCACGAACCCGCTTCCCCTGCATTGGCAGGCAGACTCTCAACCACTGCGCCACCAGGGAAGCCCGCTGTTGCCTTTTTGTTTTATAATTTCTTCTGCACTTTTTTCAGGCAAGTTTTTCTTTAATACATCTCCTTATTTTTTTTTTTCAACATCTTTATTGGAGTATAATTGCTTTACAATGGTGTGTCAGTTTCTGCTTTATAACAAAGTGAATCAGCTATACATATACATATATCCCCATATCTCCTCCCTCTTGCATCTCCCTCCCTCCATCCCTATCCCACCCCTCAAGGTGGTCACAAAGCACCGAGGTGATTTCCCTGTGCTATGCAGGTGCTTCCCACTAGCTATCTATTTTGCATTTGGTAGTGTATATATGTCCATGCAACTCTCTCACTCCATCCCAGCTTAACCTCCCCCCTCCCCGTGTTCTCAAGTCCATTCTCTACGTCTGCGTCTTTATTCCTGTCCTGCCCCTAGGTTCTTCAGACCCATTTTGTTTTTTTTAGATTCCATATATATTTGTTAGCATACAGTATTTGTTTTTCTCTTTCTGACTTACTTCACTCTGTGTGACAGACTCTAGGTCCATCCAACTCATTACAAATAATTCAATTTTGTTTCATTTTATGGCTGAGTAATATTCCTTGTATATATGTGCCACATCTTCTTTATCCATTCATCTGTTAATGGACATTTAGGTTGCTTCCATGTCCAGTGTATTGTAAATAGAGCTGCAATGAACATTGTGGTACATGACTCTTTTTGAATTATGGTTTCCTCAGGGTATATGCCCAGTATTGGGATTGCTGGGTCATACGGTAGTTCTAATTTTAGTTTTTTAAGGAACCTCCATACTGTTCTGCATAGTGGCTGTATCAATTTACATTCCCACCAACAGTGCAAGAGGGTTCCCTTTGGTCCACACGCTCTCCAGCATTTATTGTCTGTAGATTTTTTTTTTGCGGTACGTGGGCCTCTCACTGTTGTGGCATCTCCCGTTGCGGAGCACAGGCTCTGGATGCGCAGGCTCAGCGGCCATGTCTCACGGGCCTAGCCGCTCCATTGCATGTGGGATCTTCCCGGACCGGGGCACAAACCCGTGTCCGCTGCAACGGTAGGGGGACTCGCAACCACTGCGCCACCAGGGAAGCCCCTGTCTGTAGATTTTTTGAAGATGGTCATTCTGACTGGTGTGAGGTGATATCTTATTGTGGTTTTGATTTGCATTTCTCTAATGATTAGTGATGTTGAGCATCCTTTCATGTGTTTGTTGGCGATCTGTATATCTTCTTTGGAGAAATGTCTATTTAGGTCTTCTGCCCATTTTTGGATTGGGTTGTTTGTTTTTTCATATTGAGCTGCATGAGCTGCTTGTAAATTTTGGAGTTTAATCCTTTGTCAGTTGCTTCATTTGCAAATATTTTCTCCCATTTTGAGGGTTGTCTTTTTGTCTTGTTTATGGTTTCCTTTGCTATGTAAAAGCTTTTAAGTTTCATTAGGTCCCATTTATTTTTGTTTTTATTTTCATTTCTCTAGGAGGTGGGTCAAAAAGGATCTTGCTGTGATTTATGTCATAGAGTCTTCTGCCTATGTTTTCTTTTAAGAGTTTTATAGTGTCTGGCCTAACATTTAGGTCTTTAATCCATTTTGAGTTTATTTTTCTGTATGGTGTTTGGGAGTGTTCTAATTTCATTCTTTTATATGTAGGTGCCCAGTTTTCCCAGCACCACTTATTGAAGAGGCTGTCTTTTCTCCATTGTATATTCTTGCCTCCTTTATCAAAAATAAGGTGACCATATATGCATGAGTTTATCTCTGGGCTTTCTATCTTGTTGCATTGATCTATATTTCTGTTTTTGTGCCAGTTCCTTACTGTCTTGATTACTGTAGGTTTGTAGTATAGTCTGAAGTCCAGAGCGTGATTCCTCCAGTTCCATTTTTCTTTCTCAAGATTGCTTTGGCTATTCGGGGTCTTTTGTGTTTCCATAGAAATTGTGAAATTTTTTGTTCTAGTTCTGTGAAAAATGTCATTGGTAGTTTGATAGGGATTTCACAGAATCTGTAGATTGCTTTGGGTTGTATAGTCATTTTCACAATGTTGATTCTTCCAATCCAAGAACATGGTATGCCTCTCCATCTGTTTGTATCATCTTTAATTTCTATCATCAGTGTCTTATAGTTTTCTGCACAGAGGTCTTTGTCTCCTTAGGTAGGTTTATTTCTAGGTATTTTATTCTTTTTGTTGCAGTGGTAAATGGGAGTGTTTCCTTAATTTCTGTTTCAGATTTTTCTTCATTAGTGTACAGGAATGCCAAAGATTTCTGTGCATTAATTTTCTATCCTGCCACTTTACCAAATTCATTGATTAGCTTTAATAGTTTTATGGTAACATCTTTAGGATTCTCTATGTATAGTATCGTGTCATCTGCAAACAGTGACAGCTTCACCTCTTCTTTTCTGATTTGGATTCCTTTTATTTCTTTTTATTCTCTGATTGCTATGGCTAAAACGTCCAAAACTATGTTGAATAATAGTGGTGAGAGAGGGCAACCTTGTTTTGTTCCTGATCTTAGTGGAAATGGTTTCAGTTTCACCATTGAGAGTGATGTGGACTGTGGGCTTGTCATATATGGCCTTTATTATGTTGAGGTAAGTTCCCTGTATGCCTACTTTCTGGAGGGATTTTTATCATAAATGGGTGTTGAATTTTGTCAAAAGCTTTTTCTGCATCTATTGAGATGATCATATGGTTTTTATCCTTCAATTTGTTAATATGGTTTATCACATCGATTGATTTACATATACTGAAGAATCCTGGCATTCTTGGGATAAACCCCACTTGATCGTGGTGTATGATCCTTTTAATGTGCTGTTGGATTCTGTTTGCTACTATTTTACTGAGGATTTCTTCATCTATGTTCATCAGTGTTATTGACCTGTAGTTTTCTTTTTTTGTGACATCTTTGTCTGTTTTTGGTATCAGGGTGATTGTAGCCTTGTAGAATGAGTTTGGGAGTGTTCCTCCCTCTGCTATATTTTGGAAGATTTTGAGAAGGATAGGTGCTAGCTCTTCTGTAAATGTTTGATAGAATTCACCTGTGAAGCCATCTGGTCCTGGGCTTTTGTTTGTTGGAAGATTTTTAATCACAGTTTCAGTGCGTGTGATTGGTCTGTTTATATTTTCTATTTCTTCCTGGTTCAGTCTCAGAAGGTTTTGCTTTTCTAAGAATTTGTCCATTTCTTCCAGGTTGTCCATTTTATTGGCATATAGTTGCTTGTAGTAATCTCTCATGATCCTTTGTATTTCTTCAGTGTCAGTTGTTACTTCTCCTTTTTCATTTCTAATTCTATTGATTTGAGTCTTCTCCCCTTTTTTCTTGATGAATCTGGCTAATGGTTTATGAATTTTGTTTATCTTCTCAAAGAACCAGCTTTTAGTTTTACTGATCTTTCCTATTGTTTCCTTTATTTCTTTTTCATTTATTTCTGATCTGATCTTTATGATTTCTTTCCTTCTGCTAACTTGGGGGTTTTTGTGTTCTTCTTTCTCTAATTGCTTTAGGTGTAAGGTTTAGGTTGTTTATTTCAGATGTTTCTTGTTTCTTGAGGTAGGATTGTATTGCTATAAACTTACCTCTTAGAACTGCTTTTTCTGCATCTCATAGGTTTTGGGTAATCGTGTTTCCTTTGTCATTTGTTTCTAGGTATTTTTTGATTTCCTCTTTGATTTCTTCAGTGATCTCTTGGTTATTTAGTATTGTAGTGTTTAGCCTCCATGTGTTCGTATTTTTAACAGAATTTTTTTCTGTAATTGATATCTAGTCTCATAGCCTTGTGGTTGGAAAAGATACTTGATACTATTTCAATTTTCTTAAATTTACCAAGGCTTGATTTGTGACTCAATACATGATCTATCCTGGAGAATGTTCCATGAGCACTTGAGAAGGAAGTGTATTCTGTTGTTTTTGGATAGAATGTCCTATAAATATCAATTAAGTCCATCTTGTTTAGTGTGCCATTTAAAGCTTATGTTTCCTTATTTATTTTCATTTTCGATGAACTGTGCATGGATGAAAGTGGGGTGTTAAAGTTCCCTACTATGATTGTGTTACTGTCAATTTCCCCTTTTATGGGTGTTAGCATTTGCCTTATGTATTGAGGTGCTCTTAAGTTTGGAGCATAAATACTTACAATTGTTATATCTTATCTTGGAATCATCCCTGGATCATGTGTACTGTCCTTCTTTGTCTCTTCTAATAGTCTTTAATTAAATTAAATTTAATTAATTAATTAATTTTTTTGCGGTACGCGGGCCTCTTACTGTTGTGGCCTCTCCCGTTGCGGAGCACAGGCTCCGGACGCGCAGGCTCAGCAGCCATGACTCACGGACCTAGCCACTCCGCGGCATGTGGGATCTTCCCGGATCGGAGCACGAACCCATGTCCCCTGCATCGGCAGGCGGACTCTCAACCACTGCGCCACCAGGGAAGCCCATAGTCTTTATTTTAAAGTCTATTTTGTCTGATGCGAGAATTGCTACTCCAGCTTTCTTTTGTTTTCCATTTTCATGAAATATATTTTCCCGTCCCCTCACTTTCCGTCTGTATGTGTCCCTAGGTCTGAAGTGGGTCTCTTGTAGACAGCATATATAGGGGTCTTGTTTTTGTATCCATTCAGCCAGTCTATGTCTTTTGTTTGGAGCATTTAATCCATTTACATTTAAAGTAGTTATCACTATGTATATTCCTATTACCATTTTCTTAATTGTTTGGGGTTTGTTATTGTAGGTCTTTTCCTTCTCTTGTGTTTCCTGCCTAGAGAAGTTCCTTGGTGGTGCTGAATTCTCTTAGCTTTTGCTTGTCTGTAAAGGTTTTAATTTCTCTGTCGAATCTGAATGAGATCCTTGCTGGGTAGAGTCATCTTGGTTGTAGGTTTTTCCCTTCATCACTTTAAATATGTCCTGCTACTCCCTTCTGGCTTGCAGAGTTTCTGCTGAAAGATCAGCTGTTAACCTTATGGGGATTCCATTGTATGTTACTTTTTGTTTTTCCCTTGCTGTTTTTAATATTTTTTCTTTATATTTAATTTTTGATAGATTTTTAGTATGTGTCTTGGCGTGTTTCTCCTTGGATTTATCCTGTATGGGACTCTGTGTGCTTCCCGCACTTGATTAACTATTTCCTTTCCCATATTAGGGAAGTTTTCAACTATTATCTCTTCAAATATTCTCGTAGTCCCTTTCTATTTCTCTTCTTCTTCTGGGATCCCTATAATTCAAATGTTGGTGCATTTAATGTTGTCCCAGAGGTCTCTATGAATGTCCTCAATTCTTTTCATTCCTTTTTCTTTATTCTTCTCTGAGGTAGTTATTTCCACTATTTTATTTTCCAGGTCACTTATCCATTCTTCTGCCTCAGTTATTCTGCTATTGATGCCTTCTAGAGAATTTTTTATTTCATTTATTGTGTTGTTCATCATTGTTTGTTTGCTCTTTAGTTCTTCTAGGTCCTTGTGAAACACTTCTTGTATTTTCTCTATTCTATTTCCAAGATTTTGGATCAGCTTTACTATGATTACTCTGAATTCTTTTTCAGGTAGTCTGCCTATTTCCTCTTGATTTGTTTGGTCTGGTGGGTTTTTACCTTGCTCCTTCATCTGCTGTGTATTTCTCTGTCTTCTCACTTTGCTTAACTTACTGTGTTTGGGGTCTCCTTTTTCGCAGGCTGAAGGTTTGTAGTTCCCTTTTTTTTTGGTGTCTGCCCCCAGTGGCTGATGTTGGTTCTGGGTTGTGTAGTCTTCCTGGTGGAGGGGACTGGTGGTGGTTGAGGTTGGATCTTGTCTTTCTGGTGGGAAGGGCCGTGTCTGGTGGCGTGTTTTGGAGTGTCTGTGACCTTATTATGATTCTAGGGAGCCTCTCTGCTAATGGGCAGCCTCTCTCCTAATTGTTTGGCATAGGGTGCCCAGCACTGTAGCTTGCTGTTCGTTGAGTGGAACTGGGTCTTAGCATTGAGAATGAGATCTCTGGGAGAGCTTTCGGCATTTGATATTATGTGGCGCCAGGAGGTCTCTGGTGAACCAGTGTCCTGAACTCGGCTCTCCCACCTCAGAGGCACAGGCCTGACATCCGGCCAGACCACCAAGACCATGTCAGCCACACAGCTCAGAATAAAAGGGAGAAAAAAATAAAGAAAGAAAGAAAGAGAAAAATAAAATAAAATAAAGTCATTAAAATAATAAATTAAAAAATTACTAAAAATAAAAAATTAAAAAGTAATAAAAAAAGAAAGAAAAAAGAAAGAAAGAAAGAAAGAATGAAGAGCGCAACCAAACCAAAAAAACAAATCCACCAATGATAACAAGCACTAATAAGTATAGTAAAAAAACAAAAAAAAAAAAACCCCAAAATCCCAGACAGAACGCTAGGACAAATGGTAGAAGCAAAGTTATACAGACAAAATCATACAAAGAAGTATACACATATACACTCATACAAAGAAAAAGGAAAAAAATATATATCTATATATTAAAAAAAAAGGAAGAGAGCAACCAAATCAATAAGCAAATCTACCAATGACAATAAACTCTAAATACTAAACTAGGATAAACATAAAACCAGAAGCACATTAGATGCATAAAGCAAATCGCAAGTCTACAGTTGCTCCCCAAGTCAACTGCCTCAATTTTGGGGTGATTAGTTGTCTGTTCAGGTATTCCAGAGTTTCAGGGTACATCAAGTTGATTGTGGAGATTTAATCCGCTGCTCCTGTTGCTGCTGGGAGAGATTTCCCTTTCTCTTTGTTTGCACAACTCCTGGGCTTTGGCTTTGGATTTGGCCCCGCCTCTGTGTGTAGGTCACCTGAGGGCAACTGTTACCCCCCCAGACAGGACGGGGTTAAAGTAGCAGCTGATTAGGGGGCTCTGGCTCACTCAAGCCTGGGGGGAGGGCGAGGTGCAGAATGTGGGGCAAGCCTGCATCGGCAGAGGCCGGTGAGTTATTGCAACAGCCTGAGGTGTGCCGTGTGTTCTCCCGGGGAAGTTGTCCCTGGATCACGGGACCCTGGCAGTGGCGGGCTGCACAGGTTCCTAGGAGGGGAGGTGTGCATAGTGACCTGTGCTCGCACACAGGCTTCTTGGTGGCTGCAGCAGCAGCCTTAGCATTTCATGCCCATCTCTGGTGTCTTTGCTGATAGCCGCGGCTCGCACCCGTCTCTGGTGCTCTTTTAGGCAGTGCTCTGAATCCCCTCTCCTTGCCCACAGGGAAACAATGGTCTCTTGCCTCTTACGAAGGTCCAGGCTTTTTCCCGGACTCCTTCCCGGCTAGCAGTGTTGCACTAGCCCACTTCAGGCTGTGTTCACGCAGTCAACCCCAATCCTCTCCCTGGGATCTGACTTCCGAAGCCTGAGCCTCAGCTCCCAGCCCCCACCTGCCCTGGCAGGTGAGCAGAGAAACCTCTCAGGCTGATGAGTGCTGGTAGGCACCGATCCTCGGTGCGGGAATCTCTCTGCCTTGCCCTCTGCACCCCTGTTGCTGCTGTCTCCTCCGTGGCTCCGAAGCTTCCCCCTGCCACTCCCCATCGTCTCCGCCAGCGAAGGGGCTTCCTAGTGTGTGGAAACTTTTCCTCTTTCACAGCTCCCTCCCAGGGGTGCAGGTCCCGTCCCTATTCTTTTGTCTCTGTTTTTTCTTTTACTCTACCCAGGTACTTGGGGAGTTTCTTGCCTTTTGGGAAGTGAGGTCTTCAGCGTTCAGTAGGTGTTCTGTAGGAGTTGTTCCACATGTGGATGTATTTCTGATGTATTTGTGGGGAAGAAGGTGATCTCCACTTCTTACTCCTCTGCCATCTTGAAGATCTCCCTAATAACATCTCTTTCAACAACCTAAACATACTTATTTGAAAGTCTTTGCTATAGTACACCTTGACTGTATACAATTAAAAAATAGGGGTTCCCTGGTGGCGCAGTGGTTGAGAGTCTGCCTGTCGATGTAGGGGACACGGGTTCGTGCCCTGGTCCAGCAAGATCCCACATGCCGCAGAGTGGCTGGGCCTGTGAGCCATGGCCGCTGAGCCTGCGCCTCCGGAGCCTGTGCTCCGCAACTGGAGAGGCCACAGCAGTGAGAGGCCCGCGTACTGCAAAATAAATAAATAAATAAAAAGTTTTTGCCACAGTATTTCATAAAATTAATTTTGAGTGAATTTATCACTTGATTTTTGAGTTTTTTTCTGGCACTGTGCATCTGCATGGGATTCCAGAATTTTGTTTAGAGAGATCAGTTTTTTTTTTTAATATAGGCATAAAGATATATGTCTTTGTTTCTTCCGATATAAAGTCATTATAAAAAAAAGTATAAAAGGAATATGTAATAGAAAGCAAAATTTCTAGAAATAACCACTGGTGCTAGCTTGGTTATACTTCTCTAGATGTTTTTCCCGCTCTCTGGCTAATAACATGCAATAAAGTTGCAAAAGCGAATGGTAAGATCAGCTTTTGTGGGAGATTTTTGCATTTGTTTTTTTCCTGCTCTCTACTTCTGGATCATCCCTCATAGTCTTATTTTTGCATTTGTTTCCTACCAGCTCTCTGGTGTCCCGTCCCAGATCCAAGTCTCATAATGGAACTGATTGTCACTATCTAGTAGCAATAGTGCACATCCATCCACTTATCCTAGAGAGGCTTGGCTTGACTTTGATGAGGCTGTGCTGTTCTTCTCTTGCCTCACTTGGTCCAGAGCTTCTTATAAAACTAGACCTGCCTCAAGAACAAGTTGTGGGAGTTACAACACTCCAGCCTTTGACTTCCAGCAATGACTCTGACTTTGTCACATCTCCTCTCTAGGGGAACATTAGTCCTTATTATCCTGTAGGAGCAACACTCTGAGCCACTAGTGGCTGCTTCTGAGTCAAGAGTAGAGCAGGCCTATGATTGTACCTGCACACACTGTCTTCAGTTTTCATTCTTTTTTAGTTCACAAAGATGTTAAATATTTTTGTAAACTTTCTTTTGCCTTTGAGTTTGAATAATTTTTTCCACGTACATTCAACATGCATGATCACTTTCAGAATACCAGAATTAGTTTAAAACCAGAAATAAAACAAGGCAGCTGATGTCCAGCTATACTGGCAGTCACCTAGAGAGAAAGCAGTGAAAAGTATCTCTATTAGTACAAATACTACAGCTTGAAATTCTTATGTACCTATCACTGTAAACCTCTAACCAACAGCAAGGTTGACTGGCCCTGATTTTTTCCAAACATCTTCGTTTGACTTCTTCTTTGGAGCCCTCTCTTTGAGTTTTTATTGAAAACTCATGTTTTTTAAAGCTTAATATAATACATATAAAAATACTGAGAAATGGGGTGGGGGGGGAAATAAGAGCAAGATCACAGGATGATTTATCTCAACCCCACAATGCCTAGAGACAAATATACACCCTCAGTCTTACCAGAGAGGCCATGATAAATGGTTCAATCCATATCATATTATTGATTCATTAAGTATACTTCAAAAATCTCTGGCCTTCTTCTTCTCATTAAAGTAAGATTTCTCCAGTTTTCCAGCAAAAATGGAGGGAGACAGTTGCTACTCCTTATCTCTGTGTCTCTAATTTTTAGTTCTTCACATATATCAGAATTCAGTAAACATTTGTAGACTATCACTTGCAAGCAGATTGCTTTCACTGTAGGATTGTAAGAATATGATATATGCATTTTAAATTTCTAAAGACTTTCTAACATTTCATGAAATAAGCCAGGTAGCTGGGAAAGTTATGTCTCTGCCATATCTCCCTAGAACTAACCATTACAATGACACCGCACAGTATTATATGCTCAATGCTAGACCTAATGACTGCTGTTTTATTTTTTAAATTTTATTGAAGTATACTTGATTTACAATGTTGTATTAATTTCTGCAGTAGAGCAAAGTGACTCCGTTATACATATATATCCTTTTTCATATTCTTTTCCATCATGGTTTATCACAGAATATTGAATATAGCTCCCTGTGCTATACAGTAAGACCTTGTTGTGTAACCATCCTATATACAATAGTTTGCATTTGGGATAGTTTGCTAATCCCAAACTCCCAAACCTTCCCTTTCCCACCCCGCTTCTCCCTTGACAGCCACAAGTCTGTTCTCTATGTCTGTGTGACTACTGGTTTTGGAGTCAAATTCTGTAGACTTATTTATGGAATGTCATTTACTGTGTTATCATTTCCATATCTATTGCAGTACCACTAGTTTAGTCCTTTCTTTTTTTTCTGTACAAATTCAGTTACTTTTAACTGGTCTCTCTACCTTGAGTCTAATGGCACTTAATGTTTATGAGGTCCTGCATCTTTCTGAGAATCTGACGAGAACTGTGGAACTTCTTTCTTGAAAATGCACTTAAGTACGTATAGTCCACATTTCATATAAATTTCAATGGGGTTCATAAATCCCTGAAACTGCCATGTAGACTTCTAAAAGTGCTTCCATTTGAATTTATCATATCCATCTCATTCATCCATTCATTTATCCATCAAACACTTTTGCATCTGCACTAAATTTGGTACATTTGTGCTAAGCTCTGGATATACAAAGATATATAGGAAATATATTTTCCTCTTAAAGAACTTCTAGTCAAGACTGGAGGGAAGAACTATGTCCAACATATATAACAAAGTGATATAGGCATTTGTGGACTACAGAAGAGGTCCAAAGACAGAAAATTTTGATTCTGTTAGGGAAATATTAAGTAAAACCTTCAAGAATCAGATTAACCCTCCTAAAGCAATGCCTTTATCATTCTATTCCTACATTAAACAAACTGCAATGGTGCTCTATTAATGGAGGGAAATGAACTTCTCAACTTGAAATCTAAGAACTTGGTTAATCAGACTCTAGTCTATTTTTGTTCTGTCAATTACCAGCAATGTCACATGGGGAAAGTTAAATAAAATCTCTGGATTTCAGTTTTCTCATCTGTAATAGTAATGATAATAGCAAGAAAAATAAGAATAACAAATAAAAACCATCTTATAGAATTTTGGACAGTAATGATAATATCAAGAGCAGGCATCGTACTATCTGCAGGCTTTGTACTGAAGGCTTGCATTTATTATGTCTAGTGTATCAGAGTGGCTATGAATAAGGACTTTGGGGTCAGCAACACCTCTGATCCTTCCTTGCTTTGCCAGTTTTTGTCTTTATGGTTTGGGCCAACTAATTTGACCTGCTTATCAATTTTCTCGGTGCACAAAGGAAATAATACATACCCTGAGGGCAGCTGAGGATTAAATAAGGTTTAAATGAGTACAAATGATCTGAGCATGGTGCCTAACACAGTACTAGGTATTATTATTACTATAAATATGTATGTACTACCATGTGTAAGATAGATGACTAATGGGAACCTGCTGTAGAGCACAGGGAGCTCAGCTTGGTGCTCTCTGATGACCTAGATGGGTGGGATAGGGGTGAGTGGCAGGGAGGTCCAAGAGGGAGGGGATGTATATATACACATAGCTGATTTACTTTGTTGTACAGAAGAAACTAACACAACATTGTAAAGCAATTATACTCCAATAAAAAATAATAAAAATATAAGATTTTAAAAAAATACATATACTTATCACCATTCATATGTAAAGAAACTGAGGCCCAGATAGTTCAATAACTTTCTCAGGTTATACACGTAGTGAGAAGTATAGTTGGGATTCAAGTTCTCTGACTCCAGAGGCCATGGTTAATTCAAAGCTAGGCAGAGGGTGGTATGGGGTACGGGGAGAAGAAGAGAGAAATGAGAGGGAAAGAAGAGCACTGGTGCTGTCCTTAGCACATGGCCATTCATTTCCTTTTCTTTTCAATCTTCCTGTTTGAATTTTCCACTTCAACTGTTCGTATCTAGTCATCGACCTAGAACCACCTTGCCTCTGTGCCTTTGTCCATGCCACGTCCTGTCTCCTCCCTCTAGGTTCAATTCCTGCTCCATCTGGAAGGCCCTGGGGACGATCCATTGGCTTTTGGAGACTGTCTAGACCACATCTCTCGGGAGTCATCTTTTGTAGACCTGAGGTTCCATATCACTTATTTTCTGTATCACTCACTTGGTGCTAATGTTACCCACCTCTTTATTGTTACCTTTCAGGCCCATATATTTTTATGACTGCACAGAGGTCATACCTCCTTGTAAGCAGGAGCTGTGCTTTGAAATCACAGTGCCTGCAGTGCTGTCTCACCTGTACTAGCATTCCATGCATATCTTATTGTTGATTGTGTTTCATTTTGAAAGATAATTTTAAAGTATGTCTTGCTTCAGAACTCTGAAATCATAATCTCAATCATAAGGAAAATACAGTTCTGTTTGTACACTGCTTCATTAGAAATATAGCTAATGTGTAAAGTAATAAACACTTTTATTCTTGTAGCTGGAAGATGGATGACAAGATAATAGTGTCATGGGCTTGAAGAAAATCGTGGCATCAAGAGAAATGTGATGAAATGCTAGAGAGTTTATCATTTTGATCTCTTCCTTTTTTTTCTTTCTGTCTTTTTTCCTGTCCTGAGAAAAATGAGTTACTCTAGCATTTTAAGAGTCCATCATCCTTGCAGCCCTGTTAATGTAACAGTAACATTCTTAACATTTATGCTGTTTACTTGCCATATGTAACACATAGGTGTCAGACAGTGGGTAAAGTTCTTTTTTGAGAGTGTGTGATTCCTCTTGCAAGTTCTTCATATTGACTTGTTCTACGATTTGGTGAAAAAATATACTTAAAGATAAGAACTCAAGACAATGTTAACTTTTTTTCTCAGTAGAACTTTAATTTTAATCTTTGGGATGTTGCAGTGTTGCTTTTACAGTTTATGGTTAGCTTTTGACTTGTATTATATCTGTTTGTTTCTTTTTTTAAATTTTCTTTTCTTTTACTCAGATCATTTTCTGTAGATAAGGAAGACTAGGGAAAAGGAGACTTCAAAACAGATGGGTACTGGAGCCTCGGGTCTGATCTTAACAGCAGGCTGTGTCCTGCACTGTAGGAAATGCTGTTATTGAGGTAACTAAGCATAAGGCATATGGTCATGCCATGTTGATTTTGGGAATCAAAAAATAACATTTGCACTTGTATCTGACACAAAACCAGTTTACTTAATAGCTTTTCCCTTAATCTTAAGTAGAAGAATATGGAACTAGAAAATTTTAATTTATGTGGTTATTAGGGCATGATTAGATGCTGTCTCACAGGGCAGTTTGACATTGTGCTTGTGAAATAATGCGTTTTGTTTTTGCTTTGTTTTTTAATGGTCAATTCTCAGTCTTCTTTTTACTTGACCTCTCAGAGCATATGACACAGTTGCTCACACCCTCTTCCTTGATACCCTTTCTTCACATAGATTTGTGGTTTTCATCTGGATACACTGGCCAGTTCTTCTCAGTTTCATTAACTGATGCTCCCTTTTCTCCCTTTCCTTTGATTGCTCAAGTATTCCAGCACACTCACTCCCTTGGTGATTGCATCCATTCTCATAGCTGATATACCAAGTAGATGCCAAAAAACCCCAAATTTATATCTCCAGCCCAGAGCCTGAGCTACAGAATTCAGTATTTAACTAACTGCTGACTTGACTTCTCCACTTGGATATCTAACAGACATCGCAAACTGGATTATGTCCAAAACTCTTCCCTTTCAAACCTTTTCCTGCTCCAGTCTTCCCTATCTCATTTGATGGCATTTCCTTCATTCCATATGGTTTCTAAAGATCAATCCACCATAATCCAACTACTGTTGACTCTTTTAAAGAGAAAGGCTCCTGGGGCTAGTCAAGACTTCAGTGTATAGGAAGGGTACTTTAGGCATATAACTTCTTATTCTTCTTCCTCTGGGAGAGGGGCGGGCATTTTTATTTCAAATTTCTTTTCCTTCTATCTCTTGGACATCAAAAAGGAGGTTATTGGGGAAACAATATCTTCATACTTTGGCTGTAAATTTGAAGTGGTACTCAAAAGTAGGAATTGATACCATAACATCATTTTCTTTCCAAACATGCCTATACCCTGGCAAGACTTAAATAATTACTGGAGGATGAAAACAGTGTAAGTATTAACTAAATATTAACATAGCTACCAATGCAGTAATAGATACTCCTATCTGATCTGTGGTTTTGGGAAAGGTGCTCTGACTCCTTTACGTAGCGCCTGTTCAAATTCCTAGACCTCTGTGTTTACTGCAGTAGGATATGACTGATTGCAATTGAAAGCAAGCCAAGGGGCTTCCCTGGTGGCACAGTGGTTAAGAATCCTCCTGCTAATGCAGGGGACACAGGTTTGATCCCTGGCCTGGGAACATCGCACATGCAGTGGAGCAACTAAGCCTGCGCGCCACAGCTACTGATCCTGCGCGCTAGAGCCCGCGAGCCACAACTACTGAAGCCTGCGTGCTACAACTACTGAAGCCCATGTGCCTAGAGCCCATGCTCCACAACACAAGAGAAGCCACCGCAATAAGAAGCCCATGCACCACAATGAAGAGTAGCCCCCACTTGCTGCAACTAAAGAAAGCCTGAGTGCAACAATGCAGCCATAAATAAATAAATTTATTTAAAAAAAAGAAAGAAAGAAAGAAAGAAAGCCAAGCTGGGAAATGTCTGGTATAGCAGTGTAACTCTCATTAGTTACTGCAGTGGTATTTTTACTAAATTTTAGTAATCATGGAACTGAGTAATATTAAGAATAAAAGAAGCATGTCATTGCTGTCCTGATTTTTAAATATCATAGCATTAAACAAAAATAGACTTTTCTTGACATTTCCTCCTTGTATTATTTAATGTCTGTTTCCTACGCTAGCAAAGAGTTAACAAGTAAACATGTTACCCTATTTTTTATTAAAAAAAATTTTTTTAACATCTTTATTGGAGTGTAATTGCTTTACATTGTTGTGTTAGTTTCTGCTGTATAACAAAGTGAATCAGCTATACGTATACATATATCCCCATATCCCCTCCCTTTTGCTTCTCCCTCCCACTCTCCGTATCCCACCCCTCTAGGTGGTCACAAAGCACCGAGCTGGTCTCCCTGTGCTACGTGGCTGCTTCCCACTAGCTATCTATTTTGCATTTGGTAGTGTATATATGTCCATGCCACTCTTTCACTTAATCCCAGCTTACTCTTCCCCCTCCCTGTGTCCTAAAGTCCATTCTCTATGTCTGTGTCTTTATTCCTGTCCTGCCCCTAGGTTCTTCAGAACCTTTTTTTTGTTTTTTTAGATTCCATATACATATGTTAGCATACGATATTTGTTTTTCTCTTTCTGACTTACTTCACTCTGTATGACAGAGTCTAGGTCCATCCACCTCGCTACAAATAACTCAATTTCATTTCTTTTTATGGCTGAGTAATATTCCATTGTATATATGTGCCACATCTTCTTTATCCATTCATCTGTCGATGGACACTTAGGTTGCTTCCATGTCCTGGCTATTGTAAATAGTGCTGCAATGAACATTTTGGTACATGACTCTTTTTGAATTGTGGTTTTCTCAGGGTATATGCCCAGTAGTGGGATTGCTGGGTCATAGGGTAGTTCTATTTTTAGTTTTTTAAGGAACCTCCATACTGTTTTCCACAGTGGCTGTATCAAATTACATTTCCACCAACAGTGCAAGAGTGTTCCCTTTTCTCCACAGCCTCTCCAGCATTTATTGTTTGTAGATTGTTTGAAGATAGCCATTCTGACTGGTGTGAGGTGATACCTCATTGTAGTTTTGATCTGCATTTCTCTAATGATTAGTGATGTTGAGCATCCGTTCATGTGTTTGTTGGCAATCTGTATATCTTCTTTGGAGAAATGTCTATTTAGGTCTTCTGCCCAGTTTTGGGTTGGGTTGTTTGTTTTTTGGATATTGAGCTGCATGAGCTGCTTGTATATTTTGGAGATTAATCCTTTGTCAGTTGCTTTGTTTGCAAATATTTTCTCTCATTCTGAGAGTTGTCTTTTCATCTTGTTTATGGTTTCCTTTGCTGTGCAAAAGCTTTTAAATTTCATTAGGTCCCACAACACCTTCTCTTCTTCTTTAGAGGAATTTTCATTCAAGTTGTGCTTAGGATGTGATAGATAGTCTCCCAAGATAGCTGCACAACAATTCCTCCTTTTCCTATCTATGCATTCCACTCCTATCAAGAGTTGCAGTCTACCTCTTGAACACGGCTCCCACCTTGAGCTGGGCTGGCCTTGTGACTTGCTTTGACCAATAGAATACTGAAGACAAAAAAGTGACGCTGAGCCAGTTCTGGGCCTTGTTTTCAGGGAGTGGCAGTTTTGCTCTTGCTTTCTTGGAATCCAGCTGCCATGATGTAGGGAACTCCGGTCTATCCTGAGGTGAGAAGAACCATGTGGGGAGGCCCGGGAAGATGGGTCACCATATGATAGAGAGGCCACATGGAGAAAAACTGAGTTGTCCAGCTGACAACCACACTAAGTCCTAGCTGTATGAATGAGGTCTTCGTGGTCAATCCAGCCCCTGCTCAGCTACCAAAACAATGCAGCTGCATGAGGGACCCCAGCCAACACCATGTGGAACAGAAGAACTACCTTCAGAATTGTGAGACATCATAAATTGCTATTTTGAGCCACTAAGTTTTGGGGTAGTTTGGTAAATTGCAATAAATAACTGATACAAAGGACTTTTGGGGACCAGAGGATTGTATTTTGACCTTTAATTTTGGACCTTGCTTGAAGTTATTTGGTTTGTTTCCACAAGGTTAAGAAAGTGGTTTATTCCATTTGGTGGACACTCTTACAGAGGTACTGGAAGAGTAGCAAGTATTGCTGAGAAGTCAAAAAATGGCAGTTCCTCTCAGGGGAGTCATGGAGGTGAGGCCACAGGTTCCTACTTCTGTCACAGCCCTGCATGGCCCTGTGCCCACAAGATGGAGAGGGAGATGCCCATAGGTAGAGGGAAGAAGGCAGAAGAGGAATGTAATTCTTTTCTTAGGGCAGGTATAGGTCTACTTGACTGCTATACTGACACATTAAAATGACAACAACTCTTGGTAGATTGAAATCTAGAGATAGCAATACCCTATTGACTGTGTGTCAGTGATGTGTCGAAGGCAGATGTTCATTTGGTAGGTTTGAATATAAATTATAAAAATTAAAAAAAAAAGAAATAGTGAATACTTGAAGTTGCTGGGTGTATGTTTCTGAGCTGTTCTCAAGAATTCTTACCTTTTTATAGACTCATTTCAACTCTGCATTTGAAACCAGATGGTTTATTCTTGAACTGAAAGACTGAATATATTAACCTTTAATGTAAATGCACTTACTCATTGAGCAGTTGGTTACTCCTACATTTTTCTGCGTGACCTTGGTGATAAAGAACCAATTTTTGATTCTTATTTTTTAAAAGCTTACTAGGAATTTTTATTTGAGAGTTACTGAACCATCTGATTTGGGTGCTTTAAAATGTAAAAGTCAGAAATATATTGGCATTGCTAAGGTACTCTGGATGACAGGGTTACCACCACTGTATAATCTCAAGTTGTAAAGAGACAATTTGAGTTATTTTCTATGTGGGTTGACAAGTGAGCTTTTTTGTGGGGTAGAGTTGGTAAAACAAAGACTTATTCAAGCTGTGAAATGCCTTCAAGAGTAAGCAGCAATAAATGACAAGAGGCCTGTTTTGTCAGGTTTGTTTTTGACTATTGTACACGCTTCTGATTAGGGAAATAAAAGGGCTGTTTGAAATTTTGGAATGATGGATCTTCCATAATGGGGATAGGTTTGTTTGGCTGCAAAAGAGAACAGATGGAAAGCTTTATCTTGAACTAGAATGCTATCAGTTTCTCCTTATCTTTTAAATATCATATGTTCTTAATATTTTTTAAAGTTCAATTTTTTTTTGGTTTTACAGAATCTTTAAAAAATTTTACATAACTACTATTTTCTGATTCCGGTCTATTCTAAAAACTACACTCAAACCCATCTGGAACTGTACAACATCAGAAGTTGTATGAATTGGTTTTTGAGTTCTGTTAAGATATTCAGCCCTATATAAAAATGAACTTGATGGAGTTCAGTGAAGTTTAATAAAGCTGTGGCTAAATTCTACGAAATGTCAAAAGCTTCATTTATTATTATTCCCTAAATACTCTCAAAGAAAGAAAAATGAGGCAAAATTACACACTCTTATTAGGTTATTATTATAGAAGGAAAGAAATATTAAAGTGCTTTACAGGGAGGTGGGATGAGCTGGCTTGGGATTGACTGTTAAATATAAAAGTGGAAGGTTAATGTAGAATTAGGTGAAGGGGAAGGCATCTTTGCAATTTGATTTTTTTTTTTTATGTTAAGGTGAGCTATAGTTCTAGCATATAAATCCAGTAGGTTCTTTCTCATTACCACATTCAAAACTTGTTTACATGAAGAACTCAAGGACATTTACTTCAACTGAAACTTTTCCTTTCAGTGTGCATTAAAAAAATTATTCTTTCTAAAATGGTGTTGCATTTTAACCTCAGCAATTTTGCATAGTGTAGTTTTCACATTATAGGGCTGGAGTTGAAGAGATTTTCTGACAACTTAATTGATTTGTATTTCATGTTCTTTGGCTTATGTGTTTGGGCTAAAAATAACTATTTGAGGTGATCTCATTGTAACTATTTAAGATTTCAAGTACATCCCATACATGGGTCTTCATCTTCATTTAGGTTTCAGAGAGTTCCTGCTGGTGATTACAGAATTTGATTCTGATAGTATGTGTTATTATTTCATTGCTTGTCAGAAAGCAGATTTAGTGAAGGGAAAACCGTCAATAAAAGTTGCTTGCTTTTGTGATTTGATTTCATCTATCAGTAAGAAATATTGATGTTTGTGGACAGAAACTGCTTAGATTTTTCTTCCTGACCAAATGAATATGAGGTGGCATTCATTACTGTAATGGATAAATGGCCTAGTGCCTATTAGTATTATTCATCTGTTTGTTCATTCAGTATGTGTGAACTTTATTTCTTTGAATATGATATCTGAGGTAGTATTAAACTTGGCATTGCACTATCTGAAGCATTAGCATTTATTCATTTTGTTTCTAAAAATTATTAGTTATTTAAAATAGTAAATCAGTTTAGTAAAAACTGATTTAACCTGTATAATAAAAGTAGTATTTCCCTTACTGTTTATGATTTAATTGGAACATTTCAGAATGCACTGTAATCGTTAAAATTTCTTCACCCTTAAAACTAGCAGTAATAAATTCTTTAACCAGGATTTTAAAAGTTACTAGAATTTCAAGCATTTTGGTTAGGTATAAATAGTGGATAACCTTGAAGTCTCTCAAATTCCCATTTACTCAGATTATGGATAGGCACAGTGTGCTTATGTGGTTTGGGATATATTGATGCATTGTAATAAGATGTAAAATTAAGGTACAAAAATCAATATGTATTGATGTATATGATTTTTGTATTTTGGCTAGATTTGATGAAAGAGAATTTCATCAAATTTAAATTTATATTTAAATCTCTGATCCATTTTCCATAAAACACTAGAATAAACTGCAAATGGATGAGAGATTTAAATATAAAAAAATGAAACTATTCATGTTCTAGGAGATAACATCAGTGATTTTCTTATAACTTTGGTGTGGGAAAAACTTTCTATTTATGACTTAAAATTCAGAAGTAATAAAGTTAAAGATTGATAAGTTTGACTACATAAAACTTTTGTGTGGGGAAAAAAATCATCAGCAAAGTCAAAAGACAAATGACCAATTGGGAGAAAATATCTACAACTTATAATAGACAATGAGCCAATTTTCTTAATATATAAAGGGGATCATAAAACGTGAGGGGAAAAAAGGCCAAAACCTGATAGAAAAAAAATGGGCAAAAGACATAAACAGTTCACAGAAAAAGATATCTAATGGCTTTTAAATATATGGAACGATTGAAAGACTGGCAAAAACATAAAAGCTTGACAATATACTTTGTTGGTAAGGCTGTGGAACAACATATGTTGTCCTGTTGGTGTAAGGGCAAAATGTTACAATCCCTGTAGAGGGGAATTTTGCAATATCTAATAAAGTTAAATATGCATTTACCTATTGACCATTTTTAGAGATTTACTTTGAAGATACACCTACACAAATGTGAAATTAAAAATGTAGAGGGCTGTTGACTGTGTCATTGTTTGTAATAATAAAATGTGGGAAATAACCTAAATGCCCAACTACAAAAAATTGGTTGAATATGGTACAACAACCAGTGGACTACTATGTGACCATGAAAAAGTCTCTATAAACTGAGAGCAAATAATTTCTGCAATTTATTCTTATGTGAAAAAAGAGCTGTAAAAAGAGTATAAATATAGTTGTAGTAGGCAGCTTCTGGCATGGTTTCCAGTGATCCCTACTTCCTGGTATTCTAGCCTTCCCCTGAGTGTAGCTGGACTTCGTGACTTGCTTCTCAAAGATAGATTACAGCAAAAGTGATGGAATGTCGTCATAAAAGACTATGACTTCTGTCTTGTTGATATCCTCTCTCCCTGGATCTCCTCATATGCTAGCTTTGATGGAGAGGGTTATCTGGGCAGCCTCCTGTGAACAGCCTTGAAGAAAGTGAGGCCCTCAATTTAGTAGCTTGGGAGAAACCAAATCATGCCACCAACCACTGAGTGAGCTAGTGGATCCTGTTTCAGCTGAACATTGAGATGACTTCAGCCTGGGCTGCCCCCTTGATTGCAGCCGCGTTAGGGACCCTGGGCTGACACTGTGATTGCAGTCTCATGAGAAACCCTGGAGCAGAGGATCCACTTAGTGAAGCTGTGTCTGAATTCCTGATCCCACAGACTGTGAGATATTAAATGTGTATTGTTCTAATTGTTTAGTTTTATAGTTATAGGTTATGCAGCAATAGATAACTAATAGTATATGTCTTTTATATAATAAAGAAGGGAAAGTAAAAAAATATATTTATTTTTTACACAAAAAGGCTCATGGGAAAGAAAAATTAGCAGCAAAAAGGTAAGTTCTGAGTATCTGAAAAATTATTTTGAAGTGAATTCAAACCTCATGACCTGCCTCTTCCTGAGAAACCTTAGTATTCAAGTATATAAATGAATTTTTTAGCATAGTTGTAACCTTATCATAATGAGTTTGCATATAGATTTACTGGACATTATTAATTCTAATTCATGATAGAACTTGAAGTATATACATGTTTCTGTTGAGATTTTGGCCCTTAACTCTAGAGAATTTGCTTTTGTAGATACTCTGAACTGGAAGGCTGACTTGTTTTGTCTTACAACGACTTGACTTTGATCACTGAAAAATGCTGTGCTAAAGGAAGTCCCTATTTATATTCAGCTTTTGCTAAAACACATTTACTGCAGAAATTTAACAAGTCTTTGAGATAATTTGAGTGTTTTTAAAGAACTGTGAACTACCTCAAAAAGGAAGTGATTCTTTTCTTTTACTAAAGCTCCCAATGAATAACACAAGTATTCAATTTGCAAATACTAAGAAGCTTATAAGTTTCAATATTCCTTTCACCAGCTCTGACAGCTTGCTGCATCATTCTAGTTGTTTGGGAAAGAGTTGGCTAGACATACAGACTGAAAACTAATGGGTCAATGAGGCTATTCTAGAGGAGTCAGAGAAATCCTCCACCCTTTTCATCTCTGAGGGAATTTATAGCATCTTTGTATAAAGTAGTAATCTTTTGAAAATTCTTGACATACTTCAAAACATCACTGATTCTATCTTTTTTTTTTTAGGCAGAGACATTGCAAATCCACGTGAGTTAATTACTGTATGGGGAAAAGTAATTTTCTCTGGTTTTATCCTTGGATTATTCAGTTATAGCACCATTTCTATGCATTTGGGGATCTATCACAACCATCTTGAAACTTAAGTTCCTATCAAACATAATCTAATTTATTCAAGGTCTTAACCAACCGTAAGAGAATAGATACACATATCCATGTATTTTTAGCTTTTTTTTTTTTAAGTGATAAGATGGTTCCTCCAAGGAAAAGGAGGTGTGGTATTATTGGCATTACTTGGTAAAGGTACCATTTTTTTCATGGCTCAGCTGGCTCTCTTAATCATGAGGACTTGTTAAAGGCAGTGCATGGGCAGGCGAGGGATGACTTAAAACAGTAATCCCAGCTTCTCAAACACCTGAGGGAAATGCGCTGTAGAGGTAATCCAAGGCTCAATTAATTTAAGCCCACGATATAAAGAAAGGACATTCCAGGGTGCAGTGAATTGAGTATGAAATATTGGATAAAATACCTATGTGTTTTAGTTCTGGCAAATCGGAAATTTTGCCTCACTCACCTGTTTTCCTATTGGTTAGATAAAAAAATTCCTTTGATGGAATTTTCCTAGGGAGAATAGAATGAGAAAAAAAGAGTAGTAATAAGCCTCTGAAAACCCTCAGCCTGACTCCTTAAGCATGAACCTCAGCATATACTAACCCTAGCTGAGTGCTTCTCCACTTGGACCCAACTGAAATACAGCACTCTTTCTTATAGGTAGAAGAGAATCTTTGAAATCTGACATGTATTAAAGTTAGATCTGGGACAGTCTACTGCTCTACTGGGGAGTTTTCATTAATTCAGGTTGTTGACTTTGGGACTGGACAATTTTGTTGTTGTTGTTTTAATCTCCATTAATAAATGAGGCTACAAATGTATCAGGGTAAAACAATTGGAAATATATAGAGAAACAACATTCTCCAAGCAAGAAGAAATGATGAGAAACTGCCGAGGATAAAATGGACAGTGACTGCTGTGTGGCTGGAGAATCAGGCTCATGGTGAGCTTTGGCTCTTTGGAAGAGAGAAGGAAGTGAGAAGGAAGTGAGAAGATCATCGAGAAAGAAGGCATGAATGTGTCTGAAATTTTGATGTGTTAGACAAGTAAATCTGTGGTGGTGTGGGCAGGCAGCACAGATGTGAAATTGTAGCCCTTCAAAAAGAGGAAATACAATGTAAGGTTTTTGCTATATGTGTTATTAAATCTCATGGGTCTATGGAGAGGAAAATTGAGATGCCGGAAAAACAAATGATGCTGTAAAACCTGAAGCACACTGACTGAGGCAGAGGGTGGAGATCCCTGAAGGGGATAAGGTTGTTTTAATGATTTCTACTTGGAGATAACCAGCTAAGAGGATAAGCGGCAACTTCCCACCATTGAAGAATGTAACTATCAACCTGTACTTATAACCACATGTAGCCAGTATCCTAGTCAATACTAGCTGCTGATTCCTCAGTGAAAAAAAATATCAAGCAAACCAGCAAGTTCTTACCGCTAAATAATTCTACTGTATTTGGGTACTTGCTGGGTACCACAGTAAGACTTATGCCTTTATTGATTGATTTTCTTGTATTCTTTCTATCCTTAGATTTCAGCCTCTTTTTTTTCTTGTCCATATACCTATTGTAGCTTGAAACTTTATTTTAAAAGTTTCTAGTAATTGAGTAGTGTGTGTGTATTTGTGTGAGTGTGTATTTATATGTATATATATGTGTTTAAGTATAAATATTGAACATAATTATGAGTGCTTGAGAAGTTAGAATTGCAACAGATAATGGAACATTATTTTTAAATATTAAATTAAAATCTGAAAAATTAAAGTTATTTTAATAATAATTATTTATTAACATTATTAAACTTTATAATAATTGTTTATTTTAATAAACATTATTATATTATGAGCTTTGAGAAAATGTTTAATCCTTCCTATATTATGTATTTTATCATTTATTTAAATAAAGAATGGGATGAGAAAGTTAGTATCATTTCTAGAGCCATTATCATTAATTTTTTGTGTGTGTCCAGGAAATCACACAGAATCAATTGGTTTAGAGGCTTAAAAAAATCAGCTTTATTAAGGTATAAGTAACATATACAATCATAAGATATTTGAAGTGTACATCATGGTGATTTGATTTATGTATACATTGTAAAAGGATTTTCTCCATCTAGTTAACTTACACACCCATTACCTTACATACTTACCTTGTTTGTATGTGTGTGTGTATGTGTGAGAAAATTTAAATTCTACTCTCTTAGCAAATTTCACTTATACAATACAGTGTTGTCAACGATAGTCACCATGATTTGTATTAGAGCCTGTGACCTTATTCATCTTGTAACTGAAAGCTTGTACCCTTTTACCAACCTCTCCCTATTTCCCCCACCCCCTTGCCCCTGGCAACCACTTTTCTATTCTTTGTTTCCATGAGTTTGACTGTTTTTTTTAGATTCCATGCATAAGTGATACCATGCAGTATATTTGTCTTTTTCTGTATTACATCTCACTTAGCATAATGCCCTCAAGTTGCATCTATGGAACTTGATGGAAAATGGCAGGATTTCCTTCTTTTCTCATGGCTGAATAATATTCCATTGTGTGTACACACACACACACACACACACACACACACACACACACACACCCCATATCTTCTTTATCCGTTCATCCGTCAATGGACCCTTAGGTTGTTTCCATATATTGGCTGTAATGAATAATGCTGCAGTAAACAGGGGAGTGCAGCTGATACTATGTAACATAAGGCCCTTGGTAGGACAGCAGTTGCTGATTGATATTTATCAGTAAATTCCCTGTCTCTCCGACTGTCTACTGGCTTCGCAACACCTGCCCCCCCGCCCCTTGTAAGTCCCTACCTTGCCTCTGGTATGCTGCTTGAGTGGACCATGGTGTTGGTGGGTTAGCTGTGGAAAAGGTGTTATGAAGGAAATACCATGCTGTCTTCATGTTTCTGTGGAATGGACCTCAGTCAGCAGCAGCACATAGCCATTTCTGTCATTACAGGGCAGGGCAGGGAACAGAAAAGACAGAGCTTAGATTGCATAGAGTGTTCAGGCCAAAAGACAGAGCTCCAATCAAAACATATTTAATGGCACATAGTTTGCAAAGTATGTGGAGGAAAAAAACTTTCATAAGAATCTGTTGAAAAATAGTAGGTAGTTAAAATCAACTTGGAGCAATTGCAGGCAAAAGCTGAGAAAGTCTGCAAGTAGTACTAGTAATTTTGTTTCAAGTACCTGAACATCTTCATCCTTATGAATCATATAGGAGAACAGAAGAATATGGAACATACCAGAGGAGAGATCCAGAGCAAACGAAAACAGGAACGGTTATCTTAACCACTTTAAAAGTTTCACTTTTTTTTTTCTTGTCAAATTTCCTCTGAGGAGAATTAGAAACCGATATCAGAATCCCACAGTATATTATGTACAATGTATTATATACACTCTAAAATTAATATATATTGTAGAAAGCTGCTTATTGTTCTCATTTTATCATGTGAGTTCAGTAATTTATAACTTTTTGTTGTTGTTTTTATAAAGATCTGAGTTAAAGGACCACTTCGGGTATTCTAATGATTAAAATTTGTAGTTACAAGTATACCATCTGAATTTTGCAGTTAAGATTCTGATGACCAGAATAAAAAAAATAGGTAAACAATATCATTTACCAAAAATAGCTTAAATATGACATGTTAAAGTGCATTTATCTAACCTTTTCACAAATCGCCTTCCAGTTTCAGCCATTTTGGTGTAGAAAGTGGGAATTTAGATGGGGTAGTTTGTCTTCAAGGCTGTGAATCGTCTAATTAGTGGTGACTTTGTCCAGCCTTAGGTAGAGTAGTGGAGCTACCAAAAAAAATGATGGCCATTCATTTGATTGTTAATTAATTAGACCAATATTTACTAAATACGTCCTATGCACCGGGTATTGTGCTAGGCACTTACATTAGTGGTTCAAACACTTATGGTCCCTGTCCATGCGGAGTTCTAGAACAGTGCTGTCCAATAGAAATTTTTGTGATGATGGGAAAGTTCTTTTTCTGCTGTTCAGCACTATAACCACATGTGGCTTTTGAGTACTTAAAGCATGACTACTGTGAATGATGAATGGTATTTGAAATTTTATTTAATTGTAATTAATTAAAAAATTTTAAAGAGTCACATGTGGCTAGTGGCTACCTCTTTGGACAATACAGCTCTAGAATATGAGGTAGTTTTATGGCCCAGGTATCTTGTTTGTCTCTATTCTTAGATTAATATTTATAAAAGGGGTCTATTTCCAGTGAAACTTTCTTCATTGGGGGGGGTCCTTATAGTTGTGACAGATCCTCCCATGTAATCTAATTTTGCTTCTACTAGAGCTCTTTCTTTTGCATCCTGCCTCTGAATCCAGTCTTGTGGAGGAAGTGTCCCATTAAATGAGTTCAAAAGTCACTATAAATACAGCATATGTTGTTGATTTTTTTGCTAAAATACACAATTGAACTAGTACTATTCGACAGGTTACTGTCCTTGATTTAGCACATAGGTTAAGTCAGTTTTCAAAAATGGCTTTGAGAGTCATTGTTTTCTTTGCGTGTGTGTTTTTTTAAAAAATAAAATACTCACTAATGGGCAATCTCAAAATGGGAGAACATTCTTTTTTTTGGGCTATTAAGCATATGGAGTGCTTGCATTTTCAGAAAAAAAAAAAGAATTAATGGAAAATAAGATTCTGTTATGCACTAGTGCTGCAGCTTTGCAACATAATGTATCACAGGCTGATTACAATTCAGTCTTTCAGCAGAATTATACATCATCAAAGCTTTTGGATTCAGAATTATTTGGCTTAAGTGATTTGAAAATAATGTCAATGTTTAAGTTATCCCATCTTCTCTCTGTTCATATAATGATGCTAATGTTTTACTTAAGTGGGGCTGTCCATCTCTGATTATATCTAATTAATTATGCATATATTCATTCAATACCTAAAAATCTCAGAAGCTTACCATAAGTTTAATTTATTAGCAGGATTAACCATTTAACCTTACAAATATTAATATTTAAAGATCTGGCTCTGTTCTCTCTTCTTGGAATTCTTTTGCAATGGACTAAGCATAAAAGAGATGACATAGAATTTCTCTGTTTCATTTTTCTCAAATGAAATATAGTTCTGCCAGACTCCTTGTCAACTTATTTTCAAATCCTAAGGAATAGAGATATATTTAAATTCTTTCAACATAGTGGCCTTTAGCCTATGACATTGATCTTATTGTCAATAAATATTTAGTAATTAAAGTGACAAGAATCTTGATAAGGGTTGGTCATCAGAGAAGACAAAGAATGTTACACATGTCTGTTAGTTACCTCCATCTAAAGCCCTCTCCATTGCTTTTCCTTCCTACTCATAAACCATCAGGAGGTATGAGAGTTCAATTTTGATCTTCAGTAGGATGTTAACACCTTGGCAGGAGTTTGTATATCTGATCCCTTTCTGAATGTTTCAGGTAAGCAGCACCTTTTGGAACAGAGAGGTCTGGACATCCCAAGGAAAAATGTTATAGGATGAAGTGAGCAAGGAGAAAAATTCTCAGAGAGAGTAGGAGGAATCAGAAACAACCTTTTCTTAGTTCAAATTTTGCCTGCCTAGTTTTCACATTGAAAAGAGTATGATATGAATAAGAGACTGTCAACTGAGCTCAATATTATTTTCTTCGAGAATTAGTTACTTGAGTGATTCACTATTCACAATTTAACTGGAATTTTGACTGCACAAAATTTTTTATAATTCCTAAGTAGATATACAAGAAAATCTATGACACAACTTAAAAAATTAAGTTATTTTTCGTTAGTAGGCACATGCACACATATAAGTATATAAATGTATAATACGTATATGTATCAACTGAATAAAATGTGCTTCAATGTATACTTATATATATATTAATACCTATATGCTTTCATGATATTTAATTATTGAGATTAAAAAGCAACTTGGTAGATTTTCCCAGAATATAAACTCCCTTTGATGACTCAGGTACTTAGAGAAAAGAAAAATTAGCTGATTAGTAGAATTCTGAGGTAATATTTAAATTTTCCTTGTTTACTTATTTTAAACCACATTATGCTTATTTGATTTATGAATATATAATAGTATGAAATTATTAGGTTACTATTTAGCCTTTGTTCATTTCTATTTTTTGTATTTAGAAGTTTTTTTTTTTTAAGCAAGGGTTTTATGCACTTATTTAAAACTCCTGGCAAAACCAATTCTTCCAGTGACCCAGATCACAGAGCATAGTATAAAAAGTTACAAGAACTCATTTAGACATACATGAAATCATCATGTTGCACTTTAAAAGTTTTTTTCAATTACACCTCAATAAAACTGAAAAAAAAGTAGATGGTACTATTCCAATGTAAGACAGGATTTTTGATTATTGTTACTCAATTTCTTTGAATATATTTTAAACAAATTGTTCATTTAAAATGTTATTTTGTGCCTTCAGGGGAAAAAAGAATTCATTTAGGATAAATGGCACTGCAGTGGGGGGAAGCAGACATCGGGGAGTAGAAAGACTCAGGGTCATGTCCTGGCTCCCCTTCCTAATATATCTGTGAATTTAGGAGTTCGTTTAAAAATCCCCAAGCTTCAGTTCCATAACGTAAACTGGAGACAAAATGCCTTCCATTTCTTCTTCATTGACAAAGATTATATATGAAAATGGGTTGGAACTAGAAAGTGTTAGCAAATGTCAAGAAATACTATAACTCACAGAGTGAATTCATTCTTTGAAACAGTTATTTTAAGGCCAAAATATTTTGTATATAATAAGAAAAGATACCAATTTCTCAACTTAAGTAACAGACTGGTCTTTTGTGAGCTGCCATGGGTTTAGGATAATCTTGGATGGAAGGATCAAGTTCTTTTTATGGTTACATAGTCTTACATAGGTAAGGTTACCATAACCTTCCTATGGTTTAATAATAGCAATGACAATAATAAGTAGAATCATAGCACCAGCTATGAGATATATGTGCATGTCTCATTAAATGGAATGCTGTATTATTATCTCATTACACAGGATCTTGTATTACTCAGTAGTAAAATAAGAATAAATTTACACCATGTTTCAGAGCATTTCCATCAGCCTAAAAGTTCTCTTCTGCATGTGTAGTCAATCCGTGTTCCCATCCATAACCTTAGGTAACCACTAATCTGCATTCTGTCTCTATAGGTTTGCCTTATATAGAAATTTCAAATGAATGGAATCATGCAATATGTAGTCTTTTTTTGTGTTTGGCTGTATAGTGTTTTTGAGGTTTATCCTTGCTGTAGCATGTATGAAGAGTTTGTTCCTTTATACTGTTCATTGTATGGATATAACATTATTTTGCTTATCCATTTACCAGTTAATCTACTTTGTTTCCCATTTTGGGCTCTTTTGAATAATGCTGTCATGAACATTTGTGTGTGTGTGTGTGTGTGTGTGTGTGTGCATGAATGTGTGCATGCATGTTTATATATATATATATATTTTTATTTATTTATTTATTTATTTATTTATTTTTGTGGACCTAAGTTTTTCTTTCCCTTGGGTAGATACCTAGGAGTGGAATTGCTGTGTTGCATGGCAGGTATCTGTTTAAATTTTTAAGAAACTGCCAAATTGGTTTTCAAAGTTGATGTATCGTTTAAAATTCTTAACAGAAATGTATGAAGGGTCAGTATTTTTGTATTCTCATCCACATTAGTGTCATTAGTCTTCAGAATTATGGCCACTCTAATGAGAGTGTAGTGATTTCTCATTATGATTTTAATTTGCATTTCCCTAATGACTAATAATGTTGAACATCTTTTCACGTGCTTATTAGGTATTTGTATATCATCTTTCATGAATGTTTACTCAAATTTCTGCCCATTTTTAAACTGGGTTTTTTTAAATGTTATTCATTTGTAAAAGTTCTTCATATATTCTGGACCTTACAAGTCCTTTATCAGATATATGATGACATATGATTTGAAAATAATTTCTCCTAGATTGTGACTTGTCTTTTTATTTTCATTTTCTTCTTTGCTCTTCTTTTGAAGAACAAAATTAAAAAGAAATTTTTTTTTGTATTCAACAATAAGCATGTATTGCTTATTCATGCATCTATGGGATAGTTGGGTGGATTTTACTGATAAAGGCTGGGTTCCATTGTGATGCGAAGGTAAGAGTTAGGTCCCTCCTAACGCGTATCCCTCC
The DNA here is from genome assembly GCF_937001465.1 of Orcinus orca. Lineage (NCBI taxonomy): Eukaryota > Metazoa > Chordata > Mammalia > Artiodactyla > Delphinidae > Orcinus > Orcinus orca. The sequence continues at coordinate 70,845,541 of NC_064565.1, forward strand.
TCCTTCTTGGACAAGGAGCTCTCCAATGCGTATTTTCATGGTGAAAGGCAAGAGTTCAAGAGGGGCAAAACTAATTACATAAGCACATTTCAAATCTTTGTTTGCATCACATCCACTAACGTTCCATTCACCTGCACAAGTCACATGGAGAAACCCAAAGTCAAGGGGCAGGGGAGAAGTCTCTTGTTTCCCATGAGGCCATGGCAAAGAGATTAAAGCATGGAGACCAGTGATCCAATCCACCACAAACAGCACATGAATTTTATAGTACTAAACAAGATATATTCTTTTTGAAATATACAGAGCAAATAAAGACCTATCCCTTGAAAGCATTTTGTCTACCAGGAAGCCACAAGATCAGAATAGCCTATACCATTCTTAAAGATTATTTTGTTTAGTGCTATGAGTGTTAGTATACCAAACAGTTCAATATAAATTATCATGATGGTATAATTTAGCCTTTTTTTTTCGAATTTTTAAATTTTATCAGTTTTTTAAATGGATCTTGTTTTGGTGTCATATATAAGAAATCTTTGCCTAATCCAGCATTCCAGAGATTTTCTCTTATGCTTTCTTGTAGCAGTATTACATATTTACATTTAGCTTATGATCCATTTTGAGTTAATTTTTTTGTATGATAGGAGGTTGAGGGAAGCTTTTAATATCATTTTTGGGGGGGCATATAGATTGGCATTGCCCTTCAATATTTATTGAAGAGATTATTCTTTCCCCATTGAATTGCCTGGCATCTTGTCAAAAATTAAATGACCATAAATTTAGGGGTTTACCTCTGCTCCATTGATTTATGTGCTTATCCTTATGCCACTACCACACTGTCTTGATTACTGTAACTTCATAGTAAGTGTTGAAGTCAGGTAATGTAAACCTAATTCATTTATTCTTTTTCAAAACTGTTTTGGCTGTTCTAGGCCCTTTATATTTCTATATAAGTTTTAAGTTTAGACTGTTAAGTTCTACAAAAATGGCTGCTGGGATTTTGATTTTTATGTTGAATCTGATATGTTGAAGTTGAGAGAAATTACCTTGTTAACAATCCATGAACATGATATATCTTTCCATTTGCTTGGATCTTTAATTTATCTCTGCAGTGTTTTCTAGTTTTTTGTTACAAGTCTTGTACTTCTTTTGTTAAATTTATTCCTAAATATTTAAATCTTTTCGATAGTATTATGAATGGAATTGTCCCTTAATTTCATTTTTATATTGTTTGTTTGTTTCTAGTATATAGAAATAAAGTTAACATTTTAATCTTGTATTCTATGACCTTTGCTAAACTTTTTATTATTTCTAGTAGTTTTTTTTCTTCTGTAAATTCCTTAGGATATCTACATAGACAATCAGATCATTTGTAAATAAGCCCAGTTTTACTTCTTCCCTTGCAAGCTGATGTTTTTTATTTCTCTTTCTTTTCTTACTGCACTGACTAGAACTTCCAGTACAATATTGAATAGTAGTGGTGAAAGTTGACATCCTTGTCTTGTCCCTGATTTTAGGAAAGAAAACATTTAGTCTTTCATCATTAAGTATATGTTAGCTGTAACTTTTTTGTAGATTTTTTTGAGGTTTAGGAAGTTCCTTTCTAATCCTTGTTTGTTGAGAGATCTTTCCTTTTTTATCATATATTGTGATTTTTGTCCTTTATTCTATTGATATGGCATGTTGCATTAGTTGATTTTTGGATGTTCAAATCAGTCTTGCATTCCTAGGATAAATCTCACTTGGTTGTGATATATAATCCTTTCTATATATAGCTAAGATAAATCTTACTTGGTTATGGCATAAAATCCTTTTATATATCGCTATGTATATTTGATTAAACATTTTAAAATCCACATGCAATATATAAAGGATATTGGTTTGCATCTTTCTTCTTTTGTTACTTTTTTTGGAATTCCATTTAGTGTCCTTTGCCTCAAAGTCTACCTTTTCAAAAAATAATAATGCCACACTATGGCAGTATTGTTTGTTTGTTTCCTTATTGGTCTTATTATAAATCATGGCCCTGCCTTACACTATCCTCTGCACTATCACAAAGGCCTCAATTGTCCATCAGGCTCAAACAAAACAGTCTTACCTAGCACAAAGCTGCAGTAAGTATTGTGCAAAGGATTTAAGAAGGGAGCCATGCCCATCATTAAACTGCTGTCCTGGAGTGCCTGAATCAGTCAGATGCTCCTAGCTAGACAAAGATCTGCGATTATTTGGGTTTGGAGTGCCAGGTCTAATTCTGTGCCAGATGAGTTAGCAGAGGCAAGCTGCTCAGTTTGGAGATCTCTTAGTTAGCCATGTAACTAGGAACACTATGTGACTAACTGCAACTTTCCAGCAGAGCTTGGGATAATCAATTTAAAATTCAGGCTTATTCATTAGGAAAAAAAAATGAATCCAGTCAGAGCAGATATATCCTGGTAGAAGGATTCTTTACGTGAGTATGTAGAAGCCACAGGAAGAGCCTCATTTTTTTACGGTTATTAAGTTCTATCGGTGTGATAAGGAGTTCTAGTTGAGGTCAAAGGGCCTCTGGCATCCTTGAGGAAGGAGGGACTGAGTTACAGATCTGCTGTTAACCCTTTCCTTCCCATACTCTTTCTGTATTATTTTGTTTTAGCTGTGTGTTTTGTAAGTTATATAATTGGCATTTGTTTTTTTTTTTTAAACTAAGCTGAAAGCCATTAAAAAAATATACAGAAGCGTTTAAGCCATTTATATTTGCTGCTAATAACAGATATACTTAACTTTAATCTCTATGATTTTGTTGCATGCTTTCTATCTTTTATGTGTTCTGGCCATTTCTTTCTTCTTTTTTTTAAATGTACAAGTTCTACTATTATACTTCTTTCTTATTTTTATTTCTTCCAGAGATTACTATTAAAGTTGTGTAGAATATATTTTAGCTTTAAAAATAAAATAAGAACATTAAGAATGAAACTATATTTTATTACTTTATCTTTTATAAAAAGAAAGTTTTTAACCCAACCCTCCTCAGAATGAGAATGTTGAAAAAAGGTGAACTTAATTGTAGCTGAAGGGAGCAGGGAAATCTTTGTAGAAGTGGCATGTAAGTTTGGCATTGAACAATTGGTAGAATACAAGTAAGTGGAGCTAAAGAGGTATGTAACTATTTGGTAATTTTTTGTCAATTAAGTAGTTATTCATTCCATAGATTATTTTAAGAGAATGGTTGACTATTTTCCCATATAACCTTTGATTCAGAACCTGAGTATAATACTCAGAACAAAAATCCTTCCAGCAGCAGCTGAAATGTAAGTTTTTGGGAACAGGCAAAGGTGGATCTTTCTGAAACAGAGGTGTAGGGGCAGCTGTAGCAGGCCCCTGGGGAGCGACACTCCCAACCTTGGCTCTGCAGTGCAGATACTGAATTGCAGCGTCTAGAAAGAGTGTAAAATACAGGACATATCCCAGTTTTGAATGGATAACATTTTGCTTCAGCCAAAGATATCAGTGCTATTATATATCTTCTTTGTAAGCTACATTTTTATGATTCAATAAAAAATATGAATCTGCTTGTGAAAGTATTGACTTTTTCTATGCTACCCAAAATGAAGCTGCCTTGTATATAGAAGGCTTAATAAATGACTGTTGAATAGAATGAATGCATGGATAAACAGAGTTGTCAGATACGGCCCTGAAGAGGTGAAACGTTTAATTTAGTATGTATATTCACTTTCCATTTTGTTAATAAGAAACTACAGACTGGAGCTGCAAGATAACCTTTACTAATGAGAGTGACATTGCATACACAAACAGCTGAAACCTCTTTACCAGGCTTGTAAAATGTTTTTATTTGACAACCAGTTTGATTTGTCCTGCCAAATTTGCAGTGCTCTGCTCATTATTATCAATAGCAGCCTCTGTCTTTTTTTACTCATTTCCATTTAGATCATGGACTGAATTGTAACTTCTTCAGCCAAAGATTTTTTATTTGTAAAGTAGTGATGGTAGTGATAATCCTGTCAGTAAATGAGAGTTTTGAAGCCTGTAAATCTGAGGACCAGACCCTGGGTCATGGTAATTTTAGTAAGGCTATGACAGGCTGCTTGGGAAATATCTTATTAGCCTTGGAGTTATCTTCTGAAATTTTTGCGTTTGCTATGAGCCTCTTGTCTTTCACATTTATCCTATACCTTCTCACAGGTTCATGGTGAGTATTATTTTAGGCAATGAATATGGAAATATGCCATATAAGTGCTTTTTCTTGTTATTATAACATTATGACCAGAGGTGGTCTTCCTTTAGAATCAATGTTACTTCACAGATGAGGACCAGATTAGAGAAGATGTTTCACAAACTTGTTGGTGGCTAAATTGGGACAAAACCCAATTCTGCTGACTCCTAGGCCAACCTGTTTCCAGATTCAAGGGAACACAACCAACTCTTTGATATAAACACTGTATTCGACTCTCAGCTTCTGGGCTCATAATTTATAGGTTGTCATTAGCACAGATCCACCAACAACTAGAACAGGATGATAGAGACCACCATGTTTGACCTATAAAGAGGCCTGGAGCTCTGCCCTGCTAATTATGAAGTCACAGTCATCTTTTCCCATGGCTGAGTTTGAAATTTAACTTGAATTCAACTTTATATGTATATACACACACACACATATACATACACACACATATACATATATATATATATATATATGGTGTATCATGTGACAGATTCTTAAGCTTAGTGTGTACTCAACAGAAATATTTTAATAAACAAAAGCACGTATGATATATGTACCCTGTTTTCCTAAATGACAAATGATTAGTATTTTTCTGGGCGTACTTTATCAACTGGAAAATGATTCTCTCAAGGACAGGCATCAGGTAGGAGACACATATTACCAAAAAAAAAAAAGAAAAATGATGTCTCAAAACTAATTTTCACACAACTTAAATGGTAATTAAAAACACCTTGATCCCAATAGTAGGGAACTAGGTGTCCCCCAAAGCAAACTAAGGAGGAATTGAATTAAGCTTACATGTGTCTAAAAGTTTATTATTCATATAATGAAAACAGATGCTTAGTATAACTTGAGTAGAAAAATTAAATTTTGGACATTATAGTTATCAACTTTAAAATGATTGTAATTTTTTGCATTGTTTCAGTTTGCTTTCAAAAGAAAAAAATGAGAAATGCAATTAATATGGCTTAACTCTGCAGGATAAATATTATTATTTAATGATGTATAAAACAACTCTATTCTAACAGCTTCATGCTGGGCACAGAAATGAAAAAAACAAACAAACCCAGGTTTATGTTTATGTAAGTATGTAAGTAAGTATGTTTATGTAAGTATTTAGGACATCCAGTTCTTTATTTCAAGTATGAGAACTCATTTAACTTTGTTACCTATCAAGTAAATATTTTGGGAAGCATTATGCATGTCACGTATTACTCAAAACTCTAAATGCCATGCAGAATAAATGTAAGAGATAAACACTAAAATCTAAATGTATCCATTTACTTATGGGCCATTTCTTTTGCCCACCTCACTAATTCTACTAATGTAAAAGATATGTTGTAATAAATAATGATGCAGTTGGCATCACTGATTGAGCACCTGCTATGGCCTAAACACAGTCAGAATTCAGTGTATCTGCACCTAGTTTAGATGATCATGGCCTCTAGAATTACGTTTTGACTCATGAGCCAGGCACTGAAAGTTTTCACAAGTCAAACTCTATTTCCAGTCTAATCCCACACTCTACCCTTCATAATGCTACCAAACAGTGAAATCATACTTTTCTATGTTGCGCACAGACACCAACACTTTCATTCCTTGAGCTTTGCCTCACGTTGCCCCTTACACTTGGAATGCTCTCCCTGGACAATTTGCATGTCAGATTTGTACTTCTCTGGAATGTTTTTCTGTTTCTTTTTCTTAGTCAAAAGTAATATATTTCCTTCTCATGGCATTTATTTTCAACTTGAATTATAGTTATTTTTATTATGTCCTATCTTTTCTATTAGATTGTGAGTTTTGTGAAGACATAGACCATGCATTAATTATTCTTGTGTGTTTTCCTGTCACCTTGGAAAGTAATTAGGCTCCCGGTAAATGTCTGTTGAAGAATACATGGTGCTCCATTGGCAAATGCATGAGAGTGACTAGCAAACACTTGATGATTTCCTTTCTTTTTGTAATTCGACTAGTTTTGGGCCTTGAATTCATCCTTAGCTTGAGTCCTTCCATATCTCAAAATCTTCTTTAAAAAAAAATCTTAAAATATTTGGAAAAAAATAAAGGGAATTGTAACTTAAAAAAGCAGCACTGGTTCAAATGGGCAAAAAGAAACATCTAGATACAATGAATTAAGAAATGGAGAACAAATGCTTTACAGGAAATGTAGAGTGCTTTATAGTAGGGTTAATATTAACTTGCCTCCTGGAACTATTTGGGTATGTTCTCAGGGTAATATGTTCTCAGGTAGGAATCTTAAGATGTCTTCAAGGCATTTGTTTAGTCTTTTGTTAGTAGCTCTGTATATTATTGTTCTTACCTAGACCATCCTTTAGGTCAGAAACAATACAGTTTTTCATTCATGAATAGTTATTACTAATAGGCAGGTAAACAGCCTTAAGTAATTTTCTCTGTGCTTTAGATAGGTAATGCAATGTAGCCGTTAAGAGGAGGACTAGATTATCTGGTTCAAAGCTAGTTATGACCTTAAGCAAGGTAATTAACATCTCTGTTAGTTGTTTCAGCATAGGTAAAATGAGCTCCTACCTTGGGATGTTGTGTGGTTTGAAAAAGATAGTGTATATTGTTAACCTAAAACAACAAAACGGATAGTTATTTTACCAGCAAAGTAGGTTTATTAAGAAACAGCAAAGAACTGTAATTTGGGATGGTGGAACTATGGCAAACCACATGCAAGCCTGGTAAAAGAAAGGAGAGGAAACTCTTTTTTCAGAAGAGAAAGAGAAGTTGGGAGGGGCTGTTATAACAGAAAGTCCATTGGAGGAAACTGGGAGTTCATAGTATGGTGACTTTTCATTGGCTGAGTTGTGGGAATCTCTGATTGGCTGAACTGTTTCCAGGTAAGGAGAAATGTTTTCTTCCTCCTGCTGAAGGTAGTAAAGTAGTGTTCCTGCTGGAGATGCAAGGTACATCTCTTTCTGTTGGGATCTGTATTGTTCTTGAGTGGTACATGAATGAGAGTTCCCCTTTCTGGCCTCCTAGCCTGATCTCCGTGAAGTTTCCCTTTATTAATTTTCACAATGTAAAGCAGATAGTGTTTATTACTATTATTTCTTTACTGTTTTCCTCAATTCAGTGCAAGGGTACAGTTAACAATAATGACATTTATTAGATAAGGAAACAGCTTCCCATTGCAATTTGTTGTGCAAGTTTCTTCTTTTCCTTTTTCAGAGAACTTAGGGAAATGAACCTCCCTGAGAACTCTTTACTCATCCCAGAACATGTTATTACATAAGAAATACAGCAACTTAATTACCTTGGAGTTTGTGTATTGGAATACATGACATACATATATTTTGGTTTTTAGTAAACTGTAAGCTTCCTAGGAGTGTGCTTAGATGCAAGCAACAGAACTAACTCTGATTAAACAGAATAATTTTTATAAAAGGATTTTGGGAGCCTCACAGTCATTAAGAGGACTGGAGAATACCCTCAAAGCCTTGAGTCATTTGTATTCCATTTCTTTTAACTTTCTGTTCATAGTTTGTCTATTTTCATTCTGTAAGTTGGCTTTTTTCTTTGGTTTATAAGGACTATTTATTGTTTAGGGAAATTAATATTTATCTGACAGGTAATTTATAAATTTTTTTTAGTCTTGCCATGGCCTTCTGATTTTGCTTTTCAAGGTTTTGGCAATTGCCTTCTGACTTTACTTTTGGTAAAGTCAGCAAAGTGATATTTGCCAAAAAGAATTTTTTAAAAAATGTTTTGAGTAGCCAAATTTGTCAATCTGACAAATTATGTCTTCTGATTTATGTGTCATATTAGCAAGATTTTTTTTTTCCTGACGATATGTATAGGAACTCAAAAACTACTAGATAAGACAAATAAATCCAAACATGGTGTGTGCATGAGAAGATATCATACCAATGCCCCTTCCGTTTAAAACTCTTCAGTAGCTCCCCATTTTTTTCTTAGGATGTAGTATAATTTCAGATTTATACCATGGGCCACATGGTTCTTCACAGTAATTTTCTCATCTAGCACCGCCCCCCCCCCCCCCCACCAACACACATACACATGCCCTAGTTATCATCCAACTCTTTCAGTTGGATTTTATTTTAGTTCCTCAAATGTTCGAACTCTCTCTTGCTCTAGCCTTTCATAGTGTAAATTTCCTCGTTTGAAATATTCTCCTTGCTTTAGTTATTCTCTTAATTCAATATTCCTATTTAGTCTTCTAATCTTTGCTGACTTATCATATCTCTGGGAAGTTCTTTTGAAAAAGCCCACCCCCAAGGCAACGTTAAATACCCTTTCTATCTCTTCCCATGGCATATTATACTACTCTGGGAGAAAATGATTAGATTGGAATATTCCCTGGGAGCAGGGATTACTGATGACCTTAGTCACTATCTTTTGGTAACAATTTCATTGAGATAGGATTCACATATATAACATTTACTCATTTGAAGTATATAGTTCAATGGATTTAGCATATTCACAGAGTCATGTAACCATTATCACAATCAATTTTACAACATTTTCATCACCCCCAAAGGAAATCCCGTACCCTTAGCAGTCACCCATCCATTTTTCCTCACTCCCTCAACCCTAGGCAACCACTAATCTACTTTTTATATCTATAGATTTACCTATTCTGGACTTTTCATACAAAGTGAATCATATAATATGTGGACTTGTGTGCTTGGTTTGTTTTACTTAGCATAATATTTTTAAGGTTTATCCATGTTGTGGCATGTATTAGTACTTCATTCCTTTTTATGGCTAAATAGAATTCCAATTGTATGGATATACCATATTTTATTTATACGTTCATCAGCTATGGACCTGTGAATTGTTTTCCCTCTTTGGCTATTACGAATAATGCTGCTATGAACACTCATGTGCTAGGTTTTGTGGGGTGGACATGTTTTTACTGTTCATGGATATATAACCTATAAGTAGAATTGCAGGGTTATATGGTAACTCTGTTTAATCTTTTGAAGAACTGCCAGACCATTTTCCAAAATAACTGCACCATTTTACCTTCTCACCAGCAGTGTATGAGGGGTTCTGATTTCTCACATCTTCACCAACACTTGTTGTTATCAGTCTTTTTTAGTCATCCTAGTGGGTATAAAGTAGTGATTTTTATTTTACATTTTCCTGCTGGCCAATGATGTTGAACATTTTACATGTGTTTACAAGTCATTTGTATATTTTCTTTGAAGAAATGGTTTTGCCCATTTAAAAAATTGGGTTATCTTTTTTTATTATTGAGTTATCTAAGAGTTCTTTATGTATTCTAGATACACATCCCTTGTTGATTGATATATGATTTGCAATTATTTTCTCCCATTCTGTGGGTTGTCTTTTTACTATTTTGATAACATCCTTTGAAGCACAAATGCTTTTAATTTTGATAAAGTCCAAACTGTGTGGTTTTTTTTTTTTTTGGCTTGTAGTTTAGGTGTCATATCTAAAAATTCATTGCCTATTTCAAGGTCACAAAGATTTCTGCCTATATTTTCTTCCAAGAGTTTTATACATTTAAATATTATAGACAGGTCTTTGAGCCATGTAAAGGTGTGAAGTAAGAGCCCAACTTCATTCCTTTTTTTTTTTTTTTTTTTTGCGGTATGCGGGCCTCTCACTGTTGTGGCCTCTCCCGTTGCGGAGCACAGGCTCCGGACGCGCAGGCTCAGCAGCCATGGCTCACGGGCCTAGCCGCTCCGCGGCATGTGGGATCTTCCCGGACCGGGGCACGAACCCGTGTCCCCTGCATCGGCAGGCGGACTCTCAACCACTGCACCACCAGGGAAGCCCCCAACTTCATTCTTTTGGATGTGCCTTTCCAGTTGTCCCAGCACCATTTGTTGAAAGTTCAATGGGGACTATTCTTTCCCCATTGAATTGTCTTGGCAGCCATGTGGAAAATCAGTTGACTATAAATGTGAGGGTTTATTTCTAGACTCTCAATTCTACTCTGTGTACCTATGTTTGTCTTTATGCCAGTACCACACTATCTTGATTACTGTAGTTTTGTAGTAAGTTTTGAAGCTGGAAGTTTGCGTTCTTCAACATTGTTTTTTTCAAAATTGTTTTGGTTCTTCTGGGTCTCTTGCATTTTCATACAATTTTAGGATCAGCTTGACAATTTCTGCAGAAAAAAATTTGTGATTTTGATAGGGTATCAGTGAATAGATACCCTTTATCAGGTTGAAGAAGTTCCCTTTTATCTTATTGTGTTCGAAGTTTTTATCATGAAGGTGTGTTGGATTTTGCCAAATGCTTTTTCTGAGTCTGTTGAAAGGTTATGTGGATTTTGTCCTTTATTCTATTGATATAATGTATAACATTAATTGATTTGTCGAATGTTAAACCCACCTTGAATTCCTGGGATGTCTCATTTAGTCATGGTGTATAATCCTTTCTATGTGTTGCTGAATTTAGCTTGCTAGTATTTTGTTGAGGATTTTTGCATCCATACTCATAAGATATTGGTCTGTAGTCTTCTTTTCTTGTGATGTCTTTGTCTAGTTTCAGTGTCAGCGTAATACAGGCCTTATGGAATGAGTTGGGCAGTGACTCCCCTTCAGTGTTTTGGAAAACTTCGTAAATAATTGGTATTAATTTTATTTATTTATTTATTTTTGGCTGTGTTGGGTCTTTGTTTCTGTGCGAGGGCCTTCTCTAGTTGCGGCAAGCGGGGACCACTCTTCATTGCGGTGTGCGGGCCTCTCACTATCGTGGCCTCTCTTGTTGTGGAGCACAGGCTCCAGACGCACAGGCTCAGTAGTTATGGCTCATGGGCCCAGTTGCTCCGCGGCATGTGGGATCTTCCCAGACCAGGTCTCGAACCCGTGTCCCCTGCATTAGCAGGCAGATTCTCAACCACTGCGCCACCGGGGAAGTCCGGTATTAATTTTTTATATGTTTTGTAGAATTTACCAGTGAAGCCATCTAGGACTGGACTTTTTTCTGTGGGTAGTTTTTTCTATTTTATCTTGAGTCAGTTTTGGTAGTTTGCATCTTTCTAAAAATTTGCCCATTAATCTAAGTGATCTAATTTATTGGCAAGTGAGGGGGTGAGTATTGGTTTAAACGTCATAGACTTTCTGTTCTTAATGAGTTTTAGTAGATTTTCTTAAATGTGTGTTTCTTCATTTTCTCTTTGTCCTTAGGAAAATTTGCAGAGACTTAGATTTTTTTAAAGATTTTAAAGACAGAATTTTTTCACCAGTTATCGTTGTTTTGCTAGGAAGCAGGATTGCCAGTCTCCTCCTTAGGCTACCAATCTGGAAGTGGAATTCCCTTTCTTCATTATTTTATCCCCAGTACCTGCCCAAAAGTAGGCATCTGACAATTATTTATTGGATTGGTTCTCAGTAGATGTTAATTCTTAGGCATGTCTTCAAAAGAATATAAAGATTCCCAACTCTGTGATCACCTTGCTATTTTCTCCTTCTTGTGAGGTACTCAGGGCTAGCTGCCACAGAGGAAACTCTACTAATCTATACTACCTGACCCATTAAGAGTTGACTCAATTCCCTTATCTAGTCTTTTATACTGATGAGCCTGACAAACCATAAGGGTGTTGTGATTCCTCCTTTTAAAAAGCAGACTGAGAGGGCTTCCCTGGTGGCACAGTGGTTGAGAGTCCGCCTGCCGATGCAGGGGACACGGGTTCGTGCCCTGGTCCGGGAAGATCCCACATGCTGCGGAGCGGCTAGGCCCGTGAGCCATGGCCGCTGAGCCTGCGCATCCGGAGCCTGTACTCCACAACGGTAGAGGTCACACAGTGAGAGGCCTGCGTACTGCAAAAAAAAAAAAAAAAAAAAAGCAGACAGAAATCACTTTGCTCCCTTTCTCCTAGGCTCATACTCTAATCTTGACCTTGCAAATCTTAGGTCTTAACACTCTTGTGGAAAGAACAGTAATTGTCAAATGAATTTGAAAAACAGCATTTCTTTCCATGGATTGCAGTAGAGTAAGGTTATGCTATTAACTTCTTCCCAATGAACCCCCCACTTGGGATTTAAGCTACCAATCACATTATTCTATTTATGAATTTAGAACTAGTAAAAATTGACATAGATACTGAAATATCAACTGGATCTGTAATTAAAATTGGTCCAGATGCCCAGGCTGCACACTATACTAATTAAATCAGAATATCTGGGGGGGGGGCGGTGGGGCTCAAGCATTCATGGTGTTTAAGCTCTCCAGGTGATTCCAGTGTTCAGGCAAAGCTGAAAAAGTGGGTTGTCCGAAGACCAACTGAATTAGAGTCACCTGATACCTTGCTGGACATGCAGAACTTGGTTCCATCTCAGAATCGCAGTGTGCCATTTAACAATATTCCCAAGCTAGTCACGTGCATGTTACAGTTTTAGAAGCACTGCTCTAGAACAGTACTTCTGAAACTTTAGCCATGCATAAGGATCCCCTGGAAGGCTTGTGAAAACACAGATTTTTGGGCCCTAACTCCAGGGTTTCAGATTCAGTAGGCTTGGAATGCAGCAGGACAGTTTACATTTCTAACAAGTTTACAGGTGTTGCTACTACTGCTGGTCATGGGTCCCACTTTGTAAATTGGTGCTGTAGGCTCAGGTGTACTTACTACTGAAGAGCAGGAGTGGGAGGAGCAGCCACGTATTCCACAGCTTAAAAGGCGAGAAGGAAGCCGGGGCTGTGTGTGCGTGGTAATTCTTCTCGCCCCTGCGCGGCTTGATAAGAGAACCTCTGAGGGGAAGAGTGAGGAGGCAGGTTTGAGGATCTCAGTTACTTCTGAAAAAGAAGCATCTCTTCATATGACAAGGTAGGAACACCCAGAGGGGACAAAATGGTACTCTTCTACTCACCCTGGTCTTCCAGGGATGAGATCTCTGTAAAGAGAGAGGAGTCTGAAGCCTACCTTATTATACCACACGTATGAGATAAAATTTAAAGTAGAGAAAAAGACTCAAAAGTGCCCAGGGAGAGAAATTATAGAAGAAATAGATTCAAGAGTGATTCTCAGTTGGTTTTCAAGGGCCCATGCTCTCTCTTGCCTCTGGTCTTCACTTCTGTTGAAAACTATAGTCACGGTGGTATAACCTTTGTGTCCTGAGAATTTTCTAGGGTCAGGACTCCCTCTCAGAAGTGCTATGAAGTTTGTGTGTGTGTTTTGTGTGAGAGAGAACTACTAGGGAAAAACTTTGGCTTCCTGTAAATGTTACAGTGTTTGGTCAGCATTGATTAATGGTTACTCTCATAGGAAAACTGCTTCTGGTGATATTTTATATAACGCATAGGAACTTTTACTGGTGTAGCCGTCTAGTGGATTTTGCTAGTTTAAAGGCAGCAAAACAATTACGGCGTCTTCTCTCAGTTTGAAAGTCTTCCACTCCCCTACACATATCATGAGGCTCATTATGTTTTCCTATTAACATTAATGGGATTTAATGGACAGTGGGACAGAATAAACCCCTGGCTTTGCAAGTTGAAAGTGGTTTTGAAATCAATGTTTAGAAATTATAAAATACCTACTTGTCACAGATATTTGACAAATTTCCTTAAATTCCCTAAAGATACTCACTTATGTACTTTATTGTTTCAAACTAATGATCCTTAAATCTCAGACACAGGGAAAGAAAATGGCTGTTATACATATTCAAACAAATGTAACAAGGGGGCTTTCCATTTGACGCTCAAGTCTTAAAACAGGTGTTCTTTAGTAAAGCTCACCTGTTTTCAGTCAAGCTTTTACTTGCAGGTTTTAATTGGAAATGTGTGAGAGAGAACTACTAGGGAAAAACTTTGGCTTCCTGTAAATGTTATAGTGTTTAGTCAGCGTTGATTAATGGTTACTCTAATAGGAAAACTGCTTCTGGATTTTCTAATAGGAAATTTTAGGATTTCTTATTAGAAAATCTAATAGAAAATCTATTAGGATTTGTACTAGAAAATCTAATAGGTTTTTCTAATAGGAAAATTGCTAAAATCGCAGTGAGATAAATGTTAGCTGTGGCACAGACAATTCTGTAGGAGTTTAGCCCAAGGAAGGGGCAGAACCTTAAGGTAGCTCACGAATAGGAGAAACAGCAAATGGAGAAGCTTGGTGAGGCAAATAAAAGAAATAAAAAAACTATCAGGTAATAGAGATGAAAGATTGAGGCAGAGGGCTAAAAGGAACAGGCGGGGGTGGGGGTGTTGTGATAAACACTGATAACTAATGTCAAAGTGACTTGGACTGTGATAAATAATAAGGGAAGTCAAAGAGATAGAAATGTAGGTTGAAGGGGATTGAAAGGAGGTGTGGAGTATAAAAAAGGAATTGGACGGAGTGCTGAGAAACGTATATGCGGTTCGTAACAGAAATCAGGCTGTGTCTCAATATAAAATGATATTACTGCTTTGTTGACGAGAATAAACAAGCCACAAGGTGGTGGGTAAGGTAATAGTTCTTGTGATTAGAATATGCAAACATATATATCCTTACAACGTGGTGAAAACTTGAAAGCTGGGTTGGTGAGCATAATTGTGTCTTTAAATATTTTAAGAGCTGTCAAAGAGATGAATTGGGTTTATTCAGAGTGGAGCTAGTGCCAAAGAGAGTGAGTACAGACATAAATTCCTTCAGAATGAAAAACACCTAATGTACCAAAGCAGGGTCTTTCTGCAGCCTACTGGGGCAAATTCCAACTTTGGTACTTACCTGCCTTGCCACCATGGTCAGTTTAATGTGTTTGCGGTTTTGGGGTTTAGAAATGGAATAATAATTACCTTGTAGGACTGCTGTATGATTTGAATGAAACAGCATTTGTAAAGTGTCTAGCATAGAGTTGTTTGAAAATAATTGGATTTCTCATGAACACCTCAAATGAAGTACTACACTGAAAATGGATCTCATTTGAATGCATTGCTCTTGCCACCTCCTCTCCTGTGTACCCTTCAGATCTTCCCTTAAGTATCAAACTGCTTCAGTCTCCTGTTCCATAATAACTTGAACTCCCCTAATGCAGCACTTTAAACAAAAACTGATTACTTACAACCATATGTTGATAGTTTTTAAACTCTTTGAAGAAAGGAACAAGGTTTGTCTTAGCAACTATGGCATCCCTAGACGTCATTCTTAGTCTTCTAATGGAACTCTTTACATGTCTTTGGTACTCCTACCTCTAATTCGGTGCATCGTTAAGGGCTTTTAACGTTTGTCTGTGTATATGTGTTAGGTTTATGCCTTCTTATTTCCATGCTATCATCCCAGCCTAAGCAGGAGCCTTCTTATTTTATATCTAGAAGACTGAAATGGCTTCTGACTTGCCTCCATCTGTTCACTTACCAGCACCTATCTATTACATCCATAGCTGCTAATACATTTCCTCAAATGCAAATGTTATTATGGACTTGTTATATATTTTGTAATGAAAAAAATGTCTGATTCTCTATGGTCTTCTAATATGAACCTTTCTCCTCATTGGATAGTATTATCAAAAGAGTAGTATCTTTTATTAGAGGTGGAAAATGTTTTAGTTATGGTAAGTAAAAATAGAATGGGTTAACTCAATCCAATGAAAACATTTGGAAAAAAAATTTTAAAAGCCTCTTAAAAACTTTCGAGTGTTTATATTCTTGATACCACAAAAGTGAGGTGAGGCAAGAAAGAACAGCAGTAGGAATTCCATTAAATGGTGAGGGTTTGGCTGAGTGTGACTTTTGTTGATGTCACCCTCAGGTATTTGATTGGGGGTCTCCTCTTTATGGTAATGCTAGTAAGAGAAGTAACATATAAAGTAAGTTAACAGTAATTGGAGGCAGAGCAACATGTGATCTAATTAATACCACCTGGTAAGTTCTGAGGACGTGTCTGGGAGATGTTGGATCATGAAGTCTAATATCATGGGAGTATAAACCCGTGGCTGTAATGAGCCTGAGAATCAGAGCTGCAGGGGCAGTACAGACAGCTAGCCTCTCCTGCTGATGTGATTTCAGCATAAATTAACTGGATGAGTTTACAGTTATGTTGCCTCAGGTGTGCTGAAGGACATACTCTGCAGGGGAAGAAACCCCTATATATGATTGACTCCACTGTTGCCCTTTAAATATTTTCTTTTGCCTCTGTACCTTCATACATTCCTCCTGAGCCCCAAATTCTTTACCTCCCTTTCCTAGTACACTTTCCTAGTACAAAAACCTTACTTGCAATGATTCACTCAGAACAGAGACACTGCCAGGAAATCCTTCCTGATTAGATCTTCCTGACATATCATGCTTCTCCTCAGCACCGTTTCGTGCCATTTTGTCTCCTGTGGTCTGTGCTTGCTAATCTGTCTTTTGGAATCTTACTTTATGTACATAATGCCTTGTAACCTTAATTTGATTTACCCTCCTCAAGGGTAGGAACTTTTTTGATTATCTTTCATGGCATCAAACACCATACTTGGATCACATTTGCTTCTTCCATAAATGTTGACTTGTTTGGGTTATACTTGTATTTGTTACAAAAGCCACTTTCACCTTTACAGAGTGTGTCCCTTCAGTTAGGGTATATCTGACATTTGGAAAATAAGTCTTGGAATAATAGACTGTTTTTATTCAAGGAGCTCTATATTCGTCAAGCCAACAATTCTTGTTTTCCAGGTGAGGAGAGTCAGAACCAGAGAACTGATGAGCTTGCTCAAGGTCATTCAGGATGGAAACTTTACCAGGGTATCAGGACACCCAGTCGGGCTCTTTTTGCTACAGAGTGCTGTGTCGCTGATAAGGTTCAGGTGCAGCTGTGTTGGCTGGCAATTAACTCTGCCAGGTCGAATCTGAGCACGTTCCACACCAAGTGCTGCATGATAAAAGAGGAGACAGAATTCGACCAATATAGGCTGAAATTAAACTGAAAGGAATATGACATGGCTATTTAAAAATGTTTAATTTTATAAAACCCAGTAGATCAAAGTAATTATAGAGCAATAAAAGTTGAGCTGAAGCCTCAGATGGAAGCAAGGAAGAGATAAGGCTAGACTGTTTAGAACAGCCACTGTTCTTCCTACAGAACATTTTCTGGTTTTGTTTTCTATTGTCTAGTTCTCATTAAACTGGCTGGGTTGCAAACAAAGCCATGTTAATATAATGTGGATGCAATTTATTCATGAGTACATCTGTCCTTTATAAGGAAAAATACATCTATTTAAACAACACTGATGTTGCCCTAAAATGTAAAAGTTTTATACTTATGTGTCACATTATCCTTATAGCATATAGAGAAACTGGAATTTTAATCAATTGATATTTATTTATAAATTTGTAAGTTTTCTCCTGTTAGAATATACACTGCAAAAATATGAAGAAGAAAAAAAATCAATTGTTAAGAGATACGGGAACATAGTATATGTATAACTGATTCACTTTGTTATAACGCAGAAACTAACACACCATTGTAAAGCAATTATACTCCAATAAAGATGTTAAAAAATTTATAGACAATGATATTTGTATCATCCATCCATCATGATATATGTTAAAAGTTGGATTTCAAAAAAATCTTACTGCCAAAACTAAATATAATTTTCATATTCTAGATGTAAGAATTATTTTTTTAAAAAGTCCTTTACAGTTAGGAGTGATTCCAAGTGGAAGTAAGCTCACAATATGAGTATCACATTTCATGTGAGGCAGCAGTTTTGAGAAATGCTGGGAATTTTTTTTTTAATTGACAGTTACTAATATACAGAAAAATTAGTGTTTTTAGAGAAAATTATAAAACTTTTCAATCCTTTACTTTTAGAAACTAAAACTAAATATAACAGGAAATAGCAATTTCAATTTTATACAATGGCTATTTAATAAAGAAAAAATTAAGTGGGAGAAGGAAAGGCAGAAAATGCACTTGGAGTTGGGGAGAAGAGCTGAAAGCAGTGGTAGAGAGATATCAAGGAGAAAGAGACTGAGATGGGAAAAACAGGCAGAAATTCAGAGACACACGGAGGCTGAGATGGTTCTTCAGGGAATAAATAAAATCCATCCTACATAGTTTCAATTCTTTAACCTTTCTAGAATCAATTTTATGGAGAACTAGATTTCAAATTAATGATGATAAAGTATATTTCAGCTTTTATTTTCTGAAGTTTGCTAGTAATACTACCTTTGGGGAACAGACTCTCTTATAAATGAAGAAAATCAGAATATTATTTTAAATTCTTTTCTGGATCATCCAACTTCCTAGGAATTCTTAAAATAACCTTAAATGCTTTCTAGTTTTTGGTAGTGGGAGTGTGTGGAAAACCTGGACATCCATGTTGATGTGACCACTAGGTACTTGGTGCAAGCATCAGATGATGGGAAAGCAGAGGTTAGGGCTTGTCTTTGAACCTAGGCTTCCCTCCCCTGGCTCAATGGTGAGCTATGGGATGAGAGCAGGGGGTGGGTCCTGTATGACTGCCTGTAGGTAAGTCATTTGCCTCAGTTTTGATGAATGTGAATGTTTTACCTTTGCTTTTAATGAAGCCTTGGGAAACCAAAAGTGTATTATATCTATTAATATAGATATTTATAACTCTTAGGAAGAAAGACAAGTTAAAACAGGCTATAAATAGTAATATAGTAGTACTTTAGGACTTTTTAAAATTAAGTACTCACTATTGCTCCCCTTTTACTGTATAAACTTCGAATTTCCTTTCTTCCTTCTTGAAAGATACAGAAAAGTTTACCCTACATAATCAATCACCCTTTCCATTCTCTCTGTAATCTATAATGTATGTATTTAAAATATTGAATTTTTATGTGTAAATGTATTATAAATAGGTGGCATATAAGTAAACTTCTGATACACACATACATACATTTTTTCTGAAAGAGCAGCTTGGTGCCAGCTGAGTCCCTTCTGAGATGATCTTGCTCTTTGAAAGAATTGGCAGTGCATCAGTGAGGGATCAGTGAAGAAATGATGCACAATCTTTAGCAGGAAGTGGTTTAATACAGAGAACTAGATGTTAACAAAAAGTGGACACTAAGTGCCAGGAATGACTCCCTAGGAGAACTTCTACTTTTAAGACCTCCACTTGTGTTGTGGTTTCAAGACACACCCTGCAGCTGTAATCCAGGGATAGGAGGGCCAGAATTGATAGTAAGGTGCTGCAGCTGCAATAGCCTCTGATCCCCTAGGATGGAGAAGGGATACTAGAGAACTGGATCAAAAACCCCAACATTTCTAAAAATTTGCTTCCTAGTAGAAAGAGCTGAAGGGGAAGGCAGAGAACTCTTGTTTCACTTCTACCTTCGAAATCTCACACATCCTAACTTACAATGAGAACATAGCTTCAAAAGAATGTGGGATGTACAGTTTCCCCATCTCCAGCCAGCAGAATGGAATGCAAATAGAGAATATCAGTTGACATTATCTACCACCTAGAGATGCCATTAAATGGCCTGGTGAAGGATGGCTGGTCAGATCACACTTTTATTTTCCATCCTTCCCAGGGATACTCTGGTGCGTGTGCACAAGTTAGACTGGAGTTGGTGTATTTCATTTTTGTTCCCTTGAAATCAGAGGCATAACTTGTTTTAAAAAATGAAAGAATGAAATAAGTTACTCTACATACACCTTGGTTTTTAAGCACTTTAAAATCTTTCACAAAATGCTGGCTTTCTAATCAAAATACTGATAAAGGAAAAAAATGGAGAAATAGATATCAAGTAAATTTATTCCTGTGAGTCTGAGAGTCATTCTTTCTTAGTAAAGTTGTGCATTTTAGAGTTGATGTGTTTTCTGTTGGTGAAAGTTGAATGGAACTCACATGCTAATGTATAACTTCTCTCCTTTCCCTGCTACCCTAGAGTGAAAGTATCATTTGGAAAGACTATCACATATGAATACTTTTCAAACTATTAACAAAGATGGAACATAATTTTTCATCTCTGTAGCAAAGAAACTTTATAGTTTATCTGAAAAATGACTTCTTTGACCAATGAAGCATCTTAATTATTGCTGGTGTAGGAAACCCTGCCTAGAAGGATTGATGTTTTTGAACAAGGGAACCCCTAACGTGCTTGTGGTAAAGAACAATAATGTTGAGAGAAGACAACATTGTGGGTGGCATGGAATAAAAAGAGAGCTTTGTTCTTAAGTTCCGGGAGGACCACTAATTAGAGCCACTTGTAAGAGAACTTTTTTTACTTATCTTTAATGAGTGATGTTGTGTTTCTGGTGACATTTTCAAAGTGTTTTAAGGTATAAAAAAATTGAGTGTTAAGTTACATTAAAATGAGTTTTTTTATGGCATTTTTGTATATTTTAATCCCAACATTTTTTGCTTCCCAGATGTAAATCTCTGAATATTAATTGATCACCTAATCAGACAGCTTTATGAATTAGAGCATTAAAAAAAAATCCTGATATAAATATGAATCTTTAAGCCATATTTCCAACCTTCAACCAAATGAATTCTTGTTAATATTAAAACAGTTTAGTCCATGGCATCATCTCCAATTATGTTCTCAATAATATACCTTAGACACAACTGGACCATCTCTCTGCATCCATCTACTATAATGGAGATAAATGGACAACTGCTCTTGAACAATCAATGATGCGTTAATTGAAGCACTTGCCCTGTTAGTCTAGTTCCAATGTCCCATTATAGGGTAGAATGAATGTTCTCACATAGGCATCGCAGTTATCCAAGTTGTGATTTTGTTTCCTTATAATAATTTGCAATTGTGTTTGAAATAAGCCATAATGCAATTTTCTCAATTTAATATGAGCTATTTTTAGCGGTGCAAAAGCTCTGATTAGAATTTTTATTTTATCCCTTAGAATAAGATGGGCATCCATGTTTAATCATATTTACAGATTACCTCAATGAATACAAATGTGTTATATTATCATTAAATAAATGAATGTCAGTATGTTCCAAGGTAACCAAAGTAATTGCATATTGATAACTGTCATTATTGTAAGCCATGGTCTCTAGGAGAAAATGTGCTTGTATTTTTTAATAAGGTGCAATATTATAGTCTATTTTAAGATGATAGTTTTCTGTTTCATATACAGACCATAATATCACTCTAATATAGCTGGAAGACCCTACAAATTGATAAAAATGCAGAATATAAATCTGAAAGTAACAAGATTTTGTAGTCTTTTGAAACTGGATGGATGTTATGAGTACCTTAGCAGAGCTAATATGAAATTGCCATTATCTGTGACAGACTCTTAGAACTTGCATCCACTCTGCAGCTAAAGAAGATAACAGGAGCTAAGCCATTATCCTGCATTTTTGTAACAAGATATTTTCAGATTTTGTATGGAGGCTTATTGTAGTGTGAAAAATGCTCCAGGAAAAAGCACTGTCCCCTTTTCTAAAGAGGATAAAAATTTCATGGAATGGATGGAGGGAATATCAGAGCCCTCGTTTTTCTGTGATCTGAGGTTTTATCAAATGAGCGGGATGTCATTTGGATCACTATGTTGCACAGCTCCGGGTGCCGTGTAAATTATGTCGTATACGGTTAAGGCCCCCATCAACTTGTGTTGTGCACATCTGTGTGGCCATCTATGGTAGCCGTGGATGTCATAATATTATCTCGGAAATATTCTGAAGGGTGAGCAAGGGCCAGGAAGACATTCTTAGTTGAGGTGATGAAGAAAGTGTCCTAGCATTCATTGTTTAGTGACGGAATGAGTACTTTTTTTTTCTTTTTTTTGGCTATAGCATTTTCAAAATCGAGTATCTCAGTATAATTGAGTTCTAATCTTAAATATGAGACCTGAATTTTAACCTCAGGTTTACTACTAGCTGAGTGATACTAGATGGGTTAGTACATATCTTGGCTTTACTAGTTGCCTCTGTAAAATGTGGGATTTGTTTCCATCAGGGGTTTGCAAACCTCCTATTACCAGTGTAACCCCTAAGCAAGATTCAACTGGGAAACAATTAGATTGCCTGATTGAGTTTCCTTTGGGTAAGTTCTAGAATCTGAAAGGGAACTTCAACCCTGGTTCTCCTTGGTAAGTATGGAAAAGGATCAGTTGTTGAACTGCCAAAGTGATCTTTTTTCTTCATACTCAGATTATATATAAAGCACTATCTCATACCTATTTTGTATTTTCAGAATATATATTTTTAGATGCCATATTCTAAGAATTTTGAAGGACTCCTAAAGTTACTGTTTCAAAGAGGCTCTGGAGTCAGATCTATTTTAAATTGAGTTTTGGCCACTTGTTAGCTGTTAATCCTTGGGCAAGTTAAATTTTCTTCATTTGTATGTAGTGAAAATATAATCCATATCCTAGTATATTTGAGAAGATTGAATAAGATAATACATGCAAAATGTTTAGCAGAATTTTTGGCCCAAAGTAAGTGCTCAAATTATGGCTTTCATTCTATGCAGAAATTACTTGGAGAATATTTTCCTACTCAGTTAGAAAAAGGATCATGAAAGAAAGGAACTTCTTATATATTTTTAGGACAAGAGCTCCAGATTCTTAAGAAGACTGCACCAACTTCCTTTCCCCAGGTGGGGCTTTCCAGGAATGGAGCTTTCTTTGACTAGTCAGTCTTACCAGAGTACCCATTGTAGGAAGAAGGAGGATACATATTAACTTGGAAGAAAGATGCTCCAAGGGATAAAGTGGGGGGAGATGAAAACATTTAACCTTGACCCAAGTCTATTTATAATTGCTTTCTCCTCCTATTAGGTAGATAACTTGTGAGTACTTGCTGTTTGCTAGTAGTGTTCTAAATACTTTACATGGATTATTTCATCTAATCCTGATGACAACCCTATGAGGTAGGTATTACTATCCCTATTTTACAGATGAGGAAACCAATACACAGAAAGATTAAGTTGCCCAAGGTTATACATCTAAGAAATAGTTGAGGAGGGATTAAAACTTGGATACCAGAGTCCATACTATTTAATACAATACTCTAGTGCCTCTTGTACTTGAGATCTTCTTCCATCTTGGAGGAAGAAATAAGAGGTGAGAGAGAGAGAGGATAAAGACTTGAGGTTCCCGCTGAGCTTTGATATAGGGGGAAAATATTAACATATTACCTATATTCCAGAAATGAAAATATCTGGGATAGTGTGGTAAATTTGAATTGTTTTTAGTAGTACTAACATCTATTATAACCTTATGATGGGTAGTATACTTGTTTCTTGACTTTGGACTTCACCGTGTTATATGCTTTGGCCAATGTATGTTGGTGGATGTAATGTGAGAAAAAGCTTGAAAATGCAGTTGAGTTTGCTTTTATACTCCTGTATTTCATCACGAGAGGAATTTGCCTTGGGTAGCTTTTGGTGGAACACACCTGAACACAGCCTGCAACTTAGTCAATCTCAGTGAGTCCTAGCCTATACAAGCCAAACCCCAGCTGATGTGGGTTTATGAAATTAAACATTGTGTGCCATTGAAGTTTATTTGGTTTGTTAGGCAGGATAATTAATTTGTAATTTGTAGCTATTACTGTGATCTTATTAAATAACAAAATCCCTTTTCAAAATTTAATGTGAAAACTCAACTTTTTACACCAAAGTTGTACCACTAAAGCATTTACTCAACTTAAAAACAATTTGTGTTTTCTTCCTAATTATTCATTTCTAATTTGAGAATGAATGGGAAATTGGGATGATAAAAAGAAATGGTCAATCTGTGAGCCTTGAGAAGGCAAAATAAATGATATACAATATTAAAACCACAAATGATAATTAAAGAAACAAATAATACTGAAAGGATTTTTAATAGGCTTAAATTGAATGGCCCAGAAATAAATTGGTGGGAATAGTTGAAAAATTTTATTTTCAATTGTTATTTATTGACCATTTCTCTAACTTTTGCTTTTACAGAAGTTTACTACCTAGAGAATCTGAGTTTGTACGTCCTTTGACTTTTTGTAACCAAGTGTTTGTAAACGTTTAAAATCTGCCTTGAAATTAGAGAATTCAATGGAGTATTCTCATTACCACATTTTATAATTACATTCATTCCCACAACAGTTATTTATGTAACTGTTTGAAAAAAATGTCACTTAAAGTTCAAGTTGATTAACATCTCAGCTTTCTTAGGGCTAGGTGTGTGCACAGTGCTGGCGATAGGGGTATTGATATCATCTTTTGTGATTTACGTGTGTGTGTGTTTGTGCAGTGTTCTTTTATGCTAGAGACTGGTGGGAAGAACAGAGAAAAAATAAAACTTCAAAGCTTCTTTGTGTATAGCCAGACACTGTGGAGGAGGGCTAAGTTGCCCTATATAAAAATGTGAGTGAATTTGATGGGTCAAGATATCTTTAGTAAGAGCAAATTAAATAAGACATGTCAGGGTAACCAAAAATTTTGAGGTTTAAGGATGTCTAATATTAAAGTTTTTTTTGTGTGTGTATCTCTCAAATATAAAACCCCTATGCCCCAAACCTTCAGTAAAGTCTGCAACTGATAGAAATGCCACTCCGAATAATCTTGGAGGGGGGTGTTGGGGGAGTGGGGATAAAGAAAATGAGCTAAAATCTGTACTAAGAGAAGAGTAGAAAGAAGAGGATGTCTGTGGGTGGTGGTATGAGACATTTAAAGTTCTGTGGAAACACTGCCTGCCTATGGGGCATTGATTCTTAACTGTAGCTGGATTCACCTGGGGAGCTTAAAAAAATACCTGGTGCTTTTGTCCCACCCACAGATATTCTCATGAAATAAGTCTGAGCTGTAGGAATGTTTAAAAAGCTCCCCCGATTTGAATTTGCAACTAAATTTGAATATCACTACCCCTCTCTAGCAAAGTTCACCTGGCTACACATTAAAATCATCTGTGAGTAACAAATACTCTGTCTCAGAGGTTTTGATTTAATTACTTTGGGATGGAGTGAGTTACCGTATTTTCAAAGCTTCCCAGGTGATTATCATGTACAACCAGAGTACAATCAGATGGGGTCCTCAGAACATTGGAATGGCTCTATTAAGAATCGGAAAGGGTGCCCCAGTGAGTAAGGGTGGTGGGGGGATAGAAGGAGGGAGATAAAGACACAGGGCCTTTTCCTGGAAGATAAAACCTTTATTCCACTCTGGTTACAGGGTTAGAACTCACCATCCAAAAATTTATGGATGCTTATGAAGCAACTTATGAAGTAACTCAATACTGGTGCCTCATCTGAATTCATGGATGCTAAGAGCCCAGGACTACATTCAGAGTTGCAACCGATCATATGAAAATGAACCTATGGAAATAATTCCTGTAATTCAGGGATATTGTGTTGCCAGATTTGGCAAATAAAAATACAAGATACTAAGTTAAATTAGAATTTCAGATAAACAAATACTTTTTACTATGAATATATCCTTTTCAATTGAGGTATATTTCTACTAAATATTTCTCAGAAATTCAAATTTAACTCTGTGCCTTGTATTTTATCAGTAAACCCTAGGGATAGAGAGCTTGAGTTTGATATTTAAACCGTAAGGGATAATGGGATCTAGGTGCTGACTCAGAATGGGTTTAGAAAGCACCCACTGTATGCAGGAGAACATGTCAAATCCTGTGGAAGTGTCTTATTACTTAAGAATTTTTTCCCTTGGCTTTCAGGAGTTAGGATATACTAATTCAATAATAAGTGTAAGCAGTAAAACTTCCCAAGAGCTCTAACGTACTGTTTAACTTAACATTTGTAAATTGCACGGTTCTGTGTCACGCTGGCAACACGAGTGCCAAAAATACAAAAACATGTTGTTGAAGATGATTTTGATCATTTTTTAACTTAACTTTTCAAATCCATAGTTGATTTTTTCCCTGAATACATATTCAAGTTGTAGAAAGTCTTTGGTCTTCCTTAAAAGGTAAAACAGAATTACAGCCCTTATCCTCAGCTTAACTCAATAACAGTCAAGTTAAGCTCATTGCTTTTCATATCTTTCATGAGACCATTCATCTCATCTGTGTAGAAATTCATAGCTTGAATAAAGGCATGCAATTAGTGAACATAACAGATAGTCATTGACTAGAGGAGAGTAACATGTTAAAGATTTAGTCTTGGATGTGTTTAAGAAAAACACACCCTAAAACTTTTAAAACATTGAAAAATTAGTTCCTCCGAACTCTAACAGGAATATAATTGCAAAATATTTTCATATATATTCTTTGCTTCAAATGTATTCCATATATTTCTTATAATTGAAATGATTCTCTTTAGAAAGTACAATGAATTATAAAGATTAATATGTCAGTATTCATTGATACTGAGGACTAAATGACAATAAAACATTGATTAATCCATAGGAAGTCACTTAGCATTTGATATTTATACAGCAGTACAATTTTTAATTAGAACTGTTGAAAATATGAATGAAAGGAGAAAAATCCCTAGAATGTATATGTATTTAGAAACCTGCGTAGGAAATTGAAGGTCTTGAGAACACAGGTGGTGGTTTTAATTTCTTATAATTGAAGGTCATGACTTTGGAAAATAAAGAAAGAACTGAAAAGTGAACAGCTGGCTCTGTAGATGGTGTCAAACAGAATTTAGTTTTCTGGACCATAATGCATGATACTAAACTAATGCTTCTGGCAAAAGAAAGAGTACATCTAATGAAGAGTGGGGAGAACATGCTTGGCAGAAGATTTGCTGACCAGAACAAGAAGGCATTGATATATGAGTAGGGCAGAAAAAAGGACCAGACAAGCTGTTAAATTACATCCTATGGAGGAAAATAAGCTGACTTAGGAAGAGTAAAAACAGTGGAAGATGATTAGTAAATCAAGAGAAGGTAACAGGAAAGAAGATAAAGGAGAAATATTTGTGGCTTTTTGTATTTACATCCGCATTCAGACAATATAGGTAATGATAATATTTAAATATAAGAATTATTTGAAGTTTTTCATTATGACTTGACAGGGATGAGAACTTTGGCTGAGGAAAGCTATTTGACCCTGAAATTCCAGTTCTTACTGCTTCTAGTGAAGAAACTATAGAACACAAAGGAATATAAGATAGGACCTAAAGAACTGGCCAGTAAATTCCCTGGTAAAACAGACTCAGGAAAGGACTAGCAGTGATTCTCTGTCAAACAATTAAAAGTACTATAGGAAGAGAAAATTGGCATTTTTCAAAGGAAAATTTTGCTTTCTCCCCTATACCTTCCACTTAGGCTGTGATGTGTCTACAACAAATTTCGAAAAACCCAGGGAATGTAGAACTCAAGATCCCTGTGTTAGAGTATGTAGCAGAGAAGGGGTTAATGATGACTGATCCAAGACAGTGGCCACTGGGAACGTGGTGGAAATGGACAGATTTGGAATTAGGCAACTTTAGCTTTTAGATGTCTCTTATCACCTGCTATGGGCTTGGCAGATGTCAAAATCTAGCATGGAAAATTTATAACTATTTTTTCCCATAGCTGAGTTTAATTTCTATTCTGAATTTCTTGCCTTCTCAGTACCAGAAAAATTAGTCTGCTCTTATCCAGGTAGATACAGTCACATCACATTAATGATTTCTGTCTTTTGGGGGTGGAAACCACATCAAAGTCAGTGATCAGTCATTTCAGATTTAAAACTTAATCACTTCATGATTTATGAAACCCTGTTCACCTACCTCTCTGGCCTTGGAGTCGATTTGCAGGTGTTTGGAATAATCTATTGCTCAGTGTCGGTGGGCGGAAGAGGCATCCACTTTGTTCCTTTCTCTTTCTGATACTCGCAATCAACCAGTCATGACCTTCACTTTTTGGTATCTATCTCTACATTTGCATGGATAACCAATGTTTTAGTCCCAATCTATAATGCCCCTCCTGCCTGCTAGCTTTCTCTGTGTTCATGTTCTTTTATATGCCTAAAGGCATGGGTCAGGTTAAGCTGATCCCCTGTGCTTTTCTTGGGGTGTTAGGTGATGCCATCGTGGGGTAGGGAACATGGATGGATTTTCTTTCTTGCAGAGCTCCGGATACACAGCTTTCTATTCTTGGGTGTCAAAATGTAAGAGTTTCCATCCCACCCACAATCCAGGCCTAAATGAGGGAGCATTGTATACCACTCTGTACACCAATGTCTATCCTGTTCTTGTTTTCCAACTTTCTTCCTTCTTCCTTTTTCAGTAGCTCACTCATCTTTGTTCGGGGTGGAAAGTAAAACACTTGCTAACCTTTTTCCTCCAAACCTTTCTTCAAATTAGACTCTTTAATACTTTAAAACCCAAAATTGATTATCGTACTCCTTTTACCTTGATAACCTTGCTTCATTGAAACAATGCTCAATGAGGATTCTTCAAGTATTGATGATACATACATTGAAGACAGAAACATATTTCATGTATCATACTATATAACAGGTACATATTAACTCCAGGTAGATTTATATTCTGATAAATTTGTATTAAAGTGATAGACAAAAGTCTTTATTAGCATGCTTGCCTATAATTGAAATATTCCAGAAGGGCATATTTATTGGAAAAAACAACAATCTATTCAATTCTCAATAAGTTTCTCTACCAACAGTGGAGTTGCCTGTGAAAGAAATAGTAAACTGTACCTACTTCGTGAAGTTTTTCCAATGATTAAATGTTGATACAATATCTACCTTAGTACCTAAAAAGTGCTAAGTCCTCAGTATGTGTTAGTTGCTATTTTTATACTATTATTGAAATCTTGATCTTGGTTAGAAACACGTTCTAGATGAATGATAAGAGAAACATGAATAGTTTAGGGAGTATTTATAGATTGCTGGGACAAATTGCCTTTTCCTCATCTCTACTAGCCATCAAGAGATTTTGACACACAGTAGTGTTAAATGAATGCAAAAATATTTCTTAATCTCTTTTATATTTATGTGTCACATTTCCTTCCATGTCTAACAAAAATAGCTGAGCTTAGAGAAGTCATGGAGGAAGAACACTGTAGGAAAGAAATAGAAAAATGTTTGAGTGGTTGTTGGCATTTGGGGACTTTATTGTCATACAATGACCTGTGATATACTTAAGGAATAGTTATGGTCTATAGAAGGATAAATCTGGTGGAGAGGCTTCTTTAATGTGCATATGGAATAATGTTTTGCTTACATGCAAAATAAATGACACTAAGATACTCTCTAAGCACCTACTGTTCTCATTCTAATTTTGTGACTTCTCTGGGTCTCAGTGACATGGGGCATTGCTCAAGTAGTGGAGTTTCTGTGTGGAAGTGGACGTGGGTGCTGGCAACAAGTCTTTTAGTAGAGCAGGGTACCACAGCAAAGTATTTCACTTCTCTGGGAATCTTAGCCATATTGAGATGGCTAGGGAAAACAGCAATAGTGTTGCTGTTGAAATCTCCCAGGAACAACTTTAAATACAATCATAAATATCATGTTTTTGTTGATCAGGAGCCTTTCTTTCAGGGCCTAAGAAGAAATGAGAGGAATTAAAGAATTTTTTTCAAACCATCATGGAGCTTCTGAAGACAAAGTATAACAGGAACTGGTCATGGCTAAAAATTGAGTTTGGTGAAAGGATGTTGGGGAGTTCATGGAAACTGAGTAGGTGGGAGAAGGTTTGAAATAGGCAGGAACCAATGCGGCCTCATCCAGGACTCTCTAAGGCAGACACTGTCATGGGAACTGTCCAGCGCCTGGATAGTAATAGATACTGTGGCTGGCGGAAGGGTTACATATCATAGACTTGGTGAACTGAAACGCAAAATGAAATCATAAGACAATGAGATTTTTTTCTTTAATTTATAGCCATAATACCACTAAATTATATAAAATTGCCTCATTTAAAAGTAATTGAATTAATTGGGGGTGACTTTTAAAAATTAAAGTAATTTATACTATTGTAGTATATACTAAAAAAAATACTTCCCACCTTTAACTTCACTGTGCAGAAGTATCTTGTATTAAAAACTTGAGCTGTATCTTCCAATCCATACAAGAACATATAATTTAGAACTATAATATACATGCTGCTCTATAACCTGATTCTTCACTCAGTAGATGATGTACTTTGGTTCATGTCAGATCATGTTGCTCTATCTGATCATTTTAGAGGCTCTACAACATTTAATTGTTTAAAAACCACAATTTAGTCAACTAATCTACAATGGATATTCAGCTAGGTTGTTTCTAATTACAATTTTGTACTGTATTTCAGTGAACATTTTTCTTTCACTTATATTCTGAAACTTGTGTATGAGTTTCTCTGGGTTAAATTCCTGGGAGTAGAGCTATTGGGTCAAAGGGAGAGGCATATTTAAAAACTTGAGTCATTACCAATTGACTTCATAGAAGGTTGGTCCACTTTTCAATCACAGTAACAGGATATGAGAAGGCCAAATTCCCTGTAACTTGGATGCATTTGCTATTGTGTACAGATTATTTTCAGTGGAACAATATTTTTCAGAGATGGCTGATTAGATTTATCAAGTTGTTCTGAGTTTTCCTCTCAAAATATCTGAAAGCAGTAGAAGAAGCTTTAGTAACACTTTCTATATTTTAGGTATTTTTCTAAATCTTTGTTAACTTATTAAAGAATCAAAGTATGGTACTAAAATGTAGGTGGGGAAAAAAAGGCCAACTTTTCAAAAATACTGGAGACTGAATAATTTGATAATCATTGTTATTAAATCAGATAAGTGTTTTCCTCAATAACTCAGTGCTTGAAATTTCAGGAAAGGTTCCTTTTTAATGAATTTGAAAGAACATTAAAATAAAATGTTGCTTTCTTTTCTAAAATGACAAAAGTCTTAAGGAATTTAAGTGTTCTCTACAAGTCTAGTTATTTTCCTTTAAAAGTGACATGTTGGGTTGAAACTTTCCTGTCTAATGAAAAAGTAAAATGTAGAAAAGTAAATGACGTAACTAGTCTTTATAAGATTTTTAACAAATTGTGAAAGAATAGTTGCATATTGTATATAAGTAGTTCAGGCATTTCTCTACATCAAACATTTTTAATACCACTGGGTAAACTGGCTGCCTATATTGGTATATATATATATATTTGTATAAATGCAGTAATTCTGCAGAAGTAACTTTCTTGACATTGTACTGCTGAAATACAATTTTCATTGATGTAATCAATTATACATCCCACACAGGGATGAGCATATGTGCTAATTGCATCTGGTATTTCATTTGCCTTTATATTTTAGCAACAAAAATGGGAATTTGGTAAAAAACCAACATGCTCCGGTGGCTACCTTCTCGATTTTAAGTTTCACTTTTCTTTTAAGATTAAAAGACTGAACATTCGAAGGGACTGAACATTCGAAAGGTGACAGGTCATTGGGATAAACATCTCAGTAAACTTGATTGTTATTGTACAGTTTGGCACAACTTTTGGGTGCAGTTCCTAAAAGGATAAAAATGACACATTGAAGAGAAGCTCTTTTCAGGGTCACATATCTGCTACAGCTGTCTTGTAACTGTCTTGTAAGCGGGAGAGTAAAGCATGTTCACAATTCATTTTAAATACAGTATTATGTTGGACATATTTATCTGACCTAAATTTTTATAAGGCCATACTTAAATTTAATTGACTATTTTGGTGTAGTACAAAGAACATGGAGTTTGGGCTTCATAGGCCCTGGATTATAATTCTGGTTCTTTTGTCACCTACTAGCTGAGTGATTTTGGTCAATTTACTTACCTTGCTGAGCCTTGGTTTCTTCAGTTGGAGTTAATAATACTTACTGCAAAGAGTTGGTGTATGTTTAGGGGAAATACATGTAAAGCACTTCAACTAGTACCTGGAAGGTATTCAATAAATGTTAGTGTCCTCCTCTCCTTCCAATATTCACTCTAAGCCTCACCTTACAAGCCAGTGAATCATAAAAATTTTTTGAGCCGAGTGGTATTTTACCATCTCTATGTCAAAGCAGAGACACTTACAGAAGAATTACTATATCCTCTGTGAGCCTCAAGGGAAACACTCAAGCCTCAGGAGTTCTTGACTTACTACTTATTTCTCAGCTAGTCATGTTATATTTAAATCTTAATAATCTTAATGTTCTTAGTGTGGATGTCATTGCTACTTAAAGAACCTCTTCACATATCATTTTTGTATTCTTACTATGCTGAAGTGCTACCTTAAAAATTATTTTTTAAATTCATGAACATTATTAATTATAGTATGATATTAAGGTAGTATCAACAATTTCCTTAAATTATTACAGAATCTTCATATTTTATGTTTCTAATCTTGTGACTGTTCAAGTCTTGAGAAGCAGCATTGCCCTGTTCATCTGCTGTGTATCTATTTACAGTTGCTTGGAGAAGTCATTACTGTGCAAAGTAGGTTCCCTAACATGAACTAACTCTTCAGAACACACTGTCATTTCTTTATTGCTCTCTTGTTGGATCTTTATAGCACCAGTCCACAGAAGATGTTAAAAAATATTCTTTATTGTCCTCAAGAACTTAGCCCTACCTTTGCCCTCTTTACTCTCAAAAAGATCATCCTGCTGCTATGATGACTTGCAAACTGCCTCCATCCTTTCAATCCATCCCATGCCCTACTTCATACATCCTGTGTTTGGTGGGGTGCTCAGTGAATGCTTACCAATGTTGAAGAAAATTTTCCCAAAGTCCACCTTCAATCGTGTCATAATTTGATCAAAAATCTTTGCTGGCTTCCTGTTTGCCACTGAAGCCCCTCAGCCATATATTCAAGACCCTCTCCAAATAACTTCTCACTTATTTAGTGAAATGTAAAGCAGAATTTGATGCTGAAGGATTCTGAAAGTTTACATTCTATTCAAAGTTGTAAAACTGTATTGTGTCCTCCAAAAAATTATATTGTTCCCATTCAACCCTACCCAACTCAAAGTTTAATGACAGATAAGAGAAATAATTACCAAACATATGTCTGAGACTTTGTGTCTATAACATTCTATATTGTTAGATTATAGGTTTTTCCCCTCCCTTAGGTACCTTAATAGTCTTCATTATATTAACTTTTATTGTCCATATTTATTCCAATATTGAGGCCAAAGCCCACTTTCTAAGACAGAGAAGGGACTAAGATTTTTCCATCAGGAATGAATTTAAAGAATGGTCTAGAAGACAGGGTACATGTCATGAGCACTTACGTGTCAAGTGTTATTCCATTTCACAATAACTATTTCATTTTCCCAGTAATAGTGATTATTATCCCCCTTTTCTAGAATAGGTCATGGATCCTTTAGGACCTTGAGTCATTTGCCCAAGTCCACACAGCCAATAAGTGGCAGAAGCATCATTTGAACTCAGATCCTCTTGCCACCAAGTACAAACTTTCTCTTCTACCAGTGCTACAAAAATAATTATTAAAATATTGATTTTCATGAATACTATAAGCTTAATAGATCAGCTGCCCAGGAATATAATGATTGGGAATGTTAGCACTGTAGGTCATGCCCTTCTGATTTTTTTCTACCATGATTTGAAGGCTGGCGAGTGGCTCTTGAGGAATGCTTCACAGCTGTACTCTTCTGTTACTTTTGACTAGGTGGGTGGTGGTTCCTGGCTATCAGTCTTAGTACCATCCTGAAGAACTCATACATACCCAGATATGTTCCCTAAACAGTTCATACACACCCAGGTATATTCACTCTTGCCATCACCCCACTGCACTTGCATTTGGGGTGATGATTTCTAAGTTACAACTTTGAGAAGCGGGTCTGAACAGGTGACCGATAATGCCTATGCCACAATCCAGCTCTCAGTTTCCCACACAGTAATGTTGATGCTGTGCTGAAACTGTTTCTGGGACAAGTTATTTTAAAATGTGATCAGAGAATAAACAGACAGATTGGCTCAACCCAATCTTGTATGTCTTCATAACAACTTTTCCTTCCCTTTCATCTTATAGTAGAGATATCTCCCAGGAGATTATCATACTTGAATTCTATTTCTTCTTGATTCTAATTCTTCCGGGAAGTTGTTTTTCTTCCTGCTTCCTTTTAATTTCTTTTCCATACCCTCTGCCTCTCTTTGCATGCCTCCCGACCACTGAACTCCCAAGTGCAACTTGGACATTTGACTTCTTTAGTGGGTTGTCTTTCACAGTTTCCAAAACCTTAATAATATATCACACATAAATATAACTTAGTGTTCATTTTTTCTCTTACCCTCCCAGCAACCCTTTGCTCAGGCTTTTTGTCCTTTCAGTTCTTTCCTGCTGTGCCCCACAGCTACAATTGCCCTGAGGGAAGACATGACTGTACAAGGCTGGATGGCTTGTTCAGTATTCCTTGGGTTACTTTAAAAGTGCAGTTTAACTTGTGGCTGTGATTGACATTGACAGGTTGTAAATGGAATTATAGGCTAAATGATTAAAGTTTAGGACAACAGCACACATTTTGTGGTTCGCTTCAGATTCTGAAGTGATACTTGGCTCTTGTTGAAATCCCACAAATATAGGTCTCTATACCTGTACAGATCAGTGGATGGGGAGAATGTCTGGGGTAATGCAGGGTTGGTCCTTGTGGGAAAGCCTCAGAGAGAGGAACTGTTGAATAAAAATGAAAATAGGCCACATTAGAGCTGAAAACACTTGTAATCAAGAGACCAGTCTAGTAAAACATGGTTTATATAGAGTATTATATAATTATTTGGAGTATATATAAATGAAACTCCTAGAAATTAACAGCACCCCAATTAAAAGTGGGCAAAGGACATGAAAAGAAAAATCACATGGTGAAGTACAAATAGCACTTAAGTGTTTAAAAAGATGTTCAACCTCTCTCGTAATAAAATAAATTTAACTACAGTAATGAACCATTTCTTAACAAGTTGAGAAAAATGCAGAATATACAGAATACAGAAAATAACTCTTGGGCATGTGCTTGCAGTTTCTTGAAGGAGTGCAAAATGGTATACCACCTATAGAGAATTTGGTAGCATTTAGCAACACTATAAATGTTTTAATACTTAAATATGACAATCTTCTAGAAATGTATACCATAGATATACCAGGAAAAGTATGAAATTTCATAAGTTTCACACTACTCATTATGTTACTACTTGTTACCTGAGTTCAGCAAAAGAGAACTGGTTGAGTAGATGATGATACATCCATGCAGTAAAATATAATAAAGTGTTTTTTTTAAACGAGGACATTGTTTATTACTGATAAGGAGAAGATAAATTGTTGTTTCAAAATAAATAATATTGGAGGGGAAAGCAACATGAAGAATAGCATATATTGTAGGTTGATTTTTGAGTAAAATAAGGGGAGGCAAATATTTATTTGTAGAAGGATAAGAAACTGATGAAAACATTTACCTGTAAAGGGTGAGAAGGAGGGGGCAGTAAGGGAAACAAGACTTCTCTATGTATTTTTCCATGTAGTTATAACTTTTACCTGTGTATGTGTGTTTAAAAACACACACACACACACACAACTCAATTTAACAAAAAATTCCTGATACTGAAAACAAATGGGAAAAATTTAACTGGATATTGAATTGGTAATACAACTACATGGAGAAAAGATTTGTTTCAAGCAGCTTTAGAATATAAAAATTTTGACCATGCGTAGTGGGGGTGAATTCCAAGGACAGAAAGAACTATAAATATATTTTAAACTTTACTCAGTAGTTGAATCTTTTAAACTTTTTATATTGAGATAATTTTTGATCACATCCAGTTGTAAGAAATAATGAAGATTCCTCCCTCATCCAGTTTCTTCTAATGGTAACATTTTATGTAACTGTAGTCTAATATTACAACCAAATAATTGATATTGACACAGTCCGCCAGCTTTGTTCAGATTTCACCAGTTTTACATGCACTCCTTTTTGCCCTATGTGATTTTATCACATCTGTGGAGTCATGTGATCACAGTCAAGATACAGAACAGTTCTACCACAAGGATCAATTAGGCAACTCCTTTACAGACCCATCTACCTTTCTCCTTCACCTGGTCACCACTAATGTCTTTTCCAGCTCTGATTTTGTCCTTTCAAGAATGTTACATAAATGGAATAATAGATTGTATCTTTTGAGATTGGCTTTTAAAAAAACTCACCATAGTTCTCTTGAGATTCATCCAAGTTGTTGCATGTATCAGTAGTGCATTCCTTTTTATTACTGAATAGTATTCCAAAGTATGGATGTGCCACAATCTTTATTCACCTATTAAAGATCATCTGGGTTCTCTCCGTTTCTTTCCTTGGCTCTCACAAATAAAGATTATATGAACATTCACAAACAGATTTTTTTGTGTGAATGTAACTTTCATTTCCCTGGGATAAATGGCAGGAGAGCACCTACTGGATTATACACTAACCATATATTTTGTTTTGTAAGAAGTTGCCATACTCTTTTCTAGAATAGCTATACCATTTTACATTCCTAGTAAAAGTGTAAGCCAGTTTCTCTAAATTTTTTCTAGCATTTGGTATTAATCACTAATTTATCTTTTTATTTTAGCTATTCTGATAAGCGTGTAGTGATATGGTTTTAATTTGCATTTGCATTTCTCTAATGGCTAGTGATTTTCTAGCATTTGGTATTAATCACTAATTTATCTTTTTATTTTAGCTATTCTGATAAGCGTGTAGTGATATGGTTTTAATTTGCATTTGCATTTCTCTAATGGCTAGTGATTTCTCATTGCTTATTTGCCATCTGTATTACCTTTTTGGTAAAATGTCTCTTGATGTCTTTTGCTTATTTTCTAATTGGATTTTTTTCCTGTTGAAGTTTGAGAGTTCTTTATATATTCTACATACAAGTTCTTTGTTGGGTATGTGGTTTACAAATATCTTCTGTTTGTAGCTTATCTTTTCATACTCTTTAAGGATCTTTTAGAAAGCAAAATCTTAAATTTTGATGTGATCCAGTTTATCAGTTTTTTCTTTTATGGATCATATTTTTAGTGTTAAGTCTAAGACTTCTTCACCTAGCCCTAGGGACTGAAGATTTTCTCCTGTTTTCTTCCTACAAGGTTTTACAGTTGTTTACATTTAAGTCTGTGGTCCATTTTGAGTTTTATATAAGGTATGAGGTTTAGGTGGAGTCTCTTTGTATTTTTTAACCTGTAGATGTCCAGCTGCTCCTGCACCATTACTGAAAAGGTTGTCGTTCCTCCATTAAATTACTTCTGTACCTTTTGTAAAAAATCAGTTGGGTATATTTATGTGGGTCTATTTCTGGGATCTCTGTTCTGTTTCATTGATCTGTGTGTCCATTCCTCTGCCAATATCATGCTGTCTTGATTACTGTAGCCATGTAGTGAGCCTTGCGTTTGGGTAGAGTGATTCTTCCCATTTTATTCTTTTTCAAAATTCTTTTAGCTAGTCTGTGGCCTGTGCCTTTTGTAAAGTTTTAGAATAGGTTTGTCTATGTCTACAAAAACCATGCTGGGCAGCAGTTTAACTTTTAAAAAGTAATCTGCTATTGTTAAATTGATATTCTTTTCTTTATATGCTATAGGATAAAGCAATAAATATGTTAAAGAAACAAAATGATGTGGTATTTTAGTGAAAGTTAGGATACATATATATATGTATACAAGAAAAACTAAAAGGAGTAAAATATTGTATATAATACTGTCCACTGAAATTGCTTAGAAGCAGCATCACCCTAGTAGCAACAATCATCTATGGAGCCATGGTTGTGTCCTCTAATACCATTTTCCTCCTTAGGGAAATGGTGGGCTTGAGGTGTGGGTTAAGAAAAGTACAAGGTGATGTTGGGATATCCCATTGTATCAGAAATCAAGGAGCTTCAAAGATTAATGGAGTCATGTCAAAGATCATAGGAGCCGGTTCAGAGGAGCTCCCAGTGACCAAAATTGTGGCAGTATATGCAGGAGGGAAT
This sequence comes from Orcinus orca, assembly GCF_937001465.1. Taxonomy (NCBI): domain Eukaryota; kingdom Metazoa; phylum Chordata; class Mammalia; order Artiodactyla; family Delphinidae; genus Orcinus; species Orcinus orca. The sequence continues at coordinate 70,883,454 of NC_064565.1, forward strand.
AATTACTCTGTTGGAATTACACTGATTTTGCAAAAATTAGAGTGAATGATGATGGGGGGAGAGAACACCATATAAATATAAACAAGATATGTCATTAGTTGGATACATGAATGTGGAATTCAGAGAAGAGGCCTAGGATGCAGAGATTATATATCTATTGATCAATCGATTGATCTATCTCTACCTTCCTATCTATCTCTATATATAAAATAAAGATATCTCTCTATATATATCTAGGAGTCATCAGTGTATAGATAACATTAAAGCCATGAAAAAAATCAAGAGAGTGGAAATTCGTAAGAGAAAATGTCTAAGGACAGAGATTATGATGACCTTCCAAAATGAACAGATCTTAAAATAAGAAAACAGAAAAAAGACTGAGAATTTGTCAGCAATTTAGGAGGAAATCTAGGAGTCTGTTCAGAAAACCAAATTTACAAAGAAACAGGAAGGGAGTGATCAACTGTGTCAAATTCTTTTCAAAATGGTATATGGTACCTATACTTCTGCAACATGCTTTTGACTCAACTTTGTGAGATTTATCTCTGATGATAATGAGTTCATTTTCAGTGCTTTAAAACCCATCGAGTGTCCTTTAACTTCATTTTTTGTTGATTATTTACTGTTTCAAAAAATGCTCTGTGAACATTCTTGTCATATGTCTCATTTTGTGTGTGTATGGACGTTCCTATAGAGAATATGCCTAGGAGTGGAATTGTGTTACAGGTTACACATATTTCACCCTTACTGTATGTTGCCAATTGCTTTTTAAAGTGGTAATATGAATTTACAATCCCACAGGCAGTATATGGGAGTTTCTATCCTTTACTGAGTATTAACAGACTTCAAATATTTTGCCAAATTCACGGGTGTGTAATGGAATCTCATGTCTTTAATTTGGATTTTCCTTGCTACTAGAAAAGTTGAGTATTTTCGTATTTGGTTTTCCTCTATGCTTTACTCTATTTTGCTCACATTTTTATTTGGTTGATTGTCTCCTAAGTTGGTTTGTAGGAAGTTTTTATGTACGCTGGCTATTAATCCCTTGTTGGGTATATGCATTGCAAATACCTCCTTGTTAGAGTTTAGATCATAACTACTCTTCTCACTTTTTACAGGGTCTTATTATAAATAGAAGTTTTAAGTTTTTATGTAGTGGAAAAATTGTCTTGGTGGTTTATGCCATTTATCTTTTCAGTATAAATTTTAAAATAATAATGTTGACTTCCATGGGGGAAAAACAATAACCTGGGGATAAAATGGCTTATGTACCAAAGAAGGAAATTCAGTTTGATAAGCAAATAAATAAGTACCCAATATTACAATTTGGGGTATGGGTTAGGCAGAAATAATGGACTTGAAAGACAATAAATTTGGGGGAAAGACTTTTAAACATCTCTGAAATGATTTTAGGTTGTCATCATGAAATCAGGTTTTTTCTTATTAGTAGTCCGTGTGTCAACATATAAACATTGAAAGATCAAGAAATAGTAACCCTATTTAAAAGATCTTGCAAAATTGATTATGACATCAGGCAAGTGATTTACAAATTCAAGCAAACTGATTTTTAGCCTTTTTCCATAACTGTTAAACCACTAAAATTATATAAAAAGTTACTTTACTGCAATATAATCAATTTAATTTTATGTAAACACTATCTTATATGACCCCAACATTAAGGACACAAACTCAAGGCGCGATACTGAATTTTGATAAGTTCAGATTTTGAGGAAATTATAATTCGTTCCCTTCATGCGTATCATTTAGAAGGTTAGAATATCACATAGAACTTAAATACAACTAACATGAAATATTATACACTGTTAACTAAGTTTAATCATTTTTACTTAATCTGTATTTGTGACAGTTGACAAAGAATATCAAATATGTTTAAAAAATCCCCCAAATTTTCACCATATTATAGAAGACAAGCTGATCTTTAAATGGAAACCACCTCATAATTTCTTGTTCAGCTTTCATTTTTCTGTATTAATCTTTATTTTAAATGTAAATTCACCATTAGACTTCATATTTAAACAACTTCATTGGAGTATAACTTGTATATAATGAATCACATATATTTAAAGAATACAGTTCATTGACTTTTGACACATGCATTCACCTGTGCCACCACCACTACCAGGACAACCAAGATACTGTACACTTCCATTACCCCTAAAAGGTTTTCTGCCCTTTTGCAATTCCTTGTTCCCTCCATCCCTGTACTCAGGCAACTACTGACTTGAGATGAGCTGCTCAATGGTGGCTCTCCTCTCTAGGCCAGGGTTGATGGTAGGAAATGGTGTTACAGAACTGGGCTCCCTGATGACAGTAGGGAGGGTTGGATCCTAAAATAATAGAGGCATGATCGAAGCACTTAACCATCTAAAGCTTGGTGGGAGTAATTATTATAATGAGTAGAAAAATATAAATCTCAGGTGTTCCTAGGGGAGAGAGAGATGTACAACCTGTGGAGTAAAATCTATTGCAGTAGAGATGGCCAAGTAGAAGCCTCCAAAACTGTCCCACCCAGCCAAGGTAGTAAATAAGAATATCTCATTCTGGGGCAGGGGTAGGGGAAATGGTAGAGATTAGTGACACCACCTTAAAGACTGAAAGAATACATGAATAATAGTCTCCATCACATCCTCAGTTCACCAGTTTTGCCCCGTATCCAGCTGCCCCACATCCCATCCCTGCCCACCTGCAGGCAAGCACCAGCCCCAGGTCCCCCTGGGCTGTGTACAGTGGCTGCCAACATTCTGGTAGGCGCCACATGGTCGGGGCCCAGCCCTGCCTACCATCACATCCACGGTAGTCAGATCCGCCGCAACAGAAAGACCCACGCAACCCACATGGAGGGGTGATGCAGAGCACATAACACTGATGACCAGAGGAGTGTGTGCTGCTGGGCCCCATAGGATGTATCCCACATAAGGTCACTACTCCAAGATTGGGAAATATAACCGAACTACCGAACTACATAGAAATAAACACAGATAATTTGGCAAATGAGATAACAGAAGAATATCTTGCAAATGAAGGAACAAGACAAAACCCCAGAAGAACTTAGGAAAGTGGAGATAAGCAATCTACCCAATGAAGAGTTCAAGGTAATGATCATAAAGATGTTCAATGAACTCTGGAGAAGAATGGATGAACAGAATGGGAACTTTAACAAAGAGGTAGAAAATATAAAGAAAAAACAACTGAAGATGATAATAACTGAAATAAATCTACTAGAAGGAATCAATAGTAGATTAGATGGTATAGAGGAACAGATCAATGGATAGGAAGACAGTAGTAGAAATCACCCAAGCTGAACAGAAAAAAGAAATAAGATTAAGAGACCTCTGGGACAACATCAAGCATACAAATATTTGCATTATAGGGGTTCCCAAAGGAAAAGAGATAAAGGGTTATAAAATGTATTTGATGAAATTATGGCTGAAAACTTTCCGAACCTGAAGAAGGAAACATAGTCCAGGTACAAGAAGCAGAGTCCTAAACAAGAACAGCCCAAAGAGGTCCACACTGAAGCACATTATAACTAAATTGGCAAGAATTAAAGAGAATCTCAGAAGCAGCAAGAGAGAAGCAACTAGTTACATACAAGGGAACTCCCATAAGACATTGTGCTGACTTTTCAGCAGAACTTTGGTGGCCAGAAGGGAGTGGCATGATAATCAAAGTGAAAAGAAAAAACCCTACAACCAAGTTGGCTACCTGGCAAGGCTTTCCTTTAGACTTGAAGGAGAGATCAAAAGGGCTTCCTTTTGATCAATAGGGCTTCCCTGGTGGCACAGTAGTTGAGAGTCCGCCTGCCGATGCAGGGGACACGGGTTCGAGCCCCGGTCTGGGAGGATCCCACATGCTGCCGAGCGGCTGGGCCCGTGAGCCATGGCCGCCGAGCCTGCGCATCTGGAGCCTGTGCTCCGCAACGGGAGAGGCCACAATAGTGAGAGGCCCGCATACCGCAAAAAAAAAAAAAAAAAAAAGTTTTACAGACTAGCAAGAGGTAAGAGTTCAGCACCACCAAACCAAATATACAAGAAATGTTAAAGGGACTACTCTAAGTGAAAAAAGACTGCAACTAAAAATATGAAAATTATGAGAGGAAAAATGTGATAGTAAAGGCGAATATATAGTAAAGGTAGTAGATCATCCACTTATAAAGCTACTAGGAAGGTTAAAAAACAAAAGTAGTAAAATCATCTGTATCCACGGTACATAAGTTGTTAAGGTACATAAAACAAAAAGTTGTGAAGTGTTGTCAACCTTAAGCATGGGAGATGGAGTAAAAAGTGCAGGGTTGTTAAAGTGCATTTGAACTTAAGAGATGATCAGCTTAAAATAACTGTGTGTGTGTGTAGGTTTTTACATATGAACCTCATGGTAACGACAAACCAGAAACATAGGTACACACAAGAGGGAGAAGAATCCAAACGTAACAGTAAAGATAGTCCTCAAATCACAAACGAAGAGAGCAAAGTAAGAAAGGAACACAAAATAACTACAAAAACAAACAGAAAATAATGAAAAAATGGCAATAAATACCTATCAATTACTTTAAACTGATTAAATGCTTCAGTCAAAAGACATAGAGTGGCTGAATGGGTAAGAAATACAAGACCCACATATATGCTGTCTACAAGAGACTCACTTCAGATCTGAAGACACACAGACTGAAAGTGAAGGGATAGAAAAAGGTATTACATGCAAATGGAAATGAAAATATAGCTGGGCTAGCAATACTTATTATTACAAAATAGACTTTAAAACAAAGAATGTAACGAGACAAGGACATTACATAATGATAAAGGGATCAATTCAACAAGATATAACAATTGTAAACATATGCATCCAACATAGGAGCACCGAAGTACATAAATATCAACAAATGTAAAGGGAGAAAGAAGTACACAAATATCAACAAACATAAAGGGAGAAATTGATATAATGCAATAATAAGTGGTGTGTTAAAGTCCCCTACATCAATGGACAGATCAGACAGAAAACAAGGAAACACTAGCCTTAAATGATACATTGGACCAGATGGACTTTATATAAAACATTTCATCTAAAAGCAGAACACACATTCTTTTCAAGTGCGTGTGGAGCATTCTCCAGAATAGACCACATACTAACCCACAAAACAAGTCTTAATAAATTTAAGAAGATTTAAATCATGTCAAGTATCTTTGCTGACCACATCAATATGAGACTAGAAATCAACTGCAAGGGGAAAAAACTGCAAAAAACACAAACATGGGAAGACTAAACAATATGCTTCTAAACAACCAATGGGTCCCTGAAGAAATCAAAGAAATTAAAAATGCCTTGAGACAAATGAAAGTGAAAACACAGCAATCCAAAAATGTATGGGACACAGCAAAATAATTCTAAGAGGAAAGTTTATGTAGTACAAGTCTGCCTCAAATAAGAACAAACTTGAATAAACTTACACCTAAACAAGAAATTACAAGTCTTGGTAAGGTGTGAAGAAAGAGGAATCCTTCATTGTTAGTGAGAATGTAAATTGGTGCATTCAATATGGAAAACACTATTGAAGGTTCCTCAAAAAATTAAAATAGAATTACCACATGATCCCACAGTTCCATTTCTGGGTATTTATATGTAAACAAAAACACTGATTAGGAAAGATACGTGCACCTCTATATTCATTGCAGCTTTATTTATTTATAATAGCCAAGGTATGGAATCAACTTGTGTCCATCAATATTTGAATAAAGATGTATATATACAAAGAAATATTACTCAGCCATGAAAATATTGCCATTTGCGATGACATGGATGAACCTAGGAGAATATTTTGCTAAGTGAAATAGAGTAAGATAGCGTATGGTTTCACTTGTGTAGAATCTGAAGAATACAAATGAGCATAAGAGGAAGAGATTCATGTATACCGTGAACAAACTGGTGGTTGCCACATGGGAGGCAGGTAGGCAGATGAGTGAAATAGGTGAGGAAGATCAAGAGGTACAGTCTTCCAGTTAAAAAGTATCACAGGAACGTAATGCACAACATAGGGAATGTAGTTAAAATATTATAACTTTGGTGACAGATAGTAACCAGACTTGTGATCATTTTGTCAGGTATAAAAATACTAAATCATTATATTGTACACCTGAATCTAACAATGGTGCAAGTCAGTTATACCTCAATTAAAAAAAAAGAAAAAGACACATTTTCACTTCTTTCACCTCTCATTCCTAAGAAGTAAGTACAATTCCCTGGTGGGCATTTGCATTCTGAATACAAACTTCCTTATGCTTGGGAATGCTTCATTGACTTGTTTATCATGTGACATCAAGGACTGTCTACTTTGAGTTGGGCCTTGAGCTGGAAAAGGCTCTTATCAGATTTGGTCTGTGATAAAACAAGCTTGCCACTTAGGCTATACAACCCAGTGGACAGTATGATATTACAGTTTTCTGGGGTGGGAAAGAGCCCCATGTGGAGTTTGTCAAGCTTCAATAGGAGAATCAAACTGTATACACTTAAAGTTTTGAAGAAGGCCATATCATCCATGCAGAGAATTATACAGCTGCCCATTCAGGTCTTCTCCACCCCCATGTGGATGTGGATGTGGATGTGGATGTGGCATAAGTGAGAGGTGCTGTTGAGAAACATGTTTTCCCAAACCTGTTGAGTGAAGTCACACTGGTAGCTTGAAATCAGCCTTGGTGGGCATATTTACACCCAGGAAATTGTAAAATGCTCTAACTCTGGGGCTTCTTTAATCTGGAGAGCCAGCTTTTAGACATTTTTACCCACACAACACTGGACATGGGGGTCTGAGCTCCCTGCTTTTACAACTTATTTGTTCCTTCTGCCCTTGGCTGTGCCCAGTGGCAGTGGTAAGTAGAGGACTGGGTATAAATAGAGCCAGAAGGGACTTCATAGAAAAAGTTCCAGCAATGGGGATATGATTATGTATCCTGATACAATGATGAAACGGCTGTCTGAAGGTGCAGCTGAGATGCTAACTTGAGATAAAGTGTTGCAAGGATGTGTGTACCATACTCTAAGATGCAACTCCAGGATTTAGTAGATTCCCTCTCTTTATGATTGTTTTCGGGGCTGTGTTCAACAGTTATGATACATGGGCTCTGAAGGGGTGGAAGTGGGATTGGCTCTGTATTCCATTGTTACCTGTGAGGGACTGGAGGAATGTGTGTTGCCCATCCCCGTGGCTCCAGCCCCTGTGAATCTAGAGGTCCTACTTCTCAGAGAGAGGTTACTTCTATCAGAGGACACATAGCAAGAGCATATTAAACTTTATGCCATAGCTGAACACTATGGTATATTTGGGCTCCTTGGGCCAAGAGAACAGGATCAAGGAAAAGAGTTACTACCCTGGATAGGAATAATTGACTCTGATTAACAGGAGGATGTAGTGATGCTGTTAAATAGTGCAGGCAGGTTAGCATATGTGAGGAAAACATGTGATCTCTTAGGAAAACATGTGATTTCTTCATATTTTTAGGCTCAATTTTGATGATAAATTGACAATTGCAGCCTGAGAAGGGCATGATGACTAGGAGCTCATATTCCTTATGGTTGAGAGTCTGGGTCACAGCCCCAACCCCTCCACCAGATAAGCCTCCTGGGGCAGTGGAGGATGAGCCAAGGATGAGGAAATCTAGAAAGTATAAATGGGGAGATAAGTACCATTTAAATACTCAAGACCAACTGTTTATTTAGCCCATCTTCTTAGATCAACCAGAATACTAGAGGAAGAAAGATCAACCAAAATAGGAAGATCAACCAGAATACTGGTGGAGCTATTCCCAGACGGGGTGCAGTTATTATACAAAATGTTTTCGAGAGCGACACGAGTTGGACTTGAATGGATTTTTTAGGCATGAGACACTTACATTCCTAACTCCTGCCAAAGTCTCATAGTTGAGATCCCCTCCAGTAATATCCTCTGGCCTAAGAGAGCTACATCACTTAAGGTTATCCCCTGTCTATGGAGACAGCCACCACAGTTCATACCGGTTAATGGGTAAGAAGGTCCAGCCCTTTTGACTCAGTTTCAGAAAACTGAAGGCCCCATGGGGTGAGCTGAGGCCTTTGTTGCAATTGCATTGCAGTCAACTTCTACCTCTGCCCATTTGTTTTCTTTATTTCATTAGTTTTGATGTTTCCTAGAACATTAATGTCCTAGAAAATTTAGATTGTACGTTAGTTTTGAATGCTAGTCGGGCAGCAGTAGCAGAGTTATTACTATGTGACCATGCATGAGTTACATGGACATTTTTTCAAAAACAGGTTTGTTGAGTTTTAAGTTATATAATATAAAGTGAGGCTGATGAGTTTTAGCATACAGCAACACCCATGTAAGTAGAATCCTTTTTTTTGGTAGATCCCTTAAGATTTTCTACATAGACAGTTGTCTTTGAATAAGGACAATTTTAATGTTTCCTATTTTTTTCTTGCCATATTGAACTAGCTGAAGCTTTGAATTTAATATTGAATGAAAGTGGTGAGAGTCATTTTGAACTTAGGGGAATTAATCTTGCCTTGTCTCAATTTTAGAGCAAAGGCATTCAAAATTGCTCCATGAAGTATATTAGTCATACGCTTTTTATAGATGCTTTTCACCGTACTGAGGAAGTTCCTTTTATTTTCAGTCATTGAGAATTTTTATCATGAAAAGGAATTGAATTTTGTCAAGTGCTTTTTTCTGCATCTACTGTGACAAATATTTCTTTTATTCTAATTTAATTAATCACATTATTTAAAAATGTTTTAGTTTAACAACCTTTATTCTTAGGATGAACTTCATGTAGTCACAATCATCCTTTTCTATATTGTTTGATGTAATTTACAAATACTAATTTTCTGTCAATGTTTATGAGGAATATTGTTTTATAATTTTTTTATTGGTGCTATTTTAGTTTTTTTGTTGTCATTAGGGTTATGCTGGCCTAATAAAACAAGTTGAGAAATGTTCTTTTTCTGTTTTCTGAAAAAGTTTGTATAAAATTATTTTTTCTTCCCGTTTTGTAGAATTCATTAGTGACACCTTTTGGGCTTGGAATCTTCTTTCTGAAGATTTTTTTTAGTAAATGTATTTACAAATTCAGTTTTAAAATGTATACAGCTACTAAGATTTTTAGAAAATTTCATGTATAAGGTTTGGGAAGTTATAGTTTTCAAGGCCTTTGTCCATTTTATACAAGTTATATAACTCATTGGCATACAGTTTATAATATTCTTATTTGTTTAATGAACTCCCATTAGCATTTATGGTGGTTAAGGCTTTTATACAATGTATTCTTTCAGCTTTTGTAAATTGTGATGTCTTTATTTTCTCCTTATTTTTGAGAATGTTAATTAGATACAGAATTTCAGGTTGACAGTTTTTTTTTTTTCTTTCAAGACTTTAAAAGATGTTCTATAGTCTTTGGCCTACTGTGTTTCTAGTGAGAAGTGTCGGTCACCATTTATATGTAGTTCTCCTGTATGTGAAGTAATTTTTATCTGGTTTTACTTATCTGTGTGGAGTTGTTAAATTTCAGTTTGTCCTTTTTCCTAGGATGAAGTCCTTTGAGTTCCAGCTCAACATATAGAGTAGTGTACCAGAGTTCCATCCTCAGTGGACACTAGACAGCTTTTGTCTCCCTGGGCCATCATGGCTCTCGGAACCACTGCTCTGACTTGTTACTGAATAGAAACACCCCAAGAAAATATAACCTGACATTTCAGCTCACCTTCTTACATTCCTTCCTATCTTTTCCTGGATCTTGACCCAGTAGTTCTTCACATCGATGCTTTAGTTCTTAGCTCTTTGATGCTTAGAGAAAACACACACACATGCACACACATATATACACACACACAATGTAATAAGCTTATCTTGCTTATGTAATTGCCTTTAATGGAAGGACTGGTCCAAATAACATAGTCACCCATTACTAAAAGTGGAAATCCCACTTGTACTTTGTCATTCAGTTAGTACATCTATATAATACTGGTTTTTATATTACCCATTTGATGATTTGGAAAACATACATGCTCTTTATATAACACCTTTTTCATACATATTTGATAAAAATACATATGTATACATATACATATATACACACATACATCCTCATATACATACATATGTTTATAATATTAAACCACTTATATTGAAGAATTGAAGGTTTTGAAGGATAGAACAAACACATAATTCTGAAAAGCCTTAAAATAGTTTTTCTTGATTTTAAAAGTAAGTCATACCTACAAAAATTTCAAATGATACAGAAACGAAGTAAAAAGTGAAAGTTCCCTATACTTTGGGTACCCTTAGTTATGAAATGATTGTTTGAGTTGTTTGCTGAATACATTATAAATATTTTTATTTTGACGGTGTCATTTAGACACAGCTTAAAAATGGCTGCATCAAAATAGCCATGTCAAGGTAACTGCATTAGAGTATGCTTTTTATCCTTATGAGGTAATCTTCTCTGGTTAATTCACAATACATTTTAACATGTGAAGGACTCTGAAAAATCCTGTAACAGAGAAATCTAATTTTAACTTGGTGCTTTCCCAAATGGTTTGCTGTCCAAAGGCTTTTTCACTTAACACTTATCATATCCTATGGAATTAATATTTCTATGGAAAGTCTTTGTTAAATACTTATTGTTACTTCTGATTTTCATATGTATACTGCTAGTAGTATTATTACAGGGAAAAGTTAAATTAATCTGAGATTTGCTATCTAGGGGAGTCAGCAAGTAAAATGAATTACAAGCAGAATAGCTGATGCTTTATTTACAGTTCATTCCTGTGTTAGTTTGCTATGGTTGCCGTAACAAAGTACCATAAACTTTGTGGCTTAAACAACAGAAATTTATTGTTTCATGGTTCAGAGGCTAGAAGGCAAGATCCAAGTGTCAGAAGGATTGATTGCTTCTGAGGGTCATGAGGCAGAATCTGTTCCCTATCTCTCCCCTAGCTTCTGGTGGTTTGCTGGCAAGCTTTGGCAGGCCTTGGCTTGCAGAAGAGTCACCCCATCTCTTCCTTCATCTTCATGTGGAGTTCTCCCTGTCTGTGTCCAAATTTCCCTTTCTATAAGGGCACCAATCAAACTGGATTATGAGCCATTCTAATGACCTCATCTTAATTACATCTGTTAAGAGCTGTATTTCCAAGTAAGTCACATTCTGAGATACTGGAGATAAGAATCTGATATGAATTTTGGGGGGATATAATTCAATCCATAACAATAATTTTTCTGAGAGAAGAAATGCCCTTTACATCAGTCTTCTACATGTAGGCTCATTTTCAGGAAAAGGGAAATATAAAGTAAAGGTAAGAAAATTGAGTGTTATTGAAGGTAAAGTCTCCGCTTTTTTAAAGGAAAAAGGAGGGCTAAATACTGGGAATAAGATTTTGGGGAAATTATAAAAATGTTGAGGAGGATATATATTTTCCCAGAAAAGAATTAATGTATATTAAACTTTAGGCAGTTATTTGATCCGCCAACTACACTGTAGTTGTATACCAATAAAGGATTTATCAACTTTATACTCAGATATGCTATATTATTGGCAATCTCTATATTTCAAAATACAACTCCTTTAAAATTTATTTTATCCAAAGTCAGTAGCCATTCTATCTATAAATTATTTAACCGTAGCATTTCAGTCTGGATTTTAGGATTTGTTCAATCTCAAAGAGCATATGGAGAGTGTATGTTTAGTAATGTAGAACATCTGGCACAAAATATGTGTAGCATACCACTTTAATAAATACTATGCAGAGCTTCTACATAAAATCTTTGTTACCTGATAAACAGGAAGCTCTGTTAGCTTATGAAATTAACTCATAATTAGGCAACCCATAAGATAAGAATCCCTACAGCAAAAAGACTGGGCTTATTTACTGAGCACTTGAGAGCAATGCTCTCATTCATTTTTAAAATTTTTAATTGTTTTAAAATGTTTGGCTGTGTTGGGTCTTCATTGCTGCGTGCGGGCTTTCTCTAGTTGCAGAGAGCGGGGGCTACTCTTCATTGCAGTGAGCCGGCTTCTCATTGTCGTGGCTTCTCTTGTGGAGCACGGGCTCTAGATGCGTAGGTAGGCTCAGTAGTTGTGGTTCACGGGCTTAGTTACTCCGTGGCATGTGGGATCCTCCAGGGCCAGGGATAGAACCCGTGTCCCCTGTATTGGCAGGCGGATTCTTAACCATTGTGCCACCAGGGAAGCCCTCTCATTCATTTTTATTTCTGTAAATTCCTGGCATGAAGAACTATAAGTGGTGAGTGCTCAATATGTTTATGAAATGTTTTGATTGAACAAAAATGAATGAATTATGGTGTTAGATAAATATAGCACTCATTTCTAGCCACTTATCAATTCTCTCATTTATACCGAAGTTTAGGCTTTGATATCAATAATTCTAGGATCAAATCTCAATCCGGGCCCATATTAGCTGTGATATTTGTAAGTTACTAAAATATTTTGAGCTTCAGTTTCCTTATCTGTCAAAAGGGAATAATTATAGCTATATCAGAAAGTAAGGATGAGAAATATAACTGCTGCTACTTTAATACTGGCCATTATTATTATATTTTACCTAGATGATAACAACTGCTTCACAACTGGTCTACTGAAATTAACCATGCCCTCCTCCAACCCATTCTCTACCCAAGAGTCAGCACAACCTCTCTAAAATGAAAATCCAATCATTTACTTCTCCTCAGTCCTTGAATATTTCCCTACTGCACTAAGAATAAAACCCAAATTTCCTGGAGCTAATTAAGATCTGATCTGACTCTGTTTCTGTCTTTTTCTTCATTAATATGTTGTTTAATTTAATGTGACAACTTGAGTGATACATGGAATACCCATATTAAATATTTCTGGGTGTATCTGTGAATGTGTTTCTCTATGAGATTAGCATTTGAATCAGTGGACTGAGGAAAAACTAATTGACTTCCTCAATGTGGGTGGGGCCTCATTCAATCCTTGTGTGTGGAGAGAGAGGACGAAGAGATTACCTATTGGTTGTTTCTCTGAGAACCCTGACTAATACAGCAATCCATACTATAATTCATACATACTTCAGTGAGCTGAATAACTTACTTTTCCATGGAAATGCCGTGCTCTCTTTTCTACAACCGTATATACTCATGCGTCTGCCCTATAGCAGTGACCCTTCCAGATCTCTTCCTTACCTCCTCACCTACTTTTTCCTTTTCTCCCTGACTCATTTCATTAAATATTAGCTTTCTTGCAAGTTGGATTTTTTTGTTTTAACTTGAAAATGCCCCTGGGAAAACTTAGCCCCTCATGACTGGGTTGTGTGTTTCTCCTATATGAGCCCTCTGGTACTCAAGGCACATCTGATTCTAGCATTGACCATATGGCATTCAAGTCTCCCATTTACTTCTCCACTATCTTGCAAATTTTAATGTATGCTTACATCTCTAGTATCGTCCCTAATACCTGCTATGTGATAGATAATCACTATTGAATAAATGAATGAAAATAAGATGGCATTTGTAAGAATATGGTTACTGGTGTATAATAAGTGTCAAGAATAAATAAGATATGCAGAAGACACTAATTTAATCATTTGACACATTTCCCTTTGATTAGGTGGTAAAAGTCTAAAAAGTTTTCAGTTTACTGGTGTTTAGTTTCAGTTACTAGCACAGAGAAGAAAATTATAATTCAGTGTCTGAATAAATGATATTCCTCAAGATCCTGGTGATGTGCATTGTGCCCACTTCTTAGTTATAGATGATTCCCTTATGGGAGACATATTTCTGATATACTTTCCTTTCTCAAAGATGGAGCTTCTAATATTCTATTTCCCAGCATGTAAAAAATAATTAGTTTCCTTTTAAAAAAATTTTGGTCTATGGAGGTTAGATAATCCTCAGATGCTACATTTTCTAAAGTAGCAAATTGTTCCAGCTATCTTGTCCAAAAGGTATCATATCTCAGACAATACTAATTCTTAGCTCTGTTTCAGAGAAGTATTGCTTACTATTGACTACACAATAGAATCATTTGAAGAGCTCTTCTAAAAGCAAATATTTGGGTCACATACCAGATCAATTAAATTGAAATCCCATGGGATGGGACTGAGGCATGGATATTTTCTCTAAGCTCCCACAAGTGATTATAAAGTGAAGCCAAGAAAGAGCACCAGTACCTTAGGGTCTAGCTAAATATCAGAATCACTTGTCCAAGTTTTAATTCCAAATCTAATGTCCCAGAAGGTTCTGATACGACTGAGTTTTCTTTTATCCCTTTTTAAAGTAATTACTATTCCCCCCAACCCTGATTTCAAAAAAAAAAGACAGCAATGCAGCAAGTACAAAGAAAAATAAAAGTCATCTATAATCCCATTGCCTAGGGAGAGGAGAGGGGGACCATTGTTAAAATTTTATAGTTTAAAGATTTTAAATTTAATCTTTCAAGTAAGCAGATACTGTTGTTTGAGTACATTCTCTGTTCATTGCTGTTTTAGGATTCAATTGAGCTGGAGATTACCTGGAGATCTCTGAAGAGATTACCTGGTTTAAACTTCTGTCTTTATTAAAGTATGAATGTGTAACTGAGGCACCTGGTAAAATAACTTTCTCAAAGACACATAGGTAGTAAAGTATGTCAAACCAGATTCTATTCAATATATCTCAGTGTCTCTGCAGTTCATAGCACAGTGCCTCGTATTTTGAATACTAGACTTTTTCATCCTTAGGCAGTTACCTTGGATTCATACTACCTTCTCACTGAATGCTAATACGATTATTTTAAAATGTGTATAAATATTTCTGTCTAAACTTTAGTCACTCACGTTAGCATGCTCCATTGGTGACCCCTGTTGAGATCAGTCTCCTGACACACTTATGAAGTACATCCTTTGAACTTTAGTCAGTTTTCAGTCTTTCTACATCCACTGACCCTGGGTACTAGTACAGTCACTTGTATTCTCTAACTCTGGAAAACTAATTTTTCTAATCCTGCGCCCCAAATTTGACTAGTGACTGCTTGTTAGGCATCCTAGAAATATTATAGGAAAAACTGCTGCCTATCCTGTTAGCAAACACATTGCTTAATTAATGAAAAATCGGGCTGTTGTGTCAAGTGATGGCTTGCAGCGAATGCCACAAAGAATTTCAGGAGTTGATTCACATCCATATTAATTACAACTGAGTAATAGGGTCATGTTCTTTCTTTACAAAATAAATGATTTCCTACTTATTATGGTAGAGTTCTAAAAGTTAAAAGTTAAATAAGATTGGCTCCCGGTGTTACAGTGACCCTAAATAATGTTTAATTAAGCCTAAATTTTGAGTAAATTATTTCCAAACGGGTTTAAAAGTTAATGAGATAATAATCACCCAGGAGAGAACAGCATGGTAGCAATAGTATAAAACAGCAGCAGCCTGGCTAGCTTGTGTATATTCTCTTATTCTAGATCTCACACATGCTTAGTTGACTTAAAACATTATGGTTCAAATAGACTCAAGGTCACTAAATAGGCCTATAATGTGGATAGAATTGAATTACATCTGAAGTGTTTAAGGCACAGTATATGAACATAGCTGAAGTAATGTGAGAAAAAATGTTAATTTCTTATCTAACACAGTTGGAAATGAATATTGGTTCAGTTACCCTAATAGAATGTCAGGAAACTTGGAAAGTTTATTCAGCAAACTTAATAGAATACTTACTAAGAAGCCATAGTGTTGATAGAGCTTTTATTAACACGTATATGATACCCCCCCAAAAAAAATTCTGGGGAAGATTGTTCGGCTTCTTTAATAATCACTTTCTGATGATAAAGTGATAAAAATTCATAATAGAAAATGCGGGAAATAGACAAGTTTTTTAAAAAGTCACTTGTGTTACCACCATAAAAAAGCAATGGTCATTAACAATTTGGGGAAAAAAGATGAAAAATCCAATGTCCTTAAAATACAGCTGTTTTCATATTGGATATATTCTTTTTGTAATCTGTTTTTCTGACTTACTGTGTTAGAATGTTCCATGTCATATTTTTAACTGGTCTCATGGCGCTTCAGCTGATCTCATGGTGCTTTAGCTGGTCTCAAGGCTTTTATTCTACATACAGAAGCACAAACAAAAAAGTGAAAGCTCTAAGTATCTAATAATAAGGATTCTGTATGACAACGCCTTACATATCAATACTATGAAAGGCAAACAAATTGTGGGGGGAAAATTTGCAGCATATATAACAAGCATGGGGGAGAATATTTTAGGTATATGTTTAGCTTTCTTAACAGTAGGAAAATTGTGAGACTCCTAAGAAAATCATTCACAAAAGAAAAAGCAAATTTAGTTATATATGA
This sequence comes from Orcinus orca, assembly GCF_937001465.1. NCBI lineage: Eukaryota > Metazoa > Chordata > Mammalia > Artiodactyla > Delphinidae > Orcinus > Orcinus orca. Next base: position 70,899,805 of record NC_064565.1, read on the forward strand.
AAAAATGACCATATCAATAACTTAACAAATGCAATTTTATTTTATTTATTTTTAAATGATTCAAAACACTTTATTGCAGAAGAGGCAATATTGGAAAGATATTTGACTTTGGAATCAGACATTCATAGTTGAACCCCAGCCCAGCCACTGACGAACTGTGTTAATATTAGTGACTAACTCCCTGAAATGGGAATTAGAAAACTATTTTCCAAAGTTTCTGTGGGAAGTAAATGAGATAAAAATAAAACCCTGAAATGAAGTCAGAGAAGAAAGACAATTCCTTCCCTCCCCACACCTAACCATCCTCACCTCTAGTCCTGAACTGAATAATACTACTCTGTTAAATTTTTCAGTGTACAATGCCGTATTGTTAACTAGAGGCACAGCAGATCTCTGGAACTCATTCATCTTGCAAAACTGAAACTTTATACCCCTTGAACAACAACTCATTTCCCCCTCCTGCCAGCTCCTGTTACCAACCAACATACTCTTTGCTTTTATGATGTTGACTACTCTAAATACCTGATATGAGTATGATTATGCAGTCTTTGTCCTGTGACTGGCTTATTCCACTTAGCACAATGTCCTCCCAGTTCATCGATGTTGCATGTAGCAGGATTTCCTTCTTTCATATATGTGTATGTGTGTGTGTGTGTGTGTGTATATATATATATATATATATACATATACACATATATATATGTATATATATATATACACACACACACACACACATACACATATATATATAAAAATAACATTTTCTTTATCCATTCATCCATCAATGGACATTTAGGTTGTTTCCATATCTTGGCTATTGTGAACCTGCTGCTAGGAATACAGGAGTGTGGATATCTCTTTGAGATACTGATTTCATTTCCTTTGATTATATACCCAGCAGTGTGATTGCTGGATCATATGGCAGTTCTATTTTTAATTTTGGGGGTGACCGCCATACTCTTTTCCATAGCAGCTGCTTCATTCTACCTTCCCGCCAACAGTGTACAAAATGTTACAATTTCTCCACATCTCACCGACCTTTGTTATCTTTTTTCTTTTGACAATAGCCATCTTAATCTATTTTTTTTTTTAATTAATTTTTATTGGAGTATAGTTGATTTACAATGTTGTGTTTAGTTTCTTCTGTACAGCAAGTGAATCAGTTTTGCATATACATATATCCACTCTTTTTTAGATTCTATTTTCATATAGGCTGTTACAGAGTATTGAATAGAGTTCCCTGTGCTATACAGTAGGTTCTTATTAGTTATCTATATCATATATTGTAGTGTGTATATGTCAATCCCAATCCCCCAATTTATCCCTTCTGCCCCCCTTTCCCCCTTGGTAACCATAAGTTTGTTGTCTACATCTGTGACTCTATTTCTGGTTTGTAAATAGGTTCATTTGTAACATTTTTTTAGGTTCCACATATAAGCAATATCATATGATGTTTGTCTTTCTCTGTCTGGCTTACTTCACTCAGTATGACAATCTCTAGGTCCATCCATATTGCTGCAAATGGCATTATTTTGTTCTTTTTTATGGCTGAGTAATATTCTATTGTATATATGTACCACACTTTGTTTATCCATTCTTCTGTTGATGGACATTTAGTTTGCTTCCATGTCCTTGCTATTGTAAATAGTGCTGCAGTGAACATTGGGGTACATGTATCTTTTTGAATTATGGTTTTCTCCAGATATATGCACAGGAATGGGATTGCTGGATCATATGGTAGCTCTATTTTTAGTTTTTTAAGGAACCTCCATACTGTTCTCCATAGTGGCTGTATCAATTTGCATTCCCACCAACAGTGTAGGAAGGTTACCTTTTCTCCACACCCTCTCCAGCATTTATTATTTGTAGACTTTTTGATGATGGCCATTATGACTGGTGTGAGGTGATATCTCCTTGTAGTTTTGATTTGCATTTCTCTAATAATTAGTGAGGTTGAGCATATTTTCATGTGCCTCTTGGCCATCTGTATGTCTTCTTTGGAGAAATGTCTATTTAGATCTTCTGCCCATTTTTTGATTAGGTTGTTTGTTTTTTTGATATCAAGCTGCATGAGCTGATTGTATATTTTGAAGATTAATCCCTTGTTGGTTGCTTCATTTGCAAATATTTTCTCCCATTCTGTGGGTTGTCTTTTTGTTTTGTTTATGGTTTCCTTTGCTATGCAAAAGCTTTTAAGTTTAATTAGGTCCCATTTTTTTAATTTTTGTTTTTATTTTCATTACTCTAGGAGGTGGATCAAAAGATCTTGCTGCAATTTATGTGATTTATGTCAGCGACTGTTCTGCCTAGGTTTTCCTCTAAGAGTTTTTTAGTATTGGTCTTTCATTTAGGTCTTTAATCCATTTTGAGTTTGTTTTTGTGTATGGTGCTAGAGAATGTTCAGATTTCATTCTTTCACATGTAGCTTTCCAGTTTTTCTAGCACCACTTATTGAAGAAACTGTCTTTTCTCCATTGTATATTCTTACCTCTTTTATCATATATTAGGTGACCATAGGTGCGTGGGTTTATCTCTGGACTTTCTATCCTGTTCCATTGATCTGTATTACTGTTATTGTGCCAGTACCGTACTGTTTGGATTCCTGTAGCTTTCTAGTATAGTCAGTAACTTAACAAATGCAATTAAAAAAAAATAAAATTTTTTTTACTTAACAAATTTGTAAACAAAATAACGTTAATACTATATTGGTTGGGAAGTAATGTGGAATAAGCTTTGTGGAAGGTAAGTTGTTTGTATATACCAAGATCTTTAAAAATGTATATGTCATTTTACACAGAAATTACATTTCTAGAAATTTGCTTTAGTGTAATAGAGATATGTATACAGATATTATAAATATCTTCTTCACAAATTTACTTTCAATGGCAAAAGTTTGAAAATACCCTAAGTAGATAACAATGGAGAATATGATCAGTAAACTATATAACCATTAAATATTGTGTTATTAGAAGAATATTTGAGAATTTCAAAGTGCTTTTGGACTGCATACCTGCTTTTTTCTAGTACATGCTTCTATCCTGATATAAATAGTGACAGATGATGCTGGAATGGTTGATGACCATATGCAAAAAAATGAACCTCAATCTTACCTCAATTTTTGTTAAAATGGAAAGTAATTTAAAATAGACCCCAATTTAAGAGATAAAACTGTAAAGCTTCTAGAAGAAAACATCAGAAATCTTGGGTTTAGTAAAAATTACTTAAAAATGAAGCACAAACTATAAAAGAAAAATGTCAATATTAGACCAAAAAATCCATTTGCAATTTGAAAGATATTATGAAAATGAAAAGGTAAACCATAGGTAGAAATTATTTGCAAAGTATATATCCAACAAAGGACTTGTGTTTAGAACATATAAAGATCTCTTAAAACTTAATAATAAAATACTCAATTAAAAATGGATGAAAGGTTTGAACAGGCACTTCACCAAAGAAGACATATGGGTGGCATATAACACGTGAAAGGAAGCTCAACATACCACTACAGATACCACGTCATACCACTGGAATTGTTAAAACTAAAAAGACTGATGATACCACTGATTATGGGAATGCCAAGTGGCATAAACACTTCGGAAAACAGATTGGTAGTTTCTTTTCTTAAAAAGATACACATCATTTTTATGGTAATATTGCCAAGCGTGTATAGCTTATTCCAATCATAAAAAAAACTTTAGAGAAACCCAAATTAGGGAATATTCTACAAAATAACTGATCATACCCTGCAAAAGTGTCAAGGTCATGGGGAAAGGCAAGACTAAAGACCAGTTTCAGACTGGAGGAGTCAAAGAGAAATGACAACTAAATGTGATATAGGTAAGGTCCAAGAAGAGAAAAGGTTATCAGTCAAAAAACTGGAGAGATTTAAGAGAGATCTTATTTTACTTAATATATTGTACCAATGTTAACTTCTTGCTCTTGATAATTGCACTAACTTTATGAAAGATGTTAATATTAGGGCAACTGAGTGAGAGATATAAGGAAACTTTTGTACCCTTTTACAACTTTTCTATAAGCTTAAAATTCAAAAAAGAAAAGCTACAGATTTTTGTGGTTAGAGTATTCTAATTTAGAATGTCAGATAAAAATTTGAACAGACTTTCAAAGATCTAGTGTCATCCAATAATGCTAAACAAATATTAGCTATTCATAAATTTATCTAGTCATGTTAGTATAGTCGTTATAATTTGGTACAAAACATAATTTAAGGTTACAATAGAAAAGTAAATTATACATCTATTGTGTGATCCAGCCATTCCATTCCTAGGAGAAATGAATGCATATGTTGATACAAAGACTTGTACACTAATGTTCATAGCAGCTTAGTTTGTAACAGTCTAAACCTGGAAATCTGTATATAAGCAAGCAAAAATATGTATAATTTAAAATGTATCAGTTATATCTCAACACTGTTTATCAATGGTATTTTTTAATCTCTTAAACTAGAAAGTTCTGGGTCAAGTAGATAAACTGGATTCCCAGGTTAAAATTTGTAATTTATGTCTGAGTCACCCAATGCCAAGTTCTAGTTTTCTGAACATACTTATGTGTTACATATTATAATAATCTGTGTGTGTTTACTTATATTTTTTCATACAGAGATTTAAAATGCTTAATTATTTAAAGGTTGTAGTATTTGTATTTTTAGAAACTATGTTCAAATAAGCATTTAGTGCAATTCATTTTTATTTTATCAAGAATTTTTTTTGATAACTAAGATCTTTACAAGAATTAGTTCTCTGTAGGAATCAATTGACTGGAAAAGAAGAAAATTCCAAATTTAGAAGTTTTATGCTGACATTTACTCATTTTTATCCCAAATGGTCTTGTGAATCTCAAATTTATCGTACTTTTTTCTTTAATGATTTAATTTAATCTCAATGAACACCAAACAACTTAAAAACATATGTGATTGAGAGATTCATATTCTGTTTAGTTTTTAAGTTTAGTGAAAAATAACCCCAAAAACTAAAAGACTAGTCTATAAACGAAAGCTTATAAGGCATATGGGAATACACTTAGAAAAAGATTCTGAGAATTGGATCTGATCTTTTGGATACTGATGTGTCAACAAATCATTACCCTGTAGCACTGCGTGATTCCTACAGTTCTCTTTGTCCTCAGATGACATGTTTGAGTTCCAGTTTTAAGACCTAGTTTTCATTATGCAGAGTTTTCATTCCAAATTAACTAAGCATTGGACTACATAATTATAATGTCTAAAATTCCCCCCCCCCCCCAATTTAGCCTACTCATATGTGACCTTCACAGCTTGAACTTTTTCAGTAATTCATCACACTCTTCACTTAGGGACAGTTTCTTTTTCTCAAAGTTACTCATATATTAATTTGGAATTGTCTTTATGAATACATTTGTTTACTTACTTTATTTTGAATTATCTTTGCCTGTCAGTAAATATTGTGACCATCCTATGATGTTTGACTGAAAAAATATTTGAGTTTTTCAAAAACTATACTAAAATACTTATTCAAATGAACATTGTCCTTTAAAAGTAATACCTATTGAAAGTTCACCTATTTCAATTTTATTGCCATTATTATGAGTATTTTCAAACTCCTGTTTTAAAATTATCTGCAAAGGCAATGGTTTATTAAAAAACCAAAAATCTGTTTTTAATAATCTTTATCTTCTGTTTTAAATTATTAGAATATAATAAAATATTAATAGTTGGAGCAATGTAAGTAATTTTGATATAATATTTCATTATATACAACATATCTATTCTATTTTAAAACTGCCTTCTTTTTAAAAGTTAAAAAGTATTTTAAAAGATAGAAGTATTATAGAAAGCATTTCTATATATATATAGAAATATATATAGAAAACGTTTCTAGTTTATAGAAAACAATTTCCTAAGATGAGTTTGTTTTGAAGAGAAATACTCTTTTAGAATAAATTCTAGAATATTTAAAAGTCTAATTAAATAACAGTCAGTTCCGATGATATGATATGTGGTGCTGCAAGGAATCTAAAAAGGTAATTTTGTCCAAACAGTTCTGAGGAATTTGGAGTATTTAAAAATAAATATTCCCTAACTAAATGCCTATAACATTTAAGTCTGTTCATAAATCTATCTATACATCTATCTAAATTATAAAACGTATATATACATACATGTATGTGCATGAGTTTATATAGCAAGTAAAATTGTGTCTGAATAAATGTAAAACACAACATGTTTATATTTCCCTATAGGTCTTTTTTTTCTTTTATAATATTATTTGTAAATTTGACTTACTTTTATGGTTGTATAAGAGCCACAGGTACAAGGAGTTGATAAATATATACAAACATAAAATAACTAAGAGTAAAATAAAAATAGTTTAAGTCTAGTGGAAGCCCCTCCAGGCAGCTCCCACATCCTTTGTTGGCCTCACTGATCACTGAGCACACCTTTGCTTGCCGGCACCTATAGGTATTTTTTCTCAGTCTTTGGTCTGAACCATGTTTTATATAAACCTCATTAGGATTAGAGAGATTTGGATTTCAAAACCTGGTGTTACTATCTCTTAACTGGGTGATCTTGACCACATTGTGTGAATAGTGAGTCTTAGATCTGCACTTGTACATTGGAAATAATACTTTATTTGAGGACTGAATAAGAGATTAGTATTCATTGCCTGACAGAGTATTGACTAGATAGCACACATTCAACATACTTCTCTCTGTACCCCTATCGCTTTTGTTTTCACTCATATCCAACATGGCCAATATTTGTATTTGGATATTTCAACTCCAAGACTGTTTACTTTTAGTGAAATTGGCCTTGCTTTCCAGAACATTCCCTCCCTTCTTTCGGATAGTTGTTTGTGTTTTAGCAACTTTCTGCTGAAAATTTTACTAGGCTTACATTTGTCTTTTATTATACAAAATTGTACAAAGAGAAAAAAATCCAAATCTTATTAAAAGATTTGTGAAAATGTTTGGAAACGGAAAGAAGTGAAAATGACTAATATAAAAGTTTTCTGAAGGAAAATTATCTAAAGATGAATGGAGTTTATTAGTAGATAAAAAAAGTAGCATTAACATTCTCATACCAATGTGACTTTTAAAAAAGCTATAGCCTGAACATATAGTTTCTACTACATAATGCAGTAGTTTAATTGATCCCTTCAGGCCTTTTATGAATCTACAAACTTAGGGCAAATGTAATTTATGGAGGTATTAAAATTAATTTGACACCAAAATAAACTCTGCATCATTAGTATAGTAACATCTACTGTGAACTGCTCCAGACCTGTAAAACCGAAGCTATGGTAATTGATAATGAATGATAATTGCTGAAGTACAGATCATATATTGTATGCTAATGAACATATTTTCTCCCTATTGATTGCTTAAGCTAGCCTCTAATCCACTTTTTTGAGTCTCTTTAGCTCAGAAATAAACCCTTTCATATCTACTTAACAGCTAAACCAAACTTACATAATAAAACTTACATAATAAAAATAGAAATGCTTCATAAAGCTCTTAACACTTATTTGCACTGGTGCCTTCACTCTGTGTAGGCTAGTGGTTTTTCCTTGAAGCATATTTGTTAAGTTGCATGTTTTCTAGATATATATTCATATCACAAGTTAATACCCTTTTGAATTTTCACTAACATTTTATCTCCAACGAAAAGTTTTGTAACACTGCCTAGGGCCCTCACTGAAACACTTCTCTAAATCTTTTTAAGTATATAAGGAAGCAGAATCCTTCAAGGTAATAGCGTTGTTCTGGTAATAGAGCTGAACTGCCAAATTAGTTCCCTTAGTTTGTACATAAAAGTAAAACGATCTCTTTATTTTAGCTCCTCAATTTAATCACTGATACTAGTAGGTAAATTTCTCTGGAGGACTGATGAAAAAATTTCCTAAACTGACATGAAGTATTACATATATAACATGAAATTCAGAACAGAAAAAGTTGTGCTGTACTTTGGTTGCTAGGCAGTTGGCTATTGTTGGTCACTGTTATTCCCTCCTGTATTATAACTCCTAAGGCATGATTCAGATTAGGCCTGAAAGAATTTATTTGCATAAATAAATGAAACTGAATTCTAGAGTCATGTATATTTCATCTACGATTATTTTCACAAACATATTTACGTGCATTGTACAAACTCGAGATTTTGCGACTTGGATTTTTGATTTTATGTTATGTTGTGAGCATGTTCTGTTAAGTACTTTTTGAAAAAAAAAACTGAATGATTATGTTACTCTATCATACAAGGACTCTTTATACATAGATTGCTTTCCAGAAAGGTTTATCCTACTTGCATTTTTATTAGTAGTGCATATTAGTTTATCGCAAAATATTTCCCAACATTGACTATTGCCTTTTAAAAATTATTTGCAAATTTTCTAAGTAAAAAGGAATATCCCACAATTACAGTTTGCAAATTTTCATTTATGGGTATCTGTATGCTATATATTGTTTATAACTCGTATATAGTGCTTTTTTTTTTTTGAGAATATGTCCTCTATTCATTTTATATCAGGTTAAAGTATTTTAAACCTATTTTTGATATATATACTCTTCAGGTTTTTTTTAAAGATACAAATCTTTTTTACATATTACCTTCCAATTCTGTTTATGTTTGCATGGGTAGAGTTTCTATTATGTAACATAACTGTATTATATATGATTATAAAATACAGCAGTTTTTCTTCCAGTTTTGAGATATAATTGACTTACAGTACTGTATAAGTTTAAGGTATACAGCATAATGATAATCATTAAATGATTATCATATTAAGTTTAGTGAACATCCATCATCTCATATGGAGGGGGGAGGGGAAATTGGATGAAGGCAGTCAAAAGGTACTACAAACTTCCAGTTACAAGATAAATAAGTGCTGAGGATGTAATGTACAACATGGTAGATATAATTAACATTGCTGTATGTTATATATGAAAGTTAAGAAAGTAAATTCTAAGAGTTCTCATCACATTAAAATATTGATGCATTTTAATTGTACAGATTTTATCTATATTTCTAACAAAAATCCTATATTAGATCTAGGATTAAACTCTTGGGAAAGTTTAATAAAAGAATAAGGATATCATTTTAAAGGGATGGTATAGATTCATTATTTTGATTCCTGTCTATCAATATTTTGAAATGTCTTAACAATCCCTATAAAGTTCTTACTTCTCAGTGAAACCTACTCTAGTTCTTTATTGAATATTGTAGTCCGCCAGCCCCAACCCCACCTTGCCTTATTCTGTTCTGTTATTTCTTATTCTCCTTACTTTATTCAATTTTTCCTTTTTCTCATGACTGTTACTATCTAACATTCTACATACAGGCATACCTCATTTATTATGCTTTGCAGATATTGCTGTTTCTTTTTTTTTTTTTTTTTTTAACAAACTGAAGGTGTGGCAACCCTACTTTGAGTGTCTCTTGACACCATTTTTTTTTTTCCCAACAGCATTTGCTCGCTTCATGTCTCTATATCACATTTTGGTAATTCTCTCAATATTTCAAACTTTCTTGTTACTATATTTGTTATGGTGATCTGTGATCAATGATCTTTGTTACTACTATGACTTAACTGAAGTCTCAGATGATGGATAGCCTATTTTAGTAGTATTTTAAAATTAAAGTATGTACATTGATTTTTTTTTTGACATAATGCTATAGCACTTAAATGGACTACAGTATAGCATGAACATAACTTTTATATGCACTGGGAAACAAAACATTTGTGTGACTTCACTTATTGATGTTCATTTTGTTGTTGTGGTCTGGGATGGAACCTACAATATCTCTGAGGAATGCCGGTAATTTAAATTTTACATTTATTATTCATGCCCTATCACTCCCATTCCTCACTACAGTGTCAGCTCAGGATAGGTATCAGTTTTGTTGTCTGTATCCCTAGAGCTGAACTTGTAGAAGCAGTAAAATGGTGGTCACCAGGATCTGGGAGGTGGGAGACTTGGGGAGATGTTGTTTAAGGGTACAGTCTTGAAACCAATAGATAAGTCCTGGTGATCTAATGCACAGCATAGTAATTATAGTCTACAATACTGTATTCTGTACTTTAAAGTTGCTAAGAGACTAGATCTTAAATGTTTTCACCACCAAAAAATGATAATTATGGGATGTGATAGAGGTGTTAGCTAACTCTACAGTGATAATCATATATAAATGTATCAAATCAACACATTGTACATGGTAATTGACATAACATTGTTTACATTTATATCAATAAAAAAGAGCCTGTGACATATTAAAGCTACTTATCTAAAACCTAGCAAAAATGAATGAAACTTTAGTAGTTTTTAAAATTGTCTAACTGCATTCCAAAAGGAGAGATTACTGAAAATGTAAGAGTATTTGAATAACTTATGTCTTGACCTACAAAATTCCTGCGAAGTTTAAGAGATCCCCAAATGGAATCTATTATGCCTTACAACCCTGGTGAAAGACTGATTAACCCAGAACTTATATTGGATTCTAGTTGCATAACTCTGCCATGAAATAAAGTTTTAATGAATGAAGCCAATTTTATTATTCAGATCTAAAATTTTATAATCTATTAAATTTTACTTTATAATCAGTTCGTGTGGCTTTAGTCATTCAATTCAGGAGAAGAATGATATTTGAGGACTCTTCAAACATTTTGTCAAATTGTAGTGCGTCTTGCAAGAAAAGTTTATATTGTTGAGTGATGTTACACCATTTAAATTTTCATGTACATGGAAGATGACTAACATCTAGGAGAGGAATTGGAAAGTAGGTTGATGGTTAGCCAGCTTGTAAAAGTACTTTATCTACTTTACAAATACTTATTTATAAGGGAACAGTTATTTAAAAACAATTCTTAGATCAGAGAAACTCCTTTTGTGTGATACATTAAACAAATGGGTAGCTGTTCAATTCAAGTGAAGTAGTGAGTTATGAATACTTTTTTCTAAAGCTTATGGAATATGTAAAATTATTTCTCTAATACGGGAAAAAATGAAACATAATGGTCTTAATTGAATTGGTATGTAAAATTCTTACTGTAAGAAGAACTTGGTAGGATATGGATTAATGTCAAGTTTTGCAGAACAAATCCAGCAAAACACTTTTTTCATCAAAGACCCCAAAATACTCTCTTCACAGCAGTGTGCAGCTGGGTAACAGTTTGTTCACAAGTTTAGATGTTCTATTTATGAAATTATGGTCCCAGTATTCCTGCAATATCCAGATAGGTTTTCACAAATAATGTTATGTATGGAATGGAAACTAGAACAGAGAAAGGGGGCCAGTATTTTAGAAAAAAGAATCACGAAACTAATTTTTGGACCTCATTTTCTAGAGTAAGCCATTTGGAGCTCACTTATGTTATTAAACACAGGAGCTCACTTTTCCAGAGAGAAATAGAGGAAAGTAAATGGTAAGGCATTTTGAATAGATGTTTTTGTGCTTTTAGAATGCACATATTTCTTTATTTGTTAAAAATGAGTTATATTTATCAGATTTCAAAAACTTTGTTTAGAAGAATCCTTTGTTCACAAAGCCTTTGTCCGCAAAAAATGGACTGGGAATATGATTTATGTAGCTGGGATTAGCTTCCTGTATTAGCTTATTTGATGGGTTAGTGGCCTGAAGAAACTTAGTCATTGTTGGGAGATAAACATGTGGATCTTTGCATGTCTTGGTAACAGAAGCACTGACTATATTTGTTCCAGACTGTCTTTTCAAGGTGGGTTGTTCTGTGAACAGGAAGATAGTGTCTCACACTGGAGCAAAGGAAAGGTTTGTTTACAGCCTTGGAAATAGAGATAGCATCTCCCTCCCGAACACAGGCCAGCTGTACTTACTGTTCAGGAAAATAAAGATAATGTTGCCTTCTGGAGCAAATGAACAAGCATGCTTTCTGCATTATAAAATATTTGAGTTCCCTAAGTTCAGAGTTGCCTTCCTATAATGCAATTCACAGTATACAGGTGTCACCTGGCATTCTATTATGCTGTAAGAGTTGGAACTCAGGAAAATGGCACAAGAACATTCTTATACTCTGGGCACTGCTGTTGCTGTGAGTTTTAATAAAGTTCTTTGCTTCTGACCCAGGAGTTTCATGTCAGCTTCCAGCATCCATGAAACTGTGGCAGGCTAACATGTTAGCATTCAAGTAAGGTAACCTCTCAGATCTTTTGACAGTTTTAACGACAAGGGTCAGAGCTGATAGAGACACTGCTTTCTGGAAGAGAAAGGATAAGCACCTTATGGTGCAGTTAATGGGCCTTGAAAGAAATCCTTTGTATTTGTAGCGAGCATGTTGAGCAACTTTAGGTCAACTAGGCAACAAATGACTATTTCTGGATAGTAAGGAGAATTTGAGCATGTGGTCCTAGGTCAAATGTCAGGAAATTGGTTCAAAGACAGCTGCTCGAATTGCAGTGTCATGTCATCAATACAGTATATTATAACATTTGAAATCTGTATCAAATCCAACTCTTTTCTAATCAAATTATGAGAGTAAGCTGGGGGCAAACCAGTAAATGTAAATTGGGACCCACCCCATGTGAATACATATTGCATGAGACTCTTAAAAGTTGGGATTGAATAAAGGCATTAGCAAAATCAGTCACTGAGAACCAGTCCCCTCTGGCTCGTTACACCTTTTCTAGTATTTCTAGTATCATGTCCGGAACTGCTGAGGCTGTGTATGGTACTACTTCTTTCAGACTGTGATAATCTGTAGTAAGTATCCATTAAGCCATCTGCCTTTTTCACAGAACACATAGGGCTTTAATACAGAGAATTAGTTTGTATCTCTACTCCAACCTCTGCTGATTGAAGAATAAAGGTGATAAGATGTGAGGCCAAGGTCTTGCTGTCTCAAGGGGGAACAGAGGCCACAGGCACCCGAGTATGCTGGGGAGATGAGGGCTCAAACTTTTATGACTTAGATATAGGCACCCAAGTCACATTCCTACCATTGGGGGATGGGTACTCCCTAATTCAAATAATGTGGTTTGGGTAGGGTTCAGTTAGGAAGGGAGGCTAACATTTCCTTGTGGGCACTTTGGTATAATTCTATGTATTGTTGTTGTGGCTTCTACATCTGAATGAATAGTAGGAATTGATGTTTCATACTGTACTTCTCTATCCTATGAGAGTCAGTAGGGGATCTCCCAATTTGAGAGAGCCACATTAGGCAGGGGGAGTTAACATCTTTGGGGTTCCACAACCCTGATGACTCCTTTCAGGTACTAGTGTTTGTGACTGGGGATTTTGTTTTATGGAGTCTCTGGCAAAAGGAGACAGCCTTTACCAGTGGTACCCATGAGGGTTTTGGACTCTTGCCTCCCCGACAGTGTTATCTGGTAAACCCCTTTTGAAAAGCAGCTTTTAGTTTTTTACTGGCCTCTTGTTGAAACTTAATACCTTCCCAGGACACTTACTGATTCTCTAGCCTGTTATTCCCTTTTGGGGTTGGTCAACTTGGACTCAGTGACTAACAAGGTGGGAAGGGTCTAACAAGCCTTGCTTGTCAAATGGAAATAGCATATTTAAGATGCTGCAGTCCTTGCTGCCTGGCCTGCCATTTGCAAAACTACAGACTGGCAGATTAAAGATGTTCCTCTTTGAGGCCACGAACTGTAGAAACAAAGAGAAGCTGCAGGTCGAACTGGCTGGCTCATGCATATAAGTGACTCATTTTAAGGGATCATTATTTGATGAAATTGACTAGAATTAAGATGCTGATCAAGCCTGCACTGTCCAGGTTGCCACTGTTGCTGCCTGGATACAACATCATACTGCACAGGGTCACACATCTGTCATCATAGACTGCACTCAAGTAAAGGACTCTACATTTCTGATACCCCCGTAGTCAGATTTGTGGCTCCTGCCGAAAGTTGACCCGTTTGACTCACAGTGCGGGAGCCCTCACTATATAGGGCGTGGCTTCTGCTGCCTTGGCAAATTGAAAACGTCAGATTTTGACTTCTCTTTAGGCTTTCAGTGTGGCTTCACTGCTGTTGACACCTTTTCAACTTATGGTGTGGCCGTTCAGTCTCATCAGCTGACCCTGACCATACTGTTGTGGTACTTGAAAATTATCCATGTCATATTTTCAGCTTTCTGGATCATTTGCAGAAAGCAGTACTCCTTTTATAGCAAGCACTCAAAAATGGGTTTTATAGTCAAGATATTTGATAGACCTTCCAAACTCCCTGCCATCTATATGCATGTGGTATAACTTTCAAATGGCATCCTCAAAATTCGACTCAGAACGATTTCTATTTGAAATTCTATTTGAATCTATTCAATATTTATTCGACTCAAAACTATTTCTCACCTCCTCTCCTTGTCCATACATCTTAGTAATGAACTTTGGTGATTAAATGTATCTGTCCCAACATAAGTTATTTGCTCTTGACTGCTTCCTGGGGATATGATCGGAACAAAAATGGTAGTGGCTTATGTAAACTGATTTTAAAAATTCAAAATTCCACCCTGACTGTATCTGTGTAAGAAGGGTTTTTCTTTTCTTTTACTGCAACCCTGGTCGGTGCACTGCCTGGATGGTATTCTGTCAGAAGGGATGCTTTAGGGATTCAAACTTAATTCTATTTCAGTCACCTAGATTCTCTTGTTACATTGACATGGTCCTAGATCTTAAGTGTGATGACCACTTGGTAGAGCAGTATCTCAGTAAGTCCCTACACAGTGGCTCCTACAGATTGAAATGGGTCTCTGTAAGTTTGATAAAAATTCTCTTGACCTTTCTGGAATGATCCTTCTGGATGAGTGGTCTGGGTGCACGTAGGGAATTAAAGGAAGAAAGTTGAAATTGTAGCTACTGGCATGGTACACACTGATTTTGTAGAGGTGAAAGGAGCTTCCTGGAGGAAGCTGCAAGATACTCATAAATAGTGAGTCATTTATGAGCATCTTGCAGCCAGTATTCCTACAATAGGAGTAATGCGATAAGAAAGAGTGGTAGAAAATTTGTCCCTGACTTTAGCTAACTAATCAATAACACCACATTGGCTCTGAAAGATGTTGGTTAGTGTCAACTCATTGGTCAGAGTTGTTAAGCATGAATTCTAGAGGTACTCCTTGTGGGCCAAAGCAGAAACTGTATAACCATCAGTACAATGTACTGAGCCTGGATTTATACCTCAGATGATATGGAAAGACCACTACAGAAACTTAAGGAGAAAGCCACCTGGCTTTCTATAGTATCTCTTGATGGTTGAGATAATTTGTTCAGCTGTAGGCCTCACCCTGTTTCTTAGGTCCTATGGAGGCTCTTAATTCAATGCTGTATGAGAAACGTAATGAATTTGGTTCCAGCATCTGTCAGTCAGGTGAATCAGAGTAGTGCATTTACTGGAAAACTCACCAGAAGCCAGAGAGCATAGAAACTTGGGGTGGATATTTTTGGGAGGTAATTCTCCATGGGCTTCTCACATTGCTACACATACCTTTTCAAGGACAGTCGTGTTGTGATAGCCTTGGAAGATAAAGAGTGTTGTCATCTGGAATGGAGGGGAGGGTTAGTACAATCCTTGTGAACCTGTCCAGTATAAAAAAAGACAGTGTTACCCTCAGAGCAAAAGGCTGGCATGCTTATTGGCCATTATAAAGGTTCAAATTTGCTAAGCTCAGGGTTGCTTCTCAGTTAAGCAATACATCTGGCTTTTTTGTATTGCCTTATGGAAACTGGAGCTTAGGGAATTGGTGCAAAAACTTCTGATCCTCTGTTACTGCTATTGCAGTGTCTCTGACCAAGGATTTGTGTCTTCTGCCAGGTTCTACGAAACTGTGGTAGGTTAACTTGTTAGCTTGCCAGTAGGTTAAACCTTAGACACTTGGCCAGTTTTTGGTGGTGATAAGGCAGCCCATTGACTGTCTTGACTCCCCCAGTTTTGTGATTTCTTTTTCTTACCCTGGATACACATTAGAATCATCTGGGGAGCTTTTAAAAAAATAATTATGCCTTTGATTTACTTAAGACGATTGAAAATCAGATTCTCTGAGGGTAGGATATGAGCATTGGTAATTTTAAATGGCTCCCTAAATAATAATGTGCAATCAGGAAAATCACTGAGTAAGCCCTTACCCTTAGAGCTGAATACATAAAGTGTTTGCTGTGTAATTCAGCATTATTCTGTACTCCGTCATCCACGCTGTCTCAGGCATAGGTAAAGAATCCATAAATCAATAGTTAAATAATTGTGCATTAAATCAGTTTTGTGACTCTGTGTGCTTCAGTGATGCCTGTTGGTCTTTCACAAACTTTATTCCCTAATGGTATTAATTTTTCCTCATCTGTGATTAGGCATCTCCTAATGATAGTATGGGCTGTTGTTTCCTAGACTTTTACAGGATGACCATCTTCAACTTGATTTATACCTCTTGTTAATGACATTGCACACTATTGCAGGCTGTTCTACTGGATCTCAATTTATCATCAGACCCCCAGGGCTTAGCAGAAAACCTAGTCAGGGCTATTAATGCTCATCTTGTTATCTTAGATGGAATTTTACCCTGGAACACAAGTTCTGAATGACTGGTAGTCGAGTATAAAGTGGATTTGTGAAACCACTGAGAAAACTTAGATGCTGATTAACCAGCAAGAACTGTTGAACAAATACAAATGTAACACATATAATTGTCCCACAGTACTTCAAGTGGAAGGAAGTTATTATTTCTTTAGTTTTGAAAATCATACCAGATATAGCCTTGGACTTCTATGAGTCAAGGTCAAGTCATGTTTTGGGGACAACCATCTTCCTTTTTTAGATCATGCCGGGAACTTGGGGATTGTAGTTCAGAAAAATTAGGGAGAGTCATTGGCCCATTGGGGAAGCTGCAGAGGTGTTCCTGGTTTAAGTCTAACTGCTGGGGCAGTAGATAATCTCCCTCCATGTCCACATGGCCCAACATAGATAGGGCCCTCACTGCCTCTCCTAAACATGCCACTGGGATTCAGACTCCACAGGATTCCATATTGCCTTCCCACTCGAGGTCCTGCCACCTCAGGACCCTGCATGTGGGCAGTACAAGTCCCTGCCACATAGGGAAACAGTACCTTCCTGTTTCTGTTCCCATTTCTGGGGGAATCTGATCATACTCCTCATGTCTATCAGCCCCCAATTCCTGGAACCATGCCCAACCTAGAGAGTCCTATCTGATAATGTCTCGAGACTAATTTTTTATAATCAATGGCTGATTTACTCAACTTTGGGAATGATTGTTTAGATATCCTCTTCCAAAACTATTCTCCTTTTAGGAGAGAGAAGGGAAATTTTTTTTTTAATGATATTTTATTTATTTATTTATTTTTGGCTGTGTTGGGTCTTTGTTGCTGTGCTCAGGCTTCCTCTAGTTGCGGTGAGTGAGGGCTACTCTACTTTGTGGTGCGCAGGCTTCTCATTGCAGTGGCTTCTCTTGTTTCGGAGCACGGGCTGTAGGTGCGCGGGCTTCAGTAGTTGTGGCGTGTGGGCTCAGTGGTTGTGGCTCACAGGCTCTAGAGCGCAGGCTCAGCAGTTGTGGTGCACGGGCTTAGTTGCTCTGCGGCATGTGGGATCTTCCCAGACCAGGGCTCGAACCCGTGTCCTCTGCATTGGCAGGCGGATTCTTAACCATTGTGCCACCAGGGAGGCCCCAGAGAGGGGAAATATTCTTAACTGTTGATAATAAACTTACTACCAAGAAATAAACTACAGTTAACTTTTCAGTGAGATCATTGTGCCACACAAAATTTTCGGTAAACCATTCTGGAACTGAATATGAATCTGTATAGCTTTGTTAGTTGAGTGTGATGAACAAAAGGGCAAAGAAGTCAAGCTAGAGATTAACTAAGAACCAAGATCTTATCCTAAAAAAACTAGCCATAAGAATAGAGAATGCAGAATAAAAAAGAATAAGAAGGATACTAATAGGTTTATAGTTAACCTAGCAATGTTATCAGTGTATAAAGAACAAAGAATTCAGTACGTTAAAAATGCTGTGAGATGAAAATATGGTTTAAACATTTCGGTGTTAGCTATTTTTAGTAGGTTTTCATAGCAAAGATAATATCATGAATTTATGCCCTGCCTTTGAGAAATTATTTAATTCTTCATTCAAATAGTTACATACCAATAACAAAGACACATGGGTAGATATAAGTTTGGTCATTATAATAAATTCTGAATAAATTTCAGTTACATTAAAGTTGTATATAGTCCTGTCAGAAACCAGCAGAACTGAGATAGCTGTGTTACCACTAGGAAGATACTTGTAAAGTAAACACTTGGTAACTGCTTCTTGTGTAACAGTAAAATTAACTTGAGTGCTTATTACATTTAGAGTACCATGTTAGACATTGTGGGGAATGCAGGAATGAATAATACATGAATGTTGCAACCAGAGACTCATATTCTAATGATAAAAACCTATTTCTGAATAAGTAATTTAAGAAAGATTAAGTACTGTAATAGGGGCCCTGTAATCAATGTAAAAATGAAACTTTGGTAAAGTTTAAAGAAAGAGGTGTGATTTAGGTAAGGACTTAAAACATCCATATAATCTGTGAGTAGTGTGGTGTGAGGAGGTGGCATGGTGAGACAAGGAGAGCACGGATGCATGCTTGATCAGTTAATACAATTACCTATCACTATATAAGCTGGTATTCAGCAGTATTAGAGGCCCCAGGTGAGTTGTAACTGAGATTCAAACATATTTAACATGTCTAACTTGGTGCTAGTCCAGTGGATCCCAGATGTCTTTTGATAGCAGTAGATTGTCTTTGCAGGGACGACTTTTCAAGATGATATTTGTATCCAAGCACCTAGAGATAAGGCAAGGGACAGACGGCAAAGAACAATGGGGAAGAATAGCATAGTGTCTGTTTTCTCAGTTCTGATTTCTGAGCCTTCCCTTCTGGCACAAGCTGACAAAACATATGAGAGAATTTAGCAGAACTAGTGAGGTAAGAAGTGTAGGTACTGGGATGACAAACTTTCACAGAGAGGGAGAGATGGGCAATCTGCTTGTTTATGCGTGGAAATTGGAATCACTTAAGATTGTGAGGGTGCAAGGCCTTTGGAAGTAGTACATAGGGGAGTAGTAGAACCAGCAAGGGCAGCGGTGTGCAGTGCAGAAGGCAGAATCCCAGGATTCTGGAACTCAGGGTTTCCTGGGAAAGGTGGAGTAGGGATGGATGGTGTGCATCTGGTTGGCTGAATGCCTAGGTCAGGTGCAGTCAATGAGTCAGGAAATTTGGTCTCATGAATATCCCAAGACCTAAAGAGGCTTTGGAAAATTTAGGGTTTCTGTACTATTAATAGGAGAACACAGAGTGCTTATGTTTACTGAAAATGTATTCATCCAATTTATACCCGTCACAAAGACATAAATTCTAGGCCCTCTTGTCCTGTTAATTTCAAGGTACATATCCAGCAGATTGGGGGCCGTCTCCTCTTCTGTCCTTGAGTCCTCCAGCACCAAAGGGGCTTTCTAAGCAATGTTGGCATCTCTCAGGTGCACATAATGTGCAGAAGACACAGCAGTAATCAAAGAACTACGGAAATCTAACTTCTTGAGCTTATTTCTGCAAACTAGATTTAGGGCAGGTATGCTAGCTGATGAGCTGTTAATAAAACTTTGTCACTTTTACTGCTTTCTTTAGTTATAACCAAGCTAGAAATATCACAGTCAGTCAATCAGCTCTTATTTAAATGGTCATAAAGAGGTGAAGGAGTGAAGAAAATGCCACAAGATCTGGAAAGGTCAGAGGTCAAAAGTAACAGCAGGCATGCCAGACTATTTTCAGCCTGCATTTTTCATAGTGGATTTCTTTGAGCAGAACTGTAGGATATAACTTCTTTCCTGCCACTAGCAAATATTTCTGGGTCTAGAGGTCAAGCAAAATATTAAATTCCCTCTTTATTTTCATGAGGCATAATATTGTATCACTGTGTAGTCTGTCATTGTGTTTTACTTTGGCTACTGCCTTAGGTCTGTATGAATGACAGGAATATCTTTTATGTTAATGATAAAGAATTTGTTTAGACAGTGAAGAGTCCCCAACTGTGTAGGAGCAAAAATGGTGCAAAGAGAAAATATACTAAGCAAAGAGGAAATAAATTAAACAATTGGGCTCTCCAATTTAACATTTCTAAAATGTCTTCCTTGCATTAGAAAGAGACTGACATGTGGTTAATCTCACCTGAAGCCCCAAAGAGACCTCTCTTTATAGGAAGAAAATCTTAATGACCCTTTGGAGGTTCAATATTTAATTAGGATAAGCTTTTCACCTGAAGGCCGTTTGACATCTTCTACCATCAAAGTCTGGAGTAGAAAATGAAGGTGAATATATTAATATTTGTAAAGCACATACTCGTGGGTAGGGTTGCTGCATCTTAACCAGAGTTCTTACATATACTTCACAAATATTCCCTTCCCTACTCACTTTCAACTTGGAACTGAAAGTCAAAGGTAATAATCTATAAATGAGGAAAGGGCTAACCATCATATTTAGAGTCAATATGGGGATCTCTGAGGTGTACTTTAAGGTGAGAACCACTGATTTAAAGTTATGACCACTAGAAGCAAAGAAGGAATATGTACCTCACAGGCAAAATGTCCTGGGTATCCTACTCTGGTTAAGTGCATAGACTTTGGATTCAAACTTGTATTGGAAAATCAGCTTTAACAACACTTACTAGTTGTGTGACTTAGGGCAAGATACTTCAACTTTCTAAGGTTCAGTTTTTTCATCTCTAAAACAGATCATGGTAGCACTTACCTTTTAAGGGTGCACTGAGATAATGCATATAATGTACTTAGCACATTGCCTAGAACAAATAAGTACCCAAATACAGTTAACCCTTGAACAACATGAGTTTCAGTTGTGAGGGTCCACTTACATGTGGATTGTTTTCAATAGTAAATGCCACAGGACTACACTATCTGATCTGCAGTTGGTTGAATCTGCAGATACAGAGGGACCTTGGATACTGAGGGCTGGCGATAAATTATACGCAGATTTTCGGCTGTGCAGAGGGTGGGTTCCCCTAACCCTCACACTGTTTGAGGGTCAACTCTATTGGTAGTTCCTGTTCTTGTTACTGTTACTTATTAATACAAATATTACAATAACAATGATCATTACTGAGGAGTAGTAGTAGCTGAGCTTAGCTAAAAGGTAAAATAGTAGAGGGCACAGGACTAAAAATTTTCCTGTTTGCATTTTACCTCAAGCATGAAATGTATTTACCTCTTATACTCAGTGCTTTCTCAGTTTGATCATATTAAAACAGAAAAGTAAAAGATTAGATATCACACATCATTATATTTTGAATAAGACTTATTCAAGGCATTGCATTATCACTCTGTCTTGACAATTAAAAAAATCTATCTGTAATTATGAAATGAAAGACTGTCTTCTGTGCCAGAAATTTTTGGCAGTGTGAAGCAAGCAGAAAAACAAATACTGCCTTATACTTGAAGTTGTACTATTCACAGGATTATTTCAGAAGGACCTGCAACAGTGGTTGTTCTACAATAAACACTTAAAACATATTTGTGTAAATCTGTTCCAGTTATTTTAGTTTGACAGTAAGAAAGAAACTGTGATGAGGGAGTGTGGTGTCTGGGCAGGCAATTGGCTTCATTTTCTTTGTTTTGTTTTTGGTCTCCTTTTCTAGCTTTGCTGTCTCAGGTCTGCCTACTCTTAGCTTTCCAGCATTCCCAGGAGGAGGGCAGCTGAGAGGTGGTAAGAGAGTCTGGAAGAGAATGGTCTGTGGGAGTTTATGGATTTAAGAGAAGAAACTGCAGACTTGGGTTCTAGGCCAGGGGTGACAAACTCAAATTCCTAGGGAGTTTGGCAAATGGGGACCAAGTGTAAGACACCTAAATGTCCTGGGGACACTAAAGAACTAAAGAGTTCCCATAGAAAGGGACCTGGTAAGAATATGGTCCATTCCTAGAAATCTTTTTTTCTAACCCCAAGAAAAGCAAAAATCTAGATTTTTTTTTATGTTTAAAAAAGCCCCACTTTCCTAACTTAAAAATGTAGGCAGTGCATTCAACTTAAACAAAAAGTCACAAACCACATTGACAGTTGGGTCTTCAGTCCTCTGCTTTGTAACTTCTAGGCCATAAATTGTGAGCATGGATAGTCCAAATGTTTTGTATAGTTGCTCCTGTGTATCCGTGGGGGATTGGTTCCAGGCACCTGTAGATATAAAAATCCACAGGTGTTTAAGTCCCTTATATAAAGTAGCATAGTATAGTTGGGCCCCTGTATCCATGGATGTAGAACACATGGATATGGAGGGCTGGCTGAAAAGTTTTAAATCGTAAATTCTGTACTCATGTGATGAAATTGTTAAAACAGTACATGGTATGAAGGAAAACTGCATACTTGATATGAATTACAGATATGAGGACATTCAGTATATTAGAAGAAGCCAAAAATTTATTTGGCTCTATTAAACTATTTATTGTATGGCCCAGCATATTGTTATAGAATCCCTTTCTTGGTTGTATGGAATGTGAAACAACTGTTTTTCTTTTTTTTAAATTGTAGTTGATTTACAATATAATATTACTTTCAGGTGTATAACAGTGATTTGATATTTTTATTGAGACAATTGTTTTTCATAACCTCTGTCAACAATATAATAAAATGTAGATTATAATCTGGTATAATTTAATGTTAAAATACAATGATATAAAATAATATATTTAGAGAATTTTAATCTTTCTATATAATACACAATATTTTGTTATATTTCTTAAACCAGTGTTCAATACTGTTTCTGATACTGATTTTTATAAATCAGATGACTTATAAAATTTATTAGAATTAAAAACGACTAAAGTTATTTTTGCTTATCATACTCACTAGTCATTGTTTAAAATTGCAAAGAAAGGCTTTCAGATTTCATTTGGATAATACTGATCATTTGTTTAATCATATTTATATCTTGTTAAATAAGTGTATCAGATTTTAAATGAATTAAATATTCAAAGTACTTTTACTGTGACTCTTATCTGTGGGGTTTGTAGTGTTCAGAGCACTGAATAATAATCTACTTCATCTGAATGGAAATTTTTTCTTTTTAAGAAAGCTTTACCCTTGCAGTTTTGCAAAAGAGGAGCAATGTGAGGTAATGTGGTACGGCAATTTGCTCAACATTTTAAAAAGAATCATTGTCCAAGCCAACAAATGAGCTCTGGCTGCAGTTTATATATAACAGTTCAACTACCTCTTTTCAATGGTTCCAAACAAAATAATCCCATTTTTAAAAGAGCCTACATAATCAGGCTTACCATTAAACAATAAACTATCATTTAGTTTAGCAACTAATATGGCATGTGTATGTTAGGATTAAGTCATTTTTGTGTGATTAACATCATTGCTTGTGGAATGAGAACAATCCAACCGCTTCTGTAAATTTTAGTATTTTCCTCATAGAAATTCATGTTCTTAGGGTGATACGTCTTTCATTTTATAGCTTTATACAAATCCTAGTACATAGGCTGCACAGTGTTGGTTGAATGAATGAATGAAGGACTAAATGAGAATTTATTTTGTTTGGAAGGCAGAGGGGATGGGGGAGTGGATGGAATCTTATTTTTATTTTTTCTGCCAGACTGATCTTTACACAAAGAGGACGAAAATTCTTGCTTTGAACTAATAGGGCATTGGAAATATTTTAGAATGCATTGTTTTTCCATTGGCTGCTTTGTTAAATTGAAATTAGATATTTGTAAAAACAAGTTGAGATACACATTTCGTTAATTTATCTGATGTGAGTTACATAAACTCCAGCAATCCGTAGTAAAGCTTTAATAAGTTTTATTATATACATATTACATGAAAAATGTGACACTTGTACTCCCACAGTAAGACAGATAAAGAATCTTATGAATTATTTTAGACAAAATTATCTTGAAAAGGCCATTCTCAGTGGATCTTTAAATAAATTCAGTTCTTTTGAATGGGATATTCTATTTCTGCTGTGACAAATTATCACAAACTTAGTGACTTAAAACAACACATTTCCTTCAGGTGTACAGCAAAGTGAATCAGTTATACATATACATATATCCACTCTTTTTTTCTTTTTTTAAACTCTTTTCCCATATAGGCTGTTACAGAGTACTGAGTAGTTTCCTGTGCTATACAGCATGTTCTTATTAATTATCTATTTTATATATAGTAGTGTGTATATGTCAATCCCAATCTTCCAATTTACCTTTCTCCCCGCCATCTCCCCCAGTAACCGTAAAAATTAAAACCAAACCAAACCAAACCACACACACACATTTATTCAGTTCTCAGGCCAGAAGCTGACCTTGGCCTCAGTGAGCTAAAATTAAGGTATGGGCAGAGCTGCGTTGCTTTCTGGAGGTTCTAGGGGAGAACCCATTTTCTTGCTTTTTCTAGCTTGTAGAGACAGCCTGGATTCCTTGGTATGTGCCCCCTTCCATCTTCAAAGCCAGCAATGTCTGATGGAGTCTTTCTCACATCGCATCACACACTGACTCTCCTAATTTGATCTTTCCCCTTTAAGGATGCTTGTGATTACACTAAACCCATTTGGATAATACAGGATCATCTATTTAAAGTTAGTTGATTAGCAACCTCAATTCCATCTGCAACTTTAATTCCCCTTGCCACATAACAGAACATTCATAGCTTCTGGGGTTGGGATGTGTACATCTTGAAGGAGGCTGTTATTTATCTACCATGGTAGGTTTTAAGTATTCCTAAATGTATATTAAATCAGGGGTTGTAAACTTGTGGCTCATGTGTGAGATATGACTCATAGATAAGTGATTTTTTTCTTTGCTATGTTTATTACATTGGATTATAGAGTGTTGTAAATTAGTGGCCAAAATTAAAAAGATAGTCAGTAAAATAATGTGTTTCCATATTGTCTGGAAAAAAAATTTAAAATTGGGAATTCATGGGTTGGCAACAACTGGCTGAAATGTGTTAGTGGTGGCTCAGTTTAAATGGGTTTTGTGCTTTTCATTTTGCCAGTGTCTTCGTCACTCCCAATGCGTCTCTAAATACGAGGCTGGATCGTGGTAGCCATTGCTCTTTTTATTCAGTCCATTTCTTTTATTTATATTACTTACCTGGTCCTTGTTAACATCTGACATCCTGTGTTGAGTAAGTATGTACTAAGTCCATTTGTAGTAAGTATGCATGTTACTTTATCATAACAATAGAATGAATGAAACACTAAAATATTTTTAAAATTTCTATATTTGTCTAAATCAGACCTCCCAGGCCCCACTTATCTTAGTGGCAGGATATTCAGTTCCATTTGTTATGGCGTCCAAACTCTCAGGGGAGTGCCCTTCGGCAAACTGTAGCCTGGGTGAATATATTTACAGTATACACATTCCATAAAGGATTCTTATGCAGATTATATAAATAATTCCTAAAAATCAAAAAGAGAACAAACACCCTAACTAAAACTGGGGGGGAAATCTTGAACAGGCACTTTTTTTTTTAAAATTTTTATTGGAGTGTGGTTATTTTACAATGCTGTGTTAGCCTCCACTATACAACAAAATGAATCAGCCATGCACACACAGATATCCTCTCCCTTTGGACTTCCCTCCCATTTAGGTTACCCATTTAGGTTTACTTCCCTCCCATTTAGGTTACCTCCCATTAGGTAAAGTTCCCTGTGCTATACAGTATGTTCCCATCAGTGGTCTATATTATACATAGTATCAATAATGTAGATGTGTTAATCCCAGTCTCCCAATTCCTCCCTCCCCACCCCTTTCCCCCTTCGTATCCCTACATTTGTTCTCTATGTCTCTATTTCTGCTTTGCAAATGAGATCATCTATACCATTTTTCTAGATTCCACATACATGCATTATTACGATATTTGCTTTTTTCTTTCTGACTTACTTCACTCTGTATGACACATAGGTCCGTCCACGTCTCTACAAATGACCCGATCTCATTCCTTTTTATGGCTGAGTAATATTCCATTGTATATATATGTACCACATCTTCTTTATTCATTCATCTGTCAGTGGACATTTAGGTTGCTTCCATGTCCTGGCTGTTGTAAATAGTGCTGCTATGAACATTGGGGTACATGTATCTTTTCAAATTATGGTTTTCTTCAGATATATGCCCAGGAATGGGATTGCTTGATCATATTGTAGCTCTATTTTTAGCTTTTAAAGGAACCTCCATACTGTTCTCCATAGTGGCTGTATCAATTTCCATTCCCACCAACAGTGCAAGAGGGTTCCCTTTTCTCCACACTCTCTCCAGCATTTGTTGTTTGTAGATTTTCTGATGATGCCCATTCTAACTGGTGTGAGGTGATAACCTCATTGTAGTTTTGATTTGCATTTCTCTAATAATTAGTGATGTTGAGCAGCTTCTCATGTGCTTCTTGGCCATCTGTATGTCTTCTTTGGAGAAATGCCTATTTAGGTCTTCTGCCCATTTTTGGAATGGGTTGTTTGTTTTTTTTAATACTGAGCTGCATGAGCTGTTTATATATTTTGGAGATTAATCCTTTCTCCATTGATTCATTTGCAAATATTCTCTCCCATTCTGAGGGTTGTCTTTTCATCTTGTTTATGGTTTCCTTTGCTGTGCAAAAGCTTTTAAGCTTAATTAGGTTCCATTTGTTTGTTTTTGTTTTAATCTTTTATTACTCTAGGAGGTGGGTCAAAAAAGATGTTGCTGTGATTTATGTCAAAGAGTGTTGAACAGGCACTTTAAAAGAACCTATTCAAATGGGCAATAAACCTAAGATGCTCAATATCATTATTCAAGAAGTAAACACAATTGAAAACCAGATGTGGAACAATTAGAACTATATTGCTGATAGCAGAAAAAATGGAAACAATCACTTTGAAAAACTCTTTGGTTGTATTTACTAAAGCTATGTTTACATCTGCCAATGATCCAACAATTCTATGCTTTTGTATAATCACAGAAATAAGAAAACATGTTCATCAGAAGACAAAAATGTTTATAGTAGTTTTATTTATAATAGCCCCTAATCGAAAACAACCATACAATCATCAACAGGAGGGTGAATAAATACATTCTAGAATACTATACAGTGGAATACCTCTTATTATAAAAGAATGTACTGCAGATAACATGGATGAATATCATAGGCATAATTATGAGTAAAATAAACCAGACAGAAAAGAGTACCTACTGTTGGATTTCATTCATATGAAGTTCCAGAACAGGTTCCATAACTAATCTATTATAACAGAAGTCTGAATAGTG
This sequence comes from Orcinus orca, assembly GCF_937001465.1. Classification (NCBI taxonomy): domain Eukaryota; kingdom Metazoa; phylum Chordata; class Mammalia; order Artiodactyla; family Delphinidae; genus Orcinus; species Orcinus orca. Next base: position 70,927,076 of record NC_064565.1, read on the forward strand.
GGAGAGGCATGGGGAAAGATTTCGTCATGCTGGAAATTTCAATATTTTAAATTGAAGTATTTGATGATTTATTGAGTGCATACATATATAAGTATTTATTGGATTTTCCACTTAAGATGTGTGTATGTGTGTTAAATCTTGAAAAATTTGAAGAAATGACAACTTTGTCTTCATTTAACTTACTTCCTAACTTTTGTGTTATTGTCTTTTTAAATTTCACATATATTTCAAATTTGACAGGCCATTTTATAGTATTTGTGCAACAGTATTCATTTCGATCTATCCTGATATTTATCTTTTCAGGTACACTTCACTAATATCCAAATTTCCATGTTTTCCTGTGGGTTTTATTTTTCTTCTACCTGAAGAACTCCCATATAATAATGAATGTTTTCAGGTTTTGTATGCTAAAAATGTTTTCTTTTTGTTTTTGAAGAATATTTTCTCTGGGTATAGAAGTTTTTGTTGGCATCTAGTTTCTTCCAGCACTTTTGAAGGTTTTCATTGTCTTCTGGCTTTCATACTTTTTCATAAGAAGTTAGATATCACTATTGCTGCTTTGAATGTCTTATTTCTTGATACTTTTTAACACTTTTATTTTGTATTTGATTTTCAAAAGCCTTTTATGATTTACTTAAGTATGGCTTTCCTTATATTTATTTGGCTTGAGATTGCAGAAGTTCTTGAATTTATGCATTGATAGCTTCCATCGGTTTTGGAACATTTCTAGCTCTTATTTTAAATATTGCTTCTGCCCCATTCTCTTTTCTCCATTCGGGTTTCCACACCACATATGCTACACACTATGCAATTTGCATGTGACCCAATGCATATGCTATACACTATGCATTTTGACTGTGACCAACATGTATCTTATCAATTTCTTTCCTTTTATTTGTCCATTCTTTGGTTTTGAAATTTTGTATAGGCCTCCCTTTCATTTCACTAATCTGCTGTATTCAGTCTTCTTTTTATAACTATTCAAAGAGATTTTAGTTTCAGGTATATTATTTTAGTACTACACTATCCATTCAGTTCTTTATTCAAATTTTCTTTTCATCTTTTCATATATTTTCTCCATGATTTCTTTAGCAAATTATAGTTATTTTAAAATTGTTAATAACTAAAATATGAGCATCTCCCGTGGAACTTTTCCCCTTGTCTGAGTTTTTTTTTTCTCTTGGTTATTTGTCATATGGTTTTATCTCTTGGAATGGCTAATTCTTCTTGATTGACTGTTGGACATTAAGAATAAAGATATGTATAGGATGCAAGAGATATTCTATCACAAAGAGTACTTTTCACTGTTCTAATGATAGAATGGAGACTGCCCACCTATTAGGTACTAAGATGATGTGAGGCTGACTTGCAGTATTTTCTTTGTGTGTGTGGTTTTTTTTTTTTGTTTGTTTTTTAATAAGACTCAGCCTACCTCTAATTCTTTACCCATTCCTGGGGCATGACCCTCTGGGGCTTTCAGCTGAGAGCCTTGCAAGTCTGTGCATCCTCAGTACCAAGAACTTGTGAGAAACTTTGCTGTTTTTCATACGTCTTTCACCTTAGACCTTCCATGTCTGCAAGTTGTTACACTTTACTAACTTTCTAGAGCCTTTAACTCTGACCTTATGATTACAGGGTCCCCTCTCATTTGTGAGTCTGTCTCTACAGCACTGCTGGGTGGTGGGAAATTCTGGTCTGCTTCTTAAGGGTTTTTGGCTTAGTTGTTTAGCCTTCTGCATTGTACATTCTCAGAATTTGGAAAACAAGTATTTTGAGAGAAATCAGCCATATGTTTGAAGCCCTCCGATCTTGAATTTTGTCACTTCCCTGCATAACTGCCAAATGCTTTGCTGGTATCTCTGTCCCCTGGCAGTAGCCCTCTGCTTGTGCCAGGTCCATATTCACAGCCTCCAGCCCTCACCCAGAACTGACAAAGGCTCTCACAGTAGAAGTGGGTACAGATTGTAAGTTCACATCTGAGAGTTTCTCCCCACTCTAGAATTTAATACCTCTAGTTCCTCTTGCTTCTACAGCTCTATGATGCCTTCATATTTAACCTTGGTTTTCTAGTTCTCAGTAGGATCTTTGGCTGCTATAAATGATTCCACCCCACCTTAGCACCACTGATTTTTTTTTTTTTAACATCTTTATGGGAGTATAATTGCTTCACAATGGCATGTTAGTTTCTGCTTTATAACAAAGTGAATCAGTTACACATATACATATGTCCCCCTACTTGTGTCTCCCTCCTTCCCACCCTCCCTATCCCACCCTTATGGGTGGTCTAAAAGCACCGAGCTGATCTCCTTGTGCTACGTGGCTGCTTCCCACTAGCTATCTATTTTATATTTGGTATTATATATAAGTCCATGCCACTCTCTCACTTCATCCCAGCTTACCCTTCCCCCTCCCCATGTCCTCAAGTCCATTCTCTAGTAGGTCTGCGTCTTTATTCCCATCCTGCCCCTAGGTTCTTCATGACCATTTTTTTTTTTAACTCCCTATATAAGTGTTAGCATACGGTGTTTGTTTTTCTCTTTCTGACTTACTTTACTCTGTATGACCGACTCTAGGTCCATCCACCTCACTACAAATAACTCAATTTCATTTCTTTTTATGGCTGAGTAATATTCCATTGTATATATGTGCCACATCTTCTTTATCCATTCATCTGTCAATGGACACTTAGGTTGCTTCCATGTCCTGGCTATTGTAAATAGAGCTGCAATGAACATTGTGGTACATGACTCTTTTTGAATTACGGTTTTCTCAGGGTATATGTCCAGTAGTGGGATTGCTGGGTCGTATGGTAGTTCTATTTTTACTTTTTTAAGGAACCTCCATACTGTTCTCCATAGTGGCTGTATCAATTTACATTCCCACCAATGGTGCAAGAGGGCTCCCTTTTCTCCACACCCTCTCCAGCATTTATTGTTTGTAGATTTTTTGAAGATGGCCATTCTGACTGGTGTGAGGTGATATCTCATTGTAGTTTTGATTTGCATTTCTCTAATGATTAATGATGTTGAGCATTCTTTCATGTGTGTGTTGGCAATCTGTATATCTTCTTTGGAGAAATGTCTATTTAGGTCTTCTGCCCATTTTTGGATTGGGTTGTTTGTTTTTCTGATATTGAGCTGCATGAACTGCTTGTATATTTTGGAGATTAATCCTTTGTCAGTTGCTTCGTTTGCAAATATTTTCTTCTATTCTGAGGGTTGTCTTTTCGTCTTGTTTATGGTTGCCTTTGCTATGCAAAAGTCTTAAGTTTCATTAGGTCCCATTTGTTTATTTTTGTTTGTATTTCCATTTCTCTAGGAGGTTGGTCAAAAAGGATCTTGCTGTGATTTACGTCATAGAGTGTTCTGCCTATGTTTTCCTCTAAGAGTTTGATGGTGTCTGGCCTTACATTTAGGTCTTTAATCCATTTTGAGTTTATTTTTGTGTATGGTGTTAGAGAGTGTTCTAATTTCATTCTTTTGCATGTAGCTGCCCAGTTTTCCCAGCACCACTTATGGAAGAGGCTGTCTTTTCTCCATGCACCACCAATTTTTGAGCAAAGTGAAGTGTCATGGCTCTGTGCTAAGTGCTTAGTTACAGAAGAATAGAATTTGAGCTTTTCCTCAGGGTTTTGAAATGTTTGTACTTACAGGGCATGTACCCCAAAAGAGTAATAAAACAAAACATTATAGGATATCTTATATAAATAGTATAGTTAGGAGGCCAGGGGAGACCTCTCTGAGTTCTAGGATAATCAGGAAAGGCAAATTTTAAAGTGAACTTTAAAGAAAAAGTATTGTGAAATAAGAAAAAGCATTTTATTTTGAGAATAATATAGGCCAAAAATGTGGATGAAACAAACCTATTCACAGTAGTTTTATTTAAGAAGCCCCTAACTTGGGAAGAACACTAATGTCCATCAGATGCAAGAATTGGTAAACTAATCATTCCAAACTTATACAATAGAATGTAATTCAATAGTTTAAAGGACTGAACTAATCATGAAACAATATAGATATATCTCAAAACATTAAGAAGAATAAGCCAGACACTAAAGAGTACATATAGTATGATTCCATTTATAGGAAGTTAAAACATAGGCAATGTTACTAGGTAGGTAGGTAGGTAGATATAGTGATATATACGTAAATCAAAACAAAATTGCCTCTGGAAGGTGGGGATTGACTGGATGGGAATGTGAGAGAAATTTCTGGGATGATGGGAATGCTCTGTATCTTTTTTTTTTTTTTTTTTTTTTTGCGGTATGTGGGCCTCCCACTGCTGTGGCCTCTCCTGCTGTGGAGCACAGGCTCCGGATGTGCAGGCCCAGCGGCCATGGCTCACGGGCCCAGCTGCTCCGCGGCATGTGGGATCTTCCCAGACCGGGGCACGAACCCATGTCCCCTGCATCGGCAGGCAGACTGTCAACCACTGTGCCACCAGGGTAGCCCAGGGAATGCTCTATATCTTGACTGATATGGGCGGTCTCTTGGGTGTATACATATGTCAGTTTGTCAGATTTTATGTGTACGATTTGTGCATTTCCCTGTGTGTAAATATTATTTCAATAACATAATTGAATATAAAAACCATAAGTAATCAGTATGGTTTATAATAGATAATTTGTTCATTGATTTGCAAGAAATGGTAGGAGGGATGTTTGGATAAGATGCAGAAATTCTTAGAAATTGGACAAAAGGAAGCCACTAAAATAATCTGCAAGGGTGAGAGAAAATCAGAATAATGTTTTAGAAAATTTAATCTCCAGGGCCTAGAGAAACCACTCAAAACAAAGATGTATAGCCTGTAACCAACAGCTGTGATATCTTTTAATGCTATGTTTTCTGGGAAAAGTATGTTATCATACTTGGGTAAAATTGTAAAAAATAATATCTTAGCTCATCATTTAGTACATATTTTCCTAACAATAGTATTTTAAAATTTTAATATGGCCTTTACTAATAGGAGTTAATCCTACTGCATCTCTCAGGAATGAAGGTCACAGAACCTGTGATAAAACTAGGTAAGACGTCTACCAAAGCTCTCGGTAGGAGGGGAAACTCGATTTCTAGTTTTTCAAATTAAGGCTTAATTTCTGTAAAGAATTTTTTAAAAATGCAGCAGAATTATAAATAATGATGTGAAGCCAAAAATAATTGTTGGGGGTGAGGTCGTTTTTTGTCTCTGAATGCTCTATTGTTCAATTCTGATTGATTTTTAAGCAAGTTTTATTCACTTCTATGAAAAATATTAGAAAAATGCAATAACATAATCCAGGATACTTTCAAAATACATAAAGGCTATAAGGAGATGAGAAGAAAATGGTAATGAGCAACGACAGATGTTTCTTTCTTGGAAGAGTAATTAGAGATAGAAATAGCATCTTACAGAAAGCAGAAGTGTCTTATCACCAACTCTTCAGGAATTCATTCAGCAAGATAGCTCACAAATCTGTGTGTGTAAATTTTAAAACATAAAAAATTGAGGAAGAAATGAAGATCTGTAAGCTCCAGATAGCTATGTGTTGATCCCAATCCTGTGCATTGATGGACTAAGCAAAAACCACAGAAGACTCTCTTTAACATGTTTCTGTATCTGAAATTATATCACAGTAGATTCATTGTTTTTGGTTGAAGTGCAATATCTGCATTTCACTATGTAAATGTACATTTCTTTGGGAGTGGCAACATACATCTTTTTAAAAACTAACTCTTCCACACTGATGACTCAGTAGGAAAATGCAAAAGAAAAAATTGTTAAAGGAATGGCACGTTGCATTTTTTGCAGTAAAGCAATGTGGGTTTGCATCAACTAGGAAAATTATATCTTCTCTTCATATACCATTGAAATTTCTTATTCAATCCATTCATCAGGGTCGTTGAATACTTTAGAGGTGATACAGTAAGGCAGGGGAGAATCTAGGAAAGATAAGTAGGAAGGTGGAGAAGATCAGCCTTTCTTGTCATTTATTTTTGTCTACTCAGCTTTATCATGTCGAAAAAAAGTATTGGGCAGAATATTAATCTTCCTCTGCATAATATATTTGCTCTCTTTTAAACTGAAATACCGTTGACATACAGTATTATGTTAGTTATAATCTATAGTATTTATTAAAAACAGTGAACCCCTTGTTTTTTCTAATTGACTATCAAACTTAAGGTTAACCTAATTTTGTTATACTCTATATATTTCTTAATTTTTATTTTTAAATTCTAAACCATTTTCTTTTATCAGTATGGAAATGTAAGTATAGAGAAGTATTCACATATTTTTCTTGATGACAGAACTAAGGGAAGAAAAGAGTTTCATTAAGCTGTGTATTAGTTTTATACGATGTTTTACTAGTTTTTCTCCTCAATTTTAAGTTTTATTTATTAGTGTTCACAAAGGTATAATCATTAATGTGCACATTTCTTAGATAAAATGCTATTTTTATATTTTAAGCTGTATTACTGAAAAATAACATTAAAAACAGAAAATCTTAAATCTCTATTTTTGTATTCTATAACGAAATTTCCAAATTAAGTTCTTCATTCTGATAAATGTGTCATCTATTTGTAATCTAATGTGTTCAAATTGTAATGGAAAGCCCACAATTGAAGTGATAGTCTGGGTAATGGGAAGCACCTGTGTCAAATGCTCTACTTCCATTGCTAGATTGTAGTCATGGAAAACTAGGAAGCATTTGAATGGCACAGCCCCACTGTTTAGCACAGGTGTTTTTCTAATTGTGATGTACTGAGAAGGTATAGGGTTTAATGCCCCAGAAACTTACCTTTTACCTCTCTGACCTTGTGCATTCATGTAAGTACTTAATAAAATTTGTAGGAACACAGACTAACTCCTGGAATTGCTGAGAATTGTTCTTTCAAGTGTATATGGCAGTGTGTTTCTTTTCTCCTTAATATTTAATACATGCGTTAAAGGAATTTACATGTATGTTTCATCAGGTGTCAGATAAAATAAAAAGCTTACAAATTTCCCATGATATGGTAACATTCATTTAAGAAATGATTCATTCTCCCTTCCTCCAAGAAAGTGTGATGAATCAGAAAGTATTCACTAGGAAGTTCTAACCTTGTATACTGGTTCTCCAGGACTCATTTTGTGTTTTAGAGTGATAGAAAATTTAAAATATACCAAAGAACCAAAATCTAAGACAGTGGTATCTTTGACAGTTTTTAAAGTGTTTTTAGTTGTATAATATGCAAATATAAAATTTTAAGAAATTCATTGAATTATTTTGATTAGTTTTTTTCTTTTACTATATTTTGGAGTCCTTAGTTTGTTTGCTTTCTAGCTCTAAAAAGTCGAAAAGTCCGATTCAGTTTGTTGTTTTGTCCCCTTCGCCCTGAAGCACTGAAGTTGAATGATTTTTAAAGTTGCTTTCTTTTAACTTTTGGTAGAATAAGGAGTGGATACATTTAACAAATTCCATTTCTAGAAATAGTGGACTAAGTTGTTTTAAACCAAAGGGCCTGTTGAGAACAAGTAGAAAAACTGGATAAAATATAAATTTCTTGAAGGCATTGAGAGTTACCATAGCAGTAAGGATTTACAGGATCAAGATCAGGAGAGAAGGAAGACCATCTCAGCCAGCAAGTAAGTAATATCCCAGCCATTAAGTAATATGGCTTAAGATATAGTAAAGGGAAAAATTGAAAAAATTAAAAAAAGTGCACACATACATAACTACCATGGGATAGTTCAACACATCTTTCCTTGTAACTAATAGAACAAACAGACAACAGTAAGTATATAGAAGATACGACCAACAGAGTAAGTCCTCAGTGCCACTCTGGAGGCTGCCTGGAGATCAAATAGCTCACTGTGTCTTCTTGGGAAGCTATTGTCAACTTGAGAGTGCATGTGTGCTTTTTCCTTCTTTCCTGCCTCAGTGTCATTTTCACTTACTTTTGCTGCCTTGGGTTGCACCATGCAGGAATGGCACATATTGGCTCTGTTTCATAGGGAGCTTGGATTAAGAAAGTATGTTATCCTTTAATAACAATGTTTATTTGAAAAATATGGGGTTACTTCAGACCTTCTTGCCAAGCAATGGTAGATACCCCAGATGTTAAGCTCTCTCTGTAGGTAACATGGAGATGAGAATATTAACAAGAGAGATAAGTACTGAGCAATAGTTTAACTGTGGCAAGAGCATGAAACTTTATCAGTATTGTAGAAAAAAACCCCCAACGGTAAAAAAGAAAATCAGCATTCCTAACATCAACGCCACACTAAAAGGCAAGAGCAACATTCTCATCCCGTAGAATGAACACAAAACAGAAGACATATGTGAAGAGTAATCTGTGGAGTCAAGAGTAATTGAGCAATAAGGAGCATTTAGCAAAAACTATTTTGGGGAAAATATAGTAAATCTCTAAGGACATAAAATATCTATTAATTTCAGGGTAAAGTACCTTATAATGTACTATAAGGGAATTCCTGAAAATTTAAGCCAGATGTTTGATATAAATTGTAAAATACATGTTTTCCCCTCAAACCAAATTCAATAAAACATTTTCATGTAAATTAATTTGGGAGTAGATTTTACAGCAGACAAGTGCCTGAAGAGTTAGCATATGGTCCAAAATGTAGCTCTGGGAAAACGCTAAATTCTAATCTGCCCTCTTCTTTAGATGAATAAGTGTCTTCTCTAAACATTTTGATATCTTAATTCCTGAATTTATTCGTACTCATCTTTAATGAATATATACATTCCTGAAGTTCTTTGAAAATATAATCCAAAGTAATGCCTACAGTACTTGTCTAGGTGATTCTCAGGTATTTATCTTGATCTTCAGCTCAGTCTATTTATTGTTCCAAGGTAGCTTTTCCTATACCACAGAGCATCTCTCTTGAAAGCCCACTTTCACCCCAAACTCTGTACATCCCAAAATAAACAAATCATGTCCTACTTTTAATGAATCCCCGTTATCTACACCATCATGTCCAAGATCTTTTTCTAGAAAGCAAGAGTTATCTTCCCAGGTTCATTTCATAGTGTTCCCTTCCACAAATCCTGCATTTAAGTTCAACAGTGTTATTGACTTTTCCCTAAAAATGATCTGTATTTTCTCACTTCCTCGTCTCTTTTCATATTGTTCCTTTTGTTTGATGATGCTGCTACCTGATGAAACCCATACAGTATTTTTTGAAGTTCTGTTTTATCACTTCGTCCTAATACTTTTCCTGAACCCCTCAAGAAAATGCCATTTATATATATTCCCATTTTACATTGTATTGCTATTATTGGTGAACCATTTTTATTCCTTTGCTAGATTAAAAGTTCCTTTAGGTAATTCAAAATACTTTATTTCTCTTAATCTCTTTTATAGCACATAGTACAATACTTATTAATTCATGAAAATGAACATCTGGGTTTCTTCATAAACTAACAAGTACTAGAGTAAATTACATTTTTTATTAGATACATTTAAAGCTATTTTGGGAAATAAGCAGACTTTCTTAGTGAGGAAAGGTTTTCTCGGGGAGTGCTCAAACAATCATAACTTAAAACTTTAATGAAGCACTATCTTAATGCCTAATTCGCACTGAAATATCGTAAATGTCCACTGATGACTGTCCATTTTTGCCTGACATCTGTCAACTAAAAAGTGAGTGTATATAAGGGTAAAGAAGGATGCTGATAATGCTGAGAGCTTAAGAATAAGGACAAAATCCTCTTGCTATTTTAAAAACCTAGTTATGAAAGTGGAGACTAAAAAGTGAATTGTTTTGAGGGCTATAATATATAACGTTACTAACTACTTCATTTGAAATTCTCAAAATAAGCAAGAACCTTTCTAAAAGGTAAAATTTGATCACAATGAACCCATTTATTTTATGACACATCTCTGAGAACTTGATAGCTATAATTTGTTAATGAACTTACAACGTGCCTTGCTTCAGCAACTTTTTGACATGAAACTGCCATGTGGGTTGGATAATTTCCATGGCTGGGTGGAGTAGGAACAGAGACCTCACCTTCAGCCACATTCTTTAAACTCATTTTTTTAAACCTCATTTATTAGTCACTACATAGATAAACACATAAGAATGGCAACCACGTAAGTAATAGTGATGATGATAAAGCTTACCTCTGTTAAGGGTTATTTTTACCTTTTAGCTTGGTCATTTTATTAACATTGGCATGCAAGTATAGTTACGATAATATTATATGGAGTTTAAAAATCAGTGAAGTTAATTCAATATGAGTCATTGGAACTCCTTCTGAGACTCTACTAAGAAAGGCATTATTTCATTTCATCACACCTACAGACACTAACATTTATACGTTTTTATTCCAACATGTACTTATTGAGCCTGGGTCTATATTACGTTGCATGGTATCTAAAGAACTCTTTCTTCTTCTAAAGATGACGATTGAACTAGAAATACATTATGATTACGAAGGAATAACAGAAAGCTGTAATATTGAAACTGTTACCACGAATTCATTCTGGTTCTCAGAAAAATGTAGACATGCTGTTCAATCATAATTCTCACCTCAAGTTTAAACAACTTGTCATTCTTGTAGAAGAAAAAGAACTTTTGTGTGTTGTTGGTGATAATATTCACTGCTCTGTATTAAGTGTTCAAAAGTAGTTCTAAAGAAGCAGATAACAATTCACAGATAGAAACGTATGAGAGGTAATCATTGTTCAATGTGTTGATGACTATACCATCATGCTGAAGTGGGCTTATATTAGCTTAGCTTGCGGATCCAATACTTCAACACATTTAAAAAGACTTGAAGACATTCTATCTCTGACCACCAGAGTGGAAACTGCTGCTTTTCCAATCATTACAGAAGAAAGGATGGTTATATTTTGCTGAAAACATCCATTCGTTAGGATCCACTCTGTGGTACGATGCCTCTGACCAGGAAGACCATCACAAAACTAGCTGTAATGCCGTTTTCTTGCCAAAACAATGTTTTTGTGGAAGATATCTGGGAAATAAATTTATCAGAGCCGCAGACATCCTGCTCTCTGGGTAGGAGAGACGGTGACAGGACTTAGATACAGCTAAAGTCTAGCTGCATGTGCATTTCTCATTACCGTAAAAGAATATGCAACATCCAAATGTATTTCCAGACAAATCATTGTCACTTGTTGTGGTTATCTTATAATTACTGCTGTCTTCAAAAGAGGCTTTTAAAATTTATAATTCGAATAAACGTTTTTTGTTTTTTTTTTTTTTGGCGGTACGCGGGCCTCCCACTGCCGCGGCCTCTCCCGTCGCGGAGCACAGGCTCCGGACGCGCAGGCCCAGCGGCCATAGGCTCACGGGCCCAGCCGCTCCGCGGCATGTGAGATCCTCCCGGAGCAGGGCACGAACCCGTGTCCCCTGCATCGGCAGGCGGACTCCCAACCACTGTGCCACCAGGGAAGACCTTTTTTTTTTTTTTTTTTTTTTTGGTAAAAATTCAAATACATACAAAGACGAAGCATTTAACAACGTTTAGAGGATGCTGGCTAAGGATGAAAATTAACTGAATTATTATCAGTATGCCAAGAAACTTGAAATCTTTTGCCTTTTATAGAAATATGGTTTCTGAACAGGGTTTGGGAAGTGTAGGTATGTCACCTTTTAGTTCTTCCCCAAGTTTATTAGACTTCTTGTATTATCTCTCAAATGATATGATGCATTCTTTAATATACTGTGTGTGGTCTTTTCCCTAACCATGACTCTTCCTGAATTAGTTTTTTCAAGCACACGGTACCTGGAAGAGATAAAAGGCTATTTTAGTCAGTATTTTCTTTGGAATATATTTTCTTTACATCTCATATTTCAGTTTCTCACTATTCATTTTTTACCTTTGCTTCCAAAAATTGACAAAAGTTATAGATTTGTTCAACATGTTCTGCCACATCTGATGGGAAAGAATTTACTTCACTGGCTTTTTCCTGTTTCACTATGTCACAGATAACTTCACAGTCATTATTATTACTTGATTCCCTGTCTTTAGATTAAAAAAAATACGTGAAAGATACAAGAGGAACGAGCAAGGCTTTGGCTTAACTTAATAATATTAACTCTCTTTATAACTCTTGAAAATGTCTGATTTTCTGTTTTACTGGTAGACTTAAAGCTGCATTACTATTTGTGAGAGTAGAGAGTTTGGACTGTTTACAGTAGCTTTTCCGTCAAAATTATCATATCCAAATTTTTCTTGGATCCCCAAGACCACTCCCATATTTGGTGATGCTCTAGAAGGACTCATAGGACTCAGCATATAGTTCTGTTTATGGCTAAGATTTCACAGTTATCTATTAAAAATACACAACCAGCTCAATATGGGAAAAAGACAAAATAAGAATCTGGACGAATCCACTTTTATCAGTTAGGGAATGTTAGAAAAGCAAAGTCTGAGATGCCAGCCAAGGACCAAACTTGCAAGCAGGTCTTTCTAAAGATAGAAGCCTCAGGCCAGCTTTTTTCTCTTTTTTGCACATAGGTGTGTGGTGCATACTTTGGCCCATAATTTTAATGATATAAAGTTACTCCTTTATTCTACCCTGCAGGCATGCTTTTTCTTTCTCTTTCTTCCTCTCCCGGTGCCTGCACATGTACTCACATTTTTTTCTCTTTCTGTGTGTGTGTGTGTGTGTTTGCGTATGTTGCTAGATTGCTTGCTCCATGAAAGAAGAAACTTAAAAAAAAAATCTCCATCAAAGCTATGTTTATTATGTTTGTTAACTGATGCAGCAAGGGAGACCACATACCGTGGTAAGAACTGGATGGTGATTTTTGAGGGAAAGCCCTAAGAAAATTACACGTCTCTTTTGGATCAGATACTGTCAGGAAGAAGGGTAATTCAGCGATTGATTTTTTAAATACTTTATGGATTTTACATTTATTATATTTTACATAAAACATATAAGAGGCTGGAGGAAAGAAACAGGGTTACCATTATCACCAGGGAAAAAAGTGGTCACTCTTTAGCGAGGAAGGGAGAGGGATGCATGCTTGGCGTTCTGTGGTTGCACAATGTCTATTTTTATCTCTTCAGGCATCATGTTGGAGTGTTCTTGTCTTTGTCTTGTCCTATTGTGATCAAGGAGAATCCTTACCAGATATTGATATTTTATGAAATTTCTTATTAGCAGAAAACTAGAAAAAATATTTATCCTTGTCTTAAAGCATCTACTAGAGCCTTGTACACAGGTGGTAATTTATAGTAGTTGATTCACCATTTACTGGTTCCCCCTGTCAATGACAAGGATAAACACCGCATCAACCACATTACCTAGCCATAATCATTCTGGTAGAGAATCTCCTTTTCCGAGGTCAAATGTTAGATATGTCTGAAGTACAGCCATATATTTTCTCAAAAGAAATGATAAGCAGATGTTGTTACTACAGAGTTTAAGGAATCTGAATACCCATAGCTCTGTTTCCCCCAACATGAACAATGGAGTAATATAGTCTACAACAAAGGAAGCTTAATGTTGGTTAGTCAAATATAAATAAGGAGTATGAGTGAGTATTTATCACTCCTTTATGAGTTCAGAGATTATATTCCCAACTATTTAGAGTTCATGGGATTGAGGGAGAGGTGAGATCTTCTGTTTGGTTATGGTTATTCAAACCATTAAACTTGATCGTACATTTAATGTAAACAGGCATAGGGTCTTAGGACATTCTACATAACCAATTTCTATTCTGGCCCTGAGGACCCACTCTTCCTGAATTTCTCTCACTTTCTCCCTTCCTCCCCCTTATCTCTTCTTCCTCTCCTTTCATAGCCCCTTGGAAATTTTAATTAATGTTTTGCATTCACAGTCCCCACCAAGTTGAAACCTTTTTCTAGGAGTTCTGGGTCATTCTCAGTTTAAGCTTAGCATTTGCAATTTTACTATATATAACGAATCCATAAGCATATGCTGTGTTGCTTTGTGAGTCTTTAAACATTTATATAAATGTAATCTGTTTTTACATATTGATATATATCTTGATTTTTTTCCTTCAACATTATGCTTTTGATATTTATCTAGGTTGCTACATTCAGATTTAATTTAACTCCTGTGTCATAGTAGAGGGTATGTTAACTTCTAGATATGTAATCTGAATGTTTTTAATCCTTCTTACCCTAGAATCACTCTTTACTATTAAAGTGTATAACACAGGGAACTATAATCAATATCTTGTAATGACCTATAATGAAAAAAAACTTAAACAGAATATACATATATATGTATACATATATATATATAAATAACTGAATCACTTTGTTGTCCACCTGAAACTAACACAACATTGTACATCAACTATATTTCAATAAAAATTTTTAAAAAACCCTAAGCTTCCTTCCTCAGTGACTGCATGTGGTCCAGCCCTCTCCCAAAGTTTATCTAAGGATTCCCAATAATGCTTCCACCCAGCCAGTTGTCAACTATCACAAGAAATCATGAGCTTTCAGTGACTTCTATAAAAGATATTTGTTGATGTACTCCAAGAAAAGAAAAAGTATGCTTGAGTGAACCAAATTAACTCCAATTTAAAAACAAATCTTATTTGACAGAATTTTCTGTCAAAAAAACTGTTCACTTTTTTTTCGGAGTTCAGCTAGAAGGAGGAGTCTGTCACTAGAATTAAAAATAACTCTGTCCCCAGAATTCCATAATGGTTAAGAAAGTTCAAAAGAATAAAAATGTTTAAAGATAATATTGCTACTGCTACAAAAAGCCTTTAGATAGATAGGTATAAACTATTTTGAAGATGAGTTTTATTTTACCTGCTTTCATTGTGTCTAATAATCATATAAAACAAGAATTTGGAGATTATTAATGAAGGTATAAAATGCTACACTAAAATTGTAGGTCTTAGTACATATTCTAAAATTTGAAACTGCTAGAAAATACATTTTCTCACTTTGTGGTATATTAGGTTACCCCTTTGTAGTTGTGTCTTTTACCACCATCTAGACAAGCTGAATGACATCCTTTATTTTCTCTCTCCTTTTTTTCATCTATTCTTTCGGGTATTGTGGCATATTTTGTTGGCAAAGGATATCATAACTTTTGTTCGTTCTAAAGGAAGTATCTTCACTTTTGTCATGGGGCTGGGGAAACTTTTAATTTTTGAAATGAATCTCGTCCATGGACAGGTGGTGTGCTGAGCTTTAAACAGCTTGATGAATGATTTGGCTCTGCGTAGCAGTGTCAAATAATGTATCTCAGTTGGCAGTCTCAATGAAACAGAATAAGGCAGTCGGTTTTCTGTTACATATTAGTTCTTGCGCCTACTTGTCTTCCAGCTGTGCATGCTAGGCATAAATCCTGCCCTTCCTCTCCCTGTGCCAGTAGTTCACCCAGGGCTGCCCATTCGCTTCTGTTTACCTAATGGTTGCACTCACCATCAGCAGCCACTCCTGTCACTGGGGCAGATGTATGTTCTTTACTTGCTGATATACTAAGTGGTATGATTCTAATCAACCAATTTTCTGGGAATAGTAATGGAGGATAGAGGGAGTTAATGGTTTTTAAAGCCCTCTCTTATGAGGAGAATAGATGGTTTAATTTTAAGGAGCTGGTGAATTTACACTTATACTTCAATAAATATAACAGCAATAATAAGCATAACAATACTTATGTCAACTTTTCACCATATTCTCTCTAGAATTATGCTTTAGTTACTATTATAGATAAAAATTATTTATTTGCTTTTCTTCTTTATAAACAAGTAGGGTAAAATCCACTCATCTAAAGGAATAATTATGTTATTCAAGGGCACTGAAATCTTCTTTATGACACTATTTGCCTTTTAATTTTATCCTGTAGACCACAGGGAGATGTTTAAGGAGAAAAGCTTAGTTTTTATCGCTACTACTGCTACTACTATACTACTACTTCCCTTCCCCCTCCTCCTCCTCCACCATCATCATCATCATTATTATTATTTTAATTCATGGAGACATTCTTCTGAGATAATAGAGGATAGATAGGAAGGATGACCAAATGATGGCATGGAGGGAAAAAAGACTCATTTGGAGTGGTGTTAATCATGATTTGGGGAACATCTGGATTACAGAAGTTACAGAATTTTTGAGAGGTTTTGAATTAGAAATATTAGAATCTTTTAGCTGATCAAAGGAGAAGATTGATTAGAGGGAGAGAGCAAGATAATAGTAATTATAGCAAGATGCAGAAGTGAAGGAGGCAGATAATGAACTTAGTTTGAGACACAATTTTGAGGTAAATATTAGATACTGTACTGTAAATATACAGTAGACAGTTTGGATGTATAATCTTGGACTTCGGAAATAGGTTAGGGCTAGATGTCTGGACTGGGAATAATGGAAGTCACAGGGAGTAGATTTGGTGACTGAAAGAATGAAAAGCAGATAAATTCTGAAATTTTCTTATCAAAGATCTATAGCTATGCTGCTCAATAGTCACTGGCTCCATGTGGCTATAGGACATTTGAAAGAGTATGAACTGAGATGTGCTTTAAATATAAAATGCACTTTGTGAAAATTTAGAACAAAAAAGTACATCTCATTAACAGTGTTTAAATTGGTCACGTATTCGATCATTGTTTAATTCAGTAAATCCAAAATGTTATTAAAATTAATTTTACTATTTAATACAGCTACTATAAAACTTTATTCATGTGGCTTGCATTTTATTTCTACTGAATAGTACTTTTCTACTAAAATTCTAATGCTTTCACACAGTGATTCATCATGAACTAGCCTGTTACCTTACCAAATTCATTTCTTGTTCCTTCCATGTCTTGTCCATCCAGCCAGCCATGAGCTAGTCCCCTTCCACAGCATGTTTCAGATCTGTAGCCTTTTGTACATGCTGCTCTCAATTTTGGGAATGCCCACCTCTTCCTTGTAAATTTTTGTCCTTTTGGGTTGGCTTTTCAAAGAGAAGACACTTAGATTTAATGAGTAAAAAATATTATTAGAGATTCTTAGAACTATTTTTCAAGAAATAAAGGTGACAGTATAACAAAATGAGTACATGTACATATCATCCCATTTTGCTAATATCAACTCAAGTCGAATCTTGTTATTTCTATATTAGCAACATCTGCTCAGATCATTTTTTAAATTTAAATTTTTTTATACAGCAGGTTCTTATTAGTTACCTATTTTATAAATATTAATGTATATATGTCAATCCCAATCTCCCAATTCATCCCCCTACCGCCCCGCTTTCCTGCCTTGGTGTCCATATGTTGGTTCTCTACATCTATGTCTCTATCTCTGCCTTGCAAACTGGTTCATCTGCACCATTTTTCTAGATTCCACATATATGCGTTAATATAAAATACTTGTTTTTCTCTTTCTGACTTACTTCACTCTGTATGACAGTCTCTAAGTCCATCCACATCTCTACAAATGACCCAATTTCATTCCTTTTTATGGCTGAGTAATATCCCATTGTATATATGTACCACATCCTCTTTATCCATTCATCTGTTGATGGGCATTTAGGTTGCTTCCATGACCTGGCTATTGTAAATAGTGCTGCAATGAACATTGGGGTGCATGTGTCATTTTGAATTATGGTTTTCTCTGGGTATATGCCCAGTAGTGGGATTGCTGGGTCATATGGTAATTCTATTTTTAGTTTTTTAAGGAACCTCCATATACTGTTCTCCATAGTGGCTGTATCAGTTTACATTCCCACCAACAGTGCAAGAGCGTTCCCTTTTATCCACACCCCTCCAGCATTTGTTGTTTGTAGATTTTCTGATGATGCCCATTCTAACTGGCATGAGGTGATACCTCATTGTAGTTTTGATTGGAATTTCTCTAATAATTAGTGATGTTGAGCAGCTTTTCATGTGCCTCTTGGCCATCTGTATGTCTTCTTTGGAGAAATGTCTATTTAATCTTCTGCCCATTTTTTGATTGGGTTGTTTGTTTTTTTAAAATTGAGCTGCATGAGCTCTTTATATATTTTGGAGATTAATCCTTTGTCCATTGATTTGTTTGCAAATATTTTCTCCCATTCTGAAGGTTGTCTTTTTGTCTTGTTTATAGTTTCCTTTGCTGTGCAAAAGCTTTTAAGTTTCATTAGGTCCCATTTGTTTATTTTTGTTTTCATTTCCATTACTCTAGGAGGTGGGTCAAAAAAGATCTTGCTGTGATTTATGTCATAGAGTGTTCTTCCTATGTTTTCCTCTAAGAGTTTTATAGTGTCTGGCCTCACATTTAGGTCTTTAATCCATTTTAAGTTTATTTTTGTGTGTGGTGTTAGGGAGTTTTCTAACTTGATTCTTTTACATGTAGCTGCCCAGTTTTCCCAGCACCACTTATTGAAGGAACCGTCTTTTCTCCATTGTATCTCCTTGCCTCCTTTGTCATAGATTAGTTGACCATAGGTGCGTGGGTTTACCTCTGGGCTTTCTATCCTGTTCTGTTGATCTATATTTCTGTTTTTGTGCCAGTACCATATTGTCTTGATTACTGTAGCTTTGTAGTATAGTCTGAGGTAAGGGAGTCTGATTCCTCCAGCTCCGTTTTGTTCCCTCAGATTGCTTTTGCTATTCGGGGTCTTTTGTGTCTCCATACAAATTTTAAGCTTTTTTGTTCTAGTTCTGTAAAAAATGCCATTTGTAGTTTGATATGGATTGCATTGAATCTGTAGATTGCTTTGGGTAGTATAGTCATTTTCACAATATTGATTCTTCTAATCCAAGAACATGGTATATCTCTCCATCTGTTTATATCAGGTCTTTTACCTCCTTAGGTAGGTTTATTCCTAGGTATTTTATTCTTTCTGTTGCAATGGTGAATGGGATTGTTTCCTTAATTTCTCTTTCTGATCTTTCGTTGTTAGTGTATAGGAATGCAAGAGATTTCTGTGCATTAATTTTGTATCCTGCAACTATAACAAATTCATTGATTAGCTCTAGAGGTTTTCTGCTGGCAGCTTTAGGATTATCTATGTATAGTATCATATCATCTGCAAACAGTGACAGCTTTTTTCTTCTTTTCCAATTTGGTTTCTTTATTTCTTTTTCTCCTTTGATTGCCATGGCTAGGACTTCCAAAACTTTGTTGAACAATAGTGGTGAGAGTGGGCATCCTTGGTTTGTTCCTGATCTTAGAGGAAATGCTTTCAGTTTTTCACAATTGAGAATGATGTTTGCTGTGGGTTTCTCATATATGGCCTTTATTATGTTGATGTAGGTTCCCTCTATGCCCCCTTTGTGGAGAGTTTTTATCATAAATGGCTGTTGAATTTTGTGAAAAGCTTTTTCTGCATCTATTGAGATGATCATATGGTTTTGTTCCTCAATTTGTTACTATGATGTATCACATTGATTTGCATATATTGAAGAATCCTTGCATCCCTGGGATAATCCCTCTTGATCATGGTGTATGATCCTTTTAATGTGTTGTTGGATTCCGTTTGCTAGTATTTTGTTCAGAGATCAGAGATATTGGTCTGTAATTCTCTTTTTTTGTAGTACCTTTGTCTGGTTTTGGTATCAAGGTGATGGTGGCCTCGTAAATGAGTTTGGGAGTGTTCCTCCCTCTGTTATATTTTGGAAGAGCTTGAGAAGGATGGATGTCAGCTCTTCTCTAAATGTTTGATAGAATTCGCCTGTGAAGCCATCTGGTCCTTGGCTCTTGGTTGTTGGAAGATTTTTAATCACAGTTCCAGTTTCATTACTTGTGATTGGTCTGTTCATATTTTCTATTTCTTCCTGGTTTAGTCTTGGAAGGTTATACCTTTCTAAGAATTTGTCCATTTCTTCCAGGTTGTCCATTTTATTGGCATAGAGTTGCTTGTAGTAGTCTCTTAGGATGATTTGTATTTCTGCAGTGTCTGTTGTAACTTCTCCTTTTTCATTTCTAATTTTATTGATTTGAGTTCTCTCCCTCTTTTTCTTGATGAGTCTGGCTAATGGTTTATCAATTTTATCTTCTCAAAGAACCAGCTTTTAGTTCTTTTGATCTTTGCTATTGTTTTCTTTGTTTCTATATCATTTATTTCTGCTCTGATCTTTATGATTTCTTTCCTTCTACTAACTTCGGGTTTTGTTCTTCTTTCTCTAGTTCCTTTAGGTGTAAGTTTAGGTTGTTTATTTGAGATTTTTCAGTTTCTTGAGTTGAGATTGTAATTGTTATATACTTTCCTCTTAGAAACGCTTTTGCTGCATCCCATAGGTTTTGGATTGTCGTGTTTTCAGTGTTTTGTCTCTAGGTATTTTTTGATTTCCTCTTTGATTTATTCAGTGATCTCTTGGTTTTTTAGTAATATATTGTTTAGCCTCCATGTGTATGTGTTTTTTACATTTTTCCCTGTAATTTATTTCTAATCTCATAGTGTTGTGGTCAGAAGCAATGCTTGATATGATTTCAATTTTCTTAAATTTATCAAGGCTTTATATGTGACCCAAGATGTGATCTATCCTGGAGAATGTTCTGTTTGCACTTGAGAAGAAGTGTAATCTGCTGTTTTCAGGTGGAATGTCCTATAAGTATCAATTAAATCTATCTGGTGTATTGTGTCATTTAAAGCTTGTGTTTCCTTATTAATTTTCTGTCTGGATGATCTGTCCATTTGTGTAAGTGAGGTGTTAAAGTTCCCCAGTATTATTGTGTTACTGTAGATTTTCTCTTTTATAGTGGTTAGCATTTGCCTTATGTATTTGGGTGCTCCTATGTTAGATGCATATACATTTATAATTGTTATTTCTTCTTGGCTTGATCCCTTGATCATTATGTATTGTTCTTCCTTGTCTCTCATAACAGTCTTTATTTTAAAGTCTGTGTTATCTGATATGAGTATTGCTACTCCAGTTTTATTTTGATTTCCATTTGCATGGAATATCTTTTTCCATCCCCTCACTTTCAGTCTGTATGTGTCCCTAGGTCTGAAGTGGGTCTCTTGTAGACAGCTTATATACAGATCTTGTTTATATATCCATTCAGCGAGCCTGTGTCTTTTGGTTGGAGCATTTAATACATTCATTTTTAAGGTGATTATTGATATGTATGTTCCTATTACTGTTTTCTGAATTATTTTTGGTTTGTTTTTGTAGTTCCTTTTCTTCTCTTGTGTTTCCCACTTAGAGAAATTCCTTTAGCATTTGTTGTAGAGCTGGTTTGGTGGTGCTGACTTCTCTTAGCTTTTGCTTGTCTGTAAAGCTTTTGATTTCTTTGTCGAACCTGAATGAGATCCTTGCTGGGTAGAGTAATCTTGGTTGTATGGTCTTCCCTTTTATCACTTTAAATATATCATGCCACTCCCTTCTGTCTTGCAGAATTTCTGCTCAGAAATCAGCTTTTAACATTATGGGAGTTCCCTTGTATGTTATTTGTCGTTTTTCCCTTGTTGCTTTTCATAAGTTTTCTTTGTCTTTAATTTTTGTCAGTCTGATTACTATGTGTCTCGGCATGTTTCTCCTTTGGTTTATCCTGCCTGGGACTCTCTGAGCTTCCTGGACTTGGGTGGCTATTTCCTTTCCCATGTTAGGGAAGCTTTCAACTATAATCTCTTCAAATATTTTCTTGGGTCCTTTCTCTCTTCTCTTTCTGGGACCCCTATAATGCGTATGTTGTTGCATTTAATATTGTCCTAGAGGTCGCTTAGGCTGTCTTCATTTCTTTTCATTCTTTTTTCTTTATTCTGTTCCACAGCAGTGAATTCCACCATTCTGTCTTGCAGGTCACTTATCCATTCTTCTACCTCAGTTATTCTGCTATTAATTCCTTCTAGTATATTTTTAATTTCAGTTATTGTATTATTTATTTGTGTTTGTTCTTTAATTCTTCTAGGTGTTTTTTCTTTAATTCTTCTGGGTCTTTGTTAAACATTTCTTGCATCTTTATCTTTGCCTCCATTCTTTTTCCAAGGTCCTGGATCATCTTCACTATCATTATTCTGAATTCTTTTTCTGAAATTTTGCCTATCTCCACTTCATTTACTTGTTTTTGGGGATTTATCTTGTTCCTTCATCTGGTGTGTAGTCCTATGCATTTTGTCTGTCTTTTGTCTGTCTTTCTGTGAATGTGGTTTTCGTTCCACAGGCTGCAGATTGTAATTCTTCTTGTTTCTGTTGTCTGCCCTCTTGTGAATGAGGCTGTCTAAGAACTGTGCAAGCTTCCTGATAGGAGGGCCTCATGGTTGGTGTTGGTCTGTTGGGCAGAGTTCAGTAAAGTTTTAATCTGCTTGTCTGCTGATAAGTGGGGCTGAGTTCCCTCCCTGTTGGTTGTTAGGCCTGAGGTGACCCAGCACTGGAGGCCACAGGCTCTTTGATGGAGCTCATGGTGGACTCTGGGAGGCCTCATTCCAAGGAGTACTTCCCAGAATTTCTACTGCCAGTGTCCTTGTCCCCGTGGTGCCTGCTCAGATCATTTTGAAGAAAACCCCAGGTATCATTTAAGTTCATCTAAAATATTTTAATGTATAGTTCTAAAACAATGAAGACTATTTATAACTCCAATAACCATAATTCTTTAGTATCACTGAAAGTAAATGATGAAGGTTTTGATTTCTTTTTTCCAAACTGATTGTTTAAATCAGGATCCAAGTAAGGTCTGTATATTGCAATTGTTTGATTAGACTCTTAGTCTTATAGGTTATCTTCCATTTTGTTGGTAATGTAATTTATTTGTAGGAGAAACTGAGTCACTTGACTTACAGAATTTTCAGTCTATATTTCTATATTTTTTTTTTGCATCCCCACTGTTCAATATGTTCCTCTATATGGTGTTAATTCTAGAATCATGATCAGACTTCAGGTTTTTTTGTAAAGAATATGTCACTGGTGATGTGTGCTTCCATTAGGAGGTACATAATATCTAGTGTTTGGGGATTTTTTCTTTTAAGTGATGTTAGCAACCACTGACTGTTTTTGACCACATGCATTAGTTACTTAGGATTTGCAAATTGGTAATTTAAAAATTCTGTCATTCCTCAATTTTTGGCTAAATGGTTCTTTAAAGAGAACTCCTTCCTCATCAACTAATTGATAAATTTTAGGATCTGTTTGTACAGGAAAGGAAGGTTAAATGCATGATTCTTTCCTTATATTCCATTTTTTAAAACAAAGCTTTACTAGCATTCTTTTCTATTTTTAAAATTAATTTTTCTGGAGCATAGTTGATTTTACAGTGTTGTATTAGTTTCTGCTGTACAGCAAGTGAATTAGTTATATATATACATATATCCACTCTTTTTTTAGATTCTTTTCCCATATAGGTCATTACAGAGTATTGAGTAGAGTTCCCTGTGCTATACAGTGGATTCTTATTAGTTTTCTATTTTATATATAGTAGTGTGTGTATGTCAGTTCCCATCTCCCAATTTATCCCTCCCACCCTCCTTCCCCTTTGGTAACCATAAGTTTGTTTTCTACATCTGTGACTCTATTTCTGTTTTGTAAATAGGTTCATTTGTAACATTTTTTTAGATTCCGCATATAAGCGATATCATATGATATTGTCTTTATATGACTTACTTTACTCAGTATGACAATCTCTAGGTCTATCCATGTTGCTGCAAATGGCATTATTTTGTTCTTTTTTATGGCTGAGTAATATTCCATTGTATATATGTACCGCATCTTCTTTATTCATTCATCTGACGATAGATATTTAGGTTGCTTCCATGTCCTTGCTATTGTAAATAGTGCTGCAGTGAACATTGGGGTGCATGTATATTTTCGAATTATGGTTTTCTCCAGATATATGCCCAGGAGTGGGATTGCTGGATCATATGGTAGCTCTATTTTTAGTTTTTTAAGGAACCTTCATACTCTTCTCCATAGTGGTTGTACCAATTTACATTCCCACCAACAGTGTAGGTCTCCACACCCTCTCCAGCATTTATTGTTTGTAGACTTTTTGATGATGGCCATTCTGACCTGTGTGAGGTGATACCTCATTGTAGTTTTGATTTGCATTTCTCTAATAATTAGTGATGTTGAGCATCTTGCTATGTGCTTTTTCGCCATCTTGTGTCTTCTTCAGAGAAATGTCTATTTCGATCTTCCACCCATTTTCTGATTGGGTTGTTTGCTTTTTTGATATTGAGCTGCATGAGCTGTTTGTATACTTTGGAGATTAATCCCTTGTCGGTAGCTTCGTTTGCAAATATTTTCTCCCATGCGGATTGTCTTTTCTGTGGGCTTTTTCCTTTTGTTTGTGGTTTCCTTTGCTGTGCAAAAGTTTTTGAGTTTAATTAAGTCCTATTTATTTTTGTTTTTATTTCCATTACTCTAGGAGGTGGATCAAAAAAGATCTTGCTACGATTTGTGTCAGAGAGTGTTCAGCCTATGTTTTCCTCTAAGAGTTTTATAGTATCTTGTCTTATTGATACATTTAGGTCTTTAATCCGTTTTGAGTTTATTTTTGTATATGGTATTAGAGAAAGTTCTAATTTCATTCTTTTATGTGTAGCTGTCCAGTTTTCCAAAGTAATCTACTGATTCAATGCAATCTCTATCAAATTACCAATACCATTTTTCACAGAATTAGAACAAAAAATTTTACAACTTATATGGAAACACAAAAGACCCTGACTAGCCAAAGCAATCTTGAGAAAGAAAAAACGGAGCTGGTGGACTCAGGCTCCCTGACTTCAGACTGTACTACAAATCAACAGTAATGAAAACAGTATGGTACTGGCACAAAAACAGAAATATAGATCAGTGGAACAGGATATGAAGTCCAGAGATAAACCCACGCACATATGGTCACCTAATCTATGACAAAGGAGGCAAGAATATACAATGGAGAAAAGACAATCTCTTCAATAAGTGGTGCTACTATCATTTTTTAAGTAACTTTCTAGCTCGCTAGCATTTTCCAGGTGTTACCAAGGAGGAGGAGGAGTTGTTGTTTTTGTTATAAAGTCCTGGATAGCAACATATAATTGTCTCTTCTTAACCGGTGATAACCTCTTTAAGTTGATTGAGTCCTTTTTCCTTGTGTTTTGTTATGACAAAATGTTCCAGTATTATCTTGTGTATTTCATGTTCCAGACCTGGAATCAGTCATTTTTCCAAGGAGTCATGGCTCTTTCGTGGGTGACGTTATTTAGAAACTGCAGTATGGTTGCTAGGGCTCCTCATTGTTATCTGGGTTGTTTAGTGGTTCCTAGGTCTTATTGATGGACAAATTAGAAAGGAACTGGTTCTGTATAAGAGGTAATTTATTCAAGTTCTTACTGACACTTTTGTTTCAAATGCAGTATGAGAGAGTTTCAGCTTAAACTCATTAATCTTACCATCTATGTCTCTTCCATGCTAAAAATGGTAGTTCTCATGATCAGTTACTCATTTATTTTATTTTGCAACACACTAGGAACTATTTCATAGTAACAATACTAACATCACCACCCGCTCTATGATTTCTTGGATGCCATTTATATATTTTTGCAGTTTATTTTTGTCCTAAGGCTGTATCTCACTATGGGTGTTTAGTCAGATTAGTGTTTTTAATGTCACTTAATATTATCTCTGTGTGGTTATACCACAAACTAGTTACAGTTAGAGTCATGTGTTTTATTTTACCATTGTTCTTTAGGAGTTGTTTTTAAAATTTTCCCTTATAATTGTGTAGATTTATTACAGTGTTCCAAAATATAATTCTATAGACCAAGAGACATTCAGAGAAATCTTACTCTATGTCCATCCTTTCTACTCTGTTGCCAGTCTTCTTCTATAGGCAGTTATCTTACAAAAATGTAACCTGGGCTTCCCTGGTGGCGCAGTGGTTGAGAGTCCACCTGCTGATGCAGGGGACACGGGTTCATGCCCCGGTCCGGGAAGATCCCACATGCCGCGGAGCAGCTGTGCCCGTGAGCCATGGCCACTGAGCCTGCGCGTCTGGAGCCTGTGCTCCGCAACGGGAGAGGCCACAGCAGTGAGAGGCCCGCGTACCGCAGAAAACAAAAAAACAAAAAAAACAAACAAATGTAACCTATCTCTCCATTTTTCTTTAATGTAAGCTACCTACCCACTCACCCACTATCATTTCCTCTTGTTAGATAAGTGGTAGCATTCCACATTCCATGTGCAGTTTGTTCTTTCTTTTTTTTTTTTGCATTTAAAAATACATCTTCATATGTATTTAGTATACAGAGAGAGATCTGTTTTTCACTTTTTCACAGCTGCAGAGAGCAACATTTTTTGGCTGTCCCCTGATTTACAGTACCCTGTTGATGGATATTTTGGTATTTTTATTATTTTGCTATTACAGATAATGCTGCAATAAGTAGCCTTAAATATAAATATTTTCATATCTTTGCCTGTGTATCTTTGGTATAAATCTCTGGAGAGAAATTGCTGGGTGCAAGAGCAAATACACTGTAATTTACTAGGTAATGCCAAATTTACCACATCTCCTAGGAGTTGTATCACCTTGCACTCTCATCAAAATTTTGACTGTGATTGTTTCTCCACAGCCACATCAACAGAATGTGTTGTCAAAATGTGGATTTTGCACAACTGACAAGTGAAAAATTGTATCTCAATGTAGTTCTAATAAATTGAGTTACAGTTCCCTTCAGTAAAAAGTACAGATCTTCAATGTACCCTTCCATGAATTATGGGAAATGTATTCATGTGTGCAACACTCTATAGAATGTTGCCCTTACTCTGTAAAGTTTCCTCTGTGCCCTTTTCTAGTTGATGCCCTGCTCCCAGAGATGACCAATATTCTTATTTCTGTCACTATATATTTGTTTTGCAAGTTTGTAACTTCATAATTGGAATCATACAAAATGTACTTTTGTGTCTGATTTCTTTTGCTCAAAGTAATATTTTTGAGGTTTGTCCATGTTGTGTGTACGTGTCAGATTTATATTGCAGAGTAATACTATTCCATTGTATAAATATACTTGTTTTTTATTCTGTTTAGATATTAAAGTTGTTTAAAAAGTTTTGCTATTAGTAAGAAAGCAGCTATTAAAATACCTGACAAGCCTTCTTGATGATATATTTCTTTTGGGTGAAGACCCAGGACTAGAATAGTAGGATCATAAGAGATAGAGACATTTAACTTCACAAGAAACTACTGAACAGTTTTTCAAAGTGCTTGTACCATTTTGCATTTATACCAGCAGTATGAGAGGTCCACTTGCTCTACATACTCTTCAAGATTTGGTTGTAACCTCTTAAATTTTAGCCATTCTAGTGAGTATATACCGGTATTTAAGTGTAACTTTATTTTGCTTTTCCCTTTTGACTAAATTTTGAGAATTTTTGGCTATTTATATATTCTCTTTCGTGAAGTGTGTTGCTCCAAATCTTTTGGCAAGAAATGTTGCTTGTAGAAGTTATTTATCTATTCTGAATATCAGTCCTGTGTGTGTCTCTCTCTCCACTCCTCTCTCTCATGCTCACACATACCCAATATAATATATAAATATATATACACTTCAATTATTTTTGACTGTCCATTGTCTTGTGTATTTAGATAAGCAAAATTTTTGACTTGGAAATCTAGTTTTTAATTGTATTCTTTAATGGTTAGTGATTTTTACCTTCTAAGAAAACTTTGCCTAAGCAAAAATTACTAAGGATTTTTCCCCCCTACTTTCTCCTTTTTTTAGGAACTTTATAGTTATAGCTTTTATGTTTAACTGAAATCCTCTTAATTTTTGTGTATGGTTTGAGGTATTGGTCAAGCTTAATTTTTTTCCCACATGAATATTGAGATAATAATGAACCATTTGATAAAATTATTCTTCAATACCCATTGGATTTCACTGCCAATTTGTGAAAAATAAAGTGAATTTATTTCTAGACTACTCTGTAATTTATTCATGTGTCTGGCTTTACACTAATAACACACTGTCTTCATTACTATGGTTTGGTAACTTGTCTTACAATTAGGTACCGTTAAGTTTCTGATTGTGTTCTTTATAAACTAATTTTGGCTATTTGGGTTGTTTTACATTTCCATATACATTTTAACACTGGTTTTTAATTTCTACAAGAAAGGTGTCTGGGATTTTGATTGATATAGCATTGAATCTATAGATCAATTTGGAAGAATTAACTCATTTACAATATTGTGTTTTCCTATCCATTAACATGCTAAATCTCTCCATCTTATATGTCTGATTAAGTTCTTAGCAATATTTTGTAGTGGTCAGTGTGGAGATCTTGTCTGTTTTTAGTTAAGTTTATTTCTTGATATATTATGCTATTAAAATGTACTATTTAATAATTTTTCAGTTATTTGATTATATACGAAATACAATTGATTTTTTCTCTATTGTTTTTGTAGTCAGAGTCC
This sequence comes from Orcinus orca, assembly GCF_937001465.1. NCBI lineage: Eukaryota > Metazoa > Chordata > Mammalia > Artiodactyla > Delphinidae > Orcinus > Orcinus orca. Next base: position 70,955,307 of record NC_064565.1, read on the forward strand.
ATGATATATTCACTTATTATATTTAGTAGCTTTTTGGTAGATTCCTTAGGGCTTTGTATAAATACAATGATAATATCTGCAAATAAAGATAGTTTTATCTATTCCTTTAATATCCGTATGCCTGCTATTTAGTTTCTTTTTCTTATTGCATTGGCTAAGACCTCTATTAAAATCTTGAATACAAATGTGAACAGTTGAAATATTTGCTTTGTTCCTGTTTTTAGGGGAAGGTGTTCATGCTTAATATGTCATCATGTATAATGTCAACAATCGGATTTTTTTGTAGATACCCTTTGTCAGATAGAGGTAATTTTCTTCTATCTGTAATTTGACTAGTTTTTTTTTTTATCACAAAAAGATATGTATTGAATTTTGTTAAATAGTTTTTCTGCATTTACTGAGAAGATCATGTAAAACTGTTTTTTCTTTTTTTTTTACTATGGTGAATTACTTTAATTTTCAAATATTAGTCAAATTTGCATTCCTAGATAAATTCCACATGCTGTGATGTATTATCCATTTTGTACATTGATATACTTTTGCCAGTGTTTTGTTAAGGAGTATGTCATATTCTTTTCAGATTTTGATAATAGGGTTATTTGAGCTTATTTATCAAGTTGGGAATTACTTCCCAGGGTGCATTTATTTTCAGTAATAATGTTGAAAGTATTTTAAATATTTTTTGGCATATGCATTTTTCTATAGGGAATTTTCTTTACATGTCCTTGACAAGTAATTTTCTGAATAAATGGCTGGAATGTGATGCCCTGATAGTCCCTGCTAAAGGTCAATTCTAGGTGACAGGTCATCAATTTATAGATGTATACATTTTAATTTCATTTCTCTATCCTTCTTTATACCATTTTTAGAAATAAATAAATTAAGTTGATAAATTAAGTTCATGGGCACTATTGTATAGGAAGTTTTAAAACATCCATCAAAGAGAAACTATTTATCATCAAAGAGAAGAATTATAGGCTGAAACCTGACCATTGGCAGAGGGATATGGCATTGGGAGGAGAGGATGAATCAACTTGATACCAAGTATTTACATGTGCATTTCATAAAAATCACCTTTAAAATGTGGAGAAGGGATTGCAGCAAGGTGAGACTGAAGGCAGTTAAGATGTCATGGTAATTGTTCAGGTGGGCGATGATGAGAAACTGAACTCTGGTATTGGCAGTGAGAATGGAGAGAAATCATAATGGAAGTATGTGGGACGTATGTGGTAAAGTGACTTCAGGAGGGATGGCAGTATGTTGTGAAATGGAAGTCAGCTGATACATTTTCAAATTGTTGACATCACTGTCTCCCAGAATCTAGTCTGAGCAACAGTGGTCTCAAAATATAACTGATAAAAACAAATTTTATGAAAAAGAAAAAAAAATGGGAAAAAGCTGCATACTTTAGACCTTTTTGGAGATTACAATGGTGCTGTGCATCCAGTGTCTCTGTCTGCTTCTAGTTTTATATCCCTTCCATCAGATAAAAGGAGAATAAAAAAGGGATTTGAGTAAAAAGATTATTTTAAGGAAAAGGAATTGCATGCATTGTATATTAGGGTTGAGTACTTGAGTCCTCCTAGGTGATTTCAGTTTGCTTAAACTCTTTCTTTCAAGATAATAGCTGTCAAAGTGACTTCAAGAGTGGAGTTTAAGATTTGTTTTTAAACCTTAGTTTAAGTGAAAACAGGTTTTCCTGGGTACTGAACTGTATTGGCATGAATTTATTTCCTGGCCATATGGATTGTAAAATAAGCTGGGGATGTTTTAGAATTAAATGAGATAATTTATGCAAAGTCCCTAGCATAATGGGCACGTAGTAGGCATTCCATAAATAGTGGCTCTAGGACATAGATTCCAAAATCATTAACTTAAAAGGCTATAGTTACAAACATGAATATGGATGAAATTTTTCAAGAAGAGTGAGTGAAAAAAGAGGATGTAAATCTTGGAAAATCTGGCATATTAGAGCAGGAAGTGAAGATCTGGTGTGAAAGAGGGGTGAAAGCAAGGGTCAAGGAGTTATAAGAACAAGAATAGGGCACTATCATGGAAACCAAAGGTTTAAGAAGGAAGGGGTGGTCAGGCTGGGAAATGCTTTGAAGCAGTGCAAAAAGCATAGAAACTAATTTGTCAACTCAGAAGGTCATTGGTGGGTTTAGCAAACCTGGATCCATCTTGCATTAGTAGGAAAAAAAGGGAAAAATCAATTTGAATTTTCCAGTTTCCATTTGAGAGAAATCATGTGGAAGGACTACACATAGGAGAGATGAAAAGTTGGTTGAAGGGCTATGTGATATTTTGAGAGAAAGAATACTTGTGCACCCCTTAAAACTCTCTGGTAACAGGTGATAGATAATTGGTGACAGGAACTTGGCAGCTCGGTTGCCACAATCAAGCTAGGAGACATAAAGCTTCCTAATGAAACAATCTCCTTGGGTAAATCATCACAAGCCAAGACAAAATCATAAACCTGCTTACTTTGAGCTGCTCAAGGGCAGAAGCACCATCATATTCATTTATGTATCAAGAGACTATCCCAGGACCTGTCACTTAGTTGATGCTACAAAAAAAATAAAATAAAATTTAAAGTGGTTTGGTTTGAAACTAGAACCAAAATTGTAATTTTATGGCTTATTCAAAATAGAATAATGTGTCAGATTTGGGAATAGGAAAACAGTGTTGTGTTTCTTAATTCTTCAGACTGGACAATAGACGAAAGGTGTTTCTTGATCAAAGTCATGGGCTGCATTTAAACTTTTGCTTTGCTTATTGTAGGCTTTTTACGTCTTTTTAAAAATTGCTTATTTTTAAAAAAAATATTTATTTATATAAAAATTGTTTTGAGAGTTCTTCATATATTTCTTTTGTTTTTGTTTTGTTTTTTTTGCGGTACGCGGGCCTCTCACTGCTGTGGCCTCTCCCGTTGCGGAGCACAGGCTCCGGGCGTGCAGGCCCGCGGCATGCGGGATCCTCCTGGACCAGGGCACGAACCCGTGTCCCCTGCATCAGCAGGCGGACTCCCAACCACCGCGCCACCAGGGAAGCCCTATTTCATATATTTCTGATACAAATCTTTCCTCAGATGATTTGAAAATATTTTCTCCCAGTTTGTGTCTTCTCTTTTAATTCTCTTAACTAATTGTTTTGAAGAGAAGAAATTTTGAAGTTGAATTTATCAACTTTTGATTCTATCAATTTAACTTTTAGTGTCATGTCTATGTTAAATGTACACATGCTATATGATACAGCCATTTGAGCACTAGGTATTTATCCAAAATAAATGAATGTGTATGTCCATTTAAGACATGCATGTGAATAGTAATAGCAACTTTATTTGTAATAACTGCAAAATGTAACTAAAAAAAAGTAATCTAGAAGTCCTAAAAAAAAAACTAACCTATATGTCTATCAGCCAGTGAATGGATAAACAAATTATGGTATATCCATACTATTAAGTGCTACTCAGCAATAAAAAAGGAATGACTATTGATAGATACTACAATATGTGTGAATTTCAAAATAATTATGCTGAGTGAGAGAAGCCAGACAAAAAGAGTACATACATCTATGTATCTATTTATGTAAAATTCTAACAAATGCATGTTAATCTCTAATGAAAGAAGGCAGATGAGTGGCTGCTTGGGGGAAAAGGGGCAGGAGTGCAAAAAGGCATGAGCAACTTTTGAGGTTGAGGGATATACTCATTATATTGATTATGGTGATAGCTTCACAGGTATAATTTTCTGTCAAAACGTATCAAATTGTACACTTTAAATATGTACATTTTATTGTAATTCAAAATGTACCTTACTAGAACTGTAAATAATGTAACTTGCAAAAAAAATCCAATCTTTGCTAATTATTTCTCAGAATCATCTAGGAGAATGCAGCACTTTAAGAAAATGTTAAAAACCCTTGAAAAAACATATTTTCTGGCCATCTGCTTGAAGCTCTTCATATTCATTAGAGTGGATATAACTCATCATTGGTAATAAAGAGATAAAGACTAGGCTGTAGTAGGAAATAATGTTGTTCCTAGTAATGAATAAACAGAAAGGGCAAGCAAGCACCAAAGGGTGAAGAATGATGAATTTTAACTTACTACTCAAAAAAAAAAAGGAAAAAATAATTATATGGTTAATAAAAGAGGTAGTAGATATGGATCCTTTATAACTAATTTATTATTAAATAGAAATTAGAATCATACATACAGATGATTAGGAAAATACAGAAGAAAATGCAAATATTTATGATACAGAATTACATTTTGGAAAGAGTTTGCTTAATACTAGCTTAATAAAGGAAGACATAGGCCGAGTGTTGTTCAATGAGAAATGGATCATTAATTATAACAAAGTACTTGTAATGTACAGAGACAGATTAATGACAATGACAATGTCACTGGTGATAAATGCAAAAAGCAATTACACTTTTTATATATTCATTTTTTCAAATTCTTAACTGCCCTTCTCTAGGATGAATTTGTAGGGTTTTCTATTAAAAGAAATTTTTGGTATATGTCAGGGACTTTACTACTGCAATGATACTATAATTACAAAATAATTATTAAAAGCTAGAAAGGACATAGAGAAGACATTATTAGTGCAATGATATTTTTCAGTATTTAAATAAGTTTTGAAAATTTTCAAAGACTATTTACTACACTTGTGGTTAATAAAATGTATTTATGAAACCACTCGTTTTCAGATATTGATTTTGCCATCTCAGCACAGTAGAAATGTTACAAATTATCAATAGGTTTTCTAAATTATACTGTACTGGTTTTACAAAAATTAGGACATGAACATTAACAATTTATACTAAGTATAAATGGAAAAATTATAAGAGGAGGTATCAAAATTAAAATGTCTAAATGTTAAATTGACAGATGAATGGATAAAGATGTGGCACATATATACAATGGAATATTACTCAGCCATAAAAAGATACAATGGGGTTTGTTTTTTTTACATCTTTGTTGGAGTATAATTGCTTTACAATGGTGTGTTAGTTTCTGCTTTATAACAAAGCGAATCAGTTATACATATACATATGTTCCCATATCTCTTCCCTCTTGCGTCTCCCTCCCTCCCACCCTCCCTATCCCACCCCTCTAGGTGGTCACAAAGCACCGAGCTGATCTCCCTGTGCTATGTGACTGCTTCCCACTAGCTATCTATTTTACATTTGGTAGTGTATATATGCCCATGCCACTCTCTCACTCTGTCACAGCTTACCCTTCCCCCTCCCCATACAATGGGTTTTTAAACTAACATTTTTCATCTTACTATAAAAGTAAAACATGATCAATTGAAAGCATTTGAAAAAATATAAAACACCAGAAATAAAAATTCTTACCCATTTAATCCCACCATTTAAATGTAACGATTGTTAACATTTTCATATATTTTCTTCTAGTCATTTTCCGTACTCATGGATGTATAGGAGTACTTAATAGGTAAATTTGAAACATGTATTTATAATAGTTTCATTCTATATATATACTTTTGTACATTATACTCTTAATATTATACCAAGTAACAGCCCACTTCTCTTGGAAATATAAATTGGTACACTTTCTTTGGAAGGCAATTTTGTATATGTGTCAAGAGGCTCAATATATTCATATTTGTCCATTTAAAGGAATTTATTCCTCTAAAATTGATGATGCTCACAAGTATTTATGTACAAGTTGTTTATCACAGCATTATATAAAAACAAATAAATGAAAAAGCTAAAATAATACCAGCAAAGCATTAGCTAATCAATTATTTTATTCATTTGAGAGACTACCATAAAGTTGTGGAAACTTGTGTTTTTAAACCATTGTTAATATTCTGACAAGGTATTAGTATTCATGGACTTAATAAATAAATAAATTTAATTATATTACATAAATATAAACCTTACACATTAACCAAGATATGTTAAATATATGCACAATGTGATCTGTGTGTATGTATTTGCATAATATTGGTCTGGCTTTCAGAATTGAAGTTGTGTACAGTGGAGCAATGTGAAAGCATGCTTTCCTAAAAACATGCGACTACCATTCAAAACCTGCTCTACCTACCTTCAGAAATGTTACTAGAGAGAGACAGAGTTCTAACTGGCTATCTGTGTGTCTCCCTATCATGGTAATTTCTAAGTGGTGGAAGAGTTGGTGATCTTTATTTTCTCCTCTATTATTATTTTGTATCTTCCTAATATTCTGTATGTAATTTTTCATAAGCAGAAAAATAATGACTTTACAATTTTTTGTGGTAATAACTTCTGTCATTAAAATCATTGAAACATGATATTTTTATAGTTGTATTACATCCCATTATATTGCTATATTGTGATTTATTTTATAAATTCTCTAGTGTTACTTAAATATTTTATTTGTTCTTATTGCTGCTGTGTTTTAAATAACACTATCAAGATTATGAATGTGGGTAAAACATTGTCTTGGATTGTTTCATTACTCCTAAAATCTTTTATGTACGAGCTCTGACTCCTAACCTTCAACTGGAGAATATTTGTTGTTAGAGTGTAGTTTTTTTTTTTAATTTATTTTATTTTATTTATTTTTGGCTGTGTTGGGTCTTTGTTGCTGCGTGCAGGCTTTCTCTAGTTGCGGAGAGTGGGGGCTGCTCTTGGTTGCAGTGTGTGGGCTTCCCATTGCGGTGGCTTTTCTTGTTGTAGAGCACGGTCTCTAAGCCGTTGGCTCAGTAGTTGTGGCACATGGGCTCAGTAGTTGTGGCATGCGGGCTCAGTAGTTGTGGCACATGGGCCTAGCTGCTTCGAGGCATGTGGGATCTTCCTGGACCAGGGATTGAACCCATGTCCCCTTCATTGGCAGGCAGATTCTTAACCACTGTGCCACCAGGGAAGTCCCTAGAGTATAGTCTTAATGAAGCAAAAGTCTTAAAAATATTTAGGTATGTTTAAGCTCCTGACCACAACTTGAGTTAACTGTACTAAGGATGTGCATTATTGGTCATTTGGATGAAAGTTGGTTGAAGAAAGTGCAAATCTGTGTGCTCCACTGATAAAGGGTCAGCTCTGTCATATCTGTAATGATGCCATTCTTCATTGGCTTGGAAACTCTAGTTAAGCCTTTGGGGGAAATTTTTTTAATACAGTCTTGTGGTTTTTTGGAAGCCTGTAGCTAACAGAATTGATAGCAAAAAATTTACATTTAGAAAGGTCACACAGATGAACAAAACTTATAGTTATTTTAAATAGCTTAATTAAATGATTTTCGTTCTTATAGATTTGAAGAACTTAGTGCCATTTTATTCTGGTACTTTCAAATGTTTCATAACTATGGTGACATTATATTAGAAAAAGCTACCACTAGATTACATTAGTCAAAATAGCAAATTGCCCTTGAAAAAATAGCCTCAATTTTTGGTAGGATATTTTGGTGTTTGTTTAATAACTCCTAATGAGTTTAACCCCCCCCCCCCAGTATTTGGAACATAATGGGAAAATGTGAATTAGTAAGTTTCAGTTACAGAAAAAAAAGCAGTATTTTATTCTTTATGAGTTATTCTCATAACTGTAGTACACATATTTAGAAGTAAGTTTAATGTTTAATTCCTGTCTCCCTGAAATTAATGGTAAATAGGTTGTGGCAGAGGTTATAGTTGCTTTGCAAAATACATTCTTTTTTATTTAAAAGCTCAAATTTGGCTAGTCACCTTGCTACCCATCTAAAAGAATTACACCATTCTCCCTTGTAATTAGATTGTGGCTATGGGGTTTGCAGTTGGCAAATGAGATGTAAGCAGAAATGTGTGTGTGTTCCAACAAGTCCCTTTAAAAGGCAGGGGAATCACCTTGTCGTGTCTTTTTCTCCATCCGTCAGGTTAGGATGAATCTAATGGCTACAGATCTTGGTTCTGAACTTGAGAATGGAAACTGTATGCAGCAGAGCAAAAAACTGAGATTCTGGATCCATGCAACCATGCTACCTCCACATAAATCTTGTTCTGTCTACCTTCAGGATTATTACTAGACATAGAAATAAGCTTCCTTTTATTTAAAATACAAATATTCCAAGTCTTTTATTAGAACTAAAATAAATCCTCATATTGCATAGGTCTAGGGTACACTTTCCTCTTTGTATATTATGAATGTTTTTAGGCATATATTATTTATATCATTAGATATCTATAAAATATCTTTATATGTAAATATTATATTTTATTTCATTTTGTTTACTATAGGATCAAGAGTAAAGATATTATGGTCCAACATAAAGCAGAAATCTTGAGATACTAAAAATATTGTTTTGTGCCTGATGATATATTCTCAGATGATATGCACTGGGAGAAACACTGAGTCCATACCCTCACCAGTATGAAAATTAGACAGCAGTTATCAAATAGCCACTGAGATACAGTGCCACAGTAAATATACTTGATTTTGTCTAATAGATATCTGGTTGTCCCTGCTTGTGGAGGATTTGAGTTCTTTTCTAGTCCTTGCTAATCAGGTAGATCCTAGAAAGTAGCTCCTGGAGCAGATGCCATAAGATAACATCACAGCTCTAGTATTTAACTTACTATTACCTTTTTGCATGTAGCTTTTTTGATCCATCCATTTATATGACAGACATCTGAACATGGCCTAAAAATGACAATTTTAGGTTTTAAATTATTACCAAATTGTGAATGAAACAGAATGCCTCCTTTATTCTGAGGTTCACTCATTCCAACATGGAACTTTTATCAGAATAGCTATATCAAAATATCTGAATCAAATTGGTCTTGAGAAAATATATCTTTGGAACCATGGAGGCGATGTTCCTACAATATTGGGCTTACAAATTACAGTGCAACTGGCCCTTCCTTAGTACTGAAGTGTGGCAGCCCATCACATCCTTTCTTTCCACTAACAGAACCCCTTTTTCTTATGAGGAATCTATTCCATGTAGACTCAAGTGGACTCAAGATAGAAATGTCCAAACTTGTGCTTGGTTTGTATGATTGGTTCAGGAGAGAGCATGTGACTCAATCAGAGAAAATTGGAATTCTCACTGAGACATTTCTGCTCTTGAGACGCATGCTCCCTTTTCCTTTGGGATTACAAGCCCTAGGGCATATAAACCTAAAGCATATAAACCTGGTGCTTGTTTTGCCCACCATGAGGAGAAAGCTGGCCTGACTATAAAGCCAAGGCAGAGGAAAGCAGAGATGAGACCTGAAGAGAGAGAACATGGAGTTACAATGTAATTTGAGTGCCCTCTAAATGATCTGTATATCCCTCTAAACTTTTAGTTACATGGAAGAAGCCGTTTCTCTTTTTATGTAGGTTGGTTTGACTTGACTTTCTATCACCTGCAACTGGTAGAGTTCTGATTTATAAAGCTTCTTTCTTATCATAGAGCAGTTATTAGATAAGGGATATAGTAAGCAAAGTGGAGGAAGGTGGGTGTGCTTTGCTTAGCTGATAGATCTCTTAGACATTTTATAATCGAATCTTCTGAGACCCCTGTTAGGACCTAGACAGCCTTCTACTTAGTTGGCTCTTCGTTAGGCAATGTACAAATGAGCATACCCACCATAATGTGAGGGACAAAGCATTTAATTTCATGAATTATTATGATTCTCTCCAACTCAACAATTTGAAGAAGGCTATTCCATGATGGCTAACTGGATTAGCTGGTGTCACCACTGCCATGGAGGGCACCTATAGTGTACAATGGTTATTTCCATTGGACAGGAATCCCTTCACTCCCTTTTCTGGTAAAGCATCTCATTTCTTCCTCTCTCCACTCATTCAGGTGGGGAGGCCAATTCAGTACTCCATTGCCATGGCCAGGGATGGGAATATACTTTAGACTTGGTCCATCATCGTATCACATTGCCCTAGTCACGATAGTTTGCTCAGGGCTAGGCATATTTAACATAAACTGGGCCAATCAGAGTGATTCCTTGATATTTTCTAGATAGATGCAGAACGAGAGACTCTTTTATTTGGAGTTACTGAGTCCAATATAATTATGAAGCTCTTTGTAGCCAAACCTCCACATCTCACATTTCTTGCCCTCCCTGTTAACTTACCACCACCAAATGGAGAAAGCTTATCTGCAAAAGATCTAGGCCAACATACAAAAAAAAGTCAGAGCTGAGAGATGAAAAAAATGCTGACTACATCAAATGAGTCAAGAGGGTCAGCATATGTGTGTGCTGCATAATTATGGGTGCTAATACATATAATTTTTTTATGTTGCTGTGGTTTGAGTTTCTGTCTTTAATAAAATACACTTGTGAGTTCAGTACTCAAATAGTTAATTATCGGGCTACAACAAACTTAGCAGCATCAGCATGGGAGTGAGTGTGGGTGTATGCATGTGCAAACAAATTTTTGCATGTGTAAGTCTAGTAAAACTAGACATCTCTGACAAATACACTAGGTAGGAAGGGAAGGCTAATCTTTCTAAACTCTGTTCTAAACTGAGTTATGGGAGCTCTTTCACTTTATTTTAATTGCTTAAAAATATTACAGTCTGTGTAAGTAGTTGCTGACTTGAACCCCAAGGGAAAAAAGTTTGAAAAAGCTATAGGCTTCTTGACATGATAATATGGGCTAAGCAAGTCAGAACATTTGCAAAGTGCTATGAATTTCCTAATGTTTCTTTTGTTGGTTAATTTTAAGGTCAAAGGCTTTGGTTATATTTTAATGAACACTTGAAATAATGTTAGAATAGCAATGAAAATGGTACGTGAGGGAAATAAAATGCTAATAATGCTGATGCCATTTTTTAAACTGGATTATAGTCGAATTTGCATTGTTGAAAAAATCAGGGTGCTATTAAAAAATCAAGTTAGAAACTAAATCATAAGACACAAGAAACTAATAACACTCTATCATAAGACGCTGTTCATATTTACAGGCACTCCAGGCATCATGTGCTTACTTTGCAACTTTGAGATGCTGAATCCTCAAGTCCATTGTGTAAGTGAAAAGGAGGAAAGGGCCAGAGCCCTGTCTGCCCTGTTGTTCTGTTTCTTCAGTAACATGTTAGGGAATGAGAAGGGATCTTGTCTTCTTACACTGGCCTTTAACTCTGACTTCAATATGCAGCAATTTCCCCTTTTCCTTCTTACTGGGCCTTCTTCCTCTGTCAGGATACATGGGCCTTCTTGAAAATGATCTTAGGAGTTATAACTATAGACACTATTCCAGTGACTACTTTATTGCCTCTCAGCTGAAAGCCCACACTCCTTTGTCTGTTTTGTGATACTGCAGTTGGACCCTCAGACTTTATTCTTGCTCAGCTGGCTTGAGTTAGGCTCTGCTAACAGGGGTCCCCAGAGGGGAGGTGGTAAGCCTGAGGGAGGGTGAAGAGAGTTTTCTCATTTTTGTTTTTTTTCCTGTGTGATGGCAAGCATACTGGCATGCAGTGGGTCCTGAAGTGCACATTCTTGCATGATTATATAGTGGTGAGTGGTCTCCAGAAAGTTTCTTCTTGATCAGAACAGTGTGTGGCACACTGCTTCAATAGTTCATCATCTCCACAGAAGTCTATGTCTCAACCTTAATGGGAAATTTCCTTCTCTCAGTTTCGAAGTTTCTCCTTTGTTGGCATGTTCCTTAGCCCTAGGGGTATGTATTCGTTTTCTATTGCTGTATAACAAATTACCACATGTCTAGCAGCTTGACGCTCATTCATTTGCTCACAATTTCTGTTGGATTTTCTGCTCTGGCTATTGCCAGGCTGCAGTCAAGGTGTCAGCTGGGCTGTATTCTCATCTGGAAACTCAACTAGGGAAGAACCATCTTTGAAGCTCATTCAGGTTTTTGGCAGAATTTATATACTTGTGGTTGTATGGCTCAGGGCCCAGGTATCTAATTGACTGCTTGCTGGAGTCCACCTTCAGGTCCTAGAGGCCACTGGCAAGTCTCTACCATGTGGCCCTTTCCATAAGCAGTTCACACATGGCTGTTTGCTTCTTTTTTCTTTTTTTCTTTAACATCTTTATTGGAGTGTAATTGTTTTACAATGGTGTGTTAATTTCTTCATTATAACAAAGTGAATCAGTTATACATATACATATGTTCCCATATCTCTTCCCTCTTGCATCTCCCTCCCTCCCACCCTCCCTATCCCACCCCTCTAGGTGGTCACAAAGCACTGAGCTGATCTCCTTGTGCTATGCGGCTGCTTCCCACTAGCTATCTATTTTATGTTTGGTAGTGTATATAGGTCCATGCCACTCTCTCACTTTGTCACAGCTTACCCTTTCCCCTCCCCATATCCTCAAGTCCATTCTCTAGTAGGTCTGTGTCTTTATTCCCATCTTGCCCATAGGTTCTTCATGACCCTTTTTTTCCCCTTAGGTTCCATATATATGTGTTAGCATACAGTATTTGTTTTTCTCTTTCTGACTTACTTCACTCTGTATGAAAGACTCTAGGTCCTTCCATCTCACTACAAATAACTCAATTTCGTTTCTTTTTATGGCTGAGTAATATTCCATTGTATATATGTGCCACATCTTCTTTATCCATTCATCTCTTGATGGACACTTAGGTTGCTTCCATGTCCTGGCTATTGTAAATAGAGCTGCAATGAATATTGTGGTACATGACTCTTTGAATTATAGTTTTCTCTGGGTATATGCCCAATAGTGGGATTGCTGGGTCATATGGCAGATCTATTTTTAGTTTTTTAAGGAACCTCCGTACTGTTCTCCATAGTGGCTGTATCAATTTACATTCCCACCAAGAGTGCAAGAGGGTTCCCTTTTCTCCACACCCTCTCCAGCATTTTTTGTTTGTAGATTTTTTGATGATGACCATTCTGATTGGTGTGAGATGATATCTCATTGTAGTTTTGCTTTGCATTTCTCTAATGATTAATGATGTTGAGCGTTCTTTCATGTGTTTGTTGGCAATCTGTATATCTTCTTGTAGAAATGTCTGTTTAGGTCTTCTGCCCATTTTTGGATTGGGTTGTTTGTTTTTTTGATATTGAGCTGCATGAACTGCTTGTAAATTTTGGAGATTAATGCTTTGTCAGTTGCTTCATTTGCAAATATTTTCTCCCATTCTGAGGGTTGTCTTTCATCTTGTTTATGGTTTCCTTTGCTGTGCAAAAGCTTTGAAGTTTCATTAGGTCCCATTTGTTTATTTTTGTTTGTATTTCCATTTCTCTAGGAGGTGGGTCAAAAAGGATCTTGCTGTGATTTATGTCATAGAGTGTTCTGCCTATGTTTTCCTCTAAGAGTTTGATGGTGCCTGGCCTTACATTTAAGTCTTTAATCCATTTTGATTTTATTTTTGTTTATGGTGTTAAGGAGTGTTCTAATTTCATACTTTTACATGTAGCTGTCCAGTTTTCCCAGCACCACTTATTGAAGAGGCTGTCTTTTCTCCACTGTATATTCTTGCCTCCTTTATCAAAGGTAAGGTGACCATATGTGCATGGGTTTATCTCTGGGCTTTCTATCCTACTCCATTGATCTATATTTCTGTTTTTGTGCCAGTACCGTAGTGTCTTGATTACTGTAGTTTTGTAGTATAGTCTGAAGTCCAGGAGCGTGATTCCTCCAGCTCTTTTTTTCGTTCTCAAGATTGCTTTGGCTATTTGGGGTCTTTTGCGTTTCCATACAAATTGTAAAATTTTTTGTTCTAGTTCTGTGAAAAATGCCAGTGGTAGTTTGATAGGGATTGCATTGAATCTGTAGATCGCTTTGGGTAGTAGAGTCATTTTCATAATGCTGATTCTTCCAATCCAAGAACATGGTATATCTCTCCGTCTATTTGGCTATTTGCTTCTTATTTGTTGAAATGATTGGCTGTGTTTCTGTCTCATGATAAGACCCTGGATGATACAGCTTTAACCTTGGTGTGTCCCCTAGTGTTACCTACTAATTTAGTAGGCTCACTCATAAAGCTAAGCTCTTTCTACCCCTAAGGACCCAAAACCCTGGGCCTTGCTCTCACAGGAAGAGCTGAATATTTTACTGATGGAGTCAGAATTGCAAGAAGAATTAGGATAAAAAACACGCTCCATTCTTGACGCTTACCTAGTGTGATATAATATTGAGCTTGTTTCTAATAAATGGCCTACCCTTGTGCTGGCTTCCATCCTCCTCTTTTGCCTGGAGGGCAGGCAGAACCACGTTAGTTGGGGGTTCTGGAGGGCATATGCCCTTTAAGTGTGATGAATTAGCTATTAAAGTAAATGTTTCTTGACTTTCAAAATGAGAACATTAGGATGGTCCTTTAACATATTTATTTGCGTTGCTGTGAAGATAGTCAAGGTCTGCTGGATTTGTGATGTGCTAAATGAATGCTTAGCTGAAGTGCTCAGATGGTTTATTGGTAAGGTTAGCTACAAAAGTGAAGGCGTGAGGTTTTTGGAAGACAACATGACATCCATTAAATTAAATACCTATTAAAATTTCTGAATGGTAGAAGAAGATTTCTTAAAAGCCAAGAGGGAATGAAGTCTTCCAAAAAGTGAAGCAACCTGACACTTAGTTTAAGCAAGTTTTCTTCCTATTGAAAACATTTCTTTTGACACTATTTCTGGATGTGTTTTGCAGCAATTGCAAACAGCTTGTAGATGTTGATGAAAATAAAACAAAGATGATGGAAAGGGAAATAACTAGGCTATTTCAGATACTAGAAGCTGATATCATCATTTCTTTTCTCACTTTTTCTACTTGCTTTAGTTTTGCCAAAGTGGTATACATGAATCCTGCTTTGCATTTTCCCTGTGTGCCTACCATACAGCCTTTCAAAAACATTGTCTTATGAGGTTAATTAAAGAATAAATCAGTTAAAATGTATCAAAAGAGGCCTAAAAACACTGCTCAAATATACTTTGTTTTTGAAGAAAATGTATGTTTTAAGATTCTTACAGTGATTGTAAGTGAAAATGATTATACGTATTCAACAACAGAGCCACGTTAACTCTTTAGAGAACGTGGTCAGATTCTAATCATCTTGGACCATGGGCAAAACAGTGAAGTGCTGATATGAGTATAGACCTCATCTTGAATTATGAATTTTAAATTATTGAGAAACAAGCAGTTCACTTTTGGCCTTGAAATATTATATTTTTAAAATAGAAGAAAATCTTCCAAATCATTAGTTTCAAGGGAGCATCCTTATATCAATAAAACTTATATACATGTTTGTTCCTCTGACTTGCTTTCCACCAATAAGATTATTTCTGAATTGCAAAGAAATGGTGAATTGATTATAAAAATACTTTTATTCAAGGGGAGTATGGCTCAGAAAGCAGAATCTGTGTGGCATTATTTGACAGAACCAAGAAAGACATATAAAAGTTCTTTGGAAAAGATAGACCTTCTTTGTAGTCTGGACTTTCTACCCAAAGACAAAATCTTTATCAGTCTTTTGTCCAGGACCATATTATAGGGCATATTACTGATAACCCTGTGTTGGTGATTTAAATAGGAATTTCTAGTGCTGGTAAATCAGTTCAAAGTGAACATTTTAAACCTAGGACTCTTGATATATGTGTTGTAGGGTGTGCCAGCTAAGGCACAATAAAGGTCTGTTCCTTGACAGGGCTTCTCTGTCCCTCGTGTACCTCTTGTCCATCTGTTGTTTTAAATGTATAGAGAAGGAAAAAAAAAGTACTTTGTTAACATTTGGAATTCAGATGTATAGAGACACACCTGATGGGTATGTGGGGTTAGTTATAGAGTTGACAGAAAGCAGGTTACTAAGAGATTAGTGAGAAAAAGTTTACCATAGTAAGAGGAAGGAATCTGGCCTGAGGTGCTCAAGTCAGTGGCAGGACTCAAGTTCATGGTTGTTTGGTATATAACATGGCAGCTAATATTGAAACCTGTACTCACCTAGACATCTTGCTGGGGAGTACATGCTCTTAGAAAGGAAAGTATGTCATGTATAAATTTAGAAAGCTGTCTCTACAAATCCTGTATCACTTTAGGGCCCAAGGTATTTGTTGGGTTATCTTGTTCTCCTGCCTCCATCCCCTGTTTTACATAAACAGATATATTCTTTTTAACTTCATAGTCTGCAGACACAAGAGGAAGGATCATCAGTTTTCTAGACAGTCCGGTTTTAAGGTAGTGTTGGTACCTTGGCCGTTGGAAGCAGAGTTCTAGCTTAAGGAGCATTGAAGTGGCAAGGGAGGTACACTGTAAGCTGGGAAGCCAAATTAACAATCAGTAAGAAATACTCATTATAGACACTTTTATGAAATTCTCCTAGGTGATTTGCACAAATACTTGGAAGAGAGAGACTCCACAAAGAATTGGGCTTCCTAATTGAGTCTGGGGGCTCAGAGCATTAGATTTAGGTCTATGACAATTTATTTTTCTAATTCTGAAAATCTAGTTTTCTAGTAGAAAGATTACTTTTCTTTTCCTATTGCAAAGATTCAGGCATAACTGTCAGGGTGACTTCATTTATATCTAAAGCTTGGTGAAATCTGGAAGGTCTTGGTTAAAATGCTCAATAACAAATCAGTTTAAAAGTCAAGAAAGGCTTAGTAAAATTATGGGAATATCTCACTTGCTCAATCAATATGGGGTAATCTGATATGAAAAATCTAATATAAAAATGAAATTAAATATTCTAGCTTTAAAAAAGAAATCTATGTTCAAGCCAGTGAGAAAAGAACAGGCTATTTAATCAGTGATATAGGAAAACAGGCCACCAACCAGAAGAAAATTAAAATGAACCCCATTTAATAGTGTATACAAAAATAAATTCCAGGTGGAATAAAGATGAAAATGTAAGAAAAAATTACAAAGTAAATTCTAGAACCCTGCAAGTATAAGTAGGTAAGGGAAAACATCTGAATCAAGGTTAAAAATCCAGATGCTGCAAAAGTAAAGACAGACAATCAAGTAAGACTACGATTTGATAATATACAAATGAAAAAAAGTTTGACAAAGTATACTCTAAGGAAAGTTAAGAAATAAGATACCTAGAAAAGTTGTTTGTAATGTTGATGACATATTATTTAATACACAGAAGGTGCTTACAAATTGACAATAAAAAGACAACTCATAAACAAAGCAGCAAAGAATATGAAAAAACAGTGCAAAGAAGGGCAAGCCCAAATGGCCAATGAAACTATGAAATCTTAAATTCTCCCATAGTAAAATACTGGTAAAATCACAATGAGCTCTCATTTATATCCATCAAACAGACCAAAATTCCAAATATAACTATTATAGAGGGAATGTAGGGAATAGGTATCCTCTTATATTGCTGATGGGAATATGAAGTGTTTCCATATTTTTGTAGAACTGTTTGGCAATATACAGTTGACCCGTGAACAACACAGGTTTGAAATGTGTGGGTTGCCTATATGCAAATTTTTTTCAGTAGTAAATACTTTGGTCCTGTGCAGTCTGTATTGGTTGAATCCATGGATACACAGAGGAACAGTGTATGCAAAGGGCCGACTATAAGCTATATACAATATTTTCAATTGCATAGAGGGTCGGGGCCCCTAACCCCCTGCCATAGTTCAAGGGTCAACTGTATATTAAAATTTAAAAATGCATAGGTCATTTAAACCAGCAATTCCCCAATTGGAAATCTAGAACATAAAAGTAAATATACCAAATTTTAAGAACATGTGCAAAGAATGTTATGCCAGCATTGAATTAGAAACAAAAAGTGAGTGCCATCCAGAGAGGAAAGGCTGAAAGTATGTTGAATAGCTGTATGGGAGAATGTTAAAGAATTTTAAAAAGTACATTTGAACTGTACCAGCCATTCTGTGATTTGTAGTCTACCCAGGATTATAATAGTATGGAGAAAACACGGAAAAATTAGATTTTTAACATGGCTTTTAGACTGAGCAGGCATGTGGGTGTAAGGAAGGTAGCTATGAAAAAAATTGAACACATGAGGTAATTTCTTTTATATAAGATAATGGATATTATTCACATAAATGCATGTCCATATATATTCATACAAACATGTATGACAGAATGATCACCAGCATGTAAGCAAGCAGGGGTCACTCTGATTGGTGGGAGACCAAATAACTTTTGATTCCTTCTTTATATTTGTATGTACTCTTTGAATTATTTACAATAAGCATGTACTATTTGTATAAACAACCCTATTTTTACTGCGTGAAAAAAATACGTCCAGTTTTGTGAGCAATGTTTATCATGCTTTCAATAGAAAGTCAACATATAATACTCATATCAGAAGTGGCTTTTTTGTTCTTACTTTTACTGCTTATGCATTTTTCAATGATGATGATTTGATCTGTAGAGGTTCTCACGCATGCTCATTGGAGAAGTAAAATGATAGTTTAAAGCAGAACTGTGAGAAAAATGCTTCTTTTAAGTAGATGCTACATTATTTGTGAAAGTAGTTGAAATTTTAGCTTTGTATACATGATACTATGGAAATCAGAAATTATGGGCTTTAAGTTCTTTCCCTGACATTAATGATAGAAATATAGATTACAAGTTTATTTAATAGAAAGCCTTGTAAAATTTAAAACACCAGGTTTGCCACCACTTTTTATAGTAAAAAAGTTTTTTTAGTAATAATATAGTAAAAATAAAGGTTTGCCACCACTTTCCTTATAGTATAAGGAAAGAAAGGTTGGAAGACATTTACATTCTGGTGACCAGAGAAGTATGATGTTCAAAGAGCTGGTATCACAAAGGTCTTTGAAGACTAAACCAGGTATATTAGTCTGGGTTTTCTAGAGTAACAGAATCAGTAGGAGAATAAATATATATATGTATGATTCTTTATAAGGAACCAGCTCACACAGTTGTGGAGACAAGTCCTAAGACCTGTAGTCAGCAAGCTGGATACCCTGCAGTTATGATGGACTAAGTTCCAGTTTGAGTTCAGAGGCAGGAGAATAATGATGTTCCAGCTCGAAGACAGGAAGAGGAAGTGAGTTTTCCCCTAGCCTTTTTTATTCTATTCAGGCCTCCAACAGATTGGGTAAGGCCCATCCACACTGGGGAGAGCAATGTGCTTTATTCAGAGTAGTGATCCAAATATTAATTTCATCCATAAACACCCTCACAGACATACCCAGAATAAGTTTTAACCAAATATTTGGGCACCCTGTGGCTTAGTTAAGTTGACAGATAAGATTGTTCATCACACAAGGCTTACTCTGGACTTTAGCTTTGGTCTTCCTCCGTTTAAATCTTGACCACGCTAATTTACTGTGTGATCTTACATAAATTACTTCATCTCTTTATACCTCAGTTTCCTCAACTGTAAAATGTAAGGATTAAATGAGTCAGTTCATGTAGTTCTTAGAGCATTGCTTGGCTTTTTCCAGGCACATAATATACTCCAGCTGTTACTATTATCATTATTATTACTATGATTTTTATCATTGTCATTTACAAGATCCTTACCCTATACAAGACTTGGAAATGTTGTAGTTGAATCACTAAACTTATAAACTGCATTTTTTAAATAAGAAACTATGTTTCTGTACCTAAGCTATGAGCTATATTTTATCGAATTGAATTTGCTTACTTCTATTGTAAAAAGACCTCATTATTTTTGTGTTGATTTATCCCACCACCGTACATGCTGTAGAAAACATTCCTGGCTAGAAAAACTGAGATCCACTGGGTTTAGCTTTCTTCTTGCAGAATGGCAAGATGCAGTTAAATAAATCACACCTCCAAATTATTCAAATCCTAATATGACAGAAATTGTGGTTTTCCCACAATACTAAATCATGGGGGGAGTATAGAACAGCAGATGGAGTCAGGGGAAATTAAATTATTTGGCTGAATTATTGTTACTATAACAAAACACTAAAACATTGTTGATTTAATATCATGACGTTCAATGTTGAGGTTATAAATGTACCCGTGATTTCAATTACAACTTTATTAGTGGTATCAGTAATAAATGGAGGCTCTGGAATCAGGTCATGTGGATTCAAATCCTGGTTTCTTTTAACTGCCAACTAGTAACATTAGGCAAATTATTAACTTCTCTAATCCGTCCTTTCCTTATCTGTAAAATGAGAATAATAATACCTTTGTTGTATCTTGTAAGATTTAAATAAAATAATCTATGTAATTACTTTGAACAGTGGCTGTAACATGGTAAAATGCTCGAATGTCTTCTATTATCTCTATTACTAATGTTGATGTTATTGTTGTTATTCCTCTGTTCCCATTTTCTTTCAGATTATTGTATCTAACTGCCTCCTAAATATAGCTACTTTCAAGCCCCATGGATATTTCAAATTTAGCATATCTAAAAGTAAGCATATTCCTTCCTCTCCTAATCTTTTCGTCATATCTCAAAAAATGATTCACTCTGACTTGTTGCCAAACCAGAGACACAGACATCATCCTATAACCTCTTTTACAATCACCAGCTAGTTGCCAATCAAGGAGACTCTTACTGCCTTATAGTCTTCTTAAATCTTTTGCTGATTTTTTCCCAAAGCCAGTGCCTTGATCCCTTCTGAAGGTCTAGTATTCAGGCCTGACTCTAGTCTGAACACCTGTGAACCCTTGACGATGGCTCCAAGGTATTGTACTAAATCTGAAATGGCTAGATACAGAGTTCAGGATTAGATTCAAACTCTGAATGGACACCTAGTCTTTTATATTGTGTCTCTTCTCCTGCCATTGCCTGTAGTGTAGCCATAGGGTGGCCTGGAAGATCTTTGCACATGCAGCGTTATTCCTCTTTCCTCACTAACTACAATTTCCTTTTCTTTAAAGCTCAGTTCAAGTGTTGATCCCTCTGGGAAACCTTTTTAAATCTCCTGTACGATTTTCAATTTCTCTTTTCTGTGTGTCCATAGTGTCTTGTGAAAACTTTTATCAGAGAACTCATGGTGCAGATTGTAATAGCCAGTTTGAGGACGGGAGCCGTGACTTTTATGATCTTGTATCTGAAACGTAAGTGTGAAAAAATCTTGCCTAGTATGAAGAGAAATCAAAACAATTGTGACCTTGGGGTTTTTCTCTGGCAGGGGCAGAGAATCAATATCCTGGGTCCCATCCCCAACTTACTTCCTTACAGGAGCTGGTCATGTACCACTGATAGGAAAGGGAAGAGCAGACACTTTGCCTTCATTTGACCTTGAGCACTACCCAGGAATGTGGGAACTCATGAAACTTAAAAATAAACTGTAATTTCAAAGCATTTTTGTATTCATAAATGTGGATATGGTGGGTAGATAGCTCTTTTGTATATAAGAGCCATTTGTACCTTTTTGTTTCTAAAGTATAACCTCTATAAAAGGAAGATAGATTGCTCTATTAACACAACTAAGAAATAATATTTACAGTATTTCTGTAAAAGGACCTCTTTAGGCTAGACTTCAGCAATGTGCACATTATGAGAGATGACGAGGTGGGGTGTCTTTTGGGAATTTCACTCCACTCTAGGTGTTCCCTGAACAACTAAAAGATACATTTAAACCTAATCTGGCTTCCAAGTTTACTGTTTGTCGGCATTATTATTTGATTTGGGAATGTATATAATCAGACTTGACATCTACAATTAACTTGTAGACTCCTACATCTTTTTTTTATATTACTTACCTTTATAAAGATAGTTTACCTGCTAAAGGATTGGTTTCTTAGCATGGAAAATAGAAAGTAACCACAAGATATTCTTAACTAAATAATTGTGGGTCTTTTCACTAAATGTTATTGTCTTTTGCACAGGAATCCTAGGATAGGATCACATGAGAACACTTTCCTCCACAGGAAAGGGAAGGCTTGATGATTAAGGTATAAAACAGCTCCAACGCTCTTTTCTCCGTTCTTCCTTGGGTTAGACATCTCTCTGGCTATTTATGAGTCCTTAGGAAATTAATAGTCTCTTCCTCTGAAGAGACTTCCCTTACCATTCCCACCCCTCATGCCACTAAATGTGAAATCTTCCCTGGGATTAGAGTAAAACTAGGTCTCCCTCCAGGCACAGAAAATGTGTATTGGTAAATTCTGCCTGCTGTTTTATTCCACAAAAACAGAATAATGTTCACATCATTTGTTGAGTTTCCTGTAGATTTAGATCTTATTTGTTAGGTACAGAATATATCCGTGGTAATCTTTGTGGCAATGCTGTTGGATGATACTTTTTATCACTTCAGTGACTAGTCAAAGTCTGATAATAAAACTGTACTCAAGATTTAAAAGAGACTCTTTCTAAGCAGAGAATAAGAGTGTATGGAGTCATTTGGCAAGAGAACCAAAAGAAAACTAAAGAAAGCAAAAAATAAAAGTTAGTTGGAGCTTGAAAACTGAACTACAATTTATAGTAAAATTCTGCAGTAAAAGAGAACGCATGTGTGTGTGTGGGGAAACCAAATAGCTTCTATTCTTAGAAGGAATGGCTCTAAAGGACAAGGCTCAAGGACATCAAGCACTTTGAGCTCTCACTTCCCAAAGAGGGAGCAGAATAATTGCTTTGCCACTCCGACTATCTGGCCCAAATATTTTATGGAGATTAGTAGTTATTAAAATAGGGTACTTTAATTTTTTTTTATTACAAGGTTCTTTTTTCCTCCTGAACAAATATTATTTTAAAAAGTTTTATTTGCTTTGGTAGATTGTGCCTTTTATACAAATTCAGTCAACAATTCAGCAACCTAATAGTAACTTTTCTTCACCTTTCCAAAGAAGATATTTACTCTTTCTCTATTTGTACCTACTTAAGGTTTTGTGTGTTAGAGAATGATGCCTATGTTCACTTTTGGTATCTCCTTCGGAATGGAGGTTGCTCCACTGATGCGATCTCCTGGCCTCTCCACACCCACTTCCCCCTGCAATTCACTCTGGCCTGAGAAGAAAGAGTGACTTATCTGACTGGTAATGTTAGGAAGAATAAACTGGGCATGCATAGTCCAGCTTTCTTCTTCTTTGTCTTAGGAGTAAGGTCCTTGCAGGAAGCAAATTTTCTTCTCCTGTGCTGATGGGCACTGCTGGCATGACTGATGACCAGCATGTCAGTAATGGGGGACAGAGTATAAATCTTCACATATCAGGGACTAACAGATGTAAAGTCACATCCTCTATCAGTAATAAAAAAAATAACGTGGTCTCAATCTGCACTCCCTTTTTCTCTCCTCTATTTGTTCAGAACCTGTGTGGGGAAGGATACACTTTAACTAGGTCTTCTAATTGATAATAACATTTGGTGCAGGGACCAGGAGTATGAAGAAATAAAACAAGAGTGGAATTTCTTGAGCAAAATATACGTAGGTAGACTCCCGAGTTTTGAGACTTTGAGCTTCAGTGTGGGTATAGGGCGTTTTGACATTGGTGGTTTGTAGAAGCTTCTATTAGTTCCTTGGAGAAAAACTGTTTATTGACTTTTATCTGCTGTGGCCTGAACAAAGGCTTTAATTCAGCTGCAATGACAGCTTGTCCTGCATTGGTAACTATCACTTCTGGTGGCTTGGTATGTGGCAGAGGGGCTAGTTTTATATTGTTAGACAGTATTCCATGTAGGCAGTGAGGAAGCTGAGTGAGTGGCCTCATCAGAGGAAAATGGGAGGCTATGAAAGTAACTTGGGGAGGCACAGAGGCCTTTGTAAGGAGATAGCTGATGCAAGGATTAAACTACAGGCAGTGGACAACCTCAGGGCAAGCACTGCTAAGACTTACTACACTCCTGCAGCTTTTCCAGGGCAATGACTTGATTGTAGGAAAGGTGCTTTTTGTAGGTCTTTAAGGCATTGATGAACTGAAAAAAAAAATTTTTTTAAATAGCAAAACAACTGAGTTGGGAATCTGATACAAGGTATTTGAAAGATTATCTGTTAAAACTGTTACTATTACAGGCAGCACTTGCTCCACTGTCCCAGGTTTCATTAAGAGCCAGGGAGGTATCTGTGCAACAGCTGAACTGGGCCTAAACTTGGATTCATGTGGTTTGTACATAAGTGTAAGTGTTTTTTCCCCTACCATATGGTCTCAAGCTGGCATTAGTTTAATTAATTATATATGTGGGGAAAATCTTTCCTAGGAGGCAAAATTCTTACATCTAAGCTGTCGCATAGAAAGAAGTTGTAGAAACAGCCTCTGTGGTTCAGGACTGAAGGTAAGCTCAGGTGAGAGTGTGAGTCACTGTGTAGAGCTGACATGCACATGATTATTCAAGGGCAGGAAATACAGGGCTCAAAGGAGAAGGGGGCACAAAGAGTTTACACAGAAATTATAAATGCATAGTGCCAAAATCAAGTTCTTCCTGGAATTTAACGCAGTTGAGTTTACAAATTTTAGATTATGGGATCTGAAACAAAGAACATTTTCTCTTTCTCATAGACAATGCCGAGTTTCTGTCGTGGTTCAAGGCAACATTAAAAATTCTGGAAACTGAATTTTGCCTTGTCTGTACCTGATCCTAAGGGGAAGGAAGTCTTTCATCACAAGAATTATATTATCTATAGGTTTTAAAGATGCCCTTTGTGGGGTTTAAGAAATTTCTTCTTTCCGAGTTTTCAGAACTTTTATCTGAATGAATGTTGAACTTTGCCAGAGACTTTTTCTATTCCATTCATGTGATTTTTCTTCTTTCGTTTGTTGACATGGTGGGTTACATTGATTGATGTTTGAATGTTGAACCAACCCTGCATTCCTGGGATAAACTGCACTTAGTTTATGCATTATCCTTTTCATATACTGAAAACTTCAATTTGCTAGTATTTTAATGAGATTTTTTTGTGTTGTTCATGATTAATATAAATCTACAGTTTTTCTTTTTTCTTTTTCTTTTTTTGGTAACATCTATCTGCTCTTGGCATTAGAATAGGATGAGTTAGGAAATAGACACTCCTCAATTTTCTGGGAGAGTTTTTGTAGAATTAGTATTTCTTCCTTAAATGTTTAATAGAGTTCATAAGTTAAGACATCTAGCTCTGCTGTATTCTACAAATTCAATTTTAAAAATAAATATAGGGCTGGCTATTTAGGCTTTTTCTTCATAAGTGAGCTTTGGTAGTTTTTGTTTTTCATGGGATTTGTCAGTTCATTAAACTTGTTAAAGTTTTTGGCAGAAAGTTCTCAAAATATTCATATTATTCTTCTACTATTTGTAATGTCTATAGCAATGATGTAGCTCTCATTCTTGATATTGGTAATTCATATACTTTTTTCCTGATCAGTGTGATGACAGATTTATCAATATATTGATCTATCAAAGAACTAGCTTTGGGTTTCATTGATATTTTTCCTTAATTTTCCTCTTCTCAATTCAATTGATTTTTATTCTCTATTATTTCCTTCTACATATGTTGGGTTCAATTTGCTCTCTACTTTCTAGTTTATTAAGGTGGGAACTTAGATTACTGACTTGAAACTTTTATCTTTCCAATATTATTGTTTAAGGCTATACTTTTCCACTAAGCCATTTTTAAACTGCATCCTGAAAATATTGATATTTCATTTTAATTCAGGTCAAACTTTCAAATTTTCCTTGTGATTTTCTGTTTGATCTATGGGTTATTTCAAATTGAACTGTTTAATTTCCAAATATTTGGGAATATTCCAGGCATCTTTATGATTTCTAGTTTAATTCCATTTTAGTCAAAGAATATATTTTGTATAATTTAAATTCTTTTAAATAGCTCTGACACAGAATATGGTCTATCGTGGTGAAAGTACACTTTAAAAGAATGTTCATTCTGTTGTTGGATTGAGTGTTCTATAAATGTCAATTAGGTCAAGTTGGTTGATTGTATTGCCCAAGTCTTATATAATCTCCCTGATTTTCTGTCCCCTTCCTCTATCAATTACTGAGAAAAGTGTTGACGTATCTAAACATAATCATGAATTTGTCCATTTCCGTTTTTTAGTTCTATCAATTTTTGCTGAATGTATTTTGAAGATCTGTTGTAGATGCATACACATTTAGGAGTGTTACATTTCTTGGATGACTGATCCTTTCATTGTTATATAAGACTCTATTTATCCCTTATAATATTACTTTTTCAGAAGTTTACCTTTTCTGATATTAATATAGCTACTCTAGGGTACTTGTTTGTGTTTTCATATTTTCTGTCTTTTAACTTTTTACTTATTTTCATATTCTTCATTCTTTTAATTTGCATGTTTATGTTTAAAAGTGAATTTCTTTTCCCTTTGTTTTTGGTTTTTAGAAGTTTGAAAGTGATACAGCTAGGTGTGCTCTGTTTGATATCTATCCTGCTCTGTTTTCTGAACTTCTTGGATCTGTGATTTGATGTCTGCCATTAATTTTGGAAAACTCTTGGCTATCATTTATTCAAATATTTCTTTTGCTTCACTCTTCTACTTCTGGGATTCCAGTTACATATATGTTGGTCCATTTGATTTGTTCCACAGATTTTGGATGACTGTTTTCTTTGTTGGCTTCTTCTTTTTTCTCCCTATTTTTTTTTTGATACTTTCATTTGATCTATCTTCAAGTTCACTAATTTTTTCCTTGGCTGTGTTGAGTCTACTGATAAGCTTATCAAAAGCATTGTCTCTTTTACTGTGTTTATCTGGCATTTCCATTTAATTCTTATAGTTTCCATCTCTGCTGAAATTACCTTTTGATCTTACATTTTTTTATCCTTTCCTTATCCTTAAGCTTTTAATCTAAAAATAATAATAGTTAAAAAATTTATTTGAGTCTGGTTCTGTTGACTGCTTTTCCCATTGAAAGTGTGTTTATTTTTATTTCTTTGTATGCCTTTTATTTTTATTGTGTAAGAAGTCAGACGCTGTGTGGAACTCAAGTAGAGCCTGAGATAAATGCTTTTTATTCCTAGAAATGGGCATACATTTCTTTATGCTTGCCTTTACTGTAGGGGTTGAGTCAGTCTATTTGGGAACTGACCTGGGTTTAGCTTTAATTGCTGCTATGGATACCCTTAGATTACCACAATCTTCAAATTCCTCTAGTGGAAATTCCTTTTGTTTTTGGTAGGACTCTTTGTCTGTAGGTTTTTCTATGTGTCTGTTTTATACTTAGTTTTAGATCATTCCTTTGTGCTGTGCTTCAGAGAAGTTCTCTAAGTATTTGCCCCACTGTAAGGAATAGCTTCTTATTATTTGGCTCTTATCAGTATAGTGATGTGGGTGGGTTAAGTTTTCTATTGTTTTGACTATGCGTCAGTCTTAGGTAGGCAATATTTCCCTGGATCTTGATGGAAGGTCCTTCTAGTGATCCCTCTCCTTACCCAGGTCACTGTTTTTTCTGTTCACTTCCCTCAATGTGATTGGTCTTTATTAAGGTTCTTTTCTCCCCCTCTTCCAAGTCATTTAAGGCTTTTGATCTGTAGGAAGATAGTGGAAAGAACTAAGTAGGGTTTTGTACCTCTCCCACAATGGCTAATATCCATTTCACCCAGGCCTCTACACCATATGCATAGGCTCTCTTAGGAGAGAGCCTCATCAATCTTTTTTGTGAGTATCTGGGATGTCCTGGAAGACAGTCCTCCAAGTGGATGTGTATTTCCCTGGTGTCTGTGGCCCTCAGGAATTCTATCCTCTTACTACCTCACACAACTTTTAGCAATTCATTAAAAACTGTAGTCGAACTCTTACTGGTGCCTGGAGGTATCTGCTCAAGTAAAGTATCACTCCCATCCCATTTCTCCAAGGAGGCTCCTGTCTTTCCTTAGATATGTTTGTTTGTTTGTTACCTAACCAATAATTTCTTAGTTGTCAGCTGTTTAACGGGTTCAAGATAATTGTGAATATCCAGATTGTCTGGCAGGTTTTTTTTTTTGTTGTTGTTGTTGTTAAAAGTGTGGAAACAATGCTCTTTCCAGCTTTCTACATCCTGAGTAAAATCCAGAAGTCCTACTTTTATTTCTTGTGGTGAGATCTCTAAATATATTACCAAGGAGATCGTTTATTCATCCATCCGTCCATCCATCCATCCATCCATCCACATATTTCCAGAGTGCCTGTTGTTTGTGTGTGGAGAACACAAAGGTCAATCAAACAAATAGACACTTCCTCAAACATTTTGAAACCAGCTATTCATTGTTCTAGAGTGACTTCGGGTTAGTTCCAACCAGAAAGAACAATGATTATCTTAATCTGAGTAATTGCTAGACCTCTTTTAGAGGAAAGCAGTTTTTACATACCTTCAAGTGTTATTGTTTTTGAAATACATTAGAAACTGTTCTATAAAAAAATGGCTTTTAGTAGCAAATTATAATTCTAGACATAAAGCTTATATTTTATAACTGGTAAAATAATTTTAAAAGATTATCATTAGATTGAAAAC
Organism: Orcinus orca; assembly: GCF_937001465.1. Classification (NCBI taxonomy): domain Eukaryota; kingdom Metazoa; phylum Chordata; class Mammalia; order Artiodactyla; family Delphinidae; genus Orcinus; species Orcinus orca. Next base: position 70,983,513 of record NC_064565.1, read on the forward strand.
ACAAAAAAGTTCTTATAGACCTTGGTGACCTTTAATAATGTTGCATCACCACCCTGAGAAATAGTAGACTAAATTAATTTCAGGAACTTCTTTCTAGCTTTGTTATTGTCTGACTATATAGCGAAAGAATGAATGGGCGGGGAGTAAAGAATGAGTATAATGTTTTGAGCATCAAAGCTCTTTCTAATAATAAAAGAATTACCTTTGTTCCCTTAGTCATAGAGTGGCATTTTTAGTCTGGCTAGGTGAATGATGTTTGAATTAGAATTTATTAAGACTGTAGTGCCTATCAATATTAGCAACAGGTCCAGAAACATGGGCTGGCAAGGAAGGAAATAATGTTGCTATCAAGTTGTTATTAACTCTGTTAGCAAAATAGCAGTGTTATCAATGGTACTGGGAGAATTGGAGGTCAAGAAAATGGTATCAATACACCTGTCAAAGCACAGTAACATAGTAGTGATCTCAGGAGCATTATAAACAGCACGCTTGAATGACAGTGTTATCTGAAAATATTGTTAACCATACTTTTGAATGACAGTAGTCTCTATGGCATTATAAGTGGTAGAGTTGAATGACAGGGCCATTACGGATACTCTTAACAGAAATAGATGAGCATGAAACAGTTTGGAATTTAGGTTCAATCTGATGTTTCAAGTTTGTTTACACAGATTCTTGAGTAGAAGTCTTAAAAGAATTGGTTCAAACCTTTTAAAATTCACCTAAAAACTACAACAGACATTTTAAGCACTGTGAAAGATCACAAAACTGATAGTCATTTATCCTGTCACTTTATGTTCTCTGAGACACTTGAACATGTTGTAAAAGTACTGTATAAAATCTACATCCTTTGCAACGAGGCAGTCAAGATTGTTCTCATACTAGTTCTGCTCATATGTTATTGTAGGAGTAGACAGAGAGGGTATGACTGTCCTTAGGGAATACTATGAAACAATGTTACATTTGTTGAAAAGTTTTGTCCAAGTAGAAAAGAAAAGTAAGAAGGGAGGCTCTTTTTATCCATTTCTTTAAAGGATCTATTGTTACGAAATCCAACTCTCTGTTGCATAAAGCTTTCAAGTAGTGAAGAGGACTGGTGGAGGGTTAGGGCAGGACTAAAAAATTCCTCAGACAGAAACACATAGAAAAAAGGCAAAGTGAAGTGGGGAGTAGAACTGGGAAGGCCTAAAAACATTCTAGGGTATATTAGAGTTTAGGAGTGGAGTGGAGCATTAGTCAGGAGTAAAAGGACATTGGCTATGGTGGAATAATGTATAGCATCTATCAAAGATTGTACATGTACATATGTGAGATGATTAAAAGTTGCACTGAAGGAAAAGTATTCTATTATATGGATAATGAGTAGTACCCAACAACAAAACTAGATTATTTCATTGTCCGAACATAATACTATTTAAATTCATTTGTGATTTATTTATCCAAGTGCTCAATTACAACATTTGGAATGAATGAGGCATTTAGAACAAGGGAGGAGGAGGAAAGTGTTTTTTTCTTGTTACAATACTGAGGAAGGGGGGTCCTACTTATATTGAGTGCTTTATGGACTAAGGATGCTAAATGTCTTGCCATGTATAAAATGGTACAAATGATTAAGAATTGTCTTTCTTTAAATGAGAAACACTGGGACCAGGGTAACAGTAAGCCCATTTAAAATAATGGTAAACTATACGATTTGTTCAACAATAAGCACATTTTTTGTTCAGTTCTTATAGTCTGTTCCTCAGGCATGTGGTCATCTACAGAAAAGAATGCCAATCTCTTTGTAGTTTGACAAATTAGTAGAAAAACAGATTTTCTGTTTATAGTGAGTTTGAATCTAAGGGTATAATATAATCTATCATGCCCTAAAACACTTGCCTTTCTATTTTATACCATTGGATAAGTACACAACTTTAAATTTGTCTTGAAATAGCATAAGCAGATCTAAATTTCAATTGTAAAGAATTAACAAAATAAACTTCTCAGCAACCACAAGAATTTTGTCTCAATATATATGTGTTGAGTTTAAGTCTGTCCTTTAGGGGATAATAAGAAATAGCTGGAAATTGGTAATAGAAACTACCATTGAATAGATATTAGAGACATAGAAGATTTATCAGAAGGCCTTGAGAAAGCAAAGAAGAATATGAGGGAAATTAAACTATTTTGGAACCACGCTCATATTGTATCCAATAGCAAGGATGGAGGTGGATACGTATTATATTGATAGAACAAAGAACCTGCAGAGGGTAGAATTATCACCTCTTTTATAAAACCAGAAAGGCTTGAGCGTTTAGGCAGAACACAAATGCCTGTTAGCTACACCTGTTGTTTATAAAAAAGTGGTAGAATTGCATAAGCTGATGGGTTCCAGAATTTGGGGGCAAAGGGGTATATTGACCCTCGTAAGTTTCTCATGAGAAGTTATACTAAAAAAGGAATGAAGTGTACATTGCGCCTAATTGTTCATTTAAAATGCTTAACAAGACCCTTATATGGTCATTAGTTAGTAAGCATCTTCAGTTTGTAGCAGTAAACATAGAAATATTAGAGTCTGTAGGGTTGCTCCAGTCCTTATGTCCCTAACCTCCATCCTTCTTAAGAGTTTATGTTCATTAACTTAATTTTGCTGTTATAGTTTTTATAGAACTGAGTTGAGTATTTTAATACTGTTCACTTTTTGCTTTTCACTAATTAGTCATATGAATGCTATATATTTCAAAATATTGCAACTTTTCAGTAACTATTCATCTGTATAGTGTATTTCTTATAACATGCTATTTTAGATGCTGACTTAAAATTATATAAAATAACTACCTTTTGAGGCTTACTATGTACAGGTACTTTACATACATTATTTCTAATTCTCCTAATAACACTGTTTTTCCTAGTTTAGAGGCAATTCGTAGCTTGTAAGGGAAATGTGTGGAAGGTCTGGGCCTCAAAGATCCAAGGTTTTACTACACTATTTGCACTGTACTGTTAGTCATGAAACAAAAACTATTGGGTTTGAACAGAGAAGACTATTGGGTTTGAACAGAAAACAGAGAAAACTATTGGGTTTGAACCCTATGCATGACTAGAATAAAGGATTCATTATAGGAGCTTGACCTTACAGCTGGTCAGACACTCGATGTAAGGCTGTTTCTTCTGTATCTGGTGTTGCATCCGAAGACAACAGAAAGTTGGGAACAGAAGATGCATGTGAAGTGGGGTTGAACAAGAATCAACTGGAGGATGAGTTGGATTGCATTATGATAAACTGGAACCTGCATCTGTCTCACCACCTTCAAGCCTGCAGTTTCAGTGATGCCAGTGATCTGTGCAAGAAGCAAGCACACTTGGTTCAGAAGCTGCACGCGCACATGCACCAGGATTGGGAGAAACTGAAGGAGGAAATCTAAAGGGAACTGGAGGAGCTGCTGGTGCGGCTGCAACTCCAAGACAAAGTGAGCAAGTAGGTCAGTGATGACTTTGTGAGCTGGAGCTGCAGCAATGCAAGACCTTGCACTAGACCTCTGAGCGAAAACATGGCTGCTCTCCTTCGCTTCTGTCTTCCAAGCCTTGTGCAGATGTCTTCTGTGACCAGTCCTGAGCCAGAGACTCACCAGGGACAAGAAATCTGAGAAATACGAATTCCAGCTTAACTACATTGACACAGTACAAAGCCAGCACATTTAGTTGTAGACATGACTAATTTTCTTGCAAGAAAATTATGTTAAAGAAATGATACCTTGAATTTTCACACATTTATTTTTCTCTGCTTACTACATGGTTATGTCTCAATCTACTAGGCAAACAGGTGTATAGTAATATTTTTTTCAGTAGAGAAAGAGAACAATGCAGTTTTTTTTACTATCTATAATATCATTTTTATTTTACATAAGGGAACCCAAAATGGTGAAATTCATTGACGAAGGTTTCGAAGTATTGAAAATTCTATTTGAAACATTTTGTAACTCAAACTAGAGGTATCTATAATTCTAATGAGTTCTGCACAAATGGAGAAAATGATAATGAATATCATTAGAGAAGAGAGTTCACGCGGTTGTTTTTGTTCTACTTTGTGGTTGCAGTCTCCAAATACAAGCAGGAAGTTTCTGTAAGGAGTCAAAGTGCCCTAATAAAAACATTTTAGAAATGACACTTTAATACAAAGAAATTAATCTAACGAATTCTAAAGAAAGGGATATAATGTGTCTATACACAGGCACCTTACCTTGTGGTATATATAAAGGAGTTAAGATTAACTGCCAAATGTTTGTATGGAAATGGAAAAAGTCAGCTAAGAGCATACATAGCACTTATATGGATCAAATCCAGAGATGGTAACAACCATTGTGTGTCTCTTGCATGTGACAGCACCATATTTTAAGGACACTGTATTACAAGGATATTCTTAGGAGTCCGGGCATCATAGCTATTCTAAAGGAGAAACTTCCATTGATTTTTTAAAAAATTATTATTAAAGTCATACTTATTGAAGAAACTGTAGAAAACACAGATATGCAAGAAAAAATCCCAGTAGTATCAGTTACAGGAGAATTCATTTTCTATTTTGGGTAACAAATTACTCTAAAATTTAGCAGCTTAATACAACACACATTAATTATCTCAGTGTTTCTGTGGGTCAGAAATTTGAACACGACTTAGCTGAGTTCTCTGCTTCATTGTTTATTATAAGGCTGTAATCAAGGTGTTGGTCCAGGTCTCTGTTCCCACCTGAAACCTCTACTTGGGAAAGATCTATTTCCATACTCACTCAGTGGCTGTTGGCAACATTCAGTTCCTAACAGGCTGTTGACTGAAGACTCCCCTCATTTCTTTACCACATGGTCCTCTCCCACATAGCAACATGCTTCCTTAAAGTATGCAGGCTAAGAAAGCAATGGAGTCGGCCAACAAGATAGAAATTACAAACTTTTGTAACTTAATCACAAAAGTTACATCCCCTGAGCAATGCTATTTTCTAGTTGCTCAAAAGAAGTGATTACATAATATCATTAATATCAGAAGGCAGGGGTCATTGGACCATATTGGAGGTTCTCTACCACCATTAATTCTCAGTCAACGTTTGGCCAGAGACAGAACCACTGGGAAATGTAGCTTAGCCAAGATGAGTTGCTACATTACAAAGCCATAACAGGCTCAGTGTTCTAACACAAATTTCCTATCTCATCGACTTAATAAAGATTTATTTTTTGCTCTCTTGTCAGGATGATGCAGTCATTGGAGCAGGGGCTGTGGTCCCAGGATCCTTTCATCCAGTGGCTTCACGAGAGGACATTCACAGCTACCCAGAGGTAATAAATTTTGTCTTCTGAAAGACATCTTTGCAGCTCTATTCTCATTTTCTCTCTCTTCCCCCTCACCCCATTCCTCCCTCCTTCTCAACATGCATAAATACGTACACAAACACAAATAGGTGTATTCATATGTGGTATTCTATGAATTTTTAACCTGCTTTATTTAATAGCATCATTAAGATATCACTGAAATCTTTGTGGATACACACACATCTGTAGAATAATCATAAATTTAAATATTTAATTCTATGGATTTCAGTAGTTTCTAAGCATACTTCTATCATTGTACATTTAGGTTGCTTCCAGTTTTTTAATTAACTCTAAGACCTTATTCCTTTAGTTTAATTGCTAGAAGTGAAATTACTGAGTAAAGGGTTTAAATATGTTTAAACTTTCAGTAGGAATTAGCAAAAATATTATCAATTTACATTCATATCAGTAATGCATGAATGTATCTATCTATGGTAATGCTGGGGATTAACTTATTATAAATACTTGCTAATTTGTATTGAAAACCATTCTTTAATTTTCATTTTTTGATGTAGCAAATCTTTTCTTTGAGTGGGAGAAGTTGTATTTTTACTTGTCAATTCATACCCTTTATCATATATTTATTGGAAAAAATGTTTCATAATTTCCAAGAGTGCTTCCTATATTAATGATAATACTTTTCATGCATGTATTTTTAAAGTCATTAATAATCTTTTGATTATAAGAACCTCTAGTTGGTCCCTATAAAGATGCTGGTAAGAATATTACTTGTTTTGAAACCTGTGGGTTCTTTCGGAGTAACATATATTTTTGTGTCATGTGTTAATGATTCAAATGAAGTCCACTAGTTCTATCCATCAAATCTTCATATGGATTGTAGTGATCTTATGTCGAGTTTGCAAAATTAACTACTTGAAAATACTATTTAATAGTACTTACCTCCTATCCCAAATCTGGAATTGATGCAGCCATTTCATTAAAGGACTCTCTACCACCCCAAATTTATCTGTCCCTTACTTTAAAAAATATTTTATTTTGAAAAACTAATTGTTTTACAGAAGAGTTGCAAAGATTGTACAGACATTTCCTGTATTCCCATCACCCAACTTCCTCTCATTTTAACATCTTGTATAACCATAGTTCAATTATTAAAAGTAAGATCTTAACATTGGTTAAGGTTGGTTCCTCTTTTCTCCCTTTCTGTACTCTGTTAGAAGTGAAACACTAATTTGAGCTCATTCTCAAGGTGAAAGGAATTAAGATCTTCTCCTGTAGGGAGAAGTATTTGTGGACATATATTAAAACCATCACAGTAATGAATACATTTTTTGGCTAGATACTTTGCAGCCAAGCAAATATTTGTTTCTCTTTAAGCCATTGTTGAGTACTTGTAGCAATCCTTGGTAGATCATGCTATACCAATTATTTTGTGATATTCTAGTGGTGATTTTCTATTTTCCTCATTTATTCTGTGCTTATTAATTAGAAGCAATAGAAATAGTTCATTAATTAAAAGCAATTAGAAATTCTTCTTTAAGGAAGAATTGTCCCTTTCCCCCTATTTATTCACTTATTTATTCAGTCATTTATGTCAATATTGAATTATAAGTTTTTTCTTTGGGTTATAATCCAATAGTGTCATTATTTTGCTGCTCAAATTATTTTAGCTTTGGCATTGAGTGCTCTTTCAGGTTGTCTCCTATGTCCTTTTGATATAACTCTGCCCTTTAAAAATATTTTTAGCACATTTTTATTTTTAGGCACCACAGAATGCTCCAGGCTCATCTTTTAAAATTTTTTTATAGTATTTATAAGACCTTTTAAATTAGTCCTTTCATTAAACATTTTTATTTATTTTTAAATTGATGTATAATATAATATATTGGTTTCAGGTGTACAACACGATTTGATATTTATAATTGCAAAATTATCACCACAAGTCTAGTTAACATCTGTCCCCATATAGTTACAAAAACTTTTTCTTGTGGTGAGAACTTTTAAGATGCACTTTTAGCAGTTTTCAAATATACAATAGAGTATTATTAACTACAGTCACTATGCTGTACATTATATCCCATTGACCTATTCATTTTATAACTGAAAGCTTGTACTTTTGACCTCCTTCACCCATTTCCCCAATCACCCCTACCCCTGTACCTCTGTTTGCATTTTTTTCTTTTATTTATTTAATTTTTTTAATTGAAGTATAGTTGATTTATAATGTGCTAATTTCTGCTGTACAGCAAAGTGACTCAGTTATACACATATATATGTTCTTTTTTAAATATTCTTTTCCATTATGGTTTATCCCAGAAGATTGGATATAGTTCTCTGTGCTACACAGTAGAACCTTGTTGTTTATCCATTCTAAATGTAATAGTTTACATCTACTAACCCCAAACTCCCAGTCCATCTCTCTCCCAGCCCCCCCTCGCCCCCATTGGCAATCACAAGTCTGTTCTCTATCTGTGAGTTTGTTTCTGTTTTGTAGATAGGTTCATTTGTGCCATATTTTAGATTCCACATGTAAGTGATATCATACAGTATTTGTCTTTCTCTTCTGACTTCACTTAGTATGATAATCTCTAGTTATATCCACGTTGCTTCAAATAGCATTATTTCATTCTTTTTTATGGCTGAATAGTATTCCATTGTGTGTGTGTGTGTGTGTGTGTGTGTGTGTGTGTGTGTATGTATAAATACGCACACACACACACACCACATCTTCTTTATCCATTCATCTGTCGATGGACATTTAGGTTGTCTCTATGTTGTGGCTATTGTGAATAGTGCTGCTGTGAACATAGGGGTGCCTGTATCTTTTTGAATTATAGTTTTGTCCGGGTATATGCCCTGGATCATATGGTAATTCTATTTTTAGCCTTCTGAGGAACCTCCATACTGTTTCAGTAGTGGCTGCCCCGACTGACATTCCCACCAACAGTGCAGGAGGGTTCCCTTTTCTGCACACCCTCTCCAGCATTTGTTACTTGTAGACTTTTTAATGATGGCCATTCTCACCCGTGTGAGGAGATACCTCACTGTAGTTTTGATTTGCATTTCTCTAATAGTAATGATGAGCATCTTGGTTTCTTCTGGAGGCTCTAAAAGAGAATCTGTTCCAAGCTTTTGGTGATTGCAGTAATCTTTGGTGTCCCTGGACTTGCAAATGCATAATTCCAGGTTCTGCCTTCAACATCCCTTTGTTTTCTCCCTGTATATATCTGTCCAAATGTCCCTCTTCTTACAAGGACGTCAACCAGTGGATTTGGGGCCTGCTTTAATCCAGTACTACCTCATCTTGGTTACATCTGCAAAGAACTGATTTCCAAATAAGGTTACATTTACACATTCTAAGTTGACATGCATTTTGGGGGAAAACTGTTCAACCTAGTGAGAAACAAATTAACCTACTCGTGTATAGTGTTTGCATACAATCCTTTACGTCATTAACTTTAGTAAATTTATCAAATTACTACCTTACAAATATACTGGTATCAGTTCCTTTCTTTCCTATGCCCTTTAGTGTGATTATGTCTCACATGTATAAGATACTTAGATTCATTTGTCATAGTTTACATTGCATCTAGGGTTCCCCTGATACATTGTATATTTTTTATTTGTTCATAGTAAAAGTCACCCTTTGGTGTACAATTCTGTGGAAAATTGCATAGTCATATATCTACCACCACAGAACCATTCAGAACAAGTCCATAGTCCCAACATTTCCTTTTCTGCTTGTTTGTACTCTGCCTCTCCCCCAACTTTCTGATAACCACTGATCTGTTTTCTATCATTATAATTTGGTCTTTTCAAGTCTGATATATGTGGAATCATACAACATACAGTTTTTTGGGGTGTGCCTTCTTTTAATTAGAAATTTAAGATTTACCCATTTCATTCTATAATTCATAAAGTTTTTCATTTTTATTGTTGTGCACTATTCCGATATATGGATATACTAGTTTGTTTATTTTCTTGTTCAAGAACATCTGGGTTATTTCAAGTTTTCGGCAATTATGAATAGAACTGCTGCAAACATTGATGTACAGATTTTTATATAAAGCATTTTCCATTTATTTTGGTAAATACCTAGGAGTGGGATTGCTGGTCTTCTTGTTTATAAAATTCCTCTCTAGCTATCCTTCATTCTGGGAATTTTCTCCAGGCATACATAGCACTGATCAAAAATAACACTACTTTTGTGTAGCAATGGCCAGAAATCTGGTCTGCAACATCTTTTTTCAGAGTGATAAAACTTGGAAAGAATATTCTTTCCAATGAAAATCTATCTTTAATCACAACTGTTGCAATACTGTTACTCCCTCATTGACCTTAACAGTAAAGAGGGAGTTGGAGATGGACCTTATAAAAAAAAAAAAAGTGGTATGAGAATTTCTTATTAGTAATATTTTCTGTTTTACTTTGTAAGAAAATATATACCTGAGTGTATTATGTTGAATTACAGTTTAAAGTTTAAATGTTATTAATAGAAAATAAATGTTATTTATTAATAATAGAATCCATTTGTTAAAAATGAATATTGAACCTCAGTATAAGTGAGTAATTTATTTTGACAGTTTATTAGAAGACTACATTCTAGAACTTATTTGTTATGAATACAGTTTTTATAGAGAGTACTGTTGCAGAAAGTCTCAAATCCATATTTATCTGGTTGACCTCATATGTGCACTTAGTATGAGAAACCAGGATATGATGCCAGATCTCTTGTCTCTTTTTCTTCTTTCCCTCTTCCCACCTCTCATCTCTCCCCTCCGGTCCCCTCCCCTCCTTTCTTTTACTCTGTCCCTCCCTTCCTCTCTCCTCCCTCTCTCTCCTTTCTTATTTCTATCCCATATATATCACTTACTATGTTCCAGGAACATTCTAAGCTTTAAATCTGAACTCAATTTAATCTATATAATGACCTTATTGTGTAGGTACTATTATTAGTTTCATTTTATAGATTAGTACTCTCACCCAAGGGATGGTTACTTCTTTGTGGTCACAAATTTTCCTCATTTACTCATCTTAGTTCATTTTAAGTTTCTGTCTTATTGCTCCTTGTCTTGTTTCTTGATGACAGAAATACTGTTTTATTCCTCTGTACTCCTAATAGTCCTAGCATATAGTACCTATGAAAGTCAGAGCTCAATAAATATCTGATAATTTGAAATGACTAGAGAGGAAGATTAGTAAGTGGGGATAACCTTTCTCTCTTGAGGCATCAGTACTTTACTACTTCAAAAAATTTTACCTGTTTTAAGATAGATTATTAAATTGTCAATATGAATTAATAAACATATATAAAATGTTCATATGAAGTACATGGCAGTTAGAAAACTTGTAGAATCATTGAATTTAGAATTAAGAAACCTTAGAGGTTCGGTGTAATTCTCACTCCATAGATGAAGAGTCAAGCTTCAGAGATGCTGAGTGATGCATGCAGAGTCACTTCTGAGTCCCTAAGCAACAGATTTTTGGTGACCATCCTGCCTCCCTCTGAGCATTTGTGGGAAGCTCTGGCTGTGGCCTCCATTATTAATTTTTGATCCTCAGTTAAAGGCTACGGATGTATGTATGACAGCACCAGACTGAACACCTTAAACTTTGCCAGTTTTCTCACTTTGAACTCTGTTTTTAGGCCCTTGCCATGCTAGTGTAATTGTTCTCAACACAGGAGCTTTTCTTTGTAGATCATAATACTTTCCAAGTAAACTGAATTTCCAGGCAAGAAGATGTCAGATATTCATCCACGTGACAGCATTTTATCTATCCCAAGAAAAGATGATATGTTTGGCAGCTAACCTCACTCACTATGAGTCCCTTCTTGGTGCTCTTTTTCTTTTCTGATTCTATTTCTAACTCCCATCTCTTACCTTTAAACTTCTACTTAAGTAATTGCTACTTCTCCCTACCCCCACCTATGTCCCCTGATACTCCCCTTTTTAAATCTGGCTTTAGTCAGATTTCAACAAATAGCTATTAATAAAGAGATACTACAGGACAGTTCTCTTTTAATATATAGGATCCCACCAGAAACACTTTTCCTTCCTACCCTAAAATATAAGCTAATTATTGTCCCCAAAGTTATCTTCCGCAATTGTGGTTACTCTTATTCATACAAACAACTTTGTTCAGTGGTTTTTGTACTATATGTTTGCGGGTCAGAATTTATGGTAAGGTCTGCACCTCTCAGGTTTTTCTGGTGTGGTAACCCCCTTAACTCATGATTGTATCATATAATCCTATCGAGAGGCTAGTTTCTATAATACCCCAGATGTAAAATGTAGATCTTTACATTAAATTTTTAAAAATATGATTAAACTAGACCCTTTTTGTCTGAGCTGTGCTTTAGAATCCATAGGTTCTAATTTTCTTCATCTGGGATTACAGAAGAATCTGGCTGAGAAATATCTTTGAAATGGATTACTCTGGACATTTTATTCTGAAACTTACTGGCATAATCTTTTATTGAATCTGCTAGAAAGTCTGTCAATTATTTGCATAGCATATGAATATATATGATGTTTAAATATTCAAAGGCAAATAATCCTCACTTAAAAGAAATATGGAATGAATAATTGAAATAAACTCAGGACCTCACCACAACATTGCAAATTACTGTCTAAAAGTCCCTGTGGATGGGTGATTCTCTAAAAACAGATAGCTGTTTTGATCAAAGCCAGATGTTTCTATTTTTAAATTCTTGGCACACTTCCTCAGTAAAAGATTTTCATCTTCAAAAAGGAAAAGACAGACATTGCCTTCAGCCTACAGTGCTTGAGCCCCAGGGAAGTAACACTGGTTTGATAAAAGTAGGAATGCTTATTGCTTATGTTTTGCTTTGGACAACTGGTGTGAAAGAACTGGGGTGTGAAGAAAGCTTGGCCTTCAGATTGTTAGCTGTTTGAGCTGTGGATATGTAGTTGCTGTTTGTAGCATGAGGCAAAGATAAAGTATACAAGGGTTTTGTGGATATTACAAATAAAATGATGCAGTACCTTATAGAACTCATAGTGATTTACCTTTAAGCCTTGTAATGGTTGATAAAAACTAAAAACAGAGGAGAAAATAAAGCTTGCCAACTTTAGAAAGGTGATGGTGATTAGTGGATGATAGAGCTTTAAGAATTGTTGAGGAATTCTTGGTAAATCTGTACTTATAAATGTTACAGATTACAGTAAACCAATTTAATTTTCTCTGATGCTCAGATTTCTGGTGAGGAAATTTAACGATGTGGATAGATTGATTTCTGACTGAGCTAATACTATCATTTACAATAATTCCTCTGACTTGTAATATTTGTAAGTACCTTATAAAAAGAAAATAATAGGCTTTCTCGTGGATTTTCTATTATGAAAAGCTATTTTCAAGTATTTAAGATTGAAAACTTCATAATACAAATAATACTTCTTGCAGTAATCTCTGTGAAGAATCAGCACACTCAAGGATTCTCTTCATCAACTGTTACACATCAATAAGTTTTTTACAGTAACTCAACATGGAATCTTTTTCAGCTAGTCAGTGAAAGTGCAACTTGAGTAAATAAAAATTCAATTTTAAAATGGTTTAGTTATCAATTATTTATATTTTATACCTTAAAGATTGTTTTATGATTTTTTCTTCTTGGATTCACAATTCCCGAAAAAAGAAAGAGGCTTCCAGTTGCAGACTACAAAAACTACTCTACTTTAAGCAAAGGGTATTTAATATAAGAAATTAGGTGCTCACACAATCATTGGAAGGGCTAGAGAGCAAGCTTCAGGTTGAACCTGCAGGAAGAATTCTGATATCAATAACTTGGAGCTTACCCTGCAAGGAAATCCTGATTTCTCCAACCAGGAAGCCCCTGTGTGAACTGCTGAAAACAGAATCTCAGTGCCCTAGTTGCAATCTGGGAATTGTAAAGCTACCACCAGAAGAGATTTGGGGCAAACCAGTTTCTTGAATCTGGCAGTAGAGATAATCTGAAAGTTGTCAAGAGCTGGACAGCTTGTGAATATGTTTTATATTACATTAAAATTAATAACTCAAATATTCATGTCTCACCTGTACTCATAGGATCCCTAGTTCTCTTCATTTCCCCTGACTATATTTCTGGTAATCTCCCAAGTGTCTCAAAAACACTTGGAAGTAACTCCTCTCCCCTAGCATCCATGCTTTTTTAGCTCCACCCTGTGCAGAGCAGGTGCTATCCCTGCTCTTCTGCTAAATTACAATATCTGATCTGCATAGCCATTCTCTGATAGTGGATGTCACTGCTCTGGTAGGACAGCTGCCACCTTCTCCTGCTGCAACCTGAACTTTACTTTCCTCTTTAGCCTTATCAGGCACAGCAGCTCTTTGCTAGTGCCTATCTTGAGTCATGAGGGTGCAGCTAAATGTGCATATCCAGTGATATGTTGGACCTGGTACATACTAGATGACAAGAGCTGATTATTAAATATATTTGAACTTTGTTAGCCATTTGCCAAACACAGACATTATTAAAAATTAAATTACATAAACAAACTACCGACCTGTTGTCATTGAGTAGAGCTGGGAAGAGGATGCACAGTAGCATTTCTTTATACAGTAATCTACACACAGATGCAGTCGATGTAAATAGTCCCAGAAGCATAGATAATAGTAAAATGCAAAAAAAAATTAGAAATTGATGCATTTCCAGTACTTACTACCTTTGTGTCTATGACCCCAAGAATCTGGTGATCATATATGTGTTTCTGTGCCCTAACTAGCAATCTCCCCCGCTTCTTCCACCTTCCTTCAAAATCTAGTATCTCTTCCAGGCTACCAAATAAAGTCTTTTCCCACCATTTTACTAAAACAACTACCCATCCATCTGTCTCTTAGCTCCTTGCTTTTCAAGTAGAGTGTTTGGGGAAGTAATTTTGAAATAGCTTTTTTTCTGAGTACTCAAGTCTGACCCTCTCTAAAGGATTTTGTATATAACAATTTTATGCACATATGTGGTTTTGGGGATTTTATTCTGATTACTTATTTTAACTACACTAACAGTAGTACCCAACTGTGCCCATTTGCTCATTTCTCCACAGAGGGGAATGGAAATTCTGATTTCACAGTTATGTTTTACCTGCACTTTCTCACCCTCACATGACCCCACGGAAATAACCCCAGGACATTCACTTGTGGTTCCTTCCTTTCCCCAGAGCTCTCTTCCCTGGCTGGTGGCCAAGTGTGTCTCATTCTTGGGCACCAAAGCGACTGAATTTTGCACATGGCAGTAAATAAACCTGTTAGTGTTGGATTTGTTTAACACTGATGGAGCAAGATAATACATGAGTAATGATAGGGTCCCCACATTCTCAAGCCTTTTTAGAGCAGTCTACTTTTGAATATGCAAGTAAAGTGAGTAAAGCTCCATTCTTTGTGGACTAAAAAAAGTCCAGCGTTGTTCCCAATGTTTCTGAATAATCCTAAGGGAGCACCTACATTTTCTTGTTTCTTATCCTTGTATTACCAGCGTTTCCTTAATGTATTTTTCTAATTGAAACAGCAATCTTTTTCCTGCTGCATCCAAACTTAAATGTGTCAATGACTGCAGTTTTTCTGAAAAAGCGCTTTTTTCTTTGTGATCAGGTGTACCTAAGCCTGGTTCTGTTTCATTTTATAACTACCAAGAAACTTCCGCCTGGAAAAAAGAGGTATTTTTAAGCATTCAGACATAACTTTACATCTGTGGTTCGTTCCACATTTGTAAAAATCACACTGTATCTTTGTTAGTGGAGGCTTTTGTTATCTTAGTGAATAGTGCTACACAGTAGTGAACACTGGGAAAGTCTAAAACATCTCTGGCCTGTTAACTGCTAAATTATTTTAAAACACTGGGGTAGTTTGACAGTAAGTTTTTCCAATCACTACGTAATTACCTCTGTGCTTTGGAAAGGGTCATGGCTGGAAAGACTTGAATGTAAGGAAATATAATTCTAAAAACTCAGGTGGGGCTAAGGGTCACTTTAGAGAAAGACTATTTAATTACATTATAATAGGCCTCCAGGAAATATAATCTATTCTTAATTTTCTTTCACATCCCTACAGATTTCTTTCAGAGTGAATACTGTCTAAAGAATTTCCTTTAGGCAGTAGCAAAAGAAGAATAAGCATGATTTCACTACACTCTTCATGTCATTTGTCACACTTATATTTATTTGTATGAAATCAAAATCTTTAAAACATTCTAACCAGTATCCAGGAATATTAAATAACCCTAACTTGAGGTTAATTAATTTATTTTATGAGACAAGTTTTCTTTATTTAATGAACATTTATTCAGTGATTTCTTAACTTTCACTGTTATAGTCTAAAGGTTAATTTATTATAAGAATTTAAAATTGGAGTACATTTTTTCACATGAAAATAATGTGATGGAAATCTGTTCACAAATGAGATTTTAATAATATAGCTGATATACCATATATTTACAGTGATAAATAAAATAATGCTGATCTGGTAGTAACAATTATGAAGATAATAAAATTGAATCAAATAGTTATATATTGTCGTGAATACTGGAATATGAAGTTTGCTTAAAGGAAAAATTATAGACTGAAGGAAGTTGGGTACTTTTTAAGTGAACAGGTGGCTGATTAAACAGATGACTAATTTTTGATCAAATGCACCTTCATCCTGATATATATGGTACACAAAGGACTACTCCCAGTCATCTTGGTGGTTATTTCTTTGTCTGTATGGGGTGGGTAGTGTTCCTCATGGTAAACCTAGATGAATGTTCCTCAAGTAGATTGAAAAGAACTGGATAAATAGAGAAGCAAGGAAAATATAAACTTAAAAATATAGTACATATGAATGAAAAAGTTTAAGTATATGATTGAATTAATTGGATTTTGACAAAAGAGGAGATAAAAATATATTGTGTACTGATTTCTTTGAGACCCCAGAGATGATTGTGTCTGATAGGCTCTGATTTTGGTTGTTAGGTGACTCCATCAATCCAGTACCTTGGTAGCTGCCTGGTGGATAAAGGAGTGAGTTTTAGATCACACAGATGCCTGAACTAAAAACTGCTTGGGAACTCTGACTCCTCTATCTTCTTAATTTCCCAATATACTCACAAAATGCTATCAGTTTTGCCTCCAGAGCAGTTTTAAATCTGTCCCTTCCTTTCACTGCTCTAATACCATTACCCTATATATTTATCAAGCTCTACTATTTTTATAGTTTTCTGATTAGTTGCCAGATGCCACTTTCTTCTTACATTAATACAGTCTTTACATTAATGGATTGACAGAGTTCTACTCTAAAATATTCTGATCAGCGTAATAGCTTACTCCACACTTAAGATTTAATAAATTCCATTTATAGCTCCCAGGCCAATTGAAGCCTAATTGTGGGCTGAGGTCTACTTAAGATGTTTAGAAAATATAGCAGTTTACCCAGCACACATCAACTGACAGAATAATAAATTATTTTCATCTGTTTGCCACTACCTACATGAAGTTGATTTCAGTAGTCATCATTCTAGTGGACTTGAATTTATTAGTAATTGGAACTGAAGTTAGGTATAATTAATATATATTGAGCTTAATCATTAAAAATTATATCTTGAAACTTGGGTATTATAAATTATTAACTAAAGAAGAACTAGATGAGAATATAATGTTCTTATACACTTGAAGAGGCACTCATTTAGTATTCTTTACCAAAAATGGATTATCTTGACACCTATCAATAAAAATATATGGGGGCCATACTCAGAAATTTATATCATATGAATCAATGCTAAAAAACAGCAAAGTTGGATTTTAAGCCTTCCTCCTTAAATTATTTTCTATCGTCTGGAGGAAAACAGTGACAACATTGCCATGGTATTTGAAGTCCTTCATATTTTAATCTCTACTGCAAGTTCCATTCTCACTTTTTGCCACTTCTTCCATATATCCCGTATGTGGCCGAAGCCATAGCCAGAAAAGCCCGGTTACTTAGCAGGCAAAATCTAAGTCTTCTTCAATAACCACCTCAACTTCCTCCACAGTCCCCCTGGTGACCATTCACCACTCTCTGTGCTCTCTAAGCGCTGCACTCATACCTCTTTCATAGCACTCATTTAGTTTAGTTGAGGGAATGCTTCTGCAGCTATACTCTGTGATACCTGAAGGCCTCCGGGCAGAGCACATGGCCCAGAGGAAACACTGAAAACATGTTTAATTGATTGGTATAGGAGGCACATTATATGTCAAAGAGTTACTTTTCGCGCCTGTCTGCGTATCAGAACCTTCAGCAGAGCTTTGTGAACATACAGGTACTAGGGCACCATTCTCTATCTGCCAAATCAGTCCTCTCTCAGAGGCGGGTCTGTGTATTTGGAGCAGAAGCTCCACAGATGATTCTAATGTGGGAACAATTGAGTAATTGTAAAAGGATAGGTCAGTGTAGAATAGAACTACAACTACCAGGTCATAAAACCTGTGTTAAGTGTGTTTTAGGCAAAGATCTCTCTCCCTTTAGAAACCTCAACCAAACCTTGCGTGAAAGGATTCATTCAAAATGGATATGACAGTCTTTTAGGCAAGTAGGATCGAACTCAACTCCTAGTCAGAATCAGGCAGCAGAATTCTGTCTTAATGGATAAACATAAGATCCAATTGCCTCCTACGCCCAGAGCGCCTGTGCAGGAAGCAGATCCTGAGACAGGGTTAGGAGCGCAGGCAGTTTATTGGGGTGTAACCCACATGAGGGGAAAGGAGGAGGAGTGGGGCTGGGCGGTGGGGGGCAGACCTGACACAGGTGGTGTCGTCAGCCAACCACTCTCACTGAGGCTCTTCAGGGAGTCCTCAACTTTAAGTCAGCTGCAGCACCTCTCTGAGGTGTACAGTCTGCTGATATCATAGATTCATAAATCCTCCTTATGAAAAGGCAGGTTTACCTATAAATATTTCTAGCCAGTCCATCTATCTTTTGACATCCATTTTACAAATGAAAACTTCCTTTGTCATCACTTATGCTAATTAGCGAAGTATCTAGGGCTGGTCGGAGATGAAAATAGTCCAAGCTATAGTAGTTTGAGTGTGGAACTCCTGATGAGAGTTCTTCAGATGCCGAATAACTACCTGTGAGTATGCATTCTTAATGAAGGCACTTCAGATGTTAACAAACTACTTACGAGGTGTAGAATAAAAGCTAACATACACAGTGCTGTCTGTGCTAAAACGGTTTTAAAGAAATCAGAGATAATGTAACATTTTCCCACTTAGTAGCTGTGTGTCCTTGGATAATACACTTAAACTTCAAGCATCAGTTTCCTCCTTTGAAAAATAAGGATGATAGATCTTTCTCCATTAGATGGTGGGGTGAGTGCTTAACAAAAAGGCATGATGGGTGATGAGCTGTGATAGAAGTCACCTGTTACTTTATTTTTACATGTGAGGCACATGTAACTGGGGGTAAAATAAATGGTCAAACTTACCTGGCTTACTGGTGAAAGAGCAAGAGAGAATCCAAGCTATGGAATTTTAGTGTAGTACTTCTGCCAGTGCATTATCACCATACCTATCCAATCAAATACTTTATTTTTAATCAGTCATGTGAAACACTGATGGTCTGAACAATGTTTATTTGAAATGAAGGTATTTCCAGGAGCATTAGGTTTCTTAATATGCTTACCACAATATCTCTTAATTGATTTTCATCCGGATAAGATCTGTATCATTGTGAGATTGAAATTTTTGACTGGGGAATAGAAAGGGTGAAAAATATTTTTGTACTATTAAATTACAGCTAGAAGATTTTGAATGTCCAGGTGGCAACAAATGCAGGCAGGATGAGAGAGAAATCTGGAGATGGGAAAGGAATTAGAAAAGGACATAGAAAGATATCAGAGAAAGTATGGCTTAGGAATTTAGCTGAGCACTTGCATGTTGAGCTATGTGCTACTAATGATCATCCTTCCGCTAAGTTATGTAATACTACATACATCTTTTTTAATTTCTGTGAAATATATGTCATTACAAGAGCATTCATTTAGCCTGGCCCTTTTGAGAATGAATTACTGTTTTGAATTTTTCAAACTTCAAAACTCAATGATTCATTTATTAATAAATAGTAGAATGCATTGAATTAATGTACTGTTTTAAGATGTGATGGGTTATTGATTTCTGCAAACACCGTGTATATTATCTAGGATCAATATGTTTCATTACCATATTGGTAAATCATGTGTCTGGAATTGCACTTGGAAAATGATCTTACTCTAGACATTATAAAGACCATTAATGGCTGTCTAATTGCAGTAAAACTTTATCTGCATTTATACAATATTTTCATACTTAATTAAAACTTTGCTAATGATGTCTTCATGGAATTTTTCCTACTCTCACAAACCACTTTCTGTATATTGCATTATTTAGGGATAATATCTTAATTGTAGTGACCTCAATACTCCCTAATGTAGCTCTCCATAGAGTTTGTTTTTTTTTAACATCTTTATTGGAGTATAATTGCTTTACAATGGTGTGTTAGTTTCTGCTTTATAACAAAGTGAATCAGTTATACATATACATATGTTCCCATATCTCTTCCCTCTTGCGTCTCCCTCCCTCCCACCCTCCCTATCCCACCCCTCTAGGTGGTCACAAAGCACCAAGCTGATCTCCCTGTGCTATGTGGCTGCTTCCCACTAGCTATCTATTTTACATTTGGTAGTGTATATATGTCCATTTTCCTTCATTTTTGCAATGGTTTCTTTAGCAGATTTTCATCTAATTTGTGGCCATTGTCATCTTGCACTTATATACTTATCTATAAAGATAGAGCATAGTAAAATAACTTCAGAGCAAAATAAGTATAGAACAGGAGACTATGTTGAAATACATGGAAATAACACATGATGTATGAATAATACAGATAGGAAAATCATAGAAGATGACTTGGCAAACATTTACAAAACATTAGTTTTCATCCAAATGTGAGGCGCAATGCAAAAATGTTCCATTTGATATCCTCTCACTGAACACTTGTGGTAGACAAATTGGTATTTGTCTTTACCTGCAATTATAATTTAAAATATTACTACTTACAGTTTATTTAGTGTGTTTTTAGTAAAAATATACCCCCCAAAATCCAGAGAAATTGTTGTGGAAGAATTCTTTAAACATGTAAAGTAATTCTGTTGTTTATTTTTGTACTCCAACATGAAAAACATATCTATTTAAAACACTTTTCATTCATTTAAAAGAAATGCTATTAATGGGTTTGGAAGAACTTAGATATGTGCAGAGAATAATTTATCTATGAGCAGGTGAAAATAAAAGTCATGCAATTTTAACGATAATTCACAACCAAACCCATATGAAAGAGCACTCAGCAGGGTGAAACTACCTCATTTTCAATTTTGGGAGATGATCTTGGACTTGGTGGGATCTTCCCTAGTTTATGATAATTGCTCTCATTAAGAGGGTGAGGAGTATATTTCAATCTATAATACTTCAGCACTGTTCAGTGCACATCAATTACCCACTCAAGGGAATAAACCAGAAAAGAGGAATCATGAGTTAGGGCAACCACAATTTCTGCTCCAAAGTATCAGAAGAATTCAATAAGTCTTTATCTGTTACATAAAGTGTTTATCCATTGTTACAGTTGAAAACTTCTGATCTACCAAGATCTCTTCTTTATTGTTGTTGAAAGTGTCTGGCACTTTTCAGACTTTTTTCTCCATTAAAACACACTTAGGGATTTTCCTAGGGGAATTGGTAGCGTTGAAGGGCTTTCTCAAAGTTAGTATTTTTTATCCTTATTTACACTAGAGATGTTAGTTTATGTTGGTAAGCATGAAAGTGTCCTAGCTATTCCAACTGTGGGCTGAGTACCAGCAGCATCACTATTACCTGAGAACTTGTTAGAAAGGCAGACTTTTAGGCTTCCCTCCAGACCTACTGAAACAGAATTGACATTTTAGCAAGATCATTAGATTGAAAAACACTGTCTAGGTTAAAGAGCAAGTTTGTTGAAACAGCAAATACGTGTTTGGATTGAGTCAATTAGAAAGGGTAGTAGGGTTACAAGAAAGTGTGAGGAATTTAAGAGAATGTTAGTGTGACCAAGTGGAGTCAGCCTGATGCCAAATTATCCTTCATTGTGGTGAAAAGCTAAACAGTACAGAAAAACCAAAAACTTACAAAAATAGATGTAGCACATTCCTCTGTGTGCATATCATACCCTAATCACAAGTATGAACTGAGGGAGAAAAGGAGTCAAGAAATATGCTGAAGAAATAATACATATAGGTTTTTTTTTTAATGTATATTATTGAAAATGAGATGCTCGTTGTGTATATCCTTCTTACTCCTGTGGCATTTATTTTCGTGATCTACACAATGAGCATAGAACATGGATCAACTCCAATGAATTTATAGTGTATCACTTAATAAGTAAAATAGGATGTTTCTTCTCAAATTCTTTTATCTTCAAACCACTTTTAATTCTTTTGATTATGTCAAGAACAAGGTTTTAAGTGCCAATGAATATATACCTGATTTTATAGATTGTTGCATCTGATAATTTCCAGATAAGGAAGGCTTGTTATACTTCTCTAACCAGGAAGCCATGCCCTAGCCACAGCAAGCCTGGAGGAGGAGGGAGGATTCAGACACCGTTTCTGTTGAGTTAGCTGTCAAACAGCCAGTGTTCAAAACAAAGACTTCAGAATTGAGAATCCACACGTTGAAGGTCTTTCTACATTGGTATCTGTCCAATATATAAGTTTTAGTTTTACTTTTAGAAGTTTCAGATATGGATGTAGCTGTGATAGGTATTCCAATTTCCCACGTTTATAGTTGCGTACTGCTGTACATATAAACCTTTATTGTAATAGTTATTTTATATTCAATTACAAGGATAAAATATGTGATTTATCTTAATAATTTTGGTTACATCTAGAATCAATTTTAATGCCAGGAATTTGTTTTGGCAATATTAAGAAAGTCAAATTTTACCTTTTCATATATTTGCTGTGGAAGATTTATTGTAATTTTTTTTTTTTAGCAGTGACTCTTGAAGTTTGATATTGTTCTACTCATTTGAAGTCTGTGAGTCTATATAAAAGCCTATACGTCTATTATTAAGGAGAAAAAAGTTTTATTATTGATTTATTGCTATATTTCTCTCACACTAACCCTTCAGATCAGTACAGCGAATACTGTAGAAAAGGCAAACAAAAGTGAATTTAATATTTATTTGCAAAGTTAGAGACAAGGTGTAACATAGTCTGTGACTCTTGACCTTGTGTTTTAGGTTTATTTCATCTGAATTTTGATCTGCTATCCACACACCTAAAATAAAAATCTCCTGTGGAATAGCACCACTAGTTAGTACTAAATACAGGTTTTATAGTCACCCTGTTACAATGTAGTGGAGTTGGGGGACCAAAGAAGAAATGTGAGAGTGAGAGAAGTTAGCCCACTGTGGCAAGATCTACTAGCTAAACCTCAAATCCTTTATTCTTTCTTGTTGGTGTGGTCCTATGACTAAATTCTCATCTATGGCATGTGAGTGGAGTGATGTGTCCAACTCTGGTTCAACTAATTAAGATGCCCACTCTAGATTTGCTCTCCCTTTCCCATCTTGATGATTGATGGAAACAACTGGAAAAGTCTTGGAAGTGGCATGTTAAGAATGAAAGAACTGTCCTTCTAGCCTGGGTCCTGGGATGACTTTGCTGAACTAGGCCCATCTATCTTCCCTGGACTATTATGTGAGGAAGGGAAATACATTTCTATGCTCTTCAACAAGTGTATTTTTCAGTCTCTTGCTCACACTAGCTTAACCTTCAGTCTAACTAATGCAACTATGTGGTTTTTCTGGTAATTATAGCTGGGATGACTATATGATTGTCCAAACTGGAAACTTTTGAGTGTAAGAGAACAGGTGTAAATTGGGAATATTAGTCCAGAGCTGCTCTGATTGTAAATCCATTTTTCTTTTCCTGTAATGACAGTCTTATGTAACTCATCCATGTTATAAGGCTCCCTCACAGAGTAAGACCTTTCTTCATCTGGTTTATGATAGAGGTACTATTTTATGAGTCAACCATTTCAGATAATGGACACATTTTCCTTCCTTAAAATATTTAAATAGTAAAATAAAGGGCTGGGGAAAATTGTCACCACAGGATCCTTCCTTTACAGAAGACCTATGTTACATTGATCCTGTTCCCAGTGGTCATGGGGTTTCTATATGGTCTCTGTACAGACTTAGTCTAGGTTTCTGTTCCCAGTAGTCTTGCCTTCTCTAATTAACCTCTCTGAGTTTGGAATCCTCATTTATAAAATGAGACTAAGACTATTTAATATCCATTGCAATTGTGAAGATTAAAAGAAAAAAAGGACATAAGGTGTTCATGATAGCGCCTGGCTAATGAAACCAGCTAATGTGCAGTGGCAATAAACAAATAAAAGTTAGTTCTAAAGTACCTAAAACTAGACACATCCAAAGCAGAATTAATCATCACTTTAAAAGCTGTACCTCTTTCTGTGGTATTTTTTGGGGTTAATAATGTCTTTTTGTGGGGACAAAAGAGTACAGAGAATAAATTAAAATGTCCTGTTATCATCTAGAGATACTATTTTTTCCTATGCATGCATGTGGTCATATGGAAAATACTTTTGGTAAATGGTATCATTTTATATACACTGTCAAACTTAGATAAACTCAAGTCCTGAATAAAAAGGATTACAGATTTCATCAATTGCTAACATTTCTAATTTCATTTCTAATGGGTTCAATAAAATAAAAAAACTCTTGACCTCATGCCTCTTGAAACAGAGGTCTACTTTGGTACTATACCTGTCAAAATAAATACTTTGGGCCCCAAATGGCCAAAGCAATCTTGAGGGAGCAAAGCTGGAGGTATCGTTCTTCCTAATTTCAAACTATATTACAAAACTCTAGTAATCAAACAGTATGGTATTGGCATAAAACGTCACACAGACCAATGGAACAGAATTGAGGGCACAGAAATAAACTCATGTGTATATGGCCAACTGATATTTGACAAAGGGGCCAAAAATACTCAATGTGGAATGGATATTCTCTTCAATAAATGGTGTTGGGGAAACTGGATATCCACATGCAAAAAATGAAATTGGACCCCTACCTTACACCAATAACAAAAATTAACTAGGAATGGATTTAAAGACTTAAACACAAGACCTGAAACTGTAAAACTCCTAACAGAAACATAGGGGGAAAAACTCCTTGATGTTGGTCGTGGCAATAATTTTTGGACGTGTCACCCAAAGCTCAGGCAACAAAAGCAAAAATAAACAAGTGGGATTACATCAAACCAAAAAGCTTCTGCACAGCAAAAGAAACCATCAACAAAATGAAAAGGCAACCTACAGAATGGGAGAAAATATTTGCAAACCATACACCTGATAAGGGGCTAAAAAAATAAATCATTAAAATCAATAGCAAAAAATCTGATTAAAAAATGGGCAGAGGACTTAAATAGTCATTTTTCCAAAAAAGACATACAGATGGCCAACAGCCCTCTGAAAATATGCTTACTATCATTAATCATCAGGGAAACTGCAAATCAAAACCACAATGAAACCTGTCAGAATGGCTATTATCAAAAAGACAAGGGATAACAAATGCTGGTGAGGATGTGGAGAAAAGAGAACCTTGGTGCACTATTGGTGAAAACATAAACTGGTACAGCCACTATGGAAAATAATATGGATGTTCCTCAAAAAATTAAGAATAGAACTACCATATGATCCACAATCCCACTTCTGGATATATAACCAAAGGAGATGAAATCACTATGTTGAAGAAATATCTGCATTTCCATATTTATTGTAGCATTATTCACAGTAGCCAAGACATGGAAACCACCTAAGTGTCTATCGATGAATAAAGAAAATGAAATATATGTATAGTATATATAATTCAGGCATAAAAAGGGAAATTTTGTCATTTGCAGCAACATGGATGGACCCTGAGGGCATCATGCTAAGTAAAATAAGTCAAAGAAAGACAAATACTGTTTGATCTCACTTATATGTGGAATCTAAAAACACTGAACTCTTAGAAACAGTGGAATGGTGGTTGCCAGGGGCTGGGGGGTGGAGAAAATGTGGAAATGTTGATCAAGTGGTACAAACTTTGTTATAAGATGACTAAATTCTAGGGATCTAATGTACAGCATGGAACTGTAGTTAACAATACTGTATTGTATGGTTGAGAGTTGCTATAAGAGTAGAGCTTTAATGTTCTCACTATAACAAAATGGTAATTATGTGAGGTGAAGGATGTGTCGACTAACCTTGTTGTGGTAAGCATTTCACAGTATATATTTGAATCATCACATTGTACACCTTAAATTTACACCATGTTATATGTCAATTATATCTCAAAGTTAAAAAAATACTTTGAAGCCCTTTCCTTTTTCCTTCTCTTCAGCCTATCACTTCTAGGGGTGGAGAACTTCTATACACAGGGCTCCATGACTCCCTGGGTTCCATATTTTAACCTAAATGTAACCGCTAGCTCATACTGACATCCGTGGTATTTACCCAGGGATTCACTGTACAGCAGAGTACATTTTGAAAAATCAGAAGACACTCATAGCAATTTTGCTACCCACCTGACCTACCGTTATAGCTTTATGCTTTTTATGCTTCTTTACCTGATATCAGTGATGAGGAAAGTTCCAGGTCTGTCAGTTTATAAATCATCTGATTCTCTTAATTAGAAAATACGTACAGTTATCCTCAGCATATTCTGTCCTGAATGCTTTATTAGAAGATGTCTCATATATAGTTTACAGCAATCCTGTTTTTTCCTGCACTATTTCCTTTTCACAAAAAGCCCAAAGTATGAATATACAATCATTGGTTAACAGTGATCAGTTTATGTTTGCATATAAGGTGTTCCACAATTTCAAATAATATTGAGAAAAAAGAAGGTAGTATAGCATATCAGTTGAGGAGGGAGCATTTATTTTGATAATTTTATTATATGATGAAGTGAGTTTCATTGTGGCCTCCCGAAAATACATGTGCGCCTGCTATTTCTTGAAACCTGTGAGTGTTACCTTATTTAGAAAAAGGGTCTTTGCAGATGTAGTTAAGTACAGAGTTTTAGATGATGAGATAATCCTGCGTTACCTAGGTAGGTCCCAAATCCAATGACAAGTGTCATTCTGAGAAAGACAAAGGGAATTTGGACAGAAAAGAATATAGAGATATACCAGCATAGAAGGTGGTGTGGAGATGGAGGCAGAGATTGGAGTTCCACAAGCTGAGGAAGCCAGAGAATGCGGGTACCCACCAGAAGTTCAAAGAGGCAGGGAAGAATTTTCCCCTAGAACTTCCACGGGGACTGTGATCCTGCTGACACTTTGATTGTAGATGTCTAGCATCCAGAACTGTAAGAGAATACATTTTTATTGTTTTAAGGTACCCAGTTTGTGACCGTTTGTAACAGCGGTTACAAGAAACAACAAACATGACATATTATTAATAGCTGTTTTTTCCCAGCTAATATTATATAAGGAGCCTTTCCTATGACAAATATATTATTACAGATATTTGCAACAAGCTATGCAAAATTAGATTTTTTTAATGAGTGAAATTTACTTTCGATAAAGAGGAAATAACAGGAATGGGATTTATCTTTGTTTTAGTTTTCTACAGCTCCGTGAACATTGCCATAGACTTAGTTGCTCAGAACAACACAAATTTATTATCTGACAGTATGTAAGTCAGAAGTTTGGGCACAGCTCGGCTGGGTTCTCAGTGTCTCACTAGGCCGAAATCAAAATATTGGCTGCAGTTGTGGTTCTCATGGGGGTGGTAATGAGGAGGTGCTCGGAACCCTCTTACAAGCTCACCTGCCACTGGCATAATTAATTTCCTTGCTGCTGTAGGACTTGTTACCGAAATCTCTGTCTCTATACGCTGGCATTGAATCAAAATCACAGAGACAGAGTTTTGGGTGAAGAAGAAAAGATTAGCTTTATTTCTTTGCCAGGCACAGGAGACCACAGCAGGTTTAGTGCCCTCCAGACTCTGTCCTCCCCGAAAGGGTTCAGTGAGTAAAACTTATAGTGTTAGCTCAAAATAGGGTTCTTGATTAGGATCGGGGCAGGTGCAGGGTCTGCATTCTTCTTTTCTCAAGAAACATTTCAAAGCCGTCAAGGCTGGCGTCGCCAGGTCCGGAGATGGGCTCTGTTGGTCTCTGGGATCCTACTGTGACTGTCTCTTCTGGAATGAAGAATGCTTACAAAGAAGAGGAGCATTAGGGAGTGTTTCAAAGAGGAAAAACACCAGGTGTCTGATAGTAGCTTTAATTAACAAGTGAGCTACTTTAAGCAATTAGGTGCAAAGGAATCATTAACGAAAGAAAGAAAGGAAAAAAAAACATATGGAAAGAGGACGTGCAAGTGAAGCATAAAGTGATGGAGACCTAGCTAGTTCAGTCAGTTTTAGCTATAACAGACTAAGGCACCTGTTCTCCTGCTAGCTGTGGATTGGGAACAGCTTCCACCTTCTAGAGGCCACTCATATTCATTGTCATATGGCCCCCTCCATCTTTAAAGTCAGCAAAGTTTCTCCTCTTCTAGCTGGAGAAAAAGCTTTGCTTTTAAAGGATTTATGTGATTGTCAGGTTGACCCAGACAGTCTCCCTATTTTATTTTCCCATTTTTATTTTTCTATTTTTAACATCTTTATTAGAGTATAATTGCTTTACAATGGTGTGTCAGTTTCTGCTTTATAATAAAGTGAATCAGTTATACATATACATATGTCCCCATATCTCTTCCCTCTTGTATCTCCCACCCTCCCTATCCCACCCCTCTAGGTGGTCACAAAGCACCGAGCTGATCTCCCTGTGCTATGCGGCTGCTTCCCACTAGCTATCTATTTTACGTTTGGTAGTGTATATATGTCCATGCCACTCTCTCACTTTGTCCCAGCTCACAATTCCCCCTCCCCATATCCTCAAGTCCATTCTCTAGTAGGTCTGCATCTTTATTCCTGTATTGCCCCTAGGTTCTTCTGACCATTTTCTTTTTTTTTTTTTTTTTAAGATTCCATATATATATATGTTAGCATACGGTATCTGTTTTTCTCTTTCTGACTTACTTCACTCTGTATGATAGTCTCTAGGTCCATCCACCTCACTACAAATAACCCAGTTTCGTTCCTTTTTATGGCTGAGTAATAGTCCATTGTATATATGTGCCACATCTTCTTTATCCATTCATCTGTTGATGGACACTTAGGTTGTGTCCATGTCCTGGCTGTTGTAAATAGCAGTCTCCCTATTTTAACATCAACTAATTTGGGATTGTAATTAGACATCAGGTGATGTTTTACAGTGGTTGTTAAGAGATGGGAATAAAATGTACAATCCTACAATTGCTTGCTGCATATGGGGGCGGTTTCCACGTTACAGCATAAGAAGTAGGAACCCAGTAAGATTCCAGCAGTTTCTCTAAGTTAAGGAGATGGAACTGAGAGTCTGTGAGGCCCGGTGCAGAGTTCTGGAGAAAAGAGAATGATCCAGAGAGAGAGAACTCTAGAAATCTCAAAGGGTTCCCTTCATGTCTTCAGCTGAGCACTGATCAGCATATGCAAGTGGAGAATTTAGTCACGGCCAGAGAGAACCACTCAAAAAGACTGAACAGATTGAAGGAATAATCCCCAGGATTTACACAAGGCTGGAAATAGGTTCCTCTTTCTGCCACATACGGTGGGAAGTGCCATAATTCAAGGGCTATTGGGTAGAGTCCTCTAAAGTGTGTTGCCTCAGTAGTGGGTTAATATTAGCTTTAGACTGAATTCTGTTCTAATCCCTATGTAATACAGCTTAAAAGCATGAAAGGATTAAACTGTTTTCAGCAAGTTAACTGCAGCCCAGGTAAAACTCAGGAATATTTGAATATAAAATATCCAGCACTCAACAAGGTAAAATTCATAATATCTGGTATCCAATACAACTTTTCAGGCATGGAAGGAATCAGGAAAATATTACCCATAATGAAGACAAAAAATCAATAAATAGAAACGACCTAGAAATGGCATAGATGATAGAATTAATAAATGAAGACATGAAAACAATTATCATAGCTGTATTCCATATGTTCAAGAATGGAGAGAAAAGGTGGAGAGACATACCAAAAAAAGACCAAAATTGAATTTCCAGAGCTAAAAATGGCAATGTGTAACACAAAAAATATACTGAATGGGATTAATAACAAATATTGCAAAATACAAGATTAGTGAATTTGTAGACATAGCAATAGAAACTCTCCAAAAATGAAAAACAGAAAAAGACCGAAAAAGAACTACATCAATGAGCATGGGACAATATTTCATTTCATTTCTGTGTATTAGAAATGGACAAGCAGAAATTGAAAAATTTAAAATGCCATTTTACAGTAGCATAAAAATAAAATGCTTAGGGATAAATCTCTCAAAAAATATGTAAAACCTGTACATTGAAAGGTTGAAAACATGGCTGAGAGAAATTTAAAAAGGTCTAAGTAACAGAGAAAGAGACCCAAATTTGAACACCCAATATTAAGATGTCGATTCTCTCCATATTCCCCACCAAAATTGGTGTTTATATATTCAACGTAATCCCAATTAAAATCTTATCAAAACTTTTCTGTAGAAATTGATAAGATGCTTCTAAAATTCATATGGAAACTCAAAGTGTCTAGAATAGCCAAACTTTGATGAAGAATAATAAATTTGAAGGGTTTATACTTACCTGGTTTCAAGACTTATTTAAACATACAGTAACCAGGACTGTGGTACTTGTCTAAGGATAGACAAATCGATCAATCGAACAGAATAGAGAACACAGAATTAGAACCATACATTGAATTTTGACAAAGAAGCAAAGACAGTTTAGTGGATAAAAGATCGTCCTTTCAATAACTTGTGTAAAAAAAATGGATATCTATATGCAAAAACATGAACTTTAATCCTTATCCTTTACCATACACAAAAGTTAACCAAATGATTTATGGAACTAATTGTAAATCCTAAAACTACAAATCTTTTTAGAAGAAAATCTAAGAGAAATCTTTGTAGTCTTGAGTTAGGCAAACCTTTACGAGGGGCCCAAGGAACTTTGGGGGTGTTATGCATATGTTTGTGAACTTGTGGTGATGTTTCCGTGATGTATACGTGTCAACCCTTAGTCATATACTTTCATTTGTGCAGTTTGTTATATCTCAAAAATCTGTTAATTTTTAAATGAAAAATTTCCCTTTATATTAATTAAGGCTCTAATGATTAAAATGATAGTCAACTTACCCCACACTGCAAAGAGAGGTATTTGTACCAAATTGCTTTAGCAGTGACCAAACTTGGCTGGCCACTTCCTATTAGCCACTTTGAGAGTATATAAGACGAGGTTTGAAGATTGATCAGGAGAGGTGGATGAGTGAGGGATTTCTTTAAAGACAGAGCACTGTTAGAGACCTCTGCTACTGTTTTTCCTCCCTGTCCCATATGTTAGGGGAATACTTCAAGGTCACCTTAAACGGTTAGCAAGTAAAAGACCTTTAGAAAAATTCCCCCTGAAGACCTGGCCTATGAGCTTTGGAAGCTGGACAGGCAGAGACTAGTACCTGATTCATGTATTAAAATGGGCTGAAGCTAAGGGTCTGGCCGGTTGCCAGAGGAGGAAGGCCATAGCATGTGTGTGCTGCATTCCAGAAATGCCAGGAAATGTGCCTGTTTTTGTTGCCCAGATGTGGACAACACAGAAAGGAGCTGGCGGCCAGTTGTACCAAAAGGAATTCTGATTATACATACCACCTGTAGGATGACATGATCCCAGTAGATATAGTTTACTGTGGAGTGGATTGCCACAATGTGATCAAATTTTCTTTGAAGATAAACTCCAACCAAAGATCATAAAATGACAGGGTCTGTTTCTTCTTTATCTCTTGTAACTCCCAGTTTAGTTCTCTGTGTATGAGCAATAAATTCTGGTTGAAATGTTTTTTGTGAATACAGCAGTTCTTACTATTTTCTAAATATTCCTCTTTTATCTATGGTAGATTAATACTGAAATTTCAGTGACTCTTATGAGCAATTCTTTGATTTTCATTTTGCGCCATCAGGGCCACTAGGATGCCAGTTTAGGGCATTGTTTTCCCCATGCTAGAGGTCTGGACTCTTATTTTGGTAATTTAGGGAACTGCTTGGTTGTTCACATTCATTCAAACAATGGCCAATTCTGATATCAAAGCATTTCTTTTTGTTACTCTTTGCTTGAAATAAAAATTTCAAACCTCTAAAAATGTTACACACAGAGCAACACTTTCACAGAGGGAGATTAACATAGCAATGGGTTCATCGGAACTGCCATATACTACCTTTCAAATGAATGTCAAGTTATGCTGGCCAGTGCATTCATATGGCCTAATCACCTCATCTATTCTGTTTTCTCCTTTCAGAAACTAAAATACAATTCTTAATGTTTGTTTCATTGTCACACTGTCACCAAGGATACGTGGTGCAAAGATTCTCAGCATTGTGGGATTACAACAAAAGGTTATAGATCTTCATTACTGCAGCACAGATAATCATTACAGATACTAAAGCTCTGAATGTTTTAGTATGTAAGATTTTTTTAAGGTGATTATCTTAGACAGTGTTTACCTTATGTGTGTAGTACATAAAATAAACTGAGGATTTTGACAAATCACTGTAAATCCATTCTTAAGTTGTCACGTTCTGTAGTGTATGTAGCTAGTTGATTTTATTGGTTCATACTCAGTATTGGAACTTATGGATTTTTGTTAAAATACAGTGTTACTATTTATAGTTAACCTTCTTAATTATTCTTACCTACTTCAATTTTCTAGCTATAGTTGGATTCAGAGAATTCAAAGTTCCACCATCTATTCACATACTATACTTTGCTTTGACTGACACAAATACAGATCACAGTTCTGATTTAAGAAATGAATGGATTATTCACTAACTTGACCAAAAGATTGGCACTGTTTGATCTTTGGCATGTAACAGATTATGGCATGTAGAGGTGACCAGAGTAATCAAACTCAGCAGTTATAAAGCTCATTGAAACCAGGTGGCAGAAAGGCCATTTAATAAAATTGTAGATTTAAATTGAATACAGAATTTGGTATTATTTACTGCTCTTTTCTATATCTCACTGGTTTCTCTACTGTATTTTTTATACATCTTTATTAGAGTATAACTGCTTTACAAATGTGTGTCAGTTTCTGCTTTATAACAAAGTGAATCAGTTATACATATACATATGTCCCCATATCTCTTCCCTCTTGCATCTCCCTTCCTCCTACCCTCCCTATCCCACCTCTCTAGGTGGTCACAAAGCACCGAGCTGATCTCCCTGTACTATGCGGCTGCTTCCCACTAGCTGTCTGTTTTACGTTTGGTAGTGTATATATGTCCATGCCACTCTCTCACTTAGTCACACCTTACCCTTCCCCCTCCCTGTATCCTGAAGTCCATTCTCTAGTAGGTCTGCATCTTTATTCCTGTCTTGCCCCTAGGCTCTTCATGACCTTTTTTTTTTTTTTATTCCATATATATGTATTAGCATATGGTATTTGTTTTTCTCTTTCTGATTTACTTCACTCTGTATGACAGTCTCTAGGTCCATCCATCTCACTGCAAATAACTCAGTTTCGTTCCTTTTTATGGCTGAGTAACATTCCATTGTATATATGTGCCACATCTTCTTTACCCATTCATCTGTTGATGGACACTTAGGTTGCTTCCATGTCCTGGCTATCGTAAATAAGCTGCAATGAACATTGTGGTGCATGACTCTTTTTGAATTATGGTTTTCTCAGGGTATATGCCCAGTAGTGGGATTGCTGGGTCATATGGTAGTTCTATTTTTAGTTTTTTAAGGAACCTCCATACAGTTCTCCATAGTGGCTGTATCAATTTACATTTCCTCCAACGGTGCAAGAGGATTCTCTTTTCTTCACACCCTCTCCAGCATTTATTGTTTGTAGATTTTTTGATGATGGCCATTCTGACCGGTGTGAGATGATATCGCATTGTAGTTTTGATTTGCATTTCTCTAATGATTAATGATGTTGAGCATTCTTTCATGTGTTTGTGGGCAATCTGTATATCTTCTTTGGAGAAATGTCTATTTAGGTCTTCTGCCCATTTTTGGATTGGGTTGTTTGTTTTTCTGATATTGAGTTGCATGAGTTGCTTGTATGTTTTGGAGATTAATCATTTGTCAGTTGCTTCATTTGCAAATATTTTCTCCCATTCTGAGGGTTGTCTGTTCGTCTTGTTTATGGTTTCCTTTGCTGTGCAAAAGCTTTAAGTCTCATTAGGTCCCATTTGTTTATTTTTGTTTGTATTTCCATTTCTCTAGGAGGTGGGTCAAAAAGGATCTTGCTGTGATTTATGTCATAGAGTGTTCTGCCTATGTTTTCCTCTAAGAGTTTGATGGTGTCTGGCCTTACATTTAGGTCTTTAATCCATTTTGAGTTTATTTTTGTGTATGGTGTTAGGGAGTGTTCTAATTTCATTTTTTTACATGTAGCTGGCCAGTTTTCCCAGCACCACTTATTGAAGAAGCTGTCTTTTCTCCACTATATATTCTTGCCTCCTTTATCAAAGATAAGGTGACCATATGTGTGTGGGTTTATCTCTGGGCTTTCTGTCCTGTTCCATTGATCTATATTTCTGTTTTTGTGCCAGTACCGTAGTGTCTTGATTACTGTAGCTTTGTAGTATAGTCTGAAGTCCGGGAGCCTGATTCCTCCAGCTCCGTTTTTCGTTCTCAAGATTGCTTTGGCTATTTGGGGTCCTTTGTGTTTCCATACAAATTGTGAAATTTTTTGTTCTAGTTCTGTGAAAAATGCCAGTGGTAGTTTGATAGGGATTGCATTGAATCTGTTGATTGCTTTGGGGAGTAGAGTTATTTTCACAATGTTGATTCTTCCAATCCGAGAACATGGTATATCTTTCCATCTATTTGTATCATCTTTAATTTCTTTCATCAGTGTCTTATAATTTTCTGCATACGGGTCTTTTGTCTCCTTCGGTAGGTTTATTCCTAGATATTTTATTCTTTTTGTTGCAGTGGTAAATGGGAGTGTTTTCTTAATTTCACTTTCAGATTTTTCATCATTAGTGTGTAGGAATGCAAGAGATTTCTGTGCATTAATTTTGTATCCTGCTACTTTACCAAATTCATTGATTAGCTCTAGTAGTTTTCTGGTAGCATCTTTAGGATTCTCTATGTATAGTATCATGTCATCTGCAAACAATCTCCACTGTATATTATAATTGTTACAATCTTCTGTTATTTTTAATTGCTTCTAATGTTTCTGTTATTCATGCCTAATAATTAACTGTATAATATTTAGTAATTATCATTTGTAGAGTTCCTTTCAGGGCATTTTAAACATCTTGAAGATAAAATGGTCTACTAATAGGCTCTGACCTTAAAATTCATGTGAAATCCAACTTTATAATTAATAGGTTTAAGTTAAGGTTTTTTTTTCAGAGTAATCCTCTATGGCACAACTAAATTCTTTATTCTTTATATGTCCTGTTGATTTTTATATTCTATTTAATACTTTAAACTTTAAAAACATACTTGCAAAGGATAACTCATTCATTCAACTAATAAAAATTGAGTCTATATTACGTGACAATATATGCAAAAAGCTAGGGAAGCACAAATATGAAATCAGATAAATTACAATGCACAAAGGTGAGTAATATTTCAAAAATATGATGAAAGTACTGTAGGAACACAGAATAAAGCAATGAACTTTACCTTGGAAGACAGTAACAGAGAAGTGATTGTTGAAAAACTTCCAGGTGAAAAAAGCAGCATAAAAATAAAGAAAATTCTAGAAAGAGAATAAATAGTGTGTGCTAAAATAAAGATGGATGGAAATCTCTGACTGGTCAGCAGAGAGTGATTTATCCTGATGTCAGAGGATAATATCAGCTCACTGGGAATGGTAGAGACTGAGTTGATTCCATTGCCAGAAGGCTACAAAAGCACCTACGAACACTACCTCTAGTCTTGCTACCAATAGTATTTTATTTTATTTTATTTTATTTATTTTTTAAACATCTTTATTGGAGTACCAATAGTATTTTAAATGAGATACTCCTTTTCTTTTGAAAATAAACATTCCTTTCTCTGCATAGGGCTATGTTAGAGGCTTGACAAAGGTAAGCATTCTAATACATAAATCTTAGACAAATTACATTTTACTGTGATGATCTCAAGGATACTTTTTCAAAAAAAGTTCTCAGCATGTATTTTTTCTAGATTTTTTGATAATGGCCACTCTGACCAGTGTGAGGTGATAACTCATTGTAGTTTTGATTTGCATTTCTTTAATAATTAGTGATGTTGAGCAGCTTTTCATGTGCCTCTTGGCCATCTGTATGTCTTCTTTGGTAAAATGTCTATTTAGGTGTTCCACCCGTTTTTAATTGAATTGTTTGTTTTTTTGATATTGAGCTCCATTAGCTGTTTGTGTATTTTGGAGATTAATCATTTGTCCGTTGTTTCATTTGCAAATATTTTCTCCCATTCTGAGGGTTGTCTTTTCATCTTGTTTTTGGTTCCCTTTGCTGTGCAAAAGCTTTTAAGTTTCATTAGGTCCCATTTGTTTATTTTTGTTTTTATTGCCATTACTCTAGGAGGTGGGTCAAAAAAAGATCTTGCTGTGGTTTATGTCAAAGAGTGTTTTTCCTCTGTTTTCCTCTAAGAGTTTTATAGTGTCTGATCTTACATTTAGGTCTTTAATCCATTTGGAGTTTATTTTTGTGTGTGGTGTTAGGTAATGTTCTAATTTCATTATTTTACAGGTAGGTGTCCAGTTTTCCCAGTACCACTTATTGGAGAGGCTGTCTTTTCTCCACTGTATGTTCTTGCCTCCTTTGTTGTAAATTAGGTGACCATATATGCGTGGTGTAAAGGGAACCCTCCTGCACTGTTGGTGGGAATGTAAATTGATACAACCACTATGGCAAACAGTATGGACGTTCCCTAAAAAACTAAAAATAGAACTACCATATGACCCAGCGATCCCACTACTGGGCATATACCCTGAGAAAACCATAATTCAAAAAGATACATGTACTACAATGTTCACTGCAGCACTATTTACAATAGCCAGGACATGGAACCAACCTAAATGTCCATTGATAGATGAATGGATAAAGAAGATGTGGCATATATATACAATAGAATATTACTCAGCCATAAAAAGAAATGAAATTGAGTTATTTGTAGTGAGGTGGATGGACCTAGAGTCTGTCATACACAGTGAACTAAGTCAGAAAGAGTAAAACAAATACCATATGCTAACACATATATATGGAAGCTAGAAAAAAAAATGGTACTGATGAACCTAGTAGCAGGGCAGGAATAAAGATGTAGATATAGAGAATGGACTTGAGGACACAGTGTGGGGAGGGGGAAGCTGGGGTGAGGTGAGAGTAGCATTGACATTTGTATACTACCAAATGTAAAATAGCTAGTGGGAAGCTGCAGCATAGCACAGGGAGATCAACTAGGTGCTTTGCGGTGGCCTAGAGGAGTGGGATAGGGAGGGTGGGAAGGAGGCTCAAGAGGGAGGGGATATGGGGACATACGTATGCATATGGCTGATTCACTTTGTTGTACAACGGAAACTAACACAGTATTGTGAAGCAATTATACTCCAATAAACATCTATTAATAAAAAAATAAAATGTTCTCAGGACTCATCTTGTTGGAGTCTGCTAAGTGGGGGTAGCTTCTTTAGTCTCTGTTTTATCCTCAGAAGATATGCTCAGTGTGATTGCGATGGTATTCTGCCTGGGCAGACTGAGGTCTTGCCGGGTTGTGAGAAGCCTCAGGTGGTGGCAGAGCACAGCTCTTATATCCCTAAGAACAACATCCTGAAATTCCAGAATACGTATCTTATATACTGACCAAACTGCCTTTTATAAGCCATGCCAACTCTATCTCAGAACTGTGCCCTTAACATAATTTCTTGCTCTGTCACCAGGGAATCAAACGTGTTGTTCTTACTTAGTGATAACATGACCATCAACAGTTTATATGTATATTCTACCAGCTTAGAAATTCCTATAGAAGGAATACACCTTTCCCTATAGTTCTAACAGGAGAGTGGGGGGAAGTCTCTGATTGGGTAGATGAGGACCAATGGGATTAACAGACCTTGCTCCTTTTCACTCCTGCAGTCTGGGTGGGCAGAGCAAGCTCAGCCCATGTAAATCTTATCACATGGCATAGAACCCCTAGAGGAAGAGGAATTTGAATAATAAGGGTGTGTGTTTGTGTGTGTGTGTTTGAGATGGTGGTGTGTTGGAGGGGTACAGGTTGTGACCATAAAAAGGCAGGTGCCCACAATATTTGTAAATGCTGTTTGCTTTTGCTATTTTATTGCTTCATTGTTGATAGATTTTATTTTTAACTATTTTAAAATGCGTTTAAGTTGGTTCTGAGAGCAAAATCTATGTAATGCAACAGATTAAGATACTTCTTTTCATTATGTATTATTTCCATTGGAAAAATGGAATAATACCTCCCTGTTCTACTGAGAAAAGTTTTTCTTTTTTAAACATTTTTTTTTAAACGCAGCTTTAATTGTGTGGAGCAAAATAAATTTGTTCCCTTTATCAAGCAGGCATTAAGCCACTCTTCACAATTCTGTCAGTTTGACTAATTACCTAATGCTTTTAAAACTGTCTCTGAATTATAGTGACCTTTGCTTCAGGTTTTTTCTTTACCTGCCTGCTGCTGTCTGCTAATGTTAATTAGATTGTAACCACTAAATTAATATACAGTAAAGTAAACTAAACTACATGAATAAGAAGTAGAAATGTCATGGCTTTCCCACATATTTTATGTTTTTGTATTTCAGGCAATGACCTAAAATATTATTATCAGAAAAGTGGCTGTGCAGTGGGGGAGGCTTCTATTCAAAAAATTTTAAAGTTTTAATCATTTCAGTAAATCGTCATCAATCTTACTAATGAAATTTCTGCACTTTAAATGGTAATCAACAATGTTTTAGCTCTATAATATTTTCATAAATTTACCTGTTTTTAACCTCCCCTTCATTTTTTTATGCTACAAACTAGAGTGTGCTATTTATACAAATTACTTTCTAAGTTTAACTAGAGTATTAGGATCACCTGTACTCTGAGTGGCATGCATAAACTGTATGCAGTTTGAGTTTTAGTATTTTACATTTTAATAAAGTGAGTTTTTACAGCTTTTTCCATAACTCATAAATCCTAATCAGGAGACATTGTCAAGGAGAAATTAAAATCTGATTTCTACATGTGAATTCATAGCCAATAAATGATTAATTACATTGTTATTTTTGTTTACATACTTAGTAGATTTTTCTCTTTTAGTGTATGGTGACTTGTTAGAATTTTCCATTTAAAGTGGAAATATTATGTCAATGAATTTAACACAAATTTAATACAAATCTAAACAATGGAACTAATCTTATTCCTTCCTATATATATAAGCTATTCTTTAAGGAATAGGTATCTAGTTCTTCATTTTCATTTTGTTAATGTACTTAGCACATACTATAAATATGTTGGCCCTTCTGTGAAATCATAATCAAATTTTGTCTTTGTTTTTAAACATTATAGGTGTTGTTTGTAAATAGTGCATTAGGTAGTTAGAGAGGTTTCTTTCTCCTCCAACTCAGCGCATAAAAAGTAATCAAATATTTTAACAGAATTGTTTCTAAAGTAAAAAAGTAAAAGTGGCGGGGCTTTCCTGGTGGCGCAGTGGTTGAGAGTCCGCCAGCCGATGCAGGGGACATGGGTTCGTGCCCCGGTCCGGGAGGATCCCACATGCCGCGGAGCGGCTAGGCCTGTGGGCCATGGCCGCTGAGCCTGCGCATCCAGAGCCTGTGCTACGCAATGGGAGAGGCCGCAACAGTGAGAGGCCCGCGTACTGGAAAAAAAAAAAAAAAGTAAAAGTGGCAATGAACTATTCTGATTTTAAAAATAATTGGATACTAAAAGTTGAACAGCATAAATTTTCATAACTCTACTTAGACCTACTTATTATTGAATTTTCTCTGCTTCATTGTAACATAATCATTCTGCAAGTTTAGCAAGTCTGGCTGACTTTCATCTTAAGTAAAAAGGTGGAAAAGATAAAAGAAAAAGAAAAGGTATTTTGTCTTAAAAACCAATTTCCATTAAAAATAGTTTTCTTTTTCAGGCCTCAGTTACAACATGATATAAAGGAATCTCAAGTTTTTTTTACTTGGAATTTAAGATGTTACCAATATTTAGAATAGCATGAAACAGATTTAGGATCTTCCTTGGTAAGTATCTAACAGAATGAATAGTATGGACATTGACTACTAGTCACAGTGCTGTGACCTAGGAAGCCTTGATATCCTTTCTGAGCTGGCCTGGAGATGTCTTGTTAGTCAAGAAGTATTCTATTATTCTTCTTTGATAGGAGACAATCTTTAGCTACTCATATCTTCATAAAAGTAAATAGAGGACTTAAGGATTCTTGTTGTTGCTCCTTAGGCAAAGAGCTTTGGAAAAGTTTATTGGACTCCTTTGGGTATCCAGGGGCATGATGAAACCTTTCTCTGGGTTCTGATGTTTTAGCAAATTAGGTGATCCGAGTTGGT
The DNA here is from genome assembly GCF_937001465.1 of Orcinus orca. Lineage (NCBI taxonomy): Eukaryota > Metazoa > Chordata > Mammalia > Artiodactyla > Delphinidae > Orcinus > Orcinus orca. The sequence continues at coordinate 71,023,500 of NC_064565.1, forward strand.
AAATTAACCTCAGTGCATCACTTTTGAACAGTTTCAAAATTGCCATCTTTGATACTCAGACACTTGGCCAGTCAGTATGTCATTTTAAGTTCACAGATCCCTTAGCTTGTGGTCTAATGGAATAGACTTGCTTTATAGCGCATTAGTTTTAATAGAAGTCATTAACTTGATTGCAGAGGTACACTTCAGAGATTGAAAAGTGCTAACATTTCATTTTCAAATATCTGTTTAACAAGTAGTAGTTAAAGACATTATTAGATCTTGTGTTGTCTATTCTATTGCTATTGTCTCTCACCCAGCCTCTCATATTCTACATTTGTTTCTGTCCAAAAAAAATTCAATGCTCTTTGAAAAGACATAAAACCTATCATGGTACAGCAGATCACAACTTCAAAGTCCTTCACATTACATTTAGAATAAAATTCAACCTCCTTACCTTAGTTTTGCATGGTGTGGTCGACAACAGACTATCCCTTAAGTATTAGCTCCTGGCATTCACTCATTCATGAGGCTCCAGCCATACCTGCCTTCTTTCAGTTTCTCTAACCTGCCAGCTCTCTCCTGTCCTGATCAGATCTGTATACATAGTGTTCTCTGTCAGTGTGACTTTCCTTAGTGTTCACACGACTGAGTTCTTCTCATCCTTAGGTTTCATTTTGTCGCCTACTCAGAGGTACCTTGGGTCTGATTGGGTGCTTGACCACTCAGTCAGTAATAGATGGCTTTCTCCCTCCAATTAGCTTCCATCATAGTACTCTTGATACCACACTTCTTGGATGGGACTCAGACCCAGCTGCACCTCCAGACTGGGACTTAAACCCACAATCCCTGACTTAGGAAGGGACTCGAACCCATAGTCTTTTTGAAACCACACAGCTTGTCTCAGGACTTATGAAGCTCAGGTTCTTTTGTCTCAGTGCAGAAAGAATTGAGCAAGAGGCAAAGTGACAGGCAAAGAGTGAGTTTATTAGTGTAGGATGCCTGTGAGAGATACAAGCAGGCAGGCAAGGGAGCACAGCCTTGAGGACAAAGAGGGCTACATTTTTATCATCAAAGAAGACCATCCTCTTCCTCACTTTTGGGTAGACGTCAAGGCTTATGTCATTATTTCCTTCTTTGACCCCATACTGTTTAACTGGGGCTGTCATGGCACTATTTAAATTATACGTATATTAGCAAAACTGTGGTAACATATACTAAAATATGGTAATTCATCTCAGGTATCCGTACAATGTCCCCTTTCACCTAATTTCTTTCCCTTTCACCTATATTCCTGTCTTGGCTATATGCAGGAATGCAGTTTCAGGGTCCATTATCTTATAGATCTCCCAAGGCTGAATGCAGGTCTTATAACCATTTTTCTGTGGTAGTGGCCTGAGCAAGTCTGTTTAGTTTCAAAATGTTCTGATTGTTGCTTAGCTGCCAGATGTTCTGGGCATTTTCTGGTTGGTGTCTAGCTTATGGTCATCTCCTGAAGTCCCTCTCTATGTATCTACCCCTTGTGCCGTTTCTAGCTGTGTAACTATCTTATTCTATCCCTATTACCCTGGGATTTTGCTTCATAACATTAGTCACAAGTTATAATTAGGATTATAGTTGTTTATATGTTTCACGACTGTCTTGCTCACTTTCAGCATCTTGAGGGCAGGGACCATATGTATCTCCTTTGTTCACTAATGTGTAACTGGAGCATGGGTCAAAAATATGTTTGAATACATACTTTGTTACCTAATAAGTTTTGTAAACATGTTTCTTCACACATACCCTCTTAGGGCCTTCAATATTTAACTTGTATGTTCCAACACTTATGTGACCTTGGAACCCCCCTTTGATGGAGCATCTCAAGGGATTAGTGTTTCTTAGTTTACACATATATTTTCTTTTATGACTGGAGATGACTCCTCAAGTGAGCATTTAGGTATATCACAAACACATTGTGATTTTAAGAATACAGTTCATCAACCTAGGTGATCGGGATTTTTTGCATCATTGGTGCTCTGAGAAAAATATAGTCTCAAAGAAGAAACTAACATGATATTTGTCCTTTGGGGACTTGCTATCAGTTAGCAATCAGGAAATACTCCTATGATCAACTAAAAAAACAGACACTGTTACTGAGAATATATCAATTTACTAGAGTGAATTAATAAGCAAACTAAATTTATTCTCTTGTATAGGGTGTTGAGTTGTGAAATAGAGTATGTCATTATCAACAGAAAAATACTTGTATATTTAGTCTCAGTATTATTAATAAGCTTGGTGTTTTTTTGTTTGTTTTTGTTTTTAGCATTGAGTTACATTCATGTGTATGTGTGTGTGTCTGGGTGTTGTTTTCTCAGCCAAGCTATCTTATGCTTAAGAACATTATACCACAGTATGTATGCATGAAGACTAATCAATGGTTTAGAAAAACTTAAAAAAATGTTGTTTTGATTTACCTCATACACATAGGAAAGTGTATATATGTGTACATATTTTAAAAATAAGAATCATAAAATGAAAAAATATGTACCCATACTGAGTTTAAGAAATAGAACATTAGCAGTATTTTTTTTTATTGAAGTATAATTGCTTTTCAATGTTGTGTTAGTTTCTGCTGTACAATGAAGTGAATCAGCTATATGTATACCTATATCCCTCCCTCTTGGACCTCCCTCCCACCTTCCCCCCATCTCACCCATCTAGGTTGTTACAGAGCACCGAGCTGAGCTTTCTGTGCTTTATAGCATGTTCCCGCTAGCTATCTGTTTTACGCATGGTAGTGTACATATGTCAATCCTAATCTCCCAATTCGTCCCACCCTCCCCTTCTCCCCTGTGTCCACATGTTCTCTATGTCTATGTCTCTTTTCCTGCCCTGCAAATAGGTTCATCTGTACCATTTTTCTAGATTCCACACATAAACGTTAATATACGATATTTGTTTTTCTCTTTCTGGCTTACTTCACTCTGTATGACAGACTCTAGGTCCGTCCACATCTCCACAAATGACCCAGTTTCATTCCTTTTTATGGATGAGTAATATTCCATTGTATATATATATACCACATCTTCTTTATCCATTCATCTGTCATTGGGCATTTAGGTTGTTTCCATGTCCCGGCTATTGTAAACAGTGTTGCAATGAACATTGAGGTACGTGTGTTCTTCTGAATTATGGTTTTCTCTGGGTATATGCCCAATAGTGGGATCGCTGGGTCATATGGTAGTTCTGTTTTTAATTTTTTAAGGAACCTCCATACTGTTTTCCACAGTGGCTGTATCAATTTACATTCCCACCAACAGTGCAAATGGATTCCCTTTTCTCCACACCCTCTCCAGCATTTACTGTTTGTAGATTTTTTTTTTTTTTTTTTTTTGCGTTACATGGGCCTCTCACTGTTGTGGCCTCTCCTGTTGCAGAACACAGGCTCCGGACGCGCAGGCTCACTGGCCATGGCTCACGGGCCCAGCCGCTCTGCGGCATGTGGGATCTTCCCGGACCGGGGCATGAACCCGTGTCCCCTGCATCAGCAGGCGGACTCTCAACCACTGCGCCACCAGGGAAGCCCTGTTTGTAGATTTTTTGATGATGGTCATTCTGACTGGTGTGAGGTGATACCTTGTAGTTTTGATTTGCATTTCTCTAAAAATTAGTGATGTTGAGCATCTTTTCATGTGCTTCTTGGCCATCTGTATGTCTTCTCTGGTGAAATGTCTATTTAGGTCTTCCACCCATTTTTTAATTGGGTTGTTTGTTTTTTTGATATTGAGCACCATGAGCTGTTTGTATATTTTGGAGATTAATCCTTTGTCTGTACTTCATTTGCAAGTATTTTCTCCCATTCTGAGGGTTGTCTATTTGTCTTGTTTATGGTTTCCTTTGATGTGCAAGAGCTTTGAAGTTTAATTAGGTCCCATTTGTTTATTTTTGTTTTTATTTTCTTTAGGAGGTGGGTTACAAAAGATCTTGCTGTAGTTTATGTCAAAGAGTGTTTGTTCTGTGTTTTCGTCTAAGAGTTTTATAGTGTATGGCCTTACATTTAGGTCTTTAATCCATTTTGAGTTTATTTTTGTGTATGGTGTTAGGTAGCATTCTAATTTTATTCTTTTACATGTAGGTGTCCGGTTTTCCTAGCACCACTTACTGAAAAGGCTGTCTTTTCTCCATTGTATGTTCTTGCCTCCTTTGTCATAACTTAGGTGACCATATGTGCGTGGGTCTATCTCTGGGCTTTCTATCCTATACCATTGATCTACATTTCTGTTTTTGCCAATACCATACTGTCTTGATTACCATAGCTTTGTAGTATAGTTTGAAGATGGGGAGCCTGATTCCTCCAGCTCTGTTTTTCTTTCTCAAGATTGCTTTGGCTATTTGGGGTCTTTTGTGTTTCCATACAAATTGTAAAATTTTTTGTTCTCTTTCTGGAAGAATGTCCTTGGTAAGTTGATAGGGATTGCATTGAATCTGTTGAAGAAATCAAAGAGGAAATTAAAAAATACATAGAAACAAATGACAATGAAAACATGATGACCCAAAACCTATGGGATGCAGCAAAACAATTCTAAAAGGGAAGTTTATAGCAATTTGATGTCACTTCAAGAAACAAGAAAATCTCAAGTAAAAAATTTAACCTTACACTTAAAGCAACTAGAGAAAGAAGAACAAAGAAAACCTAAAGTCAGTAGAAGGAAATAAGTCATAAAGATCAGAGCAGAATTAAATGAAATAGAAATGAAGAAAACAAGAGCAATGTTCAATAAAAGTAAAAGTTGGTTCTTTAAGAAGGTAAACAAAATTGGTAAACCTTTAGCCACACTCATCAAGAAAAAAAGAGGGTGCAAATCAATAAAATTAGAAACTAAAAAGGAGGAATCACAACAGACACCATAGAAGTACAAAGGATTATAAGAGACTACTACACACAAGTATATGCCAATAAAATGGACAACCTCGAAGAAATGGACAAATTCTTAGAAAGTTACAATTTTCCAAGACTGAACCAGGAAGAATTAGAAAATATAAACATACCTATCACAAGAAATGAAATTGAAACTGTAATTAAAAATCTTCCAACAAACAAAAGTCCAGGACCAGATGGCTTCACAGGTGAATTCTGTCAAACATTTAGAGAAGAGCTAACACCCATCCTTCTCAAGCTCTTCCAAAACATTGCAGAGGGAGGAACACTCCCAAATTTGTTCTGAGGCCACCATCACCCTGATACCAAAACCAGACAAAGATATCACAAAAAAAGGAAATTACAGACCAATATCACTGATGAAAGAGATGTAAAAATCCTCAACAAAATACTAGCAAACAGAATCCAACAACATATTAAAAGGATCATACACCATGATCAAGTGGGATTTATCTCAGGAATGCAAGGATTCTTCAATATATGCAAATCAATCAGTGTGATACACCATATTAACAAATTAAGGAATAAAAACCATATGATCATCTCAATAGATGCAGAAAGAGCTTTTGACAGAATTCAACACCATTTATGATAAAAACTCTCCAGAAAGTAGGCATTTGAACGAACCTACCTCAACATAATAAAGGCCATATAAGACAAACCCACAGGAAACATCATTCTCAATGGTGAAAAACCAAAAGCATTTCCACAAAGATCAGCAACAAGACAAGGATGTCCACTTTTGCCACTCTTATTCAACATAGTTTTGGAAGTCCTAGCCACAGCAATCAGAGAAGAAAAAGAAAAGGAATACAAATTGGAAAAGAAGAAGTAAAACTGTCACTGTTTGCAGATGACATGATACTATACATAGAAAATCCTAAAGATGCCACCAGAAAACTACTAGAATTAATCAATGAATTTGGTAAGGTTGCAAGATACAAAATTCATGCACAGCAATCTCTTGCATTCCTATACACTAACAATGAAAAATGAGAAAGAGAAATTAAGGAACCAATCCCATTTACCATCGCAACAAAAATAATAAAATAGCTAGGAATAAACCTACCTAAGGATGCAAAAGACCTGTACTCAGAAAACTATAAAACACTGATGAAAGAAATCAAAGATGACATAAACAGATGGAGAAATACACCATGTTCTTGGATTGGAAGATTCAATATTGTGAATATGATTATACTGCCCAAAGCAATCTACAGATTCAATGCAATCCCTATCAAATTATCAATAGCAGTGTTTTAGACTAGTGGTTCTTCAACATTTCAGTACCAGAACTCCTTACACTCTTAAAAATTATTGAAGAGCACAAAAAGTTTCTCTTTAGGTCAGTTATATCTATTTATGTTTATTATGTAAGAAGTTAAAATTTAGAAATTCAATATATTCATTTAAATATAATAATGAACAAAAAATCACACTTTATGAAAACATTTTTTCCAAAAACAAAAATAGAAGAGTAACATTGTTTTGTATTTTTGCAAACCTTTTTAATCTCTGGTTTAAAGGAGATTTTTTATCTGCTTCTATTCAGTCTGTTGTAGAATGTTGATTTAGTTAAAATAAGGATGAGAGTGGAAAAATGCAAATAACATCTTATTATGAATATAGTTTGACTTCACAGACTGCCTGAAAGTGTCTCAGGTACTCTAAGAGGGTCCCCAGACCACACTCTGAGAACTGCTGTTTTAGGTACCTTCTGTGGGCCTTATCTCAATCATTTGTTGCCCAGAGGTAATAAATATCGTGAGTTTTATATTGATAACTTTCTTATTTTTCTTTTTGATGTTAACATCAATTTATTATCGCTAAACCCCCCATATTGTTTAGTTTTCCTATTTCTGAATACACATACAAATATTCTTCTGTTAATTGCTATTTTCATGTAGTATTAAATTTTGAGAAATATGATGGTGCATATAGCTATAGTTTATTCATTTTACTAAGAAATGGTTTTCTTTTGTACAAATACAACAATTTGTATAATCATTGTTCTAATAAGTATTACGTGGGGTAGTAGCTGCTTGTGTAATTATAGACAGTACTTCTACAAACGTGTATGTTCATGCCTGCTGGTACATGTTAGCAAGAGTTTCTTTGAAGTATACACTGAGGTGTGAAATTACTGGGCTGTAGAACATGTACAGTTTACCAATGAAATATCAAACTGTTTTCCAAATTGGTTGTATCAGTTTATACTTATATTTACAGGCCATGGATATTCCCATTCGTCTATATTCTAATCAGTAAATTGTGTTGATTCTAATCAACAAAATCTAATCGGTTAATTAAATTTTACTCTTGTGGTGGATATAAACTGTTATCTCATTGTAATGTTACCTTGTAGTTCCCTTATTATGAGCTGGGTTGTGCACTTTTTTTTTTAATATGTTTTATGGGTTATTTGTGCTTCCTCTTCTTTAAGATGCTTGTTTATTCCAGTAAAGAGTTATTTATACATTGGGATATTGTAGTTTTATAAGTATATGTGTCACAGATATGTTCGTCAAGTTTGTGACTTGTGTTTATGGTATCTGTGGATGAACTGGCATCTCTAATTTTATTATAATAAGTTGTTAATAATTTCTTTATTGTTTGTACCTGTTCTTACTTAAAAGTGTCTTCTCTACTCCAAAGTCTCAAAGATATTCAACAAATTTTTTCCTAAAGATTTTGGTTTAGGCTTTCACATTTAAATTTTCAGTATTCCTGGAATTGATTTTGATTTATGATAGGAGGAATGGGTCCAATTTTAGAAGTCACCTCTCCCCATCAGATATCAAGTTTTTCAACATCTGATTTTGTTTCTGAATTCACCATTGTCTTCCCTCACTCAATTCTGCCGTAGTGCCAATATTATATTATTTTTAATTAATTTAGGTTTATAATCTTGATATCTGGTTCTAATTTAATATAATTTTTACCAGAGAAGGTGGTCTTTCTTATATCATTAAAAATAAAATCATTAGAGCTTCTTTTATGGTCTAGCATATTGGGTTTTTAAAAAGTGTTTGGTAAGTTAAAATCATGTATATTCTCAAATATTGAGTATAATATTGTTTATATGTCTATTGAATCAAACTTTGTATTTAATCCTATTCAAATTTCCTTTATTTTTCAGATTTGTGTCCACTTGGTCTTTCAGTTATTGAGAAGGATTTGCTAGACTTTCCCACCGTAATGGTGGATTTGTCAGTTTCTTCTTCTTTTATCTTTCTTTCTTTTTTTTTTGGTCACTTTTTGCTTTATATACTTGGTGTGCTTATATTGGGTTGGCCAAAAAGTTCGTTCGGGTTTTCCCCTAAGATGTTATGGAAAAACCTGAACGAACCTTTTGGCAACCCAATATTATTAAGAGCATAAAGATATTGAATTATAACAACTGTAACAACTTACTGGTGTCTGTTGGTCTTAAGTCTATTTTGTCAAATATAGACATGTCTACTCTTTTACTTAGATTAGTATTTTTCTCATATCTATTTCTTTTCTTCCAATGACTTTAATCCCCTGATGTCCTCTAGTTTTAGGTGTTTTTCTTATACTTAACATATCCCTGGATTTCTCTTTCTTAAAAAAAAAGAAATAGTGTAACAATTTTTTTTTAAAAGGGTCCTTTAGTCATTTGCATTCATTCATATTACTGATATATTTGAATTTAGACCCAATATTTGAATTATGGGCTTTCTATTTGTCTTTTTTCCTTCTGTTTTTTTTTTTCTTTCAGTTTAGCAACATGACTGCCACTAATAGCTTTACTAAAAAAACTATATAGAGTGATGACAGCAGAAGCCAAACTGAAATGAGTTGCGTAGTAAATGATAGGTGAAAAAATAGAGACAATGAATATAGAAAGTGTCTCTTGAATTAATTTTTATGTAGAGAAGATAAAAATAACTGGAGGGAGATGTGGGAATCAAGGGAATGCTTTTCAGATTTTAAGATGTGAGAAATTTAAGCATGTATAAATGTCATTAGGAGTAATACAAACGAGAGACAGTAGTTGAATATACATAAGGAAGAAAGGTTATTTGATGGTGTAAATTCTGTGCAAGAGTAGAGCAATTGCCCTTTTATGGGGTTCTCCACAAAGAGAGGAGAGAAGCTGTAGAGGACATGTATGTAGATGTAATAAGGGCTGTAGATTTGTAGCAGGCTGTTAAGGGAGATCTCACCTCATGGCTGCTGCTTCTTTCTGTAAGTAAACAGTTTGTCTGCTGAGAATGACAGTGTTGGTAGTATGGTGGGTTGGAGGTTTGAAGGCATTTGGAAGTTAATATCACAATGTTATTGGCAAGTTCCAGGGTGACAAGCATGGAATCCCAATTTGATTTTCTAATTTTGTATGTGTTTATCAGAACATACTATATGAGTTTCTCTTATCTGAAGTTATCTATTTTAAATAAATATTTCAAAAAATTAACTAATATTTTGGTCTTTTTCTAGGTACTAGTTACATAATTTTGATCTTATTCTCAAGGGGACTAGGTGGTTCAATGTTACAAAGTTGTAACTGAGAAAAGAATTTTATCTTCCTTTTCTCTGTCATCTCTTAACTGGAGCTTATTTCAAGTTCAATATGACACAGAAACTATAAATATTGAGCAATTGGGTCATGATAGTGTAGTGTATACTCATTTTCTTTACTCTCTTTTATTTCCCTTCCTAACTTTTGTAATCAAAATCTGTGTATTCTAAATGCATTTATTTAGTTCCAAGGACTGTGAACTCTACTGGGATTAAAATGATACATGACTGATTACACTTGCATGGGAGGTAGTTACTGGAAGAGGGAGAGGGGGTTGGGACTTGTGGGTGGCCAGTAATGTTCCTTTTCTTGACCTGAGTTCTAGTTACATGGGTGTGTTCACTTTGAAAATTCATTGAGTGGCAAGCCCATGTTGTGTGCACTGTTTGTATTATGATATACATACAGAAATACAGATATATGGGAGCCAACAGTACACTCTATATGTGGGTATATAAGGATGTATAAATAATATTTATGTAAATATAATCAGTGTTACATTAGAGAGATGTATAGCGTGCCTTCAGATTACTCTATTGAAATTGCTATCTTAGATGTCTCCAATAATCTCCTAATCATCAAATGCAATGGCTTATTTTGAGTGAATATTGCCTATAAACTTTTTGACCACCACCATCTTCAAATGCTGTGTTTCCTTGGATCCTGAACTCTACTTTTCTGGACCTATGTATAGTGAACTGTATCTTCTCTTTCAGTTTCTAACTCATGAAGAACCCATTTTCTTTTTCTGAATTTTTAGTTGTCATTGCTGCCTGGATGACTCCTAAGGTCATCTTTCTTGTCTTGTTCTCTTACCATGCCTCAAATCAAAATTCAAAGCTGCCAGCTGACCATATCTATTTGTGATGATAATACATCTCATTCTCTTGTTCTTCTTTCTCCTTGTACCTTCGTGTAAAAACCCTATCAGTCTATCCATTTCTGATATCATGTGAGGCTTCTGGCTTTCTTTTGCAGAGGGAGATATTTTTAGTAAGCACTCAGAAAACGTTAGTTTTTCTTGGAAGTCTTGCCATCTGCAAACTTGTTGCTCTGTTAGTAGCCAGTTTCAAGGAACAAAATATTAGTGATGGTAAGTGATTGTAAGTGCTAAGTATATGTCATTATCGAATTGTTATACTTTTAGCCAGTAAAAAGGTTAGAATCTTTGGATATATTTTTTTTTGTGATGAAGGCACACCCTATTTCGCATTTTGAGGTCTATAGGTATCTGAGTATACTTTTTTTTTGGTAACTTTTAATAGAATACTGTTCACAGATTTTCTGTTTTTCAATCTCTGAGTACCATCTTGACTTTTCAGAAAATCATAAGCTGATATATGGATGTTATCTCTCATATTCACCTTAGCTTTCAAGGTAAGAAGTCAGCACTTGTTGAAAATCAGAGATGACTTCTCGTGATTTTATGAAAAATATGAGTCTACAGCGTTACCTGATACTTGCTTATTACAGTTCCATATGCATTTGAAATACAGTGAGAAGATACTTCATGGGGGAACACAAAGACAAGAGAACAGCTTTATTCTTGTTTTAGAGGACATTACGGAAAACAATATTCTTGGTGTTTTCAAGGTCTCTGTGATCACTTTTCGAAATAATATTCAATATAAATCTTAAATACAGAAAAACTATTTTTGTTAATATCATGAGGAAAAAATCTTATTAAAGTTTAGTTTGTGTTTGGCCATCCCAATATGATTATTATCATTTTCCAGGCTTTTGTATAAAATACTACACGTTGACTTAATGATGAATCATCTACTAAACTAAATTTTCTCTTTTAAAAGACATACTAAATCCAAAGTCTGGGGCACGACTGAGTGGGGATAAAATACCTCCAGCTGTGGATAGAGGAAAGATGTAGGGGCCAGTGTATCTGAAAGGGTTCTCATACATCGTTTTTTAATATATATATATATCCTCTATATTTAAACCTTGCATGAAAACACTAGAAGAGAAAACCAAACCAAACCAAACCAACGTAATGAAATAAATCCGACCTCACTGTCTGCATACTTTGAAAGAGATCTGAAAGCATTACAGATTTCCTTTTGCCCCTGATTAAGTTAAACAATTTGCTTAACAAACTATTCATTTCCTTTAAAAATGATCAGCTTTCTGCTAGGTGACTTTTGGTGTATTAGACAGAATTCCTGTTTGCAGTGTAACTGTGGAGACTAAAATGATACAGGTAACAATAATAGACTAAAATAACGTGATGTAGTAGTTTCTTATCATTTATCTGTATATAAAGCATTAGTTCCTGAATTGGTTTTAGTATTTAAATGATTGTATTCATAAGGTAGCATGTATACACAGTCAGTGACACACACATGGAGGCAATAGCCGTTTGTGGAGTTAAACAGTAGCTTTTATCTTAAGAGTTGCAGCTTAATTTATTCTGCTTGGGTGGGGAGAATTAAGAGTTCTGAGAAATGAGTTCATTAGTTTGATGCTATTTAATTACTTTATTTTTTAATGAGCAATAACTGCTGTAAAATAAGTCTAGGAAACAAGCATTGATGATTATACCAAATGTGAAAAAAGTAACAAAGAATTTCGAAGGTCAAAAGACTATTATTTTCCAGAGGAAATGACAAGGACAAATGGATAGTAAAGATCATAGGTCCCTCCTTCCCACATTCAGCATCCTAAAATTACCTAGGAAGCCTCATTCTAAGGAGACAAAAGACATATATTGTTCGGCAAGGAGAGAAAATGCAGTATATTGGGAGCCTTTCCTTTCTTTACACTGTGATAAACTCCTTTTCCAAGATTTTCTGTCATACCATCTCCTGAGTCAGCCTCTAGAGCACAAATGAAGAGAAGCAGCTGTATTAGTGCTGTCGCCCTGAGAGGTGAATGGGCTGCCATTTTCAATATTGTTGCCACTAACTTATGTAGCTGAGTGCCAAGATCCATGGGCATTGTCATACAGTGATAGGATTATATACTGCCATGGAGAGACTCATAATGATGGTGCCTGGTAATCTCTTCAAGATTAGGTTTCTGTCAAGACAGTAATTCTTATAAAATTGGCCTGAAGAATTATAGTCCCCTAAGTTCTAGATAAGGTAATAATTAATTATAGTCAGTAGCGTATATAGAAAAGTGACAGCATTATTGCCGAATACACACAAAAAAGGGAACTTGTTTAATTAGGTGACAGGAGAAGAAATCATGTTTGGAATTTTAATGAGAACTACAATTGAAAACTTTTGGCCTTTGGTCACCTCAGGTAAAGGCAAACTTGAAGAGTGATTTTTAGAGATGAAAGCAGAAGAATTTAGTAATGAGGTAGAAGAGATTGAAAGGGGGAAAAATGACTCATATTTCTAAATGAGGTAGGCTGTATTCTTCTATTTTCATCTTTTTTCCTTCCTTCTTTATTTTGAGTCAGTAACAAAGACATCTTAATGATTGCACTGACTCTGTTAGTGCAAAACAGGCTAAGAATTATGTTTGGAGCTAGATTCCTTGATCATATTACTAGACAGTATAGAGGTATCAATGGTTTAGGTTATGCTGAAGTAATAAGCAGCTATCCTCCCTGCCCCCTATATATAATTTAATATAATGTTTTTTCCCTTTATTATTAGTGTAAGTCCACCATGGGTTTGGGTGAGCCTCCAAGCAAGTTTTCCTGCATACTCAGTGATCCAGGCTTTCACTTTTTTGGCTTCACTATCTGATGTGAGGCCAAGTGGGTACTTGAATTTGGAAGTGATGTATGCCACATCTGCTTATATTTCCTGATGGGTCACATGTCCACACCTAATATCTTGGAGGAGGGGAAGAACAACCTTTCTGTTACTGGGAGGAAGAGATGCAAATTGTGTATGAGGGAACAGTTTTAGTGCTCACACTGGGCATTTGAATCATCTTCCTTAAAAGAGATTATAACCCCAAGATCCTCCATTCATTTCCTCAAGTATCTATGTAGGATAGTTAGGAACTCTGGCTTCCCACGGGGTATAATGTAAACTACATATTTTCAAAAGTCTGGAATCAGAAAATGTTTAAAGTAAAATTGCAAGAACTCATCATAGAGATTCACTATCTTGCATATAGAAAAGTAGAGAATTATTATAATTTAAAGAACTATTTAAAATTAGTAGATCTACTATTATTCTTTTAGATACTGTATCAGTTTTACAAGTAAGGTTGTGCTAAAGCAACAACCCCCAAATTCTCAACAACTTAAGACAACAAAAGTTTATTTTTTTAACATTTTTTAATCTTTAATTTCTTTTAACAATGTTTTATAGTTTAAAGAGTTTAACTTTTCACTTCTTTTGTTAAATTTACTCCTAAGTTTTTCTTTTATTCTTTTGGATACATTCAAAACAAAAGTTTATTTTGAAGGTACGTAGTTATGAAAAAACCTAAGGATAGGTAGTTTTGGAGAAAAAAGACTGATAAAAGAAACTTGTAAAACATAAAGTTGTATACTGTTGTGGCTTCATTAAATTAATTTTGTTAAGCAGAGCTCTGGAGTGTCAGATGGTTCAACACAAGACCACAAGGGAATTGAAAGAGCGAATTACTCACAGGTCCTAGAAAGAGTACACTGCATGCCTCCAGGGGCCCCACAGGGAGGTCAAAGGACAATGAAGGCAGAGAGAGTGGTAGGACCTGGGGCATATGCCTTTGTTATGGTCTATGGGTAGAGTGTTTTGGGATTCCTGGGCTAATGCTGGACTGGTCAATTCAAAACCAAAAGAGTGGGGTTTTGGGAAGCTCTCTGGGCAGCACAAGGGAAAGACCCTGGGAGGCAGAGAGATTGTTTATCACCAGGGCTTTTGGGGAAGTAATACCAGAAATATACATTTACTCGTGACTCTGCAGGCTTTATTTAGGGCATACGATTGCACGAAGAGCTCGTGTGAGCTTAAGGCCCTGGAGGCTCTCTTGGCCACACAAAATGGTTGCTAAGGCAGCAGTACCATGGAGTAGCTTAGCTCAATTCTCAACACATGCTTAATTCTTCTCCTTCCCATTCTATTTAATGATTATAACAGTTTCTGTTTTTCTTGGCAAAAATAATTTGTAAATCAAATCCTTGATATAAAAGCTTAGGCATCCTAGATTCATGTTAGGATTATTTATGTGTTTAGTCAAATTCTAAGCCTTTATTTGCCAATTAACATTTTTTTCGTGTGTTCTTTCCTTTTAATAAGCACTAGTTTTTAAACACTGATCATTGCAGCATGAGTAGAAGTAGTTATTTTCTGAGAAAATGGATATGATGCAGGTATTGACTTTTGTTGCAGTGAACATAGAGATTTATTGACCTGGAAGATAAGGTCAATATTTGCCTGGAGGGACAATAAATCTAGATGTTCAACAAAATATAAAGTCAATATTTGTATTAATCCCTATGTTTTGAATACCTGTCCAAAATCTCTGGAAATTTCTTTATATAGTAGTGGAATTTCTCGATCCTTGAAAAGTGTGCAGTTGTAAATAGACCTTGAAAAGCTATCACAGAGTTTGAAACTGAGATCAAAATAAACCAGTGAAGATGTCAAAGGTAGAATGCATGAATTTTGTAGCAGTCTCTTTTGCAAAAGAGTTGGATTTTCTTTAACATGCGCAAGCTTTAAAAAATACGTTATTCATTAAAGTGTGCAATTTGTTTGTTAACAGCATTGCACTGAAGTACTTTTTAATAGATTCAAGGCATATATAACAGACCTAGAACTCTAAAGTGCATAAATAAAATGTTGCTTCTCCTAGATTCTGATTGACAACTTCTTTTGTCTTTTTAGACTTCTAGGACATTTCTTTGCAAATATATCACTGGCTTTTTAAGTACAGTACAGTATTCATAATGTTACTACATTATTTGTTCCCTTAGGCATAGCTGTTTTATTATTACAGACACATGATTGATTAGAGTGCTTCCTCCTTTGAGATACCTGTTACATAAAGACTGCGTAGTATTGATTTCAGAGACAAACTTTCTAGAAAGGACTGGCAATCATCAAAACAAAACTAGGTATCTTCCACAAAATACCCACCCTGTCATCTTTCTGGCAGGGGCTGGTCTACCTTCCAGATCACCTGGACTAACCATTGCACGGTTCCTTGAGTTTTTTCTGTCTTTAATCTTCCATGTTTAATTTACAGTGAATGTCTGAGCCCATGCACTTTATCCTCTCTCTCTGCCATTGAAATAGCCAAAACTTATTTTAATAGGAACAGAATAAAACCAGAATCTAGCATTAGAAACAAGGCAAGGAAACTCAAAATAACAGGGACTGAAGACAAAGTGAGGCCATGGACAATTAGTATGAGCAAATGTTGAGCTTGCAAATACTTTTGAAAAGTATACTGCTGCCATAGTCCATAAGGAATGAAATTTCTGTGAGAGCAGCACTGCTTGCTTACATCTGTCTTGGAGGATGTGCTGAGTGAAGTGAAGACACTGCTCCAAAAGGCCTCTGAGGTAGATGGACATGCTTGTTCAGAAAAGTCTATCCCAGCCAGCTTTCAGAAAAATAATTTAGTATAGCAGCTGGGCTCTGCTTCTTACTACTTGCCATGGCAACTGGACCTGTTATCTTGCAGATTACAGTTCTAAAACCCAAAAAACTTTCTTCTTAAATCTGAGTCTGATTGTTCTTTCAGATAATGTTCATGTTTTATCTTGACAAACCAAAGCAGACATACATTGATCACCCTCTGCTTGCAGTGAACTAAGAAAAAATTTTATACTTTTGAGACTCAAAAGATGAAACCAAAGTCAGGGTTCTAAATTATCACATCACAACATTTATGTAAGTAATGGAGAAAACTTACATCATCCCTAACTTATAAATGCTACTTGACAGGTATTTATTCTGTCTATGAAAGGGGAACTGTCTGATATCAGAAAATACTGCTTTTAGATGGAGAACAGGTTTCTGGATTTAAAACCTCACCTCTATCACCACTGCTCTGAAGTCTATAATTTATATGTGAGAGATTCAAAAACAAGTAACTTAGAACTGTTAAAGGTGAAAAGGCAAGCGAAAATTCCAGTTTAGTGCAATGAACAGGAAATATCAGTGGCAATATAACCTTCAGATAAAATGACATTCAAGGGCAAAAGCATTCAGTGAGGCAAAGATAACAGTGGTGATCAACCTAGATTTCACAATTCCACAATTATAATCGCTCATTTCCTCATAGCCTCCATTCTTTTGTCCCTTTTTCTTTCTCTCTTACTGGATTTAACTTCAAACCTGATTAAATACATCCACCTGCCTATTCCAGGCCTGAAAAGTTGCTGCAAGAAAAGCAACATAAAAACATTGTCTAATCTCATGTTCAATTAATAACTACAGACATCAAGGCAGGTCTTAACACTGCCACAGAATAAGCTACTTTGCTGTAGTCTGCTCCTTGTGTCCTATTCTCCCAAAGAACTCTTTTCATACCTTTTCCTTGCTTCTCATATCTTAATCACATCCTCCTTTCTCCTTACTCTCTGCTGATGGCCTCCCTTCTTATTTTGTTATGAACAGAGAAGCAATTAGAAGAGAATTTCTATCTCAACAAGTGTGGTGACTTTTCTGTCTGGTTCCATGTCCACATACTCTGCATGCTCTCCTGCTTTTGTGGAGTTACCATCTATGATCCTATGTAAAGTAGTGATCCCTCCAATTAAGCTTATCTGTAATTCTGGAGTTTAAAGGAGAAGACCAGTGGATAAATATACATGTGAGAGTTTTCAACATATAAATGGTACTTAAAAATAATATAGTGGTAGGAATATTTACATAGAGATTATAATATACCATGTTCTTTTCTAAGTGCTTTATGTATATTCACTCATTTAATACTGAAAACAGCTTTATGAGATAGGTATTATTATCATCATTTTGTAGTGATAAGCCTTGACATGAACATCAAGAGAAGGCAGTATAAAGAAAAGCTATCTGAAAATTGAGATCTGGTACACTCCACTATAGAGGTCAGGGAGGTCAACAGGAACATGCAAAAAAGATCGATGAGGGTAAGCCAGTGAGATTGAAAAATAGAGTGTATAGTCTGGAAGCCAAGTGAAAAAGTGTTTCAATGATGAATATTCTGTCATATACTAAGGACTGAAAATAGACCCTAGTAAATTGATGATAATTGGTGATATTGAAGAAAGCCATATTGGTGGAGTAAGGAAAGACAAATTGAAGTAGGTTCAAAACAGAACGGAAGGTGAGAAATTGGAGACAATGAATATTTTAGTCTGCTCAGGCTGCCGTAGTAAAATACCATAGACTAGGTGGCTTCATTAACAGAAATTTATTTTCTCACAGTTTTGGAGGTTATAAGTTAAGACCAAAGTTTGAACCAGTTCAGTTTCTGGTGAGAACTTTCATCTTGGCTTGTAGACAGTTACTTTCTTGCTATGTTCTCACATGGCCTTTCCTTGATGCATGTGCATGTGCATGGGAAGGAGGTGAAGAGAGGGAAAGAGCAAGATGTTTGGTATCTCTTCTTATAAGAACATCAGTTGCATTAGATCAGGACTCCACTCTTACGATCTCGCTTAACTTTAATTGCCTCCTAAATGCCCTATGCTCAAATACAGTTATATTGGGGTTTAGGGCTTCAAAATATGAACTTTTGGGGAGAGGGCATGATATAGTCTGTAGTAATGAGTATAGACAACTTTGTATCATGTTGACAACTCTATTATGTAGAGAATAAATTATAGAGGGTGAAAGTTTTAATGCAGGGATGAGGCTATTACATTTAGTCTAATTGTGGTATGGGGTCATGTAGTGGTATGGGGTTGGGTACTAGCACTGGAAATGGACTCTGGATTGATGGGGGATATATTTTGGAGAATGGGAAACACTTTTTCTTAAGGACTAAGTACAGTGTGGGGAGTGGTAGGTTATACTTTCAAAGATGGTCACATCATTTCCCATCATACATACTCTTTTGCAATGTGCTCTTGCCACTCCCCCATCAAGAACTGGTGTCCGGTCTGTACTGCTTTATATCTGGGTTTTCACTGTGACTGCTTCTATTTAGGGAACATGGGAGAACTGATGCTGTGAAAGCTCTAGGAATAGCCCTTAAATGGCCTGTCAACTTTGGCTTCCCACTTCTTGAAAGCCAGCTACTATATAAGACCATGATTCTGTGAGAAAGCAAGCTGCTGCATGAAGTAGCCTTGGAGGGTGAAAAATCACAGGATGAGATTGGTGGGGTGGGGGGCGGTGTTGTGGAAAGGAGGAGAGAGGCCAAACGGCACCAAGGCGTCAGACATGAAACTAAAGAAACCATTTTGGATTATTTAGTGCTGTCAAGTCTTCAGCTGACTCTAGTCCCAGCTGCTATCTGGCCATAATCACATAAAATACCTCAACTGCACCTTGCTCAGCTCTGCCTAGTCAATCTACAGAACACTGAGAAATAGTAAATTGTTTTGGGGTGGTTTTTCACACATTAGTAGATAACTGAAATGGGAGTGGGTGGTGGTAAAGGAATGTAAAATCCAAGAGAGTATCTATGTTTGGCCTTGAGTAACTGGGTGAATTGTGCTGGTGGCACCTGAGAAGGAAAAATTGTGAGAACAGATTTGAGAGTGAAAACCAAGAGTTATATTTTGACTACTTTAAGGTGGAAATCACTGTTACATATCTCTGTGGAGGTGTCAAGTATGTGGATGAAAGGGAGGAGTGGTAAACTACATCAAAATCTTCTGAAAGGTTGAATGAGAAAATAACAGTGCTCGTTGGATTGATCAGTATGGACATTATTGAACTTTGTGTAAGTTTCTTTCTCCCCATCCCTGCAATCTCTATACCAGTCAAGAGAATCTCAATATCTCATATCAAGAGCAGCTCTGACCATCTTCCATTCTCCACTCACTCTCACTACCTCTAAGCTATTTTTTTCCAAAAATCACTTTTATCATTTCACATTGGTGCTATAAAATCTGTCATTTTCATATAAGATAAATTTCTTCATTTTCATTAGTAGATAGCACCAAAATATGTTTATTCTATCTACCCACTTTATCTACTATATTAAAGGGATATATCTCTAGTCATGGTAGTACTCTCCTTTTTCTCTAACCAAATCCTACCTGTTCCTCTGTCTCAAGTGCCCATCTCTTCTTTTTCCCTATCCAGATCCTTTAATATCTAGGCAAAGGCCTTCTTCCATGGTGCTTTTTACATTTCTCTGGAGCAATGTTTTTAAACTATAGTTTGAGATGTATAGCGGGCCACGAAAACAATTTACTGTATCCTGCCTTCATTTAAAGACATCAAATAGAACAAGTAGAAAATGATAGGAAAGAAAATATAATTTAGTGATGATTAGCATTGCTTCATGAAATTTTTGTTTCTGGTTGTATGTGCTTGTGTGCTTTTGTGTGTATGTGAGTGTGTGTGTGTCTTTGAGCATGGGAATATGTGTGTTATGCATATATGATCAGAACATAAAATGTTTTTGTTGTGGGTCACATTAAAAATTTTAAAAGCCACTTACCTAGTGTATCTAATTCTCTTTATCTAATCTCCTATTGGTCTTTTAAAATCTAGTTCATTTTAATAGTTTATGCTGAATATTGAATTGTTATTTAATTATTTAAAGTATATATCTTCCTGGAGAATATTCACTCATCTGTCCATTTCTCACTGAAAAATATGCATTTACTGCCTGTTATGAGTCATTTTTGTGCTTTTCTCTGGGTCTGTAATGATACGTTTGATAGACCCTTCCTCATGAAGCATATATAGGGGAAGACATTAATAAAGCCATCAGACAAAGCCATCATTGATAAGATATAATGAAATTAGATGAGGAAAACATTAGGGGACTTTAGAGCATCTAACGGGGCAACTTGGGCTTACCTGGAAAAGCGATATTAGAACTGACATCTGAAAAATAATTACAACTTAGGTAGGCAGAAGAAGTGAGCTGGGAAAGAGTATTACAAGAAGAAGAAATATATTATTTAAGACCCTGAAGTAAAGAGAACAGCTAATTAGAGGAACTGAAAGAAGGGCCCTTTGGCTGGAGCAAAGTGAGCGAGGAAAGAAAGATTGACAGTGAAGCTAAAGAAGCAGACAGGGAGAAAATCATCCATAGTGTCCTCATAGGTTGTGTAGTTTTTCCCTTTATTCTAAAAGCAATGAGCAAATCTCTAAAGCAATTTAATCTGAGGAGTAACATGATTAATTCTGCATATTTGACAAGTATACTCTGTGGAGAATGGATGAGAGGGGAGAAAGAGTGGTCGTGGAGACCTAAGGTGGGAGGCTGAAGCTCTAGCGCATGCTAGAGATGATAATGAATTGGGTTGGGATGGCGATAGTGATAGTGGAGATGGAGAAAAGTTGATGGGTTGGAGGGATATTTAGGAAATAAAATTGACATGATTTAGTGGTTTATTGGAATGGAAGGTAAACGAGAGGGATGTGTCAAAGGATGATTCCCTAATTGTTGGCCTGAGGAGATTGGTGGACTAATTAGAAGAAATGAGCATGAGTACAATTTTGGGTATGTGGAATTTGGGATTGATTTGAGATATTTAAGTGTTAGTGGATGTTTGATACATGGGTTGATACTCAGGGAACAGTTTTGGGCTGGGGATAAAAATGTGGATCAGAACAACCAAAAAGGAAGAGTAGATTCAGAGCAAGCTTTGAAAAATTTAAACTTTTAAAGCCTAAGTTTAAGAAGATGATTTAGTAAAAGAAATCGAAAAGAGTGGATGAAAAAGAGGAGGAAATGTTCCCGTTGGGTTTAGCAACCTGGAGGTTATTGGTGGACTTAGAGTGGCTGATTTGAAAACATAGTGGCAGGGGAGACATTGACGGAGTTGGAAGAGTAAAGGGAACATGAGAGAGTAGAAACAGTAAATATGAACAACTGAGAAAGTTGGGATGTTCCTGCTGAAGATTAGGGAGCATGTACATTTTGTAGATGCTCAATAAATTCTTGTTGAATGAGAAACTGAACAACTATGTTTTTTTACACAATTTTCTTCAAATGATTAATGTAATGTTGGAAGAAGGAATTGACATTGAATTCTTACCACTTAGTAGGACTTTCATTTAATCCTTAGTCCATCCAGTAAGAGAGGTGATATTGTTCTTAAAAAAATCAGAGATGCAGAGAAGTTATACAGTTGTCCAAGTTCACACAGCTAAGAAGTGGCAGAGCTGGAATATCAATCTGTGTCTGTCTCACAGTCTGTTCTCTCTTAGAAAATGGCAACTTATTTGACCACAGAAATCTATTTTTCCATAGCGAGGGCAAGTCCTAGTAATATACTCTTTGGAGCTAGCTTTCTCTGGCCTAATAAACTATGTATGGAGGTCCACTTTAGATCAGAGATTCTCAACCATGGCTGAGCATTCATTCACCTGGAATGCTTTTCAAAAAGATGGATGCCTCAGTCCCACCTCAGAAATGTCTGAGAATGGTACTAGGGAATCAATATTTTTTAAAAGTGTCCCAGGTTATTCTAATGTGCCATCAGAATTGAGAAAAGATAGATTTTCACCAAATTACTAATTAATAAAAGCCTACAAGCCTAAATAATATGTTTATTCTGATGATATTTTACTAGCTTTGACTCTGAGTAAGTATAAATTTGGGGGAAGTAGTGGAACACACATGAACATATCTGGCAGTGACTGCTGAGAATCAGGATGACACCAAAGGCCTCATAAATCTTGGTGTCTCCTCTGTGGATCGTTTTGATTCAGTAGAAGCATGTCTTCTGGCCCTATTGATATGTTGCGTATTCAAGACCTGCTGATAGAGCTGCTTACTTGAAGTAAGGAGAAAAGACCCAGTCCTAACAGAAATGGAGGATACTAAGTTGAGCACCTACTGCCCTCCCCCCCCTTATTCCCATTAGTGTGCATGAACTCTTGGAGGGGCAAGATTGTGGGCATTCCTTCTGGACAGAGATGTTCATTTCTTCTGATTGCCTGAAGGATGACAAAAGTTGTCAGTAAAATACTCCTGTGGTGTTTAACCTGACAATTTATGTATTTGTATTTTCCTAATAGTTAGACAAAAGTAAAAGTAACCTAAAATAAACTTCAATACCAAGACACAAAATATTTTCAATCTTAGTTCAGACTTCATTTACCATGAAGGAAAAATTCTCATTGGGTTACACAGGTGAGATTAAAGATTTTCCATTTTCAGTTGCCATTCTCTCTCACACTGCTGTGCACTGCAGTGGGTGCTTTGGGACTAGAAGCTACAAAGTTTTACACTTTTCAAAAGATGAAATATATCTGACATCATAACACAGCAACCATTGTTAAAAATGGTAACTTAAATAAATTGTCATCATTCTTCCTCACAATTTCAGTAGATGTGGATTGTAACCCGTGGTGAGCTTGGTAAGAAGAGGGTGCATACATAATCCACTTTTAATAGCACATATGTCTTTGATTTCCTTCTCCTTATCGTTAGAATCTTAATATACTGTGCATGTACATTTTGAAGTAGCTGCTACTCTATTGTCAAGAGAATTTTTTCTGTTCTCAGGGACCAACCAAAAATAGTGCTCATTTCTTTTCTTTCTTTCTTTCTTTCTTTAATTATATATTGGTTTCCATCTCTTGTAAATCATGGGCTAAATGAATCCTGTACTTGGAAGTGGGAAGGTTCAGAAAAGTCTCATTTATATGTTTGCGCAAACTTTAAATTTTTAGTCCTACCACTAGACTTTAAAAGGTTTAATGCATATGAAAAAAAAAGCATTTTGCCTTAAAATTAATTACCTTAGATAGGTGAAACCTTAGATAGGTGAAACCATATAAATAAAGGACAGTTGTAGAGAAATGCAAATTTGTTTAATATCTGAAAATATAATGATCCCCAACAAATCCATAAGAAAAAGTTAAAATCCTCTAAAAACCGAACAATGGATCTAATCATAATCATGGGATTTAGTAGTATTGAAGGAATAGTACATTAAAACAAAGTTAAAAGTAAATTAAAATGTAGCTGTCATTTTATACCCACAAAGTTGACAAAAATTTAAGAGACTGGCAAGTAAGGATGTGGAAAAATGGAAATTCTCATCATTACTGATGGTGTTGTAAATGTTACAGTCACTTTGGAGAGGAATTTAGCATTGCCTGGAGAAGATGAGGTTTGAAGTATGACTATGCAAGTCATCATCTTTGACCCACAGATTTCATTCAGGAGCAAATCTCCTAGAGAAACTTTGGCATATCACACAAATAGATATCTGTTAGGAGCTTTGCTGCAGCTTTGCTTTTCATCATTTAAAATTGGAAACAACCAAAATGCTCATCAACAGAGAATGGGTAAATACGTGGTGGTATATTTTCAGTGAAATACTACACAGAAGTTAAGAATATTTGAATTATAGCTACATGTATCACTAAGGATAAATGCCTACATGTTTTGAATAAAAATGCAAATTACAGATATGTGCAGTATTATTTATATAAGCTTTAAAAACTGGAAAGCAAAACTGCATATTATCTATGGGTAGATGTATATGTATAGAAAGATAAAATTAATGTGTCTTGGGAAGGTTATGCCCTTACTTTAGGGATAGATACTTCTGAGGAAAGGTGAGGAAAAAGATTTGGGAGGAAGTGGGAAGGTAGGCTTTGATATTCTAGTAATTTTTATTTTTTACAAGAAATATTCTGGAAAAATATGGAGAGTTGCTAAATATTTTAAAATGTGGTTGATGGGCAAAAGCAATTTCATTGTTCTTTATGACTTTTTATATGGTTAAAATATTTCATAATGTGTTTCATAAGAGAAAAAGCCTTATATATTACTCCAAAGGAAAATGATTTTAAGACACTACAAAATTTTCAAGTAAATGTGATATTATATCTTTCATTCATTTTAATTATTAATGGAAAGTTAACCTTAAAACTACTAAAATAACTACAAAGCAGTAATTTTTAAAAATCAGCCTGCAATAGTAGAAAGGTGAGAAAAATCTTCATTATAAATGTGCCTTTTAGCTTTTGGAAAAGTTTCATCTGTGATACCTGCTGCCCTTACTGAATTTTGCATGGTAAGCAAAATAATAAAAATGAAATCTTCAGTGTTCTGAACATATGGAAGTGAGGGTTAAATAAAGTACCATCCATCTTGTTGGCAATGATATATAATATTCTTTTTGTTATTTAATTGATTTATCTATTTGATTCTATTTTCTTTGTATTCTTTGAATAGTCTCTTTCCACACCGCTAATATACTTTCTTTTCCTTTCATACTTTCTTAGAATGTTGTAATTTAAAAAGTATGCAACTAAACCTCTTCCCTTTTTTAACTTTTCATTTTTATGTTTACAACATTCGTTTATGACAGTATAGTTTAACACTAAATCTATGTCATATATATCCAAACATTGTATATAATTTAACATTATTTCATGTTGATTTTAGAATATATGTTTTGTTTCCTCCTAAATGATACGGAATTGCATTACTGTGCCATAAAACAAGAAAATTACACTGTGCCCATTTTTAGATGTTTGGAAGCAAACTGAAAGGGAATGTATGTTAAGAATGAAAAGCACAAACCTTATAAAAGAGAAATTGTAGAAATTACTAGCAAAACAGGAAGAACTTCAATTAATTTTGAAACAATTTTTTGTTAATATAGTTTCAGTTAATGAAAACAACACAGAGTGGAAAACATATATTTCATGGATAAATATTACTTTTCTTAAATATGGGGAAAAGTATAATAGCCGTGTGGAGTGTTTACTCTATGCCAGACACAGTGCTTTACAAGTACCAGATGTTTATTTAATCTTCTCCAAAACCCTTTGAATTAGGTATTGCTGTTATTCCCATTTTACTGTTCCAAAACAGGCATAGTTGATCTCATTAATTTTACCCAGTTTGAAGAGCTAGACAGTAGTAGAAATAGGACTTGGGCTTGGCAATTTGTTTTGAATCCACATTTTACCTTATATTAAGGAAAATGGTGGTAAGCAGTTCCATTTTCCTTGCTGTAAGCTGATTTGTCTTCATTGAATTGTCTCCTGCACACGGTGAAATAGAAACATTCTGACTGATCAATATTTCTGATTTGATCTTCTTCATTTCCTTGCTGCTGGAAGTATTGCTCTTGTAAAACCTCAGTCAGGTTCTTATATTTTATATTTCAACAGCAAGTATCTGATTTTCACAAGAAATACACAATAACCATTTAATCACTGGTAAATTCAAAACATGAAATATTAATTCTTGGTTCCAATTTGTTGAAATATAAATATTCAGCTTATTCTCTGTTTCAGAGAGTTGAAAAATAGTAAACGCTCTTTGCCAAAAATGGATACTACAGGGGCCTGATAGAGTCCTACAGATGTTTCACAACTATTATAGGCATAGTTCTGAGCCCTCTCCCTTCCACAATAATCTGCAAAGAGCTGACTTTTTGTCTTTAAGACTGAATGCATGGCCATACATTGTATGATGGATTTCCTACTGTTTGTTTATTTTTCCTGTTGCTCTGATAATTGTGTATAGGACATCTATCTGTTCATTTATTCAGACATTGAACAACTATTTATTGATCACCTACTATGTACCAGTCACAGTTGTGATAACTGGCGAATATAAACTGGGGATTCTGTGATGAACAAGGGTGGATATGGGAAAATGTATTATCTCCTACATCTCCTCCATTCTTACCTACTTCTCCAGTGGAAATTAGCTCAATTAAGATACAAATTTTAGGTAATCCTTTAACAGCAAATGGTGGCTTTTTCCTGAATGTTGTAATTCTTGGAATACCTATGGCAAGAGATCTCCTTGAAAGATAATGTTAGAAACCTCCTTCTTGACCATTTTTTATGTGGGTTGCCATGATGCTGAGAGAGTAACAAAGTATAAAAAGAAATTAAGGAAAGAATTTTTACTATTTGGCTTCTAAAAAAATTTTGAGGACAAGGTGGCATAAACCAATTTTCCCTGCTCTTCCTCACTAAGAACAAGTATAAACCCTGGTAATAACACAAGAGACAACCAAAGGGAACTCCGAAAGGTTGTAGGAAAAGGACGAGCTGGTTTGGGACACTCAGGACTGGAGAAACAACACAGTAGCAGGACATCTAACATCATTGCCCCACTGAACAGAAGTATGCTACTCAGACCTGGCATTTCTTGACCCCCAAACTCATAATAGAAGTAAAAACAATGAAAATATGCTCAATAAAAGAGAAAATTATATGTAGACTGAAAGCTGTATTTTCAGCTCATTTATTTTACAAAATATTTTAAGATGTGCACACTGTATATTTTATAGCACAGAGCAAATTATATATATTTTGTTGAACAACTCTGTATTCTCACTGCATATTAAGGAATAAGCTGATAGTATGGACATTTACCAGTGATTCTGCTTTATGGGAGAATCTAAGGTACAAAAAGGAAACCTACATGGAATATCATCTTCAATTTGAGTGTAAGCTTTAGGAAAGCTACCATTTCTCTCATATATATATTTTCAGGCTAGTCTATTTTGATACAATAAGCTTCTGTTATATTTATTTTCAATAATATTCCATTTTTTACTGAAAATTTCAAACTTTAAATATCATTGTGGTTGATTTTAAGCTAAATCTTAAAAAATTTATTACTTATATTACTGTGCTCATCACACATATATTTATACTTTGCCTGTTTCTAATGTATGGATTCTAATGAGACGTGAAGTTTATGTAAATTTTGTCTCATGTTTAATTTTTATCAGAGCCATAGGGGTGCTTTAAAGATTTTGAAAGCATCTTTTTGCATTCTTAACTAACATTTTTGGCATTGCTTACCTTCCCTGATGTCTTAATATATAATTTCTAGAAGTAAATTTGTTATTGAAATTTATTAACCCCATTATTTGATTAAAAAACTAGAAACATGAATTCAAAGTTCAGTTAAAATTCTTAAAGATAACAGAGAAGTGATTCTCAGAGGAAACCTTAGGAGCATGGGTTTTTCTGACAATTTTTAGTAATTCCTCTTGGTGTTTGAATGCCTTTATTTGAAATTCATTTTTAAAGGAATCAAATTAGTGTAGAAAAAGGTGAAATGCCAAGGGGATTTTTTTGTGCATCGTTATTATCAAAGTACAAGAAGAATGTGGACACATTCAAATTGAACTTAAAGCATGTTCTTAGATTGTTTGCTCTCTGCTAATCCATGCACAGTTAAGCAACATGAGGTGGGATAGGTGGCAGAGAGCGTGGACCTTTCTCATCTTTTGCCTTGGTGCCCCAGTTCCTCGAGTTCCCTCCTTTAATTGGGTTAATGTTAAGTTAAAAGGAAAATTGGTCTCTGAGGTAATACCATCTGTAACAACTGATTCAGGGATCTTTTTGTAGTCCTGAAAAGCTTTTAAAAGGTGTTGGTTGTGGCCTGTCTTGGAAAATGTTAACTTGTGTATATGGAAGAATCTCACTCTAACCTGAGATTTGTCCCTAAATCAAATTCTGTCTTGAAAGAACTTGAAAGGATTGCTGAGAGAGGAACGAAGCAGGCAAGTGACTTTCTGCTTTATTATTCCCATGCTTTAAACAGGATTTTTCCATCTTCTTTTTAGAAGGGCATTCCTCAGTAAACAGAGCATGCTGAGCATAATTTACCCTTTTCTTGATGACTCAGGCTCATCATAATGAACACTGGTTAGTACACTCAACTGTATTAGAAAGATGCCCCTAAGAGCTATTAAGATATGTAGTACTGTTTGTCCCAACTAAACTAACTGCTCCCAGATGACCTAAATGTTCCAGACTGCAGGAGCTCCTTAGTACAGTGTATGCTAAATAGAAAATATGTTTTTGTGGACTGCAGGGAGATATGTGTGCTGTGGGGCTAGATCTGAACATGATACTGTTATGCTTGCCTCTGTTCTTTGAAGTAAAGACCCTCCCCAAATTTTACCTGCTGCGTGGAGCTCTGTGTTACCATTCCAAATTTATTAGGCTAGGCATAAATGACCATTGCCATGAGTAATATGATAATTGGGTTTGAAGGCCAAATTTAATAATATATCCAGGGGACAGGATCACTAAGATGAAGGACCTAGTGCTCTCAGCTTAAAGAGCATTCCACAGTGAGTCTCTGTCCCCCAAATCATAATCTCACCTGGAAATTTAGTTCTTCATTGTGACATATTGTCTTGAAAAAATAGTTATCAAAAATCCTCTTTAAAAATGCAAACATCAAATGAAGGGTTAAAAGTCTGTCATTTATTATTATGAAGTAGATTAATTGAATTATTTTCATACTGATGTCTTCTTAAGTCCAAAGTATATAAAGAGACTAGGATTTTTGATGGATGGCACAGATCAGAGGAAGAGAGAGGTCATTCTGAAGGTTCAAATATTTTGGGAAGGGGGTAGTTTTAGTAGAGGCATCTCCGTGGAAGACTTTGGACTTCCATTAAAAGGTGACAGGAGGACATTGGCACTTGAGAAGCAAAGATGAGTAGAAACATAGGAAGGTGAAAGCAAGAAAAAAAAAGGCAAAACCTCAGTGCAGTCTTTTTTTTAAATTTATAAAATAAAGACATATTTCAGCATATACAATTTTTTGTACGAAGTATATGCACATTGCTATTGAATAAAATAGGCCATATTTGAATGCATGAAAAGAGTTCTTTGAAGGATCTCCACATTTAATTTTTTATAATTCAATAATTATTTTCTAATTAATGAAGTTTTCTTTGGAATACCAGTGTAGCTATTTTTTTCAAATGTATGGTACTTTTATACAGATCCTATCTCACAAACGTTATATATACTTTATTAAAGTGGTCAAGATGTTCTAACTTTCAAATTGGTTATTATTATAAACTTTTCTGATTATTCTTTAATGTTTCTAATGCATCTGTGCCATTAGTTAGAAATGAGTATCTTGGTTTTATGCTGAATTTTAAAAATGTTGAAAAAAGATAATTAAAACAATGTTTAATGTCCTGAATGAAAATAATAACAAAAACAACAGATTATTGAGAACATAGTTCAACAAAATCTTACTTTTGTGTACTGGTTTATAGTTTTGAATGTGAATTTACAAAGTATGTCTTTTGCTTTTCATAAAACCTTGGGAGGTGAGAAAGGAAAACCTTATTTCTCCCATTTTATAGGAAAAGGTAACTGAGGCCAAGAAAATCAAGTTTTTGTTAAAGGTGACAGAAGTAGTGCATTCCAAATTTAGAACTATAATTTAATTCTTAGTTTTAGAAAACTGATCTTGTTATTGGAGATGAATCAAAAGACTTGGCCTCTGGATACTTATATCTGTACCCTAGTGCATGCTACTACTCGTACATAAAGCCAGTAACACTAGTGCATAGTTTGTAAAGCTTTAAATGTGAGGAAAAAAGTTTAAATACAAAAATGTGAAATGTAAGAAAAGGCGGGAGGAATATTACTCATCCATTGTTAAAAATACAAACTGATTGTTACTATTCTAAGTTTGCTAATTACTCTAAATATTTTAGATAGCTTTACATTTGACACATCTATTAACAGAAATAAAATCATTCTTTTTATTTTTCATGGAAAAAGTAATTATTCTGTTCACATGCTATTTATGTTGCTTCTTTTAAATCTGTTTCTAGCTCAATGCCTAGAAACAGTGGTGTTAACTGTCATTGTGATGCTAGTAAAGAGATTGGTCCATTGATACTCATTCCAGGGGTCTATTTATTACTCATTCATAATCCACATTGATAATATATATTCTTCAAAGAATTGTACAGTCAGACTTTCAGTGCTTTTGGCATAACTAAACCCTCCCCCAAAACTTGAAAATTGATTTAAAACTAAATGTTAATATATGTTGTCTACAAGAGACCACAGCAAAAGACCAAAGTAACTTAATATGGCTAAAAGTAATAGGATGCATAATGATCTGACAAACAAATATAAATAGAAACCAAAGATTGTAGACAGAAAATTCAAGCAAAAATAGTTACAAAGGGCAAGGTTTGTCATTTTTGTATGAAGTGTTAATTAGGTTAGCCCTTTTATACTTTTAAGGAAGAGATTTTCATGCAGTATACAATTGTTCTAGAATAGGAGTTGGCAAACTATGGCTTGTGGGCTGACTACTTGTATTTGTAAATAATATTTCATTGTAACGCAGTCATACCTATTTATTTATTTACTGTCTATGACTTCTTTAGCTCTCCAGTGACACAGTAGAGTAGTGTGACAGAAAACAGGACCCATAGTCCTAAAATATTTACTTTCTGGCTCTTTAAGGAAAAGAGCATAGAGGACTAAGGGACTTTTTGTATTAAGAAGTTACATATCTGATAAGGAAATCTGGTCAAAGTAACATTTAAAAGGTATAGACCATAGTGGACATTAATCATTCATGGCTGGCCAACATCTTTGCATTTATTTTTATTTTTCTGTTTGTTTCTCACAAGGGTAGAATCTAAAGTCTTACTTTCAGCTACTGAATCCATTCTACCAATCCAGTTAGACTGATGTGAGAGCTGAATGTGAAAGAATTTTCGTTTGCAACTAAGGACACTATTTGATAAATAAAGCAATCATGCTTATGAATATAAAGGGAAAATTCTAAAGCAAATATGATTCAGCATATTATTAATGAATAATTACAGTTTGATCAAGTATTCCAGGAATCAAGTATGGTAAGATCAAATGTCTCCAAAAATCCAAATATATTTTAATATCAATACAAACAAAAGAAGGACATGGCTTCAATATGATAAAGAATATACCTCAAGGTGGGGGAGATCTACTTTATAGTGAAACTCTGGAGGCATCTCTACCATAATCACTAACGATATAAGAATTAACATTATTCTTACACTTTAATAAACTAATATGAGAATAAAATAACAGGTACATACGTTGGAAAGGAAGGACTGAAGTATCAAAGCTGGTAATGATATGTTTCCAAGGAAAAATCAACTGAGATACCAATAGAACAGTTAAAAAGTTTAATAAAGCAGGAGGTCAAAATGCAAAAATTTTTTTAAATTATATTTTCTATGTATCAGTATATCAGTGAGAATTCTATCAGGAAAATAGACCAGCTACAATTATGGGGAGACAGTATTTAATTTAGGAATTAGGGTTTACATAATCTGGGAGAAGATGGAAGAGGATGAGGTGGGTGAGGGTGAGAGATCAGAGGAACAGCAACTAATCCCAAACCACTTCAGCACTAGCATGGAGGGGTTAGTGAGAGCTTAGGGAAAATCTGAGAAGTTGTGTGTGACTGGACACCAAAGTGGATCGGCCAAAGGGAAACTTTTAGAGAGGTCTAGAAACTGCTGCCTGCATAGAAGTTGTTGCCTCTTTAAAACCATCTGTCTCTGGAGGAACTGCTGCTTCTTCGTGGGATCTGTCCTCTCTCTGTGGGCTTGTGTCGGGTGGCAAGCATGGGTGGTTGGCCAGGCAAGCAGCTGGAAAGATGAGTAGGGAAGAGAGCACAGACAAACTATGCCTTTTAGTGAGCAGTCATCACTGGATCTTTCAACCGTGATCCATCTGCAAATAAAGGCCAGTGCTTCAGTTCAGCTTTCAAATCTCATGCATGACCTTGTCTTTAGAAAATTTTACTTAGAATAATATAAGGAAGAGGTTTCGGGAATGAATTTCCCAGTCTTATTTTGAAGCAATAATGCCAGTTTGACAACAAACAATCCAGTACAATCAGCAATAACACCACGGAAAGTATAATGAAACAAATTTTTCTTCCTGTGAAGAGAATTGCGTGTCCACATGACTTTACTGATGATTGATATCAAATACATTTAAATCATGTAAGAGCCATATCATAAAAACTTTCAGCCAATAGAGAAGGAACGAATAATTCCCAAATTTTTTATGAGTCATCATTCTGGTACCCATACCAGACTTAGATATTACAGGGAAGACGGGGACGCCTATGATCCAACATCTATCATGAACATAGGCACAAAAATCTTTAGCATATTAGCAAATTCAACCCAGTACTATATAAAAAGGATAATACATTATGTTCATGTAATGTTTTTTTCCAGGAGAGCAAGACTGGTCTAATATTCACAAATCAAGCAAAGTAGTTCACCATATTAACATAGAACATTTCTGTGATCATCTTGATAAATTCAGAAAAACATTTCTCAAAATTCAACAGCCATTTATATGAAAAAGAAAACCTCACAGAAATGTAGATCAATGGAACAGGATAGAAAGCCCAGAGATAAACCCATGCACATATGGCCACCTTATCTTTATAAAGGAGGCAAGAATATACAGTTGAGAAAAGACAGCCTCTTCAATAAGTGGTGCTGGGAAAACTGGACAGCTACATGTAAAAAAATGAAATTAGAACACTCCCTAACACCATACACAAAAATAAACTCAAAATGGATTAAAGACCTAAATGTAAAGCCAGACACCATCAAACTCTTAGAGGAAAACATAGGCAGAACACTCTATGACATAAGTCACAGCAAGATCCTTTTTGACCCACCTCCTAGAGAAATGGAAATACAAACAAAAATAAACAAATGGGACCTAATGAGACTTAAAAGCTTTTGCACAGCAAAGGAAACCATAAACAAGACCAAAAGACAACCCTCAGAATGGGAGAAAATATTTGCAAATGAAGCAACTGACAAAGGATTAATCTCCAAAACATATAAGCAACTCATGCAGCTCAAGATCAAAAAAACAAACAACCCAATCCAAAAATGGGCAGAAGACCTAAATAGACATTTCTCCAAAGAAGATATACAGATTGCCCACAAACACATGAAAGAATGCTCAGCATCATTAATCATTAGAGAAATGCAAATCAAAACTACAATGAGATATCATCTCACACCAGTCA
This sequence comes from Orcinus orca, assembly GCF_937001465.1. Lineage (NCBI taxonomy): Eukaryota > Metazoa > Chordata > Mammalia > Artiodactyla > Delphinidae > Orcinus > Orcinus orca. Next base: position 71,056,805 of record NC_064565.1, read on the forward strand.
GAATGGCCATCATCAAAAAATCTAGAAACAATAAATGCTGGAGAGGATGTGGAGAAAAGGGAACACACTTGCACTGCTGGTGGGAATGTAAATTGATACAGCCACTATGGAGAACAGTATGGAGGTTCCTTAAAAAACTACCAATAGAACTACCATACGACCCAGCAATCCCACTACTGGGCATATACCCTGAGAAAACCATAATTCAAAAAGAGTCATGTACCAAAATGTTCATTGCAGCTCTATTTACAATAGCCAGGAGATGGAAGCAACCTAAGTGTCCACCATCAGATGAATGGATAAAGAAGATGTGACACATATATACAATGGAATATTACTCAGCCATAAAAAGAAACAAAATTGAGTTATTTGTAGTGAGGTGGATGGACCTAGAGTCTGTCATACAGTGTGAAGTAAGTCAGAAAGAGAAAAACAAATACCATATGCTGACACATATATATGGAATCTAAGAAAAAACAGTCATGAAGAACCTACGGATAAGACGGGAATAAAGACACAGAACTACTAGAGAATGGACTTGAGGATAGAGGGAGGGGGAAGGGTAAACTGTGACAAAGTGAGAGAGTGGCATGGACATATATACACTACCAAACGTAAAATAGCTAGTGGGAAGCAGCTGCATGGCACAGGGAGATCAGCTCGGTGCTTTGTGACCGCCTGGAGGGGTGGGATCGGGAGGGTGGGAGGGAGGGAGACGCAAGAGGGAAGAGATATGGGAACATATGTATATGTATAACTGATTCACTTTGTTATAAAGCAGAAACTAACACACCATTGTAAAGCAATTATACTCCAATAAAGGTGTTAAAAAAAGAAAAAACTCAGCAAAATAGGAATAGTAGAGAACTTTCTCAACCTGATTAAAAACATTTACATAAAACTCTTTATTTACTTCCTCCTGTAGGATGATGAATACCATGCTTCACTACTTTTATTCAGCATTGTACTAAAATTCTAGTTGGTGTAAAAAGGTAAGAAGAAATGAGAGGTATACAAATTAGAAAGGAAAAAGAACTGTCTTTATTCATAGGTGGCATAGTTATATATATAGAAAGTTCTAAAGAATCTATAAAATTATTAGAATGAATAAATTAGCAAGATTTCAGGCTATGAGATCATTATAAAAAGCCAATTTCTCTATACCCAGCAATCACACTTGAAAATTAGATAAAATACCATTTACATAAGCATCACAAATACTTAGAATTAAATTTCATAAAGTACTTGTAAGACCTATACACTAAAAATTAAAAAGCATTGATGAAAGAAATTTTAAAAGACCCAAGTAAGTGGAGAGGGACAGTATTTTCATGGATTAGACGATTCATTATTGCTCAGCTGTTACAGTCTCCAAATTGATATAAGACTTAATCCCATTCAAGATCTCAGCAAGCTTTTTGTAGAAATTGCCAAGCTGGTAATAAAATATATGGCAATGGTAAGGGCCTTAATAAGGGCCGAGTAATTTTGGGAAAACAATCAGATTGGAGGACTTACACTACCTACTTAAAAATTTACTGTAAAGCTACAATAATAATGTTGCATTCTCATGAAGACAGACTTACAAATAGTTCAGGGAAACAGGACAGATTTTAAAAAGTATATACATTTAGTTAATTGATTTTTGATAATGGCACTGAAGCAGTTCGGTGGGGGAACCGAAAGTCTTTTCAAAAAGCTGTCCTGGAAAAACTGATCAGGTGAGGGGGGGAAAATAACTTGACCTCTGTCTCAAGTCATAAACTGTATTTATTAAAGATGAGTCATAGACCTACATATAAAAGCTAATATAAACTTTCTAAAAGTATAGGGTTATATCTTCCTAACCTTGGAGTGGTCAAAGGGTTCTTGGGATACACACGCGTGTAAACTATTAAACACAAAAGAAAAAACTTAATAAATTAGATTTCATGATAAGTAAAAACTTCTGCTCATCAAAAGACACACTTAAGAACATAAGCCCACCATAAATTGGAAGAATTGAATAGGGGAGCCACAGACTTGTAGTCTAGACTCTCATACATTGCTAACGGGGGTGTTACAATTGTAGAATTTTTTTTCAAAACTATTTTGTCAAATGCTTTTAAAAGCAACTTTTAAACACTATTTTAAAATATGTTTTCTCTGTAACCCAGAGTACAGTCAGAAGAAACTACACAGTAATTTGAAGAGGGAAAACTTAATGGAATTAATGGGCTTGGAGTAATGGGGTTTGGCTAGTGAGAGGTAAAGAAAATTTTCAAGAGTACAAGAATAGTAGATATATGGAACAGCTATTACCCCTAAGGCTGAGGTAACACCAAAGAATCCCTGTTCCCTCCCACATCCCAGGCTGAGAACCCTGCTTCCTTGGGGAGCACAACTGTGGCTCACAGGATGGCTGTGAAGCTTGCTGAGGTACTGTGCCAGGGGAAATCACGGGAAATATGCCCTTTGGAGTGCCAGGAGAAGCCTTCCCCAGAGAGGTTCTGTGTTTTGGAAGTTTGCTGGGAAGACTTTCAAGAGTGTGGTAGGGGAAGCTGCCCACAGGAAGATGCTATGTTTCATTGCCACTGAGTACTGCAGAAGCCACGTGCTCTGTAGGTGCCAGAGGACAGGTGCTCGTTGGAACCATGAAGAGAAATTTTTCTTCAGTATCCTCTACTGACAAACTTAACTTGGTGCCGGCTGTCAAAGGACCACATATTTACAGGCTCCCACTATGTTGCTGCAGACTTGGAAATGACGGACAGGTTTGGAGCTGAGTGGCAACAAATTGATAACTGACACAACAGCCAGTTTACTCCTAGGTATTGAAGAGAAATTTTAAAAAATGACTTTACGAAGATGATTTATAGAAGAATGTTTGTATCAACTTCATTCTGAATACTCCCAGGTTGGAAATGTCATACAGTGGAAAACTACACAGAAATAAAAGGGAATAAAATTCTGATACTCAACATGGATAAATCTTAAAAATATTATGCTGAATTGAAGTGATCAGAGATAAAGTATACAGAGTATATGATAAAAATTTCAAGTATAGGAGAGGCAAAATTTATCTATGGTGCACAGTTGGTGAAATGGATTTCCCATTTATTGAGGTGGGAAACACTGAAGAACAGAATTTGAGGACAAAATCAAGAAATACAGATAAAAATATGACATCTGGGTAAGAAAGTGTTTTCTAAGCAAGGAGGTTGTGGAAGAAATTATGGAGGAAAACATTGGTAGGATTTTACTACATTTCTGAATTATTTTAGGAAAACACATTTCTTTGAATTTTGTTGGATCAAAAATAGTAGACACATATTTTGAGAACTCTTCCTTGCTGTGGTCTTTCTTTAGGAATTATGTATGTGCTGGGGAGAGTGTGAGCATGCACATGCGCATATTTTTCTTATATATCAAAAAATTTTTCTTATACGTCAAAAAATTGTAGTAAAGATCACGTTCCACTTATGACATAGTGAATTTAACAGATGTTTTATTACTTAATGAAAGCATTTAACCATCTTTCCAAAAGCATAATTCTTTTGCATAGTAACTTGATATTTGGTGAAAAGCACAAATAATTATTATTGTAATGAGAGCTTTTCTTCAGCTGTCCTTGTAGAAGTGGTGAGGTATTCCTATGAATTTACCCATCTGAAATATGCCAGCCCAGTACAGAGCCTTAAACAGAGATCTTTTCTCTGAAGTGGTTTCTTGTTTAATGATCTGTAAATGAAACTGTTATTGCTTCTTTGCCTCTCATTTATGAGCACCATTATTTCTCACAGTGGGTTGTCTTTGTCAGACAATAAAGGTAGAAGAAGTTTTTAAGTTTGTCAGGGGATTTATTGATATAAATGAGAGAGAAGTTCAGTCAAAATTAATGACAGTGGTTTTCCATGTAGGAAAAGGAGAACAAGTTTTTAAAATGACAGCTCTTTTTAAGATATATGATTCTGCCTTAGAACAATATATTCCTTCTGTTACTGTACGCTGGGTTTCAAGTTTTCACATTCATTTACTGCAGTTTTTTGCTATGTGTAAGACAGGTAATAAGATTTTGACTACATAAACAAGCAAAGGCCATCTATCTTGAAATACAGCATTTAAAGAATTTTGTAGGTACAGTTCTATGATCATCAAAACATAGTATTTGGATTAAAAAAATCTTTTATTCATTATCAAAATGAACCATGGTGGAAGGCATGGGCATGATAAAACAAGTGATTATCAGAAACCAATTAGGTTTGTATTGTTCATAGTAATTTTAGCAAATATTCAATTTGAAGGCTTATTGCTCCCTTGTCTCTCATCAGCAGAAAAGAAGCAAATTGAATCTGCAGAAAACATAAGTTTATTTGATACCTCAAATTTTAAAAAGCCCCTTTGGAGTAATTAGGTGATAATAACCAAGTTTCTCTAATTGGAGAAAAATCGCCACTTATATAGCTAATTAGCCTGAGAAATATTGTTGATGTTTGAGTTGAAGCGGGAAATATTGACTGGAAGAACCATGTACCTGCTAACACAGAAATACTATAATCCCTGGCATTTTAAATAAGTCTGTGACCTACATTCATATTTCTTTTCATTGTGACTCATGTGATCAAACACTAAGCTATTGATTTTTATCTATGTTCTTCATTTTCCTTGTTTATAGAAAAACTTTATGATCCAGACTTTATAACTGATGGCATTATAGCTTCTAATGCTTTAATAGCTTTCAAAACAAGAAAGAGAGGAATAAAAGTAGAGTAAAATGCATTGTTGGTTGAAATACCACCTTGGAAAATGGAGTTTGATTTATTTCAAGGATAGTTTTAGTAAGAGTAAGGGAAAGTACGCTTAAGAGCTAAAACTATTTTAATGACTCTTTAGCAACTCCTGTTTTTTTTTTTTGTGGGGGGGGCGGTTATCAGGAAGTGATTGCATGCTGAGAATTTTGATGGCTGATCATGCTATGGCAAACTTTGCAAATCTGAGGGCCTAGAATTTACCTTTTTCCTTAGCTGCTGCAGTTGCTGTCTCTTGCTTAGCGTCCACTCTGTGTTTCTTATCGGTATTGACAAATGTGCTTATGAGACAAACAGTGTTAAGAGTACAGCTTATGTGACCCACACAAAAAAACTAATATATCTTTACTTTCATGCTGTGTGATTACTGACTTACCTTTCCAAGATAATTAACTTCAGGAAAAGGTAAATATCAATGTGCCATTTGTTTTGAATTTTTGTTCAACTAACATAATTAACCAGTGAGGTGTTAAAAGTTGCTGGAAGATAGATTTTTAAAATAGAAATTAAGCTATTTTAGAAGCTAATTTGATGCCTTGTAAAAAAAAGTTTGTGGTAGAAGAAAAAAATGAGATTCTTTATTATGGGAAGTATAAAAACCAAGGAGCCAGTTTCTGAAGTTTTATCCAGTGAACTGTGTACATGCAATAGCCGTAAGCAATTATTCATATGTGGTAGGGTCACCTGTAATGTTGGCAAACTAATTTTTATTAGCTGACCTCCAGACCTTTAACATAAATTTGATAACTTCATTTTACTGTTAGGAAAAGGATAGTGTGATTACACTAGAATTAGAACATATTTGTTGTTGCTAACATAAAACAGTGAAGAAGTCAATAGCAGTTACTAAATTTTTATACTTTGCAGAAACATGAGTTCTGAGCTCGGCCTTGCATAGTTTTCACAAAGTAAAGTTATACAATGGATACTGTGGTTTTCAGACTGGAAAGCTGTACTGATTGATGAGACTCTCCAAGTATTTGGGAGAAAATTGAATGTCCTGATGGTTTTAATCTAAAATATCAGTTCAGAGTCTCTACTTCTGACTCCAAACCCTTTTTATTTCCCCAAAGCCTTCTCCTTTCCACCAACAAATGTTTCTGCTTGGAATTACTAGATTCTCATGTGGCAGTGAAGACTCCAGATGAGAATAAATGAAGAAATTCTATTATGTTTCAGATTTTAGCTGTTGAGTTTTCCAGGAAATTGCATTCCAGGTGTTTTTGAATTCCCTTCTTTTAGTTTTGATAATTGACTATAGTTTTAGCAATCTACTACAACAGAATATTACTTAAGATGTATGTTAATGTGTGTAAATTTGCATTGTTATCAAATGGCTATATTTTCCTATTTATCCCTTTTCTCTTCCTGGCTTTGTGTTTCTTATGTGACAGGAATGGCTCCCTTCAAGATATAATTCTGTTTAACCAGACGACGTCATTATTAATTTTGAAAAAGATTGTTATAAGAACCTGAACATTTTAGGCTTTAGTGGCAGGTATGGGAGTTAGTTACATTTTAAAACAATAGATTCTTCTTTCAAAGCTCTGGATGGAAACAAAGACATATATGTATGGTTTTTAATTTTTGTTATACGTTATATCCTAAACAAAAGACACTTCTTTTAAAAATATCATTTTTTTCTTGAACTTCTAAAAGTTAATATGTGTATTATAGTAAAACTGAGACACATAAGAAACAAAGAACACAAAATCATCCATAAACGTAAGGAGTTTAAAGTTTGACGTGTCTTTGTGAGTCCTTGTGTATGTTCATACACGTAACTGAACATACATTTTTATGTGGTTGAGCTTGTCTAGTGTGAATTATGCTTTTGCACATTATGAATATTTACTAATTAAGTCCCAAACCTATGAGAATTTTGATAACTGAGAATGCACTTCACCAAGTCAGTCAAAAAAAAAAAATGTAATCCTGTCTTTTACAGAAACAAAATTTCATAAAGACGAAAATGGCAACAGGCCTCTGGATAAAGGTGTTGGTAGAATTACATTAAAATACTGCATTCCCTTAATACTCAATTTAAAAATGTAATGTAAAACAGTAGAGTACAATAGGTATAATCCTTCTGAGAGAATTCATTATCAGATCTAAATTTTTAAAATATGAGCAAGAAAGGGTTTCCATCAAATTAGTTAAAAGTGTATTACAACCATAAGAGATACATTCATTCATCAGTGGATGTAATCAAATTATAAATGTGAACACAACTGCATAACCCCTTTCCTTGTACTTCTAGCGCTCTGCTGCCAGCCCGGTTAATAAGCCCTGAAGGATGTACTGAGCTGGTTTAACAATTCTTGGTTCAAGATGCTTCTTTTTCTATATAACAGTATTACAACTATAACAAAAGATATCTAGAAACTGGCTAATCCACAAACTCTTCTTCTTGTTCATTGTCACCTTAAGAAATCTAAAAATCTTAGATGAAAGTAAGGACTGCACATTGTCCACAACAAACATAGGTACTTTAGAAGATACACGTATAAAGGACTGTGGTCTATACTGTCTTATAGATATGGATATGCTAACAAAGAGCTATTCCTTTCACCTTTCTTCCTCCTCCTTCACTATCCGAATGACTTAGTATAGAAATATGTCCAGCTCCAAGACGTTGATTAACAAAGAGTATTTCCAAAAAACAATCTTTTCTGTCAATGAACAAAATATAGTTATAGAAAGGTTATTTCACTACATTTACTTTTGGTCACTTAGGACTTGTCTATCCTAAAAATACATAGCAATATTAACTAAAATACACATAAAGAATATGTTTAGATATCTGATCTTGTCAAACAACTCCTGAGCATACAATTCTTCCCTCCTCACTTCTTTCTCTTCCTTCGCCCCTGCCACGCAGTGAAGTGTCACTGTGCTGTTCTAAGAGATCAAATTCAACGGTCCCTTTCCCAAAAGATAATCATCCTGTGGATCCCTAAGGGAAAAAAATGTGTTATTTAATATCCTCGACTTTTAGCATATGTTGTGCACTTCCAAGCAGCGAGAAAGACTAGATATTTAAGCAGGACTTAAGTTTGTCCACTACACATATTGTAGCATTGAATAAATTGTACACATGGGATAAAGACTATAATACTAAAGCATCTGGTAAATAGGAACATTCTGACCTAGGTCCCTTCCTCTTCCTGCCCCTATCAATCCACTGCACAAATGTAACTATCTGTAATACTTAGAGGTAATTTTAATCATTTCACTTCTACAAGTGAATTTCAAGAAAATGAATTTTAACCTGAAATGTATTTGTTTACTTTTGTTATTTGGTGGCAAACTCTTAAACATCTAGAAAGACCAGATGTTGTAAAATGAGGTCTCATTCTTCTGTTACATCTGCTATGTATACAGCAAGTACACAGGTATATGGGACAGTGGTTAATCTTTGCTCCTGGGAGCATAGTGGCATAGAGCCTTTTATACTCCTTTCTTCTCCCACTCCCCTGAAACCTATGCACAAACACAGTGTACCTCTCACAGGTGGTTGGACCATTCCTTTTCCAAAAGATAGTATTTCACATGAATTTTAAAAGAGTAGTTATAAAATGTGCTATGTTACTATCTCAACTTTTAATGTAATCTGTGTCCTTCTAAACATCTAGAAAGATTATATGTTTAAAATAATTACTTACAAATGTAGTTATTCAGCACTACAATACGCCTGGTCGTGTTGAAGCAACTACACATATGTGATTATATTTATATCTGAACGTGTCTTCTAAACAGGAATATTCTAGTCTAGTGCCCTTCACTTCAATTCTTTCATTCACCCACCAACCCAGTGGTAGAGTACAGGCACACATGTCACATAAATGTGGTTTTACAATTTTATTTCTAAAAGTCATTTTTGTGAGTTTTAATACAAAGTTATAGAATTTGTTAATTTACCAACTCTACTTCTGTCTTACATTGGCCACCTCTTTAATACCTAGAGAATACATACTATAAATTTAAGACTCATTTGTCTAGTGCGTACATAATATATACAGTACAGGAAAGTTAAAAAATCATATAATTTATATGATGTTAGATCATATACTAGAAAAAGAACTTCTGCAATTTCTTCCCTCCCACCTCTTCGAACCTAATGAACAAGTAGAGACAATATACTGCTCAAAGAGGTAGTTAAGAATTCCACTTCCAAAGACAATTACTCATCAATTATAAAAAGCTACTTACAGGTCTTCCCTGGTGACTCAGTGGTTGAGAGTCCGCCTGCCGATGCAGGGGCCACGGGTTCGTGCCCCCATCCGGGAAAATCCCACATGCCGCGGAGCGGCTGGGCCCGTGAGCCATGGCCGCTGAGACTGCGCGTCCGGAGCCTGTGCTCCGCAACGGTAGAGGCCTCAACAATGAGGCCCGCGTACCACCAAAAAAAAAAAAAAAAAAAAAAAGCTACTTACAAAGTGTTGTTATTTTATCACCTTTACATTTATTTTTTAAAAATTTTTTATTGAAGTATAGTTGATGTACAATACTGTATAAGTTGCAGGTGTACAACATAGTGATTCACAATTTTACAGGTTATACTTCATTTATAGTTATTATAAAATATTGGCTATATTTCCCATGTTGTACAGTATATCCTGATAGTATATTTTATATGTAATAGTTTTTACTGCTTAATCCCCTATCCCTCTATTGCCCCTCCCCCTTCCCTCTCCTCACTGTAACCATTAGTTTGTTCTCTACATCTATGAGTCTGTTTCTTTTTTGTTATATTCACTAGTTTGTTGAATTTCTTTGGATTCCACATAAAGTGGTATCATACAGTATTCTCTATTTGACCTATTTCACTTAACGTAATACCCTCCAAGTCCATCCATGTTGCTGTGAATGGCAAAATTTCAAAATTTCATTCTTTCTTATGGCTGAGTAGTATTCCATTGTATGTATGTATGTGTGTATATACACACACATAAATATGTGGTGTGTGTGCATGTGTATGCATGTGTGTGTGTGTATACGTGTGTGTAGGTATATATATATATACCATTCATATATATCAACTGTCATCTGTTGATGGACACTTAGGTTGCTTCCATGTCTTGGCAATTATAAATAATGCTGCTATGGACATTGAGGTGCATGTATCTTTTTGAATTAGTGTTTTTATTTCTTTTGGATATATAGCCAGAAGTGGAATTGTTGGGTCATATGGTAGTTCTATTTTCAGTTTTTTGAGAAACCTCTATACTCTTTTCCACAGTGGCTGTACCAATTTACATTCCCACCAACAGTGTACAAGGGTTCCCTTTTTTCCAAAGCCCCTCCAGCGTTTGTTATTTGTGGTCTTTTTGATGATGGCCATTCTGACTGGTGTGAGGTGGTGTCTCACTGTGGTTTTGATTTGCATTTCCCTGATTATTAGCAATGTTGAGGATCTTTTCATGTGTCTGTTGTACCTTTACTTTTAAATACCTTTTGCACTTCTAAACATCTGGAAAAATTAGATATTTCAAATAGGAACTTGTTACTATCTAAATAGTACTATTAAATAAAACTACATACATAGCAATGGTTCTAATCTACCAGGTCTTTTAAATATTCCCTCACTTCCTTCTCTCGACCACCAACACAGTAAACAAGTACAGACATCTGTAATGCTTAGAGGTAATTGAGCAAATTCATTTCCAAAAGTCATTTATAGGAGGTAAGCTTTCCAATAAAGTTCAAAACAAAGTGTACAATATGTGTTCATTTTTTACTAAATCGACTTTTTCATACATTGGCAACTTTTTTAACATCTATTGCTACATGTTGCAAAACTAGGACTCATTTGTGCATTATACACACTACACAGCAAAACAAGATGCACATAACATACAGAAAAATGGTTTATTTGAAACTATCTGTCTATAAACACACTAGCAAATTATCTTTTGTAATTCTTTTCCTCTCACTCCAGACCATTGAACAATATCAGTAGTAGCCTATGGCTCGTATAAGTGGTTTAGCAATTCCATTTCCAAAAGACAGTATTTTCTATAAATTTTGACAAAAAAAAATTATAGTGATATTTTACTACATCTGTTTTTAACATAGTCTAGCTATTTCAAGTAAGAACTTTGATATATATATATATAATAGTTTTGAAAAAACTGCACAAATTAATAATCATTATAATCTGCAAGTATCCTTTAAATATGAACGTTCCAGCTTAGAACCCTTCCCTTCTCTCACTCCTCTACCAATCCAACGGATTATATGGCTCAAATTTTCAGAAAACCGTCTTTCCTATGAATTTTAACACAGAATGTACTAGTTTTCCAATTCTCCTTTTGTCATATGCTGGCAAGCCCTTAGCCATCCAGAAGGACCAGATACTGTACAATTAGGACTCCCCTGTCCATTACACACACCATGTAAGCAGCCGGGTAGAACACAGCACACAGATACATGGGACTTCAGTTCACTCTGAACACACAGGTGTGGAGTCCTTCACGCCTCATTTTCCTTCATCCTCACTGGACAGCTGTGCCCACGTACAACGTGTACTGCTCGAAGAGGGCGTTTGGCCATTCAGCTTAACAGCAGTATGTCAAAGAACTTTAACAAAAAACACTTTTAAAGTGTTTATTTTACTACATGCTTTTGATATACATTTTAGAGCATCTAGAAAAACTAGCTATTTCAAAAAAGTACTTTGCACCGCTAACTACATATACAACAGTGAGGAACAAAATGCACCACGGAAAGATGGTTATAATATAAATATGACTTCTAAATACAAGCAGTCTGGCATAGGAACCTTTTCCTCTTCATAGCAGAATCATCTCTGAAGAGTCTCACTTCATTTATGTCTTTGTGTTAATACTGGGATATATATTTTTCTTTTCTGGTGTTTATAGTTATATAGATTTTTATGAACCTAGGTATTATACTAGCTTTTAGCTCTCTCATATATGGATTGAGTATACTAGGCATTCTTTTTCCTAAGTCAGCATACACCAATTATAGATGAAGAATGCCTTCAATTTTCTAATCAGCCTCTTCACGGCCTTCTGCTCTAACCCATTGATCAAATGTCGAAGTGTCGCTTATGGAGATGGCCTAACAATTCCATTTCCAAAAGTTATTCCCAGGAGGTATTCCTTTTCTATGATTAAATTTTTCTTTTCTTTTTTTCCTTGTACAAAAGAGTGTTTACAAGCCAGGTGATTTTTAACTCTGCTTTATTGTATGCAGTTGACTTTACATCTATAAGGCCTAGATGTAGAGAAATAAGTTGAATTTTAGAAGGTTGGCAGGTAAAGTTGAGAGGAGCTTTTTTCATACTATATACACAAGCCTTCTATAAAGAGCAGTGAATCTTCCCAAGTGGTGGTGTGCACTTTCTGTTGGCCAAACATAGCCCATTATTCTTTCCTGTCTCTCTTCTAATACCAAGGTCTAGCTGACCATTCCCTGACTTCCCCTCGTCTTTCAGGGCTCCACACACCTGCTGGGCCACAAAGCCTTTGCCTATCCTTGTCAGGATGCAGTAGCATCTCCCCCAGGTGAGACAAAGGTCCCCAGGTCTGCGAGGATCCTGGCCTGAGGCAGCCAAGCTCTCCTTCATGCTAACTGACTTTTTTGGCCCGAGATGCCCCAGGCTTTCAGGGGCTGCTGTTCTTCTTACTTCGCCATCAGGTTGCCATCTGGTCCCAGAAACGGTATCCATGGCTGCTTGGGAGAGGCCACTGATGACTGTGGAAGGCTTGAGTCTAGCCTCTACTCACCCACTCGGGGTGAGAGGCAGGGGTTAGGGCTGCTTCTTACCTCAGTCTCTTACTGAATTTGTCTTCCTTTTTTTGTTGTTGAAGTTTCTTTCTTTTCCCCCCAGCTTTATAAGTGACAAATAAAAATTGTATACATGTATGACATATAGTGTGATGGTTTGATATATGTACAAACGGTGAAATGATTACTACAATCAAGTTAATTCACACATTCCTCACCTCACATAGTTACCTTTTTGAAGGGGGATTGTGGTAAGAACACTTAAGTTTTAGTCTCAGCAAATTTCAAGTATACAATAGAGTATTTTTATTTTTTTCAGCTTTATTGAGGTATAACTGACAAAATTGTAAGAGTAAGGGTATGATTTGATATTTATATGCATTGTGAAAGGATTCTGCCTACTCCTCTGAATTAACAGATCTATCACCTCACATATTTCTTTTTTTGTGAGAGCATTTAAGTTCTACTTTCTTAGCAAATTTCAATTATATAATACAGTGTTCTTGACTGCAGTCATCACATTATACATTAGGTCCTCAGACTTTATTCATCTTATAACTGAAAGTTTGTACCTTTTTATCAACCTCTCTCTATTTTCCCACCACTCAGGCCCTGGCAACCACTTTTCTATTCTCTGTTCCTATGAGTTTGACTTTTTTTTTCTTTTTTTTTAAGATTCCACATAGTATAAATAAATGGTGCAGTGTTTGTTTTTCTCTCTCAGGCTTATTTCATTTAGCATGAACTCCAGGTTCATCATGTTGTCACAAGTAATAGGATTTCCTTCTTTCTGTGGTTGAATAATATTCCTGGTGTGTGTCTGTCTGTATTTGTATGTGTGTATTTGTGTGCATACACACACACACACATTTTCTTGATCCATTCATTCGTTGACTTTTGTTGTTGCCATACCTTGACTATGGTCAATAATGCTACAATGAACATGAGAGTGCAGACATCTCTTCGAAATAATGACTTCTTTTGCTTTGAATACATTCTCAGAAGTGGAATTGCTGGATTATGTTGTAGTTCTGTTTTTAAATTTTTGAGGAACCTCCATACTGTTTTCCACAATGGCTGTACCAATTTATATTCCCATTAACAGCATATAAGGATTCATTTTCTCCACATCCTCGCCAACACTTGTAATTTATTGTCTTTTTGATAATAGCCATCATAACAGATGTGAGGTGATATCTCACTGTGGTTTTGATTTTCATTGTCCTGATGCTTAGTGATGTTGAACACCTTTTCCTGTTCATGTTGGCCTTTGTATGTCTTCTTTAGAAAAATGTCTTTTCAGGTCCTTTGTTCATTTTTTAATCAGGTTATTGATTTTTCTGCTACTGTGTTAGATGAGCTCCTCATATATTTTGGATATTAACCTCCTATGGGATATATGGATTGCAAATAATTTTTCCCATTCCATAGGTTGCCTTTTCATTTGGTTGTTTCCTTTGCTGCACTATCTTCCCTTTTAAATAAATATGTTAGGCATGCAGATATATATTTAGTAAAGTTTTCCAAATAATAGATACATTAAAATTGAGATTGATTTAAAAAGCCTAAGCCTTTTTATGTTTTTCTACTTATTCACAATCTTATATTACTATTACAAGGCTGAAGAAATTGCTTAAAGCCTTGGAGAATTCCATGAGAACTATTCATTTAGACAGTTCATTAATAAAATATGCATCAGAAAAATATGATAAATTTTAAGCTTGAACATAATAACCTTTTGGTATTTTGTAAAGTAAAACTTAGTGTCTCTAAACATGTGTGATTCAATAATATATCCAGATGACTTAATTTCTTTATAGTTCCAGTTTAAGTAAACCAAGTTTGTATGACATCAGTTAAGCTAGATGATCAATGTACCTTGGAGGTTAGACATAAGAGTCTACAGTACAGTGTTTAAAGTTTCATTATTAAGATATTTGATAATATTTATATACTAGTGACATTTGAAGAATCTATAAATTTGTCTTCAACAATGGGGCAGCATCAGTGGTTCTGCCAGCCATCTATCAATTATTCCAAAGAACTTAATCAACAGAAAGTGCAAAGATTATTCAGTCCTTGAATAAAATTTAAGTTGCCACCTTAGCAGCAAACTCTTATTTAATGGCAACTTAGAATATTTATTTCATTACAGTGGAATACAATGAAAATAGTATTGGTGTGGGTTGTGGGGATGGGAATAGAGAAAATTAGTTCATTTTGTCAAGATAGTTTGTAAATAATAATAATAATAATAATAATAGATGGAGTAAATATTGGATGCACAGAGAAGCAGCAGCCAGATCTCATAGGGAACAATTTTGTATCCTGCGACTTTACCTAATTCATTGATGAGCTCTAGTAGTTTTCTGGTAGCATCTTTAGAGTTTTCTATGTATAGTATCCTGTCATCTGTAAACAGTGACGGTTTTACTTCTTCTTTTCCAATTTGGATTCCTTTTATTTCTTTTTCTTCCCTGATAGCCATGGCTAGAATTTCCAAAGCTATGTTGAATAAAAGTGGTGGGAGTAGACATCCTTGTCTTGTTCCAGATCTTAGAGGAAATGCTTTCACCTTTTCACTGTTGAGTACTATGTTAGCCATGGGTTTGTCATATATGGCCTTTATTGTGTTGAGGTAGATTCCCTCTATGCCCACTTTCTGGAGAGTTTTTTTTATCATAAATGGGTGCTGAATTTTATTAAAAGCTTTGTTCTGTATCTATTGAGATGATAGTATGTTTTTATTCTTCAACTTGTTAATGTGGTGTATCACACTGATTGATTTGTAGATACTGAAAAATCCTTGCATCCCTGGGATAAATTCCACTTGGTTATGGTGGATGATCCTTTTAATGGATTGTTGGATTCGGTTCGCTAGTATTTTGTTGAGGATCTTTGCATCTATATGTTCATCAGTGATATTGACCTGTAATTTTCTATTTTTATGGTATCTTTGTCTGGTTTTGGTATCAGGGTGATGGTGGCCTCAGAAGGACTGCTTTCCAGCATGGGTGCTTCCTGCCACAGCAAGATTTCAAGATGGGTAGGAGATGGCTTGACTAAAAAGAGGATAAATTCCTAGAGAATAGGGCAGTTTGAGAAAGGTTAGAGTGTGGGAAACAATTCCAGGAACAGTAATATGTCTTGAGAGGCTAGAAAGAAGGATGTGTGTATTGGGAGTTACCTAAAAAAGAAGTGTGATTTTTGTGTTAATGAAGTATAAAATAAATTCAGTTTGAAATGATAGAGAAATATTAATTAAATGAGAATATAAAAGCTTCATTTTTAAAGCTGTGATTGAAACTATAAAGGAAGCATTCCCATTTTGAGGTGCTGTAAAATATAAAACAATTGCAGTCACAAGCCCTGGATGTCAAAAGTTTTAAGGGCAAGAGGTGGACATCAGGACCCTCCTGGCAGCTCTGCACACCACAATTCAGCTTCCACTTAGAATGGGCCCCGTAGTGCTACTCTGGAAATCCCAAGGCACATCTTTTCACGTTCTGAAAAGATCTCATGGCTGTCTCCTATATAATGGGAGAAAGCTCCCAAGGAAGTCAGTGACCTCATTGATATTCTTCACATTACAGGGTAATAATATGAGACTGTAGTTTGCTTTTACTGTTTTAAAACATAAGGGAGTACTGGCTGAAATGAAATTTTTTGCTCATGTGGTCTCAGAACACAGAGAGACAGGTATTATATTGTTTCTAATTTATGGCTTATTTATTATATTTGTAAATTAAAAATACTTCCATATAAATATTGTTAGCTCTGTGTGAGTGTGTACGTAAGGTGGAGGTGGTGACTTAGTATTTGAAGTGTCATAATCAGGCATTAATACTGTAGAAGTAACAATTTCATAAATACTTCAAATATGTAACCAAAACGTATGCAAAGAGAAGATTAACATATTTTTTCATTGGTGAAATAAGCAGTGCTCAGGGTACATGGTGGGCTACTACTCCTGCCTTAATAAAATATAAGTATCACACAAGCTCCATAGCCCAGTGGGACTCATTCTCAAGTTCTAGAACTTCATTTGTTCCTGTGTTCTCATATTTAATGGAAAACTCTGTCCTCTC
Organism: Orcinus orca; assembly: GCF_937001465.1. Classification (NCBI taxonomy): domain Eukaryota; kingdom Metazoa; phylum Chordata; class Mammalia; order Artiodactyla; family Delphinidae; genus Orcinus; species Orcinus orca. The sequence goes on from NC_064565.1 coordinate 71,073,435, forward strand.
ATTCGACTTAGAATGTTGACTGGTCCTGACATCAAAATATCTTTGTTTCCATGGAGGGTGAGGGTGTTAGATTCACAATATCACATAATCTCATTGGCTAAAATTCTCTCTTAGCACACTTCATATTGAAAGTTTTATGCTTCTAGGACTTGCTTTTTCATATTTTTGTCTTATTGCTTACTAATGAAATTCTAATTATCTTCCTAAAATTTTACATCATCTTATTTGCTGATGAAAACAAATATCTCAAACCAAAATTTAGGTGGTATACTCTTTTCCTCTATAGCTACATAAAAGCAGATACTTTTTGGTAACCCCAAAGTAATTCTCACAAAAGGGTGAAGTGATAATGTCACAAAAGTATTAATCTTACTCCTCTATTCATTGTGGAAACTTGCATGAAAATGAATCATCAACTTTCTTGTCTGTTTTGTTTTGTTAATAAAATTATCCTTGCAAGTCTAATTTGTAAAAAGAAATCTGTGAAGATTTCAGAGTTGTTGCTATGTCCTCTGAAATATAACCAATAACTTCAGAAAGTCTGATTGGTGATTTCATTATTTTTTTTTTAAGAATGTTTAAATTGATATCTCGGTGTTCTAGATGATGTCAGGTATAGGTAATTGTGAGGTTCATTTTTAAATCCAAAATAAATTCTTTGGAATTTATTTTTCATTTATACAAAAACCATAATAATTTCCACTCTTGGATTCTTTATTCTAAAAACAAGTTTTAGAATATTTCACTCACTTAACTAACTAGAGCAAATCTTTTATGCAAAGACCTGTTGCAGTACCTGAGGATAGATAGTGAAGACTTCCTTAATCTTACAAAAATAAGTTGTCTGACTATGTATTTGGCAGAATCTGATCTGAGTTTTTATATATTTTGAAGCAATGAATGGCAGGATGTGGAAGGGTCATATGAATAGGGTGGTCACATTTTTGCCTGGGACAATTCTGGCTTATATTTTTGTGCCAGCATGATTATTAATAATACCCTTTTTTCTGTCTCAGAAATGTCTCCTTCTTTAGATGGTAAATTGGATGGTGTATGTATAGTTCTCCTCTGTACTCTCCTCTGCCCTCATTCTTCTGATCTCCTGAAGCTTCCCAATGTTTAAGAAGAAAACCTGATAAGAGTTGAATAGCCAAATTGGTTTAGGGTCTAATCACAGTAACGGTAGCCCAGACATTTGAGGAATACAAGAATCAAAGAAAAAGATGTTTCTTCTTATTTTTAAATACAGGTTCCAGTTTACCTTGGCCATCCTTCAGTCAGGGTGGTACCTCAAGTTTGAAAAGTTTTTGTCTTTGCTTCCAGTTGGAAATAGTATATTATCCTTTGAAGATTAAATTCTTTATGCATGACCCAGTCTCAGTGTCCAGTCATGCACTCCACACTATACAAAAGAATGACTTTTCTAAAAGGCAGATATAACTGTGCCACTGTCTTGCTTAATAATATTTCAATGTCTCACCATCACCTTTAGAATTAAGCCTAAACTACTGAATATTATCATTTAAATTATTTCAGTCTCTAAGGTTCCATCTCCTTTACATTCAAATGTTCAAGTGTCTCTTCAATATCTCATTTGTATTCATCCCACAGATACCTCAGTACAGAATGTGACAAACTGATCTGTCATCTTTTCCCATAGACCTGTTCTTTCATCTGTGTTATTTCAGATGTCAGCACCCTATTAATCCATATTCAAGTATCTGGTTGTTTTCCTTTATGGTCATTTCCCAAGTTAATCCTACCGTGACAACGAACTTGGAATGTGTACAGGCATACCTCAGAGATATTGCAGATTTGGTTTCAGACCACCACCATAAAGCAAATATTGCAATAAAGTGAGTCACACACATTATTGGCTTCCCAGTGCATACAAAAGTTATGTTTATACTATACTGTAGTCTATTAAGTGTGCAAATAGCATTATGTCTAAAAAAAAATGTTAGTACGTAATTTAAAAATACTCTATTACTAAAAAATGCTAACCATCACCTGAGATTTTAGTGAGTCGTAATCTCTTTGCAATATTAATATCACTGATCACAGATCACCATAACAAATATAATAATAATGAAAAGTCTTTAAATATCATGAGGATGCCCCAGATGTGATACAGAGACATGAAGTGAGCAAAAGCTCTTGGAAAATTGGTGCCAATAGACTTGCTAGATGCAGGTTTGCCACAAATCTTTGATTTGTTAAAAAAAACACAATTTCTGCGAAGCACAGTAAAGGGAAGCACAACAAAATGAGGTATGCCTGTAGTCACTCAAACATAATAGAAGTTGGTTTCCCATTCAGTGTGAAGTCTTAAATGGTGTTACATATAGGCAGGGCCATCCCTTCTAAGAGGTGATTTAGAAACCAGTCATTTTCCATCTCAGCGTTTCATTATCTTCCATTACAGGGCGGGTGGGGGGAAGAACATGGAGGATCAGGCATGGTGGGAGTGGCCTGGACTAGATTTTAGTAACACGTTTACACCAAAGTCCTGCAGTCCACCTGAGTGCCTAGGACAAAGAGGAAATAGGTTTGGTGAAGAGCTGGCTCATAATCTTTGCTGTATTTGTTTATAATCACCACGCTGCCCATTCAAACTTCTTCTGACATCAATCTCATTTCTTTCTTTTTTTTTTTTTTTTGTGGTACGTGGGCCTCTCACTGCTGCGACCTCTCCCGCTGTGGAGCACAGGCTCCGGACGCGCAGGCCCAGCGGCCACGGCCCACGGGCCTAGCCGCTCTGCGGCATATGGGACCCTTCTGGACCAGGGCACGAACCCGTGTCCCCTGCATCGGCAGGCGGACTCCCAACCACTGCACCACCAGGGAAGCCCCAGCTAATCTTTAATCAGACCCAGAGGCCATCCTATAAGTGCTTCAACAGTCCTTACCTCCCATCATCATCAGAGGTATATTCATTTTCATAATGAATGTTAGAAATAGGTTTTCATTGGTGAAAGAAATGACTCGTTAATTACAATGGTTATTGGAAATGAGTTTTTATTGATGAAGTTAGTAGATTGGCTACAGTATTGTAGGGGGGTAGGTACACTTCTTTTCTTGCATAAGAAGAGTATAAAATCTGTCATCTCTTCTGAAGCCTATATCTTTTAGAATGGATCTCTAGGGGTAATCCGTAAATGGTCCTATAATCCTGCTCTTAATGGGAAGTTTTCTTGATCTCCTACTTACAATCAACTGCATCTGATACTAGAATATTGTCACATTTGTCTCAGATAAAGGTAGTTTTAGAGCACACAGAGGAATAGGAAGCTGAGACATCTTCAAGAGTTCAGTGTATGACTCTGTGTGTGTGTGTGTGTGTGTGTGTGTGTGTGTGTGTGTGCGTGTGCGTGCTTCAGGTTGCCGATAGACAGTGGCGTATGTGTTAAAATTTGGGCTGAGATTTGCTTCTGTTATGGGAGAGTAGCCAATTCTTAACTATTTCTATTACAGCCCCCCAAATTGAAGAGTATGTATATTCAAATTGAACTAGACCAGTTTACAACACTAGGCATTTGAAATTCTAAACCCAAGAATTGATCCTTTTTTTGTTTCTTCTTTGTTAACCTTTACTTATGGCAATTAATGAGAATTTCTAGCCCCTTAAGTGGGAAAGAAATAGAGAATATAAGGAAATACCAAGAACACAAACTATTGCTTAATAATTTAAAACTATAACCCCAATACAAATGTTTGCTCATTTAAATCTTATAAAGACAGCCCCCTATGTTATCTATTTGCCATGTAAAATCATTTAAAATAATTTTTATGAGAATAATTTAAAAGGCACAATAACGTATTCCAATTCTCAAACTCTCCCAATTCTTATTCTTAATGCTTGGATTTCTAAATGTCTCTAATAGGCACTTTTAAAATCAGAAAATATATTTCTGAGGGATTCTCTCATTTCCTCAGCATTCTGAGAAATGTATAATATATGGGTGCTCTCACACCTATGGTTCAGGTTATGCCCTGCAAGCATTATGGCAAATATTGTTTTATACTTGGCCTCCTTTACATGTTCACATTGCCTGCTTGGTCCCTGTAGACATTTGAATTAGCATACTTGCTCAGGAAAGTTACCAGGCATTTCAAATATATTGCAATCATTTTAATTGTGAATTATTTTTCATTTTTAATTTAAAATAAATGTACTACACAAGGTAGGGCAAGAGCTGAGACTGGGAAGTCACTGACTTTAGGTACATATGCATCTATTGCAGGGAATTCTTTTAAATACTATTTTCAGAACTGAAGAAATTCTTCCCATACATTGAACTTCCCAGCTGGGAATCCATTACACCCCACCAAGCAACACAAATGTTTTTTTCATCATTATAGTTTTAATCTTATTGCATGCAATATCCTGGTAGGTAATATTAGTGGTTCTTTCCTAATTTAGGAGAAGGTCAGAGTTTGTGTTATTCCCTTAAACATTTAATATATAAACTGAGCAACCTCCTACTACTGTTGGCATCAATTTAGATATTTTCATGCTTATTTCTGGTACGTGTGCTGCTAATGCACAAGGGATGAGAAAAGATTCAATTTCCTCATCTGTAAAATGAGGATGATGGTATTAGGTGCTCTCTAACGTCCCTTCAAACACTAAAATTTTATGGTTCTAATAATGTAAGTTTAAACCACGTTAGTAAGAGTAATAGTTTTTCTTAGCCTAGTCTGTGGCACAGTTTTCTTAAATGGCCTACTTTGCTTAGAAACAATCCACTAAGCTTCTTTTCTTACCCAGATTAAAGTTAGTCTAACCCTCCAGCCCTGAGATTCCAATGCTTTGTAGAATATTGAAAATTTTATTTTTATGTGTAGCCGTTACCCGCCCCCACCCCAGTGAATAAGCCCCTTGAAATATAATTTGTCTAATTTACTTTCAGTTTTTATAGGATATTTTCTTGCCCCTAGGAGATGTTTAATAAAGCCTGTTAATGAATGAACATATAACTTTTGTATCTCACCACATAGTGTACAAAGTGTTCTCATTGTCCATTATCTAATATCATGGAATTATGAAATGTTAAAGTTGGAGGGACATTGGGGAGAGCTCTAATCCGTTGGTTTCCAACTGGGATGATTTTGCTTCTCGTAGACATTTGGCAAAATCTAGAGACATTTTTGGTTGTCTTAACTGAGGGGTGGGTGTTACTGGCATCTAGTAGGTAGAGACTAAACATCCTATACAATTCATAGTATGGTCTCTACAACAATCCTATACAATTCATAGTATGGTCTCTACATCCTATACAGCCATAGTATGGTCTCTACAACAATATGCCAATAATGCTGAGATTGAAAAAGTGTCCTCATTTTATAAGTGAGGTATGAAATCCTGAGAAGTCAAACAAATTCTTCAAGATAATTCCTCAATTCCAGTGCTTTTGACTAACGTGTTGATTCAAATCTTGCAAAGGAGATGGGGATATTTTCCCACTTCATAAGTGAGAAAACTGGAGATTTGGAAAAGTGATAGTCAATGTCACACAAGTAGCAGGATCGAGAGTTGGGACTAGTGCATGTCAGCTCTGTATTTAGGAATGTAATAGGTAGACCCAGTGTGACTCATAATACGCAAAGGAAGAAATTTCACATTATTTTTTTTCTAAAGGTCCTGGTCATCACGTGCCAAGCTCAGCCAAATTCAGTATCATCTGTTATTAATGATTTGCAATCATCAGACTATAGAAGAACTTCAGGATCTATATAATCCTGAGAAAACTGGGTAGGCAGGTTTGCTTTTAGTACAGAGTGCCTGGTATGTAGAAAGTACTCGTTCAATAATTCAGTGACTGATGGTTGCATGCTGTTGTTCTTCAGCTTCCAGCTACTGCTCTTGAATGACTGTGCTTTACTACCTTAGGCATTGATTCTCTAGGAAGGCTGAGGTGTGGCTTCTTCCCAGAGCTTCACAGCCCAAATAAGCACAAGAACGTTCACAGAAATCTTTACTAAATGCCCACGCGTGACATTTAGTGACCAGTTCTTTTGTACACCCATATAGGCTTTTCCATCAGAGGTCTTGCCTCTTCCACAAGAATGTGTCCCAGGAGGAACCTAGTAGGGCAGAACCTATAATCCCTGCTCCGTTTCCACTCTAAAGGAAACATAACTACTCAGTAACAAATGTTTCATTCTCTCTTCATTTTATCTATTCTTGCCTTAACCCTCTCAGATAAATGCTTTTGAAAACAAAAGATTTGTTACCTCTCTCGTGGGGCAAGGGAAACCCAGATCTCAAAGACACAACCCTGGATAACCTCTTGGGGCAGACACTAGGGAAAGGGAATTTCCATTATTTTGTAGTGAATCCTAGACCTCCACCCCCCTAAAACATGATGTGGCCATATCTTTGCCAGGTTATTTTGTCACATTCATCTTTTAATAAATCGTGGGAGAAATGAATTTAAAGAAAAATCTTGTCAATTCAGGTTTTTTCCTTGTTTGTATGTTTGTTTTTGTCATACTACTTACATGGTCTACAAGCTTAAACTTGTACTTCTATGTGTGTATAGCCTGATTGTATCATACTTAGAGTCAAAAAAATATTATCTGCATAGGTAGATATGTACTCTCAGACTGCAAAAGAAAGCTATACTGGTTTTCAAACTGCTTTAATGACAGGAAAGAAAATAGTACAGGAAGAGTGATAAAGTGTGTGGAAAAAAATATAAAGAAAAATTTTGGAGTAGGTAGTAAAGAAAAACAGGCTATTTCACAAATACTTAGCATTTCTATACACATTGATTTATTAAGAAGCTTATTTTTTTTTACTAGACTTAAGGAAAATACCATTACAAACAACCTTCCTGAAACTACATTAATGGGATTTCCTTGAACTCTAAAGCATCCTCTGGAGCAAATATATTATATGTACATTTATTTGAGGATAACCATATTTATCCTCAAATATAGAGAAAATATATCTTTGTAGCCAAATGTTTTCTTGTGACTTCATGGTTATTTTAGTTTCAATATATAATTTTTGTACAAGAAATTATGTAAAAAGTCCAATACTTTACATTATATTAATCAGTTTTGTAACCAGAAGTTATTTAATTCCTCATAAATTTATTTTAAAAATAATAAATATACAATTTCCCTAAATATGTTTTTTTGTAAATCTTTCTAAGTAAAATATTTTTTCTGTGCTTTTGTTCCTGTCTGTTTCTATAACTCAGGTGTTTTGTGTTTTGTTTTTTCCTTCCGGCGCTTTATACAGAAAATCTTTTTAAAGTGGGCAGTAAAGAAGAAGAAGAAAACATAGAAAGCACATTAGAAGTGAATAATGTTCCATTCTGTCAACAATGTGATTCTTCTAATACTTTTCTAGGGCTAAATTGAAGTATTTAATGGAAGCATAATTATATATTATTACCACTAGAAACAAGTTGGCATTTTTCTCTTAAAATTTTATGGTGGATACAAGTGGAGGGAGAGTCAACAATATGATAATACATTTTATTTGTTCACAAATCTCTTAGCTATGCTTTGGTTGATAAATACCTAGCATCACGTACAAGACGGGCTTCAAGTAACTATAGAGTAAATGACAGGCAAGTGAAGTTTTTCTTTCTCTGTTTCTCCCAGGACGTATTACTGAAGTATTGATTGCTCAGCACCTACCAAGATATCAGACATATTGTCTCACAGGCAATATGTTAGAATGCTTTATTTTAAAGGCAGTAAAAATTTTTTCAGCAATAATATTACTTTTAATAGTCTTTCTCCCTATGTTCATATCATTAAAAATTTCAGTCTTTCACATGAAATTGAGGATCCCTTACAAATTGTATTTTATACGCATTATCTTTGAAAAGACAAGGGCAACAGAGCTATATTTCCACAATTTTTGTAGGTCCTATGCGTGATCCCATAAGTTGCTGTAGTTATATGTATCCTTCAGCTTAATTATTTATGAACTACTTTTGTGATACCTTTTTGGTAACAAATAATAACACTACTTTTCCTAATTGAAAATTTCAATTTAATATAACTTAAAAATTATTTAGAATTTTCATTTCAGAACAGTGCAATAAAGTCATTAAGATTTATCTATCTTTTAGCTATCCCAATTTTAACTAGCAGTTATCTCAACATAGATGCTAAACAGAAGCTCAGACATGCATGTATTAGTGATTCGGTAAGGTTTTTAAACAAATTGTTGATATATTGCCCAGCTTATATCTCCCTGCTCACCCTCACTTTCCTATATATATTTCCATTTTTTTCAGGCAATCTCATCTTATCCACTCAGTCCAAGTCTCTACTATCCTAGGGAAACCCCGTTCTCCTTGCCATAGTGCAGGAACCCAGGCCCACGCCTGTTTGAATGGGGCATTTTCCTCATCTCAAGATGTTAGTTCAGGAACGGGCACATGTTTCTACATAAGTCATTGAGCTTCAAGGGAACATTTATTGGAGGCATCTGCCAGTGGTAGTCCTTCACTCTTGAGGGAGAATTATTAGACAAGATGGTTTCTCTTTATCTCTGGATATTGTTACATGCAGAGATCAAGCGTCTATCTGCAAAAGCAATCTTGCTACTGGTCAGAGAATGGAGGCACTAGGCAGAGAAGTGCAAAGCTAAGAGGCTTCAAAGTAATAAAATAAAAACACTTATTAAATCGTGTCTGATTTGAGCCCTATGCTTGGATTCTTTACAATCACATAAGCCAGTAATTTTCCTTTATTTTTCAAGTCAGTCTGGTTTGAGTTTACCACTAAAATGACATCTAAAGTGAAACATGTGGGGACATACAACTTTTCAAGATACTTCTCAGCATTTAGCTGAATTAATTTTCTCATTGGTGAGTAACTGGATTTTCTGAGGACATATAACAATGTTAATTGTTGTTGAGGGTAACATTGCTGCATGTCAATCTGAGGAAGCTGAACTTGGGAGCCCACACTGGGGTGGATGCAATCGTTTTAAAGATAAGGCAGGGCTGGCTTCATGGGCATGCAGCCTATAGAGTTTAGAAGAACTCCATACTTGGTTTAATGCTTTGCTGTCACTATCTTCAAATTCTTAATTTTTTTTTTTTTAACAAAAGGGTCCCACGTTTTCAGTTTACACTGAACCCTGCAAATTATGCTGCAGATTCTGCATGGGTTGCTGCCTAAACTCTGTCATTCTAGGTGGAACACAGATATAAGTCTTGATAGATTGAAATAGGAAGATCTCTATTTTTTCAAAAATGTTTTCAGTTGGGAAATGGCAGGAAATGCTTCCTTGGGATCATGGCTTGAGGAGGAGTGAAGCTTGGCTGATTTAACTACTGATCTCAGTAGTAAGATTCTTCATGTTCTTACCACTCAGAGCCCATATTGGGCTCAGAGGCTGCGATTGTCTGAGATTAAGATTTTTCTCTGAAAGCCAGAGGAATCCAAGAAGAGAGAATCAAGTAGGTCATTAAAGAATCATTTCGAATATGTAAGTTTGCAGTTTAGGACAATCTACACTGCAGCATGAGAAAAGAACCTGAAAATTGAATCTGTTCTTTAGCTAAATTTTGCCTTGCTAAAGACTCAATTTTTCTAATTAAATGTGTGTGCGCATATCTTAAATTTGTAAACTTATAGTTTTAAATGGGCAAGATCTAAGAGTATACTACTTTTCCCATTAAAAACATAGTTTTTAATGAGTATGGGTAGCGGGCCAAATGGTAACCCCAAAGATATGTTCATAACCTAATCCCTAGAACTTGTGACTATTACTCTATATGGCAAAAATGCGAATATTACCTTACATGGCAAAAGATGAGATTAAGGATCTTGAGAGGAGGTGCTTATTCTGGATTATCCAGGTGGGCCCTAGATGCAGTCACATGTGTTTTTATAAGAAGGAGGCAGAGGCAGTTTTGACACAGACACAGAGAAGAAGGCAGTGTGCAGATAGAGCAGACAGATGTTGCCACACCAAGGAATGAAGGCATCAGAAGCTGGAAGAGGCAAGAAGCAGATTCTCTGCAGAGTATAGTCCTGCTGACATCTTGATTTCAACTTGGTGAAACTGATTTTGGACTTCTGAACTTTTGGCCTGTAGAACTGTGAGAATAAGTTTCTGTTGTTCCAAGCCACCAAATTTGTGATAAATTTATAGCAGCCACAGGAAACTAATACAGTATGCTATTCCTAATGATGCACAATGATGAAATTTAATGTTTTATTTCAGAAAGGATAAATTGTTGATAAGGTATGAGACAGGTATGTTAGATGAATGAAAGTTACCATTAAAAGGTCAATACTTAATAAGAAGCCTGAGCACTATTAAAAGCATCCACTTTAAAGTCCAGGACTTATCCTGAGCTTTGCTAAAGGTAAAAAGTACCACATTCTCAGTTGAGGGATCCAGTCCAACACTAGAAACTAATCATGACTCTTTGGCAATGGCAAAGAGCTTATTGGTGTAGTAAATGTTTTCAGGATAGCTATAGGAAATTGATAGTTATTAATATTTAATGATTCATTTTATGCTTGGTAGGCTACCTACCTGGATATAGATAAGTTCACCCACAGAGTAGTTTTGTGCTCTTGAAGATGTTTTTATTGTTTTGTATGAAGGTAATGGAATCATTTTTAACCAAAACCTTGGAAGCTCTGACTCCGTTTAGACCTAGCTAGTCTGAAATATTTATATCAGTATCCATTCTTACAACCTCAAATAAACAGACATAATTAATTTTATATTTCACTTCATTGCATCATAAATTTGAAATGACTAGGAGATATCATAAAATCCAATATATTTTTTTAAACTGGGCATTAAAAGAAGTAACTCCTAATTGGGAAAATGCAGGATTTATTTTCAACACTATGACAGTTTATATAACACAAGTGCCCTAGCTGTTTAGTTGATTTTTCACACTTTTCTTTTACACCTTATCAAATTGTTCAGTTAGTCTATTTGCTTTGAAACTAAACTTATTTCTATGTATGTTGCTGTAGTTCTATCAGTATTTCTTTTTTTAATTATAAAAATGGAATGGAAGATATTCCTAAGATATCAGGGAGAATAATATTCTGGTAGCTAAATGGGAAATAGGACAATAGGTTCAAATGGATATCTGCTTGGTAATACCTTAAAAGAAAAAAAATTAGTAACTATTTATTAAACATCTAAAGAATGTTGGCAACAGAGATAAAGAAATGAAAAGAAATGAACCAGTCACTGCCCCAAGGTTCACAGAGCAGTGAGTGGGTGTGGGAGAGGTGGAGAGGATCAAACAAACCAGTATGGATGCTTGGGTTAACTCTCTGATGTTGTTTCTTACCACACTTCTCTCATATGTCAGCCACACTAACCTCCTTTCTTTTCCTCCAGTGTATCAACTATATTCCTTCTTCTTCATTTCTGTATTTGCCATTTCTATGCCTGGAATGCTTTTTTCCCTTGTCTTAGGTCAGGTTCTCTTAGAGGTACTCTCAGAGTCAAGGATTCAAGTACAGTAATGCCTTAGTGGGAAGGAAGGCCCTGGGGAAATGTTGAAATGTTCTTCCCCCCTAGAGCATGAATTGCATCTGAGCAAAGGTACTGGACTTTTGTATCCTCACACCATTCAGTAATTGGCTTTGGATGCCTGAGGGAGAAGAAGGGGTCAGTAAATACAATCTCACAGGCACTTGCCTCTCTATATCTATAATCCTCTAAAGAAGGTGTGACAGTGTGATTTATAATAAGAACTATATATTTGGTATTTGTCCATAGTCCTTGTTACTGGCACAGAATTGCTAATAACCTTGGAATTTCCTAAATGATAAGAGTGATAAAGTTGTGTTGATATTCATAAAAAACCTCTTTCAACTACATCTGTGTTCACGATAATGAGGTGACTTTCAGACAGTAAGACTTGGGGCTGGTCACCAGAGGAACCAACCATATAATTAGAGGGTTATAACTTTCAATCCTACCAACCTCCAGGGAGGGGAAAGAGGATGGAGACTGAGTTCAGTCACCAATGGCCAGTGATTTAATCAATCATGCTTATGTGGTGAAGCCTCCCCAAATCCCTAAAAGGTGAATGTGTGGAGATTCAGGGAGAGTGGCTGCCCAGAGACCATGGAAGTTCTGATCCCCTTCCCACATGCATTTCCTTCTGTACCTCTTCCATCTGGCTGTTCCCGAAATATGTCCTTTAATAATAATCTGGCAATCTAGTAAGTAAAATGTTTCCGAGTTCTGTGAGCCACTCCAGCAAATTAATAGAACACAAAGAGGGAGTCATTGGAACACTAATCTATAGCCAGTTGGTCAGAAGCACAGGTGACAACCTAAACTTCTGACTGGCAGCTAAAGTGACATGAGGTGGGCTGGGGAGGGGAGCAGTAGATAGTATCATAATTGAGTTAATTGCTTGGTGGTGTGGGGGAAAAAACCATACATTGAAACTGGTGTCAGTCTCGGAGAAAGTCTCTGCTATAAGCCACATATGGTAAAGTGCTAAGAAGCTGGGATCTGGGCCCTGATCCAAGGACACCACACAGGTCTGCAGGGCACACACTCTCACTGCCTTTGGTCTCTTCTCCACATCTCATAGAGGATTTCTTTTACGCCCCTCCTAAAGGTACCCCATTCATACCTTATATTGATTGACCTTGCTTTATGTTTTTACCATAGCACTTGTTGGGGAGGAAGACATTTTCCACTGTCTTTTTAAGGTTCTTCTTCTTTTTTTTTTTTAATATTTATTTATTTGGCTGCACCAGGTCTTAGTTGTGGTACGTGGGATCTTTGTTGCAGCGTGCAGGATATTTAGTTGTGGCATGAGGGATCTTTTAGTTGCGGCATGCAAGATCTAGTTCCCTGACTAGGGATTGAACCAGGGCCCCCTGCACTGGGAGCATGGAGTCTTAACCACTGCCCACCAGGGAAGTCCCTTAAGGTTCTTCATACTGGTCTAAGATTAAATTGACATGAGAAAGATTAACAGGAGAAAAATCAAACAGAAGTTGAATAACATGTATACATGGGAGAGATGAAGGAAATTTGAGTAACTTGCCAAAATGGCTGAAACCCTCATTATACTATCTTCAGCAGCTAAAGTCAAAGGATGTTGAGGGTAGTGGTTTGGAACTTCGAAATGGAGGAAGGCAATTCATATGGAGATAGAAAAGCAAAAGTTTGGCAAATGAATGTTTGGCTAGGCTATGAAGAGACAATAGGACATGGAAAGGAATTGTAACAGATTTTGCTAGGTTTTTCCCTCTCCACCACCCCTAGTTCATACTATAATTATCTATGGTGATAGCTCCCTTCCCAGAATAGGTCCTCTATTTACATTATTTCAAGCAGTTAAGGGGAAGGTCAAAGGTTCTTCTTGAGTCTTTTGGGCCTGAAAAATAATCAACCTAAATTAACCCTCATGCCAAAGAGACATATTTTGGGGTGGCAAATTTTGTTCCCCTACACACTTATATAATGTATAGCATTATATTAAACATTTATTTTCTGTGTCTCCTCTCTCCCCACCCTCCCCCCGCGAATTTCCTGACACACACACACTGTAATGTAAGCTCCATGAGGGTGAGGATTTGTTTTGTTGACTGTTGTTTATGTAGTGCCTAGATCAGTCTGTCTAAAAATTGTTCAAAGATAATTGTTGGATGAATAAATAAATGGACTGTTGTGGCACATAGCAGTTTTGAGGGTAGATTCAATGTTGTTAGAGAAGATTTCCAAGCTTCTTCTGAGTTTAAGAAATCGAGATGAATAATAAATACAGTAGCATATTTAACTTTAGAGAGAAATAAGAGACCCCAGAGAACTACAAGTAGTTTGACATGGGTGGAGTCATCGACTAATCATCCATCAACTAATCATCCGTCTTATCAGTAAGTGTATATTGTGTATTCATTCTGTGCCAGATGCTCCTGTACTCAAAGCCAGACATGGTCAGTCCCTGTTCTCTTATGATGTCCATATTATGATGTTACTGGATCTCCTGGGTTGATCTTTTATCTTCATTGTTTCTCATATTGTCCAACATTTTGATGTTCTTTCGTGCTTTCTGGGAGAGGTTATTGATTTCCAGCCCTTGTGTAGAATTTTTAATTTTGGAAAATGCACTCTTCATTTTTAAGAGCTCAGTCTTAGTCACTGAGTTTGTTTTATAGCATCGTTTTCTTGTTATATGACTTTTCTAAATCATCTCTGAGGATACCAGTGTGAAGTTCTAGAAGTTTTATCTTCTCCCTTCGTTTTTTTTTCTATCTATCTTGCCTCTTCCATTTTGGAGAATTTCATGAAATTCTGACAGTTCTGATGTCCACTCACAGTTAAGGGTAAGACATTTAAAAATTGTTGAAGTTATCTGGTACAAAGGTGAGACTTGTCAAATAGCAGGTTGCACTTTAGATGGTAGAGTGAAGACCAGCTATTAATATGGACACATCTAAGTTCTTGCATAGAGAAGGGTCTTTCCTCTGGAGTCTTCAAAACCCCTAGAGAAGAGCTAGCCTACCCTAGAATTAGGATCTTGTCTGCTCAGTATTATGAATGCTGCTGGGGTGTGGGAGTGAATATTCCATATACAAACTTTCAATTAACACCATTGTTTTTCAGTTCCACATCTGTCTGACATGATGTTTATAAAGTGAAAGACTTTGAAACTTGTTCTGGGACCGTGTCAATCCACAGCTCAATTATCCTCTTCATATATAGCATTTGAGTTTGTGGTGTTCTGTGCTCTGCTTTCACTGAGACTTCTCTCTTACCTTTCTGTCTTCTAGATATATACTGATATATCTTATCAGACTAGGAATAGCCAGTCACCAGTTTTTGTTTTTCATTCTTGTGAGTTTATATCCATTTTAATTCCTTTATCCTCATTTTAATAGAGTTACAGAAGAAAATAATATAATTTATGTGATCAGAGCTCCATTTTAAACCTGCAGTCCTCCAAATTTCTTGTTTAAATCTTTGACAAAAGCAAAGGTAACAATTACAATCATCTGTCCATTCAACAAGACAATAATTTATATTTTAAAAACAAACATAACAGTAAAATAATAAAAATACTTGCTACAAAAACAAAATTGTCAATTTTATTTATCAAATAAATGGAGTTATGGTTCTGATGACTCAATGGATTTTCAAGGACTTGACAAATAGACCCTCTTTGTACTCACTGCTAAAAGATCAATGTAGTTTCCTGCATTTCAAACTTATAATTATTCCCTCCCTTCTAAAAATCAGTACTACTTTGTTTCTTAGGCCACTTTATCCCTTGAGCTACTTGACGAATGGGGCCATGTCATTTCTTTTTGTATCATTAATATCTACCACAGATTCTGGTTCATAGACACATTCAATAAAATCTGCGTTTCAGTTGCCTACCCCACCACCTTTTGTTTAGTGAAATTAGATCATGGGGAAAAAATGATCCCAATCTGCGGCACCATCTTGGCACTTCTCCCTCATTTTAAAGGCATACTGTCTTAGCAGATTTAATTCTAAATTCCTATAAAGGATAATAATCTGATTTATTAAATTTAATATATAAAACATTGGCAGCACCAAATGTCACTCTTTTTCCCAGTGTCCCTCTGCCTATCTATAACTAGATGAGACACTAGGCTCTTTTTAGGTTCAGTATGTAGGATATCTGTAAAATATGGTAGTTCTGAGCAAAGGCACATGATCCTGCTGGCCCTCAGTGTGTCATCAGAGTAAGCAGGTTATGCACCACATCAATCCCATCAGAAAAAAAGTTTATTTTTCTTATAGCATTTAGGAAGAGAGAGGTTAAAAGCTATAGCATGGCACAGATGAAAATCGGCAATTTTAAAAGGAGTCAGTAGAGATGGGGTATGGAGCTGTGGAAGACAGGACACTGAATTAGTTTGCTAGGGCTGCTGTAACAAAGTACCACCAACCTAGTGGCTTAAACAACAGAAATTTATTGTCTCATAGTTCTGGAGGCTAGAAGTCCAGGATCAAGACACTGGCAAGACCACACTGAAGGCACTAGGGAAGGTTCTGTTCCATGCCTGTCTCCTCACTTCCAGTGATTTGTTGGCAATCTTTGGCTTATATATACATTGTTCCAATCTCTGCCTTCATACTCACATGGCATTCTCTCTCTGTGTGTGTCTGTCTCTAAATTTCACCATCTTATAAAGACACTAGTCAGATTGGATTAAGGGCCCACCCTATTCCAATATTACCTCATCTTAACTAATTACATAGACAAAGACCTATTTTCAAATAAGGTAATATTTTGAGGTACTGGGGTTAGGATTTCAATAGATGAATTTTGGGAGCTCACAATACAACCTATAACAAGCCTGTACAATGAAGAAAAAGCTCTAGGAGGATACTGGAGGGGTTATAATCATAAGAACATTTGGAAGCTTGGGCCACAACAGGAAGAGGGACACCTTGTTTTAATTCAGCAGGGCCAGGAACAAAAGAATGTTGCAATGTGAAGAATTTTTTTTTTTTTGATTAAAGGAAGTGAGAAATTGAGAGTTCATGCCTGGAATTCTGCAGTGTGAGCATGGAATCCGTTAGGTAGAAGACCATGAGAATAATGGTTCGTTCATATCAGAACTTTGGTGCTTTACCTACTTTGAAGAGTTATTAATTTAGTAGGTGAACAACAAAGTAGATGAAACAGGGGATAAGTTGTCTTCTGTTGCAACAAGTGAGTTTGATTTCAGATTAGACACCAACCCCCCCACACCATGGAGGAGAGCCATTATGAGGCTATGATCTTTACCACTGGTTTATCAAAATAACTGGGCTGGGGTGTTTTTGTGTGTGTGTGTGTATGTGTGTGTGTGTTTTAACATCTTTATTGGAGCATAATTGCTTTACAATGGCGTGTTTCTGCTTTATAACAAAGTGAATCATTTATACATATACATATGTCCCCATATCTCCTCCCTCTTGCGTCTCCCTCCCTCCCTCCCTATCCCACCCTTCTAGCTGGTCACAAAGCACCGAGCTGATCTCCCTGTGCTATTCGACTGCTTCCCATTAGCTATCTTTTTTACATTTGGTAGTGTATATATGTCCATATATACACTACCACTCTCTCACTTTGTCCCAGCTTACCCTTCCCCCTCCCCATGTCCTCAAGTCCATTCTCTAGTAGGTCTGCATCTTTATTCCCGTCTTGCCCCTAGGTTCTTCATGACCATTTTGTTTGTTTGTTTTTTGATTCCATATATATGTGTTAGCATACGGTATTTGTGTCTCTCTTTCTGACTTACTTCACTCTGCATGACAGACTCTAGGTCCATCCACCTCACTACATATAACTCAATTTTTTTTATGGTTGAGTAATATTCCATTGTATATATGTGCCACATCTTCTTTATCCATTCATCTGTCAAAGCAACTGACAAAGGATTAATCTCCACAATTTACAAGCAGCTCAATATCAAAAAAAACCCCAACCCAATCCAAAAATAGGCAGAAGACCTAAATAGACATTTCTCCAAAGAAGATATACAGATTGCCAACAAACACATGAAAGAATGCTCAACATCATTAGAGAAATGCAAATCAAAACTACAGTGCGATATCATCTCACACCTATCAGAATGGCCATCATCAAAAAATCTACAAACAATAAATGCTGGAGAGGGTGTGGAGAAAAGGGAACCCTCTTGCACTATTGGTGAGAATGTAAATTGCTACAGCCACTATGGAGAACAGTATGGAGGTTCCTTAAAAAACTAAAAATAGAACTAACATACAACCCAGCAATCCCACTACAGGGCATATACCCTGAGAAAACCATATTTCAAAAAGAGTCATGTACCACAATGTTCATTGCAGCTCTACTTACAATAGCCAGGACATGGAAGCAACCTAAGTGGCCTGAGGTTTTTGTTTGATGATTGGCAGCCTTTTGAGAAAAAGGTACAGATAAATGGCGAGTTAAATGGGGTTAAGCTGACATGCTTTCTATTTGGAACAAAATGCTCCTTCTATGTGAATATGTAAATACACTGTAAAAGTCAGTGTAACCCATGTGTTGTCCATGTCTGCAGCTGCAAACAGGGGAGGATACTCTATTTGATTTGCAATTAGTTCTTACCCTTCTTTCTCCTGCAACTGTACATATAACAACCAGTTTATATAATTTTATTTTTTATTTGAATTCTTATTCTGACTGTTTTCTGATTGCTATAGGAGAACCTTGAAGTTTCTAAATTTTTGCTTAAGAAACAGAAAAATTTCTCTTTAAATGGAGTTATATACATGTCCTATTTTTAATGACACTGTGTGTGTACTATTGGACCAAATCCATTTATAATTGAGAGGAAATAACCCATTGACAACCAAACGGTAACTTGGTAGAGAATTTTTTACCTTACCTTATGAAAGCAGCGCTCACCAAAATGTCATCTTCCTGCAACTCCGGCCAAAGGTTTCACTGTCTCAGAAGCCGGACTCTGCACCTGATTTTATTGACTTTTACTTCCTTCCCTAATCACACTTCCCTTTGTTCAGTCCACCATTTGGTCTTTTCCTTTTGTCATCCTTATTAATAAGAATTGTTCAAAAGCATGTCAATAAACACTGAGTTTATTCTTAACATTCATAATTCTGTTCTTTGAATTTTCTCCAGGGAATCCACCATTTTACATTGCCTTTAATCTCCTTCTTTGTTCTTTTCTCTGCTCTACTATATTTGATTTTCAGTCACTAAGAAGCTATTTATACTCAGGAATTATGGCTTAAGGGAATTAAAGCTAAAACCTTCCTAGTCATCAAGTCTGGCTATAAGGGTAATAGAGTTATATCTTTTCAAAATATTAAAATCAGATTCATTCTTTTTTTATCACTTATTTTGAGGTAGTCTAGAAATCAACCCTTAGTGTCAAGATTCAGTGCTTCTAGTAAGAATAGCAGAGTACATGCACTTAATTTCCCTTCCCTGAATCATTTGAAATAGAAAAAAATACAAAAAAATAGGAAAACAACAGCCTCACTATCCTGTAGATTACAAAGAATATGAAATTTAGACTAAATCACTGAGATGTGGCAAGCACCTCCCACATCCTGCGATACTATGACATTTCTCTGTCTCAAAAAAAAAAAAGCAAAACTGTATCCATAAGCATGTAAGTATGCTTGTGTACACACACACACACACACACACACACACAGGAAAGAAGAAAAAGCAAGAAAAGGAAAAAAAGAAATGTAAGGTTCTGGGGGCAGACCATCAGAAAAAAGACAGATAGCTTGTAGTTAATGTAGTGTGGCAGAAGAAGAGACATGGGAATGTGAAGCAGCCATGTGCTGCTGACCACAATTACCTAAGCAGAAATTTCTTGAAAATTATTACAAACTAACAAAATCAAAACACATATAGCCACTGAGATCCACACTGGCCTCAAGGGTGTAAGAGCTAAATTCTGAGGTGAGAGCCTTTTGGGACTGCATTCTTCTGAGTACCAAGGAACAAATAAAATTTAGTGACAAAAGATAAAAAAATAATAAACTTGAATTGGAGCTACTCAGTTCACTTAGCACATCAACCATTCTGCTGCCCCAAGCAAATAAAAAACTCAGAAATGATCATAAACCAACAATCTCCTCTCCTATGACTCAAATTCCAAGGATACAGTTAAAATAGTGCCCAGTCATGAAGCCAGGGATACCGAAGCCTCACTTTTCATGGGAAATAGCCATGCAAATATAAGTAGTAGAAAGTATCCAAATCAAATCTATCTATAAATAATTTTAAGAAAGTGAAGAAAATTTATATAATAAAGGTAGATCTCAGAAACAGGCATTTGGAAATATATTACTCCAGAAAAATCAAAGAATGCTTTAAATAATAAGAACGATGTTAAGGAAATTAAAAGGATTGTGAACTTTCAGAAATAGGAGATATATTAAGAGATGAAAAAAATAATCAAGGAAGAGATGAGACAGGGGAGGTGGAAAAAATTGGCAGAAAAAGAGTAAAGGATTCGAAAAAAGGAAACAATTACAGGAATAAAAACCTTTTTAGAAGCCGTAAAAAGCAGGGTTGTTATAAAAGACAATATTTGGAAAATAAAATAATTTGGTGGAAAAGAACAAAGATACAAGTTACTCTAGAGAAGTTGACAGATGTAAGAGCCAGAAAAGGACTGATCACCATAAACATATTTGGCATTTGTGAAGAAGAGTATAGATCAATTGGAACAAGCAAAATAAGCACAATTTAGAAGAGAGCTTATTCAAAAGAATTAAATCAGTGCATAGAAAGAAAAGTTGAGGTTATAATATATTCTGGAAAATGACTATGCTTTAAGGATAAAGAATCCTAAAAGCATTCAGGAAAGATCATTATATCATCTGCAGTGGAAGAAAAATACCATGTTAGCTTACCAACATCATGTTGGTAAAAATATATGGAAGAATCAAATTATTAGGTAAACATGATTTATACAATAAATCATATAATAAATCATTTATATGATAAATCATGTTTTGCCAAAGGTTAAATATTTAAAGAAAAATGTTGAGTTCCAAATTTACTTTCCTTACCAAAAAATGCATTACAAGTGAATGGAGATTACTTTAAAAAATGAAATTATAAAAGACCTAGAATAAAAAAAATATTGAGCAATTTTGTCAAATTATTTTTAGAAATTAAATTCTAGAAGACTTAGCATAAAAAAAATTGAGTAATTTTGTATGAGTGTTTTGTGGGGCAATTAAGTAGGGTTCTTTAAAGCATGATGAAATAACCAGAATCTAAAAGTGAAGAAATAGATTAATTTGATGACAGAAGAAATATTTTAAAATATTAAAATGATCAAAAGTTCTGTAAACAAATTCAGTAGACCTATAGAAATACTATCTACCTCACAAATGACACAAAGGTAATTTTACTAATAGAAATCTTACAAATAATAATGAAAGAGATGAACAAGACAATAGAAAAGCAATATAAACGAGCAAGTCATGGAAGAAGAGATACATAAGACTGGACAACATGAAACTATTTAGTGTCCTACATCTGGCCAGGAGACTAAAGGATAGAAAACAAGTGAGGAATCTTATGGGAAATTTAGGGACCAGACATGGTTGGAACCTATACTATTTCTGCCAACATGTCCTGTTCCAGAATTGGTCACATGACCCCACCCAGATGCAATGGAGCTGCAAAGTGTAATCTTTCTGTATGGCCGGAATGAAAATATGTGTTTTACTAGTAATATAAATTTTTTACATGCCCTTTCATTCTAGGGGTTTATTTTTCTAGGGGAAATTCTCCACATGTGAATAAGGAGGTACATAAACAATGATAGATAACAGAATTTTTCATTTTATCGATTAGAGTAGTTTTTATTAATTAAATAATAAACCTTAATATTCTTAAATCTTGGTACACTATGTGTATAGCAGTTTAAAAGAAGGCAATAGATCTATATTGAATATAGCCAAGATGTATTGTTGAGAAAAAGAACTGCGAAACAATATATGCCACATGATCCCATTAAACTAAGGTTATATATAGAGAGATGACTTTCACAAATGTAGAACTTTGTCTTCTTTTTTCCTTTGCTAACACCTCTTCAATGAAAGCCCTAGTGATTACTTTGTATACAGTATATATGAAAACTAGTCTAATTCATTCTCCTCATTGTTATCATCATCACCATCATGAGTATGATAAAGATAATCTCTTAACATTTGTAGAGCTATTCTTTTTATTATGTAAAACACCTTTTTTCAGTTCATATAAAATTTGCTGGGAAGAAACAGAAAATATTTTTATAATATATTAAAGGGACACTGTTACATTTGAGAGAAATAAATGACCTTCCCAAAGTCACGTGGTTGCCAAATGGTGATAATTATCCGGCTTTCTTAGCTGCTAATATAGGGAGTCTTTGAACAAAGGATAATCGTCGACTGACGATTCTGACTGACTGAACTGCTTCTGTTAAGAAGCAGCTCCAAATATCTATTGATTAAAATCTTCAAGTTTTTAGATATTATTGTAATCAGAAAGTGTAATCCTGAAAAAACATTAAAACAAGATGAAGACTAAATTCCAAAGTTATGTTCTGATATCTGTATTAATTGTATCTCCAACCCAACCCAACTTCTGGGGAATAGATATATGACCTTTTAACTTTTCCAAGAATTGAGTCCTGCTGGCCTTGTTTTTTAATTTAAAGTTGTTAGTGTTAGGAATAACATACTAATTATTTTTATGTATTTTCAACTCTACTAAGTGCACATCTTTTAGGCAAATCAATCAACATTTAGAAATAAAAATCTTGTTATGCCAAGCTCATAATTTTCTGTCACATTTTAACAACTTCATTTCTTTGCTGGGACCATATGTCAACGTCATCATTCTATCACTCAGAGTCTTTTAAGCACCTGTTTGCAAGTAGCATTATACTTGGTGCTATTTAGAGTAAGTTAAAACTTAATGGATCTTGCATTTGAGGAGTTTAAAACAGAAGACGGAACAATAACCCAGACAGAAAGTAAGAATTAGAAACTTAAGAGGGTGACAAATTGTGTTCAAAAAAACAAACAAAAAAACTCTTTGCTTTTTACAAAATACAGGTTTTCAGAATGTTGGCTACAGGTCTAATGCTTCAAAGTGGGGGAAAAAAAAGATTTTGAAAACTTCTGTTTCTGAATGTAAGCCAAACTGAACTTGCATGGGATGTTTTTTTCCTTATGTAACTGTGTCCTAAACTATTTCAATCAGTGGCAGATCTAGATAACTATTCATTAGCTATTCTAAAGACTAGAAAGATTTCTAGAGATATGATTAGTAGGTAGAATGTGCCTATTATGGTCACTGAGATTGTAGATGTAACTGGGGAGCCTCACAGCTCCAGAGCTGTGTTTACTTCTTTCAGCTCTGCCAGATTCATCCCTCTTCATGTGATCAGCAAATTGCCACTTGTGCCCTGCTCTGTACTATACGAAATCTGATAAGACTATTTCACTTCCAGCTGGAATTTTTGTCGATTCCTTAAAAATATTATTTCTTCAGAAAATCTCACTATTTTTAACCACACAACTTTTCATACTTGCATAATTAAGAAAAAATATTCAGAGATAATTCTCTTGTATTTTTGCTGCATTTAAAAATGCATTTTGGGCAATTGAATTTTCCCAAGATTGAGTAGAAAAGGCAGAGCTAGTGATTGTTAACTACTTGCCTTTTTTTTCCAGATTGTACATTGTACATAGAATATCTTTCTCTAAATAGTAATTCTATTTAGATGTTCATTTCCCAGCAAGATTTTTGGATTATGTTGAATTTAGCCTAGTTTTGTGAAATGATTCACAGGCTTTCAGACAACTCTGGACCAGGTTATCCATGGATCAGCAGTTGCTGTAAAGAAAATGCTGATATGTTGAAGAATGAGGTCAAGGTATCCTGAAATGGAAAAGAATACAAGCACACATTTTAAAATTTGCCAGTCGTTAAATATTTTTCCCAAATCCCCATTTATATTTTTAGACATCTTTTATTGACATCTCTGTGAAAGTCAGTGTAGAATTAGAATGAAATGTTTTAGAGGTTTATTATTATTACTATATTTTTTACAATTATCTATTTCCAATTATATAAATTAAAACCAGAGTTTCTGGAATTAATTTTAAGTAAGATTTGAATTTATGACTCAGTTATTCATTTTTACATGTATTTATTATATATGTTATTTAGTACTAAAAGGATGACTAAGTCTTGAAAAGCCAGATGTTTGGGATATCATCTCCTGGAAATCTGCCTATACAAGGGGTCAGTCTACAGCAGTAGAGCTGATAATGAGGTATTGTTATAGTCTTTTGGACCTGGTGTACTATAAGACATAGATTCCCAATGAGAACAATATCATCTCCAAAGGAATGAAAATTGGTTCTTGGTGGGGGAGAGGCGTAAAGAAAATAGTGTTCTTATTACAACGGTAAGTGGCCCTCCAAAGCTCAACTGTACCTACAAAGTTTTATTTCTTAGTATTTAATTTTTCTCATGGGATTTTCTTGGGTAGCACAGCAGTGGCACTGATATTGAGTTCTTGGAAGATACATACTATCTTTGCAAGAATATGCTACAAATTATAGTGAATGGATAGCTGCAATTGGAGGGCTTCCAATTCTTTGCTCAATCTAGAAGTCCTATCATGAGAGGTGGCCTGCAGGTGCCTACTGGTTGCCACTGTCCTCTGCCTTGTGGAAATGGTGGTTTATGTTTGATTCTCAGTGCTTTTGTGTGTGGTTCACTCTGGGAATTAAATAAAAATAGGTAAAAAAATAAAAATAGGTTATATATTATTGTTTATTTCTACAACATTAGTCAATCCAGAATTAGTCATGTAAAGTCCTAAAAAGAAAAAAAAAAAACAACTCTATAATATCCGAATGACTACCTGACTATCTAGTAGCTAAATGAAAGTTATTTTCTCTTATAAAGCAAAAGTTAAAAGTTAAATTCACTAAAAGTAATTTTAAGCAATTATTCTAGTTTTTATGTTGTTGCTTACTTTTTTTTTTTTTTTTTTTTTTTGTGGTATGCGGGCCTCTCACTGTTGTGGCCTCTCCCATTGCGGAGCACAGGCTCCGGACGCACAGGCTCAGCGGCCATGGCTCACAGGCCCAGCCGCTCCGCGGCATGTGGGATCTTCCCGGACCGGGGCACGAACCCGTTTCCCCTGCATCGGCAAGCAGACTCTCAACCACTGCGCCACCAGGGAAACCCCGATGTTGTTGCTTACTTTTGCTGGAAAAATAAGTTTTGAATTATCAATTTAAAAATCTTTATTACATTGCTATTAATATTTTATACCTATATAGTCATAATTTAACATATAATTTCATACAATTTATTTAAGTAAAAGAATTATATTAAAAGTTACTCAGCAAAAACAGTGTTAAATTACCAGGCTTTACATTTTAAAATTTTTGCTTGAAAATATTTAGTCAGTCTTGACCCTGCATTGAATAAAAAGCAGAAGCCTTGTATATTTATTCTTTTTTATGTTTACAGCTCAGACAGTGATACATTACATTATCAACAGATAAATGATATATCTATGGTAATAAAATATCGTGGGGGAAAACTAGGAAAAAATGTCCATAAGGGCTCCTAAGAAAGGTGATAACGAAAAAAAGGCTGGAAAACACAGATGTGGGAGCACAGGTATTTGGTTCCAGGCACAGAGGTCTTAGGTAACAAATAGTATGTTAGGTCCAAATAAACACTGTAACCAGATTCCGTCCTGTGGAAGAGACGAGGTAGGAATTAAGAGTTGAACAAACAACCAAACAAACAAAACCCACTGAATTCCAAGTGAAATAGAAAACAGCAACCTCAAGATAAGGCCAGTAATGGTGATTAAAACCATATAAAAGCAGACAGCGATTTCTGTGTCTGGCTTTAATTATTCTCTCTATGTTGATGACTCCCAAATATATAGATCTCAGGTTTCTTTCCTAAGCTCCAGACTAATCATAGAGACTTTGATGCCTTAAAGACATTTCAGACTTTGGTACTTCAGAGACATTTCAGACTTTAAGACTGAATTCTTATGGTCTTTCCTCTAATGCCTTCCTCCTTTGTTTTTCCCTTGACTTTCCCATCTCAGAATTTTGCAGAAATATTCAACCAGTTGCTTAAGCCAAAAGCTGGGTTGTTGAGTCATCTTTGATTGTTACTTCACTCCCATATCAAATTCAGCAGCATATATTTGTGTTGTCATAATACTTAAACAATTTCACCTCTTTTGTGGGTCCCTAAAGGAACCAGACTAGTTTCTCTTTCATTCTTATTCTCTTGCAATCATTTTTTCATTAACAATCAGAATTATCTGAATACAATTTAGGAAAAATTCACAGCTTAAAACTCTTCAATGGTTTCCCATTGCAATGAAAACAAATCCTAATTCCTTACTATATGTTATAAATATGTTATAAATTCTTTCATAACCTGGTCCTTGGTATCTCCAAGCTCTTACCTTGCCACCTTTTCTTCTTACCTCCAAGTTGCAAACTGTCATTCTTTCAGCTTCTTGCATAAGTCCAGTTCTTTGTTCTTCTATAAGACCTTTTACTCAGGTTGTTTCCATTGCCTGGAATGTCCTTTCCTGCCACCCTTTCCATGGAAGTATCCAATTTTGCCCTTGAAGTCTCAGCCAGAAAGTCACTTCTTTTTTTCTTTTTTTTTTTTTTTTTTTTTTTTTTGCGGTACGCGGGCCTCTCACTGCTGTGGCCTCTCCCGCTGCGGAGCACAGGCTCCGGATGCACAGGCTCAGCGGCCATGGCTCACGGGCCTAGCCGCTCCGCGGCATGTGGGATCTTCCCAGACCGGGGCACGAACCCGTGTCCTCTGCATCGGCAGGCGGACTCTCAACCACTGTGCCACCAGGGTAGCCCTCGATTTTTGATCCAATAATTCTTTAACATCTAATACAATCGTTTATGCAAAATTAAGATGCCATCAAGACTATAAATGACTATTTATTGATACAACCTCATCATTATAGATATTCCTACTTTAGGGAGGCATTCATTTGTTCATTTCTAACTACCATGAGCATTTTTGTTTTCCATAGGCTCTAACATGGCAACTTTTTCCACAACACTAGTTGTTCTAAGCATCAAATACAGACTCATCCCTTTTGCCATTAGAAACGATTTTTGTTCCTTTCATAAGGTAAAAGAGATTTTACTCCTCTCTTTATCATCTTCTTGCATCATCAGCAAAAGTGACCTCTAGAAAGGCATCTAGGGTGGAAGGAGATAAAGTGGTCTCCCTGTGATCCATTCCTGTGCCCCTAATTAAGGGCCCAGTCCTGAGGAAAGAATGCAGGCAGATGTCATGGTCTATGACAATTGAATCTCTGGGCAAATTTGGGCAAAATTTGCCCAGAAATTTGCTAGAAAAATCTCTTTCAAGGAATGATCTTAGCAGTTTTGTGGCTGATTTAGGGTTGCTTATAGTAAACAAATCTATGGTTCATGGGCATATGAATAAGAACTCCAAGAAGCATATCATACAATTCCATAGAGCTTTAAATGGACATGTTTTATAATCTGAACGCTCACCACTCTATTAACATGCCAACCTCATTAAAAATTTCTTTAATTCTGGGCCAGAAATTGAGGAACTGTTGCAGGAAGGAAGGACTTGGGGATACACATGGGATATCACAGACCTTTTTATGCTTTGTTTGAACTTCTTAATTGCAGATATGCATAATATCATTAGTAAAGCTTGATATTTTATAAGATCTCTCATTGGTATGAGTCTGATTGAACAATCAAATCATTTGCATTAGCTCAGTTGATGTGACGAGGCAGGTTGTCTTTCAGACTCATGAAAAAGAATGGCTAAACCTGTTTTTGGCAAGAAAAAAAAGATGAGAAAATGTGAAAATCTGATGCTTGGATAACTGCTACTCATTCTTACTATGAAGTGGAGAAAAAAAATTGAAGCAAATTACAAGAGAAAATCTCACCAATAAAATTAGGAGGAAACAGATTTAGAACTGGAGGGACTGGCTATGTGGATTGACAGAAAGTGACATAGAGTGAAAAGACAGCAAAATTTTTTTTTTTTTTTTTGGCTTTTGCTGGCAGCATTGTTGAAAATAAGACCCTTCAATGAGCAGAAGCTGATAACTATAGGAAAAGCTTTGAGACTGCATTTTCTTGATATTAGAAGATTCCTTTATGACTCTCTGGCTATGCCCTTAGATGTCCTATTCATTTATACCACAACACTAGTAAGGCCATTTGTTTAACTATAAAACCAAACAGACAGCAGCAGGCTAAGGTCATGTGACTAAAAATTCCAGAGGTGATCTGTTAACTCAGACATTTTACACAGAAATACTAGCCAAAGTCTGGTGAATTATTATTGGTACGGATTCTTACAATTAATGATCAAGGAGTATACTGGGTTTGAATACTGTCCCCCAATAATTCACATCCATCCAAAATCTGTGAATGTGATCTTATTTGAAAATAGAATCTCTGCATATGCGATCAAGTTAAAATGAGGACAAACTGGATTCATGTGGGCGGTAATCCAATGACTAGTATTCTTATAAGGAGGGGGAGATTTGAACACAGGCACATAGAATAGGCCATGTGAAGATGAAGACAGAGATTGGCATGACACATCAATAAGACAAGAAATGCCAAGGATTGCTGACAAACACCAGAAGCTAGGAAGAAGCAAGGAAGGATCTTCCTTAGAGTCTTTAGAGAGAACACGACCTTACCAACACCTTAATTTCAGACTTCTAGCCTCCAGAACTGTGAGGGAGTAAATTTTTGTTGTTTTAAGCCCCATAGTTTGGAAAATGTGTTATGTCAGTCCCAGGAAACTAATGCAAGAGCTATGTTGGTAATTTTAGATTTTACTAAAGGGAAGGGATTTTTGACAGTTGATCTCCAAGTGGTTGTAAACATCTATAAACAGATGCTTCTGGATGTTTTGGTTAATTTGCTGCAATGGTTTATGGCACGGAGGTGACAGAATTACCCTGAGAGGAGCTTCTGTCCCACCCACTCCCTCATCCATAAATGGAATAATTTTTCCAAAGTAATAGGAATACTACAAGTACATGTGACTTTAACTGCCTTTATCATGACCAGAAAGAGACACCTAATTAAATGACACTCATGCAGATGATGTTAGATACATGATTTGAAGTGCTTTCTAATCTTGGGTGATTTATGTAATCTAGTTGTTGGGAAGTCAAGAGAATATTCAGGGGGAAGTATATAACTGTCAGGTTCAGTGACCACGTATGGGGTGTGTGTGATGGATAAGAGATCCAAGGCACATAAAAGAGCACAAGGAAGAGATGCGAAAATGTGGAGGAGGAAATGATAACTGACTCAACTGGAGGAAACTGTTCGGGTGACTTTAGAAAAACAGTGTACCCACTCTTATGACTTAAAACACCATGACAATTTTATTCTAGTCTAGAGAAATTATAATCTAGTTATGAGAATTGTGGTTGAGAATGAAATATACTTGGATAAGGGGCTGAATTTATACTCAGGCTCTGGACAGGTTGTTTAAGAGGCCAAGATTCGCTTGCAAAACCTGCAGTGAGAGACCTTGGGCCTTTTGCAGTGATCTGGGGTCTGGTATATAAAATTTCTTAGGATTGCCAAATAAGGGTGCTCAATAAATAGCAGTGGTTCTCAACCTAGAGCAATTTGGCATTTCAGAACCATTCATTTGGCACTGTCTGGAGACATATCACAACAGAGTGGTTCCTACTGACAGCTGTTGAGTAGAGGCCAGGGATACTGCTAAATATCCTACAATGTACAGAACAGTCCCCCACAACAAAGAATTATCCAGCTGAAAATGTTTATAATGCTGAAGTTGAGCAACTTTGATGTTTAGTAATCTCTGTGGGGGATAGAGACGGTGCTCTGAAAGACCTGGATGTGAAAGTGGGAGAGTAGGAAACACTATGTTGGAGGCGTTCAAGATAAGGGTGACATTATGAATTAGAAAATTTGACCAGACAGATCATCTGATGGTTACGTCACTTTTTTCTAAGTGCATAATTTGGATGGTTATTATACATGCAGGAAGCATGTTGCCTTTTTCTTTGTCGTGGGGGTTATGTATTCAATTCACTCTTCACTCAGTTTTACCCCAGCCTCACCTATTAATCTAGACTAGAGAGCACATCCCCATGTGAGGAGGAAAAACCTCGGGAACCACATGAGATGTCCAAGTTTCTCTATGCTTTGTCTGCCTCTTCCTTCACTGTATCTTTGAAATTACTAGCAGAGCTTGATATGGGTAAGAATTCTGATTTGTGTGAGTCTTATGTGATGATATGATCCTTTGTATTAGCTCAGCAATGAGGATTGTTCATTCTGTAATGGTACCAACAGTCATCAATAGGAGGTTGGTTCTTCATCACTGACATATTAAGATAAAAATAAGTTACTATTAAATATTGGGATGGCAATGCATGCTTACCCTTCTGAGAGAAGGTAAGCATTTAAAAACAAATACTTCATTGTATGTTAATGTATAGGATCCACTGGGGAAAAATACATGCTTTTAAATAGAAAATAGCTTGTATCTAATACCTATACAATGCCTTCACTACTTTGGATACATAGATTTTTTTTTTAACAAAACAAGATCAAAGATTTACATTTTAAGATAGTAGCTCTGTCCTGCAATTGTTGATGTTACTTTATGTGAGCATTTACTGTGAGACTTTTTCGTTTCCATTCTTGTTACTAGCTGTTGGGGGGAATAGGGGTGTGAGGACAACATCCTTATGAATGTCTTACTCTCCATGCTTTGCCTTCAACCCACCCTGTGAATGAATTGAAGTATTTTTTTTGTTATTGTTGTATTGAGAGAAAAAATTTATTTTGTAATATGGTAGTTCCCAAATTTACCCATTTCAGACACACTATGTAAAGTGAAACTATGGAGTCTGATATAAAAGTTATGTTTGCATGGGATTTTTGCAAAACTAGATATTTTTTCCAGTGATTACTTCTGGAATATAATTTTAATGATATTTAAAATTTCTATTATGAATAACTGAGATTTAATTAGACTTAATCTAATTAGTACTTATAAGCATAACTTTGATTTACACATTCAGAAGATAGTTTTAAAGTATTGAATTCCCTTTACAGATAGTTGATTAGAATTTAGATTAGGATGATCACATTTTTAATCTGTTCTTATTTTGCAAGTTTTAAAAAGCCATATTTAAGTAACTAGTGATAATCATTTAGGCTTTCTAAAAAGCTCTATTTTATGATTATGCCAATGATCAGAGATTTTTAAGGACATAAAAATGATGAATTAAAAAGTAAAAATATCTCATGAGGTGATAAACTCTAGTCGTGTATACATATTGAGCTTTACTTATATCCATGTCGAAAACAAATTTCAGGATTTTTTTTTTTTTTTTTTACTCATTATACAAACACAATAATCTTCTGGTTGTATACTATTCTTTTTAGCTGATGGGGAAAATAAAAACCCTGTTAATTCTTGCTTAATTACAAAATGCTCTTCTTTAGGGGAGGGAAATTACAAGTAAAGTACATATTCACCAAAGGCAACCTAAAATGCAAACTGAGTTTTGGGTATAAGACTGGGTTTTTTTAAAGTCAAAGAATAAATGGCTTCAAGTGAATATTCAGTTATCTTTTATTTTACCCTTATTCTGACCAGTGACAGGTTTGAACTAAGTATTTGCTTATAACTTGTCTAGATTATGGGTTGAAAATCAAAATGCCTAGATGGACAAGTTTTGTGACGCTAATTAAACAGGGAAAGATATTCTTGAATCCACAAAAATACATATTTTCTGCCATTTTGGGAAGAAACATTCTGCCCTCCTGACTCACCTTACTATTTTATTTTGACCAAAATCTAAAAACAAAGCGATATTTATCTTTTAAAAAATGAAACAGTGAAAATATAACAATGAATTCAGATGGCAATTAGTCCAGAGTAAGGAAGATGAAAATAAATGAAGGAGATTGTGACAAAATGGAAAGCACATGTTTTCTTACTAAAGGAGGCAGATATTACCCAGTTCATAGAAATAAGTCCATTGTAAATATTTACTTCATAAACTCTAAAACTGCCAATTTTTCTTCGTTTAACCCTGAAGATCCTTTCTCTACCCTTTTCTGCTCTGCTCTGTGCTCTGGGAAACTGCCTTCCATAAATTGTGCCTGCTGAAATCCCTTTTCCACTGGTTCTGGTTGGATTAGGCAACAGGAGAGCTGATTGTGGGAGGGAAGAGAGATCAAAGTAATTTCTTTCTTCTTCCTTTTCCTTGCCAGACAGGTTTGTGCACTGGTTGCTCCTTTTGAGGTGCGCAACAGCTACAGCTACCATCTTTGCTGGTGTCTGATCACTCCTTGCCTTTTCCTACCTAGACCTAGGGATGGTAAGAACTTGCCACTCTTGCTAGTTCCCAGATGCATCACCATCACGTACTGGTTCAGTTAAGTCTGCTTAGACCTCTGTAAATTGTTTCTTCCTAAAACTTCTTTCAACTAACCTTTCCAGTGTGCCATCTGTTTCATGGTAGCACTGTGAGTGGTACAGTTACTCTACTCAACGTACTTTTATTGAATCCAATCTTTAATGTGCAGGATTGAGAGCTCAATTTTCCCATGCCTTCTACATTTTTGAAAAAGCAAGTAAATACAAAATTTTTGACAAATTGAAGAAAGTGCACATATACACATGTTCAGCTTTGTGAATTTCTGCAGGCTTTATATACTCATGTAGTCAGCACCCAGATCAGGGAGCAGAAGATTACCAGATCCCCAAATCCCCCTTTGTGCTTCTTCTGGGTACTACCCTCTCAAGTGTAACCAATATCCTGACTTCGAACAGCATGAATTCTTCTCAACTCTTTCTGAACTTTATATAAAGGGATTTTATTCAGCATGTAGACCACTTTAGCGTCTGGTTTCTTTGCTCAACATTGTTTATGAGATTAATACATATAGTTAATTGTAATTGTAATTCGTTCATTCTCATTGCTGAGTAGTATTTCATTCAGGTACTTTATCTTTTTATTGGAGGGGTGGGGTGATGGACTTTTGGCTTGCTTCTAGTTTGGTGTATGATGAGTAAAGCCGCTATGAACATTCCATGCTTATCTTTTAGTGGATATGTATTCTCTTATTTCTTGGATATAAACCTAGGATGGAAGTGTTGGGGCACAGGACAGGTGTAGACTTAGCTTAAGTAGATACAGACAAAGAATTTTCCAAAGTGGTTGTATCAGCTTACAGTCATGTTAACAAGCCATGAAAGAACCATTTACTCTACAGTCTAACCAATATTTGGAATAGTCAGTATTTCTAAATAAGCCCTCCTGTTTTGTGTGTTTGATAAAGTCTAATGTCTAAAGATTACCAGGGACACACCTAGAGTCAAAGTGTATTTACTAACTTGTTGTCATAAGGTGACTGCACAAAGGGGAATAGTACGTTGTCTCAGTAAAGGATAGCATGGGTTTATCTTATCCTAGGTGATTTTTTAGAAGGTTAAGGAAAGAGGAATCTGTTCTGGATTCAGATTTGTCAAGAAATGATGTCAACTTAGTAACGCATACTTTAATAATTTCTAGTCTAGGAGGTAAAATGAAAAAAATAGGGTTAAGATTGTCATAATAAAAGAAGCAGTGGTCAGTTATTTGACCAGGAGACAGGGATATTTAGTTATTTCTGTGATTGTGTGGTGTCTTTGTATTCTGTTTTGTTTCATTACTGTCAGGGAGTAATGGCATCAGATGTTGATAATTTATTAAATTATTTATATTCAGCAGGGAGCACCATGGACTGCTGTTATTTACCAGGCCAGCTACCAGTTGTCAGCTAACAGGGCTATTTCGTTATTTATCAGTTCACCATCTTGGCCAAAGGTAGTTAAAGTCAGGCTCCATGATATTAATCTGTGGTGTTCAGAACTGCACCATTGCCAAAATTCTATCGACTAGGAGGTTGTTTAGAAAATATTATTTGTGATTGGACTAGAGTTACTATCGCCTGCTCTTTTTGTTTCATTGTGAATTGTTGAATCATCTGATGTGACAATAACTATGAAGATTGATTTAAACTCTGAACAGGATGTATCAGCAAACTATAATACAGGCAAATATCAGAAATAAGATGATTATTGGTCTTTATAATAGGTCATGAACACAGGGGCCTAGATGATCAAACCCGCATTGTAAAAAACATTGTAAGAAACATTGTAAATGCTAGCTTGTATGTTCTAGAGATTCATTTTGTATGTTGTAGGAGTCCTTTACCCTTTGAACTTTCAGTAGAGAAGAGTCTAGGAATAGGGATGAAATTCCTAAGCGCACAGGAAGATAGAAGAAAATTGATGGTCAATAAAGTATTGGATAAAAAGGCAAGGCTTTTCAAAATTGAAAAATAATAGTTCCAAGTAAATGTATATCTCCTCAATCCATCTCATACTCATTTTTAGCTTATGCTTGACTGAGGATAATTAGTTCAGCTATTTGGGAAGAGAGTGAATTTAAACACATGATAGCACAATAAGGTTGGAATTTTTAGTGTCTGTTGTTAAGTGTGAACCATTAGCAGAAAATTATCAAATCAGAATTGTCCAAGGTAGTATTCAAGAGTGTAGTATGAGGCATATATTATTTCCTAAAGGAGGTTATAGTTTTTCCTTCCTGAGAAATGGAAAGGAGAATTGCTGTGTTCAGGCAGTTGCAGAAATGGGTAGTGATATTTGACGGAGAGTAAAATAATGAGGATGTTGGCAGATCTCCAGAGTATTTATTTATCCCATAAAGTGTATTGATATTGATCCTAACAGAAAAAAAATGAGTTAAACCTAAAAACTTAGAGACAAAGTCAGCCTTTGTGTTTAGATATTTTGTTAACATGAAACGTATACACTCCTTGAAACGTATTTGTATTAGCATATTTTAGTTACACATAATTCACTTAAGATGACTGAATTTCCTTTTTGATTTATTTATAACTTTTTATTCTGAGATAATTATAGATACACATGCAATTGTAAGAAAGATTATAGAGAGATCCTGAATATGCTTCAATTTTCCCCAGTGGTAACATATAACCATAGTACAGTATCAAAACCAGGAAACTGACATTGATACAATCCACTGACTTTATTCAGGTTTCACCAGTTTCCCACCCACTCTTTTGTGCATGTGTGTATATTTATTTCTATGTAATTTTATCAAATGTATAGATTTGTATTACCACCATCACAGCTGAAACACAGAAAAGTACTATTAAAAAAAAATCCCTTGTGCTACCATTTTATAGTCACAGTCACCTTCTTTCCTACCTTCCCCCATAACCCCTGCCAACTATATAATTATGTAGTATGTAACACTTCTTTCCTCACTCAGCATGATTCCCTTGATATCCATCCTAGTTATTGCATATATCAACAGTTTGTTCCTTTCTATTACTGGGAAGTTTCCATGGTGTGTATATACTAAAAATTGTTTAACCATTCATCCATTGAAGACATTTGGGTTTTTCCCAGGTTTTGGCTATCACTATAAAGGCACAATGATAATTCATGTGTTTGTATAAACATTCACGTGTTTGTATGAACATATTTGTATGAACATAATTTTTTTTTTCTAGTATAAACACCCAAGAGTACAATGGCTGAGTAATATAGTAAGCACAAGTTTTGGAAGAAACTGTTAATTTGTTTTCCAGAGTATCTGTATGACTTTACATTTACCAGTTACATTTAACAATTTTTCCAAATCCATACCAGCATTTGTTTCTAGCACTATTTTTTTTTAATTTTAGCAATTCTGATAGATTTGTATAATATCTTATTATTCATCTGTATTTCCCTAAAGGCTAATGATGTTGAACATCTTTACACATAATTATCTTATTTGGCAAGAATTTTGCACATACTTCTTTCTAATATAACTTGTCAATGCCTTTATTGATATACCATAATTTAAAGACATTTAAGATCATTTCAAAACCTCTGAGTGTTCTGCTTTTCTTCTCATCTTGAAATTTAGTAAACAAGGCAGTTATTGAAATTATAGTTTAATTATTCTATTGTTTTCTTTGAATTTTGGCTTTTAGCAAGATGGAATTTATAGATAATTAATTTTCCAGTGACCCTTCTTTTTAAACTATCAACAAATATCAACTTAAAGTCTTCTTAACCTTTGAATTCTTTTAAGGAACATATCAATTGACCATTTAACCTAGTTTTGTTTTTTAATTTCTTGGTCCCACAAAAAGATGGACACATTGGTAGATATCAGGAAAGTCAAAAGGGTATACATCCAAAAATGATCTGAAATTTTCACTAAAATTTTTCTCTGCATTTCACTTTGAATGTCTTCAAGTTTACCAACCATTTTTTCTGCAATGCCTAACATGTTGTCAATCATATCTAGTTTATTTTCCCTCTCATATGTATTTTTTTATCTCTAGAAGTTTAAGTTTAGTTTATATCTTCCATTTTATCATTATCCATGTGTTCCTCTATCTTCTTGACATATAGTTGATATTTGTAATAGCCGATTTTACTTCCTTGCCTGCTAATTCTATAATGTGTCATCTCTCAGTCAGAACCTATTGACTGAGTTTTTCCTTAGTATGGGGCACATTTTCTTGTTTCTGTGAATGCTTGTTATGATTTACTAATTATTAGTTTTACCTTGTTAGATTTTAGCTTTTATCTTTTTCCTATAAAATATTGTGATCAGTGTGATTTTTTCAAGATTTGTTTTCAATCTTTGTTAGAATGAGTCCATATTAGTCTTTAGTCTAGTGCTACTTCTTTTTTCACTATTAAGAGAAAACTATTCTGAGCACTTACTCAATGACATCTTCTCTATTAGGTGGGTATTTTACTCTAGCTGGGAGGATCATGAACTGTTCTCAAACATGCACAGTTCCAGTATTTATACTGCTCACTGTTTATGGTTGTTCTTTGTCTGGCTTTGGGTCATTTTTTTTCACATACATGCACCAAATAGTACTCAGTCAAAGGGGAACCCTTCTGTAGATCCTGGAGTTTGTCTGTCTGTCTGTCTGTCTCTCTGTAGCTCCCTCCTCTTGAATATTTTGTCTCTCAAATTCTAGCCAACTTGCCCTCTCAGAACTCCAAACTTTGCCTTTATGATTTACAAAGTCTACTTTCTCTTCTCTGTGCTGTGCCTGGAAGTTCTCTCCAGGCCGTAAGCTGAGTTAATTGTAGATCTCACCTCATTTTTTTTCTCTTCTCTCCGAGATTGCTTTGCTGCCATTGTCCAATGTCTAAAAACTGATTGCTTCAAATATTTTGTCTGGTTTTCCAGTTGTTTAAAGTGAGAGAGTGTTGCTTACTCCATCATGGACCAGCGTGGAATTTCTAATGGTGTAGATTAATGGATAAAAATTTCTAAATTAAATAAAGTCCAGTTTGTTTTTTTTTCTTTTACATTCATGTTTTTGTGTTCTGTTTTTTTTTTTTTGTGGTACACGGGCCTTTCACTGTTGTGGCCTCTCCCGTTACGGAGCACAGACTCCAGACGCGCAGGCTCAGCGGCCATGGCTCACGGGCCCAGCCGCTCCACAGCATGTGGGATCTTCCCGGACCCGGGCACGAACCCGTGTCCCCTGCATCGGCAGGCGGACTCTCAACCACTGCGCCACCAGGGAAGCCCTTGTGTCCTGTTTTTTAAAACTTTGTCTAATCCAAGATCATAGAGATATATATTTATTTCTACAAACTGTATTTTTCATATTTAGATTTATCATCTATTTCAAATTAATTTTTGTCTGTGTTAGTCTCTATAGTCATTCCATCTTGGATGATGTTCTTTCAGCCTGAAGAGTTACCTTAAATTAGTAGTTTTACCATTTTATAAACAATGAAAGAACTTGATAACAATTTATTTCCATTTACTTCTCATGCTGTCCATCAATAGAAGCCATTAGAAACTTCCACTCTTGGCTATAAAGGAATAAGACAGACTGAATTTGCCCTCCTACTTTAAATATCTAGAAAACTGAGCAAAGTGTAAGTTGATCAATTAAATGAAAAAAAAAAAAGATTGTGTTTATTATCTTGATTCTATTGACTGAAAAAAAAAAAAAAAGCACAACATGAGAGTAAAATGAGGACTATATTTGTGGTAAAATGAGGACTATAGCCCAGGAGACAGCCTCTCAGATAGCTTTGAGGAACTGCTCCAAAGAGGGAAGAGGGGAACTCAGTATATATGTGATTCTGGTGAAGGGGGCTGTGTACAATCAAGCACACATTTTGGCAGAAGGTCACTGCTAGTTACAAGAATGTTGCTGCTAGTCATGAGGAGCGGATGTCTCCATTAATGATTTTAGTGCTTTCTAGATATGAGAAGGTGCAAGAAATTGGACTCATAAAATCTCCTACAAATATCTATCTGGAGGCCTGCTCTAACAGTTTTTCCCAGAGCACAGAGTGCCTCATTCCTGATCTCCACCCTGAACTCCTTTCAGGGTGTGTTGAAGGTCAGGGACTGCAGTGGCTAGTAACCTAACCATTGTAAAGGCAGATGGCAAGTGACAATTTTTAGCTGGCAATTGCATTTCTCTTATACTCTATGTAGGTCTAACAGTCATCTTGATTTAAGTAACTTCCTTACCTTTATTTTACTTTAAGCCAAATCATTTTTTTCCTAAGATATTTAACCAGAATTTTGTTTTGCAGTATATTTTGGTAAATGGATCTTCCTAAAGCATTAATTGCTCAAGCAAATCCTATTTATTTTTTTGTCTCTATTAATTTTTGGCATTGCACTTATTGATTTGTAATAACCATATTTCAAAGAAAGTAGTCTCTTGACTCTGATATTAGTTGTAGATAATTTAAAATTTATTATTTATATTTTGACCTTGAGGATTTCTAAAATTATTGTAGGAGGAAATTGGAAGTAAATAAAATGATTTGAAAGCAAATATTAAAACTTCTGAGAAGTGAACACTAGAGCATGAGAAAATGTTTTAAGATAAATTCAAGGGCTTTAGTGGAAGACTTTTCAATCTGGACTCTATCTCTTCTTACTTTTGTGATTTTAGGGAAGTAATAAACTTTTCTTGCTCCAGTTTCCTTTCTATAAAATGGGAAAATAATTATACGTATCTCATGGCACACCACTTAGAACTGTACCTGGTTCACTGCAAGTGCTGTCTTAACTAGTTATGAACCTTAGAGCAAAAACCTTCTTGTATACAAAAGTTTCACATAGGGGAAAATGTCACGGAAATAAAGCCTTAGGTTTTAATATTCTTAGAACATCTTTCAGGAGATATTTTTCAGAAGCAAACTGTTGACTTCAAAATGAGTCAAGACTGCAAAAATACTTATTACAAAGGGTATTTTAAAATCTCCCTCGGGGCTTCCCTGGTGGTGCAGTGGTTGAGGGTCCGCCTGTTGATTCAGGGGACGCGGGTTCATGCCCTGGTCCGGGAGGATCCCACGTGCCGTGGAGCGGCTGGGCCCGTGGGCCGTGGCCACTGGGCCTGCGCGTCCGGAGCCTGTGCTCCGCAACGGGAGAGGCCACAGCGGTGGGAGGCCCGCGTACCGCAAAAAAAAAAAAAAAAAAAAAAATCTCCCTCAACTGGATCATTGTACAGTCTAATTTAAACGTCTGACTTTTTTACCCGAGGGTTTTATTAGCATAAGAGAGATCTTGATTATCATCACCATCATTATTATTAGCATTGGCCTTATCTGAATAGTCATTCTAGGCTAGTAGAGAGATAAAGAAATACCACTGAGGACTTCATTCTAATTGTAGGCTATTTATAACTTACTAGTAAAAACTGTTTTTCTTGATTTATAATACCCTTTCATACTCAAAATTTTGAAAATTTAGTAATAACATCATATAAACATTTAGTAGCATATAATACCTTTTACTTTACTTTGTATAGTTTTTTGTTTACAACTGTGGATTGCAAAGTATGCTGTTTACCAAGTTAAATGTCAGGTGAATCACAAAGACTGGCCTCAGGTGCTGAGTTATTAATTCATAAAGCATTCAACTCTTTCTGTAGTGAATTATTTTATGTTTTTACATGCAGCATTCAAAAATGTATTAAAGCAAGAATAACTAAAGAATCATTCTCAGTAATTTCTGCATTGTTAACTTTTTAAATGTTATGAACTAGTTACCATTAATTCAGCCATAGTCCTTTCTATTGTGAAAAATACTTGTAATTTTATATTCGGAAGCCTATTATCTTCTTGTTGTCTGCATTTATTCATTTAAAATCATTTATTATACATATGCTATATCTCTCATGTATGTATATGCTGTGAATATATGCATATGTATTATGTGTATGTCATATGTATATATTTGTATATATATGTACACATGTGTATTATATATATTTGTGTGTATACATATGCACACATATATAATCTCTTGCATATATGTAATGAGAGATTAAAAAGACTAAGCTAAGTATAACTCATGTCTCCCATTTCTGCTTAAATGTAAGTTTTTCAGAAATACCTGTCACTTCACCATTGTGCAGCCTGGAAAACATGGGCTGCATGAATGGCAACAAGGCACATGGGGTAGGTGTGGCTGTTTACTTTGGTGAAGAAATAACTTTCCTTTTGGTTTCAACCATCACTTTATGCCACAAAACCTCCATATAATAAAGTTATTTTCTGTAGGTTTGAGGGAAAAAACAAATGAGATTATAACACATAAAATGTATTAATCTTAAATTACTGACAAAATATAGAATAGCTTAGAGATCAAAGGGTTGAACACTTCATAGGATTGTCCCCTCAAAGGTATAACCTATTCCAAACCCTACAGCTGCTCTCTTCTGTCTAATGTCTAATGGTTGCATCTTCTAATCTCAGCTGTGAAAATCTCCACTTACCATCTTGAAAGCCCTACAACCTACCTATGTGAATTGAATTTCCTTCAGGCTCCTTAGTCTACTTCCAACAAAAATATTGCCTTTGGTAAGATAGCAAATGGACCTCAAGTATCTCTAGATGTAATCTTAGGACTCTGCTGAAATCCACCCCTACACTGACAGACTTGTAATAAGGGCTCAGAGCACTCGATCCATGGGCACTTCTATCAGCAGGAAAGAAATGGTACCTGGGATAAAGAAGGTCTTTTACTAATGATAAATGTATACATTCATCCAGAGGGCTTAGCAATCCTAAATGTTTATAAATATAGTAACAAAGTTTCAAAATATATAAAGC
This sequence comes from Orcinus orca, assembly GCF_937001465.1. NCBI lineage: Eukaryota > Metazoa > Chordata > Mammalia > Artiodactyla > Delphinidae > Orcinus > Orcinus orca. The sequence continues at coordinate 71,114,204 of NC_064565.1, forward strand.
AAAAACTGTTAGAAGTTCAAAGAGAAATAGACAAATCTATAATTACAGTGAGATATTTCATTACTACTCTTCGAATTGAAATAACATGTAGTAGGTAGAAAAGCAGTAAGAATAAATTAACCAATGACTTAAAGACATATTTAGAACATTGCAAGTAACAACAGAAAAACATAAATTATTTTCAAAAATAATTATACTACATAAATAATATTTCTCATAAGAGACAATATTCTGGACCATAAGAAAGGTTTCAGTGTATTTCAGAAGTATTCAAGTCATGCAAAGTATCATTTATCAATAATACAATGACCATAATGGAATTAAATTAGAAATCAATAATAGCAAGATATCTGAAAATCTCCAAATATTTGCAAGCTAAAATACAAAACAAAACCACACATATGTCTAAATAACCTATGGATCAAAAAAATCACAAAGGAAATAACGAAAATATTTTTTATTAAAAATGTTTAAAACAACATATTAAAACTTGTGAGTTGATTTATATTTGGATTACCCATTGATAAAAAAGAACAATGAATATATGAAAAATATGAATGAATCTTGAAATAATTATAAATGAAAGAAGCCAGAAAAGGAAAGTTCATACAGTATGATTCTAATTGTATAAAATTCTAAAAAGTGCATACTGATTTATAGTGTCAAAAAGCAGATCAGCATTTTGCTGGCGAGGAGAGGGATTGAGAAGAAATAAATTACAAAGGGGCATGAGAAAACTTTTGAGTGTGATGGAAATGTTTGTCATCATGATTGTGGTGGTGGTTTCATCGATATGTAATACATCTCTCAAATACCAAATTGAATACTTTAAATATATGCAGTTTTCACATGTCAGTTATATCTCACTAATGCTATTAAATTTTTGTTAGTAGTTTGGAGTTAAAATGTATTTATAAACTCTACAGAAAGTGGGCATAAAGAGAACCTACCTCAACATAATAAAAGCCATATATGACAAACCCACAGGAAACGTTATTCTCAATGGTGAAAAAACTGAAAGCATTTCCTCTAAGAACAGGAACAAGGCAAGGGTGCCCACTCTCACCACTATTATTCAATATAGTTTTGGAAGTTTTAGCCACGGCAATCAGAGAAGAAAAAGAAATAAAAGGAATCCAAACTGGAAAAGAAGAAGTAAAACTGTCATTTTTTGCAGATGGCATAATACTATACATAGAAAATCCTGAAGATGCCACCAGAAAACTACTAGAGCTAATCAATGAATTTGGTCAAGTAGCAGGATACAAAATTAACACACAGAAATCTCTTGCATTCCTATACACTAATAATGAAAAATCTGAAAGTGAAATTAAGGAAACACTCCCATTTACTATTGCAACAAAAAGAATAAAATACCTAGGAATAAACCTACCTAAGGAGGCAAAAGACCTGTATGCAGGAAACTATATGACATTGATAAAAGAAATTAAAGATGATACAAACAGATGCGGAGATATACCATGTTCTTGGAGGAATCAACATTGTGAAAATGACTATACTACCCAAAGCAATCTACAGATTCAATGCAATCCCTATCAAACTACCACTGGTATTTTCCACAGAATTAGAACAAAAAAATTCACAATTTGTATGGAAACACAAAAGATCCCAAATAACCAAAGCAAACTTGAGAAAGAAAAATGGAGCTGGAGAAATCAGGCTCCCTGACTTCAGACTATATTACAAAGCTACAGTAATCAAAATAGTATGATATTGGCACAAAAACAGAAATATAGATCAATGGAACAGGATAGAAAGCCCAGAGATAAACCCACACACGTATGGTCACCTTATCTTTGACAAAGGAGGCAAGAATATACAGTGGAGAAAAGACAGCCTCTTTAATAAGTGGTGCTGGGAAAACTGGACAGTTACATGTAAAAGAATGAAATTAGAACACTCCCTAATACCATACACAAAAAATAAACTCAAAATGGATTAAAGACCTAAATGTAAGGCCAGACACTATGAATCTTAGAGGAAAACATAGGCAGAACACTCTATGACATAAATCACAGCAAGATCCTTTTTGAGCCACCTCAATGGAAATAAAACAAAAATAAACAAATGGGACCTAATGAAACTTAAAAGCTTTTGCACAGCCAAGCAAACCATAAACAAGACAAAAAGACAACCCTCAGAATGGGAGAAAATATTTGCAAACGAAGCAACTGACAAAGGATTAATCTCTAAAATATACAAGCAGTTCATGCAGCTCAATATCAGACAAACAACCCAATCCAAAAATGGGCAGAAGACCTAAACAGACATTTCTCCAAAGAAGATATACAGATTGCCAACAAACACATGAAAAGATGCTCAACATCATTAATCATTAGAGAAATGCAAATCAAAACCACAAAGAGGTATCACCTAACACTGGTCAGAATGGCCAACATCAAAAAAATCTAGAAACAAATGCTGGAGAGGGTGTGGAGAGAAAGGGAACCCTCCTGCACTGTTGGTGGGAATGTAAATTGATACAATCACTATGGAGAACAGTATGGAAGTTCCTTAAGAAAACTAAAAATAGAACTACCATATGACCTAGCAATCCCACTACTGGACATATACCCTGAGAAAACCATAATTCAAAAAGACATGTGTACCACAGTGTTCATTGCAGCACTATTTACAATAGCTGGGACTTGGAAGCAATCTAAATATCCATCGATAGATGAATGGATACAGATGATGTGGCACATATATACAATGGAATATTACTCGCCATAAAAAGGAATGAAATTGAGTTATTTATAATGAGCTGGATGGACCTAGAGTCTCATACAAAGTGAAGTAAGTCAGGAAGAGAAAAACAAATACCGTATGCTAACATACATATATGGAATCTAAAAAACTACTGATGAACCTAGTGCAGTGCAGGAATAAAGACACAGATGTAGAGAACAGACTTGAGGATGCGGGGGGGAAGGGGGAAGCTGGGGCCAAGTGAGAGAGTAGCACTGACATATATACACTACCCATGTAAAATGGATGGCTGGTGGGAAGCAGCTGCACAGCCCAGGGAGATCAGCTCTGTGCTTTGTGACGACCTAGAGGGGTGGGATAGTGAGGGAGGGAGGGAGCCTCAAGAGGGAGGAAATATGGGGATATATGTTTATGTATAGCTGATTCACTTTGCTGTACAGCAGAAACTAAACATTGTAAAACAATTATACTCCAATAAAGATATTTTAAAAAATAATAAAATGTATTTATGGATCAATTTGAAGAAAAATGACATCTTTAACATATTAATCTTTCTACACATAAACATGAGACATTTCATGATTTATTTAGCTTCCCTTAATATCTTGCTGTAAGCTCTAATTTTATTTCATATGGAAAACTTTCATAGATTTATTTTTAGAATTGTATTATTTAGAACGAAAGTTAAGCTGCCACACTAAGGAGACCAACGCAACAATGACGTATGGTACAATTACATTTATTTTTCTTACACAGTCTATGTCATGAGTCAGTCATCATGAAAGGTTATTGGAAAGTATACCTTCTATGGGGACTAGTTTAGTGATCAGAAAATTATGTGTTTTTTGCCAAATAGGCTCGCTCCTTCCTCCCTCCCTTCATCCTCCCTCCTTTCCTTCCTTCCTACATTTCTTCCTTCCTACCTTTCTTCCTTCCTTTTGTTTCTTTATCAAAGCAATTCCCTCAAATATTTCATAGTTTTCTAGACTGTTGACATTTGCTGAGTACCAATTTTTATACCCCTAGTTCTTTTCATGGGTCTTTAGCCTGCTTTGTTTTTTGGCTTTTGTGCTAGACCCATGTTAATGGGCCTTATTTTATTGTTGACTACTGTGCTGGAAAGGGCTAACTCAGCAGGCCTGGGTTGCTCCACCCCTGTGTATTCCCAAGAAAAGCTTATCCTCAGAGCTGGCCCTTGACGATACCCTGGAGATGAGCTCTGTGACCTGGGAATATTCTGCCTGATAAGTGTGTTTTTGTAGGCCTGAGATTTGAGGCCATGTGGTTCCAGTTTAATCAGATAGTTGATACTAACAGTGTGATTAATGGTATTAAAGTTTTTGCTTTGGGGAACTGAAGTCTGAGTAATTAGAGTCAGCTGGCACATGTGCTACATGCCTACATGTCTCATCCCAATAAAAATCCTGGACACCTGGGCTTGGGTGATCTTCCCTGGTTGACAGTACTTCGCATGTGTTGTCATTCATCATTACTGGGGAAATTAAATGCATAAGTGCATCTGTGTGACTCTGCTGGGAGGGAACACCTGGAAGCTCACATCTGGTTTCTCCTGGGCTTTGCCCCATGCACCTTTTCCCTTTTCTGATTTGTATCTTTATCTGTAATAAGCAGTAACCATGAGCATAACAGATTTTATGAGTCCTTCTAGCAAATCATTGAGCCTGAGAGTGGCCTCAAATTGTACCTGAAAGCTTCTGACCACTTCTAAGTCCTCTCCTTATATCCTACTGTGCACTACCATCATGTCTCTCAACTCAGTAACTCATGATAACTTTCTAACTTGTCCTCTTGCTATTTTTTATTTTGCTACACTTTTCCAAAGTGATTCTTAAAAAAAAAAAAAAAGATGTATTTTCTTACCACATTCAGAAAAAAAAATCTAAATGTGTTATATACATGGTTTATCAGTTCTTTATGATCTGCCCCCCGCCCCCAGCTATCTCTTCTTTTCTTTTTACCCCCTCTCATTCAGGTTCTTGCTGTTCCTCACACTTACCAAGCATTCAACAGCCCCAGGGTCTATGCATTTACTGTTCCCTATGCCTGTTTGACTCATGCCCCAGATATTCACAGGGATCACTCTCCCATTATTTAAGCTATTTTTTATACAGGGATGGAATTCAATGAGTTATTACCAGTAAAGCCTGCTTAGTACCATGCAGCAGTCTTATCTCCATGAGTAATCAGGGATCTTTCTAATTGGGAAATGATCTTGTCTTAGCGGTTGTTAAATATTTGAATATTGTTACTGCTTACTTGTTACCTGGGAGGTTCAAGACATGCTACCCCAAAATATGGGGCCTTGGCATAATGAATAATTTAAGCTGAAGGAGTTTCAGAAAAATAGCAGAAGCAGGAAGATCTGACCTTCCCCCTCTCATTTCCCCTGAAACAGATCATAAAACCCTCATGTGAGAGTTGCCCTCCCTATACCAGAAGAAAAGGCACATCCTTATCTCTGAAAACAAGGGGACACTGAGAAGACTCTGAAGAGGTCTTGCTGAGTTTTCCCAGTTTACTTCACCTACCTCATACTCTAACTTATCATATATCTCCATGACTGTCCATTCTTCATCAAACCTAGCATAAATATACTCATGTCCAACCCCTGTTTTGTGTCTTCATTTCCTCTTGAAGGCTCCCGTGTCACATAAAACTTACGTTAAATAAATCTCTGTGCCTTTCTCCTGTTAATCTCTCTTTGTCAGTTTACTTTTCAGACCCATCCAGGGACCATAAGAGCATTAAGAAAAACATTTTCCTCTCTTCCAGAGGCCTTCTCCATTCATCCTGTATAAAATAGCATCTACCCTCACTCTGAAAATATCCTTTTCCATATCCTTTCTCCCTGTCCTTTTTTCTTGATAGCATAGATATGAAGATATATCTCTACAAGTAGAATGTAACCTTATGAGTGTAGTGATCTCTACTTTAGTTTTATTTTGTACATAATAGGTCCTCAGTACATATTTGTTGATCAAATGGATGAACCTCTATCTCCTCCAACCCCAAAGGAAATTTTCCTCAAAATAACTTAGTCACTTTAGAATGATAAACTCCATAGTCATTCCATGGTATTCTTTGACAGTCTGAGTCCAGTGGAACTATCCAGGGGTGGTCATGAGCTCTACTAGTGTCACCCATCCTTCAACATTTTATCACCTATGGGAGTGATAGATATGTCTCTGTTTTCCCCTTATCCAGCACATGACTGTTATATCAGACATGTTCACATCACATACACTCCTACCCCACAAGGCGATAATTTTCAACAGTAGCACATATAAACTGATAAGGAGGAAGAGAAATCTAGTATTAACAATGGAATTATAATGTTATTTACGAATGTGGGGGAGTTTTAGTTATCTTTTTCCTTTCCCTCTTCCCACTCTCAAATGATAACTGAAGAGGCTTTCCTCAGTTCTTATGATACACCCCTTATAGCCTGTTGCTATTGGGATCATTTTGCCTTCACATGTAGATCCCTTGGGCCTGTTCTTCTAAAGTTGTTTCAAGCTCAACTACTTTCCTTGGTACTCACAGAACTTGCTGGATTAAGTCACTTGAGCGAGGGCTTCTCCCAACATAGGTGTCTCTCTTGGTTTTGAGAATCTGGTCAGCCTCGTGATTTTATTATAATTTTCAGGAAAAATGTGGGCGTTAGATTGTGTCCTTCAAATTCCAGGTGGCACAGATCAAGTTGTTCTCTGCTCCCCTTGCTTCACTTCTCTAGGATTCATAAATCTGGGGCCACCTACTCAGTAAGCTCTGCATAGAGTATGTAGTGTCTGATGTGGCTAAAGTTAACTATTATTCTAAGTTCACTACTTGAGAGGACAGGAAAGTTAAATTTTACATCTCATTAAGATGACAGTAAAGAGCATTTTTAATTTGTAAACTCCTGAGTAATGACTTAGAAACAAGTTGTCATTTTGTTATAGCACAAAGATGTAGAATTGATTACAACACTCTGGATCTCAGTAATTAAGGGAGCACCAGTTTGTGAAAGATTAATTTCTTTACATTACTCTTTTTAACACATTGTCAATGCCATTAGCTTTTTCGCTTTTAATTTCATCCTGCTTTTCACTAAAGACTGTTGTACCATTTTGATTAATATGATTAGAATATTTTGAAAAGATGGGGATTTCCGTGTTTTCTGGGATATGACTTAAATGACTATCACTTTAAGATGTAGATTCTGCCTGACAATTTATTACATTGACAAATATTAATAAAAAACTCATCTATCAGTCTTACTGTTAATTATTATGCACACTGTTGATGAAAAGTATATTATGAATGTTTGCTGCATAATAGACACTGTATGAGGTACTCAGAAATAGGCAGTAGAAAATCCAAGATATGGTCCAAACAAGCCATATATGAAAGCATCTTACACAAGAGTAAGAGTAGAGCAAAAACAAAGTGTTTTAGTTTTGCAGGGGAGAGTTGAAAGCAGATAATTTCACTCAGGAAAACATTTGTATCCTAGATATGAGCTTCTATGTGAGTCATGTATAAGGAGAAGGGAAGAAGAAAAGCCAAAAATGTTGTTTACAATTTATCTAGGAATAGACAATAACTTTGATTCTTTGATGTTGGAGAATGATAAGTGATACGTATTTCTGAGTTGGCTTTATAAAAGATTGATTGTTACAAAACTGTTCTGAATCAAATTTAAATTTTAATGTTCTCTCCTCGGATTGAAGATTAAATTTGTGACAAAAGCACACATAGCATATACTGTCTGATTTCCTCAGCTGTAAAATGGAAGTAATAACACCATCATTAACACTGTGCATTATAATATAGTATTTTCTGCTGCCTAATTTATGATATGGACACTTAAGCATAGTGTCAAAGAGTAAAGTATTATGTTACTATTTATATTCTTTCTCAAATATTTAGAAAATGTAAACATAATTTTGCAGCTGATTTCCATTGACTATTTCCAACTGCAATTCCATTACTTTCACTTAACTTGCAGTGTAATTAATATACCATCAGGGAGTATTTTCAAACACTATACATTTTAAATACTTCTTAATTCCGTAGCTCAGAGAAATTTTAGCATTTTTCTTGCTTTAATTTTTTATGCTAGTAAATTCAATTGCATGTCATATTTGAACAATTTGAATGTTTTTCTGATTCTTCTCTGTAGTTGGGATATTAACCTCTGAATCATGATAAAGAAGTAACTGTCATTAATTATTCTTAACTAACACCTTTTAAAAGAAATATTTCACCTATGTATTCTAAAATATCCTTAAAGATGAGTTTGTATTTTATCTTTAGGGACTCTCCTTTAATTTTAGGACCTTTATTTATTGTTGTGATATATACTAGAACTTTGCTTTTTGAATAGCCATATTTTATTTTTTATTGAAGTATAGTTGATTTACAATGTTGTGTTACTTTCTGCTGTACAGCAAAGTGATTCATTTATACATACATATACATTCTTATGTTTTTTCCATTATGGTTTATCAAGGATATTGAAAATAGTTCCCTGTGCTATACAGTAGGATCTTGTTGTTTATCCATTCTACATATAATAGTTTGCATCTGCTAACCCCAAACTCCCAATCAATTCCTCCCCCACCCCTCCTCCTCCTTGGCAACCACAGTCTGTTCTCTATGTCTGCGAGTCAGTTTCTGTTTCGTAGATAAGTTCACTTATGTCATATTTTAGATTCCATATATAAGTGATATCATGTGGTATTTGTCTTTCTCCATCTGACTTATTTCACTTAGTATGATAATCTCTAGTTGCATCCATGTTGCTACAAATGACATTATTTCATTCTTTTTATGGTGAATAGCCATATTTTAAATGTAATCTTCATTTCATTGCTTTAAAAGGTCAGGTGATTTAAAGCAGAGAATAATTTTATGAAAATTGATGGATTTCTTTGATTGGTTTCTAATCTATATTCCCATTAGAATCCAACCAGATAAGTTCTTTTTTTTTTTAACATCTTTATTGGAGTATAATTGCTTTACAGTGGTATGTTAGTTTCTGCTTTATAACAAAGTGAATCAGCTATAAATATACATATAGCAACCAGATAATTTCTTTAGTAGAAATTAATGAGTAATTCTTTGTCACCAAAACCAAAATTTCTCAAGATTGAAAATAGAGAACCAAATATCAAATCTCTTATTTTGTTTAGAGATTCATATTATTACAGATAATAATTTTTTAATTTAATAATGATATATAAACATCACATAATGTGTTGTCTAAACGCCATCATTGTTATCATTGTTAAGTCTTTTTTACTTTGAGTCCTCTGAGCAGCAGATACCAAGACAGTGTAAGGAAGGAAAGGTTTTCCCTGTACCATCCTAGGTTCCATACCTGGGTCTGTGAACAGCTGTGAAGAAGTAGATTAACAAGGGAGAATTTATATAAATTCATTTATTTTTAATATTACAATATGGGGCACCACAGGAAAAAAAATGAATATTCAGAAAAGCAGTGAGATTTGAGATCTTATATACCATCTGAATAGGGGAAAGGGACTTAAAAGGAAGTAAATGATTTTTAGGAAAGATAAATGGGCCTTATAAGAATAGATGGGAGATATGATAGTTTGTGACAAAGTTCGTCTGAGTATGGTGTTGACTTCTAGTCTCCTCTCCTGTGATAAGAGACAATCTTCCCTGATTGATGAAACTCCTGGTTAGGGGAATTATGACAAATGAGTTCCTTTTGGAAGATATCTTTAGGCAGATAAGGGGAATTCAGAGAAAGCCTTTCCCTGCATTTGCTGTTTTTCAAGTGCCAATCATCCTTGAGCCAAAGAGGCCTATTTTAGAGTGGCATATTCTATCATCCTTCAACAGGATTCAATGTACAAGGGATGCATTGCAGAAAATTTCTTGGAAGAAAAATGAGGAGAGTTAGAGGAGGAGAAACATATAGACGGCAATGTAGGACAGACACCTGTGAAGGAAATAGGTTAGGAAGGAGGGTTGGGAAGAAGAATCTTGATTGTAGTGCAATTCTAAGAAAGGTTTTGTGAGGCTGCTGGGGAGTACTCAAAGCCAAAGTTGCTCACAGGAATGGACTTGCCTTAGTACCCCTGCCATACTCAGTTACTGGCTGGGATCATCTCATGAGAAGCATGGCTTCAGCACAAAGATGGGGTACACTCATTGGTAGTAGTCAGTCATGCTCCCTGAAGTAAAAACGTGCTCTCTGCAGCACTTTTTCATGGCTAGCACATGACATTTTGTTTGTTAGAGATAATCTTTTTAATCTCCTAGGACATTTCTAGAATTTCTCAAGTATTTTTCCACTCCTATGGAATAGAATTCAAAACATGGCAAAGCTTCCTGTATCTAAAGACATAACTTAGAAGATATAGTATGAAAACCTATCATCAAACTCATATATTTACTGAAGAAAATAGCCAACTTTAAGGACATAATTCAGCTTGGCATGATATTCTAAGGGCATAAAAATACCTAAGTGGTGGTTATCTTCATAAATAGACCATGCCAGCAATCCACAAGTCAGACAGACCACAGAAATGGGGGATTCAGGAGTAGGAAGTGTGTATGGGTTAAGGGAAACATCAGGTAGTAGACTCTCTTCTGCTGGACTAAGATTCAAGGACAGGGTCCAGTCCCTGGGAAGTTAACAGGTTGAGTAAAGGTAGGACAGGGCTTCAATCCTAGAGTCTGGAAAATCATTTTCAATGCAGAGATTCAGAGTTTTAGGTACAGGGAACAAAGTTAGATTTCAATGATAAGAATCGGGGTCAGGATAGACAAAATCCATTAACGAATCAGAAGCCCAGTTATCCAAACAGACCAGTTAGTAAGATTAGTAGCAAGAGTAAGTTGATCATGTGTCCCATCACTTTGGGCTAGAATTTCTTAATGTCTTTGTGCTTAAAGTTATCAGTAGTCTTAGAGACTGGGTCAGAGGTGAACTATATTGGATTTAGAGTTTTCCTAGTCACTATAGAGACTGAAGCTTAGGAATGAAGGAGGAGCAGAGGCCCACTTTTTCTAGTTCAGGCGATTACAACCTTATCATTGCTCTTCCTGCTTCCATCTTGGAGTCTATCACATTGTTGCTGAGAAACTTATATAAATTTAAGATAAAGATCTTAAATCTCCTACTCTTCGTATGACCTCATTGAATTGTCTGGATTATTTCCACTAATGTTAATGTTCTAGCATTAATTTTTAACATTTTTTATTTAATTTTTAAGATTTTAATTAAATTTTTATTCTTTTTTGAAAATATTTATATTCAGCACTATTGCAATTGTAACTAATCTGTTCTGCTGAGTGTTACAGAGGGCTGTTTATGTTTCATACTTCAGCATTTCATAGGAGTTTTTTTTATACATTTATTTAATTTAATTTATTTTATTTTTGGTTACATTGAGTCTTCGTTGCTGTGCGTGGGCTTTTCTCTGGTTGCGGTGATCAGGGCCTACTCTTCGTTGTGGTGCGCAGGCTTCCCATTGTGGTGGCTTCTCTTGTTGTGGAGCATGGGTTCTAGGTGCGTGGGCTTCAGGAGTTGTGGCACACAGGCTCAGTAGTTGTGGCTCACGGGATCTAGAGTGCAGGCTCAGTAGTTGTGGTGCACAGGCTTAGTCGCTCCGTGGCATGTGAGATCTTCCCGGACCAGGGCTTGACCCCGTGTCCCCTGCATTGGCAGGCGGATTCTTAACCACTGCGCCACCAGGGAAGCCCTTCGTAGGAGTTATGTCCAAGCTAATCTCGGAAATTTTCAATCAAGAAGCTCTCACATTTTCCTCGTTAGTTATTTATTATCTGAAAATATGAAGCTCAGTGGTTGTACTATGTACTCAGAGCTTTCTAGAAATATTCAGTTTATGTAGAATAATTAGGAAACATTATTTTATTAATCATTTTTGTTGGAGCTTGAATGAAGAAATTCAGCAACTGTAACACTGGAAGGTCATTAGAGAACTTCTGGTTAGCATATGCAATTTTTAATATATTTTCATCATTTCCATTCTTCAAAAATACTAATTTGTTATTACAATAAAGAGAAATATATTCTAAGAATCATAAACTATTTTATTATAAATATAATTTTTAAAATTTTAGATAATGTGTATATCATGTTTATTATGCCTAAATGTGGCACTGATTTAAATTATCCTCAAAGAACTACATTAATCCTTTAAGTTTCCTCTGATATATTAATTTATTGATGTAGACACATTAAAAAATTTTAATATCAAACACTTGTTTTTTAGTAACTAATAACATATTTCTTAATTTTTTTTTTTTTTTTTTTTTTTTGTGGTATGCGGGCCTCTCACTGTTGTGGCCTCTCCCGTTGCGGAGCACAGGCTCCGGACGCGCAGGCTCAGCGGCCATGGCTCACGGGCCCAGCCGCTCTGCGGCATGTGGGATCTTCCCAGACCGGGGCACGAACCCGTGTCCGCTGCATCAGCAGGCGAACTCTCAACCACTGTGCCACCAGGGAAGCCCCTTAATTTTTAATATATGAAATCTTACTGTAATTTCTGAATCAGCTAATAACTACCTTCAGACTTTTAAAAGTGGTGTCTGCTCAAGTGAATAAAACCTGTTTGTTTTATTTTTCAGAATTCTCTTCATTCTATAGGTAGCATAAAGCATTTTCATCTCTAGAGTAACTGTTTAAGTTTAATACAACCTCCATTCCTGTAAGTAAGTAGAAAATAATTTATATTTTTTCATTTCTAGCTTTACATAAATCACAGAATTCCCCTCAATGAAAATGGATCATTCTGGAAATCTCTCTATTGGAAAATTTCCAGACCAATATCTTTCCCAAAGAGGAAAAGTTATTTAATAATGAGCCCCAATGCCATTATCATACAATCTGTGTAAGTGTTTGCTATCTGAAGATTACCCCATTGGGGGCAATTCATTAGGAGAATGTATTTAGATTGATTTCTGGGCTCTCAATATGGAAGCTTCTGTCTAATGAATATAGTAGATGGACTAAGAGGGAGCTAAAACATAATTTATTAAAGATGATTACTTGAGTTTGAAACTTTTTGGAGAGTACAATTATTATCTTTTGCCAAATCCCCAGGAAATAAGAATGTCTGACAAGATCTTTTATTATAATGTGTAAAAACCTACTTAAGACTTGCAAGCAGAAAATGAGAAATTAAATAGCTAACTTGTGAATTATTTTCTTTCATAGAGCATTAAACATTAATAGGATAATATTTCTATTTAGAACCAAGAAGCAGTATCTAATTAATATACTAACATATTTATTCATGTGATTCATATAAATGTATTAATAACATTTTTCTTGATCTCTAAAGAGAACACTCTATTATCCATTATTTTCTACAAAAAGTGAAGCATTTCAATTTGTGTAAGCTTATAGTATTTTTTTTAAGAAATGTTTTTTAAAATATTTTAGTACTGCCACCTTAAGGTCAAGATGTATATTATGTTGAGGCCGCATTGCAACACCCCCTCATGGTGATATAAAGAGCAGGGAGAGGGCTTCCCTGGTGGTGCAGTTGTTGGGAGTCCGCCTGCTGATGCAGGGGACACGGGTTCATTACCCGGTCCGGGAAGATCCCACATGCCGCGGAGCGGCTAGGCCCGTGAGCCATGGCCGCTGAGCCTGCGTGTCCGGAGCCTGTGCTCCGCAACGGGAGAGGCCACAACAGTGAGAGGCCCTCGTACCGCAAAACAACAACAACGACAAAAAAGATCAGGGAGAGTCACTTGTATACAGCAGGTGCTTAGATTGCTGGGAACCAGCCAGTCCTCAGGGCACAAGCCTAGGGGGCTTCTGTCTCATTCTGGTCTTAGTTGACTCCTATGCATCAATGCTGAGAACAGGTGAGACAACAGAGATAAGTAACTACACGATTTATTGCCTGTGCTGAATTGACCAGTATCAGTAGCCACTAGTCAGCAGTTCAGATGCTCTCTAGAGCAATGCTTCTCAGACTTTAATGTACACACAAATCCCCTTGAAATCATGTTAAATTGTAGATTCTGATTCAGTAGGTCTGGGATTGGGGGTCAGGCTGAAATTCTGCAGGTCTAACAATCTCTTGAGTGATGACCATACTGTTGATGTATGAGTTGAGTCTACTCCACACTTGGGAGTAGACTGTTCTGGAGCACTGCAGACTCAAAGTTCCTTTACCTGAGGCACCATCACTTCCCTTAACACCTCTCCAAATTTCCCATAATGTGGAGCTAACCAGACCCATCTGATGTGTATTTTCTCATTATAACTCTAATACTGTAGGTGGAAATCTTTTGCAAGAGCAACAGAGACACATTTAACTCTGATCAGAGAACAATTTGTTTCTTGGTCAACCCTTACTATTCTCCATTTTTTTTTTTTGACATCATGTTTATTATAGATTTTTTTCTTTATATTGGTTCTCTTTCTCTGTGTTTTTCTGCCCAAGTTTGTCCAAAGCGCTGATGCTTTTTATTTCCACCTAGCTAATTCTGATGACCTTCCCTTAAGATTCTTCTGCTGATCAATACTCCAAACTCAACTTAATCCATTAAGGATTTGGGAAAAGATGATGTTCATTTTTAATGTAAACCCTATATGTTTATCTGAATAGAATTTTTTAAAAAATGATAGAAGGGAATAAAACTCCCCAAACACTTCTAATATACAGACACAAAACAAGCTTGAGCTGAATATAAAATATAAGTCATTTTCTAACCCTCTGTACACCTCCAAAGGGACTTCAAGTTTGTTTTGCTATGTATCCCTTTCTAGATGCAGATATGATAAATTAAATTCATAGAATGATTTTCATGCCACAAAGAACCTTCCTATAGATTATCTTTTTTATTTGAAGCGCTTGATGAGGAAAGTGGGATCTATCATTGCCCAGATAATATACATTGAATGATGTTGAAAGTTACTCCTTCCTCCATTTATTTGTCTTTCCTATTAGACTTGCAATAGTGCCCAAAATGACACTATTGTGTTCTTCTGTGAATAAGGCATAAAGTCTTGAAAGTTATTATTTAAAGATAAATGCATACTAAACTAGTATCTTGAAAATTTATAAAGTTTATTCTAGTTACATTCTCCAACCAGCGTCTTCTGTATCCCTTCCTTCCCGTTTATATATTCTAGCTCATACATCCTCTAAATGCTGAAATACACCAGGATTCTTTTCTTGATTTTCTCTTTTTCTTTTATTATTCTAGCTATTATTAACACAGTCTCATTTTCTTTGGCTGAAATTTTTTTCAGTTATGAACAGCACACTTGAAAGTCTGAATTCTTACTTAGGCTCAGTTAGCTTTCTTGAGCTCCAGAAATATATTTCTACTACCTATTTGCATGTATTTATAAAATATTTAAAAAGCTAGATGAGAATTGGGGCTTGAGAGTAACTACATTAAAGATGTTAATAGCATGTACATATAACATGTTTAGGTTAATATACTTACTATTTTATATTCTGTATTAAAGTCAGTGATAAGAAACATATTCATTACTAACAACATCCCTTTGAAGTACCCTGATAAACTTTTATTATTAATTTCTTCAGAATATTCTTCTCACTAAAAATGGAAAATATGACTCTGGGAAGGTCCTAAAGTATATATACTGCCAAAAAGATAAGTAATTCTTTTTCACATTTATAATCCCTGAATGTCTGAATCCTTACAGTTTCTCATACATAAATTATCCTTTTAAAGCGAAAATCTGATGTATTTTTAAAAGCTAACAAAAATCTGATGTATTTTTAAAAGCTATCAGTAAATTGAATTAAAATTCAAAATTGAATAAGTAAATATTCATTTAATCAATAAAACTCTTGCCTGTATTATGTTATTGTGACATAGCCTGTTTGTAAATATTAATGTCTGTTGTTAAACATAAAACATATTTCCTTGATAATCTTCAGAAGCTCAATGAAACTTTTTTTATTCTTAGAAAGAATTGGTTTGATTTTGCAGTTAAATGATTACTCCATCTCCCTTAGCAACTTGTTTTGTTTGATATTACAAATACATTTTTTTGGTTTAGCATGATATATACTTATACCCACACTGTTTAATTATTTACTTTTATATTAATATGTCTAAATTACAGAGCAGGGCTTCTGGAAGCATTGAATTCTTATCCTATAAACCATACCATAATTTAAATAAATTAATTTAATTAAGTAAGTGGTTAAAGAAATGTAAGAGTAAAATATTAAATCCCTTTATTGTTTTAACTACTTCAGAAGTTTGGAGTTAATTATGATCTATGAAATCAATACGTGCAATAATGTATAGGATGGTAATGAGTTAAACATTTCTGAAGTACATGCTGTAAAGCATCAAGGTTATTGGCCCAGCAAATCATGAGAGAATAAGGAATAGTAATTTTATTGATCACAAAGGTAAAATAGATTTATAGAAATAAAAGAGAACAATTTTTAAAATGTCATATATTAATTAGAAAATTTTACTAATATAATAATAAGAAAATAAGGTTGCTGAGTTTTTAGAAGCTTTGTAGCTTCACATCAAATTTCCATTTTATATTATAAGATAGGTACTTCCAATCTGAAACTCAAGATATCCTCTTAATAGTTAGTCCAAAAACTAGAAGATGGTTGAAGTTTGGAGGTCAGGTCTATCAGATGTAGCATCTAATATACATCATCATCTAATAGCTGTGAAGCTGTCCTGGCACCTTTCCTAAAAAGTAAGCTGAGGTTCCTTAAGGGGATTCTTTTCAAAGAGCAACCATAATGTAGGTAATTCTTGCTAATTTAATGACCATCTACAAGCTGTATATGAATATAATAATGAGGATGTAGTGAAGATGTCATTGTCATAAAAATAGAGATGTCTGGCTCTGAGACCTTTAATCAAATATTTATTTTCTGGGAATGGCTTACCAGTTATCAAATTAGCTATATTAAAAAATAATAATAGTTGTATTAGATTATTGAAAAATAGTAAATTGCTACAAATCAATGAAACTGTTTACATATTAAAAGGTCTTTGTTGTGTGGAAAATAGAATAACTAATATAATGTCACTTAGTGTTTGCTGCACGCCTCCCAACCTCACCTTCACAAGTCTGCTTCATGGTTGGCTTTCCCTTTATTAAGAGCCTTCTCATGGTTAGCTGGACTGTGAAAGCTAAGGTGAGCCCTTGACTACAGAGTTCATTATTCACAGTCAGGACTCTGAAGGTAGGGGAGTCATGTGAAGAACAGAGCTAATAATTTGGAATTTTTCTGATTTATGTCCCAGTCAAATACTTGAAAAACAGAGCTTGGTTCAGTAGTTGCTATTTTAACAGACACTAATCATTTTAAAAAATTTATTTTACTGAAGCATAGTTGATTTACAATCTTGTATTAATTTCTGCTGTACAGCAAAGTGATTCAGATATATATATGAATGTATGTATATACATATATATATATATATATATATATACACATTCTTTTTCATACTTTTTCCATTATGGTTTATCACAGGATATTGAATATAGTCCCCTGTGCTATACAGTAGGACCTTGTTGTTTATCCATTCTATACATAGTAGTTTGCATCTGCTAACCCCAAACTCCATCCCTCCCCTACCCCTCATCCCCCTTGGCAACCACAAGTCTGTTCTCTGTCTGTGAATCTGTTTCTGTTTCGTAGATAAGTTCACTTATGTCATATTTTAGATTCCATATATAAGTGATATCATGTGGCATTTGTCTTTCTGTTTCTGACTCATCTTACTTAGTATGATAATCTCTAGGTCCATTTGTGTTGCTACAAATGGCATTATTTCATTCTTTTTTATGGCTGAATAGTATTCTATTGCATATATGTACCACATCTTCTTTATCCATTCATCTGTTATGAACATTTAGGTTGTTTCCATGTCTTGGCTATTGTGAATAGTGCTGCTATGAACATAGGGAGGTGCATGCACCTTTTTGAATTATAGTTTTGTCTGGATGTATGCCCAGAAGCGGGATTACTGGATCATATGGCAACTCTATTTTTAGTTTTTTGAAGAACCTCCATACTGTTTTCCATAGTGGCTGCACCAATTTACATTCCCAATTTACGTTCCCTCCTCTCCACACCCTCTCCAGCATTTGATATTTGAGACTTTTTAATGACGGCCAGTCTGGCCAGTGTGAGGTGGTCCTCGTTGTAGTTTTGATTTGCATTTCTCTAATAATTAGCGATGTTGAACATCTTGTGCCTATCGGACATCTGTAGATACTAAACAATTGTTTATTTTTCATTGTAAACTTTATGGGATATTTAGTGTTCTTTCGTACATTGGAAAATAATGACTTAAATCCACCACCCTGACTCTTTTCATTCTGGTTTTATTGAGTGGTATTTTGACAGAACTCCAAATTATATGGGATATAAACTCTGACTCTGGACATGGCCAGGATCTTGTCTGGGCTTATGCTTATACAATTTGCCTGGCATTATATTCTAAATTTAGATTTGATTTGATCAAACCTATGTGCCTTTACTCAGTATTCAGCTGAGAAGAGATAAAAGGAAAAACATGCTAAGTAATACTAATGTGGTTATAAGCGTTTGCCAAAAAACTGTAAAGGGTCTGAGATTTTACCATACTTCTAAGCTAACATGTTAGACTGCCACAGTATTCATGGAAGTTGGCAGGAAACATGAGAACCCTGGATCAGAGATGAAGGGTTTATTATTAATGGCTCAACAAACAGCGTGAGCATCAGTATACTTGTGTCCATTTCCCTTTTGCCCAATCCCATGGAGGTGATATAAGTGGACTCAGATGGATATCTACACATACAGTGGGTTACACTATAGGGAACCCTGAGCTTGGGAGCTGAAATCTTTTATATTATAATAGGCAGTGAGCATTCCTGCATTTGTTCTGGAGGGAGACACTATTTCTATCTTCCAGTACAGAAACTGCACAGAAAAAAAAGACAATTAGTGCCTCACTTACAAAACATGTAGAAATGAAACTCATGGAAAGTTGTCTCCCAAAAGGATGAAGAATATGTCATCATTTGCAAGTTACTGAATCCTTGTCTCCCACCTTGTTTATATCACCTTATCTACCTCCTATTCTTCCATGAACCTCAATTAATAGATTGAAGAAAAATGCACTTTCCAGTATGGATGTTAAAAAGGTATATCCAAGATTTTTTAGGAATTTGGAAAAAAAGATAGCAAATTTTATAAAGAGGTGCAAGGAAAATATGGCTATTAGGATGTGAAGAAATCAAAATATTTTACCTACTATTGTGATAAAAACTGCTGGCCAGGGATTCTAAAAGATAAACACTTTCAAAGACTTGAATACTTAAAATAGACTACTGCCCAATTGCAAAAATTTATTTTTTAAATTATACTTAATATCAATAGAACTAAATTTATACATTAATGTAAATTTAAACAAATATCTTGTAGTAATTTATAATTGTTCTTATATGTTTGATGCCCCAAAACTTTAGTTATGTCACAATTAAAAATAATGATATGCTCACTTTTTAAGTTTTCATTTGTTTTGTTATGAAAATTACAGAAAGTTAATGAATTGTCTATATTATATAAATAAATAAATAAGCCATTAAGAAAAAATTAAAAGTTGAGTGATTCAGAACTTAACCAAATAATTATTACAAAGCTCTAATTCTAAATTGTTACAAGAAAAAGACTTGAATAAGTTACATAGTTCTTAGTAATTTGACCATTATACTATCATTTTCCTTTTTTTGTTGTTTTTTTTGGAAAGTGAGGGTTCCTGCTCTTATTGAATAAGAAAAATGATAGTACACCAAATACTATCATTTTTCTTATTCGATTTCTTTTAATATTTGAACACTGTAGTGTTAAAATTGGGCAATTATGGATAATCCTGATAAAAATCACAGGAAGATATTATTATACATAATAGTGAATAAATGTTTTGGGTTTCTGCACCTTCTGAACCAATATCAATGAAAGTAATTAGAAATTAAAGGTGTTAGTTGAAGTTGTTAAGTAAGTTGTTGTGAAAACACAAGCTGTTAGGAGCTCTAAAACTTGACAGAATATTTTTATACCTTTGAAAGAAAGCAATTGATGTGAAAGTAAGGGCCAAAATGGAATCAAGCATAATATTGATATTATTAGGTTGCCTCTAAAATATTCCTCATTAACATAAGAAGAAATTACAAAATTATTTTACTTTGTTTCAATCAGTGTTCTGCCATTAATAGATATTTTCATTAGTTTGATGTCATTTTTTCTTTCTTTTATCACTTTGGGTTGATACATGAGAAAGAATAGAAGCATGGATATTAAAAGACAGTTCTGCCATATTTTGGCTCTAAGGTCACTCAGCTGCTCATGAACAACCTTCGTTCCATGAAAGGGATAAACTAATCCCTTTCTTTAGGGGGACAAACCCAAAATTCCATAAGAGTATGAAATCTAACTGAAAGATTAAAATTTCTGTGTTTATTGTCCTATCCTTTGGGCATGGATTCGGCTATTTCTGGTTTATCAAACCGTAAACTCAAAAGCACATTTCTTCCTTAACACAGTCAGTGCATGAGAGTGAAGTAATAGTTTCACCACCATAAAAAATCCCATTTGGGAAAGAACATTAAGAAACACATGGGTTTACTGGCACAGAGCAATTGTCATATCCTATTACCAGAAATAATAAAGATCATCTGCTCTGAGAGTGAAGTAAGTTTCTTAATTAGTCTATCTAGCCAATCTTTATTTTGCTTTCTGAAGGAACTCCTTTCTCATTGCCCTCACAATTCTTGGTTCTGAACTTTAAGAGATTCAATATTAGTTTTTTTTTTCAATGTCCAAACTGAGGTCACTCCCTATTCAAGATTACCTCATGATCTAAGAAAGCTCTTGGAGCTACAGATATTCACACATTTCACATAAGAAGGAAGAAGGTTGGGAAAGGCAGCAGGAAGTTTTACTTCCTAGTTGCATTAGTCCTGTTTAAGGAGCCATCTAGGAAGCCCAACAAAATGATGGCCACTTCCCTCTCTTGGCCATCCCTAGCTGCCAAATAAGCTGGAAAATAATGTCTTCTAGCCAAGCACATTGCTCATCTGCACATAATTACGGTGCTGTAAAAGTAAAGGAATGCATGGGAATTGGAAGAGTAATAATCTGTGCAACAAAGCATAACAGTAAATTGATCCTTTTTCTCTTCCAGTTGAGTTCTTTTCCACTGTTTCCTGTGGGCTGTTTGTAGCGCCATCTGGCCAATGAACAACAGAAATCTGACAGTCATTCTTGACACCTATTTTTCCCGCTCACTCCATCTCCAAACATGCAAATATTCTTAAGATTCTTAACTCCCTTCAAACATGGGTGCTTTATAACTACATGACAATTTAGCTGCAGTTATACTTTTTTTCCTTGCATGTTCAATCCAAGTCTATTCAAAGTGTATTACATATATCCAACGTTACTTTTTCATTAGTTCCTTGATCCACTGCAGTCTGTTTTCTACTGCTTCCCCTACCTCAAACACTTCCTAGAAACTTTTCCTTAAGAAGTATTCAAGGAAATCTACTTACCAAATTAAGTAAAACTTTTTGTTTTTTTTGTTTTATTCATTCTCATTAAAGCTTTAGGCTCTGTGACCCACTTTCTCCATCTTGAACTTCTCTTATCCCTTAATTTCTTTGGATACACTTTTACCAGCCAATCTTTCCCTCCTCTAACTTTATAGAAACTATTCATTCTCCATTCTAATGTCAATCAAATAATCTGTAATTAGGATACTATTCATTCTTCTTATTATTATTATTTTTAACATCTTTATTGCGGTATAATTGCTTTACAATGGTGTGTTAGTTTCTGCTTTATAACAAAGTGAATCAGTTATACATATACATATGTTCCCATATCTCTTCCCTCTTGCATCTTCCTCCCTCCCACCCTCCCTATCCCACCCCATTCTTATTATTTTTGAAACCATAATCACCTTTCTTCTTTATACTTAGCCACTCTATATAGAATGGATTTCTCCCAACAGTATTTAAATATGCCATGTTAGGCAAGATGGCTCTCCAAGACATCCATGCCCTGATGCCTAGACTTTGTGACTGTGTTACATGACATGAAAGAATTGATTTTTCAGATGTAAGTAAGGTTATGAACCTTAAAATAGGGTTATTATGGTTTATCTGATGGGTTCAATGTAATCACATGAATCCTTAAAAGCAGTGAACTTTCAAAGAGATATTGCAGGAGAGAATGATGGAGAGTTTAGAGGCATGAGACAGACTTGACCTACCAGACCTGGAGGGACCAAATGGAAAACATAAGAAGGAATATGGGCAGCCTCTAGGAGCAAAGCTGGTTCCCAGCTGACAGTCATAGGGAAATGAGACCCTCAATCCTACATTTGCAGGGAACAAAATTCAGCCAACACCCTGAACTGCTAGGAAGCAGATATTTCTCTAGAGCCTCCAGCAGGGAACGGAACCCTGCCAAAGCCTTGATTTCTGCAGCTCACACTTTTGACCTACAGACACTGTGAGTAAAAAAAATTATGTTGTTTTGACCTGTTTGGTTTGTGGTAATTTGTTAGGGCAACAATAGAAAATTAATACATGTGCTAAATCTTTTCCTGTCAACACAATAAAGGGAATTCTGGGAATGCAGAGCCTGAACATGGTTCTCCTCCCCTACCCTCCCCAGACAAATCTAGGTTCTTTGCCTCCCCTGAGCCAAGTGGTTGCTGACACTTACAGGCTATTGGGAGGGTCTGAGGGCACAAGATTATGGGCATCCTTTTAAAGACTGATGTAGGGGATTGGAAATTGTCTTGAATGTGGCCAGAAAGTGCAAAGATTTAGTGGAATAAAGAGGTTTCTAGGAGAAGCTTTTTGTGGGGGGGATTACTAAGATCTGGGAGGAATGCCACAGCCTTTAGTGAGAGTGTCAAAATGCCAGAAAGGAACGAAAAGAACAAGCTGGATCTTCCCAAAATACTGAGAGAAAAGGGTGAGATTGGGGGTGGGGGGGGGGGAGGGAAAGCAGGTTGGGTCTCCTCTATACAGAAATTGGGAAAGACCCATAAGGGGAAATTTTTACTTCAAGGGCCTTAAGCAGGGGCTAGCACTTTGCCCTTAATCCACAGACTCACAGTATCTGTAATACCTTTGCTGCTTACATCTTAATGATGTTCCACATTTAGACATGATCCCAAATAAAACCAATAACTAAATAACTTCTCTTCTGATAGCCTCCATACACAGAAAAGAATCAGGTTGAATAATCAAATGTGTACCTGGTAATGCAGAATTACTAGGGAAAAAATGACGGAATCTTGAATTACAGGGACAAAAGACAACAACAAAAGAATCATAGCCCTTAAAGTTCTAATGGCAACATTATAAAGTCCTCCTGGAGCATAAAAATACACTAGTCAAAGCCAGAAAACCGAGTTTATGAACTAAAGGAGAGCATAATCAGGATTGAAAACTGAATTAATACCTTAGAAGATCAGATGCAAGAAATACCTCAAAGCACAGACAAGTAAAATAAGTAAAAATGGAAAGACCTATAGAACAGATCTGAGAGACTGAATGTGAATAATAGGTTTTACTGATGGAGAAAAAGGAACAGGAGGGAGAGCAAGCAAACAATACCAGAAAATTTTCTTTAGCTGAAGAAGGGCCTGAATTTGCAGTTATAAAATGTTCACCTAAGTTATAGGGTGTATTGAAGAAAAAACAAACAATGATACTCACAGGCATATCCTGGTAAACGAGCAAGAGAAGAAATCTTACAAGTGTTCAGAAAATTAAAACAAGGAAAAGCCTATGTATAAACAGGGAAAAAATTCAGACCATTATTGAACTTTGCACCCACAGAAGTAGAAGGCAGAAGGCTGTTATTGTTTATAAACTGGTGAAAGAAAATGACTGCAACTTGAGAATTATTTAACTAGGGGAGAAGTCATTCACCAGTTAAAGGGAAATAGAGCTGTGTAAGAAATCAAAGACAGCTCTTGAAAATTAAGGCAAAAAATACTTTCAGGTAATCTGCATAGCACAGAAAAATGAGAAGAGAGAATAGAAATTCTTTAGAAAACAGTGCAATGATATCAGTTCCTACCAAAACATATGAGACACAGCAAAATTTATTCTTAGAGGAAAATGTATATGGATTAATTACCTATTGCTATATATAAAATTATCCCACCAACTTACCTTCTTAAAAAATTATCTCTCCTAATTTCTGTGAGTAAGACAGGGCTTGGGTACAAGGTTTGGCTTCGTGTCTCTCTCATGAGGTTGCTGTTACACATCAGCCAGGGTTGAAGTTATCTGAAGGCTTGACTGGAACTAGAGGATTTGCTTCCAAGGTGGCTCTCTCACAATGGCCAACAAGTTGCTGTTGACTTTTGTCATGAAGTCTCAGTTTCTCTTCATTAGCATCTTTACACTGGGCTGCTTGAGGCCTCCTGTCAAAAAGACATCAAAAGAAATTGATATTGCTAGGTGAAAGAAGCCAATCTGAAAAGGCTTCCAACTCTATGACATTCTGAAAAAGGTAAAACTATGAAGACAGTAAAAAGATCAGGGGTTGTCAGGAGTTAAGGGGAGGGAGGAAAGTATGAATAGGTGGAGCATAGGGAATTTTTAGGGCAGTGAAACTATTCTGTATGATACTCTAATGGTGATTAAATGTTGTTATACATTTGTCTAAACCTATAGACTGTACAACACAAAGCATAAACCCTAAGGTAAACTATGGATTTTAGTTAATAATTATCAATATTGTCTCATCAATTATAACAAACATACTATACTGATTCAAGATATCAATAATAAGGGAACCTGTGGGGGAGTGTTGGGAAGGAGAGAGCGGATATATGGGAACTCTGTACTTTCAAGTCAGTTTTTCTGTAAACCAAAAACTGTTCTAAAAGTAATCTATTAATTTAAAAACTTGCAGACCTAGAGAGGAAGGGCAAATTTTGTGGCCAAATAACCTGAGTTGACAAAATGGTCAATATGAATGTCTAAAGTTGACAGTAGAATAAGTGGAACATTCAGATACACCAACAACCATAGATGCTACATTTATTAATGTTAGTTAACCTTTGAATTGGTAATGTAAATGCTATTTAAAATAGGTAAAGACATAGAAAAATATGAAAATTCCTCTACTTGACAAAGAAATTATAATTCTATAAAAATTGGTATTGGTAGTAAAAAAGGGACTGTAAATCAATATCACATAAGTATAGATCAAGCTTATCACATTAACCATTAGCAAATAGAATGTAACAGTTTACTCAAAGAATAATACTATGACTGAGCAAGATTTACATCATGAATAAAAGAATAATATGAGAAATTCTGTCAACATGTGGTCCCTTTTTACTCCACAAGGGACCACACAAATATTTCCAGGAAGTATTTCACAAATATAATTAATGCTTTTGCAGAAGGATGTAATTTTATGGTTTATCTTTTTATTCTGAGTAAATTCTTAAATAGATGTTTGGAGGAGAACTAAGTCTGTCATAACTGAGCTCATACCTCTTATCCAGTAAAGAATTTCCTAATTCTGCCTCTCTTCTCCTTCCCTCCCCACTTTCTAGCTTCATGCCTTTCTTCCCCATCTCACTCCAAAGACATACATGAAGGACTTTTAGGCAGTTGCAAAGACATCTTGTTATAATTAAGATTTCATTTGGCCATAAGTGATATGAACTTAACAATTAGACACATACAGTGTTTATTTTTCTCCCACTAGAAGGAGTCTGGAGGTTGCATTCTAGGCATGGAGTGGTAAATCAACATTGCCAGGGGGTGTCCAGATTCCTTCTGTTTTTTTCCTTCTAAATATTTTGATTTTGTCCTCGTGCTCCTAAGGTGCACTCCTAGGCATCAGAATTACTTACCAATAGCAAATACTGAATGCAAAAAGCAGCATTCCCCACTTGAAGTTTTGTCTTAATAATGGAAAAGCATAACATTCTAATAAGGCTACATTTATTTCACTCCTGTTAGAGTGATAATATTCTGTTCATCAGTATTCACAGTACTTCTTGTACTTATCAGCTGTTTGCAATAACATGTAGCACCAGTTCTCAAGGGTTTACACCAACAAACATTTATTTCTCCTTGATATTAAATGTTGGTGGCTGTTGGCTGTTTATCTGCTGCACATATCTTTTTCATTCTGGGAATTAGGCAAGAGGAGAAAACTGTATTTGTCACATGCTGTTCTCAAAGCAGAGAGAAAGAGAAAGTGGTAGAAACGTTCAGTGTCTCTTAAAGCTTTTGCTCAGACATAACATACATCACACGTGTTCATGGTCCATGGATCAAGGTGAGTAACATGGATAAGCCTGATACTTAGGAGGGAATATATTTTGTCTCCACGGAGCTGCTGTAGGTCACATGGCAATGGATAGAGCCATCTAATCCTCTTAGAGGAAATGAAAAAAATAGTTGAGAACAATTATTTTCCCCATCAGTTTAAGTCTATAATTAGGAGACAGTTTACTGTAGTAAATACAGTAGTATTGGCTTTGGAGTTGAACCTGTTTGATTTCTGTCTGGCTCTGTTGAGGTAGAGTGTCTCCAAGCCTTAGATTTCATATTGATAAAATATGTTAATATCTGTGATAAATGCTCTATTATAAAGCATTTATGTTTTAAATTGCCTTAAAAATGACTGGCAAATAGTAGCTGCCCAACAATTTGTTACCATTTCTTAGACCATATGAAAATAATCAACCTTATTTTTTTCAATAGAAATCTTAACAAACTTGCTAAGACTATGATAGATATATCCATAGACACTCTAAAAATTATCTGGGTTTTCACTGTACACTTTGTTTAGAGAGGAAAAGGTGAAGCTTCGGCATTTCTATGTGAGACTGGAAACTAAATAAACCAAAGAGCAGTATAAGCACGTCATGTTAAATTTAAGGAGCTTAATATTTTATGCACTCATATTTGGCCTAACACAAGTATATATAGCTTATGAATTTTCATGAAATGACTTTATTTCAAGAATTTAAAGATTGATTACTTTTTCTTCAGATTGTGAATAATCAGTTAAATATGTTATCATATCTCATTATTCTCTGATCTTACAGAATATATCCAAAACATATTTATAAATCTAAGAAAAAAAGATGCTATTGATTATTCTGGATTTTAGGCCATTTCTTCACCTCTCTGATAGCAATCCTCTATAGTTTTTCAAAGTATTCTTAAACAACTATTGACAAAAATGAGATGGAATTCAGTTTTGTGGCTTCAGATTTTAGAAAGGAACTAGACTATTGATTTGTGTTCTTTTAAGTTTCTTTATCAATTAGTCCATTTTACCTTAACCCATTTTTCTGACATAGTTTCTTTAAGTGACAAAGATGTTTTAAGAAAATATATTGAGATTGAATTAAATCTTTGGTCAGAATTCTTTTTATCTTTGTTAATTTTTCACTCCCTGGTACAGATATCTTTTATTCTCCTATTTTTGCAATGCATTAGACCCTCAAAGCTTGCCCTTTCCTTTCCCAGTACAATGCTTTAAAATTCCAGTTGTGTGCAGTCCCAATTATCTATCTAAACATATCTAGCTCATCATATTAGCATTGAAAGTGAAATGTAGAATTTTAAATGGAAATGATATTTTTCTAAGAATGCAAATCTCTGGACTATTTAGGGACTGATGTGCGGATGTGTTCATAATACACATTATAGAGAATTACAAAAAAAGCATTTGGGGTGTTCCCTGGTGGCGCAGTGGTTGAGAGTCCGCCTGCCGATGCAGGGGACGCGGGTTCGTGCCCCGGTCTGGGAGGATCCCACATGCCGCGGAGCGGCTGGGCCCGTGAGCCACGGCCGCTGGGCCTGCGCGTCCGGAGCCTGTGCTCTGCGGTGAAAGAGGCCACAACAGTGAGAGGCCCACGTACCGCAAAAAAAAAAAAAAAAAAAAAGGCATTTGGTATAATAAAGCTGATTTCATATCCTAATGAATGTCCCAAGGGACACAAAGTAGCTATTGTATTTGACTGTCAAGTGTATTTTTTTCTCTCATTTTCTTTCTTCTGAGAAGATATCCAACCCTTGGATTATAGGTATAGATGTGTCTTCTAGGTTTGGCCAATGACAGTAACAAATTTTCTAGGGAATAATAAATATTTTAGAGGTAAGCCTCAGACACAAGCTTCTGAGATTACTATGAAGACATTGGAAAAGGAAGCTTTATTTCTCCTTGGATTGCCTTGCTGAGGAAAGTGTGTCCCAAACCTTTGGCAACTGACTAGATCCTAGTTCAAATCTTTGAGGCCCTGGAACTTGCAGCACTTCTTTCTTTATTTATTTTCTAGCACCATACACACACACACACACACACACACACACACACACACACTTTGGAAGATTTCTCTCAATTGTCTAAGGTTAATTCCTATACATTGTTTCAGATGAGACCTATTATTTTTCCTACTTTTTTTTTTTAGATTTCTGTTTAGATTAATTGTTAAAATATTATGGCACCCTGATAGTCTAAAAATATGAAGATATCATTACAATTTTTTAAAAAACCTTTTGTGGACACAAAGACCTTTCTCTTACCTGAGCTGCAGTTTCTTCAAGGGTACATGAGATATTTTATTTTATTTTTAATTTTTATTGGACTATAGTGGCTTTGCAATGTTGTGTTAGTTTCTACTGTGCACCAAAGTGAATCAACTACACGTATACATACATCCCCTCTTTTTTGGACTTCCTTCCCATTTACGTCACCACAAGCACTGAGTAGAGTTCCCTGTGCTATACAGTAGGTTCTCATTAGTTATCTATTTTATACATAATATCAATAGTATGTATATGTCAATCCCCATCTCCCAATTCATCCCACCCCCCACCCCCACTTTCCCCGTTGGAATCCATACATTTGTTCTGTACTTCTGTGTCTCTATTTTTCCTTTGCAAATAAGATCATCTATACCAGTTTCTGAGATTCCACATGTATGCGTTAACATACATTTTTTTTTTCTTTCTGACTTACTTCATTCTGTATGACAGTCTCTAAGTCCATCCACATCTCTACAAATGACCCAATTTCGTTCCTTTATATGACTGAGTAATATTCCATTGTATATATGTACCACATCTTCTTCATCCATTCTTCTGTTGGTGGACATTTAGGTTGCTTCCATGTCCTGGTTATTGTAAATAGTGCTGCAGTGAACATTGGGGTGCATGTGTCTTTTTGAATTACGGTTTTCTCTGGGTATATGCCCAGGAGTGGGATTCCTGGGTCATATGGTAATTCTAA
The DNA here is from genome assembly GCF_937001465.1 of Orcinus orca. NCBI lineage: Eukaryota > Metazoa > Chordata > Mammalia > Artiodactyla > Delphinidae > Orcinus > Orcinus orca. Next base: position 71,143,261 of record NC_064565.1, read on the forward strand.
TTTTAGTTTTTTAAGGAACCTCCATACTGTTTTCCATAGTGATTGTATCAGTTTACATTCCCACCAACAGTGAAAGAAGGTTTCCTTTTCTCCACCCCTTTCCAGCATTTATTGTTTGTAGATATTTTGATGATGGCCTTTCTGACTGGTGTGAGGTGATACCTCATTGTAGTTTTGATTTGCATTTCTCTAATGATTAGTGATGTTGAGCATCTTTTCATGTGCCTCTTGGCTATCTGTATATATTCTGTAGAGAAATGTCTATTTAGGCCTTCTGCCCATTTTTTGATTGGGTTGTTTGTTTTTTGATATTGAGCTGCATGAGCTGTTTATATATTTTGGAGATTAATCCTTTGTATGTTGCTTCATTTGCAAATATTTTCTCCCATCCTGAGGGTTGTCTTTTCATCTCATTTATGGTTTCCTTTGCTGTGCAAAAGCTTTTAAGTTTCATTAGGTCCCATTTGTTTATTTTTGTTTTTATTTTCATTACTCTAGGAGGTGGGTCAAAAAAGATCTTGCTGTGATTTCTGTCAAAGAGTGTTCTGCCTATGTTTTCTTCTAAGAGATTTATAGTGTCTGGCCTTACATTTAGGTCTTTGTTCCATTTTGAATTTATTTTTATGTATGGTGTTAGGGAGTGTTCTAATTTCATTCTTTTACATGGAGCTGTCCAGTTTTCCCAGCACCATTTATTGAAGAGGCTGTCTGTTCTCCATTATATATTCTTGACTCCTTTGTCATAGATTAGGTGACCATATGTGTGTGGGTTTATATCTGGGCTTTCTATCCTGTTCCACTGATCTGTATTTCTGTTTTTGTGGCAGTACCATATGTCTTGATTACTGTAGCTTTGTAGTATAGTTTGAAGATGGGGAGCCTGATTCCTCCAGCTCTGTTTTTCTTTCTCAAGATTGATTTGCCTATTCGGGGTCTTTTGTGTTTCCATAAAAATTGTAGAATTTTTTGTTCTAGGGATTTTGTAAGTTACTGTTAGTTCTTTCCCAATGAAGAGAACCAGTATATTTCTCCGTATTGCTTAAGCTGATTAAGCCTCTGTCATTTGTACACAACGTATTCATTTTCCAAGAGTAGGAGTACTTACTTCGATAACTTAAAAATTAAAAAAATCTAGAACATTAAGAGTCTCTCCTATGTTTGAGAAATTAAGAATGATCGTGTCATAGACCTGGTCAGGGAAAGCACTGATGAGTTCTTGATTCGTGACCCCAGTGTGCTTGGCATTGTGACAAGAGAGGAGGATGCATAGTCTCGAACTTCTTTTTTTTTTTTTTTTATTCTTCCAATCCAAGAACATGGTATATCTCTCCATCTGTTGGAATTATCTTTAATTTCTTTCATCAGTGTCTTAAAGTTTTCTCCATACAGGTCTTTTGTCTCCGTAGGTAGGTTTATTCCTAGGTATTTTATTCCTTTTGTTGCAAAGGTAAATGAGAGTGTTTCCATAATTACTCTTTCAGATTTTTCATCACTAGTGTATAGGAATGCAAGAGATTTCTGTGCATTAATTTTGTATCCTGCAACTTTACCCAATTCATTGATTAGCTCTAGTAGTTTTCTGGTGACATTTTTAGGATTCTCTATGTATAGTATCATGTCATCAGCAAACAGTGACAGTTTTACTTCTTCTTTTCCAATTTAATTGGAAATTCTTTTCAAATTTAATTTATTTTTATCTCTTCTCTGATTGCCAAGGCTAGGACTTCCAAAGCTATTTTGAATAATAGTGGTGAGAGTGGACATCCTTGTCTCGTTCCTCATCTTAGAGGAAGGCTTTCAGTTTTTCACCATTGAGAATGATGTTTGCTGTGGGTTTGTCGAATATGGCCTTTGTTATGTTGAGGTAGGTTCCCTCTATGCCCACTTTCTGGAGAGTTTTTATCATAGATGGGTGTTGAATTTTGTCAAAAGCTTTTTCTGCATCTATTGAGATGATAATATGGTTTTTCTTCTTCAATTTGTTAATATGGTGTATCACATTGATTGATTTGCATATATTGAAGAATCCTTGCATCCCTGGAATAAATCCCACTTGATCATGGTGTATGATCCTTTTAATGTGCTGTTGGATTCTGTTTGCTAGTATTTTGTTGAGGATTTTTGCATCTATATTCATCAGTGATATTGGTCTGTAATTTTCTTTTTTTGTAGTATCTTTGTCTGGTTTTGGTATCAGGGTGATGGTGGTCTCATAGAATGAGTTTGGGAGTGTTCTTTCCTTTGCAATTTTTTGGAAGGGTTTGAGAAGGATGGGTGCTAAGTCTTTTCTAAATGTTTGATATAATTCACCTGTGAAGCCATCTGGTCCTGGACTTTTGTTTGTTGGAAGGTTTTTAATCACAGTTCCAATTTCATTACTTGTGATTGGTCTGTTCATATTTTCTATTTCTTCCTGGTTCAGTCTTGGAAGGTTATTCCTTTCTAAGAATTTGTTGATTTCTTCCAGGTTGTCCATTTTATTGGCATAGAGTTGCTTATAGTAGTCTCTTAGGATGCTTTGTATTTCTGCGGTGTCTGTCATAACTTCTTTTTCATTTCTAATTTCACTGATTTGAGTCCTCTCCCTCTTTTTCTTGGTGAGTCTGGCTAATGGTTTATCAACTTTGTTTATCTTCTCCAAGAACCAGCTTTTAGTTTTATTGATCTTTGCTATTGTTTTCTTTGTTTCTATATCATTTATTTTTGCTCTGATCTTTATGATTTCTTTCCTTCTGCTAACTTTGGGTTTTGTTTGTTCTTCTTTCTCTGGTTCCTTTAGGTGTAAGTTTAGATTGTTTACTTGAGATTTTTCTTATTTCTTGAGGTAGGCTTGTATAGCTATAAACTTCCCTCTTAGAACTGCTTTTGCTGCATCCCATAGGTTTTGGATCGTCGTGTTTTCATTGTCATTTGTCTTTAGGTATTTTTTAATTTCTTCTTTGATTTATTCAGTGATCCCTTGGTTATTTAGTGCTGTATGATTTAACCTCCATGTGTTTGTGTTTTTTACGTTTTTTCCCTGTAATTCATTTCTAATCTCATAGTGTTGTGGTCAGAAAAGATGCTTGATATGATTTCAATTTTCTTAAATTTACTGAGGCTTGATTTGTGCCCCAAGATGTGATGTATCCTGGAGAATGTTCTGTGTGCATTTGAGAAGAAAGTGTAATCTGCTGTTTTTGGATGGAATGTCCTATAAATATCAATTATATCTCTCTGGTCTATTGTGTCATTTAAAGCTTGTGTTTCCTTATCTATTTTCATTTTGGATGATCGGTCCATTGGTGTAAGTGAGGGGTTAAAGTCCCCCACTATTATTGTGTTACTGTCGATTTCCTCTTTTATAGCTGTTAGCAGTTGCCTCATGTATTGAGGTGCTCCTACGTTGGGTGCATATATATTTATAATTGTTATATTTTTTCTTGGATTGATCCCTTGATCATTATGTACTGTCCTTCCTTGTCCATTGTAACATTCTTTATTTTAATGTTTATTTTATCTGATATGAGTATAGCTACTCCAGCTTTCTTTTGATTTCCATTTGCATGGAATATCTTTTTCCATCCCCTCACTTTCAGTCTGTATGTGTCCCTAAGGCTGAAGTGGGTCTCTTGTAGACAGCATATATATGGTTCTTGTTTTTGTATCCATTCAGCAAGCCTGTGTCTTTTGGTTGGAGCATTTAATCCATTCACACTTAAGGTATTATTGATATGTATGTTCCTATGACCATTTTCTTAATTGTTTTGGGTTTGTTTTTGTAGATCATTTTCTTCTCTTGTGCTTCCCACTTAGAGAAGTTCCTTTAACATTTGTTGTACAGCTGGTTTGATGGTGCTGAATTCTCTTAGCTTTTGCTTGTCTATAAAGGTTTTGATTTCTCCATCGAATCTGAATGAGATCCTTGCCAGATAGAGTAATCTTGGTTGTAATTTCTTCCCTTTCATAACTTTAAGGATATCATACCACTCCCTTGTGGCTTGTAGAGTTTCTGCTGAGAAATCAGCTGTTAACCTTATGGGAGTTCCCTTGTATGTTATTTGTCGTTTTTCCCTTGCTGCTTTCAATAATTTTTCTGTCTTTAATTTTTGCCAGTTTGATTACTATGTGTCTTGGCATGTTTCTCCTTGGGTTTATCCTGTATGTGACTCTCTGCACTTCCTGGACTTGGGTGGCTATTTCCTTTCCCATGTTAAGGAAGTTTTCAACTATAATCTCTTCAAATATTTTCTCTGGTCCTTTCTCTCTCTCTTCTCCTTCTGGGACCCCTATAAGGTGAATTTTGTTGCGTTTAATGTTGTCGCAGAGGTCTCTTAGGCTGTCTTCATTTCTTTTCATTCTTTTTTCTTTATTCTGTTCCACAGCAGTGAATTCCAGCATTCTGTCTTCCAGGTCACTTATCCTTTCTTCTGCCTCAGTTATTCTGCTATTGATTCCTTCTAGTGTAGTTTTCAGTTATTGTATTGTTCATCTCGGTTTTTTGTTCTTTAATTCTTCTAGGTCTTTGTTAAACATTTCTTGCATCTTCTCGATCTTTGCCTCCATTCTTTTTCCGAGGTCCTGGATCATCTTCACTATCAGTATTCTGAATTCTTTTTCTGGAAGGTTGCCTATCTCCACTTCATTTATTTGTTTTTCTGGGGTTTTATCTTGTTCCTTCATCTGGTACATCGCCCTCTGCCTTTTCATCTTGTCTGTCTATCTGTGAATGTGGTTTTTGTTCTACAGGCTGCAGGATTGTAGTTCTTGCTTCTGCTGTCTGCCCTCTGGTGGATGAGGCTATCGAAGAGGCTTGTGTAAGTTTCCTGATTGGAGGGACTGTCTTGAACTTCTTAAAAGATATTTTATTGTTCAACTAAAAGGAATAAAAATAATGTAGTAATGCTGTGTCATAGACTAACTTACACTGATTCAAGTATTCCTGTCTCTCCACTCCTTCTTTCCTTCTTCATGTACACCAATAATGAAGGAAGGAAGGAGAAAAGAAGGGAAGAAGAGAGGTAGAAGATGAGAGACAGAGAAAGAGAGGAGCTTTGTTAGGTGTGTGTGTGTGTGTGTGTGTGTGACTAAAAAATTTAAACTAGAGGGAAGCAAGGATATGGGCAATCCAGGCAATATTACAGATCCTGAGCATTTTGTCTTACCGTTCTTCTATCTTTTCCACTCCCTCTCTTTCTCTTTTATGTGATAAAATATACTGTAATGTTTACTTGGCATATTTAAAGACAGTACTAAGCAGGGTTGTATTCTCAGTTAAACTGAAGGTGAAATGTTAAGAAGTTAACAAGGGTAATTTTAACTCTACCTTATGAATTACTAGCAAAACCTCAGTCCTATGTGAAATATGACTCCACTATTTCTAAAGTTATTTAAGTTTTCTGAGTTCCTGTTAAAAGAAAGCATGGAGAAGGAAAGGAGTGGAAGTAAAAGTATGGGGAAAAATCATTAGATTTTGCTTTACTGAATTTAGACACATTTTTATTAAGTATTGCTAACTCACAGCAGAGAGGCTTGGCGTGAGCTTTCTTTTATCATGTTCCAGAGTGGTAGGAAGACATCTAACAATGAATTCATTGAGAAATACTTAAGTCATGACAGTCCAATTAAAAAGTTCACTATTGCTTAATAAAAGTTCACATTTAAGAATATATATATATGTTTTGCCTTATGATCCTTTTCATCCGATGTTTGTTTTCTAGCCAACGGAGGAGAAGGGGGTGAATAGACAGATTAACTGCAATGGTGTACTGCTTAAAAACTTCCTGTATTGATAAGTTGTCAAAATTCTTTAACAGTTTTTGGCAGGAACATGTTTAAATAAAGTTTCTGGTAAAATATAAAGATGAGTAATAATCTCTTTATCATTTTTTTACCTTATTATGGAAAATTTCCAACCTTCACTAGAGAAGTAATAAAATGAACCATCAGGAGGACATGACCCAGCTTCATTCATTATGAGAATTGTGTCAAGAGGAGGAGAGAGCAGAGAAGTGGGGCACCTGGCAGCTGTTTTTAGCAGAAAGAGTAACATCAAGCCTTGGCCTCATGATCGGTTCTAATTGGCCTAATGAGAGTCACAGGCAGTAGAGAAAATTTGACCCATTTTCAGGACTGGTCTTGAGCACAGGTAAAGAGGTAAGATCAAGAAAAGACTAGAGACTGACTAGGATTTTAGGCATGGTGCTATATATTGTGGAAAAAATTGTCAATTAGTCTTTTAGAATTTGGTAGCCTAATTCATAGTAGTATTTTTTGCCTCTGACCTTCGATACAAATCATTGTGAAAGTTACCAGCAGGGAAGAGAGTAAAGCAGTAATTTCAGTGGGAACTCAGAGAACAACAGTCATTAATTACAGAATATCATATGAAAGAGAGAAGAACAGTAAAAGAATGTCATTTCCATACATTTTCCCCTCTCTAGCTTATCCCAGAGGTAGGTTTTTTTTCCCAAGCTTGAATTGCAATTTTGAATTGTATTAGAGAATCTGAGTTATAAAAAGATTTTGCTTAAGCTCATTAAACTATAAAACTGCTTGTATGCTGATATCTTCTCCAATTTTCAATCTGAAGGTCTAAAAGGCAGATCTTGCAGTAAGAAAAATGAGTAAGATTACTGAGTGAAATTTGAGCACTTGGTTCCCAGAACGTAGAAAGTCTGTGGATGGCATTAAAATGTACGCTAAATGCCTGCACTAAGGCTTTTTATCATCTCTGCTTCTTGATCTATGCAGTGCTTCTTGCACATGACCGTTCTGTTGAAGTGATAGCCTAAAAATATTAGAGAATATTCTGCTCTGTGAAAGTTATGATTCTATAACCTTTTTCAGTTACGTTGGTGCAAAGACATTACAAGGAATTATAATTTATTTGGACCTCTTGATAGTCTTTTGACAAATTTAGATCTTTATGTCATCTCTACATTTTGTATTATGATTTTTAACATAATTTATTAAGGTCCTATATTAATATGCCAGACACTATTGCAAGTACTTTATATTTAATAATTTATTCAATACGCATATCATTCCTATAAGTACAATACTATTATTTCCCCCCCTTTGAACCAATAATGAAATATTCTGAAGCCACAGAAATATTAAGTTTCCCAAGAGCACAGAATTAGTAAGTGGCTGAGCAGAGATTAAAATTCAGGAAGTCTGACTGTAGTCCCTGTGCCATAACCATTTGCCTATAAAAACAAACTCAAATAAGCAGCCCCAAATGGGATAGACAACCAAAAGTTTAAAACATTTTTAATTGGTAGTTATTTATATATTTGACCATTGGCTTTTAATTGTCCTTTTTTTTTTTGGCATTTTTCAAAATTTCTGTAGTAGTTAAATGCTGTTTTATTTTTAACATTTTTAAAAATTTATTTTTTATTGAAATATAGTTGAATTACAGTGTGTTAATTACTGCAGTACAGCAAAGTGACTCAGTTATACAGACACACACACACACACACACACACACATATATATATATATACACACACATTCTTTTTCATATTCTTTTCCATTATGGTTTATCACAGGATATTGAATATTGTTCCCTGTGCTATTCAGTAGGACCTTGTTGTTTATCCATTCTATACATACCAGTTTGCATCTGCTGATTCCAAACTCCCAATCCAACCCTCTGCCACCCCCCACCCCCTTGGCAACCACCAGTCTATTCTCTATGTCCCTGATTCTATTTCTGCTTCATACACAGGTTCATTTGGCTTTTAACTGTTCTTAAATTCAAGGTAGTAACATTGGGAACTAAAATTTGTAAATGCAAAAATTTATGGCTTTTTCTGTCTCGGTGAGGACAGTAGTATTTTGTTTTAGGATTTATAAAAGCTGATTTAAAAAAAACCTATTAGAACAATACTAGAAAGACATAAAAAAGGAAGAATGGATTTACATAAATAAAAATTCAGAAATTTCTTCCTTTGGGTTCTTCAAAAAATAAAAAAGTAAATACCAAGGAAGTCTTCATCGAAAAAAAAATACCAGAATCAGGATCAGACAAAGTAGAATTTTGATATCAGTAAGAAAACAAAGGAAAACCTGCTAAAACACTTTATATTTTAGAGGAGAGTGGAAGATGCTGTCAGCTGTGCCTTTATCTCTTGGGACTCACCACTTTAGGATGTACTACTGTAGATTTCACTGGTAGCCAGAGAGAATTGGCATTCAACCGACAGTGGATGTATAACTACTCCAGCTCTCTCATCCTTCCAGTGGGATAACTCTAAGATGTGTTTGACACTGTTTCCTAGAATTTTCCTAGATTAAGCTTCATTTGCTCACAGTGGTAGCAGGCTTGATGACGTGCTCATTTTGGCTATTTGGAGTATTTACTGCTGTCTAACAAACTACTCTAAATATTAGTGGCTTAAAACAACAAGCATTTTACTGTTTCACAAGTTTATGAATCATGAATTTGGGTAGTGCCCAGCTACATATTTCTGATTCGTACAGCATTAAGTGGGGACTCTCAGTGGTGTTCAGCTAGTTGCTGTACTGGCATGAAGCATCCAAAATGATTTTGCTCACATGCCTATTGCCTCAACAGGGATAGCTGAAAAACTTAACCCAGCTGGGTCTCTCCCTCTTTCCATGAATTATCAGCCTTTCTACCTGATCTCTCTTCCTGATCGTTAGCCTTCATACATAGCAGCTTAGCATCCTAAAACCAAGTATTTCAAGAGACAGAAATTGGAAGCCGTGGGTCTCTTAAGGCTTCATCTTGGATATTGACACCCCCATTCCTCTGCCATACTCAGTCAAGGAAGTCATGACCCCTTCTCCTCCCACCAGAATGAAGGAGCAGGGAGATAGATCCTTTCTTTCAATAATAGGGATCTTAAAATATGTGTCCATCTTTAATCTATCACTCTATCTTCTCCCCTTCTCTCTCTCACTTCTCTCATCTCCTAGTATTTGCTGCTGTTTTTGTTTTCATTTGCATCACCCCAAAATGACCGTCTTAAGAATCTTTATCTCAGTGTTTGTTTTGGGGGGGACCAAACTAAGAGAAGGACTTTTATATTTGGCCAAAAGAAGGATTCTTATAGACAATATTTTTTTGATTTTTGAAATACCATGGTGAGGTAGCTCTTATTATTACCTCTTTCTTATTAAAAAGTTCACGGGTAAGAGATGTTAGCTGATTAGTCTAAAAAACAGTTGGGTCTTGAATGAAGTTTTTCAAACTCTAATTCCAATGTTTTTGCCACTGTACCTAAGAATGAAATAAGGAGAATAAACCTGAAAGGAGTCATTTAGGTAAAAGTAAGATTAAAGTGTAAGTGCTAAAAAGTATTTTTTTTTCCCTCAGACAAATTCAACTCAAGAAACTCTTTCATGTCTGGTATTTTATCAAATGATTCTGTCAATTGACATGAAGTCAAAGGATTACTAATTGGCTTACTCAACTACATAGCCATATGTACAAAGCATCCCTGATGCTTAATTTGATCTGTACAGGCAATAGGAAAAGAAGGAGAATTAACTTTTGGTACACATTTCCTCTGTTCCAGAGACTGTGCCATTAACTTTCAGTGCTGTTTTATTTAATCCTCACAGTGTAGATAATACCTACATTTTTTTTTTTTTTTTTGCGGTACGTGGGCCCCTCACCGTTGCGGCCTCTCCCGTTGTGGAGCACAGGCTCCGGACGCGCAGGCTCAGCGGCCATGGCCCACGGGCCCAGCCGCCCCGCGGCATGTGGGATCCTCCCGGACCGGGGCACGAACCCACGTCCCCTGCATCGGCAGGCGGACTCTCAACCACTGCGCCACCAGGGAAGCCCAATACCTACATTTTTTAGATGAAGAAAGTGAGGCTTTGTAGAAAGCAGGCATTCTAATGCAGTCCGTCTGGCCACAGAGCCAGACAGATTCAACTACACTTCACTTTTTCTAAGGAGCAGAAAATGTTTAGTGGCAGGGTCCCTATGGGGGAAGTGAATTGTGGGCTCAGGATACCATGAGATTCTTTTGCCCTGCAACTAGTAGTTATAGTGCCCTGCTGGGGAAGTTGAAGCAATTTTCTTCTGCATGATAGGTCCCTACATTTTATTATTATTTTTAAACAGCTGCTGTTGAGGTCAAGTTTGACCTACTCCTGATATGATTGTTTCTCAGCTTCTCCATCTTTTCTGTGGCTGCCTTTATTGTTGACTGTCCAGGCTTGTGAATCACTGACTTTTGTTTTCCAAGTGCTCATAATCTAGCTCTTCCTGCTCTTGCTCCCAAGTTAATTTTGCTTCAGATATCATTTTAGAACTTTAACTTTCCAGATAGATATGGTTGATGAAAAAAATCTAATTATGCTAACATGATTTTACAATTTTAAAAATTTGTTGCCAATATTTTGGACCAAAAAAAGATACATCACTGTTTTAAATGGCATTTACTTGATTAACAGTAAAGCTAAACAACTTGCTTATTTATTTTCCAGTATTACTTTTTTGAATTGCATTATTTATTTATTTATTTATTTTGCGGTACACGGGCCTCTCACTGCTGTGGCCTCTCCCGTTGTAGAGCACAGGCTCTGAACGCGCAGGCTCAAAGGCCATGGCTCACGGGCCCAGCCGCTCCGCGGCATGTGGGATCCTCCCGGACCGGGGCACGAACCCGTGTCCCCTGCATCGGCAGGCGGATTCTCAACCACTGCGCCACCAAGGAAGCCCTGAATTGCATTATTTTATTCATATTCTAAAATTAATTTTTAAACTCTGTCTATATATCAAAGAAACCTGTATTCTGTCTGAGATATGCTGCATACATCTTCTCATAATCTGTTTCTTCTAACATTGTTTATGATATATTTTGTCAATGAATAATTTAAAATTTATGGGATCTATAATATCAATATTTTGCTTTATGGATTCTGATTTTTCTATTTTGTTTAAGAATAAATAGCAATGTAATACAAATATTCTTTTAAATTATTATTATTAAATTTAAATATTCACTCATATGATAGGAACATAATATTATTCCTAATCTCTAGCTAATTTTAGCTATTTATATAAACTATCCTTTCCCAATAAAATAAAAATTTATTTTAAAATTATGACCCTCCTTTCCCTATATCAAAGGATATATTCCCTTATCCTTCCCACTATTTCTGATTGCTAGTCTGTGCCAGCTATTTGTGTTTTCTTATGGTCATAAGCTCTGTGTGTGTATGTGTGTGTGTGTGTGTGTGAGTGCGTTTGTGTGTGCACTTGTAATGGTGTAGTGTAGTGAAGACAGAGATCTTATAATAATCTTCATTTTTATTAGGGGGATTTGCAGCTATAAATCCCTCAGAAACACTGATTTATCTGATCCCATGAATTTTGTTATTTTGTATTTTCATTATAATTTTGTTTCAGACATTTAAAAATTTCCATTGTGATTTCTAATTTGATCCAGGAGTTATTTATAAACGTGCTTTAATTTCCAAATCTATTTGATCTATTTGGTGAGAGAAATTATTCTGTATGATTTTAATTCTGTTAAATATATTGGAGCCTGGTTTATGGCTTAGCATATGGTCTGTCTAGATGAATGTTATGTATACTTATAAGCATGTGCATTCTGCAATTGCTATCTGTAATATTTTGTAAATATTAATTAGTCCAAGGTGGTTGATAGTGTTCATTTTATCTGTCTTTCCTGATTTATATATTTGTCTAGTCATTCTATCAGTTGCTGAGAGAGGGATGTTAACACTACTATTTTATGGAATTATCTAGTTCTCTCATTTAGTCTGTCAACGTTTGTTTTTCGAAGATTTGTTATTAGTTACATAAACATGTATGATTTTCATGTATTTGATGAGTTAACCTTTTACTACAATATATTTTAACTCATATATTCTTTGTCTGGAAACCTATTTTATCTGATATTAATATAACCACTCCAGTGGTCTTATGCATTCTATTTGCATGTATATTTTTTCTATCAATTTCCTTCTACCTTTGTCTTTATATTTAAATTTGGTCTCTTACAGATAACATAGAGTTGAATCCTGCTATTTTTTCATTCTGATAATCATTGCTTTTCAGTTGGAGTGATTAGACCATGTAAAATTTAATGTAACTGTTGTTATGACGTGGCTTCAGTCTGCCATTTTACTGTTTGTTATCATTTGTGCCTCTATTTTTTGTTTCTCTGTTCCTTATTTCTGCCAAAGATTTTGAGTTAATCAAATATTTTAGGACTTTTCTTTAATCTATTGACTTTTTAGATATATTTCTTTGAATTATTTTCTTAGGTTTGCTTTAGGGATTATAATATACATCCTTAAATTTTTCCCTGCCCTACTTGAAATTAATATTGTATCACTTTTCATAAAATATAAGAAGCTTGCAACCATATTTATCCACCTCTGTTCTTTATATTATTTTTGTCATGTATGTTACATCTATAGACATTATAAACCCCATGCTATGATGTTATAATTTTGGCTTTAAATAGTTGTATGTATTTTAAATACATTTATTGAGTAAAATATTTTTAATAATTGTTTTCAGAATTACAATATCTGGTTATATTTATTTCTTCCTTCAAATGCATATTCCCATCTGATATAATTTCACTTCACTCTGAAGAATTCATTTTGCATTTCTTGTACAGCATGTGTGCTGGTGACAAGTATTTTCATTTTCTGTTACCTTTATTTCATGTTTTCCTTTATTTCACCATCATTCTTGAAGGACATTTTCTTCCAGTACTTTAAATGTGTCATTCCACTACCTGTCATCTTCCCCCATAGGTAATGTGTTGCTTTTCTCTAGCTGATTTCAAGATTTCTCTCTTTATGTTTGGATTTCACCAATTTGACTATAATATGTCTAGGTGTCCTTTTCTTTGTATTTGCCTTTGTCATAATTGAGGTTTATTGAACTTCCTGAGTCTGTATATTTATGTCTCTCACCAAAATTCAGGTTTTATCAAACATTGTTTCTTCAAAAGAAATTTTTTTCTCTACTCCTTTCTCTCTTCTCTTTCTGGAACTCTAATTACTTTTTTGTTAGACTTTAAAAAAATAAAATCTTTTTATTTTAAGACAATATATTTTTACTCTATTTTCCCTACTGCATAATTCCTATTGATCTATGTGCAAGTTTGCATGCCTTTAAAAAATAATCTCCACTCTGTTATCATGATCATTCTCTGATTTTTAAAAATCATTATTGTGTATTTGTTTCATAATTTCACATGGCTCTTTTTTTTTTTTTGGTCTGCATTGGGTCTTCACTGCTGCGTGTGGGCTTTCTCTAGTTGTGAGTGGGGGCTACCCTTCGTTACAGTGCGCAGGCTTCTCAGTGTGGTGGCTTCTCTTGTTGCGGAGCTTGGGCTGTAGGCACACAGGCTTCAGTAGTTGTGGCACATGGGCTCTAGAGCGCAGGCTCAGTAGTTGTGGTGCACGGGCTTAGTTGCTCCATGGCATGTGGGATCTTCCCAGACCAGGGATGGAACCGGTGTCCCCTCCATTAGCAGGCGGATTCTTAACCACTGTGCCACCAGGGAAGTCCTATGTGGCTCATTTTTATAATTTCTATTTCTCAGCTGAGGTTTTCTATGTGTTCATTATGAGCATATATTGCTTTAGTCTTTGAACATAGTTACGGTGTGTGCCTATTTCAACATCTTAGTCATCTCAGGGTCAGTCCTTTTTCTAAATTTCTTCTTTTTTTCCATAAGCCTAGTGATATTGAACTGTCTCCTGAATATTGTGATGTATTTTAGAGACTCAGGGTTCTGTTTCTGAAGAGTACTGATATTTTGCTTTATTAAGTGATTAACATAAATGATATTTTGCTTTATTAAGTGCCTCTCCTGAACATGGCCGCAGAAGAAGTCTGTTTAGTTCATTTAATTTTAGCTGGGCTGCCTGGTTTCTGCCTCATACATGCGAGATCAGGGGTTACTCAGAAATTTGGATAGAGTTACACATAGAATTTTGGACTTCCACTCCAAATCTCTTTTCTAAGATGTCCTTCCTCATTTTCCTGTTGCTGTAGTTGCTTGAATTCTATCCGTTGTTCTAAATCATTTTGCTTGGCATGGATGTGGATCTGATCCTAGTTGAAAAGCTATAACAACTTCACTCCCCCAGTGCCTTGTAATAGCTTTTAATAGCTGGTAAGGTGTAGTAGCTATCTTTTCTTATTTCCAAAAATTTGACAGTTTTTCCACATCTATTATTTTATAACATTTTCAATCATTTTGTACAATTTAAACATATTGGGTTCAGATAAAAATTGCCTTAAATGAGTATTATTTGAAGAAAAAGTGATATATATATATGTGTTCCATATAAGAACATGGTCTCTCTTTTCATTTATTTAGCTTTTATGTGTTCAACATATTTATGTTAATTTCATTTTCTTTTTTCTTCATATAAGTTTTATATGTTACGTGTTAAATTTATTCTTAGATATTTTCATATTTTTAAGTTTTATTACAAATGGGTTATTTTTCAATACAATTTTCAACTGACTTTTGCTGAAAGACAGCTTACCTTTGCATATTTACTTTATATACAAACACATTACCAATTCAATTATTAATTCTAATGTTTTTTTTCATTTTTTATGGTACGCGGGCCTCTCACTGCTGTGGCCTGTCCCGTTGCGGAGCACAGGCTCCGGACGTGCAGGCTCAGCGGCCATGGCTCACGGGCCCAGCCGCTCTGCGGCATGTGGGATCTTCCCAGACCGGGGCACGAACCCGTGTCCCCTGCATCAGCAGGAGGACTCTCAACCACTGCGCCACCAGGGAAGCCCTCTAATGTTTTTAATAGAATCTCTTGGAGTTACTAGATATACAAAATGATATGATAATATTAAATATTGCAGAGTAGTTTTAAATATATTTACCCTTCTTTTTATACATTTTTACTGTTTTGTTACCCTATCTTGTTATAATATTAGCTAAAGTCTACCTAATATGTTGAATAATATTTGAATAGCAAATATTATTATTGGTAAAATATGAATTTTTACATACTTTTGGAAAATATTTGACAATATTTAACAATAATTTTTTAAACATGTATATCTTTGACCCAGTCATTTCACCTTTGAAAATCTTTCTTGGAGATTTAAATAAGTATACTAGCACTTAGGGTCATATATTCAGGTGTGTTTATTTCTGTATTATTTTTAATGCCAAAAGACCCACTGAGAGTATTTAAGTGTCCATAAATATGGGAACAGTTGAATAAACTATGATGTAGCCATAATATGAAATAATATACAGTCATTAAAACTGATTAGATCTGTGCTTTTTCATTTCGAGTCATGTGCATTTTATATGATAAAGCAACAAGTGGCAGAACTTTGTGTATATTTTTACCAGTGTTTGTAGGCAAATAAAAATATAAGCATATATTTTCAGGTGTTTACATGTATAGAAAGAAATATGTGGAATAATATATACCAAATTAAGTGTTAAATGTTACATTTGAGAGGATATGGAATTGAAGCAGAGGGGAGGGAAATTATTTTTTTCTTTATGTGCCACTGCATTATTTGATCTAAATGCATTATTTTGGTAGCTCAAGTGTCAATAAAACAAGTATAAACCTAAGAACCTCATTATAAACATAAAAATTCTATAAGTAAAATCAAATTATGAGATTACATTCCTTCTTTTATTTTCGTAGTTCCCTTTCTTTGGCTTTTATAAATATGAGTTTCTAAGTTAATTTCTTATAAACCACAAATTAGCCAATTTATATATCAATTTATATGAATTATATGAATTGTTAAGAATAACAATGAATCTGCAGAAGACCATGTTACTGAACAATAGAGTGCACTGGGAAATATTGAAAATTTACATACCCATACTTAAAAGTAAGCTGCGTTTTTTTATTTTTAGCTTTTGAGTGATTAGCTTCTGGTAACTTCCCAATATCATTTTAATATTTGTCCACATTTTTTGTGCAAAACATTTACAATAGCTTTTGATTCAATGCAAGATTGATTTTGAAACATTTCTTGCAAATGCACAAATGTTCATTACACTTGACTGTTAATTTTGAATATTGTCCAGAGAACACTGGCCTTCTGGTTGCCTTTGCAATTAACCTTTAGTCTATTGACAAGAGCACTTTTAATTATTATGCTCCATATTTATGAAATAGACTATGTCCTCTGAAATAATAGGTTATTGATTTGAATAGTTATTTTAAATGCAATTGAAAATCCAATCATTTTTTGTAAAGCTACTGAATATTCATTTATTATACTTTTGTGTTCCATCAATACAGACATTGCTTCACTCTAGAAGAGTTTGACAGTATTTTCTTCAGTATCCATTAGACAACAAACACTTGAACCTACTATTTTGTTATTTCAACAGAGGTAAAGAATACCTTCCTGGAATATTTTATGCAAACAGTTCATGTGCCTCTTGGTATAATTCATCAAATTATATTTAAGAATGACATTTAATGGCAGAATATATGTCTACTTAGTGACCTGAACTCTCCATACTCAGTGTGATTCAGTAGTTAGAGGACGAGACATTGGGTTATTAGAATTATTTCGTGTGCTGTATTAAAGATATTATATGTGGGTAATTTAGGGAGTGGCTACTTGAAGATAAATGCTTTCTTTTATATTTCCTGTTTGTTTTAGAATTTTTAAAGTAAGCTCTATGTTCACATTTTACTTAAAAAGATATATGCTTGAATTCAGTTGCTGCTTTAAGAAATTAAATTTTCCAATGTATTCTTTTAGGTAATTGATATCACTTGATTACATTTTTTTGAGAGCTTACTATGTGCTAGAATATGTGTTAAATTTATGTAGATTGCTTAATTTAACTATAATTTAAATATGTTAATTATATTTAAATGAAAATATCCAGTGTTTTTTCACCTCAAAATTTAAGGAACATACAGTAAAACTAAAAGAAAACTCTTGTTATTAAAGGCAAGTATTATTTTACTTTAAAGAGTAGGAAACAAAATACATTTATAGTGTTTTATGACAAGGGAGCTGACACAGATTCAATTTCTTCCTGCCTGTATATTGAAGTCCAGAACATATGACACTTCTCATTCATCTAGTCATCCATTTCTTTATTTATTCAGTAAATATTTATTGTGTACCTATTATGGCATTCACAGGCACTGCTTAAATGAAGATGAATTTCAGTCCATGATCTGAAGGAACTTATATCCAGTAATGTAAACAAAAACATCATTACAATTTATTTTAAGAAACAACATTACCATAATATGTGTAATGGTCACAGAGGAAGAAATAACAATATAGAATGACCATTTGTGATTATGGCTACTTGAATGAATGATTCCTAGGTAAAGGAAAGGGCAAAAAGGACTCTAGATATATGCAGTGGTGGGTGCAAGGACATTGAAATATGAGAAAGCATAGAGAATTTCAAGCAGTCAAATGTGACAGAAGAATCAGGTTCAAGGCCAGTAGTGGCAGGCAGGGGATTACTCTAAATAATAATGAGTGAGGTCCAGAAATGTTCTGTTTGTCAAACCTAGAAATTTATATTTATCTTGTAGTAATTAAGGAGATTACGTGTTTTATAGTAGTTAAATGGCTAAGATTTGAGTTTGAGATAACTCTGAAAGTTTAATATGTATTAAAGAGGACAGAGAAGATAAAGGAGAAAATAGGACAGACTTTTAGACACCCAAGTGAGACATAATGAGGACTTCTATGAAAGCAGTCTTAATTCACAGAAAGAGATGGGATAAAGAGATTTGGGGAGGTAGTATTAACAGAGTTTGGTCATGAAATGGGTAGAAAAAAAAGTGGAGTACAAGTGTGAACTAGAGGGCAAAGTCTAAGTAAGATGATTCTAGGTTTCTAGACAGGTGTAATTGTGCCATGCTATAGAGTGGCGGGTGTTAGTATCCCATAAATGATGTAAGAAATCCAAGAAACAGTGAGGGGGGTGAAATGAGTTCAGATTTGGATATTCTTAATTTGACAGGTCAATATGAAATAAAACAGATACATAGGAAGACAGGGATTTTATCTTGTAACTGAAGGTACATGTGAGGGTGGTGTCTAGATTTGGAAGTCAATGAAATATAGATGATTATTGGTAGATGTATGTGTGATCAATTAGAATATAGAGCAGAGAAATAATAAGAAGTGTAATTGTATCTTTTAATAGACAGGTACACAAAGTGGAACCAGTGGTTGGGAATTTGCTTCATAAAGGGATGGTGAGATCCATGAGCAAGCTTTGTCCTGGGAATCAGTGGAAAAGAGAGTTTCAGATGAGAGTCAGGAAGCAGAGTTGATGAGAACATGAGCCCTAGTGACAAACTGCCGGGATTCAAGACCTGGCTCCAATTACAATCCTTTAACAGTGTTAGCTTGGGCACAATGTCATGGACAGTGATTTTATCTGAGTCTCATTTCCCTCAGCTGTAAAACTAGAATAATAAGAGGTCGGTGCCTCTTATTATTTATTTTTTTTTGCGGTACGTGGGCCTCTCACTGTTGTGGTCTCTCCCATGGCGGAGCACAGGCTCCGGTCGCGCAGGCCCAGCGGCCATGGCTCACGGGCCCAGCCGCTCCGCGGCATGTGAGATCCTCCCGGACAGGGGCATGAACCCGTGTCCGCTGCATCGGTAGGCGGACTCTCAACCACTGCGCCACCAGGGAAGCCCGGTTGGTGCCTCTTACAGTTACTTTAAGAACTGATAAAGCACAATCCCTGATACATGGTAAGCAGTCAACAAATCTTTTTCAATATTATGATAGGAATAGCTAATCAGTTACTCCAGTATTTGGTGCAAGTGAGAGAAGCCTTCATCTGATTTTGCATGAAAGTGGAGATAGGTGGTTATTTTATTATACTTTTATCTCACTGACAAAACTCATAATATAAATTGAAATTTAAAATGTACAACATAAAAATACACTACCAAACGTAAGGTAGATACCTAGTGGGAAGCAGCCGCATAGCACAGGGAGATCAGCTCGGTGCTTTGTGACCGCCTGGAGGGATGGGATAGGGAGGGTGGGAGGGAGGGTGACGCAAGCAGGAAGAGATATGGGAACATATGTATATATATAACTGATTCATTTTGTTGTGAAGCTGAAACTAACATACCATTGTAAAGCAATTATGCTCCAATAAAGATGTTTAAAAAATATATATATATACTTTTATTTATTTACTTATTTATTTATTTATTTTAGGGGAGTAGAGGCTACTTCGACTCACTCTAGCTAGTCAAAGAGATATAAAAAGTCCCTTGCTTACGAGAAGATGTAGGCACTTAGGGAGAAATCACTAGTGTCAGAATAGAGAAAATTGTCTATTTGAATAAGTGTCTCAAACCATTTAAGGGCCAGCATAAATATGTTGCTATAGTTTCATGTGATATCAGTTGACAGTGCATTTCATGATGCTCTGAAGAGAATATAAGGCAATGTCCAGATAATTCTGATAATTCTGCTGTAGCTCCTTATTACTTATTTTGCTACTTTCCTCTGGAATTTAAGTTGTACAAGGGATATAGAAAAACCTTGTTTTATTACTTGACTGCCTCGTAAAGGTGATTGCTACTATAAGCACTGTCCAGGGCTTATTTTCTTCTGTCCAAGTTTAAAGGAAAAGGGGAAGTAGAGGGGGCAGTTGCATTGCTAAGACCATCCCAGATGGAATTATGTCTAGACAGCATTTAATATCTTTGGGGAAGTTTCTTTAAGTGCACATAGATTATCCTCAAGAAGTTAAAATTTAATAAAATTCAAAAAATAGAAAATACATACTCTGTACTGGTAATTATTACATAAGCATCTTTTGTAATGGTAAATATAAGCATGTTTTACAAACCTGATAAGACAGCATTCAGAAACCACTGGTACTTATTTGTCTACTCTGTATCATAATTTTGAAGGTCAGAGTAAATTGGTGGTCTTCAGGTCAGATAGCTCCAAAAAATCACACGTTTAATTCAAGACATTTCAAGTTAACAAAAGGATTAATGACATGACTAAATCAACTGTATGGGATGAGAATAGTATGCCATTCATATAATTATTTGTCTGACAAATTATAAATGGTATACATGACATTCTTATGTTGATTTCCAATTTCTTCTTACTTTATACATGCTGATATACCTAATAGCAGATATGGATAAAAACATGGTCTTTCTTCTCCTCTTGTCAATCTGCATTTCCCTCATCATTCAGGTTTTGGGTGATAAATTTTTTTGTAGCCTATCGTACTCCATGGTGAAACAGTGCCTTTGTTGTTTAGTAATTTAAGAGCACTGGCTTTGGTGTTCATTTTCCTAGCACTGACTCTACCACTCACAAGTTTGGTGATCTTGGACAAGTTATCCACCCATTGTAAGCCTTGGTTTCTGCAAGAATGGACAATAGTATTGGCTTAAATGTTTGAGGACTGAATGAAATAGTGTCTGTGAATTACCTACCACATCTGATGTATTGTAAATGTTGTATCATTAGTATTATCATCAGCAACTTGATCATTTTCTCAATTGCACAGCACTCTTAATCTCTGTATCAGTGCATGCTCAATGTTCAGACTTCTATACGACAAAGTCTTAATTCTATTAAGGCTTAGGGTTACTTCTTCTAATAATGCTTTCTCAAAATGCCTAATGCCTAATGTTATTTATCAATGAATTCTTTCCAAATTACAGCCCAGCCGTTTAGCTACTTATCTCTTTTTTCTGATCATTTTTTGAATGTTTCCTCTTTGCCAGTTTCCTCAGTGCTATGTTCCCTCTGCAGTGGTTCCCTGTTAGACTTTTCTTTTGGACAGAAAGGGTAACTTTTAGCCAGTACCTGTTCTTAAAGTTAATTCTCTCATGTTGGAGAACCCTGGCTGTCTTTGTACTCCCTGTGTTTCAGCAACACTAAGTTTTACTGTTTAATCATTTCATATTTATAATAAAATAGTCTGCATATGCATATCATGTAAAATATTTTTTCAACTATGTTTTCTTCATTTTAAGATTTTAATGTTTTTTATTTTTCAGAAACAAAGTAGGAGAAAGAAGATTCAGAGACCAAGAGAGGAGCTCACAGTGAGTAGAAAGCATTCTCTTCTCTCTTTGTCATCAGTATTACTTTAGTGGAAATTTTTTTTTTTGATTCTGGATTTTTCTGGCAATAATACTGCTTTAGACTCCCTAGAGGGAGAGGGCCATTTTATAAGGATGATGCTTTAACTGTAGCAAATGAATAACTAGAGACTCACTATAGACATGATTGATGATGGTCTTTCAAGGAGGAACCCAAATTATCAGCAAGGAAGACAAAAGGTATGACTTTCCTATTGCTGCTCTAGCTGGATCAGCAAATTACTTGACAGGATGTGTCATTATAAGTTGTTGATTCTCATGCAGAAAGAAGACTAGTTCTGGCTGTTACACATAAAGTAAGTAAAATGGACATGTGAAAATTTGTAAAGCTGAACAGGATTTTCTTTTAATTGGGAAATGGAAGTTAATTTGAAGGTTGAATGGTAAACTTGTTCAATATTAATAAATTAATCGCATTTCCTTGAGTGGATATAGGTTGGGTTTCACTTGATACTAGTCTGTGCTTACACCACTTCTTTAACATCATGACATTTCTTATATTTCCTTTGGACAGTATGAGCACTGAAAAAAATTGTAATCAAATATAAGTTTTTCTAGATGCTTCTAAAAATACACTTTCCTTCAAAATTTTTCTCATTTAGTGATTCTTAAGTATGAAAATCGGTTATTGCAGTCAGAAAGAATAAACCTCAAAAATTTATACAGACAATATACCTCATTCAATTACTTATATATTTAATGCGAATTTTTTTCTATTGACACTGTAGTACTATATGCCAGCAATCCAAGGCCTGCTAGTAATAAATTCATTTTCATGTCTATGGAACAGTAGTCACTTGGACCTGTCTTCTATTAGTTGTTAATTAATATAAGTACACCTTCATTCTTTGCCTTTTTCATAGTCAGTGTGTAACATTTTGCAAAGGAGATAATGTTTTGAGCAAATTACTGTTGTCTCAACAGAAGCTACCTGGAAAATATTGTCAGTACGATTAACCAATAAAAGCAATGCTGTATGTAAAATTTTATATCTAACTCATGTCTTAATTGTATGTATAGTTTTATTTTTAACTGTAAGAATTTTCTCACACACATATTGCCTTGAACCTGTAATAGAATATCAACAGGACATTTATTTGTTAATGAACATTTTCATAATTCCTACGATGTTCTAGATACTAGCCTTTATAAATCTTTAAAAATATTTGTTAAAATACAAACATTAACTCTTTTAATCAAAATAGCAACTGTAAGAGGCAGTAAGTCTTAATTCAGTTGAGGAAACTGAGGGACAAAGAGGGGAAATAATTACCTAAGATCATACACCTAGTGAGTAGTAGATCCAGGAATCAAAGCCTGTCAGCTTGGCTACAGACTCTGTCCTTAACCACTATACTGCATTGCTACTATATCACACTAGGCTGACACAAATTTTTGGAAAACAGACTAGAAATTTGGTGTATCAGTCTTGCATTCAGGTGTTTCTTTGTTGAGATACTTGTTGTCAGTTCTCTGAATTGATGGGGAAAGCAGGGTGTAATTCTCTCAAAAATATCATCAAACATTGGAGGTTTATGTTCCACAGAAAAAGAGAGGCTGAATTTGTGACTTCTGTATTCCTGTATTAACCAGCAGGGCACTTTCATCAATTTCAGTCATATGTGACTCTCAATTTCTGAAATGAAATGGTTTTTCCTGTGTTCTGTTTGTTCATTCTGAACTCATGTTAGGGCCTTGGATTATTATGAGAAAAACACTCTGAATCTGAAGCTGTGTTTTACACACTGATTGACTGTGCACTTGAAATCTCCTAACTAAGGATTTATAACTTTTTATTGTTGGATTCAGTGATATCCACTAATGGGCTTCTTTGCTTCAGAAACTACACAGCACCCTTCCAGACTCTTCAGTAATCTCCTTCTCAGGACTTGTTCTGCACAGACCAAATCTAATCGTCCCAATGACCTTGTGTCCAGACTTTTGCTGAGTGATTGAAAAATGCCTTTAAATACAGATTATTAATTGAGGGTAATGGCTCTTTTTTTAACATTTATATGTGACAGTTTCTTAAACTAAAAGAACAAATGATGCAGCAGGGTCAGGGAGACAGATAACTGCAAAAATGTAGAACAGTGATTATCAAAATTTTCAGTGAATCAGAATCACTAGGAGGATTTGTTAAAATACAGATTGCTGTTCCCCCAAATTGATTTCTATCAAGTTGCCAGGTCATGCTTGTATTAATGGTTTGGGAAACTGCACATTGAGAGCCCCTGATCTAGAGCTTCATACATTAATGGGGCAAAAAACAAGGCCTGCACCTACCTCTTACTGTTTTCTTGTAATTCAAAAGGATTAAAAGTTGTATAGCATCTCATTTCTATTTTGTGTAGCAAAGGCAAAATTCAAACTTCTCCGAGTGAGTTCTTGTCTGCTACTTATCTATCATTTTTAGTCACAGATGTTTATTAAAAAGAAAAGAAAATTAAGCTTTTGGATGTGGGCAGAAGTGAGTCAGAGGTGAAACAGTGGATAATGATATGTCTTAGAGGTCTTTAGAAGTTCACTGAATTAAAATGTACTCAATAAGTAAAAGGTTTGCAAGAAGTGGAAAGCATGACTTCTTAAGACTCTTTTGTCAGTATAATTTTCTGTTAAGATATGGTATAGTAAAAGCAAGGAAATATGGATCCAAAATGAAATTTTGAGAAAAATAAAATAGGGATGATGATAATATTTGGATTAAAGAATTTAAAGTGCTTTTTCCGCTTGTAAAAGGATTTTGCCATATTTTCTATATTGAACAGCAGCACAGGAAGTAAAGGATCAGTTTGCCCTCTATTGTCTTCAAGAACCTTTTGTTATCAAAATTTAACTTGAATTCATATCATTCATTCAGTTAATACTTTTGAACATCTGCTCTGTCAGGCACCATGGTAGAATCTGGGCCAATATTCTCACTATTTGTAATCAAACTCTTGTATATCCAGCACCAGGAGCAGTGTCTGAACCGTGATAGATACTCAATAAATATTTTGAATGAAGTTAAAAATAAATGAACGGAACCAACCATTTAAAGGAATACCTGGTCAATTTCTTAAAGGCAGAATATTAAAGAAATAATCCTAAAACTATTATTTTTTTCTTGGGTGCAAACATACTGGAGCAGCATGCTGCTGTACTGTCTGGCAGGATAAATAGCCCTCATCACTGGCACATTTTACAGTTAGGCCATTCCAAAGAGATGTCACTCAGATACCTCACTCCCAATGTCTATGTGAATCCACAAAGTTCTGATGGCAGATTCCTAAGCAGGAACTACATTCCTGTTTCTGTGTCAAGGCAGTTGCTTATGTACCATTTCAAATTGGAAGCTAATCTTTTCAAAATGTCAACACACTTATTCTACCATCTTTATAATCACCAGCAATTTACATTTATTCAGTAGCTTCACAGTTTGAGTACTGTGTAAAATCGTTATTCTCTGAGAACCTATGTTCCAAGGAAGATCCATCTACCTCACATTTAAGGTAGTTACAGACAACTGGCAAATATACCTGCACAAACATCACAGTCTATCTTTCAGCATGCTTCTTACCTGGGGATAGAAGGATTCTTTTATTTTTGTTGATAAGTGAGTCTTTCAAAATGACTGCCTACCCATAAGTTAATTACAAGCATATGGAGAATTGACATTGATTGAAGCTGGCGTGTATATCTTCCTAAATCCATATTCTTAACATGGAAGGCCCTCTGCCAAGATTATTGGAAGATAGTTAGAGGAAAATTTCTAGAAAACTTTACAGAACATGGTCATGTAATTCAATTAATGTCTCCTGAATTATGCTAGCTTGGACAGTTCACTCATAATTGTATAAATGTTGGAAAGTTAAATTACATCAGGTTGCTCAGGCAACAAGTCATTAAGTAAGACATTAGTGGCTTAAAAAAATGAAATGTCTCAGTTTCTTAAAGTGTCCAGTTTTATAGAAGTTAGGCACCACAAGTCTTTGTATCACTAAAAGCCATAAAATAATAATATATGAAGATCATCCTCAACACATATGTTCAGAAATTTTAGGACATGTTCTAAGAACGGAATTTCAGTTATATTCTTGTTTTTATTATGTCCATTGAATGGAAACCTGGAATTTTATGTTACCTTGATTTGAGGATAAAGTTCATTGGGCAATGTGGGAAGGGCCATGTATTTTTGCCTCAACTCAAGACCCTATTAGATTAGATTCATAATAGACAGATCTCATAGCCAAGTTGGTTTATTATTACAGTCTATATTTGCTCACCCCAAACACCTTTTTTGGTCCTAAGGGAAGTGCAAATTGTAAATAAAAAGCAAAGCAATATGTTTGCCAGTGTTGGGTGTCCTCTGAGTTCTAAAGTCCATGATAGCACAGCCTTTGGCTTTATCAGACCGGTTACTCCACCTCCAGCAGAGGAAAAATAACCATGGTACCAAAATAACCATGCCATGAGGGAGTCTTTTCTACAACCTGCCATACTGTCGCACACATTTAAGGAAAGCAATGACGTCAATTTTACAGACCTTTTAGAAAACTGACAGAGTTGTGTAGTAGAGATAGCTTATTTTTTTATCTCCTTTTCCCTTGGATTTTGATATGCCAATTAAAAAAAGAAAAACTACTTAGGTGATCACACATTCTATAAGTCAGGCTACAAAATATATAATCACTTTCACTTTTCCGGAAAGAATAATATACAAGAGATGTCCTTTAACCATTTTGAAAGCTAATTAACAAAAAAGAATAATTTGGTTATTTGCCCATTTTGCATAAACTGAAAAAGGAATGGAAATTATGAAATAATATCCGGCCTAGGAGAATACCAGTCTGGTTCCTAAGAGCAGATGTTGCTATAGATTTAACCACTTCACACCCTCATGTTTCCAAGGGATCTGCAATTAATAATCTCTAAGACTTTATTACATTGATTGTTTTATAATCATCGATTGTGTATGATAAAATTTATTGTAATTAGTTAGGGATTTTTAACTGGAAATATTGTTCCCATTTCAAGTTTAGCTCCAATGGCTCCAATATTTTAAAAATCAACTTCCCTAATCTCCCAGATCTTTTGCCTTTAGTTGATTTAATTATTTAAGGTTTAGTGTCGATACCTAAGGAGTGTTCTAAGTTATTCTTACTTGATTCTTATATAGACTGATGATTCTAATTGCTTATTCTTATATATATATATACTTATTATCTAGTTATTACAGTGTTATAAAATATAAAAGAATGGTTGATCTATTTACCCATACACATCTGCCTCATCTGTTTTTCTACCTATTTAATTAAAACACATGGGACTAGACTGTTAGACTGTATTAAAGTTAGCCTCCCCCTTGTATTTACTATGATCAGTTCTTAGAATGACTATTTTGACTCCATAGAAAATAATCGGTTTTCCTTCCTCCCAATACATGGCATAAGTGTTACAGATGCTCTAGAGTCCCATTGACCTTATGGATTGAGATAGAAGGAAGAGACTTTAAAAATATGTTTATTATTATTCTCTAAGAAGCTGCCTTGAGGAAGATTGACAGAGACAGATAGACACACATGCACAGATTGTGTGTGTGTGTGTGTGTGTGTGTGTGTGTGTGTGATGTGGGGGAGAGGAGAGAGAGAAGGAGAGAGAGAGAGAGATTGAGACTAGAAGACTATAGGAAACCGGAAGGATCTCCTCCTCCCCATTTTAGATGAAACTGTCCCTAAGCTTTTTCTTTAAAACATGACGGTCTCATATACTTTAAAACTGACACCAGATTAAAACCTACTTTTGGTGTCAGATCTATTCACTTGATAAATTGATAAAGTGGCATACAAGAAAAACTATTTCAGGCTCACAGAGGAAATTGCAACATGTATCAGTTTTTATCTGATTGTCAGAAGGTATCAGGATTCCCTGCCCCTTGAGTTAAGCACAGAGGAATTTTGGAATGTTGGGCGATGGCTCTTTTCCAGTCACAACTCCTTAAAAAGGTACAGAACAAGACTTTGATATTACTCGATTTGTTTTTGCTGTTTCAAAAGTGAATACATGAATAGAAATACTTCTCTGTAAAAGTAATATAAGGTTGCATAAAAGCAGTGCATTTGAACTAGAGAGCCCTGTTGGCAATTTCTTGTAATACATACATCTGTATATCTATCTGTGAAATACATGACTTTCCTAGCAACTACTAACTTCAGGACAATACTGCCATCAATTTGGGCTCACCATGAAAATCTGAAACTTGAAGAAAAACACAAGGTCACTTTTCAGTTGATCTTTACTAAACTCTTCCCTTTCCTTTTTAACCTACATCAAGAGAGATCATGTGGATGATTTTTAAGATAAGAATTCCTCCTTTAGAAAAGACATAAAAAACGAGTTGGAAAGTTGCTGTTCTTGTGCTCACCTCATTGCCAGAAGTCTTATTGAGACGGTGTTTGAGGACATGATGTATTCCTCTTGCGTGCACTAAAAATGCTCTGGCAGCCTAGCTTTCACCTGAATGCTGACTATGGGGGCCATGCCCTTTAACATTAATATATCGTTAATGCTCAATGATAATGGCATGCACAGTGCTGAAAAATGATTGGAAAATGAAACTATCCAAAACATTTTCCCTATAATTAAACGGGACATTGTGCCCCAAATAATACATACCGGTAAACGTTAATATCGTGCTCTCATTAGGCTTAAAGACTATGTTATGACTAGATTCATTGTCTCATAAATGACATTGTTGGCTAATAGTCAAATAAAATGCTTGAAAACTTTTAAGACAATCAGGAAAACATCCCACATTTATATGGTCATTGACCATTATATGGTTATAAGAACAGTGACAAAGAGCAGAGACTATTTTTCAATTGGGAAATTATTCTAATCTCCAGTTTAAACTTCGGGCTTAAAATGATTCTTCTTGTTATATATGTACCCCCAAACAGCCCCAGCTGAATACTGAATGTAAATACCCAAAACAAAACACCCTATAACATAGAGAATTTCTCAGGCACAAAGAAATGAATGATTTCAGGTACATTGTGCTACCAAACTCTGTCAACTGTATTTCCTCACACAGGGAATTAAATCTGAAAGAGGTGAAGAATAATGGTGAAAGCTGGAGAAAGCTATGAAAAATTGTTCTGTGTTTTCAATTTCATCTTGTTCTTCACTCTTGGACTTTAAAGTGATTTATCCATGTGTTAAAAAAACCCTCAGATTCACATTTCCTGATACCCAGTTGAATTTTAGGGGCTGCTTTTCCAAATTCCAACCACCAAAAGCAGATCAGAACATTAGACTTTATCAAAATCAAATAAATATTTGATATTAGAAGTGACTTACATGGAAAATTACATATTTTTCATAATCTTAGAATCTATAGATTATAAAAATATAGTATTTTATTGTTTTTAAAATAAAACTCCATATTGTTTTTACCTGGGGACACTTTTTTAAGCAACTTTCAAATATGCAGTACAGTATTATTAATTAGTCACTACTCAAGTTAAATAGCTCAATAATGAGGAAACTTTTAAAAGATGTTCTGTGTTCCCTGATGTTGCAGTAGGGGCACATCATTTATATGCTCCTGATATGGTCCCCTTGCTTTGCTTCTGCTGTAGTTATGCAACAAGAAATCAGAGAGGAGGGTTCAGATTGTCATCACAATTTGCATTAAGGAAACAGATGTGTTGAATGACATTGCGTGACATTGGTGTTTAAGTCATTGTTTATCAGTGAAGACACAAGGTGTAGCCAGGTATGGTAAACAGTGATTGCTCTCAAGGGAAAAAATAACTGTCAGTGAAGTTGAATGGAACAGTGGGAACACAGAAAGGACCAAGATTCTATGGCAATAATGCCAAATAAAATAGAGAATAACCAAAGCAAAGCCAAAATAAGCAGCCGTTATATCTATGTGTATACATAAACATTTATAATTGTATATGGTACCCCATTAGGGGAATAGTTTTATTTACATTATGAAATCTAGCTATAAAATGACATCGATTAGAAAGCATTTCATAAGAGAATGCAAGAGTCTTTTTTTCTGATCTTATCCGTTGCAATCTTTTTGAACAACATTCCAAATATCAAATACCACTGTGATGTTTCAATAATGGCATGCAATTATATTTAAGCCTTAAGGCACAATGAAAGTGCTAGATGGTTTAATCAAGT
This sequence comes from Orcinus orca, assembly GCF_937001465.1. NCBI lineage: Eukaryota > Metazoa > Chordata > Mammalia > Artiodactyla > Delphinidae > Orcinus > Orcinus orca. The sequence continues at coordinate 71,172,559 of NC_064565.1, forward strand.
AGACAGTATTAGAGCATGTTTCCAAGCAATGTCTCCCTTTGAAATCTCTTTTGCTTGCACAGATACCTACTGTGGTGTTGATCTGACTCTTGTCCATCTCTGAAAACCCCAGTGATTTTCCCAGAATGATCTTATTTAGGTTGACACTCTTTCAAGGCTGATTCTGTTCTCAGCAGGATGTTGTCAGGAATGTCTACACAAGCGAACCTATTATGACCTTCTCTGGCAAGGTTTTTTTTACATTAACTTTACTTGCTTAATTAAAATAAAAATTAATTTATGCTTTTAATTCCTAAGCCTCTGCTAATTAGCAGCCTACCTAGCTCTAGAAATGGTAGACATGCATTCTCATCTCAAGGTCTCATCTAAGCCTTGGGAACTGCAAAAGAAGAAACCATTACTATTTGATGATAATCATTTTTTATCTAAGCGGTATATTTGTGATATTCTCATTAATGGAGAATTGTTTTTGAAGGTTTAAACACTTTTAGGATTGACATAGTAAGTCAGAATATATCAGTATACTCCTAAAATATATGAAAATTTTATGAAAAACATACATTGGAACTAAATTAATGGAACTATATTGGAACTAAAACAACTTCAATAGTCATATACTGGCTGAATGGTAATTCTAATTTGAGCATTACTCAGCATTTGATTGAATATGTCTATAGATATGACAAGATTAAAATACAATATTTTCTATTTACTAAATTTTCAATGATATTTATAAGTTTTTACCATGTATATATCATCATAATAAAATTAATGAAGAGGATGAAAAATAGAAGAGTTTTTAAAGAAGGAAACATTTGAAATTATATGCTTATTCTAACACTTTATCCCACGCACTTCTATGGGAATCAGCATGCAGCCTGTAATTACATACCCTTAAAATCAAGTGTAACAAGAAATAATTGCCACACAAGGTCATTTCTTGTCATAAATAAGGCTGAGAAAGAAGTAAGAACTTATTACCCCTGATGTTTATAGAGAGTAGTCAAAAAACAGGATTCAAATACATACAAAGAGCACAATGAATTCATTAGTAGTTGCCAAAAAGTGGTGTGAGTTTTATTCAAATTCATTTTTCTTTGTTTTGTTACAAAGTATTATCAAGCAACTAATCAAGAATCAAACTGCTTTTAGTAATTGCGATCTTGATAATTTCTGTGTAATGCTGGTGGGTCAGCTAATTCTAAGTCATAGTGATCTTAGCAATCAATAATGGTAATTATCGATAGTAAAGTAATTACTATTACTTCATTTACTCAAGACTATAAGTGGTTGATTTAGTATAATAAAAAGTCTGTGCACTAAGAATCAAGGTAAAGGCATTGGGTTATACTGTTGTTACCTGGAAGATTCCCTGATACCCAACATAGTAAAAATATCCATATCTTCTTGATCTTCAAAACATATGACTTTTGCAGAAAAGTGATATTAGAAGACAAAGACAATCTCTAGAACTCAATTGCAACCTCTACTTTGGTCAGAATTATATTTTATTTTACAAACAGGAAAAAAAAAGGTATTACAGGAAGGTGTGAAAATACAAATGGATTAATATGAGAATAGCTTTTCAAACTTCTGCTTCATTTTGGCTCAGAGATCAGTGCTGTGCTGGCTTGATTGTGGTTTCCAGTTTTTCCTCTGACTTATATTAGGTGACTTGTATTTGTTGAGTAAATAATATGCAAATAAAGAATATTTTAAAAGTTGAATAAATTATTAAAGCTTCCACTCCCTTTACATGTTAACTCTGTGCGAATTGATGTAGCTATTGCCTTCATTATATCACCCTGATCTAGCCATTGTCTCCTGTCTTGGCAGCCACAAGTTTCGTCCTAACCCTTGTAATCTGTTACTACAAATGTAACAATGACATTACAGATCTTTGTTTTTGGTCATCCTATTATATACATTATATATTTTTGTGCCAGATTGCTATAATAACTTCCTCTGCAGCTTTGTTCCCTCTCTTCAAAGCTATGAGCTGATTCCTAAAATGCTTCTATCCAATAAGAAACTTTGATTCCTTTCAGGTTGGCCTTTAGTCTCAAGGATTATATTTATGTTGCTCTTGCAAACAACTTCATTAGGATCAGATTGTATATGAATACTTGGCTAGGGCTAAGTGGTCTTTCAAGCCATTAGGAACAAAACAATTTTCAAAATAGAACTCTTTCATTATCAAAAGCATTATTTATCTATTGGACCCATTCTACAACCTATAGGTCATTACTCATTATTTTTCTAAATACAGATCCATTGCAGTCTGCCCAACCTTCATCTGCAACCTTATATTTTCTTTCATATAAACCTTTACTTATAGTCTTTCGTTCTTTAAGTAGTATTCAAACACTTTCCCCCTTTGAAGCATAATGAAACCAGCCATCTTCTCTAAATGATTTTAAGTTCCCTTTCAGCTCTAGTTCTCTTAATTTTACTTGTTATGTTTCCTAGTTTTCACTCATACATATCTGCATATTAATTGATATTTTATTTTAAATGCCCCTGAAAACAGAAAGAGGGAAATGAGCCAATGAAAAGGGACTTACATATTTATAATACTGTAAGCATATTGTGATTTATTTATTGTATTATTTGGTCTTAGTTCCTGTTTCCGGTACAGAGCTCCTAAAATCACTGAAATATCCAGTGAGGAGAGTGATAAAGGTGTCTTTTGTTATGTTAATTAGGTGAATTTTGGGACCAATCTAAGCATGGGGGCTGGTTGCCAGTAGAGCCATCCATGTGATCAGAGTATGAACTTTCAGTCTCACCCTCATACCTCCAGGGAGAGGAGAGGGAGTTCAGTTGAGTTCAGTTACCAGTGGGCATGATTTACTGAATCATTCCTACTAACGAAGCCCCTGTAAAAACTCCAAGAAGACAGGGTTTGGAGGGCTTCTGGATTGGTGCACACATGGAGATTCTGGGAGAGTGGCCTGTGCTTGAAGAGGGCATGGAAGCTCCTCTTTCATTCCCCATATTGCCCTATGCATCTCCTCCATCTGGCTGATCCTGAGTTATAACCTTTTATGATAAACTAGTAATCTGGTAAGTAAAATGCTTCTGAGTTCTCTGAGTCACTCTAGCAAAGTAATCGCCCAATTTGGAAACTCCGATCTATAGCTAATTGGTCAGAAGTAGGGGGGAAAACCTCGACTTGTGATTGACATCTGAAGTGAGAGTGTGAGGGCAGTTTTGTGGGACTGAGCCTTAACCTGTGGAATCTGGTGATATTTCCAGGTAGATAGTGTCAGAATTGGTGTGAGAAACCACCTCCCACCCCCTACCCACTCACACACACTTTGAAGTTGGGTGTCAGAATCATTAGTCGGTGATCAGAAGTGGAATCAGAGTCAGGATCAGCAATATTTATGTCCTAACTCCCTAGATCTTGAAGACGAGTGTCTACTTTCATTCCTTTGGTTTAACAGTAAGACAGTGGTTCTTCAACATTTGTTCTACATAAAAATCCAGTCCTCCATATAAGAGGCCTTATTTAAAATGTAGACTCTGTTCCATCTTCAGAGATTACTGTCTGGGAATCTCCATAGTTAATGTCACTGCAAGTACTCTAAGTTGAGAGATACACTCAAGGCTGCTTGGTATCTATTGGAAGAAATGAGACTCAAAAACAAAAGAAACAACTTGAAGTTTAATGTACATGAAGTGTTCAAAGGAACATGAACATATTATTTCTTATGTACCAATATATGTCTGCATGTATACATTTTGACTGCTCGTTTTGGTGCATGCTGAGTCAGTTTACTTGCCCCATTTCCCCTTATAAATTATATTTCCTTAGAAATAGAGGATATTACTTAAACTCTTAAAAAATATCTCATAATGTCATGAAATGTGTTACATACACAGTGGGCTTTAAGTGCTGTGATTATACTACTGACTTTTGTGTTTTGCTGAACAACTCTTATGCACCAGACCTATTCAATGAACTTAAACATATTTTCTCTAATTGACAAAAAACCCATGTTAGGTAAGTATAAATTCATTCCATTTTATAGATAAAGACATCAGAGCCCCTAGAAGTTCGTGAAGATATCTCAAGTAAACATATTTAGTAAGTGACTGAGCCAGAATTCAAATTTGGCTCCTACTTTCATGGTTTTCTCCATAATGTCATGTAGTTGGTTGTATTTGATTGACTGCTATGTTACATAAATTATGAGTTTGCCTTAAGACTTTTTTAGTGATGGATTTAAGTATTATGAAATCATTAAAGCAACTTATTTTATTTTTAAAAATAGTTATTTATTTATTTGTTTGTTTATTGGCTGCTTCGGGTCTTAGTTGCAGCACGCAAGATGTTTCGTTGCGATGCAGAGGCTTCTTCTAGTTGTGGCGTGTGGGCTCTGTAGTTGCAGCACGCAGGCTTAGTTGCCCCACAGCATGTGAGATCTCAGTTCCCCTACCAGAGATCGAACTGGCGTCCCCTGCATCGCAAGAGGGATTCTTTACCACTGGATCGCCTGGGAAATACCCATTAAAGCAATTTATTTTTGCTTTTAGAAAAATATAGACTTAAAAAAATAAACATGGCAAATCATACCCAAGAGAATTTCAAATACCATGAATTTTGTTTTTGTGGTGATCAGACTTTAAGTTGGCCCCCATAATCCCAGCCCCTAGTATTCATACTTTTGTTCATTACCTCCCCTTGAGTGTGAGTGGCACCTGTGATTGTAACCAATAGCATGCACTGATTATGGATAGATGATTACATAAGATTGTGGTGCCTATATTGCTGGAGTTTCTCTCTGTTGCTGGTTTTGAAAAATCAACTTGCTGTACCACTGCAAGGAAATGAATTCTGCCAATAATCTGAGGAAGTTTGAAAGTAGATTCCTCCCCAGTCAAGCTTCTGATGAGAATCCAGCCCTGACAGGAACCTTAATTGCAGGCTTGTAAACCTTAAGCGGAAGACCCATTTAAGCTCTACCTGGTCTCTTGACCCACAGAAACTGTGAGGTAATAAGTGTGTGTTGTTTAAATCCATTAAGTTTGTGATAGTTTGTTATGCAGCAACGGAAAACTAATACAGTTTTGTTTTGTTTTGTTTTCATCCTTTGAATCTAATGATGAATTATCTAACCAGATATGGAGGTTTTCTGTTGCAAGCATATATATTGAGAAAGAAGTTTTTTCCTAAGTCTTAAAATCATTTTCTGAATTAATATTTCTAAGTTTTACTTGGCTACCACTGGGTATTGTAAGCAATTAATTTTTTGGTAATTTTGCTCTTTTTACTCCCTATATATCCCTCATTAATTGAATAGACTAAATATAGCTGTATGCCTCAGTGGGCCTATTTTACATTAGCATTTTATTATATGTTTCCCTGCAGTGATTTTTTTTAAAATGGTTTTTTAACATCTAGTAAAGGTGTTCATATTACATTTTTTTCTGTTATTTAAGCTGTCAAACATTTCCTCATGTTCATTAAACTAAAGCTCAGGAGAGCTCTTGTTTATATGGCATTCAGTTTTATGATTACATTTTTCAAATGACTGAGAGAGAAGAGGCTACCACCAGTGATGCTCCTGACCTTTTCTAACCTTTCTCACATCCTCAAACATTTCTCCCAGTTCTTACCAGTGGAATATGATATTTAATATGCAAATAAATTGTAGGTAGAACATGCATGTATTTGCTATACATAAATGCTACAAACTCTCACATAGGCAAGTTTTTAGGCCTGGAAAAACTGCTGACTAAATTTAAGAAAAAAAATTAAACTGCCTAGCACAGTAAGATAAACACAATAAATCCTTCAATGCGGTTTTTCCCCCACCATCAATCGTTTTATGTTTTTGCTTTTGTTTTATATGCCCTCTTTACATAACCTCTAAGTCCTAGACTTCTCAGTTGTAAAGTGACTGCAACATTTATCCCCTACCCACGTCATGGACAAAAATGGAAAACTGATGTATTAAGGATTTTGATGTAAAGACTACAAATAAAATAGTCAAAGAAAAGTAATGAGAGCGTTTTGGAACTTTAAGAGTGGGAAGATCTTCCTAAGAATGTACACTCAGAAGACATACAAGTGATGTCCTTATTTGATTACTTATTTAAAAAAAAAACAGCAAAGACTTGACAAAGTCTGTAGACAAAAGAAAGCCAAATGGCAAAAGGTTAATGTCTTCAATAAACAAAGAAGTTATATAAATTTATTGTTAAAGGTGCATATGCTTCAATATAAACATAGAAAAGAAATATAAATAAATAATTCACAGAAGAGAAAAAGCATGTGAGAAATAAATATATAAAAACATGATCAACCTCATTAGTTCTCAGAGAAATGCAAATTAAAACAAAAATGAGATAACATTATTTTATCTGTAAGATTAGAAAATTTAAAATATTTGAAGACATACATACTGAAGGACATAAGAAAAAGTGGTCTATTGTCAGTCAGAATAAAATGCTGTAATCTTTTGGGAAGACAATTTGGTGATATTTATTACTTTTTAAATTTCATATTCTTTGACCAAAATTTGAGAAATTGCATCTACAGATTTATCAGTATATAAAGTTGTGTACATGGCTGTATTTGCTATTTTCTTGATGTCTGCTGATTCTTTCCAGCTAAAAATAGTTTTCAGACGTTGTAGTGATGATCTGTTGGTAGTGTTAGAAAAGGGTTGGGTCTAAGGATGCAGATGGAGATTCTAGGCAGGGATTTATTTGGCCCTAAAGTTTTTTTGTTTTTTTTTTTAAACATCTTTATTGGAGTATAATTGCTTTACAGTGGTGTGTTAGTTTCTGCTTTATAACAAAGTGAATCTGTTATACATACACATATGTTCCCATATCTCCTCCCTCTTGCATCTCCCTCCCTCCCACCCTCCCTATCCCACCCCTCTAGGTGGTCACAAAGCACTGAGCTGATCTCCCTGTGCTATGTGGCTGCTTCCCATTAGCTATCTGTTTTACATTTGGTAGTGTATATATGTCCATGCCGATCTCTCACTTCGTCCCAACATACCCTTCCCCCTCCACGTGTCCAAAAGTCCATTCTCTATGTCTGTAACTTTATTCCTATCATGCCCCAGGTTCTACAGAACCTTTTTTTTTTTTTTTAGATTCCATATATATATATATGTGTTAGCATACAGTATTTGTTTTTCTCTTTCTGACTTACTTCACTCCGTATGACAGACTCTAGGTCCATCCACCTCACTACAAATAACTCAGTTTTGTTTCACTTTATGGCTGAGTAATATTCCATTGTAAATATGTGCCATATCTTCTATTTCCATTCATCCAATGATGGACACTTAGGTTGCTTCCATGTCCTGGCTTTGTAAATAGAGCTGCAATGAACATTGTAGTACATGACTCTTTTTTTTTTTTTAATTTTTTTTTAATTTTTTTTTTTGTGGTACACGGGCCTCTCACTGTTGTGGCCTCTCCCGTTGCGGAGCACAGGCACCAGACGCGCAGGCTCAGCAGCCATGTCTCACGGGCCCAGCCGCTTCGAGGCATGTGGGATCTTCCCGTACCGGGGCATGAACCCGTGTCCCCCTGCATCAGCAGGCGGACTCTCAACCACTGAGCCACCAGGGAAGCCCCATGACTCTTTATGGCTTTCTCAGGGTGTACGCACAGTGGTGGGATTGTCAGGTCATATGGTAGTTCTATTTTTAGTTTTTAAAGAAAACTCCATACGGTTCTCCATAGTGGATGATCAATTTACATTCCCACCAACAGTGCAAGAGGGTTCCCTTTTCTCCACACCCTCTCCAGCATTTATTGTTTGTAGACTTTTTGATGATGGCCATTCTGACCGGTGTGAGGTAATACATCATTGTAGTAATGATTTCCATTTCTCTAATGATTAGTAATGTTGAGCATCCTTTCATGTGTTTGTTGGCAAACTTTATATCTTCTTTGGAGAAATGTCTGTTTAGGTCTTCTGCCCATTTTTGGATTGGGTTGTTTGGTTTTTTTTGATATGGAGCTGCATGAGCTGCTTGCAAATTTTGAAGATTAATCCTTTGTCACTTGCTTCATTTGCAAATATTTTCTCCCATTCTGAGGGTTGTCTTTTCGTCTTGTTTATAGTTTCCTTTGCTGTGCAAAAGCACTTAAGTTTCATTAGATCCCATTTGTTTATTTTTTTTTATTTCCATTTCTCTAGGAGGTGGGTCAAAAAGGATCTTGCTGTGATTTATGTCATAGAGTGTTCTGCTTATGTTTTCCTCTAAGAGTTTGATGGTGTCTGGCCTTACATTTAGGTCTTTAATCCATTTTGAGCTTATTTTTGTGTAAGGTGTTAGGGAGTGTTCTAATTTCATTCTTTTACACTTAGCTGTCCAGTTTTGCCAGCACCACTTATTGAAGAGGCTGTCTTTTCTCCCTTGTATATTCTTGCCTCCATTATCAAAAATAAGGTGACCATAGGTGGATGGGTTTATCTCTGGGCTTTCTATCCTGTTCCATTGATCTATATTTCTGTTATTGTGCCAGTACCATACTGTCTTGATTACTGTTGCTTTGTAGTATAGTCCGAAGTCAGGGAGCCTGATTCCTCCAGCTCTCTTTTTCTTTCTCAAGATTGCTTTGGTTATTTCGAGTCTTCTGCGTTTCCATACAGGTTGTGAAATTCTTTGTTCTAGCTCTGTGAAAAATGCCATTGGTAGTTTGATAGGGACTGCATTAAAGCTGTAGATTGCTTTGGGTAGTATAGTCATTTTCACAGTGTTGATTTTTCCAATCCAAGAACATGGTATATCTCTCCGTCTGTTTGTATTATCTTTAATTTCTTTCATCAGTGTCTTATAGTTCTCTGCATACACGTCTTTTGTCTCCTTAGGTAGGTTTATTCCTAGATATTTTATTCTTTTTGTTGCCATGGTTAATGGGAGAGTTTCCTTAATTTCTCTTTCAGATTTTTCATCATTAGTGTATAGGAATACAAGAGATTTCTGTGCATTAATTTTGTATCCTGCTACTTTACCAAATTCATTGATTAGCTCTAGTAGTTTTCTGGTAGCATCTTTTGGATTTTCTATGTGTAGTATCATGGCATCTGCAAACAGTGACAGCTTTACTTCCGATTTGGATTCCATTTATTTCTTTTTCTTCTCTGATTGCTGTTGCTAAAACTTCCAAAACTATGTTATCTAATAGTAGTGAGAGTGGGCATCCTTCTATTGTTCCTGATTTTAGAGGAAATGGTTTCAGTTTTTCACCGTTGAGAACGATGTTTGCTGTGGGTTTGTCATATATGGCCTTTATTATGCTGAGGTACATTCCCTCTATGCTTACTTTCTGGAGGGTTTTTATCATAAATGGGTGTTGAATTTTGTCGAAAGCTTTTTCTTCATCTATTGAGATGATCATATGGTTTTACTCCTTCAGTTTGTTAATATGATTTATCACATGGACTGATTTGCGTATATTGAAGAATCCTTGCATTCCTGGGGTAAACCCCAGTTGATCATCGTGTATGATCCTTTTAATGTGCTGTTGGGTTCTGTTTGCAAGTATTTTGTTGAGGAATTTTGCATCTATGTCATGAGTGATATTGGCCTGTAGTTTTTTTTCTTTGTGACATCTTTGTCTGGTTTTGGTATCAGGGTGATGGTGGCCTTGTATAATGAGTTTGGGAGTGTTCCTCCCTCTGCTATATTTTGAAAGAGTTTGAGAAGGATAGGTGTTAGCTCTTCTCTAAATGTTTGATAGAATTCGCCTTTGAAGCCATCTGGTCCTGGTCTTTTGTTTGTTGGAAGATTTTTAATCCCAGTCTCAATTTCAGTGCTTGTGATTGGTGTGTTTATATTTTTTCTTTCTTCCTGGTTCAGTCTCAGAAGGTTGTGCTTTTCTAAGAATTTGTCCATTTCTTCCAGTTGTCCATTTTATTGGCATATAGCTGCTTGTAGTAATCTCTCATGATCCTTTGTATTTCTGCAGTGTCAGTTGTTACTTCTTCATTTTCATTTCTAAATCTATTGATTTGAGTCTTCTCCCTTTTTTTCTTAATGAATCTGCCTAATGGTTTATCATTTTTTTTTAATTTTTCTCAAAGAACCAGCTTTTAGTTTTATTGATTTTTGCCACTGTTTCCTTCATTTCTTTTTCAATTATTTCTGATCTGATCTTTATGATTTCTTTCCTTCTGCTAACTTTGGGGTGTTTTTGTTCTTCTTACTCTAAGTGCTTTAGGTGTAAGGTTAGGTTGCTTATTTGTGATGTTTCTTGTTTTTTGAGGTGGGATTGTATTGCTGTATACTTTCTTCTTAGAACTGCTTTTGCTACATCCCATAGGTTTTGGGTTGTGGTGTTTTCATTGTCATTTCTTTCTATGTATTTTTTGATTTCCTCTTTGATTTCTTCAGTGTTCCTTTGGTTATTAAGTAGTGTATTGTATAGCCTCCATGTGTTTGTATTTTTTACAGATTTTTTCCTGTAATAGATATCTAGTCTCATAGGGTTGTGGTCAGAAAAGATACTTGATACTATTTCAGTTTTCTTGAATTTACCAAGCCTTGAATTGTGACCCAAGATATGATGTATCCTGGAGAATGTTCCATGAGCACTTGAGAAGAAAGTGTATTCTGTTGTTTTTGGATGGAATGTCCTATAAATATCAATTAAGTCCATCCTGTTTAATGTATCATTTAAAGCTTGTGTTTCCGTATTTATTTTCATTTTGGATGATCTGACTATTGGTGAAAGTGGGGTGTTAAGTCCCCTACTATGATTGTGCTACTGTCAATTTCCCTTTTTATGGCTGTTAGCATTTGCCTTATGTATTGAGATGCTCCTATGTTTGGTGCATATATATTTACAATTGTTATATCTTCTTCTTGGATTGATCCCTTGATCATCATTATGTAGTGTCCCTCTTTGTCTTTTGTAATAGTCTTTATTTTTATTTATTTATTTTTTTTTGGCAGTACGCGGGCCTCTCACTGCTGTGGCCTCTCCCGTTGTGGAGCACAGTCTCCGGACGTGCAGGCTCAGTGGCCATGGCTCACGGGCCCAGCTGCTCCATGGCATGTGGGATCTTCCCAGACTGGGGCACGAACCCGTGTCCCCTGCATCGGCAGGCGGACTCCCAACCAGTGCACCACCAGGGAAGCCCAGTAGTCTTTATTTTAAAGTCCATTTTGTCTGATATGAGAATTGCTATTCCAGATTTCTTTTGATTTCCATTTACATGGAATATCTTTTTCCATCCCCTCACTTTCAGTCTGTATGTGTCCCTAGTTCTGAAGTGGATCTCTTGTAGACAGCATATATATGGGTTTTGTTTTTGTATCCATTCAGCCAGTCTATGTCTTTTGGTTGGAGCATTTATTCCATTTACATTTAAGGTAGTTATTGATATATATCTTCCTATTATCCTTTTCTTAATTGTTTTGGGTTTCTTATTGTAGGTCTTTTCCTTCTCTTGTATTTCTTACTTAGAGAAGTTCCTTTAGCCTTTGTTGTAAAGCTGGTTTGGTGGTGCTGAATTCTCTTAGCTTTTGCTTGTCTGTAAAGATTTTAATTTCTCCACTGAATCTGAATGAGGTCTTTGCTGGGTTGACTAATCTTGGTTGTAAGTTTTTCCCTTTCATCACTTTAAATATGTCCTACCACTCCCTTATGGCTTGCAGAGTTTCTGCTGAAAGCACAGCTGTTAACCCTATGGGGATTCCTTTGTATGTTATTTGTTGTTTTTCCCTTGGTGCTTTTAATATTTTTTCTTTGTATTTAATTTTTGATAGTTTGATTAATATGTGTCTTGGCATATTTCTCCCTGGAATTATCCTGTATGGGACTCTCTTTTCTTCCTGAACTTGATTGACTATTTCCTTTCTCATATTTGGGAAGTTATCAACTATAATCTTTTCAAATATTTTCTCAGTCCATTTCTTTTTCTCTTCTTTTTCTGGGACCCCTATATTTCGAAGGTTCATGCATTTAATTTTGTCCTAGAAGTCTCTAAGACTGTCCTCAATTCTTTTCATTCTTTTTTCTTTATTCTGTTCTACAGTAGTTATTTCCACTATTTTATCTCCCAGGTCACTTATCCGTTCTTCTTCCTCAATTATTCTGCTATTGATTCCTTCTAGAGAATTTTTAATTTCATTTATTGTGTTGTTCATCATTGCTTGTTTGCTCTTTAGTTCTTCTAGGTCCTTGTTAAACGTTTGTTGTATTTTCTCCATTCTATTTTCAAGATTTTGGATCATCTTTACTATCATTACTCTGAGTTCTTTTCATGTAGACTGCTAATTTCCTCTTCATTTGTTTGGTCTCGTGGGTTTTTACCTTGCTCCTTCATCTGCTTTGTGTTGTTCTGTCTTCTCATTTTGCTTAACTTACTATGTTTGGAGTCTCTTTTTCGCAGGCTGCAGGTTCATAGTTCCTGTTGTTTTTGGTGTGTTACCCCCGTGGCTAAGGTTGATTCAGTGGGTTTTGTAGGCTTCCTGGTGGAGGGGACTGGTGCCTGTGTTCTGGTGGATGAGGCTGTATCCTGTCTTTCTGGTGGGCAGGACAACATCCAGTGGTGTGTTTTGGGGTATCTGTGACCTTATTATGTTTTTAGGCATCCTCTCTGCTAATGGGTGGGGTTGTGTTCCTGTCTTGCTAGTTGCTTGGCCTAGGGTATCTAGCACTGTACCTTGCTGGTCTTTGAGTGGAGCTGGGTCTTAGCGTTGAGATGGAGATCTCTGGGAGAGCTTTTGCCATTTGATGTTACGTGGAGCTGGGAGGTCTCTGGTGGACCAATGTCCTGAACTTGGCTGTCCCACTTCAGAGGCACAGGCCTGACACCTGGCTGGAGCACCAAGACCCAGTCAGCCACACAACTCTGAAGAAAAGGGAGAAAGAAAGAAAGGAAGGAAGGAAGGAAGCAAGGAGGGAAGGAGGGAAGGAGGGAAGGAACGAAAAGAGAGAAAGAAAGGAAGAAGATAAAATAGAATAAAATAATATTATTAAAATGAAAAATAATTATTAAACATAAAATTAAAAAGTTATAAAAAAAGAAAAAGGAAAGATAGAAAGAAGAGAGCACCCAAACCAAAAAACAAAGCCTCCAATGTTAACAAGTGCTAACAACTATACTAAAAAAAAAAAAAAAAAAAAAACGGACAGACAGACCCCTAGGACAAGTGGTAAAAGCAAAGCTATAGAGAGAAAATGACACAAAGAAGCGTACACATACACACTCACAGAAAGAGAAAAAGGAAAAAATATATGTTTATATCGTTGCTCCGAAAGTCCACCTCCTCAATTTTGGGATGACTCGTTGTCTATTCAGGTATTCCAGAGATGCAGGGTACATCAAGTTGACTGTGGAGATTTAATCTGCTGCTCCTGAGGCTGCTGGGAGAGATTTCCCTTTCTCTTTTTTGTTTGCACAGCTCCTGGGGTTCAGCTTTGGATTTGGCCCCACCTCTGCATGTAGGTTGCCTGAGGGCATCTGTTCTTCGCTCAGACGGGACAGAGTTAAAGTAGCAGCTGATTAGGGTGCTCTGGCTCACTCAGGCCGGGGGGAGGGAGGGGTACAGAATATGGGACAAGTCTGCAGTGGCAGAGGCCGGCGTGATGCTGCAACAGCCTGAGGCACACCGTGTGTTTTCCCAGTGAAGTTGTCCCTGAATCACAGGACCCTGGCAGTGGCGGGCTGCACAGGCTCCCAGAGGGAATTTGTGGATAGTGACCTGTGCTTGCACACAGGCTTCTTGGTGGCTGCAGCAGCAGCCTTAGTGTCTCATGCCCATCTCTGGTGTCTGTGCTGATAGCCTCAGCTCATGCCTATCTCTGGAGTTCATTTAGGTGGTGCTCTGAATCCGCCCTCCTAGCACACCCCGAAACAATGATCTCTTGCCTCTTAGGCAGTTCCAGCCTTTTTCCCGGACTCCCTCCCGGCTAGCTGTGGCACACTTGCCCCCTTCAGGCTGTGTTCACGCAGCCAACCCCAGTCCTCTCCCTGGGATCTGACCTCCAAAGCCAGAGCCTCAGCTCCCAGCTCCCAGCTCCCACCCACCCAGGTGGGTGAGCAGACAAGCCTCTCAGGCCAGTGAGTGCTGGTTGGCCCCGAACTTCTGTGCGGGAATCTCTCCACTTTGCCCTCTGCACCCCTGTTGCTGCGGTCTCCTCTGTGGCTCCGAAGCTTCCCCCCACATCAACCCCCATCGTCTATCCCAGTGAAGGGGCTTCCTAGTGTGTGGAAACTTTTCCTCCTTCACAGCTCCCTCCCAGAGTTGTAGGTCCCATCCCTATTCTTTTGTCTGTTTTTTCTTTTGCCTTACCCAGGTCCGTGGGTAGTTTCTTGTCTTTTGGGAAGTCTAAGGTCTTCTGCCAGTGTTCACCAAGTATTCTGTAGGAGTTGTTCCACATGCAGATGTATTTCTGATTATTTGTTGGGAGAAAGGTGATCTCCACGTCTTACTCCTCTGCCATCTTGAAGGTATCCTCGGCCCTAAAGTTTTATAGTTTAATAAGACGTCTCTTTCAAGCCACACACGTAGCTCTTTTGTTTGTTTGTTTTGTTTTCAGGGGATGGTGATATCTTCTAGTATGACCTTTCTGCTTTACCTAGCACAGCTCTAAGATTTTTAAGACTTGTTACCCAGCCCAAGTAATGAATACCAGTGATTTCCCTTGTAAATAACGGACTTAATTTCAGATGACTTGTTCTTTCTTTTTGTAGTCTTTTGTCCATTATCTACATTACATGTTTAGTCTTACATAAGAGATCTTATAGGCCATAATCTCTGATTATGATTCCAGTAAAACCAGAAATTTATATTAAAACTATGAATAAAAATGTATTTTTTTAATTAAGAAAAAAATCTTGAAACAATGCTGTTATCATTTCTTCCATTAAATACTGTCCTAGAATTTCCATTCAGTAAAATGAGACATGACAGAAGAATAAAAAGTTTATAATTTGGAGAAAATGAAGTAAAACTGTCATTGTCTGCATGTGACATGATTGTATACAGAAAAATTTCAGAAGACTACAGCAAAACTATTGGAATTATTAAGTTAATGAATCAAGTTGCTGGATACAGAGATATATAAAAATCAATTGTGTTCTTACATAGAAGCAATAAAGTATAGAAAGTGAGAAAATAAAGTATCCTTTGCCATGCATAAAAATATGTAAAATACCTAAAAATAAAACCAATTAAACATATATAATACCCCTAAACTGAAAATTACAAAACATTTTTGAGAAGTAAACATGAGAAAGTATCTTTATGATCATGGCATAAAAAGAGATTTCTTAAATGGGACAGAAAATCAGTAACCATGGAGGAAAAAAATCATAAATTAAACTACATGAAAATTCAAAACTTATGCTTATTAAAAGATACTATTTAGATAGTGGAAAAGCAAGCCAGAGAGTAAAAGAAGGTATTTGCAATACATAGATCCAATGAACAAAATATTTTTATCCAATGAAGAAAATATAAATTGCTCATACAAATCATTAAAAAAAGATAGACAGTTGAATAGAAAAGGGTTTTAATAGTGTATAAGATGAAATAGGAAGTATGCATGAAGCACTTCTGCTGTACGTTGAAGTATGCTGGTTATCTCAAGGAAAAGCCCTGGTGTGATTGGGTTCTGAGCTGAACTAGCCAATTTTTTTTTCGTGAAACACCATTTTCATTTGAGAAATGGCTGACAAACTATAGTTATTCTAATTTGGATATTTGGTATACATTTTCTTGAAACAAATGAAAGTATTTGTTATTAATCGTAAAATGTAAACGTTCAAGAAAAATTAAAATTTTGGAAAATTTGCATCTGCCACTGTAAGCTTTGAAAACTTAACAGTACTTAAGAGATTTCTGATGAGGTATTGACAAATGTGTGGTTTTTAATATTGTATAATATATGTGCCCAAATTTGTAAAATCTGCATAACTCAGTGAACAAATACTTTACAAATGATCAATGCATGTGGTAACAAAATCTTGCAAGGGTAAAATCATTAAAATGAAAGGTAAATCAAGAGACTTTAATGCCACAGAGTCCAAAAACTGCAATGATATTGTTTCAGATTGCACATTGCAACAAAGTTTGTGAAACTACCACTGAATGAATTTGGGCATATTATTATGAAAGAATATTCACAATTATCTGAAAAGGGTTTTTCATTTCCTAGTTACATATCTGTGTGAGGACAGATTATCTTCATGAACTTCAACCAAAACAATATATTGCAACTGATTGAATGCAGATGCAGATGAGAATCTGCTCATTAAGCAAGACATTAAGGAAACTTACAAATATATAAAACCACCCCTGGGAATTCCCTAGTGGTCCAGTGGTTAGAACTCCACATTCTCACTGCTGAGGGCCCAGGTTGAATCCCTGGTCAGGGAACTAAGAATACACTAAAAAAATACATAAATAAAATAAAACCACCCCTTCTAACTAGTTGTAATGGCATTATTATTGATATTTTAAATAGATTAATAAACAAATATTAATTTTTTTCTCTTTTCCTTTTTTTTATAATTTTATTTTATTTTTTTGGCTGTGTTGGGTCTTCGTTGCTGCACGCGGGCTTTCTCTAGTTGCGGCGAGCAGGGGCTACTCTTCGCTGCGGTGCAAGGGCTTCTCATTGCGGTGGCTTCTCTTGTGGTAGAGCATGGGCTCTATGCACGCGGGTTTCAGTAGTTGTGTTGTGCAGGTCCAGAAGTTGTGGCACACGGGCTTAGTTGCTCCATGGCATATGGGTTCTTCCCAGACGAGGGCTCAAACCCATGTCCTCCACATTGGCAGGTGGATTCTTAAGCACTGCACCACCAGGGAAGCCCCTGTTTTATTTTCAAATATAGTAAATATTGATAAATATAACCTATACAAATAAAAGTTCGGAGTCTTCAGTGACTTTTTTTTTTTTTTTTTTTTGGCCCTGCTGTGTGGCTTGTGGGATCTTAGTTCCCCGACCAGGGATTGAACCCAAGCCCTCAGCAGTGAAAGCACAGAGTCCTAACAACTGGACTGCCAGGGAATTCCCTCTTGCTGACTTTTAAGATCATAAAATCCTGAGACCAAAATATTCAAGAACTATTGCTGTAGAGCTGTGAAATTAAGATAAAGACTCTGAAAGGTGTGCCATGAAATCCTGAGAGAGTGGAAGGCAACAGAGAAAAATCTGAGTTCTGAAATTGCAAAGACCAGAGTGCTGCTGGGCCTCTAGATCTGGTTTGATATTTGAATGGCATCACAGATTTCCATGACTGACTCTTCCCTGCAAAGATACTTTCCTGTGTTTCACAAACAGTAATAGGGAAAAAATAATGATCATTTATTTAAAGCAATCAATAACTGTCATGAACATGAAATCATGTTACTTCCTTCCTTGAATCTCTTCAATAGCTCCCTGGTTAGTGTTTAATCTTGACACAAGCGCTTGTTTGTGATCTCATCTCTTTTCATCTGTTCAGTTGCATCTTCCTGCAGTGCCCTTTTACATATTGTTTTTCATCCATTTGTTTCTGTTACTCAAATATTGTTTTTACTTTATCACATCTTTTTATATGCTTTTTCTTCTGCTTGAAATTCCTTTTATTGCATTAAAAAAAAAATCCACCCCTCCTGTCTTCATGCAGACTCATCCAAAGCATCTCTTCTTTCTGAAGCCTCCTTATGTGGAGTTTGACTTTCCTTTCTCTGTTATCTTTGCACATCACATATTCCTCCAAAATAGCATTTACCTCAGTAAACCCAGTTTATCTTTATCCCTTGAATATAAGAACCTCATGCACAGAAGTAGTTCTTTGTATGTTAGTATCTGTATTATCTAGCATGTTTCCTGATACATGTCAGGAATAAACAGAAATGAAACAGAAATGAAATAAACCAATTGTGGTAGAAAAAATAAAGGACATAATTACATTAATTAATAATTACATTTGGGATTCACTATTGTCCTGAAGAGTCTACAAAGGAAAGATGTAGGAGTAGGAATAGGAAATATAAATTGAATTTTGTCACCTTTCTACACTTACTCAACAACATGTAGTGGAATCAGGGATAATGAAATACTTGATTTAACAGAGTGATCCTGCTGTCAAGTTAAGATAACAGATCAAATTGAATAAAGGAGGCAAAATTGGCATGCTATTAGCAAAACTGTTCCTTCTGAATTACAATGTCAGCTAAATCTATGAAAAGCAATGCATAGGTCATCACATTCTCTTCACTAGAAATAAGTTTATTTGGAATCTTTCCTGGAGAATTTTAACTATAAATACTCATGAAAATATACACATTAGGTATTTTAAAATATACATATTTTAGATGTAATAAGTTAATATTTATATTATTTCTATGATTTGTGGTGTTTGGTTTTTTTTTTTTTTTTTTTTTTTTACCAGTTTTTACTGAGTTTCCTCCATACCTCTCTTGATCTTATGTTTTTCCTGTTACAGGCCTCTATGCCTCTTTTCTTTGATTCTTGTATGAACCTCTAGTCTTTGCCACATCTCCAGATCCTTTCTATTCAATACCCTTGGAAATCTCAAGATTCCATTGTTTGAGATGTAACCAAGATAGAGCTAGTCCTTTTCATCTCTCACCTAAAGCATTATAATAACCTTCTAGATAATCTCCCTTTTTTTCTCTCCCCTGCTTTGGAGAATTGTATTGTTATTCAAAGTACTTGCATGACTTTCTTGAGGTTTTTCTCCTCCCAGTGGGAAGATTATAGATTTCTGGTCTTTTGATATCAGACTTGACCCCATGACTTGGAGTGGTCAATGAGATGTGATTGGACATAATCCAGAGAGAGCACTTTTGAGCAGGAGCTTTGAGAGCCAGCTCTTGGTCTAGCCTGTCTCTTTTTTCCCTTTGCCATGAGACTGGAACTGTCCCAGATAGCAACTGTTCTATCAGTCTGATCCCAGAGAGAAGGCAATGTTGGAGCAGAGCCACAGCTGACCCACAATGGCTATGTGATGTAAGAAAGAAACTTCATTTTTCTTTGCTTTCTAACCCTCTGAAGTTTTAGTGTTGGATACTACCACTGTAGTGTAGTATAGTGTAGTATACTACACTGATTCATGATCCCTCTCTATACCCAGTCTTTTCTCAACACAGTAGGCAGGGTGGACTATTTAGAATTGTAAATCAGATTATGCAATTTATCTCATTTAAACTCTGAAATGCTCCCCCATTTCACATGAGTAAAATGTCAAAGTCTTCCAATGACTGAAGAGACCCTGCCTGATATGACACCTCACTCCCACCCTAGCGTTATGAACACAGTATTTCATACTCCCCTCTCAGTCACTAAGCATCAAGCAATCAGGCACTCTTGCTCTTCCTTGAATGAGCTCCAGCTTTAGGAATTTTGCATTGACTGTTGCCTCTTCCTTCTGGCTACCTCCCTCACCTGCTTCCAGTCTTTTCTTAGATATTACTTTCTCAATGAGGCTACCTTAACCATCCTGTTTAAAACTGCCACATGCTAACCAACCCCTCCCCCACCACCTGCACATTCCATATCCCCTTGGCCTGATTTTTGTTTTCCTTTTTCTCTATTACATCTCACAACTTTGAACATACTCTGCAATATGTAACAATTTACATTTAGTATTTATTGTCTGTTATGACTCAACAGAACATAAGTTTTGTGAGGTCAGGAGTCTTGGTCTGTCTTGTTCACATAATAGTGAACTAGATTTGAGCCTGATACATATAGGCAGTACTTGATGACAGAAACAAAAGTTCTAGCTATTCATGACTTCTTTCACATTTATCTCAGCTGACCTGTAAAGTCCTAATTATGCATCTTTATTAAAATCAGTTTGCTGAACAGGAGACTGTATGTAAGGCCAGAATGTATGGCACACATGTGGCATTCAGTGGTTTGAAGGCTGCTGTCACGACAAGAGCCCTAGAAAAAATGCCAGATAAGTGAAATTGGCATTTGGCTTTTCACTTTCTTTTCTGTCCTCATTTTTATTTGGATAAGTGAGGGGAAAATGAGAATTTATTTAGGTGATCAAATATAGGTAACCTATTTGATTTCTTTTATTTCACACATAATGAAATGAAGGGACCAGAAGTGTTAGTAAATTTACTATTGCTCTTCTTTTCCTGACTCTAACCCAAAAGTCAGGAAAATGAATCAGGGAGAAGGGGGAGAAGAACAAAGCGGTGAAACAGTGAAAATCCAATTATGACCTATCTCAGACTAAAGAGTTCTCAGCCTAAGACGGGCCCAGGCAGAGAGAGCAAAGGAGCATAGAAGTATAAATGAAAAACTAAAGCTTTGATATTAGATCAGAATGGATTTTTACTACCAGAAAAATAATTTAGTGGAACTAGTTTAAAGGATGGTCATAAAAAAGGATCAAGTTGTTATTTTTGAATATTATTGATTTCAGTTCATTCAATAATATAGTTATTATTTTTTAAATATTTTTAAATCTGCCCTATTCTATTTAATGATGACTTCCTAATTAGTCTTTTCAAGTTAATCCATCATCGAACCTCCCTTTTACAGGCTCTGTTTTAATGCCAAATATATCCCATTTTAATGAATACCTTGTATAATTATAATATTATATTTTCTTAACTTTGATAATCCTACGTGAACTATTAGAAAGTATCTTTTTAATTTTCCCTTTTTAGTTGTGTTTTATTCATTTTATTTTACTTTTGGAGAGTAATCTTTCTGTAAGTTTATATAAAATCTTGGAGCATGTCAAATGTTAGGCTTTCCCTCTGTTGATAGATTTCACAGCATCAGTTGCCACAGTAGTGCCCTATGACTTTAAGAGATAATTTCTTATGATTAAGGAAATGTCTCTGATAAAGTAAAGTTCAATTCAGAAAGAAAAGTGTGCAATTATAATGGTTTCTGCCTGGATGTGGAAGGAAAGTGTTATTTAGTTAGTTCCGCTTAGGTCTTTCTGCAGTGGCACTTCAGGCCCTGGGGAACTGGTCGTAGAGAAAATAAAAATCCGTAAAGCTAATATTTTTGCTTAAGATACGCTAAGGAGTTAGTTCTCCAAGGATTTTGTGTGTGTGTGTGTGTGTGTGTGTGTAGAATCAGGGTCTCTTCACATTTAAAAACTTTTTGTTTGATTAAAAAATAGGAATGTTCTTAGGTTGGTTGATAACCTCTTATATTTGTCAAGTACATTATGATGGAAAGAATGATTTTACATTCATTACTGGGATCTGTTTCATAACCACCAGACAGAGAATGGTTGCTGTGAAATTTCCCTAAAGTCTAACAGGAACTCAGATGTTCTGCTTTTTGCTACACTTCACTATTTTCTTACTCTTGGAAAGGAAAGTGGTGATCCCCAGAGTCCTGCATCTGGGAAAAAAAAACTCAGAAAATTTGGCTCTGCCAACCATGAAATTTGAATTCATCTGAAACATCAAAATGTGCTTTATTTTGGTTTCTTCTGCCATCTATTATCAAGCAGAAGGATAAAACCCAATTTGAATATTTCAATTACCTTAGGCCCTTGACTGACACAACATATTGAACTGTATTTGATTTCCAAAATATTTTTGAGACAAAATCATCTGTTTAGGTCTTCCTTTCTATAAAATGTTAATTTAGATGAATTTGCCTTAATCTTCCTTGATGCATTTTTTTTAGATTTTAGTTAGTTTAATGTATATTTTAAAATTCTCTTTAACTCATTTGCTTTTTCTACATAAAAACTTACTCTCATACAGGACTTGACAAAAGTATTAAAATATAATACGTAAAATTCTGATGAGACAGTGTGTTAGCTCTCTCAGTGATATTTACAATTACTTTAAGAGAAAGAAATGTCAGCAAGCAATTTAAGAGGGATTTGAGGTGATTATCGAGTCTTTATAAATTCCATGAATTCATACCACAAAGTAGTTACCTATTCTGATCAATATTTCTGGCCTGTGTACAGCATGCATTCATTTTGTCTCAGTGATTTGTCAGGGAATCAGGAAGTTCAGAAACAATAGAGGAAAAGCATCAAAGATCAAAGATCACAACAGAAACACACACACACACATTATAAAAGACCATATGGCAGATTGGGAGCTTCAAGATGGCGGAAGAGTAAGATGCAGAGATTTCCTTCCTCTCCACAAATACATCAGAAATACATCTACATGTGGAACAACACCTACTGAATGCTGGCAGAAGACCTCAGACCTCCCAAAAGGCAAGAAACTCCCCATATACCTGTGTAAGGCAAAAGAAAAAGGAAAAACAGAGACAGAAGAATAGGAATGGGACCTGCACCAGTGGGAGGGAGCCGTGAAGGAGGAAAGGTTTCCACACACTAGGAAGCCCCTTCTTGGGTGGAGACTGCCGGTGGCGGAGGGGGGAAGCTTCGGAGCCACGGAGGAGAGCGCAGCAACAGGGATTCAGAGGGCACAGCGGAGAGATTCCCGCATGGAGGATCGGTGCCGACCAGCACTCACCAGCCCGAGAGGCTTGTCTGCTTGCCCACCAGGGCAGGCGTGGGCTGGGAGTTGAGGCTCCAGCTTCGGAGGTCGGATCCCAGGGAGAGGACTGGGGTTGGCTTCATGAACAGAGCCTGAAAGGGGCTAGTGCGCCATGGCTAGCCGGGAGGGAGTCTGGGAAAAAGTCTGGAACTGCTGAAGAGGCAGACTTTTTCTTGCCTCTTTGTTTCCTGGTGCGCAAGGAGAGAAGATTAACAGCCCCACTTAAAGGAGCTCCAGAGACAGGCTCGAGCTGCGTGTATCAGCGCAGACCCCAGAGACGGGCATGAGACGCTAAGGCTGCTGCTGCAGCCACCAAGAAGCCTGTGTGCAACCACAGGTCACTATCCACACCTCCCCTCCCGGGAGCTGTGCAGCCTGCCACTGCCAGGGTCCCGTGATCCAGGGACAACTTCCCTGGGAGAACTCACGGAGCACCTCAGGCTGGTGCAACGTCATGCAGGACTCTGCCGCCGCATTCTCACTCCACATCTGTACCCCTCCCTTCCACCAGCCTGAGTGAGCCAGAACCCCCGTATCAGATGCTCCTTTAACCCCGAACTGTCTGAGCAAAGAACAGATGCCCTCAGGCGACCTACACGCAGAGGCAGGGCCAAATCGAAAACTGAACCACAAGAGCTGTGCGAACAAAGAAGAGACAGAAAAATTTCTCCTAGCAGCCTCAGGAGCAGAGGATTAAATCTCCACAGTCAATTTGATGTACCCTGCATCTGTGGAATACCTGAATAGACCACGAATTCCAAATTGAGGAGGTGGACTTTGGGAACAAAGATATATATATTTTTTATCCCTTTTTCTCTTTTTGTGACTGTGTATGTATATGCTTCTGTGTGTGATTTTGTCTGTATAGCTTTGCTTTTACCATTTGTCCTAGGGTTCTGTCTGTCCACTTTTTTGTGTTTTTTTTACTTTAAAAAAAGTTTTTCTTAATAATTATTGTTTATTTTAATAACTATTTTATCTTCTTTCTTTCTTTCTTTCTTTCCTTCTTTCCTTCTTTCTATTTTTTCTCCCTTTTATTCTAAGCCATTCCATGCAAAAGGAAATCGAAAGAAAGCTGGGGTAGCAATTCTCATATCAGACAAAACAGACTTTAAAATAAAGACTATTACAGGAGACAAACAAGCACACTACATAATGATCAAGGGACTGATCCAAGAAGAAAATATTATAATTGCAAATGTATATGTACCCAACATAGGAGCACCTCAATACATAAGGCAAATGCTAACAGGTATAATAGGGGAAATCTACAGTAACACAATCATAGTAGGGGACTTTAACACCCCACTTTCTCCAATGGACAGATCACCTGAAATGAAAATAAATAAGGAAACACAAGCTTTAAATGATACATTAAAAAAGATGGATTTAATTGATATTTATAGGACATTCCATCCAAAAACAACAGAATACACTTTCTTCTCAAGTGCTCATGGAACATTCTCCAGGATACTTCATATCTTGGGACATAAAACAAGCCTTGGTAAATTCAAGAAAATTGAAATCGTATCATGTATCCTTTCCAACCACAATACTATGAGACTAGATATCAATTACAGGAAAAAAAAAAAACTGTAAAAAACAGAAACAGGGCTTCCCTGGTGGCACAGTGATTGAGAGTCCACCTGCCGATGCAGGGGACACGGGTTCGTGCCCCGGTCTAGGAAGATCCCACATGCCGCGGAGCTGCTAGGCCCATAAGCCATGGCCGCTGAGCCTTCGCATCCAGAGTCTGTGCTCCGCAATGGAAGAGGCCACAACAGTGAGAGACCCACATACTGCAAAAAAGAAAAAAACAACCAGAAAGACATGGAGGCTAAACAATACACTACTTAATAACCAAGAGATCACTGAAGAAATCAAAGAGGAAATCAGAAACACCTAGAAACAAATGACAATGAAAACACAATGACTCAAAACCTATGGGATGCAGAAAGGCAGTTCTAAGAGGGAAGGTTATAGCAATACAGTCCTACCTCAAGAAACAAGAAACATCTCAAATAAACAACCTAACCTTACACATAAAGCACTTAGAGAAAGAAGAACAAAAAAACCCCAAAATTAGCAGAAGGAAAGAAATCATAAAGATCAGATCAGAAATAAATGAAAAGGAAATGAAGGAAACGATAGCAAAAATCAATAAAACTAAAAGCTGGTTCTTCGAGAAGATAAACAAAATTGATAAACCATTAACCAGACTCATCAAGAGAAAAAGGGAGAAGACTCAAATCAATAGAATTAGAAATGATAAAGGAGAAGTAACAACTGACACTGCAGAAATACAGAGGATCATGAGAGATTACTACAAGTAACTGTATGACAATAAAATGGACAACCTGGAAGAAATGGACAAATTCTTAGAAATGCTCAACCGTCCGAGACTGAACCAGGAAGAAATAGAAAATATGAACACACCAATCACAAGCACTGAAACTGAGACTGTGATTAAAAAATCTTCCAACAAACAAATGCCTAGGACCAGATGGCTTCAAAGGCGACTTCTATCAAACATTTAGAGAAGAGCTAACACCTATCCTTCTCAAACTCTTCCAAAATATAGGAGAGGAAGGAACAGTCCCAAACTAATTCTACAAGGCCACCATTACCCAGATACCAAAACAAGACAAAGATGTCACAAAGAAAGAAAACTACAGGCCAATATCACTGATGAGCAGAGATGCAAAATTCCTCAATGAAAACGCTCGCAAACAGAATCCAACAGCACATTAAAAGGATCACACACAATGATCA
Source organism: Orcinus orca (assembly GCF_937001465.1). Taxonomy (NCBI): domain Eukaryota; kingdom Metazoa; phylum Chordata; class Mammalia; order Artiodactyla; family Delphinidae; genus Orcinus; species Orcinus orca. Next base: position 71,197,791 of record NC_064565.1, read on the forward strand.
AGTGGGGTTTTTCCCAGGAATGCAGGCATTCTTCAATATACGCAAATCAATCAATGTGAGACACCATATTAACAAATTGAAGGCAAAAACCATATGATCATCTCAATCTAGGCAGAGAAAGCTTTCGACAAAATTCAACACCCATTTATGATAAAAACCCTGCAGAAAGTAGGCATAGAGGGAACTTTCCTCAACATACTGAAGGCCATATATGACAAACGCAGAGCCAACATAATCCTCAATGGTGAAAAATTGAAACCATTTCCACTAAGATCAGGAACAAGGCAACGTTGCCCACTCTCACTACTGTTATTCAACATTGTTTTGGAAGTTTTAGCCACAGCAATCAGAGAAGAAAAAGAAATAATAGGAATCCAAATCAGAAAAGATGAAGTAAAGCTGTCACTCTTTACAGATGACATGATACATAGAGAATCCTAAAGATGCTACCAGAAAACTACTAGAGCTAATCAATGAATTTGGTAAAGTAGCAGGATGCAAAATTAATGCACAGAATGTCTTGCATTCCTATACACTAATGATGAAAAATCTGAAAGTGAAATTAAGAAAACACTCCCATTTACCATTGCAACAAAAAGAATAAAATATCTAGGAATAAACCTACCTAAGGAGGCAAAAGACCTGTATGCAGAAAATTATAAGACACTGATGAAGGAAATTAAAGATGATACAAATAGATGGAGAGATACACCATTTTCTTTGATTGTAGGAATCAACATTGTGTAAATAACTATCTTATGCAAAGCAATCTACAGATTCAATGCAATCCCTATCAAACTACCACTGGCAATTTTTCACAGAACAAGAACAAAAAATTTCAAAATTTGTATGGAAACACAAAACACCCCAAATAGCCAAAGCAATCTTGAGAAAGAAAAACGGAGCTGGAGGAATTAGGCTTCCTGACTTCAGACTATACTACAAAGCAACAGTAATCAAGACAGTATGGTACTGGCACAAAAACAGAAATATAGATCAATGGAATAGGATAGAAAGCCCAGAGATAAACCCAGGCACATATGGTCACCTTATCTTTGATAAAGGAGGCAAGAATATGCAGTGGAGAAAAGACAGCCTCTTCAATAAGTGGTGCTGGGAAAACTCAACAGCTAAATGTAAAAGAATGAAATTAGAACACTCCCTAACACCATACAGAAAAATAAACTCAAAATGGATTGAAGACCTAAATGTAAGGCCAGACACCATCAAACTCTTAGAGGAAAACATAGGCAGAACACTCTATGACATAAATCACAGCAAGATCCTTTTTGACCCACCTCCTAGAGAAATGGAAATAAAAACAAAAATAAACAAATGGGACCTAATGAGACTTAAAAGCTTTTGCACAGCAAAGGAAACCATAAACAAGATGAAAAGATAACCTTCAGAATGGGAGAAACTATTTGCAAATGAAGCAACTGACAAAGGATTAATCTCCAAAATTTACAAGCAGCTCATGCAGCTCAATATCAAAAAAACAAACAACCCAATCCAAAAATGGGCAGAAGACCTAAATAGACATTTCTCTATAGAGGATATACAGATTGCCAACAAACACGTGAAAGAATGCTCAACATCATTAATCATTAGAGAAATGCAAATCAAAACTACAGTGAGATATCTCACACTGGTCAGAATGGCCATCATCAAAATATCTACAAACAATAAATGCTGGAGAGGGTGTGGAGAAAAGGGAACACACTTGCACTGTTGGTGGGAATGTAAATTGATACAGCCACTATGGAGAACAGTATGGAGGTTCCTTAATTAACTAACAATAGAACTACCAGCCATACCACTACTGGTCATATACCCTGAGAAAACCATAATTCAAAAAGAGTCATGTACCAGAATGTTCACTGCAGCTCTATTTATAATAGCCAGGACATGGAAGCAACCTAAGTGTCCATTGACAGTTGAATGGATAAAGAAGATGTGGCACATATATACAATGGAATATTACTCAGCCATAACTAGAAATGAAATTGAGTTATCTGTAGTGAGGTGGATGGACCTAGAGTCTGTCATACGGAGTGAAGTAAGTCAGAAAGAGAAAAACAAATACTGTATACTAACACATATATATGGAATCAAAAAAAAAAAAAAAGGTCATGAAGAACCTAGGGGCATGACGGGAATAAAGACGCAGACCTACTAGAGAATGGACTTGAGGATACGGGGAGGGGGAAGGGTAAGCTGTGACAAAGTGAGAGAGTGGCATGGACATATATATACCACCAAACCTAAAATAGATAGCTAGTGGGAAGTAGCTGCATAGCACATGGAGATCAGCTCAGTGCTTTGTGACCACCTAGAGGGATGGGATAGGGAGGGTGGGAGGGAGAGGCAGTAGGGAAGAGATATGGGAATATATGTAGATGTATAACTGATTCACTTTGTTATAAAGCAGAAACTAACACACCACTGTAAAGCAATTATACGCCAATAAATATGTTAAAAAGAAAAAAATAAAAAGACCATATGGCAAATTGTATAGTTGACTCAAGTAATTTATTCTCTCTTGCCTCTAAGATTACACATCCTCACCCATTGACTGTGCTCTGCCATATAATGGTAAAACAAACAAAAAACTAGAAATAACCTAAATATTAATTTAGAAAAATTGAAGAATTTTTGATAATGTGTAACAGGGAGTATTATGCTACTATTTTTGAATAAAAATGAGTTAGATTTTTTTACTGAAAAGATGTCATTCATTTATTATATGGGTAAAAGAAATCACTGCTCAGATGAAAGTGTGTAATAGAGTTCATTTTTATAAAAAATAGAAAATCATGGGATGTTTGTATAGATAAATATTTCAAGGAACATACACTTACCATTGGGCACTGATTACTTCAGACATAGTGGGATTGGAGGTGGGAAGTTAAGATTATTAACATTTTCGTTTTGTAAATTTGCACTGTTTAATTTCTTGAAATCAAACTACATTTCTTTCATAATAAAAATTCAATAAAATACAGGGACACACAGACAAAATGAGAATAACTTGAAATTTTTCTTATTAAGATGACATTTGGCAACTGACACAAACAGGATCGGGGGAGCAAAGATACCCAAATACCGGCTTTGACTAATCACTTCTTCCCATGCAGTTTCCAAGCAAAGCATATGGAAAAGTGTGGCAGTTTTCTCTCCCTGCGAAAGACAGAGAATTCCGGTTTGGCTTAGTATCTCCCACCTAGTCCTCCAGGGAAATCCTTGCTTGCCAAAAAAAGTTATTTGCTACTCTGTCAGTTAAGTAAGAAAAGAAACAGAGTGTAGGATAAAGATTAAAGGCATTAGCTTAGGGTGAGGTGTGTGGGTTTTCAGGGAGTAATATTTGGTGTGAGAAGTGTAAGGCCAGCTGTATGATATGAGGGGAAAAGAAGAGAAGGCATTATTAAAAATCCTGCATTGATTGCTGTTTCAACCTCAAACTGTTGGAGATATGCAAATAAAGATCTTGAGTTAATTTGATCATACTTTGGCTTTCAGACTTAAAAAAGATTTTTTTTTAATACCATAATAGTACTCTGAAGAGACACCATTTGAGTCATGGCTCTAACGTTTTAAAAGAACATTTTTCTTAGATTTGTCTCTGGTCATAAATCACAATGCAGACAACTTGTGTAATATGTTGTTTTAGTCAGTTTGGGGTGATAAATCTGCCTAATAAACAGCCCAGCAATCCCAGTGACTTATAATGAGAGCCTTACAATGATCACAGGTCTGGGAGTTGGCTGTGGTGGCTGTTTGTCAGTCTGCAAGTCAGTTTCATGTCTGTTCCACATGTCTTTCATTCTGAGACCTTGGCAAGATCACAGATGGCAGAAGCACAAACCACAAGCCAAACCACACAAGCCAGTTTAAAGCCTCTGATTAGATGTGGCACATGTTATACTCACTTACATAGCACTGGTCAAAGCAAATCATATAGCTAGACCTAAGCTGGAGTGACAGGGGAACACACTCTACCCCAAGTGAGGAAGGGAGAGAGTGGAGAGCTGAGAGCAGTAATCCAAGAAGTGGCTGGATCATGTGAGACACTCTCTTTTCTTAAGCTAGTTAGGTCTAAAAAGCTTCAGTACTAATTCTATAATAAAGACTGCACTCTTCTTTTTTCCCACATGTCCACTCCACAACATCAGAACCTTTGCTTGGCTCTTACCACTATGATTTAAGGTAGCACAGGAAAAATGGAATAGAGAGACACTGACAGAAAGCCTGAGAAATCTAGGTCTTCCTCTACTTTGTAAGCAGAATTAGAAGAGAACCTTGTCCATGTAAAATCTGGTACCACATTGTAAGTCTACCCACTATTTGAATGTACTCCTGGCAGCTTACTAGAAAATAATCCATAACAACTTCTTATGGGGGATAAAGAGGAAGATTCAGAAAGGAAAAAGTCTGCAAACTTCTCTCTCTGTTTAACAAGTGCACTGCAGAGGGCATCTGTCATTTTTGACATGCCCAGTACTCATTTTCATGTCTTCTGGCAAAACCGGTCTTTCCCCATTCATAGTCTCTGTGGTTTGAGTGAGGTTTATTCAAACCCTATGGCCATGCGACCCAGGCTTGAGCAACCAAAGCATCATATCCCAATGTTTAATTCAGGGGTGCCGCAGGTGATACGGTCAGAGTCCTGGAGACTATATTCTAGGACTTTTGCTGGAACTATTGGAAGTAAAGTTTCCCCCCACTGGAGTTGCCCTTAGGATGATGTGTAAGCTGAAAAGTATAGGCAGCCATCTTTTCAACATGTGGAGGGAAGTTGAGAATTTTACCAAGGCATAGCAATACAGAGAATGTAATGGCCAAAAAAAGAGAGTCCTTTTTACATTGTTTTATTCTCTGTACCCAGACATGCCTGAAAATATCCCCTGTCTTTCAAGGTACATGAGTCAAGAAATTCACAGTTTCGGTCAATTAATTTTGGTTGTTTTTTCTGTCACTTGCTAATGATTTCCTGATTAACGTTAGTATCTATATTTATGTAGCTCATATTAGTATCTAGAAAAACTTTGGAAAGCATACACCTATAATAAAAAGTAAATGTGCAGACACCTAGGAAGAAAACAAATTCCCTACAAAGTTGATTATTTCTTTGAATGCTTTTTCTGTTATTCCCATTCTCCTCCCATCCCCCCCAGTGTAATTTAAGTTGCTGAAGTTTCTAATAAGAATGGAAAGTTCAGGAGGGCCACTAATTAGTTATGAAAAATTGTTCATATACAAACTACTATCTCAAGAAGTTGTAAAATTATTTTCTTCATGGCTACAGGATGATGTGTATTTAGAATAGTAAATTTTTTTTAAGAAAATATATAAATGTGATTATATAACAAATATTTTCCATGATTAACACTTATTCTGGAAGATGATAAAAGCATTTTTCTCAAAGAGGGGTTGATAATTTACCTGCAGATTTGGGCCATCTAGGGCCTGAGTTCTAACCTAATTTTAATGCTTTGTAATTGTGGGGAAAATTACTCAGCTTCCTGGCTAACAGCATCACTTACAAGATAAGGGGGCCAAATTAACTTACTTTTAAAGATGCCTCTCTCTTTAAAATATTATAAGCTCTGCCGTATTGCTTGCATTAGTTTCACCTTAAATATCATGCTCCCCTAAATAGAATATTACCTTTATATTTTTATGAATGCTTGTAGTATCCATAGAGCAAAATCTGTCCTTGATTTTACTTTTGAAGAGGTAACTACATTCTTAAGCATATAAAATCAGGTAAGGGAATCAAAAAATGATAAAGTATTTTAATTTACATAATCTCAACTTTGTCTCCTAAATAGAACAGAGTGATGATAATGCTAACTCACTATGCATAATGCATTGTATAACTCTATGACTCATGCTGACACATTCATAATATTTATCGGAGGGGGAGAGTTAAAAATTATTATGCAATGTGTTGATGCCCTGAAAATTATATTCTCAAGCATTTCAAGTGCTTAATTATAAGTTAAACCCTGAAACCATGGTACAGAGAGGGGTCTTAACTCTGGGACCACTACAAACTTATATTGTTATTGAACTGGAGAGGTTTGAAAGTGGATTACCAAGAGATTTCTTTTTTTTTTTTTTTTTTTTTTTTTTGCGGTATGCAGGCCTCTCACTATTGCGGCCTCTCCTGTTGCGGAGCACAGGCTCCGGACACGCAGGCTCAGCGGCCATGGCTCACGGGGCCTAGCTGCTCCGTGGCATGTGGGATCTTCTCCGACTGGGGCACGAACCCGTGTCCCCTGCATTGGCAGGCAGATTCTTAACCACTGCGCCACCAGGGAAGCCCCCAAGAGATTTCTTAAGAACTAATTTTCTATACTGGATTAATAAAGTTGCTTATGGTTTATTAATTTGTGTCCCCTTTAGAAATATTTTTATTTATTTCTTACATTTGCTTGAAAATCCTTATGAGTATTTGAGCTAAAAGAAAAATAAAAGGATTTTAAACATTTTTTCTTCTTTTCTAAGTCAATAGATATTGCAGATTAGGAAAATGTTATTAAACCGATTTTAAGTGTGTCTTTATTCCTGTACAAACTCAATGAGTATTAAAATTCATACATGCACATACACATATATCATTAAAGGATTTAGATAAAAATAGATAAAATAATAACAAAATTTTCTTTAAAACAATCAGGCCTGATAAAGTAAACATTATTAATTTATATCTGTTTCACAAAGGAGTTGAAGCTGCTTAAAATCATGGGTACCATGAAAATGGTTAAAATAAGCAGCAGATAAATTAAGTAAATTTAAAAAATGATAGGAAGATAACAAAAGCAGGGATTCATAAAACAGTCAGAAATGCACATCATAGGTCCCATACAGCTATTAGAGGTGGGCTACATATTTAGCTCTAATTTACTTAAAGCCAAATACAAGTGTAAATCATGATCCTATAGAATTTCATTATGTTAGCAGGATAAATTCAAGCCTATTCTCAATGAGAAGACAGGCATATCTGGAACTGAAACTTGAAATAAATTTCTTCTATGAAATCCACTGGACAGTGTGTGCTATGAAAGGACACTCTGTGATACAGTAGATAATATACTCAGTTGAAGCCTTATAATAAATACAATAATGCATTTAATTTGACTTTAAAAACTAATGTTTCTTTGGATTGATTCATGATGAGACACTGCAGTAGAGCCCAGTAAGAGTGATTCTATGTTAAGCCAAAACAGTACAGCTCATTTGTATTGATATACCATTAAGCTATTAAACGCTGTGCTTTAAACGATCATGATGATATTTTGTGGAGAATGAGTTGTATTTTATGTTATAGACAATAAGCCAAACAACATTTTCCTTCCTTACCTGTATAGCGCATATACCTTGATTTGTACCAATTGAGTGATCTGGATGCTATCTTGTGTACAGTTTCATGAGACATAAACCTTTCCAAACCTCTGTTAGGTAGTTGGTTGTAAAGATAGAACCTGCTGGATGCTTTCTTCAGGAGCTCAGAGTTGTGCAGAAAGCTCTCAGAAGCAGGACTGAATTGCTGACATGGGCTGATGGGCCATTCTGTGTCCCTAATCCATTAGTAGCTCTCTTGTAGAAGTAGATGAATGAGGTGGTGCATAAAGCAATCCAGAGGAAGCTTCACTCCTTAGTGTTCTCTTCCTAGGAGCTGCATTAGAGGCTTTGTTGACTATGAATTAAATTACACACACACACGATCTAATAATTATCAATCTTTTTGAAAGATTTAGATAAAAATAGACACTTGAATACAGCATGATAAATATAATTAACATTACTGTATGTTATACATGAAAGTTGTTAAGAGAGGAAATCACAAGAGGTCTCATCAGAAGAAAACTTTTTTTCTATTTCTTTAATTTTGTGTCTATATGACATGATATCCACTAAACTTATTGTGCTAGTCATCTCATGAGGTATGTAATTTAAATCATTATGCTGTACACAATAAATGTACACAGTGCTATATGGCAATTATATCTCAATAAAATTGGAAGAATTGAAAAAGAAAAAGAGAAAGTAAAAAAAAGAGACATGAAATTTCTTTGGGAAATGCAAATTAATCCAAGTATACAATGGGAGAAATACAATGTTCCCTATAAACTTCACATAGGTAAAAAGCGGAAATGTCAGAAGTGATGAAATACGATAGCTGGTCTATGAATTTGTCTCATTGGAATTATAAGTGCTTAGAAGGACTTAGAAAAGCAGGCTGACAATATTTGCAGTAGCTATCTTTTGCTGGGTTTTGGGATTTGGAATATATTTTGTTGTTTATTTACATGTGTGCTTTTCTCTGTACTATACATTTTTGAGTTTTCCATAATAAACACATATTAATTCTACACTTTAAAAAATAATGATTACTGTCACTTCAAATTGATCATCCTGAAGAATGTTAAAAACATAATCAGATTTAGTGAGGTTGCTAATAAATTTATGCTGTCTTCGGAGCTCTTAGCTTGAAAGATATAGAACTAGAATTCATTTTTACCTCAGATAAAACCTATGTTTTTCTAAGTTGAAAGTAAAGAAATGAAAAAAAGAAATTTAATGAGAGAGAAGTGCAGTACAAGCCTTAATACTTGTTAATTAATCTAGTTCTGATTCTCTTATACTGTGTCAAGGAGGAAGAATCCATCATGTTTGGTGAGGAGTGTTAGATTCATGAGAAGGACTTTTATTAGGCCCAGGAGAATGGGTTAGAATCGAAAAATCATCCCCAAGACTTGCCTTAGCTTTGGGAGTAGAAGCCCATTTCTGCCGTGTGTCAAATCCCTATATCTGCTTTGCCACATTCTAGATTTCACCTAAAATAACCTAATTAGGTAAAGACAATATTATCAACCCAATAGTTCTGATAGTGGTGTTGCAAGATGGTGCTCAAACTATCTGTTTCTATTGTGACATCATAAGAAGGATGAAACAAGATAAATAAATATCATTAACCAAATATGGCAGTTCCATATAATACTTTAATATGATCACATTGACCATTAAATATGAAATTTTTAATTTTGTGTGATTAAAATCTAGCTAAGTTAAAACAATTCACCTGAAGGTGACATTTTGTTTTTTAAATATTTATTTTTCTGAGTCTACCATCTTTGAAATCTATTTTTTTAAAGCATGAAACAGCGATGTGTTTTTCTCAGAAAGCTCATTGTCTGATTGGCCAATCTGTTTATAATTGGTTACTATTTTGGGGGCAGAGGTCAGTGTATCAAAAATATAACATAAAACCCTTCAGTAATTTAATTAGAAATTTGGATCGTCTGGAAGTCATTAGGAGGATTTTTGGGGTTTCGTTATTGATATTTACTTAAGCTGCTATAGTTGAATATGTATCAGGAGGATTCTTACCATACTAGATTTCTCTTAGCCCAGGACTCTGTTTAGTCATTTTGCAACACTTATTTTAACCCTAGTGCCTCTAACTTGCAAGAAATATGCAAATGTTTTTTTGAAAAATAAAGGTAATCAAAAGAAAAAATCAAGAAACTCCATGTTTGTAATTAAAATTTCCAAGCTGTAAAGCACATTCCTCAGTTATGCAGCCACAGTTCACTACTACCTGCTGGCCAAGTTGGATAGAATCTGTTAATTCCCAGCTCTCAAATTTCATGCTTGAGACAGAAAAAAATGCTTTGGCAAATCTCTATTTATGCTATGTAATGTGATATAGCTAAGGGAAAGATCTTAGTACCGTCAGGGGTAATTTTTCAAAGCCTTGCCTCAAAACAGGTTACTGGACTGACCTCATTTCTGGTTGTGTTTAATTCATTGGTAATATAAATTTGGGGGCATTTACATACACCTTAGGCAGAGCATTGAATGTAAACAGGTATGAGATGAGGAGGCAAATAAATCCTATCTAGATCTTGTGGGGTACACTAACCTTTCTAGACGCGAGTTTACATAGAAACAATGGATTTGGAAAACAAGAAATCCCTAATGTCCATCAGGATCCACATTATGGAGACCATTTTTGACTTGTGTCAATTTATCTTTTTCTATCTCCACACTTAATGATTTATGGGAAAGTTTTACTTTTAAGTAATTGTTTTTAATACCTAAGAATTACTTCCATAAAATTGTTTTATATTCAGTTGCTTGCAGTCAACTCTGAACTGTCCTACTACCACCACTCTTGTCTTTATACACTCTACCCCTTAAAAAACCATTTTGTTTTCTGCAGGAGCACAGATATTTAGTAAATTGATATGCATTTGGATTTTTAGTGTTCAGGTTACTGCTGAGTAGGGAATTGTAATAAAACTAGGAGAAGACTTGGTTCTTTAAAAACTCATCTGGTGGGGATGATGAGACAAAAACAAGTAGGAAACATAAAGCATTCTTGAGGATAATGGACAGAACCTTATATGAGACTCAGGAGACTAGGTTCACAAATGTCCTGCTAACTAGAGATGTAACATGAAATGAGTCAATAAACTTTCTGATTCTTACTTTTGTCAGCTGGAAGATAAAAGAAAAATAACTTCCATGGTTTCTTTTGTTTCTGAAAATTCTATATTTTTAATGTAATTATTGTCTGTTTACATTTTCTTTTTTTTTTAACATCTTTATTGGAGTATAATTGCTTTACAATGGTGCGTTAGTTTCTGCTTTATACCAAAGTGAATCAGCTATACATATACATATATCCCCATATCTTCTCCCTCTTGCATCTCCCTCCCACCCTCCCTATCTCACCCCTCTAGGTGGTCACAAAGCACCGAGCTGATCTCCCTGTGCTATGCGGCTGCTTCCCACTAGCTATCTATTTTGCCTTTGGTAGTATATATAAGTCCATGCCAATCACTCACTTCGTCCCAGCTTTACTCTTCCCCTTCCGCATGTCCTCAGCTACATTCTCTATGTCTGCATCATTATTCCCACCCCTAGTTTCTTCAAAATTTTTATTTTTATTTTTTTACATTCCTTACATATATGTTATCATATGGTATTTGTTTTTCTCTTTCTGACTTACTTCACTCTGTATGACAGACTCTAGGTCCATCCACCTCACTACAAATAACTCAATTTTGTTTCTTTTTATGGCTGAGTAATATTCCATTGTATATATGTGCCACATCTTCTTTATCCATTCATCTGTCGATGGACACTTAGGTTGCTTCCATGTCCTGGCTATTATAAATAGAGCTGCAGTGAACATTGAGGTACATGACTCTTCTTGAATTATGGTTTTCTCAGGGTATATGCCCAGTGGTGGGATTGCAGGGATGTATGTCAGTTCTATTTTTAGTTTTTTAAGGAACCTCCATACTGTTCTCCATAGTGGCAGTATCAATTTACATTCCCACCAACAGTGCAAAGGGTTCTTTTTCCCACACCCTCTCCAGCATTTATTGTTTGTAGATATTTTGATGATGGCCATTCTGATTGGTGTGAGGTGATACCTCACTGTAGTTTTGACTTGCCTTTCTCTAATGATTAGTGATGTTGAACATCCTTTCATGTGTTTGTTGGCAATCTGTATATCTTCTTTGGAGAAATGTCTATTTAGGTCTTCTGCCCATCTTTGGATTGGGTTGTTTGATTTTTTGATATGGAGCTGCATGAGCTGCTTGTAAATTTTGGATATTAATCCTTTGTCAGTTTCTTCAAGCCTCTTCTGAGGCTTGTCTTTTCGTCTTGTTTATACATTCCTTTGCTGTGTGAAAAGCTTTTAAGTTTCATCAGGTCCCATTAGTTTATTTTTGTTTTTATTTCCATTTCTTTAGGAGGTGGATCAAAAAAGATTTTGCTGTGATTTATGACATAGAATGTTCTGCCTATGTTTTCCTCTAAGAGATTTATAGGGTCTGGCCTTACATTTAGGTCTTTAATCCATTTTGAGTTTATTTTTATGTATGGTGATTATGGAATGTTCTAGTTTCATTCTTTTACATGTAGCTGTCCAGTTTTCCCAGCACCACTTATTGAAGAGGCTGTCTTTTCTCCATTGTATGTTCTTAACTTCTTATAAAAAAATCACATGACCACATGTGCATTGGTTTATCTCTGGACTTTCTATCCTGTTCCATTGATCTATTTTTCTGTTTTTGTGCCAGTACCATACTGTCTTGATTATTGTAGCTTTGCAGTATAGTCTCAATAACAGAGCCTGATTCCTCCACCTCCGTTTTTTCTTTCTCAAGATTGCTTTGGCTACTCATGATCTTTTGTGTTTCCATACACATTGTGAAATTTTTGTTCTAGTTCTGTGAAAAATGCCATTGGTAGTTTGATAGGGATTGCATTGAATCTGTAGACTGCTTTGGGTAGGATAGTCATTTTCAAAATGTTGATTCTTCCAATCCAAGAACATGGTATATCTCTCCATTTGTTTGTATCATCTTTCATTTCTTTCATCAGTGTCTTATAGTTTTCTGCATACAGGTGTTTCATCTCCTTAGGTAGGTTTATTCCTAGTTATTTTATTCTTTTTGTTACAGTGGTTAATGGGAGTGTTTCCTTAAATTCTCTTTCAGATTTTTCATCATTAGTGTATAGGAATGCAAGACATTTCTGTGTATTAATTTTGTATCCTGCTACTTTACCAAATTCATTGATTAGCTCTAGTAGTTTTCTGGTAGCATCTTTTGGATTCTCTATGTGTAGTATCATATCATGTCACCTGCAATCCATAACAGCTTTACTTCTTCTTTTCCGATTTGGATTCCTTTTATTTCTTTTTCTTCTCTGATTGCTGTGGCTAAAACTTCCAAAACTATGTTGAATAATAGTGGTGAGAGAGGACAGCCTTGTTTGTTCCTGATTTTAGAGGAAATGGTTTCAGTTTTTCACCATTGAGAATGATGTTTGCTGTGGGTTTGTCATCTATGGCCTTTATTATGTTGAGGTAAGTTCCCTCTATGCCTACTTTCTGAAGGGCTTTTATCATAAATCGGTGTTGAATGTTGTTGAAAGCTTTTTCTGCATCTATTGAGATGATCATATGGTTTTTCTCCTTCAATTTGTTAATATGGTTTATCACATTGATTGATTTGCATATTTTAAAGAATCCTTGCATTCCTGGTATAAACCCCACTTGATCATCATGTATGATCCTTTTAATGTGCTGTTGGATTCTGTTTGCTAGTATTTTATTGAGGATTTTTGCATCAATGTTCATCAGTGATATTGGCCTGTAGTTTTCTTTCTTTGTGACATCTTTGTCTGGTTTTGGTATCAGGGTGACGGTGGCCTCGTAGAATGAGTTTGAGAGTGTTCCTCCCTCTGCTATATTTTGGAAGAGTTTTAGAAGGATAGGTGTTAGCTCTTCTCTAAATGTTTGATAGAATTTGCCTATGAAGCCATCTGGTCCTAGGCTTTTGTTTGCTAGAAAAATTTTAATCCCACTCTCAATTTCAGTGGTTATGATTGGTCTGTTTATATTTTCTGTTTTTTCCTGGTTCAGTCTCGGATAGTTGTGCACTGCTAAGAATTTGTCCATTTCTTCCAGGTTGTCCATTTTATTGACATATAGCTGCTTATAGTAAGCTCTCATGATCATTTTTATCTCTGCAGTGTCACTTGTTACTTCTCCTTGTTCATTTCTAATTCTATTGATTTGTGTCTTCTCCATTGTTTGCTTGATGAGTCTGGCTAATGGTTTATCAATTTTATCTTCTCAAAGAACCAGCTTTTAGTTTTATTGATCTTTTCTGTAGTTTCCTTCATTTCTTTTTCATTTATTTCTGATCTGATCTTTATGATTTCTTTCCTTCTGCTCACTTCGGGGCTTTTTTGTTTTTCTTTCTCTGATTGCTTTAGGTGTAAGATTAGGCTGTTTATTTGAGCTGTTTCTTGTTTCTTGAGGTAGGATTGTATTGCTATAAACTTGCCTCTTAGAAATGCTTTTGCTGCATCCCATAGGTTTTGGGTCATTGTGTTTTCATTGTCATTTGCTTCTAGGTATTTTCTAGGTACTTTGATTTCTTCAGTGATCTCTTGGTTATTTAGTAATGTATTGCTTAGCCTCCATGTGTTTGTATTTTTTACAGATTTCTTCCTGTAATTGATATCTAGTCTCATTGCATTGTGTTCGTAAAATATACTTGATATGATTTCAATTTTCTTAAATTTACCAAGGCTTGATTTGTGTCCCAAGATATGATCTATCCTGGAGAATGTTCCATGAGCACATGAGAAGAAAGTGTATTCTGTTGTTTTTGGTTGGAATGTCCTATAAATATCAGTTAAGCCCATCTTGTTTAATGTGTCATTTAAAGCTCATGTTTCCTTATTTATTTTCATTTTTGATGATCCGTCCATTGGTGAAACTGGGGTGTTAAAGTCCCCTACTATGATTGTGTTACTGTCAGTTTCCCCTTTTATGGCTGTTAGCATTTGCCTTATGTATTCAAGTGCTCCTATGTTGGGTGCATAAATATTTACAATTGTTATATCTTCTTCTTGGATTGATCCCTTGATCATCATTATGTAGTGTCCTTCTTTGTCTCTTGTAATCGTCTTTATTTGAAGTCCATTTTGTCTGATATGAGAATTGCTTCTCCAGATTTCTTTTGATTTCCATTTGCATGGAATATCTTTTTCCGTCCCCTCACTTTCAGTCTGTATGTCTCCCTATGTCTCAAGTAGGTCTCTTGTAGACAGCGTATATATGGGTCTTGTTTTTGTGTCCATTCAGCCAGTCTCTGTCTTTTGTATGGAGCATTTAATCCATTTTCATTTAAGGTAATTATTGGTATATATATTCCTATTACCATTTTCTTAATTGTTTTCGGTTTGTTGTTGTAGGTCTTTTCCTTCTCTTGTGTTTCCTGCCTAGAGAAGTTCCATTAGCATTTGTTGTAAAGCTGTTTTGGTGGTGCTGAATTCTCTTAAATTTTGCTTGTCTGTAAAGGTTTTAATTTCTCCATCTAATCTGAATGAGATCCTTGCTGGGTAGAGTAGTCTTGGTTGTAGGTTTTTACCTTTCATCACTTTAAATATGTCTTGCCACTCCCTTCTGACTTGCAGAGTTCCTGCTGAAAGATCAGCTGTTAACCTTATGGGGATTCCCTTGTATGTTATTTGTTGTTTTTCTGTTGCTACTTTTAATATATTTTCTTTGTATTTAATTTTTGATAGTTTCATTTATTTGTGTTTGGCATGTTTCTCCTTGAGTTTATCCTATATGGGACTCTCTGTGCTTCCTGGACTTGATTAACTGTTTCCTTTCCCATATTAGGGAAGTTTTCAACTATAATCTCTTCAAATATTTTCTCAGTCCCTTTCTTTTTCTCTTCTTCTTCTGGGACCCCTATAATTCAAATGTTGGTTCATTTAATGTTGTTCTAGATGTCTCTAAGAGTGTCCTCAATTCTGTTCATTCTTTTTTCTTTATTCTGCTGTGCAGTAGTTATTTCCACTGTTTTATCTTCCAGGTCACTTATCCGTTCTTCTTCCTCAATTTTTCTGCTATTGATTCCTTCTAGAGAATTTTTAATTTCATTTATTATGTTGTTCATCATTGTTTGTTTGCTCTTTAGTTCTTCTAGGTCCTTGTTAAATGTTTCTTGTATTTTCTCCATTCTACTTCCAAGATTTTGGATCATCTTTACTGTCATTACTCTGAATTCTTTTTCAGGTAGACTGCCTATTTCCTCATTGGTTTGGTCTGGTGGGATTTTACCTTGTTCCTTCATCTGTTGTGTGTTTCCCTGTCTGCTCATTTTGCTCAGCTTACTGTGTTTGGGGTCTCCTTTTCACAGGCTGCTGGTTTGTAGTTCCCGTTTTTTTTTTTTTTTTTTTTTTTGGTGTCTGCCCCCAGTGACTAAGGTTGGTTCAATGGGTTGTGTAGGCTTCCTGGTGGAAGAGACCAGTGCCTGTTCAGGTGGATGAGGCTGGATCTTTTCTTTCTGGTGGCAGGACCACATCCAGTGGTGTGTTTTGGGGTGTCTGTATCCTTATTATGATTTTAGGCAGCTTCTCTGCTAATAGGTGGGGTTTCGTTCCTGTCTTGCTAGTTGTTTGGCATAGGTTGTCCAGCATGTAGCTTGCTGGTTGTTGAGTGGAGCTAGGTGTTAGCGTTGAGATGGAGATCTCTGGGAGAGCTTTTGCTGTTTTATATTATGTGGAGCCGGGAGGTCTTTGGAAGACCAATTTCCTGAACTCGGCACTCCCACCTCAGAGGCACAGGCCTGAAACCTGGCTAGAGCACCAAGACCTTGTTAGCCACATGGCTCAGATCAAAAGGGAGAAAAAGAGAAAGAAATAAAGGAAGAAAGGAATAAAGCAGATAAAAAGAAATTATGTTATTAAAATAAAAATAATTTAATTTATTAAAAATAAAAAAAATTAAAAGGTAATTTAAAAAAAGAAAAAAGAAGTGAGCAACCAGACCAAAAAACAAATCCACCAATGAAAGCAAGTGCTAAAAACTATACTAAAAAACCCCAAAGGGCTTCCCTGGTGGCGTAGTGGTTGAGAGTCCGCCTGCCGATGCAGGGGACACGGGTTCGTGCCCCAGTCCAGGAAGATCCCACATGCCGCGGAGTGGATGGGCCCGTCAGCCATGGCCGCTGAGCCTGCGCATCTGGAGACTGTGCTCCGCAACGGGAGAGGCCACAACAGTGAGAGGCCGGCGTACCGAAAAAAAAAAAAAAAACCCAAAAAACTGATAGACAGAACCCTAAGACAAATGGTAAAAGTGAAGCTATACAGACAAAATCACACAAAGAAGCATACACATACACACTCATAAAAAGAGAAAAAGGAAAAATATAAATATATCTCTATATATATAAAACAAGGAAGAGAGCAACCGAATCAATAAACAAATCTACCATTGAAATCAAACTCTAAATACTAAACTAAGATAAACATAAAACCAGAAAACAGTCACATCCAGCAAACCCCAAAGGCTACAGTTGCTCCCCAAGTCCACCGCCTCAATTTTGGTATGATTCGTTGTCTATTCAGGTATTCCATGGATGCAGGGTACATCTGGTTGATTGTGCAGATTTAATCCGCTGTTCCTGAGGCTGCTGGGAGAAACTCCCCTTTCTCTTCTTGTTCGCACAGCTCCTAGGGTTCACCTTTGGATTGCCCCCCACCCCCCTGCATGTAGGTTGCCTGAGGACATCTGTTCCTACCCAGACAGGACAGGGTTAAAGGAGCAGCTGATTAGGGGGCTCTGGCTCACTCAGGCCGAGGGGAGGGAGGGGTAAGAATGCAGGGCGAGCCTGCAGCTGCAGAGGCCAGCATGATGTTCCAACAGCCTGAGGCATGCCATGCGTTCTCCCGGGGAAGTTGTCCCTGGATCACAGGGCCCTGGCAGTGGTGGGCTGCACAGGCTCCCGGGAGGGGAGGTGTGGATAGTAACCTGTGCTCGCGGGCTTCTTGGTGGCTGGAGCAGCAGCCTTAACGTCTCATGCCTATCTCTGTTGTCCGCGCTGATAGCCGTGGCTCGCACCCGTTTCTGGAGCTCATTTAGGCGGTGCTCTAAATCCCCTCTCCTCGTGCACCCGAAAACAATGGTCTCTTGCCTCTTAGGCAGGTCCAGACTTTTTTGCGGACTACGTCCTGGCTAGCTATGGCGCACTAGCCCCCTTCAGGCTGTGTTCACGCAGCCAACCCCAGTCCTCTCCCTGAGATCCGACGGAAGCCTGAGCCTCAGCTTCCAGTACCCACCTGTCCCGGCAGGAGAGCAGACAAGCAGCTTGGGCTGGTGAGTGGTGGCCAGTACCGATCCTCTGTGCGGGAATCTCTCTGCTTTGCCCTCTGCACCCCTATTGGTGCGCTCTCCTCCAGGGCTCTGATGCTTCCCCTGCCACCCCCTGTCCTCACCAGTGAAGAGGCTTCCTAATGTGTGGAAACTTTTCCACTTTCACAGCTCCATCCCCAAGGTGCAGGTCCCATCCCTATTCTTTTGTTTCTGTTTTCTATTTTTTCTTTTGCCCTACCCAGGTATGTGGGAGTTTCTTGTCCTTTGGAAAGTCTGAGGTCTTCTGCCAGCGTTCAGTAGGTGTTCTGTAGGAGTTGTTCCACATGTAGATGTATTTCTGATGTATTTATGGGGAGGAAGGAGATCTCCATGTCTTACTCCTCTGCCATCTTGATGGTGTACCCTATTTACATTTTCTGACTTAAGCTATAATTGTGAATACCTGTGGTTTCAGTATAAGATTCTTAAAAGTATAGCAAGAAACTCTTACAATTTTACATATTTTAAATCACTTTTCTAAATAATATTCTAAAAATATGAATAATACATATTCATATAGAAAACTGGCAATATATTAACATATAAAGACAAAGTTTAGAGTCACTCATAAGGCATCCAACTAGAGAAGCATTGTTAGACAGTGGGTAATATGTAGTATATAATAAATGTTGCTTTTAGACTTTGGTATTCTGCTTTTTATAAATTATAGTTTATTTAAAACGTTTTGATCAAAAATTTATCCTGATATTGAATTGAATTCTTGAGAAAAATTTTGTGAATTTTAAAATTCAGTGACTACATTCTTTGAAGCAACACCAAAGATGTTATAGGGCTTCCTTGGTGGCGCAGTGGTTGAGAGTCCGCCTGCTGATGCAGGGGACACGGGTTCGTGCCCCGGTCTGGGAAGATCCCACGTGTCGCAGAGCGGCTAGGCCTGTGAGCCATGGCCACTGGGCTTACACGTCCGGGGCCTGTGCTCCGCAACGGGAGAGGCCACAACAGTGAGAGGTCCGCATACTGCAAAAAAAAAAAAAAAAAGATGTTATAAACCACTGTAAGCAGACTCCTTAAATAGTCACAGCAATTGCATCAATGAAGAACACCGTAGGGTGTTATTAACCATTTATATTCACTTATAAACAAAACAGAAAGAAAGTAACGAGAGAAGAGGTAAGGTAATAGTCTTAGAATTAACAACAGTGTTCTTAGACTTAAGTGAACTTGACCCTGGGCCAGGACCTATTTTCCTGAATGCTTTTAAAGAAAGCACATAGTTATAACATGGATTATGTTCTACACTGGTCAAAAGACATCCTTGAAAAAACTCAGACTGAAAGAATGGTAGACTCTAGGAGAATTTTAAGGTGGTTAATAAGAAAAGTTAGCAGAATTTCTTGATCAGTTTCCAAATGTATTAGTTTCAGACCACTTTTACCAAAAGCTATTCATCTTGCTCACATGAAAATGTACTTCTAAGTAGCTATTATTATTAATCATGAGCAAACACTGAGGAAATAAGAAAATGCACGTGACAACATAACCTTTGCTCAGGTATGCTTCTAAGCTCCTTGCCATTGGTTCCAGACTTAGTTGTCATAGGAACTATGTTAAGGGGTAATGTTGATTTTATTGCCTTGTGGAGAAAATTTTCAAAGGAGACCTATGTAAGACAAGGACAGAGTTAAATGGAGATGGTTGTTAGTAAATCTGGATGTTCTCAGAATTGTATATTACCCCCTGGATGTGGGAAGGGAATGGAGGGCCATCTGTTTTCCTTTGCTTTACCCAATAGTACTTAATACTTGAAAGAGAAGTCTACGTGGCGCAAGGGAACTAAATGCCCCTTGCCCTAAGTGAGTGAGGGCACCTGTGGGAAGGAAGAGGGAGGTTGAGAGATCCCAGATTAGGAATCATATCAGAGACTTCTAGAGTTAAAAACAGTATTTTTTAAATCCCTGTATATTATTTTTAACCATATTAATTTCACACAATTTTACTAACATTTATAATTGTGCATTCTCTCATTTTTTTCTCCTTTGTTAAGAAACAAAATTCAACCAAGTAAATTTGCAGATCTAATTGGTGATTAGGTGATTCTTTAGGTATTCATAAATCAGGCAACATTCCATCTAGCAGCTACAGGACACTCTGAGAGGTTGTACAAAATGGAAGATTTTTATAACAAGGAAGATGGGGTAAGAAGGTATTAGCAAAAGATTGAAAAAAAAAAAAAAAAGGTTATGTGGGGCCAGGACATCTTCTTTTGGAGAAAAGAGAACTGGCACGTTTTATCCTGTAGATTACTTCACTAGTGCAACTGAGTAAATTTCAGATTGACTGTTTAAAGGTCACATTCCTGGGAAGGGCCGAACATTGCAATTAAGTTTTGGTTTGCTGTCCTGGGACCATTTGGGGCATGTTATTTCTTTTTTTAACACCTTGGAAGTACTTGCCAAGGTTTTAGCTGTTATATAGGCTTTCTATGCCCCTTCCAAAAAAGATAGCTTTTATTTAATTTATTTTTCCTTTTCTACTCTGTTGAGTTAGTTATTTATGTTACCATGTGTTTTCTTCTGTTTCCTTTGGGCCTGTTCTTTTTCTTTATGTGTATTTAAAAACATATTTTATTTCCTCTTTCATAAATATATTCAAGACCACAAGATTGTATTCTGAAGTCTTAGGTAGAATTTCATACAGTTTATTCAGTTCTAAATTCTCTGTAATTCTCTTTTTATGTCTTCATTATTGCCAAAGTTATTGAGTAGTATACAGTTGATTTCTAGGTATAAAATTCTGAGGTCAAATGTACTTTGTTTTGGTTTTCGTTTTCTAATTTTATTGCATCACAATCAGTGAATGAGGCCAATATGATTTGGGCTGCTTAGAATTTGTTGAGATTTCTTCTGTAACCTAATATATGGTCAATATTGTTAGTATGCCATGCATATTATAAGGAAACTTATTAGAAAAAACAAGCACATGATTTTGTTACTGAGTGCAAGCTCATACTGCTTGCCACATGACAGGCCAATCAATCAAGAAGTGAGACATTGGGGCAAGGAATAGTGACTTTATTTGGAAAGCCAGCAGACCAAGAAGATAGTGGACTAGTGTCCCAAAGAACCATCTTGGCTGGGTTTGGTTGCTAGTTTCTTTTATAGAACAAAGAGGGGGAGGTGAGGAGGTAAAGTAAAAAAGGCATTAAATTGTTGCAAATATTTTCTGGTTCCAGCCAGGCTCCTGAGGGGATGTGTTAATTTCTTCTTTCCTGCAGCCATTCACAGGTTAGCCTGGTCAGGATGTTGCCTGTGATCTAAACAAAGGTATTTTAGCTTACTGCTCAGGCACAGGAGGCAGGGTTCACTGAGGTTGGCCATTACTTATACTTTAAGCTATAGGCAACATTTCTTGGGTGATTAACTTGTAGCAAAAGCAATAGAATATAAAGGTTAAAGTAAAAGAAACAGATCCAATATGGAGTCAGGTTTGTTTTTACCTATTACAATTTCATATAATAAATATCAAGCTTGTTAATTATGACATTCAAGGCATATTATTTTTTTCTACTGACACACTGGCTTTTAAGTTATTCTTTTAATCGGTTTGTTACCAAATATTTATTAAGCATCTACTATGTTCTGGTCACTGTTCTGCTTAACTTTTCTCCTTCCCTGTCCACTTGTTTATTTACTTGCTGTCTTGCCTTCTTGTTTCTGCTTTCTTTCATTACATTCGGTTCTCTGGTCTCACATAGTAAATCCATTTTAACATGCCTACGTTCCTGGGCCTTCTGACCCTTTATCAGTACTCTGCCAAAGCAGTTGGGGCATTACCTCCTAATTTGCTGAGGGATATCTATGTGTCTACGCTTGAAACAGCCATCTTGAACATACTAAAGCTGGCTCCATGTGACCTTATCAGGACATTATATTCTGAGTCACAGGAGAGAGCCTGCCTGTCAACAAACTCCTATTGCGTATCCTTTCCCTCTGTTCTAACCTTCAAGATCCCATATGTGTTCTTCCAAGCCCTGCTGAAACATATTAGACAGTTCCTGTAACTCTATTTTTGTGAATGATCCTTTTTTAAAAAATCAGGGTTCTGCTGTTCTGAGCTATGCTAACTGACTAAGGTATGCTTGAGCCATGTCTCTATTGATCTAGAACAGTGAATGTATTAAGGAGGATGAACATTATTTCATGATACATTTGCCTGAGGTTTGGTGTTTTCTGATCTCTTTGCAACAGTACACACAGTACTATAGAAAGGGGGGCAAGCTGCTTTTGCTAGCCTGGAGTTTTCAGGGGAATCTGAAGATTTAGTTGCCTCAGGCATATGTACCCAAATATCACAATTCCAGATCTCAGGTTCTAACATCTTTCCTATCAGAGCTATGGATTTTGTAGAGGAGAGTTGCTGAGCTGTGTATTCAGTCACTTTTGTAGTTCTACCACCCTTGGTAACAAATTCTGTGTCTATTTTCAGCAAGGCTGCCCTCTTATTGTATGAAGTAAGGGTTCTTTAAATATTGCCATTAGGGTTTTCTTGCCCTGAATTTGTTGACTAAGCTGAGTCTGTTATTCTCTTCTTCAAGACCTCTGAAGCAACTACCCAAAACTGTCCAACTCTACAATCTTTATAATCACCTTTGTTCCCATATTTTTAAGCCAGTGCTTCTCTGCCCACCTGTACCTCACCCCAATCCACCACCAGTGAAAGTCTCAGTAATTACAATGTAGTGCACCTGAGAGGTTATTGTCACCCAATTCTGATAACAAACTGTCCTAGTTTGGGTTCCTCTAAAAGCAGACCCTGAGACAAAGATTTAGTGGCGATAAGTTTATTTAGGAGGTGATCCCAGGAAGCCTAAGGAGGGTGTGAGCTAAGTCATACAAGGAAAGAGAAAAATCCAATAAAGGGTGTATCAAGAAGTAGGTTACCACTGTGTGCAACTGGAGACCAGTCCTGCTGGGAATCCTGGGAGAAGCCTCAGAATCATCCCACAAGAGAATGGGAAATTGTGGGTGTTTATGCACTAAATCCAGTCCCACGTTTTTGAGGGTTGCCCTGGGAAACGTAAAATCCTCAGCCCTTTGGGGATTCCCTGGACAGTCTGAGCAAGCTCCAGGGGTGCTGGAGAAAACCTTAGGGACAGAGAAGAAAGATCCAGTCACTTGATATGGGAAAGATTCAGTCAGATATGGGAACTGTCCACTTCAGCTTAGGAGGATTTAGAGGTGGATTGAAATGAGCGGTAGTGGGAAAAATAGCATCTTCTATAATGTGTCATTTATTTTTAAAATATACTTCTAATATATACCATATAACCAGATTTTATTTTATTTTCACTTTTTAAATAAGTGAATTTTGCCCATACATATTTACTGCTTTCCTTTCCTGTCCTTTATCAGATTGATATTTCTTTTCATTTCCCCCCTGTGTTGGAAGTTATGCATTCTACCTTTCTCTACAGATGTTTTGAAGTTACGTATTTTTAATCTATTTTTTTTACTGTTTGCACTCATATGGTTAACATGCTTAACTTACAGTTTTTCTTCAACACTTAGAATTAACAAGAATTCATATTTATCTTCTGCAAATATGAGAAAAGAGCTTTTTTTGGTCCCATGTTTGTTATCACCTGAAATTGTGTTTGCAGATTGATATTAACAATTTACAATCAAACTTTGTGCTTATATTTTACTAATTTATTTGATTACGTGTGCATTTTATACTTTCTCTTGATTGATTTTTTATTTAATAGGTTATGTCTTATAGTATTTTTTTCAGAAGGGATCTGTGAAGAGTAAGCGTTTGAATATATAACATGTCTTAATTTGCTCTGCCCTTTGAATACCATTTTGATTAAGTATAAAATTCTGGGCTGAAAGATATTTTTCTTCAGTAGTGTGTACCCACAGTCATATCTGTGCGTGTGTGTATGTCTATGTGTTGGCTCTTAGAATAAACTCTCAGACTGAGCACTTATGTTTTCTTTCAGTTTTAGGAATTTTTTTAATTATTATTTTTTATTACTGTCTTTATTCTCCCTATTTTCTCCTTTGGACTTTATCTTAGATATCTTTAGGAACTTTCAGATATATGTTTCATAGTTCTTAACTCTCCTTTCATACCTTCCATGTTTCTGCCCTGTTTTTTATTTTTTTTATTCTCAGTTATTTGGCTTTGTTCCTCTCTTCAGCTTCAGTCATGCTTCTGTTCAGTCCATCTACTGAGGGTTGTTAGTGTGTTTTTTTTTAATTTTAGTGATTAATGTCTTTAATATTATGATTTCTACTTGGTTCACACTTTCAAAGTCAACATTTTTAATATCCCTCTGAGAAAAATAAATACAATTATCTAACATTTTGTTCCATCTCCCATATAAATCTTTTGCCTCTCAAGTGTCAGTCCTGCTTGTTGAATTGTTTTTTTCCCCAATGGCCCTGAAGTTCTGCAGATACATGCTGATTCTTGATTTTGGGCTATGTATGTATTTAAGATTTCTTATTAGATTGTCACCCCATTTCTTTTCCCAGTGTTGTTTGTGGGGATAAATGAGGTGGACTTCAATGGCTTATAGTGCTCTGTTTCCTAAATGAGAATGGAATGTATGCAGAAGTTTTGTGTAGCTTTACCTCTGTTACCCAAGCTCCCGTCTCCACTGCTGTTTTCTGAAGGCATACAGTCAACTTCCTTGACAAAGTCCTAGGGGAGAGGGGATGTGATAAAAGTCAACCATCTGTATACTCTTGTTGCTATACCCCAGCAGTCCCCAGGAAGTTACTTCTGGGTGACTTACCTGTCCCTGGTATATGCCATCTCTGGAGCAGAACACAACTTGGTGGTATAGACACTACTTCCTGTATGAGTCCCCCCTCCCTGCCCCCTATGAAATTTTGTAAATAGTTTTCTTCTTTTATCCAATCTTCTTTACTTTTTTCATTGAAGAATTCCTCATTTTGATGGTCAGATTTAGCAAGTATACTCTAAAGGCAAATAATACACTAAATTACCGAATATTCTAAATATTAAATATAAAAAGTAATTCTTTAGTATAGGAATGTCCTAAATATTCCATGGAGCCTGCTTATACTTAAAAGACATTTGTTGTTTATTTGGAATTCAAATTTAACTGGGCATCCTATATTTTATCTGGCAACTCTACTCATATTTTTTTGTTTGTTTACCTGAGCATCTTTCTTCTCATTTCCAGCATATTTATGCATCTGTTTTGCTTTACTTTTTCTTCTGTCATTTCTAGCCATTCAGAGCATGCTTGTGGCAGGGAGAGTGGGTGTGTGCATGTTTATGTGTATGTGTGTTTGTGAATGTGATGTGATTACTCAAAAAATTTAAGGTGTATATTCATTTTTAATGTTTATTTACTCTACATGAAATTCATTTGTGTGTATGATACAGATAAGGATTTGATTTAATATTGTTTAGAAGAGACAGCCAATTATTCTCATACCATTGGTTGAATAATCTGTCAGGTCCTCTGATTTGCACCCATTCAGTTAAAAATATTGACATTATCCTTGAGATTCTTCTTTTCCTCACCCCTTTATCCAATCAATTACAAAGTCTTGTAGAATTTAACCATTGACTTTAAAAGGTAATGAAGATCTCCTCTTCTTCACAACCCACACAGAGCTTTCTTATACTTTCATGAATGAGTTATGGTCAAGTGCAAATACAGGTAGACTGAGCTTACATTTTTTTGGAAATGAAACTTTCAAAGGGGATAGAGTTTAAAATGCATTTGGGCATCATCTCTCATCTCTGTCTCCCATATAAGCAGCAAGAGTCATAAATTGATTCTGTATCTCCTTTTTTGTGCCAAGGTGGACTCTTTCTCTCTTGTGTCATGAACTAGGCGTTAGGGAGAATGCACTCTGTCGTTCATCATGCTGTCCTTTGGCACTTTGGATATTGCTTTCAAGCTATATACTTGTATATTCTCACTTTCAGGTTTGAAATTATCATGTAGGAGGGAATTTAGGTGAGAGTAGTGCTCCAAGCATCCTCTTGCATGGATATTGTGATGGACTGCCCGTATCTTCCTTTAGGAATCAAGGAGTTATTGCTCCATCTCCTGGGACTGTTGCTGGCAGACAGCCTGTAGCTATTCGCCCCCTTGTGTAAATGCCTCGGCTGAAGACAGCTACCTTGCTCAATATCATGCTCATTTCCTGGGATGTACCATATTCAGTAAATTATCAGCATAGGGTTATAATGACTTGGCTGTCTTCACTTAGGACAGCTTTGAAAGGTCACTCCATCTTTAGAATTCTCCATATGGTTGGTTGTCTTACCCTGAGAATGAATCACAGTCAACTTTTTTTCTGCCCTAACCTACTTCTTTCCTTCCTTTTCCTTTCCCTTCCCTTTCCTTTTTGTCACCTCCCCTGGATTTAATCCTGAGAAGACTTCCTAGCAAATCTCTTGGATGTAAAGTGTGTCTCAGAGTCTGCTTTTTAGGAATCCAAACCTGCAACAGCATACTAGAGTTTTGCCTTGGGGGCATTAAGTCAGAGCCACAGATCATAATAAAATGATACATCACTGTACTGATGATTTTCCTGGGCACATGTCTCCTTTTGGTACCTCTATGGAAGTGTTGATATAGAGTATAATTAACATAATAATTAGCCCTGAGCCCACATGTTTTCTTTGAAAATTATAGTCTTGCTCGTTATCATATTTTTATTTAAAAATATTTTAAGATTATAAAATAAATTTTAGTATACTATAGAAACTTAGAAAATACAGATAAGATCATAAAATAAAATGAAAATATCGTATCACAACCCAAAGATGACCTCTGTTAGCATTTGAAGTTATATTCTAGACCTTTATCTGTGGATTTATACAAATATTTATGTTTTTTTTTCCTATAAAGCCTACCCTTTTCAGATAATGATCCCCACTGTTAATATGTCAGTAAATTTTCTTAGACTACCCAGTCTATATTCATATTTCCCCATTTGCTAAAGTGTCCTCTAGTGTTGGTTTGATTAAATAAAAGGCCATACCTTATATCTGATTATTTTGTCTCTAGATATTTTAAAATCAGATTTAATAAGACTCTCCCTCCCCCATCCAATTATAGTCCTAAGTTATCCATCTTAAAATAGTGTGTAACACATTGTGATTGTTATAGTGTTAACTGTTGGTACTTTTACTGTAATTATTCTATTAGCTCCATCAACCCTCAGTATTACCTGAGTATTACCTCCCAAATAGCTCCATAGTCCATCCACTGTTATCACTATTGATGCTTGCTCCTTTAGTGGATGGATTCCTGCAGTAGCTCCAAAAGTGGAATCCCTATATCCAGTACTTTCTTCTTCCAAATAATTCACTACTTTGCAGCTAGAATGATTTTATTAGCACAGTTCTGATGATGACATTTGCCTGGCTTAAATCTCTTCAGTGGACTAAGATTTTTTACTGTAAAGTCCAAATTCTGTACCATGTTTTATAGGACCACTTCTGATCTAATACTTCCCTATTTCTAGCATCTCTTCTTTCCCTTCTCAAAACTTTCCAAGTTCCTTAAGTATTTCCATGCTCTCTCTTGTCTCTGGACCTTTACAGATATGCCCTTTCTCTCTTTCTGGTCCTTGCCTGATTAACATCCTTAGTCTCAGCTAGGACTTTAGTTCTACTGTAAAACCTTCTCTTACTATGTAGACTCATTTGGATGTGCCTACTATGCTCTCCATTGAGTCTTTTTTCTATGTCACCTTCTTCTTCTTATGGCACAATTGATTATAATTGCTTATTAATCATTTGTCTCTACTTTTCTAAGAGTTGAGGAAATTCATATGTTTCTACTTTTCATTGTTTCCCCAATGCCTATGAGAGTGCCAAAACACAATATATGTTCACCAAATACTTGTTATATGAATAAATAAATGAAAGGACAGAGGAAAAATGGAGGCTGCTTGAGGAAAAAAAGGTTGTTCTGACTTTAGTAAGTTGAGTTTATAACTAAGAAAATAACTTCAAAATAAATATTTTTGTTATGGATCTTATGGATTGCATGAATGGGATGGTTAAAAAATTTTAGTGGGAAACAATTTCTCAAGCATAGTCTAATGAACTAGAAAAGTAGAACACAAATGACTGAACATGTGGAAATAGTTGTTTCTAAGGTTAGGAAAAAGGAAATAAAAGTAAATGAGTGGGCCTTACTTTATTTAATGGTTTTTTCACTTAATAACGAAAACTAAAAATTGGGCTTTTTTGAGGCCATTCATTTTCATTAGGAATGGGATGACTAGATAAGACAAAAAAGAGGTTTGAGACAAAATGAGTCTTCATCTTAGAGCAATTTTATTGGAAGTTTCAGCCATTAAGTATTTGTGAGCAAGCACATGATTTCAGAGCCTTCACAAGTAATTGGTGTGTCAGGAAGAAGAGAGAGCAGGGCCTGCAGATTTATCCTATCTATTGGATTAAGTAGCAAGAATTTAGCAGGCTTTTACAGCTTCTATTGCATGGTAGTAGACACTTGTTTGTGGCCTCCAGTTTTTCTTCACTTTCATTGGAAATGAAAATAAAATGTTCTTCTTTTTTCCAAAAAAGAAAATGCTCATAGTAGAAAAAGAAGAAGTATGAATAAACTACACAGGAAAATATTTTTGACATCCATAATGATATTATTTTTGTATATTAATGTGGCATATTAAAGATAGCTGCAAATTATTTGACATTCTCCATATGAAAGAGGATCCTGTATCCCTCTCCTTGCATCTGGGCAGACTCATGAGTACTTTGCCCAGAATATAGTAGACATGGTGGTATGTGGTTTCTAGCCCCAAACCTTAAGAGATAGTACCTGACATGTTCAAACTCTGTGCTACTATGAAAGAAGTCTCCCTAGTCTGTGGTAACAAAGCTGGGAAGGCAACATATAGCCACTCTAGTTGACAGTCCAAAGTGAGCTGAGCCTTCCAACATTTCTTGCCAAGGTGCTAGGTATGGAAGGGGGCCTTCTTAGATTCTCCAGATCAGACTATCTGCAGTTGAATTCTGCTGAGGGACCCATTCAGTGCCATGGAGAGTAAAGTAATTTCTCTGTCCAAATTCCTGAACTACATAATATGATTAAATGTTTTAATCTATTAAATGTTTGGGTATTCTGTGTGCAGTAGTACAAAGCCAGAATGGGATTTAGTATTACCTAGAGGTGGGATGCTGCCTAAAACTTGTCTTTGTGACTGAGTGGTGAATAGAATCTGGAAAGGCCTCCAGAATACTTAGTGAAGCATACAAAAGAGTGAGGAAATGCTAGTGGAGACTGGAAAACGGGTACCTGATTTATGTACTGGCAGAAAGTTCAGAACTGTCTCCAGCAGTAAAATGGGAAATAAAATGGTCGCTTAATGATCTGGGTGAGGCAGGACTCTGACTTCTTTTTGTCTATGATAAAAGACAATAAGAATGGTATGAACCACAGAAGGAACTGTTCAGTTTTCAAGCAGAATTTAGGGAAAATATATAACAGGGCTTTTTGGGTTTGAAAATAAAACTCATCCTCAGTTTCTCCCAGCAAAAGGCTCTCACTTATACATGGCCTCTGGGCAAAGGTGACATGTAGAACAGTTGTCAGTAAACATGGCCTAAGGTTAGCGATCACAAAACTGTGACTGAGGGAACTTTTGTTGAAACCTCAGAAGAATTTAAGGCCTTGCATGGTGGAACTTCCAAAATTCTCAGAGCCTTCCCCTCAGATATGCTGCTGGAGGAGAGGTCCTCTAAGAATATCAGGACATTGCTCCTAGAATGTTTCAACCAGCTAATGACTTCCAAGGATCTTAATGGCATTTTCCCATAGCATTTGAACCATTAGCTCAAGGTAGAGACAAGTTTACCTCTGAAAGAAAATAGGTGTTGCTTTTGCTTAATAGAGTGAAACTGTAATTTGATACACATGGAACCCCCACAGTTTTAAAGAAATTATATCAGCTTAGGTTGAAGGAGAATAAAAAGTACAAAATGAAAAGAGGCCTTTGAATTCCCAAATTTCTCCAATGAGAAAACAGGCTGAGAAGCCTACAGATTTACAAATACAGCATTTCTAATGGAAAAGATAGATGAGTCAAAGAGGAGAACCAAGAGCTCAGAGGTGCTGCCGAGAATTATTCCAGAGATTACTATTGGGTCTTAAGTAAGGAATGGGAGGCGTGTGACTGAGTAGATTGCAGAAATGGCATGGACTAGTAACTGCTATGTGCCTCCCATTTCCAAGTTTTTTGATTGGGGTTTTCTATAGTTGTTATCTTACCTGTGTCTCACCATTGTATAATAGGTTATATGTGTGGAGGATAGCTAATTTGCCTCTTTAGTCCACACATCTTCAGAATGAGAGATACTTTATCTGAGGAACCAAACCTGAGGAGGCTCATCTCACCCTGGATGTGATTTAGGTGATAAGATCCAGGAATTTGAACATATGCTATAATGGGAGAAGACCCTGGGGGCCATAGGGAGGAATGAACACATTTGGCAGGGAGGAAAAAATGTAAATAATTTGTGGATAGTGGGCAGACTATGGCTGATTGATTACAGATGGTGTCAATATTTTTTTAAAATATTTCTTTCATTGAATTGTGGGATCCACATTTCTTCTCCTTCAGTCTAGGTGAGCTTAGCAATTGCTTTGACTAAGAGTGTGTAAGGTGGAGATGGTGATGCTGTGCCTTATGGGAGTGGCAGTCTCCACTTCATGTCTTCTGAGACATATCCATGCTTTAGGATCTATAAACTGCCATGTGAGAAGTCCAACTACTTTGAGACTGCTGGGTTAGAGAGGCCTTCTCTAGTTGCTCAGGTCAACAATCACAGCTGAACCCACCTTCCTGGACATCCCTGTCAAGGCATCAACATTTGAGTTAAGCCATTTTGGATACTCCAAACCAGACCACCTGCAGCTAAACAAAACCAAGTGACCTATGTTAATGCTACAGAGAGCAAAAAAATTGCCCAGTTGAGCAATGCCTTATTTCTTGACCCACAAAATTATCAAATATACTAAATGGAAATTGTTTAAAGCAACTAAGGTTTGGGAATAATTTGTTACACAACAATAAATACTTCAAATATTTTTTTTAAATATTAGATCATAAAATATTATTTAAAACTACTTTTTGCATCTATAATATATTATGAATAACTTCATGTAAATAGAAATTCATCTAAATATAACATAATAGCTGAATAAATATGACGGTATTTATCCAAACTCTTCACTGAAATTTAGGTGTTTTGAATTATTTCTCTGCCAATAATCTGAGTCAGGCAACCAACATCCCATTCAGATGGGCTATTGCAGAAGTGCCTAAGATTCTCTCTACATTAATGCTAAACTTAGTCTGTTCTCCATTCTAAAACCAGAATGATTTTTCTGAAAACAGTCATCTGACCACTGGATTGTAAATTTCCTAAGGGCAGAAACCATGAATATTTAATTTATAGTGCCTGACATAAAGTAGATCCCCAATAAAACATTTCCTGCAAAAATAAATTAGTCGGCCATGTTTCCACTTGAAGAACTTCAGTGGCTCTCCATTACGTTTAAAGTACAAACTATCTTACCCCATTCTGTATCATCTTGCCTCAGCTTATAAGCACACTGTGCTTCTGTCTACTGTGAGGGTTTTTTTGCATTTGTTTTTTCTTTCCTAGGTCCTTGTAGATTTAATTTTTATTGATGAGCTTACTCTTTTTCCTCTTCATCCTTCCTCCTCTTACCACGTTAACACTCACTCATCTTTCAGGACTCAGCTTCTATGCTACCTTCTCTGGGAATTCTCTTGTTTACTTTACTTGGTTAGATATCTAGGAACCAAGGTCTCATTGCACCTATATGAACTGTAGTAATTACTTTTACTCTCAGCTAAACTATAAGGTCGATGATGGCACATATTCTCAGAATAATGAAGTCCACTCACATGGATTAGATCACATGACTGGACCATATTGCTTATTTAAGAAATAAACATTAACTGTATTTTGACGCATGCTGGTATATCTTATTTCTCAATTATTAACATATTTTTTTCTAGTATCATGGAGTATGATCCTTTTAATGTGCTCTTGAATTCAGTTTGCTAGTATTTTACTTAGAATTTTTACATCTATATTCATCAGGGATATTGTCCTATAATTTTTTTTCTAGTGGTGTCCTTGTCTAGCTTTGGTATCAGGGTAATGCTGGTCTTGGGAAATGAGTCTGGAAGTGTTCCTTCCTCTTCTCTTATTGGAATTGCTTGAGAAAGATTGGTATTAATTCTTCTTTAAATGTTTGATAAAATTCACCTGTAAAGCCATCTGGTCCTGGGCTTTTATAGGTGATTATATTTTTGATTACTGATTTAATCTTCTTACTCACTGTTGGTCTATTCAGATTTTTATTTCTTCATGATTCAGTCTTAGCAGGTTGTATGTTTCTCAGAATTTATCTTTTCTTCTAGGTTGTCCAATTTGTTGGCATGCAATTGTTAATAGTAATCTCTTATGTTCCTTTATATCCCATTGTATCAGTTGTAATGTCTATTCTTTAATTTATAATTTTATTTATTTGAGTCACAAATAAATATGACTTTCCCTTTTTTTCTTAGCTTGGCTAAAGTTTTTTTTTTTAATTTTATTTTTTTATACAGCAGGTTCTTATTAGTTATCTATTTTATACACATCAGTGTATACATGTCAGTCCAATCTCCCAATTCATCCCACCCCCACCCCCACCTTCCACTTTCTCCCCTTAGTGTCCATACATTTGTTCTGTACATCTGTGTCTCTATTTCTGTAGCCTGGCTAAAATTTTATCAGTTTTGTTTATCTTCAAGAAACAAACTCTTATATTTGTTCATCATTTCTATTCTTTCATGTTTCTATTTCAATTATTTCTGCTCTAATCCTTATTATTGTCTTCCCTTTGCTAACTTTGGCTGGTTTATTATTCTTTTTCTACCTCCTTGAGCTGTAAGGTAAGGTTGTTTATTTGGAATCTTTCTTGGTTTCTTAATGTAGGTATTTATCACTGTAAATTTAAATGGGAGAAAATATTGCAAAGTATATAACTGATGAGGGGTTAATATTCAAAATATATAAGAAACACAACTCAGTAGGGAAAAAAACACATAACATGATTACAAAATGGGCAATAAACCTGAATAGATGTTTTTCCAAAGAAGATATACACATGTCCAGTAGGTACATGAAAAGGTATTCAGCATGATTGTCAGGGAAATGCAAATCAAAACCACAATGAGATGTCTATTATCAAAAAGATACCATATAAAAGTTGGTGAGAATGTGGAGAAAAGGGAACTCTTATACACACTGTTGGTGAGAATATAAATTGGCTGTAGTCATTATGGAAAACAGTATCAAAGTTCCTAAATAATTAAAAATAGAACTACCATATGATTCAGCAATCCCACTACCAGAGGAAACAAAATCAGTATCTCCAAGAGATATCTACACCCCCATGTTTATTGCAGCATTGTTTCCAGTGGCCAAGATATGGAAACAACCGAAGTGTCTGTCAGTGGATGAATGGATAAAAAAATGTGGTATGTGTAGACAATGGAATATTATTTAGCCATATAAAAAAGAAAATCCTGCCATTTGTGAGGCCATGGATGAACCTGGAGGGCATTATGCTAAGTGAAATAAGCCAGACAAAGACAGCTACTGTATGGTATCCCTTTTCTGTTAAAAAATAAAAAACAAAAAATACCAAACTTTTCTTAGAAAAACAGAGTAGAATGGTGGTTGTCAGAGGCTGAGGGATGGGGGAAATGGGGAGGTATTGATCAAAGGGTACAGACTTTTGTTTCTAAGATGAATAAGTTCTGAGAATCTAATGTACAGCATAGTAACTATACCTAGTAATATGATATTATATACTTAAAATTTGCTGAAATAAATTTTAAGCATTCTGATGCCCCCCCTTCCAAAAAAATTAGCTATGTGACGTGATGGATGTGTTAATTAACTAGATCTTGATAATTATTTCATTATGTATATGTATATTAAATCATCAAGTTGTACATTTTAAATACATATAATTTTGTCAATTATTTTTCAATAAAGCTAGAAAAAAATAAAACACAGATTGCAAGGACCCCTCCCCCATTTTCAAACTTTTGAGTTAATTAGTTTTTACTTTAATGATTAAGTATAAAAGCTATATCTTTAATATTTCTGCACATACTTAGATGTATTATGAGAACAATAATCTAGTTATTCCACTCCACTATTTAGCTATGTAACCTAATACAACTTGTTCATTCTCTACTTTTCAATAATTATGAACATAATAACATTACTTACAATTTTTTCTAAGACTTTAGATTTTTATCTTAGTACCATGGAGTGTTCCCAATCAAGCCATAATAGTGAGTTTTAAGGCTTCTGGTAATCAGTTGAGTCTATATTCAAACAAGAAAAATATGAGATATTTTAACTCTCCTAAGCTCATTTAATGTAAAATATTATAAAAGTTCTTTGACACAATCATGGAATTGTATTTTCAGTTTTCTCTGTGCACATTTTTATACTTTACTGAGGAAAACCAGAAAAGTGTCCTAACAGAGAGACAGAAAGGGAGAGGGAAACCAAGAAGAATAAGCAGTTGTAAACTCAAATTTGAGTCTTTCAAAAGGGGGCTACACTGCTATATTAACTTTGATTCAAATACCTGGAAAGATTCTTTCTTTTTTTAAATTTATTTTATTTTTATTTTTGGCTGTGTTGGGTCTTCGTTTCTTTGTGAGGGATTTCTCTAGTTTCTGCAAGTGGGGGCCACTCTTCATCGCGATGCGCGGGCCTCTCACTATCACAGCCTCTCTTGTTGAGGAGCACAGGCTCCAGACGCGCAGGCTCAGTAGTTGTGGCTCACGGGCCTAGTAGCTCTGTGGCATGTGGGATCTTCCCAGACCAGGGCTCGAACCCGTGTCCCCTGCATTGGCAGGCAGATTCTCAACCACTGCGCCACCAGGGAAGACCTGGAAAGATTCTGGTAAGTCAGCTGCATGCAACATTGACTTTACTCAATTTTTAAAGAGGCTACAAACAATACATATGGTGGTCTAGAGGCATCATACCAGTAACTCCGTATCCTTCTGTAGGTTAATTACTGCTGTCAGATGAACTGATCAGATTTATTCCAATTTTAAATAGTTACCTTCAGGAAGGCAGAAGTCTGCAGATGTAAGCATTTGTGCCTTCACTTTGGAATGTATATAGTCAATCCTAGGCATCCAAGGGGGATTGGTTCCAGGACCCCCTGTGAATACCAAGATCGTTGGATGCCCAAGTCTCTCATATAAAATGGGATAGTATTTTCATATAACCTGCACCCATCCTTCCATTTACTTTAAATCATCTGTAGATTACTTATAATACCTAATACAATGTAAATACAATGTTGTGAATACAATGTAAAAGCTGTGTAAGTAGTTGCCAGCATGAGGCAAATTCAAGGTTTGCTTTTTGGAACTTTGTGGAATTTTTCTCCCAAATATTTTTGATCTATATTTGGTTGAATCCATGGATTTGGAACCCACAGATACAGAGGGCTGACTGTATATTAATAAGTAAAAAACTCTGAACTGTAGAAAAAATGCATTTAACCAATTATTTTGAGTGCTGCTCTAAGAATCCTTGTCACTTTGATGACGTCTGGTTTTCATTTTTCTTCACAAACTCATAATGCTGTTGGTAGGTCCACTCATCAGCTTTCTTAAGGAGATTCAATTCTGCTTTGTACACTGTACTTGCTGGTATTTGAGTTTCATGTCAGAATTAACGAGCAAATCTCTACCTTTCCCGAAATATTAGAATTGAATGACTAAATTAATTTAAAGAGAAATAAAGAAGTTAAGATCAGATAGTCATTAATCTAGAAAGAGAAAGGTAGTGATCATTAAACAATTACAATTATATCATCCTTGGAAAGAAGCTTAAAAGACAGCCACCCATCTGGTGTTTGACTCTTTTATCTCAGTCCTATGAAATGAGTGCCCACTCTCTGCTCTTCCATTACAGGGAACTCTCCATTCATTGTGTAATAATTTAATTTAAAAAATGTTTATAGCTCTGAATCTTATATTTTCCGTCTTGAGCTAAAACCCTTCTGTATGTGGCTCTTATACACTTGCCAAAATTCTGACCCAAGGACTATGCTACTACTCTCCTCTGGCCCTCTAAGATATTATGGCATAATGGAAGAGACAGATGAATATATACCAACAATGTCTATTTTATGTGAGAAGGGAGAGATATGCAGAGTACTATGTGGGATTTCTCTTCCCTGGAGACCCCTTCCTCATTGCTTTTCACACACTGGTAGATGACATCATTCATCTGCCTACATGTTGAATGAATGTTTTTCAGTAGGCTTTTACAGCTGCCCTTGAACTTGAGATTTGCCCTTCATCATTGAGCTTTTATAGAATCAATAAATAGCATCTATCTCTACTGATTCAGAAGCACATGAGAGTCAGCCAGATGGCCATCAATATGTCAACTTCATTGTTAATAAAGCTTACTTCTAGGATTGAAGAAGTACATGGTTTAAAGTATGTAGCTAACAGTCTTATTGTCAGTTTAGGTCTTATGATGGGCCACCTAAAACAAAAGTTTGGGTCTGGGATTTCTCCATCACATTAATCCAGCAGATGGAAAGAGAAACAAAGACAGTAAATCTCTAAATGCTTAAAAACAGGAATATGGTTAGTTCATAATTGAGAACTGTCAGAAGAAAGAGTGAAGGAGGGCTAGGGCAAGAGTCCAAATATGTTACTTCCCGAAAACATAAATAAGTGAAATGCTGGCTGTCCCCCAGCGTCCACAGGGAACAATAATTGACATTTGATTTTAATATGAATTTCATTATTCTTGTGGATGTTTGTCAACAGTACTTTTATTTAAAACTTTGGAAGTTAGTTATGATCACTTATGAAAAAGAAACTTCCTATGCATTAATGCTGTAATAAGAGTATGTGGTGAGTACAAAGTGTGTCAAGAAGATTCAGCCGCTGTCTGTTGATTGTCATCTGAGTACATCCAGACACCATGCATATTGCTTTCACATTTATTTTAACTATCATAGTTCGGAGATGTAGGTATGGTTGAACAACTATTTCGGATAAGAGGTAACTATATTTTCTAAGGTCACGCAGATATTAAAAACAGGATTTAAACAGATGACATTGGGCATGATTTCTCATATTCACTCCTCTCTTTTCCCGTTCTCTTTATAAAAGGTCTAATAGCTAATATCTTGCTGTCTCCAAGGACTGAAATAATTGTTCCTATTTATATTTTTGTGCAGATTTTAACTATTGATAAGTAAAAGGGCCGAGTCTAACTGAATATCCAAATCCACTCCTAAAATTATTTCTGAAATACTTCCAAGACAGCTTTTTGTCCTTTCTACTCCTGTAATTTAATGGTCTAAAATACATAAAACAAGGTCACCCACATACTTGAGTTAGGGTAAATAATTCTGTAATTTTAAATGGTGAGATCAGATTTAGACACTTCCAAAAATTCCTTGCAATAGTGCTTTAGACTGAATCCTAAAGTCCTCCTTTGGAATGTATTTAAGATGAAGTTCTCATATAAACCTTTATAATTCAAATGAAAAGATGCTGTAGACATTTTACAAATTCAATCCAGTACAATCCCTTTAAAACATTTTGCTGCCTTTAAAGAAAATCAGTCTTTCTGTCAGGCTTTGGCAGTTTAGCTATAGTCTGCTGAGATGGCAGTATTCACCATTCTGCATCCTGCTCAGCAGCAGGCATTACGCTTTGGCTGTGACCATGCAATCCCATTTTAAACTCTTGTCTCTAGATGTGTCAGTTATGACTTGGCAGCAGGCTGGAACAAACATTTAAATCTTTAGAGCTGTAGAT
Organism: Orcinus orca; assembly: GCF_937001465.1. Classification (NCBI taxonomy): domain Eukaryota; kingdom Metazoa; phylum Chordata; class Mammalia; order Artiodactyla; family Delphinidae; genus Orcinus; species Orcinus orca. The sequence continues at coordinate 71,235,444 of NC_064565.1, forward strand.
TTAATTAAAGTACTCTAAAATGAAATGGAACCCTGGATTTCATGGTTTGTAAATATACATTTAGAGATAAATAATCGCAAGCATCCAAATTGTTGGTAGGTTTCCTATCCTGTTCTAAATTTAAATATATTTTTATATTGTAAAAATTATCAGAAGTTTATATGGGCTTTAAAACTCTAAGTCTGGGCTCTTAAATGGCTGACAACTTTCTTTAGTAAGGTTATTCAGCAGAGTACAAAATGCAGAGCTCAGTAGAACTAATTCACAGCTCTCTCTCCCACCTAGATACAGAGTTACAGCTCAGTCCTTTGCTGCAGCCTGTCTCAGCTTTGACCTTTGACACTGTTCAGTCTGTTAGAAATCAGTCTTACGAGAAGGGAGTAAAAATTTGCTGTTAGCAGTTTAAGGAGCCAGGTGCTCTATGACTTCATGCCTTCAGGAACTTGCCTTTCTAAAGGTGCTGCAGACTTAGTAGGAGTTCACAAAAGACCCTTTTGGGGACATTCTATAAAAATGTGTTGGAAAAGGTTCTTCTGTGCTGTCAGCTTTTGGTAAAAGTGGTTACTCTTGCAGAATTTTGGAAATGTGGAATGTCAAATAGGGACAGACTTTAGAGAGCACTCATCTACATTTGAGGAAGCAAGAGGAACATCAGCCTACCACATTGTGACAAAATTGCTTTAAGAGCCAACCGTCTAATCCCTAGTCCAATTCCTCACCAACTCGTAGCACACTGCATCTGAGAAGAACCACTGTTATTTTAAAAACAACTTTGTTGTTTGTTTCAGCTGACTGGGGACAGCAACATTTCTGTGTCTGTGTGACTCATGATTTCAGAGTTTTTACAAAATTTTTTGAATACTGCTGAAGGTAATTTTTCAATGTTCACATTTCAGCATATAAATAAAGCATGCCACAGTGGAAAAGACTGGGATTTACTGGTAGAAGTGCCTAGATAATAGCAAAGTGGTTAAGAATATGGACTGTAGAAACAGATTCCCAAGGGTTGAACGCTTAGTTTGCTATTTATCTGGATTGGGACCTCGGGCACATCAATTTACTGTGCTTCTGTTTCCTCTATTTGAAACAGGAAAAGTATTAGCAGCTACCTCAGATGATTGTTTGAGGATTAAACTAATATATGTTAAGTGCTTAGAATAGTACCTGATACATGGTAAGTTTATCTAAGGGTTAGCTGCTATTGTTATTATTAATTGGACAAACCTAGATATGTTACTTAATATTTCTGAGACTGAATTATTTGACCTGTAAACTGTGGGTGTTATCTTTTAAAGTTTTTATTAACCTTTAAATTATATATAATATAAATGATTTATTGGTATAGCCACTATCGAGAACAGTATGGAGGTTCCTTAAAAAACTAAAAATAGAGCTACCATATGATCCAGCTATCTCACTCCTGGGCATATACCTAGGGAAAACCATAATTCGAAAAATACATGCACCTCAATGTTCATTGCACCACTATTTACAATAGCCAGGACATGGAAGCAACCTAAATGTCCATCAACAGAGGAATGGATAAAGAAGATATGGTACATATATACAATGGAATATTACTCAGCCATGAAAAAGAACAAAATAATGCCATTTGCAGCAACATGGATGGACCTAGAGATTGTCATACTGAGTGAAGCAAGTCAGACACGGAAAGACAAATATCATATGATATCGCTTATATGTAGATCTTAAAACAAAAAAAGGGTACAAATAAGGGAACTTATTTACAAAACAGAAGTAGAGTCACAGATGTGGAAAACAAACTTATGGTTACCAGGGGATTGGGAGAGGGAAGAGATAAACTGGGAGATTGGGATTGACATATACACACTACTATATATAAAATAGATAACTAATAAGAACCTGTTGTATAGCAGAGGGAACTCTACTTAATACTCTGTAATGGCCTATATGGGAAAAGAATCTAAAAAAGAAAAAAGAGTGGATATAAATATGTATATGTATAACTGATTCACTTTGCTCTGAATTCACCTGAAACTAACACAACATTGTAAATCAACTATACTCCAATAAAATTTTTTTTAAAAAGTAACTACACATAAATAAATAAATAAATAAATAAATAAATAATATTTCAAAGCTATACAGTAGGAGTCTAGTACCTCACCTCTTACTCATATATACAGTTTCCATCACGCACTCTCATGGTTAATGATTTTTACTAGTTTTATATATATCCTTCTAAAGTTGTTTTATGCAAATATAAATACAAATAAATACATAGTTTTATTTTCTCCCTTTCCTTCACACACATAGCATATAACACAAACTTTTCTTCATCTTTCTTTTTTCACTTACTGTATCTTGGAGACTTTAACATTTCTGTAATATAGAAGGCCTTTTTCTTTTATAAATTTATATCTGCATAGTAGCCCATTGCAGGGATGTACTGTTATGTTATTAGCCAGTGCCCTATTGGTGATCTTTTGAGTTGTTTCCAATCTTTTGCTATTAGAATCAGTGCCACGGTGAGTACTTTTATACATAGGTCATTTTGCACTCATGAAAGGCCATCTTTGGGATAAATTCCTAGAAGTGAAATTAATGGACAAAGGGTATATGCTTTATTTATATTGTCAAATCACCCTCTAGGAGAATCATACAAATTTATATTAAACATTAAGTATTGTGCAACTTTTGAATTTTTCCAGACTGAATGTGTGAAAGAAAATGCTACCTCTGTGTATTTTTATTTGTATTTCTCTTAGGAGAGTGAATAAGCATTTTACCATTGTTTAAGGGTAATCTGTATGGTCTCTTCTGTGAACTTCCTTACATTAGAATGTTGATCTTGATTTCTAGGAACTATAATATTTTAGGGACATGAACTCTTTATCAGTAATATGATTGGCAACTATTTTTCCCAACTCAGTAATTATCTTATGATTGTGATTTTGCCCATTCAGACATTTTAAAATGCTTTTATGTAGTTAAATTTATTAATTTTCTTTTATGTCGAGTTTGAGTCATTTTTAGAAAGGCCTTCCCTAGTCTAAGGTTATATGGGAATTCTTCCATTTGTTCTTTAAATATTTTTATGATTTACTTTTGTTCATTTAGTTTTTTGATCAAAAATAATTCTTATCTGTACTCATTGCCCCCAGCATATTGAAATTTATTTACATTATCTCAAAATTTCTCAAATAGTAATATTAGCTCTTATTAGAGTATTGGCATATAGATGCTAAATCTTGTTGAAATGAATTGTATTAATTATTTCCCTTTATAAAATATTCTTCATTCTTCAACACTGGGGTCAAATAAGAGCACTTCTTTAAAGGCTAAGCTTATATCCTTCATGTATACTCTGCACAATTCCAGGGGTGCATTGTCATTGTGAATGTGTAGAACATAATCCACATGGCCATGAGTGCCAACTTGCCCTCACTTTTCCAGCCTCCAGTAGAGTACACATTACCATCCACTTGCCTTACCACAATGTCATGATCTCCTTGAAGGCAGATACTTTGACAATCTCATCTTTCATGCCCAGAATAAAACAGTATGCTTACATACAGTATATATGTTATAAATTATATTTTCACTGCCATAAAAATACTCTGTGCTCTGCCTCTTCATCTCTCTCCCCCCCTTACCCCTGGCAACCACTGATCTTTTTATTGTCTCCATAGTTTTGTCTTTTCCAGAATGTCATATCATTGGAATCATATAGCATGTAGCCTTTTCAAGTTGATTTCTTTGATTTAGTAGTATTCATTTAAGCTTCCTCCATGGCTCATTTTATCTGAATAATATTCCATTGTCTATATGTACCACAGTTTATTTATCCATTCACCTACTGAAGGGCATCTGGGTTCCATCCAATTTTTGGCAATTATGAATAAGTCACTATAAATATTTGTGTGTACATTTTTGTGTGAACATAAATTTTCAGCTCCTTTGTGTAAATGTCAAACAGCACAATTGCTGGATCATATGGTAAGAGTATATTTAGTTTTAGAGAAAACCTAATACATTTTTGAAAGTAGAGGTAAACCGTATTTGGTTCATCTATGTTTCCTCTGACTTAAATAAACTATTACATATATATTTCATCATTTAAATTAAATGTTTATTTAATGCTTCTTTGCCAGAAATAAGTGTTTTACTCATACATTATTCCTACAGGCAAGGGTTTTTCATGAAATTTAAACATTTTTAGTATCTTCAAAATGACTGTTGTATTCAGAAAGGCATTCCATGGTTTTGGAGGAAAACTTCTATTTATATTTGTTTTCAAAATAAAAAACATTATCAAGTGCATACTATATTATAGGCACTGTATAAAATTTTGGCACACATACTCTTATTTAATTCCTTACAATGATACTGTCATCATCCCTATTTCATAAACAAGTGAATTGCCATGTTTAATGTTTCAAATTATAAATTATAAAGACTTTTTCCTAAAGCTACACATGTGTATTGATGGAGCCAGACTTTGAACCCAAATAGTCCAAATGCAGAGCCTGAAGCTACATTACCTCTCTCCTGACCTTGTGAGGGCTCATTATTCTAAGGCAATTACTGACCAGGAACACATAGAAATCAAGAAGAAAGAAAAAGAGAGAGGTCCCCAGCATTGCTTGATTCCTGAAACACTGGCATTTGGGGAAAAACTACTGTTGTTCAGATGACAGTGGAACTCAATACTTTTCATTATCTGAAAATCACTGAAGAATGGCCTGGTGGTATGTTGAAACCAATGTTCAGTACACAATCAATTAGATTTCTAGATTTTAGGCCTCCCCATAATGGTCAGGGAAACATGTTGTTGTTGTTGTTATAGAGCTGCAGGGATCCAGGAACATACACTCTGTCACTGAGACTGCCTCTGAGTAATAAAGACAAATTTTAATTACATTCGCTCCAACCACCAAAGTTAGATTTTCCACTGCCCTTCTGCCTATAGTACAGTTTAAACACACATCTCCCTTCTGCCCTGATAGGTAAGTGTGTGTGTGTGTGTGTGTGTGTGTGTGTGTGTAATCAACCTGTTGAAGTTCCTTTAGTAATTTTAAGAACATTTTTTAAATAGTTTATCTGTAAATATCCTTAAGATTTTTTTTTTCTTGCAGACATAATATTCTGAATCGCATGCTGAATAAACACTAGACTGAAGTATAGGAAGCTGGAATTTTCAGGCTTGGTCTAACTTTAACAAGAGTTGACACTTGGGCTTCCCTGGTGGCTCAGTGGTTAAGAATCAACCTGTCAATGCAGGGGACACGGGTTTGAGCACTGGTTTGGGAAGATCCCACGTGCCGCGGAGCAACTAAGCCCGTGCGCCACAACTACTGAAGCCCGAGTGCCTAGAGCCCGTGAGCCACAACAAGCGAGGTCACCTCAATGAGAAGCCTAAACACTGCAACAAAGAGTAGCCCCTGCTTGCCGCAATTAGAGAAAGCCTGTGCATAGCAACGAAGACCCAACACAGGGAAAAATAAATAAAATTAAAAAAAGAGTTAACACTTATTTTCCTTGCCCATAAAAATTAATGACACAGATGATAAATCCCCCAAATTCTGTCATATTAAATCAGTGATACGTGATATAGTACAAGGAGGAGAGAGACCAAAAACATAACAATAGTGATAACACATTAATTTAATTGAAACTTTGTTGGAAAAATAAAAACTTTTTTTAACGCATGTGGTATAATTGCTGAAACCTAAAACAGATAATTCTGTTCTGAAATTTTGCATGCTTTAGCTTAGTGTTTTGACTTTTCATGAAGTTCAGCATTTCATTAATTGATTATATATTTTTAAATTATATATTGTTACATTTAAACATATGAGAAAGTAAATTTAACTTGGGCTAGGAAAGTAAAAGTCCACCCAGCTATTCATTGCAATAACAGACACAGAGTTAACAGATTTAACAGGAAACAATATTTCTTCCAAGTATACACTGCAGCTAGCAAGTGTCAGAATGACCCCCTTATTTGATTTCTTACTGCTTTTTTACTCATAGATAAATCTTGTTCTCTGAAATCATAGACAATGAGTAAGTTTCCCGTTTGAAATCACATCAGGAATTAATTACACCATTCTTGCCTGGAGTAGCAAAGTCACTTTGACATAGAGAAAAGAAGCTCAATAACAGGGTTTTTGTACATGACATTCTAGGTTTATCTTGGCTTTATGGTTTCCAGGAAAAGAGGATTTGGAATCCACTTTGCAGGCCATAAGCCTTCACACAGCCTTGCTTTATGCCTGTTAAAATTCTGCTTTCTTTAAATTTCTCTGAAACTCCACCTTTCCCTTCAATCTTATAAAATTCTATCTTTTCCTTTGTTTGAGTTCTGTTGGTATGTAGTCTCCCCCATTGCAATGGGTCAATAAACCAAGTTTGTCCCTTGTGGTTATAGATCAGGTTGGACAAGTGGTTCAAGATATCTGAAGTAAGATGCATCTAATACATCAAGGAAATGAGTGATACAACTGGTAGGGATGAGGGGTTCCGGTTGGATGAAAAATGCTTATGGGGTTAATTCACAAAATACGTGGCATGCTCTCCTTTTCTCTTCTAGGGGTAGGCAGCAAACTTGGCTCTAAGCTTGTAAGCAACAAAGAGAAACATGATCCCTTTCAAAGCTATAGTTAAAAACAAGCCACTTGCCTAGAAAAAGTCAAACTTCCTGCCACTGGGTTGCAGGAAATGCGTCCTCACAAAGAAGCACTGTGATGAAGCAAACTACATTCTCAACTGTATTTCTAAATTGAGTAGAGGCTAGAAACATGTTCCACAAAGCAACACGTGCTATTAAAATTTCTCAGGACTAAAGAACCTTTCCTATCTTTTCCTACATGGATAACATCACTACTCTTGTTTTGTCTGAATTGTATGAGTCCCAAGGTCTGCCCACTATTCCACTTCCCATAATTTCCCTTGGAGTCCTGGCAATGTTAATGTTGGAGGAATAAAAATATAACCTCAACCAGCCTTTGCAAAGTTTCCCATTATATTCATAAAATCATCTACACAGTTACAAGGGACCAACTTATTTCCTGTTAAGAATGTGGAGAAATAAAAGAGAGCAAACTGTATGCTGAAGTGTACGTTGACTTTCCCATACCTTTAAAAAGGCATATGAGGCCAAATAAAGTTATAACTCTCAAAAGACAACATGCTTATAATTTGTTTGATTCCATGCTTGAGATCCCTAAGAGATTATTTTTATTTAAATCCCAGTGAAGAAAAAAAATCATATAATGCAAAGAATAAACTGAAAGTGAGCAGTATAACTTTAGAACATAGTTCATTGTAGGGCTTAGAAATTTTTTTTAATTAATATGAGTAATTTAAATTCTCTAATGAAATTTCTGATCATTTTATCCAGTCAGAAAGAAAACAAATCTGTAAACCTATTAAAAATATTGTTTCTTTATCTCACTTGAGTTCCATTAACTGTTCAGAAATTGACAAAATATTGAGGTAAATATTGGCGAATTTATCTTGCAGCAACATTTTTAAAACATTTGAGAGTTCTGAGCAATTTTTTTTTTTTTTTTTTTTTTTTTTTTGTGGTACGCGGACCTCTCACTGTGTGGCCTCTCCCGTTGCGGAGCACAGGCTCCGGACACGCAGGCTCAGCGGCCATGGCTCACGGGCCTAGTCGCTCCGTGGCATGTGGGATCTTCCCGGACCGGCGCACGGACCCGTGTCCCCTGCATCGGCAGGCGGACTCTCAACCACTGCGCCACCAGGGAAGCCCTGTGAGCAATTTTTGATACATAATTGTTTTCATTCTGCTAATGTTCTTATTCTCTGAAACTATTTGAAAACATTAGGAATCAGTCAAACCACTGTGCTTTGGTGTTAGGTACTGTGAGAGGTTGAAAAAAGGAAAAAAGATGTATAAGCTGCAAACCATGAGTCCCTGTCACGGAGGAGCTTGAAACTTATTTGGGGAGACATTTATTTATTATTTATTATTAAATGTAAGCACACATGCACTTAATGAGTACTTACTATAGGCATACAGTGTCCTAGATGTTTAGTGACCCAATGGTGAATGTTTCAGTTAGGGTCCTGGAAGAATAAGATGAAACACTCTAAGTAATATAAGAGCTATTTACAAAACTAGGGGTAAGTTTTAGCAAAGTCATCAAAGGATGGTTCATTACAAGGACTGGCATCAAAGAGGAGTTATCTCGACCCCCTAGCAAGGGCACTGTGGGTGGAGGTAGTTTGGAAGAAATGAGAAACTAAATAACATCTGACTAGCAAAGAGAAAGTAGGTGCATCATGTGAGTGTGTCAGAGAGGTAAGTGGAATTATGGCATTTTTTCCTGTAGGGCATGTATGTGATGTTCATGTTTGTGTTTTTTGGTGAGGAGAGACATTTGTATGACTAAAGTAGTTCTAAATTCTGATGTTATGTTAATGCTGCAGAAGGAGAAAATGAATTAATCCAAAAGATATTTAAGAACATGAAGTGGGAATCATGGATAGAATATAATAGGAACTGCATAAGAAGGAAGTGCTAAAAATGTATCTTAGTTTTGTTTTTGTTTTTTTGCAGAATTAGAGATTTGCACTGCTATTCACTGGAATAAATAATAGTAGAAGTATACTTGGTTATGTAGGATAGATCAGTAATTTAGTCTTTAAGATACTTTTTCTGATTCCCAGCCCAACTTCTTTCATAACGTTCTCTCATCCAAAATCATGGATTGGTTCTCTATTAGAGCTTGAAATTTTGTGTGTCTACCCCTAAAAAACAAGTAGGTATAATCCCTAATCTTTGGAGGGTTTACAGTTTAGCACAAATGAAGATAATGCAAGTAAATGCTTGTTCTGGCTTTGTAATCTTAAATAACTTCAACGAACAGTAAATAACGTAGCCAAATATTCACTTTGAGTTCTATAGTCACAACCTTAAAGATAAATAAAAAATCAGTTTTAGAAATTATTTCAAATACATAGATTCAATTTAAGGTTCTCTATTTAGTTATACTTTTTTTTAAAAAATGAAACATTATTTGTGAGAACTCACAAAGGACAGAGACTCTTTGTTTCAATTTAAGGGGCTTGAATCAGTAATTTAATTATTTTAGTTCCCATTCTTTGCTTGTCTTTACTAAGGCCCAGACTTCATATTGCTTTCATAGAATTCATTTCTCTGTGTGTTATGTTTATATTTTTATGGTTTGTGTAATTCTAATTAAAAAATTATTTAGCTGTAATTGTGGAATACATCTAAATTAATTTAGAATTATAATGTGCACAGTGTTCCCATACCATTAATTCACTTGGGACCAAGGGATATTAGAAGTACTGATGCTTTCCTGATAAACAGGCATTATTCTCTAGATACTTGAAATAACCAGGTTCCCCAGAACCCTTTTTTGCACCTAGACTATAGATAGGGTTTATTATTTAAATGCAGAAACTGTGACTTGAAAAAGCAGAAGGGACATTTTAGGGCTGCTAAATTTCAAATCATCCTCAACCTCAGCTGCTAAAGATCTGCCTGAGTTTCAGAGGGAAGAGTATATACAGGTTATACTTCTTTACACAGATTAAAAATGTTTAGGAGCTTTAGGAAAAGGTCCTTCCTAAATTGTCTTTACCTTACACAGAGATAAGTGCTTATATTACTTGGTATTGATTAAATGTTTGTTTAAATGGCTGAGGAAGAAAAGGCAGAAACAGATTTTGTGTGGTGATGATAAAGCCTCTAAATTTTTTACCATGAGAAAAGGAACCAGTAATTTTTAGGAAAATTATCACTAGAGTTTAGTACTCTCTCTCACATACACACACCCCAAGGACGTTTATTTACCCCTTACTTGTATAAGCTCTGAGGAATCTATGGAGACTCATTACATTATAAAGATATAAAAGTACTCTTTCCTAATGTATTTGCACAGTTGTTAAAAGCACTGTTGAGTAAAACAGTGTGTGAGCACTTCATTGACATTTTAAAGAGGGTAAACCTTGGAATAGAGCTATTTATTATAGTAAACAACATTTTTTACATAGGATTTTCTATTTTTCTCATAGTGTCTTTCTCATTTTATTGTAAACACCACTTTTTTGGTAAACAACAATTTTTAAGGAAATGTTTAGGGCATCTTGGCTATACTGATATTCATAACATAAATTTAAATAATTACACTTAAAATGCTCAAATATTAAATTTATTATAATTAAAGATGTTCTTTAAACTGGAAGTTTTCTGATTAATACATGCATATTTATATACTAAATAATATGCTATTTTCAGATTTAATAAAATTATACTTTGATCTCAGCCTATGGGAAAAAATGGAGGAACAAAAATTCAAGATTTGGGTTATATTTAAAATGACAAGACTCTGCTTCAGTGAAATACAGTGCTCTTTGAAAAAATCAATAGACTTTCACAGCTTGAAAAAGCGAATCTTTTTGCAAGTAACTATGTCTTATAAATGGTTCTTTCAATTCAATAAGATGGACAACTAACTCAGCCATCTCAGTATTGTTAAAATTTTTTCTTGGTTCTGCTCTGAATTTGTACTTCACTTCTAACAGTGGGGCTCCTATTTGTTCCTTGTTTGTTATGCACCATTTTTTTTTACTTTAATTTTATTCTAATTTCCTGCCCTGTTTCTCCATGTAAAAATCTAATGAACTTACGGTGTTTGTTTTAGGTTTACTAGTAAGTCTACACATGGTGTGGTTAGACAGAGTGTAATTCTGAAGTGAGTTTTTATAACATCTGAAGGGATAAATCTTCCTCCATTCCTCCAATTTCTGAGTCACAGGAAATAAGTCCTGTTGCAGAAATGAGTAGCTAATAGTGCTGAGAAGTGGAGTAGAAGTATTTGATGGAATTGAATGAGTAGAAGTGTTGAACAGCAAGATCTGGCTGGAGTGGGAAAAGCATATGTTTCAGCCTAGTGCAGATAATCACAGGTAAAGTGGTCTTTTTTTCAGAGAAGACAGGATTGGATATATGTGTCTGACAGAAAATGATTATAGAGCTAATATTGTATCTTGGTTGAAAAGGAGTCTAGTCTTATTTGTGACATTTTTTCACAGGTTATGAAGCTGGCAATATAGGTATGATTTGAAAGCTGTCCTATTTGGGGGACATTTAATGTTTTTCTATTTCTGGACATATATATTGGTTTATAGAATAGTATGTTACAAAGAGTTTGCACATGCTTATTCAACAAACTTTTTCTTGAAGCAAAAGAGTGTTTTGGATTTTCTTTCAAAAATTAGGTTGTGTTTTTTTTTTTTAAGTTGATTGAAACACTTTGAATAAAACATTTCTCTGTTAATAGCATTTAATAGCCGTAGGGTTTTTTCTTTTCTTTTCTTTTTTCTCTTTTGGCTAGTGAAGAACAAAGTCCAATTGCTTTTGTATATTTCTTAATTTTGTCCCACATTTTTAACTTTTCAAAAAACTTAAGCAAAAATATAGAGCTCTAATTAAGTAGTGTTATGAGATAATTGGGGGAAATAATCAGAGAGTATTTAAAAATATATCTCAAAATAAAAAATAAGCACAAATAGAATTTTTATGAAATAAACCACAGAAAGCACATGTGGCTTATTATTATCAAAAAGACTTATTGGGTGAGAGATTTTAAAAACATTTTTCATAACAGATGAGGCACATAAGATACCAGATTAATTAGTGGTGGTCTTAAAAATAGAATTACTCATTGGTTTACTCTTTGCGTAAACTACTAATACTTCCTAGAAGGGACTCAGCAAATTTTTATTGGCTGTATTGTACAAAAGTACTCTAGAATGTTAAAAGGAAAATCTTGTCTTTAAGATATAATTTCACAATATTTTTGACTTAATTTATATACCAAAGTTGGTAATATCAAACAGTAATTTTTCAGGCTGAAAATAATGTATAGTAAAAATAAAGCAACCTTCATCATGTCTGAAGTTATATGGCTTCATTATAATGTTGATTCAGAAAATGAGTTTTGAGAATTTAATGTTGCCTAAAAGACAAAATGTGAAAATCTTATAGGAGTGATTGCATAGACATTAAAGATATCTTAATGGAAAAAAAAAAAACTTTGTCAAAAAACAAAAACTGAGATTTTTTTGAGCTATAGTTCCTACTCTTGCTCTACAGGACATACCTACTTCACAAAACTCAAATACTTACTTGCCCCTTACCATAAACTCCAGTAGTCTTTCTCACTTGTTTTCCCACAGAAAAGAGAAAATAAAGTGTAGATGATATACCACAGTTTATGATAGCATTTGTTGGACAATAATGTCTAATAACCTCCACCCTGATGATAAAATTTGGTTGAAGAAAACAGAAGAGGTAGCCTAGGTTATATCTAAGGCTTTTAAACCCAGGATTCTGTACTAGGGTCAAAATAGAACAGATTTGAAAGACTAACCTGTGACATTTCTTTCTCACATAGCCAGTATGGTTTATTACTAAAGGTATGCATTTGATTCAAGACAATAAAACCGAACTTTGCCTTGACACCACTATAACTAAGCACATCATGGTCCATAGTAAGGAAAAAAAAAAGATTTCACATCCTTAGATAAACTAAAATATGTAACATCCTGTGTAGAGCTAGCCTCTAAATAAATGCAGACTTAAGCCCTTTCCTGTAAGTTGCTAACTTCTTAAGATAAACAACTTTATCTCTGACTTTTGCAACACTGACATCTACAGATATGTGACTATCCTTACAGATAAGAGATATGATAACTGAATGACAGTAATCATGGTTTTATTTTTTAAATATCTGTTTGTATACTTTCATCAGGGAGCCAGTTCTTCTGAACTCTGGACTCTCAAACCATTTGCAGATAAAAGTAAAATGTTTTCTTCTTAATGCTTTTATCTATGGGTTTTCTTCCAAAATAGAGGTCCCACCAAAATGTTCAGATAGATTTAACCACTGGTGCTGCGTAGACAAATATTGTCCTAGTGGTATAGCTCATGTGTCCCCACACCCAGGTCAGCCTTTTTTATATCCAGGGATAAATCTTTCTATTCAGAGATGGAAGTTTCTCTCTTGATGACTCTGTTACTGTTTCAGTTTCTGTTTCTGGAGTTTGGTTCTCAGTGAAGTCTGGCTTACTTTTGTACCTGGCTACCTATTTATGACTTCCGTTAGTGATAAAACTTTGGGAACCTAGTTTTAATTATAGGATCTGGTTAACAGGTCTTTGTCAGGTAACAAATGACAGAAACGGTGGGTTTATCTTTATATGTCATTTACATTAATCTTGGTCTTGATGATTGTATCACCTCTCTTTTGGAATGCCTGTATCTTTGCTACCAGGTTACAAGACATTACAGGACATAGATTAGTAGGACCATTAGGCTGTATCAATTTTGAGTTTGAAAAGTTTCCGGTGTCCATTTTTGTCTTCAGTATAGGGGATATTTTGTCTCTAATGTTTGATTGTTTGTGTACTATTAAAAACGTAAATCATTTAAAGGGAACAAGTACTGACACAGAAACAAAGCTTTGTGGCCATTGGAGTGAAGAGCAGCCACTGCAAGTGAGTCATGACGAATGCACTTTAGATACTCTTTGTGTTTCCCAGACCTTTCTATTACATGGTTGAAGCAACCAACAGGTGAGCTTTTGTTGAAAAAGTTAGTTGTGTGCTGTGCTTACCCACGGTTAAATTTGTAAAACCAAATCTGACAGTTTTTTGTATATCTATATATACGTAGATATTTTTTAAAAGACTTTTTTCTCTTCTTACAAAAGAATATTTTTATATTCTTTTTATAATTGTAGTTTTTTGTTTTGGTTTTGGGGTTTTTTTTGGGTCAGTGGCTGGCACATTCTCTCTCTTATTTTGGGACTTCTGGGTACTAGCTGGTCTTAAAAATTCTATGATTTTTGCATGCCATAGTCATATGTGTGTGGTGTAGAGATCAAAGCTCTGTGATTTATATGATACCTTTAGATAGCTTTAATAACAATTATATGAATGTATCTGACTGTGTGTTATAATTGCAGTATAGATAAAATATGAAGGATTATTGCTGACTGGTCCAGAGATTTTAGCTTAAGTGTAAGATAGTTTTTCTCTCTATTGAAAGAACTAGAGAAATCTATGAAAGTACATAAATGAGACAAATGAATATGTGAATAAAATATTTGCTAACAACAAAATGTGTTAATGATAAATGTCTAATAAACATTGCTTAACTTTAGTTAATTTATTAATCAACATTAATTATTAGTAAATAGATGTGTAGTAAACATTAAGCATTAAAGTTAAGCCCATATCTCAATCCACAGTCTGTTTGGACAAAAACTAGAGAAAACAATGGAGCAAGACCCACTGCATATAAAAATCTTTATCCCGGCATTTCCTGGTGTACTGCCTCTGTACCTACTATGATCCCTACCTAGGGCTCTCAACCCAATGGTAAATCACTTACATCCTGCAGAAAGCAGCCACCCCCAAATTCCCCTAACTCTCTGAGAATTTGATAAGAGACTTCTATTGTGTGTATAAAATGTTTTACGGGGCTTCCCTGGTGGCGCAGTGGTTGAGAGTCCGCCTGCCAATACAGGGGACACAGGTTTGTGCCCCGGTCCGGGAAGATCCCACATGCCGTGGGGCGGCCGGGCCCGTGAGCCATGGCCACTGAGCCTGCGCGTCCGGAGCCTGTGCTCCGCAACGGGAGAGGCCACAACAGTGAGAGGTCCACGTACCGCAAAAAAAAAAAAAAAAAAAAAAAGTTATGAACATATGGATTGATATCCCTTTGCTTAACTCTGGGGAATTTAATAAATTAGATTATAAAGCCTCTTGGGGCTCCTCTTCTGATTGACTTATAGGGACTAATAAGCACTCACATAACTCAAAGCTAATTAAACCAAATCAAAATAATCAAAAAACTCATTAATCCCAGATACAGAAAACATGTCCAAATGACTTAAAAATGCTGGCTCTTTAAATTAAAAAAAAAATTAGCTCAGAGAAATGATCAAGTTGTGGATAAAGACTGATTGCCAGGCTACAGCATAAGAAGCAAAGAAATTAAAATTGATGTCTAGTTGATAGAAGAAAAAATTGAGAACTTCAGTAACAAAATTTAAGGATTAAAAAATTATTTATAATATTTGTAATCAACGTGAATACTTGAGCACATTAATCTGATTAGCTAATTTTGATTCATCCTGATTTTATCATAGTCCAAAACTATGTTTGTGTATATAATTTGTATAAAGTTTGGGTAATTTTTCATAAAAATCCTAATTAACTTGAACTTACTAATTTCTTACACTGGTTATATTATTATATTAAATTATAATAATTTCCAAAAGTATTTTAAATAACACAATTATTAAAAAAGTGTTCAACTAAGTTTATATTGTTTTTAGAACAGAAAATTCTGTAAAACATTTGTTTCACTTAATGTATGGATAAAATACAAAATGTTACCTTACAAACAAAATTATATCAATGATAAATATGATTTTATATTATAAACATTAATTTAAGCTTAAAATTTCCAAGATGCTTAACCAATATAAACTGTAGAATGAAACTTTACTTTATTAATGTATAAAATTTGTCTGCCTGCAAAGTTTCCAAATAGGTTTCAATTTAAAATTATAGAGACTACAAAACAACACTAGGTTGCCAAGCTACATGTATTCTTGCTTCTTATTTTTTCTTATTTTTATATACTATTAAATTATCATTACCTAATAAATTGTAAAGAATGCATAGGTCATTGTGGCATTTTTAAAAATATGTACACATTGGAAAGATATATATATATATATATGCATATATATATACATACACATATACACCACATTTTTGAAGCATTCTTACCATACACACACACACACACACACACACACACACACACATGCCCCAAAACACATGGGTGTGTTAATTTACTTGATTGTAGTAACCCTTTCATAATATATATGCATATCAAATCATCACATATACACTTTAAATATGTAAAATTTTATTTGTCAGTTATACCTCAGTAAGACTGGGAAAAATGCGTACATACATGCTGTGACACTCTTCCCCTCAAGAAGTAGATGTTTATTTGCTTCCCCTTGAATATAAGCTGAACTTAGTGACTCACTTCTAAAGAATAGGGTTTGGCAAAAATGATGGGATGTCACCTCTGATAGGATATGTAAAGCTGTGGCTCTGTCTTGAACATACTCACTTTTCTGGGACCATTTACTCTGGAGGAAGCCAGCTAACATATTATGTGAGCAGCCCTATGGAGGGGCCCATATGGTGACAACTTGACTATGTTTTCTTTAGATGCCCTGAGCCAGAAATATTCAGCTATTATTGTTGATCTTCAGAAATTATGTGACATAATAATTAAGTTGTTTGTTTCAAGCTGCTGAATTTTGGGGTAATTTGTCACACAGCAATAGATAAATAATACTGTAGTGTTCGTGTATAAATTGATTTTTCTCACTTTAAGAAACATAAAAATGATGTTAAAGTTTGCTCATGTGGCAAGGTCACCTCTAGGGTGTGTAGGCCCTGCACATACATGTTTTTGTGAGGATCCTAACTGTACAATTTAATTTAAAAAATGAATTTCACAGTTTGCAGGCCTCAGTGAAGTATAATATATGGTAATTCATCAACCAAGACTTAGAGTAATAGAGAAAATGCACTGATTTGCTGATTGTCAGAGGAGTGGATGTGAAGATTCTACATATTGTTCAGGCACCATCTCTTCTTCTTCAGGTCCAGGAATTATCTCTTCATGTTCTTTACTATCAATTGTGCATTCATAACTAATTTCCTATCTCATACCACATGAAAAAGGTAGCAGTACTGTTATGACTTACAAGACAATGGCTCTTGGGAAACTGTTTGTATGGAAATAACATAGATCTTGGCTTTGCAGTTCTCCAATACCATTTATTTAAAGCCGGTTACATCATTACACACAATGCTGGATCATTCATCATCCATTACGCTCCTGTGAATTGGCTTCCAATTACTCTCTCTATGGTTGTCTTTGTGCTTCATTAATAATGACCACAATACAATACTTGCCCAGAGTATGCAGTAAAATGTGGATATATTTTATTTTCTAGTCATGGTAAATTTATTATTCAGAATTTTATAGTGTAAATCTCAAATAGCACATCATCCAATCATGATTTCTCTTGAACTTTTTAGGCTGTAATCTCTGCATTATCGGAATATGGACTTTTTCAATGTTGACTGCCCCCTTCCCACCCCTACTTCTGCACACTACCACAGTGAGAGAGTTAGGCAACGAGCCTTGGGTGGAATAAGAAGCGTAGTACCATCCATGCAAGGATTGATTATTCCTACACAGGTTTGGCTTAAGACCAATGTCAGAAAGCACAGCATTGCCACTTGAATAAAGACAAGAGTGGGCATCAATGGGAAGAGCTCATGGAATTGCAAAACAACAACCTCAAACGTCCTTAAGTCCTAGAAGGAAATGGGCGCGACCACCCCTGGAGGACTCCCTGACACGTGGTGAGGACCCTGTGGAGGGGATGGAAGTGAAACATGGGGAGGAGTGGACACACAGGGTAAATGACACCTACTGTCACCTCTCTGCCCTCGGATGCTACAGACAAGAGATGGTAACATAGTGGGAACACTGACAAGTAAACCCATGCATGTGGCTTGACTCAAGGTTTGACTATATGTCTCCCAGGGCTCTGAACTTGTCTTATGTCCCATGTGAGTAAGTCATCCCAACCCCCATTACCATCATTGTCAGCACCATTCTAGTGATTCAATCTTGCTTAGTTCTGTGAAAGAAATGCTGCACTGGTCTGCAGCAGGGAGTCTACTGCTAGGGCACGGCCACAGGGTTCGGCAGTAACCCCATAGAATCACATTCTAGGGATCTGGAATCTGTGCGTGGAGAAGTGGGTTGGGGAGTGCTCTGAAGGGGAAAAACTGAGGCTAGATCCCAGATCTGACCTTGAGTTGTCTTGCCTGAACAGCACTGCTGACCTCTTCTGGGTCAGCAGAGGGAGGCGGGCCCCTCAAAATGGAGAGGAGGGGGGTGTCCTAAGGCCTAGTGCAGGGGTCTGGGGGTAGTAGCATCCTAGGGCTAAAAGCATACTAGGTTCACTAGTAGCAAAATAATGGCTATGCTTTGTCTCTTTTTTAAGTGAAATGTTAGAAATTTAATGATTAATTCCCTATAGAATAGGCATTGTTTTATAAGCTAATGTTAATATATTTTAAATACTTTAAATTTATTCATTTAATTATATGTGAATGTCTAAATATACATATATAGAATATTTAAGCTACAAATCAAAGCTTATAAACTGTAAAGAGGACAATAGTTCAGAAAAAATTGATCTTTGAGTATACAATGTTTTTCACAAGACTAAGTAAAACATTATTGAGAGCCAGCTCTACACAGCTTGACAATATAGACCTGCAAGTCTGTGTCTCAGGCTCTACGTTTTTTGGGAGAAGCTAGATTAAGGCAAATATTATACAAAGTGCCTTTGTTGAGTCACTTCATTTTTCATGGAAATGTGGCTTTTTGCATACATTCAATAAGAATCTGTCCTCTTTCTCAACAAGTTATAACTGGACGAATCAAATTTGTAACCATGGCCATGACAAAAATGTCAGGTTTAAATAACATGCATCATTCAATTAGATATAATAAATCTGTTATTAAAGAAGAAAGATTACAAAAGTTCTCCCAGGAAAATAGCCTCATACCTCTTCTGTGGGTTTTGAAATCCAAGCCTCATAGGTTGCATGGGATAAAGAATTACCCTCACAGAGTGTGGCCTCTTAGAAGACAACTTCAAATTATGAAAAAAAAGCAAAAATACATACCATTATTAATTTTAATTGGATTGTATCCTTCCATAATTTCTAGTATGGTATCTTTCAGATACCATATTTTTATAAGTACAAAACTATTATTCACAAAATGATTTTTATAAGGATATTCATTTCAATATTTTTTATTATAGCAATAATCTGCATGCAATCTAAATATTCCTCATTTTAAAAACCTGGAAATAAATATATATGTATGCATATCTTTATTTCATATACATTTCATCTATGCATAGACACATATGTACATATATATGTACACATGTATGAAATAAAAATATGCATACATATGTTATTCACAACTTAACATAATTTTCAGTGTTATTTAATGTAATCTACTCAAAATACAGAAGAATACAAGGTACTGTTGTTATTACCAGTAAGGAGTAAAAATTGCTCAAAATAATATGTGTGTGTATATATAGAGTTTGTATTAAATATAACTGTGAAATTATGTAAATGTATAACAAGATCTTGAAGAAAGCAGCACTTTTGCATACATTAGGTACTTTTTTCTTTGTTTTTTCTTGTTGTCTATCCCAAGCACATGTAGTTTAGGAAAAAATAGACACAAAGAAAGTACATTTTCTGAGTGACATCACCCTACTAATCCATTATCAATGTTGATTTTTTTTCCAGTAGTGACGATGATGTGGCCAGCTATTTGTGGCCACTCTTTATATGATATCAAGAGCTACTAACAAAAACAACAATATCTTTGAATGATCTCGCAATTTTGGTTCTACAATCTCCTTATGTTTTATTTTATGAGGAAAGTGAAAGTGGTTCATAGATACACATTTTATTGTGTATTTGTTGGTGTCACAGAGCAGGGTCATAATCTTGTTACTATATACATTACATATAGTACATCTGGTTCATGCTTGTCTGTGTGGACCTTTAAATTGTTTCAGTTTATGAAAATCTACTCAATTCAGGCATGTTTTGCCTGAATTGTTTAAAACAAATTGGCAGGGACAGCAGAAGTAAGACCATAAGGTTAATTAGGATGTAGTTTGTTGCATGGCCACTGAATATGTTCCTAACAGCAGTCAGTGAAAGCAGTGAATATGAAGTACAGGCAGTCAAATTTAACATTGAGGACTAATGCTTATAGTATGGTAACAGCCACATTTGCTCCATTTGTGAACAGAGGGCTACAGATTGACCTGATATTTATGAAGGAGTCTAAATTTATGCTTTGGATATTATCTACAAATATGGCTCTTAATTTGTTTGACATCACAGAAGCATAAAAATTGCAAGTGCTCTGGGCCTCCCTTAACCTCTGAAAAACTCTTTTACCATTTTTTGCTGCTATTATAAGCAATCAAAATACAATATAAGCCAAAGTAGAACTCAATGATCTTAGTACCTTAAATTTGAAAGAGTCATAAAAGTTTATCATAATAAGGGTATTTTTACTAAGTAAATATGGGGTGATAACAAGACATTGCTTTAAAATGTGATGGCTATAATAATGTTAAGGGTCTAGAAATGAAAACCAACATTTTCACTATGAATTGGAAATTAACAATAAGAATTATTATCTGTAGGCAGATAGGATTTGGTGTAATTTATTTTTTTCTCCATTTTTCTCTTCTTTTTCTGAAAAATATATGTATTATCTTTATAAGGAAGTATAATGCACTAAAAACATCTTTTTAAAATCACAATCCCAAAACAGCTGTGTCTCATTTTAGCAAGTAAATATGACTCTGAAATATTACAGTTAAATAACTTTGAAAACATATCAAATTATATTTAAATTGCAATAGAGACCTGCTATGAAATGGGAACCAACTGTAAAACTTTATGCTAAGCTAGTGATGTTTTTGTAAACTAGTCAATTTGTAATTAATGTACAGGTTTCTATATATTAGAGGTAAAGGGGAGAACTGTATGTAATGATCTATAATAAACCTTGGTTCTGATAAATATGTTAATGTGCTACCAAAGAAATATATTTCTGAATTAATACCAAAGTCATAGAAAAGATAAATTATTGGCAGTAGGTGCACAGAAATTTTGAATTCTTTTAGATCTATTTTATATTTATAATAATATATCAATATATTTATAAAGCAGAATAAAACCCCTAATCAAAATTTAGCTCATGTTTTTGTTTGAAGTAACCTTTGGACCCTTAACTATAATATAATTAAACTTCATAAATGTTGTAGAGAGAAAACTGCTAGGCATAGAAGTATGACTTAGAATACCTAAACAAATCAAAGACAAACAAGTAAGCAAATAACAAAGCAAATTAAAACTGGTCATGGATCATTCAGAGCTAGATTTTGTAATTCTATAAAGTTTAAATGTTATGGTAGTCAAAAAGTGCAAATAGAGAAGTTGCGCGGGGGTGGGGGTGGGGGTGGGGGTCTATTTTATTGCGCCATCTGGTGGAATTTTTATGTAATTGTAACAGGAAGAATATGGTAAAGACAAACTAAATCAAGTGCCTTTTTATTACTGATTCTGGGCTCTGCTCCGTATATTACACTTATTTTCCTTCATGGTTATTTTCTCCCCTCTCCTAATTTATACTTATGATTGTTTCGTTACTGGCATTCTTGTAGAGGATGAATACTTTTTTTGTTTTTTTTAACTGTACCCATTCTTAAAGATACACTCTACTCAGAGATCAATAAAGAGTGAATTCCAGTCTCCTAGGATCAGTTGCCAAATGTGTCTAAGAAGCAGTAATAGAGCATTAGTGTTGATTCATGTTATCCCACCAAACCTGACATTTTCATTCCAATGAAAATTTGCAACAAAAGTGTTGGTTTTCTAGACATTGCCATTTATATGTTCCCTCTTTATTATCTTTTACTATACTTATTTACTGTGGCTTTACCATGTAGTCATTTGTTCTTTCTCAAATTCAAAATGTTAAGTATCTCAGTAAAATTAAAAAGTATGCCATTATTGTAATATGTTGAAATTTCAATGCTTAAGACACATTTTTCTACTCTTTACTCATTTTCTTGAATGGAAAAATTAGAGAATATTTAAGAAGGGAAAAACATATCCTAACAAAGCTATAGCCCAAATTTTTATTTTGTAGCTGGAACAGAGAGTTGGGTTAAATCAATAGTGCATAGTGGTTAAAATCATGAACTCTGGAATCAGCACGTGGATTCCAACCCTGACTCAGCCACTTACTGTTTGGTGTTGGACAAATTTCTTAACTTCTCTGTGCCCTAGTTTTCTCATCTGTAATTCGTGTATCATAATGGTACCTATTCCATAGGACCAATATGCTAATTGAATGTTGTTATATGTGAACACTTAGAAAAATATAGTGTGTAACTGGTGCTTGTTACACACTCTAGAACGATTAGCTTTATTATCAACATCATTATTATCATAATCATTACTATTATTATTCTCTAGTTTAACTAAACTATTTTACAAGTGAGCCAGGAGTGTGACTTGCCAAAGGTCAAACATCTAGATTAGGTAACCAGGTTTCTGTTGAAGAGAAATAGGAGGAGGAGGAGAAACTAGCCTTGTTGGGGCTTAGATTCAAACTTTTACTTTTTTTGTTGCCAAACATCAAAAGTATACTTTATTTTCTCTATGTTCTTGTCCCATTTTTGCCTTTAAAGCGACAAAACACATACACACATGCCCACCTAGAGTTCTGAACAAACCTTGATCTTTAGATTTTCCAAAACATCTAAACCACCTAGAAAAAGCAATATATCAAAATCTGAAAATAAAAGGTCAGAAAGAAGTTTCTACCAAGAAAGAATGATGGCTCCAAGCAGAAAGTGTATGGTCAACACAGGTCCTGAGATCTAAATAGTAGACAAAGAGGCAACTCCAATTTCATCAAATCATAGCTGATTCTTCTGCTTAAATGTCATCAAATAAGTAAAGCATGGTAGTTAAAAATATAAACTTTTGTGGGTATAGATCTCAGCCTTATCATTTATTACTTTAGGGGGATATCAGGCAAATTGATTAAATTTTCTGAACTTCTTACTCCTCATCTGTAAAATAGGGATAACCAGAGTATCACCATCATGGATATATTGTGAGAACTGAATAAACCAATCCCTGTAAAGGTTGTAGCAAATGTCTAGCATATGCCAATTTCTCAGTATTTAATGTTATTACCACACACCAACACGGAATGATCATACATTTTAGATATTATTATTTATAGAAAAACGGCTTTAAAAAATAGGTAATCTTTCATTCAAATTGTTCAGCTTCAAAATTTTGAAGGAAATTTTGGTACATCCAATTATATAACATCTATCTCTGTCACTGCATTCTTAGAAAAATTTCCCTGGGTGATTAGTTTCAAGGAATATTGCTGAGTTTGCATATAGCCATCCTGTACAGCACTTTTGAGAATAAATATAGCTCAGAGACAGGTTCTCTTACCACAGATTTATATTAATACATTAATTAACATAAAATATCATTAATTTAGTGGTTGTCAAATGACACTGAGAACCCTCAGTTTTACATTTTACAGCGGAGTTTCTCATCTCCGGGGGAGCTCTCTTTTCCTTATCAGTGACTAAATATAGAGCAAGCCTTTTCTGCCCTTCTGGAATCAATCTTTTACTTCAAAGTAGCCCAGTAGCCTCACCTGGCCACTTGAAAATCCAAGATTCAAGTGGATACATTTTTGTCAGTTTCTTTCAGAAGAGAAATATTTTTTTTCTTCATGTTTTGGCCATGTTTTCCTGTTTATGCCTTGGTGTCGTGGTCTCTCTCTCTTTACTGTCATCATCTGAAGAGCTTTTCTCCAGGCAGGTGTCAGACTTCCTTTTGTGTGGCACCTCCAAAAGCATTTGCTTGTGTTGGCCTTAGAAATAAAACAACCAGTTATTTTACCAGCAAAATGTTTATTTGGAAATGGCAGAGAATAACAATTTGGGACAAGCAAGCTGTAGTGAATCATAGGCTTTTATCAGGTTTTAGGAAATTGGGGAGGGTTGTTTTGAACGAAAGTTCATTGGAGAAGAACGAGTTTGAGGTTGTGGTGGTTTCTTACTGGTTTCAAGAGGTGGTTAGTGCATTCCTGCTGGGGCAGGGAGCTGTCTTTCTTTTCTTAAAAGCAGAAGATGAAATTTCCATGTGAAAAATGTCCTCCCTCTTACTGGAAGAAAAGTAACATTTTTATTATAACGGATAAGAAGTTGAGACCCAGAAATAATTTTTACAGAGAATTCTATACAAACAGACCGTGTTAACATAATTCATATTTTCCTTCTTCCTGCTGTTTTATACAGGCTGCAACTAGTGGTACTTGTGTGAGAGGCCTTCAGGCCTTCCTGACTCTATTCAGATAAGGCTTCCCTTCATTTATTTTCACACTTGTGGGTTTTCACTTTTTTCCAATGTATGTAATTTTCTGGATACCAGTGTTCCCTAGAGCTGTTTGAAGTTAACCCTTGAAATTCTGCTCCCCTGATCAATAGATGATCTGTTATAAATAGAAATGAAAGTTGTGATTAAAAGTGTTGGGAGGCTGTCTGTGGTAACTGGGATTAACACTGCCTCTGGAATTAAGAGATTTGAGTTTTATTCTGCATCCATCACTTACTTCCTCTGTCATCTTTGGCAAGTCATTTAATCTCACTGAGGTTCAGTTTCTTTAAGGTTAAATGTGATAATAATATCAACTCAAAAGGTTGTTCCAAGTCAAGGATTCTCAAAGCATGGTTTGGGGACCTTAGCAGATCTCAGAAATACTTTCACAAGGTCTATGAGGTAAAACTATTTTCATAACAATACTAAGGCATAATTTGCCCTTTTCACTTCCATTCTCTCAAAATGTAGAGTGCATTCTCCAGTGGCTATGTGACATGTGATATCAGAACAGACTGAATGTAGAAGGAAATAAGAGAACCCAGCTATCTTCTATTTAGCCAGAATTAAAGATGTTTGTAAAAATGTAAACCAATATCATTGTTATTACTGTTTTTTAAAAATACAGTCATTTTCATTAAATTATGTATTGTTAACTTGTAATGAGTTTATTTTAAATGAATTTATATTTCAAACATTTCTGTTTTAAGTTTTGAAGTTGCAAATATTGATAGATACAATACTCATAAACAAAAGTTGTTAGGATACTCAACAATTATTGAGTGTAAAGGGGTCCTGAGACCTCATTTGAAGGATTTTGAGAACTGTTGTTCTAGGGACTAAAGGCGATGTTATCTCCCAGAATAATGCCTACACAGAGTAGGCATCCAATAAATGTTTTCTAAAATGACATTGGCTGTGATGTGTCAAGAAGAGTGATTTTATTATGCTGTATTTCCTGTCCTTATAATTTGTTAAGTGATACAATGCAAACATTTAAAAAGGGAAAACTAAACTATAATTTCTGTGTTGAGTAGAGACTGATCTGTCTAAATATTTTGATAACATTTGACCAAATAAAAAGTTCAGACACTGTGGGTTTTGTTATTTCCTGGGAATGCTAAGATATAACAAGATGGAAATTCCTTTTAAAACAGTCACAGCTTTATATAGAAACAGGGGATGCTCAGATTGTTCAAGAAATGAGAAATGTTATAAAGTAGTATTTTTTTATGATTTTTTTTTTGATGTGGACCATTTTTAAAGTCTTTATTGAATTTGTTGCAATATTGCTTCTGTTTTATGTTTTGGTTTTTTGGCCGGGAGCCCTGTGGGATCTCCGTTCCCTGACCAGGGATAGAACCCGCACCCCCTGCATTGGAAGACAAAGTCTTAACCACTGGACTGCCAGGGAAGTCCCCTATAAAGTAGTATTGATTATCCACTTACATTATATTCATTTTGAATGATTATTTAGTATTCAGCCTATTCATTTGGCTGTTCATCTATCTGTCCCTTTCAGTCAACATAGATGCATTGATGACCTACCATTTGCCAGGGACTATGATAATTTCTGACATGCAGTGATGCACAAAATCTACTTCCTGCCCTCATCAACATTACAGTTAGGCTGAAAATAACAATAACAACAAAAACAACAAAAGAAAATGAGTGTAAGCAAGGGTAAACTATAGATTCTCTAACTTGCTGCTAAACTTAAAAATAGGAGACATAGTTTTTTTCCAATTACACCTCTGGAAACCATGAATATCATGAAGAAACATAATAGTTTCCATAATAGGAATAGAAAAATGGGATTGGTGAGGGAGAGCAGGATGATGGCAGACCAGCAAATAATGTGTTTTTGCAAAGCATGAATATGTGAAATGAAATTATGACTGCAAAGATCTTGTATGTTTGCAATAATTATCCAGGTGTGGCCCTGCTGATAGTGTTTGGCAGATTTATCTATAGAACAGAAATGGAAAGTTTGCAGAGGATTCTAATTTAAATAAAACAGCTACTCTACGTAGGGAAAAGTGTAAATAGGGGAAAGTGTAAATAACAGCTGGCAGTAGTTATGTGTCTCAAAAATCCAAATACTGTTCTGCTTTTGAATATAGGTTAAAGTAGATCTGATATGCCAGTGCTTTTTTTGGATCTGGAGTCCGGGAATTCTGTAGAAACAGACTGGTGTGATTTTGTGCTCTGCAGATTGTAGGCACTCTTGTTTATTGGTTTGAAAAAAACTACCAGAAATTACTGGGAAAATGTTATTTCAGAAACTTTTTATAGATTCTGCCTATTCCTATTCTTGTATCAGTTTTTAAAAGTCTACCCCTATTCCTATAGGAAAAGTAAGTCTGTCGGCACATCTATGCTGTAGTTGGTGATATTACCACAGTTCCTTCAATAGAGGATGATAGAGCCACTTGAAAATTTTGTGAATATTCTCCTTCCACTTGAAATGAACAGCATTCCTAAAATAACAAGTTCTAATCTATAAGAGAATGTGAACCAGCACATAGGCCACTCATCATTCAGAAGAAATAGGTAGCTTCAGCCCCTCTATCTTATATATTTCAAGCATATTTGTGTTTTACAGTTTTGTTATTCTTGCAAAATATGTAACTCTTAGTGATCAGTGTATATTTTGCTTGCCAGTGTTTAGTAAACAAGGCTTTAAGGATCTTAAAGTACTTTAGGGAACATCTTTAATTTTGATAATTTCCTAATTTAAGAATGAACAATTACCTGTGGAGTTTGGAAACTGTGCTCTTTTTTGCAGATTGTTAACTCTCCTATTATTTCCAAAAACCAAGTCAACAATCATTCTAGAGTCAAAGATTCTCAGCATTGGAAGGAAATTCAAAATCCCTCTAGCTTAACAATTCACATTTTGCTTGATACCATCTATAGCTGAGCACTTTTGTTGACAGTGAAGTCACTAATCTCTAAGACCCCCAATTCAATCTCGAGATGTCTCTGGTTGTCATAACTTACAAACTCAGCTGTTGGCATCTTCTTTCTAACAACAGTGAGGAGTTGTGCCTTTTCTTTGCTTTCTTTCTTTTTTTTTTTTTTTTTTGCGGTATGTGGACCTCTCACTGTTGTGGCCTCTACCATTGCGGAGCACAGGCTCCGGACGCATAGGCTCAGCGGCCATGGCTCACGAGCCCAGCCGCTCCGCGGCATGTAGGATCTTCCCGGACCGGGGCACGAACCCGTGTCTCCTGCATCAGCAGGCGGACTCTCAACCACTGCGCCACCAGGGAAACCCTTCTTTGCTTTCTTATAATGCTCTTTCATCAGTTACCCAGTCCAGAACATTCTTGTTCTTTTTAGATATTCAAATAATGAAAAATAAATTTTTCTCTTTGACATTTTATGTTATTTTGTTGGCAAATAAAAATTTAGTGTTTAGCTTTCTTGATACTTATTATTTTTATAAATCCATGCTAGTCCTTTGTTGTAGTTCTTGATCACATGCATGTACTTTCAGAATTTGTAATTAAAAAAAAAAAATCAACATCCCCTGGAAATCTCTTTCCATAACTCTACTTCATATTTTTAAAAGTTGCCTCTCCCATTTATCTTCCTTGGGATAAAGAGTGAATTTGTATTTAGAATTGTAGGTTTTTTTCCTTCTAGTCTCACCTAATAGAAACATAATAATAATAGGAAATTTTCAAAGGAATGTGTCTCCTTAACAGTTGAAGCTCCTATCTGTGTCTATTTATGTCTACTCCTCCTGGCCCCTCTTATAAAGGAGCTTGTTTCTGTATTCTAACAGATTTATTAGCTTAAACAATTTCCAATGAAAACATTTTTCCCACTTGCAGGCAAATAAAAATATTGTAACATATTTCATAATTATAGCTTAATTTAACTGAGATTCTCTACCACACAAACTTATTTTCCTGCTGTTTAAGAGCCTCTGGAATTTTATCTCATGCATGCTTACTCAGAAATGCTGCACTGGAGTGTACAACATAACCTTGGCTAATTCACTTTAAATGCAATTAGCTCCTACCAGGGAATCATGGTAAAAAATATTAAGTAAGGGGATTTTTTTTTTAGGTTAAGTATGTCGTATATTATTTTCATGGTATAACTGAGTTTTTGGTTGTTGTTTTTAAAATCAAATACTGTTTTTCAGGTGACAAAAATGTCAATAGAATTATAATTGACATTCTTCTTGAGTTATACACTCGAGTTATCCACACAAGTTATCCACTCAACCCACTGAATTTCAGTGACCATCTTCCAGTTCTAAGATAATTAAGTCAAAATACTGAGGGTGACAGGGAGAAAGAAATAACCTGCATCCTTGATGACATTATTGTCCCATAAACCATCCCTAGAGCTGCTTTACCTTAGTGCTTACTGTTTTGTGAAATAAAAAATTACCTGATTGTTGTAAGATGTTTTGATTCAGGCCTTCAGATACAGCGAAGCGTCCAACATTTTTTATCCTACGGATAAAATCTTTAATTTCTCTAACCCTATTCATTCACTCATGATTGGAGCATCCATTTTGTTTAAATTTTTTCCTCTTAAACTTCTTCCTTTTTAAACTTTAATCATTTCATTTTTATTTCTTTTTTTCCCTACTGCAAGGGGAGAAGACGAAAGCCACTAAAAATTAAAAGGATAATAAATTGAAAGGAGGGATTTTGGGTAATTGTAGCACTCTACTTCAATTATATTTGATAGTGTAGACTCTGAGGAACATTATAGAAATCAAGAACTAGATAGTAATGAATTTTTATTATTTTTCATATCACTGACCAATATGCTAAGTGCATGTCATGCTAAATACATATTATCTTCTAGAAATGGCTGTATCATTTCCCAGAACTTTAAGTAAAAAATACAGCATTAAAAAAAGTATTTGAACACTTTTACAGCTCACAAACAGTAATGCAAAAAACATATTGCTCTTTAAGTTTTTCTGAAAACCAAGCTTAATCTCTATGTTGGGCCCCATTCCACTTATTGGCAGAAATCTTTCTAATCTCTTGCAAGAAAATTCACTTCCAAGGAAATTCATTGATAAAACAGTTTATTTTAGAGGTAAGATTAGTTAGTTCAGGCTTTTTCCCCTTCACCTTTTTTTTTCTGTTGTAGAGGCAGTTTTCTTGTGGCTTTCTTGGTGTTGTGATACTTCACGAAGGACTATATATATCCACACTCATTCCATGGTTCTTGGTGTTGTGATACTTCATGAAGGAATATATATATCCACACTCATTCTGTGGTTCTTGGTGTTGTGATACTTCATGAAGGAATATATACATCCATACTCATTCCGTGGTGACATCTTGTAAGGAATAAAATTACCCCACTATGGACTTTAGTCATTGACATTTCTTCCCACTGACTCTTGTCAGTAAATCCATCATTCATCTTACACTCTTGGTGATGCTCAGCTGTGTTTCCTTAACATGATTTTCCAATCCATTTGGGAGTCACTGGCTTGCCATCAATACCTCCTGTTCTCTTCAAGTGGTACAAGGGATGGTTTACTGAAGTTTTCCTTCATGCAGGGTATTTGAGGATATCAAGCAGACCTATCTGTTTCTAACATCTCATACAGTGGTCTTATTCCAGAGCAGAAATGAAGACAGATAGGTGAGGCTCTCTCCCATCCTTTTTGAGATCTAGAATCATGTTTGGGGAAAGAAAGAGATATTTAATATGGTAACTAATAATTAGAAAACTTGAAAGCAAAGTAAGTATGGTGTAGGAGGTAAGCTGAATATCCTTATTTATCATGGATGTATTAAAATACTGCTAAGTCGAAATTTTCAGTACATTAACTTTGCCATTACTAGAAGCTTTTCCTCAAAATGTTTGTTTCCTAAGAATTAGACCTGCCAACAATAGTTTAAGTACAGATTTCTTCTTCTTCTCTCCCTACAGCCACATCCCAATCCTCATTAGTTCCTTTTCCTGTCACCCACACAAGTAAATCTTTAAGATGCCTTCCATTACAACCAGATCTCCATGACTAAGCCCTGCTTACAAAGAAAGCATCATGTGTCTCCGTCATGATTATTCTCATTTGTACATCTAGGAGAGATTCAAATTTGCAGTTTTTTCCCATGGTAGATAGATCAAAGAAGTACACAGTCCTCTATTTTGTATTTCTTAGTAAATAAAATATAATGCTCATGAATTTGGTTCTAACATATTTTTAAATTTAAAAAAGTAGACTACTGGAAATTCTCTAAGTTTCACTTCTAACCTGAATAAGAAATTTGTTTTTAAAATATTCCTAACATTATTAATCATGGTTCTCAGATACCTCTGGTAAAATTCCCTTTTATAGTCATATAGTCTCTTAAAACATAATATATATATATTTTTTACTCTCAAGGAAAATATTAAAGAAAATATGACCACTATTTCAGTTATCCAGTAAATAACATCATCACCTGTGTGCACTTTTCTCAGAAAGCTATACTTCCTATTATTATAATAAATGGAACTTTACAAATATTACAAATTCCTGGAAAAAACTGTTCAAATATTGTGCTAGCTAGATCTTTATGTTTGCTATTTATTAGCTTTGAAAGAGATAATGGAATTGGAATTGGACATCATCACTGCCAATCATTTCTTCCCCAGGGGAGAAAATTTGAAAGAACAAAACAACTCTCTCCTCTTTGAAGCAGATGTTTGATTTGAAGCAAAACCTGAATCTACCTGGTCATCTATAGTTGATACTAGTGTGATAATATTTGAATTTTGTATAATGGTATTTTGAGTATAGCAGCTGACTTCCCTCTTAGCCTCTCTGTATCCTCAGATTTCTACCTCATTGTTTATCAAAAAAAAACAAAATTGGGCTTGGATGCCAAAGCTATTCTTGATTTTGTCAAGTACCTAGTATACTCAATTTCTGAGAACATTTTATTGTTAGAGCTCAAAATATTTAGTCCTTGTATCATCTGATATCTATCTCCCTATGATACACACCTACATGGGTTTGCCCATATGGAGCAACAGAGGAAACACACACACACACACACACACACACACACACACACACACACACACACACACACACACACACACACACACACACACACACTGGTTTTCTACAGAAGTCTTTTTCTGGAAAACTGTATACCTACTGGCTATCCTCCTGGATTTTTCCTTTGCTAGATTACTGTTCTTTTTCTCTTCAATCAGTTCTATCTGAAATATTTGCAGGCCCCCCACTATGTTGTTGACACCCCAGGAAATAACTCTAAATGTAGATTAATATATACACATTAAGTTAAATCTATCTTTTAAATGCCTTTCAAAATATGAAACAGTTTTTATATTTGCCATCAGAAAGCCTCTCACTTTTTTTATCTGTCTGTATCAAAAGAAAAAATACACCTGAATGCCTTCACAACTGTATGAGTATTCGATTGCCATAATAATACTAAGTAACAAGCCACTACAAAACCTCATCAGCTTAGAACAATAAGCATTGATTGCTTGCACATTTGGAGTCAGCTGGGGATTGGTGAGATGCTTCTGCTGATAAAGGCTGGATTTGAGCAAAATTCTAGAGTTGGCTGGCTATTGGCTGATCTAAGTGTGCCTCTGGCTGGGATGACTAGAATGGTCAGCTTCACTTTCTAATTTATTTTCTTTTGCGATAAGCCAACACTTGTTTTGGCTATTTCTAGCATATTCACAAAAAGTGTGGCAAGCACACAGGAGCATAAGAAGGCAAGTGCAAATATGTAAGCATTTTGCAAGCCTCTGCCTGGACATTTACTAACATCCCACTGTCTAAAGAAGTTCATATAGTGAGGCCTAGAATCGGAATGGCAGGGTACTACAAAGTGACATAGCAGTGGGAAAGGATGCAGACAAGGGTGAAAATTTGGGACCAATTTTGCAATATATGTATAAAAGCTTAAGTCAGAAAGCATTAAAAGAGAGTCTGTGAAGTATACACCAGAAGCTCAGGAGAATTTAAAAAATGGAATAGATAATGGTTTCTGTAACAAATGAGCTCATGTTTATTGTTTATAGTGGTTTTAAAATTCAAAAACTTGTTATTGACTATTTGCATAAGCCACGGATATTTTACAGGTTGGTTAATAGTTGACCTGAATTTCAGCTTGACTGTAATTTTGCAATAGACATTATGAGGGAAAAAGGAGAATTCAAAACTACCAGGTGATCAATTAAACCCAGAGAAGAAAAGTCAAACATAGGCATAAAAATTTTTACTATAAAGAGCTAATGACCCTGAAATTAGGTTAAATATTTTTAGAGTGGTTCAGAATCTGTTCCTAATTTTTTAGCTTTTTAGGCTAGCACTGTAAGAATCTTTTCAAGATAAATCTAGAAATATGACTCCTTTCTTTCCTCCCTCCTCCTTCCCTCCCCCACCCTCTATTTCCTTCTCTCTACTTGTGGATCAGGGAGGAAGTGTCCATCATCATTATACAAAGAAGAGGGGTAAACTGACCTCTAAGCAAAAATGCAGGTTATACCATAGGGTGCCAGGAATCTCAGTGATAGTCCTTATCAGTCCAGTCTCCAAAAACTGAGGTAAGCATCTAGGTTTCATTGCTAGTCTCAAAAATAAATAACATTTCATTTTTTGTTCTCACATTAAGAGTAAACAGTACATAATGTACCAAATGTTTCATCTCAAAGGGAAACATATTCACGTAAAATTAGCACCAATTTTAGCTGTTTCTGCAAAAGAACACATTTTTCTCAAGAGTGTGAGAAACCTACACAGCCTTGGGTGCACTGAGGACAAACCTCAAAATATGGGAAATGTAAAATTTTGCTACTAACACAGTATTTGAAAGAGAGTGGATCTAAGAAAAGTGACGATAGGGATCAAGGAGTCAAATATGGATTATAAATAAAAATCCTTGGAAATAATGCCTTTGAATGGTGATTTTTTTGGTATGTCATTTTTATTTAGTTGGAACTTTATTTTATCTCATAGATAAAATACAATTGAAAATGCCCTGCTATTGATATTTACCTACAATATATGGCAGATAAGAGTTTTTAAGATACTATTTCTAGCCCTTTAAAAAGCTATGTTAGTTCTTAATATGTTTTAAAGATAAAAATGGATTAAAAGCCATATTTCTAACAAATATCAACAACAATAATGGCCACTAAAGCAGCTCCAAATTTACAGTGAAAACTTTGGAGCAAAATGTTTTCTTTTTTTTGTTTGTTTAGCTAAATATTTTCAATCAACTCTATTGAGGTATAATTTAGATTAAATAACGTGCTCAAGTTTTAAGTATATAGACTGAGAAATTTTGACAAATATAAACACTCATGTAACTATCACCCAAATCAGTATATGGAATATTGACATTACGCTAGAAAGTTTCTTCATGCATACTTAGTTAATTCTCCACCCCAGGAAACCATTCGTTTCTAAGATTATAGCTTAGAAACTTCATATATGTATGTGCATTTTTGTGTTTTGCTTCTTTTCGGTTATAGACTACTTTTGACATTAATCTAGCTTTTTCTTATATCAATAGTTTATTCGTATTGTGAAGTAATATTAACGTGCATAAAAGTATCCTTACTTGTCAACATACATGTTGATGAGTAAACGAATTTTTCCAATTTTTTCTATTATGAATAAACTGCTATTAACACTTTTGTACAAGTCTCCCATGGACATATGTTTTCATTTCTCTTGGCTAAATAAATAATAGTGTATTGAGTTACAAGAAAATGCCAAATAATTTTCCAAATTGGTTATGTCATTTTATACCTCCAGCAGGAAAATGTGTGTGTTCCAGTTGCTCCATATTCTTTCTAAACCGTGGCATATCAATTTAAATACTTAGCGGCTATAAAGTGGTATATCATTGTGATTTTAATTTGATTTTCTCTGATGACTAGTAAAAGATATTTATATATTCTTGGTGCAACTACTTGGTCAAACACATGCATTGTGAATATTTTCCCTCAGGCTGCTGTTTACTTTTCATTTTCTTAATGGTGTCTTTTGAAGAATAGATTTTTTTTTTAATTTTAAAAGAGTTTAATTTGTCAATTTTTTAATTTACTAATTTTATTCTTTGAGTCCTAAGAAAAATTTGCTTATCACAAGATTGCAAATATTACTTCTATTGGTTAGTTTTTTCCTGGAAGTTTTATAGTTTTTATCATTTATGGCTAGTCTATAATATCTTTTGAGACAATTTTTGTGTTTTTGTGTTTGGTGTGAAGTAATGGTTGAAGTTCAATTTTTTTTTTCATATGGATATCAAGTTATTCTAGAATCATTTGTTGAAACACAGTATTTCCTGATTAAATTACCTTGGCACCTTTGTCAAAAATCAATTGACCATGTGTGTGTGGGTCTATATCTGGATAATCTATTTTGTTTCACTATTTACTTGTCTTTCTTCATGCAAATAATAAATAGTCTTTACTCAGGTAGTTTAAAAATCTTTTAAAAAGGTAGTGTAAGCCCTCTTAGCATGTTTATTTGTTTATTTTCTGAAGGCTTTGGCTATCTTACACCCTTTGAGTTTCTATATAACTTTTAAATAAGTTTATCAGTATCTGCATAAAATATTGCTAGGACTTTCATTTCCAGAGAAGCACAGAGAATAATAGAACAGTTTTATTCTGCCACATGCAACAACCAAAAAAATGAACAAAATCTGTGAAACAGCAGTTTGAAAGACAATGGCTATCAGACAATGAAGAACAGTGAATCTGAAGAGAGGAAACTAATTTGGGCAGCCCTAAGGTTGTCCCACGTTACAGCCTTGAAAAGTTTTCCAGGCAATGACATAGGGAGGGGAACACAGGTGGAAATCCTTGGATTCCCTGAGTTCAGGCTATGGAGCTGAGAGTTTGAAGAGCAAGGTAACTAGAGTTCACAGGCCAGACTATCAGAGAGGAGAGAGGTACACTAAAAGAGAATTCTGGAATTCTGCAGATGGTCCCTTTGAGTACTCAGCTCAGGACTGATCAGTGTATTTGTGTGAGAAAACTACCTGACTTAGGGGAAAGAACCACCTGAAAGCATTAGAAGTAACTTTGCTCAGCACTCTCCCAGGACTGAGAATGGTGCCTCTTCACACCAACCAGACTGAAAAATTTCAAGTTTCATGAGGATCTGGGTAGAGTATACAAAAGTGTCTTGCCTCAGTGGTGGGAAATTATTAGCTCTAGACCGAACATTGTTTCACTCCCACCTAATAAAGCTAAAAGCAAGACACACAGTAAACAAACTGTTTCTATATAACTTAATTGTGTCCCAGAATAACATTCAATAATATTGAAAAAAAAACAGTATATAACAAGATAAAATTTACAATGTCTAACATCTGATCATAATTGCAAGGCACATGAGGAAGCAGGAAAAATATGCTCCATAACGGAGAGAAAAGGCAATCAAAACATACCTAGAACTGATACCTATTTCAGAATTAGCAGGAAAGGACATTAAAACCATTATTATGATTGCATTCCAAATATTCAAAAAGACATGTTGAGATAAATAAGATATACAGGAATATCATATCAAAATTTCAGAGATAAAAAATCTTCAAGTGTATGATGAAAAATATACTGCTTGGAATTAAAGTCTGATTAGACATTGAAGAAGAAAATATTATTGAACTTGAAGTCACAGTAGTAGAAATTATCTACAATAAAACTCGGGGAAATAACAATAAACAGTATGGAGGATCAGTGAGCAGTAGATGAAACTCAAGCAGCTTAATTTATATTTAAATGGATTATCTGAAAGAAAAAAAAGAGAAGGAGGGACAGAAAAATATATTTGAAGAAACAGTGACTGAAAATTTCCAAATTTGATGAAACATGAAAAAACTTACACCAAGCCATCTTAATTAAATTGCTTAATCCCAGTCATTTAAAAAAGGAGTCTTCAAAACAGCCAGAGTAAAAGACATATTATGAACTAAGGAACAAAGACAAGAAAGACATCTGCTTTCAGACCAAAAAATGCAATAGGAAAGACCAAAGATCAACATGTTTAAAGTATTAAGACATACTGTCTACAAAGAATTTTATACCAAGCACTAATGTCTTTTGTAAAAGAAGGTAAAATATTCCTTTGGACATACAAAAATATTTAATGAATTTCTTCAGGAAGAAGGAAAATGATGTCACACCGAAGTACAGATCTATACAAAAAATGAAGATTGTCAGATATGGTGATTTTATGGATGGATATATAGTTTTTTCTTGTCATTTAAATCTCATTAAAAGATAATCAGAAGTTCAAAAAATAATAATAATGGAAATGGGGTTTATAACAAAAGTAAAAAGTATGACAACAATAGGACACAAAGTGGAAATGTAGAAACTATATAATGGAGAAATAGTATAAAGTATACAATTTTAATATTCTTATCATGAAGTGGTGTAATAGCACTTGAAGATGGATTGTGATACATTAAACATGTGTAGTATTGCCTCTAAAGCAACCATAAAATAACACACACACACACAATTTTAGTTAGTATGCCAACGTTAGAGTTAAATAAAAACAACAAAAAAGAGAGTTAATACAAGACAAACTAGATAAAAAGGAAAAATGGATGAGACAGAAAAAAATAGGACAAATAGAAAACATAGCAAGTTATTAAATATATATCTAGCCATATCAATAATCAAGCTAAATGTAAATGGTCTAAATATGGAAAACAGAACGTAGAGCTTGTCAGATTGGATAAGCAAGTACTCTGCAACTATATGCAGCTTACAAAAAATGAATTTCAAATATAAATATACAACTAGGTTAATAATAGAAAGATAGAAAACAGTCTAGCATGTTAAAATAATTAAAATATATTTTTGTGGCTATACTAGTATATATTCATGTGCCTCTAATGATATAAAGTCTTTGAGGGATAACAAATTTGGGGACGTTAATAGGATGAAGAGTGTATTGAATGTGAGAAAAATAGTATATAGAGGGTTAGAGGGAGCTAAGATAAAAAATAGATTGCAGGGCTTCCCTGGTGGGGCAGTGGTTGAGAGTCCGCCTGCCGATGCAGAGGACACGGGTTCGTGCCCCGGTCCGGGAGGATCCCACGTGCCGCGGAGCAGCTAGGCCCGTGAGCCATGGCCACTGAGCCTGTGCGTCCGGAGCCTGTGCTCCTCAATAGGAGAGGCTGCAGCAGTGAGAGGCCCACATACCGCAAAAAAAAAAAAAAAAAAAAAAAAAAAAGATTACAGAAGGAATATTTTTTACTTTTAAAGACATTGATACATGACTACATGATACTTAATTTTATCTAAAATTTAGCAATATAAAGCAGTTCATTTGAAATTTAAATAACTGCCTTTGTAGAAAACTGAGTTTTCATATCTCCTTTTTAGATCCTTCAAAGAAAAGAAAGGTTGAAAATGTACATGTTTTACTCCCTTTGCTCATTAATTTTTAAAGTCTTATGTTTGAAATACCTGCCTTACAATGATGTTTCACCTGATTGGTTATAGCAGACATATTACTGTCACGTCACTAAACATGATGCTTCAGAGAGTTGATTAATTTTGAATACTTGGTTAGAGATGAGAAAACAAGGATAGGTTGATTTTAGGATGAAGAATCTATGTGGAATTAATAACATAATCTTCAATTTCAGGCAAAAATTGCCTATGTGCAGCATTTATGATAATCCCAGAATCGCTGGGGTGATTTGCCCAAAAGTCATATTGATAAAGTAGCTAAATTATTTCAGGCATCAGAGACAATAATTAATGTTTCATTTATTTTCACCAAGCTGGAAAAAATTTATTTCTAAGCCAATATTTGGAAAATAGGGGAAGTATTACATATAATTCATAATTTTAGTATTTCATAATTTTAGTTCTAACAATTTTTCTTTGAGAATAAAACAAAAAATATAATCACATTTTATAGCTTTCAATATTCTTTCCAAGTATATAGTTTGCCTGTATAATCATTAATATCACCTTAGAATTTTTATTCCATTTATATCTTAAAATATGGAACTTTCCTTTGGATGCCTGTTAAAAATATGGCATGATAGAAGACCAGATTTATTAGCAGGGACTAGGAAGTTGGTTTGGATCATAATATTTAAAGCTCCATATTGTTTGAAAAAGAAAAGGGGGCAAGAAAAAAAGAGTGGAGATAAGAGAAGGAAGTGGAAGCCTTACATTTAAAGTGAAGAGGAGATCCAGGAAAAAAAAAAAATGTGGTTTGCTGTTTTAGCTTCTTTCCTATTCCAAGGTCTTTTTTCCTTTTTTTTTTTTTTTTTAATTCACATCTTCTACCCTTTGTTTTATCCTTCATTCTTTAGACTTTGTAGACTAGGGTTCAGAGCTGAATATTCTCAATCAGTATACTGAACTCAGAAATCCTGTGGCTACTACCCTAAAGTTTAAACCCACTCCTATTGAGTTAACATCCCCTAAACCTTAGAATAGTTTGGCTTTTTCACTGGGACATTTTTCTTGGTTGACAGTACATAGAAAACTCATTGTTGCAATTCAACACAAAGTTATTAGGTGTTTATTGAGAATAAAATACTAACATAGTCTATAGAGTCAAACCAATAAGGCCTAATACCAAATATTAACAATATTAGCACATCCAATAGTATAAATATACCCTAATATATGTCTCACATGTTTAAAAATAACCATCTGATTTAAAATAGCTAGCCTGGACAGCATGTTCTATCCAAAAGCTTTACGGGGCTGAAACATTATACCGCATGCATCATTTTATATTTGTTGTCAATGTTCTCTAGCTAAAGACTACCAGAAACACACCTACAGTTAAACAGGTTGGGTTTATTACTCATTGAAGTTAGTGAGAATGGAACTCCGGGGATAATCATGGGACATTTCAGTAAGGGGATGTTAAAAAGGACTTACAGAATTTAGGCTCTGAGAGGGTGTTTGGGGGGACAGTCTAATGGAGTAGGGGCCCACTCTGAAATGGGAGCATTCAGAAAGCAGGGGAAATTTTGATGATAGTGTTAGTGGAAGAGGGTCTGGAGACCCCTCCTTCCGTGGGCCTCGGTTCTTGGTAAGGGTGCAAAGAAGGAGGTCTTACCCGTTGCAAGAGAATCTATTGAAGATAAGGAAAGAACAGAGAGAACACCTCAGGAGAGAGGTGGGCCAGGCCAAGGAAGGCAACGGCTCCAGAGGGCTGAGGTGTAGAGTGTTTAAGGCAAGGTTTTTGCATAATCCAGGAGGCCGCTGATTGACAGTCTTAATTGAGAGCTGCAGGTTATATAACAAGATGCGCTGCTGTGCATGTCCTTCCCATAATTCAGTCTATTATAATTAGATGTATGTATTCATAGAATATTTATGAACATTTAATGAGCCCAGTGACCACCAAAGATTATCTAAGGACATGATAGCGTGAGGTGTGCGCTTGTGCCAGAGTGGGGAAAGTCCCTCCAGTCAGTCAGTGGGGGATATTTCTGGTCCACTGACCATTTTGGAGTAATGATGGGGGCGTGTTTGGGGTGGGGTTGGCAAATAGCTTAGGCAGCTATTGGACATTAAGCCAACGGGGCTGCCTCTTGTTGCTCATGGCTAACTTACTGCCTAGCAATAGGATAGCTCATTAAATCTTATCTATAGATTGAGGAGACTAGAGCAAAGCTAAAGCCTTAGTTGATAAATAGGCAGCAGTACTCATATTAGCCTGGAGTGGGGATGTTTGAGATTTTGTGTCTTGGACAATGCTCATGTCTTATGTTCAGGAGTAATAATAAAGTGGTCACACAGTGCCCTTGTCTGATGTTGATGTTCTGTGAAATTTTTTTTATGTTCAACAAGGGATCACCAAGACCTGGCTCTGATGTGAGGTCAGAGCCTGAATGTCAGGGCCTGATTCTCTTTCTCCATTTAAACATGGAGTCTGTTTCTTAAGTGTCCTGGGACATAGTGTACAATTACTTTTTCTTCATAACAATAGCAAGGATATATTTTATTTTAAATCTTATCTCTTCTTTATCATATCATAAAGTTCAGCTTCATGATAGGCACTCAATAAATAATAGGTGAATAAAAAATGAGTGAATAAATGAATAAGTATTGAAATAGACACATAAACCAGAGGTCAGACTCGAAATGAGTTGAGAAGGGAAAAGAATCAAACACTCATCCAAATACTTTGGTCCTAATGTTGTTACCTGAAAACTGGCTTTGCCTCTTGGAGGGTGTCTAGCCAAAAGACACAGCCGAGGTAAGGACTGAGAGAAGGAAGGATTTATTATTACTTGCAGCAAGTGAGAAGAACACCAGGGATCTTCCTCAAAGCAGTGTCTCCCTGAACAGCAAAACTGGGGAAGTTTTAAGCTAAGGGTACATGCCTATTCATGCAGGGGCTTGAGCAGAGGAGAATTCAGCATAGAATTGGGGCAAAGGTCAACAAAGTCCAAGCCTTAGTTGATTGAAGTCATGAGGGTCAGGAAAGGTCAACACCAACATCATTCCTTAGGTTCCGACTAGTCTGGGGTCTCAGCATGTAGTTAACATTCTCCATCCGGGTGGGGGCTTTGGTCATGCAGAACTCAAAGATATGTATCACATTGTTATGTATATCCGTTGAGAAGGAGCTAGGACAGTTTTATCCCCATACTGTCGTTCATTGACTGCTTTTCCATTGTTCCTGCATTCCCTCACTTCCCTTAAGGTTAATTACTGAGACCTGTTCAAGGGCAAGGCTTAGATCACAAAATGGCTTAGGTCAAAATGGCTTCTGTTATGTCAAGAAAGCCATACCTGGTTTTCTTTCTCTGGGGACCCCCTATCCCGTCTGCTTACAAAATTGCAATATGACTTGGGGATATTTTATTGAAAAGATAATAATAATAACTAAAAATAATTAACATTATTAAGCACCTGTTGTATTCCAGGCCACATTATCTCTCCAGTTCCCAAACAACTCTTTAAATGAAGAGTTATTTTAACCCTGAAACCAATATTTGGAGAGGTTCCGTCAATATTCCAAGGTCATGAAGATAGTAAGGAGTCAGCTCAGCATTCTAACCTAGGAGGCCCCTCTCTCACATCCTTACTTCTTCTTTATCCTTGAACCATTACATTTGTCATTTGTTCCCTGCTCTCAAAGCTAAATATATTGCTAAAAGCCAGACAATTGCCATATTTATTAGCCTTTTTTCAAATGCAGTGCTACTTCACTGCTCTAGGTTTCAAACTGTACTGGATTCTCAACTATCTCATCTGAGTTACTCTTCTGGCTCTCCTCCTGCCTCTTTATTTCTTTCATGACTTACTTTGTTAACATTTCAATGTCCTTGAGTTCTGCCCTCCATCCTAAGCCTTCTTTTTAGTCTCTCTCCCTGTATAATTTCACTCCCACAATTTCAGTTACTACCTATCTTTCCAGTTCTGTGTTATCAGGTCTCATGTTGCATCTGAGTTCCAGTTCTGCATTTTCAGGAGCCTATTGCTCATTTCCACGTGCATCTAATACAAGATTCTACCTCCCCCACCCCATCTCTCTCTTTGTCTCTCCCTGTCCATCACCACTACTAAATTTCTTTCATTTTCTATCTCCCCATTTCACTTAAATTAATCTGCAAAGTTGCCTAAACACACTTTTAGAAGCAAAGCAGTACCGATTCTTATTCCTCATATTCAATTGGTCATCAAAGTCTATCATTTCTACTTTTCACACATTGCCATTCATCATTGGACACTTTCAAGAGCCTCCTTACAGATCTTCATCTCTTCAGTAAAATTAACCCTCTCCATTGTACTTAAAACACAGATCTAATAATTCAGGTTTGTTCCCACATCAGTATAACCTTGGAAGGCTTCATAAGATTTTTAACTATTTGATCCTAACCCGACATTCCAAATTCATGTTCACTACTTTTTCCTGAAATTGTGATATCTGCCAAATTTTATTGTTGAAACAATCAAGCCCTTTCATTTTCTCTTTACCATTTCCACCATATGGATTCTTCTGTCTTAACTTGGCCTTTCTGAAAATTCTACTCATGTTAAAAACCAAGATTTACTTAATGCTTCTAATATTCTAAAATTATACTAAATCCTTTACATGAATTTCCTCATTTAATCTTCAGAATCACCCTGTGAGGAAAGCACTTTTGTATTCCCAGGAAAATTAAGACCTAGTGTGGATGAATACCTTGTCCATGGATATACCACAATCAGGTAGTGAAGCTGGTATTGGAAACCCATGCTTTTCATTACAAGCTATAAGTATACTTATCCTCTGTAATTCCTTTCATAGTCCCCATCTGCCAGTACACCCTAGACCACAGAATATACATGTAAGCTTATGCTGAAGAATTTGAATGCTTGGATTGTGGTCAAAACTTAGATAACTGCTATGTTGAGTAATTAAATTGAGCATCTGGAGGACAGCCACTGTATGTCATTCATATTCAAATCCAATATTAGCCCATGGTATATAGAAAGCCTTGTTGAATGAATAATAAGTAAAGAGATGATCTATAATAAAGAAAACACAATACTTTGGTTGCTAATATAGTTTTAATGTGTTTATTTTCTAGTTCAAAATGGTGAAATACTGGAGAAAAATATTATTTTTTCCTGTAAGCTTTCTTCTATAAATTACGAGTCCTCTGATTTCTTTCTTTAGCATTCCACGCCCCTTACCAAATCTATCTAAGAATAAAATTTATGTAAAATGAAGAAGAGGACCTTAAGTGCCTTTTCTGAGTCCATTACTGTTCCTCTTTTTCATTAGTGTTAAAGTGTTCACTTATCTCACTGTTTTGGAATTTTCTTAGTAGTCAAGTATTTTCTTGACAAATAATGTGAAATTTATGAAAACAATTATACAAGCAATCCAAAGTTGCAAGTAAAAAGTTGCTTTAAAACATCCATGAGTAGATAGACAACCAATTACATTCCTGTACTTTTCATCTACTGACCAGTATACATTATTGCGGGGAAAGGATTATCTATGACATAGAAATATCACTCTTTTCAGTAATGCTCTTAAAGCCTTAGACATGTTCAGACCCTAATCACCTGGACAGTGGAAAACCAATTTTTTAACTTGACAGGAAAGATTCTTCTATAACAGGTTCAGGAGTCAATACAGAAGTTATAGTATACAATGTTTATCTCTCTTTACTCACCTCAAAAACTTCAACTTTGCATGTATGGTATTAGGTAGCAAAAAAAAAAGTCAAGGGACCAGGACTTTCACAAAACAATCTTATATGACTGTAAAGATTTTGAAGATTCTAAAACAGAGGTTCTAAAATCTGACTTCCACAAAATCACCTAGGAAAATTTAAAAATACATATTCTGGGGCTTCTTCCTATAACTAATGAAACACAGTCATCAAAGAGGGCATCCAGGAAATATATATAATTTTCTCCACCTCAGCATTTCAAGCTCTTATGCACAAATGCCCTTTGAACCACTACCCTACTATAATTCATTTAGGACAGAACACAAATGAGAAATCAAAAGAACTATTATACTAATAGTCAGCTAGACTGTACTTCTTAGTATGGAGAATATTTTGATAAATTGAGAGAAATAAGTATTAAATCTACCAAATGCTTTTAAATTCTTGGCCACCATGAAGACATATGTGCTAATTCTCTATTTATGCCTGGAACTGTCTGAATTTGTGCTAAACCTGTATTATCATCTCCCATCTGAGCTGGTTTAAGAAGCAGGCTGGGTGGTTATTTGTCTGGTTAGTCTAACATCGCTCAGTTATAAAAAATTGATCAGAATTCATCTTAGGACAGTTCTGAGTGTGTTTCAAAGTGATATTTTGGTAAACTTCTTGCTTGTTTTGCTGGAGTGAGGAGGAGTGGGCACTTACTTGATAACCATGCCTCTGACGAATTCCAGAACAGGCATCATCTGTTATTGCTGCTGACTGATAGTTTGATGTGCAAAAATCTCATTAATCAAAACTCTCTAGATTGGAATACAGAATAATTAAGATCTATGGAAAATTACTCTGTACTATCCAGAGTGTAAATATTTCAGAATATCTAAAGTATTTATTTATTTTTACTGGCAGTTATTTATTAATCATGTGTGCTTGTTTTCTTTAATCACATTTATAGAGTGCCTATAAAATGTGTCTAATTTTGTTGGAGTTAAAATTGTTCAAGAATGCAAATTTTCCAAGAATTTATAAGCACAACTAATTATTAAAATTAGTTGAATAAACTATTTGCAAATAATTCCTATCTATTTATTAGATCATGCTCTGTAAGAACATATTCTGGGAGTATTTCTGCAGTCCATATTTTAGCTAATGTTCATATTGGGAATAAAAAAAATTAAATAAAATATAAAGACTCCCCCAAGTTATTCTTTGATAATTTTTCATATCCAAATATCATTTTTTAATGTTCATAATTCCTAAT
This sequence comes from Orcinus orca, assembly GCF_937001465.1. Taxonomy (NCBI): domain Eukaryota; kingdom Metazoa; phylum Chordata; class Mammalia; order Artiodactyla; family Delphinidae; genus Orcinus; species Orcinus orca. Next base: position 71,280,054 of record NC_064565.1, read on the forward strand.
ATAAATGTTTATTTTCATTTTTAATATAAGTATATTATGTGGTTATATTTTGAGATTTAATTTTTTCTTTTAAATCTTCATTAGCTGCTGGAGTTGAGCAGATTCATGGGGACAAGATGAGAAATATGCCCAGCTACATCTGTGTGTTGCTCTAGAAGATAATAGGAAAACTCGTGATTGTTTATCCTATGATCTGGGCTGAAAATATTTCACTGCCCTCTCCTGTGATATGGTGAACATTATCTTGATATGAGTAAACTTTCCTGTGATTCTGTAAGTCAGACTCTCTGTTACCCTAGGGTCCCAAGTACCTATCACTGGTAGGTAGGCATCTTTTTATTATCTGTATTAAGATTGAATTGTTCAAAATTTTACTGTTGATTGTTCTCTCTTTGTGTTTGCTTGGATAATTTCCAAAGAGAGAAATATTGAACAGAATAACATTCTTGCCAAATAGTTTTTAAACATTATTTCATTAATAACTATTAGGGAGGTAAAAAGATAGTTAATACTCTTTCTTCTTAAATAACCTTTTTCTGTGTGTAATGGGTGAATGATTGCCTCAGGAATACAATCCTCAGGCCTAAACTGTTATGTAGCTGTCAGGATATTGAACACAGTGACACTGACGTTTATGCTCATTTAAAGTATTGACTCTCTTATGAGACAAAGCAAATGACACAATTCTTTACACTTATATTTTGTTTGCTTATTTCACTCTTAATCTATTTGATTGGAGAGTCAAGTTTGTGATCTTTCCTAACATGACATTTTATATTTGTAGAGAATTCTTTTTTCCAGTATCATCACTGAAAATTTTAAATGGATTTAAAGTTAGTTCTATGGCTTGAGAGATGAAAGTATGATATAGTTCTCTGTGGTTACTGTTCATTCTGTGCTTCACTATTTTAACTAAATCCACTTTCAACGAGATACTTTTTTCTTTTCCATTATGGTTTATTTCAGGATACTTAATATAGTTCCCTTTGCTATACAATAGGACCTTGTTGTTTATCCACTCTATAAATAGTAGTTTGCATCTGCTAGTCCCAAACTCCCAATCCAACCCTTCCCTGCTCCCCCTCCAGCTTGGCAACCACAAGGCTGTTCTCTATGTGCGTCTGTTTCTGTTTCATAGATAAGTTCATTTGTGTCATATTTTAGGTTCCACATATAAGTGATATCATATGGTATTTGTCTTTCTGTTTCTGACATACTTCGCTTGGTATCATCTCTAGGTCCATCCATATTGCTGTAAATGCCATTATTTTATTCTTTTTTTATGGCTGAGTTATATTCCATTGTATATATACACCACATCTTTATCCATTCATCTATTTATCCATTCATCCAGTGATGGACATTTAGGTTGTTTCCATGTCTTGGCTGTTGTAAATAGTGCTGCTTTGAACATGGGTGCATGTATCTTTTCGAATTATAGTGGCACCCATATATATGCCCAGGAGTGGGATTAATGAGTCATATGGCAACTCTATTTTTATTTTTTTATTTTTATTTTTGCTGTACACGGGCCTCTCACTGTCGCAGCCTCTCCCGTTGCAGAGCACAGTCTCTGAACGTGCAGGCTCAGCGGCCGTGGTCCACGGGCCCAGCCGCTCCATGGCATGTGGGATCTTCCCAGACCGGGGCACGAACCCGTGTCCCCTGCATCGGCAGGCAGACTCTCAACCACTGCGCCACCAGGGAAGCCCTCTATTTTTAGTTTTTGAGGAAGTTCCATACTATTTTCCATAGTGGCTGCACCAATTTACATTCTCACCAACAGTGTAGGAGGGTTCCCTTTTCTCCACACCCTCTTCAGCATGTGTTATATGTGGACATTCTTAGTGATGGCCATTCTGACTGATGTGAGGTGGTACACACACACATTGTAGATTTGATTTGCATTTGTCTAATAATTAACGATGTTGAGCATCTTTTCACATGCCTATTGGCCATCTGTATGTCTTCTTTGGAGAAATGTCTATTTAGGTCTTCTGCCCATTTATTGATTGTGTTGTTTGTTTCTTTGTAATTGAGTTGTATGAGCTGTTTGTATATTTTGGAAATTAAGCCCTCGTTGGTCACATCATTTGCAAGTATTTTCTCCTGGTCTATAGGTTGTCTTTTCATGTTGTTTATGGTTTCCTTTGCTGTGCAAAACCTTATAAGTTTGATTAGGCCCCATTTGTTCATTTTTGCTTTTATTTCTGTTGCCTTGGGAGACTGACCTAAGAAAACATTGGTGCAATTTATGTAAGAAAATGTCTTGGCTATGTTATCTTCTAGGAGTTTTATGGTGTCATGCTTTATTTTAAGTCTTTAATTCATTTCAAGTTTATTTTTGTGTATGGTGCGAGGGCGTGTTCTAACTTCATTGATTTACATGCAGCTGTCCAACTTTCCCAGCACCCCTTGCTGAAAAGACTGCCTTTTTCCCATTTTATATTCTTGCCTCCTTTGTTGAAGATTAATTGTCCATAGATGTGTAGATTTGTTTCTGGGCTCTCTATTCTGTTCCATTGATCCATATGTCTGTTTTTGTGCTAATACCACACTGTTTTGATTGCTGTAGCATAGTATTGTCTGAAGTCTGGGAGGGTTATGCCTCCTGTTTCGTTCTTTTTCCTCAGGATTGCTTTGACAATTCTGGGTCTTTTATGATAACATATAAATTTTAGGATTTTTTGTTCTAATTCTGTGACAGATGTCATGGATAATTTGATAGGAATTACATTAAATCTGTAGTTTGCTTTAGGTGGTGTTTCATTAATATTTAACAATATTAGTTCTTCCAATCTAAGAGCATGGGATATTTTTCCATTTCTTTAAATCATCTTTACTTTGCTTTATCAATGTTTTATAGTTCTCAACATATAAGTCTTTCACCTCCTTAGTCAGGTTTATTCCTAAGTTGTTGTTTTTTTTTGATGTGATTTTAAGAGGGATTGTTTTTTACTTTTCCTTTCTGATACTTCATTGTTAGTGTAAAGAAATGCAACCAGTTTCTGTATATTAATCTTGTATCCTGCTACCTTGATGAATTTGTTTATCAGTTCTAGTAGTTTTTATATGGAGTCTTTAGGGTTTTCTATATATAGTATCATGTCATCTGCATATAATGACAATTTTACCTCTTCCCTTCCAATGTGGATATGTTTTATTTCTTTTTCTTCTCTGATTGCTATGGCTAGGACTTCCAATACTATATTGAATAGAAGTGGCGAGTGTGGGCATCCTTGTCTGCTTGCATATTTTAGTGGGAAGTCTTTCAGCTGTTCACTATTATTATGTTGGCTGTGGGTTTGTCATAAATAGCTTTTATTATGTTAAGATGTGTTCCCTCTCTACCCACTTTGGTATTAGTTTTTATCATGAATGGATGTTGAATCTTATCAAATGATTTTTCTGCATCTATTGAGAGGATCATGTGTTTTTTGTCTTTTCTTTTGTTGATGTGGTGTATCACATTGATTGATTTGCATATGTTGAACCATCCTCATGACCCTGGGATGAATCCAACTTGGTCATGGTGTATGATCTTTTTTATGTGTTGTTGGATTGGGTTGGCTATTATTTTCTTGAGAATTTTTGCATCTATATTCATCAAAGATATTGGCCTGTAATTTTCTTTTTTGGTAGTGTCTTTGTCTGGTTTTGGTATCAGGGTGATGGTGGTTTCATAGAATGACTTTGGGAGTGTTCCCTGCTCTTCAGTCTTTTGGAAGAGTTTGAGAAGGATTGGTATAAATTCTTCCCTGTATGCTTGGTAGAATTCCCCAGTGACCCCATCCGGTCCTGGACTTTTGTTTGCAGGGAGTTTTTTTTTTTTTTTTAATTACAGATTCTATTTCACTTCAAGTGATTAGTCTGTTCAAATTGTCTGTTTCTTCTTGATTCAGTTTTGGTGGGCTGTATGTTTCTAGAAACTTGTCCATTTCTTCTAGGTTGCCCAATTTGTTGGTATATAATTGTTCATGGTATTCTCTTATTTTTTTTTTGTATTTCTGTGGTAATTTGTGGCATTTCTCCTCTTTCATTTCTTATTTTGTTTATTTAGGTTCTCTCTCTTTTCTTCTTGGTGAGCCTGGCCAGATATTTGTCAGTTTTCTTTACCCTTTCAAAGAACCAACTCAGTTTCATTGATTTTTTTCTATTTTCTTTTAATTTCTACTTTATTTCCTCGATGATCTTTATTATTTTCTTCCTTCTGCTGACTTTAGGTTTTGTTTGTTCTTTTTTTTTTTTTTTTTGGAATTCTTTTAAGTGATAGGTTAGGTTGTTTATTTGAGATTTTTCTTGTTTTTTGAGGAAGGCCTGTATCGCTATGAACTTCCCTCTAAGAACTGCTTTTGCTGCATCTCATAGATTTTGTATGATTGTGTTTTCATTGTTATTTGCCTCAAGGTGTTTTTAAATTTCCTCTTTGATTTCATTGTTGACTCATTGGGTTTTTTTAGCAGCATGTTTAGTCTCCATGTTACCGTTTTTTTCTCATTTCTTTTTCTGTGGTTGATTTCTAGTTTCATCTTTTCTGTGGTCAGAAAAGATGCTTGAAATAATTTCTACCCTCTTAAATTTGTTGAGGCTTGCTTTGTGCCCTAGTATGTGGTCAGTCCTAGAGAATTTTCCATGTGCACCTGGAAAGAATGTGTATTCTGGTTTTTTTTGGATGTAATGTTCTGAAAATATCAATTAAGTCTGACTGTTCTATTTTATCATTTAGCATCTCTGTTGCCTTATTGATTTTCGGTCTGGAAAATCTGTCCATTGATGTGGTTGAGGTACTAAAGTCTCCTAATATTATTGTATTCCCGTCAGTTCCTCCCTTGATATATGTTAGTATTTGCTTTATGTATTTAGGTGCTCCTTTACATTAACGAGAGTATAATATCCTCTTCTTTATATAGTGTCCTTCTTTATCTTTCTTTATGGCCTTTGTTTTAAAGTCTATTTTGTCTGATATAACTATTGCTACCCCCATTTTCTTGTCATTTCCACTTGCATGAAATATCTTTTTCCATCTGCTCACTTGAAAGCTAAGTGTGTCCTTTGCCCTAAAGTGGGTCTCTTGTAGGCAGCATATTGTAGGCTCTTATTTTTTTGTTTGCTTGTTTTTTTTTAATCCAGTCTGCCACTCTGTGTCTTTTGATTGGAGCATTTAGTCCATTGACATTTAAGGTAATTATTGATGCATATGTATTTATTGCCATTTTAAATCCAGTTGACTTTGTATTTCTTCTTTGTTCCTTTCTTTTTCTTTTTGTTTTTCCTATTGTGGTTTCATGGTTTTCTTTTGTATTATGCTTGTGTTCTCTTCATTTTGGTTTTGTGAATCTATTTTATGTTTTTGATTTGTGGTTACCCTGTTTCTCAAGTATGTTAACCCCTTTCTGTATCTACTCGCTTTAGACTGGTAGTCATATAGGCTCAAACACATTCTAAAAAAACAGAAAAAACTACTTTTTCTTACTCTACTCCCCATGTTTTATGATTTTAATGTCCTCTTTTAATCTTCATATTTATCCTTTTGCTGTTTATTGTAGTTATCATTGCTTTCACAAAAATGTTTTGATTTTTTTAATCTGTATATTGGCTTACTTAAGTGATTTACTTTCCAATATGATTTTCTCTTTCCTATAGATGCTTGCTTCTTTTCTATTTAGAGCAGAACTTTCAATATTTCTTTTAGGATAGGTTTAATATTGTTGTATTCTTTTAGTTTTTGCTTGTGTGAGGAATTCTTTATCTCTCCTTCTATTCTAAATAATAATGTCGCTGTGTAGAGTATCCTAGGTTGCATATTTTTCCCTTTCAGGCCTTTGAATATATCTCGCCACTCCCTTCTGGCCTGCAACATTTCTGTAGAGAAATCAGCCAGTAGCCTAATGGGGGTCCCTTGTAATTAACTCTTTGTTTTTCTCTTACTGCCTTTAGAATCCTCTTTCTTTAACTTTTGCCACTTTAATTGTAATATGTCTTAGTTTAGGTCTATTTGGGTTCATCTTGTTTTGGACCCTTTGTGCCTCCTGTACCTGGATATTTGTTTCCTTCTTTTGATTTGGGGAGTTTTCAGCCATAATTTCTTCAGATACATTTTTGATCCCCTTTTCTCTTTCTTCTCCTACTGGGATCCCTATTGTGCATAGATTGGCATACTTTATATTATCCCATATATCTCTTATATTGGTTTCATTTTTTTCATTTGTCTTTCTTTCTACTGTTCTGATTGGTTGATTTCCATTATTGTATCTTCCAGATCACTTATTTGTTGCTCTGCATTATTCAATCTTCTATTCATTGCCTTTAGCTCAGCTTTTACCCGGGAAAATGAGTTGTCTAAATTTTTTGGTTCCTCTTTATAGTTTCTAATTCCTTTTTACAGTAATCTTCATTTCTATCAATAGTCTTTCTTATTTCCTTCAGTATTTTCATTATTTCCTTTTTGAACTCAGTGTCTATTAGACTGAAGAGGTCTGTTTCATTCTTTATTCTTTAAGGGGTATTCTCTTGATCTTTTAATTGGGAGTGGTTCCTCTGCTTTTTCACTTTACTTATATTTCTCTGACTTTAAGGAGAAAGAGTTTCTCTGACTTTAGGAGAGAAAGATATCTAATGTTGTCTTGAAGGGCTGCTTTTATGTGGGAGCATCCCTGTGTAGTCTGCATGAGTCTAATATTTTTGGTGTAAGGGCTGTTTTTAGTAGGGATGCCTGCTGCTTCTTTCCTCAGTGTGTGCTGGTCTTTGTTCCCTTGGTGGGGATGTGATTGGTGGTGTGATGACCAGAGCCTGCACTGGCTATTGAGTGGGACCTCCTCTTTGTTCCATGGTTGTCACCGCCCTGTCAGGGGCAGGATCTGCTTTTTAGTTGTTTGAGTAGAAGCTTCCAGATCAGTTTCTGAGCTGTGGTGTGAGGTAGGTGGGATTGGAGCACTCCTGCTGGGAGAGGAGCCACTGAGTATTCCTCTGCCAGAGCTTTGCACCTGAGTGCACTCTGTGTTGTTACCTGTCACCCATTTTGTGGGCTCACACAGTATACTGTTTTTCACACTACCCTCAGCCCTGCCTCACCCTTGGAAATCCAGGCAATCAGCCCTGGTGTTCCTTCCACACTGTGTTCACAAACCTACCAGCACAGATCCATAAGCGTAGGTCCACTGAAGTCATGTACCAGGACTGCAGTAGTTGTGCACTTGGACCTGCCATGAGAACTATGGAAGCAGCTCAGACCCCAGCTTTTAAGGCCACAGCTGCTAAAACCAGACCCTTCCCAGCCACAGGAGCACCTGTTGTTCACTCAGATGTCCCACAGGTGCTGAGTTTATAAAGCTGGTGGCATAAATCTGGGGGTCGCACTACCACAGGGAGAGGGCTCAGATTTCAGTCCTGCTTTCTGAGTCGCATGGCCCCTGGGACTCAGCTCTGATTTCAGCCCCACTTCCACGTGTGGGCAACCTGCTGGTACTTGTGGGTCCCCAGAACTCATGTAATGTTGGCTGAGAGTGTGCTGAGAAAGAGGCTTCTATGGCAGGCCCCACCCCTCCCTTTGAGCACCACTTCACAATAGTGCTTCACTTCTATGGCAGGTCCATGCTTTCTTCTTCGTACACACACCCCACCCCCACTGGTTTTCAGCCGGTACAATGCTCCAGCCCCTTCAGGCTGTCTCTGCTTAGCCAACCCCAGTCCTCTTCCCAGGTCGGTCCTCTGAAGCCCAAGTTTCATCACCCAGTCCACACACCCACCAGCACATATGCGTCTCAGGCTGGGGTGCACAGAGTGGTGGCACAGACCATCTGTATAAGTCTCTCTCTCTTCTGCCTACCGCAGACAGGCTGCTCTGCTCTCCTCCGAGCCTGTAAGGTTCCCTTTCTGTTCCGGCTAATCTCCCCACTGATGAAGGAGCTTCCCAGGGTGAGGGAACCTTTCCTCTTTCACAGCTGCCTCCCGGCGGCCCGGGGGCGTAGGTTCTATCCTGATTCCTTTTTTTTTTTTTTTTTCTTTTGTTCTACCCAGTTACGTGAAGATATTTCTTGTGATTTTGGGTGTCTGAGATATTTTGTCAGTGTTTAGTGGGTATTCTGTGAGAATTGTTCCTCATGTAGTTGTAATTTTGATTTATTTGTGGGAGGAGTTGAGCTCCATGTCTTTCTATTCCACCATCTTGATTCTTCCCTCTCAGTGAGATTTTAGCCACCTTCTCTTGAACTCAGATTGTATCACTTTTAAGTTTCAGGTACTAGCTAAGAATATAAAAGTTATTTTATGTAATGTGGTAGCAATACTACTCCAAAGGAAGGCCATGCTTCAGAACAGATTTTTACTAAATGTTTGAAAATAAGAGAGAGTGATTAAAGGAAAAAAAACAACTCTCAACTAAATGTTAGAGAATATTCAAAAAGACAATTGGTCTTTTCTCAATATAGAGAATCTTATACAAGATATGAACCTCCCAAGGCCCACAGCTAGTTCCTATTCCTAAGCCCTGTTTTCTTCTTCAAAATTTTTTTCTCATATCTTCCCTTATTCAACCTGTGGCTTTCTTCTCTTGGCTGCAGGTTAATAGGAGAAAAATGGAAACTGCCATCCACTTACTACTGATAGAATGGTAGGGATATTTTTCCTCCAATATATACCTCCTCCTTCCATACTATGTCAAAGGGGCTCTTTGTTTCATCACCCAAAGTGTACATTTTTATGTCTTGTAATCCAAGAAGACATCTACCATAGATATCAATACATTTAGAACTAAAAAGACTTTGTAATTGATTGGATATAGCATTAAAGAAAGGTAGTCAAGAATGATATTTATTTTTCTGTAACTGAGCACTTGGTGCTTTTTATTGAGGTAGATAATACAGCCAAAAGCACATCAAGTTCTGAACATATCAATGGAACATATAAATTTTTGAAGTACAGAATGGGTGTCCTCAGAGCAGGGATTTTACCTAGCTAGGCGGCAGATGAGAATGAGGCAAAGGATTTGTGAGTATTAGAAAAGAATGGTTGGTTGAAACAATGAGCAATGAGGTCTGAGCTGTTTAGGGAATGGAATTAATGGGGAAAATGTAAAAGGTAGAGGAGCTGAAGATTTCAATACAGTTAAGCAACAAATACTGTAGATAACGTACGTGAGAGTTGGAAGAATGGATGTTAATATCAAGATTTTATAATTACTTTGGGGAGATGGCTGATGTTATTGGTGTTACAAAGGTGAAGGGAATAAGTAGTTGGTAATTTGGATGTGTATTCTGCATCATCACAGGCCACTATAATGGTGGCAAGATTTGTTAGAAAAGAAGTAGTTCAAGAATGAGAAGCCAGGAAATGGACAAATTCAAATGATAATGAAGGAGAGAGTTTCATTTTCTGGGCTGACCTAGTTTCAAAGGAGGATATTTTCCAGTTTTGGAGGAGCATCAGTGGTCTGGAAGTGGTACTGTAGAGTCATAAACACACTAAGCCCACCTCAAACAAGAACTTCATGGGGTACAGGGGAATGAGCTGAAGTTCAGTTGACAAAGTCGGTGGGAAAGCAATCTATCAGAAAAGAGCTAGGATTTGGTCATGGGGAAAAGTAGGAGAAACAGTATGTGAGTAGGTCAATGGTAGAGATAAGGAATCAAAGGTAATAAAAGGATGAATGCATGGGGAGATGGACATTTCAGGGGTGGGAGAAGCTTACTCTTGGGCAATGAATGCCCAAAAATGGTGGTGTTTTGAGGTTTGCTCCAGTGATCTGACCTTATACATCAGTACCCCTTTATCATTGTCACTTATCATTTATCATTATCATGACTTCTTTAGCATTTTTCAGAAGGACGAGAGAAACTCAGCCTGGGTTGAAAAAAATGAACCTCACCCTGATACAAGCAAGTAATGAGGCTAATTATTTTTGAAGAATCTCACCATAATTTGGAAATGACTGCAGTACCTAGGAAATGTAGATTAATTTATTTGCTCCCTCATAAATACTAAGAACTTCCTCTGTGCCAGACACCATTCTAGAAACCAGGATTACAGCAGTGAACCAGGCAAACAAGGTCTATACTCTCATGGAGCTAATCCTATGAGCTCATACTTCTGTGAAAATGGACCCTCTGTCTGGCAGGGAGTTGGAAATGATCCATTGGCAAAAATCTTGTGTAATAAGAGACTTTTTTTTCTTTTTGGGAAAAATCCCTAGGCTTACTAAGGAGGAATAATGAGCTAAATACTTTCTCATGTTAAAATGAAATTAACCAGTTTCAGGGAATGGAAAACTTTCCTATGTTTCCTAGTTTTAGAAAAGTGTATACAATGCAGTTATCCCATAGATACAAGGCCTAATTACTTACGGTTTTCTGTGACAGTCCAACCTTTGTTAAAGGACAGGAAAAGAATTGTTTTCTTTTTCTTATTTTTGAAGGTACCAGAACTTGACTCTAGATTTTGGAGACATTGATAGGAATAGATGGTGGGAAAATGAAAGGTCTACATTTCTCCAGAGTTACTTGGCTAAGTGTACTGAGTCATGTATGTGCTAGATGCCTCCAGTGGGTCTTAAATATGAAATAGAATATATGGTAATTCCTTATTACGTAGTTATTCAGACATTTGTTTGACTTAGCAAAACTTTTTTTCTTGCGTGTTTGTTTTTTTACATGAATCCTCACAGAATGTTTGAATAGAAAAACAAGAAAATATTTTTTCCATACAACATCTCTTTTCCTGATATGAAATAGCTGAGTTATTGTTATCAGAAAATTTCTGAGTGAAAATTCTTGATTCATTTAATGGTAAACAAAAGCTTGTATTAAGTGGGGTACTGGTTATTTAATGCTTTGTTTTGGAGATAACCAAATTGGCTTCATCATTCTATTCCAGCCCCACTGTCTCTTACTACCTTCTTACTCTTCACTTTTAAGTTGGTAACCTGATATACAAAGTAGGCAAAGAAGGGGCAGAAAATGTTCACCCCCCCCAACTTACAGTGGATCATCAAACCTTTTGTGAAATTGCTCTAACATTGAGCAGCATTAGATCTCCACTTGAAAATCAAGTGGAAATAATCATATTGTGAATATCAACGTTGATGAATTCACGGATTTTTCTTTTTCTAAAGCCAGAAGTGTATTTCTGGTGTCTTTTGCTATAGGTGGCACTTTTCAAGGATTTAAAGAGTTTTCAAGGGAAGACAGTATTTTCATCTAAGATACCCAGAGCCCAGTTAATTTAGCTATACATTACATTTTTGCATAATTCCTTATTAATTGAAGAATGAAATTCTCAAATATCAGTGTACATGGATCAATCTATATGTCTACATGTATACAGATGTGGAAATTATGTGAAATAATTCTAAATTATAAAATATCTGTGATCTTGGGAGGCCCCGGGGTGCAGTGACTTGTAGTGAGATCTTAGTTTCCTCACCAGGAATCGATCCCAGGCCACGGTGGTGAGAGTGCCAAATCCTAACCTCTAGACCACAAGGGCCAGTGGGCTTGTAGCAGGACCTCAGTCTTTGTCTTCTTTGAAGAAAGAATTCAGCAAAGAGACGGAGGTAATAAAGTGGGTAAAGCCTTTATTAGAAGCAAAGTATATGTGGAAGAACACATGGGCAGGCTCTGAGTGAGTCACACACTTTTGGGGTGGCTTAAATTGCTTACATGGGGGCAGTTTTCCAGGTTCCCCCTGGCCAATCTCTTGGTCTGTGCCCATATTTTATCTGACTCAGTGCCCTCTCAGATGTGTGTATGCATCTTTTAGCCAAGATGGATTCCAGTGTGAGGGTTTCTGGGAGGTTGGCAGGACATATTATGGGCTGGAACCCCCTCCCTTCCCTGACCCCTGAGGATCTTTTCTGTGCATGTGTGGTCTGGGAGGTCTCCTTGATCCCAAGATCACAAAAATGTGATCTCCTTATCTTTTACTCAAGCAGAGCTCTGCTCCTGCCATTATCTTTATCTCAAAGAGTCAATAGGAGACAAGTTCTAGTTGCTCAGCCTGGGGTCCAGCTATCTCCTGCCTCGTTTGTAACTAATATTAATTCTGTCAAATTTTGCTGATGATTTATTACTGAAACTCAGTATTACAAAGTGGTTATTTATTTTCTCCCTTGTAAGTACTAGTGTTTATGGAAATAGTTCCATGTTCTTAAAAATAGTATGTGCTTATCAGCAGCACAACAGTATTGCCTTTCACCAGCTAGAGTTAATTTCTAAACTTTATGCTTTTAATTCTTACTAGACAAAAATTTCAGAAACTTTAGCAACTGTTTAAGAAAGCCACAAGGATAGCTTTAAATGCTATATGTTTTTAAGTTATTATAATACTTAGGGGAATAGGTGGAAGTAATTACTCTAACTTTAAAAAAGCTAAATTTTCTTTATTCCCAACCTGGTCATGAATGTGAAATGCTACTATGCTTGTGTCTGTTATCTCTGTTACTGGGACTCTATAGACTGAATGCTTCTTGAAAAAAAATACATCTATATTTGAATTGAACTCTTTCTCAAGTATAAGTTTCATGGTATCTGAACTGCGCAACTGCCGTATGATACATGTAATGAGCTGTATTGATGATGTGTTATAAATTTCAAATAACTAACATTATTCTCAGGTTCATACACTCTTTCATGGGCAAGAGACATTGCATGAATGTATAAAAAAGGTAGCCAGGTAAAAATAATAGGGAGTGATGGCTACCACGCAAAGGTGGAGAACACATACATAAATGCCCTGGAATTAAAATTTAAAAAGAAGGAACATTCTGCTAGTCATTTATAACTCCTGATCCATCACTTAGCTAGCTCTCTATCATCCTTTACTATCATTTTGAAATAGTTTCTTTATAGAGTGACACTAATTTTGGAATTACGCCGACATTTCTAGTCGAAAAATATTTTATTTTATTTTCTGACCCGAATTACAAAGGAGGACACTGCTATGTGATTCCTGAGAATATACTACCTTTTCTCTCAATTCTGTGTGATTTTTCTAATAGAAGGGCTTCAAGGTATGAATATGATTCTGACCATGTTTGCTCCCTAGTGTTTTTTCTTCCACCTTGATCAGCATACATCACCATGTTTGAGCCTACTTCCCAAATGGAAAATATTGTTATAGCTAATATCCTTAGTAAGAATGTGAAAAAAATCATAATTAACAAAACTCTGGTCTCTTATATTTGGGCTGTTCTCCTAAGTAAGAATTGGGTTTGTAATATATTCTATGAGTATTTGCATTTTCAGTGTCCTTCTTTATAACTTGACTGTGAAGCATTTCAGTGTTAATGATGTTGAATAATTTGTGTTCTCAAAAAAAAAAATAATAATAATTTGTGTTCTCACACTTACTACAATTCCTAGAATATAGTAATTCTACCTACAGTTTGTTGAGTACCTTCTCTGTGTTAGGCATATTGATAGTCATTGTATGTACACTTAACTAATGAATGAATTAATGAATGCAAGTTGAGTTAAGGCTTAATGTTTGATGTCTAGAAGAAAAAGAAAAAAAGCTCTTTCTTCCGATCTGAGGGTGAAAAGACTGGTGTAATTGTAAATGAGTGCAGATATTATCAGAATTACAGTGACTTTCATGACAGAGTTCTCTCTGCTAGATAAGAAAGGAAAGAAGCTGCAGGAAAGGAAACTATTGGAAAAAAATACAATTCGTGAGGAAATAAGTGACTACACATTTGAACTAAGTTCACTGGAATTCAAAATATAAATATTACTATAGAGCAACATGTTTTTAAAATAGAAAGAAAATATAATAGCGTTTAATAATTGGGAGACTTTTTTTTTCATGTATAACTTATTTCTGCAAGTTTCACCAGTGAGGCACTGATTACCCTTTGTTTTGGATTATCTTTTCAAGGGTATATTTGAAGAGTGCAGGACCTTGGGAGATATATTGTCTATATCTGGAGCAAAGCCATTTTGTTTACAGCCTTGGAAGACAAAGATAGTACTTACTTCCAGAACAAAGTAAACATGCTTATGGTTCAGTATAATAATGACTCACTCCAGAGAAAACTTTAAATGAAACACTTGTTTTATGTAAAACTGCCATTCCAGGAAGTTCTTCTGTAATTCAACACACTGTCTTCTTTGTGTTACCCTGTTTGAATCGGGGAAAAGAGGACCAGTGCAAGAAAATAATGATACACAGGTGTTGACTTAAAAAAAATATGTGCACAACGGGAGAGTTGTGAGCTAGGTTTTATTTGGGGAGCAATGAGGACTGTAGCCCGGGAGACAGCGTTTCAGCTAACTCTGAGAAACTGCTCTGAGGTGGTGAGGGGAGGAGCCGGGAGATACAGGAGTTTTGCAACAATGAGCAGGTAATTGGGAATGTCAAAAGATTATTGTTAAATAAAGAAAACCAGATATCTCAAGTTTAGGAATTTAGCGCTTTTCTGTGTATGGGAAGAGGTAAGCGTCTGGGCTTACTGAAATCATTCCTTTGATATGCACCTTAGCTATCTGGGGCCTGTATTTTCACACCCTGAGTTTCCTCAGGGCTCACCGCAGGGAATGGCTTCAGTCTGATGGCTGCTAGATGGCCGGTATTCTTTTCAGCCCTGAGTTTCCTGGGCTCACCGGCTCACGTTGGAGCGCTGCAATCGTTGATGTCTGTGGCATCCTTTGTTTACTGATATGGCAGGAAATATTCCATTGATAAATATTCCATTTATTACAGGCTATAGCTATTGCTCTGAGTAATAAACTTTTGTCTCTGACCCAAGGATCTTGTGTCTCTACTAGCCTCTGTGAAATATGGAGCAGCAGGCTAACATGATAACTTTGCAAGTAAATTCTCAGTCCCTTCAGAATATAGATATAACCATGTTAAACAATATATAACCATTTTTTATTTTTATCTTCTCCCAATTTTGAGAATTCTCAAAAAGGTGGGTAAATATAATAACTATTAACTTACATCTCTTAATGAAGGCATGATTACCAGTAGAATTATCCACTTTGGTATCAATATGTACTTCTTATAAAGAAAAATAGGGAATAAATATAGATTGGTGAGGGAATTCACCATGGATTTAGATGTTGAGCCAGATTTACATTTTCAGTGGCGCAAGAAAGGCAAGCAGTAGCACAATGATCTATTTTAAGTACATAATTGAAAGACTCTGTTTTGATGCTGAATCACATGAGATATTTGTACTATACTTGTTAAAATAAAAAGAAAATTTTAAAACAATATGCACATCTGGTACTTAAAAAATCTATATATGGGTGCTAGGCATAAGGATAATTTTTTAAAGAATTTTCCTCACTAAAGTAAAATGTATTCCTCTGTAATGAGAAAAAAACTTGTTTCCAGAGTGTCTATGCTGAGCATAATAAATCTCCACACATTTAATGCTGAGGTCTAAAGACACAGATCATGGTGGATACTCACACTGGAATTGTGAAGCTAAACATTGTTGTGAATTACTGTGACCTAGCATATTTTTTGTGATCTAGTCTCCCACCTCTAATAATAATCTTGTTATAATTGTACCACAAAGGTGTTAGTTTTAAAACATAAGATAATTAAGAAAAATTACAATTTGATATTCTAGTTTTTTAGATACTTACAGACATTTAAAAAACGTAAAGTAGGTTTTAAAACAATTTAACTTTCTTTTAATTTTAGTTAACACTTTCTCTTAAAAACATTCTCTGCTATCTCAATGTCAATATATTGAAGCAGCATCTTTAAGGAAGTTCTTTTCAGGTCACTCTATTTAAAAGGTCAGTAATAATACTATATTGTGCATACAGTACATTTCTTTCAAAGAGCTCAGTGTATATTATTTATATGTAATTAACACACAACATATGTGAGGTCAATCACATAATGATGAAAAAGACTGGTCTTGGGGCTCCCTCCCTTGCATTCAATATTCTTTTTCCATTAGAATATAAATACATGGAGGCAGGATCTAATGTTTTTGTAACACTAACTGGATTCCAAGCATTGTATGATCATTTTTCATACACTACCTTATAACATGGTATGTTATGACCACACTCAGGCTTCATGACTTATGAGAAATATACCCAGGACTCAGAAACTGCTGTATCCATGGTTATGGTTTATCAGAATGAAAGAATACAGATCAAAACAGCAAAGGGAAAAGATTCATGGGGTGAAGTCCAGGAGAAACCAGAAGCAAGTTTCCAGTTGTCCTGTCCCAATGGAATCATACACAGATGTGCTTAATTCTCCCAGCAGTACTGTATGACAGTCTGTGTGAGGTGTTGCCAACTTGGGAAGTCCACACAAGCCTTGGTATCCAGAATTTTTACTGGGGATCCATCACATAGGCAGTCAGTGCCTGCATGGCTGGCTCAGTTACTCATACTCTAGCAACTTCACCTTCTGCCCACCCTACCCTGATGCCTTGAGCAAAAACAGGCATTTACCATAAACTATTTTAGGATAAACAGTACCAGAGGTACTTTAGTGAGGATAACCTTATTCATATAAATGATATAAACTTATTGACAAAAATTGTTATGACAAAAATGACCAAGATGTCCCAGGGGAAATGATGCTGGCAAAACTACTTTACATTAAAGGAACTCTTACATATTTCCTGACACTGAAATTGCAAAGGGTAAAATACTGTAAAATGACCCACACTTAGAAAAGAACATGACAATTTTCCATGACATAGAAAAGATTCTCACTCTGTATTGTAAGTTATATGATGAGTAGGAGGCAAAAACTATTCAAACTACTCTCAATAGGTTTTTCTTTTTACAAAGAAACAAACAACTCAATTCTTAATGTACATAATGCTTTATACTATGGTGTACTAAATGGTTTTATTAGCATTTTCATTTTTCTATACATTTATAATTGAAATAAGAGAGTTTTTAATGTCTTGATAAAATTTTTTAAAGGTCATGAAAAATTGTAAAGTTTTACATTAATTATTTTTTAATTGTGATTAAAAACAATACAAAATTTATCATCTTAACCATTTTTAAATGTATAGTTCAATAGTGTTAAGTATATTCACATTCTTGTGTTAACATCTCCAAAACTTTTTCATCTTGCAAAACTGAAACTCTATGCTCATTTTACAACTCCCCATTTTTACCTCTCCCCAGCCCCTGATAACCAAATTCTACTTTCTGTTTTTATGAATTTGACTACTTTAAATATCTCATACATGGAATCATATAGTATTGCTTTTTGTGACTGGCTTATTTTACTTAGCATAGTATCCTAAAGGTTTTCCTTCCTCTTTAAGGCTGAATTATATTTGATTGTACACAATTACCACATTTTGTTTATCCATTTGTTTGTCCATTTATTCATAGATGGACATTTAGGTTTCTTCCACATTTTAGCATTGTGAATAGTGCTGCAATGAGCACTGGAATGCTAACACCTCTTCAAGACCCTGATTTCAATTCTTTTGGATAAATACCCAGAAATGAAATTGGTGGATCATAAATCCCCACAGGCCAGTACAGATGGAGGCTGTTAGAATGCATGCAGACTCAGGGCCCATATATCCCTAATAAAAGCTCTGTTCACAATTTTGAGGTGTATTAAAATTGCCAGGGGAACTCCTTAAAACATGGCTTGCTAGCCCCTCCACCCATGCCCTGAGTCTCTGATTTGGGAGGTTCTATTTTTTAATTTTTTGAAGAATTGCCATACTGTTTTCCATAGTGGTTGCACCATTTCTCATTAATTATTGAGATTGCTTACATGGCTTTAAGTTGCATGTTGATTTTTATTAACAGTCCTATAGCTATGCAGAGTGAGAACTATGTGTGCAAAGAGAGAATATATATATATATATACACACACACACACACACACACGTTCATCCAGTGGTGTGCTGATGCCATTGCTTATTGCTTGCAAGAATTTACTATGTGAATCTCTTCTTATATGAGAGAGTAATAAAGTATAAGTTTTGGCCTGATTATTTGAATGTATGGAATTGACATCATTTGAGATGGGAAAAGTTAATGGAGGAATAAGTCTCCATGAAAATATCAATTAAGTTTTGACAATTTGATTTTGAGAATTTTATATTATATAGCTAAATGGGGATGCTGAAAAGTCAGTCCGCTAAAGAAGTCTTGAGTTCTGGAGATAGGTCTGAGCTAGAGACTGATATTTGGAAGTTGAAGGAATGTAGACCACCTTTGAAAGCAGGGCCAACTAGATAATTTGTAGGGACCAGGGCAAAAAAATGTATGTTAGCCTATTCAAAAAGCAGGAAAAAGGATTTTCCTTTCTTCTACAGTCTCTCTTTCAACCTATCATGGTGTTTTTTATATGCTATTTAATGTTGCCCTTTCTCCAGCATGAGATTTTTATGAATTGACTGCAAATCATCACAGATGCCTGGGGTCCCACCTTACAACTTGGCATACAGGGCACAGGCACCCAAACTCAACGCTCCTTGATCCTGCACCCAGGTCCCTCACAGGGTGCGAAAGGTGGCAGTGGTTGCTGGGTGGGAGCAGTAGAGCAGAAGGCAAGGAACTCATCCTAAGGAGACTGGATAGGTGGTGTAAGGAGGGAATGTACCCGAACTGTGGCTTCTGCTACTTGGCGCATGCTCCATTTTTTTCATTAGACTTCACTTTCGAAGCACATTCAAAGGTAAAATTATTAACAGTTTCAATATAGACATTTCAGAGCATTAAACCCTGAGCAGGAACCTGTGCCTCTGCAGTGATTGCACACTTCAAAGCCATCCGATTGAATGAGATGACTAGAGGGGTTAATGAAGAAAGAGAAGTGAAGAATTAGCTCTGGTGCACTTGAGCATAAGGAAGTAGAAAACAGAAGCAACCAGCAGAGGAGACTGAAAGGTGTCAGGGAAGTATGAGGCAAAGTAGAAAGTATGTTATCTTGGAAGCCAAGACAAGAAAGCTATTGGTGATGAGGAGTGTGAATTACGGAAAATGCTGCCGTGAGGCTGAGTAAAAATGAAAGTGAAAATGGGTCTTTGGATTTCCTACCCAGATGCCATTGATGCCCATGACAAGAGTAGTTTTAGAGGAACAATGAGGGTTGAAAGCCTAAATGGTGAGATTTTGAGACCAAATGGGAGAAGCGTTGAAAACTTAGCATGGGCTACTCTTTCAAGAGATCTTTCTGTAAAAAGTAATAATAATAATAATAAAGGGCAAAGAGATGGGCTATAGGGTTAAAGTACTTTTTTCAAGGACATGAGAAATGTCAGTAAATTATGATTTATTATAAAAACCATTAAATTGGCAAACTTGTAGTAACCCACACATCTGCAAGTAGAAACTGAGGCACCAAATGATTTATAATTTATCAGTGTCTATAACATGAGTCTCTCTTGTGCTTAGTTTAGAATATGGTGATGGAGTCAAACCAACTTGAACATTCAGATTTAAATTCTTAGCACCTACCTTGAAATGTATGCACCATACTTTATTTTTTATTTATTTTTATTTTATTCTTCTAGTTTTAACTGAGATATAATGGATGTACAGTACTGTGTAAGTTTAAAGTGTATAGCATAATGATTTGACTTATATACATCATGAAATTATCACAATAAGTTTAGTGAACATCATTTCATATAGATAAAAAGTTAAAGAAATAGAAAAAAAGGATTTTCCTTATGATGAGAACTCTTAAGATTACCCTCAACAACTTTTATATGTAACACACAGCAGTGTTTATTATATTTATCGTGTTGTACATTAAATCCCTAGTACTTATTTATTTTAAAACTGGAAGTATCTACCTTTTGGCTGCCTTCATCCAATTCCCCCTTCTCTCATTGCCCCCTACCTCTGGTAACTACAAATCTGATCTCTTTTTCCATGATTTTGGTTTTGAACTATAATTGACCTAAAACTCTGTGTTAGTTCCTGTTACACAACATAGTGATTTGGTGTTTCTATATGTGTCAAAATGATCACCATGATAAGTCTAGTTTTGTCACCATACAAAGATATAACAGAGTCATTGACTGTATTCCCCACACTGTACATTTCATAGCTATGATTTATTTATTTTGCAACTGGAAGTTTGTACTGCTTATGTCCCTCACCTATTTCTTTCTTCCACCATACTTTAAATGACCCTGAATTCCTTTGTGGAATTTTATATAACAGATTATTATTTTACTCAATGGTATAAAAACATGAATGTATAAGAATATACAATGGTATAAGAACATTCATTTTCAATGAAATCCTTTGGATATAATAAAAGTGGCCAAATCATTAATCCACTCATTTTTCTTTTCCAAATACTCTTTCTCCATTATTAAATACAGACCATATCATTATGGTAAATTTTAATAGATGATACAGTAAAATTATGTCATTGATATTTATATGAAAATTGTTTCTTTTTTTAATACTGTTGACCTACTTATATAAATATTAACCCTTTTGATAAA
Organism: Orcinus orca; assembly: GCF_937001465.1. Taxonomy (NCBI): domain Eukaryota; kingdom Metazoa; phylum Chordata; class Mammalia; order Artiodactyla; family Delphinidae; genus Orcinus; species Orcinus orca. The sequence goes on from NC_064565.1 coordinate 71,300,470, forward strand.
TATGCATTATAAAACCTCAGTTCACTATTTCAAAGTAAATACCTTAATTCCTGGTGTTTCTTTTAAAATCTTCCTACTACAATATTAGCAGCCTTTCTAATTTGGTTTACCTTCTACATAACAGTTTATTAATATGTAAAGCCTAGGTTAAAATAAACCTAACACAAAGCACATTTATGTAATGATAATTATACTAAGAATGTACTAAAAGGTATCATTTCTAACCTTGCTCCATTACTAATGACTTTAAAATGAAGACATACCTCTTTCTAAAATCTATGCAAGAAGATGCAAGATTAAAAGTGCAAAGTATCAAAAGCTGCATGTTAGAATAAATTAGAATAAGTTAAGAAGTGATGGTATTGTAGAGAGAGGCGCAGCTATAAGGACAAATACTTTTTCAGAAAGTAGACTACTTACCAAAGCAATTTCAAAATTAAATGTAGTTATTTTTAACTGTGTTCTGAGACACACAGATAGCACTGTATTTTTAATATTTGCTATGGCCTTTTAAGGTTGAAGTGACACGAAGTGGACACTAAATTTATGCAAAGTCAATTGCCCTATTAGGATTTATCTTATTAGTAATTTAAATGTAAGATTGTTCATATGCTAAGTAATGCTTTGATGTTAGTCATATAGTGATAGGATAGTGATATGATAGTTGATAGCAAAAGTGTGGTATCAGCAATATTCTTGCATTATTATTCCAGTGTCAAAATAATATATGGTGAAATCTAGTTCTTATTTAAAGAAGTTAACTTTTAAACTTACTTCAGCCATTTTAAAGTTGATTGTATTTTGGAGTATGATTAAAAGCAGTCATTTTAATTAAAAACAAGAAAATAACAAAGATCATTTGAAATTTGTTTCCTTCCTTCCTTCTCTCCTTCCTTCTTTCCTTCCTTCCTTCATTTTCTTCCTTTGTTTTCTTTTTACCTTTTTTCCATTATTTTGGGGGAATATCAAATTTATCTGGGAGATCTGTTCTTTGAAAGGTCTTTTTATATATTTATATTTCTTTCGCTGGTATATACAATATAGCATTATGTGTTCATTTTTGTCTTCTTTCAAATTGAAATGTTTACTTTTCTTCAATTATAATTTAAGATAGTCTACAGGAGGCAAGCATTTATTATTGTTATTTTGTCTTAACCTCTAAAAATTTGTCTTGGATTATTTTGATGCAATGGAGAGAAGAAAAATATTAGGAAGGTTATGATTTGGTTATTCTTATATTCCTCACTTTTAGAGAGATGATATTCTATATAATAGAAATAATACAGGAATCAAATTATTCATTCTGAAAAACTTAACTGAAGTTTATAAGATAATTTACATACTGGGAAGTTGTTTGGTGAATCTATACGGGTCCATAATTGTATTACGTGTGCCGCTTTCATCAACACTCATAGGAATGTCCAGATGTGCTCTACTTGTTCCCGTGAAGAGAGTTGCTCAAGAATTCTATTTTGAATGAAATCTCACATTTATGTACATGGAACTATTAAGACATACATCTCATAAATGTTTTACATCTTTTCAACTTTAGATAAAAGCAGAGAATATGTATAATCAATCAATGAATATGTTTTAATTCTCATTAACATATCCAAGTTAAGTTAGAGTTTATAATTTCTCTAACATAGCAGACTTGACACTTCTATATGTAACTAAAATATCCCAGATTCCTAAGACATAATTTAGGCTCATTTCCTCCATTTTCTTTTAAATTGAAAGTACTCAACCCTGTATATAAAACTCCCTTCTTAAAAAATAAAATCAAAATAATGCCTATCTAAAAGCAGAAAATTTTGTTATATTGTGCGTGTGACCCATTTAAAGCAGCTACATTTTATGCCTCACAGTTTTAAATGGACCAACTTATTTAAGTAACTGAACATAGACAACCTTAGAAGGAAAACCTAACAACTGGAACAATGTGATGATGATATCTTGTAAATTTCCTTCTTCTGTGATCCATTGGCTTGTCTAAGCTTTTTATTTATTTATTTACTCTTTCTCCCCTTTGGACATTATTTCATGCAGAGATAGTAGAAAAAAAATGAGGGTGGTTTTTATGTTCTTGGCTATTAAAACAATTCTGTTTCACTTTAAGTATTTTGTTCTGCTCTAAGTATCTTAGGTAACATGTGTATCTACTTTATAAGTATTTCCTAAAGCATAACATGATGTAAAACAAAATTCATTGAAGTGGGTGAAAAATACTTTTGTTTTTTGAATAACCTGTCAGTGTTTATGAAAATAACAATCGAGTGCAGTAGCTAGACCAGTTCAAGTTATTTTTTTCTAACAGAATTGCTGCTAGACTAAACTTCTGTTCAGAAGCATCCTCACTGGAGGTCTTTTTAAGGACAGCTTGCCAGTGATGCCCAATTAAGAAGTGCAGGCTAATGTTCTAGGACCTTCTGGATACTATAGCCAGTAAGACAGGCCTCAGTAAAATGCCCGGTCCTTGTCAATGCTGGATGGGCTGTATAAGCTTTGTCTGGCCAGCTTGTAATATTATCTATCCAAAAGAGATAAGAAGGGTAGAGTTGTTATTTAAATAAGTACCCTCTGCTGGGCTTCCCTGGTGTCGCAGTGGTTGAGAGTCTGCCTGCCAATGCAGGGGACACGGGTTTGTGCCCCGGTCCGGGAAGATCCCACACGCCACGGAGCAGCTAGACCCGTGAGCCATGGCCGCTGAGCCTGCGCGTCCGGAGCCTGTGCTCCGCAACGGGAGAGGCCACAACAGTGAGAGGCCCGTGTACCGCAAAAAAAAAAAAAAAAAAAGTACCCTCTGCTTAGTTATTCAGAGCCAAAAAATTAGCATAAAAATCCTAGTGTAGTAAAACATGTACATTTCCTCAAACAGCACTAGGCAACCCAAAAGCTTTAGACGAACAACTGGCACATTTATTCTGACATGAAAAATGAACCTCAACCAGGATAATGGAAAACACATACCAGCAATAATACTTGTTTTCTCATCATGGATCATAGCCTTGGCCTGGAGTCTTCCATTGCTCTTTGCCGAAGTATCAGCAGTGAGAGGAGCCAATATCTTGGGGCTTTCAGTTATGTTCAGGTCTTAGCCATGGCCCTATGTAGGCAAAAATGTGTCAACGTAGTTGGCAATATAATGACCCAGAACTGTTATGTCTGTTGGCAAAACACAGGCTGGCATAAGTTTGCTCCATATGTGCTTCCAACTAAACGCTGATTTGCCAGATTTGTCAAGCAGCCACATACAGATTTGAGGGCCCATCCGTGAGCCTCACTGGCATTGCAAATTTATAATGGTGGTAAACGAAATGGTAAGATAACTTTTTTTCCCCACATTTGAACTTAGGATGAATTTCTAGGTCATTCAAATGTCTTATTTTGAAATCCAGTCAAAATCATTTATAATTTATAGTGATTGAGTTTTAGGTCAGGAGGAAGCATTTGTCAAAAATTCATTTTAAGTTTCTTACTTTTAGATGAGAAAACTGAAATCCAGAGAAATAAAGTATAATGTCCATAAAACAAAGAACTTAAAATAGAATCCGTGCTCCCCAAATCCTGGATTATGTACTCTTCCACCTGCACAAAGTCACTTTTACATTGCTGGAAGTTGAACTAGTAGTTTGTTCATTTATTCAGCAAATATTTATTAGGACTAACCATATATCAGGTACTGAACTAGAAACTGAAGATAAAAAGGTAAATAGGATGGGTCTGTGGAGTATACATTCTAGAATGAAGAGATAGAAAATAAGTAAATGAAAATTTCAGGTAAGGTTAACTATTCCTAAATCAATCAAACAACCAATCAATTAAATAGCCAATGAAAAGAGAGAATGGGGAAGACTACTTTTGATTTTAATGGTCAAAGAAGGCATCTCTAAGAAGGTGATATTTGAGTTGATGTCTGAATAATAAAAATAAATTGGTCTATTACACAGTCTTGAGTAGAGCATTCCAGACAGAAGGAACACAAGTGTTAAAGGCTCTCAAATGAAAATAATTCTCATGTGTAGAGGAACAGAAAGAAAATAAGAATGGCAAAAGTAGAGTTGGAGTCTACTTGAATTAGGATTTTTTTTTTTTTTTTTTTTTTGCGGTACGTGGGCCTCTCACTGTCGCGGCCTCTCCCGTTGTGGAGCACAGGTTCTGGACATGCAGGCTCACGGGCCTAGCCGCTCCACGGCATGTGGGATCTTCCCGGACCGGAGCACGAACCAGTGTCCCTTGCCTCAGCAGGCGAACTCTCAACCACTGTGCCACCCGGGAAGCCCCTATTTACTTATTTTTATACATCTTTATTGGAGTATAAGTGCTTCACAATGCTGTTAGTTTCTGTTGTGCAACAAAGTGAATCAACCATATGCAAACATATGTTCCCATATCCCCTCCCTCTTGAGCCTCTAAACTATAATATTACTTTCATGAGGAAAGCAATTTTGTTTGTTTTGTTCACTGCCATATTCTTAGTGCCCAGAAGAGTGCCTGGCACTTAGTGGACGTTTCATAAATCTCTGTTGAAAGAATGAATGTATGTGGATTTTAAAGCCATGAGATTATTAATATACTGTTTCTCAACCTTGTTCTATTTAAAGCATTGGGCTATTTCTTAGAAATTCTAATTAAGTAATTATTTAAAGCAGTCAGAACTCTGTATTTAACATGGAAAATTGAACAGAGAAGGAGGATCTAGCCATGGAACCTGTAATTGATTATATTTTGTGATATCATCCAATAAGTAATACCTACCTTTTTTTTATATGCTCAACTTGGTAAAAAATTGTATTCCCAAACTTGAAATTTAGTTTCTGATATAATGTATATAGCGTTTAAAAAATATTTAAGATAATTGTTATTTTACTTCTGTCACTGCACAGATTAAGCACTTAAAACAGGTGTATAATATTTATTTATACAAATTAATATCTAATAATGCATTTACTCCTTCAGAGTATTTTTAATTAATAACTCAAATGAAGTATTTGAATCAGATTTTAAATTCAAACATCACGGAGATGTTTACCTTTCATATTTTTTTCAATATCTTTGTTATTATGTTTTGGGTAGTTGGTTTTATTTAGAGAGTATTATCTAGGCATTCAAAATAACATCCAGCATTCCAAATGGTTATGCAATTTAATGATCTTTTTACCTAAAAGAAAATAAGAAGCCATACTTAGAGAAAGGAAAAGAGCAACTTACCTAATATCACAAAGCAGCCCTGTACATAGAAATAGAATATTTCTCTAAAATATTCTACCATTTGTCACCCATCTGAGATTTACTGTCTGGGTTTCTTGACTATGAGATAGATCAGTCACTTGATGTACATCCATCTATCTACCTACCTACCTACCTTTTTTTCCCCAATTATTCTGTTTATAGATTATGAAAAAATTGTTACAATTGCTTGACAGCTGAATCACCCTAGCTTTATGGTAGAGCAAAAGAGTGGTGGCAACAAAGACAACATTATAATTCCATATATTCTGTAATGTTTCCCCTTTCCTATAAATTACAACTAAGCGGTTCTCTTTGTCACCACAACCCAACTGCTGATTACATGTCAACTCAGAAAATGTATTCCAGGCAATTTGAAAGTAGTTCACTCACAGCTCCTAATCTTTTGTGCTATGCAGGTGATCCAAAAACTAGACTTTGTGGAAGACAAAGTCTCATATATCTTCCAGAGGAATGATGATGCATTAATTTTTACCAGGCTGTCTTGTTTTTATTATTCTTAAAACATTAATAATCCTATCAGTCTCTTTAATTTAAATTTATAAATTTTTAAATTTACTTTAAAATACTAAGCTCACATACCTGGATCCCCTCAAAATAATTTGTGGCAGCTGTATTTGATTAAATGTTCCTTATATAGAATGTGATACATTATTTATTTGGCTCAGTTTATATTAAATTGGAGGGTCTGTGAAATAATACTTAGCTAGCTGGCTATCACTAATGATAATTGATTTGACGGTATCTTTACGTATTAAATTCAATTTTAAAAGCATTTGTTGAATTTTAATTTACTGTTTATGAATTGTAAACTTCATATGAATCCATATAATGCATCAACATTGATTAAATCATTGAATAGAATTATGGGAAATGAACTTTCATTTCTTCATATCCATTATATAATATTTTTTCCATTTGTATCATATAATGATGTTGGTTACTCCAGAGTATACTAAAATGTACTTTTATTCATTTAATTTACACAAATACATTTTTCTTATTCTTACCAAGTTTTCATTATAAACTACATCTTTTAAAAAAATTCATACTTACAGATATTTATATGTATAAAACTACCCATAATTATGAATAGAATAACCTGTATTTGAAGCTTATCACTCTACGTATAATTCAGAGCCTTAGAAGATAGTCTAAATGAATGAAATATTTTCAAATCACGGTATGGTTCTCTACAGAAACAATTTTATTTATCTCTGATCATATATGACAATGCAAGGACCTCAAAATCAATTGGCCAGAATATTTGAGTCAGTAGGATCATGAAGCCCTTAGGTATTTACAGAGGTTGATACTTTCTTATGCCTGTTGTTTGTGAGGTATGATTATCTACACAATCTTTGTTAAATGTACACTTACTACAAAGAGGGAAAAAAATTACTTTGAGTTCCTTCATCAGGTATGGACTTATTTGAAAGTTGATATTATTGAAAATGATAATATTGGAATATGACCGATTTATATAAACTGACAAAATAGTATTTTGAAACTCTATGCAAGAAATTTACTGACTGTTGTCCTACTCTGTTTTATAAAGTCTCTCCTTAATATGCTCACCCTCCATGATTTTGTTACAGATTTATTTCTATCTTTCAAAAGTCTACCCACATTCCTCAAGCCATATTTCAATTAGTCCCATGTTTTCCTTACTCTAACATTTTTCTTCTTTAACTTTGCTTCCTATCACACTTTGGCTTTTTATTTTTTTCTTCCTCCATTCTCTTACTAGTCATAGTTTTCTTCCCCATTGCAAATTACTTAAGGTCAGCATCAAGGTGTATTTATCTGGAAGAACCCATAGCACTTAGTCAAGTAATTTGCTTGTAGCAGACACTGAATTCTGATACTTAAATAAATGAATGTGGTATGCTAAAAATAATTTGAGCCTCGTCCTGTATTTGTGAAGTCTTTGGTAGTACTTATTTTAGTAACATTTTATATATAATATTTACTTCTAAGAAAATTTTTATAAATTTTAAAGAAATTGAGTATTAAGAAGTTTTTGAAAAAGAGCATACACATCTTTGTATCTTCATATAATATATATAGTATTCATTTACTCTTTTTACGGATAAAAACTATATTTCTCAAATCCATATCTTTGTAGATGGTTCACTTTTTCCCTCATAATAGAATGAGTGTTCTAAAAGACTAAATATGTCTGCTGCCAACTACATTTTATTATCGTTAAGTTGTGTTTTTTAATAAATTTATTTATTTGTTTAGTTTATTTTTAGCTGCATTAGGTCTTCATTGCTGCAAGCAGGCTTTCTCTAGTTGCGGTGAGCGGGGGCTTCTCATTGCGGTGTCTTCTCTTGCTGCAGAACACGGGCTCTAGGCGCGCGGGCTTCAGTAGTTGCCGGGTGTGGGCTCAGTAGTTGTGGCGCATGGGCTCTAGAGTGCAGGCTCAGTAGTTTTGGCGCAGGTGCTTAGCTGCTCCGTGGCATGTGGTATCTCTCCGGACCAGGGCTTGAACCTGTGTCCCCTGCATTGGCAGGCGGATTCTTAACCACTGTGCCAGCAGGGAAGTCCTAAGTTGTGGTTTTGAGATCTGTTTCTGTTTTACATGTGTTCCTTCAGATATTAACACTAATTTTTTTTTAATCACTGAAATGAGTATACTCACAAGGATTTCAGGGTTGCGCTTTTCTCTCAGCTAGATGTTCATTCTAAAATCACCCACTAACACTGAATAAACTTATTGCTTTTTTCTTTCTGTGCTTACACATATTAAGTGGGGATTTTAAATTGGATATCCAAACCAGTAACTAAAAAATATGTGTTTAGGACTGAAGTAATGAGGTTTTAAATTAAAATTATCTAGGTGACTATAAAAGGTTTACTTTACTTTCATGTAAATAGGAAAATCTTATGAAAATCTCAAAGTATGAAAGTTGATATCTTGTAAGTGAACAGGAATTATTTATCCAAATGTACACTCCCTGTACAGAATATTTCCGTTTTCCTTTGAATTTATTTTGTCTCATTACATTCTTTACTATGATTATTAAGATAGAGTAACATTATTAAGATAGAGTAACATCTTCTGTATTGATAGAAAATATTACTTATGCTTTCCACTTAGATTTACAGAATTTTTTTACTCAAATTTTTAGGTTGCCTAAAAATATAATCCATATGCTGTTTCAGCTTAGTGGCATTAGAAAACTATGTATAAAGTGGCTGCAAGTATGTGAGTAAAATTAGGTTCAAAAATTCACTCTATCTTTCATGAGACATTTGTAAATAAAGTAGTTCTTTTTAATTCTGTGTAAAAATTATAAAAATGCTTTTATGATATATACATTACTTTGGCCTGATGGAATACTACTATATAACTGATGTCTATGTTTGAGATTAATAATAAAGTTCTCTGTGTTTGTAGTGTCAAAATTGCAGATCTTAAATGTTGAACCAGAATGGTATATCTTTCAAAGACTGAAAAATGGAATCCCTTAAAATTATGTGTCCTTAAAACTCCATGAATCATTCTTTTTTAATAAATAATTCAGTTCTAATTTTATTCACGCACACAGGAGAATAACCCCAAACCATTAATAGGGCAATTCATTTTTTTTAATGAACTGAGTCCAGAATGTCTATAAAACAATCCTTTTTCTAGCAAAATTTCAAGATATGCTTAATTAATATTAACTGAATAGATACTTTAATATCATGGGCTACTTCAGTAGTGGAATTGCACTCTTGAAAAGGCAGTTTTATGCAGCCAGAGTCGTAAGTAGAGACAGCTCCTGTCAAGTTCTAAATTAGTGATTTCTTGATAAAAGAGGGAATAAAAGACATTAAATATTCAAACCTGAAGTAAGAAAATTGAGAAGAAATTGTAAGCGAAATAAACGTTTCCTTTTCCCAGTTCAATATTGGGAACTCAGTATCTCTTCCTCTTTGTATTAAAGGTAACCCAGTTCATTTATCAACATTCTTTGGTACATGAATTTTTACCTTACCCTTTGTTCTCTCTGATTTCACATCTATCAACCAGCCAAAGTTACTGCACTGAATTCTAGCCAAGTGCCTAGTCTCATTACTTAAAAGGAAATCACAGAGAATCATGATGAGAAGTGAGTTTAGTGGGGATAGTTGGAATGAGAAAAATAATGTTAGGATTGCCTCGGGACAGTAAGTGATGACTAGCAAGGACAATTTTAAGTGATGATTAGCCAGGACAATTTATAATCCTTATGCTCTATCTAAAGGAATGTGGCAAAACAATCAATATTTATAAGTTCCTTCAGGTAGAAGGCACCAGGGTTTTGGTAACAGGTTAAGTGTAATACCATGACCCTGGGCCAGGAAGTAAATCCCAGTAGCACTTCAGCAAGAGGCTAAAGATCTATAAAGTAGAAGCTAACCACCAGTGAAATTGTATAAAAGGAACGAATTCGAGTGGAATTTTTCCAGGTCACTGGATTGATGTTCAATGTAGTATTCAAGCTCCAAGAAGTCAACATGTTAGATATGAGAAAATTAGACCAGTTGACAGGTAAAATAGACAACCTCAACACATGAAATATGGACAGGCTTGGTATGAACACAGGTGGCAAGCAATATAATAGATTTGCAAATCAATACATATGTATATCCTAATACACTTTCTAGAGAGAACTGTTAGATCTGCACTGTCCAGTATGATAGCCACTAGTTACATGTAGCTATTTATATTAAGTTTAAATTAATTAAAATTAAAATCTACTTCCTCAACCACACTAGACATTCTCATGTTGCCAGTAGTATCTTATGGCTTTGGCTACCATAATTTTCAGTATGGATATAGACATTTCCATTACTAAGGAAAGTTTTATTAGTCCTGTTTTAGGTGAAACACAATTTTAGATAGTCTGGGGCTGCCAGAGGTAATTTTCATTATTAAAAAATAACTCATACTAATAGGGATTGTAACTTATTAAGAGCCAAAAAACAAATACAAGTGAAGCAATGAAAGAAAGTAGTAAAAATCCTATAAATATAGTTGTTCATATTTCCAGGAAAAGATGTTAGAATATAAGCATTTTTCCCTCAAAACTCACTAAAAAGAACAAAATATAAAAAAACAAGAAATTACTATGTTGAAACAATACACTTAAAAAAATATGAAAATTGGAGCCAGACAAAAATGAATGCTGAGAGTTGATATGTCCAAACGAGAAATAAAATAGACTTCAATGCTGTTTAGAAATTCATAACTTGAAGTTTTACTTTTTATTTATTTATTTTTTAGGATATAGAAGCTCAGAGCAGTTGTTTCCAGGTAACAACTGGAAAATAATTGACAAAGTAAAACATTACATACGTATTTTAAAAACAAAATTTTTATGTAAAAAGGTGTTTGAAGGAAATAAATTTCAGTTAAGAATGAGCCCTTCCTAGGTGAGTCTGATTGATGACTACTAGATACTTTTGCTGAGTTATGGGATAGGTGACTAGAGGGTTGCATCTGCCATAGAAAAGGGGACTCTATAGGGATAAAGAGAAACCATCAGAGGTCTTAAAACCATTTGGGTTGACATGATGGGTTGGGGTTTTGTATGTCCAAAGGAGAGCTACTTTATCTTCCTGCCAAGACTTTCCATTTGACTTTTGCTAAATATAGTGTTGGTAATTTGACAGACTGGGGGTCTGTTCTGAAAAGGAGGGAGGGAGGGGGGCAGGCAAGCTGGCAGGCAGGCAGGCAGAGAGAGAGCAGGGTGAGAAGTTGGGGGGAGATGATCGATTTCAATGCTTAGATGCAATAAGGAGTGTTCTATAGTATACACAATATAAAATTTGCCCTCAAGACCACTTAAAACAGAGGTAAACTTAAATAATTTAATTGTAACAAAGTCCTAATTCAGCAGAACTTAGATTTGATGAATGAAGGGAAAGGATTTTTATTTTCTGAAAAAATAATATTTATTTGAGTCTCTTGGTTTCTTAAACAAAATGATTCAGCACAATTTTTTTAAAAAATCAGATGTGCAAAGAGTAATTAAAATTAGACCCATAATCAAGAGAAAAATAGCCAATAGAAGCAGACCTATAATAATACAGATGTTAGAATTAACAAAAATACTTTAAAATGACTATTATAAAATAGAAAATGTATACAATAGAAAATGTATAAAATAGATTAAAAATACAAGGATTTCAACAGATAAATGGAAGTTCTAATAAAGATTCAAAATAACATTCTGGAACTGGAAAATGCAATATCAGAAATTAGATTTAAAGTTTAACCACAGAGCAGAAGGAAGAAATAATGAATACGAAGACAAGTAATAGATGCTACCCAGATGAGAAACTGAGTTGTGGGGGGGAATAGCAAAGATAACAGAACAGAACAGCTAAGAAATTGAGGATAATATCAAACATTTTAACAATTATAAACTGAAATTCTGAAAGTTGAGAAAGAGAAAAGGACATGAGAGATGTCTAAAGAGGTAATGTTGGAGAATTTCCCATAGTTGAAGAAATTCAGAAACCTTAAGAAAATAAACATAAAGAAAATCGTAACTTGTTACATTATAGATGTAATGCTGAAAACTAAATAAGAGAGAAAAATTTTAAAGCAGAGAGACAACAAAGACATTACATTCAAAAGAACAAAAATAACAAGGATGAATGACAGAAATGATGAAAGTTGGGAAAAAATAGAATAACCTTAAAAATATAAAGAATAAAAAGAAAGTTTACCTAGAATTTTTATACACAGTAAAAATAAATCTTAAAAAAAAAAGAAAAAAAATTTAAGTTTCTAAAAACTGAAGGTTGACAGAATTCATCAGTAGACCCATGTTACAAGAAACACTAAAGAAATCTTTCATGATGAAGAAAAAAGATCCCAGACAGAAGCATAGATCCATAGGACAGAATGAAAAAAAAACACAAAAGAAAGAATAACAGTATAAGTATATATAAAATGCTACATATATTTTAAATAACATTAAAAGGACTAATATATTAATAATATCACTTATTAATCACATACATCTACATATATATATAAATCTTTTATCCATTCTACTCTTGATGGACATTTTGGTTGTTTCCAATTTGGGGCTACTATTAATAAAGGTACTATGAACATTTTTATGCATGTATTTCATGAATATAAATACATATACTGTTGAATATATACCTAGGAACGAAATTGCTGAACCAAATAGTATGTATATTGTGAATGTCAGCAGATCTTGCAAAACAAGTGTTTATATTAATTTGTATTTCCACCAGTAGAGGATGAGATTCTACTTTATGAAATCTGTTCCATTTTCCTTGTTTTTGTTATTTCTTGTTTTTTTGATTGTTTACTTTTTTATTTTAATTCTTCTGGTGATATATTTTTCTATATCATTGTAGCTTATATTTGCATCTCTTTGATGACTAATGGCAATGAGCATCCTTTCATGTGTATCTGTATTCTCTTGTCAAGTCTCTCTTATAATCCTTGCCCTTTTTTTTTTTAACTGTATAATACATATTCTGGAGATAAAAACTGTGTTATTTGTATTTGCATATATTTGTATTAAAAATAAATTCACCTATTCGGTGGGTTAAATTTTATACTTTTATTAGTGTTTTATTAGTGTTAAGAACAGAAATTCTTAATTTTAAGGCAGTTAACATCATTAATAGTGTCCTTTATTATGAGCATTTTTGTGTTTTATTAAAATACTATGTCTACATTTTAAAATGTGATGCTTTTTATTATAAAAAAAGATTAACAGTGTCTGCATAATAAAATTAAGAATTAAAAATTTTTTCTTCTTTCTAGTGTTGGCATTTAAAAATTCTACTATAGTTATTGTTGTTATTAATGTTGTTATTCTTATCTGTTGATGGTTGAATTAATGGTACCTTTTAGCTCATTTCAGTTTTTGAGCACTGGTCTATAATGTACTCTAGTTTAGTTAATTAAGTAATTAATTTCTCTTTATCCTTCTACCCCACTTCTTTCCATCTTGCCATGGGCCACCATGGCCCATTTTTCTATTTTTATGTGTTGTTATGAAAAGGATATCACATCAAATATGTATGTGTGTGTGTGTGTATATATATATTCCTAGCATATGAAATATTACTTTGTTTCCATAATGTTTTATTAAGCATTTTGTTTTGAAGATCATTTTATGTTGATATATGTACATCAGAGCTGTTGATTCTAGATGTAACATAATATGCTATGGTTTCAATTTACCACATTTTGCCTATCTGCTTAAGTGACGGATATACTGGTTTATGCCAGTTCCCGACCAAAACAAATAATGAGTATGTCCCCAAATGAGTCTGTGTAAAGAATTCTTAAGGAAATATTTCTGAATGCGTAGCTTAAAAAATTACATATATTTGAAAGTAAAATTAATTAATTAAAAACATGTTTACAATTCAATCATAATGAAAATTATACTTAAATCTAAATAATAAAAAAATACTACATGACAAAATTTGTGGTACAGCTAAAACAATGCGTAGAGTGTAATTTATAGCTCCAAATATATGTATTTGGAAGCATAAAATGTAAAATTAAATGAGTTAAACACTACAAAAATTTGAGAAATAGACAAATGGGCAAGAATAAAGATTCAAGAAAGGTAGTAATGATGGTCATAAGGGCAAAAAATAATGAACAGATATTAAACCATTTCAGAGATGACAGAAAATGAAACTTTGAATTTTTAATAAGAAAACTAGAAATATGATAAGGCTGATAAAGACTAAAAGAGAAGGCACAAATTACAAAATACAGATTAAAAAAGAGATTTAAGTACAAAAATAACAGAAACCAAAAAAAGGATTAGCAAGACTAAAAGTACGAATAAAATCAATTAATTTATTTGAAAAGGTAATGCCAGTTTCAGCCAAAGGAAATAAAAATTTGAACAGGCAAATATGTAGTAAAAATTTTCGCACGTTAGTCAAAGATTCCCTCCTTTGCAGAAAAATAAAACACGAGGTCCAAAGTGTTACAAGTGAATTCTACCAAATAATGGAGAAATAATTATGGTAGTAAATTTGTTATATAGTACCTTTATATTACTTAAATAGTAGTAAATTTTTCAAATTTTATGCCAGAAAAATATAATTTTATAACAAAAATTGATTAAAGTAGAAAATAGAAAATTATAATATTTTAATTTCTCACCCAATGCAACAGTGATATTAAAAATTATTTTTCAGGTTGTAAATAGTGCTGCAGTGAACATTGGGGTGCATGTGTCTTTTTGATTTATGGTTTTCTCAGGGTATATGCCCAGTAGTGGGATAGCTGTGTCATATGGTAATTCTATTTTAGTTTTTTAAGGAACCTCCATACTGTTCTCCATAGTGGCTCTATCAATTTACATTCCCACCAGCAGTGCAGGAGGGTTCTTTTTCTCTACACCCTCTCCAGCATTTATTATTTGTAGATATTTTGATGATGGCCATTCTGACCAGTGTGAGGTGATACCTATTTGCAGGGCAGGAAAAGAGACGCAGATATAGAGAACAGACATGAGGACAGAGGTGGGGAAGGGGAGAGTGTGACGAATTGGAAGATTAGGATTGACATAAATACACTACCATGTGTAAAATAGATAGCTAGTGGGAACCTGCTGTATAGCACGGGGAGCTCAGCTTGGTGCTCTGTGATGACCTAGATGGGTGGGATGGGGGGTGGGTGGGAGGGAGGTCTAAGAGGAAGGGGATATATGTATACACATAGTTGATTCACTTTGTTGTACAACAGAAACTAACACAACATTGTAAAGCAACTATACTCCAATAAAAAAATTATCTTTATGTGAATTTGATACATTTTAAGCTGCTACTGTATTGTTTTTGTCATCATCAATCCAAAATTTCTAATTTTTTCTTAGTACTTTATTTGCATATATACTTTGTATATAAGAAAGCTATTGATTTTTATTTATCTTTCATTATCCTAAGTTTTTATTCATTTGTTTGACTTGTGTCCCAGGTATACAAATGAATAATTTACAAATATTGAAAATCTTTTCTCTCTAAAATTTTTATTTTAAAATATTACTTACTTATCCACCTGCATTTGCTATACTGACACATAATTAAATTGATTATCCCTGTTTTATTTTCATTTTGATAATAATATTTCTGTTTCACTAGTAAGAATTATAAGTTTGTTGTTTTCAGATAATTTTTCTGTTAACATAGCATTCTATTAATTTTTTCAGACTTTAACAAGTTAAGCATGTTTATTAGTATCAGTCATTTTCAGTGTCTCATCTAACGATTTTACGTAATTTTTTCTTTGAGCCTATAATCTAATGAGTTTTACTATTTGCTATTCCCAAATATATTATTAACTTTTCATTTATGGAAATGGTTTATGTATTGTTGTGCATTGTACTATGTATAAGGATAAATTATATTTAGTGTTTGTTTAGTTTTATATTACTGCCATACAAATTACCACAAATGTACTGACTTAAGTGACAAATTTATTATCTTACAGTTCTGTAGGTTAAAAAACTGATACAACTCTCAGTGGGCTAAAAATCAAGATTTTGGCAGGACTGAGTTCCTTTCTGGAGGTTCTAGGGGATAATCTGTTTTCTTGTCCTTTTCATCATTATTAGACTTCCTTTGATCCCATAATTACTTAGAAAAGTATCTTTTAAAATGTTGCATTTGGATATCTTTTGTTTGTTTGTATATTTCTACTTCTCTTTCCTAGGACCACATACCCAACTGCTTTCATATTTATGTTCTCAAATTTAACATGCCTAAAATTGAACTCTTGATTTTTAAGACTTTCAAATCAGAGAGTGAACGTTATCCATCATCTTTACCCATCTTTCTGTGGTTGTAATAGCTTTACCCATCTGAAAGTAAGTATGGAGTTAAAACTTTCAAAAGAAAACTTAGTGTTCTCTAGCCATGAAATACAATGAAAATCATGGTGTAATTATACTAAACTACACATTTAAGCAGAAAGTGAATAATCTACTCATTCATTCCACAAATATATATATTATCTCCCTATTCTGCACCTGGTATGGTGCTATTATAAAGAAATGTCAAGATTTGGTTCCAGTGTTGTGCCATTAAAGGGATTAGTGTCTAATAGGGGAGACACACACCAACACTGATGTTGACACCATGTAGCAAAAGCCATGAGAGAGACTTGTAAGAAATGGTTGCTATTAAAGCAGAAAAGCAGGGGTGTGAGATAGCAATGTCAGGAAATGCAGTTCTCATTTTGACTCAGTAAAAAACACACTGTGGTCTCCTTTAGGCATTAAATAAATTATTTAACACAATTTTTAAAGGATAAATCATAGATGAGTGTTATAAACATAGCTATAAAAGCAAACGGTTTTGGTTCAAATCTCAACTTCACCAATTAACTAGCTTAGTGAGCACGGACAGGTTAATTAACTTCTTTATGCCTCAGCTTCTATATCAGAAAAATAGTGATAATAATACGGCCTCACAGTCTTGTTAGAACAGTACCTAGAAAATAGTAACTTCTGTTGAAGTGATCACTATTATTATTAAATAAGTAACAAATATTTAAACAAGGAAAAGAATAAAAAGTGGAAGGAGCAGAGCTTGAAGTTAAACTTATATTAAGGGATTCAGAATTCCTCTAAATGGTCTTCTCTTATCATAGTATACTTATAACCTCCTCATAACTACCCTTATATGTTTGGAATGGTCTCTAGATAGATGTATATAAATATATTCATGCAAAAAGGAAGGACATGGCATCACAATATTATTTTCTTAAAATGCTAGAGGAATTCAGTAGAAGCATACACTCTATTAGTTAACAATAAATTGTTTTCTTTTAGTTAACTGGTGTTATTTTAGGATTTTTCTTTACTTCCCTACCAGTCAATAACATAAATGGATTTTCTTTAATCATATAGGGTGATTTTTGATATACTGATGTCCATATGGCTCACTTCAAATTTTGATGATGATTTCATTTTAAGTTTTATATTTTCCAGCAGTCTAGAGCAGCAGATTAACACTTCTCTGACACAAATTTTCTGAAATTGCTCTAAGCAGACCTGTCCCCTTTTGTCCAGTTGTCTGATTAGATAACATATGACTCTCTGTAGCTGGTGAGCTGGGCTAATTAGTGCCTTGTATTGAGTCAGGGCTGACTTCCCACATGGGGGCTCTTGGCTCTGCTCTGATTCACATACACAGGCTGCAATCTGCCCCGCTAGGAGTCTGACAAATGGAATATTACTGGTCAAAAGAGGGTCCTGGCAAGGTAGTGTGAGTGCATTAGTACAAATCTGTCACCAGATTTGTGTCACCTGTCACACCCTCAGAGACAGTGGGACAAGAGTGTAGAAGGAATTTGGGTCCCTGAATGATTTCGTTTGTCACCTGTCTGGTGTATGAGTACTATCATCTTTATTTATGAAAGGCAGCACATCTGGGCCCACACCAACAATTAAGCTTCTTTGTGGCCTCTTGTCCTTGATCTGGTATCAGAAATGGCTGATTTCATTTGAAATTCCTGACTCAAGAGCATAATAAACTTCATATTGTTACTATTCTAAAGAGGGGAGAGAGAATATTAGGCTAAGCAGTCCTCTATTCAATTCTCAACCTGGAGGGAGTTGCAGATATTGGATCTACAATGGAGAAGGACATTTCCCTTAGTGTTTTGATCTTTTAGTGAATGTCAGATCTTGTAAAGGATATTAAACCAGGTATAGACCGACTTCCAACTGCCCTACACATCTGAAATATCGCTCCTGAGGAGGATATATGCAATTATCCTGTGTTGGGATATTTGGAAATCTCCACATTCTTCCCATGTATTTTTTTCATTCACACACACACACACACACACACACACACACACACACACACACACCTATCCACATTACATAAAATAATTGTAATTGTTATAGGGAATAGATGTGGTAGAAACTCTTTATTTAGCTGTTTGTATTTGTAAGTAACTGTATTTGGATAGTAACCTGTTTGTGTTTGTAAACTTTTTTTTAAATCTGAAAAGTAGAGTCTAATATTAAGCAGATAATTTACAGAAACACTCTACTGCAGCTTAAGTTTCACTAGTACCCCTTTTTAAAAAGGAAGTTACATTATAAAATTTTACTGAATTTCATTTATTTTACACACAGTTAGCAATGGCATGTTTTAATGCAACGGCTCTCTGTATTAGCACCCCACCAGAAGGACAGTTAACTTCATTGAACATTTATTGCTAAGCAGAGGCTTGTGAATATATCTCTAACATGTTAATTGAACATTGGTAATTGCATCATTATTTAGCACTACAACTTTATATTAGCATTCTTTAGAAATGGATACTACCCTGTCTTTAAGGTAAATTCTCTAGGGACCCTATTAGAAGTATTTTCAGTGCAAAAACAGAAAACAAAACAAAAAGCAGCTCTCACTTGTGGTAATAATAACAAGTGGATAGTCTGATATCTTGAACCTCAAGGATTAGTTATGATGCCAGAATGTTCACCTAAAGAAATTCCTGCATTGCACTGTGGCCAGGGCTATGAAGAGAGTGTTCAACTAAATTAGATCAGCACCGAAAACACGGTGGGTCGGGTATTGAATGGCTTAAACAACCATAACCAATGAATTGCCTGACTTTTTAACTAACTGGATCATGTATGGTAATTCATTTAACTCTCTGAGACTTAGTTTCTGCATCTGTTAAAGTGTGTGTGTGTGTGTGTGTGTGCCTTCTGTTTTGACAAAGCTGTATAAAATGGTTAAGGCTAATACCTGTAGAGTCAGATATCTAAGTTCAAAACCCAGATTTGCTGTCATTCAGCTGTGGATCTTGTGTAAGTGATAATATTTTTGTGCTCAGTTTGTTCACTTGTAAAGTAGAAGTAATAATAGTACTTATTATTAAAGATTGCTATATACATATACAAAGAGAGAAAGACACACACACATATAGTGATTAGAACTGTATCTTGCACATAATAAACTCCATAAGAGTGTTAGTTATTATTATTCTGAAGCAATAATTTGGATGCTTCTAAATTAGAAATCAATATCTGTCAACATAAAGATCAAATTCTTGGGGAAAAAATCCTGTATTGCTTACTTTTATCTTCACTGAATGTGACACAATAGTCATTACTCAATAATATTTGAGAAACAATTAAACCTTATACTCTTACTTTCACCATGGCTATGAATATGTAGAATCGGAATTCTCTCATTTCATGATATATGCTAATATTAATAATGGTAAATAAGAATCAACATTTGTTAACCGCCAACTCTGAGCCAGATAATGCTTGGTATTCATCACCTTCCTGCTTTATAGTCATCATTTCCAACACACTCCATAACTCTACAAGATAGGAGATACTAACTCTGTTTTGCGATAAAGAAACTGAGGTATAACTATTTGAACTGATGTTCTCTCTCCCTTTTTTAGAATAGTAAGGTCAAAAAGTTTATATAACATAGTATACATACATCATTATTCTTTATCAGTACTTAATTATAGGCATGAAGGAAAATATATTTTACTTATGAATAATTATGTTTAAGAAAATAAATACATATTGGGAAATAGCGTCAGTAACAGATGAACAAATAATCAGATATTCTCTTTGTTGATAAGATAAATACACAAGATAAGCAAAAAAGGGTCCACAGTGACTGGAACATGGCTCTCTTTTCTTTCAGCATCAGTTACAAACTGTCAGCCTCTTCAGAGCAAAACAGCTGCTGAGACCTCTTTACATCTGGGGACTAGTGAGAATTTGGGTTCTCTTCTTTAGGTTACATTGTTCCCTCATAACTAGTGTTTTAAACCCAAGTGAAAGGAACTGAAGACCTCTGCAGGTGTCTCTTGAAACTAAGAGAGGATGTTGACATTGACCCTACATGTCTGTTCTTTCTGGCTATTCTGCTTCCAAGAGGGAGGCTCAGGAAGCTGAAAGGGAGAAATGTGTGGGCAGCTTATCTCTTCCCCTGAAACTGAGAGAGAAAAATGGAAAGATACAAATCATGGAGGCCTCATTCCTCTGCTTTGGTAGAACCAGTGACCTGCCTCCTGGATTGAAACAATAGGTCCTGCTTCACCATCTGTTCTCAGTAGGACTCCAAGGTAATATAGAGACCAAGTAAGACAACACTGTTCAAATACAGAATTTCTCCCTATGCTACAATCCTAGGGATTTACAACTGTATACCTAGGGCTTCCAAAAGTCATAGACTTTCCATGGCATTGATCTGGCCACAGCTTACCACATGACATGGAAGAATTTGATAATTGTTCCTAACCCCCATTCTGACCTACCACACTGCAACCCAAAACCCTTCATTCTAGCCATATCGAACTACTTCTATTTCCCCAAATCCCCAAATGCCATATGTTCGTATGCATCTATAACTTTGCATAAAAGATTTGTCTGTATGATATACCCTTCCAACTTCACCTTTTACCTCATATTTTCTTTTAATATTAAGATCAAAACTCATCTTCTCCCAGCTTCCCTGACCCCAAACATGTCTCAGCATCTAATAATATAACTCTGCAGCATGAACTGTATAACTGTTGATTTGTATAGCTCTTAGCCTAGAATATTTTCAGCCCCTAACTTTTCTTTCTTTATATCTATCACTGCAGGCTTATTTTAGTATAAAGCATAGAATTGGTAATACAAAGTCTAAAGTCAGAATGTCTATTTTAAAATCCTATCTCTGACAGTTATTAGCTGTGTAACTTTAGTAAGGTTTCCTAAGCTCTCTTAGCTGTTTCCATGTATATAAAAGTTGGGATAATAATAGTATGAGTTCAGATAAGTAAAGAACTTAGGGGCTTCCCTGGTGGCGCAGTGGTTGAGAGTCCGCCTGCCGATGCAGGGGACACAGGTTTGTGACCCGGTCCAGGAAGATCCCACATGCCACAGAGCGGCTGGGCCCGTGAGCCATGGCCGCTGAGCCTGCGTGTCTGGAGCCTGTGCTCTGCAACGGGAAAGGCCACAACAGTGAGAGGCCTGCACACCGCAAAAAAAAAAAAAAAAAAAAAAACTTAGAATAGTGTCTGGCACATTTTACACTCTATATAAAAATTTACTATTATTATAACTGTTACCAAATAGTTATTCCTATTAGGATGAATACCAGATATATATGCAGAAATGTGAAACCATTGTAGTTGGAAGGAGGACCTTGAGGTTGGGTAAAATGAAGTAGTTTCTTATAAAAAGTATAGTCAGTATATGGTGCTTTATAACTATAAACTGCAATTATAAATCAAACGAAAAATTGTAGGTTAATTTATGACAGCCAGATTCATCACATACTAGTAAATATAATTTTCAATTGTCAAAAATTATATTCATCTTCACTACCACCAACAGAACAAAAATACATAGTATATTAGGCTGAATCGTCCACTACTATGGCTTAGCATAACATACCTTCTGTTTTATTGTGTCATGGCTTTGGTGTAGCTGCTATGACACTTTGGATTTAGATCATTTCAAGAACATCCAGAGGGTAGAATGTCACCTAATGAATCATTAATACTGCTGTAGCAGCATGATTTTCCATTATATTTTCTTCCTGAATGGTAACCTGACTTGGCCCTAATGAGTTCTGGGAAATAATAGAATCATAGCTCATCTGGCTGCACATATGATAATAGGGATAGATGTACATAGGCCATTCTTTCCATTTTATCAGCAATGGAATGGATCCATTTGGTGATACCCATTAAGATGAGTAGGTACATGCTATATTCAGTCACTCACGGGGCTCCACACAACTCTCTTCCTCAATTATCTTAGTGTGAAATAGGTAGTTCCTTCACAACAGAAAACTCAAGGCAGTTTTTTTATTTTACCCAATATAAAGAGACTTAAACATATGCTATTAGGGGGCAAATATAAGTTAAGTATTTCCTTAAAAATATTTTTTAAAAAATCATAGACTATTCTAGCTGGAGTTCTCCAGGCAACAAACCCTAAGATGTGCTTGTAGGAAGTTTGTTGGGGTATGTTATCTGCAACAAACCATAGAAGGAAACAGAGGCAGCAAAATGGGTAAAAGAAGAAGCCAGCTGTAATGCAGTTGTGCAAAGGCCTTAGCTGATCCAAAGATACTATAATGGTACTGGGTGTTCTTAAGCTTGCATGGACTTCCTAAGTTATCTGGAATTAAAGGAAGGGAAACAGGATTCATACCCTTGTATCAACCAGTCATTGAGGACAAGGTGCCCTCGGAGGAAACATAAAATCTAATGAAGTCACTGAGAATCAGAATTGAGCCATCATTTCTGGCATCTGAAGAAAAAGGATAATTTACAAATGTAATTTGTACAAAAACGTCAATATTATTACTATAATTCATTTTCTTAATTTGCTAGAACATGTATTTCATTTGTTTTATGGTATCAGAATGTATTAGCAAAGCTAAAATTGCTGTTTTGTCAATTATGTTTTTCAGTTAGTGAGAAATCTGGCCCTTGAAGGCAACTTTAATCTGGATCACCACTATGAAAAAGTTAAGCAAGCTCATTGAGCATATCAAATAAAGGGTACCTAATAAAATATAATGTGCCTATTGATTATAGCAGCTAAGCTTTCCAAAACCAAGTTGTATGTCATACTGCCTCAATTATATCTGACTATTCAGTTGCACTGAAAAATATTTTCTAAAAATCTAGTAGTTTTATTATAATTCAGAATCACTACCATATTTCTAGGGCTGGTTGAGAGGGGTCAGAAAGAGGAACTTTTATGTAATGGAATTTAAAAACACACACACACACACAAATAAACAAATACTTTTAATAAGAACATGAGATGAAAAGAAGAAGTCTACTTTAGCCTAAAACAGAAAAACAGCTTTCAATGCTGTGCCATTCATCTACGTTGTTATTTTTCTAATGGAAATAATTTTCTTTATAACTGAATGACTTTTCTATTTCCCCACTTTACGTAATAAGAGTAATTGTAGAATTATAAAATTAATATAGTTGGTTATTGCAACAACATCCAAAAATGAAGTGAAATATACAAACAATATAATATATAATCTGATTCCAAGCGGTAACCATTATTAATGTTTTGGTTTGTAAATAGCCACAAAGTTTTTCTATGTGCATATGCATACAGACATCTATGTGTGTAATGTGTGTGTGTATGTGTGATTTGTACATCAAGATAATCACACTGACAGTACTGTTCTGTAACACACTTTTCAATTTAATACATCAGACTATCAATAAGAAGGCAAAGATCTTTTCATTTGGTCATATATATGTGTTCTAATATATGTATCCATTCTCAAGAGTTATCTTTTATTTCTTTATAATCTTTTCCTATATTTGCTATTAATGTTATTTGTATCAATGCTACAATAAATATCCTTGTATTTATATCTTCATTGATTCCATATATTTTTCCTCAGAATGGATTTCTAAAAGTGGCCATATTTGTTTCTGTGGTTTCAACAATAATTTTTTTTTTTTTTTGCGGTATGCGGGTCTCTCACTGTTGTGGCCTCTCCCGTTGCGGAGCACAGGCTCCAGACGCGCAGGCTCAGCGGCCATGGCTCACGGGCCCAGCCGCTCCGCGGCATGTGGGATCTTCCCGGACTAGGGCATGAACCTGTGTCCCCTGCATTGGCAGGCAGACTCTCAACCACTGCGCCAGCAGGGAAGCCCTTAACAATTATTTTCATGTATATTTTGAGTTAACCTTAAGAAGTTCCCACCAATTTCACCCTCACTGCTAGTGTAGGAGAATGTAAATTTCTGCTACCTTTTTTGTTTCAGAGTATTTGTATTTCTTTTAAAATCTTCTTTTCCATTTCCTATGCCTCTAAGCAAAAGAAAGGGGAGAACCCCCGTTATCTTAATTTGCATTGCTTTGCTTACTACTTATGCTGAACATCTTTCACTTGTTTATGGGTCAGTGCATTTCTTCATTAGTAATTATACTTTACCTACTTTTTAACTGTAACTTTGTTTTTCTCTTCATTATTTTGAATTTCATTTATATATTAAGGGCATTAAGTCATTGATCTTTTGCTTCTCCATAAATTTTATTTTCTAGTCATTTGTCTTACCTTTGTTTAAGACATGCATAATGTTTTTATTACTTATTTTGGTTATAAAGAATTTTTAAATTTTTTTGTGTGGTCAAGTGTCAGTATGTTTTTAAAACAATTTCTGGTTTTGCTGTGATGTCTAGAAATACCTCTGCTTCCTGGTTTTCTGTTCAAGACTGATTGATGTTGGGACATGTATGTGTTATGTGATCTTTCTTTAAAAATTTATTTAAAATGCCAACAGAATAAAAATAAGAACAAACATATCTCAAAATTCTAAAATCAAGAAAAGCATAAGCTACCTCCTAGAATATTGAAGAATTTCTTGAAAATATCAAGCTAATGAGATCAGATTAATATGAGATTAAACAGAGATGAGGCACTCCAACAAAATAAAAACTAAAGAAAGATCTCCCATCTCCCATCAGAGAGTCTCCTAGTGAAAGTCGGGGTAATGCTGAGATTAGAGAGTAGAGAGCAGAAGCAAATGTAAGTTTGGGAGGTGAATAAAATAATTCCTCAAATGTTCTTAGAACAGTTGCTCCTGTGCTTAAGCATAAATTTTCATATCTGAAGGAGTGTTCTCTCAATAAACTGGAGCATCTGCAGTAAGAGCATTAGAGTGAGTACTGGGGACACAGATACAAAAGGGTGATCTCCATGTAATGTCCAACCTTAAAGAGAGACAAAGTGGCCCTGAATTAAGAATGGAAATCCCTTTCCAGTAGGAAAGAATTAACAAGGAAATCTGGCTGGGATTTACAACAGGCCAGATCCTTAAATCGTTATCTACATTTAAGGCTTTTGGCACAGTAAATTTCACACGTATTAGGGAAGCTTATCCAAGTTACCAATGCTGCTGAATCTGTCTTCCTATAATCAGCAAAAATCACCAGTTTTTGAAGTAAACCAACACTATGAAATAGCAAAACTAGGCTGCAGAAATAGTGGCACTAAAGTACAAAACATTTTTGAAATATTTATTATTTGACATTAGAGATATGTTAGAGGATATCAATTCCCAAAATAAACAATATAGAAGGAATTAAGAACTTCAGGTGTTAGGAAAACATCTTTCACTCCAAGATCATTATTTTTTAAAAATCTATGTTTTCGGGCTTCCCTGGTGGCGCAGTGGTTGAGAGTCTGCCTGCCAATGCAGGGGACACGGGTTCGTGCCCCGGTCTGGGAAGATCCCACATGCCGCGGAGAGGCTGAGCCCGTGAGCCATGGCGGCTGAGCCTGCGCGTCCGGAGCCTGTGCTCCGCAACGGGAGACGCCACAACGGTGAAAGGCCCGTATACAACAACAACAACAAAAAAAAAAAAAAAAAAAAAATCTATGTTTTCCTTTTCACTTTTCATTTTTTAACATGTAAGCCTTTATTAACACTGATATTTGAGTTTAAGATATGGGATAGGCATATAATTGTATTTTATTTTAACTTTTTAGCTAGTTTGTATAATAATATCTACATCTATACTCTACTCCATTTATTGCCCATCTGTTTTTATATTAGTACCAGTGTTTTAATTATTGTAGCTTATGTTTTACTATCTTTTACAAGAAATCCTTTATAATTGCTCTGTTTTATTTAAGTATATTGTTTTCTAATTACATTATATATAACTATTATATCAGTTGAATATAACAAAAAATTCCACTCTTTAGAGGTTTAAATTTTTTGATAATTTATTCAGAAGTTCATGTATGCCCCTCAATAAAATATTTTCTTCTTTTTGGGTATACAATAATTATATTTTTAAGCTTACTGCCCTTCAATGAATATTTATTTTTGCTATTTAGAATTGCATATTTTTTCAAAATCCAAACACTGGATATATACATACATACAATAAAGATACATACATCTGAGAAACAATGACAGAATTTAATAATGCAGTACATTAGGTCTTTATATTATTTGGGGGGGAGTTCAGATTTAATCGTATTTGTAAATGTTTACAATTATTTTTCTTCTTTTCACATATGTATATCTCATTTTTTTCTCTTATTAAAATTTGTAGTTGATGTCATTGCCCAGTATCATGCCTATAACACAGTTTTTTTCAGGTTTTTTTGACTCAGTGTTCCCTCTTGTTATATTAAGTACATGTCTTTGTAATCCTTGTTTACAAAATGAGCAAACTTTAGAGCAGAAATATAGACATTTGTAAAATGACTTTTTGGTAAATATTGAGACTGTGACTGTTTCCTTTAACCTGTAATTTAATTAATATAAATTGCTTATTAGTCAATTTCATATTAATCCATTATTACATTCCAAAATAAAGTCTACATAATCATGACACATTGGTTTTTTACTATATTGCTAAATCCAATATGCTTCTATAACTTTTAGGATTTTTGGCTTTGTCAGATTTGGTTATGAGATTTATTATAGATTGGTAAAATATTTCGTGTTTTCTTTTTTCTTCTCTTATGTATTTCACGGACCTCATTTTTTTAAAACATTTTTTCACTAAACCGTCTGTGTCCAACCCACCTTCGTGAGAAGGATCAGGTAGTTCTCTAAAAGTTTTTACAGTTTCTCCTGTAGTTAAGTATAATTTCAGGTGGTTGGTATCTTCTTGAGCCTATATCCTTAATGTACAGCTCCAAAGTAATCATCTCGAACATAATCCTAAACCTGATATTTGTGATCAGCACTATCAGACCCTTCTTTGCTTCAGTCTCCCTTGTTTCGTAGTGCAATTTTTTTTTGAATTTTATTTTATTTATTTTTTTATGAAGCAGGCCATTATTAGTCATCAGTTTTATGCACATCAGTGTATACACGTCAATCCCAATCTCCCAATTCAGCACACCCCCACCCCCCACCACTTTCCCCCCTTGCTGTCCATACTTTTGTTCTCTACATCTGTGTTTCAATTTCTGCCCTGCAAACTAGTTCATCTGTACCATTTTTCTAGGTTCCACATATATGCATTAATATACAATATTTGTTTTCCTCTTTCTGACTTACTTCACTCTGTATGACAGTCTCTAGATCCATCCACATCTCTACAAATGACCCAACTGCATTCCTTTATGTGGCTGAGTAATATTCCATTGTACATATGTACCACATCTCCTTTATCCATTCATCTGTCGATGGGCATTTAGTTTGCTTCCATGACCTGGCTATTGTAAATAGTGCTGCAGTGAACATTGGGGTGCATGTGTCTTTCTGGCTTATGGTTTTCTCTGGGTATATGCCCAGTAGTGGGATTGCTGGATCATATGGTAATTCTATTTTTAGTTTCCTTTTTTTTTATGTATCACATTTTGTTTATCTTTTTTTTAAATATCTTTATTGCAGTATAATTGCTTTACAATGGTGTGTTACTTTCTGCTTTATAACAAAGTGAATCAGTTATACATATAAATATGTTCCCATTTCTGTTCCCTCTTGCATCTCCCTCCCTCCCACCCTCCCTATCCCACCCCTCTAGGTGGTCAAAAACCACCAAGCTGATCTCCCTGTACTATGCGGCTGCTTCCCAGTAGCTATCTATTTTAAGTTTGGTAGTGTATATATGTCCATGACACTCTCTAACTTTGTCACAGCTTACCCTTCCCCCTCCCCATATCCTCAAGTCCGTTCTCTAGTAGGTCTGTGTTTTTATTCCTGTCTTACCCCTAGGTTCTTCATGACCTTTTTTTTTTTTCTTAGATTCCATATGTATGTGTTAGCATATGGTATTTGTTTTTCTCTTTCTGACTTACTTCACTCTGTATGACAGTCTCTAGGTCCATCCACCTCACTACAAATATCTCAATTTCGTTTCTTTTCATGGCTGAGTAATATTCCGTTGTACATATGTGCCACATCTTCTTCATCCATTCATCCAATGATGGACACTTAGGTTGCTTCCATGTCCTGACTATTGTAAATAGAGCTGCAATGAACATTTTTGTACATGACTCTTTTTGAATTATGGTTTTCTCAAGGTATATGCCCAGTAGTGGGATTGCTGGTCATATGGTAGTTCTATTTTTAGTTTTTAAAGGAACCTCCATACTGTTCTCCATAGTGGCTGTATCAATTTATATTCCCACCAACAGTGCAAGAGGGTTTCCTTTTCTCTACACCCTCTCCAGCATTTGTTGTTTGCAGATTTTCTGATGATGCCCATTCTAACCGGTGTGAGGTGATACCTCACTGTAGTTTTTATTTGCATTTGTCTAATAATTAGTGATTTTGAGCAGGTTGTCATGTGCCTCTTGGCCATCTGTATGTTTTCTTTGGAGAAATGTCTGTTTAGGTCTTCTGCCCATTTTTGGATTGGGTTGTTTGTTTGTTTAATTTTGAGCTGCATGAGCTGTTTATATATTTTAGAGATTAATCCTTTGTCAATTGATTCGTTTGCAAATATTTTCTCCCATTCTGAGGGTTGTCTTTTTGTCTTGTTTATGGTTTCCTTTGCTGCGCAAAAGCTTTGAAGTTTCATTAGGTACCATTTGTTTATTTTTGTTTTTATTTCCATTACTCTAGGAGGTGGATCAAAAAAGATCTTGCTGTGATTTATATCAGAGGGTGTTCTTCCTAAGAGTTTCATAGTGTCCAGTCTTACATTTAGGTCTCGAATCCATTTTGAGTTTATTTTGTGTATGGTGTTAGGGAGTGTTCTAATTTCATTCTTTTACATGTAGCTGTCCCGTTTTCCTAGCACCACTTATTGAAGAGACTCTCTTTTCTCCATTGTATATCCTTGCCACCTTGTCATAGATTAGTTGACCATAGGTACGTGGGTTTATCTCTGGGCTTTCTATCTTGTTCCATTGATCTATGTTTCTGTTTTTGTGCCAGTACCATATTTTCTTGATTACTGTAGCTTTGTAGTATAGTCTGAAGTCAGGGAGTCTGATTCCTCCAGCTTCGTTTTTTTCCCTCAAGACCGCTTTGGCTATTTGGGGTCTTTTGTGTCTCCATACAAATTTTAAGATTTTTTGTTCTAGTTCTGTAAAAAATACCATTGGTAATTTGATAGGGATTGCATTGAATCTGTAGATTGCTTTGGGTAGTATAGTCATTTTCACAATATTGATTCTTCCAATCCAAGAGCATGGTATATCTCTCCAGCTGTTGGTATCATCTTTAATATCTTTCATCAGTGCTTATAGTTTTCTGCATACAGGTCTTTTGTCTCCCTAGGTAGGTTTATTCCTAGGTATTTTATTCTTTTGGTTGCAATAGTAAATGGGAGTGTTTCCTTAATTTCTCTTTCACATTTTTCATCATTAGTGTATAGGAATGCAAGAGATTTCTGTGCATTAATTTTGTATCCTGCAGTTTTACCAAATTCATTGATTAGCTCTAGTAGTTTTCTGGTGGCTTCTTTAGGATTGTCTATGTAGAGTATCATGTCATCTGCAAACAGTGACAATTTTACTTCTTCTTTTCCAATTTGTATTCCTTTTATTTCTTTTTCTTCTCTGATTGCCATGGCTAGGACTTCCAAAACTGTGTTGAATAATAGTGGTGAGAGTGGACATCCTTATCTTGTTCCTGATTTTAGAGTAAAGGCTTTCAGTTTTTCACCATTGAGAATGATGTTTGCTGTGCGTTTGTCATATATGGCCTTTATTATATTGAGGTAGGTTTCCTCTGTGCCCACTTTCTGGACAGTTCTTATCATAAATGGGTGTTGAATTTTGTCAAAAGCTTTTTCTGCATCTATTGAGATGATCATACGGTTTTTATTTTTCAATTTGTTAATATGGTTTATCACATTGATTGATTTGTGTATATTGAAGAATCCTTGCATTCCTGGGATAAATCCCACTTGATAGTGGTGTATGATCCTTCTAATGTGTTGTTGGATTCTGTTTGCTAGTATTTTGTTGAGGATTTTTGCATCTTTATTCATCAGTGATATTGATCTGTAATTTTCGGGTTTTGTAGTATCTTTGTCTGGTTTGGTATCAGGGTGATGGTGGCCTCATAGAATGAGTTTGGGAGTGTTCCTTCCTCCGCAATTTTTTGGAACAGTTTGAGAAGGATGGGTGCTAGCTTTTCTCTAAATGTTTGATAGAATTCACCTGTGAAGCCATCTGGTCCTGGACTTTCGTTTGTTGGAAGATTTTTAATCACAGTTTCAATTTCATTACTTGTGATTGGTCTGTTCATATTTTCTATTTCTTCCTGGTTCAGTCTTTGAAGGTTATACATTTCTAAGAATTTGTTGATTTCTTCCAGGTTGTCCATTTTATTGGCATAGAGTTGCTTGTAGTAGTCTTTTAGGATGCTTTGTATTTCTGCGGTGTCTGTTGTAATTTCTCCTTTTTCATTTCTAATTTTATTGATTTGAGTCCTCTCCCTCTTTTTCTTGATGAGTCTGGCTAATGGTTTCGCAGTTTTGTTTATCTTCTCAAAGAACCAGCTTTTAGTTTTATTGATCTTTGCTATTGTTTTCTTTGTTTCTATTTCATTTATTTTTGCTCTGATCTTTATGATTTCTTTCCTTCTGCTAACTTTGGGTTTTGTTTGTTCTTCTTTCTCTAATTCCTTTAGGTGTAAGGTTAGATTGTTTATTTTTCTTGTTTCTTGATGTAGGCTTGTATAGCTAAAAACTTCCCTCTTTCAACTGCTTTTGCTGCATCTCATAGGTTTTGGATTGTCGTGTTTTCATTGTCATTTGTCTCTAGGTATTTTTTGATTTCCTCTTTGATTTCTTCAGAGATCTCTTGGTTATTTATTAATGTATTGTTTAGCCTCCATGTGTTTGTGTTTTTTACGTTTTTTTCCCTGTAATTGATTTCTAATCTCATAGCGTTGTGGTCAGAAAAGATGCTTGATATGATTTCAATTTT
Organism: Orcinus orca; assembly: GCF_937001465.1. Taxonomy (NCBI): domain Eukaryota; kingdom Metazoa; phylum Chordata; class Mammalia; order Artiodactyla; family Delphinidae; genus Orcinus; species Orcinus orca. The sequence continues at coordinate 71,331,607 of NC_064565.1, forward strand.
CTTAAATTTACTGAAGCTTGATTTGTGCCCCAAGATGTTATGTATCCTGGAGAATGTTCTGTGCGCACTTGAGAAGAAAGGTTAATCTGCTGTTTTTGGATGGAATGTCCTATAAATATCAATTAAATGTATCTGGTCTGTTGTGGCATTCAAAGCTTCTGTTTCCTTATTTATTTTCATTTTGGATGATCTGTCCATTGGTGTAAGTGAGTTTTGACGTCCCCCACTATTACTGTGTTGCTTTCAATTTCCTCTTTTATACCTCTTAGCAGTTGCCTTATGTATTGTTGTGCTTCTAGGTTGGGTGCATATATATATTTATAATTGTTATATCTTCTTCTTGGATTGATCCCTTGATCATTATGTAGCATCCTTTCTTGTCTCTTGTAACATTCTTTACTTTAAAGTCTATTTTATCTGATATGAGTATTGCTACTCCAGCTTTCTTTTGATTTCCCTTCGCATGGACTGTCTTTTTCCATCCCCTCACTTTCTGTCTGTATGTGTCCCTAGGTCTGAAGTGGGTCTGTTGTAGACATCATATAGATGGGTCTTGTTTTTGTATCCATTCAGCAAGCCTGTGTCTTTTGGTTGGAGCATTTAATCCATTCACGTTTAAGGTAATTATAGATATGTATGTTCCTACGACCATTTTCTTAATTGTTTTGGGTTTGTTTTTGTAGGTCCTTTTCTTCTCTTGTGTTTCCCACTTACAGAAGTTCCTTTAGCATTTGTTGTAGAGCTGGTTTGGTGGTGCTGAATTCTCTTAGCTTTTGCTTGTCTGTAAAGGTTCTGATTTCTCCATCGAATCTGAATGAGATCCTTGCTGGGTAGAGTAATCTTGGTTGTAGGTTCTTCCCTTTCATCACTTTAAGTATATCATGCCTCTCCCTTCTGGCTTGTAGAGTTTCTACTGAGAAATCAGCTGTTAAACTTATGGGAGTTCCCTCGTATGTTGTCATTTTTCCCTGGCTGCTTTCAATAATTTTTCTTTGTCTTTAATTTTTGCCAGTTTGATTACTATGTGTCTCGGTATGTTTCTCCTTGGGTTTATCCTGTATGTGACTCTCTGCACTTCCTGGACTTGGGTGGCTATTTCCTTTCCCATGTTAGGGAAGCTTTCAAGTATAATCTCTTCAAATATTTTCTCTCATCCTTTCTCTCTCTCTTCTCCTTCTGGGATCCCTATAATGCAAATGTTTTTGCGTTTAATGTTGTCCCAGAGGTCTCTTAGGCTTCTTCATTTCTTTTCATTCTTTTTTTCTTTAGTCTGTTCTACAGCAGTGAATTCCACCATTCTGTCTTCCAGGTCACTTATCCATTCTTCTGCCTTAGTTATTCTGCTATTGATTCCTTCTAGTGTAGTTTTCATTTCAGTTATTGTATTGTTCATCTCTGTTTGTTTGTTCTTTAATTCTTTGTTAAACATTTGTTTAACAAATGTTTTGTTAAACATTTCTTGCACCTTCTCGATCTTTGCCTCTATTCTTTTTCTGAGGTCCTGGATCATCTTCACTATCATTATTCTGAATTCTTTTTCTGGATTGTTGCCTATCTCCACTTCATTTAGTTGTTTTTCTGGGGTTTTATCTTGTTCCTTCATCTGGTACATAGCCCTCTGCATTTTCATCTTGTTTATATTTCTGTGAATGTTGTTTTTGTTCCACAGGCCACAGGATTGTAGTTCCTCTTGCTTCTCCTGTCTGCCCTCTGGTGAATCTCTGTAGTCCACTTCTGCCATCTTTGCACAATCAAAGAAATGTGAGTGACATTGTAGGAAAGAAACTCTCTACTTACCTTTATTCTAATTTCCTCATATTCGTCACTATTCAGGACATGGTTGGATGTTCTATTTTCAGAAAGAGTGTGATCCTTATGTAGTTTCCATGAGTTAGAGAATTTTTATAATGGTTAGTTTATTTTTAGAGAGGTATTGATAGAGGACTGATGGAAATCAAACTTTGAGAACCGTCTTGTTTCTTTTTAGTCTTTAAATATCCTGTTATGTTGTTTTCATGATAGCAATCGGATTCTAGCTGTATATAATTCCTCCTCATTGTACTAAGGATGGTCTCATATTTCTTGAAAGTAAAATAATTTATTAATTAACTACTTTCAAAAACAAGAAATAAAGCAAAACACTTGAACTGACTTATAAGTTAAAATATTTTAAAGGATAAAATTGTGCTAATGATATCAAGAACACAGAAGGTAGAAACTGACTGTAAATCAACAGATAGCTCAGGATTTTGTCTAAGGAGCTGGTACCTCTGATGAGGTGGATTATACAAGGGAGATGGTCTATTCCAGCTCTGGCATTGTATGGTTCTAAGAATTCTTTCCACTCTGGGTAACATCTTGTAAAACTTTAATCTTTTTTGATGTCTAATCATTGATTTAATGATAAAACAAATAGTATCTTTATGGTTTGAGAGTCCATAGATAGTAGGGCATATAATTTCATTTTACTGTTTCAATCCCTCTTTCTGAAATGATTAAATTGGCATTAACTGTAAAAGTTGCTCTTAGAAAAATCACCAAATCCACTTAATACTGTATATTGATCTTCAAAATTATCTTTTTCTTGCATAAAAGATAATTTTCCAATATTTTTCAATTTGCTTCTATGTCCATTAGGCATCCTTTTTTCATTTCTTATTCGTTTTTGATCATTGACTGATATAACCTTGCTATGTTCATGGTAGCTTTTCTTCTATTATTTTTATTATTATATGAGTGTGTATGAGAGAGAAAAAGCTGGGGACTTTTTCTTTTATTTTTCTAAGAAAGGTGGACATCAGTGGAGATAATAGTTTATGCTCTACCCCCTTCAACTTAATAGCAATATGTTATGTGCATCCCTTTAGCTGAAATTTTAATTTTTAAGTGGGTTTTTATAAGGATGAGGTCTCAGAGTTTCTAATTCAGATGTCAGAGTTTGGCAGCCATATCAATAAGAAGCCATCAGCATGGCCCTTATTCCTAATTCTCATCCTGACATGTTACAAAAATAAGCATGATAATTTTATGGCTTCTTTTTCTGCCTAAAATGTAACTACATTAATCTGAAAGGCAGCTGATTTTTCAAGGTCAAAAGTGCTTAGTTACAAATTGATGAGCTATTATAAGTGTCTGTGGTTTTCTTGATGGCACTATATTAATAATACGTGTGCAGAACGGGCCATAAAAATTCCATTTAAAGGTATTAAGGAATACTGGGGCACTTAATCAGGTTAAAATTCCCATCAGTTGGCTCCAGGCACGACGTTGTTCAGTCAGTGATTAACAAAGTGTGTGGAATATAAAGATGCATGTCTATTAAATGAGTTCAGATTTCACCGAAATGAGCTTTTTTGTTTTCTGCATCTAGAAAACGATTCAGCTAAAATGCATTACAGTGATATTCATTGTTTTAAGTAGCTCATACTGTCTCTCAACCTGGATTGTTTTGATTAGAAAATCGAGAGATAATATACTTGTAAAGGTGCTGATACTCTTTCCAGGTAGGAAGAAAAGCACTCAGTGATGAAATGTTTTTAAAATATGAATCACATTTTAAGCTTTCTTTTGTGATTTATAAAAGCTATCTCACCAGGTGTGCACTATGCTCTTATAAAACCAAGAAAGATTAAATGAGAGAAAGTTATGGAAAGGTTCCTTCTGTTAGCCTCTTACAGTATACCTTACAAGTTCAAGGGGAATGTTACTTAAGGTACAGAATATAATGTAATAGAGATGGCAATTAGTCTGCAGAACTATGTGAATATTATAAAACAAGTCACATTTTTTGGATAAAAAAATGTGACTTGGATAAAAAAATGTGACTTTTGGATAAAAAAATGAACATTTGTAACCTATGAAAATCTTCTCACTCTTTTTTATTCCTGTAGTTAGTGCTTAAAGAGGAAAATTATAGAATATCCAAACAAAATTCCTTATATAGCAATAAAAATGTCTGACCATTCAAGTAGCAATTATAAAGCAGTATAAAAATTACTCTTCCATTTTAATTGCATAAAGTTGGCTAACATTCATACTTGTCTTTCATACATGTGTCTGTATATCTAGCTGTGTGAAAATGGATATATTTTAGTAAGTAGTAAATTAAATTGATTCTTTTAAAACAAAACCTGGCTCAATAATCTGAATTACCTTGTCTTTAAACTTGAGAAGAATGCAGATTTATTTCAGAGAAACAAGTAGCAGTGTTGTTTCCCAACCCTTAAAAACTCAAGCTCTCTTTAGCACAAACTTGCACATTGATTTTTGTTTTTAAATTAATAGACTTATTTCTTACAGTAGTTTTCAACTTATGAAAAATTTGAACAGAAAGTACAAAATGAACCATATTTTCCCCCCTCACAATTTCACATACTAACATTTTGCACTGTTAAGGAACATTTGTTACAACTGGTAAACCAGTACTGATACATTATTTGACTAAACACTTTATATTGAAGTTCCCTTTCTTTTTATCAGTCTTAGGACTTACCTCATCTTTATTTTTTATATCTTCCCCTATTTCTCCCATTTCCTGAGACCCTGCCTCCATCAAACACTAATCTGTTCTCTGTGTTTGTGAGTTTGGTGGGGTTTTTGTTGTTTTGTTTGTTTGTTTATTTATTTAGATTCCTCATATAGGAGAGATCATATGATATTTGTCTTACTCTGACTTATTGCACTTAGTGTAATAACATAGAGGTCCATCCATGTTGTTGCCATGACAAGTTTTCATTCCTTTTTATGACTGAATAACATACTATATTCCATTATATATATATACCACTTTTCTTTATCCATTCATCCATAGATGGACACTTAGGTTGTTTTCATATCTTGACTATTGTAAATAATGCTTCAATGGACTTAGGGGCACATAAAATTTTTTGACTTAGTCTTTTTATTTTCTTCAGATAAATACCCAGAAGTGGAATGGCTGGATCATATGGTAGTTCTATTTTTTTCCTAGAATTTTTAAAAGTTTTTATTGAAATATAGTTTATTTACAGTGTTATGTTAGTTTCAGGTATACAGTAAATTGATTCAGTTATACATATATATATAGATAAATGTATATATTCTTTTTACATTCTCTTCTATTATAGGTTATTACAAGATATTGAGTATAGTTCCCTGTGTTATACAGTAGTTCTATAATATTTTTAATATTTTGAGGAACCTCCATACTATTTTCCATAGTGGCAGCACTAATTTACATTCCCACCAACAGTGCAGGAGACTTCCCTTTTCCTCACATCATCGGGAATGCTTTTTTCTTTTTGATGACAGACATTCTAACAGGTGTGAGGTAGTAACTCACTGTGGTTTGGATTTGTATTTCCTTGATTAGTGATGTTGAGCAACTTTTCATGTAGCTCTTGGCCATCTATATATCTTCTATGGAAAAATGTCTGTTCAGATATGCTGCCCATTTTTTAATTGGAATGTTTGGGATTTGTTTTGTTTTGTTTACTTTTTTTTTTTTTTTTGGTTTTGAGTTGTATGAGTTCTTTATATATTTTGGCTATTAACCTCTTATCAGATATATAATTTGCAAAGATTTTCTTCCTTTTCATTTTGTTGATGGTTTTCTTTGCTGTGCAAAAGCTTTTTAGTTCAATATCTGTTGCTTTTTCTTTTGGTGTTGGATTCAAAAAATCATTGCCAAGACATTTGTCAAGGAGCTTACTGCCTATATTTTTTTCTAGAAATTTTATGGTCTCAGGTCTTACATTAAAGATTTTAATCCATTTTGAGTTAATTCTTGTGTATGGTGAAAGATAATGGTTGAGTTTCATTCTTTTGCATGTGGCTGTTCAGTTTTTCCAACACCATTTGTTGAGTAGGCTGTCCTTTCCCAGTTATATTCTAGGCTCCTTTGTCATAAATTAACTGATCATATATGCATAGGTTTATTTCTGGGCTCTCTATTCTTTTCCATTGATCAACATTTCTGTTTTATGCCAATAATACACTGTTTTAATTACCATGGCTTTGTAATATAATTTGCAGTCAGGAAGATTTTGTGTTGTACAAGTTTATGAATTTTACCAAATGCACATGAATCCACCATGACAGTATCATACAAAACAGTTTCACTGCCCTAAAAATACCCTGTGTTCACTTGTTCATACATTTCCCTTCCTCTCCCCATCCCCTGACAACCACTGTTCTTTGTACTCTTTCTGTAATTTTGCCTTTTCTATAATGTTATATAAGTGAAATAATACAGCATATAGCCCTTTCAGGTTGGCTTCTTTCACTTAGCAATATGCATTTAAGTTTCCTCCACATATTTTCATTTCATTTTATGGCTAAATAATACTCTTATATGGATATCATAGTTTGTTTTCCCATTGATGGACGTTTTAGATGCTTCTAAGTTTTGGGAATTATGAATAAAGTTGCTATAAGCATTTCAGTGCAGGTTTTTGTGTGGATATAAGTTGTCAACTCATTTGGGTAAATGCCTACAGGGTGATGGTAGATCTTTTAACTTTTTAGATCCTAGAGAAATAGCACATTTTCATTTGAGGAGTTTTCATGGCTAACTAGAATCAGATTATAAAGAAAACAGTTTTCAAAATAAATTATTTTTGTCTATGAAATGATTTCCAAATATCAGAAGCAATTTAGCTTTTCAAAATAAATAATTTTTTATTTAAAGTACCTATTTTTTTCAATTATAATTAAAGGATAAGATATTGTCTAAAGTTATTTCTTACTGTAAAAACCCATGCTTTGTTAGTAGGTTGTCTAAAACATTGAGAAATATTTAGAACCTCTTAAAGTATTTTAAAAGCAGTCATTAAACTATCAGTTTTTTATCTAGATATGACTCTATTATACATAACTAGTTTGCATCTGAACATTAAAGTCCCCACAAATGATACTTATAAATTATTTAATTTTATTTAAAAATTAAAGTAAATTTATACTATTTTCTCTTTTTTGTTTTTGTTGTATATAGTATATTAACAACTTCAGAATCACAAAGTGTAAGGATGAGTAGATAATAATTATGTTGCAAGTAGTAATTTCACTTGGCTTCCTCAAAACTGAAATCTCAGAGGGTTTCTTTCTTTGGGTCTATCTAACCTATGCACTGCCTCAATAATGTATAAAAGGGAGATAAGGCGACCATAAAGCTTCTAAACTATTAGCATGAATTGTGTTTATAGCAGAAGAAGAATTAGTAATGTTTAAAATGACAGAATTTACAGGAAACTTAGAGTATAAACTATTTAACTTTTCTATGAACGCAAAAATTCTCTCCATTATATTTCTCAGAAGTTTAAGGTGCTGTCATTGTCTCTGATAATGTACAATCCAAATTCCAGTAAAATTCTTCTCATTATCAATAGGTCATAATTATTAATTAGTAAAATATTTTTAAATGTTTTGTTATATACAGTAATATTTTATAAGGTTTATAGGTTTGATTGGTAAATGTTAATAAACATATAAATGTTTAAAGTATTGGATTAGCTCTTTTGGTATATTAACCTATCTAAATTCAGAAGGCCAACCATTACACCTGATTATAAAATTTCAATAGCACATATATGTTGAACTCAGAGTTGACTACAAGGTCACAAATATTTAAATACTTCATGAGAATAAGTTTATAAATTTATATAAAATTTCAAAAGAAATACAGCTATATTGGATTATTTCTAGAAACTTTAAACATAATTCAAATTAGTTAAAAATATTGACATATACATATATAGTACCATGAAAATTGTTTCAGCCACCTTATTTACCTATTTAACTTAACATTCCTCATGGGTTAAACATTATAAATATTTCCAAATACCTACAAATGATAGAGTCAAAAAGGGAAAATTGTGTTTAGTCGACTAGTTGAGTTAAATTTGAAGTGAACATAAAGTAAAAGGTATTTATGAAAAAATGTTAAATTCATATTTTCAGCATAACGGAAATTAAAAGACAATTCCAGAATTTAAAGAATCTTTATATTCCAGGTTAATTTCTTTAACACCCAGGTTAAATTTCTTCCTCAATATCTCTGCCAATTGATAAGAGCATAAAAGTACAAATTTGTATCCTCTCTTATGTCTGTTTGTTCATTGTCTGAATTATAATACTGCCTAATGTTAGCATTTAACTTTGCCAATTTTAACAGAGATAGTTTTTAAAAAGTAGCAAAATGTCTGAATAAAATGTGAAAATATCTGTTAATCATATGTTACTCAAAGTCTGCTTTAAAAATCTAAGCACAAAGACTGGTAGGATGATGAAGTGAAGAATGGCATCCCTAAAATGGAGAAGCACAATATGAGAATACATAGTAAGACTACTACTAAAGTCAAAATTAAAATACTCTCCACATAATAAAAAGAGCATCTAATGTTTGATGAAAATTTACTATGTGCCAGGCATTGTTCTAAGTGCTTTACATGAGTTCTATTTTTATCATCACAGCAATCCCATGTGCTAGTTAATGTTAGTATAATCATTTGTAAAGGAAACTGAGACTGAGAGATTAAGTATTTTTCCCAAGGCCACTAAGCTATTAAATGGTGAAGCCATAATGTAACCCAAAATGTCAATTCCAGGAGCTTTCAACTACTCTACAATACCTTATTTTCTGTACTCTATACATTTTATTCTCTATAATCTCTGCATTTTAATGTGTAGATAATTTGACCTTCTGCTCTTTATATCTTATACTCTGTAACATCAGACAGTAAGATGCAAGAGGAAGGTGGGAGGAAGAGTGAGGAGAGTAGATTATAATTAGTGCAACTCTAACCCATCTCCTGTCTCTATGCTTATCATTTATACTGAATGTCCAAAATACCAATTTGATGATAAGGTGTATAGCCTGCGAGCATATATGATTTGGGGATAAATGCAATTTTGCCAGAATTACAGAGGCCTGATATGTAACAATGAGAACACAGAAATGGAGATAGGAAATAGCTTTTGAAATATAGATTAGGCATAATGGATCAAAACAAGTCTCTCTTTCTCTCTCTTTTCTTCCTCCTTACTTTTCTTCTACCCTCTCTCCCTCCTTTCCTTCCTTATTTCCATAAGCATTCATTGAATGTCTCTATTATATGCTAGACACTATAATATGTAATAGTATAAAATGAATAGGACACAGCTCCTACTTTTAAAAATCATCTAGTACAATAAGGAAGACATTTTTTAATTTCTTAAATGTAATTTATTAAAACACCTTTGGTAAACAAAATTAATTATAAAAAACAACAGGGAGTTTTTTTTAAAAAATACATTTATTTGTGATTTCAGGTCTTTATCTACCATGTGTATGGATTTACCAATAAGAAAAAACATTACCAGACAGCAGACAATAGAGTTGGAAATGTAACATTAAATCATGTTTTCAGCACTGCATGATGTTTTTAAAAATTAGAGAAAATATATTGTACTGCATTAACAATTACAACACTATATCTTTTCAGTTGTCTTATAAGTTAGAGGAAGGTTGGAAATCCTATAACAATTGGGAGATAAGTCAATAAAAGGATATCAATAAAGAAGAGAAACATGAACAAATGTCAGTTTTGTACATTAAGAAATTTAGTAGCTTTTTGGACACAGTTTTGTAGTTGTGTAGAGGAAGAATATACATTTTCCTGTGGAGGAACTGGAGAAGGCTAGAGAGAAGGTGAATTTTGAAATAGTCTTTAAAAGGAAATAAAGTAGGTAGGTGGGAGAATGCTTTTCAAGCAGAGGATAAATACATACAAACACCTTACAGGCTGTGGCCCCTGGGGGAATGGTGGATATTTATTAGTGGCTGGAATGAGGGATTCTGGGATGGAGTGCTGAATTTGTTGTTGAAAATATAGATTGGGACTAGATTTTGAGGAATTCACAGTTCAATTTATAACTAGAATGCTAAGAAAATAACAAAATGTTATAAAATAGGTAAGGATGATAATTGTTTTAGCAGCACAATTTTATTAGCTATTCAGAAGATGGCCTATAGTGGAGGTGAGCTGGGTATAGAAAGGGCAATTAGGAGACAATTGTGGTGGCCCAGAAAAGAAGTAATGAAGCCTTAGATTAAATCAGCAGATGTGCAGATCATAGAAGAGGCTGGGTTTTGAAACAAAATGAATAAGACTTTGTTAAGTGATTGGATAGATTGAACTTTGGTCTTTTCCTAAACTATTTAACATAGAATTACAAAAAAATTAATATTATGAAAGACTGTTAAAATTCTCTATTAACCTGAAATTAGGTTTTATTACATTTAAAAATTCAAATGGTAAAATTAAAGATTTAGTATAATATTCATATAAATGATATTTTATATAATTTATTTATAACTACCTTCATTAAGTATTAAAAATTATCCTAATGTAAGAGAATAAAATCATGTTTTACTTCTTTAATTATAAAGATGATGATAATAGTATTCACCATCTATTGATTGCTTCTTAAATGTGAAAACCTGTTCTAAGCTCCTTCCAATAATCATATTACCTATATTTCAAGTAAAGAAAGCAAGATTCAGAGAAGTTATTTAAATTTTTTAAGGTGACACTGCAAGTTATCCTTTAGAACTGGGATACAAATGATCTATCTGCTCCAAAAATTAAGCTCTTTAAAATTAGATGATACAGTTTTCCTTGAATGTTCTTTTGGATTAAAAAATGCTTTTAATAATAATAAGTTGGTTTTTTAAAGGTAGATTTATGCATCTAGTTGATTCTATGTATTTTGTTAACTAGCATGCCTTGTCTTCGTGGACATAAAGCATAATCTTCTCCAAAAGATATTTAATGTCTCATTAGTAATGACTGAAATGTCTATGTTGCATTAACATTGCATTCATTTTGCATTGTGCAAAATTGAAATTCATCTTTTACCTGCCCTTACCCATAGTTGTTCATTAAAAAACCTCTCTTACTTCTAAAAGCTGTTTCTGGACTTGTCTAGTTTGACTGGTTTCAGAAAACATTACTCCTATTAATTATTTTCTCTAGCTATGAGAGAAAATGGTATAGTAAACTATACCATTTGCATGTTTTCAAGGTTAATGTTAGATTTTAAAAAAGAAAAAATTCTATTATACATTATTTCAACAATTTTTGTATACTTACTAAAATGACTTTGTTCTTTCATTTAGTGATGTGATTTCACCTAATGCTTTTACTTTGCAAACTATTTCATATGCTTTTGTTCCATTGATAAATATATGTGTTGTCAAAGTTCAACCACTTATTTGGTGGCATTTTCACTGTAAGCTCTCCCTATTTTCAGTATCTAAGAGAGAATTTTAAGAAAAATTTTTTTTAGTCTAAAAGGTCAACAGTTTATGAAGAGAACAAAAAATGTACTTTGTGTAATTTATTTGAAAGCTGTGCAGGAAATGTCATGGTAAAGTTTAGACAATTGTTATGTTCAGGAAAATGCAATATTCACTTATAGGATAAGGCTGCTTCACCAACCAAACATTCATGGTAAATATCATTAATTCTTCTTAAATAATTTAAAGATGGTTTGATGTCTTTTATTGAGAGAGTCAGTTAGGATAAAAAATTTCAACATTTATTTATAAGTACATTAATTAAAAAACTTGGAGCAGTGCAGTGATAGGGAGCAGTATAATTGATAATCATAGAATGTCATTTTATATTAATACATATCTTAAGCAATTTTAGTGAGAAACTATGGCCTTCTCATTGCATTCTTCTTTTATTTATCTTGCCACATTAATACTTAAAATTTTTCTCATTACACCATCACTTATAGTAACATTTCTAAAACAGACCCTCTATGATGTATCTGAGTGAGTAATGAGGATTGAGGTCATATAATTTCAGACAACTATTTGCCAAAAGCAGCAGCAAAATGCTGGAAGAATAGATTAACTGACCTCATGGAACATTCTTTTCTCCTTTTTTAACCAACATGTAAAAGTGTGTCAAAAATATCTTGTGGGACTTCCCTGCTGGCGCAGTGGTTAAGAATCCGCCTGCCAGTGCAAGGGACATGGGTTCCATCCCTGATCCGGGAAGATCCCACATGCCACAGAGCAACTAAGCACATGCACCACAACTACTGAGCCTGCGCTCTAGATCCCGTGAGCCACAACTACTGAGCGTGCGTGCTCTAGGGCATGAAAGCCATAACTACTGAGCCCGTGTGCTGCAGCTACTGAATCCTGCATGCCTAGAGCCAGTGCTCCAAACAAGAGAAGCCATGACAATGAGAAGCCCACTCACCGCAACGGAGAGTAGCCCCCCTCGCCGCAACTAGAGAAAGCCCACAACAAAGACCCAACACAGCCAAAAAAATAAATAAATAAAAATTAATTTTAAAATATCATAAATATGTATAGAAGATAGAAGGAAGGGAATATTCTCTTCCAATTCTGGCTATCCCATAGGCTAAAATGATTTTATTTTTTATTATGCATATTATAGTTTATCTCATAATTTATTAAACATTTAATAATGTTTATTATTAAACATTAACAATTTTGTTCACTCAGTTATTCCTTGTAACCTGAAGAAGTTTCATAAATTACATTGGGACCTTAAAAAAATCTGTTCTCTTTACTTCTATGGCATATAGTTACTGATGATTCCTTTAAAATAAAGTTTAACTCTTAGCACTATTAAAACCACTATTGCACAGCTCACCATGTGAGATCTGGTGGTATGTCAGGGTTAGGATAAGATGGAGTGGGAGATAGAGCATCAATGATCCACCAAAACTAATGAACAAAGACTGAGACCTTGTTTTTAAAAGACCAGAAATCTGATGAAGAGCCATAGTTCAGGCTACAAAGTGGGATGACTCCATAACATTTGACAAAGCTGAGCATTCACCCTCTTAAATGGAGCAGCTGTGAATGGATTTAGCAGGGCTCTGAAATGAATTATAAGGCAGTCTTGCTGCTAAGGACATTTCGTAGTCTGATCCTCCAAAAAGTATTACCGTACGCCAATATTAAAGATTGAAATGCTGTGTTACTTTCCATCCAGTTAGATTACTTAAAATCTTTTTGTCCTTCAGTGGCTAGATTTTAATGGCACTTGTCATTTTAGATTTTAGAAATTTTCTTTGTGTTGTTAGTTACCCCAAAAGTCCAAATTATTAAAAGGTTTTTAATACCTTTTTGCTTTCTAGGGCATCCTTATAGGTTAAGATGACTGGAAGTTGATAATATATATTCCATCTAATAGACGGCCAAGAATAGAATAAATACTATTAAACAAGCCTCCTAACACCTAAGAACATATACACTTTGGACAAAACTTGAATATTTTAGGCAACAGGCATGCAGACACTGGCTAGATTCTACCTTCTGGCCTTTGTCTCCATTTGTTCTCCCATGTGATTGGGCATTCTATACTCACGGGAATAGAGGTCAATGTGCAAATGAGAGTACAATTGCAAAGATGGATTTTACTATAAACCTTGAAGCTGAATAGACTTTTTTATGGTCCAAATTGATGTATGTGCCAAGGAATGGGGTTTAGAGAGAGGTGAAACAACATGTCAGCAGAGCTCAAGAAAACATCTTGCTAAACTAAAGCAGCACCTAGAAATTTAAACTAACTTGGAGAACATTTTCTCTGTAAAATTCCCATGCTCACTGAATTTAGGTTATACTTAAGTTGTTACTAATGGGGTGATACTAAATTGAACAAATAAGATTTCATTTACCATATCCTTTACTTTCAGAGCTTTATCTTTGTTCGTGTTTTTTTTCCCTTGATTCCTACCATGTTTGTATTTCTTGATTTAAGATATGTGGCTTTTTTGCCCACCTCAAGATATTCTTCTATTTCAGAATTATGCATGGTAGCAAGAGATTTATCCCCTTTGAATTTTTTAAACCAGGAGACTTTGAACACATCGGGAAATCATACATCTTACACATCCTTCTCAAAATAACCTATGCATTTCTTCACTGTATTTTGTTTCATGTAGGGAAAGAGTCTCAAGATCAGAAAAGAAATAGCACATTGTTTTGAATGAACATGGACCTCATGGAATATCAGTCTTTCTGTTTCCTCATGAGTGTTTAGAAGGCATTTATTGATAATTATTTATTAAGTACTAATCAAGTATATAAGTCGACATGCAAGCAATCACAAAAAGACAGTGGTCCTATCATTATAGTCTTTACTGTAATGGCTCTTATAGCTCAGGAGGTAATATAAATGCATACACATGACAGTTATATGTATATATACATATACATGCAAATATATATGTTGAATATTCTGTTATTCAGAATAATGTTTAGGACAGAACAATAGGTTCTATAAAATTATATACTTTGTGATGGGGTGGAGCATGAATGTCAAAGGATGAACATTTTTGAAATATTGAGAAATTTCTGAAACTTTTTGAATTCATATTCTTTCTTAAATTTTAAACTTGTTTGATTAGTTTTTTTGTTGTGTGATTAATATTATACAGGTTTGGAAAAGTATTATTACTGTCAATTATGATTTTTCAGAAAATGGTTTTCAAGCCTAATAATGCCCCTTAAACTATAAATTACTTTTTGAGCAATATATTTTTATTGACATATAGATTAATTAACTGTACCTAAATAGTTTTTATCAGTATACTCATATCTACACTAAGAAAGCATAATAATAAAATATATTTTAATTATTGCCATATAGTTGTAAAATATCACTTTTTATAATATTAATTAAAATCCTCAAACTTACAGAAAGTCAAAAAGGATAAATTTATGACATAAAGGTCAATATTAAGGACTGAAAAAGTTAAACAAGACATTTCATGTTATATAGTCAACTTCATACAGGCTTTTTAAAACAAAATACAATCTTTTCCTGAATGAGTGTATCCTATATCAAAAGTAAAGGTCAAAAAAAACCAGTAAAGGTCAAACTTGTATCAATATATTATAGTGTTCTAGAACACATATGTACATATCTAATTCATATATTTCAAATTATTATGATATGCTGCATGAACTTAAATGTTGCATCAAAGTTGATAACAAAGTTGACATATAAAAGTATCTCCTACAGAGGGAAGATAATTTAAATCTATGTCCCTCTATTGATCTTCTTTCTTTTTTCTTTCATCTCTTTTTTAAAAAGAGAGTTTTAATAATAAGCTCAAAAGACAGTGCTTCATTCAAAATAAAGAGATACACTCATTTAAGTCTGATAAGTGATCTTAATTATAATTAATTCTCACTCTACTTTTAATTATAAATTATTTAAAGGAAACACATTTCATTCTAATTTTTCTTGTTCCTCAGTCTTAAAGGTCTGAGAACTCATTTTTGAGGAAAAATACACAAAGGATGTGATTGTCTTTGTTAATTTCTAAAACTGCAGCAAATAAACAAAGATAGAATCTTAGACCTGGTATCTTCAATGTAATGTAATGTAATGTATCTTCTTCTTACTATATTTTACTTCTCTGTTTCTGACCTTGAAGATTATTTTCCTGAAAATATCACTTAATTATAGCATTGTTCTTTATTTTTTCTTAATCCTTCTAAATGTGAGTAAAGTTTTTTCTTTATGTAATAAAATATTTGTGCAAATACTAACTAAAACTGGTGCTAAAATTATCAAAATGTCTCTGGTACTTCTGGTAATGCAGAGAAATACCAAGAAACACATTTGGTAATAAAAATTAATTATAATAAAAAAACTATAAGGAGATTAAAACAAAGACCTTTTGTGTGTGTGTGATTTCAGGCTTTGTCATTGTCTACATTGTGCACAGGATTTACCAAACAGGAAAGCCATTGCCAGACAGCAGACAATAGAGTTGGGAGTGTAAAATTGACTCATGTTTGCAGCATTGCATGATTTTTTTTTTTTGATTAGAGAAAATGTGTAGCACTGCATCAACAGTTACAACGCTACATCATTTTAGTTGTCTTATAATTTAGAGGAAGGTTGCAAATATTATAACAATTAGGAGAAAAGTCAGTAAGAGGAAAATAAGTTGAAGAAGTCATGGCTAATTTGAGAGCTAGCCCTCCCAATGTATAAAAAACAGGGTTGGTGAACTTCTTTAAAGAGTTTAAAGAACATATATTTTTTAAGTAATCAAAAGGGTAAAATGTTATATAACATTCGTTGTATTGGTGATATAATTTTAATTGAACATATTTAATTCCTTATAATCTACATTTGGATTTTGTGGTAATTTTTTAAAATCACTTGAGGCATTCAATATGATATATACTTAGGATAAATTAAAGATTGAGAGGGAAAAAGAAATAGAAATAAAACAAAAGTGAAATCACAAAACATTTTATCAAAATAAATATTAAATGTTATACTTTCATTAGAAAAAAACTGATATGAAACAAAATTGTTGAAGTTATAATTATATTTCTTCACAAGAGATATTCTAACAGAGTTCTGAATGTAAAAAGAGATTATGAAAAATTATTAGTTTTGGAGTTGTTTTTGTTTTTAACTACATTTTTCCAATTTTATAATATCTACTCTTTTTCTGCTATGAAAAATGAGCAAATTAACCACATACTTTTGCTTTACTTCCATCTCCCTGTTTTTCAGCCAAATTTTGTTATTCATATTTTTAATTTTACATGTTAAATATTTATAATTATGGTATACATTAGTGTTGTTCATAAATATTTCTGGCTCTCTCCTTTCCAAGCATATGGTGGAATTATACTTTCTATATCCCTGTATTAGTCTGTTAGGGCTGCCATAACAAAACATCATAAACTGGTGGCTTGAACAACAGAAATTTATTTTCTCACAGTTCTGGAGGATGGAATTCTGAGATCAGGATGCCAGTCTTGTCAGGTTCTGTGAAAGCCCTTTTTCTGGCTTGCACACAGCTCCCCTCTCACTATGTCCTTACATGACCTTTCCTTGATGTGTGCACTGGAGAGAGACAGATACTCTCTCTCTTTCTCTTCTGATAAGGCCACAAATCCTAAACCTTATGACCTCATTTAGTCTTAATTACCTCTAAAAGCTCTAGCTCCAAATACATCACATTGGGAGTTAAGGGCTTTGGCATATGAATTTGGAGGGGGTACATAATTCAGTCTTTAGAAATCCCCATTCAAATTTAACGTAAACTTATGACTTCTCTGGCCGAAAATATGTCAGTGGAAACTTTAAAAACCCCTGTATGATTTGCCAGCTTCCATTTTCACTGCTAGAGTGAGAGTGGAAGCTTCCTTTGAGATGAAGCCTTTCCTTAGTCTGGTTCTCTGAGTTACCACCATTGGTAGAACCCCACTTCTTACCTGTATCTGTTATGGTATATGGTAGAATTCAAAGATATTTGTTGTGCTAAGCCACTGAGACATTGAATGTGTATAACTACAGTACTACTTAGCTTATCTGGATGCATATAACAAAGTGTACAATTTAATCTGTATCAGTAGTTCCCTTAACTTTTCATTTTACAATTGTATTTATTCAATTTTCATCATCGCTCTTTTTCAGTCACTTCGATCTTACATTATTTAATTTATGATCAAATCATATTTTTTAAAAAAATGTACTATTCAATGTTGTATTATTTCTTTCTTAGGCATAGATATTTTCTTTATAAATGTAGTAACTATAGTCATTAGGTTCATTTTATTTTTCTAAACTCTGAAAGAATCTCCACTCTTTTTCATATTTGAGCTCTGTTCTAGAGAAGTCTGAGAACAATCTAATATTTTGCCTTTTAAAAATATATATGTATATTTATTTTTAAAAATTTAACTCTGTAGCTTTCAAATACTCTATAACACCTTGTACTCTATACTCCATACATCTTACTCTCTACAATCTTATTGCAATATTTGACTCATTATCATTGTCATATACTATTTCATTGGATTGATATAGCATAACTTATGTTATTTAGAGGAGGTATATATTTCAGTTGCTCTTAGTTTGGACTACTGTCTATCACAATGTGACTAGCATTCCCTTACATGTATCCTGATGTAGAAATGCATACATTTCTATGAGTTTTATATGTAGGAGTGAAATTGCTGACTTACAGGCTATGCCTTTAGCTAACATTACTGAATAATGACAAATCGTTTGCCAAAATGTGATCATTTAAACCATCACCAGTGTGGCATGAGAGTCACTATTACTCTAGATTCCCATCAATGTTTGTTGCTTTCAGACTAATAAAATTTAGCCAATACAGTGAGTGTGTATTGGTATGTGATTATGTTTTATTTTAACATCTTTATTGGAGTATAAGGGTGTTACAATGGTGTGTTAGTTTCTGCTTTATAAGAAAGTGAATCAGCTATATATATACATATATCCCCATATCTCCTACCTCTTTTGTCTCCCTCCCACCCTCCGTATCCCACTCCTCTAGGTGGTCACAGAACACCGAGCTAATCTCCCTGTGCTATGCGGCTCGTTCCCACTAGCTATCTGTTTTACATTAGGTAGTATATATAAGTCCATGCCACTCTCTCACTTTGTCCTAGCTTACCCTTCCCCCTCCTCGTGTCCTCAAGTCCATTATCTATGTCTGCGTCTTTATTCCTGTCCTGCCCCTAGGTACTTCAGAACCATATATATATATATATATATATATATTTGTGATTCCATATATATGTGTTAGCACATGTTATTTGTTTTTCTCTTTCTGACTTACTTCACTCTGTATGACAGACACTAGGTCCATCCAACTCACTACAAATAACTCAATTTCGTTTCTAGTTACGGCTGAGTAATATTCCATTGTATATATGTGGCACGTCTTCTTTATCCATTCATGTGTCGATGGACACTTAGGTTGCTTCCATGTTCTGGCTATTATAAATAGAGCTGCAATGAACATGGTGGTACATGACTCTTTTTGAATTATGGTTTTCTCAGGGTATATGTCCAGTAGTGGGATTGCTGGGTCATATGGCAGTTCTATTTTTAGTTTTTAAAGGAACCTCCATACTGCTCTCCATAGTAGCTGTATCAATTTATATTCCCACAACAGTGCAAGAGGGTTCCCTTTTCTCCACACCCTCTCCAGCATTTATTGTTTGTAGATTTTTTGATGATGGCCATTCTGACTGGTATGAGGTGACACCTCACTGTAGTTTTGATTTGTATTTCTCTAATGATTAGTGATGTTGAGCATTCTTTCATGTGTTTGTTGGCAATCTGTATATCTTCTGTGGAGAAATGTCTGTTTAGGTCTTCTGCCCATTTTTGGATTGGGTTGTTTGTTTTTTTGATATGGAGCTGCATGAGATGCTTGTATGTTTTGGAGGTTAATTCTTTGTCAGTTGCTTCATTTGAAAATATTTTCTCCCATTCTGAGGGTTGTCTTTTTGTCTTGTTTATGGTTGCCTTTACTGTGCAAAAGCTTTTAAGGTTCATTCGGGCCCATTTGTTTATTTTTATTTCCATTTCTCTAGGAGGTGGGTCAAAAAGGATCTTGCTGTGATTTATGTCAAAGAGTGTTCTGCCTATGTTTTCCTCTAAGAGTTTGATAGTGTCTGGCCTTAAATTTAGGTCTTTAATCCATTTTGAGTTTATTTTTCTGTATAGTGTTAGGGATTGTTCTAATTTCATTCTTTTACATGTAGCTGTCCAGTTTTCCCAACACCACTTATTGAAGTGGCTGTCTTTTCTCCATTGTATATTCTTGCCTCCTTTATCACAAATAAGGTGACCATATTGGCGTGGGTTTATCTCTGGGCTTTCTATGCTGTTCCATTGATCTATATTTCTGTTTTTGTGCCAGTACCATACTGTCTTGATTACTGTAGCTTTGTAGTATAGTCTGAAGTCAGGGAGCCCGATTTCTCCAGTTCCATTTTTGTTTCAAAAGATTGCTTTGGCTATTCGGGGTCTTTTGTGTTTCCATACAGATTGTGAAATTTTTTGTTATAGTTCTGTGAAAAATGCCAATGGTAGTTTGATAGAGAATGCACTGAATCTGTAGATTGCTTTGGGTTAGTAGAGTCATTTTCACAATGTTGATTCTTCCAATCCAAGAACACGGTATATCTCTCCATCTATTTGTATCATCTTTCATTTCTTTCATCAGTGTCTTCTAGTTTTCTGCATACAGGTCTTTGTCTCCTTATGTAGGATTATTCCTAGTTATTTTATTCCTTGTGTTGCAATGCTAAATGGGAGTGTTTCCTTAATTCCCCTTACAGATTCTTCATCATTAGTGTATAGGAATGCAAGAGATTTATGTGCATTAATTTTGTATCCTGCTACTTTACCAAATTCATTGATTAGCTCTAATAGTTTTCTGGTGGCATCTTTGGGATTCTCTATGTATAGTATCATGTCATCTGCAAACAGTGACAGCTTTACTTCTTCTTTTCCAACTTGGGTTCCTTTTATTTCTTTTTCTTCTCTGATTGCTGTGGCTAAAACTTCTAAAACTATGTTGAATAATAGTGGTGAGAGTGGGAAACCTTGTCTTGTTTCTGATCTTAGTGGAAATGGTTTCAGTTTTTTGCCATTGAGAACAATGTTGGCTGTGGGTTTGTCATATATGGCCTTTATTATGTTGAGGTTCATTCCCTCTATGCCTATTTTCTGGAGGGTTTTTATCATAAATGAGTGTTGAATTTTGTTGAAAGGTTTTTCTGCGTCTATTGAGAAGATCATATGGTTTTTATCCATCAATTTATTAATATGGTGTATCACATTGATTGATTTATGTATGTTGAAGAATCCTTGCATTCCTGGGATAAACCCCACTTGATCGTGGTGTATTATCCTTTTAATGTGCTGTTGGATTCTGTTTGCTAGTGTTTTGTTGAGGATTTTTGCATCTGTGTTCATCAGTGATATTGGCCTGTAGTTTTCTTTCTTTGTGACATCTTTTTCTGGTTTTGCTTATCAGGGTGATGGTGGCCTCATAGAATGAGTTTGGGAGTATTCTTCCCTCTGCTATATTTTGGAAGAGTTTGAGAAGGATAGGTGTTAGCTCTTCTCTAAATGTTTGATAGAATTTGCCTTTGAAGCCATCTGGTCCTGGGCGTTTGGTTGTTGGAAGATTTTTAATCACAGTCTCTATTTCAGTGCTTGTGATTGGTCTGTTTATATTTTCTATTTCTTCCTGGTTCAGTCTCTGATGGTTTTGCTTTTCTATGAATGTGTCCATTTCTTCTAGGTTGTCCATTTTTTTGGCATATAGCTGCTTGTAGTAATCTCTCATTATCCTTTTTATTTCTTCATTGTCAGTTGTTACTTCTCCTTTTTCAGTTCTAGTTCTATTGAATTGAGTTTTCTCCCTTGTTTTCTTGATGAGTCTGGCTAATGGTTTATCAATTTTATTTATCTTCTCAAAGGACCAGCTTTTAGTTTTATTGATCTTTGCTATTGTTTCCTTCATTTCTTTTTCATTTATTTTATGATTTGTTTCCTTCTTCTCACTTTGTTGTTTTTTTGTTCTTCTTTCTCTAATTGCTTTAGGTGTAAGGTTAGGTTGTTTATTTGAGATGTTTCCTGTTTCTAGAGGTAGGATTTTATTGCTATAAACTTCCCTCTTAGAAATGCTTTTGCTGCATCCCATAGATTTTGGGTCATCATGTTGTCATTGTCATTTGTTTCTAGGTATCTTTTGATTTCTGTTTTGATTTCTTCCATGATCTCTTGGTTATTAAGTAGTGTATTATTTAACTGCCATATGTTTGTATGTTTTACAGATTTTTCCTGTAGTTGATATCTAGTCTCATAGCCTTGTGGTCGGAAAAGATACTTGCTATGATTTCAATTTTCTTAAATTTTCCAAGGCTTGATTTGTTGCCCAAGATATGATCTATCCTGGAGAATGTTCCATGAGCAATTGAGAAGCAAGTGTATTCTGTTATTTTTGGATGGAATGTTCTATAAATAGCAATTAAGTCCATCTTGTTTAATGTATCATTTAAAGCTTGTGTTTCCTTAGTTATTTTCTTTTTGGATGATCTGTCCATTGCTGAAAGTGGGGTGTTAAAGTTCCCTACTATGATTGTGTTACTGTCGATTTCTCCTTTTATGGCTGTTAATACTTGCCTTATGTATTGAGGTACTCCATTGTTGGGTGCATAAATATTTAGAATTGTTATATCTTGTTCTTTGATTGATCCCTTGATCATTATGTAGTGTCCTTCTTTGTCTCTTCTAATAGTCTTTATTTTAGTCTATTTTGTCTGATATGAGAATTGCTACTCCAGCTTTCTTTTGATTTCCATTTGCATGGAATATCTTTTTCCATCTGCTCACTTTCAGTCTGTATGTGTCCCTAGGTCTGAAGTGTGTTTCTTGTAGTCAGCATATATATGGATCTTGTTTTTGTATGCATTCAGCCAGTCTGTGTCTTTTGGTTGGAGCAATCAGTCCATTTATATTTAAGGTAGTTATTGATATATATGTTCCTATTACCATTTTCTTAATTGTTTTGGGTTTCTTATTGTAGGTCTTTTCATTCTCTTGTGTTTCCTGTCTAGAGAAGCTTCTTTAGCCTTTGTTGTAAAGCTGGTTTGGTGGTGCTGAATTCTCTTAGCTTTTGCTTGTCTGTAAAGCTTTTAATTTCTCCATGAAATCTGAATGAGATCCTTGTTGGTTAGAATAATCTTGGTAGTAGGTTTTTCCCTTTCATCACTTTAAATATGTCCTGCCACTCCCTTCTGGCTTGCAGAATTTCTGCTGAAATATCAAGAGAAATTGTAAACTTATGGGGATTCACTTGTATGTTATTTGTTATTTTTCCCTTGCTGCTTTTAATATTTTTTCTTTGTATTTAATTTTTGATAATTTGATTAATGTGTGTCTTGGCGTCTTTCTCCTTGGATTTATCCTGTATGGGACTCTGTGCTTCCTGGACTTGATTACCTATTTCCTTTCCCATATTAGGGAAGTTTTCAACTACAATCTCTTCAAATAGTTTCTCAGTCCCTTTGTTTTTCTCTTCTTCTTCTGGGACTGCCTTTAATGTTGTCCCAGAGGTCTCTGAGACTATCCTCAATTCTTTTCATTGTTTTTTCTTTATCCTGCTCTGCAGTAATTATTTCCACTATTTTACCTTCCAGGTTACTCCTCCGTTCTTCTGCCTCAGTTATTCTGCTATTGATTCCTTCTAGAGAATTTTTAATTTAATTTATTGTGCTGTTCATCATTGTTTGTTTTCTCTTTAGTTCTTCTAGGTCGTTGTTAAACGTTTCTTGTATTTTCTCCACTCTATTTCCAAGATTTTGTATCATCTTTGCTATCATTACTCTGAATTCTTTTTCATGATACTGCCTATTTTCTCTTCATTTGTTTGGTCTCATAGGTTTTTACTTTGCTCCTTCATCTGCTGTGTGTTCCTCTGTCTTCTCATTTTGCTTAAGTTACCATGTTTGGGGTCTCGTTTTCGCAGGCTGCAGGTTCATAGTTCCCGTTGTTTTTGATGTCTGCCCCCAGTGGCTGAGGTTGGTTTAGTGGGTTGTGTAGGCTTCCTGGTGGAGGGGACTAGTGCCTGTGTTGTGGTGGATGATCCTGGATCTTGTCTTTCTAGTGAGCAGGACCACATCTGGTTGTATTTTTTGGGTGTTTGTGACCTTATTATGATTTTAGGCATCCTCTCTGCTAATGGATGGGGTTGTGTTCCTGTCTTGCTAGTTGTTTCGCATAGGGTGTCCAGCACTGTAGCTTGCTGGTTGTTGAGTGCAGTTGGGTCTTAGCGTTGAGATGGAGATCTGTGGGAGAGCTTTCACCATTTGATATTACGTGGAGCTGGGAGGTCTCTGGTGGACCAATGTCCTAAACTCAGCTCTCCCACCTCAGAGGCACAGGCCTGATACCCGGCCGGAGCACCAAGACCCTGTCAGCAACATGGCTCAGACAAAAAGGGAGAAAAAACAAAGGAAGGAAAGAGAAAAATGATATAAAATAAAATAAATTTATTGAAATAAAAAATTATTATTACAAATAAAAAAAAAACTAAAGAAAAAGAAAGAAGAGAGCAACCAGACCAAAAAAAAATCTACCAATGATATCAAGTGCTAAAAAGTTTACTAAAAAAAAATAAAAACAAAACAAAAAATACGGACAGACAGAACCCTAGGAGAAATGGTAAAAGCAAAGCTATACAGACAAAATCACACAAAGAAGCATACACATATATACTCACAAAAAGAGTAAAAGGAAAAAAAATATATATCATTGCCCCCAAAGTCCACGGCCTCAATATTGGGATGATTCGTTGTCTATTTAGGTATTCCACAGATGCAGGGTACATCAAGTTGATTGTGGAGATTTAATCCGCTGCTCCTGAGTCTGCTGGAAGAGATTTCCCTTTCTCTTCTTTGTTCGCACAGCTCCTGGGGTTCAGCTTTGGATTTGGCCCTGCCTCTGCGTGTAGGTCTCCTGAGGGCGTCTGTTCTTCCCTCAGACAGGACTGGGTTAAAGTAGCAGCTGATTAGGGGCATCTGGCTCACTCAGGCCGTGGGGAGCGAAGGGTATGGAATGCAGGGCGAGCCTGTGGTGGCAGAGGCCGACGAGACGTTGCACCAGCCTGAGGTGCACCATGTGTTCCTCCGCGGAAGTTGTCCCTGGATCACAGGACCCTGGAAGTGGCGTGCTGCACAGGCTCCTGGGTGGGGAGGTGTGGATAGTGGCCTGTGCTTACACACAGGCTTCTTGGTGGCTGCAGCAGCAGCCTTAGCATTTCATGCCCGTCTCTGGGGTCCGCACTGATAGCCGCAGCTCGCGCCCATCTCTGGAGCTCGGTTAAGTGGTGCTCTGAATCCCCTCTCCTCGTGCACCGCGAAACAATGGTCTCTTGCCTCTTAGGCAATTCCAGACTTTTTCCCGGACTCCGTCCTGGCTAGCTGTGGCACACTAGCCCCCTTCAGGCTGTGTTCACGCAGCTAACCTCAGTCCTCTCCCTGGGATCCGACGGAAGCCTGAGCCTCAGCTCCCAGCCCCCACCCATCCTGGCGGGTGAGCAGACAACCCTCTCGGGCTGGTGAGTGCTGGCTGGCACTGTTCCTCTGTGTGGGAATCTCTCCACTTTGCCCTTTGCAGCCCTGTTGCTGCTCTCTCCTCCGTGGCTCCAAAGCTTCCCCCCTCCCACCCTCCGTCTCCACTAGTGAAGGGGCTTCCTAGTTTTCGGAAACTTCTCCTCCTTCACAGCTCCCTCCCAGAGGTGCAGGTCCCATCCCTATTCTTTTGTCTCTGTTTCATCTTTTTTCTTTTGCCCTACCCAGGTACGTGGGGGAGTTTCTTGCCTTTTGGGAAGTCTGAGGTCTTCTGCCAGCGTTCAGTAGGTGTTCTGTAGGAGTTGTTGCACATGTAGATGTATTTCTGATGTATTTGTGGGGAGGAAGGTGATCTCCTCGTCTTACTCTTCCACCATCTTGAAGGTCTCTCCTGTCATTATGATTTAACTGGAATTTCTCAGATGACTAATGATATTGAGTACCATTTAGTAATTTGTCAGTGTGCATTTTATGATTAAAATGCATATTCTGTGATAGAATAATTTTGTTTTCTACAGAATTAACGTTCAGTGGATAATACGGAAGGTAAACCAGAAACCACTGGTTAATTGCTCAGTTTTTATTGTTTTGGGGAAGAAATGAAATCTACTAGCATATGGCTATTATTAGTAGTCTATTTAGGTAGAACTGAGAAGATTGTTAGTAGCCAGAAAGCTGAAGTGTTTTTCAACCTCAAAGGTAAATAGTTTAACATGAAATATTGTCAGCAGTATCAAGATATTGCTTTTGTTTATTGTTACTTGACTCTAAGTATATCCAAGTCTTATGCTGGAATCCTAGGGCTTAAGAGGTGAATAAGAGATGTTGCCTGTCCTCAGGGAAATTGCAAACCTATATAGAAATAAAAGTGTATACATTTTTTTTAAATGTGAATAAGGACAGCATATAAACTGTTCAAAAGAGGGATAGTGTTATATATTACATGTTGGGACTTAGCAGAACTGTGCCTTGGAGGGAAGTGTGGAACTAGATAATTGAAAATGAGTAGAAGAGAATTCTCAGCATAAGGAGTAAGAGGAGCGAAGTTGCAGAGGTGGAGGTTTCAGAGAAAATAAAGTGACTAAGTAGACTGGATGAGTGATTAATGGAGGGAGTAGTATTGTACAAGCCAAAATGTAGAGAGTAGTTGATTATCAGAGCATGAATGATCTTTAACGCCAGTGTTACTTACTTACTATATTTTTTGGCTACTGGGGTGCCATCAAAGAATTTTACCATTATAGGGACTGGGTGGGGAAAGATAATAAGAAAAGTCATATTTTAGTAAGTTTAATTGGGAATTATGTACTAGAGAAACTACTGGAGTGAAGAGGTAGAGGGAGGAAAATATAATGGGGTGGTGAGTTTATCAACTATCTGTCAATGGTAAGAGAGGAAAAAAATGATTAGAAACTCTATGTTGAAACAATCAGTTATTCTTCATGAAAATCTGGATAAATGATAAAATTTAGAGGAAAAGTAGAAGTCACATCATGGTTTATGATTGATGGTGCCACTCAAACCTGCTATTGTTTTAAAATAATTTTATTCTACATTTACTGAAAATTATGTTTGTGTATGCCTTTGGAGACCAGGGGATAGAAAGAAAGAGATTAGCCTTAAAACAGGAGAGCTACATTCTTTCATGGGCTAATATGGAGTTTCCAATGTGTATATATTTCTTACCGAAAAATTCTTTTGTGACAATTTGAATTGTCCAGGCAAATGTCACTACTAAAAATGAAAAGTTGTCTGGTTTTTATTTTTTATTAGTCATATAATATACTTTTCCTTATTATAAGAATAAGAAATAGTTTCCATGTAATTCATCTAACAGCATGCTTTAAAAAAAGTACAACTCTTTAATAGAGTTTTTCCCTGAAGTACCAGCACATATGTTCATAAACAATTAGTCTGAAAATATTTTTCTATTTTTTTCTCAGTGGTTTATTTTTTAATTTTTTTGGAAGCCTAAAATACATTGTAATTACTAAGAGGAAATGGTTTTGGAAAATACTCATAGAAGTTGTCTGGCATATTGGCTTTTGCTTCATCGTGAGCAAGCACCAGATTAATAGTGGAAAATACATTAAATCCTTCAGATGTGTTTGGGAATTGACATCATGATCCCAGAAATGGTGGTACAGGCTTTTAAACAGATGCCTAATGTTTTCTCTGTAATTAAAATTTTGATTGTAGGTTTATATGTCACATAGATTCCTTATGGATCAACTCTTTTTGAAAGACATTTTTATTATGATAGCAAAGCACGTACATTCTTAATAGTTCAACTCATCTAGAAAATATTAGATTTCTTTTAAAACAGTCATTCAACAAATCACAAAGTTTTTCCCCACATTTACTATACTTAGTGCCTTGAAATTTTTCTTTTTTATCTGACCTTTACAAGAGCACAAATTTAAAGCATTAAATAGTGAATGTCAGAGTGCTTTCCTGGAGGCTTAAAGAGCACACTCATAGTTTGGTTATTACACAACTCACATACCTTTATATAATTTCTGCTCTAGGAAATAAAAGGTTAAACACACTTTTCATAATCCAAAGCCAAACAGTGACAAATGGAAGGGCATATTTTTTGACCTCTTTTTATTATCTGTAATGTTTAAGAACTGCTACAGTGAATAAAACATATTAAATAGAAATTGTATTCAAAAGATTGTGATGGACTGTCATGACATCTTATGTTCCAGTAGCACTGAAACAAATTTAGAATGCACTCTAACAGTTTAGGATCAACACAATGGAATTTTAATTACAGGACAATATTTTGATGTGAAGGATAAATGGGAAATTTTAGCCAGTCAAATTCAACATTGACAAATGGAATCTCTATTGCTAGGCATATAGAATATATACCTATTATATATATTACATTCATTTTAATATTCAGATTCTGTCTTCTGTTTGTGATCTAGCTGAAGTCTTTCTTCCAAAATTCATGATTTTCAATCTTAAATAATTATTTTCAGAGTAAAATATTTAGAACTTTTCTACTCAAATATTGTAGTAGCCATTTTTTTTTCTTTTTTTCTACTTCTTTTTTTTTTTTTTTTTTTTTTTTTTGCTTTGCTTTCATCTCTTAGGAAAAACTCCCTTCGAAAGTAGCAGTTTTTCAAGACAGAAAAGTGTTGGCTGTGACTCAGTTTTTCTGATGTTTGGAGACTTTAACAATGGTTCTGAGACTTTGGGAAATCAACTTGGAAAACGAGTTTCCAGACTGCTTGTGAAGAGCATGCAGAATCAAGTTAATAAGGAAATTAAACTAGATCTGAGTTATTGATGGCTCCTCTGGGCTCTCTGAAGCTGTGAAGGACAAAAATTGGCTAGTTTGTTGGAAACAGTGGCCTTCAAATAGAGAGCATGATTCTAAAGTGTTAAAAAAGCAACAGGTCAGTCAAAGCAGCAGAGACCAGTATTCTCCCAGATCAGAGAATTTCAAATTTCTGTGTTATTTAACTTCCTGGTACTGAAGTTCCTCTAACACATCATAGTGCTGTACTACCCAGTCAAGATTTAGATATGGATACATGTAAAATACATGCTAGATTTCAAAACTTAGCAAAAAAATGTGAAATACATTTTCATCAACAATTTTTATGTTGATTCTACATTAATGTGTTTATTTCAAATATTAAAATTTAACCTGCTTATTTTTGCCTTTATAATTTATGTTTCTAGGAAAACTTAAATTACATATGTGGCTCACATTGTTAGTCAAATGTGACCCTATGGCCTTGAAGAATCATTTTGATTTGCTATAAAAATTTGTGATCCCTAAGAATCTTGATCTGGTCTCTCTAGCAATGAACTTAACTTCAGAGTATTCAGAAGCCTGACTTATGGAGATCACATTCTCCTTGTGTAAATAAGTCTCACTTCTCTTTCCTTTGGGAGGGGTCTGCTTAAGTTTTTTTAGGGATCTTCATGTCAACATTTTAAAATTTGGATGGAATTATTTGTTGTATTTGAGGTTTTTGGATTATTTATTTTAGGAACTAAATTTATAAAGAACCTTGAGAACTGTCTAGTTTTAAACATTTAAAATTTCAATGTAGTTGTAGCTTTCTCTTTAAAAAAATAATTATTTCCATATTAAAAAATTAATATATTGAAAAGCATCAACCTAGAAGTTTGTGAGATTTTAGAAACCAATTTGGTTACTCTTCTAGGTTTTCTGAAAATGTGCTATAATCACAATCTGTGTTTTACCTGAAAATTTTGTAAATACTACTGCATAATATTAAATAAATTTCATGTGTTATCCATTTAGAAGATATACATATGTTTTTAAATCTTGTAAAAGCTTCTTTATGTTGGTGATCTGTATTATCAATTGGACTAGGAGGGTAGAAGAAAATGTGAAAAATGCGAACTATGGTAAAACAATCTTCAGCTCTGTTTGTCTGTGGTCTTAAATTTGTAAACGTTAAATGTAATTTGTAAACACACTAATGTGTTTTTGTATTTGGTTTTTATGCCTGCAAACTATTTTGATATGCAAGAAAATATCCAGCCATTAAAGTGTTTTCCTTGATTTGACTCTTCTTTCTATAGGGTCACTTTCAGGTTTTGCAGTAGTACAAGTTTATACATTTTTTTCTTATGCTTTTGTAATTGTTAAATACACTTCTTGAGTGTGTAATGCTCTCCATAAATTAATTTTACTAGTTTTAGTGAATGGGACATGAATATTTAATTCATAAAATACTAAATACAAGTAAAGTATATTTAATATCTCCCACCTATCTCTTATAATTATCTTGTGATTTGAGAATTATGTAACAGAATTTTTATATTATTGTAGGAGATCAAAGTCATAGAAGTATATGGGTATCACCTACATGTATTTTAAAGTATTTGACCCCAAAATTTCTTTATTTTTTGATACAATGGTGAAAGGAAATGACAGTAATTACTATTTGAACATCATGGTCTATGAGTAATCACATGAATAGATTCTAAACTGCTCACTTTAAAGATTAAAACCTTCACCCTAAATCATCCACACTAAATACTAGAGTTTTATTCAGGTAAACTTTTTAGAAGAAAGAGAGTTCTGGAGAACCTACTATTTTTTCATTGCTGTTTTAATTTTTTTTAAGTAAGAAAATAGGACTAGATATTTGGATAAATATAGAATACGAGTACTACTTTTGGTAATTCAATAGCTAAATCAAAGTATTAGATATTTTTAATATACTAAGTTTATTTAAGGATACTATATATTCTCACTCCTTTTCTCATCCTTAGCTTCTAAATAAAATGTACATATTATGTGGATGTAAAATTAATACACTTCACATTTCTATAGCAACTGCTTCCAATTAAAAGTTTCAAAACTTACAATGATTAACATTTTCAAATAAGCCATATGTAGAATAAATATGGTAAACATATAGGTTACTGTTCTTTGATATTTTGGAACAGTTCTGATAAATAGAAAATAGGGCACTTTTGCATAATTTAATGAAAACAAAGTTGATTGTTTATCAAATGAAATTTGTGCATGTATGCTTTACTTCCTAATCTTGCATATGAGTACAGATATAGTATATAATGCACACGCACACTCAGACATTTGTGAAAGCATGCATTTGTGTGTTTATATATTTATCATTTACTAAAGGAAAGCACGTAGTGAATTAAATTGTTATTTAGAAAAGTAATATAAATTAGATATTGAAGCATTTTAAATACTTTAATTAAGAAATTAAAACAAGTACCTCAAAAAACATGATGTGTCTTTTCCAAGAAATTTTTTTTCTCTTGGAAAAACTTAAACTTATATATGTGTTGTTTGCATTAACACCCAGGCATGATACGTGGACTTAGTGAAATTCAGACATGCTTATGAAATGTAAGCATGTTTTATTTATTTTTTTATTTTTTATTTTTTTATTTTATTTTATTTTTTTCTGGTACGCGGGCCTCTCACTGTTGTGGCCTCTCCCTTTGCGGAGCACAGGCTCCGGACGTGCAGGCTCAGCGGCCATGGCTCACGGGCCCAGCCGCTCCGCGGCATATGGGATCTTCCCAGACCGGGGCACGAACCTGCATCCCCTGCATCGGCAGGCGGACTCTGAACCACTGCACCACCAGGGAAGCCCAGCATGTTTTATTTACTAATAGGCAGTTGTAATTAGAATCCAGTTAGATCATATTTGCTAAGAGAAAGAAGTTTTCCCTTTTAATATGTTTTTTTTGTTAGACATGACATTTACTTACGTAGGTTATATCCAGATGTAGATATATGCTATTTAACATTAAATTTTGTAAGAAGATAGAGCATACACACATATACATGATAAAAATCTATTATGCATTATAAATTTTAAGTCTAAAATTGACTTCATGTCTTAACTCTGGGTTTATCATATATGGAGTTTTGCCCTAATACTAGTTTTAAGATTGTTTTTAAATATCACATGAATTTAGCAAGCATATTCAGATATTTCATTTTACTTCTTTTTGAGATTAAAGTATTTCTCTTTCTTGAATGTCAGGAGTAAGACAGAAGTTGTACATGCTGGGCCTGTACATTGGCTTGTGCAACAAATAGATCAAATGTTGAACTCAGCTAGTCGATGACTATGATAGGTATTTCTGATCAGACAGAGCTTACAGCATTGTAGACAGGAAGGAAAAAGAGGTCTGGAAGTTACTGAAATATCAGCCTAAAACTGAAAAGAGTTAAAAATTAAAGATGGTCTGGTTTTGTTTTGAAAAGAAATTCTTCTGTATATGTAATCATATTCATCTAGAATATTTTTATTAGTTCTTGTGTTCACAAATCCAAAAGATAAGATTGTAGAAAACAGAAAACAATATTACAAAACAATAAGTAAAATTTTATAAAATTTACGTAGATGATATTATAAAATAATAAAACAATGCAGAATATTTTGGAAATAAAGATAAGCAGAAGCAAACTAATTACCAAAGAAAGTGAACTTTCTGTTCAGATATAATCTTAAACTTTAAATGCTTTCTGTTTTGTGATACTAATTTGCTTGTACAGTACTTAAAACCTCCACACACGAAAAGGGATATATACATATATACATATATATAAATGGCAACAATGGTTCCTTTCAAAGTAGTATTTTTAAAAATGTTTTAAATTTTAGAATAGTTTCAGATTGACAGAAAAATTGCAAAGATGGTACATATGTCAATTAATGAACAAACATTGATGCATATTAATAACTAAAGTCCATTCTTTATTCATATTTCCTTAGTTTTTACCTGATGTTCCTTTTCTCCTCTAAGATCCCATTTAAGATACCACATATTTAATTGTCATGTCTCCTTAGGTTCCTCTTGGTTGTGACAGTTTCTCAGGCTTTCCTTGTTCTTGATTATCTTGACAGGGCTGAGAACTATTGATTAGATGTTTTGTATACTGTACCTCTGTTAGTGTTTTCTAATGTTTTTCTCATGATTAGACTGGGGGTATGGGTGTTGGATAGAAATACCAGAGAGGGAAAGTGGCTGTCATATCTTATCAAGGGTATATACAGTTGACCCTTGAATAACATGATGGTTAGGGGTGCTGACCCTCCCAGCAGTCAAAAATCTACTTATGATTTATAGTCATCCTGTAACCGCCGTTCCTCCTTATAGCAGTTCTGCATCCAGGAATTCAACCAGCCACGGATCATTCAGTACTGTGGTACTTATTACTGAAAAATACTTTCATATAAGTGGACCAGAGCAGTTCAAGCCCATGTTATTCAAGTGTCAGCTATACTGTCAACATCACTTAGCACTGTTAATGCTAATCTTGATCACCTGGCTAAGGTGGCGTTTGTCAGGTTTCTCTACTGTAGCCTTACATTTTCCCCCTTTCCATATTGTATTCTTTGGAAGTCACTGTGCATAGCCCACTTAAGGAGTGGGAGTTCTATTCCACCTTTTTGAGGGTGGGATACATTAAACTATTGAGAAATCCTCTACATGGGAGTTTTGTCTGTTCTTCCTCATTTATTAATTTATTCAATCATTTATTTGTATCAGTATGGACTCATGAATATTTACCTTATATATTAGGTTATAATCCAAATCTATTTTGTTGCTCCAGCTTTGACCATCATTAGCTCTTTCAGTTGGCTTCTGTGCTCTTTTGATGCTGTTGTTATTGTGTGTGTGCGTGCATGTATTTGTGCATATGTATGCTTGAGCAGTTCCTTACACTGTGGTGCTAATACGTTCTCCAGGAGCATCTTGTATTTCCTGCCACAGTAGTAGAATCAGCCATTTCTTCAAGTAGTCCTGATTCCTTTCACTGGAGAATAGTATTAAAAACCAAGATCTGAAAAAAAATAATAAATAAATAAATAAATAAATAAATAAATAAAACCAAGATCTGGGTGCTAAGTGTGTTTGTCGCTACAGGGGTGTTGCTGCTTCTAGGCCCCCTGACCTGACACTGCAAGGAAATATATGTGTGCATACTAGACTGTGTCTGTACACATATCTATTGTTATTTCTATATATAATCACTGTATCCATATTATCCTAAACATTAGCTAATACTGATGTCTCCAAGTCTAATACGTTACCACTAGGATCATTCTAGACTTCTTCCCTTGCTTGTATGTAACCTCTCACTCAAACAGTGAGAACTTGGTTCCCACAGACTGCTATTAATTTATGTAATTGTTCAATTCCAATATACATGTATAACTGTTAGCTCACACCCATGGAAACATCATAAACTAGAATACAGTAATCTTTCAGGAGAAAAGAAATGAGGGAAGCAAGACAGGGTAGGAGAAAAAAAGCTCAGTAAGAACCTAGTCTCAGCTGGAGACAATCTTCAGTATGATCCCATGGAAAATGTATTAGAGGCCAAATAACACCAGAATGTTAGTTCCCCTTGGAGTCAAGTAGCCAGCATTTTGTACCATCAGTCCATTGACGGACTTCTCAGGGAGGGAGCATGAAGTTTCTTCTATCTGGCAGAGGGCAATTTTTCTGAGAGGGGAGCAAAGTGAGTTTTTAGATGCTAAAATATACAGCATTTGAGAAATGGGTGTCCCAGCTGGTAAAGAGGATCTGGGTGGGATCCAGTAGCATCCTCTACACTGGCTCACCTGGCTGACTTTGCTAATTGTTCTGGACAATATTTCCCAAGGTCCATTATTTGGGCTGCAAATCCTCAATGAATGCAACAGGCCATGGCAAATTGTTTTGTGATTGGTATGTATATTAAAGACCATTTCCTATCCCAAATTAAGACAATAGAAAGTGGTGAAACTTAAAATGCTTCTATAATTCTATTTTAAAGTGGAAATATAAGACACTATTTTTAAGTCAAACTGGTTATAGGAGTCAAATTACATAGATGGGTTGTATATGTAACTATGTGATATTCATTGATTATTCTGTTTAAAGTGTAACTTTTTTTTACAAGGTACCTACACAAAGAGTAACAATTAAAATAAAAAGGAAAACAAATTCATCTCTATTTTGTGATCAAAGTAGAATATATCTCAACCTTTTGGTTTTAGATAGACATGAAAAGTTCCTGTAAGAAAGGGCCTGACACAAAACACTGTCTCTTATTTTTCTCACATTTATTATCTAATCTTCATTTTTTTATGTTTATATAAGTTAGTTAGGATTTAAATCTACAGCTTTTGCATGCTTTTTATGAGGTCATAAGGAAAAGAGCACAATGTGCTTTTCTTTCTTAGTCCGTGCAGATTAAACATGTTCTCTGCCATAACATGAAACACTTGCTTTGAAAACCATTGGAAGGATGATTTTTGGCATTAAAAAATGTTAGGAACTTTATAGCTTTTGTAGTACTGAAGGGTGTAATTGAGAGAATTCATCCTCTATTATAACACCTTTGGACTTCTTCGAAACATCTTGTAAATTCTCATTTGGATTAGAACTACTCCCGTTACTCTTCATATTGAAAGTTATCTCCCCTCCCCCACCCACCAAATAAAAGAAAACGTGAGATGTAGATTTATTTCCTCTCAAGAACAAGCAGTCTTAAATTGATCATATACATTTGATTTATTTTTACTTTGCTGTGTATAACTAAGTATAGGATAATAATAATAGGCAAAGCTAAGAATGTAAATTGTATCCTCATTTTGTTTTTAAGAATTCATGTGTCTAATCCATATGCATCCAAAATAGGATAAACAGCAATCCATCCATGGTTGTGGAAGGAGAGCAAAATACACTTCACTTTTTTTTTTTTAATTTTTGAGAGGATATCTGAAATCTAATCAGTATTCTTAAGTTAAATCCACATGGTCTTTCAAGATTTATTCTGAACTCATGGCTTCAATTTTTCTTCTCATTTAGAATGCAGAAGAGAAAGAAATCCTAAGCATTATCTATTCCTACCTTCATGTGTCTCTTCTCCCTTCTAGAGGACTTTCAAAGAATGATTTGTACATTATAAAGCTTTCTTAAAGATAGCAGAACTTTACACACTTCCCAACAAAGAAAAGGATGGGGGTTATTTTCTAATAAACAGCAGAGTGTAGTGTCTTCTCTTTGGGAAAGTTCTGGTAGATTTTAGCTCTTTCCCCATCTTGTCTAGGTGTTTTCTAGGTGTTATTTGTTATTATTATATACTTAAACAGCCAGAGAGATCTCACAGAAGTTCTTTCATGTCCTCACTCTGGGAAACCCATTTATATTTAAAACCTACACAGAGAGTAGCCAATTACAAATACCACCCAGGACACTGGAAGGCTTTCTAATATACCCATACATGATGTATTTTAAGTTATTTTACTTTTCCTGAGGATGTTTCTAGGAACTCCACTTGAACACTGCCTTTTAGTCCATATCTGTTCAATTTAACATGGGCTAATGACTCATATAGTTTGATAAAGCACCTTTAAAAACAGCTTTATTGAAATATAATACAATAAACCATATATTTCTAAAATGTATAATGAAGCCATAACCACAATTAAGGTAATGAATTGCTTTTAGTTTGCTGAATATCTGCTTTTATTCTACCTAGTTTTGGGTAATTCATCTGGGGATTAGCAATGAACATTATTTTAGTTTCCTAAATAAATATCAGTCCAACTTCTTTAACTTTCATACCTAGAATTGACAATATTTCAAATTTTCTTACTATTTTAGTGTTTATTACAGTAAATATTGTGTATCCCTTATACCATCAGAGCAATGTGAAATATTATGTTGTATTGGCAAGACTTCCATCTTCTGAGTTAATGTAAAATAAGACGACTAGAAAGAGGATAAAAATTTGAACTCATTCACTGATTTCACATGATCTCTCCTAACTTTGTAAGATTTTAAAATACAATGTAAAAACATTAACAATACATGAGAAGTTTTCTTAAAGAAGTTACAAAAGAAACTCAATGTGGAGACAGCGTTAACGTTAATGATCTTAAGTATTTGTACCTCTTCCTATTTAAGCCCTTTGCCATGTTGTTTTGCAGTTCCTTCCAATAAAGAGGTATATTTTTCCCTGAGCTATTACGTTGGACTTAGCTATGGAATGCTAATAGGCAGGAAGTGAGCAAAGCCTCCATACATGAAAGACTTCATGTTTATGAAGTTGACTTGCCTTCTTGCATTTCTGTCATCACCATGAGAACTTCCAACTTTCAAAAAAAGTTATGTAGTTAAGATACCATTTATAAATTTCAAAATCAGATAAAACTAAATCAACTATATACTGTTTACAAATAAACATATACATAATAAAATACAATGAAAAATAAAATTTGAAAGTTCTTTTAATTTGAGTGAGTAGAAAAAGTGATACATTCAAGGAGGAGACAGCAGGAGGTACAAAATCATTGGTAATATTCTGTGCTTTAATCTGGAATTTTGCACATGGGGATTTATTTTATTATTCTTTTTTTATAAATACAATTATGGATGTAAGTTTTTTCTTGTGTAGGATTATCTTCATAAAACCCAGTATAATACTTTTTTTTTTTAATGAGAAACTTACTGATGTTCGCACAATGAGTAATGGTAAAACCACGAGTCAATCATCCATGTGTCCATTCATCAGAATTTACTGTAGTGAATTATTATTATTGTTTATATTTGGAGTATAAATAGTTTAAGGGAAATTATGTTGTCTTATTAAACTTTTAGGCCCCATGTGCTGAGCACAATGACTGGAAATTAGTAGACAGAAATGCATATTGAACTGAATTACAAAGGACAGCAGCTTGGACAGATAATTTGGGGGCAGTGGCTACAACCAAACTCAGATGCATAAACCACCCTTGCCTACACCACCAACCATGAGATCATGAAAAGTGTGAGCATACAGAATAGTTTTGTTGGTGTATAGGGAGTTACTCCTGCAACAGAAATGTGAAATCTATTGATAGCGTGTCTTTCCATAACAGGTGAAAAAGTATTGGCAAGAGGGCAAGATTTAGAGCCAAGAAAATGCAGGATAGAGGCTGCATGCCCAGTGGATGCTCATTAAAAGTTGATTGCTTGGGGCTTCCCTGGTGGCGCAGTGGTTGAGAGTCCGCCTGCCGATGCAGGGGCACCGGTTTGTGCCCCGGTCCGGGAAGATCCCACATGCCACAGAGCAGCTAGGCCCGTGAGCCATGGCTGCTGAGCTTGCGCGTCCGGAGCCTGTGCTCCGCAAAGGGAGAGGCCACAACAGTGAGAGGCCCGCATACTGCAAAAAAAAAAAAAAAAAAAATTGATTGCTTGATTATCTGAAAAATGTTTCACGGAATCTTGATCAAATTATTTCCTTTCTAGTAGAGGTTGCTGATACGGGACTTAGCCAGTAAATATGTTAATACAGAAATGAAATTCTATTGTTAATCTTATTTAGTAAATTCTGTTTTGGCATGGGGTAGATAAACCACTTTGAAATGATCAAAGTTGCTGAGATAACCCCTTTGAAAAAGCCCTGTCATGCCAGTTAAAAGTCATTAGTGATTTGCTGGTTTTCATCGGTGAGTATTGGCTAAATTCTATAATTCATGATACCAACCTCTTCTTTTGTCAATTTTGGCAATTTATATTCTACTAGAAAATATTTATTTCCTTTAGATTTTAACATTTATTGTCTATGTAGCACTTTTCATGTCTTCTCTGGCAATGCTTATATTTGATTTCTTGTTCTTGGTGGTGTATTTTTTTTTTAATTTCTTTTCTCTCTGTCTAAATTACAATTTCAAAGGGTTTATGCATGCTATTCATTTTTTATGGGGTCAAATTTTACATTTTTATTCTTTTTTTCTTGTATTTTGTTAGTTTCAACTTTAATAACTCCATCCTATTTTCTTTTTGACTTATTGTATTCCTCTTCTAGGTTAAGTTTAATACTTAGGTTAATCATTTTCATTCTTTCTGTTGTAGATATTAAAAGCAACTCAGTAAAATGTTACCCAGATAAATTTTATTGTTACAGCATTAGGTTTTGACATTGAATAGTCTCTTCTTTGTGTTAATTCATTTTTGCTTTGAAATTTTAGAGTTCTTTTTCCACCTTAAAATAGGGATCACTTTTAAAATTCTCTTTTAATTTTCAGGTTTTATTTATTTTTATAATTTTCCTCTTGTTTACTTTTAGTTCTATTGGGAAACTATGGCTTAGTTATCAATAAAGTAATTATTATAAAATCTATTAGTAAAAGATTAACTGATATATGTGTATATGTATCTGTCTACATATATAATATTACTTAATTCTCACTTTGGGTAAAACCTGTAAGGGAAATTTTTAAAGATACTAAATTTTTTATTAGAAATAAAGCAATATTTATCAACAACACATTCTCATAATTGAACCAGAATACATTTTAAGAATATTAAAGGGAATGGCTTGTTTAGGTATAGACTCATGCAGTAAAACAAACAAAAAATAACCACCTTTTTTCTTGTAACCACAATTTTCTTTGCCTACTGCTTAAGCCCAGCTATAGAAACTAGTTTCTTTTCAGAAATGGTAAAACAAGGAAGAAAAGGGACAAAAATGGAAAATAAAGGCTTGGGTAGTAATTGTTCTTACAAACAGCCAAAAAGAAAAAACAAACAAATAAAAAAAAAAAATCCAACAAAACAACAGATCTGAGGCAATGAGGCAGGGAGGGAGTGGGAAGAAAGGAGATTAAAATGTTGCCCTGTGGGAGATCCATCACATTGGATTTCATATTCCGAGTTTCCAAGGTTGTCTGTGGACTTGAACTTCTCCCTTAGGCTTCCTTCTCCCCCTTCTCTTCTATTCAGGTCATTTATTTGCAGAACCATGTGCCATGATTATTACCTTCTCGTTTTCAATACTACAGCCAATTAGCTTATCTATAACTTGTTATCAGGATCTTA
Organism: Orcinus orca; assembly: GCF_937001465.1. Lineage (NCBI taxonomy): Eukaryota > Metazoa > Chordata > Mammalia > Artiodactyla > Delphinidae > Orcinus > Orcinus orca. The sequence goes on from NC_064565.1 coordinate 71,370,896, forward strand.
AATTCTCTGATCTAACTCTCATTACTGGGCTATTTTTGCCACTAGCTCAAATAAAGGCAGTGTTGCCAATTATCACAATTAACTCTCTGCACCAGTATTTAAGAATTGTCTTCATGTATATGACTATTATGTGAAATATGTTAATGGATATTTTATAAATCCATGAAATTTAGAAAAGCTATAGTTTTAGAATAGGGTAAAAAAGGATCAAGACCAGATAGAAAAGTAATTTGCTGATCCTAAAACTTACTTAAGTTCCAAGGGAGGAAAGCTAATTGCTTTCCCTGAAGGTTTTTTTTAAAAATGGTACATTTTAATTTTTCTGGGATGTTTTATGTGGAGTCAAGCCTAGAGGCAGGAAAATGGATGAAGACTTTGTAGGTCTATGATTTTATGAGATTAAAAAAATACTTTTGTACTAGGATTACCACTTTTTCAGAGTTAAAGTCTGTTTCCAAATTAATATAATATAATCAATTTCATAGGGCTGTTTTGAGAATTAAATGAAATTGACCTTGTTACATTCCTGGCACAGTAACTGTCACATAGTACACACTCAGTGAATGTTATCTGTCATTATCCCTGCTTTTTTAAAAAATATATACTTAAATACAACTCAGAATATAAATTTAATTTACATCTAAAAAATGAAGGGCACTGGAATTTTTTTTTTAATGCTTTTCCTCCCGCTGACATATTGTGGTACCATAAAATTAGAAATGTTCAGCAAAATTTTTGGTCAAGCCAGAGAAATAATAAAGCTGGTAAACTTTTTTATTTTAATATCCGTTCTTTTCTGTGTTCCCTCATGGAAATTTCTAATTTTAGTTTCTGTGCTAATGACTACAGAGGATTATTTTCTAATCCAACCCTGGAAGAAATTAAATTACAGTGGAAAAGTTGAAAAGGAATTTCTTTTTGCTATAGAAAATCATAAAAATTCAAAACTGGGGAAATCATCTTTCTATACACTTAACTATAAACTTATTTTATGGTCTGTAAAGTAAGGCACAGAGTAGTTAAATGACTCATTAAAAGCCATGTAGTAAGTTCTGAAAACTGAATAAAGAGTTCAGATCTCTGCTTCCCAAGGCAACATTATATCCACTATAATACACTGAACACAGAAAAAGTATTATTAAACAGATTATAACAGGTCAAATATGGACCCTTCTATCTGATAGTAAGGTCTGTGCCAGGATGATAAAATATAGCTTTAGCAAATCCGTGTATACTCTCACATACACACACACACCCCTCATATACATACATACACAAAAACACATGTTGCATACCTGTCCAAGAGTATTTATATGTTTATAGTCATGTTAAATGTACAACACATACATTTGGACTAAACATTCAGGAATGTAAAAATAATATGCAATAATCTGTGGTATTATTCACCGGCAAACATTTTGCTAAACAATGTCCCAAATAGTTTTACTAAAAGGCCAATTGGCTCTTGATGACATAAAGGTTGTTTCCCTTCAATTTAAACATACAAAATACCCAGTTTTTTGTACTAGTAAGTATGCTAGAACTCACATCCAGCATTATTTCAATTCTATTCTAGTAATCCATCACTCCATGTTGGATAGTAAGCCATAACACCAATTAATAGCAGGTTGTCCAACTGCAAAATAAACACATATCATTTAACTTTGATTTTTACTACTACCCACTACATTTATTAAGATAGAAAGTAGTAATTCAAGGGATCAGAGAAGAAGCAAACAAAACATAAAAACTTTACTGGTATAAGTTCTATTTTTTTTAATTGGATGAGATGAGAATGTATATATACATGTATTGGTTTCTTAATTAAATTATATTTTAAGACAGGAAGGTTTTCCCCATATATATTTTTTTCACTGAAAACTTTTCCTCTTAAGTGTATTATTCAATGGAAAATAATTCCCATGTGGTAAATGAACTGTCCAGTTATTACTGTCAGATCCTGTTTAGTTAATGAGTAGTCTCCAACGTGATTTTATCCACTGCACTGATTGAAATGCTATAAATGATGTAAGTACTCATTTTAATTACTTACATCATATGTAAGTAATATTCTTTTCGCTACATATTCTTTTCTACACAGTGAGAGTTAGGTAGAAAAGCATATCCTTTTCTATACAATGAGAGTCAGGTAAAACAGAAAGTGCTTTTAAACAGCTCTTTAGAGAATCATCTGGCTATCAGTTTTAATTGTTCTTGTCAAAATAAAGAAAGAAAATTATACAAGGTAACATTTTTCTCAAATTACAATAAATCGGATTGTGCAAGATAGTAGACAGTTGATAAGTTGAAGATAAAAGGTACAGAAATTTGAAAGAAGATATAAGGAAATAAGACAAGATACACTCAGTAAGATGGAAGAAGGGCTGAGCCCAATAAAATGGTGATAAGGAGGTAGGTTCACTTTAAAGAACAGCATCTCAAATAACCTCAGTAGAATATGACCTGAGGTCATATTCTTTTACTTTTGAAAAAAAGCTTCTGAAATTTTAGTAAAAAGAAAACAAAGTACAGGTTATTCAACTCTCATACTTTGATAGATACTATCACAAGATGGCACAGGCAGTTGGCATTTGGCCTGGCAGTAAGCACCACTTATTAAATAGTCAGTGTGTGGCTCTGTGTTTAGATATGTGTTTAGCTATCTCAGGAGCAAAACAGGACACATATTTAAAATTAAAAAGGGGCCGTATGTTTAAAAGTCTTACACACAAACTGTAAATATGTAATGTACATCCACTTCAAAGTTAGTAAGTAATATACATTTTTAAAAAGAAGTTTGTGCTGTGCTCTGTACTTTAAAAAACACTAACTTGTACATCTAATGCTAAATTGTATTATGTTACAGTCCTTTTAAAATAATCTGTTCTTTCCTTCACTGTCACACTTCTCAGTTTAGTGCTAATATCAAAAAAACCCTGTAGATTATCCACTAAAATATTATTGTTTATTTGACTATAGCTGAGTGCTATAACTATGTAATAGTGTAGTCCAGCTAGTCAGAAATCTTAGTCTAAATCCCCCCTCTTCTTTGATTACAAAGACTTAACTGTTTGTATTGTTTCATAAAACATTAGACTCAAAATTATTCACTTTTATGGTTTTAATTTCAAGATTTATTGCCTTGAAGTATTGCTGGTGTACCACAACAGTAAGAATCTTATTTCTAAATACTTATCTACCCTTGCCAAGAACTGCACTGAGAGTCTCCATCCAGGCATCTATCAATTCCCTCTTGGTTTGTATACAGTTTGATTATATTTTACTTAAAAACTTAAAAAATATAAATCCCATGATAGTCATATAAAATAGATAACGTTTTTCAATTAATGATGTCCCTTATGTAAATATATTTTTAATATAAAATTATAAAACTTTTCTTGGAAAAAGGAAAACTTTCCTTCTTTTCCACCATACATTAAGAATCTGCACATTAAAGTATAGCATCTATAGGGACTTATCTACCATTTTCTCAAAACTTCCAAAGGTGAAGAGGTCAATTCTAGAGTTTCGAACATAGCAGAGAGCTTGCAGAAAAGGCTAAATCAGAGCAGGCGACATGAGCTATTTAGAGGAGAAATTGACCTGAAGATCTTGTAAGGCAGAGCATAAAAGTGATTATTTGAGAAACATCATATCCATCCCTCCTGATGGGCACAGAAAATTAAATGTGGACTATTCCATCCATCCTTTGGTCAAGTGAGAAGTACTGGGTTTCAAATGGCATAAATGTATGGGGATGAAGGAGATACCAGAAATCCTGTCCGAGTATGATCAGACCTTAATTTGACCACTCAGCCAATTTTTCCCAGGACAGACCTGACTTATGCTTCTTTTGCCAGTTTTTTTAATACTAGGGCTCCATTTCATGCTTTAAAATGTCCTTGTTGAGGTAATAAATTAATACACACACTCTGTCAAACCAAATATAATGGTCAAACCGACCCATCAGACAAGTGGGTTAGGTAAGAAAATAGAAACCAAGTTACATAGTCAAAACAATATGGTGTGAGAAACCAGGAAATCTCAGGCAGAAAGATAGGCTAAAAGATGATGATTCAGGGGCTTCCCTGATGGCGCAGTGGTTGGGAGTCTGCCTGCCGATACAGAGGACACGGGTTTGTGCCCTGGTCCGGGAGGATCCCATATGCCGCGGAGTGGCTGGGCCCGTGAGCCGTGGCCCTGGGCCTTCGCGTCCGGAGCCTGTGCTCTGCGGCAGGAGGGGCCACGTCAGTGAGAGGCCCGTGTACCGCAAAAAAAAAAAAAAAAAAATGATTCAGCATCTTTCTATTACTAGAGAGCAGGTATTTCCAGCAGTGTTCTGTGAAATTGCATCTCAGGTTATTTTCGTTTTGACTAAAATATCTGTGTGTGAGTGAATAGGCAAATGGAAGGGAAAAGATCTAGAGAGCATGTTTATATCTATCCTTGATAGAAATACAATCATCAATGAAAAAATAATTATGCCTCAAAAGAAAAATATGTATATAAATTTCTATCAAGTAGTACATTGGGTATAAAATAGAATTACCATCCTATGCATACTCTGAGTGGTGTTATACCTCAAAGTGGAATACTTGAAATAATGGTTGTGGTCTTAGTAGTTCAATGAAAGCTATCAGAACTGGTTATGATAAATAGGTGAAAGGACTATGTCTATTTGAGTTTAAATGTGTCTCCTAGTCATAGGATAGTAAAATATCCATAGCAAATGTTAAATGTTAATTTTAAAATGCTTTTAACAAAAGTACATTGTGGAATTACATCAAACAACACAATGGATTTGCAAGAATATTTTTTTCTGTTTATCATCAGGCTGTTTACTCACTAAAGCCCAACAAGAACATTTATGGCATAGAAAATATTAAGGAACAGGTTTCATGCATAAAGGGATATGAAGACTGATTATAAAAGTAAAATAAATGAAGCAATAGGGCTTATTTTACTTAGCCAGGTAACATAGTAACTCATAAGCAAGGATATGTATTTTCCAATTGATAAATTATTCTATATGTGAAAGATATTTGGTATGTATTTACTTTAAAATGTACTATATGTTATTCAAGCACTTGGTGAGTTGATGAAACTTTAATGGTACACACTCTTAAGTATTTTATTTTTCTTGAACCTAAAACAGTCACTGCATTGTTTACTTTTATTTATATTTGGCTTATCTTGACAAATATACAAATTTGTTGCATTCCAGAAAACCATACATGAATTGTTTCCTCTTAAAAGTAGCCTGCTTTTACTGTTAAAGACAGATTAAAATAAGCAAATTTTTATTTGTATTTCGTTAAATTACGTAGTACCCAATATGCAGGGTACTGATGCGGTGTAGTTTGAAAGGTGAACAGATGGAATTTTATTTTTAGCTCACATTAGCACACCCCATCAAACACTCATTTGCCTGATATACCAGCATAATAAAGCTTACAACTTTAAAGTATAGCTTTGCCAGTGATGTAAAATTTAAAAAATAAAAAAGAAATATGGAATAAATATTTGGTTATAACTCTGATGACCACTGAGTTGCTAAAGCTATTTATTGTAAACAAATGGTAAAAGGAAAACATTTTTATTGCTGGAATATATCCAGCTCTAAGCAATGTAAAGAGCTTTATCATTTAAATTTTTTTTCAAGGAAGACTTACAATAGAGAAAGGGGAAAAAAATTAAGGGTACATAGATACCTGTTGAAGTAAATTTATGAAAGAGTTCTCTGTATTTCAAGATTATAAAATTCTGTACCCACTTTGCTTGAGGCATTTTTTCTGAGGCAGAATAAACTATCAGTTTAAAAATATTCAAAATGTTTAATACAGATGGCTGTTAATGGATAAAATCAATTATCTTTTTTGTCTATAAAAATTGTACGCATTATTTTATATGTAACACTTGTGCTAACATTTTCTTTTTTATTTGAATTTCATTTTATTTATTTATTTTTTATACAGCAAGTTCTTATTAGTTATCCATTTTATACATATTAGTGTATACATGTCAATCCCGATCTCCCAATTCATCCCACAACCAATCCCCCACCCCCACTTTTTCCCCTTAGTGTCCGTACGTTTGTTCTCTACATTTCTGTCTCTATTTCTGCCTTGCAAACCAGTTCATCTGTACCATTTTTCTAGATTCCACATATATGCGTTAATATACGATATTTGTTTTTCTCTTTTGGACTTACTTCACTCTGTATGACAGTCTCTAGGTCCATCCACGTCTCTACAAGTGACCCAGTTTCATTCCTTTTAAAGGCTAATATTCCTTTGTATATATATATCACGTATTCTTTGTCCATTCATCTGTCGATGGGCATTTAGGTTGCTTCCATGACTTGGCTGTTGTAAATAGTGCTGCAGTGAACATTGGGGTGCATGTGTCTTTTGGAATTATGGTTTTCTCTTGGTATAAGCCCAGTAGTGGGGTTGCTGAGTCATATAGTAATTCTATTTTTAGTTTTTTAAGGAACCTCCATACTGTTCTCCATAGTGGCTGTATCAATTTACATTCCCACCAACAGTGCAAGAGGGTTCCCTTTTCTCCACACCCTCTCCAGCATTTGTTGCTTGTAGATTTTCTGATGATGCCCATTCTAACTGGTGTGAGGTAATACCTCATTGTAGTTTTGATTTGTATTTCTCTAATAATTAGTGATGTTGAGCAGCTTTTCACCTGCCTCTTGGCCATCTGTATATCTTCTTTGGAGAAATGTCTATTTAGGTCTTCTGCCCATTTTTGGATTGGGTTGTTTGTTTTTTTAATATGGAGGTGCATGAGCTGCTTATATATTTTGGGGATTAATCCTTTGTCCCTTGATTCATTTGCAAATATTTTCTCCCATTCTGAGGGTTGTCTTTTCGTCTTGTTTATGGTTTCCTTTGCTGTGCAAAAGCTTTGGAGTTTCATTAGGTCCCATTTGTTTATTTTTGTTTTTATTTCCATTTCTCTAGGAGGTGGATCGAAAAAGATCTTGCTGTGGTTTATGTCAAAGAGTGTTCTTCCTATGTTTTCCTCTAAGAGTTCTATAGTGTCGGTCTTACATTTAGGTCTTTAATCCATTTTGAGTTTATTTTTGTGTATGGTGTTAGGGAGTGTTCTAATTTCATTCTTTTACATGTACCTGTCCAGTTTTCCCAGCACCACTTATTGAAGAGACTGTCTTTTCTCCATTGTGTATTCTTGCCTCCTCTGTCATAGATTAATCGACCATAGGTGTGTGAATTTATCTCTGGGCTTTCTATCCTGTTCCATTGATCTATATTTCTGTTTCTGTGCCAGTACCATATTGTCTTGATTACTGTAGCTTTGTAGTATAGTCTGAAGTCAGGGTGTCTGATTCCTCCAGCTCCATTTTTTTCCCTCAAGATTGCTTTGGCTATTCAAGGTCTTTTGTGTCTCCATACAAATTTTAAGGTTTTTTTGTTCTAGTTCTGTAAAAAATACCATTGGTAATTTGAGAGGGCTTGCCCTGAATCTGTAGATTGCATTAGGTAGTATAGTCATTTTCACAATATTGATTCTTCCAATTCATGGTGTATCTCTCCATCTGTTTGTGTCGTCTTTGATTTCTTTCATCAATGTCCTATAGTTTTCTGAGTACAGGTCTTTTACCTCCTTAGGTAGGTTTATTCCTAAGTATTTTATTCTTTTTGTTGCAATGGTCAGTGGGATCGTTTCCTTAATTTCTCTTTCTGATCTTTCATTGTTAGTGTATAAGAATGCAAGAGATTTCTATGCATTAATTCTGTATCCTACAACTGTACCAAATTCATTGATTAGCTCTAGTAGTTTTCTGGTGGCTTCTTTAGGATTATCTATGTAGAGTATCATGTCATCTGGAAACAGTGACAATTTTACTTATTCTTTTCCAATTTGGATTCCTTTAATTTCTTTTTCTTCTCTGATTTCTGTGGATAGGACTTCCAAAACTATGTTGAACAATAGTGGTGAGAGTGGGCATCCTTGTCTTGTTCCTGATCTTAGAGGAAATGCTTTCACTTCAGTGGTGAACCACTGAGAATGCTGTTTGCTGTGGGTTTGTCATATATGGCCTTATTACGTTGAGGTATGTCCCTCTATGCTCACTTGCTGGTGCTGAATTTTGTCAAAAGCTTTTTCTGCATCTGTTGAGATGATCATATGGTTTTTATTCTTCAATTTGTTAATATGGTGTTGATTAACAAATTGACACATTGATTGATTTGCATATATTGAAGAATACTTGCATCCCTGGGATAAATCCCACTTGATCATGGTGTATGACCCTTTTAATGTGTTGTTGGGTTCTGTTTGCTAGTATTTTGTTGAGGATATTGCATCTATATTCATCAGTGATATTGGTCTGTAATTTTCTTTCTTTTGTAGTATCTTTGTCTGCTTTTGGTATCAGGGTGATGGTGGCCTCATAGAATGAGTTTGGGAGTGCTCCTTCCTCTGCAATTTTTTGGAAGAGTTTGAGAAGGATGGGTGTTAGCTCTTCTCTAAATGAATGATAGAATTCACCTGTGAAGCCATCTGGTCATGGACTTTTGTTTGTTGGAAGATTTTTAATCACAGTTTCAATTTCAATGCTTGTGATTGATGTGTTCATATTTTCTATTTCTTCCTGGTTCAGTCTTGGAAGGTTATACCTTTTTTAGACTTTGTCCATTTCTTCCAGGTTGTCCATTTTATTGGCATAGAGTTGCTTGTAGTAGTCTCTTATGATGCTTTGTATTTCTGCGATGTCTGTTGTAATTTCTCCATTTTCATTTCTAATTTTATTGATCTGAGTCCTCTCCCTCTTTTTTGATGAGTTTGGCTAAAGGTTTATCAATTTTGTTTATCTTCTCAAAGAACCAGCTTTTAGTTTTATTGATCTTTGCTATTGTTTTCTTATTTCTTTCTTTTTTTTTTTTTTTTTTTTTTTGCTCTGATCTTTATGATTTCTTTCTTCCTACTAACTTTAGGTTTTGTTTGTTATTTTTCTCTAATTCCTTTAGGTGTAAGTTTGGATTGTTTATTTGAGATTTTTCTTGTTTCTTGAGTTAGGATTGTATTGCTATAAATGTCCCTCTTAGAACTGTTTTTGCTGTATCCCATAGGTTTTGGATCATTGTGTTTTCGTTGTCATTTGTCTCTAGGTTTTTTTGATTTCCTCTTTGATTTCTTCAGTGATTTCTTGGTTATTTAATAAGGTATTGTTTAGCATCCATGTGTTTGTGTTTTTTACATTTTGTTCCCTGTAATTTATTTCTAATCTCATAGCATTGTGGTCAGAAAAGATGCTTGATGTAGTTTCAGTTTTCTTAAATTTACTGAAGCTTGATTTGTGACTCAAGATGTGATCTATCCTGGAGAATTTTCTGTGGGCGCTTGAGAAGAAAGTATAATGTGCTGTTTTCAGATGGAATGTCCTATAAATATGAATTAAATCCATCCGGTCTGTTGTGTCACTTAAAACTTGTGTTTCCTTTTTAATTTTCTGTCTAGGTTATCTGTCCATTGGTGTAAGTGTTAAAGTCCCCACTATTAATGTGCTACTGTCGATTTCCTCTTTTATAGCTGTTAGCATTTGCCTTATGTATTGAGGTGCTCCTATTTCAGTTGCATAAATATTTATAATTGTTATATATTCTTCTTGGATTGTTCCATTGATCATTGTGTAGTGTCCTTCCTTGTCTCTTGTAACATTCTTTATTTTAAAGTCTATTTTATCTGATATGAGTATTGCTACCCAAGCTTTCTTTTGATTTCCATTTGCATGGAATATCTTTTTGCCATCCCCTCACTTTCAGTCTTTATGTGTCCCTAGGTCTGAAGTGGGTCTCTTGTAGACAGCATATATACAGGTCTTGTTTTTGTATCCATTCAGCGAGCCTGTGTCTTTTGGTTTGAGCATTCAATCAATTCACATTTAAGGTAATTATCGATATGTGTGTTCCTATTACCATTTTCCTAATTATTTTGTGTTTGCTTTTGTAGGTCCTTTTCTTGTCTTGTGTTTCCCACTTAGAGAAGTTCATTTAGCATTTGTTGTAGTGCTGGTTTGGTGGTGCTGAATTCTCTTAGCTATTGCTTGTCTGTAAAACTTTTGCTTTCTCCATCAAATCTGAATGAGATCATTGCTGTGTAGAGTAATCTTGGTGCATGTTCTTCCCTTTCATCACTTTAAATATATTGTGCCACTCCCTTCTGGCTTGTAGAGTTTCTGCTGAGAAATCAGCTGTTAATCTTATAGGAGTACCCTTGTATGTTATTTGTCATTTTTCCCTTTTTTTCTTCTGATTTTATTGAGATATAATTGTCGTAAAACACTGTATAAGTTTAAAGTGTAGAGCATAATGATTTGACTTACGTACATTGTGAAATTATTACCACAAGTTTAGTGAACATCCATCACCTCATATAGATACAAAATAAAAGAAAAAGAAAAAATATTTCTCTATGAAGAGAACTCTTAGGATTTACTCTCTCAATAACTTTCATATATATAACATAAAGCAGTGTTAATTACATTTATCCTACTGTGCATTATATCCCTAGTACTTATTGTTGCTTTTAATAGTTTTTCTTTGTCTCTTATTTTTGTCAGTTTGATCACTGTGTGTCTCGCTGTGTTTCTCCTTGTGTTTATCCTGCCTGGGATTCTCAGTGCTTCCTGGACTTGGGTGGCTATTTCCTTTCCCATGTTAGGGAAGTTTTCAACTATAATCTCTTCAGATATTTTCTCAGGTCCTTTCTCTCTCTCTTCTCCTTCTGGGACCCCTATAATAAGATGTTGGTGCGTTTAATGTTGTTCCAGAGATCTCTTAGGCTGTCTTCATTTCTTCTCATTCTTTTTATTTTATTCTCTTCCATGGTAGTGATTTCCACCATTCTGTCTTCCAGGTCACTTATCCATTCTTCTGCCTAGTTTATTCTGCTATTGATTCCTTCTAGTGTATTTTTCATTTCAGTTATTGTATTGTTCGTCACTGTTCTTTAATTATTCTAGTTCCTTGTTAAATATTTCTTGCATCTTCTTGATCTTTGCCTCCATTCTTTTTCCAAGGTCCTGGATCATCTTCACTATCATTATTCTGAATTCTTTTTCTGGAAGGTTGCCTATCTTCACTTCATTTAGTTCTTTTTCTAGTGTTTTATCTTGTTCCTTCATCTGGTACATAGTCCTCTGCCTTTTCATTTTGTCTATCTTTCTGTGAATGTAGTTTTCATTCACAGGCTGCAGGATTGTAGTTCTTGCTTCTGCTGTCCTAACATTTTAAAAATCAGTTTCCTTACCTGATCTTTGCAAGGAAATTAATTATATTCTCACTAACTACTTTATTTATTGACCCAGTTTCTCATTTGGGGAATAAAGGAGTTATGAATAATTTTTAAATTTCACTTTGATGGTTCTGACAACCTACTATGTAACCCACTTAACTGTAGTCCATGCATTCTCAGTGGGAGTAATATTGTCCCCAGGAAAGTGAAAATGAGTTACTGGGGAGAGAGCAAAAAACTTTAGTATATTATGTATGAAGCACAACTATATGAATATATATAAATAGATATATCTGTGGTATTGAAATTTCATATATGCAGGTGTGATTAGGAAAAAGGTTCAGAAAAAGCTACTTAAGGAAGGAATAATGAATAAAAAGAGAAACACTGCTCTAATCCCCCTTCCATTTTTTCCCCCTTTCTTTTGAAATGAAGGTACATATTTTATGTAATCCAATGTATTGATCTTAATTATGGAGTTGAATGGGTTTTGCAGATGCACACACCTAAAGCAAAAAAAAAAAAAAAAAAAATTCCATCATGTCAGTCCATTTCCAAGTGATACCCTCACAGAAGCATATGAATATTTGTATTTTTAAGTTTAATTTCTCTCATGATAGATTATTCTTGCCTCTTCTTGAGTCTTATATAAATAGAATTGTACAATATATAATCTTTTGTTCCTTTTATTTCTGCATGGTTTTTGTGAAGATTACATGTTATGAATATGGCATGATTTGGTTATCCTTTCTTCTGCTAATAAACATTCGAGTTGTTTTCAATCTGTAGCTTAATAATATAGCTGCTATGAGCATCTTGCATAAGTCTTTTTGTAAAAATATGTTTCCATTTCTCTTAGGATATACCAGGATGAGTCTGGGTTAGCTGCGTCATAGGGTAAGTGTACAGTATTTAAAGTTTTCCAAAATGGTTGTAAATGTTAAAATTCCTACCAGCAACTCATGAAAGTTCTAGTTGCTTTATATCCTTGATAACACTTGGTATTGCTGGTCTTTTAAATTTTTATACATTTCAATAGATATCTCATTGTGGCCCAGACAACTGGTCCTATCTTTTATTTAAACTTTTGATATAAGTTTGTTATTCTCTTTTTTTTTAAAGGTTACATCAAAATATCATTTATCTTGATCAATGTGGTTTTTTATCACTCCCTTAAATTTTCCTCTGGACTAGTGCCTCACCTCTTCCTAGCCCTGGCTGTTTAACTTGCATTATCTCGATGACTAATGAAAATCTCTACAGGTTATCCATGAAACATGTATCTGAAAGGCAAGATTCTTATTATTAACCCCCACTTTTTGACTGTGGTTTGGCTGTCTTCTGAATAACACCCTAATGTCAAATATTTTCTGCTTGTTTATATTTCCCGTTGTTTATGTGGGAAATCTGTGAACCTTCTCTCCCATATCTATTATTTCCCTCAACGTGAAGTTAGTCCATTAGTGCAAAAATTCTGGCATCTCTCCTTTCTCTCTTTCAATCCTCTATGAGGAGCAGGAAACACTTATTCTAATGGTAAGTTTAGAAGAAAAGACAAAAAGTCCGTCTATGTTGATCCCAGTCCCTTCCTTGTGGGATAAAGTCAACATTGCCAGAAGTTTTAAAGCCATCTGCTCTGTGGGGGAGGCAATAATGATGTTGTCAGGGACTATGTGGGTTAGCATACCTAAATCATGGATCTAGTGTAAAGAAGCTCAAATGTCTACATAAATAAGTAAACCTACTAACCTTGGGGAAGGGGGGAAGTTTTGGATTTCATATGCTGACTCAGTTGTTTTACTTAACATTTGGTTGTGAAGCCAAGTGAAGAAGAGGTGTGAGCATGTGTGTGTGTGTATGTACAACGTCATAGAACAACAATTGAAAAAAACAGAGAAAGGAGAGAAATGAGAGTATGAAATGTCTAATTTCAGAGAAAAAAGAAAAAATGTTGTAAAAATTAAGACAGTAAGTCATAAACTTTATATCCAAGTTATACAATGGTTCGTGTTTGTATAGAAATTAAATTAGTTTTGAAACAGAGGAGTTTTGAATAGAAACATATTAAACATAGCAAATATATAAAAATCTGGAAAAAAGTGATTTCAGTGGAAAAAACTCATCAAAAGAATCAGACAAATGCAACATATTATATTCTTTACCTTCCCCCTTTAGGCATATGCTTTCAATATTAAAAAATGTCTAGACTTATAACAGTCAAGCAAATGATACACAATGGTTTTTTCTTCCATGTTGCACAAGGTTGATTAGAAAATAAATCACATAAGTTACAAAGTATTGGGGAAGTTTTTATTCAGATATTTCATCTCTGACTTACACTTGCAGGTCTGAGAAATAAAGCATCCATTGGAACACTTTTTCTTCCCTAGCTTTCAGTTATCTCATGATTAAGTGTTGGTACAAAAGCAATAATTAGAAATAGTTTATTGTAATGCAAAGACGTTGATTACATTTGTAATCAACAAATGATTACATTTTTAATGTAACTTGTAATTTAATTTAATTTGTTAAGTTTAAACAAAGATTTGCTCATTGTATAAGCCAATAAACTAATCCAACTGACAAAACAAGTTGCAGAGGTGGGAATATTGTTTCCTAAAGATTATCTCTCTTCTTTTCAGTAAAGTATCTTCAAATTACTAGTATTAAATCTATCTAAGAATGTATCATAGTTGGAGATATTGGAAAAAATCTTTAAATGCCACAGTTATTGCTGTGGTACTAAATTTACCTCTGAGAATGATCAATCTTAATTTTTTTCCTAATTCATCATTCAGTTTTATATTCAGTACTTCTTATGTCTTACACTAAAAAAAAGTTAAATGTTCGGCCATTCTTTCAATGATAGACAACTCTTCAAAATAAAAATAAGAAAGCAGTCTTAGTTATTGACTACTTATCTCTAGACAGTGCTTTGCCATATACCAGTGCAAGCTGTAAAGTGCCGCTATATTCTGCATCTGTGCAGTCATCAATCACTTAAAAGTCTCCTACAACTGACCGTCACTGTCAGTCAAAGTAATAAAATTGACAGTGTATAAAATAATGTTATTTAATGGGAAAAGGTTAACTTTTTATCAAAATATTAATGTTTTACATTGCATCAATGCAAACTGTAAAAAAATACATTACAAAACAAAATGTAATGTCTAAATCTTTAAAACTTCTAGAAGAAAACATAGGAGAAAAATCTTTGTGATCTTTGTTAGGCAAAGATTCCTTAGACATAGCACCAAAGCATGATCGATTAAATACTATAAATTGTAACTTCATCAAAATTAGGAACTTCTGCTTTTCAAAAGATGTTGTTAACAGAAAGAAATGTAAAGCCACAGGTTGAGAGAAATATTTAAAATCCTATTTCTGTAAAGGATTTGTGTCAAGAATGTATAAGGAACTCTCAAAACTCAATAGACAGCAAACAAACTAATACTAATTAGAAGTAGTCAGGGCTTCCCTGGTGGTGCAGTGGTTGAGAGTCCTCCTGCCAATGCAGAGGACACGGGTTCGTGCCCCGGTCCAGGAAGATCCCACATGCCGTGGAGCGGCTGGGCCCGTGAGCCATGGCCGCTGAGCCTGCGCGTCCAGAGCCTGTGCTCTGCAACGGGAGAGGCCACAACAGTGAGAGGCTCGCATACCGCAAAAATAAATAAATAAGTAAATAGATAAATAGATAAATAAATAAATAAAAATTTTAAAAGTAGGCAAAAGATTCACACAGATAAGTGAGCAAATAATACATACTAATGGTATATAAGTACATGAAAAGATGCTCATCATTAACCATTTGTAAAATTCAAATTAATATCATAATAAAATATGACTAAAACCTACTAGAATGACTAAATTTTTAAAAAACAATATTTAGAAAACAGACAATACAAAGTTTTGGCAAAGCAACTGAAGTCCTATTTTGGTGGGAATGGAAGATGGTACCATCATTTTAATTAAAATATTTAAAAGATAATGTTTTAATATGTTTTCTAAGAAATTATATAGTTCTTAAAACTTCAGATGGCAAATCCAGGCTAAATATCCTGTATTTTAAGTATAAAAGTTTTATTCCTATTTTAACGTTAGAGAATCAGTTTTTCCTCAACTACTCTCAATGAGCGTTGAACCAGTTAACAAGAGGCACCTAATTATCACTTAGCCTAGAAGAGGCTCCGACCTTAGCAATTACATAGATTTAGGTATGCTGACCTTTCAAGCTCTCCAACACCCAGAACACCAGCTGAAGTAGTAGAGATGGCAGGAGCAACTCTTTAGTGAGTAGAAAATGGAGGTTTTACATTAGGGCACAGAAAGTTTCAGCCACAGGTTAGGAAAAATTATGTTAAAGTGTTTTTTTTTCATCCAGTTTTACTTAGATATGTGACATACAGCACTGTATATGTTTAAGGTGTAGAGAATAATGATTTGATTTACATACGTGATGAAATGATTAGAACAATAAATTTAGTGAACATCCATCATCTCATATAGATGCAAAAGAAAATAATTTTTCCTTGTGATGAGAACTCTTAGGATTTATTCTCATAACAACTTTCCTATGTAACATCCAACAGTGTTCTTTATAGTAAACATGTTGTACATTACATCCCTTACTTAAACTGAAGTTTGTACCTTTTGACCACCTTTATCCAGCTAACCCTCTTCACCCAGGTCTCTGGTAACAACTTATCTGATCTCTTTTTCTATGTATTTGTTTGTTTTTTGAAGTATAATTTACCTACAATGCTATGTTAGTTCCTGGTGCACAACATAGTGACTCAATATTTCTTTACAGTACAGAATGATCATAATAAGTCTAGAGAATTATAACATATGAAAGTGTGTGTGTGTGCACGCACATGTATGTATGTATGTATGTATGTATTTGAACATCACAGGCTTTTGATTGTGGGTCATATATGTACTGCCTTCATTCTTGGGCGAATTGTCTTCTTTGGGAGTAATTTTTATAAACCACATATTTTCAAACCTGTTCCTCCTTCCTTCTCTTCTCTCTAGAATTGCTGCTAGATATTGGAGCACATAAATCTAACTTTCAATTTCCTAGTAAATGCTTTAATGATTTCTGTGTCTTTGTTTATATGCACTGATTTCTGGGAAGATTCCTCAGCCAGACCCTTGTGCTAACTTAATCTTAGAGGCATGTTTTCCATTATTATTTGGACATCTTTCTTTTCTTAAATTTTGGCAATTATATTTAATTTCCGACACCTCTGATTATTTTCTTTTTGTACAACAGCATTTTGGGAGAAAAGTAATCTCTGTAGATATGTCTTCTATATTGTTTTCAGTGTTCTTCAGTGTGTTTTATTTGTGCTTCAGTATTTGTCTTCAGGTAGGTTTGGTGCCCTTCTTCAGTGGTTGGATTCTCTTAAATATGATCTATCTTTGATTTTCTGTTAGTGTTTCTTTTTGAAGTACTCAGATGAAAGACTACCTGTACTTGTATTGTATTTCCCTAGCCAAAGTAAGAATCTCTTTTCTCTTCCAGTGAATGTCAGTTTTGTTTAGAGGAGCTCTGCCTCTAAAAATTGTGTAAGGCTGTGGGCGGGGTTGTGGGAGTGTGGAGAAGGGTAGTGACGTTTCTTGGCAGGAATTAATACTGGGTGAGCTACATGCTGTCAGGATGTACAATGTCCTAACCAACCAGTTTGCTTTCTGGATATGGTGAGAGGGTCCACATCTTTCAGGTGAGCTCTAAGTTGGCAAGGACGTGACCTTTTTATTTGATCCAATGCACATTTGGCAGGTTTTTTTGTTTTTGTCCTCTTGTCATATATATATATCACCAGTTTTAGGTTTACAATCCAATGTGTTTTGGTAAATTCAGAAGGCTGTGCAACTATAATCACAAACTAGTTTTTGAATAGTTAAATCACCCCCCAAAAAAGCGTCATCCCAACTCTTTACAGTGAATCTCCACTCCCACCACCAGTTCCAAATAAAAGCACTGATCTGCTGTTACTTCTTCTGGAAATTTCATATAAATGGAATGATACAATATGTAGTGCTTGATTTAGGGTGCAAATATCACAGTTGCTATAAATGTGGAGAAATAACTCAGATGATTTACTTTTCTTTTATTAATTATTTGCCAAAAGAAAATCATCTTCATTTATCTTCCACTACCTCTGCTCTGGAGATTATTCCTTGATTCCACTAGGAAAACTCACCATGGAGTTCCTATCACTTGCCTCACAGAATTGATGTGAGAATTAAATGTAGTAACGTATATAGGGCTTATGTCATAAATATTGAATACTTTTGTTTTTGTAGATGTAGTTTTGTGGCTGTTATATTATTTGCTAAATATAGGCATCAGAAAAATACTAATTTCACATATTAAGGTGACAGTTTTCTTTTTAGTAAACTAGAGAACAAGGTCTTAGAACATACCTGCAAATGGCACAATAGTTTCCAGATACAAAAACATAAATGATCTAACTTTGGTAAATAAGATTATATTAAGCTGGGTTTAAACACATTTACTTTTCATAGAAAAAACTGACCAGGAATTTATATACTTATATTGCATGAACATGTACCTTAAATTTGTTTTTTGGAATGAGGGTAAAGAAGCAATCTTTGATGATGAGAATTTTTATTTAGTAGTCATTCTTTTTCTTATTAAAAATAACTTCCATTTTGGGAGGTTCAGCTTTTGGTTTAATTCTGTTCCCACAAACAATGTTTTAAGTCTTCATTTTAAAAAAGATATAGATTCTAGGAAAATGTCTTTATTTTTCTTTCAGGCACTCCACAATATTTGTTCTTGGTGTATGATTCATATTAATTTTTTTTTACTGGAGGCAGATGCAATAACCAAAGAAGTCTTTAGAGAAAAGAATTCAGCTCAGGCTCTATTTTTAGTTTGAAATGCAGCTGTAATGGGAAAAAAGAAGCATAGAAAGAAGTGTAAATTGGAAGCATTAATGACTAAGCTTCTGAATCTATTTTATATGCAAAGTAATTTTAGTTAATTGAGCTGATCTTTTCTGTCAACATAAGTGCACATATGAGGTAAGAGAGACTCTAAATTAACCCATCCAAATATCATCACTTTTACTAGTTTTATTTCTACTTACATGAAAGATGGTAAAATGAGATGATTGTTTCAAATAGTGTATGTAAATAGCCTAACAATAACTGTTTTATATCCCCTCAACTTTTTTTTTTACAAGGTGAACGAAGTATAATTTACATTCAGCTAAAAGAAATCACCAATTTTAAGTTTACAATCCAATGAGTTTCAGTAAATTCATAAGGTTATGCAACTATTATCACAACCCAGCTTCAGAATAGTTAAATCACCCCCCCGAAAAAGCATCCTTCCAACCCTTTACAGTTAGTCTCTGTTCCCACGACAAACTCCAAATAAAATTGCTGATCTGCCGTTTCTTTTCTTAGAAATTACATATAAATGGAATCATACAATATATAGTTGTCTCTTGCTTTTTTCAGTTAGCATAATTTTTTGAGTCATTCATATTGGTGCATGTATCAATAGTTTGTTCTTTATGCTAAGTAGTATTCCATATTTTGTCATTTTCCAGGTCATATTTTACCTATTTGACATTGGATGAATATTTGGGTTATTTCTATTTGGGGGCTATTCTGGATACTGCTTCTGTGAACATTGTGTACAAGGTTTTTGTAGATATATGAATTCATTTGTATTGGGTAAATATCTGGGAGTGAAATTGTTGAGGAGTATGGTAAACCTTATGTTTAACTCAAAATATTCCAAAGTGTTTTACAAAATGGCTGTACTATTTTAAATTCCTACCAGACATGTATGAAGATTACACTTGTTCCAGATCCTCACCAATACTCCACACTGTCAATCTGTTTTATATTATCTATTCTAGGCGATGTATAGTGTTATCTCAATGTGGTTCTAATTTGCATTACCCTAATAACTAGTGATACTAAACATCTTTTCATGTGCATATTTGCCATCCATGTATCTTATTTCATGATGTATCAACTCATTTACCCATTTATTGGTTAATGACCACTTATTTTTATTAAGTTGTTTGTCAACTTCTTTTTCAATTGTAACGATTTTTGTATATTCTGTATAAAAGTCTATGTATCTATATCTTCCCTTCTCTTCCCTCCCCTCCCCTCCTCTCTACTTCCCGCCCTTAACCTGGAGCTTCTCTTTTTATTCTCATAACAATGTCTTTGAAGAGCAGAGGTTTTTAATTTAGATGAAGTTGTATTTTTCAAATATTTCTTTTGTTAGTCATGTTTTGGTGTCATATTGAATAAATCTCTACATATTTTCACAAAGGTTTTCTCCTACATTTTCTTCTATGTTTTTCAGTTTTAGCAACTACATTTAGATTTGTTCCATGTTTAGTTAATTGTTGTTTATAGTGGAGGGAAGGGTGAATATTTTTGCCTATAGATATCTAATTGTTTCCATTCACTTGTAGAAAGACTATGCTTTCCCTATTGAATTATCATTATTCCTTTGTGAAAAATCAGTTGACCATAAATGAGGGTCTGTTAATGAAATTTCTACTCTGTTCTGTTGATCTTTATGTCTATACTTATAACAATACTATACTGTCCTGATTTATTTAGATTTTAATGTTTGAAATCAAGTAATGTTAATCTTCTAGCTTTGTTCTTCTTTATAATTGTTTTTGTTTGTTTATTATAGATCCTTTGCATTTCCATATAAATCTTAGAGAATCATTTTAATATCTATTAAAAAGCTGCTAGGCCTCTGATAAATATTGCCTTGAATCTATAAGTCAATTTAGAGACAATTGTCATTTTAGCAGTATTTAGACTTCCAAATCATTAACATAGCACATCTCTCTACTGAAGTCTTTTTTATTTTATCTGACAATATTTTGTTGTTATAAGTGTATAGGTCTTACAGTTATTTTGTATAGTATGTTCCTAAGTATTTCTTTCTTTTTTGTACTACTGTAAATGAAAGTTTTTTAAAATTTTATTTTCAGATTGCTTATTTTAGAGTACAGAGTATAATTTACAAGAGTATATTGCCTCTGTATCCAGACATATGGCTAAATTTGCTTTGTAGTTCTAGTCATTTTTTTTTTTTATGGATCCCTTAGGATTATCCACTTACAAGATCTCGTCATCTACTAATAATGATTGCTTTAATTCTTCCTTTCCAATTTTTGTTCCTTTATTTTTTTTCTTACCTATTGCATGAACTGTGGTCATTAATTATGATAAAAGTGGTGAAAGCAGATATCTCTGCATTATTCCAATCTTAAAACATATTTTTTACCACTACCTATAATATTAGCTATTGATTTTTTTATTGAGCTTTATCAGGTAGAGAAAGTTTGTTTTTATTACTTAGTGCTGAGAGCTATTATCATGAATAAATGTTAGTTTTTGTAAAATGCTTTTTCTGCCTCTGTCAGGATTATCATATGGTTTCTGTCTTTATCCTTTAATGTGAAGTATTATATTCACTTATTTATCAATGTTAATCTAAATTCCATTCCTGTGATATATCTCACTTATTTGTAATGTGTAATCCCTCTTATATATAGCTGAATTTTGCTGTCTAGTATTTTGTTTAGGGTTTTTATATCTATATTTATGAGAAAATTTGTTCTTCAGTTTTCTTTTCTTGTAATAGTTTATCAGGCTTTGGTATTTGAGTAATACTGCCTCCATAGAAGGAGTTGGGCAGTTTTCTCTACTTCTCTATTTTCTGAAAAAACAATTATGTGTATGGATAGTATAATTTCTTCCTTAAGTGTTTGATAGATATCACCAGTGAAGTCTTAAGTGCCAGGACTTGACTTGTAGTAAGATATAGAAATTCACTTAATTCTGCCAGATGATAAATGTCTATTTACATTTCGCATTTATCTTGAGTCAGTTTTGGGTTTGTTATTGTTGTATCTAATAGGCTGTTCATTTAATATAAGTTATTATATTTGTTGGCATAAAACTGTTCATAATTTTCCTTTATGGTTCTTTTAATTAATGTAGAATCAGTAATGACATCCCCTCTTTTATTTCTGATTATTTTATAATTTACTTCTTTGACTAAATGTTTATCAATTTGTAAAAAATACCAGCTTTTGTGATTTTTTTGGTTTACTTTCATTGAATTTCTATATTATTTACCACTTTCCACTTTTTATGTTTATTCTTTTTATAATTTCTTACATTTAACATAGATTACTGATTTTAGTCTTTTCTTTCTTTCTTAGTATAAGCATTAAGCTATAACTTTCCCTGTAAATGTTGCTTTGGCTGTATACCATGTATTTAGAGTTGCATATAAGCTTCTAAGCTTCTTTTAAAATTCCCCTTATAATTTCTTCTTTGACACATGGATACTTAGAAGTATCCTGCTTAATTTTCACATTTCTGATTTCCATATTGGGCAGTTGCTGATTTCTAACCTAACTCCATTGTGCTCAGAGAACACACTTTGTTTAATTTTAACTCTTTAAAAATTTACTGAAAGTTTTTGTGCAAGTTTATCATATGATCCATACACAAGAATGTTATAAGTGCACTTGAAAAAAGTGTATATTCTATGGTATTATTTGGAGTTTATAATATAAATCAATTCAGTCAACTTAGTTAATAAAGTTTAAATTTCCCATATTCTTACTGGTTCCTATCTTAAAATTCTGTCATATTCACTGAATTATTTGAGGGCTCTGTTGTCTTGTTGTCCTTATGAAATATCTCTCTTTGTATGTAGAAATATCCCTTGTTTTAAAGTCTAGATTATCTGTTATTAATACATCCACCCCAGTTCTTATGGTTATTTATTGATTGCATTATATTTCTTTTCTTTGCCTCGATTTTCAACCTATTTGTGATTCTGAAATTAAATTGCTTCTCTGTTAGATAGCCTATAGTTTTATATTTAATTTTGTTCAATCTGGGAATCTCTGTCTTTTATTTGCAGTATTTAGTACATTTACAGTCAAGATAATTATATTTTTTGTAATAAGGTTTGCCAATTTTTATTGTTTTCTATATGGTTCACATCCTTTTTATTTCTATTTTTTAAACTCCTTTTACTGCTTTCTTTTGTGTTAAATATTTTTAGTATACCATTTCATTTTCTCTTGAATGTTTACTATATTTTCAAGTAATTTTAGTAGTTGATCCAAGGATTGCAATATATGTTTTTTATTTACTTATAGTTCATTTTAGGTTAATACAATCTTAATTCTGATAAATTATAGCAACTATGTTCAGTATAGATCTATTTTGTCCTTATTTCTTTGTGCTGTTATTGTTGTATATATTTCATCTAAATATGTTAAAAACCCAACTGTGTGGTGCTATAATTTTTGCTTTAAACAATCATCTGTTGTTTTAAAGAAAATTAAGAAATGAGAGAAAATGTGTATATGCTTTTTGGGGTTTTTTGCATGTTTAATAATTTTGGGTTGACAGTTGGTCATTTTAGATAATATATTACAGCAGCTGTTTTATTTTTCTGAGAGAAGTTGTCTCCTTGCCTGACTTAAACTGTACAATCTATGTCCCTCAAAATATTTTGTAACTGATTGCTCAATTTTTTTTAATGCTTTTATTTTTATTTTTAGTACTATTTCTCAGAGGGTGACAGTTGTGTCTGTATGTTTAGTGGTGAACCAGTGGTTTGGAAAGATTTTTTTTTTTTTTTTTTTTTGCGGTACACGGGCCTCTCACTGTTGTGGCCTCTCCCGTTGCAGAGCACAGGCTCTGGACGTGCAGGCTCAGCAGCCATGGCTTATGGTCCTAGCCGCTCCACGGCATGTGGGACCTTCCCAGACCAGGGCATGAACCAGTGACCCCTGCATCGGCAGGCGGACTCTCAACCACTGCACCACCAGGGAAGCCCTGGAAAGATTTTGATAAGGTGTCTCATCTGTCTTAGCTTGAGCTGCTATAACAAATAGCATAGATGTATGGCTTAAATAACAGAAATTTATTTCTTACAGTTCTGGAGGCTGGAAGCCTTTTTACTTCCTCACGTGGGAGAGAGAGAGAGAGAGAGAGAGAGAGAGAGCGCGAGTGAGCACTCTGTTCCGCTCCTCTTCTTATAATAGCACTAATCCCATTATGGGAGCTCCACCCTCACGGCCTCATCTAAACTTAATTACCTCTGAAAGGTCCCACCTCCAAATACCCTCACATTGGGGATTATGGCTTCAACCTATGAACTTAGGAGGGGCACACTCAGTTTATAGTATCATACTTCTAAGGCTTTTGTCCTCTCTCAACTCAACTGTATATAAACATGGAGGAATTTATTCACAGAGAGAGTTGGGAATGGGGGAAATTGGAAGTAGGCCCAAGCAAGAAGTACATAAAATCACTCTTGCCCAGTGCTGTTGCAGTTTTTCAAGAGAGAATCCTCTTCAATTTTTTGCCAATCTTTGTTTAATTTCCACAGAAATGATTGTTTCTGACAACAGCTGAAGTTCATGTCCTCATGAGCTATCCAGTAATGGCCATATACTATTACAGTATATGTTAGCAATGAACTAATGGGTTGAATTATAAAGGAAGTGACACTTGGCAATACTAGAGGTGGTTTGAAAGAAATTTTAGCCTTTGCATTTTGCAGGAGTTTTCTGTTGTTCCTACTGATCTTTCAAGCAACCACAGCAAAGAATAATTTTGTGGGTAGGTTCAAAGAGTTAATTATTTGAAGTGACATAAAAAATCACCATTGGGTTCAATCACTGAGACAACTGAAGGATGTATGGGTCAATAAAAGAACTGTAATTTGATAAACAATAAAAAACTAGATTTAGAAGATCTTAGTATTCAAAAGTGCTAGCCTCCATATCATCTCATCTTTGGGAGAGAATACTGAGGGTCTCCATTATCTAATTGATATAGAAATGAATGCAAATTCTTGACTTTATGCTGCCATTTATAAATATAAGGAAATACTCTGTGTGGTGATATTTGAAAAACTTTTTCGTGAGTTTCAAGTAAAAATACAAAAAATTTAAAAACCATACAATTTTAGAGTAGGTATGGCCCAGGGAGATTAATTATAAAAAGATTTTGAAACAAAAAAGAAAATTAAGACATATTGGTGTTGGTCTCAGCTTTGCCCTGAGTTAGTACAACACTGGGGAAAAGAAATAGAAAGGAATGTGTGTCTGATTATGGAAGGAAAAGTGGAAGTAGATCAGAGAAATGTCAGTTCTTAGATAAATAATGTAAAAGTGAGCTAACTAAAAATATTCAATTTGTCCAGTGATCAAAACTTGTCTAGAATGAGCAGGCTAAGTCAGCTTTATTTTTTAAAAAATTGTATTGAGAGTGGGCTCCCTGGAGTGGTTTGTCTGATCTTTTAAAGTACCATACCATACTTTGTGAAACTGTGAGAGAATTCTGCAGCCAAGTTTTTTACAGTTAAGATTGATATAAAATTGTTTTGTTGATAATTACAATTTGAAGTTATATTAAACTAACCTAATTGTTTTTGTGACACCATTTAAACTTCTCAAAGGAGAAGAGTAATGTTCCATCAGATGCTGGTTTGGGCTAAGCATGTGAACAATGAAATGAATAAAACTGGCTCTCATATGTTCAGTTAAATGGGATCCATTTTTACAGTGCAAGTAAAATCAAAATTAATACAATTACTCAAAATTATTTTAAAAGAGTGTAGTATAGGCTGATTGGGACAAGAGACACCTGGAAATAAGCCATAGCTCTGATACATAATAGCTATTGTTTTTTGGCAATCTATTGAATCTTATTACATCTTAGTTCCCTAACCTATAAAATGTGAATAGTAGTATTTACCTTCTGGAACTATGATAGCAATTACTGAGAGAATTTATTTGATTCACTAACTATATATTAGGGATTCAATAAATGTTGGTTCACTTCCTCACCCTTTACCACTAAAGACACTAGAAATATGAAAAGGATAGTCATGTTTAATGAGGTGACATTTTCAGCAGTTAGAAATGCTCAAATAAGACAAAACTAAAGTGATTAACAGAGTCTGCAAAAGGTGACTGGAATTATTGAAAATCTACAAAACTACTTGGACCTGGAATAGAGTTAAGGTGATTGAAGTTTTACAAGTAGCTTTGTGATCTTGATGCAGGCAGGGACATATCAATCATGTTGCTGGCTATATCAGCAGGGGATAGTACACAAAACTTTTAATTTAAGATTGATTTTACTTATTGATTGAATGGCGTTGTCCTTCCTTTACTCCTGAATAATTTAGGGCAACATCAAAAAATATACTAGATTTTTTAAATGTTTAAATCATGTGAAGTGATTGAAATAGACAGAATATAATTATAAAGATATTGGTATTCCTACCAAAGGTTTGTTAAAAAGGGATCTATTTGCGGTATATGAGGAAGGTGTGTAACACACACAAAAATCCAATTTGATGCATTTTAGCTCTTTCAGACTCCTTAGGGAACTTTAAAATATGCCTTTCACCATTTCTCTCTCATGAAAATGTAAAGTGTGATAGGAAACAGCTCAGTCTGTCAGAGATATTACAGGCAATTTCCAATTACCAATTTACCATGGCATAATCTGTTACCTTCTATAGTCTCAGAGTAAAATAAACTTAGTGCCCCACACTAAGCTTCAAAAATTATGCACCCACATACACACATTAACATACTCAAACAGACACACATGCACACACATACAAACAGATGTAGAAAATGCTATTTTTTGGGTCTTGTTTTCCAGTGGAAAATGTTAGGACATATATAGACAACATTAACTGTATCTATAAAATGAAGTAGAGAGTTGTTGATTATTTTGTGAATCTGTTAAATACAGAAAACCAAACCCAGTAACTTAATGATTTAGGAAAATACAATGTCTGAGAGAGATGAAGTTGAAATATCTGTTTTTCCATATGGCAGTATGAAATAGTGCCACACATGTCTGTCTAACCAGAGTGAGAAACAGTCACTGAATGTAATTTTCTCCCAACAGTGTTTGATTATTCATCTATAAAGATGAGTATTCAAAGGTGTTTGTAATGAGCTTCCAATGTAATTTTCAAACTTGAACATGTTTTATACAAACATAAATTTTATGGCCATAAGGATATTTGAAAACAGCAACAAATAAGCAGACATATTTATGTTCTAGAACTGATAGATAAAACATATTATTGTGCAGCCACTTCTAGCACTATCAATCAACCTGGCAAAATGTATTTGAAAATAGAAGGTTATCATGTAAAATATGAAAACTATGAGGAGCCATATATTTTTTGAAACAAAATAATCTCTTTACCCTTTTTTCTTCCACACAACAACTTAGTTACTGAACTACAAATAATACTGATCTAAGCCATAAGCAGTTTTAATTAATACAGGTTGTTCATGACTCTTGGTAAAGAAAATTATTCTTAATAAAGTTGAAGAGATAAACATCAATATTGATTCACTATCTTGATTTAACAGGGTTTTTTTCTCATTAATTGCTATTCACTTGGTCTTTAGGTAATCTTTCTTTATTATGTGTTCTCCTATTTATTTTCTTCTTATTTCTCAACCAATTATATCACGCATGTAACACCCCTTCCTCAAAACAAGTCTCTTAAACAGTTCATTCAGCTGAGAAAAAAATGGTACTCTAGAAGTACTCTGATGTTCAGTTAAGATAGATAAGGGTTTGATTTCTGCCTTAGTCAATTACTATCTATATACTGGCAAAATCACTAAACTTTCTTTTTCTTTTAATAGATCTTTATTGGAGTATAATTGCTTCACAATACTTGTTAGTTTCTATTGTAAACAAAGTGAATCAGCCAAATGCATACATATATCCACATATCCCCTCCCTCTTGAGCCTCCCTCCCACCCTCCCTATCCCAACTCTCTGGTTTCCTCATCTTGAAAGTGAGGATAATAACATTACCTACCTCATAGGGTTGCTCTAAGAATTATAAAATATAATGTCAGAAAGAACCTATCTGTGTTTGTAAATAGCAAGCATTAAATAAATAATTGCTATTGTAATTACTATATAATGTTTGTATCATTGTCATACTTCAGTACATGATGTTTCAAAGATCATTTTTTTAAACCAACTATGGCCTTAGGCTAAAACAAAGTACTGCCTTTGTTCCTGGTGCTCATGTGCAAATAGGGCACATTGTTTTCTTTCACAACACGTAAATAATTGACATTAGTAGCTCTAGAAATAAATGTTTGGATACCAATAAAAGATGGCTGTTCCACATGTGAAATGTAATTTATAGTTTTACCTATTCAGATTTTTGTAGTATTTATTTCTGATTGCCTCCCAATACATTATGTTCAGAACATATTTTGTAAAGATTTATAAATCTTTTGGACTATTGAATACCTCTCCTTTTCCAGTGGAAAATGTTAGGACACTAATGTGTCCTAAATGTTAGGACAATCTATGTCCCTCAAAATATTTTGTAACTGATTGCTCAATTTGTAGAAAACAGATTTTCACTATTTTTGCACCAAATCATTACACCTTTGTTATTAGATACTTTGTTTAAGTATCTATCAACACTTAATAGTAATGATTAAGGAAAATTCATAGTATTATATTCTGCTTTGTATTTTGTCTTAAAACAATATAACTCCACAGACTTTGTTAGCAGGCAGAAGAGCAAACCATCTTTAAAACATTCAAATAGGTCTAAAGTGTTAGGAAGAGCTACAAAATAATCTATCTTTCATTTTTTGTGAGATAGGAAATAAGTGTAAATTACATATATTAAATATATAAGCTCTATATTAAATATATTTACATAAAAATACATATATGAGAACCTCTGCATATATAGAAATTCTTCTTTGTGTAGCATAGAACTTTTAGCTTTTCTGGATTCATAATAATAAAGATGAGCAAAAATGTTGTGCAAAGGCATAATAGCCTTCTATAAAATTCAGTAGGAAGAAGCTTAATGAGAAAAATAATTTACAAATTTTGACCTGGGTATAAATAGCTATTCAAAAAGATAATTTAAAAATAGCCTTTTTTTCCCCTATATATCAACAATGAACATGTGGAATTTGAGATTAAATATACAATATCATTTATTGTAGCACCCCCCAAAATGAAATACTTCAATATAAATCTAACAAAATATGTAAGAGATCTATATTAAAAAATATAAAACTCTGATAAATGAAATTTTAACATTAAATAAATGGAGAGATATTCCATGTTCATACATGGGAAGTCTCAATATTGTCAAGAAGTCAGCTCTTCCCAACTTGATCTATAGATTCAATGCAATACCAATCAAAATCCCAGCAAGTTATTTTATGGATATTGACAAACTGTTTCTAAAGTTTAAATGGAGAGGCAAAAGACACAGAACAGCCAACACAGCATTGGAGGAGAATAACAAAGTTGGAGGACTGACACTACCCGAACTTCAACACTTACTTTAAAGCTACAGTAATCAAGACAGTGACGTTTTGGTGAAAGAATAGATAAAAAGATCAAACAATAACTAGCACAGAAATAGACCCCCATAAATATAGTCAACTTATATTTTATAAAGGAGCAGAGGCAATACATTGGAGTAAAGACAGTCATGTCAACGAATGGTGCTGGAACAACTGGACATCCACATGCGAAAAATAAGTCTAGACACAGACTTACAACTTTCACAAAAATTAACTCAAATAGCTAATAGACTGAAATATGAAACATAAAACTTTAAAACTCCTAGAAGATAACATAGGAAAATACATAGATGACCTTGAATATGGTGATGCCCTTTTAGATAAAATACCAAAGACATAATTTATGAAAGAAATCAATTGTTAATGTGGACTTCATTAAAATTAAAAACTTCTCTTCTGTGAAAGACAATACCAAGAGAATTAGAAAACAAGCCATAGACTGGGAGAAAATATTTGCAAAAGACACCTCTGATATTATCTAAAATATACAATGAACTCTTAAAACTCAACAATAAGAAAAAAAAATCCCAATTAAAAACTGGGCCAAAGACCTAAAGAGACATCTCACCAAAGAATATATACAGATGACAAATAAGCATATGAAAAGATGCTCCCTATCATATATAAACAGGGAAATGTAAGTTAAAGCAACAATGAGATATCACTACATAACTATTAGAATGGCCCAAATCCAGAATCCTGAAATACCAAATGCTGATGAGAATGTGAAGCAACAGGTACTGTCATTCATTGCTGGTGGGACTGCAAAATGATACAACCATTTTGGAAGATAGTTTGGCAGTTTCTTAAAAAATTAACACACTTTTATCATAGCATCCAGCAATCATACCCCTTGGTATTTACTCAAAAGAGTTGAAAACTTACGTCCACACAAAAACCTGCACACAGATGTTTATAGAGGCTTTATTCACAATTGCCCAAACTTGGAAGCAACCAAGATGGCTTTTAGTAGGTGAATGAATAAGTGTGGTACACCCAGACAGTGGAATGTTATTTAGCACTAAAGAGAAATGAACTATTAAGCTGTGAAAAGACGTGGAGGAAACTTAAACGAATATACCTACATGAAAAAGCCAGTCAGAAATCATACTATATTATTTCAAGTATATGACATTAAGGAAAAGGCAAAACTATGAAGACAATAAAAAGATCAGTGGTTTCTAGGAGTGAGAGTCAGGGGAGAGATGAATAGGCAGAGCACGGAGATTTTTTAAGATGGTAAAAATACTCCGTATGGTATTATAATGATGAATGTATGTCACTATACTTTTATCTAAACCCACAGAATGTACAACACCAAGAGTGAAATACTAGGTAAACTGTGGACTTTGGGTGATTATGATGTGTCAGTGTAGGTTCATCTTAGTTAAAAAAAAAAAAAAAGTACCATTCTGGTGAGTGATGTTTATACTGAGGGAGGCTATGCAAATTTTGGAGCAGGGAGTGTATTGGAAATATCTGTACCTTCCTCTCAATTTTGTTGTAAACCTAGAACTGCTCTAAATAAATAAAATCTTTTAAAAATATAGCCTTCTAAACTGCCATGAATTCCAATTATGACAGGAAATTAGTACCTTCTGGTGGCCAAGCTTCATTGTAAAGCTATGCCTGGTTCTAAGCCCTTGTAGATATTTTCCATGATTCAGTCACTACTTGCAGACTCAGACCCATTCTAGCCTATGCACAATTTTTGTTCTGAGTTAGGATGATTTCAAGTAAATATTTCTGTAGCTTGCTATTAAGTCCATAATACTAATGGGTATTTTTCATTATTTAATGATCAGGTGATCCTGGGACCACATTGCTGCCTTTTGCTTCAGTTTAAGCAATCAAACCACTTTCTTATTTCCTATTTTCTTACCCTAATTGATGCATTATTGCTCTATTTATGCAAACCTGCCATTTTTAAAATTAGACATTGCCTGAAGTTCAACCAAGCTTCTTACCCCAACAAGACATATATCACTATAGTTCTCTCATGCTTAGAACCATCTGTTCTATCGACAGATCTATGACCATACCTGGTTCAAGAGTTCCATTACACTACATCTGTTTGCTGTGATTCCCTACTTTTCAGAATAAGGGAAGCTTTCCTCTAGCTTTCTATGACATCATGATCTTTTCATCTAGCTCTTCCTTAATTTTCCTATTCTCTGCCCAGCAAATTTCTGGTTGTAAACTTGTTGATGTGAAGAAAAGAAAGGAAAAGCTGTATCTTTTTTTTTCGGGCTAAGAGGTTGTGTGTGTATGGTCTTTTCTCCCCCACGTAAATCAGAAGTGACAATTTTTACAGCTGTTGGTAAGTGAACACAGATGAGATAAAGCAAGGCTTAACTCTTGACTCTTTATAGTCTTTCGTACGTACTGGGTTGGCCAATAAGTTCTTTCGGATTTTTCTGTAAGATGGTACAGAAAACCTGAATGAACTTTTTGGCCAAACCAATACTATGAATATATGTTCTCATTTGCCTGGGACAGATCTGGTTAAATCCAGCTATCCTTATATAATTATTAATAGTCCCTTTCTTCACTCTCAAAAGTGTGCCAACTCGAGAGAGAAATTATATGGTCACCTTAGCCGGAAGTGTAAACTTCAGTAAATAAAAAGATAATTGCTTAGACTATGACTAGAAAGAAAGTAGACTGAAGGTAAACATCATAAAATAAGAAGTGTGACTGAAAATGATCATAGAGAAAATGCTTAATATGTATTTATGACCCATTTACTTTCATTGAAATTAAAAAAGACAAGTTAAAGAAATAAGGTTCAATGAGGGTAGTAAAATTAAAGAGTATAGTTATTAAAAAAAATACAGACTAGGAGAAGAAGGATGAAGAAGGAGTATGAGCCTCAATATTTAGAGAATAGGGATACAATTAATCAGAAAACTGAAGTAAAAATTTATAGGAGATTATTAAGGGAAGAGAACAAATTGGCTTTTAGAAGCTTGTAGAAGTTATTCCAAATGTAGTGAAAAGGGCACAAAGGTGAAAACCAGTGAAGACATTAAAAAATTTGGAGAAATCTTATTAGCAAGAGAAATTTTAGTGGAAAGAAGAATACATTTAAGGTAAATATATATATATATATATATATATATATAAGGTTATATTAAATCTGAAATTTTACTTTTTATCATATATTAAGGCTATAATGCTTCTTTTCAATTTAAATATTTCCTCGATACAAAGTATTTAGATTTCATTTTCAATAGTGATGTTCATGTACAAATATTTTCATTTTTATAGGTACTTACAAGAAATATGAAGAAGATATGTGATATTAGCTTAAAGACTTTCATTTATGGTCAGTTGCTCCAGAAAAGAAGTAACTCCTCTGCAAAACCCACTCTTTAATGATCAGGTCAGGGACTTCCAGAAAAAAACTTATTTAGTAGAAAAACATATAGTGGTAGAGTTGTTACTTTTGAGGAAAAAAGGAAATAAAAAATATTAATATCCTTATTAATTTTGATTTTGACTATATTAAAATTTTGATTTTGACTATAAATGTTTTGATTTTGACTAGATTAAAATTTCACTTTAGTAGCCTTAACAGAAAATAAAATTAGAAGGGATAAAGTAATTATAAAACAAAAAACAAGAAAGAGGAAAACTCTAACATAATTTTATTTGCCTTTATAGGAAATTTGTTTTAAAATATATATTATATATGTATATATATATATACCCACACATATATATATCTTATATGCCAAAATATGAAACAGTTTATTCTGGGGAAATCACTATAATTGACCTGGTGTCATTTGTCCTACAGTATCAAATTTATCACTTCATTATCTAGAAGGACCTCTTCTAAGAAAGGAACTGTAAATTATGGCTTTATTGAACTTGGGTACAGAAGTACCTCCCATGGTGTTTTACAGTAATTACTGAATCCATAAAGATACAGTATTTAGAGACAAACAGAGCTTGTAGTATTTATTTTCTGAGGAAACTTATGGAAAATCAGTCAAATTGATTAGTTTGTAATGATGCAGAATGCTAATGCTAAATGGGTGCATGAAAAATAATTTAATAAAAAAGAATGAGTCATGACTATGTATAATCATAATGGCACATGGAAAGTTTACAATTAAAATGATTATAAAGAGTAGGCTAATGCTGGAATCAATGAAGGAATATGCTTCATAAAGGCAGTGTTCTATAATGGATACTTTTTACCAGGTATGCCAGCACACCTTTGAAAAGTACTGCCCATCATTCCCTATACTTAATGCTGAAGCATAACTGGTATTACCAGAGTAACAATCCTCAAAGAAAATTTATATAGGTGGCCACAGGAATAGGAATGAAATCTATTTAAAAAGGATTAAAACTCAATGCATAAAATAAATATTAACATTAAGTAGAAAGCATCTGACTAATGTTTTCTCATGAATTTATGAGTCATTGGCTCAATGCCTTATGAAAAGAACCAGTTAATTAATTCAGAACCTGTCAAGAAGGGAGTCACTTTTTCCTCCTCTTTGGCCATGAACTCTATAATATCTGCTTTACAACAGATTCCACAATATTTATAATAACAGTCATGTATTTTTAATCAATTTTATACATTTATAATAATTTCTGAAAGGTTCCTTGATACTTTATAGATTAGACAAAATAAAGTTTGAGAATGACTGAAACTACATATTGAAAGTAAGAATTATAGATATGATATTATAGATATAGTTGTATACAGTGACCTATAAAATAAATGCATGAATTATCATGGCAATCTCCCTTCTTTTTCAGTAAGGAATGATAGATACTCTTACTGCAGGAAATCTTTGCTGACACCGGATTATTTTTTATTTTTTTTTAAGTTATACATTAATATTTATTTATTTGGCTGCACCGTGTCTTAGTTGCAGCACGTGGGATCTTTGTTGCCGTGTGCAGGTTCTTCATTGCAGCATGCGGGATCTTTTAGTTGTGGCATGCGGGATCTTTAGTTGCTGCATGTGAACTCTTAGTTGCGGCGTGTGGGATCTAGTTCCCTGACCAGGGATCAAACCTGAGCCCCCTGCATTGGGAGCATGGAGTCTTAGCCATTGGACCACCAGGGAAGTCCCTGGATTCTTTTCAATGAGTAACCCAATGCTTCTTTCATGCAAACTGGGTTGCCACTTTCTTGTTTTAGAGAAGTTATTATTAAACATGAAGGGCCTTAGTTTGATAACTGTCAGAATTGTTTCATAATCTCTAGTTTTCTCTTTTTTTTTTAATGCAAGTGCTCTGTATATGTGGCTTCTTCTGCATGATGACTACATATTTGTTTACTTAGTTTCTAAAAGCATTCTGTTTGTGGGTCTAAAGGCAGGTCTGGGTAGCATTGAGAGATGAGAAAAGAAAGAACAGCCTCATGATGACCCCTTGTTTCCTTTCATCTCCTCTAACCCTGTCCCGTCCCATTCATGGCATACACCATCACTTATGCAGGAGAAAGGAAGTGTTAATTTTAAATTCAAATTTATTGTTAAATTCTGGCATACCTGAGGGCCCCAGTTTACCTTGGTGAAAACAAGTCTAGGTGGGTGTAAGATAAGAGGCATTATATGCTAAGACATTTATTCTTTTGAGATGTTGAAAGAGAGAAGTAAAAATAAGTAGGTTTTCCATCTGAAAACCTCCTTTCCAATTTATAATCTTAAATTACAACAGCGACTACATCAGTGAATCCTGATGTATCCTGTTGCCTTTCTATTTACTCAAGCAAAGAGTAATACTCAGACCTTATCCTGTTATCACTTTAAGCCCCATAATAAGTGTGAGTTATATAATGTTGAAAGTTTAAAAAAGACATGGTTAAAACTATAACATACACAGGTCAAATGTATGTATTTATGAATCATCACAAAATTTTCAAAAGAGGGAAGAAAGCTGAACGACAGTGCTTACCACTGAGGAGAAAAATATTGCTGCATCAGTTAGAAACTATGCTGACTGCTGAAGAAATATTTTCTAGAACATGTCATATGTCTCAAATAACAGTTTATTTTTCCCCAAAAACCAAAATTTCTATATTTATAAACAGAATGACATGGTGTCTACATTTTACATATAATAATAGGGAAGTCTGCCCAGAATATGGTAAGTATTTTTGTTTGGTATGGTTTTACTTTTACTTAGTGAACTTCCTTTAACTAAATTTGTATGTCTTTATCTCATCAAGATCAGAAATCTCTATGAATGTGATAGAACTATAGCTTTTTGCTTATGTATGTATTATAAATTGTCTTCTAAACTTTGGATCAAAGTGGTTAATAAAAAACTAAAAAAATTAAAAGGTTGAAATAAAAATCATAAAAGTATTAAAGATAATGATAATTCATTGAGAAGAAAGAGGTAAGCACATAAAATATAATTATTGAAATGAATCTACAGAATTAGTTTTTCAAATTGCAGGCTTTTTTTTTTTACATGATCATTGTCAAAATACTAGAAAATGTTAACAACCAATAGTAAAAGGTAAATTAAATGGTAACTCATTCTCACTAACGTGAGTTAGTCACATTATAGATGTCCTTCATATCAACTGCAAGTCTTTGTCCTGTTTACTTATGTGCTATTTACTTATATTTGTATAGGTCTCTCTGCCTAAAAGGTTTGATAAAGCAGAGACCTTACCTCTCCTATAATTTGCTCTACTCCCAACACGCAGAAAAGTATTTGTCATGGGAAAGGCACTCAGTACTTAAGTACTGAATAAATGTATAATATTTAATCCTTGTCTCAAACTTAGTATATCCAAAAAGAATTTGTAATTTTCCCTTCAGTCTGCTCCCAAATCACTCTTACTATTCCTGAAGACAAAAATCTAGGTTTGATTCTTACGTATTTCTTTCCCACTCACTTCTAATCTTTCTGCCTATTTTGTGGATTGCATCTTTAAACTCTATCTAGAATCTAACCATTTCTTACTGTCTTTACAGCTACCACTCTGTCTCTTGCCTGGACTGTAATAATTTCTAAAATGGCTTTCATTCCCCACTGTTACTCCCTCCACAATCCATTGTTCAAACAACAGCTATACAAATGTGTATAAACCCTCCAATGGCTGACCATCTCATTTAGAATATAAACCCCAGCTGGTTCTGGCTCCTTCTTCCCCACTTATCTTACCCAACCCTCCTCCCCACAAACAAACTGGGTTCAGCCATTATTGCCACATGCTGTCTCCACAAACACACGAACTGTAACTTTATCAAGTCCTCAATGTTTCCATTCTGCCTGGGATGCTGTGTCCTCAGACATCCCCATAACTAGAAATCTCACTTGGCTCAGGCCTCTGCAGTAGTGCCACCTTATCAGAGAGGCCTTCTCAACTACCTCACCTAAAACAACTCTCCCCAGGCTGCTTCAGCATGCTGTTTCCTCACCCTGTTTTATTGTTCTTCTGACAGTTATGGCCAACAGACATTTACATATTTATTTGATTATCCTTTTATTTTTGATCCCTACCTTCTGCCTGAGGCTTTATTCGTTGCAAAACCTATAGATCACAGAACAGCACCTCTTACATAATAAGCATTCAAATAAATATTTGTTGAATGAAGAAATAAATGGCTGAATGAATTATGAGAAGGGCTTCTCAAAGAGACCTTCTGTTATTTCTGAGAACCCTCCAGGTGTTGTCGCAAGGAAAAAAAATTCTATATATTCTGCTTGGCTAACTACTGTTACTGAACATTAGATTGCTTTTCTATTGGACAGAACTTATTCTACTTCTGGGTACAGTTGGCTGCTACTACCACACTAATGTCAGAGAGGGGATGCCCCATTGCTACTTCAGTCACTCTTACCTCTTCTTTTAAGCCTGACAACAAAAACAGAGACGAGACTATGACATTTAACATTAGTTTATGGAAGATTGGATGATAATGAGCAAGATACCTGGTACAGAGAATACTACTAACTTAGACTGTATCAGAACGAGAATTAATCAAATATTGTTTTTATTACTAGTTATACACTTTTTAATATTATTGCTGAGGTTACTTACAATATTTACTATTTATCAGAGTCTATAAATAAATATTTTTACCACTTCCTGATCAATCCTAGGATCTTACAATAGTTTAGGTCCACTTACCACCCTATTGGCTTCTATGCTTTGTGTGGGTATGAGTGTGAGAAGTAGAATTGATCCTTGAACAATATGGGTTTGAACTGCATGGGATAAACAGTTATCTATGGATTTTTTCCCAGTATAAATACTGCAAGATCTGTGGTTGGTGCAACCTGGGTTGTGGAACCATGATTGTGAAGAAGCTGAATATGTGGAAGGCCAACTATAAATTATATGCAGATTTTCAACGCCAAGAAGAGTCCCTAACCCCTGTGTTGTTCAAGGGTTCACCGTATTTTAATTCTACATATGTTTGATAGCCACAAGAAGTTATTTTTAATGCTTTAAATAGACATATTCATTTACATTTACCCTAATACCCTTTTAGTTATTATTTTCTTTCTTGCAACCAAGGTTATTTTCCTATATTCTGAAAAAATTCATTTCATATTGTTTTTACAACTGGTTTATTGGTAGTATATTTTCTCTTTCTTTTTCTGAAAACCTCTTTATTCTGCTTCTTTTTGGTAAAAAACATTCTCCCTGGGGCTAAGATTATTAGTGGGTTATTCATTTTCTTTCAGCAATTCAAGATGGCCTTTTGGTTTCCCTAATTTTTATAAAAAGTCAGCTTTTGTTCTTATTTTCCTCTTTTGAAAGTAATTTGCCTTTTAACTCTGGCTATTTTTATTTATTTTATTTTTTTATTTTGGGAACATTTGTTTTTATTTTTCCAGTGAATGCTTAGGTACAGAATGACTGAGTTATATGATCAAGTGTATGTTTACTTTTATAAGAAATTTCTAAACAGTTCTCCAAAGTGAAGTGGTTTTTTACATTTCCTCCAACACTGTATGCAAATTCCAGTTACTCTTTACCAACACTAGGTATTGTCAGTCTTTTTAAACTTTAGCTATTGTATTGGGTATATAGTTGTATCTTCTTGTGGCTTTAAATTGCATTTCCTTGATGATTAGTGTTGTTGAACATCTTCTCATGCACTTACTTGCCATTCATTTGTTTTCTTTAGTGAAGCGTCTGTTAAAATTTTGGCCATATTTTATTTGGGTTGTTTGTCTTATTGCTGAATTTTAAGACTTATTTATATGTTCTGAATAACAGTCATTTGTCAAAAACATATCTTACATCTGTTTTCTCCCAATCTATGGCTTGCATTTTCATTTTTTTTTAAACATCTTTATTGGAGTATAATTGCTTTACAATGGTGTGTTAGTTTCTGCTGTATAACAACGTGAATCATATATACATATACATATATCCCCAAATCTCCTCCCTCTTGCGTCTCCCTGGCACCCTCCCTATCCCACCTCTCTAGGTGCTCACAAAGCACTGAGATGATCTCCCTGTGCTATGTAGCTGCTTCCCACTAGCTATCTGTTTTATACTTGGTAGTGTATATATGTCCATGCCACTCTCTCACTTCATCCCAGTCCCAGGTTACCCTTCCCCCTCCCCGTGTCCTCAAGTCCATTCTCTACATCTGTGTCTTTATTCCTGTCCTGACCCTAGGTTCTTCAGAACCCTCTTTTTTTTTTTTTTAAGATTCCATATATATATGTGTTAGCATACGGTATTTGTTTTACTCCTTCTGACTTACTTCACTGTGTATGACAGAGTCTAAGTCCATCCAACTCACTACAAATAACTCAATTACATTTCATTTTATGGCTGAGTAATATTCCATTGTATATATGTGCCACATCTTCTTTATCCATTCATCTGTCACTGGACACTTAGGTTGCTTCCATGTCCTGGCTATTATAAATAGAGCTGCAGTGAACACTGTGGTACGTGACTCTTTTTGAATTATGGTTTTCTTAGGGTATATGCCCAGTAGTGGGATTGCTGGGTCGTATGGTAGTTCTATTTTTAGTTTTTAAGGAACCTCCATACTGTTCACCATAGTGGCTGTATTAACTTACATTCCCAGCAACAGTGCAAGAGGGTTCCCTTTTCTCCACACCCTCTAAAGCATTTATTTTTTGTAGATTTTTGATGATGGCCATTCTGACTGGTGTAAGGTGATACCTCATTATGGTTTTGATTTACATTTCTCTAATGATTAGTGACGCTGAGCATCCTTTCATGTGTTTGTTGGCAATCTGTATATATTCTTTGGAGAAATGTCTATTTAGGTCTTCTGCCCATTTTTGGATTGGGTTGTTTGTTTTTTTAATATGGAGGTGCATGAGCTGCTTATATATTTTGGAGATTAATCCTTTGTCCCTTGATTCATTTGCAAATATTTTCTCCCATTCTGAGGGTAGTCTTTTCATCTTGTTTATGGTTTCCTTTGCTGTGCAAAAGCTTTGGAGTTTCATTAGGTCCCATTTGTTTGTTTTTGTTTTTATTTCCATTTCTCTAGGAGGTGGGTCAAAAAGGATCTTGCTGTGATTTATGTCATAGAGTTCTGCCTATGTTTTCCTCTAAGAGTTTTATAGTGTGTAGCCTTACATTTAGGTCTTTAATCCATTTTGAGTTTATTTTTGTGTAGGGTGTTAGGGAGTGTTCTAATTTCATTCTTTTACATGTAGCTGTCCTGTTTTCCCAGCACCACTTATTGAAGAGGCTGTCTTTTCTCCATTGTATATTCTTGCCTCCTTTTTCAAAAATAAGGTGACCATATGTGCATGGGTTTATCTCTGGGCTTTCTGTCCTATTCCATTGATCTATATTTCTGTTGTTGTGCAAGTACCATACTGTCTTGATTACTGTAGCTTTGTAGTATAGTCTGAAGTCAGGGAGCCTGATTCCTCCAGCTCTGTTTTTCTTTCTCAAGATTGCTTTGTCTATTCGGGGTCTTTTGTGTTTCCATACAAATTGTGAAATTTTTTGTTCTAGTTCTGTGAAAAATGCCATTGATTAACTCTGGTTATTTTTAATATTTTCTTTTTGTCTTTAGTTTTTAGCAGTTTCACTGTGTGATACTTCAAATGCTTATTTCTTTGAATTTACACTGCTTGAAATATGTAATGTTTCTTAACTATTTTGAAAAATCTAATCTACTGTTTCAACAAAATTGCTGCATCCTTCTTTCATTTTCAGTCTGTGGCTCTAAATTTACATGTATGTTAGAGCATTTCACCTTATTTCATATGTCACTTGTGCCCTTTTTATGTTTTCCATCTTTTTATATCTTCTTTCTGTACTTCAAGCTGGTAATTTTTTTAGTCCTCTTCCAGTTCCCTAATTCTGTCTTTTCCTGTGTCTATTCTGTTTATATTGTATTTTATTGTTATCTCATACTTTTCAGTTGGAGAAAATCTATTTGATTCACTTCTATACATTCCAGTTATATAATTAAATTTTCGATCTTTCTGTTTTCTTGAACATATCATCCATGGTCATTTTCAACCATTGGAATCTGATAACTCCAGTATGTGCATCTCCTATGATTTTATTTCTTTTTTTTACTTATTCCTCGTATTTTGGCCACTTAATCCTGTTTTCCATGAGTAGTGAAATATGTTTTTGAATTTCAAACATTCTGTATGAGAAACTAAGACTCTAAATATGGTATATCCCTTCACAAAGAATTTAATTTTCTCATAAAGCTAGAATACTGGCAGGTCATCTTTGTACAATCAAGGCTGGATTTCAGACTTTGTGAGGGGTATTCTTTCTCTGGTTTGCACTTACTCCTGAGGCATATCCCTGAAGGGGTCTCAACTGAAAGACTGGGCTGCTTCATAGGACTCTCTACTTATTCACGCTCTGAACTTCAATCTCTAGCTCTTATGCATTTGTAGACTATAGGACTTTCTGCTCAGACCTTTAGCACATTGCCAGCTCCATTCTTAGTTTTTCTCAGTTCACAGAATGCTTGAGAAGGGAAGTCACCTTAACAAATGATTGCAGGTAGAATACTGGGTTGAGCTCCTGCGATCTCTTTCTGTAGAGTATGTTGGTTATTCCAGACACATCTGTGTGCTCTAAACTCTGTCTCTTCAGCCCAGCAAACCCTAAGCACTCTTTTTGATTGGCCTCAGTCCCCAGCATAGTGTATTGGAATACATCCTGAGGGGATATAAGAAGTAAATGTTCACTTTAATATGTTTCCCTTCTATCCAGGATTTTAGCCTATCCATTTCTGGCTATATTGTTTTACCCAGACACTTTCAAACCACTTTTTTTTTTTTGGTTGGTTGGTTAGTTTTGTATTTTGTTGAGACTTTATTGTTGTTCACTCCAGGATGGTTGGTCTGATACAAGCTAGTCTTTTATTGCCAGAGACAATTTGGCTTTAAATAGCACTTTATATAGGTCATCAAGTCTCCAGTCCACATTTTTCTAGAGAAATAACTAGTTGTGGTATTATATAGCTCTACTAAAACAGACCTTTGGACATTTATTCTGAACATTTCCCTTCTTTTAAACTTTGACTCATCTTTTTTCCCATTTAACACATATTGATAAATTTTAATTTTTGTGTTGTTAAAGAATATAGTACAGTGGTTTTGTCAGGTATATAAGGTAGATGGATTTTATGGGAAATAAATACTATATACAATTTAAAATTAATAGTTTTCTTATCTTACATTTATCAAGGCTATACAGTTCTGAGGGCCTACTCTTCTCAGGAAGGAGCCCCCTGCTACATATATATTTATCCATTTGTATTTATAATCTATATTTTTCTCCTCTTTTCATCGACACAGTTTCTTCATAGAATTTAATGGAGGAGCTCCCAAACTTATAAAGTCACTGTCACTCTATTTTTTTCCTAACTTAAGGCCATCTCTTATTTTGGAACTAAGGTCAGGCTTGGGAATGTAATACTAATCTTTAGTATGACTTTCTCTCCGCTTGACTACAAAGCTGCTGGGGAGGAAAAAAGCAAAGCAACAAAGCAGGTCAATGGCCCTAGATATGAAAGGAAAATCCTCTTTTCAGGCTCCCTAGAAAATCAGACACCATGTCAGGATTAACTTGATACCTGATAAAGGAGAAAGTTGTTGAAGCAAGCTTTCTACGTAATATGTTTTTCTCATCTTCTGATTTTACTTTTTCCCCTAAAATAAAAGAATAGATTTTCAGCTAAACAACGTTTCTTGACTTACTGAGAAAATATCAAAGTAAATAAATATCAGTTAAGAATGATGAAGGAAGTACTGATAATGATTGATATTGGCTTTAGAATTATATTGCTTAAAATTAAATCCTCAATTTACAACCTACTGACTTTAGTAAATTTATTCAACCTTTCCTTCTAAACCTCAAAACACTTCTTTCTAAAGTAGGCATAGAATAACATCCATGCATAATGTTTTATAGTGTTTAAATAAGTGAAGTCCCGAGCAAAAACCTGGCACATAATAAGCTCTCAATAAATGTTCGATATCATGTTCATTATCGCCTCAGTGTCCGGTACTAGTATTACTAGTGATATAAGTGGTATAATATAAATTACCAGTTTTCAAAAAATTAAATATGTTTCAAACTCCTTTTACATTCTATTTCCCAATTAAGAGTGTTATGTTCAATTTAATTTACATCTTCCTATAATCCATTTTTTTTTGAAAATCAAGTCAATAGAAGTAACTTTTGATTTTGATTAAGGAAGCAGTCTATTAAAACTTTGTTTTCTCTTTGCTGATGCATTGATCATAATTATCTTGTCAGATGTCACAAGGCTGTGACAAGGTGGTAATATAGCTTTGCAAGTTTAAAATAAATGCAGTTTTTTATTATTAAGCCTGTGAAATCTAGAAATTTTAGTCAAGTAAGAAAAACACTTTAAAGAATAGTTGAAGTAAATAAAATCTAGTGTCACAGCATCTTGCTTTCAAAGTCATAGTGTTATTTAGGTAGGTATTAATAATGCCTTCCCACACCCAGTACAAGGCACAGCATACAGTATTCACTAAATACTTAATTGTAAAATCTAAATTAAACCAGTTTTCAGGCAATTGAAGCTTGGACATGGATGACAATAAAAGAGATATAAATGAGAGATTTCAGAATGATGTATACATTCAAATATGTATACATTTAAATTGGTTAAAAACTAGATGTCAATCACAGTGTGCTCAGTTAGAATTAACTGGAGCAGGAAAGACATATAGCCATGC
Source organism: Orcinus orca (assembly GCF_937001465.1). Lineage (NCBI taxonomy): Eukaryota > Metazoa > Chordata > Mammalia > Artiodactyla > Delphinidae > Orcinus > Orcinus orca. The sequence goes on from NC_064565.1 coordinate 71,413,825, forward strand.
AGGTAAGAAAGTTCAGGAGGTAGCAAGAGCAGCACCCATTTAAAAAATCAGATTATTCTTTGTCCTTTTTGTGGATATGGAAAGTCCCAGGTCCACAATTATTGAATTTATATGAGAAAATAGATGTTTGAAGATTAATGACAATTTTGATTGAGGCAAAAACAGAGAGACTAATATTACCTCACATATTGAAGCTTGCCTATTAAGTATTTACAATTGCATTTCAAATAGATCTAGAATCTTATCAATTATTATTCATATGTGTATAATTCTGAGGTTTCTGATTATTGCTCTCATGTTAATTTCTTGTGGTATAGAGATATTGGTAAATGAGATCACACACTAAAATTTGGTTCAAAATATGAAGTAAAGAAAAACAACATATTTGTAGAAAGTATAAATATTTGTCTTAATAAATTATGGCAGAAAAATGATCCAAACAGGTTACTTTTTTAACAGCTTTGACTCACAACTAAACTTCAATGGAAAATAACTCCACATAGTATATACTTTATGTTTCTCTTATGTAGCTAATTTTTTCTACGTTTCTTCCCCAAACTTTTTTTTTTTTTTTTACTAAACTGTGGTTATCAAAGTGCTTTTTTTCAGATAACTCTACATATAATTAAAAAGTTGTGGTGTGAAAAATAATATTTCAAAATGAATAATTGTACCTGATGTCACAAGCACTTCTTCTAATCCCTATGTGATCATAGAATCACTAGAAGTACTTTTATGAGATGCAGATGCCTGGGTCACACTCAAATTATCCAGAATTTAATTTGTCTTGGAATAAACATCAATTTTTTCTTTTAAAGCTTCTAGTTGATTCTGTTATGTCCCCTGGTTTGATACCTACTGATTTGGTTAATAGAACTCAAATAAATACAACAGTAAAAGAATAGAAAGTAAATTTAACATTGTGTTAAGCCAGAAAAGATTAAAATAAGTAAATTATTATTACAGAGTCAGAGACAAATAGAGTTAAGAAACCCTCAACTAGCAGGAAAAGGTCTATTAAGTCCAGCAGGGAGAATTACTCCAGGTTAAAGATCTCAGAAAATGCCTCTCTTTTTATTTATTTTTTCTTTTGATACATGATTTAGTAATGCCTTTGTGTATATGAATTATCTTTTTTTTCTGATGGCAAGAATAAGAATTATGGAGTTAGGCTACAAGGAAGAGTTCAGTTAACTATGAGACAGAAACAGTATACAATATGTATATTTGAGAACTTCAAAATTGTAATCAATAAGTTTATATAGAGGAGATAGAGTATCAAGTGGAATCAGTTTTTATGGTTCTTCACAACTAATTAGTCAATGTAAAGAAAATTTAATAAAATGTAAAAAAATATAACTTTCTTCAGGTGATTAAAAACAGGTTGATACTAAATAAGCAGAATTAATTAAACTTTTGAATCTATTATGTTAGACATCCCTTTTCACTCTTAAATATATTTTAATCATGTTTACATAAGTAACTATCTTAATACAAAATTGAATAGAAAATCAGCTGTACAATATAATAAAAAGGCATTTTCTCTAAACTGTTAGAATGATATAAAGCTTTAGTATAAAACATTATTTGTTGCTTGATTTCCTATACATTATATTCTTGTGAATGAAACAAAATTAAGTAACTGAAATAAATAGTATCAAAAGGTTACAAATTTAAACTAAAATTTTAGAAAATTACTTCATATATTTATAATGGGTTTTGAATAAATTAGAGAACTTTGAAACATCTAATTAATTTTCATATTTATTCTTATAGCTTTCTCCTCAATTCATTAGACAATCATGGGAGGAGTAAAGAAGTCCTCTAGCAAATGTGAATCTTAAAAGAATCCAGTGTTTTGAAGCCTACTGCTTGTGTCATTGAATCATTTTATAGAATGTAAAAGACAAACAAGAGAACAATTTGAGATCAGTGACTTCCACAAGTAACAGATGTGTTTTGAAAATAATACATGTTTTTAAAAAGTACCTTCTTAAAACAGAGAAAGGCACATAGATAAATGCTGTAAAACTAGATATACTCTGCATAATAGATATATAATTGCATGGGGTTTCAAAAATGTCACCTTCAAAATCCTGTGATATAATTTTTATTTTTCTCATTTTAAATATTAGAAGTTAAGTAGTGTGCCCAAATTTATATACCTAATAAGTAGTGAAGCTGATGAATCTAAGTCTGACTCCTCTTTTAGAGGTATTTACATATTTATTTTTAATAGACTTCATCTTTTAGAGCAGTTTTAAGTTCACAGTAAAATTGAGTAGAAAAACCAGAGTTTCCATATGACCCACTGCTCCCATATGTGCATAGACACCCCATTACCACTAGAGTGATACATCTGTTACAATCAATGAACCTGCATTAACACATCATCACCACTCCACTTTACAATGGAATTCACTCTTGGTGTTGTACATTCCACAGGTTTACACAAACATATGTGATGTGTATCCACCATTATAGTATCATAATGAGTATTTTCAGGGCCTAAACATCTTCTGTGCTCTGCCTATTTTTCCCTCTCTACCCTCACTCCCCAACTCATGGCAACCACTGATCTTTTACTGTTTCTACAGTTTTGCTTTTTCCAGAATGTCATATAGTTGGAATCATACAATATGTAGCCTTTTCAGATTGGCATTTTCACTTAGTAATGTGCATTTAAGTTTCCTCCACTACTTTTCATGGCTTGATAGTTCATTTCTTTTTAGTGCTGAATAGTGTTCCATTGTCTGTATGTACCACAATTCATTTATTCATTCACTCACTGAATGACATCTCAGCTGTTTCCAAGTTTTGGCAACTATGAATACAACTACTATACACATGTGTGCAAGCTTTTGTGTGGATGTAAGTTTTCAGCTGCTTTGGGTAAATACCAAGGAGCGTGACCACTGGATGGTATTGTAATAGTATGTTTAGCTTTGTAAGAAACTGCCAAAATATCTTCCAAAGTAGCTGTATCATTTTGCAGTCCCACCAAAATAAATGAGAGTCCCCGTTGCCCCACACCCTAACCAGCATGTGGTATTGTCAGTGTTGTGGATTTTGTCCATTCAGGTGTGTAGTGGTATCTTATTGTTTTAATCTGATGACATATGATGTGGAGCATATTATCAAATGATTATTTGCCATCTGTATATATTCTTAGGTGAGGTGTCTGTTAAGGTCTTTGGCTCATTTCTTTAGGTTTTTTGTTTCCTTATTGTTGAATTTTAAGAGTTTTTCGTATATTTTGAATAGTAATCTTTTTTTTTTTTTTTTTTTTTTTTGCGGTACACGGGCCTCTCACTGTTGTGGCCTCTCCCATTGCGGAGCACAGGCTCCAGACGCGCAGGCTCAGCGGCCATGGCTCACGGGCCTAGCTGCTCCGTGGCATGTGGGATCTTCCCGGACCGGGGCACAAACCCATGTCCCCTGCATTGGCAGGCGGACTCTTAACCACTGCGCCACCAGGGAAGCCCTGAATAGTAGTCTTTTATCAGATGTCTTTTGCAAATACAGTTGACCCTTGAACAATGCAGGGATTGGAATGCCAACCCTCCATGCATTTGAATATCTGTGTATAACTTTACAGGTGGCCTTTTGTATCCACAGCTCTGCATCCACAGATTTAAACAACCATGGATCATGTATTACTGTAGCATGTATCTAAGTGAAAAAAAAAATCCAAGTATAAGTGGACCCATGTAGTTCAAACCCGTGTTGTTCAAGGGCTCACTGTATTTTCTCCCATGACTTACTTATAGATAACTCTAGAATTTATTTCTCCTTGCTTCAAATGCTTTGAAAAAAACAAGCAAACAACTCTGAAATAACATAATATCACCTGTTGATTTTGATTACCTTGCAATTTCCACTTACTGGGTCTCTGTGTTAGTTTCCCATTGCTGCTGTAGCAAATTACTTACAGACTTTGTGGCATAAAACAATACAAATTTACTCCTTTACATTTCTGGAGGTTGGAAGTCCAGAATGAGTCTCATAGGGCTTAAGTCAAGGTATCAATTTCTGGATGTGCTGGGAGATAATCTATTTACAAAACTTTTTGGGCTTCTGAATGTTACCTGAATTCCATAGCTTGTGGCTCCCTGTTATCAATACTTCAATCTCCTGCTTCTGTAGTCACATCTCTTACTACTCACTCATCTCCTGCCTCTCTCTTATAAGGAAACTTGTGATTACATTGAGTCCACCTGGATACATCAGGACACTCTCCCCGTCTCAAGGTCTGTACCTTAACTATATTTGCAAAATCTCTTTTGCCATATGAAATAACTTTCACAAGATTGGGATGTGAACATCTTTTGAGGGGGTTCATTTTATTGGTTTATTCATTCATTTTTTATTAATTCTTCTTGGAGTTTAGTTGCTTTACAATGTTCTATTAGTTTCTGCTGTGCAGCAAAGTGAATCAGTTATACTAGCGGTCCCCAACCTTTTGGCACCAGGGACTGGTTTCGTGGAAGATAATTTTTCCATGGACGGGAGCATGGCGGACTGTTCAGGTGGTAATGTGAGTGATGGGGAGTGGCAGATGAAGCTTCGCTCGCTCACCCCCCACTCACCTCCTGCTGCATGGCCCGGTTCCTAACAGGCCATGGACCAGTAGTGGTCCATGGCCAGCAGGTTGGGGACCCCTGAGTTATACGTATACCTGTATCCAATCTTTTTTAGATTTTCTCCTGACTTCGGTCACCACAGAGCATTGAGTAGAGTTCCCTGTGCTATACAGTAGTTTCTCATTAGTTTCTCATCTGTTTTACACATAGTAGTGTATATATGTCAATCCCAATCTCCCAATTCATCCCACCAACCCACCGCTTCCTGAGGAGGTTCATTTTAAAAGTCTCCTCTGTGGTAACAGAGACTCAGACTACATGATTAAATCTAGAGAATTGTAATAGCGGCAAACTTGGCCGGTTTTGTCATGGGACATGCTTTTCCTGCATGTTATACTAAGAGAGAGGTCATTCATCCTTAACCAAGAAGTAATGCCAGTGTCTGAAGCAAAAGTCACAGTTTTGGCCATGTAGTGTCAGAGATGTTAGACACAGAGGCGTGCCCTGACACAGGGAAAGACGTGACAGAGAACACATTAAGGGATGTATGGGTTTCTTAAGAGTCCTACTGAGTGAAGAACTGTGGCCAGTATTTTTTTTAATCTTGTAATAACAGATCTTAACATTTTCTTTTAACATTTTACTTCATTAGAATTTAATGTATTGTTACAAGTAGAGTATCAACAGGTTTTTTTTTACTCATTAAATTTTCTATGACCGCTTAATTATAGGAAAATTAAGTGTTTTGAAGAAATAATCAACAAATTATCATTTTATTTACCTGTCAAAACAATTAGTTCACTTCTTAGAAATTATTAATTATGCTAACTGAACCTTCTGAATACCTTCTGCTAGCTGCGTATGGGCTAATTTATTACAGCAGGAATCATTTAGAGTTGTCATGGAACTTATGTTAATTACTCACAACTTTGATGTTCTTTATGAAAAATAAATTGCTTTTGTCCATTCTATTGCTTTTTGACTTAACACATTATTTACAGAAGCTCATTATACAATAATTTTTCTAGTAATATAATTCAAATCCTAATGCATTTTTATTCCTCCAGCAACTTTTTAACTCTTAGCTCAAAGTAAATGGGTCTACCATAAAAACACACCTTTATTTAAGCAATCTTTCACATTGCCAACTATTTCTGATCAGTAAGTCAGTCACCTGTTTCATCTTGTGGTTAATAGCTTTATCACTCATATATTTTTATAAATACTGATGAGAATATGCCCCACATAGGTAAGTAGAATATAAGGAATATATTGGACTTGGTATATGAGAAGAAAATTTGTGTTTAAAATACAGAGCTTTAGTGTTTTATAAATAGCCACTGGGGTACAGGTAAGCTCAATATTCTGCCAAGTGTCCCTGGCAGAGAATTAGTCAATGTCAACTCATTTTGAAGTTTAGATGAAATCCCTTGTAGTATATGGATTTTCATACTAGAGGGTATTTGACCTTTTATATCTGAAAATATCCTTCAAATGTCTGGATTTCTAGCAAGTTGTCTAAAGGACTGAGCAGTACAAACTGGAAAAAATAATCCCTTAAATTAATTGCTTTTCCAGGGCATTCTGATTACTCTAGGGAAGTTTTCCGATAACGTTGTTACAAGGTCCTTTAATCTAGATTGGATCTCTCTAACTTTAATGTGCATACAGACCACCTAGGGACCATGTTAAAGAGCAGAGTCCAATTTAGTAGGTCTGGAGTGGGACCCGAGAGCCTATATTCCTAACAAGTTCTCAGATGATCCCAGTGTTGCTGGCCTGAGGGCATTTCTAGCCTGTAGTCAATGTGAGCATTGCATCTCAGACCCTAATGGGCTGGCTCATGGGTGCTGATGTTACATCTCTAAAATTTCTTCTGTAATTGGTCTATGGCAAGCCCTGGGCATTGAGATTTTTAAAATTAATTCAGGTGATATAATGGGTTGAGGAACAGTGCTGAAGAGCAAAGCAATGATTTAGAATATTTTACAAAAGTTTTGAGAAATTTTGATGCCTGAAATTATAAAGTTCATCTACTTCAGGGCTCTGGAGGCCTGGAACCTATATACCTTTAATGGTTGCCATGCAAACAAGAATACCTCTAAAGCCGAAGTACAGTCTTGAAATAAAAGCGCACTTTAGGCAAATAATACTTTTAATTGAGACAAATTGACCCTTAGGATCAAGTTATTAATGTTCATTTTCCCTTCTCTATCACTACCAGACATCAGTGGGTGGCTCAGTATAAGAGTAGCAAATGAATACTTTGTGTGGTAATAACCACTAAATCTGAATATTTCTTAAAACCATTTACACAACTTTACCTGTGATTTAGTCATCTCCTTGGAGTGCAATTTTAAACTGTTGGCTCTCTTGGTTTGGAAACCTGTATGTGGTTTATGACCCAGTTAGTTTAACTTGATTCTTTCCCTGTGTACCCAACTAGCAATTACAATTTTCAAAGCCCAAAGGGAGAAGATGTGTGTTCTTTGTAGAGAATCAAAGTCATTAAATACAAAAACACAAAGACAAAAACAACATGAAAATAAAACCAACTTATCATTAGTCATTTCAGAAAACCTACTGTAACACTGTTGGTTACATTATTCTAAGTTTTTTCTTTTTGTTTTATATAGCAAGTTCATCTATGTTTACAAATTCTATATTCGACAGTGTCAGTTGACAGTGAAATGCTTAATTTTGTCCTTAATACAACTTCCTTTCCCTTTCCCTTTCCCTTCTCTTATCTAAGTGATCTTTTTATTTCCTCCCTCCAGGAAACTGAGACTTTATCATGCTTCTCCTGCTCCAAGCCCTATTTTCAGGTTAATTATAAAATTCCTACATATAAAGTATTCCAGCTAGAGACTGTTACACCTTCTTGTAGTAGTAGAATCCAATACCTTTCAAACTTAAGCCAAACAAATTATTTTAATGAGTATAAACTCAGGCATCACTAAGGGCCATGGAAACCATCTGGTATAGAGTGAACTTTTAGCATTATTAATCTCATACTTAATCTATACACTTAGCTGGACCCAGCTGTGGTCCATATTTAACACACTGTGTTATTTAGGGGAAAACTTGCATATTACCATTCTGACTGAGCTCTCTATTTTTCAGTCCCAGGCTTTGCCCCTTCTCCCAAAATAAAAATGTGCAACTGGGCAGCCTCTGTCTCAGGGTACCTGGAGCAGACTCTAGAAAATGAACACTAAGAGAAATGGGGTAACAGGTATATTGGTTTGCTGTGGCTGCCATAAAAATGTAGCACAGACTAGATGACTTAACAGAAATTATTCCCAGTGAATTTAAGTTCTTACTTCGTCGTGAAAGAATTCGGAGACAAAGTGATAGGTAAGAAATGGATTTATTAAGAGAGAGATATACTCCACAGACAGACTGAGGGCCAGCTTAGAAGGCGAGAGACCATGAAATATGGTGTGGTTAGTTTCTATGGGCTGGGTAATTTCACAGGCTAATGAGTGGGAGGATGATTCCAACTATTTTGGGGAAGGGGTGGGGATTTCCAGGAATTAGGCCACCACCCACTTTTTGGCCCTTTATGGCACTGGTGGGTGTGTCACTTAGCATGCTAATGTATTACAATGGGCATATAATGAGTCTCAAGGCCTACCGGAAGTCGAATCTTCTGCCGTCTTGGACCTAGTTGGTTCTAAACAGTCTTTGTCATGTCCTATGGCTATATCATTCTTTTAAAGGTTGTGACCTGCCCTCTCGCCTCCTGTTTCAAAATTGTCTCATAATTCTGGAGGCTGGAGGTCCAAGATCAAACTGTTGGCAGGGATGATTTCTTCTGAAAGCTGTGAGGAAGTGTCTGTTCCATGCCTCTCCTTGTTTCTGATGGTTTGCCAGGTGTTCCTTGGTTTGTAGATGCATGTGTGTGTCTGTCTCCAAATTTCTTCTTTTCACAAAGACAGCAGTCATTTTGTTAGGGCCTACCCGATGACCTCATTTTAAATTGATTACCTCTATAAAAACCCTGTTTCCAAACACGGTCACATTCTGAGGTACTAGAGGGTAGGACTTCAAGATGCAACTTTTGGAGGGACATATTTCAAACCATAACACAAAGCAAAGTAATTGGGGTCATCTGCTCCTAAGGATTAGCTGGGTGAAAATTCAGTTATGACAGCAAAAGGAAACCGAGAATCCCTGGTTTTATTAGGAAAACTACATATACCTGACTTCCACTAGCACCTTGGTCAAAAAGATTCATTATTAACACTCATCAAAAATGCACTATATGGTAGGTATTCTTCCAAGTGCTTTTCATCATCTGTTCCACATAGTCACATTAGGAGCTTATTGTGAAGTGGAGGAAACAGACACAGAGAAGTTAAGTAATTTGCTCAGGGTCACAGAGTAGGAGGCAGGGCCAAAGTTCAAACCCAGAGAATCTGATCCTAGAGGCTCCATTCTTAGCCACAATGGGAGACTGTTGTGTACTGACTTGCATCCACAGGGAGGAGACTCATTGTTGACTGAGCAATGAATGACTAGTTTCAAAAGTTTCCTGCTAGAGTTCACGGTCCATTATTTTGATAGGAATTGTTTCCTACTGTTTAACAAGGACTATATATTGAACACTAATGAAATCTTCTTTTCAGTTCAATGTATATGGCATAGATTTTGTTCGATTTATTTTGGACCCTCAATTATGTCAATGAATTACATTGAAAGAAAAATGTGAATAACCTGAAGAGTCCGACAAAAAACACTACGTAAAAAAGTCATAAAAAAAGGATCCTGTTGTTTTGAATTAAAAAATGCATTAAAGTTGAGAGGGTGAAAACAAAGATATTTAGTCTCTTTAGAGAATATAGGTAATTGTGAAATTAGTGAAAGGGGAATTTAACCCTTTTCCTTTGCAGTGAGGGCAGCAAACTCAAGGCAAGGGTACAATACCAAGAAGGATATTTGCTGGTTATGAGAAGAATTATTCTCCTTGCTACACTGGCACTATTTTCCTCCCTAATATCTATAATTTCCATGGAATCAGTCATGTAGAGATCAGTTAAGGGGGCCACAGCACACACGGTAAAGAGAGATTTGAAACTATTTCTTCAGAGGCAGGGAAGCTCAAGACAGAATAACAGATGAGTTTCTAATGAAAGGGAGTTGGGAATTACCTAATTAGTGCTTTTCCACAGAGGTGGCAAATGTGACACTAGAGCCCTTTGGGAGTTGAAGATTGCAAAGAAGGGAAAACATGCAGCTTTGGGTAGCAAGCCTAGTAAGAAACATGAAAAGGAAAATAGCCCAAGTAGCAAAATAATTACGTAAATCCATAGAGTATTAATAACTATTCCTTTATCTTGTCCCAAGTGGTTCATTCTTTTCTCTGTCTTTTAAACAACATTCATTAGAAACATTTATGTTAATTCCTGAGTGGTAGTGGTGGTGTTCTATTTTACACTTACTCAGGTCTAATAGCTTGCATTAGAACCTGGGCTCATGGCATCACAGTGGTGAGAAAAGGTCAGAAGCACAGTCTGGAAAAGGAAAAAAAAAAAATTAATGGATAAAGTATGGGGATCAGGGGAGGAAGACAGCTCAGTGTTAGGTAGATAAGCTGGTAACAAACTACACAAAGGAAGGTTCAGGTTAGGCAGAAGGTCACAGATCATGCAAGTGCATAAGAACCATGTGTTGGAAAATCCTGCAAGTAGAGCAAACGTCTTTGTCAAGTATTCAGGCAAAGAGAAACCTGAAGATCTGTCAGCAATAAAGGAGCAAGGAAAGCAGCAGGAGAAAACAAGCACTCACCATTAACAAGAAAAGCCTTGATAAGTGAGGCAAAGGCCTACTCTAGCCCAGTACTTGGATTTATTTCCTGTGGATCAGGAGCTAATCTACAAGAATAGCTGGCCTAAGGCTTGTAGGTAGAGAATTAAAAACGTTACATTAGTAAAACACTCGAGACAAAATATCTGTTTGCAAACTTTAAAAAAAATAAATAGAACACATTCTTTCTCATATATTAGGCTCTTAAACTTTATCCAAAGGTTTGACTGAGTAGTTTCAAAAGGCAATGTGTAATTAGACATTTGTTTTATAGGAAATATATTCTCAACCAAAAAATTGAAATGTAAGATAAATAAGACTCCATTAATTTCATTTTGGCTGTTTCCCCTAGTGGACCCTGGAAGCAGCATGTTATCTGTTGGGTAGCTCTTTTCAGCCTAAACCATCCCGTGGTACTCAGTTCAGGGTTCACTGGAGCTATGTTCATTTTTCTATACACTATATTCAGTCACCAGGATGTTGTGTCACTAAAGTGAGAAACTAATAATTGCAACCTGCTGTATAAGGAGTATAGAAACCTGAGGGCAATTTTGTAAAGCCAAAGTGTCTATGGATTCTGATTCTAATAATAGAAAATTGTAAGGCCTTCAGAGAGTGGGAATCTGGAGTTGAGAATTTTTTTCACAATCTGGTATCAACATAACTCTCCAATCTGATCATTGGTTATTCATTTAATTAATTCAACAATAACCAGTGCTCTTACAGAAACAAAACTGACATCTTGCCCTGTTGCTATTAAGGGTGAGCATACACATCATACCCCACAGTTAGGAAGATATTGCACTTTGTTCCCTGAAACGAACAAAAACTACAACAACAAAAAATCAGTCATTGTGTCTTACTCTCACTCCAAAAGAAATGACACCTTGGCATTTCCATGGGTTGCTAACAAAACACATGTATCCCTGACTTTTCAGGGAAAATATTAATAATGTTAATATCTAAAGAGAGATAATGATCTTCATGTGTATAATAATCATGTGAGAAAATTCCTGTGTCCACCCATGAACTGGCAAGCTATAGACTGCAATATTGATGATATTGTGTTTCTTGTCCTTTAAACAGCTAGTGTATTTAAAAAAGTATTTGGTAAGTCAGTTTCTTATTGTAAATTTTTTATGAATGCTTTGTTTTTTCTGATACTGTGACTTTCTTGAATATTATTCCTTCTCCTGGATTCTCTGCCAATGATCCATACTTTCTTACCTCTGTGTCGGTTTATACTGTTAACTTTTCCTGGAGTTTTCTTCCTCTGCTTTTCAGTTAAGCAAACTTCTATCCTTTCTTCATGGCCCAGATTAAATCTTGCCACTTTGCCTCCTTCTAATATGTTCCAGTACTATTTTGTTAAACCTACATTATCTTATGACTACTCAGTTATTAATTTTTATTAATGTTTCTTTTTGATTTGACATTTGCATATATTATGAAATGATCACCATGATAAGTCTAGAAACTATCTGTCCCCATACAAAGTTATTACAGTATTATTGACCATAGTCTTTATGATGCATATTTTATCCCATGGCTTATTTATTTTATAACTGGAGGTTTGTACCTCTTAATCCCTTTCACTTATTCCCCCCCCCCCCCGACCACCACCCCAGCAACCACTAGTTTGTTCTCTGGATCTATGAATCTGTTTTCATCTTGCTTCTTTTTTGTTTTTTAGATTCCACATATAAGTGATGTCATATGGTGTTTGTCTTTCTCTGTCTGATTTATGTCACTTAGCATAATACCGTCTAGAAACACCCATGTTTCACAAACGACAAGATTTCTTTTTTTATGGCTAAGTGATATCCCATTGTATGTATATACCACATTTCTTCATCCATTCATCTGTCAGTGGGTGCTTAGTTTGCTTCCATATCTTGACTATTGTAAATAATGCTACAGTGAACATTGGAGTGCATATACCTTTTCAAATCAGTGCTTTTGTTTTCTTTGATCTAATACTCAGAAGTGAAATTGCTCAACCATATGATAATTTTATTTTTAATTTTGGGGTAACCTCCATACAGTTTTTCATAGTGGCTACAATAATTTACAATTCTACCAATAGTGCAAGAGTGTTTCCTTTTCCTCATCAATACTTGTTACCTGTCTTTTTGATGATAGCCATTTTGACAGGTGTGAGGTGATAATGTGTTTTTTTTTTAATTAGGCTTACATTATATATGGCAACATTACGTTTTTAAAAAAATATTTATTTATTTATGGCTGCATTGGGTCTTTGTTGCTGTGCACAACGCAGGCTCTAGGCACGCAGGCTTCAGTAGTTGCAGCACATGGGCTCATTAGGTGTGGCTCGCAGGCTCAGCATTTGAGGTGCACAGGCTTAGTTGCTCCACAGCATGTGGGATCTTCCTGGATCAGAGCTCGAACCCATGTACCCTGCATTTGCAGGCAGATTCCTAACTACTGCGCCACCAGGGAAGTCCCTCAATGTGGTTTTCATTTGCTTTTCCCTGATGATTAGTAACGTTGAACATCTTTTCATGAGTCTGTTGGCCATCTGTATGTCTTCTTCTTTGGAAAAATGTCTATTCAGATCCTCCACCCATTTTTTAATTAGGTTGTTTGTTTTTTTGATGTTGAGATATATGAGTTCTTTGTATGTTTTGGATATTAACCCCTTATCAGATATATTGTTTGCAAATACATTTTCCATTCAGTAGAATGTACTTTCATTTTGTTAATAGTGACTTTTGCTGTGCAAAAACTTTTAACTTTGATGTAGTCTCATTGGTTTATTTTTGCTTTTGTTTCCCTTGCCTGAAAAGACATACCCAAAAACATATTGCTAAGACCAATGTCAAAGAATGTACTGCTTATGTTTTCTTCCAGCTTCATTCTTTTGCATGTAGAAAATATTTAGTTTTTCCCAACACCATTTATTAAACAGACTGTCTTTTCCCCATTGAATATTCTTGCCTCCTTTGTCATAGATTAACTGACCGTATATGTGTGGGATTATTTCTGGGCCTCTCTATTCTGTTCTGTTGATCTATGTATCTGTCTTTATGCTAGAACTAGACTGTTTTGATTACTGAGCTTTGTAGGATAGTCTGAGATCAGGGAATATGACACTTCTAGCTTTGTTTTTCCTTCTCAAGATGGCTTTGGCTGTTCAGGGTCTTTTGTGTGTCCATACAAATTTTTGAGTTCTTTGTTCTAGTTCTGTGAAAAATGCCATGGGTATTTTGATAGGGATTGCATTGAATCTGTAGATTGCATTGGCCTTGTAGTATGGCCTTTTAAACTATATTCTTCCAGTACATAAGCATGGCATATATTTCCATTTGTTTGTGTCTTCTTCAGTTTTTTTCATCAGTGTCTTGTAGTTTTCAGAGTATAAGTCTTTTACATACTGGGTTAAATTTATTTCTAGGTATTTTATTCTTTCTTATGCAATTTGTGAATGGGATTATTTTCTTAGTTTCTTCTCTGATAGTTCATTTTTTGCATATACAAACACAACAAATTTCTGTATATTAATTTTGTATCCTGCAACTTTACTGAATTTATTTATTAGTTCTAATAAATTTTTGTTGGTTTAGGATTTTCTATATATAGTATCATGTCATCTGCAAACAGTGAATATTAACTTATTTCCTTTCCAGTTTGGATTTGTTTTATTTCTTCTTCCTGTCTGATTGCTGTGGCTAGGACTTCTAATACTGTGTTGAATAGAAATGGTGAGAGTGGGCATCCTTGTCTTGTTCCTTATCTTAGAGGAAATGCTTTCACCTTGTCACAATTGGGTATAACATTGGAGTAGGTTTGGCATATATAACTTTTATTACATTGAAGTATATTCCCTCCATGCCCATTTTTTGAGAATTTTTATTGTAAATGGATGTTGAAGTTTTCACAAGTTTTCTGGCATCTATTGAGGTGATCATAAGTTTTTTACACTTCACTTTTTAATGTGGTATACCACCTTGATTGATTTGTGAATACTGAACCTTCTGTGCATCCCTGGGCTAACTCCCACTTGATCGTGGTGGATGATCATTTTACTGTGTTGTTAAATTTTGTTTGCTAATATATTTTTTAACATCTTTATTGGAGTATAATTGCTTTACAATGGTGTGTTAGTTTCTGCTGTATAACAAAGTGAATCAGCTATATATACACATATCCCTATAACTCCTCTCTCTTGCGTCTCCCTCCCACGCTCCCTATCCCACTCCTCTAGGTGGTCACAAAGCACTGAGCTGATCTCCCTGTGCTATTTGGCTGCTTCCCACTAGCTATCTATTTTACATTTTGGTAGTGTATATATGTCCATGCCACTCTCTCACTTCGTCCCAGCTTACCCTTCCCACTCCCTGTGTCCTCAAGTCCATTCTCTACATCTGTGTCTTTATTCCTGTCCTGCCCCTAGGTTCTTCAGAACCATTTTTTCTTTTTAGAGTCCATATATATGTGTTATGTTTGCTAATATTTTGTTGAGGATTTTTGCATCTATCTTCATCAGTGATATTGGCATGTAATTTTCCTTTATTCTTGTGTTTTTGTCTGGCTTTGGTATCAGGATAATACTGATTTCATAGAATGAGTTTGAAAATGTTCCTTCCTCTTCAATTTTTTGGAATAGTTTGAGAAGGATAGTTGTTAACTCTTCTTTAAATGTTTGATAGAATTTTCTTTTGATGCCCTCTGATCCTTAACTTTGTTTGTTGGAGGTTTTGATTACTGATTAATTTCATTACTGGTAATCAACCTGTTCATATTTTGTATTGCTTCTAATTCAATCTTGGGAGATTGTATGTTTCTAGGAGTTTAATCATTGCTTCTATGTCGTCCACTTTTTTGGCATACAGTTTTTCGTAATTTCTTATGATCCCATGTATTTCTGTGGTGATAGTTGTAACTTCTCTCTCATTTCTGATTTTATTTATTTAAGCCCTCTTTTCTTCTTGATGAGTCTGGCTATAGGTTTATAAATTTTGTTTATATTTTCAAAATACCAATTCTTATTTCTTTGATCTTTCCCATTATTTTTTAGTTTCTATTTCATTTACTTTCACTTTGACCTCTATTTCTTTCCTTTTACTAACTTTGGGTTTTGTTTTTTCTTCTTTTGCTAGTTCCTTCAGGTGTAAGTTTAGATTATTTATTTGGGATTTTTCTTGTTTGCTGAAGTAGGCTTAATAACTATAAACTTCTCCCTTAGAATTGCTTTTGCTGTAGATTTTGGGTCATTGTGTTTCCATTTTCATTTGTTTCAAAGTAATTTTTAATTTGTTCTTTGATTTATTAAGTGACTCTTTTGTTGTTTAGTAGCATTATTTAGACTCAGTGTGTTTGTGTTTTTTGTAGTTTTTTCTTGTAGTTGATTTTTAGTCTCACACTATTGTGGTTGGAAAAGATCTTGATATGATTTCAATATTCTTAAATTTACCAAGACTTGTTTTGTGGCCTAGAATGGATTTATTCTGAAGAATATTCCATGGGCACTTGCAATCAATGTGTATTCTGCTGTTTGCAAATGGAATGCTCTGTATATATCTATTAAAACAATCTGATCCAATGTATCATATAAGGCCAGTGTTTGCTTATTGAGCTTCTGTCTGGATTATCTGTCCATTGATCTAAGTTGAGTTTTAAAGTCCCCTACTATTATCATATCATTGGCAATTTCTCTCTTTATGTATGTTAATATCTGCTTTATATATTTAGGTGCTCCTATGTTGGGTTCATATATATTTATATTCTTGTTTTATTGATCCCTTTATTATTGTATAATGTCCTCCTTTGTCTCTTGTTACAGTCTTTGTTTTAAGGTCTATTTTGTCTGATATAAGTATTGCTACCCCAGCTTTCTTTACATTTCCATTTGCATGGAATACCATTTTCCATCCCTCACTTTCAGTCTGTGTGTGTCTTTAGATCTGAAGTGAGTCTCTTGTAGACATATGTTGATGGTCTCCTAAGTTCAAATGCATTCTAATAACCCCCCCACCAAAGTTTAATGTTTTGATGTCATATTTTTACATCTTTCTTTGGTATCCTCTAGCTATTTATTGTAAATTAAATGATTTTACTACTTCTGTTTTTTAACATTCCAAATATCTTTATACATGGTTGATCTACTAAATTTATTGTGTGTTTGCCTTTACCAGTAAGATTTTTCATTTTGTAATCTTCATATCCTACTTGTGGTCTTGTCTTTTCTGCTTAGAGAAGTCCCTTTAACAGTTCTTGAAAAATCAGTTTAGTGGTGCTGAACTCTTAGCTTTTGCTTGTCTGTAAAACTCTTCCTGTATCTCTTTTTCAAATCCGAATGATAACCTTGCCAGGTAGAGTATTATTGGTTGTCATTTTTTAATTTTCATCACTTTGAATATATTGTGACATTACTTTTAGTCTGCAAAGTTTCTGCTGAAAAGTAAGGTGACAGTCTTATGGGAGTTCCCTGTACATAACTAGTTACTTTACTCTTCCTGCTTTTGAATTTCTCTCTTTAACTTTAACTTTTGACATTTTAATTACAGTGTGTCTTGGTGTGCATCTCTTTGGGTTCTTCTTATTTGGGACTGTCTGTGCTTCTTGGACCTGAATGTCTACTTCCTTATCCAGATTAGGAAAGTTTTCAGCTATTATTTCTTCAAATAAGTTCTCTGGCTATTTCTTTCTCTCTATTCTCCTTCTAGGACCCCTATAATGTGACTGTTATCTTGATGTTGTCCATGAGGAGTCTTAAGCCATCCTCATTTTTTTAAATTCTGTTTTATTTTTTTTTATTCAGCTTGGGTGATTTCCACTACTTTGTCTATCAAATTACTGATCCAGTCTTCTATATCATCTAAACTTATTTTGATTTCTTCTAGTGTATTTGTTATCTCATTGATTGTATTCTTCACCTCTGTTTTGTACTTCTTTAAATTTCCTAACTCTGTTGAAATTCTCACTGTGTTCATCCATTCTTCTCCCAAGTTCAATGAGCATCCTAATTATGATTACCTTGAACTCATTTTCAGGTAGATTGCTTATCTCTACTTTGCTTAGTATTTTTTCTTAGGTTTTGTCTTGTTCCTTCATTTGGAATGTACTCCTCTGACTCTTCATTTTGCCTAGCCTAACTCCTGTTTTTATTTCTATGCATTATGTAGATTGGTTACATTTTCTGATATTGGAGAAGTGACCTTATGTAGAAGATATCTTATGGGGCCCAGCTGTACATTCCCTTCTGGTCACCAGAGCTATATGCTCTAGGAGTGCCCCTTATGTGGGCTCTGTGCCCCCTTCTGTTGTGGCAGGACTGACCACTGTGAGGGCACTGGGAGGTGAGGCTGGCCCCGGTGGAGTTGGCTGCAAGGTCCTGTCTATTTTAGTGACTCTCACCTGCTGAAGGGCAAGATAGTCTTCCTGCATGGTTGACTGTGTATTCCAGGGGGGATTGGGGCTCCTGCCAGTCCACTGGTATGTGGGGCTGGGTCCCCTCATGGCTGGCTGTGCAGCCTGGGGGACGTGAGGCTGCTGCCAGCTCATTGGTGGGTGGGTAGGTCCTGGGTGCTAATAGGTTTGTGGGAGGATTCCCAAATGGCAATTTCCAGCACTGGTATCATAATGGTAGAATGAGCTCCCCAAAATGGCTACTGCCAGTGTCTTTGTCTCCAGGGGGATTCCCAGTTGCTTCCTTCCTTTCTGGGAGGCTCTGCAAGATCAGCAAGACTCCTTTCAAACTACTTCCACTATGCTGGGACTCGGAGTGTGTGAAATTTTGCATGTATCCTATATGAGCAAGTCTCTGTTTCCTGTAGCTTGCCAGCTCTCACAAATGTAATTCTCACTGGTTTTCAAAGCCAGATGTTTTGGGGGCTTGCTTTTCTGGTGCAAGTCACCTGGGCTGGGGTGGGGAGCCCAATATGGAGCTCATACCTCTCACTCTTTGAGGAGGACCTTCGTAATATTACTCATATTTGTAGGTTGCTGACCTGAGGATGTGGGTTCTGAGTATTCCCTGTTTCCACCCCTACTACTCATCTCGTTGTGGTTACTTCTTTATATTGTTAGTTGTTTAGAATATTTTCTGCTAGTCTTCAGATTGTTCTCATAGATAGTTTCTCTGTAAGTTGTAATTTTGGTTTGCCCATGAGAGAAGGTGAATTCAGTGTCTTCCTATTCCACTATTTTGGCCACCATCCTTGTTTATTAATTTTTAAATCTGTATTTCCTGAGATTGTTCCTGAAACATAGGAGTTATTAATAAATGTTAATAAATGCTAATCAGTGGCCATATGAGCGAGCCTTTCGAACACTCCATCATATTAAATATTTTGATAATGACCTATTCTGCCCATATATTAGTCTGTTCTGTATCAAATCTATGTAATTGACAAAGATTATCTTTAAGGTATAATATAATAGTGCTAAAATAAATATTTTTATTATATCAATATTTCCTTTGCTTAGCCTAAAAATGTCAACTTTTAAAAATATTATATCCTAAATATTTTATCTTCTCTTACTTAATGAGACAGATTCCTGCTTTTGGCTATAAGATTCAATAATAAGATTAGTACAATTAAATTGGATATAATCACTTTTTGCTTCATTGTACTTGGGTGTGCGAGAGAGAGATTAGACCATTGTACAGAACACCAAGGACCTGGAGAATAAGTTTATTTTTAATGAGAGACAAATTTGGAATGCGTGCTTAATATTTATATAAAATATAAACATCCATTCGTTTAAAATAAACACTTAACTAACACACATTCCATGATTTCCTTGGTGGGAAACACTGTGTTTCTATTTTTACAGATAAAGAAATAATGCTGCGCAGCTCAGAATAAGAATTCAGCAGTTGGGTAATACTTTATATTGGCTCAAGGAAGTGTTAAGTGGTTAAGCATGTGCTAGTGGCAGATTGTTTGCTTCCAAATTCCAACTTTATTTCTTACAAGTTTCATGACCTTAGTCAGTGATTGAAATTTGTTGTGCTTTATTTTCACCATAATATTTTAGAAAGAACTAGGAGAAGTATTGGACACAAAGAAAGCCCTGAATGTTAGCTATTATTATTTCGATCACAGAATGTTTATAACAGAATATTCCCAGAGAAGTTCTCTGATTTACTGGTTATGGTGTTATTTGTACATTCTTCACATTTTGAATCAAAGTCAACTCACAAATCTTTAGAACTGGTGCAATTTTAGGAAAGATACTCCTATCTGAGTATTTGATTTTAGTACAATGATTTCCCAAAGCTCCCCTTTAGCCACTGATTATTGTAATACTCATAACCAACATTCCAGTTTTGCTTTATATAGATACTTTTGTTATAATTTTAATTAAGAATTTTCTATAACATTAATAGAAAATTGAATTATTTAGTGTCTGGATTTCACTGAGCAACTATTTAGTCCAGGCAACATTACAGATTGCATCTGTAATTCTGTGCAGAAAAGTTTAGATTCAGTCTCCAGATCAATTGATGATATGTGCTTAATTTTAATCTTGCTTTAAATACTGATCTAAAATCAGTTCACAAGAAGCTAATAAGTATGACATTTACAATTTTCAAATAAAACATATTGAAACACATTAACTTCACTTATATCTATCACAAAATAGCACACAGTCATCTAGAAAGTCATCAATGTCAATGCTTCATGTTATCCAATTTATCTTAGTTATTTTTTTTCTTTATAAGGAGTTGAAAAAAAACAAATCAAGAAAAAAAAGCACAAACAAAGCTTGGCACTAGTGAAACTGGTAGGAATTTAGAACAGTAAAATGCAAGGTCATTCATTATATGGACAGACTTGCCATAAAAAACAACAATGGGCAGCTTCTGCTTCTACTGAGTCTATACCCGTCTATCTACCAACACAACTTTGGTCATATGACTTACTATTATAATTGTTAATTGTCTGTGGCACTTTTTGTTGCCATGATATTTCAACTACAGAAACAACTGACCACCAAAGCATGTGTAGACATACTGGCATGCGTATGTGCACGCACACACGTGTGCATGTGCGCGCACACACACACACACACACACACACACTCCATAGGCAATTTCCATGGCTTCAGTTATTCTTCACATGTGATAATGGCCAAGTTGTTGAACTTTTCATGTTTTCTGATGGACTATGATGTCTGTTTACAAGGAAAGGCACTATTTCTAGTTTAATTCAGTTTAATGAAGTACTAATATTAATGTTTCTTGGGATATGACATCTTGGGATTCCAACTAATCTGACAAGTTTGATTTACGAAATTTAGTTTGAGGATATGGTCATCCCAGTCATGCCAAAAAGGATTGCCTATAACAGTATAAATGTTTTCAAATTTGGGGTTACTTTAAGTCTAAGAGTGATTTGGAGACTATCAGGAAATTTGTCTCTACACTAAGACCCAGAAAAACAAAAGGACTTTAAAAAATACTTAACATTGTGCACCACAAAGAATAGCCCTGGATCGCCACAACTAGAGAAAGCCCACATGCAGCAACGAAGACCCAACGCAGCCAAAAATAAATATATATATGTATATATATATATAAATACTTAAGAACTTGGCCAGAAATGCAAAGCATCAAAGAATAATCAATCTTAAGTGAAAATGAGGTAGAAGCTAAATCCAAATTAGTGCTTTGGCATATAGAATGGAATGGAACATTTATTGGAATATAAAATGGTCTAGGCAGGCAATGTATTAAACTGTGGGAAAATAATGGTGACTATACAGTATCTATTAAGGAAGCAAAATTACACTAGAAAAGTAAATTCTTTAACTCCAATTTCCATATAATCTAAGAAAGTATTTAGTCTGAGATAGGTGTACATTTCAGAATTCACTGAATCCTGCCTTTTAATTTATTTTTAGAAAAGAAAATCCTATTTTTTTCTGAGAGTTTTTCTTGTTTTATTTATTCCCAAATGAGCCTACCCTTGAAGTTATATCTACAAGTAAGGTTGACTTAATGCAAAACTAAAATGTAGTCTAAAATTTGGTTTTGAAAATGCCAAATGTATGCTTCAAGCTGAAGTATAACCCCACCCCATTCCAGATCCCCAATCTAGTCACGATTTTTCTAGAAAAAATATAATTTGAATAAAATACTTATATTTTATTCAGTATCATGATACTGACATTTTAATAGTTATCTATTAAGATTATAAAAATCTAGAATAGAAAATGTAGAAAAGGCAAGGAAACAAACAACATAGGTGTAGGATATATACAGAAAATTATGTTCTCCAAATATAGCAAACTGTAATGCAGCATGATTGTTAGCAACTGGTAGAATATTAAAAAGGAAGGTAATACAGGAATTAAGATATTAGAACCATGGAGAAAGAAGTGAGGTCAACTGTAGTATTATTTTTCAGAAGTCTTGCTTTGTGGAATTAGCATCATGCATATATTTCCTGTTTACATCAAAACAAATGCATATTTAAAAATTTTTACAATGTAGCAAAAAAATTAAATCACCTAAAATTCCACATCTTGATGATTATCAGCAACATTTTACTTATACTCTCATATATCTCACTATGTTTATATACCTGCAAATGTATATACACATGTATACTCTCTGTTATACACAAATGAGCACACACACCCCTCTATAATGGAACCAAGAATACATGTTGTTTCTTACTGTGGGCATCTTTTATCAATCCTTTCCTATTCTCCCACATTTTCTATTCTCAATCCTTGACCTCCAACAGGTAACCTACACTGTGAATTTGTTGTGGATCTCTTTACATTGTTTTCAATGATAATGTGATTGTATATAAATTATTCATTTTTGGATTTTTATTATTTGTTTTATAAACATAGGATCAGTATAATATATATCCTTCTCTGTTATCCTGCTTTATCATGTTTTCTTGGTGGGGGAGGACTTGAAAATGAGTTTTAGAAATCACTCCTTTTCAACTGGCATAAATGTCTTTTTTTGGCTGCATGATAATCTATTGTATAAATTTATTAATATTTATTCAAGTGATCATTATAGGAAAACATTTTTATTTAATCTCTCCTTTCTTCACATGTGAATGTTTCTATAAGATATTTACCCAGTAGGAATATTGTCCCATTTAATTTCAGTTTTAATAGGTATTACTAGATTGACTTTCAAAAAATTATTTCAAAAAAGCATATTTTTACCAGCAATGTAACAAGAATATCACTTTCCCTGAATATCATCTAACAGTGGCTGCTGTTTTCTTTCTTTTTTTTTTTGTAAGAAATGATACCACATCTTTAACTTGTGTGAAATTAAGCATCTTTTATTATGCTTTGGGCTGTTGGATTTCTGTTTCTTTAAATTGCCTACTATAGGATTTTTCACTTTTTCTAATATGTTCTTTGTCTTTTAATCTTTGAAAGAGATATTTGAATATTACAAATATAATTTTGCTCTGTTATTTGTGCTGAAAATATTTTTTCTTTCCTTTGCTTATTTTTTCACTATTCTTTAAGAATGTGTTATCTTTGCCCCTATAGTTTTGGGTTTCCTTATTTGCATTAATACTCTCCAGACACCTAAGATATATTATTTTATTGTTCTTCTAAAGTATATTCTTGTATCCATTTTACTGTATACATGTGTATACTTTGCTATAGGTATCCACAGTATATTATTTATACATTCTTCTAAAATGTATAGTGTATAAATGTATTATTGTATTATTTTGTTTATTTAAACATATATAATTTAAGGTTCAACTTTATAAGGTTTAGCAAAATATGACCATTATTGTCATAGATTAACTTTCTGTACATAATAAGATATATTGCTAGATTCTATTTTAATCTATGCATCTACTTCTCTATTCCTGAATGAATATCATCTACACAACACAAACACACATACACACACACACACTCTTTCCTGGTACAGTGTATGATTAAGGAAGCTGGAATAGGTTTCAAATCATGGCTAGGTAAATTACTACATAAGTGACATTTGATAAATCGTGTAACCAATTGTGCTTCAAATTCCTTATGATTTATAGTATTCACACATAGCTTTAAACATGCATTGATTATAATGACATAACAATACATAGGCCTATATGGAGATCACATGAGCTAACTTACTTACTTTGTATATTTATATACTGTATACATTTTATACATTATATACATTGCCAGAGTTTTTGTTCATCTGCAGTTTTTCATCCTTCATTTTTACATTTGCCTACCTCATAAGTTTCTCTTCTGACTCCTTTTGTCTCTCTAGGTAGTGTAGTGGATGCTATACTGTTTCACCCTGATGTCCCTGCTGGGATAGAAGCTCTCATTTCCCCAGCTACTGGAAGTGTTGGCAGTTGATGTTTTTCTGCTATGTTGGCAGTTGATGTCTTTCAGCTAAGTCCCTCACTGGTACTTTTTCTCACCTGAAGAGAGTTTCCTCACTCAAGACCATGCTTCCTCCAAGAGCAGAGCATTAAGAAGGGCATGCAGAAGTAAAATCTGACCTGTGATGTTGTCTTAAAGAGGGAGGTTCCTGTCTACCTAACAATGGGCTCTGGAACTTGGATATCCCCTTAGTGTTGTGCTAAATTGGCATAAGGGAATCAGACCTTTATACCCATTTGTTATTATTCATTAGCTATGGACTGCTCCTGGAAAGAAAAGTGACATTAGGCAAGGCAGACATCTTTAGTTAGGGCAATATCTGAAGAGGACTGACAGCTGAGAGCAATATTCTGGAAGAACTTCCAACACCTGAGGCAATGTCATTATTTCTGAAGGAGAATCTGACTGACATCACCCCAGTCCACATTTTGTGTGGTTCAGACCCACTGCTTTAGATAGGTTATGCAAGCAGCAACTTCAGGCTTCTAGTGAGCATCATTTCCAGGGAGAAACTTTAAAGAGTAACCTTAGTGGGTCCAACAACAGCCCTTACCACTAAAGCTGGTCTCAGGGAAGCAAATAAAACTCTCTCTCCCCTTCTAGCCTTTCTAAGTTTCCTTCACCCTTAGCTAGTACTCTGCTCATCTCAGTGTTACCCAGAAGCATAACCCAGATTCTCTTTCCTGAAATTCTGAACCATACCAGACTCTAATCAGGTCGAGGTTGCTGCCATTGTCCATATACAGTGAAAACTGGAAAGAAGGAGTACCAGTATGTTCCTACAGATCAACAGGGTGCAAAACAGATTCTTCCCTACCCTCATAAGTAATAATAGTCTTACCTCCTACTTAGGGGCAGTTATCCCTGCCAAGATGGTTCTTTCCCTTCTTGCCTGCTGGTCTTTTGGCATGAGGAGTCTAAAGTACTCGGGTAGCTTACAGTTTAATAGGACACATCATAGTTCTCCTAGTGGAAGTGTTTTTGCTATAGCAGCCAGTCTCTAAATCTTCAGAGCCTCGAGTTGCATGAACAGAAACATTAAATCTCCAAGTAGGTCACTGGTTGTGTTGGTAAGCAGAGCTACTCTTGATTTCACTATTTGATTCCTGCTTTCTACCTACTGGGGACACACCAATATATAAAAGTCTTTAAATTGTATACTCCGTCTTGTTAACTCCCTTCAACCGTCTATTCTGTAACTTTATAAGGCCACTTATGGCACCATACGTGATGTGTAAGTGGGTTTCATGTCTTATTCAATGTTATGTAGGTCCCTATGTTAAACATTCTATAGATCTTCTGAGGTGGATGCTTTCTGGTTGGCATTAACAAGTGCTTCAAAATTTTCATACTCTGTACCAGTTCCCCTGTGACCACTCACATATAATTACCTCAGATTTCCTTACCTCTAATCTGGCAATCTTTTTTCTTCCAGTTTTCTGACCAAGCCAATTGTTCCTATCCGTAATTGTGTACATGTTCTAAGCATTTCTCTTTCCATTCAAGGTGGATCACCTCACAAAATGCTTCAAGCTCTGTTCATTAGGAGAATTTTTCTTCATTACCCTTTTTCAAAGTCAGACTGAGTAGGGATACAGGGCTGCTATCATCAGTTTTTGGCTTGTACTCACAGACAGACTCAACCTCTCTGTGAACAAGGCTGAGTTTTCCTCTCCTCTCATTCGGTCATATGTGTTCTCCTGCTCACGTCCACGGCTGTGAGATGAGAGAGAGGTTCTGGTGCAAGGGTGGTAGAGGACATGGGATCTGGGTTGCATGTTTATCGAAACTGCTTGCTCTCTCTGATCCTCCAGTTGACTGAAAAAGAGCTTTAATCCTCAGGAGGAAGAACTTTGTTTATCCATCTATGTTGGCCCAGTAAATTGGGTTGTATTAAAAGCGTACAAAATAAAATAAAGTGAAAACACCATAGATAGCATGGAATAGAAAACAGAGACTAGCTGGATCTCAAAACTGTAACTGAGATATGTATAGGAAGGAAGAAAATACTCAAATTGTTTCCCTCAGGGGCCATGTGGTCAATTGTGCATCTCATTTGAAATCTTGTCCCTGTCATGTGTTTCCTGTTCACTTAAATCAATTTTTTTTCTTTTAAGCTTCCTGTTAAATAACCCTGGATGGTATCTGAGACCAGTAGACTTTTATTTATATTTTCAAAGAAAACCCAGGTCCTTTCAAGTAGTGGAAAGAGCATGAACAAACCTGTTACATTACACTTTGCTCTTCTCAGACCACTAAAGACAGATAAACAGAAGACTGTACATCAATTGTATTATTGTTCTGACCTGAAAGAGAATCAGAAAAGGTAGAAGACTATTACTATGGAATATTCATTTTTGTTCTTTTAAAAATCTTTATAGACTAAATACAACTTTCTTTTCTTATCAAAGAAAAGCAGTGGGATAATGTAACATCACTTTCCAGATTTTAGAAATTGGTAAATTTTACAAGATTTTATTTATTATGAGTATTATAAGAATACTGCATTGAAAAGGCAACAACTTTTTTTTTTTTTTAGAGGTTTAGAACTTGGGAGGGGGGTGTTGGCTGTGAGTGGAGGATAAAAGTATTGCAATTGGGTGAGAAAATTAATATAAATAATTCCTCAATTTCTAATTCAAGATAGGGCATGTTATACTAAACGTGAAAAACGAAGGAATGAAATTTGCAGTAGGTTTCTTGTATTATAAGAATCACTTAGAAGACATTTAATATTCATATTCTTTAAGCTGTGAGCTATTGTTTGATCAATAGAAACAGTTATTTCTAATAGTTAACTTTTTTATATATAAATATTTTGCCTTTCTGAGTAGTTACAGAGGAGTGGGGCTTTTTAAAAAAATTTAATTTAATTAATTTTTTTATACAGCAGGTTCTTATTAGTTATCCATTTTATACATATTAGTGTGGGGCATTTTTAAGTGTGCATGTACCACAGTTTATCTCAGAAGTGCATACTAGTTAAGACAAAGTTACAATAATCCTACCACACAAGGCTATTGGAGAGCTTTGTACTCACCAAGAGACATGAAAAATATTTTTAGAATTATCTCTGTCTTGCAGATGCTCTTAAGCCACAGAGAAAATTACTTTATGGGGAATTTATATCCCATAAAGGATTGTGCAGCTGAGAGACTGGATTGCATGACTGACCACTGATTTAGGCAAAATCCAAGCAAAACCACATCTGTGTGAGATCATCTGCCAGTCCTCAGGGAATAAGTACATTTCACTCAATTCCCTATTCCTGTTGGCTGGGACGTTCCATCTAACGGACATATTTAGGCCCCATGGGGCCTAATCCTAGGGTCCTGGCTTGTGGGAAAGATAAAGACAAATGAATACTTAAGTTTGGGGAGCATTCTTTTTTTTTTTTAATTAATTAATTAATTTATTTATTTTTGGCTGTGTTGGGTCTTCGTTTCTATGCGAGGGCTTTCTCTAGTTGCGGCAAGCGGGGGCCACTCTTCATCACGATGCGCGGGCCTCTCACTATCGCGGCCTCTCTTGTTGCGGAGCACAGGCTCCAGATGTGCAGGCTCAGTAGTTGTGGCTCACGGGTCTAGTTGCTCCGCGGCATGTGGGATCTTCCCAGACCAGGGCTCGAACCCGTGTCCCCTGCATTGGCAGGCAGATTCTCAACCACTGCACCACCAGGGAAGCCCCTGGGGAGCATTCTTGAATTGGATCTCTGGCATGTTGGATTAAATGGCTTAATAATTGACAGAACAAAGCATTTCTTGGAAAAGCAGCCCTTACACTTTTTTCAGAGATTGCTCAAGAAAAGAAAACAGTGTAACTACTTCCATCAGGGTACACAGAGAGGAAACAGAAAATATTTTCTAAAACTCTACTAGATCAATGTTTTCTCAACTGTGGTCTGTAGTTATTATAGAGTACAGAGTTTTCCCACATATTTAAAATATTTGCTTTCATTAAAATAGGTACATATATATTTGAAGAGTTAAAAACATAAAATAAACAACAAAACAAATCTCTGGTGTATTTAGGTTAAGATAATCTTGAGAACACTTTAAATATATGAAATCCAATCGCTAGGAATTACACTGATTTATTTTATAGTGCTGGGAAACAAAAGCCATGAGATAGGAAGGAAGAATAATAAAACGACACCAAGTGGGTTTACTGTAACATAATTTTTAAGTACTTGACAAGTTATAGTGTGTGAACCATCACTTATTCATTAGTTTTCAATAGATATTTTTTATGATTTTATGTAATTATCTGAAAATAATGTTTTACCAACATTAAAGTGAACTCAAGCATAGATAAAAATAAGTTACATAGCATATTCAAGGTCTCTTATCTTTTGGTGTCAGAAACTTGTGGGAGTAAACAGGTATGGAAGGTGAGGGAATAACAGCATGTAGCAAATATGTGATGCAAATTGGACATTTAATCTTTGCCTAATAAATCAATTAAGCAAGGCAGTTTAAGAGAGAAGCTGATGGTTTCCTTCATAAAGGGTGACCACGTTTCTGAATTCATACATTCCCTTTTAAACAGGTTTTGTTTCCATATACTCTTAGTTCCTTTGTCAGCACTGTCTTACTCAAACAAAATATATTTTTATTTTAACTTGTTTTTCCATTTTGTTTCAATTAGCTTCATTAGCTTATTTTTGCTTTATTAGCAGTACAAATTAAATAACATTTTGTCAACATCTCTGCTACTATTAAGCACATTATTATTGCCACATAATTATGTAATATTTCTTCCTTGTCTTCCCAGGAAGATTGATACATGTATCAGTCAAGGTCCCAACAGAAAACAGCACACTAAGAATTAGATGAGAGTTATTAGATGATCCTTTATTTACAAAGGTGCAACCAAATCATTCTGTTGAAGACAAAGTCAGCTCACGACGACATCACAGAAAAGGAACACAATAAACACCCTGAATTCACTCTCTCTTTAGTCTTTCTTCACTCTTTCAATCATCTTCCTGATCTTCCTCTTAGCTTCTTGGGAAAAATTATCCAAAACTTAGAAATATAGCAAGAGAAGGACGGCAGGTCTTTTCAGTATCATATTGGTGTATTATTTAACAAGCCCTCTAAAGAATTATTTATTTCTCTACAAGCATAGAGCAGTGTTTGACCTTACTCTTTGTTATACATTTCAGGCTGAGACTGTGAACCTGAATGTTAGGTTGCAGACTTTTTTTGTCTGGTATAGATCAAATTATTTCTATCTGTTAGAAAATATAACCTATATTGTATTACCCTATAGGACTTTCGTATTGGTTTTCACTTTAATTAATGAGTTGAAAAATATCATGGACATTTCATTCTACTTTGTATGTGTCATTTTTTTTTTGCACTTTTCCAAACCGTAATTTATTTCATAATTACAAGAAAAGATCTTTTTAAAAAAAGAGAGAATTGACATTGGAAACAAAGTGTTCTGTTCTCTTTTTTGCCTCAAACATAGATCGGTGGATTCCTAAAGGCTAATTTAAGGTATAGTCAAAAGAGGAACAGCAACAACAATAGGAACAATCCACACTAATAATAATATAAAATTAGCCAAGAGTTCTTATGAGTTCCAGACAATATAAAGCAAGTAAGATACCTAAATCACCCTAATCTCAATTTCCTTTTATGTAAAAATGGGGTGATAGAACCAAATTGGTGTTAGTGAGAATTAAATGAGTCTCATTTTTAACTGAACCTGGTTAGAAATCAGAGGACACTGAAACCCTGTTCATGTAATCCATACAGATTGGCCTTGGGACAGAGAGTAATGTGGAGAAGGAGGGATCATAAATCTCAAGGAGCAAATAGAAGATATTCTACCCAACTGCAATCTTTAATCTTATATGCTATCTTATTTCTTTCCCAATATGAATAGTCAAATCATGACCACATCTTAAATTATTGTGTGTATACCTGCAGTATGTTTTTTTTTTACCAATGAGGACACTTCTGTGCAAAGAAGTCATGGATACAAGCCACAAAAACCATGCAAAATAGATAAAAATAGGATGTATTGGGGGAAAACCTTATACATTATAGAGTCTCTATAATGGAGATAATAGATATTATATCATAGATATAATAATATAATACATATTTTAGAGATATTTAATGTACTATAATCCTCTAAACTTCTGTTATCTCTCTGCTCATGCTGGAAATGGACAAATGCGTGCAATATGGTCAATATTTCAGAAAAGAGGAACCCTCACCCATGATATTCTAAACTTATAGGTTTAACAGAAAGAGGTGAGTAGGAAACATCTTTTGTGACTATGTAGAGGTTCCTTGATTGGAAAGGTGACCTTATTAGAAGTAGGATCTTCCAGAGTCCCATGGCTGGTATCAGCTTGTTCCGATAAACAACTATGACCTACTGAGCTATATATATATATATATAATTTTTATTTTTTTATACAGCAGGTTCTTATTAGTTATCCATTTTATACATATTAGTGTATATATGTCAATCCCAATCTCCCAATTCAACACACCACCACCACCCCCTGCCACTTCCCCCCTTGGTGTCCATACGTTCTCTACATCTGTGTTTCTATTTCTGCCCTGCAAACCAGTTCATCTGTACTATTTCTCTAGGTTCCACATATATGCGTTAATATACGATATTTGTTTCTCTCTTTTTGACTTACTTCACTCTGTATGACAGTCTCTATATCCATCCATGTCTCTACAAATGACCCAATTTCGTTCCTTTTTATGGCTGAGTAATATTCCATTGTATATATGTACCACATTTTCTTTATACATTCGTCTGTTGATGGGCATTTAGGTTGCTTCCATGACCTGGCTATTGTAAATAGTGCTGCAATGAATATTGGGGTGCATGTGTCTTTTTGAATTATGGTTTTCTCTGGGTATATGCCCAGTAGTGGGATTGCTGGGTCATATGGTAATTCTATTTTTAGTTTTTTAAGGAACCTGCATACTGTTCTCCATAGTGGCTGTATCAATTTACATTCCCACCAACAGTGCAAGAGGGTTCCCTTTTCTCCACACCCTCTCCAGCATTTGCTGTTTGTAGCTTTTTACAGAACTAGAACACAAAAATCTTATAATTTGTATGGAGACACAAAAGACCCAGAATAGCCAAAGCAGTCTTGAGAGGAAGAAAACGGAGCTGGAAGAATCAGACTCCCTGACTTCAGACTATACTACAAAGCTACAGTAATCAAGACAATATGGTACTGGCACAAAAACAGAAATATAGATCAATAGAACATGATAGAAAGCCCAGAGATAAACCCATGCACCTATGGTCAACTACTCTATGACAAAGCAGGCAAGGATATACAATGGAGAAAAGACAGTCTCTTCAGTAAGTGGTGCTGGGAAAACTGGACAGCTACATGTAAAAGAATGAAATTAGAAGACTCCCTAACACCATACACAAAAATAAACTCAAAATGGATTAAAGACCTAAATGTAAGACCGGACACTATAAAACTCATAGAGGAAAACAGGAAGAACACTCTCTGACATAAATCACAGGAAGCTCTTTTTTGATCCACCTCCTAGAGAAATGGAAATAAAAACAAAAATAAACAAATGGGACCTAATGAAACTTAAAAGCTTTTGCAAAGCAAAGGAAACTACAAACAAGACAAAAAGACAACTCTCACAATGGGAGAAGATATTTGCAAACGAATCAATGGACAAAGGATTAATCTCCAAAATATATAAACAGCTCATGTAGCTCAATATTAAAAATCAAAATATCCAATCCAAAAATGGGCAGAAGACCTAAATAGAAATTTCTCCAAAGAAGACACACAGATGACCAAGAAGCACATTAAAAGCTGCTCAACATCACCAATTATTAGAGAAATGCAAATCAAAACTCAATGAGGTATCACCTCACACCAGTTAGAATGGGCATCATCAGAAAATCTGAGCTATATTTTTGTTTACCTACTGAAAGGAGGGGTGGTGATTGTAGTGAATGAACCTCTAGAGCCATCCTTATTTCTCTTTCACTAAACAGAAGTAACTCCATTATTTCTGATTGACTCCACACCTGGAAATGGGGCATCAGTAAGATTTCACTCAACTGGGTCATTTGGAAAGATACATGTCCAATTGTGAGGAGTTTGTATTATGAGCCCCTTCCCAGGATAGCTGAAAAGTCTCCTGCAGGATCTGTCCATAACACAATACCCCTGACCCCACCCACATCCTTGGCTTGGAACCTGGGATCCTAGTGGCTGGCTCATTGAACACAAGTCAGGGTATTTGTTCTTTGTCCAGAGTGATGAGCTCCAAAAAGACCCTAGGATTACCATTTTGTAATTATAACCAAAATGTCTGGCAGAAAAGGGTGGAATATCCATACCTAAGTTCATCTTTCTCCATGTGTCCTCTTCTGAACAATACATTCGTCCATCTGCTGAGGTCCTATAAACTGTCCATAAATAAACTGCAGTCAAAGCGGGCAGTATATGAACTGTTTATTCATTCATGATACCAAGGCAGGCAGGAAAGATAGTAGACCAATATACAGTTACTCTTTGAAAAAAAGGAAGAAAAAGATTTCTTATAATTTTCCAACTCTGTGACCTTGGGTAAGTATCTAGAACCTCAGCCTGGGTAGAGGTGTGTATAGTCAGGTAATCTTTTTTATTTTTGAATTTTTTGAATTTCGTTTTTTAGGTTAGTAGTAGACTTTATATGCATGAAAAATAGGATTTTCATTGGGAAGCCCAATTCTTTCTTGTGATTCTTGTGATTACCATAGAGACATTAAACTTGAATACAGTAGGCTATAATGTAAATGATATCTGCCTAGACTTTATTAATATTATTAGTCCAATGTTTCCCTTAAGATGTGCTTGATTCTTATGGGTGTGTGCATAGCAACACAACGTTTAAATGATTGAACCAGTTTTAGAATCTTTTCTATATGGAGGTACCCTACATGGATGCATATTTATAATCCATTCATGGGTAGTCCAAAGGCCTACAGTTAAAACATGCAGTTAAGACATATTTAGTGCTGGGTCATGAGTCTGTGTAAAGGTATATTTTATTGTTACTGTGCTTCCAGTGCCACCCACACTGAGTGTCCAAATGCTGTTTTATCAGTAATGCATTATCATCGTTATGAATGAAACATTCCATTGGATTTGTCCACCCTGGAAGCAAACTGATTCATCAGTAAACTATAGGTGTCAAGTTGTGTGGGTAAGGCCCTCAATGGGCCGTTATTGGTGGTAAAGAATTAGATAAGACTTTCTCTTTGTCTAATAGGTGAACATTTAAAACTGGCTAAAGTATTGTTTTGGGGACCTAGGTTAAGATTTAATTAGAGGTGCCATTTTTATTTTTCTGTGAGTTTATTGAGCCATAATGCCTCTAAGATTGTTTTCCATTTTTTATTGTGGTAATATACATAGAAATTAAATTTTCCATCTTAACCATTTCTAATTGTACAGTTCAATGGTCTTAAATATATCCATACTGTGTTACAATCATCACCTTTCATCTCCAGAACTCTTTTTATTTTGTAAAACTGCAACTCTATACTCATTAAATAATAACTTCCCATTTTCCCCTATCCACAGCCCCTGGCAACTATCATTCTACTGTCTGTCTCTGATTTTGACTAACATCTTTGCATTACTGGAATCATACATTGCCTTTTGTGACTGACCTATTCACTTAGCATAATGTTCTCATGGTTCATCCATGTTGTAGCATATGTTAGGATGTCTTTACTTTTCAAGGCTTAATTATGTTCCATTGTATGTATTTTGTCAAATTTTTATTTTGTATTGGAGTATAGTTGATTTACAATGTTGTGTTAGTTTCAGGTGTACAGCAAAGTGGTCCAGTTATACAGGTACATATATATATTCTTTTTCATATTTTTTTCCCACTTAGGTTATTACAGAATATTGAGTAGAGTTCCATGTGCTATACAGTAGGTCCTTGTTGATTATCTGTTTTATATATAGTAGAGCGTATATGTTAATCCCAAACTCCCAATGTATCCCTCCCCCCACCACCTTTCCCCTTCCATTGTATGTATTTTTCACATTTTTACTTATCCATTTTTCTGTTTATGGATCCCTGGGTTCCTTACACATTTTGGCTATTGTGAATAATGCTGCTATGAACATGAGTGTACAATATCTCTTCAAGACACTGCTTCACTTCCTTTGGACTAGATTGTATGGTAGTTCTATTTTTAATGATTTGAGGAACCACCACACAGTTTTCCACAGCTACAGTACCATTTTACATTCCCACCAAAGGTTCACAAGGGTTTCAATTTCTCCACATCCTAATCAACTCTTTCTCTTTTTCATTTTTCAGTAGTAGCCATCCTAATGGGTATAAGGTGATATCTCATTGTAGTTTTGATTTGCATTTCCCTAATGACTAGTGATATTGAGCTTCTTTTCATGTGTTTATTGGGCATTTATATATCTTCTTTGGAGAAATATCTATTCAAGTCCGTTTTCCATTTTCAAATCAGATTGTTTATTTTTGTTGAATTTTAGAAAGTCTACATATTCTGGATAATAATCCCTTATTAGATATATGATTTACAAATATTCTTCCATTCTGTGTGTTACCTTATTATTCTGTTGATAGTGTCTTTGGACATACAATTAAAAAAAATTTTCATGAATTCATGAATTCAGTTTGTCTATTTTTCCATTTGTTACCAATGCCTTTAGTGTCATATCCAAGAAATCAGTGCTAAATCCATTGTTGTGAAGATTTTGACTTAGGTTTTCTTCGAAGAGTTTTATACTTTTAGGTTTCACATTTAGGTCTTTGATTCATTTTGAGTTAATTTTGATATATGGTGTTAGGTAATATTCAAATGGTCCAACTTTATTCTTTTGTATGTGGATATCCACTTTTCCCAGAAACATTTATTGAAAGAGTGCCCTTTCCCCATTGAATGGTTTTGGCACATTTATCAAAAATCATTTGACCACATATGTGAGGGTTTATTCCTGAGCTCTTTATTTTATTCTGCTGGTCTATACATCTGTCTTTATGCCAGCACCACCCTGTTTTGATTACTGTAAATTGTAGTAAGTTTTGAAATCAGCAAGTGTTAGTCTTCCAGCTGTATTCTTTCTCAAGATTGCTTCAGCTGTCCAGGGTGCCTTTAGATTCCATATGAATTTTAGGAAAGGATTTTCTATTTCTGTAAAAAGAGTCACTGGGACTTTGATAGGGATTACATGGAACCTGTAGATCACTTTGGGTAGTACTGACACCTTAACAATATTAAGTCTTTCAGTCCATGAACATGGAATGTTTTCATTTATTTATACCTTCTTTAATTATTCTTTCAGCAACATTTTCTAGTTTTCAGTGTACAAGTCTTTCACTTTCTTGGTTAATTCCTAAGTATTTTATTCTATTCTTTTTGATATTATAGTACATGAACTTTCTGAATTTCCTTTTTGAATTGTTCATTTTTAGTGTATAGAAATGTAACTATTTTTTGTTTGTTGACTTTGTATCCTGCTACTTTACTGAATTCATGTATTAGCTCCAACAGTCTCTTTTGTGGAATCCTTAGGATTTTGTACATATAAGATCATATCATCTGTGAACAGGGATCATTTTACTTCTTCCTTTCTAATTTGGATGCTTCTTATTTCTTTTCCTTGACTAATTTCTCTGGCTACAACTTTCAGTACTATGTTAAATAGAAATGGTGAAAGCGGGCATCATTGTGTCTTCCTTCTGATTTTAGAGGAAAAGCTTTCAGTTTTTCCACCATTGAGTACAATGTTTGCTGTGGGTTTTTCATATAGAGTTTTCATTGTGTTGAGGTAGTTTCCTTCTATTCCTAGTTTATTACGTGTTTATTTTTTTTCAAGAAAGAGTGTTAAATTTTGTCACATGGTTTTTCTACATAAATTGGAATGATCATGTGGGTTTTTTCCCCTCATTCTGTTAATGTGGTGTATTGCATTCATTGATTTGTATATGTTGAACTATCTTTGCATTTCAGGAATAAATCTTATTGGTCATGATGTAGAATCCTTTTAGCACACTACTGAGTTTGATTTTCTAGTATTTGTTGAGTAGTTTTTGTATCAGTGTTCATAAAGTATATTGGTCTATAGTTCTTTTCCTTGTAGTGTCTTTTTCTTGCTTTAATATTAGGGTAATGCTGGCCTCAAAGAATGAGTTAGGAAGTGCTCCCCTTCAAGTTTTTGAAAAGGACTGAGAAGAATTGGTATTGGTTCTTCTTTAAATGTTTGGTGGTTTTCACCAATGAAGCCAGCAGATCCAGGGCTTTTCTTTGTTGGGAGATTTTTGATTATTTATTCAATCTCCTTATTAGTTATAAGTGTATTCAAATTATCTATTTCTTCATGATTTAGTCTTGGTAAGTATTGTGGTTCTAGGAACTTGTCCGTTTAATCTAGGTTATCCAGTTTGTTGGCACCTGATTGTTCATAGTACTCCCTAATATCTTTGATTTTCTGTCAATTTTGTTGTTCTTTTCAAAGAGCCAAATTTTGGTTTTATTGATTTTCTATATTGTTTTACTATTCTGTATTTCACTTATCTCTGCTCTAATCTTTATTATTTCCTTTTAGTTTATTTCTCTTTTCCCGGTTCCTTAAGTTGTAAAGTTAAGTTGTTGATTTGAGATCTTTGTTGTTTTTTAATATAAGCATTTATAGCTATGAATTTTCCCCTGAGCACTGCTTTCACTGCATTCCCTCAGTTTTGAAGGATAGTTTTGCTGGATATACGGTTCTTGGGTGATAAGGGTTTTTGTTTTGTTTTGTTTTGTTTTTAGCACTTGAAAGACTAGAAGATTGGGCCAATATATTCAAAGTTTCTAATTAGAAATATGTGGATCAACTTATTGAGGATCCCTTGTATGTGACAATCACTTCTCTCTTGCTGTTTTCAAAATCGTTTTGTCCTCAGCTTTCAAAAGTCTGATTGATTATAATGTGTCTTGGTGCAGGTATTTTTGAGTTCATCTTACATTGAGTTTGTTGAGCTTCTTGGATGTTTGTATTCATAACTTTCATCAAATTTGGGAAGTTCTCAACCATTATTTCTTCAAATATTCCCTCTGTCCCTTCTCTCTTTCTTCTTCTTCTGGAATTTCCATGAGGTATACATTGATCTTGGTGGTGTCATACAGGTCCCTTAGGCTTATTAACTTTTCTTTAATCTTATTTCTTTCTTCCAGACATGATAATACCCATCATCCTATCTTCAATATCACTGATTCTTTTCTGCTTGCTCAAATCTGCCTTTGAATCCCTCTAGTGATTTTTTCATTTCTGTTATTTTGGGCTCTAGAATTCATTTTGGATTCTTTTTATGTTATCCATCTCTTTATTTTGTTCATACATCATTTTCTTGACTTTTTCCACATCCTCCTTTTGTACTTTGAACATCTTTGAGACACTTGTCTTAAAAGTCTTTTTGCAGTAGATCTGCCACCAGCTGTTTTCAGGAAGAGTTTCAGTTGATTTATTTTTTTCTTTAAATATTTTTCTGTTTCTGTGTGTGCCTCATGATATTTGTTGAACATTTGACATTTGAATCTAATAATGTGGTACCTCTGAAAATCAGATTCTCACTCTTCACCAGAATCTGCTATTTTTTGTTTTTGTATGCATGTATATATGTATGTGTGTATTGTCATTGTAGGCTCTCTCTGGACTGTGAATCAGTATAAGATGCAAATTAAAGTGTTTCTCAGGTCTTTTTTTGAGACCTACCTTTCCCCGGGCATGCACAGTGAATTTCTAATTTTCCCTGTTTATGTAGTTGCTTTTGAACGTCCTAGTCTTTAATGTCTGTCTCACAAAAGGGGGAAAAAGAATGAAGTGAGTGGAGCAAAAGGTAGCTGAACCTTTTAATTCCCTGGAAGTCACTTCAGCCAGAGGAGGAGGGGCTTGCAACATGGGAGGAGATGCAAAAACAATGGCCACCTGTATCTTTGTCTGTACCTTTGAGATCAAAAGCAGCAATCAGCAATCAGAGCACAGTTTCTTGAATTTGGAGGACTGGGTCCATATTGCCTACAGGGGCTCCTGCAAGCTATATGCAGGCTGCTCCAGGAACATGTGTATGACTGCCTGCCATAGGGCTGGTGGGTGGAAGATGGGTAGCAGTTACTGTACTAGGAACTAAAATTGACCAAAATTAATGACAATTTACCATCCAAGTCTTTCCCTGGAAGTTGTAAATCTTTAATAGATTTGACAGTTCCAAAAGAGTTAAATCAGACAGATTTTGCCAGTGCAGGTGTTGTCTAGATGGTGAGACAGATTCCCAGTGCTTCCTATGCTGCCATCTCCCCAGGAAACTCTCCATGTCATAAGATTTTAAGTAAAAAAAGGCACCATTTTAGAATAAGATGCCAGGTTGGAGGTCATGACTTCTTTTTTAGTGAAGCAATCAATCTTCATTAGGATCTAGCAATTGTTTAGCATCAGCTTCCAGCAGAAGTCTTCAAATTCATAAGTCCAAAGACAAATGAACTCCTGTGAAGTCTTTATCCAGTATTCTTGATCACTTGTGAGTTTTTGCATACACATCTGTAGTTTCTTGGCACATGAAGGAGAGAAGGTACTGAAGTATCTGGACTTCTCTTAACTCTTCTTGCTGCAGGGGCTCTCATGTCAATGATGGCCATCTCCAAAGTTATTGATTACAGTGCCTACTGCAAAATTCCCAAGTACTGTATGTTCTCCCTAAAATAACCAAAAAGGCCAATAAAATGTTGAGACCCTTTTTGTTAGTCTTTTGTCTCTAGGACCAGCTGTTTATTTGTGAAATATTTTTGGCATGTAGCCAATTTGCAATAAAATTATTACTTGAATGTTATGGAATTTGTTTTTGTTTTTCTGTCATTCAGTGCTAATCCATTCTTAGGTATGATTGGTGGCATGCAATACAACATTACCAATTGTCAAAAAGTCATCATTGTAACAAAATACCTGCCTATTTACCACTCCTTCATACTGTGATAGTGTTGGTCCAACTGATTGATAATATATTGATAGTATGGGTTGCCAGGTGTAGGCAAACCAATTTTATGTTTCTTCTCAGAGTTAATATAAAATCTAAAACATTAGTAATATAAAAAAATTTAAACTAAATGCAACTATTGACAGCACTTTTACTCATTGTTACAAAATCATGTACTCAGGGAATAGGCAGCTACCGCATTTTTACCTGAGCCTTTATTATCCACTATAAGATTCCAAATAGCAGTGTCTTTTGCTGGGCACACAAGGCTGTTAAACTTGTTCTAACTCTTCTGTGGGAAAACTCAACACTTTTTTATTTTCTCAGTGGGAAAATTGTGTCATTTACACAATTGTGATAAGCTTTGCTTGTAAAGCTTATCATACATTATGCTGACCTTGCTTTAAACCACAGACAGTGGACACAATGGTTGCATTCAATAAAAATACAATAAAAATATCTAACACTTAGATCTTGTCCCTGTTTATCTGATGCCCGTGTTTTTCTGAAGTCCAGTCTCAGTTTTTTCACCAGCTTTTTCATCATTTTGACTACTGTTTTGAGCAACTACTATAGGACGCACATTGGCCAACTGTTATCTATTCAATTTTATCAGTCCACCAATTTTGTGTACTTTGGCGGGGGAGAGGGGGCAAGAACATGGCCTCCTTTCTTTTGACTATGAGTAATCTCATCTTTCAGGGTTCTTACATCTGTAGTTAATCTTCTGATTCTTTGTTTTAGTGAAGTAGCTGACAAATTTCCTGTTTTTAAATGACAATTATTTTTTGTGCTGATGGTTGATAGACTCATGTCACCCCAATCACTCTGGAGCTTGAAGAAAAAATTTCTGAGGATCTGTTGGAATCTGTTCTCTTGGTCTTCATAATTCTTCCTCAAATACCCAGTAAGATTTCTCTTCACTGCAAACATATTCTGAGAGTAGTTGCATTTTTTAAATTTTTAAAAATTTTTATTGGATTACATTAAAAATTGATTTAAAATTTGTTACTTTCAGGTGTACAGCAAAGTGAATCAGTTATACACACATGTGTGTATATATATATATATATATATCCATTCTTTTTCAAATAAGAGTAGTTACATTTTGCAATTTATTTTATATCCAAAAATCAATTCCCTGAATGTACTTAATTTACAAGACTCACTTCTCTTCACATGCCCAATCTTCCTTACCAAGATTTTTATGAATTTTAGGTTATCAAAGAACCTGGAAGAGATTAATTAACTACTGATAAATATTGTAGGTAAGTTTCATAGGTAGCATATACTGAAAAGAATATTTCCAACATTTAATTCTGAATAGAAATATGTACACTATACAAGAAACTCTTACAAATAATGCCAAAAAGAGAGCAATTAAAATATTGGTCAAAATTATAAACATGTAGTTTAAAGAAGAAGGAATATAAAACACTAACAAGAAAATTAATGGATATTTGTAACAATAGTTTTCAAGGAAATTCTAAATAAACCATCAATATCACTTTACTGATATTAATTTAAAAATAGACTATGACTAATTTCAGGTCCTGGCAAAGAAGAGGAAAGGTCTTAAAACTACATATTTTTCTTACACACTTGTATGCGGGTACAATCTTGAAACTTTTAGGAAAATTAAGGGTATACTATCCTGTTATGGTAATCTCATACTGAGGTAGAGATATTAAGAAAATTATTATTTGGATTTTTAAAGATATATACAAGAATATTTATTGGAGTACAATTAAATGTGGCTCTGTTTTGAAGACTACCTTACCAAACTGGAATAGTATATAAGCAAAACATGGTGGATATATACATAAAATATTTTGTTGTACTTAGAAGTATTGGAATGGAGGTACATATAGTTATATGGGTTGGTTTTGAAGTATCATGATGTTTTATGATAGTGTAAAATGCATGAAAATCTAAAAATCGAACAGATTATGTAATGACCTTTAAACAGGAACCAAACAAAAAAAAATTACTGAGATAAATAGATTCAGGTATATACCATATTCATGGATTGGAAACAATAAAAATGTTAATTGATCTATAGATTAAACACAATTTCACTTAAAGTCCACAAGTTTTAATTTATTGTTCTTTTGTGAAAATTTATGAGCTGATTTAAAAAATTATATTGTAAATTATTGACAAGGGTCAACAATAGGTAAGATAATGTGTAATTATAAGAATAATTTTGAAGACATACTCTCTAGATGTTAAGATTTAATAAAAGTTAATTATCATATTATTTCAAGGATTCATAGACTGAAAAATAGAGAATGAAAAGCACATACACACACATACTATTTTTTCCTAGAAGAAAAGGTAGGAATCTACCATGTGAATTTTGATGAGAAAAAACTTCTTAAATAGGACAGAAAATTCCCTAATAATAATGGAGCAAATTCATATATTGTACTACACTAAAATTAAGAACACATGTTATTCAAAAGACACAGTTAAGAGTGGAAAAATTCAAATCTTAGAAACTGGAGAAGACATTTGTCATATACATATCTGACAAATGATTCATATCCAGAAAAAAGTTCCTAAGAAAAAGACAGACACACTTATTAATGATCAAGAGACTTGAATATGCACTCAAAAAACGAGAACATCCAGTTAGCCAATAAATGCATTAAAAGATGCCAGACTACAATTTTCATCTGAGAAATATAATTTTTAAGCAAAAAATTACAAAGACAGTACAAAATGTTATCAATGATCTAGAGTAACAGATACTTAAATTGTCTATTAAGCATGAAATTGGAGCAACTATTTCAGGAAACTTTTTCAAAGTATCTATAAACTTCACATTTGCCTATCTGTGAACTAGCAATTCTACCCCTATACATATAACAAACAGAAAAAAAGTATATATATATTCCAAAAGAAAGAATTCCAAAGAAAGAATGTTCGTAATAAAGTGGAAATAACCCAAATTTCTATAAATGTTAGACTGGGTAAACATATTTGGTATAGCCATAAAATTTTGTATGTGTGTGTAAACATACATATACACATATATAGTATATATGCATAATTTTATATTATGTTTGTGTATATATTACAATGAAAATGAATACACTATTACTATATTTAACAAAATATATACCACAAACAAGAATTTTAGTAAATGAGTTCAGACACAAATGAATATTTACTGTAAAACAAGAATAAATAATACATGCAGTTAGTTATTACAGTAAAGTTTACCTTTGGGAAGGGCCCATAACTGGGAAATTTGAAGTGGGCTTCTGGAGAGTTGCAATGTCCTCTTTCTTCATCTGCATGCTGGTTAAAATAGTGTGTTCATTTTGACAAAATTCATCAGGTTTTCCACTTATGTTGCATGTACTTTTATAAAGGTATACTGCACTTCAATTTAAAAATGTTTATGTAAAAGCAGTGCTTTGGAAATTGGAACCCTTGTGCAATGCTTATGGGAATGTAAAATGATGCAGCTCTGTGAAAAAATGTATGATGGTTCTTCAAAAAATTACACATAGATTTACCATATGATCCAGAAATTCCACTTGTAGGTATATACCCAAAAAGGTGTGGATGCAGGAACTTGAACAGATATTTGTATACTCATGTTCACAGCAGCATTATTCACAATGGGCAAAAGTAGGAAGCAACTCAAGTGCCCATGGGCAGATGAATGGATAAACAAATTGTGGTATATACACACAATGAAATATTATCAGCCTTTAAAAGAAGAACATTTTGACATATACTACAACATTGATGAACATTGAGGACATTGTACTAAATGAAATATACCAATTACAAAAGGACAAATATTGTATGGTTCCACTTCTGAGGTATTAGAGTAGTCAAATTTGTAGAGACAGAAAGTTGAACAGTGGTTGCCAAGGGCTGGAGGTTGGTCGGGGGTGGGTAGTTAGTGTTTAACAGGGACAGGACTTCAGTGTGGGGAGATGAAAACGTTCTGGGGGTAGATGTTGGTGATGGCTGCGCACTGTGAATGTACAAAATGCCACAGAACTGTACACTTAAAAATGGTTATGTATGTTTTCCCACAATTAAAAATAAAATAGGAAGATTCAACAGGGGAAAAAAACAAGAGTGATTAGAGATAAAAGTAAGAAACATAATGAGATATGTGTACTTTTTAAATTATATGCATGAAAACATAACTCCAAATTTGTAAAAACACATGCAAAATGACACATATAATACCCATCAGAATATCTTTCTATGGAAAGGGCAAAGAGAAACGGGACTGCATATGGGGTTAAAGGGAAAGATAACAACTAATTCAAACAAGAGAAGAGCCTTTTGTGAATGATGATAATGCGACATGAACTGAAG
The DNA here is from genome assembly GCF_937001465.1 of Orcinus orca. Taxonomy (NCBI): domain Eukaryota; kingdom Metazoa; phylum Chordata; class Mammalia; order Artiodactyla; family Delphinidae; genus Orcinus; species Orcinus orca. The sequence goes on from NC_064565.1 coordinate 71,456,945, forward strand.
AGGCCGATTAAACCTTCTACACTTGAAACCAAAAGGGGAAAGGGTGGTGTTAGTAACACTCCTGTCAAGTTTAAGGGGACCTGGGAATAAACAATATATTATACAGATATGTCATTATAATCTTCACTAGCAAACCCCTACTATGTGGTAAGGATTAGGGTTACAGAGACATTAAATTTTTCCTGCCCTAGAGGACCTTTGAAACATTTGCATCAAAGTAAATAGAATAGAGAAATAGTTGTTTTACTTTATGAGTTGATTTAATTAGTTGAGTAACTTAGTGGTTTTCTCTAAAGATGTAAAGCTGTTTATTTACTGATGACTTCAGTTTAGATATTTACAAAGTAGTTCTATAAAAGCCTAATTTGAATAAACTGATAATTATCAAAGTAAAATTCCCAAAGCTTTATTCATTTATTTATTCAGTCAGTTTTTCAACTAACATTTATTAAACTTTGATTATAAACACTAGGTTGTATCTCTTTTTTAAACATTATAAATTTTCAAATTTAAGTCAAAATAAATCCAAAACTGTATGGTTAGCATATTGTATGTTACCAGAAGTTCGGTTTGCATGCTGAACTATAAAAAGCATTTAAGAGTCTTTATAGTAAAAGAGTTTATTATATTTTTGAGATTATAGGTAAGTGTAAAAATTAGAGAGATTATAATAAGAAGGATTTGACAAATATAAATTTTTCTTTCATTGTCAGCTGGCAGAGTTTTTCTTCCTTTCTTTCTTTCTTTCCTTCTTTCTTCCTCCCTCCCTTTCTCCCTTCCTTCCTTCCTTTCTTTTTTTTTATTTTGAACTTTATTTTATTTATTTTTTTATACAGCAGGTTCTTATTAGTTATCTATTTTATACATATTAGTGTATACATGTCAATCCCAATCTCCCAATTCATCACACCACCACCACCACCCTCCTTTCTTTTTTTCTTTCTTTTTTCTTTTGATCATAGAGATGTGATGATATAAAAATGAATTTGGTGGTGTCACTTCATTTTCATCTGGGGACTGTACATGGTGTGACATTTCTTTCTTTTCTGGTTCTTTTATAAACATTCAGAATTTTGCCTTTAATAAACAGTAAACAAACAAAAAACAACTTACACTGAGAATATGCATTGTATCGATACCTAGCACACTGTGAAGTTGAACACTTGCCATGTAACTGGCCCATAACTGTCAGAGCAATTTAGGTTAGAAGGAGGAAAAGAAAGCAAAGCATAGGAAAGAAAAGAGAAGCACCAGATCTGTTTACTTGAGAAAAGTTTTGTGTTTTGACAGTCTACAAAAAGATAATAAATGTGTATGTGTGTGTGGGGGGGGGGTGTTGAATTTTGATACTGTGTCATTCCAAAAATAAAATTTCAGGGATCTTCTTTCTTTCTTTTATTCCCATCAAAGTAAATAGATATTTATGACTATCTATGACTGGATTTTCTTTGAAAGGACCATTTTATAGATAGATATAATATACATATATTTTTATAATATAATTATACATATATAATATCTATATAAATGTAATTATATATCTGAGTATTAAATGATTGGTAAAGAACAAAAAAGTTGGATTCTGTCCCTTTAAATAGTAGTACAAGCTCAAATATGTTCCTACCTAGTCAACAGTAAAATTAGTTTCCACCTAGAAGGTATTAAGCAAAGATGCAGCAAGCTGTTTGCCTGAGATTAAAACTCTGGTGAGCCAAATCCAGTAAATGTGAATGTAAAGAACACAGTCTTCCTTGCCAGTCTTTAAAACTCTATCTGGTCGTTTGCCATGGCTTTAATGAGACTTGCTCAGTTGCTTATAGTCCAGATATTCCTCCTACAGCAATTCCATAATTGTTTTATTTTTCTTTGATTCTTTGTTTAATTATTGGGGCAGGTGGGGTTTATAAGATATACAGTATACAATATAATTCAGAATTAGACTCAATAATTACCCTACATACTCTACACAGCAGTTTCAAGCAAGTACCAAATCCTCATTCATTGCTTGATACAGTAAATTGGTATCTAATTTAAGGTGGGGACTGGGAAGCGGGTGTGGGCATAACTTAGTTAAACATTTTCTTTTCATTTTCTAAGGGTACAGATGTTCAAGAGTTGACTGGAACTTCTGCTTTTGGGTTTGCCAGTTGTTTAAAATCAAGAGGCAGTCCACTTTCACCTTTTTCAATGCTGTTATGATAAAAGCTCACATGGCAAATAGCTGTGACTTTTAAACTCTCAAGCATAATGTGAAAGGAAGTATGTTTCATTAAGGCTGATTGCCTTTTTAAAATCCTTACTTTTTAAAATCTTTTCTTCTTTTGCTACGAATTCTTCTATTTTTCCTATCTGTTTCTGACCATTCTTCTTCTGTCTTTTTCTGTGACTGTTTTTCAAGATTTTATTCTTAGCAAATTTTTGCTCTATACTAAATCCTTTCCTAGTAGTTGGAAACACTCAATTACTCTCCCAATGGTGCTGATGTAGTGCAAACTTACAACTCCTGTTCTTCTCTGGTATTTACTTTTTTATTCTGTTTGTTCCAAAAGCCTTGAGGACATTTCTAATTATATGTCTTGCTCTCAGCCCAAGATGATCATATTCCAAAGTTGAACTAATGTATTTCCTGCCCCAGTTAGTTTTATTCTTTAGTTATCCCTACATAATTCATTGGTGCACACTTCTTCCTTCCTGATTATTAAAAATTAGAGATCTTTCCATCATTTTCTTTCTTTCCTTTCATGTAATACTTTTAGATAAAATTGAAATAGTGTTTTTCCTTTCAGCATCCTTGGAAGTGTACTTTACCTGTCTATTCTCTCTTCACTGTCCTAGTTCTCATTTTCATAACTCCATCCTATGGTTATTCTACAGGCTCCCTGATAGAATTTTCTTAGGACAATTTATCTGAAACCACTAGTAAAATATTTTTTTCTAAACAAGCTTTAACCTATCACTTCCTGGATGAAGATGTATGAGTTTTGTTGTCTGGCTTTTAAGACTTTATAAATTTATTACTTGGTATTTATTCACTTTTATTCTATACTGCATTGGAACTGCCCTATTTGGAAAGATTACTCAGCAACACACCTCTTTTTCTCAGTATATATTGATACATTTTCCCCATTCACGGGCTGTTTGCATTTTTAATTTTTAAGACTTTAGGTGTTTTCTTACTTTAATTGGAACTTCATTCTCTGTGTCCCAGATTAATATCTAACTTCTTCATGTACTACTTCTTACATTCACTGTTCTTTTGCTTTTTTTTTGCAACCCCCATTGCAGTTATAATCAGTACCAATTTGTATTACTTATTTGTTCCCCCTTTCACAATATTTCATTAGATTGATGGCTACATCAAAATAGAGACTACATAATTTCTTTTGGTTCCCCTATAGCATATATCATGTACTGTATATAGGGACTCTTGAGTTTTTAGCAGATTGATAATTTGTTTACTTATTTAGAGTCCACTTATATATATACCAGCTATTCACAACCTATAATGGCACTTGGAAATTTCAGTCTAGAAGGCAATCACTGGTTAAGTCTGAGAGAAAATGTATCTTTGATAGTTTGCAAGTGACATTCTTGTTTATATAATACACTCTCAGAGGAAAAATTATGGTGGCTATGAAAGATCAAAATAAAGATCAATTTTCATATTTCTCTCTGCCTCCTTTCAACATAATGCATCTTTAAATTATTGTAGCATTTCTGGTAAGGTAAGGGCCTTCAACAAGCAACAGAGTATGTCTAATGGTAGCCCTCTAGTGGCCGTTGGATTCCAGAAGGTAAAGGATAGTAGCTTTCAGAGGGTATGAAGACGAATAACCAATTATTATTGCAGAGATGATATATTTAATGTAAAAATTTCCCCAAATCTTTAGCTAGTGAAAGTGGAGGGCAACCAGGTAATGGAACATAAGAAAGGGAGATTTATACCTTAACTTTCCAGGCACAAACATACTCTTGGAATTAAAAAATAATCATGCTTCTCAATATTACTCTTTTCTCAGATAATTTCTATAAATTAGTGCCTGGGTACCAGCAAGGCTTGTGTCATTATGGTAGATATTTCCAGGTTATACACATATTGAACCAAGCTGAATGTGAGTAAAATTCTCAATTTGAGTTATTGGTGCCTGCCAGAACTGATGTAGTTTTCACAACATTAGAATTTATGACCAATGTGATAAGTTTTTCTCAAATCCCCCTAAGTGCTTATTAGGAAATCTGTCATTTCACAGACACTACCAAGAAGACATTTTGAGAAGGGAATAGTTGTCCCTGACATCTTATCATACGGGGACTGGAGATAGAGAATGTTTTTATATAAGTTCTAAAAAATGCTTCTTATTATAAAGGTAAAGTTGAAATTCTAACAACTCAAGCAAAATTGTACAAAAGTTCTTTTCAGCAAAGTGATTCCACAGTCTCATTGCCATTCTCCCTGGAGGATGGGGCCTCTCACAAGCCCTTGAATATTGTTGGGCTTACATAAGTAGTAGTTCTGTCTGTGTAAGGTTGGCACAGTCAACAGAAGTACTCAAGACAGAACTGCATAGATTTACTTACTTACATTACTTCAGTGTTCTGCATCTGGCACATGAGTATGTATGAACAGAGCTATTGAATAATAAAAATATGTACATATTTTTCCTGCTTTTTTATTCGCAAAGCATTTGGGAACAGGAATGCATGTACACAGCTGGAAAAATGATAAAATCCAATATTTATGAACCCAGTAATTGGACATTCCATTATTAGAAAGAGAACCAGTACTATTATATTTTCTGGAAATGAACCTGTCCATCATCAGAAATCAACATTCTGCTCATGCAGCAACATATGTAAGCAGAGCCACCTATGTTTGGAAGTATTCTCAAATATAAAGTGAAAACTTCAGTGACCATATCAGATACCACTTATGCCCTAAATCATGTCCTCTCAGCTCACCTTTTTACTCTAGGAATGGCTATGGAAACCAGCAAATATAACCTAATTGCAATTTGCTTAGATGAATCATGTATCTCTAGCTTCTTGCTCTGGGATTTTACCTCATGGTGTAACCTTTGAGTAATAGGTGTTGAAATCTAAAGGATATCCCTTTTGTCTTTGGGACAGATAATTCTGAGATTATTTGTATAGAGATCCTCAGAGTTTCGCCAGTGGGAATGAGGCTAGTTTTCCTACCATAGTGGTCAACTTGAAAAGTTACCCTTGGATAGGCTTTTTCTTCCTTCCTGTTTCAGTCTTCCCACAAACCCACTACTGTTCCACAAGATCATTTCCCAAAATATTGGGTTGGCCAAAAAGTTGGTTGGCCCGAAAATAAAAGACATTTTTCATTTTCATTGAACAATTTATTCACTAACCAAACGAAATCTTTGGCCAACCCAATAGCATAGCCCTTGCCTCAGGCTGAGTTTTGAGGGAAATGAGGACACATATTACTAATAAAATGGCCCTACTGAGAAACTACAAATAGATTTAAAATATCATTTTAGAGAAATGAGAAAAATCTATGACTCTTCCTAGGTGTTACTTTATATGATGGATTATGGGAAAAACTTTTTAAAAAATGATCAAAAATAATCTCCTGGCCTTCCCTGGTGGCACAGTGGTTGAGAGTCCGCCTGCCGATGCGGGGGACGTGGGTTCGTGCCCCGGTCCGGGAAGATCCCGCGTGCCACGAAGCGGCTGGGGCCGTGAGCCATGGCCGCTGAGCCTGCGCGTCCGGAGCCTGTACTCCGCGGCGGGAGAGGCCACGGCAGTGGGAGGCCCGCGTACCGCAAAAAAAAAAAAATCTCCTAAGTAGCTATCACTGGAGAAGTAATAAATGTATAAAATAAATTATTGATTTTCAAAAGTATGTTGACCACTTTGAAATATGAAAACACCAATGGCATTCTTACCACCCTGAAATGATGTATTTTAATGATACAAATAATAACTGAGCTATCATTCTTGTTCCAATATGACAGCTCATTCAGGACATAAACTGCAAGTTACTAAATTTGATCTCCTGGGCTCCAGCTCAGGAAACAGCATGTAGGAAACACTTGTTGAATCAATCAGTTACTATAAATAAACTCTAGATTATAAATCAATTCTAGTTAGATTAGCCATAGCAGCTGTGCCAACTGCTTGGATCATCCATCTATTGAGCCTGTTACTTGGGTATTCACAAGGAAAACACTAGAACTGCCTTTTGTTTTTCCAAGAAGGAAGTTTGCCATGCACTTAACAAGGGTCCTTAAGGGTCTTGGTGAGATCTCCAGGAATTCATTTACCTGTTTTAAAACTATAATTGGTATTTGGGCTTTCAACTACCATCTTTAAAAGATTCAAGTTTAAATTCAGTAGGAATACAATAATTTATTTCCAGAATGCAAAAGAACCTTCAAAGTGTGCTATTTCACTCATCTAAGCAGCATAAGCTTAGCTAGAAAAGTTATTTTTGCCATATTTTAGGAATTCACGTTGCAGATCACACACGTTTGTGAAAAAGATACACCCATATGCTTTTGAACATAGTGTCCTCCATGTATGTATTGAACAATATTTATTTAGTGCCTAATTGTATAATGGCACTGTACCAGAAACTTGTGACACAGAAATGAATAAAATATAGTACTTGTCCTCTAGAGGCTTGTTATCTAGAGGGATACTGTAAGCATAATTACAATAAAAATAATGAGTGTTTTATTAGTTGTATAAAGTGTGCTGTGGGAGCACAGAGGAGAGACATCTTGCAAATAATTCTTATCTATTTTCTTCATTAATGTTTGTATTTAAATTGAAGTTTATTTCACTGTTATTCTTTGGAATAGACCTAGAATGTATCCTGTGAAACATGAAATATCAAAGCAAAACCAAGATACATTATTAGTTTATTTCTAAATGTATATGCCCTGCTCTTTACATTAATGCTTATTCTATTTTCATAATTATTATTATATTATATTTAGAATCTAACATTTTTGCTCCATATAGTGGGTTTTGTGAACCCCTAAATGTAAGCATATCATAGTAGAAAGGATGGATTAGAACTCAGGAAGCCCAATTTTTAGGAATAGTTCTGCAGCTAACACTCAAGTCAGAATCTCTCCAGGTCTAAATTTCCTCCCTCTGAAAAGAGAAGAAAAAAAAAGATGTCAATGGGTTTGTCAGGATTAAAGTACAGAGGTTATAGAGAATTTTGACATAGCTTAGCAGGCAGAAGTTTGGCCAATTTTGTCACAATGTTGATAGAAATGTAAAGAATTTTGAGCTTTGTAAAAACATCCATCTGGGTCATAGAATAGCTTAGGATTTACACAATTTTTATCTATTGTATGATAGAGAATTTAAATACTCATTGGTTTAGTTGGGACTGGAATTCAAGCTTTACAGAGCTTCTATTTTCACCTTTAATTTTCTTTCTGATTCTCTTATTTTCCTTTTGTCTTTTTCTTTCAAAGTATCTAAATATCCAAATAGAATATGTTGGTAAGGAATAAGCTATGATATTCTTTTCAACTAAAATGTTTAAATGGTTTTATTTAATATAATGACATGACATCCTTGAAATGAGAATAAAAAGAGCAGGAAAATATTAATTGGTTATACTTAAGTTCTGTTCACTTCTGTCCAGAATATTAACTAGAATTCTTCTTCTTTTCTTTTTTTATACATGTCACAAATAAGATAAGGTAAGAATTAAATTTTGTACTGAGAATTTTAGTGACTGCTTTCAAGATTAATAAAAGTTTGTATCAATTTTCACAACTTAATATATATTATACAATATCATATCATCCTAAATATGCAGTAAAAAAAAGCTAACAATTTTAGCTATAATTTGAATCCAGAATATCTGGACAAGTTTGACAAATATGTCCTTTAAGATAGATACATGTTGTGTAGGCCTACTTAGCACACAAAAGTCCATTTAGATAAAAATATACCTTGTACATCTATAATTATTTGTAATAGTACTCACATTTGGAACAGCTCTTACATTTTCCTGAGGGAACCATAATTTATAAGCTGGTTATAATTATTTAAATACTTTGAAGATATGAATATGTTTAATCAAATATGAAATTTTGACACAACATTAAATTCAGAGAACAGGAATAATAACCAATTAAAGAAAAAAAACATAAACACACAAATGATGATAGATTCAATGAAGTTTGTATAACATTGGTTTGTCTATGGAACATACACACATGTAAGTAGAGAGATGATATTTACATTTAGGAAAGTAAGATAATACCATGCTCTGAGGTTGTTGTTTTTCAGGATGAGGCACTATTATGCAAATATGTAGAAACCATCTATTTTCCCAGCCGATGGAATCGCCTGCTTACTCATTTCTTCTCTAAGAGCTGTTGAAAATTACTTTCCATTCCTGCACTTACTGTAACCTTTGATTTTTTAAGCTAGAATTAGCTTCCTTTAGAAATGTGAAACCACTCTTTCTAAACATATAAAATGCTTTCCAAAATTAAAAATAAAAGTGTGGTATAAAACAAAAAATTAATAGTAGACCTCATAGGATTTTGATTAGTATTAAATAAGATATGATATGAAAAGCGTATAGCACATAGTAAGTACCAAACAAATAATAACTAAAGCAATACTAAAATAATTTAAAGTATTAGAGGTCTTAGAACTGGGGAAAAATGCTCTAAGATATTGCAATATCTGTATGTGTAATATATTTATTGATTTTGTGGGTATACTTTTTTCCCCACCACATTGCTTAGTAGACTGTAAAAAATGATGGAAATCTAATTTACACATCCTCCACACCTTAATAACCCAAATATTTTATCCATCATAACACCAGAAGTGATGCTTAACACAAGCTAAATCTAGCTGATCCCTTCATGTGCATAAATTTGTTCTTTGTAATCCTTTGAGATACATAAATGTATTCTAAGGTCCCTTTTACATATCTTCTTAAAACAAAAATCTGACAAAGGACTCAGAGGTTTATTTGTCTAATTCCTCATTTTTAAGTCTTTGTATACTTTAGGAGAGAGAATAACATTTTGAATATAAAAAGTATCTTCTGTAGTTTTAATTATTTAAAATGTATTTAATTATTTATATTGTGTCTGGAAAGCTCAGAAAGACAATATCCTTGATGCTAAGTTAATGAATTTGAGCATCTCTCTGAACCCCAAAATGTATGTTTATGGTTTTCTTGGTATGGTTTCATATTTACTGAATAGATTTTTTACTTCTTTTTATAGCAGTAATAGAAAATTGGCTCAGCCAATCTTTTTGAAAAAAAAAAAACTAAAAATAATACATGAAGTTACTTTAAATGATGATTTTTATGTTAATTCCAGTATACAGATAATTTAATGTGACATCAACCCTGACATTTTTTAATGAGAACAAATATTTCATTGGCTGAAACACAAAGGTTACTTCTTACTGTGATTATTACTTCCCTTGATTTATCTTTCTTAGCCCAAAGAATTATAGATAAAAATACAATAAAATTTTAATGTAAAATTATAATACTAAAGAGAAGTTAAGAGCTCAGTCTAATAGTCCTGGAATAGAATCCTGTGCCACATGCCACTTATTAGCTCTTTGACATTGTCAGATGTTTAAAATTTTTCTAATGATGAGTTTCTTCAGCTTTAAAATGAGGATGATAATGATATTCACACCCAAATTTTTAAGCATTAAAAGAAAAAAATGCACATAATATTCTGCACACAATTATTTACTTAAAATAAGCACACATTAATTATATTCACATATAATATATAATGACTTAAAAATTATATAAGTTTCAGGTGTGTAGCATTATAATTCAACATCTGTATATGCTACAAAGTGATCACCACCACAAGTCTAGTTACCATCCATCACCATACAGTTGACCTCCTTCACCCATTTTGCATACTCACCAATTCCCTTCTCCTCTGGTAACCACTAATCTGATCTGTGTATCTATGAGTTTGTTTTATTTTATTTTGTTTGTTTCTTTGTTTTTCTTTTTTATATTCTACATATGAGTGAAATCATATGGTATTTGTCTTTCTCCATCTGACTTATTTCACTTAGTGTAATATCTTCAGTGTCATCCTTGTTGTGACAAATGGTAGGATTTCATTTTTTTATGACTAATCTTCCATTGTACATATACACCACATCTTCTTTATCCATTGATCCACTGATGGACACTTAGGTTGTTTCCATATCTTGGCTATTGTAAATAATGCTGCAGTGAATGTAAGGGTGCATGTATCTTTGCGAATTAGTGTTTTTATATTCTTTGTATAAATACCCAGAAGTGGAATAGCTGGATCATTTGGTAGTTCTATTATTAATTTTTAAAGAAATCTCCATACTGTTTTCCATAGTGGCTGCACCAATTTACATTCTGACCAATAGTGTATGAGGGTTCCCTTTTCTCCACATCCTCTCTAATATTTGTTATTTCTTATCTTATTGATGATAGCCATTCTAACAGGTGTGATATCTCATTGTGGTTTTGATTTGCATTTCTGAGATAATTAGTGATGTTGAACATCTTTTCATGTACCTGTTGGCCATCAGTTTGTCTTCTTTGGAAAAATGTCTATTCAGATCCTTTGCCCATTTTTCAATTGTATCATTTTTTGTTGTTGGGTTGTACAAATTCTTCATGTAATTTGGATATTAACCCCTTACTGAATATATAATTTGCACATATTTTCTCCCATTCAGAAGGTTGCCTTTTATCTTTGATGATGGTTTCCTGTGACTTGCCGAAGCTTTTTAGTTTGTTGTAGTCCCATTTGTTTACTTTCGCTTTTGTTTCCATCTCTTTAGAGTCACATCCACAAAAACATTGCTAAACCTGCTGTCAATGAGGTTATTGCCTGTTTTTTTCATAAAAATTTTATGGTTTCAGGTCTTACATTCAAGTCTTTAAGCAGTTTTGAATTAATTTTACTGTATGGTATAAGATAGTGGCCTATTTTCATTTTTTTTCCCATGTGGCTGTCCAGTTTTCCCAACACTCTTTCCAAAGAAAAAGACTATCCTTTCTTCATTGTATGTTCTTTGCTCCTGTGTCATACATTCACTGTCCATATATGTATAGGTTTATTTCTGGGCTCTCAATTCTGTTCCATTGATCTGTGTGTCTGTTTTTGTGCCAGTACCATACTATAGCTTTGTAGTATAGTTTGAAATCAGGGAGCATGATACCTCCAGGTTTATTCTTCTTCCTCAAGATTGTTTTAGCTATCTGAGATTTCTTGTGGTTGCATACAGATTTTAGAATTATTTGCTCTAGTTCTGTGAAATATGCCATTGGAATTTTGGTAGGGATTGTATTAAATATGTAGATTGCTTTGGTAGTATGGACATTTTAACAATATTAATTCTTCCCGTCCATGAACACCAAATAGCTTTCCATTTATTTGTGTTGTTTTCAGTTACTTTCATCAGTTTCTTAGTTTTCAGGGCAGAGGTCTTTCATCTCCTTGGTTAAATTTATTCCTAAGTATTTAATTCTTTTTGATACAATTGTAAATTGGATTGCTGTCTTCATTTCCTTTCCTGATAGTTCATTATTAGTGTATAGAAAAACCACTGAATTTATATATATTGATTTGGTATCCTGAGACTTTACTGAATCTGTTTTATTAGTTCTAACAGTATTTGGTGGCATCTTTAGGATTTTCTGTATATAGTATCAGGTCATTTGCAAATAGCGACAGTTTTACTTCTTCCTTTCCATATTTTGTATAACTTTTATTAATTTATTTTTCTTGCCTAATTACTGTGGTTAGGACTTCCAATACTAGGCTGAACAAAAATGTTTAGAATGGGCATCCTTGTCTTGTTCTTGCTCTTAGAGGAAAAGCTTTCAGCTTTTCACTGTTAAGTATGTTATCTGTGAGTTTGTTAAATATGGGTCTTTCTTATTATGTTGAAGTACATTCCCTCTATACCCACTTTGTTGACAGTTTTTTTCATAAATGGATGATGAATTTTATCAAATGCTTTTCCTAATAGTTTTGGAACTCAAAACCTGGAGTTCAATTTTGTAGTACCATAATTATTAGAATTTTCAGATCTAAGATATGTTATACCTTGGCCTCCAGGGAAGAGGTATAAAAGTGAGACTCCAACATGTTACACTTTTGTGTGAATAAAGTTTGACATATTGCCACACATTCTATCCAGTTATGCATGATTCCTTTGATCTATCCAGCATACTCCTACACCATGTAGCTGACAAATCTAAAAATGGACCTCTAATATTTTTCTTGTGCTTACTCATGAAATCACTTGCCTGAACCTCTTTTATACTGTTCATCCTGATTTGTTCCCCACATTCTGAGCTTTTGTTTTCTTGATTTATTTTTTAATGTCAGTTTTGCCAACCTCACAGTCCTGACTTTTAAGTTTATTTTACCACACATAACTTACGTTCCTAATGATTTGCAATTTAGAATTTTCTTTCAGTTCCTCTGATTTCTACCACCCTGGAGGTAATTCCCCTAGTCCTTGGGATGATAACCTGTATTTTACCCCATTATAGGAGATACTTCTACTGAGCTCTCCTTAGAATTATGAGCAGAACTTAGATATTCCAATTACTTACATTTTACAAAAATGGTATTTGAAAACCTAAAAATTAGTTTTGCTTCTAAGCAGAAATCAATAAACTACTCTGAACATTAGCAAATAATGCACTGGCAAACCCAACTTTCACTCTGCAGTACTCTACCTGGAAGGCATGCCCATTTGCCCATAATTATTCTCACCCATACTCTAACCATGGTTCTGGAATCCTTGAAGAGAATATAATGTTCTCTTGCTTCAAAAAACACTGACCCATTTTGAAAAATAGTTCTTGCTACTGTTCCCTATGCCTGATATCTGGATCTGTGGGATGAGTTTCTCATTACCCATTCCCTCCTCTCTTTTTGTTTCTTAATTCACATTGCTCATTCTTTCTACATAGATTTTTTTAAGAGGAAACATGCGTTCAATAATTATAATAAACATTATACTTCATGCATACTTACTGTATTTCTGTATAATCCTAGAGTAAAAAGAACAACACTGAATTACCAAACCTTGTAAGCAAATCTCTCTGTTCTTAGATACTTGCTTCTTTCTGTTGCTAGATATAAGCTATAAACTATACTTTTATGTAATCTCTTCACCCCTGACTTTCTGATCTTCTACCTAGCATGCTTACATGGAAAGCCACTATCTGCCTGACCTTTCAAGCTTATGCTGCTGTCCTAGATATTTACTTGATCTGAGTACTTAGAATGGGTCTGTGTGATTCTATCTAACTCTACTAACTCCTTGACTTTGAACAGGCTTTTTATTTGGATTTGTGTCATTCCAGCACACTTATCTGATAAGATATCAAACATTGTCTGTATCATCAATATCTATAGGTTTGCTCGTTTCATCAGATTATTGGGCTTGCTTCTTCCAATATTACCTGATTTGGTCAACATTCATTACCCATACATGATTTAGAATTTCAAATAGTAATTTATAATACATAAAACTGGGTTGAAATATTTACCACTAGAACATACCATTTTTCCTCTTGACTAAAAAGAGTACATTTCTATATAGATATAAATATAGATATGTTAAGGAAAATCCTTTTTAAAATTTTATTCAATTAGTGATGTTGATAATTTTGTATTTTACGGTTAATTTATTTTCATTTCTTTGACACTGAGGCTAAGTGGAATTTTATTTTTTGCTACATAATTATTACTAAATAAGCTTAGGTCTGGGATGACAGAATTGGTATTGTTTTACAAAGTGGAAAGATTATTGAAGGGCTTTTTACTGCCTTTTTTCCCTCCCAGCAACAACAAAAAATGTCATCTTTATTCATTATTAAATATACATTAAAATTGGGGATGAACAAATTTTAATTTAATCTAACTTATTTGAATGTCTTCTTAAGTCTACTTAGCTGAAAGGTAGCAGATATATTCCCTGTTTCAAGTTATTGACCTTCCAAATTGTATTTACACATTTTTCTGTAGTAGTAAAAGACATTTCTGCTGCAGCCTATAATCAAAGCTTAGCATACTTAGAGAAAGAGCTATAACCACATTATTTCTGTTAAAGCAAGCTGGACTATTGTAAAGAAAAATCTGGTCTAGAGAATTTATATGGAGAGACTATGCATTTGATTGCACATTGGTAAAAATAATGAAATCATCCTCCTACAACCACTGACTTCAAAAAAAAGATAAATTACCAGGTAGATTTTATATAATATGACAACTCTGAAAAAATTAAGACTTGGTAATTCAAAATATATAATATTAAATTATGTAGTTCTTCATTGCTGGCTTTTACAGCTTTTTCATATTGCCAAATATGAAGTGGAGGAAAGCCAGAATCCTGCAGATACATTCTCCTTGAATTCTGTAGATAATATTGGATACAAATGAAACAAACTAAGCTCTTGGTGGACAAATAATTTTTTCTGAAAGTAGTTTATTCAGTGATTTTTAAAATTTCATAATTGTATAATATTAGTTTAATGGAAAAAACAAATCATTCCGTGAATTAATTTATACATTTATTTTATATGATGCCAAATAATCATTTGACACAAGCGCTTCATTGACACTGTACTAGCAATCCATCATTTTTTCACATTGTTTAGCTTGTGTTTAATGTGCATTTTCATGTAACACACTGAAGATAATTCAGAGAAATTTAATATCATTTGGCAATATTGCAAGAAATTAAAAATATGGATGCTAATTATTTAGTGAAGTAGATAAAGAAAACCCAAAAGATTAAAAAAGTGGAACCTAATAGAGTTGTTTTGAAGCTTAGTAGAAGTAAAGATATCTGAAAGTAACCATTAGTACTGTTAACCCCAGAACTCCTACACACACACACACACACACACACACACACACACACACACACACACACAGAGACACTCTATAATAACCCGATGAATCATACAGATCCAAGTTTACTACCTCCTGCATGAAGGAAGAGGACCAACTCAATAGAGTCTTAATAGTGTCTCAACAAGAGAAGGCTGAGAATTTTATGGAGACTTGGGGTCTAGATTTGAGTAGTTTATGGTGGGTATTTCACTGTGGAAAATCTGAACTCCATTGGGCAAACTGTATAAGTTTCAGGTTGGAGGATCTTGAAGCAAATTTGGATAAGTAAAGAGTTGTTTAATAAGAAAATACTTTGCTCATTTGAGGGAACTAGTGCCCTGAGAGGCAGGCTAATATAAGCAGTCAATTTTGGAAAATTGTTGGCACACACAATGAAATTATTTACTGGATTACATAGGTTATCTGAGTAAAAATTTTCTGGAGCAAATAGTCGTCATGCTAATGTAGGTGGTCTTGTTTCTTAGTCCTGGTTGTTAAACTGGAAGTTTAATGCATCTTAATGCAGGAAGTTTTAGTTCACGTTCACCCCTTGTGGCCATTATTCAGGCTGAACTGGAAGATACTCCATTATATCAGGAAACTGTCAAGAACTGTGAAAGACCTGGGATTTTACCACATGCCAATCTAACAAGTTACCTACTACTGTTTCATAGATAGTCATAGAAGATACAAGATTCCTGGGTCAACCTAGAGGGGTGGGATAGGGAGGGTGGGAGGGAGGGAGACACAAGGGGGAAGAGATATGGGGACGTACGTATATGTATAACTGATTCACTTTGTTATAAAGCAGAAACTAACACACCATTGTAAAGCAATTATACTCCAATAAAGATGTTAAAAAAAAAAAAGATTCCTGGGTTAGAGGTAAAGGACTTTATTATTTATGGAAAAACGCAGTAACTGGAGCAGTTTCCTGTGCCTTCCAAGACCTACAGAGAGTGAGTAGGACAATGACACAAGTGAGCTGAGATGAAAACTTGCCCATGCAGTAAACTGCATTGCAAGAGAGGAACACTGAGCTTGAGGAATTTTACTGCTTTTACAGTAAGTGGAAAAAAGCTTGCTCCTTGTATAATAACCCATTATTCAGCTGACACGTTTTTGGCCAAACTCAGATCTTCATATGGGTATGTAACTTTGCTGACCATTCTGATTAATATCACCAGCAAAGGACAGGACCAAAACCATTTACTTTTTCTCATAAAGTATTTCATTATAGACAACATCATTGAATTATAAGCAGCATCTTGAGGCCACCCTGCAGCATGGACCTTAGCATACCCCAGGATCCCAGACTCAGCCAACTGGGAATAAGTTTCAGGGGGAAAGTAGTAGGTTTCACTTCAGAAAACCAACATGAAGTGCAAGGGGAGGCTATCATCTGTTACAACATTTTTCAATCTCCTTCAATCCAATAGACTAAGAAAAGATCACTCAGATTTTTCCTCCCAATATAAGTACAACTTCATTTTTCAGTTCAAATAAGTGTCTTATTATGTGTCTTGTGGACTACTGTAGAAAACACTGAGAAAAAATATAGAGTATATTTTATGATATATTAGTAATATAAGTCAAGTTTAGGAATATATATGGTGTAATTAATTTATTCATTTTATAGCTTATGGAAACATAAAATAATGCTACTTCTTATAATTTATAATAATAAACATGAGTAGCTAAAGCTATTATTTTCATAATTAGGGGTATGATAGAGGACAAAGTATTCTTTAATAAAGCTGTGTATATATACCTGGCTCTGGCATGTGATTTTTATTAATAATTGACTAATTTAAAAATGTAAAAAGTGGGCTTCCCTGGTGGCGCAGTGGTTGAGAGTCCGCCTGCCGATACAGGGGACACGGGTTCGTGCCCCAGTCCGGGAGGATCCCACATGCCACGGAGTGGCTAGGCCCGTGAGCCATGGCCGCTGAGCCTGCACGTCTGGAGCCTGTGCTCCACAGCAGGAGAGGCCACAACAGTGAGAGGCCCATGTACCGCAAAAAAAAAAAAAAAAAATGTAAAAAGCATAAGTAATTAGACATCATAACTAAATAATTCTTATTAATTTAATGAAAAGAGTATATAATAATACAAATTAATTGGTCCAGAATTAATATATAATTAAACATCTAAAAAGATGTACTTATATGATAATTGGCCATTTAGGAATAACTTTTTATAGTATAATTGGATTAACCAGATTTATCTGCAGGTTTTATTCGGTATGTTTTTAAAACTATGATATTCAAAAGTTATCCCAGTGACCTTTTAAAATAATCTGTTAGCCAATACTGTTACAGGAAGTAAAAAAAAAAGAGTCAATTTTAGTATTAATTCTGTCTTCCTCTAAATTAAGTATCTCTCGTGAACATACATTATTTAACCAGGAGGAGTATGAAGGTGCAAAGAGACTACTCTTCTACCTCTCACCATATGATCTGAAATCAGAGTATTCCAACATACACCACACTAGGTTGTGCTGAGTTTCACATTTCCTCTTTAACGGAAATAATTATAAGACAGAACAAGATAAGTCCCATGCTGTTTTATGGAATTTTGAATAATCCTATTAATAATCCAATAAACCTAATACATAGTTTTACTAATGATAAATATATAATGTTGGTAGTGTTCTTTTCACTCACTTCTTTCTTCTGATAATCTGAGGACACTTGAGAGTCTCCGATGTACAATAAGATGGTTAAATATCAGTATGCTAAATGTGCTGGGTGGGAAATCAAATAGATTTCTGAAAACTGGTTCTTGCTATGAAGATTTCTCAAAAGAACTTTTCGTGTGGTGAGTTATTAACAAATCACACAATAACTCAAGGGTCTAGTCCAACACTAACAATTGTGGATGCTCCAAAACACTTGTCAAATGGTTAATTCGAAATTATGTTATATGAAATTATCATTTTCTTTCTTGGTCATAGCTCATATACTGTAGAGTAAATAAGATATGTAGATATATATATAATTGAGGAATATTTTCAATTGAATATGCTAACAGTAATGCATTGTCGCATGGTAAAAATTGTAAATTGGCCAATTTCATACTCTTACTCTTGAATTTGGTTTTAAATTACAGATTATACTTTGTGGATTTTAAAAATAAGATCAAAATAATGATCCAAACAAGATAAGATTGTCATTTCTGTATACCCACCAGCATTTCTTTATTACAGTTCCTATGTTTCTCTTCACTAGCAAAACTAATTTCTTTTAAATATTTGCTCTGAAATTGCTGCTTTTGAGCTTAACTTATTATACTGACAAATAATCTAATCATGAAAGACATGTAATTACTCACTTCAAGAAGAAATATTCTCCTATAGACCCATAGTATAGAAAAATGAAAGTATAGAAAAAGTTAGTTTTCTAACAATTCTAGTAACCCAAGAGATAAATTTATAACTTGGCAGGAAGCTGAAAATGGGCAATATACCTTTTGTTCCAATATGAGATCCCTAGCTGTATTACCAAGTTTGAGTAGGATGGCTATTTTTTTATGATTTACATAGCACTGTATGCATTTTCTATAGATCTTTTCTTTTTGTTTCATGTACTATAAGAACTGATACTGCTTCTGGCTCTGATTACTCTTTTTCACACTCGAGTTATAAAATGCTTAATAGTACATAGGAAATACTTTGTCTCTTATGTAAAAGAGAGAACAGTGTGGTAACCTTCATTTGTTCTATGCCAAACTATTTGTTCACTCAGCTGCAGATCAGCACTACTAGTGCAGGAGAGCTCGCCCAAACACAGTCACTTAAATTGCCCTCAGTACCTTGGTAGACATCATCACCTCTCAGTTCTACATCTGCATCACTGGTTGTTTCATCAGTATCCTTTTCTAAATCTTACTGAACTCTTTGTCTGCAGTTTCTTAGTGTATATCAATGTTATAAACAAAGGCATCATTGCTGTTTTTGCAAACACTCCAATTTTATTGTTGTTTGTTTTGTTTTGCTTTAGTAGCATAGCTTCTGATCTCTTTGTAAAACTATCAAGAAACTGATTTGGCAGCATTTCAGTACTGAGCTGCTCTGTACTACTTTGTAAGAAGAATCATAGACATAAATAATTTTATGCTAAGATGTTCATATATACATTTATTTTCACTACTCTTTTATAAAGCATTTTTAAGGTGATTAATTTAAGTGGTTTAATTACTGTTGTTTTACATCAGGAATTAAAAATTGGTTCTTCTATCTATCCTTAGGTCCCTAAATGACTCTTCTTATTTATTTACTTTTTCATTCATTTATCCAGCAGTTATTTTTTTAAATTTTATCATCTTTGTGTCATTCAATGGTAACAGAAATTAGTAGCTAAAAAAGAAATCTAAAAATATATCAAATATAACAAGAGTGGAAAAAAGTGATAAAATGACATTTCTAGTTTCAAATTAGTTTAGTTTCATTTTTGTGATGAAAATAAGAGACGAAAACAAGTAAGCCGCGGGATATATGTGAGTTTCAGAAAGCTGGATGGGTGAGAAAAGGAATTAGTTTGATTTTAGAAAACATAAATGAATGCATAATTCTTTAGAATTTCATCAGAAACATAATGAATATTTCCCAACGTAATTTATACTTTTAAAAAAATCACCAAGTGATGTCATGGAAGATGGTATAGTAGGAAATTCCAGGAATCAATCGCTCCATTGAACTGGCAAGAACTCCTAGATTTGGTTATTTTAGGACTATGGAGTCTAGTTCAGCACTTGCTCTGTCCATCAGAGTGCTTGATTAAAAAAAGAAGCAGGTATATTTCAATGAATTTTGACATTTCACATAGCATCTACAACACCCTGCCCCTGGCTCCATGGCAGTTAGCTATAGAAAATGTGGCCCACATTCCTAGTACAACTTGCTGATGCCAGAGTGGGCAATAAGAACCCAGTCTTACAAAAGCTGGGTTGTGTGTTTTGGTCTGACTGGCAGTTCACTGAGATCAGCAGAGGCTAGCTATTTCAACCTGATGCGGTTGAAACAGCTTCCTGGGAAGATGCTGTTGAAAGAATTTAAAGCAACAAAATACTTTTCTTTTCTTATTGGGTCCAGGCATTCAAAGAAATCTTTGTCAGGTCACTAACTGAATGCAGACACAGTGGAGCATATGGCAAGGAATATAGTCCTTTCTAAATAGTTCAAAAAGTCACTAAACACGTAGATGACTGCAGCCCTCAATAAGCAATAACAGCATACTCTGGGGAGGAGGGAGAATCTTATTTCAAGTGTTATATTACAATACCAAAAATATAAAGTTTTTTAAAAAAAATTACAAAGCATTCAGAGAAACAGGAAAGCATGGCCCATTGATGAGAAAAAAAGATAAAAGAAGCCCAAAAATTGGACTTACTACAAAAAGAGATTAAATTCCCTGCCTTAAGTATGCTCAAAACACTGAAGGACGAATAACTAAAGACAATCAGGAGACTGGTGTTGAACATATAGGGATATCAATAAAGAGATTCAAAAGTTATAAATTTTTGTTGAAATGGACATATTTTTGTGAGACACAAACTATCAGAGTTGTCTTAAAAGGAAATATAATACCTGAGTAGCCCTCTATTAATCTGTGTTAAAATTTTTCCCATTAAAAATATCCCAGGCAAAGATGTTTTTCCTAATGAATTCTACCAAAAGTTTAAGGAGCAAATAACAGGAAGTATACAACATTCTTCCCAAAAAAATGAGGATGGGAAACTATCTCACAACTAGTTTAATGAGACCAATGTTATGAAAACCAAAGACATTATAAAATACAAAATGGGAGAAAATATAGTCATGACATAATCTCAGAATTTCTTAACACAATGTCAGAAAAAGATATTCTTGTAGTAGATACAATAGATAATACATAATGACCAAGTGGTCTTATCCAATGGAGGTAATTTCTTCATAGTGTCTTTTTTAATGGAAGCAATGGATGTATATATAGTTGGAATTAAATTACTAACTTGACAGAAAACTGTCAATTTTTATTTATAACATTTAGAATACACAATATTTTTTTATAGTAATTCACTGAAAGCATAGCCATAAAAGACCACAGATTTTTAACATCTTTCTGGTCTGTATCTTGGGTAAAATAATGAAGATTTAATTTAAAATAAACTTTAGAAAGTATAACATGTGTCCAGGACCATACTTGAGGTGCAGCATTTAGTGTTTCATTCTTGGGTTCCTTCCACAATAGACATAAATGGTATTTTCCTAAGTATCAGGTGGCATATTCCGAAACCACTATGCTTCTTCACAAATGGTCAACAATATTCATACATTTGTTAGTCTGTGTTTGTTTTAAACTCATAAAATAAATGATCTTTTAATGAAAATGATGACAAGTTTGAATTATTCCTCTTCAATATGATGCAAGTTTCGGAACGCTGAGTTTTTTTCAAGAATGCAATGAAGGATGAAGTCCATGTTCCTTGTGATCAAAAGTTTTGTATATCAAGAAATGAAACTCAGGAGAACATGATTTTTAATTTTTGAAAATGTGTCAAAATTTGAATCCCATATACCTAAACTTTAAGAGAATTTTAGACCATTAGGATAGAGTATAATATTTAAGCAAAGAGTAATTTGGTTAGATTTGTAATCTGAAATATAATAATAATTATTTTAATAGTAATAATGATAACCTATTATGACAGGAGTGGATAATGGATTAGGCATGGCCGGGATATTATGGGAAGCTTATCTGGAGGCTATTTCATTGAGTCAGGAAAAAAGATGCAGAGAATTTAACAAAGGCATAAGTTGAGGGCATAAAGAAGAGAAAAGAAATTTGAGAAATATGTAGGCGATAGAAGAGAAAGAACTTTGCCAAAGAAATGAATAGATTGAATTCTGAGGACATAATACTAAGTGAGACAATCCAGTCACAAAAAGACAAATACTGATTCCACTTATATCTCTCCTAAAGTAGTCAAATTCATAGACACAGGAAGTAGAATGATAGTTCCAGGTGTAAAGGAGAGGGAAGAATGGGAAGTTCGTTTTTAAAAGTATAGAGTTTCAGTTTTGTAACCTGAAAAGATTTCTAGATATGGAGAGGGGCGATGGGTGCATAACAATATGAGTGCATTTAATATCAATAAACTGTACATTTTAAAATGGTTAAAATGGGAAATTTTGTTATGTATATTTTACCAGAAAAAAATGTTTTATTAAAAAAGATAGATGAGGGCTTCCCTGGTGGCGCAGTGGTTGAGAGTCCGCCTGCCGATGCGGGGCACACGGGTTCGTGCCCCGGTCCGGGAGGATCCCACATGCCGCGGAGCTGCTGGGCCCGTGAGCCATGGCCGCTGGGCCTGCATGTCCGGAGCCTGTGCTCCGCAACGGGAGAGGCCACAACAGTGAGAGGCCCGCGTGCCGCAGAGAAAAAAAAGAAAAAAAAAAAAAAAAAAAAAGATAGATGAATGGATAGAATAGAATGGAATAGAAATATTTCATATGAGATAGTATGTTATAAAAAATCAGAAAAATCCATTTATCCAACCAGTAAATGTTTATTGAATACCAAGTAGTTTAGTTTCACAGGACAGCAGTATATTTTTCCTTAAGACGATACATAAAAATGGGAGGACAGATATAAAGACAAGGAGATGGAGATAGAAAAGGTACCTCATGTGAATGGCTTGATGTCTTTGAATTACCAAGTGAAATTATTCTTGCACTTAGAACAGGAAAGAAGTAGGTTTCAAAATAGTTAATAATTATGTGCAACCATGAAAAATGAACATAAGTATAGAAACGTTTATAGATTAAATGTGACCACTTACTATAGTAAGTGATAATACATTTTATAAATAAAATAATGGAGTAAACAAACCAAAAAGTTAAGGTGATCAGTAAGCAAATTGCATTATATCTTTTTTTTGGGAAAAACACATTTAAAATGAGAGATTCTGGGGTTCTGCTTAGAAGAGACTCATAAGAAGATGTAGATTAAAAAATTTCATGATCCTGCTCATTTCTGAGAACCAGAAAGTAAAGAATAGTAGTTACAGAAAAGGACAATAAGTGAGAGATAAACAGATTTCTGAAATGTTAGAGGAACACAAAATTAGTTATGTGGCCCTACAGCTATCTCAGAGTCTATAATTGAAGAAGGCTATAAACCAGGAAAGCAGTAGCAGTTTCTCTCTCCCACTGTCACTTGCTGATAGCAACATAATAAGGAAACCCACATCAGCTGCACACAGCTTTTTGACACAGAGTTTAACAAGCTCTGCCAAGATATTTGTGATGTCTGCCACTCAAGTATCAGGAAAGAGATGGAAGATGAAGACTGTGATTTTAAAAGAGGTAAAATGTGGTGAAAGCTAGTCAGAGGTTAGATGTTTGGGGGAGTATGACGGTTATTTTAATGTGTCAACTTGGCTGGGCCATGGCACCCAGTTTCCTGGTACAAGACCAGTCTAGGTGTTGCTATGTAGATTTTATTTACATACTTAGTTATTTATTTTTAGGCCACGCTGCGCGTCATGTGAGAACTTAGTTTCCCGACCAGGGGTCGAACCCGTGCCCCCATCAGTGAAAATGAGAGTCTTAACCACTAGACCACCAGGGAAGTTCCTGTAGATTTTTTTAGATGTAATTAACATTTTAATCGATTGGCTTTAAATATAGCAGATTACCTTTTATAATGTGGGTGAGCCATTATAGTTGAAGGCCTTAACCTTAACCTCCAATCAGTTGAAGGCCTTAACCTCCAGACAGCCTTTGAACTGCAGAATGCAACATTAACTTTTTCCTGGATCTCAAGCCTAGGGCCTGCCCTGCAAATTCTGGACTTGTCAGTTCTCACAATCTTGTGAACCAATTCCTTAAAATAAATCTCTCTCTGTCTCTGTCTTTCCCCACCTCTGAGTATGTGCATCTGTGTACACACATCCTATTAGTTCTGTTTCTCTGGAGAACCCTGTCTAATACAAGGACCCAGAATAATAACCCAAATAGTGATGTGAAATTCTAATACAAAAATGAAGAGATTAAATATTATTTGAGTCAATAAAAAGGATAAACACTAGTCAAAACAATGAAATGTCATTAATTAATTTAAATTACACAGGGTAATATTTGTCAATAGTATTCCCACAATATAGTCCTCAAATGAATAAACAAAAGACAATAAAAAAGGCAAAAAAGAAAAAAAATAGTTTCAGGGTCTAGTAAATTGGAAAATGTTGCATTGACTAGTCCTCACTTCAGATTCATAATACATATTAGAATACTATAGGTATGGGAAATCTTGCAGTAAAGAGAATTGTTTGACTCTATTTAACCTAGGGTTTCACAAATTCATTTGACTGTCAAATCCTTTGCAGTGTGTGTATGTGTGTGTTTGACAAATCTGATATGACGTTTTCAATAGGACTAAGAAGAACGTGTTAGCTGTGTAGAGCTGCTAACAGAATACAACAGACTAGGTGGCTTAAACAACAGAAGTTTATTTTCTCACAGTCTGGAGGCTGTGAAGTACAAGATCAAGGTGCCAAAAAGGTGGTTTTTCCTGAAGCCTCTTTCCTTGGCTTACAGATGACTCCTTTTCTTTGTGCCCCTGCATGGCCTTTTTCTCTGTGTGTGTGCACTTCTGGGGTCTCTTCTTCTTCTTGTAAGGACATCAGTCCAGTTGGATTAGAGCCCTACCCTTATATCCTCTTTTAACCTTAATTACGTCCTTAAACACCCTATCTCCAAATACCATCACATTGGGGATTAGTGTTTCAAACTATAAATTTTGAGGGGACACAATTCAGTTCATAACAAAGTGACTTTTTGTGGGTCTAATTTAGTTATTTATTTCTATTAGAGTGGTGAATTTTACCTGACCAGTTTATAAGCACCAGATAGCTTTTTTCATGTAATTAAATTGACATGCTGAAATACTATATCAATCCTTGAAAAATGTGAAATGCCAGTTTAATTGTCAATAAACGCAATATGTCCCAAGGAAATAACATGCTTGCTTATATATCATAGTGTGATCCTTTAAAGAGCTTAACATATAAGGTATCACGGTGGGCAATTTTCTGAAATGTATCACTTTTTCTAGTGCCTATTTATCATTTCCTGTACTTATGGAGAATGGATTTTTTAAATCTTTTCTTCATTTCATGGAGTAATGTGACATTTTGTTTAAGTGTATTAATTTATTTTTTCTTTTCTTTAAGTGCATTTATTTTTTCTCTTCTTTCAATCCTTCCAGGACTTTACTGATTCCTGAAGCACCCAGTAGTTTTTACCAGGAAACTAGGTTGAGTTAAGGCCCATTCCAGGGATGGCTTGCATCATTATGAAAAATTTTATAAGGTATCCCTAAAATAGGTTAATTTTAGACCTAAAGCAAGCATAGCAAACTGAGAGTGCATGAGTCCACCCTGCCTTCAGACTGTTTTACATTGCCAGGTAATTCAGTTTTCTAAAAACGGAATTTAAAGGACTTACACAATGAACTCTCTGTTAAACCATAATCTCCAACAGGCTGATCTGTGTTACACAAAACATTGAAAGATTTAAATAATTAGGTTCACTTTCTGATTCCTGAAATTATTAGAGCAGAGGTTTTCTAAAGTGATTCCTGGACCAGCATTATCAACATCACCTAGGAACTCGTTAGAGATGCAAATATTTTTTTAAAAAATCATATTATAGCTGAAAATTTGTACCTTTTTATCCATTTTTCCTTACTTTCCCCTCCACCCTCAGCCCCTGACAACCACTTTTCTACTCTCTCTTTCTATGAGGTTGATTATTATTTTTTAATATTCTACATGCTAAGTGTAGTCTAAGTGTAAGTCTTTGTCTGGTTTGTTTCTCTTAGAGTTGTACTGTCTGGTTTATTTCTCTTAGAGTTGTAAATTCTTGTGTCACCCCACCAGTTTTCCTGAATCAGAAACTCTGTGAATGGTGTCCAGCAATCTGTGCCTTAACCAGCTGTCCAGGTGATTCTAATGCACACTGAAATATTCTCTAAATGACTGTGACTAACCTCTTTCTCTTATCCAAGTTTCAGTTAAAATCGTTTCACATAGTAAAAGTAGAAGGGCTCTATGAAAGGGATCCTTTTCTTTCCTCTTTTTTTCCTTTTTTTCCTAATGGAGTCTTTCTCAAAATGTGCTCCAATGGACAATCAGAGCAGCCAATTATATGAATGTATTAATAAATATACATAAATGTCCTGAAATGCTATTAAAAAAACATGTTTGCCTAAACCACTGTGTTTTAAAATTGTTGACCATAGAGGCATTTTCCCCCTACCAGTAATATCTACTAATTTTCTAAAGGTCAAGTGTTTCCTTTGGGGAATTATCTCTTTCTTTGTATACAGCCTTCTTGGGCAGTCAGTGAAGAGTGAGACATGAAACAACCTAAAACAATCAGACTGTCTCCTTAACAATTTGCCTCTTGGGACAAGAATCTAGATTAGGTACAGCTGATTCATTCCTTTATTCATTTTGTGTTTCAAGATGACCACAACATATTACCTTAAAAAGAAAATCTTTTATCAATTTCCAATTATCAACTAATAAAGTACTCTATTGAATAAACTCTACATTATGGAGTATTTTCTAAGATAATACAGATATTCAGAAGTTGTCTCCTGTTTTTCCTAGGGCCTGACTGCTAAGCTTCTCTTTTTTTTTTTTTTTTTTTTTGCGGTACGTGGGCCTACTCACTGTTGTGGCCTCTCCCGTTGTGGAGCACAGGCTCCTGACGCGAAGGCTCAGCGGCCCTGGATCACGGGCCCAGCCGCTCCGCGGCACGTGGGATCTTCCCGGACCAGGGCACAAACCCGTGTCCCTTGCATCAGCAGGCGGACTTGCAACCACTGCGCCACCAGTGAAGCCCCTGCTAAGCTTCTATTTTGATTTATGAACAGCACCGTGTTCTTTCAGGTGATTCCAATAAAAAGCTTTTGCTAGGTGTTTACTTTGTTTACTTGGACTCAAGGATTCTTAATTGATACAACAGTACAGCATAATGGCTTTAGACCACAGACCCTTAGGAAACTATATAACCCTCAGGGTGTTATATAGAATTGTTCATTGTCCTAAGATGACAAAGTTAAGGTACTCTGTTTTTCTTTTTCTTCTATGGTGAAATATTATCAGTACAGGGTATACAGAAGCAAGCCGGATAGTTAAGTTTTTGCCTATGGTCACCTGAAACCATATGACATTGATAATGGAGCTGGGATGGTAGTATGAATCATGACCCAAAACACTTAAATTGAATGTTTACTTCTGAAGGGGAAAATATGAAAAGTTAAAATCTCAAAATTCTTATCTGATGTCACAAACTAAATCCAAGTTTTTCGGTTTGTTTCTTTTTAACCATACTTTAAAAATCTCTTATTATTTGCAAACCGTATATCTGTAAAGGTGTTAGTATCCAACATATATAAGGAACTCCTACAACTCAATAGCAAAAAAACCCCAAATAACCCAATTAAAAAATGGTCAAAGGACTTAAATAGACATTTCTCCAAAGAAGATATACAAATGGACAACGGGTATATGAAAATGTACTCAACAGCACTAATCATCAGGGAAATGCATATCAAAACCATGATGATGTGTCACCTCACACCTGTTAGGATGGCCATTAACAACAACAACAAAACAGAAAATAAGTATCATAGGATGTGGAAAAATTGGAACCCTTGTATACTGTTGGTGGGAGTGCAAAATTATAAAGTCATTATGGAAAACAGTATGAAGTTTCTGCTGTTAAAATTAAAAATAGAATTACCATGTGATCCAAAAACCCCACTTATGGGTATTTACTCAAAAGAATTGAAATCAGGATAGCCAAGAGATATCTGCACTTCCATGTTTATTGTTATTCACAATAGCCAAGAGGTGGCAACAGTTAAATGTCCCTCCGGATTACACACACACACACACACACACACACACACACTGGAATATTTTTCAGCCATAAAAAGAAGGAAAAGCTGTCATATACTACAACATGGATGAACCTTGAGGACATTATGTTAAGTGAAATACGCCAGTCACAGAAGGATAACCACTGAATGATTCTACTTATAAGTTGTATCCAAAATAACTCATAGAAACAGAGTAGAATGGTGGTTGCTGGGAGGAGAGGGAAATTTGAAGTTAATGTTCAATAAGTATAGAGTTTCAGTCATGAAAGATGAAAAAATTCTAGAAATCTGTACATCATTGTGCTTAACAATACTGAACACTTAAAAATTTGTTAAAGGTAGATCTCATGATATTTTTTATAATTTTTTTACAGTTAAAAAATGCAGTTAAAATGATTGCTTATAGATTAATACTTCATTCTTTTTACTAATTTTCCTCTTTGTACTGAATTTATGGGCAAACCTGCACTATAAGAAATATTAAAGGGTGTTCTTTAGTCAGAAAAAAAATGACAACATGTGGAAAATTGTAGCTATCCAAGAAAAAGACACTAGAAACAGTAAATCTGTGGATAAATCTAAAAGACACTTTTCACTATTTTTTTTTAGAGAGATAATAATTTAAAGTGAACATTGTACCCATGTATTTGAATGCTTATAATGTTTGTACAAGTAAAATTTATTACAACATTGCACATTGTACAAGTATCCAAATTAGTTGTATACACATTGTCTTGAAATTGTTTCTGCAGAGGACTCCATTAGTGCACAACAGTAGGGAGTGAGCTACTTGGGGGAAAAAGAGTATGTTTTTAATCATGTAACTCCTGCACCTAATAGAAGGTGTTTTTTTTTTCATATATTCTTAAATATTTGTTGAGTGAAGAATTAAAATTAGAGGGTGCAATGAAATATAATTTTTTTCTTTCCTCAAAACATCTTTACTTATTTTCACATTACAAAGTTAGTGCTCTGTACTAAAATATTGAAGAATTGAAATGTAGATTTACTAAAAGCCATGAAATGGGCAATAAAAAAGAGTGATTTAAGTAATAAATTGTCTACAAAGATAAAATTCTTCCTTAGCAATTATCTTTTTGAGTTTTCACTTAATTGATTCATGCCCTAAATAATTTTAACTAATGTATGTTGATATATACTGTACAAAAATTTAAAAATATGCTTAACATGTTTGTTTTCTATGTTTTAAAATTGTCTTTTAGATTGATATTTTCTATTTCTTACAATGTTTAATACTGCAAAATAATTTTCAGTATCTAAAATATGTGTGTTAGAGAAAAATCACAGAGCATGTGCAAAGTATATTTTTCCAGGAGTACAGTACTCTGAGATGTTGTGGTAACTTGAAACGAAGAAATTAATTCCATTTTAAATCATTATTTCAAAAACTAAATGTATCACTCAATTTCTGGTATTGGTCATTTGTTTATACTTGGTGTTTTAAGTAAAATTACCTACAAAATACTCAGTAAATGTAATAATGTAAACTAAACTATGTAAATGCATTCTTTGTTTTCAGAAAGATGGGAAATTATTCAACACACTGAAATCAGGTGATAAAGCATCTATATTCACAAAGAAATTTAAATAATAATGACAGAATTTGATTTCCTTTTGTGCATCTTCTTTGTTGGTAAAATAAAATACGTGTGAAGTTTGTAGGTTGTTTGGAGATATCTGGGGCAGTGGTGTTGCAATTCAGTTTATGCTGGATTGCTGTGAAAACACTACTAGGAATTTGTAATTTCTAATTAGAGATTTCTTTACTACTAGGAATTTTGGAATAGTCACCCACCTGCCAGGTTTACCAGCTGATGGACACCATAGCCACTTAAGCAATTTGTAGTTCTCTTTATTGAAAAATGACTCTCTGGATAGTAATTCAGATGATTATGGCATCTTCAGCAGCAAAACTAAACCATTATCAGTTATATTTTTAATCACTTGTTTGTTATTTGTACTAGCTCACATAATAAATGTGTGTGAAAATTGGGGCCAAAGAATGTGTACATTAGTCAAACTACCTGTAGCACAGAAATAGTATTTTTATTTTATTTTATTTTATTTTATTGGAGTATAGGTGATTTACAATGTTGTGTTAGTTTCAGGTGTACAGCAAAGTGATTCAATTATAGATATATAGATATATATATATATTCATTCTTTTCCAGATTCTTTTCTCATATAGGTTATCATAGAATATTGAGTAAAGTTCCCTGTGCTATACAGTAGGTCCTTCTTGGTTATCTATCTTATATATAGCAGTGTGTGAATGTTAATCCCAAATTCTTGATTTATACCTCCTTCCCACATTTCCCCTTTGGTAACCATAAGTTTGTTTTTGATATCTGTAAGTCTGTTTCTGTTTTGTAAATAAGTTCATTTATATCATTTTTTAAATTAGATTCCACATATGAGTGATATCATGATATTTGTCTTTCTCTGACTTACTTCACTTAGTATGATAATCTCTAAGTCCATCCAACCTGCTGCATTGATGGCATTATTGTGCCATCAGTGCCATTATGGCATTACTGAATGGCATTATTTCATTCCTTTTTATGGGTGAGTAATATTCCATTGTATACATGTACCAAATCTTCTTTATCCATTCCTCTCTTGATGGACATTTAGGTTGCTTCCATGTCTTGGCTATTGTAAAGACTGCTGCCATGAACATTGGGGTGCATGTATCTTTTTGAATTATAGTTTTCTCCAGATATATGCCCAGGAGTGGGATTGTTGGATCATATGTTAGTTCCATCTTTAGTTTTTTAAGGAACCTCCATACTGTTCTCCATAGCAGTTGTACCAATTTACATACCCACCAACCATGTAAGAGGGTTCCTTTTTCTCAACACCCTCTCCAGCATTTATTGTTTGTAGACCTTCTCTTTTTTTTGCAGTATGCGGGCCTCTCACTGCTGTGGCCTCTCCCGTTATGGAGCACAGGCTCTGGATGCACAGGCTCAGCGGCCATGGCTCACGGGCCCAGCCGCTCTGCGGCATGTGGGATCCTCCTGGACCAGGGCACGAACCCATGGCCCCTGCATCGGCAGGTGGACTCTCTACCACTGCGCCACCAGGGAAGCCCATTTGTAGACCTTTTGATGATGGCCATTCAGACTGGTGTGAGGTGACACCTCATTGTAGTTTTGATTGACATTTCTCTGATAATTAGTGATGTTGAGCATCTGTTCATGTGTTTTTGGACCATCTGTATGTCTTCTTTGGAGAAACATCTATTTTGATCTTCTGCCCATTTTCTGATTGGGGTTTTTTTTTTTTGATATAGAGTTGCATGAGTTGCTTGTATATTTTGGAGATTAATCCGTTATCGGTCATATTGCTTGCAAATATTTTCTCCCATTCTCTGGGTTGTCTTTTCATTTTGTTTATGGTTTTCTTTGCTGTGTGGAAGCTTTTAGGTTTAGTTAGGTCCCATTTGTTTATTTTTGTTTGTATTTTTATTACTCTAAGAGGTGGATCAAAGAAGATATTGCTGCAATTTATGTCAAAGAGTGTTCTGCCTATGTTTTCGTCTAGGAGTTTTGTAGTGTTCAGCCTTACATTTAGGTCTTTAATCCATTTTGAGCTTATTTTTGGGCATGGTGTTAAAGAATGTTCTAATTTCACTCTTTTACATGCAGCTGTCCAGTTTTCCCAGCACTACTTATTGAAGAGACTATCTTTTCTCCATTGTATATTCTTGCCTCCTTTGTCATAGACTCTTTGAACATAGGTGCATGGAGTTATTTCTGGGCTTTCTGTCCTGTTCCACTGATCTATATTTCTGTCCTTGCACCAGTGCCATACTGTTTTATTGACAGTAGCCTTGTAGTATAGTCTGAAGTCAGCGAGCCTGATTCCTCCAGCTCCATTTTTCTTTCTCAGGATTTCTTTGGCTATTCAGGGACTTTTGTGTTTCTATACAAATTTTTAAATGTTTTGTTCTAGTTCTTTGAAAAATACCATTGTAATTTGATAGGTATTGCATTGAATCTTCAAATTCCCTTGGGTAGTATAGTCATTTTGAAAATATTGATTCTTCCAATCCAAGAACATGGTATATCTTTCCATCTATTTGTGTCATCTTCAATTTCTTTCATCAGCGTCTTACAGTTTTCAGAGTACAGGTCTTTTGTCTCCTTAGTTAGGTTTATTTCTAGATATTTTATTCTTTTTGATGCAATGGTAAATGGTATTGTTTCCTTAATTTCTTTCTGATCTTTCATTATTAGTGTATAGGAATGCAATAGATTTCTGTATATTAATTTTGTATCCTGC
Source organism: Orcinus orca (assembly GCF_937001465.1). Lineage (NCBI taxonomy): Eukaryota > Metazoa > Chordata > Mammalia > Artiodactyla > Delphinidae > Orcinus > Orcinus orca. Next base: position 71,489,097 of record NC_064565.1, read on the forward strand.
AGCTTTACTGAATTCATTGATGAACTCTAGTAGTTTTCTGGCAGCATCTTTACTATTTTCTATGTAGAGTATCATGTCATCTGCAAACAGTGACAGTTTTACTTCTTTTCAAATTTGGATTCCTTTTATTTCTTTTTCTGCTCTGATTGCCATGGCTAGGACTTTTATTCAACATTGCCATGTTGAATAAAAGTGATGACAGTGGATATCCTTATCTTATTTCTGATCTTACAGGGAATGTTTTCAGCTCATCACTGGGAATGATGTTTGCTGTGGGTTTGTCATATATGGCCTCTGTTATGTTGAGGTAAGTTCCCTCTAAGTGGGTGTTGAGTTTTATCAAAAGCCTTTTCTGTGTCTATTGAGATGAAGAAATAGTATTTTTTAAATTGTAAGTTCAGTATATTACTATTTAAACCAATATGATTATCATAGGCATCTTTGGAAAATTTTATTATCCTAGTAGGCATCCATTCAATATACATTATTTAAAAAGACACTCTTCTGGCTTCAAAGAGTTTGCAGTCAGTCTAGGAGGTAGAATACATGTTTTAACGGTAACCAGAATGCAATGTAGTAAAACTTTATTTACTCTGAGAACACAAGCAAAATTAACACCTGGGGGCCTCCAGGACGGTTTCCAAAATAATAGTAATTAAATTGCATCTTAAAGATTGTATAGATATCAGTTGGGTAAAGTATTGGGAGAAGAGTAGCAAGAAGGATATTTCTGGTGATGGAATAGTTCTGTGTCTTGATTATGGTGGTGGTTATACAAATATAGGTATGTGATAAGTTGCATGGAATACTCATAATAACACACAGACATATACAAATGAGTACATGTATAAGGCTGAAAAAGATCTGTGACTTATACTAATTTTAATTTCCTAGCCTTGATAATGTACTATAGTTATGTAAGATATTATCATTGAGGGAAACTGGGTGATAGATACATGGGGCTTCTCTACTACTTTTGCAACTTTGTGAGGATCTCTACTTATTTCAAAATAAAAATGTTTTTAAGCATCAAAGAGCAAACAGGTAGCAAAGTTCTTTAGTATTATCAAAGAGACAGTGTGTGTGAGCCTGATGAAGCAAGGTTTAGATTGATTCAGATTCAGTGAACACTTATTCAGCACTTGTTGTCTGCCAGACTCTGCAATGTGTTTCACATATATTACTTCTCTTAATTTCTACAACAAATACATCAGTTAACAGGTACTGAAGTTATAGAGACTTACTGTTAAAAGAGAATGGATTAAATCCTGCAGGCAAGCAGGAAAATTTTAGAATTCTCTATTTCCCAAGCACTTCATATCCTTCCCACCAAGACATGTACACACACATTTGCCACTCAGATTTTGACAGTTATATTAAAGGCAGAATATTTTGAATGTTTGGACACTTGCTGTTATGGGCTAAATGTTGTCCACCCAAAACTCATATATTGAGGTCCTAAACCCCAGTACTTCAGAATGTGACTATATTTAGAGATAGGGTCCTTAAAGAGGTAAAAACTGAGGCAGTTAGGGTGGGCCCTAATCCAATCTGACAAGTGCCCTTATAAGAAAGAACAAACTTGGACACAGAGACATTAGGGATGCACAAGCACAGAGGAAAGAGCATATGGAGACACAGGAAGTAGGAAATTATCTGCAAGCCATGGAGAAAAGCCAAAGAAACCAATCCTGCTAATGCCTTGATCTTGAATTTCTAGTCTCCAGAATTGGAAAAAATAAACTGTTGTTTAAGCAGCCCAACATTTGGTATTTTGTTATGGGGGCCCTAGCAAACTAATACACTTGAATATTGATTTTTCTTCTGTTACTTCTTAACTTTGCTAATTAACCCTCAAATCTTAATGTGCACAAGAACTACTTTATAAGGCTTTATACTGAAGACTATAACGTGACTTCATATTTAAGAGAATTATAATATTAATTTTGAATATATAAAATACTTGCTTTACAATCCTATTTCACTAAACTAACCTTGTATTAAATGCATTCTACTATACCTCAAGATAAATAATTGTTTTATGGTGCAAGTAATATGACTAGTAATAAAACAGACCTATTTTTCAAGATATGTCATTCATTTTCATATCGAATAACATATATGGAAAGTATTAGGACTCACTGAAATAAAACTGTTAAAAACCTTGTCTCTAGAAGTTTGTTGGCTTATACATTTCTCATTATCTTGATTTCAAAGATATTTTATGGACAGGTAACAAAGCTATTCTTTGTCATCAGAGACCTATTAAGCATACCACATGAACAAAAGACATGGTTGCAGATCATGGAAATATGGCTGACCACCATTTATAGAAAATGATTGTGTTTTGGTCATGATCTGATAGTGCCTTGTCACTTGTTCTCTTGTGTGTTCTCTCAGTAGCCAACTAAACTTCTGGCAGAATTTGGTGATGTAAGACTGCTTAAGATGAATCCAGAAATAAGAACTTGACTTTGTATCACACACAAAACATCCATAATGATTTATCACTATGTTTTTTATATCTTTATTGCTTTCTTCAAGTGCCTACAATTTAATTGCTTTAGCATACTCACTACTGTTACACCCAGTGTGTCACTAACTGCTTAGAGTGTGGCCTTAGATAACTCACACACCCTATCTGATCTTCAGTTATTTTGTCTGTATAATGTCTCAGTCTAGATCATCCTAACCCTCAGTGTGATTGTATTTGGAGACAGGCCTTTAGGGAGGTTATTAAAGTTAAAGGAGGACATAGGAGTGAGGTGCTAATCCAATAGATTAGTGTCCTTATAAGAAGAGGAGGAGACACCAGCAGTTTGTGTACATAGAAAAAAGGCCATCTTGCAAGCCAAGAAGAGAAGCCTCAGGAGAAACTAAATTTTCTAGCACTTTGATCTTGGACTTCTAACTTCCAGAGCTATGGAAACATAAATTTCTGTTGTTTAAGCAACCTAGTGTATTGTATTTTGTCATGGCAGCCCTAGCAGACTAATAAGGTGTCTCTACTTGCAAAAGTATTCCTCTGTTATGGATGTCCTAAATCTGAGATTACCTAGAGATAGAGATTAACACATAAGAAATTTAATACAAGCAGTAAGAGAAAGAAATATTTTAAAAATACTACAGAACATCTATTATTCGTACTAAAAATGTCTTCATCAGACAATATAGATGTAATTTCATTTTAGCTGTGAGTTTTTTTAATATTTCAAACTGTAACTGAATCTTATATCAAAAGTATTTTGGGTTTTTTTCCTAGACAATTAGAACCTTTTAATTGCATCTAGACTATTCATTAGATGATAAAATTACAAACTGGTTTAGTGGAATTTTCCTTTGGAGCAAGATGGTTTCAAGTTAGTACAAGAGTAAGATAATTACTGTTTCTAAGTTAAAAAGCATATGTAGCACATTAAATGGAGACAAAGAAGCAAGAATCAACACTGTTGACTCCACATAGAGCAAAATAATTAGAGATATGAATTTACAAAAGGAATAAACACTAAAGACATGTTTATCTCTGATTGCAGAACAAAACCTTGTGGGAACCTTATCAGCAGTATCTCTACCTCCTTTTCTTAAGATTTTCATTTAGTGTAACAAAAACGTGCAGGGAGTAAAATCTGAAAGAAGCTGCTGTGTCAGCCTCTCTGTCCTTAGGCAATGATGACCTAAGCAGAAAAATTAGAATGATTCAGGCCAGCAGCTGGTAATATATTCAGACTCTCACTTAGCCTTGATACCTCTTGAATCCAACAAAGCCACAAGTTCAGGAAAGAGGTGGATTTTTAAGTGGTCTCAAGTGTCAGGAGAAGTTTGAGTGAGCAGACTTTAAATTGGAAGTAGCATAGGAAGATAAGTAAAATCTTATAAGAATTTTAACATGATCAAATTTTAAGCATATGAAATAAATCAAAACCCAAGATATTTGTAATCATCTAGAAAGTAGAAGGTATATGTTTATTAATTGCCAGAAGTATAACTCAATAAATGTATTCATATTATTATGTAAAGTTATTCTAAATAATTTAACTCATGTGAGAGGAAACATCTGTATTTTCTATCCTGTCAAATAAAATCATTTGTAGATGAGAGTTCAGAGATAATTATCAAAACATCTAGGAGGCTTGTCTTCAATACAGTCCCATAAAGGAGGATACTGAAATCATATGTAAAATAATGGAATAGAAAATATTCTTGAAGAATCTTAATTTCTTATTTTATTTAAAATTAACTCTCAAATTGAAAAAATGTGTACATTAAACTCAGAGTCAGCACCTCTGCACCAGTCATGATTAATGACAAATTCACTCACTTGATAGTCTTCCCACTGAGATAGTGAAGCATGGAAGCAAAATGCTGATTACACACCTGGCAAGGGCTTTTTATTCAACCTATGGGGTCCTGCTAGAATGCTTCATGATCACGGCCACTGTAATCATCACCTCCTATGAGGGGAAAAGTAGAGCAGCTAATGTTGGTAACACACTAGTTACTTCATCCCATCACCAGGAAGATCCTGTTTATAAAATTCTTTTAGATTAAGTGTGGCACAATTTCCATCTTTATTAATGCCAGCAAAATTTAGATGAACAAAGTTCTTTTCAGTGTGACAATATATAAGAGCAAAGGAGGGCATCAAGATTGCTTCATGTTTCTATTACCTTAAAAAGTCTCAAGAAACCAATTGTATGTTGGAATGCCAGAATACATAGGTTTTAATTATAAGATGACTCTGTTAGGTGTTTTAAACTTGCAGAGTACATGCTTTATACTTAGGCCATATACTGGCATCTAAGGAAGAGGCAAGATTGCAATGAGAAGAGGAAGGGAACTGGTTACAGGAAAATGAGGTAATGGAAGTCTGGAAAACAAAACAAATAGCAAGTGTGGAAATGAGTAGGAGGAGATATACAAAAAAGGAAAAAAATATATGTATTATTCACATTACAGCAGCAATCTCAAAAACAATGCTTCTCATTTTTTAATGTTTTTAAAAATAATGTCCTTAAGGAATAATTTGGAAAATTGGACTATTTTAAAAGAGTTTGGTGAAATTAATAGCAGACATATTTACAAGGAGGGGTTAATGTCTATGACAGTAGTTACCGCATGTTAGGTGATGCCGCGTAATGTTCTAAGTTTGTTACGTGGACCAATTCATTTATTCATCTCAACAACCCTAGGAAATATTAGAATCATTATTATTCCTCTTAGATGAATAGCTTGCTTCCTATTGCACCGAAGTAATCAGAAAAAGACAGTAGATATCAACCTGCCCACCAGTTTTCATATCTACATGCTCATCTTTCCTACCAGTTTCCACAGAGTAACTATCCACACTCCTATAAAAGCCAAATCCTTTCACATGTGACTAGGACTCTGCAATAGCAGTCCTATATTCTCTCTTCTACAGCCCCAATTTCTTCTGCTCTCCTGGGTCATTTTCATAGGTTGTATACCATGCTACTTTTTTTCTCATCGTTACTCCTATTACTTGGCAAGTTACTGTCCCATTTATTTCTTCCCCGTTTGAAGCAAAACTCATTCAGATTCACAGTTCTTTATATCCATTCTCTGTTAAGCCCACACTACCAGCCTCTAACTCCTACTCCAGCAAAATATTGTTGTTAAGTGCTAGCAATAATCTCCATGCTGCTAAATTTAATAGCCATTTTATTTGGCCCTTTGGGAATCATTTGTCATGGTTGATCCTCCCTCCTCCTTGATAGAGTCTCTCCCTTGGCTTGATTACACCCAGAAACTATGCCCAGAAAAGCAATATTTAAAAAATGGTCTTCCTATCTTTTAAAGGAAAATCCAGAACAGAACATGTAATTTTCATAAAATAAGAGTTATGTAAAAATGTAGGTATTCAGGGTCACCCGTAAAATGTATAGTGTCGAGGATAAGAGTATCAGTGAAGCCCATTTACCATATATCTCGATATTTAAAAATCATAAATCAAGCTAAAAGAGCTATTAAATATATTCTGTATTTTTTATTGGCTTATATTCTTCCCCCCAGGTTTAATGAGGTGTAATTGACAAATAAAAATTGTATATATTTAAGGCAAACAAAATGATGTTTTGATATATGTACACATTGTAAAATGATTACCACAATCAAACTAATTAACATATACCTCATCTTACATAGTTACCATTCGTGTGTGGGGGGGTGGGTAAGAACACTTAAGATCTACTCTCAGCAAATTTCAAGTACACAATGCAGTATTATTAGGTATTGTCACCACGTACATTCGATCTGGAACTTATTCATCTTATAATTGAATGTTTGAACCTTTTGATGTTGGCTTATATGGTTTTGTAACCAAAAAAAGTCTTTTGTTGCTTTATTTTTCTTCCCTAAACTGTGTGCTTTTCTGTTCTCTGTTTCTATTACATTCTTGACTTTTACTCATTCTCAGTTATTAAAAGATTTGTAGAAAAAGAAAATTTCATTGTATTTAAAATATGTATGATATATTTTTATCAAAAGCAAAATTGAAGATAATGGAAAGCATTGAAAAAATAATTTATATATCTTTCAAAAGCTATTTTTATTGTATTCTAAAATATCTATTACTTATAAATATTACATACTAAAATTAAAAAGCAAAACAAAATTTTTAAGTAAAAAATGTTAAAATTTAAATCAAGCATTTAAATAAAGCTGGAATTTTAATTGGGAAAATTAAATAAATGTTAGTAAGTGTATCAAATATTATCTAGCATCCAATATTGTCCATTGACTTGTTAATATAGTAAACTATTACTACTTTTCTTACATGTTATGTCTAGGCCTTCATTTATTCAAATATAAGAGTGATTCAAATTGATTGATATTTCAAAATCTTCCTCAGTCACCATGTGCCATGCGAATTTGTGACTATTTTTAGAGCTACAAATTGAGTCTTGAACAGAAAGAAACAAAAAGATTATGTCTACCTTTGAGAAATAATACTTTGTTGCACAAGAAACTACTGCATTCTAGCTGAGAAGGATTTGACGAGTTAATTTGTCCTCTTATTTACTCAATACTGCTGCTCAAATTCTCTCTCCCTACACTTCTAAGTATTTTCTGCTTTAACATCAGCAAAGACATAATCCATAACTGATCCCAGCAATAGAACCCAGTCATGTGATTTCCAAGGGTATAGGAGACATGGAAAGGAGCACCTTAGAAATTGAAGGGTATCAGTCACATAAAGAATGTTTAGAATTACAGGTAGTGTGCTAGTTCTGTGTACCAGATTGGAAGCAACAAAGATGTTTGTATATTCTTTAATAAATTTATTTTTTGTACATGTGCAATTTTTAAGGCTTTCTAAGGATGCCAAGGTAGAGGTCTTTTGTGTATGGATCTATGGTAGAATTCTGTGAATTATTGTTAGTTATTATTGCATTAGGGTTATTATTATGTCAACAGGCCATCAAGTGTGACTGTGATATACATCACTGGTTTACCAACTGTATGTTCTGAATGCTTCCATGGATGGGACTGTCACAGAAGAAAACAGAACAAATTGGGATGTGGACAATCCACTCCCAGTTACTAGCACAGCTCTGGCTTTATGTGATTTAGAGGGAGATTTTACTCAGTTTTTTAAAATATCGTTGAGAGATTTTATCATGAATAGATGTTGAATTTTGTCAAATAATTTTTCTGCATCTGAGATTATCATGTAATTTTTATCCTTTGTTTTATGCTAATCAAATTTTTTGAAAAATAGTTGAAATATAGAATGCAACTTGAAATAGAGATTTGTAGACTGAAATGCATCACAGAAAATGTGAAATATATATTCATATGGTTCATGAGTTTTAAAAATATTACATTTACTATAAGTTTTTGATGATAGACAGTTTTGAATGTTACAGGATTTGGACTTATAAATTTTATTCATAGTTTTGATAGCATAAGGTATCATTTAATTCCTTATCTCTCAAAGCAGATGCATCTTTCAGAGTCCTTCGGGTTGAATTGACATTTGAATCTGAATACAAACCTTTAATTTTTCAGCTATTTCCATTATTCTTTGCTTTGCTAGGAACGAAGGTTTAAAATGTAGGAAAAGGAACAAGGTATGAGTCAACTGAAATTTGTTTAAAGCAAGAAAAAATAAAACAACGTGTTTTCTATTCATATGAGAATCTGTCAGAAACCGAAGGAAGTACTTAGCTTTTATTGTTTAACTTTGAAGTATAGATCCTCAAAAGACTTATTCAAATTTGAAATAAATTTTTCATATCTAAATAAATGCTTATAAAAATTGAGGAAACATTGTGAATGTCATTCCTGGGAACCATAGTAGCAGGACTTAATTAGAAAGATCAGGGACTTCCCTGGCAGTCCAATGGATAAGACTCCATGCTTCCACTGCACAGGGTGCAGGTTTGATGCTTCATCAGGAAACTAAGATCCTGCATGCTGTGCATGGTATGGCCAAAAAAAAAAAAAAGTCAGAGACCCTGAAAGGACATTTAACTAATAGTCTAGTTAATTTAGAAACATATAAGTCTATTGATTAAACAATAAATAGAAACTTGGTCCATTTTATAATTGGATTGTTTGTTTTGTTGTTGTTATTGAGTTGTATGAGTTCTTTTTATACTTTGAATATCAACCACTTGTCCGATATATGGTTTGCAAATATTTTCTCCCATTCCATAAGTTGCATTTTATTTATTTATTTTTGATGTTTCCTTTTCCGTGAGTAGGCTTTTTAGTTTGATATAGTCCCATTTGTTGATTTTTGCTTTTGTTGCTTGTGCTTTAGGTGTCATATATAAAAAATCATTGCCAAGGCCAATGTCAAGGAGCTTCTTTACTGTTTTCTTCTGGGAGTTTTATGGTATCAGGTCTTACACTTAATCCTTTAATCTATCTTGAGTTATTTTTTAAGTGATGTAAGGTAGGGGTCCAATTTCATTTTTCTGCATGTGGCAGAAAAAGGAAGTAATCTGCCAGTTTTCTGCCAGTTTTCCCATTTGTTGAAGACACTATGCTTTCTCCATTGGGTGTTCTTCACTTCCTTGTCAAATATTAATTCTGAGCTATTATGTTCCATTGGTCTATGTGTCTATTTTTATGCCAGTATAATACTGCTTTTGTTACTTTAGCTTTGTAATGTAGTTTGAAATCAAGAAGTGTGATGCTTCCCTGGTGGTGCAGGGGCTTCCTTGGTGGTGCAGTGGTTGAGAGTCCGCCTGCCAATGCAGGGGACACGGGTTCGTGCCCCGGTCTGGGAAGATCCCACATGCCACGGAGCGGCTAGGCCCGTGAGCCATGGCCACTGAGCCTGCGCATCCGGAGCCTGTGCTCAGCAACTGGAGAGGCCACAACAGTGAGAGGCCCACGTACCGCAAAAAAAAAAAAAAAAAAAAAGAAGTGCAACGCCTCTAGCTTTGTTCTTTCTCAGGATTGCTTTGGCTATTCAGGCTCTTGTGGTTCCATACAAATTTTAGGATTGTTTTCCTATTTCTGTGAAAAATGCCATTGGAATTTTGATATGGATTATGTTAAATCTATAGATGACTTTGGGTAGTGTGGACAATTTAACAATATTAATTCTTCCTATAAATGAACACTAAATAGACTTTTCCAGAGAAGGCATCCAGATGGCCAACAAGTACATGAAAATTACTCACCATCACCAATCATCAGGGAAATGTACATCAAAACCACAATGAGCTATCACCTCACATCTTTTAGACTGGATATCATTAAGAAATCAAGAAATAACAAGTGTTCCTGTGGACGTGGAGAAGAGGGAACCCTTATACACTGTTAGTAGGAAAGCAAATTGTTTCAGCCACTGTGGAAAACAGTATGGAGATTCCTCAAAAAATTAAAAATAGAACTACCATATGATCTAGCAATTCTGGGTATATATTCAAAGGAAATGAAAACAGGGCATCAGAGATATATATGCACATCCATGAGATAAGTCAGATAGAGAAAGATAAATGTTTTATGTTATCACTTATATGTAGAATATAAAAAAAGCCACACTCATAAAAACAGAAAGTAGAATGGTGGTTACCAGAGGCTGAGGATGGGGGAATAGGGGAGTTGTTGTTAAAGGGTACAAACTAGCAACCAGTAAAAAATTAAGTCTTGGAGATCTAATGCACAGCATAGTGATTATAGACAACAATACTGTACTACTATAAAATTAAAAGTTGCTTGGAGATGAGATCTTAATTATTCCCACCACAAAAAAAGAAATGATAGTTATGTGATGTGATAGAGGGGTTAGCTAATGTTATGGTAGTAATCATATTGCAACATATATGTATCAAATCAACATGTTGTATACCTTAAACTTGCATAACGTTATGTCAATTTTATCTCAATTTAAAAAAAAAGGTACAACCAGGTTCTCTCCACACAAAAACAATCATGGTTGCTTTACACTCTAACATTAAGGGCACCTAGCTGTGGATAACTATCCTCATGTTAAATATTTGATCATTTTTTGTTGTTGCTATTTTAATTATGTTTATATATTATATATATTTTCTTTTCAGCTGTGCTTTTACCCAACAAAACAATCAGTAGTCAAATAACTGAGACCAAGGAGCCTTTAAAGTTTCTCTCAGCTTGACACAAACAGTACATCTGTGTGCTTTACTGAAATTCTCTCACATTCAAAGATTGCATGGGTGCTCAAGGATTTGGTGATATCCATGAACTATTCCCTATTTCTTATAGATGTGGTATTACTATTAGATACAAAGGAATTGATTTGAAAATTATTAATATAGGTTTATTTCTGTTATATGTCAACTAACAGTGTCCAATTGCTTTTCAGCAAAACCACATATAAATAGGCATAAAGTGATCACACTTTATTTTTTTTAAAGAAAAACAGGAAATCTCAAGTGTATCTATGGAAGTCAATCTAGATTTCTTTTTGGGGATTCTTCTGACCTTTATCTCATATTGAAAGAAAAACTTATTGAAAGAAAGTACATTAATAAAATGCTGGACGTTCAAAGATAGGCAGTGAAATATGGAAGAATGCTACATTTTATTCACATGATTTTCTGATTTTTAATATGAGTATGTAATTAAAACTAACAACTATTAACTGCACTCCTTGATTGCCAGTAATGTTTTCCTGAGAAGAACTCAGTTAGTTTAAATTATAAAAAAATAAAATAACTTTAGTTGTGTTTCAAGTCAGGCAGTGATACTAACCATAATTTTATTTTATTTTTTAACATCTTTATTGGAATATAATTGCTTTACAATGGTGTGTTAGTTTCTGCTTTATAACAAAGTGAATCACTTATACATATACATATGTCCCTATATCTCTTCCCTCTTGCATCTCCCTCCCTCCCACCCTCCCTATCCCACCCCTCTAGGTGGTCACAAAGCACCAAGCTGATCTCTCTGTACTATGCGGCTGCTTCCCACTAGCTATCTATTTCACATTTGGTAGTGTATATATGTCCATGCCACTCTCTCACTTTCTCCCAGCTTAACCTTCCCCCTCCCCATATCCTCAAATCCATTCTCTAGTAAGTCTGCATTTTTATTCCCGTCTTGCCCCTAGGTTCTGACCATTTTCTTTCTTTTGTTTTTTTTTTTAGATTCCATATATATGTGTTAGCATACGGTATTTGTTTTTCTCTTTCTGACTTACTTCACTCTGTATGACAGTCTCTAGGTCCATCCACCTCACTAAAAATAACTCAGTTTCATTCCATTTTATGGCTGAGTAATATTCCATTGTATATATGGGCCACATATACCTAGGTTTTCCTCTAAGAGTTTGATTGTGTCTAGCCTTACATTTAGGTCTTTAATCCATTTTGAGTTTATTTTTGTGTATGGTGTTAGGAAGTGTCCTAATTTCATTATTTTACATGTAGCTGTCCAGTTTTCCCAGCACCACTTATTGAAGAGGCTGTCTTTTCTCCACTGTATATTCTTGCCTCCTTTATCAAAGATTAGTTGACCATATGTGCTTGTGTTTATCTCTGGGCTTTCTATCCTGTTCCATTGATCTATATTTCTGTTTTTGTGCCAGTGCCATACTGTCTTGTTTACTGTAGCTTTGTAGTATAGTGTGAAGACAGGGAGCCTGATTCCTCCAGCTCCGTTTTTCTTTCTCAAGATTGCTTTGGCTATTCGGGGTCTTCTGAGTTTCTGTACAATTTGTGAAATTTTTTGTTCTAGTTCTGTGAAAAATGCCAGTGGTAGTTTTATAGGGATTGCATTGAATCTGTGGATTGCTTTGGGTTGTATAGTCATTTTCACAATGTTGATTCTTCTAATCCAAGAACATGGTATATCTCTCCATCTATTTGTATCATCTTTAATTTCTTTCATCAGTGTCTTATAATTTTTTGCATACAGGTCTTTTGTCTCCTTAAGTAGGTTTATTCCTAGATATTTTATTCTTTATGTTGCAGTGGTAAATGGGAGTGTTTTCTTAATTTCACTTTCAGATTTTTCATCATTAGTGTATAGGAATGCCAGAGATTTCTGTTCATTAATTTTGTATCCTGCTAATTTACCAAATTCATTGATTAGCTCTAATAGTTTTCTGGTAGCATCTTTAGGATACTCTATGTATAGTATCATGTCATCTGCAAACAGTGACCGCTTCACTTCTTCTTTTCCAATTTGGATTCCTTTTATTTCTTTCTCTTCTCTGATTGCTGTGGCTAAAACTTCCAAAACTATGTTGACTAATACTGGTGAGAATAGGCAACCTTGTCTTGTTCCTGATCTTAGTGGAAATGGTTTTAGTTTTTCACCATTGAGAACGATGTTTGCTGTGGGTTTGTCATATATGCCCTTTATTATGTTGAGAAATGTTCCCTCTATGCCTACTTTCTGGAGGGTTTTTATCATAAACGGGTGTTGAATTTTGTCAAAAGCTTTTTCTGCATCTATTGAGATGATCATATGGTTTTTCTCCTTCAATTTGTTAATATGGTGTATCACATTGATTGATTTGCATATATTGAAGAATCCTTGCATTCCTGGGATAAACCCCACTTGATCATGGTGTATGATCCTTTTAATGTGCTGTTGGATTCTGTTTGCTAGTATTTTGTTGAGGATTTTTGCATCTATGTTAATTAGTGATATTGGCCTGTAGTTTTCTTTCTTTGTGACATTTTTATCTGGTTTTGGGATCAGGGTGATTGTGGCCTTGTAAAATGAGTTTGGGAGTGTTCCTCCCTCTGCTATATTTTGGAAGAGTTTGTGAACAACAGGTGTTAGCTCTTCTCTAAATGTTTGAAAGAATACACCTGTGAAGCCATCTGGTCCTGGGCTTTTGTTTGTTGGAAGATTTTTAATGACATTTTCAATTTCAGTGCTTGTGATTGGTCTGTTCATATTTTGTATTTCTTCCTGGTTCAGTCTCAGAAGATTGTGCATTTCTAAGAATTTGTTCATTTCCTCCAGGTTGTCCATTTTATTGGCATATAGCTGCTTGTAGTAATCTCTCATGATCAGTTGTATTTCTGCACTGTCAGTTGTTACTTCTCCTCTTTCATTTCTAATTCTATTGATTGAGTCTTCTCCCTTTTTTTCTTGATGAGTCTGGCTAATGGCTTATCAATTTTATTTATCATCTCAAAGAACTAGCTTTTAATTTTAATGATCTTTGCTATCATTTCCTTCATTTATTTTTCATTTATTTCTGCTCTGATCTTTATGATTTCTTTCCTTCTGCTAACTTTGGGGGTTTTTTGTTCTTCTTTCTCTAATTGCTTTAGGTGTAAGGTTAGGTTGTTTATTTGAGATGTTTCTTGTTTCTTAAGGTAGGATTGTATTGCCATAAACTTCCCTCTTAGAATAGCTTTTGCTGCATCCCATAGGTTTGGGGTCATTGTATTTTCATTGTCATTTGTTTCTAGGTATTTTTTGCTTTCTTCAGCGATCTCTTGGTTATTAAGCAGTGTGCTGTTTAGCCTCCATGTGTTTGTATTTCTTACAGATTTTTTTCTGTAATTGATATGTAGTCTCATAGCGTTGTGGTTGGAAAAGATAATGAAATTTCAATTTTCTTAAATTTACCAAGGCTTGATTTGTGACCCAAGATATGATCTATCCTGGAGAATATTCCATGAGTACTTGAGAAGAATGTGTATTATGTTATTTTAGGATGGAATGTCCTGTAAATATCAATTAAGTCCATCTTCTTTAATGTATCATTTAAAGATTGTGGTTCCTTATTTATTTTCATTTTGGATGATCTGTCCATTGGTGAAAGTGGGGTGTTAAAATCCCCTACTATGATTGTGTTACTATCGATTTCCCCTTTTATGGCTGTTACTATTTGCCTTATGTATTAATGTGCTCCTATGTTGGGTGCATAAATATTTACAATTGTTATATATTCTTCTTAGTTCGATCCCTTGATAATTATCTACTGTCCTTCTTTGTCTCTTGTAATAGTCTTTGTTTTAAAGTCTATTTGTCTGATATGAGAATTGCTACTCCAGCTTTCTTTTGTTTTCCATATGCATGGAATATCTTTTTCCATCCCCTCACTTTCAGTCTGTATGTGTCCCTAGGTCTGAAGTGGGTCTCTGGTAGACAGCATATATACGGGTCTTGTTTTTGTATCCATTCAGCCAGTCTGTGTCTTTTGGTTGGAGCATTTAATCCATTTACATTTAAGGTAATTATTGATATGTATGTTTCTATTACCATTTTCTTAATTGTTTTGGGTTTATTATTGTAGGTCTTTTCCTTCTCTTGTGTTTCCTGCCTAGAGAAGTTCCTTTAGCATTTGTTGTAAAGCTGGTTTGGTGGTGGTGAATTCTCTAAGTTTTACTTGTCTGTAAAGATTTTAATTTCTCCATCAAATCTGAAGGAGATCCTTGCTGGGTAGAGTAATCTTGGTTGTAGATTTTTCTCCTTCATCACTTTAAATATGTGCTACTACTCCCTTCTGGCTTGCAGAGTTTCTGCTGAAAGATCAGCTGTTAACCTTATGGGGATTCCCTTGTGTGTTATTTGTTGCTTTTCCCACTATTTTATCTTTTAATATTTGTTGTTTGTATTTAATTTTTGTTATTTTGATTAATATGCATCTTGGCGTGTTTCTCCTTGGATTTATCCTGTATGGGACTCTCTGTGCTTCCTGGACTCGATTAACTATTTCCTTTCCCATATTAGGGAAGTTTTCAAGTATAATCTCTTCAAATATTTTCTCAGTCCCTTTCTTTTCCTGTTCTTCTTCTGGGACCCCTATCATTAGAATTTTGGTGCATTTAATGTTGTCCCAGAGGTCTCTGAGACTGTCCTCAATTCCTTTCATTCTTTTTTCTTTATTCTTCTCTGCAATAGATATTTCCACTATTTGTCTTCCAGGTCACTTTTCCATTCTTCTGCCTCAGTTATTCTGCTATTGATCCGTTCTAGAGAATATTTAATTTCATTTATTGTGTTGTTCATCATTGTTTGTTTTCTCTTTAGTTCTTGTATGTCCTTGTTAAACGTTTCTTGTATTTTCTCCATTCTATTTCCAAGATTTTGGATCATCTTTACTATCATTTTTCTGAATTCTTTTTCAGGTAGAGTGCCTATTTCCTCTTCATTTGTTAGGTCTGGTGGGTTTTTGCCTTGTTCCTTCATTTGCTGTGTGTTTCTCTGTCTTCTCATATTGCTTAACTTACTGTGTTTGGGATCTCCTTTTCACAGGCTGCAGGTTCGTTATTTCCATTGTTTTTGATGTCTGTCCCCAGTGGCTAAGGTTGGTTCAGTGGGTTGTGTAGGCTTCCTGGTGGAGGGGACTAGTGCCTGTTTTCTGGTGGATGAGGCTGGACCTTGTCTGTCTGGTGGGCAGGTCCACGTCTGGTGGTGTGTTTTGGGGTGTCTATCGCCTTATTTTGATTTTAGGTAGCCTCTGTACTAATGGATGGGGTTGTGTTCTTGTCTTGCTGGTTGTTTGGCATAGGGTATCCTGCACTGTAGCTTGCTGATCATTGAGTGGAGCTGGGCCTTGGCATTGAGATGGAGATCTCTGGGAGATTTTAGCCATTTGATATTACATGGAGCTGGGACGTCTCTTGTGGACCAGTGTCCTGAACTTGGCTCTCCCACATCAGTGGCACAGCTGTGATTCCTGGCTGGAGCATCAAGAGCCTGTCCTCCTCACAGCTCAGAATAAAAGGGAGAAAAAGAATGAAAGAAGAAGATAAAATAAAATAAAATAAATAAATAAATTTATTGAAATAAAAAATTATTAAGAAAAAAATTTTTTTTAAGTAATTAAAAAAAAAAACGGACAGATAGAACCCTAGGACAAATGGTAAAAGCAAAGCTATACAGACAAAATCACACACAGAATCATACACATACACACTCACAAAAAGAGAAAAAGGGAAAAAAATATATATGTCTTTGCTCCCAAAATCCACCTCCTCAATTTGGGATGATTCGTTGTCTATTCAGGTATTCCACAGATGCAGGGTACATCAAGTTGATTGTGGAGATTTAATTCACTGCTCCTGAGGCTGCTGGAAGAAATTTCCCTTTCTCTTCTTTGTTTGCACAGCTCCTAGGGTTCAGCTTTGGATTTGGACCTGCCTCTGCGTGTAGGTCACCTGAGGGCATGTGTTCTTCACTCAGACAGGACAGGGTTAAAGGAGCAGCTGATTCAGGGGTTCTGGCTCACTCAGGCTGGGGGGAGGGATGGGTATGGATGTGGGGTGATCCTGTGGTAGCAGAGGCCACCATGATGTTGCACAAGACTGAGGCGCATCGTGCATTCTCCCGGGGAACCTGTTCCTGGATCACAGAACCCTGGCAGTGGTGGGCTGCACAGGTTCCCAGGAGGGGCGGTGTGGATAGTGACCTGTGCTTGCTTACAGACTTCTTGGTGGGTGCAGCAGCAGCCTTAGCATCTCATGCCCGTCTCTGGGGTCTGTGCTGATAGCCGCAGCTCACGCCTGTCTCTGGAGCTCCTTTAAGTGGTGCTGTTAATCTCCTCTCCCCCCGCACCAGGAAACAAAGAAGCAAGAAAAAATCTCTTGTCTCTTTGGCAGCACCAGACTTTTTCCTGGACTCCCTCCCGGCTAGCTGTGATGCACTAGCCCCCTTCAGGCTGTGTTCACGCACCCAACCCCAGTCCTCTCCCTGGGATCTGATCTCCGAAGCCCGAGCCTCAGCTCCTGGCCCCCAACCATCCTGGCGGGTGAGCAGACAAGCCTCTTGGGCTGGTGAGTGCTGGTCGGCACCAATCCTCTGTGCGGGAATCTGTCGGCTTTGCCCTCCGCACCCCTGTTGCTGCACTCTCCTCCGTGGCTCTGAAGCTTCCCCCCTCCGCCGCCCGCAGTCTCTACCCTCGAAGGGGCTTCCTACTGTGTGGAAACCTTCCCTCCTTCACAGCTCCCTCCCACTGTTGCAGGTCCCGTCCCTATTCTTTTGTCTTTTTTGTTTGTTTGTTTTTTTGCCCTACCCAGGTACGTGGGGAGTTTCTTGCCTTTTGGGAGGTCTAAGGTCTTCTGCCAGCGTTCAGTAGTTGTTCTGTAGGGGTTGTTCCACATGTCGATGTATTTCTGATGTATCTGTGGGGAGGTAGGTGATCTCTGCATCTTACTCTTCCGCCATCTTGAAGCCCACCCCTGACCATAATTTTATATCACTAATTAAAATATCTTGAATTTCATTTAATTGTGTTATCATTTTTAAACAGGCTTTTACTGTAGCTATAAAATTTACCTTTATATTGTTACTCTTTAAAAAAACCTCTTTTTGAAATAATAAAGATAAAATTCTCAAGGAAAATAATTTTTACCAATACTTTGTTTTATAAAAGTTTTATAATTTGACCAATTTTCAAGTCATTGATATCCTCAATGAATTATTTCATGAGAAAATTATAAATCTTTGTTTTTTGATCAATTTACATTGTCTTTTAAAATTTAATCTTAATGACTTTTAAGCCCAAAATAGAACAAAATATGTATTTTATAATAAATTGCTGAGAATTATTAGCATGCTAAACAATATTATCTCGTATTAGCTATGTACATCTCTTTGAACACTTACTTGAAGTGACCATATATTTTGTGGATTACACATACATTACTGGGAAATATTTTTAAAAGCAAAAATTATATCTCTTGTTTCCTACATGTTAAAATGTTTCGAATGATATAGATATTGTACAAATAAAGCCATTTTATTTAATTTATTTTTTATTGAAGTATTGTTGATTTACAATGCTGTGCTAGTTTCAGGTATACAGCAAGGTGATTCAATTTTATATATATATATATATATATATATATATATATAATCGTTTTTCAGATTCTTTTCCATTATAGGTTATTACAATATATTGAATATAGTTCCCTGTGCTATACAATAGGTCCTTGTTGTTTATCTATTTTGTATATAGTAGTGTGTATATGTTAATTCCAAATTCCTAATTTACCTCCCTTCCCCCAACTTTCACTCTCCCCTTTGGTAACCATAAGTTTGTTTTCTATGTCTGTGAGTCTATTTCTGTTTTGTAAATAAGTTCATTTGTGTCCTTTTATTTGATTCCACATGTAAGTAATATCACGATATTTGTCTCTCTCTGTCTGACTTACTTCACTTAGTATGATAATCTCTAAGGCCATCCATGTTTCTGCAAACGGCATTATTTCATTCTTTATAATGGTTGAGTAGTATTCCAGTGTGTATGTATATACCACATTTTCTTTATCCAATCATCTGTTGATGGACATTTAGGTTGCTTCCATGTCTTGGCTATTGTGAATAGTGCTGCTATGAACATAGGGGTGCATGTATCTTTTTGAATTATGGTTTTTTCCAGATATATGCCCAGGAGTGGGATTGCAGGATCATATGGTAGCTCTATTTTTAGTTTTTTAAGGAACCTCCATACTGTTCTCCACAGTGGCTGCACCAATTTATACACCCACCAACAGTGTGGGAGGGTTCCTTTTTCTCCACACCCTCTCCAGCATTATTATTTGTAGACTTTTTGATGATGGCCATTCTGACCAGTGTGAGGTGATGCCTCACTGTAGTTTTGATTTGCATTTCTCTAATAATTAACAATGTTGAGTATCTCTTCATGTGTCTGTTGGCCATTGGTATGTTTTCTTTGGAGAAATATCTATTTAGGTCTTCTGCCCATTTTTTGATTGGCTTGTTTGGTTTGTTTTTGTTTTTTTTCTGATATTGAATTATATGAGCTATAAGTTTATTTCAGAGATTAATCCCTTGTCTGTTGCATCATTTACAAATACTTTCTCCCATTCTGTAGCTTGTCTTTTCATTTTGCTTATGGCTTCCTTTGCTGTGCAAAAGGTTTTAAGTTTAATTAGGTCCCACTTGTTTATTTTTGCTTTTGTTTCCATAACTCTAGGAGGCAGATCCAAAAAAATATTGCTGCAACTTAAGTCAAAGTGTTCTGCCTATGTTTTCCTCTAGGAGTTTTATAGTATCTGGTCTTACATTTAGATATTTAATCCATTATGAGTTTTTTTGTATATGGTTTTAGAGAATGTCCTAATTTCATTCTTGTACATGTAACTGTCCAGTTTTCTCAGCATCATTTATTGAAAAGACTGTCTTTTCTACATTGTATATCCTTGTCTTCTTTGTCATAGATTAATTGACCATAAGTGTGTGGGTTTATTTCTGGGCTCTCTATTACGTTCCATCGATCTATGTGTCTATTTTTGACCAGTATCATACTCTTTTGATTACTGTAGCTTTGTAATTTAGTCTGAAGTCAGGGAGCATAATTCCTCCAGTTCCATTCCTCTTTCTCAAGGTTGTTTTGGCTGTTTGAGGTCTTTTGTGTTTCCATACACATTTAAAAACTTTTTGTTCTAGTTCTGTGAAAAATGCCATTGGTAATTTGATAGGGATTGCATTGAATCTGTAGATTTCCTTGGGTAGTATTGTCATTTTAACAATATTGATTCTTTTAATCCAACAACATGCTATATCTTTGCATCTGTTTGTGTTGATTTCAATTTCTCTCATCAGCATTTTATAGTATTCAGAGTACAGGTCTTTTGCCTCCTTAGGTAGGTTTATTTCCAAGGTATTTTATTCTTTTTGATGTGATGGTAAATGGGATTGTTTCTTTAATTTCTCTTTCTGCTATTTTATTGTTACTGTATAGAAATGCAATAGATTTCTGTATATTAATTTTGTATCCTGAAACTTTACCAAATTCATTCATGAACTCTAGTAGTTTACTGGTGGTGTCTTTAGCATTTTCTATGTATAGTATCATGTCATCAGCAAACAGTGACAGTTTTACTTCTTCCTTTCCAACTTGGATTCCATTTAGTTCTTTTCCTTCTCTGATTGCTATGGATAGGACTTCCAAAACTGTGTTGAATAAAAGTGGTGAGAGTGAGCATCCTTGTCTTTTCCTTTCAAGAATGTTTTCAAGTATGCTTTCAAGTTTTCACTGTTGAATATGATGTTAACTGAGGGTTTTGCATATATGGCCTTTATTATGCTGAAGTAGGTTCCCTCTATGCCCACTTTCTGGAGTTTTTTTTTTTTTATCATAAATGGATGTTGAATTTTATCAAAAGATTTTTCTGCATCTATTGATATGATCATAACGTTTTTATTCTTCAATTTGTTAGTGTAATGCATCATATTGGTTCACTTCTGGATATTGAAAAATCCTTGCATCCCTGGGATAAATCCCACTTGATCATGGTGTGTGATCCTTTTTAATGTATTGTTAGATTTGGTTTGCTAGTATTTTGTTGAGGGTTTTTGCATCCATGTTCATCAGTGATATTGGCCTGTAATTTTCTTTTTCTATGGTATCTTTGATTTTGGTATCAGGGTAATGGTGGCCTCATAGAATGAGTTCAGAAGTGTTCCTTCCTGTTAAATTTTTTAGAATGGTTTCAGAAGGATAGTTGTTAACTCTTTTCTAAATATTTGATAGAATTTACCTGCGAAGCCATCTGATCCTAGACTTTTGTTTGCTGGGAGTTTTTAAATTACTGATTCAATTTCAGTACTGGTAGTTGGCCTGTTCATATTTTCTATTTCTTCCTGGTTCAGTCTTGGGAGAGTGTACCTTTCTAAGAATTTGTCCACTTCTTCTAAGTTGTCCATTTGGTGTATAGCTGCTCACAGTAGTCTCTTATACTCCTTTATATTTTTGTGGGGTCAGTTATAACTTTTTATTCATTTCTGATTTTACTGATTTTGGCCCTCTCCCTTTTCTTCTTGATGATTCTGGCTAAAGGTTTATCAATTTTGTTTGTTTTCTCAAAGAACCAGCTTTGTGTTTGTACACAATTCTATACTTTAAATTTTAACTTAGTATATAGTGGAGATGAGTCAAGTTAAAATATGAGAATATTCTCCTTCTTTTCCTCCATTTTCTTCTTCTCCTTTCCCACTTCCTATCTTCAAACTCGTCTTTCTTTTTCTTCATCTGCTCCTCCTCCTTCTAAAAATCTAATATTTTACTAAGTGCATCAGCTTCAATTTATTTAACCAGTTTTCATGTACAGGATATCATAAAATGTGACAACACAATAGAGCCAGTTTCAGAAGCAGAGAGAGTTAACCACCAGGCCATCATCAGTTGGACAAGCTTGGTTAAAAGACCAGTCTTTGTGGGCACTAGTACTCGGGGACACAGTGATGGGCAATTAGAATTAAGAATGTGGAACCTTACATATATAACTTAGAGAGAATCATGCAAGAAGGGACCCTTTTTCTCATAACTTCCACATGGCAAGTGCATCTGAGTGCAATGGAAGCAAGCTGGAATCAAAATAGAGTAGACTCTCTTGATCGAGGGAGGAAATGTGTAGAGAGAAGTCAAACAATGACTAAATATTTGCCTGAATATGCATGTTTTAATTTGGGGTGACTCAGAATAAATGTTAGTGATAAATAAATAAATAATAAGCAATTCTTATACTATGAAAGAAATTAACAGAGTGATGGGATAGTTAATAACAGGCATACAGGAATATGTCAAGTAGACCATCTGAGATCTAAGATTTGAGAAAGAAGTACAAACTTGATATAGGACAGAACTTGTCTGAGGATTTAAAAATCCACTGCACATGGAACATAATTTAAAAAGGGAAGAGTTAACTTATATAAAATTTGGAAGATAGGAAAAAGCCAGATGTTTTCAGATTAATAGTATAAGGTAGTAGTGATAGTGGATGGGGTTTCAGTTTCCTGACTATATTGGATATTATATTATTGTGTCTTTAAACATAGTAATAGTTTTGGGTGTGAGGCTTCCTTATATAATTTTATATAATTATATATTATAACTTATAATTTATTATAATATGAAATAATAATGTTAATATTAATGAAAGAACCAGCCTTTTTATTTTATAAAGACACCTTCTCAGATGGATATTGTTTTCCCTTAGCTCTTCAGAATCTATATTGCAGATTTTATTCATTTCTCCTTCTGAGCTATTAATATATAAACATATATAATTGCAAATACACATTTATACACATATGTCTCTCTATATACATTTATACTAAAGATATAGATAGATTATAGACATTCCTACAGCTCACCGAAATTTAACATTCTTTACCGAGAATATATTTATCTAAATTTACTCTTCGAGGTATCTCTGTTTTGACCTTTCTTGGAGTGATGTCTTTATTTCCTTCCTCTGCTACATTTATGATTTTTAAATGTCAAAATATCAATTGCTTTTAAGAGCTCACTCTCTCTTATTTCAATATTCCTTGGTATTTCAAAAGCTTTCAGTGGTATAAAACTTCTTGCACTTAAAAAAAATCCATGCTCTGGAATGGATTAAGCTAAAATCCTTAGGTTAAGGCATTTCTTTGTTCATCTTGGTGCCAAATATGTTTATGCTCTATATAAATGATATAGATTGAATGTTTGTGCCCCCCCCAAAATTCATATGTTCAAATATTAATCCCCAATAGGATGATATTTGGAGGTAGGGTCTTTGAGAGTTAGTCACAAGGGTGGAGTCTTCATGAATGGAATTAGTGATTCCTTCCTATATACTGATTACTTCCTATATAGTGGTCCCTTATGAAAGAGTCCCCAGAGGGCTAACCAGCCCCTTTCCTCCTTCTGAGGATGCAGCAAGAACATGGCTGTCTGTCAGCTAGAAAGCTGGCTCTCACTAGATACCAAATCTGCTGGCACCTTGATCTCTGACTTCATAGCTTCCAGAACTGTGAGAAAGACATTTCTGTTATTGATAAGCCATTCAATCTATGGTATTTTTGTCATAGCAACAGAAATTGATTCAGACAATAGCCAGACAATATCTAAGGGAAGAACACTCCTAAATAAAAGAGGAAATACGTTCAGATTGTGTTTGGTTTGTTTGAGATACAAGGAGGCTATCATGTCTGGAACAGGGAGAGCAGAGTCTAATGTAGATACAATAGCAAATTAATGGGCAACCATATTGTGAAGAGTATGACAGGGCATTTAAAGGACATTAGCTTTTTACTGTGAAAAAAATAGGGAGTGACTTCAGGGTAATGAGCACAATGGTGGCATGATCAACTTAAATTTAAAAGGGTTACTCTTGATTACTCTATTGAAACTAAACTACACGTGGATGGGCTTGGAGGTAGGTAAAGAGTAAGAGAAACTTGTTTGAATATGCTTGAAATAATTCAGGTGTGAGATATTAGAGGCTAAGACCAGTGGAAGGAATAAGATGTAGTCAGAAATTGAATATAATATGAAAGCATTCCAACGGAATTTGTTGATAGACTGGATGTGTAGAGTAAGAGAAAAAGATCAGTCAGTAGATTCTGAGGTTTTTGAGAGAACAGTGACAAAAGTATGTGAAGGGGGAGCAAGTAAACTGTGTCAAATACTGGAGGTTAAGATTAGACAGCTAACTGATCATAGTCATATGTTGCTTAATATCAATACTCATTCTTATAAGCTTTTCTATTAAAAAATACTTTAAACATACTGATTTTAGAGACTATTTCATCATGTCAAAAAAAACACATGTAAGAAGAAAATATTTTTAATAATATATTTCTGCACAAACAGAAAATTTTTTTAAGAACCATCCCCCCCCCAATCCAAAACCTTTAATAAAGACCATTTATTTTGGAACACAAATAATGGTATCAAGAGTCAGTAATTTCTACATGAGATAGAAAATATAAATGATATGATCATTGCTGACAAGACCCCTGCTTGGTTGTGGTAAATTACAATATTTATTTTCATATTAATAAAATGGATGATGTATTACATTTTATTTTTATTATACACATAGAAGTTTCAATTAAGTTTTATGATTATGATACAATATCTTTCTTTGTCTTAAGAATAGTACAATAACAAAAATCTTCAGCAAAATAAAAAAGCAAAATTGGAATCAAATTAAGGAAAATATCCTTTCTATTAAAGTATTCTTTGTATTAAACTTTTAATAAAGGTCAGCTAGAGTATGAGGAAATAGAGTGGAGCCACTAAATCAATAATATTACAACACCAAACGTAATAATTGGAGGAAATTTTAATTAAAGACCTATCAGTAGAAAGACATCTTATTTTGGGAACTATAATACATTTAAAACAAGATTTAAAAACATCAAATGACCAATAAAATAATTATGAAAAATTATATTTGAATGCATATGTTATCCTGCAGGTGTGAAATTCAGATTACACTGGAATCATTAAAATAACATTTCTTTTTTGAGGGTAATAAGGAAAGGATATTGAATTTGACAAAAATATCTGTTAATATACAAAGAATAGTACAAAACTTTAAAGTACCATTACACACACTCCTCTTTTCAAACAAGTGTGGTTTCAATAACTTTAGCACACTCAACAATAGTATTATACTTTGTTCTTCTCATCTACAGTATAAGTCATTCCAAGGGACTGTACTCAGATGCTAAGAGGGAAACTATACTCAGATGCTAAGAGGGAATTGTCCATGAAATTTCAGTAACCTCTCTCCCTTAGCCATACAAAGCATTGTGATTTTAGAAGAAAGAAGAACAGAGAATATTTTAATCAACTAGCGGTGCATATTCTCCTTGTAGATTAAATTTTTCAGTATAAAGTTTTTTTTGTTTTTGTTTTTTGTTTTTTTGCGGTACGCGGGCCTCTCACTGTTGTGGCCTCTCCCGCTGTGGAGCACAGGCTCCGGACGCGCAGGCTCAGCGGCCATGGCTCACGGGCCCAGCTGCTCCGCGGCACGTGGGATCTTCCCGGACCAGGGCACAAACCCGTGTCCCCTGCATCGGCAGGCGGACTCTCAACCACTGCACCACCAGGGAAGCCCAGTATAAAGTATTTTATGCTTATTGTGTTTAACAGAACCTGTCCTCATTTTTTTCCTAATCAAAACTTTGTTATATTTTTTAAATGGACTTTGTACCCTCTATTGGTCCACACATTTTTTACCCCTGAAAAATAATCTTTTAATTCAGCAGTCCCTAACATTTTTGACATCAGGGACCGTTTCATGGAAGACAGTTTTTCCACGGACAGGGAGGTGGGGGATGGGGAGATGGTTCAGGCGGTAATGTGAGATGGCGAGCAATGGGGAGTGTCAGATGAAGCTTCACTCCCTCGCCCACCGCTCACCTCCTGCTGTGTGACCCAGTTCCTGTGAGGCCCCAACCCCTGTGGCCTGGGGGTTGGGGACCCCTGTTCTAATTGATACTGATATCTCAGAGTAAGCTTAATTCATGAGTCAATGTAACACATTTATAATCTATCCATGTGAATTATATGTCATATGTATAAATCTGCATGTATTTACATCTAAATTGGATTTTTAAATTGTGGGGTTAAAAATTCTCTTAAATTGAAGAGACAGGTACTAGGAAATCCTTATTCTACTTCCATATCTGCATTTCTCAATAACAAGGGGTATTAAAAACTTTAGTTTTTTTCCCTGTAAATAACTCAAAAGTAACCTGTATAAATTGATAGAATCCATTATCTCATGTCTCATCTGGGACACTGTACAGTCGATTCTCCCTTTAAGTTTCAGTCTCTCACTTTTACAGTCCTCTTTATCTGCCACTTATGAAAATGTTCTGTCTAAACTTCTCCAAACCCTCCTCTATTTCAAAACGTGACTCTGGTTCATTGTGGTTTTGAGTTTCATTTTCCTGATGATTAGTGATGTTGAGTTACTTCTGTGCCTTTTTGAAAAAATATCTATTCCCATCCTTTGCTGATTTTTAAATTGGGTTTCTGTTTCTATTCTAACTTTTTAAAATTTTATTTTATATTGGAGTATAGTTGATTTACAATGTTGTGTTATTTCCAGGCATATGGGAAAATGGTTGAGTTATACATATACATGCATCCATTCTTTTTCAGATTATTTTCCTATATAGGTTATTACAAAATATCAAGTAGGTTTCCCTGTGCTATACTGTAGCTCCCTATTGATTATCTATTTTATATATAGTAGTGTGTATATGTTAATCCCAAACTCCTAAATTATACCTCCCTATCATCTTGCCCCTTTGGTAACCATAAGTTTGTTTTCCAAGTCTGTGGGTCTGTTTCTGTTTTGTAAATAAGTTCATTTGTATCATTTTTTAGATTCCGCACATAAGTGATATCATATGATATTTGTCTTTGTCTGATTTACTTCACTTAGTATGATAATCTCTAGGTCCACCCATGTTGCTGCAAATGGCATTATTTCATTCTTTTTTATGGCTGAGTAATATTCCATTGTATATATACACCACATATTCTTTATTCATTCCTCTGTCAATGGACTTTTATGTTGTTTCCATATCTTGCCTATTGTAAGGCAAGAAAATATGCCACAGTGAACATTGGGGTGCATGTATATTTTTGAATTATGGTTTTCTCCAGATATATGTCCAGGAGAGGGATTGCTGGATCATACGGTAGTTCTGTTTTTAGTTTTTTAAGGAACCTCCATACTGTTCTCCATACCTTATATTCCCACCAACAGTGTAGGAGGGTTCCTTTTTCTCCACACCATCTCCAGCATTTATTCTTTGTAGACTTTCTGATGATGACCATTCTGACCAGTGTGAGGTGATACCTCGTATTAGTTTTCATTTTCATTTCTTTAATAATTAGCAATGTTGAGCACCTTTTCATGTGCTGCTTGGCCATCTGTATGTCCTCTTTGGAGAAATGTCCATTTAGGACTTCTGCCCATTTTCTGATTGGGTTGTTTGTTTTTTTGGTATTTAGCTGCATGAGCTGTCTGTATATTTTGGAGATTTATCCCTTGTCGATTACATCATTTGCAAATATTTTCTTCCATTCTGTGGGTTTTTTTCATTTTGTTTATGGTTTTCTTTGCTGTGCAAAGGTTTTAAGGTTAATTAGGTCCCATTTGTTTATTTTTGTTTTAATATTCATTACTCTAGGAGGTGGATCGAAAAAGATCTTGCTGTGATTTAAGTCAAAGTGTTCTTCCTATGTTTTCCTCTAAGAATTTTATACTGTCCAGTCTTACATTTAGGTCTTTAATCCATTTTGAGTTTATTTTTGTGTATGGTGTTAAAGAATGTTCTAATTTCATTATTTTACATGTAGCTGTCCAGTTTTCCCAGCACCACTTACTGAAGAGACTGTCTTTTCTCCATTATATAGTCTTCCCTCCTTTGTCATAGATTAAATGACCATAGGTGTGGTATGTGGGTTTATTTCTGGGCTTTCTATCCTATTCCATTGATCTGTATTTCTGTTTTTGTGCTGGTACCATACTGTTTTGGTGATGGTAGCATTGTAGTATAGTTTGAAGTCAAGGAGCCTCATTCCTCCAGCTCTGTTTTACTTTCTCAGCATTGTTTTGGCTATTTGGGATCTTTTGTGTTTCCATACAAACTTTAAAATTTTTGGTCTAGTTCTGTGAAAAATGCCACTGGCAATTTGATAGAGATTGTATTGAATCTGTAGATTGCCTTGAATAATATGATCCTTTTCAGAATATTAATTCTTCCAAACCAAGAACACAGTATATATTTCTGTTTGTGTCATCTTCGATTTCTTTCATCATCTCTTGTTCCTGATCTTAGAGGAAATGCTTTCAGCTTTTCACCATTGAGTATGAATGTTACCTGTGGGTTTGTCGTATGTGGCCTTTACTATGTTGATGTAGGTTCCTCTATGCCCACTTTCTGGAGATTTTTTTTTTTTTTAATCATAAATGGGTGTTGGATTTTGTCAAAATCTTTTTCTGCATTTATTGAGATGATTATATGGTTTTTATTCTTCAATTTGTTAATATGGTGTGTTATACTGACTGATTTACACATATTGAAAACTCCTTACATCACTGGGATAAACCCCACTTAATCATGGTGTATGATCCTTTTAATGTATTGTTGGATTCAGTTTGCTAACACTTGTTTGAGGATATTTATATCTATGTTCATCAGTGATATTGGTCTGTAATTTTCTTTTTTTGTGGTATCATTGTCAGATTTTGGTATCAGAGTGATGGTGGCCTCATAGAATGAGTTTGGAAATGTTCTTTGCTATGCAATTTTTTGGAACAGTTTCAGAAGAACAGGTGTTAATTCTTCTCTAAGTGTTTGATAGAATTTCCCTGTGAAGTCGTCTGGTCCTGGACTTTTGTCTGTTGGGAATTTTTAAATCACAGTTTCAATTTCAGTACTTGTGATTGTTCTGGTCATATTCTCTATTTCTTCCTGGTTCAGTCTGTGTAGGTTGTACATTTCTAAGAATTTGTCCATTTATTCTAGGTTGTCCATATAGTTGCTTGTAGTAGTCTCTTATGATCCTTTGTATTTTTGTGGTGTCAGTTGTAACTTCTCCTTTTTCATTTCTAATTTTATTGATTTGAGTCCTCTCCCTTTTTGTCTTGATGAGTCTGGCTAAAGGTTTATCAATTGTGTTTATCTTTTCAAAGCATCAGATTTTGTTTCATTGATCTTTTATATTGCTTTATTTGTCTTTATTTCATTTTTTTCAACTCTGATCTTTATGATTTCTTTCTTTCTACTAACTTTGGGTTTTATTTGTTCTTCTTTCTCTAGTTGCTTTAGGTGCAGTTAGGTTGTTTGAGACTTTTCTCATTTCCTGAGGTAAGATTGTACTGCTATCAACTTCACTCTTAGAACTGCTTTTGCTGCATCCCACAGGTTTTGGATCTTCATGTTTTTGTTGTCATTTGTCTCCAGGTATTTTTTTTATTTCCTCTTTGATTTATTCAGTGATTCATTGGTTGTTTATTGACATATTGTTTAGCCTACATGTGTTTGTGTTTTTTAGTTTTTTTTTTTCTTGTAATTTCTAATCTCAGAGTTTTGGTCTGAAAAGAAGCTTGACATAATTTCAAGTTTCTTAAATTTACCTAGCCTTGCTTTGTGACCCAGCATGTGATCTATCCTGGAGAATGTTCCATGTGCACTTGAGAAGAATGTGTATCCTGATACTTTTGGATGGAATGCTCAGTAAATATCAGTTAAGTCCATCTGGTTTAATGTGTCACTTAAGGCCTGTGTTTCCTTGTTGACTTTCTTCTGGATAATCTGTCCATTGATGTAATTGGAGTGTTAACATCCACAAATATTATTGTGTTACTGTCGATTTTGCCTTTTATGGCTGTTAGCATTTGCCTTATGTATTGAGGTGCTCTTATGTTGAGTGCATAAATATTTACAATTGTTATATCTTCTTCTTGGATTGATCCCTTCATCATTATATAGTGTTACTTCCTTGTCTCTTGTAACATTCTTTATTTTAAAGTCTATTTTGTCTGAGAATTGCTCCTCCAGCTTTTTTTGATTTCCATTTGCATGGAATATCTTTTTCCATCCCCTCACTTTCAGTCTGTATGTGTCCCTAGGTCTGAAGTGGGTCTCTTGTAGACAGCATATCTATGAGTCTTGTTTTTGTATCCATTCAGTCAGTCTATGTCTTTTGGTTGGAGCATTTAATCCATTTACATTTAAGGTAATTATCAATATGTATGTTCTTATTGCCTTTTCTTAATTGTTTTGGATGTGTTTTTGTAGGTCTTTTTTCTTCCCTTCCTCTTTTATTCTTCTCTCTTGTGATTTGATGATTATCTTTAGTGTTGTGCTTGAATTGCTTTTTCTTTTTTGTGTGTGTATCTATTGTAAATTTTTGGTTTGCAGTTACCATGAGGTTTTGATCTAGCAATATATATATATACCCCCCCCCCCACACACACACACACAAGATTGTATTAAGTTGCTGGTCTTTTAATTTCCAATGCATTTCCAATATCATGCATTTGTACTCTCCTCTTCTCACGATTGCTGGTTTTGATATCATATTTGTGTGTAGATGATTTCCTACCTTTACCTTATGATTCCCTTTACTGATGATCTTTCTCATTTGTAATTTTCTTGTTTCTAGTTGTGGCTTTTTCTTTTCCCCCTAGAGAAGTTCCTTTAGCATTTGTTGTAAAGTTGGTTTGGTGGTGCTAAATTCTCTCAGCTTTTGCTTGTCTGTAAAGCTTTTGATTTCTCTGCCAAGTCTGAATGAGAGCCTTGCTGGGTAGAGTATTCTTCGTTGTAGGTTTTCCCCTTTCATCAATTTAAATATTTCATTTTTATCCCTTCTGACCTGCAGACTTTTTGCTGAAAAATCAGCTGATAATTTTATGGGGATTCCTTGTATGTTACCTGTTGCTTTTCTCTTGTTGCTTTTAATATTTTCTCTGTGTCTTTAACTTTTTTCCATTTGATTAATATGTTTCTTGGCATGTTCCTGCTTGAGATTAGCCTGTATGGGTCTCTCTGTGCTTCCTGGAGTGTTTACTTTCCCTTGATAATAGAAATTTTTGTTTATTACCTCTCCAAATATTTTCTCAGGCCCTTTCTCTCTCTCTTCTCCTCTTGGGACTCCTATAATGGTAATGTAACTGCACTTAATGTTGTCCCAGAGGTCTCTTAGACTGTCCTCATTTATTTTCATTCTTTTTTCTTTATACTGTTTCATGGCAGTGATTTCCACCAATCTGTCTTCCAGCTCAGTTATCCATTCTGCTGCCTCATTTATTCTGCTATGGATTCCTTCTAGTGTATTTTTCATTTCAGTTTTTTATTGTTCATCTGTTTACTTGTTCTTTAAATCTTCTAGCTCTTTGTTAAATACTTCTTGTCTCTTCTCAGTCTGCACCTCCATTCTTTTTCCAAGATCTTTTATCATCTTTACTATCATTATTCTGAATTATTTTTCAAGCAGATTGCCTATCTCCACTTCACTTAGTATTTCTTCTGAGGTTTTATTTTGTTCCTTCTTCTGGAACATATTTCTCTGCCATCTCATCTTGTCTTACTGTGTTTGTGGTCTCCATTCTGGCAGGCTACAGGATTGTAGTTCTGGTATCTGCCCTCTGCTGGATGAGGTTGGTCCAGGGGCTTGTGAAGGCCTCCTTGTGGGAGGGACTGGTGCCTGCCCACTGGTCATTGGAATGTGGTCTTGTCCCTCTGGTGGGCAGGGCCGTTTCTAGATAGGTGGGTCTAGAAGTGGCTGTGGGCTCAGGAAAACTTTAGGCAGTCTGTCTGTTGATGGCTGGGACTGTGTTCCCACCCTGTTTGTTTAGCCTGGGGTATCTCAGCACCAGAGCCTGCAGGCTGTTGTGTGAGGCCAGGTCTCAGTGCCAAAATGGCCACCTCCAGGAGAGCTCATGCTGAGGAATACTCCCTGGGGTCTTGCCACAAGTGTCCTTGCACCCACAGTGGGCTACAGCCAACCCCCACCTCTGCAGGAGACCCTCCAAGACCCTCAGGTAGTTCTGGCCCAGGATCCTGTGGAGTCACTGATTTGCCCTGTGTCCCAGTTCATGGGAAACCTTGTGTGCACCCTCCAAGAGTGGATTCTCTGTTTGCCCCAGTCCTGTGGAACTCCTGCACTCAATCCTCACTGGTCTTCAAAGCCAAATGCTCTGGGGGCTCCTTCTCATGATGCCAGACCCCCAGGCTGGGGAGCCTGATGTGGGGCTCAGAACTCTCACTTCTGTGGGAGAAACTCTACAATATAATGTTTCCAGCTTGTGGGTTACCCACCTGGTGAGTATGCAATTTGATTATGTCACAGAAGCATCCCTCCTATCACCTCATTGTGGCTTCTTTTTGACTTTGGATATAGAATAATTTTTTTGATACTTTACAGTCTTTTTTTGTCAATGGTTGTTCAGCAGTTAGTTGTGATTTTGGTGTTTTCATGAGAGGGGGTGAGCTCAAGTCCTTCTACTCCACCATCTTTTCTCCCTTCAGGAATTGTTTTAAAAGACAGCTTCATCAAATCGAAATTACTTGTCCAAGGTCACTCAGAAAATAGTGGAGCTATGACACAAGCCTGGGATTTCTAACTCTTCTTTCAGGGCTCTTTTCAAAATAGCCGAACACAGTGTTTAGCAGCATAGGCCCTTCAATGCACCCGAGAGAGCAGGAACTCAGGAAAAATCAGGTAGATGAGCAAAGACAAACCAAATTTGAATCCTGGCTCTAGTATCTCCCAGTTGTGTGACCTTTAATAACACTAGAGCCTCAATTTCTTTGTCTGTTGTGGAGGGTGGAGGTGGGGATGTAAGAAGTGAGCGGCCCCCAGATCCTGTTCAATTATTGGAGTTGCTGTATTTTGCTGAATGCTCTTCACTATTTTCAACAGCAAAACATTTTGACTTCTTTTGAGCTAAAATCTTCCTCTTTTTTCTTTCCTCTTCGGATCCATGGTAAGACTGAGCTCTCGTCAGTCTTTGATGCTGGTGTATCTGTTTCTGCTCTTCAATTAGTCTCTTTTCTAAACATTCTTTGGCAATTCTCAATGTCTCATATCTTTCTTGGAGTCTTAAATGGTGGCTTTTCGGAAGTAGTTAGCAAAACATCACTGAATAATCTGTAAAGAAAATATCTTTCTTAAACGAGGTGCAGTCTCAGAACTGTTACTGTTTTCATTTTATTTTTTCTATTGAGTCATATGGGTTCCTTATCTTTTTAAAATTATTAACCCATTATCAGATATATGGTTTGTAAACACTTTTTTCCCATTCTATTGATTGCCCTTTCATTTTATTGATGATTTCCTTTGCTAAACAAAAGCTTCTTAGTTGGATATAATACCACTTGTTTATATTTGCTTTTGTTCCCTGTACTTTGGTGTTATATCCCCAAACCATTGCCAATACCAATGTCAAGGGACTTTTACCCTATGTTTTATTCTAGGAGTTTGATGGCTTCAAGTCTTACATTTGTCTTTAATCCATTTAAAGTTAATTACTATGTATGGCACAAGATAAGGTTCTATTTTCATTCTTTTGCATGTGGATGTCCAATTCTCAACATCACTATTAAGTCATCACTATTCTTGCTAAGACTTATTTCAGGAAGGGAGTCAGGATGGAGATCAATTGGAGTCAGTTATGGAGATAATGAGAAGAGAGAAGGGGATGATAGCCAAGTGTAGACATAAAGTTGTGTATATGATAGATAATGTTTTTATTCTAAGGTAAATTTTATTATCTTGATGGAAGAAAGTGAATAAGCAAGTAATTTTAAATTGTAGCAAATAACTTTTAAGAAAAGGAAACATATTGAAAAGTAAGGAAGGAATATTAGCATTTTGAGACAGAAGAACACATTGATGAAAATGTGACATTTGAGCTGACAACAGTTGGGCATGAAAGATGTGACCTGGACCATATGTTTCCTTGATTACTCTTTCATTTTCCTTGTGTTCCCTGCCTCTGGGAATAATTTTAAGCATGGCCAGAGGAAGTATAATTGGAAAGCATCAACTTGCTTAAATCAGCCTTTCCTAAATTTAAGAAGGAAAACTTTAATTTTTTCTCACATAACTTTTAGTATCCTATAGAAGTGATAACCTCAGAACATACGCTTTTTTAGAATTCATGTAATAATAGTATGTGCAATGTATTTGATATGCAGAGATTATTTGGTATAGAATGTTTAATTTCACATTATGATAATAGTTTTTAACAGCAAAGTACAATTTGCATACTATTGTCATTCTAGCCTATAGATCAAAAGGCAACATATTATATTTTTTCCTATGCCATAATATTTCTCCCACCAGGGAAAGTGGGTAACCAATGTCACTATAGCTGTGGTACTATGAATTTGTCAAATTAAGACTTGTTAAGTGGAGCACAGGGTGCCAGATGGTGAGCTATGGTTCAATAACAGACCACAAGAGAAATTGAAATAGAGAGGGTTATTACTCACAAGTCCTGAAGGGAGGACCTGGCATGCCTCGAGGGACCACATAGGGTTGTGGGGGGTGGGGTCAAGGTTGAGTGCAGAGAGAGAGCATTAGGACCTAGAGCACATGCCTTTACTAGGGTCCATGGGTGAAGTGCTTTGGGGTTCCAGGGATAAGGCCAGATTGGTCAACTATAAAAGAGCAGGATTTTACTAAGCCCCTTAGAGTTCTTATCTAAGGGACACATAAGGGGAGGGTGTTAGAGGCAGGGAGATTGTTGATCACAAGGCTGTTGGGGAAGTCCATATCAGGAATTTATGTTTACTTGTGACCCTATGGACTGCTATCTAGGTTATGCACTTGCATGAGGGGCCAGTGTCAGTTTAAGGTCACTGCTAGCCACTTGGCCAAACAAAATGGTTGCCAAGGAAGCAATACTATGGAGTGGATTAGCTAAACTCTTGACATGTGGCCAACCTGAAAGTCCCCTACCTCAACTTTCCATGAGACATCATTAGAATTTTCCTTGTGAATTTACATAAAGTTGTGACAAGGCCTTTCAGATGATACTATTTCAATTTAGTTCTCCTATGCTAGTAATAACTTTGATGCCTCCTTTGACATGGATGTTGTATTATGGGACATATAGAATCAACCATTAAAAAAATTCAAACCATTCAGCTTACTTCTATTTATGTATTAGATTACCGACTAGTTTGTGAAAGACATATCCAAAAATCTATCTGTGAGCTATACCCAATCATCAATTCTAACCCTTGGGGTAAGGAACTGAAACAGACTTGGGGTATATTAGATTAATCCTTGTTGTTATAAGGAACAAACCCAAACATATAATGGTTCAGCGATGATATAAATCTATTTCTCATTCAGAGAAATTTCAGACTGGCAATTGATTTCTTCTAAGGGATGATTTAGGAACTCAGTTTCATTATATACAGTGACTCCACCATATTTAGAGTGTCTTCTAATATAATGTGCATCTGCATCAAGATGATTAGGAAGGAAAAGAGTGGAGAAGCACATTTCCTTCTTAAAAATATCTAATCATGTCATATATCTCCTGTATACATGATTCATGGGCTAACCATGTAGGAGACCTCCTACTGTATATATACATATATAAAAATAATTCATGTTAAGCCATAGACATAAATATAAAGTAAAATGCTAAAACACAGGAAAATATAGATTTTTTTAAGATTTTATTGAAGTATATTTGATTTACAATGTGTTTAATTTCTGCTGTACAGCAAAGTCACTCAGTTTATATATATATATTCTTTTTCATATTCTTTTCCATTCTGGTTTATCACAGGATATTGAATATAGTTCCCTATGCTATACAGTAGGACCTTGTTGTTTATCTATCCTATATACTATACTAGTTTGTGTCTGCTAATCTCAAATTCCCAATCGTTCCCTCTCCCACCCCCATTCCCCTTAGCAACCATAAGTCTGTTCTCTATGTCAATGAGTCTGTTTCTGTTTTGTAGATATGTTCATTTGTGTCATATTTTAGATTCCACATATAAGTGATATTGTATGGTATATGTCTTCCTCTTTCTGACTTACTTTGCTTAGTATGATAATCTTTAGGTCCATCCATGTTGCTGCAAATGGCATCATTTCACTCTTTTTAATGGCTGAGTAATATTTCATTTGTGTGTGTGTGTGAGTGTATATATATATATATATATACACACACACACACACACACATACACCACATCTTCTTTATCCATTCATCTGTTGATGGACATTTAGATTGTTTCCATGTCTTAACTATTGTAAACAGTGTTGCTATGAATATAGGGGTACATATATCTTTTTGAATTATAGTTTTCTCCAGATATATGGCAACTCTATTTTTAGTTTTTTGAGGAACCTCTATACTTTTTTTTCACAGTGGCTGCACCAGTTTACATTCCCACCAACAGTGTAAGAGAGTTCCCTTTTCTCCACACACTGTCCAGAATTTATTTTACACTTTTTAATGATGGTCATTTTGACTGGTGTGAGGTGGTACCTCATTGTAGTTTGATTTGCATTTCTATAGGAGACTATTTTTGTGACTTGGCATATACAAACAATTTGAAAACAGGTCACAGAAAGAAATAAGCATAAAAAACTGATAAACTAGAATTCATTAAAAGTAATAATTCTTCTCATTAAAATACATCATGAAGAAAATGAATATGTAGGGCACAGTCTGGGAGGAAATATTTGTAAAATACATATCTGAGCAAATACCAGTATCCAGGACATATAACGAACTTCCATAACTTAATCTAAAACTTGAAAAAAAAAGAGGAAAATATGTGAATAGACACTTCAGAAATGCATGACTAATAAGAATTTGAAAAAAATTCTCAATATACAAAGTCCTCAGGAATTGCAACTTAAAACCACAATGAAACACAACTACACACCCACAAAAATGACTAAAATTTAAAAAGACCTATAACATCTGCTGTTGCCAAGGATGCAGAGAAATCTGAACTCTCAGACATACTTTGTGGGGATGTAATGTGGTGCACACTTTTTGGGAAAAAAGTGTTGACAGTTTCTTATAAAACTAGTCATTCATCTACTCTATGACCCAGTGTGATATTGTGATTTATAATAAAAAATATATATTTGGTCTTTGTCCTCATTCCTGGCACAGAGCTCCTAGAATCTGGGGAATTTCCTGATTGACAAGAGTGATAAAGTTATCTTTATAACAAATTCTTGTCAACCATACCTGACTTTATGTTAATGAGGTGACCTTTGGAAACTGCCTAAGGATGAGGACTGACTGCCAGAGGAACCAACCCTGTGATTAGAGGGTTGGAACTTTCAGACCCAATCCCCAGACTGCTGAGGGTAGGAGAGAGGTTGGAGATTGATTTGATCCCTAACAACCCAGAATTTGATCAATTTCGCCTACATAATGAAGCCTCCATAAAAATCCTAACTGAAGGGGTTCAGAAAAATTCCTTGTTGGGGATCACATGGAGGTGCCAGGAGAATGATGTGCCCAGAGAGAGCATGGAAACTTCTTGACCCTTCCCACATACTTGCCCTATGCATCTCTTCCACCTTGCTATTCCTGAGTTGTCTCTTTTATAATAAAATGGTAATCTAGTAAGTAAACTGTTTTCCTGGGCTCTGATAGTTATTCTAGAAAATTATTGAATCTGAGGAGGAAGTCATGGGACCCTCCAATTTATTACCAGTCAGAAGAACAGCTGATAACCTAGACTTGCTATTGGTGTCTAAAGTCGGGAGAGGGGCAGTCTTAAGGGACTGAGTCCTTAACTCAATACTAACTCCATGTAGATAATGTCAGAACCCAAATGATTGATAGATAAATAGGGAGATAGATCAATATATGACAAAACGAATATTAAGCAAATTAAAATATTAATGGTGATAAACTTGGCTGTATGTTTGAAAATTTTTATAATTAAATATTAAAAACAATTTGGATTGTTTGCACTGACGAATAGTCACATTTTGCTTGAAACCACAGGATTGCACAAACTTGAAATCTTGAATCTAGTTACATCTTGAGACTCTAATTAAATTTTATAATTAGAATGATTTATAAAAAAAATTAAGGTTTTGGTAGGTGTTTTATTAAAATATTTTTAAATAGCCTATTTTTCTAATGTTTTATTTTTTCAAAAAAGTTATTCTTATGTTATTTTCTACCTAGAACTCAAAGGCACTTAATACATATTTACTATCTTAGAATTTGAGGTCTTTAATTTGCCTCTATTGTGATACACAATTATTTCAGAAATTTAGCTAATGCTATTGCAGAAAACCCAGATGTTCTGTTAGAATCATATAGATTGGGAAAATCATTATGATATTTTCCTCTTAAATATTGAAACATTTGAAGGAAAAACAACTTCCCCACTTAATAATCTAGAAATTATTTACATTTTATAGGAAGAAATCTGAGATTCAAAGATATCAAGAAATTTCACCAGTTTAAATGATAGAGTTTAATGGGTGCAATGGCACATCATGGTACTATCAGGAGAGCACTTACAAAAAGTACTAAAAGATTTTAAAAAATGTTTTATTTAAAATCACATACAAAAACAGATCATTGTAATCAATTACCATATCAGAGTTAATTTGATTCTGTTAGTTTTACAGAATTGACAAATTTTAGGCTATTTTAACTGGGAAGAAACAACATGACTACAGTGATGCCTCCATGCACTTGTAATTTTAGTATGCTCATTGGTCTCTGATTATAGAAATCCTGAAAATGAGTTTCTATGCAGTATTTGTAATTACAGTAAAATTTCAATAACAGACACTTGCTTAAGTAAATCTATGTGTCTTTTTAAATGAGCATCTATCTATCTAGTGAGAGAGATGGAATGATGGATCAAAATGAGCATCTATCTATCTAGTGAGAGAGATGGAATGATGGATAAAATTTCAATGCAAAATAAACTTAAAAGTTCAGAAACATGAGTTGGCTTGTGAAAAACTTTTGTAGTAAAGGTAATTCTTTAGGGAGGTCCCATTGTTTTGGCACTATCATCAAGAATGAGGTTTACAATAGGAGAAAATACCATACCAGGTAAGCCTTAAAAAGGGACCAAAGGAACTGAGCAACTGAAAACAAAAATCCTGGGGATTGTTGACTTACATAGAACTTGAGTAGTGTTCCAAACTTGGCTAGAGGAGAGCAGTACAGCGGATTGTTTCACCTAGAGTATATACAGTGGGGGAAATAATACCTTAACAGGAAACTGTTATGTGGTTCAGAGCTAGAGGCAGATCCTAGGCAACCAAATGGGAATAAAAATGTATACATTTCATTTGGGATCTAAAATCATTCTACAGTGAAACAAATTCTTAAAAGACAACCACACAGCATTGTTAATATATGTGATTAGTTTTAACACTGAGAAGTGTCATTTTTTCCCTCTTTGGTTAAGGCCAAACTAGCTTAACTAAAACATATTTGGAATACACAGAAAGATGCAATTCTAGACAATTAATAAATGCAATTGATTATTGTGTGGGAAGATTGTGAATTGATTTCTCTAGTGGTAGTTTAAGGTAGATTAAATTCTCATCTGGCAAGAGTAGTTTTATTTAGTTCAGGAATATAAAATAGAGAACCTCTTAAATGTCTTGAAGTTCTATATTCAAAGATCCACCTCCAAAATATATGATAATTTTTATAATACATAAGTTTTGTAATAATTCTAAAATTATTGTTAATGAAAGGATTTGATACTTAAGTTCCTTTGATATAAGCAAAGGTAAGACTCCTCCAGATTGTTATTTATAGTCCATGCCCTTAAAAATATTACTTTACGTCAACTGTTTTCTCACTGGACCAAAGCATTAGGATAAAAGTCATAATTGAAATTTCCATTATAAAATCTTGCTTTAGAGTTACATTATCACTTAGATGTCAGTGTGAAGCAGCGCACACACACACACCTATTTAATAAAGCATTGCTGGTCATCTGATCATTTTTTATTTGGTTTATAAATATGAGAGATTTAGGGAAATCTGCATGTTAATCCCAGGACAGTTTATTTTCAAAGAGACTTTAGCATTTACTAATACTTTTTAATGTCAAAAACTGATTACTGACATTTTATATACAAGTAAAATTAATCATGCTATAATAAAAAGAGCAAATCTGACTCATTTCCTGTGAATCAAAATGTAGAAAGTTTACGATGTGTGTGTAAATATTTACTTACAAAACAGGGCTGGATTTTATATTGACAACTACTGGTTTGGCAAAAGAGTTTTACATTCACTGGTTTCTTGTCAGTCCCACCCAAGCAGGTGCTGGAGGTTTTCCCTTCTTTAACTCCTTACTCCAGTGTGCTTAGTCGTGCTAAGTACTTAGTAGTACCAGTGCATAGTAGAAATCACCAGTGAGCTTTTAAAAAATACTGGGATATTGTTATCACCTCAGACCTGTTACAACAAAATCTTTTTGGAAAGAGGTTTTTGAGGCTTGGGCAATGCTGTTTTAAACTTATTACCACGTGAGGCTGATATGCATTCACGGTTGAGACTTGAATGACCTCCCACCACAAAGTATGGCCTTCAGGCTAATGCACTGCCATCATCTAGCAGCTTGTTAGAAAGACAGAATCTCAGACTGCACTCTAGATCTACTGAGTTAGAATTTGTGTTTTAACTAGATCCCCAGGTGATGCATTTGCACAGTAAAGTTTGAGGAATACTCTGTGAAATATGAGAGTTCCAGGCCATTGCAAAGGAGGGTTTGTCTGTTGGTAGTTAGGTATAGCTGAGCAAAGTGTATCAACTCTTTAAGTAAACATGGAGGACGATAAGGTCCTGGTTGAGGAGAACTCTTCCACATACGACAGTGAGAAGGTGTGCTAGTATATCTCCATCTCACAGGCTATGTGGACTATAGGGAGTGGGAGCATGTCATGCAGTCTCGTTGGAACATTAAAAAGAGTATGTTTTGCCATAAGCTGACCAACCACTGGATGCCAACTCTGCACACTTTTATCTGCATACCTTTATCCTGTGAGGTGAACCCCACTTAGTCTTTCGGAGGGGAACCCTCTTTCTCCCCTACAGCTCTTGCAACCACAGTGGAGACTGATGGGTGAGATGATCCGTATCCCCCTCTAGACTTTTCCCCATCTACTGTTTCTTGCATATATTCTATCTTGTTTCCTTCTAGATTTTGGCCTTTTAATCTTAAGATCATTTTATTTTCTTAAAATGTCCAACTCTTATAAGCAAAAGATTTGGCTTTCAAATAATTGTCACTGTTATAATTTTGAAATATTACTTAAAGTTTCAAAAGCAGGATATCTTAGTTTCTTTCTCTATATAATCTTTCTGTAAGGTTTTGAATTATGAGAAAATGGATGTCTGAATACAGGAAGGGAGGCACTGAGGACAACTTTGAGGGAGACTGGCGAATACATATATTTAGCAATGAATGGTGTGGATAGCTCTGGGTAGTTATGATTAGAATATTAGAATAGTTCTTAGGTCTATTAATTTGTTCATTTCGTGCTTTGATAAAGAATCTTTGTTTCTTTTTAACTCTTAGAGACTATACTTTTAATGATATTTGTTTAGTACCTCCTGTGAGGGAAAGTAAAATGCAATTAATTTGTTTTGTTTTTTAACATCTTTATTGGAGTATAATTGCTTTGCAATGTTGTTAGTTTCTGTTGTATAACAAAGTGAATCAGTTATACATATACATATATCCCCATATCTCCTCCCTCTTGTGTCTGCCTCCCACCGTCCCTATCCCACCCCTCTATGTGGTCACAA
This sequence comes from Orcinus orca, assembly GCF_937001465.1. NCBI lineage: Eukaryota > Metazoa > Chordata > Mammalia > Artiodactyla > Delphinidae > Orcinus > Orcinus orca. The sequence goes on from NC_064565.1 coordinate 71,530,606, forward strand.
AGCACCGAGATGATCTCCCTGTGCTATGCAGCTGCTTCCCACTAGCTATCTATTTTATATTTGGTTGGTAGTGGATATATGTCAATGCTACTCTCTCACTTCATCCCAGCGTACTCTTCCCCCTCCCTGTGTCCTCAAGTCCATTCTCTACATCTATGTCTTTATTCCTGTCCTGCCCCTAGGTTCATCAGAACTATTTTTTTAGATTCCATATATATGTGTTAACATACAGTATTTGTTTTTCTCTTTCTGACTTACTTCACTCTGTATGACAGACACTAGGTCCATCCACTTCACTACAAATAACTCAATTTTGTTTCTTTTTATGACTGAGTAATATTCCACTGTATATATGTGTCACATCTTCTTTATCCATTCATCTCTCAATGGACACTTAGGTTGCTTCCATGTCCTGGCTGTTGTAAACTGTGCTGCAATGAACATTGTGGTACATGACTCTCTTTGAATTACGGTTTTCTCAGGGTATATGCCCAGTAGCGGGATTGCTGGGTCATAGGGTAGTTCTACTTTTAGTTTTTTAAGGAACCTCCATACTGTTCTCCATAGTAGCTGTATCAATTTACATTCCCACCAAAAGTGCAAAAGGGTTCCCTTTTCTTCACACCCTCTCCAGCATTTATTGTTTGTAGATTTTTTGATGATGGCCATTCTGACTGGTGTGAGATTATGCCTCACTGTAGTTTTGATTTGCATTTCTCTAATGATTAGTGATGTTGAGCATCTTTTCATGTGTTTTCTGGCAATCTATATATCTTTGGAGAAATGCCTATTTAGGTCTTCTGCCCATTTTTGGATTGGGTTGTTTTTTTCATATTGAGCTGCATGAGCTGCTTATATATTTTGGAGATTAATCCTTTGTTGCTTCGTTTGGAAATATTTTCTCCCATTCTGAGGGTTGTCTTTTCATCTTATTTATGGTTTCCTTTGCTGTGCAAAAAGCTTTAAAATTTCATTAGGTCCCATTTGTTTATTTTTGCTTTTATTTCCACTTCTCTAGGAGGTGGATCAAAAAGGATCTTGCTGTGATTTATGTCATAGAGTGTTCTGCCTATGTTTTCCTCTAAGACTTTGATAGTGTCTGGCCTTACATTTAGGTCTTTAATCCATTTTGAGTTTATTTTTGTGTATAGTGTTAGGGAGTGTTCTAATTTCATTCTTTTACATGTAGCTGTCCAGTTTTCCCAGCACCATTTATTGAAGAGGCTGTCTTTTCTCCATTGTATTTTCTTGCCTCCTTTATCAAAAATAAGTTGACCATATACGTGGGTTTATCTCTGGGCTTTCTATCCTGTTCCATTGATCTATATTTGTTTTTGTGCCAGTACCATACTGTCTTGATTACTGTAGCTTTGTAGTATAGTCTGAAGTCAGGGAGCCTGATTTCTCCAGCTCCGTTTTTCTTTCTCAAGATTGCTTTGGTTATTTGGGGTCTTTTCTGTTTCCATACACATTGTGAAATTTTTTGTTCTAGTTCTGTGAAAAATGCCATTGGTAGTTTGATAGGGATTGCATTGAATCTGTATATTGCTTTGGGTAGTATAGTCATTTTCACAATGTTGATTCTTCCAACCCAAGAACATGGTATATCTCTCCATCTGTTTGTATCATCTTTCTTTAATTTCTTTCATCAGTGTCTTCTAGTTTTCTGCATTCAAGTCTTTTGTCTCCTTAGGTAGGTTTATTCCTAGGTATTTTATTGTTTTTGTTGCAATGGTAAATGGGAGTGTTTCCTTATTCTTTCAGATTTTTCATCATTAGTGTATATGAATGCAAGAGATTTCTGTGCATTAATTTTGTATCCTGCTAATTTACCAAATTCATTGATTAGCTTTAGTAGTTTTCTGACAGCATCTTTAGTCATGTCATCTGCAAACAGTGACAGTCTTACTTCTTCTTTTCCAGTTTGGATAATGTAATTGGATTCACTTGTTAGTAGTAAACACAAACATTGTTTACAGACCTTTGAGTATTCACTATTTAAAAACAAAAATTGCATCTCTAGCACGGTAATCTCCTTAATCTCCAAGAGGTACTTCCTAATAGGCTAACTAACTTCAGGATCACAATTTATTACAACCAGAGCATCAGGATGATGTCTTTTCTCTCAGTATAGGTAAACACCTACTACAGTTCAAGACTGTCTAGTCATATCTTTTCTTCTCAGGGTACATATGGCCTAAATCAAATGAGATGTTGATCTTAATCTAGTTCAAAATACATGGATATTCAGTGCCAATATCATTTGATTATATCATTTTAAAAGAAAGTTAATGTTAAGCTGTGTCTACATAAACAACTATTATTAAAAACATGTTTTATGTCCAAACACAAGTATATGCTCATACTCAATTTGATTGCAATAATAAATAAGTCATGGATCATTTACAGAACAATATCATTGAGTATATTACTCAAGCACTAAGTGGTCTGATAGAACCCCCACACTTGGCCACCAAATATACTGGTGTGGGTTGATTATGACTCTTTCTTTTACATCCAGTCATGCAGGGATCCCAGTTTCCTTGTTCTTTAGATGCTACCACACCATCTCAATGCCTAATGTCCAACTTTGCCAAGATAGGAGAATCAGTTTTATTAATTCTATTTAATTGGAAGAGAAATGAATACCCATGTTCTTGTGTAAAGAGTAAGCAGAAAGTGTTTCTATCAAAGATATCATTGTATAAATATCATGATTTTATATATATATATATGCTAGAGATATGTATATACACATATATGTGCATGAATGTATATATATATATGATGTACTCATATACTTAGTGCTTATGTACTAAGTACATAAGTAGTGTTACATATAATGTATACATTATACATGAGTATATGTACATTATATGAATATATATATGAATGTGTGTGTATATGTATACTACTTAGGTACTGCTTAGACTCCATTTTTTACCTACCTTCATTCCTTTAATTAACAGTATACAGGGGGAGGAATCAAAATGATGGAGGAATAGGATGTGGAGCTTACCTCCTCCACAAATACATCAGAAACACATCTACAAGTGGAAGGAGTCACACAGAACATCTACTGAATACTGGCAGAAGACCTAAGACCTCCGAAAGGGCAAAAATTCCTCCACATAACCAGATAGGAAAAAAGAAAAAAGGAAAAAAATTAAAAAGAAAGGAATCCGGATGGGACCTGTGCCCCACGGAGGCAGCTGTGAAGGATGAAAACTTCCCAACCCTGGGAAGCCCCCTCAGTGGTGGGAAGATCAGCCTGGATGGAGGGGGAGCTTCGGAGCCTCAGAGGAAAGCACAGCAAACGATTTGTAGAGGGCAAAATGGAGAGTGACCTGCACAGACAGTTGCTACTGCTGCCCTGAACTCCCCAACCTGAGACACTCATCCACTGCTGAGGGCAGGGGCTGGGTGCTGAAGCTCAGGCTTCAGAGGTCAGACCCAGGTAGAAGCCTGGGGTTGATTGTGGGGAGACAGCCTAAAAAGGCTGGAGTGTGACAACTGAGGGTGCACTTGGAAGGAGCCTGAGCCCACCAGAAAGGCAAGGTGCCATTTTTGGGGGGGCACCTGAGGAGAGGGACGGGACTGCCGTTGGAGTTTCTTTCCCTGTGCATAGGCTCTCAAACAACAGGACACAACCTACATGAGCTCTGGGGGTGGGTGCAAGCCACTGCTGACATCATGGGCTCCAGAGGAGGTCACGGGCTGCCACCACAGCTAGGGGATCTGCTAGCAGGCAGCAATCACTGTCCCTGCTGTCCCAGGCATGTGTGGGCCACAGCTAAGGGGCCCACAAGAAGATGCCAAGTGCAGCCCCTGCTGTTCCAGGGGTGATAGACTACTATCACCACTGAGAACATGTGGGTGGGCGCCAATTGCTACCTCAACATACTGAGAGTGTGCACGGGCCACAAAACCTACACACCCCATATTAAGTGGATAACAGCCAGCACACACTGAGGAAACAGGCAAAAAGCATCCAAATTAAAACAGCCCCTTGATTCCAGACAAGAAGCTGCAGTAGAAAGACTTGAGCTCACCTCCTCTCATGAAAACACTAAAATCACAACTAACTACTGAACACCCATTGACAAAAAAGATTGGAACCTACCAAAAAATATATGCTACATTTAAAAACAAAGAAGCAGCCCCAAAGACATGGTAGGAGGGGAACTTTCATGACATAATCAAATTCCATAACCGCTGGATGGGTGACACACAAACTGGAAAATAACTGTATCTCAAAGGTTCTCACATAGGAGAGTTCTGAGCCCCAGATTAGGCTCCCCAGCCTGAGGGTCTGGCAAAAGGAAGAGGAGCCCCTACAGCATTTGGCTTTGAAGGCCAGTGAGACTTGAGTGGAGGAGCTTCACAGGACTGGGGAAAACAGAGATTCCATTCTTGGAAGGCACACACAAGATTTCACATGCACTGGGACCCAGCAGAAAGCAGTGATTCCATGGGATCCTGGGCTAGAAGTAGCTGTAGGTCATGGAGGGTCTCTGAGGGAGGTGGGACAGAGCTGTGGCTCACTATGGGGGCAAGGACACTGGTAGTGGAGGCTCCAGGGAATATTGATTGCCATGAGCTCTCCCAGAGTTAACCATTTTGGCACTGAGACCTGGCCACACTCAACAGCCTGCAGGTTCCAGTGCTGGGACACCTCACGCCAAAAACCAGCAGGGTGAACACAATGCCACCCATCAGCAGACAGGCTGCCTAAAGTTGTACTGAGCTCAAAGCCACCTCTAAACGCACCCTTGACATGGCCCTTCCCACCAGAGGGTAAAAACCTAACCCCATCCACCAGTAGGCAGGCACCAGTCCCTCCAACCAGGAAGCCTAAACAAGCCCCTGGACCAACCTAACCCCATAAGACGCAGACTCCAGAAGCAAGAGGAACTATGATCCTGCAGCCTGCAGAAAGGACAGAACAAACACAAAAAGTTAGACAAAATCAGACTGCAAAGAAATATGTTTCAGATGAAGGAACAAGATAAAACCCTAGAAAAACAACTAAGTGAAGTGGAGATATGCAATCTACCTGAAAAAGAATTCAGAGTAATGATACTGAAGATAATCCAAGGTCTCAGAGAAAGAATGGAGACACAGCTCAAGAAGATACAAAAAATGATTAACAAAGTGCTAGAAGATTTAAAGAACAAACAGAGCACAATATACTAATCAAAATGAAAATATGCTAGAAGGAATCAACAGCAGAATAAATGAGGCAGAAGAACAAGTAAGTGAGCTGGAAGACAAATTGGTGGAAATCACTGCAATGGAATAGAATAAAGAAAAAATAATGAAAAGAAATGAGGACAGTCTAAGAGACTTCTAGGACAACATTAAAAGGACCAAAATTCACATTATAGGGTCCCAGAAGGAGAAGAGAGAGATAAAGGGCCTATGAAAATATCTGAAGAGATTATAGCCAAAAACATCCCTAACATGAGAAGGGAACACTCAAGTCATGGAAGTGCAGACAGTCTAATACAAGATAAACCTAAGGAAGAATACACCAAGACACATATTAATCAAACAGATAAAATTAAAAACAGAGAAAAAATATTAAAAGCAATAAGGGAAAAGGAACAAATAACATACAAGATTATCCCCATAAGGTTTCAGCAGAAACTCTGCAGGCCAGAGCGGAGCGGCATGATATATTTAAAGTGAGGAAAGGGATAAACCTACAAACAAAAATGCTCTACCAGGCAAGGCTCTCATTCAGATTCGACAGAGAAATCAAAAGCTTTACAGACAAGCAAAAGCTAAGAGAATTTATCACCACCAAACCAGCTTTGAAACAAATCCTAAAGGAATTTCTCTAGGGGGAAAAGAAAAGGCCACTAGAAACAAGAAAATTACAAATGGGAAAGCTCACCAGTAAAAGCAAACATAACATACAAGTAGGAAATCATCCACACACAAATATGATATCAAAACCAGCAATCGTGGGAAGAGGAGGGTACAAATGCACGATATTAAAAATTGAGACCAGCAACTTAAAACAGTCTCATGTGTGTGTATATATGTATACTGCTATATCAAAACCTCATGGTAACTGCAAACCAAAAATTTACAATAGATACACACACAAAAAAGAAAAAGCAATCCAAGCACAACACTAAAGATAATCACCAAATCACAACAGAGAACAAAAGAGGAAGGGAAGAAAAAAGACCTACAAAAACACATCCAAAACAATTAAGAAATGGCAATAAGAACATACATATTGATAATTACCTTAAATGTAAATGGATTAAATGCTCCAACCAAAAGACATAGACTGACTGAATGGATACAAAAATAAGACTCATATATATGCTGTCTACAAGAGACCCACTTCAGTTCTAGGGACACATACAGACTGAAAGTGAGGGGATGGAAAAAGGTATTCCAGGCAAATGAAAGTCAAAAGAAAGCTGGAGGAGTAGCAATACTCATGGCAGAAAAAATAGACATTATATTAAAGACCATATATGACAAACCCATAGCTAACATCATATTCAATGGTGAAAAGCTGAAAGCATTTCCTCTAAGATCAGGAACAAGACAAGTGTGTCCACCCTCTCCACTTTTATTCAACATAGTTTTGGAAGCCCTAGCCACAGCAATCAGAGAAGAAAAAGAAATAAAAGGAATCCAAATTGGAAAAGAAAAGGTAAAACTGTCATTGTTTGCAGATGACATGATACTATAAATGGAAAATCTTACACATGCTATCAGAAAACTACTAGATCTCATCAATGAATTCAGTAAGGTTGCAGGACACGAAATTAAATACACAGAAATCTGTTGCATTTCTATACACTAACAACAAAATATCAGGAGGAGAAATTAAGGAAACAACCCCATTTACCATTTCATCAAAAAGAATAAAATACATAAGAATAAACTTGCCTAAGGAGGCAAAAGACCTGTACTCCAAAAACTATAAGAAATTGATGAAAGAAATAGAAGATGACACAAACAGATGGAAAGAAATACCATGTTCTTGGATTGGAAGAATCAATATTGTCAAAATGATTATATGACCCAAAGTAATCTACAGATTCAATGCAATCCCTATCAAATTACCAGTGGCATTTTTCACAGAACTAGAACAAAATAAATTTTAATTTGTATGGATACACAAAAGACTCCGAATAGCTAAAGAAATCCTCAGTAAGGAAAACTGAGCTGGAGGAATCAGACTCCATGACTTCGGAGTATACTACAAAGCTACAGTAATCAAAACAGTATGGTACTGGCACAAAAACAGAAATATAGATCAATGCAACAGAATACAAAGCCCAGAAATAAACCCATGCACCTATGGTCAATTAGTCCACAACAAAGGAGACAAGAATATACAATGGAAAAAAGATAGTCTCTTTAGTAAGTGGTGCTGGGAAAACTGGACAGCTGCATACAAAACAATGAAATTAGAACATGCTTTAACACCATACACAAAAATAAGCTCAAAATCAATTAAAGACCTAAATATGAGACTGGACACTATAAAACTCCTAGAGGAAAACATAGGCAGAACACTCTTTGACATAAGTTGCAGCATTATCGTTTTCAATCCACCTCCTAGAGTAATGAAAATAGAAACAAAAATAAACAAATGGGACCTAATTAAACTTAAAAGTTTGCACAGCAAAGGAAACCATAAACAAAATGAAAAAACCCACAGAATGGGAGAAAATATTTGCAAACGAAGTGACCAACAAGGGATAAATCTCCAAATTATACAAACAGCTCATGCAGCTAAATACCAAAAAACCCAATCAGAAAATGGGCAGAAGACCTAAATAGACATTTCTCCAAAAAAGACATGCAGATGGCCAAAAAGCACATGAAAAGATGCTCAACATCACTACTTATCCGAGAAATGCAAATCAAAATTACAATGAGATATCACCTCACACTGGTCTGAATGGCCATCATCAGAATGTCTACAAAGAATAAATGCTGGAGAGGGTGTGGAGAAAAAGGAACCCTCCTACACTGTTGGTGGGAATATAAGTTATGGAGAACAGTATGGAGGTTCCTTAAAAAACTAAAAATAGGACTACAGTGTGATCCAGCTATTCCACTTTTAGGCATATACCCAGAGAAAACCATAATTCGAAAAGAGTCATGTACCACAATGTTCACTGAAGCACTGTTTACAATAGCCAAGACACGGAAACAACCTTAATGTCTATCAACAGATGAACAGATAAAGAAGATGTGGTATATATATAAAATGGAATACTAAAAAGAATGAAGTAATGCCATCTGCAGCAACATGGATTGACCTGGAGATTATCATACTAAGTGAAGTAATTCAGACAGAGAAAGACAAATATCCAATGATATCACTTACATGCGAAATCCAAAAAAAAATTATACAAATGATCTTATTTGCTAAACAGAAAGAGGGCTTCCCTGGTGGCACAGTGGTTGAGAGTCCACCTGCCGATGCAGGGGACGTGGGTTTGTGCCCCGGTCCGGGAAGATCCCACGTGCCGCGGAGCGGCTGGGCCCCTGAGCCGTGGCCACTGAGCCTGCGCGTCCGGAGCGCTCCACAACGGGAGAAGCCACGACAGTGAGAGGCCTGTGTACTGCAAAAAAAAAAAAAAAAAAAAAACAGAAACAGACTCACAGACTTAGAGAATTAACTTACGGTTACCAGGTGGGAAGGGAGGGTGGGAGGGATCAACTTGGAGTTTGGCATTGACATGTACACATTTAAAACAGATAATCAGGGTTTCCCTGGTGGCGCAGTGGTTGGGAGTCCGCCTGCTGATGCAGGGGACGCGGGTTCGTGCCCCAGTCTGGGAGGATCCCACATGCCCGCGGAGCGGCTGGGCTCGTGAGCCATGGCCGCTGAGCTTGCGCGTCCGGAGCCTGTGCTCCGCAACGGGAGAGGCCACAACGGTGAGAGGCCCGCGTACAGCAAAAAAAAAAAAAAAAAAGAAAATAGATAATCAACAAGAACCTACTGTATAGCACAGAGAACCCTACTCAATATTCTGTAATAACCTATATGGAAAAAGAACCTGAAAATGAATGGATATGTGTATAACTGAATCACTTAGCTTATACCCATAACTAACACAACATTGTAAATCAATTATATTCACGTAAAAAATAAAAATTTAATTAAAAAGTGAAGGGTAGGGGTATTACTGTAACCCATTCTTAGATCGTGAAGAGTAGCAATGACTAACTATACACAGATGTTCCTGAAAACCACAGAAATATAGGCCCGCCACTCGAAACTGGAAGTCCCAAACACATTCCCCTTAACCCAGGCCCCAGTGGGTCTGCAAGCACTCCTGTGCTATCCAACAGAAGTACCAGACATCATCCCAAAGGGCCCAGTTGATACCAGTGGTAGCACATGTCTATACATATATCCTTAACCTAGATCAGTTGAATAATCTTGTGTAAACAGAGGCAGGCATATTTGGTAATGCTATAAAATGTAGCTTTATCATTATGGCTCATGTTGGAAAAGATTAATTTTGTGGTATTTTTGAAGAAGAGTAAATTCTTATTGCTAAGCCTATTAAACTAATATTTATGAGGTTACACATATATATATAACATGGTCATTCTCATAATCTTACTGATTATCAGATTAAGATCATAAATAAAATGAACTGACTGGAAAGTAACTTAAGTAAGCAACTTACTTAAAATGTTAAGAAACAATTTTGATTTTTAAAGGAACATTGTATAAGTTTATGGAGTTTGGCAACTGTTAATAGTATGTTACATTGAAATACTATTATTTTCATATTTTGGAGCATCTTTCCTTCCCATTATCAGAAAATTTAGTGTGAAAAAATCTATAGTAATAATAAAATGTTTTACAAAACTTAAAAAACCCCACTGATTAATATCTACCACGGACTGGGACTTAGTTTTTAAATGCATATATATTATGAGAGTGATTTGCTAATTAATGTATTATTTAACCATTTTCTATAAGTGCAGCTGCAGGTCTATAGTATTTAGATATATTTCTATTCCTATTTACCTTACATTAGTTTATCTGTGGGAACATATTGCATAAATGTACCACTAGAGCTTTGCTTCTAACATTCTATTTCTTTTCCTCATAAATGTTTCAGAGGGAAATATTAGAAACATGTATAAATAGACACCGAAAAATTTACTGGAGTAATTCAACACACTCCTGCTTCAGCAACTTTATTTGAATCTTTTTTATATTTGTTGTTTGCAACTCTGAATAAAATGTAAATTTTCCCCCAGTTTCTTAAAATAGATGTGTTTAAAAAAAATCTCAGGAGGAACATATGAGTTGAATAACAAGAAGTTTTCCTTTTATAAAGTCTCTAGCATATTTTTTCTTGGGGCAATTCAGGCAGACTAAACAATTTTGACACAAATAAGAGCTGCTTAAATTGTAATTTTAGAAGAAGTCTTGAAATAGGTATGTCTCCTCTTGAGAAGAATTGATGTGCAGGTAGTATGAAAACTCATTCCCAAAAGATAATTGGAGCAGTTTTCTTTTATCTGTGAGGTGATTCTTAATAATCAGAAAGTTTTCTAATTTTAAAGATGAGGGGAAATAAAAAAAAAAAAGCATCCAAGTTAACTCAAAAAGTTAATGGTAGAATAAACTAACTGCAAATAGAACTTTCGTGAAAAGCTTTGTTCTTTTAAAATATATCTTACTATGGCTTCTAAAATTAGTATTTATATTCTCTAAAAGACATAGAGTACTCCCTAAAAGATATCAGCAATTTCTCAGATGTGTTATGAAACTTTAAATAATGCAACATTCTTGCTTTAACGGTAAAGAGACTATAAACGAAGTGTCTTAACTCAGCTACCATAGCAAAAGATCATAGACTTGGTGACTTAACAATAGAAATTAATTTTCTCACAGTTCTGGAGGTTAGAAGTCCAAGGACAAGGTTCTTGCATGGTTGATTTCTGGTGAGGACTCTCTTACTGGCTTGTAGGTGGTGGCCTTCTCCTGGTAGGGGAGAGAGAGAGAGATCAAGCTCTCTGGTGTCTCTTCTTATAAGGGCACTAATTCCATCATGAGGGTCCTACCCTCATGAATTTATCTAAACCTAATTATCTCCCAAAGGCCCAATCTCCAAATACCATCACATTGAGGGTTAAGGCTACATCACATAAATATGGGGGGACACAATCTGAGTGTATAGCATTCCATTCATAAAAGGGAAAATAACATTTACAAAAATAAATTTAAATCTATTTAAGTGTAACTAAAGCTCATAGTGAAATTTTTCGAAAATAAAAAAGTGAAAATAAGCCATCCATAATTTTATCACCTAAAGAGAACTTCTCTTAATATCTGTCTATCTATCCATATACAATTCAAGAAAGAACTTTATAAATACACCAAAATGCCAATAGTGACTGAGTGGATAATATCTGAGTGACTGGCCTCTGAGTTAGCTAGACAAATGTGTATGTATGTGTATTTGTGAAACTGTGTGATGTGTGTGTGTGCATGTGCACTTGATATTCCCTTTTCCATTGTCAGAGGGGAATACCAATTTTTACATGTCTATTTCTCCTAAGATTACATAACTGAAGATTTCAATGATTTTGTTATTTCAAGAATATTATATAAATGGAATTACACATTTTATAACATTTTGGGTATTAGCTTTTTTCACTGAGCATAATTCTCTGACAATTTATCCAAAATTATTGTGTGCATCAAGTCTATCCATTTTTATTACTGAATAGTATACCATGGGATGTATGTACACAGTTTAACTGTTTAACCACTGAAGAACATTTGAGTCATTTCCAAGTTTTGTCTGTAATTAATAAAGCTCCTAAAACATTCATGTATAGGTATTTGTATAATCATATGCTTTTATCTCTCTGGGAAAATTACCAGGAAAAAATTACTAATGGCATGTTTAGTTATATAAAAAATCTAACTGCCAAACTCTTTTCCAGAGAAGTTGTACTATTTTATATTCCCATCAGCAATGTATATGAGTCATCTACTTTCTCTGAATCCACAATTATTTGCTATTGTCAATACTTTTTAAAATTTAATTTTAACCATTTTACATGTATTTAGTAATATCTCATCAGTTCATTTTTTAACATCTTTATTGGAGTATAATTGCTTTACAATGGTGTGTTAGTTTCTGCTTTATAACAAAGTGAATCAGCTATACATATACATATATCCCCATATCTCTTCCCTCTTGCATGTCCCTCCCTATCCCACCCCTCTAGGGGGTCACAAAGCACCGAGGTGATCTCCCTGTTCCCACTAGCTATCTATTTTACATTTGGTAGTGTATATATGTCCATGCCACTCTCTCACTTTGTCCCAGCTTACCCTTCCCCCTCCCCATGTCCTCAAGAGTCATTCTCTAGTAGGTCTGCATCTTTATTCCTGTCTTGCCCCTAGGTTCTTTGTGACCTTTTTTTTTTTTTAAAAATTCCATACATATGGGTTAGCATACGATATTTGTTTTTCTTTCTGACTTACTTCAATCTGTATGACAGACTCTAGGTCCATCCACCTCACTACAAATAACTCAATTTTGTTTCTTTTTATGGCTGAATCTCATCAGTTTTAATTGTGTTTCCCTAATAGCTGTGCTGTTGAATATCTTTTCATGTGCTTATTTGCCATTGACATATCCTCTTCAGTGAAGATTATATTCATGTCTTTTGTTAAAACTGTACTGATCATACAATTTTGAAGTGGCAGGCATGCGGGGGGAATTCCCACAGAACGAAGCAATTCTCAGATACCAGCATGGAAAGCAATTCTAACACTATATACCAGGAGATAGCATCAGATCCCACAGGCTAAGGGCTTAGGCCCACATGACTGCCCCTCCCCACTTCAGATGCATCAATTACAAGCCCAGGTCAGTAGTCATCTGTGATTCTACCCAGCTGGCCATAGATCATAGATTCCAATGACTCCCTCTTTGTGTTTGATTAATTTGCTAGAGCAGCTCACAGAACTCGGGGAAACATTTTACTTACTAGATTACCAGTTTACTATCAAAGGACATAACTCAGCAATAGCCAGATAGAAGAGATGCATAGAGCAAGGTATGGGGAAAGGGTGCAGAGATTTCATGCTGAGTATGCCCCTTTCCCAGCACCTCCAGGTGTTCGCCAACCAGGAAGCTCTCCGAACCCTGTCCTTTTAGGGTTTTATGGAGATTTTATTACATAGTCACAATTGATCAAAACATTGCCCATTGGTGACTGATGCAACCTCCAGCTCCTCTACCCACCCCAGATATCACAGGGTGGAACTGAAAGTTCCACCCCTCTACTCATGGTTGGTTACCCTGGCAACCAGCCTCCATCTTTAGGTGCTTTCCAAAAGTCACCTCTTTAACATAAACCTAGTTGTGGAAAGGGGCTTGTTATGAATGACAAAATACTTATTTCACTTTTATGGCTCCAAAGCAACTTCAGGAACTGAAGACAGGAAATCCAAATATTATTACAACTGATGCTCCCATTATACTCTTACCACTCAGGAAATTCTAAACTTAGGAAATTCTAAACATTTGGGGAGTTGTAAGCCAGCAACCATAGACAAAGACCAAATATATATGAGAAATATATTTTGGTCATCTGAATGACCAAATATATATTTCTTATAAATCACAATATTACATTTGCCCAGTTGGATTGCTTGAGTATATAGGCTACATGCTAGTCCTTTCTTGGATATATGATTTGCAAATATATTCTCCCAATATATAGCTTGTTTGTTCATCCTTTTAAGAGGGTCATTCATAGAGCAAATGTTTCTAATGTTGATGAAGTCCAACTTAACAATTTTAGTCTTTTATGGGCCATATTTTTTGTGTTAAGCCTAAGAATTCCTTGCCTAGGTGTAAATTCTAAAGGTTCTATCCCTTGTTGCCTCTAAAAGTTTTGTAGTTTTACACTTTTCAGTTAAGTCTGTGATCCATTTGAGCTAGTTTTTGTGTAAGATGTTAGGTTTAGATTGAGGATCACTTTTTAGCCAATGAATGTTCAATTACTCCAGCACCATTTGTTGAAAAGGTTATTCTTCCTCCACTGAATTATTTTTGCACCTTCATCAAGAAGCAGTTGGAGAAATGAAATACTTAGATATAAATTTACTAAAATATGTATTGGATCTATATGTAAAAAACTGCAAAACAGTGATGAAAGAGATCACAGAAAAACAAAATAAACGGGGAATATATTCTGTTACGAATTGGAAGACTCAATATTATTAAAATGTCAATTCTTCCCAACCTGCACAATAGATTCAACACAATACTAGTCAAAATCCCAACTAGCTATTTTGTAGATGTTGACAAGCTGATTCTAAAATTTATGAAAAAACAAAAGAACTAAAATAGCAAAACAATACTGGAGAAGAAAAAAGTTCAGAGACTCATAATACCCACTTTCTAGAATTACTATAAAGCTACAGTAATAAAGAGAGTTCAATATTAGCAAAATAATAGGCACATAAATCAAGGGAATAGAATAGAGGGGCTTGAAATAGACTCACACCAATATAGTCAAGTGATTTTTAACAAAGGCACGAAGGCAATTTAATGGAGGAGGGATAGTATTTTCAACAAATAGGGCTAAAGCAATTAGACTTCCTTGTGCAAAACATGAATCTAGATTTACCTCTTAAATTACACAAAAATTAACTCAAAATGTATCACAGGCCTGATGTGTTTCTTTGTGTGTATATGTGTGTATGTATCTGTATATGCATATGTAAAACTATTGCTATACTAAGAGAGAAGATGATTTTATGTATAATACTCCATTAAAACCAGAGAAGGCAGAAAACAAGTGAAAAACAAAACAAAAACAAACAAAAATGAAATAAAGAACAAAGGCAATGGATAGAAAACAATTACAAATATGGTAGATATTATATCAATGATCACTTTAAACATCAATGATTGAAATACAACAATTAAAAGAAAGAGATTCTCAGAGTAAATTATAAAAAATAAGACCCAATACTATACTGTCTACAAGAAACTCTCTTGGCATATAAAGACACAGCTAAATTAAAAGTAAAGGGGTGGAGAAAGATATACCATGCTATATTAATTTCATACAAAGCTGATTTCAGAACAAGGGAAATAATGAAGGATAAGAAAAAACATTACATAATAAAAAGAGGTCAGTTTTCCAAAAAGACTCCCATGTCTATGTCTGTCTCTAAATTTCCCCTTTTTCATATTGTATCAGAAGTCACCCAAATAACCTCCTCTAAGCTTAATTAATTATATCTACAACAACCCTATTTCCAAATGAGGTAACATTACTTAGTACTGTGGTGAGGACTTTAACATGAAATTTAGGAATACACAATTCAACCCATAATGACAAGATACACAACATTCTGGGCTACAAAACACACCTTAACAGGAATAACAATATAATTCATACACAGTGTCCTCTTAGACCACAATGAAATTAACTCAAATCAATAGCAGAAAGAGAGCTGGATTATCTCAATATACTTTGAGATTAAACAACAAACTCCTAACTAACACATAGGTCAAATAATAAGTCTCAAGAAAAAATTTAAACATATTTTGAACTAGATGATAATAAAAATACCACTGGTGAAAATATGTGGGATGCAGGTAAAGCAAGTGATTGGACGAAAATTTATAGCATCTATTGTGTATGTTAGGAAAGAGAGACCTGTAATCAATAATCTAAGCTTTCTCCTTAAAAAACTAGAAAAGCAAATTGAATCCAAAGTAGACAAAAGAAAAGATAATAATAATTAGAGCAGAAATCAGTAAAATTTAAAACAGGAAATCCATAGAAAAAATAAATGAAACCAAAAGCTTGTTCTTTTAAATGATCAAAAAAATTGAGAAACCTCTAATGAGGCTATCAAAAATAAAAAGGGATAAGGCAGGCAAAAATAACTAATATTAGAAATGAAAGAGGGGCCATCATAACTGATCATATAGATACTAAAAAGGATATTATAAACAATCCTATGTCCATAAATTTGGTAACACAGATTAAATGTTAAACACAGATTAAATGTTAAATTAATGTAATTAAATTAAAATTCCTTGAACAAATAGAATCTACCAAATTCACCAAATTTTACAAAAGAAAAAATAGACATTATGAATAGGCCTATATCTATTAAAAACATTGAATCATTAATTAATAACCTTCCAAAACAGAAAGCTCCAGGCCCAGATGAGTTCACTAGTAAATTTTATCAAATATTTAAAGAGGAAATTGTACCATTTTTCTACAGTCTCTTTCAGATAACAGAAGTAGAAGGAACACTTCCTAACTCATTGTATTAGGCCAGCATTACCCTAATATAAAAAGGACAGAAAGACATTATGTTACAAGAAAGGAAAAGTACAACCATAAGTGCAAATCCTCAACCAAATTTTACCAAGTCAAATCCAACAATTTATAAGGAGAATTATATACCAGGACTTAGTGGTGTGGAATCATATACCATGATCCAGGTGTGGAAGGCTGTTTCAACTTTCAAAAACAAATTAATGTAATCCATTAGATCAAGAGGTTAAAGAAGAAAAAAACTTATATGAAAAAATCAATAGATGCATAAAATGCATTTGACAAAATCCAGCATCGATTCCGGATACTCTCAGCAAACTAGAGTTAACTTCAACAATTTAATAAAGAATATCCACAAAAAACCTATAGCTAACATCATACTTAATGATGACAAACTAGATGTTTTCCTGCTAAGAACATGAAGAAGGCAAGGATGTCCTATCTCACCATTCCTACTCAACATTATACTGGAAGTCTTAGTTCATCCTGCTACAACTTAACTCTTTTGTTTACATAACATTTATGATATTAGGATCACGGATAATCTAGTTTTAAATTTTATCCTTATAAATATGATAAAATGAGAAGAGGTGGGTGTATACAGTGACCAGGGTTATTTGAATTATGAAAAGAGGAGTATCTGTAACTGTTAGAGAGATGATTGTGCTTCAGAAGTAAAACATACTAATTCCAAAGCAATAGACATGGATTGCTAATGTGTGAGTCTAAGAATTTATTCAAGATAGCAGCAGAATCAATTCATAAATTATCTATGGTTCAGAGTAGTATTATAGGCAAACTTATTATGAGTGGAATGACTTTGCTGCTTCAGTGTGTATAAGGGGAAAGAGTTAGTAGTACTATGATATTCGCAGCAGAAGAGTGACTCAGTATATCAACAATGCACAGGCTCTGAGGTTATGGAGACTTCATGGCTTCTGTGAAGTTGAAGTGTCTGTATGGTTTACACAGTCTACTCCTTTGGTAAGAAGGACCAAGCAAGAATAAGACCAGTTATAACTATAACATATTTCATGCTCTGTGTTATTAGGGGAAATCCATTGATGTCATAACTAACTAGAAAAGAGGTCTTAGATTTAACACTGAACACAAGAATTAATGGATGATTCCTTTATGGCATCATTTGTAACATTTAAAAAATTGGGAGTAACTAATATTCAACACAAAAGAAACAGTTGAAAAAATGGTAGATAAATAAGAAATACCATGTAAGTAGTGTAAATAATGTTTGAAAAATATTTCATGACATATGGTAAAATATTTAAAAGATCATGCAGACCTGCACAACAATAAGTGTGTTAAACAGTGGGCATGTAGACATTTAAAGACTCTTCCCATTTTCTATATATCCCGTAAACCTCCTAGAGTCATGAAAAAACAAAGAAGAATTATTCCAAAAAAGGATTAAAATGGGTTGTTCTGCCAATCTAGAGAACAGAAATATTTTTATTTTCTTCATTCCTCTACATCTAACTTTCACAGTAAGATTATATACATGATATATATATATATGATTATATATTTACACATAGAAAGAAAGATATATATATATATATATATATACACACAGAGAAAAAAGGCTATAAATATACAGATCTATTACATACACATACAGAGCATATATTACTTTGTTAATTTTTTAATTTCAATAAAAGAAATCATTATGACTTTGTCTATTCTTCTTTTCACCCCTGCCTTGACTGCTCCATAGAACAGGCATTATTTTGTGTGTAATCTCTTCATTGACGTTTCTTCAGAGCCTGTAATAGTGCTTGACAAATGACAGGCACTGAATAAATATTGAATGTCTGACTTATTATGAGATAGATAGGATCATATTCTAAAGGGACAGAATTATTTCATTCATGTTTAATGAACATATGGTCATATGCTGTCATTAAAAATGGTAAATAGGGCTTCCCTGGTGGCACAGTGGTTGAGAGTCTGCCTGCCGATGCAGGGGACACGGGTTTTTGCCCCGGTCTGGGAGGATCCCACATGCCGCGGAGCGGCTGGGCCCATGAGCCATGGTCGCTGGGCCTGCGCGCTCCGCGGTGGGAGAGGCCACAGCAGTGAGAGGTCCACATACCACAAAAAAAAAAAAAAAAAAAAGGTAAATAGTAATGCTTAATGGTTTTTTTGACGTTTTATAACATTAAGTTAGTCTTTTAGGAAAAAAATACAATCTTTAAGGTTCCTCTTTTAGTAATTAAAATTAAAGAAAATATCAGTCTGTTATTTATAGGGTGATCTCTATTATCTGGAAATTTTGTGAAACAGGGACCTGCCATATGAAGGGCCCTGGGTCTCACTGTCATGAATATCTGAGATTTTAGATATTAATCTCCAACTAGGATTATTCATGAAGTGAACATATTTTTAATGTGTTAAAATATCAGTTGGCTAACTGTGATAATTTAAAGTCTTACTCAATTTTGGCAAACTCATTTTGCTATTTCATCATTTAAAATATATTGGGAATCTCAAAAATAAAATGTCCTGGGCCTCTTTCAACCTCTCTGAAACTCTGATGAGAAACATGAAAATACCAGATGCCCTGATAATTTTTTTTCTTTTAAACCCTTATTTTAAGAAGCTATTTATAAATTGTGACAAAAATGGGACACTTAGACTCTTAAGTGTTAATTCCTGATGTGTATTATCATTTTCTCTATTTATCATATTTTATGCAAGGAGCATTACATTTAGCTTTTCAACTCTAAATTTAAGTCTGCCTCTCTTTTCTTGTTTTAGATTTCGCTGATGATACTGACTGGGGGAAAAATATTTGAGAAGTTAAATCAAATTTAACTGGTTGGTTCACTAATTAAACCAGGCACTCTGTGAGGTGTTCTCATGTATGTGATTCCATTAATGTTTCGCTAAATATTCTACTATACATGGACTTCAAACACCTTTCTTTAAATGTGGAGCAACGTTAACAGAAAAATGTTGAATTGTTTGCTTATTTTCATGTTTGTGTTTATGCTGGGTCTACCAAAAGTAAGGCTGCCACTTCTCCCTGGAGTAAATTATACATTTTTTTTAAAACACTGGAAAAAGAAACTTTGGCAAAGACAAATCAAATTGTCTGTGTCTTTATTTCTTTATTAAAGCAATGCTAAACAATATTTATGTATTATCAGCACTCTTGTCAGCCTTGGATGGAAGTTGAGAATTTTTACGAATAAGAACACTTCTGAACTATAAATACTGAAATCTATTTGCAACTTACTTTTATCTTATTAGGAACACAGAGAGACACGTTCTCCCTTAGCCCCTCTGGTGGTAGGGGAATATCACAAAGTAGGAAGGATTCCTAATAAAGGTGGTTGTAGGATCACAGCTTTTAGATGTCAATTATGCCACTCCAGATAGATATGGTATAGCTTATCTTCATATGTTAGCTTCCTTCCTTAAAAACAACTGCCTTAATTTGGTACTTCCATTAAATCCTTTGAAAAAGGAAAACATTATTTATGTTAGAGCACTTGGGTTCCTTTTGAGAACAAGGACCTCTAGTAATAATATGAATGAATAACTTTATTTGATTAAGCAATAGTAAAATCAGTTTTTTTCAATATGACTGTCACTGTGATCTTATTCATCAAAATAATTAGACTAGATTTGATTATATTTGTTAAAATGACCAAGCTGGTTCAATCAATAGATTTTATTCAAAACAGTTTTCCAAAACATTAAAACATTTTTTGACAAATTCTGACTACGATCCAAAAATCTTTGGCAAAGAATAAAATTTTAAAAAATGATTGAATTTTCATGCCATGTAGACATATTTGGAAGTGGAATCACAGGCTTTGAGACACAAACAGAAGTTAGTATTCTTTCATCTCTGTTACTTCCTTAAGTAGAAGGTTAAGGAGGTAACCTCAATCAAACAAATTGTTAAATTTATTTTCAAAATTGAAACAGTTACTTTTTAGTTAATATAGGTAATACCCTAGTGTTTGCCATTA
Source organism: Orcinus orca (assembly GCF_937001465.1). Lineage (NCBI taxonomy): Eukaryota > Metazoa > Chordata > Mammalia > Artiodactyla > Delphinidae > Orcinus > Orcinus orca. The sequence goes on from NC_064565.1 coordinate 71,550,954, forward strand.
CCTGAGATACCACATTGGTTTATTGGGCCAGCTGTTTCTATATTTGTCACTAGGCACCTTCTTTCATTAGTATTGATTGATAAAATTTTAATATACAAGATGGCAGAGTAGAAGGACTTGAGCTCATGTGCTCTCATGAAAACATCAAAATCACAACTAACTGCTGAACAACCATCAACAAAAAAGATGCAAACCTACTGAAAAAGATACTCTACACCCAAAGACAAAGAAAAAGCCACAACGAGATGGCAGGAGGGATGCTTTCACATTATGATTAAATCCCATATGCTGGGTGAGCAACCCACAAAATGGAAAATAATTATATCAGAGGTTCTCCCATAGGAGTGAGAGTTCTGAGCCCCACGTTAATTGCCCCAGCCTCTGGGTCTGGCAATGGGAGGAGGAGCCCAGAGCATTTGACTTTGGAAGCCAGTGGGGCTTGAGTGCAAGAGCTCCACAGGACTGAGGGAAACAGGGACTACACTCTTAGAGGGCAAACACAACGTTTCATATGCACTGGGACCCAGGGCAAAGCAGTGACTCCATAAGAGCCTGGGCCAGATCTACCTGTGGGTCTTGGAGGGTCTCCTGGGGAGGCAGGGCTTGGCTGTGGCTCACTGTTGGGGCAAGGTCATTGGTGACAGATGCCCCAGGGAATACACATAGGCATGAGATCTCCCAGAGGTCACCATTTTGGAATCTGAGACCTGGCCCCACCCAACAGCCTGCAGCCTCCAGTGCTGGGACACCTCAGGCCAAACAACCAAAAGGGTGGGAACACAGCCCCAACCATCAGCAGGGAGGCTGTCTAAAGTGATCTTGAGCCAGCACCTGCCTATAAACACACCACTTGACATAGCCCTGCCCGCCAGAGGGATAAGACACAGCCCCACCCACCAGTGAGGAGGCACCGGTCTCTTCCACCAGGAAGGCTGCACAAGCCCCTCGACCAACCTCACCCACTGGGGGAAGACACCAGAACCAAGAAGAATTACAATCCTGCAGCCTGAGGAACAGAGAGTACAAACACAGAAAGTTAGAAAAATGAGATGGCAGAGAAATATGTTCCAGATGAGGAACGAGATAAAACCCCAGAAGAACAACAAAGTGAAGTGGAGATAGGCAATCTACCTGAAAAATAATTCAAAGTAATGATAGTAAAGATGATCCAAGATCTCCAAAAAAGAATGGAGGCATGGATTGAGAGGATAAAAGAAATAATTAGTAAAGATCTAGAAGAAGCTTTAAAGAACAAACAAACAGATGAACAATATAACAACTGAAATGTAAAATACATTAGAAGGAATAAATAGCAGAATAAATGAAGCAGAAGAATGAATAAGTGAGCTGGAAGACAGATTAGTGGAAATCTCTGCTGCACAACAGAATAAAGAATAAAGAAAGAAGAATGTAAAGAAATGAGGACAGTCTAAGCGACCTCTGCGACATTAAACATGCCAACATTTGCACTATAGGGGTCCCAGAAGAAGAAGAGAGAAAGGGCCTGAGAAAATATTTGAAGAGATTATAGGCGAAAACTTCCCTAACATGGGAAAGGAAACAGTCACACAAGTCCTAGAGGCACAGAGAGTCCCATACAGTATTAAGTCAAGGAGGAATATGCCAAGACACATATTAATCAAACTGAAAAAAATTAAAGACAAAGAGAAAATATTAAAAACAGCAAGGGAAAAGCAACAAATAACATACAAGGGAATCCGCATAAGGGTATCAGCAGATTTTTCAGCAGAAACTCTGCAGGCCAGAAGGGAGTGGCACAATATATTTAAAATGATGAAAGGGATAAAACTACAACTATGAATACTCTACCCAGCAAGGCTCTTGTTCAGATTTGACAGTGAAATCAAAAGTTTTAGAGAAACTTGCTTTCTTCTCAAGCAAAAGCTAAGAGAATTCAGCACCACCAGCGCAGCTTTACAACAAATGCTGAAGGAACTGCTCTAGACGGAAAAGAAAAGACCACAACTAGGAACAAGAAAATTGCAAATGGGAAAGCTCACCACTAAAGGCAAACATACAGAAAAGTTAGTAAATCATCCACACAAAAATATGACATCGAACCCAGCAACTGTGAGGAGAGTACAAAATCGGGATATTGGAAATTAAGAGACCAGCAACTTAAAACATATGTGGGCTGCTATATCAAAACCTCATGGAGACCACAAAGCAAAAATCTACAAAAGATACACACACACAAAAGAAAACGCAATCCAAACACAACAATAAAGATAGTCATCAAATCACAAGAGAACAAAAGAGGAAGCGAAGAAAAAAAACCTATAAAAACAAATCCAAAACAATTAACAAGATGGCAATAAAAATATACATATCAATAATTACCTTAAATGTAAATGGATTAAATGCTCCAACCAAAAGACATAGACTGGCTGAATGGATACAAAAACAAGATCCGTATATATGCTATCTACAAGAGACCCAATTTGGATCTAGGGACACATACAGAATGAAAGTGAGGGGATGAAAAAAGGTATTCCATGCAAATGGAAATCAAAAGAAAGCTGGGGTAGCAATACTTGTGACAGACAAAAAAGACTTTATATTAAAGACTGTTACAAAAGACAAAGAGGGACACTATAATGGTCAAGGGATCAATCCAAGAAGAAAATATAACAACTGTAAATATATATGTACCCAGCATAGGAACACCTCAATATATAAGGCAAATGCTAACAACCATGAAAGGGGAAATCAACAGTAACACAAGAATAGTAGGGAACTTTAACACCCCACTTACACCAATGGACAGATCATCCAGACAGAAAATCAGTAAGAAAACACAGACCTTAAATGACACATTAGACTAGATGGACTTAATTGATACTTATAGAACATTCCATCCAGAAGCAGCAGAATACACATTCTTCTCAAGTGCACATGAAACATTCTCCAGGATATATTACATGCTGGGCCACAAAGCAAGCCTCAGTAAATTTAAGAAAATTGAAATCATATCAAGCATCTATTCCGACCACAAAGCTATGAGATTAGAAATAAATTACAGGGAAAAAACATAAAAAAACACAAACACATGGAGGCTAAACAATACGCTACTAAATAACCAAGAGATCACTGAAGAAATCAAAGAGGAAATCAAAAAATACCTAGAGAGAAATGAAAATAAAAACACAATGATCCATAACCTATGGGATGCAGCAAAAAAAAGTTCTACAGTTCTAAGAGGGAAGTTTATAGCAATAATCTTACTCAGGATATAAGAAAAATCTCAAATAAACAACCTAATCTTACACCTAAAGCAACTAGAGAAAGAAGAACAAACAAAACCCAAAGTTAGTCAAAGGAAATAAATCATAAAGATCAGAGACAAAGAAAACAATAGAAAAGATCAATGAAACTAAAAGGTGGTTCTTTGAAAGATAAACAAAATCCATAAACTTTTAGCCAGACTCATCCAGAAAAAAAGGGAGAGGGCAAAATTCAACAAATTTAGAAATGAATAAGGAGAAGTAACAACTGACACTACAGAAATACAGAGGATCATAAGAGACTACTACAAGCAACTATATGCCAATAAGTGGACAACCTAGAAGAAATTGACAAATTCTTAGAAAGGTACAACCTTCCAAGACTGAACAAGGAAGAAATAGAAAATATGAACAGACTAATCACAAGTACTGAAATTGAAACTGTGATTAAAAAACTTCCAACAAACAAAAGTCCAGGTCCAGATGGTTTCACAGGCAAATTCTATCAAACATTTAGAGAACAGTTAACACCTATCCTTCTCAAACTCTTACAAAAATTTGCAGAGTAAGGAACACTCCCCAACTCATTCTATGAGGCCACTATCATGCTGATATCAAAACCAAACTAAGGTACCACAAAAACAAAAATTACAGACCAATATCACTGATGAACATTTACGTAAAAATCCTCAACAGAGTACTAGCAAACTGGCCCCAACAATCTATAAAAAGGATCATACACCATGATCACCTGGGATTTGTCCCAGGGATGCAAGGATATATCAATATCACAAATCAAGCAGTGTGATACACCACATCAACATATTGAAGAATAAAACCATATGATCATCTCAATAGAAGCAGAAAAAGCTTTTGACAAAATTGACACTGATTTATGATAAAAACTCTCCAGAAAGTGGGCACTGAGGGAATCTACCTCAACATAATAAATGCTATATATGACAATTGAAGCTAACATCATATTCAATGATGAAAAGCTGAAAGCATTTCCTCTAAGATCAGGAACAAGACAAGGATGCCCACTCTTGCCACTTTTATTCACTTTAGTTTTAGAAGTCCTAGCCATGGCAAGCAGAGAAGAAAAAGAAATAAAAGGAATCCAAATTGGAAAAGAAAAAGTAAAATTGTCACTGTTTGCAGATTACATGATACTATGTATAGAAAATCCTAAAGATGTTACCAGTAAACTACTAGAACTCATCAATGAGTTCAGTAAAGTTGCTGGATACAAAATTAATACACAGAAATCTGTTGCATTACTACACACTGACAATGAAAGATCAGAAAGAGAAATTAAGAAAACAATCCCATTTACCACTGCATCAAAAAGAATAAAATACATAGGAATGAACTTATCTAAGGAGGCAAAGGACCTGTACTCCAAAAACTATAAGAAACTGATGAAAGAAATAGATGATAACACAGATAGAAATACCATGTTCTTGGATTGGAAGAATCAATACTTTCAAAATGACTACACTACCCAAGGCAATCTACTGATTCGATGCAGTCCCTATCAAACTACCAATGGCATTTTTCAAAGAACTAAAACCAAAAATTTTTTAATTTGTATGGAAACCCAAAAGCCCCTGAAGAGCCAAAGCAATCCTGAGAAAGAAAAACCAAACTGGAGGAATCAGGCTCCCTGACTTCAGACTATACTACAAAGCTACAGTCACCAAAATAGTATGGTACTGGGGCAAGTGCAGAAATACAGATCAATGGAACAGGATAGAAAGCGCAGAAATAAACCCACACACCTATGGTCAATCAGTCTATGAACTACTATATTCAACTACGCAAGAATATACAATGGAGAAAAGACAGTCTCTTCAATAAGTGGTGCTGGGAAAACTGGACAATTACATATAAAAGAATGAAACTAGAATATTCTCTAACACCATACACAAAAATAAACTCAAAATGGATTAAAGACCTAAATTTAAGACTGGATACTATACAACTCTTAGAGGAAAACATAGGCAGAACACTCTTTGACATAAATCACAGTAATATCTTTTTGGATCCACCTCTTCGAGTAATGAAAATAAAAACAAAAATAAACAAGTGGGACCTAATTAAACTTGAAAGCTTTTTACACAGTAGAGGGATCCATAAACGAAACAAAAATATAACCCACAGAATGGGAGAAAATATTTGCAAACAAAGTGATCAACAAGGGATTAATCTTTAAAGTATACAACAGCTCATACAGCTCAATATCTATCAAAAAAAAAAACCAAACAACCCAATCAAAAAATGGGCAGAAGACCCAAATAGAAATTTCTCCAAATAAGACATACAGATGGCCAAAAAGCACATGAAAAGATGCTCGACATTAGTAATTATCAGAGAAATGAAAATCAAACTATAAAGTGGTATCACCTCACACCACTCAGAATGGCCATCATCAAAAAGTCTACAAACAATAAATGCTGGAGATGGTGTGGAGAAAAGGGAACGCTCCTACACTGTTGGTGGGAATGTAATTTGGTACAACCACTATGGAGAACAGTATGGAGGTTCCTCCAAAAGCTAAAAATAGAACTACCATATGATCAAGCAATCCCACTGCTAGGCATATATCCAGAGAAAACCATAATTTGAAAAGACAGATGTACCCCAGTGTTCATTGCAGCACTATTTACAATAGACAGGACATGGAAGCAACCTAAATGTCCATCAACAGAGGAATGGATAAAGGAGATGTGGTGCATATATACAATGGAATATTACTCAGCCATAAAGAGGAATGAAGTAATGCCACTTGCAGCAACATGGATGGACCTAGAGATTATCATACTAAGTGAAGTAAGTCTGACAGAGAAAGACAAATATCATATGATATCACTTACGTGGAATCTAAGAAAATGATACAAATGAATTTATTTACAAAACAGAAACAGACTGACAGACTTCAAAAACAAACTTATGGTTACCAAAGGGGAAAGGTGGGGTGAGGGATAAATTAGGAGTTTTGGATTAACGTATACACACCACTATCTATAAGATAAGTAATCAACAAGGACCTAATATATAGCATAGGGAACTCAATAATCTGTAATAAACTACATGGGAAAAGAATCTGAAAAAGGATGGCTATATGTATATGTAAAAAAAATAAAAAAATACTGCTTGACAAAAAGGAGATATTGTGGTAGATTGAGTACATATCTGTTTTGTACCTCCCCCCCCCCATTCAATATGCAGGAAAAGAAGTGGAGAAGGGAAATATTAGCATAAGCCCACTGAAAATATAAGAATAACAGTGAGATAACTTCAAAAATAGAGAATGAGGGTTCTTCAAATTTCTGAATGAAGGGGATAAAATTGGCTAGATCATTAAATGTACGACAGATTCACTTGGACACACTCTTCCCCTATGGGATTAAATATATCAATAAAATGCATAGGTGAGCTGAACAAAAAGAAGTCAATTCATCACAGGCAAAAAGTGAAAATTTCAAAATCAAGCCATGTAAAACCCAAACAAGTTAAAACCATCTAAGTGCCACAGGTATTAGGAGGTGGAAGAAGCAAACATATTGTCTCTGTGGACTGGAAGTTAGAATTTAAATCCCTACATGGAGAATTTAAATCCCTACATGGACATGTTAAACATGGTCTTTGGAGTATATGAGATACATAGAGGAAACAGGCCTCTATATAAATCCAGTTCCTTGGAATGTTTGGGTTCTCCATTAAAAAAAATCTCATCCACCAGCTCAGGGAAACAGGCTGTTATGGTCATTTAAAACTAGAATGGAATAGAATCTTTAAAACATAATACTTAGTTGAGAAAAAAAAGAACAAATTAAAACTAAAGTTTTTTTATGTTATATAATGCTTTTATTGATAACTATTTGTCTACATATATATCTACACATTTTCTGGCTATAACAAATTTTTGATAGAAAAATAAAAGTGAAAACACTATGTAAAGAAATACATTACCTCCTAGTGTCTAAGGGAACATGCATAATGAAACACTGTCACTTATTTACTGGTTCACATGGCATCAGCCTCAGTTTCGAGATTGAAATGACAACTTGTAACATTGAAATGTGTCAGAGTGATCATAAAATGAGAATATGAGAGGTGGAAAGAAGCTTAAAGGTCAGTTAATTGTATCTTCCTTCGAAGAAGGGAACACATTCCATGCTATCCACGACTAGTGTTCATCCAAGGTTAGCTAGGATACTTCTAGTGACAGACATTCAGCCCTCTGAGAGACAGTCCATTCCCTTGTTGGAACTCTCACTGTTATACAAGCACACTACCTTGTTTTGAATGGAAATATACATCTGAATAATTACCATCGATGGAAATTGCTTATGTTATCTGAAGCAATACAATTGACTCTAGTCCCTACTTCCTATCACAGAATTTCAAATATTTGAATGTACCTGTGTATTCCTTAAGTCTTGCTGTACATAGTTGAAGCATATCATCATTTCTCAATTTTTCCTCATATCATACAGCTTCAAGGCCTTTCATTCTCAAGGCCAATCTTATGTTTTTACAGACTATAGTTTATAAATATGGACCATTCTTTAAAATGATGGCAAGGAAATGTAAATGAGACATTTCACATTTAGTTGGGCCATGCATAGAGTACAGTGCAACTAATGAGTATTTAGATCTGAACATTATTTTTCTGATAATTCTACTTTTTATTAAACTAGATGTTTTCCTACAAGCATACTACATTTAAAAAAATTATATACAGCATAATCATTTGCTTTTTTTAGTTTCACTTCCTATTAACAGTTGTTAAGCCTCCCATATTCTTTTAACTTGCAGCTGTTTAAGTATACCTAAAGAACTTCACATTTATCATTATTAATATCAAGCAGCATGGATTGCTACATGGATCTAGATCATCAATAGTATTAACAGGGATTCATTCTTTAGAATCCTGATTTTGCTAACTCATACAATAGCTTTCTAGCTCTCTTACAATTGTATACAACTCATTATTTAAGTAAGGATGCCTTCTAAAACTATGTTTCTAAGCTCATATTTAGTGGTAAATCTAGCACAATCATCCTGGTCTTTAAATCCCATCTGCTCCGATCGATCAGTGTTTGTGTCATGCTTATTATCAAAAGAAATTTTTTTAGTATCACTTGTTTCATTTACATAATCGATTCAAAAGTTTAATTTTAATTGGAGGGAACTAAGGAAAGAGTTCAGTATCACACTTCTAACAAAAATGCATAGAAACATTTTTTGACAGTCATCATATTTTCTTAATTATATCAGCATCCGTGTAAAGTTTCTCACGCATGCCAGTCAATAATGAAACGTTCTCACAGGCCTTGGTGAAGGAAAGAGTATGTTTGAACCCATTCTTTAGATCTAAATTAATCTAAAATTGATATTCAATAAATTTTAATAAGACAGAAGTTCTTGGTATAAGTCATACTTGATTCACTCATGCAAATTCCATATAATCATATCATCTTTTTCTGTTTCCAGAAACCATCTGTTTAATGTAATCTGGAATTTTGAAAAAATATATATTTTCATATGTAAACATTTATATGCACAGAAGATGATCAAAAAATTACAAATAATAAATAGAAATTACTCAAGTGTGGTGTTAATATTTAAACAACCAATCTTTAATTACTAAGCTGTTGATGAAATGCTAGCCAGAGGAAGCTATACTAGGGCATTTAACTGTGTCCTTGCTTTCCTTGTATTATCTTGGTCCTTAAACAAAAAAGTACATTTCTACCTTTGTTTTATTGATGTGGATAAACAAGTGTCATGCCATGTATCTCAAAGAAGTCATTCACAGAACATGTTATGACAATTTAACACCCCTGATGCTTACCGGCACAACAGTTAAACACAGCAAACACATGCTATTAGATGTATAGCCTTGCTAGACAGAAAAGATACTTGATACCCAAGTATCAAAAATTTTATTTACTTTTTTTTTAATGCTTAAATTCTACTTTTAGGTTATTTTCCCAAGGGGAAAAAAATGAGAAAAATATATATATGTAACTAATTATATATATAACTAAATTTAACTAAATGTAACTAAATGTAACTAAATATATATGTAACTAATTATATATATATATAACTATACAGCTAAATGCATATCTATGCAAATTGATATTTATTGGCTTGGAAATATATTCAACATATATTAAAAGAAAAAATACAGTTGCATGGATTATAATGGTCCCATTTTGTGAAATTACATACATACAAAACTGTGCATTATTTATTCACCTGCAGTTTCATACAGGCAAATCTAGAAGTGTATGCTTCTGAATTTTAACAGTATTCTTATTTGTTGATATAATTTCTGATACTTAAATGTTTTAAAGATTTTGTTTCCTGTGTTATACTTATTTTTCTACAGTGAATATATAGAGCAATGCTTAAAATGAAGTATTAAAAACCTGTATTTGCACATTTTCTTTAATAATTAAAAACATAAAAACCTGTTCTTAATATACTGATTTGAAGGCTCTACTTAAACTTTTATGAGTATTCACTATATCTCTAGAAGAAATTACTTATCAACTACATAAAGTGCATAACACATTACTTCAAAATCAGTTAATTAAATATTCAAACCGATGTCTGACATTGAAATATGACTGATTAGATACAATTTTTAAACCCATTTGTAAAGCCCAACTGATTGATTCTTTGTAAAAATTGACCTGGATCACTAAGTTATTCACTTTTAATTGTAGCAACAAACATATTTCTGCTATAATTTTGTACAATCATTTATTAATTTCTCCCACTATCTTTCAAATGTCATTTGAACTGCTACATAAGCTGCAGTCTAAATCATTTTAATTGCTAAATTTCCTTCTCAGAACTACTTAAAAATAAAAAGGTAATTCAGGCAATTAATCTGTCAGTGAGCAAACAACACAGAAAAAAGGCTTGATTAGCTAGAAGCCACCTTATCACACACTTCCGTTAACTTTAATTTCGGGAACGTATCAACTATAGGAAGAAAAAAAGGGAGAATTTTAGATTTGGAAACAAAGCAAACAAAATCCCTTAAAACAAAGCTTTGGGAAATAATCTGCTTCTTTGCTCTTACAAACAAAGCTTATCATTTAAATCCTTTTTACTTCCTTTTCCCAAGATTCAAAGAAAGACTTGACCTCAAACTCTTTTTCCACTTCTACTATTCAAGGTTAAAGCCTCCACTTCTTGGCTTTGATCCTCTGACATCCCATGATTGAGCTTCCAAACTATACCAGGTCCAGCAATGCATTATTTTTTTCATTATTTTCTCCTTTTCACTTGTCAACCTAAATAAACAGGTAAACTGAAGCAAATTCGAATTACCAGAAATTGAGTTCATTCAGAAACAGCGGAGGAATTGCAATTCGGTGAAACGCATGCGTAGCAAGTTACAGGAGACTGTTGAGGGTTTGGGGCGAGCCGTATTTATGGGCAAGGAGTGGAAATAGGGGGAAGTCCAGCCAGAGTTTAAGTAGTAAATTACTGGCTTGAGGTTGGCGAGAGATTATTGGCAGATGTTCATTGGTCAGAAGGTAAGTCTCAGTCTTTTGTAAATCAGGCATTTTTGGGAAACCAGTCTCTCAGTCCTTAGGTTTTCTTCTTCTGAGGGTGCATGCCTGAGATTGTTTCATATCCTCCAGTTCCATTTTAGATTGACAACTTTTCACATGTTTATGTCCTTTAATCATATAACATGACCTCAACATTTTTATCTTAAAAATATGTTCACTTCAAAACCAAAGTTCTCAAATCATTCAACCACGTGTCTTCCTCACTTTATTACCCTGTATTATTTAATATTAACATCCTGTTCTCTGTCTTTTCTCCAACCATTATTCTAAAATCTTTCTCAGGTCCTAAACGATGTCTCAACAGCCACATTGAATCAAAAAAAAATGGTTCTTAATTAGAAAAACCTGGTTTCTCCAGTGATATTTATATAAGCTCAGGCAAGCCACTTAACCTCTCATCTTAGTTTCATCATCTTTAAAGTGAGAATTATTGTAGCTCTCACATTTTTTGTAGACAAATTTGAAAAATTAAGTGAGAAAAATAAATGTGAAGTATCTCAACAATTTGACATTTTAGAGCAGGCATGGAATAAATAGGAAATATTATTTTAAATGTGTTAGGTCGATTACCATCTGTAGATGACTTTATCGGCTACTAAATACCTACACCATTTTTTACCCATTCTTCTCACCTGTGCAGTTTATTAGCAAATTACCTTGAACCAATCTTGCAAGTAATCATTGATTTCATTGGGCCTTACCTCATTTTTTTGAGGGTTCTCCCTCAAAAACAACAAGCAAAATCACTACACAACCTTTGAAAAACTGCCTATCAACTTTGCATCCCACTCCCAAATCTTTAGCATCACTCATAGATAGACATCTGTTACATGTTTCCAAACTAATAATCTAACATCTTCACTCAAACATTGCTCCACAGAAATGGGGCTCCTCTCGGTTTCTCTATCACAGCAGCCATTCATTTCCATTCTCTGTCCATGCTGCCTGGAATCTGTTCCCTCCCCCTCCCCCTCCCCCTCCCTCCCTCCCTCTCTCTCCCTCCCTCCCTCCTTCCCTCCCTCTCTCTTCTCCCTTGTTTCAGGATTGATTTTACATACCATCTCAGCTGTAAAACCTTCCCTGAACCTTCCCTTTATAGTAAGCACTGTAAGTGAATATATCTGATCTTGTTACAATAGTACATTATATTTAAATGTTTACCTCTCCCTGACCTTTTAAACTATAAATGCACTGATGTGTTGTCACAGCTCATTCATGGATAAGTGAGCCCACATAGGAGTCATCCAACAAATGTTTTTTGAGAGTATTAATGAATCATCTGATATCCCATTCATTTTGAATGTGAATTTATGTTCAGAAACTCTGATACTGAAATATATGATTCTAAAAAATGTTTAAGTTTTTTTTTGTTTATATGATGAGGAATTGTCTTAACCCCAACTGTTTGTGGTATTCAGAAAATTGCACATTTTCAGACTTAGTGAAAAATGCTAACAGACATTGCTGGAATTGGCACAGTAAGAATAAGGTGCTATGTAAAGAGAACTATAAATGTTATCACTCTCACTTTAGATGCCTCAAGAAATGGCCCAAACTGATCATTTAAATCCATGTTAAAACTTTAGGAAATTAAATGGACAAATTTCTTTAGATCAGTTTTCTTTTTTGTTTGTTTTCCCATGATTATTTAAGTTTAAAAAAGCATAACAAGCTGCCTAGTGACACAAAATTTATGTGATGAGATTCTATACTTGAAGGAATAAACAAATAAGAAGAACCATCTTTCTTATAACTGGCTTCTGTCTTACCCTGAAAACTTCTGGTGCTGTGTTCTTTCTGAAGATCAGTTTACATAAATTTTATTACCCACCAGGGAAATTACAGAAAATTATTAACTTATCTTACATGATCTTAACCTATAGTTCTGATGTAATGGATGGGCCTTTAAGAAATACAAACAAGAGGGTTGAATCACAAATGGGCCAGAGGAGAAATACAATCCCACTGTCTGGGCCATCAAAATTAATCTATTACCTGTGGGTAAGAGTGATTTTATAAATAGAGAAATAATATGATCAAATCAAGGAGATAATTGTGATTGTGATGATACAGATTTCTTTGGAAGAGAGAGATAGAAGACTAGGCATACAGTTATCGGTTTAAGGCATATGCCCTGGGATCTCTGCAATCACTTTCTGTAACACCAATCCAATCACCTTGCTTACCTTCCTGAACACTCTCAGGACCTCCTCTTTAATATGACACACATGGCCTCTCCTTTAAATTCCTTCTCACTCATTGGAGCTACTCCAGCATTCTGTTTCCCTACCCAAGATATCTTTATGTACAAAATCTTCCTGTCTTTTGTTCTTTAAAACGCTCTTTATTGACCACCTCCCTCCCCAGTCCTTAGCCTAGTTATTTCCTCCTGTTCCTTCAGATGGCGAAAAGGCCACTCGAACCTCTCAATCAGGTCAAAACCCCCTATCATAGAGTTGCAAAACATCATCTCTTTCTCCTTCATAGTACTTGCTACAGGAGCAATTTACATTGGTTTGTATAGTTATTTAATCAATGTTTTTCTTTCCCAATCTCATTGCTTCTTCCACTAGAACAGAGATTATGTATGGTTTTGCTGTTTTTCCCCCATGTCTAGATATTAGGGTTGCCAGATGTAAAAAATAAAATTACAGGGCTTCCCTGGTGGCGCAGTGGTTGGGAGTCCACCTGCCGATGCAGGGGACATAGGTTCGTGCCCCGGTCCGGGAAGATCCCACATGCCGCGGGGCGGCTGTGCCCGTGAGCCATGGCCACTGAGCCTGAGCGTCCAGAGCCTGTGCTCTGCAACGGGAGAAGCCACAACAGTGAGAGGCCCGCGTACCGCAAAAAAAAAAAAAAAAAAAAAAAAAGGAAAAAATAAAATTACCGGATGCCCAGTTAAATTTTGATTTCAAATGAACAATGAATAGTTTTTTTTATTGTTCTTTGTTTTTTTAGTATAAAATGTCCTCATGGCCTCAATGTTGCACAGGGCACACCTATACCAAAAATATTATTAAAATTATTTATCTGAAATTAACTGGGTGTCTTGTATTATATCTGACAAGCCTACTGGAAATTGAGCACATATTAAATCTCATTGAATATATTTTGAGTGTATTAATGTGTCCTGGATAAATTCATAAGACAACTGACATGCCAGTGTTTGCCTGGTTGTAGTTCCTATTTTCCTCTTCACATAGTTTGGGCCATCACTGATAGATAGTCTTAGTTTCCTCACAGTCTTTGGCTTTATACAAATTTCAGAAACTTGAATGTAGGGAAATTTGGTTTTCAGTGACTGTCCTTGTAGAGGTCATATGCTCTCCATATGCTTCTACCATTGTCAACTACTTTACATCTGGCTGCCTTTACCCATTTACATTATGTCCCTAGAAAGGTCTGTCTTATGCAACAGATACCTTATGCACAAACATATGGCCAATACCCACTTCAAAGGGCTACTAAATGTTTATGATTTGAAACAATATAAAAGTAGGAGAGGAAATTTGTAAAGTCAAAATCAACAAAGTATAATGAAGTGACTTAAAAGGTAAGTTTGCATTTCATTAATTATTAAATTTATCATTAAGAATGTCATTACATTTGAAAACAACGTGTATGAAAGATGGTTGCAGATAAATCATAGTCCATCATAAATTATAAAAAACATGGAAAAAATGAAAAGATCATTTTAATTTTTTGAGTAAAATCTAAATTTAATGTGGGATATATATGTAGTTGATTTATGGAATGCTGTCTTTAAAAGCCAGAGTGCCTATGAAGACACTTAGAAATAAAGTTCAAAATATATTTAGGAGTAAATGTTATGAGTTCTGGCTTCTAGTGCAGCCTTTAATTGATGGCTTAAAGCAAATTGGACTTTTATATTGCTCCTGATATAAATCCTCCACTGAATTCTAGTTTCTCTAATTGGATTTCTATTGTTTCTCACTCCTGACTGAATTTATCAATGGCCTGGCCTAATATTTCAGTTTTATAAAGTGGGCATTTGTTTGTGTTTTACTTATTTTTCCTTACTTGGGTCCCAGAGTATTGTTCCTAAAACCCTGTTTCACACTAAAAGATTTACATTATACTGAATATCTGCGTATGAATTCTGCTTTTTAAAACACTTTTTATTCATGAGCACATAGTAGACACTCAATAAGTACTTAGACAATGAATAAAAATATATTTTAATATTAAATTCAGTCAACATTGATTTATATGATCTATTATTTTACATTAGTTCTTTGAAACCAATGGCATGACTTTAATTACTACCAATCATCTATTGTGTACTCTCTGGATATAATGTTCTGTGTGCCAGTGTAGATTTTCCCCAGGAAAACAGCTCTAGATAGGTCAGCCACCTTGGTGTTTTCTCCACACCACTATGTAGATTAGGTTCCAGATCCCTTCCAGCTATGCTAAAATGGGTCATGCCTGGCTGTATCTCAAGATATGTCATATTCCATGGAACTACTCTCCTGAAGACATTTTAAAATTATCTTTTCAGAGTCAACATGAGATAGCAGATGGATAATCTCCTTGAAGGCAGCTGAGGTCATATATCATTAGGCATCAGGGAAATTCTATATGTAACCAAACATCTGCATTTGCAAAACAGAGCTGAAAGCTTTCCAAAAAAAATCTCAAAGCCTAATTTCTTGCCAATTTGACATCTGAAAAATGTAGAAAAGGTAATCATGAAAACAGAGTCAGTGGATTTTTGAGCTGAAGGGGCCCTTAGAGATCAGGTTTTCCAACTCAATAATTTCACAGATGCAAAAACAGAGCCAAGAGAAATTAAATATTTCACCTAAGTTCACATAACTAGTTACGGACAAAAGTGAAACTGAAATGCAAGCCTTTTGCCAGTGCTTTATTATCATGCTGCCACCCTCAGCCTGTTCAATTGATTAAATACTGTGGACCTTATATATTGTGGACATTAAGGCTGTACTCTAAATATAATACCAAAGTTCCCAATCATTTTTAACAAAGTTTATGTAATCGTATTGGAAAAATAGAAGTCAAAATTATCTTTCATAGATGCCCAGAGAATGCTTTCTCCTGAAGGAAATAATATTAAATTAGGATAACAAGATCTTTACAGAATGAATGCTTCCATTTGCAGAATTAAATATTTAGAGCTTCCCAGAAATGTTGGCGTGAGTTCACGTGTTTGAATATTTCCTTTCCAGTTTAAAAGAAATATCCTAAGAAATGAGGAAATGTGATAAGGGAGTTCCCTGTATCATCCCTGGAAACTAGGGTAGATTTTCTAAATGCCACAAACTATGAAGAAGGAATTTTTGATAGACAGAGGTTAGACAGATTGATAAATCATCTTCTTGTATTAGTATGGTTTAATGGGAAAGTAATGGAAATGATGGACCACTGGGCATTAGGTAAAATGGGGCAAGCACTGACAAGTGGATTGGTAAATTTAATTAAAGTTCCTTTGTTACAGTGGTTTTCAACATGAGTGTTCCAGTGTGGGGGTAATATTTATTGAAAGATCCATTTGACAGTTTGGTTTTGCGCCAGAGATGCTAGAAATCTGGCAGTGCTGACAATAGTCCTGCATAACAAAGATCTGCCCCATATCCTGCATCCCTCATACTTTGAATGTGTCATTGATTATTCATGTGGGTAAAACTGGATTATTAATAGCTGAGACTGGAACTTTAACTTCATTTTTACATATAAATGTAAAGTATTATCGCATAGTTTTGATACTCAGTGAATTTCTCAGTAGTACCATTACTGTGTAGATCAGGAAAAGATCATAACTTTCAGGGGAGGGAATGAGTCGTTCCTCATTTTGGAAAATTGTTTCTTGTGATATTTGAATGGCCTATGCCATATAATTGTTTCAGTCTACATTTGTGGCCACTGCATTCACTATGATTCTACATTCAGATACAAGCATCTGATTCCTTCAGTATTTTTACTGATACAGTCATCTCCAAGTTTTTACGTATTAATATGTTATTTCATTATAAATTATATTCCTTTTATTCACTTTTATATTACATTTAGGGCACAGTATTGGCTTTTTGAAATGTATGTAGTCATAATTCTGAATTTAATTCAGGATAGTCAAGGGGAATCATAAAATATTCGCTTAAAAATTGGGGCATTTTGTGTGTCTGCGTGTGAGCCACTGCTTTTGTCACTGTTCTGCAGAACTAAAAGACATCAATGTTGGCAAAGGCAGGAGCCCAGAAAAGTCTAAAGAACAAAATGTATGCTCTGTAGTGCCAACAGCAAAAGCAGGAGATACTGCTCTAGATTAGATGTCACTGGCTCAAATGCACACAGAGGCGAAGGGGGTAATAGGAAGATGTGACCTGGGCAATTAGAAGACCTTGGGAATGCTGCCCTATGACATGGAGACAACCATACATCTCTAGTTGATTGTTGTTCTCAAGTGTGATCATTCATTTTGGTGAACATGTTGATGCACCACCAAAATAGCACTTCAAGGAAGATCTTGGTGGCCCACCTCTTCAAAGACTGCCTCAATTACAGACAGCTGCCTCCTCAAAGTAATCTCAATTCAGTTGGTACATATGCAATGCCTGTTTGAGGCAGAGTATATATATGGAACTGTGTTGGGCCATTTTATCGCTAGAGTGTCCCTTGGGATCAGCCAAGAGTGTCATTGGGCTTGCCTCTCTCTGATAACCTGCCTTGGTTCCTTCCCTTCCACAGATGTTGATCATAAGTGCACTCCCTAAATAATATTCTACCAACTAAACTTAATCTTAGAGTCTGCTTTTCAGAGAAACAAACTTGCGACATCCTGTGATAGTACCTCATGGTAATTAAAAACAAACAAAAACAAAAACACAACTGGCAATGTGAATTCTTATGTGAACTCTCCTGATTTTTAACTGTTACTAATTTAAATATTCTTCCCATCAACATATCTAAGGCTACATTTAGATCATGGTTATGAAGACCATAATTCATGATTTGCCCAAGGCAATTGTCCCAGAATAAGCATTAATAGAACCCCTTTCACTGTTGACTGTGTCCCAGCTTAGACAACAAATTAATTTTATGATCACCCTTACCTTAGACCATCAGTTTGCCACTTTTGCTTGAGAGAAAAGGCTTCCTGAGGTAGTAGATTAATTCTAGGCTCAATTAGGTAAAATTTGATAAACCAAAGAATGGACCACCAATTGGCACGAGGCATTTAGAGTATATTTGTTCTCACAGTGTAGTTGGCAGTCTGGTGAAGTTAGATGGAAAAGGAAAAGCTGTTTCAGTGTCAGAAAAGAAGGCCAACTGAACCTAGTCTGGCACAATATTTCGCCAAAACCGCTTTCCCAACAAGAGAAAAATCCATATTTCCCTTCTTGGTTTATTCATGTTTTAGCCTCTACACAAGTCTATTCAGTCAACCATAAATTCTTTAACCAAGCTAGTAATGAATCCTCCACCTTGACATTAGATGAAGCATCAAATAGTCTTTAAGTGTTTAGGAAACATGTTAAAAATAATTACATATTAGATCTAAAAACAGATAGAAATGAACATAAAGGGACTTCCCTGGTGGTGCAGTGGTTAAGAATCTGCCTGCCAATGCAGGGGACACGGGTTCGAGCCCTGGTCCGGGAAGATCCCACATGCTGAGGAGCAACTAAGCCCGTGCACAATGACTGAGCCTGCGCTCTAGAGCCTGCCAGTCACAACTACTGAGCCCATGTGCCTAGAGCCCACGCTCCACAAAAAGAGAAGCCACTGCAATGAGAAGCCTGCACACCACAACGAAGAGTATCCCCTGCTCACCTCAACTAGAGAAAGCCACACGCAACAACGAAGCCAAAAATAAATAAATAAATTTATATTTTAAAAAAAGTTTAATGACAGACTCAGGCTCAAAAAAATAATGAACACAAGATGAAAAAATAAGGAAAACACCTCACTAATATATAAATATTACAGAAATTTTCAGAAAACTATACACAAATAAAAACAAGTTACTTGATAATTAGTTAATTAATCAATTAACACAATTTGAAAGAAACACTCTACTAATTATTCTTGAAGAGATCAAGTAAAACTGGAGTGACAATGTTTAGAAAATAATGGTGTTGATAGCATTCCATATCACAAAGTATGAGATGCAGCCAAAGTAGAAATTAAAGCCAAGTCCATAACATTAAGGGCATTAATTTTATTTTTTAAAATAATAATGAAAGCTCTAGGAAAAAAGAACAAGAGGAAGAAGATAATAAGGCATTAATTTAAAATATACTTTGTATATATATTGATATGTATATATAGATATATATATATTTGTGTATATATATAAACATACACACATTAGTAAAACATATATATACTGAGAAACTAAACTTAATCTAAGGCATGTTAAAGGATATGAGATGTGACTAATCATATTTGCTTAATTACACTGGCAGGGACAACTGAGGCACTGATAAAGATTTATGAAAAACAGAACATGAGAGTAAGCCTGGTATAGAATTATCGAAGAAAAGGATATCAGAGTAAGCTCAGTTTAACTACTGGACACAAATTAAATATCTGCTGACCATTTTACTAAAACTAGGATGATGTATGACAGCTAGAGCTGTTATATAAATAGAGCAATAAATTCCTATAGCTTTGTATCTCCTTGCTGGCTACCTACTTCATTTAGAGCATGTTTTGTAAATTAGCCAAATTCTATGTTAGCTAATAATATATTGCAGTGTATATGTTTTGGACTGTCATGACTGTATAAACATGTTGGTTCAGTGTATTTCTTAGAGATTACCCTTTTGAAAAATTGTGTGTCAGTTTAGGCTTCTATTTTTATTGTCAATTTTAGTAATTTGCTCTAAATAAAATTATCCATTTCAAAACAATTTTATTAGAGCATTATATATATTTGCCTCAAGTTTCAATGATACTATCAATGATATTTATTATTTTTCTCTCTCTCAATGCAGAAAAATAAAATGAAGACAAAAGAAATAAATTCATAAATAGAGTTAACTAATTTGCAAATTACTATTATCTACATAGATAAATTAATAAATACCCAATGAGTATTTACTAGGATGAGAATTAACATGATTCATATCAATAAGTTAAAGAAGAAAAGCCACTTTATTATCTTTACAAATGCTAAAATGCAGGTTTTATAACAATTGACATTTAGTCCTGATGAAGGCATTTAGTAATGGCTAACATGTACGGAGCACAAATGTCTGCCAGACACCGTGCAGAGCTATAAACATATTGTCTCATTTAATTCTCAGAACAACTCTATTTGGTTGGTACCATAGAATTTTTTACAGACAGGAAGACTAAGCCTTAGAGAGGTAAACCCATTTGTCCATAGTCACGTAATAAATAATCTGTCTGGCGGGAATAATGGGATAAGTAGAAATGGAACAAGAAACACAGACTGATTTTTTTTTGCATTTTTATAAACTTTTTATCATTGGATATTTTAAATCAAATTTATGAATCACATATATATATAAAATAGGATCTGCATATACTGATATAAAATCATTTTATGATCTAATATAAGTGAAAGAGCAAGAGTATGTAAATTGTGATACTATTTATGTAAAGAAAAGAATTCTTAAAATTGTTTACTATAAGGTAAAGCTTATAATGTATTAGGAAGAATATATAGTAATATATCATTTAATATTATTTTTATGAAATTATATACCTAAACCATATAATGATAATCATGTTCATTAGGGTGTAAACTTTCATATAGTTTATTCTTCTTCTATTTTTTTAAATAAATTTATTTATTTATTTTTGGCTGTATTGGGTCTTCGTTGCTACACATGGGCCTTCTCTAGTTGAGGCAAGTGGGGGTTACTCTTCGTTGCAGTGACGTGGGCTTCTCATTGCGGTGGGCGGGCTTCTCATTGTGGTGGCTTCCCTTGTTGTGGAGCACGGGCTCTAGGCACCCGGGCTTCAGTAGTTGTGGCATGTGGGCTCAGTAGTTGTGGCTCATGGGCTCTAGAGTGCAGGCTCAGTCAGTAGTTGTGGCGCGTGGGCTTAGTTCCTCTGCGGCATGTGGGATCTTCCCAGACCAGGGCTCGAACCCATGTCCCCTGCATTGGCAGGCGGATTCTTATCCACTGTGCCACCAGGGAAGTCTCTCTTCTATATTTTAATTGTATTTCATATTTGTCTGCCATAAACATAGCACTATTAATGCAGCAAACGTATTTAAATAAAAATATTTAGTGTCCAAAACTAATGGTTTTATATAAACCATAACATTTATCTCTGTTCTTTAATATGTAGTTACTGCAACCTCATATACTGATTTGAAACCTGCAATTACAGTACAGAGTTCATTGAAATTATAATAAAGGATAACTAGAGCTGACATCTAGTTATATATATTTTTCTATTGAAGATAATTGGCTCCAACTCTATCCTACGTATGGTTAAAAGCCTTGAATCCTTTCAAATACCTGCCAAAGATTTTAGGGGCCTTCTATTTCAGTTGGTTACCTCTGAGGCATCTTTGTGGTTTCTCCTATCTTCTAGAACTTTCTTATGCCCTTCTTTCTATAATCATTTCTTTATTTGCAACCCAAATGTGAAAGAAAAATGGTCTTATTTTCTTTAGTGTCCCAAGGTATCACACAATGACCTTGGTTTTAAAAAAGAGATACTGAAAACTATAAGTCATTACAGCCCAGCATATAATGCAAAATTAAATTTAGACATATTTAGACCTTCTTTTTCTCAGAAGTAAATCAAGTATCTTTCTTTTCCATTAGGGAATTTCCAGTCGTCGTCACTTCTGATCTGACCCAAGCCTCCTGTTATATGACTGAGCTGCCTCTACCTTCTTCAAATCCCTGTCTTCTCGGTCGTATGTATCTAACCCCTAAATTATTCTTTTTTTTTCCTCAGAGAGGTTTGTTCTCTGATTTATTCGAGTGCTACCCTGAGAATAATCTTTCTAATTAAAATGACTCACACAGTTTTTTGTCAACCAAAGACATCCTCCCTCCCAAGGGGAATTATGAAGCCACCTCTTGGATTTTTCTTCCCACAACATTTACAAGAGCCTAAAAATATAAATAGCTATTTCTAACAATCACATTCTTGTCTCATACCATTTATATTATGTAGGCATTTCAAGTTCTCAGTACTATTGGTTTAAGATGATCTGTGTATCTTTTTTTCAGTTACTCAGACTCCACACTCAGGAAGGCATTTTCCCATCAGACTTGTTAAACATTGGCCAGTCATGCTCTCTAACCACATTTCAGTTTGCAGACGTATTAAATGAGACAGGTGGACTGTAGGCTTTCTAAAGATATTTTCAATTTAAATAACAGAGGTGTCTTTTTACAAATAACAGATGTGAAAAAAGAAAAATAATTTACCAAAAGAGTACATTTATTTCATTTGCTAATAAAACTTTATTATTTGAAGTATGAATTCCCAAGCCCATAAAAATGCAGTGCTAATTACATTTACTTATCCATTTACTTATTTCCTCCCTGGGTTTTAATGAAACAAGCTTTAAATTTTCAGTAACATCCTTATAAGACATTTTTCTTTGTAGTATTTCAAAAATAATATATTTTTTTGCACCAAGTCTTGTGAATATAAAATCTAATCTACAGCTCTAAGTTGGGATTTCTCTAGGGAGAGTTTGGATAATGGTGTCATTTCACTAAATTGTGTGCCTCAGAGAATTTGTAGAGGTATAGTTCTTTATCAAAACTAAGGTAGAAGAGTAAAGAGAAAATAAAGATAATTATTTAATAATTTTAAAAGAAAAAACTGTTTATGAAGGCTTTTATGGAACTGAATTAACTTTAAATATCACAAACAGTAAACTATATGCTTACAATCTGTTGTGGGGTTTTGTTTCTTTTTTTAACATATCAACATACATCCAAAAGAAAATGAAAAAAGAAAAAGATTGAAAGGAGGATTAAAACAAGCCAATGTATTGAGAAAATTGCATTGAAATGGTAAAGCTGAGAAGAGAAAAGGAAAAATAACTGAAAAGAAAATATAATATTTTATAATATTTTCCCTATTGCTTAAGCTTTTCCTATACCAATTTAATTAAAGAATTCAATTTCTTTTCCTCACAATCTCATATTTCAGGTACTCAAATTTTTATCACTCTATCTTTTTGAAACAGAATTTTCATTTTGTCTTTCAAAACTATTTGCTTAAATAGTTGATACATTGCACCTCAAATCTTTCAGACACCTGCTTTTCTTGCTATGGCATATGCTCACCCTTTTTCTCTTTCAAAGGAAATTTTTCTCCTATACAATTAACTTCCACCTTATAATAAAGATTCTGACATTCTGTTTGACTGCTGAGAGCTTTCAAGTTCTACCACTCCCTCTTCCTCTTCTGTCCTACGTTTGGGCAAGCTGATAAGAAAACCCAGGTGCTCCTTCCTCTGGGAGCCAGAAGTTCAAACCAGGGGAGTCCCCGCACACATGTGGGAACCCACATCCCAGTCTACCCCTACTTCACAAAAAAAATGCAAGCCAGTCAACTTCCTATACCCTCCCAAGCCATTTTTGAGTCCTGCTTGGGGCCTGCCCTGCTCTTCCAAGAAAGGCTCATGTGAATGATAAACAATTTCATCACTTACTGGTACGTGGGGGTAGTAGCATCATCAGTCTTGAAATCCAAACTAAATTTTCTGTGAGGGGTCCAGCTTGTTTCTGTGTGGTGATCATAGCACATCTCCACTGTTTAAACAAAGCCTCATGCCTCCACTGGGGTAGAACATAGAGGTTTCTTACCTAGTAATTTTTCTAGGTGTGTAGTCATGTTAGAAGGAAGTCTTATTTTATTACCAGAAACATAGGGAATAAAAAAAATTGTTTGTTCTATACATTCCCCTATTTTTTTGTTTTTTTCTTAACTACTTAGTATAACAAAAAAGAAAAAAATCCACGATCCCCAGCACGGTGGCCATACTCTTTAGGGAAGGTGAATATCAGTTTAGCATAGTAGTTTTATTACCATTTTCTGATTCAATTCTAGGAGCAGTGTTTACTTGTTTAATTTTTGCCCACAAATATACTTGAAATAGGTTAGACAGATATATCTGTTATACAAATCCAAAGCCATATTGTTTCCTAGATCCAAACTGTCCATTTTTCTGTTCATATCTTAATTATTTTTCCCAGGAACCAGGTTAGTTATGACTCAGTAGGGGTTATATAATGATTCAAATGACCCTATAACATTAATCTTAATAATACAAGTTAAAAATATTTTGCCTCATATTTAATCACTAAAAAAAATCTCCTATTATTAAATCCCTAAAAAGAAATCAAAGTAAAAATAAGTAAAACTCTTAGAAATTAAAAACAAATGAAATAATCCTTGTTTCATATTATAGACTTCATCTGAACAAGATCACATGACAATCCAAAATATAACTGCCTTTTCTTACGTCCATTTCAGACCTAAGTGCAAGCACCAAAAAAAAAAAAAAATATTCAAGCGAAAACTAGAGGTTAAAAGTATGACAAGCCGACATGTGGATAAATTAATTCTACAAAACTAAGAACCCAGTGGTCATCCCCCAGGGCAACATTATGTCAGCAGCCATGCTGTTACTCTGACAAGGTAACCCAAGGGAGGGTGAGCAATGTCTGTGTCTTAGGTAATGTCTTGGTTCAGAGAGCTCAGTGGACCTATGCCCTATCAGGTTCATCTGAACACTAAATCTTTAGAATAGATTTGCTTCAATTATAAACCCAGTTCTTCCTAAACATTAGTTAGACTAAAATAAACCCCAGTTCCCTAAATTTGCCTTTCAGTGTGATCTCTGCAAATGCAAATGTAGGTAGCATCTGACATCAAAGGCTCCCAAACTTCCTGTAAAAATGTCCCCACTCAAGGTGCTTCCAGCTTTTCTAGAATCATACTGAAGCAGCTTTACAGATACTGATGCCATTTTAACCCTGCCCTGGTGATGAGATTAAAGTACTAAGGTCTTAAAAACAGTTAACACAGTACGGGTCAGTTTAATTGTTATCTCTTTAGGAAATTCTCCACAAAACTATGTGCTTTCTCCATAATAAAGTTCTGTTTTCCAGTATGCAATCATTGGACAGGTTGATCAATTCAATTTTTTTTTTGCAGAATCCTCTGATAGCCTTACTCATAAACTTTGTTCTTCCTGTAATTTCCAGAAGTCAGCAATCTACACAGAGTTAACATAATTTAATAGACCATTACAGTCATTCTCACTGCTTAGATCACCAATACTACAAGTTTAAAGACTTAGTGTCTTCTTATAATCTTCCTTTTCTGATCCTAATTTTTCTTTAGATCCTTTGGTTTCATGTGTGAACTACAGTATTCTTGGGTTATGCAAATACCAGTTTTAACTTTGGCTATCTTTCTTAATAGCATCCTTACTTATTTCTAGTCAGGCTGTGCACATTACAGTCCTTTTCTTCATTGTGTTTTCCTGTCATGGAGTGAGTCAGTGCCCAGATAACCAGTGTTTCCAATATCACTGGGAGGCTCTCTTCTTCCATTATTGAAGACAGCTGTGGTCATGGATAGACTAGATGTATGTTCTCATACTGCAAATAGCATGCATTTTGTTGTGTAATTCTAACATAAAGGATCCATATTTTTGCTGAGAAAAATATCTTTTTCTAATATCCCTTAATAACAAAATTAGATAGGTTTCTTATCAAGAAAGTATCAGCGGTAAGGAGTGTCAGACTACAGAGTTCTTTCTATTCTGATAGCATTAATTTGATGCATCATTCTGACTAGTCAGGTTGATACCTTGTTATAAGTTTTTCAAAATTGTGCTTGAACAAAACTGGTGTGGGGAAAAAAAAAAACTGTGCCTATTTCAACTTGTTGAATGTTTAATAAGACAGCCAGGTTTAAGCCCACCCTTACCAAAATTGAGACCTTAGAAAAACCAAATGATTCCAAAGGTATTCTGATCTCCACAGGACTTTGGGACACCTTGATGTTACTTATATGTCATTCTAAGAATGGCCATGAAACTTCTTCAGAGGTAACATGGGTCATTAGTATCCAGTTATAGGCAGGTTATTTTTTTTAATTGTTTCTCAGCCTCCTGGACTTTAACCATCTGCTCAAAATTCTCAAACCATTAAAAAATTCTAGCATATGCCATATTTAGAAGTTAAATATTAAAAATGGAGTTAATTAATATTTTTTAATTTTAATAATTTATTTTAAATGATACCCCAATTAATCATAAGATAAAGTAGAATCATTCCACCAGTGCTTTTTTAAAAACATTATTTTTCTAACTAATTATAAAGGATTTGACAGTACCAAATTACTTTATTGAGTGAAATATAAATTTCACAACTTATAATTTTCATGATCTAGTAAGCAGTTACTCTTTCAATCATCTCATTTCCAGAATAATTCTAAAAGGTAGATATTACTATTTCTTGTTTTGTTCAACTTCAACTAATTTATATTTTAATAACAATATCTGAGTTTTGACTAGTTTTCACATATTAGGAGGTTCCAGATTCTGAGTCTTGTTTATAGGTAAAAAAGTAAATCATTTAATTTGAGGGGAAAATAATTCCTAAAGAAATACAAATCTGATAAAAGAATGCCATCATAAAACATCAAATATCTAAAATATGTTACATTGTCACCACTGGCTAAAGTGAGGCTTACTATATTTGGACCTATTTTACTTTTTTCAAGGGCAATCAGATGTATGGTTGCCTTATTGAGGAGTGGTCCTAGAATCTCTGACCCTACCACACATTATATGGTACACAAAATACTCCAGGAAGAAAGCTAAAAGATCTATTAACCCAATATAATGACTCCTCCAGCCACCCTAAGAGAAGCCTATACCTATTTCAGTATGAACATGGCCTAACTCTTCTAGAAATGAGATGATTATCTACTGCTTCCATAGACTGCATCAATCCTGAAGGGTTAATCAGGAACTCCTCTGTTTATCATCATCATCATCATCACTACTATTTTGATTTCTTAACTTCTGCCATGAAATGGAGCTAGAAATTGGACTAACTTCAGGACTAAGATAACTAGTATAAAGTATGTGATAATTATGGAATGTCTTTCTTATTTAATCTATATGACTCTGGGATTTCTCTTTGCATGTAAGATAAAGGAAAATTATGTAGAAGCAGACATTTTTTGAATGAGAAAAGGAAGAAAATATATATATATATATAAAATATGGTATGAGAGAATCCAATATGTAAAATGCTGTCACATGAAACATATGCAAATTTATTCATTATAACATGAATATTACTAAAAGCTAATATTAAATGTTGAACCTATTCCCTATGGAAAGTTTAAAACAGGTTAAAAGATACTTTTTGTGGAATAAAAAAAGAAAAAAATCATATAAATGCAAATAGTTTAATACATTTCACTGAAGGTTTTCTTCTCTGTGGAATTCCATGTATGACCTTTAGCAAAAATAAGACTATACATTGTTTATACTTTGAATTTACTTCATCACCCTTAAAAATATCTACAATATTACAATTATGTGTTAGATATACAGAATATCCTTATGTGTAAAGTGACATTGCATACCTTAAAATTTAGACCTTAAAAGTGACAGGTACAGTAGTTTCAAAGAATTAAAGAAGTTATGATCCATTTATTATAAATATAAAAATTAGTTGTATGTAGGATGACCTTAGTTTTCAAATGTTCACTCATGCTTTTAAGTAAAGGCATTTTCATAAAGTTCTGAATTTAAATCTTTTAATAAAACAAATAATGTCAGACACCAAATTATGAAGTGTTGCTCTTCCTGTTGTAGTTGAGTCACTTGAAATGAGCTATGACTTTCAATCTCATATTGGTACAGAAAGTATCACTGTGATCTCCTTGATTGATAATAGAAATAAATAATATATAGGTCAGTGAGCCCATTTAAAATGAAGCCATGCGGCTGTGTGAAATCCTACAGTAACCATTGCCCTCTGCCAAAAGCTTAGAAGGTAAAACTAATATGAATTTACAGTATCATAACATTATGATTATGTCTGCTCCATGAAATACCATGAACAGTTATTTAAAATACAGATACTAAACTTACTGATTAATGCTGATTATTTCATTTGTAATTTACCTAAGGATCATTTTTACTCTTCACCCTGCCATCTGGTTATTCAAAACTTTCACAAATGAAAATATTCAGAGAGACGCAGGATACAAACTAGTTGGGGATATAAAACTCAGTGGTATGGGATTTATTAACACAGCTGTTTAATTTATTTTAATGATTTTTTTCCTGATTTTAGGAAAGCTAAAGGCAAATATACTGTTCAAGAAACCTGATGTAGTGGTTTTTAAAAATGGTATCGAGGGGCTTCCCTGGTGGCACAGTGGTTGAGAATCTGTCTGCTAATGCAGGGGACATGGGTTGGAGCCCTTGTCTGGGAAGATCCCACATGCCATGGAGAAACTAGGCCCATGAGCCACAACTACTGAGCCTGCGCGTCTGGAGCCTGTGCTCCACAACAAGAGAGGCCACGATAGTGAGAGGCCCCCGCTTGCCACAAGTAGAGAAAGCCCTCGCACAGAAACGAAGACCCAACACAGCCAAAAATAAATAAATTAATTAATTAAAGTACCTTTAATTTAAAAAAAAATAATAACAATAATGGTTTCGAAATCTTTGACACTCTTCCTATTGAGAAGTGAAGCCTATGTCCCCTTTTCTTAAGTCTGGCAGGCATGTGACTGTCTTGAGTACTAAATGCTAAGAAAATAACTTCCTAACCATGATCACAGTAGAGCATGCAGTTTCCTTCTGGGTTTCTTGGAATGCCCTTTCCCAGGAGCTCAGCTTGGGATATTTAGTGGGTAGGAGGTACAACCACCTTAAAACTGCCATGCTGAAGGCACCAGTGTAGGCCTTCCAGGTGACAGCCTTGGCTGAGTTCCCAGCTGACAACCAACATCAACTGACAACCATGTGATTGAGTATCTTTGGATGGAATTAGCAGAAGAGACCCCAAG
The DNA here is from genome assembly GCF_937001465.1 of Orcinus orca. Taxonomy (NCBI): domain Eukaryota; kingdom Metazoa; phylum Chordata; class Mammalia; order Artiodactyla; family Delphinidae; genus Orcinus; species Orcinus orca. The sequence goes on from NC_064565.1 coordinate 71,579,854, forward strand.
CAAGAATTGCTCAGCCAAGTCATTCCAGAATTCTCTTCCCACCCACAAAATTGTGAGCAAAAGAAAATTATTCTTTCAAGCCACAAAGCTTCGGGGTTATTTATTACACAGCAGTGATAATCAGATCACCTGGCTACCAACTCTGCTTCCTTTATTTAGATGAGGTTATATCCATGCTAAAGTTGAACTTGACTCAGCAACCAATGTAAACATTTCAGTAATAGAAAGGCACACATTGAATGTGTAAATCCTCCCTGAATTGAGAAAAATACCCAGATTACCAAAAAGATATATTAGTTTTCAGTTTCTCTCTCCCCTAACTTACACCTGTCGTCATATGAGGGGCCTTGTATGACCAGCTGAAAGAGCAGGAGAAAGTCTGCCTATGGTTTACAGATGGGGTCACTAAGTATGTGGGTGCAAACTGTAAAGCAATAATGGCTGCATTACAGCCACATCTGTGGTGGCCCTCAGACACAGAGTGCATAGTGGAAAGAAAGCTGAGTATCAGTTGCAGCTCTGAGAACAGCTGCAGTAAGGAGCTTAGAGTCATCCATGTACTTCCTTTCCTCTTCTAAGTGTCTTCCCAGGAAGAGGGGATCTGTGGGAATCATAAAGAAGTTGTCTCCCAACCCTGTGTGGAGAAATAGATCTGTGACTCAAAGGATGGACCTGGGTGGCCATGAGAATGTGCCTCTCAGACCTGTGACTCCAGGGAATGCAAATGGCTCTCGAATGATCAAGAGCGCCAGCTGACTATGAAATCCATTGCTTTGCTTCCCAGACTTCCCACAGGCTGCTCCCAGCCAATGACTGAGTATAGCAGGGCACTGAGGCAAGTGTGTTGTTGGGAGGTAAGGGACTCCTCCGACAGGCATTTTAGATCAAGAACTCACTTACCAAACCTTCCTTAGAGCTGCACTGCAGTCTAGCACTCTTCACAAATTATCCTGTGAGGCTCATAAAAACTTCACGTACTAGATAATATTATTATCATTTACTTTTAAGGACAACAGAAGCTTAACGATGTTATGATCACTTTCTGAGGTCATGTAGTTGGAAGTGGTATAGCTGGATTTCCAACCAGGAAGTCTGATAATAGAGTCTGTTTAATACAAATTAGCTGGACTAGCATTTCCGCAATATGATTACATTGAGTCATATATCATTTTCTTTCAAGTACCAAGAAAGTTAAAGTCTGGGCTCCCGGTGGAAGTTTAAACTTTTTATGACAGTGCTTAATGCAAACAGGATGCATATTAGAAGAAACTTACTTATGCATTTTGTCAGTAACCCAGCAGATGAATTCCAGTATATGCCACAACAAAATAGGCCACACTCTCATGAAGCAAACAATAGATGTCTTAGGAATAAGATGTTTATAAGATGTCAAGCATTTTAATTTGGGTGTTGCATATTTTAATTTGCACAGAAAAGTTTGGCCTCAATCAATCAATCAATCAACTTTCTTTGAGTACTGTCCTTGTTATGAAATTATACTAGCATGGCTGCAAGCAACTAATTAGCCACATATAATGGTCACTGTCAGTAGCAGGACCACATTTATTTCTACGTATGTAGCTGTAATGCGTATGCAGGTAACATTATATACTATTTTTCTGGAGCAATGTGTCTTAAAATTAGCACTGTCTGTAATAAATAATAGTTTTAGCAAATCACTTTTGAGAGGCTCTTGTAGATTTTAGTAAAGTAATAAATATTCTTTTATTCTTTATGAGTTTTATATAACTTTTCAAATTTCCAGACCCTGACTTAGAAATATGCTATCAACATCTTTCCAGGATATAGAAAATGTGTACTTTGGGAAGAAGAAAAAGATGTATTTATACAAGTTTGGCATGTCAGCCAGTAGATAAGAGACTCAAGGCTTCAAGAGGAATTTTTAAAAATTAAACTAATTGGAGGTTTTATTTTAATTAGTCCTTTGAGAAGATTGTTGCAAAAAGTTAAAATTCGGTCTTCTTTTTTTAAATCAGAAATGGCTTAAGGCAAATAGTTTTCATTTTAAACCATTAAACCATAAGAGATTCATGGGAAGTAGAACAATTTTTTTCTCTGAGGGAATTATATTTCTACCACTACAAAAGTTTCTTCAGTATGCTTACAAAACTGACATTTTCCCTTTTATTTTGTAGTTGTACGAACTTCTTAACCTTCTTAAATACTTAGTATGTCTGCCAGTTATAGGTAATCCAAGATTATTTTTTTTAAGCCTAAGCTCATTTTTGAAAAATGTGAAACATTCTTTTGAAAGGCCCATAGATTATACAGATATCGATGTACTGTGGCAATTCTATAAAAATACTAGAGATATGTTTCTCCAACAAAAACTTTAAAAAACTTATAATAGTTCATTAAATACTCATGAATTATAAAATAAAATGAAAATATGAAAATAAAAATGTAATCATTAATCGTATATTATTTGAAAATCATGGGGTATCTTAACAATTAAAATATTTAAATATTAAAAATAGTATTATAATTTCAAACTTGTATTAAGTTCCATAATAACATATTTTAAAATAATATACATTTAATTAGATGATTAGAATTATTAAACCTAAACATATATGAATATTATTACTATCAGGATTCCAACATTATGACTATAAATTTGGCTCTGACCTTCTTTCAGAAAGAGGGAAAAAAAATAATAAGACACTTGATTCTTGTTGCCTGATAGGAGGAATTATCAGATCACAAAGGAAAGAAGCCTTTATCTTAATGTTTAAAAAAAAAAACATTGTCAGGAATTGATTCTGGGATTCTAAAACATAGAAAAATATCTTCGAATATCTTTTCAATGGCAGGCTTTTGTTGCAATCCTTTATATAAGTTGGGACATGACACCAAAATAAATTTCAATATGTACACCTCTGTCAGGGGAGTCATGAATAAAATTTAGAATAGAATTGAATCGCATGTCCTTCAAACTGCCCTGCAAAAATATTTATCTCTTAACCAAAATGTAAACATGAGAAAGTAAATTTTTTAAGGTTACATTATATTTTAAAGGCCTAATGTAAGTCATTAAAAATTATTCTTATGTGTTATAGTGTAAGTTTGCATATGAAATTCAGAAACCTAATTGAAAAGTTTGGAAAATCCCCCAGAAATTTATAAGTAACTTTACCATTAAGACAAGTAAATCAGTTTCATGTGCTTTTAGGCCATTTGTATGTCTCTTTTGGAGAAATGTCTATTTAGATCTTCTTCCCATTTTTTGATTGGGTTTCTTTTTGATATTGAGCTGCATGAGCTGTTTCTATATTTTGGAAATTAATCCCTTGTCAGTTGCATCGTTGGCAAATATTTTCTCCCATTCTGTGGGCTGCCTCTTCATTATGTTTGTGGTTTCCTTTGCTGTGCAAAAGTTTTTAAGTTTAATTAGGTCCCATTTGTTTATTTTTGTTTTTATTTTCATTTCTCTAGGAGATGGATCCAAAAAGATATTGCTGAGATTTATGTCAAAGAGTATTCTGATATGAAAAGATGCTCAACATCGCTAATTATTAGAGAAATGCAAATCAAAACTATACTGAGCTATCACCCTATACCAGTCAGAATGGCCATCATCAAAAAGCCTACAAATAATAAATGCTGGAGAGGGTGTGGAGAAAAAGGAACCCTCCTACACTGTTGGTGGGAACATAAATGGTGAAGCCACCATGGAGAACAGTGGAGAACGGTTCACAGTGGAGCCACTATGGTAGTAGGGAGCTACCATATGATCCAACAATCTCACTCCTGGGCATATATCTGGAGAAAACCATAAATCTAAAAGATACATGCATACCAATGTTCATTGCAACACTGTTTACAATAGCCAAGACATGGAAGCAACCTACATGTTCATGTACAGAGGAATGGATAAAGAAGATGTGGTACATATATACAATGGAATATTACTTGGCCATAAAAAAGGAAATAATGCCATTTGCAGCAACATGGATGGACCTAGAGATTATCATACTAAGTGAAGTAAGTCAGACAAAGACAAATATCATATCACTCATATATGGAATCTAATCTAAAGAATGGTACAAATGAACTTATTTATAAAACAGAAAGACTCACAGACTTTGAAAACAAACTTATGGCTACCAGAGGGGAAAGGTGGGGGGTGGGAGGGATAAATTAGGAGTTTGGGATTAACATATAAACATTACTATATATAAAATAATCAACAAGGACCTACTGTATAGCACAGGGAACTCCACTCAGTATTCTGTAATAACCTATATGGGTAAAGAATCTGAAAAAGAATGGATATATGTATATGTATAACTGAATCACTTTGCTGTACACCTGAAACTAATACAACATTGTAAATCAACTATACTCCAGTATAAAACAAAAATTAAATTAAAAAAAAAACCTCAAGTAAAGCCGCAAGTACCACAAAGAACATTACTATTGGGCTACTGAAATATCATTTGCCTTTGACATTTTAGTCTACAAAAAACTGAAGACATTAATTTTTCACACCACTGATTTGAATTGGATCTCTTAAGGACTAGACCAGACTAACCTTTTATAAAGAAACAGTTTTACCCATGAAAAATCAATATGATAAGGCAGCAGACAACTTCGATTCTAGCTCAGCTTGTTATATATACCTTACGTTATCCATCATGAAAAGCATGAGGCTCATTTTTAGGAAACACGTTAGCATTTGAAGATTTGATGGAGCATAAAGGAGGGAGATGAAGTCTAAGTGAGCATCAAAGTTTGGGTGCTGAAATATACACACACATACACACCTATAGGTATATGTATGTGTGTATATATATATATATATGAATATATATATTCTTTTATTTTGCTGCTATTTGCCTTTATAGTCTCTTGTTGCACATCAAGAATTCATTCCCTTTTTTATTTTTAATCACAAAAGGTCTCACACGCAGTATTTCTTAATATTATCTCTATTACTTACCTTCTCCCTTACATATAATAAATGTTTGACAAAATTTTGCTCAATAAGTGTCATTAACTTTTTTTTTTTTTTTTTTTTTTTTTTTTGCGGTACGCGGGCCTCTCACTGTTGCGGCCTCTCCCGTTGTGAGGCACAGGCTTCGGACGCGCAGGCTCAGCGGCCATGGCTCACGGGCCCAGCCGCTCCGCGGCATGTGGGATCTTCCCGGACCGGGGTACGAACCCGCGTCCCCTGCATTGGCAGGCGGACTCTCAACCTTGCGCCACCAGGGAAGCCCCTGTCATTAACTTTTGAGGAAAGTTTTATTCTGTGAGACCTGAGGCAGTATCTGTTACTTCTCAGCATGCTATCTTATCCTAGACATGTTAATTTGGGGTTGTAGATATTTTCTTTTTTAATTAAAGTTCTTTTTTGTTTTTGTTTTCATTTTGGAAAGGTGTTCATATTCTATGTGTTGAGAGAAAGAAACTGAATAAAAATGTATTTATTCTGACACATTTTACTTGTATCCTATAATTATTTTGTAATGGGCAATTTAATCCATATTAAAAATCAAAGGCTTGTAATATGGCAAAGGACACCATAAACTAAACTAAAAGGCAAATGATAAACCAAGGTAAAATATTTGTCAAGGAAAAAATGTTAAAATCCCCTTTATACAAAGAAATTATAAAATATAATTTTAAAAACACACACAAGTAATTCACAGAAGAGAAAATACAAATGAACGTTCATTTAGTTATTCAATTACCAAAATTCTCAAGCGCTTACTCTGTAGCAGATACTGTTTATTCTAGGAGCTATGAAAGCAGTGATTTAAAAAAATGGGGAGAGGGGAAGCAGAGAGAGAGAAAGCACTTGAATTCACCAAGTCTGAGAGGGGTTGAAGAGCAGACAATAAATAAATAAACAATTGAATGTATCATGTTTTAGACATTAGTGTCTTGAAATAAAATTAAGTAGGGTGATAGGAACAGAGAGGGCAGAGCTGGGGAACACTATTTTATATAGATAAGGCCAGATTAACAAGGATATATTAATCAGGGATCTGAAATAAGTGAGGGGATGAATCATGTAGATAGCTGGCAGAAAGCATAAGAAACAAGATGTGTAAAGATCCTGAGACATGACTGTGATCGTTTGTCCAGTGTGGCAGGAGAACAATGGGCATTTGGAGTAGAAATTGTAGGTGATGTCAGGGAGGTAGCTGGGCCCAGATCTTGTAGTGTTTTGTGCACCTCTGTAAGGCTTTGCTTTTGACTGTGAGATGAAAAGCCATTGGAGGGTTTTGAGCAGAGTCATATACAGGTGACATTAAAATACATGAAAATTATTTGAATAACCTGGAAGTGTAACTATAGAGTTCTGAGGTCAGGGATACTCTGACTTTTAGAAGTCAGTGAGTGAAGATATTAGTAAAGGAGATTAAGAAAGAGTAATGGGGGAGAAATAGCAAAAGACACAGTTATCCTAAAATGCCAACCAGGAAGAGTGTTTCAGGGAGGAAACAGTTAAGATGTTATTTTGATGGTTTAAGTAAGATGAAGTCTGTACACGGAGTATGTGATTTGGTAATGTGGAAGTCATTGGTGGCTCTCCCAAGAGCCCTTTGGGGTTAGGAGGGGTTAAGGAGCATATGTAAGAGGATCAGAGCGAATGAACAGAGACTGCTGTTTTGAGGGGGTTGCTGTGTAGGAAAGCAAAGGAATAAGAAAATAACTAAAGGAGATATGACATCAAGGGAAGGATTTTCTTTAAAACAGAGCAATTATTGCTGTTTACATATAGATGTTCCCATAGCTCCAATAAATATCAAATAGGGAGGCAAAAAATGATGATGCAACAGATAGAAGGGACAATTGTTGGCTCGATAGCCTTAGGAAGGCAAGAAGGTATGGGAGCTAATGTACAAGTAGAAGGTTGGCCTCCTGCAGCAGAAAAGGAAATTCATCCATAGTATATACTTCAGGGTTTGTATAGAAAACAGATGAGACGCTCAAAATACAATAATTCAAAAAAAGATTATTAATATAGGTATAAATATAAAGAAACAATAAAAAAAAATAGGTAAGCTGTTACAAAATCTGAACCCAAAGTGCCAGCATAATGAAGGGAAAGACCAGAGAATGCTACCAAGTCAGCTGCCTAATGGAAAGGTAGTATATTCATCAATAGATGAATCATAGTGAATGACCTTTTTTACTGCTTTTAAAACTAATGCGTTTGCTCTATACCAAGTTTTCTCAACCTTGTCTACTCATTGGAATCATCTGGGAAAAAACTTAAAAGCATTGAAGCCTTGGATGCCACCACCAGAGATTCTGATTTAATTGATTTGGGTCTGGAAAGGACACAGAGATTTTTTAAAGTCCTCATGTTTTTAACATGCAGCCAAGTTTGTGAACATTTGAATAAACTTTTGACCTGGAGAACATCTGTAATGCTTTAGTCAAAAAGCAAGTTATGTATTAACTAATGAATATGATTTGATTTAATATTTGTAAATTATAAATAATAAATGCTGTCTATCTTTGTGTTTATCTGTGTCACATTCATATGTGATGACTATTTTATATGGGTGGAATGGTGATGAAACAGTAAAAGCAGAAGAGTTTTGGATTTTGCTCTATATTGTTACTGAAATTAATATGTACTATTTATATAGTGTGGAAGAAAATCTCTAATACTATGTAATTAATTATATGAGATCAAATTAAAAAGTAAATAAAACAACTGACCATCATTGTTCTCTTTTACTAGCTGTTTCTTTGAAAACAAAATAGCTGTTGATCGCTTCAGGAGGGTAACTGATCATTTTATAATCTTTGACTCTCCTTATCTCATCCTAAATACAGCTATTTTGTTTTTCTTCCCATTTCTGTTTAAACTTTCAGCAGTGCTCACTTTCCTTTTAATTATTTCAAAACTAAATTATTTTGGCTTTGTAGGTTATATTCCATTCAGCTTCCCATTTTATTTCCGCTTGAAATTTCAATCTCATTTTTTAATCTTTTTTTCAAAGTAGAGACCTTCAGGTTTTATTGAATCTTAATAAAACGGAAAATAGATTTATTCCATAACATTTTCTGTTTTTAATATTTCACATTTTCCTTTGCTTTGAGTATTATGTTCCCTGTTTTTTAATACTGCAACTGTGTAAGGCTACATGTTGTGTGTACAGACGTGCTCATGTGTGTGCGTGTTTGGGCTTGTGAATGTTTTTGTTTATTCATATTTGACTGAGTCCTAGCTAGTAGTTTTCTCAAAGTTGTGTAAATTCTCCTTACTTATCCTCACTATCCAACTTCTTGTTTTTGTTTCTCTTCTGAGAACTTAAGCCAAAAGCTCAACTTGTGAAACTTATACCTCTAGGTCAGTCATCACTAACCTAGGAATTCTGTAACTGTGAAACTCCCAGTATTCAGACTTCCTTACTGTGCCATTTCTTTATCGATGACTGGTGTAGACCCTCTGTCAACTTTCAAATATGACTTTCCATTTGGTCCACTATCCATGCCAGTGTTACAGCAGGGACTGGTGTCCCTCTTGATGCCACTGATCTCTTTGAGCTTTTCTTATTTTAGCCAGGGTCTGTATCCTGGGGCATCATCAATGCTAGTACATTCATATGCTCCTAACTAGCTATGGTACAATGAAATCAAAGCAATGTGGGTGCAGGGTATCATCCAGGGCTCCTTGCCCCTATTTTCTGTCTTTTTTAAGGCTTTTCTGTATTTTGTTGCTGTAACCTTAATTTGGCTATTTGGGTCTTCCACTGACATTGACTGTGATTGCCAGCATCCCAGATTTGTTTTTTCACAAAGTCAAGTTCCACAAGATCTTTTACACTTATTTTCCATCAAGGGCAAGCCTTTCACACCTAATGACTATCTGCTTGTTTAGTTACAGTAAAACCCCTCTCATATACATGAGTGCCACTGCTGTATAATTCTACTTATCAATGATGTAAAAAAAAATTCCAAGTGGTGTGCTTAGTGCTTACTTCCACCTCCTGTCTTCACTCCTGAAATCCTCTAGGATTCCATAAACATCTTTACAGGTCACATAGTTTTATAGGGGAAAGGAAGTTATAAGTTGGCTTTCATCATCTCCTTCAGTCAGGTTCAGTGGCAACATATATCTCATACTTTTCTTGAGGGCTCTTTCTAATATAATTCCCTAATTTCCAATGCTTTACCAGAATTCTCTTCTGTATCCCCTTGAGTATTTCAATAAAATTCTGAAGAGACTGAGGCAAGCACTATACATATTTTATCATATAACTTGGAAATCTGGAATTATCTTCACAAAATTAGGTTGTTATTTCAAAATTCTAAATATAGGTTATATTTTGAGACATTATTGAAGCTTAAATCCTTGCTATATTCTTAGCTGAACATCTGCATTAAGTTGTTTATAATCCGTTTGCTCTTTTCATAATTTGATTGCATACGAATTAACAACTCTATTCAGGTTACAACCAGAAGTAAATAGTTTTATTTTTATTTAATCACACTTCCTTAAATTGTGAAAGTGATTTGAACTTCCTTTTCACATTCAGTAAAAGTTCCTTCTAATGCTGACATCAGCCAAGAAATCTTGTCTATTTTAATACAATATATCTATACATTGACTGATTGATTCTATAGGTAGTATAATGCTGCCACCATCATTTCAGTGGCTTTCTATAGTAGAAACACATTTTCATTCAAATAATGGACCAACACTGTTTTTATGGTTGGTGTGTGGCTTTCGCTTATACAAAAGTCATAAGGACAAGGGTCCCTTCTAGCATGGTTTTACCATCCACTGGGACCTCTTTATCATCTGTTTCTAACTGCAGAATGGACACACTCCCTAAAAGTCTTGACCTGCAAATAGAATACCACAACGGTTCTGTTCAGATTCCACTGGTGAGAACAACTTCATGGGACTGTGAATTGTCTTCTCACTACAAAGTGGTAGTATCTTTACTACAAACTGGTAGTGTCTTTACTATGAAGCAAAGTGAAAATGAGAGCAAAATAATAATACATCTGTATGTAAGTTATTAGATCATTGATGGCAATAATAGACTGAATTGTTGTCTTTTAGGAGGGTGAAATTTAACCATATCAAAGAAACCCACATACCCATTCTAGTACTTTCAGGAAAAAGGAAATTCTCACAAAGGGAGAGTAGTAAGAGATGTTCCGATAAGGGAAGATTTTGATAGGACACTGTATATGTTATTAGATCTTTTCATCTTTCACTTCTTAGGTACTAAAATGATTCATGAAGAGAGATTATCCACATCACTAAATAAGTATCTGCAATGACAAAAATACAAGGGCTTCAAAGGGCCCCCTATATTTATTAAGAAGGAAATAACTTGAATCCATCCACGTCTCTCCTCTACGTCACATTGTAAATGACTGAGGAATTCTTCCTCTTATTCAATGTGACCAATTAGAAATAAGACTCAAATAAATAATAAATGAGTAACGAACCTGGAAAAGTGATCCTCAGCTTGTTTCTATAATATCAGCTATCAAATTATTTCCCTGATATTTTAAACAATTGTGCAGAATGTAAAAAGCAATAGCCTCTCAAAATTGGTACCAGAATGTACTATGTGCTCAAAATAGACTTGACAAAATGGATCAAATATGAATTTCACTACTGTTATATCTACATTTTCAGATTCAAACAGAAGTGTGTCCACACAGCATTTAAATATTCCCTTGTTTTCAAAATACCAGTGTTTGTTGAGTAACTTAAGATTTTTCCAAATGTAACTTTTTTAATTTTTAAAATTATTTATATTTTTGGCATATCTAGAAGAATAAAATGGTTAACAAGAGCTATTAAGAAAATAAGTTAAGCTATAGAAATTGTTGTGAAATACACATTTTACTTAGATACAATAAATAAAATCCTACTGTTCACTTGCAACTATTTTCCAGATTGCAATCAATTTAACATTTTACTTCTCAGTGTTCCTTAGGACTCTTAGACACAGATACCCTAAGTTTTAAAAGTGATTTTTAAGCTATTTCATTTAATTAAAGATATAAACGAACTAAAGAAAAATTAAAGAGACAACTTCCTCCGAAGCATTTTCCTCAACTAGAGACAACTTTAAAAAAATTATTCCAGAGATAATTTACACATATATAAACACATGTATATTTTAATTGTGGCTTTTAAAAGAACTGGCTATAAAATACCAAGGGATAAACCTAACTAAGGAGGCAAAAACCTGTACTCCAAAAACTATAAGAGCTGATGAAAGATATCAAAGATGACACAAACAGGTGGAAAGATATATCACGTTCTTGGATAAGAAGAATCAATATCATCAAAATAACTATACTGGGACTTCCCTTCTGGTCCAGTGGTTAAGACTCTGTGTTCCCAATGCAGGGGACCCGAGTTCAATCCCTGGTTGGGGAACTAGATCTCGCATGCCGCAACTAAGAGCCTGCATGCCTCAACTAAAAGATCCTGCATGCCACAACTAAAGATCCCACATGTCACAACTAAAGATCCCATGTCACAACTAAAGATCCCACATGTCACAACTAAAGATCCCACATGCCACAACTAAGACGCAGCACAGCAAAATAAATAAATTTTTCTAAAATGACTATACCTTCCCAGACAATCTACAGATTCAATGCAATCTCCATCAAATTAACAGTGGCCTTTTTCACAGAATTAGAACAAAAAGTTTTAAAATTTGTTTGGAAACACAAAAGACTCTGAATAGCTAAAGAAATCCTCAGTAAGAAAAACAGAGGTGGTGGAATCAGACTCCCTGGCTTCAGACTATACTACAAAGCTACAGTAATCAAACAGTATGGTACTGGCACATAAACAGAAACATAGATCAATGGAACAGAATAGAAAGCTCAGAAATAAACCCATGCAACTCTCGTCAATTGGTCTATGGCAAATGAGGCAAGAATATACAATGGAGAAAATATAGTCTCTTCAATAAGTGGTTCTGGGAAAACTGGACAGCTCCATGTAAAATACTGAAATTAGAACATTCTTAAACACCATACACAAAAATAAACTCAAAATGGATTAAAGACCTAAACGTAAGGCTAAGTGCTATAAAATTCCTAGAGGAAAACATAGGCAAAACACTCTTTGACATAAATTGTAGCAATATGTTTTTCGATCTGTCTCCTAAAGTAATGGAAATAAAACCAAAATAAACAAATGGGACCTAATTAAACTTAAAAGCTTTTGCACAGCAAAGTAAACCATAAACAAAATGAAAAGACAACACACAGAATGGGAGAAAATATTTGCAACAATATGACTGATAAGGGATTAATCTCCAAAATTTACAGCTTGTGGAGCTCAATATTAAAAAAACAAACAACCCAATCAAAAAATGGGCAGAAGATCTAAATAAACTTTTCCCCGAAGAAGACATACAGATGGCCAAGAGGCACATGAAAAGATGCTCAACATCATTAATTATTAGAGAAAAGCAAATCAAAATTACAATGAGGAATCATCATACACCAGTCAGAATGGCCATCAACAAAAAGTCTACAAATAATAAATCCTGGAGAGGGTGTGGAGAAAAGGGAATCCTCCTACACTGTTGGTGGGAATGTAAATTGGTACAGTCACTATGGAGAACAGTATGAAGGTTCCTTAAAAAACTAAAAATAGAGCTACCATATGATCCAGCAATCCAACTCCTGGGCATATATCTGGAGAAAATCATGGTTCAAAAGGATATATGCACCCAGTGTATCCTTTCAAAAAATGTATCCTTCACTGAAGTGCTGTTTACAATAGCTAAGACATGGAAGCAAACTAAATGTCCATTGATGGATGAATGGATAAAGAAGATGTGGTACTATATACAATGGAATATTACTTATCCATTAAAAAGAATGAAATAATGCCATGTGCAGCAACATGGATGGACATAGAGATTATCATACTAAGTGAAGTAAGTCATACAGAGAAAGACAAATATCATATTTATTATATACAGAGTCTAAAAAGACAATAATACAAATGAACTTATTTACAAAACAGAAACAGACTCATAGACTTCAAAAACAAACTTACAGATACCAAAGGGGAAAGGTGGGGGGAGGGATAAATTGGGAGGTTGGGATTAACATATATGCACTGCTATATTTAAAATAGATAACCAACAAGGACCTACTGTATAGCACAGGGAATTCTACTCAATATTCTGTTATAACCTAAATGGGAAAAGAATTTGGAAAAGAAGAGATATATGTATATGTATAACTGAATCACTTTGCTGTACACCTAAAACTAACACAACATTGTAAATCAACTATATTTCAATATAAAATAAAAAAATTTTTTAAATCTCAAAAAAATGAATGGGCTCACTCTTTCAAATGGCTCCATAATATTAGACTTTATGTACCTGACGTTAAATATTGCATCAGTTCTGTATTGATAGATTTTTTTGTTGCTATTTTCATTTTGTCATTACAATGAAAACTAATACTCTTCAAAAATATCATTTTACATACATGCATGGATATCTGTAGGATAAATTTGTCACAGTATAATTACTGAGACTAAGGGTTTATGCACTTGGAAATTTTATAAATACTGTCATTTTTTTCTATCAATGGTGTAAGTCTCACAAATATAATGATATGTGAAATAAGCTAGACACAGAAGGATACATAGTATTCCTTTATGTAATTCATGTATGTAATATTCAAAAGCAGAAAAAACCTGTTACAGTTTTATAAGACAGCACGATCATTACCTTTGGGAAGGTCTGAAGGGGTTAGTTTGGTAGAGGGCAAATGGGCACTTTCAGGAGACTGGTAACGTTGGACTGGTAGTAAAATGGGGTTGTTTTACTTGATGATGCATCGAAGTCCCAGTTACAATTCTTTTTCTTTTCCTTAGTATGCTATATTTCAAAAATGTCTATTAACATGAAAATCATATAGTATAATGAATTCCATTAACTTAGTAAGACAATATTATTTTTATATACTTCAGAGCCATTTTGTTTTATTGAGAACTGTATGTCAATCTCCTTGGCTGATTTTTCTGTTATTTCTAACTGTAGTTTGATAGTTTGTGGTATTTGTATTTTTACTTTATTGAGCTGTAATTTATGTATAATGATGTACGTAAAGTGTAAATGTGATAAGCACTAACAAATATATACATCCATGAAAATTATTTCTGTATCTTTTATGTAGAGTCCTTTGAGTTTTCTAAGTAGAAAGTCATATCATCTACATAAATAGTTGCATTTTTTATGCTCCAATCTTAAGCCTTTTACTTCTTTTTCTTATATTATTGCACTGGCTAGGTTTTCCAGTACCATGTTGCATAGGGGTGGTGGGAGTGGACAGTATTTCATTATATTATTCCCAATCTTAAAGGGAGAAATATTTGGTCAGCCAACATTAAATATCATGTTAGCTGTAGTTGTATTATTTGCTTTAGATATCCTTTGTCAGGTTAGGACACTTCTATCCTTAGAGTGCAGAGATTATTTTCCACTTCTTTTCTTAAATCATCAATGGGTGTTGAATTTTGTCAAAATATCTTTATGAATTTATTAAAATAATCATTGTGCTTTTTATTCTAGTTAATATGGTGAATTGCATTGATTGATTCTTGAATGTTGAACAATCCTTCCATTTCTAAAGTGAACCCCACTTGTCATAATGTATTATTCTTTTTATATGTTTTGAATATTATTCAATGATAGTTGCTGAGGATTTTGCATAACATTGGTAAAAATTTTCCAGTGAAAACAAATGGGACTGGAAGTTTATTTCTTGGGATACTTTTGATTTAAAAATCATTTTTTTAAGAAAATGTTTATTAATTTTTATTGGAGTATAGTTGCTTTACAATGTTGTGTTACTTTCTACTGTACAGCAAAATGAATCAGCTATACATAAACATATAGACCCCCTTTTTTGGATTTCCTTCCCATTTAGGTCACCACAGTGCATTAAGTAGAGTTCCCTGTGCTATACAGTATGTTCTTATCAGTTGTCCATTTTATACATAGCATCAATAGTGTATATATGTCAATCCCAATCTCCCAATTCCTCCCATCACCACCCTTTCTCCCTTGGTATCCATACATTTGTTCTCTATGTCTGTGTCTCTATTTCTGCTTTGCAAATAAGATCATCTATACCATTTTTCTAGATTCTACATATGTGCATTAATATACGATATTTGCTTTTCTCTTTCTGACTTACTTCACTCTGTATGACAGTTCCTTAAAAATCTAAAAATAGAACAACCATATGACTCAGCAATCCCACTACTGGGCATATAACCTGAGAAAACCATAGTTCAAAAAGAGTCACTCACCCCAATATTCATTGCAGCACTATTTACAATAGCCATGTCATGGAAGCAATCTAAATGTCCATCGACAGAGGAATGGATAAAGAAGATGTGGTACCTATATACAATAGAATATTACTCAGCCATAAAAAGGAATGAAATTGTGTCATTTGTAGAGAGGTAGATGGACCTAAAAATCACTTTTTTAATAGATATAGGACTAATCTGATTATCTACTTTTTCTTGAGTGAACTTTGATTATATTTTTCAAGGAATTGTTGGCCCATTTGTTCTAAGTTGTAGATTTTATGGGCAAGAATTCTTTGTAGTATTCCCTTATTACTCTTTTAACGTCCCTTAGATCCATAGTGATATCTCCTCTTTCATTCCTAGTATTGGTAAATTTGTCTTAACTTTTTTATAATTTTTAAACAAATCAGCTTTTGGTTTGATTGACTTTCCATATTTTTGTTTTCAAATTCATTGATTTCCACTCTATTATTTCTTTACTTCTGTGTGCTTTGTGTCTATTTTGTTTTTCTTTCTCAATTTATTGCTTTATTTTTATAATACAGAAGTTTAGGTTATAATATTGAGACCTTTATTATTTTCTAATATAAATATTTAATGCTACATATTTCCCTGTAAGCTGTATTTTAGTGATATCTCATAAATTTTTCTATAATTTAAATCTAATTAATTTCAAAATATTGTTTTTATTTTTTCTTAAAACTTCAACTTTTACCTACAGGTTATTTTAATGTATGTTCTGTCATATCCAAATATTTGGGATTTTCCAATGTCTTTAGTTATTGATTTCCAATTTAATTCTATTATGGTCCAAGGACATAGTTTATATAGTTCCTACTCTTCTAAATTACTTAAGGTTTGATGTACAGACAGGATTATGGTCTATCTTCATGCTAAATTGTAAGGAATGTTTATTTTACTTACTTACTTTAATGTTCTTTTGTAGAGAGTTCTATAAATATCAATTAGGTACATATTCTTTGATTTAATTTATATGCAGATTGGTCGAGACAAATGGAATATGTTATGAAAGATATCAGTATAGGATTCACCTATGGCAGATGGGGATTTGCTGGAAGGACCCATGAGGGAACTGTCTGGAGTGATGAAGTGTTCTGTACTATGGATAGAGTGTTGTTTATATAAGTCTATACATTTCCAAACTTATCAAATTTTACACTTAAGATCTGTGCATTTTAATGTTTTGCAAATTTTGCCTGAGTTAAAAAAAAATGTTAAGAGGCAAGCACAGGAATTTTCTCAGACCTTCAAAGGGGAATATATAGTCACATAATTTTAAAAGGAATGGTGAGGATTTTTAAGCTCTGGGTATTTATTTATAGCTTGTATTTGTGGTAGCATAAATCTGCCACTAAATAAATATCAATGTCACACCTCCCAGTTTTGAAGCCTAAGGTACAACTACTCTTCAGTTTCAAGTTGAAAATCCTCTTCTCTAAAAATTTGATAACATGAATTCAAAGATAAAACATATTGTAATGTTGTCAAAACTTTCTATTATGTTACTGTTATCAGCATCCCCTTTGCCACTCTCAGATTATCAGGATCTAATAACAACCATGTTAGATTAAAAGAATATTCTGATAAATTTTTATCCTTAACAGTTATCTATTTGTTTTCGTTCTGATTTTACCTTGTAACTGATTTTGGTATGATGATGTAGCAAGACAAAGGAGATTTACACAGCACTATCTATCCACCTGTCTATCTGTTAGTCTATCATAAATGTTCATTGTCTACTCTTAGTAATGCCCACATTAAAAGTAATGTTGTTAACTAGTTTAGGAACTAATATTTATTAAGCATCTACTATTTTGCTAACAGTGAGGTAAGCACTTTTAAATTTCATCTCATTTTATACTCACAACTTTATGAGAAGATACTATTATTCCATATTGTAGACCACAAAATTGTAACTCAGGAATGTGTAATGTCTCTAGGCTTATAGTTGGCAATTTGAGGAACTTAAATTCAAAACTAAGTCAACTATCTTGCCCATGTTTCCATTACACCAGAGTGCTACAAAATATTCTCATTTTCATCTTTTTACCAGTATACATTAATGGTATTTTTAAAATCTATATTTACCTAATAAACAAAAATGGTTTCTTAATAGCAATTAAAGTCTCTTTTCTCAGCAATCTTTTCACTTTTATGCATCCCTTAATACATATTTACATATATTCAATTTTAAATAGTTCATTAGTACATAAAATACTCACATGATTACTTGGCTAAATTTTATACTGCAGAAAGTCATGGTTTTATTATGTGCATAATGAATTTCCAATTATAACTAAGGAACATTATAGACTCAATGTTGTATTTCAAAGTTGCTTTCCTTCAGAGTAAATAGTCCCAGATCTTCAGATAATTTTATTTTGAGATTATCACAAGGCTACTTTTAAGAAGACTTCAAGCACCTTATTAATATTTCAGATATAATTTTTGTGAATCCACAAAAATATATGATTATTCAAAGCTAAATTACAAAACATTTCTGGATAAATTCATCTGTTCCATCTTCACTTTTATCATAAATTAATTTAATTAATTCTAGCATTTTTTTGAGATGACATTCAGTTTATCAGTATATAGATATCTAACAGACATTACATGTATGGAATGAAAGTTCCTACGTAGACTAAATAATTACTAGAATCAAGAAATTTTTTTCACTTTTTAATTTAATATTCTTGAAACAAGTGAATACAGATTTAATCTAGCAAGACACAATCTCCAAACTAAATAAAGTAATTATTCCAGTGTCTGACATTAAGTTTGCTGTGTTATTGTTAAGTTGTTTTAACCACTATTCCTTAAAGTGACCTTAAATCATATAAAACCATGAATTTTAAGAAGAGCTGCCAGTTTTATCCTTTATTGTATCTATGGAGCTAAGCACATAGTAGGTAGTTATCATTTCTTGAATTTATAAATCTGTTGTACTTGAAACACTGCTTTCAAAGATAAAGCCATGCTTATCTGTTCAGCAAATTTTTTAGAGTATTATTCCATTTACAATTATTTTTAAAGTATTTCATCCATCATAAATATATTTCACATCAAATTTTTTAAATAAGTTCCTTTTATGTGCCTTGCCAATGTTTCTTCAGTCTTTCAGCCTAAAAATAATTTACAACTTGAAGGTACCTGTGTTCATCGGGATAGGTGGCTGGCAAAATATGTTTATAGCATTTTCAATGTGCTGGCTTTATTTCCAAGGCACAATTTATATAAGAAAGTATGTCATACGTTTGTTGGAATCATGGAATTTAATGACTTCATAAGATTTTGCATCTAACAGACAAAAGCACCCCATGCATAGATAAGACACCTGACAAACAGATGGGAAAAGTAAATTCCCCAGTTGCAAGCAAAAAATATCCTCTGCACAAACAATATGTTTTGATAGTCCAACACTAAGTTGTGGTTCAAGACTAATTCTCCTGTGCCTCACTTTGCTTTTAAGTACTTAAAATATTAGGCACAAAAGTATTACTTGACAAAACCAAATTATGAAATGTATAATGGGAAGAAATAAAATGGAACTGATGTCTTTTTCTACCTGGTTTCTATAGTAAAATTGCCACTAACATATTTTCCATTTTTAAATTATTTAATTAAACATGTTCACAGTAAATAGAAAATTCATTCTATGTTTTCCTAACTAGGAATCACAGAATATTAGGTAAGCATAATTTTGGTAGCTAGGTACATTACCCCAATAAAGTAAGGATTAAATCAATTTATTTAATGTTATCCCAGGTCTATGCTTTTGATGTTTAAGATAAGATTCTTTACACTACTTACAGAAATTGTTTTTCTTTAAAAATCCTTTTAAGCAGTTTTTATTTTATGTGTAAATTGTTAATATTGATCTAATTTGAGTTTTGCAATCCACAGCTTAAGATTGAAATGTTTTTAATGCTTTATAGATTTTATATGAAGAAGTTATAAGACTCATACTTGAGTAAAATAAATGTAATTAAAACTTTACAAATGTTCACTTTATGTCACTAGATAATAACAACATACAGTAAGAAAATACGGTTAAGTACAGGTCAGCCATACAACAAATAGCCTCTATAAATACATGAATATTGAGAAATATTCATGGGTATGATATTGAGAAATCATACCCATCTCTCAGAATACATTACTCTTAGTTAAATAAGATCTGGGAAAATTAAAAGAGGAGTTAAGGCCTAAAAGTGGTGGTGGTGGTAACGGGGAGGTGGGTAAATGTGAAGGGAGCGGGAAATAATTGTCTTTATTGTATATAAGATATGACATTAAGATAATGTTTTGCCTAATAGATTTGCAGAGCTAGTTCTTCCTTGAATCCAATCCAATTTTTATTGCAAATTTCATTTGTATTTAATTGGAAAGTTTCCTTCCAACACAGGGACATAATTTTTTTCTCTACATTCCTGCACCCTTCCCACACAACTTCACAATACAGATTACACTTAGGCCATTTATGAATAGTTAGATTTAATCAAGGTAAACATTCATATAGAAATTATTGCAAATTAGCCATTTTGATGTTAATCATTTCTATTTGTGTTTTTCAGCCTTCACTTCTTATGTCTTTAACAGAAGTCACTTTACTATCCTCATAAGGTGCCAACTTTCTGAGTCATGAACATCAGTGAAAATAAAGGGGGATCACCTTGAACTCCAGAAATGCAAATCAACTGGAAAAACACCAGCTGGCCTTAATCATTCAACACTGCAGTTTAGTCTGCATCATGTCAGCAGGCTAGCAGGTATTCTTTTTATAGAAACAGAACTTAGCAAATGTAGCTGCTGTTTCTTTCTTGTCAAAAGTGGATTTCTCCCTTCCCCAGCTGTATCCAAACACTCACTCTCTCTCTCTCTCTCTCACACACACACACACACACACACACACACACAATTGCACACAAATATACATGTGGAGAACAGTAGCATGTTAGTGAAAGTTACTAACTAGAATAGGGGCATTAGATTGAAGACCTACTCTTCAATTTTGTACTAAAATAGCTTAAAAGGCCAAATGTGCTGTGTTGTCTTTTCAATAAATTATCAGTAGCAATAAAATAAAATATAAAAAGACAAATAGAAATCATTAATTATATAATCTTTCCTTAAGAGAAATGAATGCCAGATGATGGTCATGAAATTTAACTTGAGGTTATGCTCCAGTTTAAAAATGTTCAACTGCAATTCACTCTGGTAAAATCTCAGTATGTTCTGATTGTCTCCCTATCTATTTTTTCGTGTACTTATTTTTAAAGCATATAAGTCACTGTCTCCTTTTCTATGTTACTATGTCCCAAAAAAGATAAAAAGTTAATATATGCAACCCAAAATAACCATATCTTATAATAAGTAAAGGTTAAAACCATTTATACAGTGACTCATATAGACATCAAGTGCTGCAAATATATCAGGCATATGATGGTATCGTTTGGGAAACTGACACACTGTAATTTTTTCCCATGAAATGGGACACCATATGAAACTAAACATGGCAGAAACATAAAACATATCCTGTCATTCCTGAGTAACTACTTCTATTTTCTATTTATCCAGTTATCTCTCTTTCCTTTGTTTATACCCTGCATTAAATCACATGTCATAAGCTGGATAATAAATCAGATTGCTGCACAGTTTCTCCCTTTTCACCACTAATCTGCAGTTGCCCCCTTTTACTCTGTAATAACTTGCATGAATATTTTGGCTGTTGATCTCTCAAACTTTTCTTTATTAAAGAACAGAAATAGATGCTTTTTGGCAGTGAAGATCTCTAAATATGTGATTTGTAGCAGCTCTGAGATGACATCAAGATATTAATTTATATATTCAGACCCTTGCTGTATGCCAGGCACTGTTCTAAGTACAGTGGAAACTGTTGGGAATCCAGGCCAAATAGCATGCACTTTATTAGTTTTCCAACACTAAGTCCAATTAATGTAGCTACTCAATATCAAAGAGCAAAACGTGATCACATGTCCTTACATGCAAGGAAAAGAAGCACCTTTAATATCTGAGTCACTGCCTGTATATCCTACACTTGTTAATATTTCTGGTGTAGCTTTATATCAAAAAGAGGGAAATATCAAAGATACTCTTAGTAAATTTAATTTGAATTTCACACATCACACAGAAGTAGACCACATAGAAACATGCCAAAGTATGAAAATTAGATGTCCCTAGTTGTGTCCTTTTTACTATATTTAAATACATGCAATGTTACATTACTTTGTTTATACGGTTTGTGAAATATACCAAAAGGGAAAATTAATTTTAAAAAGAGACATTCTTAATGCTTCAATGATCAGTATAGCTTAGCATTTTTCCATATATGTTTCAAATATATAATGACAAATGGGCAAGGTCATGAACTATACAGGTGCCCATGGTAATAGAGATGGGAGCCTAAAATGAGAACTATTTATGAGGCAGGATCAACAGAATATAGGGATTGACAAGATATGTGCTTTAAAGGAGAAACAGTGATCTGAGATGATACCCCGATCTCTGGCTTGGGCAGCTAAGTTAAGAAAGTGTCATTTATAGGATAAATTCAGGAGAGGCATCATGGGGGTAAGGTGTAGGATCATTGTAGAAGATGATGGATTCTTTACTAGAACTTTTTTCCTAGAGTTTAGTTACCACTTAAAGTAACTATTAATTATTCATTAAAATGTTTAAACATCACTGTATATATTTATAGATATATGTAAATATCATTGCATAATTTCTCTACAATTTCATAAATAACACAATAGTAAACATGTATTTTTTCAACTCAGTTTGCACTCAAATATTTTGATATTTATTTTTATTGTAAAATGTAGCTCTATTGTAATAATATTAAGTGCACATACAAGAACTCTAGGAAATGTGCTTAGCAGTAAACTCTGTCTTAGAGTATAAACATTTTCAAATTTAGTAGTTATTGCCAAATTTTCTCCAGATGTCTGTACCAAATTACATTCTCTTTTTTTGTTTGTTTCTAATTTTTTTTTTATTGAGGAATAGTTGACATAAAACATTATATTAGTTTCCAGTGTAGAACATAATGATTTGACATTTGTACATATTTCAAAATGATCACCACGGTAAGTCTGGTTAACATTCGTCATCATACATGGTTAAAAAAATTTTTCCTTGTAATGATGACTTTTAATACTTACTCTCTTAACGTATTTCAAATTTGCAATACAGTATTATTAAGTATAGCCACCATGCTCTACAGTTTCTAATTTTTGATATGGATGACATTGTGATGTTATATGTTTACTATTTCCTATGAATTGCTAAGGATGATCTAAGCACTTTAATTTTTCTGGTAATAAAGTTTAAAGATCTAGAAGATTAATATCAGATTATCGGTAATTAAATGAAAATGTATATATAAGTTGCAGAAAATTTATTTATGCAGTAAGCAATTGTAAAACCAGAAATCCAGGTGGCCAGAAATTTATTCATTTCACTTTTCATCTTTCATTAAAGTAGGGAATGATGTTATTGGTAAAGAAAATTTTAAATAAGGTTGAATGTTTAATTTGCATAAGTATTTACTAAGTCTGTAACAAAGACTGAATTTCAAGTCATTTCTAATAAAATTGCTGCAAACTTCAGAGTATTTAAATGACCAAATATATCTTCAATGGAGTATGATTTCCTTATAACTAAAAAGCAAACATTTTAAATATAGTATATAATCATAATTAAATTAACTCTATTGTAATAGTGGTTATGATGTTTTCAGTTCATCTAAGAACTTTGAAAGGAGAATTTAATATCATAAAATGTTGTTTTAGGGCTTCCCTGGTGGTGCAGTGGTTGAGAGTCTGCCTGCCGATGCAGGGGACATGGATTCGTGCCCCGGTCCGGGAAGATCCCACATGCCGTGGAGCGGCTGGGCCCGTGAGCCATGGCCGCTGAGCCTGCACGTCCGAAGCCTGTGCTCCACAACGGGAGAGGCCACAACAGTGAGAGGCCCACGTACCGCAAAAAAAAAAAAAAAAAAAAAGTTGTTTTATAATTCATGTTATATCTTTTCCCAAGATGAGCAAAAAAAATTATCATCCTTCCTTTGATCCAGTTAATTAGTATTTATTGGAAATGCAATCAAAACCTCAATGAGATCTCACTTCACACCTGTCAGAATGGGTATCATCAAAAAGAACACAAATAACAAATGTTGGTGAAGATGTGGAGAAAAGGGAACCCTCGTATACTGTTGGTGGGAATGTAAATTGGTGCAGCCATTGTGGAAAACAGCATAGAGGTTTCTCAAAAACCTAAAACTAAGACTGCCATATGATCCAGCAATTCTACTCCTGGGTGTATATCCAAAAAACACAAAAACTCTAATTCAAAAAGATACATGCGCCCCAATGTTCACAGCAGCACTATCTACAATAGCAAAGACATGAAAACAACCCAAGTGCCCATTAATGGACAATTGGTATATATATATATATATATATATATATATATATATATATAACATGGAATATTACTCAGCCATAAAAAAGAATGAAATCAACAGGCAAATGGATAAAGAAGATGTGATTATATATTACAAATATATATAATATATAGAATGGGATATTACTCAGCCATAACAAAGAGTGAAATGCTGCAATTTGCAGCAATGTGGATGGACCTAGAGAATATTATGCTTAGTTAAATAAGTAAGACAAATACTCTATGATATCACTTATTTGTGGAATCTAAGAAAATAAAACAAATAAATGTATATAGCAAAACAAAAAGAGACTCACAGATATGGAAAACAAACTGATGGTTTGCAGTGGGGAAAGGGAAGTGGGGAGGGGCAAGACAGGGCTATGTGATTAAGAGATACAAACTACTATGTACAAAATAGACAGCAAGGACATACTGTAGAGCATAAGGAACTGTAGCTATTATTTTGTAATAACTTTTAAAGGAATATAATCTATAAAATTAAAAACCACTATGCTGTACACTTGAAACTAATATAATATTTAAATCAACTATACTTCAGTAAAAAAAATAGATGTTGTATAAAGGTAAAGAAGGAAAAGATTAAGACTTAGGTTAATTGATATCTATTACTTAAGTACTTACACCCATATGCTTGATTCTGGCAGTTTCACCCTTCTTCTGATTTATTTCCATTTCTTTATTTGGCCTCCAGCCACCCACTCTTTACTCTATTTCCTAACTTCCTGAGACAACAGTAAACTATTAAATAGTTAATGATGGCTACCTAAGTACCTGGTTGTTAGTATGACAATATAATTGAAGAAATTGCTATCCTGCCATAATTAAACATCAGGAGGATAAGCATAATCTTGGTTACACATACATCGTATTATCCTTATTATCTGAGCCATTCCCCAGCCATGCGTTAGTGAATGGATCTTTGCAAATTAAACAAGAGACCCAACATTAAAGGCCTTATCAAATCAAATAAAAACAATCTGCACCATGGAGTCTTTCATTATGAATATATAACTTAAATTACATTATCAGGAAAGGATGCATCCTGATTATGTATAATATCTACAATTAGGTGATACTGACCATTTCAATAAGCACTCCTCTTTTTATTGGGTTGCAGAATTACCTTTTTTCTAATAAAGCCAGAATAACCATTAGTTGAGTAAGAAATGGAAGATACAATATCAATTTTATTTAATTATGAATATACTAAATACTGCAGATAATAAAAAGTGGCCTAAAAACTAGAGTAAAAGGTCTATGTGTCATAAGCTAAAAATGTATATCATTAAGAGAACTAAAAATGTACACTTTTTGAATTTAGGTAATCTCTCTTCAAACAACCATCTAATTTATTACTTTCCCTAATATATAAGACCTTACAGAGTTTTATCCTTTATTTATTAAATGTGTATTTTTATCTTCCATTATTTCTGCACTCATCTTAAACTATTACAAAACTGGATATAGGAGAGTTTATTGCTACGAGGACTCTCTCATTGACATGAGGTAAGAGCCCTCAGTCAGTCCTGATATGCTTCTGGGAAGGCCCTAGTAAGCTTGGAAAAGCAATAGCCCACAACAGATTAAGTAGAGAAGCCAAAACTGCTAAATAGACTGAGAGTTCAGTGTGATAAAATTGATTTACCACATAAAGCAAGGAAACAGAGCAACTGCCTCTTCTGAGCAGTCTAGAGGACACTTTGTTTAGCTGGATAATAAGGTATAGTCTGATAGGGTTAGGGGACTGAGGAAGAGTAGTACACAATCCTCACTAAGAATCTCAATAAGGGCTGCCATTTATAGGCTGGGGTTGACTGTAGGTTATCCAGGTATGGAACTGACTTCCCAGTAACAATGCAGATGATAAAATCCCAGAAGAGCAAAGGGCATTATGCAGAACATCTTACAGTTCCACTATATTGATGACTTGTTAATAGGGCCTTGTAAGCACAAAACGACACGTGGCAAGTGTTCTTGACAACTTGGTAAGACAAATGTACTCCAGTTGGTGGGAGATTACCCTGAAGAGATTCAGAGACTCCCCCACTGGTGACATTTTGAAGTTCTAGTGGTCTGAGACATGTAGAAAACTCCCCACAAAGTACAAGACAATTTATTACACTCTCACATCCTAGAGAAGAAAAGAAAGAAACATAACACCTTTTGGGTTTTGATGGCTGCATATTCTGCTCTTAGAGGTTATACTGTGATCCATTAATTTGGAGACAGCTTCAAGGAGGTGTATTCCAGCAGGTCCAGGTTAAGGTACAAAAAACTCTACAGCATATGACTCAACAGATCCCAAGTTAATAGAGGTATCTGTGGGAGAGAAAGATGTGGAATCTCTGGCAAGCTCCAATAGGAAAGCTGAAGTGCAGACTCCTAACATTCAGTAGCAAAGCCATGATCCCTGCAGCAAAGAACTTTATACCATTTGCAAAGCAGCTTTTAGCATATAAAGGGTCCCAGTAAATACTGAGCTTCTGACCAGGAACATCAGGAACTGGATACTGCCAGACCCAGGTAAAAGGGACCCAACCACAATCCATCCTAAAATGTAGGTGTCACATTCAGCATTGGACACAAGGATATCTAGAAGGCATAGAGAAGCTATACTAACCATTGACACAAACCACATGTCACTATCACTGTTACGCTTAAGTCTTTAAATCTAGTAACACAAAAGGCCTTATGAGTGGTTTCCTAGAACTAGTTAATAGGAAATGAAACACATCATGAATGTGTCAATTTGCTATGTAAGCAAAAGCTGAAAATGAACTACTCCTGCAGTAGAGACACAGTATTGACCCTAAAATACAATGGTGAGAAGAAATATTTCTCCAATGATTGCAGCTGTAGGTAGTGTACCTGGTTATCAACTCTCTGTGGAGAGAGAATGACTCAAAAAAGGATATGTGTGAACTCAAAGACAGTGCCAGAAGTCTTTGCTGGTTGCTCAGGAGATTGGAAGGACCAAACTTGAAAAATGTAAGAAAGAAGGCTTGGGAGAATAGTGTGTGAATAGCCATTAGCAATGAATCTGCCTCATATATTAAGTCTACCATAGGGGAAATAATAAAATGCAATTAGAAACAAATTAAGATTCATTACTGTGATATGAATTAAATACTACAATAGAATAAAACTCTTGTAATATTGTAAGGAAAGCAGAATAATTTTAAAATATGCCTGTAATTATTTGATATTCCCCCTTCAAAAGGTGATGAATATTTTCCCTTTCCTTGAATGTGGGTTAGGCCTAATGATCCACTATTTATGAATAGAACATGGCAGAACTAATGCTATTGGGTTGGCCAAAAAGTGCCTTCAATTTTTAAGTAAAAATAAAAGACATTCTTCATTTTCATCAAGATATTTATTGAACAACATATTCACCCTTTTGTTCCACTACTTTCTGCTATTTTTCAGGCAACTTCATAATTCCATCTTCCCAAAACTTTTTATCTTTTTGAGCAAAGAACTGTTCCAGGTGCCTTCTACAGTCTTCCAGGGAATTGAAATTTTTTCCATTAAGAGAATTTTGTAAAGACCTAAATAAATGGAAATCTGAAGGTGCAATGTCTGGTGAATATGGAAGATGAATCAGAACTTCCCAGCCAAGCTGTGACAGTTTTTGCCTGGTCATCAAAGAAACATGCAGTTTTGCATTATCCTGATGGAAGATTGTGCGTTCTCTGTTGACTAATTCTGGATGCTTTTCGTCGAGTGCTGCTTTCACTTAGTCTAACTGGGAGCAGTACTTGTTGGAATTGTTTTCCCAGAAGGAGCTCATAATAGTGGACTCCCTTCCAATCCCACCATATACACAACATCACCTTCTTTGGATGAAGACCAGTCTTTGGTGGTTCATTTTGCTTGCCCCACAATCTCTTCCATTCCACATTATTGTACAGTATCCACTTTTCATTGCTTGTCACAATTTGTTTTAAAAATGAACATTTTCATTATGTCTCAGTAGAGGATGGCATGCGGAAATATGGTCAGGAAGGTTTTTTTTGCTTAACTTATGTGGAACCCAAACATCAAAGCAATTCACATAACCAAGCTGGTGCAAATGATTTTCAACGCTTGATTTGGATATTTTGAGTATGTTGGCTATCTCCCTCGTGGTTTAACACTGACTGTTCTCAGTTAATGTCTTGATTTGATCACTATCAACTTCAACTGGTCTACCTGACCGTGGAGCATCGTCCAGCAAGAAATCTCCAGCACGAAACTTCTCAAACCACTTTTGACACTTTTTTTTTTTTTTTTTTGCGGTACCCGGGCCTCTCACTGCTGTGGCCTCTCCCGTTGCAGAGCACAGGCTCCGGACGCGCAGGCCCAGCGGCCATGACTCACGAGCCCAGCAGCTCCGCGGCATGTGGGATCCTCCCGGACTGGGGCACGAACCCGTATCCCCTGCATCGGCAGGCAGACTCTCAACCACTGCACCACCAGGGAAGCCCCACTTTTGATACGTTTGATCAGTCACGGCACCTTCTCCATACACTGCACAAATCTTTTTTTTTTTTGCGTTTCAGTTGCGTTTTTACCTTCCTTGAAATAGTAAAGCATAATATGCCAAAAATGTTGCTTTTTTTAATCTTCAATATTAAAATGACTACACAAAAATTCACTAATTTTGGTGTCTTTTTTTTTAAATGCACGCTGATATCACAGCTGTCACGTACAATCCAACAAAATGGTTTCGAATGAAGTTAAAGACAGCTAAGTGCTACTAGAGCCATCTTACAGAAAAAAATGAACGAACCTTTTGGCAAACCCAATATATAACCTCTGCAACTAAATCACAAATATAACTTCTGCCTGGCTCTCTAAGTGAGTATTTAATATACTCATATGGAAAGTACATTACAGGTTTTTTTACGTTTAAAGAAAAAAATGAATAGTTTATGAAATTTTTACAATGCAACAATAATATGATATTTAATAGACATGGGGAGATGTTAAAAAGGAAATAGTACAGAGAAGGAAAATGTACAAACAACCTCATCTTATAAAGTAGGTAATCACAAAGCCAATACATAAAATCCTAAGCATATTGTTTTAATTACAAGTAAAGATAAAGAGGATCTAAAATTATCTTTGGAGACAGGCCAATTTGTATTGGGGTTGCTCTAAGTGTGAAAACAGAGAGACAATATCTAAAGCTGACAATACAAGAAAGAGCTATACAAAATACTGTTTGGAATATGCAAGTTACTACGAGAAGTACTACGAGCAGAAAAGAGTAAAAGTGGCTTTCTCTAGGGCATTGGACCAGGAAGAAGGGAAGGAAAGGATGGAAGACTCTTGCTCTTCATTATAAGCCTCTATGTATGATTTGATTTTTATGCTATGCTTGTGGATTTCTTTTATTAAATAAAACCATCTATCTTTTAAAAATTAGCCAGAGTGTTATAGAATTATAAAATAGAAGCACAGAAATGGGGACTTGTGATGGATAATTTTATATGTCAACATTGATGGGCTAGGGTGCCCAGATATTTGGTCAAACATTATTTTGGATGTTTCTTTGAAGGTGTTTTTGGATGAGATTAACATTTAAATCAATGGCCTTTGACTAAAGCTGACTGCCCTTCAAAATGTGGTTGGGTTTCATCCAATAAATTGAAGGCCTTGATAAAACAAAGATTGACGTCCCCTGAGAAAGAACTCTGCCAGCCAACTTCTTTGGACTCTTCCCTGTGTCTCAAGCCTGCTGGTGTAACCTGAAACTTTTGGACATGCACCTTCACAATCACATGAGTCAATTCCTTTAGCTAAATCAACCTCTCTATTTTTTTCCCTCCTTCCCCCCCCCACCCCACACAGACTAATACAGAAGCTAAAGCAAGTTGGAAATTGGGTACAGGTTTCAGAGTAATGTTTACAGGATAGCAGGATAGTAATGCATTAACTGTATCTTGAAGAATGGGAATTAATGAGATGGATGGGATCAGATTGGACATTTTAAACAGAATAAACCATGTGCAAAAATCCAGAAAAAGATTTTGAATGGTCCAGGAGTTGGGCATTTTGCAGGATGTATCTGGAATAAAGATATATTTAGAGAAAAAGATAAAAGGGTCAGAGAAAAGTAAGTTATATATGACCTACGTGCTTGAATATATTAAAGAATTTCAGGCAGACAAAATATAGCCTGATTAAGTTGGAATTTTTTAGACTTGCCCATGTAGAATTAGGATGGGTGGGAAAGAGAATAAAAATGTAGACAAAAAGACAGCTTAAGGTACTGTGACAATTAGCCAAGAGAAATCTAACACCTAAATTTTAGCTATGGGTGCTGGTCAGAGCAGAACAAGAGATATGTAGGAAATAGAAATGATAAAAAAATATACCTAACTGAATATAGTCATATAGGGGAAAATGATCATTGAGACTGACTTCCAAGTCTCTGAATTGATAAACAAGGTGAATTGTTAAGTCGTTTACCATGCTGGGAATGTAGAAGAATAAGCAGGTAGAGCAGATGGTGACGAGGAGTGGGGCTGGGGATATGGAAAGGATGACAGGATAAGAAACAGCTTAAAAGACACTGGTGCAGTTTTAAAATTTTAATCATGTTCCATTTTGAGCTACTATTGTGATTTTCAAGTAGCTATGTCCAATAATCCATTGTACACAGGAGATCTGAAGTTACAGATTTGAGAAACATTAGCATATAGATTGTAGTTTGAGCCAGAAAAATCTTTGAATGTGAAGAAAAGAGAAATGAGAACAAAATCCTGGAAAACCCACTGGCTGATATTGAAAGAAGAATGCACCATGATGACTAAGCTGTAGTCTCAGAGAAGTAGGAGAATCAGGACAAAATACTCTCTCCCATGCTGAGAAATAAGAGAGCTTCAAAATGTAGCCCACAGCCTCAAAAGATCCTGTGGTCCAGTGAGATGAACTCTGTCCATTAAATTTTATGAGTTAAAAAAATGACTTTTCTTTTTTAATACTATTTTTTAAAAAACTTACTGTGAAGATAGGGAAAAAATTAGAGTGAATGTTTATATTTCTGGACAGGAAGGACATTCACTGTGTTTCTATTTCCATTGGTTATGTATGTGTCAGAAAGGGAGCGTGGGAAAAGCAGGAGAACAAAATATTCATCGTTTTCCTTTTAGGTCTCTCAACGTTGAGAAGCCTGATCCAACTTTGCCCAGGCAAATTTACACAGGCAACCTTGGCTTTGAGCAGGATTTACTTAGTGGATGAGACTTTTAATTGTCCCCCTTGAGGGGAGGGTGTGTGGGTATACACACTATATCCTACCTGTTACTCATCAAATTTGAAACATTTTAATATGCTAATTTTTATGCATATATATTTTATCTAAAATTGACATATGTTGCATGTAGCATTATAAATAGAAAGAAACTTCAGGAAGTAATTTGAGAATATAGCAAAATATATGTTCCATTTGCTTTAATATTCTCACTTGGAGACTCTGTACCACGTAAATAATTTTACATATATATATATGTATATATACATATATATATATATATAAAAAGAGCAGATGGGAGAGTGATTATGCGTGGTGCATTTTTGGAACTAATAAGGTTTATTTCAAACAACACTGTTGCAAATGCCAAAGACTTTTAACCCTTATTGAGTAGAAGCAATCCAACGCCAGATCTGTTCAAAGTCTAGTTGCTCCTGTCCTCAAAAGAAAAGACACATCTATCTAAGGAGACCTCATTGTCAGGAACTGTGTGGCCATTGCAAAGACATGAGATTTTCCTGTGGCAGTATTTCAGCTTTAAATACATCATGTGACAGGCAGTATGATTTGTACAGAACACCCAAACTCTTCTTGTAATTTCCTGTACAGTTCCTTTCTGCAACTTGGCTCTGACCTGATATTGAAAAATGGATTAGGCTTTTGTACATTTTGTAGGTTGTATGACAATTGTCAATGTGAATAGAATAAAATTAATGCATGTAAAAATTTATATATATGTATATACACATATATAATTATAATTAACTTCCTTGATTTTGTATATATGATATACATACATTATGTATACATTATGTATATATGTATATATAAATATTATATATTAAAAAATTCAAATTATTTATGACAAAAATAATTCATACATTCACAATAATAAAAATAGTTAAATAAACTTTGCATACCAATTGAATAGTATATAAAAAAACTAAAGGCATTTGTATCTCTTAATCACATAGCCCTGTCTTGCCACTCCCCACTTCCCTTTCCCCATTGGTAACAGCTATTTTGTTTTCTATATCTGTGAGTCTGTTTGTTTTGCTATATAAATTCTTTTATTTTCTTAGATTACACAAATAAGTGATATCATAGAGGGTTTGTCCTTCTCTGTCCAACTTATTTCACTAAGCATAATATTCTTTAGGTCCATCCATATTGCTGCAAATGGCAGCATTTCACTCTTTGTTATGGCTGAGAAATATTCCATTATACTATATATATACACATATTACATATATAGTATATATATAATATGTTACATATTATACATATTACATATTAATATGCATATTGCATATTAATAATATTGCATAATATATTATACATATTATATATATTACAAATTATATATATAATTTATATATATTATATATTACAACTTCTTTATCAATTTGTCTGTTGATTTCATTCTTTTTTATGGCTGAGTAATATTCCATGTTGTATATATATATTACTTCTTCTATAAACCAATTGTCTGTTGATGGGCGCTTGGGTTGTTTCCATGTCTTTGCTATTGTTACTAATGCTGCTATGAACATTGGGGTGCATGTATCTTTTTGAATTAGAGTTTTCATCTTTTCCAGGTATAGGCCCAGGAGTGGGATTACTGGATCATATGGTAGCTCTATTTTTATTTTTTTAAGGAATCTTCTTACTATGTTCCAGAGTGGTTGCACCAGTTTAATCCCCACCAATAGTGTGTGAAGTTTCCCCTTTCTCCACACCTGCTCCAGCATTTATTATTTATAGACTTTTTGAGGGTAGCTACTCTGACTGGTATGTAATGATACCTTATTATAGTTTTGATTTGCATTTCTCTAATAATCAGAGAGATGTAGAGCACATTTTCATGTGCCTGTTAGCCATCTGTATATATTCTTTGGAAAAATGTCTATTCAGATCTTCTGCCCATTTTTTGATTGGTTTTGTTTTTTTGATATTGAGTTGTATGAGCTATTTATATATTTTAGATATTAACCCCTTGTCAGCCATATCATTGGCAAATATTTTCTCCCATTCAGAAGGTTGTCATTTAATTTTGCCAATTGTTTCCTTTGCAGTGCAAAAGATTTTAAGTTTAATTAGGCCCACTTTATTTATTTTTACTTTTATTTCTTTTGTCAAAGGAGACAGACCCAAAAAAACAGTGCTACAGTTTATGTCAAAGAGTGTTCTGCCTATGTTCTCTTCTAGGAGTTTTTTAGTTTCAGGTCTTAAATTTAGGCTCTTAATCCATTTTGAGTTTATTTTTGTATATGGTGTAAAGAAATGTTCTAATCCCTTTCTTTTATGTGCAGCTGTCTGGTTTTCCCATAACGATTTATTGAAGTCTTTTCTCCATTGTATATTCTCACCTCCTTTCTCATAAACTAATTTATCACAGGTGTGTGGGTTTCTTTCTGGGCTCTTTATTCTTTTCCATTTATCTATGCATCTGTTTTTGTGGCAGTACCATGCTGTTTTGATTACTGTATCTTTGTAGTATTGTCTGAAACCAGGGAGTGTGGTATCTCCAGCTTCATTCTTTTCTCTCAACACTGTATTAGCTATTCGGGGTCTTCTGTGGTTCCATATGAATTTTAGGATTTGTTCTAGGTCTGTGAAAAATGTCATGGGTTTTTTTTGATAGGGATTTCATTAAGACTGTAGTATGGTCATTTTAACAATATTAATTCTTCCAGTGCAAGAGCACAGTACATCATTCTATTTCTTTGTACATTCTTCAATTTCCTTCAATGTTCTATAATTTTCAGAATATAGATCTTTCACCTCCTTGATTAAGTTTATTCCTAGGTATTTTATTCTTTTTGATGTGACTTTAAATTAGTTTTTTTTTTTTTTGCTTTCTGTGATAGTTCATTATTAGTCTAAGAAATGCAACAGATTTCTGCATATTAATCTTGTATCCTACAACTTTACTGAATTCATTTATTAGTTTTAATAGGTTTTTTGGTGGGGACTTTAGGGTTTTCTATATATAGTATCATGTCATCTGGAAACAGTGACAGTTTTACTTCTTCCCTTACAATTTTGATGCCTTTTATTTATTTTTCTTGTCTGATTGCTGTAGCTAAGATTTCCAATACTGTGTTAATAGAAGTGGCAAGAGTGGGCATCATTGTCTTGTTCCTGAATTTAGAGGAAAGTTTTTCAGCTTTTCACTCTTAAGTGTGATGTTAGCTGTGTGTTTGTCAGAAATGAGTATCTAAAATGCCCTATATTACCTACATACCTTAGTTGCATTACATGCAAAATGTTTTATTTTGCTAATAAACTCTATTCAGTAATCTGTATGAAAGTAATATTTTAATTCTTATTGGAAACATGTGATATATATTTGCAATTTTATTGTTTTCAGTTTAATAAATTTTTAGAGCAGTTTCAGGTTTACAGAAAAATTTATCATATGGGCATTTTTGCCCAAGAGTAAAGACTACTTTAATTTATAAAATTATCAAAAGAGTCAAAGGCCTCAAAAAGAGGTCCACATTTTCAGCTTTCAGGTGTAAAGAGCTTGGGAGTCATTACTTCTATACTAACAATAAGAAAAAGCTATGAAAATCCATAACTTTTCTCGGACCCATCAGAGAAATGAGGTTGTAGGGCAAATTGTATACAACCTAAACCCAGAGAGACTAGAAATGCAGAGTTACAGCTAAGATCTGCTTACCTGGAGCAGAAGCCACTGAGGCCATGAAAGGGTATGAACATTTAAATGGTAACCCCTATGAATTGCTGGAGTCTGAGTGCATACTAGTGTGTGAGAGAAAAACTACCAGGGGCTGCAATCTTAGTGGGAACCCCAACACTTTCATGGGCTTTTCCCTCATCAGCTCTACCATGTTCTCACAATGTGGCTCTGAGAAAAATTCTCTGTGGCTCTGGCTAGGCAGAGGAATATTATAGTGACATAGGCCAGAGCCTTCTCCATTAAAAAAGGTCTATATTTCAGGGAAAAGGACTTTTCCAGAGCTAAATTCTGAAACTTTTGCCAGCTGGGGAAAGGGAATTCCTCCCCAGTCCATTCCCATCTTTTCTTCCTGTCTTACGTAATGTGGTTGTGAAGCAGTCAACAGGAGCAGACCTTCAAGGAAGCATATTAGGAATTTGGAACCAGTAGAGGTCAAGGGAAAATAAGCTATGCCACTGGAGAAACACTTAAGAAGGTCACAGCCCTGAGATGCAGACCTATTAAAAGACTGTCATTTAACCAGAAGATTATAAAATGCTCACCCTTTCCTACACTTTACCACCATACCAACAGGGAACTAATACAATAGCAGTGCATTTTAGATGACAGAGCTGCAAGACACAGAATCTCTCTAAGGGGTATCAATAGGGGGGTTTAAAGTCAAGCACAGACAAGCAAGGACACAAAAGGAAGTAGAAGTCTCTGAAACCTATAGCTACAACAAACATTACACACAGCCCAATTCCTAGCCAGATTAATATCAATCTTCACACTAAGGTCTATTTAATTCAGTATATATTACCCAATACATGTCTGGCTTGCAACAAAAAAGTTGTAAAGCATGTCAGAAGACAAGGAAAAACACACTCTGAAGAGACAAAACAATCATTGGAACCAGAATTAGATATGACACAAATGCTAGAATTATCAGACAGGTCATTTAAAATAACTATGATTAATATGTTAAGGGATCTAATGGAAACAGTAGACAACACAGGAGAACAGATGGGTAATATAAGCGGGAGACAGAAACACTAAAAGAATATAAAAAGGAAATGCTAGAAGTGAAAAACAAAGTAACGGAAAGAAAGACTATCTGGTGAGCTCATGTAGATTCAACACAGCCAAGGAACATTAAGAGTGAACTTGAAGGTAGGTCAATAAAAGCTTCCCAAAATGAAATGCAAAGTCTAAAAAGAATAAAAAATAATGAAACAGCATTTTTGAGAAATGTGGGACAATATAAAAAGGTCTCATGTGTAAATGGAATATTAGCAGGAAAAGAAAGATTTAATGGAGCAGAAGAAATAATTGAAGTAATAATGGTTGAGGACTTTCTATAGTTAATGACAGTTACCAAATCTCAGATTTAGGAAACTCAGAGCATATCTAGCAGAATAAAGATCAAAACATACACACATACTCGCACATACACACATACACACACACATACACACACACACACACACACACACACACACACACACACACACACACACACACACACCCTTAGGCATATAATATGCTCAAAACCAAAGATAAAGAGAAGAATCCTCAAAAGAGAGCCACAGTCCTAAATTTAATATTGAGGAACATTTTTCACATTATCAAAATATATGTTCTGATAAAGATGCAGATGTAGAGAATGGACTTGAGGACACGGTGAGGGGGAAGGGTAAGCTGGGACAAAGTGAGAGAGTGGCAGGGACTTATATATACTACCAAATGTAAAATAGATAGCTAGTGGGAAGCAGCCGCATAGCACAGGGAGATCAGCTCAGTGCTTCGTGACCACCTAGAAGGGTGGGGTAGGGAGGGTGGGAGGAAGACGCCAAAGGGAGGAGATATGGGGATATATGTATATGTATAGCTGATTCAGTTTGTTGTAAACAGAAACTAACACACTATCGTAAAGCAATTATACTCCAATAAAGATGTTAAAAAATATATAGGTTTTGTTAATTGATATACAAGCATCATAGATACAAATATAGATATATTTTGGTGAAAGTAAAAGGCAAATATGCTGGTACAGATATATACATAAAAAGTTAAATCTAGGGCTTCCCTGGTGGCGCAGTGGTTGAGAGTCCGCCTGCCGATGCAGGAGACACGGGTTCGTGTCCCGGTCCGGGAAGACCCCACATGCTGCAGAGCGGCTGGGCCCGTGAGCCATGGCTGCTGGGCCTACGCGTCTGGAGCCTGTGCTCCGCGACAGGAGAGGCCACAACAGTGAGAGGCCCATGTACCGCAAAAAAAAAAAAAAAAAAAAGTTAAATATAGAACAAGTAAATTTTGAGATTATAGTTTGTATTTTTAGTGTATAGATTTTCCTGAAGAAGAAACAGTTCTGGAAAATAAGTGCTTAAGATATGTAAATATGTGGGAATAATGAGTATGCTAGTCATGTTAATCAAGTTCAGTTTTTCTCTATTAACAATATATCATAATTATTTAAAATTATATATATACATATATGTTTCGGTGCAATTAGAATATAGATAGAAGTATCTGTATCTTTTAAAAGTTTTAAAACTTTAAAAAGTATTCATGCTGACAGCTTTTTATCATTCATCAATTTGACTACTTAGAAACTGAAAAAGTTGTGTGATTATAAACATTTTCCCTCATGAGGAGGGCATCGATTCTAATTAAATAAATCAGTGATTCCTGGCAAAATATACATTCTCAAATCTGCAAATGCCTGATGACAGGGTACTAAGCATATCAAATTATGAATTATTTTGCATCCATATCATCATTATTTTATAATTTCTTAATTTGTGATAATTAAATTTCAGTACTACTATCTTCGGTCCCTAAGCTATTCAATTACTTTATAAATTCTGAAAACTGTCTCCAAAATTCTTCCTCCAAAATTACATTTAAACCAGACTTCTCTTCTTGTCTTCCTCTTTTGGTTTATCCAGGTACTTTTTCCCTTGGGTAGATGATATTCTTGTTTCTGACCTTTCACCAAAATTATTAGACTAGTGTGAAGAAAATTTATTGTCTTTCTACTTTTGTTTTCTTTTTTCAGACTGCTATATTAATAGTGTTCTTTCTTGAATACACAGCAAAATAAAATACTATTTAAACTCTTGATATTTCGCAATTATCTTTCTGTAACAATAAGTAAACTCTTTCCAACATCAACATATAATGTAATCAAAACTGGGCTTCCCTGGTGGCACAGTGGCTGAGAGTCCGCCTACCGATACAGGGGATGCGGGTTCGTGCCCCAGTCCAGGAAGATCCCACATGCCCCAGGGCGGCTGGGCCGGTGAGCCATGGCCGCTGAGCCTGCGCATCCGGAGCCTGTGCTCTGCAACGGGAGAGGCCACAACAGTGAGAGGCCCGCGTACCGCAAAAAAAACAAAACAAAAACCGTATACACCCACAGATATGGAAAATGGAAATAATCCTCTTTTCTCTATAAGAATGGGGGTTAAACCAATACGAGTTGAATAAATTATCTTCCAGTATGCAAAATCTCAAAATAGATAATAAAACATATAAATCTATCAGTAAAGTGTTAAATTTTTAATAAATGAAAAGCTTCAGTAGTTCTGCCAGAATAGGCAAACAATTTAATGAATACAAGTATGTAGTTAAAATATAGTCCTAAATATATGGAATGTGATTGTATTTCCATTTTCAATCATGATTGAGAATAATACTTCTTCAATAAATACTGGTTCAATTGACTAGAGTTTTGGTGTGTCAGTAAAGTTTATTGGGATACTTAAATATTGTCCTTACCAAAAAGAAAAATCCAAATATGTCAGTGCTACTGAAACAAGTAAAACCGATAAATATTATAAAATACATGATATTTTTATAATTTTGAGCTATATATGTGTGTATTTATATATGTATATGAAAAGATAACCATAGAAAAGTAAGAAAAACTGATAAAAGTTACCACAGACAAGTTTAAAATATTTGCATGCTTTTCTCCAAGTTATAATAAAGAATTATCTGGTCTAAAATATCAATAGTGTCCAGATTGAGGAAACCTGGTCTTAAGAATTAACCATAGTGAATGTTATTGAGGGTTGAGTGAAATGAGCATTCCATATACCATTTTCTGAAGCTATCAATAGTTGTATATATACCTGATTTTTTTTTTTTAAAAAAACCATCTTTATTGGAGTATAATTGCTTTACATTGCTGTGTTAGTTGCTGCTGTATAACAAACTGAATCAGCTATATGTATACTTATATCCCCATATCCCCTCCCTCTTGCGTGCCTCCCTCCTACCCTCCCTATCCCACCCCTCTAGGTGGTCACAAAGCACTGAGCTGATCTCCCTATGCTATGCGGCTGCTTCCCACTAGCTATCTATTTTACATTTGGTAGTGGATATATGTCAATGCCACTCTCTCACCTCGCCTCAGTTTACCCTTCCCCCTCCCCGTGTCCTCAAGTTCATTCTCTGCGTCTGAGTGTTTATTCCTGTCCTGCCACTAGGTTCTTCGGAACTTTTTTTTTTTTTTAGATTCTATATATATGTGTTAACATACAGTATTCGTTTTTCTTTCTGACGTCACTCTGTGTGACAGACTCTAAGTCTATCCACCTCACTACAGATAACTCAATTTCATTTCTTTTTAATAATACTTCTTTTTAGTAATATTCCATTGTATACACGTGCCACATCTTCTTTATCCATTCATCTGTTGATGGACACTTAGGTTGCTTCCATGTCCTGGCTATTGTAAATAGTGCTGCAATGAATACTGTAGTACATCAGTCTTTATGAATTATGGTTTTCTCAGGGTATATGCCTAGTAGTGGGATTACTGGGTCATATGGTAGTTCTATTTTTAGTTTTTTAAGGAACCTCCGTACTGTTCTCCATAGTGGCTGTATCAGTTTACATTCCCAACAGTGTAAGAGGGTTCCCTTTTCTCCACACCCCCTCCAGCATTTATTGTTTGTAGATTTTTTGATGATGGCCTGATTTTCTAGTTTTACTTCTAGAAATTATTATAAGTATATAATTGAACAAGAACTTAAAAATTGTGTGTAGATTTGTTCATCACAGCATTGCATATAATATTGCTAAACACCGCAAAGTGATTATCTGAATATGGGAATACTTATTAAAATCATGATAAAATATACACAATAGAGCACTGTACAGACATTAGAAAATAATCTATATCCCTTAACAGGTACAGAAAGCCATGGCATATAAACAGGATGAAATAAATATTTGATACATGTATATCAGGAGTTCATATATCATCGATACATAATATAAATATTGCAATACACATACAAGTTTGCATACGGAAATGTATAGACATGTTTGCCGAATTGAAAGCAATGTTTAGCTCAGGGTTGTGAAATAGGGAATTTTAAAAATCTTTATCTTAGCACATTATAATGGTTAATTTTTTGTGAAAGTAGGTGTTGCCTTTATATTCACAAAATAGGTAACTTCAATGAATATGTATTGTTTGCTTAATACAATGATTAAAGTGGTTTGCTTAATACAAATGATTAAAGTAGTTCTTTTTAATCAGCAGTTTCTGATCAAATTTTAGACTAATATTTTAAGCTGAATTATACTAAAATAGGTTTTAAAAGAGGTCAAGTTTAAATACTCAGATTGTTAAGAAGTCTTTTTAGGC
This sequence comes from Orcinus orca, assembly GCF_937001465.1. Lineage (NCBI taxonomy): Eukaryota > Metazoa > Chordata > Mammalia > Artiodactyla > Delphinidae > Orcinus > Orcinus orca. The sequence continues at coordinate 71,620,286 of NC_064565.1, forward strand.
TGCGATGCCCTTTTAGTTTTTAAATTTCCCTAGAATTTTAGCTACCTGAAAAATGCACTTAAGTTGCTCTAGCATGTATTTTTTTTAATCTGTTCATCTATTCATTCATCCATTCCCCCTGAGGAGAACCAGATATTGGTTTACACTAATAATTCATATATAAAATAATTTTAAAATATAGTATTAGAACTATTGCTGAACTATACAAACTATAAAAATGACATGTAAGTGATCAGCAAACAGCAAAAGCAAATAGCAGTTGTCAGTTATCTTGAGATTTTTCATAAACTCCAGTACAAACCATTCTTACAAATTAAAAGAGCTTCCAGATATGCATGTTAGAAAAGGACTTATCACCATTCTTCATATTTGTCTAAGAGTAAGACACCAAAAAATCCTTTTTACTTCCTTGGTTATCTTAGATGAAGAGTGGGAAAGATAAGTACACACAATTAATTTCTTATCTCTTAGTACCAAGCCTACTTTTCTACACTGGCTTAAAGTATTGAAACTGGCAAATTGCTAACTATAGACTCCCTTGCCAGCTTGCTTTCAGGTGTGTTTAGCCATTGTAAGGCACTGGTCAGATATTAGAAGTTTGAAGAAGAGGAGAGTTACTCTATTCTTATTTGCAATTCCTTTTCACATTAGTAACAGACATCTAAGGATTCAGTACCATTTAGCTCCCCATGTTCTGCTGTAAGAAAAACCCCTACTCAGCCATCCCAGCCATAGCAGCTCCATCTCCAAAGTCCCCACCCTGAACTATCCCACTGTCTTGTGGGTCTTTCAGCCTTCTATTACCAGTCAATAACTTTGATGCATTAAATCCCTTATTTTGAAATAGCCAGTATGAATTCTGTTTTACTGATTGGATGCTGCCTGATATATAGACTTTGAAGCATTTTTAGTGAAGAAGTACAAATGCTTAGATGGTGGACCACATCTTACCATCTGGAGCACTGTTGACCTATATAGGCACAGACGCTGTGTTTCCCAAACTGCTCAGACATAAGGTACTTTTAGCAGCAAAATCTGGTCCCAGGGAGGCGGAATTAAGGAAAACAAAATTCATCTTTGGGATTCATCAGCCACAGACAGAAAGATCAAACTGACCACACAGAAGAGCTGGTTAATAAGAAATAAACTGCTATCATTAGACAATGATACCTTGACCAGATATAATATGAGAATTTAAGAGACTGCAATAATGTACACACACAAGCAAAGACTTTCTGGAGCTCGAACTATTTATGATCTATAAAAATTTAGTATTTAGCATTTTGGCCGACATGGAGGAAGGTTATAGTTAACTTGAATTAGCGAACTAGAAGACAAAATAAAATTACTTAAAATATAGTGCAAGGGCAAACATATGTGCATTTAAAAACAGATCTAGGACAACAGTAACAGTAGTTTCAAAAAAGGAAATAACACATTGAGATAAGTAAGTCATGCTAATCAAGTTGCTAATTAAATAAAGAATAAAATATATTATACTAGAAGAAATTTTTCTGCACTCAAAAAAAGATTTAAATTAATAGAAAGTAAATGTTCACCAACTTAAAGGTATATATGCTCATACCTGGATATGATATATGTATATAATGGTGTAATTCATAAATTCGAAGAACAAAAAGAGTGGGTTTCTTTTTTTCACAACCATTTAGGATTTCATAACATGTTACTTAAATAAAAGAATCAGACCAGCATTAGATACTTTATTTCTAAATTGAAAGTTAAGTGATGAGATGGGGAAAAATCTATAGATTAGAGAGAATACTATAGCAATGCAGGGATCTCATACCCAGCTAAGCTATTATTCTTCCATCCAGATGAAAAAAAGTTCTGTGGGTAAATATGAAGATTCTAAAAATATATTTCTCTCATTTCCTTTCTGAGAAAGAGACTTGAGAATGAATCTGACTAAACTGACACAAAGGAAAGGAAACAAAATTTATAACTATTTATAGTTTACTTTAAGTGGATTATGTTAGCATGGAAGAGAAAGTGTAATTGAAGAGATAAAAATGATTCATAAGGGATATTTAAATGCTTCACTGGTATTTGTTAGTGTGCAGTGAGAATGGGAAAGTAAAAATACTTCAAAGTTTTCATCTTTTAAGATGGTATCAGTGGAGGAATGGGAAAGTACAGTAGAACTTCCAACTTAAAAAAAAAAAGAGGAAAAGAAAGAAAAGAAAGCAAAAGGGGATGACTAACACATTGACCAAACAAGCTAATAGAAGGGAAAAGAAAAATATATAAAATAAGTAAACATACAAGAGGATAATATGAATAAAATCAATTTAATTAATGGTTGCATCAAATGTGAATGAGATGAATTCTCCTACTAAAAAATAATAATAATAATAAAAGAGATTACTGGAGAAGAGAAAAAGAAAATTTAAAAAACCCAGCTCCGAGGTCAAATCTTTAAGTCACTGCTACTTTCGATGAACCTAGGGGATTGTTATGAGGATGACTGTGAATGAATACTAGTAAATATTTTAAACCTCCTGAGCAGGTGAAGCAGGATTTGGCAAAAATGAAAAGAAGAGGGGGAAAAAAAAATCACAGCCCTGCTGGAGTAGCTAAGCTAGTTTTTTTCATTCCTGGCAGAATATCTGGAAAGACACTGATGTAGAAGGTGAATTTTAAGGTCGGTTTCTCAATGATTTCCAAAAGAACTAAATGCTTTTCTGGAGTGGCAAGGACACTTATCTGAGGAGCTTTTGACTCATGATGCCTGGATCTGAACGATTCAGAACAGGCTTTGGCAAGCTCTGCTTTGAGCTTAACCTAAACAAGCACAACCCACACAGATTTTTCTCAGTGACTGAGTAAAGAAAGGAATAAAGTTGGGTTGATTTCTTAACTCCATTAACAAGAGAAGCTAGGAACAGATGGAGGTATTGCAGCAGCAATGGCTGAGACAGACAGAGATTTGTTTCAGGAATTAGAAATCCTGACCAAAACTTTGCAGACTTCAGGGGAGCCAAATGGCTTCGAGAATCAGATCTGAAATTGAAGGAACTCCAAAATGCCAACCAGTCACCACTCACTCCCCTCGTATGTCTCCCATATGCCATTCTTAGGTCCAAAAAGAGAAACTGGCTCTTAGAAAAAGAAACCCAACTTTACAGCAACTCTGGAAAGTGGATTGCCTTCAACAGAATGAAACAGTTCTTCCCCATTAGGAATTTTGAAAATCACATGTTCTCTTTTTGCCATGCTTCTGTGAAAAATGAAAATGTCATGATGGACTAAAACCACTGGGAAAAAATCTACAGATTGTAAATGCACAGGTTAGGCCACATTTAAAGAGTCTTGTCGAATCAGAGAGCAACAAGGAGTGAAGTGCTTATGGACCCACAATAGTTCATAGGCTTCCATTTCTTTTCACATGCCAGCTGCAAACACAAGATGGAGTGTGACGGCTGGTCACCAATACAGTCTAGTGACCATTCTACTGATCTATCACCTAGCATGGCCACATTTGTTCAGGGGCAGCCATCTGAACTGTGAGGACTAAAGACTATCTAAATAGGGGTTAGAACAATGAGGAGGTAATCAGACTATGTTTACTACAGTAATTGACTCCATCTAGCTGTCTTTAAACCAAGTAACTTTTCCTTCCCCCAAAACTCTTTTTAGATTTCATCTTAGTCAAATTTCTATGAGGCCAATTTTGTGTCTTATCTTTGATGGAGAGTATAAGAAGGCTGATACATTGCATAAGATATTTTGGTGGTTAGCTGCATCTGGAAAACATGTAAATTTTTTTTTGGCAGGAATATGAACTTAGTAGGGGTTATGTGACATAATATTGTGAGGTGTTAATCTTTACATTTTTTCCCTTATATGTTCTTATTCTCCTCCATCCCCTGCTCTAGCAGATGGTAAATTTCTTCACGCAGACAGTTCGGAGTATTACACAGGATGAAGGGATGCAGGAATGGAGGAGAAGTAGGACACATCTTTGGGTCTTGAGGTAGAGGAGACTGAACCAACATGTTGCCAGAGAAATGGCTACACTGGAGCATCATCACCTCACATTCTTACTTCCTATGTGTGACATGAAAGGGGGTGGGGAGCACAGTCCTGAAATGAATGATAGGCACCCCCTCTGTTTATATTAACAACCAGTGAACAAAGGACCATCGTCCCCACTCTATACTGCCAATGTCTTGGTAGTAGCTAAGTTCCCAAGACCTAGAAATGGGGGAGAAAAACACCAAAATAGAGATTGATATTTCTACTCTAGCCTGACAGAACAGGAGCTTAAATCCAAAATCCAGCTGTCACAGTTAATAAATAAAATGACATTTCTTGCACACTTGACTTTTACAGCCTGAGATTCATATCCACCTCACGTATTTTAAACTGCATGTCCAATGAACATTGGAAACAATATTGTCTCCAAAAATGCATGGAATTTTCACATAAATTGCCAGTGTAATATGCCACAACAATATATTACTTTCTATAAAGTAGCAATCATAGTATCCATATTATCTGATAATAATGCAGTAAAATAAAAGTTACAAACAAAATTGTTAACTCTCCTACCTCCATTAAAAAAACTTAATTTGGAAATTGTAATACATATGTTTAAATAGTTATTTTACTATAAAGGAAATAAAAGAACATTACATTATGTGAAAAAGATAAAAACTGAGAGTAGTTGCATCCAAATATTAGTAAACAGAGGAAACAGTAAACAGAGAAAAAAATACAGCCTTCAATGAATTTATTAAAAGGTAGACAACAACATGTGAACTTGGTTTTCTAGTGTATATAGATGGATATGATCCTGACCCAGAAAATCTAGCAAATCATCAATTTTTACTGTATAGTGACTCTGATGCATTTTCCTGAAAAATTAGTTAAAGTGATATTGTTGATGGTGATGGTTAATTTTATATGTCAACTTGGCTGGGCTAAGGGATGCCCAGATAACTGATAAAACATTATTTCTGAGTGTGTCTGTGAGGGTGTTTACAGAAGAGATTATAATTTGAATTTAAAGACTGAATAAAGAAGATCACCCTCATCAATACGAGTGGGCGTCGCCCAATCCTTTGAGGGCCTAAATAGAACAAATAGTAGAAAAAGGTCAAATCTGCTGTCTGCTTGAGCTGGGGCGTTCATCTTCTTCTGCCCTTGGAAATCAGCACCCATGGTTCTTGGGTCTTTCTAATCGAACCAGGACTTAAACCAATACCCACCCCCCTTCACCCCCACTCCTGGGCCTTTGGACTTGGACTAAATTACACCACTGGCTTTCCTGATCCTCCAGCTTGCAGGCAGCAGATTGTGGGCCTCCATAATCCCATGAGCCAATGACTATAATAAATTTCCATAACAACAAACTGTTGGTTCTGTTTCTCTGGGGAACCCTAATACATTAATGAATATTTCCAATATCTAAAGACAGTGGGGTTATCAGTATATGTAAATATCGTATGATGATTTTTTTTTTCTACTTTTTATTCCTGAACCTTTGATAAACCCTAGTATGTTGTTGAGTTAGAAATGCAGCAATTAAAGCTGGAGTCAGATCTTGACCAAAAAACGTATAAATCTGAAACATATTCTCCTTGGGCTAGCATTGCTCTCTGAGATCAAGAGATGTCTGTGTGTACTAGTAAATATAGGGCCGCTGTTAGCAGGAAAGCAAGGAGATGGCTTTGGATAGACAGCGAACAGGCTCTTCCTTATCAACCTTCTGTTATTTCATGTGCATTGCTCTGTTCCCCAATGAGATTATATAATAAACATCATAAGAGATCATATTATAATTTTCCATGGGTCAGATCCCTTAACATAATGTTATGCACATATTAAGAATATTTAGCTTTGTTTATAAAGTTCTTTCTCCTAGATTATCTCATTTGATCCTCTCAGCAACGCTGTGAGGTAAGTACTGAAGATTTTAGTCTGAATCTCCATGTGAGGAAGTTGAATAGAGAGGTTAAAGCATTTGCTAAGACACAGTAGAATAGAAGCTCATCTGGCTTCAAAGTCAGTGCTGGTTCCACGACATCACACTGCCTCCCATGGTAGGGACTGAGGAAAGACTCTCACAATAGGCTCAAAGGTTAAATTGCTGTCCCTAGACAGAAAGCAGCAATGAACTGGGGAGTAACTTGGTGGCTTCAGCAGCTACTGGCAGTGCCATGCCAGTGTGAGCTGGGAAAAGGGACAGTACAGGAGCTGAGTCATCCAGATGGCAGTGGGGTTTTGTGGTCAGAAAGTGGAGGCTACACTGCGCAGGCTAGACATCCACCAGCACACAGCAGACACAGAGTTCTAACTGGGACCTCGAGACTCGACAGGATACGGAGAAGGGGCAAAGAGCCAGGAAAGCAGTGTAGAGCTGTTTGGGGTGGCAGTTGAGCAACCTGTCTTAGCTTATTTTTTATTCAAAAGAGGAGCCTTTCAGAGACCTACAGTAATGTGATGTGACAACTCTTCCCCTTCAATTCTAAGATGTTAACTCAAATACATAGGAAAATAACAACAAAATAAATTTAAGGAAATTTGAAGAAATCTATTGATGTTTAAAAAGCAAAATACACTGTAATAGAAAACCAATACATTGTGGTCATGAAAACGTGCCTTAATGATTTCTGAATGCCTGCCAGGAGTGTAATTCCCAATGGCTGAATTGCTGCTCTTTGAAATCCCTAACTGTGTTCAGTCTGAAGCTACACTTTACAGGAGCTGCTCCTAACCAATGCCCCAGTGTGACCAGGGATCCTAAGGCCTCTTCCTGAGGGAGGTGGCACTCCTCTGAGGGGTGACTTTGGCTCAAGAACTCTGATAATCTTGCAGTACTTTCCTTAGAATTGCATTGCAGTCTAAGATACTTCCACCCAACCTTCCTCTCATTTTCTCCTTCACTTGGGATTAAAACTGCATCATGGTCTGATGGTTCTCCCAGACTCCTGACTTCCTCCCATTTCCCTACACAGGCTTTATAATCTCTTGCACTGCTAACCTGGTTTTGGTGTCTGCTTCTCTGCAAACTAACACAAATATCAACAAGCTTCCGGTCATACAAGGTGATGCACAAACAAAATATTTCAAAAGACCTACAAAATAAAATATATCTGGAAATTCTAGGCTAGAAAAAAAATAGGAAAAGATATGTAACATGAAAGTAACTACAGGTACTAAGAGAATTAAAAATAAGACTGGAACAATTTTCTAACACTAAGTTTGAAAATTCATTTAGTCATTCAATCATTAATGTAGTCTCCATCTGTTCACTCATTAAATCATATACAGTTGACCCATGACAACTCAAGGATTAGGGGCACCAACCCTTTGCATAGTCAAAAATCTGAGCATAAATTATAGTTGGCCCTCTGTATAACCGGTTCCATATCCCTGCATTCAACCAACCACATGCAGATCATGCAGTACTGTAGTATTTACTAATGAAAAAATCTATGTGTAAGTGGACCTGCACAGTTCAAAGCTTGTGTTGTCCAAGGGTCAACTATGTGCCAAAGATTATTATCTTAAGTACAGTTTTCCTAGCAGTAAACAAGAGATACAAAATTCCTGACCTCGTGGATTTTATATTCTAGTGAAGAATACAGTCAATAAACATGATTAATATGTATAACATTTTGTATGTTAAATAGTGCAAAGAAGTAAAACAAAGCAGAGAAGAGGTATGATGTGCTGGTGAGTGGGTAGGAGGCTGTTGAAATTTCAGATAAAGTGGCCTGATAGGATTCATTGAAAAGATGATATTTAAGGATTGACCTCAAGGAAATGAGAGAACGGGCCCTGTAAATATACCAATTTATCAGGGAAATTTCATTCAAGGTAGAGAGAACAGCAAAATGCCACAAGCCTGAAGCAGAGGCATGTTCAGGGAGTTTGAGAAACAGTGAGGAAGTGTTTTTGCTTGAGAGAACTCGGGGAGAATGAGTGTTTGAGGGCTTAGGTCAGAAGGTTAATTGGAGGTCAAATCTTTTAGGTCTTACAGGTCCAAGGAAAAAATTATTTTTTAAATGAGTAAAATGCTGTGATCTATACTTAACAGGATCACTCTGACTTCTGTGTTGAAACTAGACTGCACAGACTCAGAGGCTAAAGCAAAGAAACATAATGGGAAGCTATTCCAATATTCCAGAAGAGATTAGGGTAAATTGCAGCAAACTGAGAGCAGTGCAGATTTTGGTAAATGGATATAACCTTAATATATTTTGGAATTAAAAATGACAGAATCTGCCAACACCTTAGAAGTGAGGTGTGAGAAAAAGAGAAGAATCAAAATTAATTCCCTTTTTTTTTCCTCCTGAGTCAGTGGATGCCTAGAGTTCTTATCTACTGATTTGAAGAGAGAGAGAGACAGAGGATGGTTGGTGTGTGGTGGGGAGCTCTTCAGGAATTTAACTTTGGCTAGGTGAAGTTTGAAATATATTTTAGATATCCAAGTGAAGTTAAGCATTTAAATGCATTAAGCATTTAAATTCCATGTTTGAAGTTTAGAAGAGATGTGTGGCTAAATATATATGTTTGAGAGTCAATTTTATTTTGATGTGAGGATAATAAAAGGGATAATTAACAAAGGAGCGTGGATTAAAAAAAGAGAGAGAGATGTCCGTGGACTGAGACTTTGCGTGCAGGAAAAGCGGTCTGGGGAATTTGGAGGAAGAGGCAAAGGAAAGTAAGAAGAGGGCTGTGAGGAAGGAAAACCAAGTAAGTATCCAGGAAAACAAAGAGATTGTTTTATGAATGAGAGAATTTATGTGTGTTCTACACTGCTGACGAGTCAAGTGAGTTGAGAATAGAAAAACTGACATTGGAGATGACTGATGATTTAGAGCATTTTTAGTGAAATAATATGAGCAAAAGCCTGGCCAGAAACTGGGAGGAAAGAAACTGAAGACAGCAAATAAGGAAAAGTGCCTGAAGCAATTTTACATTAAGAGCTGGTAGAGGAATGGGCCAGTAGCTGGAGGGGGGAGTAGGGACAAGAGAAAAAAAACATTAAGGGGAAATTAATAGCTTATTTTAAAGTGTCTTTCTGGTAATCAGTGTAGGAAATGGCTTTTTAAAGAAGTCATCTTAACAACTAGATGCCACAAATTTCTCTTTCATAGAAGTATAGAGCAACTTTTGTGCTAAAACAAAACCACAGAGTTTAGAAAAGGCTTTCACACATGTGCTGTTAGTATATGGCAACTATAAGATAACTGTAAGTCAAAAAAAATTGGAAATTGGGTTTCTTTTTGCTTTCTAAACTTAGAAACAAACATATAATACATTAGACTAAATAAGCAGTCCTCAACCAGAGATGCATTGGCCCCACCATGGGACATCTGACAATGTCGAGAGGCAGTTTTGATGTCACAAGTGGGGAGGGGGTGCTACAGGCATCTAGTAGGGTCCAGGGAGGCTGCTAAACATCCCACAATGCACAGAATCTCTCACAACAAAGAATAATCCAGCCCCATATGTCAGTAGTACTGAGTCTGAAAAACCTTGGTTTAATATACAGAAAGTCAATAAGAGGCTAAAATAACTTCAACGTTCTTAAGATTAAACTCCAACCATAATCAATGTCTATCAAAAGAGAGACTATGTCCCTCAAGAGGAGGGGTGGTGAGTCTCAGGCCTGTAGAAATGAGAGATCTTCAAAACCAGTGTTGACAATGACTACCACAAAGGTCCAGAAGGGAGGGGGCCTTTCTCAGTAGACTTACCTCCTACTAGTAAGGCCACCTCTCTAGAGAGAGGGAGTCAATCAGCTGTGTTATCCTGGGCATGTGTAGTTTATCTAACACTCCCATTGTTCTGATTTCTCAGTCCTCAATCTACATTTAGATTGTGAATTGGCTTCCCATGGGAGATTACAAACCATAGGAAGAATATACATTCATCATACATACACAGATATCCTGGTTCTGGTAACAGTTAAATTTGTTAATTTAACCATATAAATTGTGATTTTGTATTATAAACTGTTATCCATACAACTTCACTATGTTAGGTAGAACATTTTTGACCATATTCTTATAAGGATTACTGTCCATATTTTGTGCTATTTTTTAAATGTTGTTCTAGTCATCCACATCAGTATCTTGCATTGGTTAAGTCACGTCCATCTTTGAAAACTGCATCAACTCTCAAAGAGCTGAGACAGTCACACTTCTGAAACTTTAACGGTCATGTCCAAACTCTGGTCCATACAAACTTCACCCAGGAAATAGATGTAACTTTTTGGGAGACAGTCAATTGCTCTTTGATTTCACTGTCTTAACCAATCATGTTCTTTAAATTTCCACAAATAGTTCTTTTAAAATCTATGCTTTATTCATATTCTCTGTACATATGTATGTACATATATATACACACACACACGTGTGTGTGTGTGTGTATCCTATCATGGCTTTAGGAGAAACATTAATATGTTAGTAATTTTATTTTATTTTTTTGCCATTCTTTTTTTTAATTGTGATAAAATATACATCACAAAGTTTACCATTTTAACTATTTTTAAGTGTACAATTCAGTACAATTAAGTTCACACTGTTGTGCAATCATCACCACTATCCATCTCCAGAACGTTTTCATCATCCCAGACTGAAACTCTGTACTTATTAAACAATAACTCCCCAGTTTTCACTCCCCCAACCTCTGATAACCACAATTTAGTTTCTGTCTCTATGAAGTGGCCTACTCTAGGTACCTGATTTAAGAGGAATCATATAGTATTTGTCTTTTTGGAACTGACTTATTTCACTTAGCACAGTGTCTTGAAGATTCGTCCATGTTGTAGCATGTGAAAGAATTTCCTTCCTTTTTAAGTCTGAATAACACTGCACTGTGTAGATAGACCACATTTGTTTATCCCTTCATCCAGTGATCAATACTCAGGTTAAGTCTGTCTTCTGCCTATTGTGAAAAATACTGCTGGGCTTCCCTGGTGGCGCAGTGGTTGAGAGTCCGCCTGCCGATGCAGGGGACACGGGTTCGTGCCCCGGTCCGGGAAGATCCCACATGCCGCAGAGTGGCTGGTCCCATCAGCCATGGTCGCTGGGCCTGCGCGTCTGGAGCCTGTGCTCCGCAAAAGGAGAGGCCACAGCAGTGAGAGGCCCGCGTACCGAAAAAAAAAAAAAAAAAAAAAAAACTGCTATGAGCATGGATGTACAAATGTCTATTAGAGTCCCTGCTTTCAGGTTTTTTTTTTTTGCATAAACCCAGAAGTGGAATTGCTGTACCATATGGTAACTGTATTTTTAATTCTTTGAGAAACCACCATACTGTTTTCCACAGGGGCTGCACCATTTGACATTCCCACCAGGAGTTGCACAAGGGTTCCACTTTCTCCACATCCTCACCATCACTTGTTATTTTCTATTATCTCAATAATAGCTAACCGAATGGGTATGAAATGGTATCTCACTATGGTTTTGATTTGTATTTCCCTAATACTAGTAACAATAAGCATCTATTATATGTTTGTTGCGCATATTTATATCAAATGCAAAGATATTAATGTGCACAGATTTTCTTTCCTGGATTTTTCTCTGCTTATAAAAGGCATATAAGATCCCTTGACATTGAGTTATTAAATTTCTCAGAGGCATTTCTGTCAAAGCTGGTAATAATTTCACAGGTACATAATTATATTAAGCTCCCTCTCAATCTAGTGTCTACCAGGGACTTGTTCTATTTAGGAAAATAAAAATAAAAAGGTGATGACTCACGTTAGTTCTATTTCCTGTTATTGAACAATTGCTCCTTAATCTTATCCTCAGCTAGTGGAAAAATCTATCTACTTAATTTTATTAGTAAATGATTTTGTGGTATCTGACTACATCTAATAAGAAGAAAACATTTAAATTTCCAGGAAATGTCACGTGTGGATACCAAGCATTAATTCAAGCTAATGAGAGAAGGAATTTATAATAATGCTCTGGAAGCAGCTAGACCAACAAGCACTGTTTTTACCTATTGTGTCTCCACTGTGAAAATCAATATTGTTACATATGCAGTAGGTAACAAGTGATTTCCCTAGCACTCATTTCCAAAACAAAATCCAAAGCTGTTAAAAGCTGAACCAACCATAAAGCAGCAACGGTTTCCCTTACGGCATTTAGATGAATGGTGGAAATACACCTATAAAAGTCATGTTAAGTGTTTGAAGGCCAAGCCTTTCTCAATTATTCTCACAAATTTAAACTGTGTGAGATCTCTACTGTATAAAGTTATATTTTAAAGAGCAAACTGTAACATGGTCATTTATTTCTGTGGTTTCCAACATCAGCTGGACAAAGAAAACAGAAAAGTATCTATATATAGCAACTTCTTGTGGATTAGATCCTAGAGATTCAAACAAAGGGAGTGAGCAGAGTACAACAGCGGGAATCCACTGTAAGCCCTATGCTTAATTCCAGGCAAGGAAGTACATCCTGGGTACCTGCTTTAGCCCAACTAGTAGACATAGGTCAGAGCAAGAAGGAACTTCTGCAGCAAAACTGAGGCAGCAGCTTCCTCCCTACACCTTGGAACAGCAGACTTGGGAAGCAGCCCCTCGCATCTTAATCACACCATCTGGGGAAGTTGGAAGAAACTCTTATTATGCTGAAATATCATAAAACCTCAACAAGCCAATCATCTTTTTCCTGACTCCCAGTTATTCTTTCAGTGTTGCTTGCTCTTAAGACTCAAGAACATTAGATTCCCATGACCTGTAGAACATCTTAAACTTGTTGTATATGACTACTGCATTTTTCAAAAGCTTGTTTACCACTGTCAGTTACCTTCTCCCATGGCCGAACCCTGAAAAATACTGCTACTAGAACTTGCTGTACCACTTCTGAAGTCCCAATTTTCCAACTTCATTTTCCAGTCTCTTTCCCTGTAACTTACTCTCTTTAATATCCTTACTTTAACAATATGTAGACCTTTTGGAAACAGCCAATATCGACTCCACTGATTTATATTTTTTACTCTGCCCATTCTAGCTTATGTCCTTCTCTGTCCAGCTAGAGTTCCATGATCCATCTTTTGCTATTATTTACAGAGCAGTTCTATCAGTAAGCCCTAATCTAACTGAGGAGGCAAGAGTATGTTCTGTGTCATAAGCTAACATTGGCTTGATTGACACTATAAAACAATTCTTATAGGTTGGCTGGATAACTATAGGATCCCCAGACAACTAAAACCTAAAAAAAAAAAAAGTGTGATTATGAAGACGGAAGGGAGATGAAATTGTGCCAAACAGTATGGTGAAGACAAAGAATACTGGGAAAAACAGAGCATTTCCTCATGGGGTGTACTATGAAACAGTTTGGCCCAACTTGGCCAAATTAGAAGGGAACTAGGAAATAACTTAAAAGCACCTGACCAAAATTTCATTCCATTGAATTTGTAGGGTAGAATACAAAATGCATAGGAACATATTTGAATTTGAACACTAAATTCCATAAGGATGTAGTGTGTTTTTAATTATATCCCAAACTGACATCTGTTTAAAAATTAAAACAAAATTTTAAAAAAATGTATAAAGCTAGGGCTTCCCTGGTGGTGCAGTGGTTGAGAGTCTGCCTGCCGATGCAGGGGACACGGGTTCGTGCCCCAGTCCGGGAGGATCCCACATGCCGCGGAGCGGCTGGGCCCGTGAGCCATGGCTGCTGAGCCTGCGCGTCCGGAGCCTGTGCTCCGCAACGGGAGAGGCCACAGCAGCGAGAGGCCCGCGTACCGCAAAAATAAATGGAGCCAAGGTGCTGGAAAGTGGTTTCAATTTACATAAATCTTAGGAAAAGTCATGGTAGTATAACTTCAGAACATACTTATCAGTTGTATTCTAAAGAGATTAGAATTAGTTAATATTTAAATTTGTACAGGAGAAAAATAGCCAAGGAACAGTAACTAGTTAAATAAACAGAGAATATATTAATATTTATCGCTCACATAGCCACCAGAGGAAATAAGCCTATTTTGGGCCATTATAGGTAGTATATAATATTTTCAAATTTAATTTTAGTAATAGATGTGCTATTATATAATTACTTTGGAACCATATTGGCTGATTTTTTTTTAATTCCATAAATTTTCTAAGAATTAAAAAAAACCTCTCATATTTTGCTATACCAAATGGTATGTGGAAAAATCCTCTAATTATATATCAAAGTACAAAATACTAGGGTGTGTTTATTTCATGACTGGCAATGCTTATAGAAATATTCAAAAACAAAGGAAAATACATAAATGAGTTAGATATTTTTCTATGTTAAAAAAATGTAGTAAATCATTTGTTAAAGTTCAGCAATTTTTTTTTTTTTTTTTTTTTTTTTTGCCAGATTACTCTGGAGAAAATCATCAGGGACCCTTAGGTCCCAACAAATGTAGAGATAGAAGGTAAGTAGAAAAACAAATACACCCCAGCATTAGTGGAGGAAGAAAGCCTAATGAGAAATATGACCTGATTTAAGTTGATCTTAAGTTCCTTTTTTAAAGCTTTGCAGTCTTGGGCTGTGAATAATTAATAGAAAAAGTCCTTCTGAGTTCTTCTTTCTGCTAATGTCAGTAAGATGCTAGAATCAGTTAGGAGGCAGTGATTTCCTGTTTTCTTCATTTTTAATTCGTCACCTAGTCCAATTATTTTTTCTGAGTTCGTGAAACTTCTCTTTTTTAAAATCTCTCTGATATTTCAATATTGTTCCAATTAAAACATAAAATTTAAATGAGTTACTATGATCAATAGAATTTTTTAATATTAAATAAATTAATGATTAGCTACCTTTGGGGATTTTTACTTATTTAAAGGAAGGGAAAAACAAAGATCACTTCTGGGATGCCCGGCACCACAGTACATGTCATTCCAAGTAGCAATCACACTCTTTCAAGATGGTAGTATGCTGTGGGAGGAATTTTGAGACTTTGTAAATTTCAAGATGTTGACATTAGTTTCCTTTGTATTTTTCTTTGATTATAGTAGCACAATATTCAACTTCAGACTTACAAAAAGTTACAAGAGTAGTACAAAGAATTTCTGTATCTCTTTACCCAGATTTCTCAAATGTTCATAGTTTTATATTTACTCTTAAGATAGTTTTTTTTTCTGAATCATTTGAAAGGAAGTTGCAGGCAAAGTGCCTATTTATTCCTAAATGCTTTGTTGTATATTTTCTAAAACCAAGACACACTTTAAGATAAATTCAGACCAGTTATCATAATCAAAATTAACATTGAAGATAATATATCATCTTCAGTATTTAATGAGATTTGACAGTTTGATAAATGTCTCAATAATATTTTTATAGAAAAGAAAATCCCAGACTATGAATTAAATTCAGTTGTCATGTCTTTTTAGCCTCTTTAATCTACAACAGTTTCTCTTTTTTTGTGTGTCATGAGACTGACTTCTCAAAGAGTAGGGATACTTCTGCAGAGTATCCCTTAGGCAGGGTTTGATGTTTAGATTATGCTTACATATATTTTTGAAAAGTACCACATCCCCAGTGCTGTTTCCTTTTATGTGCATCATATCAGGAGGAATATGATTTTGTTTTATCACTTACTGGTGATGGTCCACCTTTGATCACTTGATCAAGGTGGTGTTTGCTAGTTTTCTTCATTGTAAAATGATTATTTTTCTCATTGTAATTAAAAGCATCTTGTGGTAGGATGCTGTGGGAGGAACTTTGAGACTACGTAAATATTTGATTACTCTTCAAACATTCAGCACTAGGTTTAACATTCATTAGTGACTATTGCCTAAATCAATTATTATGAGAACCAAATGATTTTAGACCAAGGGCAGGAAAAGTAAAAGATATGCCTGGAATATCTTTGTAGTGACAGAAAGCAAGGTAGCACTTAGAGATTAATGAAGGCATGTCAACGAACACAGAAGCAATTTAAAGGGACTCCCCTGGCCAAATTTGGTGCAATCTGAGCATCGAAATAATACTAGTGAAAAATTATAACTCATTGACTAAAATAAGAATCAGTAAGACCATTCTGAAACAAATTAATCAAGAGAAAGCTTTTCCTTACAGAAGATACTCAACCAATAAATCTAGAAAAAATGATGGAATTCAAAAGTCACCTCATGAGAAGAGTTTTAATAAGGAACAGAATCCATGCTAGGGCTTCTGAGAAAGAAAGAGATTACCATCAAAAATCTAAATTCTGCAGATGTTGGATTATAGGGTCACCGAAGAAGAACTTTTTGTACTTTACCATTTTGTCTAAAATAAATTCTGTTCCAGGTACAGATCTAATTTGGAATGCCATTCCTGTCCGGGTTTGAAGTTAAATAAAGTGTAACTTAAAAGTATGCCGAGTCATAACCAGGAAAACAGAGAATGGACTTCAATGGAAAATCGTCAAGGATGACACAGTTGGCTGTTTTCCAATTAGCAAGACCTCACAAACCTACTAGAACTCTTAGAATCATTGTCATACTCTTCCAGCAGATGAAGTTAATATGCAAGTATACAAGTGTAAAACTATCCTCTCTTAGTCTATTCCTATAGTGAGAAAGAGAACATTACTTCCATGGATAACGGATACCTACTGGCCTTCACTGAGAACTAGTGGGTTCCTAGGATCTAATCAAATTTACTAAAAATAGAAGTCTGTAGGACATAAGACCTTTTCAGATAGGTGTGTAGACCATGTCTATATAGAGACAAAGGGTGCTCTTTGATCACCTGATGTGAGTGTAAGAAAAAGTGTGCATTCTTTTCTTGGAGAGACAAGTTTGCCATCTTTGTCATCTGTTCCTTTAAGAGACAGGCAGATAAACGTTACTGCATTTTAAGAAATGAGTTTGTCTGGTAAAAACGTACTGGTACTATCATGATGTAAGGCTAAGGAAATCCTACAGGGAGTATGTGCACTGGCATGTGTTGGGATAGTGGATGGGAGAAGAAACTTTTTTCCCTTCTTGATCCAAAATTTAGAGAAGGCACCCAATATAGAAGGTCTAATATTGGGCTGTGACTGGAATATGGCATAAATCAAACATGATTGAACCACTGTGCCAGGAAACGAAGCCAAGCAAGGAT
This sequence comes from Orcinus orca, assembly GCF_937001465.1. Lineage (NCBI taxonomy): Eukaryota > Metazoa > Chordata > Mammalia > Artiodactyla > Delphinidae > Orcinus > Orcinus orca. Next base: position 71,637,337 of record NC_064565.1, read on the forward strand.
GAAAAGTGAATGACAGGCAGAACTTAGTGGCCTAGAAATTAGAGGTATTGAGTTGGAATAGTATAAAGGACTGTAATAGAATAAAACATTCTCCCTTTGTAGTATTCTTCCCTTTGCTTGTCACACCCCTGCCACAGTGATCTTTCAGTTCATCAAACACACAGCTTTCCCAGGCTGAGGAAGCCTGCATGTGCTGTTCTTTCTATTTGGAATACTCTTTACCATCCATTCCTTTTCACCTATGTGATTGCTGTACATCATTTAAATCTCAGCTCTAATAGTCTATCCTCTGGAATTCTCTAATCTTTCTAACCAGGTAAGAGTCATTAGAAATAAGATTTTATTTAATAGTTATAGCCATATAGTGATTATAGTTGCAATTCAACATTTGTTTGTTTCCGTAATTAATGGTTGTCTCCCTCACGGTTCACGGTTCTATAATTTTTAGGAGGTTAGGCATTATGTTTTCTTTTTTTTTTTTTTTTTTTGCGGTACGCGGGCCTCTCACTCTTGTGGCATTTCCCGTTGCGGAGCACAGGCTCCGGACGCGCAGGCTCAGCGGCCATGGCTCACGGGCCCAGCCGCTCCGTGGCATGTGGGATCTTCCCGGACCAGGGCACGCAGCCGTGTCCCCTGCATCGGCAGGCGGACTCTCAACCACTGCGCCACCAGGGAAGCCCTGTTTTCTTTGTCTTTCACTTTCTCAATATTCTCCAGGACCTAGAATATTTCCTGGCACACAGTAAATCCTAATTAATGATTAATTGAACAAAACACAGTGGGGAGATGCTGAATGTGAATATAGAAATAAAAGCTGATAATGCATAACCAGGAAAAGCAGTCAAGAAAATAACTTCTAAAGCAATTCTATTCATTTTTCCAGATGATGCCTGGAAAAGTTCGGGATAACTTTAAGGCATCAAATATGGCATCACTGTCTTAAAAAGCATCAACCAGAAATAGTTTTAAAAATTCTTAATAACAAAAGCATTTTTCTAAGTTACTAAAACACGCTCTAAGTTAATTTCGTCTTGGGGGTTGTGTGTGTGTATGTGTGCATGTGTGCACGCACGCATGCATTACCTGTTTTAATATAACTCTTTAAGGTGTGTATTTTACCTCCCTTTTAGGTGAGAAATTTCTGGTCTAGAAACATCAAAGCTTTTACCCCAAATCACAATATTGGTTCAGCAGAAACTCAAGCCCAGGTCTTCTGAATATGTGTATTAGGTGCCAGGTAGATATCATAGTGCATCATCAATTTAGTTGGTATAATTTGTTAATGGTACATAGGTACATGGAATTTTTAATGATAATTTGATGCTTAAATCGTACTTATTTCATCTCCCTAACCCTGCCAAAAGTAAGCATAACTAATCTTTTCACTTTGGTTGCAAAAGGGAAAGGCAAAATTACTAAAATAATTTGTAGATAACAAGTTATACTTATTGTTGTCAGCTAGACAGCATGTTAAAATGTGTTCCTATGACAAATATTACCATTGGTATTTGATTCATTTATCATTAAAATCAAATTTTATTTTTAAATAATCAATTTATGTTTTCTGACTTCAAAATAAAAACATTTGTAAAATATCAGATTCTAGAGACTAAACAGTAAATAAAAGATTTTGATGACTGCTAGCTAAATTTTAGTGTCATACTTACTTACAATATGTGGATATTCCATTATGTTCCTGATTCTTTTATATCTTTATTCACTTATATGTGGTCCTAAATTATTTCAAATTGGTTGCAGTGAAGGTGTTTATTAAAAGTTTGTGTACATGGGCTTCCCTGGTGGCGCAGTGGTTGAGAGTCCACCTGCCGATGCAGGGGACACGGGTTCGTGCCCCGGTCTGGGAGGATCCCACATGCCGCGGAGCGGCTGGGCCCGTGAGCCATGGCCGCTGAGCCTGCGCGTCTGGAGCCTGTGCTCCGCAACGGGAGAGGCCACGGCAGTGTTGTGTACAACGTATAATAACTAAGTTTTAAAAAATAAATATTTATGGAGGCCTGGTTGTTCCTTGGTAAGACTATTATCTATTGAGGCAACTTGCTATTCTGAAGAACCCAAGTGACTTTTAACAAATAAGAATTATAGTTATGTAAGAGATCTATGTTTTCCACTAGGTGCTGGGTGCTAGCTACTGGGAGAGGATTTTCTGGTTTTAAAAATAGTTGATACACCTAGAAATGTTTTTCTAATATTTATGCAAAGCAAAAATTTCACAAAATGACTTATAAAACATTCATTGTAACTCCAAATTTAATGCTTAGGAAAATTCCATTTTACTGCTATGTAGTTAAAAATGCATCCATTCTTCCCTATCTTCATGCATTCCATTTATATTTTCCAAATTTTTTCTTAAGAAATCTGAGACACCAGGCCATTTCTTTGTTTGATATATCCATACTATATTAAATTCCCATTTTCATAATTTATTAATACTCTGCATTTGTATAATTCTCTTTATTTGCCCAGTGACTGCACTATATTTCTCTTTTATCACAATAAGCCTATCATAAGTAGGTCAGAAATCTATTCCTTTTTACCGTTTAGGAAATGAACACTTAGATTAAAACATTGTCCAGGATCAGACAGGGAGTAATGTGTGAATTTTAACCTTGAATCCAGTTTTTCTTTTGAATCCAAGGATTTTGTCTGTTATTATAGGCTGCTTTTTATTAAATTCTGTAAGGTCAAATCTGCCTCAACTCTTAAACTTGCAGAAATCCCCTTTATCCAAACAGGTATTTAATTTTATTTCTGTGACTTAATTTTATTTCTTAATTTAAAATCCAGCAGAGGTTATTTTATTAGAAATTTAGGTCTTTATACAATTGACTAAGTTATTCACATTGTTTTTAAATGCCCATTAATTGTTGGATGATATAAAAAGTATACACACTCAATCCATGTTTGCAATCATCATACAGGAATAGAAACAACTGCAATAAGGGAAGGATATGCAAAGTGCAGTGGGAACATGCAGAGCATATAAGACTATCTAGGAAGTAAATGGAGTCTTCTCCAGAGGACTTTGATTGGATGGGGAGCTGTTTACCAGGTGATTGTGTAAGAGGATGAGGCCCTCATAAACAGATGGAACCACCTCTGCAAAAGCCTCAGTGAATGGAAGCCCAAGAAAAAGAATTTAGCTTAGTTTCACCATGATTTAAAGTGTGGAGATGTTGATACAGTTCATTGTACGTATTTTATATATATTTACATGTATTTACTTATTCTCATTTTATCTCTCTCTCTAAATAGTAAACGCATTAAGGCCAAGGACTTTATATTATCTATCTCTGTAATTTTCTTGACACCTAATGCAGTAAGTTCTTAACAAGTAAATGTTAAAGGAAACAGGTATTTTGGTTCATGCCAAAACAGTAATGGGTTTCCGTTCTCTGAACCCCTCTCCTCCAACTCTTCACTTATTTGAATTAAGTAAATTATGATTTTAATTTTATGTTTGTATTGATGTTCTAGTCAGAGTAAAGTGAATTTATGTAAAATAACCGTATCATGGGAAAGCGTGTAAATGATTTAATTTTTCAATTTAAAGTAATCTAATAAATCTTTATTAAGTACTTACCAGAAGGAAGGGAACAATGTTAGTTCCCAGAGTTATATGGAGATGAATGAATATATGATAGCATTCTTAAGGAACTATTCCATCTAAAAATCCTCAAAATTGTCCATTTTCTTCAATTTAAGTATTGAAGTTTGGCTACCAGGTCAATAAAAAGTTACATCTAGTTTCTCAACATAGTAACTTATTTTGTATCAATATAGTTAAATTTGAAAATTGCGGTAGAGATTAAGAAATCACTGTATATTTAAGTATAACATCAAAGTGGAAAAAAGAGAAAAACATCTCACTGTGTCCTTGCATTTTTTTAGCAGTAGCTATGTATGACAGACATGGGAGGCCCACAATACTCTTGCGCCCACAGGAATCTTGCTTTATTAGAATTTTTATATATATTTGTTGTTTATAAGCTCTTTATATCCTCTAAATCACTTACTAGAGTAAAACTGTACATTAAAAAAAATTGTGGGTGTAATTGTTTTCATGAACTATTTTACCTTCAATTTTAAATGCCAAACTGTCCATCCAAAACTACAATTAGCCACTTGTAAAAGAGAAGTTCTATGTGGAGAACCCCTTTCAAATGTCACTATAAAATTTTATTTTGCAAGATCATTGCTTGTTTGAATTGCCAAAAGCAATTTATTTTTCTAAGGAGATTTTATAAAACTACATATTTTTAACATGTTTATTTCTGTCACAGATATTGAAAAGTTATAACTATTTTCAACTTTGCTATTACTTTGCTTTTGTTAATGTTGGTTTTAATCTGTCAGATTTCACTGGGACTTTTCAAGACTGGATACATGATAGTCAGCATGGAGACAGTGGTCTGGCGGTAGGAAAAAGAGGCATCACCACCAACATTCTACAAGAGTAAAATTGATTTCAATACTGTATTAAGAATAGACATTTGTATGCGAGAGACATACTATCAAAGCCAGGATATACAAATTAGGAAAGGATTTTAAGTCATAATTTTCTTCCCAGAGCCTAGTCTGGAGAAATAGTGTTAACTTTCTTGAGGACAGAGTTTGAAACACATCCTTCCAACAACACTCTAACTGGTCAGACTCTCTTTTAGTTATTCAGCATCTATATATTTATTAACTCTTTGTAGAATATTTATTATGGAATATATTGAACATATAAAGGAGCCTATACATATATGAATGATTTAAGAATAAGAAAACTAATGTATTTCTATTCAACATTTCACATGGGAAAGTGAACATTGTAAATATTATTATATCAATTTACCATAGTTACCGTGTGTTAGTTTCCATTTTCACCCCCATCCTCCCTCCTCTCCAAAAGTAACCAATATAAACTTTTTGTTTATTATTCCTTTCCTTTACTCAAAATTTTATTATACTTTCACATATACAGTATTTAATTTTTTTAACATACCTGTAGGGAGTAACTTTGTATTTTTGACAGTTTGCTTTTATATTAATAATTAAATTCCTGCTCCTCCAGAGGGATACCTGTACCTCACCTTTATTTTCACTGCTGCAGGATATCCCGTATAGTACAAGCAAAAAAAAGTTACAGTGTATTTATCTACTCTGTCAAATGGACATTTGGGTATTTGGGGGTTTAAGAGCTGGTGCTATTATGAACAACACAGGATATGGTATTTACATGTCTAGTATTGCACAAGTACAAGGAGTTCTCTAGAATAAATAGAATTGATGAGACATGGGTATGTTCATTTTCTACTTTACTTAAGAATTCCCAGTTATTTTCTGAAGTGGTATGGTATCAATTTCTTTTCCTGCTACAACTCGGCTGCTCTGCATCTTCACAAATATGTGGTGTTATCAGACTTTATTACTTTGCTACCTTAATGTTGGGTGATGTGTGTGTGCGAGGGGTGATGTTGAGTACAAATTTCACTGTGGTTTTAGTTTGCATTTCTCTAATTACTAAGATCTTGTTATATGTTGATTGATTTTTCACATTTAGTTTTTCCTAAAGTCTATTTCTTCTGATACTGATGTAGCCACTAGGTTTTATTGATTAATATTTGCTTTGTATAAACTTTTCCATAATTTTATACTCAATATTTTCTGTTTTTAATGTTTTAAATGTGTCTCTTATAAGCAATAGGTAGGTGAAAAAATTTCCCACACATAAGATTTGTGTCTATTATGTATCTAACATCTATCATCTATCTATCTAAAGAGATTCCTAAGAATCCTAGTCACAGCCTACATACTGCTCTTAGAATCAGTTATCAGCAGTCTCAGCACAGCTTCACAGCTTTTCTACAAGGGTACTGAAAAACCCATAGACCATATTGTTATATATTTGATTTTTAGTACATTACCCAATTAAAATTTGATCCCTTAAAAGAATGGAGAGTTGAATTTGAAACAATAATACTCATAACCATTTTCCAGAGGAAGGTAAATCAGAGGTCCATACTGACGCTACGATTATATCGGTTTACAACCACTTTATTGCAATTCATATAGTCACAGTCTCATATGCCTTTAGATCTTGCTCTTTCATCTCTGCATTCTTAGTATCCGGCACATGGTGAGCACCTGTCAGTGCTTTCTGAGTGAAAGAGAAAAACTACCCCAAGTGAGTCTTATTTTATGAAATACATTGTAATAGTAGTTGATGTGAGTTGCTGCCTTGGGAAAATGCACCTACGTGAGGAGGGGAATGAAGAGAGTACAATCCCCAACTGTTCACATTTCTTAATGGGGTATGCATTTTAGAAGGTATTTGTAAAAACAGACATGAAACTTTTAAAAAATTAAAATTTATCCTCAATTTTGTAAAAAGTATGTCCAAAATTGTGTCCAACAAGAGTAGCTCAAGTTAAGGAACTGGAATTATTCACACATAGCACTATTTTACAAATAGTGATCTCAGAAGTGCAGCTCTATAGATTAATATGAATATAGCTTGAACATTTCTGCAACTATTGATCCTTCTTCTTCTCCCTCTGCCCTTTCAACAATCCTCATGCTCTCATCTCACAGTCATTTTTACTTAATTTTCTTGTTTTGACTATTAATTGTTTTCAATTAAGCTAGATTTAAGCAAGGGAGTTCATATACCCCTTCTCTTCATTAGCTCTTATATTCATCACAGACATCACTATGAGTCAAATTACTTTATAAAATATTTTTAAAAAAAAGTACAAAAGGGTTGTTATCACCTGAAGAAGGAAGATGGGAAGTCAGTTATTTATCAATATGCTAGCACATTATGTAAACCTGTTAGAGTTTTATAGGTTTATTTCTAATTTTATTTTAATGTTTATTTTTAATTGGTTTTCTTCAAAGAATCACCACTTTGTATTAGTTCCTGTTTTCCTTCCTGAGTTTTAAATAAAATTAAGACTCAGCTAGAGGAAGTATTCTTAAAATGGCATTCAGTGTTTTAGCTTACCTCAGATTCGCTCACCCTTTCAATAATTAACCATGACCTTGGATTTTTATAACCACATTTCAAATGCCTTTTTAAAAAAATCACTTTTGTCTTACAGAATATTTAATTCCAGTGAATTCATACACCATTCTCTTGTAATATTGAGATCGAATCTCAATCTAGAGATAGAATAATAGAAACACGTACTATCTTCATTTCTTCCAGGGTTTCTGTTTTTCCAACCGTCTTTTAAAACTTGAGTCCCTAGTATTTCATTCTCAATTCCCTAACCACTAGAGTGGTTTCCTTTATCCTTTCAACAAAATGAGATTTCTTGAATTGGTGTAGATCTCTTTGTATCTCACTAAGATGGCAGTTCTTTCTTTTAGGTATTTTTTATATTTACGCCAAACAAGCTGTTTGTAGTGTTCCCAGGACTGGGAAAAACAAGTAATTGAACAGGAAGAGCATGAACATTGGAATGAGCACTCCAGAAAGGGGAGTCAAGTGGGAATGAGTGCAGTTTAAGTCAAAGGACTCAGGGAACAAAAACCAATAGAGCAGAAGAGAGGTGTCTTTGCATCAGAGACTAAGTCCAAATGTCTCCAGGCATGGTCTAAGTCCAGAGCCTACCTATTATTGCCCCTGTTCCTGCTGCTGCTACTCCTGACCTTGGGACTAGTGGCTTCTGGTCAAACCCAGACTTCCCTGAAGTAGGTCCCTGCAAGAATGAATAAGCTCAAAGCCGCACACTGGAGACTAAGTCTCTTTCTCACATTTAAAAAAGTACCTGACAAAGTTTTTGCAATAAATAAAGAGAAGCAAACTGAATCACTTCACATGATGTTGAAAAAAGAGTAATCATTGTTACCCATTTCAATAAGACATAGGTACAGAAATTTCGAACACATGTTGTCTTTCCCAAAAGTCTAAGCTTTCTGTTTCTTTGGTTTTTAAATAATTTTGTTATTTTTCAGATGACTTCAATGAATTTTTAATCAAATCATCACAGAACCTGTTGATTTAGAGATCATGCTTTATGAGTGATTATATTATGCTCTTTTGAACTTACTACTTTCCTAAATATTTTTTTAACATGTTCACTTCTTTGGAATAATCTGTGAAATATTTTTATCCTGCTTCTCAGGGATAGCAATGAGAATAATTATGCCTATGTATATTTATAAATTTTGTATATTCTATAGTGGAAGCTTAAATTTGCTTTGACAAGAGAGGCCACATCTATACACCTATGAACCATTTTAGTCTTGTAAATATAAGGCTAGGATCTACTCATTAACCTTTGTCAAATCCTGAACTTGGGGAATAATCCTACCATACATACTTAAATGTTTGTTAATTAATATGTTTAATCATGTAATAAGCTCTGTCACCACTGAGGGCAGCATGCAATTCTAAAATGATTATTATATTTTGAAAATACATTTTTTTTTCACTAGTAGTGGAATAAAGACCATGGTTGAGACCCTGAACTTGATGAAAGAAGGAAACGAAAAGCAGACTCGCAACTGTAAAGAAAAAAAATGTTTTCCCAAACCATAAAGGAAGACTGATTTCCTTGGGGAGAGACATACAGTTGGGAAATACCTGTGAATGGTACCTGTGATTATCACTGAGAGCCATAAAAACCATATTTTTATATTAAGTTAAGCTTGAGAGGTAAGCTTTAGAGAATAATTAAAGCTAATGCCCTTGTTCTGAGGAACAAAGAAGTTAACATATATAGATTCTGAGATAATTTTTGTTTGGACATTGAAAAAAATGGTGACAAGAATTTGGAGACACTCATTGAAAAATTATACAATTTCATTATTTTGTGATCATTTTTTCTCCTCTCCCTGCTCTAGCACTTATTTTTATCTCAGGTCACCCTCTACTAACCCAACCTTTCCACTGCCTGCTTGGACCTATGAAAAAAGATGTTAACTTTTGTGGAATTTCCCCATTAAAGTACAAATCAGGTTTCTAATTAAATGTTCAAAGCCAACACCATAACTCTATAGGTATTTTTTCATAAAATTGCAGCTAAATTTCAATTACATTTGATTATAAAATTTCAACTGTTTCCTAACAGGGCCATGCTGCTTTAATAAGTACTAACTTGTTAATGACCATATTTAATACTAATAAAGCTTCCTACTCCCTTTGGTTCCCTAAGAGTAGTCCAAATTCAAAGGCCTTGTCTCCATCTAAGTCTGGCATTAATTCTATCTGTATGGATCTTCAGTGATATGTACAACTTTCTCAGGAACAAAAGCATCTATTTCTACACTGTCTTTTCATATTCTGTTAATGAGAAAAGGAATGAAGAAGGCAGGAAGAGAAAATTCTTGTTGAGGGAAAATAGCTTAATCATATATAACATTCTATTGAGAAATGTAATTTAAAAGGTCTTTGAAATTTAAGGCAAGAAGAAAAGGAAGTACCATCTTCTACAGATATCCATTCACTTATCCAAACATTCCTACTTCCTGGAGTCTACAGTGCTTCCCATTTATGACTTGACAAACTAATTGAGGAGAAGAGGATATCAAGTGAGTAGTCTAAAAGAGAGATTGCACGATATGAATAATACTTGTTCGTAATCTTAAAATTAAATCTACGTATCTAAAAAATCTTAGAAATAAATCATAAAATCCTAGGGGTTTATATTACTTAATCTCCCATTTAGCCTTGGGTCAAGGACTTGTTATTGTTAACTACAGCAGCTGTTGTAAATCCAAACCAAATCAAGTTCTATAGGCCTCTTGCTTTTGTAATTTGTAGTGATACCTTCTTTCATAAGAGGGAGATTTTTTCCTCTATCTTTTCCGTGCAGTACAAATTTCAAACTCCTGGTGCTGAATTATCTCTGCTGCAGTTAGGGAAGAGTGAGGGAAATGAGCTTCACTAGGTAAACACCTGACATGATGAAGCTCGTTTTCTTATGAGTTATGCTAAAGGGGTAGAAATAATTAACTAAGAACAAACTTATGTCTAAAAAGGCAATGAATTCTTCTGCAAAATTGCTTTGGCAAAAATAACCGCTCTTCACATTACACAGAAAGGGTAGAAAAATAAGTAGAGATATTTTACAAATATTTTTACTTCAGAAGCAAAGAATTAAATAAAATATATTTAATATGTTAGGAAAAAAAAACTATTTAAAATAGAAAGTTACGTACTGCTTATTTAGTGTAAATATAAAAATTACCTAAAAGAAGGAACTGCCATTTTAGTGAGATACAAAGAGCTTTATACCAACTCAAGAAATCTCATTTTGGTATCTAATTTTTTCACTAATATAGTAAAAAGTACATAATGTAAAATTTACATTCTTAAACATTTTTAAGCATGCAGTTCAGTAATAAGTATATTCACACTGCTGTGTAACAGATCTCCAGACACATCTTGCAAAACTGAACTCTATACCGATTAAACAACATCTCCCCATTTCCTCCTTCCCTTAAGTCTCTGGGTATCAACATTCTGCTTGCCATTTCTACGAATTTGACTACTATAGATATGTCATATAAGTGGAATCATACAGCATTTGTCTTTTTGTGGTTGGTTTATTTAACTTAGCATAATGTCCTCAGTGTTCATCCATGTTGCAGAATGTGATAGGATTACCTTCCTTTTTAAAGCTGAATAATATTCCATTATATGTGTATACCACATTCTTTTATCTGTTTACCTGATGATGGACATTGGTTTGCTTCTACCTTCTGGCTATTGTAAATAAAGCTACTATGAATATGGATGTACAAATATCTCTTCTAGACCCTGCTTTCAATTCTTTTGAATGTATACCCAGAAGTGAGATTGCTAGGTATATGGCAATTCTAATTTTTGAACTACTAAAATTTTTCCATAGTGGTTGCAACATTATGTATACATTATACATTTAAAAATTGTATTTAATTTATTGCATTTGTATATATTTGTGGTTTTATTTCTTAACTCTTAAAAATCTTAGGAGAAATTCCATAAGCATTCTGAGTGATCATACCCAGAAATGGCTAGTTTCTGGTAATATACCAAACCCTACTATGAGACATCTGTCTAAGAAAGTTAACTGGGAAAGTTATAAGAACTAATACAGTTGCTTATCTTAGGTCTGCAGCTACTGATATAATCAGTGGAAATTACCTAAATCTTTTATTTTTCTATAATTTATTTATGTCTGGCTAAATAACTATTGATGTAACATAGTAAATAGAATTAATTTGTCTTTATTTGAATGGGAAAGAGGGAAGCAGATGGGGCTGAGTGTGATCTTTTGCCTTCCAAACTATCTGCTTAGAAATCTTAAAGAACACTGTGACTTTAGAGGATGAAGAGAAAGCAGTGCATGTACATTCTAGGATAAACAGTTCAGAGTTGCCCTGTTCCTTAATTATTTGGAAGTTGTGGCACTGTGGATATAAAGATCTGAGAAAGTACCTTCTTTTTACTTAGAGTTGCTATTGTGGTTCCAAAATTCTCTCCAGGGACAGAGTTGCACACCAGAGTCCTCTGGGAGGCTTCAGCTAAATTAATCCGCTGACTAAAATCTGGATAAGAATGTGTGTCTCTAAAGCCCATGTTCCAGGAGGAATATGATTTAAAAGGGATACTGCCTTCCATTTATTTTTCTGCTGTAAGTATTAAGTAAAAAATAAGTAATGTGTATACTTATCATTCAAAATTTTGTGGAGGGATATAGGCTATGAAAAATGATGTACAATGGAAATTTTATAAAGCATTTAACTTTTTCAGTGTTTGCTCAATAAATTTTATAATTTTATTTAAATAGTGTATGGACAGGTAGACAAAAGTAACATTCCTACTAGTTTTTATGTACCTATATATTCAATCCATCAAAAACTATTAAGATGTACAAACTTCCAGTTACAAAATAAACGAGCTATAGGGATGAAATATACAGTTTGGGGAATTTTTTAAATGCATGGTTATATATGCCAGGCACTGTTTTAAACCCAAAGGAGCTAGAACAGAACAACATCTAACTATCTAACTAAAGTAGATAGAAAAGTCAGAAGAGTGCAACAAGTGTTATGATAGCTGCTCAGATTTTCTTGATTTCATAGATGAAGACAAGGTAATTAAAGGCTTTTTTGTATTACGGTAATTAGTTTGAAGTCTATGGTTTTAATTAAGGGTATTTTACATTCAGCCTTATTATGGAAAGAACATTCTGGCAGTTCTTGAAGATTAGATGACAATGAGGTAAAACTGAAGCAGACATACTGGGGTTTGGAGGCCACTGTAGTAATACAGGTAAGAAGTGATGACAGATTCAGTGTGGAAATGAGAGAACAAATACCAAATATATTTAGGTGACCAAAATGGACATAAACGGTGATCATTATGGATGAGGGGCATAGTAGGACAAATCAAGTACACTCATAAATCTTTCTAATCTGTGAGAAATAGTCTCCTGATTTTCTGTGTCCAAGTTTCCACAGTTCCTATTATTATATTTACTCATCAAAGTCATATCCTATTATTATATTTACTCATCAAAGTCATTCCAGTCTCCAAGTAAGACTGAATCTCTGGAGGACAAGATGGCAGTATATAAAACAACACTTAGTGTAAGTGTTGGTGGATGATATTATTCTCGTTATGAATAAACACACCTCTTAAATGCCCTTAAGGCCCTTTCATTTCCCCTATTAGACTTCTCTGTTGCCTTTGACATTACTGGTAATCCCCCTCTTGATTTTCTCTTCCTTATCGCAGTGTCTGTAACATAATAGTTATTCAATTATATGAATCTCTTCACCCCACCCACTACTTATGGTCTCTTTCCAAATACCAATCTTCCCTCCCTCTTTGATAGGACTCAATTTCACTCAGTCTCCATCACCATATTTATTTCCTATATCTTCTGTTTAAACTTGGTCGATTCCAAGTTTGTTCTCGATCTTCTTACTTTTAGTTATTTTTCCTTATGTAATTTCATATGTCTACTCCCATCATTTCATTTTCTACTATTAGCCATAAACCAATGGCTCTTGTTTTAGTAGTCTAATAACTTTTCAAATTAGTGTGTCTTTATAAATGAATTCTGAAAGTCAATATCCCAAACACTACTTATGTTCATTGCATGTGACCATCAGCAAATGGCTCTTTCTCTGCTGGGCCATGTGGAATGTAACGCAGGAATTGATTTTATTGTTTCCTCAGATGGAATTATCTCTAAAAACTCAATTTGCCTGCTCAGTGCATACACTGAAATTGACTCTCATATGCATCAAAAACTGTACCACTCCTATGCTTCATGATATGAACAGAAACAATTATTCATTTTGGGAGAGATCCTAACTTTGTTCCATTGCATTTTCAAGGCCATAATTTTTGCAAAAAGAAACTTGCTACAGAACACATGGAACGGGGATCACAGCTCTGAACAAGTTGGGTGTCTTGTTCGGTGATGAGGAAATGAGACCCTTAAAATTATATTAAATAAGATGTCTTTTTATTATGTTTTCCCATTAATTTTTCTTTAGTTGCATAGAAAAATTTTAAATTTATTTCACCCAATCATCACTAAAGTTTTAAAAGGCAAATAGTGTACTACCTGATAGTGTACTACCTGATTAGTTCTGCATTTGCTTTGTTTCAAAAAACCATAATAAGAGAATCCACCAAATGTTCATTGAGCTGCCAATATATATCTATAGCCACTCCTTGTCTCATTCTTTCAATATTAAAGTTATATCAGCCTCCTTAATTTTATCTTTCTTAGCTATCTTTTTTGTTTTCAATTGAACTTGCCAAACGTTCATTATCTTATCAAATTTCAGCATTTGGTTTTATTTATTCAGTCAACTCAGTATGTATTTTGATTTCACTTAGTTAACTTCTATTTTCTTCTCTATTAAATCCTTTTTAAAATTTTTATTAATCAAACTTACATAGCATTACATTGTCCTTGTATAGCACTGGCTCTATGCGCCAATGTTTTAAGTGCTTTCACAAGATAAACACATTTAATTCTGAAATTAGTTCTATGAAGATACTATTATAATTCCATTTAAAAGATGGGGAAACTGAGGAAAAGTGAGTTAAGTAACTTTCCCAATGTTTTACAGCTGGTGGGTGGAAGAAACTGAACTCAAAATCAAGGTAGCCTGATTCAGGAAGCTGTTTCCTTTGTATTAAGTTTGGATTTCCATTATTATGCGTAATTCTAACTTTTAGAGCTAAATGTTTATTTCACTTACAAATATAATTTCTCATTTTATAAAGAGTCCTTTTAAGGCAATACATTTTCTTCTGCACGTCTCTTTGGCTATATCCAACATGATTTGTCATAGTGCTCCCAGTGTCCTCATTTATGACTTTCATCTTTGCTCTTTTTCAAGAGCAATTTTGAAAATTTTGTTTTTAATGTCACAGTGTTTTTAATATGATGGGGAGGGGTGTTTTTTAAAATGTTTTTTTTTAGAGCAGCTTTAGGTTCACAGCAAAAAAAAAAAAGAGGGGGGCTATGCATATGTCACCCTTTACTGCCACACATGCATAGCCTTCCCCATTATCAACATTCCCCACCAGAGTTGTACATTTGCTACAACTGATGAAGTAACACTGACACATCATAATCACCGTAGAAATAGTTTACCTTAAGGTTCACTCTCGCTGGTGTACATTCTATGGGTTTGGACAAACATATAGTGAAATGTATCCATCATTATAATACCACACAGAGTATTTTCACTGCCCTAAAAATCTTCTGTGTTCAGCTTATTCTTCCTTCTGACCCCACACCAACCCCTGATAACCACTGATCTTTCTACTGTCTTTATACTTCTGCCTTTTCCAGAGCGTCATACAATTAGAATCATACAGTATGTAGATTTTCTAGACTGGGGTCTTTCACTTGGTAATAAGCATTTAACTTTCCTCCATATCTTTTTGTGCCATGATAGCACTTTTTTTTTTTTTTAACACCAAACAAATTTCCATTGTCTGGATATACCACAATTTACTATGCACTCACCTACTGAAGGATATCTTGGTTGCTTCCAAGTTCTGGCAATTATGCATAAAGCTGCTATAAATGTCCTTGTGAAGGTTTCTGTGTGGACATCTTTTAAATTTCTAATGTAATTTTACTAGGAAATATATCAAATATAGAGAACAGAAAATAATTTTAAACACCCATGTAGCCACCATGCTTATTGGATAAATGTTAGTATTTGCCACATTTTTTTCAGAAAAGGAATTTTAAAGAAATAAATGTCATAGAAATAGTTGAAATACTATTTTTATCCTATCCTAATACCATTGCCCTTCTTTTCCTAGATATCACCATCATTCCTGCTCAAGGGTTTATACATTTTCATATATGTGAGCATTGATAATATTGCATATTTTTATATGTTTTTAAAAGTTATTCTACAGAGCCAAGTGTAACTTGCTTTTTCAACTCATCACTATGTTTTCAGTATCTGTATGTTGATCATTACTACATGTAATTAATAATTAAAAGTTGTTCTCGGGCTTCCCTGATGGCGCAGTGGTTGAAAGTCCGCCTGCCGATGCAGGGAACACGGGTTCGTGCCCTGGTCCGGGAAGATCCCACATGCCGTGGAGCAGCTAGGCCCGTGAGCCATGGTCACTGAGCCTTGCGCGTCCGGAGCCTGTGCTCCACAATGGGAGAGGCCACAACAGTGAGAGGCCCACGTACCGCAGAGAAAAGAAAAAAAAAGTTGTTCTCAATAGGTTTGCTATGAAAAAACAATCCTACAGAGGACATCCTGAAGCTTGTATTCATGTTCACAGGTGTAAGAGTTCCTCTAGGGCATGTCCTTAATAGAATTGCTATATTGCACCGTATGTACATCTACTGGTTTATTAGGTGTTGCATAGCTCTCAAGAGTGATTGTAAAAAGCATGGGTGTTTCTCATAAATGCTGCCAGTATGTTCTGATGTTTCATTCCTTAATACTTGAGCTGATATGGTACTGTCACTAAATTATATCAAGTTCCCGAGGAATCAAATTTCTAGTTTGATTTATACAGGTAAAACAGGGTCTCACTCAATAGATTTAATCTGACTTCATAATCAGAATGAAAACAAGAAAATGAAAATCTAATTTATAGAATTTTGTGGGAGGGCAGCCTGTATTAAAGAAATTCAGCATTTATTTATTTACTGGTCTAATAAAAATTAAATTCTCTTTTAAAAAAAGAGTGATTGTAACAGTTTACTTTCTCACCATTTGTATATGAAATTCCTCTTTTCTGCAAATCCATTCTTATGCTTAAGACTGTCAAACTTTTAAATTTTCTTCAACTTACAGATGATAGATATTACTTTATATTTCTGATAACTAATAAAGTGAAACATCTTATATCTATGGTCATTCTGGCTTTCTCTTTTTTGAAACACCTTTTCCAGACTTTTGCCTATGTTAATCCTTTCTTCTTCCTTTTTTTAGTTTTCTAAAAGATTCATAAAAGTTACTTTAATATTCTAGATGCTAAATCTTTACACTGGTGTGTTGGTTGTTCAGAATCGTATTTGGTTGGTGTGTATCTGGAATGCGATTCATATTATAGCATGTGACTCCCACAGAAGAGAAACAGGATGTGTTGCCAGGCATGTAGTCTCAGCAATTTGTCTCCTAAAGTTCAGAGGAGGCAGGATTCTATCACTCCTCATGTTCTCTAAGCCAGCCAGGATTTTGTATGATTTGGCTGCTCAAAATAGCAAAGGGAGAGGTTGACCTGTTGATCTCCTGTTGATCATTACTTTAGGTTTTCAGCACTCTCATAATTGGCTCCCTATGCTCTAACTCAATGGAAATTCTCTTCTGGGCTAGGTTTGGTCTCTGGCTTCCTCTAACTCTTCAATTTAATCATTTTTTAATATTTCAGAAATTTTCCAAATGTCTGGCCTTCTAATATCATCTGTTCTGGATATCTAATACTGTTATGGATTTAATCTTTAATTCTATATCCTTTTTGTTATTTTTAGAAGTTTGAGCAGGAAGAAAACTAGGGACATATTATTAATCTGCCCTTTTGGTTCACTGTCCATACATTTAAAAGAATATTTTTAGAGTAGTTTTAGGTTCACAGTAAAATTAAGAGGAAGTTACAGAGATTTCCCTTATGCTCCATGCTCCCCCACATGCACAGTCTCCCCCACTATCAACATTCCCCATCAGAGTGGTACATTTGTTACAATTGATGAAGTTACATTGATACATCAAAATCACCCAGAATCCATAGTTTACCAAGTGATTCCTCTTAGTGTTGTACATTCTATGGGTTTGGACAAACGTATCCATCATTATAATATCATACAGAGTATTTTCACTGCTCTAAAAATCCTCTGTGCTCTGCGGACTCATTCCTCCCCTCTCATCCCATCCCCTGGTAACCGCTGATCTTTTTACTGTCTCTAGAGTTTTGCCTTGTCCACACATTTTTCAAATAGATCTTAGCATTATGAAAACATGCTTTTCCTTAAATCTGTCAATCTGAAGTGTGACTTGCTAGCAATTGTAGAATATCATATTGGCTGCTTCTTGTTCTAAGCTTTTTCTCAAATGACTTAAAATAAGTAAATAAAAAACAAAACAAACCAGATACCCTTAACTTCAAGTACTGGAAATATCTTTGGAATCTTGATATTAAAACTGAAACTTAAATGTTACCTAGCAGGTAGTGGCACCATGCAGTAACCAAGATCAAGATACATGAAATAGGGCATGAAAGTCTATATTTTATAACAAAAGATGATTTATAATTCTCAATGTACAATGCGGATTCTACAAAAATAGCAGGTAACTTCTGGTTACACAGAATTGAATGTACACATATCTCTCTACTCCTTGTAACATCCTACATTAATTGTAAAGGATCAAGAATGGTGTCAATTCATCAGACCAAAACACACAAACAAGACCTTTATTAAAATGTTACAAGTTATAAAGCATGTGAACAAGTACTAACTGATTTATTTTATCACAGGATAGGGAGCAAGCAAGAAGTGAGCTGACTGGCTCAAGAACTATACACTAAGAATTACACACTGGGGAAACCTGAATAAGCTGGGTGGATTATACCCAGATCAATTTACAGTTTATGGTAAGATACTATAGATTTGCGAAATGTTACCATTGGGGAAAACTGGGCAAAGTTTATATGAGATGTCTTTGTATTATTTCTGATAGCTGCATGTAACATACAGTTGTATCAATGAAGGTTTCAATTTAAATTTTAAAAAAAAAAAAATGAAGGCAGTTTACTTTCTGGTGCAGCTTCACAAAATATTTATATTGTCATAATTGGGAAGAAAGTTATGGAATATAAACTGTGAGAGAGAGAGAGAATGTGTATACAGGGGAGGTATCTGAGTTACATAGCTTTATGTACAATATGGGAAGTTGAACAATACTATATAAAAATGAAATGTAATTAAGGGATATATAATGATGCTGCTAGATAAATGGAATTAACTACTACAATAGTTGAGGAGATAAAAGTGCTTGTGCCTGGGAAGAGGGATTTTTGGTGTTAGGAAAGGCAGAAAATAGTTATTTTCAATCTTAAGCTTTGTTGTTATTTTTAAAAGTTAACATATTAAGGAAAGTAAAAGATGATGTAAACATTAAGCAAAAGAGCAGGTTGAAAAATCTCATGTTTTAAAGTAAATATCTGATGGGAGACAAGGTGGCAGAGTAGAAGGACCCTGAGCTCACCTCCTCTCACAAGAACACCAAAATCACAACTAACTGCTGAACAACCATTGATAAAAAAGACTGGAACCTATCAAGAAATATTCTACAACTAAAGACATAAAGAAGAAACCCAGCCAGAAGGTAGCAGGGGTGCACTCACGATATAACCAAAACCAAATACTCTCCAATTTGTGGAGTGACCCACAAACTGGAGAATAATTATATCACACAAGTTCTCCCACAGGAGGGAGAGTTCTGAGCCCCATGTCAGGCCCCTAGCCTTGGGGGGTTCTGGCATCAGGAGGAGGATCCCTCAGAGCATTTGGCTTTGAAGGCCAGTGGGGCTTGATTGCATGAGCCCCACAGAAATGGGGGAAACAGAGATTCCACTCTTGGAGGGTGCACAAAAGGTCTCATGCACACTGGGACCCAGGGCAAAAGCAGTGACTTCATATGAACCTGGGCCGGACTTACTTGCTGGTCTTAGGGGGTCTCCTGCGGAGGCAGGGGCCAGCTATGTTGTCTCTCTCTGGGGTTATAAAAATTGGTGGTGGAAATATCGGGGAGTGTCCATCTACTTGAAATCTGGCTGAAGCAGACATCTTGCTTGGGTCCTTGGCACCAAGACTTGGCCCCACCCAACAGCCTATAGTCTCCAGTGCTGGACAAAAGTCCAGGACCAGATGGCTTCACATGTGAATTCTACCAGACATTTAGAGAAGAGTTAACACCTGTCCTTCTGAAACTATTCCAAAAAATTGTAGAGGTAGGAACACTTTGAAACTTATTCTATGAGGCCATCATCACCACTCTGATACCAAAACCTGAAAATGATACCACAAAAAAAGAAAATTACAGGCCAATACCACTGATGAACATAGATGCAAAAATATCTCAACCAATTACTAGCAAATCAAATCTAACAATACTTTAAAGGGATGATACACCATGATCAACTGGAATTTATCCCAGGGATGCAAGGATTTTTTACAATATCCACAAATCAATCATTGTGATATGCCACATCAACAAACTGAAGAATAAAAACCTATGATCATCTCAATAGATGCAGAAAAAGCTTTTGACAAAATTCAGCATCCATTTATGATAAAAAACTCTCCAGAAAGTGGTCATAGAGGGAACTTGTCTCAACATAATAAAGGCCATGTATGACAAACCCACAGCTAACATCATACTCAATGGTGATTGGCTGAAAGTATTTCCTCTAAGATCAAGCACAAGACAAGGATGTCCACTCTCACCACTTTTATTCAACACAGTTTTGGAAGTCCTAGGCACAGCAATCAGAGAAGAAAAAGAACTAAAAGGAATCCAAATGGGAAAAGAAGAAGCAAAGGTGTCACTGTTTGCAGGTGACAGATACTATACATAGAAAATCCTAAAGACCCTAACAGAAAACTACTAGAACTAAATGAATTCAGTACAGTTGCAGGATAAAAAATTAATACACAGGACTTCCCTGGTGGTGCAGTAGTTAAGAATCTGCCTGCCAATGCAGGGGACATGGGTTCAAGCCTTGGTCCAGGAGGAAGATCCCACATGCCATGAAACAACTAAGCCTGTGCACCACAACAACTGAAGGCCACGTGCCTAGAGCCCTGCAATGAAGAGAAGCCACCAAAATGAGAAGCCCAGGCACTGCAACAAAGAGTAGCCCCTGCTTGCCACAAACAGAGAAAGCCCATGCACAGTAACGAAGACCCAACACAGCCAAAAATAAATTAAAAAAAGAAATTAATACACAGAAATCTGTTGCATTTCTATAAACTAACAATGAAAGATCAGAAAGAGAAATAAAGGAAAAAATCCCATCTATGATTGCATAAAAAATAATAAAATACCTAAGAATAAAACTAAGGAGGCAAAAAACTGTACACCAAAACCTATAAGATGCTGATGAAAGAAATCAAAGAGGACACAAACAGACAGAAAGATATACTGTGTTCTTGGATTGGAAGAATCAACATCGTCAAAGTGACTGTACTACCCCAGGCAATCTACAGATTCAATGCAATCCCTATCAAATTACCAATGGCATTTTACACAGAACTTGAACAAAAAATTTTTAAGTTTGTATGGAAACATAAAAGACCCCAAATAGCCAAAGCAATCCTGAGAAAGAAAAACGGAGCTGGAGGAATCAGGTTCCCTGACTTCAGACTATACTACAAAGCTACAGTAATCAAGACAGTATGGTACTGGAACAAAAACAGATATATAGATCAATGAAACAGAATAGGCAGCCCGGAAATAAACCCACACACCTATGTACAATTAGCCTATGAAAAAGGAGGCAAGAATATACAATGGAGAAAAGACAGTCTCTTCAATAAGTGGTGCTGGGAAAACTGGAAAGCTATATGTAAAAGAATGAAATTAGGGGCTTCCCTGGTGGTGCAGTGGTTGAGAGTCTGCCTGCCGATGCAGGGGACATGGGTTCGTGCCCCGGTCTGGGAAGATCCCATGTGCCGCGGAGCAGCTAGGCCTGTGAGCCATGGCTGCTGAGCCTGCACGTCCGTAGCCTGTGCCCCGCAATTGGAGAGGCCACAACAGTGAGAGGCCCGCCTACCGCAAAAAAAAAAAAAAAGAATGAAATTAGAACGTTCTCTTACATCATACACAAAAATAAACCCCCAATGGATTAAAGACCTAAATATAAAACAGAATACTATAAAACACCTAGAGGAAAACATAGGCAGACAGAACACTCTTTGACATAAATCACAGCAATATCTTTGAAACCATCTCCTAGAATAATAGAAATTAAAAACAAAAATAAACAAATGGGAACTAATTAAACTTAAAAGCTTTTGCAGAGCAAAGGAAACTAGAGACAGAATGAAAAGACAACCCACAGAATGGGAGAAAATATTTGCAAATTAAACAACCAGTGAGAGATGAATCTCCAAAATATACAAACAGCTCATGAAGCTCAATATCAAAAAAACAAACAAATCAAAAAATGATCTAAAAAGACATTTCTTTTTAGAAAATCTAAAAAGACATTTCTCAGAGAAGATGTATAGATGGCCAAAAGGCACATGCAAAGGTGTTCAACATTGCTAATTCTTAGAGAAATGCAAATCAAAGCTACAATGAGGTATCACTACACACCAGTCAAAATGGCCATGATCAAAATGTCTACAAATAATAATGCTGGAGAGGGTGTGGAGAAAAAGGAACACTCCTGCACTATATAAATCAGTGTTTAATTTTGTCAAAAGTTTTTCCTGCATCTATTTAGATGATCATATGATTTTTATCCGTCAGTTTGTTAATATGGTGTATCACATTGATTGATTTGTGTATATTGAAGAATCTTTGCATTCCTGGGATAAACCCCATTTGATCATGGTGTATGACCCTTTAAATGTGCTGTCGGATTCTGTTTGCTAGTATCTTGCTGAGGATTTTTGCATCTATGTTCATCAGTGATATTGGCCTGCAGTTTTCTTTGTGACATCATTGTCTGGTTTTGGTATCAAGGTGATGGTGGCCTTGTAGAATGAGTTTGGGAGTGTTCCTCCCTCTGCTATATTTTGGAAGAGTTTGAGGATAGGTGTTAGCTCTTCTCTAAATGTTGGATAGAATTCCCTTGTGAAGCCATCTGGTGCTGGGCTTTTGTTTGTTGAAAGATTTTTAATCACAGTCTCAATTTCAGTGCTTGTGATTGGTCTGTTTATATTTTCTATTTCTTCCTGGCTCAGTCTCAAAAGGTTGTGCTTTTCTTAAAATGTGTCCACTTCTTCCAGGTTGTCCATTTTATTGGGACATAGTTTCTTGTAGTAATCTCTCATGATCCTTTGTATTTTTGCATTGTCAGTTGTTACTTCTCCTTTTTCATTTCTAATTCTATTGATTTGAGTCTTCTCCCTTTTTTTCTTGATGAGTCTGGCTAATGGTTTATCAATTTTGTTTATCTTCTCAAAGAACCAGCTTTTAGTTTTACTGATCTTTGCTATTGTTTCCTTCATTTCTTTTTCATTTATTTCTGATCTGATCTTTATGATTTCTTTCCTTCTGCTAACTTTGAGGATTTTTTATTCTTCTTTCTCTAATTGCTTTAGGTGTAAGGTTAGGTTGTTTATTTGAAATTTTCTTGTTTCTTGAGGTAGGATTGTACTGCTATAAACTTCCTTCTTAGAACTGCTTTTGCTGCATCCCATAGGATTTCGGTCATTGTGTTTTCACTATCATTTGTTTCTAGGTATTTTTTGATTTCCTCTTTGATTTCTTCAGTGATCCCTTGATTATTTAGTAATGTATTGTTTAGCCTCCATGTGTTTGTATTTGTTACGGTATTTTTCCTGTAATTGATATCTAGTCTCATAGCATTGTGGTCAGAAGAGATACTTGATATCTCAATTTTCTTAAATTTATCAAGGCTTGATTTGTGACCCAAGATATGATTTATCCTGGAGAATATTCCATGAGCACTTGAAAAGAAAATGTATTGTGTTGTTTTTGGATGGAATGTCCTATAAATATCAATTAAGTCCATCTTGTTTAATGTATCATTTAAAGCTTGTTTCCTCATTATTTTCATTTTGGATGACTGTTCATTGGTGAAAGTGGGGTGTTAAGGTCCCGTATTATTGTGTTACTGTCAATTTCCCCTTTTATGGCTCTTAGCATTTGCTTATGTATTGAAGTGCTCCTATGTTGGGTTCATAAATATTTACAACTGTTACATCTTCTTCTTAGATTGATCCCTTGATCATTATGTAGTGTTCTTCTTTGTCTCTTGTAATAGACTTTTAAAGTCTATTTTGTCTGATATGAGAATTGCTACTCCAGCTTTCTTTTGATTTCCATTTGCATGGAGTATCTTTTTCCATTCCCTCACTTTCAGTCTGTATGTGTCCTGAGGTCTGAAGTGGGTCTCTTGTAGACAAAATATATACAGGTCTTGTTTTTGTATCCATTCAACCAGTCTATGTCTTTTGGTTGGAGCATTTAATCCATTTACATTTAAGGTAATTATTGATATGTATGTTCCTATTCCCATTTTCTTAATTGTTTGGGGTTTGTTATTGTATGTCTTTTCCTTCTCTTGCGTTTCCTGCCCAGAGAAGTTCCTTTAGCATTTGTTGAAAGCTGGTTTGGTGGTGCCGAATTCTCTTAGCTTTTGCTTGTCTGTAAAGGTTTTAGTTTCTCCATCAATCTGAATGAGCTCTTTGCTGGGTAGAGTAATCTTGGTTGTATGTTTTTCCTTTTCATCACTTTAAATATGTCCTGCCACTCCCTTCTGGCTTGCAGTTTCTGCTGAAAGATCAGCTGTTAACCTTATGGGGATTCCCTTGTATGTTATTTGTTGCTTTTCCCTTGCTGCTTTTAATATTTTTTCTTTGTATTTAATTTTTGATAGTTTGATTAATATGTGTCTTAGAGTGTTTCTCCTTGGATTTATCCTGTATGGGACCCTCTGTGCTTCCTGGACTTGATTGACTATTTTCTTTCCCGTATTAGGGAAGTTTTCAACTATAATCTCTTCAAATATTTTCTCAGTCCCTTTCTCTTTCTCTTCTTCTGGGACCCCTATCATTAGAATTTTGGTGTATTTAATGTTGTCCCAGAGGTCTCTGAGACTGTCCTCTGGAAAGCTCTGGGCAGTTGCCACCTGTGCAGGTGGATGTGAGGGGGAGCCTCTCCTCTTCCTTGTAATCCCCCTATCCCACCCCTTGGCTATAGTCTTGAATTTTTCCTTGCCCGTCTCCTGACCTCTTAGATGCCCATAGCACAGAGAAGGGACATGAGACCAAAGGTACCCTCTGGAGTGCAAAACACCCCAGGTATACATAAAAGCCGAAAGCGGGAGCACCTCTGAGGTTGCCCAGACAATTAATCATGGGAACACAGCAAAACTTATTTTCTATAGATACAATTGCTACTTCTACTTTTACTGTCATTTTTGAAAAATCTCCCCTATTCTAACTTAATAAAAATATTCATGTGTATTTTATTTTGCAACTAATATTTATTCATTCAATGTACATTAACATCTTAACAAATCTAGAATGTGAT
The DNA here is from genome assembly GCF_937001465.1 of Orcinus orca. NCBI lineage: Eukaryota > Metazoa > Chordata > Mammalia > Artiodactyla > Delphinidae > Orcinus > Orcinus orca. The sequence goes on from NC_064565.1 coordinate 71,662,075, forward strand.
TTTAGTGTGGTATTTGAGAAGTAGCTAAGTACTTTTTTCTAAATACATAACCAGTATTTCAAACACTATTTTTTGAATAATCACAATATCTCCACTGATTTCAAATGACATTCTTATATTAATATGGCACATTCCATTATTTGCAATTTTGTAATTATTTGTTTGCCTTTTCTCTTGCCAGAATAATACAGAATTAATCGTTGTATTTTATTAAATATTTTACTGTGATTCTTTTTCCTTTATTTTAAATAACTAAACATGAATAAATGGTAAGTAGCACAGTTCAACTAGAGGCATATAGAATAAAAAATTAAAGACATGTATTTGAATTGTGCTTTTTATACCACTTTTTCCCATGGAATACATTCTGACTTATACTCTGTTTTACCCAGTAGTCATGTTGGTACACCAATGTGTTTTGTGTTAGATTTTTTCATGGTATATTTATTACCATCTCTTTCCCCACACTTCTGCATTATTTTATTTTGAATGGATTACTCCTAAAGAATATGTAGTTCATCTTTATTTTCTTTCACTAATTCAAAGTTTGTCTTTCAAAGAAATGTGGTTTTCTAAATGATTAAAAATTCAAATTTAAATAATTAATACTTTAGTATGTTACACTAACCTACATCACATTCTATAATTTAGGAAAAGTCACCTTATTTCTGTTTGAAAGTTGTGGCATCATTTTATCCTGTCTCCCAGCCCTTCTCTTTATCTTCTTAATATTTCCAAGAAAAGTGACAGCTATTCAGAGATTTCATCTTCAATTTCTTTCTCACCATTTTTGAATGGATGTCATCCAGGCCAATAGATTTGCATTTTTATAGAGCAACTAAGTGTTCTCTAAAAATATCCTTTTTAAAAACTTCTCTTCTATCTTAGGCTTCATATTACTTTTACCAATGTAGAGTCTGCCTTTTATTGTCTGGGTGGCCATCCATCTGGCCAGAAAATGCTAAAAAACTGAAGTTTTTACTCATACATTAGCAATAAACCATTATCTTAAAGTAACCTGGGCTTTCTTTTCAGTATTTTTTGTTTCATAGTAAATATAAAAGATCATTTTATGACCACTTAATATTTTCTCACAAGGATCATTTCATACTAATTTTGCTTTAAAAATCTATCTTTACAAGTTCATGTTAATTTGTTATAATTACATTGTCTTATTCTCTATTTTATAGATTTAATTTCAATAACTGAACTCTTCAGATACCCTTACTAATTTCTCCTCTTTTAGATCATTTGTAACTGTATCTTCAGAATTTATTTCTGAAAGCAATCCATTATTATGTTTCCTGTTAATGAATCCTATATTATATTACCCTGTAAATGCTAAAACTTCAATGTTTTTATCGTTTTCTTATAATTAAAAAAAAAAACTTTCCGTTTTGAAGGGTGTATATTTGACTAGACTCAAGTAACCAGCCTTGACAATAATAAATTCTAAGAGTTCAAACTGAATCTCTTCCAGATTTTCTGTCACTTCAACTTCTGTGCCAGTCAGTTACTTCTTATTGGTTGGAATTAAGTACAGAATAGCAATTCCTCTCATCATTCTCTCTGACTTCTAAGAGATTAAAGTGACAGTAAGACCAGCCAAGTATTTACCAGACCTAGGTTTTAACAGAATGAGTTTTGTTGAAGGTCTGGAAGATTAAATCTTACCTCTATAATACTGTCAGTTCTTTAAACTTTGCTTCTTTTCCTTATCTATAATATGAGATAGTGATACTTTCTCTTGCTAGTCCATTTTACATTTTTCAAGAACTAGATCAACAGAAGAATGTTAAAATAACTTGAAAATCTTGAAAAGTCCTCTAAAAATGTGCTATGGATTTTATGTGTGCATTTTGAAAATGGCTTTATTTGGGCCACAAATCCTACAAAATCAGAACTCTCAATTTCTTTTACCATGTGGAACACACCTAAATATCAATAGGTAGGTTATCAAACTCTTAATTTGCTTTATTATCTATCATATAACTAGACACATAATTAGACCAATAAACAATTAATTGATCAATACACTGAATTAATATGAATAATTCATTCAGGATTTAACAGCTACTCTATTTGGTAGGAACAATAAATATCCTCAAAGATGTCCACCTCTTAATCCTCTGGATCTGTGAATATGTTAGGCTATATGGCAAAGGGGAATTAAGGCAGAGTAAATCAAGGCTGCTTATCAGCAGACCTTAAAATAGGGAAATTACCTTGAGTTACCCAGGTGGACCCAGTGTAATCACAATGGTCCTTAAAAGTGGAAGAAGGTGGTAGATGGAAGAGTTAGAGTCACAATGATTCAATGCGAGTGCAACCAGTTGGAGGAAGCTGATTGGATTGAGGAATGCTGCCATTAGAGCATGTGAGTGGACTGCAAGCTGAAAGGGGACAGGAATTGGAGTCTCTGTTAGAACCTGCAGAAGGAATGCAGCCCTGACACCGACCTGATTTTAGCCCAACCTGATTGAGACCTATTTCAGATTGCTGACCTCCTGAACTGTAGTAAATTTGTGTTTTTTAAGTCACTACATTTGTTGTCTTTAATTTCAGCTGTCACAAAAAACTGATACAACCTATATTAGTTTGTATTATTAGCCCCATAACAAAATAAACGTTTTTTGTGTAAAACTATTGTTGACAATGATATGAATTGAGCACCATAGTTGTCAGATTGTGCAAACAGATGTCTTTTACCATGGTAAGTGCATTCACTTTGATAAAATGACCAAATGAGAGGAGAGGCAAAACAATTGCTTTATGCCTTTTCTAAGACATTTACTTAAGATGACTTCTTCCTTGGCAATTCTCTTGCTAATCAATATGAATCACTTTATTACTTATGCAAGTTGCTAACCATTCAAAAATTGAACATTCAAAGTAAGAAACTTTAAGATTTCTCTATAATTTCATTAGGTGATTCTCTAAAGCACATTTTTTATGAATATTACTACTAACAAACTAGGGACTTTTAAAACAAGTTGGATAAAATCATAAAATTAAAGTAACCAACACAAAGTATTGTCTTCAAAATTATGTGGATCTAAGAATGCACATGTGTGCACACACACAAAAGCACATGTCCATGTCAAAAATAAGGTGGTTTCATGAAAAAAAAAATTTGGCTATATATTACATAGATACAGAATTTCATGGTGTGTGAACTTAGTAAAATCAGATCAGCTTTCTTTAAAAGAAGAAAATACATATTTGTAGAAGAAATATCTTCACTATTTAGTCAATCTGTGGTTTGCTATTTATTATATGCTCTTAATCTCTCCAATTATACTAAAGTTTAGAAGTTAGTAAATCATTTCAAAGCACTTAAGTTTTGATACATTTTTTATTAATTGATTAATGTCTATTTTTCTCAGTATATCATAAACTCAATGGAAGCAGGGTTCGTGAATGTTTATTTTCATTATTTTCTCTCTAGAGCCCAGGCTTTTTGGTAGAGTAGGCATCAATGAATATTTGCTTAATGAAAGGCTTTTGTTGTAGAATGAGGTTTCAGTATTATTGAAGTCTTTCATTTTCTGAATGTTCTTAGATAGTAAAACTTCTATCTTATAAAAAAAAACAAAAAACAAACAAAAAAAACCACTGGGCTAAGTTGGTTCTGTGCCAGATGACAAAGAAGCTAGAGACTAATATTCTGTAGCCTCTCCTGGATGATGTCCAGGAAATACATAGCCATCATCAGGAGGAAAAAATAAAAATCCAAATTTAAATTCGAAATTAAAGACATCAAAATGATTCACTGGATGTCACAGGTTGTCATCTAGGGAACAGATATCTAAGACGCCTAATACTCTTATGGCATTAGGAACAAGTTCAGCTTCTGGTGGAAACAGCTATTTTAGATAACTATGATTTGCACTGCTATAATACCTCTAGACTAAAATATTTTAAATTGATAAAAATATTTGGGGATGTTAGGTTTTTAATGTATTTTCAAGGATGCTATAATTTATAAGTCAGACATAGAAAGTTATGGATCAATGCAATTATATTTCCAACTGGACTTTTAAAGTATGTTTTTTTAAAAACCATAGAGACATTAAATAAATCCTTCAAAATGCCTATATTCAAATGTGGTTACCCTATAGACAGGAAATGAAAATGGCAAAAAGGCATGCCCACATGGTGTGATTGCACTGTTAACAAGGAAGTTTTTCATTTTGAAGCATCATTACAAAAGCAAAGCCTTTTCTAAATTCCAGGCAATCTATTAAGAAACCAGAGGAGCAAAATAACATAGATTTTTAAATGGAAGAAATTATTAATACAAACTAAGTTCCCAAAATATGTTCTCATCTGTTACAATATTTAAATACCTCACATCTTTCCAGGATCTAAGTAGTGTTTAATAATGTCAAAGCAGCCTGGGGGAATAGTTCAAGTGAAAGAAAAATCTTAGTTCTGCTTAGCAATACAACCAGCTTATTATATTTTACACAACTCATTTTTTTGACTAATGTCCTATAAATGTGAAATTTTTTTTACTGAATTTATACTCAATTATAAATGATAAATGCACACAAACATGCATGGGTATATGTAGTAAAATAACAAAGAATACATATGAAAATTAAAAGGAGGTAGAGCACTTACCCTTGTATTTGCCATAAGAAGAAGGAAATTCAAGACAGGAAAAAAAAATCAAAATGTGCATGTAGAATAGGAGTAGTTTGAGACGTTTGTGCTTATTTTTAAAATATATAAAATAATTTATTTAATTTTGAAGAAAATGTAGGGTTTTGTTTTTTCTTTTGCGGCACGCGGGCCTCTCACTGTTGTGGCCTCTCCCGTCGCGGAGCACAGGCTCCGCACGCGCAGGCTCAGCGGCCATGGCTCACGGGCCCAGCCGCTCCGCGGCATGTGGGATCTTCCCAGACCGGGGCACGAACCGTGTGCCTTGCATCGGCAAGCGGACTCTCAACCACTGCGCCACCAGGGAAGCCCGAAATTGCAGGTTTACCTACTGATCATGATGATAAATCTTCAACTTGAAATGTGAGGTAACATATTAATGTTTACCATCTTGTGATATTACTATGATATGGTATACACATAGGTCTAATCTCAGTTCAACAGCTAAACAGGTTTCCAGCCTGAGTATATTACCCCAGTGGCCTTGTATGTGCAATGAGGATAACTCCTACCCTGTGCATTTTTGGTAGAGATTTGAGACGTGTAAACTGGTTCAGATGGTATATGGTAGGTAGCAGAATCATAACGTATGTAAAATAGAAAGACACTTTATTGGTTAAACGTGACTCACTCAAAATTGAAGAATATCATTTCTATAACCAATAAGGATTTTATGGTTACATAATGAAGAGATTTCTTTATTGAATAGAAAGGATCTTAAACACCCACACACAGGCACACACACATTCTAAACTTGGTTTCATTTCAAGAGGCACCAGGCTTAGCAGCACTAGAGTGAAAATCATCCAGGTGAAATATATACCCTTACATCCAATGGCCATAAAAGTTTAAAGTCGATTTTTGGTGATCTACTTAGTAAACATAAAATGGGCCATGAGGGCTTCCCTGGTGGCGCAGTGGCTGGGGGTCCGCCTGCCGATGCAGGAGACACCGGTTCGTGCCCTGGTCTGGGAGGGTAGCGCGTGCCGCGGAGAGGCTGGGCCCGTGAGCCATGGCTGCTGAACCTGCACGTCCAGAGCCTGTGCTCCGCAGCGGGAGGGGCCACAGCAGTGAGATGCCCGCGTAACGCAAAAAAAAAAAAAAAAAAAGGGGGGCTGTCGATTTTTTTTTTCTTTTAGGGAAAAAATACAAATAACTAAGATTTTCTAGCTCTAACAGCCATGGCAAATATTTCAAGAGAAAATGGCCTTTCTATAGAAGTGGAATAAAATAATATTCTTTTTGTATCCCCAGAGCAATAAACTTTACTCACATGCTCTGGGCCTAAACTCATTCTGAGAATTACTTCATTGTTCGAGAGCAACATTTTGCTTTTTAACTGTCATGGTTACTGAGGGTTTTGTTATTCAAATGTGAAATACATTTTTTAAAAATACAATAGGTTTGGTGATTGTTTCATATAAATTCCATTTTATTATATGAAAATCGTTACCTTTATCTGTAGGTCTCTTGGGATTTTAGCATAAACTTGCTATATCATATTGCAGTCCATTTTTAGAAAATATTACTCCCTTTTAGTTTATGGTCCATTGCAGTTCAGAAAGAAAATAAAACTAGAAGTTACAAGCAACACAAAATAAAAAGATTAACTATTGTTTTTGTTTTTCTTTATAGCCTGGGTCATTGTCTATTACACCAGATTCAAGTAACCAAAGTTCTTATTAAATAGTACTGCTTAGGAATTTTTAGGACTTTTTTGAGAACGGTTTAATGAGTATTCAAAGTATTTGGAGAAGTGTTATTGTCATTCATATTGTTTTTATAGCAATTTTGTTTATACATTCTAGGCAAATGTGAACATACCTAATACATATCTATATATATGTATATATTTTTTAATTTAAAAAATTATGATGTCCTTAACCTTATACACTAGGAATAATATGATTCCTAAGGGTTAAAAAAGATATGTATTATATGTTGATGATGGCTGTATTATTCTTCATAAAAAATACCACAGACTGCGTGGCTTGAACAACAGATATTTATTTATCTATTTTCTCACTGTTCTGGAGGCTAGAAGTCCAAGATCAAGATCAGAGTTGTCTTCTGGTGAGCCCTCTCTTCCTGGTTTGTATATTGCCACCTCACTGTGTTGTCACATGATTTTTTTCTCTGTGCATTCACAGAGAGGAAGGAGAGGCAGAGGGAGAGAGACCTGGTATCTCTTTCTCTTCCTATAAGGATACATGCCCTATTGGATTACGCCCCACCCTTATGACCTGTTTTAATCTTTATTACCTACATAAAGGTCCTATCGCCAAATACAGTCACATTAAGGGTTAGGACTGCAAAATATGAATTTGAGGGGGCCACAGTTCATGTCGTAACAATGGTATATATTTTCATTTGTACACTTACTCAATGCATTTATGAAGGATCTGCTATGAGCCAGGCCCTCTGTTTAGTGCTAGGATACTATGTTAAATAGCACTGACCTCCCAAATAGACCTTACAGTACAGCCAGGAAGACACATATTAAATTGATGAGTGTTAAACTGGGGCAAATAGTATAAAATGAAAATGTAAATAAGGAGGTCTAACTTAAAGTAAGTTAATGCTAGTGATAATCCCTGCTTTCATAAATTATCACTCTAGAGGAAATAAAAATGTTTCTTGTACATAAATGTGATGTATTTCATATTTTTTCAATTTGCATATTGTATGTATATATGTTTGTCTCTTTGGTTATAATGGCAACAATAATTGAATGGTGAGACATGCAAATATGCATCAGCTCTTTAGTCTAAATGAGAATTTACATTTGCCTAAATGCTCAAGGCACTTTAAATCACATTGCACTATTTGATTTTTACAAATATTATGAAGTAGCTGATATAGGTCATGTTCAAAAGAGATAGGTTCACTTGAATAAAACCTCAGCATAGGATAATTAAGTGACTTCTGAAGATAAGTGGTAGTGTGATAATGTAAATCTCAAATGATTGACTTAAAATTGAGTTATATATTTGTTGCATCATGCTGATTTTCTTAGTCTAATTTAGTTTATGGGAAACTGAAGAAAAATTGTTAATTTTGATGTTTTAAAAATGTTGTCTCATACTTTAATATTTTTGCACAATTTCTCATTTTAATTTTTAGGGAAACCACATATGTAAATAAATAAATGTATAGACAAGTAAATCTGAACTTAATACTTTTTTTTTTTTGGCCACACCGTGCAGCTTGTGGGATCTTAGTTCCCCGACCAGGGCTCGAACCCAGGTCCTCTGCAATGGAAGCATGGAGTCCTAACCACTGACTGCTAGGGAAGTTCCTAATACTAACTTCTTAATAGGTAAGTAATTTTATCACAAACTCATTTGTTATTTCAAGAAGAACTGATCAAATTCCATTCTCATTAGATGTCTAAAATATTCAAAATGACTTACAGGCACTGCTTTTGTTTCAAAGGGTAACTTACCACTAGTGCAGAATTCATACAATTTTAAAAGATATTTAAATAAACTGTGATAAATATTATGATAAACCAAGTATATGGACCTAAGTTGACATGTACAGAATTATATGTTCTTTGATTAGGTTTGGGAGTTTCATATCTTAGAACATTTACCAAGGAATACTAAAATTTACCTAGGTAAAAAGGAAGTTAAAGATGGAATATTGTTTGCAAAGACCTAAGAATGAGGGAAAGCATAAATACTAAAGCAACTGCAGTAAGTACTATATGGCTTACATACAGAAGATAAAGTGAGAATGACCAGATGGAACAAAGGAGATAATAGCTAACATTTCTTGAGTTCTATGTGCCAAAACTTTCTTCCAGTCTTGTATGTGGGTTATCTCAGGCATTCCCCCGAACAACCCTACAGACTGTTCAATAAATATTATATGCTCAACAACATATTATAGTTGGTAAGACATGGCTTGGCAGCTATATTGCCTACCAGCTATTAGCTGTGCAACTCTAGGGAAGTTATTTAACCTCTCTATGCCTTAGTTTCCTCATCTGTAAAATGAGATAATGGCAAGCCATCTACTTGATAGTTATATTGTGAGGATTATGTGAACTAACAAATAGAACCACTTAGATAGTACCTGGCACATAGTAAGCACATGTTTTAGTTATTAATGGTATTATTTTCCACACTTTATATTTGCTGAAACTATCAGGGTGGTCCTTTCAAAATATAAGTCAGAATATGTTAGGACTCTGATCAAAAACCTGGGTTGGATTCCCAGCTCACATAGAGTAAGAACCAAATTCAGGGCCCTCAAAACTTGCCTCAACTTTTACCACCCTCTCCTTCCTTCCTCCACAAAAGCGTCATGGGCCACCTAGCTCTTAGTCAAACATCCTGTTTCAGAACACTTACCCTCATTATTCCCTCTAACCAGAAAATTCTTCCCAGGTCCTAGGCAGAAATAAAAATTGACTTAGATGTCACTTTATTTTAAAATGAACAAATAATGTTTAAGCACCCAATATCCAAACTTAGATGGGACTTTGCCAAGTTACCTGAAAGACTCCTGTCCTGTAAGAATGAAATAAATGAATGGTGAACGAGTCCTGGGTAACATATTTTTAGAACAGAAAAAGTGTAGGGACTCTACTGCTTAAAATAATCAGAAGAAAAATTTGTTTATTTAACCAAAAGTTAGTGAACTTGAAGTCCAATTGGCTTGGGCAAAACAAATGTATTGTTTGTATAACTAAGACGACCCAATGTGAAACAAACTGATCCAAAGACTTAGGTATTATCATCAGGTTGGTCTACCTAATCACTTGATTCATTTGGTGTCCACCTTATTATCTCATACTGCAGATAAACTACAAACATTTCCAAAATTTTACAATACCAGGAAGTTATCATTAACCTATGTATACCAAAGGACTTCTCTACCATTGATTTCATATATATATATATATATACACACACACATATATATATATATACACACATATATACACATACATATATAAACACATTTTAATGTTTTATAAACATATAATATATTGGAATGTGTGTATATGTGTATATATATTTATAAAATATATTGGAATGTATATATTTTATAATGATCTATAATATCTTAGAATATATATATATTCCAATTAGCCAAGGGATAGGCACAGTATTGGTTAATCAGATCTGATTCATATGTCTTCCCCTGAAGAAGGGAAAGAAGTGGTGGCCATATGCTTCAGTTAGCATCCAGAAAATATAAGAATAGTTTCATAAAAGGATTGTGCAAGATTAGACTGTTCTTTGTAGAGGGAAGAAGGGACCAAAATGACATGTACATTACAACTCGACTGTGATTTATAAGATCTATTTCAACTTTAAAATTATGTGAGCATAAAGTCTTGTGTTCTTGAATGTTTTCATTGGTTTAGTGGCAGTATGGAACCTACTTCAGTACATTTATGAAATATTTTACTGCTCTTTAGACTGTCTTGAATCTCAAAATCCCTTGGAAATTTCCTTATAACAGATGCAATGTCATAATTTAGGTCCACAGCTCTTTGGTAGGAAAAGCAGATATCAATCATTCCTATTTATGTTGTTAGTTTAATATGAAGAAGTCTAATAAATGTCTCAGACTTTTGCCTCTTTGGAGGAAAAATTGGAAACTTTATTTAAACATGTAACAACTTGTAGTTAACTTTCACTTTTATTCTTAAGCTAGAATGGTTAAACTCTGTTCACCGTTTTTTTTTTTTGTATGTGGTATTTCTATGAAAGGTATTAAAAGCTTACTCTATACCCTAATGTAGAGTAAGTGAATATAGCAGAAGATACCACTATTAGGAGTAAAAAGTGAACAGAGATTTCAGCATCTTATTTTTAACTATTAGCAGGTCCCTAAGCCTCAACTATATTTTTCTCGTTTATGTTGATTTTGTCCCAATTTTTCAAATACTAGAACTGGTATCCTAGATGCACAGAATTAATAATTTTATAAATATCATTTATTCTAATACCAATCCATGTTTTTTTTCAAACTTGATACGTGACAATAAATATATTTACACAAGAAAAGCTGTCAAGTGTTCCTTAACACTTGCAAATAATCATAAGCAATAAAACAAATTTTATTTAAAAGATTAAAAACATAAGTAAACAAGAGTAGCTAATGAATCCTATTATATTTAACTTTAAATTCATCTCTAAGCTCTTGATATCCCCTGGGTGTGGGAGAAGTGATGCAATTTATAGTTTAATTTAAAAGAAAGGGTAAAATTCACAGATAAAGAAAACAAATCTTTGAAACTAAACTATACAAATAATTACTTGGCCAATATATGAGACATGTCAGAAAAGGAAAAAGAAGCCTTCAATCTATGTCTTACAAAAGATACTAATGTCCTCTAAGACAATATATTTAAAGTTTCTCCACTCCAAAAATAAAGCAGAGGTAATAATACTGTTAAAATTAAAAAAAGTCATTTCTTCAGGGAACTGGAAGTACAGAATTATAAACTGACATAAATTTATTCTTCAGAGAAATTCAGATATCACTAGTAGAATGGATATTTAGCTTGTCTTTGGGAAAGTTTCCCACTACTGTTTATTGTTTAACTAGTTCTGTGATGCCAGCTATCTTATAGCCATTGACTTGAGGCTTCACTTCTGAAATATTAATGTTTTTTGGTGTTTCATAAAAAGAGAACCTCATACAATTATATTTTATATTATTGAGGGATACTTTTATACTCTTGACTAGAACCTCACCTGGCACACAGTACATGGTCAATAATATTTTGAATGAATAAATAATGAGAAGTCAACTCACATCTGCAATAGGATACAAGTTAACCCCCCAAATTGCCAACTGCATAACTTAAATTTATTTAAAGCATATTTCAGGAACACGTTAAATGCTCAAACATATTTAACTAACTTCTTCAAGTTGAAATATATATAGAATGTTTTTAAAAAACTAAGTACTTTTAAAATTTTTCTGAGAAGGCCAACAGAATTGAAAGCGGAGAGAAACAGAAATCTGGATAATTCAGACCATGGAGTTTGCTCATCAGTCAAAGCAGGGTTGAGCTTAGTGCGGAGTGGATATGAAAGGGTGGACAGGGCATATAATTAAACTGTATGAATAACTATGATTTGAAATAAAATCCAATATAGCACTGGAAGCTCTAGCCAGAGCAATTATGCAAGAAAAATAAAAGACATCCAAATAAAGAAGAAATAAAATTGTCTGTTTGCAGATGACAATATCTTATACATAGAAAATACTAAAGACTCCACTAGAAAACTTAAAATAAATGTATTAAAGTTGTAGGATCAAAATCAACATAGAAAAATCAGTTGCATTTTTATATACTACCGATGGATGATCCCCCCCAAAATTTAAGAGAACAATCTCACTTGCAATAACATTAAAAAGAATAAAACACTTAGGAATAAATTTAACCAAGGAGGTGAAAAATCTATACACTGAAAACTATACAACATTGATGAAAAAAATTGAAGATGTAAATTAATGGAAGTATATTCTGTGTTCATAGAATGGAATACTATTAAAATGTTCATACTACCCAAAGTCATCTATCAAAATTCCAATGTCATATTTCACAGAAATAGTAAAAAATCCTAAAATTCATATGGAATTAAAAAACACCCCGAGTTGTCAAAGTAATCTTGTGCAAGAATAAGATAGCTGGAGGCATCACACATCAGTACTCACAAATAATCAGTGTGTCTTGTTACCTATCCATTGTCAGCCTTTTTCATACTAACTGTTGAGATATTAGGGGTCTCTGGACTCCCTAATTAGGGAAATTAATGTAAATTGGAATATTAGCCCACTTCTAAGGCTATGTTCTAACTGTTAGAATATGCATTGTTAGAAAGCTGCGTATTTAGAGGTTTTATTTCTATAAAAACTTATTTTAGAAAGGCATGGAAAATGAGAAACATCCAGTATTTTTTTTTTTTGAGGATGCCTACAACTGGAATTTAAGTAAAGATGGGAGTGAAATAACTATGATATTGAGTCATAAAATTCTTTGGAGAAAAAAATGATGTTGAAATAATGAATAATATAATTAGCCTAGCTTGCTTACATTAATTTAATGTATTTAAAATGCTAATAATACTGAAAGAAAATATCAGTCTTTATTCTAAAAATAGTCAATGTAGCTAACACAGACTTTATTGTTAAAATTAAATAAAAAGGAGCATTACATAATGACAAAGGGATCAATTATCTAAGAAAATATTATATATATATATATATATGCAGCTAACAACAGAGAGTCAAAATACATGAGGCAAAACTAATAAAACTTAATGGAGAAATAAACAAATCCACTATTATAAGTGGAGACCTCAACACCCGTCTGTCAGTAATTATCTAGAAAGCAGAAAATCAGTAAGGATATATTTGACATGAATAGCATTCAACTTGATCTAATTGACATTTGTGGAATACTTCACCCCACAAGAGAATGCACATTCTTCTCAAGTTTATATAGAATAGTTAGCAAAAGATATCACATTTTTAGGTCAAAACACACTTTAATAAATTTAAAATAATAGAAATACTATATATGTTCTCAGACTATAAGGTAATTAAACTGAAATCAAAACCAGGAAGAAAGATAGAAAATTCCTAAATATTTGCAGAAAGAACACTTCTAAATAGCATATGAACCAAAGAAAAAGTCTCAAGAGAAATTTACAAATACTTTGAGGTAAACAAATTTAGAAATATAGTCTATCAAAATTAGATGCAGTGAAAGCAATGTTTAGAGGGAAGTTTATAAAGCATACATTAGAATAGAAGGGAAATATTAACTAAGTGTCCTAAGCTTCCATCTTAAGAAACTAGAGAAAGAAAATTTAAGCAAAAAGAAAGCTGAAGAAAAGAAGCAATTTCAGCAGAAATCAATAAAGATTGAGAAAACAATGTTGAATATTAATGAAACCAAAAACTGGTCTTTCAAAAATATTATTAAAACTAAATAACCAAGGCTAACCAAGAAATGGAGAAAAGACACATATTACCAATATTTCCTCTTTCTGAAATGAAAGAGGGACATCACTACTGATCCCATGAATATTCGAAGGGAAGGATAATAAAGAAATGCTATGAAAACTATATGCCCACAAATTTGAGCACTTTGATGAAATAAACCAGTAACTTGAAAGACACAAACTACGAAGACTCACACAGGAGTAGTAGATAATCTGAATGGCTCTATCTACTGGAACACTGTATTAATAATTAACAAAATTCTAAAAACATAATGCAGTCTAATGGTTTTACTGGTCATTTTCCCAAATATTTAAGAAATGATGCTAATTATCTACAATCTCTTCCAGAAAATAGAAGCAGAGAGAATATTTCCTAAATAATTCAATAACACCAGAATTATCTTAATACTAAAACAGAAAAAAATACAAGAGAGGAAAGCTACAGACTTATATATCTTATTACCATCAATGAAATATTCCCTAAAATAATAGCAAATTGAATCCAACATTACAGGAAAGCTGCAGACCTAATATATCTTATTACCATCAATGAAATATCCCCCAAAAATAATAGCAAATTGAATCCAACAATGTATAAAAGAGTTATACATCACAACCAAGGACAATTAATATCAGATCCTCAGGTTGGTTTAACATTTGAAATATCAATGTATGCCACATCAACAGGATAAATAAAAATATATCATCTCAAATGATGCAGAAAATCATTTGAAAAATATCCAACATCTATTCATGGTAAAAACTCTCAAACTAGGAATACAGGGAAATTTCTTCAACTTTATAAAGGACATTTACAAAATCGTACAACTATCTTCATACTGAATGGCTAGTGTATGATCTGAAATTTATCAGACACCTGTATTTGTCTAAAGGTCCTTCCTATGAATCTTCTTGAAGGTGAAGCACTTTTGCAAAAGCATCAGAGCACAATAACTTAAACAGTCATGGTTAGACACCTGATCACAATGTAATTGATAAAGAAACTTGGTTACAATAACCAGAATTATGACCGATTATAATCTTAAGGCTTAAAAACCTTAATCTCTGGCAAAAACCAAGAAGCAAATTATTGTGAACTGTTTGTCATATCAGCATTTCTTGATTGGAATTTATGCTTTAGTCTTCCTCTCCTAAGAAGACAAAGGTGGGTAAACTTAGACCTGCCCAGCAATTAATGTTCCAATATTTTATCCTATTTGAAATGACCCAGATAATCAATGAATTCTCTTCATTTAACTTAGTTTAGTTTCAAGTTACCAAAATCTGGAGAGACTATTTTAGACAGACATTCCCAAAACATAATTATTCCTATAGAGTTTACCTAAAAGGTCTTATCTCATTTACATTTACTTAGTTTCATCATGTCAAGTTATTTTCCCTGCGACAAATTTGCAACAGATATAATAATGTCTAATTTGATTTCTAGTAAACCTAGGTACAACAAAAGTATTATACTTAATATTGATGACTCTAAACACATGTCTATATTAATCAAACCAAGGAGCTTAAGTAGCTACAATACCAGATATTGATTCAGTACTAAATATTTCCCAAATCACATTAACCTGAAATTCATTCTTTTATATTTCTGAGAATTCATATAAGCACATAATTTCTTTTAAGCCAAGTTAAACAGAGCTCATCCACAAACCAATCTTGACAATGCCATTTGGAGGTAGAGACACCTCATATTTATAAATTACACATAGACATGCATATGTCTATATAGACACACCTCATATTTATAAATTACACATAGACATGCATATGTCTATATAGACACAGTTTTCCTCCTAAAGTTTAAGGCCTTTTTTTCCTCTTCACTCTTAGGGATTAAAGTTCCTGAGAGCCCAGATCGATCATTTACATCTTAAAGGCACAAGAAGAGAGATAACAATTCCTTTTAGAAAGCTAACTTCCTCTAAGGGCATATGCAAAAACAGTTTTATAATGTCAAAAGATACCAATTTTGGCCATTTTCAGGAAATATTTTTCTCAGTTTCTAAATAGCAAATTCAGTTTAAACAAATAACAGTAATAGACAATAACACATATCATCCACTCACAGTCACATGCCTCACTTTCAGAGGAACAGGAATCAGCATTCAAGTTAACCTCGCCTCAGCTGTTAGCTCAGCCTCTGTGGCCTTTCTTAATACAAAAAGCAACAACCAGTCCGCAGCTGCGGCTACTGCCTTATTGTGTAGCTTCTTTTCCCCCATTGTAACAGTGGCCAATATTTCGGCAACAGCCTTAGGGGTGTCTATGAGTTCCCCGTACTCTCTTGGAGGCCCCCATTCATCAAGAACAGCCACCACAGGGCCCCAGATATGAGTGGACGGCCACCCGGGGATTTCTCCCACAGCTTTCAGGATTACTCCCACAACTTTTGGGCTCCACTTTAGTGGACCGCCACCCCAGGATTACACCCATAACTTTCACATGTTAGTGGACGGCTCCCACAACTTTCCACTCCCATCCTTATTTCCCGACATCTTGGAGCTCACGGGAGTTTCCTCCGTCTCCTGGCTGTTCTGACAGTTGTTTGGCTGCACCCCGCAGGCCTGCAAGCCCCGTACGTGCCCAGCTTCAAGACTGAAGAAAGAGCCCTGAGTCAGCAACAGAGACATCAATGGTTTAATGGACGGGGGCGCTTACCTGTCTGAAGTGAGGTTCTGGAGCAACACCCTACTCTGTGCAGCAAACGGTGAGCAAGACATGGCGGGAGGCTTCACATCCCGGGAGGCGTGGGAGGTTAGCAGTTATAGGGAGAATTAATTGGAGTCAGGTTTGCTCATCAGTTACCAGGGAAACTGGCAGAGGCGAAGGCCTCTCACTGCCCCTTTGATATGCTATCCAGGTGAAGATGTTCTGATCTAAAGGTCAGAACAATCATTAGCTGGGGCTGGGGCACAATATGTAGGAAGGTCAGTCATGCGAGTGTGAATCCTTTCACAAAATATATGTGTGTTAACTCACCATAATGTATACTTTAAATATCTAATTTTATATGTCAATTATACCTCAATAAAAGCTGTTTTGTTTTGTTTTTTTAAGTTTATGAACTCTCAGAGGAGAAATCCTTTCCCCACTTTACTAGGCAAATTCAATCAAGGCTGTAAGACACTGAAAGAAAATTGGCCACATCACATATACAGGCAACTGAGGTGCCTGCAAAATCTTCTCTGTGCTGCCGCATGCTGTGGGCACCAAAAAGGTCACAGTTTTCCAAGAATGAAAAAATCACTTATCACAGACAGAACCATAGGAATTGAAAGAAACTTTGTCAATAGGAATGAGAATAACTAAGCAACAGTTTTTGGAGCCCATCAATAAAATGATGGAAGTCACTGCAGCTGTAATCATGGTCGTGAAATTGAGGACAAGTAGCAATTCACCACTACCACCGTATACATCTTGTCACTAGACAAACCCCACTGATCTCCATTAAGTTTATAGCATTCAGGCCAAATAGGCTTCAAAGTAAATTCAGTTATAAAAAAATAAAGAAAATTATGTATCTTCTACCCTAACTTTTTAGACTGAGATACATGCCCCCTCCACAGTTAAAAGTTTATTTTTCAGGCTCTGCCCTGCCAATTAATTATAGTAAATGAGTCTTTGGGAGAAAATTTTTAGTCCAAAAATCAGGATTAGTAACCTCTACTCTGATATCCCGGAAGCTGGGTCCTCTACAAGTAAACTGAGGTAATGTATAAGCAACCACCTTGTAAATAGGAAAGTACAATGACAATGCAACTTTAATATTTTTTAAGTCTATAAATTGTACCTTTTCTTTCAATCATTTGCAATGTATTGGAGACTCTGTATAGTATGATGTAGAAATAAATTATATGATTTCTGCCCTTAAGCTTTCAATCTACATGGCTATTGACATATTCTCAATAACATTTAATTGACAAAACAAGTTATTATAAGACTAATTTCCAAGGAACTTTTCTTCTGAGGGATGTTAAGTGAATTTAACGGATAAAGTAGAATAGGAGGTGGCTAGGCGACATAAGAATTTGAATATATGGGATTGGGGAGGAAGAGAGCTTTAGTAATTGGAACTGCACTAGCAAAGACATCAAAGTTGGAGACAAGCATGGTTTATTTCTAGGGCAGCAGGGAACCTGGTGGATCTAGGTGAAATAGGGAACACAAAATCACTTTAAGAAAAACTAATACATTATCCCACATGTAAAAAAGAGAGTTTAAAGAATAAGAAACAGGCAACCATAAAAAGGAATGGAGTACTAATATATGCTACAATGAGGATGAACCTCAAAAATATGCTAAGTGAAAGAAGACACAAAAAGTCACATATTACATTATTCCATTCATATGAAATATCTAGAACAGATAAGTCCATAGAGACAGAAGCAGACTTGTGGTCAGGAGAAGGGGAAAATGGGGAGCAACTGCTCAATGAGTATGGGGTTTTATTTGGGGGTGATGAAAACATTTTGGAACTAGATAGAAGTGGTGGTTGCATAACACTGTGAATGTACTAAACACCACTGAATTGTTCATGTTAAATGGTTAATTTTATGTTATATGAATTTCCCCTAAAGGAAAAGAAAAAGAAAAAAATGAAGGAACAATTTCCAGAGTGGGCTGGTGAGCACTGTTTATAGGAATATATAAATACCCTGTTTATATAAATACCCATTTATATAATACCTGTTTATATAAATACCCTGGTGAGCAGAGTATTTACAGGAAGTAAATTCCCTCCAAGTACGCTGCCAAAAATATTTGGGAAATATTTTCATAAACTGATGTGTCATATTCAGTGAGTTCTAGTATTCCAGTTGTACACATTAAATACATTAACCTGTCATCCCATTAGCTTAATTTCAACATATCTTTAAAAAATCTCATATTTACCTAAAAGTACACATCCTCAGAAGTTTCTATTGTTGCAATCATTCTCCTAGAAAGCAAAGCAATCACAGTTTATTACTGATCACTTCTCTTTTTATTGAAGTATAGTTGATTTACAGTATTATACTAGTTTCAGGTGTACAACATAGTGACTCAATAATTTTAGAGATTATAATCCATTTACAGTTATTATAAAACAATGACTGTATTTCCCTGTGCCGTACAATATATCCTTGTAGCTTATCTGTTTCATGCATAGTAGTTTGTATCTCTTAATCCCCTACCCTTGTCTTGCCCCTTCCCCCATTGCTCTCCCCTCTGGTAACAACTAGTTTGCTCTCTATATCTGCGAGTCTGTTTCTGTTTTGTATATATATTCGTCTTATTTTTTCAGATTCTACATAGAAGTGATAACATACGGTATTTGTCTTTATCTGACTTATTTCACTTAGCATAATACTCTCTAGGTCCATTCATGTTGTTGCAAATGGCAGAATTTCATTTTTTATGGCTGAATAATATTCCATTGTATATAGATAGATAGATAGATGTATATATTACATCTTCTTTATCCATTCATCTGTTGATGGACACTTAGTTTGCTTCCATATCTTGACTTTTGTAAATAATGCTGCTATGAACACTGGCGTACATGTATCTTTTCAAATTAGTGTTTTTTATTTTCTTCAGATATATACCCAGGAGTGAAATTGTTGGATCATATGATAGTTCTATTTTTGTTTTGAGGAAACTCCATACTGTTTTCCATGGTGACTGCACCAATTTACATTCCCGTATTATTTATCATTTCTTCACAATAGCTTTTGCAGTTAGCGCATCATTATTTTACTAGTTGACAATTCAAATAATCCCTGACTAGTTACTCCTCCACTTTTCCCCTGTTACAGAATATCTATTCATTGCAACTACAATAAGTTTACCAAGTAATATATTTATTATCATATATAGTATAATTTTGTTTCTCAGGTAAAGAAAAAATTACAAAGTAGACTGATTAGTGGACCCAACTTCCTTGTATCTTTCTGACACCTAATTGTAACCCATGGCTTCCATCCTTAAGGTCACTTCACAGTCCAGCTTATCTCAGTGAGTCAGCTCTCTTTAGGAAATTTTCCACAAAATCTCAGAGAATTACATCTACTTCTATCTCATTGGTCACAACTAACTGTGAGAGATTCAAGGGAAGAAAATCTTTTAATCAAACAATCACTGCCCTGAATAAAATTGGAGTTTTTGTCATTAAATTGAAAGACAAATGTCTATCAGGCAGATAGTCAGCAATCGCTTCCTTTTGCATATTAAATGGTATATACATATTAAATATATTAGTTTATATTATGTATTTTATGTTATATATTATGCTTTATGTGTCCATGTGAACTATACCAGGTATTAATACTATATCACAAATTATAATTTTATTCATTAAACAAGTATTTGTTGGCTACCTACTGAGTTTTGGCCCTAGACTAAGCACTGAAAAGCAAAAATCAGACTCAGTTCCTATTTTTAGGGAACAGTCAAGTGAGGGAAACATTCTTTAATCCAATAAACTTACAAATAAGTATTCAAGTATAAACTGATAAATAACTAAGTAAGAAATCTGACTTAAAATGGGGAGAGAATCATCTGAATATTCACTGTGAAATTGACACTTGAGCTGAGATCTGAAAGACGCTAGATGTTAAGTGTTGGGAATGTTTCTAGATAGAACACAGTGGGCACAAACCCTGTGGAGAGAGGGAGAAACAATATAACTGGTGAGACTGGAGTAAAAGGGCTAAGGGCAGCAAGGTGAAGGAGGCTGGATGGTAGATCATAACAGACCCTAAAAGACCTTTTCAGCAATGTTAAGGGATTATACAATTACCTTATAGGCACTGAGTGTCACCATTCCCCTGCTTCATCCTTTATCATTATTTTTATAATTCCATACACAGAGTGATATTCTTGTCTCTACATCCACTACACTTCTTGCCCTACTCTACATCCTCTGCAGACCTCACCTGCCTAAATCACAAACATCCTTTGATGCAGCATATGGAGAAACTTTATGGTGCCTTTCCCAACATCAACTGCATACCCTCAGTCACAAAAATATTTTATCACAGACTGTACATACTTCCACTTTGCTTTTTTCCTCCTTAGTTTGTATTTTCTGTTTTTATATTTGCCTCCTCCACTAGACTTGGAGCTCCCTGAAGCCAGGAAGTTGACTTACTCAAGTTTATTTTCCTAATACCCAGAAAAAGGCTTGGCACAGACATAAACAGGTGGTGAATGAATGAATATTGGTCATATTGATTTTTTGTAAATCTGGTTTTAACATATTACATTAGTGTACCAATCTGTTGGTGACTTCGAAATTTCTTAGGAGAAAAATGGTATAAAATTGTACTTTTAAGTGCAGTATCCTGGCTTACGAACACCATTGGTATAGTTTGATGAAAGTGTTTTGACACAACTACTGAATCTCTTTAGCACTAGTGAAGGCAAATTATCTGAACTGTTAGGAATTTCTGTTAGAAGCTGAACTGTTAGGAATTTCTGCTGAAGATGCTTTCTAATAATAAACAATTTCTTTATTAATCCTCTTATTTATTAAAAGCTACGTGCCCCTCAGACTATCTGAAGTGGAGGAATTGTTCTTATCTGCAGTGTATGTGTGCTGTAAAAACATATTCATTGAAAATTAAGATGATGGCAAATAAAACACCATTATTTGGGGTTATGGTCAATATGTTCACTTGGAAGGAATTCAAATATATACATTTTGCTATAATTTCTATCTGCTCGCAATAGTAATTGAAAGGGTTCTGGACCCAATTCCACTATTGGGGGGGTGTCCCCCATGCCACCAAGCAGGTCTTCATGACACCACCTTCGTGTCTACAATATAACTCAATTCTCACACTATCTACCCAGAGATAGCATCAGATTCCACAGGTTAAGGGTTCAGTTCTATAAGACCATCTCCCCACCTACTTCAGATGCCAGTCATAAACCAAGGTTGTTACCTGTGCTTCTGACCCACTGACTACAGGCTGAAGGTTCACATGATTCCTGAACTTCAAACTTCAGTCGTTAGGCTGGCCGAATTGCTACCCATACTTCTGATTGACTGACTTCTTCCTCAGGTTCAATTAATTCAATTAATTCTAGAGCTCACAAAACTCAGAGAAACATTTTACTTACTAGATCACTGGTGTATTATAAAAGGATAAAACTCAGGAATAGCCAGGTGGAAGAGATGCACAGGGCGAGGAGCTGCTGTGCTCTCTCCAGGTCCCAGCCGCTCCGCGGCATGTGGGATCCTCCCGGACCGGGGCATGAACCCGTGTTCCCTGCACCGGCAGGCGGACTCTCAGCCACTGCGCCACCAGGGAAGCCCTGGGTGCACTGCTTTCTCCACAAGTTCACCAACCCAGAAGCTCTCCAGATCCAAAACAAAGGTTTTGGATTTCTTTTAAATATTTATTTATTTGGCTGTGCCGGGTCTTAGTTGAGGCACGCGGAATCTTCGTTGCAGCCTGCGGGATCTAGTTCCCTGACCAGTGGTTGAACGCAGTCCCCCTGCATTGGGAGCGCGATGTCTTAGTCACTGGACCTCAAAGGAAGTCCCTGTTTTGGATTTTTACTCAGGCCTCATCACAAGGGCACACTTGATTAAATCATTGATTTCTACCACCAGGCCCTTTCCCCTCTCTGAGGTCAGGGTGAGACTTAAAGTTCCAACTCTCTAATCACACCATTGGTAACCAGCCGCCAGGCTTAGGTGATTTCCAAAAGTTACCTCATTAACATAACAAAAGACATTTAAATCACTCTCAACACTTGGGAATTTCTGGTGGATTTCAGGGCTGTGAGTGAGACACCATGGATGAAGACCAAATATACATGAGAAATATAATTTGGTCATCTGAATAATCTTATATATGTGTGTATATATATATATATATAATAAATAAAAATATCACATATTAAAGTCTCACCCTAAACACTCTTTTTACCATCACTATGAAGGATGGGGTGTCTCTGAGAAGAGTCGCACTGGTATATATCTCTGCTCCTTTCACTCCCACAACCTGAAGAACTCTATATTTACCTTCTTCTGAAGTGCTCAAGCTTTTCCTTCCTCCAATTTTTTTCACTTTCTCTTAAGTTCCAGGATTGTTTTGCAAAATTGTGCTGCTAAGATACCTTGATCCTGTGACTCTCTGAAGACTGAAGTAGTTTCACAGGTTAAGCAGGTAAATGTATATATCAATAATTTCATGAAGAGGTCAGGTGGTCTAGAACAGAGAAGGGGGCAGGAGGAGAAAGAACGGTAACTTTTATCAGGAGACATTCTCATTTACATTAACCAAATTTATGTTCTCCGCAACCCTAAAGAATAAGAGAGACAAGTATTATTATCTCCAGTTTACTTATTTGGAAAATGGGGATTTAATAATGCCAATCTTATATGGTGGTTGTGCGTTTAAATGATGCAAGCATGTAAATTGTTTAGAGGATTTCCCAAAAGATAGTAAGTGCCTAATATATGTGAACTATTATTATTATATTTCCCATTCTAAGGAAATATCTTAAGGCTAAGAGATGTTTAGTAATTTGTCTAAAGTAATAGAGGTTAAAGCCAGGATTCAAATTAATGCCTTCTGGCTCCAAACATGTTATCTGCTGTTGTGTTTCTTAAAAGAGATTGCCTTTTCTTAAAAAGGCTTTTGAAGTCACCTGCCTTTAAAATCAAATTCACTAATGATTTTAATGGGCAGAACTGCCCACGAGTTGGGGGAGGGTGGCTGACAACATGTGTGTCTGATCAGGGCAATGCAGAGAAGATTGACTCTAAGAGAAATAGATTTCAGCAGTCAAGGTTACTTGGAATGAGAATAATTTAGTTTGGATTGCATTTCAATACATAAAATACCAGAATTTTACTTTAATTAAAGCATCAGTTTAACTATAAACTATGATATTATATTTCTCCAAAAACAGGACAGCCTCTTTGACAAAATATAGATAGCATGATTCATTAAATTCCAGTGATAGAGAGGATAAAATATAGTTATCTCTGTTAGAGAGACAGGAATGAGCATGATGTTAATAGGATGTAATAAAGAATAGATAAAGTCTTATAAAGCTCTGTCTGAATTAGAACTTTTTTTAGCTCATAAGCTGTGACTGCATTGTTATATGAAAAAAAAGGTGTGCTTATACTCTTTTTATTTAAAAAAAATGATCCCAATATACTCATACATTTTAATGTACCTGATGGTAAAGCACTCATTTAAAAGCAAACTGGTAATCCTTTCATTTCTATAGCAAATATAAAAATGAAAGAGGGGTGAGTTTTGGCAACAGCTAAATGGAAAATTGTTCAGTTAGCTCTTTTTTTTTTCTTTCCATATGAATCTTTTTTTATTATTTTTTAATTATTTTTTTAACATCTTTTTTGGCGTATAATTGCTTTACAATGGTGTGTTAGTTTCTGCTTTATAACAAAGTGAATCAGTTATACATATATATATGTTCCCATATCTCTTCCCTCTTGTGTCTCCCTCCCTCCCATCCTCCCTATCCCACCCCTCTAGGTGGTCACAAAGCACCGAGCTGATCTCCCTGTGCTATGCGGCTGCTTCCCACTAGCTATCTATTTTATGTTTGGTAGTATATATATGTCCATGCCACTAGCTATCTATTTTATGTTTGGTAGTGTATATATGTCCATGCCTCTCTCTCGCTTTGTCACAGCTTACCCTTCCCCCTCCCCATATCCTCAAGTCCATTCTCTAGTAGGTCTGCATCTTTATTCCTATCTTACCCCTAGGTTCTTCATGACATTTTTTTTTTTCTTAGATTCCATATATATGTGTTAGCATACGGTATTTGTCTTTCTCTTTCTGACTTACTTCACTCTGTATGACAGACTCTAGGTCCATCCACCTCACTACAAATAACTCAATTTCGTTTCTTTTTATGGCTGAGTAATATTCCATTGTACATATGTGCCACATCTTCTTTATCCATTCATCGGATGATAGACACTTAGGTTGTTTCCATCTCCTGGCTATTGTATATAGAGCTGCAATGAACATTTTGGTACATGACTCTTTCTGAATTATGGTTTTCTCAGGGTATATGCCCAGGAGTGAGATTGCTGGGTCATATGGTAATTCTATTTTTAGTTTTTTAAGGAACCTCCATACTGTTCTCCATAGTGGCTGTATCAATTTACATCCCCACCAGCAGTGCAAGAGTGTTCCCTTTTCTCTACACCCTTTCCATCATTTATTGTTTCCAGATTTTTTGATGATGGCCATTCTGACCAGTGGGAGATGATATCTCAGCTCTTATTATCATGTCTTAGACACTGAATATTCAGAAAAGATGCAGTTCTTGGACAAGAGATGTCAGAGTATGTGGTGGGACTAATGAATGAGTACCTCCAATTCAGATGAGGACTACATTACTCAGCATTACTACAGGGTACGAAGTTTCTCTCTGTGCAACATTTAAAAGTGGGCTTTGAAAAAAATTCCTACTATGATATCAGTATTATAATAATTGCCATGCAAACTGCTGCTAATAATGTGAACATACAGAGAATTTATAAAAAATTCAAGAGTTTTCTGTTCTTCTCTTTAATAAATAAGAAGTTATGTACTTGGAGAAAATCCCTTACAATCCTATGTTTAATGCATTCTAATGTAGAATTTATTAAATGTAAATTTATCAATATAATAAAATTCAAAAATTAATCTTTATAAATATGAACTTTAAACATTTAGCTCATCTTAAGTCATTTACTATTCAATTTGATATTATATATGACTATTTTGAATGGGTTTATAAAGATTCTTAAGTTTATAAAGACATTTATTTTGATACTTTATAGGACATGGATTATCAAGTCAATGAATTTTGGTCAGGGTCTGGGACTCATTGCTTCTCTCAGGAGATTAAGTTTTGTAAAATAGCATTTGTAATTAGGCTCACACTTTGCTTAATTTTTCAAAGTTATACTTGCTAAGTTAGAGACTTTTTAATCCACCATGACTTTCACATACGTTTTATGATATGGAAACACTTTATCGACTCCTTAAACCATGAATTCTTTTAGACCAGATAGGTCAGTATTATATCACCCACAGTGCTGTCATAATGATCCTTTCATTTTGTTTTGTTAGTATTACTAAAAATTGTGTATGCCTAATTTGAATTTTATTACAGTTTGAGGAGCCATATAAAGAATCATCTTCCAGATGATAAGGGTTTTATTCCTTGTGGTCCGGTCTTGTTTTAGGGCATTTGGATAAATCATTGTTTAAAATGTAGCCTTGAATGCTCCTTCTATCTGTGGTTTCACAATAATGCCAATTAGCTATTTGACTCCCAACTAGGTTATAAAGTGTGATTATTGTTCTTTCCATTCTTTGTAGTGATTTCTACTTTTTTATTTGTTTGTTTCATGAGGCAATTTGGCTAACTCAGTATTCCCTGTGTTTACTACTTTCTCTGCTTCAAAAAATGATTTATTTTGGGGAAGAATAATAGTAAAGTTTGTAAGATATGTTAGTGTATTTTTAAGATTGGTAATGGGCAATATGCAACTGTATTTCCAAGAAATAGACTGAGGTAGAGATTTGAGTTCAGGAATTCACTGGGAAGTGATCTCAATATCAATACATGTGAAGAGGAGTTACAAATAGGACTGGGCAAAGAGAGAAGTTGGGGTGCAAAGTAATCAGAACAAAGTCCTCAGCTAATCCCACGGGGAGTCTTGAGGCTTTGATGGTTCAGTGTTATACTGAAATGGGGCCCCACATCCACTGGCCATTGAAGGTAAACAGACCCTAGGATTAGACATAAGGATAGACAAAATGGATTTTTTCAACAAAGGTTAATTAAAAGAAAAGGACTTAGCTGAGAGGTGCAGGCAACTGAAACTCCCGGGGGGAATATATTCTTCAGTCCTGAAAGCTGATTTATGTTTAATAATGTAATATAAGGTACATTCATTAAGTAATTGTGAAAAGAAAGGGTTTAATCTTTTGTCTTGTTTTGTACAGCAACAATTTAAATTTATTTTTAAAATAATAAAGATGATGGGGTTTTCGTTAAAGATGATGATCTGAGTACATCTTACTGAGATCTATCAACTTTCAAGGGGAGCAATTTAGCCACTAGATCAAAGATGGCTGGTCATCTTGTAAGGAACTTTGGAAATTTGAAATTTGGACCATACCTTCCTCCTTCTTGAAGATGCAACTACAGATTGTTTTTTTTGGTGGAGAGGGGTTGAGGAGATAATGGATAATCTGAGGGCTTAGAGGACTCTCATATCTCCAAGGGTACTTGAAGCTAGGATCTCTGGTGGCATTGCTGCCCAGAAATCATCTTAAAGTAGATGTATTACGGTGTGATTTAGCTGACTAGTAAGAGTTCTCCATGCACAGGGAGGTGAACTGCTCTGTTTTGCTTGCTGTTTATCACTGTAACAGACTGAAAAACAATTATTCTAAAGCTGGATAATGTTGATAGACAAGGAGTTAAAATCAGCAATATAGCAAGAATACAATGTAGTGATAAAACAAGTTAATGGAAAATCACATTAGAAATATAAGAGGAATATTCATAGAAGAGAGAACAAAAGTAAGCTTTGCAAACAAATTCCAAAATACTGGATGTCAAGGAACCCATTCTCTTCACATTAGAATTCAGGGAAAATGAAAAATAAAGCACTAATGATATGCTATATTTTCCCATGTTAGATTAGGAAAAAAAATCAAGAACTTCTAACATGGAGGAGCACAGTGAACATGCAGCTACCATTTCTGCCTACGATGCCATGAAAACTCTTTCATAAAAGTGCTTATAATGTTAGTTTATAAACCTCATTATTTCTTAAATCCACTAATATTCAAAAATTTATGTATATATCTATGATAACCTGATAAAATAACTGATATAATATATTTCATTTGCCTTATAATATGGATTACTGAGGTTATTGAATTGATCCTACATTATATTACATCATTGGTAAGCATATTGTGATGTTCTTATTTGACAAAAGAGGCTTAATTTCCTATCAGTTGAAGTAATCTGTGACTGAAAAACAGGGATAGAATTTTCTGTAAAGTGTTATATTTATTTCACTATTAAAATGTATACCATAAAATATTTCATAAAGTCAATCTAAAAATATTCATGTCAATGATTACATTTTGGAAAATATTTTAGTAAGTATCAGTAAATTATTTGGTAAAGTATGGATCATTTATCAATTTTTCTCATCTTTATACATCCAGCCATTTCACACAAGAATTTTGTTCAGATATTTTGACAATGTTCTATTCTTATTTTTTGTTAAGACTACTGATGTTGTCAAGTTTGTTCATTTTCCCAAAATGGATAAACTTTAGCAGTAGTTAGCAGTTGGTGATTTAAGTCAAGAACACTGAGGTTTTTTATCACATTCAGAATATTTAATTTCCCTTCCATCTGATAATAATTTTGCATGTAAAAAATAACACAAAACTATGTCAATTTGAAACAGCCACCCACACACCTTATGGAGTTAAAGTATTGTGTGGGTTTGAAATCATGAGTATGTTCTGTAAGCATGATCTCAAAAGCATATTTTTCTAAAAAAAATTATAATAATGACAGTTGTTTGAACCAAATGATCTGATATTTTAACTTCAGGAACTTGCTCAGTAGTCTCTGGATCTTGGTTTATAGTGTTAACTAGAGAATTTGGATTTCAAGGACATAAAGTCTCATGGTAGTAAAATATAGTAACACAAAATTTTAGAATGAAGAGGGAACAGAAAGCTAACATTAAAAGCTATCACTTTTTTAACATTGTACTGAGGATTTTTTTAGTTGCATATTTTTGTTGTAGATGGAAAGGTTATGTTCGCTACCAATTTAAACAGTACGTTACTAGCATATGGACACACTCTGAGCTATAGGGTAAACATTTTCAGGATGCCTCGGAGAGCTAACTTTAATATCTGAACAGATTCGGCACCATACAAATGGGATATGAAGCATGATTCACAATTTCACATAACTCATTGACGCTAAAACATGCTAAAAATAAATTCGGGAATTCCTTTCCCTCTTGCCATCCATTAAATGGGTAAAATTGTTTACTGCACATACATGAGCCACTCGGTGCAATTTTCAGGATAATTCTTCTATTCAAAAGCCCTTGAGTACTCTCTGTTCCTTTTATATGTAGTTTAAAAGTAAAGACAAGGGAGTAGTATTTTTATAAACATGTTCTATATTTTTCTCTTTAGGATAATTTTCATACATAAAATAATACTATAAGAGATAGAAAAAAGCAAGGATTTCATTAACTAAAGATGAATGTGCAAAAGTAACAGTAACAGCAAAATGTTATATAGTCATTTAATTCACCAGATTTACACTCTAGCAACTAAAGAGGATTTATAATTGTTAAAATATATTGATTACAATCTTCAGACATTTGGAAATTTATTATTTAAATCACTGTTTGGGGAACTTAACATCCCTTTTGTCTTATAAAAAATTAAATGGATTAAAACAGAAATCTGTTTTTTTATTTTAATATTATTAAACTCCACGAAGTAGAAGATCTTAGTTTATTCCTCAGTCAATGACTATTGTTTCAACTATTTAAAAGTATTAGGCAATACTATTAGGCAATAAGTTTTCTTTTAAAGGCAATCATTGAACTATTATAGGACAAATTTTTCATTGGTATTTTCTAGGTCCCTTATACTGCATATGTTATATGACGTCACCCACATGCAGATCTTCAGATATATCATTGTGGATACATGGTATGTACATGAGGAATGCTCAAATAATCAAGGGAGAGAAAATGATAAAAGATAATTACACAGTAATTAAAGTAAATGTTTAAAGAGTACTAAAAAAGTAAAGATTCAGGTTCTACTTATAAAGAGTTGTTTTAATATAATAAAATACCCACCATCAATATTCATGGTTAAGGAGTCTTGAGAGGTCATGTTAAAGCCAACACTATCAATTATCGGTAACTTTAAAAATATATTTTTGTTTGTATGTGTGTTTGTTTCACTATAAATTTGACATTTTACTCTTGATCTATTTAAATAAGTCATTAAATTGACTTTGGTTTCCTGGTTTATTAAGGCTTAGTTCTTGAGTTGAAGGAAATTACTTAATTGTGCCAGCTGTAAAATATCTTCAACATATCAGTGCATTAATAGAAAAAACCATATCTGTATATTTATCTAATTGCTTGTTACTATTGTAGAATCATTTTGTCATAGGAAAACACATAGTAGATGTTTGATGAATGCTCTGCCTTGGAAGAACAGGTATAGGTAGCTTCAGATGCTAGATTGCTGTTGAACCACAGATAATATTCAATTCAGCTAACATTTGTTAAGCAGTCACCATGTGGTAAGACATTATGTAGAGGTTATATGAGAAACATGAGGAAGATGTGGATGTTGGTTTTGTATACTTCACAAACATTGCAGGCCACATGAACATGTAAACAATTATTTAAAATACTTTGCTAGAAGTGGAATCTATATGGGAGGCTCTCCACTTGCAGTTAAGCCTAGTATCCCAGAGTTCAAATCCAAGCTCTACCACTTACTGGTCGTATGACATTAGCAGAGTCATTTATAATATCACAACCTCAGTCTTATTCTGTGTAGAATAGGGATAATAAAAATTTTCTCATAGAGATGTTGTGAGAACTAAGTTAGACACTTACATGTTAAGTTTTAAGCTCAATGACTGACATACTCGGGGATGCTGGGATGCTTAATTTCCAAACATTTGAGGATTACCTAATCATCTTTATGTTATTGATTTCTTGTTTTCTGTTATTATAATTCATTTAAATCCATTGAGCAAATTAAGTTTACATTACGGAAGTTCTTTGAAATTGAAAACCATGTGTGTTCTGCAGTTGTTTTCCCAACGACTATACACACACACTCACAAAAACACATGTATATATATTTAATTAACTCAAGGTAGTTAACTGTGTTCTTCAAATCTATATTATTTATTTTTCTGCTCTTTCAAGCATTGAACAATTTATATTTAACACTTTAACTATGATTTTGTGTCTATTTTGCCCTTTGGTTCTGTCAATTTTTATTTTGTTTTTCATATGTTAGTAGGTACATCAAATTTTACTGGTGCAAAGGTAAACATTGTCCAGTTTAACATCCACATACCAGGGGGCCAAGTATTATATTGAATTTCTCATAAGAAGACTATATCACATCATAGTTTACATTAACCTACTTTGATATCCAAGATGCATTCATTTTACCATTAACAAGCGGGAGAATAAAGGAGAACTTTAGCATGTATTGTCACTTCTGTGCCTTTCAAAATTTTAAATGTAGTGCTATTCTCTGTTATTCCCTGAGGGATATTGCACTGTTTATTGGTATCTTATTTGGCAAAGAGGAGAAACGCAATTTTCTTCCACTTTGCTGTTCTTACCGTAATAGCTTTCTCTCCATGTGTCAGAGTCAAAGTAAAGATTCAATTTCTTATGATAGCTATTGTAACTAGACATTCAGAAATTGGGGAAATAGCTCCCATTGTCTCCCTAAGTCATGCTGAAACCCAATCCTAGTTAAAGGCCAGGAACAGTGAGGTGTAGGAATGTGAAATACAAGAAAAAACTGGCTTTCCCATTTGAGTAACTGGAGAGTGGGATGAATCATCACCTTGTCGTTTAATGGAAGAGGAGTTGCTTTCACAGAAATGAGGAGAGGCTATATCTTTGGCAAGTACACATCCTCTGAAACCTATACTTTCCTGATAAATATACCAAATTGTACCTAAGAGACATAGAACTGCGAATTTAACTGATATACTGCTGAATACCTTTGAATGGAAAAAAATTAAAGAGATTCTCAGATTAGGATACTTTCTCTCATTCAAGTATGAGTTTCTTCAAGGAAGACATGATATTGTTCACTCTTTTATTTTCAGTGCTTAATATAGAATACTACATGGAATACTAAATATTTATGACAAGAATAAATGAATGTTATGGCTCAAATGTTTTTGTCAGACACCATTTTATTTTCTTTTTAAGAAGAATAACAGTTTCCAAGTGAAAACGGGTTTCAGGTTCTAGACAAATATTTTAAAATAGACATTTAAACACAGGCCATGAAAAATGTTGGGAAGAAATGCATAATTGAGATCTTGAGGATTTTAATTAAAAACCCAATTATTACCTGATGAATGCTATAAATTCCAGTCTGGAAAAATTCATTCTAATTGTCTATACATATTTGAGTTATTTTTAAAATATAGATTAAACATACATTTTTAATTCATAATAACTTTCAATTTTAAATTTATTATATCCAGAAATTACAATATACATAATTAATTTTAAATTTTACACCAGCAATCTTTTAATGAAATTGAGATATATTAGTAAAGTCTATTAGGCAATTTGCATATACCCTCCTAGACATATTAAAATATAAGTGTTGGAGTTTCCTTTTCTTCTATCTAAAATTCTCCCCTTGAGGCCTAGCTTAAAAAGAACGTGTCTGAAGCTATTGGCAAACTACTTTTGTCAGAGAGATATCAGGAAAAAAAGTTATTGTAGCAGGATGAAAATCACTAGGCAAGAAATAATTGTTCCTGAAAAGCATTTTCTTTTCTTTGGCTAATACATAGTAATTTGAAGGCCATACCAGAATTGTTTTGAATGGAATGCCTCCATACATTAGCTTATGGCAAAGACCATCTTTGACAACGTGATTCTCCACACAGATAAAATAGATATTATCTCTATTTCCTATAGCCAGAACCTCTGCACTAAATTTGTTTACTTCAAAAATTTGGTTCAGAGTGCATTTTAAGGTTCTACTAATTTTTCTTTCCCTGGAAAGACATTTTTAAAAATCTAGAAAACCAATTACCTCAAAATAGTTGCATATGTTCATCTATAGATCAAGTAATCAATGAACCAACTCAGGAGGCAGAGATTTAAAAGTTGAACTGGGTTCAAAGATCTGTAACAACACACTAAAACATTAATTTTCTTGGAAAACATTAATTTTCTAATGTTTTTGGAACTTTAATAACATAATTTTTAGGTTCTACAAAATTTATACTACTTTTATTTTTCTTGTTGACAAAAGGTTTTGAATTCACATTCATTTAATTTATTGCTTGCATAATAGATTTATAATTTTTTTTAAAAAATTAGTGCTATTAAAGGCACTATAGAATTAATCTTATTCAGTGTTCTCCTTTTACAGATGAGAAATCTAAGATCCAGTCAGTTTTCAGGACTTGACAAAATAAGATCTGGTAGGGCCAAGGATCAGACTATGGTTTCTTGATTTTAGGAATCACGTCTGGATTCTTTAGGCACCAAGTTAAAGATCACAGAATTTAGAAATTATTCCCTGATTCCACGAACTACACTATGTGCTATAGCTGTGTGATCTTCATGCACAGGGTGGGAGAAGAGTTGACTACATAAAGCACAGGGGATTTTTTAGGAAATCATTCTTTATAATTTTATTTAATAATAATGTATCAATATTTGTTCATTAATTGTGACACAAAGACCATATAATGTAAGGTTTTAATAGTAAAAGAGGCTATATATGTGGTATATGGAAACTCTATATTATTTTCACAATTTTTCTGTAAATGATGATCGACTTTAAAATTAGAAAGTTGGGCTTCCCTAGTGGCGCAGTGGTTGGGAGTCCGCCTGCCGATGCAGGGGACGCGGGTTCGTGCCCCGGTCCGGGAGGGTCCCGCGTGCCGCGGAGCGGCTGGGCCCGTGGGCCATGGCCTCTGGGCCTGCGCGTCCGGAGCCTGTGCTCCACAACGGGGGAGGCCACAGCGGTGAGAGGCCCGCGTACAGCCAAAAAAAAAATAAATAAATAAAATAAAATTAGAAAGTTTATTTAAAAATTATAACTGTTTTCTGTTTGCCTACGAAAGCCATTAGTTTTTTTCTCTTAAAACTAGAGATCAGCAGATTTGAGGAAAACAGAGGAAACAATATAAAGATACACTTTTGAATTAGCAGTGGACTAAAGAGAGCAACATAAAGAGAAAGGATACGGACGTCCAGCATCAAATATCTATTTCTCATTCTTCTGCTAAACTGTGTTTATCTTACAGAGCAGCTCACAATTAGGTCTTGAACAAACAGCCCAAAGCTGTCATTGTAATAGAGCATAGTAATTGATATTCATAATGACAACACTAAATTTATTAAGATACCAAATTGTATTAGAATATGCTGTTTACTAAGTCAGTGAAGTATGTAACATATTTAAAATTAATGAGCTTTAAAAATTTTAAGGGTATTGAGAATTAACTGTATGTTTTTTAACATAATTCGAGGGTGTAAAATGAGCACTTTCATACCTTCCTGGTCAGCTTTATGACT
Organism: Orcinus orca; assembly: GCF_937001465.1. Lineage (NCBI taxonomy): Eukaryota > Metazoa > Chordata > Mammalia > Artiodactyla > Delphinidae > Orcinus > Orcinus orca. The sequence continues at coordinate 71,696,113 of NC_064565.1, forward strand.
CAATATTTGGTGCATTTGCTAGTTTGAATCAATTTGTTTTTTATTGTTCTTATTTTGTGTGTTTTAATGAGAAGTTGGAGAGGCATATTCAAGCACTGCTAATATGACAATGAGTGTTAATTTTGTACTACCTTGAATATCCACATTGATCTACTACTTTATTACTCTAAAATAGAATTTTGTAGGCTGACTCTTCAAAGCCCTATCTTTGGATCTTGGCTCCTTCATTATCAGTTCCTTTCATGACCTAGAAGCCATCAAACCTGCCATAGATCTTCTGGCTAATGCATGACTTTTCTCCACAGCATTTGCATCTATTACATTTGCATGGAAAATGCAGGTTGGTTTTCAGCTCTCTCTCCTGTCCTAGCTTGAAGCTTCCTCCTGCTTTTTATTCTGTCTACTGCTTTTTATTCTGTATGTGTGTGAGATTTGACCCACATTATTTTAATTAGTCTTAGTTTTTATTTAATTTTTTATTAGAATACTTCCATATTTTCTATCTTTTCAATAAACAGTATGACAGCTCAGATATGTGCTATTCTAACATTCTTCCTCACTAATATCAGCAACTCTATACTGTATAATGGCATCAAATAGCCACAATCACAAGTGTGTCATTACTGGTGATTTTTTTTTTTTTACTTATGTTGAAGAATTAAATTTTTTTTGATTAAAGTATCTTAATATTCAGTACTACCTTTGATCCTTTGGACACTTTTCTCAGTCCTTTAGCAATGTTTTTCTTATAATTTTGAAAAATTTCAGTTTCAACATGTTTTAAAAACCTGGATACCATTTCAGTATATTGCTGCCTCAGTTTAGAAAGAGGCTACCAATTTTAAAAGACAATAAAAATAAACAAAACAAATAATACAAACAAACAAAAATAATGACATTGTGATAAATATTTTTTGACTGAATGTTTTACTTTTAACTCTTGGTGAATATTCAGACCTCTTAAGACTTTCGATTGCATGAGCTTTTTCAATTCAGCAATAATTTCTTGATGATCCTCTGTATTTCTTAGACCAGTGGACTTTCAAATGGGCTTTGTAGAATGCTGAGCCTTTACTTGGAGAAGCTCTGGGTGCTAACTCCAAGCTTCAACTGGATTAGTTTACATAGCATAAGGTTTCATTTCAACCAAGTGTTTTGCAGCTGAAAATAAGGCCTCTTCTATCATGCTCAAATTGTCAAATAGACAGCGTTAAACCAGACACTTGAAAAATTCCTCAAGTATTTATTGGAAATATGACAGATCAGTCATTTAACCTATCAATTGTAACAGAGTTTACTTGTAAATAACATCTCTGTTTCAGTATAACATAATCACAAATGGGAAGATAACACCCATCACACTCTACTCCACGTGTATTTCATTAGAGTGAAAACACGAGTTATTTCTACACCACATGAGGAAGTCATGTTGTGTATTTCATCCTATTTTACTTGAGAGCTTTGAAAATTTATACGAGCTGGCAAGGATCTAGAACCTTTATATAACCCTTGGTTATAAACCTGTGAGGCCTTTATTGCCTTTGCATTTTTAATAATATTGTTATAACTATCAGGAAAGAACCACAGTTCTACTCAGCAGAAAGAAATTCTTTGTCTAGACTCCCTGATATTGAGGTATTTTTCCTCCCCCCTCCCTTCTTACCCTCCTACCCCATAATCATTCTAATGTTCATCTATCTGCACTCACCTAACTATACATTCCTGACCTATCTATTCTATATTGATGGATTTCTAGCCCTTGGATTTAAACCCCAAACTACCATGCCTTCCTAATTCATATTATGGCTGATCAAATTTCCTGCATTTCCTGGATCTAGAACTTTGACTTCAAACCTGCTGACTACTTGTATTTGTGATATCCCTTTGAATTCCTCTTGTCTAAATAGTCTCCCAGCCTTTGTATCCTCTGACTTGTCTAATCCTATTACTACTTATGACATGCTGTGAACATGCAATTCTCTATTCGTACTCTGATAGCACAATTAAGCCCCCTATATAGTCACTAAGATGTTTTCTTTTATAAGCAGCTGGATAGAATCGTAACCTAGAAAATTTGAAACTGAGACAATGTAGTAAACTTGTCTTTTCATTTCTAGCTATGTAAAAATCTTGTCACACTGGAAATATCCAAATTAATACTTACAGTGTAAAGTATTTTGGTTTCAATTGAAACAATTAATCTGTGTAGCCAATATCAGTTGCTCTTTTTGTGTGTCATTCTGTATTTTAGTGGCATTTCAGATTTTCATTGTATAAAATATGCTAACATAAGTATAATTAATTTTGCTGTAGTATCTAAAATAAGGACATTAAATTTATTTTATATCAACTGTGATACTTTTAGTTGATTAACACTTAATGTGGCTGTTTCATTTTAATTCAATCCTGTTCAATTTTTAACATAGAAATTGTTCACATTATTGTGAATTAATAGAGTAACTGCAAAATCATATGGGTTTCTCACTTTTTATGTGATCAGAAAAAGCAACTGTAAGAATCAATTAAAACGAACTAACCACTTGATTAAGTTATAATATAATACTGTGTATTCATGTACATTTTCTCAAGTATGATTTTATATTAATGGACTAAATTAGTCCAGTATGTATGTATATATATGTGCTAGTTTGGAGTAACATATTTACTTATGTGATCTTCTATAATGATAATCCACTATGATCGAGCACAATTACATGTATTGGGAAAAGTATGCTATTGACATGAAGAGTAATAAAATTAATCAATTATTGCCAACCTAAAATTATCAAGCATATTAATATTTTGTGATATTAAACATCATTTCTGAGATATGATTGTAACAGTACTTGAGAGTTTGAACTCCAGACTATCAATCTTAGCTATACCAATTATTTGAATATCAGTGTTTTCTACTTATAAAATACAAATAGTAATGTTAATTCTTAGTGTTATTGTGAAAATTAAATGAGATAATGCATATGTAGGTTTAGGCACAGTCTATATTACATAGTAAGCATCCAAACGTAACACAATTAGCACCATCATTTTTACTATTAATACTATCTGTTCTTTCATAGAATTACCAAGAGGCCAGTCACTTCAGAATGATATATATATAAACCATAGAGAGGCGAGGTGCAATTTGATAAAAGGCTTAGGTCTCTATGATATATATTTCATTTATATCTCCCTATGCTTCATTGGTTCATTGGCAGAAGGAGGTCACATTTACATTTCTGTCCAAATGGTAGTACAAGCACTCTCCCACTTGCTAACAAGCATTCCAGTATTTTGCAAGTGTCACAAGTCTACCTATTTCTATGAATCCCCCGGTTTGTTAATATACTTTTATGAATAATAATTCCTTTTTAGTTCAACTGCTGCTGCTTAGAGTAGCACAAGTAACTCCAATTCACTCTTTCAGACTAAACTACAAGTGCTGATCAATGGACAGCTATCTCAATTGCCTCTCTATTGTGTATCTCAAGTGCTGCCGATACTCTTGCAGCTACCTGGTAGAGCTGAAAAAGCCAGATGCTTGAACAAAGTGTCATACTAAAAACTGAGGGAAGAAGTGGTCTCAAAGAACCTCCTGCTTTCCCCAGTCTCATTCCCTTGCTAACCATCACTCCTATCTCTGTCAGCTGCTGCTTGTATGAATGTATCTTCTGCCAGTTGGCAGTCATTCCTCTCAATGTCACATTTCATGAAGGATGAGCCATGGAAGTGTTTCCTAGGTCCATAGTTGTAAAGGTCTTTGCATTCATACTCATGTACCTATTTACTTAGAGTATACCTATGGCCTTAGAATAACAAATTGGATTCTAGCACTGGCTTCACTGTGTTTGGTGTTGGTATTAAGTCTGACTTTCTGATCTAGACTTACTGAAAGCGAGTTTCATTGAAAGCCAAGCTTTATTTTATTATAATTTGTTCAACATGGCTATTTGAAAGGGTATATGTTTTCTTATATTTTAAATTAGACATGGGATAGGAGATAGTGACAATGTTCCAGCCTTTTCTTTACAAGAGAGCTGAACAGCAACAATGTAAATATGTAGCTATGAATACATATGAAGGATGAATAGCATCAGTCATTGAGGGAGGTATATTACTTCATAACACCTGACAAATGTGTTCCTGTCCAGTTAATTACCCAACAAAATTTTCCTAATAGAAAGGATCAGTAGTTCATGTGATTTTTATAACTTCACTTTAAGCTAATAATTGTTATTGATGAAGCAGATATTAAAATGATAACTTTCTTCATTGTCTTCAAGTATTATATACGGATAAATTATTAGCAGAGACTTAGTAAGTGCAATATGACTAGTTGGTTACCTGGTCGTAAAACACAGAGTGTTCTATATGAACAAAATTCTCAGTTGTCCACAAAAATATATTGTTAAAATTGCCTCCCAGTCATTTTCTGGAATGAATAAAGTTTAATTTTATTAGCAAAAGAAATGCCAATAGCAGCACATAGGTGCATCAATTAAAATAATATAATTTCATTAAATATATATTTCTATTAGGAGATGACTGAATTTCCCATAAGATGAGAGATTAATAATTTAATTTTTTCTATACAATTATAGAAATAAATCTAGGGAAGTTTACACAAATATATTACATTTATCTCCACACAGACTATATATACTATATATATATTATATATGTATTACAAATGAAAAATTGATTAGAACATGAGGATGATTTTGTTATTGGAAGTTAATCTCTTAACAAACTTTATTTCAATTTTTGCAGGAGCATTTCAGAAATTCTCTATAAAGTAATTGTTAGCAAAACATATTCCTTTTTAAACTTTATTTATTTATTTATTTTTGCGGTACACGGGCCTCTCACTGTTGTGGCCTCTCCCGTTGCGGAACACAGGCTCCGGACGCGCAGGCCCAGCGGCCATGGCTCACGGGCCCAGCGGCTCCGCAGCATGTGGGATCTTCCCCGACCGGGGCACGAACCCGTGTCCCCTGCATCGGCAGGCAGACTTTCAACCACTGCGCCACCAGGGAAGCCCAACTTTATTTTAAGTAGATAATTTTGCAAGTATTTTTGTTTGATATTTTGAATGAATAATCTTAGGAAGTAGATGTAATAACATGCTGAATTTGAGAGTTTCCACTGAGATCACATGAGAGGAAAATAGTAATTTAAAGACAATAAACTTTTCATTTGTTCATTGAAGTTATGGTTCAGATAATAATATGCTCTGGACGCCTCCCCAAATAAGTTTTGCAGTTAATAAATAAGCATATGAAAAGACACTCCATATCATATGTAATTAGGGAACCAATAATTTTAAAAAGAGATACCCCTATACACCTATCAAAATGGCTGAAATCCAAAATATTAACAACAATAAACACTGGCAAGGATGTGGAACAACAGGAAATCTCATTCATTGTTACTGGAAATAAGACAGGCAGTTTCTTATGAAAACTAAATAAAGTCTTAGCATGTGATCGAACAATCATGCCCCTAGGCATTTACCCAAAAGAGTTGAAAACACACAAAAAAACTTGCACACAAATGTTTATAGCTGCTTTATTCAAAATTGCCAAAACTTGAAAGCAACCAAGATGTCCTTCAGTAGTTGAATGGATAAACAAACTGTGATATATCACTATAATGGAATATTATTCAGTAATAAAAAAAAAAGAAATGAGCCACCAAGCCAAAAAAGACATGGAGGAACCTTAAGTGCATATTGCTAAGTGAAAGATGCCTGTCTGAAAGGCTATATACTATATGATTTCAACTATGTGATATTCTGGAAAAGTCAAAAGAACTATAAAGGCAGTAAAAAAGTAGGGGCCTCTAGGGGCTTGAAGATAAGGAGGAAGGGGTAAATAGGTGGAGCACAGGGAGTGTTTTGGGGAGTGGAAATATTCTATATGATACTGTAATCATGGGTACATGACATCATGCGGTTGACAAAACACATAGAACTATACAACACAGAGTGAACCTTAATATAAATGGAGACTTAGTTAATAATAATGCATAAATATTGGTTCATCAGTTCCAACAAATAAACTACACTAATGCAAAATATTCTAATAGGGAAACTGTGCAGGGACAGAGGCTAGTGGGGAAGGTTTGATGAGAACTCTGTACTTTTTGCTCGCTTTTTCTGTAAACTTAAAATTACTCTAAAAAATGAAGTATATTAATTAAAATAAAACAAACACTGATTAGTTTCAAATTCTTACCTAATGTGTTTGCCACACTATTGTCCTATAATTATCATGTAGGCAACCCCCAACATAACTTATACACTGTATTAGATTTGCATGTACAAGTTAATATAAAAGAGAAAAATGCCTTAAAATAAAAGCAAAACGTATAAAACAATTTCTTAATCATCTGGAAAACTTAATAGCTTTCTTTTTTTCTCACAACTGGTCAGAGAAAATGAATGCTGCAAAGAATGGCTTAATGAAATTTGTAGATATATACTTCTTTCCATTAATAACGAACACAGTGAAAATACTCCGCAAAACAAGTATCTAAAATACCTTATTTTCTTTCATGCTTTTCAATCTATTTTCTTCATTTATTATTGGTAGTTATTACAAGCATTTATCTTTTTAAAACTTGTTTATTTGACTATTTAAGTGCTTTCTCCATAAATTCTGCACGTGGCCTTAATGGTTACTTTTATACCTACCTAAGTCTTTTGTATTATTACTGTGATCATTTTCTTAAATTTAAATGAAGTTTTTGTGTAATTGTACATATGTGTCAGACATTTTGATATTGAATTTTAAAACAGCATTTATATTATAGTGTTTTGATTTGACACCATACTGTTTATCAGTATCCTTGTAATGAGTCCTCTCATTATTATCTACTTAAGATACTGTACTCTTATAGGCTAATTTTGTAAAACTTAAGATAAAATTTGAAACAGTTTACTTAAGTTGTCTAACGATCATCATTATTTGACCAAAAGGTGAGAAAGTGAGCTTAAATGATCAGGGGATACTATGCCATGTGTGTATTATGCAGTGGTGACAACAATCAGAATCTCTTTGCTCACCTTGAAAAGACTATGGTTATGACTTCAGATGCAGAGTTCTCAGACACAGTAGCTCTGTTCAGAGAAAGAATTTGCCACAGTCAGAACTCTGGCTGTGCAGATGTAAGGTTCTCAAAATGTGCTCCCCAGACTAGGAATCAGCAGCCTCAGCATCATCTGGGAACCTGCTAGAAAAGCAAATTATTGAGCCTTACCTAGGACCTGCCTACTGAATCAGAAACTCTGTGGCTGGATCCAGAAATCTGTGTTTTCACAAGTCCTCCATGTGATTCTGATGCAGGTTAAAGTTTGAGAACCACTAATCTACAGTTCGGAGTATAGCTTTTAGTCTCAGCTCTAGGCTATGAGTCAAAGTAAAACAAATTATTGTAAAGAGTAGTGGCCCTTAGTTAATGCTAAAACACTGATTATTAAAATTAAGACAAATGTTTCATATAGCTTAGTATACCTCAGGTACTCTTTTTTTTTTAATGACTTATTATTAATGTTGGGCAATAGTAGTGAGAAATCTTCCCAGTAGGGCTTGCAATCAAAGATAGCTGGATCCAACAAACATCTCTGCCACAAAACAAATTCCCATCAGAATAGTATCCCTAAAAGTTAAAATATTAAAATCAAATCAGTGATATTAGGATATAAGTTTTCAAGGCTTAAATTCATTTGCTATATTACACTTACTCTTATGAAAAGGGGAAGATGAATGGGTAAATTTTTTCTATTAGTCAATCATGAAACCCACACATTAGCATAAGTCATAGAATTTAAAAAAAAATCAGTTCCTCGCAATTACGTATCTGTAATATAAATTGCTCCATCAATTTTAGGAATTTGATGTTGTGATACCAATTCTAATTCTCTTTTCTTTCTTTAATAATACAGCTCTTGAATTTTAGTTAGGTATATAGCCAAGCACTACATTCTCAAACCTCCTGTTGCAGCTTTGTGTGACTATATGACAAAATTATAGCCAATTAAATATGAGAAGAGAAGCATCATATGTTAAGAGCCATTCTCTTAAAGGGAAGGGCAATGCCCTCCATTTGCCCTTCTCACCTTTGAATTTGCTGAAACATGTATGCAATGATGGAAGCAAGAGCAGTCATCCTAGATTACAAGATGGAAGCTGCATGTGTAGCATGGCAGAACACCAAGGCAGAAGATCCTGAGTCACTGACACTGTATGTCCTGGACAACTCATACACTGACTACCATGAATGAGAGAAGTAAATTATTTTGCTTAATTTTTTGTCTTTTTGGGGTCTTTTTAGAGATCTGATGTTTATTCTCACTAATACACTAGGGAAACCTAATTTACCTCATGTTCTAACGCTCATAAATAGAAAGGCAACACATTTGTTGATATAAAATAAAAATGAAGAGATTTTACCATAGGGAGATGCATTATTTTAATGCATTTGCTTTTTCAAATACTTGTCCAAATACTTCTTCCACTCCTGTAACTCAGTCAGTCAACGATAATTACTGAGCACATTCTAAGCTCAAGGTACTTTTCAAGGCCCTGGGGACGCAACAGTGAGCAAACCAGACAGTTGCTCCTCTTAAGGTGCATTGATATTGCTGGGGGACTGAAAAGGTAAACAGATAAATTAATTGCAGAGGTTAATTTAAATAGGCAGAAAGTTTCCTTAATTTCTTCTAAAATTCTAAAAAAACCCAAACATTATTACATGTCCACTTATAATCATTAAAAACATTATCTTTTAAGAAATGAAGGCTGCCTTCACCCAATCCTTCTGACTCTTGCCCCCAAACCATTCAACTTAATATTGACAGTGTTAATCAGTATTAAGTTTCTGTTGCATATCCAGTCTTTCTGCCTTTCCCCTATGCTTATCAATAGCCATCTGTTTATTTGTCTGTAAAAATACATATGCTAATTTATTTATACCAAAATGAAACCACACTGTAGTTATTAGTCTTGATGTTCTTGGGTGAAAATCCTACATAACAGAGACATAACTATTTTTTAAGAATTTATCTCTAATATACCATTGCAAGCATTTTTATTAATTTCTGCTATTTATGCTCCTTTATAAATATATGGATTGCTTTTAAATTTTAGGTTTTACAAATATTCTGCAATGAAGACTTTGTGCTTATATTTTTATCTCTTCATGATGTTATTTCTGTGTAATAGTCTGCAAGAAGTAGAATGGCTGAGTCATGCAACATGTACTTTTTACAGTTTTATGAACAAAACCAAATTACACTTCAAACAGTTGTACCAATTTATATTACAACTAACCTTAAAAGACTAGTAAATGCTATCAATCTATTTTTATTTTGAATGGTCTGACAGAAAAAGTGAGTCAACGACATCTCATGTTTATTCACATTTCTTTTGCGAATTATTCCTTTATATATTTTGCTTATTTCCCTAAGACTTTTTGCTTTATAAATTTTGCTCTTATGTTATTTGGTGCATAAATGTTTGTGAATGTAATATTTTCTTCACCAATTGTACTCTTCAATGTTTTTGGCCTTAAATACCATTTCATAGGGTAGAAGTGGTTTCTCTCTGTTTGCATTTGCTTATTTATATTCATCCATCTCTTTACTTTCAAATTCTCTATCACTTTAGATTTAGACATGTTGCTTGTTAGAGTTTATAATCTGAAAATCTTCACCTTTCTTAGGATAAGTTAAATTATTCCCATTCATTGTGAAAACATAAATGTTTGTCAGATGCCTAATGTTTCTTCTTTTCTTATTATTTGTTATATTTTTATGGTTTCTCATTTTCTCATCTTTACATTTTCTAGAGTGAAAAGATTTAATATATTTTCCTAGAACTTAATAATTAGTAAAGATATCTTTTTTCCTTCATGTAAAGGAAAATTATCACTTAAAATATGAACATCTGCAAAAATATTTAAATAAAAATAATCATAGTTTTACTATTGAGAGATTTCTCTATTAACACATTGTTGTAATATCATGAAATCACATTTTTGTATATATTTTTGTGTACATTGGGCTATTCTTTTGTATATATAGATGCAATTTTATATCTGCCATTTTTATAACATTACCTTCATTGCCATTTTTTATGGCATTAAAATATATTTGCAATAAGATATCTTTTGGATTAATTATGTTTAACCATTTTTCCATTGTTTACATTTTATGTTGTTTATGGTATTTGTCTATCACACATAATTGAAAAACAAATATCTGATTTCTTCCTTAAGATTTCTAACTAGAATTCAGGATCTTCATGTACATATTTAAAAATTGAATGTTGTGGATTCAGTTAGTTATAAAAATCCGATTCATACTAACTTAACTTAAATAACTAATTTTATCACACGGGTTCCGAGTTGTCACATAGAAACATGTGAAAGCAAGCAGATCTTAAGAATGGGTTTGGGGCTTCCCTGGTGGCGCAGTGGTTGAGAGTCCGCCTGCCGATGCAGGGGTCGCAGGTTCGTGCCCCGGTCCGGGAAGATTCCACATGCCGCGGAGCGGCTGGGCCCGTGAGCCATGGCCGCTGAGCCTGTGCGTCTGGAGCCTGTGATCCGCAACGGGAGAAACCACAACAGTGAGAGGCCCGCGTAACGCAAAAACAAACAAACAAAAAGAATAGGTTTGTAGGAATATTCCCCCTTCTTAATCTCTATAGAAGAACGGTACATTGTGGCAATAATGTCCACCACTTCTTCCTAAGCTTCTTAGAGTCCAGGCACACAAAATATTACTGGCCCATCATGAAACTTAGTATGAGACTCTTGGACTTGCTTGGTTCAGGGGCCCACCATGGAACAATCAACTTTAGTAAAGAACTAAGTCGTTTGATAGACAAGTTAAAGCTTTATAGATGGTGAATGGGGGTGAGGTTTATGATACTTATTTTCAAATTTATTTTCATGAATATTATACTACTAATATTCCCATCTGAATTATATTAAGTCTCCATTTTACCATTACCTCATAATTCGAGTGAAATATTTATTTATAAATCAATTTGATAAGTTAATAAAATGCATATAGTTTAAATTTATGTTTATTTGGTTCTAAATCAATATGACCATATGTAAACTTGAAACCTCAGTGAAAATGTCCATATCCTCTTCCTCTTATTAGCGAAAGGTTTGCTAGAGAAGAGGGGAGTTCAAGTATATATAGGTTGTGTTGAGGGACAGTATTGAGTCTTGATCTTCTATTATATTTTTAAATCTGTTCACATCTGTTCTATATACAACAATATTTCCACAAAATTTCTCTCATACAAATAGCACACATGCCTGGTTTCTTAGCTTGGTTGCAGAATTTATTTTTTGTAAATTCTTTACAGTCTTTTTGGTATATTCCAGAAACTGCTTTTTCAAGGTCACCAATGACTTTCAATGTGTCCAACTTAAGATCACCTCTCTGATTTCATCTTACCTGAGTTATCAACAGTATTCCTCATAGTTGATCAATCTCTCCTTAAATTTGACTTTTTTTTTTTTTTTCCTGGAAGGAAGAGCTTCCAAGGCATCATGTTCACTTGGTTTGAGCACCATTGGCAGCTCATTCCTTGTCTCCTATTAAAACTGCTTTTCATAGAGTCAGCTCTGTGGGTACAGATACAGTTTATTATATTATTAGACACAAAGTCTACCCTGACTAATGATTATTCCCTTTGTTTCCAGTGTTTTTAATAACTATGAATAATTAAACAATGTTGCATTAAGTATTCTTGTGAATATCCTTTTATTCTATGTAGAGAGTCCCAGGAATGCAATGGCTAGGTCAAAAGTTATATGCAATTTTAATGTTAATAGATGTTGCCAGATTGCTTTCCAAAAAAGACTGTAAAACATAGGAATGTAATAATTGCTCAACTTTTTCTTGACTTACAATAATATATCTTAATGTTATTCCTTCCGGTAAATAAGATGTATAGTATCCAATTATATTAATTTCTTTGGCAATGTATTAGAAATGTGGCTTTGACTCTAAAATTAGCAATTTTCTGGCATCTAGCCCAATTTTACTAATTAGAATTGAAAAGTAAAGGAATAAAAAGGTAAAATCCATTATCAGAATCAGATAGATAGACTGGTCAATAGGTGACCTACCATTATTTTAAGACATGTGAAAGAACTGCATAATATAAATCATTTAATTTACTTCCAGGGTTAAACCCAAGCAAAATTATAAAAGTTTTCTCTGATTGTTTACATTTGTATCAATTTCCACATTTCCACAATTTCTGCATGTCCCCCAGCTATTTAAGACATACATCCTGAAGTAGGAAATTAAAATGGGGCTCTGCACTGCCAGGGCTGATCAATATCAGCTCTAGAGAAGTTGCCAAAGAATCAGAGAAATTAAAGCTTGAAATACATAAGATCATATTTGGCTTATTCCCTTTCTTTTAGAGGTGAAATAACTGAAGTTAAGGAAGTTGAATCACTCCTTGACCATATTCCATGGTTGCTTTAGTTGGACATATCTTAAAGTGGTTTCTAGTTAGGTATTAACTGTGATAGTGTCTACCCAAATTTAGGTTCAATATATCATTGATTATTAGGTGCCTTTTTGTTTTTAACAACTCTGTAATTCAGATGTCTTATAATCAGTGGCTTCTTACAGTTAATTGGCAGTGTGTTTTATTTATAGTGGAGATAAAAAGAATATATCTTACAATTGACAGGATATCAGATTTCTCAAAATACAGTATTTGTTTTTAACAGGCCCCACATTTAAATACAGCAGATCTGAGATACAGAAACAGGAATAGGGAGATTGGACTACTTTTAGGTAATAATTAACTAATAATTACCTTAAAAAGTCACCATCTCTTTTCAAATCATACCACAATAGTATCAGCTTCAGATAAGGTCAGTAATGGTTATTCAATACTTATCCCATGACTAGCATATACCAGTTTTCTCATATTTGAATAACATATAGATCCTTTTTAAAAATTCTCTACCATAAATTAAGTTCACTAGTGACATATTGAAATATGTTAACATCAAACTAATTATGCTTATATGCTTATATGCATCAAACTCCATATGCTTATAACTCTTATGTAAATACAAAACAAAAAATAGAAATCAAATAAAAATACAACAGACAAAATATCCAAATTTGCAATCTTAATTTAATGCAACAGATGATGTTGCTTTGCTGAAACCAAATCCTATCTCAAAACATGAATGTGTTTACGAGTATTTCTGTCAATACTGATCTAAGTATGCCTGATGATTATAGTGATATGGGTACTGTATGGTGATATAGGTCTCCCACCACTTTTCTCCATTTTATGCCACACCTTTGTTCATACAGCATGTCATGACATCATTTGAACACATTTTAAAATAAACAAAACATTTATATGTTAAGTTCCTAGATTTTTCCTCATTAGTCCAAAATAATAAAAGTAATAATACTTGACACCAATGTGATCACAAACATGAATGCAAACACAAGAGATATATAGTGACAGAACTGAGTTACAGATTATTGTTAGATTATTATAGTAATAAAAAGGAAAGTTCTGAATCCCAATAATATACTCTGTAACCACTAAGATTACATCACAGACACATTTGAATAACACTGAAATATGCTTTTTTTTTTTTCTCAAATGATATAAGAAGGGGAACTTGGTTCACAGAAGCTCAGGTAAGGCTGAGTTTCTGGGACCCAGAAGTTAATTTGTGGATAGTTCACTTTAGCAATGGGAAGTTATCCAGATAGAGTAAAAGCATTCAGAGATTGTAATGACAGGAAGTAGGAAGTCCAGTCATGCGAAGGTAGCAACGTATGGTCTCAAACGTCAGTAGGCAAACTCAGGGAAGTTTTACTTCCCTCTGGAAGAACTGGACAGAGGGAATCACAGCAGGGATTCAGGATGGAGGGGTCCAGCTGCTGGTCTGGGAAAGAAGGCAGGACCTTGGTTTTACATTTCACGGCAGTAACTTTATCCTGAAATTCTGCGTGAGCCAGTAACAGGTCAGGAACAATGCTCAGTTGCTGTGCAGAAACCTGGTACCCAGCTTTGGGCTAAGCAAAGTAAAATGAGGAACAAGGAGTGAGGTAAATTAATATAAGCACAGAGCATACGGGATCTTGATTTGAATCACAGTGGTAGAAAGGGGAAAACTGAAGGGGAAACTGCACCAGTAGAAAGGGAAAATTGAAGTGTAGTGGTGGCAAAAAATGAACTGCAATTCTTTTTAGAGTAATGTCAGTTACTTAAAACGTTTATGTTTAATTTATTAATTGTAATTTTTTCAGCTGGTAAGTTGGTAATTAAACCCAAGTTATCTATAATGATCCCATATTTTTTAAAATTTTATGATTAAGAAAGATTGATTCTGCATGTTTACAATAGCAGTTAGATGTTTAACCTAATACAAATTTTCTAAGTCTTTGAAAGGGAAATCTTTTATTTTTTAAATTAAGAGTGGCATTGTTCCATAGAAATAATCAATGCCAAAATGGCCACTAATAACATAAATCAGAATTGTTTGAAATAATGGGAACAGACCATGGATATCAAAGAGATTGTAACACAATAGGAAATTTGAAGATGCTTACTTATGTACTTACTTCCTTTGCATCATGACAAAAGGAAAGACATGGGAACAGCAAGATGGAAGGTCACAATAATTTGTCACTGTTTACAGATTTTAATTTATTGCCACAGAAAGGTATGATTTCTCTCCGAGATGATGGGGAAGTCCTGATTTCCTACTTGACTTCTCTTAATTTTTAGCAAATCAAATGAAAAAAAATTATTTCATATTTTAATAGAAGAATTCCATTATGCCTAGGAGTTGTTTGCTGTAATTAGAAGCCAGAACGCACATGGTGGTGGCTTATTTTTCTCTTGAATTTTAAGGTTGATGTAATGTAATGAAGAGTCCACTAGCAACAGAGCTCATTGGTGACGGCATAATGAATATCATATAGTGTGATTAGTAGTTTTATTTGAATGACCGTTACAGTATAGATATGGCTACTCAATTGAAATGAGGGTAAACAAAAGGAATCTGCATTCTCTTCTCATATATGTCTGTGCAAGTTCAAGTTGTGGGTATAGAATCTTGCTGATTACACTCAGCGTTAGGTAATGTTGAGATAGATTACTTCATGTGTAGTGAAACAATGAGGATAAATTTTATGTAAAAAAATTTACATTCCTTTTTTAACTGTCAGCATCCTTCATGTATTAGCAACAGACCTATGGTGTGTTTACTACCATTTATACACAGGATTAGATATTGCAGTCAAAAGCTACCCCGTCATATCATCAAGCTTGTAAGTGGCAAAGGTAGACTATTCTGACAGTAAAGTGAATCTTTTCAGAGATTATTTCACTAAAGTTGTTTTTTAGGATATATACATCATCATATAAATGTATGTATATCATATATATCGTATATATTATATATCAACTTTGCCAGTAGAAACACAATATAGCGTCCCATATAGACGATATTCTGTTCCATGGGACAATTCAAGTAACTGTGGTTCCTGTTTCCTGAACTGGAAATTGAGCTTCATGATGTAGATACAGATCTGAACATTTTGTCAGAAGTATTTTGAAAGAAAAATATTGCAAAAAACCTAGCTTAGATTATTATGACTTATATACACAAGAAACCTATATTATCTGATTCTTTCACATATGGGCCATCTTCCATTTCCTTAGGAGATTCCTTGGTTTGGTTCAGTAAAAATGAAGATTTTATCTCCTGTCTAATAATTGCAAGTTTCCAAAACTTCAAAAGACATAATGAAAATCATACAGGTCATGAGTTGTTCCCAAGGTGATATGTACAGAGAATCACTACAGTCTCAAAATATAAATTAAAAATAACTCTAATGAAAGGAGCCAAAATGGATTTGATTTGCACACAGTATTTGGTGGAGATCACTTAATTTTTTTTTCTAATAAGATTGTGTTCATACTGAATTGTAACAAATTATTAGGTGATCTGTTCCACAGAGTATAGAAGTTTTGTAAATTCTTGTTTTCTCTTTCTCCCAAGACTTCCAGACTCCCCCAAGTGGATATCTGAGAAATTTAGCCAAGTACCTCTAAATAACTGACACTTCATAATGAGCTTTGATAAATCCATACCAACTTTTTTTCTTTGTTTGAATTGAAGCAAGATACATGGAGAGTTTCCCTTAGATGAATCTAGCACTTCCCTCTTTCACCCCTGTAATTTACAAATTACTCACATGACTATTGCCTCTTATAAATACTCTTTTTCTCTCTTTGTTCTTCCTCTTTCAAAGAGTGAAATTGAACTGGCAGATTCATTTAAGGACCATATTGTGGTTTGCAGAGTCACTGCTATGTAAAATCATATATATGGGACACCCAGAATGGACTGTCTTGAAATCTTGACCTTCAAATAAACAAGATCAACACAATTTATATCAAAGTGCAGTATTCTCTGACGCAGTAGCATCAGAATGCCTGGAATCTGCTCTAACCAATTAAGCCATTCTAGGCAAGAGGAAAATAAAGCCTTCAGTAAATCCATTGAAGCCACCATCTCCCAGCCTCCCACTGCCTGTTATCGATCTTTTTAAGAGCGGACTAATGAGTCGCATATACACCTGATGGGATGCTCTCACCCTACCACCTCCGAGGAGTTAAACTTACACAAAGAATCAACTGGGTGAGAGGGAGGGTGGCAGGGCACATCTAGGCCGATGGCTACCTTGGCCCCTTAAAACCCAGCGCGATGGTTTCTCTTCAGTGAACGCAGCAGACCCCATCCCCTACTTTCCTAACGAGCCCATTAGTTCCTTTGCGGGAGATTTTCCTTTCAGGTCGCTTCTAGGGCAAACGCTTTTGTTCGCTACCACTCTCTGTGGTGGGAAAAGAACTGTAGAGAAACGCAAAGCAAGCTCGTGGCAGCAGCTTCTTTGCGGCAAAGCATCCCTTTCCGTTCAGCTTTGGCAATTTAGCAGGAACCTAGGTTCTCAGGGGACGAGGGTGAGGGGAACTCCGGGTCGAGGAACACATAAGCCAAGAATCTGTTTTTACTTTCTATCCATTTCACTCGTATCCCCACAACTACCCCGCCCCGCCCCCCAAACTATCAACACAAACCTTTATGATCTCTACAAATGGGTGGTGGGTGGAGGGACATTTTCTTCCTCTAAGATTCGGAACAGAATCCAGGCTCCATACTAAAACCACATTAAAAATAAATAAGATCAAATAAGCTAAACGCAATGGGTAGTAACTATCTCAAGAGAGAAGCAGCTGGCACCTGCCTGGATACGCGGCAGTTGCAAGCGGTTGGCTTTTCGTGCTGAATTATTAATTTATTTACCGCCCCCCGCCCCTCATCGTCCCCTCCTCCTTCCCTGACTGCTAGGCAAGAAATCTCCGTGTCTCTACATTTTTCCCTCCGCCCCCACCTTACAGGAGTCTCCCACTTCTCGGTCTCGGGCCGCTCTGCCGCCCGCCCGCGGTGGCCTTCGAGTCCCTGGCCCTCCGCCGCCGCGGCGCTGCGCTGGGGGGCGTCCCGCTCGCCGCGCGCTCCCACTCGCGCCCAGACCGGCGCTGCCGTGGGTCCCGGCGGCGGCGGGGGAGGGCGGAGGGAGGCCGCGGGTGACAGATGTACTCCTCTGACAGCTCTCAGTATCAGCCCAGTGGCTCCCTGCCATTGGCTCAGTGCAATGGACCGGCAACGCCGCTCAATATAATAACACTCATGCCTGCCAGCAGCAGCAACTCCGAGTGCTGGCACCGAGAGCGGGGGATGCTGCTGCCGCCGCCGCCGCCGCCACCGCCGCTGCCGCTCGGGCGGCTCCCGCTGCCCGGCTCCGCTCGGCCGCGCAGCCGGCATTGACTCGCGCTCCGCTCCTGGCTGCCTGGCCGGCCCCTCCCAGCCCGGGATCCTCCCGCGGGGCGAATCGCCCTAAGGCGCATTAGGAGAGAAACACAGCTGAGACGGACAGCGCGGCGAGCATGCGGAGGCGGAGGAACCTCGGCGCGCACGGCAGAGGCGCGTAGTGATCCTGTCTCCGGCGGGCGTGCGAGAGAGGCGGCGGTTTGCCCTGGCGGCGGGTCCCTAGCCCAACCTCCCCGGGCCCCGGCGCGCTGCGGCTGCTGGCGCGGGGTGCCTGGAAGCGGCGGCTGCGGTGGAGGAGGCGGCGGCTGCTCCATGGAGTGTTACTACATTGTCATCAGCTCCACGCATCTCAGCAACGGACACTTTCGCAACATAAAGGGAGTTTTCCGGGGCCCTCTCAGCAAGAACGGGAACAAAACTCTGGTAATCGCTTCTGTTTTCCTCTCTCTCTCTGTCTCTCTGTCTCCTGTTTAAGAGGACATTTGGAGGATTGAGGTTATTGTGAGGGTTTGGGGGTGTCACAATTCAATTTGGTTTATAATATATTCATTTATTTGTCTTGTGAGCGTGGGGTGAGAATTTGGTGTAGAAAACGGTAGGAATCTCAGGGAAGCTGAGATCCATGGCTTTGGTTGACACTTTCCCAACGCTCGGGACCCTCCAACTCACTCCGTCCTGGTGGAGATTACCACGGTTTCTCTTTATTCGAAACAAATTATGTCAACAGGATCTTTTCTTAAGAAAGAAAAGAAAATAACCCCAACCCCAAGTGACCCTATAGCCTCTGTCGCTTTAGGAAGCTGAAGGTAATGAGGATGTGGGTGCCTCTCGTGGAGGCGGGGGTCCATGTGACTGGTGGTGCGGGGCAAGTGGCGGGACTGAGTGATGGTCTCAGAAGGAGTTTGTGTTCCGGCTGTCTCAGGAAGGACTGGCAGCAAACTTCTCTAGTGAGAAGTTGTCAGTACAAAGCTTAACTGAGTGACTCCAGAACCCTATGCCGTCAGCTTTAAGTTATTCACTCAAAAGAGGTTGGAGATAAGTGTGACGGGTGAGCACTCTGACACAGTCAGAGCCACAAGGAAAAACGTGTTAGACAAACAGAGCCCGTGCAGTCCTGGGAGGTTCTCACTGGACCACCGAGCTTCTCTTTCAGCATTCTAGTAGGAAAAGGACTCCTGACTGGTGAGAGATGTGCTGAGCATTGAGATAGTACAGGGTGATGGCCCTTACTTTTTCTTTCATATCCCCTTTTAGCTACAAAACCTCCCTGCAGAACTGACTCCCAAGTCTTGGTATCTCCTGAGAACTACACACCCAATAACGAAAAAGGGAAGTAGAGAGAAGGCTCATTAGGCTGAGTACTGCAAACAGAGTAGAGCCGAGTAAGGTGGTAATATGCAAATGTATGCATCACGAAAGTCTGGGTCTATTAGCAAGCAGCACCCTGTGCCCCCCTTTTAACAAAGTGATTACTGAGCTCTGAATAGGTAGAGTAGAAGTTTAAGGACAGAGTCAATTAGTCCAAAAGTAAATACAGTATTCTTCATCTATTTTCTTTATATATCTTAAAATACGATTCTACATAAATTTTTTTCTAAATGTGCTGTGCATCTGTCTTCCAAGAATGAAAAGTTCTCTTCTGAAGTTTTAAGTGAATTCTGACATTGATGTGATTCATTTGATTATTTTCTTTTTTCCCTTGAATCTCTTGGACATCTTCCTCTCAGCTCATTTAAGATTCAAAGAAGTAGGGTTAATTTATCGCTTTTATTATTGTCCTGGATAAGATTGTTTACTGTTGTTGTTGATCAAAGAAAATACTCTTCTGTGGTCTTCCTTAGTGGAGTACTATACAGAGCAATAGGCACAGGCTAAGGTAATTATGGAAAGTGTTCTGGCTAGACTTAGAGAAGTCAACTATATGTGAAGGTAATTTGGGGGAGGGGAAGCGCTTCATTTTGAAAAAAGCGTGCACTGGTTTGTTTTTTAAATCAAGTTTCACTTATGAGGAAAGGCAAACTTATTGACTGAACAAGATCTCATCTCCATAGTTATAATAATGGTGTAGGTAATAAAGCCACAGAATAAAGTTCATAGAAAAAAACATTTATTTGCCAAACCTCAACTTGTTAAAATTCTGGTAATCTTGATTCTTAAGTCAACCTTGGGCTTCCATAAATGATTGAACTTGCTTAAGCTAATGTTTGTTGTCGGTTTGAAGTTGATTAGTTCTTTATCACTCATATTGACAAAAGGTAGGTTAAACTGTAGATCTGCCAGTTTAATCTTCAAATTAAAATAGGTGTTAAAGAGCAGCTACCTAAATGAGATGAATAAATCTAAATATATGCAAATGTCAGAAGCAACAAACTGGGATAAAAAGGCTTAGAAATAGTTCCTATCCTATTTTATTTATGGTAAAAGGACTTATAGGGACTTCATAGCTAATCCTTCAAGATTGTGTTTACAAACTGCCCAAGTTAGTGTTTCCTGTGCAAGAGATTTACACCGACTGAAATGATGTAGATTTTTCATATATGGTTCCACTATATTTGAAACTATTACTTTAAAAAGTAATATATGTCATGTGTGGCTTTTCTATGTCTTTTGATGATTTTGTTATTGAAAAGAATGAGATTTATACCTGTCTATAACAGAAGAGATTCTAAATATATTCATAAATGAATTTTTTAATTAAATAATTTTCTATACTTATCTAAAAATGTATTTTTTACAGCAAGTAGGATGCTGTGAAGATTTATTATAAGCTAAAACTTACTATAAGCTAAAAACAGAAAACTGAACCTGAAACTTCTCAGAAATAGCAACCTTAATAAGAAACACAAATATTATCTTAAAAATATATATATTCCACAATTTGAATATTTTCAAGTAAGGATTTATGGTTGTCATGTTTTTAATCCCATTTTTATAGAGTAGTAATTATGAGATCTTTTTTACTTTCTTGTCTATTTTATTTTGACATATTGTGAACTTTGCCTTTGAAGACATCATCACATTTTTGCATTTTGAAATGTGTATTAAGTTAAAAAAATTTTAATGAGTGGTTTTTTTGTTTTTTTTTTCTTATTTCGGGAAAGCACAACTTAAAACATAAAATCCATTGAGGGATTTTTCCAGAGAAATTCCAATTAGTTTTCAACCACTAGATAACTAATGGATATTCTGAACATTTTTTAAATTCATATTTTTAAAACATTATTTTCTAGGCTTTAAAATTTTTGAACTGATTTAAGATAGGCTATAACTGTTAATACAGTGTTCTTTCAAGAATTAGAAGTTACCTATAGAATAAATTTACTTACAGAATAAAACTCATTGTTTACTGACCTTGGTTAATTGCTTTAGTCCTAAATCCAGAATGTAATCCTGCTACTCATACTGAGGATATTATCAAAATGTACAGACCTTTCCATAGATCATATTATGTCACTCACACAATAAAATTTTAAGCATACTTAAAGATTAAGCCTATTGATAATCTTGATCCTATTCTTGGGCTTTTAAATATATTCCTTTTCACAATTTTAACTGAATATACTCAAATCTCCATTTTGCAAGGTCTTACCATCAAAGAGAAAGTTCACTCTACTTGTGATGATTTCTGTTATAAATAGCATCATATGTGTGATATAGCTTTAATTCCATGGAATAAGAAATAAGCTAATATTTTATTAGTGCTCCAGAATATGTCTGAATAAGTTACGTGGTTTAATGACAATGAATAAAGTTTACAATCCATGTATTCTTATTGTTTTTCTTTTGATTATCCCAAACCACCATTGTGTATGCATCTGTTTATTAGATAAAGACATTTTGTTATATTTATGTTTTGCAGTTGATCCACAAAAGTTTTTTTGTCCTAATTATATATTTTTAAAGTTTTAATACAAAATATTAAAATATATATACTTTAATGCAGAATTTAAATATATATTTAATCACTTTTAATATGGAATTTGGAGTTTGTGGAACTTTGGAAATCATTACTAATTTGTTTATTACTTCTGTTAGTTGGTCAGCATTTTTATATTTCACAAGAGTATTATGTCTGTTTAAAGACTATGAAATTCAAAAAGAAGGAGTGCTGATTTGAAGTCAGGCAGTGAGTCAATATTATAATGCAGATTTCCTGACTCTAGACATGTTTCCTTTATAATTTATATACTAAATTAGGGAATCCATAGAAATTGGTATGATAATATGGATACTGATAAAGAGATGGTATTGGTGTCATCTATTGTTTGAAGACACTCTACTTTTCCACTTGGCTTTAGGTGTGGAGAAATAGGGCCAGACTCACAGAATAATTTGAATTCAAATTTATTTTATTTCTTGTCCTCCAATATGCGAACATCAATAATTTTTGTCTTGCCTAAGCCCTGTTCCTGAAGGCTGTCCTCCATTTCCAAAATATTAAGTACCAGGTTTGGCAAGAAAAGATGTATTGATTTATTAATCAGTTATCAACATATTTGTTATTTAGTTCGTTCAGATTTATTGAGATGCTTTAATTGCAAAGCACTATTCTAGGCACCACAGGCTTTGTGCTAAGTATTATGCACTGAATATTATGTTAAGATGTATTCATGGATGCGCCATTCATTTTGAATATGTTGAAAAAATATTCACATATTTTGACAAGTTTGCAGGTTTCTTGTCACTCAAGATATTTTCATATGTATTCATTTTGAAAGTATGAAAAAATTCTGGGTTTTTTCCTTTGTGTATACAGGAGCTCACTAAAATTAGGTAGGTCTTTGAAATATACTATATGGACTTTTGTTCTAATTTTCATTATCTAATATAACAGTATTTTTCATGTCATTCCCTTACACATTTCTTTATCTCCTACAGTATATAATTTAAAAGGTTTCTCCACTCGCTAAAACCCATTTATGTGGCACATTTAGGGTTGTGCATAAGACTAAAGAAACAAGTTGTTGAATTAGTGCTGCTGAAATGTTCTCATTGTTAGATTAATATCCTCAAGACAGGTCAGGGGTGAGGATGGGTTAGGGTGAATAATATATGGCTAAATTTCCCCACTTTAAAAATTTGGTCATGTAATTAGTTATATATTTTTCCAAGTTTCTTTTACATTATTATACATTCAGTATTAAAGACCATCTTGTGTCTCACTTTCTTGAACTTAATGTGACATATATTCTTTGCTATACTTGTTTTTTATTCTAGCAAAACTACAACATGTGTGTTTTCAGAACACATTATTGGAGTAAGGAAAATAAGATTGAAATACTGATATTATGACCTACTCAAAAATGTAAGCAGTATTTTAAGGCAAATATTGTCAAGTAACATCCGTGATTCTAACATATCTTTTTAAGTTTATCAAATATTATTTATTTTTGATAGTTGAAAGTCAAATAGTGACATACTATCTTGTCTTTCCTTTTCAATTATGCACCAATATTTTCTAGTTTATTGATGACTGCGATTACGTTTTTGCTGAAAATACAGATCAACAAGAGCGTTGGAGAACACTAATCCAAAGGTTTCGTATAGTTGTATTTGTATTCAGGACCAAATTCAGGTTGCAGAAGTAGTTTGTTCAGTGTGCACTGTGTTTTAAAGTATTTGGGCTTCAGTGCCATTCAAAGGGGAATACACTTCACAGTTTGCTACTGTCTATACTATTTCTTACTGTTATATAAGTTTTCACTTATTTATAATACCTTCCTGACCAATGAAGGCACTTGAATTTTCCACTTCTTGTTTAGTCCGAGAACCAAATTTTACATATGGGGAGACAGAAACATTTTCGTCATTCTACCCTTCATGGTACCAACTTTTAGATAGACAGCAGTCTTCCAAAAAGTTTTCTGCATATTTGTATGTTTCTATACTGTTTATTATGTATTGGTTGAACTGCTTAACAGTATTTTCCAGATCATATATCTAGGATATTATGACCTATCATAATAATTATAATATAGAAACGTGGATTTGAGGATGATGCATTTTTGCATTTTAAAATTGCAGACTTTCGCTCAGACCACAGGTGTTTTTAGTAATTTCTTGTTGTTTTTGGTCTTTTTAAAAATTAATTTTGAATGTAATTTTAGTCTTTATACTTTTGGTAAACATGTTTAGTTCATGTAACATACTTAGAAAATAGTTTTTTGAAAGTATTATACATAGGGGAAATCATACTTTTTAATAAATGTAATCATAATACAGTGTTGAAATAATTTTCTCAGCGATCCTGTTTAACTGAGATATTACTATTGTAGGCAATTGTTGTAATTAGGAGTTTGAGTAATCCTTCCAGAGAGAAAAAAATAGCAGTTTTAATCTGTGGTATACTGCAGCCAAAATTCATTAAGAAGTTTTTATATTTATTTTTCACTTTTTTATATTGCAAACTACAATATCAATAATTTTATTAATTCTATCCTCTAAAATTCTTAGCCTGAAACCATTTGATCTGTTTTATCTCATCAGATTATCCTTTGCCTCTGAGAAAATTATTAACATATATACAATATTATGATGTTGTTTTCAACTAGCAAGGTTTCATTAATTTTATAAATGTATTACAGTACACTTCCTAGCACAGTATAATATAAAGTGGGGTAGTAAATAATTAAAACTCAATCCTAGTTGTCAAAATGACAAAGTCCATTACCTGATGTAGTACTCTGGACTCTTTCATAATGGTTTGGCACCATTAGAAGAAAGTTATGTACTTTTCTAAATGTAAGTACATTTAACGTATTAAATGTTTATGATGACAGTGCCATATTCAAATTATAAGAAAACACTTTTAACTTGCATAGCTTTAGAAAAATGAGCTATGCTGAGTGTGATGACTGGTTTTATGTGTCAACCAGAATAGTACCCAGTTATTTAAACAAACACTAATCTAGGTGCTCTGAAGGTATTTTGTAGATATAGTTAATGTCTGTAATCAGTTGACCTCAAGTAAAGGAGATTACTGTCTATAATGTGGATGGATCTCATGCCATCAGTTGAAAGACTGTAAGAGCAAAAACTGAGATTTCTTGGTGAAGAAGAAATTCTGCCTCATGACTGCAGCATCAAACCCTGCCCTGAGTTTCTAGCCTACTGACCTGTCCTACAGAAGCCCCAAAAACCCACAATCAGAGTCAATCCCCAATTCCTTAAAACTCTCTTTTCCTCCCTCTCTCCCCTTCCTCTCCATGTATTCCACCTGCCTCCCCCACCACCACCCCAATTCTCTCTCCATCTCTCCTGTTGGTTCTGTTGATCTAGACCCCAAACAGTACACTGAGGATCAGTTATTACATCTCTTTTACAATAAGAAAACTCAATATTTGAAATATAAATCATATCCAATTCCAATTGGATTTAATTGGAAATAGGTGAAATTGACATTGTTAAACTATTTAGGGTTAAAATTTATAAACCTTAATATGGAATGTTTTTGTTGTTTTATAAAGGAATGTATAATAACTTTATTTTAAATATTTGCCTGGATTACTATGTATCTCTCAATCAATCTCCCTGGATCCTCCCAAAAAAACTTTTATAAAACTGTAAACTATAGTTATTCTTATCTGTTCAGCTCCAATAGCTAATCATACATGCATTTATTGTACTTGAAGAAAATCAGGCTATCTTTAAATGAGAGAAAATATTTTTAAACTTAATATCAAAAGTGTACAATTTGGTAACCCAAATTTAAGAAAGTTGGCTTTAATGGGTGGCTATGTAAAATGAAGGACAAATTTTACAAAACAAAAATGTTTTCATGAAAAATGCACAGAATGGTGTCAGTAACCACCAGCCAGAAACCACCAGGAACAGAGCTCTAGTTGAACCAAGCTGGACCTATTCGTACTTGTTGGAACAAGATAAACTGTACACCTTGATGCATCTCATGAAGAGGAAATAAGGGAGAGTTTTATAGGTTTTGGGATTGTGTAAGGTGATTTTGTGGAGTTTATTGAAACATTGTTTTATTCTGGATTATCCTGTGAGAAAGGAGGGCCATTCTACAATTGGTTATTTTAGTGCTTTTTCTCTAGGAGGCAAGAGGAACGGAGTGGGGGCAAAGCTGTAGTTGGTAGAGAAGCAGCTTTTGCTCATGTTGGCTGGCAGATGGGGATGTTTCATAACAAAAACAGTAGGTTTGTTTTTGTCGGTCCCCAAACATGACTGTGAAGTGGTCTTGTTTTTTCCTGCTTCCTTCATGCTCATCAATGACCTTGTCCGATGTTAGGGGACTGTGAAACTGTTTATCTTTGATAACAGAACCATACCTTACTTATTTTTCCTATTTATTTTATTTTTGGCTACATTGGGTCTTCATTGCTGTACATGGGCTTTCTCTAGTTGCAGTGAGCGGGGAGTACTCTCCGTTGCGGTGTGTGGGCTTCTCATTGCGGTGGCTTCTCTTGTTGCATAGCACGGGCTCTAGGCTCTCAAGCTTCAGTAGTTGTGGCTCACGGGCTCTAGAGTGCAGACTCAGTAGTTGTGGCACATGGGCTCAGTACTTGTGGCTCATGGGTTCTAGGCGTGCGGGCTTCAGTAGTTGTGGGGCAGAGGCTTCGTTGCTCTGTGACATGTGGGATCTTTCTGGACCAGGGCTCGAACCCGTGTCCCCTGCAGCAGGCGGATTCTCACCCACTGCGCCACCAGGGAAGCCCCATACCTTACTTTTTGATCTAGACAAGTTCGTAGCTGACAGTTCCCAGGGGCTGATTTTTTCTTTCTCAGATATGACATGGATGGTTGCAAAGAAAAGGGAGGCAAGACCATCAGAGGATTTCAAGGAAATGAGACCCAAAGCCGGAGAGTCTTAGGGATGAGGGAGGGAAGGAGAATGGTTGAAGATTACCAAGGTGGAGCATGGAAGACATGTGCCCTGCACTGGCACATTCTTATGAGGACTCTGGGGAGATAAAACAGTCTCCCATCTCTTAAGAGAGAAAGGGGAAAGGCTTTTCAAGAGAGACAAAGTTCAGTTGGTGCAAAATGCTGAAGTAAAACTTCAACAAAAAGTCTAAAGCTATAGAGATTTCATTGATAAGGGACATTTCTGAATTCAAGGCACAGTCCAAGTGTTTTAGGACATGTAGGAATATAGAGAATTTTGTCATAAAAGAGGTTGTAACATAATCTCATGGAGATTGAAGTCCAGAAAATGAAGAAAAATTTGGGAATTCTGGACTTCCTGTGGCAACTGACATTACTGGGTATACAGGGTAGTATAAAACTGGTTCCGATAATCCCAGTGCAGGCAGTGGTAGCAGTGGAGTGGTGAACCACAACAGAGAGGAGGAGTCTTGGAGGGAGTGCTCAGAGTTCTTGGGATCATCTTAGACGCCTCCTATGAGACTGAATTATGCACAGCCCTATTGTGAGCCTGAGAGCTTTCTCCTGACCCTTGCTGAATTATCATGCCAGAGGGGCATGGTTAGTTCTGGTGCACAGATTTCCTCCCATATTCAGCCCCTGGGGGCGGGGGGGCAGGTGGGGAAGGTCAGTGTATTAACAGTGATTCAAAGGTTAACCCATACAAATTGCCTTGTTTGTGTCCTTCAGATAGGAAACACCTAAATAATTTGATGTGGAGCAAGCAAATTTTGTTTGGAGAGAATTTAGGAAATTGCCAAACACTTTGGATTATGGAAAGCAGGGAAGTTTTGGACAATAAGTAACTGATGAGGAAGTGAGGCCAGTTACAAAGAAGGTAGGGATTTAATGACGAGCGGTTTGAACTAAATGATTTTACTTACAAGTGGTCAAGGACAGAAAGATGGGATAAAATATGGATTCTCTCCCCGTTTAATGAAAGGTCTCAAGTGACATGGTCTAGTGGCTTACAAGGAAGTGTCAACGGAAATACCGTAATCTTTGTGGTACTTCCTTCAAAACCTGATATTTAGCAAATCACCTCTCTTTGCTGAAATGAGACAAAATTCCTTCATAGTAGGGAAGAGAATGACTACTTTCACTCCAAGATTGTGTTCTTGCATCCAGTTTAGCATGCCTTTGACAGAATATTTACTGTCATACTTACACAGTGGTTGAAAGCACACTTTATAACCAGATGGACCTGAGCCCAAATCCTAAACAGACCTCTGTATCAATAGTGAGTAAAACTTTTTGTAACCAGGATCCCAAATATCAACTCTGTACCTATATAATATTTTATATCAAATTTTTAGTGTAACAGAAATATGCAACTAGATATTTTTTGACATTAAGTGGCTCGGTAATGTCAAGACTAAAGACTCTGATTTTATTTGTATTTTTCCTACAGTTGTAAGGTGGTTAGTGCTCCAGCCATCACATCTACATTCTAAGCTAGAAAAAATGAGTAAAGAGGAAGGACAAAAAGTTGAATTTTTTTTTTTTTTTTTTTTTTTTTTTTAAGAAATCCCACTCAACAGTGTTGCTTATATCTCTTCTGCTGGAGTTGTGTCATAGGACCACTCCTAAGTGCAGGGAAGGATGGGAACATGATTAATTAAGCCAGGCACATTGCTAAGCTCAATAAAATCAGTGTTATGTTAGTAAGAGAAAGAGGTAACTGATCAGACAAGAGAAGTCTACCACAACTGGTCACTAGCTTTATGACCTTGGTCAAGTTCACCTTTCTATCAGTTATATTATCCTTAAATGGAGGTGATACATAATACCTACCTAGAAAACAGTTTTGCACATCAAGTGAGATGTGCAAGTAAAGTAATTTGCACAAGGTTTGACCCTAATAAACTCCCAATAAATGAGGGTAGCTATTGACAGTATTTCATACTGGAACATTCATATCTAGAATCTCATCTATTCAATATGTATAAATTTACATAATTTGGACACTTTTAGTGTTGAACAATATCAACGTTTCCTTTTTGTTTTCCTGTTTACCCATGGCACTCCTTACATATTTATCTCCACCCAAGATTCATAAAATCTCCTCCCTTAGAGGAGGGATTGGGCCCTAGTTATTACAGTAGATAAAGAAATGAAAATCTTATGGAAACCTTAAGATATAAGACATTCTTTTGTCTCATAAAGTTTGTGGAACTATACTCTGTACTCCTAGGAAGCTGGCTGTTTAGGAAAGCTTAGAATTTCTTTTAATTCTCTTCAAGAATGATTTCAGTAGCTGTGATTCCCTTGCAATGTCTTGGATCACTGCAGGTCTGGTATTACAAAATTAATATTTACACTAGGGGGCGGCATAACATTTCCTCTTGCTCTCGTATACACGGGTATAGTAAATAATCATGCATTAATAAATTTGTCAACTATAGGGTTACCACAGTTTTACTAACTAAAAGTCACTTTAAAATTTTACTGACCAAGAAATCAATATGGAAATGCAAAATAGATGTGATATATTTGCTATATACTTTATTTGTGTACTTCCCCAAGTAATTATTCTTAGCCATTCTCTACCTCAGTCACATGTGATACATATAGTAATATGGAGGTAGCAGAGAGTTGGTGTGTAACCATGCCTTACTAGATTATCACTCTTGGCTGTAAAAGTATCAGTTTTCACTCTTGAAGTGGATATTTTGGTTTCTTCTGAGTACTGTCAACGTACTAGATTTATGATTCTTTTTTTTTTTTTTCTGTACGTGGGCCTCTCACTGTTGTGGCCTCTCCGGTTGCAGAGCACAGGCTCTGGACGTGCAGGCTCAGTGGCCATGGCTCACGGGCCCAGCCGCTCCGCGGCATGTGGGATCTTCCCGGAGCGGGGCATGAACCCGTGTCCCCTGCATCGGCAGGCGGACTCTCAGCCACTGCGCCACCAGGGAAGCCCCAGATTTATGATTCGTAATGCCCAATTTATGTCTTGGTTATTTTATAATTGTCATAGTTAATTTATAATTACATTTGATTGACATTTTCATGGACTACATTATTAAGCAAAATAAAAGTGGATGGTGATGACCATTTGTTAAAACAAGAATAGCTATAACGCAAAATAAAAAATACGTGAAATTGTGAAATCTAACCCTTATTTTCATGATTGCCACATGTGATATTACAGAATAGTTAAAAAATATCTGAGACTCAAATTTCCCAGTTCTATTAAAATTTAATGGAATTTCCTCCATAGAAATTGGGATTAGATTTCTTAGGGAAAACACACACATTACATAAAATAACACAGACTGTTCTGCTTGTGTTACTAATCACTGTGAAATTATTGATACAACATGAAAGATGCAATTTTTTATGGATCAGAACTTAGAGGAGTTGATATTATGATACATGCTTCTACTCAAAAACTCACAAGGCTTTTTCTAGGTAGAATAATATTAATAAAATTTCAGATGTTTCA
Organism: Orcinus orca; assembly: GCF_937001465.1. NCBI lineage: Eukaryota > Metazoa > Chordata > Mammalia > Artiodactyla > Delphinidae > Orcinus > Orcinus orca. Next base: position 71,726,351 of record NC_064565.1, read on the forward strand.
TGGTACATATTGCTGTCCTGGAGAGCCACATTTAAGAAAATATGTTACCATATTATTCCACAGTAAAGGGTTAGTGAAGTAAATAGTAGTAATAGTAATAATAACAATAATAATGAATCAAAACAAATTGATCCCCTTTGTACAGTGCCTAGCATAGCTGTAAGCATAATTTGATGATGTAAGAAAAAAACTAGAGACAGAAGATATTGTTTACTTATAATGTTAAATTACTGTAATTAAAATACTATATCAGTAATTAAGTTCAGATATGCTATAGTCTGAGTAATTATTCACCTTCTAGGCATTAAACATGCCAACTATTTTGACTTATTAATAAAGTGCCAATACAACTATAGGTCATGTGAGAAATTCTTCTCTCTTTTCTCTCAGTACCCGACATAAAATAAGTACAATATCTATTCTTGGACACAGGCAAAATAGACATGTACACACACAGCAAAATTATGTACAGGTATGCTCTCTCTCTCTCTCTCTCTGTCTGTCTCTCTCTGCCCCACCCCACCTCGCCTCCCCCCCTTCCTTCTCTTCTTCTTTCTCTCTCTCTAACTACTGTCTTGCTACACCCCCACTGTAGTCTAGAAAATCAGAGAGCATATTGTTTTTCCAGTTTCAGCCTGTCTGCATGTTTGTTTCTCAGGAAGTACATAGAATTCTACTAGTAGTTCTGGCCATGTCCAGAGAGCAAAACAATCATTTATTTGAAAAGCAATTAAGAACTCCTCTTCCCCCTATCTCAGCCACTGAATATAATATCAGAGATCTGAAAATAATACTGGTAAGATTTTGAGAAATCTGAAGCAACTCAGTGGTCAAAGTTCCACAGTATGGCCACAATCCTAGGAATTAAAAATAAATAGAGGAGAGAGAGAGAGAGAGAGGGAGGGAGAAAGAAAGGAAAAAGGAAGGAAGGAAGAGAGGGAAAGAAGGATCATTAGTTCTTCTTAATCAGTAAAGAAGAATATAAGCTAATATATGAATGTATATCAATTTAAATAATTAGATGATGGTACATTCGGGTTTGCCTGGGATAATCCCAGTTTAGATTGTTGTCCTGGCATGGTACCGCCTTTAACTCTTAGAGTTATTCTGATTTGGATGGTAATCTATATGGGCATTCTGCTAAATACAGAAACCTCCGGAGTGACAGGAATCTGCCTGAATTGATTCCCCGTTGTCTATCCTGTCTTAAAACCTACATTCCTTTAGAATTTGTTGATTCTTATGAGAATGGTATCTACGGATGATGTGTTTAATGTGCTACTTTGCTATTTTTTCAACAACCCTAAGTCCTATTATATGCAGTGATAAAAGAAATGTAGTTATTCTTTCTCCCCACCTTTTGGCAGTTTGAGTTTAGCCACATCGTGGAAGAAGGGGTATTCAGAGGCAGGAGGATGCAAAGGCACAGGGTCAATTGGAGATCGCTTGAGGCAGCTGCAGTACAGTGAAGAGGTGAAGGGAGCCACAGTGAGTTTCCACTGGCCACATACCAGCCAAGCCTTGTCAGTGAAAAGTTCCTGGGGCTGAAGAGCCAGCTGCATTGTTCCAAGTTGACTATTTTAGTGGCAGAAATTTGCCCAAGCATTGCCAGTTTTGGTTCCTCGACAAGCCTCATTCAACAGGGTCACCTTTGAATCTGTCAGCTACCTAATACTCTTCCAATAAATGTATTTTATGCTTCATTTAATGAGTTAATTTTGGTTATTTTTAGCTGAGAAGCCTGACTAGAATTAGGACAACTGTAGAACTGCAGTTTTTTTTTCCCAAGGATGTGAAACATTTTGCTGGGTTTTACATCTAGAGAATTTTGACAGTGTTTCACTCTCTCCTTTGCTTCCCATCATTCTCCTTTTTTATGGAAGGGGTTCAGCCTCCGGAACTAGAGAGACCTAGGTTTAAATTCTGGCTTTGTAACCTGGGCCAGTTATTTAACCTCCCATGTTCTGTTTCTATATCTATATCTACAGATAACAAAAATTTTAATTCATTTAGTTCCTGCTATACACCAAGTGTTATTTTAAACATATTACATAAATTATACATAATTTCTGCTGAAATGCTTTGAAATGGGTACGTGTGAACAGGATTACTCTAAGCATAAAATAATATAAGGGAATTCTCTACTTCAGTGACTGGCACATAATTAAAGTTATTATTTTTTCCATTACTGATACTTAAAGAAGACTTGTCCTTCCTCCTTTTCAAAGCCAATACATGGACTTGTGCTTCTCAGACAGAACATGAGAGATGCCAAATGAATAATAGGGAGTATAGGTACTTTAGGGATTCCAAAGAAAAATAGTCCAGAGAATTGATCATACAATTTAGCATCTATATATGGCCTATGAGTGGATTGCCTAGTTTATCCTATGCAGGAAAACTGAAGTTCTCTGGCATACAGATACCAAACTAGATGAACATAATTATCACCTGAAGATTTAGAAAATAACAAAATCCTGGACTTCACTTCATAGCTACTAAATCTTAATATCAATGGTTAGGTCCAGGAATCTAGCTTTCCTAAGAGCCACCAGATGACTCTCACTGTTCTAAGGTAAACTGCATCTGGCTTGGTATCAATGGTCTTGTTCCAGAAAGATGTTCGGATGTCACACATTCATACTTAGTATGAGAGATGAGGCCCTGTTCTCATCCTTTCTTAGGTTCTCTGCCAACAGTCCGCCTCATCCCACCCCTGCCCTCAAATAGATCCTCTGGAAAGCTAGCAAAAATGCATTTGTTTCATTGTAAAGGAAAATGAAATTAGAATAAAAGTTTAGTTGGAAAATAATTAACGGATGTAATCTTAAAATTTAATAGAGTACAACATCTATAGAAGGAATGAAAATGTAAGACTTTATGTCATAAGCAGAAAAAATTCTAGTCCTAGGTTCAGCCTCATGAGACAATTTAGTTAACTTAGCCGATTCCCTTTTCAACCATGCTTTGAATATATTAATTCATGTAGAAAGTAGTGGTAATAATGCATTTCATAGTATTTAATAGTTTTCCATGTATGCTGTTTTTTTAATCATTGTGTTGAGTAGCAAAGCAAATGGTTGAGCTAGTAAACAGATAAACATCAGGTACAAAATAAAAGATGTAAAGGTAAATAGCTTTATGAAATGCAGGGTGATACTATGTACTTTTATGAAAAGTATATCAAAGATTTAACATTGATAGCTTGGATTTATAAATAAAATCACATATCATAATTACATTCTTATTAAATCAGATGATATACCTCAATTACCTTTGAGATTCAAATTCAGTTACATATTTTATTTCTAAATTTTGCTTAGGTATTCTTAAGTTATTGCTTACATGTATGGGATTTCATACTTGTAATCCATGTTTATCATTGTTTAGAATTTTTATTTGTAATGTGATTATGATACCATCAGAATCAATTTTTATAATTGCAGTTGTGTGATTGAGTCAGTTATTTAATATAGTTTTGATAAATCATCTCAATATCTATGATTAATCTTATCTAAAACATGTTTTCAAATTGTATTTTCAAATCCTAAGAAGAAATCTACTCATTTAATGAAAGTTTTCAGTTTTTGAGCACTTATTCTCTCAGGTCTAGTGCTAAAACTTATATAAAATATTTCATTTAATTATTTCAGAAACTCTTTAATTTGGTACTATTACGATTACCATTTACAAATAAGAAGACTTAGTTTTTAGAACTTATCAAGGCCATCTGTGTTGTTTTTGATTCATAGCTGTCTTGTGAACACTGTAGATCTAAATGGATATGAACACTGAGATTTAACATATGTATGTCCATGTCTATTCCATTTCGTTTAGTTTAGCACAGAAATAATGAACACCTCATTCTCATATCCTAGAATAAATATATGACTATGTGCAGTTATAGAGATTCAGAATTAGGAAATCTATATATAAATTCTTAACTATTTCCCCCAAATATCATGGTTTTATTCTCAATAATGCTTTTTTCTTTCATCTCTCTAATTGTTTTAATTTGCATTATTGTCCATTTGTTTGCTTATAAATTGTGTTCAATGAAGACAATTTCATGTTCCTTTTTCTTCTTACAGGTAACTGAACAGAAGCTAGTTAATTAGATTAAATAATTTAAGTGTCAGATGGTATGTTTTTGTTTTTATATATATTATATAGCGCACAAAGGCAGAAGAAAAGAAATTATTTAGTAAAAGACATGGTTTTAGTAAAATTCAGGGCTTAAGATTTTTTTTATACTTTCAATTCACTTTGCAATTTCTACCCCCAACTTTTTTCATTCCTAGTGTTTGCAATCTTCTCTTTACTATTTGCAATCTTCTCTTTACTATTAAGAGTAATAATACTCTTACTTTATTAAGAGTAATAAAAGTTTTCAAACTAAAGCAGATAATAAATTATTTGCAAGTCGTTTATAGCTGAAAGAACACCATCGTTTTCCAGCCTGTATTATTGGGTTTTTCATTTATAGGAATAAGATAAGAGAAGCTGTACATTTTCTAATTGCTGGGCTTTGCAACACACGTTTGTAGAGGGTTGGCTTTCAGCTTTAGGCAGTTCATAATGTGTAGGTTATCCTCCCATCTTTCTCAGAAGATTATTTTCAGGGAGAGTACAAGAAAATGAAAGGATCTGAAGCCTTTTAATATATTTTTTGGTGAAATGCTGGTGCTTCTAAATTTATTTTCCCTTAATTGCTGGCATGCTGCAGAGGAGAGGAACAGGGGATGGGAAGGGCAATGAGAAAAGTACTCTGTGATGTGTGAACAGAAAGGAGCCTCTGAGCAGCCCTTTGGTATGATTTGTAAAGAACTTTCTACTCAGTCCTCACCTATTTGGTCCAAGACTAAACTGTGTGTGTGTGTGTTTTCAAATTAAATGTTGTTATAAGCTCTTCTGGGGTATCTGGGATCTGAAGAGAATAGGAACATTTTTAAAGATTAACGATGTCTTTATGCTGAGAAAACATTATAATAACTTTTTGATATAGAGAATAAAGGAAGTCAACCTAGTTCATTACAAAACAGAAGCTAGAAACAAAAACTGTATGGCTAGAAGTAAAACTGACAATAAGTAGTATCCTTAGAGTGGAGACTCACAAGATAATAGCATATCCCTACATCACATTTCTTTTAAGTTCATTTTTATATAAATATGTATTTGTAATATAAAAAGCATATGATTTTTAATCAGGCAGGTACCATTATTACCTCCATTTTACTTATGAAAAATTGAAGAGAATCTATGGATCTTGCCAGAGATTATAAAGGCTTATGAGTGGTTCAGCCTAATTTTGTCTTAAGTTGTGTTACAGTCACAACCACAATAAGTGGTAGCTATTTATATAAATTTTTATAGCAGTAATGCTATAAGCACTTCTGTTTTACAAAGAATACTATAACTGAAAGGTCAGTTAAGTATACAATGCCAATTTTATATATTATTTGCAAAATACATATTCTACATTCTACCTTTAAAACTGTTTATGATTAAATCTATACATAATAACAAAGATATCTCAAATTAGAAATCAAATATACATTTCCAAAAGTAAGTATACAAGTATTCCCAGGGGAGCATATATGGTAGCTTTTATATTATAAATTTTAATTTTATATCACATAATTATATAGGTTTGTTGGAGAATCAATAGTGAATACTTACTCTGCTAAATTAAAAATACGAACTATTAAAGACAGTTTGTATAGAAACATTTGAAGAACAGAATAATCACATTTAATCATAATTTGTTGAGCTATTGTCTATAAACCCTGATATCTATCTTGCATGCCAAATATTGTACACAATGAATTTAGAATTCATTAACTTTAATACAAATTCAGAGGGACAAACTGTGTGACAGAGATCTCTACAAATATAAAGGAAAATACATTGCTTTATTTTCTGTTAAAAAATTGCTAGTTTTGCAAATTGATTCACAAAAAAAGAGAAAGGGACAAGCTATGATTTTCACTGGAAGGAAGACTATCTATGAAAATAAGGTTGTGTTTTGCCAGTAGATAGGAAGCTAAGTGATTTGATTTTTATTTTAGCAATTATCTCTCATTAAAAATTTGCAAATGGACTCATGTATTTATTCATCAAATATGAATTAAGCAGGGTAGTAACACGATCTGATGATTTTCCCTTTCTTCTCTAGTAGTTGCTTAGTCATCAGGGTGTGGAATCACACCTATTCTCCTTGCTTGAGCAAGTTGAAAGTCATCCTCAAGGAGAGGATGACATCTTAAGTGGAGAGATAGGAAAACAGAATTTCAAATGGAAGACAACAAATAGTAAATAAAATAAGAGATATAATAGACATTCTGCAGAGAAGAGTTGTAATTATTGGTAAGATAAAAAGTGTCATAATTACTTGATCAATTTCGTTAGCTACAAACATGAACACCCTACAGATATTTTTATAATTTCAGAATCCAAGGAAAAGGGTAGACTGTTATTTTTAATTATAGTAAATATTTTAAAAGACGGTAGTTGTCATTGATATCACAATTGAGTATTTGGATTTTAAATTAATTTTCTATAAATTTAATTTCTAGTTATCAAGAACAATGAATAGATGATTGGCACATAAATAGGTAGATAATAGATAATGACATAGACAGAAGGAACAGACAAATACACACTGCTATTAATTTCTGTCAATTTTGAAATTTTAGAAAAATTAGAAAGTAAATATCATATATACACATATAAAATACTCTTGAAGTTTTGTTCTATTTCCCCAGACATTTTTTTCCATGTCTAATTTTATTTAGAATCATTTAGAAAAGCTACTTTCCAGATTAAATATTTTTCTTTCTATTTTTAACAACACAGATAATTTTTTAAAATATTTAGGTACTTAGGATCAAAATTTAGAACGCTGACAATTTTCTGGTAAAATACCTTATAAATTTGTATATTAGTCTCAGTAACACATTATTTTCCATTATCAGCATTTACATTAATAATTACATTGTCCATATATTTGCATAAATTGTATATCTTTCATCTATATTTCTAGATGGACAAGTTGACATAAGTCAAAGAGAATTGGATTTAGGATTTGAAGACCAAGTTCCTGTCTAATTATTCTGTCTAATTAACTAAGACTTACTTTCTAGATAATTATGTGTGATGCCTGAAAGAGTATTTATCTGCTCTGAGGTACATGTATTCATTTGTTTCTATATTCCTGTAATACATATTGATTAGCTCTATGTATCAGATTCTGTACTAGGCACTATTAATACAATGGCAGGCAATTTAAAGACTCGGTTCTTTGCTTCTAGAACTGTCTAATACAGTGGTCTCTAAAGTGGGGTGCATGCACCCTAGAAAGTGTGCAATATACTTTATAGGGAACAAGTAGAAATATGAAAAATAATCTTTATGTTTGTTATTATCTCATTTTAAAATGTTTTTTAATGTTTTATACTACGTAGAAATGCATGTTTGTATTGGTATATTAGCTTGAAAGTCTTTTGTTAATAGGATTGTGCTATCAAACAAATTCAGAGACTGGATTAGTATAAGGAAAAGAGTTGAATGAAATGAAAAATTTTATTATAGCCAAGGACAATATAATTTTTAAAGAAAGACTGAAAAATTTTTTGGCTTGGACGTTTTGAAACATCACACACTTGATGTCCCCTGTAGTTTTATAATTAAGCATCAGTTTATACATAGTATGTTCTAGACACATTTCCAAGCAATTTGTTTGAATTAACACATTTAATCTTCACAGCAACCCTGTTTGGAAGGTATTCTGATTTTTATCTGACTTGTAAGTGTCATTCAAATTCAGGTAATCTGTCTCCAGAGCAAGAACTCATATTCGCTATGGGAGCCTGTCTCTCACATGTCAAGTTTATTGATAGAGTGCAGTGATAATAGCAGATCTGGAAATAAGTATACTATTTGTAGTTTTAATCTATTTTTCATTATTGCATATTTATATTATGTCATGAGATAGGCAGTCTTTCTATTCTCGTGAAGTACATCTTTCCCCACAGCGTTAATTTATGGTTTTCTGATTGTGTCCTTTTGAAATGCTATTTGAATAGTCATTAGAGATTGAGTCAGATTTAAACCTTACAATGTGCTGAGCACTGCATCAGGACCTGGAAAAATGGAGCCTATTGAGATAAATTCTCTACACCAATAGGAAGCTCAACTTTGCACTGAATATTAATATAACATTTAAAATTATATGTAAAATGCTGAATGAAAAACCTGCCCCCCTCCTTCAGTAAAATTTCACTCTATTTATTAAAACTGATTTATATTTTATATACTTTGGGGTATATCAAACTTATTTTGGTTTTTATGTCAATTTCAATAGTACATAAAGTATTATTAAATCAGTGTTTAAGTTGCTTTCAGAAAGCACTGAGAATTTTATATATTTTGTATTGAAACCAAATATTGACAAGTGTTTTATGTGGCTTAAGTTATAAGTACCTATTGTGGGTTAGGTGCTAGAAATGTAATAGTGACTAAAAGCACACAAGTTCTCTGCCCTCATGAAACTTATGGTCTAGCAGGAAAGGTAGGTGTTGATCACTAAGTGTGTTGTATTAGGTCCCTTGAACTGCCATAACACAGAACCACAAACTGGGTGACTTATAACAACAGAGTTTATTCTCTCACAGTTCAAGGCTAGAAGTAGGAAATCAAGATATTGGCAAAGCCATGTTCCCTCTGAATCTCTAGGGGATGGCTGTTCCTTGCCTCTTCTAGCTCATGTAGCTTCAGGCATTCCTTGGCTTGTGGCAGCAGAACTTCAATATCTGCCTTCATCTTCATGTGATGTCTTTGTTTCTCTGTGTATATGTCTCTGTCTTCAACTGACATTCTCCTTGGGTGTCTTTGCTTCTTTTCTTATGAAAACACAGGTCATTATTGGATTAAAAGCCCAACCTATTCCATCTTAATCGTCTTAAATAATTACATCTACAAAGACCCTATTTCCAAATAAGGTCATTCTGAGATACTGAGAGTTAGGACTTCAACATATCTTTTTGGAGAACACAATTCAACCCATAATACTTATCATTGCAAACTATCTTAAGTGCCATGAAGGAAAGGTACAAGCAGAATGAGAGCATGTGCAATGGGGAATGGATCTAGTGTGGAATGTAAGGAATGTGGGATTCAGTCAGAGAAAACAGAATGGGCCTGTGACTTTTGGAGAGAGGAAGCTCAGCATCTTTAAGAAACTGGAGGAAAACCACTATGACTAGAGATTGAGGTCTTGGTGAGGAGTTGGTGGAGATGAGACAATAGCAGTGCATAAGTCGAGAAAAAGCAAGATATGGGTTTCCTTATGAAGGTGAACTGAGCAAACGATCTAATTGCATTTTGAAAATATTGATTCAGCTCAGTGTTGGAAAAGATAGCATGAGGAGGGTACAGTAATGGATGCAGACACAGCAGCTAAGGGGCAATTGCAGCAGTCTAAGCTAAAATGGCTTGGATTAAAAGAACATGTTCTGAGAGATGTGTACAGCTTTAAGATACATATACTAAACAAAATCAACAGGATGTATAATAAATGGTATGTGAGGAATGAAATCAAAAGATGTGCTGAGAATGCTCCTAAATTACTCTCTTATAGCATGTACAAGTATGGATACCACTCACTGGCATAAGAGCTAGTGATATAAATATTATAAATATTATAAGTGTGTTTTTAAACATGTTGAACAAGAAGTACTTTTCACAAATATTTCAGGCATGTAGTTAGATACACAGATTTAGAGGTCACAAATAAGGCCTGGGTGAGGAGATATATGTTGGTAGTAGCTTTCCCATCTCTACCTGAGGACCAGGCCTGGGATTTAGAAAGGACTTATGATGTGCACTATTGGATAATCTTTGGACACAAAGCTAGACCTTTACTTCTTTAGTGAAATTAATTCCACCATCATTATAAGTTTTCAGTAGAAAAGAGAATTCTGCTCTTTTTTTCCACTTTGAGTTGTAAGTGGACTCTTCTTTTCCAGTTAATTCTTAAATTCATTATTATCTTATTCATTTTTGTCTTAAATTCTAAAAGAGGAGATATGATGTCTTCCCATGGACATTCATTTATGCTGTATCTGTAGAGATTACCAGTGACTTTCAAAAACAAATCCTCTTTGGAGGATGCTTTTCAGATCTGTGATACTAAGTGTATATGAACAACACAAAAACACTATAAATGAAAGATCTAATTGATTTGTAGAGGATGTGTGTGTGTTTGTGTGTGTATTTTAAGATCAACTAAGAGTGATTCACTTTAAATTATTCTTAGAGACTAATTTAAATAAATAAGCATAAAAGAAAACCAAGGAAGGAAAAGGATCTAGAACTAGGAAACATATTCTAAAGAAAATCTTTAGTAAATGGAATGCCATTCAATTATTGCCTATAAAGCAAACTAGAAAACAGCATTTGAAGAAGGGGGTACCCACATGACAAATATGTGATACTGCATTGAGAAACCAGGAATTGGAACAATCTGTTCCCCCTATCAATAGCAGTACTACACAAACTAAAAGGCATATGCTATTAGACAGACAGAAAAAGTCATTCTCTTTATTTGCTGGAAAAGTGAGTAGTGGGTATGTGAGCAGAGAGTACTTTGTAGTGTTCCATTCTTTATTCTAGCCATGGAAGAGGTAACCAAAAGTTGAAACATTATCAGCTGTTCCTTAATCAAAACCCATATAGTATTGTGTATGTAAGACTTCACACTCAAAATTCAGAAGTAAATGAAAGGTTAATATTTATAAAATATTAAGAGAATGAAATACTGTGGGCGTTACAAGATGTTAGAAATAAATTTTTTAAAGGAAAAGTCTGACAGGAAATAAGAAACAAATGTGTACTTTAATGCCTGCATAAAAGAAAAAACAAGCTCTCAAATATAAAATAAACAGAGAAATATTCCCTAACTGTGCATCTTTTGCTTTGGATAAAACTATTGTATTCAGAAGAATAGTTAACAGGATTTGGAAAAAATACAGAAATTATTCAAGACTTCTTGAGTATTTTGTGTTGTTCTACTAAATGTATGTAAATTCTAAACAAGGACATGCCACATTTTTTATTTTCGTTATGTTAGTTGTTCCAAGAAACATTTGTTTTATTGACTTTTGTGTATTTCTTAGGATCAGATTAATGGTTGTCAAAAAAAACATGCCAAGTTTTCATAATTTAACCTGCTGAGCATTACGATAATACACATTTTTTAAAGTAATTTAATATTTTATTTCTTTATTTATTTTTGGCTGGGTTGTGTCTTTGTTACTGTGCTCAGACTTTCTCTAGTTGCAGCGAATGGGGGCTACTCTTTGTTGTGGTGCACGGGCTTCTTATTGTGATGGCTTCTCTTGTTGCAGAGCACGGGCTCTAGGCACACGGGCTTCAGTAGTTGCAGCACGCTGGCTCAGTAGTTGTTTTTCGTGGGCTGTAGAGCGCAGGCTCAGTAGTTGTGGCACACGGGCTTAGTTGCTCTGAGGCATGTGGGATCTTCCCAGACCAGGGCTCGAACCCATGTCCCCTGCATTGGCAGGCGGATTCTTAACCACTGCGCCACCAGGGAAGTCCAATAATACACATTTTTAAAAGATGATGTCCAAACCCATTATTTAACACAAGTGGAAGGCCATTACATTTGAAAGCATGATTGTCATTATGGTGTCCATGATCTTAAACACACACACACACACACACACACACACACACACCGTATGGAATATGTGGCAAATATCAATAGCAAGATTATGAATGTTGGATTATGAATGGTGGATAGGTTAAATGCAAATCATTACTCAGATATGACATTCCACTAGGCCCCAAAAGTTAAGTAAAGAATCTGACTTTAAGGGGAAAACATAATCAGGAGACACTTACAGAACAGTATCAAGAAATCAATATGTTTATTTGGACAATCAGCCAAACAGGCTGAGGATTCTTAGATATGTCTAGTTGTTCCAGGAGTCTTAACAGTCATGTCAGGATTCCCTGTAATTGGTTGACAAGAGTAGTTAAAATAATGCTGGTCCATTGACCATTTGTAATTACCAGATTAGGTAATTGTAGATTAAAGCAGTTTGGGCTCCCGTTTTATTCAATACTATAAGAATGGTTGTGCAACAATGTTAATGCACTTAATGCCTGTGAGTTTTGTATATTTTACCACAATAAAAAATAGGCCTAAAAGTGCTATAACTATGTAGTCTAGCTGTAAATACAATGCTTTTAGCCTTCTGTGGAAGTTTCTCATCTCACTTTGGTACAAATATAATCTTAAGTATCTAAATTCCAGTATTCCCATGAAAATATACATACATGTCTCCATGTGAGGGATGTAGTAAGTCTGTGTCATATTTTTGCAGAGACCAGCAGTGAATATAAAAGACTGAGTTCATGTGCCAGCTTGGATTACTTACAATCTGGAGAAAACACATACTTTCATATGTTTTTGAATTATTCATAATGTAAGTTCCAGGTTGTAATTAAAAAATGGGACTCCATCTGTAGTGTTCTAACTTGTAGAATTCTATAGTAGATTTCTTTCCTTCTACGAGGACCTGCTATACTTTTTCTTCCTAAACATCTATTTCCCGTTTGTTTTAATTATGCAACATTCATCATGAAAAGTTGGTACCATTCAGAAATAATTTCTGACATTTATAACAAGGAAGAATAGCAGCTGATTTAATTAATGATAAGTAATGCTGCATTGTAAAGTTTGAAAAATCTACCACTTTGGTGAATGGGGGTGGGTGAATGGCATGTAAACTGCTTCTGCATATTGGATTTCAGTATTTTATTACTTATAGCACTAAGTGATTGTTCCATCTGTGTTGGGAATGTTCTCCTATTGCTTCTAGTCATTAAAATAAGCAGGATACTTTTATTATAGCAAATGATACTTATGGTATTAGCAGAACAATTCAATCTTTCAGATGTCTGAGTTTTTAATTCAAGACCATCCAGATGAAACTATTAAGGATCAAGCTGATGGGGGGGAAGACAGACATGATAATAAACGTGTGTCAATTCTAATAATACAGTGTGAGGAATATAATTTTTAATTTTATATTTTATAAAAATGTCAGTTGCCAGATTATAAAAAAATTGTTAAGTGCTTATTATTGCTTTTCTACCTTTCTTTTTTCCACAAGAGATTCTATGTGTTAAAATTCATTGGAAAAGTATACTAAACTTGAAGCTTTAAAATTACTGTATAATGTAATATTTTACATTCAGGTTGATAAAGAACAGTTATCATCTGGATCTTATCAAGATAACCTAGAAAGTGACTTATTATTCTTGTTACATACAGATGAATACAACATAAATAAGTTGTTATTTATAATGAAAAATAGAACACACAGATGGATGTAGAAGTAGATAAATAGCTAGATAAAGAGGCACAATTTTAAGGTGAACAGATTTTCCTAAAAGATTTTCATTAAGATTTTCATAAAACTTGTTTCAAACTACTTAGTTTTTATAGTATAGGGTTGAGTGGAATAAGTTAATGTATATGATATTATTTTATTACCATTTTATCAGTAATATGTATAATCTTGCATCAATTTATTTTGAGCAATATTGCTAGTATTTACCATTAATATTATTCCTTGAGATGAATTTAAAATAAAAATTAAACACAACTTATTTTATTTGAATTTTCATACAACTAAACAACAGCAGATCTCCTAACAATGAGGATTTCTTAATATACAATACTTGGAGGGCAGAATAGTTTTACAGTCTTTTTGCTTATAATGGCCTAGTTTCTGTTGTAGTGATTAAGTTGTATTTTGAGTTCATCTTCAGTAGTGTATTGCCAGCATTGTATGAAGCAAAAATGTTCATTTAACAGATCTCTACATGCCATTCTTCTGTTTTAAACTCTATTAAAGACTATAAAAACTATTGAGTGAATTTGTGCTTTTAGAAATTGTAAAGCTATTTCGGATACTTAATACCTGATATAACTTAGAATCCACAGTTTCATCCTAAACTTAATAACCTTGGAAAATAGTTTTTCTTTAGCCATGTGAAAAGATATATACATTTTACCATAAAAATTATTTCTGCATCTGAATTACATAGAAATAGAATACCTCCAATGTTCAGAATATGTACTCAACAGTTAAGAAATGATTATGTTTATCTATTAATGCTGTTCTCTTTACAGTTTTTTGTAGTGTCACAAATCCGGAAATGACATCTTTATGACTGAAAGTGAGAGCATAGACCCTAGCCACTGTATTTGATTACCAAAAGATCAGTTTTAAAACAGATCCACAATGTAGAATTAAACAACTAGTGTACCTTAAAAGTATTTTGATAGAAAGAAATTATACTAATAGGAGTTATTTTTCTTTCCTTCAGTTGGTCATTTATACAAATAAACAGTTTTATGTTGTAAAAATTAAGATGACTATCAGCAGAAAAACAAGACATTCAAATACAATCATATATCTGTGTTATATAACATCAGAAGATGAGAATTAAAGCCCATTAACAATAAATGCATATTTCTTTATCAATAGATAAAGTTATAGTATCTCAGATGGGTCTCTACATGAAATCTCTCCCAGTGTCTAATTTAGCTCCAATTACAATGAATAAACATTCAGTTAAACAAAACATGTGTTTTAAGATGGTGCTTAATGCTAGCAATCTAGTCTGGTATAATGCCAGTGGCAGAGAAGCCTAAATAGGAAATTCATTAATTATGCTCTGTTTACCATTTTATTGTCAACTCTTATCACTAAGATGATCTATCTTGACTACTCTAGTTACTGCATGAAAGTGAATCATAATACAATTGAATTTAATCAGTATATCAAAATTTTTTATTTGTGCCTTTTCTAGAAAGAGTAAATATGTTGACTTATTGTTATCTAGAATGAAGATGAATTTATATTCCATTTTAATTATATATCTCTCTAATTAGTTTGCTTTTGAGAGCTGTTTTGTTACACAGAAACACTTTGTTACTTAAACACTTTACATTTTTACTGAAAACTTTCACATCTGTGTTCCATTTTTCCCTAAACAAATTGTATTATTTTTCAGAGATCTTGCCTTGAAATGAATTGCATCTACAACATTCCCACACTGAGCCAGTCTAATAATTAGTGCGAGCTTGACATTTGTTAGATATTATTGAACGTATGAATAAATATACGATATAAATCTTACATGTATAAGGAAGGGGGAAATAAGGTATTTAAATAATTTGTATTAAGTATTATCATTTCAAAGTTTGCTCTGATTATTAAGCATTGTTTAAATTTCCTAGATAACTAAAAGAGATTAGGGATGGATTCATTCTAGGAAGCTGTTCAAGTTATTGTCTCAGCTGGGTCAAAAGCCCAGTTCTTGAGAACTACCAGACTTGGAATTCTGAATTCATTAAACCAATATGGTAGTGAAGTGACCTTCAACTTCCCATCAGAGTTTAGAGGGAATGTAAACAGAGAAAGAACTGGTTCATTCAATATTTATTCAACATGGAGTTTCCCACATATACTTGTCACAGGCTCTGGAAAAAATGGTGAACACAAATAGCCCCTCTTTTTACTTCATGGAACTTGCACCTGCTGAATTAGGCACTAATTCAAACAGTTACAAAAGCAAATCTAGCATTGCTGTTGTTATAAGAGCTTTATAAGAGAAGAGCTTTGTGCTATGAGAACCTCTAATAGGATTTGCTGTAGCAGGTACATAATGAAATTCTCTTCGAGATACACTTTAGATAATAGCATAAGGATAAGTAGTAGTTAACTTAAAGTGGAGTGAAGGATTGAGGGTGGAGCAAAGTATCACTGAATATCCCGTATCAGAAAGAGAGCATGGTTTATTTGAGAAGCCTGAAAAAGACATATATAGCTGAATTAAATGAAGAGCCTTGTTTAATATGAAATCCCCAAAATAGGTTAAGAACCAGATATGCAAAACTATTCACAAAGGACTATACAAAGTTTTACTTTTCCCTAAAAGCAATGTGTTCATATAAGCCAGTTCTGAATGGTTATGGGCATGACTGTGAAACCACTATATTTGTGTTTTTAAAAGTTCTTTCTCGCTACGGAATAAAGAATAGAAGATATTCAGTGCATGTGATTTGGCTATATATAAAACTATTGCAGTAGTTCAGACCCATAATGAGGGAAGTTTGAACTTGAGTAAGGATGTTCAAGACGGTGAGAAGACCATGAATTCAGGGATAGGGGTAGTCATCATGACTGGGGGATAACTAGAACTGGAGAGTAAAGGTGGAAAATGTGTCAAGGATGATTTTCATTATAGCAGTGCCTGTGACCTGAGACAATCAACACTGAAAGAGGACTAATCTGAGTTTACTATGTTATAAATACTTTGATTTGTCTCAAAATAGTAGCTTTATTTGTTTTGTTTTGTTTTTGCATTAGTGTTTGAAGGTGGCAAAAGTAGTGGATTATGTAGAAGGATCCAGAAAAATTTGGCAAATTCTTGATTTTACCCCATGTTTCCATGTACATCATTCCTTAGGTTTCAAGGAAGAAAGCTATTTTTACTTCTAAAAGGATGTGGGAAAAAGGTATCTAGGTCAAAGGAGTGGAATGCAAAAAGAAAATAAAATTAATAAACTTAAGGAATTAATACCTTGGTAAATTTAATTAAGTTTTATGTTCAGATATTGTAGTTTTGCTTAAAATTGTGTAACACAATGCAATAGAACAATAAGCAAGTTCCAAGTCTAGTTAAAATATTGTTAACATGTTTAGTTTGTTTTCTAGTAGTGTACAGAATTATTCTAAAATGTGAGAAAAATAAAATAGCCGAGTATGCATATTACATAGAGAAAAATAGGTATTTTATTTCAAATAAATTTCAGATAAGCAAAGGGGAATACTTACATAGGTAAGGAGGTATTTATATAGGTATGTAGGTAGGTAGGTAGATAGATATAACAAAACCAATGGAAGGCAAGAAAGAAAACGTAAATCAAGCATAGTTACTACATGAGCACTACAAATAAGGTGGTAGAAATACTAGAAGTATATTAGTAATTCCACTAATTGTAAAAGTAACTCATAAATAAAGCCACAGTTTTATTTTTTTTAATGTATAATAGTTTAGCTACACCTGAAATAATGTCAGTAGAAGTATTGAAAACAAAGGACAGAAAAAAGCTACTTTAGGCAAACGTAACCAAAAGTAACTCATATATCAATATTGTTATCATACAAAATAGTATTTAAGGCAATATTACTAATGATGAAAGTAACAAAACACCAACAATAATCATTAATACAATTTCATCTAACAAGATAGTCAGATAAAGCTGAAAATTAAAGAAGATACTGATAAGCTGGACAATCACAGTGGGCATTTTTAATATGTTTCATTCAGAAACTGATAAATCAAGCAACAACAACAAAAACGTTAGTAGGTATATAAAAGACTTAAAGAACACAATTATAAAGTTGACCTAGTAGATGCTCACATAATTACATAAAATATTTATTTTTGAAAAGCACTTATGGAAAATTATAAATATTAATAGCTTAAAATATTTGTCTAAACCTCAAAATTTTCAAAAAACTATTATCATATGCCAAACTCAAACTCTTCAAATCTGTAAAATAGACTTTTGAATCCTGATCAAAATAAGTGAAAATCTTCTTATAATAGATTAATTTTAGCCTCTTACTCAGAATTAATTTTCAATGGGAACATTATTGTTAATATTTGTATTTTAATGGTAAATATGTATCTTTGGTAATCCTATTTTCAAAGTCCTCTTAGTCCAGTTCATCTCATTTAGAATTAATGGTACAGAATTGTGGCATTTCTATTGCATGTTGGTGGTACATACACATGAGTTTCTTTTTGGTGTATACCTAGAAATATAATGGCTCAGTGCAGGGTATGTACATATTCAAGTTTATGAGGCAGTGTTTTCCAAAGAGGCTGTACTAGCTACTTTCTAAACTACAGTAGGTTGGAGTGTTTGTGGTATTATATATCTACTAACACTTGTTATATATGTGAATTTTTCCTTATTTGGTATATGTGGATTGGAATCCCATCTTGGTTTTAATTTTCCTTTCCCATATTTACATTATCTTGATTGTTTGACATTTATATTTATTGTATATTTGAGTGTCCCTAATTTGTGAAAATAAATGTATTTTGCCTATTGATATTATTCACTTGTTCATTGCCATACTGAGTTATGTCTTGTTGCTGTTGACTTAGAGGCATCCTTTAAATGCTCATGTTATAATTCTTTGTTGATTTAATGTGTTGAAAATATATTTACTAATTTCTGCATTATTATTTGCTTTATTGTGCTTATATTTACCAATTTTTTTTGTATTTCTTGCTTTCTGCAAGTTGATTGAAAAATTATTCCCTAACCAGAAGTAATAGAGTCTTCCGTATCTGCATTGTCTAACATGGTAACGCTAGCATATGTAACTACTTAAATTTAAATAAACTAAAGTAAAATGGAATATCAATTCTTAGTAGCACTAGCCACATTTCAAGTGCCTAGTAGCCTGTGGTTAGTGGTTACCATATTGAGCAGAGTAAATTAGAATATTTCCATTACCACAAAAAAATTCTATTGAGCAGAGCCGTTTTATTCTATCTTGTCAGAATTTCATTTTCTTTTGTTTTATTTATTTTTTGCCTTCACAGTTATGTGATTGGAACGTCATTGAATCTGTATATAGCTCACTCCTTAGGACCGTCAGTCATGTTCAAAAAAGATTGTGAGAGAACGAATATAAAAGACTTTGACTTCAACATAAAATATATTTTTGGTAGTTGCTGTGTGTGTGTGTGTGTGTGTGTGTGTGTGTGTGTGTGTGTGTGCGCGCGCGCGCGTGCATGCATGCGTGTTTAAAGACCATTATTGCATTAAAATTTTTCCTTTCTGGTCTGTTTCTTGGACCTGAAACAGCATTTTTTCAACATTCCAATAGAAATTATGTTTGTCCACTTACATTTAGGGTGACTGTTATATTTGAACTTATTTCTATAATCTTATAATGTGCTATTTCTTTTTTAAACTTTTTCTGGTCCTCCTCCTACTTCTTCTTGCTTTGTTTTGCATTGGATAAGTTTTTAAAATGTATTTTTATATTATTTATCTAATTATCTAGAAGTTATGTATTTCTTTTATTATTTTGTTGGTTTTTCTAGGTACATTATACCCTGATTTACTTAACACATCCAAATGTAACTAATGGTTTTTCTTCATCTCAGATAATAAAAGGGTCTTAGAATCATTTAACTTTGCCCTTTAGCCCTCATCCTAGCCCCCATCTAGATTGTCTGTTATTGGTGTCTAGGATTTAAGTTCTAACCTGCTTCTCCAAATTAGACATGAGTATTGCTTCATAAAATAAATGATTGTTTAAATTGTTTACAGACACATTTTTCTATCTGTTAACTCAAGATTTCTTCTGCGTTTAATAGCTTAACTTGTGGCCAGTTTTTCTCTTCCTGAAAAATGCTTCTTAAAATTTAGTTTAGTGAGTATATTGTTTAATTAAACTCTATTTTTTCCATTTTTGTCTGAAAATATCTTTATATTTAAGTCATCCATAAAGGTAATTTTGCTATGTAAAGATTTTTGATTGGCAGTTATTTACCTCATCTCATTAAGGATATTTCTTCAATGTCTTCTACCTTCTGTTTTTCCTAGTGACAAATCACTGGCCAGATTAATTACTTTCTTTTTGAAGCTGCTTTATATTTTCTTATTGGCTTTTCTTAATGTCTCTTTGCCTCTGCTTTTTGGCCATTTCACTATGGTATGTTTAAATGTGGATTTCTCATTAATTAGCCTGATTGGGAATGGATGACTCCCAGATCTGATTGACATCTTTCAAATTTTCTGGAAAGCATTCAGTTATTATCTCTTTGAATATTGCCTTGTTATTGCCTTCCAGAGCTCTGTTTAGATGTGCATTAAGACTTCTCACTATTTCTTCAATGTAATGTAGTCTGTCTTTATATGTCTAGGCAGAAATATAAATAATTTATTTGGGTCATTTTTCCAGTTCACTGATTCGTTCATTAGTTCTATGTAAACTACTGCTTCATCTATCCATTAAAAATATCTATAGTTATAATTTAAAGATATAGAAGTTGCATTTGTTTTGAAATTTTGCTTTTTCTTTAGAAAAAATCTTTATTTTTATTAAATTTGTTTCTAATAATTGCAGTAGTTGAAATCTTTGTATGTCTATTTCTGCCATTGTTTATATTAATTTTTATGCATGGTGCCTTCTCTAGTTGTGTGCATGTGTGTATATGTATGAAGGTGTTTTTTTTCTCTGTTGATTTGTTTCCTATTATAATGAGGTACTAATTTTCTTTTGAACTTCATTAATTGGCATTTTTTATGTCCTGAGTTGAAGTTGAATTCATATGGTGTTTGCTTCTGTCTGCCAACTTGGGACAATTTTAAATTAAATTCTTTCAAATAGCTTAGTTTTGTTTTTTTGTTTTTTTTTTTAACATCTTTATTGGAGTATAATTGCTTTACAATGGTGTGTTAGTTTCTGCTTTACAACAAAATGAATCAGTTATATATATATATATATATATGTTCCCATATCTCTTCCCTCTTGCGTCTCCCTCCCTCCCACCCTCCCTATGCCACCCCTCCTAGCTGATCTCTCTGTGCTATGCGGCTGCTACCCACTAGCTATCTACCTTACATTTGGTAGTGTATATATGTCCATGCCTCTCTTTCGCTTTGTCACAGCTTACCCTTCCCCCTCCCCATATCCTCAACTCCATTCTCTAGTAGGTCTGTGTCTTTATTCCTGTCTTACCCCTAGGTTCTTCATGACATTTTTTTTTTCTTAAACTCCATATGTATGTGTTAGCATACGGTATTTGTCTTTCTCTTTCTGACTTACTTCACTCTGTATGACAGACTCTAGGTCTATCCACCTCAAACGAAATAGGTCAATTTCGTTTCTTGTTATGGCTGAGAAATATTCCATTGTATATATGTGCCACATCTTCTTTATCCATTCATCCGATGATGGACACTTAGGTTGTTTCCATCTCTGGGCTATTGTAAATAGAGCTGCAATGAACATTTTGGTACATGACTCTTTTTGAATTATGGTTTTCTCAGGGTATATGCCCAGTAGTGGGATTGCTGGGTCATATGGTAGTTCTATTTGTAGTTTTTTAAGGAACCTCCATACTGTTCTCCACAGTGGCTGTATCAATTTACATTCCCACCAACAGTGCAAGAGGGTTCCTTTTTCTCCACACCCTCTCCAGCATTTATTGTTTGTAGATTTTTTGATGATGGCCATTCTGACTGGTGTGAGATGATATCTCATTGTAGTTTTGACTTGCATTTCTCTAATGATTAGTGATGTTGAGCATTCTTTCATGTGTTTGTTGGCAGTCTGTATATCTTCTTTGGAGAAATGTCTATTTAGGTCTTCTGCCCATTTTTGGATTGGGTTTTTTTTTGTTGTTGTTAAGCTGCATGAGCTGCTTATAAATTTTGGAGATTAATCCTTTGTCAGTTGCTTCATTTGCAAATATTTTCTCCCATTCTGAGGGTTGTCTTTTTGTCTTGTTTATGGTTTCCTTTGCTGTGCAAAAGCTTTGAAGTTTCATTAGTTCCCATTTGTTTATTTTTGTTTTTATTTCCATTTCTCTAGGAGGTGGGTCAAAAAGGATCTTGCTGTGATTTATGTCATAGAGTGTCCTGCCTGTGTTTTCCTCTAAGAGTTTGATAGTTTCTGGCCTTACATTTAGGTCTTTAATCCATTTTGAGTTTATTTTTGTGTATGGTGTTAGGGAGTGTTCTAATCTCATTCTTTTACATGTACCTGTCCAGTTTTCCCAGCACCACTTATTGAAGAGGCTGTCCTTTCTCCACTGTACATTCCTGCCTCCTTTATCAAAGATAAGCTTAGTTTTGGAACATGCCCTGTAAAGTGAATATTGACACTTTTGGAGGATTAAAGTTTCAAATGATACATATAATTTTTCTTTTCCCCTTCGTGCAGTGTCGAGACAGATATTGGCAGTATTCCAGTTTGTCAACATTTAGAAGTGTCAGTTAGAGAAGGGTTGGGAAAGGAATATTGTATTTCTTGTCCTCCCTTGTTTGTTTGTTTTAGTGCAGCTGGACTAAATTAAATATAAAATAAACTAAATATGTTCCAGCTCAACTGAAAATTTCTTGTTATGTTCCACACCTTGGGTGCTGTAATCTGTATGGTGTTAAACCTGTGGCTCAAGATCTTAGGTTTTGTAGAAAACACTCAGTGAGAATGCTGGCATTGGTACTTGCTTACTTCCTGGGTACCTGGTTTCCAGTTTTTTGATCTCTCTATTGTCTTTATGTTCATGGTAATTCATCAATGAATTTAAAATTATTTCCAATTTAAAAAATTTTATCCAGTGTTTTAGTTACCTCAGCCAGTAATTAACATTAATCTCTAAATATATATTTTCCTATAACAGAAATTATAACGTAAATTCCACTATCTAAAATTTTTATACTAGACTTTTCCTGTTTCAATTGTATGCTTACACTTATTGCATGTATCAAACCTACAAATAAACATTAAAAAAATATGTGATATAGACATTGTTATTGAAAACAAAATTTAAAAATTTAATCCATTTTTTGAGAAAATTGATTTTCTCTTTGCAAGTTATAGGGTGATTCTTGAAGTTTTTTCCCCAGGTCCAGAGAAACATGTGAATTTAGAGAAACAATTTAAAAATTGTTAAAATTTAAATTTAAAATTGACTTTTAAAAATTTGGTCCTATATTTTGTTCTTTTTACTATACTAACATATTACATGATCACTATGGCAACGAGATACTTAGAAAATTTAAAAATATAAGTTACTGAAGCCACCACAATAGGTTGTACTCAAGAGACTAATGGTTAAAATTGTCCACAAAATAAATTGCCAAATAAATTGTGAGGAATAAAATAAATAGCAAAATCAAAATAATTAGTCTTATGCTAAATTATATAATTTGCACTAAATACTTTTCTTATTGAACCATGTGTCACATTATGGGAAAAAAATTGAATGAGAATTATTTTCAAAACCTTAATTTCCAATGCATATCAGTTCATTTAAATTAATAATTTTATAATTTGTTAACCTAAGGATCTCACTTGCAAGAACTTTTCAGAAGTAAAGAATTCAAAACATTCAATTTTATGCATAAACATAGGTGTAGTATTAACTATATTAGCATACCTGAAAAAGAATCTGTATGCCAGGGGTATCATTAAGTATCCCTTAACACATCAAATTTAAATTTAGCCATGAAAATTATATGTGTAACGAATATGTAGCAACCTGAACAGTTATATAATGTTAGTAATATAATATTTAGGAAAGAGGAAACATTTAAAATATAAGATATGCTTGCATATGAACTGACAAGAAGAAAACAAAAAGGAGTGAAAATATTTATGTTGGCGTGGTGAAATTGTGTATGCTTTTAAAGCATGCTTCATGTATTTTTATTCTGTTCTTATAATCAGGACAACCTTAGCATGTCATGTCTAAATCAAGAGAAACTTAATCAAGATTTACTGTTTTATTAAATATCCACATAGAATTATAAACATGTATTCTAAATTGGTTAGCTTACAAATTTATATGATGATGTAGCATAATTTTACATGTGAACCAGTTACCATTTCTAGAATATATGGTCTTCAGGCCAACTCATAAAATCAAATTTCCAAAATTAAAGGTCTAGGGAAAATTTCCTTCATTTTCAAAACTATATGTTGAAATTTTAAAATAAATAGTTGACCAAAAGAAATGAATTCAGGATACTGGGAGTTGTTAGATGAGCTAAAAATAGAAAAGAGTTGTATAAAAATATAAAACTCTTACTTCAAAGTACAATTTCAATTTTATGTACCATTAAAATGGAAAACCTATAGATGTCCATTAATCATAATTGCTATAAATTATTATAATATTATTCAAAGCATCAATATTAATAAACTGTTATAATATTATTCAAAGCATCAATATTAAAAAAATAAATTCAGAACATTAATCTCTAATATGTCTGTTGATAATAATTGCATTGAATATTCTGAAGTTGCTTCTTGGACTAAATATCAAATGACTTTACTGAATATGTGTGTTCTTTTGAGCACAGAAGGAAAGAATATGTGTAGGGTGTGTAGTGTGATTATTAGTTTTGTTTTACTGAACATTTTTGATGTCGGCATTATGCTGGGTGCTGTGGATATGAGGGTAAATTATCTATTAAGGAATTTACAAGTAGGAAGCAGTCACAAAATAGGAATAATATTTGGTCTGAAATCAATATATTAAAAAATGTCTTCAAGCAATTTCTGGCTAAAATAATGACTGAAAAGCAGTGTTGGTCTTTCAGGACCCATTTAGTCTTTTTTGAATCACTTCTTTATTGCTTAGTGGTTCTTTCAGTTTCTCATTTTTAACTATCAGGTTCTCTGCACTGCAGCAGGTGCCAGTGAGCTCAAGATAAAATCTAAGTGACTGATAAGGACTGGTATGTTACATTCCTAAGGGATTTTTCTACTTCTCCTAGATTTATAGATTTTTTTTAAACTAAACAAGATCCTAGGATAATTTTTTCAACTTCTATTCAGAAATTTGAATACTGAGGTCCAGAGAGAGGGTGTCACCTGTCCAAGGTCATTAGCTATTAAGTCAGAGAATGAGGAACTGTCCGTTCTCCATTTTAATATGGGTAAGAAAACTTAGCTAAACATTTCCTCCTGATTATTTACAAGAACCTCTTGATGCCAGACACTTTCTTTAACCTCTTACTTCTTCAAAGAAATAATGTATAGAAATACAGGAAGGTGTAATACAACCCTCTATGTGTTTTCTGTTCCAGGTTAAAAAAAA
This sequence comes from Orcinus orca, assembly GCF_937001465.1. NCBI lineage: Eukaryota > Metazoa > Chordata > Mammalia > Artiodactyla > Delphinidae > Orcinus > Orcinus orca. Next base: position 71,751,314 of record NC_064565.1, read on the forward strand.
AAAAAAGTGATCCAAAATTCTTTCCATTACAAAACAGTTGGTTTTAAATGCAACCCTACACAAAAGTAATATTAAAAGAAAATTCTAAACATATAAAAATCCAAGGTTTAGTCTACTCATCTATCACTTATAATGGAAGCAGTGCAACTAATGATCCATTCATCATTTTGAAAATCTACTTCCAGTATATTAGGCTGCTAAATGCCTCAAGATCCAAGGGACTGGAATGAGGCTATTGTATTAAAATAAAGTACTTTAAAGTTGGAAAGTGCAAAAAATAAAGTCTTTAAAATTTTCAAGAGCTATTGAGGAATTTATAAGTACATTTTAAAACACATAATACATAAATGAAATAAGCCATTTAAAAATAATTTTTTAAATGTTTGACTATAATTAAAACATGAAAGAGAAGTATTTTATGGTACTCTTTACAAATTAGATTTAAGAAATATGTGATACAATGTTATGAAGATATATTTTTAGCCTGTGGAAACATTCTAATAACTGTATCATTGTTGAATTAAAACATACTGAAATTTGATATGACCTTAGATAATTTTTAAAAGTAGTGCTGGATTGTATGTTAATATATTGAATATATATTTTAAAAATATTAGCAGCCATCCAAGTATCTCAGACCAACCTGTAAGCCTTGTACATGGCTGGATTTCTGTGAAATATAGTGTCTCTAGGCAGTGAAAACAAACTATTTATCTAAGCAGAGCGTGGAAGGAGTCTACACCTCCTTCCACTGCCCTGTCTCCCAGGGAAAACAAAACAATACTGGAAAACAAACATCAGGAATATATTCCAAACAAAATATAGGGGCTTTGGAGTTACCCATTATTGCACTAGCTTTCAATACTGTAAATATGTTAAAGTGCAAAATATGGTGCCTGCTTCATTACATTAGTACATTATTCTAGGTAATAATACTAACAGCCACTTTAACTGTAACTGATTCTGCATTATTTAATAAGACTTATTTAATGCTAAATTGGGGGGCTTTTTCAATATATTGAACAATTAGGATAACACTGTCACTGGTCAAATAAAATAGATATAGTCAGCATTATAACCTATGCTTGGTACATAGTTAATATCAAGGTTGAAGGTAGAGATTTATGCACATTTTTCCAGATAAATTAAATGAAATTTGGGAAACAGTAATCACATTGTTAAATTGATAAGTTGAATTTTAATCTACAGGTTTCTATTTTTCCAATCCAAAACATGGATAATTTTGGATTATGAAGCCAAAACCAAACAAAAACAAAACAGTTTTCTATATTGAAATAAAGGCAAATAGTATATTAAACTAGCAAGAATTTAACTTGTTAAACCTCTGAGGCAGGACACTTGGATTTGGAGAATATAGATATAAAGTTATTTAGATCAAGAAAATAGATTCCTATGAAAAGGATTGAAGTAGATGAAGTGCTAGCATATAGAAGCAGGCATATAAAGTCAAGTAAAATATAAAGATACAAAAGCTCACTGCTTGCCTTAGAAACATTACTAAGTAATAGAATATCAGACTTGACAAGACAGTTAAATATCCACACTGGTGTTAGAAACTGGATACTTTTACAAGTAGTTAGTAGGAATATATAATGATACATCATTTTTGCAATCAAATAAGGAAGTAGCTATCAAAAATGTTAAATGTTCATACACTTTACTACAGTAATTCTATTTGTAACAAATTTTGACCAGTATTCTCTAGCAAGGTATAAATATTACATAGTTTCATATGTTTAATCAGTGAGTTCAACTATATTCTGCTGTATTAGTCTTCACTCCCCTTTAATGACTACGTTGGCAGATTCTACTACATTTGGTAACTTTTAGTTATACTAAATACCATTTAGTTTTTATTGTCAATCTTACATTCACATAAAATCTCCAGACTACCTTATTTCATCTTACTAAACCTCAGCAGATCCAATTCAATTGAGTAGGAGAAGGGAAGGGGAAAAGAAAAGAGATAAGTATCCCTTTCCTTGTCTGACCAAAATTGTAGCCTTTTAGTCATATATGACTCTTTTCAGTCTAACATTGACTACCTATAACATGCCTCTGTGTAGCAGATACTGGATATTGGGACTGAACTCTTAGAAAGGTAATGTTTGGTTGTTTTATTGCATGATCCTCTGATATGGGACATCCAAAGGAAGCTTAACCTTTTTTACCTGACCTCAGCTTTGCTTACCTGGAGCCCTTCCTGAAACATCTTCCTATAGACAACCTTCTTGAGTAAAGCTTCAGAAAGGTGGCTCAAGTCCTATTTCCTTCCATGGTGTCTACTGGACTAACAGGAAACTTATCCTGCATTGCTATTCCCAACAGTAAGCTTGTAAAACTACGTTTGTTCTGCCCCCTTTCTATCCTGCTACCTTTCTTAACTCTACTTTCTGTAATCAGGGGCAAATAAATGGTTCTACTGCTTAAGCAGAATTCTCACCTGGGAAGAGAGTGTCAGTTCTTCCATCTCGCGAATATCCCTGATCTGTGTAAGTGATTCTTTTGCGATTTTTCCATAAAGTGAGATGCTACAGAAGAGCTAGTTGGGGATCCCCTCATTAGGATTACAATATTTCCCACCAGGCATAGGAGACCACAACACTTCCTCCCTTCCTCTGTTCTTCATTTAGATAAACTGGATGAATGGAAAGGGGTAAATGTGGGTTTGAATAATAAAATAAACTTATTCAAGTAGCAGCCTTGAATGGCTATATGCAGCCTTAAATGTTGGTCATGCTTCAGATTATAAGGTTGTTATGTTTCTTGTTTTGAGAACTAAAAATCCTACTCATCCTGATACTACTCTTGCAACCTAACCTAGGAATATAACCACACATGTACACAAAGATATTGATACAAATCTATACGTTTTAACATTTTTTTTGTAAAAACAAAACAAGTAAAATAAAATAATGTAAAGTAAAAATAACCTGAATGTTTAATATGAGAGGATGAGTTGAAGTTAGCTTTACTCCTAACTTTGGAATTACCCCCTCATCCCCATTTGAATGTGTCCCGTCCAGGCTCTAGGATGGACCCTAGCAATGTGTTCATATAGCCATATGCTTGTAAAATTTGCAATGGTAAACTATTTAACTGCAGTTGGTTAAGACTATTTTTCGTTTTCAATGTCCCCAAAATATAGGTAGTACCTTAGTATATCTGACATTTCTTGTGCTGTGTAAAGTCTGATGGTTCTAGAAAAAAATAACGTGAACAATCATCAATAATAGCTAAATGGACTGAGGGTAAAGTATTGACATTATAAAACTGATATTCCCCAAATTTCAAATTCTTCAATAAGTCAGTTGATAAGAATAAATTGCTTGGGCTTCCCTGGTGACGCAGTGGTTGAGAGTCCGCCTGCCGATGCAGGGGACACGAGTTCGTGCCCCGGTCGGGGAAGATCCCACATGCCGCGGAGAGGCTGGGCCCGTGAGCCATGGCCGCTGAGCCTGCGCGTCTGGAGCCTGTGCTCCACAACGGGAGAGGCCACAGCAGTGAGAGGCCCGCATACTGCAAAAAAAAAAAAAAAAAAAAATGCTTACAGAATTGTGTAGTTCAACACAATGTAGCAATAATTTACAAATTAACTTTAATTACTCTTTTGTATTCATTTTAATTACTCTTTAATTCAAGTTATTCCTTATTTCTGATAAATTTTGTATATTTTAAACAATTATCCATCATACCCAAATTCAGTTACAATAGAGCAGCCTTAATCTGGTGGAAGAGAAATAGAACACTTAATCTGTGTGTTAGGAATAATAATAGCCTCACAGATGTCCACATATTAATCCCTGAAACCTGTGAATATATTACCTTGTATGAGAAAAGTGACTTTACATATGTGATTAAATTAATGATCTGCAGATGGGAGATTGTCCTGGAATATCTGGGTAGGCCCAATGTGATCACAAGGGTCCTTATAGGAAAAGGAGACAGGAGAATCAGAGACAGAGAAGGAGATAAGCTAACACAAGCAGATGTGAGTGAAGGAGAGAGAGAGAGACAGACAGAGAGACAGAGAGAGAATTGAAGATGCTGACCTGCTGGTTTTAAAGATGGAGACAAGGAGTTGAGGTGGCCTGTTTCCTCTAAAAAGAGGAAAACACAGGGAAATGGGTTCTCCCCAAGCTTTTGGAAAGAACACAGCTGTGCCAACACTTTGATATAAATAAACCTATTTTGGATTTCTGACTTCCAGAATTGTGAGGTAATACATTTGTGTTGTTTCAAGCAACTAAGATTGTGGTAATTTGTTGCAGCAGCAACAGGAAACTAATAAAAATTGAAAGAAAGTATTTGTGGTATTTGTCAGCATTAAATTTCATTTATTGCTTATGTTCTTCTGAAGACTAATATCCATTTTGTTTGAAGTTTATTAGTCATTTTCTATTCTTTTTCTTAAAAAAAAGAAATGCTGTGTAAACATTAGACCAACAGAAAGTGGAGCTCCCCTTGCATAGAAGAGTGATTAAATTTTACAGCATCATTTTCTTCTTTTGAAATAATTAAATATGGTGTTCTGTTTATCAAATAGATTTTTATACTTTAGGAAATACTTTGGCAGAGACCTATAGAGCTTTTGCAATTCATTTGGTTCTTTAATTTTGTATACCTGTTGGGAAGATACTATATACACATTCAACAAGATAGTTTCTCTTCTTTGACAATACAACCACTTTCTTATCTAAAACAACCACATATCGTTTATCTAACACTGGAAAGGGCTTCCTATAGAAGTTTAGCAATTAAGTCACACCAGATGCTCCACTTTAAGAATAAGGAGTAGCTTGTCAGTAATATTATAAACCTGTCTACTTGTTTTTATTTAGAAGTCATTATGCACTACAGCAAAGTAACTAACTACCACTGTTTGAGGCACTATAATCACCCTGCATAGAGAGTCAAGTATGGGAGATAATAGTAATGAATTGTATATGGCGAAAGTATTATTAAAGAAAGCAAATAAAATATGTTCTCCACAGTCTTACCTTTTATACCTTAGTAAATTAACCAAATCTGAATTAGTTTATAATAGGTTGAGCTCAATGGGTATTGATTAATTTAACAAGTCAGTATCTCATTCTTAATTGCTGAAATATTCGAGCACAATTAAAATTTTTGTATATATCCTATTAGCTTTATCAAAATGCCCAGAGTAAAAGTGTGCAAGAGTTTTCTTAGTGTGAATCATAATGCCATTTCATCCTCCTGCCCTGACTTTGTTTTCTTGCATGCTAGTTTTTAAACAAACCACCATCTAAAACGGGTTATTTAAGGTCACAGATTTAGTAGCATACACTTATTGAAATAGTTGGTAGATAATGATACATGAAGGAAATACTAAGAAACATTATTAGTTTTCAATTATTGTGCTTGATCAGAAATAAAAGAAAAAACACTTTTTTTCTGAAATTTCACTGTATTTAAAAACATTGGAACTGTCATATTTGTATTTTAAATTATTTTCTCTTCCTTACTTGGTTTTATAATTCCAATATGGGTTATTAAATAAAGCTTGAAATAAGTGAAAATTTCTTAATATTTCAAAATAGGTCTTAGTTTTTGTATATGCATGGACATATACACTCACTACATAAATCACATAGAAGGAAAACAAATTGTTTTGGTGAACATTAGTTAAGACTGAAAAATTATAAATTTCTATTTAAATGTTCATTAACTCAATGCTTGGAATTTTATTTTAATGGTTCTTTCATTAAAACTAAACAAATACTATACTAGTGAAATATTCATTAATTTAAACTTCTTTTTCTTTTTCTGGTGTGTGTGTGTATATGTGTTGTTCAATATAATTTTTACCCTAGTGCATATAATTTAATACATATTTGCTTTTCCATGTTAACATATGGTACTTTCTCTCATTTTATTACTCCTTAAATTAATTACTCTCTTTGAATTCACCGTTCTTGCTTATGATCATTATTTTTGTATTCAGTCTACAGCTATTCTAGCATAAAGTTTCAAAGTTATTTCTACTAAACTTAGAAAATTTCCACTTTTTTCTATAAATAGTTTGCTAATAATTCATGAAAAGCATTATTATGCATTGCAATTGGACATATCATAATACTCTTTTAAGAATAACAAACATTCTATGTTTAGTTTTTCTCATCTTTGTTGAATATGGAAGCATGGGCCAAACACTCCCAGGAAACAATACTTCTTTATGGAAGAATCTATTCATCCTCTCTGAAATCATGAATTTGACAAATTAATTATGTTATCTTTTACCTATATATATTATTTCAGCCCAGTTCTGCCACTGATGTTGGCAACATCTGAACAAAATGGCATTTGCATGCAATCATCTTTTTTTTAAGGACAAAGAACAAGAATTGAGAAAGAATATTTCTCTGTGGCCTGAAGGTTGTTAATCATGGAAGTGGATGTTTAGAGTGGTAGACCACACTGTGCCTGTTCTGAACGTTTAATGCCTAGTGAAGGAGCCTAGAAACAAAGATACCCCAGTAACAATACACACACATACTGGCCAGGTCTTGTTTTTTTTTTTTTTTTTTTTTTTGCGGTACGAGGGCCTCTCACTGCTGTGGCCTCTCCCGTTGTGGAGCACAGGCTCCGGACGCGCAGGCTCAGTGGCCATGGCTCATGGGCCCAGCCACTCCGCGGCATGTGGGATCCTCCCGGACCAGGGCACGAACCCGTGTCCCCTGCATCGGCAGGTGGACTCTCAACCCCTGCGCCACCAGGGAAGCCCCAGGTATTGGTTTTTAATACCATTTCCCTCTAAAAAGAACTGGGACACGTCAGAAAAATTACTTATTCCAGAGCTGGCTCAGGAAAAATACAAGATGAGTCTGGAATATTTTATTATGAAAAGAAGTAACAAAGTGTTAAAAAAAATGATGGCAGCATGTGACAAGGGCACAGGGGCCAATTTAAGGGATTCATGCTGACTAAACCTGTGATAAATAGAGCCTCAAAACAAAGTACTGATGATACTGAATTAAAAACAATTTTAAAAAGTAGAAATCCATGAACTCAGTGGGTCCCAAAATTTGCTGCACATTGGAATTGTCTAGGGATCTTTAAAAATAAGGATGCCAAACAATTTAAAAAAATAAATAAAATAAATAAAAATAAGGATGCCGGGCCCTCACCTCAAGACATTCTGTTTTAACTGGAATGTATGAGGAGCAAAAGGGACATCAGTTTTCTTTTATATTTTCTTAAAATTTACTGTCTAATTATAAGTAATTGGGAAAAGAAGAAGAATATTTGTCTACAATGTATGTTTTTTGTTTTTGATGTTGATCCTCTTAAAGTAGAGGAAATTTGGGGGTTTTTTCTTACCTCCTTGATGAGATTAGGGAATTTGTATCCTCAATATTTATTATATTATTAAGTAAGATCAAACAAACATTTGGCGACAAATTAGAATATTTTCCTAATTGGGAACATTGACTTTGTTTTTCAGTAAACCAGGATTTTCTACTTTGCCATAGTACACCTTGTGTCAGATTGTAAGTTCAAGGGTTCCAGTGGATTGTAAGGAATCAGAGGTACACAATAATATGACACCAGGGGTTAAATAACTTATCTTCACCTTTTAATTTTTTTTCTTCCCTTCATTTGCCCTACTATTTCTAGCAACAAGAACCTTGAACTTTTAGTGTTCAAGGTGTTTTTTCTTTTTTTAATCACGCATTTTAGTGGCACTAGTTTGGTACTTAAAGGTCAATTTTAGAAAAGACAATTCAACTCCAGTTAATTCCATTTTCATTTATCTACTCTGATTTACTTTTTAACCTTACCTGTTTTTACTAGTGTTGTTCTTACTAGAAATTACGTCATGTTATTATGCATTTTCATTCTTAATTTAACACTGAAATTATTTTGCATGTATGAAAGTATCAGAAAACTATAGAGGTCTTTAGATATGAATGTGGTAAATATTTTAATTTTCTCTACAAAGTGCTTGGGCTAGGCCAGAGTGTGGGAGATGGACTCAATGTGTGTGGTGTGTGTGTGTGTATGGTGTAGTGTGTGTTTGTTTCCTCAGTCATAATGCAAACTGTTCCAAAGAGGTCTTTCCACTCCACCTATTCTCTTTTCTATTATTTTTTTCAATACCCTTTTCTGTATTCAAGTAACTTAATGCTTCTGATTATGAAAGTTTTAATTATAAAAATCAAGTCCTGAAATACTTTGGGCTATTGAGATGGAAAGAAACATCTTACTTAACAATGGGTTTTATTTTTTAGGATATTACTTTTTTAGAAGTTATGATAAATCAAGTCAGAATCATTTTATATATATAGCTAAGTGTATATATATATATATACATACTCACATATACTGTTGTTATTTGAATTCAATGGCATTTTAAAATTGCTTCATAATGATGTAACCCTGTGATTTCAACAGTTTCTGAAACAATATCAGTTTTTTAACCTGCAAATTATTCAAGTGTGTCTTATTTCAGTTTTAATTGCAGTGGATGGAGTTTAAAACTACTTTTAGAACTTGGGGCATTTTTCACTTTTAGGAGACCAATTTTAATCTGCTGTAGGTGGTTATTTTGGAACCCATGATAATTATATAGTAAATGAGGAGAAGATAAGATGTGAATTATTTCATGAAGTATTTTCCCCAACCTTGGAAGATATTTTAGGCAGAAGGAAATTTAGAACTACACTGAAAAATGCATAATGTTTACAATGATAACTTGAGACTTTCTGGAGAAAGAGACTGAGGAGAGCATTTCCAGTAAAGTCCTAATGATTATATTTAAAATGTTTCCATATTTTCTGAAAAAGATTGTTTCTGTTTAATAACTAGTTAACATTTTATTACTATATTTCATATATAAAACATGGAATACAGTATTATCAACTGAAATGAGTTATAGTCAGGTCTAATGTGCTAAAAATTTTGTTTAAAGCAGGAATGGAAACAATGCAGTAACTTAAAATAGATGCATGATATGTACATTTCTACCCAGAATTAATATGTTACAAAATATTCTGTAGGCATAACACATTCTTCCCTGTACTTTTAGAAAGTAACATTTTTAATGAATTTCAGAATTATTGTGCTTAACAATAATTAAGCTCTTTAGTTTAAACTAACCATTTTAATATAACTTTTACAAAGTTGTAACCAATGTTTTTCTGGGACACAGTAACCTAAGGATGCAACAAAATCTTAAAAGCAGGAATCAAACAAATTTTCTAATCTAGTACTCACACAAAAAGTTGAGAAATCCCTACTCCTCCATCCTACTCCATACCACTTAATTCTGGACCCATGGGAAACCAGAGAATGGTGTCCTTCTCTACGACTTCCAGTGATGGTCATGTGCACTCCTAGACGGTTAGGCTTGTGAGTATTGGAAAGAGTCTATTAAGTATCTTCCTTGTCTAGAGTTGGCTGTATAGATGCCCTGTATCCTGTAGAACTTGCCATTGCTCCCAGTTGCTGTGTGCTAATTATTGTCCCCCTGGCAGTCAAATGTCTGCTTCTTCCTGCCCAACTGTATGGGGCTGCTAGATTTGTTCAGGTCTCACAGAGATTTTGACAACACAACTCTTCATCTTATTATTTATTTCATCCCCTCCACTCATGGTTGTGAATCCCTTGAGCTATGATTAAGGAACAATCTGAATGATAGACTTGGTGCTTCAGAAATCACTCCTATCTGATGATAAGCAGACTTTGTAGGTGGATGAAGTTTACATCAGGGTCCATTGGTCTACCCATGACCCAACAGTTATGTACAAAGATTTTGAGGGCTGCAAAGTTGAGGTTCCTATTCTGGGTCCTCGGTTCACAGAGACATCATAATGAGTAGTGTACGAAATATGTTAGATCTTTGGATATGTTTTTGATCATTTTGTGGGTATTCCTTAAAATCAGTACAAACTTCAAAATTTGAAGTTCAAAATAATTTCTATCATATTTTAGTTACATTTACACAATTGCTGAATATATAAATTTGGTCACACTATAGAACTTAATAGATTTGATGTTTATAAACTAAGGGGGATTTATTTTATCTATTACCACTGAATGTGATAGATAAAAGTCACTATTTCCAATTTTCTGCCTCCATTTTTCTTATTGTTTTGTGAGAAGAAAGAAGAATGGATGCTACAAAGTTATAATAATGATTGATATTTCTACCTTCATATCATCATTACTGCTTAGCATCCACCATACATATACCCAAAGGCTACATGCTCACAATTATCTTCCTGTACTCTTCTTCATGAGTCCTTAATTCCAGCAAGGTCAATTCAGAGCAAGAAGATTTAATCATAGACATCAAATTCCACTTTTAAGTTATAGTTTATACTGTTTGAATGTAGACTTTCTAAGAAAGGGAATCTAAATAGTCGATTGAGTGATCTTATGCTAGAATCATTATTTCATTTTTATATTTCAAAATGCATTTCTCCCTAATAAGTTCCATTTCTTGACAGGATATTTCTTCATCATAATCAAATATTTAAATTTTACAAGTACTAATGGACCAAAGGAACTCTTTCATGGTGATGTTTGAAAATCTTATGTTATATAAAAAGTGCTTTAAGAAAAACTGGGAAATGATGAATAATAATGTCACCTGCATTACTTAACTTGGAAGATTGTACTTTTAATATGCACTTTTTTAAGGTTAAGATCTTTAGAAGATGAAGTGCTTTAAGTGAAATAAATTTCACACAATTGCAACTCATGTTCTATGTTCTCCAAACAGTAAAACATATGTTCATAGTTGAGTTGTGTATGAGAAAATTGTACTGCTTGTCATTTCCTAGAAAGAAGATGGTCTAAATAGCACCCCTGCTTCTAGCCTTTCCCAGCTGAAAGAGTGTTTGATCTGAAACTCAGGTATGTCTTCCATTTTCACTGTCACTAGGAGGACTAAGCCCAGCTTTTGTAATGTGGTCTCCAATGATTTGGAAACTGTTATCTCTTTAGACACACTTCTTTCCTTTCCACCTTCATATTTCATCTTTACAGGATTCTAGTCACTTTTTGTATAAATTTACATGAAGTAATATTTAGCTGCATCCTTGGATAACAGATGCTTACTGCACTAAGTGATTAACTATGGGGCTTCAGCCATGACAGCCTCCTGAGGAGATTGAGTCATCTATTCTTGAAGTGTAACATAACCCTAAGGAAGTATGATGCGTCTATAGGGCAGAACTTCTCTAACACTGTTTTAAAAGATCTTTAGGAAACTCTGAACCATAAGTATGTTAACACTTTTTGTAGTTCTTTATGTACCTACCTCGTGTTGTTCTTTTTCTTCATGGTCTTGTTTATATTGTTCTTTCTCATTGAAACACACACAAACTTCACTTTTACCTATTTGTCTGGTATCTTTCAGAACTCAGCACAGGCATCATCTTCTCTAGAAAGTCATTTCTTATTTATTTATTTTATTTATTTATTTTTGCTGTACACGGGACTCTCACAGCCATGGTTGCTGGGCCTGCACAGGCTCCGGACGCGCAGGCTCAGCGGTCATGGCTCATGGGCCCAGCTGCTCCACGGCATGTGGGATCTTCCCGGACCGGGGCACGAACCCGTGTCCCCTGCATCGGCAGGCGGACTCTCAACCACTGCGCCACCAGGGAAGCCCAGAAAGTCTTTTTTTTTAATTTTGAAGATTCATGAGATGAACCTCCTCAGTAACACCAAAATATACTTTTTAAAACTCTATCACTACTCTTAATATATAGTTTTATGGTTCTTTACTTTTCTTGCTCCATTGGATATTGGTATTCTTGCATACTGAGTAGTTGTTGAATTTATTTTTAGATTTCTGGCAACTATCACAGTTATCAAGAAATGCTTTTAAGTGAGTGGATGAAAAAGGACAAGGCAGGAGATATTTTACAAATAATAAAAAGTTGTCAGATTTGACACATTTAAAATTCATCTGTATTTTAAGTTCTGAAGTTCTTAGATTTTTATTTTGGGAGAGGAGAGAAAAAGGAGAGTTCAAAGTAACTGAGTGAGCATATACATTTGGCCTTGGTAATTTCATAGATCTGAACTCAAGTACATGTCAAAATACAAATAAATGAACACATTTCTAAGAAATGAACATCACTAACATTTTCTACAAAAAAGAAAAGAGATGATAACCTTTATTTCATATGTCATTATTTAAAAATTACATTTTTACATAAAGTGCTTTGGTTCAGGGTGTCCAATTTTTTTAAAAAATGACTTATAGGTAGCTTCATTGGTGAATTCTACAAATATTTAAGAAAGAAATAGTACCAACACCACACAATTTCTTTCATTAAGTAAAGGAGTAAATGCTTCTCAACTTATTTTTGGTAGCCAGTGTTGTCTTGATATCAAAACTAGGCAAAAACAATACAAGATAAGTACAGCTCAGTCTTTCTCATGAACATGGATACAAATATTTTTAACAAAATACTAGTAGTTGAATAAATCAATAAATTAAAAGGATAAGACATCATGACTGTGACTAAGTGGGGTTTATCCTGGGAATGTGAGATTGATTTAACAAATAAAAATCATTTAATTCACTTTATTAGAAAAAACATATGATTACATATGATTGTTATTATAGACACAGGAAAAGATTTGGATGAAGTTCAATATTCATGTGTGATAATGGCTCTAAACAAACTAAAAGGAAATTCCCTATCCTGAAAAGGACATCTATGAACAATCCACAATTAACATCATCCACACAGATGAAAGTCTGACTTGTTTCCTTCTAAGTTTGAGAATAAGACAAGAATGTCCACTGACTTTTAGTCAGTGTTGTACTACTTGGTAACAAATTATAAACAACAAATACGTGGAACAGTAGGCATAGATCTCAAAATATTATGCTGACAAAAGCTTCTAGACAAAGAAGTATAATGTGTAGTGACAGAAAGCAGATCAGTTTTTGCCTGAGGCCAGGGGTAGAGTTGACTAGGAAGAGAAGCAGGAGCTTTTTAGAGTTATGGAGATGTTTTATATTTTGATTGTGGTCACCATCAAGTGGATGTATACATTTGTCAAACTCATAAACACATATACTTGAACCGAGTACGTTTTATCCTATGTAAGTTATACCTCAAAATGTTTATTTTTAAAAAGAAAGTACATTGTTTTATTATGGTATAGAAAATGTATATCATTATATTTAATAAATTATTTCTTAAAGAGCATAGCCAATTGTTTCTTATATATTAGGGATTTGTAATTCTGCCATGAAAACTTCCAGCATGTGTCTTATCTTTATAGTATTTCACATTACTTTTCTAAACTTTAATTGCAACATATGCAGTAAGTGAGACTATTTTCCTTCATTATAGATAAGCTCTTTGTATTATGTTTTCTGCCTTTGTTGATTGCCTAGGATTAGAAATCAAATATTCTGTATTAATGTAAATTAGATCTTTTACCCCAACAAATTTGTTGGGGTAAAACAGAACACTGAAAGAATAAATCAGTCACAGTTCTCTCTGATTGATCTTATAATCTGAGATGTCACCTCCTTTAACCCCTTAACTCTTAATGTTTGTCTTTTCAATATGTACACACACACACACACCCATGCACACACACACTCTTGATATGCTTCTCATTCATGTGGCTAGGGTTTCTCTTCCAGTGCAGAATGGCCTCAAACAACCTACACATTGCAGTGTTTGAAGGCACTGTTGCTTTTTCTCAATACTAAGTTTAATTATGTAATCCCATACTATTATTTTATTTTTCTTACTGATTTTTTATGGCATTAAACTGTTTTAATGGGTTCTCTAACTTCATTACTTAGGAGAAACAGTGTTTCCTTTATTTTTATTTTTGTTTGTTCTTAATCTGTCCTCAAGTGCCCATCATTTAACATTCTTGCCATACACCCAAAGCCTCTCCCCTCCATTATTTTTACTTCCCTTTCAAAGAATATTTTCACATTTATTGAATCTAAAACATACTAGCTAAGGGTATATTACTATTCTCTATAACAGGATGATGCTTCATATCTGCTTTTAAATATCCTTTTTAAAGATAAGGTTTGCTTGGTTCTTTAGACCAATGTTTACTTAAACTAATAGTTTTCAAAACACATTACTTAAGATATAACAGGAAAAAGAACTGTAGAAGTCAGATAATATATTTACTTCTTTGCCCCTCTTTTCTGTTTTCTTTTTTCCCCTCTTTCTACATTATCTTGTGTAGGCATATAGAAGCCAGTTGCTTAGGGAGCCAAGTTTCATTAGTGAATCTGGCAACATCCCCAGTTCATTCTTCTTACTACCCAAGCCTTATACATGCAACTTAGGCATAATAATTATAGAAGCTCTTGTGTGCCAAAGATGGAAGAAGTCTGAAGAGCTCATACCTGAGAGCACACTCTCAATTCTTGTTCCTATGTCTTATAAAGCTGGATTCTTAGCATTTTAAAATCAAGATCTTTTAGAATGATGGCCTTCACATTTTCTTGATACAATAGTTGATGATGGTGTGATATATTTAAGAGAATTTACCTTGTCTGATATTAAAATAAATATAAAAACAAGTATAGCTCTGTTTTATTGGTTTACTATTTCTATAATGAGCATCATATTTATCTAGAATGGTAATACCAGATGAAAAATTATAGACACAGAACTTCACATTAGAAAAACACATCTATCCATTTTTTCTGACATAGCATAGAGGATGATATCCCGGTTGAAAATGTCACTTAAGGACTTGTTTATTTTCCTTTAAGCATTGAATACTTTTCTTTTTTACTTCTTTTCTTTCTATGATGAAGTACAGCATGTTAGTGTACAGGGAATAGTGGAGTAGAAAGAATAAAACCTAGGTGTTAGTTCTGTTTTGTCATGATTTTGGTCAAGTCATCTAAAGATTATGAACTTTGAACTTTCTCTTTTATAAATGAAAATTCAAATACTTGCTAGCAGCCTTTTTCTCACAGTGAATTTATATAGAACATAAAATATACTCCATAAGTTTGCTTTGAATAACTAGGAGATATACACATTTTAGGTACCATTACTTTTCTGATTTTATCTTATTTTTATAATATATTTGTGGTAAATTACTCAGGTGTAATTTACTTTTCAGATTTTGTCTTATTTATATAATATATTTGTAATAAATTACTCAGGTGTAATAAGCATATTTTACTAAAACTTCAAATAAAATTCTATTTGTAAATTTTCTGGCTCTTCCCATAGTGAAGAACATAGCACCAAGAAGAATCATTTTATTTCCAATTCTTCTAATTTTAATATTGCTTATTGAGAAAGTGACTAATCTTGTAGAAAGTAAGCATATATGTTGAAGTTAAATATAAACAACACATGCAAAAGAAAGCACTGGGAAACTGAGTACAATCTAACTAACAACGTTCAAGGTTATACTGCTCTCCGCATGACAGGCCAATAAAGAGATGAGGTGTTGGGGCAAGGAATAGCAACTTTATTCAGAAAGCCAGCACACTGAGAAGATGGTGGACTACTGTCACAAAGAACCATCTTACCCGAGTTAGAATTCAGGCTACTAAAAGGGGAGGGGTTGTGGCTGGTGGTTGCAAACTTCTTGGTGTTGGCCAGACCCTGCCTGGAGGGGATGTGATAATCCTTTGTTCTTGCAGCTGTCCATAAAAGTCTGGTGAGGACATTCCTGTAAACCTCCAACAAGAAAATTGTTATTTTCTGTTCTGCAACTTTTTTTTTTTTTTTTTTTTTTTGTGGTATGCTGGCCTCTCACTGTTGTGGCCTCTACCCGTTGTGGAGCACAGGCTCCGGACGCGCAGGCTCAGTGGCCATGGTTCACGGGCCCAGCTGCTCTGCGGCATGTGGGATCTTTCCAGGTCAGGGCACGAACCCGTATACCCCTGCATCCACAGGCGGATTCTCAACCACTGCGCCACCAAGGAAGCCCCTGTTCTGCAACTTTTTATCTCTATGTGAATGAAAAGTGTTATGGCTTTAAAGGTCAGGCCTGGGAGGCAGAGCCTTGAGAAAGGACTGTTATGTATATTTCAGGTTATAAGCAACATTCTTTTACTTATTGAGGAAAACAGAGGTGCAAAGCCAGCTATAGGAATAGATCCAACAGGGATTCAGGTTTGTTCTCTGAATAAACCTGTATAGGTTCAGTATATACTGAATAAACAGTATAGGTTCCCTGGAGTCAAGAATAATAGCCCATGCAAAATAGCTTCCATTATTAGCATGATTCTAAAAATATTTTACCATAAAATTCTCAAAACATCTTAAAGTGCCTTTAAAGTGAATCATGTTAATCTACTTATTTGTTTTTAGTGAAGGGAGTGGAGTAAGGCATTAGGAACCCCTTGTCCTACTTTCAGAAAAAGGAATAGTGAAGTAAATATACAGAAATTTAACTGTCAGGGTTAGAGGTATTATGATAATCATTGGCAGAAAGGCAAGAACCAAGGAGGATTGTGAAAACTGCAATACAACTAAAAAGTTTATAATAAACACATCACATGATCAATTGCATTTTGAAAGGAATAATTAAATCACTTATAGTGTGTACTAATGCATAAATAAAAATGTTTGTGTGTATATAAATTTACCTTCTTGTGTTTTAGCAAGTATTTTGTTAACCAGTCTTTTGATTCCTAAGTGTAGATGAACTGATTGCAAAGTAAAATATTAAAAGGCATACAAATTCATCTTGCTTTATAAAATAATAAAATCTACAAGTATATGTCTGGCAAATAATATCAAATTTTATATTTTTCAGAAAAAAATCTCTAAATACATTTTATGTCCTATAATAATGTATTCATTAAATCCTATACTAATATTTAACTTTTACATCTGATATAGGAAATGTTCCTTTTTAATCTGTTATGTAAACACTCTCATTATATGAAAGTGTTTCAATACTCTGAAAAGATAGACAAGATGCAGACTTCTCAAAAATGTATAAAACTTAACTTCTCAACTTGCTCTTCATTTCTTAAACTATTGAAAGGAGTGTGTTAGGGAAATGTGCTGGGCAGATATTTTTCTTCTTATTCTATTCCAGTCCCTGATGTGTAACGTTGCACCACACTGGGGCAGCAGATGTCAAGATTAGTTTTCTTAAATAAAAGTCTATCACAAGTACCTGGTGTTTGGCTTTTATTTAAAAGAGTAGTGGGAAATTTACATTTTTTTCTTCATATATTTGGCTTCAAAACGGTTACCTGTTTGTAGTGGTACACGGGCCTCTCACTGTCGTGGCCTCTCCCGTTGCGGAGCACAGGGTCCCAAAGCGCAGACCCAGCCGCTCCGCGGCATGCGGGATGCGGGATTCGGGAAGAGGGATCCTCCCAGACCGGGGCACGAACCCGTGTCCCCTACATCGGCAGGCGGACTTTCAACCACTGCGCCACCAGGGAAGCCCTTGATTGTAGTTTAATTGTGAGAAGCTAATACAGAGACATCCTTTATTCATCAAAGAATTTTGTGCACCAGATCATCCTCTAAAATGCTGTACATGATATAAACACATTAATATATCTCTTGAATATTTATTTTAAAATTAACGATGAAAGGCATCACTGTGGTTGCAGTATTTTCATGTTTACTACTTTCTGCATGATTTCTGCATTTTCATTTCTGTTAAAACAATTCGTATCTTTCTCCGATATACATATTAGGTATTCTTTTACTTTCAAATAAAATGCTAATTATATTTGTGTGTGTGTGTGTGCTCTGTCAGTAACTGGAGGGTTTAAAGAAAAGAGATCTAAGGCCACAATCATTATATTAATGAGTTTATATTAACCTGATTCTTTTGTTTCTGTCTCCTCTGTCAACATTTCATGTATTAAAGCAATACTATCCATGTGGAATATGTTAGCTCCAAATATACTTTTCTCAACATCAGTGATACTTACTGGCATGATATGTAATTTTACATTGATATCTTATATTGAAGATATTTGGTTGTCTCTGGTTTATTGCTAAGGATGTGATGACCCAGAAAATCTGGTTTGTTAGCAAGATAATTAAAGTGACCTTTTATTTTTCATAGAGGAAGACTATAATTGTTTTAAAATATTCATTTCTTAGATATAGCTGTATATTTTTTTAAAAAATAAGTTCTTTTGGTAAAATAGTTGTAAAAAAAGGCTTTACACTGAATTTAAAAAGAAATGCTTATGACATTAAAGGGGCATAACAGGGAGTGTTACAAACTGTGACAGCAAGACACTAACATCATTTAATAAACTATATTTAAACCTTTTAATTATTTCATTCATTGGAGTTTGAGATTGTGGAATTTTGATGAAATCCTCGATTGGTTAATTTCTAGGCAGTTAAAATAAATTACTTATGAAAAAGGTCCTCTTGCATTCCTTTGTTAAATAGCACCTCTCTAGTATCTTTCTAAGAACTTTTTCCTCTTGCTTTGTTTAGTGTAGATTTTTCTTTTGATCTTCTTTCTGCTTTGTTCTTGTATGTTTCCTCATTATGGCATGAATCGATACAATGGCAATTAAAGTCATTTCGCTTGATTGCCGAGTCAAACAGCAGTTAGATGTTCTCATTTAATGGTCCATAAAATAAAGTAAAAATTAAATATTTATATAAACAAATTTCCTCAACACTCATGTATACATTTTACTCCCTTAATACAAAGCCATTTTGGATATAAACTAAGACTACTAAAATAACAACAATGGTAAAGTATTACTTTACCCTTTTGCTATGCAGTATATATATTTTTTTGTAAAGTTGAAATCATGTTGTATACAAAATTGCGTCTTCAAGTAATATAGCATCATCAGTATCTCCAATGATAGGCAATGATTTTTAGAAATAGGTTGTTAGTGGTTGCATAATATCTCTTAGCATAAATGTATCATATCACTCATTCTTACACAGTTGTAGTTTGTCACTTTTCCTTTCTTTGAGTAATATTGTGATAATTATTTTAATAATTTTCAGTTAGGGGGAGGTGGCAGTAGTTACTGCTACATTTGGGTTATTGAAATCTAGTTCATTAATATCGATCCTTTTACAATTTCTGATTTGGCAAATTTTAGTGTACTTGGGGGGTTGGAAAAGTATTTGATTAATTTTATTCCATAGCTACTTGAAAAGAAGGTGTATTTCTTTTGAGAATTAAAACTAGTCACACACACACACACACACACACACACACACACAACACAACTAGTTCCATTATTCAAGTTATCTCTACTCAGTTTTCTAATAACTTATTAAATGCTTTATGTAAATGTTTTCTATAAGCACTTGTTACAGTGATTTTGTTACATAGCTGATGCCAGTAAGCAGTACATTACCGTTTAGTACCACTATAATTCTATAAGGTTTTATACATTTTATTTATTATATAATTAAGATTTTTCCAGATTACTTTATGAACTGAATTCAACTTGTCAAACATTTTTGTTAAAACTCTGATTTGACTAATAAAGTAAACCTATTTTATTTGTGCTTAATTTAACTCTGTTTTTATAATTTTATTTTTTTTATTGAAGTGTAGTTGATTTACAGTGTGGTGCCAACCTCTGCTGTGCAGCAAAGTGACTCAGTTATACACATATAGACATTTTTTTTAATGTTCTTTTCCATTATGGTTTATCACAGGATATTGAATATAGTTCCCTATGCTATACAGTAGGAACTTGTTGTTTATCCATCCAATATATAATAGTTTCCATCTGCTAACCCCAAACTCCCAATCCTTCCCTCCTCCACCCACCTCCCCCTTGTCAACCACAAGTCTCTTCTCTATGTCTGTGAGTCTGTTTCTGTTTTGTAGATAGGTTCATTTGTGCCATATTTTAGACTCCACGCATAAGTGATCTCATATGGTATTTGTCTTTCTCTTTCTGACTTACTACACTTAGTATGATAATCTTTAGTTGCATCCATGTTGCTTCAAATGGCATTATTTCATTCTTTTTATGGCTGACTAGTATTCCATTGTATATATGTACCACATCTTCTTTATCCATTCCTCTGTCGATGGACATTTAGGTTGTTACTATGTTTGGGCTATCGTGAATAATGCTGCTATGAACATAGGGGTGCATGTAGCTTTTTAAAAAATTTTTTCTTTTTCTTTAAAAATTTTTGAATTTTATTTATTTTTTTATACAGCACGTTCTTATTAGTCATCAGTTTTATACACATCATTGTATATGTGTCAATCCCAATCGCCCAATTCGTCACACACACCCCCACCCCCCAGCCACTTTCCCCCCTTGGTGTCCATACGTTTGTTCTCTACACCTGTGTCTCAATTTCTGCCCTGCAAACCGTTCATCTGTACCATTTTTCTAGGTTCCACATATATGCGTTAATATACGATATATTTTTTTCTCTTTCTGACTTAGTTCACTCTGTATGACAGTCTCTAGATCCATCCATGTCTCCACAAATGACCCAATTTCATTCCTCTTTATGGCTGAGTAATATTCTATTGTATATATGTACTACATCTTCTTTATCCATTCGTCTGTTGATGGGCATTTAGGTTGCTTCCATGACCTGGCTATTGTAAATAGAGCTGCAATGAACATTGTGGTACATGACTCTTTTTGAATTATGGTTTTCTCAGGGTATATGCCCAGTAGTGGGATTGCTGGGTCGTATGGTAGTTCTATTTTTAGTTTTTTAAGGAACCTCTATACTGCTCTCCATAATGGCTGTATCAATTTACATTCCCACCAACAGTGCAAGAGGGTTCCCATTTCTCCACACCCTCTCCAGCATTTGTTGTTTGTAGATTTTCTGATGATGCCCATTCTAACTGGTGTGAGGTGATACCTCATTGTAGTTTTGATTTGCATTTTTCTAATAATTAGTGATTTTGAGCAGCTTTTCATGTGTTTCTTGGCCATCTATATGTCTTTGGAGAAATGTCTATTTAGGTCTTCTGCCCATTTTTGGATTGGGTTGTTTGTTTTTTTAATATTGAGCTGCATGAGCTGTTTATATATTTTGGGTATTAATCCTTTGTCCATTGATTCGTTTGCAAATATTTTCTCCCATTCTGAGGGTTGTCTTTTCATCTTGTTTATGGTTTCCTTTGCTGTGCAAAAGCTTTTAAGTTTCATTAAGTCCCATTTGTTTATTTTTGTTTTTATTTCCATTACTCTAGGAGGTGGATCAAAAAAGATCTTGCTGTGATTTATGTCAAAGAGTGTTCTTCCTGTGTTTTCCTGTAGGAGTTTTATAGTGTCCGGTTTTACACTTAGGTCTCGAATCCATTTTGAGTTTATTTTTGTGTAGTTTATTTTTGTGCATGGTGTTAGGGAGTGTTCTAATTTCATTCTTTTACATGTAGCTGTCCAGTATTCCCAGCACCACTTACTGAAGAAACTGTCTTTTCTCCATTGTATATCCTTGCCTCCTTTGTCATAGATTAGTTGACCATAGGTGCGTGGGTTTATCTCTGGGCTTTCTATCTTGTTCCATTGATCTATGTTTCTGTTTTGTGCCAGTATCATATTGTCTTGATTACTGTAGCTTTGTAGTATAGTCTGAAGTCAGGGAATCTGATTCCTCCAGCTCCATTTTTTTCCCTCAAGACTGCTTTGGCTATTTGGGGTCTTTTGTGTCTCCATACAGATTTTAAGACTTTTTGTTCTATTTCCATAAAAAATGCCATTGGTAATTTGATAGGGATTGCATTGAATCTGTAGATTGCTTTGGGTAGTATAGTCATTTTCACAATATTGATTCTTCCAGTCCAAGAACATGATATATCTCTCCATCTGTTGGTATCACCTTTAATTTCTTTCATCAGTGTCTTACAGTTTTCTGCATACAGGTCTTTTGTCTCCCTAGGAAGGCTTATTCCTAGGTATTTTATTCTTTTTGTTGCAATGGTAAATGAGAGTGTTTCCTTAATTTCTCTTTCAGATTTTTCATCATTAGCGTATAGGAATGCCAGAGATTTCTGTGCATTAATTTTGTATCCTGCAACTTTACAAAATTCATTGATTAGCTCTAGTAGTTTTCTGGTGGCATCTTTAGGATTCTCTATGTATACTATCATGTCATCTGCAAACAGTGACAGTTTTACTTCTTCTTTTCCAATTTGATTCCTTTTATTTCTTTTTCTTCTCTGATTGCCGTGGCTAGGACTTCCAAAACTATGTTGAATAATAGTGGTGAGAGTGGACATCCTTGCCTTGTTCTTGATCTTAGAGTAAATACTTTCAGTTTTGCACCATTGAGAATGATGTTTGCTGTGGGTTTGTCGTATATGGCCTTGATTATGTTGAGGTAGGTTCCCTCTATGCCCACTGTCTGGAGAGTTTTTATCATAAACGGGTGTTGAATTTTGTCTAAAACTTTTTCTGCATCTATTGAGATGGTCATATGTTTTTTATTCTTCAATTTGTTAATATGGTGTATCACATTGATTGATTTGTGTATATTGAAGAATCCTTGCATCCCTGGGATAAATCCCACTTGATCATGGTATATGATCCTTTTAATGTGCTGTTGGATTCTGTTTGCTAGTATTTTGTTGAGGATTTTTGCGTCTATATTCATCAGTGATATTGGTCTATAATTTTCTTTTTTTGTAGTATCTTTCTCTGGTTTTGGTATCAGGGTGTTGGTGGTTTCACAGAATGAGTTTGGGAATGTTCCTTCCTCTGCAATTTTTTGGAAGAGTTTGAGAAAGATGGTGTTAGCTCTTCTCTAAATGTTTGATAGAATTCACCTGTGAAGCCGTCTGGTCCTGGACTTTTGTTTGTTGGAAGATTTTTCATCACAGTTTCAATTTCATTACTTGTGATCAGTCTGTTCATAATTTCTATCTTTTCCTGGTTCAGTCTTGGAAGGTTATACCTTTCTAAGAATTTGTCCATTTCTTCCAAGTTGTCCATTTTATTGGTCTACAGTTGCTTGTAGTAGTGTGTTAGGATGCTCTGTATGTGTGCAGTGACTGTTGTAGCTTCTTCTTTTTCATTTCTAATTTTATTGATTTGAGTCCTCTCCCTTTTTTTCTTGATAAGTCTGGCTCTTGGTTTATCAATTTTGTTTATCTTCTCAAGAACCAGCTTTTAGTTTTATTGATCTTTGCTATTATTTTCTTTGTTTCTATTTCATTCATTTCTGCTCTGATCTTTATGATTTCTTTCCTTCTGCTAACTTGGGGTTTTGTTTGTTCTTCTTTCTCTAGTTCTTTTAGGTGTAAGGTTATATTGTTTATTGGAGATTTTTCTTGTTTTTTGAGGTACACTTGTATAGCTGTAAACTTCCCTCTTAGAAATGCTTTTGCTGCATCCCATAGGTGTTGGATCATCGTGTTTTCATTGTCATTTATCTCTAGGTATTTTTTGATTTCGTCTTTGATTTCTTCAGTGATCTCTTGGTTATTTAGTAACCTATTGTTTAGCCTTCATGTGTTTGTGTTTTTTACGTTTTGTTCCCTGTAATTCGTTTCTATTCTCATAGCGTTGTGGTCAGAAAAGATGCTTGATATGATTTCAATTTTCTTAAATTTACTTAGGCTTGATTTGTGACCCAACATGTGATCTATCCTGGAAAATGTTCCATGTGCACTTGAGAAGAAAGTGTAATCTGCTGTTTCTGGATGGATTGTCCTATAAATATCAATTAAATATATCTGGTCTATTGTGTCATTTAAAGCTTCTGTTTCCTTATGTATTTTCATTTTATATGATCTGTCCATTGGTCTATGTGAAGTGTTAAAGTCCCCCACTATTATTGTGTTACCTTCGATTTCCTCTTTTAGAGCTGTTAGCAGTTGCCTTATGTATTGAGGTGCTCCTATGTTGGGTTCACATATATTTTTAATTGTTATATCTTCTTGGATTGATCCCTTGATCATTATGTAGTGTCCCTCCTTGTCTCTTACAACATTCTTTATTTTAAAGTCTATTTTATCTGATATGAGTATTGCTATTCCAGCTTTGTTTTGATTTCCATTTGCATGGAATATCTTTTTCCATCCCCTCACTTTCAGTATGTATGTGTCCCTAGGTCTGAAGTGGGTCTCTTGTAGACAGCATATATATGGTTCTTGTTTTTGTATCCATTCAGCAATCCTGTGTCTTTTGGTTGGAACATTTAATCCATTCACATTTAAGGTAATTATAGATATGTATGTTCCTATTACCATTTTCTTAATTGTTTTGGGTTTGTTTTTGTAGGTCCTTTTCTTCTCTGGTATTTCCCACTTAGAGAAGTTCCTTTAGCATTTGTTGTAGAGCTGGTATTGTGGTTCTAAATTCTCTTAGCTTTTGCTTGTCTGTAAAGCTTTTGATTTCTCCATCGAATCTGAATGAGATCCTTGCCGGTAGATTAATTTTGGTTGTAGGTTATTCCCTTTCATCACTTTAAGTATATCATTGCACTGCCTTCTGGCTTGTAGTGTTTCTGCTGAGAAATAAGCTGTTAACCTTATGGGAGTTCCCTTGTATATTATTTGTCATTTTTCCCTTGCTGCTTTCAATAATTTTTCTTTGTCTTTGATTTTTTCCAATTTGATTACTATGTGTCTCGGTGTGTTTCTCCTTGGGTTTACCCTGTATGGAACTCTCTGCACTTCCTGCACTTAGGTGGCTATTTCCTTTCCCATGTTAGGGAAGTTTTCGACTATAATCTCTTCAAATATTTTCTCAGGTCCTTTCTCTCTCTCTTCTTCTGTGACCCCCATAATGTGAATGTTGTTGTGTTTAATGTTGTCCCAGAGGTCTCTTAGGCTGTGTTCATTTCTCTTCATTCTTTTTTCTTTATTCTGTTCCACAGCAGTGAATTCCACCAGTCTGTCTTCCAGGTCACTTATCCATTCTTCTGCCTCAGTTATTCTGCTATTGATTCCTTCTAGTGTAGTTTTCATTTCAGTTATTGTATTGTTCATCTCTGTTTGTTTGTTCTTTAATTCTTCTAAATCTTTGTTAAACATTCCTTGCATCTTCTTGATCTTTGCCTCCATTCTTTTTTGAGGTCCTGGATCATCTTCACTATCATTATTCTGAATTCTTTTCTGGAAGGTTGCCTATGTCCACTTCATTTAGTTGTTTTTCTGGGGTTTTGTCTTGTTCCTTCATCTGGTACATAGCTGTCTGCCTTTTCATCTTTTCTATCTTTCTATGAATGTGGTTTTTGTTCCACAGGTTGCAGGATTGTAGTTCTTCTTGTTTCTGCTGTCTGCCCTATGCGCATGTAGCTTTTAGAATTATAGTTTTGTCTGGGTATATGCCCAGGAGTGGGATTGCTGGATCATATGGTAATTCTATTTTTAGCTATCTGAGGAACCTCCATACTGTTTTCCATAGTGGCTGCACCAACTTACATTCCCACCAACAGTGTAGGAGTGTTCCCTTTTCTCCACACCCTCTCCAGCATTTGTTATTTGTAGAGTTTTTAGTGATGGCCATTCTGTCTGGTGTGATGTGGTACCTCACTGTAGTTTGATTTGCATTTCTCTAATAATTAGTGATGTTGAGCATCTTTTCATGTGCCTACTGGCCATCTGTATGTCTTCTTTGGAGAAATGTCTATTAAGGTCTTCTGCCCATTTTTTGATAGGTTGTTTGTTTTGTTGTTAGTTGTATGAGCTGTTTGTATATTTTGGAGATTAAGATCAACATTCAAAAATCGGTTGCATTTCTTTTCACAAACAATGAAATATCAGAAAGGGAATATTAAAAATAATATACCTTTTAAAATAGCCACAAAAATAATTTAGGAATAAACCTGGCCAAGGAAGTGAAAGACTTATACACTGAGAACTATAAAACATTAAAAAGGGGAATTAAAGAGGATTCAAAGAAATGGAAAGATATCCCATGCTCTTGGATTGGAAGAATTAATATTGCAAAAATGGCAATACTGCCCAAAACAATCTACAGATTTAATACTATCCCTGTCAAAATACCCATGACATTTTCACAGAATTAGAACAAATAATCCAAAAATTTATATGGAACCATAAAAGACTCAGAATTGCCAAAACAATCCTGAGGAAAAAACAAAAGCAAAGCAGGAGGCATAACTCTCCCAGACTTCAGACAATACTACATAACTACAGTAACAAAAACAGTGGTGTTTTGGTACAAAAACAGACATATGGATCAATGGAAAAGAATAGAGAGCCCAGAAATAATCCCACACACCTACGGTCAATTAATCCTTGACAAAAGTGGCAAGAATATAAAATAGGAAAAAGACAGTCTCTTCAGCAAGTGATGCGGGGAAGGTTGGACAGCCACATGTAAATCATGTGAAAACACACCCTCAAACCATGCACAAAAATAAACTCAAAATGGCTTAAAGACTTAAGCATAAGACATGACACCATAAAACTCCTAGAAGAGAGCATAGGCAAAATATTCTGTGACATACGTCGTACCAATGTTTTCTTAGGTCAGTCTCCCAAGGCAATATAAATAAAAACAAAAATAAACAAACAGGACCTAATCAAACTTACAAGTTTTTGCACAGCAAAGGAAACCATAAAAAAAATGAAAAGACAGCCTACAGAATGGGAGAAAATAGTTGCAAATGATACAACAGAGAAGAGCTATTTAACTCTATTTTAAAAACTCAATGTAAACATCTCTTTATTTTCATTTGGGAGTTTTACATATTGTTATAAATTTACAAAACTGTTAATTTTTGTTCTTATTTTGCTGATCATAGTATTATCTTAGTATTGTATTATATTTGTATATGCTTTTTTAGTCTTTCATTTGCCATATAATGTTTTCTTATTTTACTGCTTTAATTTATTCAATATTTTTGAAAGTAAAAATCTTTAAAATATTCCTGATTGTAATAGCCTTGCAACTTTACAAAGGATATGATTCAGTTCCTATGTCCCAATTATTTAAGTTACAAAAAAAGATATCTTCAGTTGTCTCCCTGTGTAAGGCAGTGAATTTATTGTGCTTTTATCCCATTCACAAGGTTTTCCTCTCTTCCACCCAATAATCAATATAATCTGTGGTTGAAGAATAAAATTACTGTTTTAAATTATCTAATGTTTTTGATGTCAGAATTATTTAACTTTCCAAATGCTTGCTGCTTGTTGGAAGTTTTTTTTTTTTCTTAACTATTTTGCTGGGAACACAGTATACCTTTATCATTTTCACTTTCAAGTCTCTTTTTTGATCAGAAAATTATCTTCAGGGAATACCTTGATGGTCCAGTGGTTAGGACTCCTTGCTCTTGCTGCCAGCAACCAGGTTCGATCCCTGGTTAGGGAACTAAAATCCCACAAGCCACGTGGAGTGGCCAAAATAAATAAATAAATAAATTAATTTAAAAAAAAGAAAATTATCTTTACTTATGATTTTGGACTTTATTTCTATTCTAATTGGTGTGCTTTTACTTATATATTATAATGTATATAATCATTTTTATTTTTAATTTAAAAATTTTTTTAACATCTTTATTGGAGTATAATTGCTTTACAATGATGTGTTAGTTTCTGCTTTATAACAAAGTGAATCAGTTATACATACATATATGTATGTTCCCATATATCTTCCCTCTTGCACCTCCCTCCCTCCCACCCTTCCTATCCCACCCTTCTAGGTGTTCACAAAGCACCGAGCTGATCTTCCTGTGCTATGCGGCTGCTTCCCACTAGCTATATATTTTACGTTTGGTAGTGTATATATCTCCATGCCACTCTCTCACTTTGTCACAACTTACCCTTCCCTCTCCCGAAATCCTCAACTCCATTCTCTAGTAGGTCTGTGTCTTTATTCCCATCTTGCCCCTAGGTTCTTCATGACCTTTTTTTTTTTTCTTCACTTAGATTCCATATATGTGTTAGCATATGGTATTTGTTTTTCTCTTTCTGACTTATTTCACTCTGTATGACAGACTCTAGGTCCATCCACCTCACTACAAATAACTCAATTTCGTTTCTTTTTATGGCTGAGTAATATTCCATTGTATATATGTGCCACATCTTCTTTATCCATTCATCTGTCGATGGACACTTAGGTTGCTTCCATGTCCTGGCTATTGTAAATAGAGCTGCAATGAACATTGTGGTACATGACTATTTTTGAATTATGGTTTTCTCAGGGTATATGCCCAGTAGTGGGATTGCTGGGTCATATGGTAGTTCTAATTTTAGGTTTTTAAGGAACGTCCATACTGTTCTCCATAGTGGCTGTATCAATTTACATTCCCACCAACAGTGCAAGAGGGTTCCCTTTTCTCCACACACTCTCCAGCATTTATTGTTTGTAGATTTTTTGATGATGGCCATTCTGACTGGTGTGAGATGATATCTCATTGTAGTTTTGATTTGCATTTCTCTAATGATTAATGATGTTGAGCATTCTTTCATGTGTTTGTTGGCAATCTGTATATTTTCTTTGGAGAAATGTCTATTTAGGTCTTCTGACCATTTTTGGATTGGATGGGTTGTTTTATTGATATTGAGCTGCATGAACTGCTTGTAAATTTTGGAGATTAATCCTTTGTCAGTTGCTTCATTTGCAAATATTTTCTCCCATTCTGAGGGTTGTCTTTTCATCTTGTTTATGGTTTCCTTTGCTGTGCAAAAGCTTTGAAGTTTCATTAGGTCCCATTTGTTTATTTTTGTTTTTATTTCCATTTCTCTAGGAGGTGGGTCAAAAAGGATCTTGCTGTGATTTATGTTATAGAGTGTTCTGCCTATATTTTCCTCTAAGAGTTTGATAGTGTCTGGCCTTACATTTAGGTCTTTAATCCATGTTGAGCTTATTTTTGTGTATGGTGTTAGGGAGTGTTTAATTTGTTTCTCTTACATGTAGCTGTATAGTTTTTCCCAGCACCACTTATTGAAGAGGCTGTCTTTTCTCCATTGTATATTCTTTCCTCCTTCATCAAAAATAAGGTGACCATATGTGAATGGGTTTATCTCTGGGATTTCTATCCTGTTCCATTGATCTATATTTCTGTTTTTGTGCCAGTACAATACTGTCTTGATTACTGTAGCTTTCTGGTGTAGTCTGAAGTCAGGGAGCCTGATTCCTCCAGCTCTGTTTTTCATTCTAAAGATGCTTTGGCTATTTGGGATCTTTTGTGTTTCCATACAATTTGTGAAATTTTTTGTTCTAGTTCTCTGGAAAATGCCATTGGTAGTTTGATAGGGATTGCATTGAATTTGTAGATTGCTTTGGGTAGTAGAGTCATTTTCACAATGTTGATTCTTCCAATTCAAGAACATGGTATATGGCTCCATCTATTTGTATCATCTCTAATTACTTTCATCAGTGTCTTATAATTTTCTGCATACAGGTCTTTTGTCTCCTTAGGTAGGTTTATTCCTAGGTATTTTATTCTTTTTGTTGCAATGCTAAAGGGAGTGTTTCCTTAATTTCACTTTCAGATATTTCATCGTTAGTGTATAGGAATGCCAGAGATTTCCATGCATTAATTTTATATCCTGCTACTTTACCAAATTCATTGATTAGCTCTAGTAGTTTTCTAGTACCATCTTAGGATTCTGTATGTATAGTATCATGTCATCTACAAACAGTAACAGCTTTACTTCTTCTTTTCCAATTTGGATTCCTTTTATTTCTTTTTCTTTTCTGATTGCTGTGGCTAAAACTTCCAAAACTATGTTGACTAATAGTGGTGAGAGTGGGCAACCTTGTCTTCTTCCTGATCTTAGAGGAAATGGTTTCAGTTTTTCAGCATTCAGGGTGGTGTTGGCTTTGTTTTGTCATATATGGCCTCTATCGTGTTGAGGAAAGTTCCCTCTATGCCTACTTTCTGGTGGGTTTTTATCATAAATGGGTGTTGAATTTTGTCAGAAGCTTTATCTGCATCGATTGACGTGATCATATGTGTTTTATTCTTCAGTTTGTTAATAGGGTGTATCAAATTGATTGATTTGCGTATGTGGAAGATTCCTTGCATTCCGGGAATACACCCCACTTGATCATGGTGTATGATCCTTTTAATGTGCTGTAGGATTCTGTTTGCTAGTATTTTGTTGAGGATTTTTGCATCTATGTTCATCAGTGATATTGGCCTGTAGTTTCCTTTCTTTGTTACAGCTTTGTCTGGTTTTGGTATCAAGGTGATGGTGGCCTCGTAGAATGAGTTTGGGAGTGTTCCTCCCTCTGCTATATTTTGCAAGAGTTTGAGAAGGATAGGTGATAGCTCTTCTCTAAAAGTTTGATAGAATTCGCCTGTAAAGCCATCTGATCCTGGGCTTTTGTTTGTTGGAAGATTTTTAATCACAGTTTCAATTTCAGTGCTTGTGATTGGTCTGTTCATATTTTCTATTTCTTCCTGGTTCAGTCTTGTAAGGTTGTGCTTTTCTAAGAATTTGTCCACTTCTTCCAGGTTGTCCATTTTATTGGCATAGAGTTGTGTGTATTAATCTCTCATGATCCTTTGTATTTCTGCAGTGTCAGTTGTTACTTCTCCTTTTTCATTTCTAATTCTATTGATTTGAGTCTTCTCCCTTTTTTTCTTGATGAGTCTGGCTAATGGTTTATCAATTTTGTTTATCTTCTCAAAGAACCAGGTTTTAGTTTTATTTATCTTTGCTATTGCTTCCTTCATTTCTTTTTCATTTATTTCTGCTCTGATCTTTATGATTTCTTTCCTTCTACTAACTTTGGTGTTTTTTTGTTCTCCTTTCTCTAATTGCTTTAGGTGTAAGGTAGGTTGTTTATTTGAGATGTTTCTTAAGGTGGGATTGTATTGCTATAAACTTCCCTCTTAAACTGCTTTTGCTGCGTCCCATAGGTTTTGGGTCATCGTGTTTTCATTGTCATTTGTTTCTAGGCATTTTTTGATTTCCTCTTTGATTTCTTCAGTGATCTCTTGGTTATTAAGTAGTGTATTATTTAGCCTCTATGTGTTTATATTTTTTACAGATTTTTCCCTGTAATTGATATCTAGTCTCATAGGGTTATGGTCAGAGAAGATACTTGATACGATTTCAATTTTCTTAAATTTACCAAGGCTTGATTTGTGACCATGGTATGATCTATTCTGGAGAATGTTCCATGAGCACTTGAGAAGAATGTGTATTCTGTTGTTTCTGGATGGAATGTCCTATAAATATCAATTAAGTCCATCTTTTTTAATGTATCATTTAAAACTTGTATTTCCTTATTTATTTTCATTTTGGATGATCTGTCCATTGGTGAAAGTGGGGTGTTAAAGTCCCCTACTATGATTGTGTTACTGTCGATTTCCCCTTTTATGGCTGTTAGTATTTGCCTTATGTATTGAGGTACTCCTATGTTGAGTGCATAAATATTTACAATTTTTATATCTTCTTCTTGGATCGATCCCTTGATCATTATGTAGTGTCCTTCTTTTTCTCTTGTAATAGTCTTTATTTTAAGGTCTATTTTGTCTGATAGAAGAATTGCTGCTTCAGCTTTCTTTTGATTTCCATTTGCATGGAATATCTTTTTCCATCTGCTCACTCTCAGTCTGTATGTCTCCCTAGGTCTGAAGTGGGTCTCTTTTAGACAGCATATATACAGGTCTTGTTTTTGTATCCATTCAGCCAGTCTGTGTCTTTTAGTTGGAGCATTTAATCCATTTACATTTGAGGTAATTATCGATGTGTATGTTCCTATTCCCATTTTCTTAAGTATTTTGAGTTTGTTATTGTAGGTCTTTTCCTTCTCTTGTGTTTCCTGCCTAGAGAAGTTCCTTTAGCATTTGTTGTAAAGCTGGTTTGGTGGTGCTGAATCCTCTTAGCTTTTGCTTGTCGGTAAAGGTTTTAATTTCTCCATCAAATCTGAATGAGATCCCTGCTGGGTAGAGTAATCTTGGTTGTACATTTTTCTCCTTCATCACTTTAAATATGTCCTGCCACTCCCTCCTGGCTTGCAGAGTTTCTGCTAAAAGATCAGCTGTTAACCTTATGGGGATTCCCTTGTGTGTTATTTGTTCTTTTTCCCTTGCTGCTTTTAATATGTTTTCTTTGTATTTAATTTTTGATAGTTTGATTAATATTTGTCTTGGCATGTTTCTCCTTGGGTTTATCCTGTATGGGACTCTCTGTGCTTCCTGGACTTGATTAACTATTTCCTTTCCCATATTAGGGAAGTTTTCAACTATTATCTCTTCAAATATTTTCTCAGTCCCTTTTTTTCTCTTCTTCTTCTGGCACCCCTATAATTCGAATGTTGGTGTGTTTAATGTTGTCCCAGCGGTCTCTGAGACTGTCTTCAGTTCTTTTCATTCTATTTTCTTTATTCTCCTCTGCAGTATTTATTTCCACTATTTTATCTTACAGGTCACTTATCCGTTCTTCTGCCTCAGTTATTCTGCTATTGGTCCCTTCTAGAGAATTTTTAATTTCATTTATTATGTTGTTCATAATTGTTTGTTTGCTCTTTAGTTTTTCTAGGTCCTTGTAAACGTTTCTTGTATTTATTCTATTTCCAAGATTTTGGATCATCTTTACTATCATCATTCTGAATTTTTTTTCAGGTTGACTGCCTATTTCCTCTTCATTTGTTAGGTCTGGTGGGTTTTTACCTTGCTCCTTCATCTGTTGTGTGTTTCTCTGTCTTCTTATTTTGCTTAACTTACTGTGTTTGGGGTCTCCTTTTCGCAGGCTGCAGTTTTGTAATTCCCATTGTTTTTGGTGTCTGTCCCCAGTGGCTCTGGTTGGTTCAGTGGGTTGTGTAGGCTTCCTGGTGGAGGGGACTAGTGCCTGTGTTCTGGTGGATGAGGCTGGATCTTTTCTTCCTGCTGAGCAGGTCCACATCTGGTGGTGTGTTTTGGGGTGTCTGTGGCCTTACTATGATTTTAGGCAGCCTCTTTGCTAATGGATGGGGTTGTGTTGCTGTCTTGGTAGTCGTTTGGCATAGGATGTCCAGCACTGTAGCTTGCTGGTCGTTGAGTGAAGCTGGGGCTTGGCGTTGAGATGGAGATCTCTGGGAGAATTTCACCATTTGATATTATGTGGAGCTAGGAGGTCTCTTGTGGACCAGTTTTCTGAAGTTGGCTCTCCCACGTCAGAGGCACAGCAGTGACTCCTGGTTGGAGCACGAAGAGCCTTTCATCCACATGGCTCAGAATAAAAGGGAGAAAAAATAGATAGGAAGAAGATAAAATAAAATGAAAGTTATTAAAATAAAAAATAATTATTAAGAAAAAATTTTAAAAAGTAAAAAAAAGAAAATACCACAACAAAAACGGACAGACAGAGCCCTAGGACAAATGGTAAAAGCAAAGCTATACAGACAAAATCACACACAGAATCATACACACTCACAAAAAGAGAAAAAGGGGGGAAAAATATATATCTTTGCTCCCAAAGTCCACCTCCTCATTTTGGGATGATATGTTGTCTTTTCAGGTATTCCAAAGATGCAGGGTACATCCAGTTGATTGTGGAGATTTAATCTGCTGCTCTTGAGGCTGCTGGGAGATATTTCTCTTTCTCTTCTTTGTTCGCACAGCTCCCGGGGTTCAGCTTTGGATTTGGACCCACCTCTGGGTTTAGGTTGCCTGAAGGCATCTGTTCTTTGCTCAGACAGGACGGGGTTAAAGGAGCAGCTGATTCGGGGCTCTGGCTCACTCAGGCCGGGGGGAGGGAGGGGTACGGAATACAGGGCGAGCCTGCGGCGTGACGTTGCACCAGCCTGAGGCGCGCCGGGCATTCTCCTGGGGAAGTTGTCCCTGGATCCCGGGACCCTGGCAGTGGTGGGCTGCACAAGCTCCCTGGAAGGGAGATGTGGATAGTGACCTGTGCTTGCACACAGGCTTCTTGATGGCAGCAGCAGCAGCCTTAGCGTCCCATGCCCATCTCTGGTGTTCGAGCTGATAGCCGCGGCTTGCACCTAACTCTGGAGCTCCTTTAAGAGGTGCTCTTAATCCCTTCTCTTCGCGCACCAGGAAACAAAGAGGGAAGATAAAGTCTCTTGCCTCTTTAGCAGGTCCAGACATTTTCCCGGACTCCCTCCCGGCTAGCTGTGGCACACTAGCCCCCTTCAGGCTCTGTTCACGCAGCCAACCCCAGTCCTCTCCCTGGGATCTGACAGAAGCCTGAGCCTCAGCTCCCAGGCCCTGCCCGCCCCGGCGGGTGAGCAGACAAGCCTCTTGGGTTGGTGAGTGCTGGTTGGCACCAATTCTCTGTGCGGGAATCTCTCCTCTTTGCCCTCCGCACCCCTGTTGCTGCACTCTCCTCTGTGGCTCTGAAGCTTTCCCCCTTCGTACCCCGCAGTCTCCACCCAGGAAGGGGCTTCCTAGTGTGTGGAAACCTTTCCACCTTCACAGCTCTCTCCCACTGGTGCAGGTCCTGTCCCTATTCTTTTGTCTTTGTTTTTTCTTTGCCCTACCCAGGTACGTGGGGAGTTTCTTGCCTTTTGGGAGGTCTGAGGTCTTCTGCCAGCATTCAGTAGGTGTTCTATAGGAGCTGTTCCACATGTAGATGTATTTCTGATGTATCTGTGGGGAGGAAGGTGATCTCCACGTCTTACTCTGCCACCATCTTGAAGCTCCTCTCCATAATCATTATTTTTAATTATTCTTTTTCTTCTACATTTCCACAGCTCTTGTGCATCTAGCTGCATTTCAGTCCCCAATTATATTTTAAATATTATCTGAGTCCCATTTCATTAGTCTTTTTTTTTTTCTTTCATCTGAGGCTTTTGTTTCAATGAGGTTATTTTTTTTTCCTTTTTATCAAGGTATTCAAAACGTTATATAAAATGAATCCATTCTATATTGAACACTTCCACAGGACATTTATTTTCTCTAAGCTAAACTTGCCTTCATCTTTTATACATGTATTTTAGCGCATATATATATATATATATATTAATTAGAGTCTCCTATTTACCTATCTTTCCATGACAAAAGACTTAGCTGGTATTTTTCAATAAAATAATACTTAGTTTTTATCATTTCTTCTCTTTAAAATCTGTTCAAATCTTTATGCTTCATTTCATTTACCAATACATACAAGTAATTGAAGAACACAGAGAAAAAATATTTTAAATGGTCAAACATTCAAGAAAGATTTTTTATCAATGATTTATATTCTCAAATCCAGATAAGGGAAGTTTGATGGAAAGAGCTTTTTTATGTTTGTTTTTGTCTTTATTTTTAAAGGGACATCAGGAATTTTAAGAAGTAGTAAAATATTTCTCCATTTTAACACTCAAAGAGCACTGGAGTGTGGAACATGACCAAATATCCACTAATCACTCCTATCTTAAGTAGCTTCCGGTATCAAAAATGGACTACCAGTAAAAGTTATCTCAATATTTGTAAGCCAGGAGAACACATTTTCTAGCTGTTGCGCAAGCTTAAACTTAGTAACAAGATACATGTTTTCTGGTGATAAAAACTAACTGTAGGTGATGATGCTAAAAGAAGCAGTGGTCCTTTTCAATATAGTAAGATATTTCCATCCCAGTTAATAAAATATACTTCCAAATAAGTGTTAGATTTCACAACTTAAAATTAAACTTATAAATTGATAAATATTTTCTGGTGAGAAAACTGATCTTGGGTGATGATGCTAAAAGAAACAATACTTTGCAAGGTAGTAAGATATTCCTGGTTATTAAAGTTATAAAAAATAAATATTAAATTTCACGTTTAATTTCACAGCACATGAAATAGAGTCATATTTACAGTGGTACAAGTGATATAGATTTTCTTTATACGATGCCTTTATTTTCACACACACACATACACAAAACTTACTTTGCCACAAATAAAGCACAAGTCTTGCCTAATGTAGGGCTGCTCATTTTACTGAATTGAAAGCCACCTTAATCAGATGACATTGATTTTTTTTTATTAGATTTTTTTCTGGTGGTTTAACCTCTTGGAGATGCAATTGGAGACAAAAGAATTGTGCTTTTCTGATTTTAAAATTTTTTTAACTTAATATTCACCTCTTTATAATAGGGGAATATGTGTTCAAATTACTGTACACTCACCTAAAAGAGAAGTTCAGAAGATTCCCTTCAGCATTTATGCCAATAATAAGTTAAAATTTTATAACAAACATTTATAAATTACAATTTATATTATACAATTATAGCAAATTGAAACTTCAAACCATTTCCATTGTTGAATGTGAAGTTTCCTTAAGCTTGACGTTTGGCTTTAATAATGCCATTGTTAGATTTTTCTTTCACTGCCATTTGAATATAGAGTTTAAATGGCATTTTCGTGCAGTTTTTAACTGATGCTTTTCCTCAAATTAATTTTCACACAAAAGTCTACAGATGGGTAAACCAAATAAAAAGGAAACAAAAGAAGGAGTCCTATGAAAATTTCTTAGTATGGTTCTTATCCAATCAAGCAGACGTACCTCATTAAGATAGAATGGTCTACTACTTAATAGACACATCTTTAGTGGTATTGGCACTATTGAATCAAATCTAAAATAAGCTGCATCTTAGACTATTTACGTGGGTTGCAACTTCCAATTGTTTTCATTTGTTGTACTTTAATATATTGTATTATGCTTTCCCATGTAGCCCTTTCTTCATTTGTTGTTGCTGTTGTTCGAATATAAAATTCCAGGGAGTCTCTGGCTATTATAAACCAAAACTTCATAGAAGCAATACTTTTAGTAATTTACTATCTGAACTTCCAACTTGTCTGTCATTGCCCTTCTGCAAAACACTACCAGGAACACATATGGGCTTGTACAATCATCCTTTATTGCTCATGCAACTCATTGAAACACCTGACCATGGAGAATTGTGAGGCGTATTAGTAACAGAGTGTTAGAGAGACTTATAATAAGATTTGGGCTTGTGTTAGTTGATTTAGGGAAAGACTTAAGGAAGAGGTCTTTATTCAAATTAAGAAGCAGGGTATTGTTATGATTGGCTATTATAAATCTTATGAATAAGAAGGGAAAATTAGAGGATAAATCTGTAATTAGTAAAGCAGCAGCCATGATTCCTATTAGCTGGAGGATGCTGATCATTTTGTGTTTTAGACAATGTACATGATTCTGTCTGTGTTCAGATATGATTATAGATAGTTCTCATGTTTGTTTGGCCCATAATGGTGATAAAGTGGCCTTACTTGGTATTGATGATTTGCGAAATTGCTTATGTTCAGCAGGAGAACAAGAAGGCTCAGCTGTGAATGCCACACTGGTTCCAAGATGTCAGGGGCTGTTTTTCTCTTTCTCAGCTCAAACTCAACAAACAAGAAAATATGTTGTTTATATGCTTTTGTGTGTATGTTTCCCCAAACTAAATTTCTTGCTGCAAATTTGGGGTGAGAAACTTTGTCAGAAAAGTTGTTCGGAGACTTGCAGTTACAAAGGCATAGAAAAATAAAGTTAGGAAATAAGACCAATTTATAGCCTAAACTTAAGGAAAAAAGAAGAGGAAAGGAAATAAAAATATGAATATTTCTGAAAATATTTATATTTACACATGTAGATTTACATATTAAAATAACCTAATTATTCAACTGAGGATATGCTATATAATTATTAAATAATTTTGTTATTTGCCTACATAAAGTTATTGATGTAAAGCTTATTGATTCCTTGTAGTATTTTGGTTATTTGAGAAATGCATCATCCGT
Source organism: Orcinus orca (assembly GCF_937001465.1). Classification (NCBI taxonomy): domain Eukaryota; kingdom Metazoa; phylum Chordata; class Mammalia; order Artiodactyla; family Delphinidae; genus Orcinus; species Orcinus orca. Next base: position 71,788,873 of record NC_064565.1, read on the forward strand.
TGAATAGTGTTGTTAAATATTTGCATGATATATGGATGAGAATTCACTACAATTAGGATACTTAATAATGTTTCATTTATTGCACTTTTTTTTTTTTTTTTTTTTTGCGGTAGGCGGGCCTCTCACTGTCGTGGCCTCTTCCATTGCGGAGCACAGGCTCCGGACGCGCAGGCTCAGCGGCCATGGCTCATGGGCCCAGCCGCTCCATGGCATGTGGGATCTTCCCAGACCGGGGCACGAACCTGTGTCCCCTCGATCGGCAGGCGGACTCTCAACCACTGCGCCACCAGGGAAGCCCTATTGCACTTTTAATTAAAGAAAATATTCATTAGAAGTTTCTATCATTATCTGTGCTGAGACTTAATTCATCTTATCTGAAGCTCATACCAAAATAATTTTAGTGGTTATGTGAAAATACAGAGTAGTAAATAATAAATGTGACTGTGGAAAATCATTTTAAACTTACATTATAATTCAGGATCACGACACGTACAATTTCTGAAAAAATCGAATAAGGGCTTTATAAAGATGGAAAGTGATGTTAGATATGTCATGCCATTTAACCATGGGACAACCCTTAATTTGATCCACCAAGTCTTTTTGAATAATGCATTACTTTTTCCTTTCAATTTATTTATTTAACCAACAATTTATTTTTTAATAAATTAATTTTATTTATTTATTTATTTTGGCTGCGTTGGGTCTTCATTGCTGCACACGGGCTTTCTCTAGTTGCGGCGAGCAGGGGCTGCTCTTCATTGTGGTGCGTGGGCTTTTCATTGCAGTGGCTTCTGGTTGCAGAGCACAGTCTCTAGGTGCATGGGCTTCAGTGGTTGCAGCACGTGGGTTCAGTAGTTGTGGCTTGCGGGCTCTAGAGTGCAGGCTTAGTAGTTGTGGTGCACGGGCTTAGTTGCTCTGCGGCATGTGGGATCTTCCCGGACCAGGGCTCAAACCTGTGTCCCCTGCATTGGCAGGCGGATTCTTAACCACTGTGCCACCAGGGAAGCCTCTCAATTTATTTGTAATCTTATAATATTTGAAAACTTCAAGGGAGGTATTTAGAATGCTATTTGTAGAAAATCTATATAATACTCATTTTATTAATTTACCCAAACATATTTTGAAAACATTTGAATACATTAGTATTACAGTGAACACTTTCATAACTCAGATTCTCTAATCCATAACACTTTACCACATTTGCTCAAGGATCTTTTGAGAAAAAAAAATCCCATTCTCTTCACCTCAGCAGCTCACCTGTGGAAAAAACTCATAAAGATGGGAGTTTTGATTTGGAGATATTGACTTGAGTTACTATATTCATTTTCTCTCTGTGTAACAAATTACTACACATTTGGAAGCTTAAGACAACACACATTTATTATCGCACAGCTCTGTTTGTCAGAAGTCTGGTGTGGCGTGGCTGGATTCTCTGTGTAGTTTCTCACAAGAGTCTAATCAAGGTGTCAAAAAGGCTGGGCTCTTGTCTGAATGATCTAGGGAATTAATCTACTTTCAAGCTCACTCAGGTTGTTGGTTAAATTCAGTTCCTTGAGGTTGTTGGACTCAGGTCCCTGTTTCTTTGCTGATTGTCAGTCAGGGGCCACTCTGCTTCTGGAGTTGCCTGCATTTTTTTCTCATTTGGCTAGATTACTTGCCTTCCTAGACCCGCAATGTTATAATTCAACTCAGAAAAGGTGCCTCATGAGTCCTCATGCTTTGAATTTAATGACTTCCGCCTCTGTCACATATCTTTCTGGTTTCCTTTTCTGCTTCCCCCTTCTACCATTAAGGGCTCATGTAATTACTCACCTAAATAATACAGAATTATTTCCTTATTTTAAGGAAATAAAATATATTTACTTAGTATACTTAGTTACATCTGCAAAGTCCATTTTGTAATGTAACATAAAATATAATAACAGGAGTTACACCAAGAGGTGGAGATGATGGAGGCCAAAATTCTGCCTATCACAGTTACTTTTCAAAGAAGATTTGTACGTTTAATACAAAATGTTCATTTATTTTGAAAAGTTTCCTGTTCCCAATAACAAACACGTACAGAGCAATTTTAGTGTGTAAGGAAATATAATTGAATGTGAATATACAGTTCATTTATTGCAGACTTTAATATTGTATGTCATAAATTTTATTTATTTCAAAATATCAAAATAGATGGTCTTTTAAATTAACTTCACAATGTATTCGTTCTTCAGAAGCTAGGAAGACATAGTCATTCCAAAGCAAACACAGAAATACTAAGAAGTGTGTTACATCTGCAAGTACAGTATTATAATCTATTACACCAGATTGAAAATACAGGTACACTAAATTTTTAACTAACCAAATTCAATGGAAAAAAATGTACAAATAGAAAAATGAATAATTGATCAATATCTAAGATGAAAAATGATGTCCATACACTCCCAATTTTAATTATATGTTATAATACAATTAAACACTATGGTAAAATGGTTTTGTGGTTATTTTGTATTGCAGCAGTTGTATGAATATGTTTTCTCATGTCAGCAAAAATTCTAAATTTCCAAATTGTATGCTGTCATCTCAGGAAGATTAGCATAAAATTTAATTAGTGCCAATTAGCCAGAGGCAAGGGAGGGAAATTAACTTGACACATTAATTTTGCATTTACAGTAGTCTATCATAATGTTCATGTGCATGTGAAATTTATTAGTTATTCCCTTTGCATCAATGTCAAAATTTACTTCCTTGGGTATCTTAACTGGAAGAAAATATTTGTTCACAAAATACATTGAAACACAAATTGAATTGCAGAAAACTGGCCATCTAGGAAGTAGTTCCACAAGATAATTGCATAGAACATAGGTTTTGTTAACCACATATAAATTTTGGTTGTGATTGTAATAATGATACATTTAACTTTCAAATGTTTATAATATTGAGGGTCTAGGAAGGCAAATAATCCAAAGTAGTAGATAACTTGAATTCTTTTGTAAAACGTGCTAACCTTAAAATGCATAGTATGAGGTAGGAAATCTAAGAGTTTGACTATAATTTGTATTTTAGTGCCATATATTGAGTTTTCAATAAATGTAGCTTTTTAAGGCTATACTATTGATTTGTTTTATATTATTCATTAATTAATATCATCTTTAGTTATTAAACAAATATTTTAATTTTTCATGACATTTCAAGATTCAGGTCTACAGTACTGACTTCCATTAACTTTCAGTAACATTATTTCTTTGATTCAATGGATGTTCAGCATTTGTGAAACACAAGTGAGTAATTAATGGTTTTTTAGGTCTCTATTCTTCCTTTGACCAGTTAGTTAGTATTAGATTTTTATCTTTGACAAAACATCACACACATACTGACATATAATGATTTATTTCATCTGAAATTATGGTTGAAGGTCTGTGTCCAAGGCATTATCCTGAGAGCAATAAGGATATAATAGTGCATTGCATAGGAGCATTGCCTTCTGGAAGGATTACATATACAAAAGGGCCCTCAAACATTCATGTACATATTAGAAGAAGAAAAACTTTTGAAGAATTAAGATCAACAATTTATTAGAGTTAGATCTCTTCTTAGGTTTTTAACTGTAACTTAATACAGTTAGCAAATCTCTATAAATCTCAGTGTTTTCATATGGGGGATACATACGTTAATTCACATATCAGAGAATTCTTGAGCATTAACTAAAACATTTTTTTCATATGACAATCCTTTAAATTTTCTAAAAAGCTATCGTATAATTTATCCAACCAAAATAAAAAAAATATTCTTTTCAAAATATCTTCAAATTATCAAAAACAGTCTTTAAAAATGTCGAAAGATTAAGCAGTCTTAAAATCAATACTCATTGCTTTAAGGTAATGTGATCTCTTGGAACATGAACTAATTTTTAGTGTTATCTCTTCAAAAATGATTAACAAAAGGTAAAAGAATCGATTTTAGAAAAAATGAGCTCCAATTATCTCAGATGTAAATTAAGGAAGATTAATTAGAACATTTATGAGCTCCCATAGCAATTCAAAGACTTATTAATTTCTATGAGTTTATAATAAATTATAAATCAAATACAATGACATTTTGTTTACTTTTTCCTTATAATTGCATTTAAACAGAACATCAAGCTTTAGTTGATTACATAATTGAAGTAACATTATTACTTCCTTCACCCACCAATTTTCAAAACAAAACCTGTGGTTTTCTGGGTTTTTTCTTTCATGATAAAAGCTTGGCAGGAAATTTAGTTGCTAGAAGCAACAGGAGCCACTCAGAAGGTTTGAAGAATCATGAAATATGCTATTTCGGTCCTTGAAGAAAGGAAAAATATTTGTTTCAAGAGCTATTTGGAAATTTATACTACTTGGCTGAAATGATCAAGATTGTACAAGATCAACCAAAGGTCAAATTCCCTTTCTGAGTGAAGTTGCCTATTATTTAAAATGGCTAGAGAGAACAACATATCTACAGACAAAAAGAGGGTATATTATGTCAATAGAAATAATAAGTCTAATTTTTTAATTTAAGTCATTAACATTGGAATTACTATTGCCCTAAGATTGATGAGCCTAGGATTAGACTGTGGATTTTGTCAAGTAAGCTTCTTTCCTGATCAGTGGACTATCTAAGGGACACCATTCCTTATTTGGGACTGGTTTGCTGAAGAGATACTGAGCCCTATACCTGGTCTCCAGCATGTACCTACTTTCCTGAGCCTTGTAAGGGTTCTCTACTGGTGGTTGCTGAAAACAAAAGTAACAACTAGCCCCTCCCTTTTATTGTGTGAAAAGGGGATTGTGAGACAAAAAATAAACTACAGTTGATCCTTGAACAACTGTGTTTGAACTGTGCAGGCCCACTTATATGGGGATATTTTTCAGTCGTAAATACTTTAGTAGTACACCATCTGCAGTTGGTTGAATCCACAGATGTGGAGGAAGCATGGATACCAGAGGACCAACTATAGATTATACACAGATTAATGCCCCAGTTGTTCAAGGGTCAACTGTATATAAAACAATTCATGTATTAGCAATCACGACAGAGTCTCCAAAGGATAAATAACCATTTCTATGTTCATGCAGATACACTGGGAACAGTTTTTTTTTTTCCCCTGGAAATGCAATTACATGAGGTTTGGGGGGTCTTTATTGATTAAGTGACATATAAATCAGTTCATACAAATGAAGGTCTTACACATAGTATAATTGTTTATTGATTATAGGTCTATCTTTACTGAGTGTGAGTTCTAAAAAAGGAGACAGTTTCAAATTACACTCTACCTCTTATTAGCTCTAGTTCCTTAGACAAATTATTGATTTAAAAAAAACAGTTTTCTCTCCTATTGAATAGAATTAATAATACATATTTCTTAAATTTAAACGTGTAGGGTATGACTGTCAAAAGTAATTCTAATGATTACTAATTTCCTTCTTTGTCAACATTCTCCTATTCACTATCCATACTGAAACATTGAAAATGGCACGAGTAGTCACAAAATAACTGAATAGATCAATAAGTACATGAATAAGGGAGTTCTTTTCAAATCATTTTATAATTAAATATTTTAAAATAATATTGTCTTGAAATCATGCATCAGTGATCCTGCTAGATGATTTGCTTACCAAGTCTTGTTTCATGTATCAGGGAATTTGTGAATGAAACTGGACATGATTCTTGATAAGAAAGAAGTAAATACAATAAAGCAACTTTGAGTTAAGTGAATAATACATTCCATCCCACATTCCAACAAAAATGGACCCTTCCTGAATAACTAGAAAATAGGGAATATCTGAAAGTTATCATCCACTTCTTGTTTGATCTTAGGAACTATTCTAAATGCACAAGTTGTCTCATTTAACATTCACAAAATTTTGTGAAGAACATTCTGTTATTAATTGCAATCCTACTAGTGATAATGTACTCAACCTAGGCATGCACACATGCACACACACAATCAGAATTTTTTAAAAATGTTTCTCTAAATTGATTTCAACTTTTTAAGAAAAAAATTATGATTTTTTAAAATATTTGAGTTAATTACAGCTCTGTGACAAGTATGAATAACTTCTAGGCTCAACAATTTTTTTCTCGTCTTCTCCTATCTTCTAAGTTATATCTTTGTTAATTATTTCAGTTATGGTCTATGTCTTTTAAACTATCCTACTGTTTGTTCATGTGAAAGTGTTTATTTTTCCTAATTTTTGGATGATAACTCAGCAGGGTTAGAATTCTAGTTTAACATTTAGTTTTGTGCAGCATTATGAAGGTTTTACTCCATAATTTTCTGCAATGCTGCATTGTTTGTATTGCAAGAGAAGTCTGTTGTTAGCCTATTTGCTATTACTTTTTAGATAAATGTACCTTTTCTATCAAATAGCTTTATATTTTCTCTTTATTCTGAATGTTACATATTATCAGCCCAATGCATTCAGTTGTTGATTTGTTTTAATTTACCTTCACATCACATAGTGTGTACCTTTTTTTTTTTTTTTTTTTTTTTTTGCGGTACGCTGGCCTCTCACTGTTGTGGCCTCTCCCGTTGCGGAGCACAGGCTCCAGACGCGCAGGCTCAGCGGCCATGGCTCACAGGCCCAGCCGCTCCATGGCATGTGGGATCTTCCCGGACCGGGGCACGAACCCATGTCCCCTACATTGGCAGGCGGACTCTCAACCACTGTGCCACCAGGGAAGCCCAGTGTGTACCTTTAATCAGAGTACTCTGTCATTATTTTCCTGGAAAATCTTAATTTTTTTTCTCTAAAAGAGAGCTTCCCTATCACTTCTTTTATTTTCTTTTTCTGGAACTTCATCATGCTAGAGTTTGCCAAATTAACTATTATGTCATTTGATGGCTCTTTTGTGGTTTTATTCCTTCTTTTCTTTTTTCATATTGCATTCTGGGTTATAGTCTCTATTTTAGTTCTCTAATTCCGTATATGACTGTGACTGTTTTAGATATTGTAGTGTCTATTGAGTTATTTAAATGGCTACATATATTTTTACTGCAATTTAACATTTCCTCTTATTAATCAATATCAGTTGAATAGAATTCAGTATTTTCTTATTTGTATGGATGCTATACTTTATCTCTTTGATGACTCTAAATTTACTTACTTTATAGCATTCTATATTGCACTCAAATATTTTCTAGAATAAACACATCTACTATTGCTTATTTGTTAGTTTTTCTTTAATTTTTGGATTTGAGAATGCTAGTTGTAGCTTCACCTTGAATTCTTCTCTGTGTGTGTGTGTATGTATGTGTCTCCCACCTTCACTTTCATCTCCCTTCTTCCTTGTCTGGTAGATTTTTAGTTGACTTCTTCTGACCCTCTGTGGTTCTCAATTAAACCGGGTTATACTGTCTACCTGGGAATCCTTTCCTGTGGTAATATTAGATGTATTATAGATTTGTATCTGGTCAGTAATCAAGTTTTCAGCTCTTAATTATGGACTTAGAACTGGTTCACCAGCCTCTATAAAGTGATCAGGTTCATACAATAAGTCAGGGCCCAAACAGTGATGAGTCCAGGCTTTTCACCTGTTTACTTGGATGGGGGTATGTCACCTCAGATTTTGTTTTGAGTCAGTGAGTCCAGACACTTTCATTCCCCATCTTTTTAGATATTATGTTGCCCCCCCATTCACTATTGTGGTTCTCATTATCTTATTCAGGATACTAATACTGTTTAGAGCCTATCTGTGGTCTTCCATGTCCTCTAAGTACTAACTGGGTTCAGACATGGGAAGACCCAGCCAGAGATGAATGGGAAGAAAGAGAGAATGGCTGAGGTATTATTGCTTTGGATACTTTCCTGAGTTGTCAGAAGAGACTGGAGATGTTTTGCAGAGAGATTGGCTCTTTATCTCAACTCAACTGACCTACTTTTTATTGTATGACCCTATATTCTATGTTTGGGTAACCACTGTTCCTTTTCATAACTTGGAGTCTAGTGAGATAGCAGCTTTCCCCTGGGGTACAGCAGGAGCCCTCCTGTTTTTTTGCTATGTCTTGACATTGCTTGGCAATCAGTCCCTTTATTAGACCTTCCTGAATTATCTTAATATCACTGTGCCACCACTTTCCTGCTGATTGATTGATGAGCTATCTCTCTGCAGGAATTCTCCAGTATCCCTTGCTTGTTTCTAAAACAGTAGTCTCACTCATTGCAGATTCAGGTCCACTTACCTCTTTGTTTTTCTCTTCTATATCTGTCCATTGCAATATTTAACTCAGTTTGCGAGATTTATTATAGTATGCTGTTATTCATTTTCTAAAATAATTCCTCTATCATTGCTATGTGCTTTGGGCGGGGCCTAGAGCAAGTTAGTTGTTCATAAAATGAAATTAAAATATTATAGTGACTGATGTCTTGAGTCCCTCTATGTATGCAATGTTAACATTTTCAAGGCAGGAAAAACTTAAGATATTGCACCTTGATAGGTGGGGGGAAATACCTTCAAATTATCCAAGGAGCTATTTATGAGAATGAAGGTTAAATAAGTGTTTCTAAAGGCCCACTCAGTGATAACACTAGAACTCCTAAAACGGTATGGGAAGTGTACAGTTATAAAGATAAATGTAGGCTACTTTTGTAATATCGTTGCTTGTTGCATGTATTTTATGCCCTAGGGTCCTAACAGATTCAGAACAGAAAGTCAGATAAATAGTATGAGAAGCTGGAGATGAATTGGACCATGGCTCCAGAATGAGGCAAAGAGAGAATAGAGAGCTCCCTCAGAGAGATGGCTCGTCAATCAGCAACTCTTGGGCTGTTTCTGTAATATCCTTGCTTGCTGTGATTACTCCATGCCCTAAAGTCCTAACAGTTGGACATGTAAATTAGGATAATGTGTATAAACCTGCACCGAGGTACATAGATGCCCTGGAAACATCAATGGAAATGTATTTAAATAATTTATTTTGTGATAATGACATAAAATGTATTATTATTAAAGAAAATCTGGATTCTAGATGATGACTAAGCATTAAAATTTATTAAATTCACTTCTTTAATTTCAGGTGCACAGTAGTTTTGTAAGAATAAAGTTTTTTTTTTCATGACACAGAAAGCAAGTATGGAGATTTGCCAGATGGGCAAAAGGGTAAACTTAACTTCTACAGATGTTTATAAATCTCACCATAGTAAAAGGAAGAAAAATATAGAAAAAAATAGAGAAGGAAGAAAGAAAAGAAGGAGGAAATAAAAATAAGGAAAGGAAAAGACAAAGATGGGCTGGGGGGAAAGAAGGAAGGAAGGCAGGAGAAGAAACAAGAAAATTCAGAGTCAACTTTATTCTCATGTTTGTACATTCTTCCTAAATAAAAAAGACATTGCTTGTGTTTAGTGTTCAAATGCACTTGATAACTCATTTTTATGCTTTGTAACTAACCTATTTCTTCCCCTTCCCAATGTTTAGAATCTCCATAGCTCCATATGGCTTTTGTCTTTAGTTCAGGTACCTTTGTCACAAATCATATTTGTGTATTTGTGTATTATCATACCCTGGTTCTTTAATTGCCAGGAAAACTTTGCTTTGCTTAAATAAATTCAGGTGTGGTGAAACTTATGCAGAATAAATATTGCTTGTGAGAGCAACTAGTTTTCTAAGGTCTATGATATGTGACAGCATCTAGTTTACTGATAAATTGCAGTGTAGCAGGAATGATGCTAGGATAAGTATTGATTTCTTTCATACATAGAATTCATTTTACTTCAGCTTGTGAATTGCCTTCATGAGCTGACAATTCCATTAAGTATTACCTTGTGTGTCTCTTCCTTCATTATTGATTTTATTTATTTATTTATTTTTCTGCTTTATGTTTTACTACCTTTAAAAGACATTATCAAAGAAAAATGAGTAAAGGGAAAACTTAGTGGTAGCACCACAATTGGGAGGGAAATAAAATGACTTTATTAGGTAAAACTGAATTTTTGCCACTACCTCCAAGAAAAGACTGTAAATAAAATAATTTAAAAGGATTGTATTAAAATATCTTATAGAAAAGTAGGTAATAGAATGACTTGAATTCTATTCTAAAATCAATAGTTTTACTTTGACATTTTATATTATAATCAACACAATTTATTTTACCTACTTTTGACAGTATTGTAGTTTTATTCATTTCTTCATTGCTGATCTGAAATTTTATGTGTGAATGCAAAGAAGACACCTTTAGAGTTTAACTCCCACCATCCTAAGCTGCCATCTCATTTTTTTTTGTTAAAATATGAAGAGTTACAATATTTTGTTATTGTTTTGTGTATGTTCCCTTAATTTATATATTGCTGCATCTCAGAGCAACAGTTTAAATACATAGTAAAATATTACATTGTCAAAATTTTAGATTTTTATGTAATTATCAATTCTGCTCTTTTTATATTGGCTGGCTTCATCTTTGTCAAAAGGTGGTAGAAACACAATAATTCTGAAGCATATGAGAAAAACCATATATTTCAAACTACCTTACAAGAATTAGAAGAAAATGCATCACTATGATGTATGAAGGCATGAAAATGAAGGAACAGAAGCAGAAAACCATAAGTACACAAAGAAGAGGAAATATAATTTTTTTACAAAGCAACATAACATAAAGGAGAAAAGAGGCTAAACTTGAAAGAGAAAATTAAAATTGCATTGGAAATCATAATGAAAATTGAGATTGTGGGAAATTAATTTTAGGATGTGGAGGAGTAACAGGATAATTTAACTATGTACAAGTATAAGATGAAGACTCTGAGGGGGAGACAAGGAAGATAAGATGGGCTGTAGGATGGATATAACTAGAGAATTAAAAGATAAGTGTGGAGGAAAGAGAATGCTGATTCAACCTAAAAATCATGTGTTTCCTGAGTTAGAGACCAGAAGGACAGGAATACCAACATGAATTTACATAAACTTATAGAAAACATTTTGAATCTAAAATAATCCTAAGATCTAAGTAAGAAGATAGAAAGTGCACACTGTTAAAAAAATAAAATAAAATCCCACATGTCAGTAACTGTTTATATATTATGTGAATAAAAAAAACTTATGCATTTTTGGGCTTCCCTGGTGGCTCAGTGGTTGAGAATCTGCCTGCCAGCACAGGGGATATAGGTTCAAGTCCTGGTCTGGGAAGATCCCACATGCCGCGGAGCAACTAAGCCTGTGCAGCAGAACTACTGAGCCTGCACTCTAGAGCCTGTGAGCCACAGCTACTGAATCCTGTGCTCCCTCGAGCCCATGCTCTACAAGAGTGGCCACCGCAATGAGAAGCCCATGCACCACAGCAAAGAGTATTCCCCGCTCGCCACAACTAGAGAAAGCCTGCACACAGCAACAGAAGACCCAATGCAGCCAAAAATAAATAAATAATAAATAAATTTAAATTAGAAAAAAAATTCTTATACATGTTAATCTAGTGTTTGCTGAGTCAGTCATGAACATAATAAAATAACATCAGTGGTCCTTACCCACCCACCCACTAAAAACCACACAGGAATCTTAACCATGTAAGTGTGTATATGGGTACATGTGGGTATATGTGCATATATGTATGTAAGGATAGATGATAGATAGATAGATAGATAGAAAAAGGTAGATAGAAGATAGATACATGTATTTTTGCATGTGTGTATATTTATATATATGCATGTGTTTATGGAGAGAGATTATAGGTATGTTTGTATGCACACATATGATGCACATACATGCATACATAATGAAAAATATAAATAGTATATTTATTTAAAATCTATTTATAATTATATTGCGATGTTATCATTATTTTAATTAAATTTAATAAACTATATGTTTAATTGCAATAAAAAATGCTATTTACATTTTTAGCTGCATGAGGTTGCAACTAAGTATAATGTATTAATTTCTGGATATTTCATTAAATAGAGGTTTAGACTAAATGACTGACTCCACAATCACAATACTTGAGTTGAAATTAATACATTAGTAAACCTCTTGCTAGTTGTGTGAACTTGGCAAGTTATTCAGTTTCCATTGCTTCAATATACTCATCTCTAATAAGGAATAACAATCATACTCACCTATATAATTATTGTGACAACTAAATATAATAAAATATGTAAGATATTTAGCATATAAAAGGCATTGAATATGTATTTGCTGATGGCACTGTCATTACTAATGACATTATTACTGCTACTACTCTTTCTATTCTTATCTTGTGTCCTATCTCCACAATCTAGAACTCTCACTCAAGCAAAATTTTTGTTGAAGGAATAAGAGTATGTCTGAAATTAGTAAACCTAAATTTTAAAGAACCCCAACACACATACAAAATATTGTTTTCCTCAAAAATAATGATGAGTTATTAGAAAATCACTTAAGTAAAAATGTAGAAAAAAAGACAAATTACCAAGATGTGTTATATTTATAGAAATATAAACATAATATTTACTAATTCTGTGTTCTCGTATACTTGTTTTATTCACTTTGAAATATGTTTATATTTCAAATTACCAAGAGTGGCCCTCACTCGCCACAGCTAGAGAGAGCCCCGTGTACAGCAGCCAACACCCAATGCAGCCAAAAAAAAAAAAAAAAAAAAAAAAATGCAGATGGAGGACATGATGGGGGCAGTGGGATGTACCCCAGGAAGGCCCCTGCTTGGTTACAAGATGTCTCTGGGACAAGAAAGTACTTGATACTGTCCCTAAAGGACAGTTAATGAGGGATATGAGGTTGGAGTTAGGAGTGGCTAGATCATTTTTTAAAAAAAGAAGAAAAAAGTATAAGGATTCACTTATCCTTATCCCTACATTGTTTTTGATATTGTTTATAAAACTAAAAAATTTTTGAACCTTAGTTATATGTCAGATACTATTAGAGTTAATTTTTACTTGTACTAAATCACAATCCATTTGATAGTTACTATTTTAATCTTTATTTTATAGAATAAGAAAGTAAGTACAGAGAAATTTAATAATATTCTGATGGTTTTATAGCTAGTAAGTAAAAAATACTGGAAAGAGTGACAATCTGTATATTTATGGCTTATACTCATAACATTTATACAATTAATTTCATAATAACATAAAAGCAAGCAAAACCTGTTAGTTATATCCATTATAATGATTCTTCATAAATCATTTAGTTTGTTAAGCTAAAGCTGATATAGTTCCATCCGCTGAGAATGTTTAAAAGTTTGTTTTTAATGAAAATATGCTGAAAAAAATATATCGAGTCAAGTTACTGTTTTATTAAATATTCTGCAATGTATATTATATGAATTCTTTAGTAAGAATAAATTATTTTGCTTCACTTTTTTCAAACTTTAAAGATCAAACATTGGAAATATCTTTAAAAGCATTTAAAGAACATTAATGAAAATATATGTATAACTGATTTTATTAACAAATAAGTTATGTACTTAATTGTTTTGACAGTAGTATTAAGGATGGGATAAATCTATTACACTCGGTATTAAACATCTGTTAGCTTTTTATAATTGAAGCAAAAACTTGTATGTTTACAGAAACACTTACTAGATGCATAAATATAAGGTGATAAAAATGAATGGCCTCTGCCTAAACACTGGTTCTCTTAATGTAGTAAACAGAAAATAAAAACAGTTTTCTCTGTTATTACCAGATATATCCAATCCAATAATTTGGGCTACAACCAATAGAAATGCAAAATCAATCTGGTTCAAAGTATACATGATTTATCATCTCACATAACAGGAATTTTAGAGCTCAGAGGGATTTCAGGTATGCTTGATTGAGATATCACCAATAACATAATTTTCTTCTAGTTTTCTAGTCTGCCATTCTTGAAGTTGATTGTGGTAATTGTAAACACAACATTTAAATAATAATATCTAGAGGATGACAAGGAATCACCTTTTCCTATTAGCAGCAGACTCACCCTCACATCTCATTTGTCAGAGTTGGGTGGATAAACCAATACCTGAAAAAGAGAAATGGGATTATAATGAGCAATGTACACAATCATCTACATGGAAGGGGTTTGGGGAATTAGCTACAATGCCAAACATTAAGTATACAAAAGAAATTACAAATAGAAAAATCCAAAATGGTTTTATTGAAGGAGTAAATCTCTCTAATGTGTCTTTCAAAATGTACACATTTTATTCACGTTTTTTTGGTTTCACTTTGTGATTACTCTTGAAAATAATTTAGTTTTCCAAGGAATATGAAAAATTCTTTTCTCTAGGTTTCAATATGCTAGATAAACTGTTGTCCTATGCAACTTTAACCTAAAGTTATTAGCTAAAATTTCACATGTGATTTCAGTACTTTTTTCCCCACCTATATCATGTGTTCTGGATGTTGGCAGTCAAATAAATGATAAGCCCAAACACAGCCATTTTGGACTTACTTCCATGGCAATACCTTTCCGTAATTTATTGTACTTATTTATTTTCCTGAATCACTGCCCCAAAGACTTTGATTTTTCAGAACTTGACCTTCATCACTTTTTCTCCTTCAGCTTCAATGGCTAGAACAGTTCCTATACCAGAGTGGATAAATGGAAAAATGTATACAAATAGAGGCAAGGTAGGGAGGGGATGAAAAAATAAAACAAAATTATAGAATGCTGAATTTAGAAGCATGGTAGTATATCCAAGGATATATGAATATAGATAATTATTTTTAAAATAATTATATTAGATAAAATATCATATAATTTTCTTGTTAATATAGCAAGGAGTTTATTTCATTTGTAATATTGTCAGTACTCTTACCATCTTTGCCATTTAATGTCTTCAGTAGTATCTAATTAGGGCCTCATCATTGTCCTTTGCTCTAAATAACATCCTGTACTCATCAGTTGCTTTTGTGGCATGTGTGGTTATTTTTTCTCAGTAACCTTTTATTGACTTCCAGAAATGTCTATTAGCTTGACGTTCTCTTCCTTATTTAGTTAGCTATTCCTTTAAAACATAAGCCTGGCCAGATGTAACGATAAGCAGGCAGATGGCTCTAGAGTGATTCTTTTCTGATAAGGAAGTAGCTTCCTTTGAAGATGTGGCTCTACAGCCATCCTGGCCCAAGGCACAATTTATGATTTGTAAGCTTGTACAGGATGGTTTTTAATCTTATGATGATAGAAAAAATTGAACATAAACACTGATATTTAAGAAAATAGAACCTGCATTTCTATGTGAGTATTGCATTTCCTGGCAGCGGGGATACATAAATAACATATAGGAGTAGAAAATTGAGTTAATTTGAAGAAATGGAATGTCACTGTTAATAACTATCCAGTTAGTACAGATATGAGAAAAATGAAATCCTGAAGCTAAATTTATTTTGTACAGGGTTAATAGAACTCCACGTGATTTTATTGGGGACTTAAAATTAAGTTAAATTCCATATAAACTCTGAAGTCCATCATATTTATAAAGTCTGTATTTTCTTCTTTTTTTTAGTAAATATTGTGTATTTACACATGAAGAATGATAGTACATATATTGCTAGATGTTGTCAAAGATCAATACCTACTTATATTTGATTTATTCAGCACTCATTATCATTGTAAAAGATTTATTGAAGATCAAGTCAGGATAACACGTGAGGCAATAATGCATGTTTATAGATGTCTGTATGTTGAAGTCTCTGAGGAATTGTGATTCATACTTGTTTAAAGAAATTATTGCAAATATTAAAATTCACTGTCTTGTTTTGAAAGTGAAAATTTTAAATGCAGCCTATTATACCAGGGACTGGGAGGAGTGGAAAATAGGAAACATTATTTAATGGTTATAAGTTTCTGCTTGTGGTAATGAAAAAGTTTTAGAAAAATATACTGGTGATGACTGTATAACATTGTGAATGTAATTAATATCACTGAATTTTATACTTAAAGATAGTTAAAAAGGTAAATGTTTATGCGTACTTTAGCACAGTAAAAATATTCAGACAAGCATAACAAATGTGAAGACAAATTTATGAATATATAGTCAATAAGCACTTCTAAGTCTTAGCATAAATCCAATATAAAATAAATATTTTTTAATATAATGGTAGGATGAATCAGGTACATTTTCCCCCTGTTCTTCTCTGTTGAGGATTTTAGGCAGGGTTTGTAGGCAAAATATATGTACAAATGGAGTACTCTCTCTCTCTCTCACTCTTTGTTGGGGGATGGGTGTGTGTCCTCTCTGTCCAAAGTAAATTTAACAATATGTTTTAATACCTGGTATACATAATCCATCTTACTTTTAATAATAAGCTCAAAACTTCTTTACAAAAATGATTTTCAGGTTACTAACCCTCTTTCTTTTCTTCAGGCATATTTTCTCCTAACCTATCAGTAAAACTCAAGCTGAAGATTAGGATTACGTTGTCATTCTTGCTTATTTCAGTATTTTAACTGTTATTAATAATTTTGTGCTTTAAGTTATCCTCAATACATAATTCTTCAAAACTGTTTTTAATGTTTACTTCCCTAGGGGTGTAAAATTATTTTTGGTATCTGGAAAAATCATTTTAATGGATAAAGCATTGTGAACAATTAAATGAAATAATCATGCATCTTTGTGCTAAAAGGAACAATTTTAAAAGATAACAAGTAAAATGCACTTAATGATACTCTTAAACCTATTTTTAAAAATCTCCCTTTGAAGTATGCTACATATCTGCCTATTCTAAGAAAACACAAAAGAAGACAAGTAAATTATAAACTGCAGTGTAAATCTGATACCACTGAACCACTTCTAATTTTTAAGGAGGGAAGATCTAGATCTTTTGTCTCTAATAACCAACAAATTTATAAAAATTTAGAGTCATATACATGGATATGAATCTATTAGTATAAACTAATAGGTTAGTATAAACAAATACTAAACTCAAATAGACACTCATATACACTGATTGATATAAGGAATATGGCATGCATCTGGTAGTAAGCCATCCTCTCAAGCATTGAACTGATTGTTGCTTTATAATGTTAATTCTCAAAGTCAAAGCATCTCTCACTTCAGAATGTTCATATATTGAGCAATACTCCAAATATGAAATTTCTTATACAATTTTATCATACATGATTCATTTTCAAAATTTACCTATATTTTCTCGTAATAAAATAAAAATAAACTTGGAATTAACAGGTTGGTGTTCAAGTTTTAGTCTTACCCTTTAATACTTATGTGACCATTGGAAATGCATTTGGTCTCTACAGTTACTGCATCTATTAAATATATATACTAATAAAATAGCTAGAGTTGCTGAAAGTTGCTGAAAGAATTTAAAAGAAAATGCATTTGGAAGCTACTATTGAGCAACAATATAGAGTAATATTAAAAGTTTTGTCATAACATTAGGGCCACAGTTTAGGACAAGATATCACTTAGTTCTAGATAGGTGATTTAATCTTTACTATATTTGAATATGTGATACAATTAGATATATTTAATGAGATTTTTATAAACATAAAATCTTCAGCTCTTTATACATCCTGTTTAGAAATAAAGACCTGCCCTTCCACATAACTTCCATAACAAAACCTGGTATGTGCAGGTGGCTCCTGAGAATTTTTCCAGATTCCTTTTCTTCTCTTATATTCTCTGTGTAGCCTTGGAATACACTCTGTGGTATAAAACCCATGGCTGTACGTAAAACAACATGTAACATAAGAATAAAAGAATTGGGCAGTTAGCCATTAGATGGCATGATTTTTCTTTTTCTTGGAAATATATATATAGATGTGGAATATCTCAGATATTAACAGAACAATTTTCCTAAAAGAACAACTCATCTACTAATAAAACATCATTCAAAAATCACAAGAGGGGCGCCTTCAAGATGATGAAGGAGTAAGACATGGAGATCACCTTCCTCCCCACAAATACATCAAACCTACATGTACATGTGGAACAACTCCTACAGAACACCTACTGAACGCTGGCAGAAGACCTCAGACTTCCCAAAAGGCAAGAAACTCCCCACGTACCTGGGTAGGGCAAAAGAAAATAGAGACAAAGAATAGGGATGGGACCTGCACCTCTGGGAGGCAGCCGTGAAGGAGGGAAGGTTTCACACACTAGGAAGTCCCTTCACTGGCAGAGATGGGGGGTGAGCAGGGGTGGAAGCTTTGGAGCCCTGGAGGAGAGCACAGCAACAGGGGTGCAGAGGGCAAAGCGGAGAGATTCCTGCACAGAGGATTGGTGCTGACCAGCACCCACCAGCCTGAGAAGCTAGTCTGCTTACCCACTGAGGTGGGTGGGGACAGGGAGCTGAGGCTTGGGCTTCGGAGGTCAGACCCCAGAGAGAGAACTGGGGTTGGCTGCAAAAACACAGCCTGAAGGGGGCTAGTGTGCCACAGCTACCAGGGAGGGAGTCCAGGAAAAAGTCTGGAACTGCCTAAGAAGCAAGAGACCAATGTTTCGGGGTGCGTGAGGAGAGGGGATTCAGAGCACCGCCTAAAAGAGCTCCAGAGATGTGCATGAGCTGCAGCTATCAGTGCAGACACCAAAGACAGGCATGAGATGCTAAGGCTGCTGCTCAGCCACCAAGAAGCTTGTGTGCAAACACAGGTCACTATCCACACCTCCCTTCACGGGAGCCTGTACAGCCCACCACTGCCAGGGTCCCGTGATCCAGGGACAACTTCCCCAGGAGAACACACAGTACGCCTCAGGCTGGTGCAATGTCACGCTGGCCTCTGCTGCTGCAGGCTTGCCCAAGATTCTGTACCCCTCCCTCCCCTGAGCCTGACTGAGCCAGAGCCTCCTAATCAGCTGCTCCTTTACCCCGTCCTGTCTGGGCGAAGAACAGACGCCCTCAGGCAACCTGCATGCAGAGATGGGGCCAAATCCAAACCTGAACTCCAGAAGCTGTGCGAACAAAGATGAGAAAGGGAAATTTCACCCAGCAGCCTCAGGAGCAGATTAACTCTCCGCAATCAACTTTATGTACCCTGCATCTGTGGAATACCTGAATAGACAGCAAATCATTCCAAAAATGAGATGGGGGACTTTGAGAGTAACTGTAGACTTGGAGTGTGCTTCCAGCATCTAATTTGTTTCTGGTTTTATGTTTATCTTAGTTTAGTATTTAGAGCTTATTATCATTGGTAGGTTTGTTTATTGATTTGGTTGCTCTCTTCCTTTTTATATATATATATATATTTTTTTCTTTTTCTCTTTTTGTGAGTGTGTATGTGTATGCTTCTTAGTGTGATTTTGTCTGTATAGCTTTGCTTTTGCCATTTGTCCTAGGGTTCTGACTGTCTGTTTTGGTTTTTTTGTTTGTTTTTTTTAGTGTAGTTTTTAGCGTTCATTATCATTGGCGGAGTTGTTTCTTGGTTTGGTTGTTCTTTCTTTCGTTTTTTATTATTTTTAAATTTGTTTATTTTAAATAATTTTTTTCTATTTTAATAATCTTATTTTGTTTATTAATTTATTTTTTTTTCTTTATTTTTTATTCTCCTTTTCTTCTGAGCTGTGTGACTGACAGAGTCTTGGTGCTCTGGCCGGGGGTCAGGCCTGAGTCTTTGAGGTCAGAGAGCACAGTACAGGATGTTAGTCCACCAGAGACCTCCCGGCCCCACATAATATCAAACAGTGAAAGCTCTCCCAGAGATCTCCATCTCAATGCTAAAACCCAGCTCCACTCAATAACCAGCAAGCTACATTGCTGGACACCTTATGCCAAACAACTAGCAAGACAGGAACACAATGCCACCCATTAGCAGAGAGGCTGCGTAAAATCATAATAAGTTCACAAACACCCCAAAACACACCACTGGATATGGTGAGCCCACCAGAAAGATAAGATCCAGCCTCATCCACCAGAACAGAGGCACCAGTCCCCTCCACCAGGAAGCCTACACAACCCACTGAACTAACCTTACCCACTGGGGGCAGACACCAAAAACAATGGGAACTACGAACCTGCAGCCTGGGAAAAAGGAGACCCCAAACACAGTAAGTTAAGCAAAATGAGAAGACAGAGAAATACACAGCAGATGAAGGAGCAAGGTAAAAACCCACCAGACCAAACAAATGAAGAGGAAATAGGCAGTCTACCTGAAAATCAATTCAGAGTAATGATAGTAAAGATGATCCAAAATCTTGGAAATAGAATGGAGAAAATAGAAGAAATGTTTAACAAGGACTTAGAAGAACTAAAGAGCAAACAAACAATGATGAACAACAAAATAATTGGAATTAAAAATTCTCTAGAAGGCGGCTTCCCTGGTGGCGCAGTGGTGGAGAGTTCGCCTGCCGATGCAGGGGACGTGGGTTCATGCCCCGGTCCGGGAAGATCCCACATGCCGCAGAGAGGCTGGGCCCGTGAGCCATGGCCACTGAGCCTGCTCGTCTGGAGCCTGTGCTCCGCAACGGGAGAGGCCAAAGCAGTGAGAGACCCATGTACCACCAAAAAAAAAAAAAAAAAAAAAAAAAAATTCTCCAGAAGGAATCAATAGCAGAATAACTGAGGCAGAAGAACGGATAAGTGACCTGAAAGATAAAATAGTGGAAATGACTATCGCAGAGCAGAATAAAGAAAAAAGAATGAAAAGAATTGAGGACAATCTCAGGGACCTCTGGGACAACATTAAATGCATGAACATTCAAATTATAGGGGTCCCAGAAGAAGAGGAAAAAAAAAAAGGGACAGAGAAAATATTTGAAGAGATTATAGTTGAAAACTCCCTAATATGGGAAGGAAATAGTCAATTAAGTCCCAGAAGTGCAGAGAGTCCCATACAGGATAAATCCAAGGAGAAACACGCCAAGACACATATTAATCAAACTATCAAACATTAAATACAAAGAAAAAGTATTAAAAGCAGCAAGAGAAAAACAGCAAATAACATACAATGGAATCCCCCTAAGGTTAACGGCTGATCTTTCAGCAGAAACTCTGCACGCCAGAAGGGAGTGGCGGTACATATTTAAAGTGAAGAAAGGGAAAAACCTACAACCAAGATTACTCTACCCAGCAAGGATCTCATTCAGATTCGACAGAAAATTAAAACCTTTACAGACAAGCAAAAACTAAGGAATTCAGCACCATCAAACCAGCTCTACAACAAATACTAAAGGAACTTCTCTAGGCAGGAAACGCAAGAGAAGGAAAAGACTTACAATAACAAACCCAAAACAATTAACAAAACAGTAATAAAAACATATATATCGATAACTACCTTTAATGTAAATGGACTAAATGCTCCAACCAAAAGACATAGACTGGCTGAATGGATACAAAAACAAGACCTGTATATATGCTGTCTACAAGAGACCCACTTCAGACCTAGGGACACATACAGACTGAAAGTGAGGGGATGGAAAAAGATAATCCATGCAAATGCAAACCAAAAGAAAGCTGGAGTAGCAATTCTCATATCAGACAATATAGGCTTTAAAATAAAGACTATTACAAGAGACAAAGACAGTACATAATGATGAAGGGATCAATCAAAGAAGAATATATAACAATTATAAATATTTATGCACCCAACATAAGAGCACCTCAATACATAAGGGAAATGCTAACAGCCATGAAAGGGAAATTGACAGTAACACAGTAGTTGTAAGGGACTTTAATTTTAAAACTCCAGTTTCACCAATGGACAGATCATCCAAAATGAAAATAAATAAGGAAACACAAGTTTTAAATGATACATTAAACAAGATGAACTTAATTGATATTTGTGAGACATTCCATCCAAAAACAGCAGATTACACTTTCTTCTCAAGTGCACATGGAACATTCTCCAGGATAGATCATATCTTGGGTCCCAAATCAAGCCTTGGTAAATTTTAGAAACTGAAACCGTATCAAGTATCTTTTCTGACCACAGCACTATGAGACTAGATATCAATTACACAAAAAACAATGCACTTCTAAATAACCAGGAGATCACTGAAGACATTAAAGAGGAAATCAAAAAATATCTAGAAACAGATGACAATGAAAACACAGCAACACAAAGCCTATGGGGTGTAGCAAAAGCAGTTCTAAGATGAAAGTTTATAGCAATAAAATCCTACCACAAGAAACAAGAAACATCTCAAATAAACAACCTAACCTTACACCTAAAGCAATTAGAGAAAGAACAAAAAACCCCCAGTTAGCTGAAGGAAAGAAATCATAAAGATCAGAAATAAATGAAAAAGAAATGAAGGAAATGATAGCAAATATCAATAAAGCTAAAAGCTGGTTCTTTGAGAAGACAAAAAAAATTGATAAACCATTAGCCAGACTCATCAAGTAAAAAAGGGAGAGGACTCAAATCAGTAGAATTAGAAATGAAAAAGGAGAAGTAACAAATGACACTGCAGAAATACAAGGGATCATGAGAGACTACTATAAGCAACTATATGCCTATAGAATGGACAAACTGGAAGAAATGGACAAATTCTTAGAAAAGCACAGCATTCCAAGACTGAGCCAGTAAAAATAGAAAATAGACCAGTCACAAGCACTGAAGTTGAGACTGTGATTAAAAATCTTCCAACAAACAAAAGCCCAGGACCAGATAGCTTCCCAGGTGAATTCAATCTAACATTTAGAGAAAAGCTAACACCTATCCTTCTCAAACTCTTCCGAAATACAGAAGAGGAAGGAACACTCCCAAACTCATTCTACGAGGCTACCATCACCTTGATACCAAAACGAGACAAAGATGCTACAAAAAAGAAAACTACAGGCCAAAATCACTGATGAATATACATGCAAAAATCCTGAAGAAAATGCTAGCAAACAGAATCCAACAGCACATTAAAAGGATCATACACCATGATCAAGTGGGGTTTATCCCAGGAATGCAAGGATTCTTCAGCATACGCAAATCAATCAATGTGATGAACCATATTAACAAGTTGAAGGATAAATACCATATGATCATCTCAATAGAGGCAGAAAATGCCTTTGACAAAATTCAACACCCATTTATTATAAAAACCATCCAGAAAGTAGGCATAGAGGGAAGTTACCTCAAAACAATAAATGCCATATATGACAAACCCACAGCCAACATCGTTCTCAATGGTGAAAAACCGAAACCATTTCCACTAAGATCATGTACAAGACAAGGGGGCTCACTCTCACCACTATTATTCAAATAGTTTTGGGAGTTTTAGCCACAGGAATCAGAGAAGAAAAAGAAATAAAAGGAATCCAAATTGGAAAAGAAGAAGTAAAACTGTCACTGTTACCGATGACATGATGTTATACATAGACAATCCTAAAGATGCTTCCAGAAAACTACTAGAGTTAATCAATGAATTTGGTAAAGTAGCAGGATACAAAATTAATGCACAGAAATCTCTTGCATTCCTATACACTAATGATGAAAATTCCGAAAGAGAAATTAAGGAAACATTCCCATTTACCACTGCAACAAAAAGAATAAAATACCTAGGAATAAACCTACCTAAGGAGACAAAAGGCCTGTATGCAGAAAACTGTAAGACACTGATGAAAGAAATCAATGACGATGCAAGCAGATGGAGAGATATACCATGTTCTTCGATTGGAAGAATCAACATTGTGAAAATGACTATACTACCGAAAGCAATATACAGATTCTTTGCAATCCCTATCAAACTACCAATGACATTTTCCACAGAACAAGAACAAAAAATTTCACAATTTGTATGGAAGCACACAAGACCCCAAATAGCCAAAGCAATCTTGAGAAAGAAAAACAGAGCAGGAGGAATCAGTCTCCCTGACTTAAGACTATACTATAAAGCTACAGTAATCAAGACAGTATGGTAGTGGCACACAAACAGAAATATAGATTAATGGAACAGGATGGAAAGCCCAGATATACCCATGCACATATGGTCACCTTATTTTTGATAAAGGAGGCAAAATGTACAATGGAGAAAAGACAGCCTCTTCAGTAAATGGTGCTTTGAAACTGGATAGCTGCATGTAAAAGAATGAAATTAGAACACTCCCTAACACCATACACACAAAAAAACTCAAAATGGATTAAAGGGCTTCCCTGGTGGCACAGTGGTTGAGAGTCCGCCTGCCAATGCAGGGGACACGGGAAGATCCCACATGCCACGGAGCAGCTGGGATTCTGAACCATGGCCGCCGAGCCTGTGTGTCCGGAGCCTGTGCTCTGCAACGGGAGAGGCCACAACGGTAAGAGGCCCGCATACCGCAAAAAAAAAACAAAAACACAAACACACACATACACACAAATGAATTAAAGACCTAAATGTAAGGCCAGACACTATAAAACTGTTAGAGGAAAACACAGGCAGAACATTCCATCGCATAAATCACAGCAAGATCCTTTTTGACCCACCTCCTAGAGAAATGGAAATCAAAAAATAAAAATAAACAAATGGGACCTAATGAAACTTAAAAGGTTTTGCACAGCAAAGGAAACCATAAACAATATGAAAAGAAAACCCTCAGAATGGGAGAGAATATTTACAAATGAAGCAACTGACAAAGGATTAATATCCAAAATTTACAAGCAGCTTATGCAGCTCAATATCAAAAAAACAAATAACCTAATCCAAAAATGGGCAGAAGACCTAAATAGACATTTCTTGAAAGAAGATATACAGACTGCCAACAAACACATGAAAGGATGCTCAACATCACTAATCATCAGAGAAATGCAAATCAAAACTACAATGAGATATCATCTTACACCAGTCAGAATGGCCATGATCAAAAAATTTACAAACAGTAAATGCTGGAGAGATTGTGGAGATAAGGGAACCCTCTTGCACTGTTGGTGGGAATGTAATTTGATGCAGCCACTCTGGAGAACAGTATGGAGGTTCCTTAAAAAACTAAATATAGAACTACCATACAACCCAGCAATCCCACTACTGGGCATATACCCTGAGAAAACCATAATTCAAAAAGAGTCATGTACCACAATGTTCATTGCAGGTCTATTTACAATAGCCAGGACATGGAAGCAACCTAAGTGTCCATCGACAGATGAATAGATAAAGAAGATGTAGCACATATATACAATGGAATATTACTCAGGCATAAAAAGAAAGAAAATTGAATAATTTGTAGTGAGGTGAATGGACATAGAATGTGTCATACAGAGTGAAGTAAGTCAGAAAGAGAAAAACAAATACTGTATGCTAACACACCTATATAGAATAAAAAAAAAAAAAAAGATGGTCTGAAGAACCTAGGGTCAGGACAGGAATAAAGATGCAGATGTAGAGAATGGACTTGAGGTCACGGGGAAGGGGAAGGGGAAGCTGGGATGAAATGAGATAGTATCATAGACATATATACAGTACCAAATGTCAAATAGATAGCTAGTGGGAAGCAGCCGCATAGCACAGGGAGATCTGCTCAGTGCTTTGTGACCACCTAGAGGCATGGGATAGGGAGGGTGGGAGGGAGGCGCAAGAGGGAGGGGATATGGGGATATATGTATCCGTTTAGTTGATTCACTTTGTTATACAGCAGAAACTAACACACCATTGTAAAGCAATTATACTTCAATAAAGATGTTTAAAAAATCAGTGGAAATAAGGAGATGTATAGATTTTCTAATTAATTACATGAAGAGTTATCAAGGAAAGCTTGATTATACAATGTGATTGCAATTACCTTTCTAGTCATCCATCAACCTATACATGCCTTGTAGTTTACTCATTCAGTTATAATCCTTGTATTGTGATTTGTGAATAATTTGATAAACTACTCTTTAATGAGTTCAGGTGAGCTGGCAATAATCTGTTAAGATACAAGATTTACAATTGCTTTTTAGTAAAATATTTTTATTCAGAAGAGAAATTCTCATGATGGAAAAGTCTTATGATATTGCAGGTTACTCTGTGAAGTGTTAGTCATATTATGCCAGAGGAAAGTTGTTAGCATGCCTCTAGTAAGCCATATGAAATCAACAGATATTTACTGAGTGTCACCTTTGTGAAATAACTGTATAGTCCTCCCTTACCTAATCGTCAGTTAAGGTTCAGTGGTTAGTAATGTTATCACCAAAATTGACTATCAACTGAATCCGAATATCTCTCTGGAAACATGTCAAATTTACTGTGGGTGGTTTAGAAAAGTATCATTCTGCATTTTATTCTGTATTTACTTCTATAACCATACATGTTAAACTACATTGTGTAATCAGACATATAAAAACAGATTCTACCAAATCTTTGAAAATAATTCATGGAAATATATGATACCTATTTTGTATACCAAAAAAACCCTTAGTAATTTGTTAATGTAAGATACATTTAGTGAGTACAATCTTATAAGTAAGATATATTTAGTGAGAATTATTTGTTAAAGTAAGATATATTTAGTGAGGTTCACTCTTTCTGTGTGATATTTAGGGCCTATGTTAGTATCTACAGGTTTATGTCAAAGGACAGGAGAAGAGACATTCATTCTGATCTTTCAACTTGCTCAGCACAGAATCCTCAAAAGCATTGCCTATCTCTTTTTACCAGAAGTACCACTGTTCATAATAAACTGGGAAAAAAATTACCAATACTAGAATAAGCTAATGTACTACAGGATTCATGCTCCCTTTTTTCTGAGTTAATTGCCCTGAGATATAAAACTATATACAAAAAGATATATTCTAAATGTTAAGAGTTAAGGTACATAGTTAGATTGTATTTACTTTTACATTTTATTTATGAAATGTCTTCTCTATTTCTACAAATTAATTTACAAATGTGAGTCTACATATAAACATATGTAAATATAATCACATCTATGTGAAATATCTAGTGTTTCTAAAAACAAATTGCAGTAATCTGATTTGGATATAACATTTACATGAACTTTCACTTTTAATCTGACTATGCTATTTTGAAACAGCACTTATTTTTGTCTCTTAATATAGGCTAAGGAGGTATAGCATAATTAAAGGCTGTATATTTCTATTTTATTAGTTATTTCATTTTCAACTTATTTTATTTTTCAGTATACATGTTTTAATATTCTACTATAGATTTTGTGTAAGGGACTTGAGCATCGGAGAGATTTTGGTATCTGCAGGGGGATGTCCCAGAACCAATTCCCCGCAAATACCAAAGGATAACTGTATCTCTCCAGGAACTGTAAGTGCAAGCATAGTTACCCCTATACTCTTGGAAATAACAGTTGGAGGAAACAGAACAGAACTCAGAGAAATGATCCATGCTTTCTGATGAGAGAAACAGTGAGAAATCTTTTACAATTTCCTCATTAGATAACCTGCAGGTAAATTGATTTATAAGTAAAAAATAGTTTCTAAAGGTATATTTTTGATGTTACTTCTTTTAAAAAGGCGATTGAACTACATAGCCTACTAAAAGTTGATATTCGATTATGTAGGTTTTGTCAGGAAAAAAATAACTGGGCAGAGACATATATTTTTGGAGACAAAATCAGACAAGTAACAGTTGTTTAACAGTGTGTGTCTTCATATACTTTAACTGGTGTGTGTGTGTGTGTGTGTGTGTGTGTTTGTATGTGTGTTTCAATCCAGGGCACAGCAGTTAATAGCAGTAGTGTTCACACAGACTGATTCGGCGCTTAAGTTTTATTAGAAAACCCTAACTGTCTTCTCTCACCGTGTGAATGTGTCTGCCTCTAGGACTAGCACCGTGTGTTGAATTCATTACAGTCTTTCATAGGGTCCCAGGAGAGTTTATTCACAGATGTAGATTTACTGCCAACCACCCATAACTCTCTGTTTGGCCTTCACTGTGAGCACAAAGGCAAGAAATTATCCATTGAAAATAATTCATAGCAGTGTATTAAAAATAATAAGCATTGGGCTTCCCTGGTGGCTCAGTGGTTGAGAGTCCGCCTGCCGATGCAGGGGACGCGGGTTCGTGCCCCAGTCTGGGAGGATCCCACATGCCGCGGAGCGCCTGGGCCCGTGAGCCATGGCCGCTGAGCCTGTGCATCTGGAGCCTGTGCTCCGCAAAGGGAGAGGCCACAACAGTGAGAGGCCCGCGTACTGAAAAAAAAAAAAATAATAATAAGCATTATTACTAGTCAGTGATGCTGGAGGTTTATAGTTTCTGACACTTGACTCTGGTTTTGTGGCAGCCCCCAGGATTTATGTGTAATCTCATATGTCTTTTCAATGTCACAGTAGAGCCTGAGTTTTTACAGTTTGAAAGAAAGCTGAAGAATGCTGGTACCATAGATATGTCTAGTTTATTGATTTTCCCATAAGTGTATTTAATTATTCAGTGAAGGATCCATTTAACAATCTCATCTATTTTTAACTAATTAAGTTCACATTAAAGATTTACCAATATCATTCTAATAATAGAATGTTTCATGGCATTTAGCTAGCAAGTACCTAGTACTGTGATTCTCTATCCTATGGTGCATATAAAGATCTAAAATAAGTATGCTTCCAGCCAAACAGTGAAATATATACATAGCTATCACCATACAAAGAATTAATCGTTTAAATATTAAAGTATTATAGGGGCTTCCCTGGTGGCGCAGTGGTTGAGAGTCCGCCTGCCGATGCAGGGAACACGGGTTCGTGCCCCGGTCTGGGAAGATCCCACATGCTGCGGAGCAGCTGGGCCCGTGAGCCATGGCCGCTGAGCCTGTGCACAAAAAAAAAAAAAAAAAAAAAAAAGTATTATAAAACTGTATGCCCTTTTGACATTCATATAAATATTAATAAAGGAAAATACAATTATAGGAGTGGAAATCTTCAGATTGGTATTACAAGTCTTAGAAAAAGTATGATCACACAAGATTAAAGGAGGCAGTACAATAATAATTTACTGCAAAGTCAGAACACATATTATTTCTGCTTATCATGCAAACATATTTACTAAAATGTAGGGTTCTTATTTCTTTGTATTATTATATTCCTTTTATTGCTAGAGTAAAATATGAGATTAAAATAATTTATTAGAATAAGGCAGTCTCAACTATCCTTTTTAAAGTGTCATAGAATTTATGAATTGGAGAGGTTTTAATATCATATATTACAGGGCTTCCCCAGTGGCGCAGTGGTTGAGAGTCCGCCTGCCAATGCAGGGGACACAGGTTCGTGCCCCGGTCCGGGAAGATCCCACATGCCGCGGAGCGGCTAGGCCCGTGAGCCACGGCCGCTGAGCCTGCGCGTCCGGAGCCTGTGCTCTGCAACAGGAGAGGCCACAACAGTGAGAGGCCCGCGTACCGCAAAAAAAAAAAAAAAAAAAATCATATATTACATACACTTCATTTTATAAAAAAGACAAATGCCCATAATGGCTTGTCCAAGGGAACCTAATGTTAATATGAGAGTTAGATCTCATACCCTTTTGCCTCTTAGTCCAAGGTTATTTCTACTTGTATTTTGTAACCCCACACTCATAATTTATCTTTTTTTGTTGTTGCATTCACATGCTGTTTTCTCTGAAGCCTAATTTCACGATAAATATTCATACGTGCAGGATACATTACAGTTGGCTGCTGTTACTTACCTATATTCCTAGGAGGAAAATTCAACTTTGCCTTATATTGACTTCCAGTGAGCTTACGCCTTAGCTCTGATGTATATTTAATTTTAAGCCTACTTAAAAAACAATAGTTCCCATCTATGTCTATGATTGCTTTTTCTGTTTTCATTTTTCTTTCTTTTTGAAATATGCATGTAGCTAGCATTGTTTTCCTATTGATAAATTATTTTCCTACACCTTTTTAATCTTCCTCAACCCCTTCTCACTTTGCTACATATGATGTCAGCTTGGAGTCAGTGGATATCAACAGGAAAACAAAATAAGAAAGAGAAATCTCATGAGTGTTCAACTGTTATGGGGAGAAAATCAATGATACAATGAACTTTATTATTGTATACTGGAATTATAACATTCTGTTGTAAACTGCAAATAATATGAGAATTTCAGTGTAAAGTGGAGATTACCACAAAAAGTTCTTTCACAAATCCTGTTCTTTTGTTCATGGATAACTTCTTTTAGAGGCTAGTGTTCACCATTCCAGGAATAATTTATTGTATAATGCATGTATTCTATATATTCATTACTATTGTTACATAACACACACATATTTTACATTGATCAGTATATATATATGTGTATATATATACATATATATATGCGACATAGAGGTATATAGTTTTGAAATATATGTTTAATAACCTATCACTATATAATTGGCATTATCTAAGATTGGATTTCCTGGAAGCAGATTCTGAAGCAAAATTTCAAGTGCACATAATTTATTGAAGAAATGCTCCCAGGAATAGGATTATGAGATTTAGCAAATAAAAACATGGCATGCCAAATGAAATTTGAATTTCAGATAATCAGTGAATATTTGTTTGAAATATTCAGGGCATACTTATACTAAAATAATATTCATTCTTTTTTTAAAATTCAAATTTATGTGAGTCCATTTTTTTAATCTGATGACCGTACTTAAGAGACAGAGAGTAAAGAAAGATGGGGCAACAGAAGGAGCTAAGCAAAGGTGTGGTGTCAGTTGGATCCAAGCTTCAGCCTGAGTTTTTGGACAGTGCTGATTCTATAGGAGGTATGAATTACACTATAAAGTTGGTCCCACACTGGGGCTGACCTTTTCTACCAGCATTGCTCAGTGAGTGGCCGCAGGCTGTGTAGACAGAGGTGGAGTTAGGGGGAAACTAACCTCCTGGATGGGTAACTCTCATTTCAACAAGGGCAATTCTCCAGAGAAAATGGTAGCTTTGATTGGTTAGTGGTCAGCAATCACATTAAATACAGACATGTTTATGGATTCAGGCATATATACCTACAAAAGTACCTCATCTTCCTTGCCGTTAAAATACCTAGGTTTATCCTATCAAATGGAATTTGATTATCAAGGAAGCATAAGGAATGCCTTCTTATCACAGACATCTAAGGCATCTCATAATTAAAAGGTGGATTTAGGCTTGTTCCTGTTTTACATAGTATCATCTCTTTGTCTTTTAGGATTTTAATGGCCTTTACTTATAATTAAGACAGTTGCATCCTCTGCTTATTATTCTTACAAAACTTAGATTGCATGATTTGTTGAATAGAGTGAGATGACTAGTTTATTATCTGTTCCCAAGAGTTATACTCTCTAAATCAGTTGAAATTTGTATAAAACCCTATGTAAGAGTTCTAACTAATGTAATATACAATTACATTATAATATCTGTTGGGTTGTTATATTACTACTGATGGAGAAAGTTCATCTCTGTACTACTTATATAATGTTAATTTCAAATATATTTCAGCTTTTACCAGAATATGCTACATATATGGTTCTTCTGTGCCAAGTGACACCTTCCTGGTCAAAGAACAAAATAGTATCTAAGCTGCTAAAAACAGGTCAAAGAATACAACAAAGGCAAGATTGGGTTAAGAAAAGCAAAAGAAGACCAAATGATGTTAGAAAATGATTGATTTCAAATATAGAAACAGGAAACAACATCAAGTTCAAGCTAAGATTGAAGCCTTGGGTACATAGAATCAAGTATGGAATCTAGAGGAAACAAAGTACACAGGTGAGGGCAGGTTAGAAATAAATTATGAAAGTGTAGGGTCATCATTGGGAGGTTTACATATGTCTGGGACTTACCTGTATTGAATTTCTGCAGCTTGCTTCAAAGGAACAGAACTTAAAGGGATGCCTCATTACATAGAAATTGTTATAAAATGCTTAGTATTTCAGGAAATGCAATATCATTCATCATTCTTCCCATCAAAATAATACTTTTGTATTATTTAAATAAATCAAGTAACTGATCTGTTAAGTAGTTTGACAATATTAGTTTATTATAAAATTAACTTTTCTTCATAAGAATTTGAACTATGAAAATGTGCAGGAAGAACTTCGCTTTTAGTTAATCACTCCAAGGCAACATTTATTAACCCTATTTTACTCTCTTCCTGACTTCTTGCTGTCTATATTATTTTTACATAATTGTAATCAAATGGTGTATATAAAATTAAATATGCTGATTAAAACATCTGCTCTTCCTGATTATAAATAAATATTTGCTTATTGCAAGTAATATAAAATAAACCAACAGAAACAAACATAATGAAGAAATATAACCCAGAACCTAAAGATAACAACTATTGCTATTTTAGTATTTCAGGTTGTTTATTATTATTCAAGATTTTAAAAATAAATAGTGAGTCCAATAATTCAAAATCAACTTCATTTTTACAATGAAAAAATATTATGATAATCTCTTTATGTATGAAAGAGTGAACTGTATTTTAAATTCTGTTAAAACAAGTTTTATTTTTAAAATTCTACCTATCATTTTTACAAGATAAAGAACTAAGCAGCACATAATATTGAGTTAAGAGGTCATCAAGAGAACCTATGAGATTTGTGAAGGGAATAATGAAGCTCAAGAAAACTGTTTTCTGTAACATGAAGAGTTGAGTCTCCCTCTGTATGTCTTACCTTTGTTTCTGTTCATGGACTCTGTATGAAACAAAAAATACAAATGAATTCCTGAGTTTGATATCCCAGATGATTAACAACCACTATTTATACTAAAAATGTTAGAAAATCAAAATATATTGCTAATTCTATAACTGTATATAATACACTAATGTATAAATGTAAGTTCAGTGTTAGAGGCACAGAATATCATCTGTAGGAGATGGTCTCATGGAAAAGACATTGATCAGAAACAGTAATCCAAAGAATTATTACTTACCAAAATTGAATGTCTAGTTCTTCTAAAGTTAAATAATTTGAGAAGTTATCATTAGAAAAATGACTCAAACACACATAAAAAATCATCAACATGCATTGTATTCCTAATATTTTAAAAATTAATTTTCCATTTGATTTATAGAATCTTATAATTTAAGAGCTAAAAAAGGGCTTAGAGATCATCTGTCTAGTTCAGAGGTTTTTAAACTATCCTTAGTACAGCATACAGATTTCACAAAAGAGACATCAGAGTATGATGTTGATATTTACTGAGTGGCTCTAGGTCCTCTGCTCCCACTTGAACCAAAGCACATCTACTTTGTAGCCCATATATATTGGATTTTTGCCTGTAATTTTATTTGGAAAAAAGAAAAGTTTTAGATGCTTTAATAAGGAGGTGAAATTTTCTGATTTAATTTGAGCCTATTTTATGTTATATATGAGAAATTAATGGTTGTTCCAGTCAAGTTCACACACTGGTTAATTCAAAACCAAGACTAAATCTTCCCAAAGTGCTAAGTTCTTTCAACTGCACTTCTTCACTGTGTGCACTTGAAGACCTGTCTTCTAAAAGTGCTAGGATAGTATTCTTCTCACCACATCATAATAATGTATATGAAATATACTGTATCATTTGGGGTATGGGAGAACAGGAACAATTCAGTCATTATAAAAAGTTAATATTCTTGCTGGAGATCTTCAAGATGGCAAAGGAATCAGATGTGGAGATCCCCTTCCTCCCCACAAATACATCAGAAATACATGTACATGTGGAACAACTCCTACAGAACACCTACTGAATGCTGGCAGAGGACCTCAGACTTCCCAAAAGGCAAGAAACTCCCCACGTACCTGGGTAGGGGAAAAGAAAAAAGAAGAAACAGAGACAAATGAGTAGGGACAGGACCTGCACCTCTGGGAGAGAGCTGTGAAGGAGGAAAAGTTTCCACACACTAGGAAGCCCCTTCACTGGTGGAGATGGGGGGTGGTGGTGGGGAAACTTTGGAGTCACAGAGGAGAGTGCAGCAGCAGGGGTGCAGAGGGCAAAGCAGAGAGATTCCTGCACAGAGGATCGGTGCCAACCAGCACTCACCAGCCTGAGATGCTTGTCTCCTCACCTGCTGGGGCAGGGGGAGGATGGGATCTGAGGCTTGGGCTTCAGTCGGATCCCAGGGAGAGGATTGGAGTTGGCTGCATGAAGACTGCCTGAAGGGGGCTAGTGAGCACAGCTAGCCAGGAGGGAGCCTGGGAAAAAGTCTGGACCTGCCGGAGAGGCAAGAGACCATTGTTTCAGGGTGCGCAAGGAGAGGGGCTTCCTGTTCCATGTGTCCATGGACAGCAGAGCACCGCCTAAGCGAGCTCCAGAGATGGGCATGAGCCATGGCTATCATCTCAGACCCCAGAATCGGGCAGCCACCACTGCCACAAAGAAGCCTGTGTGCAAGTGCAGGTCACTACCCACACCCCTTCCAGGAGCCTGTGTAGCATGCCCTTGCCAGGGTCCCATGTTCCAGGGATAACTTCCCCAGGAGAAAACAGGTGTACCTCAGGCTGTTGCAACATCAGGTTGGCCTCTGCCGCTGCAGACATGCTCCACTTCCAATTATGACTGCTATACCCCTCCCTCTTCCCAGCCTGAGTGAGTAAGAGAGCCCTAATCAGCCGCTGCTTTAACCCCCTCCTGTCTGGGCAGAGAGCAGCCAACTGAGTGTGGGCTACACACAGAGGTGGGGCCAAAACCAAAGCAGAACACCAGGAACTGTGCGAATAAAGAGGAGAAAGGGAAATCTCTCTGTGCAGGCTCAGGAGCAATGGATTAAATCCCCTAATCAACTTGATACACTCTGCATATGTGGAATACCTGAATAGACAATGAGTGTTCCCAAAATTGAGGCAGTGAACTTTGGGAGCAACTGTAGACATGCAGTTTTCTTTTTGCATTTGATTTGTTTTTGGTTTTATATTTATCTTAGTTTAGCTTTTAGTGCGTGTTTTCATTGGTGGGTTTGTTCATCAGTTTGGTTGCTCTTTTTTTTATTCTTTCTCTTTTTGTGAGTGTGTGTGTATGTTTCTATGTGTGATTTTGTCTGTTTAGGTTTCCTTTTACCATTTGTCTTAGGGTTCCGTCTGTTCGTTTTGTTTTTTATGTTTATGAGTGTGTGTGTATGTTTCCTTCTGTGATTTTGTCTGTTTAGGTTTGCTTTTACCATTTGTTTTTGGGTTCTGTCTGCTTTTTTGTGTTGTTGT
Organism: Orcinus orca; assembly: GCF_937001465.1. Lineage (NCBI taxonomy): Eukaryota > Metazoa > Chordata > Mammalia > Artiodactyla > Delphinidae > Orcinus > Orcinus orca. Next base: position 71,823,732 of record NC_064565.1, read on the forward strand.
TATTTTCTTCCTTTTCTTCCATGCTGTGAGGCTGACAAGGGTCTTGTTGCTCCGGGTGGGTGTTGGCCTGAACATCTGAGGTGTGAGAGCTGAGACCAGGACATTAGACCACCAGAGACCTCCTGGCCCCACGTAATATTAATCAGCGAGAGATCTACCAGAGATCTCCGTCTCAACACTAAGACCCAGCTCCACCCATTGACCATCAAGTTCCAGTGCTGGACACTCCATGCCAAACAACTAGCAAGATGGGAACACAACCCCAGCCATTAGGAGAGAGGCTGCCTAAAGTCATACTAAGTTCACAGACACCCCAAAACACACCACCAGACATGGCCCTGCCCACCAGAGGGACAAGATCTAGCCCCACCCAACAGAACACAGGCACCAGTCCCTCCCACCAGGAAGCTTACACAAACCACTGACAAAGCTCAACTACTGGGGGCAGACACCAAAAATAAGAGGAACTACAAACCTGTAGCCTGTGAAATGGAGACCTCAAACACAGTAAGCTAAACAAAATAAGACAGAAATATGCAACATATGAAGGAGGAAGGTAAAAACCCATGAGACCAAACAAATGAAGAGGAAATAGGCAGTCCACATGAAAAAAAGTTCAGAATAATGATAGTAAAGATGACCCAAAACCTCAGAAATAGAATGGAGAAATACAAGAACGTTTAACAAGGACCTAGAAGAACTAGGAGCAAACAAACAATGATGAACAACAAAATAAATGAAATTAAAAATTCTCTAGAAGGAATCAATAGCAGAATAACTGAGGCAGAAGAACGGATAAGTGACCTGGAAGATAAAATAGTGGAAATAACTGATGCAGAGCAGAATAAAGAAAAAAGAAGGAAAAAGAATTGAGGACAGTCTCAGAGACATCTTGGACAACATTAAACGCACCAACATTTGAATTATAGGGGTCCCAGAAGAAGAAGAGAAAAAGAAAGGGTCTAAGAAAATATTTGAGGAGATTATAGTTGAAAACTCCTCTAACATGGGAAAGGAAATAGTCAAGTCCAGGAAGCACAGAGAGTCCCATACAGGATAAATCCAAGGAGAAACACTCTAAGACACATATTAATCAAAGTATCAAAAATTAAATACAAGGAAAAAATATAAAAAGTAAGGGAAAAGCAACAAATAACATACAAGGGAATCCCCATAATGTTAACAGCTGATGTTTCAGCAGAAACTGCAAGCCAGGAGAAATCAGAAGCTTTACAGACAAGCAAAAGCTAAGAGAATTCAGCACAACAAAAGAAGCTTTACAAATAATGCTAAAGGAAATTTTCTCGGCGGGAAACAGTAGAGAAGGAAAACACCTACAACAACAAACACAAAACAATTAAGAAAATGGCAATAAGAGCATACATATTGATAATTACCTTAAATGTAAATGGATTAAATGCTCCAACCAAAAGACACAGACTGGCTCAATGGATACAAAAACAAGACCCATATATATTATGTCTACAAGAGACCCACTTCAGACCTAGGGACACATACAGACTGAAAGTGAGGGGATGGAAAAAAATATTCCATGCAAATGGAAATTAAAAGAAAGCTGGAGTAGCAATTCTCATAGCAGACAAAATACACTTTAAAATAAAGAGTATTACAAAAGACAAAGAAGGACAGTACATAATGATCAAGGGATCAATCCAAGAAGAAGATATAACAATTGTAAATATTTATGCACCCAACATAGGAGCACCCCAATACATAAGGCAAATGCTAACAGCCATAAAAGGGGAAATTGACAGTAACAATAATAGTAGGGAATTTTAACTCCCCACTTTCACCAATAGACAGATCATCCAAAATGAAAATAAATAAGGAAACAGAAGCTTTAAATGACACATTATACCAGATGGATGTAATTGATATTTATAGGACATTCCATCCAAAAACAACAGAATACACTTTCTTCTTAAGTGCACATGGAACATTCTCCAGGATAGATCATATCTTGGGTCACAAATCAAGCCTTAGTAAATTTAAGAAAATTGAAATCGTATGAAGTATCTTTTCCGACCACAACACTATGAGACTGGATATCAATTACAGTAAGAAAAAAAAAGCTGTAAAAAATACAAACACATGAAGGCTAAACAATATATTACTAAATAACCTAGAGATAACTAAAGAAATCAAAGAGGAAATCAAAAAATACCTAGAAACAAATGACAATGGAAACATGACGACCCAAAACCTATGGGATGCAGCAAAAGCAGTTCTAAGAGGGAAGTTTAGAGCAATACAGTCCTACCTCAAGAAACAGGAAAAATCTCAAAAACCTAACTTTACACGTAAAGCAATCAGAGAAAGAAGAACAAAAAAAACCCCAAAGTTAGCAGAAGGAAAGAAATCATAAAGATCAGATCAAAAATAAATGAAAAAGATATGAAGGAAAGATTAGCAAAGATCAATTAGATTAAAAGTTGGTTCTTTGAGAAAATAAAGAAAATTGATAAACCATTAGCCAGACTCATTAAGAAAAAAAAATGGAGAAGACTCAAATCAACAAAATTAGAAGTGAAAAAGGAGAAATAACAACTGACACTGTAGAAATACAAAGGATCAAGAGAGACTACTACAAGCAACTATATGCCAATAAAATGGACAAGCTGGAAGGAATGGACAAATTCTTAGAAAAGCACAACCTTCCAAGACTGAACCAGGAAGAAATAGAAAATATGAACAGATCAACCAAGCACTGAAATTGAAACTGTAATTAGAAATCTTCTAACAAACAAAAGCCCAGGACCAAATGGCCTCACAGTCGATTTCTATCAAACATTTAGAGAAGAGCTAACACCTATCCATCTCAACCTCTTCCAAAATATAACAGAGGGAGGAACACTCCCAAACTCATTTTATGAGGCCACCATCACCCTGATACCAAAAGCCAACAAAGATGTCACAAAAAAGAAAGCTATAGGCTAATATCATTGATTAACATAGATGCAAAAATCCTCAACAAAACACTAGCAAACAGAATCCAACAGCACATGAAAAGGATCATATGCCATGATCAAGTAGGGCTTATCCCAGGAATGCAAAGATTCTTCAATAGACGCAAATCAATCCATGTGATACAGCATATTAACAAACTGAAGGATAAAAACCATATGATCATCTCAATAGATGCAGAAAAAGCTTTTGACAAAATTTAACACACATTTATGATAAAGTGGGCATAGAGGGAACCTACCTCAGCATAATAAAGGCCATAGATGAGAAACCCGCAGCCAACATCATTCTCAATGGTGAAAAACTGAAGCCAAGAAATTAAAGATGACACAAATAGATGGAGAGATATACCATGTTCTTGGATTGGAAGAATCAACATTGTGAAAATGACTATATTACCCAAAGCAATCTACAGATTCAATGCAATCGCTATCAAAGTACCAATGGAATTTTTCACAGAACTAGAACAAAAAATTTTACAATTTGTATGGAAACACATAAGACCCCAAATAGCCAAAGCAATCTTGAGAAAGAAAAATGGAGCTGGAGGAATCAGGCTCCCTGACTACAGATTATACTATAAAGCTACAGTAATCAAGACAGTATGGTACTAGCAGAAAAACAGAAATATAAATCAATGGAACAGGATAGAAATCCAGAGATAAACCCATGCACGTATGGTCAACTTATCTTTGACAAAGGATGGAAGGATACACAATAGAGAAAAGACACCCTCTTCAATAAGTGGTGCTGGGAAAACTGGATAGCTAAATGTAAAAGAATGAAAGTAGAACACTTCCTGACACCATACACGAAAATAAACTCAAAATGGATTAAAGACCTAAATGTAAGGCCAGACACTATAAAACCCTTAGAGGAAAATATAGGCAGAATGCTCTATGACATAAATGACAGCAAGATCCTTTTTGACCCACCTCCTAGAAAAATGGAAATAAAAACAAAAATAAATAAATGGGACCAAATGAAACTTAAAAGGTCTTGCACAGCAAAGGAAACCAAAAACAATATGAAAAGCCAACCCTCAGAGTGGGAGTAAATATTTGCAAATGAAGCAAGTGACAAAGAATTAATCTCCAAAATATACAAGCAGCTCATGCAGCTCAACATCAAAAAACAAACAACCCAATCCAAAAATGAGTGGAAGACCTAAATAGACATTTCTCCAGAGAAGATTTACAGATTGCCAACAAACATGTGAAAGGATGCTCAACATCACTAATCATCAGAGAAATGCAAATCAAAACCACAATGAGGTATCACCTCACACCAGTCAGAATGGCGATCATCAAAAAATCTACAAACAGTAAATGCTGGAGACGCTGTGGAGAAAAGGGAACCCTCCTGCACTGTTGGTGGGAATGTAAATTGCTATAGCCACTATGGAGAACTGTATGGAGGTTCGTTAAAAAACTAAAAATAGAACTACCATATGACCCAGCAATCTCACTTGGGCATATACCCTGAGAAAACCATATTTCAAAAAGAGACATGTACCCCAGTGTTCATTCCAGCACTATTTAAAATAGCCAGGACATGGAAGCAACCTAAGTGTCCATCGACAGATTAATGGATAAAGAAGATGTGGCACATATATACAATGGAATATTACTGAGCCATAAAAAGAAATGAAATTAAGTTATTTGTAGTGAGGTGGATGGACCTAGAGTCTGTCATACAGAATGAAGTAAGTCAGAAAAAGAAAAAAAATACCCTCTGCTAACACATATATATGGAATCTAAAAAAAAAAAAAGGTTCTGATGAACCTAGGGGCAGGACAGGAATAAAGATGCAGATATAGAGAATGGACTTTAGGATATGGGGTGGGTGCGGAATGGGAAGCTGCGAGGAAGTGAGAGAGTAACACTGACATATATACACTACCAAATGTAAAGTAGAAAGCTAGTGGGAAGCAGCTGCATAGCACAGGGAGATCAGCTCGGTGCTTTATGACCACCTAGAGGGGTGGGATAGGGAGGATGGGAGGGAGGTGCAAGAGGGAGGGGATATGGGGATATATATATACATATAGCTGATTTAATTTGTTATACAGTAGAAACTAACACAACATTGTAAAACAATGATAGTTCAATAAAGGTGTAAAAAAAAAGTTAATATTCCTAAAATTTTTACGTTAAATTTTAATCCTCAGAATTCATTTCTGTGGATTGGGACATTTTAACCTTGATAACTTCTCCTTTAAAGCTAAAAAAAAAATGTTTCAATCTAATTACTGAAAGAGAAATATATCACTGCTACCATTTAAAATATATAATCACTCAGCAGCCTAAAAATAATAAGTTTTTGGCTGACTTAAACTGCCCTGCCAGAATCTTTGTACCTTCAACTGTTTTGTGAGGCAAGGATTAATTAATATAAAATAATCCTTTCTATCCTGTATCGTTTAGGATGCTTTGCCCTGCAAATGGCAGGAAATGCTCGTTTGAATTGGTTTAATCTATGAGGAAATTTATTACCACACATATAGAAATTGCAGAGATATGGTAGAATCTGAGGTTTATTGATTCAGCAGTTCAAGTATGTCTTGTATGACCCAAGATCTTTCCATTTCAGTCTAGTACTCTCAGGGTTGATGACATTTTTTAAGACATTCAAGATGTCTGAAGAAGTTCTAGCATTATATCCAGACCCAGGGATGTCCATAGATAGAGAGAGGGAAAAAATTTTAACTTCCTATGACTTTCTCATAGAATAGATGAATGTTTTTGTAGAGGCAATCCAGCTGACTTGCTATCATGTCTGATGGATTAGAGTTGGCTCACATGAATATTCTTGTACCAATCAATGGCAAGGAAGATGAACTGAGCCAACTATGCCCTCTCTTGGGACTGCATATAGGTTCACCTTACCATGAAATGTATAATTGTGTGCATGGCACATGGGGGTGGCCACCTGGATAAAATTGGGAATCTATGACTAAAAAGGGAGCAGGAATGGATGATGATTAGGCAAATATCCATGTCCACTACCCAATGCTCACAACATATGGCTATGTGTATAATCAGCAATTATGAATGGTAATGAGATCAGACAAAGTAAAACTAATCTGAATTTGAATAGAGTTCTCAAATACCACTCTAGGCATTCCTACCCAAGCCTTCTCTAACCATTTAAACCTTTGTTAGAAATCAGCTTACAAATAACAGAACAGATTTGCATTGGTAATACTAGTCTGAATACTTTCAATGAGTTAAATATTTAGGCATCATGATGCTTAATGATGCATCGATTAGAGAGAAAATTAAGTGCTGAATCCAAGTAACCAAATGACCTCAGGAAATTGGCATAGATAATGACCAAAGCCTTTGCCAAACTGCAGACTTTCCCTGTCTTTGAGGACTTGAAGGCTTGAGCCAGCTCTTGTGTTACCATTACCTAGGTAGTGCTAGCAGGGAACCCTGTATGACACTGAGTGGCATGTCAGGAAACCAAAAATGTAGTCCTGAAAATGAAGTTAATGTTGCCATGATCATACAAAATAATTTAACTGAGCAGATTGGATGAGAGCAAGTAAGGTATAAAATAGACAATTTTAAGCAACGGTAGACAATATTTATTGAATCCTTATTGTGTGGTGCCAGGCGATATTTTAAGTGAACTAAAGTTCTGCAACAAATATAGAAGGCAGGTGCTGTTATTATTGTTGTCACCCTCATTTCATAGATGAGAAAACCAGTGAGTCATAGAAACGATGAGAAAGTCATGTGTTTAGTAAGTAGCAGAGCTGGTAATACCACCCAAGCAACATGGCACCAGAGCCCACATACTATTAAATTTTATGCTATCCTGCTAGTACTATAGCATCTTTTCTAATAGAGCTATAAGAGGGAAGAAATATATAACTTTAATATGAAAAACTGGCTTTATTGCTGAGAAGAAAAAGGCATTTATCGACTTACTTAAGAAAGGATTTGGCAAATTTTAAATATTTTATCATTCTAGAAGATATAAAATGAATGTATATAAATTATTTTAGTATATCATTTAAATAGTGATTTATTTTTCTGTTTGCAATATAGTATGTGCTTATTTATATCACTGTGAAATCTTTTAAGACCATGTTGCTTCCATTCATTTCCAGATTACATAGTACTTAGAGAATCTGGAAATGCATTTGATGTAATTTCATAAGAATAACACCAGAATTCCAAAATCAAATTTACAAACTTATTTTAAATCTGGGTCAATTTTTTCTCCTAAAAATAATGTCCAACGTCTTTATTAGATGTACAGTTGGCCTAATGAATAAAAAAGTGTTCTTAAATGCATGAATGACTGAATGAGTAAATAAATTTAACTTAATAGATTGGTAGAAATACTTCTGTCAGTCCCACATTTTCCTTGTATTACTGAAAAATATTTTCTGTACAAAAACTGATTTTCAGGATACTTGGAACTTATATAAGGCCATAAGCATTCCAAGGTTCTAGCCAGCCTATATAGTAACCTCTTGGTATTTGTAGGGGATTGGTTCCAGGACCCCCTGCAGATAACCAAAATCTGAAGATGCTCAAGTCACATATAAAATGGCGTATTAAAAAATGGCATATTATTTGCATATAACCTATGCACATCCTTCTGTATACTTTAAATCATCTCTAGATTATTTTTAATACCTAATGCAAGGTAAATGCTATATAAATAGTTGTAAATACAATGAAAATGCTATGTAAACAGTTGTAAATACAATGAAAATGCTATGTAAATATATAGCTACTGGTGTGTGGCAATTTCAAGTGTTGCTTTTTGGAACTTCTGGATTTTTTTTTCTAGTATTTTTTCATTTGCAATTTGTTGAATCTGCAGATGCAGAATCCCGTGGATACAGAGAGCCACCTGTAACCAAAATAAAATATTAAGAATCATATGAAGTCCATTTTGAGGTGATAAAACTTAAAGTGGTTGACAGCAAAATAATAAACAATACACATTTGATATAGGCTTAAATCATGAAGGAAAGACTAAAGAAATGACATCAGAGTAGCCACAAGTTTCAGGCTTACCTCGTTATATTGTGCTTCCCTTTACTGCACTTTGTAGATACTATGTTTTTTACAAATTGAAGGTTTGTGGCAAGCCTGCATTGAGCAAGTCTATCGTGCCATTTTTCCAAAAACATTTGCTCACTTTCGGTCTCTGTGTCACGTTTCAGTAATTCTTGCAATATTTCAAACTTTATTTACTGTGGTGATCTCTGATCAGTGATCTTTGGTGTTACTACAAGGACTATCTGAAGGCTCAGTTGATGGTTAGAATTATTTTAAATAAGGTATGTACATTTTTTAAGACAACGCTATTGCACACTTAACAGAGTATAGCATAGTGTAAACATAACTTTTATAGGCACTGGAAAACCAAAAAAAATTGTGATTCGCTTTATTGTGATATTTGCTTTATTGCGGTGATCTGGAATTGAACCTGCAATATCTCTGAGGTCTGCCTGTAAATCCCTTCAAAGGCAGCCTTAGATGACATACAGGCAACCTGAAGACAGCAATTTCTGGAAAACAAAATCAACAAAAAGACTGAACTGCCGTTGGAAATGTATTGGGTTTTAGAAGGGGTAAATTCTCACTTGACATGGGGCATTGTCTGTACCAAGTCAGAATTTCATGAGCAAAGAACCTGTAATTATCCTAAACAGTAGGTGGATATGTGTGTGCATTGGAAAAGGACCCTTGGTCACTGTTTAAAAGGGAGATAATGAAGGGAATGTTTTCTCAACGTTTGCACTTTTATATTGACATATATAATAAGGTAAAACAATGATTAAATCCTCCTAAAATTAACAGTTTTATAGTGAATAAACTACCATCAGTCACAAAAATGATAGTACAACAGAATATAGTCAAAGACATGCAGCATTTCTAGGGTAAAATTTTAGGGAATAACTAGAAACGTATCTTTTAAGACAATATAGAAAAGCAACAGAGCCCTTTACGTTCTGCTAAAATAAATGTTCTATTTCTCTCAATTACAAAACTTTTCCAAAATAATTTGAATGTATGCTTTTTTCCTTCAAATTATATTTTTGTTATTTTATATTGTTTCATGAAATCATTGGTAAGAAGGTAAATAAACATCTAGCTTGATTCAAATGAGGTTAGCTACTTTGCCTGCCAGCCCTTTCAGTCATTTTATTACACCTTAGAAACATTTTATCTAAAGGGGAATAAAAAGACTTAGCGCCACTGGATTTCTAGAATAATCAAGTGGCATTAGCAGCTTGATTTTCTGAGAAATCAGGTTCATTTTTTTCTCCAATTTAATTCATAAAAATCTAAAGGCAAATGAAATGTTATAAATTCATAGAACAGTCTCCCTGGGAAAATACTATTAGTGCAGAATTGCTAACCACGAACAAATTACTGTAATTAGAGTTATCTGAGTGGCATTGTAAGGCCACTCTACCTCACTAAAGTTATTTTAACCCAGAATTTGTGTTCCTTACATTAATCTTAAGACTCTCTGAGTGAATAAAGAAAGATATTTAATGATTATTCATTTGATAAGGTGATTTGGTGTAAGGAGTTCTTCAGAGTTTAGACTCTTGTAAATCTAGAGCAATTATAGGTCCTCCGGGAAATGCAACTACATTTCTATCTTTAAATAAGACCTATAAGGAAAATCACTCTTTATAAGCTAGTTGTAGATTAAAAACTGTGCTTTTAAAAAAGAATCTTGAATTCTTCGCTCTGATATGTCTGCAGAAATTCATATGTATCAATATATTTTAATTATAATTAAGAATTGTATGGACCCTTAATCCATCATAATCTCCTTCAAGTGTCTTAGTCAAGTTTGATTTGATGAGATAATTGAAGTAAAACTGCTTAAAAACTGTTACATAGAAATATGAATTTATAGGTAAGAAACTGAAGTAGTCAGGAACAAATCAGAAGTACTACAGAAATCAAGATATTTCTAGGCTCCAATGAGGATAAAAGGAGAGTGAGAGCTCTCTAAAGTTCATACAATGCTCTCTCTCTTTATTTCTCTCTCTCTCTCCCTATCTATCCATCTATATATCTCTAAAGAGATAGAGATAGATATAAATATTTAGTATTTAACTCATTTTAGCTAAACCTTCAACAATGAAATTTATACTGAACTAAAGATAGTGCAGAATTACAAAAATCTTAGAGGAAACAATAATTCTTTATAATACTTTAAAATTTCTTTCAATAAATTCTTTAAAATTATTTAAAATTTAGATTATTATTTTAAAAATAATTTCTCTTATGGTACTTGGTAGCTTCTCAAATCTAAGTCTTTGGAACTATCCTTAAAATTTGAAATTCTTAAGTAATAACTTAGATAAAGACCTAGAATCAATTTTCACCAAACTTTTCAGGAAGAATTGTACAAGAGATGACAGAGTTAGAATCAAAGAGTACCTCTAAAGACAACAACAGCAACAAAAAAAACTCAATATGGTAAATTTTAACAAGAATAAATATAATGTACAGTATTTTGCTTCAATAAATTAGTTTTATGACTTAGGCTATCATAAATTCAATTTAAATAAAGAGTATAATGTGCTGGATAAAAAATGGCTTTTTCCAATTAAAAAACATTACCAAAATTTATAGAAGGTAAATAATTAAGTTAATAAATTTTGTACCTACTATATGTGAGACAGGTATATGTATATATGGCTTCCCCTGCCCTTAATTAGCTTATAATCTATTGGAGGATATAAAGATATAATGATGATAACAGTGTAGTATGTCTATGACTGATAGAGTCATAAGTAGAGAAGGCACACCTCACCCTGATTGGCAGCAACAATAAATGCCTTTTGAGAGTGAAGACACCTAAACTGTATTTTAATAGTGTTTCTTGGCTGCATGATAAGTTATATGGAAGAGACAAAAGGGAGCTAAAGCTGGGAAAGTAGAGAGGTCATTGATCATCAGAGTCCCAGTATGGAATGCTAAAGATGTTGGCCTTTATTCTGTGTGTGCTGAAAAAGCTGTTGTGATATTTAAGCTGTGGAATGACAAGTGTGTATTTTAGAAAGGTTGCTTTAGAAACAGAGTACAGTATAAAACAGAGTGTGGAGAGACACTAGGGTTTTTAAGGAGTCCAAAATGATAAGAGACTGGAAAAAATACTTAAAACTTTAATGTATTCAAATATTTCATACTGTCATGAATCTGTGTGTTGTAATTTCACTTTTATTCATAGAAGAAAGTGCACCATGTTACTTTTGCTTCAAAGATCTAATCTAGACTGGTACTTTGAAACTGTTTTTTGTTTTTGTTTTTTGTGGTTCCTGCTAAGTGCTGCTGGAGCCCACTTTTCAAGGAAAAAGGAAGAGGCTGAGTGGCTGAACCACCAGATCTTTGGGGGTCTGCAGGTGAAAAATTACTTGTAACTAGATTAGATATATTACAGAGTCCATGTAGTACCACCCTGAATTAAAGAGTTTGAACAGCACTGCATTGTGTATACATACTCAAGAAATCTGTGTTGACTCTAAAAGGTGCAGGCTACCATTCTGGTGTAAATGTGCAATCTGATGGTAATTAGAAAATTCAACAAAAAGTTCTAATAGGTATGTATTTACTATCATTAGCATCATTGTGATAAATATGTTTGTGTGTATATACAGATACACACACAGATATATTATATATATATCTCTACAGGTGTTTGTCCGTGTACGTATTTTATACATATATATATTTGAAATAGTCATTCTTTAAAAAAGTTTTCAGAAATTTTTTCTTCAGTTCTAAATCACTTGTCAATAGTAGGAGTTATACACTTCTCCACTGTTCCCCTACTCTAACGAAATAGATATCGCCATGGAGAAAGATAAAAGTTCAGAAATCTGGATTAGCTATGTAGTTGACATATGAGAAGTGCTTTTTATTGGCAATGGTTCTCAACTAGAGACTGTACCATCCCTAAGATAGCATCTGGAAATGGGCATGTTTGAGGTCTTCAGTGATTGGGGGCTACTGCAGACATTTAGTGGGAAGGACTGGGTAAGTGAAAGACCCACAGGTTCACGACATTCTCACTCAACAAAGAACGCTTCCGCTGAAAATGTCAATAACATTAAGAAACACTGATGTTTGGATCCAGGTTGAAGGAGATATAATGACAATTGAAGCTATTATTAGGATGGAAGTTAGGGGCATTTCATATTTTAGCTCTTTCAGCAGCCATCCCTTGGCATGTAATTTCTCAAACATACTCTTCAGGTTCTGGTTTTGAAGCCTAGTATCCCTTTAGTTCCTCTGGTTCTGCCGATTTAAGTCTCCAATCCTGTCCTCTGCTTTATTCTCTATTCCTTACATTCTCTGTTCGTCTATATATTTTTTACTTACCCTTCTTTACTTATGCGTTTATGAAATCAGTACGATGAAGTGCATGCTGAACAAAACAGTATTATATACTTGAAACTGATTTCAGAATTGTTCTGCTTATTAAGAAAGACATTATCTTTCTTAGCAATAAATTTAATATTATTTTGCTTCACAGTCTTTTAGATATGTAAAAAAAGCCATCTCATCTATTACACTGACTGCAAAAACTTAGAGAAGTAACAATTTACATAGTATTAGAAGTGGTTAATATTTGAGGCATAATTATTTGACTTCTTTGTGGATTCATATTTAGATGCATTAGTTACTTGCTTTACCTATATGTATATTTATATAGATACAGATATATTTTTTAAAGAAATGTATTAAGTAATGGCAATTTTGTCCCTTCCCCTTTTGCCAGCCAATTTTATAAACATATTGATATGTAATATCTTGGTGAACATTATTTGAATCTCTGGGGTTTTTAATTGCTATGCTTATGTCATAATATGAGTATCAGAATATTCTGTCTGGCTCTTTTTCTTTTCACAGTTGTTCCCGTTTGATTATGAGCAATTAGACTGTTGCATAAACATCACAACTTACCATGATAACTTCTTTTTATTACATGTTCATGAAGAGCTTACAACATAAATACTTTTAAGGGGAAAATTCTACGATTTACTATTAAAATTCTGAGTGTCATATATTTTTTTTCAGAACAATAATCACTGTAGGTAAAAAGTAGCTTCTGTATTGTCTTATGTACTGTTGAGAACCTACCTGATATGAATGAGATCCATTAATGTCTCATTTAAAATAAACACAACCGTAAACAACATATCACTAAGTACTGTTACATAAAATATTCATAATGAACATATACAATGTAGCTATAGTTAAAAATCATTAGAATTGGGCTTCCCTGGTGGCGCAGTGGTTGAGAGTCCGCCTGTCGATGCAAGGGACATGGGTTCGTGCCCCGGTCCGGGAGGATCCCACATGCCGCGGAGCAGCTGGACCCGTGAGCCATGGCCGCTGAGCCTGCGCGTCCAGAGCCTGCGCGTCCAGAGCCTGTGCTCCGCGACGGGAGGGGCCACAACGGTGAGAGGCCTGCGTACCGCAAAAAAAAGAAAAAAGAAAAATCATTAGAATTAAAATCTCTTTGCATGAAATATGTTAGTAGAAGAATCGCTTCCAAATAGGAGCTGTATATTTTGAATGAATGGTACAACGTAGAGCGATCAGGTGTGCATTTACCTTACGGAAGGAAATGTCAAATTTAAAATAATGTTTATATAAAATCTGGAATAGTGCTTTTTGAAGATAAATTTGTTGATTCCAAAAGAAAACAGGGAATCATCATGATAAAACTCAGAAGCTCATGCTTGTTTCAAAAATCATACAATTTTCAGTATAAACTACTTGTTTTATTTCAAAAATGTGAAAAAATATGAACTACGATTCATCACATTAAGGACTTTAAAGAGAGTTATAGGGGTGACATCTCCCGCAGTGTTAATACATTCAAGATAAGATCCCAGTTGATAAGTGAATTTACAGTATTTATTGGAATATAGAGAAGAGAGAGAACACTTGCAGACTGAGTTTCAGGTAGTCTTCATAAAAGAGGTGCAAATGAGTCCTGAAGGATAGGTAAGATTTCCAAAGAAGAAAGAGACAGGAAAGACATTGAGAGGGTAGAATAATATAGAGGGTATTGGAAAGATGCTCAAACTAATAGTTCAGGTTAAGTTTATGTGGAAAAGTATATCAGAAATGTCGGAAGTCTTCAGTTGGTGAAATCCTTTGAATTAAAGACTTAAGGGGTTTGGATTTTTGTTAATAAAGTTTTTTTTTTTTAAGAGAGAATGAAAAGCCCAAATCTAGTATCTTAGCCTGGGTTCCTAAGAAAGCAGATCCTGAAGCATAAGCTTATATGTTCCTCTTTTCTTAGAAAGTACATCTCAAGGGACAGAAGTGAGGGACAAGGGATTGAAGCTGGGGAGGAGAAAGAGCAGGAGCTAAGTTGATCTCTTCTAAATGTGACTGATACTCAGTCCTTGATAGGGTGCCCCAAGAAGCCATATAAACTGTGTCAGGACTGTTCCTCATGGAGAGAAAGGAGAAAGTAAGAATAATTTAACCATTTCTTCTCAAGTTACATTGGTTAAACATTCACCCCATGAACAGTTAATACCCCTGTTCTTTTGAATTGTAAATTGGGCAAAAAATTGAGGCAATGTCAGATTGCCTCTATGTGAGGTTGATCAGAGGCTAGGCAGAGTTGGAACTAGAAGCAAGTGATGCATAGAAATGTTTAGGAGATTTCTGATACAGTGATGTTTTAGAAAAACTTGCATGGCAACATAATTAAGAAAAATATATTAAAGACAGGATGCCCAATTAGAAAAAAAATTTAAATAGTTTAGGTAAACATAGCAAAGACTTTCATTAGCATAGTAGTATTTGCAGTGGGAATAAAAGAATGACTCTAAGAAAATATAGGAAAAAAATATATCAGGGCTTAGCAGGTGACTGGATATGGGATGATAAAAGGCAAAAAACATGATATCACATTTCTTAGCTTAATTTGAATGGTAACACCATTTGCATAGGAAATGATTTTTGTTGTTCACTTTTTTTTTCTGAGCAGGTTTTAATGGTAAATATGCTTAGACATAGAATTCAAAATGCATTGATTTAATTGGTATTGTCTAACCATGCATATAGAAAGTGTAACTAAACAGATAATATAGAATATATTCTGATTTTCACATTTAGTAAATATATTTTCTGCTTCCTATCTCAGAGTACAACTACAGGTCGATTAAGTTACGACCTTAATCATTTTTGAAGTAATCTAAGGGATCAGGGAATGACTTTTTCTCCCAAAGAACAATGATATCTATTATATCTGTTACCCAGAAAGAAATGTAAGATTATACTAAATGATCAAAAGATCACTTCAGAGAGTTTCCATGGAATTTTTTATGCAAAAATAAATCTCCACCCCACCCCCACACACAATAACCGTGCATTTTGACATGTGGATATTTCATGTGTTGGGGTGGAAGAAATTATGGTTCAGGGCGTAAAAACAGAAAATAATGGTATTATTGCATAGATATTAGCTGAACAACAGACTGATAACTGCCATAACCTCCATTCCTGCCAACATGGCCACTTTTTTCATGAGCCTGTTGGGCAATGACAGGGATGGCTGGGGAAAGAGGCAGACTTGTATTCACGGAACAGGTCATCCTATCCACTTCATTATTAAAATCCTCATCTGCTGAGGTGATCCTTTGGTGAACATGTATGCGGGACACAAATATCTTCACATTTTTCATCCAATTGGAGACATCTATCCACGTATGTTTTCCCCAGACTTCCTTGTCACCAATTTTCCAATCATGTTTCTTCCAAATCCCTGACCATCCAGTCAAACCATTGGCCACAATCCATGAATTGGTATATAATCAGATGTCGGGCCCTTTCTCCATCCATGCAAAATGAACAGCCAGGTTCTTTGCTCAGAGTTTTATCCATTGGGAGGATTTCACTTCAGCACTGCCCTTCAGGGATGCTCCAGAAAAAGACTGTTGTACAGCTGTCTACTTTCATATGATGCTTGCATATCGTGAAGAACCATCTGTAAACCAGACCCAAGTCTTCTCTTCCTTTGTCAACTGATCAAACAGAACTTTCCAGGAGACCATAGGTTCAGGCTGGGAGAGAGAAGATAGTAGAGCAGGAATACAGACCACGGGCATTTGGGCCACTTCGTCATGCGATTCATGTAGTTTACTTGTGCCTTCAGGGACTCCTTGGGCCTCTCTCATAGGTACCACTTTCATTTCATGTTGTAGGGCTGCTGTGCATGCCCAGCTTTATGGCTTGCTGAGTCAGATAACTGAGCATCTGGCTTTAATGACTTGTAGATGACTGAGAGTTGCCTGGCCTGATAATATCAGTGAGAGCCCAGGGAGACTTCGATGATTATCTCCTGTCTTTTGTAACACCTGACCAGCAGGACTGCTATATTTTAGAGCTAAGTATCAGACCATGTATCTTGTCACAGAGATGTACTGAAATAATTTTGTTTGTATTCTGCACGCAGTGTCTGTGGGATATCTGGTATACACAATATCCAACTTTGTGTATGTCACCGAGTCCTGTATGTGTTTAAGTATTTGGAACTTTTGTGGAAAATGTGCCCAATTACTACTATACATTTACTAAAGTTCCTTTACAAAATGGAACTAGAACTACATGTATATCTTGGCAGCAAGCCAGGCATAGTTTATGTATGTATTTCAATAGTTTCAAATAAAACTATTTACTAGACTGAGTAAATAATCTCAGTCTACCAAAAATCACGGTATGCCACTTGAAGTTCAAATAGCATTTATTAGAGGGAATAAGACATCTGTATCTAATTTATATCTGTCATTCCATCTTTTCTGTAACACAGTGAAAGAATCTTTATGTTATTACCTTCAGAGTGGTCTTCTTAGGCTCTGAGGTGGTATGGTTGTGCCAGTAGCTAAGGTACCACTTCTTGATTTCCCAGCTTTTTGATTGTGATAAAGATTGCTGTTTCTTTATGTGCCAACTGTGTATGCTGTTCTAGGAACCACTCCTGGGCAAGCCCGTTTTCCATACTCTCCACTGACTATATGTGCCTCTACTTCCCTCCGTTAATAAGCTAGGTTGGATTTTATTCTCTGAAACTTAAGCTTATAAAAGGATTCAACCCATCCTTCAAGTCCCATAATTATGTAGGAATCTCTCTTGATGAAACTTCTCAAAAACCGTCTTTTTTCTATGAATGGTAGTAGATTGTGTATGGCACCTTAATGAAACTTTTCTACATAGCCATCCTGGTATTTCATATTTTCCCCTCTATATCATAAACTCCTCAAAACAGTAACTATGTGCCATATACCTCTGTATACCTTACAGTATCTATTTCTCATATTTGGATAATATTATGAGGAAATGAAAGTATAAATAAATTACTTTGCAGGAGTATTACTAAAAATCCTAGACAATGTAAGTGTTAATGATGCATTTTCTTATTTTATTGTAAAAGGTATTATTTATAATAATCAACTGGTAAATATTGCCTTTATACTGTTATTGTTCTTCTTCCATATATATATATAAAAATTCATGTTCAGAACAAGGTAATGAAAAGTTGTCCTTGATGCAAAAGAGGAACTCATGTGCCTTTTGATATGGAAATTAATTTTTTACTTGGGTTATTGCATATTTAAGTTAATACACATGAGGAATTAAATAAGGTCATTCTGAGACATTTTAGTGATGTACAGACATTTACTATAGAATAAGCTAAGCAATAAGACTTTTAGATAAAACACCAGAGTAGCGATTTAATGGATATCTTTAAAAGGCATAATAAATTATTCCATTATATTTTAATATTTTAACTCTAAATACTTCTGATTAACTAGAATTCCTTGTACACTATATCATGGTTTATTATTAAATCCTGTCAGAAAATGGGTTATCTGTTCTGAATGGTTGTCTTGTTGGACTTAAAATATAAAAGCCATCCAGAAGGATTCAGATGTCTTCTTTCTTCATCACTTACTGTTTATCTCATTCTCTCTGACAGTCTTAAATTAACAAAAGCAAAGTCACAGGCACACGTATACACTATTCCCTTACTGACAATGTTTAAATTTCTCTATTATATTTTAATGTTTGTGAATTATTAAATATGCATTAGCATTTGCATGTCTAGAAGCTACATATGTAAGTTTTATAATTGTTGCCATATTTTGTTTTATTTTGTATGTTAAAACGCATTTAAGTTTGAACAAAAAAAAAGCTAACACTGCACATTTTCAAAGATGACTTCCGCAACTTGTGAACTGTTCCAAAGAGCTGAGAGGGTACATTCAGTAAAGACTGCCCCCGCACACACCAAAATTGATAACAAATCTGTTCATAGAAAATTGAATGTCCTCCATGTCATCATTTTTTTAAACACAAACAGAAATCACAAGTTCTACCTGTTATCTATTAGAATCATCAAAGCATGCCAACAGGACCATAAACTCTTTCTATTTTTTTTCTTTTTGTTAAGACAATGAGTGGTTCATATTCTGGTCTATCTGAATTTGAATGTTTTTTTTTTTTTTTAAAATTTGAGTTTTTCCATGGCGTATTTGGGAAAGAACAACTTACTCTGAGATAAAATAGTAGATACATTACTGTTTTGTATAGCCTCAAAATGTTTCATCTTTAAATAGATCTTAATGATCCTTGCTTTCTAGAGTTTTATTTTACAGATGATGACACTGCAGGATAAATATCTGTAACCCTGAAAAAAAAAAAAGTGAATGTGAAGAGTGGGTTTGTGGCTGTGGTGTTAAGGATGAGCACTGAAAGAAATGATAAGGCCCATTCAACTTTTATAGTAAGAACATGCAGGTAAATATGTCTTCATCTGGAAGATAAACCAAGTTCGGATAAATTTTATAAAGAACATAGATAAAGCAGCATTATTTGCTCTCTTCTGTGCCTTCGTTATACTAAAATGAAGGAAATATTGAAGGATAAGTGTTGGAAGGGGTCAGAGTTACTAAATGCAACTCTCTGGCTTTGGCATGCTTCCATATAAGACTAGTAGCCAGACTAAGGGCCTGTTATATGACCAATGCCCGGATGGAGTGGGCTAAGGAAAACTTTGGACATTTTTTAAGCAAAATTACAAAAGTCTCCAGAGGAAAAGTTTTTCTAGCCCCTAAGAGTCAAAAATGTTTGAGGCCTCAAATGCTAATGCTTCTGCTAGACTGAATGTTCTGTACTATGAGTGGAAACTGGAGAACATATTATTATTGGGCAATGGAACTAGGTGACACAGGCAATGTGGTTGAGCACCCAAGCTGTTGAAAGTGTAAAGTGTCCACCTATATGAAAATATGCCCCAATTTGGAACTGAGCTTTGTAGTTCTTTATACCTACTATAAAGAGGAATAAATGACATAAGCACAATACTTCTAAAAAGGTAATTGATATGTAATTCTCTGAAATATTTCTGTAAGTTCATCAACATTTTATAGTCATTTTAATAAATATTTAATTGTATTTATAAAAGAAAAACTGTGTATAGATTGAATTTGGACTATCAGAAGATTTTTACATTGGTAGTTCTTCACTGAATCTGCTTTGCCTTGCAGAGATACTAGCCTATAATAGGCATTCATTTAAAGAATACAGGTTTCAAGCAGGAGCTTAAACATTGTTTTATGCCAGTAGGACTAATGAATCTGAGGGTTACATTGTTGTGAACAAACCCATTAAAATTCCATGATGCCTTTAAGCTTTGTAACTTATAAGTAGTGAATTGTGTGTTTAATTTAAATCACTTCACTTTGACATAATTATCAGAAAGTATTATTTAACTGTTAATTTTAGTAAATGGGGAAATAATTATTTCAAAAGCCAAAGAAATACTACACCTCTGGAGTCACTAGACATTTAACTGAGGAATAAAACCATATTTTCATATACCTTACTGTTGTTCACGATTATTAATATTTGAGACTATTTCCTCATGCATTTTCCCCAGGCAATGCTTTTACGTTGTTGTGATATTTTTGCAAATAGTATTTCATATTCTGTTTTTTTCCAGCTAACATTTAATACAAGCATTTTAATCATGTTACATTTTCTTTTAATAATGCTATGATACCTGAATAATCAAAGTAATAGTTACATAATACCTCATGATTGATGGAGCAGTAAAATCACTAAAAATTACAATCAATAAAAATAAAGGTTCATAATATAAAAAGGCAGAATTGCATAAAGATCTTAGTTGTGAGGTAAAGATATCATGTAGTTTTTGTTTTGTTTTTTTTTTTTGCGGTACGCGGGCCTCTCACTGTTGTGGCTTCTCCCATTGCGGAGCACAGACTCCGGACGCGCAGGTTCAGCGGCCATGGCTCACTGGGCCCAGCCGCTCTGCGGCGCGGCATGTGGGATCTTCCTGGACCGGGGCACGAACCCGTGTCCCCTGCATTGGCAGGAAGACTCTCAACCACTGCGCCACCAGGGAAGCCCTACCATGTAGTTTTAAAGCAAATGAGTTATTGGATATTTAGATGTGTGGAGGTTGGAGCCACTCACCTTCAGTTGCCCATATTCTATTACTAGACTCGACAAAATCTCACCCAGAAGAAGTGGATTTTAAAAAAGTTGTGGTTGCTGCGTGCATGTGTATGTATGTGTGTGTGTGTGCACATGTATGCAAAAATATTGAGTGGTGTAACTAGTATAAATGGAGAGAGGGGAATAATTGTTAAGTGATTAGAAATGTGAGGTGTGATCCTTTGTGTTTTATATATGTTAGTAACATTTCTACCCCCACAACTGTCCTCTTCTGACCATAGTATGGGACACTCTGGAAGAACCTATGTGGAAAGGCTATCATAACTCCTCTAAAATCATAACACATAAACCCCAAACACTGCAGGCATCTCAGCGTGTCAGGGTGTCAGACTTAAAGACAAAACAATTAGACATCATGAAATAATGTGAATAACAGTTTACTGTAACTTGCTGAAAAATTACCCCAAAAATCTATTTATATAATACTATAAAGGTTCTTTTTGTTTTTTTAAAGATTTTTTTTGATGTGAACCTTTTTTTAATAAGTCTTTATTGAATTTGTCACAGTACTGCCTCTGTTTTGTTTTTTTTTCTAGCATCTTTATTGAAGTATAATTGCTTTACAGTGGTGTTAGTTTCTGCTTTATAACAAAGTGAATCAGCCATACATATACATATATCCCCATATCTCCTCCCTCTTGTGTCTCCCTCCCACCCTCCCTATCCCACCCCTCTACTTGGTCACAAAGTACTGAATGATCTCCCTGTGCTATGTGGCTCCTTCCCTCTGGCTATCTATTTTACATTTGGTAGTATATATCAGTCCATGCCACTCTCTCACTTCGTCCAAGCTAACACTTCCCACTCCCCATGTCCTCAAGTCCATTCTCTTTGTATGTGTCTTTATTCCTGTACTGCCCCGACCTTCTTCACAACCAGTTTTTTTTTTTTTTTAGATTCCATATGTATGTGCTAGCATATGGTATTCGTTTTTCTTGCTCTGAGTTACGTCACTCTGCATAACAGACTCTAGGTCCATCCACCTCACTACAAATAACTCAATTTCATTTGTTTTTATGGCTGAGTAATATTCCATTGTATATATGTGCCACTTCTTCTTTACCCATTCATCTGTCGATGGATACTTAGGTTGCTTCCATGTCCTGGCTATTGTAAATAGAGCTGCAATGACCATTGTGGTACATGACTGTTTTTGGTTTTTTTTTTTTTTTTGTGGTACGTGGGCCTCTCACTGTTGTGGCCTCGCCCGTTGCGGAGCACAGGCTCCGGACGCGCAGGCTCAGCGGCCATGGCTCACGGGCCCAGCCGCTCCGCAGCACGTGGGATCTTCCCGGACCGGGGCACGAACCCGTGTCCCCTGCATCGGCAGGCGGACTCTCAACCACTGCGCCACCAGGGAAGCCCCATGACTGTTTTTGAATTATGGTTTTCTCAGGGTATATGCCCAGTAGTGGGATTGCTGGTCATATGGTAGTTCTATTTTTCGTTTTTTAAGGAACCTCCGTACTGTTCTCCATAGTGGCTGTATCAATTTACATTCCCACCAACAGTGCAAGAGGGTTCCCTTTTCTCCACAACCTCTCCAGCATTTATTGTTTGTAGATTTTTTAAAATTAATTTATTTATTTATGGCTGTGTTGGGTCTTCGTTTCTGTGCGAGGGCTTTCTCTAGTTGTGACAAGTGGGGGCCACTTTTCATTGCAGTGTGCGGGCCTCTCACTATCGCGGCCTCTCTTGTTGCAGAGCACAGGCTCCAGACGCGCAGGCTCAGTAATTGTGGCTCACGGGCCCAGTTGCTCTGCGGCATGTGGGATCTAACCAGACCAGGTCGTGAACCCGCGTCCCCTGCACTGGCAGGCAGACTCCCAACCACTGCGCCACCACGGGAGCCCTGTTTGTAGATTTTTTGATGATGGCCATTTTGACCAGTGTGAGAGGATACTCATTGTAGTTTTGATTTGCATTTCTCTAATGATTAATGATGTTGAGCATTCTCTCATGTGTTTGTTGGCAATCTGTATATCTTCTTTGGAGAAATGTCTATTTAGGTCTTCTGCCCATTTTTGGATTGGGTTGTTTGTTTTTTTGATATTGAGCTGCATGAGCTGCTTTTATATTTTACAGATTAATCCTTTGTCAGTGGCTTCATTTGCAAATATTTTCTCTGAATCTGAGGGTTCTCTTTTCATCTTGCTTATGTTTTCCTTTGCTGTGCAAAAGCTTTTAAGTTTCATTCGGTCCCATTTGTTTATTTTTCTTTTTATTTCCATTTCTCTAGGAGGTGGGTCAAAAAGGATCTTGCTGTGATTTATGTCATAGAGTGTTCTGCCTGTTTTCCTCTAAGGGTTTTATATTGTCTGGCCTTACATTTAGGTCTTTAATCCATTTTGAGTTTATTTCTGTGTAAGGTGTTAGGGAGTGTTCTAATTTCATTCTCTTACATGTAGCTATCCAGTTTTCCCAGCACCACTTATTGAAGAGGCTGTCTTTTCTTCATTGTACATTCTTGCTTCCTTTATCAAAAATAAGGTGACCATATGTGCGTGGGTTTATGTCTGGGCTTTCTATCCTGTTCCATTGATCTATATTTCTGTTTTTGTGCCACTACCATACTGTCTTGATTGCTGTGGGTTTGTAGTATAGTCTGAAGTCCAGGAGCCTCATTCCTCCATCTCCATTTTTCTTTCTCAAGAATGCTTTAGCTACTTGGGGTCTTTTGTGTTTCCATACAAATTGTGAAATTTTTTGTTCTAGTTCTGTGAAAAATGCCATTGGTAGTTTGATAGGGATTGCAATGAATCTGTAGTTTGCTTTGAGTAGTATAGTCATTTTCACAGTGCTGATTCTTCCAATCCAAGAACATGGCATATTTCTCCATCTGTTTGTATCGTCTTTGATTTTTTCATCAGTGTCTTATATTTTTCTGCATATAGGTCTTTTGTTTCCTTCAGTAGGTTTATTCCTATGTATTTTATTCTTTTTGTTGCAATGGTAAATGGGAGTGTTTCTTTAATTTCTCTTTCAGATTTTTCATCATTAGTGTATAAGAATGCAAGAGATTTTTGTGCATTAATTTTGCATCCTGCTACTTTACCAAATTGATTGATTAGCTCTGGTAGTTTTCTAGTAGCATCTTTAGGATTCTGTATGTGTAGTATCATGTCATCTGCAAACACTGACAGTTTTACTTCTTCTTTTCCGATTTGGATTCCTTTTATTTCTTTTTCTTTTCTGACTGCTGTGGCTAAAACTTCCAAAACTATGTTGAGTAATAGTGGCGAAAGTGGGCAAACTTGTGTTGTTCCTGATCTTAGTGGAAATGGTTTCAGTTTTTCACCATTGAGAACGATATTGGCTGTGGGCTTGTCATATGTGGCCTTTATTATGTTGCGGTAAGTTCCCTCTATGCCTACATTCTGGAGGGTTTTTATCATAAATGTGTGTTGAATTTTGTTGAAAGCTTTTTCTGTATCTATTGAGATGATCATATGGTTTTTCTCCTTCAATTTGTTAATATAGTTTATCACATTGATTGATTTGCATATATTGAAGAATCCTTGCATTCCTGGGATAAACCCCACTTGATCATGCTGTATGATCCTTTTCATGTGCTGTTGGATTCTGTTTGCTAGTATTTTGTTGAGAAGTTTTGCATCTATGTTCATCATTGATATTGGCCTGTAGTTTTCTTTTTTTTTTGATGTCTTTGTCTGGTTTTGGTATCAGGGTCATGGTGGCCTCATAAAATGAGTTGGGGAATGTTCCTCCAGCTGCTATATTTTGCAAGAGTTTGAGAAGGATAGTTTTTAGCTCTTCTCTAAATGTTTGATAGAATTCGCCTGTGAAGCCATCTGGTCGTGAGCTTTTGTTTGTTGGAAGATTTTTAATCACAGTTTCAATTTCAGTGCTTCTGATT
Source organism: Orcinus orca (assembly GCF_937001465.1). Taxonomy (NCBI): domain Eukaryota; kingdom Metazoa; phylum Chordata; class Mammalia; order Artiodactyla; family Delphinidae; genus Orcinus; species Orcinus orca. The sequence goes on from NC_064565.1 coordinate 71,848,162, forward strand.
GGTCTGTTTATATTTTCTATTTCTTCCTGGTTCAGTCTTGGAAGGTTGTGCTTTTCTAAGAATTTCTTCCCGGTTGTCCATTTTATTAGCATATAGTTGCTTGTAGTAATCTCTCATGATCCTTTGTATTTCTGCAGTGTCAGTTGTTACTTCTCCTTTTTCATTTCCAATTCTATTCATTTGAGTCTTCTCCCTTTTTTTCTTGATAAGTCTGGCTAATGGTTTATCAATTTTGTTTATCTTCTCAAAGAACCAGCTTTTAGTTTTGTTGATCTTTGCTATTGCTTCCTTCATTTCTTTTTCATTTATTTCTGATCTGATCTTTATGATTTCTTTCCTTCTGGTAACTTTGGGGTTTTTGTGTTCTTTCTCTAATTGCTTTAGGTGTAAGGTTAGTTTGTTTATTTGAGATGTTTCTTGTTTCTTGAGGTAGTATTGTATTGCTATAAACTTCCCTCTTAGAACTGCCTTTGCTGCATCCCATAGGTTTTGGGTCATCGTGTTTTCATTGTCATTTGTTTCTAGATTTTTTTTGATTTCCCCTTTGATTTCTTCAGTGATCTCTTGGTTATTTAGTAGTGTATTGTTTAGCTTCCATGTATTTGTGTTTTTTACAGATTTTTTTCCTGTAATTGATATCTATCTCATAGCACTGTGGTCAGAAAAGATACTTGATACAATTTCAGTTTTCTTAAATTTACCTAGACTTGATTTGTGACCTGAGATATGATCTATCCTGGAGAATGTTCCATGAGCACTTGAGACGAAAGTGTACTCTGTTGTTTTTGGTTGGAATGTCCTGTAAATATCAATTAAGTCCATCTTGTTTAATGTATCATTTAAAGCTTGTGTTTCCTTATTTATTTTCCTTTTGGATGATCTGTCCATTGGTGAAAGTGGGGTGTTAAAATCCCCTACTATGATTGTGTTACTGTCAGTTTCCCCTTTTATGGCTGTTAGCATTTGCCTTATGTAATGAGGTGCTCCTATGTTGGATGCATAAATATTTACAATTGTTATATCTTCTTCTTGGATTGATCCCTTGATCATTATGTAGTGTCCTTCTTTGTATCTTATAATAGTCTTTATTTTAAAGTCTATTTTGTTTGGTATGAGAATTGCCACTCCAGCTTTCTTTTGATTTCCGTTTGCATGGAATATCTTTTTCCATTGCCTCACTTTCAGTCTGTATGTGTCCCTAGGTCTGAAGTGTCTCTTGTAGACGTCATATATATGGGTCTTGTTTTTGTATCCATTTAGCCACTGTCTGTCTTTTGGTTGGAGCATTTAATCCATTTACATTTAAGGTAGTTATTGATATGTATGTTCCTCTTACCATTTTCTTAATTGTATTGGGTTTGTTATTGAAGTTCTTTTCCTTCTCTTGCATTTCCTGCCTAGGGAAGTTCCTTTAGCATTTTTTGTAAAGCTGGTTTTGTGGTGCTGAATTCTCTTATCTTTTTCTCGTCTGTAAAGGTTTTAATTTCTCTGTCGAATTTGAATGAGATCCTTGCTGGGTAGAGTAATCTTGATTGTAGGTTTTTCCCTTTCATCACTTTATATACGTCCTGCCACTCCCTTCTGGCTTGCAGAGTTTCTGCTGAAGGATCAGCTGTTAACCTTATGGGGATTCCCTTGTATGTTATTTGTTGGTTTTCCCTTGCTGCTTTTAATATTTTTTTCTTGGTATTTAATTTTTGATTGTTGTCTTGCAGTGTTTCTCCTTGGATTTATCCTGTATGGGACTCTCAGTGCTTCCGGGACTTGATTGACTATTTCCTTTCCCATATTAGGGAAGGTTTCAACTATAATCTCTTCAAATATTTTCTCAGTCCCTTTCTTTCTCTTCTTCTTCTGGGACCCCTATAATTTGAATGTTGGTGCATTTAATGTTGTCCCAGAGGTCTAAGACTCTCCTCAATTCTTTTCATTCTTTTTTCTTTATTCTGCTCTGTGGTAGTTATTTCCAGTATTTTATCTTCCAGGTCACTTATCTGTTTTCTGCCTCAGTTATTGTGCTATTCATGCCTTCTAGAGAATTTTTAATTTCATTTATTGTGTTGTTCATCATTGTTTGTTTGCTCTTTAGTTCTTCTAGGTCCTTATTAAACATTTCTTGTACTTTCTCCATTCTATTTCCAAGATTTTGGATCATCTTTACTATCATTACTCTGAATTCTTTTTCATGTAGACTGCTTATTTCCTTTTCATTTGTTTGGTTTGGTGGGTTTTTGCCTTGCTCCTTCATCTGCTGTGTGTCTCTCTGTCTTCTCATTTTGCTTAACTACTATGTTTGGCATCTCCTTTTCACAGGCTGCAAGTTCATAGTTCCTGTTGTTTTTGGTGTCTTCCCCCAGTGGCTAAGGTTGGTTCTGTGCGTTGTGTAGGCTTCCTGGTGGAGGGGAAATGTACCTGCGTTCTGGTGGATGTGGCTTGGTCTTGTCTTTCTGGTGGGCAGGACCACGTCCGGTGGTATGTTTAGGGATGCCCGTGATCTTATTATGATTTTAGGCAGCCTCTTTGCTAATGGGTGGGGTGTGTTGCTGTCTTGCTAGTGTTTGGCCTAGGGTGTCCAGCACTGTAGCTTGCTGGTCGTTGAGTGGAGCTGGATCTTAGCATTGAGTTGGAGATCTCTGAGAGAGCTTTTGCTGTTTGATAGTACGTGGAGCTGCGAGGTCTCTGGTGGGTCAATGTCTTGAGCTTGGCTCTCCCATCTCAGAGCCTCAAGTCTGATACCCAGCTGGAGCACCAAGACCCTGTCAGCCACATGGCTGCAACTTGAGACATGACCATTCGCACCCCATTCACCTGCGTTGGTCAGGTGGGGTCTTCTTTTTCACTACCTGTGTTTTATGCCTTGTGTTTTTGACTGCAAGGCATGTGGGATCCTAGCTCCCCAACCAGGGATCAAACACGCACCTCCTGCATTGGAAGGTGAAGTCTTAACCACTGGCTGCCAGGGAAGTCCCTATAAAGATTCTTAAAATGATTTTTTATATTTATTTCTCTCAAGATCTTTCTTGTCCTTCAGCTGCCATGGAATCTTTTTATTTATCTGCAAATTCCTAAATTTCGTCTGATAATTATATTTTCCTCCTGCCCTCTTCATTTTATTTTTTGTGATAATATCTCTTAACATAAAATATACCGCCTTAGCAAATGTTTAAGTATACAACACAGTATTGATAACTATAGGCACTATGGCGTATAGTAGATCTCTATTATTTTGAATGCTCTGATTTTCTCCATATCCCCTTCCTTCTAGATCTGTTTGTTGTTGTTTTCACCAGTAACCCTGTACTGGCTTTCCAAAATAAGTAAGTCAGGGTCCTTTTATGGTATCTCAGAGTTTCACCTCATCCAATTGTCAGATTCTTCACAGTAAATGTCCAGGCCCCAAGAGAATGATATGGGAGAGAAGAGAGAGATTGTGAATTCACACAAGTAAGATTCTCTTTTGCTGAAAAGGTGAAAAGGAGCTATCACCTTACATATAAGGTGTCAAAGAAACCTATGGTCCTTTTTCTTAGTATATTTAATTATATGTATTTATTAATAAGTTGAGAAACTAGGAAGATATTGACAGCAAAGTTAAAGATGATCTTTTCTAGATAGTAAAATGTGGCTGCTTTGGTGTACAACAGTTACTTTTAAGTTTCAGAGAAAAGAGCTGTTCAAAAGTCAATTTGCCATCAAAACGCTGTGTGAAAATAAACCCAGGCTCACCACAGCTGTCCCGGTCATCCTATGCTTAAGTACAATCATTCATTGGTATCTGAGGGGGATTGGTTCCAGGACCCATCCCCCTACACAGGTACCAAAATCCATGGATGACCAAGTCTCTTATGTGAAATAGCGTGGTATTTGCCTACAACCCACCCCTATCCTCCTGTTTACCTTAAATCACCTCTAGATTACTTATAATACCTGATACAGTGTAAATGCTATGTAAATAGTTGCCAGTGTTGTTGGTGTGGCAAATTCAAGTTTTGCTTTTTGGACTTTTCTGGAATTTTTTTTTTTTTTTTTTTTTTTTTTTTTTTTTTTTTTGCGGTGTGCGGGCCTCTCACTGTTGTGGCCTCTCCCGTTGCAGAGCACAGGCTCCGGACGCGCAGGCTCAGTGGCCATGGCTCACGGGCCTAGCCGCTCCGCGGCATGTGGGATCTTCCCAGACCGGGGCACGAACCCGTGTCCCCTGCATCGGCAGGCGGACTCTCAACCACTGCGCCACCAGGGAAGCCCAGGACTTTTCTGGAATTTTTTGAATATTTTCAATCTGCATTGGTTGAATTGGGGGATGCAGAATTCATGTATAGGGAGGGTCAACTGTAATCTATTTGTTGGTCTATCTCTGCAGCAACAAATTTAAATGCTGCATTGTAATTAATACTTAGGACAGTATAAATGAACCCTCAGAGAAGTTTAAATTTTCTTCTGTACGTGTGCTTTGTTTTAAATGATTGGAAAATAGATGGTGCATACAGAAACGTTCCATCTGAAAAGTTTAGGTTTTAGGAATTTTGTGTTAAAGTTGGTAGTTTAGAAAATGTGAATATATAATAGAAGCTACTGTGAATGTTCCCAAAAACTGAAGCTAAGTTCTGAATTTTCACATTTATAACTAAACTGGAGTATATTTCATTTACCAATTATATTTATAATTATTTCAGAATTGCTCAGAAGTACCTTCCAGAGAATTTAAAGTGAGAATGCTTTACTCACTACTGAACATGAAATGATTAAACATAAATTCTGAAAGTCAAATAATGTCATTGAAATAATTTAACAATAGAAATTATCACTTTTGGTTTGTATAGCTCTATACAGGTAATTAAGGTGAAATGCTGTTTTGTCTTTCCTACATGTGATCATCAATTCTATAAAAATAACTCTCCCCCAAAAAAGTTTCATCAGAGTTCGAAACTTTGGCATTGAGAGACATCATAAAATAGTGGTAAAACTCCTTCATGTTAATAGTATTTACCCTACAGGAAAGTTTAGGCTTCATTTACAGTGTGCAACCATTCAAAACAACATAACTTTGCTATGCTATTAAAGTAATCATCCAATTTAAGAACATATTACTTTGAAGACACCATGTGGCATAATACAGAATCTAGAGGGAAGAATTGGTCTTACTATGGATTTTTAGAGAAAGTATAAAATAACATGGATAATCTGTTCAATAGCCCTGTTCAATATTAAAAATTATCACAAGCTCAGGAGGTTGGCACAAAAGCACATTAAAGAATATTTTTTCTTTTTAAATAAAAACTCATTCTAAAACTATGTTTACATACATTTAAGTGGAAAATGGTCTACATGATAGGAATTTTTTAAAACTGTATTTTCTGACATATATTACATGCTTAGCAACATACCTGCCTATTTCACTGTAATTGGCAGATGAGGATATTCTCCAAAAGGAACTGAAGGGTAGCACAATATACCACCCCACAATATGCCTCTTAAGGATTATCTTGAGCTGGTTATTTTTGAAGAAACAGCAGATGCAGGAGAAGCTCTGAAAAATCAATAGAAATTACCCTTTTTTAAGATAAATTTACTTTTATAAGGAAAATCTCCATTTGCAAAGGTGTCTCCCTCTCAGTACCAAGAAGAGGAGGATGACTACATCTCTAGAAACTCTCATCAATGGAGAGGGCAGCAGACCTAAATCTGCTTAAAAACCTTATCCTTATTTACCGTGCTATGCTTTTCCTATAACTTCCCATAACTGGTTCCCCACCCTCCACAACATCTTCTTCCGTCTTTAGGAGGAGATGGTACTTAAGGTGATGGCTTGGACCATTTGTTACTACCATGACTCACTGAAGACTCAGATGGAGGTCAGCATTTTTTAGCAATAAAGTATTTTTGTTTTGTTTTGTTTTGTTTTTTGTTTTCTTTTTGTGGTACGCGGGCTTCCCACTGCTGTGGCCTCTCCCGTTGCGGAGCACAGGCTCCGGATGCGCAGGCTCAGCGGCCATGGCTCACAGGCCCAGCCGCTTCGCGGCATGTGGGATCTTCCCGGACCGGGGCACGAACCCATGTCCGCTGCATCAGCAGGCGGACTCCCAACCACTGCGCCACCAGGGAAGCCCCAATAAAGTATTTTTAATGAAGTTATGTATGTTGTTTTATTTTTAGACATCATGCTGTTGCACATTAATAGACTACAGTATAGTGTAAACATAAATTTTATATGCACTGGGAAACAAAAAAATTTGTGTGACTCTCCTTATTTCATTATGCGCTTTATTGAGGTGTTCTGGAAGCCAGCCCACATTCTCTCTGAGGTATGACTGTACTCAGTTTTGGTTATTTCCCATGTATACAGGAGGTATACATATTGTAAAACTTCTGTTTGTTTTTCCCCTGTTAATCTGTCTTTTATTCTCAGCCAAGAACCTAGAAGTGTAGAGGGAAATTTATTTTTTCTTCCCTACAGAAGAAATAGTCATTTTATACTTTGATATTTCCATAAAATGATTTTCAAAAATGTTTAAAGATAAAACCTATCTGCAAAGAAGAAATTAAAACAGGTGTACATGGATTAAAAGCTCATTTTATTTTACATAGATTATAAAAGTTACTTTAGGCATAGTATAACTACAAGTATTGGGACTATAATCTTGAGTGAATATCAGTCTCATTATTTTATAGACATTTTACCTCTCAACAGTACACTTTAGTATTTTGATTTGAAATTGTAAAAACCCTGATATACTTTTATGAGGATATTTCTTTAAGTAAGCTGTTTATTTCAAACACATCTTCCTTATTGCTTTCAGCTCACATATTACTCTGTTAAATGCACATTTTAATCACTATGAAAACAACAGCTGCTTTCCATAGTTAAGTGGCAGTTTATACAATGCACAGAAAAACTGCAATGATTAGCATTAATACTTTCAGTGTTTTCTAATAATATTTTGTGCACTAAGTTGGCTTGTAATGGACTAGAAGTTTGAGGATTTCTATATTCAAGAAATTGTTTTGCTTTTGTTCAAATATTTATAAATGATGGACTAGATGAATGGATGGATAGATAGGTTTTTTAGTTCTTTTATTCTGCAAAATCATTAATTGGCACATTGTCTTGAAAATGAACATAAATCACTGTGTAGTATTACAAATTGACAAAATCTTTATATAATGTTGAACTTGTGAGGTTCAACATACTTTTGGCAGTTCTTTTATATCCCTCATACGTATATGTTTGTTCTTATTGTTCTACTTTTACTTCTCAAAATCTCTCAACACTTTTATAGAAATTAAATTTTTGCTAAGCTATGTGCCAGGAAAAGGCCATTATAATCTTGCCTCAAGCAGCTTGCAGTAAAAGAAACATACTAATAGATGATGTTCATAAATTCTTAAAGATGGAACAAGAAATGACTTAGAATTACATTTATTACTTTATATAAGTAAATGAAGTATATAGAATATATGCATGTAATGCTCTATGCACATTTATTTGTTTTAAGTGGAGAGGAAATTAGAGTTGCCACAATTTTAAATGATATTTATGAGTTTGAAATCATGGTAAGTGTCCTAGAAAGCAGAAGAGGGCATTATGGGTCTGATGGGATTACAAAATAATGGAAATCAGGCAAATAATCAGAGAATCTCCTAATACAGTACTACATAGAAGCAAGAGAAAATTTAGGAGGATGCGTGTTAAATAAAATTGCCTGGGAAACAACTCAAATTAAAAAGAGGTACTAACACTGACATTGGTATTGGAGAGAAAGAATTTTCCTCTACCCTTTAAAGGTTCTTTTGGCTGGTCTGATGAAATCAACATGAAGCAGAGTAACAGAAGAAATTCACTTTAATTTTGTATGTATAGGAACCCCACATACATGACAGATTCAAAGACAGAAAGGTAAAATGAGGTATCTATATGCCACACTGAATGGAAAGGGGCCTGGGGCTTCAAAGAGGAGGAGGGCAATTCACAGAGCAATAAGAAAAAGAACAGATGTTTCGTAACTGGATGTTTTCCCTGCCACACAGATGGGCCACTCAGGTCAAATTTATCTCTGGAAATAATTTTCATTCTGGGAAAGACTTCCAATTTAAATTCTTCTAGGTAATTAAGGGAGGGGCAGAAGTTTCTCTGGAGCCTGCTGTTCTCAACTGCCTTTAGTTCAAAGTGGCACATGTTGAGAAGGTTCGTTGTGAACCCCTTCAGTGGTCAACTGAGTAACAGTTACTGTGTTATTCACCAAACTCTTGCTAAATACATACCTGGTGCAGATTGTACAAATGTGAATAGGAAGTAATTCCACCCCTAAGGGAGCTCACTATCTACTCATAGAGGGCATGTGAATAAATGAATTACAGTACAGTTAGAGCAATACTGGAAATGTGTACTTTGTACAGGGACAGCACAGATAAAGAAGGGGTGGAAAGATGGATGAGAGTTTGTCAGAAAGATAGGAAAGTAATTTTACAAGCAGGAATAGCAATATTTGAAAAGGTTTAGTTAGAGAAATATACAATGTGGTGGTTTTAGGGCACTAAGCTAAAGCCTAAATTATAAGATAAGAATAAAGTGAAACAGTCACATTTCTCTATACAGATAACTTTTTAAATTTATTGAATACATGGAATTTTTCCTAGGAACATTTAGAATTTTTTAAGGATTAAAATGTTCATCACCAACATAGAAATAACACACAGTGGTTAGCTGCTAGGACTTTGGAATCAGACAGTCTTGCATTTCAATTCTGGATTTGCCTGTTAAAAATAGAATGACTTTTGGAAATTTCTTAGCTTTTCTAAATTCACTTTCATCTTCTGTAAAATGGAAATAACAGTACTTACCCATAAATTTGCTATAAGTATACATAAAAAGTGCCATTGAAGTATGTAAGAATTGATAAATGTTAATATATAACTATTAGCTTGTTATTATTATTGTGAGGAAGATGTTGAAAACATAATTCTGTGTCTGCAAGCACCAGTATTATCTTCTCTATTCTTTAATAAAAGTTAAATATACTGTGCTCATCATTATGCATGATAAGATTTTTATTACCCAGGGGAGTAAAATGAGTATAAATCTAACAACACTGACATCAATTTGAGTAAACTTCTCCTACCTACAGGCATAATCTTCCACTGCCCAACATTTTTTATTAGAATTTCTAGAAATTTTTTATTTTTAAATATTTATAGATTCACATTACATTACAGAAATTTCCTGTGTACTCTTCACCTATTTGCCCTCATTAGTTGCATATTCCATAACCATAGTACGATATTAAAACCAGAATATGACAAAGGTATAATGTACAGTTCTGTGTCATTTTACCACATGTGGGTAAATGTGTGTAACCACTACCACAATCAATATGTAGTATTATTCAGTCACCAAAAGATCTCCCTCATACTGCTCCTTTATAGTCACACTCACCCCCTCCCTCACCCACTATCCCTAATTCTTGGAAACCAATAATGCGTTTTCCATCTCTATCATTTATTTCAAGAATGTTATATAAATGAAATCATATATTATGTGACCTTTTGATATTGGCTTTTGCATTCAGCATAATGCCTCTGAGATTTACTAAAGTTGTTGGTGTTTATCAATAGTACATAGCTTTCTTTACTAAGTAGTATTCCATGGTATGGCTGTACTACAGTTTGCTTAACCACTCACCTATTATAGGATGTTTTGATTGTTTCTAGTTTGGGGGCTATCACAAATGAAACTGTAGTGAACAGTCATTTACATGTTTCATGGGGACATAATTTTCATAAATGCCTCGAAATGCAATTGGAAGATTGTATGAAATGTATATTTTTAGAGTTTTAAGAATTTGTCAAATTATTTTTTAGAGTGCTTATAACATTTTACATTCACACCAGCAATATATGAGTTTTTTCACATCCTCACCAACATTTAATATTGTCACGATTGTTTTATGTTAACTGTTCTAATAGAAGTTTACTGATATCTCATTATAATATTTTAATATATTAAAATATTAATATATTTTCTATCAGAAGATAATATTCATTTTCATAGAAACATATTTCTAAATAGATAATAAATTCTTTGTCTTTCTAAAGTATGGAATTGATGTTTGGGAAAAAAAGTTAATTTTGCTATAAGTTATTAGGCAACTGAAGAAATACAAGGAAAACAAAATCTATTTCAAGTGGTTGAGACTCAAACCAGACACTGGGACTAGAGTGAAAAAAAATTCCACATTCCCATGAGAAAATACATAATTTTATCAATGATTTTCAAGAAACGCATTCACCAAAGGAAAAAAAAAGATGAACTTATCTCACTTATATGTGGAATCTATATAAAAAAAGTCTAACATAGAAGCAAATGTAGTAGATGGTGATTGCCAAGGGCTAGAAGGTGGAGGAAATGGGGAGATGCTGGTCAAAGAGTACAAATTTGCAATTACTTAGGATGAATAAGTCTAAAGATATAATGTTCAGCATGATGATTATAGTTAATAATACTATAGTGGATACCAGAAATTTTCAAAGAGGATAGATTTCAAGTGCTCCCACTACACACAAAAAATAGTGACTATGTGAAGAGATGAGTATGTTAATTAGCTTGACTTTAGTAATCATTTAACTGTGTATATGTATACCAACTCATCATGTTGTACACCTTAAACAATCATTATTGAAAATAATAATACAAATCATGTCTGTTATCTATCTTCCTGCTGTACCATCCCGAGAACTTACATTCATTACCTAAATATAGTTCTGAAAAAAGAATACTTTTGAAAAAATACAGTTGTGTTCCTTGTGTATGACTGTCTTAAGTCTTATATGACTAGTAACAGTTAAGAATTCTAAGGGTCTCAGCTTCATATTCCCTAAATTTAAAAAAAGAGTCTATGTGAAAAATATATTAAAAGAACAATTGTTTTTAGTAAAAAATGTGTTAATATAACATAATATCAGACAGAGTAAAACTCAGAATTTAGGTTCTCTAGCATTACTAACATTGAGAAATTATGTGGCACTGGAAAATAGTTTCCTTGGTAATTTAACCAAAGTAAATCCTATCTGTAACTGAAATAGCACACACACACACAAACCCATAACATTTCCTTTGCATTTTCTTAAAAGGAATTCTTTTTAATTTTTTTTCAGAACATATGTTAGCATTTCATTTAGGGTCTTATTAAAAATGTCCTGGCATTTCTGCTTGTCTGAATAGAATTTCACTACCTCACACATCTTAAGCATTATAAAATATCACATTAACCTTTCTAACAGAGCTTGATATGACACAGAAGATATATTCTTCCAGGAGAATGTATTATTCATTAAGTAAATAGTAGAAGCAATATGAAAGAATTGTCTGAGTACTAAAATTTAATCAAAGCAATTAAAGTCAAAGGTGTTAATATATAGCTAGACATATTACAGTCATCAAATATTGTTGAACTTTTCCTTCAGGAATGAAATAGACTCCTACTTCAACTACTCATCTGAACTTTTATTACGTCTTATCATTTTTGTACTAAATCATGATGCTGAGTTTATTCCAAGTACCTGTGCATAAGATACTGCGAACTTTGTATTATCTTCTATTGTGTCTATAGTTGATAAGTCATTTCTAAGTCACTATTTATTTTAGAATTGCTTTACAGATCTACTATGATAATATGCCAAAGGAAATATTTTAAGCATAAATAGAAATGATTTTATATACCATGATATTAATAATTTTCAGAAAAAAATTATTGCATGCAATGCTTTATGATTTTATAGTATCTATTTGAATGCCAAATGCTGTTTTGTAATTACACTAAAGAGTTTTGCTTATAGTCAAATATGATGACAGGAGTAATCAGTTTGTGAGCATCTACAATGTGCCATACCTCATGCTAGATAGTTTGTATTCAGAATATCTTTTGGTATTGTTATTATGGGCATTTGAAAATGAAACATAGAATAACTTACCCAAGAACATGCAACTAGTCAATAACAAACACAATCTGTGAATTGAGAATATATTAAAAATAACCTTGGATGATCATCAAATACTATGACAGGAAATAACCAATATATAGCAGTCAGAATTCCCATACCTAAAACTATGCTGGTTGAGTAAAGCTTTTGAATAGAGTCCTCAAATAAAATAAGTAGTCATTTTAAAAAAAGAGATGAATTTAGGAATGTATTTAAATATACTGCTCTTATGGAAGGGAAACACATGATACATGAAACCACCAGAAATATAAATAACTCAACAAATTTTTCTCAATACCAATGTGAATAGGCATCTGTGATACCAATATTAATAAAGTGTTATGTGGGGATACACAAAATTTAAAGCTGATTCCCCACCTGAAGCTATGCCATAGTTGGATGCTTTTAATTACAATAAAAGGGAAAACTCAAATCACTATATGATAGAGATCAGTCAATATGTATTGTTGCTTGTATGGCCTATCAAACTAGTTCCCGGTAATAGGAAATATGCATTCTGCTTCCAGCTTTAAGGCTGTTATTTCAGAGTGGGGAATAAAAAAGTTCAAGGACTGCTGGTTCCCTGCCCAAGCATAGCTGTAGGATGGGCTCTGTGGCTGCCCACATTTCCGGTTAGGCTTCCTAGTCAGGCAGTCTGGATGCTATCCAGTCATTATGTTGTACACCTTAAACTCATACTATGCTGTATATCAATTATATCTCAATGAAACTGAAAAAAAAAAAAAAAAACCACCTGCAAGGACTTTGTACCTGGAGATTTCTTCTGTATGACAAACTACTTTCCAAAGATGGGTGCTGTTCTGATCCTTCAGTGCAGAAGTCTGAGCCATGTAGATAACTGTCATAACTCTCTTATTTCCTTTGTGACACGGAAAGAAAAGTTTCTTTCTATTTTGCAATAGAAACATGAAAAATAAGCCAGCATAATTTCCAAAAAGGAATTGAGTAAGTTAAGTGGCTAATGCTTTCTTTGTACCTCTGAGTTCTTAGAAAGAGGCATAGAGATCTTGATTGGCTTGCTTAAGAAAAATAGGAAATAATCACAATGTGTTAATCTCCTTTGCTTTCCTTTGGTAGGATGTTACTGTATGGAATAAGAGGACCTCAGCTTAGGAAGCAGTACTTGATGATCTCCCATAAAAGACATATTAGTAAATGTCAATAATGAAACCATCTTTAAAAATAGTACATTTGAAATGGAATCCATGATTTCAAATCATTCAGTTGGTTCAGTTCATCTCTCAGCTTCTTGTTTTCAAAATTATTTTTAAAGTATTTTAATTTTCTCAATTTTATTCTTTGTAAGCCAATTTATAAAGCTCAAGTAATTGAAAAATCATGTTGCTGTGCGAATTATTGAATGCAAAACTGAAAAAAATCAGATTTACTTGTCTGATGGAAATGAGATGCTTAATTGAATGTTGCATGTAGAATGTAGAAATCACTTTATTACTGGCACATTTTTTTCCTCAACTCTATGTATTTATATAGCACTTATTACTATAGTGTCTAGACGTCTTAACAAATGTGCCATGCCAATATAAAACACTATATTTTCTGGCCAAACCTGTAGGAAAACCATATGGCATTGAAGTTATTGAAAAGCAAACACAAAAATAAATCACCCTGCATAATCAGACATTGGATGTTATTATTAGATTTTGATGATGTGACTTTCTCTTCACATGTTTGTCTTAAATACTAACGCAATTAAGATATTTCATGGAAATTACTACCATTGGACCTGGCTTATAAATAGTAACTAGTACTATTAATGTAACTACCAACATGGTTACCTTTACTTGCCCAAACTCCTGAAAATCTTGATATCAAGATTCAGTTAAACTTCAGGAATTATTTCAGTTACTCATTTTAAGAAGTTTATAGTTCCAGAAGCTTAAACTGTTTTCTAGGTAACTGACTAGAAAAGATAGTTTTCCTTGACTTGGTTACTTTAAAATGCATTTTAAAAAATCATTCTTTTTCTTTCTCCTATAGGTCCAAAATTAGGCTTTAAATACAATTAACAGCCTGGTCAGTAAAAGGAATATTTATGTTATCCACAAAAATAAATTTTATGACTTATACACATATTATTAAGTAAATTTTGTAGTTCTCAGAGTTGAAGGTAAAAAATAATGGTATTTGTAGATTGACTGGAGAAAGTGCTCTTAAGGCAGTCTTCAGATTAGTGCTGATTCATGTTTCCTTTTCTAAGCAAATAAAATGAGGAAAGTAACAAGAAAATATATACATATTATTACTGGCAGAACCTAGAATATGGAAGAAGTTTGTGAGAAATAATGAAGCAAAAGACTTAAAAAAATTTCTTTGTATGCTTTTAGCCTCCACCACTACCCAGGCACAGGGACAGAGAGTGGTATGAATAAACATTCCTACTCTTTTCTATGTCATTGTAGCTCATTGCAATCTTATGAGATATAAATAGCCTGCAAATTGGGAAATGTACCAGATTCTGAGTGAAAGCTTGGCTGACTGATTATGTAGAACTTTTCATGTCTTGCAGTTCTGATGCTCATTCTCCCCTCTGATTGATTCCAACACATGCATTTGCCCCTTGATGTCTAGGCTATGCTTCAGCTTTTTATTGATTACTTACAGGATGAAAAACACAGCCCAAGGCAACAGAGGTGATTTAGATGTAATCCTGACCTTACGAATTTCCTAGTTTAGTGAGGGGGAGACAATCTTGCTAGCTGCCCTTTCTTGATAATATTTTTTATGATATTTTATCCTTGCTAGTTTTGAAATTAAAAGGACCAATTTTTTTAATGAAAATATGGAGGTAATAGATAATAATGCTTATTATCTATTACCTCCATATTTTCATAAAATAATACTTAATATTCTAGTACTAGAATATACTTTGTATTCTACTTAGTATAATTAATATTCTAATACAGTATAAATAATATACTGATACTATTATTGCTTATAGTATAAGTAATAATACTTAGTATTCTAGTGTGTCTTTGTATTTTTAAATCAATATTGATTAATTCATTTTCTAGTAAGGTGCTTTTATCAGTTACAAATCATAAGAGCTATCTCTTCCCTTCTAATATTTAGACCCCTTATTTCTTTTTGTTTTTCCGTAGTGATGACCAGCACCCCCATTATTATATTAAACAGCTGTGGTGGTAATGAACATCTTTGTCTTTTGGTCAATTTTAAAGAGAATGTATTAAACATTTATTCATTAAGCCTAAGGTTTGTTATATGTTTTGGTATTACTTATATCAAATTGTGAAATGTCCCATTTACCACTAGGTTAGCTATTTTTTAAAAAATTATTAAATGGTATTAAACTTTGTCATGTGAGTTTTCTGTAACAACTGATAAATTGTATTTGTTTTCTTCTTTATCAATGCAGTAAATTACAATGGTAGGTTTTTTTCTGACGTAGAAACTTACTTTGTGATTTTAACCACATTTTTATATGATCATCATTAATAACTCTAAAAACTAAATTGAATAAATACATGCTTTGATTACCCAAGTGTAGACTTGATTTTAATTAATAAATATGTCCATTTTTCTTTCTAATAGTTACTTCAAGTTTTATTGGTCCATGGCGTATCTAAATACTAAGGTGTAGAAAGTATTTACTCACAAAACTTGGGCCTCCAGAGTGATGAAGTCCATTTGCTTAGCCTAGATAAATGGATTTCTTGACCTGAATTAGTATTTACTGGGTAAGGGACTGGAATTGTTTTTGAGAATAGCAAATATATTTTTTCAAAAACAAGAAAATTAGATCCAAAAAGGAATGAAAGATAATAAAGTGAAAGTTATATTGGGAAAATAAGCAATAGAGATCCATAGCAAGGAAAGTTGAAAGAAGGGTAAAACAGACTGAGAAATTGATGGATGAGCATCACTCAAGTTGAAGACTCTAAAGGTAAAAGCTTGGATTTAATCTATCTAGGTTGCCCAGATTCAGGAGTGGTTGTAGAAGTTTTTAGGAACTTTGGAGAACTGAAAATTCATGGACTATGTTGACATCAAATTATCTCTGATGTCCTTCTATAGGTAAATTAGATTACCTAAGGATAATGAAATGGTTACTGTACAAAGGCATTGTGGCATTGTAGTAAATCAGAACATACCTCATTATGCACCCCTTGACCAACTTAGCTTTAATGTATTCTTTTTAGTCCTTTTATGCTCCATTTGCTGCATTTACTTTCCTCTGTGTATCTGAAGGAGTGGTGATTCCAAGGATCCTACATTTGCAAGTACCCCAAAGATTTATCAAAATAGCAAGTGGAGCTTAGGAAGAAATACAATCTAGGACTCCAAAGTACCTTTAAAATGATTTGTCCATACAAAATTTGGCAAACACAATGTGGGGAGCTGTGTGATAAAAAAAAAAAAATTGAAGCAACACTTTTTAAAAATCACTATGGGCAGGAAGAAGAGAGACCTGAGTTCATTATAATTGTATGTATGTTTTGCAGATACAACATACGAGACAAATTTCTACAGAGAAAGAACAATGAAAATAGTTGTTAATTGAAATTCAATTAACATGTTATCAAAACACTCCATTTATTTATTATCTCTAGTTTGGAGGATCATTAGTAAAAATTCAGAAATAAATATATGTCTAAAATTTCACACATGATTCTCCAAGTTGATTATAGTATAAACAATAAGAATTTGATACAGTAAACTTTTTATTGTGCTTACTATATTCACAGCTTGAGATCTTATTTTAGCTAAAATGATTAACATGGAAAATAGTTGTATTAAAAGAAAATTAAAGTTTTATTCAATTTAATTAGGTTGATTTTGTCCTTGATTATATACACTACTTATATAATTAATTACACACTCAGTGAAAAAAACAGCCATTTATTCATTCACCAAATAAGAATAACAATTTACTCTGTATTGTAGTTATATGCTGATTTGAAAGGCTTAGACATTAAGATTATTTGCTATTAATTGCCTTATGTTGTGTGATTACCAGTAAAATATACTATTTCCTAAATATTCTTTGAACCAAAGTATTGTCAAGTATAGAAATACAATAGCTAATCTCCCCCACTCAATGTCCCTACTTCATCTCTCCTACTTTAGACTTTGTATGTTTTAGCCTTTTTGTCTCTCTCTGAATGCCTCAGTCCTTTCTAAGTCAAGCATAATCAAATAATGGAAATCAGAATATTATTAGAGTCAGTGAAGACATTCTCCAACATCCACTACCATATTCAAATACAGTTTTCCTTTAGAACATTAACTCAGTTGTTGAATTAGTTGAATAGGAGGTGAAAGAAAATTTTCTTCTAAGATATATCACGTTATTTTCCCCTTATTTAGCCAACACTCTGTAATAATTGTGTTCATATCTTGGGAAATGAATTCTGACATTCATTCAATACTTTTTTCATGTCAATTTTTCAAGGGGCTTGTAGGCTCAAACTGTTGCCACAGTAGTGCCATGATTAGTAATTCTCAGTCAAATCTTAAGTGAAATTTCATATGTAGTATATATTCTCAGGACTCCCCTGGTTACCTTCTTTCAGAACAGGGCTCATGTGCATTCTGCTAGAGATATGCAATGTGATTAATACCAGGTGAATGTTTTCTAGATATACCCAGTTGATTCACAAGATCGCTGTAAGCAAGGGAAATGCAGGAGTTGCGAGGATGTTAAGAAGCACATGCATCTTGATGGTGCTTATATTATATGTTTATTGAGTACTACCCAAAGACTGCACTCTGACTTTCTGATGACTCTGGAGAACAGGTCTCAATACACGGAATATTTCAGAAGCCACATCTTTTGTTTCCCAAGCATAACACCAAAGTTTTATTTTTTTCTCGAAATTCTATTCCCTTATGATTAAGTAAAACCTCAGAAAACTTACTTTAAAAATGGTATCTTTTAAAAGCAGAGTTGAGTTGCATGTTCATTTCTTTATTAGGGCAAAAGAGAGGAGTTTCTATATTAAAATGTTTTATTTTTGTTTGTAAATTTAAAAATTCAGTAATATTCTTTTTTAAAAAAATCAGTAATATTCTATGTCTTATATTCTACTTGTTCCTAACTCAAGAATTTTTATTATCCGAATTGAATAGCGTCATTAAGTTGATATGGGGGATTTCAGCCACAAAAAAAATTACTTGGCCACTTCAGTTGCTTCATCTGTAAAATGGGCTTAATAATAATACTTAATTCAGCAGTATATTGCAAGGATTAAATGACCAATGGATGTAGTTAATAAATATTAGTTATAAGATTATAAATATGAGGATTAAAGTACTTTTAATATTTGCAAAATTAGGAAACAATTTACAATACCATCCTCACTTCTGATACCCACTGCAAATTCAGGGGTCCTCAGGACCACCACTTCTGACACAAAATGCAACTTTAGGGGTTCCAAAAACCACCCTAGATTTTAATAATTTGCCAGAAGGACACATTGACCTGACTGAAAGCTGTGGTACTCACAGTTACAGTTTATTTCAGTGGAAGGATATAGGTTAAAAATCAGTCAAGAGAAGAGGTGTCTGAGGCAGAATCCAGGAAAGTAACATATATGCAAGTAGAGCTTCCAGTTGTCCTCTCCCCATAGAGTCATGGACAACACTAACTTTCCTGGCAATGATGTTTGACAACACTAACAATATTGCCAACCAGGATAGCTCACTGGAGCCTTGATTTCCAGACCCTTCACTGTCATGTAAACATGGTTGACCCACATGTAGCTAACTTCAGTCTCCAGCCCATCTGGAGGTAGAACTAATACTGCAAGACCTGAGCTCTCCATCATAAATCACTTCAGTAGATTATCTAGCATGACCCCAGGCCCTTAGCTAAACAAAGTTACTTTAATCCAGCAAGGCATTCCAAGAATTTAGAGACTGCCTCTGAGGAGCTGAAGATAAAGGCCAGATATCTCTTTGGGTAAGGATAATTCTTAACTATACACTGTTGACTTTCTGATTGCTAATATCAGTATTTCAAAGAGAAATTCAAATGTATAGATGAAATAGAGGTAGGAATTGCAGCTGCCCATTCTGTAAAAGAGTTAATAGTGTAAAGTTTGTCATAGGTTTTGCATTGAGGTAAACTGTTAATATTTTTAGAAGCAAAATGTTAATTGCATTAAAATAGTTTTTGTTTTGGCTTACAACTAACTAGAATTTTATTTGCCCTCTGGATAGCAAGTGACACTTTTCAAATTACAGATAAGGAATATAGTCACCATTTTGTGCTTATGTATAAAAAACATATTAGCATTTTAATTTACATGTTGTCTAGTCTTTATTTTTTTAGTCTATGTTGAGTTTTAGGTACTGATCTTTATCAATAAGATGCAGACTGCTTTTAAAAAAGTAGCACTGTTGGCATAAATGCAAAGTACAAATTTACATATCATTTTGAAAGAAGTAACCTTTCGTTTTAATCAGTTAGTCTCAGATGTGGTGTGTAACTATACAAGTATTTTTGTGCATTCATTTCAATCACTGTGATAATAAGCTTAAAGACATAAAAGTTGTTCTATTTCTTCTGCTGCATTGTTAAACCTGTGCAAGTGTTTCAATTACCATAATTCTGAAAATTTTTATGCCTTAAAATTTTAAGGTAATATATTCTCTTTCTTGTATTCAATTTTATTTTTTGTATTCAGTCTAAAATACCTGACAGCTGCTTTTGAATATGTTTTGTAGGCATTTGAAAAGAGACAAGTGTAGGGTAGGACTGAAAAAAGGCTAGAACAAAGCTGATTCTGACAACCTATCATGTGTTAAGAAAAAACAAGATATTTTTGCATATTACATGGTACTTTTATAAAAATAGCATGAATTTGCAGTAAAACTACTTTGTTTTTTAAGGTTGTTTTTTTTTTTCCACATTGAATTTAACTGCCTCTGAACCTGCTTGGCAGCTACTTGGTCTCTCCTTAGTTTATCTCTCCTTAGTTTATTCTTAATGAGATTTCTGCTAATTTATAGTAGAATAAAATAGGAAATGCTGCAAATTTGATAAGAATATTTTGAGAAACAAGAGTAGTAACATTCAAAATAGGCATGGATTATAAAAGTCTAAGGTGAAGGGAATTTAGCAGCATGATTAGCTGCCTGGGGAATCCTATAAGTAATGTGTGGTCATCATTATTCTGGCATCTGTATGCTAGTTCTGGAATGTGCCAAGAACATAAATGGCCAGAGTGAAATAGACCCTACAGAACTCAGCTATCAGTACTAATGTTAAAATTATATAGTAATATATAATTATGAATAAATATCCTAGTGAATTTATTTAATGCTGCTTGAAACATTCACTTGTTAATGGGCAAAAATAACAGGAAGTAGACAACTTTTTCTGTTTCTGCTTTACCACTTCCTAGTCATGTGAGCCTAGACGAATGTCTTTTCCTCTCCAGTCTTCATTTTCTTTATGTACTAATTAGGGCTAGTCATATCTGCCCTTTGTAGATTACAGATTATTGCAAAGACCAAAACCAACACATTACAATTACTTTTATTAAGTGCAGTGCAATTGCAAATGTAAGATATTATAGAATATTTTTAAATATGGTAAAATGGCTTCCTCGAAGAAGTACTAACAACCAAAGTCAGAATTAGTTTACAAGAATGTATAAAATTGAATTAAGTAATTACAAATATGAAACTAACATTTTATTCCCAGCATTACCCATCCACCAAACAAATGTTTGCAAAAATACACATAGTTATTTTTTAAAAATCAACTCCCATTATTTTTTTCAGGTAGATTTTCCCTACCTAATCCCAAACTTAAATAATCATCTGGAGGAAGAAAAATAAAATTGTTAATAGCTCAGTCAATACACTAAGAAAGTACTGGATTATAATCTTGTGTCTGCTATTTAAGTGGTTTTTGACTGTAGGCAAGTTATTTGCAAATATATTCAATGGAGATGATAAGCACATTTTTTGCTTTGTTATTTTAAAGGTTAAATGAATTTTTATGTAACATTTTATATTACTTCATTGTGTCTGCTGCATAAACGTATGCTTACTATATTATAGCTGTTTTATATGCCGGGGTAGTACAACAAAGATAACATATAAGATGCATAGCATTTGCTCAAAACTATTCAATATAGAAAGTAAAACTATTCAATCTGAGATTATGCCTTATATTAAAAGAAAAAGTAAATTTGATCCAAATGATGAGATTGGGGCAATCATATGGATGGATATTCCATAAATATGAGTTTGGCTGTACTATTTACCATTTACACTAGCTAAAGTTCTCAGTATAGAGAGAAATTTGAAGATTCAATAGTTTTTTCAAAAACAAGTATTTACTTGTTTTAATATTCTTATTTAAGTCAAAGTTCTACTGACATGTTTTTTCAAGAATGCAAAATTATCACAATCCCTCAGGGATCATATTTAAAGTAACTTCTTTGTGTTGAGATATCAAGAACAAAAGCCTAAAGTGTTATTTATATGAAAAAAATGTCCTCCAACCAAATGTACTTACAAATAGAACATAAACTCATGAATATTTAGTTTTTCTTCTTTTCTCTAGGCATTAGCAAATATCCCATTGTTAGAATGTTTCATTTACTTAGCACAATGTGGAGCACAATATCAGAAACAGTTTACTTGGATTATAACTTCTCATGGGCAAGATCATGACTTAACCATGTTTTTTTCTTTGTCACTGGGCATAATACCTGGGACAGAGTAGATAATGTAACATGTTTATTGAAAAAATAAATTATAACAAGGAATAAAATCAATTTATATCATATAAAATATCATATGGTGTATGAATTATTCAAAGAATATATGTATTTTTTTCTGTCACAAATATAAGAAACTCTGACATTATTAAATAAAAGATTTGTTCTTATGCTTTTATGAATCAGTTTTTTCCAATAAAGATCATGAATCCAAAAAACTGTATTTTTGATGAATCAACCTGAAAAGGTTTTTTATTACATTTCAGACAAGCATGCAAAGGATTACAAGGTTACTGATAGTTTGTCTGAATAAACCCAAATCCCCCTACCAGAATCACACAGGAATCTATATTTTTATAGCCTTCAAGATATTTTCAGTAACTTCCCTTTGTTAGCATTTTTTTTAAACTGGTTCAGCAGTAACATTAGTAAAATTTAGTTAGACTTTTTAAAGAGTGGAAAAGTTTCACTGTCCAGCCATTTCTGCTTGCATCTGTGAAGAATTAAATACATAGGAAACTAATTAGAAATACACATATATAATGTTTGAGTAGACAAACACTTTTAAATATGTAAATGCTTCCAAAATAGAATAATTTTCTTTCACCTTTGAAACATATAAAAAGAAGCAAGTTTATAATATGTATTTAAATTTTACATTTAGAATAACTTTTTATGTATGAAATAAATTAATCATATCTTTACATATTTCGTGAACAGCTTAATGTTCTTTTGTCTAACATAAGTAGAAATGGAAAAAGGGAATGTTTAAAAATAGATTTAAATTTAATATATAAATTCTTATTTATTTTAAGCACAAAATATTTCCATATCAAATAGTGAATACCACTAATTTACTTAGGAACTTATCTACAACTGCATACTGCTCTTGTTATTAATACCTACATTTAAATAAATTATATCTGTTATATTTTAAGAAGCTAATACATAAGTATAGCTCACAATTCTAATTATTTATTACTAACCTTTGGAATAGACCAGCCACTTTTTGAGTCTATGGCATTTCTTGTATTTCATTTGTTTCATAGGTTCTGCTGAAGTTAAGTAACATTGTATTCAAATAAAACTTATTGATTTTTCATGTATTTACCCTTCACGAGATTATCACTCATTGATTATTTTAATACTAAGTAACTCTTGCAAAAGATTTAAGGTCCCATAAAAGTATAAAGAAGATGTTAATTCTCATGGTTGTCAAAGAGTTTTACTAGGGTTTTTACAAAGGTAATGAATATTTATACAATTTCTTAGTCCTTAAATTATTTCACTAGAACTTAACATGATGGTTAAGTTCAAGTTCGAGTTTGGCAATTACAAAAGTTTGAGACTGTATAGAATGGGCTGTTCTTTCTTTTTATTAAATTTTAATGTATTATACTTGTTTGTGTTTTTTTTAACATCTTTATTGGAGTATAATGGCTTTACAATGGTGTGTTAGTTTCGGCTGTGTAACAAAGTGAATCAGCTATATGCATACTTATATCCCCGTATCCCCTCCCTCTTGCGTCTCCCTCCCACCCTCCTTATCCCACGCCTCGAGGTGGTCGCAAAGCACTGAGCTGATCTCCCTGTGCTATGCAGCTGCTTCCCACTAGCTATCTATTTTATATTTGGTAGTGTATATATGTCATTACTGATAGCTTATCCTTATTAATTTCTTTAAATGATTCTGTAAACTAATGTGGATAAATGATAATGACAAAGAAAATTACCTTATTCACAACTCTGCATAGTTGTGTGGCTGGGCTCACCTTAGCAATGAAAATTATTTGTCTTATAGTGAAAAAAATTATTTGTCCAGTAGTATGTTCTGCACTATGCAAATCACTACATTATGCTTCATTTTGAAAAACTAATTGGGTTTTATTTGTGATGAATTTCTATTGGAGACATGATCAGGAGAGTTAATTCCCAGAGCCAATAATATAAATCATGGTATAAGGTAATGATGGCCTAAACTGGGGTAAGAAAGATGGATGGAGAGGACCACAAAGAAATATTCCATGTCATGTTGATTAGGTAGAAGTAATGATTCCATGATTCTGAAATCTGGGATAGAAGATTAACTGATGAAATGATTTGATTGGGGTTCTGATATTTGCCCTTATAGTTTATACTTGTTTAATATTGTATTTCCTTATTTCAAGAAAAATATTTTAAAATTTGATGCTTATTATAAATTTAGGGAATGAATCTGGTGAAGTTTGATTCTGAAGGCAGTAGGTTGGAGGGTTCCTCCTTCCATGGCCTCCTAAAATGACAACAGAATTTAAACGTAACCATACATATAATCTAGAAAACAATGCTGAATGGCATGAGTATGCATCTTACACAAGTCTCTTAGTCTATGCAATATCAATCCTCTTATTAACTTAGAAAATGTAGCTCTGTCCATCATTTTTAAAAATGTGATGAAAGCAGCTATACATTATCTTCTAAGGCTAAGATTGCCTTTCTCAAATACATGTGATACTCCACCACTGCCACTTTGTATTCTTTAGTTGAAGTCTAATACATGGCAGAGAGGTGTCTTGACAGTCCAGTTTTACCTGTGGCAGTGGAAGCCTGTCGTGGATTATTCATGTGATAACTCAGGAATGTTAGCAACTTCTCTTTGAATATCGTCCTAAATCCAGTTTAGTAATCTCCAGCCTTATTTTGACAGAAATTTTTAAAAAGGAGAAGATGCTTCGAGGGATACTATACAAAGTTCTTCATGAAGGAAGTAAGTCTTAAGATAACATATGGAGGAAGGATAAAATTTTAATTTTCTTCCTTGCCAAGTATTCTGGGACTAGAGTTGCCAGATTATCAAATTAAAATACAAGATACCCAGTTAAACTTGAAATGTAGATAAACATATTTTTTAGTATAAGTATATCCAAAATATTGCACAGGACACACCATGCACACACTACATTGATATCTACATCTATATTGATACTGGTAGATGTTGATGTAGATATCAGATATATATATATATATGTATATGTGTAGATACATGTCTGAATGAAATTTAATTTAGCAGTCTATATTCTAACTGGCAGCCTTACTTGAGACATAAGCTTGCATGGTTTAAGGGTATCCTCAGTCCTCTTTATCTTATGTCCTGTACCCAGTTTGTGTCCATGGTTTATCTAAGCAAAGTTAGGTGCTCCTTCTCTGCTAAACATTGGAAAAATAGCCTTGGTGGATATCTTACAGCTCAGTTGTAATGTTTCAACCTAGCATATTTATGCTTAGCAATAATTTCATTCACTTATAGGCCAGTACCAACGTGTGAAACATGAAGGATTAGAAAATACCAACTGTAAAAAAGTTTATGATTAGAAAAATTTGTACTTATATCTGAACTCATATAACCTTTATATAAACCTTTTGTCATTTTTTCTCTTTCAAGTGTCTAGTGCCTTCTTTCTGCACATTGTCCCTTCCAGTATCTGTCATTCATGGTCACTTATTCATGGATCTTTAAAAGAAATAAATTTCAAAGCATTCTCTATTTCTACTATTTGTTTACATGTTAAGTCTAATTTTTCCCTTAGTATAATATCTTAGAAATAATAACATAGTTGTGGAAATGCCAATAGAAACAATTACTAGCAGAATTATCTCAATGTTAAAGAGGACCCTCAATTTATAATAGGAAAAATTTGAAAGATCAACCAAACCTGGTCTTTGAGGTTGGCTTCCTCACGCACAAAATGGCCCTTCTTTCTCTGGGGAATACGAACTATGATCTGTAGATCCATAATGTATGAGCATGATCCATAGAGGTTTAATACTGGCAAATATTGTTGACCTACTGGAAAATATCAAGGCTTCTCCTTAGAATATAGAGTCAATTTTGGCCAACTTTCTATAATGGGAATCCTTCCTATGAACTGGGTGTTTGTCTCTGTCTATTTCCCTTCCATAGTTCACAGGAGCCTCACGTAACTCCAGCAAGACAACCAACTCTGCCCTTAAGGCAGTCATGTTCATATTTTATATTTCTTTGCCTGTTTGTTATTTTTGTACTGTGTTCTCCATATATTTATGAGGCTGTGGGATGAACCCATGCTTCCTGTATTGTTTTTTTTTTCTTTCTTGAATATAACTGGTAGATTCTAGAAGGCAATAAAAATAGGTTCATTACTCTTATAGTGTTCTTAAAATAATATTGAGAGATGTAGTGCTGTGATTTAAAGATTTATTGATAGGTAGAGCAATGAATATTTTAAAAGCATGTATTAACGTAAAATAACCAATTCTAGATGCATTTGAAAAAGATTTGTGTACCTCCTCTGACTTTATTCACTTCAAACGCATTCCTGATTAGTTGCTTTGTTTTAGAATGGCCTATAATGCTTTAACATAATTTTATTTTGAAGTTGCCCTTAGAAAAGGAGAGATTATATTTGAAACATCATGCCATTTATTTAAATTTTGCCATTATAAAAATTAAAATATTTACATATTTTACATATTTATATGCTATGAATATTTCTTCATAGCATATAAATCATTTATTTGATGTTTAATGAAAGATTAGTTTGTTTGATTGTATTTATTTAACCTTTACAAAAAACAAACTGAGTAAACGTAAGCACATTTTTACTGTAGGGCCCAGGGAAATATAGTTCCCAGTGTTCGTGAGTATTCATTTCCTAGTCCTGCCTTCTAATTCAACAGGTTTTTGTACTATAATTTTTACTTCTTGGTTGAAGCTGTGTATTCATTATTTAATAAAATATTTTGGTAAATTTGATATAGTGACAATGTATCTGTGATTATGATATTTTGAGCTGTCACTTATATCAGATTGATATACTTACAGAATACCTTAATATAAGCCCTTGTCCCTTAAGATTTTCTTTTTTCATTTTAAGTATAAATTTTCCAGGTTTGTAGAACAATGCTACTTTTATTCAATTATTTTTGGAAAGACAATATGATTCTAAATATCTAATATCCATAAAAGACTGCTTAACTTGGAAAACAAGGTTAAAATGTCTATGGATTATTTCATGTGTACATTTTAAATAATACTCCAGAAAATAACTGAGTGATTTGAATGTGTATATATATGTACATAAGTATTTAAATATATATGTGTATATATGTATTGTGTGTGTGTAAAGCACCTCTTTTATATATTTCTAACTTTGTATTTTTGCTGAACACAATTCTTAATTTTTTTTCTCTGCTTTTATAATTGGTATGTGGAACACACTAGAGAAAAAAGAAAATTGAATAGCTTACTGCCATAAAATTTAGGAATTTAAAACTTATTTCTGTCTTCAGTCTTTCTTAACAGCCCTTTTATATAGGTTTAATAAACAACGCCCTCCAGTTTCCTTCAAAGTCTAGTCTAGATATTCAACAGCTCTCAAGTCCCCTTCTAAATTCTTGCACCCTGGTCCTGAGCCCACACCTTGCTTCCTCTTTCACTACAAACTCTTTGAAATTCAAAAGTATACAATCCCATCATCTGAATACACATCCACATCCTTAAATATTGTAAACACAACTTCCTACTCTCATAAAGTAGTGGAGAATCAGGAAAGTGACCTTCAGAGGATCACTGCAATTCATGTCAGTATCAACTCCAGGTTTTGTTCCCTGCATCAAAGGTAAAATCACACATAAATCCTTTCACGCAGTCTGTATTTTTCTTTTTCCTACACTGTACCAATTCTAGTCATCAAGTCACACCTCTTAAACACACTGAAATTCCTTCATTGCCTTCTGCCTGAATTACTTCAGTGACCTCCACATTGGTCTTTCTGGTTCCTTGAGAGATCTGTTTCTCTCAAATCAGCGTTCTATATTACCAGTGATTTTTTAACTGTGGCCTTTTATTTAAAGATCAGATAATCTGCAAATGACATTATTTCATTCTTTATTATGGCTGAGTAATATTCCATTGTATATACATCCACATCTTCTTTATCCATTCTTCCATTGATGGACATTTAGGTTTCTTCCATGTCCTGGCTATTGTAAATAGTGCTGCAGTGAACATTGGGGTACATGTATCTTTTCGAATTATGATTTTCTCTGGATATATGCCCAGGAGTGGGATTGCTGGATCATATGGTAGCTCTATTTTTAGTTTTTTAAAGAACCTCCATACTTCTCTCCATAGTGGCTGTATCAATTTACATTCCCACCAACAGTGTAGGAGGGTTCCCTTTTCTCCACACCCTCTCCAGCATTTATTGTTTGTAGCTTTTTTGATGATGCCCATTCTAACTGGTGTGAGGTGATACCTCACTGTAGTTTTGATTTGCATTTCTCCAATAATTAGTGATGTTGAGCATATTTTCATGTGTCTCTTGGCCATCTGTATGTCTTGTTTGGAGAATGTCTATTTAGATCTTCTGTCCATTTTTTGATTAGGTTGTTTGTTTTTTTGATATTGAGCTGCATGTGCTGTTTGTATATTTTGGAGATTAATCCCTTGTCAGTTGCTTCATTTACAGATATTTTCTCCCATTCATTTTATTTATGTTTTTTTCATTTTCTTTATGGTTTCCTTAGCTGTGCAAAAGCTTTTAAGTTTAATTAGTTCCCATTAGTTTATTTTTGTTTTATTTTCATTACTCTAGGAGGTGGATTGAAAAAGATCTTGCTGTGATTTATGTCACAGAGTGTTCTGCCTATGTTTTCCTCCAGGAGTTTTGTAGTGTCTGGTCTTATGTTTAGATCTTTAATCCATTTTGAGTTTATTTTTGTGTATGGAGTTAGAGAATGTTCTAATTTCATTCATTTACATGTAGCTGTCCAGTTTTCCCACCACCACTTATTGAAGAGACTGTCTTTTCTCCATTGTATATTCTTGCCTCCTTTGTTATATATTAAGTGACCATAGGTGCGTGGGTTTATCTCTGGACTTTCTATCCTGTTCCATTGATCGGTATTTCTGTTTTTGTGCCAGTACCATACTGTCTTGATTCCTGTAGCTTTGTAGTATAGTCTGAAGTCAGGGAGCCTGATTCCTCCAGTGCTGTTTTTCTTTCTCAAGATTTCTTTGGCTCTTTGGGGTCTTTTGTGTTTCCATGCAAATTGTAAAATTTTTTGTTCTAATTCTGTGAAAAATGCTACTGGTAATTTGATAGGGCTTGTACTTAATCTGTAGATTACTTTGGGTCATATAGTCATTTTGACAGTATTGATTCTTCCAATCCAAGAACATGGTATATATCTCCATCTGTTTGTGTCATATTTGATTTCTTTCATCCGTATTTTATAGTTTTCTGAGTACAGGTCTTTTGCTTCTTTAGGTAGGTTTATTCCTAGGTATTTTATTCTTTTTGATGTGATGGTAAATGGGATTATTTCCTTAATTTCTTTTTCTCGTCTTTTGTTGTTAGTGCATAGGAATGCAAGAGATTTCAGTGTATTCATTTTCTATCCTTCAACTTTACCAAATTCATTGATGAGCTCTATTAGTTTTCTGGTAGCATCTTTAGGATTTTCTATGTATAGTGTCATGTCATCTGCAAACAGTGACAGTTTTAATTCTTCCTTTCCAATTTGGATTCATTTTATTTCTTTTTCTTCTCTGATTGCCATGGCTAAGACTTCCAAAACTATTTTGAATAAGAGTGGAGAAGAGTGGACATCCTTTTCTTCTTCCTGATCTTAGAGGAAATGCTTTCAGTTTCTCACCATTGTGAATGATGTTTGCTGTGGGTTTGTCATATATGGCCTTATTATGTTGAGGTATGTTCCCTCTATGCCCACTTTCTGGAGTGTTTCTATTATAAATGGGAGTTGAATTTTGTCAAAATCTTTTTCTGTATCTATTAAAATGAAAATATGGTTTTTATTCTTCAGTTTATTAATGTGGTGTATCACATTGATTTATGTATGTTGAAGAATGGGACCAAGTAATGCCTTTTGCAGCAACATGGATGAATCTAGAGATTGTCATACTGAGTGAAGTAAGTCAGACAGAGAAAGACAAGTATATGATATAGCTTATATGTGGAATCTAAAGAACATGGAACAAATGGACCTATTTACGAAACAGAAATAGAGTCACAGATGCAGAAAACAAACTTATGGTCACCAAGGGGGAATGGAGGGGAGGGATAAATTGGGCAATTGGGGTTGACATATACACATTACTGTATATAAAATAGATAACTAAGAAGAACCTACTGTATAGTACAGGGAACTGTACTCAATACTCTGTAATGGCCTATATGGGAAAAGAATCTAAAAGAGTGGATATATGTATATGTATAACTGATCACTTTGCTGTACAGCAAAAACTAACAGAACATTGTAAATCAACTATACTCCAATAAAAATTAATTAAAAAATAAAGACCTTTTATTTTTACATTTTACGTTTAAATGCCTTATGTTTTCATGGAAAATGGTGACACTCTGCAGTCAAATGACTGGAAAAGTTGTTATCCAATAAGTTGTTTTTCATAGTTTGAAGAGCGGAATGTTAATCTTAAAAAAAAACTAGGCCTGTTCTGAAATTATCTTGAATTTGTGTAAGAAAATGTTCTCAGAGGATGTCCTACTTATTCTTCCATTCTTACCATGAGTTTCAAAATGACTATTTATAAAGGTGGGAAAAGAGCAAAATGAACAAACTAAAAAACTAATGTAAGCAGGGTGAATTTTTGATCTCTCTAGAATACAAATAAAAACACATGTGTGTCTCTTTCTGTTTAAGGTTTCCATGATTTTCTTGAAGAGAATTGTACAAGTTTAGAAACTTCTTGAAGACTCCCCCTACTGTGTAGCCTTCTTTTATTTTGTTGACTCTATTTCAAACATTGCAAAGTCTGAAATGCATCACTACTTAGCATTGTACCGGAAGAGCTATTTATTATCATTGAGAATTTTTAAAGAAAGAATTGTAATGTGTCCTTTTAATCACTACTATTTGGAAATTTGAAATCTGTTTTTGTATATTGCTACTTATTTCTGAGTATTATTAAAAAATCACATGAAAATAAATATTAAGCTTCAGTTAAATATGTCAATTTAACTTACCTTTAGTTTTATGACATAGAAATGAAAAACAACATATCATTTGAGATAGCAAATATAATATGGGAGTTTCTGATGATCAAAAAAACTGATCATTAATAGTATTTGTATATATAATTGTTATATAAAAATGATAACTAAGAGTATCTATTATTTACAAGTCATGATTTTAGTGTCATATAAATTCACTGTTCTAATCCTTCCAATAATCCTATAAAGTAGATAATACTATAATGAACTCAGTTATACAGGTAAGGCGACCAAAGCTTAAAGAGATTAATTTTCCCAAGGTTCCTTTTTTTTTTTAACCTTCTATTTTATATTGGAGTATAGCCGATTAACAATGTTGTTATAGTTTCAGTTGCACAGCAAAGGGACTCAGCCATACATACACATGTATCCGTTGTCCCCCAAAGTCCCCTCCCATCCAGGCTACCACATAACATTGAGCAGAGTTCCCTGTGCTGTACAGTAGGTCCTTGTTGGTTGTACATTTTAAATATAGCAGTGTGTATATGTCAATCTCGAACTCCCTGACTATCCCTTCTTCCCACCCTTCCCCCCTGGTAACCATAAGTTCATTCTCTAAGTCTGTGAGTCTGTTTCTCTTTTGTAAATAAGCTCATTTGTATCACTTCTTTTTAGATTCCGCATATAAGGGATATCATACGATATTTCTCTTTCTCTGTCTGACTTACTTCACTCAGTATGACAATCCCAAGGTTACTTTTAAATGATAATGCTGGTGTTCCAAACAGATTGTCAGCCCTTGTATCCATGAAATTAATCACAAAGTTACAAGTAATTATCTTTTAATCTAATCTAGTATTTTATGAGAGCATCTTCAAATAATGCTCTCATTCACTTAAAATGATTTAAAAATTTAAAAATGGATTTAAACTTATTCACATGCCTCTGTATTATGACATAAACAATGATATGATACAATATATTATTAAAATGGAATGTTGTCTCTTCATTGTAACTTATGATCACAAACTAAATAAGTATTTATATTTACAACTTAAAAATTGAATTTAGGTAAAAGGAACTATGAATTTTATGAAATTAAAAATGTTTAACTATTTGACTGCTTATCTTGTATATTGTTGCTTATTTAAATTGTGTCTCTGCAAGAGAGCACTATAGTATGCAATTTTTTCCATCTTAGTTGGCAGGTAATACTAACTCAGACACATGCATGTATTATTATACATGTGTATAAAATATATATGTACACAATACTTTATATGTATATGTTAGTGCTATAGTTCTTACACATGTAACATATATATAAAATATTTAAGCTATATATTAGTTATATACAGTAGATTATATATAACATACAATATGTAAGCTATACCCATGAAAAATGTATAATAATATGCAATAATACATATGAAGGTATTATTATTCTTATAATGTCCTTTGGGAACTAATTATTAAGAATAGTATTTGTAATTGAAAATAAAATATGAACAACTAACAAAATATTATATTATAAATCTATAGAACAAATAAAAAGCATAGCATGCTAAATGCAATGTACCCCAGATTGAGCTGTAGACAAAGTAAGGACATTAGTGGAAAAACTGATGAAATCCAGATAAAGTCTGTAGTTTAGTTAATAGTAATGTATTAATATTAATTACTTAGCTTTCTCAAATGTACTCTGATTATGGAAGTTATTAATATTAAAGAAAACGTGTGAAGAGTACATGGATACTCTGCATACTACCTTTGTCTCTTTTTTGTAAATATACAATTATTCTGAACCAAAAAAACAAGTTTAAAGGAAACATTACATAAATACTAAATAGTGAATCTACCTATGGTTGGGAAAGATAAAAGATATAAATAACTTGACCCAATAGAGATATTAAGCAATATTTATATTCATTCTCTATGAATATTATTATATATCATGTAAAGTTGAAATAAAAAATCAGTAAGTTATGACTTTACAAAATGCCCCAAAGAGTCATATGTATATATGTCCAAGATTTTATATATATATATGTTTTTATTAAAAAATATAGAAATTTCTATTGAGATAATATAGTTGAACTAAATTAAATCTCAGATATTTTCATCTTGAAAAAAATTAATTTCTGTACTGTGTCTCTATTGGGAAGAGTTTTAGAAAGTCATAATGTATGTTTATGGCAGAGTTTAGGTGGGCATGTATGAATTTTAAGGTGCTATATCTTATACTAGCCAAACATTATAACATTTCTTTAACATTGGGTCATACAAAGATATCTCAAAGCCCCTGTCTCCCTCTCCTGCCTCAACAGACTGAAAGACATTCTACCACAGGTTGGCTGCATTTGGCTACATGCTTGGAAAAGAGAGATGACTGAGGCTGAACGGATGCTATAATAAGGCCCCAGCAGGGTTTTTCCCTGCCGTTTAGTTTTCTGTTTTCGTGGGGTTTTTTTTTTTTTTTTTGGAGTTTCTCTGATGTTTTTTTTCTCTCAGTATACCATATTGATTGTCTTGACTTCAAACCCTATGGTCTTATCAAATGTGTGAAAACTTTCACTTTGCCAGCTTCCGTGTTCTCATCTGTGAAGGGCTTGACTCACTGCCTAGCACATGGCAAATTTGACAAATGTTAGTGATTGTTATAAACTTCCATTCCATTTACTTTTCTCTTTGTCATATGAATTAAACTGTTTTTTATTTTTGTTAGTATCAGAGCTGTTAGTAAGCTTTATTGAGCCAAATAATGTTTTCCTTTTTGAGTTCTTACTGGAAATACTTTTCGCAAAAGTTAAATTAAGTTTACTACTTCAGCACATTTTGCTTGAGGTATGTTTGAAAGTCAAGAGATAAAGCTGGTTTGTGATTTCTATAGAAATTTTGCCAAACATAAAAGGGGCATAAAACCATTATGCATATAGGCAAGCACAGTTGGGGTATTTTCAGTCTGTCAAGTTTGCATTTTAAAAAATGTAGTAAGGCTTTATGAAAAAAAAATTTTGCTTTTCCCTAGTTTTGTTATCTCTTTCTTTGAATGTCAGGATACATTTGTAAATCAAATTGTGCTCAGCCAGATAATGCTCAAACCAGAATCTTAAAGGTTTAAGGATGTTTTTTTAGGCACTTTCATAGGTTAGTTTGTTGTACAGAAAGTGATTAAATGAGCATTGTGAGTTTTCAAGGCAATACTGGGAATACAGTTTACTACTAATAATGGTCTATTCAGGTACATATTTTTCAATGTAATGGGAAAATCAATCCGGCAATTGTTTATTGAGTTCTTTACATGCTAGTCACTGTGTAAGAGGAAGGCAAATAGGAAAGGCAAATAGGAAATAACACCATAATTAGAGAAAATGAAAACAAGTTCTCAACTCTCCATATATCACCAAAGATGGGCAAATAAATTTGGGTTAATATTTTTAAATGCCACAATGAATATGTGTTTATGCACAAAACATATACAAGAGAATTATCTGAGGTTGTTCAAGGGTGTCAAGGTCATATCTGTTAACCAGAACATGAGATGGACTTCGGGGATCTTGTGTGGATCTGACAGTGTTTCTGGCTGCTAGTTATCTTGGGCCCCAGTGTGATTCTAAGACTGGAATTATGAGACTAAGCTTCTGACATGCCTTTCTCAAGAAGACTGTATCCTCAATCCTTGCGACCCAGTGGAAGCATATTCTGCAGGTGTTACTCCTCAAACTGTCGATATACAGCTTAGATGCTTAGAAGAAATATTTCTATTACATTCCATGATGTCTCTTCCTTTTTTCACATTATCTTCTTCAGCATTCTCAGTCTCTTGAGAGAGAGTCCTGCCCCCCTCCCTCCCTCCCTCCCTTGGAGAACAGTGTTGTTGTAATACTAACTTTGCCCGCAGTCTTCTTCATTCCTTCAACAAATTTTTATAGAGCACCTACTATTTGCTGAGCATTGTTGTCAGTGCTAGGAATACAATGGCATACAAAACATACAAAAACTCTTTACACTTCTGGGTTTAAAAGAATACATCTTATAAGGTAATACAAGTTACAAAGAAAAAAAAAGTCAAGGAACAGGGTCTGATTTTCTTTTCTCACTAATACTCTATTTCACAGGGTATCATCTACTGCCAACAAGTCTAAAAAACCTTATTTCCAAGAACAATTAATTTATTCAATCATTTATTTGTCTGCTTATTTATTAGCTTTTGTATTAGACATGACTGCTTAAGGGCATGACCATTTAAAGACAGGACTAGGCTTTTGTGTTGGATGCCTCAGTTTCCTTTTATGAATTGTTTTTTGAGCCCCATAGAAACTGCCTAAAAAATATTAATACTTCACATGAATGGCAATAGTTTAATGAAAGAGCCATACTTTTAAAACTATAAATATATTAGCCAAGATGTAGGTAATCCCCAGGGAAATGGCATAATTAGAGGGGAGAAAGACTTAGAATTAACTGGAAGATACGTCCTTTAGCTGAATATCCCTGGCTGATTCCCAGAAAGCAAGGAATGCAAAAAGATGTGTATAGTTGTAGTAAAGAAACATGTGGAAGACCCTAATCATAGCTAAAATGATGTTCATTTATTTGATTGATAAATTGCTTAATTTTCAGACTACATCTGAAGCATCTTGTTTATCAAAGATCTTTTAGAGATGATCCCTTCATAAAACACTAGGGCTGGGTGACAGAGGGAAAGTGAGGTATGATTCTTACCGAATAATTTTGTCATCTACTGGGAGAGAGAAACTTATGAAAAGTATTTATACAATATAAGTAAATTAATATGAATTAAAATGAGCATACATGTGGGCTTCCCTGGTGGTGCAGGGTTGAGAGTCCGCCTGCCGATGCAGGGGACATGGGTTCGTGCCCCGGTCCGGGAAGATCCCACATGCCGCGGAGCGGCTAGGCCCGTGAGCCATGGCCGCTGAGCCTGCGCTCCGCAACGGGAGAGGCCACAACAGTGAGAGGCCCGCGTACCGAAAAAAAAAAATGAGCATACATGCAAAGAAGGAACTTATTTTGATCTGAGGTGTTTTTAAAGAAAACCTTTGAAGAAATAAATGGTACATAAATCTAGACTTAAAGAATGATTTTTTTCTGTTGGCAGGGAAAAAGACAATTTGAGACTTTTGTAATATCACATTTTAAGAATACCAACAAATCACTGAATTTTCAAACTGTGAGGAGATAGTAAGGGGAGTGACTGAGGGTGTCTGAGAATGTTAAACAAGAGAAAACTAAAAGGAGACCAAATAATTATATCAAGTATTTGAAAGCTTCCTGTGCAGGAGGAGAAAGAGGTTGGTTTTTAGAGAGCAGAAAATAAATGAACATTTAACAGGAATAGATGAAGGCTCAAATATTGAAATTTTATCTGCACCAATCAGAGTTCTTATTTATAAGCAATAAAAACTGATTCTAACCTAAGCAGGAAAAGGAAATTAATGGGAATACAAGAGGTAGCTAATAGACTTGGAATAAAGAAGAGGGTAGAAAACTGGCAGGAATTAAGGAAAAATGAGCCTAAACGTCTAGTTATAAGGCTGCACATTACCATGTTGCCAAGAAGCTTTTGGACAGTACAGCTGCAGGACACTTGACGCTGCTGCTGGGGTTTCCTACACCACACTAACACTTTTTTTTTTTTTTTTTTTGTGGTACGCGGGCCTCTCACTGTTGTGGCCTCTCCCGTTGCGGAGCACAGGCTGCAGACGCACAGACCCAGTGGCTATGGCTCATGGGCCCAGCCACTCCGCGGCATGTGGGATCTTCCCGGACCGAGGCACGAACCTGCGACCCCTGCATCGGCAGGCGGACTCTCAACCACTGCGCCACCAGGGAAGCCCACACTGCCACTTTTGAGAAAAATTTCTGAAATGTCCCTGCTTCTTTGAGGTCTCATTTAAGAAAGAGTCAGTGACTTATAGGTGGTGGTATTTAACTTAGTTCAAGTCATATGTATATTCGTCTTTTAAAAAGAATCATAGAATGTCTGAGTCTCTCGAAATTACAATCTAAAGGATTTTTTTTTTTTAACTAAAAAAATTGCCTTTTGGAATGATCTCAATCACTTACAACTAAATAGTCTCCATACATTGATGCGAGCCAGTGAACTCATAAATGTGTTATACATATGAGATTAGTGAATGGTCTATAAGATGTTCTTCCTAAATTATACATAAAATTTTGGAAATATGTGTATGTGTTCTAAATTCTATCAAACGCTAAAGGAAGGCAGTGATCCATTAAGTATAACAAGTATTTGTTTATGTTAATTTGTTATTAATCATGATCTTTCAATTCCAAATTCCAGTTTTTCTCTAACCAAGAAGGGAATGAAATCGCAAATGAATATTCACAACGTAATAATAAAACGAATGAGTCAAAAGCTCACAGTTGCAAACGTATCTATTTAGCTGTTAAATTGCTGTGAAGGGAGTCCAGACATATTTTGATCTTTTTCAATCAGAAATGTTGTTTTTAGCCGTTGAATCATTAGAGTATGTTAAAATTTTATTATATCATATAAGTTAAAATGTTGTTTTTTTAAAATGTGTATGAAATTATGCCTTGTAGCTAAGTATTTCTCAAATCTTTCCATTTATCTCAATTCTTATGCCTGCTATCTAGATCTAAGTTGTTAGGGGTTAAATTGTGTCCTCCAAAAAAGATAGGTTGAAGCCCTAGCCGCCGGTACTTCACATTATAACCTTATTTGGAAATAAGGTTTTTAGAGAGGTTCTCAAGTTAAAAGGAGGACATGAGGGTGGGTCTTATTTCAATGTGACTAGAGTCCATATGAAAACTGGAGACATATGGTAGTTCTATTTTTAGATTTTTAAGGAACCTACATACTGTTTTCCATAGTGGTTGTATCAATATACATTCCCATGCTGGAGGGTTCCCTTTCACCACACCCTTTCCAGCAATTATTGTTTCTAGATTTTTTGATAATGGCCATTCTGACCAGCATGAGGTGATACCTCATTGTAGTTTTGATTTGCATTTCTCTAATAATTAGTGATGTTGAGCATCTTTTCATGTGCCTCTTGGCCATCTCTATGTCTTCCTTGGTGAAATGTCTATTTAGGTCTTCTGCCCAGCAATCCCACTACTGGGCATATACCCTGAGAAAACCATAGCTCAAAAAGAGACATGTACCACAATGTTCATTGCAGCACTATTTACAATAGCCAGGACATGGAATCAACCTAAACGTCCATCAACAGATGAATGGTTAAAGAAGATGTGGCACATATATACAAAGGAATATTACTCAGCCATAAAAAGAAATGAAATTGAGCTATTTGTAATGAGGTGGATAGACCTAGAGTCTGTCATACAGAGTGAAGTAAGTCAGAAAGAGAAAGACAAATACCTTATGCTAACACATATATATGGAATTTAAGAAAAAAAATATAATATTGAATAATAATTTAACTAAACCATAAATGCAAGCATACTGTGTCTAACCAAAGTAGAAGTTAAAAACATACAGAATAGGTAAATTATAAAATTGTATATAACTAAGTTAAACAACTTTCAAGTAGGATGTACAAAAAAAAAGAAATGGCAACTTTTTGATTAAATTTGGCAATTAAATGACTATTAAATGGTAATGTTTAAACTCATACTTGTTTTCTTAGTGGTTATAGTTTATTTTAAAACCCTGCATTCTGGTCAATGCCATATTATTAATGAGGGAAAAAATGAAGAACACAAGGCTTACCACCCTGACTCAATGTATCTCCTTAATTATTGTATTTCACTGCTTTCCTGTGAAGCACATTTTCTCTAAATATCACTCTTATGCCTTTCTCCCTTCTCATTCTCTCCAGGCCCTCTAAAATCAGGCTTTTCCCAGCCAAACCCACCACTTATTAAGCTCATTAATTACCTTTCCTGAATACTTAATGTAAGGTACCTCTCCGCCTCTATCACTTTACTTTTTTTCTTCAAAGAGCTTTTGCCTTTAATTTTGTATATCTCTAATTCATATTTGTCCCCTCCCACAAAAACTGGGACTTGGTTTTTGCTACTCTGAATCTATCCCTGAAACCCATAATCAGTGCTCAATTATTTTTTGAATAGTTCAGTGAATCTGTGTTATAAAACCCAATTAAATACGGAAGCTTTTGTTAAAATCAAAACACCTTTCGAATAAATAAAAACATAAAAGCCATGTTATTTTTTTCATTTTTCTGGTCACACTGAAGGTATCCTTGCTAAAATAATCATTAAACTATCTTTAGTTGGGGTTACGTGAGAGAGCGTTTTGATTAGTTGGCTCATTAGGTGTAGCCAAAAGTTTGTCTAAATTGATGATTTGAATTAAAAGACTCATAAAATCAACCCAAGGAATTTTAGTGTTTCGTACTGCGTTTCTCATTTTCTCATTATGAACATGTCACCTTTATTTTCTTGAGCCATTAACCATCAAACACATTCTTAGGAAAAATTGTGAATTGATTTTCAGGGTTTAAACTGGACATAAGAAACTGGCCAGCAACTGGGCTTTGAATCTTCTATGAATCCGAGAGCGTCGTTAGCTATTTGTTGTATGATCCACATGCATGATTTTTCACTTCCTTTTAGAAAAGAGCCACAACCACAATTTATATAGGTACATCTACACTGCCAGTCAGAAATGTCACATCTATAAATAGACTATGTACAATATAAAAGCATAAGACAATAAAGCTCTTTTCATACCATCAAATCATTCCCTTGACACTTGTCAATTACAAATGAGTTGAAATTAAATCAGTGTAATAATTTATTTTAAAAAGGTGTGTTTAATTTATGCTGTTTCAAATTTCTGAATTCTATAATTCATATAATTTATGATAGTCATTTAAAATATAACATTTCCAAGGAAATTTTAAAGCTACTAAAGTAAATTGGTAACATTTTTATTTAAGGAAAACAAAACTGTCAAAAAAATGTTCTGGCTTTAAGAAAATGTCTATAAGTTGAATTTGATTTTGAAAATTCTTACAAGTGTATAAGTAAGTGATCTTAAGCCAGGTTTAGAATTGTCTGTTATCAACATTTATAACAATATAGTTTTATTGATGTCATTGCTTTCTGAAAATTTTTTGTAGAGAATCATGAAACGGTTGTGAATAAGCCAATTTTATCTCTTACCTCAGTAGCATGTGAATAACTGACTTGGTGGAACAAGCAAATAGGACTAAATTGGAACACTCTGCTGAGCCACACTGACATATTAGAGACCAAATCTGAAAAAGGAGTCAAGTCTTACACCTCCATCACTTTCTTGTACTATCGAGGAGACCCTAAAATATTTCCCACCAATAATAGTGCCCATAGGTCTCTGTGTATTTACCACTTTCAAGTAGAATTATATATCCGTTGTATTTTCTACTGAAACAGTACTTAGAAAAATCAGTATAACACTTGCCTCTATGTTATTTGTCTAGAGCAGCAAAACAAAATTCTTCTTGTAGAAATGAAATAAGAGCATGTTTCTAATTTAAAGGAAAGTGGGCCGTTATTTTTTCCTCCAAAATACATATCAATATACAATATATCACTTAAAAAGGATTTATATAAACATATATATATAAAGGATTTATATATACATATAAACGTGTTTATTAACTTACTGTTAAGTTCACTTTACTGAAATTCCTACGTTGGTAAGTCAAAATCATTCATTGGTAAATCATTTTTCTAGTTTAATACCAAATCACCTTTTGGTTATAAGATGGATGTTTAGAGGTTTTGAATCTTAATAGGTAATACAGTTAACATCCTGAAGCCTTTATATATCAATAGAATCATTATATCACTTAGATGATAATCCCTTGATTCTAGGACTAAACACAGATCAAAAACTGTAAATATACCCAAGAAGGTTTTTAAGATTTTTTTTTCTATGATTTTTGATTAGGAAATATATAAATATTGAACAGGCTAATCAAAGCTTCAATTTCAAAGTGAGTGCTTAATCTTGCCTTGGAGTACTTGGGAACTAGTAAGTTTATCCAACTAAATGCGACATATAGTGGCTATAAAATAATACCTGAGCAACCTTGACTTAATTGCCATGGAAATTTAATTTTATTCAGAGAAAGCATACTCTATCTTAATGCCAGCCTTGCAGATATTTCTATGATTTGTAGTTAGAGCACTTCTGAATAACTGGTGAAAAAGGAAAAAAAAAAACCAAAAAACTAGTCTAAGACAGGCCATGATGGCTATTTGGAAACTGAAGAATTTTATAAAGTGAAACAAAATCTCTAGAAGAACAGTATGTATGCTCAGAAGCATGAGTAACAAAATGTAATTAGAAAAAGGGTCCTAAACAAAGACTGAAGTGGGTTTTGACTATAGCTGCCATACATATCCTATAAATGTAAGTGTTAATTGTTCTTTAATTAAGTGAAGTAATAAAGTCAATTTTACCTGTAGTCTCAGTCTTCACATACACACACACCCACACACACACACACACACGAAATCGAAAGATACATAATTAGATACAGTATTATGATAACTGAAAGTGAGAAAAACATAAAATTCATCATTATTTATTGCTGCCACTCCTTTCACTTCCTTTATTATATGAATTATCTTTATCGACTAACTAAATGAAAATAAATTATATCTCTGACTTTTTTCTGTAGGTCAATCCACTATTTCTTTTCTCAAATAAATTTTATAATTACAAATCACCTTTGGGGGAAAGATAATTCAAATATATATCAAAAACTTTATTGTTATAAAGCAGAAACTAACACACCATTGTAAAGCAGTTATACTCCAATAAAGATGTAAAAAAAAAATTTTATAACATGCTTAAATACCATAAAATGCAGTAATTAGATCTATATATTTTAAATTATATTGCAATTAAAATTTCTATATAAACAATCAATTCACTAAAAGATGATATTTTAACACAGATTATACAGTAGTCTATGGATTCTTAATTATTAAATTAGAAATTGATCTTTAATAATTCAGTCTTCAGTCAATCACTCTTTTTCACTTAAAGTTCAATAAAACTATTTTATAATATAGCCGATAGGTGAGACATGGTCTGTTATGTTAACAGACTCATTCTGCTTAATTATAACTCAAAATTCTGAAGTTCTGCAGAAATCAATATCTATTTAAGATGAGAAGCAGAATATAAAGTCTATTTTGAAGTAACTTAACAGTTTTGTTTCCATCTCAATCCAGAGAAAAGAAGTGCAGGGACTAGTAAAACTTCTTGGTAATCTAATTATAAGAAACAAGATATTAATGGTATGGATTCAGTGAAGGTTGGAAATTGAAGTTTGCTGAAGGCATTCTGGATGTGTCATGCTCACAACAAAGTTTATATTGAATTCACCATTTGCACTGTCTGATGAAATCAATCCATAGTGAGTTGCATAAAATACTGAATTTTAATTCAGAACAATTATCTTTGTTTGACAGTGATGTCAATCACTCTTTTTCACTTAAAGTTCAATAAAAACTATTTTTCAAATACTTTATTAGGGAAATGCAAATCAAAACCATAATAAGATATCACCTCACATCTATTAGGATGGCTAATATCAAGAAACAAAAACAAAAGCAAAAAGCAACAAGTGTTGGTGACGATGTAGAATATTGGAGCCCTTGTGCACTGTTGGTGGGAATGTAAAAAAATGAAAACAGTATAGAAGTTCCTCAAAAAATTGAAAATAGAGTTACCATATTATCCAGCAGTTCCACTTCTGACCATGTGTCCGAAAGAATTAAATAATAACTTTAAAAGAATTGAAGAGATATTTGCAAACTCATATTCATAGCAGTATTATTCACAATAACCAAGTGATGGAAGTGTCTGGTAATGGACTGAATTGTGTTCCACCAAAATTCTATGTGTATTTGCCACAATTTTAAAAATCAAAGAAAAAACGTTCACTTTATAGCAATGCCATGCTATAAGATAAAGATCTCATTAAAATAGTTTTCATTTTTACTTTTGAAATTTAAAAGAGAAATGATAATTTAAGTCATAAGGAGTCAAAAACACTTTATTTG
Source organism: Orcinus orca (assembly GCF_937001465.1). Lineage (NCBI taxonomy): Eukaryota > Metazoa > Chordata > Mammalia > Artiodactyla > Delphinidae > Orcinus > Orcinus orca. The sequence continues at coordinate 71,890,922 of NC_064565.1, forward strand.
AAATGTAAGGAACTGTAAGGAGTCCACCTTGTCCAAAAGCTCAAACCTTAACAGAAAATCAAAGGGGAAAAATGCAAATGGTAATTCTAAGTAATCCAACTGTTGCAAATAAATAAGGCACTTAAAAGTGGTTTCAAATGTGTTCACTGCTAAAGTGTCTTTTCAACTCCTTTTGGCGTGCATTATAAGCTGTTGTATATCAAGAGCAATTTTTTAAAAGTTATTTTCTAGTAATCATAGCCACATAAATATTAAACAAATGTAAAACTGGCACAAAGTAATCGGTGTTACTATGCAATACATTTTAATCACACCTAATATAAAACCAATGGATTCTATAAAATATTGAAAATACATCCTTTGAAGGTCTGTAGTTGAGATTTTGGCACATATTAAGGAAGGTGAAATTTAATTTCAAAGAATAGTGGTTTGTAAACATTAGGGTATTATATTGCGAGTCACCTGGAGAGCTTGTTAAAGCACAGATTACTGGGCCAATACAATTTATGTTTCAGTAGGTCTGTATTTCTAAGAAAATTCCAAGTGATGCCGCCTGTATTTCTAAGAAATTTCCAAGTGATGACGATGCTGCTGGTCTAGGGACCACATTTTGAGAGCCACTGTCAGATAATATATGGAGGAATCTTAAGAGGTAGTGTTTTAGTCATGAAAACTGGAATATATCTTATAGAATTAAAATACTACAATTCTCGTACTACCGTTATCTTTATATTTACACATGAATTTAGTAATTATAATGGCATTTTATACAGTTCAAATGTTCTCTAAATGATGATAAAAAGTATATAGTGCACTAATTAATGTATCCTGTAGTCTACATCATTTTAATTAATGACCTTCTTTTAACTGCATGCATATAAACACAAGAATCAAATCATCACCATGATTTACAGAATGAGGAATATGCTGTATCTAGGTTTGATGTATCAGATTTCAGCTATTGTATTCTTATTCTGAGCATGCTTTTATGAAAATATTTATAGTACTTCCATGCCTTGAATAGAGGGTAGGGATATTTCTCCCATCACATTGCCTCTGCTTCACAGTCACTAAATGTTCCTTCCAATTGGTAAGTGCCTAGCAGGGAATGACCTCAACTATTTGCGCACATTCTCATTGCAAGGCTCTTGTCTTCTTCCTTTAGGGAATGAACACACTGCTACCATCTGGTTTAAGGACTATCTATTAATTTTATGACTAACAAATGTGTGACCCACTTGCTTGAGGATTTAGGAAAGCTACAATAATAAAATATGTGGTAGTTTTTATACTTCCTTTTTCTTTCATATTTAGAGTGCAACACTTCTCAAACACAAACTGCCAAGAGTACTATGAAACACATATTCTGGTATAATTTGATAAACTATTGATCTAAATTTAAAATTTTATGAGATAGAATGGGTTATAAGATTTTCACAAATTGGTGAGAAATAATTTCAGTAAACTTAGTTGCAATGGCAATAGTATGCTGTTGTTGCTCTCCCTTTAGAAGTACTTTTTAAAAAGTACATGGGGAGGGAAAATGACTGTGTGAGTAGTTTACTTATTTAATAAATATTTATGCTGTTTTTGAAGCCATTGTATGAGAGGTGCTAAGTATATAGGTATAAAAAAATCAGACAAAATTACTATCTCAAGAAGCATATATTTTTAGTAGAGGAAGATAAATAATAAACAAGTTAATATAAAAAATGTCAGAGAATTAAAGTAGTATAATGTGATAAGTTATTTAGTAGGAACTATAGATTCCCATTGCCAAATATCTAAAATTGAGCTTATCTGGGAAAAAAAAAAAAACATAAAGCAACTGAAAGTTTTTGGCTCTCATGGTGAGAGTATAACTACTGTGGACAACTGTTTGGCAGTGTCTAAAATTCTTAGTATATGAATATTCTATATTCTGTGACCCAAAAATCCCATCTGTAAGTATACACAATAGAAATATATGTGTGTTTGTGTGTATTACATCCAAAGACATGTATCTGAATAAGAATGCTCAGAGCAGGATAACTCGAACACTGGAAACAGCTCTCATTTAAATTTTAAAAAAAGTAGATAAATTATGGTACATTCACACAGTGGAACACTATACAGTAATGAAGATGAACAGTGTAATGCTCCACACAAGAAAATGCCACACAACCAAGATGCTGGGGATGGGAAACCAGGCACAAGGGTATTTATACTCTGATTCCAATTATATATATTTAAAATAGGCAGTACTATTTCAACATGTTAGAAATGAAGGTGCTGGTTACCTTTGGGAATGGGGCTGTAGTGCCTGGGAGGGGAAAAAGGAATCTTCTCAGATAATGGTGTTATTAGTGATCTGTTGCTATATAACAAACCACCACAAACTTAAGTGGCTTTAAAAAAAAACACGTATTAAATATCTCAGTTTCTGTGAGTCAGGAGTCTGGCAGGGTTTAGTTGCGTTCTCTGCTTCAGGATGTCACCAGGCTGCAATCAAGGTGTCAGCTGAACCGAATTTTCATTTGTAGGATCAACTGGGAAGCGTCTACTCTCAAGCCCACTCAAATTGGCAGATTTTAGTAGTTTACAGTTGTAGGACTGAGCCCCTCAGCTCCTACAGAGCCTATAGAAAATGAGAAAACTTTAACAAGATAGAGTCTTATATAACATGATATAATCAGTGGAGTGATACCTCATCATATAAGCCATAACATGTAACCAGATCGCGAATCATGTCCCATGTCCTTTGTCCCATTCTATTGGTTATCAGCAAGCCAAATGTCTCACTCGCTTTCCAGAGGAGCGGGGATACACAAAAGTGTGAACACAAGGAGATAAAATCATTGGGAGACACCTTAGGGTCTGTCTGCTCGATATGTTCTATTTCTTGATGTTTTTTGTTATTTTCCTTTATTGTATAAAAATACAAGGTATTATAATTACTTCAAAATGTAACTTTGGCTTTTTAAATAACACTTTATTGAGATGTAACTCACAGATTTGAGATGTAATTCACAGATTTGTGCAGTCATAACCACAGTCAATTTTAGGACATTTTCATCACCCCCTCAAAAAAATGCATACCCAGCAGCAGTCATTGTTTCTCCTCTCTCACCTCAGCTCTTAGGTACCACTATTCTATTTTCTCTCTATAGCTTTGCCTATTCTGGACTTTTCATGTTAATTGAATTATACAATACATTGCCTTTGGTGATTTGCTTCTTTCACTTCGCTTAGTGTTTTCAAGGTTCATCTAGGCTGTAGTATTTATCAGGCCACCATTCCTTTAATATCATAAATCTTATATTTACATATAATAATATTACATTAGATGGATATATCAGATTTGTTTATATATAATCAGCTGGTAGATATTTGTGTTGTTTCCTCTTTGGGGCTATTATGAATAATGCTGCTATAATATTTATGTACAAGTTTTGTGTGTGTGTGTGTGTGTGTGTGTGTGTGTGTGGACGTATTTTTCTTGGGTGTTTTGCTAGAAGTGGAATTTCTGAGTCAAATGGTAAAGCTACGTTTGAACTTCTGAGGAACTGTCATACCATTTCCAAAGTGGCTGCATCATTTTGCATTCCCACCAGCAATATGCAAGGGTTGCAATTTCTCCATATCCTTGACAACATTTGTTATTATCTGTCTTTTTGGTTATAACCATTCTAGTGGGTGTGAAGTGACTCTCATTGTGGTTTTAATTTGCATTACCCTTATGAGTGATAATTTTTTTATATGGATGTGTTTACTAAGTGAAAATTCATTGAGCTATACCCTGTGCTTTATCTACTTTTCTGTGTGCTGTTATTCAACAGTTTATTTTAAAAAGTGTTGGTGGTGCTGCACTATGATGTGCAGAGGAATAGAAAATTACAATTCCTCTGACCCAGTCCGTATGGACGTAAAGCAGTTATTTCAGTTCATCTTGGCTGTGCCATCAATTCTCCTTACAACAGCCAACAACATTATCTCGCCTGTGCAAAGTAAATACACTAATTTAAATGGAAATCTTGGTGAATCATTGCCCCTGGTCTCTATTCCAATTGATGCTCCAGCAAAACAGAGAAGTAGAGATAGATATAGAGATAGGTAGATAGAGATAGACATAGAGATAGAGATAGAGATAGAGATGTGTGTGGGTATGTGTGTGTGAGAGAGAGAGGAGAGAGAGAGGACAGAAAGAGAGGAGAAAGAGAAAGAGACAGAGACAGAGAGGGAACTGGTACCTACATCATTACCTATCGCCTAGTAATAGGAGGGGAAACCAAGTAACTGGTCAAGACTTATAACTGTAACAATGTAGTCTGCAAGCAAGTGGAAAACACCTTATCTGAGTTTAGTATTAAATGTTAACACAAAGTCCAGAGGAAAATGGCAGAATTTAGGGAAATATTGATCATTCAATTCATGTGTACATATTGAATCTGTATAGAAAGCTGTATCAATAAAAGTGAGGAAAATACTTACATGGTCTACCATAGTTCATAGATATTTATTCAGAGCTCTCCGTGCAATCAACTCTTCTGAAATCTTGCTGCTTTGATGTAATTTGGGTATTAGGTAAATGTTAGGAAAGTACTAACTACTTTTTCTTAAAGTAAATGCTATGAAGAATACACAAAATTTAATTCTGTGGCTTTGCTGGTGATAGCTAAACTGTTTTTTGCTGATGAATCTTAAAAGTAATAAAAAATATACATAATTAACATCTACCACAAGGTAATTGGTAAAATATATAATGCAGTGGCAACTAGTGTCAAGGTTAGCAAATGAAAATCATGTATACACATATGTCTTGCTCTTGTGGCCATAAAGGAAGAACATATAATGTTACAATATGCTTTTTTTACTGGGAGTATATAGGATTGTGTTTTGAAAATATTTCTTTCTTTGTGGATAGTTCTCAGGGATAAGAGAAAAAAAAATCTTGCCAGAAAAGAAGTGGAGAAAGCAGAACTTGTAAAGTTTTTGCTTTATTGGTTTGGTGAGAGATTGTGAAAGGGGAATCTTTCCTCCTTAACACATGCTTGGACTTCAGTACATCTATTCTTCTTTAATCCATCTGTGGCAAAATGTACTCTTTTATGTTGATACCTCTCTCCAGGTTCATTCCTGCAGTTCATGAAGGTAGTTTGCATGTTAAGATGAATAAACAGCACATATAATTTCATCATTTATGAAGTTTTTTTGAAGAAGGATAAGTTCTATTTTAATTCCTTTATTAAAAATACTTGCTCTAAGGGCAGATCTTACATCTGATCTCAGCAATACATTTCTGCTTCATTTGAGGTGGTGGTAATGAAAGAGAAAAGGGTCAGTGAGTATAAAGATGTGTGGAGAAAATCAGAGTGAAAAAGTTAACCCATGCAGCATGTGCCTGCTGGATGTCAATAATATCATTAGTGATCCTTAAACATGACCTATAATCAAAAAGAAAGTGACTACACACTATGAGGTAAGGGATTGATTACTCTCTCTCTCTTTTTCTCCTTAATACCAGATTTTATGTTTTTACATTCTACATGAAAACAAAATAAAAGCAAAATAAAAATCTATTTATTTGTTTTACAACAGAATTGCCTTACTACCTGGGAAAGAATGATTTTGAGATAGTTATTTTAATCTTCATTTCCAAGTATTTCCTTCTGATCTATTGTAAAAAATTATGTAAATATGTAATTATGAGCATGTTTAATGTGTACAATTTCCTCAGAAGTCTCTAAAATCATTTTTGAGCCTTTATGAACTCTAAATATGTATTTAGGCAAAATTTCTAAAATATTGTTCAAATTTATAAACAGCTCACTGAGAACTCATAGATTCTTTTGAAAATCAAGTTGGTTATGATTATCTTAAGAAAGACAGATTATCTACCCAATTTGGAAAGCCATGATATGAAACCATGATAACAACTAAGAAAGCAGAGACTCTAATTTTCATAAAATAGGCCCAAGTGTAGTGACAGTCATTTGGAAGTAATGTCACAGCTTAGATAGCGAAACCATGTTATTCTCCACATTAATCTTAACTGCCAGCTATGAGGCTGTACAGTGGAGGCTGACATTCTTGGGTCCTAAACTCCTACTTCAGAGAAAACAGTGTTATCCTATATGAATGTCGTACAATCACCAACTACTGAGTTGGTTTTGTAAATGTTTGTACAAGGAACTTCTCTTCTTTGGGAGTTAGGAATATTGGTAAACAAATTGTTCTCCTTTCCATATTCTCAGATAACTTCGCTGATGCTATTCTCTATAATTTAATTGTCCACAGAAGCTTGAATGCTTGGTTATTTATATGACATGGTGAAGGATTTGTCCTGCTAAAGCAATTCTTAGCCATGAAGCAAGATAAAATTGCACTATTCTCATTACCAAAAATGAAGATGGGTAAATGGCATGGATAGATGTTTGGATATGAGAGCAAATTTTTACTTAGCTAGATATTAGTATTTCATGGATGAGTCATCAAATGAAAAAATTGTAAAACTTTAACAACCCTCCAGAATATTTTTTTGGAAATATTATTATATCTCATCATAAATATTGATGGTGTTTACAAAATTGATAGAACTAGGATTGTTCTTTTTTCTACAAATATTTATTAATCATCTTCTCTGTGCCAGCTACTATTTTAGACAACACTGAAAATACAGTAGGAAAATAAAGAGAAAATATATTTATGCTCCAAAGTGGTTTACTTTTGGGGGGGGTGAGGAGAACAGTTAAACAACAAGTAAATAAATATACACACAAATGGGGAAATATACGGTAATATGTGCAATAAATAAAATGAAACAGGGTTCTGTGATAGAAAGTGCCTAGTGGATACGTAATAGTTCACGAAAGGTTTATCTGAGAGAGGAATAAGGAATCAGGCCTTGAACAAGTATTGGAATGGGAATAAGAACCAATATAGAATGAGTTAATAGTAGCTTGGAGTAGCAGAGGTGGAGACAGTCTAAAAATTTTGTTCGTAATTTTGTTCTATTAACAAGCTCTTGTCATTCTGAGTGAATAGATGACATTTTTGAGGTCCAAGTTTTGTTGGCTGTTTTATATAAACCTCATTATATTTTATAAACTCTATATAAAAGCTAGTTGTTCAGAATGAGTAATTATTTTCTCCATCTGTCAAAAAAATATTCATACCTCTTGAAATAAGGTATATTTGAGATACACACCTTCCAATATCATATAAAGGAGCAAAAGTCACCTGAGGATTATCTAGGAAAATGTAATTATTTCACTCATTATTACTATTGATTAAAGGCTCCAAACTTAGTGAAGCTGTACACTAATTTGTGTATTGCTCCAGATCGAACTGATAACCCCAGAGATTAGAGTTTATGGCTCTATTGGACATTACCCAGTTATTCTAAAATTGCCGAGCTTTGTAAATGCTGTTTGGACTGTTTTTAACATCTGTTTCCCTGATTAATTAATGAGTAGAAAAATTCTTTGACATGTTTATTTTATATTGGAGTTGGATTGATGGTTTTAACTTTTTAAAAATTGCATTTTGATATGTGAGACACAACTAAATCTTGGTTGCTATGTCAACAGTATCCATAGCTCTCTCCTCCCTTTCTTATCCTGATGTAAGAGAAAGCGGAGAACTTCTCTGATTTAAGAATTATTCCAGCATGTTTGTAAAAAATGCTTTCATTTTCATTCCATTTGCTGTCTCATTTCATGGGACATCCTCATTATGCAAAAGGCATTTCCTAGTTCTTTCATCCCCTAAGCTGTAATAAAGTCTGCTTCTGCATTCTCAGTCACCCATTCACATAATAGCCAACTGGACCCACAGATGTACTAACTCAGAAATCTTAAAGTCATTCATTCTAATATCTCATAACAAGTTCTCATAGTCTCAGTTTATAGTGCCACTGTACCTGTTTCTGAACCTCAGAAAGACTTCTACACCTTAATATTTTCCTTCTAGATTATTGACTCCCTTTTACCGTTTCTGCTGTGTTTTCTTTGTCTACATGGTTGAAAGGACTTGAAGTGCCTGAACTGCTTTCTCACAATCACCTTAATTCCCTTCCTTGAACTTGTATCTTTGCTCCATACCAGCCAACAAGATCCTAATCCAAAATAATTATGTACTCACTTTCTTTACTGCTATGTAAGCCGTAGTTTAAAAACAAAACAAAAATTTAAAAAGCAACCTCATACAACTATAATTAACTTATTTGATTAGACGAGAATCCAAATAAGAGCCATGTATTTGTTTATATGTTTCTAAAGTTTGTTTTAATCTATAGTTTCACTCTCCATCTTTCCCTTTTCATTACAGTTTATTTGTTGAATAATTTCATAAAACATATTTTATCTTTGAGTTATTTCATAAAACGTATTTTATCATACAGAGTTTCCCATCATCTTTTTTCTTTCTTTTTGAATGCCTTCCTATATTTCTGTGGTGTTGTTTAACGTGGTCCCCTGTTCACTGTGTTGCAAATTGGATGTGAAGGCTTGCAGTTCAAGACTACTTCATTGATGTGTCTTCCATTAGGAGGCACCTGGATGGTGTCTGTCTTTCTGTGTTGTTTTACCCATTCATGATGACTGTCTAAATATACCAATTAACTAGAGGTTTCAAAATGGTAATACTCTAGTTTTACCATCACTTCCTCATTTGGTATACTTTTAAAAAGTAAATTTTCTTCACTAGCTGTTTTGTTACCTAGAGGCAGTTCATATAGGAAAGGCGGAATAAATGCAACATTTTCCTCCTTTATTTACCAGTTTCCAGAGTTATCACTTGGTTCCCTTGCATCCTTCAAAGGGGATGATGGGGCTGTGTGTGTGTGTGTGTGTGTGTGTGTGTGTGTGTGTGTGTGTGTCATTATGAACTCATGAATTTGTACATATTTGATATGTTTAAATCCACTGAAGTTTTTACGCTCATTTAAAAAATCTCTGACCAGTGGGAGACTCTTTAAAATGGATGCTGTGTTTTTTTGACATGACCCTGAGAGTATTTGACAGCTTTCCTGCTTTCTGCTATTCTAGTATACTACAGATTCATTTTGAGGTTATTATTAATGGAAATAACGTTTAGAGACCACAGTCTGGGACTTCAGTGTTGCTGATTGCTACTGGATATTTTTTTAAATGTTTCTAGGCTTTTAAATGGGCAGAGTTAGCATATGTGTTTTATTTGGTTTCTTTTTGAAAATTAAATACAGTGTAACTTACGCTGATAACTCTAATTCAACTTCAGAACTGCAGACTTTAACCTCACAGAACTTAAATATTCAACATTAGCTGCAAAACTCTGTTAAAGCTTCACAAAATAAAATATGTAACCTTATAATAAAATTAGTTTTCTCTAATTTGGGGGAGGAGAGTATCTAATTTTAGGAAAAACTGATACCCACTTCTTTTTAAAATTTCCCTTTGAAAAAGAAATATTTTCAAAATCTCATCCAGTCATTTCCCTAAAAATGTTGTTGATGAGTTGATTAAAATAGTAGCTAAAATCTTTGAGTATATTCAGTGAGCATTAAAATACAATAGACTGAACAACATATTGTGGTGTATGTGATTAATAATTCATTTACAAAATTATAATCAAAGTCCTGTGTTTTAAAGGATTATGTTAGCTTCTCTAGCGTGACTTTTCCCCTGCAGTTTAGAGGAATCTACATTTGAATAAAAAATATGCACCCCTTGCTTCTGAATAATTCTAGCATTATGCTGCCAAGCAACTACGTTAAAGCTCCCATGACTCCTGAGTATGTTCTTGCTTTGCCTTCAGATAAAAAGCTTTTGACATGAACAAATGAGTGGTGGATTCTTTTTGTTATAATGATTTGTTACTTTCACGTTATATGATTTTCTCATTTGATAAATATTATTGCGCACATAGCTTCCAGGAGGCACTGTTCTAGAGGCTAAGAAAATTGTAGTAAAGAAGACTAATAATATCCCACCTTCTGTTGTGCTTACATTGTAGTGATGAGAGAAAGTCCATCAACTAACTCATATGTGTCAGATGTTTATAAGATAAAATAGAGCAGAAAAAGGGAATGAGAGGGACTAGGTTATGGGTGTTACTGTAGATGGAGTGCCAGGGAACACCTGCTGTTTGTACCACCTTCATAATGCTGACACCATTTTTTAAAAATCTCAAAATTGGCAAGTCTTTGCTAATAGCTGGGATCCCTGCTAGTTAATGAGAAACACTATGGCCAGAAATTACCTTTCAAAGTGAAACCTGCTTCTAAGGCCACACGAGACTTTCTATAATAATGTGCTTCTACATATAGTCATTGCACAAACATGTGCAAATATGTGTATGTGTAATATGCTGGGCACTGTGATTGATGCTGGAAGTACAGAGGAAAACAATATAAACCTTAAACTTAGGAAGCTCAGGGACTGAACAGTTTGGACAGAGCTGCACAAAGTTGGCATGTACATCTCAGCATCCCAGGACTACTGAATCAGCATCTTTGGGAAAGGGGTTAAGTCTTCTACATTTCAAAGTCCCTGTAGGTTATTTGGCTGTGGAGTCAGAGTTAAGAATGAATAACCAGGAGAGGAATAAAATAGTAAATTTCAATTTCAGCATCTACCAACACAGTTTCACCAGTGTTTCTCACTTGGAGTTCCTAGGGCTACCATAAGACATCATTCTCCTTTCTGCTGCTCTTCTAAAAATAACCTGGTGGTTTTCAGGTCGCTAGAATGTCATATTCTGAAGCTGCAAATGGGAGTTGTATAGGCAGGCTTTCCCGGTGTTGACATGACAACCTGTGTCGCTCTGAAGTCAGATTGGCCTTTCATCTGTGGTTACTGGGCCACAGACGACTTCTACTGCCACTCGTTATTTTCATTTTTGGTTTTTTTTTTTTCAAGCAAAATGTTTAGTATCATAGCTACTGATTTATTTATTTATTTGCTGTGTTTGTTCTCTTTTTACTGAGATTCTTCCACAAGTGTGAGGAAGAATGACTCCCCATGATGCCTACATCTTAATTCCAAGAACCTGTGAATATGTTAAGTTACCTGGCAAAGGGAAATTAAGGTAGCAGATGGAATTAGGTTGCTAATTAGCTGACATTTAGATAGGGAGATTAGCTTGTACTATCCAGGTGATTATCCATTATAATCACAAGGGTCCTTAAATATGGAAGAGGGAGAAGAGTCAGTGTCAGAGTGATGAGAAGTGAGAAATACTTGAACAGCCATTGCTACCTTTGAAGGAATGCAGCCACAGCCAAGGAATGCAGGGAGCCTCTAGAAACTGGAAAAGACAGGAAATTAGACTCTCTGTTAGACCTTCAACAAAAGAACACAGCCCTGCAGACACCTTGATTTTAGCCTGGTGAGACCCATTTTGGACTTCTGACCTCTAGAGCTGTAAGATAATATACTTGTGTTGCCTTAAGCTACTAAATTTATGGTAATTAGTTACAGCAGCAGATAGGAAACCAATGCAGTACCAAAGGTTTCAAGGGTCTTAATTCTGAGAAGCAGTCTTCAGTATAAATAAATTTTGCAGTAATTTTTCCCATTAGGTACAGTGGTTCCCCAGGCAAATAAGTCTCCATAGGTTTATGCTTTACCATTCTAGACATCCCCAAATGTGGATGTGTTCACAGTGTGTGTATAGCTTAGGCTGTGACATCGCCATTAAACTCGACAAAATCGAGTTTAATCCTGATTAAGAACAAACCCAGTAAAGGGTTCCCACACAGTGTGTCAAGTTTTAGAAGAAGTTGTTATATTATGTTGTATCCAAGCAAAAATTTCATGCCAAAAGTCATGTTGATACCATCAAAGGTATGGACTAAAAGTTGCTGACAAAGCCAAGGCTAAATCATCACTGAAATGATTTAATTCTTAGTGGAATTAGCAGACAATAGTTTATATACTGCATTTTAAAACATTTTTATTTAACTAAAATAAAGTTGGATGATGATGAGGTTGGAAATTATTACCTCTGTTTTAAATGTGAAAAACTTGAAGAAGAATTCAAGAGAGTGGTTCCTGGTTTTATTTTATTTTCTATTGGTGCTTATTGCTTTCCAGTGCAAAATTAAAGCTTAATAATAGATGAGGTAATGGAATCAAAGGAAAGCAAAAAATGACTCAAAATTCAGAGGTTAAACATTGATAGGAGCCAAGGCAAACTCTGGGCAAGGTTTTAGAAGCTTGCAAGCTCTACAAGCTTCTTGTACTGACTGAAGTGGAACTAAGAAAAGCCTGTTGTAGTGGAGAAACTGTGCCCTTCCCCAGTAATCATGAAACCAGGAATCCAGGTCTTAAAACTCTGATATGCTTTAAAAATTCTCTTAAACCGTGGCTTAAGTGCAAAGGTAATATAATGAAAAGAGAGCTAAAAGGTAGAGATTTCAGTTACAGCTCTGGTCTTCTCTCAAACACGAACTATCGATATTTTTCATTCCTTGCATCTCAAATTCCGCCCTAGGAGAGGGCTGGTGTTCTGAAATTTTGAAATTTCAGTAGCCTATGCTCTTTTCAGATAAAGGTAGGAGGTGAAAAACATAAATTCTGTGAAGTTTGATTGGGTAGGTGTTTTCTATGTCCTTGGCCTTCTCTTCGTGAGAGTCTAGGAAATGTACAACCACTCATCCTTGGAGATTAGTGGAAGCCCTGCTCACAGATAGATCTTGACCATCAAAATATGCATTTTGCTCCCTCCAGAATTCTAAGGATTTTGAGAAAATAGAAACGTAATTACAGGAAATGAACCCATGCATATGATTGTGCACTAATTTATCTTAATAACTTGGGCAATTTCTATTATATTTTGATTTTGTAATGGTCCAGGTAAATGCTGCTTTATTTTCTCTGGGACACTCTGCCTATGTCATACGATACCTCACTTGGGCAGTAAGGGACAACTGGCTATGCTTTTCCTTAGGAGGGAATAACTGTTAAATAATATTTAACACATACTTAATTTGTTTATATTTTCCTACAAAATTGCACCTTAAAAAAATAATAAAGTACCAGTTCAGTAAATTTCAACTATTAATGATCTCTGATAATACCACACTGGTTTAAGTACTCATTCTGCTTTAAGGAAAAATTTTAAAATATTCTCTGGACATTTGTGTTATCTACGTTTCTGTGGGTACCAAACTACACCTTGGCTGCCTGGAGTTGAGAGGTTTTCTATTACTGACTCTACTTTCCCTGTCAAACTAAACTCATCAGTGACTACACAGTGATAAGTTTAAAAAGGGCTTTAGCTCACTCTAAATTCTGCTTCCTTGTATATCTTTGTGCAAGAGAAATCTTTCTGAAATGTTCCCTTTTCATAATCAGAACAGAGAGATAAGAAACATGAAAGAACTTGTATTAGTTTTCTAGGGCTACCAAAACAAAGTACAGACTGGATGGCTTAAACAATAGAAATGTATTTCCTCACGGTTCTGGAAGTTTAAAGTCCAAGATCAAGATGTCAGCAGGGTTGTTTTTTCTGAGGCCTCCCTCTTAGTGTATAGATGGCCATCTTCTCCCTGTATCTTCACAGCAGCTTCACTTTGTGCATGTCCGTATTCTGTTCTCTTCTTATAAGGATATCAGTCATATTGGATTAGGGCCCACACCAATGAACTCATTTAACTTTATTTTATTTATTTATTTATTTACATATTTATTGGAGTATAATTGCTTTACAATGTTGTGTTAGTTTCTGCTGTATAACAAAGTAAATCAGCTATATGAATACATATATCCCCATATCCCCTCCCTCTTGCGTCTCCCTCTCACCCTCCCTATTGCACCCCTCTAGGTGGTAACAGAGCATCAGAGACCAAGCTGATCTCCCTGTGCTATGCAGCTGCTTCCCACTAGCTATCTATTTTACATTTGGTAGTGTATATATGTCAATGCTACTCTCTCACTTCATCCCAGCTTCCCCTTCCCCCAACCCCGTGTCCTCAAGTCCATTCTCTGTGTCTTTATTCCTGTCCTGCCCCTAGATTCATGAGAACCATTTTTTTAAAATTCCATATATATGTGTTATCATACGGTATTTGTTTTTCTCTTTCTGACTTACTTCACTCTGTATGACAGACTCTAGGTCCATCCACCTCACTACAAATAACTCAGTTTCGTTTCTTTTTATGGCTGAGTAATATTCCATTGTATATATGTGCCACATCTTTATCCATTCATCTGTTGATGGACACTTAGGTTGCTTCCCATGTCCTGGCTATTGTAAATAGTGCTGCAATGAACATTGTGGTACATGTCTCTTTTTTGAATCATTTAATTTTAATAACTTCCTTAAAGGCTCTGTCTTCAAATAGTCACATTTTGAGGCATAGGGGTTAGAACTTCAACATATGAATTGGGGAGGCCGCACAAATTAGCTTATAACAGAATTCTACAATAAGCCTTTGACATTTAGTTTTACAATAAAGAGATTTTTTTTTTCTCCTGGACCCTTCTCCTTCTTTCTAGCCTTGGTCTCAAGTTTAGAATAAGCATAAAAATTTGAATTGCATTGATTACCTTGTAGACAACCTAGCATGCTCTCCACCTACCCCACTCTAATTTTTTTGTTCAAATTTGTTTTTATAGTAGTACTGGATTTTTGTCCCCGAGTGTGATATTTGTGTCCAAAATCTTAAAAAAAAATTTTAAATATATAATGACTTATTCCATGTTTAAAAAAATATGTTCTGTAAGAAGAGTGACTTTTTTAAGGTAATACATTTTTAAAGGTGGATAATCCTACACTGTAAGTAGGTAAACTTCCACAGTGAGTGGTAGAGTGTAGGGCTTGGGAACAAGATGGGTCAGAAAAATACCATGGCCCTAAAGTTCAAGAAATCCATATAAAAATAAATGAGGTCAGCGATTACCACAACCTTCCAAGTTTTTAATGTTAAATAGTCATGTTTTTATCCTATATGTTAAATCTTAAGTATCCTTTAAAATGTGATCACCATGACAATTAAAGATAATACATTTCTAGGGAATATTTTTAGAAAATCAATAGAAGACTTATGATACACTGAACAATCATTATAAAATAAATTGTTAGTTTTGTTATTTCTATTTCCCTTCCTTTCAGACCCTGAGGTAGGTCTACAGAGTTACAGGTTCTTGTTACATAATAAATGCACTTAAATTTGGTAACCAGTCTCTCTCCCTTTCCATTTCTTTTCTCTTTTTCATCTTCTGCTAGGAGAAGTTTCTGATAGGAGTTTCTGATATCTCTGAATAGGAAAACTTCTCATGAGTCAGCTACTCTGTTTTTCCTTGTAAGTCAATAAAATTCCACCTTAAAATTTGAGCATCTCTTTTACTCTAGGATAGCCCACCTCTCCCACAGTGTCCTCACCAGAGCATGTCTCAGCTCTGGGAGTCAGAGTCTCTCATTTATTTTCCACATGTGGGTCCTCAAGAGTCCACTTCATTATTGCTCTTCCTCTCTTTAGGCATGAAGCTGTCTGTCCCTTTTGAAATTACAAGAAGTGTTTTATCAGTTTCTAAAATAGCAGGTTTCCACTTCAGCAGTATCATACTGCCTTAATAAATAATGTTAAGGCAACTGCTTCATTGAGATGTAATAAAGCATTAAGTGTTTTTTCACATTATTGCCAGAACTAGGGCATCATTTTTCTACTTTTCTTTCAAAATCATGTTTACGAGTGAAATTCTCATTATGAAAATGTCCAGTTTGGTTATCAGAAAGTTACTATTATACAGATTCACAAAGAAACACAAATGAAAAGGTGCTCATTATAAATACTTCCAAGTGGCTCAATACAGGTTTTGGAAAGGTGAGCTATTATACATTGTCTTTTAAGCATTGAAGACAGTTTTAACCTGAGTGGCCTAAGATGGTAATTCCAAAAATATATTGGGTTTCAAGCTTCTTTGTAGCAGCAAAAGATTTTTGCTGCATGAAATCTTAGATAAACAGACATTAATATCTATTTATATCCCACTATAGGAATATATATTATATTGTGTATTACATTTATAATAAAAATATGGAACATTCTCCTTGAAGTTCTACTGTGCACACACTTCATTGCCCTTTACTTCATTTGCCATTGTGATCTCTGAAAAGTCTTTTTTTCAAGTATCCATGGCAGTGGGGGATAGGTTTCACTCTCAGCAGCTGAAACTCTGTGTTGTAACAGCTTATAAGAAAATCTATTGTCCCAACATGGTAGCATGCCCTTGTGATTCTAAGTTGGAAGCAGGCAAAAAGTGTAGAGTAAGAGAAAGTTTCTCAGCACCCCAGTTTTCCACTTTTGTGAACCTGTTATATTTTGCTCTAAATTTTGCCCTCCTGAGACACATGTTGTCAGGTTTTTATCTCTGAAATGATTGGAATTTATTTTCAGTTTCTTAGCTTACCACTTGTAGCAAATTTCTGCTTAAATGTGACCCATCCCAGGAATATCTGCACTTCAAAAACAGCAATAACATAAGTTCTAAGAAAGTAGAATCCAATACCTCCATCAATGGTGGATAAACTTGGACCTGGGTATAGGTAGGAGCTTTTCCACTGCCTCCAAAATCAAGCTGCTGGAGATGTGGGCTTCATTATCTGTTCATTATCCTGACCCTGCCTGTCTCCCTGCCTTTGCTACCTTTATTATACATATGTTACATATGTAAAAGTGTGTTCTCACATAAATATTTGTATTGCTCATAAAAGTCCATGTATCATTGGGCTGGTATCCCTACAAGGGTGCCTTCTTAGAGTTTCTTTCCTTATAAACAAAACTCCCTGTCTTAGTTAGCTCAGGCTACCACAGCAAAACACCATAAACTATATGGCTTAAACATTAGAAGTTTATTTTTCACATTTCTAGAAACTGATAATCCAAGATCAGAGTGCCAGCATGGTCGGATTCTGGTGAGGACCCTCTTTCTGGTTTGTAGATGATTGCCATGCTGCTTTGTTTGCACAGAGGGAGGTCTAGGGTCTCCTCCTCTTTTTGTAAAAGCACTAATCCTCCCATAAGGCTCCCACTTTCATGACCTAATCTAACCACAATTACCTCCCAAAGGCCCCACCTCCAAATATGATCACTTTGGGGGGTTAGGGCTTTGGAATATGAATCTTGGCAGGGACACAACCATCCAGTACATATATTCTCAAATATCTACAATTGACCCTACAACCTCCTTATCCCCATTTACTAATTTACTTGTCTAAGTTTATCAGGAATATATTTCCTGGACCAGTAATACGCTGTAAACTATTTGATACACCAATCTTCATAAATTAATAGTAATTTATTTTAAGACTCAAAAGAGCTTTCCAAGTCTGAATACTCTGCTATTATTTTAAGTGCTCTTAAGTGCAATTAATGTAACTAAGTACTAATGAAATCTAACCACCACATTTGGATGGTGTAATGTGCCCAAAATAACTATAACTTTTCATTTGTTAAAACCACGTTTATCATTCACACCATTGGGTCTCATTATTATGGAGAAATAAAATTTATTAATATTTTATTAAAATTTCAAATGAAAACAGTCTACTCTTTAAGTTCTACATTAACTTTTGTGGGTCTTTTTTCATTGAAGTAGAGTTGATTTACAATGTTGTGTTAGTTTCAGATATACTACAAAGTGATTCAGTTATACATACATATGTATATTTTTTCAGATTCTTTTCCCTTATAAGTTATTACAAAATATTGATTATAGTTCCCTGTGCTATACAGAAGGTCCTTGTTGATTATCTATATTATATATAGTAGTGTGTATATGTTAATGCTAATCTCCTAATTTATCCTCCCCCCACCTTCCCCTTTGGTAACCATAAGTTTGTTTTCTATGTCTGTGGGTCTATTTCTGTTTTGTATATAAGTTCATTTGTATCATTTTTTTTAGATTCCACATATAAGTGATATCATATGATATTTGTCTTTATTTGTCTTACTTCGCTTAGTATGATAATCTCTAGTTCCATTCTTCATTTTGTTGATGTGGTGAAGCACATTTATTGATTTGTGTATGTTGAACTATCTGCATCCTAGGTACTTAAAAATCTGGTCATATTTTTAATGTATTTATTTAATTAACTATTTTTAGAATAGTTTTAGATTGAGAGAAAAATTTCAGTGAGAGTACAGAGAGTTCTTAAATACCTCACAACCAATTTCAGCTATTATCCAACATTAATATGGTCCGTATGAGCACAGCAAAGGAACCAATATTGAAGCATCATTATTGACTAAAATCCACTCTTTATTCAAGTTTCCTCAGCCTTTACTTAATGTACTTCCTTTATCCCAAGATATCATCCAGGATAATGTATTACATTTATTTATCCATTTGTAGAATGCACCTCAGTTGGAATTAGTGTGATGCTTTCCTGATGATTAGACTGGGGTTATGGTTTTGTGGGAGGAATACCACCAAGGTAAAGTGCCATTTTCATCACATCAGCACAAGGCTACATGCTGTTATCATGACATCTCTGTTGATATATTCCTTGGTCAACTGTCTGAAGTAATGATTGTCAAGTTTCTCTACTGTACATTTCCTCATCTTCTGCTATTCAATATTGTAGAAAAAATTACTATGCACAGTACATGCTTAAAGACTGTGTAGTTATACTCTACCTCCTGGAGGGTCAAATATCTACATAAAGTATTTGGAATTGTTCAGCATAGGAGATTTGTCTCTTCTCCCCCAATTATTTATTTAATCACTGATTTATAACAGCATAGGCTCATCAATACTTATTTTATGCTTTGGGTTATAGTCAATACTTCTTTATTTATTTTGTTGCTCAAATTATTGCACTTTTACCATGGGAATTCTTTCAATAGGCTACTGAATGTGTCTGATATACCTATATCATTGTGGGGTTCTTTTGTTTGTTTTTAAGCACTTCCTTACTTTCTGTCACTACAATATGGTCAAAGCTCATTTTATATATTTCCTCTACCATCCTAGAATCAGCTGTTTTTTTAAAGGAGCCCTGGTTCCTTTTATTGGAAAATGGCATTAGAAGCCAAGATCTGGGATCTAGGTGTATGTGTTGCTCTTGGGTTATCATTGCTTCTTGGTCTTCTAAGCTGACAGAGCAAGAAAATATATGTGTGTATACTAACTTGTATATATATATATATATTTATTTATTTATTTATTTATTCATTTATATAAGTGGCAGTCTATGTCTATATTAAGCTAAACGTGAGTTCATTCTGAGGTCTCTCTCTAATCCATTACCACATGGTCATTTAAACCTCCTCCTACTTCATCAGTGAGAAGCTTGACTCCCACTATCTGTGATCCATTTACTTAATTGTGCAACTTCAATATATATGTATAGCAGAATCAGAATTGTTAACCTATACCCCAGTAGAAAAAGTTTTATTAAGTATAGTGCATATGTACAATTTCTTTTGCTTTTAGTCCAAAAGACTGCACTCAAAAGTCACATGACACCTTTCCTCCTACCCCCTTCATCATGGTTGTTTCATATATTTGTATTACATTTAAATTGTTTTTTTTTTACATTTGACATTCCACACTTTGATTCTCTCATGCTCCCAATTAAAATTTTTAGTAACACACATTAAAGTTCACTCTTTGTGCTGTACAATTATCTGAGTTTAGACAAATGCATATTGCTATATATCCACAGTTATGCTATCATACAGAATAATTCTACTGCTCTAAATATTCCTCTATGTTTCATCTATTCAACTTTCACCCTTTACCTGGAATCACTGGAAATGACTGCTCTTTCTATTGTCCCTATATTCTTGCCATTTCCAGACTGTCATTTAATTGGAATCAAATGGCAAAAGATTTTACAAGACTCACTGTTTTCACCTAGCAATGTATGCTTAAGGTTCCCCCGTAACTTTTTGTGGCTTAATAGTTCATTTACTTTTATTGCTTAATACTATTCCATTGTGTGGGTGCACCAAAATTTGCTTATCCATTTACCTATTGAAGGACATCTTGATTGCTTCAAGTTGGAGCTATTATGAATTAAGCTTCTATTAACATCCATATGCAGGGTTTTAGTGGACATAAGTTTTCAAATCCATTGGGTAGATATCTGGGAATATGATTTCTGTATCACATCTTAAGATCGTATGTAAAAGGGACTTCCCTGATGGCGCAGTGGTTAAGAACCCACCTGCTAATGCAGGGGACATGGGTTTGAACCCTGGTTCGGGAAGATCCCACATGCTGGGGAGCAACTAAGCCCGTGCGCCACAACTACTGAGCCTGAATGCCGCAACCACTGAAGCCTGCATGCCTAGAACCCGTGTTCTGCAACAAAGCCAAGCCACCGCAGTGAGAAGCCTGCTCACCACAACGAAGAGTAGACCCCACTCGCCGCAACTAGAGAAAGCCCACGCACAGCAACGAAGACCCAATGCGGCCAAAAATAAATAAATTTATTTTAAAAAAAAGATTATATGTAAAAGATCATTGTGTGCCAAACTGATTTTTAAAGTTGCTGTACCATTTTTCATTTCCACTAGTAATGGTGAGAGTTCTTCTTTCTCTGCATCCTTGCAGTAATTGATATTGTCTGTGATTAGGATTTCAGCCATTCTAGTGGAGGTATAGTGGTATCTCATTGTTGTTTTACTTTGTAATTTCCTAATAACAAATAATGTTGAGGATCTTTTCATATGCTTATTTGCCATCTGTATATGTTCTTTGGTGAGTGCTCTGTACTGATCCTTTGGACATTTTTAAATTGTTTTTTATTGTTCAATTTTAAGAGTTCTTTGCATAATGTGGTCACAAATCTTTTTATAAGACAAATGTTTTGTGAATATTTCTCAAAATCTGTGGCTTGTCCTTTGAGTCTCTACCTTTGTTTGACAGAGCAGAAATTTTTAATTTTAATAAAGTCCAACTCACCTCTTTTTCTAGTTGTATTATGTTTTCAATGTGGTGTCCAAAAACTCATTGCAATACCCAAGAACATCTAAGTGTTCTTACATTTTCTTCAAGAATTTTGATAGTTTTGCATTTTGCTTTTCGGTGTTTGACCCACTTTGAGAAAAATATATAAAGTCTGCATCTAGTTTCATATGCTCATCCAGTTGTTCCAGCACTATTTGTTGAAAAGTCTATCCTCCCTTTTTTCAGCTTTATTGAAGTATAATTTACAAATACAATTTTAAGATTTTATCATTCATTATGATTCATTAAATCATGATTATTTGATACACATATACATTGTGAAAAGATTCCTCTCATCTAGTTAAACATACATCACTATCCTACTCCATTGAATTGTCTTTGCTCCTTTAACAAAGTTGAAATGACTATATTTTTGTTTGCCTTTATTTCTGTTCTATTATGTCCTCTCTATATAATTTTACATATATAAATACATATAAATATATAGAAATTTACTAATACCATGTTATCTTGATTACTTTATTTTTATGGTGAGTATAAAAATCAGGCAATATGTGTTCTCCAACTTTGCTCTTCATCTTCAGTAATAAGATGGCTATTCTCATTCTTCTGCTTTTCCACATAGACACCTGATGAGCTTGTTGAAACCTAAACAATTGTTTGCTCTAATTTTAAAAGAGATTTTGCTGAATCTAATCAGTAATTGACAAATTTGCAATAATTGACATCTTAACAATTGTGAGCCTTCCAACTCGTGAGCATGAAATATTTCCCTATTTGTTTATATCTTTTTGGGTGTTTAATCAGTGTTTATAATTTCCTGCATATAGATTCAGAGTATACTTTGTTAGATTTATACTTAAATATCTCATTTTGTGTGTGTGCTATTGTAAATGGTACTGCTTTCTTAATTTGATATTCTAATTTTCATGCTAGTAAATACTAAAACAATTGACCTTTGTATATTGATCTTGTATCATGTGACCTTGCTATACTCACTTATTAGTTCCGGGATACTTTCAGTTGATTATCTGTGTTTTTCTATGTAGACAATCATGTCATCTGAGAAAAAAGACAGTTTTATTTCCTCCTTCTGCAATTTGCATACCTTTTAATTCCTTTTCTTGTATTTTTTGCACTATGATTTTCAATAGAATATTGAATATGAGTGGTGAGAGTGAATATTCTTGCTATGTTACCAACCTTAGAGGGAAAGCATCCAGTTTTTCTTCATTGTGTATGATAGCCACAGGAATTTTTGTAGATGATATTTATCAAAGTGAGGAAATTCTCCTGTATTCCTAGTTTGGTGAGAGTTTTTAACATGAATCCTGTTGGGTTTTTTCAAATATGTTTTTGGCATCGATTGCTACAGTAAGTTTATTTTTCTTTCTTAGCCTATTGATTTAGTGGGGTTCACTGATTGATTTTTGAATGTCAAGCCAGCCTTTCATACCTGGAATAAATCCTACTTAGTCATGATGTATCATTTTATTATATTTAAAATTGCAACCAACATCCACCACCCTCTATTACACTCTTGACCTTGTTCTATTTTCCCATAGCATTATTTTCTTCAAACATTATATATTATTTATTTTTAATTTTTTTCTAACTCTTCCCTCTTTATTTAAATTCAGTGAGTAAGGGGTTGTCTGTATTGTCTAAAATTCTCTAAATATTTTCCAAAACAATATCTTATCTATTGTATGTGCTCAGTAACTTCTTAGAAGTTTGAATACTGCTGTCTAATAATTGCATAAGAAAGGAGCATTCCTGGGCTTCCCTGGTGGCACAGTGGTTGACAGTCCGCCTGCCGATGCAGGGGACACGGGTTCGTGCCCCGGTCCGGGAAGATCCCACATGCCACAGAGCGGCTGTGCCCGTGGGCCATGGCCGCTGGGCCTGCGCGTCCAGAGCCTGTGCTCCGCAACGGGAGAGGCTGCAGCAGTGAGAGGCCCGTGTACCGGAAAAAAAAAAGAAAAAAGAAAGGAATGTGGGCATGTAATAATGTTTTAGTTTCCTAGGGCTGCTATAACAAATTACTACAAACTTGGTGGCTTAAAATAACAATTTATTTTTGGTTATGGAGGCCAGATGTCCAAAATCAAGGTGTCGGCAGGATGATACTCCTCCAAAGAGGAAAATTCCTTCTAGTGGCTTCAGGTATTCCTTGTTTGGGCCTTCATAACTCCAGACTCTGCCTCTGTCTTCATGTAGCTTTCTTCTTTGTGTTTATGTCTTCCTTTCTGTCTCTTATATCGGATTTAGGTCCTACCTGGGTAATTCTAGATACTCTCAACTTGTGATAAGTAACTTAATTACATCTGCAAAAACCCTTTTTCCAAATAAGGTCACTTCACAGGTTGCTGATGGATGTATCTTATGGGGGACTACCACTCAATCCACTATAGTTAGTATCATTACTATCACTGGTGTCACTGTTTAAACACTTGCTGAATTGTGTCTAGATGTATTAGAAATAATTGCTCTGCTATTCTAAGTCTGGTCTCTGTGTCAGCAGCATGAACATCCTCCAGGAACACATTGATTAGAAATGCAGAATCTCAGGTCCCGCACTCATGTAATTGAATTAAATCGGCATGTTAACAAGATCTTTACATGTTTCATATGTACAATCAAGTTTGAGAAGTCATGATGTAGAAAAGAGTGTAACAGAAACTAGATAAACAGAGAAATTTGGGAGCTATATAAATTAGAAACCAAAAGAAGACAAGTGTTACAAGTTTTATGAAAGTAAGTGACAGGCAATTTACACAGATTGAAAAGCAAAGGAAGGTGAGTAGTTTAATGAATTCACAGCAGAGAACTCAGGCAATCTATAGAGGAAGGAAAACTTGATCAACTGAGTTATACAAGAACAAGAAAACCATCCTATAAATAAAGCAGTACACTTTGCTGGGTTCAGCTACATCTTCTTTAACTCCAATCAGATCTGGAGTGCATCAGAACCACCTGGAGGTCTTGGTAAAACAGATATTTTGATGTGTACTCTCAGAGTTTCTGATTTAGTAGACGTGGAGCAGGCCCCAGAAGTTTCCATTCTAAAATGGTCCCAGGTCAAGTTGATGCTGCTGGTGCAGGGACCACACTTAAAAAATTTCTCCTTAGAGCTACTTAGAGCATTTAGATAGATATGCTTAGAAAGAAAAAGCATCTAAGGTTCTTGAGTTCCAAATTTCCTCAATTGCCTCCTTCTTCTCAGATTCCTTTTAAACAAAATATAACATATCAATATTTTTCCCTACTTATAAGAGAAATTGGTGGTTGTAGAAATGAAAGCAAAGTTTAGATGTGGATTATCTGGGCTTTATATATAACTTTCTTGAGCAATCTTAAAATTGTTAATAGTTCAACAGTGCTTTCTGTCTTTCATTTTAAAAATTGTCAATGTCATGGTAAATGCTTAAATGGTATTGTCAGATACTTATAGCTGGAGACCTAGCCTTGGACTGTGGAATGTTACTGAATATAATCTTAAATCACCTACCATAGTTTAGTTAGCCATAGCAGATAATTCAAGCCTTCAGAGACATATTTCCAGATTTTTTCTAAATATTTCAGAACCTCCTTCAAAGATGTCACTAATAGAAAGTTGAAGAGTTCTCAGGGAAAAAAATGTAGGCCCTTTATTATTTTGGTCAAAATATTTGAATTGTTTTGAAATCAATAAGACATTCTGTTTTTCAAAAAGGTTTTAGCCTTTATTTCAGTAAAGATAGTTCAGATCTCAAAATAAGAAGCCGTTAGCAATTGAACTAAGGAGAGATGTGCAAATATTTGTTGAATTTGAAATTTTGACATTTATTCATATTTAGATCAGGGATTTAAAAAACACTGAGTCAGTGAATTTTTAAGCCAAGGAATTTGTTCTCTCTGAAACATCTAGGAAATAAATGTCTCTTATAAGAAATTATGTTTCTGACCAATATATAGAAGTATATCAATAATTAGGTTTTTAGTATTTGCATATATCATCTACAATTCTATAGAGAATCAAGAAGCTGAACAAAGACTTTGAAAATGTTTAATCATTTCTGAACCAAACAAACATAGAAGATACATTCATATCAAAGGGAATTAGAAGATGTCCACCTTGGTTCCCTGGAATATTTACAGTAAGTATTTGTGTATCTATCACTACCAAGTTTAGAAGACATTTAATAAACGTCATTGAATGAGTAAGTAGGCAATTTCTGAGCAATTCAGAATAGAATGAGTTCTCCAACACAATACAAAACAGAAACACTTGTAAGGCCACTGCTGCATTTATCCATTCATAGCCTCTTTTTTTTCATGAGTTCATTTCTCTCTAATGGGGAATTATTAATAGAAATATTGAAATTTAATACTATTATCCCTTGTAATACACACAATTTTAGTGAAATAAATAAACGTGTGTATATATTTAATGGGGATGGAATTTATCAACATTTTAAAAAGATTTTTAAAAATTATATTTCACATAGGAATACTTTTACTGATGTTTTGATAAGTGCTACTAATATATGATCATGATCAGGATGATGAGAAAGGATTTTCCCTGGTGGCTGAGTGGCTGAGAGTCCGCCTGCCGATGCAGGGGACGCGGGTTTGTGCCCCGGTCCGGGAAGATCCCATATGCCGCGGAGCGGCTGGGCCCGTGAGCCATGGCCGCTGAGCCTGCGCGTCTGGAGCCTGTGCTCCGCAACGGGAGGGGCCACAACAGTGAGAGGCCCGCGTACCGCAAAAAAAAAAGATTAAAAAATAGGACAAATTGCCATGACATATATGTAATAACAGCAGACATATTTTTTAATTTATGTTGTATATGTAATTTAACATATATGTATATGTTATATACCATCTTTATAGTTGATGTACATTTAGGCAAAATTGCTATTTTTATTTTTTTTAAGGTATTAAAAAAACAAGCTTATTGTACTAAGCCTGAGTTCTAAGATGGTTAAAAATATTTTTTTCTCAATGAAAAATCAAATTTGCCTCTAGGATTATTAATGACTAAAAAGGAAAGTAAAGGTCAAATATATTAAAGCCTTTATTTAAATAGAACAAAATTGCATTTTGTGTTTGAATGAAATTCTAATGAATTATCAAAATCATGAAGGACATCATATGTTTATGTTTTGCTTTCAATGGTGAGGAAACAGTAGTTTGAGTAGTCTTATAACAAAATATTACCTGTGTTCTTTCCAGATAGTCCCCTTACAATTTAGGGCATGCTTTACCTTGACTGTCCTAAAAAAAAGTATGCAACATATGTATATCAGATCTAAATCAGAGGTAAAGAAAACATTGTAATATTCATTCTAATCATATTACTATTCCTGTAGTGTAACAGTAGAATACTGGAAAATAAAATTGCAGGACACAAACGTCAGGTGTCAACTTGTCACCATGTTACACTTAAAGTAGTTATTAAAATCATTATGCTATCAACTCCTGAAGTTTGGATGCACCAAATATAGCAACCTGGTTTAATTGCTCACCATTTTATTTTGAGTGAAAGAAAAGGAGGGGGAGATGAGGGTGGGTAAAGCTGCATGTTTGAAAGATACTTGTAAAGGCCTCCTTCTATCAAAATGAGATGAAAAAATAATTCTCAGCATGAATATAGGACAAATGAAATCTAGTTTGTTGAACTTAGATTTCTTATTGTCTTCACAATTGGGAAAAAAAGTACCTAATTACCTTCACAGCTTAAAGGAGAGCTCAGAAAATGCTAAATAAAAAGTGCAAGACAGCTACCTTGATATTGTATATTTCTACTTTTAAAATTAAAGAGGAAAAAGATCCCACAGATTCTTTTTTTTTTCAATCTGTTTTGATGATTGTTGAATAGGATTGTCCCTGTAGAGTATAACTTGTGTTGTTTGTAATTAAGTATCCAATATGACAGTGCAGCCTAGGAAAAACACTTATTAAATTATTCAATTTTCCAGCTGCTTCTTCTGGCCTTGAATATTTGTGCAGAGATCAATATTACTTAGTGAGAAAGGGAAAGAAATAGACATGAATTCAATATTAGATTTAGAATGCAAGTATGAATTTGGGAGTATTATTGTTTTTTCATTCTTCTATATTTTCATTTAAAATTGAAAATTTATATTTTATAATTATATATATCTAAATATGTGAAAAATGCGTTTAAATTGCAGAATTACCAATTAAAACCTTAACTCTATGGGAAGAGTTTAAATCAATACTAATGTTTACAGATAATATGAGGCTATCAGGTAGTTCAGTTCTTTTAATTTATTTAAATATTACAGAATTGTTAATGTAAGTGAATATATAATCAGTTTATTATATATAATCTCATATTTTTCTACAATATTTTATTTTATAATGTAAGTTATATTTTTATTTTATAGTATGCTTTGGAATCATTTAAATATATATATTTCCTCTGCTCACTGATAGCTAAAATTTTATTTTAAAAAAAAATCTTATTTTTGGTCTAATTTTTATTCGTTGAGAGATTGAATTGATATGTGCACAAATCCACATTTTTTTTTTTCTGGCAGAAGTGATGCTAAATAATTAAAATTTGAAGAGGGAAAATATGAAACCCATATATTTAAAGCAAGATATAAACTTGAATTTAATATTCAGGTATAGAATAATCCAGGTATGAAACTGTGGATTGTAGCTTAGTGTTAAAGAATATATGATTTCTTTTCAAATTATTTAAGCAGATTATATCTTATAACTCACATTTTGTGCATTGATACATTTTTATGGCTGAATGGGCATTAAGTACTAAATATTTGAATATAATACTTCATTCAAATGCAATATTTGAAGAGTTAAGTAGAAATGTGAAGACTACATATTTAGTAGAAATTTGTTCCTAAATCCAGAAATAAACATTAAAATTTAATAAAATGCTTTACAAAATGCAACACAATGACTTTTAACATTTAAAACATTATTTATGATAGTCAATTTTTATTTTCCATCTCTGGCATATGTGTTTATAAGCATGTCCCTTAACACAATCCACTCTAGACATGTGTTCTTCTCTGGAAAAACAATAGTACTCTGAATTCCTGAAGTTTGACTCTTTTAGGGGATTATAAAATATTCTCTTAGATACCTTTTAGTAACTTAAAAGACACACTTAAAGTATTCTACAAATATCAAGATATAGGCATTTAGTTCTCTTTTTTTAATATTTAAGTCAATATTTTATTTGTAAGTGTTATGGTGGGGACTTTTAAAAATATATATGTATTTAATACATATACTATATGCATAGTAATATAGTTAATTGAGTGTTTAGTTTTTAAGGTAGAGGTTAAAAGTATGCTAATAAAATCATCCACATGTATATATATATGTGTGTGAATTTGTATTTATATGTATAAATACTTATTTATATATACAGTATATAAACTATTCAAATAACAATACTTTGATTCTTCAAGTGCTCTTTTATATTTTTTACTTTACGTGTCACGAGTACTATATAAACCCAAAATTCCTTTGCAAAATATAAACGTTTTGATTTCTGATAAATCTCCCATTAACTTCCCCAGTGAATTAAAATACTCAAATGGATTAAGTTGATTGGTTCTCATAGCATTCAGCTTGAGTCGTTAGTTAAGTCAAACACGTATTAGTTTTTTTGTTCATAGATCAAAAATGGGCAAACTTTGGCTCATGAGCCGAATCCAACCAGCCAACTGTTTGGGTAAATAAAATCTTACTAAAGCACAGCCATACCCATTTGTCTCTGTATTGCCTATGAGTGCTCTTCCCCCGACAGTAACAGAGTTGAGGAGTTGCAACAAATACCATATGGTCCATAAAGTCTAAATGCTTACTATTTTTACAGAGCTTGCCAGCCTCTGCTATAGATGATTATCATACAGGGTTGTAAGATTCATCCAGTTTTTACATTATTAACAAGTCAATTATATATGTTCACAGCTGTTTCTTGTACTCAGTGTACACATTCATATACATAGTCACACAGTCACATCAACACAAACAAGCTCATTTTTTTTAAATTTAACACTCAATCTGGGCAGACATATAACTATTTCATTATGATAATCGTCATTATCACTAGTTTTCCCTAAAATTGGAAACATTCTTTTCCCATAAAGTTGATCAAATATACTGAAAACCATTCCACTATATAAATTTCTACCAGAATAAGAAATGTAGAAATACTGTTTATTTGCAAAAAAATCTCTGAAATGTGTCTTCATATGTAAAGGAAACTTTCATTAAGTGTCAAATGTTACTAATACTTTCTTTACAATATAATTCTTTCCTCACACAATGTTATTTTTTCCTAGACTCTTTCAAATTAGAGAATAATAAGATACTGGATTTGCAGATGAATTTCCCAATGATAGGCATTGAGGTGTTACAAATTTGCAGTAAAAAATCTGCGTTTTCATTTGTTGGATGTTCCATTTTAAGGGTGGCGTATTATAGAGATGGCAAATTATGATTACAATTAAATGCCAGGATTCAGCCAGCCCATCAGTTATATAGAATCAAAATCGTTGACAAGGAAAGGACACATTAGCATCAGCTGTACCGCATACCAATGTCATGCTCTTTATTCCTTTATATTGTCAGTAACCTCACATAGTAATTTGCTTTCTATGTTGTTCATCAATAAAATCACTTATTTAATTCAATTTATTAGTAAATTGGATCAAGAGCAAATGATAACCATCTCTTTTCAGCTTCTTAATAAACTGGTCAAATATATACATTGCTGGATATATGAGTATCATTTTCTAGATACCTAATCTACAACCAACTTCCTTCCTTTCCCTTTTATTTTATTGTGATTTATAGAGCATAATAATATATACATTGTAGTACCATGATTATATTAGAAATTAACTAACCAAATTTAGTATAACTGGATCTGTATATTTAACAATAAAAAATATGCAAAATATAGCAAGGATGTAGAGAAAGCAGAACCCTAGTTGGTGGGAATGTAAATTGGCTCAGCCACTATGAAAAACAGTATGGAGGGTCCTCAGAAAACTAAAAATAGAACTACCGTATGATCCAGCAATCCCACTCCTGTATATATCCAAAGAAAATAAAAACACTAATTTGAAAAGATACATGAACCCCAATGTTCATAACAGCACTATTTATAATAGCCAAGATATTGAAGAAACCCAGTGTCCACCAAAAGACATGAATGAATAAAGAAGATGTGGTATGTATATACAATGGAATATTACTTAGCTATAAAAAGAATGAAATCCTGCCATTTGCAACAATGTGGATGGACCTACACAACATTACGGTTAGTGTAATAAGTCAGACAGAAAAAGACAAATACTGTATGATATCACATATGTGGAATCTTAAAAAATAAGACAAATGAACATATATAACAAAATAGAAACAGATTCACACATATAGAGAACAAACTAGTAGTTACCAGTTGGGAGAAGGAAGGGAGGAGGAGCAAGATAGGGGTAGGAAATTAAGAGGTACAAACTACTATGTATAAAATAAATAAGCTATGAGGATATATATTTTACAGCACAGGGAATATAGCCAATATTTTCTAATAACTTTAAATGGAGTATAATCTATAAAAATATTGAATCACTATTGTACAACTGAAACTAATATTGTAAATCAACTATACTTCAATTTAAAAAAATTACAACATAGCAGTGAAAATAATCATCTTAAGAATTTGTTTTCTTGGGGCTTCCCTGGTGGTGCAGTGGTTGAGAGTCCACCTGCCGATGAAGGGGACGCGGGTTCGTGCCCCAGTCTGGGAAGATCCCACATGCCGCGGAGCGGCTGGGCCCGTGAGCCATGGCCGCTGAGCCTGCGCGTCTGGAGCCTGTGCTCTGCAACGGGAGAGGCCACAACAGTGAGAGGCCCACGTACCGCAAAAAAAAAAAAAAAAAAAAAAAGAATTTGTTTTCTAGCTTTGCAGAATAATTCAGCAGAGAGTTACAAAAAAGCATTACAAATAGGTTGTTATTCTTTTAGAAAAGTTGAGAATATAATCACCCATCACCACGGAATCACTCAAACTTGGGCCAAGTTATCAATTGTTTTATGTAGTTTGAGTCATCCATAGCTTATCCCAATATCTAAATAAAATGCAAATCAAGACCTCTGAATTCTAATAGTAGTAGCCACAAACCTTTAAGATATTCAGTTTTTTTTTAAATGTGTGTATAGGAAACCTGTTCTAAATTCACTTGCATGTAGATTTATCAGCTGCCTGGCCCCACAAGCTGCATATTTCTGAGAACAGCTAATATCTAACTATAAGGGAAATAGCAGTGTGATTGAACCATAACAATATTCTAGTTCTGCTGACCCTAATGCTCCAGCCGCACACTGTCAGAGTTGACAGTTTCTGTGGAATCTAGTTGGATACTGAGAGAGGAGAAAGTAGAGGAACTCTGGGTCGTGAGGAAGAAGTCAAAAAAAAACAGAAAACAAGTCTTTACCGTTGTGGCCTCTCCCATTGCGGAGCACAGGCTCCGGACGCGCAGGCTCAGCGGCCATGGCTCACGGGCCCAGTCGCTCCACGGCATGTGGGATCTTCCCAGACAGGGGCACGAACCCGTGTCCCCTGCATCAGCAGGCGGACTCTCAACCACTGCACCACCAGGGAAGCCCCCTCTCCCCTCTTTTTAAAATTTATTTATTTTTTAGTATTTTTTGGAGTATAGTTGATTTACAATGTGTTAGTTTCAGGTGTACAGCAAAGTGAATCAGTTATACATATATATATATATATATATATATATATATATATATCTCCACTCTTTTTTAGATTCTCTTCCCATATAGGCCATTACACTGTACTGAATAGAGTTCCCTGTGCTATACAGTAGGTCCTTATTAGTTATCTCTTTTATATATAGTAGTGTGTATATGTCAATTTCAAACTTCCAATTTATCCCTTACCCCCCGGTAACCATAAGTTTTTTTTCTACACCTGTAACTCTATTTCTGTTTTGTATATAAGTTCATTTGTACACTTTTTTAGATTCCATATATAAGCGATATCATATAATGTTTGTCTTTCTATGTCTAACTTATCAATCCTTCAGTATGATAATCTCTAGGTCCATCCACGTTGCAGCAAGATCTTTTTTGATCCACATCCTAGAGTAATGAAAATAAAAACAAAAATAAACAAACAGGACCTAATTAAACTTAAAAGTTTTGCACAGCAAAGGAAACCATAAACAAAATGATAACCCTCAGGATGGGAGAAAATATTTGCAAATGAAGCAACCAACAAGGGGTTAATCTCCAAAATATACAAACAGCTCATGCAGCTCAATATCAAAAAACCAAACAACCCAATCAAAAAATGGCAGAAGATCTAAATAGACATTTCTCCAAAGAAGACATACAGATGGCTAAAAAGCACAGAAAAGATGCTCAACATCACTAATTATCAGAGAAATGCAGATCAAAACTACAATGAGATATCATCTCACACCAGTCAGAATGGCCATCATCAAAAAATTCTACAAACAATAAATGCTGGAGAGGGTGTGGAGAAAAGGGAACCTTCCCACACTGTTGGTGGGAATGTAAATTGATACAGCCACTATGGAGAACAGTATGGAGGTTCCTTAAAAAACTAAAGATAGAGCCACCATATGATCCAGCAATCCCACTTCTGGACAAAATCCTAAGAAAACCATAATTCGAAAAGATACATGCACCCCAATGTTCATTGCAGCACTATTTACAATAGCCAGGTCATGGAAGCAACCTAAATGTCCATCAACAGAGGAATAGATAAAGAAGATGTGGTTCATATATACAGTGGAATATTACTCAGCCAAAAAAAGAACAAAATAATCCCCTTCCTTCTTAATACTTCTAGCTCAGATGAAGAAAAAAAACACAATGGAGGCACTTCCCTGGCAGTCCAGTGGTTAAGACACTTCCACTGCAGGAGGTGCCGGTTTAATCCCTGGTTGGGGAAATAAGATCCAGCCAGGAAAAAAAAAAAAAAAAAAGAACACAATGGAATGAATATTTTCCCCTTCTCTTCTCTGACAGCTCTCTGTGTCAGACTTGACCTTGGAATATCACGAGGGAAAGCGTGGAGGAAGGATACTCTTTAGGAAAGTATGTAGGCAGCATCCAGCAAAGCCTTCACTGACAAGGAACAAAGGGAATAAAATTTCTAGCAGTATCATCCAAAATCAGGGCAAGCCCATGGTTTTACTTTCTGGAGGTGGGTCTGTCCTTGTCATTCTATGGTATTTTTTTTCCTAGGAAGAAGAGGTAAAACGTGATTAACAAAAACTAAGAAGATTATCGTTGATTATGAGGCTTTGCCCTGACTATTTTGTTTCTCCCATTCTCCAGAAAATGCAAGCAGCATTGATTTATTATGTTTACTATCATTGGTGGAATAATAAATAGAAATAAATAAATAATAAAAAACTAACGTAAAATGAGGCACTAGTGTTTATACCGAGCAACTCACCTTGCCAGCAATATATGTGAGCCCTAATGTAAATATTCAATCATGTAAACTTCATGTTTGTGTTATTGTGAGGTAAAAAACATCAGTGAAGCTGGATGAAAGACCCAGAAGTCTGAGAGTCAACTGATAGGGAATAACATCCGAAATCACATTATTGCTGGGTTTTACTATATTTCCATGTTCATTTTAGCCAGCAAATTATTTATAGAGAATTACTTGTTTTTTATTTTTACTTTTTAACCATTCTAGGACACTCTGGTAGCTTCTATGAGAATGCAAAAAAAAAAAAATAGTGTAATATTAGCTGCTAATTTCCAGGTGCTTATAATTTATTTGGGGAAGTAAAGATAACCAATATGAAAAGACCTGTAACAAAACTGTCAAGTGCTCATTTCTGAATGGTGAGATCAGGAAGTCTTGGGAAAATGAGGATTTGAGTTGGGTGTTGAAAGTTTGGTAGAACTTAATTAATAGAAAATAGCATGTTTAGGAAGGAGAAACATTGTAACAAATTTTAGTTGGCCACCTGAGTAACCATGTGAAGAATAACTCCCACCGACCCATGGTAGATGTGAACTGTTAGTGGGAAATAAACGTTTGTTGTGTTAAGCTATATAGCATTATTCTGGCTAATTAACTGAAAGAATGAATAACTGTATTCATCTAAATATAATGCAACACAAAACTATAATGAGTTAAATAATCGCATTGGTAAATTCACATGTATATGCAAGAGCTAGGATTACATTTTAGGGCTTGGAGATAGAAAGTCATAGGATAATTTTAGGCAAAACCTCAATTATCTTGTATTTGTCTATGTTCTCTATTAATCGCATGGATGTCTACCTAAGATACTGAGAGTCCTAGGTTTTGTATTTCCTTGAGTCCTCCTGAATAAAAAAAAAGTACTAGGGGTAAAATTAAAGGACTGAGCAAAGATCTTTTTTATTCACATTGAAATATGAGTTTATGAAGTGAATGAAAATATGTAGTTTTACTTTGTCACTTATCATTTTTTTTTAATCATCTGTAAGGATTTTTTAAAGCAAAATTTAATGTTAAATGACACCTGCCTAACTCTACAGGTCTGTCTCCCAGAATCCTCCACTTTCTTCCATGCTAACCATCCAAAACATGTAATAAGTCCCAAATCATACTTTATCTTCTTCCTGGCTTTGCTTTTGTTTAGGTTGTTTTCTTCATTTAGCCTCTACTATTGGTCTCACCAAGATGAAGCTTTACTCTGACCCTTTCCCTTCTCAGATGCTGAAGTATATGCATTAGGATTCTTTACCTCTATGTGCTTGAAACACTTAGTGTACACTTTAACTATAGCATGTTTCACACCCTTGTAATTATTGGTTATGCTCAATAAGAAAGGTAGACTTTTTGTCTTGTGCGCTGCTGTACGCCCAGCACATAAAACAGTACTTAAACATAGAAATTTCTCAAAATTCTATGTATTGACTAATGACTGTGACCTAATTGTGGGTAGGGAGGGTGTTTTATTAATCTCTGGAAAGCTAGAAACTGCCGTGCAGTTCCATAGGTTTCTTTGGGGTGTGTCTCACAAACATCAATAAATTGCTGTTAAGTGGATGAATAATTAGACAAATAGCTAACTTGAATCATTTAAAAGTACAAAACTAACATTTTGATGGAAAGATCACTAGCTTGAGAATCTAATTGTGAGTTCTAGTACTATTCTGACTCAAAATTGCTGAGGTACACTCATCAAGTCAGTGAAGTTATTTGCATGTCAGTTTTCTCATTTGTTAAATTAAGAAACTGGACATTGTACAAGTACATTACTTGTTAGGAGCTATTTTTACACGTTCACGCAACACATTCTTCAGCAAAACCTCTGCTTCAAAGGTTGCTTCTTTGCTCCACAAACACATAATTTAATACCTAATTGTCTCCACA
Source organism: Orcinus orca (assembly GCF_937001465.1). Classification (NCBI taxonomy): domain Eukaryota; kingdom Metazoa; phylum Chordata; class Mammalia; order Artiodactyla; family Delphinidae; genus Orcinus; species Orcinus orca. The sequence goes on from NC_064565.1 coordinate 71,926,232, forward strand.
TTATAGGAAATGAGAAAGTTGTCATGGAAAGGTCACTGACGAGAATTTATTCAGCACAGCATGGCAGTTTCTGGCTTTCAAGTGCTGCCTGGGATATAATCACTTCTCTAGTAGCTGAGAGGCCCTTCTAAACTTGAGTAGATTTTTCTGACCTATTTAAAACTCACTTAAATTTCTGGCATCTTTTTTGGACCATGGGGACTTAATTTGACATATGTAAATGAGATCCCCTTCACCTGGGTAGTTGCTCTTGCATATCTGTTGGTTTAATAGGCATGGCTTTGAGCATTTCTTTAGTTTAGGTAGAATTTTGAGTATAAGGGTTAATCTCTTCTATTGAGGACCTGACATTTTAACATCCTTTAGTGCCTGTCTACACCAAATCATTACTGTCAAGGACAGATATTTATTAGTCTCAGCCCTGAGCTCTACTTTGGGAGGTATAGGAGGTTCTTTTTACAAAATTAAAATTATGCTTAAAGAAGAAATTTTCCAATCCAAACAAAGTAAAATTTTAAAGTATTTTGGTACAAATGTTAGTGTTCTGATTAGTGGTTACCAACTAATAGAATTTAAAAGTCAGTGGCACACTGCAGTTATTGTAAGAAGTCTGGAAAACCATATAATCCACAGACAAAATAGTTATCTAAATTCATCTTTTCTTAGATATCTATAGATGCTATTAAAAAATAGCAAATTACGTTATATTATTAAATCCATATTAGATCTTGTCATCTAATATTTTCTCAAATTGTACATGTTAAGAGTAAAACCCTCATTTGGAGCACACAAAATGTTTGCTACTCCTAGGTAGTCCTTATTTTAAAGTAGTGAGTTCCTGAGTTCCTCAAAGTATTGAGTTTAAAGTATTGAGTGTAAAGCAAATAAATTATGATGGTATCTTGCTATGTTCATAATTATATGCATTTTATTATCTATTAGAATAAAACATAGTAACAGATTATGATATTATGGCACTAACGTGTTATCAGAATAAGAACAATATAACATACAGGCATACCTCGGAGATTTCGTGGGTTTGGTCACAGAACACTGCAATAAAGCAAGTATCGCAATAAAGCAATTTACACAAATTTCTTCACTTTCCCAATGCATATAAAAGTTCTGTTTACACAAAATACTGGCAAGCAGAATCCAACAGCACATTAAAAGGATCACAGATCATGATCAAGTGGGGTTTATCCAAGGAATGCAAGGATTCTTCAATATACACAAATCAATCAATGTGATACACCATATTAACAAATTGAAGGAGAAAAACCATATGATCATCTCAGTAGATGCGGAAAAAGCTTTAGATAAAATTCAACACCCATTTATGATAAAAACTCTCCAGAAAGTAGGCATAGAGGGAACTTACCTCAACATAATAAAGGCCATATGTGACAAACCCACAGCCAACATTGTCCTCAATGGTGAAAAACTGAAACCATTTCCACTAAGATCAGGAACAAGACAAGGTTGCCCACTCTCACCACTATTATTCAACATAGTTTTGGAATTTTTAGCTACAGCAATCAGAGAAGAAAAATAAATAAAAGGAATCCAAATTGGAAAAGAAGAACTAAAACTGTCACTGTTTACAGTTAACATGATACTACACATAGAGAATCCTAAAGATGCTACCAGAAAATTACTAGAGCTAATCAATGAATTTGGTAAAGTAGCAGGATACAAAATTAATGCACAGAAATCTCCTGCATTCCTCTACACTAATGATGAAAAATCTGAAAGTGAAATTAAGAAAACACTCCCATTTACCATTGCAACAAAAAGAATAAAATAGATGGAGAGATATACAATGTTCTTGGATTGGAAGAATCAACGTTGTGAAAATGACTATACTACCCAAAGCAATCTACGGATTCAATGCAATCCCTATCAAACTACCACTGGCATTTTTCACAGAACTAGAACAAAAAAATCTCACAATTTGTATGGAAACATAAAGACCCTGAATAGCCAAAGCAATCTTGGGAAAGAAAAACGGAGCTGGAGGAATCAGGCTCCCTGACTTCAGACAATACTACAAAGCTACAGTAATTAAGACAGTATGGTACTGGCACTAAAACAGAAAGATAGATCAATGGAACAGGATAGAGAGCCCAGAGATTAACCCATGCACATATGGTCACCTTATCTTTGATAAAGGAGGCAAGAATATACAGTGGAGAAAAGACAGCCTCTTCAATAAGTGGTGCTGGGAAAAACTATACAGCTACATGTAAGAGAAACAAATTAAACACTCCCTAACACCATACACAGAAATAAACTCAAAATGGATTAAAGACCTAAATGTAAGACCAGACACTATTAAACTCTTAGAGGAAAACATAGGCAGAACACTCTATGACATAAATCACAGCAAGATCCTTTTTGATCCACCTGCTAGAGAAATGCAAATAAAAACAAAAATAAACAAATGGGACCTAATGAAACTTAAAAGCTTTTGCACAGCAAAGGAAACCATAAACAAGACGAAAAGACAACCCTCAGAATGGGAGAAAATATTTGCAAATGAAGCAACTGTCAAAGGATTAATCTCCAAAATATACAAGCAGCTCATGCAGCTCAATAACAAGAAAACAAACAACCCAATCCAAAAATGGGCAGAAGACCTAAATAGACATTTCTCCAAAGAAGATATACAGATTGCCAACAAACACATGAGAGAATGCTCAACATCATTAATCATTAGAGAAATGCAAATCAAAACTACAATGAGATACCATCTCACACCAGTCAGAACGGCCATCATCAAAAAATCTACAAACAATAAATGCTGGAGAGGGTGTGGAGAAAAGGGAGCCCTCTTGCACTGTTGGTGGGAATTTAAATTGATACAGCCACTGGGGAGAACAGTATGGAGGTTCCTTAAAAAACTAAAAATAGAACTACCATAGGACCCAGCAATCCCACTACTGGGCATCTTCCCTGAGAAAACCATAATTCAAAAAGAGTCATGTACCACAATGTTCATTGCAGCTCTATTTACAATAACCAGGACATGGAAGCAACCTAAATGTCCAACAGATGAATGGATAAAGAAGATATGGCACATATGTACAATGGAATATTACTCAGCCATAAAAAGAAACAAAATTGAGTTATTTGTAGTGAGGTGGATGAACCTAGAGTCTGTCCTACAGAGTGAAGTATGTCAGAAAGAGAAAAAGAAATACTGTATGCTAACTCATATATATGGAATCTAAGAAAAAAAAATGTATGGTCATAAAGAACCTAGGGGCAAGACGGGAATAAAGACACAGACCTACTAGAGAATGGACTTGAGGATATGGGGAGGGGGAAGGGTAAGCTGTGACAAAGTGAGAGAGTGGCATGGACATATATACACTACCAAATGTAAAATAGATAGCTAGTGGGAAGCAGCCACATAGCACAGGGAGATCAGCTCGGTGCTTTGTGATCACTTAGAGGGGTTGGATAGGGAGGGTCAGAGGGAGGGAGCGAGATGCAAGAGGGAAGAGATATGGGGGTATATGTATATGTATAGCTGATTCACTTTGTTACAAAGCAGGAAGTAACACACCATTGTAAAGAAATTATACTCCAATAAAGATGTTAAAAAAAAATTCACACAAGAAGAAAAAAAGTTCTGTTTACAATATACTATAGTCTATTAAGTGTGCAATAACATTCTGTCCAAAAAACAATGTACATACCTTCATTAAAAATACTTTATTGCTTAAAAATGCTAACCATCATCTGATCCTTCAGTGAGTCATAATCTTTTTGCTGGTGGAGGGTTTGAAATATTGCAAGAAGTACTAAATGTGACACAGAGACAGGAAGTGAGCAAATGCTGTTGGAAAATTGCACCAATAAACTTGCTTGATGCAGGGTTGCCACAAACCTTCAATCTGTAAGAAACATAGTATCTGCAAAGTGCACAATAGCAAAGTACAATAAAACAAAGTATGCTTGTATTGCTACTTCATCTTATTTTCACAATTCATATTTTCAAAAATATTTCTAAAATAAGGATGTTATAAAATTAGTGTGTATGGTAGTTTATTATCTAATATCCAATGTAAAAGCAGTTATTAATTTGCTCATTTTAAAGCAGTCATTAATTTACTCATTTTCAATTTGCTAGTGTCCAGAACGTCAGGATACAATGATAATTCTCAGGGACAGAAACCATAACAGTGTCTGCTCTATAAAATTAATTTAATCTTAAAGTAATTATACCATATAACACAGGTAGCCAACACCTTACAATGAATGAAGTACTGTCACACTGACTTTACCAAGATGAGGAAATGAGATCTGGGTGCATGTAAAAGAAAACCAGACTTTTGATTTTTGTTGTTGTGTCACTATAGCATGTTAGTTTATGGCCCCTTGTCAACTTTTCTTGTTTTGATACATATGAACACCAACTGCCTTAAATCTCTAAAATGTCATTTTAAAATATACAAGTACAGTACACAAGCTGTCATTTGACAAATGCATTGTGAACACAGATCCAGGAACATAACATCTTTCACCATCCCATTTTCCTCACTGCTGATTCCATGTCCCCTCAGGCAATAAAAGACTCTAGAGATTCCTTAATGGAATACAACATTAGGTCACAACATTATTAGCTTAAACAAAGAACATGGAAATTGTTCCCAGATGGATTCAGCAAGCCACCAGGCAGCAATGATACCTAATTCCCCCAAGTGACTGTTTGATGTCTCTTTTAAGATCCAATTGCCTTTTACACAGGGAATTGGGCTATCAGTCCTGTGTTATAGTTCTGCCCTTGGAAAGGCAGCAGCTGTAGTTTGGCACCTTCTCCAGAGAATTTCAAAACTTAAGAGAAGTGAGTTCTGGGACTTCCCTGGTGGCACAGTGGTTCAGAATCCACTTGCCAATGCAGGGGACACGGGTTCGATCCATGGTCTGGGAAGATCCCACATGCCATGGAGCAACTAAGCCCATGGGCCACAACTTCTGAGCCCACGTACCACAACTACTGAAGCCCGTGTGCCTAGAACCCATGCTCTGCAACAAGAGAAACCACTGCAATGAGAACCCCACACACCACAACGAGGAGTAGCTGTCCCCTGACTCGCTGCAACTAGAGAAAGCCCGCGCACAGCAATGAAGACCCAACACAGCCAAAAAAAATATAAACAAATAAAAAATAAATTAATTAAAAAAAATAAGACAGGTATTCAAACAAAAAGCTGTACAGAAAAATGTAAAAAAAATAGAAGTGAGTTCTGTTTCTTTTTATGTACTTGTAAGATTGTGAAAACATAATAATATAATGTTCTCTCATAAGTTCAGAAATTTCTCCTTTTCTGACTATATTTTTTCAATTATTCAGTCTTCGATGCACAAAACCATCACTTAACATGGTTGCATACTGGCAAATGTGATCCTTCTTAAATTCTTCATGACTTCTCTAGAATTTGATCTTTAAATTGATTAGCTTATGCCAGATCTAAATGTGCTCAGATTTGTCTCATTTATCAGTCAAGCCCTCCTTAGATTCCCAGTGTTACTATTTTACCAATCTTTTACTAAACTTTTGAAAATATTGTCTCCCCATGCTGTGTCCTGTGTTTTCTTGTTTTTTGTTTTGTTTTGTTTTTAAAATCTCTCCCTCAGTCTTCTGCTCGGATGAGGGCATCATGGATGCATGAATCAGCTTGAGTAGCTACAAGTACATTCTTGTCATTGGAACTTAAGTAGTTAGTGTTTAGAGGGGGAGTTCAGACCAGGAGGGGTGAGATTATAAACTATTTTCATGATAAACTAATGATCTTGAAATTTATTTTTAATATTTTGGATAACTAAAAAATTATAAAGAGCAGTGAATAATTAAGATTTGCAGTTAAGAAAGGGCACTGTCAACATTGTCAATACTGTGTTTGGAAGAAAAAGGAGAGTTTATAAAACCAATTAATCCAAGAGAGAAGTGGAAAAGTGGCCATGGCAAGTAGGGAGGGAAAGGAGGAAGTTGAATGGAGAGAGATTAAGTAGATTGAATATGTGAAATCGGACTCAAAGAGGTAAGTGAAAGAGTAGTAGCTAGGATTACCTCTTGATTCTTGCTTAAACTCTTGGGCAGATTTTGTGGATTTTCACTAAAAACCTATTTTAGAGGATGGGATAGATATTTGGGTGAAAGAAGGTGATAAATTCTAGTTAGTAGCATTTATATTTAATAGTCTTGTGGAACATAGAAACCTAAATATTTATCAAGCAACTAGATATATTTGTGCATTTAATGATAAATAAATTCATTACTGCTTCAACCAACCATTATATCTCAGATTGCCCTAAAGTCACAGTAATATCTCTATTCATAAAGATTGTTTAAGATAATTCAGCTTGATCCAAAGTAAGTGTAAGTGTGTGTGTGTCCTAGTAGTTCATATGAGAAGAATACCTGTGTTTTAGAAGAGCAAAATAATAGAAATAGTAATTGAAGTCTTCTGATCAGAGAGCCATGATTCTCAAAGTTAGGAGTTTCTGATCACCCGATGCTGATTATTCTAGCACCTCACCCAAAACCATTGATATGTCCCAGAATCGTTGACATGTAGGGTATAGCCAAAGAGAAAACATTAGTCTGTAACATGTGATTTATTACCCATGTTTATTAAATCCTTTTGTCCAAATATATATATATCACACCTTAATGGGATATTTGTTGCAGACAAAGTATTTTTATTCTTTTGTTATTGGATAAACAGCCTTTGAATGAATGAGAGGAAGGAAACACACTGTATTTTCCCTCTGGTGCACTATTTCCTTGGTCTTCTGGATATATCTATTTCTGAATTCACCATTGGTGGCATACTTGAAGGGAAGTGGTCCCTTCTTGTAATCATGCCTCTTATGAGATAAAACATGTTTAAGGTAGACTTGGAAGCATTTCTAATGGCTTGTTATTTTTATTAATTTCTAAGATTTATAATTGGAATGTTAAGCTGGATGTTAATAAAAATTAGATCATTAACATATACATTGCTTGAAACATGTAAATCATAAATCAACACTTTTAATTCTTGATATTAAAATCATGTTAAAGAGTATGGCAATAAGAAATAAACATTTGTTTTCCCATTAAGCAATTAACTATGTGTGTATTAAAGCATATCTAGAAAAACTTTAGTTGTTGTCTTTTTCTTTTAATGCAGATTTCCACTCTTTTATCAAATAGTATTCAATAAGCTTAACCCAATGTGGAAGATATATGCATAAATCTATTAATTATATATTAATTAAAAATAAAAGATTAGCAAAATCTAAATGCTGTCATAAAGAAATGGAGATATTAATTATGGCATACCTACTAGAATACTGTATACCCAATAAATATATTTGTGATATCATTATGATTTTTGTAATAATAATAACAAAAGCAACAGTTGTTATTACAACTACTGTTACTATTTTTTAAATTTATAAATTTATTATTATTTTTTTACTTTTGACTCCCTCCCTTCACCCATTTCTTCCACCCGTCAATTCCTGCCTCTGACAACCATTAATCCAGTCTCTGTAACTATAAGCTTTTTTTTCCTTTCTTTTTCTTTTTTTCTTTCTTTCTTTTTTTTTTTTTTTTTTGGATTACACATATAAAAGAGATCATATGGTATTTTTTTTTCTCTGTCTGATTTACTTAGCATAATGCCCTCAAGGTCCATCTGTGTTGTCACAAATGGCAAGATTTCATTATGTAAATAGTATTATATATCACAATTATTTTTATCCATTTTTTTCCTCATTGGACACTTAGGTAATTTCTATATCTTCACTATTGTAAATAAGGTTTCAGTAAACATGGGGTTGTATATATCTTTAGAGTTAGTGTTTTTGTTTTTCTTCAAGTAAATGCCCAGAAGTGGAATTGCTAGATCATATGGTAGTTCTATTTTTTATTTTTTGGAGGAACTTCCATACTGTTTTCTACAGTGGCTTTACCAAATTACATTCCCAAGAACAGTGCAGAAGGATTCCCTTTTCTCTACATCCTTGCAAACACTTGTTATTTCTTGTCTTTTTGATAATAGCCCTTCTAACAGGTGAGAGGTGATATCTCATTGTGGTTTTGATTTACATTTCCCTGATAATTAATGATGTTGATCATCTTTTCATGTACCTGTTGGCCATCTGTAGTCTTCTTTGAAAAAATGTCTATTTAGATCTTCTGCCCATTTTTTAATCAGATTGTTTGTTGTTTTGGTATTGACTTGTTTGAGTTTCTTATGTATTTTGGATAGTAGCCCCTTATCAGATATATGATTTGCAAATATTTTCTCCTATTCAGTAGGTTCCCTTTTAATTTTGTTGATGGTTTCCTTTGCTGTGCAAAAGCTTTTTAGTTTGATATAGTCCCACTTGTTTATTTTTGCTTTTGTTTCTTTTGCTTTTGGTAACAGATTCAAAAAATTATTGCCAAGACCTATGTCAAGGAGCTTACTGCCTATGTTTTCTTCTAGGAGTTTTATGGTTTAAGGTCTTACATTCAACTCTTTAATCCATTTTGAGTTAATTTTTTGTGTGTAGCTTAAGATATGGCCCAGTTTTATTCTTTTGCACGTGGTGTCCAATTTTCCTAACATCATTTATTGAAGAGACTGTCCTTTCCCCATTGCATATTTTTGGCTCCTTTGTCATAAATTAATTGACCATATATCTGTGGGTTTATATCTGGGCTCTCTATTCTGTTCCATTTACCTATGTGTCTGTTTTTATGCCAATACCATACTGTTTCAATTACTATAGCTTGTAAAATAATTTGAAATCAGGGCATGTGATGCCTCCAGCTTTATTCTTCCCTCTCAGTATTGCTTTGGCTACTCAGGGTCTTTTGTGGTTCCACACAAATTTTAGGATTATTTGTTGTATTTCTGTGAAAAATGCCATTGGGATTTTGGTAGGGATTGCATTGAACCTATAGATTGCTTTGGGTGGTATGGACATTTTAACAATATTCGTTCTTTCTATCCATAAGCATGGAATATCTTTCTGTTTATTTGTGCCTTCTTCAATTTCTGTCATTAATGTCTTGTACTTTTCAATACACAATTCTTTCACCTCCTTGGTTAAATTTATTCTTGGGTATTTTATTCTTTTGATGCAATTGTAAATGGGACCATTTTCTTAATTTCTCTTTCTGATGGACTGTTATTAGTGTATGGAAATGTAATAGATTTTTGTATATTAATTTTGTATCCTGCAAATTTACTGAATTTGTTTATTAGTTCTAACAGTTTTTTTTGTTTTTGTTGTTTTTGTTTTTTGCGGTATGCGGGCCTCTCACTGTTGTGGCCTCTCCCATTGCGGAACACAGGTTCTGGACGCGCAGGCTCAGTGGCCATGGCTCACGGGCCCAGCCGCTCCATGCCATGTGGAATCTTCCCAGACCGGGGAACGAACCCACGTCCCCTGCGTCAGCAGGCGGACTCTCAACCACTGCGCCCCCAGGGAAGCCCAGTTCTAACAGTTTTTTAATGGAGTCTTTAGGGTTTTCTATATATAGTATGATGTCATCAGCAAATGGTAACAGTTTTACCTCTTCCTTTCCAATTTGGATGCCTTTTATTTCTTTTTCTTGTCTAATTACTCTGACCAGGACTTCCAATACCATGTTGAATAAGAGCGATGGAAGTGGGAATCCTTGTCTTTTTCCTGATTTTAGAGGAATAGCCTTCAGTTTTTCACCACTGAGCATGATATAAGCTGTGAGTTTGTCATGTATGGCCTTTATTATATTGAGGTATGTTTCTTCTGTAGCCACTTTATTGGTTTTTATCACAAATGGGCGTTGAATCATCAAATGCTTTTTCTGCATCTATTTAAATTATTATATAATTTTTATTCTTAATTTTGTTAATGTGATGTATCACATTGACTGATTTATGGATGTTGAACCATCTTTACATCCCTGGAATAAATCACACTTGATCATGGTGTATGATCTTTTAATGTATTATTGAATTTGGTCTGCTAACATTTTGTTGAGGATTTTTGCATCTATGTTCATCAATGATATTGGCCTATAATTCTCTTTTTTTGTAGTATCCTTGTCTGGTTTTGGTATCAGGGTAATGCTGGCCTCATAAAATGAGTTCGGAAGAGTTCCTCCTCTTCTATTTTTAAGAAGAGTTTAAGAAGGATCACTATTAATTCTTTGGATGTTTAGTAGAATTCCCCTGTGAATTGTTCTGGTCCTGGACTTTGGGAGTTTTTCATTGCTGGTTCGATTTCATTACTAGGAATTGATCTGTTCAGATATTCTGTCATCATGATTTAGTCTAGATAGGTTGTATGTTTCTGGGAGTTTATCCATTTCTTCTAGGTTAGCCAATTTGTTGGCATGTAATTGTTCATTGTAGTCTCTTATGATCCTTTGTATTTCTGTGATTTCAGTTGTAATATCTCCTCTTTCATTTCTGATTTTATTTATTTGAGTTTTTTTCTCCTGTTTTCTTGCTGAGTCTAGCTATTTTCTTGTCAATTTTGTTTATCTTTTCAAAGATCCAGCTTTTAGTTTCATGGACCTCCTCTATTGTCTTTTTTTCTCTATTTCATATTTCTGCCCTAATCTTTGTTATTTTCTTTCTTCTACTAACTTTGGGCTTCATTTGTACTATTTAGTGTAAAGCTCCTTAAAGTGCAAAGTTAGGCTGTTTATTTGAGACTTTACTTGTTTCTTGCCACTATGAACTTCCCTCTTAGAACTGCTTTTGTCATATCCCACTAATTTTGATATATTGTATTTCCATTTTCATTTGTCTCAAGGTATTTTTTTTAATTTCTCTTTTAATTTCTTCTTTGACCCATTAGTTGTTCAGTAGCATGTTGTTAAATCTCCACATATCTGTGAATTTTCTAGTTTTCTTCATGTAATTAATTTTTAGTTCAGACTATTGTGGTTGGAAAAGATGCTTGGTATTTCAATCTTAAATTTATTAAGACCTGTTTAGTGGTATACCATGTGATCTATCTTGGAAAATGTTTTATGGGACATTTGGGAAGAATGTGTATTCTGTTGCTTTTAGATAGCATGTTCTTTATGTCATCTGGTCTAATATGTCATTTAAGGCCTATGTTTCCTTATTGATTTTCTATCTGGATGATGTATCCATTGATGTCAGGAGGGTGTTAAGGTCCCCTACTCTTCTTGTGTTGCTGTTCATTTCTCCCTTTAGGTTTATTGATATTTGCTTTATAGATTTAGGTGCTCCTATGTTGGATAAATAAATATTTACAAAAGTTGTATCCTCTTGTTGGACTGACCCCTTTATCATTATGTAATACTCATCCTTGTCTCTTATTCCAGTCTTTGTTTTAAAGTTTATTTTGTCTGATATAAGTATAGCTATGCCAGCTTTCTTCTGATTTCCATTTATATGGAATATCTTTTTTCACCTCTTTATTTTCAGTCTACATGTGTCCTTCCATCTAAAGTGAGTCTCTTGTAGGCAGCACATAAATGTGTCATATTTTTTTATCCATTCAGCCATTCTATGTCCTTTGATTGGACAGTTCAAGCCATTATTTACTTTTAAAGTAATTTTTGGCAGGCATGTACTTTATTATCATTTTGTTAATTATTTTCTGGCTGTTTTTGTAGTTTCTCTCTGTTCCTTTCTTTTCTCTTGCTCTCTTTCTTTGTGGTCTGATGACTTTCTTTTGTGGTATGCTTAGATTTCTTTCTTTTCATCTTTTGTGTATTTAGAGTTTTGCTTTGTGGTTACCATGGGCCTTACATATAACAATTTATATCTCTAACAGTCTATTTTAAGTTGATAACAATGTGATTTTTATCCCATTCTAAAGTGCAACATTTTTCTACCCCATCATGTATCTTTTTGATGTCACATTTTACATCTTTTTATTATTGTATCCTTAACTAATTGTTGTAATGATGGTTTTTACTACTTTTTCTGTTAAAACCTTCATTCTAGCTCATAAGTGATTAATCCATTACCTTTAATATATGTTTTCCTTTCCAGTGAAATTTATTCTTTCCTGTGTTATCTTATAAGTAATTAGTAACCAAAAAACATTTTCCTTATATTTTTAAAAACATTCTCCATAATAAAAAATAAATTAAAAACAATGCAAAAGTGTATTAAATTAAATGAGTACATTTCTGAAATTTATTGTCTTCAATACATCCTGCAGGTAAGCAAAATTCACATAAATTGCCTTTCAAGCATTACATTAAAATATTAAAGAACATAACACATTTTATTTTCTTACAGGTATATTAACTTATAAATATAAGATAGCTTTTTTTATATGTGAACAGTTTCTTTTCCCCCATTCCAAGATTTCATTTTTAATGAACTCTTGACAAAGTTTGACAGACATGCTTGGCATGTTCTCCCAGTGTGAAAACAGGATGTCCCCCACTTTTTGGCTGTCTTCTTTTCAAACATGTGGCAGCCTATAACTCAAAAAACAAACAGAAATGAGATATATCTGGTTACATTCAATGCCACAGTGCAAATGGATTCTAAGTAAAAATGAGGACAAATTCATGTTATGTTTGACTACGTGAGTGACCAGTAGATAATTCACATCCCATTTATTTTACAATTTCAACGTTTTAAACATTTAAAGGGCTTATCTTTGGATGGTCACTAAAATGTGAAGTGAGTCAGTCAAGCTGAATTTAAAAGTATACCTTGATAAAGTTTATTAATCATTATATGTGAGGAAAACATGGTGAGATATAAATATTTTTGGTAGAAATACCAGAATAGCAGTTTGATATGCCTATAATAGTAAAAGAGAGCAGTTTATAGATCAGAATGTGACTATGATTGTTTTCATTCTTTTCTTGCTCGGCGCAGGGGAGCCACTGGTGAGCAATAACAACAACGAAAATGTCACACTTTCTGCTTTCTTGTACCTTATAGTTCATTGAAAGAGACAGACTTACTCAAATTAAAAAAGAAAATAGTGTGTTTCTCAAACACATTTGATACCAGGGCTCTAAGAGAAAGGATCAGCATATTATTGTATCTCAAAATTGTCAAAGGTGTTATAAAAAGCCTGTTTGAGCAAGGGATTCTTATCCAGCTAAGTCAGGTGAAGAGGACGTTCAGTGGCATTTTAGACCCAGGGAATGTTATGTTCAAAGGTTATGGTTCTATTAGGAAGAGTAAGGGTTCAGGACTGGGGGAGTTGACACAGATTTGTATTTTCAAAATAAATTAATAGGTAGGATACATATTACCTATCTGCACATGTATGTATGTATGTGTATGTGTGTATCCTTGCCTTATTTATTTCTTCAACAGCTGAGTGCTACTGATATAATACATTTCAAAACCACATAGTTATTTACATATTTAGCAGTTTCTTCTTTGAAAACTATTATAACTGAGAAGATAAACATAGTTAAGCATTATGGAATTAAATGAGCTTATTTAATGTGTCCCTGTTGTGTTAGGAGAAAAAGACTTTCTAAAGATAGACTTTAAGATAGTCTTACCATTCCAATTTGTGAACATGAAATTTCTTTCCTTGTAAGGGAATGCATTTTCCCCTTAAATTATATGGAAATTAGTGAACAAAAATATTATTTTCTTTATATTTGTGGAGTCCTTAAAAATTATCAAAATTGTTGCATTTCCATGGCTTCCTTCTTAGCTAATTCTTAAAACTTCAAACAAGCAAAAAGGGATAATTGTGAGATTGCTTTTCATTAATTGACTTTATCCAAAGTGAGAGTTGTATTTTTATTTTTAATAGATCCTTGAAAGTTTATTAATAAGTACTGGATTCCCAGCTGATTATTTATTTGAAACTTATCTTATGAACTGAAGAAATTCAGAAAAACCTATAAAAAGCATTATGTCATCAAAGCCTGCTGTGATTGTTTATTCTTATATTCTTTCACACCAAGTTCATGTTTTTACTTGGCAACAACACTGAAACAAATCTGTTGAAAAATGATAAATGGCACTACCTAGGAAACAATTAAGTTCCCACCATGAAAATTTCAGAATACTTTTAACTTTATATACTTTTTATTTAATCTTCATAAGTGTACACGAAATCTTGTTGTTTATATAATTTTGTCCTACTGACAAGGATTCAATCAATTCACCTAAGAAAATATACTAGTTAAGCTGTCTAAATATCTTTAAACTGTTAAAGATTAAGCCAATTTCTACAGCTAATGTCCTAATCAAGTGTTCAACCTGAAAATGGTCAATATGTTTGACAAAGAGTGAAGGATTAGTTTTATTAAACTATAGAAAAGTAAATGATCCAGTTTATTATCAATTAGATATATAAGACTATAATGTCTCTTCATGGGAATAGGCAATATTATATAATGTTAAGTGTGAAAAGTCTAGTTATATTTTTATATAGAAAGCACTGTCCCCCCTCACACACATAATATTTCCATTTTTAATCAACATGTAGGTACAATTTATATACCATAATCCTAACATATTTTAATTTTTCATGACTTTTGACACATACACCTGTGTAAATGTCATTCCAATTTTAATATAGAATATTAATCTCTCTCCAGAAAATTTACTCACACCTTTTGCAGTCCATCTTCCCACTGTCCCCTGACCGTTCACTCCAGGTGACCAATAATTGGATTAGTTTGCATGCTGTAGATGTTCATGTACTTTAATCAGATAATGTTTACTAATCTGTGTTCACTCTCTTTCACTCAATATGATATATGTGAAATTCATTCACATTGTTGAATGAATCAGTTGTCTGTTCCTTCTTATGGTTGAGTGGTAGCCCACTGTATGAAAATACCAAAATAAATGTATCTATTCACTGGTAATGATATATGATAGTACAATATTTGTGTGTGTATGTACATGTTGTATACACACACAAACACACACACACACTTTGTGCAAATCATCTCATATGTAAATGAGTATATAAATGTTCTAATTTCTCATTTTGTGTCAGTTAGTGACCTTGAGTGAAAATTCCAATTCCCAAAAGAAAGTGAAATTCAAAATAATACTGATCAACAAATATATCTATGGCAATGATGTGATTTTATTTAGTCCAATTTTTTTCCTGTTAAATTTAATTAACTAGATTTCTAATGCATCTAAACCTACATCTGCTTGTTATTCCCAATATCTAATACTATTTATGTTTCTTCCCTTCATAATGCCTAATCACATTAAAATAATTTGTGTTCAGATAATCCAGCATATTTACCATATCTTCTGTCTATTTCATTTAATAGTTTACCAAGAATAATATAAAAATTACATAAACCATAATTAATGGTGAAATTAGAGTTTATCAACTTTATCAGCTCTACATTTATATGTTTAGACCTTAGTATATTTATATTCTGTTCTGGGACTATAGTAACATCTTGTTCTCATTACTTACAATTTGAATCTAAAAGTTTATTATCAACAAATAGCATTTATTATTGTTATTATGAAAATAGTTATTACTGAACCAAGTAATGGTCCTGTAAAAAATGAAAATAGAATCTTAGGTCGTTAAAACTGTGTTTCTTAAAGGAGAATCACTGCAAATATTAGATTCAAATGAATTTGCTTTTCTTAAATTTTATCAATTGTACAACTTATGCACTTAACTATCACAATATACTTTCTATACATACTGCCTGTAAAACAAAATTTAGTGACTAATTTTGTCATAAAGAAATATTTGAATGCAAAAATAATGAGAATAAAACTTGAGTTCATTAGTTCTAAATATATTGTGCATAAAATTATATATACTATAATACTATATATAATAAATAGGAAAGGTATATAAATTCCACATATGTAACATAGTATTTTATTTCACTTTACATTATATGTGTCCATGACGTGTGATATAATTAAGTAGCTACAATAAAATTAAAATCCTTCATATAATATTTCCAGAAAAGTATTTTAAAATAAAGCATTTTTAAAGGATTTAAAATATCATAAAATTCTCATATTAATAGACATAGAGACTTTAAATCACCTTTTGAATTTCCTACTGACCTTGTCACTGTACTTTTAAGATAAAAGTATAAGAACTGTCATATTGGATTTTTCAAGGAACATATTCTGTCTATCAGAGGGCATTTCCTGAGACAGTTGGGACAGTGCCTTACAAAATATCTACTCTCCCTTCAAAGATAATACTTATTTTTGGTTTGCTTCCAAAAGAATTTCATTTAGCTACCATTCAAATTGCAAGCAAAAGAAAATCTAGAAGTATAATATCTGACATAGACAAATAAGTTTTAGGAGACATAAATTATTTTACTAAAATTATTAGTTTTATAGGCAATTCATAGATTGTCTTTTAAACTCCGAGAGCCAACTGATTAGAATTTTTCTCATTTTTAAACTTACAAAATAAGAAAATAACTTTTTTAATCCACTTGACAAAATATTATATTTTGCAAATATTAATTATGTAAAGTGTAATTATAAGTACTGTGGAGCAAATATATATTTATTTTCAGATTCCACTTACTGATAAAATGTGACAGTTAATGATTTTGTATCTATTTAATAGGTAAAGTTTGCAATCTGCCTATTTTTTTATTGTGAGAATTCTATCTTGAAACAAGTTTTAAAGTATTCTAAACCAATTGTGTACCTGGAGAAACATGTCTGTTTGCTTAACTCACAAGTCCAAAGTTTAATAAGAGAGAGAGATTTTTTTTCAGGGGTGAAGCCTGAGGATTCTTTGGACATAGTGTTGGTTCCAGGCTTTAACTGTTATAATGATTAAAGATAGAAGTTATTACATTGATGTTTACTTGAATATTTCATCATTTGAGACAGATCTCTTTCTTTGTGAGGTGATTAAGGTGAGGAATTTATGTACATCAGTGATGTTGTGGAATGCTAAGACAGGACTCCTCTTTTAGTTAGTAGTCAAATAACTCTGATCCATCTGGCAATTCATGAGTGGTGAATGGATTTAAAAAGAAAACTGTTAGTACACAATTGAGAGCCCCTTGCAGTATGTAGTCACCAAAACTTGAATATCAATGTTTCATGGAGAGTCATCTTCCATCCTTTCCTAAAAGAACTAAAGAACCAACTAAATTGGTTCTCTGAGGCACTGAAAAGATTTCCTTCAGAATGAAGCATTTTACTAGACAGAATGGAATCCAGCTTGGGTGGAAAAATGGCTATATTCTTTACCAGATACTCCTGAAATACTTACATGATACAATAAAATATAAATTATCTTTAACTGTAGCCTCAGTCTGTAGGAGTAAGTTCGGGGGTAAAGAAGCAAATATGTGGATATTCTGCTACAATAAAACTGCTACAAAGTATATTTTACAATCATTCAGAGTATACTGACAGAAAAAAAGGTGGTGCATTTCATACATTTTTGAAAACTACTTTCAGAATGAAAAAGGACTATAGGGCGTATTTGGTTTTAAAAGCTGAGAGGAGAAAAACCAGATTTTCCTTTAAAGGTACAGCACCACTTATTTATATACCTGTGTATTTGTGTATGCATATTATTGACAGGTAAACTTGTACTCAGCTTACTGGTTAATCTAAATGCTAATAAGCCCTCTTATTTGGATTTTGGGAATAATATGAATTTTAAAATATTTTACTGTGCTATACTTCTTAAAATTTAGAATAAGCATCATCTGAATATTTAATTGTTCTTTCTCTGAATGGAACTGATTATTGGTTATGCTATCAGCAGTTTCAACTAAGTAATATATTGATGTTTTATATTATTTTTTGACCCTTTTGAAAAAATAAAAATATTTAAAACATTAGATTTTTGAGTGATTTAAATTTCCACTCAAATTGCATTACAGTCACATTAGTGTTGCT
The DNA here is from genome assembly GCF_937001465.1 of Orcinus orca. NCBI lineage: Eukaryota > Metazoa > Chordata > Mammalia > Artiodactyla > Delphinidae > Orcinus > Orcinus orca. The sequence goes on from NC_064565.1 coordinate 71,944,072, forward strand.
TGAGAATGTCTTAAAATTTCAGAATCTCAGGCCCTAGCCAAAACCTACTGAATCAGAGTCTGCACTTTGACAGGTGATTCGAATGTATACTATTCAGATTTGAAACACACATATTCAATAGTCTCTAGCTGGTTTAATAACTCTGGTAGCTGAAGAAAAGGAATATCTTCATATGTGAAGTTGGCGTCACTGAAACCCAAAACAAACAACCACTGCACCAGCAAAAAGATATTGAGGGGGATGGGAAGAATCCATTTTTGAAACAGTTTTACTTCCCACTGATAATATTCTATCAGTTTCAGATTCCTGAATAATACTGTGAACAAAGTATTTGTTGTTGGTGTCAAGACTGAGATCTCCTCTGGTTTACTCTGACCCTGATAATAAAAGTTTTTCAATCCAGTCTTTGTGGGTGGAGGGTAACCTGTGAGACTTTCAATTGGGCAGGCCCAGAGCTGTGATTTCTACCTGCACATCTTAATAAGGGGTCAGAGACTAAATCTAAGTTTGTGAAATATCCAAAAAGCACTCACAGCAAAAGTTGCTTTTTGCATTTATTTCCTCTCTGGGTTCTTTTGCTACTGTACTTATTTTTCTGTAGATTTCTTACCATCTTATCACCTTTGCAATGCCTTTTTTTTTTTTTTTTTTTTTCTTTTTGCGGTACGCGGGCCTCTCACTGTTGTGGCCTCTCCCATTGCGGAGCACAGGCTCCGGACGCGCAGGCTCAGCGGCCATGGCTCACGGGCCCAGCCGCTCCGTGGCATGTGGGATCTTCCCGGACCAGGGCACGAACCCGTGTCCCCTGCATCGGCAGGCGGACTCTCAACCACTGCGCCACCAGAGAAGCCCTGCAATGCTTTTGAGAGGAGGTTTTGATGTTTTATCCAACTTTTAAGTTCATTTCCAGTGGAAGCATTAGCCCTAATAATTTGATAATCTCCTTCAAAGAAATAGAGGTTTTGATCTCAATTCTCCTATATAAATTTTTCTTGTAAGAGGTTCTATTTACATGAACTTATAAATTACCTCTGAATGAAACTAGATTCCTACACAATCCAAGATAATATTTGGCTATACTTTGATTTTCATCTTATACAATAAAGTTTCTAACAGTAGAACCAAAATGATACTTTAAAGTTATATTGTCATTTTAATAGTTTCATTGAGTTATACTTTGTATACCATACAATCCACACATTTATAGTTTATATTGAGTAGTTTTTAGTATATTCACAATGTTGTACAACCATCACCATAATCTAATTTTAGAACTTTTGATTTACCTCCAAAAAAGAAATCATATTAGCAGGTATTCCCTCCCACCAGTTACCCAGCCCTAGGCAATCACAACCCACTTTCCTTCTCTGTAGATTTGTCTGTTCTAGACTTGTAATATAAATGGAATTGTACAATATGTTGTTTTTTGTGACTGATTTATTTTGCTTAGCAAAAATTTTCTCCCATTCCGTAGGGTCTCTTCTCACATTTTTACTTACGTTATCATTTTCGTAATAAAAGTGAATTTTTAAAAATTCTGTTGATGTTCAGCTTACCTATCTTTTTCTTGTTACTTGAGTTTTAAGTGTTCTACCTAAAAAGGCTTTAATCAAGGTCATAGAGATTTATTCTTTTGTTTTCTTCTAAGACTTTATAATTTTAGCTCTTACATTATGGTCTATGATCTATTTTTAGTTAATTGTTGTGTATGATGTAAGATAGAGGTACCCCTTCACTGATTTGCACGTGAATATCTGGTAGTTCGGTTTCTTGAAAAAACTTTTTTTCTCCACTGAATTGTTTTTGCACCCTTGTAGAAAATCAAGGTAAGGAAGTCTCCCTCTATTCTTAGTCTGGGTAGTATACTTATGATGAAGAAGTATGGAATTTTGTCAAATACTTGTTCTGCATTTATTGAGATGATCTTGTGCTTTTTGTCATTTATTCTGTTAAAATGATGTATTACACTGATTGGTTTTATGATGATAAACCACTCTTACATTCCTGAGATATATCCTAGTACTTGGTCATAGTGTCCAATACATTTTATATCTTACTTGATTCTGTTTACTTATAGTTTGTTGGGGAATTTTACATCTATATTCCTAAGAAATATTGGTCTGTACTTTTCTTTGATGTCTTTGTCTGGTATAGGATCTGAGTGATACCGGCCTCATGCAGTAAGTTGGGAAGTTTTCACTTCTCTTCTATTTTCTGGAAGTTTGTGAAGAAGTGGTGTTAATTCTTTCAATGTTTAGTAACCTTCACCAGGAGAACCATCGGAGTCTGGGCTTTTCTTTGTTCATTGTTTGAAAATTACTAATTAATCTCTTTATATGTTTTACATATATCCAGATTTTCTATTTCTTCTTGAGTGAGTTGTAGCAGTTTGTGCCTTCATGAGATTTGTCCATTTCAGCAAAGTTACCTAATATGTTGACATGTTGAATGACTTTGTAAACTTTAATATTTCTGTAAACTGATAGTGATGTCTTCTCTTTCATTCCCGATTTAGTAATTTAATCCTCTTCTCCATTTTCTTGGTAAATCTAGCTAAAAGTTTGCCAATTTCATTGATTTTTTTTTTTTCAAAGGACTAATTTTTGGGGGGGGGTTGTCTATGATTTATCTATTTTCTATTTACTTAGTTCTGCATGAATCTTTCCTGTTTCCTCATATCTGTCTGGTTTAACATTTTTCTCCCTTACAGCCTCTTGTTTTTTCTTTAGAAAACATAGGACGGTTTGTAATTATTTTATATCTTTGTAATTTTGTGCTTATTTTCTTCGTTATTGTTCATCCAACCCCACCAGATTGTAAGCTCCATGAAGACAAGGACCACATATAACTTTTTCTCCATTTTTCATCATTTCAGTGAGAGGAAAAGTCAAAATACTAAGGAATAGACTGGAGTAAAAGATTTCATTGCTCTTTTCTTCACAACAAATGTAATACTAAGCAATATTTCTTAATTCGTCTTCTTCCAGACCTCTGATAGTTTGGGGTCTCAAGATCTCATTGCTGCTTGGTAAGCAAAAACTGGCAAAGAGAAAAGGTTACCTATACCTTGCAATTCAGTCCCTGTAGTCAAAATGGGGAGAAGTTCTGACCCTTCCATTACACAGGTCAGAAATTGTGAGTCTTTGGTAACACAATCACAGCTCTCTTAACTCACTGGGGACATTATGGGGTAAGTGTCCTATTTTTCTAAGATGGAAACCTAGCAAATAAACTAGCAGAATTTCTTAAAAAAAAAAAGTAAAAAGAAAAACAAGTACCTTGTTTTTTCAGGCATTTCATACCTTCTTTCTGCTTTATAACTATTTTCTTTTCTTTAAAACTTCTTCATAACTATTATGTTATATAGTCTATTGCCTTGACAAAAGCATTGTGTTCTTGTTTACTTTTCTTGTAAGTTGACAAGAGGCAAAGTTTATTGGTTCTCTCTGCCTCACTTTAAGAGGAAAATTTATTACTTGTGGTTGTTGGAAAATATTCAGGGATGCTGTTGAGGAGGAGAGTACCTCATAGTATAGGCATTTAGTAAATATTTGTTTAGTGAATGAATAACTGAGAGCCCTTTGGAGCTATGTAACTAGGGAGACATAATGACCTTTGAAAAATCCTTTTACATCTCTAGATTTGTGTCTTCCTCTTTAAAATAAAGAGATTGGGTCATATAATAGTAACATTACTTAATGATTTGCTCATCAAAGAATTGCTTTCAGTGTTTTTCCCTTCTAATTTAAAAACATAAAACTGTAAAATCATGCTGTACTGAGGAAGACACATGATGAAATTTTTTGAAGATGATACATTGATATAAAAGGAAAATAAAACTTAAGCATATGAGCTATCCATTCATTCTGCTTGCAAAAAAAATGTTGGATGCAACTGAACCCAAAGATGAGGAAGCAGTTAGCTCCTCTCTGTTACTTCCCCTCCCTTGAACTGTAATTATTATGACACATTTTCTGTCCATTGACAATAGAATGAATTAAGTTTGAAACCATAGTCAAAAAAATGATTTTCACTTATACATATTGAATTATCTTAAGGATACATTTTCACTTTAAAAATTACCTTGAAGAAAGAAGTGTTGAGGGAGTTATTATATATTACCTGCCCAGATGGCTCTAATCAATTTCTTTTTCCAGTTTAAAACTTCTGATGTCTTCCCATTGTCTATAGAACAAAGATCTTCTATATTATCATGACATACAAGCCTTCCCAGCCTCAGACCAGGGGGTCTCCCCAGTTTTGTTTTCTGAGTATTTCTTCACAAACTCTCTGCAGCTCTCAACAACTTGCCATTCCCAGCACACTCCAGGAATTTTCAGCTTCATGTCTTAATTCCTACTGTTCCTTCTGACAAATGTTCTCCTCCTGAGTTGGAGTCTGTTAATTCTTTAAAGTTCTACTTGCTGCCATCTCTTTTCATTCTTCCCTGATTTTTTTTTTTTTTTTTTTTTTTGCCTTGTTGAGTTACATGAATGATTTCTCTCTCATTTGTGGTCTGATAGTAGTTATGGCATGGCATTATAACCATCTCCCCGGATTTTCTCCTACCCTACTAGTTTGCTGAGAAAGGAACAATTGGGTTTTCATGTTTGCATTCCACACCTTCTTTTGCTCTTAACACATAGCAGGTACTCAATTTTTTTTTTGGTGTTAAATTGAACCGCATACCTTCAGGCTTATAAATTAATGGTCAGGGCTTCAAAGCTAGGATAACCAGATGCGGTTTTAAATCTTAATGTTGCTACCCAGTACCTCTGAAATTTGGAAGAGCTGCTTAATCTCTTTGTGTCTCCCTCCCCTAATCTATAAATTAGGAGTAACAATACCTATCCTGGAGGATTTTCACAAGGAATAATTCAGAAATGCCTAGCATGGTTCTTAGCACACTGTAGTTGTTTAATAACAGTGAAATATCTCCTGGGGAAAGAAAACAAGGACAGACAATGAGTGACAGTGTGGCAGAGCCTGTTCTTCATGGGATGCCTGTTACTGAAAACAAGGAGCTTCCTAAGCAGGGGCAGCCACCCAGGCCAGAAATCCATCCATGTTCACAAAGCTGGGGGAGCTGCTTGTGCACACGTCCAGTTACAGACACTGGGGAATAATTCATGGCGGGCAAGATGTAGAGTCAGTGCTTCAGAGAGAAAAGTAATAAGTAGAGTTGATTTATAGTGGGGATTTATGGTTAAAATCAGTGACTATATACATTAATTCTATAGAACTTTTAGATGGAGTCCTCAAAGTAAGATTTGATAAACTCATTCTTTATAAATTATTTAAGTATAAATATATGATAGAATTGTGTTATTAAAATCAATGTGACTTTTGATCTTAGAATCGAAAATTTTTTTTTAACCTATAGGTTTTGTGACACAGGCTGTCACCATCTCTGCTTGAGCAATTGTAAAACTGTTTTAACAAGCTTCCCTACTCCCAATCTCTCTTCTTAATTATCATAAGTAACCCAAACAACTGACAACTCCTCAGTGTGCCACACACTTTGTGATCATGCTCTTACCTCCCTCTCCGTGCTTTTTTTTAATACAGTCTGCCTAGTACTTTAAACCCTAATAATGTCCTCCTGCTTTTGTTCCCTGACCTCAGCAAGTTTGTTCAAGCCTCTGTGACTATGTACATTGTATCTCTTTTTGCGGGGAACCTCTTCAGACATTTCTTTTCTTAGATAATTGCTACTGCTTCTTTGCAGCTCAGTTCAGTTGTCACCTTCTCCAGAAGCCTCCCTTGACCCTGAAGTACTCCAAAGGATGTGTGAAATCTTTACCATAGCACTTAATGTTACTAGGTTGACACCATCTCTTTATGTGGCCCTCTAGCTCACTAGCTCTCATATTCCTCTATTCCAGGAACCCTGTTTATCCTTCTTCGTAAGCAGAGAATCTAGCATACTCCTTGGTAAACAGTAGGTCAAGCACAGAACTGGGTGATCACCTCTGTGTCCTGAATAATATAGCTTATGAGGTAATTACCTAATTCAGTCTCCAAATTATACCATATTTTCCAGCCTTAGTTTGACTTATTTTAATGTTTCTTATGGTTACATCAGATATAATAATTTATTTTCTTTTAGAAATAGTATTCACTTCACATTTCATATTGACTACCATTCTCATATTTTTTTTCAAACTTCTATGATTTTTCAGTCTGATAGTCTTGGTATTTAAAAAGAGAAGGTTAAAATCGTTTGTGGCACATACTAATATAATAAAAGATATAATCCTAGTAGTGACTGTTCCTAAAGACAGAGAGAGACAGAGACAGAGAGAGCTAGGTTGATAGCAATTTTCTACAGAAAGATTTAATATTCTAAAATGTTGTAAATTAGAAAAAACAAAAATGGTCTGAAGAAAAATATTATGTTATGTACTTTTCATACAGAATTTCCTTGTAAATACTTACTTGTATTTGAATGTCATCTATGCATTAAAAAAAAAAGGTTGTAGTTAAAAGCTCAGAGCATATTTTACAAGATATAAAAACATTTGTACATTTATGGGGTGCCTGGGACATCTGACTCTGCTCTAATCACAGCAGCGGAGGCCTCCACAGTGGCTTTGGTCATGATGCGAATTATTATCCTTAGTATGCTCACCAGGGCCTTTGGGAGCCTGCCCGGGGAAGAACAGCAGGAAAAAGCTGGGCAGACGGCTCCGTGGGCAGCAGAACCCTAGCAGCAGACATTTCTGGAGGCAGCACTGGGTAGTGGAGAAAAAGAGTGTGCCTGAGCACACAGGAGGTCCTCTATGGGGGGCATTTCCAGGGAGTCAAGGCTACCTAAATAGCAGGTAGGAGTTTAAAAGAAAAATACTTTTTTATTACTGTTCTTACGATCCCATTTGTAGTCCTAGAGTACAGTCATTTGGGCAATCATGAATTGTGCCGCTTTTTGGTATTATAACTCATTATCATCAGCTTCCATCATTATAGCACAACACTGGAGCCAGTTTGCCTATGTTCAAATTGATTGCACATAGATTCAATCGATCTGCCTATGTTCAAATTCAGATTTTGCCACCCACTAACTGTATGACCTTGGGCAGGTTCTTAAATTCTGTGTGTCCCAGTGCCTTCATCTGTGAGTCAGCAATAATAATAGGACCAAACACATTAAGTTGTGAGAATTACATGATGTGATATGTACGAAGTACCCTGAAGTGAGCCTGGCATGCAGTAAGTAATATAGAAATATTCACGGTTATTAGTATTGTGATTATTTATTCTGAAGATATCTCCGGAAAGTTTCTCTATTTTGTTAATTGAATTTTTCTTCCACAAAGTCATATCAAAGGATAGACTATCCTGGAATATATAAGTTCATATTCTCATTAAATATAATTTATAACATTTTGATATTCTTTCTCTTTGCCTTATTCAAATGGCTTGTCCTAGCATGAGTATGAACCCTACGGACACCTTCATCAAATTACAGCCATAAACAGCAGCATGGGATTTTTAAAATAAAAAACAGAGGCATTATCTCAATGGTAGAAAAATTTCAATATTGACTAGGGAATTCACTATTTGTTCTTAAAATGCACTCATATTATATTTTCTAGAAATTAAATATATCAAAAACATTGTTTTCATAGTTTTTTTCCCCTATATTAGAAAACTAGAGTATAAACTTTACCCAGTGAGGGATGAATCCACCTGGCTTAAGGTTTTATGTAGGTTACATGGTCACTTCCTTCCCCATTTCTTACATTGTTCAGAGCATTGATCATTGAAGAATCACATCCTTCTCATGTTGTTATTCAAACTATCGTTCTCATATTTTAAGTATATATGCTCACTAAATAATTCAAGTAGTATTAAATGTTTTGCATTATCATGTTTAAATTTTAATTAAATTTGTATTTTAACAAAATATACTTTCTTCTTACATTTTTAATTTCTTTTAAAATCTGTGTTTCACAAATATCTTTTTTCTGTTTTAATTCTTTTAGGCCACTATTGATTCCTCCTAACAGAAAACAATGTCAGGCATGGAAAGAAAGTTCGTGGGTAGCTCAGCAAAAGCCAACAAAGTCAGACTCACCACTGCATGGTATAAGATTACAGGCCAATTATCCTTACCCTTCTAGTCTTGCTTTCATCATATGTAAAATGGGGCTAATAATATTCACCTGAGGATTAATATTGTCAGGCCTGAGATAATCTGAGTGTAGTGCTCATTTGAGGCAATCAATACATGTTAATGTCCTTCCCTTCGCCACCCAAATTTTAGTTGTAAGTTTTTCAAGTTAAAATGCTGCTCTTTGCAAAATGTCCCTTTTCTTTTGGATACCTGAAACATATGATTATTTTCAAATGGGCTTTCCCTGCTGTGCTAACAATGTATCAAATCCACAGAATATCACTCCCATTCGGAGTTCAAGACAAAGCAGAATTAACCACAGGGGCAGAGGCCGCTGGCACTAATGGGCGAGACGGCAGGTCTCCATATATTGTTCCTCTTATTATGGAGGCTATGGTTGCATTATGATCTTTGCAAGACATCTGGGGAACTCCTCTGATGGGACACCTACAGTGTTATGCTTGCTTTTTGAGAAAATATTTTCTAAAAATGCATGAGGCTAAAAGTTTCGAAGACTATTATTTTACCTTATTTTGTTCTCAGCAAGGCAGTTTCATTTTGTAGCCAGGAAATGAAAAAAAGGAAAGAAAGAACTGTATGACTTTAGGAAGAAGTAGAACTAGTCTAAAATTAATTAAGTATCCATCTTTTTCATTTTTTGAAATCTGCGGTTTATACATATCTGTATGCAATATACACATATACATACACTCTTAAGAGCTCTTCTTATTTCCTCTTTTCCATGTGACCATCTTTTAAAGTAATGTACCTTTTAACAAATATGCAAAACTTCTTAGATCTTCCATTCCCAAAATGCAGTACAATTAGAATTTGTACAAATTAGAAAATGTACAAATTTCTCATACAATCCAAAAGAATTCATAATACCATCTTGGCCTCTAAGTAGCCTTGTTGAATTTAGTCATGGACCCTTCCAGTTCAGGTTACTAGAGGGAGACTGGCTATCTTTACTGAATGTGTGTTACAAGCTTCAGGGTACTTTGAATTTTAAAATGTTTATCATTTCCTTTCAATTTTATTATTATGTAATAATAAAACCATAGTTCTGAATTTTTTCATCTATTGTATAATGCTATGTTTAAAGTAGCTAACAATGAAAACAGAAAAAAACCTGACATATAGGAAAACATTATAATTGAAAGAAATTAAATCTGAGTAACAGAAAATATTAAATGACTCATATCTAGGCTCTAGGGAATTTGTCTTGGTGAAAAACTCGAGAACAATTCCAATGATTCAACAAAATGGTCATCTCAGAAATGAGGAGCTAATCTCTTTCCCTTTATTTATTTTATTTATTTATTTTTTTTGCGGTACATGGGCCTCTTACTGTTGTGGCCTCTCCCATTGTGGAGCACAGGCTCCGGACGCGCAGGCTCAGCGGCCATGGCTCACGGGCCCAGCCGCTCCGCGGCATGTGGGATCTTCCCGGACCGGGGCACGAACCCGTGTCCCCTAGCATCGGCAGGTGGACTCTCAACCACTGCGCCACCAGGGAAGCCCTCTCTTTCCTTTTTAAAGAAAGATACTCAGAATATCTACTTCTTACCTTCCAGTCACTCATTGTTGTGGAAGAACTTGGCTTCCATCTCCATCACCCAGCTGGAACCATTCTCTTCTGTATCCTTCATATCATCAGTCAAAATCTCTTGTGGTGCTGTCTCACATCTTTCAGTGCCTTCGCATCATCTCTGCCCTGGTTGCTACTCTTTTCGTTAAGGATTTTACCTTTTCCCATCTGGAAAATACTATCCTAACGTCCAGTCTTAACTTCATACTTCTTTCATTCTCTACTTTGTAGTCATATCTGTTTCCTAAATGCAAATCTGATCAGCTTATTTCCTTGCTTAAAAATCTTTACTAACTTCCCATCAGCTTTTATAAACATTCAGATTTATTAGCATACATAGAAGTAAGATGTCTTCATGATCTGACCTCTGCCTCACCTTTCTATTGTTGCCAGCAATTATAGTTCCTGCTGCACACCAGGCACCAAATTCTCCAGCCACACCAAGTGGCTTGCAAGTTTTCAACATTCTAATATTTCATGGCTCTATATATAATTATTTTTCTGGAATATATAATACACTGCATCCTTCTTTCATCCACTGACACCTATTCAGTTTTCAATGAATTAGGCATTATTTGAAAGACTCTACTTATGCCCTCAATGGAAGAAGTTGCCTACCACTGTGCACCCACAATAACCTTCATTAGAAGTCTAAATTATTATAAAACTTATATATATGTATATCATAATAAACAAAAGCTGTCCTTCTTTTGCATCTTCATCATAATGGTGTTAATAGAAAACAGATTTCTTTTACACATATTGTGTCTCTAGGATGTACATAATACCTATAGGCACTCCATAAATAATTGTTGAATGAAGGGACTTATGTTTTACACTATCTGAAACTAGTTTTAGCTAAAAACTAGGCAGATATTTTTACCTCTGGGTGCATCATTTCTTCTCTCTATTGCAAAAGACCAAAGAATGAGCCATAATGTCATATAGAATTGACGGTGTTGATTTATATTAGTGTTACAAATCATCCTTCAGAAAATTATTGTATAGAATGCACTGAATTTTGCACAGGTGATTAGATAGCAAGGATTATGAGTATTAATCACAGTAGAAAACTAATATGTGTGTTTTGGGTATTTCAAACATGTTTTTTTTCTATCCAGTCAAATAGTGCACACCACTAACATGGTTCAAGACTATAAACAATAAATGATATGTACAACCTCCAAAAATACAGTTTATTCATTCATTTATTAAAGAAATGTTTTTTAAACACCTGTTTGTCCTAGGCATTCTTTTAGGCATTGGGGATATGGCAATGAACAAAGAATATAAAGATCCTGCCTTCATAGAATGTATAATGGTGAGAAATTACAACAGATACATAATGTAATTACAAGTAGTGAATATATATATAAATGTATGTATATGCATACATATGTTTGTAATATATGTATAGTGTTTTATATATATATATATATGTATAGTGCCGGGTGTAAATGCCCTCTGGAAACTGCCATGGGCCAGTACTCAAAGGGATTTGTTAGACAAATAGCATAGCTCCCTGATTCCATGAATACAAAACTGTGAGGTTTGTGTTCTCTACTAGGGTCCAGAGTTTCCAACATGAACAAGCTTCATTTCCCTCTGTAGCAACCTCCTTCATAACACAATCTTTACTGACTTCCACTCCTTAACTTTTATCCTGAGTCTTTATATTTAAAGCAGCTTTCTTGTAGACGATACATAGCCTGTTTTTTTATCCACTGTGACAGTTTTTGTCTTATAATCGATGTAATTAAAGTGATTATTGATATAATTGATGTAATAACTACCATGTTTGTCATCGTTTTCTATTTGTTAAATTTGTTCTTTGTTTCTCTCTCTCCTGGTCTTTTTCTGCCTTTTCAGGTTTTAATTGAACAATGTATATGATTTAATTTTATCTCCTCTCAGTGTATCAATTATACTTCATTTTAACACTTTTTTAGTGGTCTATCTGGAGTTTATAACATACATATTTACTAATCTAAGTCCACCTTTACATACCACTATACCGTTTCACATGTAGTGTAGGTGCCTTTTAAGAGAGTATTCCTATTCCCCTGTCCTTTCTGACATTGCTGTGATTCATTTTACTTATTTATATGCTATAACTACCCAATTCAGTTTTGGTATTATTGTTTTAAAAACAAAGTTAACTTTTAAGTAAATTTAGATATATCCATTTTACCTTAATTTATTCCTACTATAACACTTTTCCTATATACTTTTTTTCCTGAGGTACTCCCTTCAATGTTTCTTACAGGGAAGATTTGTTGATGATGAATTTGATGAGTTTTTGTTTATCTGATAAAGGCAAAATATGAAGATTTTGTCTTTCTGCTGTATAAATATGATACGTCTAGGTGTTTGTTGTTGTATTGTTATTTATATCATTTTGGTGTCCTCTGAGCTTCCTAGAACTGTAATTTGGTATCTGCTGTTAATTAGGAAAAATTTCACCCATTTTTGCTTCAAATATTTCTTCTGCTCCATTCTCTCTCTCTTCTCCTTCTGGTATTTCAAATACACTTATGTTATACCTTGTGATATTATCCCATAGTTCTTGGATGTCCTTCTGTTCTGGTTTCTTCTTTCCTTCCTTCCTCTTTGCATTTCAATTTGGTAAGATTATATTGGCACATCTTCAAGTTCACTTTCCTCAACTGTGCCACGTCTACTGATGAGCCCACTGAAAGTATTCTTCATTTCAGTTAGAATGTTTTTTTTAATATAGCAGTTTAGAGTGTTTATTTCTAACATTCTCCTTTGATTCTGTCACAGAATTCCCATTTCTTTGTTTACATAACCCATCTGCTCTTGCATGTTGTCTACTTTTCCATTAGAGACCTTAATGCATTAATCAGAGTTCTTTTGAATTCCTCAATAATTCCAACATCTAGGTAGTATCTGAGATCCAAGGCTTGTTCTAGTGCTTGTTTTTTCCCTTCAGACTGTTTTTTCTTATCTTTTAAGATGATTTGTAATTTTTTATTGAAAGCTAGACATGTATCAAGTAATAGGTCCTGAGATAAATAGATGTTTATTGTGAATATTTCTATTAATCTGTCTAAGCGTTGGACTGTGTCTGTTTTCTGTAGTTATAAGCCCAAGAGGCCTGAAGTTCCTCCACTGCCCTTGATTGTATGTGCCTGTTTAATTTTCTACTTTTCTGTATACACCTCCTCGGAGAGAGTATCCTGCCATCTTTTCAGAGCTAATCCACTATTACACTGGAGCCCTATAGCTGGGTTGGTGAAGTGTGAGAGAGAGGGAGTATTCCTAAACCTTTTGATTAGACATTAATTCTTTAGGATGTCTATGTCTCAGAGCTGTGACCATTGTATGTGGTTCTCCTATGGTAAAGCTTTTTTCTTTTCTCTCACCCCAGGCCCCCCACTCCATCTTTCAGCTATAGAATTCTCACTCTCTTTTCTCAAAGCCATGACCTGTGCCCCTACAACTTATGTGAGACAGAAAGATTGTAGGGAGAGTACATTGCTTTCTTGGATGGAATAAGGTCTTTCAATTGAGATGTGGAAATGCTCTGTCCTTTGGGAGTAGTCTTCAGTTATAGAGAAGGTTCTTGGCTTATTTCACAACAGTTATTCTTCCCATTCACCTTCCAGGGACACAAGGGATGCTTTCTCAAATTACCATCATGAAAACCTGGTGGAGTTCATGAAAGGAAAGCCTGTTTGGTGGTCCCTATAAGATTGCAGTCACCAAGAGTTTCTTTCTCACACCAGGTTTCTGTCTCACACACTGTATAATCAGCCCATGGAAATTCATCAAAGTTAACATTTAAGAGTTCCTAGCAGCTCATGGCTCAGCAGCTTCTGAGCCAAGTAAGCAGATGCTAGTTGCTCTATCTCTGAATGTGACTGTCTCTTCAGATTTCGAAGTGGTATTTTGCCCTGTGGCTTCGGTTCTTTGACAGTTCCAAGAAAAATAATTGATTTTCATTTTCCATAGATTATTCTTATTGTGAGGACAAGAGCAATGACTCTCAAGCTCTGTACATGTCAGAGCTGAAACCAGAAATCTTTATCAACTTCTACTATTGTTTCCTGAGATCTCAAATAAACCCCTTGATCTCACCTCTTTGTCTCGGTGTCTATTTCTGGGAGAACCTAAGTTAGGAAAATCACTGGGACAATTTACTAGAGAAACTGCTCTGTCTTCCTTTAGATTACTCTCACAACTGAGACATAACGTATGCACCAGGCCACCATTCCATGCCTTTCTTCTACCTCTCAGAGAAAATAGCTGTTGCCTGTCAACAAGAGATTTCTAAAATGAAAAAAGTACTCTAAATTACTACCACTCATATTCTACACTGGGACCCTTTGTGGAATCTACTGATATAGAAGTCCCTTGGAATTTTATATATATGAATGACATTATATCTATCTATCTCTATATCTATATTTGAACTAGAGTACTGCGCGCCTCAGCTAGCGTTCAGCTTCAGTACACCTGATATACATTTTCTGCCTCAAAATGAGATTCCCCATGGCCTTGCTTTCTGCACAGGGAGACAGCAGAGTGATGTTCACTTTCAGCCAACTATTAAAGCATGCTGTCCCTCAGATTTCTCCCAATATGAATAGAAAATTCTAACTCAGTCTTCTGGTATTGTCTCAAGTTGTAATAAATATTAGCTTAAATTAACCAGAGGGTCTAAAAAGTATAGCCATAGGCCAGGGCTTCCAGTAGCATCCATGGATGGAAAAGAAACAGATGCCTCCAAAGAGACATTGTCTTGATGAGAAGGAGGATAGCCAAGTGAGATAGACAAGATTATACTTTGACTGAGGCTTGGGGATCCATACTTCTTTTACCTGAACAGGTTCTAAGGTTAGAAATCATACTGTTTATCCAGTGGTTGTTATCAGCTAAATAATCACAGCATGGAAGTAGATAAAACCTTATGAATGAACGCTCTTGCCTTGAAACTATTGTAATTCTGAAAGAAGTTGTCAATTTTGAAAAACAGTTTTATTTGCTCCCATTCTTATAAACGTGGACATTAAAATATACATTGTCCTTGCTGTTAGGTTGTACTTGAGTTAGCTCGCTAGAGCTGTCTCTAGGGATGTGCTGTTCAATACACAGCGTTTTTAGTAGTCAGTCTCTGCCTTCACCTTTGATGGTGGTATAGATGAGTTTGCATTTCTGTGGAATCCTTGGAAAAACCTTACATTTAAACGCACATTTTAAACTATAATTCTGTTCATTGCACTTGTGACTTTTGATAAAATTGTGACTTTCTGACTTAACCCTTAGTTGTCTCTCTATTCCTTAGAATTTTCTTGTTATCCATTCCTTAACCTTTGAGGTAATAGAGCCTAGCCCTTCAGAACAGAATGACATATATTTTTTGAGACAATAGCATAGAGTTTTATCACCCAGAAAGTGGTTACCCTCTTGCCTAATAGGGAAAGGATTTAAACCAGACAATAATAACATCAGGGGGCTTCCCTGGTGGCGCAGTGGTTGAAAGTCCACCTGCTGATGCAGGGGACACAGGTTCGTGCCCCGGTCCGGGAGGATCCCACATGCCGCGGAGCGGCTGGGCCCGTGAGCCATGTCCACTGAGCCTGCACGTCCGGAGCCTGTGCTCCACAACGGGAGAGGCCACAACAGTGAGAGGCCCACGTACCGCAAATAATAATAATAATAATAACATCAGTTTTTCCACATGCTTCATTTGTACTCTCTCTCTCCCTTATTGTTAATATAGCTTTCAGACTCCAGGGCCCAAAGGTGTTCTATAACTGTTTTCTTCCTGAATAAACGTTCTCTTCTTAACATTAAAAAGAAAGATAAAAGAGGGAAAGAATACAGAATAATGTGTTTGTCTTCTAGAAGGATGATAAGGGAAGTCATCTTTGAGGAAAGAACATTTTAGTAGAGATCTGCCAGAAGTGAATGAGTGCTTCATGCAAACATCTGGTATAAGAACATTCCAGGGAAAGTAACAAGTCCAAGGGTCAAAGTGAATGTATAATTAAGAAAGTTTCAAAAACTTTAAGGAGATAAAGGTGGCTAAAGTAAAGTGAGAGAGAGAGAAAGAATGATAGAAGATGATGACAGAGATGTAGTGTGAGTAACACATAGAGTAGAACTTGTAGGTCATTGTAAAAATATTTTTTCTGATAATGATGATGTACTATTAGGGAACTTCAAACTGTAAAATGATACCATCTAAAATTATTCTAGAAAATGTATCTTGTCAGAAAGACATTCATAGAAAGTACCAGAAAAACTGGTAATCTTCTCCCAGTTCATCTTAAAAGTCAAGTCCAGGACAAAGACGACTATACAAGTAGTTTATTTATTTGGGGAATGATCCCAGGGAGCAGAACTGAAGTTCCCGAAAAGTAGAACAGATAAGAAAAGCTAATATAAGGATATACTTACTGTTTGCCACTAGTGCAAGTAACAGGTGCTCTTTCTCACTGGGAATCTCTGTGGAATCTTAGAAATGTGTCTCAGAAGTGTCTGCCTGGTAGACAAAAGGGGAAACAATTTATCCTTGAGTTCTTACCCTCCACAGTGGTTGAGTGTGGACCTAAATGGTATTAACTCCTCAGCACTCCTGGGTGGTACATTTATTAGTACTGAGTGGGAATCCACAAGCTCCCATATCATGAGTCAGAGAAGCCCCTTGATGGTAAGGGAAAGATGCCTCGACACAGCCTGGGGTAAACTGCAGTCAAGTGGTACCACATGAGGCTGCTGGAGAATGTCTCAGAACCTGTCACTTCGGTAATAACTGGAACAAGAGATACAGCCCAGAAGATGTGCAGTATTTTATAGAATGTGTAGACTATGGATTTCCAGTTGAAATGTATTCTATCTCGATATCCTCTTAGAAGAGAACAGTTTTGTGATCTCTTCCTTGATTAATCTTTTCATTACAATCACATTGTAACAAAGACTTTTCTTTTTCGCTTTCTCTCTTTAGAGAAACTATAATGAAATTTATCCTGCATATAAATCACAAGGATGCTTTTATTCTTGATGGAGCAATAGGAGAGTCAGAGACAGAGGCAGAAGGAGAAGAGAGATTTTCCAAAGTATTTTAAGTGTTAATTACATACAAATATTTTTTAGCATTGAAAATAATTATATACTAACAGTGCCCAATCTATTTATATCTTTGCAATTTTAGCTACTTTAAATAGAGTATTTCTAGCAGAAATATTGGGTGTAATATATGATTACAACTACTATTTAGCAATGATCATTTATATGTAATTTGGTATTAGCTCTAAAGATGTCCCCTAAATGACTGGGTACCACAAGCCCAAACATGAGCTCAGCTACTTTAATAATAGTGTATCTCTAGTGCTGCTGGTTTCTGTTATATTTGTTTTTCATACACATGCAAAGCAAAAAAAGGGCAGTGCTAATATTCTTTATTTATTATTATTTGTCAAGTGTCTGGCAGTGCTGAGCTCTGTTAAAACTCTGGACATATCACAGTCAGCTAAGCAGGTGTGAATTGCTGCCCTCCTGGAGCTCACAGTCCTCAGGGAAGGTTACTCAATGGCACCGAGTTATGGGTGACTTTTAAGAGAGGCTGACCATCATTTGACGCGATATGTTATGCTGATGCCAACATGAAATGCATCATTTTGGAAAAGAAAGTTTTCTCCCTTCAAAGTTCTACTTCGATACTATTCATTTTGTTTTTTGTTTTGTTTTTTGTTTTTTGTTTTTTTCAGTACGCGGGCTTCTGTGGCCTCTCCCGTTGCGGAGCACAGGCTCCGGACGCGCAGGCTCAGCGGCCATGACTCACGGGCCCAGCCGCTCTGCGGCATGTGGGATCTTCCCGGACCGGGGCATGAACCCGTGTCCCCTGCATCGGCAGGCGGACTCTCAACCACTGCACCACCAGGGAAGCCCTATTCATTTTAAATATAGGGTAGATGGAATGGCCCTGTGACTGTGGATAAACCATTAACTCCTTTTCAATTTGCTGTTCTGCAAAAATTATTGCACTGCACAGTTGCTAAGGTTGCATATTAAAAGATTCTTGACTTTATAACTTTGGAATTACATACTGCTTTCCTGAAAATAAGGATTCAAATTTACTGCTTTTAGATATATGTAAAATGTGATGGGTTTGGATGACTTGACCAGCTACAAGAAGTTCACCCCTTCTTCACTCTCTGCCATCATACTCAGTGGAGCATTCGGAAGTGTGTACATAATTGAACAGAATGCGTTTGCCTGATAGAGGGGGAAAATTTGAGGTTGAGGAGGATATTTGAGCAGCTGTGTTCCTCTTTCATCTTATTCAAATGTATTTCTTACCTTCTGCAGGGGGATGGCTGTGTTGAATATGTGTATATTGTGCTTTACAATACCAGTCCATGCTTCTTTCAACACCATCCACAGTGGAGAAGGAGAGGGGCCAGGGGACACTGGGCATGTCAGCCTAGCGAGGGCTAATTTTGTCTACATACAAACTTAAAAAATGTTTTTCTTGGCATTGAAAGCCTTGGTTCCTAAGCCCCTTCTCCCCCTTCACACACACAACAGCTACCCTTTCCTCATCTTCCAGGATCCTCCAGTTTACAAACATTTTTTTAAGTGTATAATCAATGACGGTACATATGACTCTTTTCCTTATGACACATTCAATAACCAGTCCTTCTATTCTACTAATGTTTTCTAGAACACAGCCTTACTTCTTCCTGCAGTTTATATCAAGTTAAAAGTTCTAGCCTAAAAATGATTCTTACTGTGAAATTATTTGCAACCTTAACTTCAACTATGCCATGTTTCTTTTAATATCTTAGAGGAAGATACAGAGATAAAGCAAGAGGGCAAACACATACCAAAATATTAACAATGATTTCATTAAAGTGAAGGCTTTATAAGAGTTTGTTGTCATCTTCTTGTAATGTTTCTATAGTTCTGAACATTTTTCAGAATGTGAGGTATAATCAAAAAAATTCAGAAAACTAAAATACAATGAGGATTAAAACAAAGAGAGGGAAGACCTATAGCACAAAAGAGACTAAGAATCATATGAGATGACGGTAACATATGGGCCTTATTTGAACAAACTGTTTTAAAATATTAGAAAATTAGAGTTATTTGAATACACTGACTGGATATTTGATGATAGTAAGGAATGATTGTGGGACTTTGTTTAGGTCTGATACTGATTTCATGATGATATTTTTAAAAAGTTCTTCTATTTTAGAGATACATACTGAAAGATGTACAGAAAACATTGTATGAATTTAGGAATGTCTTTAAAAATTATCTGAGGCAGGGGAAAGTATATGAGGTAGGAGAGGATAAAATGAAAGAAAGTTGACCCTAAGGTGATAATTGTTGAAGCTGAGTGATGGGTATGTGGGGGTTATTATACTGTACTCTCTACTTTGTTTTCTGCTTAAAAATTTAAACATAATGGAGTGCTATGGATCAGATTATTGGGGTTCAAATATGAGCTGCACATTTATTCATTATATATCCTTGAGCTAGATAGTGAACTTTCCTGTGATTTAGTACTCTCACCTGTAAAATGAGGAAATGTCTAGAATACACATCTCTATTATTTTAATCATGATTGAATGAGTTAATACATACAAACTCTTAATCGGTGACTGACCCTAAACAAGCACTGAATAAATGTCAGCTATTATTTTTAGATTTGTTTTTCTCTTTCAAATCTAGGCTAAGGCTAATGCTTTGGAAGAATGCAATTTACCTAAGAATCTCAGTTTACTTTCCTCAAAATTTTCCCACTTTTGTGGAATGAAAAATTAAGAAACAATTATGGCTTCTCTGGACGAATATCAATCTTAGGAAGACAAAATAAACCCCAAAAAAACCCCTTACACCAAAATAAGAAATAACCAAAAATTTAGAGAGAGGAAGTAGCTTAACTGTAATTATAAGTAATGGGGAGAATCAACTAGTTTGCAAATAAATTACTATTCTGAAATATTGTTTTGAAAGCTAATTCTGCTTTGAACCAAAGACTATTGCCATTATAATAAACTCACATTGATTAGAATTTTATCTCTGCTTTGTACTTAGCCATGAAATCATAGTACTTAATTATTGTTTCATTTAAATTGGATAATCCAAAAGTATTATTTTGAAGATTTTGTAAAAATTCAGTAAGCAGTTTAGATCTATGAGACTCATTTTCATCTTCTTAAACTAACTTTTTTTAAACATATTGGATGCAATCAAAAAGAATAATGGGGAATATTTCACAAATCTGCTGAGAAATGGTAAATTTTTCAAATTGACAACTCATATATGAACAATTTGAACGATTTTGCAATTTATCACCTCTTGCTGTGCAGTTGATAAAATTAATCAAAGATAATGACGAATCACTGTCTTTAAAGTGAGAAAGAGGGCCATGTATGTACAGACTATGGCAAATGCATTACTACAAGGTATACTACAAGTTATACATATGAATGATGGTGTACATTATATGATGTGTACACATATAGCACAATAAAGTAAGGAAAGTATTAACCATTTATTAAATTACAATTAGTAAACCACTTTCAAATTTTGTAGAAGCAATTTAAACATTCAAACTATGAGTTCTTTCTAGCCTGTATATTTAGTGAGAGGACGATTGTCATTGACATAGAGAAGACTGTGCCGTTTCATCTCCAAATCCTTGTGCTTGAACAAGTGAGTGTCTTATGGTAGCACATAAGAGGCCTGAATATGTAGTTATTTTGAATTTTAAAGAAGTTGAGCATGAGACAATATGTAAATTAGAAACATAATGTATTCTAAGGTAGGGATCGAAGTTTAGGTTTTCTTTATATCAGCACTTCAGTGAAAGACTTGGACAGTGTTTCAACATGTAATATTTATTCATGTCTGGCAACATCAACATTTAAGGAAGCATGAAATAGCAAGTAAATTTAGATTTAAGAAAACCTAAGACCTACAAACATTTTGCTATTTTATGCTTTGTAAATGAAAGCTAATGATAATCACTGCATTTTTCATATTTTCAGGAGTTTGATTGTATAGTCATCTTTATTTACTATCAGCATGATGAAAGCCATCTGTTATACAGTTTAAGTCTTTTCAGTTTACGTAAATAACTTGCAGAAAAGAATCTCATTTTCCAAAGACTAGAGAATTTTTAAAAGTTCAACCAAAATTGATATGGGTCAAGATGAAAACGTTAGTCAAATGAAAGCTACTTGGGATGAATAAGTTGCAAACAAGCAAACAAAAAAACCAATCTTGAATATTTACATACCAATATGGACCTCTTCATAAAGGACATATTTTAGATGTTGTTCAGGATTTTAAAATTTTATGTTAGCTAAGTCATTGCCAGAAATCGACAGTTGAATCAACAGCTATATGAGTTTCATATTTTTTTCTGTGCTAACATAGCACAGGAACTTGTTTAAGCAAGGGCTTCTATTTCTTTCTGTGATTTGTTTTTCCTCTCCATATTTCTACTATTCTTTCATCATTTATTTTGACTTCTTCTGTTAATCTTTAATTTTCTTTAACTGATAATTTCTCCTAATTTGGTTTGCTGCTATTTGCTTTATTTTTCTCTTTCTCGGTTATATTATTTTAAATTTTAATTACTATACTAAAGTTGTCAACTGTCAGAAGAAAGGAAACTCAGAGGAAAACTAATTGCTTCCTTCCTTGAAATTTTATTTTTCAGGATTATGCTGAGAAGGAGAACAGCATAGCAAAAGCTCTGGAAGATCTGAAGGCCAATTTTTACTGTGAACTCTGTGACAAGCAGTACTATAAGCATCAGGAGTTTGACAATCACATTAATTCATATGACCATGCCCACAAGCAGGTAAGAAAGAGGTATCAAAAAACCTCTAATATTTCTAAACTTTTGTAATAATTTGAATTGTGTAGACTGTATGAATATAATATTTTTTCTTTGCTGTGCACTTTTTAAAGATGTCAATCTGGGGTGATAATTTGATGACTTACAATGAAAGACATTTTTTAAAAAGCACCAAAAGTAAAGTCAGAAGTAAATAACCAATATAAAGAAATACCATTCAGTTGCCTTTTAGTAACAGACAGTAATTTGAAAATTACATTCTTCAGGTGGTGATCCTCTATATTTCAAATTTATTAATTTCAAAATATGTTAATCAACTAAAGATATTGACCAGATATAAATGATTTTATTCATAGTTCTTTATGGAAGGCATTTCCCATTTAAACTATCATAAACGTACGAGAAACAAGTTTTGGTATGGTAAAACCAATCTAGGGTTACTGGTTAAATAAATATGTATATGATTTAGTTCATTTTAATACTATTTCATTTCCCTATTGATTGAAAATCCAAGATTGATTTTTTTCAACACTGTATGTAAAGATTAGTTTAAAATAGTGACATCAGAAGTGACATTAATAATATAGATTCTGTTTTTCTCATATGCTGTACTTATATCAATGCAACTGCATACATTGTTTAGCTTACTTGACATGATTCAGTATGCTTAGTTATTGTCAACTTATAAATACTTTCCTTTTTAGTCATCACTCACAAAAATCATCCAAATGTCACTTTGGTATTAATTAAAGGTACATTTTTTACCCATGAACGTACACTAACTTTCCATTAACATTTACCATAAGTATGAAAGAGTAGGGGGAAATGATTACATTAATTACTTATGGACAAATGACATGTATTTTCTTTTGTTGTCAGTTTTTCCATTCTGTCATACCAACAAAACTGTGCTTGGGGAGGCTGTTGCAGGGAGAACATTACCCTCTGCTTACATATGTCACTGATTAATGCTGACTAAATTTAATGATCTGCCCTTGCGTTTCTTTTGCTGGTAGTAGACCCACAGGCACACCAGTTAATGAAAAGGTTTTGATGGAAATATCATTTCTTTTCTTACATAAAAACACATTCATATAAGTATATCATTGCTTGATTTGAACATTAAATCCATCAGGAAATAGTATTGATTTCATTCTATGGTAACTTTCATGTGCTTTATAAAAAGATTCTGGAATGCTGTTATCGATGTGGTAACTCTAAGAAAGTTGTTCCTCTGATTTTTCCTAATATCTTCCTGTATTCCTTACAAGAGTGCAAAGATGGAGTGTTATTTTATCAGCAAGGTATTAAAATGCATTTATAATTTCTTTTTGGCTTCACTCATGAATAAACATTTCCTATTAGCAACTAAAAACAAACATATGTATGTTTCATGGTGTAAACTAGGTATTTGGAAATGTGTGTGTATGTATACGTGTATTTTAAGAATATCTTACTAGCTACATCTTAATGTCCTTTGCCAAAGAATGCTTTGTTCAACCATAGGTTGTCTGGAGGATCAAATTCACTTAGATTATCAGAAGACCTTTCCATTTCCATATTCTAAATGAAGTTAAGATACTATATACCGTACACAGATAAGCTAAGGGAATTCAGGATAAATTTGGTTTGTTCTTTTGAAGGTCTGGTCACTTGATACTACTCAGGGGCAGCAGGCTCTGGAGACAGACTATCTAAATGGCCATGAATTCTAGTAAATAGCAGAGTCTTAACTGATTAATTTAACATTAGACTATGTTACAGTAGCTGAAAGTACTTAAAATCTATATGATCATTGTATTCCCTCTCCATAGGATTGTGGCACATGTTTGAGACTGTCTTCCTAAAGAATGCACTCCCTTTTCTGAACAGACACTTTATCCCAATGACAGTTAGCTCTGTTTTTACCACAGGATTCCCAAACCTTGGCCACTTCGAATTAAGTAGAGGGGAACAAAATTTGGAGGTGGGCAATTCAGATATTTTTCTCCTAAGAACTGGAACCAAGGTAAACAAACAAAACACAAAGCAAAAAAAAACCTATCACACAATACCTTTAAGATGGCAGAGGAGTAAGACGTGGAGATCACCTTCCCCCCAACAAATACATCAGAAATACATCTGCATGTGGAACAACTCCTACAGAACACCTACTGAACACTAGCAGAAGACCTCAGACTTCCCAAAAGGCAAGAAACTCCCCACGTACCTGGGTAGGGCAAAAGAAAGAAGAAAAAACAGAAACAAAATAATAGGGACGGGACCTACACCTCTGAGAGGGAGCTGTGAAGGGGTAAATTTTCCACACACTAGGAAGCCCCTTCACTGGTGGAGACGGGGGGCGGGGGGGAAGCTTCGGAGCCACGGAGATCTCAGCAACAGGGGTGCAGACGGCAAAGCGGAGAGATTCCCGCACAGAGGATTGGTGCCGACCACCACTCACCAACCTGAGAGGCTTGTCTGCTCACCCGCCTGGGTGGGTGCGGGCTGGGAGCTGAGGCTCAGGCTTCTGAGGTCAGATCCCAGAGAGAGGACTGGGGTTGGCTGCATGAACACAGCCTGAAGAGGGCTGGTTTGGATTCCCAAAGAGGGCTGGGAGTCCAGGAAAAAGTCTGGAACTGCCTAAGAGGCAAGAAGCCATTGTTTCAGGCTGCACGAGGAGAGGGGATTCAGAGCAACGCCTAAACGAGCTCCAGAGACGGCCGCGAGCCATGGCTATCAGCGTGGACACCAGAGACAGGCATGAAACGCTAAGGCTGCTGCTGCAGCCACCAAGAAACCTGTGTGCAAGCGCAGGTCACTATCCACACCTACCCAGCCAGGAGCCTGTGCAGCCCACCATTGCCAGGGTCCCGTGATCCAGAGAGGGCTTCCCCGGGAGAACACACAGCACTCCTCAGGCTGGTGCAATGTCACATCGGCCTCTGCCACCACAGGCTTGCCCCACACTCCGTACCCCTCCCTCCGTCCAGCCTGAGTGAGCAGCTGCTATTTTAACCACGTCCTGTCTGAGCGAAGAAAAGACGCCCTTAGGCGACTTACATGCAGAGGCAGGGCCAGATCCATAGCTCAACCCCAGGAGCTGTGCGAACAAAGAAGAGAAAGGGAAATTTCTCCAAGCAGCCTCAGGAGCAGCGGATTAAATCTCCACAATCACCTTGATGTACCCTGCATTTGTGGAATACCCGAATATATAATGAATCATCCCAAAATTGAGGTGGTGGACGTTGGGAGCAACTGTAGATTTGGGGTTTGTTTTCTGTACCTAATTTGTTTCTGGTTTTATGTTTATCTCAGTTTAGTATTTAGAGTTTATTATCATTGGTAGATTTGTTTATTGATTTGGTTGCTCTCTTCCTTTAAAAAAAAAAATATATATATATATATACTTTCCTTTTTCTCTTTTTGCGAGTGTGTATGTGTATGCTTCTTTGTGTGATTTTGTCTGTATAGCTTTGCTTTTACCATTTGCCCTAGGGTTCTGACTGTCCCTTTTTTGTCTTTTTTTTTAGTATTGTTTTTAATGCTTGCTATCACTGGTGGATTTGTTTTTTGGTTTGGTAGCTTTCTTCTTTCTTTCCTTCTTCCTTTTTTTTTCTCTTTTGTCAATGACTTTTTATTTTTAATAATTATTTTTTATTTTAATAACTTTATTTTATCTTTTTCTTTCTTTCTTTCCTTCTTTTTTTCTTCCTTGCTTCCTTCCTTTCCTTCTTTCTTCCTTCCTTCCTTCCTTTCATTCTTCCTTTCTTTATTTCTTTGTTTTTTTCTCCCTTTTCTTCTGAACTGTGTGGCTGACAGGTTCTTGGTGCTCCAGCCGGGTGTCAGGCCTGTGCCTCTGAGGTGGGAGAGCCGAGTTCAGGACATTGGACTACCAGAGACCTCCCAGCACCACATAATATTAAACAGATCTCCCAGAGATCTCCATCTCAACGCTAAGACCCAGCTCCACCCAACGAACAGCAAGCTACAGTGCTGGGCACCCTATGCAAAACAACTATGAAGACAGGAGCACAACTCCCCCATTAGCAGAGAGGCTGCCTAAAATCATAAGGTCACAGACACCCCAAAACATACCACTGGACGCGGTCCTTCCCACCAGAAGGACAAGATCCAGCCTCATCCACCAGAACACAGGCACCAGTCCCCTGCACCAGGAGGACTACACAACCCACTGAACCAACCTTACCCACTGGGGGCAGACACCAAAAACAACAGGAACTATGAACCGGCAGCCTGTGAAAGGGAGACCCCAAACACAGTAAGTTAAGCAAAATGAGAAGACACACAGCAGATGAAGGAGCAAGATAAAAACCCACCAGACAAAACAAATGAAGAGGAAATAGGCAGTCTACCTGAAAAAGGAATTCAGAGTAATCATAGTTAAGATGATCCAAAATCTTGGAAATAGAATGGAGAAAATATATGAAATATTTGACAAGGACCTAGAAGAACTAAACAGCAAACAAACAATCATGAACAACACAATAAATGAAATTTTAAATTCTCTAGAAGGAATCAATGGCAGAATAACTGAGGCAGAAGAAGGGATAAGTGACCTGAAAGATAAAATAGTAGAAATAACTATCACAGAGCAGAATAAAGAAAAAAGATGAAAAGAATTGAGGACAGTCTCAGAGACCCCTGGAACATCATTAAACACACAAACATTCGAATTATAGGGGTGCCAGAAGAAGAAGAGGAAAAGAAAGAGACTGAGAAAATATTTGAAGAGATTATAGTTGAAAACTTCCCTAATATAAGAAAAGAAATAGTCAAGTCCCAGAAGAACAGAGAGCCCCATACAGGATAAATCCAACGAGAAATACACCAAGACACATATTAATCAAACTATCAAAAATTAAATACAAAGAAAAAATATTAAAAGCAGTAAGGGAAAAACAACAAATAACATACAAGGGAATCTCCATAAGGCTAACAGCTGATCTTTCAGCAGAAACTCTGCAAGCCAGAAGGGAGTGGCAGGACATATTTAAAGTGATGAAAGGGAAGAAACTACAACCAAGATTACTGTACCCAGCAAGGATCTCAGTTAGATTTGACAGAGAAATTAAAACCATTACAGAGAAGCAACAGCTAAGAGAATACAGCACCACCAAACCAGCTTTACAAAAAGTGCTAAAGGAACTTCTCCAGGCAAGGAACACAAAAGAGGGAAAAGACCTACAATAACAAACCCAAAATGATCAAGAAAATGGTAATAGGAACATACCTATCGATAACTACGTTAAATGTAAATGGATTAAATGCTCCAAGCAAAAGACATAGACTGGCTGAATGCATACAAAAACAAGACCCATATATATGCTGTCTGCAAGAGACCCACTTCAGATCTAGGGACACATATAAACTGAAAGTGAGGAGTTGGAAAAAGATATTGCATGCAAATGGAAATCAAAATACAGCTGGAGGAACAATTTACATATCAGACAAAATAGAATTTAAAATAAAGACTATTAAGAGAGACAAAGAAGGACACTACATAATGATCAATTGATCAATCCAAGAAGAAGCTATAACAATTGCAAATATTCATGCACCCAACATAGGAGCACCTCAATACATAAGGCAAATTCTAACATCCATAAAAGAGGAAATTGACAGTAACCCAACAATAGTAGGAGACTTTAACACCCCACTTTTACCAATGGACAGATCATCCAAAGTGAAAATAAATAAGGAAACACATGTTTGAAATGACACATTAAACAAGATGGACTTAATTGATATTTATAGGACATTTCATCCAAAAACAAAAGAATACACTTTCTTCTCAAGTGCTCATGGAACATTCTCCAGGATAGATCATATCTTGGGTCACACATCAAGCCTTGGTAAATTTAAGAAAATCAAAGTTGTATCAAGTATCTTTTCTGACCACAACGCTATGAGACTAGATATCAATTACAGGAAAAAGTCTGTAAAAAATACAGACACATGAAGGCTAAATAATACACTACTTAATAACGAAGAGATCAGTGAAGGAATCAAAGAGGAAATCAAAACATACATAGAAACAAATACAATGAAAACATGACAACCCAAATCCTACGGGATGCAGGAAAAGCAGTTCTAGGATGGAAGTTTATAGCAATACAATCCTACCTCAAGAAACAAGAAGCATCTCAAATAAACAACCTAACCTTACACCTAAAGCAATTAGAGAAAGAAGAACAAGAAAACCCCAAAGTTAGCAGAAGGAAAGAAATCATAAAGATCAAATCAGAAATAAACAAAAAAGAAATGAAGGAAACAAGAGCAAAGATCAATAAAACTAAAAGCTGGTTCTTTGGGAAGATAAACAAAATTGATTAACCATTAACCAGTCTAATCAAGAAAAAAAGGGAGAAGACTCAAATCAATAGAATTAGAAATGAAAATGGAGAAGTAACAACTGACACTGCAGAAATACAAAGGATCATGAGAGATTACTACAAGCAACTATATGCCAATAAAATGGACAACCTTAAAGAAATGGACAAATTCTTAGAAAAGCACAACCTTCCGAGGCAGAACCAGGAAGAAACAGAAAATGTAAAGACACAAATCACAAGCACTGAAATTAGACTGTGATTAAAAATCTTCCAACAAACAAAAGCCTTGGACCAGAAGGATTCACAGGTGAACTCTATCAAACATTTAGAGAAGAGCTAACAGCTATCCTTCTCAAACTCTTCCAAAATGTAGCAGAGGGAAGAACACTCCCAAACTCATTCTGTGACGCCACCATCACCTTGATACCAAAACCAGGTAACAGTGTCACAAAGAAAGAAAACTAATAGCATTGATGAGACCAATAGCATTGATGAACATAGATGTAAAAATTCTCAATAAGATACTAGCAAACAGAATCCGACAGTACTTTAAAAGAATCATACACCATGATCAAGTGGGGTTTATCCCAAGAATGCAAGGTTTCTTCAATATATGCAAATCAATCAATATGATAAACCATATTAACAAATTGAAGGAGAAAAACCATATGATCATCTCAATAGATGTGGAAAAAGCTTTTGACAAAATTCAACACCCATTTATGATAAAAACCTTCCAGAAAGTAGGCATAGAGGGAACTTACCTCAACATAATAAAGGCCACATATGACAAACCCACACCCAATATCGTTCTCAATGGTGAAAAACTGAAACCATTTCCTCTAAGATCAGGAACAAGACAAGGTTGTCCATTCTCACGACTATTATTCAACATAGTTTTGGGAGTTTTAGCCTCGGCAACCAGAGAAGAAAAAGAAATAAAAGGAATCCAAATTGGAAAAGAAGAAGTAAAGCTGTCACTGTTTGTAGATGACATGATACTATACATAGAGAATCCTGAAGATGCTACCAGAAAACTACTAAAGCTAATCAATGAATTTGGTAAAGTAGCAGGATACAAAATTAATGCACAAAAATCTCTTGCATTCCTGTACACTAATGATGAATAATCTGAAAGTGAAATTAAGAAACTCTCCCATTTACCATTGCAACAATAACAATAAAATACCTAAGAATAAACCTACCTAAGGAGACAAAAGACCTGTATGCAGAAAACTATAACACACTGATGAAAGAAATTAAAGATGATACAAAGAGATGGAGATATATACCATGTTCTTGGATTGGAAGAATCAACATTGTGAAAATGACTATATTACTCAAAGCAATCTACAGATTCAATGCAATCCCTATCAAACTACCAATGGCATTTTTCACAGAACTAGAACAAAAAATTTCACAATTTGTATGGAAACACAAAAGACCCCATATAGCCAAAGGAATCTTGAGAAAGAAATATGGAGCTGGAGGAATCAGGTTCCGTGACTTCAGACTATACTACAAAGCTACAGTAGTCAAGACAGTATGGTACTGACATAAAAACAGAAATATAGATAAATGGAACAGGATAGAAAGCCCAGAGATTAACTCATGCACATATGGTCACCTTATTTTTGTTAAAGGAGGCAAGAATATACAATGAAGAAAAGACATCCACTTCAATAAGTCGTTCTAGGAAAAGTGGACAGCTACACATAAAAGAATGAAATTAGAATACTCCCTAGCACCATACACAAAAATAAACTTAAAATGTATTAAAGATCTAAATGTAAGGCCAGACACTCTAATACTCCTAGAGGAAAACATCAGGCAGACCATTTTATGACATAAATCATAGCAAGATCCTTTTTGACCCACCTCCTAGAGAAATGGAAATAAGAAGAAAAATAAACAAATGGGACTGAATGAAACTTAAAAGCTTTTACACAGCAAAGGAAAACTTAAACAAGATGAAAAGACAACCCTCAGAATGGGAGAAAATATTTGCAAATGAAGCAACTGGCAAAGGATTAATTTCCAAAATATACAAGCAGCTCTTGTAGTGCAATATCAAAAAAAACAAACAACCCAATCCAAAAATGGGCAGAAGACCTAAATAGACAAAGAAGATATACAGATTGCCAACAAACACACAAAAGGATGTCCAACATCACTAATCATCAGAGAAATGCAAATCAAAACTACAATGCGGTATCACCTCAAACTGGTCAGAATGGCCATCATCAAAAAATCTACAAACAGTAAATGCTAGATAGGGTGTGGGGAAAAGGGAACCCTCTTGTACTGTTGGTGGGAATGTAAATTGATACAGCCACTATGGAGAATCGTATGTAGGTTCCTTAAAAAACTAAAAATAGTACTACCATATGATCCAGCAATCCCACTACTGGGCATATACCCTGAGAAAACCATAATTCTAAAAGAGACATGTACCACAATGTTCATTGCAGCACTATTTACAATCGCCAGGACATGGAAGCAACCTAAGTGTCCATCAACAGATGAATGGATAAAGAAGATGTGACACATATATACAATGGAATATTACTCAGCCATAAAAAAAAACGAAATTGAGTTATTTGTAGTGAGGTGGGTGGACCTAGAGTCTGTCATACAGAGTGAAGTAAGTCAGAAAGTGAAAAACAAATACCGTATGCTAACACATATATATGGAATCTAAGAAAAAAAAAGAAAAATGCTTCTGAAGAGCCTAGGGGCACAACAGGAATAAAGACGCAGATGTTGAAAATGGACTTGAGTACACCGGGAGGGGGAAGGGTAAGCTGGGACAAACTGAGAGAGTGGCATGGACATACATACACTACCAAATGTAAAATTAATAACTGGTGGGAAGCAGCTACATAGCACAGGGAGATCAGCTCAGTGCTTTGTGACCACCTAGAGTGGTGGGATAGGGAGGGTGGGAGGGAGATGCAAGAGCGAGGATATAAGGGGATATATGTATATGTATAGCTGATTCACTTTGTTTTAAAGCAGAAGCTAACACAACATTGTAAAGCAATTTTACTCCATAAAGATGTTAAAAAAACAAAACAAAAACAAAAAAAGCCTGTCTACGCTCTGATTATGTCTGAACCTAACACTTTACATATGTAATCCTCTGCTGTGGCTAAATGCATTGAAAAGTTGAGAAAACTGGTTTGCTTAAATAGAGGACAAAATAAGCACACAGAAAATGAGGTCTATGTGGCCATGTGACAATTGAAGGAAACAATATGGAAATAGGAATTTTGATTTTGAATGGCTTTCAGAAAAATAAGCAGTATTTCCATTAACTGATATGCAGATCCTTTCCTTGGATTCTGAGAGATATTTCAGCTTGGTATTAATAAATGAACTTAACAGGAAAAATAAAACCAAACCCTAGCTTAATACTTTTTACTTGTGCCCTAAAAAGCAAAACAAAAATAAACTCTTAGTAAAATACTAACTTATCTCAGTAGCAAAGCAACGTTTTTGGTCTCCTATAGAAAACGCCTACATAAGAAATATTTATACTCAAAGTCCATATAACTTAACTTTCAGGTAAGAAAACCTACTTGTGATTAGGACACTTCTTGCATGGAATTAGAAAAAGACAAAGAGACCACTCATCTCATACATTCTTTACCTCCAGAGATATGATTCTAAGGACCACCTGATACAGGGCAAAAGGTGGGGGGTTACTGGTGGAATGAACCCTAGTCCTGCCACTACTTGCCTTGGGTAAAATGAGCAAAGGCTCATGTAATTCTATTACTGATTCTTAGGAGGAATAAATGAGAGAATGCACATGAACACACTTTGCAAAGTGTAAAAAAATGGTAAAAGTTCAGTATTTAATTAGTTTTTATTATACTACGTACTAAAATTTTTCTCCTAAAATGTTTGGGACACTGACAGCTTGCCTCTGAGACTTCCTTTATGTAGGCTTCCCCAAAGTATCTATTTTTACTTCAAAAAGGCTAATAGAGTCTGAAATGTAGACAGATAATCTTGACCTATGAGCTGTTTTGCCTGCCTCATGTATCTTTGCTAATTCGTGTATGGCAGAGTATGTGTTGCATTTGAACTCTAAGCTTCAAAGAAAAATCTGTTTCTCTCATCCACATGCTCCTTGGATAACTTCAGAATCTCTCTTGCGCTTTTATTACTAAGACTTGCTAACAGAGAGTTAAAAAGAGGAGGAGGCTCAGGTGTATGGAGGTGATCACAGCAGTTCACAATTTAGACTTCATTTTTGCAATATTTTCTTTTTACCTTAAAACTTGAAAGCCTTTGGATTGTAACCTTTTAATGACAAGGATTGTTTCCTTTATGTCTTCATCCCTCACAACATCTAATGCAGCATTTTTCACAGTTTACACACCAAATCAATGCTTCCTATATAAATAAATGTAAAAAGGCCAGAGTCAAATTCCTTTTGAGGTTTTGTAATAAACCACAGCTTCAAGGTAGGTAAGAGTTTCAAAAGAATAAAATTATTTATTTATAGATTTATACTTAGATGAAACTAATTGTGAGGAGAATATTATTTATGAGGATGAAGTGACTAAGTTGGACGAGTATCTTGAATGCTTCCACATTCATGAGTATTTTTCCTTTATAAAGTAGTGTTACTGATTATAATATAGCAACAATTTAAATAGCATATATTATGTGTATTCTTCAAAGTGTTTCATATCTTTTTAACATCAATGTATTTTGGATTTGTATTGTGAGTGTTTTTTTATGTGAGAAAATTATTAAAAGCAAATAGCACTTTTAGAACTACCTCAGAGGTTTCACTTTCAGTAGGGTAGCACACAAGATGCTCCAAAGGACCCTTGTGCTATAAAACAAATAGATCCTCTACAATACAAATTTTTAATTGAATTGCTGAGTTTCTAGGAAGGATGATATCTCTAAAGACCATGGGGTGAGGAAGTGCTGAGGAGTGGGAAGCTACTGGCTAAAACCTGGGCATGCAGTAATAATAAACTACAAAATGTGGAACTGAATGAAGAGTAAATCACACTACGAGCTTTGTAGTTTGGAAGTGAACCATGGTGAGCAGTTGGTAAACTTTGACTAAGACTTCTGGATTAAAATGAATATTGCCCCTAGTTCTTGACTGAAACATATACAAATTACTCTTGAAAAAAAAGCAACCTTGATTTAGATTTTCCATTGAATGTGATTAACAAAATCAGGGATCATAATCAAAGATCAAAAACTCTAATCAAAATCTCAATATTTTTTAATATTTAACTTTACAAACGGATTGTACAATTTATATGTAAGAATGAATACAATTCTAAAAAGGCAACTAAAAGTCAGAAGATTTGTCCTGCTGGATGCCAAGACTATTGTATACAGCTCTATTGTCGCAGACTTGGACAGATTGATTAATGGAACAGAATCTAGAGCTGTGACGTAAAAATCCACTTATGTTTGGAAATTTGTTAAGTAACAGAGGCAGAAAGCACCTCAGTGGTAAAAAGATATACTTTCCAGACAATAGTATGTGATGATTAGTTATCTATATTTTTTTAAAAAAGAGATTGACTCCTTCTTCACACAATAAATGATCAAGCAATATCAATGTCAGATGAATTAAAGAGTTTAAAATAAAAACTTGTAAAAATTTAGAACAGTATTGTGAGAAATATTTTTATGACTTCAGAGTAATACACAAGTATATGTTAAATAAGGCATTGAAAGCACAAAGCATTGTAGAAAAGATTGGTAAGTTTAACTACATCAAAAATAATATTTTATCACAAGAAATTTTCAGTAAAGAAAGTAAAACCACAAGCCAGAAATTGGGAAAATATATTTGTAATATATATACCAAGAAAGACTTTGTGTTCGGATCTTATTAAAAATATGAATTCATGAGAAAAAGAAAAACAACCCAGTAGAAAACTGGACCAAAATATGGCAGAAATTTACAAAGAAGAAACACTAAAGACCCATAAATATATTACAAATTGGTCAAAAATGAGCAATAATTTTGTACCCACCAAATTGGAAAAAATAAAATTTGATGATGTCAGGTGATAATGATGTGTATCAATGGAAAATCTTACACATCATTTGTGAAAGTATGAATTGATCTGGCAACTCAGGAAAACAATCTTACAAATTTATATATTAACATACTGAAACAAAACAAAAGCCTCTTAATAATAATAGCTATGAACAACAAAATTTGAAAATAAATTGTGATGTATTCACACAATGCAAAATTATTCTGTAGTTCAAATAAACTAACTTTAGGTAAATATAACATGAAAGAATCTTAGAAATGTAATATTGATTGAACAAAAAGTTGTGAAAGACTGCACACTTTTTATTTTGTCCAGAAAAAAAACTTAATGCTATTGTTTTTAAGTTTATAAACATGTGATCTATCCCTCTTTGGGAAATGGAAAATGGTGAATATGAAACTCAAGATGGTGGTTACTTCAAGGAGTGAAGTAGGGTGATGTGATACCAAAGGATCACATGAGTATATGAAATATGTTCTAATTCTTAAACTGGAGAATGGGGTCAGGGTTATTCAGTTTAATATAATGCTTCATACAATTGCACATATAAAATACTATGGACTGAATCATTAAACAAAGAAATATCATAGTCAAACAAATATGTTCTCAAAGTCTCAAACTATTCCGTCATAGTTATAGAAACTGTCTTAATTGCAATGAAGTAGTAATTCAATATTAAATGGAGAATTATAATTGAAGTTATTGTTAGCTTTTCCATGTGCCATTCAAATATTTCACCATTTTTTTAAGAAAGCACATCTCCCCTGTTTATCAGGATCATCTTGCTTGTTAAACTTCAACGAATATGGGAAAATAAAGTTTTCCAGGAAAAGATAAAAAAGGTAGAGATACATTTCCATTGCTCTTTCTCTCATTATCATTTGACCAGATGAGCCCTCAATATTAATGTAAGAAGTGCACAATTTTTTATCATATTTATGTTTTTATAGAATTCTTTATTCAAAAGCCCAGAGAAGCACAGGATTTTATTAACATGCATAAAATCTAATTATATGCAGATAAGTGACAGTTTAAATGCAAATCATTATTTTAACCTACATAAACATAAAAAATAATAATTTATTATTTTAAAAACAGAATTAGTTTTTCATAACAGAAAATACAGTATTTTAAGGATAACTATACATCCCAATATCCTACGACAGTCTCACTTTATATCCATCATCCTGGTTTAATTATTAATAGAGTCCTTATTTAAGTAATAAATAACATGGTTGCAACAGATACGTTTATTGAAAAACAGCAACATTTTTCGCTACATTTTAGAAAGATGAAAGTTTAAAGGAAATGGCATAGTAAGCCTGATCCTTCATTTAAGTTATATATTTACCCAAACTTAGAAATGTCAAAGGGAACTTTTTAAAAAGTCTAAAAAAAATCACATACCTATATACATTTTTTGCTTGAGGAAACTATGTAAACGTACATTTCATTGTGTAGCAAATGCACTTAGGAGTCAAGAGACCAGGCAGACTCTATCACAAACTTCTTTTAAGGGCAAAGCTTTTTATCTTTGCCTTCCCAGAGCTCTATTTCCGCATCTATATACAGAGAGTTTAGACCAGATGACTTCATTGGCCTATCTGGGTCTAAATTTTAAGGATTCTATATCATCAAGTATAACACAGGTTAAAGCTTATGTGTTCGTCATAAATAGTCATACGTACTTCATTCTCAATTCCACATTTTCTAAGTGATTCTCATGTAAAAAGAGTATTAGAATATTTTCCAGTGAAGTTGTCATTCTGAATTCTAGTCATTGAGATTTTTTTTTTTAAGTGGGAAACTCACTATCAGGAAAAAGAAAAGATTTTCCTGTAAACCCTTTTACCTGTACATCTGCCCTGAACCAAAGCCACACCATGTCTGTCTTCTCACCTGGTAGCCTATGGGCAATTCAGAGTTATTTTCACTGTAAGAGATTTGTCACGCTGATACTATGAAAAGATAGAAAAGGGAATGATTGCCTTATTGTTGCTGCCCCTCAAACATTTTGTTTTTTACCTTAACAGTTTCAGTGTGGCTGAAATATCTCCCAAAAGGCACTGAAGTGACCTTAACCCAGCAAGTCAAGATTCTGTGCTTTATGGCATGCTGTTTTGTTCTGCTCCAGAGGAAGTCACTGTCAGGCCAGATTGTTGGAATGTGCTGTCCTGCAGGGACTTGTAGTGCTATAGAAGTGGAGCAGCTTTATTCTCAAATTTGAACATTTCCTAATCATTTAAGCTTCTGTTCAGTAAAGTGATACTTGAGAAAGAAATCACTTCTTTATATTTGGGTGTAAATTTTCACCTGCAAAATAATATTTAAAGGTTAATAAGAAAATATGAGAGACAGGTAAAGCAATTAATGATTCAGTCCATTTCAAACATCTTTCCTGGGATTTTTCCTGGGCTGTGTATTCATCTAACTGTACTGTTTTGTTGTGTTTTTTTTTTTTTTTAACCATTTGGAGGATCAGAACAAGGGGAAAACTTAAAAATTTCCTCCTATAGAGCATCCCCACTGCCCCAAATGACGGCTCCAAGAGAAGCACACACATATGTCTTCATCTTCAATGAACTGTACTGCTTTGACATTTCATATTCAAACCATGATTTGAATAGAATTAAACTGAAGGTTTTGTCCATTCTTGAGTCTGAGCTAGACTGGATAAAATATTCATTTCTAGTATCTGAACTCATGTCCTTGTCTTAAGCTTTCCCCAGTGGAGTTGAAGTCTCCTTCCCTCCCACCTTCCAAGATCTGTTAGGTTGATGGCTGTCTATTGAGTCAATTAATGTTCAGGGGAAGTGAAAAATACTACAACTTTAAGCAAAGGGTTTTATTACATGTTATCTACATATAATTATGCCAAAAAAGAATTTAAAAAGTAAGATACAGTAGAGAAATGCACCTAATATGAGAGAAAGCTTTTGTATTTATGTATATTTTAGAATAGGAGGACCTTCAAGATGGCAGAGGAGTAAGACGTGGAGATCACCTTCTTACCCACAAATACATCAAAAACACATCTACATGTGGAACAACTCTTACAGAACACCTACTGAATGCTTACAGAAGATTTCCCAAAGGGCAAGAAACTCCCCACGTACCTGGCCATGTGGCTGACAGGGTCCTGGTGCTCCAGCCAGGTGTCAGGCCTGAGCCGCTGAGGTGGGAGAGCCAAGTTCAAGACATTGGACCACCAGAGATCTCCCGGCCATATGTAATATCAATCAGTGAGAGCTCTCCCAGAGATCTCCATCTAAATGCTAAGACCCAGCTCCACTTAATGACCAGCAAGCTCCAGTGCTGGACACCCCATGCCAAACAACTAGAAACACAGGAACACAACCTCACTGATTAGCAAAGACTCTGCCTAAAATCATAATTAGTTCATAGACACCCCAAAACACACCAGTGGACGTGGTCAGGCCCACCAGAAAGATAGCATCCAGCCTCACACACCAGAACACAGGCACCAGTCCCCTGCACCAGGAGGCCTACACAGCCCACTGAACCAACCTTACCCACTGGGGGCAGACACCAAAAATCGGCAGCCTGTGAAAAGGAGACCCTAAACACAGTAAGTTAAGCAAAATGAGAAGACAAAGAAACACACAGCAGTGGAAGGAGCAAGGTAAAAACCCACCAGACCTAACAAATGTAGAGGAAATAGGCAGTCTACCTGAAAAAGAAATCAGAATAATTATAGTAAAGATGATCCAAAATCTTGGAAATAGAATGCAGAAAATACAAGAAATGTTTAACAAGGACCTAGAAGAACTAAAGAGAAAACAAACAATCATGAACACAATAAATGAAATTAAAAACTCTCTAGAAGGGACCAATAGCAGAATAACTGAGGCAGAAGAATGGATAAATGACCTGAAAGATAAAATAGTAGAAATAACTACTGCAGAGCAGAATTAAGAAAAAAGAAAAGAATTGAGGACAGTCTCAGAGACCTCAGCAACTGACAAAGGATTAATCTCCAAAATATACAAGCAGCTTATGCAGTGCAATATCAAAAAAACAAGCAACCCAATCCAAAAATGGGCAGAAGACCTAAATAGACAAAGAAGATATACAGATTGCCAACAAACACATGAAAGGATGCTCAACATCACTAATCATTAGAGAAATGCAAACCAAAACTACAATGTGGTATCACCTCAAACTGGTCAGAATGGCCATCAACAAAAAATCTACAAACAATAAATGCTAGAGGGGGTATGGAGTAAAGGGAACCCTCTTGCACTGTTGGTGGGAATGTAAATTGATAACAGCCACTGGGGAGAACAGTATGTAGGTTCCTTAAAAAACTAAAAATAGAACTACCATACGACCCAGCAGTCCCACTACTTGACATATTCCCTGAGAAAACCATAATTCAAAAAGAGTCATGTACCACAATATTCATTGCAGCACTATTTACAATAGCCAGGACTTGGAAGCAGTGTAAGTGTCCACTGACAGATGAATGGTTAAAGAAGATGTGGCACATATATACAATGGAATATTACTGAGCCATAAAAAGAAACGAAATTGAGTTATTTGTCATGCGGTGAATGGACCTAGAGACTATCATACAGAGTGAAGTAAGTCAGAAAGAGAAAAACAAATACCATATGCTAATACATATATATGGAATCTAAAAAAAAAAAGAAAAAATGTTCAGAAGAACCTAGGGGTAGGACAGGAGTAAAGACGCAGACATAGAGAATGGACTTGAGGACACTGGGAGGGGAAAGGGTAAGCTGGGACGAAGTGGGAGAGTGGCATTGACATATATACACTACCAAATGTAAAATAGATAGCTAGTGGGAAGCAGCTGCATAGCACAGGGAGATCAGCTGGGTGCTTTGTGACCACCTAGAGGGGTGGGATAGGGAGGGTGGGAGGGAGATGCAAGAGGGAGGGGATATGGGTATATATATATATATATATATACATATAGTTGATTCACTTTTTTATACAGCAGAAACCAGCACAACATTGTAATGCACTTATACTCCAATAAAGATGTTAAAAAAAGAATAAAATGGACTATTACATTTAGAAGTCACTAGCTAGTACCTTAAACATAAGTCAATTTCAATAATCTGGATAATTTGTATAAGAACAAATTATTTCTATAGTTGCACAAATAGACAATAATGTCTTGTGGATAACTCAAAACAGCGAATATGATGAGAGAGGCAAAAAATGTATATATATACATATATATTTGTATATATATGATTATTATATATATATATTTCAATTCCTCTGCATTCTGCTCTTATCCAGGAATATAAATATTTGCTGTCTTGTTTATTTGAGGTTGGTATCCCTGTAAGTAATTAAATCTCCATGAGCAGCTTTGACAAAGAAGAATTCTGGCAATATTTAATTCACTGAATTTTTGTAAGATTGGTTTCTTTATTATGCTCACACCTTCTGATAGCAGACCGTGGTGATGTTTGCAACCTCACCTCTAAGAAATATTTCCTTTTTTGAAATAAATGGCTCTTCCTTTTAATGCATATTTGGATCATCTCTGCTTTTTCAAGTTGCCAAAATTATGACACTTTTTTTTTAAAATATGGACTTTGGAGAAGTCATAACATTTGCTAACACAAGTTATTGTGTAACCTGGTATCATCAGTTCTTCATATGCTGAAATTCTATTGTGTTACTGTGATCATTATGCTGTGGACAGACAACTTCTGAGATGTCATGCACGATTTTCACAATATTGTTATGTAAACCTTACAGTGACACTGATAGAAATGTTTATTCTAAGAAAGGCAAGAAACAGGCTTAAAATAATATAGATTTTCCGTGATTGTATCTCAGAATGCTAGCAACTTTCAAATGACTATGACTTGCAAATAGTAGTCTCTCTTTTCATATTACATAAAACAGGGTTCTAGGCATTTTCTCGCCATTTTATCCTAAGCATTTAAGTAGATCTTTTCCTTCTAAAACACACGAAGCTAATCATTGGGTGTTTTAACACTTTGTATTTTCCAATATTCCTCCTTCTAATTTCAATATTATCTAATCTACTTGAAAATAGCACTTTTCCCTAATGATGATATTCTGTCCCTAGTGGGAGAGAATGATTTTTTTTAACACCTCCTTGTTCTGTGCTACATGTGTCAATATGGCTTTGCCTTGGTTTCTCTGAGTGTAATCAGTAGTATTCAAAATCTTTTTCCTAGGATGTAAAAGATTGTCTAAGGACAATTTAAAAATAGTTGATGCTATGTAAATATAGTTCTGCATAGAATGTACCTTGGAATATATCCAGATACCATTATTTAACATTACATTATGATAATTAGTACATAAAAGTAATGCTGAAATTTGCTCTAAGTAAAGCAGAATTTCAAATAAAACTATTCATGGATTTCTCCCCAACCTCCCCCCTATATCTTACCTCTCATCTCCATCTCCTGCCCAATTGTTGAATAGCAGTTGCATAATTTCTTATGCAGAACCCATTTTTAAGATACGGTCTGCTATGCTCCTAGCCCCACTACAACAACCTGCTCTTTCAATTCTTTTGTTCAACTTTTCTGTTTGTTGATTCTCTGCTTTTCTGTTGGTTGATGTGTATTCTGAGCATAAGTTCAGAATTACCTATATCCAAAATGAGGTACACAAATTTTCAAGAGGTTAACTTTAATGTGTGCTGTGTTGCTTTAAAGATTAACAGCACTGTGTCAGAATCATGGGGTCCAGAGCTTCTGACAGGTTCTAATAGCTGCCTTACAAAAAGAGATCAATACCATATATACATATATAAACATTTTGAGATATGGAAAAAATTCCCACATTTGTTTACCCTAGTAACAAAATGATTTTTTCCTAACTTTCTTCATGTGTATGCATATTTTTAGATAGATACAATTTTGTATTCTACATCATTTGTATCTTTATATTAATGGTACTGTGTATTAAAGTATATGTATTCTGATATGCATATATATTTTTACATTTAAGTACAGATATATATCAATGTATACTAAAGGTGCACACACACAAATACATATATCTTTATGTATGTTTTGTTTTTTTGTTTTGATGGGCAAACCATTGTCACTATTATTTAATATTGCTTCATATTCAGTTTCATGCCTAACTAAGTACGTTGTACCCAATATGCAGTATAATGTATATAAAATACATTTAATTCAAAAATCTGTAAAAATAAATATATTAATCCAAAAATTATTTTCTTCATACAGATTTTACTCTTTAGGAAACTTTGATGTGGTATGGTACAATACCCCCTCAACTTTACTCCTGTTCAAAATTTACCTCAGTGTATTTGTAGCAATTTAGAAGATTCTGCCTATGTACTCAGTCAGAGACAACTTGCTTATCTTCGTAGGATAAACAGGGATACTAATGGGGAAACATTTGACACCTCTTATTGATATTCCCCAAGGCAACCAAAGGTAAAGTTCAAATCATCAGCACGATGTTTTCCAACCAGGGAAGCATGATTCATGTCACAAAATCTGTTAACAAAATCCTCTACACAATATGAAAAACTGCTTTTCTCAGCAGATCAGTGTGTTTTTTAATATAAAAATATGTCACCGTTGTCTTACATCAACAAAGATGTGTGCTAAAAGCTTAAGTGACGTGTCTGATAAAAGAAGATATGCTACATATTAACCCCAATTTTATTTTCACCCCAAATATTTCTGTGGGCTACAGAAGCTCTTTTGCCTTTGAATCTGTAAGAAACCTTATTATTAGTGTTGCAATGCAAGTGTGATTCACATAAGGGGAAAGATAAAGAAAAAAATATGGCAGTTTGTCAAAAAGTCAGGACAAAATATTTTAAAGAAAATACCACACTGTATTTATTTAGCTTATTTTTGGTCACAATGATTTTAGAGAGTTAAGACAAAGAAATATAGCAAACAAAATTACAAAAATTTTATTTTGGAAGTGTCATACATAAATTAACATATGCATGTATATGTGTATATAGATATGGATATCTGTTACCTTCTTTCCCTCAAAAAGTAAAATCATGACCATCATAAAATATAACATGATATGTTTAAACGTTTTATTCAGCTAATTAATTAAGAAAGCAATAAGAAACTAAGATTAGTTCAAAGGATAACTTAAAGAAAAACTATATAGTTTTTCTATATAGTTGAATGCTATATAGTTAGTCAGGAATGCTGCTATTAATATTTTAATACATCTAAACTGGTTTATACCCTGTAGGACAATAAAATGTAATATTTTGGGTTATATTTTTTAAAGGACAAAAATCAATTGTATCTCTACTGGATAAAATATTTTCATTTCAGTGGACAATAATAATTGACATTACTCTCCATTTTCTACAGCTTAATTTCCTGAGCTCTAAAATAGCCTTATCAATGGAAACAAAAACATAGATGACCACCCTTGTAGATATATCAGATTATTCCTGGAAGGTTTCCTAGATAATGGCCAGCACTTAACTAAAAATACTGTACACTCTTTTGACTATTTCCCAGTTTTGAAAATTATAACTTTGAGTGCAACAGTGACATTAACACCCACATTATAGGCTTTTCAAGTAATTGAAGAAAAAATTTACTGTGATTTTTTAAAATGCTCCTCACTCATGGTATGTGCAATGTGTCTCAGATCAGTAACATATCACAAAGCTCCAGTGTAGTGAAAGCTGTGCTGTAATTCAGGAAACTTCTTTTTGAAATGGAGCTTTTATAATAATTTTACACTGTGACAACTGTTA
Source organism: Orcinus orca (assembly GCF_937001465.1). NCBI lineage: Eukaryota > Metazoa > Chordata > Mammalia > Artiodactyla > Delphinidae > Orcinus > Orcinus orca. The sequence goes on from NC_064565.1 coordinate 71,986,776, forward strand.
AGGGAATTGTCTTTTCTTTTTCTTTCATGTAAGAACAATAATATTAAGACTGTCATTGGGGAAGAAGAGAGAAGGAAATACAATTTATATAGGATTTCATTTGATTTATTGCTCTAAATACAATGCATGTATCTAATAAATTTATTGTAATTATATTGATTATATGCATTTCCTGAAATTATAAAAGTAACTGGCAGGGGGAAAAAAGGAACTATGCAATGATTTAATCATAAATGGATCAGATTGTAAGTATACATACACATGAGGAACTAATCTAGGTGAATATCAATAGTGAAAAAAAAAGATTTTTCTTTCACAGAACTTAATTTTGGTGAATCAGTAAACAGACTCAAAACTCAATAATTAAGTTTAGATATTTACATCTTGGAAGAAAAATAAAAAGAAGTTAAATGAGAAATAGCTGTTATTTTAGATAAGAAAATGAGTAAAGGCCTCTCTGAGGAGGTGACAGTTAAGCAGAAATTTAAATTGAGTGAACAGGTAATAGAGATATCTGTGGGAATACTAACCAAAATAAACTGGGGCAGGATTGTGTTTGGATTCTTTCAAGAAAAAAGGAAGATATGTGACTGGCAAAAGTGTAAGCTAAGGAAATCTATAGGAGATGAATTTGGAAAAGATGCTTAGGGCCAGATTAGGTAAATTTTGGTAGGCCACTTGCAGCTACATGGATGGACCTAGAGATTGCCATACTGAGTGAAGTAAGTCAGACAGAGAAAGACAAATATCATATGATATCACTTCTATGTGGAATCTAAAAAAAAATGATACAAATGAACTTACTTACAAAACAGAAATGGAGTCACAGATGTAGAAAACAAATATATGGTTACTAAGGGGGTAAGGAGGAGGATAAATTAGGAGATTGGGATTGACATATACACACTACTATATATGTAAAACAAATAACTAATAAGAACCTACTGTATAGCACGGGGAACTCTACTCAATACTCCACAAATGACCTATATGGGAAAAGAGTTTTAAAAAGAGTGGATATATATATGTATAAATGATCACTTTGCTGTACAGCAGAAACTAACACAACATTGTGAATCAACTATGCTCCAATAAAAAATCAATTTAAAAAAAAGAAAAAAATTTTGGTAGGCCATAGTGCAGATTATGGGATTTATTCTAAATGCTGTAGAATGATGAAAAGTTTTCCATCTGGAAAGTCAGATCATGTGATTTGCTTTTTTGAAAAAAAATATGGTAGAAAGGAAACCAGTGGGAGGCTAATGCTGCAATTCAGTGTACAGATAACAGTTGCTTGAGTTAGGGTATAATGGTACTCACGGTGAGAAGTGGTCAGAATCTGAATATTTGAATGGCATGGAAGTGCCAGGAGATATGTTGATGGATTAGATTTTGGGTGTAAAAGAAAGAAAGAGTTCAAGAAAGGCTTAAGATTCTTGTGAGAGCATTGAAGTGAATGGTGCTAAAGAAACCTGACCAAAAAAAATGTGTGTGGGGTTAGAGTCAGGCATTCCATTGTGGACAGGTTAGGTTTGAGATGCCTACTAAGCATTTAAATCGGGATGATGATTATGTAGTTAGACATAGTAACCTGGAGTTTAAAACCATAAAACTGATGGTGATGTAGGGAGATGTGGTGAGAGGAGTGAGCCCTTAGTACAAATTTAGAAGTTGAGAAAATGAAGAGGACCTTGCTCTGGGGCTTGAACAAATGTGGCAGTGAGGCCAAAAGAAAATAAGACAGTCAAGGAGTAGGGATGAACAATTGAATCAAAGAGAGATGATTACTTGATTTTGGATTTGGAAACGTGGAAAATTTGACAAGAGACGTTTTGTGGAATGGTTGAAGACAAATACCTGACTACAGTAGGTTTAAGTAGGAATATATAAAAGAAAGTAAGTTCAGTTAATGCTGTTCAGAAGGAAATGCTTCTTAGAACTGAATGACATGGAGAATATGTTAGCAGTAAAGAGAGAGAATGAAAACACAAAGAGATTTTAGAAGTTTCAGTGCAGTTTTAGACTTCACTAGCCTCGGATAGAGTAAAATAAGCCATATTTTGAGTCCTCGTATGTCTATCTGACACATAATTGCTGATGTCTATAAGTCATTCTCCTGTGTAGGAGACCTTCTATTGTTATTTTTTTTTCTTGGACTCTATTTTCAGGTAAGGGGTCCATTTTCTTTTTCTAATTTCAAGGCATTTTCCCATGTTCTTTGTATCTAGAATCTAGGGTACTGAAACTATATGGTTGGAAATTTTCTTCTTATTTATTAGTTCTATTCAGATTCTACATATACTTAACAACCTGCAAAGGTATAACTAAGATTAACGATATACATTGATATGCAGAGTAGTATCCTTTTTGTTGTCTAGAAGCTCACTAATTCAAAATTATAAATTGTATGACCTTGACAAAACACATGGCACATTGCAGTGTTTTTCTTAAAACAAAAAATGACTTGAAATCGATACATCTAGGAAAACTCAAACTGCTAACAGATAAAAAATTTGCTGAAATTCTGGACATAACAGAAAGAAAGAGAAAAAACAAACACAATATTTGACAGATTACTTGTGAACTCTCGGCAAGTCATCTTTCTCTGAAGGAACTTCTTTACTTCTTTTCATCAGTTTATTTCATAATCCTTAGTTTTGGACATCAAAGCAATATTTTTACACAAATTTTGTTTTTTAATGGGATTCTATTGCAAAGAATATTGACATTTGACATGTAAGGGCATTTTCTTTCAAATTTCCATCACATTACAATTAGTGGAGCCAAGCCACATGGTTTTCAGTAGCCAGTGTCAGAGAAAGACAAGGTTAATGTACAGTTCTTTGTTGATTGAAAAGCTGTATGAACTGAATGAAAGAGGATGCAAAATGATGGAAGAGGAAAGATGCCATAAGAATTTTTTTCTCCACCTTCTGCTTCTCATATTGTTTCTTTGAAAACAAACAAACCTGGAATTCTTGTCTCATATATTTGCCTGCAATTATAAGGGGACTTTGATTCTACCTGGTTATATTTCTGATTATATTTAATTCACTATTGCCTGTATTGTAATCAATAATGATTTTAGAGTAAAAATGACCAACAGGAAGGCTACAGACAAACCTATTGAGTTAAAACAACTAGCATATTATTTTTCATTTTGATAGAATAAATATAATTTTTAAGACTATTTTCATTAGAGCAATTTTAGGTTTACAATAAAACTGAGAGGAAGGTACAGAGATTTCTCAGGTATTGCTGCCCACACACAAGCATAGCCTTCCCTATATCAACATTACTCACAGTGGTACATTTTCTACCAAGGGTTGATACATCGTAATCACCCAAAGTCCATAATTTATACATTAGGGTTTACTATTGGTGTTATGCATTCTATGGGTTTGGATAAAAGTGTAATGACACATATTCATCCTTATAATATCATATAGAATATTTTCACTGCCCTAAAATTTCTCTTTGCTCTGCCTATTCTTCTCTCACCCCATTCCTAACAACCACTTATCTTTTTACTGTCTCAATAATTTTGCTTTTTCCAGAATGTCATATAGTTTGAATCATACATTATGAAGCCTTCTCAGATTGGCTGCTTTCACTTGGTAATATGCATTTATGATTCCTCCATGTCTTTTCATGGCTTGATAGCTCATTTCTTTTCAGCATTGAATAATATTCCATTGTCTGGATGTATTACAGCTTATTTATCCATTCACTCACTGAAAGCCATCTTGGTTATTTCCAAGTTTCAGCAATTATGATAAAGCAGCTATAAACATGTGTAGGCACATTTTTGTGTGGATAAGTTTTCATCTCCTTTGAGTAAATAATACAGAGTGTGATTGCTGGATCGTATGGTAAGAATGTGTTTAGTTTTGTAGGAAACTAGCAAACTGTCTTCCAAAGTGGCTGTACCATTTTGCATTCCCACCAGCAATGAATGAGAGTTCCTGTTGCTCCACATCCTCACCACCTTTTGGAGTTGTCAGTGTTTTGGGTTTTGGCCATTCTAATAGTTATGTAGTGGTATCTCATCTTAGTTTGTATTGCCATGATGACATATGATGTAGAGCATCTTTTCATATGCTTATCTGCCATCTATATACCTTTGGTGTGGTGTCTGTTAAACTCTTCAGTTGATTGGTTGTATTCATATTGTTGAGTTTTAAGAATTCTTTGTATATGTTGGATAACAGTCCTTTATAAGATGTGTCTTTTGCAAATCTTTCCTCCCAGTATGTGATTTGCTTTCTAATACTCTTGATATAGTCTTTTTGCAGAGCAAAAAATTTTCATTTTAATAAAGTTCAGCTTATCGATTATTTCTTTCATAGATCGTGTCTTTGATGTTGTATCTAAAAAGGCATTACCAGGGCTTCCCTGGTGGCACAGTGGTTGAGAGTCTGCCTGCCGATGCAGGGGACACGGGTTCATGCCCCGGTCCGGGAGGATCCCACATGCCGCGGAGTGGCTAGGCCCGTGAGCCATGGCCGCTGGCCCTGTGCGTCCGGAGCCTGTGCTCTGCAATGGGAGAGGCCACAATAGTGAGAGGCCCGCGTACCGCAAAAAAAAAAAAGTCATTACCATACCCAAGGTCATTTAGGTTTTCTCTTGTTATCTTCTAGGAGTTTTATATTTTGCATTTTACATTTAGGTCTATGTTTCATTTTGGGTAAATTTTTGTAAAAGGTGTGTCTAGAGTTTTGTTTTGTTTTTTTTAAACATGTGAATGTCCAGTTGTTCCAGCATCATTTGTTGAAAAGATTATCTTTGTTCCAACATACTGCCTTTATTCTTTTTCAAGGATCAGTTGACTATGTTTAGAAGGCTCTATTTCTAGGCTCTCTATTATTTTCTGTTGATCTATTTGTCTATTCTTTCACCAATACCACACTGTCTTGATAACTGTAGCTTTACTAAATATAACTTTTCATACCTAGTTTAAAGTTCAGAAACACTTTTTTAAAATGCCCCAATAGGCAGTTGAGGATACATTTTCATTTTTTATTTGTTTTCAATTTAATATGTAAGGGACACTATCAACAATTATTATCTTAAAATAATCTACTATAATACTACATGTTGTACAATAGTAAATAAATATATTTGTCTGAGGATAATATGTGTTTGTTCCAGAATGTGTGAAAAATTTGGCAATAATGTAACATGATTTAACATTAGAAATAATGTACTCAAAGTTACTTGCTACTTATTTACATACTCAGTTGTTAGTGTTATAGTTTAAATGTTTAGATTATTTAAAAGCATTTCTTAATTTACATCCTAACTTTTCAAACACTGAGATTATAGTTATACCATATAATTGTTTTTACTGTCTATAAATTGCTGAGATGAGTTAAATCCTAGAACTCGTGTAAAAGCATAACATGTATCATGTTAAATTTTCAAATGCACATTAATTATTTATAAGCTCATACTCTTCTAAACCTTTGTCCAACATGGCTTATAAGAACCCCAAGGGAACAAGTTTTACCAATAAAAGATATTCTTGACCATCTAATAACTTCATTACAGTTTTATTTTAAGACAACTAAATGATAATGGATAAAATGCTTGAAGATTCCTTTGACATATAAGCCATTAAAAGAAGTGTTAAAAAAAAAAAAGTGTTGAATTGGTAATAGTACATTGTATGAGTCTTTATAAACATTAATTTGAAATGTCATTTAATGAGAATGTACCAATTATTTAATATTATGATGATAATTTTTTGTCATTTATAAGATGTCTTCAAGGTAGTTTATTTTATTCCCTGGAGTAATGTCTAACTGATGGTGACTAATTCTATAATCCTTCATGTTTCCAAAAGGTTGAGTAATCTTTGATTATGAAACAGCAGTAGTTTCAGGGTGGTTAACTACAGTCCATAATACTGTGTCCATAGAATTCGTCCATTAGACAAAAGTTTATTCTTTAACCTTCCTTCCTTTCTTCCTTCCTCTCTCTTCCTCTTTTCCTCCCTCCTTCCTCTTATCCCCACCCTTTTTTCTTTCATTATGTTTTGCTTCATGTTATTGTTTAGTATTATCAAACAGTAGCTTTGATTATTTTGCTATTAACATGTTTCTAATGAACTTTGTGGGGTGAATTTAATTATCATGAAAAAAGGAATAAATTTATTAATTTAATTTGGGAAATGATTTAATTCAAAATATTTTAGATATTAGATTTATTATTTTATCCATTTAGGAGGAAAAGTATTCAGTATTAACCATGCATACCAAAAAAAAAAAAAGTGCTTTAAGAGCAGAGAAATAAATGAAATACAGATCTAAAATAGACATTTGGAAAGCCTTCCATTATATCATGTTTTTTTTTATTATTATTATTTTTTTTTTTTTTGCAGTAAGCAGGCCTCTCACTGCTGTGGCCTCTCCTACTGCGGAGCACAGGCTCCGGACGCGCAGGCCCAGCGGCCATGGCTCACGGGCCCAGCCACTCCGTGGCATGTGGGATCCTCCTGGACCAGGGCGCAAACCCACGCCCCCTGCATCGGCAGGCGGACTCTCAACCACTGCGCCACCAGGGAAGCCCCATATCATGTTTTTTAGATTATGGGGTAATTAATTAATTTTAGAGTTGGCTTTATAAAGCTAATTTACAAAAGATAATATTGGTCATTTTAATCTCTTGAAATCATTGAATCATTTCATTCACAGCTTGAACAATTAGCTAAAATGGAGACTAAAGATTAGAGACAATTTGTGTTTGGGAGAATATCTTTAAAATATTTTACAATACAAATAAATCTATCATTTAGGCTTTATCATTTGCAACTACTTCTTAGACTAAAATATTTTATTCTTATTATCAAGCGAGTTAATGTGTTAGCTACTCATTCTCTTTATATTTGTTTGTTTAGTGGACTCAATATTGAAAAAGTACTCTGTGTAGAATTTTATTGAAAGCAATATAAATATTCCAAATATTTGAAGTTTGGACTGACTGTTTTTTACCCACAAAGATTCATAGTTGAGATCACAGCAAAGCTTTGACACAGTAATTTTATAGCCCCTAATTAAAATTAAGCCATTTCATCACATGATATGTGTAGCAAAAGAAAATTAAAATGATTATACATCATTTATTGTTAAGTACTATGATCTGTGATGTGATTTTTCTCTCATTTCATCCATCATTTTGAGCATGAATAAATAGGATGAAGGTTTTACAAAACAAGAGCTCTCTATTATTTATCATGCATTTCAAGAAAATTATAAATTATCTGGTAAATTACTTATCTCTGTTTCATTAGGTTTTTTTATGGAGTTTTACCTTGTTCTTTCATAATTCTCTGTTTTCTGATTTTTTTTGACTTACTTTGTTTGAATGAAATTAGCCAAAACTGTTACCCTGTGTAGGAGGGTCCCTATGCAGTCTGTGTGTGCATAGTGGTTTTCTCAGGTGGGCTGGAGCTGAAGTGAGCACAGGCCAGGGCTTTTTGCAGAATGTGCCTAGGTTGTCCCCTTGGAGTGCTTGGAGCGGGTGGGGATGGAACTGGAGGGGTTGGAGCCAGAGCTTGGCCCGGTGGGGACTTCTCCTGGGGCACGTTGGCAGCTGCTTCCTGGGGAGTGGTGGGGCTGGAGCCAGAGGGACTACAACTGGAGCCCAGCACTGGCCAGGGTTTCTCCCAAGGTACACTGGTAGCAGCTGCCTTGAAGGTGGGTGGGGTGGAGCCAGAGACAGGTGTGGGGTAAAGCTTTTCCTGGGGCCTGGAGGGCTGCCTCCTTGCTCAGGGGAGGTGGAGTTGGAGCTGGAGCCTGGTAAAGGCTGAGGGCTGCTGGGGGCAGTCTTGGCTAGAGCACCAGGGGCTTTTCAATCTGCTGTCTTTGTGCTGGGACTTGCAGGAAGTAGATTTGTGCATGTGCCCTTTAAGAGTAGAGACTCAGTTTCCTACAAGCCCTCCTGTTCTCCAGGTCCTAAGCCCTGCTGGTTTTCAAAACCAGTTAAGGGAATTCACCTTCACAGTACTGGATGCCAGGTGCCCAATGCGGGGCTCGAACTTCTCACTTCTTAGGGAGGACCTCTGAGTTTGTGATTTCCCGTCCTCTTTTGGGTTGCCTGCTGGGGTTGTGGGTCCTGACTAGATTGCTTCTCTTCCCCTCCTACCCATCTGGGTGTGTTATTTTCTTTATACCCTCAGTTGTAGAAGAGCCATTCTGCTAATCTTTAGATCGTTCTGAGAGTTATTCTGTATGTTGTAGTTTTTGCACATTCATGGGAGCATGTGAGCTCTGGGTCTTCCTACTACACAGTCTTGATCCTGCCTCTTTATCATGACACTGAGAAGTAGTCTGATGAGTCAACTAAGCTAAAAGAGAACCTTACATTTAACACATAACAATTGATTCAATTATGTGTTAACTTGCTGTTTTCTAAAGTCTTCCATTGTTTATCCTTCTTTAACCTATGAACTGATCAAAATATTTCTGCAAAACTCTGAAATCGACTCTTTCAAATTATATCCGTAATTTTTTACAATGTGGTTTTTAATTACCTCTTTTTCTTCATTAATTCACTAGACAATTAAATATCTCAAAAGTTTCTTCCAGTTATAAAACAAAGAGTCCTGGAGATGTAATGTACAGTATGGTGACTGTAGTAAAAACATTAATAATCTGGTATTAAAAATGCAGATCATTTTTTTCCTTCTGTCTCTTACCAGAGTACCTCTTACCTAACTTTTAAAATAAAAGGAATCATGTAAATACATATTGGATTTAGCTAATTTCCTATTCACACAGAATCTCTTCTACCCTGGTAATGACCCCCATTTCCTTTTGTAGAGTCTTAATGTGGATAAAATATGATTTCATTTGAATTTTTAAAATAACATCAAACTAAACAGAAACATGATTAAAATTAGAATTAAGCAATCTTTCCAGATGCTATGTTTGACACGTAGCAGTAATGATGAGCTAAAAATACTACTAAATCATTTGCAGAGGTTTGTTAAGTTTGAACATCCCAGTGAGATGTTCATATTGAATACTGATCATTAGCAAAAGCAGAGAGATAACTAAAAAAATTTATGCAGCTAGGTGTTCATTAAAACAGAAACAGATATAAACAAGAAGACAGATTCATTCAAAGAGAATTTTGCTGACTGTTTTCTCACCCAATACTAGTCTAAAAGCAGTTTTAATTCTGCAGCTAACCTTTCCCAGAAAGCTCTCAGGCCATTTAATTAAAATGATTCTGAACTAGGAGAAGGAAATGTTCTTAAAGTTTTCAACTTTCACAAAGACACACCATGGAACTTAACTTACACCTTCATTCTCTTCTGTCCAATTTTAAAGTGTTCAGTAATCTCATTATGAAAAAGCAAGTAAATCTTAAATTTCATCTTCAGTTCAACTCCTTAATAAACGTCCTCTTCACAAAGTATATATGTTTTTACTATACACTTTATTCTATATGGACATTAAATTCCTCTTCTTTTAAATCTGTAATTCTCTATTCTTTAGGAATGTAAGAAAGGTCGATTAGAAATATACATTGTGGTAATATAAAAATGCATTGAGTTATTACTACTATGAGCATATATGATTAGAATATCAAAGAACTATAGTCTATTAAAATGAGATATTGTTCAATGCCATTTGCAATATCTTATTAATTTTCCTAAGTTTTATGCAGAATTTTGAGTGTTTGAGATAATAAAAATGACTGGATTGTCAAATCAGATTCACACAAAACAGAAGTCTTATGTAGTATACATCACTACTAATAATTTCAGGAATACAAATACTCATGTACAATAGATGAAGCAGAGGTCTGGGGCCCGAAACACAGCTTCCCAGGTCCTCTATTTACATGTCAAAATGCATCCATGTCCCAAATTTATACATGAGGTCTAAGTAATATGTGCGATTCACATCACTTACACATAAAGGACCATTCAGGTCATGAAACATCTTCATGTTGTACTCAGATAGTGACAGACCTTACCTGACATTTTCCAGAGAGTCATTCCTCTTAAATCAATAGATTCCTGCTTTGTTTGCCATAAGCGATACTAGACAATCAGGTATATCCTGCTAAAAGCATTCTGTAAATAAGAACTCTACTACTAATAAATACTATGAGCTTGTTTGCCAAGAGGTCTATTATTAACATGGTTTGTTTTGTTTTGTTTTGCTGTACGCGGGCCTCTCACTGTTGTGGCCCCTCCCGTTGCGGAGCACAAGCTCCGGACGCGCAGGCTCAGGGGCCATGGCTCACGGGCCTAGCCGCTCTGCGGCACTGTGAGATCTTCCCGGACCGGGGCACGAACCTGTGTCCCCTGCATCGGCAGGCGGACTCTCAACCACTGCGCCACCAGGGAAGCCCTATTAACATGTTTATAAGAAGATTTGTCTGGGTCACAAGTTCCTTTATTCTGAAAACCTACCACTTAACTATTTATTTACCGCATAGACAAAATATGATCCATCAATGACAGTTTTCATTTTTTCTTGAAAAAATGCATTTTTTTTTTCTTATCAGTCTAGCTAGTTAATAGAGTGCAGTGTGGAATAAAAGTAACCCTTACTCATAAAATACGGGAGAAACATCTAAATTCACCATTACATCTGATGTTTGCTATTAGTTTGCATTTGATACCCTTTATCAGACTAAAGAAGTATTCTTTAATTTCTTTTTGGCTAAGAGTTTTATTAAAAATGGCTGGTAAATTTTATCTGCACTTCATATTTGCTGAGATGATTATTATTTATCTCAGCTAATTTCTAAATGTACTGAGTTTTATTAATTGATTGTTTTATGTTAATTCTAACCTGAAATCCTAGAATAACTAAAATTATTCATGTGGTATTATTTTTAATATATGCTAGTAAACATTTTTTAGGATATTTTCAGCTATGTTTATGCATATGATTAGCTTGTAATTTCCTCCTTCCCCAAACTGATCTAGACAGGTTTTAGGATGGGGATGAGAAATGGTCCCTCTTTGTCTGTACTCCAGAATAATTGTACAAGATTGGAATTGTTTGTTCCTTTGATATTTGGACTTTAAAAATATACTGTTTGTTTATTAACTTATTTGTTTTATTTGTTTATGGTTTTTCATGTTTGTGAATGGCAGGGAGGGAATTTTAATTACCTACTCAATATGTTGAATAGTTATAAATCTGTTCAAACATTTATTTGCCCCAAGTTAGTTTAAGTGGCATTGCCTGAAATGTGTCCATTTTGTATACATTTCACCTGTGTAAAGCTGTTTGTAACATTTTTCTTATGACTTATCACTCTCATTTTGACAAGCTTACCATGTTTGTCAGTTCATTAGGCCTTTCAAAGAACCAGTTTTGGCTTCTCTGACAACATCTCCCCACCACCCGCCACCACTGTATGATTGTATGCTGCATCTTTAATTTCTTCCTACATACTTACTATTTTCTTTCTTTTGTTTTCTTGAATTTACTTTCTTTACCTTTTACCACTTTCCTAGAAAATTCTTAGAAAGTTTTAGCCTTTCTCACTTTCTAATATAGATATTTAGGTAAAAAAACTATCTTCCTGTTTTTGCTTCATACTATAGATTTTGCTACTTGTTTCATAGCATTTTCATTTCATTTCTGAATATTTTCTAATAAAATTATTTTTATAATTTTGTTATTTATATGTTTCACAATTTCTGCACATGATATATTTTCTTCTCATTATCTTTTCCCTCAACTGTTATTAATATATTTTATTCATAAACAGTTTTAGATTTACAAAGAAAATTGAGCAGATAGTACAGTGTATTCCCATATACATGCATTATTCTCACAATTTCTCCTATTATTAACATCTTACATTGGTATGGTACATTTGCTACAATTAATGAACCAACGTTGGTATATTGTTATTAACTAAAAATCTGGGCACTGGATATGCTAGTTTATTCATATTTCTTTAGTTTTCACCTAATGTTATTTTTCTGTTCCAGGGTCTTGGAAATCCAAGATACCACGTTACATTTAATTGTCATGTCTCCTAGGCATCACTTGGCTGTGACAGTTTGTTAGACTTTCCTTGTTTATGGTGATCATTATAGTTTTGAAGAGTACTGATTAGGTATTTTGTATAATGCCTCTCCACTGGGATTTGCCTTATTCTTTTTTTCATGATTACACTGGGTTATGTTTGGGAGGGGCATATAACAGAGGAAAAGTGTCATTTTTGTTACATCATTTCAAGGGTACATACTATCATCATAAATTATCATGAGTTGATTTTGACTTGATCACCTGAGTGAGGTTTGTCAGGTTTCTCCAATGTAAATTTACTCTGCTTTTTCCCCTTCCTATATCTTAATTTTTTGGGTGGAATCACTCTGTGCAGCTCACATCTAATGAATGAGGTATTATGATCCGCCTCCTTGGAGAAAGTATCTACATAAATTATTTTGGAATTTTACTAGTTGGGACACTTGAGCCTTCTTCCACATTCATTTATTCAGTCATGTATTTACATCAGTATGGATATTAGTTTTATACTTTGGGTTGTAATCTAATACTATCTTATGTTCTCGCTCAAGTTATTCCAGCTTTGGCCATTAGGAACTCTTTCAGTTGGCTCTTGTGTTCCACTCACATACCCCCATGCTCCCTTGGTTGTTGTTTATTTTTTCGTGTGTTTCTTCCTTTGTTTTTAGCACTACCTAACCTTCTAATGGTCCATGCTTTTCTTTTATATTTACTGCCCCAGACCTAGAATCAGCCATTTGCCCCAAGGGGCCCTGATTACTTTTATTGGGGAATAGCATCAGAAAGCAAGGTCTGGGCTCTTGTTCTGCTCCTTGCCAGATGAGTGTCAATGCTCCTAGCCTTCTCAGCTGACAGAGCAAGGAGATATGTATGTATATAGTAACCCATGTTTATTTACATAAGTATAAATCCCTACACTTTTTCATACCCTTAAAAAAATTTTTTTATTAGAGTATAATTGCTTTACAATGTTGTGTTAGTTTCTGCTGTACGATGAAGTGAATCAGCTATATGTATACCTATATCCCCTTCTTCTTGGACCTCCCCCCACCCCAATCCCACCCATCTAGGTCATCACAGAGCACTAAGCTGAGCTCCCTGTGCTCTACAGCAGGTTCCCACTAGCTATCTGTTTTACACATGGTAGTGTATTTATGTCAAACCTAATCTCCCAGTTCATCCCACCCTCCCCTTCCCCCCCGTGTCCACACGTCTGTTCTCTACGTCTGCGTTTCTATTCCTGCCCTGCAAATAAGTTCATCTGTACCATACTCTCTTTATATAACCATCTGTATTTATGTTAAGCTGAATATATGTTTATGCTGCTCTCCAATTATGATCTATTAAGATGTAGATTATTCTAGACTATTCCTCTTGTTTATCTGTATATTCCCACTCCACATTGAGAAACTTGGTCGCCATTATCTGTAATCTATTTATGTAATTGCTCAATTCCAAAATACAAGTATGGCAGTGTCAGAATTGCTAACTCATACTCCGTGGGGAACTCTATTAACTAGAATACAGTACTTATGCAGTTTCTTTTACCTTTAGGCTTACAGACTTCATCAATTATCAAAGTTATTTAGGTCAGCACCTTTTCCCACACCCCTTCAGTGAGATTGTTTCATATATTTATAATACAATTAGATTTTCTTATCACAGTCTGTATTCTTCTATATCTCTAACTTCCCAAATGATTTTTTTTAATTTGCATATGTTAAATTTTACTCTTTATGTTGTAAAGTTCTATGGGTTTTAGAAAATACACAATGTCATGTATCCACCGTTATATTATCACACAGAATAGTTCATTGCACTAAAAATCCCCTATGTGCCATCTATTCATCCCTCTCCTCCTCCCCTTGAATGCCTGGTGACCACTGATTTTTTTTACTATCTCTGTAGTTTTATCTTTTACATGTCATATAACTGGAATCAAACAGTATAAAGCCTTTTCCAACTGACTTCTTTCACTTACCAATATACATTTAAGTTTCCTCCATATTTTTTAGTGACCTGATGGCTCATTTCTTTTTATTGCAAAATAATATTCTGTTGTATGGACATAACAGTTTTTCATCCATCCAGCTAGAGAAGGGCATTTTGGTTGCTTCTAGCTTTTGGCACTTATGAGTAAAGTTCCTTACAAATATCTGTGTGCAGATTTTTATGTGGGCATATATTGCAATTGAATTGTTAAATACCTAGGAGTGTGACTGCTGAATTGTAAAGTAAGACTATGTTTAACTCTCTAAGAAACTGCAAATTATATTCCAAAGTGGCTGTACAATTGTGCATTCCCATCAGCAGTGAATAAGAGTTCCAAGTCTTTTGGCTAAATACCAAGGAACACAATTGCTGCATTGTATGGTAAGAGCGTCTTTAGTGTTATAAGAAACCACTAAACTGCCTTCCAAAGTGGCTACACCATTGTAAATTCCCACCAGCAGTAAAAAAAAGAGGTTTTGTTGTTCCATATCCTTGCCAATATTTGGTATTGTCAGTTTTTAGTATTTTAGCATTTCTAAATGGTGTGTAGTGGTGTCTCACTGTTGTTTATTTTGCAAATCCCTAATGATAAATGATGTTGAGCAATTTTCACATGCTTGTTCGTCATTCGTAGTATCTTTTTGGTGAGATGTGTTTTCAAATCATTTGCCCATTTTTTAATTCATTTGTTTGTTTTCTTCCCGTAGAGGTTTAACAATTTATTGTATATTTTGGAAACAAATCATAAACTAAATGTTTTATTATTTTAATGTATTATAAAATAAGTCTGTGTTTATAGTTGAAAATGCTTAACTCTGTGTTATGCTATGGTTAATGAGCATTAGTAATACACAGATAATAAAGAAGGTTAGAGAGCATAAGGAAGTCACCAAATTTTGCTATGGGGATGCTTTGCAAAGATATTTGAATATAGGTTAATTATATTCTCACACTTCACATATTCTGCAAAAAGAATATGAAGCTACACTGAGTGGATAAAGCAGTGATGAATAGTGAAGATTTTTCTGTTGTTACTCTCTTCCAGTTCAATAGCTCTTTGGTTTGAAATCTGTGTTGAAAATTTGCTCTACCACCTCTTTAAGGAAGATAGATTACCAGCTCCAAAATAACATTTTTTTTAATACAAACTATCTTTCCAGGTCATACCTAAACTGGACTTGGAGAGATGATAAAGGATTCATATTCAATAGAAAATTTCTCACATGGTGTAAGAAATCTTTATAGCGTGAAGAGACTGAAGAAGCATATGAGAAAATTGTTCAATTTGTTTTTATTTCACCTTATTTCAGATTGAATTTAAGTGGCTTGTGAAGATGGAATTTGAAAATACTGATAGTTTACTTTTATATAGGGTATAAGATTCTTAAGTATAGTAAGAACATTTAATTTTTGTTATTTTCTCATAGCCTAACTCTTCTTATTTCTCCCAAAGGGAGAAATACTTACAGAAAATACTTCAATGTTGAGAGTCATTTCCAGCTTTATAAATGTAAAATTTTCTCCTTTATACATTTTTTACATATATAAAAGATGGTAAAGTTCTGATTGCATACCTATTTACATGTCTATTATTAGTGGTAATTTTAATGTAATTAATTGACCTAGTGTTTATAAATGTGGTTAAACAATACACTTTTTAAACTAAATATTGGTAGGTGTTTAATTTATATTTTTTAGATAATCATTGTTTATAGTTGTGAAATTAAGGTTACTCAATATTTTTATATAAGGTAAATCATCATGTCAAAAGACTTTATTTAATACATTGTGAATATTAATCATTTTAAGTGGAATTCCACTTTGTATTCTAATTAATCTATTTGCAATTTTCACTTCATAGCAATCTTTTTATGTACATTTAATTATAAAGCATGTATGTGTATGTGTGTGTGTGACTATTTGTAGGAATCAAATGTTGCCTTTTCAGTTGACATAATATACAGAGATCACTCATCGAAGTCATTATGAGTCCCACAGATGTTAAAAGCGTATAAGTGTATCTATTATTTCTAAAATTTCTTTTTTATAGGTTAGGTAAAAATAAAAATAAAATTCCTATTTGTGTTTTTGCTAAATCCAAGCAAGGAGTTTGTGAATGGATTAGTCCTATTTATTTTCCAAAAGCATGGTGTTTTTCATGGGTGTCCTAATGAAGATGGACAGGTTCTGGAGGATTAAAAATGTGTGTGTGTGTGTGTGTGTGTGTGTGTGTGTGTGTGTTAAAGTAGGGAATATTTGTTGGAACACTTTAGGTGAAACTATGTTCTGCAATCAAAAAGTAGAAAGAAAAATATATTTGCATATTGAATCCTCTTACTTCAGTCTAGTTCATTCTAAAATACATTGAGAAAAATAACTTCAAAGGTAAGAGTAATATTTAAAACATAAATATTCTTTCATACATATTACTTTTCATTTAAAATTTTAATATTTTTTCCATTTAAAGTGAATATGAAGAAATCACATAGTACATTGTTTATGAAAGTTCAGTGAAAATATTGAATCATGGTGTTTCAGTGCATACGCTTGAGATTGTGATATTTTCACAGTATACTTAAATTGGATTTTTCTTTAAATAAGATACATTGTTATAAGCTAAATTCAACTATTTTTATTAATATTTCCTATTTGACCTGTGTCTTAAAGTAGGAAATACAACAACGTGCTTGGGTTGTTTAAGAAACTTTTGGGAAGAACTGAGAGAAAAATATACTTAAATTAAAAATAGAATGTGGGAAGAAATTTTTCCATGAGAGGAAATGTCAAATGGAGTGGGTGAACTTCAAGTTTTCTTTGATCAGACACCAGCTCTGATTATTTGCGAATCTCTGTCCTTTCATTGCGGCTAGTTAATCCTGCTAACTTTCCTCATATCTGCAGGCTGTTTTTTTATTAATATGTGGTGGAAAATACTATTTCCTCCTCTTTGGGGGGGTTGAAAAAACATGTTTCACATCATTGGATGTATTTAGGTCCGATGCTTACCTTGAGCATTATGTTGTAGGAATGCTATAAGTCAATGGCTTTTTTTAATCCCTGGATTGAAAAGTCTGTAGGAGTGAGGAGGCTAGTTGGCCTACGCCATTTAGGGCACACTTCAAGTATAAGGGCTGGGGTAAAGCCTATCAAAACCTTAGACCTGTCATACAATTTGGCAGGGAAAAAGTAGATGCCAGATAGATGTTCAGAAATGTGCACTCTAATAGCAACTACTGCCCTTCTACTTTTTTAATAGTTCAAACAATTACTTGCTATTTACTCAAATCGTGGGTGTATTGAGTCTCCAAAAACCAGAGGCCAAATGAAAATAAATGTTTAATTGGGGAGAATAAATATATGTTTACTGGGGTAAACACCATGAAGGATATAAAGCATGGAGCCAGAGAAGGCCGCGGAAGCCTTTCAGACTGTGATACCCGTCTAGCACCTGTGAAAGAGACAGGAACAAAAGGAAAAAAGATTGTGTTAGAAGAGTCCATCAGATCCTCTGCTCTTCAGCTCTGTCAGCTCTTCCACTGTAGGAGATAAAGGCATCTTGGCTCTTATAATTTGTCTTTAACTTTCGTTAATGTATGTCAGTTTTTCTTTATCCCTCTGTAGAACTTCAATATAACTTAGTTTAACTAGCAGTGATGCTGTCCTTGTAGGGATTAGTCACTCCATATCTTCAAATGCTTGAAACATTGTACTGCTAAGGGCATTCCACTTAATCAGGAAGGAAACCTTTAGCAATTAAGCTCTCACCTTGTGCCGAGAAGTATCTATACCTCCCACACTACTTACCCACCAAGCAGTGATTGAACCAGTTAGAACACTCCATCTTACCATCTGTTTTCTCAAACCACTCCTGGAAAACTTGTTCTTCTTTGGGTTTTCTATAAAGCTCACTATAAGACAGGATTAGACCTTCAAGATATTTTTTCAAACAAGTGACTATAAATGATAAAGAAGAGGGAACCAGAGAAGGTAGGAGGAACCTTCAGGCCACATTGAAAATCTGAAACCTGTAAGGATGGGGGGAAAGGAAGACTAATTGGGTGGTTAGGTCTAAGACTGGAGCAGGATATAATGAAAGCTTTGGCCAGGCTTATGTGGGAACTTTAAGTCAAATTTAGGTGTTACAGAAGTCCCAGGTCTTACAGGAATGGGCCTGCATTAGTACTGATGCCATGCTCAGTAATGGACTTAAAGAAGCTGATAGAAAAAAAAAAAAGAAGAAGAAGAAGAAGAAGCTGATAGGAAGCAGAGCCTCTGCATGAACATGGTGATCATCATGGCAAGCAGCTGGGGCCGTTGATCAATTATACTCTCCTCAGCAGGACAACTGAATGGTGAATTTTCATGGCTATCACTCTGGGTACTAATCTGGAAAGGCATCAATAGGTTGTTATGGTATGAAAGACCTTTGTGACTTAATAAACTATCAATGACTATTTTACTCTAAATATTATCATAAACTCTAGCAAACTGTTCATACCCATGAATAATCACGGAAGTAATGAGTTTTCTTTCTCTTATTAGTTTTTTTTTTCTTTTTTATGCTTTGTTCACTACAAACCTTTGTCTTGGAACTTGTTATGTTTCTAATGCCATATTTTCAAATTAGAAGTGAGAGTTGAGGTAATTTATCCGTGTGTGTGTGCCAATGCACACACACGCAATATTGCATGACACTTTAGCTTATTTTCCATTTGTATACATATATTGATTTATTAAATATCTCCAAATTATATACACATTTGGCTACCCTTTTTCCCCCAAGTGCACTTAAAGACAGTACCAGAATGTGACTCATACAGATTTGGTCCCCTAGTCTCTGAACATACATTGTTTTGTTTTGGTGTTGTTCTTATATCTTAGTTGCCCCCATGCAGTCAGCAGTATTCTATAGAAATAAGTCAGAGGTCCTTCATTAGGTTTATTGAAGTATTATTGACAAACGCAAGTTGTGTATATTGAGGTTCTGCAACATGGTGTCTTTAAGGTATATAACATGATGATTTAATGTAGTTATACACTGGAAATGATTACCAAATCAAGTTAATTATCACATAGATCATCTCACAGTTACATTTTTTTGTGGTGAGAACATTTAAGATCTACTCTCTTAGCAAACTTCAAGTATACAATATAGTATTACAGTATGATTACCTATAGTCGTGCTGTACATTAGATCCTCAGAACATATTCATCCTACATAACTGAATGTTTGTACACTTTGACCAACATCTCCACATTTCCCTCACCCATCCCACCCTAGCCCCTAGAAACCAACATTGTACTCTACTTTTATGAGTTAAACTTTTTTAGATTTCACATAGAAGTAAGATCATACAGTATTTGTCTTTCTGTGTTTGACTTACTTCACTTAGCATAATGTCCTCCAGGTTCATCCATACTGTTGCAAATGGCACTGTCATCAGGGAAATCCAAATCAAAACCACGATGAGATATCATCTCATACCTGTAAGGACAGCTATTATCAAAAAGACAAGAGGGCTTCCCTGGTGGTGCAGTTGTTGAGAGTCCGCCTGCCGATGCAGGGGACACGGGTTCGTGCCCCGGTCAGGGAAGATCCCACATGCCGCGGAGCAGCTAGGCCCGTGAGCCATGGCCGCTGAGCCTGCGTGTCCGGAGCCTGTGCTCCGCAACGGGAGAGGCCACAACAGTGAGAGCCCTGCGTACCACAAAAAAAAAAAAAAAAAAGACGAGAGATGACAAGTGTTGGAGAGGGTGCAGAGTGAAGGGAACCCTTGTACACTGTTGGTGGAAATGTAAATTGGTACAGCCATTATGGAAAACAAAATGGAGGTCCCTCAAAAACTAAAAATAGAACTACCATATGACCCATCAATTCCACTCCTGAGTATACATACAAAGGAAATGAAATCAGTCTTTCAGAGATATCTGTACTCCATGTTCACTGCAGCATTATTCACAGTAGCCAAGATAGGGAAACAACCTAAGGGTCCATTGACAAGTGAATGGACAAAGAAAATATAGTATATATATCAATACAATAGAATATTATCCAGCCATACAAAGAAGGAATTCTGCCATTAGGAACTATTTTCATAGGAGTTGACTACCACTAGCTATAGTTTTTCCTAACCATTTAAGTTTGTGAGTGATTTTTTAAATGTAAAACAGGTTTTAAAGGTTTAATAGAATATGTACAAATAGTTACAGCATATAGAATGGTCCAGAATTATATATAAAAATCCTGTCCTTATCTCTTCATCTCATTCCCAGACCCAAGAGATAACCGAATTTAACCATTTAAAAATTATTGGCCACAGGGCGCAGAGGACGCGGGCGGCCATTTACTGGCTCCCCGGCGTGGGCCTGGCTCTTGGTCTCCTGCGGGCGGCGGGGCGGAGGGGCCAGGCCCACCCTGCGCGCTTGTTGACGGGGCCGGCGGGAGGCCGGACGCCCGCGGCGGACGTGCAGCCGTGTCGAGGGGCGCCGCGCGGCCAGGACCCGGGCCTGCTGCCGCTGCTGGCAGCGCTCGACTGGTCCTCGAGGCCCGCCCCGGCGGAGCAGGAGCGGGAACGGCGGGGCGCAGGCGGGGCGCAGGCGGGACGGTGGCCGGGGACGCGCGGGCCGAGGCCGAGGCCGAGGCCGAGATCATCCAGCTGCGGAAGCGAGCCAAGTTGTGCATCATGAAAGATGAGCCAGCAGAGGCAGAGCTAATTTTGCGTGATGCTCCTCTTGCCTATAGGAGTGATAACAAGTAGAAAGCCTCAAAGGGCTACTTTTAACTTCTTGTGAGCTTTCTTTGATTCTTTTTGATAATACTCAACTGCTGCTGATTTTTTTTGCTCTGGCATGTTTGAAAGTATTTTTTTTTTCTCTCCGCATTTGCCTGAGTATATAAAATTCTGGCTTTTTTTTTTTTTTTTTTTTGGTTTTTGGTTCTTGGTTTTCTGTCATTCAGTGTCAGTTTCCGTCTCACTTCTTTATAGGTAATGTGTTACTTTTTTTCTCAGGAAGGACTAGGATGATCAGTAGAGAGAGCTGAGTGCAGATTCTGGGCTTCGTGTTTATCGGCAAAGGATGCTTATAGGCATGTTTCCATCCAGGGTGATTTTATGGTGAATGTCTAACTAGAGGAGATGGGCCCCTCTTTCACTGCAGAAGTAGGACGTCCTTATTTTGCTGGATGAAACCCACTGGTCTAGCTATTCAGAGTCCAGTTTTTAAATTAGTCTAATAATTACATCAAGGTCCACTCATCACTTTTCTATTTCTGCACCAGCTTGCAGATTCTCAGGATTTCCCTTTGGAATCGCCACAATTACCTCAGTGT
Organism: Orcinus orca; assembly: GCF_937001465.1. NCBI lineage: Eukaryota > Metazoa > Chordata > Mammalia > Artiodactyla > Delphinidae > Orcinus > Orcinus orca. The sequence continues at coordinate 72,008,109 of NC_064565.1, forward strand.
TCTGAGCTGCCATGTTCCTTATCTGTATTTCCTGTCAATCCAATCTCATTGGCCTTATAGCCTAGATTTCTCCAAACATTCAGGACCACTTCTGTCTCATTTTCTTGGTTTAGAGAGCATTTATTATTTTTCTTAATTATGTTTTGTAATCTTATTTGATCACTGGAAAGAAAAGGAAAGAAAATATTTGCTGGATCAGACATTTTTCAACTTATTTGAAATTGCTGGTTTTCTTTAAAAACTTCATAAAATACTATATAGGTGGTTTGTTGCCCCCAATTTTGTATAATTATAAAATAGAATCCAAGCATTTTAACATAATATTCAAGACTTTCTGTACTTAAAAATAAGGCATTCCTTTTCAATATCATCTTTTCTTTATTCCTGTGATAGGTAGGATTCTATATGACCCTCAAGATTCCTGGCCCCTTATGCACACATATCTTCTCCCTGTTATTCAATCATGATTTAATCTCTGTTCTACTGTGAAGTAATTTTGCAGATGCGATTAGGATCCCAAATTAGTTGACTTTAAGATGATCTCATTAGGCTGAACCTAATCTCATAAGCCCTTTGAAAACAGTTTTCTTTGGCTTGTCTAAGAAGAAGTCATAGATGCAAACAATAAGGGGAATTTGGCATGTGAGAGGTTCTCAGTTACGGGCTTTGAAAGTGTAGGGAGCTCTATGGCAAGGAATGCAGCAGCCTGTAATAGCTCACAGAGGTCTCTGGGTGACAGCCAGCAAGGAAACAGGTATATCAGTCCTACAACCACAAGGAACTGAATTTTGCCAACAACAAGAATTAACTTGGAAGCAGATTTTTTCCCCATAGCCTCTGCATGAAAACTCAACTCTAACTGACACCCTGATTTCAGCTTTATCTACCCGGAGCAGAGAACACAGCCACTGTGTCTGACTTTTGACCAAAGGATCCGTAACAAACAAATGTGTATCATTTTAATCCCTTAGTTTGTGTGATTTTTTAGGCAGAAATAGAAAACTAATATTGGTACATTCTCTCACCATTCTACATTTGTTATGATGAACTCTAAACATTTCTTCTGTGTCTTCATGTCTTTGTTTCTGACTGAAAACTACCTGTAACATCCTTTCTTCTATATCTTAAAGTTTTTTGTTCATTGTTTTGGGGTATTTTTGTTTTGTTTTTGACAATTATCCAAAGCTTACTTACAATTCTTCATAAATTCTTTTTGGGAAACATGGTATCTCCCTATTCTGAAAAAATATTACTTTGTATCTCATATATGATATATTTTATTCTGCCAAATTTTATATTGCTGAGAGCAGGAGGCATTCCTTTGTCCACACTTTGCTTGCATAGCACTTTCAATAGTGTCTTATGCCTAGAAAGTAAGCAAACTATATTGTTAAGTTAAATTGTGACCCTCCAGGGACAAACACCGTAACAAGCTAAACACTCCTTCAAATAAATGAAAGACTTTAATAGAAAATATCATATTGTTGACTCTAAAATAAATGAATGATGATAGAGGTTTAGGCTTTCAGATTCAAATTATCAGAGGTTTCATCATCTAAATAATAAAACAGCAAAATTATATCATATAATTATATAACATTTTGTAGTTTGAAAAACATTATCATGTTTATTATTTTGATTTTCTAAAAAATTGTAAAAGGTAGGAAGTTCATATTTAATAGCTGAGGACACAAACTTTTTTATAATATGATTTATAAAGTTACACAGATAACTGGTAATGAATCATATACTCCTAATCTATCTTGTAACTTAAATCTAATCTTTCCCTAAAACATCCTGTACTCCCCTGTTATGGTAAGTTTCTGCTAGAAAATAATTATTTCTTAGGTACTGTATTAATTTTCTATTGCTGCTGTAACAAGTTACTATAAATTTAGTGGCTTAAAACAACACAAATTTATCTTATAGTTCTGAATGTCAGGAGTCCTGAAAGCAAGGTGTCAGCAGGGCTGTGTTTCTTCTGGAGGCTATGGGAGAGAATCAATTTTCTTGCCTTTTCCAGCTTTAAGAAGCTGCCTTCATTCTTTGGCTCATAACCCCTTCCGTCATCTTCAAAGTCAGCAACAGTATAGCATCTTTAAATTTCTCCCTTTCTCTCTCTCTCTCTCTCCCCCTTCCTCTCTGTTACCTCTGCTTCTGTCATCACATCTCCTCTGACTCTGACTCTCCTGCTCCCTCTTTAATTTATAAGGATGCTTGTGATCATATCTGGCCCTACCTGGCTGATCCAGGAACATATCCCCCCAGCCAGGGTCCTTAGGTTAAGGACATTTGCAAAGTCCCTTTGCCATGCAAGGTAATATATTTGCAGCTTCTGGGGATTAAGACATAAACACTTTAGGGGAACCAGTTTTCTTTCTATCACATATACTTTTGCTTAGAACTCTAAGAGAGTTATATCAATAGGTTTTATCTAGTATTAAGATTAGCAGACTTTAGAAAGACAGTTCTTTACTAAAATCACTAAATTTAAACAGTTTCACGTGTTGTAATTAAAGAGAAACAGTAGAAAACTATAGAAAATTTACTTTATTGAATGAACTTTGTTTACCTAGTATAATTCATGTTTCTAATAAACAGCTCTTCACAGTTTTTCCATCATGGCACAAAATTGGGTTACAAACAGAATGCAAATTGCCACTCTTTTGTTTGAATTTAAAGTGAATATTTTTTTTTAAAGATTTTTTTGATGTGGACCATTTTTAAAGTCTTTATTGAATTTGCTACAATACTGCTTCTGTTTCACGTTTTGGGTTTTTGGCCGCGAGGCATGTGGGATCTTAGCTCCCCAACCAGGGATTGAACCCTCACCCCCTGCATTGGAAGACGAGGTCTTAACCACTAGACTGCCAGGGAAGTCCCTAAAGTGAATATTTTTAAATAGATACCCAATAAAAGAGGTCAGATTAACATCGGAGTCATAAAAATAAAGGTAAAAAACATCACTTGCCTTTGTTCTATAACTGAGCAAGTTTACAGCTAATTTTAGTTTTTGGAGGTGAAATGTCATCACCGTTTTTTTTCATACTTATAATTCTATAATTTGAAAATTTTATATGATAATTCCTTTGGAAAATGCTCAAACTGATTAAAATATAAACTGCTATCTTTTAATTAGAGATTTTTAGAACTCATCTGTGAACAATTAAATACTGTTCTATCACCACAAGTCTGTTTTCAACAGAAAACATCAGTGAAGTAATACTGGCTCAATCCCAGATGGTTTCATTAAGAAAATGTAGCAAAACTACCAGCTAAATTAAGAAGAAAAATTAAATGCTTTATAGGTAGTTACTGAGAACATTTATTTATTTATAATGATTTATATGGATAGGCAACAGAAAATATTATATGCATTTTAAAAATAATTTTATTTTTAATTTCTTAGAATCTACCTGTATGGATCATTGCTGCAAAAATATATATAAGAATCAAATTGACAAATGAAATATGATGTTGATTTTCTAAAATATAAGGTATAAATTGCATTCTAAAATGTCTTCCAGCCCTCAGAAATTATTTAGTATCTGTATGTTACACAAGTGAAATGCATCATATTTATTAATAAAACATATTTATTTACACATTAAACTGGCTTAAATCAAAATGTTTCTGATATTTATTTCTTTACACAATTATGCCTCTTGATTAATTAGCATTTTTGAAAAAGAGGTTTTTTTGTCTAGGCTTACAAGATAAAGTAGCCTCTGAGTCAGTGAATTCACTCTCAAGTGGGATGTGTATACAATACATAAGCTTCTACCTTTTAACTTTTGGGTTAGAATAAGGAAGAGAAAGAAACCGATATTTACTGAGTAGAAGGAAGTATATGTGCTTTAAATCATTGTTTTCTTCCCCATTTTACAAATGGGGGAAGGATCACTAAGGGTCACACAGACAGCAAATGGTGGAGTCAAATTTCATCTCTTGAAGTGTTCCCAAATTCATAATTTGTCCATTATAAACACTGTCTTCCTATAGGTTTAATTTTAATGACATAAGTTTTTAGTGGAAACTAATGTCAACATATTACCATGGAGTGTAGAATTTGGGAAATTTTCTGGATATACCTTCAATTCCAGTTTTATTTGGGATAGTAATATACAAAAATACTGAAAATCTAGCCTCCTGGAGATATCCCACATATTCCTGAGGACAAAGTGGCAGGAAAGAAAGTCCCTAAAATATGTCTGTAGCTCTTAGGAGTCTTCTGAAAACCACTAAGAAATATCTATAGTTATTAGGTTACATACTATTATAGGCATTTTAAATTACACTGGCCATAGGCCAGTAAAAAGCAATTCTTTGGAATGCACAATACTTATTTATTAAAAAGAGAGAAAGAAAACAATGTAGTAGTTTTAATGTCAATGATTTTAAATAGATCAGATTCAACTAAATGTGTAAGCCAAAAACATTTTTATTTTATGTCTATTATTACTTTCTCACATCTTTTGCCCCTCATACTTCTACATTCTCCCAACTGGCAATTTTGCTTGAGGGTCTCAAAACTAACTCATTTTGTTTTAACTAATTAAAGAAAATCTTGGATAAAATGCTGATTATATTAGAAAATATGAGAAAAATCAATGCATATTTTACTTTTTAAGGTGAAATTCACATAGCATAAAATTCACCATAGTAAAGTGAGTCATTCAGTGGCATTTAATACATTCACAATGTTGTGAAACTACCATCTCCATCTAGCTCCACAACATTTTCATCACCCAGAAAGAGACCCCATACCCTTTATAGAGTCACTCCCCATTTCTCCCTACACGAACCCAAAGCCACTCTGCTTTCTATATCTACCGATTTTGCTATTCTAAATATTTCATATAAATGGAATCATACAATATGTGACCTTTTATGTCTGGCTTATTTCACTTAGCGTAATATTTTTGAAGTACATCTATGTTGCACATTCATTTTCATGGCTGAATAATATTCCATTGTATGGATATACCATAATTTGTCCATTTATTATTGATGGACACTTGGATTGTTTTCATCTTTGGGCTATTGCAAATAGTGCTTCGATGTTCATTTGTGTACAAGTATTTGTTTGAATATTTGTTTTCAAACACTTTGGGTATATACCTAGGAATGGAATTGCTAGGTTATATGGTAGTTATATGTTTAATTTTTGAGCATCTGCCAAACTATGTTCAATAACAGCTGTCCATTTTACATTGCCAACAGCAATTAACATGAGTTCCAAGTTCTCCATATCCTTGGCAACATATGTTATTTTCCTTTAAAAAAATTAGCCATCCTAGTAAGTATGAAATGGCATCTCATTGTACTAAGCATACTTTCTTGTTCTTGTTTGCCATTTGTATATCTTCTTTGGAGAAATGTCTGTTCAAACATTTTGTCCACTTTAAAAATTTGGTTGTTGAAATTTTACAGTTATTACAAAATATTGGCTATATGTGTTGTACAATACATCTTTGAGCCTATCTTACACCCAATAGTTTGCGCCTTCCATTCCCCGCACCCTATATCGCCCCTCCACTGCTCCCCACTGGTAACCACTAATTTGTTCTCTATATCTATTAGTCTTCTTTTTTGTTATATTCACTAGTTTGTTGTATTTTTAGATTCCACATATAATTGGATACTTGACCCTTATAAGATATTTTATTTGCAGATATTTTATCCTATACTGTAGGTTATCTTTTCACTTACTCTGATGCACACAATTATTTAATTTTAATGAATTCCCATTTATCTATTTTTTTCTTTTGTTGCTCATGCTTTTGGTGTCATATGCAAAAACCATTGCCAAATCTGTGGTTGTGAAGATTTAGCCCTATGATTCCCTTCAGAGTTTTGTAGATTTAGCTTTTCTATTTAGTTTTTGATCCATATTGAACTAATTTTTATTAGTGTTGGGTGTCTGACATCATTCTTTTGCAAACTTAGCTTTTGTTGTATTGAAAACTCTGCCCTGATATACCTTTGTGCCTTATCCTTCCTGTAGTTATTGTTATAAATTACATTTTTGTACATTGTATGCACAATGCATAGATTTATAATGATACATTTACGTTTTAAATCACATAGGAGTAAAAGAGGAGCTACAAAGTAAAATACAGTAATACTGACTTTTATATTTACCTATGGAGTTACCTTTACCAGTGTACTTTATTTCTTTGTATGGCTTCAGGTTACTCTCAAGTGTCCTTTAATTTTAGCCTGAAGGGCTCCCTTTAGCATTTCTTATAAGACAAGTCTACTGGCAACAACTCCTTTAGCTTTTATTTATTTGGTAATATCTTAATTTTACTCTTTGTTTCTGAAATATAGTTTTGCCGGTTATAATATTCTTGATTGACAGTTTGTTTTTTCCCCGGTTAGGTAGGAAAGACAAGGGTGAATTAAAGTGCCACAAAGCTCTCCTACTGTGTTTAAGTCATCTTTACCTTGATTCAGCAATTGCTTGGTTGCTATAAACAGTTGGTTATTTTCCAGAGTTTTGACAAGTTGATTCTGATAATTTTTACTTATTTTTTTGTTTCTATGGAGGGTCAGGTTCTTGGAACTCTCTACTCTGTCATTTTCACTGACATCACACAATAATAGTTTCTAAACATTTGATATCTTCATGTAGCCATGTAACTTTAGATTCCCAACATCACATTCCTGTAATGTTTCTTCTGATGATCTAATTGTGGCCAGTGCTCATTTCTGGTTTCATAGATCCCTCCCCTTCAGACTCCCCAAGCTGATTTCATCCCAAATGCTCAAATATCACATTTATGTTTGCTCTTCTGGCTCTTGGCTGCCTGTGTCAAGATCTCCATGTTCTCAAGGTGTGAAGCAGAATTCCAGCAGCCTCCAGGATGAAGGTCTGCATCATCACCATGCCCAGCTCTGGTCTCAGTGCCTAGAGGACACAGCATACCTTGACTTGGCCCTTCCTGCCACATGTGCATCTCTGAATGATTATTCAACATTAGAATTCACTTAGAAAGTTATAGGCCAGCATCACACACCAGGTTTTTTTCTCTCCAGCAGGAGTTCTTACGTTCCCACAGCAGTTCAGGGGCTCTTTCCCTTGGCATTTCAAGTTACAATTTAGTTGCCAAGAGACGAGATCACATGGATGGATGTGGGAGCCACTGTGGCTTAGAAGTTTGTCTTATCTCACAAATAGGAGCAATTATATCTTGCAAAATGTTCTGTGGGTATAACTTCTATGGTCCTGGCAAGGGACAAACCTAGTTTGCACTCAGGGAAGTCACCAGTTAGGGCTTCCCACCAAGTATTAATAAATCCTTCACACTCTTCCCAACCCAAATGCAGTTTGGGAAAGAGGAGTTATTTTCAATCATAAGCAAAATTGCCTAATAACACAACTAATATTCCATCTTTATTACATGCCTAAGAAACAGCTGTAAGTTACACCAAGGTTAAATTACTCTATAGAGAAGATGTTTGCTAACCCATTACTCATTATTTCATTACATATACATGATAAATCATTCATAATTACATATATAAAGATAATTTTGAGAGAGAAAAAGAATATATCTATTTCTATATAATGTGATATTATATTTCTCATAGACTTTGACTACTATTGTCCCTATATATTATTTTCCCACTATACTTATGCCAAAAAGATGATTAAAATATTAACCAACCCACAATCATTCCATGTTGTTAAAGATCATGTGTGAAAAAATTCACCAGATTTATTTTATCCTTTTGTATTGGCTATAAGGATTTACTTATACATGTTTAGAGAGCTTGGAAGTATTTGGAACAGTCTAGTTATTTATTAGGCCATAAATATGAATGTGTGATAGGAAGAGCCATACAATGGTAATTTTTGTTTCAGTTTTAAAATATATCTAATTTTTATATTTCAAATTGAAATTTAAAAATCTCTGCTCAAAGTAAAACATGCTAGTGAGAAAAAAATGGCAAAATACCATAAATGGAAAACAAAAGTATAATTCTTCTGATTTTTACCTTACGAAGAGAAATATTCATTGACATTTGTGTATTTTCTAGCATTTTTAGTCTATTTCTATAGATGCAGATACATTTAATTATATTATAAAGTTATTAGCATGCTATTTTTAAAACTAGCATTATAATACAACAATATTCCTAATATTTTAAACTCTTAGCATTATTGGTATTAGCTGCATAGTATTTTCTTATAAAATTGAACCATAATTCTTAACTATTCTTCACTTTAGGCCACTCAAGTTGTTTGTATATTTTTTAAAATAAAAGTGTCAATATTTCTTAGACTCAAGTTTCCATTGCTTTCCCTGTATACCAAAGATCTTAGTGAGATTTTTGTTAGCAAACTTTCAAAGCTTCCTATTGTATGAGGAAGTTAATCACTGCCATCCTGTGCCAATTCAATTTGAGAAGCATTCATGAGCACTTAAAATGCATGAGACACTTCTCATCCAGCACTTAAGAAAATGAACTGAATGGTTGGAAAATCAGTTTTAGACATAACACATACAGATTGCAAAGACTTTTATATTAGAACTAGAATGAGATTTGTGTCCACAAAGAGAAACTTGAGTTAATGGAATCTAAAGAATGAGAGGCCTTGGGGAAAGATATTGTTCAGATCTGATATGCCATTAAGAGATTAGATGCTTTTAAAGCTGCCAAGAGAAAAGTCCAAATGATACACATTCATGATAGTAATGGGAAAAGAAATTTAAAAAAGAATCTTCCACAGATTCACTCAGCATAAAGCCATTGATTAAATAATGACTAGAAGGAAATTACACATTGAAGTGTGATACCATTCACTTGAATAACAACCTTCCCTGAAGAAATATATTTGCTAACATTCTAATAGAACCCAGTGCATATTGTCTTCCAAGAGAGTTAAATTGATTCAAGAAATAGAGATGGTGATTTAGTTGTAATTCTTTGAAGGTATTGCTCTATGTAAGATAGAAAGCATACTTAGATTTTTCAAAAATCACTGAAAGCAATTCTTGATAGAAACAACTATTGGGAATTTAAAGGAAATTTTTAGCCTGTGGAAACAGTAATAGTGAGTAACATATTAACTTAATAAGATATATGAAAATAGGAACAGAAGTATTGGACCAATTCAAAGGAGTAATGGATTTACTTGTAGTAGAGAAAACATTTAAGAAGGTAATTATTATTAATGTTCTAAATACATATTTTATTTAGTAAAAACTAACTCCATCTTAAAAGATGACATTGAAAGCATCAATCTTAGGATGCAAAAACTAGAAGGGACTTTATACATCATCAGCATCTTCATCTGAGGAAATAAAAGGTCTAAGAATTTGATATTAATTATCCAGTCACACATCTAGTAAGTAGGTATATAAGCCAAGATTACATTCAGCAGCAAATAAAAGTAAACTCAGATAAAGTTGGCTTTTATTTATTTTTTTCCAAACTACATAGGTAATCAGTCCTAGAATAATGCAGTAATTCAATGATGCTATTGGGAATGGGGATCTTTTCATTTTTTGCTCTGCTATCTTTAGCATCTAGGCCTTCTCTGCCAAGCTGACAACCTTACAATTGAAAGATGGTTGCTTCCCACCTAAGACTCCCAATTACACATGGGTAAGAAATAAAAAACATGGTTAAAAAAACATAAAGAATTTTTCTTTAATGAGGCTTATTTTTTTGTAGGCACCTGCTTACAATTCAATTAGTGAGGCCTGTGTCACATATCCACTCTTATTACAGGGAGGCTGAAATTTTTATCATTTTAATTGAATATCTTTCTGACCACCCCACCTCCCCCCAAACTGGAATTCTACTAATGAATTAGAAGGATGTAATTGATAATATGAAGGCAATTTGCATTGTTCACCACAAACATCATAACTAGATATCCATCTTCTGGTGAAAACCTGTATTAATCAGAGTTCTCCAGAGAAACAGAGATAATAGAATATTTATTTATCTATTTATCTGTCTATCAATCTGTCTATCTCTCTATCTGTTGACTTGTTTTCAAGAATTGGCTCACACATTGTAGGAGCTGACAAGTCCAAAATCTGCAGGGCAGACTGCCAGTTTGGAAACCCAAGAAAGAGTTGATGTTGCAGTCTCAAGCCCAAAGGCTGTCTGGAGGTATAATTCTTTTTTCCTGGGGGACTTGTCTCATCTGTTAAGGCCTTCAACAGATTGAATGAGGCCCACCCACATTATGGAGAGTAATCTGCTTTACTAGGATTTAAGGAGTAAACCTGCTTACTCGTCTGATTTAATGTTAGTCTCATCTAAAAATGATCTTAGATGAGATTAGCATCTAAAATCTACTGATTTAAATATTAGTCTCATCTAAAAAATTCCTTTACAGTGACATGTAGTCTGGTGTTTGACCAAATATCTGGGTATTGTGGCTTAGGCAAGTTGACACATACGGTTGACCATTATAAGTCTGTCTCTTATCAGTTTGCCATGCATAGATATCTCCTTAAACTATACTCGATCTCCAAAAAAAAGACAACAACAGGCAATATGCTTCCTAACATGATACAACTATCCTGTATACAATTGAAAATGCACTGACTTGCTCCCCAGAAAAGGATACAAAGTTGTTGAGTGATGTTCACTCTTCTCCTTGATATCCTGTCACTTAAATACTATGATGTAAATTCAACACATCATATATGATAAGAGAATAAGAGACAAAAGAAAATATATATATTTTTTTCATAATTAAATGAGGAAGAAATACCCATGACAATTACAGTTCTCATTTCTATAACTAGTCGTGGTCATAGTTGGTATTTATAACTGCTTTATTCCACTACTCATTCCCTTTGCCCTCAGCAAGCACCTTAGCTGGTCATGGTTCTTTCCATGATGGAGTGACTCAAACCTTCATTCCTGAGGGGTCTGGGCCATTAGTAATACTGCTTGAATTGGGTGTAGTGTTTCCATCGACTTTAATCACAGGGCATGATAACTCTAAGAGACACCAAAGGGATCTCCTGTATTCCAGACATAATCTTCCTTACCTCCACTGTGGCTACCAGTTCATTGTTTCCTTGGTAATCAGAATCAATTATCTCATCTAGCACAGTACCTCCCTTCATTGCCTTTTGATTCAGTGGCATAAGAAGCCCAAAGCAGCAAGGTAGCAGATATAACTTCCAACTCAGTGGAATACTTGATGTGTCTCCTGGTGGAATTGTTCTGCAATTTGGAACTAAGACTTCTAGTTCAGAAAAGCATAAGGTTGTGGGTACAGAAAGCAAAAATTTTGCTAGTGGACCACTAGGGGTAATACTGAGTGGTGCCACCTCAATTTCCACCCCTGTATGTTTGAACCCTTCAATCCTGGTTATGAGAAAAATAGCATCATATACTGGACACTAATTCAGAGCATATACAGCCTCCTAGAGAACATTGCTCCAGCCCTGCTAGGTATTGCCACCTAGTTGGAAATATAACTGAGTCTTCCAAAGGTCATTCTACCATTCTATCAAACCAGCTACTTCAGGATGATGGAGAACATGGTAAGACCAGTGAATTCCATGTGAATGGGCCCATTTCCACATTTTTATTTTTTTGCTGTGAAGTGAGTTCCTTGATCAGAACAATGATCATAAATGTGGAGTATCATGATGGTAGAAATGGCATCGGGTAAGTCCATAGATTGTAGTTTTGATAGAAGTGTTGCATGAAGGGAAGGTAAGTTCACATCCAGAGTAAAGGTCTATTGCAGGAAGAACAAAACACTGCCTTTTTTTTTTTTTTTTTCAAGGAAGCTGTCCATCGTAATCAACCTGCCACCAGGCAATGGCTGATCACACCTGGGAATGGTGTCATATTGGGGGCTCAGTGTTGATTTCTGTTGCTGGCAGATTGGGCACTCAGAGAGTAGTCCTGGTTGACAATCAGTAGGAAGCTGCAGCTCTCAATCCTACAACCAGAAGGAAATAAACTCTACCAACAACCTTAGGGAGCTTGTGAGATGATTTTTTCCAAGACAAGCCTCCAGATGAGAAAACATCCTGGCTAACACCTTGACTGAGCAAAGAACAGGGATACTGACTTACAGAAACTGTGAGATAATAATGTGTGCTGTTGAAAGCTGCTAAGTTTATGGTAATTTGTTAAACAGAAATAGAAAATAAGCCTAATAGAAAAACTTACCTAATCACTCTATTTGAAATTGCTATCCCTCCCCTTACTTCCTGCACCCTCAGCTTAAGTTCATTTCATCCACAGCACTTTTCACTATCTACTATACTATACAACTTATTTACATGTTTTAATGTCCATTTCTCTCAACTATGGTGAAAATTTCATGAAACAAACAGAGATTTTTCCTCCTTTGTCACAGATATATCAACTGTGCTTAGAATAACAGCTGACAAGTAATGGACACTCAAGGAGTACTGGCTGAAAGACAAATGAAAATCTGTATCACATCCCAATAAGCCTGTCCTAAAGAGTTAGAAAGCTTGAATAACATATAGAAGAGTAAATATAGGAGCTAAGTCACAGGAAGTGTTCCTGGAAATCCTGATTCCGGTCTGGTTCTACCACTTGTACACAACTCTGAACAAGTCTAAAACTTGCTTAACTTCAGTTTTTTCATCTCTGAGTATGGACGATAACGATAGACCTGTTTGCTCACATGCTTATTTTCAGAGTCAAAGTAATGTATATAATATTGCTTAATAAATTTTAAGGAACAATATTAATTCTAAATGAAGAAATACAGGTGGCCAATATATATGTAAAAATATTTCTGCTTCCTAGTAAACAAATGAATTATAGGCAAAACATTAATGATATATCACGTATTGACTGCCAATTAAACAAATTTAGTAGGGATGCTACCAAATATTGTGTATATTCCCAATATACTGTTGCGAAGAGTGAAATGATGGTATAAAGCTATGAATAGCAGTTCGGAAAACATCAAAAAAGTGCATGTTTATCTTTTATTCTAGCAGTTTTTCTTGTAGGAACCTGCCTTTTGGGTGTAATTAGACTAGACAGGTGTACAATATATAGATATAAGAATGTTCATAAAAGTTTTGTTTGCAATTGTAAAACAATGTAATTTACCTAAATGTTTAAACACAAACTGATGTGTTATTTAAATGGTATCTTTCTCTCTCTCTCTCTTTTTCTCTCTCTCTCTTTCTCACATTGAATAAACCTTTGCCACTGTCTTAACACCACCATTAACCTGAGGCTAGGATCATTATAACTTTCCCAACCATCCAACTCAATGGGTTTTCCTGAGACCATATCTGGGGATTAATGACCTGTGTTGCCCTTGTGACATTCTATTTCTCTATAGACTAAGAGAAGTAAATCAGTGGGAAAGTAGAGTAGACCCTCTGAAATGGTATCATAAACAAATAATATTGATTCTTTGTTTTTTCATTCCTTATTGCATATTTTCAAAGTGTACATTGAATTATATGTGAGCGTACATTATAATTTGTTTTGTAATGCAGTAGCTAGGCCACACAATTTCCTTTTAACATACTTTTAATTTTCTAATTCTTGCTGACTGTCATTCTTATCTTGACATTTATCACTAAGGATTTCTTTTGAGTGATTCTCAGTAAATTGTTGAGGAAGCTTTTGAAATAGCATTGATATTTCCATAAGCCTCACAGGTATTATCTTGTATATTCATTTGTGTGGAACTTAAGTTTTCTTTCCATTTGGCATTCTCAAAAGAATTTACTTGGTTTCTATTTTTTGCCTTTCAAAATTACTCTACTTGATATAAAATATGATGAAGGACTTTATTTTTCTGCAGAAAAATGCAAGAAAGTATATAAAGACTGATAAATTTTATCCTAAAACTGACCAGAGTATTTGACCAGGCTTATAACCTCTGCAACTAAATAGTCCCTAAATGTTAGTCAAGTTTATTTACCTTGGTATCTGGAAGTCTGTCACTGAGATAAGAAAATTATGTGTACATAGAGGGAGATTGAGATCAATAGGAACACTTGAATGTAGTTTGGTGCTCCTTGACAACCTCTACAAGACTAAAACAACATTTGCATTCTTCACTTTGCTGTATACCTGAAACTAACACAACATTGTAAGTTGACTATACTCCAATAAAATTTTAAAAAAATAAATAAATGTACACAGTTCCCTAAATCATCATTTAGGGGCCGATTCCAGCCATATCAATCACTCGGTTATATCACAGATAATACAACACTACTGGCATTTGATAATTGACAGACTCCTTGCTTTTTAACTATTATGTCAGTGGAAATGGATTAGGTCAAATCATAATGGTTAATTTGAAACAGTAAATAGTGAAATTCTTGGCGTTTCATATACTTGCTTTAGAAAAGCTTAGCTTTTTGTTAGGAGCACTGTACTTTTAACTTGCATATATATGCATATTTATATAATAGAAATTAACATTTATTCTAAAAATTTTATTTAAAATAGTCAAGTCTCTCTTTCTTGATTGTTGTCTCCAGTTACCCAAAGAATCTAGTAGGAAAAAAAATTATGTCTGCTTCTTAAAATATCACTATTTATAAATAGAATTTTTTAAAAATCTTTGAACGTTAGTTCTTTTATTGATATTGCAACTTTCTTGCTTTATTTTACTTGGCACTTCGATTCTTTTAAATGTTTATTTTAGAGAACTAATCTTCTACTTTCTTTCAAATCCTCTGTTAGCATCCTCCTCCTAACCCAAACCCTCTCTTGATTGAATATCTGTTTCTTAACAGTGGCAGGTGGTATTTCTCAGTAAAGGTAATGCATATCCTTTAGGTCACTCAATTATGCGCATCCAATAAATCACTAATTTTACTTTTCCTCTCCACTGCAACTCCCTTAGAAAAGGCTTTTATTGTTTCTTACCTGGTTCATTGTGATATTCTATTTATTGGTTGCTTTGTCTTTAATCTTGTTCTATGGCAAAGTTTCATGCATACTGATGCCAAAAGAATCTTAATAAAGTAAAAGTTCTACTGTGTCACTGCATTGTTTAACTCCTTCAATGTTTCCTACAGTCACACTTAGTCATATGATAGACAGGGTTCCCCATGATTTGGTTGGACCCCATAATTCATCAATTCTCCTTACTTCCACAAATACACTCTGCTCTAGCCATCCTTCTTTACATCGTGTATTTTTCTTTTAGAGTATGCATGCTTTTATTTCTATGTTTATACAAAAGAGTTTTCTTTTCCCCCAAATATCCTCTCACTTCCAACATCCAACCCTTCTTCTTCATGCTCTTTTATATCCTTTAAGACCCAGATCAGATGTGACTTTCCCCAGGTAGCCTACCTGGGGATTGTTGGGGCACCCCTGTTCTGTCCTCGTATGGCACAATAAGAATACCTCAACCACTGATTGCCATTATCTCTTCCTGTGTGTCTTTTCTCCCTATTTCTGTAAAATGCATATAAACATACACTCACACACACTTGCCCACACATATAGTCACAGACACAGAGACACACACCAGATAAAAGTAAAAACATTTTCTTTACTCTTTGAAAAATATCCCAGCCATTTAACAGAATGACCATTGCTGGTGATCAATAAATTGTTGAATGAGTCTTGATATGACTTCAAGATTTTAGGAAATACAGATGACCAAGACTATGAATATTTAAAATCTAGAATTAAAACTTTCTTGCCGTAGTATCTCTAATTCTACATATTTTAATAACAAATAATTTAATATGTATTATAAAATTGTAGCTACATTTGTTATGATGCAATGATATATGTCAAAATTTTACTTTCTATGAAATACTAGTACAATTTAGCTATTTATGACATGGGTTATCTTTTATTTAAATTCAACTCTAAATAAACTCCTTCACAAATATGTCAATGTAAATGATCTCAAAATATCTTTGTGCTATGTTAAAATAAATATTCTAGAGTAATCTCATACATATATATGCATATATATGTATATATACCTTATATAAATCCCATTAATTAAAGTATTAGAGATTATTTGAAGTTTAAGTTATGGTTCTATGTAGGAGAAATTGAGCAGACACAATCTAGGTTGACCAAGAATCTAATATTATTTCATTAGCATGACTTTTTTTTTGGCCGCACTGCACAGCTTGTGGGATCTTAGTTCCCTGACCAGATATTGAACCCGAGCCCTTGGCAGTGAAAGCATAGAGTCCTAACCACTGGACCACCAGGGAATTCCCTAGCATAACTATTTTTGAAGTAGGAAAATACTTAATTTGGAGGATCTAAGTGATTCTACGTAAATCAACAAATATTTACTGAGTAGGTCTTCTATAGATCAGGCATTGTTCTAAGACCCTGGCATACATCAGTGTATATACATAAGGCATTTATTAAGATTTTGTTCAACCACTTCATAAAAATGTGATTAGTATATGTTTTATTCTCGTAAAGCCCTATTCTAAGACTGATGTATCACGATTGCATAACAACATGAGCTCCATGAGAAAAAAACAGTACTTTAATCATTTTTAATGACTATATACTGTCTCTGTGAAAGACTATAGTGAAAATATTTGGGGCATGGGACCACTTTGGGATATCTTAAATCATGCTACATACATGGCTATTTATCAATTCTATTCAAGTTGACATGTTCTTTTTCTGGCCTTCAGCCCCCAAACTGAGCTCCTTTGATACAGATGAAACATATGCTCAATATAAAAAGAATTTACACAAAGACACTTAATTTTCTTCCCAGATCTTGAATTACTTGGGCAATATGCCTGGTATTTGAGGGGAGGGACTATTTTAAATCACATTAGTAGAGGGTATTTGCCTTATGGATTAACATAAGACATTTACTCTTAAAAAATATGAAAAGGATCAGACACCTTTCTAATATAGAGCACATCAAAATATGATGGAATTTATCGTATATAACTGAAATACACAAGCTTAATTGAATTTATTTAAAAATTAGGGGTTTATAAGACTCCAACACTTCGTCTAAATTAGGTAGAGAAACTTGGCAGGAAACAATCAATAAGTAAAGAAGAAATTTTTCCTTTCCAATTTACCAGGGTATAGGTATATCTTTTGATACAGTGTAATAACATGTTTTGGCATTTTTTACAAGCCAAAAGTGCAAGAAAATATTTTGTTAGAAGTGGATGGTCACAAATGCTGTGTTTTCCTTAGATGAGATCAAAGATGATGTACCGGAAAATTCCAACAACAACAATAGTAACTTTGACATTGCCATAGACCTAAATACTGTTAATTACTTTTGTATTTTTTAATAGAGACTCAAAGAACTAAAACAAAGGGAATTTGCTCGAAATGTAGCATCTAAATCCAGGAAAGATGAAAGAAAACAGGAAAAGGCACTCCAACGCCTGCACAAGCTGGCCGAGCTAAGAAAGGAAACTGTATGGTGAGTCTACAGTAAAATGTTAAGTTTTCTTAAAACATGACAACAACAAAAAAGGAACTGAATAAGGGGCACAAATCTATCTATTTCTGTACCCAGAATAAGATGCTCACATTTTCATGGCTTTCTGTGGGCAGTAAACAGTAAATTGAATTTGAGTTTTATGCAAACACCTGTTTAATGCACATTTCAATAAAAAGCCAAATTACTATAATTTTAGTTTGTAAAAAAATTAATTTTACATTATTCTTCTCTTTAAGCTATCTTAGTTGAATGCTATTCTATTTCTTGGTGAAATTCAAAACATTTGATTGAAGAAGAGACCAAAGCACCATCTCGTAGACTTTGTTATAAATGGAGTTTTAGGAGGAACTTATTTTTTCATTGAAAATTTGGAGAACTTTTATTTGCAATGATCTTTAGAACACATATGGAGTGAAAAAGAGAGGTTCCTTGCTCCATATGTATTCTTAATATATAAAGGTCAGGAAGGCCCTATGCATGTCAGAGGTAGGTTGAAATTAGTTTCACTGTGAATGAACTCTAACTGGACTATTAAAACTTTACAGCTCTTACACTTTGACCTGCTTCTAACAGAGAGCAGCTATAAGGTTATAAATCAGAACTTAAAAATTCAGGCCAGGGCAATGTTATGAAAAGACAGCCACCCTTAGGGTACCCCCCCATTAAATAGGCCTCTCTGATTATTGTTTAAAACAAAGCTATTTTATGCCAAATTTATTTTATACAGAATAATGTTAGGGGATATTGACATATCAAAACATTGTTTGAGATGTCAGCTTTAGAAAAGTCAAAATAAAATTCAAATATATCTTGAATCCTATAGTGAACTGTTAATATCAAACATAACCTCTGTTGAATTATACCAACTAGATAGTTTTATTCTGTGTAGTAAAAAATGAAAAATTATATAAGTGCAAGTTTACATTTCATATTATCTCGGACCTGTGTAATTTAATTCATTTGCAAATGTAAAGTCTAATATATTAAGAGAAGTAGAGCTGATAATAAGATATGTACAAAAGAAGCAAAACTTCTTATCTAAATTACTTTTCTTAGCATACATAAATATTTCACATTACACTGCTCCCCCAGACACATGATTTTCCCAGTAATTTGGTGCCTCTAATGAGGTGTAAATTAAGTAGTGTTGCTTCTTAATACCAAACAAGGTAATAAAACAGTCCACTGTGTTAGATTTTGAAGAAATTATTCGATTAAAAAAATTTGGACAATTTATAACTTCTGAGAAACTAACTTTTTAGAAAAGCATGGAAAATTCTGCATAGCATAATTCTTTTGGGGTAAAGATGATACTTAGGTAGTTCTTTGTTTATGTGCTGGACAGTATCATTCTTTTAATAAGAGCTCACTATTTATGGTATACTGTAATTCCAAATAAATGGAAACCACATCGTAAGTATAGTCTTTTCCTATATTTACTCTATATAATGATATAATGGATAACTTCAGGATAATTTTTAAATATTAAGAACAGCCATTCCAAAAGACTCAGAGCTCTCATTGAGCATATCACCTGGCCTGTGGTAGATGCTCAGTGAACACTGGTTGAATTGAATTGTTGAACTGAATTCCCAGCCCTGCTTACATCATGACTGAGAGTTTTTCTTTAACTTCCTTCATATTCTCCATATAGGATCAATGGTGTTGAGTATTTGTGAATTAAAAGTAATTTTATTTTAGAGAGTTCCGTATTCTAAAATGTCACTGAAGAGGCCATGGGGGTAAAAAAATTCTTGGTTTGGAAACACTGGCTGAGAGCATAGAAATGTCTTTGACCATTGCTGTTAATAGCTATAAAAGTAACGTCAAGACATCATCTCCAAGTTATCCCAAACAATATCCAATAACTAAATTAAACTGTAGTTCTATGGAAGGCAATTGCACTACATGAAAGTAGTTATCTTACAAAGATTTTAAAACTTGAAAAAAATCTTACGCTGACATTTCTAAGTTGTAAGTGTTTGAGTATATTTCCTCAAGTGTCCTTTATGAAAACACACTTTTGTTTCTTTTTGTAGTGCTCCTGGAAGTGGTCCTATGTTCAAGTCAACAACTGTTACTGTGAGAGAAAATTGTAATGAAATTTCCCAAAGAGTTGTGGTGGATTCAGTTAATAACCAGGAAGATTTCAAATGTACTTTGATTCATAGCCAAGAGAATGCTAAAGGTGTTACCACTGTTGCTACAGATCCAGAAAGCGTGAAAAGTTATACCGCCAAAAAGAGCCAACTTGGAGATCAAGCCCAGGGGATTCACAGACACAAAATTGGCTTTTCTTTTGCATTTCCAAAGAAAGCATCCGTGAAGCTGGAGTCCTCAGCTGCAGCCTTCTCTGAATACAATGATGATGCCTCTGTGGAAAAAGGATTTAGCAGAAAAAGTAGATTTGTCCCCGGTGCTTGTCATCTTCAACTCTCTTCACCAACAGATGTGCTTTTGAGTTCTGACGAGAAAGCTAATTCTTTTCATCCACCAGAAGGAAGGTGCACTGACAAAGAAACTGCTCAAACTCAAGAGATGAAAGAAGTTTCTAGTGAAAAAGATACATTACTATTACCTCCATTTTGCCAGTTTCAACTCCCTTCATCATCTGATGCAGATAATTGTCAACATTCAGTCCCTTTAGCAGATCAAATTCCACTGGAAGATGTTATTATTAATGAAGACATACCTGTAAGTGGTAACACTTCTGACTTGCTAGGAAATAAATCCATAGTTCTTGATATGGCTAATGACTGCTTGTCTTTGCAAGCTACCATAGAAGAAAGTGTTAAGGACAATGATGCATCCACGACTGAAGCTGAATATAAAAATCACAGCCCTGACATGTTGGCCCCTTTAAATTCTGAAGAGGATAATATAACCCTACGTAAAAAAATGGATTTATATAAAAGACCATGTGAGCCATTTGTACCCGTACTTAACAAAGATGGATCCACAGTTCTTCAGTGGCCATCAGAAATGCTGATTTACACAACTACTCAACCATCAGTTTCCTATAGCTGTAATCCTCTCTGTTTTGACTTCAAGTCCACTAAATTAAACAACAATCTAGATAAAAATAAGCTGCCCTTAAATGATCTTTCTTCTCATCAGAAGGGAGAAGACATTTGCAAGAGACCAGTTTTAGATTGCAAGGACGCATCTGTGACAGGACTTACTGATCATGAAATTGGAGGTAGCAGAAATGGATATACCCAAGTCACTCCTCTTTTTGCTGGTGATACACTCTCCAATAGCTGTGATTCTGGAAAAAATGAGAGTATGAGTCAGAGGTATAAAAATATTTCCTGTAGGATCAGAAAAACAAAAAAATATACTTTTACTAAAAATCAGATAAAACAGGATGTTCTTGGTGGCAAATACAACAAAATAAGATTGAAAGATACTAACGAACTCTGGTTCCATAAAAGTGGAAGAAAGAAAAAAAGAAGAAAGTTATGTCACCATGATTATGGAAAGAAAACCAAAGAATCAGAAATGTATTTCAAAATGGAAAGAGAAAATAGTTACACTGATAAAACTAGGAAAAATCTACTGGAAACAATTTCAGAAAAACAGTATTTAGCTACAGAGCAATTATTAGACTCACAGCAATTACCTGATAAAAGGCCCAAATCAGCATCCATATACTTAAGTGAAAATGAAGAATTGTGTAAAACCCAGAACACTGAATACAATAATAATAAGAATATTATCAGTTCTAAAAACCACTGTAAAAAGAGCTCAGTTGTTTTCAATGGACAATCCAATTCAACAATGATACGTTCTGTGAAACATAATTTAACATACTCCAGAACTTACTGTAGTTGGAAAGCCAAAACGTCCAGCTGTAGTCAAGATCACAGATGCCTAGTTCTTCAAAATGAAATGAAATGCATGAGTCAGAACCAGGCAGTTAAAAGAGGTTATAATTCTCTCATTAATGAATCAGAAAGATGCCATCAAAAACGTAGACAACATTCATATTCTTATTCTTCAGATGAAAGTTTAGATCAACAGAATTATCTACCAGAAGAATTTTTGAGGCCACCCCATGCTTCTGCTCCTTGTAAACCTAAAAGGAAATGGAGGAGAAAAAGTAGATTCCACACCAGTTTTGAAGCTTTGGAACTCAAAGAGAAGACAGATTATCCTAGGAAAGGTAATTCTTTCTTACATCACCCGGATGAAATAATAAGTGAAGACAGAAAAGAGGAAATAAAACCACAAGAAACTGCAAATGTCAAAAGGAACTCAGAACAAATGGACCAAGTAGAAAATAAACTGTCTTTGCCCGCTAGCAGTCCCCTTCCTTCTGAAACCAGTGGTGAAACTGAGCAGGTCGTAATGGAGACCACTTCTGGTGAACTGTCAGAGATTTCCAATGAACCCACCACTTCAGTCTACATAGCTAGTGCCCCAACAAAAGAAGAAATGGACAGTACCTTGCTTGAACACAAAGAAAGAAGTGAGAATACAAATATTAATGAGAAGCAAATTCCTTTCAAGATGCCTAGTATTGAAAGGAACTTTAGACAGTCACAACCTAAATCATACCTTTGTCATTATGAACTGGCTGAGGCCCTTCCACAAGGAAAGATGAATGAGGCGTCAACTGAGTGGCTGTGTTTTAATTCAGGAATCCTTAACGCACAACCACCATTACCATTCAAAGAAGCACATGTCAGTGGCCATACCTTTGTAACAACGGAGCAGATCCTGGCTCCGTTAGCTTTACCAGAACAAGCATTATTGATTCCAATAGAAAACCATGACAAGTTCAAAAATCTACCATGTGAAGTCTACCAGCACATCATTCCGCCAAGCATGCTGGCCAACAAGGTCAAATTCACTTTTCCTCCAGCTGCCCTCCCACCCCCTAGCACACCTCTGCAGCCTTTGCCTTTGCAGCAGCCCTTGTGTTCTACCTCTGTAACCGCTATCCACCATACTGTTTTGCAGCAGCATGCAGCAGCTGCTGCAGCCGCAGCAGCAGCTGCCGCTGCAGGAACCTTTAAAGTGCTTCAACCACACCAACAGTTTCTGTCCCAAGTCCCAGCTCTCACCAGAACATCGTTACCTCAGATCTCAGTAGGACAAGTAGGACCAAGGCTTTGTCCTGGGAATCAGCCAACTTTTGTTGCTTCTCCTCAGATGCCAATCATTCCAGCTTCAGTTCTTCATCCTAGCCATCTGGCTTTCTCACCTTTACCCCATGCACTCTTTCCTTCACTGCTGTCCCCCCACCCATCGGTCATCCCGCTGCAGCCCCTCTTCTAGTCATCACTATGAAAGGGAAAGAAAATATTCATGTGAAAACTATTGCTCTACATGTTAATGCTCATCTAAGTGGATAATTGCCTATTTAAATGGTGGAAATAAACTAGGTAAAATATGGCCTCATTGATATGAAATCATTTACTGTAGGTGTAATGATGCAAATAAATTCTTAAGTTTCTGATATATAATATTAGTAAGGCACTGAATAGTTTGAAAATCAATATAATATATGCTGTATATTAAAATGATGTCTTAAAAGTATGTATAATGTATATAAAATATATTTATAGTACTGTAATTTATGTTGTAAAGTATGCTCTTTGTTTTTTTTTAACCTTTGTGTATTTGCACCTATTTAATGTTTAGACAAAGCTGATGGCACTATGTTTTGTACAATGTTCCTTGAAACTGTAAATTCAGTGAAAAAATCTC
The DNA here is from genome assembly GCF_937001465.1 of Orcinus orca. Lineage (NCBI taxonomy): Eukaryota > Metazoa > Chordata > Mammalia > Artiodactyla > Delphinidae > Orcinus > Orcinus orca. The sequence goes on from NC_064565.1 coordinate 72,031,246, forward strand.
TCTTGCAATAAATTTTTGTTAAATATTTAAGTAAATCAAACCCTTGTTTTTAGTTGGTTTTCACTATTTTGAGACTGTATAGTAACAATAGATTTTGAATTTATATTGTTTCTTCTGTTTATTGACATCTCTGAACCTCAGAGGATCAGCAAAATATCTTTGGCGCTCTGTCAATACTTAAACTGTAATACTATCTTTCAGAATAAGTTTAAGTCCGTTTGCTTTTCTGTTTGTCATAATGTTGCTTATACTCAAAGTTTACTATATTTCATGAACACTTGGCCCTCTAGATAATAAACCATGGAAATTCTTGTTAAAGTAATGTTAGCATTTGGTGCTGTGGGGGGGCGAATAACTACAAAACGTGCAAAGTATTTAGTGTTGTTCCGGGAACTATTAAACAGTACTAGTAGGTAAGAAATAGCAAGTAACCAATATAAGTTCTTATAACATTTTTGTATGTCAAAATTATCAAATGTATTGTGTTTATTTTCAATTGTTGCGGAGAATATACATATATAAGAATGTTGGCATGGATTAAGGAATAGGTTTAATTAATCACTAACCATTATATAACATCTTGGGAAGAATGGCATAAATACAATCTGGATATACTCTTTATTGAGAATCTGGAAGTGGGAAAGAGAGTGAATAAATAACTGTTCCTTCTGCAAATCTTTCTGGTAGTCATGTTTCTATCATATTTCCAAATCACGCAGGAACAATTAGAAAGTCTCCATCCATATCACCCTTCCAGATTCTGCTATATTTTTAATGACCACTGCATTCTTGTTCACTCAAGTGCTGCTTCTATGTGTACTAAAGAATACAATTATTTAATAGAAAACTAGGGAACATCACACTTCCCACAAGAGTTTCTAATGTGTACCTGCCTCAGTCCATGCCACTGGTTAAGACAAAGTCTGCATGCCTGGTGGAGAGGATTCAACTCACCATGTGCCAATGATAATGGATTATGGTAGCCTAGCAATGAATCCAGGCAAAAGAGAGGCCAACTGAGTCCTTCTAAAGGAAGAGCAACTTTTAAGTGATGCTGTATTGAAGAAATGCTTTTTCATAAGCTTACTGTAAGAACTGGGTTTCCCTAAAAATATTGAGCATAAGCATATATACCCATAGCAGAATAATATATTGAATTCTATTGTAAGTAGAGTAACAGGGGAAAAATCTATGTTGTATACTTTCTTGATTATGTGCCATAATAATCATTGATTTAAAGGTTTTCCTGAAAAACGGTTGTGAAAGACTGCATGATTGACAAATAAGAAGAAAAATAATAAAAGAAGAAATTTTATTTCAAACACTAAGATAACATGTTCCAAAAATGGTAACTAGAATTGGAATGGGTGATTTTTCCCCAAGCAAAATATTTGAAACTATCTTTGAAGATAATATAGATGGGAATATCTACTGAGGAATGTTGACCCAGTTTTTTTTTTTTTTCCAGTTTGTTTTTAATATCAGAGCAGGATTGTTTCTGCTGTTTAAAATCAAACCAAGTGTTTCACTTTAAAATATGCAGATTTTCCCTCTTTTTTTGTCATCTTCTGGCTATCATCCCACATGTTCACCTCTTACCTCTTCTTTTTATTCTTTAATTCCTTTTTCTCCTGATCTTTTCCTTCTTAATTTCACTGTATACATCATTTGTGTGTATCCTCTGCTTCTTTCTCCATGCTATCATTCCTTTTATTTTGTCTTCAATTCTGTTGCTCTCCTACATTTATTTTTGTTAAAATAATGCATTTAGGTATGCTTAACTTTTTAGTTGTAGCAGAATATACTTGCTTAGTAACTATATAATAGAAATTTCTAGAAAGTTTGAGGAGGAAAGTTCTCACCTAAGAGTAATTGAAACTCAACTTGGTAGATAAATTGATTGGTTTTTGTGGATACCAGTGGCTGGACAAGAAAAGAAAGTTAGCTGAGTATGTCGGAGCCATTTTTATTACAAACAATCCATTTAAATACTTGATATCTTTGGTAAGATATTGCTCACATAGTCTGGGCATCTGTTATAAGTTCGGGACTCAAAATCAATGTATGATGACACACTTGTTCATCTATTCTGATAACACCAACTCCAGAATCAAGGGAATCAGGCCAATGGGCTGAAGATCAATGATAAGCAGAGCAATTAGACAGGTAAGTCAGGGTGGACTCACCAAGCAATGAGGCTGTCAGAGGACCACCAGTCAAGCTCATATTAGTGGCAGCAGGAGTCAGGCCAGTGTAGCAGTCATACACTGGAAGTAGGTTTGGGGACGGCCAATGGCTTGTCCATAAATCCTGGAGCTAAAATCCCAGTCCCATCCAGATGTAAATTATTATACATTCTATATAATTGGGGAATTTAAATGGTTCTAACACTATCTCTTACCCACCATCTCTGGTCTGCTAGTTATAGGCATTGCTATAGATTTGTTATTGTAAATCTGAGTGGTTTGGAATATAGAATAAAACCTGAATGTAGAAAGTAACAAGTAACTACTGTAGCCAAGTAACAAAGGAACTCACATTGGATGACAGGAAGGAAACAAGGAAACTCATCTACTACTACTTCAACTTCTCTCTCTCTCTCTCTCTCTCTCTCCCACCCCCCCACCCCATCTCTCTCTCATATATATGTATATCCAAGTCCTTTCATGTGTTGAAGCCCTGTATAAACTCTCCACAGGACATCTCAATCTAGATATCCGCTATGTATTTTGAACCCAAAACTCAAATCTGTGATCTTTCTTTATAGGTACCACTGAAACCTATTATTTGTCCTTTGTTTCAAAGCTCTGTGAATATCATTATAATAACAAAAAAAAAATTTAAAAACTGTTCCAAGTCAGAAGCCAGGGTATTATGCCCACATAAAAATTAATCAATGAACCCATTTGGCTCCATTTCCTTAAGTTTTTCTCAGATATTTCTCACCAGTATACTCTATATAGTTCTAGTCCTAGTAGTTCATAATCTGAATTGCTGAGTTGCTGTTATAAATTAATGTCACTTTTCCCAATTTCCAATTCATACACTCTATCCTCCCCACTGCTGCCAGGGCTCCATTTTTTAAATGTAACCTTATTATGACACTCCTCTACTTTAAAGTCTATTATGGGTACTCAATAATTGTCAAGATAAACATCAAAGTTCTTAGCAAGTCATGGAAAATCTATGGTGAAGTAGATGTCAGCCTCCCTAGTCAGGACCATCCATTCCAGAATTCCTCTAGGCCAATCACTCTAATCTACTTACAATCATCTTCAAGTTTGTGTGAGCATGTTCTGTTATCCTGCAATGCTTTCCTCCCTATGTTTCTTCAGTTGACTAACTACTAATGAGTCACAATTCAACTAATGTCAAGTTGGTTTTTTTTAGGAATTCTTACCCAAATTCCCTCCGTCTCCAAATGTTAGCTTCCTGTCCTCTATTTTCACCTGGAATACTGTGCTCAAATATTGTTATGAAGTATTCTCTGTGTTGAATATATGGTCTGTTCTTCAAATTCACTAAAGTAAGAGCTCCTTGAGTCAAAGTAGCATTTGATGCATAGTAAACACTCAATAAGTTTGTTAAATGAGAAGATAGAATGAGTTGGGAAAATGTAATTAAAAACTATGCAGATTGTATTCCAAAGTTCCAGAACTGTTAACCATTTTTACTCCAAACTTGTTCTAAATCAGTCTGAAAAAATATATAATTTTCCAAAATAATTAGGGCTTCAAAACACCATTTAGCATGAATAACTTATTTTTTAATGGTATTATGAATTATTTAAAATAGAACTCAGTGGGGGACTTCCCTAGTGGCACAGTGGTTAAGAATCCACCTGTCAATGCAGGGGACACGGGTTTGAGCCCTGGTCCGGGATGATCTCACATGCCATGGAGTAACTAAGCCCGTGCACCACAACTACTGAGCCTGTGCTCTAGAGCCTGCAAGCCACAACTACTGAGCCCACGAGCCACAACTACTGAAGCCCGTGCACCTAGAGCCCATGCTCTGCAACAAGAGAAGCCACTGCAATGAGAAGCCCACACACCACAATGAAGAGTAACCCCCGCTCACCATAACTAGAGAAAGCCCATGTGCAGCAACGAAGACCCAACGCAGCCAAAAATAAATAAATTTATAAAAAATAAAATAAAATAGAGCTTAGTGAGCAATCAATCATCAAAGCATGATTTGAACCCTTTCCCCTGCCCTTGGAGAAAAGCACAAGCTCCTATCTATCATCTGTCTATCTGTCTATCTATCTATCATCTATTTTTCATCTTTCCATTAGTACTTGTCACCAAACATTAGCATATTATGTGTCTGACATTAAACTAGATATTGGGATAAATGAATGAATAGAACACACCTACTACTCAGATATTCAAGTCCAGTAAAAGAGGCAGACATGCAAAATCTTATGTTTAGCTATCCAAAGTTTGCTCTTTCATTATGTATTGATTTATATTCACCAATGTCTTTTTTTCCCACACTACTGTATTCTCCATTTCTCAGTCTTGTTTCTATTTTTTTTTTCCCTCCATTTATTTGCCTAGCTAAGTCACTGTCCTTGGGAGTGAAAGTTGCCACCAGGGATGCTTTCCAATAAGTTGTTTACTTTCTCTCACAAATAAGATGATAAAGGCTTAAAGCTTACGTATATTATCAGTTGATGTTCAAGTGTTGATTTAAAGCCTGCAGTAAAATGCTATGCAATTTGTTCTGAGTTGCTGAGTATGATTGAAATCTAGCTCACCAACTGGCAGCCCTGTGGATTGTGCCCCCCTCCCCCAGACCCAGCATAGGCTACATTGGTACAGAGAAAGCGACTATTTTTCCTTTGCTCAAAGACACCATTGCTCACTAAGCCAAATGCCTAGAGCAATAGCCTTTTATTTATTCTCAGAGGCATCTTACAGACTAGCACCTGCCCTGAGCTTCCAATGCTTGGGAACATAGGATATGGAATCTACTTGAACCGGAAGCTCCTGGTAGAAAACTCTGAGCATAACAAGGTTTTTCTTTTCTTTTAATCTCCTAAAATCTTATTTTTAAGTAACTGAATTATTTTTAATTTTTTTACATTTTTGTGGTAATATTTTGAATATATTATTTACATATTTTACTAATATTTCCCTTTTTTAGGGTTCTAGTTTTAACTGCTACATTTTAACTTTTTATAAATTACTTCCTAACATTTTTATGGGGTATATTTTCTATGTATTTACTATCTTCAGAATATTATATAATATATTTTAATTTTAAGAAGTAGGTCTCATAATATTCAGTGGAATTTATCATACTTTGTGGTTTAGTATTATTACCTTCCATATCTAGCTTGTATTGATTATCTCTAAGACTATTTTAATTCCCTCATTGAATATTAATTTCACTTCATTCCTCAGTATATTTATTGAAGGTACAGGCAGAAAGCATAAGTTTTTGGGAAGTGCCCACATATTAAGTAAAGTATCTTTGATGACATGCTTACATTAACCCTTCAGGCTTCTCCAAAAGGTTCTCCTATTCTTTTCACTACTTAATTCCTATAACCAGGAATTATACCCAGAACTAAATTTTCATTTTACCTACAAGAACTAGGATGTAATGCTCATCTAAATAGCCCATTTCATCTTGCTTCACAGGCTTAGTTCAACAGCTGGGCTTCTAACTGGAAAACCCTCTCAATGCATAAACTCATTGGTTACCCTACTTAGTCCACGATCTCCTTTAGGACAAAACTAGATCTCAGCTCCTTCCTAGCTCTCGTCAGCACTACACTGTGTTCTGGCGTTTCCCCTTTTCTGTTGCACCAATTAATTCAACATTTCATTGTTGCCTAAACTTGCTACCTGGACAGTGTCTTGATCCTCCTAGTTGTACTTGGTGAAGCTAACCTCTGTACTTGAGTTAATTATGTGGGTCCAAAATGCTTATTGACTTACATGACATGTTCCCTTCTTTGTGACAAATTCCTATTATATCCCTGGTCTGAGCCTGCCCAAATTGTGACATTTTAAATTCAAGGAGAGTGAGTTTTTAAAAATCCAACATTTCAGCTGCCTTACTCTTGTGGACTGTATTAAATTTCCCACACACTATTGAAAACAACTAAGTTTCAAATTAATGCTTTGAATTTAAGATAATCTGCTTATCTTTTTCAACTATTTTTAATCTAAATGATTTTACAAGTGGCTCTTACTTTAACGTATATAAAGTTGGTAAGTCATTAATCTTCACATTAAACTAGTAAGCCTAAAACTAACTATAGATTTTATTAAATGGCTTCTACCTCCAGAACAGTTGTACTGAAACAAAAGTGATAGAAATATTAATATGTTCTACTGAGATGAGAAATCTATTTTCTGTCCTGAAGTGCAGCGGTCCTGACCATGACCTATGTGAAGCCATAACATTTGTTAGGTAGTGTGAAACATAACGTAATATTTTAAATACATTTTAGACATTAGCAATTATCATTGCATTTTGCATATCCAAAGATTGCCAGGGTGCTTTCTTATCTGCTATTCTAATATGTAATAATAGTTCGACACGACCTTTTTCAATTGCCAAACAAAGATTTATTTGTAAAATTGAGAATCAGTGTTTCTCCAGTATTCATATAACATTATTTTTTCATATAAATAATCTTTGCCTAAACATGCCAGCACAGAAAGGACTCTACAGAAATCCATTATACCGATAAATCTAGCTACAATTGGAGGTAACTATTAAAACTTATTATGGTTGTACTGTCAAGTTGTTAGAGTCCCCATCTATGTTAAGAACTGGGTTATGCATTTTGACTGCAATGATACTTTACTGACAGTAAAGATTTTTTTTAAATGGCTATGAATATAGAGTTTTAGATGGAATAGAAATATAATACTCTCTCTACATGAAAAATAATACATTATAGTATTTCCATACACAAATTTAAATTGAATCCCCCTATAAACAGTGAGCTCAGAGCTTAGTGAGGGAAAGTGTTTTTGTTTTTGTTTTTTCATCTCCTGCGTTGTTACTTGGAAACTTGGAAGCTATTTACAGTACTGTACTGAATGATTTTCCCTTCCCTCCCAAGATCCAGTCTCATTATACTGCATGCTAGTCACTGCCTGGAAGTCCTGGACATTGTCCCTTTGACAATGCTGCTCTCTCTTTACAGTCACAGTCAAGAGGATGAGTGGAACAGGCCACACTGCTTCTATGTCATAATGTCCCGTAATGCCTTCCAAGAAGAACACATGGAACTTTCTGAATGGAAGTATTGGGACATTTTGAGGGGGGGTGGAGGGATTACAAAGTGAGAATGTAAATGTTAAAAATCAGGCGCTGAATACAGACTTTCCTTGGTAATAAATTCAGCCATTCACAAGAAGTGAATGTTTTAGTAGCCAATCGGGCTCTTTGCACTCAGATGTGCTGCATCCCTCTCCAACTCCCTTCAAATCTTCATCCTATTTTGAGAGATACTGTCATTCTTGCTTCAGCAAATAATACATTTTCTGAAGCCCAAATCATTCAGTTAAGATTAGCACTCGGGGAGGATACTGGCAGACCGTTTTCAGCTGGTCGTCACTCCTAATTCCACCAGAACACAGAGATTGAGACATGGGTACTCCAAATTCGAAGTCTGCAGAATGAGTTTTGTCTCTCCAGATATACTTTGTGGAACACACACACACACACACACACACACACACACACACACACACCTTCCAAGAACTGCCTAATTGTTGCTGCCTGGAATTCCTGGATGTTTTTCCCTAAACAAGATGCTACCCTCTGTCTCTCCACAGTCACAGTCAGGAGGTGGAATGGGATATATTCTCAGGTACATAGAGTCAAAGATGTGAAAAAATTTTCTTAACTGCTTGGAAAACTGTAAGATGCCTTCCTTTTCCATGTCATCATAAATCTCATGTTTCTTTAGGTCTTGCATGGAAAATGCCATGATAACTATTCTAGGAAATTATTGAATAACTGGCTAGTGAGGTGCTTGTCCTCAATTTTGATCAGCAGTGAGAGGACTGAATAAACAATTTATGGCTAATAATATAATTTCAGGCTATGACTACACTATTCTCATTTTGAGACACCCCTTCAATTTATTAACTTATTTAGGAAAACTTGTCTCATGATCATTTATGTCTACTATGTTCCAGGGTTCTACTAGGCTCTGGAGAGACAGAGCTAGAAATAAAACCTATCAATAATAAGTTTAGAATTGGGAGGAAATAGATAATTAAATTGGCAATTTTAATATGATGGGCTGCATAACATAATAAATGTGATAAACAATATGTTATGAAAGAGAATATGCCACATTAAGGAAACAAAAGCGTAAAAAGGGTTCTTTTTGATAGATGAGGCTGAGAGATTAAACAAGACAAAAGCAGATCATTAGGACTTTATAGTTAGGATGATAGTCATTAACAGTTTTTAAATAGTGAGATGACTGGCCTTTATCAGAGTTGCAGATTAGAAATATCACTAGGATTACATAAGGAAGAATTAACTAGTATGTGTGCATTTGTTTAAGAGTGTTGAGGATGTCAGAAAAATAAAAAGGAGTTTCAAGCAGAAGCAAGCAAATAAATATAATGTTGGTTTGATAATCTAGAAGTTAGATAATCTAGGGCTATTTAAGAGTAGACTTTATAGGAAAAGTTTTTGAAGAGAGTAAGAGAGGATTTAAAAATGAAATTTGAGTTTCAGGTCTGGTCCATTTGACCAATGTGATTATTTACCAATAATGAAAAGACAGAAGACAAGAATGGAAGAAAGTTTATAAAAGTTGGAAAGTTTAGGGGAATGGAAGATAATATTTTTTTATACATTAAACTTGAGGCACCTAGAATATATCCAAATAGAGTTATCTTGCAAATACATGAATATGTAGTAAAAATTCTCTTACCTGAAACAATCAGAACTGGTTTGTTGTTAGTTATTTGAATAAAGTGAGAAAACACACATCATGGCACGTATGCACAATGGGACAGTCTAAACATTGTATATTAACTCATTATCTTATTGTGTATTAAATTCACCAATACTGTGCTATAAGCCCAAGGCCTTTTCTTTGAATATCTGTTTACCCATTGAAGTTGTTAGTCATCTTTTCTTATATAATCCGCACTCAAATAATCTATGACTTCCAGACGTTAATTTAAAGTACACTACTGAACAAATCCAAATAATTTTTTACTTATTTATTTTTCTCCAGTCTTACTTTGTTGCCATACCCATGCCATAGTTGACATCATTTATTTAGCAACTCAGCCTAATTGAGAATTTCTAAAGCATTAAACTTCATTGTTGTAGGAATAAACTTGATCTCCTGGTACTCATATTTCATCACTTGACTTAACACTGAATTAAATTATATGCTTGTAGTAATAAATGCAACATGCACAAAATGATTTGAGAACAAACAAATTTGAATCTTGGCAAGCAAATTATTAACTGCAGTGAAGATAACTACAATGGCATCACACATAATAGCTCAGTAGCTTCACATTATGCCTTGGGCTTCAGTTTCATAGAAAATAAGAATTTAATCACTCTAAGATGGAAATACAGATCTTCTGAAAGAGAAACTACTGAACAGGTCTAAAGTTCAAAAGAGATATATACTAAAAAAAATTATCCTGAAATCATCACCCTGATCATTTTAATTAAAGTCTTAGAAGGCTTGAGATAAGCCCCAGGGAGAATATATAAAGAGAGAAATGGATCCTAAAAATACAAGCAATATTTAAGCTTGGAAAGAGGAGAAAGAAACTATGGAGGACACAGAGAAGTTTCCATAGAGCTAGAGTATAAACTAGAGAATTATAGTACCATGGAAATAATGGCAAGAGATAGTTTTAAGTAAAAAGAGTATGTTAAGAGTTGTAAATATCATAAGGTAGTTAAGTAAACAAGAACTATTCATTTTTCATTTAATGACCTAAATCATTTTTGTTTATCAATTTTGACATAGTAACTTTACTAGAAAGGTGAGCCAAGAAGCCACATTTCACTGAGTTTAACAGAGAATCGTGGGCAAGAAAGTGTAAGCAAACTTTTTTAGAATATCTATGAGGTACAAAAAAAGATGCAACTATGGTTGTAAAGACTATAAAAATAGTTTTAAATTTTATAAAAGACTAAGTCCAAGACTATGGTAAATACATGAAAATTTGACAATTAGTCAATTAATTATTTGCAATTTATATTCCCTACATACTAATTTAGAGATACGACTGTATGCTCACAGCATCCCCTGTGCTCAAAGTCTGTGTTCTTGGACACTTTACAATGGCTCATCTCCGTAGCCTTTATTCACAGAGGTACATCTATTGCAGCCTATGCAGGAAAGTTGGGAGCCTCATTAGAGGCTTTCAAAGATCATAGCTTAGGTAAGCTAACATTTTCTAAGGATGAGCTCTTGCACCCCCAACTGAAGTGTATCTACACTGGAAATAAGGGAAAAAGAAGAAAAAGACAATGTGAATATAGAGCAAAAGAAAAAAAGAACACTATTGGAATATTAAAACTGAACTTACAAATATTTGACAGTACATCACTACATTAGGATGAATTAATGTCTATTTTTTAAGTATTAATTGCAGTTCTCTTTCACCTCCTTTGACTTTCCATAATTCAGTTCCATAATGCAATTACAGTTGCCTGAAATGTATAGCAGACTCATTACATCATGTGGCACATATATACAATGGAATATTACTCAGCCATAAAAAGGAACGAAATTGTGTTATTTGTAGTGAGGTGGATAGACCTAGAGTCTGTCATACAGAGTGAAGTAAGTCAGAAAGAGAAAAACAAATACCGCATGCTAACACATATATATGGAATCTAAAAAAAAAAAGGTCATGAAGAACCTAGGGGCAAGACAGGAATAAAGACACAGACCTACTAGAGAATAGACTTGAGGACACAGGGAGGGGGAAGGGTAAGCTGGGACAAAGTGAGAGAGTGGTAGTGTATATGGACATATATACACTACCAAATGTAAAATAGATCGCTTGTGGGAAGCAGTTGCATAGCACAGGGAGATCAGCTTGGTGCTTTGTGACGAGCTAGAAGGGTGGGACAGGGAGGGTGGGAGGGAGGGAGACAGAAGAGGGAAGAGATATGGGGATATATGTATACGTATAACTGATTCACTTCATTATAAAGCAGAAAATAACACACCACTGTAAAGCAATTATACTCCAATAAAAACAGTAAAAAAAAAAAAAAAAACCTGGATTTGACACCAGTGGATCTGGATTTTCTAGAAGCTTTCCTCAAGAATTCCTATCTCTGTGGACCTGAGAATTCTTACATTTTCATTCACCCTAACATTTGAGGAACAGTGATTACAAACTTACTTTTAGTTGGAGTATGCAACTATAGAATAGTGTGACCTCAGTAGGATCTGGGAAGCATTATCCATGTACATGGTCACTGCTTAAATATCTCCATGGGCATATTCTTGACTGTTAACATTTTAACGAAAAGGCTCATGAAAATATTCTTCAGAGCTGCTTTTTTAGTTCAAGACTTAAGTTCAGAAGAGTAAAAGTTAAACTAGATTTCCTAATCTCTGTAGTATTTAGACACGTAGTCTTTGGATGGCGATGGTGCCAGAACTGAGCTCTGCCACTTACTATCAACAGGACTTGGGCAAATTAATTAACCTCTTTGAACCTCTCTTTCTCCTAACTAAACTGGAATAACAATGCCTACCTCACAGAGGTGTTATGAGGATGAAATCAAGGGCTTACAGAGTGTTGGACTATAATAAGCAGGCAATAGTGGTAGCTATCATTTTCTTTAATCTTTCCTGCCTGTTATTGCATAGTTAATGAGAAGCAGAATCTGAAACAAGAATTTTTGTGAAAATGATTTACTAAAAAAGTGCTTTCAGGGCTTGCCTGGTGGCGCAGTGGTTGAGGGTCCACCTGCCGGTGCAGGGGACACGGGTTCGTGCCCCGGTCCGGGAGGATCCCACATGCCGCGAAGCGGCTAGGCCCGTGAGCCATGGCCTCTGAGCCTGCGCGTCTGGAGCCTGTGCTCCGCAACGGGAGAGGCCCGCTTACCGCAAAAAAATAAAAGTGCTTTCAGGAGAACCTAGGAAGGTAATAGGAAAAACAGAAGAGGAAATAGAAGTTAAAAAGAATATTATTCCCAGAAAGTCCTATGGAGGGTAAATATAGCTGATCCCTCAGGGAAACGTGGAAGTGTAAGCTTCACTTCAGTGTTTTTCTTGAATAGAAACATAGTGAGCTATCAATTCAAGGACCAATCAATCACTGGCTAAGAACAGCCATCAAGAAACAAACTCTCAGCTTCTTGCAACTCTGCAAGTGTAGGCAAAGTGGCATCAGTATCCCAAGGGAAGTTCTCTGAAGAGAGTTGCTAGTGCAGACCTTTAGAAATGAAATTACAGAGAAGCCAGGGGACTGGTACACACAAAGATTAAAAGAAGAAATCCCAGTGTCTGCAACACTGACTTTTTTTTCTTTCGTAGCTTACTTCATTAGAATCATATAACACTCTTGTTTTCAAATGGGATTTCTTTGACTTTTCCCCTCTCCACCTCCAAAAGTTACAAAAAATTCCTCTACCTTAGAAGGAGATATTAAGAAAACATTTTTATAAGGTAGAAGGTGTTGAAAGACAATTCTCCAAGTGTCTCTAACATTTCTATATGCCGTCTAAGTGAGGCACTGACTGCTTTTGGTTCTGAATTATTTTTAATAATGTTTGAATAGTGAACAGCCTTGGAAAAGAATGATAGTTTCTCTCTCTGGAAGAAAGGGTAAACACGCTTAATGTCCATCATTAAGAGAAAATTGGGCTCTCTAAGCTCAGCATTCCTCTTCTTTAATGTAACAAACTATGTGCAGATGCCACCTGGTTCTTTTCACATGAACCAGCCAGAATTGGGGGTAAGAGAGCTTGCACCAAAATGCTGATACTCAGGCTAATGTTACTGTCCTGAATAAGAAGCACTGTCCTTCATCTCTAACCTAAGAGTCTCATGTCTTCTACCAGAATTCATGAACCCATGGCAGGCTAACCTGTTATCTTTTAAGTAGGTTAAATCTCAGACCCATCACAGCCCTTGACTGAAAGGATTTCATATAAAATATTATATTGTTGGTTTCTCTGATCATCTTTGCTCCTTTTCCATGAATAAAGTACAATTAAAATAAAGGAAATATTAACCTAAAATATCTGATCAAAAATTAGTTCTATGTCTTAGAACACATTGCTTATTCACAACAGGAAAAAAACATACAAAAATAACTGTTCATTGAACATAACATTTTTCTTTAATTGTATTTATATGTTTATATGTAACAGGAATAATAATTCCAAGGTGTTAAGGAATGTTGAGGTCACAGCAAAGGTATTGATCCATGTAGATAAATAAGACTTTGGTGTCCACTATTACATAGAGGTTTGCAGGCAGGTCAGAACAGGTTGTGTATAGGTCCTCTTTTGTAACCATTGCTTCTGAAACATATTGGGGAGCTCTCATTTTTAAAATTCCAATAAAGACAATTAGAACAGAGACAGACAGAAAGAGGAAACAGCACATAAAAATGATGAAAGAAAGGGCAAAGCACTTGAGATGTTTGGAAAGTTCCTTTACAATAAATTTCCTTTACTGACCACAAACTAACATGTACACAAACTAACGTGTATAAGAAGATAGTAGACTACAAGAAGACAGTCTTCTTGTAGGGAAACAAAAACCTAACTTGGGTGTTGGTCAGAACATAATGTTTATTTTCTAGCTATTACAGTAATTTGGAACACGATCTTTAACAAGGACATCGTCCTGTGATTTAGAGATTTCCCCCATTATAATTAGGAAGCTGAATTAAATAATCTTTAATTAAATGAATGACCATATTTGGTAAGGAATTACATTATTTGTTCTAAATTATATCTCCATCCATCACTGTATGTCCTGGTTCTGGAACAGTTAATAAGAAATTTTAAATTGTACTCAATTTAAAATAATTGATTGAAGAGAACATATGTCTGGAATAATAACTAGTACATAATATGTATTACATTCTGGTACCCTCCAGATTCAAAATATGGGGTACCTTAGATGATTTATACACTGCTTACTTGTCCAGAGTAGGTATTAAGTGATTCTTTGTTGACCATTATAGTTTATAAATTATAAATATAGAATTTAACAGTGGTTCAGTTCATCTGAAATATAAATATGTTTTCCAAAATTCTAATTTATTAACTTTGACCTGAAGCCATTTTGTACCTTGACAGTTAGTCTGGACATAAAAATATATTATGAATGAATGGGAATAATCACTTAGAAAAATGAATGTTTATAAGAAAAGCAATATAGCCTTTATTCTTTTTAGCTTCAGTCTCATGATGTTCTTAGAAAAGTAGACTGGATTTAATAATAGCGTTCTTCCTTTGCCATAAATCTCTAGCACCCCCAAATGAGATATTGCAGAAATAATATGACTGAAAATCAGGTACTACTGTGTGTCAACAAAGCACTGTTCTTTCTCTGGTGGCAAAAATAGATGAGGAGATTAAAATAAAGAGCATTATAGACATTTTGACTCTACAAAGTTGTCAAGCAAGGGGCAAAATATATTCATTCTTGAGCCAGTTTTAAAACAAATTATAGCGATAAGACCATATTTCACATAACACCAAAATGTTGGATAAAACAAAAATTATTATAGGACACTTCCTGGATGTCTATCCAATAGCTGTTTTTTTAAGGTGACCACTTCTTATCCATGTAAACTCTGCTTTATGAGATAATAAATCTTCCTTATTGTTTGTATCTTATGAAATTGAGTTTTTTATTTATGGTAACTTTCAGTTGCATGAAATCCTCCTTGACAGAGTTAAATCTGTGTAATAAGTATATGGACATGTATGGGGTGAATTTACATTAACTGAAGCTCAGTAATTTTATATTCTATTACATTGATATATTTAGCATTCTTACATTTTAAATTAATCCTCATATGAAATCTGTTTTAATAATCCCATTTTATTGACAAGTAAACCACAGTTAAGGGAGTATTTGTCCATGACCACATGCTAAATAAGTAGTAAAAGATGCGTGGGGTGTGTGTGTGTGTGTTTGTATGTACTTAATTAATGGACTTTTTATAAAATGGTTAAATAATTATAGAAATATTGAGCAGGTAATTCAGAGAGTTCTCATATACATCCCTTCCCTATCATGCAATTTCCCTATTATTAACAACTTGCATTAGTGTGGTATATTTGTTACAACTGATGAATCAATATTGATACGCTATCATTAACAAAAGTCCATAGTTTATAATATGGTTCATTCTCTGTATTGTACAATTCGATGGATTTTGACAAATGCAAAATACCATGTAACCACCATTACAGTATACACATAATAGTTTCAGTGCTCTAAAAATCCCATTTTTATCTATTGATCCCTTCCTCTCTCCCTCTGAACCACTGACAACTAATCTTTTTACTTTCAATACAGTTTTGCCTTTTCCAGAATGTCACATATTTGGAAGCATACAGTATGTGGCTTTTCAATACTGGCTTCTTCACAGACCCATGTGCATTTAAGTTTCATTAGTGTATTTCTGTGGCTTGATAGCTCATTCTTTTTAATACTCAATTACAGTCCATTATTTGAATATACCACAGTCTGTTTATATATTTAAGGGCATATTAGTTGCTTCCTGCTTTTGGTGATTATGAATAGAGCTGCTATAAGCATTCATGTGGAGGTTTTTATATAAACATAGGTTTTCAATTCAATTGGCTCTCTATTCTGTTCTATTGATCTATTTATCTGTTCTTTCACCAGTACCACATTATCTAGATTATCATAACTTTATAGTAAGTCTTAAAGTCAAGTAGTGTCAGTCCTCCAACTCTTTTCTTCTTCAGGATTGTGCTGACTCTCCTGGATCTTTTGCTTTCCATATAAATTTTAGAATAAGTTTGTCAATACTTACAAAATAGCTTGCTGGGATTTTGATTACAAGGTGTTGAAACTATAGATCAAGGTGGAAAAATTGACATCTTAATAATGTTTTGTCTTCCTACCCAGGAACATAAAAAATCTATTTATTTAGACCACCTTTGATTTTTTCAACTGGGCTTTGTAATTCCCATCTATAAATCCTGTATTTATTTGTTAGATTTATACATAAATATTTCAATTTTTATTGTGCTAATGTAAGTGGCTGTTATTGTCTCTCCAAAATTCATAGGTTGAAACCCTAACTCCCACTGTGACTGTATTTGGAGATGGGGCCTTTAAGAAAATAACTAAGGTTAAATGAGGTTATAAGGATTGGGTCCTAATCCAATAGAATTGATGTCCTTATAAAAAAAGGAAGAAACACCAGGAGTGTGTACACAAAGAGAAAAGGCCATGTGAAGACACAAGGAGAAGACAGCTGTTTGCTAGGCACGGAGAGAGTTCTCAGGAGAAACCAACCCTCCCGGCACCTTGATCTTGGACTTAACAGCCTCCAAAACTGTAAGAAAATACATTTCTGTTGTTTAAGCCATTCTGTGTGTGGTATTTTGTTACAGCAGCCTGAGCAGCCTAATACAATGGTGTTGTGCTCTTAATTTCAAATTCCAATCATTCATTGCTGGTATTTAGAAAAGCAATTGACTTTTATATACTAACATTGTACACCACAACCTTGCTACAATCATTTATTAGAACCAGGAATTCTTGGTGATTGTTAAGGATTTTCTACATACACAGTCATCTCATTTGTGAATAAAAAGTTTTATTTCTTCTTCCCCAAGCTTCATACCTTAACTTCCTCTCCTTGCCTTATTGCATTAACTAGAACTACTAGTACAATGTTGAATAAGAGTTCTAAGAGAGGACATCCTTGCCTTGTGCCTGATCTCAGGGCGAAAGCATCTAGTTTCTCACCTTAAGTATGATGGTACCTACTTTATTTTAAATAATTGTCCTACAGTTCTTGGATATAATCTTCATTTTTTTTTCATCTTTTATCTGTTTGCAATTCAGGTTGGAAATTTTCTATTGACAAGTTTTCAAGCTCAGTGATACTCTCTTTGGCCACATCCAGCCTGCTAATGTGCTTATCAATGTCATTTTTCATTTCTGCTAGTTTTTTTTTTATTTTTTAGCATTTCCTTCTGATTTTTGATTTGTGGTTCCATCCCTCTGCTTACATTACCCATCTGTTTGCATGCTGCCTACTTTTTGCATGAGTACATTTAACATATTAAATTGATTTAAATTCTCTAAATGTGATTTTAAATTTTCTAAATTCATTCTAAAATCAATTTCATATCTCACTTTGGTTCTGATGCTTTGTCTCATGTCTTTTAGCATGTATTATATTTTGTTTTTGCTGTTATTGTTGAAAACTGGGCATGATATATCACGTAATGTGAGGTTTTATGTTAGTCTGGCTTGATGTTGGACTGTGTATAATATTTTCTATAGATATAGGTGCCAGACGCTTCAGTTTCCTCATTTGTAATTTTTTCTCCCCTGTTTTCTTTGGGTTTCCTTAAGAACTTAATCGAGTCTGTGTCTTGCAGCTCTTTCTACTGTTATTATTGATGCCTCCTGTTGTGATGTTAAGATATGGGGGAAGGGAAGAATTCAAATGTTTTACAGTTAAATCTCAGTTTTCATTGGCCTGAGTCACTGGGCTGTGATTCAGAAACATCTCATAACCTTTTTTTTAACCCCCGAGCATAAGATATAATGGATAGGGAGTCAGGAGCTGTCTAATTGCTCTGGTAAAGTCATTTTCCCTGAAGGGCAAACTTTTGTTATAGAGACAGCTCTGGGCCTATTTCCAATGCTTTCTTATTTTCTAGGTGTATTTCAAACTGGGTACTTTTCTCCTTCTCTTCACAATTGTTACAGTGGGCACCTGGTGGGGTTGCTGTAGGTAAAATTCATGAAAATTCAGGGTGACCCCTCTAAGATTGGGCTCCCAGGAGATTTTAGTTAAGCTACTACTGTCAAGCTAGTACACACTCAGCCTGCAGAAATTCATCGAAATGACTCTTCAAGTATTCCTACCAGTTAATGGCCTCAGTTGCTTCAGCTCCAGGTAACCTGATCCTGACCATGGCTGTGATTGTCTTTATCTGCCTCTCTCTAGATTTCTGGAAGGCCGTTTGTCCTGTGGCCTCAATTCCCTGGAGGATATAAACAAAGTCAGTGATTTAGGGTTTGCTAAATTTTCATCTTGTTCTGAGGATGAGAGTGATGATACACACACACAAAAGTAAAAGCAACCCGAACCCAACACTAAAGATGGTCATCAAACCACGAGAATTTCCAACTTTTAAATGATGGAGCTCAAGCCAGAAGTCTGTAAAAGGGTGTTTTAATCTCAGTTCTGTTTACAAATGATGAAACTATACCCAATAACTCATGAAGAAATTATATACGAGCAATGAAGTATCTAAATAATTACAATGTGAAAGATTGTGAAGAAATCTTGTACTACCTAGAAGTACTTATTAAAGAAAGCATCTTTCTTTCTGTTTTGTACATTTGTTTTTGAGGGCATTTTTGTACCAATCAGGAGTTTTTCAGGTACAAATTGTAAAAAGGCAACTCAGTTAGCTAGATCCAAAGGTCAATATTACTCATATGACTTGGAAGTCCCAGGGCTAATCTTATATCGCGCTTGACTGGAGTCATTGTCTCAAAAACCATAGTCATTGTCTCAAAAACCATATCGCAGTAGAATGGGAAGTAAAGCATGATGTTTGGCTTCCCAAAAGGACCATGTGCTTGGAACTATCAATTTATTATCTCAGCTTCAAATCCAGTGGGTTTTTTTTCCCTGTTCTACAATAATAGAGCTGGATTCTGAGCACTTTTCCTTGGCAGAGAGTAAGATGTTTACTTTTTCAGCACAGGGTGATGTAGATATAGAACTAGAGAAAAGGGCATCTCTTCCCGTTACAGTGTAGTTCCATTTTTATTTTTTCTGCTCCTCTCACGGCTGCCAGTATTGTGTGTTGGGGAACATTCAGTTTCATTCTGCGCAGCTAGAAGCCTGGAGAAAGTAGCCCCTCAGTGTGCTTACAGCCTCGGCCTTAGCTCAGTGACAGTGTCAATGAAGCTGTCCCTGAACCGACACCACACACCTAAACTACTCAGTCAGCACATGAGCTCTTGATGCTTCTATTTCTTTCCTGCATCTGCCCTCCAACCTTGGCTTGCCCTCCGGCCTGGAAGTGTTTTCTCCTTGCCAGTCTCAGCCATAAATTTCCTCCCCACTTGCATGCCAGAAACAATCCACCTATACCCTGAAAGTTGTTTCCTATTTTCCAATCAGTTTCTTGTCCACTAGCCTTGACCCAACTGCATCCTGGAGGGATATTTCCTGCTTTCTTGATAACTGCACACCAGCTCTTACCTGGAACAACTCAGAGAGCTTCCAGTGGGTCGCAGCCACACTTTTCCAATGGGACCTTTCTAGAGTACTCTCTGGCATTTCTAGGCTGTTCATTAGACCCCTACAGAAACTTCATAGTCAACTCTCACTATAGCTAATAATTTTTCATATTAAACTACCCCCATATGAATTTGTGATTTATGTCTCCTGATTGTATCCTCGTTGATACAATGTATCATGAGGATGAAGTAGTTCCTAAAGGATAAGTTCAAGGAAACTATAATGTAATTATTACATAATTCCTGATTTGAAAGTCACCATTATATGAAATTATTAGATTATATATAAAGGAATATTATATCATTTCTTTCATATATTGTTTCCCCCTCCCCATTACTATATTTTAACCATAATTCTGGTTTTTCAGTGCTAAAATCAGATGTTTTAAAATAACTCTTCTCCTGTGGATAACATGTTTAACAATGTTCCTTGCTGCTGTATCCACTATAAAGAAAGAAAGAAAGAAGGGCATGCTCACAACATCTGATCAATATTTATTCATAGCTAGACATAAACATTTATGAAAGGTATGTATGGGAAGAAATAATTGAGAATCTCTAAATTTGTGAAAGTCGGCATGTTCGTATAAATCCATACCTACCTTGACAATTCTGTTGAGAATCATCTATTTATCAATTTTCACACGTTTTATTTCTTGTCACCGGTTATTCTGTTGAATAGTTTCACAAATTACTTCTCCTTAATTCCTGACAGAGTAAGCAATGGACTTTTATGCCATTGCTAAGTTTTTCACTGTTCTCTTTACATTTGTACCAAATTTCTATTGTATGTCTAAAAACCAGCTGTTTCTTGGACTTTTTTGTCATCTCATTACTTTTATTACCAGTCTAGTAATTAGATATTCTCTGGTGACCATTTTAAAATAAAGAAAATTGTGTATCCCATCCCCACCCCCATGAGGGGTGGCCTGCAGAGAGGGAGAGAATGAGGGTTGTGCCACTGTCAGGGGCTCGGTGTCGAGAATGTATGAACCTGTTGTGTTGCGCCGCTCTGTGGCGAAGGGGCAGACAGCCCGGTTGGAGGGTGGGCGGGAGACTCGGGTGGGCATTCTTCCGGGAGGGCGGGTACGTGAGGACGGCCGGCAGGTACATGGGGGAATGCTCGGCGTTGATGATTTTTGGAAAAGTTCATATTGGGGTCCCCATGGGGTACTGCCTCGCACAGGTCAAGGTGGCTGTCATCTAGGGGTCTACAGATGATAGGTGCTGGGGAGGACGGGGGTGGGGGTGGGGTCGTGCGCTGCGGGTGGAGGTGAGAACTGGTGCGGTCACTGTGGAGAGCAGTGTGGAGGTTCCTTAGAAGACTGAAGGTGAAGCTGCTATGTGGCCAGCAGTCCCACTCCTTGGTCTATATCCTGAAGGAGCAAGGACTCTACTTCAAGGGAATGCATGCGCCCTATGGCACTGTTTGCAGTGGCCGAGGCATGGGCACAGCCCAGGTGCTCAACAGCAGATGATTTGCTGGGGAGGATGTGGTGTGGGTGTACAGTGGAATGTTACTCGGCCATGGGAAGGAATGGGATATTGCTGTTTGCAGCGGCATGTATGGACCTGGAGGGTATTTTCTTGGTGAGGTAAGTCAGACAGATAGGGACTCAGCTTGTATGATGTCGCTTGTGTGTGTGTGGTCTAGGAATGATACACATGAATGTGTGTACTGGTCAAGGGTGGACTTGGAGACGTGGAGGGCAGTCTTGTGGTTGTTAAGGGGGAGGGGGAAGGAGAGAGGGACAGATTGGGAGTGTGGGATTGACAGATGTAGACTACTATACATAAGGTGGATGGGTGGCGTGGGATTTCCTGTATAGTACAGGAAATTGTATTCAATATCTTGTGATGACCTACAATGGAGTGTGATTTGAAGAAAGAATGGCTCGGTCGTTTTGCTGTGCACTTGATGCTAGGGCAGTGCTGTGAAAATAACCTCTAAAAAAAAAAGAAATTTGTGCTTTTTAATATTAAGAGCTTTCCTATGATAAGAAGTTATCACATATGTAATAATGAATTACAAACATTACAAATATGTGTAATAATGATTTATAAACGTTACTTGGGTCCCTTACAAAATCTAATGAGGAAATTCTCTGCCTTCGCTGTCCAAAGAAAGTTTACTCTGTTTAACATAGGAGGTTTTTCTTCTCCATTTCAATATCTTGTACATTAATAGTTTCTGGGTTATTAGTCATATAGTCTTGATAGAAATAATCAAGATTCCAAGATGCTGTTTCATAAAATATTAGCAGAAACTGGCTGTCATGATGTGTGCACGGGTGTGTGTGAGAGAAAGTGATTCCTTTTGTCTCTAACTTATAGGCATTCTCCTACTCCTACAGAATGTCCACTCCAAGATGTTTTCTCACTGTAATCCAAATTCAGTAATTATCTTGCCACATGGTACAAGAATAAATTAAAATTTCAGTGGCCATCCTGGGAAGCTTTTGGCATCTTACATATAATACATCTAACAGAAGCCCTAGAAAAGAAGGGAGGGCCAATATCCAACAATAAATATTTTTTTTATTATTATGCTGAAGCCTTAAAATGAAATTCTGATTCCAGAATATCTTCCCTCAAAGACTTTCTAGTAAAGACCAAAGAAAAGAAACCACTTCCCTTTAAGTCATCTGGAACATTTCTCTCTTGTGCTCCAAGTTCTATATCCTACTTTAACTTCACCTATTTATATAGCTTATGTCCCTTCTACTCTCCTAAATACATATGGGAACAACTCTTTTACTCAAGATTTTTTACAGAATGATCCCATTTTAGCGACTGGCTTCAAAAGACTTTCAAAAAAATATTTAAAGTGTCTCTGACCGCTGATGTAAAAATAATCACTGTCCTCTGTTTTCATAAATGGACCAAGACCAGAAATTATGTATTTAACAGAAAAATGAATTGGAATGGAAATGTTCAGACTTGAATAATCAGTGTCTCTCATAAAGCCAAATATTTTCAGAGGGGTTTAGAAAACTGGCAAACTAAGAACAAAATCAAACTCTGGACAACAGAAAAACAGCTCTTAAATAGAAACAATATCAAAGGATCATCTTTCCAGAAACAAACATCTCCTGCTAAGGTACTTGCAAATATTGCAAGGAAAGGGCCTCAGGAAGAGCCAATACCCTATATTAGAAAAACAAAACACAAAGGTATAATGGCACAAAACCTACTGTGTAGGAAAACTCCCTGCTTCTCATTTACTCACTACTCACAGAATACTTCTGTACATTCAACACTACTTCACCTTTCATCACCAAATGTGTGGGTTTATTCCCACACCGGCCAAGTCTCAAACACCAGCCTGGTGTCTTATAATACAATTCAGTTCTGACACTAACTGGAGTTAATGAGGACCCCTAAGACTGCCCCCCTACCACTACCACTTCAGACGCCGATTGCAAGTCCAGGTTTTTATCTGTGTTTCTGACAGACTGGTTATAAATCAGAGGTTCCCACAACCCCCTACTTGGATTTGATTAATTTGCTAGAGTGGCTCAGAAAACTCAGTAAAACAGTCTACTTATTAGATTACCATTTACGGTAAAGGATATTAAAGGATATGAACGAAGAATCAGATGAAGAGATACACAGTGTGAAGTTCAGAAGGGTCCTGAACGCAGGAGCTTCTGTACCCGTGGAATTGGGGTGCACCAACCCTCCAACAAGTAGATGTGTTCACCAGCTCAAAAGCTCTCTGAACCCCATTCTTATGGGATTTTTATGGAGACTTCATCATGTACCCACGATCAAGCATTAACTCAACCTCCAGCTAATCTCCCCTTCACGGAAGATGGTACATTAGTTAAAGATGGTACATTAGTTAAAGAGCACTGGCTATTCAAGATTATCCCAAACCAATAACAACTAAGGGAATTTCTAGGACTCATTGGCTACTGTAGACATTGAGTACTCAATTGTTCTGAAATCGTAAAATCCTCATGTGATTTGACTAAGTAATTGTTTTACATTTTGCCCATATAATTCTAATACGCAATGTGGATTGAGAACCTCTACATTAGAATTCAACCAAAAGAGGACAGGTAAATAGAACAGTGATGCTGCAGTTCCCAAAGACAGAATTTTGCAACTATACGGTTTGTTTGTTTTGTTTTGTTTTTAATAAAAGGACAGCTGTAAGTCAATTACCTAGCAGTAAACATCTGAATGTTTTCCTGTAAGACATGAGTCTTTTTGTTTGGCTCTTGGCCTCAAATTCAGCAAGTGAGTTTCTTGCATTTGAAAGAGTTTTGAATAAGAGTATTTTGTAGAATATGCCTTGTGAATGAACTACAGATTTCTATAGCAAACATCATGATGATATTAGTCAGATCTATCACTTAGAAAAATAACAGTAGATTTTTTTTTAAATGGAGTTTCCTCTGGATACTTAAGAAATAGTGAGATGCCTATAATTTTACCATATACTTTTTTCCTAAATTATATTGTCATTGTAAAGATTTTCTAATTTGTTTTAGAGGTTTATGCTAGTTATTCTATATGCAGTATATTAACAATAAAATAATAATAATATTAATAATAATTAGAAGTAACACCTCCAAGCATATAAAATGTAGCTGAGTAATTTAGCTATAGTTTTTAGATTTACTTTTTGTTGTTAATGTGGCTTTTTATGAATTAAAAAATAAAAAATTAAAATAGATTTTCCATTTAAAATAGAAAATAAAATGTAATGGTCAAATCTTCTCCCTATCAAAACCTACCACGTGCCAAGTATTTAAGATTATTTTGTATTGTTTTTGTGTGTATATATCTATATCTGTACCTGCATATATACAAGACACACATATACATATATCTAATCTCCACAAAAAACTGCATTATTTAATTAATAGTACACTGATCTACAAATGTTTATCATATTTAATTTTACAGCAAATATTTTTTCATACTTTGTAACTTTTTTATAACTTATTTACATTTTTAATTTACTGACAAAATTTTCTCATCTACTTTCTTTGTAAATATTTTATTTTTACCTATATATGTAGTTTAATCCCATTCTCTAGCCTTCGGTAATTTGCTTTCTCTCTCTCTCTCTTTTCTTTCATTGGTAATGCTTTCTAAGAAGTACTGTTCATTTCAATGTAATCTCTGTGAAACTGAGCAGGACCCTCTGAGGCCCTCCTGGGCACAAAAGCCTTTCTAGGTCCCCCATTTCTTATTTCCAGGATAAAGACTTCAGCCTCCTAGACCTTCCCTGAATTCCAAAGGGCAGAGTCAAACAGCTACTGATCAGGGAAATAGGGAATGCAGAAACAAAGGAGGAACAATCAAGAAATGTTAGTGCAGAGAGTAAAGCAGGATCCTGCTTCCTCTTGAAAGGATATACATAACAATATCTTTGAGTTCTTGTGCCAGAACTAAGGCCCCCACCCAGGTGGAGGAGGGTAATTTCAGGCTGAGCTCAAGATGCATGGTGCATCGCCCTGTTACCTCACCACCAACCAATCAGAAGAGAGTCACACACCCTGCAGCCCTCACCACAAATTTTGCCTATAAAAATTTGCTCCCCAAAACCATCATGGAGTTTGGGGGTTTTTGAGCAGGAGCTGCCCGCTCTCATTGCTTGACCCTGCAATAAACCTTTCTCTGTTCCAAATGCTTAAGTTTTGGTTTGTTTGGCCTCACTGTGCATTGGATACACGAACTTGAGCTTGGTAACATCTATATCTTTTTACGACCAGCTTTAAGGATCTCTATCTCTGTCTTTTTTGTCAATTTTTCTATATATTGTAATTTGCTAGCTTTTCTTTTGTATTAATTAGTTTCATAAACTTTGATTTTTCTTTTTGTTTCTTTCATTTAAAATTTAATGAATTTATTTAAATGTTATTGTTTAGTAATAAAAACAGTTCTCACGACATATGTAAATTGGATTTAAGGCACTATAATTTCCAACTTTCTTTTTTTACTTTTGATTTATTCTTTCATTTATAAATTATTTTAGAACAATGATGTTCATTTTTTCATATATCTTTAAAGTGAACTTCACTTCTTATCACATTTTGATCAGAATGTTCTCTGCCACATGTTTATTTGGAACTTACTAAATGTGTCTTTGTGACAGTGCATTATCTTTAAATTATAAATTAAATATCAAATTCAAGACTTCTTACATGGATAATCAATTTCTAAAGCTAAGATGTACTCAATCCTACGCCAAGTCAGGCAAAACAATGTTGCGAAGGTACAATGTACAAAAATGTGGAACTCCTAACTTATGTTACCTTTATGTTGGCCAACTAGACCTTTTCACGTAAATATTGTAAACGTGAGAGATAAGAGGTGATGTTTGATAAACATTTGATCATTTCTGTGGGCTTGATATTTTCAGAAATCAGATTGTACATCTAAAGAAATAACTTGTCTCTGATTATGGCTGAAATGTTAACCTTTTCCCTCTTCTTCTCTTTGAAATATGCTTCATCAGAGAGGGACTTTCTACTAATACTAATACTGTAGATATCACTTGCCTTTTTTTTTTTTTGGTGGATAAAAGCAGTGATAATTAAGTTTAAGCTGTTCATCACCTCCCTTTATGTGTGCAGCTTCTCAAGCACCCCATTATTGGTTAACTGCCTAATGCTGGAGGATGGGAATTCCTGACACCAAGTGACATCTCATTAGCATGAACAGCTGGAGCCTGAAATGGAAGGCACCACAGGGACTAATTACCTGAAAAGATTTAAATAGCAAATACCTACCAGAAACTTTCTCACAGAAAGCAAAGCTCTGTTAACCCACATGTAAAGCCTCTGTATGCCTAAGACTAATATTTGTTTGAAATTTAAGTGTTTTAAAGTCTCTTCGTTGTAATGCTGCTCTGTGACAAAATCTATACAGGCCAGTTGCCTCATTCCCTCTGTCTTATCTTGTGGTATTATGAGCTTAATCTGGCTGGTGTATTTGATGTGGCAGATCTCAGGGAAGCACATGCGTTTTCTCATCACTACTGTTGTGAGGCACAAGGAAACCATTTGAATGTGTTTGACTAGAAGATAATTAAACATTTGTCAGCCAAGTTTGAACAAGATTTCTGGTCCCAGGGTCCCTGGGCTCCAGAGGCTCTGTGAAGCTCCTGAAATTATAGGTAATATTTTGTGTGTATGTACATACGTCCATTTTTTTCAGAAGGAGTAGATTCTCTTGAATTATATGCATCCCAAAGTATTAAGATGCCCCCAAATAAGTATTACTGTCTCATACCCTACCATCCTCCAAGTATTAAGGACCGCTCACGTTGTTTCTTATTCTTTCAAATTAGAGAAAAGTTACTTGTATTTTCAAAGAAGAAAAAAATAGATGTGACATGTATTCTTGAGGGGAATGAGCGGGCTCATCTGATGGAAAGGAGGAGAGAGTGCTTACTAGTTACTTAAGGCAGAATTCACCAATACAGGTCAATAATGTCAGTGGGGGAATTTTTTAGCATCCTGTGATAAAATAATACAGCGTTCTCAATTTTAAGGATTGTCTTTTAAACTGAGATTATATTTTGCTATATTTAAAATTTAAATTCTGATTTCCTTTATTGAATGATAGTGGAAATAGCTGTATAGGTTTTTTTTTTGTTTTTGTAATCTTACATGGTAAAATTCTAAAGAAAGTCCATGCTCAATCTTTTAATCTTTTTTTCAAAAGCAATGAAACTTAACATTGGGTACTACAGCTTAATGTTCTCCCCACTCCTATAAACACCTTTCATATTGAGAGTCACTGTCTTAATCAGTCACTGGTCCTATGGTGACAAACCCTATTGTTTGCCCAGGACTGAGTGGTTTCCTGGGACACAGAATTTACAGTGTCAAGAGAAAACGACTCAGTGAAAACCTCAATGAAACCACTTAGCTTTTTCACTGAGTGAAAAAAACTCAGTGAAAATCACCGAAATCCATTGACATCAACAATATAACTTGATGATTTAAATAAGAACCATCTAGGCAGTAAGTATAATGGCAATGTATAAGAAATATATATCAAAACAGCAGTATTACATAATGATATTTTGTTTTTTTCTTGAAAATTCTAAGTCATGGTTTTACCTGAGACCATCCCTATCAATTATCTTGATGATTGTTCAATCACATTACTTCTTACACCTTCACCTAGGCTGAATCCTGATGGTTATTGAAAAAAATAAAGTAGTAACAATTTATCAAATGCCATCACAATGTAGATTCTAATGGTATACATTTCCTAAGCTTTCAATGGTATTCATTTCCTAAGCTTTCAAATAGCAGATGCTTATGTTTGGGTCATTTTCATGAGAAGAGATAGAGAAGGCAGCAGTGTAGTTCTCTACAACCTTCTACTTGTGATGTTACCTATTACCTGGTCATCCAATATAGCCTGCAGTCCAACACACGTAAATGGTGCCTGGTGTCACTGTGAACAAAGCGTCTTTGTCATTTTAAGATTGTAAAGATGAACTATTTGGTTATGGCTTACAATTCACACTATTTGAATAACTAATGTGTGTAGATACACATGATTGCCATATTTATGTAATTATCTACACAGTTCATATTTAAGGTAAAGTGTTTCAGAAGAGTGTGAGTGTGATGGTTAACTTTATATGTCAACTTACCTGGGCCATGTTACCAAATATTTGGTCAAACATTATTCTGGATGTTGCTGTGAAAGTGTTTGCGAGTGAGATTAACATTTAAATAGGTGGACTTTGAATAAAGGAGATTAGCCTCCATAGTGTGGGTGGGCCTCTTCCAATCAGATGAAGCCCTTAATAGAATATAGTCTGCTCTCTCCCAAATAAGAGGGAATTCTGCCACAAAATGCCTTTGGACTCAGACTGAAGCTCTTCCTTGAAGAGCTGAAGCTCACAATTATGCGAGCAGCCAATTTCTTAAATAAATCTCTCTATTAAAACACATTCTGTTGGTTCTCTTTCTCTGAAGAGCCTTGACTAACACAGTGAGTATATCTTTAATTCATTCTTGTTCAGAAACCATTTATCTTATCAGCATTTGTATTCCCCAACTTACACCATGTTAAAGAGTGTGGGAATTTTATAATGTACCAAATGTGCATAGTTATAATTAAGAAATACTTTAAATTTGCTGTCCATTCACCTAAATAATAGCTTGACTGCTTCTTAAGAAGAGTGCCTGAAGAGAACTCACTAAATTTGAGAAGATAATGATTAAAAATCAAATATTAAAAAATTGGAAATCTTAGGATAAACAAGCAGTTGTTTGTTGGCACGTTAATAGCAGACAGGATTTGTGTGGACTTAACAGAGGTGTAGTTATTGAACTGCAGCAAAGATTTAAGTTGGTGTTAATCCATATGAGGCTTTAGTAATATGAAAGAAACAGAATAAGAAAAGAATCTAAAAAAAAGGGTTGGGTTCTAACAAAGTTCAAATAACAATATGTTCATTAATTATAAAAATAGAAGGAGTATATTTGAAGGGTGGGAATTCTCAATGATTATTCTTGAGTATAGAAACTGAAAACTAGCAAGACAGAAATTGATGCTAAAATATAATTTAAAATCAAGTAGCAATAAAGAATTGTAAATAATTTGAATAATCTCTCAATTATATTATTTTATAAGATGAGTATTGTAGTTTGGAAATTTTTAGCTTTGTATTTTTCACTCACCTTCACCATAGATATCATTCCTGTTTACATGCCTATCATTTGGAATGAGACATGAGACTTAGTGTCACCAGAGAAAATGAATATAACCTAGTACCATATCTAAATAAACAGCAATCAGAGTTAATCCAAAATTGGAAGGGGAAAAAGGAGATCCTTTGGAGTGGAAAAAAGTAAAGAATTAAAAATCTTTAATTTTAATTAAAATTAAAAATTTCCTCTTCTCTCTCACAGCCCTTTTACTGTGGCATTGAACCTGGAGGATGTGACTCTTAGGGAGGAAAAACAAAAAGAGAAAATGAAAAGCAAAACGTGAGAAGCTTCTGTCTCAGGTCTAATTTGGGGCACAGGGATTGGATGTATGTCATATTAGGACTTTAAAAAGACCCATGGGCCTACAGAATTGCAGGAGAATCTAACCAGCCAGGGGAGATGACCAAGATCCTTGGAAGCATTATGGAGAGAATATGCCTTGACTTGTACCAGAAACAAGTATCTACCTATCTATCTATCTATTTATCTGTCTATCTATCTAAACAAGTATAGATCTGTATGTATATATCTCATACATACAGATCTCAGACAAATCCTTTTCCTATTTACCACGAACACATTTAATATTTCTGCTCTTAAATGTGGGAATTTCTTCCCATTTCTGCTCTTAAATGTGGGAATTTCTTACATTCCCACCAGTAGTGCAAGGGAACCCTCTTGCACTGCTGTTGGGGATGTAAATTGATACAGTCAATATGGAGAACAGTATGGAGGTTCCTTAAAAAACTAAAAATAGAACTACCATATGACCTAGCAATCCCACTACTGGGCATATACCCTGAGAAACCCATAATTCAAAGAGTCATGTACCGCAATGTTCATTGCAGCAGCATTTACAATAGCCAGGACATGGAAGTAGATAGCTAGTGGGAAGCAGCTGCATAGCAAAGGGAGATCAGCTCTGTGCTTTATGAGCCGCCTGGAGGGGTGGGATAGGGAAGGTGGGAGGGAGGGAGACGCAAGAGGGAGGAGATATGGGAACATATGTATATGTATAACTGATTGACTTTGTTATAAAGCAGAAACTAACACACCATTGTAAAGCAATTATACCCCAATAAAGATTTAAAAAAAAAAAAAAAAGAAAACATTTATGGACTGTAGTTAAAAGAAATTATATCTAATTTATTAGTAAATGTGTAATAACTGGATTATAGTTAAACACATTAAAACACAAATATTACACATGACTGTGTTTTTGTAACAGGATGTCTTACACTGATTCAAGATTATTACTATGACAAAGTATTATTGAGGTTCATATCATACACAAGTATCATATACATACTAGGGTTTCATATGTTGAATGTAGGCTTAATTAATTTGTATAGCAGATGTGTAGAATCTCATGGCAAACAACTGAAGTTGGCAATCGACTTAAAGATGAGGAATACCTGGAATAGATGATAGAAGAGGGAGAAGATAAATGTCAATTGCATCCTCAGGACCAAATCAGGAGCAGCTACTGTAGTTCATTCTACTAAATCCCCTAATGTAAATCTGTTTTTTACATAATGTCGTTAGCAGTCACCTTGGGAAATCAATGATAAGAGGGAATGAATTTAACATGGACTGTGAATGTATCTGGGCAGTCTGAGGATTCTATCAGTTCCCTGCCATTATCAACTTGACACATCCTTTCTATGCACATCAGGTCTATTTTCCATTGCCAGACACTGCATCTTGGGGCCATAGCAGTCAGGTTTCAACCAGAGAAGCAGAAGCAGAATACACACACACACACACACACACACACACATGAAAGCATTGGCTTAGTTTACATAATTGCAGGAATTGGCTAAGCAAGTCTGAAATCCATAGGGCAGGCAGAGTCAGCAAGGGAAGAACATGCTAGCTGAAACCCATGAACAAGGATCGAAGATCTTATACACAGGAAGAATTTCTTCTGTCTCTCAGAGAAGTCTCAGGCCCATGTGTAAAGCCTTTCAACAGACTGAGTCAGGACCAGCCAGATTATCCAGGATAATCTTTACAAGTCAACTGAGAGAGACTTTAATTATGCCTGCAAAATCTCTTAATAGCAGTACTTAGATTAATGTTTGACTGAATAACCAGGGACTATGGCCTAGATAAGTTGACATATCAAAAAAGCCTTAACAGAGGGCTTTCTCTGGTGGAAAGAGGACACCCTGTGCACTTGCGGGCCAGGCTGGCAGAGTCAGGGGATTAACAGTCCTCAACCAATGATGAATGAGTGTTGGTGGAAAGTACCACAGCCCTCTAGTAGCCTAGGCAAACTAACTCTAAGGTCTGTATCCTATGGTGGTTCTCAGTTCCTGAGTGGGATTAAGTTCTAGTTGTCTACAGGTATACTTGTTTGATAATCTACTCTTTACTGACATTTCCTATTCTTCTACTAGTTTCTCCTATGATCATCTTCCATACAAACTACTTTCACTGGAAACCTTGCCTCTAGGTATATTCTGAGGGAAAGCAAACAAAGACAGTAAGTAACATATTGCACTACTGTTTAAGAATATATTATATTTCAATATATATGTTAAGAATATATCAAGAAAATATTAGGCTTAATTTTCTTTGATCATTATATTTAATTATTGGTACCCTTCATAACTGAAAAAAAAGATAGTTCATCAATATTGAAATATCAAATAGAAATTTTTGAAAATATTTTAAATTAAAATAAAAGAATTTCTAATGTAAACAAAATCATGTTTTATTCTTTCTCCTTCAATGATTAAATTAACGATGTGTGTGTCCATATGCTGAACAGCATTGATTTTCTGAGCTGCTATGCTCTGAATATGTTCTGAGCTTGAGAAGAATATATTCATGAAGACAGGAAAAGAGAGAATGTTGAAGGCTCAGCAGAACTTTTTACTGTAAATACTATATTTAAGTATTTACATGGCCAGTACAACTTGTAAAGTCCAATCATATTTATTTACATATTTTGCTGTCTGAAATAAATTAAGGATGAGAGTAGAATGAGAAGAAGTATAAAGAGATGGGTAATTTGATTTGGTTGTCTAGTAAAAGTTGGTTAATTTCCTATTAAAGTAAGATATTTAACAAAAAAATGCAATAACTGATATTATTCCTGCTCTTTCAATATGTAATTTTAATCTATAATGTGGATCGAATGTTAAGTACACCTTTACTAAAAGCATTTTTAAATTGCTGAAGATTTGATTGCATTTTATGAAGACTTTTTTTGTTTCCTTCAACTTGAAATCCAGTCTACCTTCCCCAAAAATTACCCTCACCCCCTATCTACTGCCTTTGGGAAAACATAAGTTGTTGCTCTGTATTAACTGAGAGTTATAGAAAAATTCAAGACATCTTCTTAATTCCACTCTCATTACTGTGTCTGCTAAAGTAAAACTAAACCAGTATGACTACAGTTTAAGATATTCATGTTCATGTTCAAGATTATTAAAGTGTTTCCAGCAAAATGTAGCAATTTTCCTGCATTTACTTTAGTAAATTATGGGTTGTTTAATGGGTTGTTTCAGAGTAGAAAATGAAACTTATTTCTTGGAGCAATTTAATTTGCTCAATAGATTAGTATTCTTCATGATATTACATTTAGAAAAGTGTATATATTAAAGTTAGAGGAAAGATACCAAAAACCTTATAGATTTTTAAAAAATTTTTTAAAAGCAATAATACAGTCTTTGACACCCTATGCAATTATTCATATATCTATATATTTTTATTAGAACATCTGTTACATGAAAATAATAACCTACATTTGAAAATAATTCAATAGAACATTGTGTCTGAGATTCTTAAGGACAAGTGTGAAATTGTTTTATCTTCATTTTTTGGAGCTCTGGACAGCTGATAGAGATGGTACAGAGAGCATCTGCTGGAGGAGTAACTCCCGGGATACTTGTCAAATTGTGTTCAGAAAGAACTGAGACACTTAATAAAGAGAATTTCTAATAATACTGCATTTAGAATGTTGCTCAATTCTAGAAACTAAATAATTTAGATCTAAATAGCTTTGCTAGACATTTTAGAGATTTTAATTAACTGATTATTCTATTAGCTCATAGAATTCTCTCCAGGTGACTGAGATGCGTTTTCACCCAGGCTTTGTTTCCATATGTCAAGAAATTTTTGAATAACTAACACATTGATGTATTAATTCTGATTTCATAAGCAGACTGCCATACCAAGGGCAGAAAAATAAAAGTAATTCCACTATGTTACATTTTCCTTTTAAAAGTACATTGTCAGTGATTTTGATTTGTCTGTATATGATTACACTATTTTTCAGTGACTAAAAATTATGAATACCTTATAAGGTAATGGATTTTTCCAAGAACAATACAAATGACTTAGGCATTACAAAATTCTTTATAAATTCAAGCATATTCTATTTTTTCAAGTATATGTATATTTTGTCAGTGTATACCATTGTCATTACTTTCTTCTGTTGATTAGAAATCCTTCTTCACATAACTGTTTAGAGGTTCATACACTGTTAGAAGAAACTTGTCTAACATTTTTGCTTACTTCCTTACCATTCTAAAATCTGTCATGTCAAGAATATCAAGTATTCTGAATTATGGTTTTAAGTCATTTTGTGACATCTGCTAAGAGTTTTCTTTTCACTCACATCACTTGCAGTGAAATGAAGTACTTAGTAAGAGTGTGTTTCCTTGGATTACTGTGGGCAACATCCAGTGGCTGATCAAGTGAGTGATGAGAATGGGAGGCAAGGGCAATCCAATTCATGTGTGTTCTTCTCTAGGGTGAATTTCATCCCAATACAGATGTGAATGACTTGCAAGTATTTTAGAGCCTCTTGAATTTTCATTCCTATTTTATGTGTATACATACAGGGTGATATAGTCACTGTTCTGACTAGAGCTAAAGCAAATGATTTCTAAAACATTATTAGATATTCCTGAATACACTCAATATTTAAAATATTCTCCATTTATTTTAATAATGAGCATGTATTCTCTATTAATATACTTAACCATTAACATGTGTGACATAAGAAATAGATGTTCACATTTGGCTTAATCAATCTTTCAGATTTATTGGAAAAATAATGCTTTCACATATGGCTAGCTAAACTACACTTGCCATTCATCTTCAATGTTCATTGCCTCATCATTGATGTTACAGTTAACCTAAAACAATTGACTGCCAGATATTTCTCCAGCAAAGATGGGTTTAGTTGGGATCAGCAGAGAATGGCAATTCAGTGTCTGCAACCATGGTGAGCCACCTGTAGGTCCCTGCAGGGCAAGGGAAGAAGAACTCTTTTATAGAGGGAAAAAGGAAGTTGGGGAGCTGTAGTAAACAAAGGGTTTGTGGCTTTTTATTGACTTAGTCCTTGTGGGCTCTGCTATCATGCCCTGTGAGAGCTCCCCCTTCTTGTCTACTGATTCTATCTATTTGAGGTTTCTGTTTATTAATTTTTTACATACCCCAGGTTATGGTACCGTGTTATATAAATGACAATTAACTCAAATTTTTCTTGCAAAGTCATGCACCATTTCTTCTGGCTAAGGAAAATGACACCAATTGCCAGTATGGTTAGTTGTTGTACTTACTGTTTTAAGAGATCCTCTCTATAATTTTTGCATTTTCTATGTGGCCAGGTGTGAAATTAACTGGTTAGGCTACTTAGGAGGAAAATTTTTTTTTTCAGTTGATAAAAACTTGATTGGAAGGAAAGGAGGACAGAGCAATGATCCTGAGTGTTTGATTTACAGCATGTGTCTATAGAAAATATTCTCAGCCATATCTGTTCAAACTCCTTATTAAAGTTGTCTTATGCTGAGAGTTTTCAGATATCACCTGAATGACCATAAATTGTCATATTTCACTTTCTTAAGTGCAGTATTCATGGCTTTAGTATTATCTAATACAACCTGTATTCAGAAAGAACTCTGATTTGAAAGTAAACAGACACAAAGTTCAAATTTTCATACATATACCCTTAAATGTGTTAATAAATATAAAATAAGGAAAAATAATCCTCTTTTTATGAAAATGAGTAGCAAAACTAAGATATTTGTATAACATTTCTATTTCATAGATTAGTATATCAAAATCATTGAGGAGGTCCCCTTTTGAAAATTGTTATCTCTGAGGTTAGGGAATTGAATAGGGCGGTGATTCTTAAACAGACATAAGAAATATATATATATAGTACTTCTTAAAGCATAGATTGCTGAATCCATTTCCAGACATTCTGATTCAGAAGGGCTGGGGTTAGGGCCCCAAAATTTGCTTTTCCAGCCAGTCCCCAAGTGATGGAGATGTTGCTGGTCTGGAAACAATTGTGAGAACTACAGGCATATGGTGGAAAAAAATTTACAGATGATTCTGATTCTATCAACATTCCACAGTTGAAGTTAACTTAGATTTATAAAAAGCAGTAAGGAATGAGGCAAAGTTATATTCCTTATTC
Source organism: Orcinus orca (assembly GCF_937001465.1). NCBI lineage: Eukaryota > Metazoa > Chordata > Mammalia > Artiodactyla > Delphinidae > Orcinus > Orcinus orca. The sequence goes on from NC_064565.1 coordinate 72,066,878, forward strand.
AATTTTTTAATATCCAGTTTGAAATAATACACCCCAGAAACCTGTGGTCATTCTTAATATGTCCTGAAGCATTTGGAAAGATAGAATATGATTAGCTTTTTGATGTAATTTCTCACACACGCACATGTACTAAGGGCTTCACACTGGTTATAAAAGTATTACCAAATAATTTCATACTGGTCAGACTGGCTTTGAAATTAAATTTATGAAGTGACATATTTGAAGAAAGTCTGAAAATAAGGCCATCTGCAAAGGAAAGGTAGTGGTGTCTCCTTGATTATGATTTTACTGTAGCAATGACTATACTAATATGTCTTAATAAAGACAATTAACCAATTATGCATTCCAAAATGGTTATCTAGGGGAAAGTACATTGCATGTTTAATTAATACTGACTATATAAAACTAAAAGAAGCATAATTTACAGCTGTTGAAGTTTCCCAAATATTTGAATCATAAGAAACATTGAATTTTATACAATCTGTTAGTAATTACTTAATCACGCTCACTGCACCTTTACTTATCTTAATATTTGTAAATAAAACTAAAAACCATCAAGAGTAGTTATGATATCATAAGCATATGGTAATAATATAAACTGATTTTCACACTTTCTTGTTATATTTCTGGCATCATAAAATGTGAATTCTGACTTGTCACCAAATATAGCTAAAAAATATATTATCAACTTGCTGATGGATATATTGGACAACAATGTTTCCTTAGAGCAACAGGACATATTACTTCAAAAACTAACACTTCGGTATAGTTTAATATGGTGGTGATTTACCCATGGATCACTAGACTAATCAGAAAAAAATAAGCCAGAAATAAATGAATTTGAATATATAATCAAAGTGACAAAATTTTTACATGTTTTTCTCCAGTTTTACTGAGGTAAAATAGACAAATAAAATTGTACTATATTTAAAGTGTACAATGTGATACTTTGATATAGGTATACATTGTGAAAAGATTTGCACAAATTGATAAACATCCATCACCTCACATAGTTAACTATTTTTTTTGTTGGTGAGAATGTTTAATATCCACTCTCAACAAATTTCAATCATGCAATACAATATTGTCAACTATAGCTATACACTAGATCTTTATAACTTATTCATCTTATAACTGAAAATTTGTACCTTTTACTGCCTCTCCATTTTCCCCACTCCCTTGCCCCTCACAGCCATGATTATACTCTCTGTTTCTATGAGTTTGACTTTTTAAATTTTAATTCCACATATATATAATACCATGCAGTATTTGTCTTTCTCTCTTTGACTCTCCACATTCATCTCTAGGTCTAGATATAGATATAGATAAAGATATAGAATCTATAGATCACTTTGGATAGTATGGACATTTTAACAATACTAATACTTTCAATCCATGAACATGGGCTATCTTTCCATTTATTTTTGTCTTCTCCAATTTCTTTCATCAATTATTTATAGTTTTCAGTGAATAGATCTTTCACTTCCTTGGCTAAATTTATCCTATTTTTTCTTTTTGATGCATTCTAAGTGGGATTGTTCTTTTAATTTCTCTTTCCATAGGTCATTGTTACTGTATAGAAACACAGCTGATGTTTGTATAATTAATTTTATTTCCCACAATTTTACTGAATTTATTTATTAGTTTTACCAGGTTTTTTTGGTGGAGTCTTTAGGGTTTTCTATATATAAGATCATGCCATCTGCACACAGAGATAATATTTTTCCTTCCTTTTTGATTTGGATGCCTTTTCTTTTTTCTGCCTAATTGCTCTGCCTAGGTCTTTTAGTACTATGTTGAATTGAAGTGGCAAGAGTGGGCATCCTTATCGTTTTTTCTGATCTTCTAATGTTAGAAACTTTTCACTGTTGAATATGTTGCTAGCTGGTGGCTTGTCATATGTGGCCTTTATTATGGCTGTGTTACATTTCACCTGTATGAAATTATTAACAGTTTTTATCATGAAAAGTTGTTGAATTTTCTCAAGTGCCTTTTTTGCATCTATTGAAATGATTCCATGATTTGTTTCCCAATTCTGTTAATGTGATGTATCACATTTATTGATTTGTGTATGTTGAACTATCATGTTCCCCAGGATAAAATCCCACTTGATCATGGTATATGATTCTTTTAATGTGCTGTTAATTTTTTGGTTGCCATTGTTAATATTTTGTTGAGGATTTTTGTATCTATGTTCATTAAGGATCTTGGCTGATAATTTTCTTTTCTTGTAGAGTCCTTGTCTGGTCTTGGTATCAGAGTAATGCTATCTTGTAAAATGAGTTTGGAATTGTTCCTCCCCCTTCAATTTTTGAGAAAAGTTTGAGAAGGATTGATATTACTTCCTTTTTAAAGGTTGGTGGAATCGACCAGTGCAGCCATCTGGTCCTGAGCTTTTCTTTGTTGGGAGGTTTTTGATTACTGCTTAAATCTTCTTACTCATTGGTCTGTTCAATTTTCTACTTCTTCATGACTCAGTTTTTTTAGCTTATATGTTTATTGAAATTTATCAACTTCTAGTTATACATGCTGTTGCCATGTAATTGTTCATAATAATTTTTATAATATTTTGTATTCTGTAGTATCATTTGTAATGTCTCCTCTTTCATTTCTGATTTTATTTATCTGAGTCACTCTAGCTAAAGTTTTGTCAATTTTATTTATCATTTCTTTAAAAGCTCTTAATTTTATTTATCTTTTGTATTGTGTTTCTCTATTTCATGTATTTTCACTTTGATTTTATTTATTTACTCCTACTAATTTTCAGCTTAGTTTATTTTCTCCTTCTGGTTCCTTGAGGTGTAAATTTGTCATTTATTTGGGTTTTTTTCTTCATGTAGGCATTTATTGCTATCAACTTCCCTTGTAAAACTGCTTTTGCTATATCTCATAATGTTTTTAATTTTTATTTTTGGCACTCATTTATTTTTGAAAGCATTTTTCCATTAGTGTATATCTGGTTTTGACACCCTTTATGATAGAAAATTACTCCTTACATAAAACAGGAACATGACAATGTTTAGAAATTTTGAGAGTATCCAAGTGCATTCATGATGTTTTAAAAAATCTTTATAGTCACACACTCAATACTTATAATAATTTTCCATTTTCATTGTTAACCAGTGGTAGAAACAGCTCCCCAGCGGTACATTGTCTTACATCTCCCTTGAACCATTTTCTCTGCTAGTGAACTCCACTGAGAGAGACTGAATCATCTGTCCATTTCTAAGCAGATCCTTTCAGTTTTCTGAGAATTTGGAAGTTCTACCTTTGTTCTCATGCCTTAATACTTTGTTTAGTTATAAAGATTCTTTAAGGTAAAAATCAAACACATTCATGATGTTTGATGTTTCTGGGATTTGGGCAGGAGACCTATGCTGCAGGGGTAGTTGCCAGTCAGAGGTGGCCTCATGTTTACTGATGCATTTTGTATATTTTCAGTCTTTGCATCAGGAAGGGGGTACCCTTTCTGCACCAGCCTGGCACTTCTTTGCTCGCTGACAGCCACCCTATTTCGTCTTTGAAATTATTCTCTGTTTGGCTAGAAAGATGTACATTAATACACCCGAAGTTTAATTCTTCTGAGGTAAAAATTTCAAATTGTAGAGTGGTTTTTTAACTGAAAAGGAAAATAATATTTATAGAACACCTACTAAGTGCTGAAGAGCTTTACATACATTATTTCTTTTAATCTTCATTATTTCTCATAATGTTTTGTTATTGTGTTTCCATTTATTTCAAGATTTTTTTGATTTGCCTTTTTGTTTATTCTTTGATTATTTGCTTAATTTACACACATTTGTAAATTTTCTAGTTTTTCTCTTGTAATTAATTTCTAATTTTATACCACTGTGGTCAGAAAGATGCTTGATATAATTTCAATCTTCTTAAATTTGTTAAGACTTGATTTGTGGCCAAACGCATGATCTATCCTGGAGAATTTTCATCTGTACTTGAGAAGAATGTGTACTCTGTTACTGTTGGGTAAGATTTTCTATATTTGTCTGTTAGGTCCATCTGGTCTAACGTGTAGTTTAAGTCAAATATTTCCAGATTGATTTTCTGTCTGGATGTTCAATCTATTGTTAAATGTGGGGTAATGAAATCTTCTACCATCATTGTATTGCTGTCTATTTCTTCCTTCATACATACTGATATTTAATTTATATATTTAGATGCTCTGATGTTGGGTGCACAAATATTTACAAATGCTATATTTTCTTGATTAATTGACTCCTTTATCATTATATATTCTATATGATATGATATATCCTATATCATAATAACCTTCTTTGTCTCTTGTTACATTTTTTTGGCTTAAGGTCTCTTTGACTGACATAAGTAAAGCTCCCTCTGCTTTCTTTTGGTTTATATTTGCACAGAATATATTTTACATCCCTTTAATTTAGGCTATGTGTTTTCCTAAAACTGAAGTGAGTTTTTTGTAGGCAGTGAAGTGTTGGGTCTTGTTTTGTTTTTTATCTATGAAGCCACTCTATTTGATTAGAGAGTTTAGTTCATTTACATTTAAAGTAATTATTGGTAAGTATGAGTCTGGAGGGGAAAGCTATGGGAAATGTTCACACACATATTTTAAAAAACTCTTCTTTGCTTACTATAGTTCTGTGGAACTCATGGATATTGAGCTCAGCTGCCCCTTAGATTTAGGTGATCTGGGGGCCTGTTCTTTGGGTGGCAGCCTCAAAAATTCAGGTGCTAGATGTGTGATATAAATCCTTTGCTCCTCAGGGGAAAACTGGGAGACCAGGATTCCTTCCTGATTGTAAGGCACAGTGCTGGGGATGGTGTTTATAAGACTGTGTCTCATCCTTTCTTACCTGTTTTCATGTATTTTCTCAGTTGCCCAATGTGTAGAAGTATCTCAACTAGTTTCTGGGTTACTTTCAGAGGGAATTGATTCATGTGTAGCTGTATATCTGGTACCTCCATGGAAGGAGGAAAAGTCAAGAGTATTCTATTCTGCCATTTTGGTGATGTCTCCCAAAGTGATGGTATTTTTAAATTTATTTTTATTCTATCTGTGGCTGTGTCCGCTTTTTTTAAAAAAAAATTTATTTATTTATTTATTATTTTTGGCTGCGTTGGGTCTTCATTTCTGTGCGAGGGTTTTCTCCAGTTGCAGCGAGCGGGGGCCACTGTTCATCGTGGTGCATGGGTTTCTCACTGTCGCAGCCTCTCGTTGTGGAGCACAGGCTCCAGACACGCAGGCTCAGTAGTTGTGGCTCATGGGCCCAGTTGCTCCACGGCATGTGGGATCCTCCCAGACCAGGGCTCGAACCCGTGTCCCCTGCATTGGCAGGCAGACTCTCATCCACTGCACCACCAGGGAAGCCTGATGACATTTTTATAATGCCAAATCATCTCTGATTCAAAATATGTGGTTCTTGTTAAAAGATTTCATTATTTTTATTTCCTTTTATCATGCATTTGGATTTATTTTGTTTTTATTATTTAGTTAGAAGTCCCAATTTTAGGAAGTCACCCAAGTTACATGTTTTAAAAATTTGATTTATTATGCTCTTGTTATTTGACACTTCATGCAACTTTAACAATTTTATGCATATTTATAACCTGTTTTCTGGCAACCAAACCACATCTTTCTTTTTCTCCAACTGTAAGGCATCATTTTCCTCAGAATCTGCAGATGTCATCAAATTTAAAAAATATGACTTCAATATTATAGAACACTTAAAAAAGCTTGTTTCAAAATGTTACTCCTGGTGCTGTGTAAATTGCCAAAATATAAATTCATTTTGTTTAATATGTTATCACTTAACAGATGGTATTCATGTACAGGCATCCAAAAGACCATAGATGAGCATCAAGTATGTATGTCTGAGAGTAGAACTTCAGGCCAAGAATGCTGAGGTTGTTATCTTTCTTGAATATCTGTACGTCAGTGTCAGAGAACTTGTCAAATCCGGAGCAGTAAAGAGGTGAGCAAAATCCCTCATAATAAACAGCATAATATAGAAAATATTAAACTAATCTCACATTCTTTATCTATATACTTTGTTTAAAAAAAAAAGCTTTTCATTTTTTAACATCTCAGTATAAAGACATTTTTATTAATGGAATTTGTTCACATAAGACAAATGATTGTTTTGAGAAAGAAATTGATAAAAATTTTATATGTGTCATATAAAACTTATAAAATAATTTTAAAAATGTATATAATAATGTTGATTTTTGTTGCCTGTATGTTTGTGAATTATGAGGGTTTTTAAAAAACACAACAGAAAGACCACATAGAGTATATATTTTTATGAAAATACATATAACTTTATTGAACATTTTTAAGGTGGCTTGAAAGTAGAAATTTTCAACTTGTACTTTTTATAAGTGGGAAAATCTGAGGTTCATAAATGCTAAGAGGATTTCTCAAGGCCTCTGTGAATTAGAGCAATCCTGAGGCTAACACCTGGTTTATGACTACCAAAATAATAATTTTCCCAATGTTATTTGAATAACTAAAACATACTTTGTAGACCTCTACTTTTGAGATTTCTGCAGACAGCAGCTGGAGACAATTTATTTCAATATAGAGAATGAAATTCAAGTTACAAGGTAAGAGGTAACATTCCTCAGTGGGTTAAGAGTGATGGCCATGAATCCAAAATGACTTGGGTCATATCTCACCTCTGCCATATAGTTGCTTTGTAACTTTCTCCAATTTATTTCATTTGTATGTATTTCCTTTCCCTTATATGTTAAATGGGGACTTTAGATGCATTTACTTCATCAAGTTACAAGAGCATTAAATGAATATTTGCATTAAAAACATATATTACAGTGTCTGGAACAAATGAACTTTCAGTATATGTTCTCCATCATTACAATTTACCGATGAGCTAAACTTGAAACTCTAATCTCTATTTCCTATATAAGGAAACTAAAAGTTTGAGATCAAATGATTTACCCCAGGTCACACGATGAATAATTACTAGGGCCATAATTTGAACAATGAAATAATTGACTTCAAAGATTATGTTATACCTTCTGCTCCATCAACTACAAGGTCTATTTCCCTCCAACTCACTTCAAGCTATTTATGTTGCTCCAGGGAACCTAGCCCATAAGCTATTCTAAGTGGATTTGCCTGGTTCATGTCCCAGATTGTGCCAGATGCAGAGGTTCAAGTCCAGAAATCACCAAAAATGAGGATGAACATTTCTCAAATCATGCTGCTTTTGCCTTCAGTTACATAAAATCCATTCACTTCTCTGCTCATGGTCTAGATTAGCATATAGGGTAAAATGAACTTGATAATCTAGTATGCATAAAATGTAGAAGTAGAACACTCTATGCAAAAGGCATGTGAGAATTACTAACATACTACAATTTCATAACTGCAAAACCAGGATAATTAGGGCTGTTGAAAGTTTATCTTGCTTAGATAGAAATTTCCATATTGTATAGAATATTTCATAAAAGTATTAATATAAACATTTCTGTGAAAATAAATATATAACCATATCTTTTATAGTGCATATTACCTAACTCATGTTAAAAACTACAAGAAATGTTTTGTAAAAAAATTTCTATAGTAAGAAAGTTATTGATTAATATGAATATATAACCTAGAAAAATTTTATTGCAGCCTTATCTGTAGTGGCAATATTTTAGAAACAATTGTCCATGCATAACAAAATAGATGGATAAAAAATCTATTTATTATAATTATGTGGGATAGTGAAAATAAATGAACTAGAGCAAAATGTATCAATATTCATAAATCATGCAAAGAGAATATTGAATAAAGATAGTGCCTTTGATACCACTCAATTAAGATGTCAAAATATGCATTTTTAAAAATAAATTTATTTATGGCTGCATTGGGTCTTCATTGCTAATCGCGGGCTTCTCATTGCGATGGCTTCTCTTGTTGCGGAGCACAGGCTCTAGACACAGGCTTCAGTATTTGTGGCATGCGGGCTCAGTAGCTGTTGCTCGTGCACTCTAGAACACAGGCTCAGTAGTTCTGGCACATGGGCTTAGTTGCTCCATAGGATCGAACCCGTGTTCTCTCATTGGCAGGCGGATTCTTAACCAATGTGCCACCAGGGAAGTCCCCAAAATATGCCTTTTTATAGACATATAAATATACAAATAACATGTAATAACATGCTTTTGAATAATTATAACAAACTTTAAAGTACTTGTTTTTGGTCACTTTGGGAGAAGGAAGTGAAGTAAGATGATAATAGAATACCATGGGAAGTAAACTATATTCATAATATTGTACTCCTAATATGAAGCAAATGTGACAAAATGTTAATATTAATCACAACTAGATATTTCATATTTGTACGTTATTGTCTTCTTTTCTGGTTTTGTGTACTTTTCCTATAATTGGTGATACTCCAAATAAAACATTAAAAATATTACTTACAACCCAGGTAAGTTATATCTACACAGATTTTTCAGTAACTATCTAGATTTATTTTGTTTCAGTGATTTTTTAAAAATGTGCCCTGATAAACTTTTCTTATAAACTTTCCCTGATTTTCTGTCTCTGAAAAAGTAAGAGAAATTTTGTATGAATCCCCTGAAGAAATCTTAAATTTTCTTCAGTAGCCAGAATTCCTTTTATTTTGAATTCCCCAGATAATTTCCTCTGCATTTTATTTTGTGTTTCCTGTGTACTAGTCATTTTTATAGCGGCAGTATTCATTACATTGATCCCTGACCATGTTACAGGCCAGTTTTTTAAAGCAGTTTGTGTTTGAATGCAGGGAAACAACTGAAAGAAATTCCCTTGGGCTCTTCTCTCTATTCCCTTATATTACAAGAAAATAAAAGTTTCCCACTTTTTAATAAATACTTTTATTAGAACCATATGAAGAGGGATTCGATTTTTTTTTAACTCCAAAGGGCAGAATAAGGGCCAATGGTTATAAGTTTCACAGAAACATTTTTTGGTTCATTATGAAAAAGAACTTTTTGCAATTTTATGACTGAGATTGTAATCAGTTTTCATTTGAAGCTTTCAATTTTATGTTATTAAGAAAGAGATGGAATGACAGCTCCTACTCACAAACCTTATCTTCCCTTATCTCCCCAAGGACACACTTCTGGGGTATTGTAGAAGTCACTCGTACATTGTGTCAGACTGGGCACAAAGGTTTCTAAGGTACTTCTAAATGTATACTCTATTTTACAAATATAAATAATGGATACCAGTGCAATAGTTCATTTCCAGAAATGTAAGAAAAGAATACTAATTAATAGGGGCTTCTGATTTAATTACAGAAAAATGCATTTTACATTTCTGAAGACTACTTATTTTCAATTTTGTAGCTCTAAAAACCAATGTGTATCATTACCACCTGTGTTTTAAAAAAATAATCTTGATGCTCTCTTAAGTAATTGACATCATATTATTTAAATTATTTAAAATTCTGCATGTTAATTTGCATTAACACATTATAAATCAGTTTGTAACAACGTGGAATGTTTTGGGGTTTTTTTGCCCTCCTACATCATTTGACAATCCACATTATCCTCAATGAGTCTTCATGCTTCTCTTAGAATGTGTTTATTTCTAGTCCACTTTTGTGTCTTGAACAATACCTGAGTGCTATTTTTATTTTTCTGGCTTTCACATGACTTCATAAGTGAGTGAATTAATTAATAAAAGGGCAATAAACCAAATGTTAGGAGCACAGAGGCACAAGGCTGACTTCAAATCCCAGATCTACTATTAGTTAGTTGGGACATGGGCAAGTTACTTAAATTTTCTAATCCTCAGTGTCCTTAGCTAAACAGAACTAGTTCTTGTGCTTACCTTATAGAACTGCTTAGTGGATTAAATATGAATATACATGGATGGGAACAGAGTAATCTAAATATAAATTTTGGGGAATAAACTTTATCTTACTCTTTCTTGGCCATCTATATGGGCTCATCAAATAAAGTGCATTGAAAATGTAGGCTGTTAGGACAAAGTTTAACATAGAGAGTGCATAGCGTAAAGGAAAAGGTAAAGGCAGTGACCATACACTCCACCTAATCTACATTCCTTGGTTCTAGCCTGGAATATCCTCCTGCCTGGGTATCCTGTCTCTAGATAGGTATAGATTGTGATGTATATACTACAGTGGTGCTTCTCTGTACATATGGAGTATAGAAAAAAACACAGGGTTGTGCTGGGACTGAAAGTACCATCTGAACAAGCAGGATCATGCAACCATGGATCAGTCTGTATATGATGTTTGCTCTCCCTTATATCATGAGAAGTTGAGACCTGTTCCACATAGATTCTTTATTCCTTCTTAGTTGTTTTATTTATCATTAAAAACAGGAGAATGGACAAGAATACTTTTGTTCGTTTATTTCTATAGTTTTTCTTACATAAAACACAATCTAATCTATTTAAATTTAAAAAACAAAGCTCCGGGCTTCCCTGGTGGCGCAGTGGTTGGGAATCTGCCTGCCAATGCAGGGGACATGGGCTTGAGCCCCGGTCTGGGAAGATCCCACATGCCGCGGAGCAACTAGGCCGTGAGCCACAACTACTAAGCCTGCGCATCTGGAGCCTGTGCCTCGCAGCAAGAGAGGCCGCGACAGTGAAAGGCCCGCATACCGCGATGAGGAGTGGCCCCCACTTGCCACGGCTAGAGAGGGCCCTTGCACAGAGACGAAGACCCAACACAGCCAAAAAAAAATAAATTAAAAAAAAAAAACTGCTTTTCACATACAAACTTTTCACAACTTTCTTCTTTGAAAACACGGCATTCCAGATTCCTAAACACTTTCAAAATCCTCAGGATTTCTTCTTCTCTTTTCATTAAATATTAATGAGTAATAGTCTCTGTATAAGAATCTAACACATAAACACTCAAAAAGAGTAGACTAGCATTGTAACCAAAACAAAAATTTCTCCTATAGAAATTATTGTACCATATATTAAATTTATAATTTTACTATGTAAACCAATAGTGACATTTACCTTTGGGCTTGATCTGTGGTGACCCAAAGTCCACATACAATGAGACCCCATAGCAATCTTTTAGACAAAAATATGACATTGCCCTTTTCTAATGCCCTTGGAATTAACCAAGGTGTCCAATGCCATCCCATCCAAATCTCATCATCTTCTCCAGTTTATCCAAGTCTTGTCTATACGTCCTTTTTTTTTGGTCTATATGTTCTAATTTAACACAGAATTTAGCAGTGACCCTGCAGGTCACTGATTCTTGGTCTTTCAGTATCCTTCAGATTCAAAAGTCACTATTAATACAATTATATAAGCACTCTTGCTAGGGCAACCTTTAAAAAAAATTACCCACCTAAGAGCTTTTACTAATATATCTCTCCCAAGCCTTCCAAGAGACTTAATTGGGACCCTATATCTTTAAGGGCTACAAATTGCTATATAGCTATATAAAGCAAGAACATTTTGCTTCTCTGGCTAAACCTTAACACTTTAGATTCTAGTTTTTGCTGGATCCTGTAGAGTTTTTGTGATATTAAGTCCAAGTTTAAACTAGCTGATGTTTGAGCCTGCAGTCTTATCAGCACAGGTCTTGAACTAACACCCTTTTGGCCTCTGATCTCTCCTTCCTTTTAAACTCAGGTTTCCTCTCCTTCCATGACTTTGTCACATGTTCCCAACTTCATCTCACATGATGGGAAATACATGCCTGTGTCATGAAATAACTATGTAGAGAGTAGTGGTATAACAGTGTTAATTCTTGCCTGTCCAATATTTTTTGCTTGGTTAGTTGCACAGAAACCATACAGTTCAATTAATCATGCTGTCAAAGTAATTCCTTAATACAGCTTATTGACATGTGACTGCTTATTATATGCAAACATTGTTACCTGTTAATTTACCACATACTGGTTGAAGAAAGATGGTAAAAGTCTTACTGATTATTTTGTAAGCCTTCATTAACCTTTCACTTCTTCAGGCCACTAGAAAAAAATTTCCTTAGTTAAATTACTCTTGCAATAATGCTCTAAAGATGAAAACAGTGATTGTATTATGCCTCACCAAAAGTTCACTAACAGTAAATTATTTTCTAATGCTCGTGCTTTGCAAATGTTTGCATAAATATGTCCATAGAATGTATAAACACTGAATTTTAGCTAGAGGGTTTCTGTCCTCTGAATTGAAAATATTTAAGTAAACATATAAAACTTGGTCTTTGAAATATTTCAGTGCTTTATTTTATCTATAAATGCAAAAAGAACAGATAAAACAAAAATGCCGAGGTCTTCAATACTTAATTTCAATTTAAAAAAAAGAAAGAAAAGAAATCTAACTTTTGATTATCATGATAGTTTTAAAAATAACATCTTTTGTAATGTATTAAATGGCTACCATGATAAGTGATCAATTTATTAATATTATGTTGATGTGAATTACAACTCTACTAGTTTGGGGAAAATGGTCCTATATTATTAACTGACTTGATTAAAAAAAATATGAATGTTTATTATGATGGTCATGATGATAATTTGAGGAATAATAATCAAGGCCATGGGACTTCCCTGGTGGAGCAGTGGTTAAGAATCTGCCTGATAATGCAGGGGACACGGTTTCAAGCCCTGGTCCGAGAAAATCCCACATGCCACGGAGCAACTAAGCCCGTGTGCCACAACTACAGAGCCTGCGCTCTAGAGCCTGCAGGCCACAACTACTGAGCCTGTGTACCACAACTACGGAAGCCCATGCTCCACAACAAGAGAAGTCACTGCAATGAGAAGCCGCTGCACCGCAATGAAGAGTAGCCCCCGCTCCCCCGCAACTAGAATAAGCCCGTGGGCAGCAACGAAGACCAAATGCAGCCAAAAATAAATAAATTAATTAATTTTTAAAAATAATCAAGGCCACGAATGACTTCCCTCAGACACTGAAGTATTCAAGTACCACTTCATAGCTATGAAAATTATAAAATATGTAGAGTGAAAATAATCTATGTCCTTAAATTAAGTATTATGAGCCATATGAATGGAAAAGATTTATTAGAAAGTTTAATGGCCTTTTATTTCAAAACCAGCTTAACTGAAATTTTATTTACTATTCATATGTAAAATTTCAATTCATTGTATCTTGAGAAATAATATAGTTTTATTATATCGTCTACTTATTCTTGAACCAATAATTTGTTTTATGACTTATATTGGATAAGATGAAAGGACACCTATACTGGGAGCCCTAAATTATTATTTTAAAAACATGATTTTGGAAAGGAAAATTAATATATGGCCTAAATGAACTATTGAATGTAATGCAATCTTCCTGAGTTTCATACTAATTCAATTTTTAATCATTCTATTTTCCTAATTTCAAAAAAAAAAAAACCATGTTTAATACTTAACAAGCTAGTGGAATAGAAAAGCATAAAAGACAAAAAAACAAACAACTTCTATTCAGGAATGCCCTTCCTGTCTTTTTTTTTTTTTTTTTTATTGGAGTATAGTTGACTTACAATTGTCAACTACAAATTGGCATTTTCCATTGGCACTTGCCAGCTACCTCTACAAGGATTAAATCATGTGCTGCTGCAGCTGCTGACCTTCAACACCTCCTGAAAGGAGTTCAGGTGGTGAGCAGAAATGAGGCACTCTGTGCTCTGGGAAAAACTGGCAGAACAGGTCTTCTGATAGTTAAATATTTTCAGGAGCCGATTTTATGAGCCCAATTCTTGTATCTTCTCATATCTAGAAAAGCACTAAAATCCTTCATGGTGACGTCTACTCCTTGTAACTAGGAGTAACCTGCACGAGACTAGCAGAAACCTTCTGTGAAAAAATATGTGCTTGATTGCATGTACTCCCCCCTTCACCAAAATCACATATATACTGACCTTCCCCCTCTGCCTCTTTGGAGCAGTTTCTCAGAGCTCTCTGGGATGCTGTCTCCCAGGATGCAGTCCTCATTTTGCCCCAAATAAAACTTAACTTGCAATTCTCACATTGTGCATTTTTTTAAGTCGACACAATGTTGTGTTAGTTTCAGGTGTACAGCAAAGTGAATCAGTTATATATATACATATATCCTCTGATTTTTTTTAAGATTCTCTTCCCAAATAGGCCATTACAGAGTATTGAGTAGAGTTCCCTGTGCTATACAGCAGGTTCTTATTAGTTATCTATTTTATATATGGTAGTGTGTATACGTCTGTTCCAATCTCCCAATTTATCCCTCCTCACTCCCTATCCCCTGGTAACCATAAGTTTGTTTTCTACATCCGTGACTCTACTTTTGTTTTGTAAATAAGTTCATTTGTACTTTTTTTTTTGGACCACTCACACTTTTTTTTTTTTTTTTTTGCGGTACACGGGCCTTTCACTGTTGTGGCTTCTCCCGTTGCGGAGCACAGGCTCCGGACGCGCAGGCTCAGCGGCCATGGCTCACGGGTCCAGCCGCTCCACGGCATGTGGGATCTTCCCGTACTGGGGCACGAACCCGCGTCCCCTGCATCGGCAGGCGGACTCCCAACCACTGCGCCACCAGGGAAGCCCTACTCACATTTTTTTAAGGCAAGTAATTTGACATTAAAAATATTGTTTTATAAGTGACTTTTTAAAGCATTAACAGGATATAATGAACCGTATCACACATATTTGATGCTAACTGATACATAGTATGTCATATTTGTATTGCAGAAGCTTCACATCCCTTTCTTGGTCTTTAGATTATTTCCTATTTATCTCTCTTTTAAATAATACTACAATATACATTGCTTACCTGCATGTTTGTATACCCCTACATTGATGTTCTAAAGATAAATTCCTGGATTTGGAAATACTGGATGAAATAGTTTGCACAGACTTCCTGACTCAGCTCCAACATGTAAAGAGCTTGGAAGCCATCCCTCCCAGTCTTAGAACAGGAATAAAGCAGGACACACTGAAAATTAACAACTTTTCGAGGATATCTCAGAGAACTCAGGTTGCAGAGCAGAGCACTCTGAAATCAGGAGAGACATGTAAAGCTGGAGAGTCACAGCTGATATATGCTTACCTGTAATAGAAGCTGCTAGAGCCATAAACTGGTAAAAAAAAAATTACATGTTAGTTGTGACAAACTGCTGGAGGCTGAGTGTGGATTGGCATGAGAGTGATAAATTCTGGGGATGTTACAGCAGGCAGGTAGCCAGATATGAGCAGAGAAATGGAGACAGGGGTCAGGTGGCAGGAAATCACGCATCTTGTAAACAGCTGGGTCCATGGGCAAAGAAAACAGGAACCTCCAGATGGACAGGAAACCACACTTTGGGTGATAAGTGTCCTGGAGGCACACAAAGAAAGGTGAGGAAAGGTGGGAATATCCTGAGTCCTAATGCAACTCATTGCTCATTATGCTCTCATTACAATACAGTTAGCCTTGCAGATAAGAAGTACCCAGCATGCACCGATGCCATGACATATCTGATCTAAGCTAAATAAGGACAAAAATCCCTCCTCCCCTCGGGAAGATGGAGCTGGGATGAAAATCAAGGAATACAACCCCTAAACTCCTCCTTCCTCAATGAATATTCCACCCCTTCGTTTGTATGCCCCTCATAACCGGCTTGCCAAAGAAGCCCAGGGCAGCTGCCCCTCACCTGTCAGGAATTCTTTCTCCACGGGGCAAAAACCTTAAATTCACCAGGAACAGGGGCTGCAGTCTCACGATGGGAGGGAGTGGGAAAAGGATGGGTAACGTGGCACACTTTAATGGCTTTTATATCCAGGAACCACGCACGCTAGGTTCTCATGGTGAAGAGCCAACGAGATCCGGCTGTGACAGATGAAGAGAAAATGTAGTTGAAATAGACCCAGAATGTTCTCCATAATAAAAGGCCAATTCTCCAGGGGAAGAATAGAAAAAAGCGCCCCCCCCCAACCAAACCAAACAAAAACTCTTTACCAGGGCTTTATCTCACCTGAAGGAAGAGCGTTTTCCTGACTGCAGCCCCCTCCAGCCTTGTTATCTCATCTAAGGGGCAAACGAAACCTGCAAAAATTTGTGATGATCACTGCCCAGGGACACCACTTCATTTAAAAAATATTATTTAATCATAATATTACAGAAAGCTCTCCTCCCTTCACAGTACCCCACAAAAAGAGGATCCTATAAAACAGGTGAGTAAAGCTGAAAGTTCTATATGATTCAGATTCTAAGTAAGAGTTCTTCACAAAGGCCAAAGACAGTAGGAGAGATAAAACCTAGGACAGGAGACAAAGTTGAAGTCTTTGGCATGTAGAGTTAGAAAGAACTTTAAACAGCTAACTGCTAGTGAGATGAACGTAAAACCTTACACTAAAGGCTCATTTTCTCTGGTTCCTATACCCAATACATCATGTTTGGCTTTAAAAAATGGAATGAAACAAAACAAGGCAAAGCAAGGCATGTTAAAAGGCGAAGAAAAAACACAGTCTGAAGAGACAAACATTGATCAGAACCAGACACAGATGTGACACAGATTTTGGGACAATCAGATAGGGAATTGAAAAAAATTATGATTATGATAAGCCCTTTAATTGAAAAAGTAGAAAACATACAAAAAAAATAGATATTTTAAGCAGAGAGGTGGAAACTCTAAGAAAGAATCAAAAGAAAATGCTAGAAAAAACAACTCACTGTAACTGAAATTTAAAATACCTTTAATGGCCTCATCAGTACACTGGACATGAATGAGAAATGAATCAGTGAACTTGAAGATGTCAATAGGTACTTAGGAAAATGAAAGGCAAAGAAAAAAAAGAAACTATGGGAAAATTTTAAAAGGTATAACCTATATGTATTTGGAATACAGAGAGAAGAGAGAAAAAAGCAGAAGAAATAGCTGAAATACTAAAGGCCAAGAATTTTCCAAAATTAATGATAGACACCACACCACAGATCCAGGAAACTCAGTGAACAAGGAGCATAAATAACAAAAAACTACACTAGGCATATCATATTCAGACTTTAGAGTACCAAGGACAAAAAGAATATCTGGGAAGAAGATAAAGGGAAACAACAAATCAAAAAACAAAAAACCCTTACCTATAGAACAAGAATAAGAATTATGTTGGACTTCATTTAAGGATATTTTCTGAGAACATGTTCAGTAAGTCAACATTTAAAATGTTTATTTAGACTGGGTTTCTTTATTATTTTTGATAATGGTAACTCTTTGAATAGGACTTTTTTAAAGTTATCATTACAAGGGCCTAATATATTGGATTTATTCTTGTTTTCTCACTTTCTCTAACACATTACATTCAATCCATCAGCAACTCTCAATGGCCCAAACTTCAGATGATTTCCAGGATGTGACTTACCTGGACTATCTTCCCTGCCAACATCCTTGTCCATGCTTCGCTCCCAAGCTCACCCTGGTTCTAAAAGTACTTTTCACCCTTATAATCACATGCTGATGGAGCACAAATTTCTGATATCAGTAGTGGCTCTCAGAATGAAAGGTTTTAGAATGCATGTATGTTATGATAAAACCCTGAGACAATAATCAGCATTTTCACTTAACGCTAATTTAATATATACACATACATCTTAAAACTACATGATTATATGATCTCACACACACACGTCGGTGAGAACATGTCATTGATAATGCCACAATAATGGGTTTAACTGGTCTTTTGGTTTTCCATTTTGTGTCGCTTTTACCTTTTCCAGAATCTATCACAAACATATTCCAATAATTATAAGAAGAATGAGAAGGTGAATGTAGAGTGTTTTGGACAATTCCATTCCCTCCATTCAAAAAGTAATTTTAGTCTCCATCACGAATAGGTCAGTAGCATTAAATTTAATAACAAATATAAAACTATCACATTAAAACCAATTGTCTTTAGTAAGCACCCCTTTCAATATCTCACTGCACTAAAGAGAATATTTTTTGCTACAAACTTATGAAGCTTAGAAGATTTTAATAGAGGTTACCCTGTTCCTTATAAATTCTCAGCTTCATTTAGAGCTGCTCTTCCTACTTGATCCCTCTGTTGTTTCTATGCACATGTTTTTCTGATATTTCAGCTATTTTGTGAGTGCAAATGTTCCAATGCCTGTCATTCTGATGTTAAAATTAGTGTAATCATCAACCTTTATAAAAATTCTTTTTCCTTGGCATTCTACTCAATAATTTCCAATGACTTAAATGTTTGACTGACAGTAGCTGTGTAGAACTACTTATTTATGAGTCATAAGAAACTTAATGTCAGAAATTTAGCTAAATTCTAATGATGAAAAGTTATCTTATAGGTGTATTAAAATATTTTAATATTTAATACCCAGAAAAGTTATATGCAATTATTTTTCTATTACTTCATGTCATTTATTAAAATGCATACCAGTGAAGCTTAAATTATCATTTTACCAATTAGCAGTTTTAACTATACTCTTATAGCTGGTCATTGATAAATAAGAATGTACATCACCTTCATGTGTACCAAAATAGGAAAGTTAAAAAAAAGAGCAATAGATTTTCTAAGAATTTCTTAATTTGCTAATAACCTCTCATTCAAAATGGTCAACTTTCAAAAAGGAATTATGAAATATTGAGTCTTCCAGGACCTTGGAATTTATTCAGTTAAGCCTATCGCCTAGTGCAGAACTATCTTGTATATATTTCTCACAGTCACTCACATAGTTTCTTTTAAAATACCTTAATCAGTGACAAAACTACTCCTTCACAGAACAGTCTAGTCTATGTGTTGACACATTCTGATTTTCAAAGGATATTTCTTTTTTATAATGAAGTGCCCATAATTTCCTTCTTTTATTTTTCCTTTTCTTCCCCAGCACTAACATTTTTACATTTTTCCTTCCTTCATTTCCTCTTTCATTTCTTCCCTCCTTGCTTCATTCCTCCTTCCCTCCATTTTTCCATCCTTCCCTCTTCCTTCTTTTATTCTTTCTT
The DNA here is from genome assembly GCF_937001465.1 of Orcinus orca. Taxonomy (NCBI): domain Eukaryota; kingdom Metazoa; phylum Chordata; class Mammalia; order Artiodactyla; family Delphinidae; genus Orcinus; species Orcinus orca. Next base: position 72,085,762 of record NC_064565.1, read on the forward strand.
TTGTCTTTCTTCCATTATATTTTATAATATATATTATAATATATATATTTTATTTTATATATATATGTGTGTGTATATATATATATATATATATATAAAGCTTCCTAGGTATAAGGCACCATGATATGTACATTGTGATTGAAATAGAACCTCTCTTTCCAAGAACTTCAGCCCAGTTGAGGAGAGAAACAAATGATGGGTAAAATACAGTGCATTTTACAGATGCCCTGTGAGCACAATGGAAAAGCAGGTAACTCACTTGTGAAAAAGGGAAGAAGAGAAATCAAAGTTGTGACTGTGTTAAAGCTTGAGACTTACTCTGTAAGTGTGTAGATATAGAAGGAAAGCTGTTCTAGGACAGGTTTCATCATGTGCAAAGCCATTGAATAAGTGGCCAAAGAGAGTCCCCAGATTTGGTTTTAAAAATTGTTATTGCATATTTCAGTTTTCAGTAGTCATATATGGCTAATGGCTAATGTATTGGGCACCACAGATATAGAGCATTTCCATCATTATAGAAAGTACTTTTTGACAGTTTGCCCTAAAATTTATCATTGTAACCTCTGTATAATCTCAATTACCAATCAACTTTCTCAATGAGTCCTTGCTTTAGTATCTAACAGTCTTTCCATTTCATTGGGACTTACAACACATTAATCTTCTTGCTTTTATACAATCCTCCACTTCCCTATGCCATATTTTTCTTTCTTCCCCAGGTTAAATATTTATGGTCAATTGTATTCACGTACTGAGGGTGCCCTGATTTTCTTTGTATCCATGTATTGCTTCTTTGCTTTCAGAATTAGCTTGAAAACTACAGTTGTAATTATCCAACTCTACCTTTATCTACACTTGAACTATGTAGCTGACCAAACTGGACAAAACTGTACAACCGTACTAACTGCTTACACATTAATCTGTGACCCCCTAATTTCAGGTGGATCTTTCATGATGACTCACAATCTATTGTATTCCTGTAGTCCAGTCACCTTGTCACTCTTTTGGATAACTTTTACATATGTTATCCAAATTCCTCAAACTTCTGTTCATCTGTTGATTTATTTCACTCTGAAAATAAAAGCAATAAGAAAAGAATTTTGAATCATTTCCTCTACCAGATCTATCAGCCCACTTGCATGGAAGTTCTGCTTTCTCTTCTATTACTATGGATGAACTCTCTGTGCTCAAAACTGATGCCAAACCTTTCATTTTGTTACTAGAAACCAGTCTTTATCATTTACTCAAGGACTTGAACAAAAATTTTATGACTTTTCTCTTTTGAATCATCAACTTTTCCCTCTCCACTAGAGCTTTCATATTATTATACAATAAACTCCTGACTTAAAATGAAAATCCACTTCACCCCACCAGCTTCTGTAACTACTACTCTATTTCTCAATTCTGTTTATAGAAAAAGACTCTTCAAAGGAATTTTCTGTATTCACGCTTTTCTATTCCTTTTCTACTTTCACTTGAACCCACTCCAAATAGCCATTCCCACTCATGCATGAAGCTGCTGAAATTGTTCTTAATGTCTTAAAAAAGTAAATCTCCATATTGCTAAACCACATAGTCAATTCTCAGTACTCTAGTCAGGAAAATTCACAACAGCATTTGACACAAGGGATCGCCTTCTCTCTCTGTATTTATTTATCTTGCAGGCGTGTACGCTTTGAAACATTTTTTCTTCCTTTTTGCCTCCAGAGCAAAGCGATTTTTAATTTTTCTTCTTATTTAATTATTCCTCGGTATTCTTTGCTGTTTCTTCTTTATTCCTCAGGCCTTTCAGCCCCTGCACTACCCTGGGAATAAGTCATTAGACCTCTTCTCCTTTCTCCCCGCAATTTATTTGCGATCTTGACCAGTTTCTTGGCTCTAAATAACATCTATATGCTGACAGCTTCCAAACTTATATCTGAAGCCAAGAAAAATCCAATTGCCTACTTGATTTCTTCACTTGGATATCTAATAGACATCCTGAACTTAGTATCAAAATCTGATTTTTCTCCCTAAAATCTGCTCTATTAATTATCTCTTGGATCTCTTATCCCAAGACTTTCCTCCTCATTAATTGTTTACTATCAGGTTGGCCACCTTGTTATTCTTTAAACATGCCCAGTGTGGTCTTACTTTCTGGCTGGAATACAGTTTATGTAGATTTGCACTGTCTTGCTCTCTCACATGTTTCTAGGTCTCTACTCAAATGCCAAATTATCTGTGAGAACTTCTCTCCCCACTGTCATTTCTATATTTGTCCTGAATTATTTTTCTCCATTGTACTCATCTATACACCACATATTTTTGCTTTTTATTTTTAATTGTTCTTGGAGAAGAAATATAAACATTGTGAGGCATACATATATTTTTCTATTTTGTCATCTGTGTGTGAGAAGAGAGGTATGTATAGATAGTCTTGGCTGAAATTTGGCAGACAGTGAATGCTGCTGATTTGTCCACCAAATCATTTGTTTTTCTTCGTTCCTGGGCTCATGGTTGCTGAGTAGCCTGCATTTTTTGCTTCATTTACATGCATATTCAACTTTTTGTTACCTGGATCCTGGATACGATTGCAACCCCTTTAACTACGTTAATAGTAATGTCCTATAAGCCTAGGTGGAAAAATACTAAGATTGCGAAGAGAAGGAGTGGCCAGAAAACAAGAGGAAACCCAAATGACTAATGTGCCAAGAATCTAAGGAAAAATATTGCTTAAAAATGGAGGGAAGGTGACCAGTTTCCGCAATAAATAAATTGCAAAAGAAGATTTAAAGACAAGAGAACATATAAATTAATAAAAACTTAAGAGATGGATCAACAAACTGAAAAATAGGTCCCTTTCTTGGCTTCTGATTCAAAAGAAATCTTAAAAATTTATAATGTAATAAAAGAATTTTGTAGTTATGTTTACAGAAGGAGTCTTTTTGTTCTAGAGATATATGTGAAAATATTTACTGCTAAAATTATATGATGTCTGAAATTTGATTTAAAATAAGACAGTGGAGGGAGATAGCATTGAGGATGTATATGAAACAAGACTGACCATGAGTTGGTAATTGTTGAAGCTGGATAATAGAAGATTTATTATACTACCATATTTTTGCATATGTTGGAAATTTTCCATAATAAAAGCTGAAAATATGGAAGAGGGGATGATGAAAGTTCAACCGAAATATATTCAGGGACATCAAAATGTATGCACTGTATTTCATGTCATCTTATAGCAGTTATGTAATAGAGCAGTGGCTGCATTTCAAGTTAATAAGACGCAAATGGTAAAGGAAAAAAAAGAAAGAAGGAGTAGATAAATGAGGCAACATGGCACTTCAGGAATGTGCCTTAAATTGCTTTTATTCCTGTAACCAATATCCATGCAGAGCACAAGATATATGTTCAACCATGTGCGTGAGTCGGCATGTATACTTGCTAAAGACCAGAAAACAAAGATGTTAACATGTTGACTTTGAGATGATAGACAGGAAGACTGTACATCTTATATTAGCCAGAAGAATGGATTTTATTTCAATGCCTACTCCCTACTTTCTGGATGGAGAAAGCAGAGCACAATTTTAGAAAAAAAAAAAACAGAGGATCGATTTGATTTTTTTCACACACCTGCTTTCCAAACTTAGAATCTCTGAACTAAAAGGAATCCCTTTCCCCGGCACTGCCACTATTTTTCCGGTAGCAATTAGAAAACAGTAACAATTATATGTATAGCACATTAGTAGATGAAGGAAATACAAGAGATGTTGGCATGGTGTACTTAGTCATAAGAGGGCCCTGGCGCCGGGAGAGCAATTGGGAAGTCTCCATGGGCTCAAGAGGTCTTCTAAGTTAAAAGATCATGTAACAGGGTTAGCTGGCAGCGACAAGGAGTAGTATGCATATCTGTGAGATGACCTTGACCAGAAAACTACATGGGACTCGATACTCTACAGATGCCTTAGAGCTTTTTCTGTTTTTGGAAGAGGATGACATCAATAATAAGTTATAGCATATAAAATGGGCCAAACACTACTCAGACACTGTGCGGCTGTCAGCAGTGGGTGCATGACTTCCCTTCCCACCTAATTCCCTCGCTCCTGAATATAAAACCCAGAACCTGAGGAAGAGAATAAAAATGGAAAATTTTAACTAGACTGTGACTAATTTATACATCTCAAATTGGTTCATTAATCACTAGATTGGACTAAATTTAACTGAAAGCAGTTAAGTTATCTGTCATTAGACAGGCTGGGGACTCAGTCAGACATTAGAAGTCGGTTCTAAAAATAAAGAATAGCCCATTTTCTAAATCTGAATTAGTGAATGAACAAGTTATACCTCTCTGAGACAACTGTAGGAAAATGTTTCGAATAGAAAGCAAGAAATAAGGTGGTATCTGTAAGGTAGGTTAGGTTAGGGGTTGGATAAAGATAAATATTTTATTTAATTCAGGAGAGAATTAGTCGTGCTTAAGAGCTAATGAGAAAGATGCAATTAAGAGAGATTTTGAATATTCAAGTGGAATAAGAGATTATTTGTTAATTTAAGGTTTCTGAGAAGCCATGAAAAAAAATTACAGGAAATCAATATTGAAGTTATTGTCATTACAGGAGATAGCAGGGTGGGTTTAAGTATAGGCAAGTTTGTAGTGTTGGTAGCCAAATTTGAAAGATTTTACACATAGAGAATATATTTGATTTTGCGGTGTCCAGGAAATACAGAAGTCACCCAAATCCACCTTATGATACTGAGGCTATTTACTAATACATTCTTTAAAAAAAATGCCATTAATTCTCATTAGAATATCTTCAAGTCTAAAAAATGAAAAAAATGTTGAGTGAATGAATAATAAGAATATTATGTAACTTAGTAGGGAAATTTTAAAACTATATTTATTTTTCTTATTTTATTTTGCATCATACATGGGTAATACATGCACAATATGTAAATTTTGGAAAGTTCTTCAAATATAAACAACAAATATTGATCCATTCTGTTTCTTGATCTGGGTATTAATTGATTATATAGATGTATTTAGCTTGTGAACTTATCAAGCTGTGTACTTATGATAACTGCACATTTTAAAATGTGTATTACATGTCAATAAATGTTTAAATAATCAATACTAACTTCATAGCTCAGAACAGTCACAATTGATAATTGGTGTTTTTCTATGAATTTTTTTATAGTATAAATAATAATCATCATCAGAGGATAGCAAATGATGGACTGGAGCTAAATCCAGTCACTGACTTTTTTTCTGTTACTAAAGTTTTATTAGAACCCAGCTGTACCGTGTGTTTATATATTATTTTTGGCTAATTTTGTAATGCAACAGTAAAGTTGAGTAGTTACAAAACATACTGCATGGCCTGCAAAGTATAAAATTTTTATTATCTGGTTCTTTACAAGTTTGTCCACTGCTACTGTACATTCAATTCTTTCTTTTTCTTTTATTTCCTTTATTAAATGGAATTATATCAAGTGTATTTTCATAAATATGTTTAATTTGATTGCATCTTATTTTACCATCTAGAATTTATCTAGTTATTTCCCAAATTATGGAGGTTAAGTTGTTTTTAATTTTTATGTTTTACCACTTTACTCATGAGATTTGGTCTAAAGTTCATAATACTTTCCTAGGAATAGATTCTAAGAAGGATAGCATTAGAACAAATGACACATCACATAAAGTTTCTGGGGATATATTACTAAGTTAATTTCTACATGTGTTATTCCTGTGTGTTTCTCATCAGCAGTCCTATAAATATTAAGAAATCATCTACATTGTTTTCAGCAATGAGTATTATTATAATAAAAACACTCATTCAAATGGTATGGTTTTTTAGTTAATTTAAATGTAATTTAAAGTGAAAAATCGTAGAAATATAATATTTATATAGCTTGTCTGTTTTTCCAGAAATTTAATAATCATGTATTATTCACCAATATTTTAATTTGGTTCAGGCAATGATCTATGATTATAGTTTTGTTTGCCTACCTTCCATAAAAATATCCTACATACATTACCTACAATTTCCAGTTACATTTTCTCCCCAGTGGAGTTAACACTTGAATATACATTTGAAGCAATCTTAGTTTTAGAATAATTTGAATTTTATTGTAAAATCTTCACAATTCTTCTGACCAAATCTTGTTCAAAACCTTTAAAAAATTAATCAGAATTTTACTCAGTTTTCATAGAAACAAAGCTACAAAGCTCTCTTATCTCAGTTATAGATCACTGTTAATATAATCGTTAATCAATGTATATCATTTCCATGTGTATTTGAGATAAAATATGCTGACCACTGATAAGCATACCACTTAATGAAACATTTTAGTGCTTAACATATTAACCATGATTATTCTGCATTCAGTGGGTGCAATTACTATATTTTACAGTTGAAGTAGTGGAGTAGGCTGTACATTGACTAATCTTTTATGTTAGCTAATTCACTTTGCCAAGTTTTTAATAAGAAAACAAACAAACAAATCTACCTAAGCTAAGCTTCAATCTAATTGTGTTGTTTTATTACCAAAGATTATATTGAATATTTATTAGTTATTTGTATCTAGTTGTGCACGGTACCTATTCTTATTAGTGTCCTAACCTTTTATCATCAGTTTTATAATTTCCCCTATTTCAGCCCTTATATTTACCAAAGTTTAATATTTATATTTTGCTCTTTGACAGTTTTTTAACCTTGAATTCTATTCTATCTGATGTTACAGTTACTATATTTTGTATGATATTAGAAATATTTGAATAAGTAGAATCAAATAATATCATGCCTGATATTTGAATTACTACAATTAGTTATTAGAATTAGAACTGATTTCTTTTTGTTGCATTTTCATAGTTATCTTTATTACATTACCTTTCTATTGGTTTCAGAATTTCTCTTGAAAGTAGCATATTGATTTTCTTATTTTATATAAACTAAAGCCTCTATATTTAAGTGACAAATTTAAGTCACCCGTATTCATTGTATGTTACTGGTATATTTCAGTTTAAGTTTGCTCTCACTCTTATGTTTTTATTTTTCTAGACTCTTTTCTTAAAATACTTTTCACTGGATTGACTTAGCTTTGTTTATGTACTATTGTTTTCCTCAAGTAGTTGAAAGTAATGTATGTTATTTCTACTTTTTCGTTAGTTGTATTTAACACTTTAAGACATTTTAACTTTTGTTTCTTTAATGATCTCTAGAATTAGTCAAGATGTGTGTGTATGTATGTGTGTGTGTGTTTCCTCACTACATATAAACACTAGTCAAGAGCAGTAACAACATTTTTAGAAATGTTTTTCCCCTTTGTCCTACTTATTTTTATTTTGATATCATCTGGGATTTTATTTCCAAATTATCACTCTAAAAATATAATCAGCAATTGGTTAGGCTCAACAACTTCTAGTTTATTTTCTGTGTGTTTGTACATGTTTAAGTGTATTTTATTATTATTATTTTTTTGGCCACGCTGCGTGGGGCGTGTGGGATCTTAATTCCTGGACTAGGGATTGAACCCGCACCCCCTGCACTGGAAGCATGGAGTCTTAACCACTGCATAGTTAGGGAAGTCCCTTTACTTTAAAATAATACATGAACGGTGGCATATGCTTAAATATAACAGTAGAATAACATTAGCCCTCATAATATTTGTCAAATATGTTATACTGAAGTCCTTGACTAAAATACCTACAGAAATATAATAAATTGGTGTTTCCATATTGTTCAAAAACTCTCATAACATCCCTAGATAAATTTGAAGTGTTTTTTTTTCACCTCATGCATTTGGGTATTATCATATATACTACAGATTTATAAAACTATCTGACTTACAGTTTGGTTCATAAAAGATGATGTAACCTTTTGGGAATTCTGAAAACATAATCAGTATTGACAGGGAATTAATCTGAATATATACGCATATTTAATACTATCTTTAACATGAAGTCACACTAGGTAGAACATAGTACGATTAATCTTATTCAAGAAGCATGATAAAATGCCTACCTTTGAAAAACATTTGAAATGTGTTCTTTTAAATTTCTGTTTTTCAGAGAAAATGTGAAACCACATTAAAAAGCAATTTAAATACAGTTTACTTTAAATTCTTTGTAATTCTATTAAAAGTTAATATATGAAAGTTTGACTCAAAGTCAAAAGCTGTTCTTTCACATGACTGTAAAACTTAATAGCTCAGACAAGATGCAACTTTTCCAAACATTTTCATCTTTGTGAAAAATAAAAAGAGTAAGGGAATATCAGTTATGAGAATGGCCTAAATAAAAGATAAATCACATAGACAATAGAATCTCAATAGCACTGTTTTGGTAGCAGGATACATGCATCATTAGAAATGATTTACATTAGAACGTTAGAAATGTTCTACATACATAATGTGATAGGAGTAGGGGACATATATGAGATATGTGTAACTTTTGCTAAGGATATCTTAGAGTGAGAGAGAAGTTTCAGTCAGTATCCATTCTGTACTGCTGAAAATATAAATGAGGTCATAGCCACAAAAGCAGAGAAAACGTGCTTATGAGCACCAGAAGTTTATACAAATGTCAACCAAAGTATAATGTGGTATAAAAAACTAATTGATGAGCATCCAAGAGTACATATAAATAGCTCAGGGATTCTTTTTACTATTGGAACCTTGGAATATATCTAACTGTGTTCACAGCTACAGGGACTTTGGTTAATTGCCCTCTTTACCATCCAGTGACATTTTTGTTAGAAGAGTTTTCAAAGTCATTAGAACAATGATAAAAGCTGGCAGATTTACTTTTCGTGATAGTGGCATTTTGCTGGTGTGGATATGAGGAAAAGGCTTATAACCCCATATTAAGAACCTAAATCACAGATGCACAAGGCTTTTGATATATTCCACAGCTATTGAGAGTTTAATTATCCAAACAATATGGAATTGGTCTGGAGATTTCAAATAAATTCTGAATCATGTTCTCAGAATTCACATTCAAACAGGAAGATGCTGATTATCCACTGGTGCTAATCAATCTTTTTTGTGTTTTTGACACAATTTTAAATACAAGAATTTGAGTGCATAACTGAAGAATTAAAAGATTCAAAGCAACACAAAGGAAGTCAGCATTAATTACAGTAAAATTAAGTGCTAAAGTATAAAAATATCTTTCCCTGTCTATCAATACATCTAAGTTAATGTACTATTATGTGCTTGGTTGTCCTTCAACATTTGTATGTCGCTGTTTGAATTAAACTATTACGTTGCCCAACTTCCTTAGAGCAAAATTGGACCTCACACTGAGAAAGTTTGCCTTTCTTGATTAAGTAGAATTTCTAAATGTGAACAAAGAGAAATTTAGCCAAAAGCTAGTTGCCATATTTCTTCCTCACATTTGACTAAGCATGCTTTTTGGGAATTAATATAAATGACAGTGCAGGAAGTAGTACAGTCCAAATACAGAGATTTGAAATAAAGTGATACATCTGCCCAGAAACGTGCCACAACCTCAGATTTCTGGATTTCATTGCTTTTTTAATATTTCTGAATTGTGAGAAAACTTTTACAAACTGTTTCAAAGGTTAGATAGTCTAGAACAAAACCCCGGGAGAAAGAGACATGACCTGATGGTTTTAATTGAAGTGGGATTGAAAAATATGTCTTTAGCTTGAAACAACACAAGAAAGCATAGAGGACTGATCATATGGGGATGGGGGAGTGAAGAGGGTACAATTCATACATGAAGAGATATTGCACACTCTTTCCAATTTAGAATTATGCAGCAAGAGAATGCATACTATATACAAGAAGAGATCCCTGGTCTAAGCTTGGGATTTCAAATTTGAGAGTCCTTTAAGAATTCAACTCTGACTAATCTTGACTTTATTTCTTTTAAATGGTATGTTGTAGTATTTCACATTAAAAAAGCACAGAGCAACAATGAAAATCTCAAAGCTAAAAATTCAAATCTTTAAGAGATGATTAATGCTAATATTTGAACTTAGTTTATTTTTAAAATGTTTATTTGGTTTTTGGCATAGTTTGGCATATTGCTTTCTCCTGTGTCTTTTTTGAAAGGGTTTAGCTATATATATATATAAGTTTTCATATTCGACATATAGGCACATGATATACGTGCTGTCCCTCATTAACATTTATCAATTAAAATACAGCTTAAAGATATTGTTTTTATAAGTACATAAGTTTTTTTATTTAAAGAAACACATTATTGAGGTATGACTGACATCTCATTTAGCATAATGTCCCCCAGTTTCACCTATGTTGTTGAAAATGGCAGGATAACCTTCTTCTTCAAGGCTGAATAGTATTCCATTATGTGTAAGTACCACATCTTCTTTATCCATTCATCCATAAATGGACATTTAGGTTGCTTCCATGTCTTGGCTATTATGAATAGTGCTACAGTGAACATGAGAGTGCAGCTATCTCTTTGATGTCCTGATTTCAGTTCCTTCGGATATATACCAAGAGGTGGGCTTGCTAGATCATATGGCAGTTCTATTTTTAATTTTTTGAGGACTCTCCATATTGTTTGCATAGCTGCTGCACCATTTTATATTCCCACCAACAGTGTACAAAGGTCCCATTTTCTCCACGTTCTCACCAACATTTATCTTTTTTCTTTTTAAATAATAACATCCTAACAGATGTGAGACGATGTCTCATTACGGGCTTGATTTGCATTTCCCCAATGATTAGTGATGTTGAGCACCTTTTTACATACCTGTTGGCCATCTGCATGTCTTCTTTGGAGAAATGTCTATTTAGAACCTTTTCCCATTTTTCACTAGATTTTTTTTCTGCTATTGAATTGTAGGGCTTTGCTTGCTTATTTGTTTTATCAGTGGTATGATGTTTATTTCTTGGGGGTAACAAAATTGACTTAAGCTGACCCATATTTATGATTACTGTATTGGGAAAAAAATGATAAAATTTTATTTACATAATTTCACACATTTAAAACTAGAACTATTTTTCTTGTGATGCAATGTATGACTCTTGAAGAACCTGGTGTTCTACAACATTGCACACTGAAAGTAACAGCGCTTATGGGAAAAACAGCTTTAAGGACAAACCACCCAAAATTGACTCAACTTCTTATCTAAGGTGCTAAGATTAAAAACAACAATCCACATATTAATACAATTTAGAAGTTTTTTAAACTCTAATTAGGAAATGGTAAATTGATAACTTTACCTATTAAGATATAGAAAAAGTTAGAAAAATGGGAAGGAGTGTAAGAAAGAATTGAGGCTGTTCAGTTACTTAGACAAAAATAAATGGGCAAAATCAGCAAAAATTGTAAATTAGACATGTACTACACAAAATGAAACAAGAGGAAGGATCCAGAATGAATGGGCATTGTGTTTAATTCTGTGTTTCTTTGGCACTTGACGTGTTCAGTCATCAGAGAATATTTGGCATTCAACTGCTGGTTCCTGATTGCACAAAAAGTTAACATGCTTGTGTGTGAACCACCATGCCTTCTGTGTTATTCTGAAATTTCCCTAATAACAATTGAGTTTAAGCAATTTATGTTATGTTGGCCTACCTTTCATTAGAAAAGACTGTAAGATTTATTTCTAGAAATTAATAAAGTGTCAAGGGGCATAACTGTTTGTAATTCTGATAGATAATGCCCAATTACTTTCTAATATGTTGGTACCAAATTTGATTCCCTCCAGCAACATAGGAGAATGCTATTATTTTAACTTTGACAAGAATATATTATCATAGCTTTGATGCCTTTATACACTAAGAGCACATTAACTGGGTGTAAAATACAAAATTCTCAAGTTACACTCTCTTCCCTTTATAATGCAATTTCTGGTGATAAATGATTCCAAGGATAAATCTGAGACACCAGATTGTTTCCTTTTAAGTGATTTTATATTTACATCTGCATAGCTATCCGAAATGTATTTGTTCACAACTGCTTCTTTTGTTTAACTTTGAAATCCACTAGTAGTGTGTTTTTCATTTCCCAGTTTTCAATGTCTGAACGTCTTTTCACAGGAGAAGTGTCATTTTAATATGTAAATTCAAGCCTTCAATTTTAGAAAACATTCCATTAATTATGCCTTACTTGTTTTGGTTTTCTTTTACCAGAAAATAATATTAATACATAGTCAGGATTTATTTTAGGTCTTTTTCTTATCTACTAATTTTTTAATGAAATGTTTTATGATTTTTTTGTTAAAACATTTTATATATTTTTCTCATTCTCTTTTTTCTAACTTTTATGTTTCCCCTCATTTTATTACATAGTTATTGTCTCCTGTTTTATTTCTAGTGTGACTTTCATTCTGTGGCTGTTTTGATATTTTTAAAAAATCTAAAACTTAGGCGAAATCAGCTGGCCCAAACTGAACGTACTGAAATGTTAGTGACTAGGCTGTAGGAGCAAGATGAGAAATCAGAGACCTTGTCCTGTCATGCAGTGCCGCTAAAGAGACAGTAATGTCTTAGACAGAGGGTCAAAATGGTTATGGCCTGTCCCAGTTGGGACCTCAAGGAATGGGACCCCACCGAGAGCACTGGTGAAAAAGAAGAGGAGGAGTAGAATGAAGTCATAATAGTCCCGGGCCCCTCAGCGCCCTCTGTTCACCCAGAGGGCTGACCTGGATGAACAGCTAAATACAAATCAGACCAACCCAGACCACAGGGAATGAATGACGATCAGCTCCCACCCCTCTCCCAGTGGAAACGTTTAACTGCCATGAGGGACTGTACCTCAACAAGATTGGAAAAAGTAAGTAATAAATTAAAAAAAGAAAAAGGAAGGGAATCAGTAGCAACATGGCTGCTCCACATATGGGATATCAGAGGAAAGTGTATCATGCTCATGGGTCAAGAAATGTCTAAAATGGCCTCTATGACTGGTCACCCAGTGCTGTGGCAGCACTTATACGGGCCATTAAGAAAAAGTAATTTCTCTTCTCTCTTGTACAATGGCTGCATACCGTGTTGCCTGGCCTAGTGAAGGAGATGTACCCACCACCCCAAAGGATATGGCAGCATCCCTATCAGTGGATTAGGAGTGAAACCAAGGTCCCAGGATACTGCCTGGGCAACAGTGATGTGGGTTTCCAGGGACCAGAGACCTCATATAGAACTAACCATTCATTGGTCCCCAAAGAATAAACAGGCTGTCTAGCCTTGGTAGATACCAGGCAGAATGCACCCTAATTTATGGCAATGTACACCACTTCTGAGGCCTCCTTCTCTGTCATTGATGGGTACAGGGGTGGAAGGGTAAGAGTAAATAAAATATCCTTGGTGTTACAGTTTGGAAAACTACCCCCCAGGCAATATGCCATGTTCATAACTCCAATTCCAAAATACATTCTGGGAATGGATGTGGTAGCAGGCCTTGTCTTATAAACAATGGTGGGAGAATTCGGCCTAGGAGTCTACCTGGTAAAACAAATCAAAAGAGGCCTTGCCAACTGGACAACGGTCAAGCTACCCCAGCCACAAAGAGTGGTGGCCTTAAAACAATATAGGCTTCCAAGAGGAAAGAAGGAAATCACTGGCACCATAAAAGAACTAGCACAGGTAAGCATCATAGGAGCTCTCTCAGCCCATTTAACAGCCATGTGTGGCCAGTAGGGAAACCAGATGGCTCCTGGAGAATGACTGTAGACTACAGGGGATTAAATAAAGTAACCCTGCCCTTACATTCAGCTATGCCTAATATTGCCTCTTTACTAGCCCAGATGATGAACATTCAGGGATGTATCATTTTGTTATTCACCTTGCCAATGCCTTCTTTAGCATCCCACTGGCCCCTGAATACCAAGACCAGTTTGCTTTCACTTGAAAGGGGAAAGAATAGACATTCATTGTGCTCCCCCAGGGCTATCTACACAGGCCACAGTTTGTCATGGCCTAGTAGCTGTGGATCTGGCTAGGTGGGACCCTCCTTACAATGTTTTCCTCTTCCATTACACTGTTGATATCATGCTAACCTCAGAGTTTCTTTTCAGCCTAAGAGAAGCCACTCCCCCATTAGTGGCCTGATGATGCAAGGATGGCTAAGAAATTCAGACAAGACACAAGGACCTGGCTTGTCTGTCAAATATTTAGGTGTTATTTGGTCAGGTAAGACAAAGGTGGTGCCCTGAGCAGTGATTGATAAAGTACAGGCTTATCTGAGGCCCACTATTCCCAAGCAGCTGCAAACTTTTCTTGGTACTTAGGTTACCAGACAACATTTATCCCACATTTAGCCCAAACTTTATGAATCCCAGTATAGACTAGTAAAAGGTAGCCCACTGGGATTGGACACAGGGAGAAGACACCTTCACCCAAGCAAAAGTGGTTATAAAACAAATACAGGCTTTTGGGGTCCTAAGTCAAGGACAGGCTTATGAATTGGGTGCGGCCAATTACCTGGACATATTCTATGGGGCTCTGCTCCTGCATGCCACTGGCAAGTGGATTACATTGGGCCCTTGCCTCTATCTGATGGATGCAAGTTTGCCCTCACCTGTGTAGACACACATGTGGGCTTGCGACAAGCCTACCCTAGTTGGTAGGCAACACAGGAAACAACTATTTGGGGGTTAGAACAACTGTGCATGTCATGTGGAACCCCCACAGACGTTGACAGTGATCAGTGAACACACTTCACTGCCCATGAAGTTCAGGAATGGACAGACGAACATGACATACACTGGCATTTCCAGGTGTCATGTAACCCTATGGCTGTTGGCCTGACTGAGAGAATGAATGGACTACTAAAACAACAACTGAGACAAGAAACCCACTCTCTCAGCCTGTGGAACCCAAGATTAACACAAGCCCTACAAACCATTAATGAACATCCATGTAGCAGCTGTCCTAGTGCCTATACCATGTTAACAATGGCAACTGGTCAACACTCTCCATCTTCAATTGCTAACCACAGAAGGATCATTGCCCACTCTAGGTCACGACGATATCTGCCCTTTCCCTTTCCACAGGACCTGCCCCCAGAGGAACAAATCATAAGATGGCTCTGGGACAAATAAGTGGGTCCCCAGTGGTTTAGGTTTGCCGCCCTGTGGGGAATAAAGTTAAAAAGAAACACATAGATCTCTCCAGTTTTCTATCCTACTCTGTTTAAGACCACCAAACTAACCAACCCAGGCCCCCTACTCACAAAAATCACCATTATATTGACATTGTGGTCTGTTGTAAAACTATCCCTACAGTACTCAGTACCTGCCATAGGTAACAAAGGCAGGCAAACATTTTGGTATTGTAGACCCAAACAAAAGCCATAGGCCGGTGTGATATTATCTCAAAACTCAGTGACTGCATGTACTGTACTTAATGGCCATGAACTCTTTTGTTTAGTGCCTGTTAAACACCTCACTTTTCATCCTTATGTTAGGCAGAGAAAACCTGTTTGTGGATTGAGCAACCAACTGTGGCATATCTGCCGAATAAATCCAACTGCTGGAGCTGCAATGGAACACCACGGTCATCTTCCTCTGGACTTCCCTGGAAGATTAACCCAGCCATGTGGTAATGACTGGTACCTTGGGGGAAGGGCTCACGCCCTTTCCCCATTCCTGCCATCCCATCCATCACTGAAGGACTTTCTCCACTGTCTGAAACAGTATAACACCTCCTCTGGATGACCTGGGAGACTGTAAACACAACTCCACTAGGTTATGCTGTCTAGAATGGGATTGGCTGTCTCCTGATGACCCAAGTTCAGCCAATAGAACAAACTGCCTATTGTTTAGAGACACATAATGGGTCTTTCTCTAATGACATCCAACTTAATATAGGGTGGACACCTATGGATAATGCACCTCTTGTTGGTTTTACCTGTGGTCTATTTTTTGCTCCCCAGCCTGCTGCTATAGATGTGGAATGGCAAGTGGAGGCGCTGGATAAACACACTGCTGCTGCCTTCAATACCACCAGACATGCAATCACCCTCTCATCTAAAGAAACTACCCAAATGAGACAAGTTGCTCTACAAAACCAGATGGCCCTAGACACATTAACAGTGGCACAAGGTGGTAGTTGTGCCCTTGTCAAAGCCCAATGCTGTGTGCATATACTCTATAATTCTCACAATATTTCCTCTGCTATGAAAGCCCTAGATGGACACATCTCTGTCATAGACTCCATCTCAATCAACCCCATTAGTGCCTAGCTACAACATTTATCCACCTCTTGGAGAATAACGCTTTTCAATATATTTGGCATCTTACTGTTCGTACTCTTTAGCTGCTGCTGTCCATATTGTGTTTGTGGCATCTGATTGCAGTATTCCTCTGCATGCCTGACCCCAGGGATATTGCAGAAGAAAGGCAGATAGATTGTGAGAGTCACGCAGCGTATGGAGGGGTGAAGTGTATGGTCAGGCCCCATAAGATGGCTGCTCCCTTGCTCTCTGGACACCCCCTGCCTGACCTGGCCTGTATGCACATGATTGCCTCCCCCTCCTAAGCTTAAAGTTTAATCAGAGCTGCCTGTATGATTGGCCTGACCCCCAGCAAACGATTGTTCTAGCCCTCAGACAAGAACGGCCCCAGTATGTTCAGTCATCAACAGGAAACAGCGGCTGTCTCAATGGTTGGTAACCCAAAGAGCTGTGGTGGTCGAGTTCCTGCAGTTCCCTGGCAACAAAGGAGCCCTTCGGATGTCATGCCCCCTATAACTGGTAGCCTCTTCCTCCCCTGTGCAGCGAAGATTGCTGCTCTGTCCTGCCTGCCTTTATCCATATATGGTGGGGTGTTGCTCCAGGACCTTTGCCTCTGACTTGTAAGAGTCTCTGTCCAATAAATCACTGATGTCTCTGTCACTAACTCCAGGTTTTTTCTTTGGTCTGTGGCTGGGCAGTTGCAAAGACTGCAGGACTGAGGGGCGCAGCCCAACAGTCTATGGAATGCCTCACAAATGGGCATATTCTCTTTCCTCTGGAGGAAAAGAGAGGAAGGCTATGAATATGCCCAGCACATTTCAGTGTGATTCTCTTTTGTTAATTAAGCTGGCTTCTCAACTCCTGACTTTTTTGGGTTTTTCTTTCAAATTGTCCTTTGTTTCTGTTGTTGTTTTATATTGGATTCATTGTTATTGTTTTAGTAATTTATCAAGTTTTTAAAAAATAAATTTATTTATTTAATTTATTTATTTTTGGCTGCATTGGGTCTTCGTTGCTGTGTGTGGACTTTCTCTAGTTGCAGCGAGTGGGGGCTACTCTTTGTTGCAGCGCCTGGGCTTCTCATTGCAGTGGCTTCTCTTGTTGCAGAGCACAGGCTCTAGGTGCAAGGTCTTCAGTAGTTGTGGCACGTGGGCTCAGTAGTTGTGGCTTATGGGCTCTAGAGCGCAGGCTCAGTAGTAGTGGCGCATGGGTTTAGTGCTCTGTGGCATGTAGGATCTTCCCGACCAGGGCTTGAGCCCATGTCCCCTGCATTGGCAAACAGATTCTTAACCACTGTGCCACCGGGGAAGCCCTATCAAGTTTTTTATGGCTCTTTTTGCAGTAAAGTGAATCTTGTACCTGCCAACATATATGGAAGCATAATTGATTATAATTCCATTGATTAATTCTAATTTATGAGAAATGTTTAATCATAACACTCATTTGATAGATGGGTGTATTTCCTCTGGTAAATGTTATTTATCTATTAGTAGTCTCTGATGCTCTTTAGCTCACTTTTTTTATTACTGAATCTGTACACGATGCTATGCTAGTTCCTTTCATCATTACCTTTAACTGAATTAGTTGGATTTTTCTGAATCAGTTATTTGCTAGAATATCCCATTTTGGGAGGGAGTGGTATCACCGGGCATTATGATAGGTTTTACAAAGCAAAGGGTTATCAGAAGTCACAACTTTTACTACTTTCTGCAAGTATGCTCTGTCTATGTTCTTATGTAACTTTGCTGGAATAATTTGAATCCCATCAAGTCTGTGGAGAACTGGCACAGCTCTACTCACCCCACTCCCCAAATCAACTTATGCAAAGAAGGTATCTGTTTTCCTTCCTTAGATAATGCACATTTTATTCAGTAAGCATATTTCTTGCTGGCTGGTAGTTTTCTGAGATTTACCATTGCGTGGAATTTCATCCAGAAGATTGGTCTCTGAGGCCACTTTTTCCCACAAGCTATAGCATGGTTCCTTCTTGATCTTGAATTTTTGGGTAGGATTTTCATGCTCTTTGAAATCTTAGTTAATATGTACATCTAAATTACATAATTATACTCTGCTGTGAGATTGAAACAGTTTCCAACTGAAAAAAAAAAAAAAGAATGGTAACATGATATTATGAGGAATGAAAAGGAAGTATCAAAGATATTTTCAGAACTTTTGCTTTTGGGACTTCCCTGGTGATGCAGTGGTTGAGAGTCCCCCTGCCAATACAGGGGACAAGGGTCCGATCACTGGTCCAGGAAGATCCCACATGCCATGGAGCAACTAAGCCCATGCACTACAACTACTGAGCCCACGTGCCATAACTACTGAAGCCCACGTGCCTAAAGCCTGTGCTCCACAACAAGAGAAGCCACCGCAATGAGAAGCCCAGCGCCGCAACAAAGAGTAGCCCCGACTCACCGCAACTAGAGAAAGCCCGTGCGCAGCATCGAAGACCCAATGCAGCCATAAATAAATAAATTAATTTTTAAAAAAAGAAATTTTTCTTTTGCAAATAAGAATTTTATCATTCTAACATTAAACAACTGTTTGTAAACTGCCAATTCTGAAAAATTATCTTTTAATATTTTCTTTTCATAAGATATTTGAATTTCCTCTCTTCTTATACCTGGGTTTTAATCAATCTGTTATTTTGATACAACTCTTATCAAACTCTTTATATTATATCTCTTTCACTTGGGTTCTATTACGTCTTCATTTTGATATGTGCCCTGTCTCGTAAATTGTATACTGAACTTCTAAAGAATAAGATCTATGATTTATCATTTTCCTCTCACACAGGGTTCTGCACAGTGAAGATGTGGGAATATCTGTAAATCACTAACCAACTAGCCATCTGTCTTTATGTTAGAGTTCTTGCTAAAGAACCCCAAGCTGGCCCATATTGGCAATTTGGCTTCTTGGAGAAGACTGCAAACTGTGATTACTTAAAAGAAGTCACTATAACTGCTGCCTGTTAGTATGATTATTCTAAAGCTGCAAGTCTATAAATGCTGATAACCTTACCGTGTGACTTCAAAATTTGCCAGGATTCAGTCCTCTTTGTTTTGTTCAACTGGTAGTGAAATTGCAAATAATTATTGTTTTAGATATATATATATAATAAATTATATATATTTTTTATTTAACCCCACTTTGTTTTCAATCAAGCTGTAAAAAGACCAAGAAAGGGGCTTCCCTGGTGGCGCAGTGGTTGAGAGCCCGCCTTCCGATGCAGGGGACACGGGTTCGTGCCCCGGTCCGGGAAGATCCCACATTCCGCGGAGTGGCTAGGCCCGTGAGCTCATGGCCGCTGAGCCTGCGCGTCCAGAGCCTGTGCTCCGCGGTGGCAGAGGCCACAACAGTGAGAGGCCTGCGTACCTAAAAAAAAAAAAAAAAGACCAAGAAGAAGTGACTGCTTGAACAGTACCAAATGACTTTGTAAGCGAGTTTGGGATTTAAATGGGGCAATATTTAGATGGAGTAACTTTTTCTCTGCACCATAAAACAGCTATTTCCTCTAAATTCACTAGAACATTACATGGCAAAAAGTTTTTTTAAAGAAAACTCTATGACAAAATAAAATGTTGTGTCTAATGTTACCCATGTCATGTCAAACATCAAAACAGAGATATTTTTAGCAAAATATTTTATATCAAGATAACATGATAGATAAGATCAGTGTCTATATGTACCATAACATAGACATTTAAGTCTATATGACTCACTATAAATACTGTTTGATAATATCAATAGTATCAGTGTGTGATTGATATGCTTTATCTTCAGCTGAAGATTGATCAGAAAATAAGCTTAGTAGTTCTGTTGATGTTGATAAAATCATAACAAATAACTACTGAGGCTATGATGAAATTTTTATCTTCAAGTCAATAAGCCTATTTATTTTGGTGGCATGACCAGCTTTGGCCCAGGAGTATAAAAGTCATGGAATAGAATTATACTTTATTATTCTTTGAAGATGAAGGTGAAGAAGAAATGTTGTTTTTTTGTTGTTGTTTGGAACAGGAAGCTCTACTCTGAATTTCCCATTAAAATACTTCTTTTTATAATCTCTCCTGATGAAAATGAAAAAATTTTGTTTTAGAACATAATGCAATAAATAGTGGATTAGTGATGACACATCTTAAGAAGAGACTGACAGACATTTGATTTTTTGTGCCTGAAAATCCTGTCAACATCAACATTTTTGGACTATACATTGTCTCTGGGCTGCAGTCAGAGCCATCTGTCTGAGTGGCAAACTGCCTATTCATAAATTAGTTGGACCATTTCATCAGGGCAAAAAAGCCAAGGAATAATAACTACAAAAGAGCAGATTATATATTTCACCAACTGCTGCTGCATCTATAGGAAACTCACATTCACTACTATATTGTTGTCACAGATAATGATGACATCTAATCTACTTGAAGTAGTGCCCTAAAGAAAGACTTGATGGAGACATTTTAGCTTATCCAAGATGTTGAAATAATTTCCATATCAATCTTTTTTTGAATTTTATTTTATTTTATTTTTCTATACAGCAGGTTCTTGTTAGTTATCTATTTTATACATATTAATGTATACATGTCAATCTCAATCTCCCAGTTCATCACATCACGCCCCCCCCACTGTCCCCCCTTGGTGTCCATACTTTTGTTCTCTACATCTGTGTCTCTATTTCTTTCTTGCAAACGAGTTCATCTGTACCATTTTTCTAGATTCCACATATATGCATTAATATACGATATTTGTTTTTCTCTTTCTGACTTACCTCACTCCGTATGACAGCCTCTAGGTCCATCCATGTCTCTGCAAATGACCCAATTTCATTCCTTTTTATGGCTGAGTAATATTCCATCGTATATATGTACCACATCTTCTTTATCCATTCATCTGTTGATGGGCATTTAGGTTGCCTCCATGACCCGGCTATTGTAAATAGTGCTGCAATGAACATTGGGGTGCATGTGTCTTTTTGAATTATGGTTTTCTTTGGTATATGCCTAGTAGTGGGATTGCTGGGTCTACATGTCAATCTTGAACTGAAAGGGATTTGTGAAGCATACGTACAGATGAACAAGTGCAGGAGAAATTAAAAGTAAATTTATACATATAAAATAACATTAAAGTCATGGTTGTAGTTGTTATACAATGATGGCATCTTTCCACATGGGGCAACTCCAATAATTACAGTAAATGTTTTAATAGTAAGAAAGGGAAAAGGAAACGTGTGCATGTGTATGTGTGTGTGTGTGTGCATTTCTTCAGGGAAATAGTGTGTTTGAGGGTTCATATAAATAACTTTTTGGAAGTAAACACTCCATATAACCTCAGTTAGATAAAAGATTGCATAAATTAATATACTTTATGTATAATTTATAATTTGTTTTGTAATTCTTTTAAAAATTCTCTTGAGAAATTCACACAAAAGATTGTCTTTCATGTGTCTTGAAAAGGGATTAGCTCATCTTTTATCACAATTAGTATGTATACCAATTTTTTATTAGAATCATTCATTTTATTTCCCAGGAATACATTTACTTTACATAAGAAATAAACAGAATAATATTCTATAAATTGACTACTTTAAATATTTTGTTTCTTATTTTATAATGATCTCATGTTTTAAATTTGAAAATATTCTAAGCATGGGACTTTGTCAATTTCCACAAAAGGAAACAATATTTAATATTTTTCAAACCACCATAGCATTTCAAAGCAGAGAGAATTACCTAATATAATAATGTAGACTTGTAAAATTGACTGTGAAAGAATTATAAGCAGTTTTTGCATAATCCAAAAATTCCTTTACTGTCAATTAAAAGTTAAATTTCCTATATGATGAATAATGTAATAGCATATGAATGCTAATGGAAAGGAGCTAAGAAAGTAGACATAATTTCTAATATATTATGTAGAATCCTGGCATTACGCCATAATGAAAGTGCTCAACTCTTACTATTATGGGAGTTCCAGTGCCCCTTCAATATCAATCCAGTAGCTCCACTAGATCATCTTTTTTTTTCATTGAACAGGATGTACTTTAAAGAAATAAAATTTATTAGCATTGCAGAGTCATCAAAACTTTGTGAGGCTATACCTTTTAAAAAATTAGATCTTTATCCTACCATGAACGACCCAGAAGTTTTAATTAGTGAAATAATTAACCTGACACATGAAGCCAGCAACTTAGGAGGGAAGTCTGTGATTCTATCTTCAGACCCCTTTCCATCAAATATTTTTGTTCTTTTTATACATGAAAATGTTCATTTTAGAATGATTATTTTAAACTATAAACTGTTGATACTGAGCTCTATATGCATACACTCCAAACGTGCATCACACATTGGGTTATATTACAAGGTGGTTTTATTCTTTGAATATTGATAACTCACTATGTTCTACCTACTTTAGGAATTTCAAGATTTATAGGACATTGCAAAGACTTAAAGTCTCAATACCTCATAGGAGAGATAAATGTATGCATATATATCATAAAATAAAAAGTGTAAATCACCAATAAGAGGGATATATTAAGTTCTATGGGGGTTTAAGAAGAAGGGAAAGTAGAAATTCATCTGAAGGAAGGAAAAAAAGATCTTCATGGGGAAAATTTTGCATTTAATTTTGACTTTGGATAATCATTTGGGCTGGGAAACAGGACCCGCCTAAAACAGAGGATGAAAGTGGAGAGCACAAAATTCCAGCTATGGCTAATAAATAAATTATCAAGAACAGAGTCACAAGAAATCACACTCTACCCCAGAGAGAAGAAAGAGACAGGCAGAGACAGAAACCCACTCTGGGCCAAAGTTGTAAATGGAAGACTGAATATTCAGGGTGGAATGGAAATATTAATTTAAAAAATATCTTAGTATCTCTAGCTGCACAAGGTAATTCTAGAGGAATTTTCTGCCACTAAGGTATTAAAAGTAACCATAGGAAAACAAAACTAAACTAAACAAAGTTAAACCCATCTTAACTCTGGACTAGATTGACTAAATCCCAGAAATATCCATCAACAAAAAAGTATGCCTTTTTCCAGTCATGAATGCTATTTACTTCAGTCTCTGCTGCTCTATATACAGAATTCAATGTCTAACACTCAAATAAAATTATAAAAAATGAAGAAAAACTGTCAATCCACTTTTAAAAGATAAAGCAAACAATAAAACCAGATTCAGATATGGGTCCAGTTGTTCAAACAACCACATAGGGAATTTAAATAACTCTTACACTGTACACAATGTATAATGTGTAACACATGCATTAAAGTCTCTAGTGGGACTTATGGAAAATGTGCATAGCCTAATGGGGAATTACAGAAAGCAATGGAAATAATAAAATTCACATAGAAATGCTGGAAATTGAAGCTATTGAAACCAAGGTGAAGAATTATTTTGTAAAGCCCATGAGTGGACTCATCACAGTTGAGGAAAGAATCAGGAAACTTGAAGGTAGGTCATTAGAAACTACCCATACTGAACTACACAGAGAAGAAGAATTGTAGAAAAAAAATAGAAGAGAACATTCAAAAATTGCAGAGCCATTAAAAAATAATGTACACTATTGGAATCCCAGAAGAGAAGAGAGAAAAAATGGGAAAGAAGAAATATTTAAAGAGGTAAGGACTGAAAATTTCCCAAGAGTAAAGAAAAAGACATCAAACTTCAGCTCCAAGAATCACAGTGAAACCCAAGCAAGATGAACAACACATACACATGCACGCACACACAGCACCTAGACATTTCATATTTAAACTGCTAAAATTAAAGATTTAAAGAAAGTATTGAAGGTATCCAGACCAAAAAAGACATATTTCATGCATAAATAATAAAGAAGTCTGGCTTACATTTTGAAACTGTGGGAACATAAGACAATGGAATGACTTCTTTAAAATTTTGAAAGAAAAAAAAAAATTCTCAACTCAGAACTCTATACTCTGCAAAAATATCCTGAAAAATGAAGGAAGAAAAGACCTTCAGCCATATGAAAACAGAGAATTCATTGCCAGCAGATCTGTGTTATATGGAAGATTAAAGAAAAAAAATTGATACGAAGTAGAGACTTAGAAATGAACAAAAATGAAGAGATCCAGATATGTTAAAATATAAGAAACTTGCAAAACTCATTGCTGATATAAGCCTAATCAAAATAAACACAATGTTTCAAAGAGAAACACCGGGAAGAATGGTGTGACACTTTCTACAGAGAGAAAAAAGGCCTCATAACGTTTCAACTGTCACTCATGGGTAGATTTAGCATGTATATTAGAAAGTAAGCTGTTAAAAGATGAATCTTCAAATTCCTACTAAGATTAAAAGTGAGTGAGGGACTTCCCTGGCCGTCCAGCAGTTAAGACTCCACGCTTCCACTGAAGGGGGCATGGGTTTGATCCCTAGTTGGGGAACTAAGATCCCAAGAGAGAATAGGGCATGGGAGATAGAGAACACATTACAAGGAAACAAAATGGATGAGGCATAAAGAAAAGAAAACAAGATAGAGAGAAAATCGCTATTAAGTTACTTTAATTAGGATTGAGTGAAAATAAATAGAATATATAAAGTAATAACAGGTTTTAACCAGATCATGAAAATTCAGAAAAACAGGCAGAAAAGTATATAATTTATTCAGCTGGCACTTCAAAACCAGTAAGGTTTTTGAGTTTTGAATTGTATAGGTGCATGTATGCTCTATTCAGTTTTTTTTAATAGATATTTATTGGAGTATAATTGCTTCACAATACTGTGTTAGTTTCTGTTGTACAACAAAGTGAATCAGCCATATGCATACATATATCCCCACATCCCCTCCCTCTTGAGCTTCCCTCCCATCCTCCCTATCCCACGTCTCTATCCAGTTTTAACTAAATGTATAGTATTTGATACTGAAGATATAAAATGTGTAAGATAATGCAAGCACCTTTAATATATACTATATACTAAAAATATGTATTGTTTTAATGAATATGTAAACAGCTTCTCTCCTATCATATAGAAGGGAAAAGAAAGGGATAATGGCAAAATAATGTAATAAATAAATATTTGTGATTAATATGTTCAAAGGAATATGTTTATTCCAGTGAGGAAGAGGAAGGCAGTCAGGGCACTTGCTAAGGAAGATAAATGGTGGGGAATGAATTTGGTAATGAACTGTTTGACTTCGAGTTAAAATGTGCAAAATGCACTGGGTTGTGATTTTGATACCCAAGGAAGCAATCTGGTTAGGGATTATAAATTTTGGAGGGGTGGGCATTTAGAGGAATGCAAAAACCATTGCCATCACCCAGAAACTGTTTGGAGACTGAGAAAGGCTCTGGAACTATGATCTCAAAGTTGATTCCAGATACTGAGAAATTAGATAAACATAATCAAAATGGTTTATGTGAGTAGTAATGAAAAATTGGTCTGGAAAGATGGCAGTGGGATCAAAAAAATAGTAGAGAAATACTTCAGTAATCAAGTATGCTTAACTTGATGATAAATCAGGTAGTGCTTTTAAAATGTATAATGTAATGAAGCAGCTTTGTAGAGTGTCTTTTTTATTGTATATTTTGAATATTAAGTTAATTAACTCAATATTAATTTATATTAAATATTCTTGAAAAATACACTTTATATATTACAATTTTAAATTTGTAATGATTGGGTATATTGTAAAATTTCATGCTAAAATTTCACATTTTTCCCACTCAATGTATTACACATTTATAGCTCTCTTTATAAAATAAATGGTTATAGTATCAGTTCTTATATTAACTACAAATCAAAAAGCTTTAAGTAGATAAGCACTTTTATGTTAATAAGCTTAAATAATTCTTCTCAAACTCTAATGTACATATGGATAGTTTGAGTAGCAAAACAACATCAAAATAAGTGGAAACAAATTCAAATTTTTAAAGCAGTGTGATTAATGAGACATTACCAAATGTGATGCAAGCAGAGGTTCCTCCCAATATGGAACCTCTACCTTGTGAGCAACCTGTAGGAAGGGCAATCTGGGCTCAGTATTCTCAGCCTATTTTGGATAGAGCTCTTGTTCTGTGAGTTCTTGAAGGTGGGTTAAGGGAACCACAGTCTTCTTAGCCACATTTACTAGGGATAGAGCTCCTGCAACTCAGAGATGGGGATAAGAATTGGCACCCTGGCCCTCCCAGCGTAGAACTGGCTCTAGACTGAAACTATAGCCCTAGAATAGGAGTTTGTGGAGAAAGGGAGTCCGGTCTGTTGGTTACATTTGATCAGTGAAGAGCTGCTGAGGGGAAGGGGAGAATAGGAAATTTAGGTGGGCTGTGGCTCAAATGCCACAGACTCTCACTTATTTTAATGAGAATTAGTATATATTCTTTTTTTTTTTTTTGCAGTACTCGGGCCTCTCACTGTTGTGGCCTCTCCCGCTGCGGAGCACAGGCTCCGGACGCGCAGGCTCAGCAGCCATGGCTCACAGGCCTAGCCGCTCCGCGGCATGTGGGATCCTCCCAGACCGGGGCACGAACCCGTGTCCCCTGCATCGGCAGGCAGACTCTCAACCACTGCACCACCAGGGAAGCCCTAGTATATATTCTTGAATAAATATTTCTCCATTTACTGCTTGCCATTAGTGAAATGTCTACCTTCTATAAGATTGTTTTAATAATTTGCACCAGATAATTTGTTTCACCAGTAATTGTTTTGCTGGGGAAAGTGCCCACCAATCTCCTCTTACCACCTTTCTGGAAGTCCTCTCCACTAACTATTGAGGTTTCCAAAATCTGGTGTCCATCTAAGTTAGAGCATTGCTATAGAAAAAAATGAATATGAAGACCTTTATTGTAGGAAAATAGTCATCAATCCTAAGCTGAAATACGATTTGAGCATATAAAGAATAAATATGTTTAAATAATCTGAAAGAGATGATAAATAATTATACATTGGCAATGTTCAGTTTCAAAGTTGGTTTCAAAGGAGATGCTTTATATGTAATAATGAAAAGTAATGATAAAACTGCTGTTGTGTGTAAAATTGGGAAGGATGTATCTATAACTGTAACTATATCTATACCTATACCTGTACCTATATCTGAATGGAAGCAGGACAAAATGATTAGTAAGAAGAAAGTAATTAACAATGAATTTGTAAAGAGGGGTATGTAGGAGTGACAGGTGGGAGATGCAGAAGGAATATAGAAGTTTTGAATATAAAATGTGAATTTTTCAATGATAACTCACTACAATGTTATACATACATTTGTTAAATATATTTGTTTTGTTGGGAAAATTTATTCTAACATACATACTTGTAGGTCTATATAAGTCTATCTCCTATCTATTAATTTGCATGTCTTGCATATATGTTTGAATATATCTATAGGATACGTTTGTAGAAGTTGAATTGCTCTGTCAAATATATGATCCTTTCAATTATGTGAGCTGTTAACAAATTGCCTTAAAAAGAAGTTTGTAGCTTATTTTTAGAAATGTGAGGATAATGGAAGTGTTTTATTTATTCTTAACTCACTAAACCTATCCATTGATTTATCCTTTAAGTGCCTTCAGTAATTTTTGAAAAGATGTAGTCATTTAGAGTGATTCAATATCAAATGTGAAATAATTGAAGAATAAGCAAATTTATGAAGAATTAGATAAATTACCCTCAAATGAACAGTACTATCTCTGATATAGTTTTCTGCACACATTTTAAAGTTTACAATTTGGGGAATAATCCCAATCTGTTGATTTTGTTGAGTATCTTCAGCCACTGTTAAGAGAACAGCTGAATCGTTTCTATGCCGAATGAAATTCTTTAAATAAATTATAGATGAGTAGACAAAAAGTCATTGAGTGGGAGAAAATTGATATTTGCACCACTGTGTGATATGTTTTACTCTCCTACAAACTCACATAAAAAGCTAAAAGTGAAACTGATTGAGGAATATTTACTTAGGATAACTTTAATATGGCAAGCAATTTCATGGTTTTTAATGGCATTTTTTTAGAATGTAAGAAAATTAGTCAAAGGGAAGTATGGAACTCATCTATACAGTCAGTATGCTCTAATGAAATTCAGTAAAAAATAGGTAAAGAATATTGACAAAAGAAAGTCATTTTGAAAAGACCAATTTGTGGGAGTATGTATACAAATGAAAACAAGATACCATTTAGAAGTTTTATAAAGAGACTTTAGTTCATGCTGTTTCATTCTCTCTGTTAGTGATTTGTGTTGGTAATTTTATTCTAGTAAGATAATTTGACTTAATGGTTTAAAAATAACTTATTTCCTTGAAGTTCTGGACTTATATGGAGGCAAATTATTTGGCTGTCTGCATACACAATGGTTTGCATGATGGAAAATATACTCCCTCTGCCAACTCTCTCCCCTGCTCACCATCTGCCAAAGAACTTTGATTACAGCATAACGTTGAAAAAAAGATCCATGAAAAGATTCATAAGAATTACTTGATAATGTCATAAACTACCAACACACACAAATATATGATTAAATTGGATAATTTACGTAATATGAATTATCTAAAACCTTTTTATGTCATTCTTTTTAGCCCTAATGACTGACTTTTTTCCTCTTGATTTTTATTAATTTTCCTATCTTGATCTAATCTCCCTATCCTGATCTAATCTCCCTTTAGATCTATGCAGTGAATTCCCACATCACTTTTTTTCTGTAATTCAGTATATATTTCTCAAACTGGATTCTTTTTTCAAATTCTGCACTTAATATTTCTGCTTAGATATTTCATTGTCATTTGCAGTCTATGCCTCAGTTTGTGGTATATAAGTAGGTTCCTTAGGAAGAAAGAAGTTTCCTAAAGATTAGAATTAGTAAGAGGCAAGAGAGCATGCAAGTGATCTCACAACACTGTGATCATTCCTATTTTATACTATTGATCATATTTTATTTATCATACATATTTTATGTACATAAATATATAAATATACCATTATATTTATCATAGCCTAATTAAAACAGATAAATTTACTGATAAATTCAGTAGAGGGCAGCCCATACTATGGTACTGTGTAACTGTATACTCGTCACACCCTGTACTCTCAAGGAGAACCTCAAGGCTTCTCTCACTCCTCCTAGGAGTAAAGCACTTGTGTGGCTCAAGGATTAAAAAAATAACAATGCTGAGTTTTAAGAATTCTGTATATATTTTATATGCAAGTTCTTGATCAGTTATATGATTAGCAAAGATTTTCTCAGTCCTATAGTTTGCCTTTTCATTCTCTTCTCAGGATCTTTCACAGAGTAAAAGTTTCTAATTGTGAAGAGGTCCAATTTACATATTTTTACTTTTATTTGATCTTTCTTTTGGTGTTAATTCTTTGCCTAGCCCCGAGTTCCCCAAATTTTCTATTTTCTTAGACGTTTTATATAAGTACAGACTTTTGGAAAATGGTTGGTAATTCCTCTTTAAACTAAAAGTGGACTTATCAAATGACCCAGGAATTGCACTCTTGAGTATATAACTCAGAGAAATGAAGATCTATTTTCACACAAAAATTGCACATGAATACTTAAAGCAGCTTTATTTTTAATAACCCAAAACTGTAAACTCCAAACATTTTTCAATGGGTAAATGGTTAAAAAAACTGGGATGCATCCATAGCATGGAATAATACTCTGCTATTAAAAGGAGTGGACTATTTATACACATAACTTCAATGAATCTTGAGGATATTATGCTGAAGGCAGTCACAAAAGGACAGGTATTACATGACTTTACTTATCTAACATTTGTGAAGCAAAATAATTATAAACATGGAGAACAAATTGGTGATTGCAGGGGTTAGGGATGGAATGGAGGGTAGGATATGGTTATTAAGACAGTACAGGGAGTCTTGTGATGATGGTACAGTTAAGAATCTTGACTGTGGTGGTAGTTACATGAAACTACACTTGTGATAAAATGATAAACTTACATAGAGCTATACACACAGAGACACAAGTACACAAATGAGTGCATGAAAGAAAAATTTGTGAACTCTGAATAAACTCTGTGATTTATACCAATATCAATCTCCTAGTTTTGATGATTGCACTGTAGTTACACAAGAGGAAAACATGGCTGGACGAGGGTGGTGAATAAGACCTCTATGTAGATTTCTTTGCAATTTCTTGTAAATTGATAATTATTTCACAATAAAAAGTTACAAGAAAAATTCCAATTATAAGACATCACATTTTTTTAAAAGTGACAATAGGCTCCAATAGACCTGCTTTGAACTTTCTCCTCACAGACTTGCTGTGATTAGTCAGCCTAATATATCAAAAGCATGGTATTGTTTACTGGTGATTGTTGTTTTAGTGCATATTCTGAATAAGTGTAGTCCAAATATGGCAGCTTTCAGCTGGTGCCAAGACGGAGTATTTTAACAGCACTTCTCCACTTTTGCTGCATTTTCTTTATCTAACCTACTCTAACCTGTCTGAGCAATGAAGGTTTTTCTTAATCTTTCTTTTCCAAGTCTATTATATGTTATATCAGAGTTTATTGTATATACAATTAGCTTCTCTATTCCAAAATCCCACACAGAAAAGTGGGACATAATTATTATTAAATGCTTTACTTTGATTAAAGATGCAAGTTGAAACTAGTATTATCTACCATACTGTATACTGGTGTGATCAAGTATTATATGCCAGTTTAAAGGTTTGGTTTTTTAATACCTCATCCTATGTTATAATCAAAATCATCCTCAAATTAGAGAATTAAATATGTTTATTATGACTTTCCTCAAAGTGAAATAAACACAATAGTATATAGATACTTTCCATATTAAAATAAAACCTCATATTCCAAGATGAGAGGATTATCCCCCAATTATATATATATGTATATATATATGTATATATATATACACACAAATAAAGGTGCTAAAGAAAAGGACTACAGAAGTTCAGAACAAGTATTACAGAAGGTTCTCCTTACTCTTGCAGGAAAAGTATTGAAGAGAGAAAGTCTTGAGGCTGAAAACTTAAGGACAAAGTTTTTCGTATACCTTGATCTGGTCACAGGTGGAAGGCTTCTAATTTTGGGCATTTTATCTCAAAATGGTAGGGAATTTAGGGTGGTACAATTTTTCCCAGTATTATTTTAATTGATTGTTCAAGATTTCAGTTAATAGTCTTCTTTTCTATCTTGATATTATAAAATAAGTTGGTAATAAAATGAAAACAAAAGACTAGGCATGTTTATCCCAGTGAAAGAAGAATACAAGATATTGACAATTTCTTCACTCAAATTAGATATTGACTATTAAATTTTAAAAATCACACTCTAATGAGAGCCTAAATAATATCTGTTGTAATAAATAAATGCAAACCAAAGTCCCTTAAGGAGACTTTTTAATAATTAATAATAACATAAACATCTATCATCACCTAAAGAAAATCTAAATATTAACCCTTCTCCATATTGCCTCTCAAAGAGCAAAGAGGGGAAAGGAGGCTGGGAGATAAAAGAACTCTTGAAGCTTATCAGGGTTTTACATTTGGGCCTGGGAATGCACCAAGGACTTGGAGAATCCAGTTTAATAGCACCTACCACCAAAACAACACAATCCAAACCTGCAGTTCTGGAAAAGTACAAGTTAGGTGAGTAGAGGGAATTTAGACTGCTCAGGGTCCTTGCATTTGAGCTATGTTAAATAATAGGTTTTTATGACATCTGCTCAGATTTAATGATCCTAAAATCTTGAGAATGTACATGATTTAAATGATCACTTTCATATTTTAAAATGTAGCCTTTGGCTCGAAGTTTGCATTATGAAGTATTAGGATAACTAAAATAAGCATATTTCTATTACTACTGCAACTGCTACTACTTCTCTACTGCTACTGCTAGAGGTGCTAATGACAATAAAGGAATCCTTTCTTCAAATTAAAACAGAGGAAAAACCAATATGTAAAACTGACAAAAGCAGATCTATTCTGTTAAAATTGGGGGATGAAGGAATTATATCTGTGCCTCCCCAGGCCCTACCCCTCACCACACTCTAGGAAAACCACTATGCATAGATGGAGTACAATTTGGAACCCCTGTGTTGAAGACATACTATGATGAAAATTATGTGTTAAAACAAAAATGAAAGTATTTTAAGGGATTAAAACTAGTGCTTGTTGTGTTTGGCTATATTATCAGAGAGAAAAATAAAACCAAAAAAATCAGTTACCTGTCTATCGAGATAAAATACTTATTGGATAAATGGACATTTGAAAAAGAGAAAATAAGTTGAAAATATGCTTTAAAGACGGAAGAAAGAGTGAGGCTTGGCAATTGATTAGATAGTTATGACAGAGAGAAGTCATTATTAAGAAAGATGGTCTGTATCTGCATATACTAATGTGATGATAAGACTAGGACCTTTTGAGTGAGATTTATCTAGATCATATAGAGATATATATGAACCTTAGAATCCCAGCTCTGCTACTGATTAGATGTGTGGTGGTAGGCAAGTTACTGAAACCTGGTTAGCCTCAGATTCTGAACTTGTAACAAAGGGGTATAACAAGAAAAAAGTCCAGGATAGAATACCAATTCAGAAATTCTAGGTTTTATTAAAGTGGTTGAAAATTTACATTTAAGAATGCTGCTTTGTTTTGTTGTTGTTGCAGAGAAATGATTAAAAAGAGGTAAAGATTTGATAAGGTTGATTTGGTTATAAAAGGAAGAGTAAAGTTGCTCTCTAAAGCTCATTTAAATTATCCAAATAAGACACTTTTAAGGAAGTTCTGTCTAAATGCAAGGGATTGTCAGAATCTGAGAATCAGATACTCACTGTTAGTGAGTTTTTAAAATCAATATTTGTTTTATTGTATTTTCTATTCATAATGTGAAGATATCACAATCTTTTTTTTCTTATTGGGTAATTTTGGTCATAAAATTATTCAAGTTATTTCTTTTCTTATAAATGTATCTATTGAGGAAATAAAAGAATATATGGGAATAGAAAATATTCAAGTAACTTTTACTGTACTTTATATTATCAGTTATATCTATCATTTGTTTGGGTTTACACAGAATTATTTTTCTCAAAGCATACTGAGAAAATAGGAGCCATTTTCAGATATCCGAAATTAGATAATGAAAAAGACATAAGTTTCTTAAACCAATGTAGACATTATTAAATTTGTATTCAAAATGAAACAGAATTCTCAAAGTCACATATATCCATGCTTTGATTACTTCACACTTCCAGTTCACCATACCCCTAAGGCATCAAGGTCAGGCACAAAATAAATGAATAACTAAAAACTAACTATATTCACTATAAAAAAATCAAAAAATAGAAAGTTAGTATGTCTTGTATTCTTTTTTTTTTTCCGGCTGCTCCATGTGGCTTGCAAGATCTCAGTTCCCCAACCAGGAACTGAACCCAGCCACAGCAGTGAAAGTGTCAGATCCTAACCACTAGACCACCAGGGAACTCCAAATCTTGTATTCTATAGAGCTAATATCTCTGTTAATCATTTGAACCAAATGTTTATTCCTTGATTGTTCCTTTCACACACAGAAAAATGATTTAGGATCTCGACTCCCTAGAAGCAAAAGGGCACCACAGAGTGAAGAGTCAAGATGCAAAGTGTCTCAGAATTGTTTGGCACATCACTCAAGCTTTCTACATGTTGTCCTCATACAGTTTCTTTTCAAATATCCCATCTATTCCTTTCTAGAGTGTAGGAATCTTCTGATTAATATGCACTGGGGCACCACATGGTTGCCCATCTGTGTGGGTCAGTTTTGAATCACTGATCAGGGTTCAAATTGAGTTGAAGTTTAGCCAAATATTCAGCAACAATGACCTTCAAACCTGCCGTGGCTGGCTGATGAGCAGCTCCTGGGAATTTAATTTGCTTTAGAGCTTATATCTCACATTCATGTATGATTTTTAAAATGAATTTATTTCTGCTATTGATCATTGCTTTTCTGATATTTAAGTTTTGGAAAGATTTCTTTCATGTTTCCTGTAGCAGCCTCATTTCATAATATTCTCTAAATAATCACTTGAAGAAATTAATAAATCAATCAAATAACATATTTATGCAATTGTAAGAGAAACACTTTTTTCTTTCTAAGGTAAAGAAAATTAATCTATGTCTTTCTCCCTCTAATAGCAGCTAACATACTCCAATTAATAGCTAGGTACTTTTTATTACCTAGAATAGACAAAAACAAAGAAAGAAAGTAAATTTATTTAAGAACTGGAATAGATGACCTTTTAAAAATGAATTGAATTTGGCAAAATATGTACATTTTGAAAGTAATCTAAGTGTTAACATTTTCATATCCTTTATTTGTTTTCTAATATTCCTTATTTGAGAAATAGATCTATGAAATTTCCTAATGCACAATAAAACTAATTGTCTTTTTATGTTCCTATAAAGACCATTTTTATTTTTTTATAACATTTAAAGGAACATTTCCATGTCACTAGATATTCTATGTATACAACAAGGATATGTTTTATGTTGTCAAGTATCAGATTATCTGCATAAGAGGGGAAACTATTCTAACACTTTCTTATATAGAGGGGTCATCAGAATCATCGACAGTCTCAGTCTTCTTTAACTCACTTTTCTTTTCTTAACTTAAGAAATCTAGAATGTGCTACTCTTTGCCAAGAGAGTCAAGAACAATAGTAATAAACTCAATAGATTTTCTTCCAGGACAAGACTTTGCTTCAGCTTGCGGGTGATGCTACAGGTTTCCTCACCACGTGTTCTCATTCCACATCTCAGGCTGAAAGAGCAGCCCCCATTTCTAGAACATGGTATTCTCATGAAACAGGTAACATAAGGAGCAAAAGGAGTAACCAAATCATGCACTTTTAAATTGTGCTTGGAGATAGCATGTATAATATATAATATTTCACTCACATTCCATTGATAATGGTCCAGCCAAAAAATTAATAAGGTGGGGAAATATACTCCTTGTACAAGGGGCATAGGAATGGATGGGGAAGCAAACCATTGGGTTCTAATACAAGACTTCTATCTTGATTACATATATTTATTTATCCTTCATAAAACTCAACTTAGCACCCATTTATGATAAAACTCTTAGTAAATTATGAAAATAAATGTCTTAACTGATAAAGACCATCCACAAAGAACCTACAACTAACATCATATTTAACAGAGAAACTCAAAGCTTTCCCACTGAGATCAGGTACAGGGCAAGAATGTATCCTTTCACCACTCCTTTATCACACACATTGTATTGGAAGTCCTTGCTAATGCAATGAGACAAGAGAATTAAATAAAAGGTATACAGACTGAGAAGAAGGAAATAAAACTCTTTGTTCACAGATATAAAGTTAACATACAAAGTCAGTTGCTTTCCTATATACCAACAATGAACAAGTGGAACTTGAAAATAAATATACAATGTCATTTAAATTAGAACCCATTAGAACATGGACAGATATTCTATGTTCATGGAAAGGAAGACTCAATATTGTCAAGATGTCATTTATTCACATCTTGACTATAGATTCAATGCAATTCCAATCAATATATACTACAGTCTATACACTACAAACTCTTATCCAGTACGTTATTCTGTGGATATTGACCAACTGATTATAGAGTTTATATGGAGAGGCAAAAGATACAGAATAGCCAACATAATGCTGGAGGAGAAGAACAATGTTGGAGGACTGAAAACCCCACTTCAAGTCTTACTATAAATCTACAGTAATCAAGACAGTATAGTATATCTGAAGAATAGACAAATAGAGAGCTCAGAAATAAACCTCCATAAATATAATTAATTGATCTTTGACAAAGGAGCAAAGCAATAAAATAGAGAAAATTCTCTTCAACAAATGGCACTGGAACAACTGGACATGAAAAAAACTGAATCTAGACACAGAACATACACTTTTCACAAAAATTAACCCAAAATGGAGCATAGACCTATGTGTAAGACACAAAAATCTAAAAGTCCTAGAAGGTAACATAGCATAAAACTTAGATGACCTTCAGTATGAAGATGATCTTTTAGATTCAACACCAAAGACACAATCCATGAAAGAAATAATTGATAAACTGTACTTCATTAAAATTAAAAATTTTGCTCTTTAAAAGACCATATCAAGAGAATGAGAAAACAAGTCAAACTCTGGGAGAAAATTTGTGAAAGAGACATCTGATAAAGAACTGTTATCCAAAATATACAAAGAATTCTTAAAATTCAATGATAGGAAACTAAACAATCCAATTAAAAAAATAGGCCAAAGACCTTAAGAGACACCTCACCAATTGGAAAATAAGCATTTGAAAAGATACTCCACATTGTATGCCTTCAGGAAAATGCAAATTAAAATAACAATAAGATACCACTACACACCAATTAGAGTGGCCAAAATTCAGAACACTGACAACATCAAATCCTGGCTTGGATGTGAAGCAATATGAACTCAGACATTGCTAATGTGAACGCTACAGCTACTTTGGAAGACATTTTGGCAGTTTCTTACAAAACTAAATATACTCTTACCATACTATACAGTTCATGCTCGTGGTATTTATCCAAAGGAGCTGAAAACTTATATCCACACATAAATCTCCACAGGTATGTTTACAGCAGCTTTATTCATAATTGGCTACACTTGGATGCAATCAAGATGTCCTTGAGGGGCTAATAGATAAATAAACTGTTACATCCAGACAATGGAATGTTACTCTGTACTAGTAAGAAATGAACTATCGAGCCATGAAAAGGCATAAAGGAAGCTTAAATGCATATTTCTAAGTAAGAAAAAGGCAATCTGAAGAGGCTACATACTGTATGATTCCAACTATATAACATTCTAGAAAAGGCAAAACTATGGAGACAGTAAAAAGATCAATGGTTGTCAAAGGTTGGGTGCAAAGGCATTAACAGGTGGAGCACAGAGAATTTTAGGTCTGTGAAAATACTCTGTAAGATATTATAATGATATTATAATGTTAATAAATGTTAAATTTATTATTTGTTCACATGTTATATATGTATTATTGTATGAAATGATTTTAAAATAATTGCTTATCCCTTATTATATTGATGAAAACTTAGTTATTTTTCTATTTTAATTTTAGAAACATTGCTGCAACTAAAATATTTGTTCATGAATCTTTATATATATCTGCATTTGTAAAATAAATATCTAGAAGTGGAATTGCTGAGCTTATATATATTTTGTAAGTTGATAGAGATCTTCCAAAATTCTATACTTATTTATACTTTAACATTGTAAAGAGGGTACTCATTTCTTTTTACCCATACCAACTTTGGATATTTTAAATCATTTAACTTATTGTATTCGTATTTTTTCCTCTTGTCTTACTTAGCATTACAGGTAATACAAAGTAATTTTAATTAGATTACAAGCACAGTGAAAATCTTTGCATATGCAGCTTGAACATTTTGTATTTCTTCTATGAATTGTCTGTTGATATCCTTTTTCTTCATCAGGACCACTATAAGCCACTGGGCACTTTGTTGAAAATAGAAAGAAGTCTTCCTCCAACTCGATACAACCCCATGATGGCAGGGTTTGTTGAGCACAGTGTAGACTAGAATTCTAGTGGAATTCTTTTGCCACTCAGTAGTCATGCTTATACAAGGTTCAGCCTAACCAAACTTATGTGATGGCCCTTACTCTCTTAACGTTTGCATAATTTCCTTATATATTACTTGAAGTTATTCACGACACGATATGTAATATATATGTACATACATATACATGTACATATATGGCAATTATTTTCCCAGTATGTTACTTTTCTTTTCATGTTGTAGTCTTATGTATGAAAATTTTTAAGTCTAAGGCAAAAATGTTTTGAAATTTTCCTCTCTGATTTCTTTATTCTATATAGATAGATATATATTTTTTATAAATATTTATTTTTTATAATACCATTAAAATCTATCCTCTCTCCATTGATATAGAATAACTTCATCATACATTAAGTTACCATATGTATGTCTTTTTTGTGATACTATATTATTATTCTTTCTACTCAGTTATTATTATTATTATATTATGGTTACTTATTATAGTTCCATTAGCAGATTTAGAGAGAACTGAAATCTTCACAACACTGAGCCTGTCCATTCATTAACCTGTCATCTCTGCATATTTTAGAGCTTCTCTGTATTCTTAAATAAACTGTCATCACTTTCTTCATAGAGATTTTACACATATCTTGGTAACTTTATTCATAGATGTGGTTTTGTTTTTGTTTTCTTGTTATCCTGATCAAAGTATTTACCCATGAGACCTTTTATCTTGCTATTTCTGATTAATTGGAGAAACTATGAATTTTGTATATTGATTGTATAACATGCTAACCTGCTGGGCTCCCATATTAATTCTGATAATTTTCACTGATTTTCTCTCTTACATGTTCTCTCAGTCTGAACATCCTGCTTGTTAAGATGGCATGTCACATCCTACTCAACACTTTGGTTTCTCCCTTTGAAGAAGCAAAGGAAGAGAGCTGCCCAGTAAGGATCAATTTATGATCTACGAGAAGTCACATATTACTAACCATAATCAGGCATCTCCACCATCATGCTGAATACCCAAACCAAGAGTATGACTTGCCCTGGGATAAAATGTGGGAGTTCAGGGAAGATGGCAATGTGGTATTTTTACTTACGCCTTAGCCTGCAATGAAGTAAGCCTTTAAAAAACAAGTGTCCAGAGTCTGGTATTGAGAATGCTCAATTTGATCAGCTAATATGGGCTAGATAAGGAAGCAGATTCTAAAAAACCTTTTTCTCTTACATGGGTTCCTCCTAAATCTAGTGCCAGCTGAAATTCATGTGCTTGGAAAATATCCACACCATGTCTTACACTTTAATATAAAATATTATAAATCCATTTAATTGAATAAACATACCCTAAAACAAATATATCCAACTGAAAATGTATCAATTACAAATGAAACCAGAACATACTTAATATATCTCTAATTTTCCCATTCTTCTCATTTGTTTTTCTACTCCTATTTACTGACAATTCTGTTTCAAAATTTCACTTTATTGGCCCAGATGTCCTGGATTTCCATTGGGTAAGTTAGTTGTCTCTGAAATATATAATGTAATGTGTCCTATTTGGTGTGCTTTTCTTGTTCACTTTCCAAGATCTGCCCTTTACCAAGATGATGTCCTAAGTTATTGAAGCAAATAAGAAAAATTATCTTGTATTCACCCAAGCAGAAAAACCTCTTTTCTCTGAAGTTGCCTGCCATTTTCCTTTATTCCTCATCTTCTCTACCAAACACCACCATATGAGAAAATAAATCTTTTTTCTTTGAAGTTTCAGTTTAAGTTCTTTGTTTTCGTACTCTATCCCCACAGGGCATATCCATCGTGGGCTACGGCATGTATAAAATGTGAAAGCATGTATAATATGTTTTGCAAAAAGGAAAACTATCACAGAAGACTGGTGAGATTACATGTTTAGTAAAAATATTTGTGGCATTTAGAGTTCACTTTAAATAAAAAGAGAAAAAAGAACCTAGTCATTCTCATAATTAACTATTATTCAGAAATCAATTGAATGTACTATCATAAGCTCTGGAATAAAGTGGGCATAATATGACCAGGGAGTAGCAACAAATTTCATGTCCATATGGAAAAGATGTAGTCATAATTGTTATGATATTTGGAAGCATAAAAACCACACCTAGAGTTGTTCTTTTTCTCAATAATATTATACCACTTCCTTTTCATACATGTTCTTCCCTCGTAAAACAGGCCTCACCTTCAAAAGCTCATTCTCTTCAAAAGCTCCCTCCATCTGATATAACTGTCACCTCATCCTCTATTACATTTCCTGTTATGCACAATTATTACAATTAAAAACATTTGTGTATTTTGTTTACTTCTTTCCTCCCTCCTCCCCCATCAAGAAAGAAAGAAAGGGAGGGATGAAAGAAGGGAAAAGAAAAGAAAAGAAAAGAAAAGGAAAAAAATGCATTATGGGCAGAGAGCTTCATGTTTCCACAGCTTTTAACACAAAGACAGGCAAATATTAACAACAAGTACAATTTGGAGAGAGAAGGAATTGATTTTGCTTCTTAACTGTTTATGTCCTGATATGTTATTGAACTAGTGCCATAGATTAGAGTCTATTTGTTGTACTGTTCATTGTTACCATGCTTGGATTGTTCTAAAACATGAAAACTATGCTCAGAATTATTTTTGAATCTTCTTTAGTCTTGACCAAGTACGAACAGTTTTCAACTTTAAAATAAATGAATATGTCAAGCTCTTACACTCTTGCATAGACAGGAACATTCTTTCCACTGGCAGTTCAACTTCTAAAACCACCAGTTCTTTTTTTTTTTTTTTTTTTTTTGTCTGCATTGGGTCTTAGTTGTGGCACATGGGGTCTTCACTGAGGTGTGCGGGATCTTTCCTCGGGGTGCATGGGCTCTTCATTGTGGTGCTGGGTTTCTCTCTTGTTGTGGCACATGGGGTCCAGAGCATGTGGGGTCTGTAGTTTGTGGCATGAGGGCTCTCTCACTGAGGTGCGCGAGCTCAGTAGTTGTGGCACACAGGCTTAGTTCCCCTGCAGCATGTGGGATCTTATTTCCCCACCCAGGGATTGAGCCCACGTCCCCTGCATTGGAAGGCGGATTCTTTACCAATGGAGCACCAGGGAAGTCCCACCACCAGTTCTTTAAATGGACAATTTTGTGAGCATCTAAAAAAAAGAATAATATAAGAAATAGGCCCAACAAAGCTTCATTTTAAAAATATCATATGTCACTACAAACTTTTAGCTCTTCATTCCAATCCAGTTTCTTGGAGTGTAATAAAACATAAATAGAGAAGACAATCAACAATATTAGAAAGCTGTTCAAGCATTGCATTTACTGTGTATGTGGGTAGGGTAGCAATAATCCTGGACTCTGCTCTAACAGATGGACATCAGAGGGAAGAACATCATGAGACTGAAACTAAAGACCTAGTGAAAAAGTGCCAGTGCTATTCTTCTTGGGAGTGTGTACATTTGTAAGATTTTTTAAAAATTGTTATTAAAATCTAAGGCGGTTGGTGTAACGAATAAGACTTGCTGGTAAAAAAAAAATACATAATATAAAAACAACATGTCAAGACATGCTTCAAGTTTAAAAACTATTAAGGAATAACATCTTTTAAATGTTTTGGAACACACTAAGAATAGGAAAATGTTTATATCTACTTTAGAAATATGCTTGTTTTTGATAGATGTACTTCTTGAATTTTTTCAGAGTACACACGTTCCATTGTCAGAACACCCACCCTTGAGGCTGGGTTGGTTAGCCCTTCTCCCTCTCTTAACTCCTTGGGCCTACCTGTAATATTTTACCAAATTAAATCCAAATTAATAACATATAAACATACCCATTAAAGTCAAAATTAAGGATATACACTAAGTGAAATATTCAAGATTTTATTAGATATTCTAGATAATACAATAAGAAAATAAATAAAATATAAATATTAGGCTAAAAATAAGAGCTAAAACTCTCATCCTTAAATAGCATGTTTGTTTACTCATCGACCAATGTTTGTAAAAATATTCCAGAGTATTTTGCAACAGAAATGTAAAGGGTGTGTGTGTGTGTGTGTGTGTGTGTGTGTGTGTATTCATGGCTACTACTATCGCTACTAAAGTAAAATGTGTGTACATTTATGAGATGACATATTTTGAACAGCACAAAGCAATTCTTTCATTATGCAATGGGAGAATAATCATTGTGCGTCTGGTCGTGTACTCTGAAAAAACGTGTGTACTCTGAAATGGCAACTGAATGATAATTAGATAAATATTAGGGAAACGTAATCCGTACATTTGTAATTTAATAATTAAATACATTCCAATTTGCAGAGACACACAGCAGTATGGTATGTACCACAAAACTACATGAAGTTCCATGTTATTGAAAGGTAAAGTGCAAGTAGGTTTAGTAAAGATGAGGCAGAGAGGTAGGATGGGTTTAGATAAGGCAGAAGATTATAATTTTGAAAAGGTGTTAGGGTTCCTGTCATATGTTTAAGCAAGTATTTGTGTGTCATAGTCACATTATATTTCAGTCAGATTCTGTGATGGCAGTGTAGTGGAACATTGGTTTTAAGTTGGATCAATCAGGGAGATCAGTTAGGCAATATTGTATCTCTTCTGAAATAAGGCAGTATGGTATGGAGTGAAATGTCCTTATTTTGGGTTCTGCATCCAATTCCAATGTGTGAAGGGGGGTTTTCCTTACACTGCCAACAAGGAAGCAATTTAATGGACACCAGCTCGATGTCCTATAATTCAACTCAATTCTGACACTACTAACCTGGAGATAGCAACACATTCCACAGGTTAAGGGCTCTACCTCACAAGACTGCCCTCTACTTCAGATGCTAGTTATAAACCCAGGCTGTTACATCTGTTTCTGACTAACCAGCTACAGTTATATTTCTTATTATAAATCACAATATTACAGTCCTAATTAAAGAATGCTATCCTTTTTTTAAGCACCCCCAGGAGTGGCCTTTCTCACCTCAGGGATAAGGAATACCTTGTACAACTAGAGGTAAGAAAAGTCTGGAAAAATACTGTAGAAAGTGAATGGGGGTAAGACTTCCAGAATGGCTGAGGGAGGGACTTGGTTAATGTTAGTCCTATTCCCCCAAAGCAGTGATAAGACAAGATAAAGTTATCAAAACAAACATTTCAAGATTTAACAAATCGAGAAGCATGATTTATTTAAGAAAACCTACTAAATCTTGCTGAGATTAGGAGTCTATGGCATTTCAGCCAGGGACTGCTTCTGTGCCCCCAACATGTAGGGCAGGCCTTAAGCACCAGCAGCCCTGTTGTACAGCCATCTGGGCTAATGTTATTTGGAGTGGAGTGTGGAAACATCCATGCCCAGGGCACTGTCAAAAACAATAGAGACTTCAGTGGTAAATAGTTAGGAAAGGCTAATATGGTCTAGCTAGAGGTCATAGTACTAGCTGGGGCAAGCAACAACAAAGGCAGACTGGCCAAAAATTTAACAGGGAGATCCAGCATAAGGGATAGCCCAAGACCTGGCTAAAATCTCACTTGTCCCTGGTAGTTTAGAAGGTTGTGCACAGGCATAAGACTGAGCCTGCTCAGGAAAAATCAGAAAGGTCCCCGGTGAATTGTTCATACTTGTAAATTCCCTGAACTTAAATAAAAGTAACCATTGAAGAAATAGAGGCCATTGAGAATAAGGCCTTAACTTTCTCTCAGCTTGGCTGAACATTAGACAGGCCTCCTACCTCTAGACCCCTGACCTTCTTCTCATCCAATTGTCAACCTAAATAAGAGGTAAACTGAGGCAAGCTCCAAATACCAGAAATTAAGTTTATTCGGGAACAGCAGAAAAACAGCAATTCAGGAAATACATGCTGTAGCAGGCTACAGGAAAGTCCTTTGAGGGTTTGAGGTGAACAGTGTTCATGGGCAAGGAGTGCAAAGAGGGGGAAGTCCAGCCAGAGCGCAAGCAGTAAGTTCACTGGCTTGAGGATGGGGAGAGGTTCT
Organism: Orcinus orca; assembly: GCF_937001465.1. Lineage (NCBI taxonomy): Eukaryota > Metazoa > Chordata > Mammalia > Artiodactyla > Delphinidae > Orcinus > Orcinus orca. The sequence continues at coordinate 72,129,450 of NC_064565.1, forward strand.
TGATGAATGTGTATTGGTCTCAGTCTTCTGTAAATCAGGCATTTACTGGACATCTGTCTCTCAGTTCTTAGGTTTCCTTCTTCTGAAGGTGCATACCTGAGATTCTCCATTTCATATCCTCTGGCTCCATTTTAGATTGACATCCTTTCACACGGTCATGAAGATTAGAGAAAGTTTACTTTTCTTTTGCATAAGGCCAGTTAGCAAACACAGATCACCTATGATCCCAACCACTCCAGCTCTTAAAAAATAATCTCCCTCCCATTGTTTCAGGGGAGTTCAGTTCATACTGTATTCTGGTTTCTCTCACCTATTGCATGTTTAATTTTGGTGCAATTTTTGCTTTGATACTACCATTTTCAGAAACATACATTTCTATCTATAAATTTCCAATGAAATGCCAGATAGCAAAATTTTCCAACTATTTCTAGATCTATCCTTTCTGCCACAGTGACTGATCTGTATGAACTATATCTGACTCACTGTCTCAGACTTCTGGTTGATTTCAGCCAGTAGGTAGCCCCAGAATGCAACTGAAGAGAGGGCTCAGAGTAAGATCAGGATACTTAATGCCCTAGATTCTTCCCTGTAAGTCTCATTGGTTAGCTATGTCTTTTTTTTTTTTTTTTTCGGTACGCGGGCCTTTCACTGTTGTGGCCTCTCCCGTTGCGGAGCACAGGCTCCGGATGCGCAGGCTCAGCGGCCATGGCTCACGGGCCTAACCGCTGTGAGATCTTCCCGGACCGGGGCACGAACCCGTGTCCCCTGCATTGGCAGGCGGACTCTCAACCACTGCGCCACCAGGGAAGCCCGACTATGTCATTTTTAAATGGGTGATCCTCTTTGGTTTCTGATAATCCCTCTTTCCTCTAAGGTCTTCAGTTCTCAATATGATAACAACCTGTGGTTCTCATACACCCTCCCACAATTTTCTAAATAGTTTTTTTGTTAACGTTTCTTTGAATTATTATAATTTTAGTGTCATCTGTTTCCTCTAGAGACAATGACAGATAAAAGTTCAGAAAGCAAACTCTGAAAAAAGCCTAGAGAGAAGCAAAGGATATAGAGTGTGCGGTGGTACAATAAGACTGAGGAATAGTCTTATAGATTTTTAAAATTAATTTAATAAAATATAATACTATTTAATCTTAAATATCTTATTTTAATTATACCCCAAGATCTTGCATGTATTGATACTAACTCTTTGGTTTATAGGATGAACTCTGTTAATACAATTTATTTATTTCTAAATTAAGTTTATTTAAGCAAAAAACAAAACAAACAAAAATAAAAACAGTTTACCAGTTTCTCCCCCTCCCACCCCCCTGCCTCTGGTAACTACCAATCTATCCCCTGTATCTATGAGCTTGTTTTATTTTATTTCATTTTATTTTTTAGATTCCACATAAAAGAAATATCATAAAATATTCATCTTTCTCTGTATGACTTATTTCACTTAGCATAATCCATAAAGTCCACCCATGTTGTTGCAAATGGCAAGATTTCATTATTTTTTATGACTGAATAATATTCCATTGTGTATATATACCACAATTTCTTTATCTATTCATCTATCGATGGACACTTAGGTTGTTTCCATACCCTGGCTATTATGAATAATCCTACAATGGAACTTAGGGGTGCATATACCTTTCCAAATTAGTGTTTTTGTTTTCTTCAGATAAATACCCAGAAGTGGAATTACTGGATCATATGGTAGTTTTACTTTTAATTTTTTGAGGAACCTCCATACTATTTTCCATAGTGGCTGCACCAATTTATATTCTCATCAAAAGTAGACAAGTGTTCTATTTTCTCCACATCCTCACCAACACATGCTAATTCTAATTTCTTTGAAAAGAGCCATTCTAACAGGTGTGAGATGATATCTGTTGTGGTTTTTGACTTGAATTGCCCTGATGATAAATGATTTAGAGCATCTTTTCATGCATCTGTTGGCCATCTGTATGTCTTCTTTAGAAACATGCCTATTCAGATCTTCTGCCCATTTTCAAATCTTTTTTTTTGTTTATTTGTTTGTTTACTGTTGAGTTGTATGGATTCTTTACATATTTTGGATATTAAGTCCTTACCAGATATATGATCTGCAAATATTTTCTCCCATTCAGTAGGTTGTCTTTTCATTTTGTGAATGGTTTCCTTTGCTGTGCAAAAGCTTTTAGTCTGATGTAGTTCCACTTGTTTGTTTTTGCTTTTACTGCTTTTGCTTTGGTGTAAAAATCATCTCTAAGATAAATGTCAAGGAGCTTACCACCTATGTTTTCTTCTAGGAGTATTATGGTTTCAGATTTACATTCAAGTATTTAATCTATTTTAAGTTAATTTTTGTGTATGGTGTAAGATAATTTTTGTGTATGGTATAAGATAGTCCAGTTTCATTCTTTTCTATGTGGCTGTCCAGTTTTCTCAATACTGTTTGCTGAAGAGACTGTCCTTTCCCCATTGTGTATTCTTGGCTCCTTTGTTGTAAATTAATTAACCACACATGTGCGGGCTTAATTCTAAGTTGTCTATTCTGTTCCATTTATCTATGTATCTGTTTTTGTACCAATATTATAAGATTTTAATTACTATAGCTTTGTAATATAGTTTGAAATCACGAACCATGATGCCTCCAGCTTTGCCCTTTTTTCTCAAGATTGCTTTGGCTATTTGGAGTATCTTATGGCTTCATACAAATTTTAGGATATTTTTGTTCTATTTCTGTGAAAAATGCCATTGTAATTTTGATATGAATTGCATTGAAGCTAATTTAATGTATTATAATAAAAATATACAATAGTGTATATAATAAAAAGAAAAATATTTCAATAAATATCAAAATTGATTCAATTAATTTAAGATTATTAAATATAATAATTTCTTATTCAAAAAATAAGAATAGCATTAAGAGATAAGTTCAGTTTTATGATAGTAATAGTTCAGGCATTTTTTATAATACTCAATTAAATGTGGTGGAATATTTTTTCTACTTTTGTGTTTCTCAATGCTTTTTTCAAGTTTAATATTATCAAAATTAAATATTGACTAAAAGTCAGAATTGAGTCAAAGTTATAATCATGAAACTAAGAAATACACACATATATAAAGTTTTAGCTTTAGGTCACTGCAAAGTGAAAGAGGCATACACAATTCAAATAAAATTTTATTTAGTATCTACTTTAAATCCCCAATTTAATACTTTCCTTGGAATTTATTATGTAACATCAAAAATTTAATCACTGTATACACATGGTAAATCCTTGCTTGGGAGCAGGAGTGTGAGTATTTTTGTATTTGACTAATATTTATGAATGAAAAAGCCAGTAACAATTTCATGAATTTATTTTTATATTATTGTTTATAAAACTAATTTTGTGTTTATCTGAGCATGAATCTATACTTTGAAAAATGCAAATATATGGAATTTAATTATAAATATATTCATTTAATGAAAATATAATTGAGCTAAAAACTTTTCAGTTTCAAAACGCACAGCTCTTCTTGTAAACAGGGATTGTGTATGTGTATACATATATATTCATGTGTGTGTATAAACATATACACACTTAAACACAGATACAATATTAATATAGGCTTCATGTTATTAACATGATTTATGATCTCTTAATCAATAACCTAAATATATTTTGGAAAATTCTTCCTATTTTTTCTCCTTAAAGCAACAAATTTTCAGAAAAGTTTAAAAAACAATTTATGACTTGTTAATAATTTATAATTATTATAAAAAACAATGTGTTACTTGTTGAAAGGCGACTGCTCATAGGGAAGGTGTATGTACACACTATTACAATGAAAACTTTCTGGATTTTAAAGACAAAACTCTATTCACTAATACAGTTAATTTAAGTAAGATATATTTTGGTACATGCAAGTACTATCATACAAGCTCACTTTAACACTGAAAACAAATATTTCAACTAAATTATTATCCTGTAGATATTTCAAGGAGTTAATTCATATTTTAGAAAATTAAATGATAGATACCCTAACTAAATGATGCATTTTTCTTTTGAACTTGGGAAAGGTGAAGCAGGAAAAAATACGGATTTCTCATGTGAGTTTCCTCATTTTTTCCTATGTCGTGAATTTCTTTATATAGTATCTGTTCTTCCTTATCTGCAACCAGTATCAGATAGTATCAGGGGAAAATTGGTCTCTGATAGGCTCTACAGAGAAGCAACCTCTGGCAATGTGCCTTTTGGAGAGTAAGAACTGAAAGTGATTTTATTGGAGAAAACTTTAGAAGATTACTATCCCTTTGTAATGTTTTTAAAGACCCAATTTCTTCATCAAGTGAGAGAGAATCAGATTTATCTCTAAAAGCCACAATGTTTTTCATTTATGAAGAGAATGTTTGAGTTGACTGAGTTTTTCCTCACCCTATTTCCTAAATGCATTTCAAACCTGTGGGATATTGGGGTATTACACACACACACACACATACAGATTTAGTTTTCTATAAAAAGCAGAAAGCGGTCCAGGCAGGAAGAAAATTCACAACCTGAGATCTGGTTAAAAATTTCAGAATAAACAGAATAATAAGTAGTAACATCTCTCCTATGAAAAGAGGTTACTGCATAAGAAATAATACATACCTTCAAACAGTATCTAAAATAACAGAAACACAGAACACCAAAATCCCTGTTATTTAAAAGTAATGGCTTTTAATTTTTTATTGGGAATTATTAATCTATATTATCTAAAAGTGTTTCTTAAATCTAGGAATGTGATAAATAAGTCGATTAGAAAAGAAATTGATGTTTCAAGTACTTTGCTTGTATTTACCGCTATTTCCTAGATTGTTATTCCCAAAGACAAAATTATATAAGTAAGTTTTATATTTCTCTGTTTCTTGGAGTAAAATATTGGTAAGGCTATAGGAAAATATTTGAGGAAGAACAGGTATATTTTCCTGTGACAAATTCTAGGAAAATTTATTTTGCATGGCTATATGATTTATTTCCAAAAAAGTAAGAGTAAGCATTTTAATTTGCCTATATTGTTAAAATTAATAAATTATAGCTCCCATCCTCCATTAACCCCCAACTCTTTTTAGGATAAAGGAAGTACTTATTGTCCTACTTGTCTTTTACTTAAATCCACTGGGATAAAGATCTTTTAATGAGGATTTGAATTTTGAAAAGCTAGGCTAAGCTTGACTCATTCGTAAATCTCTCTAACATATAATTTGTTTTACATGGCTTGATTACTGTTTCTGTTAGTCATGATTAATTTGGTTATAATCAAGTAATGATACTGAAAAGTTACTTTATTATATTTTTTAGCTTGTCTCTGTTGTTCTGTAAACCACTCAGCTTAAAACCATAGTCAATCCTTGGACTTCAGTGTCTCCTACTGAAAATATATAGATAATAATTACTTCCTCTATCCTATTTTTTTTGGGGGGGATAGAAAGTGTGAATGAATGTAAAGCCTACTTTAAAATGCATTATGCATATATTTTTCATTAATATGTCTATGCAGATTGAGATAACTTCATATGCGTCTACTATATTAAGGCATTTTAAAGATTTTATAGTAACTCTAGCAGGCGGTTTGATGTACTGGACCACATTTCTTTTTTTTTTTTTTTTTTTTTTTTTTTGCTGTACGCGAGCCTCTCACTGTTGTGACCTCTCCCATTGCAAAGCACAGGCTCCGGAGGCGCAGGCCCAGCGGCCATGGCTCACGGGCCCAGCCGCTCCGCTGCATGTGGGATCCTCCCGGACCGGGGCACGAACCCGCGTTCCCTGCATTGGCAGGTGGACTCTCAACCACTGCGCCACCAGGGAAGCCCTGGACCACATTTCTTTAGCCTTATTGATTGAAGCACAGTTTGTGTGGTAGACAGGCTTCTAAGATGGGCCACAATAACCCTGCCTTCTAATATTCACACTCTTGTGTAACTTCTTCCATTTGAATGAGTTGGACTTAGTGACTCACTTTTAAAGAATAGAAAACAACAGTGATAGGATGTCACTTCTTTGATTAGGTTACAAAGGGTGTTGACTTCCCTCTTGCTTGTACACTCTTTCTATTGCTTTCTTGGCTTGGATGCTTTGATGAAGCAGACTGTCATACTGGAGAGGCTGAGATATAACTCTGAATTTGTTAAAGTAATCTCTTGTCTTACAGACATAATAAATATCAAAATTCCTGAAAAATGTATTTGGGGTTTAATTTTGAGGGTTATTGCATTGCAATGCCAGTAAAATTTATAACTTCCTAAATGTCATTTGTAAAAATGAGGGTTTTAATAAGGAAATGTTTAATAATGGCCTCCTCGAAAAGGTTCCCTAATAATTTTCTTCAGATCCCATTGCTCATATCTCTAAATCTAGGCATGGCATCATATGTCAGTAAGTCCAGCAAGCAATTTGGTAATGAGCAGAAATCTGGGTTTGCTTTTGCCAGACATTTTGCCTTTGCAAGTATTGCCATTCATGTATTTATTGACAGTCTCATATATATTTATGATGTTACACCCAACAAAACATTGAAACATGAACCTCATTCACAGTGACGAAATGTAAGCCAATAGATTAATACTTTTGTGATTTATGTGATGGCCTTATCATGCATCTCATCACCCAGAAGCAGAGGCTTTCGAAAACACTGGATGACCCAGTGTTCTAGTAACAGTGTTAAATGGAAGACAACTCTCAGTGAGTTTTAAATGCTGTCCTGAAGAATGATTCCGTAAACCACTGAATAATATGGAGGGCAGGGTGTCCCAAATATTTCAAATACACCCGCTTTTTTCTTTTTTAAAAAACTGTCCTAGTCACTCTGAGTCAATTATAGAATTTAATGTCTATAAATGAAACAGTTCTACCAGATAAAAAATTATGGTATATTCCATTGGATTAGATGACAAGGCTATCACCAGGCTATTTGGAGTGGCTATATGCCACAAGATACCTGGGTCAAAAAAATGGGTTATACTTTATATTATAGTGATTGATTATCAGAGTTATGTCTATCGAGTTGGGGGTAGAAAGGATATGGATGAATATTTAGGCATCCTCTAGGTTTCACTTTATAATAAGACTCAATGAAAACAATCATCAGAAACTTCTTCAAACCTACTCAGGTAGCACAAAGTTGGGCTCAGATTCATTAAGAATGAATGTTTGGGTTACTGTATTAGACAAAATCATTTCAATCTTCTCAGTTTCTGGACAAAGAAGATATGGAGTGGATGAAAGATATGACAAATACTGCATCGGCTATATTTAGATGGTCAGTTGCAGACATGAGAATATAGTCTTAACTCATTTACTTAATATTTACTACCTTGCTGTGCCACTTATCTAGCCATGAAATTTAACTTATTCTCTCTCTTCTCCTATGCCTCCCCACACATCCTGTTGTGTATGTATGCTGTATTGTAGTAATTAAATTTACCTCATGTTTTCCTTGCCGCTTACTAATTATGTGACTTTGAATGAGCTATTTTGAGAAGAAACTTTCTGCATCTCAGAGTCTATATCTATAAAATAGGATTCAGAATTATTACAATAAAAAATAAGTGCTATAAGGGCTTCCCTGGTGGCGCAGTGGTTGAGAGTCGGCCTGCCCATGCAGCGGACACGGGTTCGTGCCCCGGTCCGGGAGGATCCCACATGCCACGGAGGAGCTGGGCCTGTGAGCCATGGCCTCTGAGCCTGCACATCCGGAGCCTGTGCTCTGCAACGGGAGAGGCCACAACAGTGAGAGGCCCGCGTACCGAAAATAAATAAATAAGTGCTATAAAATTTCCTGGTAAATTTTTAATATTCAGTAAATAATGGTTATTTTTATTACACCTATTATTACTATTAGATGAGAAGACCTCTAGGAGGAGTCCACATTATCCTGTCAGATGATGGCCCTGGAACTAGCATCTAAAAGTTCTATCATTTTTAGGTTGTCTTCTTTTATAAAAGGGATATGTTTTTTTGTTTTACATGGCATAAGTGCCTTATATCAGATGGGAATATTGTGGAACTATATGTGCCGGAAAAGATTGTTAATTTATGTTCAGCAGCCATAAGAATGGACGGTAGTGGAAACTTGAGTTTTGTTTATTTGCTTGTTTGTTTTGTCTGCCCTAAAGTCATTCCTCCTCCCTAAAGCCATCCTAATTTACTCTCTAGAATTAATTCATTTTGCATTATAAGTGATCTGGTTGGACCATTTTTAGCTTCATTCTTTCCTCTTATTTTGGTAGTATGTTTGTAAACATCTTCCATTTCCACCCACACTCTTACTCAATCCAAGTAGAGAGACATAAAGACTGATAAACAGTAGGCTTCTTTAATCCCTCCAGGGCGTCAGTGTTATGAAATGAGTGTACTTGCTATGAGGTTTTTCTGATGGCTCTTTTTTGTCTACTCTTCTGATGGGCTGGCTCTTTCCTGTATCCAAATTTGGTTCTCCAAGCCTCTTGATTTTGTGTGCCGATTCCTGTATTCTTCCCATAGCTCCCTTTAGCACTAACCATCTAACAGTTTCTTTTACTTGTAGAACTCTATCTGATGATTTGATCGTGGTATAACATAATCAATTTACTTTTATATCAAAATTAACGAAACATTTTTTGTAAGAATAAATAAGAATAAGTTTGCAAGAATAAGTAATCATAAAATGTCAAATAATTATTTCATGGGCAGCATCAAACACAATGACCCCAGATGTACTAGGACTCATTGTTTATTAAACTCTACAATTAATTTTACTTCAAAGGAGGAATATTAGAGCCTCTTTTGGAGAGAGAAAAATTGTCATATTATAAGAGTTAGGTTAACATGTAGAGGAAGCCAGTTGACTAAGAAAAAAGTCACAGAGAAGGTAACAACCAGCAGAACTTTGAAGAAATTGTATTCTATGTGTCAGTGGTTGTCAAAGTGTGGTCCCCAGAACAGAGGTATAAGCATCACATGAGAAATTGTCAGTAGTAGGTATACCTTATAGTCAAGAGTTCATGAACTTCAAAAAGTCTGTTGCAAAGGAATACTGATAATAAAAGAGGTCACAATAGTTGTCAACTAAGATATGGAGAAAATTTAAAGATGTGTGACTATTTGTCCAGGGAAGCAAAATATTTAATATTTACAAAAAATATGGGGGAAAACAATGAAATATCTTTATTAACTGAAATGTTTAACCATTAGACTATATAATATTAACTTGTGTTGATTACAGAAAAACTAATATTTTCACCGAGCTCCAATAAATAACTAAAGATATCAACTCAAAATGGTTTCCTTTGAATTTCTGTTCATAATAAATAGTGTTAATTTGTATTTATTTGTCATTCAATTTTTAAGATGCTCATAAAATCACATTTGTAAACAAGGAATTATAAAGACAAACTCAAAATAAATGAGTTCCAGCATGTGCAGAGACAGCCAATTATCCACTCATTACCTATTTTCTTTGTCTTTCCTCAAGTTTTTTTCTGGGAAGATGGTAGCTTCCCTAGAAATAGCATGCCTCAGCACTGCTCATGGTTAATTTTGGCCATGTGATCAAGCTCTGGCCGCAGGCTTATGACCAGAAATTATGCCAAATCTCTTCACAATCTCTAAGAGAAAACTATTAGATACCTCTTTCTCCTTTTCTAGATACTATGAAGTGTTCTAGAGCTTACACTTAATATACAGAGATGACTGCCATATGCTGAAGACAGTAGGGTTAGCTCTGAATTTCTCTCCTATGGATAGTCATGCAAGAGAAAAATAAATCTCCATTTTATTTAAGTCATATTTGAGATCTTTTTTTTACAATGGCATTTCCTTCATGTAACAAGAAATCTGATATTGGAGGTACGGAGATACTGCTATAGCAAAATCCTAAAATATGTGTCTTACAAATAGATATTGAAGCTGGAAATCTGATGACCCTTGCTATGCTATGCAAAACATGCAATAAATTGCTTATCTTCAATAGCTTGGAAGGGAGATCAAATGCTTAAAAAACCTGAAGATATAGCAAAAGAAACTAGGAAAAGTCAGAACATACGCTTGTTTCTTTATCACAAAAGAAAGAGAAAAGAAAATAGGAAAACCTCAGGAAAGAATTAATCAATGAGAGAATATAGGTAAAATGAAGTACAACTGTGCTAACAGAGGCATTCTCAAAATTGAGTAGGAGTCCAGTAATTTGGAGATTTGAGGAATAGAAAAGCCAATGCTTTCCAAACTCCAAACATTAAAAATATGAGTGTCACCCCAAGTTTTTTTTCATGATCTTCTCATTAAATACATTTTATCTGGGAATCTTCAGTCTATGTTGAAGTGTTTAATTTGTGATTCAACAACTTCCTTAAAGTTGAGAGGAGGCAAACGTTTGTGTATCAAACAGAATCAATAACTACATGGCTCCCATTTTCTTAGCTTAATTTCTGAGAAAGAGAAAGGAAACTAATTGATAGATAACAAGTTATCAGCTTTATTACTTATAAAAAGTAACTTTTAGGAGAAAATTTGAATTAAATGGATGCATTTATTTAAAGATATCCCCAGCTGAATTAGCTAGACTTGACTTCTAGCTGTAGGAAAATAAATGAAAGCCCTCCTCTTCTCTTCTGGGGCTCCTTCTGGGACTGCTGATGGCAATAAAAATTTTGCTTTCAAATGATTTTACCACCAATCAGTAAGGAGCAATAATAAACTAACTCCAAAGTTATTCTATACTCAAGTCTATTCCATTTCTCACCCCAAATTTGGTTCAACATATATGTGGAATATAGTAAATCATGGGGATTGCCATAAGATTAAATGGCATTAGAATTTATCACATTTTAAGATGACTTTCTCCCATTATGAACTTCCTAGGGAGATGGTAAAGGTCAAAATAAAAATTTCTTTGAAATTTAAATTCCCAAGAACAGACCAAGGGAATTGATGTCAAAATTAATTATCTTGTGTGTTTAGTTGCCCATAGCACATATGGTTCAAAATTCCTTCTCCCAAATTTCTTATTCTGCTTAGCCTCAGCCAGAGAGAATGTGATACATACTCATATGTATCACACTGATGGTGATACACACGAGTTTCTTAAAGTAGGTGCATGGATGTAGTTTCCTTGGTTGTGGTTCTTTCATAACCTAAAAATTTAAGTTAGTCTTTCATGTGTGATATAGCTAAAGGAGCAATTTATATAAATTTACATTAAATTTATGTATAAATAAAGAGTTTATGTATAAAATAAAGGAGCGATTTATAATGTAACTTACATAAGATTAATAATTATTGGCTGCATACACAATAAATTTGGAAAATAATAATACTCAGACTCTATTTTGCACAGCGAATGAGAAATACAATAAAACAGAAATTTTTTATTGAAGTTTATTTGTTATCTGCCTGCAATGAAAATGGAAAACTAATTTTTGCTTAGAACCCAATTCTTGCCACATCCATATATGCCTAGGTAAGAATTGTAGCTATATAATTTAGTAACAACTGCAGCATCCAACATACTAACAACCCACAAAGCTGTACTCTTAAACCAAAATAGTCACTCAACTTTGTACAAACCTTCTGTGATTTACAGTGACCTGAAAAATATTAGAATTCCATGTAGCATATGCTTACTAAACCTGAGTCTAAATTCATCCTCCAAGTTTTATTTCTATAATCCTATTCACTATTTTTCAATATTCACGCCTGATGCATCAGATACTATGACTGGATAGGACTAATATTAAATAATGATCCTTTTTCTTCCCTGAGTCTAGACAGACGGGGTCAAAATATCAACTTTATTACTAAAGAAGATTGACTGGAGAATGTGTATTTTACATATAGGCACATGAATTTGTGAACATTTATCACTAATACAGGAAGACTTATGCATCCAAGTATAGGAACAGCTTGACAGTATAGCTGTCCAAAGTGGTCTACCCTTAACTTTCTGATACCAGTGAGGTGAGAATATGTGTTCTCTGTTGGCAGGAGAAGTGTAAAAGTAGAAAAGAGAAAGAACTGAGACATACATTTTAAGTCCTTTCTCAAAACACATCAAACATGTAAATCATTTTCTTTTCTCAGGGTGGGAGGTGTAGTGAAGAGGATATTCTGTAAGTTCGGACATGGCTGTCTTAAAGGATGGTCCTTCATTTGGAACCCTAAATCTAGGGGTAATGAATGCCCCCCCAAGTCTCACCCCAACATATTCCATGTGTCAGGTTCTAGTTTGGACTAGCATCTATATATAGTATTGTCCTCAAGATATTTGTAATATAGAATGAAATATAGACATATGTAAATAATTAGAACATTGTGAGTTAAATACTATACTAGAGATGTATAGAAGGCTGTGTTAATGAAATTTAATTTTTTAAAATAAAAATGATAATGAAAATACAACATATCAAAACATTAAATTTAAGTAAATCAGTACTTGAAGGGAACTATATAGTTAACACAGTTATATATTAAAAGACAAAAATTCTGAAAATCAGAGACCTATGCAACTATCTCAAAAATGTAAAGAACAGGAAATTTGATCTAAAGAAAATAGAAGGGAAATATTCCAAATTTGAGTTAAATTCTTAGAAGTATGTTAAAAAATTTCACTCAAGGATTCAAATTTTTACAGTAGGTTACTTAAAAGATAGATGAATTAACATACCTCTGGAGAAATTGATCAAAAAAATAAGACACAAATAACCAATATCAAAAATTTAAAATAATTATGACTATAAAACCCACAGACATTATAGAGATCATAACATTGTATTGATATAAAAGTTGGGGTTATCAAACAACATGTAAAGGAAAGAAAAACAACATCTTACACACATTAAAAATATCTCTTGATCCTTAATAGGGTTTTCAATATGTTAAAGAAAAATGTGAATAAACAAACTCAAAGAGCTCATAAACTGTCAGCTATATAAGTAACCAAGAAATGAACAATTAATTATTGAATATTATCTTCTAATTAAATTAAATGTTAAAACTCAATATAGATCAACTTTAAGGCAAATAAAGTATCAATAATAGCTTGAGATAATCATTTCCCATAATTTAGCAACAATATTAAATGAACCATTCCTTTGAACCCAAACTTCTACTTCTGGGAATTTCTTTTAAGAAAACAATGCAAAATGCTGCCCTCAACATATGGTGAAAGATATTCAACCCTTTCTTACAATTGCTCAAACTAGCAATAATTTAAAAGCACAGAAAAAAGGAAATAATTGAATAAATTAGGTAAATGCATACACTGGAATAACATGCAGCCATTATGAATGATAAAACTCTAATGGCAGGAAGATTCTTATATGTAGAAAGAATAAAAAAAAGATGTAAATTATTTATACAGTATTGCCTTATGTGCACAAGTATGTCTTTCCATTTATCTGTTCATCCATTAATATATACATTAAATTTCCTGCATTAAAGAGCTGGTATGCAAATTATAAATTAATAAAGCTGCCTTTCTTTTAAAGAAGAAAAAAGGAGCAATTAGTACTTATACATTGAAAAGGAATTGCAAAAATTGGGATACTAGATTGGAATACTTTGGGATGCAAACACAGGGAACATAAAATATGTCAAGAAATTTAATATGTTGCCCTAATATATCAGAATGAAAAATTTTATGTATAATTAATAGAAAATTAATTTTACTTATAATTAATAGAAATTGGTTTGTCCCCTAACTGACTCAGCAGAGAATGACAAAAAGAATGACTTGACAGTTTCCAAAATTTGCCACTGTCCATTTACAAGTACTAACCAACGAGATCTACTGGTGAATCTTAGAACTTTAGCATATTGTATACTTAACATGGATTATATTTGATTTACTCAAATCTGTATTTTCAAATTATGACCTTCTTGAAAACTAATATGCCTTTATTTTAACACACAATCTATCTTTCATGCTTCTTTTAGTTAACTTTAAATTACAAATTTATATTAAAATAATGTGATTAATGTATCTAATTAAAAATATAATTTGAAGACAGAAGAATGTATAGAATAAATTTAGTCATACATAACTATAAATACTACTATCATTGACTAGTAGAGTGGAAGGAGGGCTTGTTCTGGGTGTCAGGTCCCTAGGAGATGTGAGTTCAAGTCCTAGCTTTATGATAAATTTGCTCTCCTGATCTGGTGAACATCAGGTACTCTTGCTGTTCTCTAATCTTAGGCTGTAAAATGAGGGGGGTAGGCTACATGACCACTAAGGCTTTTTCCAGCTCTCAGTTCTTATTTTTTCACTACATCTCTAGTTTAGAATTTTTATTGGTATTGTGCTAACATCTCTGAATTTGGAACACACACATTCTAAAAAAATATGACATTACAAAAATGTCTCCCAGAGGACCCTTGAATAAGAAATATGATTCCTTTTGAAATTAAATAAAAACATGACTATATCCATTTAAGAAAGGAAACTAAATATTTATAACCAGGCTAATTTAAGATTTAGGGGGAAAAGTATATCAATGGATAGATTGATATAGTACATCAATATTATGTAGTATATCAGTACTGATAGTATACCAACACATTCTAATATTTCTACTTTAAACACTTTTGTGTGCTACTTTAATCACTTCAAAGACAGTCTCTGTCTAACAAATGTATATTCTATTTCTTATTTAGATTTTTGTGCTGTTTCTTCATTTTAGCTTTTTTCTATGGCAAATGACTTGAGAATATTTCAGTATATTTTTAATGCTGATTACAAAAGTTTATAGACCATTGCAAATAGCCAGAGCTAATTTTAGGGGAATATAATCTAGATAGTAAATAAAATAACTACTTAAATGAAATACTATATGCATGTGGATATATTTAATAAAAATTTTCAAGATGTCATATAAAATCTAAATCTAAATTTTTCAACATTACTGTGAACAGAAGAGAATTAGATAGTTGAGTCCTGCCGAATTAGATGCTTAACACCTTTTTACACTGGAAATAAAACAGTCTTGGAAGAAAAGGAAGAGCCTAAAATGTCATTGATACTAACTATGGATCATGCAAAATATTAAAAAAGTCTTCAGTGTAAACAATATAATTTTAATTCTGTATGCCAGTTATTTAGCTGACGATGAAACAATTCCCTGATTCACACTTTGCATTTCTATGGCTTTGATATTCTACTTGTTATGCCCCCTGGACAATGTTGCTGTGGCTGTGAAGACTATCTCCCATTCTTTACTTTGTTGCATTATTGGTGAAGAAAAATCACACTTGTCAAACTTTTGTTAAAATAAGATATAACCAATTTTTGACAATGAAAGTAAGCTCAAAGTATCCATAAAAATAGTTTTGGAAAAATAGCCAGCAGCAATGTAACCCATGGGATAGCACTGTTATAACACAATACAAATCAGATAATGGTGTTTCAGAATTTAATTAAGTCTGAAGGATTAAGTAATGTAAAGAATTGATTTAAAACTAATTTTATGGTAAAAAAAGAAAAAAAAAAACAGGATTAGAAGAAGGCACTAGCCAGCAGCCAATTTCCAATGTACCATAATTAAGAGAGATTTAAAGTAATAATGATGATTGGGGCAAGGTTTGACAATGGTTAATAAAAATTTAGTTTGTTGTTGAAGTTAGATTGGTAATCTTAACAGGGACTTTGGTTTTCCCGATTTCTAAAAATCCTTTAGTTTTTCCTAAGCCTGTGCTTATATAGCACTACTCAAAATTATATTTCATGTTAAAATTCAATCTAAACATTATTTTACATATAAATTGACATTTTCAGTAGCTAATAAAAGGCATGAAACATAAGTCTCAGGGTCTGAATTGCAAAGTAATTGTTAATATGAGTACTACAGAACTACAAAGAATAAATTCAGCTAAGAAAGAAAATTTAAAATTTTTATATCTCAAATAGGATTTGATTTAAATTGAGGTATAATTCTTTTTTGCTTATTCAATCAAATGACACATGATATTTTTCTTTTTTGCATTTGTTCTTAGTTTTTAATCAACATGAAAGTATCCAACAAATTACACTGTTTAAATATACCTTTTATATTAAGTTCTCTGTATCTTAGAAGCTAAATGAACACATTTTCTACCATAATGACTGTCAACATTTATTAGTTTAGGTTATATCTGGTAAAGAAAGCATGAGATGCAAGAAACATAGAATATTTTATTTTCTAGTATGATACATCAAAATATTACCAGTGCATTGTGATTCTTTAATCATTATATTTGTAATGATAGTTTTGCTGTAAATTGGCAATTATTATACAGTCATACATTACGGGTAGAGAAAGTCATCTTCACAGTGACTTATTAAGATCATTACAGTAATTAGGAGCAAATTAATTAAGTATATATATTTACATCTTTTCTTCTTTAAATATATACATTCTTTGACAATTTTAGCAAACTGAACAGATCTTTTACAATCCCAAATAATAAAAAAGAATATTTGGGCTTCCCTGGTGGCACAGTGATTGAGAGTCCGCCTGTCGATGCAGGGGACACGGGTTCGTGCCCCAGTCCGGGAGGATCCCACATGCTGCAGAGCGGCTGGGCCCGTGAGCCATGGCCGCTGAGCCTGCATGTCCGGAGCCTGTGCTCCGCAACGGGAGAGGCCACAGCAGTGAGAGGCCCGCGTACCGCAAAAAAAAAAAAAGATTATTTATGATATAGAGGAATTTTGTCCACTGTTTATTCTGAGTAAAATTTTATTTATTTCCTCTTTTTTTTATGGAAATGTGGGAAAGTATGTTTAATATTTTTGAAAACATTTACAGTCAATTTTGTCTAGGTAACAAATAAGATCACATTACTAGGGAAAGAGAGACAGAGAGAAAACAGAAGAGAGAGAGAGAGAGAGAATGAGAGAGAATGTGAGAAAAGGGAAAAGGGGAGGGAGCAGAAGAGAGGTTTGAAGAGGTGAAGAGGATTATCTGACAGAACCTGTGATTTCTGGTTGGGGAACAGACAGACAACTGAGTCTGAACTGAGGGATACTAAGTAGTATATAATCAATCCCTAGTAAGGTGCATTCCATCGGGCAACACAGCAGAAGCTAGAAGGAAAGAAAGCTGTTGAGGCAACACAAATAGATCAGGGTGGAGACTGGATCTTGAAATGCCCATGGAAGATAGCCAGAACACTAACCATAAGGAAAAATGAGTCTTAGTACCTAAGAAACTGCATCATGAACAATTTTTATTATATCAAATCAGGTGTGTCTTAACTTCTACGAGGTGATGAATGCTAATTATTAAGACATTTGACAAGTTATTTGAAATGTTATGTAAACTTTATAGACACAATTTTGTTGGATACAGACATAATTCCAGTTTGTATCAATAATAAAAAGAAGAAATTATACAGATAGTACAGGAAATACTTTTTATATTCTCTGAACATAAGCCTAGGCTTAGCATTAATAAAGACATGAAACAATAGAAACACCTTAACATTTTTACTCTACTCTGAATAAATAATAATAGTTTGTATAATAAACTATGTTAAGAATAATGCTTGTAAAGCATTATTAGTTTAATAGTTTGTATAATAAACTATTAAACTAATAATTAATAGTTTGTATAATAAACTATGTTAAGAATAATACTTGTAAGAATAATGCTTGTAAAGCAATTGATTGTTAAGGTAGATTGTTAAGGTGTTAAATAAACAATAATGAATAATATAAACATCAGTTGGTCTGTACATTCAAGTAGGTTGAATTGAGTATTCATAAAGCAATTCTTGTCTATTTTGTGAAGTTACTGGTCTTTTGTCATAAATAAATGATGAATTCAGGAAAATAATTCTTATATGTGCAAGAAGAATAAAATATTCATTTTTATATTATAAATTTAAAAAGTTAATATCTGTAGTATTTTGTTTCTAGGTTTTTTCCTAGGATTCAATTTTTCTAATAAGCAGTTTTAAAAGTAATTTACCATAAGAAATTAAAAACAAGTGAACCCAAAAAGCATGCAAACTCCAGATTTGTTTTCCTTAAGATATATTAACAGCTAATGAATGCTTAAGTTTAAAAAAGATTAGAATCTGAGTTTGTTTTTTATCTTATATAAATGGAAAAATAATAATACACAAAGAATTTAAAAATTCAGCAAGACAAAAAAAATTCAATTGATAAATGGGCAAAAGAAAGCAATCCTGAGGAAAAAGAACAAAGCTGGAGGCATAACCCTCCCAGACTTCAGACAATACTATGAAGCTACAGTAATCAAAACAACATGGTATTGGCACAAAAACAGACATATGGATCAAAGGAACAGAATAGAGATCCCAGAAATAAATCCACACCCATGGTTAATTAATCTACAACAAAGGAGGCAAGAATATGCAGTGGAGAAAAGATAGTCTCCTCAGCAAGTGGTGTTGAGAAAGTTGGACAGTCTCATGTAAACACTCCCTCACACTATACACAAAAATAAACTCAAATGGTTTAAAGACCTAAATATAACACATGACACCATAAAACTCCTAGAAGAGAACATAGGCAAAATATTCTCAGACATAAACTGTAGCAATATTTTCTTAGATCAGTCTCATAGGAAAAAGAAATAAAAACAAAGATAAACAAATGGGACCTAATCAAACTTAAAAGCTTTGCACAGCAAAGGAAACCATAAATGAAACGAAAAGACAACCCATGGAATGGGAGAAAATATTTGCAAATGATGCCACCAACAGGGGGTTAATTTCCAAAATATACAAACAGCGCATACAACTCAACAGTAAAAAATTGAACAACCCAATTGAAAAATGGGCAGAAGACCTAAATAGACATTTGTCCAAAGAAGACATATAGATGACCAATAGGCACATGAAAAGATGCTCAAAATCGCTAATTATTTGAGAAATGCAAATCAAAACCACAATGAGGTATCACCTCACACCAGTCAGATTGGCTATCATTAAAAAGTCTACAAATACTATATGCTTAAGAGAGTGTGGAGAAAAATGAACCCTCCTACATTGTTGGTGGGAATGTAAATTGGTACAGCCACTATGAAAAACAGTATGGAGTTTCCTTAAAAAGCTGAAAGTAGAGCTACCATATGATTCATTAATCCCACTCTTAGGCATATATCCAGAAAAGAAGAAAACTCTAATTCATAAAGGTACATGCACTCCAATGTTCATAGCAACACTATTTGCAATAACCAAGACATGGAAACAACCCAAACGCCCATCAACAGATGATTGGTTTAAGAAGATGTGGCATATATATATATATATATATATATATATTTATTTATTTATTTATTTATTTATTTATATAATGAACTATTACTCATCCATAAAAAAAGAATGAAATGATGCCATTTTGCAGCAACATGGATGGACTTAGAAAATACGATACTAAGTGAAGTTAGTCAGACAGAGAAAGACAAATATTATATGATATCACTTATATGCGAACTCAAAAAAATTATACAAATAAATCTATATACAAAACAGAAACAGACTTACAGACATAGAAAACATACTATTGTTATCAAAGGGGAGAGGATGAGGAGGGTAAATTAGGAGTATGGGATTAACAGATACAAACTACTATCCATAAAATAGACAAGCAACAAGGATTTACTGTATAACACAGGGAAAAGTATTCAATATCTTGTAATAATCTATAATGGAAAATAATCAGAAATATATAGAGAGACATATATATATATATATATATATAAAACTGAATCACTTCGCTGTACACCTGAGACTAACACAATATTGTAAATCAACTATACTTCAATTTTAAAAAATGTGCAAAAACATCTGAGCAGATCCCTCACCAGAGAAGGTATAAAGATGGCAAAGCATATGAAAAAATGCTCAATATTATTTGTCATTAGAAAATTGTAAATTAAAACAATGAGATACCATTACACACCATTTAGATTGGTTAAAATCCAAAATTTGATTAATGCCAATTGCTGACAAGGATTCAGGCAACAGGAACTTCATTCATTGCTGGTGGGAATGGAACATGCTACAGACACATGGGAAGATATTTTGATAGTTTCTTACAAGACTAAACATGCTCTTACCATATAATCCAACAATTGCACATGCTTGGTGTTTACCCAATTCGGTTGAAACCTTATGTCCACACAAAAAGTCTGTATATAAATATATATAGAAGTTTTATCCATAATAACCCAAAAATGGAAGTATCCACAATGTCCCTTAATAGGTTAATGGGTAAACAAACTATGGTACATTTATACAATGGAATATTATTCAACAATAAAAAGAAGTGAAGTATCAAGCCAAGAAAAGACATGGAGAAACTTTAAATTCATATTGCTAGGGAAAAAAGACAGTCTGAAAAAGCTACACAGTTTATGACTTCAATAATATGACATTCTGAAAATGGCAAAACAAAGAGACAGTAAACAGATCAGGTGTTACCAAGGGCTTGGAAGTTGAGGAGGGGGTTAAATAGCTGAAATACAGGATTTTTTTAAGGTCATAAAACTGTCCTGTGTGATACTCTAATTGTGGATACTTTTATCCTATGCATTTATCAAAACATGTTGAAATTTACAGTACAAAGTGTAAACCTGAATCCATGTAAATTAAAAAATATATATATTTTTTAAGAGGTCAGAGTGTCCTAGAATGACACAGGTTGTAGCAAAATTATCTAAATGTATATTACAAATATATGAAATAAACTAATCTAAGGCAGTGAGGGAATAAGGTACTGACCTAAGCAACTTTGGAAATAAGTGGTAATAAAGGAAAAAGGAACTGTACATAAACACATCTGCTCTAATGGATAATGCTCTTCCCCAACCCTCCATCACCTCAGCAGAGTATGGGGTAATAATTCTGAAATCAGTACACCTGAATAAGGAATTGAACTATTAACTAATTGGGTCGGGGTGGGAGTGATAGTAGATGTTTTTCTGTTGGAATGGGAGGTTACAATAAGCAGGGGAAATAGGTAAAAAGATTTATGCGGTAATGGATTAGAGTTGGAGTCATTAGCATGAACTCTAGTTTAATATAGATACATTTGGTTACATACAGAAACATTTAACATGTATACATGAGGGTAAGTTTACAATCATATAACTCCTTGGAAAAAATGGTGACTTCTATGACTAGAGCAGTAATACAGGATGAGACCAGACCATCTTGCAATGCCAGCAAATAAAAGTGTTTAAATAAACAAACAAACATATAAAAGGCATACAGGAACACTGGAAGTTTCCCCAATGACCAAATAGGTAACTATTTGAACAACAGTAATGAGTAGTATTGAATTATATCCCAATGTACAAAATAAATGCCCATGAGTCTCTACTGATATCTATCAATGATAGAATAAATAAATGAGAGAGAATAAATAAATCTCCTGTGCAGAATAATTTTTCTGATACTCTTCCCTTTAGGAGTTAGACCATAAGTCTTTACTTCTTAAGTTTGGGCTGTATATAGTGACTTTCCTCCCAAAAGTACAGTTTGGAAGAGAGAAATAATAAAAGTAACTTTACAGTGGAGAAACCTGACAAAGTCTATCTCAAGCCACGTGATTTAGGTTAGCATCACAGTGATAAGTCATATTGATAGAATATATACTTAATAGGATGTGATGAAAATACACTGTACATCTATAGTCGTTCTCCCAAGACACCCTGGGTCCAATCTTGCGAAAAACATCATACAAACCCCAATTGAGAGATATTCTATAAAACATCTGACTAGTAACACTCAACACCGTCAAGGTCATAAAAAAACTGAAAACGTCAAGGAAATTTTGAAAAAGTTTCACAATCTAAAGTGGCCTAAGGAGACATAACTACTGAATATAATGCAATCTGAATTGAATCCTAGAACAGAAAAAATAGATTAGGAAAAAACTGAGGAAATTATAATAAAGTATGGATTTTAGTTAATAATAATCTTATTGTGTGACAAATGCACCATATTCATATAAGATATTAATAACAGGGAAACTGAGTGTGTACCATAGAGAAAATGTCTACACTATCTTCCAATAATTCTATAAATTTTAAGCTGTTCTAAACTTGAAAGTTTATTTACAAAAATTTTTGTTTCCATGTTATAACTGCTTTTCAAACCCTCTTGTGTGGTTGATTGTTTAGTTTCTTATTGTGGATTATTTGTTTATGTTCTTATTTGCCTCAAATGTTTAGTAATCATTGTTGGTATACTATTTCTGGATAACAAATAAGGTTACATCATATGGGGATGAGGGAAAGAAATTCTTGACAAGTGTATAAATCTCATTCCATAACCCTGGCCCCTCCAAATAGTAAATTATAAATGTAGGGTTCTGCATAGGAGTGATTAGGGTATTCTGATTAGCACACTTCTGTTTAGGAAGTATATGCAGATAATAGGAAAATGAGTGCCCCAAAGACTTTAATTCATAAGCCTTGTGGTTTTACTTATGCACAGAAAGCATTGTCTTTTTTATTGTACATCAATTTTAAAAATCGGAACTTACCTCAGGCCTGATTACAAATCTCTCTCACTGCCTATACAATTTCTCCTGCTTCTCACCAACACTTCCCTTCTTCCCTGTAACTTTGCTTGCTTTAATTGGAGATTTGGGTTTGAAGGGTAGGCATAGGTCCCACCCTGTTTTTCAAACTGTCCATTCATCCATTATTTCTTGATGATAAACTTAAGGCTGATTGTTCACTATATTCTTGACAATGAGTTTCTTTGGGGCTCTCCTGGCAAGAAGCATTCTCCACTATGTCCTAGCCAATTTTGATTATAGTTTTCTTGATCTTAATTTTGTGTATGTGTGTGTGCGGTATGCGGGCCCCCCACTGCTGTGGCCTCTCCCGTCGCGGAGCACAGGCTCCGGACATGCAGGCCCAGCAGCCATGTCTCACAGGCCCAGCCGCTCCGCGGCATGTGGGATCCTCCCGGACCGAGGCACGAACCCGCGTCCCCTGCATCGGCAGGCGGACCCCCAAGCACTGTGCCACCAGGGAAGCCCGATCTTAATTTTTTTCAATCAAGTGTCATCTGTTTGCTATTTCCCAGAAGTTCCTTAAATATTTTCATCTATCAGTGGCATACTTCCTATTTTATTTTTTGGTGCTGTAGTGCTATTAATTTTTAAATTTTCTTTCTCCATTCAAATGGGATTCTTGGAGGGAGGTCAGGTATACATGATGGTTCTGGTTGAGTTTTAAATGAGAAATCTCTATAGAATCACTTGTGAAATTGCCTGAAATATCATTTTCTTCTGTCTATCATAACATGACCTCTCTATAAAATTTCAATATATTTGATATAGAATGAGTTCTGCTAGTCTGATATAAAAGGCTGAGGAACAGAATCTGTTTCTGGAACAAATCGAGCTTGCAACAAAGCAAAATAAAAGAAAACAATTTTTATCTTAACATGAGCATTATAGTCTGAAATTATGTGAATAGAAGAATAATGCCTTGTGAGTCAGTTACTGAGTCAGTTCACTTACTTTTCTTCAGTTTTATGTCCTCTAGCAAAGCTCAAACATGCATAGTGCCTTTTCACAAAGGTGAGAACTTTTGGTTGGATAATGTGGAAATGGCCATTAATAACTGATTTTAGCCAATGTCGGTACATAATATTAAGGTTGAGAATGAGGTCAAAAAACACCCCTCCCCACCATTTGTTATCCTATTTTATTTATTTTTATTAAAAATGCAGAATGGAAAGATCAAACCTATTGGTCATTTGCTAAACTGTTCCATGTTGACATTTAGGTAAGCTACCTTCACTGAGTAGTGTATGAAATACTATTTTGTTACTCATCAGCATGACTTTAAATTATTTTATTATAATATTTATTAATTATGTAGAAATATAAAACTATGATTAATTTACTTATTATTAACACATGAAATAATAAACCTAAAAATCAAAGTAACATAAATTTAATAGGACTGAGGGTGTTGTTCTACTGTAATTACATTTCTTTATACAGTATATATGGCACTGATGTCTGCAATGCAGTTTCTATTGAATTTTATATATCTACACTTCTTGATATTGTGTGATGATTTAATTTTCCCACTACTTTTTTCTACTTAAAGCATTGCAAAGCCAAAATGTTTGTCTAGCAAATCATGGCTTCTTTTGATCTTACTCATTTAGACTATATAATTTACATTAAAAATCACCTCTGTCCTTTTTCCATTTATGTTTTCATATATATTTTACCAGGTACACTAAGGTGGTACTAATAAGATCAATATAACTATAAATGAAAAGACAACACAGCAACAGAAATTGCTTTGTAATCCTTGATTTAAATTGCTTATACAAATGATTCAGGAAATGTTCATGTGAATTTTTTGTATGATTATCTAAAATAAAACTATATACTTTACACACATACATATATACATATATTGCATGTGTACATAAATATAACCTGAGAAACTTGGGAAAACTTTCTGAGTCTTTGGAGGATTGTAGAATGAGTAATCAAAAATACCTTCCCAGGGCTTCCCTGGTGGCGCAGTGGTTGGGAGTCCGCCTGCCGATGCAGGGGACACGGTTTCGTGCCCAGGTCAGGGAGGATCCCACATGCCGCGGAGCTGCTGGGCCCGTGAGCCATTGGCCGCTGAGCCTGCGCGTCCGGAGCCTGTGCTCCGCAACGGGAGAGGCCACAGCAGTGAGAGGCCCGCGTACCGCAAAAAAAACCAAAACCTTCCCATCACCCTTTCCTGTATAACTGACAAAGTGTAACATTTTCTAGAAGAGCTTTTCTAAAAAATAATCTTTACTAGCAGTTGAATCTATGGCTATAGCAAAAAGATTAATGAAATAAATAATCTACAAAATATACTTTACCAAGGATGTAGAAGTCACCATGCATAGTTACATATGTTGGTAATATTTAGAATACGGTTCACATTAAAAAGAAGCCATTAGAGTTACTTCTTTTGCTTGAAGGATGTCGAGGTATTACATTAAAGTTGTCAAAGATCATTCATTCTATCTGAATGTTGTCAGTTAAGTATGCCTCAGCAGCAAAAAAGCTTGATTGGTTTGCATTTTAGATGTGTACTGGGACAGCATTAATTTTATGTCATCCAGAGCTATCTATAGTGATAGAATTAAGAGCAATTTCATTTTCTTAATGAGATTTCTCCTAAGAGGGTTGGGCAGAATGAGAGACAAGCCAGGAGATTTAACATGGACACATTTTTTTAAAATACTTCTCAGGAAAATGTCATTCTTTCTAATATAAAAATAAACAACATTTAGCTTAAGAAATATCTCTTCTCCGCGATTGATGCTTAAATATTGAAGGGTGGCACCTTAATATATGCCCCTTTGGCATAAGGATTATTTTGAGTTAAAGACACTTGAAAAACAGCAGATGCAAGAGGAGCACTCTGACCTCTCTCTTTTTACCTAAAAGCAGGAGATAAAACTCCCATGTGAAGGATGCCTTCTCTATTCCAGGAAGAAAGAAACATTCTTATCACCAGAGATGGGGAGTAGAGGCCCTGAGAAATGTGTGCAAACAGGGCTTGTTAAAATAACTCTTACCTTCCTTTACTCTCCTCATATATTTTAGTTACTTTTCCACAATTGCCTGTCTTCATTTAACCTCATAAAAAAAACCCCACTTAGGCAGAAGCCACTTCTTTGGGTCTTCATTTTTTTTATGGGGAATCCCATGTATCATACATGTAAACATCTGTATGCTTTTCTTTTTTTAATCTGTTTCATGTTGCTTTACTTCTTAGGCCCAGTCAGAGACCCTAAGAAGGTAAAGTTGTGCCTCTCTTACAATATTAAGGCAATTTTAATACAATAGATAAATAGAAATGATGGGGCTGATTTTCTTTTTATTAATCGGGTACTGCACATGCTTTGAGATGACCATTATACTTTATTTCATATTAACTAAAATAGTGATTGGTTTAAAGCTATATGTGTTAGCATATTGCATGTATTGCTTAAATCCATATTATTTATTAGTTATGCTTTATTCTTATTAGTCCAGCTTTGAACTCTCAGGACCATTTGAAAATTGCAATAAAATGCAGTGATAGCAACAAAGCAAAAGAATACTCAAAAACATAAGTAAAGTATTAAGCCTAGGCTATCAAAACACTTCTTACTTATTTGTGATCAAATGAACTTATGAAATTATTCATGTCAATTAAAAAATAATTTAATACATTACATTTAATTATATACAACTTACATTAGAAATGGAATGACTATAGGTAGATGACAGATAGATGAGATAGACAATGAACAAAATCACAAGTAGTCATATGACTTTGTGTATGTATAAAAGTAGAGAAACAAAGATGGATGCTAAGAGTAATAGCAGAATATAAGTGTCAGTTGGTGCTATGACAGTAAAAGAAAAAAAATTACCCATAAGAATCTGAGCTCGAGTAAATGCAAAGACATCTGAGAATCCTTGGTAACTGGCAGATCAGAATTACTTTGCAAGCAACACTCAATCTTTAATCCGTTGCAATCTGTCTTCCCACCCATCTTCTCCCATCCTACAAAATGTTTGTAAGCAAGACCATCAGTGGCCTCCTTATTTAAAACCCCAAAAACATTCCCTAGGTTTCTCTCACGGCATTTGAAGTATTACCCAATCTCCTCTTAAAACAAGTCATGCTAGTTTCAAGTCAAATTAGAATGATTTTTTTCTGATTCTCCCGAATCTTTTCATAATTATTTGCATTGTCATTTTCCTCTTTTCAGTCATTACAGACTTGTTCTTAACTGCTTTATTGTAAACTGTTTTCCCTTCCACTCTAGTTTACCCACTCTCCATAGATGATAAAATCCTGTCCTATGGCTTCAAATCTGTCCTCACCAGATTTCTCTCCTGAACTTTAGTCATTTCCACTGGAATCTCTTGCAGGAACCTCAAATTTAAGTGGAAAGCAACTGAGATTTTTAACTTCTTTTCCAAACGACCATTCTCCTAATGCATAATGTATAATGTATAATCTCTGTGAGATAATCTAGAGCCAGAAACATGGGCACTGTGCATGGAGTCTTCCTTCTCCCTCACAGCTATCCCACAAATTAAATCCCCACAGTGCTTACCTTTTAGATTACTTTTAAATTCATCTACCTCTCCCCAGGGGTGCTATTGTGAAGTCGCTCAGGAAAATTTTACATTGCAGCAGCTTCTAATTAGTTTGTCAGCCTCTAGTCTTTCTTTTCCAGAATTAATTTTTCTCATTTTGAATAGAGAAAGCACTTTGAAAAAATATGATCTTGTCAGAAGCTTAAAATCCTTCAGTGACATCTACTTATACTTAGATTAGTGTCTAAACTCTAGAATTTAGCTTACAAGTCTCTATTCTTGCTGCCTCTTCTATTGATAGCTTTTCACTGCTTCTGAACTTTACACTACAGGCACACCACAGGGGATTTCATTCCCTCTTATCCCAAGCTTTTATCCATCTATTTCCCATTCCCAGGAACATGCCTCTTCTCTTCTACTCCATATTCATCCAGTCAACTTCTACCTACTCTTCCTGCCTAAATTAGACATCATTTTATCCAGGAAAAACTCCTGAAACCTTAAACTCTAGGCTAGTGGCCCCTCCTATGACCTTGAAGCCTCACAACTCTATGCTGTGTAAACATTATTCTCATTTCAGAAATGACAAGATTGCCTCAGAGCAGGTTAATAACATGTCCAAGCAAAAACATCAGAGATAGGTTTTAAGCCCACTGTGTTAACCTAAAGTCTCTTTCTTACTTTAAACATGCTGTCTAACTAATGCAGGAATATACAAAATAGGATCCATCCAGATGGCTAAATTATGACTTGCATTTAATGTAGTTTTCCAGAACAATTAAGATAAGAAATTCATTGGAGTATTCAAGAAAATATAGTTGATGGCCATCCATGGCAATAAAAAAATTTAAATTGACCTGTTAAAATTTATTCCGTTCACAATTATATTTAGCTTTGTCTCTAGCCATCTATCTATATGTCTGTCCATCTATCTATCTATCTATCCATCTATGTCATCTATTTCAGTTACTGTCTTGCAAAGCAATAACAAAATTCAAATGCCTACATCAAGTTCTTAGACAGCTCTAGATTTAGTCATCTCTACTATGGTAACACATAACATTAAAATATCAGTAATATATATTGACAAATGTCACATATCAACTAACGGTTAACCTGGATGAGCTGCTGGTCTTCTCCACGTGTCTTTTGTCTAGAATCTAGAAGCTCCTACTTTCCATGTTATATTTTCATTCCTGAAGAAAAAGAGCAAAAGATCTGGTGGAAACATGCAATAATTCTTAAATTATCTGTTCAGATATGGTGTACATTAAATCTGCTCTCAGCCATGGCTAAATCCAATGTCACTGGGATGGACCGCAAGCCACAGGACGGACAGTGGGGTGGAATGTATCATACTCTTACTAGAAAAGAGAGTAAAACTTGGAGAAAAAATACTGTCTCTGATAGCTATCTCTGAGAGTAGGATTATTTATTTCTTTATTTCTGCCTTCCTTCTTATAAGTCTAGTCTAATCCTTCTTGTAAGTCTAGTCTAATCCTAACTAATTTGCATGGATAATTAGCTATGTAGAAGAAATATTGATGAAAATATTATAGAATATGCAGTTGCTAGTTACATGTTGTACTAAATTCCATTACAGCATGGAGCTTCAAAGATTATTCTATAAGGAAATTTTACTTCATTTTCCATATGCTTATATTACTGTTACTTCCTCAACTTTCATTTTCACTAGTTTGTCTGTGAGAATTATTTTTGCAGCCAAGTTTCCCTCCATCATTTCATCCTGGATTCTTTGATAATTTATAATCAAGCTCCTCCCCACTTGATATTTTTTCTCTATATCCTGGAAGCAAAGGAACCAAAACTTTCATGTATCTCCTATTTTTATGCTCCTTTTCCAAATAAAAGACTTTTTTCATCATAGGGGGTCTTTGTTTCTGATTGGATTTTAATTCATATCAATCATTTTGGTCCAGAGGAGGGGATATACTGATGGAATAAGCCATTTGAGTCTACCCCTAAGGTTATCTCTACCTATAAATTCAAAGTGTGAGTGTGCATGGGGGTGATATTCCCCAGAGGAAATTGAGAATATATTTCTAAAGAAAGGGGAGCAAATAAAAACTGAACATTACAGTCAATCATAAATCAGTAGTTTTCCCCCTTTGGCAATATCATTTGTGTTAATATAATATTATATGTTATTAAAAGACAGGGATGAGAATGAGAAAAAATATAGATAGTTGTACAGACAGATTATAGATAGATAGGCAAATAGACAGTAGATAGATAATTAGATAATACAGACATGTTTGTTTATTACAGCAATTTACATAAACAAAGCTATGATTTAATCGGTGGTTTTTTTAACTATATGTGTAAGAAATTTATGTAGAGAGAAGTAATGGAAGAAATCTCAATTTAATTTTTAATCTTAAAATGTTGGTTATGTTCAAGTTTTGTTGAAATATGGTTTCAGAAAATCCCATATTGGCTTTTATATGGAATTTCTATTATAAATTCATATTGCATATCACAAATATTAACATATTAAATATTATTCATACTGTCTTTAAGTATCACCAGCACTAGAAACACCTACAATTTGTGGATGTCAGCTTAACATTGTCCATCATTGTGTTTATGATAAATAACTCACAAAAATCTTCTCAGAAGGCTCAAAGCATATACCCAATAAATAAATATCTTATGTTTCAGTGTTTTTTTTTCTTCAAGAACTTAATAACCTTATTGATCTTGTTTGATTTTTTTCATTTTTTATACATCCTTTTATGTAATCCCTCATCTTAGTTAAAATAATTTTTTTTCAAAAACTAGTATTATAAGCACATGTATTATATGCCTTCCAGCTGCACATGAGTAGAGTGTTAACACCTTCACTCTAAAAACATTAATGCATTGCTAAAAGATCAATAATTATTTTCGCACAACACTAGCAAAAGTGAAGCTATTTTGGTGTATGCTCTTCCAATTACCGTTATACGCATATTCATCCATTTGCCCAATAAAATATTATTTAGTACCTATCATCTGTCAAGCTCTGTTTTACCACTGGAGATATGGTAATGAGGAAAGCAGATAATGTTCTTGCCATTTTAGATCTTATATTCTAGTGGGAAGAGACAAACAAAATATGTAAACAAAGGAAAATACACCAAAACACTAACTGCAGAGAGTAAATAAGTGTTATGAAGAAACTTAATGATGTATCAGAGTGACTTGATGGGTGGAATACTATAGAATAGGTGGCCAGGGAAGGCCTATATGAACATATATGGGTGCCAAAGGATATGAGGTTATGTGAAAGCGCAAATTTACTCAGTGGCTAAATAACTGGAATCATATAACTCTTAAAAAGTTGTCTATATTTTTCTCTAATTAGCAGGACTTTTAAGACAGAAGTAACAAAATACATTTTTAAATGGTCATTCTTAAAATCCTGTGAAGAACTGACTGATTGCAAAAATAGGGAAGACACAGCAGAGAATCCAGTTATATGGCTATTGCAGTAATTCATGTTACTTAGACCAAAAAGGTGGCAGTGGAGATGGAAGGAAGATGGGTTTGAGTTATGTTTTGATGGAACTGAAAGGACTTGTGTTTGTACTGGACATGACAGTTTAGTTAAAAAGAAGAATCAAGACCTCATGAGTTTTTGCTTTGGTGTCTGTGTAGATGGTAGAGCCATCTGGTAAGATAGCAAGAATGTGGGGAGAAGCAGGTCTGAGGGAAGGGCAATCACGTATTATGTATGATGTGTGCTAATATCAAAGGAAATAGCTAGAAAAAGTGTTTTGAGACATATAGTAGAAGGCTTCAAGAGGCAAATAGTTTAAAAACACGTGTACATAGATGCCTTTAGGAGGAGGGCCTAGAAGTGTGCCCTGGAACATCTCAACATTGAGTTTTAATTACGAGATAGAGGATTCAGCAAAGAGGTTTAAGAAGTGGTCAGTGAAAAAAAAGAAAATACTGTCACGTCACATCAAAAGAAGCATCACATCAAAAAAGAAACCGGTACTGAGAGACATAAAGTTCTAAGTGAGGCAAAACGATGCTAAGTTTAAGGAATATGCCAAAAGAAAAACGTTCACAGGGTTTTACATTATGGAAGCTTACACCCTGACACATCTGACAGGATTAATTTTATTGGGGTGGCTGACAGGGAAGTTATTTGGGGCTAGATCAATGCCAAAAAAGAGATGAGGAAATGGCAACAGAGTTCTGTCACCCCTTCAATTATAAAATCTGAGGGAAATTATTTTTATGAATGGAGAGGCGATATTTGTGACTGAGGAGTAAGGACATTATAAAAGATTTAGTCATAAAAATAACATAGTTTCAGGAGCAAAGTTCTGGAGAAAATAAAGGCAGATTGATCCAAAGCATGAGCATGGCTTTGGAGGGGTATGTTTGACCTGTTATAGAAGCAGAAAAGTTTATAAACTGCAACAATAAAGAACGAAGATTACGTTAAGTAGGAAGGGAAGTTTGCAGATTTGGCATTATGCAGTTTCTGCCTGAGTGCTTCCATTGCATTAAAGACTTAATGTATGCAAATCTCAGTGTCTGGCCCCAGGTAAGTGTAAGTGTTAGCTATTAATATTTCTTGATGAAGTATGAGGCGGAGTCATCACCTGAACATAAAGGGAAGGCAGAAAAGTGTAAAAAGGAAAAACAATGTGAAATAATCACACTTAGGAAACAACTTTTCTTTACTTCTGGAGTTCCGCCCCACTCCCATGTGTAAAGAACTTTGTTTTACTCCTTTAGCCTTTCTCTGATCCTTTACTCATTTTGTCCCTAGAGAGGTAGAAAATCATACTGTAAATTTTGAAATGATACAGTGGGAATGTATAGTTTGGTTGCACCTAAGTTTCCTCTTGGCAGTAATTTCTTTGAAGCGAGCAAGCTGTCTCCTTCATTCCTCCATGACCTGACATCAGTTTAACTGGGTTAAAATTCCTTCAAAGTTGAGATCTGCCTTAGTCCACCACTGCCCAACCCTGGAGTTTATTATGAGTATGTCTACTTGCCTGTAAACATAAGCAATGTCCTCCAACTTAGACTTTAATCATGAACAAAGTCAATGATGTAGCGTCTGTCTAGCATCCTTTTGCCTTAGTGGTCACCTGGTTTAGAAGAAAAGCAAGGAACAAAGGGGATATTTAATTTTTCTCCTTAGAGACTACTGCTATCTTCCTAAAGATTACTGGTTGTGTAGTCTGGGGCAAATTAATGAATGTATCTTTAAATCAATTTCCACATCAATCAAATATAGATAATAAGAGGACTGATCTCATGGGGTTGAACATTTCTAACATTGATTAAAAGTATGCTTTCAAGTTAGTAAGTGCTTTACAATGTAAGCTCTTTTTAAAATGCAAGTTCATAATAAGGAATAGGTATAATAAAGTATAAAATGTACCAATACATGCAGTGGTCTCTTACAAATTTATTTTGAGTTTTATGTGGTATATCCAGTGATAGTTGATTATATATCGTTGGGACTCTGAAGAAAGTCCTGCAGCAAAGCTATAGATTTTTTAATTATTGGAGATAGATGACAATTAAAGACTTAAGTCTTTCTCTTCTATTTCTATGGGTTTTTTTCAGTAAATTTTTAATTAATTTACTTTTCTAACTTATCTTTAAGTATCCTTCATAACTTAAAATTAATTTGAATACATAATCATTGATTAATACAGTATAAATTCATATCTGTATATAGTCATATACAAATTATTTTTTTGTATATAAGTCATATATATATATACATATACACCATGTTTGCCTTGATGGAAATATATCATTTAAATTATTCTCTCTTTTTAAAAAAATTTTCATCACACACTGGTTCTTAAAGTATCAAGCCATATCCTGACAATGAAACAGCAGGATCAACATTATCATGTACAACAAGAGATATGAAGAAAGAATGAAATAATTTCAAACAATCACGTTTAAACTGGATGTATCTGGATCTTTGCTCAAATGCTTTTTTAAGCTATTGTGGAGAGAAAACTTAGAACCACCACCCACCTATTATGGAATTGAGAGATTTAGTATACATTATTATTTTTTTTTTTTTTTGCGGTACGCGGGCCTCTCACTGCTGTGGCCTCTCCCGTTATGGAGCACAGGCTCCGGACGCGCAGGCTCAGCGGCCATGGCTCACAGGCCCAGCCGCTCCGCAGCATGTAGGATCTTCCCGGACCGGGGCACGAACCTGTGTCCCCTGCATCGGCAGGCAGACTCTCAACCACTGCACCACAAGGGAAGCCCTACATTACTTTTTAAGATTTTTTTTTAAAAAACTGATATTTTGTACCCAAACAATTTGGCAGGTGTTCATAGTGTAAAATCTGTTACAGTAAATGTTTTCTTCTTTTGAATCTAAATGGCAAGGAGTGCCTTGTTATAATAAACATATGTTTTTTAAAAGAAAGTGATATAGTACTGAAACTTTCAAACCCAATTAAAATTAGGACAAATTAAGTTCAAACACAATTAGAATTAGGACAAATTAAGTTTATTATACCAGGCTGGCCAATGGGAAAAAGAAAGAATAGATTACTGTAAATATACTAAACAAAATAACTGTTCTAGGAAAGGCACATTATAAAAGACAAAATGTAGTACCTGTCAATTTAGCAACTATTCTAAACAGTCTGTATTAATGTTAATGAAAAATTCATTTTCCAAGTACCCTGAAAAAAAGAAGAGTTAATATAAACATTAGTTCAAAGTTGATACAAGAATTTGTTTGAAAATCCTTTTCAACACTGTGCAGTTTAGCAGAGCATAAATGTGCAATGCCATGGGTTCTCTACTGCCCATAAATGATCGCTTTATTCCTCCCAAGTCTCCTTAATGCACTCGTATACCTAGGTCTCTTTCTTTACATCCATAATTTCTTTTCACTTTATATTTGTTTTTAGTTGTTGTCCTTAGACATTCTGTGTAAGAACATCAATTTGAAACAAGTAAAAAGGAAGAAATTATGAAAACATCAACACAGACAACCATATTTTTATATTACTTAAAATACATGACCATTATGTGTAGACTCTTAGGTAACAAGTGCCATAAACATTTACAAAACCAATTATTTTCACAGAGTAGATTTTTTATTAATATTTTTCCTGAGAGTCTGTGTGAATTATACTGCTGTAACTGAAGTGTGTCGTTGTTTTTACATTTTCCTTTTTTGTTTTTGGTGTTGTTAAATGTTCAAGGGGAAACTAAAAAAAAGTTTGAGATGGCTGCAATATTCACTAGTAAGAAACTTTAAATAAAAGGATTGCTTTATAAAACTCCGTAGCAGGGTGTTTGATTAAAAAATTAATGACTTTGTAATATGATATACCATTGTGGGAGAAAAACAGGCAGTTTAGAATGATTTCTTTCTATACTGAAATATAAGCAGTATAACAAATGTTGAACATATAAATATTAAAATGTCATTGTTCAAACAAATGTAACTCGTATACACCAATGTCCATCAATTATTACAATTTATATTTAAGGAATTTTAGGGTTTTTTCTCTACCTTCTGAATCTTCTTTATACTTTTCTAGTGACTTATATGCTATGTTATTGCTATCAGAATTCATATTACTGAGAAAATGGTAAATTTTACTTTTCTATGAATATCACTAACATTACTTTTCAGTAGTTAAAATTCAAGTTGAAACAGAATATCATTATTGAGAAGATAATGAAAATATTAAGACAAATTTGACATTGATTATGTTATAAACCAGTGATGTTCTATTATGCCCCAAGAAATAGCTGCAATATATATAACAAGGAATGAAAACTGTTTAGGAAATGATAACTACCAGTTTGGAGCATTACAACTGAGTAAATCTCTAAAGAAATATACCTAAGCGTATCCTCTATTTGACATTGATATACTTTGATATTTCCCCCTTCCAAAAAACAATATGTTGGAAGAGATTAAAGATTGAGTCAGTTATGACCAATAGTAGGATTTAGGTATACCTAGGCTTGTTGCTAAACTGGTATATTGATCCAAGAAAGTTGATGTGACTGCAAATGTGCTATCTCTTAGGAAAGGACCCACCCAGGAAATAAAGACCTGAGACCTATGAGTAAATCCATAATTCAGCAAAAAACATACTGGGATACAGGGGTATATGTAAGCAAAACTTTAAAAAAAAACACAAAAATAAAACTATAAACCCTTAGCCACTCATAAAAACATACTATGTTGAAACTGCCTAAGAAAAAGAAAAAGTAAAGATGCACTTTCTTATTTCTCTGAGAACTACCATACAACCTGGACACCATGATGACACTGTCATCAATGGACAGTGACATAGCAGTAGTCAACAATGGGAGACTTAACTGTCCTTTAAGAGACTGCAGTGGATTTTCTATTCCTGATGGAAGAATATAATGACAGGGAGGTGAGAGACAGGAAAGGGGAGGGAGAAAGGAGGGAAAAAGAGAGAGTGGGGAGAAATAATGAGTGTTGTCATCTAGACAAGAATAACAATGGTGTTTAGAAAGAGACTGTTGCACCTGTCAAGAGGAACCATACCAGTGGTGAGAGCCACATGCTCAATGGCAGATAGGAGGAGAGAAAGTTGATTGGAGATATGCAAGAGAGTAGCAGGAAAGCTCACTAAAAAATATGTTTTTGTGTGAACCAAAGTCTAGCTGGGCATTGTTAGATTTTATTTCATTTCGTTATGGCTGATGTGGTTTGTGGAGGACATTGTATAGACTATGTATATTTTTTAACATCTTTATTAGAGTATAATTGCTTTACAATGGTGGGTCAGTTTCTGCTCTATAACAAAGTGAATCAGCTATACATATATATATGTCCCCATATCTCTGTCCTCTTGCAACTCACTCCCTCCCACCCTCCCTTACCCCACCCCTCTAGTTGGTCACAAAGCACAGAGCTGATCTCCCTGTGCTATGCGGCTGCTTCCCACTAGCTATCTATTTTACATTTGGTAGTGTATATATGTCCATGCCACTCTCTCACTTTATCCCAGCTTACGCTTCCCCCTCCCCATATCCTCAAGTCCATTCTCTAATAGGTCTGCATCTTTATTCCCATCTTGACCA
The DNA here is from genome assembly GCF_937001465.1 of Orcinus orca. NCBI lineage: Eukaryota > Metazoa > Chordata > Mammalia > Artiodactyla > Delphinidae > Orcinus > Orcinus orca. Next base: position 72,165,594 of record NC_064565.1, read on the forward strand.
TTTTCTTTTTTTTTTCTTTAGATTCCATATATATGTGTTAACATACGATATTTGTTTTTCTCTTTCTGACTTACTTCACTATATGACAGTCTCTAGGTCGATCTACCTCACTACAAATAACTCAGTTTCATTCCTTTTTATGGTTGAGTAATATTCCAATGTGTATATGTGCCACATCCTCTTTATCCATTCATCTGTTGATGGACACTTAGGTTGCTTCCATGTCCTGGCTATTGTAAATAGAGCTGCAATGAACATTTTGGTACAAGACTCTTTTTGAATTATGGATTTCTCAGGGTATATGCCCAGTAGTGGGATTGCAGTGTTGTATGGTAGTTCTATTTTTAGTCTTTTAAGGAACTTCCATACTGTTCTCCATAGTGGCTGTATCAATTTACATTCCCACCAACAGTGCAAGAGTGTTCCCTTTTCTCCACACCCTCTCCAGCATTTATGGTTTGTAGAATTTTTGATGATGACCATTCTGAACACTGTGAGATGATATCTCATTGTAGTTTTGATTTGCATTTCTCTAATGATTAATGATGTTGAGCATTCTTTCATGTGTTTGTTGGGAATCTATATATCTTCTTTGGAGAAATGCCTATTAAGGTCTTCTGCCCATTTTTGGATTAGGTTGTTTGTTTTTTTGATATTGAGCTGCATGAGTTTCTTGTATGTTTTGGAGATTAATCTTTGCCAGTTGCTTCATTTACAAATATTTTCTCCCATTCTGAGGGTTGCCTTTTCGTCTTGTTTATGGTTTCCTTTGCTGTGCAAAAGCTTTTAAGTTTCATTAGCTCCCATTTGTTTATTATTATTTTTTATTTCCATTTCTCAAGGAGGTGGGTCAAAAAGGATCTTACTGTCATTTATGTCATAGAGTGTTCTGCCTATGTTTCCCTCTAAGAGTTTGATGGTGTCTGGCCTTACATTTAGGTCTTTAATCCATTTTGAGTTTATTTTTGTGTATGGTGTTAGGGAATGTTCTAATTTCATTCCTTTACATGCAGCCGTCCAGTTTTCCCATCACCACTTCCTTAAGAGGCTGTCTTTTCTCCACTATATATTCTTGCCTCCTTTATCAAAGATAAGGTGACCATATGTGCATGGGTTTATCTCTGGGCTTTCCATCCTGTTTCATTGATCTATATTTCTGTGTTTGTGCCATTACCGTACTGTCTTGATTACTATAGCTTTGTAGTATAGACTGAAGTCAGGGAGCCTGATTCCTCCAGCTCCGTTTTTCTTTCTTGAGATTGCTTTGGCTATTTGGGGTCTTTTGTGTTTCCACACAAATTGTGAAATTTTTTGTTCTAGTTCTGTAAAAATTGTAAGTGGTAGTTTGATAGGGATTGCACTGAATCTGTAGATTGCTTTGGGTCATTTTCACAATGTTGAGTCATTTTCACAATGTTGATTCTTCCAATCCAAGAACATGGTATATCTCTCCATCTCTTTGTATCACCTTTAATTTCTTTCATCAGTGCCTTATAATTTTCTGCATACAGGTTTTGTCTCCTTGGATAGGTTTATTCCTAGACATTTTATCCTTTTGGTTGCAATGGTAAATGGGAGTGTTTTCTTAATTTCACTTTCAGATTTTTCATCATTAGTGTATAGGAATGCAAGAGATTTCCTTGCATTAATTTTGTATCCTGATACTTTACCAAATTCATTGATTAGCTCTAGTAGTTTTCTGGTAGCATCTTTAGGATTCTCTATGTATAGTATCATGTCATCTGCAAACAGTGACATCTTCACTTCTTCTTTTCCAATGTGGATTCCTTTTATTTATTTTTCTTCTCTGATTGCTGTGGCTACAACTTCCAAAACTATGTTGAATAATAGTGGTGAGAGTGGGCAACTTTGTCTTGTTCCTGATCTTAGTGGAAATGGTTTCAGTTTTTCACCATTGAGAACAATGTTGGCAGTGGGTTTGTCATATATGGCCTCTATTATGTTGAGGAAAGTTCCCTCTATGCCTACTCTCTGCAGGGTTTTTATCATAAATGGGTATTGAATTTTGTCAAAAGCTTTCTCTGCCTCTATTGAGATGATCATATGGTTTTTCTCCTTCAATTTGTTAATATGGTGTATCACATTGATTGATTTGCGTGTATTGAAGAATCTTTGCATTCCTGGGATAAACCCCACTTGATCATAGTTTATGATCCTTTTAATGTGCTGTTGGATTCTGTTTGCTAGTATTTTGTTGAGAATTTTTGCATCTATGTTAATCAGTGATATTGGCCTGTAGTTTTCTTACTTTGTGACATCGTTGTCTGGTTTTGGTATCAGAGTGTTGGTGGCCTCATAGAATGAGTTTGGGAGTGTTCCTCCCTCTGCTATATTTTGGAAGAGATTGAGAAGAATTGGTCTTTACTCTTCTCTAAATGTTTGATAGAATTTGCCTGTGAAGCCTTCTGGTGCTGTTCTTATGTTTGCTGGAAGATTTTTAATCACAGTTTAAAGTTCAGTGCTTGTGATTGGTCTGTTCATATTTTCTATTTCTTCCTGGTTCAGTCTCAGAAGGTTATGCATTTCTAAGAATTTGTCCATTACTTCCAGGTTGTCCATTTTACTGGCTTATAGTTGCTTGTAGTAATCTCTCATGATCTTTTGTATTTCTGCAGTGTCACTTATTACTTCTTCTTCATTTCTAATTCTACTGGTTGAGTCTTCTCCCTTTTTTTCTTGATAAGTCTGGCTAATGGTTTATCAATTTTATCTTCTCAAAGAACCAGTTTTTAGTTTTATTGATCTTTGCTATCATTTCCTTCATTTCTTTTTCATTTATTTCTGATCTGATATTTATGATTTCTTTCCTTCTGCTAACTTTGGGGTTTTTTGTTCTTCTTTCTCTAATTGCTTTAGGTGTAAGGTTAGGTTGTTTATTTGAGGTGTTTCTTGTTTCTTAAGGTAGGCTTGTATAGCTATAAACTTCCCTCTTAGAACTGCTTTTGCTGAATCCCATAGGTTTTGGGTCGTTGTGTTTTCATTGTCATTTGTTTCTAGGGTTTTTGTTTGTTTGTTTGTTTTTTGTGGTACACGGGCCTCTCACTGTTGTGGCCTCTCCCATTGCAGAGCACAGGCTCCGGAGGCACAGGCCCAGCATCCATGGATCTCGGGCCCAGCCACTCCGCGGCACGTGGAATCCTCCCAGACTGGGGCACGAACCCGCGTCCCCTGCATCAGCAGGCGGACTCTCAACCACTGCACCACCAGGGAAGCCCTAGGTATTTTTTGATTTCCTCTTTTATTTCTTCAGTGATCTCTTGGTTATTAAGCAGTGTGTTGTTCAGCCTCCATGTGTTTGTATTTCTTCCAGATTTTTCCTGTAATTGATATCTAGTCTCATAGCATTGTGGTCAGAAAAGATACTTGATACAATTTCAATTTTCTTAAATTTACCAAGGCTTGATTTGTGATCAAGATATGATCTATCTTGGAGAATGTTCCATGAGCACTTGAGAAGAATGTGTATTCTGTGGTTTTTGGATAGAATGTCCTATAAATATCAATTAAGTCCATCTAGTTTAATGTATCATTTAAAGCTTGTGTTTCCTTATTTATTTTCATTTTGGATGATCTGTCCATTGGTGAAAGTGGGGTGTTAAGGTCCCCTACTATGATTGTGTTACTGTCAATTTCCCTTTTATGTCTGTTAGTATTTGCCTTATGTATTGAGGCAAATACTAACAGTATTTATCCTATGGATAAATATTGGATAGGATAAATCCTATCCAGTATTTATCCCATACAGTAAATATCCTATTTAACAGTATCCTTTGCTGGGTGCATAAATATTTACAATTTTTCTATCTTCTTCTTGGATCAATCCCTTGATCATCATGTAGTGTCTTTCTTTGTCTCTTCTAATAGTCTTTGTTTTAAAGTCTATTTTGTCTGATATGAGAATTGCTACTCCAGCTTTCTTTTGATTTCCATTTGCATGGAATATGTTTTTCCATCCCCTCACTTTCAGTCTGTATGTTTCCCTAGGTCTAAAGTGGGTCTCTTGTAGACAGCATATATACAGGTCTTGTTTTTGTATCCATTCAGCCCCTCTCTCTTTTGGTTGGAGCATTTAATCCATTTACATTTAAGGTAATTATTGATATGTATGTTCCTATTACCATTTTCTTAATTGTTTTGGGTTTGTTGTTGTAGGCCTTTTTCTTCTCTTGTGTTTTCTACCTAGAGAAGTTCCTTTAGCATTTGTTGTAAAGTTGGTTTGGTGGTGCTGAATTCTCTTAGCTTTTTTTATCTGTAAAGCTTTTAATTTCGCAGTCAAATCTGAATGAGATCCTTGCTGGGTAGAGTAATCTTAGTTGTAGGTTTTTCTCTTTCATCAATTTAAATATGTCCTGCCACTCTCTTCATGCTTGCAGAGTTTCTGCTGAAAGATCAGCTGTTAACCTTTTGGGGATTTCCTTATGTGTTACTTGTTTTTCCCTTGCTGCTTTTAATATTTGTTCTTGGTATTTAACTTTTGATAGTTTGATTAATATGTGTCTTGGTGTGTTTCTCCTTGGATTTATCCTGTATGGGACTCTCTGTGATTCCTGGACTTGATTAACTATTTCCTTTCCCATATTAGAGAAATTTTCAACTATAATCTCTTCAAATATTTTCTCAATCCCTTTCTTTTTCTCTTTTTCTTCTTCTGGGACCCCTAAAATTCGAATGTTGGTGTGTTTAATATTGTCCCAGAGGTCTCTGAGATTGTCCTCAATTCTTTTCATTCTTTTTTCTTTATTCTGCTCTGCAGTAATTATTTCCACTATTTTATCGTTCAGGTCACTTATCCATTCTTCTGCCTCTGTTACTTTGCTATTGATCCCTTCTAGGAATTTTTAATTTCACTTATTGTGTTGTTCATCTCTGTCTGTTTGCTCTTTAGTTGTTCTAGGTTCTTGTTAAACGTTTCTTGTATTTTCTCCATTCTATTTCCAAGATTTTGGATCATCTTTACTCTCTTTATTCTGAATTCTTTTTCAGATAGACTGCCTATTTCCTCTTCATTTGTTAGGTCTGGTGGGTTTTTGCCTTGCTCCTTTATCTGCTGTGTGTTTCTCTGTCTTCTCATTTTGCTTAACTTACTATGTTTGGGGTCTCCTTTTCGCAGGCTGCAGGTTCGTAGTTTCCGTTGTTTTTGGTGTCTGTCCCCAGTTGGGTAAGTTTGGTTCAGTGGGTTGTGTAGGCTTCCTGGTGGAGGAGACTAGTGCCTTTGTTCTGGTGGATGAGGCTGGATCTTGTGTTTCTGGTGGGCATGTCCATGTCTGGTGGTGTGTTTTGGGGTGTCTGTGGCCTTACGATTTTAGGTAGCCTCTGTGCTAATGGATGGGGTTGTGTTCCTGTCTTGATAGTTGTTTTTTGCATAGGGTGTCCTGTACTCTAGCTTGCTGGTCGTTGAGTGAAGCTGGGTGCTGGTGTTGAGATGGAGATCTCTGGGAAATTTTCACCTTTTGATATTACATGGAGCTGGGAGGTCTCTTGTGGACCAGTGTCCTGAACTTGGCTCTCCCACCTCAGAGGCACAGCCCTGACGTCTGGCTGGAGCACCAAAAGCCTGTCCTCCACACAGTTGAGAATAAAAGGGAGAAAAGAAAGAAAGAAAGAAGATAAAATAAAATTTAAAAACTAATTAAAATAAAAAATAATTATTAGGAAAATAAAATCTTTTTAAGTAAAAAAACAAAACAAAACAGACAGACAGAACCCTAGGACAAATGGTAAAAGCAAAGCTATACAGACAAACTCTCACACAGAAGCATACACAAACACAGTCACAAAAAGAGAAAAAGGGAAAAAATATATATATATCGTTGCTCCCAAAGTCCACCTCCTCAATTTGGGATGATTCATTGTCTATTCAGGTATTCCACAGATGCAGGGTACATCAAGTTGATTGTGGAGATTTAATCTGCTGCTCCTGAGGCTGCTGGGAGTAATTTCCCTTTCTCTTCTTTGTTCGCACAGCTCCCGGGGTTCAGCTTTGGATTTGGACCCGCCTCTGCGTGTAGGTCGCCTGAGGGCATCTGTTCTTCGCTAAGACAGGACTGGGTTAAAGGAGCAGCTGATTCGGGGGATCTGGCTCACTCAGGCTAGGGGGAGGGAGGGGTACAGATGAGGGGCGAGCTTGCGGTGGCAGATGCCAGTGGGATGTTGCACCAGCCTGACCTCCGCCGTGTGTTCTCCCGGGGAAGTTGCCCCTGGATCACGGGACCCTGGCAGTGGCGGGCTGCACAGGCTCCTGGGAGGGGAGGTGTGGATAGTGACCTGTGCTTGCACACAGGTTTCTTGGTGGCGGCAGCAGCAGCCGTAGCGTCTCATGCCCGTCTCTGGGGTCCGAGCTGTTTAGCCGCGGCTCGCGCCTGTCTCTGGAGCTCCTTTAAGCAGCGCTCTTAATTCCCTCTCCTCGGGCACCAGGAAATAAAGAGGCAATAAAAAGTCTCTTGCCTCTTCGGCAGGTCCAGACTTTTTCCCGAACTCCCTCCCAGCTAGCTGTGGTGCACCAGCCCCCTTCAGGCTGTGTTCACGCCGCCAACCCCAGTCCTCTCCCTGGGATCCGACCTAAGCCCGAGCCTCAGCTCGCAGCCCCGCCCACCCCGGCGGGTGAACAGACAAGCCTCTCGGGCTGGTGAGTGCTGGTCGGCACCGATTCTCTGTGCGGGAATCTCTCCGCTTTGCCCTCCGCACCCCTGTTGCTGCACTCTCCTCCGTGGCTCTGAAGCTTCCCAGCTCCGCCACCCGCAGTCTCCGCCCACGAAGGGGCTTCCTAGTGTGTGGAAACCTTTCCTCTTCTCAGCTCCCTCCCAGTGGTGCAGGTCCCATCCCTATTCTTTTGTTTCTGTTTATTCTTTTTTCTTTTGCCTTACCCAGGTACGTGGGGGGGTTTCTTACCTTTTGGGAGGTCTGAGGTCCTCTGCCAGCGTTCAGTAGGTGTTCTAAAGGAGCAGTTCCACGTGTAGATGTATTTCTGATGTATCTGTGGGGAAGAAGGTGATCACCGCCTCTTACTCTTCTGCCATCTTGAAGCTCCTCCCCGAGACTATGTGTTTTATATCGACATGTTCGGGCTAAAAACAGTGAACTTTTATTCAAATTGTATACATAGGAAATAAAGTTCTGAGAAGTATGTATTATATTTAATTCCTAAAGAAAATCTATTGATTCTCTATCATTAAATATGGAAGTGGGCTCCAGTGGAATAGGAGAATTCTTAAATAATAGATTGTCATATCCTAAGAATATTCATAAAAGCTCCAGAATGATTGTCTTAAAAAGTAGCTATGGGACTTCCCTGGTGGTGCAGTGGTTAAGAACCCGCCTGCCAATGCAGGGGACACAGGTTCAAGCCCTGGTTCAGGAAGATCCCACATGCGGTGAAACAACTAAGCCCTTGCGCCACAACTACTGAGCCTGCGCTCTAGGGCATGTGAGCCACAACTACTGAGCCCATGTGCCACAGCTACTGAAGCCCATGCTCCACAACAAGAGAAGCCACCACAGTGAGAAACCTGCTCACTGCAATGAAGAGTAGCCCCCACTAGCTGCAACTGGAGAAAGCCCGCATGCAGCAATGAAGATGCAATGCAACTAAAAATAAATTTATTTTTTAAAAAACACATGAACCTTAAAAAAAAAGGAGGTATGATTGATGTTTTGGCCTAACTGATTGCACTAATAGCTTGCCTATAGGCAAGTGTCAGCAAACACTAAAAAAGAACATTTTTTTTCTGATAGTGCACAGAAAAAAGTACATTTATAAAAATTATGATTACTACAGTTTCTTTAACTATTTTGTTTCCTTATTAATACATATGACCCAGAAAGACTCAATTACAAAGATTGTCATATTTTCAGCATGGAAAGCATATATAGCATTTTCACAAGATACTTTGAAATGCCTCCAAGTTGTTTCTGGCAAAACAGCATCCCAAATTATAAATTATTCTCTCATGCATTTCAAGTTAAAATTACACTAAATACATGTAAAAATAACATATGTTGGGTAAAATGACTTGCTTTCACAATCATGAGAAACTGCTTTGCTTTACTCCAAATGCAGCCATAAAATTCTAAGAACAGTAAGCATGTCTTTTTTCATTTTTGTGTTGCTCACGATGCCTAGTATGGTAACTGACATGAATTAGAGGCTCACTAAATGTGAGTTGATTTACTGCTAGTGTTGATTTTTATAAATATAGGTATAAGTGTAGATAATATAAACATAGATATAGATAAAGATAGATGTTTATATCTATCTTTTAAAAACATTTATATACTTCTTGAAACTATAATAATATCATGAGTTTGAGCTTCACTGGGAAGTTGAATTTTAGTGGCTGAGTGCATTTCAAAGCATTCTGTAGGAAACTCATACCATAGTAAGTATCATTATTAAATGATTCCTAAACATCATTAAATATTATTAAATATATTTATAATATATATTTTTAAAATATTATTAAATATATCGTATATTTACTAAAATTAAATTATACAAATTATTATTAAATATAATTCAGGAATAATATTTAAAGAAGGAAAAGCAAAAAAAAGCAAACAACAGAAATAAGACAAAGGCCAGAAAGTTTTGGCTTATGAATAACCAATCCAAATTCTTTTTAAAATAAGCCCAAATGAAAAAAGAATTCTGAAGAGCTAGAGACTTAAGAGACTTGAACTGCTAATGACTACAATGCCACAGGCCTGTATTATATGTTTTAACTGTTCTTCACAAATCATTTATCTATGATATGCTTGATAAAGCAAATGCTGCATTGTTAGAGAAAGAAATTGTAAAAGACTCTCTGATAGTGGCTTATGCTCAAATCAGTAACTTCCAAGGACCTCTCCATTGAATACTGAAGAATCTAGACCTATTTTTTTTATATATATATAGGATAAAGAAAGGAAATTCATAGAGACAAATGTAGAACCCAAGAGAATAGAGATCATTTATTTCCAGTATCATAGTAAATCATACTATGTGGGCCAATTCACTCCCCACAGAGTCTGTTCTAATTGGAATCATGTTAAAAAGTGTACTTTGGGGAGATTTAACATCTTAAAGATATGTAGGACTTCTTATTCATGAACAAAAGTGTGTGTCCGATTTTAGTGAATACTCTCTATTCCAACTTACAAAGTTTTATACATCCTTAATATAAATTTTTGGACTAAGTATATTTAATGTAATTTTAAATATATTATATTTCAGTAGCATACCTAGCATATTTGGTACTTGTATAAGGAATCATTTTAGCACTCCTTTCCATACAGAAATAAGGAATAGATTTTAGTAATTTACTATGTTAACATAATTTTATGTTTTTCATATTTAACTTTTTTTCAAATAAGGATAGAATTTACAATGTTAAATATGTATTCTAAAAAAGCTTCATGATATAGGGAAGATAAAGCTGAGAAATCAATTAAGAATTCTCCTCCAAAAATCCTACAAAGACACTATGAGTATTTGAGTTACCCATTTAATTAAAAATACATGCCTAGTTTCATGAGTATTTCCTGCCTTATATCTCTTTGAATAATTATAAATTAGCTTTTTATATAGCTTTTGCTTTTATGTATGTGAATCTCATTTAAAATTACCAATCAATTTCGCCACTTGGTTCCACCATCTAAGAAATATGGAACTGATAATTAAGTTGAGGAACCAAAGTTGTCATGGGTTTATTCACCTATACAGGAATATTTGAGTTGATAGTCTGTCATTTTGAAAGGAGAGAATCTTTTTAAATAGACTCATTTTGGAAAATTCTAAGAAGGATATATATCAGGCCAGATTTTGTGAAAAGGATAGTTTAACTCACAGGTTTATCACTAGATGAGGCAATTGATGAGTATAGGGGAATAGAGAGGTGTAACTATACCCCAATCAGAAGAAGGCACAACATTGCTGGAATGTTATCTGGGAAGACTAAAATGACAGATATAGGCTGAGAAGCCTATTTATAACTAACAAAATTGAGTCTCTGGTAATAAACGAAAAGTCTTTGAATCCTCAAGTTATCAGCATTCATTTCAAAGCAGTGCATCTGGGGAAATCTGAGGTTATATACAAAACTCTTTAGACATTTAAAAATTCTCACTTCTCAAAGAATATATGCATATGTCCTGGGATGGTGGTGAAACAAAGAAAAAAATACTGCTCATTTTCCTGTGATGCCTTCCATTTAGAAATGATTATGTAAGCAGAATTTAACACAATCCAACAGGTAAATTATTTAAAACATTATTTTTGTAAACTTTTTATTTCTACCTAACATAAACATAAAATGGTTGAAAAACTCTTAAGTGTAAATTTTATTTATCACCACAAAGTAAAGACACAAATGTACCACCAAGATAAATAAATGGAATAATATCAGAAAAATCGCTTTATCTCTCTATCCAGGTCACTAAACCAATTTTCCTCCCCAAAAGTAACTGATATTACTACTACTAAAACCATTACTTAATTTTGCCTGTCTTAAATCATTCTGTAAATAGGTTGAATCACTATGTGTTATTTTGTGTCTATCATTTCACAATCAATATTTTGAGTTTTAACCCTTAGGTAGCAATAGTCATTTATTTTCTTATTATGGTACAGAATTCCATTGTATGAATAATCCACAATTTATATTCTATTGTTGATGGACATTTAAGTCCCTTGAAAATTTCAGTTGCAAAAATATCATTCCACTCTGAAATTTTTTATGTCTTTTGTTGTTTAAGATATAGATATAGACATAGACAAAAATACACACCAAAGTGTGAGATTTCTGAGTTTTATATTATGTATATTTTCCCCTTTGGCAGATGCCACCAAAGAGTTTTCCAAAGTTGATATACTAATTTATATTCCACCAGTAGGGAACCAGAATTGGAACTATTTCAAATCTTTGCTAACACTTTGTATTATGAATTTTTAAAGAAACAACAATTTTATGGACATAAAAGTATATCACATTGAGGTTTTAATTTGCATCTCCTTGGTGAACAATGAGTTTGAATGTATTTTCATATTTTCGAACATTTTGTTATACTCTTTTGCAATGTGCCTATTGAGGTCTGTTTACACATTTCTCTTTCATAATCTCTGTCTTTTCATTTTTGATGCTTAGAAGTTCTTTATAAATTCTGGATATAAGTTCTTTATCAGTTCATTGTTAAATATCCTGTCCCATTTTATGACTTTGTTTTTACTCTAAATGGTATGCAATATTTCCTGATCTTAATGTAATCCAATTCAAGAATCTTTTCCTTTAAAGTTGGCGAATTTTGTGTCCTGCTTTCAAAAAAAAATATGTCCCTATCCCAAGGTTATAAAGATATATTCCCATGTTTTTCTTCTGGAACATTATTATTTTAACTTTCCAATTCACCATTATCATCCATTTTTAATTAATATTTTTGTATGTCATAGAAGTTAAATATAATTATTTCATTATACATAATCAATAGTTTTTGAAAAGATCTTTTCCCATTGAGTTTTATTGACATCTTTGTAGCAAACTAAGTGACGTATGTTTAAGACTATTTCTGGACTTTCTATTCTATTGTATTTGTCTGTTTGTCTGTCTGCACTAACATACACAGGTTTATACCAAATCACTTTCAGATAGTCTTGATATCTGCTAGCCTAAGTCCTCCAACTTTATTTTATGTTTCATTGGATATTTCCTTTCCTTCCCTTCTGCATTTTGTATCAACATTTTTAGGCAGCCCGTGGTAAGCTGGAGCTTCTGCAGCTTCTAAAGAGAGTGTCTACATCAGTAGAGAATGTAGTGGCAGTTGAAATAACCTAGCTCTGGAACCACTAAAATGATGTGAACTTCTGATGTAGTTCCAGAGGCCAGGAAGCAAGTCAAGTCACCACAGACATGGCTGTGAAATGTGGAGTGATACAAACAAATATATTGGGAGGAGATACATGAAACAATATTGACAAAAACGTGCTTTTTTTTTTTTTTTTTTCTGTACGCGGGCCTCTCACTGTTGTGGCCTCTCCCGTTGCGGAGCACAGGCTCTGGACACGCAGGCTCAGCGGCCATGGCTCACGGGCCCAGCCGCTCCGCAACATGTGGGATCTTCCCGGACCGGGGCACGAACCCGTGTCCCCTGCATCGGCATGCGGACTCTTAACCACTGCGCCACCAGGGAAGCCCAACGTGCTGATTTTTTAAAGCTGGCAATAGGTATCTGGGGATTCATTATCTTATTCTATTTTGTATATTTTTGAAAATTTCCATAACTGAGTAAAAATAAATGCATATGCATATTTGAAAAAAATATTTATATTAATGAATACACACAAAAATCTTAGATTTACCCCTTAATTTGAACATGTAAAAGACCTTTTAAGAGGCGTAAGAGTCATCTAATTGAACTGGTGAATTTTACAGCAATAGGAAAGTCTGTGTTTATATGTGTAGCTGCTAACCTATTAGTACCCATTATAAAAGTAAACTCACATCTAAAATATGAAGTTACTGTATTAGCATCACGAGGCAAATAGCTTTATAGAAGATTATAAAATAATAAAATACAAAAAGCTTTATTAAAGCAAATATGTTTGAAATAGTTTTGCTCAAGTGCCTTTTTTCTGCTGTGTTCTTGCAAAACTATTTAACTCACATAATGTCATACTATATTTTAAAATATTCAGCATGCACTCTGATGTTGCTATTATAAAAAACAAAGTTTCTATCTCTTTTAATAACATTTTTATCCCTAGAATTACTTCTCATCAATTATTTATTTCATGATGAGGTACTATTCATTTTTTTTTAACAACTTTATTGGAGTATAATTGCTTTACAATGGTGTGTTAGTTTCTGCTTTATAACAAAGTGAATCAGCTATACACATACATATATCCCCATATCTCCTACTTCTTACATACCCCTCCCTCCCTCCCTATCCCACCCCTCTAGGTGGTCACAAAGCACCAAGCTGATCTCCCTGTACTATGCAGAAACTTCCCACTCGCTATCTATTTTACATTTGGTAGTATATATAAGTCCATGCCACTCTCTCACTTCGTCCCAGCTTATCCCTCCCACTCCCCACGTCCAAGTCCAGTCTCTATGTCTGCGTCTTTATTCCTGGCCTGCCCCAGGTTCTTCAGAACCATTTTGGTTTTGTTCTTTTTTTAGATCCCATATATATGTGTTAGCATATGGTATTTGTTTTTCTCTCCCTGACTTACTTCACTCTATATGACAGACTCTAGGTCCATCCACCTCACTACAAATAACTCAATTTCATTTCTTTTTATGCCTGAGTAATATTCCGTTGTATATATGTGACACATTTTCTTTACCCATTCATCTGTCGATAGACACTTAGGTTGCATCCTTGTCCTGGCCATTGTAAATGAAGGTGCAATGAACATTGTGGTACATGACTCTTTTTGAATTATGGTTTTCTCAGTGTATATGCCCAGTACTGGGATTGCGGGGTCGTATGGTAGTTGTATTTTTAGTTATTTAAGGAACCTCCATACTGTCCTCCACAGTGGCTGTATCAACTTATATTCCCACCAACAGAGCAAGAGGGTTCTCAAGGCTTTATTTGTGACCCACGATATGATCTATCCTGGAGAACGTTCCATGAGCACTTGAGGAGAAAGTGTATTCTGTTGTTTTTGCATGGAATGTCTTATAAATATCAATTAAGTCCCTCTTGTTTAATGTATCAATTAAAGTTTGTGTTTCCTTATTTATTTTCATTTTGGATATTCTGTCCATTGTTGAAAGTAGGGTGTTAAAGTCCCCTACTATGATTGTGTTATATTGATTGCCCCTTTTATGGCTGTTAGCATTTACCTATGTATTGAGGTGCTCCTATGCTGGGTGCATAAATATATACAATTGTTATATATTCTTCTTGGATTGATCCCTTGATCATTATGTAGTGTCCTTCTTTGTCTCTTGTAATAGTCTTTGTTTTAAAGTTTATTTTGTCTGATAGGAGAATTGCTACTCCAGCTTTCTTTTGATTTCCATTTGCATGGAATATCTTTCTCCATCTCCTCACTTTCAGTCTGTATGTGTCCCTAGGTCTGAAGTGGGTCTCTTGTAGACAGCATATGTACAGGTCTTGTTTTTGTGTCCATTCAGCCAGTATATGTCTTTTGTTTGGAGCATTTAATCTATTTATATTTAAGGTAATTATCGATATGTATGTTCCTATTACCATTTTCTTAATTGTTTTGGGTTTGTTGTTGTAGGTCTTTTTCTTCTCTTGTGTTTTCTACCTAGAGAAGTTCCTTTAGCATTTGTTGTAAAGCTGATTTGGTGGTGCTGAGTTCTTTTAGCTTTTTCTTCTGTGTATAGGTTTTAATTTCTCTGTCGAATCTAAATGAGATCCTTGCTGGGTAGAGTAATCTTGGTTGCAGGTTTTTCCCTTTCATCACTTTTAAATATGTCCTGCCACACACTTCTGGCTTGCAGAGTTTCTGTTGAAAGATCAGTTGTTAACCTTTTGGGGATTCCCTTGTATGCTATTTGTTGTTTTTCCCTTGCTGCTTTTAATATTTTTTCTTGGTATTTAATTTTTGAAAGTTTGATTAATATGCATCTTGGTATGTTTCTCCTTGGATTTATCCTGTATGGGACTCTCTGTTCTTCCTGGGCTTGATTAACTCTTTCCTTTCCCATGTTAGGGAATTTTTCAACCATAATGTCTTCAAATATTTTCTCTGCCCATTTCTTTTTCTCTTCTTCTTCTGGGACCCCTATAATTTGAATGTTGGTGTATTTAATGTTGTCCCAGAGGTCTCTGAGACTGTCCTCAATTCTTTTCATTCTTTTTTCTTTATTCTGCTCTGCAGTATTTCCACTATTTTATCTTCCAGGTCACTTATCCATTCTCCTGCCTCAGTTATTCTGCTATTTCTTCCTTCTAGAGAATTTTTAATTTCATTTATTGTGTTGTTCATCATTGTTTGTTTTCTCTTTAGTTCTTCTAGTTCCTTGTTAAATGTTTTTTTGTATTTTCTGCATTCTATTTTCAAGATTTTGGATAATCTTTACTATCATTACTCTGAATTCTTTTTCAGGTTGACTGCCTATTTCCTCTTCATTTGTTTGGTGTGGTGGGGTTTTACCTTGCTCCTTCATCTGCTGTATGTTTCTCTGTCTTCTTATTTTACTTAACTTACTGTGTTTGCGGTCTCCTTTTCGCAGGCCGCAAGTTTGTAGTTCCCATTGTTTATGGTGTCTGCCCCCAGTGGGTGATGTTTGTTCAATGGGTTGTGTAGGCTTCCTGGTGGTGGGGACTGGTGCCTGTGTTCTAGTGGATGATGCTGGACTTGTCTTTCTGGTGTGCAGGACCACATCTGGTGGTGTATTTTGGGGTGTCTTTGACCTTATTATGATTTTAGGCAGCCTCTCTGCTAATGGGTAGGCTTGTGTTCCTGTCTTGCTAGTTGTTTGGCCTAGGGTGTCCAGCATTGTAGCTTGCTGGTTGTTGATTGGAGTTGGTCTTACTGTTGAGATGGAGATGTATGGGAGAGCTTTTGCTGTTTGATATTATGTGGAGCCAGGAGGTCTCTGGTGGACCAGTGTCCTGAACTCAGCTCTCCCACCTTACAGGCACTGGCCTGACAAGCAGCCGGAGCACCAGAACCCTGTCAGCCACATGGCTCAGAAGAAAAGGGAGAAAAAAAGAAAGAAAGAAAGATAGATGAAAGAAAAGAAAATTATTAAAATAAAAAATAATTATTAAAATAAAAAATTTTTTGAAGTAATTTTAAAAATGAAAGAAAGAAAGAAGAGAGCAACCAAACCAAAAAGCAAATCCACCAATGATAACAAGTGCTAAAAAGTATACTAAAAAAAAAAAAAAAGGGACAGGTAGAACCCTAGGACAAATGTTAAGAGCAAAGCTATACAGACAAAATCACACAAAGAACCATACACATAAACACTCACAAAACAGAAAAAATGGAAAAAATATATTTATCTTTGCTTCCAAAGTCCACCACCTCTATTTGGGATGATTCGTTGTCTATTCAGGTATTCCATAGATGCAGGGTACATCAAGTTGATTGTGGAGATTTAATCCGCTGCTCCTGAGGCTGCTGGGAGAGATTTCCCTTTCTCTTCTTTGTTCGCACAGCTCCTTGGGTTCAGCTTTGGATTTGGCCCCACCTCTGCATGTAGGTTGCCTGAGGATGTCTGTTCCGGCCCAGACAGGACGGGGTTAAAGGAGCGGCTGATTAGGGGGCTCTGACTCACTCAGGCCAGGTGGAAGGAGGGGTACGGAATGTGAGGTGAGCCTGAGCAGGCAGAGGTCTTCTGCCAGCATTCAGTAGGTGTTCTGTAGGGGTTGTTCCACATGTAGATGCATTTCTGATACATTTGTGGGGAGGAAGGTGATCTCCACATTGTCTTACTCTTCTGCCCATTCTTCATTATTATCATTATTGTTATGTATCCCTGGCTTAATTTGTCTATGATGAAAACATTTCATACCACCAATTTTCTTTGTTTTTCAGTGTAGAAGTGATTTTATTTTATTCTTTTTATTATTATATTATTAGTGATAATTTCTTGAGTAAAAAGGAAAAATGTTCCCTTGTAAATAATTTATAATCATAAAAGCTGGGTTTGAAAATGGGATTGGTACAGATATTTTATCAATCTCCTATCCTCACTTCTAATGTTCAGAAATGAAATGGAAACACAGCGGACAAAGGACAAAGCCACTTTATTAATTTCTGGGAAATATTCTAATAGATTTTAATGGAATTCATAGCTCAGTTCAAAATGCATAAACAGGACCTCCAGTGTCTTTAACTTGAAATTAAGAATGCCAACTCTGTAGAACAGGCTGATCTCAAGTAACCAGTAAGTCCCACTCAGAGATGCTAGAAGAGAATAATAGACTGAACCTTCTTCAGAGTGGCAAATCTTGGTAGCATCTATTGCAGATGGTAGAACAACCAAGCATATTACATATACATAGGAAGTAGCATGAAAGACTAGAGGGTGGATTCTACCTTTAAGATATATATAAACCACCCACTTACTAAAATGGCTGCCAATGAAATACCTTAGCTCCAAAAAGGCTGTCTCTTCAGTAATTTTAAATGTATAATCTATACAATACCTTACTTTGCATATTCATGCTAATGTAGTTAATTATAAACTGCCTATTATTGCCTACCTCTACACAAATCACAGCTGTATTCTACATGACTCTTTTGAATCCTAGATCTTATCCTGATTAATAACTCAAACTTCACCTATGTCTTTCTAAAAAAACTTTCCCTTCATGTGCACATCTATCATCAACAGCAAATCAACAATTCATTAAACGCCTGTGAGACCCAAGCACTGTTCTAAGTACTTAAAATTATCCTTTAAAAAAAGAGCAATAATAACTAAAAACAAGTAAGCATCAAATACTTTTGCCTTCATGTAGTTTATGTTCTTGTAAAGTGAGAGAAAATGGTCATTTGAGCTGAGAATTGAAGGAAGCAATAGAGGTAGCCATTGGTGTAGCTGGTGAAGGGCATTCCATGTAATTGTTCAAAGATTAGACACAACCACAGTAGTGGGGCCAACTAGCATGGCTGGAACAGAGTGAAAGAGATGGAGAATAGTTGTGGATTAGGTTAGTGAGATGAGCAACTTCTAATCAATTACCATACCCTGTTGATTCACCTTTCTAAATATTTATTATTCTCTCTCTCACATCTCTATTAACACTATTCTACATAAATCCCCATCATCTTTTGGTTGAATTATTACAATTGTATACTTATGTTACTCAATATTTAATGTAATGATATCTTCCATGGGAAACCTGCTAGAGCTCTTTAAATGTGGAAATTTGAGTAAAACATTCTAACTTCCATAATTCTAATCTTAGTCCCCTAATTTGATCTGTCAAATGTAGGTAGAAAATTCCTGCAAACAAGCCAATCTGACTTATAGTAATGTCACTCCTGAGAAAGGTCTTCAAAGCTATATAAAATGGGCTTGCCCTCCCTCTTGCAGCCCTCTTCTGTTGTTCAAGCTGTTCCTCCTTTTTCTCACCACCTTCTGCCACTCTCGTCTTTCCGTGTTGTACATGCCCTCATCTCTTTCCTGTCCTCAAGCATTCGTTTACATCATTCCCTCTGTTGAATGTCTTCTTTGTGCTGCATTCTATTCATCTTTTGGGGCACTGCTTAGAAGGTCACTTACTGAAGATAGTTCCTTTGATTCTTTCTTTTATTTTGGCAATCTAAATTAGGTATACCCTTGTTATTTCTTCTCAGAACACATGTTGTCCTTCTCCATATTCCATTACCAGAATTTGTAATTTTACATTTATTTTTATATCTGCAGTAACTCTACTTTAAATATGTGCATCTTGAGGACACATCTATTTTGCTTACCCTTTGCATTCCAGAGCCTAACATGGTACTCATCATGGAGTAAGTGCTCAATGAAAATTTGTTCAAATAATATCAACATATTGCTAATAACATTTATTTCCTGATTACCTAAATATGGAGTAAGCAATGAGTCAGATATATATACAGATAAAAATTTTATGAATCATATATCATAGTGCTCTTTGTAAATTGTAAAATTCAGATTAAGACCTTTAATATCACCCCAAAAATCACAAAGTTATAAAGTTTAGGTACAGGTGGAAACCAAGAATGCCAAATTCTGTGCCTTTTCCTCACATTTCTCTGTCATCCTCTAAAACCAGAATTCTTTTATTTTGAAGGGAATGTATGGGGTTGTATTAATGCCAAAGTTAGTAGAAAATGAAGCAATCATTTTAGGAGTAGTATTTGACACTATTGTTGGTGCTTGATTTCATGCAGAAATATTAGCTTAGCTCTGTTCAAGATTTAAAATGTGTGAGTTCTCTGGGTATCTGCCAAGAGATGCACGTTACAGAAACCACTAAGAAGCTCTTGTAAATAATCAAGTTACATTAAGCTTCATTGGTTTCCTTAGTAACATACCTATTGCTGACACTGACAACCTAGAGACAAGCTGCTTTTCCTAAAAATGATAAGATATTTCATGGCTTTCAAAACCTTGCTGGCTCCCTTGATGGCAAAACTTTCCAAGACTTACTGAATACTGACAGTTAATACTATTGCACCTTCCTAAAATGTACACCACCTTATTCATCTTGTTCCCTCTAAGAGATCACTGTGCTTCTCTTTATAAATGAATGTACTTCCATATATTAAAATTGGAAGGTTGTTTTTTAACATGATTATTTTTAAGAATTCTATTTATATTTTCTAAAAGCTAATAATGGAGAGTTTGTTCTTTGTAGATTGATGTTTTTATCATTGACATTATGTTATTTTTTCTATTGCAAAAAGACATTCAAAACTCCTATCTTGGGCTTCCCTGGTGGTGCAGTGGTTAAGAATCTGCCTGCCGATGTAGGGGATACAGGTTTGAGCCCTGGTCCGGGAAGATCCCACATGCTGCGGAGCGGCTGGGCCCGTGAGCCATGGCCGCTGAGCCTGCGCATCCGGAGCCTGTGCTCCACAACGGAAGCGGCCACAACAGTGAGAGGTCCGCGTACCGCAAAAAAAAAAACCTCCTATCTTACAGCCTTCTTTTGTTAGATTTGCAGCGGTATCTTTACCTCACTTTTTTTGCTCTTTATTTCATTAAGCTGTTGGATCATTTTAACCTTTATTTCATCAGTTTTAACTATAAAGTTATTGGCATTTTAAATGAAATAGTTTCTTATTATTACTTTTATGTTGATTCTACTTAAATCCCAGAGTTTAGAGTGTTTTAATATATACAAAGTCCCACAAGTCATATATATTTCTGTAAAGGTACTTTAGGCATCTTGATTAAATTGAGAGCATTCCAAAGCCTTTGTTCTCATAATGTGTCTCAGAGGATGCTCTTTGATGACCTTCTTTGGGGAAAGGAGTGTTCTGAAAAGTTGCCTGAGAGCATGATGATTGAGGGGTTATAAAATGTGATGAAATTCCATACCATATGCTTCTTGTAGTTTGAAATGATTTTTAAGTCTTCAGATTTGAAAGAATATTGACTTAGCTTTCAACATTCTTTAGGTACTCAAACCCACCTTATTCATGTGTAGATGCCTTGCCCTCCTGTCAGAGTACCTAAACTGGATTCCTCCATGTATTTTTAGCACCTACTTAAGTCAGAATAAGACAAAGAATGGCTAGGAATCAAAAAATAGTGTTCTATTGTAAATTACTTAGAGGAGATGTAGGTTTTCATCTGTGACAATCACAGTCATCTCTACTTATCCTGGTTTGTGCCTTAGGCTGACTACAAGGAAAGGAGTGAGATGTGAACCTTGTCAAAAAACCAAATTTTGGTGATAAGACCTTCTTACCTGGTTCCCCATCTTGGGCATTATAAACTTTAATGCAATAGTTAGGCAGAATCCAACTAGTCCAAATAGCTATTTGTAACAAGGCCAAGAATTTAAAGCCAAATTAAGCAATTCTCAAGAGATGCTTAATTACTCACAGGTGATGTTGCCAGGCAACCACTTCACCTTCTGATTCCGCTGCTTCATGTAAGTGTGGTACTCTGTTCTATTGTTACTGAATGTTAAAGGAGATGGAGAAGTTCAGTATAAAGAATTTATTTTAAACCAGGTGAAAATAGAAAGTTAGGGAAAGAGATTTTAAAATTCAGTTCTGAATTAAAAGATCTGCAAGCACGGTTTTAAACTTTTTTTCCTGGTATGATAAATTATTTTTAATGAATAGAAATTTAAGATGGAGTTTCAATAAGAACAGAAAAATTATTTGAAGAAAAAGTGTTATATTTGAAATCATAAATGTTTTAGAGCTGATGTGCTGGGCGACTGGATCAATGAGATGTGCCATTGGACAGACCCAGGAGTTCCCACAGTTGCAGGTCCCTGCTATTTCCACAGAATTGCCAAGGACAACAACTCCTAAAGATATTACTTAAAACTTTCTAAAACTGAATTATTGTTCCCACATTGCCTTTAATTTGCAAATGTCAGTTCTCGGCTTTCGATTTAGAACCTTGAAGTTTTCCTGATAAGAATTTGCTGTTTCTTGTTGAACTATTAATGATTTACCCATGGCCATGGCTCTGATGTTGTTTTATAGGCTACATAAAGTTGCAATACCATTTCTAAGCTGTTTGAGCATGTCATTTCACAAACCAGCTTTCCATTTTCCCAGGTCTTCAAGTGAGTTACAATTCACATGGATACTGTTCTTTGAAGTGGCCTGGATGGCACGGGCTTCCCCATATATTTGATATCAAGGGATAGCTCCATCCTCATGTGCCACTAGTTGATAACTGCACTCGAATCCATTCCTATATTCCTTCCCATAGGACAGCTAGATCAGTGAATATTAAGGTGAGCATTGCATATTATACATATGATTCAACTATGTTTTGTGTCAGTAAAATTCATAAATTATCAATATTAATACAATCATTCACTTATTCAGTGACTCAACAAATACTAATTGTCTACTGAGTGCCAAACACCATTACGTGAAGTTTCTTAACAGATGAGTACTCATTTGCCTTTAAGCAGTATGCGTTGGAGGGGAATGTTCCTACCCATTTCTTGTTGATCTTCAGATTCTTTGCTCCTTAGCCAAGATATAATATTATTTTTCTGTGCTAATCAAAGCAAAATGGTAAACTAATGTATAGAAGATTCTCTCTAAACTTTTAATTAATGGACTTGCCAGATTATCCAATGTCCCGTTTTTATTGTAAAATGGCCTGTGCCATGTCCATTGTACACTAAAGATTTATGGCTAGTAGTTTACTAGATGCACACCTACACACATATACACCTACCAATTGAGATGAATATTTATCAAAAATTACAACCTATTTTATTAACAACCTGCTTATATGTATTGCATTTGGTATTAAAATTATATAATAAGATAAAATATACTTAAAAATAAGAATATAAAGGCAAAAAACTGGTTATCTTTTCCTATGGAAAAATTTTATGATCTATAAAGTCATGATTTAACAAAAGTCCAAGGAAGAACTGTTTAACACCCATAAAAGACAAACAAATCATAACCATCTAAAAAGACCCTCTACTAGGATTGTTTCTCAAATATCTCTGCATCCAAAATCTACATTTAGAAAATAGGAACTGCTAGCTAAGACAATAAACTCTGTGAGATCTATGGTTTTGCTGAGAGTCTTACATTAATGTACTGCATGGTGTACTATTCATTCATAAATTCTTCTATTAGAATTTGAAGTTTAATATCAAGCAGGAAACACTCATTTCTAAACAATTTTCAATTAATCTGGACTATAAAAATAACCATCCTGAAAGGATAAAATTGGTAGAAGGGTACAGTTGGTAGAAAATTTTATTTAAGACAATTCTAAGTAGGCTGTTTAATCTGGTTAAAAAAAGAAAACAAATAGTGGTCAAATAAATTTGATAGCCTTACATGGGGGCATTCTTCTCTTAGCTATGCACCATGCATATTACTTGTTATGAAGAATTCTAAAATTAAGAAATCTCTTTAATTTGTTCATAACTTAGGTTTCCCCATCACCTTTGACTATTGTTCTTAGCTTTACATAGAAACTAATGATATCCCAAGAACTAGTGACTGTGAAACACAGTTTTAGAAATGCTGAGCTACAAAATGCCTTTCGTATGCATCTATGGATTTTAGCAGTTTATGTGAAATTCATCCACATCATTGTGGATTACACACATACCAGGTGTAAATGAAAATCTGTTACTGAAGTAATGATTTGAAAGTGGCCATATACTATTAAGAACACTCTCTACAAAATGAAAATCTCAAAACATCCAAGATTTCTCTAAGTTCTTACACTGGGCAGATACAGCATGGAGGACATATTTTCTTAAAGCCTGATTTTAAATATTGGTCTTATTCTATTCCTGTGTTTTTCGTTTAAAGATTACTGTAAAAGTAGTGGTAAGAATAGAGAAAATACATACACTTTGTATTAGTATTACAGGATCTGAATCTAGGAAATTTTTACTGTAAACCAGTGTGAAAATGAGTTTTTTCCAATAACCCAAAATGCTTTAGATAGGATTTAGGATTTTAGAAATAAAGGTAGATGGGGCTTTCCCATGTAAAGCAATAAGAGAATTATGTAGAGCAGTGTGTTCAGACAGGGATCAATCATGTTCATCAATCTCTTCACCCTTCTCTACATGCAAGTATAATTAATAAATGTAATGTGCATCAGAATAAAAGCATGCCTTTCACACTATAAATATTACATTATCGTTATTCAACAAAGAGAACATAAATATGCCTATTCTTATGTCAAGCAGATCCAGGTTGATGTAAAGTGTTGCCAGAATATGCATACACTTGAACATAACTATATCTGCTGCCACATAATTCATATTCTTAATGCAGAACTTGGCACAGGTGGATTTTTTGTTGGGGGGGTGTCATATCTTACATTCTAGGCAATAGCTTTTTGATGAATAGTATAAAATGAACTACCTTTTGCACTCTGGTGCATCATAAAAGTCCAGGAACAGATAGGCAATATCATCTGCATATACCATGATGTAGATTTTTAAAAAATTTTTGGCAGTAAGCCCAAATAATAGAATCAGTCAGATTAATACACAGATTTCAGATTAAAGCTAATTTTATGTATCCAAGTATACATATATATGTATGAGTATGTGCATATACACATGCACAGAGATGCACACATATTCACATTATTGATACTTTGCCTCACATTTAAGATTATAGTTTGGGTAGAAATGTTACAAATGCTATTCTTAGTGGTCTTATCATATGCTGTCAGCACTGCTAATGTAATTAAAGTTGACACAAGAAAAGCAATCTATATTGTAAAATCTTGTATGTATAAGAAGCTAGGAAAGGTCAAAGAACCTCAGAATTTCAGAAACAGAAGAGGGGACCTGAGTGTAAGGCATTTTAGAGATCTCAGCCAAATAAGTCTATGGATTTAAGCTTCAGTTTTTCATCACTGATATGAATGATTTACTCTATAGGTGCCCATTTCCTTTGACCTTTCCTAACAGATGATTTATTCTCTACTACTTCTTTATCTTTTCATTCCTCATAGGATTATTTTACTCTTAGTTTCTACTTTTTCATAACTTCAGATTAAAATCATTACACCATGGTATCTTCTAGCTCATGTATGTTTTCAGTTTCAACTCCTGCTAAAGGTTGATTGAGTTTATATTTCTCATTTCATCTCCCTGAGAATGCAAAACTATGATATTCTACCTATATTTTCACAGGGTACAATTCACAATGACCAAACACCCAAATGTAGCTTGGGTTACCTGCTTTTCAGGTGTCCAATCGTCTTTAATGGTAGGATGGGGATCATGTGGCTTGTACAGATGACACCATATGAAGATCAGCAGGTGGAGTGGGACCACAGAGGGCTCTTCATGGGGTGTCAGGATCCATGACTGGCACATGAATGAAAGTCTAATTATGTTCTGCTATAATCATATTTTGAAGTTAATGCTTCAGTTTATCTATATTTACTAACTGAAATGTGATGAGTTGCTATGCAAATACACATTGAATGCTCCTCTGGTGAAATATACTTGCACAGAAAAAAGAATTAAAAGTCTCTGTGCATATTTTATTATGAGAAATTCTTTTGTTATTGCATTCTATAACATTTAAAATTCTTTATATTTAATACTACTAGATGCAATAGAATGTTTGTGTAGTGTGTATGTGTAGGTTAAAGAGTTATAAAACAAATAATACCTGTGTATCTTTTCTTTTTTTTTTAAATTTTATTTGTTTATTTTTGGTTGTGTTGGGTCTTCGTTTCTGTGCATGGGCTTTCTCTAGTTGTGGCGAGCAGGGGCCACTCTTCATCGCGGTGCGCGGGTCTCTCACTGTCGTGGTCTCTCTTGTTGCAGAGCACAAGCTCCAGACGCGCAGGCTCAGTAGTTGTGGCACACGGGCCTAGTTGCTCCGCAGCATGTGGGATCTTCCCAGACCAGGGCTCGAACCCGTGTCCCCTGCATTGGCAGGCAGATTCTCAACCACTGCGCCACCAGGGAAGCCCCCTGTGTATCTTTGAGGTGTTTTTTTTAAAGTATCCCCTTCAAATCTGTCAGCTCTTCTGAGCTCTTATTTGATCTCATTTCCCTCTCTTACCTAAGAGGTGAGCAATATCTTGAGTCCTTAATATTTAATATTTTCTCTTATTTTGTCACAGTTCTATCATACACTTTATATATAGACATAATATGACTGTATATAATATATATATAATATATGTCTGTATGTATAATATACATATAATATATAATATACATATAATATATATTATAGATTTTTGTTCTTTGTAAAAATTTTTACAACCATACTACATGTGTATTTTTATACCTTGCTTTTTGCATTTAACATTATGTGTCTGAGACGTATTTATATTATTGCAAGTTGTAGTTTACACATTTCCACTGCTGATATTCCATGGGATGAATAAACTGAGAAATTGATTCATCTATTCTGATATTAATGGACATTTGAATAGGTTTCAGTATTTTGCTATCACGAAGAATTCTGCTATAAATTGTCTTTATATCTTTTCCTGGATATGTGCAAGTTTTTCTCTAGGGTGCAAACCCAGGAGTGGATTGCTAAGTTTTAAGTATACACATTGTAAAACTTACTATATAAAGTGAATTTCTTTCTCAAAATGGTTGTACTAATTTACATTCATGCAAGCAGTGTATAAGGCTTCCAGTTTTCTACACAATTGTCAATACTTGATGTTATCAATTTAAAAATTTTTTTGTGTATTTAGTAACTTTGAATGGGTAAAAATAGTATCTCATTTATTTTGTTTGTTTTCATTGTTATTTTTGCATTTATTTGATTACCACTGTGCCTAATAAATTTTAGTTTTTATTTGCCATTAGGGTTTCTCCCTTTTATTAAGTACTTCCTCAGGTCTTTTGCTTATTTTTTCTTCTGAATTTGTCTTTGTTCATATTTGTTTAAAAAAGATTTAATATATATGTACACCAATCCATTTTAAGTTATATATATTTATACATGTTGCCAATAACTCCTTCCCATCTGTGGTTTGTCTTTTCAATATTTTACACAGAACTTTGATGAACATTACCCAGCCAAATTTACTTCTAGCATCCTAAATCATATTTTTTATGAACTTTATATAACTGAAATCAAAGAGTATGAATGGTTTGTGTCTGTTTTGCTAATTGTATTGATAGTGTTGTAAGTAGTAGTAGTTCACTAATTGTCATGGCTCTCTAATATTATATTGCATGAATATACGATCAATTATCCACCCATTCTAATGTTGAAAGATAGTTTTAAATTTGGGGCTATTCAAAATAATGTATCCATGAACATCCATGCACATGTATTTGGGGAAGTTTGTATGTATGTGAGTGTGTGCATTTTTTTGTTAAGTATCTACCTAGGATTATTAATGCTGGGCCACAAGGTATGCATATGCTCAGCTTTATTAGATATTCCTAAACAACTTGCCAAAACAGTTGTATTAGTTAACACTACCACCAAGAGTGGGAGTTGTTCTAATCCTTGTCAACTCACTAATCTTTCTTTTGCTTTGTGATTTTAATCTGTATTGCCCTGATGCTTGATAACAATAATTCACATTTGGATATCTTTTTTATTTTTTTAACTGGAGCCTGCTGAAGTCCTTTTCCATTTTTCTATTGGGTTGTCTGTTTCTTATTGACTTGCCAAAGTTCTGTTTGAAGCTCTCACTCATCTCACTAATGCTATGTTCATTTTGTTTTTATTCTTTATTCTATGTGTTTTATATTGGATAGTACTTAATTTACCTTTTCAAATTCACTAATCTTTTTTTGTAATAACAAATACGGTATCAAGCCCATACAGTGAATTTTTCACTTCATATAGTACAATCTTCATCTCTAGATATTTGATTTAGATCTTTTCCATATTATCCACGTCTCCACTTAATTTTTGAACATATGGAGTAGAGTTATAATCACTTTCAATATCTTTCTCTGTAAATTTTAATATCTGTGTCAGTTTGCAGTTGGTTTAAGATTGACTGATATTTATACTCATTATAGGTAATATTCTCCTGCTTCTTAGCTTGCCTGGTAATTTTTTTATTATATGCCAGACATTGTGAATTTTACCTTGTTTAGCTCTGGACATTTTTTATTCATGTAAGTATTCTCATCTCTTGTGGTTCTTGTCCACAGTTAAGTTACTTGGAAACAGTTTAATAATGTCAAGTAGTGCTTTTTTTATAAAAAGTGGGACGTAAGTGTGCTCAGTCTAAGGCTAATA
The DNA here is from genome assembly GCF_937001465.1 of Orcinus orca. Lineage (NCBI taxonomy): Eukaryota > Metazoa > Chordata > Mammalia > Artiodactyla > Delphinidae > Orcinus > Orcinus orca. Next base: position 72,192,943 of record NC_064565.1, read on the forward strand.
TTTCTCAACTGCTTATATAAGAGCCCTCTCTATACTCTACCCAATGCTCCAGGAATTCTAAAGTTCTCCATTCTGGTTTGTGGGGACAGGAACTCTCTCTGGCCCTGGGTGAGCACTGGGTACTATTACACTGAATTCTTTTATGTGGACCTTTCCCAGTTTCTGGTAGTTTCCTCTCATGTTCGTGCTTACAAGTACTCGACTGAAAACTCAATATGTCTCCTCCAAATGGCAAGCGTTGCTCTGGTGCAGCTCTCTCTACTCTGATTCCCTGTCCTATGAACTTTACCCATCTTGGTTCATCTATTTCATCACCTCAGTCCAGGAGTTCACTGGGTTCCATCTGAGTTACCCTCTCTTCTGCTTCCTTAGAAGTGGCCTCAAATCTGTAGGCTAAAGCAATTGTAGCACTCACATGGCATTTTTTCTTTGTTTCTGGTCTCAGAATTACTCTCCTTAGTTGCTTGTTACAGGTTGAATTTTGTACTACAAAAAGATGTTTAAGTCCTAACCCTCAGTACATGAGAATGTGATCTTATTTGGCAATAGGTAAGTGATCAAGTTAAAATGACGTCTTTAGGGTGCGCCTTAATTTGATATGAATGGTGTTCATATAAAAAGGGGATTTTGGACATAGACAGACATGTACAGAGGGAAGACATGAAGACACAGGAATAATGCCCTCTATAAATCAAGGAACACTTGAGGCTACAAAAAGCTAGGAAACAAGCCTGGAATAGTTCTTTCCCTCACAGCCCTCCAAAGGAAAACAACCCTATTGACACCTTGATTTTGAATTTCTGGTCTCCAGAACTTTAAGGCAGCAAAATTCTGTTGCTGAAGCCATCCAGTTTGATGGTTTGTTACAGAAGCCCCAGAAACCGAATACATTGCCATGTATTGCCTTATGCCCAATGTCTTTAAAATCATCACACACACACACACACACTTTTTGCTTTTTTTCAAGCAGGATCATAAATCTGGTCCTTGTTAATACATACTGACCAGAAGCGGAGTACTCTATCTACAAAATTTTAATTGTGTTCTCTAACTCTTTATCAATTGTTTTAAACATATTTATCATAATTACTTTAAGGTTTATGTTGGAAAACTCCAATTCCTGAGTCTGTTATTGGCTCTTCATTTTAGGCTTTTTTGGGTTTTCTGCACACCTTTTGCTTTTCACTGTTAAATTTTTTATTTTGTTATTTTTTAATTTGCAATCCATTTACCTACTAAAATTACCTATCTTCTATTCACTCTCTATGCCCTTATTTTACTTTTAAATCCATATATATATGGATTTATATATATACAAAAGCTTTTAATTTGAAAAGACTTTAGATTTACAGAAAAGTTACAAGGATAATATAGTTTCTATATACGCTTCTAGTTTCTCCTATGGTTAGCATTCTATACAGCCATGGTTTGTTTGTCAAAACTAATATATTAACATTGGTATATTACTATCAACTAAAAACTCCAGATTTTGTTTAGAGAACAAGTTTTTTAAACATCTTTATTGGAGTATAATTTCTTTACAATGTTGTGTTAGTTTCTGCTGTATAACAAAGTGAATCAGCTATATGTATACATATATCCCCATATATCCTCCCTCATCTATCTCCCTCCCACCATCCCTACACCACCTCTCTAGGTGGTAACAAAGCACTGAACTGATCTCCCTGTGCGATGCAGCTGCTTCCCACTAGCTATCTATTTCACATTTGGTAGTGTATATATGTCAATGCTACTCTTTCATTTCGTCCCAGCTTACACTTCCTCCCTCTCCGTGTCATCAAGTCCATACTCTATGTCTGCGTCTTGAACCCTGTCCTGCCTCTAGGTTCATCAGAAACTGGTTTTTTTTTTTTTTGGTTTCTATATACATGTGTTAGCATACGGTATTTGTTTTTTTCTCTCTGATTTATTTCACTCTGTATGACAGACTCTAGGTCCAACCACATCACTTAAAATAACTCTGTTTCATTTATTTTCATGGCTGAATAATATTCCATTGTATAAATGTGCCATATCTTTATCCATTCATCTGTTGATGGACACTTAGTTTGCTTCCATGTCCTGGCAATTGTAAATAGTGCTGCAATGAACATTGTGGTACATGACTCTTTTTGAATTTTGCTTTTCTCAGGGTATATGCCCCATACTGGGATTTCTGGGTCATATGGCAGTTCTATTTTTAGTTTTTTAAGGAATCTCCACACTGTCCTCTATAAGGGCTGTATCAATTTACATTCCTAACAACAGTGCAGGAGGGTTCCATTTTGTCCACAACCTCTCCAGCATTTATTGTTTGTAGATTTTGATGACAGCCTATCTGACTGGTGTGAGGTGATGCCTCACTATAATTTTGATTTGCATTTCTCTAATGATTAGTGATGTTGAGCAACCTTTCATGTGTTTGTTGGCAATCTATATATCTACTTTGGAGAAATGTCTATTTAGATCTTCTGCCCATTTTTGGGTTGGGTTGTTTATTTTATTGATATTGAGCTGCATGAGCTGCTTATATATTTTGGAGATTAATCATTCATCAGTTGCTCCATTTGCAAATATTTTCTCCCATTCTGAGGGCTGTCTTTTCATCGTCTTTATGCTTTCATTTGCTGTGCAAAAGTTTCATTAAGTCCCATTTGTTTCTTTTTGTTTTTATTTCCATTTCTCTAGGGGGTGGGTCAAAAAGGATCTTTCTGTGATTTATGTCATAGAGTGTTCTGCCTATGTTTTCCTCTAAGAGTTTTATAGTGTCTGGATTTACATTTAGGTCATTAATCCATCATGAGTTTATTTTTGAGTATGGTGTTAGGAAGTGTTCTAATTTCATTCTTTTAGATGTAGCTGTCCTGTCTTCCTGGCATCATTTATTGAAGAGGCTGTCTTTCCTCCATTGTATATTTTTGTCTCCTTTATCAATGATAAGGTGACCATATGTGCATGGGTTTATCTCTGGGCTTTCTATCCTGTTCCATTGATCTATATCTCTCTTTTTATGCCAGTACCATACTGTCTTGATTACTGTAGCTTTGTAGTTTAGTCTGAAGTCAGGGAGTCTGATTCCTCCAGTTCCATATTTCTTTCTCAGGATCGCTTTGCCTATTCAGGGTCTTTTTTGTTTCCATACAAATTGTGAAATTTTTTGTTCTAGTTCTGTGAAAAATGCCATTGGTAGTTTGAAAGGAATTATACTGAATCTGTAGATTGCTTTGGGTAGTATAGTCGTTTTCACAAAGCTGACTCTTCCAATCCAAGAACATGGTATATCTCTCCACCTGTTTGTATCATCTTTAATTACTTTCTTCAGTGTCTTATAGTTTTCTGCATATACGTTTTTTGTCTCCTTAGGTAAGTTTATTCCTAGGTATTTTATTCTTTTTGTTGCAGTGGTAAATGGGAGTGTTTCCTTAATTTCTCTTTCATATTTTTCATCATCAATGTATAGGAATGCAAGAGATTTCTGTGCATTAATTTTGTATCCTGCTAACTTACCAAATTCATTGATTAGTACTGGTAGTTTTCTAGTAGCATCTTTAGCATTCTCTACATATAGTATCTTGACATCTGCAAAGAGTGACAGCTTTAATTCTTCTTTTCTGATTTGGATTCCTTTTATTTCTATTTCCTCTCTGATTGCTGTGTCTAAAACTTCCTAAACTATGTTGAATAATAGTGGTGAGAGTGGACATCCTTGTATTGTTCCTGATTTTAGAGGAAATGGTTTCAATTTTTCACCATTGAGAATGATGTTGGCTGTGGGTTTGTCATATATGACCTTTATAATGTTGAGGTAAATTCTCTCTATGCCTACTTTCTGAAGAGCTTTTATCATAAATGGGTGTTGAATTTTGTCAAAAGCTTTCTCTGCATCTATTGAGATTATCATATGGTTTTTACCTTTCAGGTTGTTAATATGGTGTATCACATTGATTGATTTGCATATATTGAAGAATCTTTGCATTCCTGGGATAAACTCCACTTGATCATGATGTATGATCTTTTTAATGTGCTGTTTGATTCTGTTTGCTAGTATTTTGTTGAGGATTTTTGTATCTATATTCATCAGTGATATTGGCCTGTAATTTTCTTTTTTTGTAGTATCTTTGTCTCGTTTTGGTATCAGGGTGATGGTGGCCTCATAGAATGAGTTTGGGAGTGTTCCTTCATCTGTAATTTTTTGGAAGAGTTTGAGAAGGATGGGGGTTAGCTCTTCTCTAAATGTTTGATAGAATTCGCCTGTGAAGCCATCTGGTCCTGGACTTTTGTTTGTTAGAAGATTTTTAATCACAGTTTCAATATCAGTGCTTATGGCTGGTCTCTTTATATTTTCTATTTCTTCCTGGTTCAGTCTCGGAAGGCTGTGCTTTTCTAAGAATTTGTGTATTTCTTCCAGGTTGTCCATTTTATTGGCATATAGTTGCTTGTAGTAATCCCTCATGACTCTGTATTTCTGCAGTGTCTGTTGTTGCTTCTCCTTTTTCATTTCCAATTCTGTTGATGTGAGTCTTCTCCATTTTTTCCTTGATGAGTCTGGCTTGGCTAGTGATTTATCAATCTTGTTTATCTTCTCAAAGAACTTGCTGTTAGTTTTATTGATGTTTGCTATTGTTTACTTCATTTCTTTTTCATTTACTTCTGATCTTATCTTCATGATTTCTTTCCTTCTGCTAACTTTCAGGGGTTTTTTCCTAATTGCTTGAGGTGTAAGGTTACCTTATTTGAGATTTTTCTTGTTTCTTGAGATAGGAATGTATTGCTGTAAACTTCCCTCTTTGAACTGCTTTTGCTGCATCACATAGACTTTGTGTCATGGTGTTTTCATTGTCATTTGTTTCTAGGTATTTTTTGATTTCCTCTTTGATTTCTTCAGTGATGTCTTGGTTATTTAGTAGTGTACTGTTTAGCCTCCATGTGTTTGTATTTTTTACAATTTTTTTCCTGTTGTTGATGTCTAGTCTCATAGCACTGTGGTCAGAAAAGAACTTGATATGATTACAATTTTCTTAAATTTACCAATGTTTGATATGTGACCCAAGATAGCTATCCTGGAGAATGTTCCATGAGCACTTGAGAAGAAAGTATATTCTGTTGTTTTGGGATGGAATGTCCTATAAATATCAATTAAGTCCATCTTGTTTAATGTGTCATTTAAAGCTTGTGTTTCCTTATTTCACTTATTGTGTTGTTCATCATTTTTTGTTTGCTTTTAGTTCTTCTAGATTCTTGTTAAATGTTTCTTGTATTTTCTCCACTCTATTTTCAAGATTTTTGATCATCTTTACTATCATTACTCTGAATTATTTTTCTGGTAGACTGCCTATTTTCTCTTCATTTGTTTGGTGTGGTGGGTTTTTACCTTGCTCCTTCATCTGCTGCATATTTCTCTGTCTTCTCATGTTGCTTAACTTACTGTGTTTGGGGTGTCCTTTTCGCAGGCTGCAGGTTTGTAATTCCTGTTGTTTATTGGTGTCTGCCCCAGTGGGTAAGGTTGGTTCAGTGGCTTGTGTAGGCTTCCTGGTGGAGGGGACTGGGGCCTGTGTTCTGGTGGGTGGGGCTGGACCTTGTCTTTCTTCTGGGCAGGGCTGCATCAGATGGTGTTTCTTGGGGTGCCTGTGAACTTAGTATGATTGAAGGCAGCCTCCCTGCTAATGGATGGTGTTGTGTTCCTGTCTTGCTAGTTGTTTGGCATGGTGCTTCCAGCACTGGAGCTTGCTGGCATTGAGTGGAGCTGGGTCTTAGTGTTGAGATGGAGATCTCTGGGAGAGATCACCGATTGATATTACGTGGGGCAGGGAAGTCTCTGGTGGTCCAATATCCTGAACTTGGCTCTCTCACCTCAGAGACTCAGGCCTGACACCAGGCCAGAGCACCAAGACCCTGTCAGCCACATCCTCAGAAGAAAAAGGAGAAAAAAGAAAAAATAATAAATAAATAAATAATTTTTAAAAATATTAAAATAAAAGATTATTTAAAAAAGAGCAACCAAAACAATAAATAAATCCACTAATGGCATTAAGTGCTAAAAACTATACTATGATAAACATAAAAATCAGAAACAAGTCAGTTGCATACAGCAAACCCCAAGTCTACAGTGCTCCCAAAGTTCACTGCCTCAATTTTGGGTTGATTCATTGTCTATTCAGGTATTCCACAGATGCAGGGTACCTCAAGTTGATTGTGGTGGTTTAATTCACTGCTCCTGAGTCTGCATGGAGAAAGTTTCCTTTCTCTTCTTTGTTTGCACAGCTCCTGGGCTTCGGCTTTGGTTTTAGCCCCACTTCTGCATGTAGGTTTCTCTCAGGCTTCTGTTCCCTCCCAGACAGGACAGGTTTAAGGTGTGGCTGATTAGGGGGCTCTGGCTCACTCATGCTAGGGGGGAGGGATGAGTATGGTAGCTATAATTGGAATGCGGGGCAAGCCTGTGATGGCAGAGCCCGGTGTGACATTGCAACTGCCTGAGATGGACCATGTGTTCTCCCAAGGAAGTTGTCCCTGGATCACAGGACCCTGGCAGTGGTGGGCTGCACAGGGCTCCTGGGAAGGGGGGGGCAGGAAGTGACCTGTGCTTGCACACAGGATTCTTGGTGGCCGCAGCAGCAGCATTAGAGTTTCATGCCCGTCCCTGGGGTCCAAGCTGATAGCTGTGGCTTGTGCCTGTCTCTGGAGCTCCTTTAGGCAATGCTCTGCCTTTTGTGGGAAGACAGGGAAGGAATCCCCTCTCCTCGCACACAAGGAAACAATGATTTCTTGCCTCTTAGGCAGGTCCAGACTTTTTCTTGGACTCCCTCCTTGCTAGCTGTGGCACACTAGCCCCCTTCAGGCTCTCTTCACCCAGCCAATCCCAGTCCTCTTCCTGGGATCTGAATTCCAAAGCCCGAGCCTCAGCTCCCAGCCATCTCCCAGACTGGTGGGTGAGCAGACAAGCCTCTCGGGCTGGTGAGTGTTGGTCGACACCCAACCTCTGTGCAGGAGTCTCTCTGCGTTGCTCTCTGCACACCTGTTGCTGCACTCTCCTCCATGGCTCCGAATTTTCCCCTCCACCCACCCACAATCTACACCCATGAAGGGGCTTCCTAATGTGTGGAAACTTTTCCTCCTTCACGGCTCCCTCCCAGAGATGCAGGTCTTGTTCCTATTTTTTGTCTCTGTTTTCTTTTGGCCTACCCAGGTATGTGGGATTTTCTTGCCTTTTGGGAAGTCTGAAGTCTTCTGCCAGCATTCAGTAGGTGTTCTGTAGGGGTTGTTCCACATGTAGATGTATTTTTGATGTATTTGTGGGGAGGAATGTGATCTCTACATCTTACTCTCCCGCTGTCTTAAAAGTCCACCTTTTTTTTCCACTAATGTCCTTTTTTGTTCCAGGATCTGATCCAGGCTTCTGTTTTATATTTAACATATATAAATTTTAATAGCTATTTTAAAGTCCATCTCTGCTTATTCCTGTATCTGTGACATTCCTCAATCAATTTCTGTTGACTCATTTTTCTTATTATTAGCCACAAGATCCTACTTTTCCATAAATCTAATACATTTTAAAATCATACCATTATATTGTTGATGCCACATTGTAGACTGTTTCTTTCTTTAAAGATTGTTTTTTATTTTCCTCTATAAGTCATCAGCTTACTTGCCACCCAATCTTGATCTGTTCCATGCTTGGCTTTAGGCTTCTTTATTGTGGGCCTAGGGTAGCCTTTACTTTAGAGATGTTCCTTATTTTTAAAGCATGGCATTTCTGGTCTCTCACATGAAGTCATATTTTTGACATCTTTCCATCCTGGCCATTTGTGACTCCAAATTCTCCTACTCTTGTACAACCAACAGCATTTCTGTTTAACATCAAGCAGCTCTCTTCTTCACGGCCTTGAAAATTCTCCCCTGCACATGCACAGTTTAGTATTTGGTCACAGGTCCTACCTGACTTCTTTAATATTTCCCAGGTTTCTTCTCTACCTGTCATCTGCTTTCTGTTAATCTGTTTGAATTGAATTCATTTCAACAGCTCTTATCTATTTTCCCTCAACCAACTACAAACATACATAGGCATGTGTGTGTGTGTGTGTGTGTGTATACATATATATATACACATATATATATACATAATTATATATATTTGAATACATTATTACTATTATCTTGAACAGATTGTTATCTGTTAAATTTGTTGAGAATAAGAAAAATAAGTTTTTCTTTTACTTTCACTTATTCCTTCTCAGATGTTCTTCCTTTCTTTATGTAAGTCTGAGTTTCTGAACTATATCATTCGTCTTCTCTCTAAAGAACTTATTTTAACATTTCTTGCAAGGCAGATCTCCTGGTAAAAAATTTCTTCAGTTTCTGTTTGCTGAGAAAGTCTTCATTTTTCCTTCACTTTTGAAAGATAAGTTCATAGGGATTCAGAATTCTAGGTTGGTCTTTTTCTTTTTGTATTTCTCTCCATATTTAAAAAAATGCCTTAGAGTCCGCATATTCAGATACAGCACTACTGGGGATTAGGGCTTCAGTTATGAATTTTGTGTGGACACAGTCCATAACACAAGGTATCCATGAACCTAATGAGACACGATAATGCTGAAGACTTAAAAGTGTAACAGCCTCCTCAGCTTCCAGACACTTTAGTCCCTTTTCCTCTCAAAAAATTAGTAAGCTGTGTTCCTTTCTCTCTACAACTTACCAAGAAATAGCTAGTTTCATAAAAAAGTCTTCTGGCATATTGTAACTTAAAGTCACTTAGATAAATCCTGGGAATTTCAAATAAAGTATTGTCCTGGAGGAGGAAAGAATTTTGGTAAGATTTGTCTTTAAGCCACACCAAGTAAGGAGCTGCTTATTTCTCCTCTCTGTGGGCCTTGAAAGAGATGTGTACAATTTACTCAGATTGTTATTTTTGTCTTGCTTTGGTTATTATACAACACAACACCTAAGTCCTACAGAAAAATATGTAAAACACTAATATTATAATAATGCAATCACAAAAGAGAAAAAAATGGACCAGAATCAAGTTGAAAAGGCTATAGCCATAATGAAATTTTAAATATATTCTTTGAGACCAATTTCCTTTTGTTTTTATTTGTACATATTTTAAATATGTAGAATTAGTTATACACTCAACATCAAATTTTATAGATGTTGTTTCACACAACTTCACTATGATATAGTTACTGATGGAAGAGTAAAGAGTATTAACTCTAGAAGGGTAACAAAAGGAGGGCATTCACAAAGTACAAATTATTTCCAAGACTGTGTAAACTAATCATGATTTTTCATGAGCTATTTTTCATTTTTCTGTGCAATGCTGATAAAATATCTTATATTTCTGTAAATAAATGTGTTGTTTTTCTCTAGATTTATACTAATGCATGCTAGTGACAGATTATGAACGCCACCCTTCCCTGGCTGAATTTCACTACATTTGCATTTTGATTTACAGAGGCCCACATAAGTTCAGCATTGGGTAGACAATTCAAACTTACTTAAACATAATATTGCATTAATATATTTTTTATTATCAAAATTGAAAAAAATTTAATTATTTATAGGCAGGCAAAGTGAAGAGTAATCATATAATGCATATGACTCATATCTACTATACACATTTGTTATCCTTAATACCCAGTAGTTTCAGGTGATAACTGGAAAGTGAAATTTTTTTTGGCCTTTCTATATTGAGTTAATGGGTCAAATAGACACAGTTCTCTGGATCTCAAATAGATTGAACAAATTATAATATCTCAGTATTCATTATTTAGCAAAGTCTTTAGATATTCCAATGCACCTAAATGTGGCAATCATTTTGGCTCAATTTTTCCTCTTCAAATAATTTGTAGCATTTTGAGGAAAATTAGTCCTAGTAACTGACCATAATAAATTTAGCTTTTAAAAGATTAAAATTTAATGGTTAAAATCTTGATGTAAAAAGATTGTTTTTCTTTTCATTTTTAAAAAAATTTTGTTTATAGCAAAGCAAAGCTAATATATTATTGTGCCATATTATCAAAGAACAACTCGACCATCTGGTTTTCTAGCAGATGGTAAATATTTAATAAGGGAATGCCCCATACAGTCTCCAGTTATTAAATATAAGTGATTACATTTGTTCAATATCCTTCCTGCTTATTCTCAGTGTTCATGTCTCGGCAGTATGCTGTGACACAGACAAAAACTTTTAATTCTGTTATTTACACGTAAAAATCAGGAAGATGTATTCCAGAGTAAGATAATTTTATTAGCTAAACAAAATGTTAAATGTACAGTGACTTGACTTGGGAATTAGATTATTTTTTTTTAATGCCAAAAACTTGTTTGAATATGATCCATTAGTTAAAATGAACATGGCTAAATTCCAAATTATTTTTTCTTCTGTACTGTCAGTCAGCTAATCTGGAACATGCTGACAATGGAGTGACCCATTTTAAGAATGCTCTAGCCTTCTGAACAATAATAAATTATGTTAAGACTTTTCTTAGGGAAAAAAATGTATGTTAGCATTTAAATCTCCAGTGTAATTAAAACACCATGGATTATCTTACTTTTAAGTTTCATTCTAATAATAAATTGATCAATACTGATGAAACAAGACGTGATCACACTCCCAACTGTGCTGCAGCACTAGAAATAAGATTTTCTCAACCTCAAATGTCCATAGATTTCTGTCTACTCTCGAAAGATTTAGACATTACATATGCAATTTGGATGTTTTTTATAGTGCATTCAACGTTATTAAAATATTCTTAACTACCAGGAGCACTGTAGATGATAATCAATGGCAAAGAAAAAAGGTGATAGGGTGACAAGTATATTCAGCAAGGTTATTTCTAATATATTCAGCAAAGTATTATAGGAAATATGAAAAGATCAAGTTAGGACTTGGCCCTACTAATGACTGGCCTGGGCTTCTTACTGTATCACTGCATGTTTCCTCAGATGAAAAATGATGGAGAAGATTAAGATGACATTTTATGACTTGTTTCATTTATTCAACAAGTTTTTTCATTTATTTATATTTTCATAGAAATATATTTGACTATATGTAACTTACATATGTAAGTTATGTAAATGTCAGGTTTAAAATATGTTGATCTGATACAGTTATATATCTTGATATGATTGTTGCTGTAGTGATAGTCAGCATCCATATCACCTCACAAAATTATCATATCTTTTTTCAACAAGTATTTTTTTTTTTTTTTTTTTGCGTTACGCGGACCTCTCACTGTTGTGGCCTCTCCCGCCACGGAGCACAGGCTCCGGTCGCTCAGGCTCAGCGGCCATGGCTCACGGGCCCAGCCGCTACGCGGCATGTGGGATCTTCCCGGACTGGGGCAAGAACCCGTATCCCCTGCATCGGCAGGCAGACTCTCAACCGCTGCGCCACCAGGGAAGCCCTCAACAAGTATTTTTTAATTGCATGTGTCAATTCAGAACTTGTATATTTCTAGCATAAATTTTTCTAGAAAAATGCTATAAAAATGTTCCATCATGGCTAAAAAAGTAGGGTATATTTTTACTTGAGAATGAATAATATGCTTTATGCTATTGTACCTTATATACATTTTACCTCAGAAATGTGTATTTTTATATTTTAGTGCTTCTAATTCAGTGTTACATTTCACGGAAACTATGGATCTTTTCAGAACATTTGCAGATTCTAATGTTCTCGAATAGGACCTAAGTAGAACTGTGTCTCATCTCATCTTGTCCATCTCGTCTTGTAACCTGGCATTTCTGGAAATGTATTCACCATAATAATTTTATTCCTAAATCTAATAAATAGTACTCAAAAAACATATTCACTGAAGGTGTTTACACATATACTTCGTTTTATTGTGCTTCGCTTTATTTCACTTTAGAGATATTGTGTTTTTCACAAATTGAAAGTTTGTGGCAACCCTGTGTCCAGCGAGTCTATTAGCACTATTTATCCAATGGCGTTTACTCCTCTAGTTTCTCTGTGTCATCTTTTGGTAATTCTCTCAATATCTCAAATGTTTTCATTACTATTATATTTGCTATTATGATGGGTAATGTTTAATGTTACTACTACCACTCCTTAAAGGCTCAGAAAACAATTAGCATTTTTTAGCAATAAAGAATTTTTTAAATTTAACATCTTTACTGGAGTATAATTGCTTTACAATGTTGTGTTACTTTTTGCTGTATAACAAAGTGAATCAGCTATATGTATACATATATCCCCATCTCCCCTCCCTCCCACCGTCCCTATCCCACCCCTTTAGGTGGACACGAAGCACTGAGCTGATCTCCCTGTGCTATGCAGCTGCTTCCCACTAGCTATCTATTTTAATTTTGGTAGTGTATATATGTCCATGCCACTCTCTCACTTCGTCTCAACTTAACCTTCCCCCTTGCTATGTCCTCAAGTCCATTTTCTATGTCTGTGTCTTTATTCCTGTCCCACCCCTAGGTTCAGAACCATTTTTCTTTTTTTTAGATTCCACATATATGTGTTAGCATATGGTATCTGTTTTTCTCTTTCTGACTTACTTCACTCTGTATGACAGACTCTAGGTCCATCCACCTCACTACAAATAACTCAATTTCGTTTTTTTTAAGGCTGAGTAATATTCCATTGTATATATGTTCCACATCATCTATATCCATTCATCTGTTGACAGATACTTAGGTTGCTTCCATGTCCTGGCAATTGTAAATACTGCTGCAGTGAACATTGTGGTACATGACTCTTCCTGAACTATAGTTTTCTCAGGGTATATACCGAGTAGTGGGATTTCTGGGTTATATGGTAGTTCTATTTTTAGTCTTTTAATGAACCTCCATACTGTTCTCCATAGTGGCTGTTTCAATTTACATTCCCACCAACAGTGCAAGAGGGTTTCCTTTTCTCCACACCCTTTCCAGCATTTATTGTTTGTAGACTTTTTGATGATGGCCATTCTGACTGCTGTGAGGTGATACTTTATTGTAATTTTAATTTGCATTTCTCTAATGATTAGTGATATTGAGCATCCTTTCATGTGTTTATTGGCTATCTCTATGTCTTCTTTGGAGAAATGTCTATTTAGATCTTCTGCACATTTTGGGGTTGGTTTGTTTGTTTTATTGAAATTGAGCTGCATGAGCTGCTTGTATATTTTGGAGATTAATCCTTCATCAGTTGCTTCATTTGCAAATATTTTCTCCCATTCTGAGGGTTGTCTTTTCTTCTTGTTTATGGTTTCGTTTGCTGTGCAAAAGTTTCATTAGGTCCCATTTGTTTCTTTTTGTTTTTATTTCCATTTCTCTAGGAGGTGGGTCAGAAAGGATCTTGCTGTGATTTATGCCAAAGAGTGTTCTTCCAATGTTCTCCTCTAAGAGTTTTATAGTATCTGGCCTTACATTTCGGTCTTTAATCCATTTTGAGTTTATTTTTGTGTATGGTGTTACAAAGTGTTCGAATTTCATTCTTTTCCATGTAGCTGTCCAGTTTTCCCAGCACCACTTATTGAAGAGGCTGTCTTTTCTCCATTGTACATTCTTGCCTCCTTTATCAAAGATAAGGTGACCATATGTGCATGGGTTTATCTCTAGGCTTTTTATCCTCTTCTATTGGTCTATATTTCTGTTTTTGTGTCAGTACCATATTATCCTGATTATGTAGCTTTGTAGTAGAGTCTGAAGTCTGGGAGCCTCATTCCTCCAGCTCAGTTTTTCTTCCTCAAGATTGCTTTGACTATTCGGGGTCTTTTGTGTTTCCATACAAATTTGAAATTTTTTGTTCTAGTTCTGTGAAAAATGTCATTGGTAGTTTGATAGGGATTGCATTGAATCTGTAGTTTGCTTTGGGTAGTACAGTAATTTTCACAATGTTGATTCATCCAACCCAAAAACATGGTATATCTCCCCATCTGTTTGTATCATCTTTAATTTCTTTCTTCAATGTCTTATAGTTTTCTGCATACATGTTTTTTTTCTCCTTAGGTAGGTTTATTCCTAGGTATTTTATTCTTTTTGTTGCAATGGTAAATGGGAGTGTTTCCTTAATTTGTCTTTCAGATTTTTCATCATTAGTGTATAGGAATGCAAGATTTCTGTGCATTAATTTTGTATCCTGCTACTTTACCAAATCCACTGATTAGCTCTAGTAGCTTTCTGGTAGAAACTTTAGGATTCTCTATTTATTGTATCAAGTCATCTGCAAACAGTGAGAGTTTTACTTCTTCTTTTCTGATTTGGATTCTTTTTATTTCCTTTTCTACTCTGATTGCTGTGGCTAAAACTTCCAAACAGATATTTATCTTGAATAATAGTGGTGATAGTGGGCAACCTTGTCTTGTTCCTGATCTTACTGGAAATGGTTTCAATTCTTCACCATTGAGAATGATGTTGGCTGTGGGTTTGTCATATATGGCCTTATTATGTTGAGGTAGGTTCCCTCTATGCCTATTTTCTGGAGACCTTTTATCATAAATATGTGTTGAATTTTGTCGAAAGCTTTTTCTGCATCTATTGAAGTGATCATATGGTTTTCTCCTTCAATTTGTTAATATGGTGTATCACATTGATTGATTTGTGTGTATTGAAGAATCCTTGCATTCCTGGGATAAATCCTACTTGATCATGGTGTATGATCCTTTTAATGTGCCGCTGGATTCTGTTTGCTTGTATTTTGTTGAGGATTTTTGCATCTATGTTCATCAGTGATATTGGCCTGTAGTTTTCTTTGTTTGTGATATCTATGTCTGGTTTTGGTATCAGGTTGGTGGTGGCCTCGTAGAATGACTTTGGGATTATTCCTGCCTCTGCTATATTATAGAAGACTCTGTGAAGGATAGGTGTTAGCTCTTCTCTAAATGTTTGAAAGAATTTGCTTGTGAAGCCATCTTGTCTTGGGCTTTTGTTTGTTGGAAGATTTTTAATCACAGTTTAAATTTCAGTGCTTGTGTTTGGTCTGTTTATATTGTCTATTTCTACCTGGTTCAGTCTAAGAGGGTTGTGCTTTTCTAAGAATTTGTCTATTTCTTCCAGGTATGCATTTTATTGGCATATAGTTACTTGTAATCTCTCATGATCCTTTGTATTTCTACATTGTCAGTTGTTACTTCTTTTTCATTTCTAATTCTGTTGATTTGAATCTTCTATTTTTTTTCTTGATAAGTTTGGCTAATGGTTTTTTAATTTTGTTTTTCTTCTCAAAGAACGAGCTTTTAGTTTTATTGATCTTTGCTATTGTTTCCTTCATTTCTTTTACATTTATATCCAATCTGATCTTTATGGTTTCTTTCTATCTGCTAACTTTGGGTTTTTGTTCTTCTTTCTCTAATTGCTTTAGGTGTAAGCTTATATTGTTTATTTGAGATTTTTCTTGCTCTTTAGGTAGCATTGTATTGTTATAAATTTCCCTCTTAGAACTGCTTTTGCTGCATCCCATAGGTTTTGGGTCATCATGTTTTCATTGTCATTTGTTTCTAGGTATTTTTTCACTTCCTCTTTGCTTTCTTCAGTGATCTCTTGATTATTTAGTAGTGTATTGTTTAGCCTCCATGTGTTTGTACTTTTTACAGTTTTTTTCCTCTAATTGATACCTACTCTTATAGTGTTTTAGGCGGAAAAGATACTTGATATGATTTCAATTTTCTTAAATTTACCAAGGCTTTATTTGTGACCCAAGATATGATCTATCCTGAAGCATGTTCCATGAGCACTTGAAGGGAAAGTGTATTCTCTTGTTTTTGGATGGAATGTCCTATAAATATCAGTTAAGTCCTTCTTGTTTAATGTGTCATTTAAAGCTTGTGTTCCCTTATTTATTTTCATTTGGGATGATCTGTCCATTGGTGAAAGTGGGTGATAAAGTCCCCCACTATTATTGTGTTACTGTCAATTTCCCCTTTTATGGCTGTTAGCATTTACCTCATGTATTGAGGTGCTCATATGTTAGGTGCATAAATATTTACAATTGTTGTATCTTCTTCTTGGATTGATCCCTTGATCATTATGTAGTGTCCTTCTTTGTCTCTTGTAATAGTCTTTGTTTTAAAGTCTATTTTATCTGATAGGAGAATTGCTACTCCAGCTTTCTTTTGATTTCCATTTGCATGGAATATCTTTCTCCATCTCCTCACTTTCAGTCTGTATGTGTCCCTAGGTCTGAAGTGGTTCTCTTGTAGACAGCATATGTACGGGTCTTGTTTTTGTGTCCATTCAGCCAGTCTATGTCTTTTGCTTGGAGCATTTAATCCATTTACATTTAAGGTATTTATCAATATGTATGTTCCTATTACCTCTTTCTTAATTGTTTTGTATTTTTTTTTTGTAGCTCTTTTCCTTCTCTCTTTTCCTTTCCTTCCTTCCTTTAGCATTTGTTGTAACGCTGGTTTGGTGGTGCTGAATTCTCTTAGCTTTTGTTTGTCTGTAAAGTTTTTAATATCTCTGTCGAATCTTAATCAGATCCTTGCTGGGTAGAGTAATCTTGGTTGTAGGTTTTTCCCTTTCATTACTTTAAATATGTCCTGCCACTCCCTTCTGGCTTGCACAGTTTCTGCTAAAAGGTTAGCTGTTAACCTTATGGGGATTCCCTTGTGTGTTATTTGTTGTTTCTCCCTTACTGCTTTTAATATTTTTTCTTGGTATTTAATTTTTGATAGTTTGATTAATATGTGTCTTGGCGTGTTTCTCCTTGTAATTATCCTATATGGGAATATCTGAGCTTCCTGGAATTGATTGACTATTTCCTTTCCCATGTTATGGAAATTTTCAATTATAATCTCTTCAAATATTTCCCCCAACCGTTTCCTTTTCTCTTCTTCTGGGAC
The DNA here is from genome assembly GCF_937001465.1 of Orcinus orca. NCBI lineage: Eukaryota > Metazoa > Chordata > Mammalia > Artiodactyla > Delphinidae > Orcinus > Orcinus orca. The sequence goes on from NC_064565.1 coordinate 72,209,730, forward strand.
CCCTATAATTCGAATATTGGTGTGTTTAATTTTATACAGAGATCTCTGAGACTGTCCTCAATTCTTTTCATTCACTTTTCTTTATTCTGCTCTGTGGTAGTTATTTCCACTATTTTATCTTCCAGGTCACTTATCTGTTCTTCTGCCTCAGTTATTCTGCTATTGATTCCTTCTAGAGAATTGTTAATTTCATTTATTGTGTTGTTCATCATTGTTTGTTTTCTTTTAGTTTTTCTAGGTTCTTTTTAAATGTTTCTTGTATTTTCTCCATTCTATTTTCAAGATTTTGGATCACCTTTACTATCATTACTCTGAATTGTTTTTTAGGTAGGCTGCCTATTTCCTCTTCATTTGTTTGGTGTGGTGGGTTTTTACCTTACTCCTTCATCTGCTGCATATTTCTCTGTCTTCCCATTTTGCTTATCTTATTGTGTTTGGGGTCTCCTTTTCACAGGTTGCATGTTCGTAATTCCTGTAGTTTTTGGTGTCTGGCCCCAGTGGGTAATGTTGGTTCAGTGGCTTGTGTAGACTTCCTGGTGGAGGGGGCTGGTGCCTGTGTTCTTGTTGATGGGGCTGGAATTTGTCTTTCTGGTGGGCAGGGCTGCATCCAGTGGTGTGTTTTGGGGGGGTCTGTGAGCTTAATATGATTTTTGGTAGTCTCTCTGCTAATAGGTGGCATTGTGTTCCTGTCTTGCTAGTTGTTTGGCATGGTGCATCTAGCACTGGAGCTTGCTGGCCATTGGGTGGAGATGGGTCTTAGTGTTGAGATGGAGATCTCTGGGAGAGCTTTCACGGATTGATATTACATGGGGCCTGGAGGTCTCTGGTGGCCCAATGTTCCGAACTTGGCTTTCCCACCTCAGAGGCTCAGGCCTGACACCAGACCGGAGCACCAAGACCCTGTCAGCCACACAGCTCAGAAGAAAAGGGAGGAAAAAAAGGAAACGAAAAATAATAATAAAAAATCAAAATAAAAAAATAAAATTATTAAAATAAAAAAATAAAGAAAATTATTAAAATAAAAAAGTAATAATAATAAAAAAGAAGGCAACCTAATTAATAAAGAAATCCACTGATGATAACAAGCCCTAAAACCTATGCTAAGATAAACAGAAAAATCAGAAACAAGTCAATCGCAGACAGCAAACCCCAAGTCTAGAGTTGCTCCTTAAGTCCACTGTCTCAATTTTGGGATGATTCATTGTCTATTCAGGTATCCCACAGATGCAGGGTACCTCAAGTTGACTGTAGGGATTTAATCCACTACTCTTGAGGCTGTAGGGAGAGATTTCCCTTTCTCTTCTTTGTTCACACAGCTCCTGGCTTCAGCTTTGGTTTTGGCCCCACCTCTGAGTGTAGGTCGCCCTCAGGCATCTGTTCCCCAGCAGCTAATTAGGGGGCTCTTGCTCACTCATGCCAGGCGGAGGGAAGGGTATGGTAGTTATAATTGGAATGCGGGGCCGAGCCCGGTGTGACATTGCAACAGCCTGAGGCACGCCGTGTGTTCTCCTGGGGAAGTTGTCCTTGGATCACAGGACCCTGGCTGTGATGGGCTGTACAGTCTCCCAGGGGGGCAGGGGAGTGTGAATAGTGATCTGTGTTTGCACACAGGATTCTTGGTGGCCGCAGCAGCAGCATTAGAGTTTCATGCTCGTCTCTGGAGTTCGAGTGATAGCCATGGCTTGTGCCCATCTCTGGAGCTTGTTAGGCAGTGCTCTGCCTTTTGTGGGAAGACAGGGAAGGAATCCCCTCTCCTCACACATCCAGAAAAAATGTTCTCTTGCCTCTTAGGCAGGTCCAGACTTTTTCCTGGACTCCCTCCTTGCTAGCTGTGGCACACTAGCCCCCTTCAGGCTCTCTTCACCCAGCCAACCCCAGTCCTCTCTCTGGGATCTGACCTCTGAAGCCCGAGCCTCAGCTCCCAGCCCCCTCCCAGCCTGGCAGGTAAGCAGATAAGCCTCTCAGACTGGTGAGTGCTGGTTGGCACCAATCCTCTGTGTGAGAATCTCTCCACTTTGCCCTCTGCACCCCTGTTGCTGTGCTCTCCTCCGTGGCTCCAAAACATCCTCCCTGCCCACCCCCTGTCTCCACCAGTGAAGGGGCTTCCTAGTGTGTGGAAACTTTTCCTCTTTCACAGCTCGCTCCCAGAGGTACAGCTCCAGTCCCTATTCTTTTTTCTGTTTTTTCTTTTGGCTTAGCCAGGTACGTGGGGATTTTCATGCCTTTTGGGAAGTCTGAGGTTTCTGCCAGTGTTCAGTAGGTGTTCTGTAGGAGCTGTTCCACATGTAGATGTATTTTTGATGTATTTGTGGGGATGAAGGTCATCTCCATGTCTTACCCCTTCGCCATCTTGAAGGTCCCCCCAATAAAGAGTTTTTTATTTAAGGTATGTGCATTGTTTTTTAGACATATGTTATTGCATAATTAATAGACTACAGTGTAGAATAAACATAACTTTCATATGCACTGGAAAACCAAAATATTTGTGTAACTTGCTTTATTGTGATATTTTCTTTGTTGTGGTGACTAAAACTGAACCCACAATATCTCTGAGGTATGCCTGTACTTTTCATATAATTACAGCTTATTCTAAGTAATTACATTTAATAATACAGAAATAACATTTTATGACTTTCATCAGTAGTTCAGAAATGCCATTTCAAATGAATGAAGCTCTGCTTTGAAAATGTTATACTCATTTTATACTCTGATAATGATGAGTTATTTGACATATCACAGACTGATCAACTAAATCAACTTTTTTAGGCCTTAGAAATTGACACTTACTATTCAGTCTTATCGTGTTTCATAAGTTTTATTTACTATGAATAGAAAAGGAAGTTCAGAGTCAAAGCTCTTCTGAAATGGTAGAAATTCTATAAGAATTACCCTCAGAGAAGACCATTCTGAGAGATTTTTAAATAAGTTTTGCTTATCTCTCCATTAAGAAAGAAATCTCCAATGTTCCAACATTGTTCACATATCACAAAAGTTAAATCACAATTTTCTTCCTTTACATTCCCCTTTTATTTTTTTGTGGTATGTAAATATGACTCCATAGTAATGTGTGAAAAATAAGTAAAATATAACCTGCAGGTTATTTGCTTTGAACAATTCAGAGACTTTGGCATCAACTCTCAAATCCTAGATCCTCATTAATCAGTAAATTGAACTATCTCATTTTGTTTAATTTTATTTTAAAAATAACAAATTGAATTGGCAATTTTCAAGATTTACAATATAATCTGAAAGAGATACCTTGCAAATAAAAGTATATAAAACTGGCCTAACAATTATGATCATCCCAGTGTCACTGGAATTGAATATGACTTTACTAGTGGCTGGTATTTAAATTTTTTTCCCAGGAAGATCCTTGTTCTTTGTTTTTTGTGAATGGAAACAAGCAAACAATACTCAATGTGTCCTACGATTGGTCACTTACTTATGTAACATCCATAGTTAGCTTTCCATATCCATTTTCATTTACCCTGAGGGACCTTATGTTTGTTTCTCTCTCTGGCTTTTATATATTTAAATTAGATAAAAACAATCTTATGGCTATTCATTTTAAAATATTATTTTATCCAAATGACATTTGTAAAAGAAAAAGTATTTAAGTTTAAAATATGTCCAAATATCAAATATCTTGAATTTATGCCAAAGTTGGTGACCTCTGAGAGTGTTTATTTGGACCTAATAGATTTAACCTCTCCAAAATGATAACATAACAGTTTGGTATTTTATATGCTCAAAGTCAAGGCATAGTTGTTATTTTACTAAGATCTATAAATAAAAATGAACAATACAACTTTCCAGAATATCATGTAAATTAGCAGTAAGTTGCAGCTATTGAAACTCTTTCTTGAGGCAGAGTGGGCCTCATTTCTGTTCATTCAAAGGTGTAAATTAGCTATTTGTAGAAAAACCCAATCATAAAATACATAGAAACAAATAAACAAAAACAACAAATAAACCAACAAAGGAAAAAACTGGGATAAGAGGACTTTTTTTAAAATTAGAAACTGTGTAAACTTCAAAAACTAAAAAGTTTTATGTAAAATAAAACTTCAAAACTAAACAAATATGTATAGTTTTTTATGGTAATCATAGTTTCATAAAGTAGTTTTAAAATAAAGATGAAATTGAAAAAAATTAAATAACACCTCATATTTCCAAAAACAAACAAGAAATTAACAAAATACTTGGAGTAATAAGGCAATCTATTGTATGCATGAAACAACAGAGGGGGATGTTCCTTTAAAAGAATCAATTTTAAATAGAACTCTAATAAATTAGATATGAAACCCCCCAAAGAACATTGATTAGTTTTAATCAGTAGAAGTAATACGAACCAAGAAAAAAAGAGAAAAAGTGTAAGAAAATTACATAATCAATCCTGGAGATACTGGAAAAGAAAACTAAAAAAAGAACAAAATAAGGAAAATATTAAAGAAATAATAAAATGAAACTTCCTAGAACTGAGAGAGATTACAAATTGAAGGTGTCCACCAAGTTATCAGAATTATAACTGGACAAAACCTCTCACCAAGATACAACATTACAAAATTTTAAATCATAAGCAGAAAAAGTCCAATGCCTTTTGTTTGTGGGTGATGGGTGGGGTCCTCTCATATAAGAGGAACAAATATCAGAGTAGCATCAGATTTCTCAAAATCAATTATGGATGCTAGAAGACAATGTTTTATAAAATTTCTGAGGACAAATTAGTTCTATAAGAGAATTCAATACTCAACCACATTATGAATTATTTTTGAGAATAGAATAAAAATATTTTCAGACATAAAAGAGTGATAGCTTCCTATGTCTTCTTTGGGGAATCCACACAAATATACCCTTGCAATAAGAACATCAATACCTCCATAACCACCACCAACAACAACAAGCAAAGGGCAAGGAAAAGCAACAGGTGGTCAGGAAATTGTGAAGCCATCCTAATTTAAAATTGGATGTCATCTGTGTAGAATTCCCAATAAGCTACTAGACTTAGGGGAGATGGAACAGAAATGTTTAAGAAAAAAAATAGTTAAAAATCAGGGAGACACTTCTGGAAAAAAGTAAAGCTATGTGGTTACCAATGTATGCAAGTAAGAAAAGTTAATAATGAGAGATCTGCTGTACAATATCATGCCCATAGATAACAATACTGTATTGCACACTTAAAAATATAGTAATAGGGTAGATCTTATGTTAAGTTTTCTTACCATAACAAAATAAAATCTAAAAAAAGAAAAACTAAAAATGGCTGGGAAACAATAACGATATGGAAATTTTATCTTGGACAATGTTTGGTATGACGTTAACTAATAAATTCAAAGTGGTGTAAGTTCTGATTATTAATTAAAATTTTGTTATAAAACTATTAATTCAGGATATTGTGATAGATTTTCCTTCTTGTCCTTGGCTTGGTAACTGAGACTAAAACTAAGAACAGAGTGGTTTCAAACAACAAATATTTTACATCCAGGCACCAGGATTCAGTAGGAATAAATCAATCCAAACCAGTTTTAATACCAAGAAACATCCACACAGCTGTTCATCTTTGAAAACAGAAGGCTCAAAGAAACATGGATCTTTATAGTCTGGAATTACACAACAAGAAAGAAGCACAGGACTTCCCTTGTGGCGCAGTGCTTGAGAGTCCGCCTGCCGATGCAGGGGATGTGGGTTTGTGCCCCAGTCTAGGAAGATCCTACATGCCGTAGAGCGGCTGGGCCTGTGAGCCATGGTCACTGAGCCTGAGCGTCCGGAGCCTGTGCTCCGCAACATTAGAGGCCACAACAGTGAGAGGCCTGCGTACTGCAAAAAAAAAAAAAAAGAAAAGAAAAAAAGAAAGAAGCACAGCTGCTTTTTTTTTAGGGCGTGGCTTCTTCTTCTCAAAGCCAAGAAACATGGTGGTGGTGGTGGTGGTGTAAGGATTCTTAAATTGTAATTGTCACAAGAGAAAATGAATAAATAATATCTAAAATGGGAAAATATTGTTAACCATAAAATTTAATAATGGTGGGGTAACTAATCGTAGAAAGAACCTGAAAAGATATAAGTTGTTGCCTGATGTTGGGGGTAAGAGGACTAAAGGTTAGGACTGGTAGGAGGCAGCATGTTTGCACTCTTGTTTTTTATTTATGTCATTCAATATTATTTACCTATATGTATGTATTACTATGATAAAATATACATGTGTGTGTATGAGTATGTTTAAAGGGGATGTATTGTTATCTATGGAGAATCTTCAAGAACAAAAAAACGGCTACTGATTAATGAAGCAGGGTCTTACAGGAAAGCTCATCCTTGAGAACAATTTTCTAAACTATGGTGACATAGATGAGCTTTACAAAGTACAACTTCTGTTCCCAAGCTCTGTAATTACAGAAGTAGACTTTCTTAATGTATCCATAATTGATCTGACTGTAGAGGAATGTTTCTGGCTACTAAGTTCATAAAACACTGTAATCACTGCAATATATAAAGCTGAATGTCACATTTTAGTATTGGAAATTTAAGAATATAATCATTCACTGTATTTGTACAAGTAAAAACACACATCCACATTTAATATTTAGTTTTGAAATAATTTTATATCTACAAAGTTTAAAGATGCAGCAACAGTCATACTTGAGGAAGAGACCATAGAGAATATTCTGTAGAAATAAGAGACTTAAACATTCAATTGTCAATGTTAGTCAACTAAGAAAGAAAAAGATGAACATAACATTCCTAAATTTTTGTCTTATCTTCCATCAATACAATAACACATGGATGAATCTTTTCCACTATACTACAATTCAGTTTCTGATTGGTACTTTGTCATTTTTTCATTCTAAACAATGCCAATTTAAATTATATGATAGTGGCAATCTAAGTACCTGATGTGTCTAAATGATGAAACACCAATCCTTGCCAAAAATGATGAAGTAGCACACACTCAGTATCAGTTGTGAAAGTTACGGGCAGTTCCTAGGTTACAAACAGTCTTTTCTTAGCTGAAAAATAGCACCAATTGAATACAAGATCATTTATAGACTTGGAACTCTTCATAATAACTTTAAAAATTATTTTGTACAGCCTGAAAATATAAAAGATGTAATTCTCATTATTTTCATTTTAAAAGAGTAGTGTTTTTCTTTTATTTTAAGACTTTTATATTATTGCATAATGTCATTCATGAATACTTAAAATCACTAAAAGAACAGACAATAGTACCATCTTCAAAAATACTATAAATTATATTCATGGAAAAGCAAACAGGTGTTTTACCACTCAATATTTGATAGATATCGAACAGCAAGCCATCACCTGACAAAGTACATATATATCATATATATATCAAAACAGAGTACTTTGGTTTAATGTGTAGCACTGATAGATGCTAGATTCATATGCTTTGTGACTGCAATGAACAGGATTTGGTTTCAATTGTTACACCTTGAAGTCATACTTTTAGTTTAATTTCAATAATTCAAGCTAATATGGAATTATTAAAGTTGTCTATTTCATTATGGCATAATTAGATATTAATATTTTGAAAATGAACAAAGAGAAATGGGTTACTATGTACACCAAGTGATATTGGGTTAATTAATGTGGCCTAAAAGTATAACAAAAGTATTATTTATGTAAATGTATGTGGATCCATTCTTTTGGATATTTATTTAATTTTTCATTTATATAGGCTACTTTCTATATTTATAAACCTTTTAAATCTTTATCTTAAAGAGTGGCAAAAAAGTGTAATTTATCAACTATTTATATTACACAAACATCAGTGAAAATGTAATAAAAATTGTTTTAATGTAGATAGCATTAACATATGGGGAAAATCAATGCTGCATTTTCTGCCCATATTTAATGTAAAGAAACAAAATTATGTGAAGTTACTAAAGTACTTGCCAATTTCACATATATCTGAGCCTCCAACATTATAGTGTCAGATTTATCTGGTTTTAAAAACTGAAGCTCTTTGTGCCCATGTTTCTAGATATAAAAATGATACATTTGTTATTTGAAAAGCAATATATGAAAAAATATATAACTGGGGAGCTTCCAGTTTTGGGTAAGATGAAGTAAGTGCACCTCTTTCTCTTCCACAGAACACAACTATGAAACTTTGACAGAATGCATGGCACAGCTATTTGAGGACTATGAAATGTACATCAACAGGCAGACTGAAATAGAACACATAAATCAAAGTAGCTACAAACTAGAGATGAGTTTTCCATTTTGTTTTATCTTTTAGTATCTCCTGGTCTGAACTTAATTCATTTGGGAATCTCAGACTGGGCACTGTGGGGCAAAAACAACAACAACAACAACAAACAAACAAAAGAGCTTCGGGAAAAGCTTTTTAGTTCTAGTTTAAAAAGTGGGAAAGTGAATTATTAAAGTTCATAGAGAGAGAGAAAGAGAAAATGGTATTTTTTCTTTCTTTTATCTTTTCTTTCAAAATATAGGGTCTAGGTAATCTGCCAAGGTGATGGTAATGGTGGCAACGACTGGCAGCCTGCAGAAGCTAAAAATCTAAGGAATGATAACCTTTATCCCTATTCTCTCTGGAGGTATAGATTCAGATAGTGGGACCAAAGTCTGTCTATTCTATTTATATATTCTCTTACTTCTTGGCCCCAGACATGGCTCAAGAGCAGAAGAACTTGCTGTCTGCCTTAAAAAAAAAATGGAACCAAAGGCATAAAGGGAATAAGAAAATGTTGAAGAGATTTTAGGAAAGGGAGCTTGGGAAATCAACCCCACAAATTCCTTTAGGACTACATATACCACCTCTGGTATATGTATGTAAGGATCGAATTCTAATTAGCATGTAAAAGGCTTTAAGAACTGAGATAAGAGACCTCTGTCCAAGACCTTCACTAAACCTCTGTGGCACACAAGGCACAGAATTATACAGCACTTCAAAAGGTTTGAAAAATGAACTGACATTGGAACCACAACTCAGAGAATGAATGTTAGACCTTGCAACATGAACATAATCAGGGGATTTTCACACTAAAACATAAACGTTGGCATTCTCTATTGGATTTAAACAAGACCCAATGTCTCAGTATGTAAAATTCAAAATGTGCAAGATTACCCAAATTTACTCAAAATGATTCCAAAACTGCTCAGTAATCAAATTACTCAAAATTCATCAAAAATTACTCAGTGTACAATGAGCTATGTAAAATCAACTTGCTTAAAAAAAATTCAAAATATGACAGAAGCAGCTGTTATAAAACATCCAAACACTTTTGAAACAAGTGTTAAAATATAAAGTACAGAAAGCATATACAATATAAAGAAGAACGAAATGATAACATTAGAACTGAAAAACCCACGGAACAAACTCAGTACCAGAGTAGACATGAAAGAGGAAAGAGGAAGGAGTCAGTGAACTTAAAGATAGATCAATAGTATTTATTCAACCTGAACATCTGAGAGAGAGACAACATTAAAAATAAAATAATGAATAAAGTTTCAAATATCTGTGGGACAAAAACAAAAGGTCAAAACAACTTTGGAGTTCTATAAGGAGAGAAAAAAATGATGTGATGCTGAAAAATTATTTTAAGAAATAATGGATTAACGCAAATGGCAAAATTTTATTCTTTTTTATGGCCGAGGAGAGTACCCCATTGTGTGTGTATGTATGTGTGTGTATATATATATATATATATATATATATATATATATATATATATATATACCACAGTTTCTTTATCCATTCACCTGTTGATGGACGCTTAAGTTGCTTCCATATCTTGGCAGCTGTAAATAATGCTGCTATGAACAGTGGGGTGCATGTATCTTTCAAATTAGTGTTTTTGTTTTTTGGACATATACCCAGTAGTGGAATTGCTGCGTCATATGCAACTCAGCCGTAAAAAAGAATGAAATTTTGTCATTTACAGCAACATGGATATACTTGGAGGGCATTATGCTAAATGAAATAAGTCAGATAGAGAAAGACAAACACTGTATATCACTTAAATGTGGAGCCTAAAAAAATACAACAAACTAGTGAATATAACAAAATAAGAAGAAGACATACAGAACTAGTGGTTCCCAGCAGGGAGAGGGAAAGGACAAGGGGCACTATAGGGAGAGGGTATTAAGAGGTACAAGTTATTAGGTATAAAATAAGCACAAGGATATACTGCACAACATGGGGAATACAGACAATGTTTTACAATAACTATAAATGGAATACATAACGTTTAAAAAATGTGAATCACTATATTGTACACCTGTAACATATAATATTGCACAGCAACTATACTCAATTAAAAAAATAATAATTTAAGAAAAACAAAATAGATTGAAAGTCCCACATTTGATGAAAGACATACACCTACAGATTCATGAAGTTGAATGAATCCCAAACAGAATAAGCACAAAGAAATCTGTGTCCAGATATATGATAAACTGCTGAAAACTAAAAACAAATAAAAATCTTGAAAGAAGCCAGAGAAAAATACTTCACTACCTATAGGGGAACACTGATTTGAATGACTGCAGAACTCTTACCACAAACCATGGGGGCCAGAAGAAAGGGACATGACATTTTTTGAGTGGTAAAAGAAAGGAGGTGTCAAGCCAGAATTCTGTACTGAGTAAAAATATCCTTCAGGATGTTGGTGAAATAAAGATATTCTCAGATGAAGGAAAAATAAACTAATGTGTAGCCTGCAAAAGGCTCTAAAATAATTGTTAAAATTAATTCTTCAAACAGAAGAGAAATGATACTGAAAGGAAACTTGGAAAATCAAGAATAAAGTATCCATACAATAAAATACTAGTCATCAAGCCATGCAACAGTTTGGATACCTGATGATACAGGCAATGACTTGAATGAATCTCAATGTATTCTGCTGAATGAAAGAAGCTTTTTCAGAAGGTTACTTACTATGTGATTCCATATCAATAACATTCTTTAAAAAAACTATAGTAAAGAGAAAAGATTAGTGGTTGCCAGAAGTCACAGGATGGTGTGATTATAAAGAGATAGTATGAGGAAGTTTTTTTAGGTGATGGAAATATTCTCTATTAGTATTAATGTTGCTGATTACATGAAATTATATATGTGTTAAAATTTATGGAATTATATAACAAAAGACAAAATAAGCCCATTTGACTGGATCATAATTTTAAAAATTAATCAAAACAAAAAACTTCTTAAAAGTATATTTGGGATATGGGCAAATTTTGATTTTTTGTTATTGTTTGTTTACTTTTAGTTATCAAATATGCATAAGTATTTTCAATCAGCTATGTATTCTTGATGTAATTTTGAAATAAAAAGCAATCATATCAAAGGTTCTATTTTTGTTAAAAAATGATATTTTTATTTTCTTTTCACTACCAAAACAATTAAATATATAATTTCAATTCTTTTCGTCATTGATCACTTGCATTTTTTCCCTCTCCCATTATCCCAAGAATAACTAGGTGTATGAATAAAATAAAAATGCCATTTCTAATATCTCTTATTCTACACTCTATGCCCATCGACCAACTTTGCTTATTTGCATGTACAAAGTATTTCAATTTGATCTAGTTTGTCTCTAAACAAATGGATCATATTAATGTATAATCTGATGTTATTACAGGAAACTTGAATTTTAATGAACCCTGTTTGATTTGGATGAGTCAAGACAGGCATAATACAATTGAGTTAATTAGCAAGAATTTTGTAATCAATGTTGATTATAAAATGGGATGATGGCATATGCATGATTTGGAGGCATTCCCTGCCTTGAACATTAATGCAATTGGATAAAAATTGGCATTTTAAAGGTAGCACATTGCTCTGAAATGAAAAGGTAACATATTTTTGATTCATGTAAATATTAATCTATATACCTTTTATTACACGAGTGGAAATCCATTTAAAGAGATCTAAGAGCAATAAATTGTTCTAATTTCATAGAACATAACCATTAAATCTGCTATTGCTAAACATATAATGAGTAAATCTAGGATATGGCACATAATTATCATGATTAGGATTTTGTCCTATACATCACTGATGAGTGTATATCTTTGCTTTGGAGTTTTTTTTTTGTTTTTAAATTCTGTCACTGCTAACATTTTTCTTATGAAGACATCAGTGCTCTTAACTACCTTAGGTTTACAGATAAAATATGTACACATGTTTTCTATCTATTAGTTCTTTATACAATCAACTGTTTTAAATATATTTACTTTTACTTTACAGGTTGTGTGTGGGATAAATGTATTTTGCCTACTCTTAATGTTCTTTTGAATTATAATTTAGTATAATCCATGTTATTTAACATTCTTTTAACAATAATTTTGGAACATTATATGATTTCATATGGCATCAAGTTGAATAACGTATGTGAATTTTTTTTATAATAAAGCCTTCAAAGGAATAAAATCATTGTGTTTCAAATTAAAACTCATGCTAGATAAAATAGACACAATTTATATTAATTCATATAAAAAGATTTAATAAAATATGTCAGGATTATGCTACTGAGAGAATGTTTTAAAAATTAAATATGTAAAGCAAAAAAACACATGTCAGAATAATAAACTATTTTGAGGGGATAATGAATTTCTATTACATAAATTTTGTATCTTCCAAACATCAAACCTTTTTTGAGAGACTGTTCTTGACCTGATTCAGTTTTTATATGTAATTTAGAGTTCATCAACCAAAGTAACTGAAAACCATTTAACATCTTCTTTCTACTTATTATTTAAAATCATATTTGCTTTTCCAAATTTTATAAAGTGTCATGAATACAATTTTGAATATTGTTATTTGGATTCTCCACATTAACTTCCAGAGATTTACCAGTATTATCTTTGCCATATAAAACTGAAATGTTATTATATTATATAAATGTTATATATTATAACATGGAAATGTTATTATATTCCACATTACATTTAAATAATTATTTTTGTAAAAAAATTTAATCAAGTGAGTGATCTAAATGTATCTTTAGTATACTTGTTTTTCTTTAAGCCAGAGCTATTCTCAGAAAATTCTGCCCATATTTTCAAATTTTTGTGTGAATTTTTCTGTAAAACTACAATTTTTTTAAAGACACAGAGTTTATAATAGGGTATTTGCTCAGCATTGTGAAAGGCAACAGGTTATTTTAGGGAAGAGGCAAACATGGTTTCTGATGTAGAGTAGAACATAATCTCTAAGTAATGTGCAGCATGATAAATATTACAAAAAGTTAAGCACAATGCTATTATGAAAATACACAACAAGGAAAGTTGATGTAAGTATTCACTGAAGACCTCCCTGAAGAATATCTTTTATCTTATAGACAGCATATAGCTAGGTCTTATGTTCTCATTCTGACAGTAAATCTGACAGTCTCTGTCTTTTAACTGATTTGGAACACTCATATTTAAGGTGATTGCTGATATGGCTGGATTAACATATGTCATTATTTTATCTCTTTTCAATTTATTTGTTCTTTCCTTCTTTTACTCTTTTTTTTCTACCTTCCTTGGATATAACAGACCATGTTTTATGATTGTGTCTTATCTACACAATTATTCATATTTTTTAAAAAATTTAGTGGTTTTTCTAGTTTTATTATAATGTATACTTAAATAATCTGAGTTTACCTTCAAAGAATATTATACCATTTCATATATAGTGTAAAGATCTTATAAGAGTAATTCCCAATTCCTCCCTCCCATACCTTGTAATATACTTCACTTTTACATATACTATAAAGACACAATAATTGTTAACATGTTTGCTTTAAGCATTCAATTATCTTTTAGAGAAACTGAGCACCATGAAAATGATTTCACCTTCATTTATCCCATCACAAATGCTCTTCAGCTTTTGGTTTTGATCTATGTTTCTTTGGCCTATATATTTCTTTTACCTGAAGAACTTCCTTTAACATTTATTATAGAGTACGTCTGCTGACAATTAACACCCTCAGTTATTCACCTGAGTACATTTTTATTTCTATTTAATTTTTAAAGGATATTTTTCTAGAATATTCCTTAAAATTCTGATTGACTTCTTTCTTTTTCAGCATTTTAACAATTTTACTCCATTTTTCTCTTGTTTACATGGTTTCTGAAGATAATATATATATTCTTCAGATTCTCTTTCTTTATAGGTTATTACAAAATTTTGAGTATAGTTCCCCGAGCTATACAGTAGGTCTTTGTTGGTCATCTATTTTATATATAGTAGTGTGTACATGTTAATCCAAACCTCCTTAGAATCTTTCTCTGGTTACCTTCAATGTTTTCTCTGCATCTCTGGTTTTTGGCAATTTGAATATAATAAATACGTTTTTTTCCCTTGATATTTTTCCTGCTTCTTATTCTCCAAGCTTTGTGGACATATGGTTTCATATCTGTCATTAATTTTGGAAATTTTTTTGCCATTTTCTCTAAATATTTCTTGTTCCTCATTCTCTCTTTTTTCTACCTCTGTGGTACTGATTATATATGTATGTCACACAATTTGATATTCTCCTGTATCTTTTGTATGCTATGTTCTATTTTTCTTTTTGACTTTTTTTCTTTGCATTTGGGTTTGGGTAATATTCATTAACCTACCTTCAAATTTATTGATTTGTTTTTTCGACTCTATCAAGTCTACTGACCAACCTGTTGAATGCTTCTTCATTTTTTTCACTGTGATTTGATTTCCAGCACTTCTGTTTTCTTATGTTTTATCATTTTCATTTCTCTGCTGAATGTATCTGATTGTTTAACTTTTGTATTAGAGTCTTTAAAATATTTACCAGAGTTATTTAAAATTCTCTATCTGATTGTTCCAATATCTTCATCATATCTGATTCTAGCCATGATGTTTATTTTGTCCCGTCAGACAGTGTATATTCTTACCTTTTCATGTACCTCATAAATTTTTGAGTCATGCCAGACATATTGTAAAAGACAGGTGACAAAGAGGTGTTTAAGTTTATGCTTGAAAATGAGCTTACTTTTTCTTCTGCTAGTTCTTCAGTGTGGGGTTTTACAATCATCTGGTCAGGAATTGGGCTTGTATGACATTTTGTGTTTGTTTGCTTTGTAATGGATACTCTCAATGTACTAGAGGACTCAAATTCTTCTAGTGATTCTTTGTGTTTAGAATGTTGGCTAATTTGTAATTTCTACTCCATGCTTGGTTTAGTTATCTTCACTCTTGATTAGATTTTCCCTTTATTTTGGTCCCCAGAGAGAGAATCTGTCTCTTGCAGCTCTCCCAGTTGTGTTCCACTCAATGCTTTTACCCGTACCCTAATCCTAACCCGTACACTAACACTAACCCATACCCTAACACATACCCTAACCCGTAGCCATACCCTAAATGGTACCCTAACCCTGTCCTGTACCCTAACCCTAACCCTAACAATAACCCTAACCTGTACCCTAAACCATAACCTAATCCTAACCCATACCCTAACACTAACCTGTACCCTAACACGTACCCTAACCCTAAGCCATTACCATACCCTAAGAGACGGTGTGTGTGTGTGTGTGTGTGTGTGTGTGTGTGTGTTTGCGTTGTTTACCTGTTCCCCTCCCTCAACTCAGCTGTACTGGTTTCCTACCTTTTCCATAAAGCTACATTTTTTTTTTTTGCCCTTTCCTCTGTAGATAAGACTTTTATACATTAATGGAGACAGATGAGATGGATCTAGGTGGTTTTGGCAGTGGCTGCTGCTCCCCTCCACACAATGGAAGCTATTTCTTGATTCGTCCTGACAGTGAATGACTGGTAAAATACCTGTGAGAAAAGCCCAAGAGTTATTGCAAACTCCCTGCAAACTCCCTATGTCTGCAGTCCCCAGCAATCTTCATACTTTCACTCTAGCTTATATGTAAGCTTTGGAAATTTGGTAAAAATATCTGGATCTTCCTACTGGCTTCTATGGTATAAATGGCATCTATTTCAGGTAAGCATATGGCTGTGTAGTGTTTCTACTTGCAAGCGTCTGTCTTTCTCCAGATTTTGAATTAGCTGATGGAATCATGATGTCACTTCACTGAGGGTTCAAGAAACGTCATTAACTGTCAGTTTGCCCAACTTGTTTCTGTTTGTGAGAGTGAGAACATTGTTCTTTCTGGTTCTCTACATCTCTAAACTGAAACAAAATATATATATATTGTGAGCCTTCTATTTCCTAGTGTAATCACATAAATTGGGTATTAAACTTTTTTTTTAAGTTTTTGAAGTGATAAAAAAGGTCATAACAATTGTTCAATAACCTATATAAATTACACTGGAAGTAGGGTTGTCCCTTTTCTAATCTACATATACCACTAGTGAGCCTAGTTCCCAATTTATTGCCCTCAGCAGGTCCTGTGCACAACCAATTGCAATTCTCCACTTATCAGAAAAAAATAAATTATGTTTTAGTAATTATAATGAATAATGTAATATTTTGGCTAAATGCATTTACTCTTGTTTCACATATTCTGTCTTAGAAAAATGTGTTGTATACAGGGAAATTATACCTGCTGTAGGTTAAATTATATTGATGTATCCTGAAATCTTTTAATCAATTTACATTTCATTTTGAAAAAGTCAACAAATTGACCATAGTCTACTGCTAAATTGTTTTTATTGAAATTCATGTAATTTACTATTGTAGCAAATATCAGATTGACATTGTTAGAAGTATAATGAAGAGAAGGAAATTTATTTAAAGCTCTTATTAGATTGAATATCATACCATATAAGAATATGGTATAGATAGGCTCATACACCAGAGGCGAGAGAGTAGAAGCAAGAAGAACTACAATCCTGCAACCTGTGGAACAAAAGCGACATTCACAGAAAGATGAAAAGGCAGAGGGCTATGTACCAGATGAAGGAACAAGATAAAACCCCAGAACAACAACTAAATGAAATGGAGATAGGCAATCTTCCAGAAAGAGAATTCAGAATCATAGTGAAGATGATCCAGGACCTTGGAAGAAGAATGGAGGCAAAGATCCAGAAGATGCAAGAATTGATTAACAAAGATCTAGAAGAATTAAAGAACAAACAAACAGAGATGAACAATGCAATAACTGAAACGAAAATTACACTAGAAGGAATCAAGAGCAGAATAACTGAGGCAGAAGAACAGATAAGTAACCTGGAAGACAGAATGGTGGAATTCACTGCTGCAGAACAGAATAAAGAAAAAAGAATGAAAAGAAATGAAGACAGCTTAAGAGACCTCTGGGAAAACATTAAACACAACAACATTCGTGTTACAGGGGCCCCAGAAGGAGAAGAGAGAGAGAAAGGACCAGAGAAAATATTTGAAGAGATTATAGTCAAAAACTTCCCTAACATGGGAAAGAAAAGAGTCACCCAAGTCCAGGAAGCACAGAGAGTCCTATACAGGATAAACCCAAGGAGAAACATGCTGAGACACATAGTAAACAAATTGGCAAAAATTAAAGACAAAGAAAAATTATTGAAAGCAGCAAGGGAAAAAAGACAACATACAAGGGAACTCCCAAAATGTTAACAGCTTATTTCTCAGCAGAAACTCTACAGGCCAGAAGAGAGTGGCATGATATACTTAAAGTGATGAAAGAAGAAGAAACTACAACCAAGATTACTCTACCCAGCAAGGATCTCATTCAGATTCCATGGAGAAATCAAAAGCTTTACAAAAAATCAACAGCTAAGGGAATTCAGCAGCACCAAACCAGCTCTACAACAAATGCTAAAGAACTTCTCTAACTGGGAAACACAAGAGAAGAAAAAGACCTACAAAAACAAACCCAAAACAATTAAGAAAATGGTAATAGGAACATACATATCAATGATTACCTTAAACGTGAATGGATTAAGTGCTCCAACCAAAAGACACAGGCTTGCTGAATGGATACAAAAACAAGACCCATATATACGTTGTCTACAAGAGACCCACTTCAGACCTAGGCACACATACAGACTGAAAGTGGGGGATGGAAAAAGATATTCCATGCAAATGGAAATCAAAAGAAAGCTGGAGTAGCAATACTCATATCAGATATAATAGACTTTAAAATAAAGAATGTTACAAGAGACAAGGAAGGACACTACATAATGCTCAAGGGATCAATCCAAGAAGAAGATATAGCAATTATAAATGTATATGTACCCAACATAGGAGCACCTCAATACATAAGGCAACTGCTAACAGCTCTAAAAGAGGAAACTGACAGTAACACAATAATAGTGGGGGACTTTAACACCTCACTTATACCAATGCACAGATCATTCAAACAGAAAATTAATAAGGAAACACAAGCTTTAAATGATACAATAGACCAGAGAGATTTAATTGATATTTATAGGACATTCCATCCAAAAACAGCAGTTTCTTTCTTCTCAAGTGTGCAGAGAACATTCTCCAGGATAGATCACATCTTCAGTCACAAATCAAGCCTCAGTAAATTTAAGAAAACTGAAATCATATCAAACATATTTTCTGACCACAATGCTATGAGATTAGAAATCAATTACAGGGAAAAAAACATAAAAAAACCAAACACATGGAGGCTAAACAATACATTACTAAATAACCAAGAGATCACTGAAGAAATCAAAGAGGAAATCAAAAAATACCTAGAGACAAATGACAAAGAAAACACGATGATCCAAAACCTATGGGATGCAGCAAAAGCAGTTCTAAGATGGAAGTTTATAGCTATACAAGCTTACCTCAAGAAACAAGAAAAATCTCAAATAAACAATCTAAGGCTACACCTAAAGGAACTAGAGAAAGAAGAGCAAACAAAACCCAAAGTTAGCAGAAGGAAAGAAATCATCAAGATCAGATCAGAAATAAATGAAATAAAAACAAAGAAACAATAGCAAAGATCAATAAGACTAAAAGCTGGTTCTTTGAGAAGATAAACAAAATTGATAAACCATTAGCCAGACTCATCAAGAAAAAGAGGGGGAGGACTCAAATCAATCAAATTAGAAAAGAGGAGAAGTTACAACAGACACCACAGAAATAAAAATCATCCTAAGAGACTACTACAAGCAACTCTATGCCAATAAAATGCACAACCTGGAAGAAATGGACAAGTACTTAGAAAGGTATAACCTTTCAAGACTGAACCAGGAAGAAATAGAAAATATGAACAGACCAATCACCAAGTAATGAAATTGAAACTGATTAAAAATCTTCCAACCTGCCGATGCAGGGGACATGGGTTTGTGTCCCAGTCCGGGAAGATCCCACATGCCACAGAGCGGCTGGGCCCGTGAGCCATGGCCGCTGAGACTGCGTGTCTGGTGCCTGTGCTCCACAACGGGAGAGGCCACAACAGTGAGAGGTCCACATACCGCAAAAAAAAAAAAAAAAAAAAAAAAATCTTCCAACAAACAAAAGTCCACGACCAGATGGCTTCACAGGCGAATTCTATCAAACATTTAGAGAAGAGGTAACACCAATCCTTCTCAAACTCTTCCAGAAAATTGCAGAGGAAGGAAAACTACCAAACTCATTCTATGAGTCCACCATCACCCTGATACCAAAACCAGACAGAGATATTACAAAAAAAGAAAATTAAAGACCAATATCACTGATGAATATAGATGCAAAATTCCTCAACAAAATACTAGCAAACAGAATCCAACAACACATTAAAAGGATCATACACCATGATCAATTGGGATTTATCCGAGGTTTGCAAGGATTCTTCAATATACGCTAATCAATCAATGTGATACACCATATTAACAAATTGAAGAATAAAAACCATATGATCATCTCAATAGATGCAGAACAAGCTTTTGACAAAATTCAACACCCATTTATGATAAAAACTCTCCAGAAAGTGGGCAAAGAGGGAACCTACCTCAACGTAATAAAGGTCATATATGACAAACCCACAGCAAACATCATTCTCAATGGTGAAAAACTGAAAGCATTTCCTCTAAGATCAGGAGCAAGACAAGGATGTCCACTCTCACCACTATTATTCAACATACTTTTGGAAGTCCTACCCATGGCAATCAGAGAAGAAAAAGAAATAAAAGATATCCAAATCGGAAAAGAAGTAAAACTGTCACTGTTTGCAGATGACATAATACTATACACAAAGAATCCTAAAGATGCCACCAGAAAACTACTAGAGCTAATCAGTGAGTTTCATAAAGTTGCAGGATACAAAATTAATGCACAGAAATCTCTTGCATTCCTATACACTAATGATGAAAAATCTGAAAGTGAAATTAAGGAAACACTCCCATTTACCATTGCAACAAAAAGAATAAAATACCTTGGAATAAACCTACCTAGGGTGAAAAAAGTCCTGTATGCAGAAAACTATAAAATACTGATGAAAGAAATTAAAGGTGATATCAACAGATGGAGAGATATACCATGTTCTTGGTTTGGAAGAATCAATATTGTGAAAATGACTATACTACCCAAAGCAATCTACAGATACAATGCAATCCCTATCAAATTATCAATGGCATTTTTTACTGAACTAGAATGAAATATCTTAAAATTTCTATGGAGACACAAAAGACCCTGAATAGCCAAAGCAGTCTTGAGGGTAAAAAATGGAGCTGAAGGAATCAGACTCCCTGACTTCAGACTATACTACAATGCTACAGTAATCAAGACAATATGGTACTGGCATAAAAACAGAAATATAGATCAATGGAACAGGATAGAAATCCCAGAGATAAACCCAAGCACCTATGGTCAACTAATCTTTGACGAAGGAGGCAAGGACATACAATGGAGAAAAGAGAGTCTCTTCAATAAGTGGTGCTGGGAAAACTGGACAGCTACATGTAAAAGAATGAAATTAGAACACTCACTAATACCATACACAAAAATAAACTCAAAATGGATTAGAGACCTAAATGTAAGACCAGGCACTATAAAACTCTTAGAGGAAAACATAGGAAGAACACTCTTTGACATAAATCACAGCAAGATCTTTTTTGATCCATCTCCTAGAGTAATGGAAATAAAAACAAAAATAAATAAATGGGACTTAATGAAACTTCAAAGCTTTTGCACAGCAAAGGAAATCATAAACAAGATGAAAAGACAACCCTCAGAATGGGAGAAAATATTTGCAAACAAATCAACGGAGAAAGGATTAATCTCCATAATATATAAACAGCTCATGCAGCTCAATATTAAAAAGCAAACAACCCATCCAAAAATGGGCAGAAGACCTAAATAGACATTTCTCCAAAGAAGACATACAGATGGCCAAGAAGCACATGAAAAGCTGCTCAACATCACTAATTAATAGAGAAATGCAAATCAAAACTACAATGAGGTATCACCTCATACCAGTTAGAATGGGCATCAGAAAATCTATAAACAAGAAATTCTGGAGAGGGTGTGGAGCAAAGGGAGCCATCTTGCATTGTTGTTGGGAATGTAAATTGATACAGCCACTACGGAGAACAGTATGGAGATTCCTTAAAAAACTAAAAATAGAATTATCATATGACCCAGCAATCCCACTACTGGGCATATACCCAGAGAAAACCATAATTCAAAAAGACACATGCA
Organism: Orcinus orca; assembly: GCF_937001465.1. NCBI lineage: Eukaryota > Metazoa > Chordata > Mammalia > Artiodactyla > Delphinidae > Orcinus > Orcinus orca. The sequence continues at coordinate 72,231,251 of NC_064565.1, forward strand.
CCCCAATGTTCATTGCAGCACTATTTACAATAGCCAGGTCATGGAAGCAACCTAAATGCCCGTCGACAGTTGAATGGATAAAGAAGATGTGGTACATATATACGATGGAATATTACTCAGCCATAAAAAGGAATGAAATTGGGTCATTTGTTAGAGATGTGGATGGATCTAGAGACTGTCATACAGAGTGAAGTAAGTCAGAAAGAGAAAAAAAATATCGTATTTTAATGCATATATGTGGAACCTAGAAAAGGGTACAGATGAACCAGTTTGCGGAGCAGAAATTGAGACACAGAAGTAGAGAAAAAACATATTTACACTAAGGGGGGAAAGAGACGAGTCTGGGGGTGGTGGTGTGATGAATTGGGAGTTTGGGATTGACATGTGTACACTGATGTGTATAAAATGGATGACTAATAAGAACCTGCTACATAAAAAAATAAATAAAATTAAAGAAAATATAGTTTAAACTAAAGTTTTTTAATTTTACTTAATACATTTCTAAATTTAAAATAAATCACTAGGGATCAAAAATCAGTTTCAAAATTTTAAATATTCCTAAAGAGTTAAATGTATATATAAAATCTTTACAGAGGTTTGTTTTATACTGAGATATTTATGTATTTATAATTGTTGTTCTTAATTTAACATTGAGATGCAAAGGAATTTAGTATCAATGCAGTGATGAGAAATGTATTTAATTAAATGTTTAATGATTATTACTAGTGAAACTAATGGTCATTGTACTAGTGTTCCTTCCTTGAGATAACACCCTTAAAAGCAAAGATGTGACAGAATAGCATAATGGTTAACAGTGTAGATTCTAAAGCCCTCAGTGACTGAGTTTAAAAATTTTTTCTAACACTCAGTAGCTGCCCAAACTTTGGCAACTTTCTTAAATACCCTGTGTCTCAGTTTATTTATCTGACAAATGAGGATAATGATAGTATCTACTTCATTGATTTGTGGGAAGGATTAAATGATTTAATTGATATCAAGCACTTAGACATCTTCAATAGACAACTATTGTATGATTTTATTAGTTTCATTTTCTTAACTCCTTAGTATATTTGATGGTTTATGTAAAACTTTTCAGCATCAAGAACAATGACTAGAAAACATTGTGTTCAGAATTAAGGTCAGAATTAAGTAGTAGCAATTGGATTCAATCCAATCCAGGTTCTTAAGAATCCAAAGATAGTCTTTCAACATATGAAGTGGCAATGGGTGAAATGATTGGTGATGAATATCACTATCTTTTTCCTTTTCTCCCTTAAGTAACTGCCACTGGGGTTCTATCAGTCTGGACATCCTCCTGCAGGAGGTTTGACTGTTCTTCTATATGCCTTTACCCTATTACTTTCTAAGATTCAATGACTATCATCTTCCTCTTTTCCCCTCTACAATATAAATTAAGTGGGCTTTTAGTTTGTAAAAAAATTACTTCTGTGCCATATCTATACTTCTTTATGAATAACCTAAGTGTGCATCCTCAAAAAAAATATGCAAGTAGTTATTTTGGCCCTTTTACTCTAAGCAATCTTTTAACATACATTTGTTCTTTTAACAAAAATTCACTGGGCAATCACAATGCATCAGGAACGGAAGTACAGATAATTGATTATGGGGAGAAACTATTTGATGAAAGAGAAAAGGAATGGTGCAAGAAGATATGGATTTTAATTTTGTAGACTTGAATGAGTGGAGACTTTATTTTAAAATAGAGAAGAGTACATAAAAATGTCAACATCACACACAAGAACAAAGAATAATGGTAAATATATAATCCATTTTTTCTTTAGTGCTTTTAAATATAACAAATTAACAACACATTTGACGATTCCTAGACCCAAGGAGTTGTTATATATTTCAATATTATTTTCAAATTTAAAATTTTTATATGTCAGTAAAGGTTGTTTTACTTTTACATTTTTACTTTTACATTTTTACTTTTACATATCAATTATCTTGATTGATATCCAGTGTTTGCAGATCTGTGAGCTTTGATATCTAAACTGACTTCTAAATCTTCTATCCTAGTTCCTTGATGTCTTACACTTAGCATTCATCTCTACTTTATCCCACTTGGGGCTAATCTCTGTATTATGGATTTTATTTATTTGTTTATTTATTCATTAATTCATCTCAGCTATGGATTTAAATTTCAAAGATAATTTAACTTATTTATTTATTAGTTCAATATTTATTAGTTCAGGGACTTCCCTGACAGTCCAGTGGTTAAGACTTTGCCTTCCAATGCAGGTTCAATCCCTGGTCAGGGAACTAAGATACCGCATGCTGTGCAGTGAGGCCAAAAAACAAAAAATTTTTTAGTTCAATATACTTGGATTGATTTGCATGTGGAAGGAGAGATTCTATCTGTAATTCCACCTTACTGTTTGGCATTGGGCATAATTTCCAAATATTTATTGTGGCACTGTCAGGAATATTGAATACAAAATGCATTTTTTTAGCACAAGAGGTGAAAATGGTACCTATGAAAATGTAAATTGTCTATGTATACTTTCTTTCCCAAAAAAATCAATTTCATGTGTCTGAAAAAGCAATACTGTATTAACAGAAAAATCTCTATTAAGGGAAGTCAAGGTGTTCTTAGGAAAAAGTGTTGACTCACACTCTGGAAATGAAATAAATAACAGTTTTCTTATATGTGTACATATTAATACATCAAAATAGGACTTTACCGGGCTTCCCTGGTGGCGCAGTGGTTGAGAGTCCGCCTGCTGAGGCAGAGGACACGGGTTCATGCCCCGGTCTGGGAGGATCCCACGTGCCACGGAGCGGCTGGGCCCGTGAGCCACGGCCACTGAGCCTATGCGTCCGGAGCCTGTGCTCCGCAACGGGAGAGGCCGCAACAGTGAGAGGCCCGCGTACTACAAAAAAAAAAAAAAAAAAAAATAGGACTTTACCTTACTTTATAATTTACACGTGGCAGAAAATATTAACCTCTTAATATGGCACATTCAAAACTAAAAAAGCATGAGGGCCTCAACAAATATGCCTAGTGTTAGATTTAATGATAAAATTTTTAGTATTTTTTAGAAAATACATTAAAAGCAAATTGTAAAGCATTGACAATATTATATTCACGTATTTTAGAAATTGCTGACTTATAAGAAAATAATGCTAATTTTGTAATTCCACAAATATTCTCTGCATTATATTATATATCATAATGTAGAAAGATGACTGCTTCTATTTTGCACTTGGAATAAGAGAAGTTGATTTCTGGGCTTCCTTATATTTTAGTTGAGCAATATATATACATATTAAGTTGTTATATTGTACATGCATAATTTAATTATAAAATTGAAGTATGCATTCACCATGCATAACCATCTGTTAATAAGTAAAAGAAGGCGAAAGTGTATTATCTATTGTGCTTGACACTGAGTAATCTTTTATCTTCACAATATTAACACATTTTTATTTGAAATACATGAAAATATTTTTATCTTGTATTTTCCCTGGTACTAAAAAGTTTTCATAGATGTAATTTTCTTATGTAAGTTTTTTTCATATTCCATTTTCTTTCTTTAATTAAAATTCACAGAAATGAAATTTCTGACTTATAAATTTATCTTTATTTTTTGTGGAGGAAAGGATTAAATGACCAGGATGCTCTCCTGAAAATCTTTTAGAAAGTTATGCTTTTACAAGCAGTATAAAGAAGACAAATTTTGTTGTAGCTCAGTAATTGTAATTTTATTTCATATTTCTTTGATTATCAGGAAGTTTGAACAACCTCTTTCTCCTTCCTTACTTCCTTTTTTAAAAGCACTGTGCTTCTAATTCATGTGACTATATAGGAAAGTTATTTACTCTTGACTACTATATATTTTTTAAATACAAGTGTTACCTGTGAGCTTGGTAAATTATCTGTGTAATAAATTGTATAATTATAAAATTTAAATATCAATAAAATGTACTGAATAAATATCAAATTCTCGTAGTTTGAAACGGTTCTCATGTGTCAAGCAGGAGTTTATTTTAGTAGATATTAGCCACAAATCCTATCCTATAGCATTGGGAAGATACCAAAATACTACGCAATTTGTATAAATATAAATATACACACAGTTGAAACAAAAGCTAATTTTATAACTAGTTACTCTTTATTGTTACTTTTAATTATTATTTCTATATCATTAGTGTGTTCATTTTTATTTCTGTATTTTCAAATAAAAATTGTATATATTTAAGGGACAACATAATGACTTGATAACATATACTTTTGAAATTAATTTTATTATCATTTACTCACATTGTTACCATATTTTGTGTGCGATAAGTGCATCTGAAATCTACTCTCTTGGCGTATGTCTAGTGTTCAATACAGTATTATTATCATTAGTTTGTTCCATTGTCTCATACTATCAATAATATTTTAAGATAATATTGAAACAACTCTAATTTTGATAAAAAAAGAATAAGGCAAAACTAAAACAAAAACATGGGTCTGTACAGCAGTACAAATTGTATTATTTCACTGTTTTATAAATTCTATGGCAATCTACTTCCTAAGAATTGCTACTAGGTGTGTACTAATTATTAGCATAAAAAATGACTATAATTTTTCAAGTTGTAATTAGTTATGGTGACTGATTCAGATCAAGCACTGGGCCGTCAGCTGTCTTAGATTATGAATGCAAGACATTACTTGCTCTCTTCCAGTCAAAGCAATTTTTAAGTTATGCTGTTTGAGAGCAGCTGTACCCTTTGAGATGTGATTTATTTAGATTCCCTCAATATTACTGCAGAAGCATGGGGAGATAAATGATTTGATGAGGTTATGTATTTACTGTCAAATGCCATTATGTTTTGAATGTGCAGTAGCAGTGATAGTAAGTTTGTATTTTAAAGTCAAAAGATTAAGTCAAATGAAGAAAAGCACATGAAGTTTGAATGTACAAAGTCGTATCTTCTATAGTTGGGCATGCACTTTTTGAAGGAGCTTTAGAAATCATTAAATATTCACTTTGCCATTTCTGCTTATTAACTGTGAAGAGTAGATACACTATTTAAAGTATAAGCAGAAAAAACACAATTGTTACAAGTCTGAATTGCCAAATCTTTATCCACTGAAAATAAATATTATTGTACTGTATTCATTGCCTTAATTTAACTTAACTTATGCATACATATTTCTCAAAAATAATAAATAAAAAGGAATTTGATTTGAAATGAACTATGTATTCAGACAACTTGATTTTAAAATACTCTCCTGAAGTTGTGTGATGTAGGATGAATAAATCAAATGCTTACTTACAGTGTTTCTCCAATATCCACCTTTAAGGTCATTGAAAACAAATATTACAAGAAAATTTATACATAATCTACTGACTGGAAAGAAAGTATTTCAGTTATTTTAAAATGTTTCATCACTGTAACCCTTTTATATCAAAATAAATTTTACATATATGTACACACACACATACACACACACACACACACACACACACACACACACACAAAGATAGATACAAGTAGAACTTATCTAGCTTAAAAGAGTTTCTGATGTCCCATTCTGCTTTCCTTCACCTGGCCTCTACCACCTATGAGGTCCTTCTGAGTTATTGCCTAATTCTCTATTGACCATGTGTTTTAAACCATTGATCTAGCCTAGTCTATATATAACAGAAATAGAAGCTAATTTCAGAGACTAAAAAGTCACATGGGACATGAAGCAGCCAGGGCTTGGACCCAAGCCTTTTGACTCCTGTGTCCAAGGCTAATGACATTCTACCAGGATCCTTCATGCAGGGGAAAAAAATGTTCCAATGATCATATGTCTCAAATCTTTTATTAAGGCATGCAATCTGAGGATTCAGCTATGGCTATAACTGTACAATAAAGCAGATCTCAATACAACATTTACAAAGGTATATTTGCCCTATAGCTCTTAAGTTTATGCACAAATGCTTTCCCCAGTACAGTTTAGAATTTTTTTTCTTTTTCCAATAAAATAGTCATCTGTCAGTTTCAAATGATCTGCAGAAATAAACAAATGATAGTCGCTGAAGGGCAGAAGAAGCAGAAAGGAAGAGAAATTCAAAGGAAAGCTTGGCCTGAGTTTAGAGTCTGGTAAACGAACAAAAACTACCACACAACTGAAATATAAAAATCTACAGTAAACTTCTAGAAACATTAATTATAGACCCTTCTAAGTTCAAAATGCTGGGCCAATAAATGTGAATGAAGCATAGTCCTCAACGTATAGTTCCTGGAGGAGAAAACATACGTAATATTTACAATACAGTAAGTTAAGAACACATAGGTTGATAAGAGATACAGAAAATGATAATTAATTCAGTCTGAGGTTAGAAAGTTGGGATATTTAAACTAGACCTTGAAGAAGGAATAAACATTCAATAAATAGAATCAGGATGAAAGGGCAGAAATGGTTCAGGCAAAAGGCCATGTTTTCATAATTAATAATATATCTTTTTAGAAGTAATAATGATAACTAACATTTGAACCCATATATAACTCAAATTTATAATCATTTTAAAAGGGTGTTAAAATGTTATATATTGACTAACTAATAAAAATTTTATTAACTTATTTAATTTCTCAACAACCTGTGAGTTTGATGTTACTATTATACCATGCTATAGGTTAGGAAACTAACCCAAAATTAGTGATTTTCTTAGGATCCACATAGCTAAGCAAATGGTAGACTTGTAGTCACATCTTGTCAAACTTACTTGAGAGCTAACTTTTTTTTTTTTTTTTTGCAGTACACAGGCCTCTCACTGTTGTGGTCTCTCCCGTTGCGGAGCACAAGGTCTGGACGCGCAGGCTCAGCGGCCATGGCTCACGGGCCCAGCCGCTCCGCAGCATGTGGGATCTTCCCAGACCGGGGCACAAACCCATGTCCCCTGCATCAGCAGGCAAACTCTCAACCACTGTGCCACCAGGGAAGCCCAAGAGCTAACATTTTTAAGAGCATATTACTCTGCTTCCTATAGGGCAATACATAAAACTATGACTGTTATTGAATGTACATCATCTATGCTTCTCTTCATTAAACAAGCAAAATTTAAAACACAAAATGAGGGTTCTTGAGCCATCATCAACATGCAGCGATTTACAATTAGAAGCTCAAGAATTTCAAATAAATCTTATAAAAGGATAAAGTAAAATATATTAAAATTAAATTGTTTTCAGTTGTTATCAGCTTAAAATAGACACAAATATAAGACGTATTATGAAAGCTTCATGGTAATCATAAAGCAAAAACTTACAATAGATACACAAATGATAGAGAAAAAGAATCTAAGTATACCACCATGAAAATCATCAATCCATAAAATAAAACACCAAGAGAGGAGGAAAGGAACAAAGGAACTACAAAACAATCAAAAAACAATGAAATGACAATACTATGTTCTTACTTATTAATAGTTATTCTAAAAGTAAATGGCTTAAATTCCCCAATTAAAAGACATAGAGTGGCTGAATGGATAATAAAAAAAGACCCAACTGTATGCTGTTTACAAGAGATTCATTTAATCTTTAAGTACATTCATAGGCTGAAAGTGAAATGCAAATAGAAACCAAAAGAAAGCAGAGATAGTTCTACTTATATCAAAATAATCTTTAAGTTAAAAGTCATGAAAAGGGACAAAAAATTTCATTAAATAATAATAAGGGATCAATTCATCAAGAAGATGTAACAATTGTAAATATATACGAATCCATTATTGGAGTTTCTAAATATATTAAATAATGATTAACCAATCTGAAGACAGGCAGAAATAGATAGCAATGCAATAATAGTAGGGGACTTCAATACCCCATTTTCAACAATGAATAGATCATTTAGACACAAAATCAATAAGGAAATAATGGATTTGAACTATACTTTACACCAAATTGATCTAACAGACATTTACAGAAACTTCCACCCAACAACAGCAGAATACATATCTTTTACAAGCATTCACAGAGGGCTGGAAAATTCACAAATATGTGAAAATTAAACAGCACACTCCTGCACAACCAGTGGGTCGAGAAAGATATCAAAAGAGAAATGAAAACTATCTTGAAACAAACAAAAATGAAAATACAACATACCAAAACTTATGGGATAAAGCAAAAGGAGTTGTAAGACAGAAGATTATAGCAATAAACACATTAAGAAAAAAAACAAAGCTCTCAAGTAAACAATTTAACCTTATAGCTCAAGGAACTAGAAGATAACATCATTCTTAACAGTGAAAAGCTGAAATTTTTTCCTCTAAGATCAAGGATAAGACAAGAGTCTCAAAGAGATATCTGCACTCTCATATTCATTGCAGCATTATTCACAATAGACAAGATATGGAAACAACCTAAATATCCTTTGAGGGATGAAAGGATAAAGAAAATGCTTTATAACAATATATTTATATTATTCAGCCATTAAAAAAAGAAGGAAAGTATGCAATTTGTGACAACATGGACAAAACTGAGGACATTACACTAAGTGGAATAAATCAGACAGAGAAAGATGAAAGACAAATACTGTATCATATCACTTATCTGTGGAATCTTTAAAAAAAAAAAGCCAACTTCATGTAAAGGGAGAATAGAATGGTGGTTACCAAAGGCTGAGGGTGGCGGGGGAGAGGAAATGGAGAGATGTAGGTCAGAGTGCAAACTTTCAGTTATAAGATGAATAAATTCTGAAGATCTAACGTGCAGCATGATGACTATAGTTAATAATATGGTATTGTATACTTGAAGTTGCTGAGAGTAAATCTTAAGGGTTCTCACCACACAAAAAAATAAAAACACAAAGAGTTAACTACATGAGGTGATGGATGTGTTAATTATCCTGATCTTGGTAATCATTCCACAATGCATGTGTTTATCAATCATCACATTGTATACTTTAAATTACATGATTATATTTGTCAATTATTCCTCAATAAAGTTGGGGAAAAAAAATAAATTGCCCTCAATTTTAAAACTCAGTGTTTTGCATTCCCACTCACATAAAAAGTACCTCTTTAGTCAGATAAAATTAGTAAATGTATTTAAAGTTTTCAAGGAAGCTAGTAGAAAATGCAGCCATGTAATAACATACACAATTTAACATAACACAATTTAACATGTGTAATAATATACACAATAGTACACAATTTTGTGGAGGCACATAGCTTAGGGAAAAGATTCCTCCCTATTGAAAGACCTTACAAATATATATATAAAGAAAGTAAAAGTGAACATTAGCAGTAACAACACATAGAAAGTAACTCAGTGTCTTTAGTGACAGGTGGTCAAATTTCTCCCATCTGTACATGAGATATTAACACTATGAAAGAATATTAATTATATACTATTCAATTTCAGAATGCTAGTAAGTGATAGCTTACATTGGTAATTCTAGTTTTTTCATGATGGCTCTAATTTCTAGAAGAGAAAAATATCATAAAATAAAGTTGGAGAAATGATTTTTCTTACAATTTGTCCACTTAACTATGGAAAGAGCAAAGAGAAGATTCTTAGGTTAATACAAAAATCATTAAAGAGTCTTTGTTGGATATATGCATAGAAGATATTTTCTCTGAAACTGTATCCAGCATCTTACCTCCCTTCATGGCACATTTTAACAGAAGTTCTTAATTTCAGTTAAATTCAGGTTTATTATATGTTTCTTTTGGATTTGTGCTGTTTGTATCCTTTTTAAAAAATCTTTGCCCATCAAAATTATTGGGGCATTTCCCTAACCTTTATTCTAGGCACTGTATGGCTTTGTATTCATATTTATATTTATGACCTATTTGGAATAAATTTTTGTATAATAAGTTTAAAAGGAAAATAATTATACTTTTTCCAAAAAGGTTATCCAACCAATGCAGTATGTTTTTTAAAAAGAAATTCTTTTTTCACATAATACTGAAGTGAGATTTTTGTGATAAATCAGGAGACTGAATATGTGTGGTCTGTTACTGGACAATCTGTTTTGTTCCTTAAATCTATGTAAGGAAAATACCCTTGTGATAATCACACCCTCTTAAAATTTACATAAATTTAAAATAAATTTTGATTGTTCCTAATTTGTTCTCCTCCAAAATTTGAAATTTTCTGTGTTGAAGTGTTATATAACTTTTGAAAATCTACTTCTAAGTATTGGGTGTTTTATTTTTATGTTCTTATAAGCTAAGTAAAAATTTAGTATATTTATAGGTGTTACATATGAGAACAATTAAATTTATTTAATAATGACATTGGATCCAACAAATTTGTTGAATTAACTGAATTATAATTGTTTTTTTTTATTTTAGGCTTTTTTTTTAACATATACAATCTTGTCATCTGCAAACAATGACAGTTTTATTTCTTGCTTATGCTGATTTTTCCCACTGCTTTATTGTACTAGAGAGAATTATAGTAAAATGTTTAAAGTAATTGGAGATACTGAAATTCTTGTTCAGAGAATGATTTTTCATCATTTCACAATTAATTGTGATGCTTTTTTTTTTTTTTTACATATCCCTATCAGAGCAAGAAGTCTTAATTCTTCTATTACTAGTTTGCTAAGTGTATTGTTTTGTTTCATTTTATATGTGTTGGTTTTATCAAATACTATTTATGTGTTAAATGCAACAATCAGATACATTTTTTAAAGACATATTCTTTTAAAATGTAGATTTAGATTGATTAGTTTTTGAATTCTTAAATTTTGCACTATTGGAATAAATCTCACTTAGTAATTATGTAGGATACTTATAATGTTCTATTCACTTTCCTTGTATTTTGTCTGGGATATCTTTTTGTCTTTGTGCGAGAGACTGGACTGAAATTTTCCTTTCTTTAATTGTTCTTGTCAGGTTTGTTATCAAGTTTATTCTAGCCATAATGATAAATTTGTAAGTGTTCCCTTCTTTTTCTATTGTCTGATAATTTATGTAAGCTTTGTAATTGATGTTCAAAAAACTAATCAATGAGGACTTCTGGGACCAGAGTTTATTCTATGTGTAGGTTTAAACACAGGTTCCATTTTTTAAACAGATAGAGCATTACTCATTACTAGCACTTTCAGTGTCTCATGGGATCATACTCTAGTTTGTTGTTTACTGTACATCCCCTTTTCTTTCTCTCTTTTTATTTCTGTCTAGGCATTTACTTCCAGTTCAGCAAGAATTAATCAACATGCATATTTTACAGTTCTAGAGTTTCTATTTGATTCTACTTTATAGTTCTCTTATGAAATGCTCCTCTTTTTTATTTCTTTTATTGAATATATATACCCCAGTAACTTTAAAGTATTTTTAAGTCACTTCCAGCAACTGGAGAATTGTTGATTTGTTCCCATTTTCCCTTGCTTTCAGATTGTGTATCATTATTGATTGGTGGACATTATGTTCAAAAATATGGTGGCTCTGATTGTGGTTATAATTCTCCTAAAGAATTTAATTTCCTTCTGCAGTTAAAGAGCAGTTAAAGAGCAGAGATTGATCTCTCACTCTAATCAGAGATTGGGCATGTCCCAGGGTTTTTCCAGGCCTTGTGAAACCTATACTTTATCTGGTTTGCAATGTTTCTAGACCTCTGGGCACATCTTAGGAAACAGCTGCTTACCAGAGTGGAAAAACAACTGAGGAAGCCCAGTGTACCTGTTTGGTTCCCTTCTCTCTGTCATCTTAGATTCATAAAGTCATAAAGTCTGGCTGCCTTTTTTGCTCCCTGATGGCTTTAAACAGCCTGTTTGTTTGTGTGTTTGTTTTTAAAAGTCTAGCTTTTATAGACTTTCCTGGTAAAACTTGTCTTTATTAGTGACAGGTGGTATATTTTTTACTTTATGGATTCTAAATATGTAAGACAAAGGTTTATGAAAGTTTTCATAGATCTCTCAAACTGAAAACTCATATTTCACTTGCAAATTATGATAAAAATGGGAAAACCAATTAAAAGTTAAAAACAGAAACCTTAACTTCGGAAACAGAAGGACTTACTAGTTAAAGCACTGTGTTTGGAGTCAGAGGACAGAGATCATGGGCTTTGTGTAATTCGGGAGAAGTTACCAAACCTTACTAACCCTTAATTTTCCTCATCTATCAAATACAAATAAAAATGGTAGTTACTTCAGATAATTAAATATAATACATTTTATAAATCACTTAACATAAATTATTTAGCATAGTTTTGGCAGCTATTACTCATTGGATAAATCATAACTATTAAAATCATAAATATTTATTTAATGAACAAAAACGTTTAAAAGTGAAATCAACTAGGAAATATACATTATTATTAAAAATATACTCATGGTTCAATTTGATTAATCATATTCAAACTACATGGATCTTTTAATATAGTAATATGAATCATATTTTTAAGAAATTATATCTCTATGTCATATCCGCATCTAAATCAAAATTTCTAACTTCTCTCTGCCAGGTCTAAAAGATAAAAATTGTATGCATTTTTTACAATTTATAGATAAGGTTAGTTTCCAAAAATATATATATAAATCTAATTTTCTTATCAAATATATTGCACCTATTTATTATGTTATTTACATATGTTGTGAATATGTGTTTTCAGAAATGAGATTAAATTTTATTTTTAAGTAATTTTATTTTTAAATGATCTACTTGCTAATTAAATTTTAAGCCACTCATACAATTTTAGGATTATGAGGTCATTTGTCAGCATTTCTGCCAGAAGGCTTTTGGAAATCAATTATGTGAAGCAAATAATTTAGATATAAAACCATATGAAATATTTTATGATAAGATAATGCTATACACACATTAAGTCTCAAAGTAGAGAGCATAGTGTAAATTAATTACAATGAGTCATGTATAGCATTATTGCCATATACCATCTTTGCATTACTGGAATAAGACCATTATATGGTAATCGTATTACTTTAAAAAAACATAAGTTTTCTTTCTAATTAACTTTGAGAGACAATATGGAGAGATTTGGAGAAACTAACACAAAATCCTCCTGATCCTGAATAATTGATAGAGTTTTCTGAGTGTTTTCTATGTCCTGGGTATTGTTTTTAGGGCTCTATGTGGATTTATTAATTTACTCCTTCCAACAGTTAAGTGATGCAATTATTACATCTATTTAACAGGAGGTTCAACATAGGTACAAAGAGTGTAAGTAGCCTAGCCAAGGCCCGTGGGCTGCAAGTTGATTTCTGAATCATATTTTTAAGAAATTATATCTCTATGTCATATCCCTATCTAAATCAAAATTTCTAACTTCTCTCTGCCAGGTCTAAAAGATAAAAATTGTATGCATTTTTTACAATTTATAGATAAGGTTAGTTCCCAAAAAATTATATATAAATCTAATTTTCTTATCAAATATATTGCTTTCTGATTCAAAAAGTCAGAATCTAAACCTAGTTCTGTCATGAAATAGTCATTTAACCATTCTTTAATATTGCCTTTATCAAGGACACAAAAAAGATACATGAGAGTGGAATAAGGTGTGATCAAGAAGGTATCAACAGTGACAAAGGGAATAAGAAGGAGGGAATCACCAATGCTAAAGTCATAAATTAAATCACAAATTATGTTTAACTGAGAGCCAGCATGGAACTCCAGAGTGAGAATGTTGCATCACTTATGAACAAATTCTTTACTTGTACTTTTGAATCTCTTTATAAATTGTGTATGTTATATTGTATTCCACTTTGTAAAATTAAGATACTAATTATTCTTACAGTTAATTTAATATGGAAATAAAATGTGTGAATTGCTTTTATGAGTACCTGGTACATAGTAAGCATTCAATAAATATTAGCTAGAATTATTTATAATTTCCTAGGTTACCTTAACAGTCTGTATCAATCTAGTGACAACACTAACAAAACTGCATTTCACTGATATCCTATGCTAGGATTTGGGAAACGTTGTTCTTCTTAAGTACCTTCTGTCACTGGCAGATCCATGTAAAGCTCAGGAATGGTCAAGCCAGAGCTTTTAGTTGCTAGAGCCGCATTCACTCCAAACTAAGGGCCAGTGACTTGCATTTTCTGCCACCACTGCCAGGGTTATTTTCTCTCTACAAAGTTCTAATGCCTTACTCCGTCAAATATGTTGTAGATACGACACTGAATCCTATTGTTTTAAGCTGTGAGCCTAAACATTTCCTTAGGAGTCCTTCCTTCTAAAGGTTACCATCATTTTCACAATAGCTGTCACTTGTGGATTAGTTGAGGTATTCGTACAACAAAAACTTTAGCTGTCTTATTTATAATGAGACAGGGGAATAACAAAACTGAATTTATTGTAAATGTATTGGAAAAATTAGAGAATCAAAAGAAGTCTGGACAAAAAGCCCTTGCAAAACAGGTAGCAGAAAATCCAACCATTATAGACCACAGGAAAAATTTTGTTAGGATGGCCTGCTGCCGCTTCTGCACAATCATTGTGCTATTGCTGGACAATGAACTTCACCTCTTATATAGCTGGTTTTCCTGGTTTCTTTGAGTCACTCACTCTAAATTCAAAGACCAAGTCCCAGCTGGTCATGGCTATTAAAAGTGTTCATGCTTTAACTTTTAGAAAGAAAGGGGAAGAAATGTTGTAGTTCACTTCACTCCTAAAGTTGGAAAACAAGCCTTACCTTTCACAAAAACATATCCAATGAGATACTAGATCACCAAAATAGCACATCTGTGCTCTACCTTCTTATTAAATGTAGATGTATACTGCATCTGAGGCCAGATTACATCTCTTTATCTTCTGATTGGACCATGCATTTTCTCCGTCAAAGTTTTAGAGAGATGTTCAAACCATAACAATTACACCACTAGAATGGCCAACTACCAGGTATTAATAGTCACCCAATTCACATGGAAGAAGCTATCAAGGAAGAATACCTAAGAAAAAAATGCTCACCTAAAGGGCTGAATATGCCTTTAAAGGGCATATTAAGACAGCAAACATTGTGCAGAAAATCATGGGTACCACCTCATATCTAACTGTATCTTCTCTAATGTACTCAAGATACTTATTCAAATGCTTTTTTTCTTTTATTTTTATTTAACACCTTTAATATAATTTTTCCAATAGAATCTTCATTTAAAATGTTTATGCTAATATTTATTGAATACCCAATATATGTTGGACACTGTTCTAAGTGCTTTAAATGTACTAACTTAAGTCTCAAAATAATTGAATAGCTGTTATTTTGATCTCTGATTTGCAGATTGGGAAACTGAACCATAGAGAACTTACAAAATTTAGCCAAGATCCCATGAATGGTAAGAAGTAGAGCTGAATTTGATTCCAGAAACCATGCCATGAATCATTAATCTCTCACACAAACACAAACACACAAACATATGTGTAGATATGTAGAGGGAGGAAGAGAGAGACAGAGAGACCAAGAGAGATCAGTCAAGAAAGAGCCAAACACAATTATGTTTGTGACATAATCAGGTTATAAAGTGCTTTTGAACTAAAATGACAGTTCGATATTGTCAAAACTCAATTTGCTTTTTAAAATACCAAAATCAACTGTTTTAAATAACCACTATGGAAAAGTAGACAGGACATTTCTGCATGTCCCAGTGCCTCAATGTTCAATTGCCTCACCTAAAAATTTTTAATAAACAAAACAAAACAAAACCAAAAATGGCAGCCTGACATCTTTTGAGATTTACAGCACTGAGGTACTTTGGCACAGAATGAATTAGATAAAGGGGACCTGGAGTTATAGGAAATCATTGATGAATTGATTTTATACTAAGATGACTGGTTTCTCTGGCTTTTCTCTCAAGATGATTCATCAGTTGGCCGTTCACATCAAGTATTTTAGAGCAGAGTGTTCTTTCATTGGGAATCATTCTTTTCGTGAAAGCAGAAATGATGGACACTTAAACAGTTTAAATGTGCTTCTGTTCTTGCAACTGAAATCGTCTTTGGTAGAAAGTCAAAAAAAAAATGGATGCAGTTGTTCCATTGGGATATTTGTCATTTCTTTAGACAATGCATTTAATGTGTCTAGAAGACTCTGAATAGAATGACTGAACAAACTTCCGGTTACACAATGATAAGAAACTCTTACCTAATTTGTTATGTCTGTCATTCAAAAAACAGTTAAAAAACAAGTTTGCTTAAATCAGGTTGCCTTACTGCTTCAAAAAATAAGGAATCAATTTGCTAAAATTATTTTGAAATATGAGAAACATAGAGGCAAGTGGATAGATGATATAAATCTAAACTATTATGATGTATATTTTATAAAATGTCATTTGGAAGAAATATATTAAAATGTTGATTCCTTATAAATGAAATATTTAACGATACCTGATTTCCATTAGATATAATGATTAATATACATTTATGTGGAGAAGGTCATGAATTTCTTTTTTTTTCAGTGTAACTGGTTCTTTATTTTTTAATGTCTTTATTGGAATATTATTGCTTTACAATGTTGTGTTAGTTTCTGCTGTATAATAAAGTGAATCAGCTATATGCATACATATATCCCTATAACCCCTCCCACTTGCATCTCCCTCCCACCCTCCCTATCCCACCACTCTAGGTAGTCACGAAGCACCAAGCTGATCTCCCTGTGCTATGCAGCTCCTTCCCACTAGCTATCTATTTTACATTTGGTAGTGTATATATGTCAATGCCACTATCTCACTTTGTCCCAGTTTACGTCGCCCCTCCCCACGTCCACAAGTCCAATCTCTACGTCTGCATCTTTATTCCTTCCTGCCCCTAAGTTCATCAGAACCATTTTTTTTCTTTTTTAGATTCCATGTATACGTGTTAGCATACAGTATTTGTTTTTCTCTTTCTGACTTATTTCACTCTGTATGACAGACTCTAGGTCCATCCACCTCATTACAAATAACTCAATTTCATTTCTTTTTATGGCTGAGTAATATTCCATTGTATATATGTGCCACATCTTCTTTATCCATTCATCTGTCGATGGACACTTAGGTTGCTTCCATGTCCTGGCTATTTTAAATAGAGCTGCAATGAACATTGTGGTACATGACTCTTTTTGAATTATGGTTTTTTCAGGGTATATGCCCAGTAGTGGGATTGCTGTGTTGTATGGTAGTTCTAGTTTTAGTTTTTTAAGGAACCTCTATGCTGTTCTCCATAGTGGCTGCATCAATTTACATTCCCACTAACAGTACAAGAGGGTTTTCTTTTCTCCACACCCTCTCCAGCATTTATTGTTTATAGATATTTGATGATGGCCATTTTGACTGGTGTAAGGTGATACCTCATTGTAGTTTTGATTTGCATTTATCTAATGATTAGTGATGTTGAGCATCCTTTCATGTGTTTGTTGGCTATCTGTATATCTTCTTTGGAGAAATGTCTATTTAGGTCTTCTGCCCATTTTTGGATGGGGTTGTTTGTTTCTTTGCTATTGAGCTGCATGAGCTCTTTACATATTTTGGAGATTAATCCTTTGTCAGTTACTTTGTTTGCAAAAGTTTTCTCACATTCTGAGGGTTGTCTTTTCGTCTTGCTTATGGTTTCCTTTGCTGTGCAAAAGCTTTTAAGATTCATTAGGTGCTATTTGTTTATTTTTGTTTTTATTTCCATTTCTCTAGGAGGTGCATCAAAAAGGATCTTGCTGTGATTTATATCAAAGAGTGTTCTTCCTATATTTTCCTCTAAGAGTTTTAGAGTGTCTAGCCTTACATTTAGGTCTTTAATCCATTTTGAGTTTATTTTTGGGTATGCTGTTAGGAAGTGTTCTAATTTCATTCTTTTATATGTGGCTGTCCAGTTTTCCCAACACCAATTACTGAAGAGTCTGTCTTTTCTCCATTGTATATTCATGCCTCCTTTATCAAAGATAAGGTGACCATATGTGTGTTGGTTTATCTTTGGGCTTTCTATCCTGTTCCACTTATCTATATTTCTGTTTTTGTGCTGGTACCATACTGTCTTGATTACTGCAGCTTTGTAGTATAGTCTGAAGTCAGGGAGCCTGATTCCTCCAGCTCCGTTTTTCTTTCTCATGATTGCTTTGGCTATTTGGGGTCTTTTGTGTTTACATACAAATTGTGAAATTTTTTGTTGTAGTTCTGTGAAAAATGCCATGGTAGTTTGATAGGGATTGCATTGAATCTGTAGATTGCTTTGGGTAGTATAGTCATTTTCACAAAGTTGATTCTTCCAAACCAAGAACATGGCATATCTCTCCATCTGTTGGTATCAACTTTAACTTCTTTCATCAGTGTCTTACAGTTTTCTGCATACAGGTCTTTTTTCTCCCTAGGTAGGTTTATTCCTAGGTATTTTATTCTTTTTGTTGCAGTGGTAAATGGGACTGTTTCTGTAATATCTCTTTCAGATTTGTCATCATTAGTGTATAGGAATGCAAGAGATTTCTGTGCATTAATTTTCTACCCTGCTACCAAATTCATCGATTAGCTCTAGTAGTTTTCTGGTACCATCTTTAGAATTCTCTATGTATAGTATCATATAATCTGCAAACAGTGACAGTTTTACTTCTTCTTTTCTGATTTGGATTCCTTTTATTTCTTTTCCTTCTCTAATTGCTGTGGCTAAAACTCCAAAACTATGTTGAATAAAGGTGGTGAGAGTGGGCAACCATGTCTTGTTCCTGACTTTACAGGAAATGGTTTCAGTTCTTCACCACTGAGAATGATGTTGGCTGTGGGTTTTTCATATATGGCCTTTATTATGTTGAGGTAGGTTCCCTCTATGCCTACTTTCTGGAGAGTTTCTATCATAAATGGGTGTTGAATTTTGTCAAAAGCTTTTTTTGCATCTACTGAGATGATCATATGATTTTTCTCCTTCTGTTTGTTAATATGGTTTACCACATTGATGTATTTATGTATATTGAAGAATCCTTGCATTCCTAGGATAAACCCCAATTGATCACTGTGTATGATCCTTTTAATGTGCCATTGGATTCTGTTTACTAGTATTTTGTTGGGGATTTTTGCATCTATGTTCATCAGTGATATTGCCCTGTAGCTTTCTTTTTTTGTGTCATCTTTGTCTGGTTTTGGTCTCTGGGTGATGGTGGCCTCATAGAATGAGTTTTGGAGTATTCCTCCCTCTGCTATATTTTGGAAGAGTTTGAGAAGGATAGCTGTTAACTCTTATCTAAATGTTTGGTAGAATTCGCCTGTGAAGTCTTCTGGTCCTGGGCTTTTGTTTGTTGGAAGATTTTTAATCACAGTCTAATTTCAGTGCTTCTGATTGGTCTGTTTATATTTTCTATTTCTTCCTGGTTCAGTCTCATAAGGTTGTACATTTCTAAGAATTTGTCCATTTGTTCCAGGTTGTCCATTTTATTGGCATATAGTTGCTTGTAGTAATCTCTCATGATCCTTTGTATTTCTTCAATGTCAGTTGTTACTTCACCTTTTTCATTTCTAATCCTGTTGATTTGAGTCTTCTCCCTTTTTTTCTTGATGAGTCTGGCTAATTGTTTATCAGTTTTGTTTATCTTTTCCAAGAACCAGCTTTTAGTTTTATTGATCTTTGCTATTGTTTCTTTCATTTCTTTTTCATCTATTTCTGATCTGATCTTTATGATTTCTTTCCTTCTGCTAACTTTGGAGTTTTTTCTTCTTCTTTCTCTACTTGCTTTAGGTGTAAGGTTAAGTTGTTTATTTGAGATGTTTCTAGTTTCTTGAGGCAGGATTGTATTGCTATAAACTTCCCTCTTAGAACTGCTTTTGCTGAATCCCATAGGTTTTGTGTCATTGTGTTTTCATTGTCATTTTTTCTAGGTATTTTTTGATTTCCCCTTTTGATTTCTTCAGTGATCTCTTGGTTGTTTAGTATTGTTGTATTGTATTTAGTATTATTGTATTGTTCAGTCTCCATGTGTTTTTATATTTTATAGTTTTTTTCCAGTAAGTGATATCTAGTCTCACAGCATTGTGGTCAGAAAATATACTTGATACAATTTCAATTTTCTTAAATTTACCAAGGCTTGACTTGTGACCAAGATATGATATATCCTGGAGAATGTTCCATGAGCACTTGAGAAGAAAGTGTATTCTGTTGTTTTTGGATGGAATGTCCTTATAAATATCAATTAAGTCCATCTTGTTTAATGTGTCATTTAAAGATTGTGTTTCCTTATTTATTTTCATTTGGGATGATCTGTCCTTTGATGAAATTGGGGCGTTAAAGTCCCCTACAACGATTGTGTCATTGTTGATTTCCCCTTTTATGGCTGTTAGCATTTGCCTTATATATGGAGGTGCTCCTATGTTGGGTGCATAAACATTTACAATTGTTATTTCTTCTTCTTGGATTGATCCCTTGATCATTATGTAGTGTCCTTCTTTGTCTCTTGTAATAGTCTTTGTTTTAAAGTCTATTTTGTCTGATATGAGAATTGCTACTCCAGCTTTCTTTTAATTTCCATTTGAATGGAATATTTTTCCATCCCCTCACTTTCAGTCTGTATGTGTCCCTAGGTCTGAAATGAGTCTCTTTTAGACAACATACATACAGGTCTTGTTTTTGTATCCATTCAGCCAGTCTATGTCTTTTGGTTGGAGCACTTAATCCATTTACATTTAAGGTAATTATCAATAGGTATGTTCTCATTACCATTTTCTTAATTGTTTTGGGTTTGTTTTTGCGGGTCTTTTCCTTCTTTTGTGTTTCCTGTTTACAGAAGCTCCTTTAGCATTTGTTGTAAAGCTGGTTTGGTGGTGCTGAATTCTCTTAACTTTTGCTTGTCTGTAAAGGTTTTAATTTCTCTGTCAAATCTGAATGAGATCCTTGCTGGGTAGAGTAATCTTGGTTGTAGGTTTTTCCCTTTCATCCCTTTAAATATGTCCTGCCACTGCCTTCTGGCTTGCAGAGTTTCAGTTGAAAGATCAGCTGTTAACATTATGGGGATTCCCTTGTATGGTATTCCTTGCTTTTCCCTTGCTGCTTTTAATTTTTTTTCTTTGTATTTAATTTTTGATAGTTTGATTAATATGTGTCTTGGCATGTTTCTCTTTGGGTTTATCCTGTATGGGACTCTCTGTGCTTCCTGGACCTGATTGACTCTTTCCTTTACCATGTTAGGGAAATTTTCGACTATAATCTCTTCAAACATTTTCTCAGAGCCTTTCTCTTTCTCTTATTCTTCTGGGGCCCCTATAATTTGAATGTTGGTGCATTTAATGTTGTCCCAGACGTCTCTGAGAGTGTCTTCAATTCTTTTCATTCTTTTTTCTTTATTCTGCTCCCTGGCAGTTATTTCCACCATTTTATCTTCCAGCTAACTTATCTGCTCTTCTCCCAGTTATTCTGCTATTGATTCCTTCTAGAGTATTTTTAATTTCAGTTATTGTGTTGTTCATCGCTATTTGTTTGCTCTTTACTTCTTCTAGATCCTTGTTAAATGTTTCTTGTATTTTCTCCATTCTGTTTCCTAGATATCGGATCACCTTTACTCTCATTACTCTGAATTCTTTTTCAGATAGGTTGCCTATTTCGTCTTCATTTATTTGGTCTTGTAGGTTTTTACCTTGCTCCTTCGTCTGTAAAATATTCTTTTGTCTGTTCTTTTTTTTTTTTTTTTGATAGGTTGAGCTGTATTCCTGTCTTACTGGTTGTTTGTCCTGAGGCATCCAGCACTGGAGTTTGCAGACAGTTGGATAGAATCAAGACTTGGTGCTGAGATTAGGACCTCCTGGATGCCTCACTTCAATTAATATTCCCTGGGTCTGAGGTTCTTTGTTAGTCCAGCAGTTTGGACTCGGAGCTCCCACCAGAGGAGCTTGGGCTCAACCTCTTTCCTGGTAACAAAGGTCCCGCAAGCTGCCTAACAGCCAAAAAAGAAAGAAAGAAAGAAAAAAAGGAGCAGTACAATATTAAAGAATAAAAAACAAAATAAATTTAGAAAGATAAAAAATACATTAGGAAAAATAAAAGAAAAAGGGGGGTGGGGAGAACAAGCCAAAAGGAGAGAACAATAACAAAGTATAAAGAATAAAATAAAATAACAAAAATAAAATATTTATTAAGAAAGATAAAAATATAATTGAATCAACAGCAATGAATCAACAAGATAAAACAGGATCCCAATATAAAAGAGGAAAGAAGAAAATAGCCTTGGCTATGAGGGCGGAGTTTTGGCAGGGGTGGGACTTAGGCAGGGGTGGGGTTTAGGATGGTGCAGGACCTAAGGGGGTGGGGGGTGACGTTTGAGCATGGGGTGGGGCCTAGGCTCAGGGCCCAGGTAGCTGGAAAATGCCCTGGGGGGGTTGTGCCTAGGCCTGGCAATGTTCAAGCATGGGGCAGGGCCTCTGCTTAGGACATGCACAGATGGGGAAAGGCAGCAGTTCCAAAGGAGGGCCTCTGGAGTATGGAGTTCCAGAGTTTGGAGGTAAGGCCCTGGGTGAGTGTGTGTGGGTGTGGTTTAAGCCCATTGTGTTGGAGGGGACCTCAGAGAGGGTCTCCGAGTGTAGAGGTAGGGCCCTGGGTGGGGGTGTAGGGGCAGGGCTCAGGCTCTGCACAGCAGAAGGGAGGCTCTGAGGGTGGAGGATTAGGCCCTGGAGCCCAATAGGCTCCCTGGTGCCTAAGTGGACAGTGAAAGTGCTGGCCATGGTCCCTTCCATTCCTCCACACCCCCTTCCCACTGTCTTCCCCAGGGTCTCCCCCATCCTCAATGGACCCCTAACCATGGTTGGGTCCCATGGAGTGTACAAACTCCTCCCCTCTCCCAGCCCCCCTTCAGGGATGTCAGTCCCAGAGGTCTGGCCTTTACTTTTGCTGCCCCCTTCCCTCCCTCCCACTCCCTCAGGGCCCACGTGGCTGGAGGGGGCCTCAGGGAGCAGAGGATCAGGCCCAGGATCTCAGCAGGCTCCTAGGGGCCCAAGTGGTCAGGGGAAACCTGGCCACGCTCCCTTTTGATCCTTTGCCCTCCCAGTGGTCCCCCAATTTCCCCTTTCAGGTGTGGGATCCCTTCCCCTCCCCCAGCTACCCCTCAGGGGCACCAGTCCCCTCCCATATCCACTTCTTCTCCCCCTTCACTCCTCCCACACCCCACTTCCTACCCAGTCGCTGACAGTTCCTCTGTTCCCCTTAGGTGTCCCATTGGTGCCTGGTAGGTGCTCTAGTTGTGCAGAGACACGAATTCTGCATCCTCCTAGTCTGCCATCTTGATTCCACCCCTCACCATGAATTTCTTCATAAAGAAAATTTTTATAAATTACTGTATGCTAATTGAATCATTAAATAATTAATAGATCTATTTAAAGATTTTATTGTAAGCCAGGAGATGATGTTGTTAATATAGAATTAGGAAGATACTACTATATGATGTTAATTTTTAATCTAATGAGCTGTCCATGCCAATTACATGACTGCTTATATACTGAATCTAAGTTTTAACATTTTTAAGAGGCTACAAATCCAAAAATTACTTAAATAATCCTTGGATAAATAATTTACCTCATGCAAGATATTCCAAAATTTTTTTAATTGGACAGATTCTGAATTTATCATTGAGGTGTTTGTTGTCATTATAACAGGTTTGGTTATAGCAGTATTAGTTATGATGTATGTGAGAAGTTGTTACATGTACTAATTCAACATTATATCTATCAACCACTAACCGAATGGTGGATTCTTATTAATGTCTGACCACCTTGTTTACTCCAGATACAAGTAACAAACAAATGTCTGTTATCCAGATAATTACATTTTTTACTTTTACTGAAGATCTTACTCTAAATGGAAATGTGTAAACAAAATTTTGTCTACAATTGTATAACACTGTAATAGAAGGAATCAAATAAATATATAAGTAATTATCCTCAATAGTTGATTTCTAGATTTGAATCATGGCATACAATTTCTTTATTAATATTTTATTGATAAAAATATAATATTAAAAGTACCTATTTATCTGTCATAATTTTAAGTATATGAAAATATTTCAAAAAATATTAACACATTGACTCCACTGGAATAAAAATAATAAGTCACAGCAATTAAGTATAGATAGTCTGGTATCAAAAGGTTTTTAGTGATAGAAATCCTGTTAATTTAATTCACCACAACCACAAAAAATACTGTATATCCTCAAAAAATGATCCCAAAATACCATTCCACATCAATTCTTTATTTTTTTTCAGAAGCGTATGTGTATTTGTCAGGGTTTAAGATCTATTTTAACAAATAATCCCCAAATATCAGTTGCTTAAGATAAAAAGGATTATTCCTTCTTTTATATGCTCAATAGGGTTGGAAATGCAATAGGACAAAATCAGATCCATAAAGTCATTTGAGAATCAGTCTTCTTCTATTCAGAGGGTTCTCCTCAGCCCTCAACTAGATCTTCTGCATCTAGATGACATTCAGGGAAAGAGAGAGAAAATGGCACAGCTGGTTTTAACCACTTTGGCTCAAGGCTATATATTCAATTGTGCTTATGTGACAGGTAGTTACATAGCCTTATCTAATGCAAAGGGCCTGGGAAATATAGTCTAGCAGTTCACCAAGGCAAAAGGAGTGTGGATATTGAAAAACAGTTTAGGCAGTTTCTGTCACACAGGAATTACAGGACTATTATTCAATATAGTTAGAAGTATGTGTATTACTAGTGTATATCTCATACTAGAGACGTTCCCAGTAAAACAAAACAAAACAAAAAGGTTATTATCACAGTTGCTCTTCAACTTTTTTCAAAATTGATAGAAAAATTTTAAGCGAGAGGAAAAAAATATTAATAAGTATATTTATAAAATTGTTACCATTTATTCATGATATGATTATTTGGAAATCTCCAGAAAGACACAAAGAAACTAATAAAAGTAATTTTAAAACAGTAAATTGATCAATTAGAAATACATGTTGAAATAGCAATAGTTCTTCTGTAAACTGGGTCCCTCAAAAATCCAACTCAAAAGAGATATAAAATAGAAAATTCACTCTTTCAATTTAATGAAAAAATATTAAATAAGTGGAAAATGTGTCATTTCTGAATTATCTCCACAAAAATCAATAGTCAATCTGAGAAAGAAATGGAAAATTTTATTTGAACCAAACTGAGGATTATAACCTGGAGACAGTCTCTCAGAGTTCTGAGAGCTGTTCTGAAGAGGTAAGCAGGGAGGTCAGTATATATGTGATTTTGGCCTAGGGGATACATACAATCAAGCACACATCTCAGTAGAAGGTTGCTGATGGCCACAAGGAACAGATATCTTAGTTAATAGTTTTAGTGATTTTCTAAGTATAGGAAGATGCAAGAATCCAGGTTCATAAAAAATTTCTCCTGAAAATATCAAACTATCCAAGGACCAGTTCTGTCAGTTTTTCCAGAGCATAGAGTGCCTCATCCTGATCTCTACTCTTAATTCCTTTCAGTGGTTTTGTAGGTCAGTGACTGCAGTGGCTAATAATCTGATTGTTGTAGAACTGAATGCTGGGCAACGTTCTTTATTTTACAATCCTTTCTCTTTTAGTCTTGATTTTGACTAAGATTTGGGAGGCACTGTGTGAGCAATGTGTCCCATGGTGCTAGGAATGTTCATTCCCAGGTCAGGTGAAGATTTCACTGATTGGCTACTCAATGTGTTGTTACTAGACTAGGCCCAGTTAACAGTAACCAAAAACTTCTTGAACGCCTGCATACTAGTCTGTTATGATCCAGGAAATTGTTCTCTCTTGTTCCTTCTTCCCATATCTAGAGTTACACTATTATAATCATTGATCTTATAGAACTATATATTTGTCATTTCAAGCTATCTAGTCATCAATAATTTTATTGAGGCTCAGTTACATATTTGGTAATGCAAGAAACAATATTCTTGTAAAACAGGCAGAATTCAATATATAATATAGTAATATAGCTAATAACATTAATAAGATCATAAGTAAGTATTTAAGCTAAGAACTTCCATTAGGCACTTCCCAGTATCTCCCCAGGTTGTCTGACTAGTCTGTTTTGCACCAATCGCTATCTTTAAGGGAAACTATATATTGGCATTGTACATAAAGTTCACCAAAGATATCTGCAGGTGCAAGGTGAGTGGTGGGTCACTGTGACCCTTACAGGATTGAGAAGGAAATGTTGTTTTCTAAAGAGTTAACATGGCTGGCACCAGAAGGAGAAAAATTGATCTTTATGGTTGAGCAGATATTTCTGCCTTTGGGGAGGTCTGGTTAACACATAATGCACATGCAGAAGGACAACTGGAGAGGAAGGAGGAGGCCAAAGGGCAGAGGAAAAGTTTCATGTTTTCTTGTCTTGCTTAAAACATGAATTTTTATTTCATCAATTGGCAATGTCAATAATTCTCTGTAAGTTTTATATATATATAAAACAAAAACAATGAAAAAAATTACGTGGAGTGGTGGGAATTTAACAATATAAGTACAAAAATAATCTGGAATAATTAAGTAAATGTGAGATAGAATAGTTATTATGAAACATTTATCTTGCAAATATAAAACTAGTGGAAGAAAATATAATTATAAGAAAATATTTATGTAAATTTATGGAATAGAATTTCTCAAAATGTTAAAAGACTATAAACAGAAGGAAGGATAGTTTTCACTGTTTTTTTGCTATTTTGCTGTTATATA
Source organism: Orcinus orca (assembly GCF_937001465.1). Lineage (NCBI taxonomy): Eukaryota > Metazoa > Chordata > Mammalia > Artiodactyla > Delphinidae > Orcinus > Orcinus orca. The sequence continues at coordinate 72,257,800 of NC_064565.1, forward strand.
TAAAATATACACACATATAATATTTCCATTTAAAAAGAAACCAGAATAACAAAACATTTGGAATTTTATTTATAATATATTTGTATCTGTAAATATATTTATACATATGTTTTACAAATCAATAAGAAAATATGAAGACAATGAAAATTAGACAACAGATAATTATGACTTTACCTGTTCATACATTTGTCACAGCAGGAAATAATTTTCATTTTTGAGGTATCATAATGTCATCTATTTCTATTGACCATTAAAGTTCTTGTATTCTCTATTCATAGAACACTGATAGTTTTCAATATCTGAGAATGGCATTTTAGTAGAAAGTATCAAATCATATTGATTCTATAATTCTAACTTACAGTTTTAGAGATTTCGTACATAAGAATTTTTGCTATTCAATATTTCTAAAAGTATTCAAAAGACACCCTCTACATGCCAAGTAATTTTTCAAAATCTTCAATGTTGGCCACAATTCCAGCAGAGTTATTTTGAGTTGCTCAAGCTCAGCATTTTCATACTCTCTCTCTTTTAGACAACACACATAATTTGGGTTTTAAATACCACAGGGAAAAAAATTATGAAGACTAGAACAAACTAATATATACAGAAATGCATTGTTAATTTTATCTACAAACAGGCCACTCCATCTGTTCAAACATAATGTTCCAAACCTAGGAATATGTTCCAAACCAAAGAGCATGATATTTGACAGATGGAGAGGTCTGTAAGCCTGTCTGGAGCACGGAATACTATAGAGTTTGTAGCAGGGTCCAATTTTCCATGCTAAATGAAATCTAATCAAAATTTCTTCCCAATAAACATCAGAATCAGCACCAATGTTACCAATTGCTATGCATCATAGACCAACTCATTTTATCTATTTTCTTTCTCATACGCAAGAAACCCATATCTACTTTCTGAGACAATTTTCTACTTTCATGGTTGTTCTCCTACATAAATAAGTACAAATGCCAAACATATTTCATGTAAAATAGAAGTCACTAATGAGTCAAACACAGGATGACCTACTCTTTAGCATAAAAATATCGTGTGAGTGCTACTTTTAGAAAAATTAATCATTTAAGGATCATGTTATAATATATAAAATTTGGAAAAAGCTTTGATAGGAGTTTGATAAATCTCTTCAATTTATTGAAATAAACAACAGAAAAAGAAGTATAGGATATTTGTGTTTCCCTAAAACATGTAGCCAGTGAGAGACTGTATAAGATTTATTTGCTCTTGTCCAGTGTTCCATTATAAAATCCAGCATTCTAACTTGGGAGATTGCCTCATCATCATTAAAATTTCAGTACAATTAAACTTTAAGACAAAAATTTTACTGAAAATGTCTGTGTCATATAGGTTGCTCAGAACTGAGAACACCGCTTCTACTTATATAAATTAATCATAGGCTTATCGAATAGAGCATGAGGGCACTGTAGGGGAGGAAAAATTTTCTCTTTTCTTCCCTTCTAGGTTCTTTGGATGATTTAATAAACTCACGAGACAAATTAACAGGAGAAAAATAAATTTAATTTTGCATGCATGGGAGCTCATAAAAATATGAGACTCAAAGAAGTGACCAAAGCAGGCAGCTTTTATACTTTTAAACAAAGAAACAATTATATGCAAAGAATTGACAAAGGGTTTGGGGCTTGAGGTAGCAAATTAATGAAGAAATAACAAAGTTTGTTTATACCTTATTACCTGAATTCACTATCTCTGGTAATAAGGATGCTTTCTACCCACCAGTTTCAAGGAGGGTGCCCTTCACATGGGGAATATATTTCCTGCTTTCAGGGGGACAAGGGAGAGTTGGAATGTCCTTCTTGCACCAGCTGTTTCTGAAGTAACTTTAATTCAAAATAATCAGTATGTCAAAGTGGCATATTCTAGGGTGGCATATTTCGTTCTGCCTCAGCATCCAGTGATAAATGTGTAGATAAAATATATTGACATTGTTACGGAATTGAACTTGAGTCCACTTGCCTGCCATGCAGCAGAGCCAATCTACTAACACAGGTTATGGTGAAAGAATGTACAGCGTTTATTGCGGGGTACCAAATAAGGAAAATGGGCAGCTCATGCTCAAAAGACCCAAACTCCCCAGTGGCTTTCAGGGAAGGGTTTTTAAAGGCAACATTTGGGGTGAGGGTTGCAGCTTCTAGACTTTCTTCTGGTTAATTGGTGGTGAGGTAGCAGGGTTGATGTTTCAGGAGTCTTAATCATCAACCTGGTTTCAACCAGTCTGGGGTCTACTTGCTTGTGGTCAACATGTCGCCACAATCCTCCACTTGGTCAGGGGTCTTAGTTTCTGCATAACAACTCAAAAATATTCATCAGATTGTTATGTATATCCCTTGAGGAGGAACTAGGATTCTGTTTTATCCCTGAGCTCTTGTTCATGCTATCTTGCTTGGTTCTGCATTCCATCACTTCTCTAATTAGTAACTGCTTGAGTCTGCTCTTTGGAACTCAGGGAATACCTACGAGACTAAAGCATTTTTCCTACAAACAAAAAATGAGGGGCACAGAGTAGTCTTGACACTGAGAAGGCCTCACGGGGTCCTGCTCAGTCTCAATATATGTTGATGAGTCTCACATGACATCTGAGTACTTGAAACTGAAACACAGTTCAATATCTAATTTTAACATTTCAATATTCAGAGCCACTTATGACTTTGCATCTCAGGAATCTTGGCATCATTTAAACCCTACTTCTAGCTGTGTTCAGCTCCAAACTTGAGTAGTTGTGACCATGTCCTATCACCTGTTGTGGTTCTTGGGGCAGGCAAAAACATTTTATAACAATGGGAAGCCCTAAAGGATGCTAACTTTTATCTTCTTCAGAAGTATTATAATTACATATGAACTTGAAGGGGAGCAGAATTTGCCATCCCAAAATATTCCACATTGGTGTAAGGATTATCTTGAGCTATTTATTTTTAAGAAATTGGAGAAAGAGGAAAAACTCTGAAAATCAGTAGAAGTTACCCTGTAGTAAGAAAAATTTATATTTGAAAGGGAAATCTCCATTTTTAAGGGTGTTTCCCTCTCTGTACCAGGAAAAAGAGGTTGATAAATTTCTAGAAATTTATCAATGGAGGTGGCTTGGACTTAAATCTGTATAACAACCATACACTTGTTTACTGTGCTTTGCCTGACAACCTTCCATAACTGTCTCCCCAACCCCCAACACCTTTTGTCTTTAGCTGGAGACAGTATTTAGGGTGGTGCTAGGCCATTTCCATTTCCGGGAGCTACTCAGTTTTCCTGGATATTTTCCATATATACAAGAGGTATATATGTTATTAAACTTCTGTTTGTTTTTCTCCTGTTAATTTACCTTTTATTATGGGGGCAGGATGTCTCATCCAAGAACCTAGAAAGGTAGAGGGAAAATTATTTTTCCTCCCCTATAAAATGCCTTTCTGAAGATATTTCCTTTTTTTACACCTCAAAGAAATTGAATATTCAAGCAACTTGACCATAAATCTAAAGACTGAAGTACTTATGCTTCATTTATTGGGTATAAAAACCTTCATAATATTAAGCAAAATTCAGGTAAAATCAATATTTCATAGCCATGCTTGAGCTATCCCAATCTACTTTTTCTCTAGTCATGAAATAAATTATTCTAGATTTTTAAATCAGATGTTCCACCATTGAGTGGTTATATTATTATTTTGATAGTCATTTATTTGTCCACGCCATTCCCACATAAAATGCTCTGAATATTCTCTCAAATTTACAGGATTCTATTAAATGCTATTCTGTGTTGACATGAACTACTTAATGACATAATCTCAAATTTTGGTTCTGAGGTTAATTCCCAATTATATGAAGTTTTACTGAACCTGTAACTGTCTACAACAATAAAAATTAATTGGGAGGGTGTTTGCAATGCCCAAGTAGATCTTCAGATACTTCTTTGGATTTAAGTGTGAATTCATCTTCTCTTTTTAGATCCCACATATTAGTATGTCCCCACATCCTTTATTCCCATTCCCTTTGAATTTTCTTATAATTTCTAATCTAGCATATCTTGTAACAGTGGTAACTGTTGTCACCAGGTTATGTATGTGTATGTTGAACTTCAACTTTTTCCACAAGTTTGAGAAAATAAATCAGATTCAGAAAGAGAAGATAAACTTTCCTGGCTGCGGAAAAAAAGTCATATTTCCATCCACCACTGGACTGCTCCCATGTGGATCTCTTTTCATAATTCCATACTCATAAATACTGGTTCCTATTCAACAACACTGACAACTCTACTAGGCATCTCAATCTTAAGGTTAGGTTTAGGTGGTGCAATATATTATCTACTGGAGAAATATGAAGGAAGCAGTAATTTCAAGAACAATGAAATAGAGTGGCTATTGCTAGATCAACAGATGCTAAAACAAAAAAAAAAGTAAAGGCTGAGATCAATTAACAGACAATTGAAAGCTAAGTGTGAAAGCCAGAGGTATCATTAGTAGCAAAAGAGGCTCTTATCTCCTGATTTGGGAGGCCCTGAGAAGACTAAATTTAGAAATCTCAGCTAAATAATAGCAATAATTACAACCACCATGCCAGATGTTTTAGTATTGCTACAATAGGTCCTTTCAGCATGAAAGAGAGAGAAATATATTCTTATAAAAATAGGCATCTACTACAGGTATGGGGTTTCTTTTCCTGTCTGCAAGGCAGCATGAGCACCACTAAATGGCTTATGAAATGTCATGGGATCCCAACATAACATTAAGTTACATTATGGGATCCCTTTCAAAGAAGAGGAAGTACAAGTTTTTTTCATGACCATTAGATTCACTGATTGTATCACATGCTCCACTAACTAGGAGCTGCTAGCAAGATAGAACAATCTGCTGAAGACACAGCTTGAGCACCAGCTTAGAGAAGGTCTTTTAAAAGGATAGCAAGGATAATCCACTATACACTTATTATACATAAAGGGTATAGTTTGTGTCAAAGATTTTTACATAGAACTACATCCCATAAATCTTGGAAGCAAACTTTGGGACTAGGAATGACTACACTTACCATCACTCCCAATGACCTTCTTGGAGGATTTGTGCTACCCAACTCTGGGTTCTGTATTAGACATAAAAGGCAGAACACCTCTTCCTGGGACACAGTAAGTACCTATTGAACTACAAACTATGTCTGCTGCTAGGTCACTTTGGGCTCCTTGTATCTGTGGACCAGAAGATTAAAAAAAAAAACCACACACACTATTTTGGTAGGAGTAATTGAGCCTATCAGAAGGAGCAAGGAGTGCTTTCACAGTGGAGACAAAGAGAAATATGTTTTGAACCCAGGTGATCTGCTTCGTTGTCTCTTGATACTTACTCCCTTGAGCAATTGTGACTATAAATGAACAGACACAGCACCCCTGACCTGAGAACATGTTGACTAGGGACTCATATCTCTCTGGGATGAGGATCTAGATAAGGCCAGTAGGGGTGGTAGCTGAGAGTAAAGGGAATGTAGAAACAGTAGAAGAAAAAGATGATGAGTATCAGTTACACCCCCAAGATTAATTGCAATGGTGGGACCTACAGTTCTTCCCAATAATCTTCCTCTTCTATGGTTCCCCTAGAAAAAGAGGTCCACCAGAATCCTGGAAGAATGCCAAAAGGACTGTCTACAAATGTATATAAATAAGTTGAAGAGACCTCCCAGCTCCATGTAATATCAAATGGTGAAAATCTCCCAGAGATCTCCATCTCATCGCCAAGACCCAGCTCCACTCAATGAACAGCAAGATACAGTGCTGGACACCCTATGCCAAACAACTAGCAAGCCAGGAACACAACCCCACCCATTAGCAGAGAGGCTGCCTAAAATCATAAGGTCACAGACACTCCAAAACACACCACCAGACGTGGACCTGCCCACCAGAAAGACAACATCGAGCCTCATCCACCAGAACACAGGCACTAGTCCCCTCAACCAGGAAGCCTACACAACCCCTGAACCAACCTTAGGCATGGGGGCAGACACCAAAAACAATGGGAACTACGAGCCTGCAGGCTGTGAAAAGGACACCACAAACACAGTAAGTTAAGCAAAATGAGAAGACAAAGAAACACATAGCAGATGAAGGAGCAAGGTAAAAACCCACCAGAGCTAACAAATGAAGAGGAAATAAGCAGTCTACCTGAAAAATAACTTAGAATAATGATAATAAAGATGATCCAAAATCTTGGAAATATAATGGAGAAAATACAACAAACATTTCACAAGGACCTAGAAGAACTAAAGAGCAAACAAACAATCATGAACAACACAATAAATGAAATTAAAAATTCTCTAGAAGGAATCAATAGCAGAATAATTGAGGCAGAAGAACAGATAAGTAACCTGGAAGATAAAATAGTGGAAATAACTACTGCAGAGCAGAATAAAGAAAAAGAATAAAAAGAATTGAAGACAGTCTCAGAGACCTCTGGTACAATATTTAACGCACCAACATTCGAATTATATGGGTTCCAGAAGAAAAAGAGAAAAAGAAAGGGACTGAGAAAATATTTGAAAAGATTATAGTTGAAAATTTCCCTAATATGGGTAAGGAAATAGTTAATCAAGTCCAGGAAGCACAGAGAGTCCCATACAGGATAAATCCAAGGAGAAACACGCCAAGACTCATGTTAATCAAACTATCAAAAATTAAATACAAAGAAAAAATATTAAAAGCAGTAAGGGAAAAACAACAAAAAACATACAAGGGAATCCCCATAAGGTTAACAGCTGATCTTTCAGCAGAAACTCTGCAAGCCAGAAGGGAGTGGCAGGACATATTTAAAGTGATGAAAGGGAAAAAACCTACAACCAAGATTACTCTATCCAGCAATGATCTCATTCAGACTTGATAGAGAAATTAAAACCTTTAAAGACAAGCAAAAGCTAAGAGAATTCAGCACCACCAAACCAGCCTTACAACAAATGCTACAGGAACTTCTCTAAGCAGGAAACACAAGAGAAGGAAAAGACCTACAATAACAAACACAAAACAATTAAGAAAATGGTAGTAGGAACATACCTATCAATAATTACCTTAAATGTAAACGGGTTAAATGCTCCAACCAAAAGACATAGAGTAGCTGAATGGATAGAAAAACAAGACCCGTATATATGCTGTCTACAAGAGACCCACTTCAGACCTAGGAACACATACTGACTGAAAGTAAGGGGATGGAAAAAGATATTCCATGCAAATGGAAATCAAAAGAAAGCTGGAGTAGCAATTCTCATATCAAACAAAATAGACTTTAAAACAAAGACCATTACAAGAGACAAAGACACTACATAATCATCAAGGGATCAATCCAAGAAGAGGATATAACAATTGTAAATGTTTACGCACCCAACATCGGAGCACCTCAATACATAAGGCAAAAACTAACAGACATAAAATGGGAAATCAACAGTAACACAATCATAGTAGGGGACTTTAACACCCCACTTTCACCAATGGACAAATCATCCAAAATGAAAATTAATAAGGAAACACAAGCTTTAAATGATACATTAAACAAGATGGACTTAATTGATATTTATAGGATATTCCATCCAAAAACAACAGAATACACTTTCTTCTCAAGTGCTCATGGGACTTTCTCCAGGATATATCATATCTTGGGTCACAAGTCAAGCCTTGGTAAATTTAAGAAAATTGAAATTGTATCAAGTATCTTTTCTGACCACAACGCTATGAGACTAGATATCAATTACAGGAAAAAATAAAAACACATGGAGGCTAAACAATACACTACTTAATAACCAAGAGATCACTGAAGAAATCAAAGTGGAAATCAAAAAATACCTAGAAAAAAATGACAATGAAAACACAACGACCCAAAACCTATGGGATGCAGCGAAAGCAGTTCAAAGAGGGAATTTATAGCATACAATCCTACCTTAAGAAATAAGAAACACCTCAAATAAACAACCTAATCTTACACCTAAAGCAATTAGAGAAAGAAGAAGAAAAAAACCCCAAAGTTAGCAGAAGGAAAGAAATAAAGATCAGATCCAAAATAAATGAAGAAATGAAGAAAACAATACCAAAAATCAATAAAACGAAAGGCTGTTTCTTTGAGAAGATAAACAAAATTGATAACCCATTAGCCAGACTCATCAAGTAAAAAAGGGAGAACACACAAATCAATAGAATTAGAAATGAAAAAGGGGAAGTAACAACTGACACTGCAGAAATACAAAGGATCATGAGAGATTGCTACAAGCAACTATATTCCAATAAAATGGACAACCTGGAACAAATGGACAAATTCTTAGAAATGCACAACCTTCCAAGACTGAACCAGGAATAAATAGAAAATATGAACAGACCAATCACAAGCACTGATATTGAAACTGTGATTAAAAATCTTCCAATAAACAAATCCCAGGACCAGATGGCTTCACAGGCAAATTCTATCAAACATTTAGAGAAGAGCTAACACCTATCCTTCTCAATCTCTTCCAAAATATAGCAGAGGGAGGAACACTCCCAAACTCATTCTATGAGGCCACAACCACCCTGATACCAAAACCAGACAAAGATGGTTTGGGAGTGTGGTTTAGAAAACTCAGCTAAATAATAGCAATAATTACAACCACCATGCCAGATGTTTTAGTATTGCTACAATAGGTCCTTTCAGCATGAACGAGAGAGAAATATATTCTTATAAAAATAGGCATGTACTACAGGTACATGGTGCATAGTTGAGTTCTTGATTCTATCCTGAAAGTTTTTCCCTCAAAACTTTATATATTATATTTATTTTAAATATGTGCTTGAAATCCTCACCAATATTGCCTCTATATCTATTTCACAAGCTTATAAAGGTTAAAAAAAAGAAAGAAAATATTTTTGAAAATGATTTGAAACTATACATTATGCTATATAGGGTATTAATACTATTTGTTATCAAATAACTATTAATTAGTCAATACACAAAGTTTTATACTAAATAGCTGACCAGTTCTGCACTAATTTATACTGAGATCTTTTGAAATAGATTTGCTTCTGTACAAACACATATGAATTTATGTATTTATTAGTCAGGGTTTTTCAGAGAAACAGAACCAATAGGATTTATATATTAGTAAATATATATATAATGTGTATTATAAATAAATAAATAAATAAATAAATAAATAAATATATATATATACACACACACACACACACACACACACATCCTGCTGGTTTTGGACAGAGAGAGAGAGGGAGAGAGATTTTAAGGAATCAGCTCATGTGATTGTGGAGGCGGGCAAATCCCAAATCAGCAGAGACTGCTGTGGAGACTCAGGGAAGAGCTGAAATTGAAGCATTAGTCCAAAGGCAGTCTGGTAGAACTTCCTATTCCTCAGGAAAGGTTAGTCTTTTTCTTAAGGCCTCAACTGATTGGATGAGGCTCATCCACATTATGGAGAGTAATCTCTTTGTTCAAACACCACTGATTTTAATGTTAATCTCATTTAAAAATAGACCTTCACAGCTACATCCACCCATTTGGCTAAATATCTGATCATGTAGCCTACTTAAATTGACACATAAAATTAACCATCAATAAATATACACATATACATGGTGTCATAAAAAAATGTGCATAGGCTCACATTTTAAATTAGATAAGAAGGATAATTTTATCTATAAAATGTCAGTTTCAGTAGCACAAGGCATGTTATTCATGTTAACTTTAGAAATGTAAAGGAAAATTGATTTGACATTTTTCATAGGTTGTGTAACATATTTCAGCCTAGATGTAAATATATGTCTAGTTGCAATCTGCCTTTTTGTGGACTCATTGATGCAATTAACTAGAATCAAAAGAATCTAAATTTCAGGCTTTGTAATACACAATAACTATTAGTAACAGGTATATTTTAGAACAAAACTGGTCACTCACAATACTTCAGTGAATATTAGAAATACTTATGGACATTGAAACATATACTTTCCAGAAATCTTTCTCATAAATTCTGATTTTGCAGGTTTGGAGTAGAGCCCTATATCTGCATTAATAAGAAACAATATTATTGTATTATCAGTGATAATATAATTGTCACTGTATTGCTGTGTACAGCTGAATAAGAATTACTGAAACAGCATGTTACAGGAAAAAAAATAATAACTTGCCTTTAGAATTAATAATAATCTGAAAAATAAAAACACTCAAGGCTCGTTTGGCAGGTTGATGAATCAGAATCTAAAGGGACATGTATCCTAGATATTATAGTAATATAGGATAGATAGGGCTTCAGGGAATGAAAAGTTGTCCAGCCAAACAAAAAGAGCATTATACCTGGAAAGCATGGCCAGAAAGGCAGCAGGTTAGTGGATAAAACAGAAGGTCCATGTTCACCTAAATTAGCAAATATTTATGAAAGTATCTGACAAGCATAAGTTTTAGGCATACCATTGATTATCAAGATGATTTCCAAAGAAAGAAAGGAGTTTGAGAAAAGGGTTTCCCACATACTGATTTTTTTTCCCTCAATGTCCTACGCTGTATTTCCTTGCTGGGGTTGTTATTTGGCTGTTGGTTTGTTGACGTATAACTTATATAAAGTAAAATTTACCTTTTTAGGAGTACTGTTCTATGAATTTTAACAAATTGAAACAAACATCATCATCATCATGATTAAAATAGAGAATTTTTCTGCCCCCACTAAAAGTTCCCTTTTAACTTTGTAGCCAATTCCCTTACACCATCCTGAGCTTTTGACAACTGCTGATCTAATTTCTGTTCCTGTATTTTCCATCATTATAGTTTCAAAGAGTCATTTAAGAGGGATCCTTCAGTATATGGCCTTTCGAGACAGACTTGCTTCATTTAGCATAGGGCTTCTGAGATTCATCCTTATTGTTGGATGCATTTGTAGTTCATCCTTTCACTGAGTTATATGCCATTATATGCGTCAATGACAATTTTTTAAACCATTCACCAGTTGATGAACATTTGGGTTGTTTCTAGTTTTTGGTGATTCTGAATAAATCTGCTAAAAACATTCACATACAGGGGTTATTTGGACATGTCTTCATTTCTCTTTGGTAAATATCTAAAAGTAGAAGTGTTGGGCCACATGGTAAGCCTGTTAGCTTATTATGAAATTGCCTTACTCTTTTCTAAAACAGATGTATCATTTTGCATCCACACCAGGAATATATGAAATTTTCAGTTGCTCTATATTTCTGGTAATATTTAGTATTTTCTTTTATTTGAAACAATCCAATGATGTATAGTATCATTTTATTGTGGTTTTAATTTACATTTCCCAATTTGTGGCATTTAAAAAAATTTTCTTCACAGCATGTTTGAAACAGTAGATTTAATTTTAATGAAGTGCAATTTTTTTTGTTCTTATTTTTTGTGTCCTATATAACAAATCTCTGACTAGTCCAAGGTCCCAAACATTTACTTTCCTATAGTTTTCTTAGAAGTTTTATAATTGTATGTCTACGATCTGTTTTGAGCTAATTTTTGTGTATGATGCAATTAGGGGTAGAGTGCACTTTTTTGGTATAGGGATATTCTATTTATTCAGCTTCATTTGCTGAAAAGACTATCTATTCTTTTTTTTTTTTTTCTTTGCGGTACGCGGGCCTCTCACCGTTGTGGCCTCTCCCGTTGCGGAGTACAGGCTCCGGACACTCAGGCTCAGCGGCCATGGCTCACGGGCCCAGCCGCTCCGCGGCATGTGGGATCCTCCTAGACCGGGGCACAAACCCGTGTCCCCCGCATCGGCAGGCGGACTCCCAACCACTGGGCCACGAGGGAAGCCCAAGACTATCTATTCTTAATACAATTTCCTTGACAACTATATCAAGCATCAAATGACCATATCTGCATGGCTCTATTTCTGCATTTTCTATTCTGTTCTGTTGATCTATGTGTTTATACTTTTGGCAATACCACAATATCTTGATTATTGTAGCTTTATACTTATCTTTACAATCAGATAGTGTAAATTTGCTCTTCCTTTTCAAAATTATCTGCTATTCTATCAGCATTTTAATTTCTACACAAAAATGAGTTTGACTGAAATTGCCTTGTATCTATAGATCAGCTGGAGGAGAATAATATTTTGGCAATTTTTTTTTACCATCAAACCCATGAACACATATATCTCTCAATAAATTTTTATCTTATTGGATTTCTCTCATGTTTTAATGGTTTTTCGTGTAAAAATCTTCCACATATTTGGTAAACTAATCAACAGATATTTCAAATTTATTGGTATTATTGTAAGTAGTTCTATTTAAAATTCCAAGTTCCAATTGTTGATTGCTACTACAAAGAAATACAAATGATTTTTATATACTGACCTTGTGTCCTGTGACCTCACTAAACATACTCACTATATCTGGCAGCTTGTTTTGGATTCTGAGATTTTCTGCATAGAAAATTAGGTCATCTGCAAATAGAAACAGCTTATTTCTTCCCTTCCAAAATAAATGCCTTTCATTTCATATTCTTCCATGATTTTACTGGCAAGAATCTCCAGTACAACTTTGAAAAGGAGTGGTGAGAGGAGACATTCTTGCCCTGTTTCTGATCTTAGGGAGACCACATTCAATCTTTGAGCATTTAATATGATGTTAGCTCTAGGTTTTTATGAGATACCCTTTATCAAGCTGAAGAAGTTATCCTTTCATTAGTTTGTGCAAATATTTTGATAACATATGGATCTTGAACTTTGCAAAATTCATTGCTGCATCTATCAAAATGAACCTATGTTGTTACCTGTGTTAGATTATTAGTTTTAGGCTACAGTACATTAGTTGATTTTTGAAAGCTGAACAAGCCTCCTGAAGTAAATTCTACTCTGAAAGAATTTATTTGAGAGAGAGAGATAGAGAGAGAGAGAGAATGATAATGATGATGGGGTGGTGCTTTTTTCTATGTCCCTGAGTGCTATACCTGTATTTTCTTGTAAAGTCTGCTTCTAGTTTTGGTATCCACATAATGCAGGCCTCTTAAAATGAGTAACAAAATACCTCTCCTCTCTTTTTGTCTGGAAATATTTTGGTGGAATTAGTATTATTTATTTTGGTTGGTAGATTTATCTAGTGAAGACATTTGGGCCTGAGGTTTAGATTGTTGGAAAGTTTTAAACTGAATTCAGTATCTTTAATAGCTACAGTAATATTTACATTATCCATTGCTTCTTAAGATAGCTTTGATAGTTTTTATCTTTCAAGTAATGTATCCATTTCATATACCAATTGATTGGCATAAAGTTGTTCATAATGTCCCCTTATTATCCTGTTAATGTCTATACAATCTGTTACGATTTCCCCTTTTTTCATTCCTGTATTGGTAAATTGTGTCTTTTTTCCCTGATCCATCCCACCAGAAGTTTATAACTGTTCATTTTTTCCCCAAGAAAAACCTCTTGATTTTCTAGATTTTCTCTGTTGTTTTCCTGTTTACAGTTTCATTTATTCCTGCTTATAACTTTTTCTGCTATGTTATTCTCTTTTTTGTCTTAAACTCAGTTTAATTTGTGCTTATATTTTTAGTTTTATAGGGTGTGACTTTTTAAAAATTTTATATATTAAGTATAATTTCAGTTGTCAAAGCTTAGATATAGGTTCCAGTAAGAATATATGAACTCTCCTCATGCTAATTATATGGGCTTATTTGTTTGTTTTCTCTAAATTTTGCCAGACGAATTACTTCCAACTTTACCGAAAATAGGTCTGTCCAGAGCATGCCAGGGGAGATCAAATATCGCCACCCATGTGTAGGAGACAGGGAGTCACACAATGCATTTTATACAAATAAACAAACATATAAGTTATTAACTTAATTTTTCTCAAATAAGGTAATTTGGGTTTAAGGGTATTTTATGTTGTAATACTCTGCATTATCTTCTATGTGTGAAACAAAAATATTTCCTTTACAGAAGTAGAAGTAAACATTTATTACTCTAGGAAGGAAAAACAGGACTTAAAAAGAATCTTGGTCAATAAAAATTCTAACAGACTCAGATGGCTTGAGAACCTAAGCCTTCACAAATGTGGTTCTGCATCTCTCTTAATTCATAGGTGCATGCCTTCACTGAATGATGAATCATTGGATTGAACTTAATAAATAGACTGTACACTGTCAGATACTCAGAAATGGTATTTGAGCGACTATACTTTGAACCTAATGGCATATGAATTTTTCAATAAGTCAATAGAAATATATCTTTACTCTGAGGCAAGAAACAAGTGTTTCTCCACGTGAAGTTAATTGCCTCACATGGGAGAAGTGATGATTTTGCCATGGTTTATATCAAGGAAGCCAGGAGCCAACCTGCCTGCATTGTATTTCTATAATAAGTGAAAGGTAGACTGAAAGATAGTGTCTCAGTTTGTAATTGCTAATTGAGAAGAATGCAAAAAATGTCTATAAATTCTTCCTTAAAAAGAAAATTTTACATACAGTGGATTTTAAACTTGCTATAGCTGTCCATTAAGAAATAGGATTCAGGTATACAAAATAATATTTTTTAAAAGACATCAAATTTGAGAATTCATGTAGGAAATATTGCTATACTTGAAATAGATACTTCTGGATAGTTAAAAAAGGAAAAAAGACATTATATTTATTTTTGTTGAGATTAAAAGGAAGTTATAGTAACACGTAGCTTGATAAAATAATGTATCAGTTACTCTCTCTGAAAACCACTGCAACCAATTCATTAAGATTTTGCATTTTAATGTAAAATAAAAATGATGTCTTGACTCTGGAGATACTAAGTAATGGAAGCTTAGAAACTGAAATAGATAATTGTTCTGTCATGAAAATACATATTATATTAGTTCCAAGCACTACATTTCTCTCACTAGTATAGTAAATATGTGCTTCTACTAATTTAAGAAAGCTAAACCATATAATCAGATATTATACTTTTAATGATAGTACTAGGCTGAATTTTCACATTATGCTAGGTATTGTGAAATAACATTTGAAGAATTATGTTTATTAATAGTTAAAAGTTAGGAACATAAGGTTTCAGTAAGTCTACAGCATTACACTTGACATTTACTGGATATCATTTGGTTCATATTTAGATATTTCTAGACATAAAACTACCCATGGTATTTATTTATTGCCCACTAATATTAGAGTGTCATGTTTTTCCATTGCTTGTTTTGAAGGGCTTTTTTGCTTTTTCTTTAAGAAAAAATAAACATTTTTGTACAATATATGTTTTTCAGTTAAAGCTGAATATATGTGTGTGTGTACACATACATACACACACAAATAATTTTTTCTAAAGCATCTCTTAAAAACAGATATACATT
This sequence comes from Orcinus orca, assembly GCF_937001465.1. Lineage (NCBI taxonomy): Eukaryota > Metazoa > Chordata > Mammalia > Artiodactyla > Delphinidae > Orcinus > Orcinus orca. Next base: position 72,273,116 of record NC_064565.1, read on the forward strand.
AAAAAGACTAGTATAAATGTTTTGATGAACATTTCTGCAAAGCTTATGTCATAAAGACTTCTGATATGAGCTCAGTATTTCTCTATCACTATCAACAGGTTTTGTAAATCCTTAATTTTAACATACAACTGAATGTGTATTTACCAGACAAAGTAGTTAAATTTCTCTTCACTTAATCTAATGCTTAATTTGCTTCATTAGAATAATAGAATACTTGGCAAGTGTAATAAAAAATAAACAAGAAAATGTGAATTAAATCCCATCTCAAAATAACAACAAAGATTATCTTTTGGTTTGTTTTTTATTAACATATATAACTATTATATAAAACAACTCCATCTAAATTTACCTAAAATAAAATGCATTATATAATCAGAGAAGTGGTATACACAAAGCGAGACTAGAAGGCAACTTGGTGTTAAGTAGGTGCAACAAGGAGATAGGAAATAGATCCAGATTTATTTTCTCATTCCTGCTTCTTTCTTCTTTTGTCTCATTGCTACTGCTCTTCTCTCTTGCTCCCCTCACTATCCTTATTTCTATATAGCAGGATATGGCCACTCAGCTACCTCATAGTCCATCAAAGTATAGAAATTGGTATAGAAATTAACTGGCTCTATTACCCAGTTCAGAATTTCAAAGAAAGAAAATCAGATTGGTTCAACCTAGATAAAGTTTCCCCAAGAGTTTGAATCAATTTTGTCACAGGGGCAGGGGCAGAGGTATTAAATTTGAATGAATTATGTCAAAGCGTTAGCAGCAGAGATATGAAATTAGGCAAGTCATTATACTTAACAGTCTTCCTTCTGATTGATAAAATGGATAGTCGTTCCTCATACAATTGTTCACAAGACCTAATGAGATTATGCTTTTAAAGAATCTAGCAAAGGAATGGAATAGGCATTTCCAAAGAAGACATACAAATGTCCAAGAGGTACATGAAAAGATCCTCAATATCACCAATCAGCAGGGAAACTCAAATCAAAATCACAATAAGATATCACTTCAGACTTGTTAGAATGGCAGTCATCAAAAAAACAAGACATAACAAGTGTTGGTGAGGATGTGGAGAAAAGAGAACCCTCAGCCACTATTGAAAACAGTATGGAGATTCCTCAAAAAATTAAAAATAGAACTACCATATGATCCAGCAATCCCACTTCTGTGTATATAGCCAGAAGAAATTAAAACAGGATGCTGAAAATATATCTGAACTCCTGTGTTTATTGCAGCATTATTCACAGTAGCCAAGATATGGAAACAACCTATGTGTCCTTCAATGAGCAAACAGATAAAGAAGATATTTTACATATGTACATATATATATTGATACAATGAAATATTCAGCCATGAGCAAGAAGGAAACCCTGTCTTTACAACAACATGGATGGAACTCAAGGGCATTACGCTCAGTGAAATAAGCCAGACACAGAGAGAAAAAGACTTCATGATATCACTTGCATGTGGAATCTAATCAAATGTTGAATACATAGAAGCAGAGAGTGGAACAGTGGTTACCAGGTTAAGGAAGTGGAGGAAAGTGGAGATATTGGTCAAAGGGTACAAAGTTGCAGTTATGTAGGATGAATAAGTCTAGAGATGTAAGGTACAGCATGATGACTGTAGTTGATAATACTGTAATGAATACTGGAAATTTGCTAAGGGAGTAGATTTCAGATGTTTTCTCACACACACAAAAAAATGGTAACTATGTGAAGAGATGGTACATTGATTAGTTTGACCATAGTAATGATTCCACTATGTATATCAAATCATGTTGTACACCTTAAATGTATACAATTTTTATTTAAAAAATAAAAAAATAAATATTAGTGGTAACCTAAAACTGGAGGACATGATGGGTTTGGGGGTTGACAGCTAAAAGGTAAAGAATTTCTTTTTGGAGTGATGATTGTGTTCTAAAACTGATGGTGATGGTTGCACAATTCTGTGAATATACCAAAAACTATTGAATTGTACATTTTAAATGGGTGAGTTGTATGGTATATAAATTATAGACCTCAATAAAACTTTTGCAAGAAAAAGAAAATAAAAAACCATCTAGCACAATATTTCGCACAGAGTAAGCAGTAATTAACATTTGCGGAGATGTGGATGGACCCAGAGACTGTCACACAGAGTGAATTAAGTCAGAAAGAGAAAAACAAATATTGTATAATATCACTTAAATGTGGAATCTAGAAAAATGATACAGATGAACTTATTTGCAAAGCAGAAATAGAGACACAGACGTAGAGAACAAACATATGGATACCAAGGGGGGTTAGGAGGGGTGGGATGAACTGGGAGGTTGTGACTGACATATATATACTACTATGTATAAAATAGACAACTAATGAGAACTTACTGTATAGCACAGGGAACTCTACTCAGTGCTCTGTGGTGACCTAAATGGGAAGGAAATCAAAAAAGAGGGCATATATGTACACGTATAGCTGATTCACTTTGCTGTACAGCAGAAACTAACACTACATTGTAAAGCAACTATACTCCAATAAAAATTAATTTAAAAAACAATTCTGATTACTATTAATTTAATTGTGTCTATAACTGTGTCTATAACTGTTGTTTGAAATTAGACTCAAAGAATTCATACCCAGCATTATTATTTATACCTACTAAAGATGACAGCATGATCTTGGGAATGTTATGTATTCTGCCTAATTTTTGGCATTTGTATCTATTGATTAAGGGCAATAATACTGTTATTTCATGGAATAACTTTTTATTATTAGTTCTCAGATTATAGTTTTTTGACTCTCTCCTGAAGGAATTGACTATTTTGCACCTCATCCCCTTAAATGCAGAAAACCATGTTCCTTTATAATTTGCCAGAATTTTCTGGAATTTTTAATCTCTGACTTGGATTTACAAGGGTGGCAGAGAAGACAAATGGTGAGGGTACTCATCACTGCTACTGTGGAACAAAGCAGCGTGTGAGAAGTAGGGTGGGACAGTTGCTCACTGTCTGTTGATGGCAAGTTCTGATCTGTTGAGTCAGAGGGCCTTCTAGGAAGGCACAAAGAAATTAACTTTTTCTAGGCTTTCCTTTTCATGATGTGAAACCATAATTTGTTAACCCTGGTTAAGCTTCTCTAAGTCCAGCTTTGATTGCTTTAAAACTACTGTCAGTTCCAGCATAATATTTTCTGTCAGTCTTGACTTTCAGTGTTATGAGCCTTTTATTTGTGTTTCATTTTGTTTTCCTGTGTTTTCATTTAGTGAGAAGTTGGAAGAAGAAACATTAAGAATTTCTATCCAAATTCCATTTCAAAACAAACCACTTGAAAGCTTTTTAAAGACACTATTTGTTCATTAATGAGTTTAAAATAGACTGATATTAAGGCTTATTAAAATTTTAAAGCTCTACCTAAATATGACTCAGCATATTTTGAATATATTTTAATCTCAACTAGGTTTGTATATCTGTCATCAAATACATAGCCCAAAATTCCTTGTGGAAACAATTTTTTAAATGATAACACTTAAAGGAAAAATTATCAATACTTAATGAAAAAATGTAATGTTTATGTGGGGAAACATGTTTTTTATTCACATATACTAAAGCGATCTAGAAAAAAAGTTCCCTATGGTATATGACTAAGGCTTATTTTTATTCACAGAAAATTCCACGAATGCCTGGTAATTTTACTGTTGTGAGGAAGTATTGGATGAAGTGGGTCAAAAGTGCTGAGGAGGACTGTGTGAACCTCCTAGAGAAGAAGGTCTTATCTGATCTGTACACATGTCCCATTCTGTGTGGCTGTTGCTGAGCTCCCATCTGTCAGATCTCAACAGAAAGAACAAAGACTAGAGATGCCAGTAATTCAAGAAACATCATTTTACTGACTGGCAAGAGAAATAAAATTAGGAGGGGCCACTTTCTTCCTGTTAAATGTTATTGATACATGTTCTACCTGGCCATATTACATTTTAAACAAAATGCTTTCAACCACTTCACTGTTATTTTCTTAAATTATCTCGTTTCTTTAAACTTTTTTGTAACAACTAATGTATATTTCAAATATATACTATGATCTGTAATCATTTGGTAATGTGCACTTTTATTGGTTTAGCAACTGAGTCTTCAGTGAAATTGTATTCAGTCATTGAGATGGAATTATTATTTGGTAGAGATATTGGGAAGTGCAGTATTGGTCTTCCATAGTGCTTCAAGTAAGTAAGTGCTTCAAGTAAGCACTATCAGAGCACTTCATCTCTGATAGTGCCATTAGAAAGAATTCAGCAAAATAGATGTCTGGGAAATTAAGCTGAAAGAATTTTCTTCAATTCCGAGAAAATTAATGACAATGAGCCACCAGTATACAAATTCTACATTTTATCTCCTAGTGTCATGTCATCTAACAGTGGGCCAATAAATAATGTAAAAATCTGCCTTTAATACTTTTTATTTTACTGACAGCTAAATAGCGTCGATTTATTCCTATATCTTAGGTGAATACTTGAAATGCTTATACAATGCATACTTTATTTTAAGATTGAATATAGAAGAGATGTTTTGACATAAATGGAACTAAAACCATAAAAAATTTTCACAAAAAAATTAATATACTTTTGAGTTATGGCCCATCGTGCTCTAAAATATGACTTGCTTGGATTGAATTACTCCTCTGCATATGGCACACCAAGAGCTTAATGTTTTATTCAGTAAGTATGAAGAATTTTGCTATGTCAGACACTTAGCCGTATACTAGGACTACAAAAAAATTGATAAATAAGATAGATACAGACAAGGGGCTCAAAGTTAAGTAGAGGTAAAAGAAACAAGCATAGATAAATTTCCATAATGGATATGTGGGGGAAAAACATATTACATGACTATGGTAATGGTACTGGAGGATAAAAAGAAGTTCCTATACAAGTCTGGAAGTTTCCAGTTTGGCATCCAGAAAGAGGTAATTCTTTACCTGTATCATGAACAATAATTATTCATCAGGTAAAAGTTGAGGATGAGTTTGGGGCAACACAGGAATATGTGCTTAATATCTACAAGCAATTTGGTTGCATTGGAATAAAATACATGAGGTAGGCAGTGATAAGAATTGACCTGTTGCATCTTAGAGAAATTAGTGTAAGTCCTTGTATAACCCAGCAAGAGGTTCAGAATTCATCTTACATGTACTAATAAGACACTAAAGTGTTTAGTATGTTTAAATAGAAAAGTATGTGGGTATTGCAACAGACTCTGTCACAGTCTCATTCCAATGCTCTTAGCCCAAACTGGAGATAACCTGTAGCTTCAGTTACAGTTCCCATATACATTAATCGTTTCCTACCTCAAGCATCCGATTCTCTCTGTTGGACAGCTTTCCTTGACTATAGGACTGTGTTAAGCCTTCACAAAGGGCAGGTGGAAGTGCCAGGAAGTCAACTCACCTTACAAGTGATCCTCAACCAGTGAGAGACAGGAATTGAGAAATAAACTTTATAGTTTTCTTATGCCCTAGCAGTCATTTCTGAAGTATGATATACAATTCTTTTAATAGGTCCTCAACAGGATTGAGCTTCAAGGTGATAACTCACTTATTAATACATCATTTATTGACTTTCCTCCATCTCCTGTCTCACTTCACTTCAAAATGATGATTTCTGGGATCACCTCCCATGTAAACTACTTGCACTCAAATCCTTGTACCTGGTCTACATTTGATGGAAGTCAAACAAAGTCAGTTAAGTTTATGTTTTAGATAAATATTTCAAGCAGAAACATGGAAAAATCACTAAGCATGATGAATTAGAAATTAGAAAAGAGTTATTGGCTATTGTAGTAATTTAAATAAGAAACAGTGAATATTTGAATGAGAATAGTTGTAGTAGGAATGGATAAGTTAGAGTAGGTTTGAGAAACGTATAAGTGATAAACCCAACAGGACATGACAATTAATTGAATGTAGCTATAGAAACCGAATGTATATAGTGGAATTAGAAAAAGAAGTTAAGGATGACCCCTTGGTTACTAAGGTAGATAACTGGATAGAGAGATTATGCTTTCAGTATTGAATAATTTTGTGTTAGCTATGAGTATAAAGTAGATATGTACAAGAGGATGCTGGATATATGAACCTGAAATCTGTCTGAAATACAGATATCAATGGTGTTCAAGACCTGTAGAGTAAATAGGACCATCAAGGGAGAATCTGTAGTATCTCTTGGACAGGAAAAGAGAAGACGTGAAAAACACATTATCTAAGCAATCAGAGGAGAGTCAAAGAAAATGCAGTGTTGTATTTGCAGAGGGAGTATCTATGCCTAGGCGGAAATATATCACCATAATAATGGTTAGGAGATATCCAGATAGACAGTCACTGAATATATTTGTTTTGAATACTAAGAAATCACAGGGGCCTTCACCACAGTAGCTTCAGGACCTGAAAGAGAAATAACTACACAGATTATAACAGATTGAAGACTGACATGCAACAAAGTAGACACAATGACTAACTAGGACTCTTCTTGACAAGTTTTAATGTAAACATAGGTAAGAGTATTAGTCACTAGAATGTTCCCAGGGTCAAGGACTTTTTTGTTAATAAAAAGATATAAGTTTAAGCTAAGAAAAAGGAGGTAAAGAGAGCTAGAGAATAATGTATGATGAATGGGTAAAAGATAGAGCTGATACAAGTAGAGAGGTTAGTCCTGAGCAGGATGAATACCTCACTATCTGAGATTAGGACTTGCTAAAGGCTCAGATGATGGTCAGCATTTCTTAGCAATAAAGTATTTTTTATTCAAGATAGGTACATTGTTTTTTTAGACTCAAAGTTATTGCACACTTAGTAGACTACAGTGTAGTGTAAACATAAAGTTTATATGCACTGGGAAATCAAAAAAAAAGTGTGACTTGTTTTTGCTTTATTGCGGTGGTCTGAAATCGAGGTTTGCCTGTATTAAATTTCATGTTGTTGAATCACTGAACAAATGTTAAGAAAGAACAAGGTTACCAAATGTGCAGACACTGTCTGTGTTCCACTCTGATACTTCTCATATTCATTTTACCCTCCTTATACATACCTCTCTGGCTTCTGTGTGCTTTTGCTTTCAATAGCCAGTGTTTGTGATCTATTTGGGAGGGCTACAACTAGGTTACTAGAGCTGTATACTTCACACATGTGCACAAGCAGAACTGCCTGGAAGTTTAATTCTGCATCCCACCCCCACAGGATCTTGTCTTTGTTATTTTCAGCTTACACCTAGGACCTCATATGTGGTGTCTTATAGATAATCAACTGAGAAAAGAGAGGGAAAAACACCTGGGTTTATTGGATTAATTGGTTAATTCAGTATATTTTGTGAGCCAATAATCTATTGTTTTTTTTTTAACATCTTTATTGGAGTGTAATTGCTTTACAATTGTGTGTTAGTCTCTGTTGTATAACAAAGTGAATCAGCTATACTATACATATATCCCCATATCCCCTCCCTCTTGCCTCTCCCTCCCACCCTCCCTATCGCACCCCTCTAGGTGATCACAATATCTATTCCTTTTTAACTACAATCCATCACGGGCTATCTTGGAAAGACAGTAGTATTCCTGGGAAAGAGGTTTGGGTTATGCATCTGGCCATCCACCTGTGTGAGAAAGAGTGGCCTCAAGTAAGAACATACACTGACCCCTGGGATGTAACAAATGTTTTGTTCTGGGACTTGGAATGAGAGAGATTAGAAGTCCATAGACAAGGAGGTCTGAAAAAGAAGTATGTTAATGTAACTATAGGAGTGGGCACAAAATGTGAAGACCTTTGTAGCACTCACTAATGCACCCAAGAGAGCATCCACTGAACAAGTAGAACTCAGTAACCAGGTGGTAAGGATGATATGCAGTAGATGTCAACTAGCCTCTTCCCTCCACCACTCCAGTGGCTGCACATAAATGGAGTGGCCATGGTGGCAGATACAGAGACTATGTATAAGCCAAACCACAGGTCTCTTTCTTGCTAAAGCTGATCTAGCCACCAGAGGTGCTAAATATCCAACCTGTCAGCAGTGGACACTAATGGCTCTGAGGCCCCTATATACCATGATCTGTCATCGAGACCATCTAGCCACTTGGTGTTGATTCCTTAATACCCATTTCATCACGGAAAGGACAATAATTTATCCTTTTCAGGATCAACATGTATTCTGAATATGGACTTGCCTTTCTTGCTGACAGGACTTCCATCAGCATCATTATTTGAGGGTTCACAGTATGTTTGATTTATTAATATGGTATTCCACATAGTATTGCCTCAGACAAAGAAACTCACTTTATAATAAAGGTAGTGTGGCAACAGGTCTATAGTCATAGGCTCCACTGATCCTACCATCATTGGGAATGGGAAATAAAAGTGGTATTCACCTTGCTCTTGAAACATACACACATACATCCATATAATTGATTTTTCTTATTCAAAAAAATGTATATTTCACTTCATAATATGCCTTATATACCATCTATTAGGATTGTCATTTAGAATGCAAAATGCTCAGTTACATTTGCATTTCAGATAAACAACAAATAATTATTTAGTGTAAATATATTTTGAATATTGCTTGGGGGATACTTTAAAAATTGCTTTTTATCTGAAACCCAAATTTAACTGGATGTTCTGGTTTTTATTTCATAATTCTGGCAACCCATATATTCTACCTACTAGAGAGACAGTATCATATAATATCATTGCATTGATTTTTCTGGTCTGCAGCAAATGAAGTAGTGAAGAAGATTTCACCAAGTATTAAAATCAGTAGAGGATGCGTCCATGCCCACGAAGGCAATATATAGCATATGAGGAGTGCAATAAAGTGAAAAAGTTGGACTGTTTTTTAAAAAAAATAGTCTAAGGAGAAGTAATCAGGGGGTATGTTTTATAAATAATAAGAAGTCAGCCAACTTTATCTCCCATCTCAAAGAATATGGTAGCTGGAGAATTTAGCAGCTTCTCCTCTTCCTGTGGAGGAAATTCAGATATCATTTATTGCTAGATTTTCTTTGAATAGTTTGATATCCTAGATGACTATGAAACCAAGGAATGCAGAGACCACAGTGGAAAAATTTTGGAGAAAGGTAGTGGGGAACTTGGCATAGATAAATAGACAGTTTCTGAGTAGCATCCACATGAGAATAGAAATCAAGGGGCTTTTATTGTGGGTTGTGGCCAAAAATGACAGGAATATTAGGCAAGATGCAATAAATGGACTTCAAAATTTCAAACAGAATAGCACCATTGATGATAATGTAAACTGAAGTCAGAAGAGTTAGTGTCAGAGATCTGGCAAAACTAGAATTTTTGGTTCTGGCTCTTGATGCAATCGATTAGCTTAGGCAGAGCATCACATGACTGCAGGGTTTGTCAAAAGGTGCCCAGGTTGGTGCATAGATAATTCCCAAGTGTGCAGAGGTGGTTAAGAATCCACCTGCCAATGCAGGAGACATGGGTTCGAGCCCTGGTCTGGGAAGATCCCACATGCCGCAGAGCCACTAAGCCCGTGCACCACAACTACTGAGCCTATGTGCCACAACTACTGAAGCCCGCGTGCCTAGAGTCCGTGCTCCACAACAAGAGAAGCCACCGCGGTGAGAAGCCCGTGCGCCGCAAGGAAGAGTAGCCCCCGCTCGCAGCAACTAGAGAAAGCTCACGTGCAGCAATGAAGACCCAACGCAGCCAAAGATAAATATAAAATAATAAAAAAAATTTTTTTAACTTTGTAAATGCTGTAATCCAGCACTGGACCAGACTCCAGCTTCATTAATTTGATGGTAAATTCAGTGTAGCATACACTAATATGTTTACTGAATTATTTCCAGTACTCTCATTGATTAATGACCCATTTAAAACATTATTTTGTTTGCCTCTTTAACATTTTCCTTCTCTTGTCCTTTCAATACGCTAATCTGTGTATTTTGGATACTCACTATATAAACTATTTCCTGATTGTATACTGTCCTGATGTCTTAGAATCATAAAAATGAAAGAAATGAGAGAAACTTAAAGAACATCTCATCATAGCCTTTCAATATTAAAATGAAGAAGCAGAAACTCAAAAACTAAATAACTTGTCCAGAGTCCAGCAAAACCACTTGACACACTGATCTCCTTAAATGCTACTTATTCAATCCCCAAATTATGCTTTTTCTCCACCTATTGAGTTCTCTTCCTCAGCCCCTACTTGTAATAGATGGCAGAGAGATTACTTAAGAATTGACATTTGCTGTTGTGAATAATAACAGTCTCTGCTGTGAACTCTTACATTCTATTCCCAACTACACTTAACAGATGTAGAACCTGAGATACTTTAGTCTTCTGGAGAGAAAAAAAAAAAAAGATTGTCACAAAAATGAAACTCAATAAATCTTTATAGTTGTACATGAATTCTAAAGAAAGTGTAGGAGAAATACTAAATCTGCTTGAGTTAGAAAACATTTTACATAAACTAGGGAAAATTTCAAATTACAAGTGGCAATTTAGCTGATACTTAGAGGATAGTTTAGATCAGGAGTTAAGAAACTACTTATGTTTCTATGGCTCACAAGCTAAACATGATTTTTACATGTTTAAATGGTTGAAAAAAACCCAAAGTATAATATTTTGTGACATGTAAAAATGTATAATATTTAAATGTCATTGTCCATAAAAATGTCTTATTAGAACACAGCCAGACATATTCACTTACGTATTGTCTATGGCTGCTTTTATGCTGCAGAGCATAGTTGACTATTTGCAACAGAAATTATATGGCCCACAGGTCTAGAATGTTTACTGTCTGGCCCTTTACTGAAAAAGTTTGCTGAACTCTGGTTTAGAGAGAAATATTACTGAAAGTGCCAGTCTGCAAATAAGCTCAGAGTTTGTGCCAATATGTGAATTAACATGCTACTTCCTACATGGGAAAAGTCTTGCTACAAAAAAAAAGGAAGGGCCAACTAAACCATGTGTTTAGTCATGTGATAGATTAACTGACTCAAGTTCCTTATCTTGTCATGGATGGAGAGCTAACAGTTTGAGGACATTTTAGTGATCCAAAGACATTTTGAGTATCGCTGTTTCAAAGCTCTCTGGATGTAAGAGGAGTGGACGTGCATTCCAGACAGAAGGGATTACACATCTTAACGTAATTTGAGGAATACTGATGATTCTGCTACTTGTATTCACATGTAAATGGTTTTGATTGTGTTTAAAATATAGGAATAAACTCTGGGAATATTGAAAAATTTAGCATATGTAAATTTTGAAATTTTATAAGAAGCAAGCCCAAATATAGGAAAATTTAGTAACATAACAAGCAATATAACTAATTTCTCTGGATACAGTGTCCTACAGGGTGTCAATAAAAAAAATAGTTCATTTTGAAGATAAATTCTTTGAAGAGCAAAATAGCAGACATGCTACTGATGTCAAAACTAGCATAGAGGACTTTTATAATCAATTATCTTCAGAGATTTAGTAATTATGATTAACAGCTTCAGCCCATTCTAACATTTCCTTTAAATCATCTTTGTGAATTTTTGAAACTCAAAGACTGGCCCAGCTTGAAATAGAATACTCAACCTTTAACGTTTTAAATCTTATAGCCTCAAAATTTACAGCAGCATAAGTATTATGAAGGTAACAATCCCCTTTTATTTGTTAATGGTATTTCTATTATCTTCTTATTTACTGACAGAGGAAATAGATAGAGTCAGAAAACATTTAGTTTTAACTGGATATGTTAGTAAGAATGATTTAATGAAATTGAAAAGTAATTGCTTCAAAAAATACCATTACTATCTATAGGGACCTCTGATTCTGAAACCCAAAGACAGCCATATTAAATTCCAATTTTTATATGCTTCTTTGGGTTCTTAAATATTACTTTAAAAAATGTCTTCATTAATTTCAGTAAGCACTCAAATTATCATCTCCCTTTTCAAAATTTTTAAAGGCATTTCCAGTGTTTTATTTTATTCTATCTTCTTCCTCTTGCAGATAAAAAAATACAAAATTCGTTTGTTTTCCTAGTTTTTTAAAAGTGAAGTATAGTTAATTTACAATGTTGTGTTAGTTTCAAGTGTATAGCAAAATGATTCCGTTATACATATATACGTAGCTAGCTAGCTACCTAGATTCTTTTTCAGATCTTTTCCATTATAGGTTATTATAAGATATTGAGTATAGTTTCCTGTGCTATACAGTAGGTCCTTTATGTTTACCTATTTTATATATAGTAGTGTGTATATGTTAATCCTAAACTCCTAAAATATCTCTCCCCCCTCACCCCCACTATCCCCTTTGGTAACCATAAGTTTCTTTTCTATGTCTGTGAGTCTATTTACTGTTTTGTATCATTTTTTAAGTGATAGCATATATTTGTCTTTCTCTGTCTGGCTTACTTCACTTAGTATGATAATCTCTAGGTCCATCCATGTTGCTGCAAATGGCATTATTTCATTCTTTTTTATGGCTGAGTAATGTTCCTTGTGTGTATGTATGTGTGTGTGTGTATATATATATACATATATATATATCACATCTTTATCCATTCATCAGTCAATGGACATTCAGGTTGCTTCCATGTCCTGCCTATTGTAAACAGTGCTGCAATGAACATTGGGGTGCATGTATCTTTTTGAATTATAGTTTTTTCTAGATATATGCCCAGTAGTGGAATGCAGCATCATGGTAACTCTATTTTTAGTTTTTTAAGGAACCTATATACTGTTTTCCTAGTTTTCAATTGTCTATCTTTTTAGGATATGACTCATATATTCTTTTTTTTTTTTTTTTTTTCTGTACGCGGGCCTCTCACTGTTGTGGCCTCTCCCGTTGCGGAGCACAGGCTCTGGACGCACAGGCTCAGCGGCCATGGCTCACGGGCCCAGCCGCTCCGCGGCATGTGGGATCCTCCCGGACCGGGGCACGAACCCGTGTCCCCTGCATCGGCAGGTGGACTCCCAACCACTGCGCCACCAGGGAAGCCCTATTCTTAAAAATAAAACATTGCCTGAAGTATATATTTTGCAATAATATTAGGTACTAGGTACATTTTATTATATCTTGACGTGACACTTCACTGAATCCATGTTATTATTGGTCTGTAAGGTAAATATTTTAATCTTCTGTAGCTATAAGATATCCTTAGAATACAAAAGTCTTGTCATTAGCAGGACAAATAGTCTGGGATCAAGTTAACAAATGTATGTGCTTAATATAGAAAAGATACCAATGATGTTAAACTTCTGATGTGTGTGCAAGACTTACAGACATAGTTCAAAGGGGAAAGACAGCAGGTAAGCCAGTAGAAGCACAGTCTGCCTCAGGGAATACTTTTATAATGTAACACAACATGTTACAAAACATGACCTTCCACTTATTCCTTCTTGCACACATTTTGTGAATAATGCCACCTTTGGAATAGCATGTTAAATATGTCTATTGAACAAATGCTGAATGACAGAATGCAGACACAGAAGAGCACATACCATATGATTCCATTTATCTGTGGTTGTAGAACAGAGAAAGAACTAATCATGAAAAAAAATTTAAGAAATGATTGCCTTTTGGGAGAATTGACTAGGGAACATGAAGGAACTTTCTGAGGATATGAACATATATATTAATGAGAGTATGGTTAAGTGAATGTCTGCATTTGTCAAAACACATCAAATTGTATTCTTAAGATCTGTACATTTCACTGTATGCATATTTTACCTAAAAATTGAACTGTAAATCAATATTGAACTCTAGCTAATAGCTTTGATTTTTGTAGTGATATAAGGTATCAATTCTTAAACTAATATCTGCATATTCTATGTTTAAACAAATGAATACATACATTGAGGATAATGAAAGTCAGGTTTCTCACTGTTGTAAAGGCAATTACAGATACAGAAAGTGAAAAGTCTAGACAGCAGCACATGGTATTGAATCAAGATTGGAGTAAAAACAATGACATAGTGTTAGTAGTAAGCACAGCTAGTCCCATTCTCCACTAAATGAATCAGGTTTTTTCTTTTTTTGTTGGGGGGGATGTGGGAGACTGACTCTAGAGCTGAGTAGGAGAGAAAATTCTTAAACTGGGTATCAAAGTAGACCTCAATTAGAAGGTGACACTTAATCTGAGAAATTAAAAATGGACAGGAATTAATGATCTAAATATCCGATAAGAATAACAATTGCCAAGGCCACAGGCAGTGCACTCAAGGGACTTTGTTGCTTGGAACTCTCTCCCTATAATGTGAAAAACCTCTGCTCTGGGATCCAGCTCTAGGGAGCTGGAAGATGGGGGGGCCTGGTCCTAATTCAGAATACAACTTGTGTCAGTCTAAGTCTATTATGTTATAAGCAGACCACTAGTATGTCTGGTTTTTTTAAAATTTTTATTGGGGTATAATTGATACAATGTTGTGTTAGTTTCAGGTGTACAGCAAAGTGAATCCGTTATACAAATACATACATCCACTCTTTTTTAGATTCTTTTCCCATATAGGTCATTACAGAGTATTGAGTAGAGTTCCCTATGCTATACAGTAGGTCCTTATTAGTTATCTATTTTATATATAGTAGTGTGTATGTCAATCCCAATCTTCCAATTTATCCCTCCCCTCCTTTATCCCCCAGGTAACCGTAAGTTTATTTTCTACATATGTACCTCTATTTTGGTTTTGTAGATAAGTTCATCTGTAGCCTTTTTTTAGATTCCACATATAAGCGATATCATATGATATTTGTCTTTCTCTGTCTGACTTACTTCACTCAGTATGGCAACCTCTAGGTCCATCCATGTTGCTGCAAATGGCATTATTTCTTTCCTTTTTTATGGCTGAGTAATATTCCATTGTATATATGTACCACATCTTCTTTATCCATTCATCTGTTGATGGACATTTACGTGCTTCCATGTCCTGGCTATTGTAAATAGTGCTGCAATGAACTTGGAGTGCATGTACCTTTTTGAATTATGGTTTTCTCTGGATATATGCCTAGGAGTGGGATTGCTGGATCATATGGTAGCTTTATTTTCAGTTTTTTAAGGAACCTCCATGGCCCTGCCCACCAGAGGGACAAGACTCAGTTCCACCCACCAAAGCACAGGTACCAGTCTCTCCCACCAGGAAGCCTACACAAGCCTCTGGACCAATTTCACCCACCAGGGGGCAGACACCAGTAGGTCTGTTTAAAAAATATATTAACTGTTTGGAGGTGTGTATTTTAATGGATAATAAAAAATAATAATACACTGATATTTATACAATATTTACAACATGCTGAGCACCATTCTTAGCACATTTTATCTGTTAACTAAAATATGATTTTTACAACAGTTCCTTGAATCAGGTACTATTATTATCCTCAGTTTATAAATAGGAATTGGGAGCACAGATAAGTTAATTAGCTTTCTGCAGTCACTCAGCAAATGGTTGATCTAGGATTTGAACCTAGACAGTTTAGTATAGAGTTTGTATTCCTGACCAATTTACTCTACTGCCTCTCTTCCATGTGAATTTACTTCACAGAGTTATTTTTGTTGCTGTTGACTGGCAATTACAAAAAGAAGTAGCTTGATCACTGATCCTCATTTCTACTCTTATCTGTTTTCCCCTACAGATTGTGTACCTTCCAATTAATTGGAACACCCAACCAGCACTGGCATGAACAAGCATTACTGTCATGATGTCTTCCATGAGGAAAAAAAATTTTAAGTGCGAGATTACGTGGCACAGTTTCTTTTCTTGATGCATAATTCTGCTTCTGTAGTACTGTGAACATCCAATCATTTTCTTTGGGAAATCAATGAACAAGAAACTCCAAAATGTAAACCTATATGAAATTTTTTTCTGGTAATAATGGAACAACTTCCTAGATTATCTTTCTTGCCCGCAGTACCTATCATAATATGTAAGACACTATAAATTTTCTTAGTGTATCTTCCTAGCATTGGTTTTTTGTATTTGTTTTTAAAAATGTGATCTTTAAAATATATGCTTATTCTAATTTTAAAAAATTTTCCTTTAAAGTATATACACTATTTATTTTGAAGAGAATGTTCTTTAGATCTCTCCATGAATATAATGTTGCAGCAACATATCAATGTTAAGAAACTAATTTTTCAGTCTATTTCCCATATGCAGTTTTTTGGGGGTAGTTAACTGATCACTTCTCAGCTGTAATTTTGAGCTCCACTGAACTGTTATGGATGTTCCATTTTAAAACAGAACATATGTGAACAGAACTGTTCCTGTTATGCTTGACTGATGCCCCTGATTGTGTTCTAAATTCACAACTCTGCCTCTAGTTATGAACTAATAACTTTGATTATTTTGGTAAGTCAGAACTTCAAATCCAATCCTGTCTGTTTAATTGAAAAGCAAGTAAAAAATGCATCTTCTCTATACAGTGTAGTTTTTTTTTTTCCCTTCAGTTTAGAGAGATCTCATAGATTAGGGTGTATGAAATTCTTGATATTACCCAAAACTGCATTATACCCAGTCCACATTTAAGTCAACAAACAATTGTTTATTGACATGAAAACACACAAGGTTGCTCTCATGAAATACTGATATAGTTTGAATAAACATGATGATATGCAGAAATAGTTTTAATGCAATTAGAGGATATCTTAAAAACATAATCCAGAACCAGATTTATCATCTATCCAGTGTCTACTGTGCATCTAAAAAACATAAAAACTTTATATAGAAAAGCATGATACTGTGAAAAACAACCTGGTTTCTCAGGACCTGAATTCTAGGTTCAGCTCAATTACCTATTTACCAAATATATTTGGTATCTCATTTAACCTTGTTATCCTTGGTTCCCACATTTATAAAAAGGGGATAATATAATAACTGAAACCTAATACCTACATCACAGATTAAAGTATAAATAAAACCATATACATGAAAGATATTCTATAATTTGATAATCAATATAAATGTTACCTACTGCTACTTAATTCTGACAGAAGACTACTTCCTGAGATAACTTTAAGGTATAGCAGATATTATACCTTAATTCCCTAAGATTGTCTGCTTATGGGCTGTCCCAAAAGTACCTGCATTTTGGTCACAATTCTGATCTCATGATTTACACTCCTTTACAAAGCAATTTCTGCTTTTTGTAGTCACATGAGGATTTTGTTACCTGTGACTGTTACTCAAAGAGTGACCATTTTTCTGCAGTTACATTTGCACTGGTTTTTCTTAAGTCTTATTATCAGCTTAATTATTCACATATTTCTACCCAGAGATGAGAATTTGAAATAATGGCCATAGCTTTTTGATTCTGTTCCTATCTTTTTTATGGATATACAGTGAAGCATAAATTTATTTCATTCTAACAACTTGTATTGTAGGCTTTTTGTTTTTAACATCGCATAAGAAATCAGTTTCACCTAAGTTTATGCATTACAGGTGAATTAATAGCTTATATTATTCTGATTTTACATATGTATAATTTATTTTTCCTCTTGTTGTGATGTGCTATGAGTAACACACTCTGTCTTGTCTTTTCTGAGTAAGACATTCCCTTCTTCAAGGTCCCTTTGTGAATTCTCTGTCCCTATGTTTACTACCATTCTTCTTTCTCTTTTCTAGCAAATCTCTCTTGCTAAACTTTCCCCTGTCATTACTGTAGCATATATCCAAAGTAAGATGTTTTAGTTAGTAGGACATTAGAGCTTTTACGGAAACTTTTACAGTATCAGGTCTTTATAGCTTATTTAAATTACTGTCTCTAATTTCATAAATACATTTTAAAAACTAGTCTATCAATGCAATAACTTAATATTGTATTTTAAAGTAGGCTACTATTTCAACCTAGGTCCCATCTGGAAATACATGGAATACTCAAATTAGAAAATTGAAAGGACTGTTTATTTACAAATGGTTTTTTTTGAAAGGTGTGAAAGATAAACAAACAGTTTAGTAACCCAGAGCTAAGAGAAGAAGAGCTCTTTTCATCACAAGCCTGAAGGTATAAGTGGAGGGAGTGATTATCAGAATCAGAAAGAGTGACTTGTATAGAGTAGACCCCCTTGAGATAATCACTGAACTTGAGTCAAAGTGCATGGCAAGTCCATGCTGATCTCACAGGGAAGGAACCAGAGGAAAAGATTGCCTGATCTCACCCTCCTACCTTCCTTTTATTTCTCATCCAGATTTCCCATTGGCCCAACTCAATTGGAAGCCAGAAGACACATGTGATATTTGTACAACCCTAAAAGCTATCTTGTTCAAGTAGACTACAGGGGTAAGAAAGATGAATAAAAGTTATCTGTCATAGTCCATCGATGTTGTTCCTCACCAGGTTGCCCCAACACACACATATTCCATCATGCACCATATTGTTGGGAGGCAAGGTCAACTCCCTCATATACCTACTTAAACCTGAGCTATTAGCCCCCACAAGTGTTCTTCATATAATTTTTTATTTATTTTTATTTTTTTGTGGTACGCGGGCCTCTCACTGTTGTGGCCTCTCCCGTTGCGGAGCACAGGCTCCGGACGCGCAGGCTCAGCGGCCATGGCTCACGGGCCCAGCCGCTCCGCGGCATGTGGGATCTTCCCGGACCGGGGCACGAACCCGCGACCCCCGCATCGGCAGGCGGACTCTCAACCACTGCGCCACCAGGGAAGCCCCTTCATATAATTTATAGGCAGAAAGATGAGGTAAAAACTGATTTTTAAAAAGACAAAGATAGTTAACCACCTCAGTACTATTCTTGAGGCTAAAGAGAGTTATTATGGCTGTCTTCTTTCATTGCCCATTCTATGTTCTTTTCACCTTCTGCCAGCCGCTCAGCTGCACAGGGCTTTTTGTCCAAGTCTTAAAAACTTCAGAATTTGTGTCTTTCAACTCAATCTGGGTTATTACAATTTGCTATTCACCAGTACATTTGAGAAAGATATTACAAATAAAAGCATACTAATTAATCCACTTAGTTTTAAATATAGTACTCTGCACCAGCATTTTGAAGTAGCAATCCAATTTACCACTGGTAATTGGGATTTATCTTTCAAAGCAATTTAGTGACCACCTTCCCCCAAGCTTGCTGGTTCAATGCCATGTGAGACACAAAATGGCTCAGTGACAGATTGTGTTGCACAGTAAAATGATCTTTGTCCTTGCACAGATGCAATGTCATGTACAATGCCAAAGTGCTGAATGAGGCAATCTACAAATCTACTAATAATGGAAATGGCAGAGTATTCTGGTCCAGGAATGCAAATCCTTATCTGGAATATATGACCAATTCTATGAAGACAAAAGTTTGCCCACTCCATTATTGGAGCAGGATAAAATTTTATCTTCCACCAGGTAGCTCTCTGGCCCACCAAGAAATAGTATTATATTAGCATTTATTGGCAGGAAGGGCCAAATTAGCCATGACCTGGGAAAACCAGGTAGTTGAACCCATGCTTAGCCAACATCACTTTCACCATGGCTACTCCATATATGTTCTCACTGAATAAACACTAAGATAACTGAGAAAAACTGATCAATATTCCTAAGATAGACCATCTTGTCTATCTAAATATTAAGAACATTTTCCCCATGGATCTTGTCTGGTGGGCATTTACAGAGAACACAAAAATCTTCATATTCTGGAAGGCTCACCCACATAATATTATGACCATTTATTCCAAATTTGCACTTCCCAAGTCCCTGAGTAGCAAGCCAACCCTATAGCTACTACCCATAATTCATTTTAGAACCATACCTCAGGCCATATGAAGTAAACAATGAGATGTACTGCCTAAAGACCTCCCACACAGAGGATTTCATTTTGTCAGTGTCTTCAAGGTCACTTGTCGGTAAGGTTATTGTATCGAAGCCGTTCAACTTGACTGGTTGTGGTCCATCTTACAGACGCAAACATGACTCAACCTCTACTTTTTCCTTTGTTAAATAACCACAGCAAATCACCAAAAAGCAATAGCTGGGGATTGAGGAATAAGCAGTAAAAGTATAGGATCACATTTGATTCATATTTTATTCATTCATCTCTGTCTGCAACGTGACCTAGTCTGGAATATACTACTTCCCTTTTAAAATGGAAAGACTCTGTGCAAGTCCAATATTATGGTTCAGTGGCCACAGGCTCAGGGTTGCAGTTTCTACCAGGGTCTAGCAGCAATCCCAGAATTACTTTTTAATGACTTTCATCAGAAAATGGCATAGATTTTCCTGTAATCTGAGTAGTCTCAGCTGAGATTTCCTGGGACAGTGGGGCTTTCCTGAGCATCTGTGCATCATCTCTGTCTGCCAGAGTCACTTCTGATTCTATCAGTCTGCTGGGTCATAAAAGTCAAAGTTACAGGAAAGATTGCACCAGAGCCAGAGATGCAAAGCTATTTCTTGTTCTAGATAACACTTCAAACTTGCAGCCCTCTGAGCTACCAGTAAAAAGGTTAAAGCTAATATGATATATGCTACCTCTGAAATCCAAAGAGGCCACCAGGTGTTTTTAGTTCTATGTTCATGGTTAGCAGTATTTGTGCAGTAACGTGCAGTATTTTGTCTCTCACTTCAAAAAGGATATCTCTGCATGCCCAAAACCAGGCCTTACAACATTCACAAGATTTGTCTTCATTCTCTGGCATATCTATGTCTTATCAAGGAATACAGGGCGCTTCTACTTTCTGCTCAATAGTGTGAATACAATGTCAATAATAAAAAAGATCAACATTATAGATCTGAAGTATTTCAAGACAACAAAAGTCCCTAAAGAGGATATCAAAAAAAGTGCAGTAGACTTCACTTAGCTCTGGGCAAGAAAGTAAAAGTATCCTCATCGTTTTGCCATATTAAAACAAACTGCTTCTAAATTTTCATACTAATCCCAACTGATTCTTGGTCTCTTGAGATAGAAAGTTTCCTTATGTTGGATTGAATAATTCCTGCAAACAGTCTGGAGAGTCTTCGAAGAAAACAGACTAACAACTGCTGCAGTATCTTTTTTTTAATTCCTGGTGAGCTTGGTTCCAATGACAACAATGCAATGATTTCAGTGGAAGTATTTTGTTATCTTAGCATCACAAATTTTTTTTGTTTATTAACTAAAAATTTAATTTTTTTTCTTTTAAGTGAGAAAAATCAGTGCTAGAAAAGACTAATGGAAGGCTATCTATGTTCTGTGGTATTTAAGTGAACTCTTATTAATATTTTGTCAATGAGATCATATAGGGAAGATGACCAATTCAGCTTTCAGATGTAAGAGGAAAATGAAATTCCCTTTGAAGCTATAGAAATGCTGTGGGAGGTTAGGAGTATAATCGCAGTACAGATAACTAAAAATAAAGCTAGAGGAAAACTGTTCTCAGAGAAATAATCCTTCTTTTGTCTTGGGTGGAAGCTTTCTGCTTCTTATTGTCATCTGTTGAATTAAAAGATCTTGGGTTAGCAGTCTCCCTCCTAAGATTGTCTGCTTTTGAAGGATTCTTAAGAATCCTTTCTTTCAGTTTCCAATATTGTAGAATTTCTAATATTTATTGTTGGGTACCAGGCACTGTTGTTTTAGCAGGAAATAAACATTCAAAAATCAATCCCTTGAAGGTTTACTTCAATTTGATATCAACTAATATTACTGATAAGACCTTTCCCAGTGATTTTCAAGTGCAGTGCTTTTCTTAGGATTGCTTTTCTGAGGATTATTCTGCTATCAAAATACACCAGCCTACTAATTTAAGATCATTTAGTGCTTCCCTGGCAAGGGAAGACAGTCAGTACTTGTTGGCGATATCACTAGATACTACTGGAATTTTTTTTTTATATTAACCAGTATAGAAGGTAGTAGAATCCTCTCCTGTGTTTTAGCAGACAATAAATATATTTCTTCATTGATTACTCTGACAATAGGAATATAATAGGAACAGTGAAAGCATGAACAAATCTCTAGACCTTTGATTTATTCCATAAGTATATTATGAATATCAGAAATTTACAAAATATGAAAACCCAGAGACAAGTCTTCTTTTTTTTCTAATTACTTTGTTGCCAATGTTTGTGCCCTTCTGTAAACAAACATGGGCATATTGTTTTAATCTGAAAAGTGCACTATCATTGAAGTATTTCTATATTGATATATTTTTTAAAAATAATTAATCTAGATAGACTAAATTTCCTCTTTGATTTGTCAGATTTTAGGGGGAATCTGAAGTTTTGTAAACAATAAAAGCTTTCAAAATATTTGGAAGTTAATTAAAATTTAGAGATTTACAAACAAAATTATTCTTGTTATCCTTCGCTTTAGAATGTGAAAGGTCAAACATTAATTTTGATTTAGGTAACGCAAAGATAGTTTCAATGTAAAAGTTATTTTCACAGATTTTTTATTCTGAATTTGGTATTTGAGTTAGGAAAGGACAAAAATCAATAAAAATTTTCAGAGAAGACAAGAACATAAGTCATAAGTTTATAAAGAAAAGATTGAGACTACATTTTTTTGTTTTTTTTTTGCGGTACGCGGGCCTCTCACTGTTGTGGCCTCTCCCGTTGCGGAGCACAGGCTCCGGACGCGCAGGCTCAGCGGCCATGGCTCACGGGCCCAGCCGCTCCGCGGCATGTGGGATCTTCCCGGACCGGGGCACGAACCTGTGTCCCCTGCATCGGCAGGCGGACTCTCAACCACTGCGCCACCAGGGAAGCCCGAGACTATATTTTTAAATTCAGCAAAAAATATCAATTATATTTCAAAAAAAATATTTTCTTGAACAATGAACTTATATTTTATTTTATTTTTAAAATTTTTATTTGCATCTAGTTGATTTACAATGTTGTGTTAGTTTCACAGCAAGATTACATCAAAAGTACAGTAAAACAACAGTATTTTTGTGATAAAAGAACAACTGCGCACAGAATATTTGGTCATTTTAAACTAAAAAATTGAAAAGTTTAGCTTTTTTTTTTTTATATCATCTAAGCAAAACTTTGCAATAAAAGATCCTTATGCTTTTTCTTTTTTACAAGCACCAACATCAGTAATACAATTTAACCAATTGTATTACTTTAACATATTTCATTGTTCCCATCAAACTCACTACATGTATGCATTATATAGAAGGATAAAAGTTTTATTAATATATCTCTTCAAATTCACCGTTTATCCTCCCTTTTTTTAAATTTCCTGGCATGAATGGAAATTTTTCCCCTAAAGACAAAATGTTTCTTTGATAAATCAAATCATATCTAGCTATGATCTGCTGTAAACATCTGCTGTATTGTTATACACATTATTTTACATTTTTTTTCAAAAGAGAACATTGATGTTAATATAAATCAAAGGCATTTATGCATCCTTCTTAACCTTTTAACTGACGGCTACTCTATGATGCATTTAAAACAGCACAGTAAATTAAACTTTTGTTGTATGGAGATATAATATTGTTATCTATTATTTATATCACTTTAAAATCTTAAAGCTAATCAAAGATCTGGAAATTGCAATATAAAGTTCACATGTAAGTCTCTATGATTTGTAAGGTTGTAAGAATTTCAGAAGATTAAATTCCTGTAAAAGACTTCCAGGATTAAAATTTCTTTAAATAGATATAATTTTATGTTTTTTTAGACTTAAACAATTTGTAGCATCAATTACAATTTTCCTGATCCTTAAAACCAATATAAAACATTTTAAGTGTTAAATCACAGGAAAATGAACCTTAATCTTGTACAAAATAAAATACTGTGGTCTTGTACTGTATAAAAATAAAATAGGGCTTCCCTGGTGGCGCAGTGGTTGAGAGTCCGCCTGCCGATGCAGGGGACACGGGTTCGTGCCCTGGTCCGGGAAGATCCCACATACCGCAGAGCGGCTGGGCCCGTGAGCCATGGCCGCTGAGCCTGCGTGTCCAGAGCCTGTGCTCCGCAACGGGAGAGGCCACAACAGTGAGAGGCCCGCATACCGCAAAAAAAATTAAGAATAAAAATTAAAAATAAATAAAATAAAATAATTTATGCTTTGGTAAAATCAAGGAGGAGACATATATCTTTTCTTAAAGCCATTTAAATCATTTTAAGGTACACAAATACCCATTCTGATACAAATATTATATAAACTTTTTCTAATATAATTTAGAAATCTTGGTATTTAAATATCAAATTTTAAAGAATATTTAGATCATATTTTAAAACTAAGTATCCTGCTTTCCCCTTTACTATATAATGTAGTTAACAAGGTCAATAATATAGCAGCTTAATTATTTTTCTTTTGTAGAGCTGCTTCTTTAGAAACAACAAAATTGAAGAAAAGAGAGTTGTTTCTTTTTTCTATTGGAAATTCTTGAATTCTCCAATGTCAAATGTACGTAAACCTTTAACATATCAAAATAGTTTATAAAAGCTCACATCATTACAGTGTACGAATTGTTCTCCTATAATGTGACCCCTTTTGTGTTAGATCTATTTTCTACAGCAGATATTCTTAGAATGTGTATATTTTTATGATGAATTAATTTCCTAAGTGAAGGGGAAAAACAAGGAGAGGAAGAAAAAAATGCAAATTAGAGTGCACCAGCTATAGACAGACATGAAGAGAGTTAAAGTTCAGTGTAGAGGCTAATTGTGTTCTCTTTGCAAGATGGGAAGAAGGCATCTATGAAGGAAAATTAATTTTGATGAGAGAGAGAGCTTGTCACTGTAGCTGGTTTAAACAATAATTTGGGTCCTACATAATTCCATCACGATTTCATGATTAAAATTTGGTACTTATTAATCCTCACAGTACAGAAAAAGAAAGAGGGAGGTCTTCTCTATTAAACAAAGTAATCTTTCTTTTTTATAAACAAGATTTTATTTCCTTGTGAGTTTTTAGTGGGATTTTTTTTTTTCCACATTTTGTTCCAAGGTGCATCTCAAAAACACAATTTTGGTTATATCTAAAGGTCTCCAAAGTTACTACCGCAATTTTCAATTGTCCTTGGCACAATCATGCCCTTTAGAAAGATAAATGCAAGAAGGATAATACAAAAGCAAGTGCCAGGAGGTAACAAATTTATCAGCAGCCAATTCATTAGCGGCTGGCCTGACAATCAGTCAAAAGTAAAAGTACATCTTGTGCATATCTTTGATCCTCAACCTTAAGGTCAAGCTGCTTCTGCCTGCTGACTTGAGAAATCAGCAGTTCCCCTGGCAGGTGGAATTTGTGGAGAGAAAATATCTTTAAAAGCCAACTTTGTATACATTAACAATTCTGAGGAAAGTGTTAGTACTGTGTAGATTAATGACACAAGGCAAAGTTTGCCCCAAAAAAGAAATGTCTAAGGAGAGCTTTTAGTCTTCAGGTTCAGTTGGAAAGACATTTATCAGACCTATAGGGATCTCGAACTTCCTCTAATAAACAAGGCAGTAGCAACATACAAACAAACAAAAAACAGAGGATGGTTAATGGCCAGAAAATGATTTGTCAGTCCTTCATCAAGGAAAATGAGTATAAACAGACCAGATATGCAAAGAGTTTTTGAGTCCTTCATTCTGAGGAGGAAACAGAAAATCTTGTTTATTTGGATTTGGAGCATAGTTTCAGTATTAACTTCCTTTACTATTATTGGCAAGTTTGCCTCTAGTAGGCTTAGATATAAGATGAGTACACTGCTTCTAAGATAAAGGTATTAGTCTGTGGCAACAAGAGTCTCAACAAAATGTCAGTGGAAGCTCCAGAATTGTCAAAGCCCACCAACAAAGATTATCAAGAACATACTTTTCTCTAGATAAAGTAAAAAAAAAAAAAAAAAAAAATTAGATTCACTTACCTTGCTGAAGTGAAGGAAAAAGCACCCAAGGGGAAATTTAAGACCAATTTAATTAGGTGAACAAGAGGCACCTTCTTAAAGGATTTAGGTTTCTATGGATGATTTTTAAGAGGAAAGTCAAGGCCAGTTCTACATTGCTATCAAGAAGGGTAAGCAATTTGGTGATTGGCTATCTCAGTATATAACAGGGTTCCCTATGCCTCAAGTACATCCCCACGTTTACCCATGTTTCATTATATCAGTATATACCCACATTTCATTACAGTGAACCTCCATACTAGAAGGAAACATCATTTTATTTTTTTTTATATTCACAAAGTAAATGAGTCTAACACTGACATGAAGTCAATATAAATTTCTATTAGATCTGAAAATAAGTGGTTTAAAATAGAAATAAAAGTTCATATTATTGTTACTTCTTTACCATTTGTATTTATGCTATGGCATCCTTGGGGCAAACCTTGAGGTAGCAAGCCAAAGTTAGCCAACAACTTGTGAAGTTTTCTCTCTCCAAGGATTGGTTTGGCTGCAGGAGTGCTGCACTCCATCTACCTTCCACCTGAAGCCAAAGACCCACTGGAAACAGGCATAGAGGGGTAAAGAAAGGCCAGGAATATGATACAGTGGGGAAAATGTTTACAGGAGCGTCATTCCAAATTATAAGGAAAGGCAAGAAGTGTGAGTTTTTTTCTGTGAGTCCCTCAGACAACATGGTTATAAATAATCACATATATATGGCTTTTATAGCGCTGTAGAAGAAAGTACATATACATATTAATACAATATACTCCATTTTTTAAAAATGACATTATATATGATATAGCAATGTATTTGATTTTTTTTTTTTTTTTTTGCGGTATGCGGGCCTCTCACCGCTGTGGCCTCTCCCACCACGGAGCCCAGGCTCCGGACGCACATGCCCAGCGGCCATGGCTCACGGGCCCAACCGCTCCGTGGCATGTGGGATCCTCCCGGACCGGGGCACGAACCTGCGTCCCCTGCATCGGCAGGCGGACTGTCAACCACTGCACCACCAGGGAAGCCCCAATGTATTTGATTTTTAACACATGGGATGTATGCTGTTGGACTGTTATGACTTAAAAAAAAACCAACTCATGATATCCCTGTGTCCATGTATTTAAATATCTTATTTGAAGTTACTGTATTTAAGAATAGCTAAAATATGAAACAGAGAAAATAATCTGGTTAATTATGCCATTACAAAAGTCTAATATGCTGCCAATTTTGATTTGAAAGAAAAAATGAAATCACCCACTGCATATGCTCAGCAGTAAATTTTGATGTTTAAAAGTATGATCAGATTTTTAGAGGCACTTTTACTTCAATATACCAACATTAAAACCTAAATACTTACAAAATTGTATTTTCCACAAACCAGGTCCTATCTAGAGAATACTAAAAATCAACTAAAGCCATGTTTCACTTTACTGATCTCTAAATCAGATATGTGAATTTAAATAATTTGTAAATAAAATATGCATAAAAACTTAAACCCATGAGCCAAGTTTTACTCTGAAAGAACCTGAAATAAGCAAGATTACATCCTGAAAGTTTTGTGTAAATAAAATGTGGATGAATATATTACTCATAACTCAACAATATTTCACTACTGGTCCTTAATAAGGATTTTCAAGTTGTTTAACATTAGAAGTTGACAGAATATACGCACAATACGATAGCACTGAAATGATTATTTTCCCTTTACTATCGAGGTCCAAACATTTTAAATGCATCTCATCTAGTTCAAAATAGTTATTTTTCATCACTTCGCTATGTGAAATTAAATGTAAATGTAATAGCTTGCATCTACTAACCCCAAACTCCCAGTCTATCCCTCTCTCTCCCCTCGTCCCCCCTGGCAACCACAAATCTGTTCTCTATGTTTGTGAGTCTGTTTCTGTTTTGTAGATAGGCTCATTTGTACCATATTTTAGATTCCACAGATAAGTGATATCATATGGTATTTGTCTTTCTCTTTCTGACTTACTTCCCTTAGTATGATAATCTCTAGTCACATCCACATTGCTGCAAATGGCATTATTTAGTTCATTTTTATAGCTGAGTAATATTCCATTGTATATATGTGCCACATCTTCTTTATCCATTCATCTATCGGTGGACATTTAGGTTGTTTCCAAGTCTTGGCTATTGTGAGTAGTGCTGCTATGAACATAAGGGTGCCTGTATCTTTTTGAATTATAGTTTTGTCTGGCTATATGCCCAAGAGTGGGATTGCTAGATCATATGGTAATTCTATTTTCAGTTTTCTGAGGAACCTTTATACTGTTTTCCATAGTGGCTGCACCAACTTACATTCCCACCAACAGTTTAAGAGGGTTCCCTTTTCTACACACTCTCTGCCATCTGTTATTTATAGACTTTTTAATGATGGCCATTCTGACTAGTGTACCTCATTGTAGTTTTGATTGCATTTCTCTTATAATGACATTGAGCATCTTTCCATGTGCCTACTGGCCATCTGTGTGTCATCTTTGGAGAAATGTCTATTAAGGTCTTCTGCTCAGTTTTTGATTGGGTTGTTTGTTTTTTTGTTGTTGAGTTGTATGAACTGTTTTTATATTTTGGCAATTAAACCCTTGTTGGTCACATCATTTGCAAATATTTTTTCCCATTCTGTAGGCTGTCTTTTTGCTTTTTGTTTGTTTTTATGGTTTCCTTTACTGTGCAAAAGCTTGTA
This sequence comes from Orcinus orca, assembly GCF_937001465.1. Taxonomy (NCBI): domain Eukaryota; kingdom Metazoa; phylum Chordata; class Mammalia; order Artiodactyla; family Delphinidae; genus Orcinus; species Orcinus orca. The sequence continues at coordinate 72,301,582 of NC_064565.1, forward strand.
AGTTTGATTAGGTCCCATTTGTTTATTTTTGTTTTTATTTCTATTGCCTTGGGAGACTGACCTAAGAAAACATTGGTACGATTTATGTCAGAGAATGTTTTGCCTATGTTTTCTTCTAGGAATTTTATGGTGTCATGTCTTATGTTTAAGTCTTTAAGTCATTTTGAGTTTATTTTTGTGCATGATGTAAGGGTGTGTTATAACTTCACTGATTTACATGCAGCTGTCCAACTTTCCCAGCACCGCTTGCTGAAGATGAGCTACATTTGCATGAAGAAGTATATCTTTGTGTCAGTAAAGAAAAAGAGAACCTTTAGGTTGTGAAAATTAGCTGGTCTGAAAAACTATGATGCTACTCATTTCTGCCCTTCTGTGTCAGAAATTTCCTACAAATATCATGTCCTAAAAACTCGAGTTCATTTAAAGATAAATAGAAAGAAAAAAGTGGCATGGATCAATAAATACATTTTATAAATAAGTGAGGAAATAAACAGCAGAAATATGCTGATCAAGAAGAAAAATTTATAAGAAAAATATTACCACCAAGTAAGAAAGAGAGGGTTCAAGCATTTTGTCAAGAATTGAAATACTTTTTTTAAATAATTGCTTTATTATTAAAGCATTTATTATTATTAAAAACACACATAAATTACAAGAATTCAGGAAAGAAATGTGAAAAGTAAATATGAGAAGATGTAATAAATACAAAACAAAATAAACCACATAAACTTAAAAATAAGGGGATTTTAATGGAGAGTTGAGGCTATGGCAAATGTAGTGAGAAACACAGATGTATACAGAAATAAGAAAAGCTAAGAAAATTAAATATAAACTAAAAATAGTAAAAAAGAAAGAAAAGATCAGAAAGGGACTTGCAGCTTTATTTATATTTTTTTATTGAAGTATAGTTGATTTATAATATTATATTAGTTTCAGGTGTATAACAAAGTGATTTAATATTTATAGATTATAATCCATTTAAAGTTATTACAAAATAATGGCTATATTTCCCTGTGCTGTACAATATATCCTTGTTGCTTATTTATTTTATACATAGTAGTTTGTATCTCTTAATCTCCTACCTCTGTCTTGCCTGAACCCCTCATCCCTGTATCCATTGGTAACCCCTAGTTTGTTCTCTATATCTGTGAGTGTTTCTGTTTTGTTACATACATTCTTTTTTTTATTTTTTAGATTCCACATATAAGTGATAACATATAGTATTTATCTTTCTGTCTGACATATTTCACTAAGCATAATACCCTCCAGGTCCACCTATTTTATTGCAAATGGTAAAATTTCATTCTTATGCCTGAGTAATATTCCACTGTATACATACATATCACATCTTCTTTATTCATTTGTAGATGGACACTTAGGTTGCTTCCATGCCTTGGCAAGTTTAAATAATGCTTCTGTGAAAACTGGGGTGCATGTATCTTTTTGAATTAGTGATTTTGTTTTCTTCAGGTATATACCTAGGAGTGGGACTGCTGGATTATAAGGTAGTTCTATATTTAATTTTCTGAGGAACCTCCATACTGTTTTCCAGGGTGGCTGCACCAATTTACATTCCCACCAACAGTGTACTAAGGCTCCCTTTTCTCCATATCCTCACCAACAATGCTCATTCACCATTCCAAAAATCCTAAGGCACTTAAGAATTATGCTAAATCTACTCTGCCTATGCACTATAAATGGAATAAGAAAGCCTAGATGACAGCACATCTGTTTTCAACATGCTTTACTGAATATTTTAAGCCCATTGTTGAGACCTACTGCTCAGAAGAAAAGATCCCTTTCAAAATATTACTGTTCATTGACAATGCACCTGGTCACCCAAGAGCTCAGATAGAGGTGTACAATGATATTGTTTTCATGCCTACTAACACAATATCCATTCTGCAGTCCATGTGTTAACCAAACTGAACTCAGGTCTACTTGCCTGACATGGCAACAAAGCCAACCTACAGACATGAGGTTGTGGTGAAGGAAATCCAGTATTTATTTGCAGGGCATCATGGAAGGAGAATGGGCAGCCAGTGCTCAAAAGACCCAAGCTCCCAGATGGCTTTCAGACAAGTATTTTTAAAGGCAACATTAGGGTGAGGGTTGCAGGATGCATGATCACCTTGTGGACATTCTTCTGATTGGTTGGTGGTGAGGTAACAGGATGATGTTTCAGGGATCTTAATTATCAACTTTTAGTTTCAATCACTTTGGGGTCTGGTGCTTGTGGTCAGCCTTAGACACTATCCTCCACTGTGTGAGAGTCTTAGTTTCTGCATAAAAACTCAAAGAAATGCATCAGATTGTTATCTATATCCCTTTAGGAGGAACTAGGAGTTCTGTGATTCCATTGCTCAAGCCATTATTGCTTTTCTTTCTGAACTGCTTTCTGCATTTCCACTTCTCTAATTATTAACTGTTTGGGTCTGCTTGGGAAACGACTAGGAGACCAAAACTTTTTCTATAAACTAGAAGCAGGGACACAGAGGGGCTTGTACCCAGGATGACCCTTCAGGGTCCTGCTTGCTTTCAGCCTCACTTTTCTTTGATACTCCTCAATCCTGAGGGGTAAGGGAGAGGGATAAGAAAGGGAATAAAGTTTTAGATAGAGAGGTTAATCATAAACTTGGGAGGGGAACAAAGTTTTAGGGGGACTTGTTTTCACATGGATCAAGGGGTAATTTTGATCTTCAAGTCTGATTATTTCAGAAATACATTTGGTAAGGCTATAGCTGCCATAGATTATGATTTCTTTGACAGATCTGGGCACAGTAAATTGAAAACATTCTGAAAGGATTCACCATTGTAGATGCCATTAAGAACATTCGTGATTCATGGGAAGAGGTAAAAATATCAACATTCACAGGAATTTTGGAAAAGTTGATTCCAACCCTCTTGGATGACTTTGAGTGATTCAAGACTTCAGTGGAGGAAGTAACTGCAGATGTAGTAGAAATAGCAAGAGAACTAAAATTACAAGTGAAACCTGAAGACGGGAATGTATTGCTACAATTTCATGATAAAATGTTAAAGAGGAGTTGCTTCTTATGGATAAGCAAAGAAATGGAATAGAATCTACTCACAGTGAAGATGCTGTGAAGATTGTTGAAATGACAACAAGGGATTTAGAATATGACATAAACTTAGTTGATAATGCAGTGACTAGCAGGGTTTGAAGGACTGACACCAATTTTGAAAGAAGTTCTACTGTGGGTAAAGTGCTATCAAACAGCAATACATGCTACAAAGAAATCATGAAAGGAATCGATGCAGAAAACTTCAGTGTTGTCTTATTTTCAGAAATTGCCACAGCCACTCTAACAGTCAGGAAACACCACCCTGATCGGTCAGCAGCCATCAACATCAAGACACAACCTCCACTAGCAAAAAGATTACAACATGCAGAAGGCTCAGATGATTGTTAACATTTTTTAGCAATAAAGTATTATTTAATGAAGGTATGTACTTTTTTTAGACATAATGCTGTTGCACACTTAATAGATTACAGTATAGTATAAACATAATTTGAATATATGCACTGGGAAACCAAAAAATTAGTGTGACTCACTTTAATGTGATACTGGATTTATTCCAGTGGTCTGGAACAAAACCTACAATACCTCCAAGGTAAGCCTGTATCCTGAGGGAACTGGTGGAGTTCCACAATAACTAGAGACAAGAAACAGAAAAAATATTTTTAAAGTTTTAAACTCCTCCTAGTGGAGGAGTGCCAAAGATACTGTTAGGACCAGAGCTACATCTGGAAGGGGGCAGAAATAGTTGTGGAGCCCAGAACCCAGAGACCCAGGTACATAGCCTTTGCCTAACATTGAGCCTTCCTCAGAGGATGGGTGAGTGCTGCCTTTCCCCACCCCACATCACAATGCTAACAAGCACCAAGTAAAACTAATAGTGGGAAAGATGCATCAGGAAATGCTACAAGACAAAGATTCTCTCTGGGAAAGAGTGCAAAGAAAAGATGCAAAGACAGGTAGGAAGACTTGAAGGCGAGTGGGAAGGAGATACTGAGAAAAGCTCTCTGGCAAATTAGCTCACACAATAAACACAAACTGTCACTAGAGGAATTAGAACCCTGAGGTGTGATAAAGGTAAGCATAACAACAAGCTTCAAACTCATCCCAAACCTCACAAAAGCCCACACTAAAGATCTAGGAGAAGGAAAAGTATGCTAGTCCACAAGCATAAAAGTACTTATATTAGTATTCACTGGTCTAGACAACATAGTAGGCTTTCAACAACAACAACAAAATAAGATACATAAAAAGGAAAGATAAAACACACTTTGAACAGACAAAGTAACTATCAGAACCAGACTCCTCCACACATGAAAAAGACGCTATAATTATCAGACTCAAAATTTTAAATAATTAAATATGCTAAAGGATCTAGTAGAAAAGGTAAACAAAATGAAGAAATTCAACATACATAAGATGAAACCTGATAAATATAAAAGTTGAAACAAACCCATAATTATACTTGGAAATATAAAACTCTTTTCTCAGTAAGTGATAGAATAAGAAGGCAGAAAATAAGTAAACATATAAATAACATAAACTGTACTGTCAATCAACTTGACCTAATTGATATTAGAAAACATTACAGTCAACAGCAGAATATATATTATTCTTTCATGTACATGGAACAATCACTAAGATAGAGCACATACTGGGCCATAAAACAAATATTAACACATTTAAAATAACTGAAAATAAAATTAAGCAAAAATAAAATAAAATAGAAATCTATAACAGGAAGATATATTGGAAAAAAACCACTGATAATTAGAAAATTAAACAACATATTTATAAGTAAACCATGGGTCACAGAGGAAGTTTCAAAGGAAATAATGTATATTTTGAACAGAAAATGAAAAGAAAATATATCAAAATTGTGAAGTACAACCAAAGCAATGTTTAGAGGGAAATTTATAGCAAGATGTGTTTATATTAGAAAATAATAAATAGCAATAATAAGTAAGTAAAAAAACTAAAAAAACTAAAAAACTAAAAAGAAACTAAAACTAAAGCACAGGTTAAAAAAAAAACAAACTAGAGAAGGAAGAGCAAATTAAACCCAAAGCAAAGAGTAGGAATAATAAAAATTAGAGCAGAAATCAATGATATTGAGACTAGAAAAGCAATAAAAAAAATCAAAAGCTGGTTTCAGAGCAAAGGGTATTACCAGTAATAAAGCATGGTATCTGATAATAACAAAGGAATCCATTCCTCAAGGGAACATAACAATTCCAAATATTTTTTCCATATCATAACAATTTCAAAATAAATTTTAAAAACTGATAAAAACTAAACATGAAAATAGATAAATCCACAATTATATTCAGAGATTTAAATGTTCCTCCTTCAATAATTAATAGGATAAGTAGCAAAAATCAGTAATGGTATAGCATATCTGAAACATACTAAAAACTAACTTGACCTAACTGAGACGTGAGGAGAGAGCAGCAAATAATAGCAGGACACATTCACTTCAAATGTACACAAAATATTTCCCAAGATAGGCCATATCTTACATAAAAATAGTCTCAATAATTGTTAAAAGAATCAAGTCATACAAATTTTCATCTCTAATCACAATAAAATTAAACTAAAATCAATAACAAAATGATGTCTGAAATAAAATCTCTCAAACATTAGCTAACTATATAATACCCTTTTAAATAACCTCTGGATCAAAGAAGAAATCAGAAAAGAATTTAGTGAATATTTTATACTGAATGAAAATTAAATCTCAACACATCATAATATTTGAGAATATGAGAGATGCCATTACATCACTTTGGGAGGAATTTATAGCATATGTAAATTAGAACAGAATAAAGGTGTGATTCAATCAATGCCCACAGCTTCCACTTTTTAAGGAAACAAAGAGCAAATAAAATCTAAAGTAAGTAGAAGTAAGAAAGACCAGAGTGGAAATCAATGAAATATAAAAGACAGAACCTACAGAGAAAATCAATGAAATCAAAAGCTGATTTTTTGAAAACAATAAAATTGATAAACCATTAGACACCATAATGAAAACCAAACCAAACCAAACCAAAAACAAAAAAAGGAGAAAGAGAAAACACAATTACAAATTTAAGGCAAAAAAAGAATCAAGAGATTCGATTAGAGCTACATCTATTAAAGAAATTGTATTTGTAATTAAAACCTTCCCACAAAAAAATAATTCTATGAATACATGGCTTTACTGATAGATTACCAAACCTTTAGGGAAGAAATAGAGTTAATAATAATCAAATTTCGACAACACTGAAAAAATGAAGAAATGTTTCCCAACTTTTTCTATGAGGGCAGTAATAAAACCAAAGACCTCAAAAGAAAAATAAACTAATGGCCAATGTCCCCCTTAAACAAAGACGTAAAATTTGTAAAAGTTTTGGCAAACTGAATCCAACAACATATTAAAACCAAAATACATCAAAACCAAGTGTTATTTATCCCAAGAGTCCAATTTGGTTTTACATTTGAAAATCAGTTAATGTAACTCATTACATTAACCAATAGACCAAACAAATAGACAAAGAAAAAGCTCTCAGCAAACTAGGAAAAAGGACCTTCCTCAACTTAATTGTGATCAATTGTGGAAAAACTACAGTTAATATTACCTTTAATCTTGAAAGACTGAATATTTCCCCACAAATCAGGAATAAACAAGGATTTCCACTCTTACAAAGTCAACATTATACTTGATGTTCTAACAATTTCACTGAGACAAGGGGAAAAAAAGCATTGTGTTTAGAAAAAAAAAAGTATTCACAGATGACCTTATTGTCTATGTAGAAAACTGGCACAATCTACTAAAAACCTCCTATAATGAATGAATTGGTTCAGAAAAAATTCAAGATACAAGATCAATGTACAAAAATCAATTGCATTACTTCTTTAAGCAACAAGAAAATGTAACTTGAAATTAAAATAACTACTATATTACTATAAACACTTACTGAAAAGTTTAGAGATAAACTTGACAAAACATACACAAGGTTTATCATTGAAATCTATAAAACATTGCTGACTGCAATTAAAGAAGACCTAAATAAAGAATGCACTACACTATGCTCATTGGTTGATATACTCAGTGTTATTAAGATGTCAATTCTTCCAAATAGATCTATAATTTCAACACCATCCAATTGAAATTCCAGCAACCTTCAATTGTAGAAATTGAAAAACTGATTCTAAAATTCATATGAAAATGCAAAGGACCTAGATTAGTCAAAACAACTTTGGAAAAGAATGGAACTGGAGGAGGAACACTATTTTCTAGAGTTACTATATAGCTACAGTAATCAAGATAAAGAGGTATTGGCATAAGGATAGATAAGCTGATCAATCAACACAAAGGAGGATCAAGTAATAGGCCAACACTAAGTGGAAAATTCATGCTCAACAAAAATGCAAAGGCAATTCAAGAAGTTATCACTTTTCAACAAAGGGTACTAAAACAATTGGCTATCCATATGTAGAAAAAACAATTTTTAATCTATACCACATAACATTGAACAAAAATTAACTGACCCTGGATCATAGACCTAATTGTAAGTCACAACACGATAAAATTTCTAGAATAAAACATAAGAGAAAACCTCTGTGACCTTGGTTACACAAATATTTTAAATACTTTGCAGAGATATTGAGAACCAAAAGCATAATCCATAAAAGACTAAATCGATAAATTAGACCTTAGAAGAATTAAATCCTTCTGCTCTTTATTTTTTGAATATTTGAATTTTATTTTATTTATTTTAAAACCTTCTGCTCTTTAAAGACACTGTTAAGGGAATGAAAAGATGAGCCACAGATAAAGAGAAAACAGTTGAAACATATATCTGATAAAGTTCTTCTATCCAGAATATATTAAAAAAAATTTCAAACTCAATAATAAAAAAAAAGTTCTTTAAACTAGTAAAGGTTTTGAACACATGCTTTACCACAGAAGATATAAAGATGACAGATAAACACGTGGACTATCATTAGGGAAACAGAAATTAAAACCACAATGTAAAACCACAACACGTCTCTTAAAAAGGCTAAAATATAAAAAACAGATTGTACCACATGCTATAAAGATATGGAGGACATAGGTCCTTCTAATTTTGCTTGTATGAATGCAACACAGTTCAACCACTTTAGAAAACAGTTTAGCAGTTTCATATGAGGTTAAACATAAACTTACCATATGGCTCAGCAATCCCATTCTCAGTGCTGTGTTAATTTATGTTCACACAAAAGCTTTGACGTGAATGCCGATAGCAGTTTTATTGATAATCACCAAAACCTATAAAAAGGCAAGGTGGATAATATTGTGATACGTATATCTAATGGAATATTAGTCAGCAATAAAAAGTAATGAACTTTTAATGTATACAACATGGATGAATTACCAATTGTTTAGTGAAAGAAGCCAAATAAAACCGAATATCCACTTTATGGTTTAATTTATATAAAATTCTATATATTTCAAACTAATCTATCATGCCAGAAAGGAGATCAGTTGTTGTGTGGGGCAGGAAGTGGTGGGGAGGGATGGGAAGGAGAACTTAGAAAGGAGCACGAGATAACTTTTGAGGATAATGGATATGGTTATTATATGGATTGCAGTGTTGGTTTCACAGGTGTCTACATGTATCAAAATGTATCATATTGTACACTTTCAACATGTGCAGTTTGCTGCATGTAAATTATACCTCACTAAAGTATTTTTTAACTAAAAAAGGATTCATAAACTGCTATTGCTCAGGCTGCACCATTTACTCATTTAATTCAATTACTCAAATGATTTTAGAAGTGTCTATAGTTAGGATACAAGCAGGATTGAATTTTTGGACAAAACTGCCTGATGCAGTTCCTCAATAGATCCCTTTTTAAAGACAATTATTGTTAACTTGCTACCAGGTGTTAGTTGAGACTATACTACAGACATACATCAGGTAATCCTCGGCCCAAAAATACCTATCATGTCTTTGGTAATGCTAGTAAAACGTATAGATAATAAAAGGAGCTGCTTAGTAGATCTCATTCAATAAGCAAAATTGATATAATCAGGAGCATGCAATATAATGGGTTCAGAGGAGTTCAGGGAGGTCAAACCATCCATATGCAGTATGCTTCTCTGCCTGTGTGTTTAATGATAGAGCCCTCCGAAGATCTTCCCACAGCCATTGCTAGCTGGTTGAAATTCTATGATTCCCTCCAAACCAAAGGAAAACAAGGTGCTTTTTGGTTTTTGTTTTGTTTTGTTTTCATTGAGTGTAGTATTGCTATTTGAAAATGGGATATATAATATCCTATAGACTGTAAATCTCTGGGAAAAGAAGGTAAGATGCCTAGTGGAAGAGAAGAAGGACAAATCTACACCATCGCTAAAGCTGAGAGACACTATTTAGTAATACAATTTAAGCTAGTGTCCTCAGAGGGGGGATTGGAAATTTATAGATCCTAAAGCCATAACTAAGCTGGCAGTATGCTCATGTAAATGGGTCCTAGATGATTGTCGATAAAAGCATCCCCACATGCACACACTCAATTCTGAAAATATCTGTGGAAATTTAAAGGAAAAATTGGGGTGAATCATGAAGACTCATCAACAAAACCTGGTAGCCAGCTCAGAAGTGGATTGGAATACTTAAATTATTGACTAGGTCAGATCCTTAGAACTGGGTTCAGATCTGGGTTCTTGAAATAAATGGACTTAAGCAATGCAAAGATGGGTCAAATAATTACATATTTTCTTCCACATGTTGAAATAACAAATGTGGGGTAACTGACTGTACTTCCTTATCAGCAGGAAAGAAATGGCCTGAAGATGGCTTTAGACAAAATTTCCAGAGGAAAAGTATCTGTGACTAGCTGGCAAGTAGACTACTTTGGACCCTACTAGGAGCCCTACAGGAGATACAAATAGGCATTGACTTGAATTGAAAACTATTCTGTAACAGAACCAACCATAGTGAGCATAATTAAAGGATTGTAGCTTCAAAGTCTATCAATTTACTAACAAGCATATATTTCCTGTCATCAAAGTATGCACTTCACTTCTACTAGTGTACAAAAGCAATTAGTATACATAGGCAAGGTAACATAATATTACATAAAAATTTCACAGTCCTTATCACCTTCAGAACATTGGTTCTATTGGTCTCACTGAAAATGAAATAGACAATTAAATATTTGCAATTTAAAATAAGTGGTATAAAGGCTTGAATGGCTGCCTAAATTGACTAAATGGATGTTCTCACAAATGAAAGGCAGAGGTTCCACTGGAAATGTTTTTAGAATTTGGGAGTAAGGGGCTGGGGAATGCAACAACCATACAATACAACTTTATAACTTTTCCACCCCCGAAAACTATCATTTGATATCACTTCATTCATTACCATTAGAGAGAGATACCAATCCAAAGGAACAGGTATCCATACTACTAAATTTAATTGTATGCATGTATTTCCAGGCGATTAAGTGTGGATTATAACTTCCCCATGAAGTTAAATTGGAAGTAAATTTGAATACGGCCATGTTACTAAGTGGCAGGATCATACCTCTAGTTACTTTCCTATCACATTCTAAATCTTCCTAAGATTAAGCTAAGGAGGAAGCCCTGATGAACTTAATGCATCTGTCTATTCTCTAAGCAAGCAAATGTCACCGGGGGAGGAAGGATATGGGCTAAAACAGGTAATAAGTGGACATGGAAAGAGATTATAGGGGGTGGGAAGAAGACACAAATACTAGATTATAACCAGCTGGGAAATGGAAGAAATGCAGTAACTTTATTGCAATGAGAGTGTCCCAGAGCAAGAAAAGAATACTCTTAGCTATTTCTCCCCACCAGTTGCTGATGGACAGCGGATCCTGACAAAAGAGAAATAGGACCTCTAAGGATTTATGGTCTCAGACTAAAGACTGAATCTGGATAATTTGGAGAAAAGATTTTACACAGAATTCCCTGATCACTCAACTGATAGGTAGCAAGTCAGACCTATTATTTGGTTTACAATTTCAGGGCTATATTTACTAATTTGTTTCTTTTTCTGATAATCTGAGAGATTACCTTTGATTTGCACAGGGTGAAAATTGCTGAACAGCCAGTCATCTATAGCTTGTGTGACTATGAATCAATATGACACATTGCTAAGACGGCTATCTGTGTGTGACGGGTAGCAGATTGCTACCACATACCTGAAATATTATTTGACTTGCTCTTCGCCTACACTGAACATAAATTGGACGAAATACCTTTAAAGAAAGTGGCTGTGGAACCTGGTTAGTTTGAGGGCAGTGGACACAAGGATGGTATTGCCTCATTCCACCAATGACTGTCCTTTGACACTTTAGACAAAACACTTGTCAGAGGATGAATGGCACATCCAGACTGAGCTTTGGGGTGGAATATGACCAACTGATGGTTTCATGAAGCACACAGTATTTTGGTTCATATTGCATACCTAACCTGTACCTATGCCATGAATGCCAAATGGCATCAATATATGAGGTAGCTTGAATAGTACTAGCGCTACCAAGTCAGATGTAATTTGGGCATTGTACAATTCAGTCCAGAATTACTCATTTAAATAAATCATTATCATTTTGAAAAATACTTGCTTACATTTATTTATGATACCGTCTGGAAGACAATACCCTGTAAGTCTAATGTACTGTTTTGCAAAGTATGCCCTAAGCTTTGAAGCAGTGACATGGGCCTCACTTTCTTGTAGTCAGAATACAGAGATCTGGGAATCAAGGTGCAGGAGTGGCCCTTCTCACTAATATACCTAAAGATCCACTGAAATAGTTTTTTTATTCCTCTTTCTGAAACTTTAGATCTGGCTGAGAAGAATGTTTCCAGGAAAGAATGTAATATTCACATTGAATTGGAAGGTGAAATTTACTAGTTGGCTATTTTGGGCATTTCATGCCAATGAAATACGATAGAGAAAAGGGTCTTTGTAACAGCTGTGGTGATTGATTCCAAGCACCAAGTGGAAATTGTCTTTCAGCCTGCCATATAATGGAGACAGGAAGTACTATGACTGGAATCCAGAGAATTTCCTGGATATCTCCAGATGGCCAGTCACCAATTATCTCCAGTTTTGTTAGGAGTTAGGTACTTATAAGGAGAGGCTGGGAATCTTGTTAACACTTAGAGAAAAAAAAAAAAGAAAAGAAAAGAAACAGTTTGCTTGTATTTCTACCCCAAGAATAATGAAGGTTAAATGGGGGAAATGGATTTCTCATAGTAAATTTTGAAGCACAGTTTGTCCTTAGAACACAAGCAATAATTTCAGTATAGGATAGTGTTGAAGGGCCTAATTTTGGCATTAAACATAGGTCTTCTGAATCTTATACTGTATACATTACTGAAGACATTTCTTAACCTTTTTTCCCCTGAACTATCTAATTTGTATAATACCTTGTATGCATGCTGTAAAGATAAAATAGGATAATACAAAGTTCTTAACCCAGTGTCTGACAGTTACTTAGAAAATAATAGCTTTTATGCATATTACTACAACATATTATCAGATGACCATTAATTTGAATATGGAATCTAGAATGCTATGGATGGAAGGAGGCTTCATTCATTTCTACATTTTTAATTGAAATATAGTTGATTTACATTATTATATAAGTTGTAGAGTGTCTACAAAAAATTGGCACTTGCCAGCTACATCTACATGGAATAAAACATGTGCTGCTGCAGCTGCTAATTTTCAACACCCCTTGAAAGGAGCAGAGTGGAGATTAAGAAATGTGGCACTCTGTGCTCTGGGAAAAACTGGCAAAACAGGTCTTCAGAGAGTTGGATATTTTCAGGCGCCGATTTTATGAGCCCAATTCTCCTCATGTATCTCCTTATATCTAGAAAAGCACTAAAATCCTCCGTGGTGATGACTGCTCCTTGTGACTAGCAGAAAACTTCTGCAAAAAAAATATGTGCTTGATTGTATGTACTCCCCCTTCACCAAAATCACATATATACTGACCTTCCCCGCTGCCTCTTTGGAGCCGTTTCTCAGAACTATCTGAAATGCTGTCTCCTGGGCTATAATCCTTATTTTGCCCCAAATAAAACTCGCAGCTCTCACGTTGTGCTTTTTTTTTTTAAGTTGACAGTTTTATGGCGACCATGAAGAAGGGACCCAGAGTGGACTTCTCTTCGCCTGAACTCTAGGAGGAACTGGAACCTTGGTACAAGCAGAGGCCCCTTGCGCCCATCCACCTCCTCAGAGGGTCCAGACGAACTTGGGTAAGTCACTCCTGGTTCTCGGATCTCCCGTATTGCTTGATGATCCTGAGTTTTATTTGGCAGTGTATAGCAGGTACCTGCCACCTCCCACTTGAAAGATAATGGTGGGGGAGGGGGACTCAGTTGAACGATGCCAGGGAATACCCACCCAGGTGAAAGATATTTGGTCGGGGGTGTACCTGGTTGAAAAATACCAGGGTTTGATCAGTTGTAGGAGACTGAGTGGTCTGCACTGAGTGGTTAGGTAAGAGGCTGATCTGATGCTTTTCCTCAATTCGGCTGCCTTAATAAAATTTGTCGGCATCAAAGTGAAGATATTACATGAGAGCTTTGCTCCAAAGAAAAGGGACAAGACTCCTCCCGGCGGTTTACGGCTTTCTCAGGTGACTGAGAAATTTACAGGAGTGGTGGAGGCAGAGTCCTCATACCATGCAGTGGTACCATAGGGAAACCCACTCATTAATTAAAACACTTGCTTGTCCAGGGGTTGCGGTTAAGAATTGGCCGTTCAGCGATCCAAGCACCCGTGGTGGCCTTAGATTACCAAAGGGAGAAACTGAGACACGTAAGGGGGCTGAAACGACTCTAGGGTGACACCTAGAGGAGCTAAACTCACAAGCAGCACACTGGCCCATAACACAATTTCACTAGTGAATTTTATCCCTGACAAATTCAACTTTAAAATGGGAAATAGAGCTTCTCAAACACGGAAACAAGAAGCATCAGAAAGCCAGCCTATGACTAACACTCCAGCCAGGTTTATGTGCATACGAGAAGTACCTACTTAATTGGGGAAATTATACTAAAGGAGATCTCAACCTAAAATGGCCAAATTGGGGTTCTTTTGATATTTCAAAATTGATACTTTTGTGCCAACAGTTAGAAAAAGCCAGCTGTTAGATCAAACAGACTGAATGGAATGCTTACTTTGGTATCTAGAAACTTCTAAAAAAGAAAATGATAGAGTAACTTCTTTGCAGGAAACCAATAATTAATTACTCGAAACTATATCAGACCAACTTTTCAAAACCATTGAAAAGAAAAGGGGTATCTACAAAAATTATGAACCTTCAGTTGCGCCAATTAAGTACACAATGCCAGTCGAAGGTTAACAGAACCCTGTTTAATTCCCAACTAGTAGAGAAATATTGTTTGAAGAAAAATAAAGAAAAAAATGTCTTTTCAGAATTCTGACCCTGAGGGAATAAGTCCTACTAGGAAAACCTGATTTTCTCTCCCTGTGCCTTGAGACCAGAGCTCTCAGGATCACTTATTTTATCTAGATCATCTCTAAATTTCTGATACTGAGGGAAAAAAAGGGGGGGGGGGGACAAAAAAAATTTTTTTTAAATTTAACTTATTCCAACTGTTATTTACAACTAGTGTTTTATATTGTGATATTTGATTCATGACTAAGTTTAGAAAATGAAGCTATGAGACATCTTGTTGTGTCTGTATGTTTATCTGTGCATTATTTTTGTTTTTACTTTTGGATGGTATTATCAAAAATTAATATATAAGTGAGCTCTACTATTGGATTAAAGGAAATTAAGTGCTTATATAAATTCTCAAAGAAAAAAATGCAGAAGGTAACTGGCCAGAATTAATTTCAGGTTCACATGAACTGGGAAATAGTCAGTATGAAATTAATACCTGGTATTAATGTTTGTTTGTTGATCTAATTAATATAGACATGTCTTTAGAGTCATCAACATTAAGTATAATACTTTTATTGCACCTAGGTTTAATATAAAAAATCTTGTTATATCTGTTACTTATTTGTCAGCAAGGCAAGTAACTTGATGTGAAGAAACTTTTAAGGAAAGAAAACATAAATGAAATAAGAGCTTTCAGATAAGCTCTATTAAGAATAATTATGCTTTAGTAATGTCTATCTAAAATAGTCTCTCCAGATTCTGGTACTTTGAAATTCTAGAGTTGTGCTAAATTAAGTTAAGTTATGTAATGGAAGCTTATTGAATAGCCAGGACATTCCCAAATAAAATAAGATACTGAACATTGGCTTCCTTTTACAGAGAAACAAAAGGTATTTAGGACTATTGATGAATATGTCTGGTGCCACATTCTCTAAAGAAAGCAAATGTTTTTAGAAAATATCACTGGTATTTATGTTCACCAATCTACAGAATGCTAACATAAAGGACAGTTCATAATTGCTTACTTCTTAGTTTTCACAAGAAATTAAGGTTGTCAGAGCTGAGGATTCTAATTTAAACATGTAATTAAAGGTAATAGAAATAACAAAGAAAACATTTCAGTATATAGTAGGAAAGTAGGATGTGTGTTTTCAGTAAAGAAGGTACGAGGAATGGAATCACATTTTATTAAGGGAAAAGGAAGTAGGTCTGATTTATAGGCAGCTGCTTCTGAATGGGAAAATAAAGTGATGGATACAGAAAGTGAGGAAAGGTTTGTGGAAAGTGGACCCCAAGAAAAGAATTTTGTGCATGGTCAGGATTGACTAAGGTTAAAATAAATTTAACTGAGTAAATGAATTTTAAAAGTAAGTGGGTGCAAAACTTGAATTTCGTTTTTCTCTCTCTTAAGAGAACAAGATTTCTTAAAATGTTGAATTGCCTTTGATAACAGATTTCAATTTTCTTTACCTTTTAAGTGATCTGTTCCGTAATTGCCTTTGAAATCTTTTATTGTTACTTTGGTAAGTGAATAACTACTGTTTCATAGTGACCTGTGATCCTATCTGAGTGCTCTAAACTCTTTTTGATTTTTTTTTTATACAAAACTTCCTAAATCAAATTCTAATGAAGTCCTTTTGACCTCTAGCTAACTATGGGATGCTTCAAAGGGCCCCTGAAACATCCCAAAGAGAGATATTAAACTAATTAGGTTCATTAGGTATGTTAAATTACATGGAAATATTGTCAAATGAGTAATAAATCTTCTCAGGTTATATTGTATGGTAAATGTTACTAATATAGACATCCTAGAAATTATATGGAGTTCCTAAAATTCTGATATGTCCTGGTAAAATGTTATCAGTCATAATTCTAGTTATTATCTTAAAGTGTTGTATGTCACAGTAGTAACCAAGGTTCATTGTCAATTGCACTGTAATCAGTTTTTAAACGTGTCTTCATAAATCTTTTGTCATTATAGACAGTTATGGTTTTATTCTGTTGCCTTTGCAAAAATGCTTTCTCTTCAAGAAAATTTATAAAAAGGACTTTTGGATAAATACAAGTCTTCGACTTTCAGACCATAATGCTGAACTGGATAAGAAATTAAAGAATCCTAATGAGAAACCTGATGGCTTCATAAACTGTTAACAAAAAGAGTTAGTTACATAAGACTGAGTGAACTGGTAAATATGGTTATAATTTTTATGGTTTCTATCTGAAAAATTACTGGTTTAAATCTGTGTTTTCCAGGTATAAGAAACCTTTCCTTCAAACTAATTATGACTTACAGTAATTTGGTAAATTATACCTTTGTAAGCAGAATTGAAACATTTATCTTTTTTCTCTATCTGCTCCTTCCAGAGATTGTAAACTCTTAGGTCCCCAGCAACTTTATCAGATCAATTAGGAAGGCCACTCACTAACAGGTACAGAAGGCTCAAGGTACTTGGGGGACGTTATAAAGGGAGGAATTCACCTAGATCTGTTAGGTGAAATCTGTGATAAGCCCTTGGCATGACTTTCCTAGCCTTGAGAAGCCTTTTAAAAGTTCAGTATGAGACTCCTTATAAAAGTTTCAGAAAAGCAAAAAGCCTATATGACCAATTATAGTTATATAAATTATCAGGCCAAGTTTATTGAGACTAGACTTATTTTGCAAACAAATTAGTCTTAATTTGGTTGTATTTGGTAGAAATGAGGGCAATTTTAGAAAGAAAAAGACGTTTCAATGAATGTTAAACCCCAGTCTTGTTAATGGAGGTCTGTATTTACTTAGACTTACTTCCCGGATAATTCCTTGCTATTACGTTATATTAATGTAATGTTTAACTGAATTATTAAAAGGATACTCTAAGTTTTTTTCTGAAGCTTATCTCAGTAATCTATCTTTGGACGAAGATCTGATGCTCCATGACCTGCAACCAGGGGATTATGCATACTGGAAAACACATAATTTAAAGGACTATCTCCAACCTAGATGGAAGGATCCTTATCAGGGACTCTTTAACTCATGCACAGAGACACTGAAGGGAATTGACTCTTGGATTAATTTCCAATTACAAGGTGCCCCTGCACCAGACTGGTCTATAGAGGACTGCTGACCTCAAACTCACCTTAAAACGACACTCAAACAGAGGAAACTACACTCACACCAGGACTAGAGGATGACATCAGAAGTAGACAGCTTAACCAAGATGCTGGACCTGACTCATATGATCATTTACAATGTTCTCTTGACTTCTTGGATCTTTGCATACAAATCAAATATTTTTCTATCATGGACATGATTCTATGCTAGTTTTAAAAATTAATCCAGTTGTTGGGTTTGTGGCCAATTACCTGTGTCTAGGACTTCTGGATTACCTTGGTGGATTTCTCCACTCCAAGGCTCTAATTGCACAATTGTTTTAGAAGAAAGTTCAGTCCTGTTCAGGCTACTCTTGATATTACTAGATGAGATCCCCTCACCTAGCCAATTAATAATACCTGCTCTAACCCTGGCCATAAAAATGAATTTTCCTCTAAAGTTACTCACACTCAAACAGAGCAACAAGCAAAATTTCTGTCAAGGAATAAAGCCTCCCACAATTATGGGATGGATTTATGTGATTAACACGAGGCTATGGTCATTTAAGTTTTAAGGCACCCCTTTATCTTGTGAACAATTAAATTATATTAAGGATAACCAGCCTAGTAACATTAGGAAATTGGGCTGGGAACATTATGGACAGTGCCAATATGTCATTTCCCTGAAAGATAAGGACCGGTACAGAACAGACAAAGTCAGATGACCTGAGGATATACTGGGCTGCACCTAACTGAAGTTCTTGGCTTCATTTTTACTTACGACTTTAATAATACTGCTAGCTATGTTATTTGTATTTTGCCTGTTTTACAAGATTGTTGTTTCTTGCATTACCAAATGTGTGACTGAGCCTCCGACAAAATATATAGCTTTATATGAGATCAATGATTGTGATAGTGTAACTCTAGATATGGGAAGATACAACAAGAGGGAATTTTCCTGGACCATAACAAATTAGTAAGACAGGTGGTCCAGAGTCCTTAGTTACTGTTAAAAGACCTAGTCCAGTAATAGCACATTGAGTGGCCTATCAGGGAAATCTTTGCCAGACCTAAGAATGAGCCTTCCTAGCACCGTGGGATGAAATGGTCATGAAATGCCTCCCAACGCATGGTTGAATTTATGACCATGAGGGGCCCTGACAACAACAAATTGGCACTTGCCATTGGCACTTGCCAGCTACCTCTACAAGGAATAAAACATGTGCTGCTGCAGCTGCTGACCTTCAACACCCCCTGAAAGGAGTTCAGGTGGTGAGCAGAAATGAGGCACTCTGTGCTGTGGGAAAAACTGGCAGAACAGGTCTTCAGATAGTTAGATAATTTCAGGAGCTGATTTTATGAGCCCAATTCTTATTATCTCCTCATATCTAGAAAAGCACTAAAATCCTTCATGGTGACGTCTGCTCCTCGTGACTAGCAGAAAACTTCTGCAAAAAAATATGTGCTTGATTGTATGTACTCCCCCTTCACAAAAATCACATATATACTGACATTCCCCCCTACCTTTTTGGAGCAGTTTCTCAGAACTATCTGAAATGCGGCCTCCCAGGCTATAGTCCTCATTTTGCCCCAAATAAAACTTGACTCACAACTCTCATACTGTGAATTTTTTTAAGTTGACAATAGCACAGGGAATTATAGTCATTTCTACTTTTAAATTTTTCAGAAGAGGAAATTGAGTCAGAGGGAGAGATAAATAACTTTGGCTAAGGTCAGAGTACTAGGAAAGAGTGCAAAAGTTTTGAAAATCAATTATTAAGGGATAGCACCTTTAGGAAATTCATAGGCAGAAATTTGTAAGAAAATAAATATGCTAAGACCACAGTAATAACTTTAACTTCCAGCCACAAATTTCAAAAATTTGATAAATCTATACACTTCTTATCACAAACCAGTTTGGCATACAAAAATTGAAAATGAGATTATCTCTTGAACTTGAATCCATGAGTCTGGAAAATAGTCATTGTCTTGTGAGTTGGCATTATTACTTCAAGTTAAGGTGATTCTTAGGCAGGTACTATGTGCACAGTAGTCATAGATACAGCAATGATTACTTACTTTTAAATTATCTTTTTCTAAGCTTAAAAAATTAAAACTCTGTGTGGGTGCGGTTGGTGAGTTGGGTGTGCTTTTATTCTTCCTGGGGAGAGAATGGAAAGCTTCTTAAAGGGGTATTTTTAAAGAAGAAAATTATATAATCCCAAAATGTAAATCAGAAAATGTATCCTATTTCTTTCTTGAAACAGACTGGATCACTGACATTTATATTGAACTCCTATATCCTACATAATTCTATGATAATCTTTAGCTGATTAGAATGTTTCATCATATTTAGAAACTAATATAAGAATTTGGGGAAGAAATATAATTATAACTGAACAAGGGGAACAACCCACGGCTTAAAATCCAAACGAGGAATTCCAGGTTCAGAAAAATAATAACACAATTTAATGCTTTATTAGAATAAAATAATAAAGATAAATGTAAAAATTAGGTGGCACTTATAGGCACAAGATACATTGCATATAGTTAAAATAACCCTAAATACAGCAAACTTCACAAAACCTTGCTCAAGCTTAAGAAATAAAACTTTAAAAGATCAAGACTCATCAGAGGTCAAGATAGATTTTGTCTGATTTTTCTTGCCTCGGGGACTGTTTTATCCAGGAAAATACTCAAGCTTTTTGGCATATGAGTATTTGCCTGTGTCATTCTTTTAAAAGGAAAATTGACTGCCTCAGCTTCTTCCCCTGGAAACACCTTCAAAATAAGCTGTGAAACCTAGATCTTAATTTAGTCTTTGTAATAGAACTGTTATTGGTGGTGGAAAAAGTCACAGGGTGATTTAATAAAGACCACTTATTCTCTCTTGTTCTCTTAAGAACTCTTTAGCTGTTCTGTTTGAGTTTGAAAGTTTAAATATAATAGAACTCCTAATCTATGATTTCTGGTATTGGACTTCTTGAAATAAACTCTACTTCTCATTACCAGTTGAGGTATTGATCCTTTAAAGGGTATGTCTACATGCCCTCTCTACTCAATTTCAAAAGCCCAGTGCTTTTGCTCCTCTCTTGAAGTCAAGCAAATCTTTGTTTAAGGGGGTCAACAAATCTTTGTTTAAGGGAGTTGATTTTAATTTATGTTGTAAATAAAATTTCCTCTGCATTTATGCTGATAACACTTAGTGCAGAAAAATAGCGTAGAACATCTACTTTTGAAAGGTCCTTTTCCCCAACTTCCAAACGTAGATTATTTTTGTTGCCCCATTACATACTGATAAAGTCCAGCTTTAGCACTAGGTAGAAGTAAGTTTATGTGATAAAAAGCACCTAGGGGCAGGACAGGAATAAAGACTCAGACATAGAGAATGGACTTGAGGACACGTGGAGGGGGAAGGGTAAGCTGAGACAAAGTGAGAGAGTGGCATGGACATACATACACTACCAAATGTAAAATAGATAGCTAGTGGGAAGCAGCCACATAGCATAGGAAGATCAGCTCAGTGCTTTGTGACCACCTAGAGGGGTAGGATAGGGAGGGTGGGAGGAAGACGCAAGAGGGAGGGGATATGGGGATATATGTATACATATAGCTGATTCACTTTGTTATACAGCAGCAACTAACACAACAATGTAAAGCAATTATACTCCAATAAAGATGTTAAAAAAAAAAGCATAGAATACTTATATAAAGCTTAATTTTTAAAATATTAATCTCAATCTGATCTTTTCTACTGGTCTTAATGAAAAGAAACAGCCACACACATATGATTTATTGTAGAAGGCACCAGAAGGCAGAGAGTTCTGAGTACTAAATTCACTCACATCAAAAAATTTCAAACAGCAGTAAAAAATCAAGAATCAAATGTCACTGCAAAATAACCCAGTGACAAGAATCAATGCCTATTCATTTTAAAGATTTCACATTAGACTGTACATTTCCAGAGGCCACTGCAATGAGGCAAGGAATGAATAAATATTAATCAAACGTCACAGTGATGGAAAAGTGAACAGAGTTGAAAAATACTTAGAAGGTGGTAAAATCGGATGGACTGAGTAAGTGTGAATGAATGTTATGTATAAAAAAGGGGAGGAATAAATGATGATGATGAAGCTTCTAAGTCATAACCATTAAAATGATGTCATGCAGACGGGTCACAGAGAAACTGTCACAGCACCAAGAAATGCAGATATAAAATTGGGGAAAACTTGCAATCACATAGTAATAGAACACATACAACTCTGAAAATGTTTGTTATCCTCCAGCTTAATCAGGCAAATTAGTCTGCATGTACCATGATCTAATTTTTTCTCTATTTCTGGGATTTCTAATATTTAGTATTGGACACCCAAAGTTTTTCTCAAATTTCATAATCCCATCTCTTCTATTTTCCATATATTTTTCTTCCTTTTTAAGGAAATGCTTTCAACTTTACCGTCCAAAATTTTTATTAATTTAAAAAACTTTTCTGCTATAGTATGTTTAATTCAAACAATTCCTGTTTTGTTCTCTGAGTACTCCTTTCCATAGCAATATCTTTCTCATCTCTCTGAGGAAATTGTCTTTGGTCATCCAAGCTAATTGTTTCCTGCAGGTTTGTTTCAGTATCAGATTTTATTTTTACGGGTTTTCATCAAATATTTGGGGATTCATGGCTGTGCATTCATGTTTAAGGAGGAGGCACTAAAATGTTGAGCAGAAACTTGGCATTTTTAGGCAAGGATTATCAAGTGAAAACTTCAAACTGATAATCTGGCAGCATCTTCAGAGATTTATTTCAGGATAGTTATAATACTCAGATAAAAATCTTCCTATTCCCTGCCCAGAGGATATAAACCTGGCTGCCAATAAGAGATGAGGTCCAAAAAGGATGCACTGGAGTGCTATCTATGTGCCATGGTGCTGACTGTTCCTCTACTGTAACATGGCATCTCCCTTATCATTTCACCAAACTCTACTCTAAGGGTGAAAAGAACTTCTCCCTTGTTAAAACCAAGTTCCCTCCCTACGTAATGGAGCTCACTGTTTCTTTTGATGATGACAATGAGTCCAACTTTATTTTTCACTTAGAGATGAGTCCTGTTCCATGGCATAAATTGTTCTACATAAATCAGAATGTACTGCCTTTAAAAAGCATTAAACTAAATAGTTTCTTAAATTAAAAACAAAGAGAGAGAGAGAGATGAAGGTGGGAAGGGGCCTGGATTTTGTCAGTTGTTGTGTGGGTTTTCAACTTATCCTTTTGTTTTCAGTACTCTCTTCCTGAAGTTAGATGGTCCTGGGTGTACTCCATATAGATGTCGCTGGATCACTCTCTCCAAAGTCCAAATTTTCAGGTTTCTGCTAGTGTAAAGATTTTCCACGTTTTTTTTTTTTTAAAGCTCAAGAATTCAACAAACCGTTTTGCTTTCGAGCCAATTCTGCCCCATGTTTAGAGCTACCAATTTATGAGGTTTTTATGGCTTCCACAGTGAAAATCATGTTACTTTTGTGCTTCTCCTGCTATAACTCAAGGATTATGTTTCTCAAATTTTCTAATTTCCACTAATCCATGCACTTTTCAGTGTCCAAAATTGTGTTCTTATAGATTCCTCTTTTATTATTTTTGCACTTAAGGAGGGATTATTTATGTGAATATTTTACTGTCATTTTAGTAAAATTTTAGAAGGAAACTGGGCAAACGCATGTGCTTAATTTGCCATCTCTGAAAGAAAGTCAATCCAATTGTTTATTGGATTTTAAACCTCAATTTTTAAAAATGATGTTTAGGTGAACATCATTACTGTGTTTTTTTTTTTTTTTTCTCCCCTTTGATTTACAACTAAGCTGACATCTATAATTGGAGGTGAAAAAAAGAAAGCACCTCTGCACAGCATACCAGGACATCTGAGAGGTCTATCCAAAAGTAGGTGGATTAGACTGTGGAGGATGTAGCAGAGTGAGGGAAGTTGCAGTAAAACCAGGGGTGGCATAGGCAGTGACTGCAGAAAAGGCAGTAGCAAGTAAGCAGACCTTTCTAGCAGAAGAGGTAGAGGATGAAGGCAGTGAGTGGGGGTCAGCTCAGCCACCTGCACTGGAGGGATCAGTTTCTCTCTCTGAAGAGAGGCAGAAGTGACATGGGGGAAGGAAGAGAAGTAGGCAGACACAGAGAACTGCAGGAAAGTATCTCCTGCTGTCTGCCCAGGAAGCAAGAAAACTGCCCATGGACCTCTGGGACTCCGCAACTTGAGGATCTCTCTACCAGGCCAGTGGGTGTGCCCTAAGCCCCAGCTGCTAAGTACACACCTTTCTCCTGCTCAGTCACCATCCTTTGCTTTTTTTATTATTATTTTTTAATGTGTGTGTCCCTAATCTTGGAGGCAAGTCAGTACCCATAAGAGAAACCAAAAACCTGTGCTATAACGTCACCTTCTGGAAAACAAAAGGAAGACTACTAACTATCAATCTGTTGAACTGTTAAAATCGAAGTAAACAAGTCCTTGCCTAAATAAGAAAGGTATTTGCTACTTCAAATGTGGAGGAAGAAGCACTTCTCATCAAACATCATGAAAAATCATGGTAAAAATTATGGTAACAATTCTCCAGAAATCAAACCCAAACACATGGAATATTGTGATCTAACTGATATAGAATTTTAAATAGCTATTATAAAGAAATTCAAAGAACTACAAGAAAAATTCAAAAAGGCAATACAATCATCTCAGGAATATACTTAACAAACAAAAGTACTTTACCATTGTGACTGAAATTCTAAGAAAGAACCAAACAAATTTCTGGAGCTGAACTACCTAATAAATTAGATTAAAAATGCATTAGAATGCACTGGAAATAGAGCAGATCATGTGGAAGAGAGAATTAGTGAGCTCAAGGATAGAAATATAGAAATGATTAAGGCAGAAGAGGAGAGAGAACTAAATTTTTTTGAAAGTGAAGAAACCATATAAGAACTATCTTACTCCATTAGAAAATCCAACATAAGAATAATGGGTATCCCAGAAGTAGAAGTGAGGGAGAAGGGGGAAGAGAGACTATTAAAAGAAATAATACCTGGGAACTTCCCAAACCTGAAAAAGGGACTGGTTATACAAGTTCACAAAACTCATAGGACACCTTAGTATCTCAACACAAAAAGACTTTCTTCAATACACATTATATTAAAACTGTCAAAGTCAACAATAGAGAAAGAATTTTAAAGGTAGCCACTAGGGAAAAAATGACAGTAACTTACAAAGTTATGACCATTAAGCTATCAGCAGATTTCTGAACAGAATCTACAGGCCAGGAGAGAGTGGAAGGACATATTCAAATTATTGAAAGATAAAAACTGTAAGCCAAGATACACTACCCAGCAAAGTTATTCTTCAGAAATGAAGGAGAAAGAAAGGCTTTCTCAGATAAACAAAAGCTGAGGAAGTTTATCACCGTTAGACCAGCCTTACAAGAAATGTTGAAAGGAGCACTTCAAGTTGAAACAAAAAACAAAACTATATAAAACTCTGATTAAGGTAATAAATAGTCAGAATACTGTAACTCATTCCTAGAATAGTATATTAAACTCTTAACTCTTAGCATAAATGTTGAAGGAAAAAAGCATTAAAAAATAACTGTTGCTACTACCACTTGCTAACAAAAGTCACAGCATAAAAAATGTAATTTGTGACATCAAAAACATAAAAGGGGAAGAATAAGAAGACAGAATTTTATAGGCAAATGATAAATTGCTATCAGAAATAGGACTATTTCATTTGGTATTTTTTATGTAAACCTCATGGTAACCACAAAGTAAAAATCTAGAGCAGAGACGTGAAACACAAAGGTGAGACTGAGCAAATTACCATGGAAAATTGCCAACTTACAAAGGTATAAATGGAAGGAAAAAGAAACAACAGAGAGATAAAATAACCAGAAGGCAAAACATAAAATGGCAATAGTAAATCCTAAAGTAAATGGATTCAATTCACCAATCAAAAGGCACAGGGAGGCTGGATGGAACATACACAGAACATCCAATCCAACAGCAGCTGAATACACATTCTTCTCAAGCGCACAGGGAACATTCTCCAGGATAGATTATATGATAGGCGACAAATCAAATTTTAGCAAATTTAAAAAGACTGAAATCATACCAACTGTCTTCTCTGACCACATGGTATGAAACTAGAAATCAACAGGAGGAAAGTGAGAAGATCTACAAATATGTGGAAACTAAACAACATACTTCTAAACCACCACTGGGTCAAAGAAGGAATCAAAAGGGAAGTAAAAAATTATTTCAAAACAAATGAAAATGAAAAAAAACAATGCATCAAATATTGTGGGATGCAGCAAAAGCATTTCTGAGGGGGAAGTTTTAGAAACAAATGCATATATTATGAATTAGAAATATCTCAAATAAACAACTTTACAACTCAAGAAACTAGAAAAAGAAGAGCTACCTAAGCCCAAAGTTAGCAGAAGAAAGGAAAGAATAAAAATCAGAGTAGATTGTAAATTAAACAGAGGTCAGAAAAACAATAGAAAGTATCAACAAAATTAAGAGCTGATTCTTTGAAAAGATAAACAGAATTGACAACCTTTAGTTAAAGAAAAAAAGAGAAGACTCAAGTAAAATTAGAAATGAAAGAGGTGACATTACAACTGATACTACCAAAGTACATGGAATCATAAGTGACTACTATAAACAATTATATACCAACAAATCACATAACCTAGAAAAAGTGGATACATTTTTAGAAACACACACCCAACCAGCACTGAGTCAGGAAGAAACAGAAAATCTGAAGACTAATAAGGAATCTAGAGATTGAGTCAGTAATCAAAAAACTTCCAGCACAGAAAACTCCAAGGCCAGATGACTTCACTGGTGAATTCTACCAAAAATGTAAAGAATTAGCACCAATTCTCCTCAAACACTTATAAAATATTGAGAAGGGAACACTTGCAAACTCATTCTATGAAGCCAGCATTACCTTGATACCAGATAAAGATACCACAAGAGTAGAAAACTATACACTAGTATCCATGATGAATATAGATGCAAAATTTCTCAACAAAATACTAGTGAATTAAATTCAAGAACATATTGAAAGGATTATACATCATGACCAACTAGGATTTACCCCTGGGACGCAAGGATGATTCAACATATACAAGTAAATAAATGTAATACATCATATTAATAAAATGAAAGGTAAAAATCACATGATCATCTCAATAGATGCAGAAAAACGTCTGACAAAATCAACATCCTTTCATGATAAAAACCCTTAACAGATTGGGTATAGAAGGAATATACCTCAACATAATAAAGGCCATATACAACAGACCTACAGCTAACATTATACTCAAGTAGATAGAAATTGAAATTGTTTCCCCTAGATCAGGAACAAGGCAAGGATGCCCTGTTTCACCACTCTTATTTAATATAATACTAGAAGAACTAGCTAGAGCAATTAAGCAAGTCAAAGAAATAAAGTGATCTAAGTTGAAAATAAAAAGTAAAATTGTCATTCTTTGCTGATGATACCATCCTATATATAGAAAATCCCAAAGAATCAGCCAAAAAAAAAACCGGTCAGAATTAATTTAAAATTTCAGTAAAGTGGCAGGATACAAAATTAACAAACAGAGATGAATCGCATTCCTTTAAACGAATGATGAAGCATCAGAAAAAGAAATAAAGAAAACCACCCTACTCACGATAGCATCAAAAACAAAAAAATTTTTAGAATTAAATTTAACGAAGGAAGTGAAAGATCTGTACAATGAAAACTACAAGGCATTGCTGATAGAAATCAAAGACACAAATATGAAAAGACATCCCATGTTCATGGATCAAAAGAATTAATGTTGTTAAAATGGCCAAACTACCCAGAGCCATTTACAGATATAATGCAATCAGCATCAAAAATACCAATCCAAAATATAAAAAGAACTCAATAAACTCAATAACAACAACAAAAAATCAATCTGATTAATAAATGGACAGAAGAACTAAATAGACATTTCTCCAAAAAGGACATCAAATGACCAACAGACCCATGAAAAGATGCTCAATATCACTAACCACCAAGAAAATTCAAATCAAAACCACAATGAAATATCACCTCACACCTGTTAGAATGGCCACCATCAAAAAGACAAGAGGCAACAGGGTCTGGCAAGGATGTAGTGAAAGGGAACTCTTATATATTGTTGGTAGAAATGTAAATTGGTCCAACCACTATGGAAAACGATATGGAGCTTCCTCAAAAAATTAAAAATAGACCGACCATATAATCCAGCAATTCCACTTCTGGGTATATACACAAAGGAAATGAAAACAGAATTTTGACCATATATATGTACTCCTATGTTTATTGCAGCATTATTCACAATAGCTAAGACATGGAAACAATGAAATGGCCATCAACAGATAAATTAATTTAAAAGATACAGTAATATACACAATGGACTATTTTTCAGCCATGAGAAAGGAAGGTATCTTCCCTTTTGTAACAACATGGATAGAACTTGAGCACATTATGCTAAGTGAGGTAAGTTGGACAAAGACGAGTACTATATGATATCACTTGTATGTGAAATCTAAAAAAGTAAAACCTGTAAAAAACAGAGTAAAATGGCGGTTACCAGGGGTGATGTCAGGGGAAGAGAAGTGGTAAATCAGAGAAATGACGTTTATGGGTACAAACTTGTAACAAGTAGTAAATAAGCCATAGAGCTCTAATGTACAGTATAAAGAATATAGACAACAATATTGTACTGTAATTATGTAATGTGATAAATATTGCTACATTAGCAATCCCTCTAGAATATATAAATGTATAAAAGTAACACACTGTACACCTTAAACTTATGCAAAGTTACACATCAAATTTATCCAATTAAAAAAAACAGAATGTTAAAAAAAATGATGTTTTTCATGCTATCTGTTCTTTACCTGTTGAAATCCAGTTGATTATCTCCCAGGAGACACCATGATAAATTTCAAACACTGCACATTTGAAGTTAGGCAGAATTGAATTAAAAATTCATTAATAGTGCATGATACTTGCATAACATAGAGGGAAATGATTTCATATCTGATAGTATTGTTTTCAATATCTCTAAAATCTTAAATAAGGTCATTTTCTTAACAACCTTAAATATGTTTAGTTACTTTTGAACTATAAAGACAGTTTCTTGGTACCAGATGAGAAGAATACAATTAATTTGTGTAAATCAAATATTTAAAGCCATTCATCAATGACAGCAAGATGCTGTAATACATCTCACAATGTTAAGTTCTTACCAATCAACAAAATATCTTGAAAGCTATTGAAAGCAATTCCCTGAATATATATCTACAATTAAATATATCCTCATCAGAGTGGCTAAAAATAATTGAAACACCTCAAATAAGGCTTTCTCTCTAAGAATATTTAAAGAAAAAATTTTTACTATGTATCCATGACAGGTTGAAAGTTGCAATGCTAATATCTGATATAAGATTTGAGCACAAATTCTAAATCTAAATCTCATGTTCTTTCCAAGATGAAATGTTTTCACTTATTTCTAAGCTTATTCTAAAAAATGCAGAATCATCCTTTCTTTTTTCTTTTGGAAATAATCCATGAATATTCATGTTGCCATGTAGTTTTGTTTTATATAATTGAGGCTACATTTAAATTAAATATTCCAGTGAACTCCTTATGCACTGTTGTACTACCAAATCATTGTTTATTATAAGCACACTAACTAGAATACATTTGTGTAATGATGTTTAGAAAGGACAGCACTCCTCACATCTACCAATATTAGGCAGATAATTCATTCACTTAGGGTATGTCAGGCCATTTTTGAATTCCAAGTAAATAAAAATGGACTAAAAGAAATCATTACACTTAGCCCTTTATATTTAGGTAAATATAATTTATTTGCAAAGATCTTCTTTTACATTTTTTGATAATAGCTATCAATTTTAAATACGTAATCAGTGTACATTCCAAAATGCATATTAGAAAATGCATGTACACAAGAAAAATAAAACTAAAAATGGATACACAGAAACTTAAAATGTTTTTTCTATTAAATATTATTGAAACTCCCTGCTCATGACTGCTATGTAACTAAACTTTTATTTCTTGAAATGTTTTCTTTTCCTTTTCTGAGGTCTTCTTATTCCATTTAAATTTTAAATATATATAATCAATGGTTCCCAAGTTCCACAGGATAAAGTTTGTGCCATTTAACAGAGCATAAAATGCACCCTGTGATCTTACCTTTGCTTAGCGCTCTAGCCTTATCTCTTTTAATTCACATTAATCTCCAGCACTTAAACCATTTATTGGGTACCCTACACGCAGTTGTGTTTCACCTTTCTGGCATCACTCAAATCGTTCCCTTTCCCCAAAATGTTGTTGCTGTTATTGTTTTCCTTAGTTTTTCTCACTAACTCAGCTCTGAGGTAGCTTGAACACAAAATCCTCTTTCTTCTAAAAAATTAAGCTTTAGTACCATCTTCAGCATATTCATATACCATGCCCTTACATGTTAAATCACTGTATGTATTTTATCTTTATCTTTCCTACTGGACCAAGTTTGTTGTACCCATTAGTATTGTCATCAACTGAAAGTAGCAGAATACCTAAAATGCCTGAATGAAAAAAGGTACTTAATTGTCTCATGTAATATTCTGGAAGTAGGAGATTCAGAGTTGGTTTCAGAGCATTAATTCAAATCACTGAAGAGGGAGCCTCATTACCTAGTCCCACTCTACCATCCTTGGCATTTTGGTATTAAATGTGTTGCCTCAGGATTCCAATATTTACTGAATAAACATAGAACATGCTGTATGAAAAAAAATTAGTTTAATTTTATGGATGTGCTTCATTGTATTACAAAAATATAGTGTATTTAATTGGTCATAATTATAGTTTAATTAATATATTGAGATCCAAAAAAACCATTTTTTAAAAATTTAAGCTAGTAAAGCCTGAAATGAGTAAGAAAGATATATATAAATATATATATATATATATATATATATTTAATCAGAGTGTCTATGATGGGCTACATAGTAACGTCTAATTTAGGTCAATTCTTTGTCAATATTTCTTGCTCTATATATTAATTCTTGAAATGAGCAGAGCTTTCACAGAACTACATAATTAGACTAAGGATAAACAAAAAAGAAGAAAAAAAAAAGAAAAAACATTGTTTATTTGATAGTTTGCCAAAAATAAGAATTTATGATCTGATTTCTATTGCTTAAGTATAGTACATACCCAACTTATCCATGGCTTATGATAAGAAATTTATGTACAAACAGGTTGTTTGATAAACAAAAATTATTACTCAATAGAAACATTTTTTCATGTTTACTAAGTTTTATGGTAGATTATATAATATATAGTGCATAAATATATAATCTTTTACCAACACTTTAGAACATGACTAACATATTCGATAGTAAGATGCACCTGTACTAACTTATTTAAATTTGCAATCTTCCCATACCACAGTGACTAAGTCTCTCATTAATTCTAACCCTGTGGTGGCTGCCTCTTCTATTTTCCATGCTTCTCTGCCTTGTGCTCTGGAAAGCTGGTCTTTATAGCCTGCATTTCAGGCTCTCTTGCTCTGTGGCTCCATGCTGAGACTGGCTATTGTGTGGCACTCTCAGAAGATTAAAAAATAGAAGCAAGAGATCAGAATATTCATTCCAGCAGTTCCTTCCTGGCTTAAGCCCTAGTTTGTCATTGGTGTGTTTCTTTGTTTAAGGCTACAGGTTCTGTGGGGCAATCATATTCCTAAGGGTACAGCACTCACCATGTACTGCTTTATGGCTCCCTTACCTTGCCAACTCAGGTCTGGATGTGGTGAAGGCTTTCCAGTATTGCTAGTCCCTGCATGCTTCCAAATCCATGTCTACTCTTTTATAATAGTCCATTTATTAATTTATTTTTAATCACATTTCTGAACATGTGAACTATTTTTCTGTTGGCACCTGGAGTAATATATTCTTTTCTAATTTTTCATTCTTATTGCACTTATTACCTTCTTAGGTACTATAGAGTTTAATATTTATTGTCTGTTTCCTCCTACTATGATATAAGTAGTACATGGGCAAGAAAGTACCCCTATGTCCTAGAATAGGCTCTAACATATAAATAGGCATTTAAAAATATTTGTTGAATAAGTAACTGGGAAATTGGATTCAGAATTCCAATTTGATATACTAAGAACACATCTCCTTTTATTGCTAGGTTGACAAAGAGATCAGCAACTCCTGTGCCCCATTACTGTTAGACTGCTGGAGCAGATAGTCTTTGTATCTGAAGCAACATTATCTATTTTTCGGTCAATAGAAGCAGCTTTGGCAGAGCGGGCTGAGTGCACTAAGATTATGAAAAGATCTGCTGGAGTTATGTTGAAAGCACAATAGAGATTCAGGCCTCTCAGCAGGGGCAGCTCCCCAAGTTGTCCTCAATGATACTTTAAAAAGAAAAAGGATCTCCTTCCCTACTGACAGCAACACCTTCAGCTTTAACCAGGTCCTTCTGTTTCACACTGCAAATACACCTCTAATTCTATCTCCATTACCAGCTACTCCAGCCACTTTAATAAAGAGGAGAAAACTGAATTTACATATCAATAGAACCAGAATTCCACTTAGAAAAAATTGTCATTACTTGGGAAAAATGTTTTGATTAATTGCTTGACTTAGTAATGGTGTCACTATATAACATTGAGGGTGAAAGAGGGCACAATTTTAAACCAGAATTCCACTGGGCAAAGCAAGACATATGTTGGCAGTAGTTAGAAAGGACTGAGTTGACAAATGCCAATTGGTGTCAAGAGTTCAAAGGAGTAGAGAAGTGGCTATGTAAAATTTAATATTTATGGTCATAATATGGGACAAAGAAGAGAAGAAATACATTTGAAGGGAAAAGAGAGGGGGAAGCAAAAAAGTTGGCCTAATACTGTGAGTTTTTGTTTGTGATCTTGATCTGGCACATCTTTTATAAGTTTATTGCCAAACCCATGAGCAATGAAACT
Organism: Orcinus orca; assembly: GCF_937001465.1. Lineage (NCBI taxonomy): Eukaryota > Metazoa > Chordata > Mammalia > Artiodactyla > Delphinidae > Orcinus > Orcinus orca. The sequence goes on from NC_064565.1 coordinate 72,334,167, forward strand.
ATTTTAACTGATGTGATGATATTTATTTATCCAATTTAATTTGAATATTTACGAGTTTCCATGCCTAGACTCTTTCAAATGTAATAAAATATGCAATATGTGCAACTTATTATCTCTCTAAATCACCACCTCCCCCTCATTTGAATTCCTAAACATATATGGCCCAAGGATTCTGATTTCAGATTGCAGACATACAGTATCATGTTATAGCCCCTGCTCTCCATTACTATTATGATGTTAATTTTATTTGTCAATTTACTTAGACTATGATGCCCAGTTGTTGGGTCAAACACCAGTCTAGATGTTGCTGTGGAGGTGTTTTTTTTTTTTAGCTGTGATTAACATTTAAATCGGTAGACTTTGAGTAAAGAAATTATCTCCCCTAATGTGGATAGGGAACTTTGTCCAACCAGTTGAAGGCCTTAGAAGAAAAGAATGAGATAATCTGGTGGAAGAAGGATTTCTGCCTCCAGACTGCCTCAGACTTGAGGCTGAAACATCAACTCTTTCCTGGATCCAGTCTACCAGACTGCCCTGCACAATTCAGTCTTGTCAGCCCCCACGATCCTGTTGAGTCAATTCCTTAAAATCTCTCTTTATTTATATCTATAGCTACTGATATCAATATCTATATTTGATTGTGTTTTCTCGGGAGAATCAAACCGATACACCAACTTTTAAAATATAAATTACAAATCCCCTTTAAACCTGGTTTCTCTTATATCTCTTGATTTCCTCTATTATATACTTCTTGTTTTATGTATTATAGCCAAGTTGTTGTTGTTTTCTTTCCATTTCCTAAATGTGTTTGTATCTAGTCCTATCAACAGGCTTTCTAACAAGCTCCTGTGTCTCTGTGGAGCACACTGCATCTTCCTGAATGCCGGTTCTGCTTTGTTCAACATACATATCTTAGCCTAATGAAGACTTTCTTAGTAAGATCTCCCAATCCCCCATGATTAAGAGTGGTTACTCTGTTTGAAGCTTTCATGGATTCTTTTTCTAAACTGAATTTATTTTTTTTATGGCTGTTTTAGGTTCACAGCAAAATTGAGCTGAATGTACAGAGATTTCCCATATACTTTCTAGCCCCACACATGCATAGTCTCCCCTATTAGCAGCATCTCCCACCAGAGGTGGTACATTTGTTACAATTGATAAACCTACATTGACACATCATCATAGTCCACAATGATGTTAAGTCCAAAGTTTACATTATGGTTCACTCTTGGTGTTGTATGTTCTGTGGTTTTGGACAAATTTATGACGTTTATTTACCATTACAGTATGATACAGAGTAGTGTCACTGCCCTAAGAATCTTCTCCATGAATTCTTAAATTTCCTTCATCTTATTTATCACAGTTTGTCAATTGGAGGTTCTTACCAATTATGAAAAATTGTTATTTGAAAAAGTCTACTTAAATCATTTAGCATGGGGTCAAAATTTTATAATAAATAATAAAGCAAACAAACAGAATGAAATTAAATGTGATGAGTATCATTTTTGAAATGTACATACTTAATATAACGATTCTTCAAATTATAATTTGATACTGAGTAAATGAATGAATGAATAAATGAATAAAAATGAACTGAGTTGATTTTTTGTGGATAATTTTTCAGACAAAATTGTATCATTATAAAATAAAGCATCTTCACTTTTTAGGAGGCTATCAAAACATGATTAAATAAAAGGGTCATTTATGTCAAACTACCCAAGGCTTTATCACTTTTTGTAAGGACAACTTACATTGATATGATAATAATTTTTTTTGAAGTATATCACCATCTTTGTCCATTTTCTCTTTTTCAATTGATAACTGGTCTATCTCTGCCGGATCTCTAGGTGCCAAAGCTTTTGATATTTTTTATGCAAAATATTTACAACTGGTATGACATGAAGACACACCATCTGAGCAGGTATTGAACCAGTACATATCAACTGATTATCACTCATGGGTTTGCACATGGTATATTTTCAAAAACACTGTTAATTGACTTTATAAAATGAATGTTTCACCTGCTAAAAAATAAATTATTTCAGTCTGTAATTGATTTGCATTTTTTTCAACTGACAGAATACTAATATTTTTTAATTCTCTAGAGAGATAAAAAAGGTACAAATGTTAAATAATAACTGTGTTTTAATAAAAACTAGCTTTTATTGTGGCAAGTTCATTAGCAAATATTTTTTGTGTTATGATAAGTTTTGCTTCCCTACAGTAGCTTATATTTGGAAATAAAGCTGACAACGAAAACTTAGATTATGAATACCCACCACGTTAACATCCTCTTTGGTGTGTTAAAAACTACTTCTACCCAAAAATAAGAAAGACAAAGATAAACAATACATATTAGTCATCCAAAACAGGCATCAAGGATACTAGCATATAAAAGTTGGATTTAAAAAAAATTGGCAAATGTTGTGAAAAGTGTGTTAGAAGACTAGTAACTCGGAAAAATATATATGAAAGTGTTGATTTTCAACATATTTATTTGGAAGATAATTTTGTGGTTTGATTACTGGGAGGTCTTTGCATTCAGTACATTTGTTTGTAAACACAGTGATTAACAATAAAACATTTCTTAACATTTGGATGATTCGCTTCAATTGCTGAATATGATGTTTAAAGAACAAAATACTTTTAATAGAAGAATTAAAAGGAAGACATAAATTATGTTTTTCCAAAACTTTGGACTCTTTGTAAAGGCTAGAATACTTGGCTTTTGTCCTTTGTTGCAGACCATGACTCAGTTTAGGAAGTACCTCATGTGGCATGACTTCTGAGATTATCAACTGAATGAATAAATTGCTCTATACAGTCTCTAACATCAGACTGATCTGCAACTCCAACGTTCTTCAGACTTGCCCGACCTATGGCATTATTTTTACTTTAGGATTTTTAAAATATGAAGCAAGAATGGGGCCAAAATGAGAGCCTAATGGATACCATCATTTAACAGATAGCATGATGATAAGCAGCTTACAAAGAAATTGAGCAAAATAACTTAAAAGGAAAGAATAGATATGAGTGGTTTGAGGTGTAAAGAACAATAAATTTAGACAATTCCTTCAAGAAGTTTGGCTATAAAGTATATAGAGTGGTAATATAACAAAAATCCTGAAAAATGTTCTTTTAAACTTGTTTCTAAGTACTTTCACATACTTATTTATATTCTCACAAAAATTATATGAAATAGGTGTTTTTATATTCCCTTTTCAGCAAAGTAGTCATTAATATATTAAGTGACTTGTTTGAGTTTACAGTGTTGATTTTCTGAAAAGCCCGTTTGTAGACTCTGTGTTCATTTTATATTATACATATATTTTAGTTGTCTAATCAGTTCCAAGCTGCATGTTTATAGGCCTTTACAATTGCATATACCAATACTCATAAAATTGAAACCATTGAATTAAAAAGTTAAATAATTTTGAACTGTATTAAATTTATTTAAATACACAGAACACAAATGATGGTGATAGAAAAGTGACATTTTTATAACTAAATCAGTGAGGAGTAGCATGCTACATTGTTCTTTTACTTGGAAACATTCCAAGTTCTTTTGAAATGAGATATTTAATTCTTCATTATTTAAGTCCTAAACAGAGTCTCTGTGACTATCTTTCAAGTATTCTGTTGATTATATTTTTTAATTCCAGAAAGAGGAAAGAATACATTATTTGAAGGATTCCTGCCAACTCAGTTATTTGAATATAATTTCTTTCTTCCTCTCTCCCTCCGTCTGAAAAATGTTTGTGCAAATGTTATATATTAGGAATTTTGTTATGTATTATGTACATTAAAACAGTCATTAATGAATAATGAGAGAGGTCATTAAGTCTTGAGACTGATATATATTACCTAATTTATATATACATTTTCAAAATTATAGATTAATAACTTAAAACTTATCCCATATTATTGTAAAATATGGTTATTATTTCTATAGGTCCTTGGAAAAGGAATTAGTGAAAGATTAGTATAAATTAACTAAGAAAAACATATAAGTTATAATGTATATTTAATATATGTGTCTGCTCAACTGACAGACTAAGTCAAATCCATGGATTTTCAAAACTATTTTTTTTTTTTTTTTTGTGCAGTACGTGGGCCTCTCACTGTTGTGGTCTCTCCCGTTGCGCGGAGCACAGGCTCCGGAAGCGCAGGCTCAGCGGCCATGGCTCACGGGCCCAGCCGCTCCGCGGCATGTGGGATCTTCCCGGACCAGGGCACGAACCCGTGTCCCCTGCATCGGCAGGCGGACTCTCAACCACTGCGCCACCAGGGAAGCCCCTCAAAACTAATTTTGACAGATTCTTTTCTGATACATTAATAGAAAAATTATTCAGAAAATAGTAGAGCCCAAATTGGTGAATTTTTGTTACATGAGAACAACACGAGGTGTGATAAACTAGAAGAAGTCTCTTCTACTACTTTCTAAAATATTAATACTGAGATATTAAAATGAATAACAAAATACCAATGAATTTAATAGAGATAAATGGAAAGTTTCATGCTTAAAATACACTTACACACACACAACAGTACATGTATAGATTATTGAATATAAGTCCTAGAATTTGTTAGTATAGAAAGAGATTATCTGGTTTTAGTGATGAGAAACTTAAGAAAAAAATTTGTGTCATTATGACAGTACAATCATGCACAAATGTGGCATCTAGCCCTCTGTAATGTTCCACTGTCACATCTTATCAGGAGGGTTATGTTCAGGGAGGAGGCCTCTTTTAAAACTGGATATTGACTCATGGGAATGTATCAGAATATAAATTAGGAAGTAGGAGAACAGAAAATTACATCATATGCTGAAATATCTAAGGTGGTAAAAGAAAAGCACTGTGGAGTAGATATGAGTGATATCTTTACATGTTAGGAACAGAGAGTACATAGTACATGGATTGTTCATGTAGCTGATACTAAATTGGGATACTGATTTATGGTTTTTGCTTTTATTCCTCCATGACTCTTCTCTTAAATTTCCACAAATTCAATGTTTCTTATAACCTTAGAGGAAGTATGTGGATGGGCAGAAAGCACAAGTAGATTTCACTATTTTTCTAGCTTTTGTATTACAAAATCTTAAACGCTTGGGTGACATTAGAGGGTTTGCAAAAAAGAAAAAGAAAGAGAAAATGGTCTTGGAAAATCATGGGGTCTAACAACACTTTCTCATCCAATAATTTGGGGGAAATAGGTGAGAGAGAGAGAAATTTGTGAGTCTTGGAGCAATGAGGACCTGCACCCTACTGGTTGGCATCATATCTGGGAAGTGGAGGGGGATTCCAGAGAAGATCCTCTAGTGTGGAAGAGACTTGGCATGGGATGACCAGCCTCAGCAGTTAACTTTTCCCAAGCATGCTAGGAAAGCAATTTCCAGTAGATTAATGACACTCACATTCTTCTACCTTCCCTTGTTCAAACATATAATGCTCAGCATTAGATTCTAGAGTCTTGATATGACTGAGGAAAGGGGTAAACTTAAGAATCATTTAGATTAAGCATTTCATAAATTTGGCCAGATGGTTCTCAATGGTAGATATTAAGCTGCTCCATACAAAATCATGGGTTGTTTCTTGCACAACTAATTTCAAGATTTGGTTGGATCAATAAATGGAAATTTAGAGAAGGCATATTTTGCTGACTACGAGTGCTTTGTGACATATGGATGCATTGAACAAATACTCTGTTTCATAGGAATATTACGCTTATTTTTTTTCTGGAAGGGCTGAAAACAAATGAATTACCACTTGTTAGGAAAGTTGTGAAAAATATTCTACTGAATAAGAGAATGAAATAGTGACATCTGGGGTTCCCTTTCATTCCTAATTTCTATTATACTGATTTTATTGTAACTTAATTCTCATGGTATCTTTCCCTTCCAATTGTCTCTGAAATTTGCAAAAGTCAACCAAACAAACCAATAACAACAAAAAAGTGTTTTTGCTTTCTAATATGTGTAAAACCAAATGGAAAACCTGTGACTTTGCCAAAACATGACTCATCTAATATCTTATACGTAAATGTTATTTTGTTCTACAAGAGAATGAGAATTTAACAACTAGATCCATTGAATTCTCAGGACAGTACACCAAATTTTACTTAAAAGGACAGTAAATAGTCCCTCTCTCTTAGCTGTTTGGATAAATATTTTAAAGTGGGAAAATTGGTGGCTTATCAAATATTCTACATGATCTTTTAAACTTGGTTATAATATTTTAAAACATCTCATATATGCAAATAAAGCATGAGAAGTATTTTAAAGTGGTTATATGAATACATTCTCTAGAGAATAATGAAGCCCCTGTTGTTATATTATTTATGTACAGTATATTGCCATAGATTTAAATTATTTTGCATAAGGTAAGAGGAAAATGTAATAAACCAAATGTGCATGATTTGCATTATCTCACTTTTCAAAATCAACTTTTCCAGAATCTCTTGTCAACCATTCATAGTCTGAGTTAAGACTTGGTTTTATTACTTTAACAAATTACCTAAAATAGACTATCCTTTCAAAGTTGTAGAGAACATTACTTGACAAGAAGAGTTAGTGATAGGTTAAAGTACTGAAAGTTCTTTTAAAAATTATATTTGCTATTTTTAAACTACACTATAAAACACAAATGAAAACATAATGATAAAAATGTATGTATATACTGAATTTGGGATTAACAGATACACACTACTATATATAAAATAGATAAGCAACAAGGACCTACTTTACAGTATAGGGAACTATACTCAATATCTTGTAATAACCTATAATGGAAAGAATCTGAAAAAGAAAAAAAAAAATATATATATATAACTGAATCACTTTGCTGTACACCTGAAATCCTGTAGATCAACTATACTTCAGTTTTAAAAAGTATGTATACACTACTTAGAAGTAACAAATATAATTTTATCAAAATCATATCCCATCTCTTTACTATAGAAAATAAAGATTGAGTTAAACCCTAATCTTCAATCATATTTTCCTCCTATCTTTCTTACACAGAGGCAACCGTTTTATGAGTTATTACATACTGTTTATTTTTTTACTTTTTTTCTTTGAATTCCATTTCTCTGTGTGTTTTTAAAATATAAATAATACTCTGAATGCTTCTTGTTTGTTTTTTCTGACTTGGGTTTGTATCAAAACAAAGCAAAAGAACAAACAAAAAAAACAAGAATGATTTTTAAAATGGATAATAAGTTTATTGTCTTAGGAAACTGGAATAACATAAAAGCAAGATTTTTGAAGCAATCTTACTATTTCATATCAATTTCCCAGAGTTTAAAAAGAGTATATCATATAATAGGCATGACTGAATGTAGACCCAGATCAAATTAACACATCGAATTAAAAATCTAATGAAGAGTGTTTCTGTGTAGTCTGATCCTGCTATTTCCAGCAAGATATTGATTTCTTATCTTTTGCATTTACTTATAGTCTACTTGGGGCTGCTTACTGAGGTTGTTTATAAAGGAAAAAAATTTTTTAAAGTTTAAGAAGTTTTTTATCAGAAGGGTAATTGAAAGCTAGACTTGTCCTAAGAAGGAAGTGGTTCATTACTGAATAGAGGACAAAGTGTTTTAAAAAAAAAGTAGAAAATCAGGATTGTCATGACAGTAAACTGTTATGATTGGAGCAGCCAGAAATTGAAGAGATGAATAAAAACTGAAGGGAAGAAAAAAAAGAAAAGAAAAGAAAAGGAAAAAATAATAAAAAAGTAAAGAAAAGAGTAAATAGCAAGCAGTGGCTAGGCCAAAAATTTAGTCAAATCTTATATATTCTATGTAATCTGTCTCTCTTTAGCCATTGTAACATATTTTTTAAACTATTTTTATTTTGGATTTGCGATATCTTGTCAGAGGGTAAAACTGAATTTAACTATGTTAAGTTTCTCTGCAATTCAGTACCATGGAAATCACAGTAGTTCTCACCAAATATTCTGTTAGCAGCTCGTGATTTCCCAGACCAACACTTGGTGAGGCAGATCCACACAACTAGTTCTGACTAGTGATCTGAGTCTAAAGCCTTCCAAAGTGATGCAGAAAAAGTCCATGTGTGGTCCCTCAGCTTTCTTCTCCTGCCACCAGTATTAAGGAGACTGTATATTACAATATTCCAATGTAAAAATGCAAGGTATACTGCAGCTACAAAATGGGTAAAGCTATGTCAGCTAGATTCCTTAGTGACTGTGTGTAGCAGAACTCTGCCAACTATAAGAAGGAATTCAACCTTTGATGTAAGAAGTCATACAGAGTTTTACTATTTTTTGTATTACCTAGCCTATCATGATTAATATCATACCTATCCTAATCATACCCTCTCTTCAGCATAATTTCATACTATTATCCTTTCATGTATCCTACTCTAATTCCATTATCCCACCATTTAATTTAAAGGTCACTGATTACTTCCTAATTGTCTTTGTGCTTTGAATCACTGACTACCCTTCCAGAAGTTATTTCTCTTTTATATCCATAATGTTGTAATTTCTAGTTCTTCTTAACACAACAGAAACTTACTGAGTGCCCCAAAGACTTTAAAGCCTCTTTGGGACTTTACTATACAGTGGCAGAAATAGACATGTATGGAGATACAACTGGTTTTCAACTTGAAACATCTCCTTTGGGTTATGTTATTGTGAAAGAGAAAAATATCAACACTGACTTGAATATGACGATAATAATCCTGATAAATGTAAATGTATATTTCTCTCCTCAACCACACACAAGCAAATGAAAAAGACTACATTCTAAATTTATATTTGCTCTTCATTCTCTACACTTTACACACTATTGTTTTTATATCGATATTCATGGCTTGATTTGGAAAATGGCAATTACCTTTAATATATCAACTTCAGCTGAAGCATTCATAATGTGAGCCTTATTTACAAATTTATAGGAAGTTTATTTTATTTTGTAAGCACTTCACAATGCAAAAGGCCGTGTAATTACACACAGCCTAAGTGTCTACACATAGATATCGGCATTCCATAGAGAACAGGCTGAGGGAATGGGCTTGGCACTCAGGACAGTTTTAAGCATGTTGTGTCTTAAGTGTCAAGTGACTTGCCTGTGGGTTTAATGCAGTATACTTAGGGCTTCCACCTTTTCTAAGTGTAATTTGTAGGGCTTTTGCATTGTTGGAAACTTGAGTTTGCTCAAGTACAAAATCCCAAGGAAAACAGAGATACAGTTTGTGATTAACACACAGGTGATAATTTTTTTAAACTGTATAGCACTTACTCTGTATTAGGCATTGTTCTAAATGCCCCCATGGATGTTAACTCATTTAAACAAAAGATTGTGAGTAAAATTATCAATGTATGGTTCTTGGGTAAGAAATGAGGTACAACTCTTACAGAATTCAGGGAACACTAAAACTTATGGAAGAGGGAGAAAAATCAGTAAAATGGTGACTAAAAAAGATAGGACAAAGAGGTTGACATAGTACCTAAGAAAGATAATATTATGGGAGAAAGTGGTTAACATAATCACTTTATTCCAAGAAGTCAAGCACAATAAGTACTGAAGTAACAAGTCTGTTGTTGTTACTATAAGGGGCCATGGATGGATGACCTTACTAAGTTGAGTGAGTAGAGCAGTGGGAACTAAAGCCAGATTGTATGAGTTGGAAAAAAATGGGAAAGGAGGGAATGGAGACAGTGAATACATAACCTTTCAAGAAAGGTGTTTGTGAAACAATGGGTAGAGACAGGCTTATGTAAGCATGTTGGAAAGAGAGATGGTGCATAATTTCTTCTTTGTATTTAAGATGGCAGATTCTTAATAATCTTCAAATAGTGTTGGCAATGAACAGGAATACAAAGAGCAATTGAATAAATAGTCAAGAGAGATACAGATGAGAGAAAGTCCCCTGAATCACTTTATATCTTTCCGTTCTTTCACCCCTTATACACTCTAATTTCAAATTTTAGTCTTCAGTCTTAACCCTCCCCAGAGAGTTCACAGAGTTTAGTGCTTAACAATCACCTCTCTGAAATTGATCCTAAAATCCACATCTCAAACTCTAATCTCTCTACTTTAAATTTCAATCCTGTATCCCTTCATTGCCTGCTGGGCATTTCCATTTAAAATTCAAACACATCTAAAAAGCTAGCTCTTCATTCTTTTAAAAAATCATCTTTGCCTCCTGACTCCTCTTTCTGGAATTTATAGCCCGACACTTCCTCTTCTTTGACTATTCTCTCTTACTCATTCCCCTGTATTCAAATATTGTGTCTACCTTTAAATAACCATGCAGTCTTTGATTAGTCATAACCTCACAGAACTAATTCCTTACCTGTTTGGAGTACATGACCTTTAAGTTCTCTTCCAGCACTAATTTTGCCTGATTCTAGAAGCTGATATAAATATAAAGCTCAGTTGAACCATTGTAATAAAGATTGTCTAATCTTATGGATTTAGTTTGTGAATGTAAAAAAATAAAAGCTAATTAAACTGGCAACTGCCCTTTCCACAAGGGAACTTAAAAGGGATTTTTTTATTCCCTTTAGCTCTTATGAATTAATCATGTATGGTACATATGCATTATTTTAGATATTTGATATAACTAAAATACAAATGTAAGGATTTTTTGACTAAAAAAATTCACTGATAATTTAGCCGTGTTAGGTCAGAGAATATTCAGTAAGTCATGGACAATGTGTTCTCTCAAGGATGTGTTTCCTGCTGAATTAGTTCATTTGATAAAGTATCCTAAAGCAATTAAATAGCAATATATTGAAATTATGAAGTTAGTTGAAATTATGACTAAAAATGCCTCAAAGAAATTTTCATTTGATTAAGGAAAGACAGTGCATCTCATTAGGTTAGTAATGGGGTAAAGATGTGACCTAGAGTCTCCAATTCATTCCAAAGACCTTTTGGTCACCTGTTGGTTCTAAGACATAGGGCTTAATTGATCAATTTCCACTGTTGTCATAAGATTATTATAAAAACTAAGTGGTCAACATATTTTGTGTTAGAGGTAGGCACATTTAACACATGCATAAGAGCATATGAACAAACACTAATCTAAAATCACCAAACTAGAGGAAAGATATCAATTACATAAATAATAAAAATAGGACCAGGTCCTACACTGTGGCATTGAGCAGTATATACTGTAAGCCAGCTTCAACAGTAATAAGTGACTGTAAACAAACTTGAGTCAACTGTGTGATTTACTTTACCATTTAGGTCACTTTACATAAAATCACATTTGCTCACCAGGTCCTTTAATAGAAAGTTGACAGCAGGGCAGAGTCTTGTTAATTTTTATATCCTCTAAAATATCTCTCATCTAAATTAGGTTGAACTGTAAATTGCCAATATTCTGCCAGGTTTCCAAAATTATAAAAACAGTAAATTCATATTGTTCAATCTAATAGCAGATGTCTTATAAATATCCATTGGTAGTGTAACTGGTAGTAATATGGCATGGGTAACATGGAATAGATACTGTTGGATGACAACAGCTTTGTAAGGTCATGCTTACCCTTACTTTATAAGAGCCTGAAAATATATTCAAGGTATGTAACTAATGAATGAGATTCTCTGATTTGGGTCCAGGGCACATTCATTTATCTGCCACATTGCTACTCATTTGCTGCTTGTTATCCAACCAGTTCATGAAAGGTAAAAAAAAGAAAACTTGAATTTTGAACTAAAATATAATATACATGCTTTTCATGAACTCAGAATTAATCCTTTATAAAACTGCAGTCAAAATTATTGTTTTTTATTCATTCTTATATCCATCTATTCACCTATATCCTTATCTAACCACTACAACAGATATTGTAGCATCCATAAAATGTATTGACAACATATTTGATATAATAATCTATCAACATATTTTCTAAGTTTTCTTTGAGGAACAAAACAGTAAATGCAATGTTACCTTAAAAACCCTAAAAGTACTGTATCATTTACATTGTTTTTGCATATATTTCATTTTTAATTAAGTTAATTATGCAAGTTTTTTATTGAACTTATTCTATGCATTTGACATTTTTCTAGGCATTAGGGATAAATTGATGGAAATCTATTTCCTTGCCCTCATTGAGCTATATTCTGATGAGAAGGGAAAAAAAATTATACATGTATAAAGTCAACAAATAATTTTTATAATATATGAGTGTCGTTTAAATTATCAACATACAATATATAAAAATTGTACATAATATTCTCTCTATACACACATGATAACATTTTTTTACATTACAGAGAGCAATAAAAAGATCTAAAGAGGTAGAAAATATGGTGCCTTTCCTCTAAAAACCATAATCTATTAGGAAATATTGGAATATACAGCTAAAATAACATAAATGAAAGTTTATTTGTCTCATATAACAAGAACTATAGTTAGGTTGCTGCTTCCTTTATTTCAGAGGCTCGATGAAGTCAGGGCCAGGATTCTCAGAGTCTCTAGGTTAGCTGAGTTATAAGGAAGGTAGCGAAATTGAGTATTTAGCTTTTACAAACTCTGTTAGTAAAATCAACAAAAGGAGAAGAAAGTAGGAATTGGATATTGCTTTAAATTATGTTCCATAGAATCAGACCTGGAAGTTTTGTGTGAAAGTGATTTATTTACAGGAAAATCTAATAGGGATAAACGGGTGAGACAAAGAAAGGAAGAAAGCCAAGCAAAGATAAAACATCAAGTCAGATATCCCAGTGGATGATTTTGACTCGGTCTCATAAAGGAGTTTTAGAGTCAGTGGCAGGGCCACATCATTGCCTTGTTTGAGAGAGGAGAGCAGAAATATTTATATTCCCACACCCACAGGTCATTGGTTCAGGGCAGCTTCCTGGAGAGAGTAATTGTTCAAGCAATTCTCATACTCCATATCTGCCAGTTTGAGGGAAGCCCTCTGAAAAAGAGATACAAGTGCTAGCTATTGAGAATGAAAGCATACCAAGAGCCTGTGGACATGAAATGGTAAAGACATCCAAGGGGCTACTGGCAGAGCAATGACATCATCTGTTACAGACACCGAGTGAGCTAAGCTACATTCTCCACCAGGGAATCAAAATATTCAAGGATAAGTTAAATAGCAGCAAAGGTAACATTACTAGAGATAATATTAATGTAATTAAGAATCAATATAATAATGTCATACATGGTGAAAAATTTCTGAGGACCATATTTATTAGGTCAATTTTGATTATATTCATTTATACTTGTACCCTGTCAGTTTTGTCAAATACACGAAGTGGAATGTGGGGGAAATAAATCAGTATAATCATTGTGAGAAATGGTATTCTACCCAGGGCCCTGAGATGGAATTGTAAGAACAGAACAAAAAATGATCCTGTCCTGGTAAACAGCTAGAATCAATACTTGGACTTAAGAAAGTGCACTGATTATTTTTAACTATGCCCAGATCTTTTACAATGTCTTTGATTTTATACATATTTTAGCTATTTAAGAAATCCACTTGAGAAAACATGACTTGAGAGATTAGGAAATACATTCTGACTAAAAATTATTGCTCTAAATTACATATCCTTCTGCTCATTATTTAAATTATAAGAAAAGTAAGCCTAAAAATAAATCTATAAGGAGATTATTAATAATAATATATTTTCCCAAAAATAGTTCAAATTTACTCAATTACTTCCTCTAATCTACTTTTTTTTCCCTCTTATCTACTTTTAAAGATAATCTCCAAATATATGCCTGATAAATCAATAGATCCCACTTAAGAGGAGTGATTCTTATGGTGGCAGAAATTAGCTACTTTATATAATCAGTTAATTTGTTCTCACTATTGACTTTTACAGCCCTTTGAACAATGTTTAGTGTTGTTGTCTTTCATCTTGTTAATCACATTCACTTGAGACGAAGGAAGCAGTCTAAAATAATCTATTCAAGCCAAAAGTGCTGTAACTATCCTCTGAACTGTGCTTTGGTATAACTCAGTAGACACTGTCTACCATTTTACTCCAAAGGAATGTTTGCCAATGAAGATCTCTACTTGGGGGAAAAATCTTACTTGTAATTGAGCTTTATCTTTTGCTTTTCATTATGAACCTAATAATTAAATGTGATAACTCACAAAATAATTAAATGTGATAACTCTGCTTTTAAAGTGAAAAAGATGTATTATGTTTTTGTGTCTTCAGAAAATTAACATTGGTTTTTAAATAAAGTAAATATCAATCAGTCCAAACCCTCATATAATAACACTAATATTTACTTAATAGATCTTTTGCTTCACTTAAAAAAAGCATTAGTCCCGTTACTTTCCAAGAAGCATTAAACAATTTTATAAATCAAAGTGACATTTATATGTACATTGAGGTAAAATTTTATTTAGGAAGTTTCTTTAAAGAGTAGGACTGTTTTCTCTTTTTCCTGCTCATCATTCAACAAGTATGACAGTTTTTCTTAACTTAGCATAAGTAACTAACCTAAATCCAGTTTCCTCAATTATTTCTTTAATAATTGTAATTATGGCAACATTTATGGAACAGAATTACTTAAAAATAATCTCACATAATAAGTTTTGAAATATTTTATAAATAAATGTGAAAATGCAATTAAATTTCCATGATGATTGTTTTCCCAACCTTATTTATATGTTTGCATTAGCAGTATTTCACCTTGTTCCTTGAATCAATTGTTGGATATATTCAGAAATCATGACAAAATGATTGATGTTTAGAGTTGCAATCTGAGCCCTGTTTGTTTGAAATAATTTATATTTGACAATCCAGCAACAGCTCATGAAGACTGAATGCTTTATTTTGGTCACTGCAGATGTAATCAAATGTCTCTTAAATATCTTTTGAGTATTTTTTTTTTTTTGACTAATTATTGAGGTAAATGTTAGAGTCTGCTTAATTGCACTTTGGAAAAATCTGTGTTGGAAAGTAGGGACACCTAGTGTGTTTCTGAAACATTGCAATGACATTTACCGTGGGCTTGTATTCCTACTATTTATTTAGGTGCTTTATTTTCTTTAGGTCAGGTTATCTTACCAACAACTCCAAAAGAAGTCATGGAAGTTAGTGTTCATTTTCAGATGAGGGAACTGAGACTTGCAGAGTTATAGTAAGTTGGCAAGGTAATAGCTAGAACCTGAATACTTACACAGACCCCAGCACTTAAATTATTTTACATAAGGCCCGCGTACCGCAAAAAAAAAAAAATTTTTACATAGATTCTTTTTTTCCAGACCCCTCAAACTTTATGTCTTTAAAGAGAAATAGAAAAATATTTTAAAAATCATGAGCACGTCATAATTGCTTTTATGGCAAAAAGTAAGGACTGGTCAACTCTACTTCAGAGACTGGAACACTCCACAGAGGGAGTAATACTTGAGTTAAGCCTTGAAAGGTCCATTGGTATATAACAGTAGTAAGTAGTTGGGGTAATTCCAAAGAGATGTATTAATAGGACAAATTTCACAGATTTGAAAGAATTAGACAATGTTAGGGAATTGTGAACAGTTCAGTATTAAAAGGAGTATGCTGTGTGATTGGAAATTAAGAATGCAAATAAGTCTATAATATCCTGGGGAAACTGAAACAATCAAGCCCATCAATTATTTAGCTCATATAAATCTCCAATAAGATTTCTCTTGAAAATAAACAATATCTAAAATATTATTACTATGGCAAAAGCTGCTCTGATCGCTGGAAGATTTCTTTCAGAGTGTAAAGAACTGATCATTTTCAACTCCAGAATATTACTTCCATAGGTCTTACTCAATATGTAGTCAGCAAATGTTCTACAGGCCAACAAAACTCAGAGGAATTTTTAATATTCAAGGAAGTAGTATTAACTTAGTTGAGCTCAAGATCATAATTTTCAGAACATTAAGAAATATATTTATTAATTTTTATTTTTTTCAAAATGATCAGGAACTAGTTACCACAAGTTTAACTGAAGCATTTGCTAATACACCTGGAAGCAACACCTATTGTACTGACAGTATAATAACATACTATCCCACAATAATGATGCCAAAAAGCAATTACTCTAGAAAAAGTTAAATCACCTAGGCATGTTGCTTTTATTACTTATAAAGTTTTCCAGAAAGAACACATCTGAATAGCATTCTATTGGTGATGACAATTGAACAATACTCACAAAACATAACTGTTCTTCTTCAGTAACTAATAATTATCAAAGATTATAATTGTCCAATATTGAGAAGTATAGAACAAAATACAATTATATTGTTGAGATAGGTAGGAGAAATACATTTGACAACATTGCTCCAATATTACTAGTAAGCCAAGCATAGTGTTATATGTACTAGACTTTTCATTGATAGAAAGAAAAATGAATCCACTCAAAGAAAGTCTAATATTTGTTGTCAGTAAGGCCAAATTTAGGCATTTGACCACAACAATGTATAGTATCTCTTATCAGACTAAACTCTTGTGTAAAACCATAAAACCGGATAAATTAGAGGAAGAAACTTTTTTCACATGTTGGAAAGCAAGCAGTGCATGATTTGATGCCTGAGAGAACACAATGGAACAGCATCCTTACAGTGCTGAAAGAGAAATCTGCCAGACTATAATTCATTACCAGGTGAAAATGTTTGTTAAAAATAAAGACAAAATAAAGGCATCTGAAAATAAATTAAAACTCAGAGAATTTGACAGTAATAGTTATGGACTACAAGAAACATTAAAAGCTATCCTTCAAGCAAAGGTAAGATGACACCCAGTGGAAACTGAAAACCACTAGAAAGAAAAAAATATTCTGGAAATAGTAAATATGTAGATGAATATTTTAAAAATTCTTTTATTTTTTTCTTATTTCTTTAAAAGAATTGAAAGTTGAAAGCAAAGATAATCACAGGATATTTAAGAGTTTGTATATAAACAGAGTTATAAGCAGCAAAAGCACAAAAAATATAACAAGACTAAATGGATTTATATTGTGGTATTATTCTTATATTATAAACTAAATTGTATAATACTAATTCATGAGATATTGTGTAAGATTAGTATATAAATTGCAATCACTAAAGAAAAAGCCATACCTAAAAAACCAATAGATATTTTAAAACTACTCAATTCCAAAGTGGAAAGAAAAGAGAGAAAAAAGGAACTCGAATCAGATGAGGTAAAGAGAAAGTATCTATTAAAATGGCATTTGAAACTGACTGCAACTGGATTATATGTAAACAGATACTGTCAATTGGATTAAAAAACCAAGATGCAGCTATTTATTATTTTCAAAAGATACACTATAAATATTAAAGAAGAGGCAAATATTTCATAGTAGAATACAGAAAGAGAAGCCACAAAGTTTTATCAAATTCTATCTCCTCAAGAGAAAGAGATACCATTAAGAATAGGAAAGCATAAAAAAGCATAAAAAGGAAAAGCATAGACCATGTAGTATTCACAATACGTATATTTGATAAGAACTTGTACTTTTCATATGTAAAGAACTCCTACCTACAACTCAATAATAAAGTTAAAAGATTAATTCAATTAAAAATGGGCAAGGGGTTTCCCTGGTGGCGCAGTGGTTGAGAGTCCGCCTGCCGATGCAGGGGACACGGGTTCGTGCCCCGGTCAGGGAAGATCCCACATGCCGCGGAGCGGCTGGGCCCGTGAGCCATGGCTGCTGAGCCTGCGCGTCCGGAGCCTGTGCTCCGCAACGGGAAAGGACACAACAGTGAGAGGCCCGCGTACCGCAAAAACAAACAAAAAAAATGGGCAAGATCTTCAAAGAGACAGTTTATAAAAGACGAAATAGTCAGTAAAGACAGGAAATCATACTCAACATTATTAGTCATGAGAGAAATGCAAATTAATACATCAGTGTGATACCATTAGGTCCAGAGTCTGGCTCCTGGTTAAAAGATTTTCCAGGTCTGAGCATAGGCAGTTACAAAGGCTTTATCTGCCAGGCTTCAGGGGGAAAGTTGCCTTCCCCACATCAGACTTGGTGTACAGCCCATGCATCGCAGTCTATGAAGGGAGAAGCAGGCAAGGACTCAAATCCCTCCGGTAAGTCATGCTCTTCATATATTTGCATTCCTAGCCCTGGTACCCTCATTCCTAGATCTCTTTATCTGATGTCTTGGACAGAGGTCTTCCTCAGGTACATCTGCTGAGACCTACTTATGGTGGGGGTGGTGGGGACAGCAGGGAGACCAGGGGAAACTGAGAAGACACTTTTCTCTGCTCTGACTCAGAACCCGGTGTTTTCTACTCCTAGCTCTTCCCCTTTGTCCTCCTCACCCCTCCTCCTCAGAGTCCCTAAAACTACCAGAGCCTTTTGTTCTGGCTCCCTCAATAGTGAGAAAATCTCCACATCTATGCTGAGCTGCGGGACCCTCAGGCGGTGGGCAGTTTCAGGTAGGGAAATGTAACAGGGAGAGTCAGGGTGCTTTCTCCGGTTTTAGCCTCTGGCTAAAAACACCATCACAGCGAGTAAAGGCGTAATTCTTTTGGCTTGTTGCTCTCTCGCCCTCCCTCCCTCCCTCCCTCCCTCCCTCTCTCTCTCTCTCTCTCTCTCTCTCTCTCTCTCTCTCAGCCTAGCTGAGGTCCTGAGCTCTACATGCATAGTAGAAAGGCAAAAATGACATTTAACAACAACATCAAAACCTGGTGAGGATTGGTAGCAATAAGAATTTTTATATGCTGCTGGTGGATTGCAAAATGGTATCACCAGTTTAGAAAATGGTTTGCAAGCCTTTTATAATGTTAAACATTTACCTATACTCTATCTAACCATTACATATCTAAGTATTTGCACAAGAGAAATGAAAACACAAGCTAATAGAAAGACTTGTACAAAAAGTTTCATAGAAGCCTAAAACTTGAAAAAAGAAAAGCTCAGATTTTCATTAACTTGAGGATGTATAAAAAAACTGTGGTATAATATATGTAATGGAATACTGTTTAGCATTAAAAAAAATAGACCAATACATACAACTTGAAAGAATCTTTTTAAAAATTACGCTGAGAGAAAAAATCCAGACACCAAAGAATACATGATATAACATTTCATTGATGTACAGTTCTTGATCTGGCAAACATAATCTTTGGTGAGTGAAAAAAGAATATTATTTGCCTATGGTGAGTGAGGTTCAGATTGACAGGAAAGGCACAGAAAGGACTCTTTTGGATAATGGAAATATTATGTGTCTTGATAGGTTCCTGTGAATATATAATGTCTGTGCAATTTAGTATACATAAATTGGATCTCAAAAAGTAAATGTGTCTGTCACTCACATTCCTTCATCTATGAAACTTTATAGACCCTGCATCTGAAAGATTCAAAGTAATATCTAAATATTTTATTTTCATTGTAAAGAATAACAATCCCCCAAAATTATATTCATTCACTGGGAACTTCATAAGTATTTGGCAGTCTACTTTAACTTTACATATCAAATACATTCTTAAGATAAATTTATCTTAAAGATACATTTCTCCACAGAAATAATTTAGGGAATGAAAATTTTATGTAACTGCCAATTATAAAGGAACACTAGAGTATAAGGATTTTTGAGATGACCTTGACTAAGCTTTTACGTTTCCTATTTTCAACTGCTATCTTATATTTGGAGTATGCACCCCAAATTTTGTATTCCTTCATTGGTAAAACTTTAAGAACTGGTTTTGACTAGTCATGTCCCAATAGATATAAACTGTTATAAGCATCAATGTTAGAAATATAGTCAATTAAGAACTGGGATTAAAACTAACTAAAAAGCTGTAGTGATGCAAATTTCCCAATGACTGATTCATACTTCATTCAACAAAGGCAGAATAAAAATTTAAAGACAGGAATAAAGTAATTGTTCAGCTACCAGATCACATCAGCATTTTGATTATTCAGGAAGAACTTGTACTTGACTGCAAATTGGTATTCTTTACTTCTGAAGTATGAACAATCATTATCACATATAATATCTACATGTTTAATCCTTGACATCTGCGTTTTGTATTTGAGCTGTGTATGCCTGTGAGTGTGTGTGTGTGTAAGGATGGACTTTGGCACATTAATTTAGCTAGCTGAAAACTTTATTCATTTCTATTTCTATTGTACTAACAGACAAATTGGTTGCAGCTGGCCACAATTGCTTTCGAAAAGGATGCAATAACATACTATTTCAAATACAAATGTATGTAGTTGAGCAATGATTAAACAACTGTTCCACTCTACCCATTCATAAAGTATTTACTGTGTGCATCAAGCAAAGAGAAATACGCATATACTAAAATTCTGAGTTTTATCTATACTGTTTATTAGATAGGTAGGTAAATTTGTGTGGCACCTGTAAATGAATGAATGTCAATACTTTTTCAAAACTTCATGCTGATAATGTATATATAACTTTGGTAAAAAAAATAAACATAACTTTTCCTATTTTCATTGAAACCGAAACTCTCAAAAAAACCCCAAAACCCCATAGGCTTATCTGGCAGAAGTTGACAAGCTGAATCTACAATTTTTCTCAAAGGGTGAAGAAACTAGAATAGACAGAACAATTTTGAAAAAGAAGAAAGTTTAAGAACTCACACACTAGTTTATTTCAATATTACTATAAAGCTACTAATCAGGATAGGGTAATATTGGTGAAGTATAGATATGTAAATCAGCGGAACAAAATATAAATTTCAGGAGTACTCCCAACAATGATCAATTGACTTTTTCTAATTAATAAACTTTATTTTAGAACAGTTTAGATTTATAGAAAAAGTAACCAGATAGTACAGAGAATTCCGATATGCTCTCCACCCTCCCCACACCACATAGTTTTCCCTATCATTAATATCTTGTAATAGTATGGTACATTTGTTATAACTGAAGAACCAATAATGATACATTCGTATTAACTAAAGTTCATGATTTGCATAAAGGCTCACTCTAAAGTCTTGCTATGAGGTCGATGTTATCCTAATAACAAAAGCAGAGAAAAACAACAGATGTAACAAAACTACAATTACAGACCAATATCCCTTAGGATTATAGACACAAAAAAATAACAAAAATGAAAAAACCAATAAACAAAAACAAAAAAATTCATCAAAATACTACCAAAACAGATCAAGCAATGTATAAATGTATTGAACACCATGACCAAAAGAGCTTCAAGTATATAAAAGTTTCAAGATTGGTTCAACCTAAAAAATTGATCAATGTAACATACCATTATTAATAGAATGAAGGAAAAAAACAACAAATGATCATCTCAATTTGATGGAAATAAAAAGTATTTGACAAAATCCAACACGATTTCATGATAAAAAAACTAAAACTAAGCCAGGAATAGAAGGGAACTTTTCAACCTGACAAAAACATTTATGAAAAATCCATAGCTAACATCATATTTAATGATAAAAGACTTAAGGATTTCCTCCTAACATCAAGAACAAGACAAATATGCCCATTCTTGCCACTTCTACTCAACATTGTACTGAAGGCTCTAGACAGGGAAATTAGCCAGAAAAAAAGAAATAAACGGCACCTGATAGGACAGAAGAAATTAAAACACTCTATTCAAAGATGGCGTGAGCTTGTATATAGTAAATCCTAAGTAATCCACGGGAAAATACTATTTGATAAAAGAATTTAACAAGGCTGCAGGATACAAGATCAAGATACAAAAATCAACTGTATTTCTTACATTGGCAATAAACAATCAAAATTGAAATTAAGAAAACAGTTTCGGGCTTCCCTGGTGGCGCAGTGGTTGGGAGTCTGCCTGCCGATGCAGGGGACGCGGGTTCGTGCCCTGGTCCGGGAGGATCCTGCATGCCGCGGAGCGGCTGGGCCCGTGGGCCATGGCCACTGGGCCTGTGCGTCCGGAGCCTGTGCTCCGCAACGGGAGAGGCCGCAGCAGTGAGAGGCCCGCGTACCGCAAAAAAAAAAAAAAAAAAAGAAAGAAAGAAAAAAGAAAACAGTTCCATTTACAGTAGAATCAAAAACAATAAAATCCTCAGAAATAAATTTAATAAAAGATATCCAAGGTTTATACATCGAAAACTATAAAACATTGTTCAAAGAAACTAAAGAAGACCTAAGTCAGTGGAAAGACATCCTGTGTTGATGGACTTGAAGACTTAGTTTTGTTAAGATGTCAATAATCCCCAAATTTATCTACAGATTCAACACAATCCATATCAAAGTCCAAGCTTCCTTTTTTTCTGAAATTGACAAACTGCTCCTAAAATTCGTATGGAATTGCTGGGAACACTGAGAAGCCAAAGCAAGTTTGAAAAAGAACAAAGTTGTAGAATTCACATTTCCTGATTTTAAAACATTACTACAAACACACAGTAATCAATAGGATGTGGTATTTTTATATAGATAGATATATAGATTAATGGAATATAATTGAGATTTCAGATATAGACCCTTACATTTATAGTCAACTGAGTTTTAACAACAGTATAAAGACAATTCAAGGGAAAGCATAGAATTTTTAATAAATGTCTCTGTGCAAACCAGATCTCCACATACAAAGAGAATGGATTTGGACCCATACCTCACAGCATTTACCAAAAATACATCAAACAGATCAAAGACATAAATGTGAGATCTAAAACTATACAATTTGTAGAAAATGTAAATGCAGATCTTTGTGACCTTGAGTTAGGCAATGATTTCATAGATATGAAACCAAAAGCAGAACAACAAAAGAACAAAATAGATAAACTGGACCACATCAAAAAAAGTTTTAACATGTGCTTTAGATTATACTGTCAAGAAAGTATAAAGTTAACCCACAAAAGGAAAGAAAATATATGCCAGTCATATATCTGATGAGGGATTTGTATCAAGAGTATATAAAGTACTCTTAAAACAAAACAATAAAAAGATAATATACAGGGAAGAGTAAGACGCGGAGATCACGTTCCTCCCCACAGATACACCAGAAATACATCTACGCGTGGAACAACTCCTACAGAGCATCTACTGAACGCCGGCAGAAGACCTCAGACCTCCCAAAAGGCAAGAAACCCCCCACGTACCTGGGTAGGGCAAAAGAAAAAACTAAACAGAGACAAAAGGACAGGGACGGGTCCTGCACCAGCGGGAGAGAGCTGTGAAGGAGGAAAAGTGTCCACACACTAGGAAGCCCCTTCGCGGGTGGAGACTTCGGGAGGCGGAGTGGGGGAGCTTGGGAGCCGCGGAGGAGAGCACAGCAACAGGGGTGCGGAGGGCAAAGCGGACAGATTCCAGCGCAGAGGATCGGGCCGACCGGAACTCGCCAGCCGAGAGGCTTGTCTGCTCGCCCGCAGGGGCGGGCGGGACTGGGAGCTGAGGCTCCGGCTTTTGTCGGAGCGCCGGGAGAGGACTGAGGTTGGCGGCGTGAACACAGCCTGCAGGGCGTTAGTGCACCGCGGCTGGCCGGGAGAGAGTCCGGGGAGAAGTCTGGAACTGCCGAAGAGGCAAGAGACTTTTACGTCCCTCTTTGTTTCCTGGTGCACGAGGAGAGGGGATTAAGAACGCTGCTTGAGAGAGCTCCAGGGACGGGCGCGAGCCGCGGCTAAAAGTGCGGAGCCCAGAGACAGACATGAGACGCTAGGGCCGCTGCTGCCGCCACCGGGAGGCCTGTGTGCGAACACAGGTCACTAGCCACACGCCCTTCCGGGGAGCCTGTGCAGCCCGCCACTGCCAGGGTCCCGGGATCCAGGGACAACTCCCCCGGGAGAACGCACAGGCGCGCCTCAGGCTGCAACGTCTCGCCGGCCTCTGCCGCCGCAGGCCCACCCCACACTCCGTGCCCCTCCCTACCCCCGGGCCTGAGTGAGCCAGAGCCTCCGAATCAGCGGCTCCTTTAACCCCGTCCTGTCTGAGCAAAGAACAGACGCCCTCCGGCGACCTACACGCACAGGCGGGGCTAAATCCAAAGCTGAGCCCCTGGGAACTGTGAGAACAAAGAAGAGAAAGGGAAATCTCTCCCAGCAGCCTCAGAAGCAGCGGATTAAAGCTCCACAATCAACTTGATATACCCTGCATCTGTGGAATACCTGAATAGACAACGAATCATCCCAAATTAAGGAGCCCTGTGGATGAAAGGCGCTTGGTGCTGCAGCCAGGAGTCAGTGCTGTGCCTCTGAGGTGGGAGAGCCAACTTCAGGACACTGATCCACAAGAGACCTCCCAGCTGCACATAATATCAAACAGCAAAAATCTCCGAGAGATCTCCATCTCAACGCCAGCACCCAGCTTCACTCAACGACCAGCAAGCTACAGTGCTGGACATCCTATGCCAAACAACTAGCAAGACAGGAACACAACCCCACCCATTAGCAGAGAGGCGGCCCAAAATCATAATAAGTCTACAGACACCCCAAAACACACCACCAGACGTGGACCTGCCCACCAGAAAGACAAGATCTAGCCTCATCCACCAGAACACAGGCACTAGTACCCTCCACCAGGAAGCCTACACAACCCACTGAACCAACCTTAGCCACTGGGGACAGACACAAAAAACAACAGGAACTACGAACCTTCAGCCTGCAAAAAAGGAGACCCCAAACACAGTAAGATAAGCAAAATGAAAAGACAGAAAAACACACCGCAGATGAAGGAGCAAGATAAAAACCCATCAGACCTAACAAATGAAGAGGAAATAGGCAGTCTACCTGAAAAAGAATTCAGAATAATGATAGTAAAGTTGATCCGAAATCTTGGAGATAGAATGGACAATAGAATGGACAAAATGCAAGAATCAGTTAACAAGGACCTAGAAGAACTAAAGATGAAACAAGCAATGATGAACAACACAATAAATGAAATTAAAAGTACTCTAGATGGGATCAATAGCAGAATAACTGAGGCAGAAGAACGGATAAGTGACCTGGAAGATAAAATAGTGGAAATAACTACTGCAGAGCAGAATAAAGAAAAAAGAATGAAAAGAACTGAGGACAGTCTCAGAGACCTCTGGGACAACATTAAACGTACCAACATTCGAATTATAGGGGTTCCAGAAGAAGAAGAGAAAAAGAAAGGGACTGAGAAAATATTTGAAGAGATTATAGTTGAAAACTTCCCTAATATGGGAAAGGAAATAGTTAATCAAGTCCAGGAAGCACAGAGAGTCCCATACAGGATAAATCCAAGGAGAAATACGCCAAGACACATATTAATCAAACTGTCAAAAATTAAATACAAAGAAAACATATTAAAAGCAGCAAGGGAAAAACAACAAATAACACACAAAGGAATCCCCATAAGGTTAACAGCTGATCTTTCAGCAGAAACTCTGCAAGCCAGAAGGGAGTGGCAGGACATATTGAAAGTGTTGAAGGAGAAAAACCTGCAACCAAGATTACTCTACCCAGCAAGGATCTCATTCAGATTTGATGGAGAAATTAAAACCTTTACAGACAAGCAAAAGCTGAGAGAGTTCAGCACCACCAAACCAGCTTTACAACAACTGCTAAAGGAACTTCTCTAGGCAAGAAACACAAAAGAAGGAAAAGACCTACAATAACAAATCCAAAACAATTAAGAAAATGGGAATGGGAACACACATATCGATAATTACCTTAAATGTAAATGGACTAAATGCTCCCACCAAAAGACACAGATTGGCTGAATGGATACAAAAACAAGACCCATATATTTGCTGTCTACAAGAGACCCACTTCAGACCTAGAGACACATACAGACTGAAAGTAAGGGGATGGAAAAAGGTATTTCATGCAAATGGAAACCAAAAGAAAGCTGGAGTAGCAATTCTCATATCAGACAAAATAGACTTTAAAACAAAGACTATTAGAAGAGACAAAGAAGGACACTACATAATGATCAAGGGATCGATCCAAGAGGAAGATATAACAATTGTAAATATTTATGCACCCAACATAGGTGCACCTCAATACATAAGGCAAATACTGACAACCATAAAAGGGGAAATCGACAGTAACACATTCATAGTAGGGGACTTTAACACCCCACTTTCACCAATGGACAGATCATCCAAAATGAAAATAAATAAGGAAACACAAGCTTTAAATGATACATTAAATGAGATGGAGTTAATTGATATTTATAGGACATTCCATCCAAAAACAACAGAATACACATTTTTCTCAAGTGCTCATGGAACATTCTCCAGGATAGATCATATCTTGGGTCACAAATCAAGCCTTGGTAAATTTAAGAAAATTGAAATTGTATCAAGTATCTTTTCCGACCACAACGCTATGAGACTCGATATCAATCACAGGAGAAGATCTGTAAAAAATACAAACACATGGAGGCTAAACAATACACTACTTAATAACGAAGTGATCACTGAAGAAATCAAAGGGGAAATCAAAAAATACCTAGAAACAAATGACAATGGAGACACGACGACTCAAAATCTATGGGATGCAGCAAAAGCAGTTCTAAGAGGGAAGTTTATAGCAATACAATCTTACCTTAAGAAACAGGAAACATCTCGAATAAACAACCTAACCTTGCACCTCAAGCAATTAGAGAAAGAAGAACAAAAAAACCCCAAAGTTAGCAGGAGGAAAGAAATCATAAAAATCAGATCAGAAATAAATGAAAAAGAAATGAAGGAAACGATAGCAAAGATCAATAAAACTAAAAGCTGGTTCTTTGAAAGGATAAACAAAATTGATAAACCATTAGCCAGACTCATCAAGAAAAAAAGGGAGAAGACTCAAATCAATAGAATTAGAAATGAAAAAGGAGAAGTAACAACTGACACTGCAGAAATACAAAAGATCATGAGAGATTACTACAAGCAACTCTATGCCAATAAAATGGACAACCTGGAAGAAATGGACAAATTCTTAGAAAGGCACAACCTGCCAAGACTGAATCAGGAAGAAATAGAAAATATGAACAGACCAATCACAAGCACTGAAATTGAAACTGTGATTAAAAATCTTCCAACAAGCAAAAGCCCAGGACCAGATGGCTTCACAGGCGAATTCTATCAAACATTTAGAGAAGAGCTATCACCTATCCTTCTCAGACTTTTCCAAAATATAGCAGAGGGAGGAACACTCCCAAACTCATTCTACGAGGCCACCATCACCCTGATACCAAAACCAGACAAGGATGTCACAAAGAAAGAAAACTACAGGCCAATATCACTGATGAACATAGATGCAAAGATCCTCAACAAAATACTAGCAAACAGAATCCAACAGCACATTAAACGGATCATACACCATGATCAGGTGGGGTTTATTCCAGGAATGCAAGGATTCTTCAATATACGCAAATCAATCAACGTGATACACCATATTAACAAATTGAAGGAGAAAAACCATATGATCATCTCAATAGATGCAGAGAAAGCTTTTGACAAAATTCAACACCCATTTATGATAAAAACCCTGCAGAAAGTAGGCATAGAGGGAACTTTCCTCAACATAATAAAGGCCATATATAACAAACCCACAGCCAACATCGTCCTCAATGGTGAAAAACTGAAAGCATTTCCACTAAGCATTTCCACTAAGATCAGGAACAAGACAAGTGCTCTCACCACTCTTATTCAACATAGTTTTGGAAGTTTTAGCCACAGCAATCAGAGAAGAAAAGGAAATAAAAGGAATCCAAATCGGAAAAGAAGAAGTAAAGCTGTCACTGTTTGCAGATGACATGATACTATTCATACAGAATCCTAAAGATGCTACCAGAAAACTACTAGAGCTAATCAATGAATTTGGTAAAGTAGCAGGATACAAAATTAATGCACAGAAATCTCTGGCATTCCTATACACTAAGGATGAAAAATCTGAAAGTGAAATCAAGAAAACACTCCCATTTACCATTGCAACAAAAAGAATAAAATACCTAGGAATAAACCTACCTAAGGAGACAAAAGACCTGTATGCAGAAAATTATAAGACACTGATGAAAGAAATTAAAAATGATACAAATAGATGGAGAGATATACCATGTTCTTGGATTGGAAGAATCAACATTGTGAAAATGACTCTACTACCCAAAGCAATCTACAGATTCAATGCAATCCCTATGAAACTACCACTGGCATTTTTCACAGAACTAGAACAAAAAATCTCACAATTTGTATGGAAACACAAAAGACCCTGAATAGCCAAAGCAATCTTGAGAACGAAAAATGGAGCTGGAGGAATCAGGCTTCCTGACTTCAGACTATACTACAAAGCTACAGTAATCAAGACAGTATGGTACTGGCACAAAAACAGAAATATAGATCAATGGAACAGGATAGAAAGCCCAGAGATAAACCCACGCACATATGGTCACCTTATCTTTGACAAAGGAGGCAGAAATGTACAGTGGAGAAAGGACAGCCTATTCAATAAGTGGTGCTGGGAAAACTGGACAGCTACATGTAAAAGTATGAGATTAGATCACTCCCTAACACCATACACAAAAATAAGCTCAAAATGGATTAAAGACCTAAATGTAAGGCCAGAAACTATCAAACTCTTAGAGGAAAACATAGGCAGAACACTCTATGACATAAATCACAGCAAGGTCCTTTTTGACCCACCTCCTAGAGAAATGGAAATAAAAACAAAAGTAAACAAATGGGACCTAATGAAACTTAAAAGCTTTTGCGCAGCAAAGGAAACTATAAAGAAGACCAAAAGACAACCCTCAGAATGGGAGAAAATATTTGCAAATGAAGCAACTGACAAAGGATTAATCTCCAAAATTTATAAGCAGCTCATGCAGCTTAATAACAAAAGAACAAACAACCCAATCCAAAAATGGGCAGAAGACCTAAATAGACATTTCTCCAAAGAAGATATACAGAGTGCCAACAAACACATGAAAGAATGCTCAACATCACTAATCATTAGAGAAATGCAAATCAAAACTACAATGAGATATCATCTCACACCAGTCAGAATGGCCATCATCAAAAAATCTAGAAACAATAAATGCTGGAGAGGGTGTGGAGAAAAGGGAACCCTCTTACACTGTTGGTGGGAATGTAAATTGATACAGCCACTGTGGAGAACAGTATGGAGGTTCCTTAAAAAGCTACAAATAGAACTACCATATGACCCAGCAATCCCACTACTGGGCATATACCCTGAGAAAACCATAATTCAAAAAGAGTCATGTACCAAAATGTTCATTGCAGCTCTATTTACAATAGCCCAGAGATGGAAACAACCTAAGTGTCCATCATCGGATGAATGGATAAAGAAGATGTGGCACATATATACAATGGAATATTACTCAGCCATAAAAAGAGACGAAATTGAGCTATTTGTAATGAGGTGGATAGACCTAGAGTCTGTCATACAGAGTGAAGTAAGTCAGAAAGAGAGAGACAAATACCGTATGCTAACACATATATATGGAATTTAAGAAAAAAAAAATGTCATGAAAAACCTAGGGGTGAAACAGGAATAAAGACACAGACTTACTAGAGAATGGACTTGAGGCTATGGGGAGGGGGAAGGGTAAACGGTGACAAAGCAATAAAGAGGCATGGACATGTATACACTACCAAACGTAAGGTAGATAGCTAGTGGGAAGCAGCCGCATAGCACAGGGAGATCAGAAAAAAAAAAAATAAATAAAAAAAAAAATAAATAAAAAAAAAAAAAGATAATATACAAAGGATTTGAATAGACATTTCTCCAAAGAAGATAAACAATGGGCACATGAAAATTTACTCAATATCTTTAGTTATAAGGGCAATGTAAATTAAAACCACAACAAGCACCATTTTACACCTACTACTATAGCTCTAATCAAAAGGTCAGAAGTAACAAATGTTTGCTAAAATATGAAGAAATCAGAACCCTCATATATGCTAGTGGGAATTTTAAATGGAACAGCCACTTTTGAACAGTTTGATAATTCCTAAAAATATTTATGCATAGGGTTATGACCTAACAATTCCACACCTAGGTATACACCCAAGAGAATTGAAAACTTATAGCCACAAAAAATCATGTACACGAATGTTCATAACAGCTTTATTAATAATAGCCAAAAGCTGGAAGCTATCCAAATATTCATCTCTTGATGAATATATAAACACAATGTGGTATATTGATGCAATGGAATATTATCCAGTCATAAAAAGGAATGAAGTACTTATACAAACTACAATATGGATGAAATTCTTACACCAATACATACAGATAAATATATATATATATCTCTAGGTCTATATAGATATTTATATATATGGATATAAATGTACACTTGGTCATAAAGTAAAATATCTTTTTCATTGTGGAGTCAAAATAAAAAACATTTGAAAATCATTGTTATAACCTGGCTGGCACAAAAAACAAAACACAAAAAAGGAATAATATTTATGGCATGTGAAAATTATAAGAAATTCAAGTTTTAGATTCCATAAATAAAGTTTTGTTGGAACGCAATAAGGCTCCTTTATTTACGTACCATCTACGGCAGTTTTTGCATTACAGTGGCCAAGCTGCGTTATTGTAACAGAATGCACAGCCTGTAAAACCTAATATTCACTATCTGTTATTTTATAGAAAAAAACAATTTTTAAACCATGGATTAGACAGTAAGTACTTGGCAGGAAAATGAAGGAAAAGGTAAAATAATACTTTGGGGAGTATCTATAAGTATATGTGGATTTTAAAAATAATCAGATAAATTTAACTTTGAGACTTGAAACAACAGAAGACAGCAAATTTTAAAAAGAAGAATTCAGTTATAACATTATTACACAAGTTCTTGGAATGTTAATGGTTAATTTTAAAATAATAAAACACAAAAGGATAAATTTACAGTTTGTGTAAATATATAGATTTCTTGAGCAACTATTGTATTCCAAAAATTGTACTGAGAGAAATGAATAGGATCTATGTCTCAAGACTTATTTAATATGGTTGAAGCAGTCAGTACTTGTCATTCATTTTTACTCATAATTTGGAAATTTTGATAATTCCCAGGGACTGCAATCACATGTACTGGTATTTGAGGTATGGAGTTACTTCCCTTTAAAACCAATAATCCCACTGAATTTCATATTCACTTTACTATGTTGTTCTATACAAATGACTAATTTCTAATTATATGAAATAAAAATTATGAACAGAAGCCTATGAGTAGGAGTTATACACCCATATTCACAGTAAGACTCATTCCCTGATCCAGGGGCCAAAGGAAGCTAAGTATTTTGAATAATATCAATTATGGTTCCGAATTTCTCTGTGACCCCTTCCTTCTCATGCTGTTGACTAACTGCTAGCTCTTTTGAAAGTCAGGATAGTTGTGGTCTCAGCAGGAAACATTTATTCCAAATCTTCTTCTCTGGCTCTGCCTTTCCAGGTTGGATGGAGACAGAGAAAAAGAGAAAGAATCCAGGAATCCAGGCGTTCTGCAGAGAACACTGTATTCTGTGCACATGCACAGGCGGTACATGGTGGCATAAGCCCTGGACTGGGAGGCAGGAAAATCTGCGTTCAGCTCCCTGATCATCATCTAACTAGTTGTGTAAGTTCCTGCACATTTAATTTCTCAGGACTTTAGTTTCCTACTGTAAAATGAGATTATGGCAAATGGTCTATATTTTTTAGCTTTAAATTTATTTTTGAGTTGACCATAAAAATATAACCCCTTGGGCTTCCCTGATGGCGCAGTGGTTGAGAGTCCGCCCGCCGATGCAGGGGACACGGGTTCGTGCCCCAGTCCGGGAAGATCCCACATGCCGTGGAGCGGCTGGGCCCGTGAGCCATGGCCGCTGAGCCTGCTCGTCCGGAGCCTGAAATCCGCAAAGGGAGAGGCCACAACAGTGAGAGATCCGTGTACCGCAAAAAAAAAAAAAAAAAAAAAAAAAAAAAAAAATATATATATATATATATATATATATAAAAATATATATATATATATAACCCTTATGTTTTAACACACTTCATAAACAGAGTCAAAGAATGTAACTTATCAACACCGTAGTATACGGCATATGTGATAACGTTACATGGAGAAGTTTCTGCACATTGTCAGCTTATAATTCCAAAATAATATTAAATGAATTGTGAAGCATTGGTGGAAGTTTTATAAGTATAAATAAAAGAGCTGTTATAAACAAATGAATGCATGTGACAGGCTTTAAAGATAGGTTAACATAGGTCAAAATAACTAATCTGAAATTTTAAGTTTACTATCTTTAGACAAGAATCATATTAGATGAACTTAGTTAGGGTTTTATCTATTATCATCCATAGGAATATAAACTTTACTGTAAGTTCTTGGTTCTAATTAAAATGGAGTATAATCATCCAAAATCCAAAGCTACATTTAATCATCTGAGCTATTGTTATTGTTTAAGGCATTCTGAGGTTCTGAGATCCTTGATAATAAACTTCTTAGGAATAAAAGGAGAAATATTAGCTTCTACATTTTAGAAAATTTGCTTCATATTAGGCTATAGGAAGATTACTGGTATACATATATTTTCCCTCCATTGAACTGCAACCTTAGGTCATAAATGCATGTTTTATTAATAGTATTAATATTGACTAGATAAGTCTATATAATTAATTTGCATGCTTAGCTATTCCCTCCTATCTTTCTCCAAATTTTGCATTTCTCCCCCCTTATGTACTACTTTGAAATCTTCATTAATCTTCATGATTTTTTCTTTTCTATAATCTTTGGTTGAAGATTTTTGTTCTTAATCTTTAAGAACTGTACCATGATATCTAAGATTGTCCATCTATTCTACATCATCTTATCTTTTTTTTCTCATGTACCTTGTTTTTAAATCCTTTTATTGCTTGCTACATATTTGACCTAGAATATAGCTTAAGTAAATACCAACCTCTCTAACTACTAAGACATTTACTGCTTTTATTTGAAAATATATAAGAAATTTCTCTCTTCAAAACAGCACGTTCACTCAAATTTAAAACCACGGAAAATGCTAAATTTACACAAGTCCAATAAAGATGCAATGTTGTAAGTCCTATGAAAAATACGAATCTGATTTTGTAATGTCGTTAAGGAAATACTATCACAAAAACAGCATCAGGTGTGGCTGCAAGGCCATTAAAAAAAATAATATTCCAGGAAACACTTTTAGTAGTTTCATTGTCTAAAGTTAAACTGAACACTTAGTCATCTTGTGCCAGTAACAGAATTGTTCAATTACTCAACTAGAAATACTTATATATATGTATACACACACATTGCATACTTTACTGTTGTGCATTTTATTTTATGCTACTTATAGCTCAATAAAGCTGATAAGAAAAAAATATTATATGAAATTACTGGAAAACTAAATGAAATTAAAAATAATAATATACTAATTGTTAAAAAATCGCTGTGTAGTATAAACTTAGGAAGACTAATATCAGGTAGAAATTTTTTTTTAAAAAAAAAGAAGTTTCAAAGACAAAGGAGTCTTCCACAAGACA
The DNA here is from genome assembly GCF_937001465.1 of Orcinus orca. Lineage (NCBI taxonomy): Eukaryota > Metazoa > Chordata > Mammalia > Artiodactyla > Delphinidae > Orcinus > Orcinus orca. Next base: position 72,367,524 of record NC_064565.1, read on the forward strand.
TTAAAGCAAATGAAAGATAGGATTATATCTATGTGAGGGTAGGGAGATTTACAGAGGATAATAGAAATGTTTAATTAAACTTTTATTTTACCTAAAAAGAAGTGAAACCACATATTTACTAGGTACTCATTATTAGCAGTTGACAGAATCGAATAAAAATAGTGTTATAATTTCTGAACTCAGCGTAATACAATGATTAAGAACAAGGTGTCTGAGGTCTGGTGACTTAGTTTTAAATATTTGCCCCAAATTCCCTAGCTCTGTAATTTTGGACAAATTATTTAATCTCTCTAAGCCTCAGGATTTTTATTTATAATATGGGAAAAACAACAATACGTACTTTTGGGATTTGTGGTGAAGAGTCAAAGTCAAAAAATATATAAAGTACTTAGCACTGGGTTTGTTGAGAATAAAGGCTAACATATTTTTAATGAAAATTAGACACTGTGTTAGGTTGGGGAAATGTTTACTAGCAGAGTGTGTGTAGTAATATGATGCAACTGTATTTTTAAACATATTGCTTCACAACACTTCTCTATGCTAGGAAGCGATAAATGTAGCAGTGGGGAAAAGAAAAAGTAAGTAATCTCCCCAGTAAGTAAAGTTCATATCAATGAAGAGGTAAATTTCAGTAGAAACTATAATATCTCTTGACATCAACTATATGTGTTTTCAGTGGTATGATAGCTAGCCTCTTCCTTATGAATGATATCTAGGCCATGTTCCTGAAAATCCCTCTTTGCAGTAGCCCAGTCTGATAGAATGAAAAATGAATGTCAAACTGGCATGAAAAATAAGAGTAGTGAAGAAAATCTGAACACTACATGCACTAGGTTTTGCTTAAATGGCATATAGAAAATAATTTGACATAAATATTGATATGTGGAAAACATTGATATGTGGGGAACTGTATTAACACAAAGCATCAGACATAGGGCTGCTAGATTTAAACAATATTTTGCTTTAAAAACGAGACAAAAATGGAAAATTCTGAAGAGGGAATAAAAGCCAAAGCAGAAACTGATCATTTTGGAAAAGGTAAACAAATAGTGCAAACAAGACCCATGGCAGACTCTGAAATTTCCCATATGGGAAAGCCATTCATATGTGCAGAAGTATCAACAGCTTTGAAGTTAAGTAAGAAGGATAATTATTGCTTTAACTAGATATATCTCCAAATGAAATCGAGGGCGAAATAGAGCTATTCCTTGCCATAAATTATAGGGACATAGTTCTCCTAGAACTCATGGTTCCTATGACTTATTTTCAGGTTGCTTCACAGAAACAGATTGTTGAATATATTTACTCATTAGCAGAAGTCTAAACAAGTCAATTCCACAAAATAATAAATACACAGAGAAAAAAATAAGAGTAAATTGAGTTTCAATTTTTAATGACATGCACATCCAACTTAGAAGATAGTTAACCATGCCCTAAAAATTCTGTGATTTCTTGATATCATTAATAAAGCCATACTCAAATAACGTTTTCTCATTGAAATTGTTGTTAAACTGTCTTTTCTTTCATCATTACATATACTTCAATGCCCACCAGGAACTCTGCTATCATCCACATTTTATAGTCACAGTGAACAGATTATATGGCAGTGGACGATGATATACCATACACCAGCCTGCCTCTCCCTACCTTATTAATATATTGGAGACTAAGCTAGTTCTGACACATTAGCAGGCTCTCAAAACACACTAGGTAGGTGAACATTAGATCTGGTGACTCTTCTGACAAGTCAAAGCTTCTCTTTAAAGGCTTATTCATCTAAGCTTTCTCTCATAATCTATTTATATATAGGACTCAAAAGAGACTTTGATCAAAAGTGGTGGGATCATATCTTTAACAGTGTGAAAGTTAGATTTATTTTTTACATCTGCTAAGCTGCTTTTTCATATACACTCCCCCAGTGACTTTCACAAGCATCACTCCTGTGCATATACCAGAGACTTCATGCTGCAAATATTGCTCCTTGTGCTTGAGGCAGAGATTCTACCACTAGGAGTCCTACTCAATCACTTGGTAAGTATTAATATGTCAGCCATGAGAAGGCCTAAGACCCTTCCCATTAAATTCCAGGTTGTTTGTAAGGCACTACAGGGGGATGTATACCTTTTAAATAATATGGGCAATATGTACATCATCTGAGTTAAATGAACACCATTTACACCCATGGATATTAGACATGTAGAGCCAGGAATATTAACAGAAGAGCTCTTATTAGATGTCAGAGTAACAACTGCCAAGTACCCCTGTAGTAGACCATTATGCCATAGTTTCCTGAAAATATCCTCATGTCTTAGTTTCTTTCTTAGCTCTCTATTTTCCCCTTGTGAGTTATCTTCTGTTTATTTGACACAGTTTATGTAATCTATCTCTACACTTGTTCTTGCTCTGTTGTCAGATATTAAGTGGCCTAAGCCACTTGACATCCTAGTTCACTACACCCAACTTGTGACTATCTTATTTACTTGGACTAGTTTGGAGTATTTACTTGATTATTTACTTGGATTATTTACTTTATCCTGACACGATCAGTTCCATTCACCTTGACTTATTGCTAAGTCCACTTTTTTTAATGTGGTTGATTTTTATCTATATTTCACAAGAAATGTTGTAGATTACAATTCATGGGGTAAAATGTGGAGTCTGAAAACACCATGGAGCATACTCAAAAGAGGAGAACAATTTTAGGTTTATGCTGCCTCTGTGAAGGAACACTCTCAACCAACATTGAGTTCACCCTAGGTCTTAATTACAAAGCCAGAGTTCCATTAAGAATGTCAGGGATACTGTTCACAAAACAGGGGGCAATTTATGTGGCACAATCTGTCAATTTCACACTCTATCTCTTTGGCCTACACCTCAGGTAGTTTACATAGAGGACTTAAATATACCAACAACTTCCTGCATCTCTGCTCTGGAGATATCTCTGGCCACAGGAAGATGCTTGCTAGGCAGTCACACAAGGCAAGCTTAAAGTGCATGCAAGATAATTCACTGGAGCTCCTGGAGTCCCAGGGGTTGTAGGTAATTTCTCTAATTTTTATTTGCAGGGCAAGGGGTTATATATAAGTTCTTCAATTCCCTGCCCCTCAGTAGTCAAATTCTGTGGCATGTTTTGCACAGTCTTTTAGCAGCTTCTGGTGATATTAATCCCAATTGCCAACACAGGTAACTTGCTCATTAACTCATCTTCTATTGACTTTACTCCATTCATTTCTCACTTCCCTTCTTTCTCAAGTGGTTCCAGGGCTCAATTCACAAAGAGATTTCTTGTATCTAAATTCCTGTGTTAGTATCTATGGAAGAACCCAAATTAAGATAAAACATAAGGATTTGTTCCCCAAATTGATCATATTTATAGTTCATGTAGTCTAAATTGTTACCTAGTACTAGGTACTTTATTATTTTGACCTCTGCCTCAAGAGGTTAGAAAAGTAGTTGGAATATACTTGTTTAAATTAATAAGATACCATGTATCTCATACATGGTATCTTATTAATTTAAACAAGTATATTCTTGGTATCTTATTAATTTTTTATATACATTTTGTTGAAAGACATTTAGTATTTCCTCTTAGCAGCTTAGAAATTAAATTAAGGTTGTACCAGATTATTTTCACCCCATTGGTCTATAATCAGATAACAAAAGGGATCTGATTGTCAGTCATACTCACACAGTATCAGAGACTTTACCTGATGTTATGAGTTGAATTGTGTCCCCCCCCCAAAAAAAATGTGTTGAAATCCTAACCTCTAGTACCTCAAAATGTAGAAACAGTGTCATTGCAAATGCAATCAATTGAGATTTGGTTATACCAGAGTAGGGAGGCCCTTAATCAAACATAATGAGTGTCCTTATAAAAGATGGCATGTGAAGACACACACACAGAAAACGCCATGTAGTAATAAAGGAAGACAATAAAGCTACAAGCTAATGAATGCCAAGAACTGCCCACAAACCATAAGAAGCTAGGATGAGGCAAGGAATGATTCCCTTATGTCTCTACCAACACCTTGATTTTAGACCTCTACCTTCGGAATATGTTTCTGTTGTTTTAAACCACTCAATTTGTGGTACTTCGGCAGCCCTAGGAAACTAATATACTTAGTATCAAGCTATATTTAAGAATTCAAGGATCCTAGTAATCACAAGGCACAGGCAAATAGAGATAACTCCAGGTCAGGTACTGTATAGCACTCCAGGTCTTTTCTTTCCATATCAGACACACTTTGACCAGATTAATATAGAAGTATCTAAGAAATATATGGAGCCACGTTCATAATAGAGAAGGGAACCCCTCAGTCATCTCCATTTTATACTTAAATATTTAAATAGCTAATGTGATTTTTCCAGGGATCCATGCCACCTAAATTCATGGATTCCAAGTGTATTTACTTCAGGCACACTAGACAAACTAGGTAAATCCTGCTAAAACGATTCCATAGATAACAACTTTCCTACTGGCAAAACCATTAAATAATTTGTCTGCAGATCTGTCATTAGCATGTTTACAAGATTTGATAAAGCTTTTCCCACAGCAAAGAGATAGAAGAGATTCCTGACCTGCTGCTTAACCATTTTTCTTCCGACATAATAAAAGTATATTTATAATGTTTTAAACTTATTTTTTAGCTCTTTGTAGATTTTAGAGATAAATTATTGGTTAATTAAAGGAAATTATAAGGAAGATAGTATCTGCTGTATTTCTACTGTATTCAAACTTTTTTATATTATTGTTTTTTAAATGTTTTATCTTTAGTCTTAGGAAAATATGATATGTTAGAAAGACATGATTTTACCACTTGGTCATGTAGTCTTGAACAAGTTACTTAAACTCAGCTTATACCTTCTAAACCTGAAATGAGAATAACTAGTCCACAATTAAATTTTAATTATTGGGTACCATGAATCTCGCTGTAAATGCACCATGTTAGTTCCTTCTTTCTCACCTTGGTCTCACCTCAATAATTTCTAGCATCTCCACTCTGTTGTTTCAAGGTATAGTTGCTGGATTGTAGACAGTATTCTCAGTGCAGATACTTCACATTTTGGTAATATGTGTTGTTTTGTTTTTAGGAATAAAGTTTCATAGTGCTTTAGATTTAAACTGAGAGTGAATTTCAATGTCTTCTTTGCATGCTATGTTTAAAAAAGTGGGTAAAAGCATTAAAATCTTCAAATATAGCTTTAAAATATTGCTTGATTCATGTTTAAGTACATATTAGAAAGATGCAAAGCAATATAAATAGAAATTTAATCCTGGGGATAAAAAGGAAGGGCTTTAATTATTATAACAGATGATATGAAATTTAGATAGGTTGATATATTTTATATATTTAAAGTGTGCCATTTATAGTTCTGGATCAGAAGAGTGGCATCATTTTTTAACAAAAGTTAACTCTTGGGTAAGTGTCTAGCTGGGATATATCTATTTCATATGTTTAATATAATTTTTTAGTTTAAATTAAATTTCAAATCTGCATACCATAGCATATGTGTGAATACATAGTGTTCATATAACTGTGTGACTTACAGGATTTTCACAAACACATCAGAGCCAATTTAGTGGCTTTCTCCTGGGCTATAGTCCTCAGTTACACCCTGAATAGAATTTAAACTCTTATGCTGTGTGTCTTTCTTTAAGTCAACATACCTATCCAATAACTCTCCAGGGATAATCACTTCTGAATTCTTAGAGATTAATTACAGCACTTTTTGTACATTATAAATAAATAATTATTAATAAATACTCTTTTGTACCTGGCCTTTTAACTCAAGATTATGTTTGTGAGGCCCCATCCATATTTGTAAGCGTAGTCACTGTTCTCTATATGTGGAATATTTTGTTTGTTTATTTTTGCCATAGTCTTTTCATGCTTGACTCATTCTTATCATTCAGGTCTATCATGAAAAGATGTGATTTCAAAGGAGATGTTTTGATATTCATCCTGCTCCTTCCATTTGACTACTTTACAGTACTTACTGTTATTGGAAATCATTTTGTATACTTACTTTTTATAAATAATTTATTGAGGTATAATTAATTAACAAAATAAATTTCACATATTTAAAGTATAATTTTGACATAGGTATACACCTATGAAAACGCTAAAACTCCTCCATGAAAACATCATCTTTGAGGGGAGATAGTGATAGAGAAGGAACATGCAGGGAAATTCCAAGATATGGATATTATTCTGTTTCCTCATCCAGTGTTGACTGCATATTTGCCTTTGTAGAGTTTCACTGAACTGATGATTTGTGCACTTTTTTCTAGTGTATGTTATATTTCAATTTTCAAAAATTATGCTCTGATTTGTCTTCATCCCCTATGCTTTCTTTGCTCGAATCTTAATGTCTATTTTTGTGCAGTTCTTTTCTATACAAAAGTATTTTTCACATATTTATGAATAAAGACTCAAACCTTCCAGGCATTATAACAGACTCATGGAACTGTATGTTTAACTAACTCAAGGGTCAGATTTTAATATAAACAGCAATCTACTGTTAACCTAACTTAAAGCTGCATGATCTTATGTAAGAGTATCAAGAGTTAAAAGATTTTGCCTGATTTATAATCTGAAGATTTCAAGTGATTAAAATTCCCTTAAAAATAATTTAAATTTTAGACAGTTTTTTCCTTAAAAGACATACTAATTAGATCTCTAAAAAAGAACTAAAATACTGGTTATATTTTTCTTGCAAAATTCCTTATGTCTCGTGAAGAAATACCTTATGTTTCAGCATCCACTGAGTTCAAAAACACCACCTGAATGTTTTCACACTATGTAATTGTGATATGTGAGAAAAGCAGTCCTTTTCACCCTTAATTGTCTTCTAATGTATGCTTACCATATGGCAAGCTGCTGAGTATAACAAAACAGTGATGCTAATGCTCTTTTATTTTATAGAAATCTGACAGTAAATAAGTCAATAATAATCTTAGGCATTCTTTAAGTAGAAGGGGTGTCTCCTGTCACCTCTCTAGAAAGACTACCAAAATAACCCATTGACTGAATAAAGATAGATTTATTGCTTACTGCAGAAAGACAGTGAACTATCTTGACAGTTTTAGGAGTACTTGGAACAGAAAGGTCAGGACAGGATATTTATAAGATTTGGGGGATCCAATTAAAGGGGGTCCTTTCAGTGAGAGGGTATACTTGAAATTGGGTCAAATTTGTAAAATAATAATTTATTAGTAAGGGACTCAGTTGGGATTGTCAAAGTGAGCCTTGAGGAGCCCATTTGAGACGTCGATGGCTGTGAGAAGAGAATTGTACTTCAGGAGAGCTAGTGAAATATTCTATGCTTTGGGTATCTGGATTTTCATGAAGTACTTAGAACAAACTTATCTGTAACTTAACCTTCCTGGGTAAGAGTTTCCTGGAAGAGCAAAATAATGTTAATGCAGACTGTTGGACAGTAATGTTAATACAGACACTCAACTTTCAGTTCTCAAGGATTTTAAAGAAATCTATACTGAGAAATAGCTTCACCTATTATTAAAAATGCTCAAATTTACCACTAGTAATATGGCATAGTCCTTCCTAGAAATGCCACCTGTTTGAGATGCTGAGAACTCTATAAAATAGTAACTTAGTCAATAATGTGAAAAAAATCAAACAATTTAATAGTTAAAAGCATAAAGCAGTACTAAGTACATGTAATGAAAAGGCACAGAATAATTTTACCAAAGTGTTCCTTGTAATGATTTTCATCATTTTCTCTTTCCAACATTTTATAAATTTTGTGATATTAATTATTTTTAAATATAGATCTTGTCTTCAGAAGGTTGTTTCCCATATTTACTTTTGTCTATGTATTTCTCCAGTTTATCATCTTTAGAGGTATCCATTTTTTTCACAGTTATTTTACTTAAAATAGCAATGCATCTTACAAGTTAAGGTATTTAAAAATTACTATCAATCTGGCAGCACATGTAAAAAACCTTCTATTTTCATTATCAGACCCAGTGGTGTTAAATTTGTTGAAATATTGGTATGTAGGTACATTTTAACATTAAATATTCAGGAATTCAGTAAGTAATATCATGGATAAACTTTGAGGTTATCAATCAGTGTTTATGGAATGAGTAATTTCAAATGCAAATTGCTAATTATAGCTCAAGTAGCACAAAATACATTTTTAAACTAAAAATTATTTTAAGAAGTTAACATCAATATTTTTATTCCAAATATTATATGGTTTCTGAATTATGAGTTTGAGTTTCTTAAGTTAATCCATCAATTCTAGAAAAAAAAATCCATTATTGGATCCTTTTTCGATTGACCTTGGCCTTAAATTAATGTGCTTAAAGAGGTTTCAGCATTTAAATGCTCATTGTAAATTAGATTACTGAAGCACAACATAGTGTCTTATTTCTGAGCAATTATTTTTTTGAAGTTTTCTACAGGGAAATTATTATTAGCACATTCTATTTTCCAAATAATTTGTCCTTCAAATTTACTGAGTTTAAGTACTTTCCTTATTAGTTTGTTTAATCATTTCATTCATCCTACAATCTAACTGGAAGATACTTTAAACCAAAGGACTTAACTATATCTATTTGAGGAGAGATGATGGCTAGCTCAGTTCTCTTGGGTGTGAGCTCTGCATCAATCTTAGAGATTATTCCCTCTAATATTCACTTGAAATTGCTTTTACAGATAAGCAAATACCAGTAAAGAAATTCCAGGAATTCATTAGTTTGGTCTTCATGAAATAAATACATTATTTTTTAGACTTCAAATCATGCTCAAGTATAAAAATGAGTTTTTATCACCTCCTATCAGATGAAGACACATTTTTCCTTTTATTAATATGAGCAGTTGAGCTTTGACTCTAATATGTCTATTTTAGGATGTATACACAGCAGATAGTCTCAGCATATCTGTTCTACATTTATGTCTCTTCAAAGTTATCCACATATTGTTACAGTGTACTTAACTCAAACAGACATTTAAAATAGAACTGAAAAGTAATTTTATAAATATTATGTTTACATAATTTATAAAGCCTTAACTAATACAAAATTTTTTTAAATCAAGTTTTAAGTTTTAACTTGTCTAAATTGTGTTCTGTTTCTCTCCTCTGATTATGATTATAGAACATAAATTCTGTGGAGGGTATGTAAAGCATATAACTTACATGAAAGTTTTGTAAAAGATTATTAAAAAAACTCAGATAACAGAAATACAGTACTGCTGGACAAAGAGAATCAATCATACTGGTGATACAGAAATTGGCAGTTATCACAAAAATGTTAGAACTAGTGATATTTGAATTTTAAGGCATTTCATTCAAACCTATCCCCTGAAGATTACTGAGGGACAACAGCAGCAGTTTTCAAATGGCTTTTCCCCCTACAGCCTGTTTTATATACTATCTTCTGAAACAGTGCTCATTATACCACTGACTATTGTAGATGCTGAGTAGTTTTCTAGTGACTGGAAACCTAAGTACAGAGAACAAGTAAGGAAAAAATATAGAGCAACAGCTTACTTTTCCAGACATATTTCTTCAATTTCCTTGAACCCAGTTCTTCTCCTCTGCATTATTCAAAGTCCACAAACATACCCATCAATTTTCAGACTTGCTGCTTTCCTTCAGCACACAGTAATTTACATAAAATCCTACATCGGCCAACTGAAATCCATTTTACCTTCACTTGCCATCTTACATGGCTTCTTTTATGCATGCATGCATTCATTTATCACACAAATGCTTACTGAGTACCAGCTATGTGTCAGGCACCATAACCATCCTAAATGGTTAGGATTTAGATGCATCAGTGAGCAAAATTGCCAAAGATACCTGGATTTGAACAGCTGATATTCAGGCTAGAGTAAACAGAGAATAAACAACAGGTATGATAAACAAGTAAATCATAATTATTAAGAAGGTAAAAAAATTCTATGGAAATTCCCTGGCAGTCCAGTGGTTAGTACCTGGCACTCTTACTGATGCGGCCCTGGGTTCAATCTCTGGTCAGGGACTTGTTGAATACCTCTGAATTAGCTGTTGATTTTTAAAGAAAATATTACCCACAAGCCACACAACGCAGCCATAAAAAACACACTATGGATTTTTATATATATATATATATATATATATATATATGAAAAGTATAAGTAGGAGAAGGAGTGCTGAAGGAGGGAGGAAGCAGATTGAATTATAAAATTTGGATGTTCAACGCAGGTCACTGAAAATGAGACATTTGAATAAAATACAGAAGAAAATGAGGATGTTAGCCACAGGAAGAGCTGGGACCATATCCATGAGGAGGGAGCTTGCCTGGAATGCAAGAAAAGGCATATAGGCCAGTGAATCTGGGGTTGAGTTAGCTTACCAGGGTACTAAAAGAAAAAGCCAGAGGGGTAGGAGTGCAAATCCTACAGACCAATGAGTGAAATGGGGACAAATGCACAGATTTATCAAAGGAATGAAGTTATCTGAGTTATATATTTAAGGGATCATGTAGGCTTCTATGTAATCCTTTAGGGAAAGGAAGGCAGGTAGAAGCAGTAAGGTATGAGGAGCTAGGAAGTTATTGACATAATCAAGAAGTCCCATTACCCCCACAAGAAGAGCGATATCTTGGATATAATGAGGAAGATGAAGAATAGTGTTACTGTACATATTTGGACAATAAAGCCAAGAAGATTTCTTCTATGAAAATTTCCCAAAATCTATAGATACACACTTCTATAACACTTGTTTCATACTGCATTATAAAATATATCCCAGCTCCTTTTTTCTAAATATTTTTGTCACAAGTTTGTGTCTTACAAGGGCAAGAAATATCTAATGACTTGTTGAATACCTCTGAATTCGCTTAATATTTTGAAGAAAATATTACCATAGAATATTTTTAAAGCAATTGAAATTAATACTATGTAAACATTTCTGAAACACAATGTTTTGAAAAGTATGTGTATACATATATGTATATAAATATATACATACACATGTACATATACATGTTGGGGAAATGTATGTATATATATATATACATATACACAGATATGTATATACAGATATATATATATTTTTTTATAAATACTTCTGTTGGGGGCATATATATATATACACACACACATACATATATACATGTATAAGTGTGTATATATATACATATACATATTGTTGGGACATACAATTTTTAAAAAGTCTCTTCCCAACCTAGAAAACTTCTTCCATATAGGTAGAAGAGAAAGAAAATGATATTACTGTTGAATAAGAATTAAATCAGAATGTGATGTACATCATAGGCAATCCACTAAGAGATTTTAGAGACAATTTTTATATAGCCAAATGGCCAACCATCACATATATGTTCTCAAGATAAATAATAAATAGTTCTCAAGAAAAAGGATTTAACAGCACTATAGGTCACACATAATTCATCTGGTAATTGGAATGACCATCTGTGTTAGGAAATTGGCTTTATCCAAAGGAAAAATAAATTTCTCATATCTTTATGACATTAATGTCATACCTAAGTAATTTTGCAACTTGGAGAGAGGCATCTGCCCAAATTAGGCTCCTTCCTTCTCACAGAAACTTGGAGATAGTGGGGCTAGCTTCCTTGAAGATTACACTTCAAACAGATGGCTCCCAGGTCCTTGAGAAAGCATTCCTGTATCTTAAAACTGGCAATAAGCTTAATTAGCTTTTACAAGATTTATATATATTTCAAAGAGACAGTGAAGAGTTTACACATTTTCTAAAGTAATTGAGCTCAGAAAAAGGAGGGGAGAAGTCTCTTATTTATAACAGGAGAATTAAGCATTTCATTTTTATTTGTATTTGCTCTTGTGGCACACACACAAACACATAGGCCAAAACATAACATTGTGTTACACTAGCTCCTTCAAGAAACAGACACCAAGATAAGATTAAGTGTGCAAAAATTTATTAGAAAAACTTAATGTGAGATAAAAAGGAAGGAGCTTGGAGAGCTATGATTCTGAGATACAAGTCTGATCTCAAATGCATGAGTGAGTGAAAGATGGAAGAAAATTTGGGTGCAAGCATCTTAGACTGATCTCAAGTGCTAAGGAATTGTCATGGAATCTTGGAGTCAAAGTCATTTATGAGGTCACAGGATTTCCTGGACAGGCCTACCATAATATTCCTACCATGCTCAGGCACTGGCTTGGACTAGCTCATCAGAAATCTAGTTTAGGCACAAACATGGTAATGGATTTCAGAATGCAATAGCTTGGAAAGTTGCTCAATGATGTTTGCTGTGGTCAGAGATCTGAGAGGCATATTCTCATGGCCACAGCATTCATATATTCATTTTTCATACCATTTTGGAAAATCTTTTGAACATTTATATATTTTTTAGGTTTGGGAATCTGGAATCCATGATAGAGGTTATTCTCATTGCCAGATTTTTTAATCTGATTAGTGCAAAAAATGATAGTTGAAAGAATACTTGTGCCCTGAAGATATTTAGTTTATCATTTATATATGTTATATGTCTACTGAGAAGAGTTACTTGAAAGTCACGATTTATTTACTTATTTATTTTAAAAATAAATAAATTTATTTATTTATTTTTGGCTGTGTTGGGTCTTCCTTGCTGCACGTGGGCTTTCTCTAGTTGCAGCGAGTGGGGGCTACTCTTCTTTGCGGTACGCGGGCTTATTGTGGTGGCTTCTCTTGTTGCGGAGCACAGCCTCTAGGCATGTGAGCTTCAGTAGTTGTGGCACACAGGCTCAGTAGTTGTGGCTTCAGGCTAAGAGTGCAGACTCAGTAGTTGTGGCGTACAGGTTTAGCTGGTCCACGGCATGTGGGATCTTCCTGGACCAGGGCTTGAACCCGTGTCCCCTGCTTTGACAGGCGGATTCTTAACCACTGTGTCACCAGGGAAGTCCCATAAGTCACTATTTAGAGTCAAGGAAAGTATCTGCTTTATTGGATGCTGTTGCAGAACAACAGTTTTCTTGATTATCATTTTTTATTCACATTCTTTTTTGCCCAAAACCATCACTTTAAATTTGTTCTACCTGGAAACATAAAGTAAATCTTGAATCTCTTGACAATTACAAAATCCAAAAATCTTTTAAAACTGAATGTATTTGTCAGATTAATGCAAAAATCTTTGGATGGCAAAACCTGATGTGTATTTAATGTGAACCTATTTAGTGTTTTTGTTGTCACTTGTAGATATTAATGTTTTGCTACACAAATAGTAATGTGTTTGTGCTAACTTTGCAAACTGTCAACTTGGCTTGACTGACCTATGTTTCCCAGAATTCCCACCAGTGGTTAGGAGTCGGCCCTTTCACTGTGTGGGTCCACGTTTGATCCTTGGTTGGGGAACTAAGATCCCTCGTGCAGTGCAGCCAAATTAGAAAAAAAAAAAAAAAAGAAGAAGAAGAGCAGTTTAAAATTTAAAAAATGGATGAGCCACCAAAGGTATTTCTCCACAGGATCTGAAGGGCAGAAGTGAAGCAGCAGCCGTTTTGTTTTTGTACTCAAGAGGTCAGGACAGAGACTATTTGTTGACTTTCCTCATTGGCCTGTGGCAGCTGCCTGGCCTGAAATTAAATCCAGTTTTCCCAGAATCCTCCTTTAGTTTCTCTACTTCTGGGTCATATGTGCATTTATGTATATGATAAAAGATATCAGCTTCTTCTCTAAGATACTCTCTTCATCAAGGATGAAGGCTGTGAGAACTGACTTTGGTTCCAGTCTATTCTCATGGGTTCTTCTGTTTGTGGGTTCCAGCTTATCCTGGCTTTCACCCACATTACATTCATTTTTAATTCCTAACTGCCTGTCTTGTGAACTTTAAGCACATATAAAATAGGGAAGTATCACACTGTTGAAACAGCTCACAGAATTGTGTGAGGTCACATCTCTCAAACAAATTCCTGCAAATATGTATGCATTTAAGTAGCAACACAAGTGATTCTATTTCTCTGATTGAACACTGACCAGTACAGAATTTTGTATCAAGAGTGGTTCCAAAGAAACATAATCTTAATTCATTCTATGTTACCTGTAACTGGGTCTCTGATCTTATTAGATTTAAATAAATTAATACCTATGTTTTCAATTTTAATTGAATTGAATTTTATTTTTTCCCCCTCTGGTTGTGTAGATTTTTTAAAAAATTTTATTGTTGTACAGTTGATTTAATGTCATGTTAGTTTCTGCTGCACAGCAAAGTGAATCAGTTATACATATACATATATCCACTCTTTTTTAGATTCTTTTCTCATATAGGTCATTACAGAGTATTGAGAAGAGTTCCCTGTGCTATATAGAAGGTCCTTATTAGTTATCTATTTTATATATAGTAGTGTGTATATGTCAGTTTTAATTTCAGAAGGGACATTTATAGTCTACAATATGCAGAGGCAAAACAGTTCTGTAAATTATCATGTGTAGATATTGTGAAAATAAATAAAAGTAAACCTCATTTAAAATGGAGTCAGGAAGCCCCTGAAGGAAGAGCTCTCATGCACATACCACTCACTGCAGCCTGCATAACCAGCAGGAAGAAGGAAAATAAGACTTTAACAAGGTCTGTTCATATAGAATTCTTTGTATAAAGTTTTCTCAGTCTCAACTTCTTATCTTTGATGATAAGAATGTTACTTTTCTTCTGGTACAAGGGAGAACATTTTTCACAAGGGAATTTAATCTCCCACTTTTAAGAAAAAGAAGGAAATGCCCCAGCAGCATTTCCTGCCCCAGCAGGAATGCACTAACCACCACTTGCAGCCAATAAGAAACTGCTGCAATCTTGAACTCCTGTCCTTCTTCAGTGAAATTTCATTCAAAACAACCCTCCCCAATTTCCTTCCAAAACCTAATAAAAGTAGACCTTCCCTCTGTCTCTTCAGATTTACCTGATTCACCAGCTTGCCTGCCTTGAATTGCAATTCTCTGCTATTTCTGAATAAACCCATTTTGCTGGTAAAATAATGGGCTACTTTATTTCTGTGGTTGATATTATTTGGTAATCAGAAGTGAGAGCCAAAGAAGACTTCAACAACTCCTAGGCATGTGAGCAAACAAATGCTAGTAATCACAAAGCTCACTGAGCTCAGTGCTTTCTCCCTAATCCTGGAGTTTGAGGGTCTCTCCTGGATCTGAGCCCCACTCCTCTTTGCATTTTGAGCTCTCCAGCTTTATCTGGGATCTGTTTTTATGAACCTTCTTGGTAAGTCGCTCATTCTGTTCAAAAGAGGGAAAAACATGTGATTCCTGGTATTTTAGAACAGCTGTTGGAAAACAGGACCCCTCATAATTAAGGTGTTTTAGGGAATCCTAAAGGAAAGATAGGATCCACCTAGTCCTTGGACCAGGATCTTGTGCCTTTCTGAAAAAATGGATGAACTTTTGGATAATTTGGCATTATAATGGCCATTCTGGGGAATCTTTATTTTATATAAGATTTATAAGGGGCACCCTTAAAAAAGAGGATCCCAAACCTCTCAGAGACAATGGAATACATTCTTTGATTGGTACACAGAAACGTCTAAGACAAAATTACTTACAGCATGCAAATAAAAAATCTTTAGTAAAAAACTTTGGCCATCTGCGCAAGTAAACTCAACTTACTGAATCTGCCAGAAACACAATTTGGATGCAACTATTCCTTTGCGTTTTCTACCTGAGACATGGCTAAAATCATTAAAAACAAAACCTGTAAGATGTATGCGTCTGTCTGTATATTATGTAAGTCTATATGTGTATAAGTATATAATATTTTTCTACCTCTAGGTGGCATTGTCAAAATTAATTTGTAAACAACACTATTTAATTGGCCTAAAGAAACATTAAGTGTTTATATAAATCAAGTATACTCTCAGAAATATAGAAACTAACCCAAATGTTTTTTTTTTTTTTTTTTTTTTTTTTTTTTTGCGGTACGTGGGCCTCTCACCGCTGTGGCCCCTCCCGCTGCGGAGCACAGGCTCCGGACGCGCAGGCCCAGCGGCCACGGCTCACGGGCCCCGCCGCTCCACGGCATGTGGGACCCTCCCGGACCGGGGCACGAACCCGCGTCCCCTGCATCGGCAGGCGGACCCCCAACCACTGCGCCACCAGGGAAGCCCCCAAATGTTTTTTTGAGTTCATATGATCTGAGTTAATCTTTGAAAAATAAAAGTTAGTTTAAATTGCTGGTTTAATGAAAAAGGCATGTCTTCAGAGTTATCAATATTGAATATAATGCAAATATACAACTTTTCTACCTGGGTTTACTGATAAAGTTAGGTTGTGCTATTCCTGTCACAGAATTTGTCAACAAGAAAAACAACTTAAGATGATGGTTAACTATTTAATATCTAACCGAAGCATAGTCGCTAAAAACAAGTATTTTAAATAATTATAAATAAGATAAAAGTTTATACTAAGTTAAATCAAATAATGGATATTCATTGAAAATCTAAATCATTTCCAGATAGGATGGTATACTGAGATACTGATTGCTAAACATAAATTTGTCTAGTTTTGGCTTTTTAATTTTTGCAGAGACAAGGGCTATTTGGGGCTCTTAATAAACATGTTTTATGCCACACTGAAGAAAAGATTATTATGAGGAAGAACATACTTCTAAAAATTTTTTAATGTATTTATAATTTTTCCAATCTACTGCAGGATCCTTATATATGAGAGATAGTTCACAGTTGCCTGCTTCCTAGTTTTCACTGGAAAGCAAAAATTACAAATAATTTAAAAGGTTGAGAAAAGAGCTCAGAATACAAAATAGACCAAAGAGAAAGTGTCAAAACATATAGAGTAATAAGCGTAAATTAACTCCACATAAACTGTATGTACTGATGATGAGAGAATTCAAAGAAAGCAGCTAGTGCCGCTTTGGAAGATGAGAAACAGTGGAACTCCCATGAAAGCATTTTCCTGTGAGAGGATCTCCTATAACTTCTTGTTTTTCAAACTGTGTTCACATACTACCGGTTAATTATGATACACATATTATCTGTATTTGTCTATATAGATAAATTGATAATATGTATCTTATATTTTATCTATAATTTATAAATAGATTTGTTATAGATTTATTTATTATCTATATATAAATAAAAGAGCAATTTCATAAGGTGCAAAACAGAATATATACATGGCATACACTAAAAATGGAAATACATGTCAATTTATTAAACTTTTTTTGGTTAGTTTTTGATCTTTTTTTTAACATCTTTATTGGAGTATAATTGCTTTACAATGGTGTGTTATTTTCCATTTTATAACAAAGTGAATCAGCTATACATATACATATATCTCCATATCTCCTACCTCTTGCGTCTCCCTCCTACCCTCCCTATCCTACCCCTCTAGGTGGTCACAAAGCACTGAGCTGATCTCCCTGTGCTATGTGGCTGCTTCCCCCTACCTTTTTTACATTTGGTAGTGTATATATGTCCATGCCACTCTCTCACTTCGTCCCAGGTTACCCTTCCCCTTCCCCGTGTCCTCAAGTCCTTTCTCTATGACTGCATCTTTATTCCTGTCCTGCCCCTAGGTTCTTCAGAACCTTTTTTTTTTTTTTTAGATTCCATATATATGTGTTAGCATGCAGTATTTGTTTTTCTCTTTCTGACTTACTTCACTCTGTATGACAGACTCTAGGTCCATCCACCTCACTACAAATGACTCAGTTTTGTTTCTTTTTATGGCTGAGTAATATTCCATTGTATATATGTGCCACATGTTTTTTAACCATTCATCTGTTGATGGACACTTAGGTTGCTTCCATGTCCTGGCTATTGTAAATAGAGCTGCAATGAATATTGTTGTACATGACTCTTTTTGAATTATGGTTTTCTCTGGGTATATGCCTGGTAGTGGGATTGCTGGGTTGCATGGTAGTTCTATTTTTAGTTTTTTAAGGAACCTTCATACTGTTCTCCATAGTGGCTGTATCAGTTTACATTCCCACCAACAGTGCAAGAGGGTAAACTTTTATTTTTGTTACTTAGATGGTTTTATATATGTAAGTATATATACACATATGTAAGTATATACATAATATACACTATGTTTCTTACTAAGGAATGATTCAGCATGATTGAAAGCTACTGCTCTTATACCACAATGAACTGAGCCACAAAATGGTTTGTGCAGCCAGCTGAAAAGGTCAGTTCAAAAACAACCACCCTTTCTGCCCTGTTCAAACTCAGTGATAATTCCTCAAGGTCAGACTGCAATAATTGTTTAATATGCTCATACTTGTTACCTGGTCTTTTCAGATTTGCCAGGCAGGTCTTTTCAGATTTGCCAGGTTGCCAGGCAGCAACCTTTGTATAAAAGAAATTCTCCCATTTCTTATAATTACTTGCAAGGCTGGGAATTCTGGTAGTGGTTTCCCAGATATTTATAGATCTGCCATCAATTTAGAAGTTGTCTTCCCATTTTTCAAATCTTTATTCTGTCTACTCAATTTAGAACAACTCTTTTCAGCAGTAATGTGGGGATCCTGTTGCCTCTGTCTGTTCATTCATTCACACTCTATCAGAGCAATGTCAGGATGAAACTGTAGACACAGGTAAGACAGTGGATCTCATACTGTAATTTCCAAAAGTATATGCTTTATTTTAACTATATTATGTAGAAGGAATTTACATTCACTTAATATAGTGAATAGACAGTTATTCTCTCCTATAAATCTGTAATTATTCTATAACAACTACCTCACATCATTTCTTTCCTAGATAAGCTTTGTTAAGTTTTTGAAATTGAGAAGGTAACATTTGAACTAATGAAATTGAAATTGTCAGCAAAAAAAAAGGAAGGAAAAAATTTTAAATACAAACCTGATTTGTTAAGAGCTAAAAGGATTTTGTTTTGTTTGTTTGCTTTTACAAAACTACTAGAAATAATAAGGATGCAAGAAAAAGACTGTATATGAAAAGTAGGATATGAGCTTTCAGTGAAAGAAGGTATAAATAATGGAGATGCATTTTTGATACGGGAAAAAAAATTTGTCCTAAAATAAAATGATTGCTCCAGAATAAGAAAAGAAAAAAAGATAGGACAAAAGCTAAATGGATATAGAAAGTTGTAGAAGGTCTGTGGAAAAAGAGTCCTGGGAAGGGAATTTTATGTATGATCAAGCTGAATAAGATTGAATAAATTGGTTATAAGGGTTTTTAAATTAAGCTTTAATATCAATAGTGTACTTAGATAAAACTGGAACTTAATTTTCTTTCATCTGCTAAAAGAACAAAGTTTTGTTGGACTATTATTGATCTGCTCCTGATATAAGAAAATCTTATGGAAGATTTTTCCCTACCTTTATAAGTAATCTGCTTAAAAGCAAAGATTTTATGTTTTACCAACTGTGCTTCACACTGTTTACACAGGTCTTTGATTACTTAAGGAAACTAGTCATCTTGATAATAAAAGAGCTAAGTTTTGTTCTATATTTCTGTGAAGCAACCTTCTATGTTTTCCTGTGAAGTCTTTAATTGTTGCTTTGGTCACCTAGATAACTAAGGATAGTTTCACAATGACCTATGATCCTATTTGACCAGGTGTTTTGAAACCTTTCGGTATTTGACAAATACCTCCCCCCCCAAAAAAATCAAGTTCTAAATGAAGTCTTTTTGACCTCAAACTAACTTTGGGATGTTCCAGAGGGCCTCTGAAACATCCCAAAAGATGTGTTCTCTCTCCTTATAAAAGGAGAGATGTTACACTAATTAGGCTTGATTGATTTAAGTTATGTGGGAAACATTGTCAAATAAGTGATGCTAAACCTTTATTAGATTATATTTGTGTGGACACGTTATTAATATATGTATTCCAGAATTGTATGAAATTCCTAGAAATCTATGTTCCATTATCACTTGTAATTCTAGTTATTATCTTAAAGTGTTATGTGCCACAGAAATAACCAAATTTCTTCATAAACTGCAATTCTCATCAGATCTTTAACTGTGGCTACTTTTAAGTTATTGTTCCTTACAGTTATTGTTTTACTCTGGTGCTTTTACGAAAGTGTCCTTGCACAAGTGCTTCATCTACAGAGAAATTCATGGAAAGGGCTCTGACAGGTATTCTGGAATAGAGGTTTCTGATAACTTTTCTGATCATACCACTGAACTAGGTAAAAATTTTTGGAACTCTCATGGAGAAACTGATGGTTTCATAAAACTTCCAACAAAAGATCGAAATCAACAAGAATTAGTTACATGGGACTAAATAAACTGAGGAAGATGGTTATAATTCTTTGTATGACTTTTTATTTGAAACTGCTGATTTTTTTAATGTTTTGATTTATCAGATTTAAGAAAGCTTTTTCTCTTAAGCTATCTGTGACTTTCAGCAATTTGATAAAATGTACCTTTGTAAACAAAATGAAGCATTTACTTTTTCTCTCTGCCTGATCCCTTCAAAATTCAGAAACTGTCAATGAGTATTTTTCTTTTAATGTCAATATAGTTGTTTGCATGAGTTTAATAAGAATCTGTTCTCCTTGAAACAGGAAACAATTGGAAATATTGGCTATATTATCAAGCCTTTGACTGGAATGTCATATTTGAGAAAGATATACATACACTCAGATACGACCAATTTTAAGAAACTGTCTGGAAAAATCATTCTAGTACCTTGCTTACAAGATTCCAGGAAAGTATTCTTTAAAAGAGCTTATGTGGTCACTCACTATTCTTGCTGCATTTGGGTAAATAATCAGGCCAAAATTAATTCAAACAAATTAGTTTTACTATGATTATCTTTGACAAAAGGAGGAATAATTATGGAGAGAAAAATTGTTTGCACATTTGTAAATATTAGATTCTTGTCCTATTGTCTTCAAGGTTTTGTTATACACCTGTAAACTGAACTAGACCCTGTAAGCTGAACTAGACCCTAAACTTTTCAGTTTCCTCAAGTATCTGACTACAGATTCCCAAACTAAACAGTTCCCATTTTCTCACACCTTCCTGTTTTGGAATCAATAAGAAAAAATGCTTCCCTATATCTCCTTGGAAGGGACTATACAAGGTCCTCCTCACTACCCAAATGGCACCCAAACATCAGACACTCAAGACTTAGGTACACAGCATATAGCTAAAGAAGGCTCCATCTGATATCCAGTCCTATGTGCACTGGGGACCGTCAAATCAAATTTACCGGGAATCAAAGCACATGACGGCTGAATGAGATAGCTTTCTCAAGATGACCTTACCAGGCCTGTTTATCTTTTCCCATGGTTACTTCCTACCCTAGTCTCTCTCCCTCCTTCTCTCACAGACAATGCTCTCATTTGCATTTCTCAATCTATAACAAAAGGAGGATACTTATCTAATTGTTGGGTTTGCCACCAGAAACTCCCATCCATTAACAACAGTGGTGACCCTTCAGTCCACCCTGTAATACATTTTTTCACTGGTCTCAAGTGCTTCCTAATTTCACCCAGCATCCCCTTGATATCAGCTACAAAGTAAAGCTTTTGAAACCTCCCATCGATCCACCCCATTAAGCCTCCACAGCCCCTTAAATGGGAACTACCCAGGGAATATATGACTCTGAGTTTGCCTCCACAGGGAGAGCCTTTCTCCTTTGGGTCAGAATAAGTGCCAATGAACATATGGCCAGAAATCTCTTTTTGACACGAGGAGAGCTGGACAATTTCAGAGCCAAAGCAGTAGCAGCCCAACAACAATCACTTAATTCATTGGCTAAAGTAGTTTTGAACAATTGTGTAGCCCTTGATTACCTACTTGCTGAACAAGGAGGCATTTATACAATAGCAAATACCATAAGTTGCACATGAATAAATACCTCTGGAGAGGTAAAAATTTAATTACACATGATAAAGAAACAAGCACAATACAAATTGGACTAGTCATGCTAATTTTAACTCTGCTTTGCATAATTATTTTTCAGTTATGTACCTGTTGCCTGTCTATCCTTTGTAGAAATGACATACTCATTAGATTGATGCTAGCTTCACACTTCGAGATGATCTCCAATGTTCATGACCTTGAAAGGATATAGACTTTAAATGGGAAACAGCTGAAAGTTCTCCCTCCTGTCCCTCCTTGTTACTAAAATGGTTTCAAATCACAATGCACTTTCCCTCAGATGGGAGACATGACAACCAACAAAGGTCATTCCTGGCACCAAGGGATAATACCCACTAAATATGTACAACCTGATTCTTGACAAGCAATGCTTTCCAGGAAAATGCTTGATAAAAAAGGGAAAATGTGAAAATAAATAAAGGAAAGCCTCATTTAAAATGGAGTCAGGAAACCCCTGAAGGGAGAGCTCTCATGCACATACCACTCATTGCAGGCTGCATAACCCGCAGGAAGAAGGAAGATAAGAAGAGTTAACACCTATCCTTCTGCAACGACTCCAAAAAATTGCAGAGGAAGGAACACTTCTGAATATATTCTATGAGGCCACCATCACCCTGATGCCAAAACCAGACACAGATATCTCAAAAAAAAAATTACACGCCAATATCACTGATGAACATAGATGCACAAATCCTCAACAAAATACTGGCAAACTGGGCTTCCCTGGTGGCGCAGTGGTTGAGAGTCCGCCTGCCGATGCAGGGGACAAGGGTTCATGCCCCGGTCCGGGAAGATCCCACATGCCGCGGAGCGGCTGGTCCCGTGAGCCATGGCCGCTGAGCCTGCGCGTCCGGAGCCTGTGCTTCGCAACAGGAAAGGCCACAACAGTGAGAGGCCCGCATATCACAAAAAAAAAAAAAAACCAAAAAAAACAAAACAAAACAAAAAAAAAAAATACTGGCAAACTGAATGCAACAAGACATTAAAATGATCATACACTACGATCAAGTGGGATTTATCCCAGGGATGCAAGGATTTTTCAATATCCACAAATCAATCAATGTGATATACCACATTAACAAACTGAAGAATAAAAACTATATGATGATCTCAATAGAGGCAGAAAAAGCTTTTGATAAAAATTCAACATCCATTTATGATAAAAAAATCTTCAGAGAGTGGGCATAGAAGAAAAATATCCCAACATAATAAAGATCATATATGACAAACCCACAGCTAACATCATACTCAATGGTGAAAAGCTGAAAACATTTCCTCTAAGATCAGGAACAAGACAAAGTTGCTCAGTCTCACCACTTTTATTCAACATAGTTTTGGAAGACCTAATCACAGCAATCAGAGGAAAAGAAGAAATAAAAGGAATCTGAATTGGAAAAGAAGTAAAACTGTCACTGTTTGCAGATGCCATGATGCTGTACATAGAAAATTCTAAAGATGTTACCAGAAAACTACTAGAGCTCATCAAGGAATTCAGTAAAGTTTCTGGATACAAAATTAATATACAGATCTGTTGCATTTCTATACAATAACAACAAAATATCAGAAAGAGAAATTAAGGAAACAATCCCGTTTACCATAACATCAAAAAGAATAAAATATCTAAGAATAAACCTACCTAGGGAGGCAAAAGATCTGTACTCTGAAAACTAAAAGACAATGATGAAAGAAATTGAAGATGACACAAACAGATGGAAAGATATGTCATGTTCTTGGACTGGAAGAGTCAATATTTTTAAAATGACCAAAGTACCCAAGGCAACCTACAGTGCAATCTACAAGGCAATCTACAATGCAATCCCTATTGAATTACCAGTGGTATTTTTCACAGAGCTAAAACAAAAATTGAAAATTTATATGGAAACACAAAAGACCCCGAATAGTCAAAAATATCTTGAGAAAGAAGAACAAAGTTGGAAGAATCAGGCTCCCTGACTTCCAATTATACTACAAAGCTATGGTTATCAAAACAGTGTGGTACTGGCACAAAAACAGACATATAGATCAATGGAACAGGAGAGAAAGCCCAGAAATAAACCCATGCACTTACAGTCAATTAATGTATGACAGAGGAGGCAAGAATATACAATGGAGAAAAGACAGTCTCTTCAATAAGTGGTGCTGGGAAAACTGGACAGCTACATGTAAGACAATGAAATTAGAACCTTCTCTAATACCATATACAAAAATAAACTCAAAGTGGATTAAAGACCTAATGTAAGACTGGATACTATAAAAAGTCCTAGAGGAAAACATAGGCTGAACACTTTTTGAATAAATTGCCGCTATGTTTTTTTGGATCCATCTCCTAAAGTAATGGAAATAAAAACAAAAATAAACAAATGAGACCTAATTAACTTAAAAGATTTTGCACAGAAATGAAACCCATAAAGAAAACAAAGACAACCTACAGACTGGGAGAAAATATTTACAAACAATGCTACCAACAAAGGATAAATTTCCAAAATATACAAACAGCTCATAAAGCTTAATATCAAAAAAAAAACAACCCAATCAAAAAATGGGCAGAAGAACTAAATAGACATTTCTCTAAAGAAGGCATACAGGTGGCCAATAGGCACATGAAAAGATGCTCAACATGGCTAATTATTAGAGAAATGCTAATTAAAACTACAGTGATGTATCACCTCACACCAGTCAGAATGGCCATCATCAAAAAGTCTATAAATAACAAATGCTAGAGAGGGTGTGGAGAAAAGGGAACCCTCCTACTCTGTTGGGAATGTAAATTGGTGCAGCTACAATGGAGAACAGCATGGATGTTCCTTAAAAAACTAAAAATAGAGTAACTGTATGATTCTGCAATCCCAGTTCTGGGCATATATGCAGAGAAAACTCTAATTCGAAAAGATACATGTACTGCTATGTTCATAGCAGCACTATTTACAATAGCACTATTTACAATAGACATGGAAGCAATCTAAGTGTACATCAACAGATGAATGGCTAAAGAAGATGTGGTATACATATACAATGGACTATTTCTCAGCCATAAAAAAGAATGAAATAATGCCATGTGCAGCAACATAGATGGACCTAGAGATTATCATATTAAGTGAAGTAAGTCAGACAGAGAAAGACAAATATCATATGCTATCATATACATGAAATCTTAAAAAAATGATGTAAGTGAACTTATTCACAAAACAGATATAGACTCACAGACATAGAAAACAAACTTATGGTTACCAGAGGGGATAGTGGGGGCAGGGGGTTGGATAAATTAGGAGGTTGGGATTAGTATATACAAACTACTATATATAAAATAGATAAACAACAAGGACCTACTCTATAGCACAGGGAACTATACTCAATATCTTGTAGTAACCTATAATGGAAAAGAATCTGAAAAAGAGTGTGTATATATATATATATATATATAACACTGAATTACTTTGTTGTACACCTGAAGCTAACACAACATTATAAATTAACTATACTTCAATTTAAAAAATGGTTTAAAAAAGTAAAAAAAAAAAAAGGCTATTGATTGATAAGAAATGGAATCCTGAAAATTAGATTGGGCTAAGGCAGATTCTAATGAAACTGGGGACAATTAATCGCTAAATTCCTTCTTTACCTTTAGAAGAGGCTCTTTTACCCCTGCCTGAGGAGTTTAGTCTCCTTTTCAAGACTTTAATGGCCTTTCTTGAGGTATCTGGCTTACATATGATTGCTGATCTTCCTTAGAATATATTTCCACCTCCTCTCTGTTCTTCTTGACCTATAACTAGAGTGTAGACCAAACATGTTCCAGAAGGTGAAGTACAAAGTATAACCCATGAGGGGATGTGATACCTATGAAAATTCCCTCTTTCAATGTTGTGAGATATAAAGTACCTAAGTACCCATATGGCACATAACGTTCTTCTAAAGAAAATTACATTCTTCTTTATAATTTATCAAGGAAATCAAACTGTATTAGATATTCTCACTCATTTGCAAACTACTTATTTGTGTATATAGGGGGAAGATTATATTTTTCTTGAGCTTGACCTCTGAAATATTATGTCTGTAGCTGGAAATTTCTGTTGGTTAGCAAGAACTATACCAATACAACCACAAATGTGTTTTCGTTCTCTGTCTTTAAATTTATTCTGAGCACTGTTAACAGTGCAATTAGCATTAACCAATTAACCATCAACAGCAACCAATAATGTGTCAAAAGCTAAAAACTTTGAGATGGGCATGGGAGATCTGGATATGATCTTGATGTGAGCACAAGCTATAGATACATATCTATATATTATAAAAAATGACAAAATCATGCAATCCTTCTAGAATATCCTTGAATATTCTAGATAACTTCTCTACCTCTATTGCCAGTGGTACTGGATTAAAGGAAGGTATCAAGGGCTGAAAAGTCCCTTCTACAAAAACAACAGCATCATTGGTAAGTTGATGAGAATGAACCTTAAAAAAATACCATAATTTGGAGTGATAAGGCCTAACAGAGTACAACTTTGCCAACAATTTCTTAGTGGTGAATTAACAACATATTAAAGTAGTAAGCTATTCATGGTTTCCTGTGGGTAAGCATGAAATCTATGTATAACTGAGGATTGTTCCCAAGAAATAGGACAATGGCCCAAGAAGGAGTCTAGAAACCCTTGCAGCTTGTGACTACACTGAATGTTGTAAAAAAATAAAATCAGTTCACTGAAAAGTACCCCAGGTAAAGCTTATCTCTCTTCTGTAGGTTTTCTACATGCAATTCATTCTGTACCTACAAGAACCTTTCAGGCTCTTGACTGACTGAACTGTTAATGTTAATAATATGACCACCCCCCCCTTTATAATCTGAGAGAAGGATTCCAGTAGCAATATGATTGACAATTAGGGTTACATCAAACCACAATAGTCCAAACTTAATTTATTTTCTAATATAAGAGTTGTTAACTTTGAATATAATGTGTGGGACATCAAAAGTTCTTCCCAATCCAGTTCCTTTTCGTAGATTATTCTGAATGAAAAGTCATGCATTAACCTCTTTCCTACACTTTTTATGGTCTCGGTTACAAATTTCCTGTGAACAGATGTTTGAAAAATAATACATATGCATACCCACACACCTTACTCTTCTACATAGCATATACTAACACACGGAAAGTTTGGCTCCCAGCCTGAAATATTTCATGCATACTACACTACTTTACAATTTCAATTATGAATTGTGCTTCAAGTGATAATTAACTTTTTGAATTAGCAGTCACAATATGAGGTGAAATTAGGACATTCCACTACACTACAAACATGACTTTTGATGACTTACATAAAAGAGTTTTTAGGAGGATCTGGACCCTTGTCACTCAGAGCATCCTTCATGCTGCAAGATGTATACAGTTGTATTGAAAACTACTGATCCAAAATCCAATTTTAGAATTCTATTCTTAAGCAGATAGCCTTGATTTCAAATGTTAATTCCAAAACTATGTCTTCCTCAAAGTTATCACAGTATTGTATAATAAAAGTAAATCATAAAAAGTCTGATTAACTTTCCTTCGTGGTTGACAAAATATGTTTTACAACTTTGGAACTCTTTCTTAAGTGAAGAAAAGTCTCCCTTGCCTGTTTAACTTTGACCAATGTAATTTTTACTTTGACAAATTCAAGAATATTTTCCTGAAATCAAATGAGATAAGTTACACATGAAAAGAACAATAGTCCTCCAGGGAAAGTTGACCCAGATGGTACACGTTTTAGTATAATCTTGGATTTTAAAGACAAAGGAATAATTCTTTGGGCAGCCAAATATGAGATCAAGTTATTTCATTGAGAAAATAAAATCAGGCTTATGTATTGCATTGAGGTAGATTTCAGTATTGGTCCAAGAATATCTAATTTGCAATTTCTAAAAACAAAATACTGATATATATTTCCCCAACACTTCAATTTGGGTAAGCCACATGTCTTACTTTTGCCAAAGGAATGTTTCTGGTGTGATGTGACTAAAGGCTTCAAAAGTGTTCCTATGATTATGTTACCAGCAAAGCCCATTAATAATTCCTAGGAAACAAAAATAGAATCTGGGTAATAAAATAAAGTCTAACCTTTTTTTCCCCTTTCCTTTGCGCTTAGTCTAGTTTCACTTGCTCGTAGAGTGCAGCATGCAGAGGCCTTGCACCTGGCTCTCCAGACCAGAGTTCCTAGTGCAAAATGGTTGCACCTGACACTTCAGCTTGGCCAGCCATTTGCAGAGATACTGTGCCTGGGACTTGCACCTGGAGGTCCCTGAGCAACAAAGTTGTAACTGACCTGCAAGAACTCTGTCCCCCTCCTCCCAGAGAAGAACCCTATAAAGCAGCCCTGTTGACTGCCTTTCAGGGAGAGCTGTGGGGAGAGCGAGTGCCCTAGAACATTAGCGTGAGCTCGCACCTCTCCATCCTTTGATTAAAGGATAAAGCTTTCCTTTGCTTCTGAACAAAACTCAGTCTTGTTCTATTGGCTTGAAAGACACCAGGCAGGAGGACCCTTGTGGTGGCCCAACTCCAAAGGGTTGGTAACAAATTTTGGCACCCTGGGTGGGACGAACCATGGCCTTTTTGCCTGCACCTATCCACTAGGCTCCGGGCTCACCTGGGCTCCAGGGGTAGGATGGCAGAGGTTTTGGGAGGTTTTCGGGTAAGGATGATTAACTGATCTTCGAGTACACTCTGAAGGGGTAGAATGGTGGGAGCCTTTGGCCAAATTCAGAGCAACTCTGCCCAGCAACCCAAAACCCAGGTGTGGGGCTCACACAACATTCCCAGAGGAATCTGGGCTGTGCCCCCTTAAGGCACTGTTGGGGATCAGAGTCTGAAACTCACATGTGTCTGCCTACTGCCTCTGGCTGGCCTTCTCATGGTACTGGGCACCTGGGGATGGTGAGGACCTGTGGACAAGAAGAAGCCATGGTATTCTTGCCTGCTGTCTTGCCAGTAGTGCTGTCCTCTTGATCCCTGTACAAGGCAGTAGTGGCCACACTAGGGCTTTTTGCCCTTCTTGCCAACCTCCACAGGTCAGCAGTAGCATCTCCATAGTCATTTTTAGTTTGGTATAGTCCCATTTACTACCTCTGATTTGTATTACTGCAAAAGTCATAGTAAGGGATAGAGGAAAGAGCCAGAGGGGTTCCTGAATCTGATTAGGGGAATCTTTCAGACCCATGACCCTACCTGGGTTGACAGAGACTCAATGCACTCCTAAAGTGGGGAAGAAAAGGCCACAGTCTTTTCAAAAGCCCAAGAGGAAGCAGACAAAGGGAAGAGAAATGATGCAAGTTATGCTATTTTCAGATCAGAGAGTCAAGCAGTCCCAGATCACTAATCCGGTTGGGACCACCAAGACAATGGAGAAATGGGTGGAAGACAAAGGTTGACTCATTACAAAAATACAATCCTAAAGGGAATCCAGGCAACAGGAAAGAAACCTACCAATTGGAATAAGATAAAGGAAATCAATCGTGAGCCAATGGAAAACCCAAATCTATACTACCACTGATCCTGAGTCAGTGGAAGGGAATGTAATCCTGAGGGCACACTTCATTTCCCAAAGTGCCCCCAATATTAGGCATAAACTTCAGAAGCTGGAAATAGAACCAGATACCCCTACCTCTTGCTTGGTCAAGGTTGCTTACTGGGTGTTTAATAATCTAAATATAGAGGAGGAAAAGTCAGAGAAATAAAGGCCCAGAGGCAAGTCCAGCTCTGGCTGTTGCCCTCGTGTTAATTGGTCAGCACAGGAAACTGGACTAACCACCCATGGAGACTCTCGACTCTGGTGAGTGATGCCTGGTCTCCACCGAGGGACAGCAAGCAAGGAAACTAGGACCCAATCGGTGCATTATATGTAAACAAGAGGGACAATGGAAGAGAGAATGCCCTTCCTGTCCCTGAAAGGGGGTAGAAATGGCCAGTACCCTTGAAGGCAGATGGTCCAAATAGATGAAGAATGATGGGGCAAGAGCGCTCCTAAGCTGGCACTCCAATTGACTCTGGGTGACACTGGACATAGTGGAAAAGCCTGTCAAATTTCTAGTCAACACCAGTGCCACATACTTGGCTCTGAACATCAGATCAGGCAAACTCAGTCACAAGAGTTGTAAAATAATGGGGGTATCAGGGAAGGCCCAAGTACAGGCATTCATAGAGCCATTAGAATGTAAATTGGATAAACACATGCTCGCCCATCCCTTCCTGAAACTCCCCGAATGCCCTATACCCCTGCTAGGAAGATGCATCTTATATAAACTGGGGGCTACTATCCACCTAATGGGAGACAAACTGGAGATTGGTCTCCTCTCAGACAAAGGGCACAAGATGGCAATGTTAATGGCTGAGGACAAACCTCCCTAGAGAGCAAGTTGACCTCCCTGGAGTAAATCCCGAAGTCTGGGCACAGGGATGGGTGGGACAAGCTGTAGGAGTCAATCCTGTGATCATCCATCTAAAACCCAGACTTACATGGCCCCCCGAAAACCAGTACCCTTTCTCTGTTGGGAGGCCTTGTTGGGCACTGACCCTGTTATACAGGGCCTAACTGACCGAGGTCTTATTAGAGCATGCCAGTCAGCCTGTAATACTCCCATTCTCTCCATAAAGAAACCCAATGAAGCAGTCCAATGAAGCCACTAAGGATATACATCCACTGGTCCCTAATCCCTATACACTGTGGGCCACTTTACCATCCACGAGGATCTGGTATTCTGTATTAAATATAAAATACATCTTCTTCTTACAGACTTAACTGTAAAACATGACACCATTAAACTCCTAGAAGAGAACATAGGGACACCATAAAACTCCTAGAAGAGAACATAGGCAAAACAAAACATAGGACATAAATCATACCAATGTGTTCTTAGGTCAGTCTCCCAAGACAATAGAAATAAAAGCAAAAATAAACAAATGGGACCTAATCGAACTTATAAGCTTTTGCACAGCAAAGGAATCCATAAACAAAATGAAAAAACGACCTATGGACTGGGATAATTGATTTGCAAATGATGCGACCAACAAGGGCTTAATTTCCAAAATATACAAACAGCTCATACAACTCAATAACAAAAAAATAAACAACCCAATCAAAAAATGGGCAGAAAACCTAAATAGACATTTCTCTAAAGACATACAGATGGCCAGTAGGTGCATGAAACGATGCTCAATATCACTAATCATTAGAGAAATGCAAGTCAAAACTATAATGACATATCAACTCACTCCAGTCAGAATGGCCATCATCAAAAGTCTACAAATAACAAATGCTGGAGGGGGTGTGGAGAAAAGGGAACCTTCTTCCTACACTGTTGGTGTGAATGTAAATTGGTGCAGTCACTATGGAAAATAGTATGGAGGTTCCTCAAAAAACTAAAAATAGAGTTGCCATGTGATCCAGCAATCCCAGTTCTGGGCATATATCCAGACAAAACCATAATTCAAAAAGATACATATATACCCCTATGTTCATAGCAGCACTATTTACAATAGCCAAGACATGGAAACAACTTAAATGTCCATCGACAGATGAATGGATAAAAAAAGATGTGGTATACATATATACAATGGAATATTACTCAGCCATAAAAAAGAATGAAATAATGCCATTTGCAGCAACATGAATGGACCTAGAGATGATCATACTAAGTGAAGTAAGTCAGAAAGAGAAAGACAAATACCATATGATATCACTTATATGTGGAATCTAAAATATGACACAAATGAACATATCTACAAAACAGGAACAAACTCATAGACATAGAGAACAGACTTGTGATTACCAAGGGGAAGAGGGGTGGGGGAGGGAAGGATTGGGAGTTTGGGATTAGCAGACGCAAACTATTATATATAGGATGGATAAACAACAAGGTCCTACTGTATAGCACAGGAAACTATATCCAATATCCTGTGATAAACTATAATGGAAAAGAATATGAAAAAGAATATACATATGTATAACTGAATCACTTTGCTGTACATCAGAAACTCACACATTGTAAATCAAATATACTTCAATAAAATTAAAAAAATAAAAATAAAAGATGTCTTCTTCTGTATTTCATTAGCCCTAGAGTCAAAAGAGATTTTTGCTTTTGAGTGGCAGAACCCTACACGCAATAAAAACAACAATACTGCTGGACAGTCTTGCCCCAAGGTTTCAAAAATTCCCCTACCATCTTTGGGGAAACTTTAGCTAAAGACCTAAAAGAGGTACATCTGGAAGAGGGAACCCTCCATCAGTATGTAGATGGCATCCTGATCGTCAGCCTTACTAAGGAGGTCCTTGACAAAAATGCTATAACTGCTCTGAACCACCTGGCCCATAAAGGATCTAAGTTGTCCAAGAAAAAGGCTCAAATATCACAGACTTGGGTGACCTACCTAGGCTTCATTCTCACAGATGGTCAGAGAAGCCTACCCCAGAAAAGAGAAGAAGCCATTTGCAGCCTCACCCCTCCTAAAACTAGAAGACAGCTTAGAGGTTTCTTGGGGATGGCCAGGTTTTGCCATATCTGGATCCCTAACTATGGTATAATAGTTAGGCCTTTATATGAAAAGTTGAAAAGGAAGGATGATGATCCTTTTGAATGGAACTCAGAATGCAAAGGGGCCTTTCAAGAATTAAAAAAGCAATTATTTCAGGCCCCTGCCCTGGCCCTCCCAGATTTAGCTAAACCCTTTGATTTTTACTTTCGTGAGAGAAGGGGAATCGCCCATGGAATATTAGCTCAAAAACTGGGACTTCTTAACTTGAGTGGTGTTTATTTTTCTAAACAGTTAGCTTGAACCACTAAGGGATGGCCTCCTTGCCTATGAGAAGTAGCTGTTACTATAACCCTGCTAAAGGAGGCTGAAAAGTTAATGTTTGGTCAGCCAGTCACTATATGGACTCCCCACCAGGTTCGAGTAAGTTCTAAGGGAGCAGAAAGCCATCCCGTGGAAGGTCTATTCAAGTTCAGACTATGCTTATAGACAACCCAGTGGTTACAATAAAAATATGTCACATGATAAATCCTGCCACCCTGCTACCCATGGAAACAGAGCCCCTGGAGCTCTGACTGTATAGAAACCACAGACATGATCTATTCCAGTTGCCCTAACTAGGAAGTGAGCCTCTCCTGAATGCCGAAGAACAATGGTTCACAGATGGGAGCAGTTTTATGAGAGGAAAAAAGGTTGGTGGGATACATAGTGACCTCCCAGACCCAAGTCACAGAGGCAAAAGCCTAACCCAAGGGACTTCTGCCCAAAAGGCAGAGCTGATAGCCCTCATCTATGAGAGGTCTCATCTCTGGACCAAGAAAATCTTAAACGTTTACACAGGTTCTCGGTATGCCTATGCCACCTTACAGATATACTGGGTTATTTGGAAGAAAAGAGGTATGCTTACTGCAGAGAATAAACAGGTATAACATGGCTTAAGCTTAAGTTTAAGCTCTTAGATGCAGCACAGCAAAAAAAGGTGGCAGTGATTCATTGTAGGAGTCTCAAAAGGGGGATGCAGAGTTATTAAAGGGAAAAAACAAGGCAGAAGCAACTGCCAAAAAAGTGGCCCCAGAACCAGTCAGTAACTTGTCAACTACCCTCATACCTCGAAGGCCCGATCCATTCAATTATTCCCTAATCTACACAAAGGAAGAATTAGACAAAGCCCCCAAAGGCCATGGATGGCTAGTTAAGAACATGGGCCATGATTCTTTCCCCAAAGTGAAGCTTGTCAAACCATGAGGGAAGCTCATCAAGGAACTCAGTATAGGAGGCAAGCCCTTGCCCTTAACAACTCGTTAGCTGAGGTCATGGTAACTCCTGTCATGAAAAGTATAATTAGTTGCATCAGTTGAGACGTGCTTCATCTGCATAATGACCAACTCCAACACCAGACCCCACCCCTGCCCCCTCAGAAGCTCTTAGATAAGGCCCATTCAAACCAGAGGGACATATCCTGGAGAAGGTTGGCAGACAGATTTCACCATCATGCTGAGAGTACCAGTCAATTTCAGGCATCTCTTGGTGCTAGTAGACACATTTTCTGGGTGGATAGAAGCATTCCGTGCTAGAACTGAAATGGCAGCTGAAGTGGCTAAGGCATTACTAAAAGAAATAATCTCCAGGTTTGAGCTCCTAGAGTCCCTACAAAATGATAATGGTCCAGCATTTCTGTCTCAAGTGACAAAAGAGATAATGAGTGTCCTGGGAATAAAATGGAACTTTCACTCAGCCTGAAGACCCCAATCATCAGGGAACATAGAGTGATGCAATGAGATCTTCAAATGGGCCTTAACCAAGCTATGTTAGGAACTTCAAGAAAATTGGATTAAGTTGCTTCCAATTGCCCTAATCTGCATGCAGTTAGCCCCAAGAGATAAGTTAAATTTAAGTGAATTTGAACTCATGTATGGTAGACCCATTCCCCAAGCCTAAGGGACACCTTAACCCTCTTGAGCCCCCTATACCTCAAGTCTGCCTACCAGGTAGGTGAAACCATGAAAGCTCTCATAGAATATGGTAACTTAGTGCTGCCTGCACCCACTGACCTGGCCCAACACCCCTTCTGGCCAGGAGACTGGGTGTACCATAAAACCTGGAAAACCGGCAGCCCATAATCAGCTCACTCCTAAGTGGAACAGACCACACTTAGCGATCCTAACCATGCATTCTGCCCTGAAGTTGCAGGGGATTATTCCATGGGCACATCACACTCAAGTGAAGGGGGCCCCTGAGCCCCAAACTCCAGAGTAACAACCTGGGGCAATGGACTCCCTCGACTACTCATGTGAACCTCTCTCTAGCCTGAAGCTTCTTTTCCAAAAAATAATAAAAGTGTCACCAGAGATATTCAGTCCTCAGCAGTGAGCCTCAACATCAGGGCATACTTTTGCCTACAGGCAAAAGATCTAGATACCCTCATTTTTAGGAAAAATTTGACATATGACCATTATTCTCTTGCTAGTATTTGGGCCATGTGTCTTAAATTGTCTGGTGTCCTTTGTCTCCAAAAGGTTAGACAAATGGTAGTCCCTCAGGGGTAAGAACAGTTAGGGCTGGGGCCTGGTGACAATCAAACATATCTAAAAGTAGCTGGAGAGAAGTTCTGCTTCTGTACCCGAGGTTATGAGGACGCCCCAGATCAGCAAGAAGCAGATACAGAAGACAGACTTCGCTCCCTCGGAGCTCCTCAAGAATGAGGAGCAGGACAAAAGACACAGGAGAGACTTTTCACCAACATTAAAAATTCCTGGGAAATAAAAATAGAATCTGGGTAATAAAATCTAACCTATTTTTTTTTCTTTTTCCTTTGTGTTTCATCCAGTTTTACTTGCTCATAGGGGGCCACATGCAGAGGCCTCACACCTGGCACTTCAGACAGGGTTCCTAGTTTGAAACGACTATGCTGACACGTCAGCTCAGGCTGGGACCTTGTACAAAAGTGCTGAGCACAGCACGGCAATTCGAGATGGCGGTGGCAGGCCACGTCAGAGACGCTGTGCTGGCACTGTCAGGTGGAATGTGAGCAGTGCAGCTGTGCCCATCAGGAGAGAACTCCACTCCCTCCTCTCCCCTCTGACAAGAACCCTGTAAAGCAGCCTGCTCACAGCCTTTTGGGGAGAGTGTGTCCTCTAGAGCTCAGGCTTGCACCTCACCATTCTTTGATCAAAGAATAAAGCTTTCCTTCTGAACCAAACTCTTTCTCATTCTATCAGTTCTAAAGACACCAAGCAGGAGGACACTCTTTGGGGCCTGACTCGAAAGGGTTGGTAACAATCGCACTTATTTGCTTTTGCACTTATACCATCACCATGAGAAGAACATGGCTGGGCTAGCAGCCTGATCTCCCCCGGTATGGATGGATCCTCCTTGGAATAAAGACATGTGGAATGAGACATGTGGATGAAAGAGACATCCAGGATCACCCTAGATCAGGTGACCTAAGCCAGCTGTGGGTATGAAAATTATCTTAACCAAAATCATCAGAGCTGCCCAGCTGAGTTCAGACTAGATCAGCAGACTCTCCACCTATCAGCAGAGGCATGAAAAATGACTATTTAATCTTGTATGCCACTGAGATTTTCAGGTGATTTGTTATAAAGCAAAAGCTAATGAATTCAGCAACATTTAATGACCAAAATTAGTGGAGTGACATCTATAACATTCTCATGGGAATAAAGAAATTAATATCCAAGCTATTTGTCTTTTACATAAAATCACTACAAACTACTTGAACATGCAATATCAAAGAGAATATTGTTAATATGAGACTTCTAAGAAAAGACAAAAGGAGTATTTCTTGTCATTCAAGTAAAACTTTGGAAATTTTAGCAAAATAAATGCCACAGGTTATTTAATATATTTAATTAAAGATCCTAGGTTCTTTATTAGTTTTTTAAGGAACCTCCATACTGTTTTCCCTAGTGGTTGTATCAATTTATATTCCCACCAACAGTGCAGGAGGGTTCCTTTTTTACCACACCCTTTCCAGCATTTATTGTTTCTAGATTTTTTGATAATAGCTATTCTGATGGTGTGAGGTGATACTTCATTGTAGTTTTGATTTGCATTTCTCTAATAATTAGTGATGTTGAGCATCTTTCCATGTGCCTTTTGTCCATCTGTATGTATTCCTTGGTGAAATGTTTATTTAGGTCTTCCTCCCACTTTTTAACTGGATTGTTTGTTTTTTTGATACTGAGTACCATGAACTGTTTGTATATTTTGGAGATTAATCCTTTATCTGTTGTTTCATTTGCAAATATTTTCTCCCATTCTGAGGGTTGTCTTTTTATCTTGTTTATGGTTTCCTTTGCTGTGCAAAAGCTTTTAAGTTCAAGTCCCATTCCAAATGTAAAATAGTTGGCTGGTGGGAAGCAGCAGCATAGCACAGGGAGATCTGGCTCAGTGCTTTGCAATGACTTAGAGGGGTGGGATAGGGAGGGTGGGAGGGAGGTTCAAGAGGGAGGGGATATGGGGATATGTGTATGCATATGGCTGATTTGCTTTGTTGTGCAACAGAAACTAACACAGTATTGTGAAGCAATTATACTCCAATAAAGATCTATTAAAAAAAAAAGATCCTAGGTTCTAAAACCAAAATGGGATAGGAGAAAGAATGAAATGCATACATTACACACACTGACAATGTGGAAATGATACATCTAAAAGAAAGAGGGAGAAAAATAAGAAAAATATATAGGAAAAAATAAAAATGCTTAATGCATGTCTCATTTATAATAACAGAGTCAAAGCTGACAAAACAAGTAGTAGAAATCTAAACTTATTCAAGAATACAGAAGTAAACTCTAAGAAAGATAATACTAGCGAAAAAAATTAGGAAACGAAGCTAATTTTATTTTTCTTGTAGCAAGGATCTGATAGCTACTGTAAATAAAAAGGAAGAAAGTAGCTATATAAAATCCTAAGTCCA
Source organism: Orcinus orca (assembly GCF_937001465.1). Lineage (NCBI taxonomy): Eukaryota > Metazoa > Chordata > Mammalia > Artiodactyla > Delphinidae > Orcinus > Orcinus orca. Next base: position 72,404,771 of record NC_064565.1, read on the forward strand.
AAGTTATGGAAGACATCTCTCTTGCCCTGTCTCACACTTTCTGAGTCTATATTTTACTCTAATTATTGCTATATTTTACTCTAATTATTGCTATGACAACTAGTTTAATGCTGCTGTAACCAGATAGGGCCTTTCTCTCAGTTTTACAGCTATTTCTTTCTTTCTGTTCCAGCACTGTCTCTGAAATCTACAGTTGTGTTGTGATTTTTTGTTAAACTAACATTTATTCAGTAGAACCCTGAGGTGGTGGATGGTGAGCCAAGTGTCAACACAAGGGAAAGTAAAATAGAAAAGTTTATTACTCACAGGTCCTGGAGGAGGTCCATGGCCTCAAAGGACCACACAGAAGGTAAAGGCAGGGTGCAGACAGAGAGCTAGCAGCTATACCTAAGGCACACACCTTTATTAGGATCCCTAGGTGGAGTGATTTGGAGTTTTCTGCCTAAGAGTGAATTGGTTAATTCAAGCCCCAAAGAGTGGTAAGTTTTGGTAAGCAGTGGGGGTCTTCTTTTTTTTGTTTTTTTTTTGAGTATCTGTTGGGTGTTTTCAAGAATGTTCAGAAAGGAACATTCACAGTTACTTGTGTTCTAATTCACATTCATGTTTTAAACTTAAACTAGATATTCCTACAGATCTTTTTATCCCAAATCTATTTTGTGAGTGGGGGTCTTCTTTAAGGGGTGCACAACACGAAGGAGTTAGATGGCAGGAGAGACTGTTTATCACCAGGTGTGCTGGGGAACTCACATCAGGAATTTACATTTACCTGTGGCTCTGCCAACTGTTATCTAGGAATGTAGGAAGGTCCCACATTCCCATTCAAGGCCCCTGCATGCCTCTTGGCCACACAGAGTGGATGCCAAGGCAACAATATTATAGAGTAGTTTAACTAAACTCTCAACAGGCTGGGACTCCTGAGAAGTCACAGGACACTCACTCATTGAAAATCTGGAAGTGTTCAGAGGTTAACAGTTAACACACCTGGAAGCAACCGCTTGACCAGTAGGGTTTGAGTGCTACTAGATGTATCTTCAGAACACCCTGGAGGAATTGAGCATCACTGCCCATAGCTGTGTGTATTCTTCCCGTCACTCCTTGTTTCACTCTTCCCAAACCCCCACTCTTGTTCCCTAGGATCAATTTCCAAAACAAACCTGCATGGGAAGCCCTTGTCTTATATGCCACTTTCTGATGGGAATCTAGGCTTAAAAAAATCAAAAGATAAGCACTAAAACAAATATATAAATATAAAAATTTTGTGATCATGTAGGGAAAAATGTTACAGTTGCTGTTCATGTGACTGTGGTTTGTTTCCTACTTTTGTAATTGAAGGAAATGCTAAATTTAAGATCAAGGTTAAGAAAAACTAAAAATATTTTACTCCCATCCAATTTCATGGACTCAATGAATTCCATCTGTGGAACTCTAAGTTAAAAACTCCTGGTATAATAACTATTTGATTTTCATAACAAACCAACTCATGAGTTGATATAAACTTTAATACTATTAAAGAACTTAACATCGCTCACTCTAAGGCAATTTTTATTATGTAAGTAATTTTTAAAGGACTCTGGTTCGTCTTTTTAATAACATTAATCATACAAAGTGCAGCTACGTATTTTCTTAAGTATATACGACTTTAAAATTTACATAGGACAGGTTTTGCTGTTCATTATTTACAGAGGGAGGAAAAGGTAGCAAATGAATTCAACACTTGTCTAAAGTGACTTGTCTAATAAGTGCAGTAAGCTGGCATAGACCCAGGTTAGCAGAATAATTCCTTGCCATAGGTGGGTACAGCATGCTATGGAGTTTTCGTATCTGGTATAATATCCTAGATAACCCACTTAACTATATATATTCTTTGAACCTTATTTACAAATTGAAGATGATATAATCCTTTTACAAAATCATGTTGTGAAGATTAAATGAAAAAAATCATTTATCAGAGTGTTTTTATTTATGAAAGACTTCTGAGAGTATAGAGGTGGTCAGTGTTTTAAAGAAAGTATTTTATTGGTGAGATGAGAAACCTTTACATGAAGCAAATGGAGGACTGGAATTTGTATAGACATTGAATGTGAAAAATGTGAATAGCTCATGAAATAGCTAGTCATAGTCAAGTCTAGACAAAGGAAACTATCTCCACCTTCTCCCCAAAGAACTAAAGTAGCCTAGAGAATGTCCTTACTGGAGAAAGTTAGATAATCCCTGCTCCAAATAAAGAGAGGAATGGAAAAAATGGGCTGACAATGTAGGCTGAGTTCTCCCACATTCACCAGTCAGAAAAGTTGTTCCTTCTCCTCTAAAAAAGATGCCCTGAATGGAATACTCTTCAAGTTAGGAAAATGCAGAATTGGGGAATAAGCGTGCCATCTATTAAAAGATGGGAATTTTCAAGTCACTTCACATCTGTAAGAATCAGATCAGCATTACAAACTGAAGTAAAACATACTAATATATATTAAATAGCCAAGTGAAACAGGAAATGAGACACAAGAGAAAGAATTGGTAGAACATTAGTATCATAAACCAAGATCAAAGCAAAACTCAAGTTCATTATTTCAATCCAGTCATGGGTAGAAGAGGAAGATAGGGAGGACTTAAAGAAAGAAGTAAACTTGACATACAGAGGACATATGAACTATTAGTGTGATGGTGAGTTCCTAAATGATGATAAAATAAATATCCTGATGGAATAGTAATTTCATTGTAGTCTGAGCAGGGTGGTGATTTTAGCATGCAAGAGAAATCAGAAAACATAGAATCTGGACAACGCAGTTAATGAACTAGGAATATATACATGAGATTACAAATGTCACAAACCCAACCTCTGATAGTTTACAACACAAGAGCCAGATGAGATAAACAGCAAAGTTGAGTTGATTCAGAGTCAGTGAAGTATAAAGAAAGGCTCCTTTCCAAGAGCCAGAATTTTGACCATATTTTTGTGGAGCTAGGGTTTTGTTTAAGAGTTAAATTGGTGTCCTTTGTAAGATAGGGCAAGGAGAAGAAAACAAGCATCTTTGACACTAAATAACACATTTATATTTTTAAATCAAAGAACTTCAGGTTTGGAAATGTCTTTAAAGGGCATATTCAATTCTTGCATTATGCAGGACTGACTCCAAGTTAAAAGAAAATCATTGTGAATTGAAGTCTAGAGAAGGCAAGAAATGACTTCTTAAAAATAAAAACCTTTGGCTACATTAAAATAGCTTTTGAGTTATTTTTATATCCTGACTTAGCCAAAGAACTTCCAACATCAATAAATATAAGGGACTCAGGTTGCCATCTAACATTTTTACCAATTGAATATGTGATGATAAATTTCCTTTTGATAAAAAGATACTTTCTTAGATATGCTCCATTCTTCATAAGGTATAACTTACTAATCATTTAAATAGAACAACATTCCCATCAATCCATGCCATTTTAAAAAGTGAATTGTCAGCTGCTCTCAGTAAAAGGGACATTTTACTCAAATTTGTGTTTTTATATATAGGCAAAGTAAAATGAAAAAGCCTCAATTATATCTATGCAATCCATTTTCCTTAAAGTGGAGGATTATGAAGGAAATGAATGCCTAGTCATATAATATCTTTTATGTTCTGTATTCAGAACAGTAGAACAAAGACTTAATAACATTATAATGGTTGATTAATTGCAATTATTTGATATTTTCATACAAGCACTATTCAAAAGCAGAGTATAAAGAAAAGCTGGAATTTCTTGGGTTATTATGTTATTCATTGTGATACAATAAATATTGATAATATGTGTTCTTTGTCCCTAGTTCCTGACACAGAGCTTCAAAATCCCTTGGAATTTCCTAAGTGATAGGAGTTCTTTTGTTTTTCATAATGAGCCCCTTTAGATCATACTTGAATTTATGCTAAGAGATGGCTCATGGTGAAACTTAGATAGTTTCAATAGTTTTGAGGGAAAGGTTGGCCATGCCAGAAAGACCAAGCACTTCATTAGAGGGTTGAAACTTTCACTTTTATTCCTCAAACTGTAAATAGGGGAGTGGGACTAAAGATTAAGTTCAATCACATGGTCAATGATTTCATCAATCATTTCTAATTAATGAAACCCAAATAAAATCTCTGAATACTGAAGGTCAGTAGGTTCTGGGTTGCTGAACACATTGATGTGCTGCAAGGGTGGCATACCTGGATGCTACAAGCAGAGGGGATGGAAGTTCCACACCACCTTCCTCCCTTGAGACCTTGCCTTACTCATTTCTTCCATTTGGGTGTTCCTGAGTGTATCCTTTATAATAAAACTATAGTCATAAGTGTAGCACTTTTAGTGAATTTTTCTAGTAAATTTTATCACCTGAAGCAGGGTCATGGGAACCCAAGAATTTGTAGTCTAAAGTAAGTGTAGTCTTGTTGGATGCTTTGCCATTTAACTTGTAGGACCTGACACTAACTCCAAGGTATTTAGTGTCAGAACTGAATTGACTTGCAGGACACTCAATTGATGCAAAGAATTTGTGGCAGTATGTATTCATTAATGTTAGATAATATACCAATATTTTATCGTTGGCAAACAAATATATCTTTGTAGGCATGCCAGCACTTAACAATTAATTTTATGAAAATAAAATTGCAGGTGAAGAAATTAACTCTATACTTGGCATATCATAAGAACACAGAAATAATGACATTTTTATGGGTCGGAGGAAAGTCCAAAGACCTCACATGAAAGAGCATAAAGTGGTCTCAACAGATTACATAAGAAAAAAAAACACACACACACACAGCTAGTGTAAGAGGGAGACACAATGTTAATGGCTTCCATGCATTGTTTTACATGCATAGCTTTATATCAGAGTCACCTAGGGAATTTTAGACATACTGCTTCAAAGGATGCACTGAAAATCAAATACATTGATTCCATGAGAATGAGGACTAAACATATTTAAAATGTCCCCTAGTGATGATTCTAAAGATTCAAACTTGAAAATAACTGTTCTAGAGGCAAAATGTATATCCTATAAAAATCAAGAATTACATATACTTCATCAATCATCTATCTAAAATACTGGATGAAAGATTATTATATAAACCAAATGTTGAAGAAAAACAACTTTGAACATAAGTTTCTATAATAAATCTTATGTTAAACTGGATACATACTTTCTTTAAAGTGCACAAGACTCAAATACATTATCAAATAGAAACATGCTCCAAAAAAAATTGCAAAAAGTACTTCAGCTGAGCTGAAGTAAAATTAATCTAGGAGGAAGCCATTATATGGGAAGCAAGATTAATAAAGATTTTATTTATATTTCCTTTTATCTAAATTGACAGAACACATATTTAAGTTTAAGATAATTCTCAGATTGGATTTCAAAAAGCATTCAACAATGTGTTGTCTGGAAGTGACACAGGCAAAAGAAAAAAATTAAGCTTGAAAAGATATATACAGAGATATAAGGCAAATGTGGAGCAGATACCCCAAGTGGGCAATTTCATATCAGATAAAATAAAACTCAAGATTAAGAATAACACAGAAGATTAAAAACAAATAGCTAAAAGAATAATTTAGTAAGAATATATTACATTTATAACATAGTCTTGATATCTGTAAGACAAAATTTGTTAGAAATACAGAAAGAAATTAGTAATCCTAAAATAGTGGTTTCATCATAATTATCTTGAGAACTGATAGATGTAACTGATCAGAATAATCAAGGTGTTAAAAATGTGACTAAAAGAATAAAAATAAAAGAACTGTTTTTTTAACAAGATATGTACTATGTACTGCCTTGGACACATAGATTATTAACACTGACATTAAAAATAAAAACATTGTATAAGAAACACAGAGGGTTTCCCTGGTGGCGCAGTGGTTGAGAGTCCGCCTGCCAATGCAGGGGACACGGGTTCGTGCTCTGGTCCAGGAAGATCCCACATGCCGCGGAGCGGCTGGGCCCGTGAGCCATGGCCGCTGAGCCTGCGCGTCCGGAGCCTGTGCTCCGCAACGGGAGAGGCCACAGCAGTGAGAGGCCCGCGTATGGCAAAAAAAAAAAAAAAAGAAACACAGAAAGTTTCAATAACTCCCACAAAATCATTATAATCAATGATTACAAAGAAATTGAACTCATAAGCAGAAACATAATAGCTTGCAATATATGTTAATGTATAAATATGCTAGCATCATGTTTTTAAATAACTCATAGCTTATACAGGAAAGCAAGAGAAATTATAAAATATTTAAAACAAAAAATATTAAAAGTAATGAATTCCAAATTTCCATACTGAATCCAAAGGGGTCATTGAAGAATGCTGAGAGAGAGAAAGGGAGGGAGAGAGAGAGAGAGAGAAATTGATTTTAATGCTTTCATGAGGAAAGGAAGAATGAAAATGAAGGCAGTAATAGTGCGCATTAAAAAAAACTTAAAAAGATTAGTATATCATATTCAAATAAATAAGATGAAATGAAATAGAATAAAAAATAATTATGTGATAAAACATTTTTTCTTTAAAATCTAATAAATCTTTGGCAAGACTGATAATGAAAAAAAGAGGAAATAATCATGTGTCAGAGTTGCCTTTTTTGTTTGTTTTTGCAAGGATCAGAAATTAACAATGAATGAATTAAATATAAAATATACATTGAAAAATATGGGAGAGTTCACAGAATTTACTTAAAGCACAAAAGAACAAGACCTGGAAATGAATGGGATAGAAGAGTCTAGATAGCAGGCAGGCCCACAGATTCAATTCTGTTGTTGTCAACGCTAAACCCAAACATCTACAGCTCGTACCACTGGTGCCAGTCCAAGATACTGGCACAACTGCTAAAGCCCATAAAATTAATCATTTGGAGAATGAATCCTTTGCTTAATTTACTTCCTTGGCTTTCTGGCTCCTTATTCATAACCCACAATTAATGCTATTGATTGGGTGAGGCTTCACTAGGTTCACATGAAGGAGAGGCAAGCAAGACTGAAAATGAAGTACCTGGAATTTTCAATATCAATAGTAAATGAAAGAGGCTCTGCTTCCCACCTTATCAAAAAATAGTTTTCCCCTAAACCTCACATCTACGCTTCATTATCTAACAGAAAATATGTTTCCCAACAAAATATATTCAAACTTTCCTTAGTTTCAGTATCTAGAAACAAATCTCAGATTTTTAGGTAAAGGAAAGTCCTTTTCCCATTCTGTCGTGATTTCAACTGGATTATCTGTAAACTGTAGCCATGTGATATTGTGATTTATAATAAGAAATACATATTTGGTCTGTGTTCCCTTTTCTGGCACCAAGCTCCTAGATCCCTTATAATTTCCTGAGCACTGAGAGAGACAAAGGTACCTTTTGTTATGTTAATGAGGTGACTAAATGTTGGGGGCTGGTTGCCAGGAGAACCAAGCACATGATTAGAAACTTGGATCTTTCAGTACCCCCCCCACCCACCGCGTCCCCCCACCCCCGACCTCTGGGGAGGAGAGGGAAGAAGACAGGGAGATTGAATCAATCTCCAATGGTCGATGATTTAATCTATCATGCAAATATAATGAAGCTTTCATAAAACCCCAAAGAGAGTTCGAAAAGCTTCCAGATTTGGAGATTTGGTGAAAACATGGAGATTTGGGGAGAGTGGTGCCCCTGACAGGGCATGAAAGCTCTGAGTCCTTTCCCCATGCCTTGCCCTGTGCATCTCTTCCATCTGGCTATTCCTGAGTTATATCCTTTTATAATAAACTGGTAATCTAGTAAGTAAATATTTCTCTGAGCTCTGTGAGCTGCTCTAGCAAACTAATAGAACCCAAGATGGATTGGTCAGAAGCACAGGTGACAACTTGCACTTGCAACTGGCACCTGAAGGGAGGAGTAGTGGCAGTCCTGTATAACTGAGCCCTTAACTTGTGGAATCTGATGCCATCTCTTGGCAGATGACATCAGAACTGGGGTGAACTGTAGGATACCCAGCTGGTGTCAGAGAATTGCTTGTTGGATGTGCTGGAAAGCCCCCCCACCACCCCAACTTTCCTCTCTACCCCTGCCCACACCCATTGGCATTGGGTGCAGAATAGGAAGCCAAAATTGGTAATTTATACACCACGAACATATTTTATATAAAACTGTGTATAAAAATGGGAGGAAAGAAAAGTAAAATTTATTTTAAATATATAAATATATTTGCATTACACACTTTGGAAGGAAATATATTCATATAATGCTGTCCTTGTTTTTATGTATTTGTCAGGAGACTGTAGGTAGTACTAGTAATTTTCCTCTTCAATTGTCCCTCAAGGCCACTCTTGAGGTTAGCCATAACACCACCACACTAACATACCTCTCCACATCTGAGTACGCCAGCGTATTTACAGAATACTCTGTAAAGCAGGCTTGAATATTTTTTCTTCTCTAACAGATATTCATAGAGGGACTATCCCATGTGACTATAGATAAATGCTGAAAACACAGTAGCAGTATAGCAGATGTAAGCATACCAACAGTTAAGCCCAATGTCTGTGCACCTTCTTTTGCATGGTCCTTTGTGATAATGGAATCTGCTTGTGTGCCTTACTTTGTGGCTTGATGACGAAAAAGCACTAGTTTATAATAGAAACTTGGATTATACGGTCACCTGAATTTCCCTAATCAGATCTTTGTTGTTTAACTGGAAACAGAGGAAGAACATTCCTCAGAGGTGAAGCAATAAATTGTCAAAGAGGGTATCATTTTGCTCAGAACCAAAATCCAAACTGGATTTTAACTAGGGATGCTCTAAGGATCCTCACCCTTGAAGATCTGGAATCTTTAATGCTGGCACTAGTATTTGTGATTCCCAATCTGCTTCTCTCCATCCCCACTCCCAGAATATAATAAATTTTTAATTTAAATTTTGGTAGAGATGTAGCTTCATATTCTTGGCTCTTCATATAATAATACTCCTTAGTCTAAGGGCTGGAGTTGTTCAACATATTTATTTTTACTTTCTTAATCCCACCATCCTTCAAATATAGCTCCCTTTTTCTGCTCCCCTTTATAAAAATATTTTTTGAAATAGTTGTCTGCATTCACTGTTCCTGATACATCTTCTTCTATTTTCTCCTGAACTCAGTTTAACTGAAAACAAAAAGAGTAAATTTAAGGATTGGGAATTAATTACACCACTCATCTGAAAAACTTTATATTGTTCAGGTATTAAAATACTTCAATGACTCCCATTAATTTTAAGATTAAAACCAAACTTTTAAAAATGACACTTCAATGCTCTTAAACTTTGCTTGCCCAAAATATATATCAAAATCAATTTCTTCCCATTCTTTCAATTGTTCTATGAACTTGCTATAAACAACCACCTGCCATACATTTCGAATGCTAACCTTATTACATTCTCTGCCATCATGCTTAATTTCTATAATTCCTACTTGTCTCTAAAGTTACAATTTATATATTGCAATTTATAATAAGAAATATATCTTTGATCTTCATCCCCATTTTTTGCAGAGATCCTAAATCTCTTGTATTTCCTAAGTGATAACAGCTATGAAGGTATCTTGATATTTACAACTAACCCCTTTCAACCACACCTGAGTTTATGTTAATGAGGTGACTTTTGGTGTGCATCTAAGGATAGGGGTTGGTTACAGTGATTAGAGGATTGGAATTTTCAGTTCCACTCTCTGATTTCTGAGGAGAGGAGAGAGACTTAAGGTTGAATCAATCACTAGTGGTCAGTGACTTAGTAAAGCATGTCTGTGTAATGAATCCTCCATAAAAACCAAAAAAAATGGGGTTCTGAGAGCTTTTGGGTTGGTAAACAAGTGGAGATTTGGGGAAAGTGGCATATTCTGAGAGCATGGAAGCTCTGCATCCCTTCCTATATAATTTGTCCTGTGCATCTTTTCCATCTCTCTATTGATTTGTATCTTTTAATATCATTTGTAATAAACCAGTAATTTAGTGACTAATTTGCTTTCCTGAGTTCTGTGAGATGCTCTAGCAGATTAATCAAACCTAAGGAGGTGGTCATGAAACCAAGCAGGACCCTGTGGGGCTCCGGGACATGGAAGACTTTCTGTGTTCTCTGTTTCTTGTTTGTAGGGAATAGACTCCAGCCTCCATGACCTTCCCTGAGTTCTGAAGGGCAGATTTGAACAGTTGCTAATCAGGGAAGGGAGGGATGCAGAGACAAGGGAGGAGCAGCCAAGAAACAACAGTGCAGCCTTGGGGCAGGGTCCTGGTTCCACCTCAAGTGATGCCCATAACAATACCTTTAAGCTCTTCTGCAGAACTAAAACCCCTATCAAATGGAGGATGTTAGCATTCTTCATTCCAGAGAAAAGGTCACAGTTTGATAGTCTCAAGAACCAAAGAAGCTCATTAAGAGACCACCTGAGGACAGATTAAAGGAACCAGAAAAGCTCATCAGGAGACTACTTGAGACCAGATTAAAGGAGTGCAGGCCCTGCACACACCCTGATCCTTATAAGCAACCCCACCCTTGAACCATTGCTATAAAACTCCTCATCACATCCTCCTGGGTTGGGACGCACAGTTTTGAGAGGCATGAGCTTGCTGTGTCCCTCTTTGCCTGGCAAAGAAATAAAGATTATTTTTTCCACTTCACCCAAAACTCTGTCTCTGAGATTTGATTAGGCACCATTGCACAGAGGCTGAGTTTTCAGCATCAGTCATGGGAACCTCTGATTTATGGCCAGTAAGTCAGAAACACAGGTAACAACCTGGACTTGAGATTGGTATTGTAAGCAGATAGGGTAGGGTAGGGGGTCCCCAGAGAAGGAGAACCAGACATGGCTTTCTTGACAGAAGAGAAGCCATTTTTTGCCTAAGCCATTTTGTGATCTAGCCTGCCTACAATGCTTGTCCTTGGACAGGTCTCAGTAATTAATGATCTTAAGAGAACAAAAGAATGCAGAAACAACTGTGGTCAGGCAAGAGAAGTAACAATAGCAAAGATAATGTATCAGTTGTAAAGACTCTCAGTTCTGTTTCAGTGGTAAAGATTAGCCTGAAGCACTCAACCACCAAATGAACTGGAACTTAAGGGATGATGATGTTGACCTTTTCTGACTCTCCTGACTTGAATCAACTAAAGCTTGGACTCTGTCGACAGCCCAAGTCCCTCCATGAATATGCATGTACGCTTAGCTTAAAACTTCCCCAATTTTGCTGTTCAGGGAGACACTGCTTTAGGAAAGATTCCCAGTATTCTCCTTACTTACTTCAAGTAATAAATCCTTCCTTATCCTGATCTTTGGCTTGGTTATGTCTTTTGGCTCAACACCCACCAAGAGGTAAACCCAGTTTTTGGGTAACAGTATCTGAAGTGGAGGACAGTCCTGTGGTACTGAGCTCTTAACCTCTGAAATCTGATGCTATTTCCAGGTAGATAGTGTCCAAATTGAGTTGAATTTTAGGGTACCCAGCTGGTGTTGGAGAATTGCTTGGTGGTGTGGGGATAAAATCCCATACACTGGAATTGGAATCAACAATGTTATATATCTAACTTAAAGCATATGTTTCCATAGAAGCCTGTAGTAGCCCTAACCCTGCATTAATTATAATTTTTTGTTTCCATTTTTATTTCTCTCCATAACAACAACAGCAACTATAATTATAAATAAAATCTGAAGTTGGGGTTAAATGTCAATCAATTTTCATTGCATGGACTAAGGAACACATTTGAGAGGAATTTGATTCTTTGATTCATCTCTTTAATTACACATTTGTTCATACTGGTTTCAGGTACTAAGATATATACTACATATAAGAAAACCAATACTGTAAAAATTAAATCTGTGTGTATTTTGAAATGCCACCTTCTACCTTGATGTGTGTGTTTGTGTGTGTGTGTGTATGCACATGATTATATAGAATGTGGTGATCCTCAAGGCAGCAGAAAGCATTTTAAATCTAGAGGAGGGGTAGGTATCTTCTTCTTGATTCTACTGTATCTTTGTCTCTTGTCTTGGAGAATCTGTTATCAAAACTGATTTGGAATCCAGTTAACATGAAAATCTAATATTCAAAATATGGTTTTTCAATTGCAAAGTTCCATGGGACATGCAAGTAAATACACATACATATCTCCTGCACACCTCCCATAAAGAAGTTTATCTTAACAGTTTTGTTGTGGTCAGCTTTGCTTTTAGTAAGGAAATCAATAAAATCTACAAAAACAAAACTTACACACTAAACAAAAATGACAACAGTTAACAAGCACCTTAACTAGTAGCTAGGCTCTGTGCTAAACACTCGACATTTATATTATTGTAAGAATAATTGAGATAGTAAATGTTTTATTTATATTTAGGTTTTAATTTGAGGAAATTGAAACTTTCAGGTTGAGAAACTTTCCACAGATCACTCTTTTAGAAGGTAGTGGAGTCAAGTTTCTAATTCAGGCAATTTACCTTCAGAGCCTGCAAAACTGGTAACCTTATTGTGTTCTCTCCTATTAGACAAGATAGAGCATAGTTTCAGATACCAGGAACAAACCTGGGAAACCTTTATGAACAGTGAGTACTGAACAAGTGAAAGGGGAGGCATTTCCAACGGTGTTTCCAATTGAATGAGTGCCATACAACAATTTTTATGGTTCATTAGACAATACATCTTAACTGATTCAATTATCTCCTCCTAGATCATTTATTTTTTCCATCATGTTTTCACCAGAAAAGAATATATTTGATCTTGTATGAATAAACCATTTTATCAATAGGATGTACTACAGACAAAAGGTTTAGTTGATCTAGAAGTAGTGCATTTATTGGAATGTTAACTTTCATCCAAACTTGTCTTCAGTTAAGTACATGTAAACTGGATCTGCAGATACTCTTTGTAAGCATTTCATTTGTGAGTCAGTGAATATATAGAAAACATTTATGAATTCAATGTTCAGTGTTTATGCATTCACTTAATTTTATATTTTACCCAATTTATCATGATATACTAAAGGAAACAGAAGAGTAGTAGCTTCTATTCTAGAGGAATTAAAAATGTTAATATATAATTATAATGCAGTGTGATGAGAACCATAAAAGAATAAACACAAATAGATGAGTAGCTAACAACATCTGCTGGAGAACAGAAAGTTAAGTCTAACTTTTTAACAAATAAATTGGCATCAATTTTCAATGAAATGCTACACACGTACAAGTTCCCCCACTACCTCTCATTCCACCTAGAATTCAACTGATAAATAAAATATCTGATAAATATAGGAAATGTTTAAGAACTATTGGACAAATATTGAGTTTATAAAGACAGCATTTCTTATTAATCCTGACTCATTTTCTCTAACTCTCTTATAAATCCTAGTTAGCAAGATAAGTTACACTTAATTCTCTGTCTGTTCCTGAAATCTAGGTGGAAATGTGGACTGAAAAGGAAGTATTTATTTTGAGTATTTGGATGACTTCATTAGAATAAGAATCTGTTTTTTCGATGCACAACTTAGAAAAATAGGTGAATTTTTAAGTCCAAAGAGAAAGGACTTTTTTTTTAACTTTTTATTTTATATTAGAGTATAGTTGATTAACAATGTTGTGTTAGTTTCAGGTGTATAGTAAAGTGATTCAGGTTTTTTAAAGTGGCTGGTAATTTTGGTATCTTTATAGAATGACACAATCAAGATACTGTTGTTTTGTTAAAGCTAAAAAGTCATTTGGCAGAAGCCAAGAGAGGTAATTAGTGTAAGTTCTCTTTAAACTAACACATTTATAGGCTAATGGTCTTTTTGTGAAAGAAGTTCCTTGAGTGATATCTGAAAGCATTTGACTGAAAATATGTACTATGCAATTTATCAGTTTATGTTAATCTATTCAGCATATATCAAATATAGAGGTTGTTTCTGATTAGTTTGCATTATAATTACAACTTTTGATTTGTATAGACTTTAGAAGTCTTAAAAATAACTTTCTTATTAAACATTCTGATATACATGAAAAGAAATTGCAGTTTAAATTATTTTAATGCAGTTTGAAAAAATATAATATTTATATGAATATTACTAAATAGTGATTTAATACTACTTATTTGAAGGTATGTATACTACACTCTTACCATGAAATATTATCTTATTAAATTATGATAGACTAATAGTTTAAAGAATAAATCAATATTGCTTTTATTTTAAAATTTTGATCAGTTAGCAATGATGAAATATTTTTTTCCTTTTCATTGGTTATTTCTTGTTCTTTCAAGAATTGTCTTTATATATTTTTAAAATTATTTTGTTGGGGTAACTGAGGGTATTTAATTGATTTATCATGTCTCTTGTAATACTAAGATCATTAGTGATACTTTTCTTGTATTTGTTATAAATATTTCTATGTACCTTTCCATTTGTCACTTTACTATTTATCATTTACTGTTTTAATCATTTATATGGTGCTTAATATAGAGATGTTTTCACTTTACATAGTTAACCCATCATTTTTTAGTTTGGAGTATTTTTTAATACTTATAATTTCTTATTCTATATTTAGTTTAAATTTTCACTAAAAGTGTCCTCTACCTTCAAATTTAATTTAGTTTTATATATTTTTATTAAATATTTAATCTATTGGAATGTTTTTAGTGTCTGGCATAGCAGGGACATCAATGTTTGGGTTTTCAAACTTTATTTTCTATAATTTTGATACCTTAAAAATATTTTCTCTATTGCTTCTCTTTTCTTCAATCCGCTATTCCTACATTGGATCTTCTTCTTATCATTTCCCATTGCTAATATGCCAACTGCTCTCTTGCTGCAAATCTGTTTATACACATGTTGACTTTTCATACTGTTAGGAGGGTTAACTTCTAGAAAATCAAATCAGATCATTTAACTCCTCTGGTGAAAATGTAATATCACCATTGGCTCTTCATTAGCCAAAGAATAAATATCCAAAATGCTTATCTCTTAACATGGGATGTAAGGTCCTTCACAATATGATCATTCAACTACCTCTCTGGAGAATATTATTTAATTTTTGTACCCTATATAGCAATCATGATACATATAATATCATTCTAAAATGTGCAAATGCTACTCCATGTTTTTGAACATTGTCTTCCCTCTGCTTAAAATGTCTACTACTCCCCATTTATAGCTTTCTTTTCTGCTTGCAAAAGGCTACTCATCTTTCAAACCCGAATAAAATATCACCCCTTTTGTTAAAACCAATAGCGACCCCTTTTTATCCTTAACTAGTGCCTATTCCCTTTAAGATATCAGCTAACTAATATTTGTTTAGCACACCATGCTATATGTGCAGCATTTTGCTAAAAGATAGAAAAAACTGAAGGTAATTATAGTATATTGGCAATGGCATACATGGAGCATGACAATTTCCAAAATCAGTTGACTCTTACTTTCCTTATGAGGTATTCTTTTCAAAGTATAAGTGAACTTAATATATATCTGGGCTCCATTAGGTCGATTCACTTCTTTCATGAATGTAAATGTAGATACTGGCTAAGTTCACCAATTCTATAGAAAAAAGTTAGGTTGATATTAGCCTATGTTTAAAATCTAAGTTTCTGAGAAACAATGGCTGCAATTTCTCATGAAAATTCTATACCTCAAGAATGTACTTAAGCCCATGTTCCCACACAATCTCTCTTTATATGCTGATAGGCAGACCACATACTTATATGCTTATTTTCTTCATAATGTCTTATTTGCTGAATATTCTTGAGATACTTCAAATTCAACATACCCCAAATTGAATCTAGTCATTTTAAATCTCCAACTACTTCTTTTCTCTTTTGTGTTTGACATCATGAATAACAACATCATTTACCCTTAGACACCAAATCTTGAAACCTTGAAAGTTACTTATATTTGACCCATTTTCCCTCCCTCTCATCTTATAAAACACAATCAAATAATCACCAAATCTTTACATTTTCTCCAGTAGTATCCTTCTAATTGTTTTCTCTGCTTTAAACCCTGCACCCTTACATAAATTTCCTCTGAGTAACCAGAACTTCTTTCCTAAATGACTTGCCCTACCAGTTCTTCT
Source organism: Orcinus orca (assembly GCF_937001465.1). Classification (NCBI taxonomy): domain Eukaryota; kingdom Metazoa; phylum Chordata; class Mammalia; order Artiodactyla; family Delphinidae; genus Orcinus; species Orcinus orca. Next base: position 72,420,775 of record NC_064565.1, read on the forward strand.
TAATCCTGTGGTGGCTGTCAGGACTAGGTCTTTCCCATCTGGATACTCTCTATACTCAGAAGAACACCTGTAATATAGGAATAGTTTACAAGGGGCACTGGAGGTATACTTAGTATCAGAAAAGTACACTTTAGGAGTGTAATTGCATAAGACAAACATTTTATGAATATTAAGAACCAGCGTGGACTGTGGGGAACCTCTGAAAAATCTTGGCTATTAAAAAAAATACAACTCACACTAAGCAATTATCCAAAAATCTTCTCTCAGTGTTATGTTTGGTGAGGATTTCAAATCACATTCCCAGAGGTGGTACAAAGATGGTGGAGTAGGAAGATCCTGACTGCACCTCCTCCCCAAGACACACCAAAACTACAACTACATACAGAACAATTCTCTGAGAACAATCTGAAGTCTAGCAGAACAACTTTTCTACAATTAAGAATATAAAGAGAAAAACATATTGAGATGAGTAGGAGGGGCAGAAACACAATCTAGTAAAGACCCACACCTCCAGCAGATAACCCATAAGCAGAGGGGATATCACACATTTGGAGGTCCTACCTAAGGAGTGAGGGGATCGAGCACACATTGAGTACCCCAGACTTTGGGACTGGCACTGGAAAGATAAGCCCCCTTAACAGGTTTTGAAAACTAGTGGGGCTTATGACTGGGAGAGCTGGAGAGCTATGGGACTGGAGACAACTCTCTGAAAGGGCTTGCACACAAACTTATTCTCCCGAGTTCCAGCACAGAGGAAGCAGATTGAAAAACACTTCATAATCTAGCTAGCCAGGAAATACCACCCTAATATACCCACCAGCCCATACCAAGCTCTGGCTCCAGTCCCCACCCTAAGGTGATGGCCCCCAGCATACCCTGGAAGAGGCCCTGACCCACCCTGCTTCAGGTCCAGCCCTCCCACCAAAACCATTGAGTACACACGGTGCAAAGGTACAGTCCTACATAAGAATTCACCTTCAAGACTGAAGCTGTTTTGCCTAATTCATAGAAAAAAACACAGAAAGTTAAACAAAATGAGAAAACAGAGGAACTTGTTCCAAAGGAAAGAACAAGATAAAACCCCATAAATAAAACCTTAATGAAATGGAGGTAAAGATAAAGAGTTCAAACCAACAGTCATAAAAATGCTTACTGAACTCAGGAGAAGAATGAAGGAACAGAATGAGAAAATCAACAACAAATTAGAAAATATAAGAAAGAACCAATCAGAGCTGAAGAATACAATAACTGAAATGAAAAATACACTAGAGTGAATCAATAGCAGATTAGATGATACAGAAGATTGTATAAGCAACTTGGAATACAGAATAGTGGAAATCACCCAGTCGGAAGAGCCAAAAGAAAAAAGAATTAAAAAAAAATTGAGAATAGTTTAAGGAACCTACGGGAAAACATCAAATGTATTAATATTCACATTCTAGGGTCCCAAGAGCACAAGAGAGAGAGAAAGTAGAAAGCATATTTGATGAAATAATAGTTGAAAACTTTCCTAATCTGTGGAAGAAAACAGATCCCCAGTCCAGAAAGCACAGAGAGTCCTATACAAGATAAAACCAAAGAGATACACACAAAGACGCATCACATTTAAAGTGGTAGAAGTTAGGGATAAAGAGAGTATTTTAAAATGGCAAGAGAAAAACAAAAAGTCACATACAAGGGAACTCCCATAAGGCTATCAGCTAATTTTTCCGCAGAAACTCTGGCCTGAAGGGAATGGCAAAATATATTTGAAGCCCTGAGGAAAAACCAAGGACACATGGAACATTGTCCATGTAGATCACATGCAAGGCCACAGAACAAGTCTCAAGGATACTCAGCAAGTCTATCATTCAGAATTGAAGGAGCTATAAAGTTTCCCAGACAAGCAAAAACTAAAAACTAAACCAGCCTTACAAGAAATGTTAAAGAGACTTCTCCAAGAGGAAATGAAAGACCACAACTAGAAATATGAAAATATATAAAAGGAAAAAAATCTCACTGCTAAAAGCAAATATATAGTAAAGGCATTGGATCAACCACTTAAAAAGATAATATGAAGGTAAAAAGACAAAAGAGATAAATTCAATTAAAACTACATTAAGTAGTTAAGGGATCCACAAAAAGATGCACAATATGACATCAAAAACAAAATGTGGAGGGTAGGGTAAAAAATGTAGAGCTTTAGAACAGGTTTAAGTGTAAATGACTATCAACTTAAAGCAAATCTATCATCTATCTATCTATCTATCTATCTATCTATCTATCTATCTTTCTCATGGTAACCACAATCACAAATCAAAAACCTACCATACATAAACAGAAAAACAAGGGAAAGGAACTCAAAAATAATGCTAAAGAAAATCATCAAACCACAAGGGAAGAGACTAAAAAAAGAAGAAAAAAGACCAAAGAACTACAGAAATGACCAGATAAAAAGTAACAAAATGGCATTGAGTACATACATATCAACAATAACTTTAAATGTAAATGGACTGAATGCCTCAATCAAAAGACATAGGGTGGATGAATGGGGAAAAAAAAAAAAGACCCAATTTTATGCTGCCTACTTCAGAGCTAAAGACACACACAGACTGAAAGTGAAGGGATGCAAAACGATGTTCCATGCAAATGGAAACAAAAAGAAAGATGAGATAGCAATACTCGTATCAGACAAAATAGACTTTAAAATGGACACTATAACAAAAGACAAAGAAAGGCATTACATAACAATAAAAGTCAAACCAGGAAGAGGATAGAACATTCTTAAGCATATATGCACTTAACATAGGAGCATATAAATATATAAAGGAAATATTAATAAAGAGAGAAATTGACAGTAATACAATAATAGTAGGGGACTTAATGCCCCACTTACATTAATGGATAGATCATCCAGACAGAAAATCAATAAAGAAACATTGGCCTTAAATACCATATTAGACCAAATGAACTTAACAGATATCTACAAAACATTTCATCCCAAAAGAGCAGAATATACATTCTTTTCAAGTGTACATGGAACATTCTCCACAACAAATCACACACTAAGCCCCAAAACAAGTCGCAGAAAATTTAAGAAGATTGAAATCATATCAAAGCATCTTTTCTGAGCACAATGGTATGAAACTAGAAATCAACTACAAGTAGAAAACTAGAAACAATACATTTGGAGACTAAACAATATACTACCCAAAAAATGGGTTAATGAAGAAATCAAAGAGGAAATAAAAAAACATACTAAGCAAATGAAAAGAGAAACACAACTTTCTAAAATCTATGGGATGCAGCAAATGCAGTTCTAAGATGGAAGGTTATAGAGATAGAGGCCTACATCAAGAAACAAAAAGAAAGTCAAATAAACAGCCTAACTTTATACCTAAAGGAATTAGAAAAAGAACAAACAAAGCCCAAAGTTAGTAGAAGGAAAGAATTAATAAAGATCAGAGAGGGAATAAATGAAATAGAGACCCCAAAACAACAGAAAAGATCAATGGCACTAAGAGCTGGTTTTTTGAAAAGATAAACAAAATTAACAAACATTTAGCCAGACTCATCAAGAAAAAAAGAGAGAGCACCCAAATATATAAAATTAGAAATTAGAGAGGAGAAGTTACAAATGATATCACAGAATACAAACAATCATAAGAGAATACTATCATGCTCCCTGACTTCAAACTATGCCATCCATACAAAGCTAAGGTAATCAAAACAGTATGATACTGGAACATAAAAATAGACACATAAATCAATGGAACAGAATAGACAGCCCAGAAATAAACCCACTCATATATGGTAAATTAATCAATGACAAAGTAGGCAAGAACATACAGTGGGGAAAAGACCATCACTTCAATAAGTGGTGTTGGGAAAACTAGACAGCTACATGTAAAAGAATGAAACTGGATCATTTTCTCACACCATATAGAAAAACAAACCTGAAGTCGATAAATACATCAATGTAAGACCTGAAGCCATAAAACTTTCAGAAATAAACAAAAAACATAGGTTTTACACTCTTTGACATTGATGATAGCAAAATTTTTTTGGATCCCTCTTCTTGGGCAAAGACAACAAAAGCAAAAATAAACAAATGGGACCACATCAAATGAAAAAGATTTGGAACAGCAAAGGAAACCATCAACAAAATGAAAAGGCATTCTACTGAAGAGGAGAAGATATTTTCAAATGATATTTTTGATAAGTTAATACTCAAAATATATAAAGAACTCATATAACTCAATATGAAAATAACCCACGAATAATCTGATTTAAAAATGGGCTGAGAACCTGAATAGGCATTTGCCAAAGAAGATATACAGATGGCCAACAAACACATGAAAAGATCTTCAACATCACTAATCATCAGGGAAATGCAAATCATATATTACCTTACATCTGCCAGAATTATCATCATCAAGACAACAACTAAAAAGTGTTTGTGAGGATGTGGAGAAAGGGGAAAATTCCTGTTGTTGGGAATGTAAATGGATGCAGCTCCTGGAAAACACTATGGGGGTGCCTTAAAAAGTTCAAAATAGAACTACCATATGATCCAGCAATTCCACTTCTGGGTATTTACCCAAAGAAAATGAAAACACAAATGTGAAAAGATATATTCACCCTTATGTTCATTGAAGGATTATTTACAATAGCCAAGATATGGAAACCACCTAAGTATCCATTGATAAATAAATGGATAAAGAAGAAGTGGGGTGTGTGTGTGTGTGTGTGTGTGTGTGTGTGTGTGTGTACTCAGCCATAAAAAAGCATGAAACGTTGCCATTTGCAACAATGGATGGACCTAGAGGGTATTGTACTGAGTGAAATAAAGACAAATACATACAAAAAAAGACATATACTATGTTTTCACTTATATATGTGAAACCTAAAATACAACCAATGAACAAACATAACAAAACAGAAATAGACTTACAGATACTAAGAACAAACTAGTGTTCGCCAAAGGAGAGTGGTTTGTGGGGATGGTCAAAATAGGTTAAGGGGATTAAGAGATACAAACTACTAGTTATAAAATAAGTCACAGGTAAGTCATGTTCAGCCCAGGGAATATAGTCAATAATATTGTAATAACTCTGTATAATGCATAACATATTAAAATATTGAATCACTATATTGTGCAATTAAAACTAATATTATATTGCAAGTGAACTATACTTCAAGAAAAGTAGAATTATTTTCCCACCCAGTTGCCAAGGCTATAATAATTGCATATTTGTCATCAAAGAAATGTTTTCTCTTTTTAATTCTAAATTCAAATTAGTTTTTGTTTAGTAATGCTATCATCTTTTGTTAAATATGGCATGATTTAACATACCTTCATCCCACTAAATTTAAATTGGTTGCTAAAACAATACAATAGTTTGTATGGGGGGTTTTTAAATTTATAGCTCATTAATATATTCTATTTATATAGCTATTGTTAGAAAGAATACATTTTAAAATTTTGATAGCTTTTTCATTTTTTTCTTTTATTTTCTTATATTTTATTTTATTTGTGCCATTTAGCCATATTCATAGGCAAATCTCAGAAAATATTAAGTTAAATTTGAAGTCTCAATGGGAAAAGCATTTTAAAATGCTACTTGAGGAATTAATTCAGATACCCTTTGTTTCTCTCTCTAGTTCTTTTATGTTTAAAAATATGAGACTAATGAATGAATAAGAACTGTAGTTTAGTTTATGATTCCCAGACACTCATTGTGACTTCCTTCATCTTTCTTTGATCCTTAAGAATGGCAAATTTATTTAAATTGCTCTTTTTTAAACTCATTTTATCCATTTGACACATCTCTTCTTCTTTGATATACCGACCTTGTTTATATCCTTAAATATCTTCTAAAATGAACAAGATCAAGCTTGCAGTATTGTGTCTAGATTGTAATTATGAATACATGCAATTTTAGGATCTGTGTTATAAACATAATTAGATTACTTGAAAACTTCTCTCTAGCTTCATGTTATGACTTGCATTTGCTTTCCTGTTCAGATTTAATGGATTATTGGACAGAAAACCACAAGCCTAGGAAAAAAAAATAAACTAAGCCAAAGTTCAGGGCTTATGATGAACTGATTTTTTTCTTTTTCCAAACTACCCTATTTTGCTATGATGATATATCCTTAAGAAGCAAAGCTGCCTTGTCAATAAGAAAATTCTTAATAGGCTGACCTTTAGTTTGTGGAGGGCCAGAACTGAAATTCAACAGGTTACTTTTCATTAGTTAAGACGTCATTTAAAAAAAATTGTGAAACAAAGTCATGATTCTGGTAGATGTTTTGTTCAATCGAATTTAGGAAAACCTGACAGGAGGCAATGCTGTCAAATTTTAATGGCTTCTTGAGCCTGAGTGACAACATGATGTTTCATTATAAGTAGGTCAAAGTTAGGTTGTCACTCAGTGGCAACACAAATAGACACCACAATCCCTAGCACATATATCAGAATGAAATCAGCAAAGCTAAGAAAAAAGAATTAATGTTATAGATTTATTTCTGCTTCCTGTCAACAATTTATAAAATTGTCAGAAGTAGAGTGCTGTAAACTAAAAAAAGTATAAAGCAAAATATAAAGATATTCATAATTTACATATTTCTGTAAATGCTATTTAAACAAATGATTAAATTGACAAACTCAGAAAATGTAGAGATTATTTTGTTTCTCAACTGTGGGAGAGATCTTAATAAGTTTACAGTTAGAAGTAAATTTTATTATATTATTAATATATATTTTTAAAATTCCATCTTCTCCAGTTATTCAGTCAGAGTCAGAAAAACGAATATATTTATTAACATTTTATGAAGAAAGAAAGTTTACAACTTTGGAATTGTTGATGAACAAAGGCTAGTTTTTTACTGCTACAGTAGTTTTTATTGTTATAGTAGTTTGTATTGCTATAGCAGATACGTTTTTCTCCTGAACACCCACTTTTCTGCCACCTCCTCTCCAAACTTCTCTTTGACTTAAGACCAAGAAGGAATAATTAAATTTGTCTTTATCTTACTGTTACTCAAAATTATCCCTCAAGCTCATTCTTATTCAGCTTTGTTTTCTCCTAAGCAATATTTTTAGTAATGACAATAAAATGATATCAAGTAACAAAAATAGACAACTGTAAGCAAATGTACGTATACATACATGAATATATACACATAAATTATATATAACTATATGTAATACTCCAAGAAAGCCAAAATAAAAATAAAATCAACATAGACTCCATTCAGTTTTTAATTTTGCACCTGTAGTTACATTGCTTTATTTTCAGCTTCTTCTTGTGGTTTATTTTTAATTTTAAAAAAAAGTAATTGTATTTTATATTCTCTGAGGAAAATAGAGAGATTGAGAAAAAGTAATCATCCACAATCAAACCACTGTAAAGATTTTGCTGCCTTTCTGTCCAATATTTATCATACCCTTTCATTGCAATCTTTGAAAATTCCTTTGGTGTCAATTTGCTCACAACTGAGTGGCAACGTCATGGGTAAATTCAGCTTTCCGTAACAATTCATAGAGTTGAATTTGCTTTGTTTGGGTTTGAGGTGTCCTACAGATGAAACAATATTGAGAAATGAAATATTCTAATTGCATTGGTTTTGGATGTGTGTGAACGATGTATCTCTGTTGATTTTACTTATGCTTCAGGTTGACACCAGCTGTGCTTAATTGATAGACACCTAGTGCATTATTTGGGTACACTATAAAAGAGATGCTTACCCCAAATAAAATGTTTAGGTGTTTCCTAAGAGTAATCCTAACATCTGGTCATTCCTAAGCCAAAAGGAGGTGTACTTCCAATTCTAATTACAGAAGCTCAATGACTTCTATTGTTTCACCACCATAAACATAGCTAGATCCAATTTATCTTCCCCCCCTTTTTTTTGCTACTCTATGTCAACTCAGATTTGTGACCTAGAGTAGGTGGCAGTAGAATGTAACATGCTCTTTTTTGAAAAATGATCTCGTGTTTATGTTATATCCAACTAAATGGAATAATTCCTAATTATTTCTTAATGTCAATAAATGAGTAAAAGAGCCCAGTGGTTCAGTTAGGAACATACATATCTTCAAAGAGGAAAACAGACTCTACCTCATAGATGGTTAGAACAGCATGTCTGTACAAAGAGGGAAGGGATTGCTGGCTGCCCTCTTTAAAGACAACCTGCCTTTTGTTCTTTTAAAACACCAATGTGCCATGAATAGTTGTAAGTGCTTTATAAATATTGATTAATTTAATCTTTCTGAATTCACTGTGGTAATTATTATTGTCATGAATCAAGAATATATACATATACAATAAAATGGAAATAATGTTTTATTATATTTATCAGCTACTTTTCCAGTTTCTTCCCTTTTGGAATTGATTGTCTATATAACCCCAGGACCACCAAAACATCAGTATTGGCTATTAGAGAGAAAGAGAGGGAACAATAGGTGTTTTTTTCTCTTAGGCTTAATAGCAAAGAGTAATGAAAGGAAAAATACATGGAGTCACTGGCTTTTGAGATTTTATCTAAAACACTCCACCAGATTTTATTTATAAGTCACAATATTGACAATTAGACTTTGGCTTTATTTTGTTGTCCTCTAACTGAGCCTTTTTAAATCATTTCAGGTCAAGTCAGAGAGAGTATAACATCATTCCAACATCACAGCTATATGATGTGGCTGTGTGTATGAGGATGTGTGTGCATGCGTGTGTGTGTGTAAATGTGCTTTCAGCCTCTGGTGCTATAGCCTCTGGAAGCAGTAATAATACATAGGCAAAGGTAATCTAGAAATGTACTATGTTTCCACAACTTCTTATACTGAAAAAAAGGGAATTTTTGAATTTTGTAGTGTATTGTAGACTAATTCACATAGTTTCGGGATTGATGGACAATACCCCAACACGCACACATACATACATACACACACACATGCAAACACACACATACCTGCTGGGTTATTTCCTAGGAAGGGTAATTAAACATATATTCTCACATTTAAAACATACTAGACCTATATTGAAGTCAGCAAAGAAAATGTTTGCAAACTGATATACAAAGTTTTACCAACTATCCACCAGAATTTTATTAGAATTTTGGACACCTAATTTAATGCATAACATGTATTTGGAGAATAACCACAATGGTTTGGAAGAAGATTAAAAAAATAAATTTAATAGAAATGATTTCTTTTAGCCTCAAGAATATAGGGCTTTGAAGTTTAATAATAGTTTTATATTATAAAAACCCAAGTGTTTCTTGAAACATAATAGCAATAGATATTAATTGCCATAGGCACTTCAAAAACTTCTTTGCTCACATGCTGTCTATTGTTCTTTTTTGCATCATCCAATATAGTTCAGTTTATTAAGTAACATTTTTTTAATTGTATAGAATAAAAATGTCTTAGATTCAGACAACTCTCATCATAAAAACCTGATGCAAGAGGGAAGAGATATGGGAACATATGTATATGTATAACTGATTCACTTTGTTATAAAGCAGAAACTAACACACAATTGTAAAGTAATTATACCCCAATAAAGATGTTAAAAAAAAAACAAACCTGATGATAACACCCAAAGTGGGTTAGTCTCTGACTGCAAAGAAGGTCCTATGTATATTTAAACTTGAGGAGCTATCTTCTTTACTAAGTAAATCAATTTAATAATACAATATGCTACAGTGGTAATCAGGACCTTCTCCTGCCTAGGGAAATGGATTTGCCTTTGTGATGTGTCAACTTGTCTAGGCTATGATGCCCGTATTTTTGATCAAACACCAGCCTAGATTTTGCTGTGAAAGCATTTTTAAAAACATGATTAACATTTAAATTGGTAGACTTTGAGTATAGCAGATTTCCTTCCATAATGTTGGTGGGTCTCATCCGATCAGTTGAGGGGCTTAAGAGAAAAGACTAAGGTTCCTGGAGGAAGAAGGAATTCCGCCTCCAGGCTGTTTTTTAGACTCAAGACTACATCATCAACTTATCCTTGGGTCTACAGCCTAGCAGGTTGTTCTGAGGATTTTGAAGCTGCCAGCCCATGCAATCATGTAAGCCAATTCCATAAGATAAATCTTTCTCCATTTAAATGTATATCACATTTGTTCTGTTCTTCATGAGAACCCTGACTAATATGATCTTTATATTGCTAAAACACATATATGGATGCTCAGACTCAGGGAATAGGGGTTGATACTTCTGATAGGACCTTCAGGAAATATTTTTACATAGTTACCTAAATTGTAGGTGAGCACATTTTTAGTGCTGCCATGCTGCATTCTGGGGAAAAAAAAAATATATAAAGTTCTCTGAACTCCAATTTTATCAAGTGCAAAATAACTGAGTTAAAAGGCTCAAAAATGAAATAAGGGGCAAAGACTCTAAAACTTCTGTTTTTCCACTAAAGAATCAGTAAAATAAAATTATTTCAAATTATATTTTACATAGAAAATATAATTTAAAATTACTAGATATAAATAATTTATAAAGTTTTACCATATATTAATATACAAAACAAACTACCTTCATAACTCTCTTTTAGTTTGGTCAGTATGGGATCATAAAATTTATCGTAGCAGGGCTTCCCTGGTGGCGCAGTGGTTGAGGGTCCGCCTGCTGATGCAGGGGACACGGGTTCGTGCCCCAGTCCGGGAAGATCCCACATGCCGCAGAGCGGCTGGGCCCGTGAGCCATGGCCGCTGAGCCTGCACGTCCGGAGCCTGTGCTCCACAACGGGAGAGGCCACAACAGTGAGAGGTCCACGTACCACCAAAAAAAAAAAAAAAAAAAATTATGGTAGCAGGAGTCTGATAGAATAAAAAGTAATTTTTTAGATATTGAAATATGAAAAGAAAGAAAAATACAATGACAGTACATAAATGTTTTTCACGAAAACTAGCAGTGATGGAAACAGCTAAAATGTACATTTCTGATTTCAATGAAACGTATTTTTTTTTAAGGTTTGGGTACTGTTTTGCATGTCATTTGGCTAGTAGATTAGTTCTTACTATAACTATAATTCAGAGGTATTATAGTGTAATAGTCTTCAAAAAAATGGATAAATCCTGGTTTGTATCATTCTTTAGTTTTCAAGTCAAATGTGTTGCAATTTTTGACAAAAATATGAAGGCTGGGGTTTTCCATTTTAGAAAACACATACTCCTCTCTTCCCCTTTGATCTTGCTGCTTAAAAGGTATAGTTATGCAATCATTTCAAGAAGGATACAAATCTTCCATAAATTGTAACTGAATTTTTCTTTTACAGAGTGCTAAGAAACAAACAAATTTTTATATAATGTTAAAATTAAATCCTCAAATATTTCTCTGGAACGTTTAATTTTCTCATCTTAATGTTGTGTAGACTTATTCTGAGCTGTGAATGACAATGAGAGATGGCTTTTCACAATCAGTTCTCTATTGCACCTGAAATATAAAATAAAATTACCTACAAAAATTACATTTAATGAACTTTTCAGGAAAAGCAAGATAGGTTTTATTAGTTGTTTCTCAGTTGATGTTCCTTTATGAAATACTCCAATTCATAGATTTTTGTAGTTGTGGAATAAACAAAATTAAAATATAACAAGAAATGGACTTTCTAATTCCTTTCAATGTCAAAGTAAGTTAACCTCTATATCTGTACCTGTGCTACTTTTATATTATTAAATTTTTTTGTTTAATTTTTACTGTGTTAGCTGTATTAGATTTCAAACTTGGCCCACTGTTAGTTCAAATTCTCTTTATCAAAAATACTTATATATTTTATATGCAGTATGGATAGATTCAGCTCATCATTTCTCTCTCTGGATATCATATGAATTATTGTGTTTGCATCCCTTCTAAAATCTTGTCATCGCAAAATGTGATAACCATTACCTCTAAGGTTTCTCCAACATACTGATAATACAAATAATGTACTCTGTGATATATTTTTAAAGACACGCCTTCACACAAGTCGTCATCAACTATTAAAACTTTAGAATTTGCATGACTGTTTTCATTGAGCCCATATATTGCAATTTCTTCATGGATAGTGTTGGAAAATTAAATGCCATGTTTTTAACATTCCCTGCTCACCAGTCATAATAATTTGTTCTCAAAGAAACTATTATTACATTTTTTCCTTCATAATGCTTCCAAGGGTTCCATATTATTATTTTTATCAAAACCACATGCTAGAGTTTGGAACATCTAATTTTTTACGTCTTTATAAATTTTGGAAGCACTTGGCCACTGTGATCTTCAAGCCTTCTTCTTTTTTTTTCCCCAAAATTATACCGTATTAAGCTTCACACACATTTCTTGTAAATAACAACCTTGGCAAGGAAGTTAGCGTTATTTTGAGAACTCAAGAGTTCCTGCTTCTATCCCCTTGCATATCCACAGACCAATGAGAAATAACAAGATCAACTATGCCATTGGAATAGGAATTAAAAGTGAATTCCTTCTAGCCTACATATGTGGTTCCCACAGTACAGGCTCCTCATCTGTCCCTAGCAGGTCATCATTCAAAAATTGACAACATCAAAAAACTGCATAGGCACAATACTAATATTTAACTTTGGAAACTTGATTCTCATTATTTCTAGACATAAGCAAACAAAGATCTCCTCATTTCTATCATACTCTTTAGAGTAATCAATGTTCTGTGTTAATTTTTTACACGTTTACTTCCTGCGGTAAGTCAAAAGCCCTTTGAGGGCTGAAATAATGACTCATTCATCTTTATTCTGAACACAGTAGTAGAAAAAAAAATAGTTGCTCTCACTTTATTGTTAACATATTTTTTGTCTCTAACTTCCAAATAAGCTGAATTATTTCCAAGTTAATAGTTGTCTTCTTAACAAAAAGCCTAATATCATATGTCACAAATTCTTGAATTCACAAACTCTCTAACATTAACATTAAGTTACCTGCTGGAATCAGCAGCCTAATAACTTTATTTTTCTTAAAGTAATTTTATGGTTGACACTTTTTGAAAGTCGATGACCATTGTTTTTTATATAGTTTATGTGGTTACCTACTTTATCTTATAATTTCATAAACGTATTTTTTAAATTCCAGAACATCTGAGAGCATCCACATAGACACATAAATTGACCTAAATATTTCCTTCCTTACTATATTATTGTAATTATTTGCAGTTGCATACTGAGCATTTATTATTTTAGAGATCCTGACTACTTTGTTTAAAAGAAGGCAGCACATTTTAAGTGGTTTAACAATATTAATATCTGTCTTTATGATATATTTAACTTTTGTATATTTGAGGCTTCTATGATTCATTTATTCACAGTTTATAATAAGAAATGTATTGGCTTACTTGAACATGTATGATGGTAAAATATCTTAAAGAATTAATCAGTGATATCTACCATCTTTTTATTGATCTTGATATTAAGTGTTTACTAGTAGGAGGCATCTATTGTTATAAGGTTGTTTAGGATTATTATTGAGGAAATGTATAGAGAAAATAATTCAGTGTTTAGTTTTTATTTTATTATTTGCTTTTTCAATATACTTCATTAAGAAGGTAAATTAGATGCATTATATTAAATATTTTAGAAACTTCATAATAATCATATATATATGAAATATATATACACATACACACAACACACACATACTCTTGGAGGAAATAGTGTTTAAACTGAGACATTAGGGTAAAAAGGAACTAGTCATATCAAGAACTGGCCCAAGACTGTTCTAACAGAGGAACTAATAAGTACAAGGTTCCTGTGGTGAGAAATAACTGTCTGAGGGATACCCTACAAGGCCCTGAACAAGAAAGGACTATAGTAGACAAGAAAGGCTAGCTTCTGAACTCACAGAGTTGAAATCTACTGGTTGTGACAGACATTAGACAATTCATTATACAATTAGTATTTTAATTACACTTACAAGATAATTAGGTGCTGTGACAGATCTTATTGTTTGGTAGTACCTGACAGTCTGAGGAAGGAACAAGTGATGAGGAACATCAGATGCAACTTCAGAAACTGAAGGGCTCTAGATAAGAGTGCTCATGAATTCCAAAGATTTTAAGCAAATCATTTGGCAGCAAAATTTTATCTGAAATGATATAAACTATTCATAGCCTTTATTCATCTCACTTAGTATGAATATTTACACATATTACTGGAAAAAAGTTACCATTTTGAGTGTGTATGTTGATCCAGACTCTGCTGGGAGTGTTACATAAAGTCTAGAGGCTCCTAAATTCAAAAGAAACACATATAGCTTTGAGGTCTTCAGATAATAAGATGTAAACTTCTATTTTCAGGTTTTCCTGAAAAAGCCACTTAATGATGTGCTAAGACTGAACCAGGAAGAAAAATGTTGCATATATGAAACAATGAAAGAATAGTCAAAACAATCATGAAAAAGAACAATAAAGTTGAAGAACTCACCCTTCCCCATTTCAAAATCACTACAAAGATGCAATCAGCAAGATAATGTGGTACTGGCATAGGACAGAAATAAAGATCAATGAAAAAGGACTGAGAGTCCAGAAACATACCATTACATTTATAGCCAATTGCTTTTGACAAGGATTCTATGACAAATGAGGGAAAAATCACTCTTTATTTCCTGACAAATGATGTTAGAACAAAGGGATGTCAATATGCAAAGGAATAGAGTTGACCCTTCCATTATACCATATATGAAAACTAAGCTCCAATGGATGATAGAGCAAAATATAAGAGCAAGAGCTATAAAACTCTTAGAAGAAAACATAGAAGTAAATATCTGTGACATTTATTAGGCAAGCCTTCTTAGATATGACATCAAAGGCAAAAACAACAAAAGAAATAAAAAGATAAATTAAACTTCATCAAACTGAAAATTTATGTGCTTCAAAGGGCACCATCAAGAAAGAGAAAAGATAGCCTAAAAAACAGTACTATTTGCAAAACATATCTGATGAGGAACTTGTATCTAGAATATACGAAGAACTCTTACAACTTAATAATAGAAATGTAAGCAGCCTAATTTTTTAAAAAGTGGGCAAACTAGGCATTTCTCCATAGAAGGTATATAACCAGTAAGCACCTGAAAATGTGTTCAACCTAATTATCTACTAGGGGAATGCCAGTCAAAACCATAATTAGATAACAATTCACACCGGTTCGAATGACCATAATCAAAAAGACTAAAATGACAACAAATATTGGCAAAAACATGGAGAGATTGGAAACCCCATTCATTGCTTGTGGGAATGTAAAATGACACAGTCACTTTGGGAAAATGTTTGGTGGTACCTCAAAAAGTTAAACATATAATTATCATATGACCTAGAAATTTCGCTCCTAAATAAATAACAAAAGAATTGAAAATATTATTCCAACTATACTAATTATCATTTTAAATGTGAACTGAGTGAACACATCAGTTAAAAGACAAAAATTGTCAGAGTAGATAAAAAACCAAGACCCAACTATATGTGTCCACAAACTCAGTTTCAATATAAAACTCAACATAGGTTAAAAGATGGAAGAAGAATAATACATGATAACACTAATCAAAATAAGGCTGGAGTAGTTATGTTGATTTCAGACAAAGCACAAGGGGACAGTTATGAGGGAGAACAAAGGCTGTTAAAGTAAACACAAATGAGTTAATTTTCCTACAAGACATAACAATCATAACTGTGTAGGCATCTAACAGAGTGTAGAAATACATGAAGAAAAACTGATGAACAGAAAGGAGAAACAGATAAATCTAATAACTGGAGACTTTAATGCCTTTGTCAGTACTTCTCAAAACCATCAAAATCATCAAAAACAAGACAAGTCAGAGAAATATTCACAATCAACAGTTGCCTAAGTATGACTAACTCTAATGTGGTAGACTGGATGGAATCCAGGAACACAAAAAAGACATTAGATAGGCCCTGTGAGGCACTGGGCATCCTGACTGCAAAGGAGAAGGTGAGAAATGAGCTGTCAACTGGAGCAGTGAGCAGCCTTGCTGAGCGTCAGAAAAGTGACCTAATAGAGCCAATCTGCAAGGACTGTAAAGGAAGGGCCAGATACAGCAACTTATTCATGGCTATAAAAGGGAGAGCTTGACAGGACCATACCACTTGACCGCTAGAAACTTTCCTGAGTGAATTACAACAGGAGAAAAATCAGACTTCTATGCAGTGGGTGCTTGATGCATTTTTAGAAGCCTAAGCCATGTAGCTGACAGGGTCTTGGTGCTCTGGCTGGGTGTCAGGTCAGAGCCTCTGAGGTGGGAGGGCTGAGTTCAGGACATTGGTCCACCAAAGACCTCCTGGCCCATCATAATATCAATGGGTGAGGGTTCTCCCAGAGATCTCCATCTCAACACTAAGACCCAGCTACACTCAATGATGAGCAACCTCCAGTGTTGGACACCCCATGCCAAACAGCTGCTAGCAAGACAGGAATACAACACTACCCATTAGCAGAGAGGCTGCCTAAAATCATATTAAGTTCACAAACACTCCAAAAACACCACTGGAAGTGGTCCTGCCAACCAAAAAGAAGATTCAGCCTCATCCACCAGAAAACAGACACCAGTCCCCTCCAACAGGAAGCCTACACAACCCACTGAACCAACCTTACTCACTGGAGGCAGACACCAAAACCAACAACTACAAACCTGCAGCCTGAGAAAAGTAGACCTCAAACACAGTAAGAGAAGCAAAATGAGAAGACAGAGAAATAGCAGATGAAGGAGGAAGGTAAAAACCCACCACACCAAACAAATGAGGAGGAAATAGGCAGTGCACCTGAAAAAGAATTCAGAATAATGATAGTAAAGAAGATCCTAAATCTTGGAAATAGAATGGAGAAAATACAAGAAACATTAAAGAAGGAACTAGAAGAACTAAAGAGCCAACAAACAACAATGAACAAAATAATAAATGAAATTTAAAATTCTCTAGAAAGAATCAATAGCAGAATAACTGAGGCAGAAGAATAGATAAGTGACCTGGAAGATAAAATACTGGAAAAAACTAGCACAGAGCAGAATAAAGAAAAATGAATGGAAAGAATTGAGGACAGTCTCAGAGACCTCTGGAACAACATTAAATATACCAACATTTGATTATAGTGGGGAAGAAGAGGAGAAAAAAAAAGGGACTGAGAAAATATTTGAAGAGATTATAACTGAAAACTTCCCTAATATGGGAAAGGAAATAGTCAAGTCCAGGAAGCACAGAGAGTCCCATACAGGATAAATCCAAGGAGAAACACACCAAGACACATATTAATCAAACAATCAAAAATTAAATACAAAGAAAAACTATTAAAAGCAGCAAGGGAAAAACAACAAATAACATACAAGGGAATCCCCATAAGGTTAACAGCTGATCTTTCAGCAGAAACTCTGCAAGCCAGAAGGGAATGGCAGGACATATTTAAAGTGAAGAAAGGGAAAAACCTACAACCAGGATTACTCTATCCAGCAAGGATCACATTCAGATTCGAAAGAGAAATTAAAACCTTTACAGACCAGCAAAAGTTAAGAGAATTCAGCACCACCTAACCAGCTTTACAACAAATGCTAAAGAAACTTCTCTGGGGAGGAAACACAAGAGAAGGAAAAGACTTAGAAAAACAAATACAAAACAATTAAGAAAATGGTAATAGGAACATACATATCAATAATTACCTTAAATATAAATGGATTAAAAGCTCCAACCAAAAGACATAGACTAGCTGAATGGATACAAAAACAAGACCCATATATATGCTGTCTACAAGAGACCCACTTCAGCCCTAGGGACACATACAGACTGAAACTGAGGGGATGGAAAAAGATTCCATGCAAATGTAAATCAAAAGATATCTGGAGTAGTAATTCTCATATCAGACAAAATAGACTTTCAAATAAAGACTATTACAAGAGACAAAGAAGGACACTACATAATGATCAAGGAATCAAACCAAGAAGAGGATATAACAATTGTATATATTTATGCACCAACACAGGAGCACCTCAATACATGAGGCAAATGCTAATAGCCATAAGAGGGGAAATCGACAGTAACACAATAATAGTAGGGGACTTTAACACTCCACTTTCACCAATGGACAGATCATCCAAAATGAAAATAAATAAGGAAACACAAGTTTTAAATGACACATTAAATAACATGGGCTTAATTGATATTTATAGGACATTCCATCCAAAAACAATAGAATACACTTTCTTCTCAAGTGCTCATGGAATATTCTGCAGGATAGATCATATATATCGTCAAAAAATCAAGCCTTGGTAAACTCAAGAAAATTGAAATCGTATCAAGTATCTTTTCCAACCTCAATGCTATAAGACCAGATATCAATTACAAGAAAAAACTGTAAAAAATACAAACACATGGAGGCTAAACAATACACTACAAATAACCAAGAGATCACTGAAGAAATCAAAGAGGAAATCAAAGAATACCTAGAAACAAATGACAATGAAAACACGGCAGCCCAAAACCTTTGGGATGCAGCAAAAGCAGTTAAAAGACGGAGGTTTATAGCAATACAACCCTACCTCAGGAAACAAGAAACAACTCAAACAAACAACCTAACCTTACACTTAAAGCAATCAGAGAAAGAAGAAAAAAAAAAAAAAAAACCTCAAAGTTAGCAAAAGGAAAGAAAACGTAAAGACCCGATCAGAAATAAATGAAAAAGAAATGAAGGAAATGATAGCAATATCAATAAAACTAAAAGATGGTTCTTTGAAGAGATAAACAAAATTGAAAAACCCTTAGCCAGATTCCTCAAGAAAAGAAGGGAGAAGACTCAAATCCATAGCATTAGAAATGGAAAAGGAGAAGCAACAACTTACACTGCAGAAATACAAAGGATCATGAGAGATTGCTAGAAGCAACTGTATGCCAATAAAATAGACAACCTGGAAGAAATGGACAAATTCTTAGGAAAGGACAACCTTCTGAGACTGAACCAGAAAGAAATAGAAAATATAAACAGACCAATCACAAGCACTGAAATTGAGACTGTCATTAAAAATCTTCCAACAAACAAAAACCCAGGACCAGATGGCTTCACAGCTTAATTCTATCAAACATTTAGAGAAGAGCTAACACCTGTCCTTCTCAAACTCTTCCAAAATATAGCAGAGGGAGGAAAACTCCCAAACTCATTCTACGAGGCCACGATCACCCTGATACCAAAACCAGACAAAGATGTCAGAAAAAAACAAAACTACAGGTCAATGTCACTGATGAACATAGATGCAAAAATCCTCAACAAAATACTAGCAAACAGAATTCAGCAGCACATTAAAAGGATCATACACCACAATCAATTGGGGCTTACCCCAGGAACGCAAGGATTCTTCAATATACACAGATCAATCAATGTGATACACCATGTTAACAAATTGAAGGACAGAAACCATATGATCATCTCAAAAGATGCAGAAAAAGCTTTCGACAAATTTCAACACCCTTTTATGATAAAAACCTTCTAAAAAGTAGGCATAGAGGAAACTTACCTTAACATAATAAAGGCCATATATGACAAGCCCAGAGCCAACATCGTTCTCAACTGTAAAAAACTGAAGCCATTTCCACTAAGATCAGGAACAAGACAAGGTTGCCCACTCTCACCACTATTATTCAACATAGTTTTGGAAGTTTTAGACACAGAAATTAGAGAAGAAAAAGAAATAAAAGGAAGACAAATTGGAAACGAAGTAGTAGAACTGTCACTGTTTGCAGATGACATGGTACTATACATAGAGAATCCTAAAGATGCTACCAGAAATCTACTAGAGCTAATCAATGAATTTGGTAAAGCAGAAGGATACAAAATTAATGCACAGAAATCTCTTGCATTTCTATCCACTAATGATGAAAAATCTGAAAGAGAAATTAAGGAAACACTCCCATTTACCACTGCAACAAAAAGAATAAAATACCTAGGAATAAACCTACCTAAGGAGACAAAAGACCTGTATGCAGAAAACTATAAGACACAGATGGAAGAAATTAAAGGTGATACAAACAGATGGAGAGATATACCATGTTCTTGGATTGGAAGAATCAACGTTGTGAAAACAACTATACTACTGAAAGCAATCTACAGATTCAACATAATCCCTATCAAACTACCACTGGTATTTTTCACAGAACTAGAACAAAAAGTTTCACAACTTGTATGGAAACACAAAAGATCCTGAATAGCCAAAGCAAACTTGGGGAAGAAAAAAAGAGCTGGAGGAATCAGGCTCCCTGACTTCAGACTATACTACAAAGCTATAGTAATGAAGACAGTACGGTACTGGCACAAAAACAGAAATAGAGATCAATGGAACAGGATACAAAGTCCAGAGATAAACCCAGGCACATGGTCATCTTATCTTTGATAAAAGATGCAAGAATATACAATGGAGAAAAGACAGCCTATTCAATAAGTGGTGCTGGGAAAACTGGCCAGCTACATGCAAAAGAATGAAATTAGAATTCTCCCTAACACCATACACAAACGTAAAGTGAAAATAGGTTAAAGACCTAAATGTAAGGCCAGACACTATAAATCTCTTAGAGGACAACACTGGAAGAACACTCTATGACATAAATCACAGCAAGATCCTTTTTGACCCACCTCCTAGAGAAAAGGGAAAAAAAACAAAAATAAACAAAGGGGACCTAATGAAACATAAAAGCTTTTGCACAGCAAAGGAAACCATAAACAAGATGAGAAGAAAACTCTCAGAGTGGGAGAAACTATTTGCAAATGAAGCAACTGACAAAGGGTTAATCTCCAAAATATACAAACAGCTCATGCAGCTCAATATCAAGAAAACAAACAATCCAATCCAATCCAAATATGGGAAGAAGACCTGAATAGACATTTCTCCAAAGAAGATATACAGATTGCCAACAAACACATGAAAGGATGCTCAACATGACTAATCATTAGCGAAATTGAAATCAAAACGACAATGAGGTATCACTTCACACAGGACAGAATGGCCATCATCAAAACGTCTAAAAACAATAAATGCTGGAGAAGGTGTGGAGAAAAGGGAGCCCTCTTGCATTGTTGTTGGGAATGTAAATTGATATAGCCACTACGGAGAACAGTATGGAGGTTCCTTACAAAACTAAAAATAGAACTACCATATGACCCAGCAATCCCACTACTGGGTATATACTGTGAGAAAACCATAGTTCAAAAAGAGTCATGTACCACAATGTTCATTGTAGCACTATTTACAATCGCCAGGACATGGAAGCAACCTAAGTATCCATCGACAGATGAATGGATAAATAAGATGTGGCACATATATACAATGGAATATTACTCAACCATGAAAAAAACAAAATTTAGTTATGTGTAGTGAGGTGGATGGACCTAGAGGCTCTCAAACAGAGTGAAGTAAGTCAGAAAAAGAAAAACACATACTGTACGCTAACACATATATATGGAATCTAAAAAAAAAAACCCGAAATGTTTCTGAAGACCCCAGGGGCAGGACAGGAATAAAGATGCAGTCGTAGAGATTGCACTTGAGGACACGGGGAGGGGGAAGGGTAAGCTGGGATGAAGTGTGAGAGTGGCATGGACATATATACACTATCAAATGTAAAATAGATAGCTATTGGGAAACAGATGCATAGCACAGGGAGATCAGCTTGGTGCTTTGTGACTACCCAGAGGGGTGGGATAGGTAGGGTGGGAGGGAGACGCAAGAGGGAGGGGATATGGGGATATATGTATACATATAGCTGATTCACTTTGTTATACAGCAGAAACTAAGACAGAATTGTAAAGCAATTTTATTCCAATAAGGATGTTTAAAAAAAAACAAATAAAAAGAACCAGACCATGCTGGCACCCGAAAACAAAAAGAGACGTTAGATAAAAATTAAAGAGTGTGTCCTTTATTTAATAACAATTTACTGATATTGGTTCAATAGTGGAGACACATGTACCAGTCTAACATAAGATGTAAACACTAGGGGAAACTGTGTGTAGGAAGTTTATACAATTGTTTCTGCTTTTCTGCAAATCTAAAACTCTCCTAAAATAGTAAGTTTACTAAAAAATAAACAGGGTATAAATAAAACTTTAGACATCTCTAACTTTGAAAATGGAGAAAAAGGAGATCAGATTTAAAGAGTTCAAACATTCTTACATTATTAAGAAGGAACCTAGAAGAAGAAATGATAAATGTGCTTTGTTAAATTAGGTATGATACATTAACCTTCTTAATAGCCTGTTTTCCTACAAAAATGGGAGGAGATATATTGCTAAAGAAAGCAATCTCAGCAGTTGTCTTATGAACCCAACCAACTGTAACTGTTTTTGGTTTCTCCCATGCATCTCTAGTGATCTGAGACAGCACTGCCCTTTACTGCCAATCTAACCTCTCTTTTAATAGGAAGACATCAATTCCCATTGTTACTTCCAATAATATAGGAGCAGTGGTGAATATCTGAGAATGAATTGCCTAGAAACTACTATTGCAATACCAAAGCTCTCAATCTTTTGGTTTTCTCTAGACCCTCCTTCCCCTGTAATCACTTTGTGATACAGAACATACTTCGTAGTGCTTCTACCTTCTATGGCAGTCCTCTTGCATTCCCATGCTGATGTAACTTTGCTTCTTCAATTACATCTCATCTGCTTGTCACTGTTCAACTGTATTCCAGTGTTATTAACACTTCTCCTGTGATTTTGGGGTATTTGTTATGGGAGGGAACGGCTGGTGGGGGCAGGGAAGGGGGCTGGTGTTGCATCTATCATTTTGAAACAGTAATCCTTTCCACACAAATATCCATGTTTGAGTCATTCTCTGCATAGTACCTCTGGAGCTCCTGCTCAATGGGGCATTTAGCTTAAATCAATATTTTTATAAGATGCTTTTGCAACTCAAGTTGCATGAGCTTTAAAAGACAGGAAAATAGGAACTGGAAATTGGGCAATGTTACATAGTAATGAGCATTAGCAGCGCTAAGTGACCCTGATCACATCACAATTTTGTTTCAGGGCCTTTGACTGTAAATGACTCTAATAATAGATTTGGTTGGTCATAAGCACAAAAAGTATCATTATTAAACTATTTATAGAAATAATATACAAATTTGATGTAAAAGCAAGATGCAATATTTAAAAAGGTTTTTAAATGACATTTATTTTTATATATCAGTAATGTTAAAAAGTATATATATGCTTAATATACTAGCAATAAAAATTGAGTTATAATTTTTAAAAATCTATCTCTATAAAATATAGTTTTAAATTAGTGTTTATTTTATTCAACATATTATACTATGACACAATGATCAAATGTAGTACTGAAATTGTATGCCACTAAGTTTAACTTTCCAAATACTGTCTCTTTGAAATTAAGGAATTAGATAAGGAGATTAACCTTCTTTAGTAAATATCTATATTCTCTAGTGGTACTAAAATGCTGTGGAATAATCAGTAGGATGGCTTACTTCAAACTAGGTGCATTTTTCCCTTTTGTTTTTATTAAACAAGTGAATTCATATTATTCTTTATGAGGCTGCATTAATAGCTGGGAATGCAAATATTTATTTCTCAAAGTGTCTCTTTTTTTCTTCCATATATATCAGGAGAAGCTCACCATATAAAAGACTGTAAATGAAACCATAATAAAATGATGATACAACTATTTCTTACTTGCCATGATACTTCTTTCCTTAAAATAATCCACAGCCTTTATATATGTGCCTATTTTTATAAGACTATGATCCAAATAAGATCAAATTGCCTGGCTACTGTATTATTAATCTCCAAGATGTATAAATTTCTCAATGATTACAAATGAATAAAAAAATATTAATTTTTAATATCATCCTCCTTCAGGTTGAATATTACTGTCATTTCTGTTTTCATGCCCGAAGACATGCCAAAATAAATGATTAAATAAAAACATAAATATTTAATATTACATTACAATGCGTAAAAAGAGTAAGACTGTGTGAAAATTAACATCAGATCATATACCTTTTTCATCTAAAATGACCCAGTGTTAATAATGATACTGCTTGAATCAATGAGATGATAAGGTCAAGGAAAAATTTGATTACTAGATTAAATTTGTAAGCTTTGTTTCTATGTAAAGCCACATACAATCTTAACAACAAACCACAAATACATAGACTAAAGTCAATGTGATTATATATCCACATCTATTTCAATAGCAGTCCATTCTCAGAAAAAGTTGTGTCAACATGTCAGTGATGACAGGAAGCATTGGCTAGCAACACAAAAGCATCACCTCTACAGCAAGAACAAAGCATAATGTCCTCTAAATATTGAGTTGGTAAACTTACATCTTCACTTTTAAACTTTCATCCAAACTTTTCTATTCCTACTATCCTAACTCAAGAGAAAGTATCTCTTACCTGGACCATCATAATTTATTTTTTTTTTTGAATTTTATTTTATTTATATTTTTATATAGCAGGTTCTTATTAGTTATCTATTTTATACATATTAGTGTATATATGTCAGCCCCAATCTCCCAATTCATCACTCCACCACCACTTTCCCCCCTTGGTGTCCATATGTTTGTTTTCTACATCTGTGTCTCTATTTCTGCCCTGCACAATTTATTTCTTAAACTTCAACCTCTTACTCTATAATGTTTCTTTTACCTCTCTGAGAAGTAAGTATCTGAAAAATAGACATTGCAATCAAAAGTACCTTTCCAATTATGTTAGATTCTTCATCAGAAGCTTGTAATGGCTCGCTGCTGAAAGTAACGGTTTGCCAATCTCGTTGCATTTTATTAAAGTCACCATGGGAACTTAAAAAGAAACAAAAAGCAAACAGTAAGCCATAGCCCAATCTCAGAAATTCTAGTTTATTTGGCCTGAGGTAAAGCCCATGTAAAGTATTTTCTAAAATCTCCCTAATGAGGGGGCAGGGTGGAGAATGACTGGATTTGAGTTTGAAGTCCCCAATCCATAGAAATATCATGTTCTTCCTCACTATTTTTACAGTTTAGTTGCATATTATAAACTATCCACACTCTCAACCACAACATGCTGCTCAAGGTCCCTGAGTCTAGTCTTATGTTTTCTCTGGACTAATTATTCTCTCCAATTCCTTCACTAACAACCCAAATCCTTCTAATTGTTAAAGGACCAGTTTAAGACATAGCATGATGAAACGTGATTTAATCACTTTTATCTACAAAAGGACACACGTACCCCAATGTTAATTGCAGCACTATTTACAATAGCCAGGACATAGAAACAACCTAAATGTCCAATGACAGATGAATGGATAAAGAAGATGTGGTACATGTATACAATGAAATATTACTCAGCCATAAAAAGGAACAAAATTGGGTCATTTGTAGAGATGTGGATGGACCTAGAGTCTGTCATACAGAGTGAAGTAAGCCAGAAAGAGAAAAACAAATAGCGTGTATTAATGCATATATGTGGAATCTAGAAAAATGGTACAGATGAACCTACTTGCAGGGCAGGCATAGAGAAGCAGACATAGAGAACGGACATGTGGATGTGGATGGGGGAGGGAAAGCTGGGATGAATTGGGAGATTAGGATTGACATATATACACTACTATGCATAAAATAGACAGCTAGTGGGAACATGCTATAAAGCACAGGAGGCTCAGCTTGGTGCTGTGATGACCTAGATGCATGGGATGGGGGGGTGGGGGGTGGGAGGGAGGTCCAAGAGGGAGGGAATATAGGTATACATACAGCTGATTCACTTCATTATATAGCAGAAACTAACACAACATTGTAAAGCAGTGTTGTAAAGCAATACTCCAATAAAAAATAAAATAAAAATCATCTATTATTAATTTTATCTAGATCTTTGTGTTTACATATTGATATTTCCCAATTGATTGCAAACTCTGTTGTGGCTAGCATAACAGCTTCAGTTGTTCAGTAAAGTTCTCTCAGTACTTTATTTTATTTTATAATGTTACCGAGTCCAAGCTCGCTCTGCTTGCTGCACAACAGGCCAATAAATCGGGAGACGAGGTTTTGAAGCAAGGAGTACGGCTTTATTCGGAACTCCAGCAGACAGAGAAGATGGCAGACTAATGTGTCCAAAAAACTATCTTATGGGAGTTTGGATGCCAGTTTCTTTTAGAGAACAGAGAGTGGGAGGAGGTGGGGAAGTAAAGTAAAAAGGCCCTAAGTCTAGCAAATACCTCCTGGAATGGCCCAGAGGAGAGGGGATGTGGATGTGTTAATTTCTTCAGGCAGAGAGGCAGAGTTCCCCGAGGCAGGCCATTATGTATAGACAGTATCCTTTTAGTGAACAAAGCAATGGGAAGCAAAGGTTAAAGTATAAGAAACAGATCAAACATGGAGTCAGGATTGGCTCTTCCCTGTTACAATAATATTGATTGGACTTGGCACAAACCTATCAGTATTACAGAAGTCAGGTTACGTCTGGGTTTTCTTAATTTCTGTCACACACATATATTGCCTTCTTCATATACACATTATATATAACAAGTATAGTATGATTTATTTAATATCTGATTTATATTGATTCATGTTTTTACTTAAGTATATTTATCTTAAAAGAAACTTTGTAATCTTGCTGTAAATACAAAACTAATATTTCTGGCTATAAAAAAAAGTGGAACAAGAAATGTTATTCAACTGGATCTGACCCAATATCATAGTTTTCATCTTTTTGAAAGGAAAATATCAAGTTTTATAAAGTTGCTTTTGAGTCTGGTCATTTGTCCTTGACTTATCAGAAAAACTGAAAGATTAAAAAGGTCATTATTTGTAACTCTTTAAAATGTGATTTATATTTAACGTTATTTAATGCTTTATCAGTGTGCTATCTAAAAGCACTTGATGTATCAAGAGGACTATTACATGATTTTATATATTTTTTTTTATGAATTTATTTATTTTTGGTCACATTGGGTCTTCGTTGCTGTGCATGGGCTTTCTTTAGTTGTGGCGAGTGGGGGCTACTCTTCCTTGCAGTGCATGGGCTTCTCACTGCAGTGGCTTCTCTTCTTGTGGAGTATGGGCTTTAGGCACTCAGGCTTCAGTAGCTGTGGCTCGCGGGCTCTAGAGCGCAAGCTCAGTAGTTGTGGTGCGTGGGCTTAGCTGTTCTGCGACATGTGCGGTCTTCCCGGATCAGGGCTTGAACCCGTGACCCCTGCACTGACAGGCAGATTCTTAACCACTGCACCACCAGGGAAGTCTCACGATTTTACATATTAACTTTAAAAATGTTCAACTGACAGTAACTCAAATACACCACACAGTATAAATTTTTCACATGAAATCATTCCAGACATGACTATATTTTTAATATCCATGTTTCTATAGAACTGCCTTTTATAAAGGAAAATTCAAGACTCCCTTTAGTGATTCTGGAGTATATGTTCAGTTTTTCACCTATCTATATCCCCCCAAGTCTGTAACTCAAGTTTCCAGAGCGGAAAAAAAGGGAGTAAAATTTTAGAAAGGTGTTAGACTGCAATTTATTTTACATTTGTTAAAGTGTTCTCTGGGCACCCAGAGATTTAAAGAAAAGCTTTTTCAACAAAGCCATTTGTCTACAATTGTTAAGTAACAGCATTTTATAGGGTCTAATCACCTTAGCTTGTGAATAGCCAACATGCTAAGTGATATATTAACTTCAGCTTGAGGAGTTAATTGGAAGCAGTTGAGACAGTTCTAAAAATCCCCAATTTTTAATGTAAAAGGTGTTGAAAACAGATATTTGTGAAGATAGTTCAAAAGATAATTTAAAATACATTATAACTCGTTAAAAGAAAGGTTGGTCAATGCAATAGCTATACTCTCTCAGATATAAATATATATTTTTCTTTTTTTCACATTTATTTTTATCAGTGGACCAATTATGCAAAAAGCTCCTTTCTGGTTTTCTCCCTTGGTATTACTAGCATTTTCTAGTGGCTTCTTAGGAAAATGTATCATATAACCCAGGCATCTAGACAAATTTTTTTTTTTTTTGCGGTACGCGGGCCTCTCACTATTGTGGCCTCTCCCTTTACGGAGCACAGGCTCCGGACGCGCAGGCTCAGTGGCCATGGCTCATGGGCCCAGCTGCTCCGCGGCATGTGGGATCTTCCTGGACCAGGGCACGAACCTGTGTCCCCTGCATCGGCAGGCGGACTCTCAACCACTGCATCACCAGGGAAGCCCTCTAGATACATTTTAAAAGCCCATTGAGTCCTTCCACAAATAGAGAAATACCCTTATATTATTACTCTCTGCTTCAAGAAATTGGAAATTTAAAATGGAAGTATTCCTTTCTGAGTATAAAACTATAAAATCAGTACTTAATGGGTCAAAACAATGTTACATAAGACTTTAAAAGAAATGTAAAGAATCTTGGTTGTATGACTTGAATGCAAGTTGTTTCAAGTCATTATTATGCGTAAATAAAGAATTTGACATTAAAATGAGGTGTTTGAATGCCACGGAAAAAAATCCAAAAGATTGTGAAAGGAATCTAAGAAACAAATGTTGATGGTATTTTCTAGCCTTCACTGGATAGTGGAAAGGGCTCCAACTCCAGAATAGGAGTTTAATGTGGCAAGCATGTCCCTAACATAAAGATAACTGTTACGGACAATTTTAGCTTCTTCGATTTAGCTATAAGGATTATTCATTCAATTACATTCCCTGATTTTTTTCCCCACGTTTGCAAACTAAACTGTAATTAAAGCTAATTGGCTTGTTATTGTCTGTATTTCTACAGGAAGGTAGTATGAGTTCTTATTTTACATCCTGCCATATATTTGCAATTTTAAGGTAATGAACATTGAAGTGGCTTCAAATTCAGCATAACATCTTTTTATTAACTGCTATTTTTTATCAGTTTAAAAATAATAGTCAAGGGCTTAACCAAGACCATGCTACACTCTCTCTCTGTATCTAGAACACTTGAATAGGGCAATATTATAAGGCTCTGAGTGAATGCTAATGTTAATAGTGGGAAATTGGATTAGTAAATACTATTGAGGATAAAAATAAAAATAAAACGAGAAATTGAGTGATGAAAATTCAGGAAGTGAAAACAAATTCTGCATGGGAATACTTATTGCAATAATATGACAGAGTCAAATAATTGAAAAGGCCAAGATTGCACAGGGTATACTCATGCAAGGCTTTAGTAAAGGTAATGGATATGGAGCAGTAGGAAAAAAAAAAGCACAAGCAATAGTAGAGAAGTCCAAAGATTTCCAAACACAGTTCTCCAAAGTCCTTTATCCATCACACAGGTCATACTTTGGTTTTGGATTAGGAACCACCAAAGTATGTGCAGTATTTCTCAGTTCCAGAGGAGCCCATACAGGAGTTTACTAAGGGGTCTTTTTTAAAATTGTTTTTTAATTGAAGTATAGTTGACTTACAACATTATGCTAGTTTCACACGTACAGCATAGTAATTCCATGTTTATAGAATATATTCCATACAAAGTTATTATAAAATATTGACTATATTACATGTGCTGTACATTATATCCTTGTAACTTAGTTATTTTACACTAGTAGTTTCTGCCTCTTAATCCCCTTTACCTAGTTTTTGCCCCTCCACTGCCTCTCTCCCCTCTGATAACAACTTGTTTGTTCTCTGTGTCTGTGAGTTTATTTCTGTTTTGTAATATTTGTTCATTTGTTTTATTTTTGAGATTCCACATATAAGTGAGAATATACAGTATTTATCTTTCTATGTCTGATTTATTTCAGTAAGTATAACACCTTCCAGATCCATCTGTGTCATCACAAATGGCAATATTTCATTCATTTTTATGGCTGAGTAATGTTCCATTGTGTGTGTGTGTGTGTGTGTGTGTGTGTGTACCACATCTCCTTTCTCTATTTATCTGTTGATGGACCCATAGTGTGTCTATAATCTTGGCTATTGTAAATAATGCTGCTATGAACATAGGGGTACATATATCTTTTCAAACTGATGTTTTTGTTTTCTTTGGGAAAATACAAAGAAGTAGAATTGCTGGATCTTATGGTAGTTCTATTTTAAATTTTTTGAGGAATCTCCATACTGTTTTCCATAGTGGCTGCACCAATTTACGTTCCAACCAACAGTGCATGAGGTTCCCTCTTCTACTGAGGGGTCTTTTATACCCCATTTGTCACTTGGCTAAGGCTGGGCTCAGTATCTGTTAAACCAGGAATAGACTATCAATGTCTACTTCTGTAAACAATGGAGACAAGTTAGTACCATGTGCTCCCAGGAGAGTTTTGAATTTTAAACAGCACATTATAAATCATTAGCTAGTACAGCTCATTCTTTTCTTGGCCAAATGATAAATATCAGACTTCCCCAGAGATAAGCATGAAGCTGCCCCAGTCCAGCTATAAGATAACTCTGTCCTTGCAATCTCATAAAAGACTGAATGATGTGAATCTGGAAGAATAACTTAAGCATCAGCCCTCAGTGTGCAAATTATTTTATAGGCCTTTTGGCCCCTATCATGATCATTCTGAAAGAACCTAAAGAAATCAAAGCTAAACCTTATATTGAGGTATAATACAACACAGCCACATAGTACTTATCTTAAAATTCAAAGGAGACTTAGTATAAATAAATCTATAAAATATTGACTGGTTACCACAGTAAATTATCAATAAATAATACCTACAACCTAACACAAACCACTCCAAAATTTCAGATCCATAATTACAAACCAACACTATAAAAGTGTGTTTCATACCTTGACTACAGGTAAATGTTGTGGCAGTATTTTAACAAAACAGTTCAGGCCAATTCCAGGTCTACTGAAATTAACCTTTACAGTGCACAATCCATGAGGTAAAGGGCTTAACAATCAAGTAAAATAAAGGATAAGTAAATTAAGTAAAAATAATGACTAGATGTATCAAACATCTACAACTTCTGAGGTCCTGTGCTAAAAGCTTTGCATTAATCTCCCTTTTAATCTTATAGCAACACTGTATAACTTCTTACCACTTTTCCTCCCAACTTTGTTGAAGTATAGTTTATATACAATGAGATTCAACAACTTCAAGTGTACAGTGTGATGAGTTCTGGAAATTGTATATTGTCATGTAACAATTTACAATTGACACCTGAGAATTGAAAAATAATTTTCATTCTGGTTTCTCCATAGAAAACAGATATTAAGACTGCATGTCTAGGATATTCAGTATAAGGACAAGCCAGTGTAAACATGGCTATTTTCCAGATGAATACTGAAATATTACATTTAGCCTTACTGTTACGTAACATTTTTTTATGAGTAATCATGCTATGTTTTCTAATTCTTAGATAAAAGAAATTGTTCCTTTTTTTAAGAATTTAGTCATTTTCTTACTCACCTGGGAATTGGCCAGTCATCCATCTGGGTAGAAGGTTCTAACACAATGCACACATTTGCATTCTGAGTTTGGCAAAAATTTTAAAGAGATCTTGAAACACTGGGAACATATTGTTGGAAATACTCTTATGGAGAATGCCTTGCACCCATGGAAAGTCATGGGCCATGATCTACTAGGGTAGATGAGCCAACATACCTAAAAAATAAAATAAATAAGTTTAAAATGAAAATAGATTTTTTTCCCCAATGTGCAACAACTATGTCAACTAATATATTGTTTCTTGCCTTATTTTATCATATATTTACTATTTCCTTATGATAGCCTTCTTTTTGCAGCATTTAGAGTATATTTTGCAAAATTGGTACATTTTTAAATCTCTTTCACCTGTTTCACCCCCAACCCCCTTCCCCTCTGGCAACCACCCATTTGTTCTCTGTATCTATGAATCTGTTTTCACTGTGTTTTGTTTGTTTTGCTTTTTAGACTTCACATATAAGTGAGATCATATAGTATTTGTCTTTCTCCATCCGTCTGACTTATTTCACTTAGCACAAAACTGCCTAGATCCATCAATGTGATCACAATAGCATTTTGTTATGAAGTTAAATTTATAACTACCATATGACCCAACAATTCTACTCCCAAGTATTTACCCCAAAGAAATGAAAACATGCCCATGTAAACACTTCTACCAAAAATTGTTTATACATCATAGCCTGAAGCTGAAAATGACCCAAATGCCCATCAACTGGTGAGCAGATAAATTTATTACATATAAAATTTATTACATCTATTACATCTACTACTACTCAGCAATAAAACAATGAGCGATTTAAAGCCTAGTTATTCTAAAGCCGGTTAGGGCCTAAATCCATTCAGTTTTAGGCAGAAACTTGCTGAGGTAGAATCCTGGGCCTAAGCATTTTAACGCCTAGTTATTCAGAAGCCAGGTAGGGGCTAAATCCACTTCAGTTTTAGTCAGAAACTGGGTGAGGTAGAATCCAGGGCCTAAGCATTTTAAAGCCTAGTTATTCAGAAGCGGGGGGCTTCCGGGAAGATGGCGGAAGAGTAAGACGCGGAGATCACCTTCCTCCCCACAGATACACCAGAAATACATCTACACGTGGAACAACTCCTACAGAACACCTACTGAACGCTGGCAGAAGACCTCAGACCTCCCAAAAGGCAAGAAACCCCCCACGTACCTGGGTAGGGCAAAAGAGAAAAGAAAAAACAGAGACAAAAGGTTAGGGACGGGACCTGCACCAGTGGGAGGGAGCTGTGAAGGAGGAAAAGTTTCCACACACTAGCAAGCCCCTTCGTGGGCGGAGACTGCGGGTGGCGGAGTGGGGGAGCTTCGGGGACGCGGAAGAGAGCACAGCAACAGGGGTGCAGAGAACAAAGCGGAGAGATTCCCGCACAGAGGATCAGGGCCGACCAGCACTCACCAGCTCGAGAGGCTTGTCTGCTCGCCCGCGGGGCGGGCGGGTCTGGGAGTTGAGGCTCGGGCTTCGGTCTGAGCGCAGGGAGAGGACTGGGGTTGGCGGCGTGAACACAGCCTGCAGGGGGTTAGTGCACCACGGCTAGCCGGGAGGGAGTCCGGGGAAAAGTCTGGACCTGCCGAAGAGGCAAGAGACTTTTTCTTCCCTCCTTGTTTCCTGGTGCGCGAGGAGAGGGGATTAAGAACGCTGCTTAAAGAAGCTCCAGAGACGGGCGCGAGCTGCGGCTAAAACCGCGGATCCCAGAGACGGGCATGAGACGCTGAGGCTGCTGCTGCCGCCACCAAGAAGCCTGTGTGTGAGCACAGGTTACTATCCACAGCCCCCTTCGGGAAGCCTGTGCAGCCCGCCACTGCCAGGGTCCCGGGATCCAGGGACAACTCCCCCGGTAGAACGCATGGCGTGCCTCAGGCTGGTGCAACGTCACGCTGGCCTCTGCCGCCGCAGGCTCACCCGGCACTCCGTGCCCCTCCCTCCCCCCAGCCTGAGTGAGCCAGAGCCCCGGAATCAGCGGCTCCTTTAACCTCGTCCTGTCTGAGCGAAGCACAGACGCCCTCTGGCGGCCTACACGCAGAGGCGGGGCCAAATCCAAAGCTGAGCCCTTGGGAGCTGTGAGAAAAAAGAGAAAGGGAAATCTCTCCCAGCAGCCTCAGAAGCAGCGAATTAAAGCTCCACAATCAACTTGATGTACCCTGCATCTGTGGAATACATGAATAGACAACGGATAATCCCAAATTAAGGAGGTGGACTTTTAGATCAAGGTTTATGCTTTTTCCCCTTTTCCTCTTTTTGTGAGTGTGTATGCGTATGCTTCTGTGTGAGATTATGTCTGTATAGCTTTGCTTCCACCATTTGTCCTAGGGTTCTATCCGTCCTTTTTTTTTAATAATTATTTTTTTATTTTAATAAATTTATTATATTTTATCTTACTTTACTTCATCTTACTTTAACTTCTTTCTTTCTTTTTTTCCTTCCTTCCCTCCTTCCTTCCTTCTTTCCTCCCTCCCTCCCTCCCTCCTTTCTTTCTTTCTACTTCTACTAATTCTTTCTTTCTATTTTTTCCTCCCTTTTATTCTGAGCCGTATGGATGAAAGGCTGTTGCTGCTGCAGTCAGGAGTCAGTGCTGTGCCTCTGAGGTGGGAGAGCAAACTTCAGGACACTGGTCCACAAAAGACCTCCCAGCTCCACATAATATCAAATGGCGAAAATCTCCTGGATAGCTCCATCTCAACACCAGCACCCAGCTTCACTCAACGACCAGCAAGCCACAGTGCTGGACATCTTATGCCAAACAACTAGCAAGACAGGAACAAAACCGCACCCATTAGCACAGAGGCTGCCTAAAATCATAGTAAGTCCACAGACACCCCGAAACACACCAGCAGACGTGGACCTGCCCACCTGAAAGACAAGATCCAACCTTATCCACCAGAACACAGGTGCTAGTCCCCTCCACCAGGAAGCCTACACAACCCACTGAACCAAGCTTACCCACTGGGGACAGACACCAGAAACAACGGGAACTACGAACCTGCAGCCTGCAAAAAGGAGACCCCAAACACAGTAAGAGAAGCAAAATGAGAAGACAGAAAACACACAGCAGATGAAGGAGCAAGATAAAAACCCACCAGACCAAACAAATGAAGAGGAAATAGGCAGTCTACCTGAAGAAGAATTCAGAATGATGATAGTAAAATTGATCCAAAATCTTGGAAATAGAATGGACAAAATGCAAGAAACATTTAACAAGGACCTAGAAGAACTAAAGATGAAAGAAACAATGATGAACA
Organism: Orcinus orca; assembly: GCF_937001465.1. Lineage (NCBI taxonomy): Eukaryota > Metazoa > Chordata > Mammalia > Artiodactyla > Delphinidae > Orcinus > Orcinus orca. The sequence goes on from NC_064565.1 coordinate 72,455,399, forward strand.
ACACAATAAATGAAATTAAAAATACTCTAGATGGGATCAATAGCAGAATAACTGAGGCAGAAGAACGGATAAGTGACCTGGAAGATAAAATAGTGGAAATAACTACTGCAGAGCAGAATAAAGAAAAAAGAATGAAAAGAACAGAGGACAGTCTCAGAGACTTCTGGGACAACATTAAACACACCAACATTCGAATTATAGGGGTTCCAGAAGAAGAAGAGAAAAAGAAAGGGACTGAGAAAATATTTGAAGAGATTATAGTTGAAAACTTCCCTAATATGGGAAAGGAAATAGTTAATCAAGTCCAGGAAGCACAGAGAGTCCCATACAGGATAAATCAAAGGAGAAATACACCAAGACACATATTAATCAAACTGTAAAAAATTAAATACAAAGAAAACATATTAAAAGCAGCAAGGGAAAAACAACAAATAACACACAAGGGAATCCCCATAAGGTTAACAGCTGATCTTTCAGCAGAAACTCTGCAAGCCAGAAGGGACTGGCAGGACATATTTAAGTGATGAAGGAGAAAAACCTGCAACAAGATTACTCTACCCAGCAAGGATCTCATTCAGATTTGAAGGAAAATTAAAACCTTTACAGACAAGCAAAAGCTGAGAGAGTTCAGCACCACCAAACCAGTTTTACAACAACTGCTAAAGGAACTTCTCTAGGCAAGAAACACAGGAGAAGGAAAAGACCTACAATAACGAACCCAAAACAATTAAGAAACTGGAAATAGGAACATACATATCAAGAATTACCTTAAATGTAAATGGATTAAATGCTCCCACCAAAAGACACAGATTGGCTGAATGGATACAAAGACAAGACCCATATATTTGCTGTCTACAAGAGACCCACTTCAGACCTAGAGACACATACAGACTGAAAGTAAGGGGATGTAAAAAGATATTTCATGCTAATGGAAACCAAAAAAAGCTGAAGTAGCAATTCTCATATCAGACAAAATAGACTTTAAAATAAAGACTATTAGAAGAGACAAAGAAGGACACTACATAATGATCAAGGGATCGATCCAAGAAGAAAATGTAACAATTGTAAATATTTATGCACCCAACATAGGAGCACCTCAATATATAAGGCAAGTAGTAACAGCCATAAGAGGGGAAATTGACAGCAACACATTCATAGTAGGGGACTTGAACACCCCACTTTCACCAATGGACAGATCATTCAAAATGAAAATAAATAAGGAAACACAAGCTTTAAATGATACATTAAACAAGATGGACTTAATTGATATTTATAGGACATTCCATCCAAAAACAACAGAATAAATATTTTTCTCAAGTGCTCATGGAACATTCTCCAGGATAGATCATATCTTGGGTCACAAGTCAAGCCTTGGTAAACTTAAGAAAATTGAAATTGTTTCAAGCATCTTTCCAACCACAACGCTATGAGTCTAGATATCAATTCAGGAAAAATCTGTAAAAACTACAAACACATGGAGGCTACACAATACACTACTTAATAACGAAGTGATCACTGAAGAAATCAAAGAGGAAATAAAAAAATACCTAGAAACAAATGACAATGGAGACATGACGACCCAAAATCTATGGGATGCAGCAAAAGCAGTTCTAAGAGGGAAGTTTTTAGCAATACAATCCTACCTTAAAAAACAGGAAACATCTCGAATAAACAACCTAACCTTGCACCTAAAGCAATTAGAGAAAGAAGAACAAAAAAACCCCAAAGTTAGCAGAAGGAAAGAAATCATAAAAATCAGATCAGAAATAAATGAAAAAGAAATGCAGGAAATGATAGCAAAGATAAATAAAACTAAAACCTTGTTCTTTGAGAAGATAAACAAAATTGATAAACCATTAGACTCATCAAGAAAAAAGGGAGAAGACTCAAATCAATAGAGTTAGAAATGAAAAAGAAGTAACAACTGACACTGAAGAAATACAAAAGATCATGAGAGATTACTATAAGCAACTCTATGCCAATAAAATGGACAACCTGGAAGAAATGGAGAAATTCTTAGAAAGGCACAACCTGCCAAGACTGAATCAGGAAGAAATAGAAAATATGAACAGACCAATCACAAGCACTGAAATTGAAACTGTGATTAAAAATCTTCCAACAAACAAAAGCCCAGGACCAGATGGCTTCACAGGAGAATTCTATCAAACATTTAGAGAAGAGCTAACACCTATCCTTCTCAAACTCTTCCAAAATATAGCAGAGGGAGGAACACTCCCAAACTCATTCTATGAGGCCACCATCACCCTGATACCAAAACCAGACAAGGATGTCACAAAGAAAGAAAACTGCAGGCCAATATCACTGATGACCATAGATGCAAATTTCCTGAACAAAATAATAGCAAACAGAATCCAACAGCACAAGGGTCATACACCATGATCAAGTGGGGTTTATTCCAGGAATGCAAGGATTCTTCAATATACGCAAAACAATCGATGTGATAAACCACATTAACACATTGAAGGAGAGAAACCATATGATCATCTCAATAGATGCAGAGAAAGCTTTTGACAAAATTCAACACCCATTTATGATAAAAACCCTGCAGAAAGCAGGCATAGAGGGAATTTCCTCAACATAATAAAGGCCATATATGACAAACCCACAGCCAACATCGTCCTCAATGGTGAAAAACTGAAAGCATTTCCACTAAGATCAGGAAAAAGACAAGGTTGCCCACTCTCACCACTATTATTCAACATAGTTTTGCAAGTTTTAGCCACATCAATCAGAGAAGAAAAGGAAATAAAAGGAATCCAAATCAGAAAAGAAGAAGTAAAGCTGTCACTGTTTGCAGATGACATGATACTATACATAGTGAATCCTAAAGATGCTACCAGAAAACTACTACGGCTAATCAATGAATTTCGTAAAGTAGCAGGATACAAAATTAATGCACAGAAATCTCTGGCATTCCTATACACTAATGATGAAAAATCTGAAAGTGAAATCAAGAAGACACTCCCATTTACCATTGCAACAAAAAGAATAAAATATCTAGGAATAAACCTACCTAAGGAGACAAAAGTCCTGTATGCCGAAAATTATAACACTGACGAAAGAAATTAAAGATGATATTAATAGATGGAGAGATATACCATGTTCTTGGATTGGAAGAATCAACATTGTGAAAATGACTCTACTACCCAAAGCAATCTATAGATTCAATGCAATCTGTATCAAACTACCACTGGTATTTTTCACAGAACTAGAACAAAAAATTTCACAATTTGTATGCAAACACAAAAGACCCCGAATAGCCAAAGCAATCTTCAGAATGAAAAACGGAGCTGGAGGAATCAGGCTCCCTGACTTCAGTCTATACTACAAAGCTACAGTAATCAAGACAGTATGGTACTGGCACAAAAACAGAAAGATAGATCAATGGAACAGGATAGAAAGCCCAGAGATAAACCCACACACATATGGTCACCTTATCTTTGATAAAGGAGGCAGGAATGTACAGTGGAGAAAGGACAGCCTCTTCAATAAGTGGTGCTGGGAAAACTGGACTGGTACATTTAAAATTATGAGATTAGATCACTCCCTAACACTGTACAGAAAAATAAGCTCAAAATAAACAAATGGGACCTAATGAAACTTGAAAGCTTTTGCACAGCAAAGGGAACCATAAACAAGACCAAAAGACAATCCTCAGAATAGGAGAAAATATTTGCAAATGAAGCAACTGACAAAGGATTAATCTCCAAAATTTATAAGCGGCTCATCTGGGAAGATCCCACATGCCGCGGAGCAGCTGGGCCCATGAGCCATGGCCGCTGAGCCTGCGCGTCCGGAGCCTGTTGCTCCGCAATGGGAGAGGCCAAAACAGTGAGAGGCCTGCGTACTGCCAAAAAAAAAAAAAAAAAAGAAAAAGAAATAATGCCATTTGCAGCAACATAGATGGACCTAGAGATTGTCATACTTAGTGAAGTAAGTCAGACAGTGAAAGAGAAATATTTTATGATATCCCTTATATGCAGAATCAAAAAAGAAATAATGCAAATGAACTTATTTACAAAATAGAAACAGAGTCAGAGACTTAGAGAAAGAGAATATATTTAGACTATATTTCACATTGATATTATAACACTGAGCCAATTTTTAAATTTATTATTCCTACAAATGTTCTGGACTAAAATGTATAAAATTACCTGTACTAATTAAGGTTCTCAAATTAAGTAATGAAAGTGAAGTTTTAATTTAAATCTTGGACTTTGAAACAACCTACAAAAATAGTAAATTTGATATGAATGAGTTAAAGTTCCTCAGGATCTCCTTTGTGTGTGTTTCTTTGTGTGTGTTTGTGCTTTGTGTGTGTGTGAGAGAGAGGGTAGATAACCCTATCGTGTTTTAGATGTGCATAACGTCTTCCCCACTCTCTCATGCTGTGGTCTCATTTTCAAATGCATTAACTTCACATGGATCTACAGTGAAACATATTGTCAATCTCTCAGTTCTTTGGTGGGGAGAAATGGGTACAAAGTATACCATATGCCCTCTTACTCAACAAGCTACCTTAATGAACTATAAGCAGATAATCTGTACTGAGTATAAATCAGTTTGTACAAAGTGTTGAATCAGTTTCTATGAAAATTCTTAATATGAAATATATTGAACTTAAAATTATTTCTAAATAATTTCAATCTTATATTATCACTGATCATCTCCTTTATTTAGCACCTTGCAACCCACAAAATTTTTATTCTTCACAGCTCTACATGGTAGATATTTTTATTATCTCCATTTCAAATATATGGAAGCAGAGGTACAAGGATAAGTAACTAGATCAAAGCAGTACAGCTAGAAAATAATTGGGTCAGGATTTAAACACAAGCAGTTGCCCCCAGAGTTGGTACACTTAACCTGAAAGTATACTAATTCGATTCTTAAATATTTATAAACCATCTTAAAATCTGTACTCTTATTGCCAATAGAGACTACCCCAAGTAAACAAACCAATACTTTGAAAAAGAAAAAATATATACACATAGGAATTTAGATTGCATTTTATAAATAGCACTTCTTCTAATCTCTCTGCCATAGTCTTAATTTTACATTAGAGATTAGTAAAAAAGCAATTACTTTCAATACTTGTACAATTTTTATAGTCTTTTGTTTGTTTTTTCTTTGATTTGAATATGCCAGATGATAGGAAAAAGATGAAACTCTATTAGACGGTAATATGGTCTAGGAATCCAGATATATGAGAATCCTGCCCAAGACCATCCTCTACTTTTTCCAAAGGTTCTTAATGGATTAGAGACCTACCTGAAAGAATGGCAAGGGAAGAAAAGCCACTTTATTGGTTGTTGAACTTTGAGTCTAATGTTCCAATCCAGAAATCTGGTAAAAATAGACTGAAGCATAACAATAATGGGATGCATACCTGCTTCCCATGCTCAATTCTGAATCATAGAATTTTACAATCCTTTGGAGATCCACAGAAGGTGGAAGCATTTGATCACGTGAAAGGAGGAAGCAGAAGAACGTCAAACCCAGCTATTTTCTGGGAATGCCTGCAAAAATTTCATATTCGGTGTCTTGGAATATGATCGGTTAGATTAGTTATCCTAAATGTCTGCAGAAAAGAAAAGAAAACAAAACAGAACAAAACACACTTCTCTCCACATCTTTGCAGCTTCGAACTAAATTAGGTAACTCCACTGCCTAAACCAGGCCACCTACAACTCTGCATCAACTTTTACTACCTGTGAGCTCAGAGCCTAGAGATTCACATTCGTTGCTGTTAAGTTTGGGGTTAATTTTCAGAGTTCTGAAAAAGTTAATTCTGCCAGTCTTTGCTAGTTTATGTTTGTTTCAGTGCAGGAACCAATTTTTTGAGCTCCCTCCTTGCCATTTTCTGTGATATCAGCGTCTGTGGCCTATATATACATTTTTATAGCTGCCTTTAGTGCCTGGTACAAATGAGGTTTGATTTATCTCTTTTTTTTTTTTCTCCAAAAAAGGATTTATTTATCCATTTATATAGCTGTTGAATGAGCAATCAAAAGAAAAGAATATTATACATGCACATACACCTCCGAAATGAAAATAGTGTATATTTATATTTGTTATTTTCATTAAGATTCAAAAAAATATTTTCAAACCTTCACTGAGTACACTGTGTTCAAAATACATTTGAACTAATTATGTTCAATATATCACCTTGATTTACAATTCAATACATTATTTTCAGTTTGTTTATAAAGTTCTTTTAAAATTTTTAATTTCCATTTGATAAATTAATTTTTGTTCTAGTCAATGAAAGTCTTTGGGAAAGATCTGTTTCTTTGTCTTTCCCAACTTCTAGAGGTCTTCTGCATTCCTTGGCTCTGGGCCCCTTCTTTGCATCACTTCAAATACTTGCTTGCGTTGTCCCATCTCCTGTTGTCTCCTTTGACCTTCTTGCTTCCCTTTTATAATAAACCTTGTGATTACATCATTTAGTGCACATCCAGATAATCCAGGCTAACCTCCCTATCTCAAAATTCTTAACATGATAACATCTGCAAAGTCCTTTTTTACCATGTAAAGTAACATTCACAGGTTCTGGGGATTAGGATATGGATACCTTTGGGAGTCATTATTCAGCCTACCGCAGAAATGATTTTAAAGAAAACAAAACCAAGAAAACAAGAAGCATCAATAACAATATAAAGTTAATTTTATATTTTATAAAAGTAATTATAAACCTCACTAAAAGTTTCTAATGTTAAAACTTTGCATTTAAGTTTAGATTCTTTCACTTTCTACACTAAAATATTTCATTATTACAATGTACTTTCATAAACCCTCTAGATCAAAGCAGATGCCTGCATTTCTTTTCTACGTTTTAATATTATGTGATTATATAGTGACAGAATTATAAACATCAGAAAAATTGAATGGCCCTAATTCAGCGGAATCATCCAGTTACTCATGGTAAAATAATTTATGGGCATTCCAGGCTAACTTATCACAGGAAAACATGTTAAAAGGCCTCAGGCAGATCCATTTAGTAAATGCAGCCTGTGGCTAGGAAAAGTGGAGTTCAACGCTGGTTAAAAAGAGCCATTGAGTTTTCTGCTGAGATGAACTTGTAGATGAAATTGTTATTCCCCATAAGCTTACCATCTTAAATTACTTTCAAGTGCATGTTGCTGAGTTGTTGTTTTTTCCTTTCCCTTTCCTCTTTATCTCCCAGCTAGAATGTAAGGTCTATTAGAGCAGAACACTTGCCTGTCTTCTTCACTATTCTATCAGTGCCTGGCTGACATTAGGTTTCAATAAGTAGTAAATAATCAATAATTAATGCTTTCATTTGATTTTTGTCAAATGTCAATCAGTTTTTTTTGTGTTGTCACAAATCTGCATATGAAAAGCTCATAAAAGCACCTAACATCAAAACATCAAATTACATGAGGCAAAAACTGGTAGAACTTCAAGGAGAAATAAATAAACCCACTATCATAGTTGGAGACTTCATAACCCCTCTCTATGAAATGGACAGGTCCAGCAGGCAAAAAATCAGTAAGGATGAACTCAACAACACCATCAATCAGCTGGATATAATTGACGTCTATAGATTACTTCAACAACAACAACACAATATACATTTTTATCAAGCTCACAGGGAACATTCACCAAGGTAAACCACATTGTGGGCCACAAAACACACATTAAGGAATTTAAAAGAATAGAAGTCATACAATGGCTGCTTTCAAACTATAATGGAATTAAACTAGAAATCAATAACAGAAAGATAACTAGAAAATCCCCAAATATGTAGAGTTTAGAAAACACACTTTAAAATAACCCATGGGACAAAGATGAAATCTCAAAAAAAATTAAAAGTATTTTGAATTAAATGAAAATGAAAACACAACATATCAAAATTTGTAGGATGCAGTGAAAGTGGTGCTTAGAGGGAAATTTATAGCACTGAATGCATATTTTACAAAAGAAGAAAGATGTAAATTCAGTAATCTGAGTCTCCACCTTGGGAAACTAGAAAAACAAGAGCAAATTAAGTCCAAAGTAACCAGAAAAAAAGAAATAATAATTAGAGCAGAAATCAGTGAAATTGAAAATAGGAGATCAATATTGAAAATCAACAAAACTGAAACTGGTTCTTTGAAAAGAACAATAAAATTTATAAGCCTCTAACCAGACTGACTAAGAAAAAAAGAAAAAGGAAACAAATAACTAATATCAGAAATGAAAGAGATGTCACTACAGATCCCATGGAAATTAAAAAAAAATAATAAAGGAATACTATCAACAACTCTATGCCCACAAATTTGATAACCTCGATAAAACTGATCGAATTCCTTGAAAAACTCTGCTAAAATGCACATAGGGAGAAACAGACAGTCTGAATAGGTCTATTTCTATTAAAGAAATTGAATCCATAATTAATTACCTTTCAAAATAGAAAACATCAGGTCCAGATGGGTTCACTGGTGAATTCCCCCTAACATTTAAGAAAGAAATTATACAAATACCCTATAATCCCTTTCAGAGGCTAAAAGCAGAAGGAATACTTTCAGACTCATTCTATGAGGCCAGCATTACACTATTACCAAAACCAAAGATATTACAAGGAAAAAAAAAGTCCCTAAGATAAATATCTCTCATGAACATAGATGTAAAAATTCTCAATAAAATATTAGCAAAATGAATCCAAAGAAGTATAAAAAGAATTACACATCACAGCCAAGAGATTTATCCCAGGTATACCAGGCTGGTTCAACATTTGATCATCAATTCATGTAGTCCATCACATCAACAGACTAAAACATGAAAAATTACATGATCATACCAATAGATGCATAAAAAGCACCTTACAAAACCTAACATCTATTTATGATAAAAATTCCCATCACACTAGGGGCAGAGGGGAACTTTCTCAGTTTGATAAAGACTATCTACTAAAACCCTACAGCTAACATCATACTTAATGGTGAGAAACTCAAAGCTTTCCCACTAAGATCAGGTACAAGGCAAGGATGTCTCCTCTCACCACTCCTTTTTAACATTGTACTGGAAGTCCTTGATAATGTAATAAGGCAAAAAAAAAAAAAAGGAAATAAAAGGTAAACAGATGGGGAAGGAAGACAAAACTGTCTTTGTTCACAGATGAAATAATTGTCTATGGAGAAAATTTGAAAGAACTGACAAACTGGAACTAATAAGTAATTATAGCAAGATTGCAGGATACAAGGTTAATATACAAAAGTCAGTTGATTTCCTATATACCAATAATAAACAAGTAGAACTTAAAAGCACAATATCTTTTATATTAGCACCCCAGGAATGAAATACATAAGTGTAAATCTAACAAAATATGTGCATGATTTATATGAGGAAAACTACAAAATGCTGATGAATGGAATCAAGTAGGGACTAATAAAATGGAAAGATAGCCTGTGTTCATAGAAAGGAAGACACAGTATTGTCAAGATGTCAGATCTTCCGAACTTGATCTATAGATTCAATACAATTCCAATCAAAAATCCAGAAAATTATTTCATGGATATTGACAAACCAATCCTAAACTTTATATGGAGAGGCAAAAGACCCACAATAGCCAACACATATTGAAGGAGAAGAACAAAGTTGTAGGACTCTGACAGTCCCCAACTTTAAGAGTTACTATAAAGCTACAGTAATCAAAACAGTGCTGTATTGGGGTTCCCTGGTGGTGCAGTGGTTAAGAATCCACCTGCCAATGCAGAGGACTCGGGTTCGAGCCCTGGTCTGGGAAGATCCTACATGCCGTGGAGCAACTAAATCCGTGTGCTACAACTACTGAGCCTGTGCTCTAGAGCCCATGAGGCACAACTACTGAGCCCATGCGCCACAACTACTGAAGCCCGTGCACCTAGAGCCCGTGCTCCGCAAGAGAAGCCATCGCAATGAGAAGCGTGTGCACCGCAAGGAAGAGTAGGCCCTGCTTGCTGCAACTAGAGAAAGCCCGTGCACAACAACGAAGACCCAACACAGCCAAAAATAAATAAATAAAATAAATTAAAAATTTTTTAAAAAAACAGTGCTGTATTGATGAACAGAATAGAGAGCCCAGAAATAGACCTGCATAAATATAGTCAACTGACTTTTGACAAAGGTGCAAAGGCAATGCAATGGAGCAAAGAGAGACTCTTCAACAAATGGAGCTGGAACAACTGGACATCCACAGGCAAAAAAATAAATCCAGACGCATAACTTACACTTTTCACAAAAATTAACTCAAAATGGACATAGATCTAAAGATAAAACCCTAGAAGATAATGTAAGAAAAAACCTAGATGGTGATGCCTTTTTAGGTACAACACTAAAGACAATCCATGAAAGAAATAACTGATAATCTGTACTTCATTAAAAATAAAAGTTTCTGTTCTGTGAGAGACAAGATCAGGAGAATGAGAGGACAAGCCACAGATTGGGAAAAAATATTTGCAAAAGACACATCTGATAAAGGAATGGTATCCCAAAATATACAAAGAACTCTTAAAACTCAACAATAAGAAAACAAACAACCTGATTAAAAAATGGGTCAAAGAGCTTAACAGACACCTTATCAAAGAAGATATATATTGATGACAAATAATCATATGAAAAAATGCTCCACATTTCAATCATCATGGAAATGCAAATTAAAATAATGATGAAATACTACTACACACCAAGTAGAATGGCCAAAATCCAGAACACTGACAACACTAAATGTTGGTGAGGATGTGAAGCAACAGGAACTTTCATACATTCCTGGTGATAATGCAAAATGTTACAGCCACTTTGGAAGACAGCTTGGCAGTTTCTTACAAAACTAAACATACTCTTACCATACGATCCAGAAATAGTGCTCCCTGGTATTTACCTAAAGGAGTTGCAAACTTATGTCCACACAAAAACCTGCACAAAGATATTTATAGTAGCTTTATTCACAACTACCAAAGCTTGGAAGCACCCAAATGTAACAAATGTACCAGTGTGATTGGGGATGTTGATAATGGAGGCTGTGCACATGTAGGTGTAGGGTCTGTATAAGAAATCTCTGTACATTTTTCTCAATTTTTTGGTAAACTTAAAACTGCTCCAAAAATCCTTTTAAAAACTCATAAAAGCAAAGAAAATTGTCAGAACACCAGTATCAATTGGTTTCTCTCATTCCAGAAATTTCTTCAAGAATTGTAGATTGTGGGGAGTATCACATGACCAAGATGGCCAAATAGGTTGTTCCTGACTTCACTCACCCTCACAAGAAAAACAACTAACAACTATTTAAGAACAAGACATAACTGAGACAATCCTAGAACATGGGGTGAGGCTGAAGCACCCCCACCCCCACCCCATCCTGTATCACAGAGATCAAGACAGACTGCAGTAGAAGGATAACAGAAATGTCAACATGTTGACTACACTGAACCTCCTCTATGCCAGCCAAGTACATAAAGAGAGATCTGCCTGGTTTGATCCATTTATTCACATCCATACGTCTTCTTATCTATCGACACAGAACCCAGAATTTCTACAAAGTTCTACAGGAAAGGGTACATATTTATTAAAAGTTTTTCTTTATTAATTTTTTTCAATTACTAGAGTGACAGTGCACCATGATTTGTTCAGTAAAGTTCCACTTTATGCCTCTTGTTCTCTGTACTTATTAATAGTAGATTGGCAGGGATTGGACAATAAGTGACACATTCACCTTGTGAATAACCTCACTTGAGTATGATTATGCCATCTCTTTCCTGTTGTGACATTGACAGACATAGATCATTATAAAATATGAATTATATTTAATAATTATTCAGTAAATGGTATGTGAATATGATTACTTTAGCTCTTAATAACAGATTATTAATTATATATACATCCAGAAGTGATTGATAAATTAAATGTGAAAAAGTTTTATATCCAATTTGGTGTTAAAATGATGACTGCACAAACTTGATTTGTTATTTAGTTCAGATTTAACTGCAGAATAGGAAATGTTGTAAAAATTACTTCATTCAGCTCATGAAGTGACCTTGTCATTGCAGAGGATGCTTGATTAATGAGAGTTTTTGATATTCTTTTGTAGGTAGATTTTCCAGTAGTATTCTGATATTATTAAAATTTTCTATGTGGTTTAATCTTATGTTTCCATCATGAACTATAGAATAGTCTGAATAACCCATGACGGTATGAGTTTTATGGTTTTATGGTAAGAGATTCGAAGGTATTTATTGAAATCCTCACAAAAGTAGACTCAATAGGCTCAACAATGTTCCCACATTATTACTCCAATTGTGAAAAAAATTGCCTAGGAAGAGCTAATAATATAGCTTGTTTGTTTGTTCTAGCTGTTAGGAGAATCTAAAAGGCTGATCTCAGCTTTTTACCAATAGCTCTGTTGCTTTAGGCTGCTTACTATAAACTGAAGTTCCCAGAAGTTAATCTTTTCACATACTAGAAATCCATAAGCTATTATTTTGTAAATACAACTATTTTTAAATGAATTAATGCATATGTATGTGTATTTTCATTTATACTGCATTTACTTTTTGTTATTGGTTGAAGTTGTCCCCTCCAAATGGTTTGTTGGAGTCCTAATCCCCAAAACCTAAGAATGCTACCTTATTTGGAGATACTGGTCTTTTGGGCAGTAATCAAGTTAAAATGAAGTCAGTAGGGTGGGCCGTAATCCAACATGATTGGTACCCTTATAATAAAAGGGGAAATTTGGACACAGAGATAGACACATACTGGGGAGATGATGTGAAGAGATAAAGGAAGAAGAAAGCCAACCACAAGCCAAGGAGGCAGGCCTGGAATAGATTTTTTCTTCACAGTCATCAGAGGAAACCAATACTGCTGACACCTTGGTGCTGACACCTAGCACACTACTGCTTACCATGCTCATAAATAAACTTAAAAATCTTTTTGTAATAATGAAGATGAGTATCTTTTCTTAACAAATTATATGTTACCCTTCCCCCTCCCCGTGTCCTGAAGTCCATTCTCTACAACTGCATCTTTATTCCTGTCCTGCCCCGAGGTTCTTCAGAACGCTTTTTTTTTTTTTTAGATTCAATATATATGTGTTAGCATATGGTATTTGTTTTTCTCTTTCTGACTTACTTCACTCTGTATGACAGTCTCTAGGTCCATCCACCTCACTACAAATAACTCAATTTCGTTTCTTTTTATGGCTGAGTAATACTCCATTGTATATATGTGCCACATCTTCTTTATCCATTCATCTGATGATGGACACTTAGGTTGCTTCCATGTCCTGGCTATTGTAAATACAGCTGCAATGAACACTTTTGTACATGACTCTTTTTGAATTATGGTTTTCTCAGGGTATATGCCCAGTAGTGGGATTGCTGGGTCATATGGTAGTTCTAGTTTTAGCTTTTTAAGGAAGCACCATACTGTTCTCCATAGTGGCTGTATCAATGTACATTCCCACCAACAGTGCAAGAGGGTTCCCTTTTCTCCACACTCTCTCCAGCATTTATTGTTTGTAGATTCTTTGATGTTGACCCACCTCCTAGAGAAATGGAAATAAAAACAAAAATAAACAAATGGGACCTAATGAAACTTAAAAGCTTTTGCACAGCAAAGGAAACCATAAACAAAACGAAAAGACAACTCTCAGAATGGGAGAAAATATTTGCAAATGAAGCAACTGACAAAGGATTAATCTCCAAAATCTATAAGCAGCTCATGCAGCTCAATATCAAAAAAATAAACAATCCAATCCAAAAGTGGGCAGAAGACCTAAATAGACATTTCTTCAAAGGAGATATACAGATTGCCAACAAACACATGAAAGGATGGTGAACATCACTAATCATTAGAGAAATGCAAATCAAAACTAAAATGAGGTATCAACTCACACTGGTCTGAATAACTTTCTTTCAAAATAAAGGGTGAAGAGGTAACTGTATAGCCAAAAACTAAAAATAAACAAAGTGGATCCATACCATCATCACATGCAAGAATGAACTTCAACCACATTGGATATCTAAATGTAAAAAATGAAACCATACAAACACTAGAAGATAACATGGGTGTGTTTCTCTACATCATCAGAAGCAAAATGAAAGACAGGTGAAAACTGGAAAAAACTGTGATATAAATCACGGGTAAAGAGCAAACATTCCTAATATATTAGCAACTCAAAATTGGGAAATGTAGAAAAACTTCATAAAGATTTAAAAAGTAACCTGTAAGCATATTTTAAAAAGTGTTCATTTTCACTTAGTATAAGAGAATAAGAGAAATTCAAATAAAGCTAGACAGAGATACAATATCTCAACTACTAGTTTGGTAAAATTTAAAAAGCTTGATAATATACTCTTTTCACAGGGCTATCATATCATATCATTGATGTTGAGATTGTACAACTTTTAAGAAGGGTAGTCAGTCAATACCTTAAGAAATTACAAAATTTACCTTTTGGCCCAGGAAATTCATTTTCTAAGAATATACCTTGAAGGTACATTTCTAACAATGTGAAAATACATCTACACAGTATTATTCATTGCAGCATTATTTCTGATCAGTACAGTTTGAAAATGATTTAAATGCTTTTGCACAGATTGAATAAAATGTAGTTAATCCTCACAACTGTGTAATAAGTAGCTATATAAAAAGAGTAGATATTAAAAATTGATATGTTATAATTTCTTGGATAGTTTGTCACATGAAAAAAACAAGGAACAAATAGTATCCATACTATGTTATATTCTGTGTAAAAAAAGGGGGACATAAGAAAATATCCAAGTGTCTTCTAATTTTTGTAAAATAAAACAACAGAAAGGGCGAATCAGAAACTTATGAATTTGTTAGCTAGAGGGGTGGGTAGGAATGGGAAAGGGATAGAAGAGAGAATAACTAATCTCTGAGTTGCCTCCTTGAGCTGCAGGTCTTGCTAGGTCCAGCAAGACCAGATAATGTTATGCCACATAATTTTTCCAGAGCAGAGTAAATTTATAAAATATTTCAATTTTTTAATACAGCAAGTATTAATAACTAAAAATGATTAAAATGTATAAAATATAAATCAGAGTTAACAGCAACTTCCTTCAGGTCCTCCTTCTCCTTCAGGTCTAGGTGTTTAGTGGTTATTACTAAACCCAGAGGCTTCATTTTTCCTGTTTGTACTTTTGCAAATGGATCCTTCATTAAACTTTCCTCAATCATCCCTTTTGAGTAGGCCATCTGTTTAGTGACAAAACCAAATTGATATGTCTCATCTCTCAAAAGATTTGATTAACTTATCTCTCCTATATTTTTCCATCTTTGAATGTCTATATTTGTGATCTTCCTACCATTCTATTTGCAGATTTGGTGGTAAATTAAGGCTGATACCTAACTTCTTCCTTAATTCTAGGATATTCAATGCCTATTTTTTACTTTGATTAGGGTTTTTTTGTCCAAGTTATTCAAGACTAAGTTAATGATATGGCAATGACATTCTATTTTGCACATGGAGTTACTGGGTTTTTTTTAATTTAAATTTTAGAAACCTAGAAATGCTAAAAGACAAGGGAAACACTCATGGGAAGAAAATACTCTTAAAAACATTATCAGTTCTTTAGGATCAAAACATGCTGAAAGACAGCAAAAAACAAGAAACAACACTATCAAAAAAAGAAAAAAACTGTGTCTTCAAATTTTCCTATACTTTCTGGTTCCTGACCATAGAGTATTTACACTTGTACATTTAATGCTCTGTAATATTCACTACAGTAAATTCACCAAATATTTCCCTTTTAGTTTATGTATAGTTTACTTCCAATTTTTTTCTAAACCATTACTTCTGTTCTGTTTTTAGAGGAAATATCTTCAATTTAGTTGTATTTGTGCATTTGTACGAAGTGCCTAATTTCCACACACAATCAATATGGTATAAACAACTACATTAATCAGAAAACAGTATTCAAATTTATTTGGATGCAATCCAATGTGGTAAAAAACATACACTTTCTTAACTCCCATTCACATTCTAATTTTAAATACATAAATGGTATGAAAAAATCTACATTGTATCAGAATTGATAACAGGTATTAGCTCAAATCTGATTATACAATATTATAAAAAACAGGTTCATAACTTCAATTTTAGTCTTCCAATAAGAATCCCAGGTTTCAAAGCTTGTTCTGGAGCAGGAGTTTGACATATTGGCATGATAATATTATTACAGCAGTCTCTGCAAACTGCCAGTACCCTCTAGTGTACATTATCAATAAAACCATCAAATAAAATGAACAATATCACCTGTCTCTTTAATGATTACCATTTCTCTATACTCTCTTTGTTTGTTTTAATATTTCCAAGCATGCAATCAAGCAATGATTACCTGGGTGAAATGATGAAACATGCTGATTATAAATATTTCTTAGCCATGGTGCAATCCATAGCAATCTATTCCTTGTTTCAGGGCTGTAATTACTATTCATGTTCATGTCAGTTAAAACTTTATATTGATGGAAGAATCAGACTTTAAAGTGGTTCTTATTCCAAAATTCTGCCATGGTTATTGATTTAACTGACATTTAAACTATCATAGCATGTTGCAAACATACACAAATCCTTGCATATCTTTGCCAAAGTCAATGAAAATGCAGGTACAGAAAGAAAAAAAATTTAAGTGAAGTATAATATCTCACTAAGTAAGCTGCTGCCAGGAATCATCTGGATTAAGTAGAATTCCTATTATTTCTGGCATGAAGCCTGAAATTCTAATTGTGCACATTGGGACATCCTCAACACCACCTAGATGCTACAGCTAATACATAATAAAATATTTTTCTACTTCAATATTAAGCTATTGCTCTTGAGTTCACACTGATTCTCCTATATATACTAGCACAAGGAAAATCAAATAATATACAAGATATGCACATTTGGGACCAGAAAACAGACAGACACATTCCAACAAAAAACCTCATTTTCTTAATTTATTGTGAGAGTCAAAGAACATTGGTCTTGAGATCCTTATTTTGGAAAACAAAAATCCTAACAGTGTCAAAGTAGTTTACCAGTTAATATGCTCAGCTAATTTTAGTTTACTATAACAATTGCATTTTGCTGCTATTATGTAGGGTAATATTTCAAAAGTAAACCAGTTGTCAGAGGAAATTAAGCATTCCTAAGAATATGGAGGACTTCTCTGTTGGAGCAGTGGTTAAGAATCCACCTGTCAATGCAGGGGGACATGGGTTAAGCCCTAGTCCAGGAAGATCCCACAGGCTGTGGAGCAACTAAGCCTGTGTGCCACAACTACTGAGCCTGCACTCTAGAGCCCATGAGCCACAACTACTGAGCCCGTGTGCTACAACTACTGAAGCCTGTGCGCCTAGAGCCCATGCTCCACAGCAAGAGAAGCCACCCCAATGAGAAGCCCACACACTGCAACGAAGTGTAGCTCCTGCTCGCTGCAACTAGAGAAAGCCCATGCACAGCAACGAAGACCCAATGCAGCCAAAAACAAATAAATAAATAAATTTATTTTTAAAAAAAGAATGTAGACTTATTACCTGAAGGAAATGCTATTCATTTCTTGCATATAAACAGACAACCATGCAGTGGAGTGCTTTCATACAAAAAAGCCTATAGCCACTTTTCATTTTTAGATCAATAAGTGCATTTTTAAAGAAAAACCATGATAATTTAGAAGGTATCGTTTAAAGGATCTGAGAATAAAGATTGAGTAAAGGAATATATAAAAATACTTTGATCATAAAAGTACACTAGAGCAGATTCTGGAATTTTTAAACAAGAAAAAAGATAAAATGAAATATTAAGATTATATTGTGGCACTTAGTTAAGCAATTATACAGCATGAAGATTTGGGGAAAAAAGAATATTAAATTTTAACAATTGTCATGATGTGTGCTCAAAACTGAACACACACACACAGCACATGTAAATATACATGCACCACTCAAACTCTCAATCCTCATACTAGCCAGGTGAAAGTAATGACCAAAGAAGAATCAGAAAAAGGGACATTTGGAAAATGGAAAATCTCTAAACAGGTTTCTCTATAATCATGCCCCAGTGGAAGCTGGGAAGATGAGGGAAAAGAAAATCAAAATTAAATTAATTTTCATGATTAAATACTTTTTTAGAGCTTACTAAGTAATTCTTTTGGAACAAAAGTGATACTTTCAAGTAGTTAAATCTCAATATTGGAGAGAAGATTTGAATTAATAACTGTTTTATGATACATAACAATTACTCTTATAATTTGCTCTTTCAATTATTTGGCTCAATATGGAAAATAGGTTAGGGCAAGATTTTTCTTTAAAAATATTTTCCTTAAACAAATCCTAAGGACTCTGATTTCAATTTATAAAGGAATACATAAAGGTTAATTTCACTTATGCTGATTTGAACCATATGAAGTCATTAATGTTCAACAATTTTTACCCTGAAAAATAGCAATATTATATGGATTAATCTAATGATTAATATATCATGTAAACATATAAAATGACTATAATGCTGTTTTGTCTAGTGTTCTGATAATATATCACCTAAACTCAAATTATAGTTATTTACTGTAGGAATTTGTGAATTTGTTGCTAAAACATTCGTGTATGGGGCAAATCAGTCTTAGACCTTGTCTGCTGAAAGATAAAAACTATTTGGACTCTTGCGGCTGCTTCAGCAGGGATCATAATCTTTGTACCTTCCCAGACACAGGTCTTCAAAACCACAGCTTAGTCTGAACTGAACAGGCCTTTGGGAGCAAAGAGGTGAAGCAGTATTTGTTTAGGAGAGTTCTTCCTTCCCAGTGTTAGGCAGGATGACAGTTCAAGAGCAAAACTATATTATTTTCAAAAAAGTTAAGATATGTATTATTTATAGTTGTGCCCTTTATTTTCTTTCATTTTACAGCTCAACTAAAATGGCTTTCAAAATCCTAAACAAAGACTAATTGTAAATATTAAGTAAATATTTCTTCTTATCATTTTAAATTATACTTTACTAAACATTCAAAATGTTTATCCTGAGGAAAGTTTATGAAATCTGTTAGAACCCTGTATGTTGCTTTTGACAGACTTTAAATATTTTATAATTCATTTCTTCAAAAACATGGTAAGAATCATCATTCTAGAATATCATTGAACAAAAAGAATGAAAATGTAGAGTGAAATTTTTTAATAATAAAGTAAATATTAAAAATAAAATCTGAATGATTATATCTTTATTTTTAAAGATTTTCTTTGATGTGGACCATTTTTAAAGTCTTTATTGAATTTTTTACATATTGTTTCTGTTTTATGTTTTGGTTCTTTGGCTGTGAGGCATGTGGGATCTTAGCTCCCTGACCAGGCCAGGGATCAAACCCTCACCCCCTGCATTGGAAGGCAAAGTCTTAACCACTGGACCACCAAGGAAGTTCCTGAATGACATCTTAAAAATCTTAATATTAAAATCTTAAAATCTGTATGGAGACACAAAAGACCCCAAATAGCCAAAGCAGTCTTGAGGGAAAAAAACAGAGCTGGAGAAATCAGACTCTCTGACTTCAGACTACTACAAAGCTACAGTAATCAAGACAGTATGGTACTGGCACAAAAACAGAAATATAGAACAATGGAACAGGATAGAAAGCTCAGAGATAAACCCACACACCTATGGTCAACTAATCTATGATAAAGGAGGCAAGGATATACAATGGAGAAAAGACAGTCTCTTCAATAAGTGGTACTGAGAAAACTGGACAGTTAAATGTAAAAGAATGAAATTAAAACACTCCCTAACACCATACACAAAAATAAACTCAAAATGGATTAGAGACCTAAATGTAAGTCTGGACACTATAAAGCTCTTAGAGGAAAACATAGGAAGAACACTATTTGACATAAATCACAGCAAGATCTTTTTTGATCCACCTCCTAGAGTAATGGAAATAAAAACAAAAATAAACAAATGGGACGTAATGAAACTTAAAAAGCTTTTGCAAAGCAAAGGAAACTACAAACAAGACGAAAAGATAACCCTCAGAATGGCAGAAAATATTTGCAAACAAATCAATGGACAAAGGATTAATCTCCAAAATATATAAACAACTTATGCAGCTCAATATTAAAAAAACAAACAAGCCAATCAAAAAATGGGCAGAAGACTTAAATAGACATTTCTCCAAAGACGACATACAGATGGCCAAGAAGCACATGAAAAGCTGCTCAACATCACTAATTATTAGAGAAATGCAAATCAAAACTACAATGAGGTATCATCACCTCACAGCAGTTAGAATGGGCATCATCAGAAAATCTACAAACAACAAATGCTGGAGAGGGTGTGGAGAAAAGGGAACCCTCTTACACTGTTGGTGGAAATGTAAATTAATACAGCCACTATGGAGAAGAGTATGGAGGTTCTTTAAAGAACTAAAAATAGACGTACCATATGACCCAGCAATCCCACTACTGGGCATATACCCAGAGAAAACCATAATTCAAAAAGACACATGCATCCCAATGTTCACTGCAGCACTATTTACAACAGCTAGGTCATGGAAGCAACCTAAATGCCCATCAACAGACAAATGGATAAAGAAGATGTGGTACATATATACGATGGAATATTACTCAGCCATAAAAAGGAATGAAATTGGGTCATTTGTAGAGATGTGAATGGATCTAGAGACTGTCATACAGAGATGTGAATGGATCTAGAGACTGTCATACAGAGTGAAGTAAGTCAGAAAGAAAAAAACAAATATATTAACAAATATATTAATGGATATATGTGGAAAAATGGTACAGATGAACTGGTTTGCAGGGCAGAAATTGAGACACAGGTATTGAGAACAAAGGTATGGACACCATGGGGAGAAACTGGTGTGGGGGGGAGTGGTGGTGGTGTGATGAATTGGGAGATAGGGATTGACATATATACACTAATATGTACAAAATGGATAAATAATAAGAACGTGCTATATAAAAAAATAAATAACATGAAATTCAAAAAAAAGAATGTAAATGTGATACAGTGATATTTACTATACCAAAAGATATTAAAAACTATCATTAATTAAAGATAAAATTTTGGAGTTATTACATTACTGGTAATAAAAATACTGACTCCATGAGTTACAAAACAAAAAATCAAAGGTGGTTTATTTTTACAAGAATATATTTCATCATATAATTTCTCTTAAATTTGTATCTCTTAACAAAGATCTGCATAACATCTTACTGTAAATTAAACAACGATTTTATCCAGGACTCACAATCAGGATATGCAGTATATTTTGTTATGATCATCAGTTTATTGAGAAGAAAAGATTTTCAAATTTGATATGTTATGTGTAACTTCATAGGCTAAAAATTAATTTATGGAAATCTACACTTTAAACCAGGTTAAATGATAAGAGACAAACTTTTCAAAACATTAACACCATATAAAATAAAAAGTTAAGTTCGGTTTAGGAAAAAGAAAGAAAACTGCAGCAATTAACCATTTTAGAGAAATATTCAATAGATACACAAAAGATATAAACAAGGGTGTTTGCTGACTTATTTTATAATAGCAAAAAAAAACAATTAAAATGATTGTCCATTAACAGGGAAATATACATTAAATATAATTTCATTGATACAATGTAATATTATGCAGCCATTATAATGAATGGAGCAACTCTATAAGTGCTTTTGGGAAAAAATCTTTACAAATTAATGTCCAGTGAAAGAGGTGGTAGCAAATAGCAGACATTTGTCCAACAGGTATCTATTGCACCTATACTATGTGCCGGATGCTGTTCTAGGCTCCAGTGTCATATTTATTTTGGAACAGAAATTTAAAAAATTAATTTTTAAAATCTATTTATGTTCACATGTTTTAAATTGAAAAGATCTGGAAGGAAGCAAAGAAAAATTACTTTTGAGAAGCAGAAAAAGTGGGATCGTAGTGAGAGACCAAATAAAATTGTGTATCTCTATTGTATAATTTTTTTAACTGTCAATTTTACATTTCAAAGATCAGTTACCATGTTTTAGTAAAATAATAGCAGTGTTCCAACAACACAGTTCAAATTTTAGTTACCATGTTTTATTAAGTGTGAGTAGTTGCATAAAGTATGAACTTCACTGCTAGCTTTTCAGTCGACAAATCGGTATGTAAGTAATAGATGCACATCATGATCAGTGACTAATCATGCCACTTCTTTCAAAGTCTGTCAACGGTTGGTCACTATAAATCAGTTATTCAGACAGCAAAGCCTATAGTTGTGCTGACTCCCTGTCTCACAGTGACAAGCCCATGAAGAATTTAGAAAAATCGGTAATAGAATGAGGTAATTGGCTAACAAAAATGAAAATGCCACAGAGAAATGCAAAGTGCTAATACTGAAAAAAGGGGAAATATGAATTGAATGGAAATGGAAATATAGAAGAAATATGGGGATGTTGATGCTGCCACCATTCTAAAGACTCTGTATATGCAGCCAGAAGATCTTAGTAAAGGCAAATTTAGAGACATAATGAGAAAAGTAGTTGCAATAAAAAAGATTATAATATCCAAGTACAGGCAACAACAACAAAAATCTTCACATTAAAGGAACACTTGGAGATATTTCACAATATTGAAAGGGCAAAATTTGGTCTTTGGTCTATTTTTGTATGACTTCTGAGCTAAGAATTTTTTTTTCTTTTTTCTTTCTCACATCTTTAAAGGAATTTCAAGAAGGAGGAGGGAGAGAAGGAGGAAGAGGGTGCTTGTGGCCTGCAAATCCTAAAAATTTTACTATCTGGCCCTTTACAGAAAAAGTTTACAGGCCCCTGCTCCAGAATATTGGATCTAATAGTAATACAATAGGAGAAAGCCTGGTTAATATAGTTTGAGAATCATATTACAAAAGGACTTGAATGACAGTGTAAATAATTTGCACACTTCTTAATCAGCAAAGGACTGTTGAACAGTGCCTTGAAGAAAAAGTTATGGAGGGGATACGTGATGGGTCTGCTGGATTTGCATGCTTACTGTGACCACTGAGAACTCATATGTGTACGCCTATACTGTCTATACAGCAGTATGTTCCATGTGGTGGTCAGAAACATTAATCAAAAGTTGAGGTTCTCATATCTCTCTGCCTAAAGCTACGAGTCTGTCTCAATTTGAAAATCCTTGATTTTATGAGGTGAGTATATTGTTGAGGTGATATATTAGTTTTAAGGATATTAACACTATATTTGGCAGGGGCACTGCCAAGGGTCCAGGTACATAAAATGTGAAATGGTAAATTGTCAGTTCTCTAGGAGTATTTGTAAGTTTCAAAGATAACCAAGACAAAAATCTTATGTGGACTCCTGAATATGCCACACACAAATGTATTATGTTCATACTTTTTAAGATTATTTTATTTTGAGAACTGGATTATATAAATTGCAGGAGAAGCCCTGAAGCTTAGCTGTCGGAACTAATATTGTAGAGGCTGGGATATAGATTTTCACAGTTCAGCCACTTATTGTAAAAGAAAACACAATATTACTGGCATATTCTAACTTATTACCATCAGCATTTTAGCCTTAAGATAATTTTCATGTTTTATATGGATAGCCGACTCATACAGATATATTTAACCTCTTTTTATAAAAGATGAAGAACTTAAAATTGTGATGAGTGTCTGATGTGTACAACAGAATAATTTAAATTCTGTCCTGAGGGGTATGTTTTAAACACTGACCAACTACTGGTCTGCTTAACCTCTGAAGTATTAAGCCCTTCTCACAGGACTTATATGTGTAATTTCATGTCTTTAAAGTGCCAACTTTTAAATTTTTCTGAAATAAACAAAGAAATAAAACTTTGACTTATTTACAGTCTCTGCATAAGCCTTACATGTAATGAGTGAGGTTGCAACTTAAAATTTTAAACTGAGATGAGATTAGAGGATGGAAAAGAAGGTGTATGCAGATGAACAAAACAGTAAATAATTTTCCTTCATTTATGCTTAGTCCTACACTTCCATTCAATAGATGCAAACAAACGAGGCTAGCCATTTTATGATTAACTCATCATTTCTGTGTTTCCTTGGTTATTTGTAGATTTACTAGATCAATTCAAGGTTTAAACTTCATCTACTGAAGATTCAGTTCCTTTACCCTCTATTTCCTTGGAATAACATCTATGTTCACTGGGGAGGGCTGTTTGCATATGGCATAGGGGTATCCAATGCTCAGTTGTAATTTGTGCATGATTTCTTTCACTGTGGTGTGTAATCCTCATTGGCCCTCAGTTGGCATCAATCCTTGGGAACCAAGATACTGGTTCAGCTATTGCACCTTCTCAGTACATCTTTAAACCTTGAGTTCTTCCTGTCAGAAGTTCAAGGACTGTTTTGGTACAACTACCTTTAGTTAAGCCTTTTAAAACTTACAACACTGAAAATGTTGACTTCCCCACACAACCCAGTGGAACACAGGCATGTAAGTCTTCTCAGATACCTTCTTCCCATATACCCCAATAGCCATTGCTTCTCTATTGCTTTGGTGCCATGCTGGATGTCACTTTCTCCACCAGGATTATGGTCTCCATCAAGTAATTCTAGGGAGTGCTTAGATTCTAACCCATTCCAAGAATCTTCTCACTACATGACAGAGTATTCTGACAAAAATCTAATCAAAGCAAAAACAGAGACAGGGTTTTTTAAGGTGCTTTTGGGCTATTGTGCTTTCTAGATTTAGCCACATCTTTCCCCCATTAATCTTTTCCTAACTGTACCATTATGTGATATAATTTAATTAACTTAGCTCATGTGAACTGTGATTAAGTTGTGATAAGTTGTTACAAGTTCTACAAACTCTAAGAGTATTTGGACCACAAAACATATATTTGGCAATTTGTATTCTTTCTTGAATAGCTTCAGTAAATATTGAAGAAAGAAGAAGAAAGCAATATACAAAAGAAGAAAGCAATATAATAATTTTGCATCTGCAATTTAAAGCACCCTTTTTATATATCAAGCTCAAGTGGGAGAAGTGTTACATTTTAAGATTAGATATTTACCACATATAACAGATGTTCCTAGTCTAACTAGCCTTACAGAAGTCAGAACATTATCACAAAAGCTGCATCCTCCTGCTTATTGGAACTTGAGACCACTTTAAATTTCTTCTAAGTCATTTTGTTGTTCACCAGGGATTTCTGTCTCAATAACACATACCAGTTTTCTCTTTTCCTGCTCCAGTTCACTTTGGTTAACTCTAGGTGCTTCAGAGGCTTGCAATTTAAAGTTTGATCTATGGACTAACAGTGTCAATATTATGTAGAAACGAACATTTTTCAAGTTCAGAATCTCAAACCCTACCTCAGACCTACTGAGTTAGAATCTTCAATTTCGATAAGATCCCCAGGTGATTCATAGGTATGTTAAAGTTTGCAAAGAACTGGATTAGATGACAAAAGTGGGATGTATGAAGCCAGTGACTAATCTACTGCCACAGGGCTAGTGCATGTTATTAGTACCACATGGGCTGATTCAATAATGCTGGTGTTTGCTCCTAGGGCATTGTCCTGCTACTGCTAAAGCAACCATAGTACCATCTCCTATCACACTTTAGACACTACTTAATCAATGATGCTGATGTTGTGTGTTAAAGTGTTGTTTGTATATTTGCTTATTCTCTATCTCTTACGGAAGCTACTCTACCCTAGAACTGAAAATCATGAATCCAAAATGGGTAGTCAGAGCATAATATGAGTGACAGAAATTGCATTTTATTTAGAATTATTTCCCCCTCAGATATAGGCCAATTGCCTCTAATCAAACTTAAATGTACTTTCTCTATTCTACGGATGATTTCTATCTCTAGAAGTTTCCCTGGTGTTAAAAACAAATTCTAGTTCTACTGATGTATCCAGTCACACGTAAATTCTAAATTGAGACAATTTACTCAGAATCTAAGATCTTTAAATATCTTAGATATCAGAACTTTTTTGAAATAGGACTGGAGATATCAAGAGTCACCAAATTGCTTGTTTACTCTTTATTTTGTTTTAAGGAGAGAGGTTATTTTGACAGATTGATGGAGCACTTTAAGTTTCAGGACGACGGTGTATAATTTTCTACAATTGGGGTATATGGTCTTTTCTTTAAGAAAATAATCTGCCACTGTTATAAAAGGTAAATTTAAATAGAAATCTTAAAACTGTTATGTTGGCAATTATATCAAAATAAAGTAACAGCTATTTTATATCTCAGGGCAAAAAAAAAAGCAGCTTATTACATACTTTCAGTCTTTCAGGAGCAGAGATTGAAGCAAGATACATATTTAAATTTTGAAAACAATGATATGCCTTAAGACAGATGTTGTGCCTTATAGTGACAGAAATTCTGAACAAGAAAGGAGGAAGTAATATAAATTATAAAAGAAACATTGGTCAGTTTTTGAAAGGTGGCTTCAGTGTCATTATAGAAAAATGTAACTACATTTTGAGTGCAAACGAGCTTTACATTTTTCCGTTGGTGCTAATCTTTAAAACCTTGGTTTATGCAAGGATGTTTCTTCTCCATTGTCTTAACCTGTTTATATCTTCTCTAAACTATTGGTGACACACAAGCCACATCAGCAACTAATGGTAGTTATTAAAATATGTCCAAACTCTAGAATATCTGTACAGTAATATGATTCTAAAGAATTTTTAATAATTAAAGAGACACCAACTTTCTCAGGCCTTCAGGATAGTCTGGCTAAATTTCAAATGGAAAATTACATTCTGTCTATCTATATTTCCTAGTTTTTTTCACTTGTTTGGCAAGTGCTTTAAAAACGAAATAAAAACAAATAAAATACAAATAAAACACAAACTACAAATTTGTCATGTAATGGAAATGCACAGAATACTTTTTTATGCTATTATCTTTGGCCCCACAACAGATGTGTAAGCCTCTGCTGAATATGTGCATCTTAATGAAAGGTGTGTGAGGAGGTTATTCCGATAGTCTTAAAACATTTCTGATTTTTTTCAAATAGGGAAATTGGGGTTCAATGAGTAAATTTATAAACAGCTATCTTTGTACATTCTTCTACTAAGACTTGAAGAAAAACACACACATACACACAGAATGAATTAGGCATTATGTAAAATCATCACTTCTCTATACCCAAAGACTTTGTCATTTGGATCCTGGAAGCATATCCCCTGCTACCAATATCATTCTCTCACCTCCCAACTTGCTCAGCTCATGTTGTGTATTTTAGAAGCAGCTCTATGAACAGAAAGAAGTAAAGGTTGCTTTTACTGAAAAAACACTGAGGTAGAATTTTTTCCCTGACATTTAATCTCATATCTGTTTCTTTTTATTTTTTCATTTTAAGCAGTCACTTCAGTGTAAAACTAGGATCACAGGCAAATCTAAGGTTTTAATAGGAGGTAAAAAGGACATTTATTCTATGTCTATATCAACATGCTATAGAATTCAAATGCACTATTCCCCTGAATTCACCCTAGTAAGAAATAATCTTCAAATATTAAGGACAGTTAAATAGAGTCTATATATAACCATAAATATCAAGAGAATTAGATAAGTGTAGCCTATGTATAAATGCATCCATGATTTGGTAGTGGTTGAAACATCAGAAAAATTATAAAGGGTTATGTAAGAAACCTCAAGTCATGGTGAGGAAATATTTCTCTATTAGAAAATATTGGCTCTAATGGTTAACACATAATGTGGAAAAAGTAGGAAGGATCTGCTTTTACTTTATGACAATACAGTAGAGCATCTTTTCCACCATATTTGAGGAACTATTTAAGAGATATTTCACCAAGCTGTGGGAAGTAAGCTATATTATCTCCCTGTTGAAAAGATGAGGGATAGTGAAATTGGAAGGTTAAATGGTTTGCTCACCATCTCATGCAAAGTTATTGGCAGAGGAAATATAGAATAGCCTCTGGACTTTAAATCTGTTGCTTAGCTACTGATCCACAATAGCTCCCAAATGACTTGAACTACAGAGTACTAGACTAGAGAACCTGAAGATTCAGAAAAGATCATGCCTCCACTGAAATGAAAAGTGGAAAATTCTACCAACAGATTGTTTGATCACTCTCATTCAATAGATTCTTGTATTTGTATTTTTAATTTACTTTTGAATTTTCATATTGTCACAAATAAATTCCTAGATGACACTGTGTTGTGAATAATCATTAGAAAATAACTACCTTAGTTCATCTCAAATATTGTCTTTGAAATATATGTAGGTAGAGGAAATTTCTTAAAGTAACCTGCATATTTACTTAACCTCAGTTGTAATAAGGAAAGCTATTACATCTGTTGGATGACATATGTTGTCATGCACACCACTCCACTATAAAGGATAATTGAAATAGAATTAATACTTGTTTTTTCAAGATTCAGACAGTATATATATTCAGACAATTCAGACAATACAATTCAAGATTCAGACTATATATATATATATATATATATATATATATATATTCTTTTTTTTTTTTTGCGGTACACGGGTCTCTCACTGTTGTGGCCTCTCCCATTGTGGAGCACAGGCTCCGGACGCGCACGCTCAGCGGCCATGGCTCACGGGCCTAGCTGCTCCGCGGCATGTGGTATCTTCCTGGACCAGGGCACGAACCTGCGTCCCCTGCATTGGCAGGCGGACTCTCAACCACTGTGCCACCAGGGAAGCCCGACAGTAAGCATATTTTGATTTAAAACACACAACAGGTCAGGGAAATTTTGGTTTTGGTCAGAAGAATCCAAAGAAAAATGTTTTGGTTCTTAGTATCCTCGTACCAAAAAATAAAGATGGTCTTAACTGATTAATTGATATTTGATTTTTTATTTCACTTTCCATATCTTAAAAGAAATGTCCTTATCCCTTCCCATCCTGTATTGATGAGTAGGAGTTGTTGACAGGAGAGTAATTTCTTCCATTTCCATGTGTACATCTTGCATTTACAGATGATATTTTGTTCTCCACTAGGACTTCTTTGATCCCCTCTGCTCACCTTATTCTACTTCTCCATGTGCAAATGCACAAACACACAAACCTGGGTGAAGAGCCCTTTAAACTGCAGCTCTAACGCTGAGTTAAATAGGGAACCAAGAGAGGGAGCTATAATTTTCTGAGAATCTGGTTTCTTTCAGTTAGAGACAGAAGCTAGCAGAACATACAAAATAACATGAATATTCAACTATAAGATTTATTACCAGAGGAGTGGCCAAGATGGCAGAGTAGGAAGATCCTGAGCTTACCTCTTCTTATGGGCACACAAAGATTACAACTATTTACAGAGCACATATTGATGAGAATGAATTGAAGACTAGCAGAAAATATTTTCTGCAACTAAACACATACAGAAAGAACACAGTCAGATGCGGGGGAGAGGTGGAGACACAGTATAGTCAAGACCTACACCCCTGGGTAGGTAGCCCACTAAAGGGAGGATAGTCACAGTTGCAGAGGTTCTCCTCAAGGGGCAAGGGGTTTTAGCTCCACATCAGGCTCCCCAACTTGGGAGTCCTGCACCAGGAATATGAGCCCACAAATGTGTAGCTTTGAGGCCAGTGGCGATTGTGTATGGGACAGCCAGAGGGCTGTTAGATAGAGAGACTCCACTCTTAAAGGACTCACACAAAATCTCACATGCTCCACATCCCAGGACAGAGGCAGTAATTTGAAAGGGGTCTGGTTCAGACCCTCTTGCTGATGTAGGAGAGCCTCCCAGAGAGGCAGGAGGCAATGGAAACTCCCCATGGGGACATAGACATTAGAGGCAGCCATATTCAAGAGCTCATCTACCATGAGGACACTGGCACTGGCAAACATCATTCTGGAGTTCTCCTTTTAGCATCACAGAGCCAGGGGGCTTACCTGCCCCCAATCAGTTGGTACCAGTCCTATGACCCCCGCATGCCAAGCAACCAACCACTTGGAGACCCAGCCCCAGGACTCCCTGGGCCATGCAGCAAGCCATACCAGGAGTCAGTTTCACCCGTCAGTGGCCAACAACCTTCCCATGCAGCAGGGACTGGTAGCTAACCAAGCTGGGGACCAGTTCTGCCTACAAGCATGCCCACATAGTTGACCCTGCCACAACAGAAGGGTCCATGCAGCCCATGTAGGGGGCACCCCTAGAACATGTAGCTCTGGTGACCAGTGCGGAGTGTGCTGCTGGGCCCCCCCAAATTCTCCTGTATAAGGCCACTTCTCCAAAACTGGGAAATGTAACCCATCTATCTAATACATAGAAAATAAAAAAGAGAATTAGGTAAAATGAGGAGACGGAGGAATATGTTCCAAATGAAGGACCAAGATAAAACCCCAGAAGAAGAACTAAGGGAAGTGGAGATAGCAATCTACCCAATAATGTGTTCAAGATAATGATCATAAAGATGCTTAATGAATTCAGGAGAAGAATGGATGAACACAATGAGAAGTTTAATAAAGAGTTAGTTAGAAAATATAAAGAAGAATCAAACAGCTGAAGAATATAACAGCAAGTTATATGATAGGGAGGAATGGATCAGTGAACTGGAAGACAGAGTAGTAGAAATCACCTAAGCTGAACATAAAAAAAAAGAAAAAGGAATTTAAAAAGATGAGGACAGTTTAAGAGAGCTCTCAGATAACACCAAGTGTACTAAGATTCACATAATAAGGGTTCGAGAAGGAGAGGAGAGAAAGGGGCAGAGAACTTATTTGAAAAAATAATAGCTGAAAACTTCCCTAACCTGGGAAATGGAACAGACATCCAGGTCCAGGAAGCGCAGAGTGTCCAAATGAAATCAATCCCAAAGGATCTACATTAAGACTCATTATAATTAAAATGGCGAAAATTAAAAACAGAGAAAATCTTAAAAGCATCAAGGGAAAAGCAACTAGTTATGTAAAAGGGAGCTCCCATAAGATAATCAGCTGACTTTTCAGCAAAAACTTTGCAGACCAGAATGGAGTGGCATGATATATTCAACTTGATGAAAGAAAAACACCTACAACCAAGAATACTCTACCCAGCAAGGCTAACGTTCAGAACTGAAGGAGAGATAAAGAGTTTTACAGATGAGCAAAAGTTAAAAAAGTTCAGCATCACCAAACAAGTTTTACAAAAAATGTTAAAGTAATTTCTTTAAGTGGAAAAGAAAAGACCATAACTAGAAATATGGAAATTATGAAAGGAAAAATTTCACTGGTAAATATACAGTATATGTAGTAAATCAATCACTTACAAAACTTTTGCTAAAAGACAAAAGTAGTAAAAACATCCCCACAATATATAGTTAAGGGATACACAAAACAAAAAGATGTAAAATATAATGAAAAAAACTTTGAACGTGGTTGGGGTAGTAAAAATGCAGCGTTGTTAGAATGCATTTGAATTTAAGAGCTCATCAACTTAAATAATCACTTATATATATATGAGTTGCTATATATAAACTTCATGGTTAACCACAAACCAAAGATCTATAATAGATACACACATGAAAAGAGAAATGAATCTAAACATAACACTAAGGATAGTCATCAAATCTCAAAGGAAGAGTCCAAAATAAAAATAAACAGAAAAAAACAATAAAAACAACTCCAGAACAATTAACAAAATGACAATGAGTGCATACATATTAATAATTTTTAAAAATGTAAATGGACTAAATGCTCCAATCAAAAGACATAGAGTGGCTGAATGCATAGAAAAACAAGGTCCATATATATGCTGCCTACAAATGGTTCACTTCATATCTAAGACATACACACCCTGAGAGTTAGGGGATAGAAAAAGTTATTCCATGGAAATGGAAACAAAAGCTGGAGTAGCAATACCTATGTCAGACAAAATAGACTTTAAAACAAAGACTTTAATAAGAGACAAAGAAGGACATTACATAATGATAAAGGGATCAATCCAACAAGAAGGGATAACGACTGTAAATATACATGCACCCAACAAAGGAGCATCTAAATACATAAAGCAAATATTAACAGACACAAAGGGGAAAATTGACTGTAACACAATAATAGTAGGGGATTCTAACATCCACTTACATCAATGGACAGATCATCCAGACAGAAAATCAATAAAGAAACACTGATCTTAAGCAACACATTAGACCAGATGACTTAGTAGATATCTACAGTACTTTTCATCCACAAACAGCAGAAGATACAACCAACACCAACATCACAGAAATACAAAGAATTATGACATTACTAAGAAAAATTATACACCAATAAAATGGACAACCTAGAACAAATGGACAAATTCCTAGAAATGTATAATCTCCCAGGACTGAATCTGAAAGAAATAGAAAATATGAACAGAAAAATTACCAGCAACAAAATTGAATCAGTAATCCAAAAACTCCCAACCGACAAAAGCCCTGGACAAGATGGCTTAACAGGTAACTCTACCAAATATCTTTAAATTATTTAACACCTGTCCTTCTCAAACTATTTGAGAAAATTGCAGAGTAAAGAATGCTCCTGAACTCCTTCTATGAGGCCTGCATCACCCTGATATCGAAACCAGACAAAGCCACCACAAAAAAGAAAATTACAGGCCAATATCACTGATGAACAGATGCAAAAATCCTCAACAGGATATCAGCAGACCAAATTCAACAATACATTAAAAGAGTGGAAAACTATGATCAAGTGGGATTTATCCCAGAGATGCAAGAATGGTTCAATGTCCACTAATCAATCAATGTGTTAGACCATATTAACAAACTGAAGAATAAAAATCATATTATCATCTCAATAGATACAAAAATAAGCATTTGACAAAATTCAACATCCATTTATGATAGAAAAATCTCAACAAAGTGAGCATAGAGTGAATATACCTTAACATAATAAAGGTCATATATGACAAACCTATAGGCAACAAGATGCTTGATGGTAAAAAAAAAATTTCCTCTAAAATCAGGAACAAGAAGAGGATGCCCACTCTCACCACTTTATTCAACATAGTATTGGAAGTCCTTGCCACAGCAATCAGACAAGGAAAAGAAATTCAAAATTTAAAGGAAGGGCTTCCCTGGTGGCGCAGTGGTTGAGAGTCTGCCTGCCAATGCAGGGGACACGGGTTCGTGCCCCAGTCCGGGAAGATCCCACATGCCGCAGAGCGGCTGGGACCGTGAGCCATAGCCATTGAGCCTGCGCATCCGGAGCCTGTGCTCTGCAATGGGAGAGCCCACAACAGTGAGAGGCCCACATACCACAAAAAAGAAAAAAAAATTTAAAGGAAGAAGTAAAACTGTCACTTTGCAGGTGACATAATACTACATATAGAAAGCCCTAAACACTCCATCAAAAATTATTAGAACTAATAAATGAATTCAGCAAAGTTGCAGGATACAAAATCAATACACAAAAATCTGTTGTTTCTATAAACTAATAATAAACTAGCAGAAAGAACAATTAAGGAAACAATCCCGTCTATAATCACAACAAAAGAATAAAATAGCTAGGAATAAATCTAACCAAGGAGGTAGAAGATGTGTGCTCTGAAAACTATAAGATATTGGTGAAAGAAATTGAAGACAACCCAAACAAATGGAAATATATACCATACTCATGGATTGTAAGAATTAATATTCTTAAAATGACCATAATACCAAAGGTAATCTACAGATTCAATGCAATCCCTATCAAAATACCAATGGCATTTTTCACAGAACTAGGACAAATAATTCTAAACTTTGTATGGAAACACAATAAAACTTGAATAGCCAAAATAATCTTAAGAAAGAACAAAGCTAGAGATCACACTCCCTGATTTCAAACTATAATAAAAACTATACTACAGTAATCATAACAGTACGGGGCTGGCACAAAAACAGACACATAGATCAGTGGCACAGAATACAGAATTTAGAAATGAACCCACATTTATATAGTCAATGAAACTACAACAAAGGAGGCAAGATTATATAATGGGGAAAAGACAGCCTCTTCAATAAACGGTGTTGGGAAAACTGAATAGCTATATGCAAAAAATCAAACTTTCTCACTCTATACAGATATAAACTCAAAATTGATTGGAGGCTTGAATTTCAGGCCTGAAACCATAAAACTCCTAGCAGAGAACATAGGCAGTATGCTCTTTGACATTGGTCTTTAGCAATGCTTTTTTTAAAGCTATGTCTCCTCAGGCAAGGGAAACAAAAGCAAAAACAAACAAATGATACTATATCAAGCCTTACACAGAAAAAGTCACCATCAACAGATGAAAAGGTCGACTACTGAATGGGAGAATTTTGCAAATGATCTATCTTATAAAGGGTTGATATACAAAATATACAAAGAGCTCATACAACTCAACATCAAAAAAAACACATAATTTGATTTAAAAATGGGCCAAGTACCTGAATAGACATTTTTTCAAAGAAGAAAGGATGGTCAACAGACACATGAAAAGATGCTCAACATCACTAATCATCAGAGAATCACAAATCAAAACTACAATGAGCTATTACCTCACAACTGTCAGAATGGCTATCATCCAAAAGTCTACAAATAACAAATGTTGGCAAGGATATGGAGAAAAGGGAATCCTAGTACACTGTTAGTGGGAATACAAATTGGTGCAACCACTATGGAAAACAATATGTAGGTTCCTCAAAAAACTAAAAATGTAACTACCATATGATCCAGCAATTCCACTTGTGGGTATATATCTGGAAAAAAAACAAAAACACTAATTCAAAAATATACGTTCACCCCAACGTTCACAACAGGATTATTTACAATTGCCAAGACATGGAAACAACCTACGTGTCCATCAACAGATGAATGGATAAAGATGTGGTGTACATGCAATGGACTATTCTTCAGCCATAACAAAGTATAAAATCTTGCCATTTTCAACAACATGGATAGGTTTAGAGGGTGTTATGCTAAGTGAAATAAATCAGACAGAGAAAGACAAATACTGTATGATTTCACTTATAAGTGGAATCTAAAAAAACCAAACAAACAAAACAAAGCAGACATAAACTCACAGATACAGAGAACAGGTATTTGTCAGAGGGGAGAGGGGTAGGAGGATGAATGAAATAGGTGAGGGAGGATGAATGAAATAGGTGAGGGAGATTAAGTGGTACAAACTTCCAGTTACTTAATAAATGAGTAATGGGGATGAAATTTACAGCATAGAGAATATAATCAATAACAAAGAGTTTTGTAGGGTGACGGATGAGGTAGGTAGACTTATTGTGGTGATCATTCTGTAATGTATAGAAACACTGAATGAGTATGTTATGCACCTTAAACTAACATAGTGTTTTTCATCAATTATACTTCAATAAGTTTAAAAATTATATTACTGACAGTGAATTGGGAATAGTCAGTGCCTGAAGAAATTGTCAGTACTCAGTAATTTTTTTATACCTAAATCAAATGCTCTTTCTCATTCACTAAATCTTATTCTACATTAGGGAAACCCCTCCCAGTTTTGTTCCTAGTAGTATTTCTGGGATCACAATTGGCAATATTTTTATTTCATTTACAAGTATGTTTTTCAGTATAATGTCAGTAGCATAATATGAAAGCCCCACTTCCCTCCTTAAAAATAACCTCCACTTTGGACAAACTCCTCCTTTGTTTCTCTCATCTCACAGTGGTGTTGGCAAATATGTACATATTTTGTAATTTCTCCTTTATTTATGTCGGTTTCTCACCAGGTCTTGATATACTCTCCAAATTTCATGAATTCATTGATTTTTTTTTTTTTTTTGGTACACAGGCCTCTCGCTGTTGTGGTCTCTCCCATTGCAGAGCACAGGCTCCGGATGCGCAGGCTCAGCGGCCATGGCTCACGGGCCATGAATGTTGCCCTGTCAACATACTCCATGACAATGAAAAGCAACTAGAAATAGGGCCTAGTATCATACTCATATACAATTAATACAATCA
Organism: Orcinus orca; assembly: GCF_937001465.1. Taxonomy (NCBI): domain Eukaryota; kingdom Metazoa; phylum Chordata; class Mammalia; order Artiodactyla; family Delphinidae; genus Orcinus; species Orcinus orca. The sequence goes on from NC_064565.1 coordinate 72,491,300, forward strand.
TAAGGAGAAAAATCTATGGTAAGCATCTTGTACTTTGGGGACAGGAGTTTAAAATTAAATGGAATTGGTGACATTCTTATAGTTTCTTATTTGACTACAACAAATTTGTACTCTTTTTCTTTTTTAATCATCTATGTTTATTGTTTCATTCACTGGAAACATAATCATGGGTTAGGTAGAATTATAATTTAACTTACCTGTAGAAGCCATTCTATAATAATGGAGACAAACATCCCTATTTCTAAGTATAGAATCTTAGTGCTTTGGTAAAATAATACATTGTTGAATTTTAAGAATGCAGTAAACAAAAATAAGATTTGGTAAGATACCTACATATACTTTTTTGATGTTTAGCAAAATGACACACTGCAAATTAACACAGTGTTAAACTGTAAGAATATGTTCAAAATTCTAATAATACAGGATAATGTAATTACAAATTAGATTCATTTATGCAATCTCCATGCTCATTTACACTTCTTATATTTAACATTCTTATAATTAGATTAAAGCAGATTTTCTTTATTTCAATATGTTTTTATACATTTATTCAAAAAGCATAAATACTAGAAATAAATGGGTCAAGGTAGGTTGCCAAGATTATGACAGCATACATAGGCAGCTAAATACTCATTAAAATATGTCATTAGCTTGATGTTTTGACAATCAAAAGGTGAAATACACAAAAGGGAAATAAAATATATGTGTCATCTTTATGAAATCTTCATATTCATTTGCATCAACAATGAGAGAAAAATTATCATTCTGTACCTCTGTATCCTGTCCTTTTTATAAAATTATGGTTGGTGGGTCTTTGCATAAATTGGAGAAACTGTTCTTTTGTGTTTGATTGGTTTTAGTTCTGAGGAAACGGCATTTCTCAATCTCTCTCCATTAATATTTTTTCTCCCTTGTGACCTACATGTCTGTGTTTCAGAGCTTAGTCACTATCTAATACACTGTAACTCCTGAGAATGAAATAGCCTAAAGAAAAAGAGAAACAGTTTATTTCTGATAGAACTAGGAGTCTTGGTGTGCAGAATTAAAGATTCTAGAGAAATAAAGGTACAGTATAGATTTAACTTATATTATAAATGTTAAGTTATCAAAACATGTATCTTAAATAGTTTATAAAATGTTAATAAAATTATGATTTTACTTTAAAAATTCATAGGCTTAGAGTATTTCTAAAATGATATTTAAAAAAGCTAAAACAATACTTAGTGGATTTAAATATCTCATATACAAAATCACCAATAATTTTACTTCTTTTTTTTTAAGCACTACCAGCTTATTTCAGAGAATGTACTGATAATACTAGAATGTGAACATACTCCTGAAGGATTCAATTTTCTTCCTTTATATTCTTGAATGACTAATTTCTAATGCCCTAGTTAAGTTAATTTAGTCAGTCAATCTGTTATCAGATTGTGTAGAAGTTTAAAATACTGACACGTAATAGCATATTTTCAATTAAAGGTTTGCAGTTATCAATCTTGGTTTTTAATTCATGGGTAACTAGAGGTTTTTGAGATAAAATGTGAACAGTTAAAGAAGGGGAAAGAAGCCCCACATATAAAATTTCCAGTGAAAAATTTATTTCAGTTTTAATTAGCCAACCAGCTCTGTCAGTGATATTTTATTATAACCAACAGACAACAAATTATCATATGTATAAATATGATTATTGTGTTAAGACTGTTGGAGATACAGAGCCACTTTAAAAAAAAAACAGACTCACATTAGTTTGCAGGCTGATTAGAGAAATGTAACTGGCATTAGTTCATTAAAACATATTAGTTGAGTGTCTACTGCATACCAGGCCCTTAATTAAGTATATGATATCATTAGAGAATGATTTATTTGTGTTAATATGCAGGCTGTTCCAAAATGTGTATATATGTGTATGCAAAGAATGGGCTGTGGAGGCTGGCTAAGGGAATATAAAATCATAGGGCAAGCAGTCAGGAAGAGATGATCATGAGTAGGCTGTAATCTGACTCTTTGGCACAGGAACTGCCTAAGCCCTCTTCAACAGACTTCACCTGATTAGGTCAGGCCATCCAGGATAAGGGAGTTTAATCACATTTGCAAAATCCCTTCACAGCAGCACCTAGATTACTGTTTGCTTGAATAATTGTGGACCATAGTGAAGCTTAACCATGTTGTCATGCCACAAAGCTGTCACAGTATCATAGGTTTCCCGTGTCAGTTTAGGAACTTGGGAATATTCCAGAAAAATGTGGTTATGCTAAAGTAGAATGGGCATCTTAGGAAGTATGCTATTTCTTTTAAAGTTTCAATGGTAATTTTAAAAGTGAATATTTATAGAATACTTAATATATGTTAGGCAATTTCTGAAGTATTTTACATATATAAATTATTTAACACAAAAACAAGTTTACGAGGTAGATATTATTATTCCTATTTGGGGAAATCAAGACTCAGATTAAAGAAATTGCCTATTTTTAAGCATCATAAGCATGTTTCATAATCAGTATCCTGTATAGTGACAAATAGAATAGATAGAAGTGGGGAGAAAAAAGATCCAGTCAGCAAGTATAAGATGACAAAGGTCTTAAATAGCATTTAGGCAGTGACATAAACAGAACTAAATAGAGGCATGAATGTGAGAAAATTATACTTGGATGCATACAGTGGATAAATGAGAGAAATTCATCAAAAGTCACTTCAAGATAGAGAAAACGGGAAGCTATGAATACTGTGCTAGTATTGATATAAGCAAGATATTTTCAAATGGAGACTGTTAGGGTATGATATTACTTTATACTTAGTTGAGACTTGAATCTTTCCAAAAAATAAATTATAAAAAAATAACTGGGAGTGTTGGTGGATTGTCTACAGTCAAAGGACAGAGGAGTAATGCAAAATGACAAATAAACAAGACACATAAGTTAGGAAATTAAGAAGATAAAATACATAGTTTAATGAAGGAGGGATAATTAATCTTTTAAATAAATTTGAAAGCTTGAGAAGAATTTCTTTTGAACTTAGCTAGTAGAAAACCAGTAGTGATATTTAAGAGGAGTATCTTAATGGTAGAGGTTAGAATGCCAGCTACAGAAAACAAAAAAGGGGCTAAGGATGAGAATATTAATTATTCATGTGAGGATTATTGCTGTAAGAAGGGAGACATGATTGAGTTACATCCAGGGGATTGCTGGGTTAATTGAATGCTCTTTCTGAAGTGTGGTTTTAAAACGGCAGAAGAGAGGATTGATATATAGAATGTGTGATAGAGAGATGTATGAGAGCAAACTACATATAACATTAAATATATTTATGGATTATATCTCTAAACACTAGTCTGATGTCAGACCCACAGCGAGGTATTAAATATTAACTCAGATATCATCAGATTTTAATCTGGTATATTTAAATTAAAAAAAACCCTAAGAATCAAGAACATCTTATGAAAATGATTTTCAGATCAGAGGGATTTAAAGAAAGGATTTAAAACAAGTCATTCGGAGAAAGTACCAGGGAAATTTTTTTTTAATGCCAAACAGTGCTAAAAGTGCTCAAAGTTGAAGAAAGGACACAAGCAATTTTATGAATGCAGAGAACAAAGAAAATAAATTTTCCAAATATGAACCTAGTCTGACCCTTTCCCCTTCCAAGTGTTGTTGGGTCATTGGAGTTTGCATCCAATTCTGAAATGGTAGGTTTATGCTGTTAAAAATCATGATTGATTTTCTTTTCTTAATCAATTACTAATTTTCAGCATTGACTGCATTGTTATACCTTTTTATTTTCTTTCAGTCCCTTGCAATTCAGAGCCTAATCCCTCTTAAAAACAAAAAGACTGCAAATATGATAATACACATTTTATATATTAAAGTCCTCGGACATTTAAATGTGTATAGCTCCAATTTCCATTAAGAAAATGACGTTCCGGGCTTCCCTGGTGGCGCAGTGGTTGAGAGTCTGCCTGCCGATGCAGGGGACACGGGTTCGTGCCCCGGTCTGGGAAGATCCCACATGCCACGGGAGCGGCTGGGCCCATAAGCCATGGCCACTGAGCCTGCGCGTCCGGAGCCTGTGCTCCACAACGGGAGAGGCCACAACAGTGAGAGGCCCGCATACCGCAAAAAAAAGAAAAAAAAGAAAGAAAATAGTGTTCCCATACAAATGCAAGGTTAGTACATGATGGAAAAGCCTCAAAAAATGCACTTTTCTAGAGACAGACAAATATTTTCAGGACAGTACTTTACTCTTTTCTCTAGCCTTGTATTCAGTGACATTTCTTCTGATTTAGTAACAGGTTATTTGGTAGACAGCTGTATCTTTTAACTCAAGTTAACTTAACATGGAATCCTCCTATATCAACAGACATCAGTGAGCATGCACCAGGATCAGAGACAATCCCGGAAAAAAAAAAATAAGATAAAATAGGAAGGTTTTCCCTGGTGGTCCAGTGGTTGGGACTTTGCCTTCCAGTGCAGGGGGTGTGGTTTTGATCCCTGGTCAGGGAGCTAAGATCCCACATGCCTCACAGCCAAAAAACCAAACCATAAAACAGAAGCACTCATTTTTTTTGATCCAAACCTTCCTGTAAAAGGCCCATTAAGCCAAGGGTTTTAGAAGGTGTGCTTCGCTGGCCCTGGAGACCACAAGACCTGGGAGGTCGTGGCTACTGCCACTGAGGGCCACGCACAGCTGCCCCAACCCAGGGGGGTCTTGCCTGGCGCCCAGCTCGGCGGTCTGGGGTTCCCAGGCCCAGGAGTGGGTGAAGCCTTGCCTGCTGTGCCGTGAGGAGGCAGGTGGCCCCTACGCCCACACCCACGCGCACGCCATGCCAGAGGCCGCCACACCGCTAGGAAGATGAACTGTTTGTGCCACCCCCAAACAGAACTGGGCCATTTCAGAAGAGCTTTGTCCTGGGCGGCAAATTCCTCCTCCATTGCTGGAATGTGTGTACCACTTTATGTGCTGTGGTTTTGATTCCTGGATACTTTTTCCATCTACCTGGATTACACAGCAAAAAAAAGCTATTTTCTATTGTTGTTCTGTTCTTACCAACATGGTCAAATTAAAGCTGAGATTTGAAACAATCTTTGAATGATTGCAAAACATCATGAAAAGCAATGGGCTTAATGCCCCATGTTAGGAGAAAACAAAGGAAAGGCTGCTCATCTCCACAGGGATCATGCATGACAAATGTTATTTGAAAAGTGAGAAGCTGTTATGGACATAAGAGTCAGAGACATTGACTGAGCAGTGACACCATAGATGTTGTTTTATACATCATCCACTGCCCACTTTAGGAGTATACATGAAGAAGCTTTTTTCAGAATAATGTTCTTTCTGCCATGATGGTTTATTTCATCCTTGTCATATTTGGAATCTCATTTTGATTTACACGCATGTCCATCTTATTTTGGCTTTCCCAAGAAACACCTTCTGAGACAAGGATTAGAATAAAAATGGCAAATAAGTGGTGAGGTAATATAGAAAATGGAAGGAGATGAAAAATCTACCATAGTGAGCTACTGAAACATAATCTCACAGAGAGATTCTGGGAAATGATAAAAACACATGCCTTAAGCTCAAAAAGAGTCATGTGGCTGACAGGGTCTTCGTGCTCCAGCCGGGGGTCAGGCCTGTGACTCTGAGGTGGGAGAGCCGAGTTCAGAACATTAGTCCACCAGAGACTCCTGGCTCCAGATGATATCAAATGGCAAAAGTATTCCCAGAGATCTCCAGCTCAAGGCTAAGACCAATCTCCACTCAACAATGAGCAAACTACAGTGCTGGACACCCTACGTCAAACAACTAGCAAGACAGGAACACAAACTCACCCATTAGCTGAGAGGCTGCCTAAAATGATAATAAGGTCACAGACACCCCAAACACACCACTGGACATGGTCCTGCCCACCAGAAAGAGAAGATCAAGCCACATCCACCAGAACACAGGCAACAGTCCCCTCCACCAGGAAGCCTAGACAATGCACTAAACCAGCCTTAGCCACTGGGGGCAGACACCAAAAACACTGGGAACTATGAACCTGCAGCTTGCGAAAAGGAGACCCCAAACACAGTAAGTTAGACAAAATGAGAAGACAGAGAAACACACAGCAGATGAAAGGGCAAGGTAAAAACACACCAGACCAAAGTAATAAAGAGGAAATAGGCAGTCTACCTGAAAAAGAATTCAGAGTAATGATAGTAAAGATGATCCAAAATCTTGGAAATAGAATGGAGAAAATACAAGAAAAGTTTAACAAGGACGTGGAAGAACTAAAGAGCAAACAAAGAATGATGAACAACACAACAAATGAAATTAAAAATGCTCCAGAAGGAATCAATAGCAGAATAAATGAGGCAGAAGAACAGATAAGTGACCGGGAAGATAAAACAGTGGAAATAACTACGCAGAGCAAAATAAAGAAAAAAGAATGAAAAGAATGGAGGACACTCTCAGAGACCTCTGGGACAACATTAAATGCACCAACATTCAAATAATAGGGGTCCCAGAAGAAGAAGAGAAAAAGAAAGGAACTGAGAAAATGCTTGAAGGTATTATAGTTGAAAACTTCCCTAATATGGGTAAGGAAATAGTTAATCAAGTCCAGGAAGCGCAGAGAGTCCCATACAGGATAAATCCAAGGAGAAACATGCCAAGACTCATATTAATCAAACTATCAAAAATTAAATACCAGGAAAAAATATTAAAAGCAGCAAGGGAGGGCTTCTCTGGTGGCGCAGTGGTTGAGAGTCCGCCTGCCGATGCAGGGGACACGGGTTCATGCCCCGGTCCAGGAAGATCCCGCATGCCGTGGAGCGGCTAAGCCTGTGAGCCATGGCCACTGAGCCTGTGCGTCTGGAGCCTGTGCTCTGCAATGGGATGGGCCACAACAGTGAGAGGCCCACATACCGCAAAAAAAAAAAAAAAAAAAAAAACTCAGAGAAAATCATAGGCAAAACACTCTATGACATAAATCACAGCAAGATCCCTTTTGACCCACCTCGTAGAGAAATGGAAATAAAAACAAAAATAAACAAATGGGACCTAATGAAACTTAAAAGCTTTTGCACAGCCAAGGAAACTTAAACAAGACAAAAAGACAACCTCAGAATGGGAGAAAATATTTGCAAATAAAGAAACTGACAAAGGATTAATCTCCAAAATTTACAAACAGCTCATGCAGCTCAATATCAAAAAAACAAACAACCCAATCCAAAAATGGGTAGAAGACCTAAACAGACATTTCTCCAAAGAAGATATACAGATTGCCAACAAACACATGAAAGGATGCTCAACATCACTAATCATTAGAGAAATGCAAATCAAAACTACAATGAGGTATCACCTCACCCCAGCCAGAATGGCCATCATCAAAACATCTACAAACAATAAATTGTGGAGAGGGTGTGGAGAAAAGGGAACCCCCTTGCACTATTGCTGGTAATGTAAATTGATACAGCCACTACGGAGAACAGTATAGAGGTTCCTTAAAAAACTAAAAATAGAACTACCATATGACCCAGAAATCCTACTACTGGACATATACCCTGAGAAAACCATAATTCAAAAAGAGTCATGTACCAAAATGTTCATTGCAGCTCTATTTATAATAACCAGGACATGGAACCAACCTAAATGTCCATCAAGAGATGAATGGATAAAGAAGATGTGGCACATATATACCATGGAATATTACTCAGCCATAAAAAGAAACGAAATTGAGTTATTTGTAGTGAGGTGGATGGACCTAGAGTCTGTCATACAGAGTGAAGTAAGTCAGAAAGAGAGAAGTAAGTCAGAAGAGAAAAACATACTGTATGCTAACACATATATATGGAATCTAAAAAAAAGAAAAAAAATGGTTCTGAAGGACCTAGGGGCAAGACAGGAATAAAGACACAGATGTAGAGAATGGAGTTGAGGTCATGGGGAGGGGGAAGGGTAAGCTGGGACAAAGTGAGAGAGTGGCCTGGACATACATACGCTACCAAATGTAAAATAGTGGGAAGCAGCCGCATAGCACAGGGAGATCAGCTCGGTGCTTTGTGACCACCTAGAGGGGTGCGTTAGGGAGGGTGGGAGGGAGACACAAGAGGCAGGAGATATGGGGATATATGTATATGTAAAGTTGATTCACTTTGTTATACAGCAGAAACTAACACACAATTGTAAAGCAATTATACTCCAACAAAGATGTTAAAAAAAAAAAACCAGAAGCAATATTTTAACAAATTCAATAAAGACTTTAAAAAAATGGTCCACAGAAAAAAAAGATAAAATAGGAAACATGAAGTTATAATATGTGAGTCCATGTGAAGTTGTGGGTCTTAATCTTATAGTGAAAAATGGAAAATAAATAATGATACAAATAGTCTATTGGTTAGTAACTTGTTTTGTCAATTTTAACAATGATGTGTTTGTTTTTGTAAAATAAGGAATGTGTAAAAGATATACTTAAAAAATGAATCAGCATTACTAATTCCAATTGAACAGTGCCAATTCTTATAAACTTGATTCCTTGCATTATTTAAATAGCAGAATGCTAATTAATCCTTTTTTAACATGATCTAGTCATTAAAGTGCTTAACATCATGATCCACTTTTCAGATCTTTCATCCTGAGACTTCATTATGAATCATTTCACAATTTATGTTTGTATATAAATTTTTAATAAATTTAAATAGTAAATATATCACCATGTTTAGAATATTCAAAATAATTTATGTGTAATGTGGCAAACCCTGTGATTTAGATAAATTTTTTATTATAGTTCTAGGTCAAAATAGGATATGTTTAGGAAGCAGAGATCTGGTGATACCTTACTAATCAAATCACATAGAATTCCATCTGTACACATACAAGTCCACCTGCCAACTGCTTTTATCTTATTGGATATGAGCTCTACTGACATGACAGAAATTATCTCTAGGTTCTTCTTTTTTATGTTAATAATCATTTGTAGTTAGTTTCCTATTCTTCCACATTTCTTATGTCCCTCTACAAAGTTATGTTAATTATTTCTATGCTATTAAAGATAAAATTGCTTATACAAAAAACTTATACATATATGATCTGAGACTAAATCTTGCCTTCCTATATGTTCTTTATCACCAGAGTCCAACTGACGATAGAATACAATGCATTCAATACCTGTCTGAGTATAACTGGCTACTGGTAACTAAATCTTGTACTGGAGTAAAACTTTTAGAGGCATCAATCATGTGAAAAGTTATAAAAAGGACTGAGAGCCATTCAATCCAGTCCTAAATGGATATTACAGTGGAGTTAATCTCACTTGTTCCCTGATAATATTCTCTCCTCTGGTTGCAGTTTATTTTTAATTCCTCATTAACCTCTCTATATTGCTCCAGTGTGTTATAGAAAAATTATGTTTCCCAGGCTACATTATATAATTGATCTGAAACAAATTCATATCTGTCACACTAGAAAATAAATGACACTCCCAAACCACAAGCAACCAATACAAACTTTAACAGTCTACTCTACTATAAATATACTCTCCCTCTCAACCTCACAAGAGCAACACCGCAGTAAACCCCTTCTTTCCTGCTTCACCTTTATACAGTCATTACATATATGTTCATATACTAGTGGTCTTACACTAATACACTCTCTATAAAATTTGATTTTATTTTTGATATTTAGGAAAACTGAGATACTTTGGGAAATACCCTTTTTGTGTTTTTTTTGTGTGTGTGACAATTAATTCATTGTTTGACACTTATGGAGACTCTCTTATTATGTCACTTTACTCACTTAGAAAACACCGGTAAAGGCATTAAACCCACAGTCTCTTTATTTTTACATCTTTATTGGAGTATAATTGCTTTACAATGGTGTGTTAGTTTCTGCTTTATAACAAAGTAAATCAGTTATATATATACATATGTTCCCATATCTCCTCCCTCTTGCGTCTCCCTCCCTCCCACCCTCTCTATCCCACCCATCCAGGTGGTCACAAAGCACTGAGCTGATCTCCCTGTCTTTATAATAAGATCCTTTGAATAAAATTCCCTGCCTTTAATTTATGTTAATGCTTCACTTGCCTGTTTGCTTATAAATTGCACAATACTTTTGTATTTTAATTTTTATTAGTTATTATTTATTTATTATAGGGGAAACTAAAGGAGCACAGAAATGGAAGTGGTAGTAAACTTTAAAGTAGCTAATTTTGCTATTTAGAGTTGAAATTAATTTTTTTAATTTAAAGATTGGGATTTTTCTAATTGAACACAATTTAAATGTCCAATAATAGAAAAATTTTAACATAAAATGTTCTATATTCATAATATATGATACTATGCAGAAATTAACAAAAGTGATATAAATCACATTTATCGACATTAAATTTTATTGAAATTAAAACTACAAGATGTTACATAAAAATACATATGTGCATGTGTATATGCATGTATATTTTTAAACAGTACTTTACTAAAGTTTTGGTTTAAGGAATGTTTTATCTTTTATTTATTTCCTAAATTTCTAATATGATTACCACTTATTAATGTAAAAGTATAATACAAAATTAATTGAATTAATGAAAATATTTCTGTTTACTGTAATGTATATTTAATTTTTGGCTTTCATTATTATTAATCTATGAGTGCTCAGTCACAATTGATGTGACATCCTATGACAATATGTATCTATTATGCAGGCTTATAAAATAAGTTTATTATTCCTAATAATACATTTATTTTAATTAGGCATCCCCATTTTTCAGGACCCAGCGAGGCATGTTCTTATTACATTGCAATAAGAATAGAGAGACTGAGCAAGCTTCAGGCTAGGATGGAGACACTAGTAGAAGGGAACGAGGCCCAAACAGTCATAGGTCTTGGAAGGAAGCCCAGTCTGTCAGTGACAATGTATTATCCCCAAAATGTGCTATTGGGTAATATTTATATTAGACCATACAAAGGGACAATTCTGCTGAGTGGGAAAAATTTATAAAAATGATAGCAATAGCAGGTGATAGAGAAGGCTGATGTGTATAAGAAGAAAAAGATAATTAGTCATTTAAGGGATGTAAATATACAGAAATATAATTGCCAATTGGGGGCATTTCAGATGTCTGTGAAAATAAAGGAATCTTGCAAATAAGATTTGATACAAAGAACCACACTCTACTTTTTGAATGGAATATTTTATAAGAGTGAAACAGATATCAGGAAAGTTATCTAGAAAAATATCCAGAGGCAGAGACAGGATAGATGTTAGAAAAATGATCTGAAACATTTTACAGAAGTGAGGTGACCGGAAGCAATTGTGACAGAGAGAATACAATATAATTAATATTATATATAGAAACAAAAAAAAGGTATAACAGATGTTAAATGAATTAATATATTTTTGAAATATAGATAAAAATTTATGCCTATATAATATTCTGTTACAACAATAAAAAGTTAAAATCTGATACTTAATTTCTGCAATTAAAACATTTTAAACACAAATAGAAACTAAAAGTGATCACAAAGAAGGACAAGGTTGAAGTAACATAGTGCTATTACTGTTAAATTCAAATTTACTGTTTAATTGCAGGAATATGTAGTACCATAGGGGTAGAAGAAACAAATTTAACCCAAAATATTGCTTGAATTATTCTAAACTTTTATAAATTTTTTGTTTAAGTGAACACATGTAACTGTGTATAACTGGGGGTTCCCCATATTAACTTCCATATAAACTATAATGTCTACTACATAATAAGTAATGGTATTGCCTTAATTTAAAGCAATACCTTAATTTAAGGCAATACCTTAAGGCAATGGTATAATAAAGCCAGTCCTCACTTTGCATAGTAGTGGAGACAAAAAAAAAAAAAAAAAAGACCTTGCAAGCTGAAATTGTGAAAAGTGATGTTAATACTCAATGGGAAAAATTTACAATTATTCCATGACCTTTAAAATCTTTGTCAAAACATTAAAAGCTCTCTTACTGTTGGTGATAAATGTATAAGGCAGAGAAAAAGAAGAAAATTGTTTAACTTTAATTTAAAACATTGAGATCAAAGTATTTTATTTCTTAGTAAAATTACTTGCCTTATCATATAGTTTATGATATGAAGTGAGCCATGTTTTCTATAGATTGAGGAGTTATCATCGTCCATTCTAGTTTTGGATCATTTTCAAATATTTTCATATTTTTGTTTTCAATATTGTTAAATATCTTCAAGATTTCCTTTAAATGAAGTTTTCTGCCAGAGTTTCTTCCTGTGGGAACTCTTTATCTTTTTGGTTGCAATCACTTTCTTCCTTATGTCTCTAAATGTGCCTTTACTGAGATCTTCTGGCTGTATATATAGTCTCAAGAATGATGGCGGTATCAACATTCTTATGGTCAGTTATTCTTTCAAAATATGCATTTAAATTTGATTCAGATTTCACTTTTTTTCAGCATTATCTCTTTTCATTTCTTGCTGAACTTTCATCTTTGTTGGCCAGTGGCTTCATTTTAATATCCAATTTTGCAAATGCCACCTGGCCTGTCTCTGTGAGACAAGGAGTCAGCACAGCTACAGGCCTTGCTGTCTGTGCATGAACTGAATGACAGTGGCACAATGACCAATCACTGACAGACTTTGAAAGAAGTAACATAATTGTCACTGATCATGATGTGCATCTGTTATTTACATAATGACTTGTGGACTGAAGAGCTACCAGTGAAGTTATACTTTATGCAACTACTCAGACAATGTAGTGTGGTAACTAAACTTTGAATTGCATTGTTGGGACACTGGTATCATTTTACTAGAACATGGTAACTGAAATTTGTGTGTATTAGAAACATACAAAATGAGGACTGCTTGTATTAGAAATCAGTAACTGCAGCAACTGTTTAGAACTTAGGTCATCAATTATTTTTCAGGGGAAAATGGTTGGTTTATCATTGCTTTATTTAGAATTGCCAAAGCAGGCATTTTATTTGGATTTTTAAATTGTTTTTAAATTCTTTGCAGAAAATGCGTTCCTTTATTGGCTGCATCAGGAACTGACTGTTCTCATCTCCCCACCATTGGTAAGCCACTTAGGCATATCATCACGACTGGGAGTCCATGGGAAATTTGAGCATTCACTCCTACCATTTGGCCACAGGGGGGAAATAAAAGGCTGGAGGTGAGCTTAAGGAGCAAGTTGTAAGTAAAGCCCCTTGAAGGTTCTCTTAGACCAACTACAGAAAAGAGCACAAAAGAATTACTGGAGTTTTGGGAACAACTGGACAGAAGTAACAGATGTCTCAGTGTTAACCTTGTCTTTTTCACACAGCTGAATATCTCACCAAAAACTCTGGGCAAAATTCTGTCTTTTGTTTTCTTTACATTTATTAGAGAGCAATCTCAGCTAAATTAAATTTCTTAATATAGCATATTGCTTACTAAGACACACAGAATTTTAAACTATACTTTCTCTGACCAGAGTGAATTCTGTTGTTAAAACCTTATTTAATAGAAATTTTTTTAATTTTTTCAAGTATTTTATTAAATCTGTAATTGGTACACTTATTATTGGATTGATTTTGCTCCAATGTCCAAGTATTTTCCTTAATGTATACTTAACAAGTGTTTTCCCCTCACTCTGAGGGTGGAAGTGGGGAGCTCAATTTAAAATCTCCAGTGTTCAAATGTTCTTCCTTTTTCTCCCCCCAGAAAATTCTTTCTTTATACAGTGATTCTTCCTCTGCCGCCAATGTCGTTTCTTTCTCCTCATGCATAAGCTATCCGTTTCCTCTTCTTTCTGCTCATCTCTGAAACGTGGTCCATTCTTTCACCCTGTTCATATCTATATTTTAACATTTCCCTCCTTAAATTTCAAACACTTCACAAATCTAAATATCTACTTTCCCTACCCATAATAAAACTGCTGAATGTTTCGGATAAAATCACCCAGAAGTCTGTAGTGACACTACATGAAATTACTGTCAGAAATCTCATCTGGTGACTAAAATATGCCCAGAAATCTTTTACTATTGTCCCACTCAAGCATTTTCCAATTTTCATAACAATCGTTTTAAAATATTTTCCCTTTCTGAAAACTTCTGCAAAGCCCCAATACTCCCAATGGTTTTTAGCAAAAGACCTTGCCTTTCACTTCACAGAAAAAATGCCATCAGGTGTTTACTGAAACAACTTCCTTACATCAAATCTAAAAAGATTATATCTGCACCTAGACACTCAAACTCATTACACACACGTTTTATTTATATATGAATACTATATATATATGTTTTATACATGCTGCTTTTTCCCTCATTTTATAAGGAAAATCCTATCATAGTCTACATGCTGATATTCTAACTGTACACTCTATCTCAACCTCTGTTTCTTCCCAAAGGAAATTTCATTATCAATTATTCTCCTACTCATTTATATTTTCACCTCCTCCCTCTCATATTGTTAATTTTATTTCGTATTTCAAGACATTTTGTTCTACTCATCTTCCCCATCATTTACTGCCTTTTTTCCCTCTTCTTCACAGCCAAAGGTCATGCTTGAATTGTTTACACACATTTCCTGTATCTCCCTACCTTCTAGTTACCTCTCAACCAACTGTAATGTGGGATTTGCCCAAATCTGCTAACTAATTTAATGACAAAGGGCCAACATATTACATCATCCTATAAGGTCTTTTCCAAACCAAGATTATATTTGAAACTATTGGCAGCTATCTCTTCAAAGCACACACTTGCCTTAAAATCTTTTGTTATCATGGAATATCAAAGCCAACTCCTGAGAAATAATAATATACAGAAAAATAAATACAGAAATTTCATTATATATTTTGGATATAAGTCCTTTATCAGATAAAAGTTCTTTATTAGGTATTATCTCCCAGTCATTCTCTTAGTAGTGTCTTTCAAAGAGAAGTTCTTAAACCAGCCTTCCACCTATTTTCAGAAACAAGGCTTTGCTTTATTAGAATAAAGCCACACTCATGTTACATATTATCCATGACTGTTTTTGTGCTACAATGGAAGCCTTACTTATTGCAACAGAGACCATATGACTAAAATATTTACTATCTGGTCTGTTAGAAATAAAGTTTATAACTCCCTGCCTAAATATACAGTACATTATTATTAATTTTGCTGTAAACAGTTACCTTTTAGAGTTATTAAAAATTTAGAAGTTCATTTATTTTCATTTATTCCATTTTAAATGTTCTTCATTATACTTTAAAGATCCAAGATTTTTATTATCATATCCCTTCTGCCTGAAGAACTTCTTTAACATTGTTTGTAGATTAGTTCTGCAGGCAATGGATTACTCAGTTTTTGTTTGCTTCTTAGAGTCTTTAATTCTCATTTACTGTTGAGGATGATTTCTACTATTATTTATATTTGAGTTGACAATATTTTTTTTTCAGTTGTTTAAAAATATCATCCATTTTGTTCTTACTTGCATTTTTTCTTGAGAAAAATCTACTGTAATTCTTATCCTTTTTGCTCTGTAGGTAACACGCAATTTTCTCTGGCTTAAGATTTTTCCTTTGTCTTTGGTGTCAGCAATTTGAATATAATATATCTAAGAAGTGTGTGAGTATGTGTCTGTGTGCTGACACACTTTGTTTTGGTATGAATTATGAATGATGTTTTCAGAGGTACTTGGATCTATGGACAATCATTTGATTTATTATCATTCTTTTTTCTTATGTAAATAATTAATGACACTTTTCTTAAATTTTCATTTGTACTACATTCCACATATTTTGATATGTGATATTTTTAATACCCAGTTGCATTATTAAAATACCATTATTATTGATTTGACTCAAGTGTGAAAAGTAATAGTTTTCTTAAAATTTCAAAATGAATGAATATCTATTTTTATTATCAGCATTTAAATTAACATTGTATAGGACATATTATATCAATTATTTAAATTTTGTTATAAAATTTGAAAATTTGCAGTGAAAAAATAAATGTGAATATATTTTTGACATACATGGAGGAAATAATTTCTTAAACTAGACCCAGAAGTACCACCTCTAAAAACTTTTGTTAATTTTGGATAAAAAATTTTAAATTAAAATTTCTGTTAATATATTTACAACACACATAACAGACAAAAGGTATAATATGAAGAATAGCATCTATACACACATACACATATGTACACATACACACACACACACACACACGCACATTTTGAAATCAATTTACAAAGACAACCCAATAGAAATATGGACAAATTCAAACCAAAATTAAACCATACTTTTCAAGCATTTGATTAAAACACGTTAGAGTTCTGATGATACCAAATGTTGCAGATGTATATCAATAGCTGTTCTCATAATTCACTGGTTGGGATATAAATTAGTACAACCAAATTTGAAAAATACCTTAGTATAATTTTTTATTGATGATAATCTCAATCTCAACCTCTCTTTCTCTCTCTTCCCCTCTTTCTTATTTGTCCTTCTATATGGAGAGGAGCACTGGGATCAGGGGTGCATATAGGTAAATTATTTTCAGTATTCTACTTATATTGGCAGTTGTATTCACAGATATTTATGTATTTTTAAACGTAGTGTGTAATGAATCAAAATTCTATCTAATCCATTTCTACTATTTTTCTGTTCTTTACATTGAACCAAGGAGAAATTTCTAATGTTTTCTAAACTCCGTTTTAACAAAGGAAAAATAGGTCTTAAGTTCAAAGCTTTGGCAGACAGCAATATCTAAGGAGAAGTTAATAACATAATTTTTCCACTATGCTTTTTTAGAATTAGCTTTTATACACTGTAAGTGACATTGTATTTTTAACCATAGTGATAACTGTTACCTTTTAAGCTAAAATGGTACATAGAATAGTGAGTTGATATAAGAAAATAAATTAAAGCAAAGCTGGTATGATGTGTGAACAATTGTGGAAATGCTAGGCATATGACTCATAGTTGGGAACAAAGAAATCAACAGTAGGTTTAAAGCAGATTCCCATACCAAAACATAGACAGTACTAAATTGTACCAGATTTCAGGAAAATAAGAGTGCTTTACTAACCACAAAGGTAGGAAAAAAAGAATTTTTAATGAGGATATTTGGGTGGAATATTCATTAATTTTGCTTAGATACTTAGATCAGTAATATAAATTTTTGCAGTATTTAGACCTATAAGCCATATTTATTCTCTTACAGGTATGTATTCATTTCACATCATCATGTTCTTAACTATGTGTGTACTATTTTTATTAACTAATCTAGAAATTTGTTTTACAATAATTCTGGTGTGGGATTTATACCTATAAATATAGAATTAAAATTTTCAGTATTAATAATACAGTATGCATTTTCAGACTTATAATAGTTGTACTTTTTTTTTTTTTTGCGGTACGCGGGCCTCTCACTGTTGTGGCCTCTCCCTTTGTGGAGCTCCGGACACGCAGGCTCCGGACACGCAGGCTCAGCGGCCATGGCTCACGGGCCTAGCCACTCCACGGCATGTGGGATCTTCCTGGACCGGGGCATGAACCCGTGTCCCCTGCATCAGCAGGCGGACTCTCAACCACTGCACCACCAGGGAAGCCCTAGTTGTACTTTTCTTGACACAAGTCTTTAATTTGATAAGGGGATATGTAGTCCAATGCTACAAGCTACATGGTTCACTATCTTGCCCATTAGTGAAATTCAAATTTTCACTCTTTAGGGCAGACTCCTGTTGCATGCTGAGTGCAACTTGAATTAAAGGTTCCTTTGCCACAGCTGGGGTTTATATAACTTAAGTTGTATCTTAATTTTAAAATTCAATCTTTAGAAAATCCCAACCAAGTAAATTTGGATCTCCAGTGACAGAAGACTTTGGCATCTGTGAGTAGCAGAATTAGACTCATTTAGTTGTCTTATCTGTAATCATCAGTTTGAATTAAAAGCTAATACTACTGGTGGGGAGTTCATGAACAGAAGAAATTCATATATTACATAGACTCATCCTGAATAGAATCTGGAGTGGATTTGTTTTGTTTCCTTTTTCTCACCATTTTGATTTTTAGGGACCCCTAAATAGTTAGAGATAAATGATACTGTGAGGAAGAGAATTTATTATTTTTACACGTACTTAATTACTGTGATAATGACCTATGACTTCTATTTATCCTCCTTATTGTATTCACTAAATCACAGATGTTTATAGTACATGAAGTAATATATTTAAGCAGCATAAACAATATTTATTTATCAAACTTTTGTTTGAGATTCATATACAGGATATATCAAATATAGGATATATCAAGTACATTATTTCATTAAGCAACTATAGTAAGAAAATCATTCCAAATTGGTACACATGTATCTTTAAGTTAATCAAAATAAATGTTATACTTGTAATCCAGGCGGACCAGTCAGTACAGTTCTATGTGGCATCTTTGCAAGTCTCCCCGTTTCACTTGTGACTAAGCTCCTTACCTGAGTCTCCTGTCAGTCCTTCCAACACAGCAGACCATTTTTCATCTCACAACCTTCATGTTTTCTCTTCTACAATTGAAACAAAGGTTTCTCAAATATTTAATTATCTAAATCATTCTGTAATCTAAATGGTATTTTAACTTTTATTGTTTTACACAGCATTAAGGTATTGAGTTTATTTTTGTTCTCCATAATAACAGCCTCTATTGTTTTTAGTTATTTGTTATATTTTATGTTTATTTATCCTCAATAATAATATATGGTTCATGAAGACAGGAACTTGCCTGTTTTGTTCTCTGTTCTTGCTCTCTTGTTCATGTCAGAGAGCCAAACCCAGAACAGGGTTAATTTTCAGTGATATTTGTCGAATGAATGACTATATTACTATAACTTTTAATAGTATTTATATTTCTAATCATATTAAACCTCATGAGTTCTCACTGTTTTTTGAGAAAAAGTAATCTGACTTGATCTGATGTTGAATTTTATATCAGTCTACAGACCTTTGAAAATTTCCAAGTTTAACATTCTACTCTTATTTTCTCTTCTCCATTACATTTTGAACATTGTTTCTTAGGTCAAAAATTACTATTTCCCAAATCCTGGGTATTTTTGGAAATTGGTTTTATTTATATCTTCAAATGATAATCAATGGGGTATTGCTTGACCCTAAAATTGTCTGACATATTATTTTAAATATACAAAGGTAAATTATATCCTATTCAAAGACAAATTAAATTCACAACTTTTAAACATCTCATCTTATCCTGGATCTAAATGTCTAAATGTAGTCATGACACAAAGAGTGTATAATTTTCTGCCAGGTCCAATTATTTACCATGCTTTTGAGGCACTTTTTTGTTGTTTATTAGTTTTTCACTAACACTAACACTAACAGAAAATGTTTTTATAAGCTACTGTTCTCTTCTTGAGGAACTGAGTAATTGAGGTTGAAATTAGAAACATGTTCTTACTATGACATGTAATATGAAGGTTTTTTAAATCCATTTTAGGCCAAATTTCTGTCACAACTAAAGCAGATGGTGTTTTTCATTTTTGCACTAATAAATTAAATCTAAAGAAATGTTTTTATATGTAATAAAACTTAATACTGAGGAATACCCAAGATACATGCTATTTACATAATTGGTTACACATCAAAATCTTAAAAGCCTAAATATTTTAAGAGCTTCAGTATGATTCATTAGGGCATGGGGCTACTTGTTTGGATTATTTTTGAAAAACAATTAGATTGCTCTGTGAGGATTATAATATTAATAAAATACTGTTTAATGAAGAATAATTTTAGCAAAAAGTATTAACTTTAGTAGTAGAAACACTCGCTGTATAGCTATTAGAGAAGCCCAATAATTGTTCTGAGAAATTTCTTCTTACTGAATGATACACCTCAATAGAAATAAGCCCTAAATAAATTTCCATTCAAGTAATAGCTTAATTCAAAACACAGTACTGAATTTTGCCATTTGTGACAATAGGCATGGACACAGAGGGTATTATGTTAAGTAAAATAAGTCAGAAAGAGAAAGACAAATACTGTATCATTTCACTTAGATGTGGAATCTAAAAAACAAAACAAATGAACTAAAACAGACTCACTGATACAGAGCACAAACAGGTGGTTGCCAGGGGTAATGGGGTGTTGGGAGTGGAATGAATGAAATAGGTGAGAGAAATTACGAGGTACAAACTTCCAGTTAAAAAATAAATGAATCATGGGAATGAAGTGTACAGCATGGGGAATATAGTCAACAATACTGTAATACCTTTGTATGGTGACAGATGGTAACTAGACTTATGTTGGTAATCATTTTGTAATGTATAAAAATACTGAATCACTATGTTGTGCACCTGAAACTAACATAGTGGTGTGGGTCAATTATATTTTAAAAAGGAAGAAAATGTGTAGGAAAAAGAAATTACTTTTCATTTCTATTTTTTAATCTGATAAATTTAAATTTTAGCATAATTTTAGTGTATGTTTTAAAATTAAAAATATATTAGTATAAAAGAGATGTAAAATGCAAAAATATTCAAAAAGCAATAACTACATTGACCACATCAACAGGGTAAAGTGGGAAAGTCATATAATCATATCAATAGACACAGAGAAAGCATTTTACAAAACCCAATACCAATTCATGTTTAAAAAAAAAACCAACTCTACAAATTGGAAATAAAGAATAATTTCCTCAACTTGATAGGGAACATCTACAAAATCCTACTTACTGGCTAATGTCATACTTAATGGTGAGAAACAAATCATTCCCCCTTAGAATGGGAAGTAGGCAAGGATGTCCCCTCCACCGCTTTTGTTGAACATCATATTGGAAGTATAATGTAATAAGAAAATAAAACATATTAATTGAGATGGAATAAATGAAACTGTCTTTGTTTCCAGATTGCATGATTATATATGTAGAAAATTCCAAAGAACAATAAAAAAATTCCTGGAACTAATAAGGAAGTTTAGCAAGATCACAGGATGCAAAGTTAATGTACAAAATTTAATTGATTTCCTATATGCTGGCAATGAACAACTGACATTTTAAATTAAAGCCATATATATTAACACCTTCAAAATTAAATACTTAGGTATAACTCTAACATAAAATGTATTAGAACTGTATGAGGAAACCTAGAAACCTCTGATAAAAGAAATAAAAGATCTAAATGGAAAGATATTCCATATTCGTGGATAGGGACTCTCAATATTAAAAGGTCAATTTTTCTTGTTATAAAGATCCAACGCAATTCCAATCAAAATCCCAACAAGTTACTTTCTGGTTATTGAATAACTGATTTTGAAGTTTAAATGGAAAAGCAAAAATCTCAGAAAAGTCAAAACAAAATTGAAAAAGAACAAAGAGGACTGATAACTTCAAAACTTAGTATAAAGCCATAGTAATCAAGACAGCATGGTACCGGCAAAAGAACAGACAGATACATCCTTGTAACAGGATTGAGTGCCTAGAAATAGACACACACAATACAGACCCACATGATAACTGACTTTAACAAAAGAACAAAAGGCATTTTGATATAGAAAGAATATTCTTTTCAACAAATGGTAATAGGACACCTGGCTATCCACATTCCAAAAAAAAAAAAAAGGGTATCTCGACACAGACTTCACATCTTTCACTCAATAGGGATCATATACCTAAAAGTAAAACACAAAACTATAAAATTTCTAGAAGATAACATAAGAGAAAACCTAGGCAGCCTAGGGTTTTGTAATGACTTCTTTTTTCCCAAATAGGCTTAGTTTTGGTAAAGTTGTAGATTCACAGTAAAATTGGATGTAAAATATAGAGAGATCCTACATAACCTCTGATTCCACACATGAACAGCCTCCACCACTGTCAACATCCTATATCAAACCGGTACATTTGTTACAATTAATGAACCTATATACACATCATCACTCAAAGTCCAAAGTTTACATTAAGGTTAACTCTTGGTGTTATACATTCTATGGATTTGGACAAATATATAATAATATGTATCCACTTTATAATAAGTATCATACAGAATAGTTTCATTGCCCTAAACGTCTCTGTGCTCTGTCCATTCAACTCTCCCTTCACCCAACCCCCTGTAACCACTGATCTTTTTACTGGTCTATTTTTTTTTTCAGAATGTCATAGAGTTGGAATCATACACTACGTAGTCTTTTAAGATTGACATCTTTCACTTAGTAATATGCATTTAAGGTTCTTCCATGTCTTTTCATGATTTAATAGATCATTTCCATGTTAGCACTGAATAATATTCTATTTTATAGATGTACTACAGTTTATGTATACATTAACCTACTGAAAGTTATCTTGGTTGCTTCCACATTTTTGAAATTATGAATAAAGCCACTTAAACATTCAAGTGCAGGTTTTAAAAGCTCATTTGGGTAAATACCAAGGGGAGTGACAGCTGGCTCATTATAGTAAGAGTATGTTTAGTTTTGTAAGAAATAGCCAAACAGTCTTCCAAAGTGGCTGTACCATTTTGCACTCCCCCAGCAATGAATGAGAGTTCTTGTTGCTCCACATCTTCACCAGCATTTGCTGTTGTCAGTGTTTTTGATTTTTACCAATCTAATAGTTGTGCAATGATATCTCATTGTTGTTTTAATTTGGATTCCCTAATGATGGTGGTGAATTTTAGATACAACAACAAAAGCATGATCCATTAAAGAAAAAAGTTGATAAGTAGAACCTCCGTAAAAAACAAAACTTCTGCTCTGAGAAAGTCACTATTGAAAGAATGAGAAAACTGGGGAAAATATTTGCAAAATATATATCTCACAAAGAACTTGTATCCAAAATATACAAAGAACTCTTAAAATTCAATAATAATAATATTAAAAATTTAAAAGTGGGCAAAAGATTAGAACAGACACCTCACCATAGAAGGTGTATAGATGGTAAATAAGCATATGAAAAAAATGCTCAACGTCATATGTATTGGAGAATTGCAAGTTAAAATGAGATAATACCACACTGAATAGTCAGATTCTTACACATACAGTCTTATATGTCACTCAGCAATCACGCTACTAGGTGTTTATACAAATTAGTTGAAAACTCATGCCCACACAAAATGTGCAGGTGATTGTTTATATCACACTAATGCACAACTTTTATTTTATGATAGATATTAAGGCAGAATTCCTTCACCTGTGGGAAAATTCAGTTTTTACTATTAAGGCCATCAACTGATTGGATAAGTCCCACACACATTATAGAGGGTAATCTACTTTACTCAGAGTAAAGTCAACTGACTGTACATGTTAATCACATCTACCTAATGCCTTCATAGCAACATCTAGACTAATGTTTGACCAAACAACTAGACACCATGGACTAGTCAAATTGACACATAAAATTAACCATTACAATAGGTGAGGAATGTACAGAAACTGTCTATAGTGTCTGGAATTTTTTTGTAAGTCTAAATCATTCCAGAATGTAAAGTGTTGTTTTTTCTTTTTTTCAAGGATAAACATAACATGTATCTTAGTATAAAAAAGCAAATTAAAACAGCTTATTATTGAATATCTGAATAACAAAAATTAATACATGGAATAATTATTTTGGGTATATTTGGAGGTAATTCAGTTTGTTTATTAGCCATCTTTCTCTGATACAAAGCTGTTTTTTTCTTAGAAGAAGGTACTTTTAAAAATACAGTTTTTTATTTTTATTATTTTCAAAAAATTGGTGCAATTCTTCAAAGGTAAATTTAATAACTAATTAATTTGAAATTGTAGGCATTTTCAGTTGACTCTTCTCTGTTAACCATGTTATCACATTTTAAACCTATAGGACACTACTACATGCAAATTATTTTAAGTTTCTTTTTCTTCCATTTCTTGAGATAGAAATATTCATGGGGATATGATATAAAATTTCTTTTTTTGGTGGCTTTATTTCCACTTTCCAAAGATTTCTCTCATATTCCCTCCTTCATTTCCAGATGTCTTCTTTTATTTTCACCTTAGTTCCCTGCCCTTCACTTTCCACCCACCAAAGAAGCAAAGGATAAAAGGAGATTAAATTCAACAAAAAGATATTCTGTTATTTTATTTTTCTAACCCTCAAACTGTACTTAAAAAATCTTTTACTTGTGTTATATCCTTGTTTCCTCACCTAACAGGTGACACCTGTTAGGTGTCACCTCCAACTGACACCTAACAGATCAAATACAAAAAGGAAAGCTAACTGAATGGCCTATTTTTGGACACAACTTTTTATTGTTAATATTAAGAACAATGAACAAAGATTTGTTTTAATAGCTTAGAATTAAGATTTTCCAAAGACTTTGCAAAAAATAATAAAAATATGAGTTAAATGTAATCTCCGAATTAGAATGTATAGTGAATTCTAGCAGCAGTGTTTTTGACAAATTCTTTTTACTTGAAAATGAAACAATTAAGAAAAAATGTTCACATAAGTCGATTATATTTCAGTCTTGGTCTATTGATCTACATTGAGCAACCCAGTCTTTATACAAATTACAGTGTCTTAAATAAAATAGAGTACCATCTTACATAAGATTTAAAATCATTATAATGCTAATCTCATAGTTATGGGATTGAAAATGTAAATATTCTTAAAATTCAAATCAATTTATTAGAGAGGTAATATTTTTTCAGAGATTTAAGCAGATTTCCAGTGTTTTTGTCTCTAAAAGTAAGGTGATTTGGATGAGTCTTAGAATAATTACCAGATATTTCAGAATATACAAAACTCATTCTTCATGTTTTAAGATGAAGTGCAATGTGAAAAGGTAAGGAGACTAAAAGATAGGGCAAACCTAGGTGAATAAGTATAAAACTTACAGTTTACACATACATAATAGCACTTATTGCTTTGTTATATGTTACTAATTACTGGAATTTTCATTAAGTACATGTAATGTGAATGATACTACTAGGTGCTGAAATTAATTTATTCTAGAATAAAAAAATTTTAAACTAACACTTATGGCTAATCTCAATAAAGAAAAGGCATTTATATTCACCCCCTTAGGGAAGATGTTAGGAAAGCAACTCCAGAGGTGTATAATATGGAAATTTATGCAGATGTATTGAATATGTGAAGAGCACACTACTAATTTTAGGCAATGAAAAGACAGGTAAAAGTTACAATTCTCAATGATTTGTGCACTGGGAATTGTACACCTTCCTGATTACATTAATTGAAGACTAGATGAGGTAGCAATTGTGAAGATGTCACTATGAATGCTGCACAGATATGCACAGCTGTCAGCAGCAGGTATGCCACTTTTGTGTTCAATTTCTATATTATATGCATGTGACAGCTTCAGAAATGAGGTACTAGTGTGAGGTGGACAAGTAATAAAAACTACTCTTGTCCTAGAGAACTTAAATGGGTTCCAATACCTAGAAGAAGCCCATAGAAAATAATTTTACTTGTGCAACATGGAATTACAGTAAAGAAGAATTTGCCAGATTAGAAAAGGAAGAGATTAATTCTCATATTTAAAAAGAAATGCTAAACCAGATGGTTGGTATTTAAAAGTCATATCATACTTACACTTCATTATATTGATAAGAATAATGGGTAATATGGTAGCTTGGGACATTTAAAACAGCTGAGAATTTTGTGAGAAACTTTAATTTAAAAACTAGTAGTACTTACTAGTAGTAAAAACTAGCACCCTTTTGAGGGCTTGAAATCATTCAATGACACATATTCTCTTTGTGCTTCTGTTATTCCCTAATATCTCTTAGAAGATCAGTAGGGAAAAGTTATTTTTAATGTTACAGTTTGATACTATTCTTATCTTTAGATCTAATTCTTGAGTGACTTTTAAATATCAATTTTCAATGATTATAGCAAAACTTGACATTTAAATGTTAGCATTTTGTTACCAAGAAATAACATTAAATGACAAAGAAAACTTGGGAACACAGTTGTGAAATATTTCTGACCTTGTTACAAAATTTTTATTATTTGAACTTATGACTTTTATCAAGTTTTAATGATAACATGAGAATTCTACGACTATATAAGGACTATAAAGTAACTCTCTTGTAAGAAAAAATTATAGCATTTTTATTCACTCAATAAAGTATATACTTTAATATATTTTTTCCAAAGATTACAGTGGACTTCTATTAATTAATTTGCATTATCTTTTCCAGTTTTTATTGTGCAGGCTATTTCACATTTGTAAGATATTGTGGAGTTTTAGTGATGTCATCTGTGGATAAGGATGAAAAGGAAATTCCCTGGCCAATATTACCCTCAAATCTCAAGTTTACTATTTATTGTTTATATCAGTTATTTAAAAAATATCACGAGTTCTAAGCAAGGAAACATACTGAACATAGAACAAATAATTCTATACAAATCCAATATAGGATTTATGACCTGCATTACAGCAGGATTGCATAGAGTATTTAGATAGTCTTATGAAAATTATCCATATGATGACAACAAATACTTTTTGATCTCTACTCTTTTAAACTTTAAAAGACTGAATAGACAGTGAAACAAAAATATTACATCATTGGTTTGTCTGATTCAGCTGTTCATGCTATTTGAATGTGATAGGTAGATAATTATACATAGATATCAACAGATAGATAGATAGATAGACTGACAAACTTTCAATGAATAAATATCAATATATAAGTTGCAAGAATAAATGGATTTATATATGGTTTCATTCAAGGAGATCAAACATATACACTCACAATATAATTTCTTTAGAAAGTATTCATATTTCAGATCTTTTTACATTATTAATATATGATGTTAACTTACACTATTGTAAATATAAGCTAACTGTTAGGTTTGAATACTTAAGGAATTTGGGGATTGGTATCTCAATTTAGTGTGTTTTGAAGGGGAAATAGTTGTTAGACAATTTTTTTCCTAAATCACAGACACTTGACAAACTTTTTTTAGGAAACATTTTAAGGCGCTGTCCAAAGACAAGACAAGTTAAAACCACCAGCTCAAGAGAGATAAAAATTGTGAGTTCATAAAAGCACAGAAGAAAATGATGAGTCATCGAATAGTCCTATATCAAGGTTCTCTGTTTACTTTTTCTTTTTTGTATTTTTCATTGATTTGCTTTGTTTTATGGAAACTCTAATATTGCTATCTAGATAAGAATGATAAAAAAGAGTTCAACATCCCAAAATATAGCATCTAGAGGAAATCCTCATTGGAAAATGAACTTTCAGTGGTTTGTAAAATCTTGAACTAAATATTCCAGTATTTTTCTACAAAATTTAAAGAAAAACTTTTTAAAAATAAAGCTCTCTTAACATGAGGATCACTTAGGGAGGCTGTTTGTCAGGAGATCTCAAAAACTGAAATTCATTGTTTTATTGAATTACCATAACTTTGATTTTTGTTGTTCCAGCTTGCACACTCAGAAGCCTGACATTGTTAAGAACTGTTGGCATAGATTAACATAACTAAAATTCATGAAGTTGCTTAATTACTAGACTTATTATTATAAATGTAACCAAAATCGATCAGTATATTCTTCTCACCATAGGCAGTTCAATCACTTCCCATAGCTGATTACATGAAAAGACAGTTCCTACTCCTAAAGTTTTAAGTGGGCATAGGATAAAAGTAAATAAAACTAAGTAGATCAATATATGTCTGATGGTATCCATACAATGATACTCTTTCGTTTTGGAATATTGGACTAGCATAATTGAAAACTATTGGCAAAGACTTCATATCCCCTGATTAAGGCTTGGATGGATACTGTTTCTGTGAGTGAAGCTACTTTTGAAATTACCATTTATATCTGATTAGAACACTATGTCTCTAGCTATGCAAATACATTCAATCAGCCTATCATCAAATACAGCATATTGCACCTTTATGGTGGCCTTCCAGTTCTCCTTACTCGAAACTTTTGGAAAGTTTTCATTGCAACATCCAAGTACTGATAATGCTCACATATTTATGCAAATGTATTCATGTATCCCATATAGTTCCTTGAACGTAGATATACCACTTTCCTTAATCTAGCTATGCAAAAAACAAAGGTAATAGGGATATTGGAACACTTAATGAAGAATTTCTCCCTCAAATAGAAATTTTCAGGCTGATAAAGTCTTGATAACTGTTTACAAAGTAGAATATTAGGTCTGCACTATAGTTTTGCTACTTTAAAGGCAGAAAAACTGCATTTTCACAAGATAATCTTATTTATTTACAGTTCATCAGTACTAATCTTTTGGTTAGTGACTTCTACTATATATTCATAAGTAATGTGTGTAATCTCAGGATCCTCTGTTTAAATAATATTGGATTTAAACTGACATATTGCAAAAATACATATTTAAAGAATTCTGATATTTCCTCAGTAAATAATAAAGACAATTTAATTTATACCCCCAAACAATACTTCTGCTTCCTCTTCTACA
Source organism: Orcinus orca (assembly GCF_937001465.1). Classification (NCBI taxonomy): domain Eukaryota; kingdom Metazoa; phylum Chordata; class Mammalia; order Artiodactyla; family Delphinidae; genus Orcinus; species Orcinus orca. The sequence goes on from NC_064565.1 coordinate 72,519,657, forward strand.
ATTCTCTAGCAGTTATTTTCTGCTTCAGGATCTTTTTTAAAATCTTAACCCCCGACAACAGAACACACTTCTTCCTTACCCACTTTTTTCACTGGCATTTATCACCATAAAATTAGAACCATCCAACAAGGAAACATTCTATTCCCTTACATCACTTTCTCCAACCTGTTCATTTCTAAGAGATACAGTTAACCAAGAGGTGGCACATCTCCCCGCTAGGACACCTGCTGGACACTGGTGCGGACCCCAACGACCAAGGAGATGGGAAGAACCCCCAAGCAAATCAGTAGGACGTGGGGGTACTGAGGGGATGTGGGCCCAGCATTTCCACTGCCCAATTGGCCAAGGAAGTCTACCCGGCTCTCAGACTGGGTCCTACACCTTCAGAGGTCGCCTCCAGGCTGGGATGGTCCTGGGGACGTAGGAGGGAAGCTGGGAGAGAATAGGAGAGGCAGGTGAGAGGGCACCTCAAGGACTGGAGGAGCAGGAGAGGAGTGGAAGGCATTTGCTCCACCCACTTGAACCCAGGAAGCCTGCTGGGTTCCCAGGTGGGGTCCCTCACCCTCTCAGACCAGAGGCATGCCTGGGCCCCTTCTGTTCTGTTGAGCCTAAGCCCCACCCCCCCACACCCTCCACAGTATTTTCCAGCCCTGTGGGTCCTAAGCATAGAGCCTAAGCCCCACCCCCCACCCCCTCCACAGTATTTTCCAGCCCTGTGGGTCCTAAGCATATAAGCATAGGCATAGGGTCCTAAGCATAGGCCCTGCCCACCACCAAACTTCGCCCCTGCTTAGGCCCTGCCCTCCACAGGCAAGGCTTTTTCCACCTTTTTTTTTTTCCTCCTCTTTTTTTTACTATTGTGGTCCTGTTTTATGTTCCAGTTGTTGTTTCATCTATATTTTATGTTATATTTTTTCTAACATATCTGTTAGTTTGCTAGTCTAATTTTATTTTTTACTTTCTTATTGTTCTCCTTTTTTCTTTTTTTTTTTCCTCCTCATCTTTTTTATTATTGTGGTTCTGTTTTACCTTCCGATTGCTGTTTCATCTATATTTTTATTTTTGTATTATTTCTAACATAGCTGGTAGTTTCCAAATCTAATTTTATTTTTTACTTTGTTATTGTTCTCCTTTCTTCTTTTTTTTTTCTTGACGCTCTACATGGCTTGTGGGATCTTGATTCATGAGCTGGGGGTCAGGCCGAGGCTCCTGTGGTGGGAGCTCCAAGTCCAAACCACTGGACTAACAGAGAACCTCAGACCCCAGGGAATATTCATCAGAATGAGTTCTCATGGAGTTCCTCATCTCACCACCAAGACCCAGCTCAACCCAACAGCCTACAAACTCCAGTGTTGGAAGGCTCAGGCCAAACAACCAGTAAGACAGGAAAACAATCCCACTCATAAAAAAAAAGAGATGGCAAAAAAATGTCACAGATGAAGGAGCAAGGTAAACACCTACAAGACCAAATAAATGAAGAGGAAATAGGCAATCTACCTAAAAAAGAATTCAGAATAATGATAATAAAGATGATCCAGAATCTCAGAAATAGAATGGACACACAGATTGAGAAAATACAAGAAATGTTTAACAAAGATCTAGAAGAAATAAAGAACAAACAAACAGAAATTAACAACAGAATAACTGAAATGAAAAATACACTGGAAGGAATCAATAACAGAATGACTGAGGCAAAAGAACGAATAAGTGATCTGGAAGACAAAATGGTGGAAATAACTGCTGAGGAGCAGGATAAAGAAAAAAGAATGAAAAGAACTGAAGAGAATCTCAGAGACCTCTTCTGACAACACTAAACATACCAACATTCGAATTATAGGGGTCCCAGAAGAAGAGAAAAAGAAAGGGTCTGAGAAAATATTTGAAGAGATTATAGTGGAAGACTTCCCTAACATGGGAAGGAAATAGTCACCAAAGTCCAGGAAGCACAGAGAGTCCCATACAGAATAAACCCTAGGAAAAACACACCAAGACATGTATTAATCAAACTAACAAAAATTAAATTCAAAGAAAATATATTAAACGCAGCAAGGGAAAAACAAAAAATAGCATATAAAGGAATCCCCATAAGGTTATCAGCTGATTTTTCAGGGGAAACTCTGCAGGCCAGAAGGGAGTGGCAGGATATACTTAAAGAGATGAAAGAGTAAAACCTACAACCAAGATTACTTTACCCAGCAAGGATCTCATTGAGATTGGATGGAGAAGTCAAAAGCTTTTCAGACAAGCAAAAGCTAAGAGAATTCAGCACCACCAAACCAGCTTTACAACAAATGGTAAAGAAACTTCTCTAGGTGGGAATCACAAGAGAAGAAAAAGACCCACAAAACCAAACCCAGAAGAACTAAGAAAATGGTAATGGAACATACATGTTGATAATAACCTTGAATGTAAATGAATTAAATGCCCCAACCAAGAGACACAGACTGGCTGAATGGATACAGAAACAAGACCCATATACATGCTGTCTACAAGAGGCCCATTTCACACCTAGAGACACATAGAGACTGAAAGTGAAGAGATGGAAAAAGATATTCCATGCAAATGGAAACCAAAAGAAAGCTGGAGTAGCAATACTCAAATCAGATAAAATAGACTTTAAAATAAAGACTGTTACAAGAGATAAGGAAGGATACTACATAATGATCAAGGGATCAATCCAAGAAGAAGATATAACAATTATAAATATTTATGCACCCAACATAGGAGCACCTCAATACATAAGGGAAATTCTAACAAGCATGAAAGGGGAAATCGACAGTAACAAAATAATAGTGGGGACTTTAACACCCCACATACATAAATGGACAGGTCATCCAAACAGGAAATAAATACAGAAACACAAGCTTTAAATGACGCAATAGACTACAGAGATTTAATTGATATTTATTGAACATTCCACCCGAAAGTGGAGGAATACACTTTCTTCTTAAGTGCACATGGAACATTCTCCAGTACAGATCACATCTTGGGTCATAAATAAAGCCTTGGAAAATTTAAGAATATTGTAATCATATCAAGCATCTTTTCTGACCACAACGCAATGAGATTGGAAATCAATTACAGGAAAAAAATTGTAAGAACCACAAATACATGGAGTCTAAACAGTGTGCTACTAAATAACCAAGAGATCACTGAAGAAATCAAAGAAGAAATTAAAAAATTCATAGAAACAAGTGACAATGAAAACACATTTACCCAAAACCCAAAACACGTTTGCCCAAAACAGCAAAAGCAGTTCTAAGAGGGAAGTTTATAGCCATTTAATCTCGCCTCAAGAAACAAGAAAAATCTCAAATAAACAATCTAATCCTACACCTAAAGCAACTGGAGAAAGAAAAACAAAGAAAACCTAAAGTCAGTTGAAAGAAAGAAACCATATAGATCAGAGCCGAAATAAATGAAATAGAAATGAAGAAAATAGCAAAGATCAATAAAACTAAAAGCTGGTTCTTTTAGAAGATAAACAGAAGTGATAAAACCTTAGTCAGACTCACCAAGAAAAAAAGAGCGGACACAAATCAATAAAATTAGAAATGAAAACAGAGAAATTGCAACTGACACCACAGAAATACAAAGGATTAAGAGAGACTACTACAAACAACTATATGCCAATAAAATGGACTACCACAAAGAAATGGGCAAATTCTTGGAAAGGTCCAATTTTCCAAGACTGAACCAGGAAGAATTAGAATATATAAACAGACCTATCACAAGTAATGAAATTGAAACCGTAATTTAAAATATTCCAACAAACAAAAGTCCAAGAACAGATGGCTTCACAGGCAAATTGTATCAAACATTTAGAGAAGAGCTAACACTGATCCTTCTCAAATTCTTCCAAAAAATTGCAGAGGGAGGAACACTCCCAAATTCATTCTATGAAGCCACCATCACCCTGATACCAAACCAGAAAAAGATACCACAAGAAAAGAAAATTGTAGATCAATATCACTGATGAACATAGATGCAAAAATCCTGAACAAAATACTAGCAAACAGAATCCAACAGCACATTAGAAGGATCATACACCATGATCAAGTGGGTTTTATCCCAGGGATGTAAGAATTCTTCAATATACACAAATCAATCAATGTTAAACACCATATTAACAAATTAAGGAATAAAAACTATATAATCATCTCAATAGATGCAGAAAAAGCTTTTGACAAAATTCAACACCCATTTATCATAATAACTCTCCAGAAAATGGGCACAGAGGGAACCTACCTCAACATAATAAAGGCTATATATGACAAACCCACAGCAAACATCATACTCAATGGTGCAAAACTGAAAGCATTTCCACTAAGATCAGGGACAAGAAAAGGATGTCCACTCTTGACGCTCTTATTCAACATAGTTTTGGACCTAGCCACAGCAGTCAGAGAAGAAAAAGAAACAAAAGGAATCCAAATCAGAAAGGAAGAAGTAAAGCTGTCACTGTTTGCAGATGGCATGATACTATACATAGAAAATCCTAAAGATGCCACCAGAAAACTACTAGAACTAATCAATGAATTTGGTAAGTTTGCAGGATACAAAATTAATGCACAGAAATCTCTGGCATTCCTATAAATTAAAAACGAAAAATCAGAAAGAAAATTTAAGGAAACAATCCCATTTACCATCACAACAAAAAGAATAAAATACCTTGGGATAAACTTATCTAAGGAGGTGAAGGACTTAGAAAACTATAAAACACGGATGAAAGAAATTAAAAGATGATACAAACAGATGGAGAGATATACCATGTTCTTGGATTGGAAGAATCAATATTGTGAAAATGACTATACTACCCAAAGCAATCTACAGATTCAATGCAATCCCTATCAAACTACCAATGGCATTCTTTACAGAATTAGGACAAAAAATTTTACAATTCGTATGGAAATACAAAAGACCCTGAATAGTCAAAGCAATCTTTAGAAAGAAAAACGGAGCTGGAGGCATTAGGCTCCCTGACTTCAAACTATACTACAAAGCTACAGTGATCAATACAGTATGGTACTGGCACAAAAAGAGAAATATAGTTCAATGGTAACGGATAGGAAGCCCAGAGATGTGCTTGAATGAATATATGGGAAACTAATTTATGACAAATGAGGCAAGAACATACAATGGAGAAAAGACAGCTCTTCAATAAGTGGTGCTGGGAAAACTGGTCAGCTACATGTAAAAGAATGAAGTTAGAACATTACCTAACACCATACACAAAAATAAACTCCAAATGGATTAAAGACCTAAGTGTAAGGCCAGACACTGTAAAATTCTTAGAGGACAACATAGGAAAACCACTCTTTGACATAAACCACTGCAAGATCCTTTTTGACCCACTTCCTACAGTAATGGAAATAAAAACAAAATAAACAAATGGACCTAATTAAACTTAAAAGCTTTTGCACAGCAAAGGAAACCATAATCAAGACGAAAAGACAACCCTCAGAATGGAAGAAAATATTTGCAAATGAAACAACTGACAATGGATTAATCTTCAAAATCTGCAAACAGCTCATGGACCTCAATATCAAAAAAAACAAACAATTCAATTAAAAAATGGGCAGAAGACCTAAATAGATATTTCACCAAAGAAGACATACTGATGGCCAGGAGGCACATGAAAAGATGTTCAACACTACTAATTATTAGAGAAATGCAAATCAAAACTACAATGAGGTATCACCTCACACTGGTCAGAATGGCCATTATCAAAAAATCTAGAAACAATAAATGCTGGAAAGGGTGTGGTGAAAAAGGTACCCTCCTGCACTGTTGGTGGGAATGTAAATTGATACAACCACTATGGAGAACAGTATGGAGTATTTACTCCTAAAAAACTAAAAATAGAACTACCATATGACTCAGCAATCCCACTACTGGGCATATACTCTGAGAAAACCATAATTCAAAAAGAGACATGTACCACAATGTTCATTGCAGCATTATTTACAATAACCAGGATATGGAACCAACCTAAATGCCCATCAACAGATGAATGGCTAAAGAAGATGTGGCACATATATACAATGGAATATTACTCAGCCATAAGAAGAAACGAAATTGAGTTATTTGTAGTGAGGTGGATGGACCTAGAGTCTGCTATACAGAGTCACGTAAGTCAGAAAGAGAAAATCAAATACTGTATCCTAACACACATATATGGAATCTAAAAAAAAAAAAAAAAGGTACTGATTAACCTAGTGGCAGGGCAGGAATGAAGACGTAGACATAGAGAATAGACGTGAGGACACAGGGGGAGGGGAAGGGGAAGCTGGGGCAAAGTGAGAGTAGCATTGACATACATACACTACTGAATGTAAAATAGTTAGCTAATAGGTAGCAGCAGCACAGAACAGGGAAATTAGCTTGGTACTTTGTGATGACCTAGAGACGAGGGATAGGGAGGTTGGGAGGAAGGCTCAAAAGGGAGGGGATATGGGGACATGTGTATGCATATGGCTGATTCGCTTTGTTGTGCGACAGAAACTAACACAGTATTGTGAAGCAATTATACTCCAATAAGGATCTATTAAAAAATTAATTAATTAATTAATTTACTAAAAAGTTAGCCAAGAGGCAGTTGGTTCTCAAGAGTTACTGGAAATTATAAATATTAAAAATTCTTCTGCCAAATTGCTTTGAGTAACCAGAGTAATCTTTTTTTCTTGTTCTTCCAGAATTGAAAATCCTAATTCTGCCAAGTAAATATTTACCCCTAAGTAAACAAATATGTATTTCCAAATCTAAACACTTCTGTGAAAATATCATAAAATAAAATTTTAATTGCAAAGTAAATTTTTGACTTAGAGGACATACCTGAAAAGTAGACATGACCATAGAGTAAAGCATTGGATTTTGAATATTGCTTCCCAAATTATGCAAAGATTACTGAAAAAAATAGAATAATTTCCAGGATAATCAACTTTATATCTAAGATACTAAATGATGCTATGCTCTTTTGTCACTTGGATTTATCAAAATAAGAGTTTTAATTTAACATTTTAGTCTGTAAACACAGATTAATGCTGTTGGTTTTTTTTTTTTTGTGCACTATAGTGATTCACAATTTTTAAAGGTTATACTCCATTTATAGTTATTATAAAATATTAGCTATATTCTCCATGTTGTACAGTATACCCTTTTAGCTTATTTTATACCTGATATTGTGTACCTCTTGATCCCCTACCCTTATCTTGCTCCTCTCCCCTTTCCTCTCCCCACTGGCAACCACAAGTTTTTCTTTTTTAGAATTTCATTTATTTATTTATACAGCAGGTTCTTATTAGTTTTAACTTATACTGCAGGTACTGAAATTCATTTAGTCATCATCTATTATGAAAAGCAGGGTAATGTTTTGGGGTCAAAGTAAAAGATAGGGAAAATTGACACTTTATAGAAAAAAAAATACTAGGACCAAAGAAAGGTATACAAAACAGATCAGTAAATAGTTTTTATTCAGCATTAATTTTATGTGACTGTCAATTAAATTGAATGATTTTTAAAAAACAATAAAACATGGAATTTAAAAAAGGATTTTAAGTCTAGTATTGAGTCAAGCTTGCTATTCTTAAAAGAATTGAGAGCAAAGAACAGTATTTAAGATATAAATGACACTATATAGACCAGTTTTAAAATACATAGCTTTTGTTGTAGCATTTTTTCATATTTGGATTGGGAAGTAAAAATAAAATCACTTTTCACTGAAATATAGAGTATTTTACATGATTTCAAAATTATATACATGGTTACTTTAGGATATATCAGAATTTTAAAATAGCAATTATATGCCATCTAATTCTACTTGCTAGACTGTTTTTATTAATACTTTTATATAAATCCTTCCTAATAGCAACTTTAAAATGCCAAATGTTTATTATCAAGTTTCTTTGGTCAGTTTTGACATTATTATTTCATTCTTTATCTCTTACTATAGCATAATTTTATATATTTTATATTTTGGACATATGGATCGGCAAAACTATATTTTGATGAGGCAGAGGAAGAGCACTACTTCTTTATCATCCATGAGAGCTCACGTTTCCTTTATGTAGTTATCTTTCCCCATACTGCACCTCCAAAATGCGCTTTATCTACTCTTCAAGTGACTCCTATGGGTTTTGAAATGGTGAGTGTAAAAGATCCTTATCAGTAGGATCAGTACTAAAGGTCATGTCTTAATAGCTGCTAGGTAGATAGAATAAGAAATCTAGAATATCAAATAACTTTGGTTTCTACTATCCTGGGAGTTATAAGAAGCAAGAGTTATGAGTCATGCGACGTGTAAGATTATATACATATCTGAGATAAGAAAAGCAAATGAAAAACATTTGGAAAGGAGCATGGAAGATGATTGATTCTTTTTTTTACACTGATTTTGAGCAATTGTTGCAACTTCAAATGTGGATATCTAGTACTAGGTTACTGGATATATAAATTTGGTGATATCACTTTGGGAGTGAGAAGCCCATAGATACCACTTCAAACAAAGGTTTGAATTAAGTTAAATAAAATATCTGTTTAGAATGAAAATAGCATGATGCCAAGGAGATAGGGTGAAAACCAATGTAACTGGATGATTGAAAGAAGATAATTTGAGAAGTGAAAGGTAAAAAGAGAAAAGTAGAAGATAGAGGAGAAAAAATTTCAAAAAAGGAGGATCAATAATAATAAATATCAAAGAAAGGTTAAAGTGAGAAGAAAAATAAAAATTTACATTAATTTTGTTCTTTTTTAATGGCTGACTATTCAGAGTAGTTTTGGTGAAACTGTGAGGGTACAAACTAAATGGCAATGAAATGAGGGATAAGAAATGACTTTCAAGAAGCTCAACTGTTAAGAATGACAGAGATGACAGGACAGTGACGAGTGAATAATTAGAGGTTAACAAGCCCCCCAAAATAATAATAACCAAGAAAATATTAAAACGTATGAAGTTTGCAAAGGGAAATTTGCAGATTAAAAAAAAGCAGAGTTGAGTGACGAAATCAAGGTCACTGTAAAGATGGCTTTCAGTAAGAGTAGGGACGACTGATCATGTACTAGGAAAAGAGAAAAAAATCATATTTTAGGGAACAGATAGGGTTAAATCATTTATTCCTTTATATTTTCTAATCCTCAGTACCTTGGAATATGACCTTATTTGGAACAGGGTCTTTACAGAGGAAATCAAGTTAAAGTGAGCTCATTAGGGTGGTCTTTAATCCAATACGACTGGTGTCCTTATAAAAGGAGGAAATCTGGACACAGAGACATATGCATAGAGGGAAGATGATGTAAAGAGACAAAGGGAGAAGATGGCCATCTACAGGCCAAGGAGAGAGCCCTGGAATGATGCTGCCCTCAATCCTCAGGAGGAACCAACCCTGTCGATTTTGGACTTCTCTCCTCCAGAACTGTGAGAAAAGGATTTTCTACTGTTGAAGTTTGTGGTACTTTGTTAAGGCAGTACTAGCAAACTAATACAGAGAAATAATAATACATAGGTAAAAAACAATAAATTAAAAGATTCTGTTTAAGTAACTTATGAAAATATCCAACGTTTTTCCTTCCCCCCCCAAAAAAAAAAATGGCTAAATTTTTTCCTAGGTATGTGGACAATTGCTTCAAATATTTCATTTTATTTATTTTTTATCCATTTTATGAATATGCAACATAATGAATATGTTTTCACTTGAATTTTTACAATGGCAGGGAGCTTAATATGATGTAATCTGAGCTAGACAGAAAAGATTCTGGGTAATAGTCCTAGTTCTACCACTCAACATCTTAAAAATAATAGTGAACGATAAACAAATAAATAAAATTATTTTTCCTCAATACTTAATTGGATATAATTATACCCACCTATCCACTTCATCTGATTGTCATAACAATAATACAAAAATTTTTCAAAACTGTAAAATACAAAGCTGTAACAAATATTAACAATTAACATTTTTAAAAGCATTTTACTAATATAAAACAGAAAAATATAATTTGGCATATTAACAAAAATATAGACTATTAGTGATGTCTGCAACCATTTAAAGTACAATCTAAAAAGGGATCTTTTAATTGGCAAAGTTTTATTTTCATATTAATTTAATTGAAATGGCTATAAACAGAAAGTAAAAGTTATTTAAATTCTATACACTCTTAAAGCAGGGAGCATCTGTCAGCATAATAGACGCCTTAGCCTCCTGTTGGGCAAACCCAGCTAGTAGACATTTTAAAATTGACTGAGTTTGAGAAGAAGCAATTTTTCATACAAAGACTGGCAGCTAAGGAGGAAAATGTTTTTATCCTAATTGGATTGGATTTGGCCACTGGGATCTTTTCTACTCAGCACAATGAATTTAGAAACCTTTTGTAAATTTATACCACTCAGGATTTTCCTAGTTACCTGATAAGTTGCCTAACTCAGCTATTGGTGCTGAGTCTGCTCTTTGCTTCTTTAATCGTTTTCTGCACTCTTTCCTTTGTGGGTTCCTGAAGAATACAAGGAAGAATCTGGGTTTTAGCTGGTTGTCTCCTGCTAATGGCTGATGAATGGGCTCCCCTAGAAGATACTTTTTGCTTTGCTTCTCTCTTAATTCATCCTGCTTATTTGAGGGTGTGTTTTGAACCTGCCAGGAAAATAGCACATGTTTCAAGAGTTACAATTATAATGTTATGCAAATTGTTTATTCTTGGTTTACATTTTTTAAAGCAACTGGAATAATGTGTTGCAAACATTGATTGTGTTTTAGTAATCAAATATTATAGTTGATTAAATTAGTACTAGTCACTAAGCTGCATTCGTTTTTAGGCATGCAATGAAAATGATGATACTTGGATATATAGGTTTAATAGTTATTATTATATTGGTTTAATAGTTATTATTAATGATTTTCCCTTAAAGGCTGAAGTTTGGGCAGTGGTTGGGGCCAATGCTCAGGACGCACAGGGCTGGAAAAGGCCCTTGGGGCTGTGAGGTGTGGCACTTAGGCTCAAGGAACAGAAGGGGCCCAGGTGTGCCCCCCACCCCTGGTCTTAGAGGGCAGGGGACCTCACCTGGGAGCTCAGCAAGTTTCCTGGGCTTGAATGAGTGGGGTTAACACCCTGCTCTCCTCTCCTGCTCCTCCAGTCTGGGAGGGCCCCTCTCGCCTGCCTCTCCTGATCTCCTTGGCTTCCCTCCTATGCCCCCTGGACCCACACGGCCTGGATGGGCCTTTGGAGGAGGGTAGAGGCCTGGGAGCTCAGTGGGCTCCCCAGCCCGAGTGGGCCAGGTGATCGCCCTCCTCTCCTCTCCCACTCTTCTCAGAGAGTCTCCCCCGCCTGCCTCTCCTGATCTCCCTGGCCTCAGAGGTGCCAATCCTGTCTGGCCATCTCCTTGGGCATCAGAGTCCCCCACCAGTGGCCAGCAGGTGCCCTAGTTGTTGGGAGATGCAAACTCCATGTTTCCCACACCACCATCTTGACTCTACCTCTACATACATTCTTATTTAACTGTTAATTTTCTATAGTACTTGTTAATTCCACATATACCTCCTGGTGAGAAGAAAGGAAGAAACTGTTTAAAAGTAACATTTTTATAATGAAGTTTTGTTCCTCTGGAACTTACTATTCGATTCTACTGAAATTTTGGTATTATTAGAGAAAAAAACAACTCAAGCTGAATAAAAGGAGGTGCATAAAATATGATTTTATATAAACTTTTTCACTTTTACAAGTTGTAAATTCTATTTTGCAATCTTCCAGCACAAACGACCTAAAGGACAGATAAACAAACTGTAGTCAAAATCACTCTGTTTAAAAACTTATCAGTATAGTCTTTCCCTTAAATCCTCTAAGGCTTATTGTCTTTACAGTCAGTGAAAATTTGCCTGCTCATCTGTTTCATCTGCCTGCAGTACTAACCTCATGCCAAAATTGTTATTGTTGCATAAATTAATGAGTGTAAGTTATTGTACAAAGTTCTCAAAACCCTATAATTGCACACACTGGGGAAAATTATCACAAAATATGTTTTAGATTGGTTGCTTTTCAAACATAACCTGAACACCGCTGAATATATTTCTGAAAAAAGCTAAATCTCATACTAAACTTTATTTTGTTACTTTTTTTTATCATGAACAAAATAGCTGTCTCAGTATGGTTAGAAGAATTATTAATCAACTAAATATATCTGTACTACTGATACATAGATTAATATATAAAATATCAACTATTGGTCTCTGCATTTTAACAATATGAGAAAGGAAAGAAAACAAACATCATGTACATTATCATAATATATATTAATATATTAGATAAATTTGATATAAATCTAACTTCTAAAACCAAGGAGGATATTTTCAGGATACAAACTGAGATTAATATTAAAAATTACAAAATGATGATAAATTCATTAGCATGAACATACCCTCAGAAGAAATCAAGAGCTACCCATACCTTCAGTACTCTGACTCCTCCCCACCCCCCAATTAATTATATTGAGATATAATTAATACATAGCACTGTGTAAGTTTAAGGTGTACTGTGTGTTAATTTGATACATTTATAAATTACAAAATGATTATAACATTTAAGATGTACTCTCTTAGCAACATTCAATTATATGATATAGTATTATTAGCTATAATCACCTTGTTAATCATCATGTATACCATGCTGTACATTAGATCCCCAAACTTGTTACTATTTTAGGTGGAAGTTTGTACCTTTGGACCAGTATCTCCCCATTTTCCCCCACACCCTGAACCCCTAGTAATCACCACTCTACTCTCTGTTTCTCTGAGTTTGATATTTTTAGATTCCACATATACGTGATAGAGTGTCTTTCTCTGACTTATTTCATTTAGCATAATGCCCTCAAGGCAGGACCCACTGACTTCCTTTCCATTAACTTTCCTATTCAAGATCATACAATAACTATTCAGTCAGCTCAAGTTAAAAGTATTTTACCTCTCTCATTTACCATATTAAATAAATGTATTCCTTAAAAAAATTATCTCTTTCCATTCCAGGCCATGTTAGATATTCTTAACTTTAAAACTGGGCAATTAAAATTATTTTACAAGTAGTCTCTTGAGTATACTTTGCTATCACTGTAAGTGCTGCCAACTCAGGAGTGAGCATTGTCTTGTCTCTTTCTCTTTCTCCTTTCTCTTTACAGAATTTTGATTAGTTTGAAGATAGAATTTTTCACTCTGTGCTTTCTCTTTACATTTTTCTATACTCTATCAATCACTTTGTGCTGCATTTGGTGAAGTTTCTTAACATCTACTCTCAGTTCACCAATTCCCAATTTAATGTGCTCTTAAATCCATAATTTTTAATATCTATTCTTATGTTTTCCTATTGTGGAGTCTGTTTAGTTATTATACACATATATTATATATATATATTTTATATTATATAGAAATATGATATTTAAATAGATTATATAGTTATAAATATAGCTATTTTTCAGGATCCTGGTTAATTCATTATATCACCTTATTTCTTATTAACTGTACAACCATTTCTTTCATGTTTATTTATTTTTTAAAATATTGAATGCATTAGTTTCTATATCTTAAAATTCTAGCATATAAAATATTTGTAGAGCTATAGTTAAGAATGTTTTTGATGGTTCTTGTTCATGTGCCTTATTATTTTTTTGTGTTGTCTTTAATTTATACACTTGTACTGCTCACATACCTTGTAGAATTATTTGAAGAAATTCTTTTAGTCTATCATTATGCTTATTACAATCTTCCTCCAGAAAACATTTGGTTTACTTCTGCCAGAGACTTGAGGAATCTACCACTTCCTACCACCTTTAAACAAAATTCATAGTTTGAGATTTTGGGTGAAAGAGGGGGGTCACTCATGGAATTTGAATTTAGGGTGCATCTCTGTGTTAAGGCTGGCTTCTGATTAAAAATTATCAGGGGTGAGTTAATTTCCCCCTTCCTCTGCTCAGTGAGAAGGTAACTTTCACTGCTTTCTTCTCGGTGGAAAAGGGGCTATTTCTGTTTAACTTTTTCCCTGACTGTTCATTGTGTTCTCAGCTTTATGAATCGTGGGCTTCTATATTACTTTTCCAAGTTGGCCTTAGGCTTGCTTGCAGTTAAAATAAACAAACATCCTTAGGGCAAAATAAATTTATATTTACTACATATATATATATTTATATATTTTAAATGTTTTATTTAATCAGTAGTGTAGAATTATAAATGGCAAAGATGTCATTGCTTAAACTGTTTAAGTTAACTCCAGGGGTGTCAGTGTTGCCTGAAATTCACCCAGGAAGCTCACTCTGGGTACCTGGACAATAAGCTAACTGGTACAAGAGGCTTCTGACTTCTCCTTGTGAAGGAATTTCATTTGAACTCAGCTTTTCACAAACATCAAATCCTCCACATGGTTAGAGGATGGACAAAATATCAATAGTTGTCTGATATTTTTCAGACAACTACTATAAACAGTTGCTATCTAACCCACATTGTCTGATACCTATGAGGGCACTTCTCTCTCCACTGGTAATATGGTTCTTATGAATGACCTATAGAAATATATGAATGCCCTATAAGAAAGAGAGGAAGAGAGCACAGAATCTGCCACTGGAACACGTCCTCTCACTGCACACCCTCAGCACACTTCTCTGTGAGATGCTGGGAGGATTGAGGGACCTCTACCTTTGTACAAAGTATGAGTGCTTAGACCATTATATCTGATTCATGACTAATATTTATCTATTATGTGTATCTATCATTTTGTGTCACATTCTAGGTATCTGCTCTGACCATATTGTATCATAATTGATTAAAATAGCAAAAGTAAAGAAAGATCAATTAAAGTACTATTAAATACTTATATCAGAGAGAGGCTAATTTCTTCTCCCTAAACTTTGTCTCTCACGTCTTAGATAATGTCTACTTAATGGTAGACAACTATTTGTAAAAAGATGAATTCTATCTAGGTACCCAGTTATTTTGTCTACAAAGATGCCAAGAATTCTATTCTGTCTTATTTTAGTTTTCCCTTTTCTATTCATCAGCAAGTTCTTTTGACATTGTATAGATATAATGTCAGTTATCGTATATACAGAGGTAGTGTGTCTATGTTATAGATGGTAAATATGATAGAAAATATGAAAAAAGGTATAAATTGCTCCAAAACACACATCTATTTTCTATATTCTAGTCCTTTTCCCCCCAGAAATATACATATACAATCACTCTTATTTCCCAAAATGTTAACCATGGTTTTATTCTGGCATTGTAACAGCAACACACACATTCCACTATTTTCAAGAACTATTATTTATCAAGAATGGAAGTACTACAGTTAAAAATGGAAAACCAGAGAGAGGAAGTCTACTTAAAGATGTAATATATGTATAAAAGCTACAGATTTTTTTTCGCTTGTGACATTCTACTGTAGTCTATTTTTTTTTTAAGCAGCTGACACAACTTTCAGGTGAATTCACAGTGGTTAAGAATCTGAGAGTACATATTAATTAGTTGGGCTCATACTATTTATAGCTATTTGAGGTGTGCATTATCCTTTTGCCTCCACAGGAATCATTATTGCTTTAAGGGCTGGAGCCTACACGAGGCAGCCAAGAGTGTGACAGAGACAGCAGGGGCCCACTCTATAGCTGCTGAGTCCATCTGTCATAGCAAGGGTTTTAGCATTTACTTTAAAATCAAATTTCCATTCCAAAATGTAATTTTTCCAACCACTAATTCTTGCAACATTATATATATTTACTCGGTTGCTATTTCTGGAGCAACTAGTCATGACTAGCTCCACATTAAATTCGACTAAAGAAGTGTGTAGTATGTATGCATTTAATCTGTGGGCACATTAAACTTTGTTATTTAAATAGATTGGAGAATACTGTGTTTCAGGGAATTAAGTTAAATATGTAATTGTTACACACATTCCAAATAGTGTGAGTGACACATTTCTCCCAAGAAATTTATAAATTTATACAGGTAATTTTCAATGTTCAGAAAGAATATCAGTTATGGATTTAAAAATGTTTAAAATCATCCTTAATAACAATAACATTGTTTATATTTAAATGACAGTTAATAGCAATTTTTAATTGATTAAAAAATAAAAGTCTAGTTATTAGTATTTCTGAAAGTGTGTGTGTATAATGTGTGTATAGAGTATGTATGTACATATACACACGTTAATATGAACCATATCTATAAACACACTGATATGCACTATGTATATATACACACATGTATATGGTGCACATATATATATTGTGTACACTATATGTATGTGTGTGTAAATACAGTGATGTGGACTACAGATGTGGATTATACCCATATCTATATGTACATACATGTTCCTATATAAAAATGCATTTGTATATGTATAAATTCCTATATGCATTTGTATTTTTGGATATATTTTAAAACCTGTAATGCTTACTATGTGTCAGTCACTGTGCTGTTAGCTATGCAAATGATTTCAACCGATTATTTTCCTCTCTCAAATATTCATTATTCTTTAACTCATTCCAAAAACAGGACATGGGATAAAGAACTTAAAGTGCTGGTTTGAATGAAATTGTAGTTTTATATATGATTGAGAGGATAAAGCAGGTAATGGAGTTATATATTCAATCACTCTTAGTTGAAGACAGTTGTTCTTTAGAATATTTTCCCACCTTATCGCTCAACAATGTATTATTTCTACTAAGAGTGAAATGAAAAGTGATGCAATCATTTGATGGAATGTTTGTTCACTCTGACAGGTAAATAGTCTATGAAGAGAAAAGTAGTGTTGATTTCATCAAAGAAAACCAGTGTTGAAAATCAATCAGCTCTCATACACAGCTAAGAAAAGTCACTGCTTTTCAAGTCATCAAATGCTTTCAGTAAATGTCTAAAACTACAAGATAATTAAAATTTCTTTTATTGAGCATATTTTGTGGATTTAAAAAGAGAAATAAGTCACAGCATATTTTCCCTTTTAGATTTATGTACTTGTATTCAAAATTAGGCGTGAGCAAGACATCTCAGAGCTGCATTTCTGCATAGCCAGAAATACCTATATGAGAGCTGACTCAGGTCCTTGCTTCCCTGACACCTCTCAGACCAGTGCTCAATATTAACAAGTGGCTTTGCTAAACCAGCAACAAAATGGTCAGAACCAGAATTTGATATATTCTATCAAAGCATAGGCAAAATTACAATGCTCAAACTGCAAAGGATGTGATTCCAAACTTTAGTTTTACATAACAGAACTAAAAAATGCTGACAGGTCTGTGTAAAGTCACATCTTTCTTCATGCAGTCCAGAGTTCCTCACATCCAACACATGTTGCATATTGTATTTTAGGGTACAAAAATCTGGCCTAGACATAGCGATCTGTTTTTAATTATTTTTATATTGAGGCATAGTTAACATAAAGTAAAATTCACCAGGGTTCTTTTCAATTAAATCTGACAATTCATTATACCTGTGTACCCACCGCTCGTGTCTGCTTAAAAATTTAAATGGTTCTGTCAGGTGGCCCTATAGAAAATGCCGAACTGAGCAAAATTCCTGAAAAAGCTTATATAAGTTGTAATTCGTATTATTTGTAATTGTTTTGTCTGATAGCATCAATTAATTCATGCTACCTGTATTTTTTGGAACTCCAAACGTTAAAAGAAACATAGCTAATGAGAAATAGGTATCTTGAGGATTTAAGTAAAGGTGGCAGATGTGCCCACACTTGTCTTTTTTATTTGCTACAAAAATACTAAGAAGGAAGACCTGAGATATGATAGCTAGCCAGAGGTTATTTCTATTCATTCTCAAGGGTTAATCAGCCTTTTACTTGGTGAAGTTTCTTGAAAGTCCCATGTTTTCACAGGCTTCTATGAATCTGCATGTATTCCCCCCCACCCCCACTCCACCTTGATTTGGTCCAGTGATTTGATATTGGTTACGGTTTTCTATATTTAATATCATGTCATCTGCAAATAGTGACAATTTATTTCTTCCTTTCCTGAACACGAGATAGTTTGTTTTTAAACACTACTGGGTTCAACTGGCTAATTTTTATATTTATATTCACAAGGTGTGTCTACAATATCCTTTGTGCTTTCCTTGTTAAGAAAATCTTATAATCAACTTTATAATAATTCTATAATATAATGATATTTTATCTTGTCTACTTTCTGAGACAGTTTTAAATGGAGTGATCATCTATTCTGTGAAAGTCTGGTAAAACTTAGCTTGGGTCTAGTGACTTTAATTATCCATTTATTGCAAATTCATCTGCATGAATTTGCTGTAAATCTTTACAAAGAAATTTTGAAAATCTCTACTGTTTTCCAGTATTTTGTTTATAATATTAATTACATTTTTTTCTATTCTTTTAAAATTATCAAACTCTAATGTTTATTACTTTCTATTAGCTTTTCAATGAGTCAACTCTTGGTTTTCTGGATTGCTTATACTGCTTTATTGTGTCTTTGCTCCTTTTAATTAGTGTCTTTACTTACCTTTATTTATTTCCTTCAATATATTCAGATTTACCTGGTTATTTTTCCTAGATTCTGATGCTGAAAATGTAACTCACTCATTTATTTTTTGGACCTCAAGCACACTGAATTGCAACAATCATATTTTTTTGATGCATGGCACATTCTTGTCAATGGTCCCTACGTGGACTATGTAAAATAAAGCCTTGAGCTTCCACTTTAAACCCATCAAATTGCTAAAGGTAGGAAAAGACCCTCATGTTACAGATTGCTGTTAAAATGTAGGAAAAAATCTCACTCTCTATGGTGATGTAAATTTGGTGTGTACATATTAAAGAGCAGTTTAGAAGCATACTATAAATTTTGGAAAAAGTATATATTACAACACACTGATTTTATTTCTAAATATTAATCCTTGAGAAATTCTCGCACAATTAAATAGCAAGATATGCATACGAATGTTCACATCAGCATTGTTGTTACTGCAAAAGAATGAAAACAACACAAAGCATTGGAGTCTCAAAAAAATTCTATTAACTGCTCATTCATTATTTCTTTACCCCATAACTACAAGGAATTATAAGTGAAAGTTTCAGTTCTAATTCTTTCCAAGCTATACTTCGTTCCATATATTGCATTTTTCATTTCAGGAACCACTGTTTTCTAAGTCTTACAATTAGCTTCTTTTAATGCTTCAAATATTTTCCACATTTAATTTTTAAAATCTTTTGATCCAGCAATCCCACTTCTGAATATATATCCAAAGGAAATAAAATCAGGACCTCAAAGAGACATCTGCACTCCCATGTTTATTGCAGCATTATTCAGGATAGCCAAGATATGGAAACACCTAAGTATCGGTCGATGGATAAATGGATAAAGACCATCTATTTATACTAAATGGATATAAATAAAGAATATGTGGTATATTATTCAGCCTTGAGACTGAAGGAAATTCTTCAATTTGTGACAACATGGATGAAACTTGAGGGCATTATGGTAAGTGAAATAAGTCAGATAAAGAAAGACAAACACTGTATATTATCACTTACATGTGGAAACTAAAAAAGCCTAACTCATAGACACAGAGAGTTAAATGCTGGTTACCAGGGGCTGTGGGGTAGGGGAAATGGGGAGACGGTCAAAACGTACAAACTTTCAGTTGTAAGATGAATATGTTTTGGGGATCTAGTGTTCAAAATGGTGATTATAGTCACCAATAGTGTATTATATACTCGAAAATTGCTAAGAGTAGATCTTAAATGTTCTTACCACAAAAAAGAAATGGTAATTATGTGAAATGATGGAGGTGTTAACTAACACTGTAGCGGTAATAATTTTGCAATATATAAGTGCATCAAATCGACACAAGGTATACTTAAACTTACACAATGTTATATATCAATTACACCATAAAAATAAAATAAAATCTTTTCAAATGTTATGCAAAGTGTAGTCTCTCTAAGAGAAGTTACTGTTCTAATTGTTGATTTTACTGGCTCATTATTTATTACATTCCTATATTTTGTATATTTGATTTGCTTATTTGAGTCAAAAGTTCTCTCAACTTTTCACTCTCACTCCATCTTCCTTTCCCTCATTCTTCATTTTTTACTCATTTTGCCATTGCTACCACCTGTCCTTCTGGACTCTGGATCCAAAATTATGCCTTTATAACAGTTAAGAATTATTCTCCCCTTGTTAAGGGCATGGAGAAACATTCAGGGAGGCAGTGATAATAAGTGGTTTTATTTAATTTCTAGTAATGAAGCTGATTATTCCCTCTGCCTTCTGAAGGAAACAATTTTGAATTAAAATGAAATCTCAGTTAGAAAATAACAATAATACTAAAAGGTAATAAATAAACACTTTAATGAGTGGGAGAACCTCATCTATACCCCTAGAATCATCAATGAAGCTTGCTCAGGTTTGCTGTCTAAAAAAATGTTTGTAGTTCTCTTTATCCAGAAGCCTTACTTCTGGCCATGAATAACAGTTTCCTATACAACATCTAGCTAGTTTATTGCATCAATTCTGGTTTAACATTTTATAATTCTTTCATGCTTCAAATCTACAGGTAAATAGTTATGCTTTTCAAACCCAGACATATATATTTAGTTACCTATCACTTTTTATATGTAAACTGACATGGTGTGTACCATTTCTGGTCACACCACAAAAAATGTTCAAAAAATGATTCTTCATGCTCTTTCTACTTCCATGATGTAGATGAGAACAATCACCATGAAAGCCAGATGCAAATTGTGGAGAGAAAAAAATGTAAGGAACTTGGAAGTTCAAATTAGAACCTGGAGAAAAAATGTGTTAATCCAAAACAACTATTTTAATTTTTTTATCTAGGAAAGAAGTTTTATTATATTTCACATTATTATACATTTTGGACTTTTTCTTAATAAAACACAGTTAAAGGACAAATAAAGTGGTAGTTACTACAGTAAAACTAATGACATTAAAGCAATATAAAAGCTTAAAACATGGACTTCCTTGGAGGTCCAGTGGTTAAGCCTTCCCCTTCCAATGCAGGGGGTGTGGCTTCAATCGCTGGTGCAGGAGCTAAGATCCCACCTGCCTTGTGGCCAAAGAACCAAAACATAAAACAGAAGCAATATTGTAACAAATTCAGTAAGGACTTTAAAAATGGTCCACATCAAAAAAAAATTATTTTTAAGCTAAAAACAGAAAATTTTGATTGAATAAAGTGACATATGTCAGTAGAGTCTAGAACAGCAGTTGACACTTGAACAACACGGGTTTGAAGTGTACAGGGCTACTTATACAAAGACAATTTTCGATAGTAAATACTTCAGTACTACAGGGTCTGTGGTTTGTTGAAACTGAGGATTTGGAAGAACTGCAGATATGGATGGCCAACTATAAATTCATGTGGATTAACCCATTAACATTGTTCAAGGGTCAACTGTATTCTGAAATCTGATTTGAGCAATTAGTATTAAAGGACAAAGTACAGTATTAGGGGCATATAGACCATCAGAACTCTTGTAGGATTAAATGATGAGATAATTTTTTAATAAATAAGTTTTGAATACCCAGTTATATAATTAGATATATTAACATGAAACTCAAGGCTAGAGAAATAAAATTTGGATCCATCAATACAATACAGGTTTTTAAAAATTACCATAAGTCTGGGATGATCAAATAGTCTGTGGAGAGAATTCTTAACTATTAAACATTACAAAAATTAAAAGTGTAATAGAAAAGCAAAGTATGAGAATTAGAGTGAATAAAGATCAAATTAGAAACAACTAAGGTAGGCGTCTCAACAAATGGTACAAACAATAAGTAAGAGTAGAATGGGAGACAATTGTGTACCAGAGCCCAGTGTTCTAAACACAGATATACAGTGAAAATTATATAGGTTAGATATCTAAGTAAGATTTCCCATTTTATTCCTAGTTTCAATTTCAGGATCTTTTATATTTCTGATACTCTAAGTGAGCAAACAAATATATATATACACACACACACACATTCCGTGAGCTTCCATAAGTAAATACGAAGGATATGACTTTGTTAAATAAATAGTAAAATACAAAGACACACGCCAGAAGGTAAAGGACTAGGGAAATTATAATGTAAGCATTCTGGGACTATTCCAAGATTTTGCACACAAGCCAATTGAGCAACTTGACTGTCTTATATTTTACATCTTTTTTCTGATTATATGTCTTTGACAAGCCAAGTCAACTTCTGGGTCATTTTCATTGGAGAATTTGATGGTCCCAGTGACTGCTGTTGAAAGCTGTCCAGCACTCTGATATTTGTCCAGAGCTGAATAAATGAGTACCAGAAAATAAAATTCCAGCAAATCCACTCTTGCATCAAAAAAACCCTACAAGCTTCTGGATTCCCATTCATAAGAAAACTCTGTTCATAAAAGGAATAAAACAAAATTGACACTGATCCTAATAAATGGACTTCTGAATGTGAACTTCAATTTCAAGAAGGCTTAATTTGGCCAGAATTATGCACATTACATGTAGACCTCAGTATAGACTCTGCAATTTTTTTTTTTTCTTTTTTTTTTTTTGCGGTACGCGGGCCTCTCACTACTGTGGCCTCTCCCGCCGCGGAGCACAGGCTCCGGACGCGCAGGCCCAGAGGCCACGGCCCACGGGCCCAGCCACTCCGCGGCACGCAGGATCCTCCCAGACCGGGGCATGAACCCGCGCTCCCTGCATCGGCAGGCAGACTCCCAACCACTGCGCCACCAGGGAAGCCCAAACTCTGAAATTTTAACCAAGTTTTATCATCAGCTTTACCCCGTCTTTCACCATAGCCTTTCCAATGTGTTATATGATCAATGAAGTCTCTCGCCAATGTCTCTCCAAACACTGCCTATCCCATTTTCTCTCCACACCCATCCAGACATATTTCCCTGCCCTTGAAGAAAGTTTACCTAAATTACGCCACAGTATTGTTGGCTCAGCATTCATTTTGTTTGGTCAACTGGCCTGCAGTGACTTTAAACTGACACTAGCTGCTTATGAATGCCCTAGATAGCAACACAGTCACAAGGAAATTTAAGTTCCTGATATGACTTCCCCAACAGTCTTGTGATGAGTAGTCTCCCTGGCCATCAATGCCTTCCCCTCCCCTCATGAGCTCCTTTGATTAAGACACCCATGGGGCTTACCAAAACCTTTGGTAAGTTGACCAAACTGTCCTTAGCCCAGGAACCCCCAAGTACTCCACCCATGGAACCTAATTAAGGCATATACCTGAGGTCCTGTCTGTCTCTCTGTCTGCACTCTGCCTTGACCTCCCTGTGTGAGCCCTCAAGGCATGCCAGGTACTTCCTCCAGGATCTGTAATAAACTTCTCTATTTCAGCTTCTCTTGTGGTCTGTTGTTTAACTGCTGCTCACCATCCAGCGCCTTGTGCTCCACTTAATGAGTGTTAATTTGACAAATTCATAACCTTCTCTTTATCACCTTTTCCTTAGTTCAGACTATTACCATCTCACCCTGAACAGCAACAACAGATTTCAAATCTCTCCCTACTTCTAATCTCTCCTTTCATTTTATCCTTTATACTACAATGAGAGAAAGTGGTTTTTTTTTTTAATTTTGAATACTTTATCCTGCCCTTCCTTTTCTCAAAAACATACAGTAGCTCCCATCATGTGCAGATTCAAACACAACCCCTTAAGCCCTTTTAATTACTCATTTGACCTATTCAGCTATTACAACCCCTAATTCTGTACATTTCAGCAGCACACTGTGTGTGAGGAAATCAGCTTTGAGTCTGTTAGAGAGTGGAGGCTGAGGTATGGTTCAGGAGTCCTGGTCACTGACTATGTCCATATGTCTTCCTATCCTCTCAATCATGAAGATGTTGCTTTGATAAGCCAGCAGAGGTTCATATTGGTAGAGCAAGTCCAAGGAGGAATTTTGTGAAGTATTCCAATAGTGTATAAATTACCCAGAGTCTAAAAGGTCAGGGCAAGGCAAAAAATTAGCTTCCTTCTTAACTCTAGCAGGAAGTGTAATCTGCAGCACAGTAACTTAGATGGAAACGGGTCAAGGGAGTCTCACAAATATAATCTGCAGCAGCCTCTGCTCTGTATAACAACCCAGAGTCTGTACATTCTGTATCTTTGCCATAATTAACCTGAAACTTTATAGCTGGTGTGTGTTGTGAGGGTGGGGGGAGGGTTGTAGAGTAAGGTCTACAATGCCTTAACACATTTTTGTAATTTTATGTATTATTTATCATAGTTATAATTCCTCTCTGAAATTACTGTATAACGTCAAGTCCAAGTGATCTTTCCCCTCTATAAAATCCCTGACCAATTTCTCCACATAAATACCTATGCATACACATATATATCATACACATGTACACATATATATACTTATTGCACTCCTCCCCACTTCTGCAGATTCGTGTGTTCCTTACCCTAACCTCCCACTGCACCTCATAAAGTGCCTATTTTATAGTACTGATGATAGTAGTAATGAGATAATATTTATTGGTACTAAATACTAAGAAGTACTGTCATATAAGGAAAAAGTGAACAGTAAATGACTTATAATATTTATACCATTATTTTGGTATAATTTCTGAACAGGTTTGAAAAGTTTGGAGATACTGACCTGTCACAAAAGTAAATAAGAATATAAATGACAGAAATCTAAAAATATTGTTTTATGACATTGGAAATATTTGCTGTATGAAGTAGACAACCAGTTTTTTTTTTCATGAAAAGTAATTCATCATCTGGGTGTACAGATTTACATTTAATTTCCCAATTTATTTTAGACTCTTCAAAATTTCCCATTCCCTTCACTTTTATTGTCCGTAGCCAATTTTTATAGATGCTTACATATTATCACTTACAATCATAATGATATTTTACTAATGTTTAAATTGCCTTAACACAAATTTAAAATAGTGAGTATTGTGTGCTTTTTGATCTCCTTAAGATGATAGTAATCAGTCTAACTGAAAAATTTTCTTCCCTTTGTATGAAATATTTTCCTCTATGATATTTAAAAAATAACTATATAAGGCAAGTATTTTAATTGTCCTACTGCCTTTTATAAATTTTGTGATGATTCATGAATTGTAAAATAAGATTAGATAATTATTAAAATGTGGGTTATTCCATAAAACACTCTATTGAATATAATATACATTTACATATGTGTATATCTACATATGTATGCATATTTATGTATGTCCAAATATATGTACGCACATATATCTTTATTTTCAAGCAGGATACCTCAGATAAAATACACTTGTTTATACTCAAAAGGCTAACTCTAATTTAGAGCAAGACACAACATACCTTGAAGTGTAATTTCTGCGCTACACCTGAGATATTACTCTCTGGATAGAATTATTTTAATTGTTGTCATTAATAACTTTCCTACATATGCAGAGTCTCAAATCCCCTTGCCATATTTTATTTAGTAATCTCTGAAGCCAAACTTACTCAAGTCCATATTTAGAAGGTAAATTTTGCAGGAAGAACTAAAATATCTCACTTCAGAATATGTTCTTTTCTAGAAACATGTATGCTTTTAACTAGCTACAGTGCTCTTGGCTGACACCCCTGTTGATTCCGCTAACAGCAAAGAAGCTAGTGTTGCTCTGAAGTCATCCTAGTTATCTTTTATACTTGGAAAATATGGCACTTTGTACTAATTTTATTCTTGGTATGGAAAATGGTGTCTGTTAATGCCCAGAATAGAACAGTGGTATTTTGGTATTTTGTTAGTGAAGGGCATTTCTTTCCTATCACTTTCTTATTTAGACTAAAATCTTGCAGGCAACTATATTTCAATACTTTACTACAATATGCAATCTAGCTCAGCCCATATGTATGTGTGTATACATACACATATATATATATACATATAAATATTTCTGCTCATCATCAATCTTGAATATTTCTTGTAATAAGGAGCTTAACAACTCAAGAAAAGGTATATTTGTTAATTTGAGATAATTTTTTGTACAAAAACCCAGTTTCCTTGGACATCTTACCCTAATAAACAAGTCATATTTATTAAATGTTCAAGAATGCAACGAAGCAATTACAGTAAAAGGATTGAATAATTTTAGTCTTCGTGCAGGTATGTTTCATTCCTTGTTTTATTTGAGATAATAAAAAATAAACATCTGACTATTTTGAACATTAAAAAAAGCTGGAACAATTACAAGACATAAAGTTTTTTCAAAAAAATAAGATATAATTCATTAAATAAAGTAGTCCTGGAGGCAAATGTCTGACTATTCCAAGGAGTACATATATTGAAGGATTTTCTATCTTGTTTGTAAAACATCCTAACTCCCTTTCATTCCATATTTAACTTCCTTGTATCTTTCATGATGTGTAGTAAACTCTCCTTTCTATTTTCCTGTATCTTTCAACTTTTCACTTTTAATTTTCTATAATGCATTGTTATTATGCCTATGTTTTTTCTCTCATATATGACCTGGGTTTTTTTCCCCCCTCATACTATTCTCTGTCTCTCTGTCTCTCTCTCTCTGAATCTGTTTGTTTCTCTCTCTGTAGATAAATAGACAGATAGATAGACTGACAGATGATAGGTATTGTACATATATGGATATATATATATTTCTTCCCGGAAAGTCAGAATAAATGGGGATGCATTTAATAGTAGAAACCTAATCAAATATATTAAAACACTGAAAGAAAGACATTAACTGCTATGAAAATTATACATAAGACTGATCTTGACAATTTTTTTAAACATCTTTATTAGAGTATTATTGTTTTACAATGGTGTGTCAGTTTCTGCTTTAAAACAAAGTGAATCAGCTATACATATACATATGTCCCAATAACTCTTCCCTCTTGCATCTCCCTCCCTCCCACCCTCCCTATCCCACCCCTCTAGGTGGTCACAAAGCACCAAGCTGATCTCTCTGTGTTATGCGGATGCTTCCCACTAGCTAACTACTTTATGTTTGGTAGTGTATATATGTCCATGCCACTCTATTACTTTGTCCCAGCTAACCCTTCCCCCTCCCCGAATCCTCAAGTCCATTCTCTAGTGGGTCTGCATCTTTATTCCCGTCTGGCCCCTAGGTTCTTCTGACCATTTTCTTTTTTTGTTGTTGTTTTGTTGTTTTTTAGATTCCATATATATGTGTTAACATATGGTATTTGTTTTTCTCTTTCTGACTTACTTCACTCTGTATGACAGTCTCTAGGTCCATCCACCTAACTACAAATAACTCAGTTTCGTTCCTTTTTATGGCTGAGCAATATTCCATTGTATATATGTGCCACATACTCTTTATCCATTCATCTGTTGATGGACACTTAGGTTGCTTCCATGTCCTGGCTATTGTAATTAGAGCTGCAATGAACACTGTGGTACATGACTCTTTTTGAATTATGATTTTCTCAGGGTATATACCCAGTAGTGGGATTAATGGGTCATATGGTAGTTCTATATTTAGTTTTTTAAGGAACCTCTGTACTATTCTTCATAGTGGCTGTATCAATTTACATTCCCACCAGCAGTGCAAGAGGGTTCCCTTTCCTCCACACCCTCTCCAGCATTTAATGTTTGTAGAATTTTTGATGATGGCCATTCTGACCCGTGTGAGATGATATCTCATTGTACTTTTGATTTGCATTTCTCTAATGATTAATGATGCTGAGTATCCTTTCATGTGTTTGTTGGCAATCTGTATATCTTCTTTGGAGAAATGTCTATTTAGGTCTTCTGCCCATTTTAGGATTGGGTTGCTTGCTTTTTTGATATTGAGCTGCATGAGTTGCTTGTATGTTTTGGAGATTAATCCTTTGTCAGTTGCTTCATTTGCAAATATTTTCTTCCATTCTGAGCGTTGTCTTTTCGTTTTTTTTATGGTTTCCTTTGCTGTGCAAAAGCTTTCAAGTTTCATTAGGTCCAATTTGTTTATTTTTGCTTTTATTTCCATTTCTCTCGGAGGTGGGTCAAAAAGGCTTTTGCTGTGATTTATGTCATAGAGTGTTCTGCCTATGTTTTCCTCTATGAATTTGATGGTGTCTGGCCTTACATTTAGGTCTTTGATCCATTTTGATTTTATTTTTGTGTATGGTGTTAGGAAGTGTTCTAATTTCATTCTTTTACATGTAGCTGGCCAGTTTTCCCAGCACCACTTATTGAAGAGGCTGTCTTTTCTCCACTGTATATTCTTGCCTCCTTTATCAAAGATAAGGTGACCATACATGCATGGGTTTTTCTCTGGGCTTTCTATCCTGTTCCATTGATCTGTATTTCTGTTTTTGTGCCAGTACCATAGTGTCTTGATTACTGTAGCTTTGTAGTATAGTCTGAAGTCAGGGAGCCTGATTCCTCCAGCTCTGTTTTTCTTTCTTAAGATTGCTTTGGCTATTCGGGGTCTTTTGTGTTTCCATACAAATTGTGAAATTTTTTGTTCTAGTTCTGTGAAAAATGCCACTGGTAGCTTGATAGGGATTGCATTGAATTTGTAGATTACTTTGGGTAGTAGTCATTTTCACAATGTTGATTATTCCAATCCAAGAACATCATATATCTCTCCATCTATTTGTATCATCCTTAATTTCTTTCATCAGTGTTATAATTTTTTGCATACAGGTCTTTTGTTTCCTTAGGGAGGTTTATTCCTCTTTTATTCTTTTTGTTACAATGGTAAATGGAAGTGTTTTCTTAATTTCACTTTCAGATTTTTCATCATTAGTGTATAGGAATGCAAGGGATTTCTGTGCATTAATTTTGTATCCTGCTACTTTACCAAATTCATTGATTAGCTCTAGTAGTTTTCTGGTAGCATCTTTAGTATTCTCTATGTATAGTATCATGTCATCTGCAAACAGTGACAGCTTTATTTCTTCTTTTCCAATTTGGATTACTTTTATTTCTTTTTCTTCTCTGATTGCTGTGGCTAAAACTTCCAAAACTATGTTGAATAATAGTGGTGAGAGTGGGCAACCTTGTCTTGTTCCTGTTCTTAGTGGAAATGTTTTCAGTTTTTCACCATTGAGGACAATGTTGGCTGTGGGTTTGTCATATATGGCCTTTATTATGTTGAGGAAAGTTCCCTCTATGCCTACTTTCTGGAGGATTTTTATCATAAATGGGTGTTGAATTTTGTCGAAAGCTCTCTCTGCATCCATTGAGATGATCATATGGTTTTGCTCCTTCAATGTGTTAATATGGTGTATCACGTTGATTGATTTGCGTATATTGAAGAAACCTTGCATTCCTGGGATATACCCCACTTGATCATGGTGTATGATCCTTTTAATGTGCTGTTGGATTCTGTTTGCTAGTATTTTGCTGAGGATTTTTGCATCTATATTCATCAGTGATATTGGCCTGTAGGTTTCTTTCTTTGTGACATCTTTGTCTGCTTTTGGTATCAGGGTGATGGTGGCCTCATAGAATGAGTTTGGGAGTGTTCCTCCCTCTGCTATATTTTGGAAGAGCTTGAGAAGGATAGGTGTTAGCTCTTCTTTCAGTGTTTGATATCATTCCCCTGTGAAGCCATCTGTCCTGGCTTTTGTTTGTTGGAAGATTTTCAATCACATTTTCAATTTCAGTGCTTGTGATTGGTCTGTTCATATTTTCTCTTTCTTCATGGTTCAGTCTTGGAAGGTTGTGCATTCCTAAGAATTTGTCCATTTCTTCCAGGTTGTCCATTTTATTGGCATATAGTTGCTTGTAGTAATTTCTCATGATCCTTTGTATTTCTGCAGTGTCAGTTGTTACTTCTTTTTCATTTCTAATTCTATTGATTTTAGTCTTCTCCCTTTTTTTCTAAATAAGTCTGGCTAATGGTTTATCAATTTTGTTTATCTTCTCAGAGAACAAGCTTTTAGTTTTATTTATCTTTGCTATCGTTTCCTTCATTTCTTTTTCATTTATTTCTGATCTGATCTTTATGATTTCTTTCTTTGTGATAACTTTGGGGTTTTTTTGTTCTTTGTCTAACTGCTTTAGGTGTAAGGTTAGGTTGTTTATTTGAGATGTTTCTTGTTTCTTAAGGTAGGCTTGTATAGCTATAAACTTCTCTCTTAGAACTGCTTTTGCTACATCCCATAGGTTTTGGGTCATTGTGTTTTCATTGTCATTTATTTCTAGGTATGTTTTGATTTCCTCTTTGATTTCTTCAGTGATCTCTTGGTTATTAAGTAGTGTGTTGTTTAGCCACCATGTGTTTGTATTTCTTACAGGTTTTTTTCCTGTAATTGATATCTAGCCTCATAGTGTTGTGGTCGGAAAAGATACTTGATACGATTTCAATTTTTTAAAATTTACCAAGGCTTGATTTGTGACCCAAGATATGATCTATCCTGGAGAATGTTCCATGAGCACTTGAGAAGAATGTGTATTCTGTTGTTTTTGTATGGAGTATCCTATAAAATCAATTAAGTCCATCTTGTTTAATGTATCATTTAAAGCTTGTGTTTCCTTATTTATTTTCATTTTGGATGATCTGTCCATTGGTGAAAGTGGGGTGTTGAAGTCCCCTACTATGATTGTGTTTCTGTTGATTTCCCTTTTTATGGCTGTTAGTATTTGCCTTATGTATTGAGGTGCTCTTATGCTGGGTGCATAAATATTTACAATTGTTATATCTTCTTCTTGGATTTATCCCTTGATCATTATGTAGTGTCCTTCTTTGTCTCTTGTAATAGTCTTTGTTTTAAAGTCTATTTTGTCTGATATGAGAATTGCTACTCCAGCTTTCTTTTGATTTCCATTTGCATGGAATATCTTTTTCCATCCCCTCACTTTCTGTCTGTATGTGTCCCTAGGTCTGAAGTGGGTCTCTTGTAGACAGCATATATATGGGTCTTGTTTTTGTATTCATTCAGCCAGTCTATGTCTTTTGGTGGGAGCGTTTAATTCATTTACATTTAAGGTAATTATCGATATGTATGTTCCTATTATCATTTTCTTTTTTTTTTGGTTTATTATTGTAGGTCTTTTCCTGATCTTGATAATTTTGAGACAGTTGTTAAAAGTTTTTAGAGAGAAAGAATTTCTATCTCTGCTCTGCTTTCTATGATTTTTTTTTTTTTTTTTTTGCGGTACGTGGGCCTCTCACTGTTGTGGCCTCTCCCGTTGTGGAGCACAGGCTCCGGACGTGCAGGCTCAGCGGCCATGGCTCACGGGCCCAGCCACTCCGTGGCATGTGGGATCTTCCCGGACTGGGGTACGAACCCGTGCCCCCTGCATCGGCTGGCAGACTCTCAACCACTGCACCACCAGGGAAGCCCTGCTTTCTATGATTTTTGACTTTATCTTAATGTTGCCTCAGTCAAGAGGCATATTCTTCTTTCTTATCTGAAAGATAAGTGGTAATATTTCTGGTGTCTTCTGTGCAAATAGTGGGATTCCATTCCTCTCATTGACCTGACTTAGGTCACTTTCCCATAACTGAAATGATTTTTATGGCCAGAGAGTTGAATAATTGATTTTCTTCTCTCAGTTGGGGCTAACCAGTGTAGCTCTGAGTGAGCTCAGCACCAATCCTCACCCCCAACACACTCTCTGAATTTGACACAGTGTAAAAGGATTGACTTTCTCAAAGGGAAGTCAATGGTAATAAATGCTAGGGAAGAACTCAACAAATGCCCATGTTTTATGGCGTTTCTCTTAATTCAAACTTTTTTATGCTACTCTACTATTTCTTTCCATTTCCAAACTGCCAACTTAAATTCTTCAATTTCAATGAGAAACCTGGTTTGTTTTGCTCTGTAACATATGTTTCCTTGTTTGTTCTACCATAGTCTCAGTTATTCTAAAACTTAACAATGTTATCCATGTTTTCTATGAAATCATGGGGCTACACATTCCAAGGTACTACACTTAGTATCAGGTTGGTCTTCCCCAGTTATATAAACTTAAATACACCTAATTATAAGGAAATAAGCCACACATCTCTAAGTTAATTTGTCTTTACCGGGGAGCTCTTCGAAGACTGCTTCTTTTAATGAATACAGGAAAATATGGGAGGAATTTTTCTTATGTAAAAACAAATTCAAAAGAGTAACATATTCTATCACAATAATGAAGTCTAAACTTCAGGCATGCAATTTGTTGACATAAGCAAAGAGAATAATTTAAGGGATTTCTGGAGGAAAAATAAAAGAATGGAGAAATTAAATTTATACTACTGCAACCTGTCTCTACTTATTACTTCCAGGGAATATGTTTTCTGAGAACTCACCCAGGGAAATAAACTTTTAAACTCTAAAACAGCTATTTCTAACATCTATACAATACATATGGAATTACAAGACCCTGTAAATACATAAACATTTTTACATGGATATGCTAGCTTCCATATTCTTATTTAATATGTAAGATCTTACAGTTTTATGTTCATATTATTAATAGTGTTTAGATTTATATATGAATTTTATGGCTCAAAAATTTGAAATACATATATAAAATACTGTTAAGATAAATTTCTCATTGTTTTTCATTTATACGCAGTTTACTACATAAATGTTATGTTCAACTATTTCTTCAAGTAAAAATACATGTTAATTTGTTCAGTTATTTTGGCATTTAGTTTTAATTTTTCCATTTTTAATTCTCATACATAAGTTATGGAATAAACTACTTTTAGATATGAGTCTTCCAGTTTAAAGGGTTAATCTAGTTTCAGACAGGACTGTTGTGAAAAGTTTTATAACTAACCATATCCTGATAAAATTCATGAACTTCGAAAAAAAGCTAAAGTCTCAGGAGCTTTCATCCAAGAGAACAAATTATCTCTAAAACTAAAATACAATAGTCTCTCAGTTCCAGTATCTTCAACTCTGGAATTCAGAAGACAATGGAATAATGGTGACAGACTACTAAAATGAAAGAACTACAAGAGTCCTGTATTCTTCTAAGTAAATGGCATCATGATCCACAACCACATAGTTTTTCAAGTCCCAAACGTAGGAATTAGTGTTGAATTTTCTTTTTCCTCATTACCCGTATCTAAACTACTTGTTCATTTAATATTTATAAACGAAGGTATTTTCACTTTTATGGAGTTTATATATTTTGTGTATGGGTAGATTTCAGTGACTCTATGACGAAAATTACAACTCATTCCCTCATGGAGCTATCATTCCACTTAAGTTACAATTTTCTTTTGTTCAGATAACTACAAGAGACTACTAAATGCTTTTCCTTTCCCATTCTTATTCTTCTATAAAAATGTCATCATACCACTTCTAGATTATGACACTCAACTGTTCAAAGTACTTTAATAACTTTCCATTTTACTTAAAATCCAAGCTTCTTACCTTGCTCCTCAATGCCCTTTGTGGTCTCACCCTTCCAAATAAATTTCCCATCTACCACCCTCAACTTTAGTCAGTGACCTGAAACGTTATAGGTTTTACTGTTTCTAGAACATTGTGAGTTATTTTTTCTTTCTGCCTTGGGGCCTTTGCACTTGCACTTCCCTTTGCAAACAAAGCTTTGCTATGGCCTGGTTCCTTCCTGTGTTTCAGGTCTAAGCTCAAACGTTGTTAATTCAGTGAAAACTTCCTTGACCAATTATTAGGCCTTCCAGACTCTCATATTTACTTTTTTTTTTTTTTTGCATAAACTTACTTTTTAATTGAATTATAGTTAACTTACAATGTTTTGTTAATTTCTGCTGTACAGCAAAATGATTTAGTTTTATACACACACACACACACACACACACACACACATTCTTTTCCAGACTCTTTTCCATTCTAGATTATTACAAGATACTGAATATAGCTCCCTGTGCTATGTAGAATAATTTACATCTGCCTTAACCCCAACCTCCCACTCTATCCCTCACCCAACCCTCTCCCCACTGGCAACCACCAGTCTGTTCTCTATGTCCATGAGACTGTTTGTTTCATAGTTAGGTTCATTTGTTTCATATTTTAGATTCCACATGTAAGTGATATCATATATTATTTGTCTTTCTCTTTCTGACTGACTTCTAAACTTAATTTTTTAAATTATATTTTTATTTGTTAAATGTCTCTCCATCTCCATCTCCTATGATGTACACTAAATTATAAGTCTCACGAGATCAGAAACCTTTTTTTCTTGTTCCCTGATGTGTAGCTGAAACCTAGAAAAGTGTCTGACAGAATTATTGGAAGAGGAAACATGATTTAAATTTTTGGAATGTATATTAAATTGACCCCATTTAGAAGTTATGAGTTACAAGAATAATTTCAAGAGTACCTGAACAGTACTATTCTCTTTTCAATCTGAGCTGAAGCAGAGAAGGATTCTAAAAAGAATCTAACTTCATAAATTTCATAGTAGTGGGTATTTTTTAAACACATGAGACTCATTAGCTGATGTCCTTTTTCACCTGATTCTTCGTCTCTGAGCTTTCTTGTAATTTCATCTCCCTTAAGGTCACTAGAAGGCTTCAAGCTAGGATATTAAGCTAATCCCAACCAAAACCCCACAATTTCAAGTGGAAGTATCCAACCCAGTAATAAAATATAGAGGTAGAAAAAGACAAGGTTGAATTTACTGTTAGATGATCTTATTTATTCTGGTCTGGGGAAGCAGTTGTTTTTTTTGTTTGTTTTTAATGAGTTAAAGTTACCACTTACATATCAAAGTCAATGATTTTTCTTCTCAACCCAAATTATTGGTCATTCATTCGAGTTGATTTAAAGAAAGATACCTAGTAAATCATGTATGATTCTAAGATGGTAAAATCTGTGATAGTGTCCCTAATGTACAAAACATTACAACTGTATGTTTGTTTCACAAATGCTAGAGAGAAAGTGAACAAATTTAAATAAGTGAATAGGTGAAATGAGTAAAGAGACCTAACATCAGAGAGGTTAAAAAAAAAAAGTGGGCATACAGTAAGAATAAAATATTTCGTGAGGCTTTATTGCTAAATGAATAGACAATTGAGAGATTTGATCACTTTTTTGTTTAGATCATATTAAATAATGATCTAATAATTAAATATGAAATCACTTTTTTTTTCTCACTGACCATGATGGGTAAATTTACATCCTTTTAATTTCCACTAAAACCATTTATTTTAGAATAAAGTATAGCAGGATAGAATCTGATTTACATTAAAATACTGAACCCCACTGTGAAATTAAATTCAGAAATAATATAACACACATAATTACATCTGTGTGTGTAAGCGTGGGTGTGAAAATCTATGATTCCTTGTCTATAATATAAAAAATAAAACAAGAATCATTTAAAACAATACTACATTAGAAGTAACAATGAAATAGATTTCTGCTCCTATAAAAAATAATGAATGTGATAGTTATAAATGCAGACTGATAAAAGTACACTGTATTTGTAATTCAATTTCTATATGCAGGGTTTCTGATTAACAATTTTTAGTAATGACCCCCAATAACAGCACCAAAAATGTATTATCCTCCTTTTTTTTAATATACTAGTTTTATTAAAATTTTTAGTAACTATTAAAATCTTACAAATATAGTTTGTGTTCATTTGTAAGATGAAGCTAGGTTTTAGACCCAGGTCACTGTGATCAAGTATTTCACCTATATGACTGATAGGATATTTAGAAATCTTATTGGGCACACAGAACTAATTTTCACTTTTTCAGACTGTTCTGCTATATGTCTGACATATTTGACGTTTTGTCAAAAAGTGCCCCAGTCCTTATTATGACAACCAAACAACCTCTAAGGATACCACTGACCTGGAACAGGGGTTGGGAAAGTATGGCCTGCTGTGCCAAATATGACCTACTGGCCCCTTCTGCATGGCCCATGAGCTAAGAATGGTTTTACATTTGTAAAGAGATTAAAGAAGACAAAACAAAGAAGATTGTTCAGCAGGGATACTTACTATCTGGCCCTAATAGAAAATGCTTATCGATCCCTGCACTTGTTCCACGATGACACATACTCTGTCTCGTTCACCACTATAATAGGACTACAAATGTTTCCAAAACATTGAAGGGACATAAGTAATATGTGTGTAAAGGCAGGAAGAGAGAAACTATGATTAGAGTTAGAAGAGTATAAAAATATAACTCTGAAAGGAATATAGAGATCAAAGCAAAGATGGCAAAGAGGATCAGAATGGTTAAATTAATTCATCAAAGAACTCAGCTAGGAGTGAAAAGCCATTACTTATTTTATCTATGACTTCCAGCACATTATGTATGCTGCATAGGTTTGTATATACGTGTATACAAAATAACACAATTTTATATGCTACTGTACACAAAATGTTATGTGCTGTTTTTTTTTTCTCCTAGCATTTTTGGTAAAGATTTTCCTTTATCATTAAATTACTTTTAGGAATATATATATATATATATATATATATATATATATATATATATATATATATAATATTTACTTCTACAAAATACAATGGCTTGTAACATGATTTTTCTTCTATTTCTATTTTCTTACTATAAAAATATTACAATATTAATTAGAATACAATTCTACCAGTATTTGTATATCTCTATATCTACATATAGTCAACAAACCAAGATACAAGACACATTGAAGTGAACTGAGGAAGAAATATAAGGAAAAATAAAATCTGGACTTAAATGATAAAACTTATGGTATTGAAAAACATGAAATTAAAAACACTATAGAAGGAACCACTGCCAGACAAAAATTTATTAATTCATTTCCCCTTGGTGAAGCTCTGCCAGAATTGCATTATATTGATTAATGGATGGTAAAAGCTAGTTGAGTCTGGTTCACTGAATTACATACAAATATAACATATTTTACAGATTGGTTTTAATAGTCATAACACTATACTTAATGAGTATTGGTCTTGGCATAACACTTTTAAGAATAGAAATCTCCACGACACTGTGAGTGTAATGTCTGTTAGAACTAGTGATAAAAGTTTGAAATTAAAAAGCAAGATATACTGAAGTTTATCCAGATTCTAATTAATTCTATCTGTTATAAGAACCAGTCAGTTGGTGAAGTTTGCCGTATCTTACATCTTATTAAGGCTGTTTAGCTACACAGAAACTGCACAAAAGACGTTATTACTTCTAAATTGCTTTGGTGCCCTGAGCTAAAACACAAATTTCCCAGACTAGGTATTACACTATTATTTACTCAATATACTTTCTCTCTTACTTAATTTTATTGCATATGTAAGACTGCCTATGTAATTAGGCACATCTCCATTTCGTTTTGCATTTCCTATTTGTCCAAGTGAAACCCTGAGATGCAATCTAAGTAAAAAATTATGTGAGCAAATGGAAAGTGAATTCACATTGAAATATTCATGCATTTAAAATTGGTAAACTCTTTACCGATGGCAATACAACTAACATATCCTTACTAATCTTGCCTTTAGTGAACTAATTGCATCCCCTTATGATTAGTGTTTGTCTACAAGATGAACATTAGTCAATAAATATTCAAAAACATGTTTAAAGGTAATGTGCAGGAAGGGTGCATTGTGTGTGCATGGACGTGTGTATTTGTATTTGTCTATCTATGTATTTAGCATCTTTGGATTTGGTGTGCCTTTGATTAAGACAAATGTGTTTTAAATAAACTTTCAACTATAACTTGCTTGTTTTGATTTTACTGCGCTCCATCATGACTGCATATACAACTCAGCATAGTAATTCTGTATGCAACTTTTAGTAACTCCCACATATTACGTGTACTGCAAAGTGTATAGTGAGTTTATTAGGTGGATTTATAATATTTCCATTCTCTGGAAGAGGGGAATGCTTGACCCTCTAGAATTATGAATTTATTTAGACACAATTGAGTATCAAAGCAAAAGTATTCTTGAAATCATTTTTTTTCTCAGTGAATGCCAAAGCATCCATTTAATTCTTTCAAAAATGTAGTAAAATCTTTGGTGCCTAGCTGCAGCATAAGAAAAGCCATATGAAAAAAAAATTGCGGTGGCTATTTGTCATTTAATATTTTTAAAAGAGGACATTGATAACTAAAATAGGTAAAATATATATAGAATAAAAAGCAGAAGATTCTACAAATGTAAGTCTGATAATTATATAAATATATATTTAACTATTTAAATGTTTTATATGTTCAGATATATTTAAGTATATATAACTTAGTATATTATACTATTTTTAATTCTCTCTAGTATCTTTGTTAAAATGAATTACTATTTCCCATGGAGCAATTTTAACTTAAAATTAGTTTATAAATAAATAATAAATGGAATCATGGGAGAAGGGGATAATAGAGCCAGCTGTTTTGTTTAATGATTCTTCCAAAGGATATGGTTTTGTGCTTCCTTGACCTTCTGCAGAGCAATTTTTTCAAGCATTTCAAATATTGAAATAATTAATTAACGTGTCTTACGGTTAGCAACTGAAATACTTAAACTATGAGGACATATTATTTAGATGGTAAAAGAATTCATTTGACAACGATTTGACTTCCAAAGGGTATTATTTTAAGAAGCATGTCATTCATTCGATAACTGGGAGTCACACTTAAAGGAATAGGCCCCTACCATGAAGAACTGTCAAATTGTTTAAAACAAAATGCACCTAAAGAAAAGGTGCAATCTTACTAAACAGAATATAAAACAAATAACTTAAGCAAATCATTGAATGTTTCTAATGAAAATTTAGCAACCAAACCGATATAACACATCACCTTCCGCACATTCTCACCTGACCCATATACAAACCACTGTACAGGCCTAATTATCAAGTTAAAATATCCACTACTGGGAATACTGGATGGTATATTGGGGTTTTGGAAAGGACTTATGTACAGTTATTAAAAAATATTTTTGTATGTATGATGTATGGCATATTATATCATACTCATTACATATGTCATTTCAAAATGAAGCCTTCCTGTTCCTCTTCTTAGTCAAGTTAATGATTTTTCTGCTTCACTATAGCACTCTGTTCACAGCTGTTATACAGCATTAACCAAAGACTTCCATACATTAGAGTCATTTATGTATATATCACTCTCCTTTTACACTGGTAATTTCCCAGGTGTACCAAAAATACCTCCCCAAATATGGATCTCAGTTCGTAACAGAGAACTCAGTATCTAGCAGATCCACCATAAATGTGAATTTGCTTGGACTCAATCTAACTGGACTGAACTGAAATCACAAAGGGGTCCTAAGTGCAGTGAATAGCAAATATCTTTGAGAAGATTGTGTTGGAACTCATTTTTCAGTAAAAAGCATAAAAGACATTTATAATATCAGGTGGAAATAAGAAGTTATCACAAAAGAGATACTGAAGCACAGAGAAAAAAATATTGAACTATAAATGAGAATAATTGCTTCCTGGCTCTACTTGTGAAAACAACAGCTTCAGGATTATGAACAAATGAAACTTTTTTTACTCTTTTAAAATGGTAATATTTATCTTGTAAACTTAATAGAATTCTGATGTAAAAGTTAATATATATGGACATATTTTCTATTATATAAACAACATTACAATGTAAAGTGTTACTATTGTTGCATTTATTATTATAATGTATAATTATGAATAGTTATAATGATATTATATTGGAAAAGATAGTCAATAAATAAAAATTATATGCAAAGGACTGTTTTAGGCGATGAACATTTAGGAGGAGAAGAAACAAAATATCATTTCCCTCATGAATTTTGATTTAGTAAATTATGTTATACAGTATTTTTGCCAATTTTCGAATAGATAAAAAATTTCAACTTTAGCTCTACAACAGTTTAATTTTATGCAGCTATTGAGAGAGATTCCTTAGAGATATTGCTGTAATAATGAACAGAAAGGAGGTTCACATTAATTATTTTTAAAGATCTACTTGAAAAGACTTCTCTGTAGGCTAACTCACCTTGAGGTTTCTCATTTCTGAGTTATTAAACATTCTATTTGATCTTTCTCTAAATGACTCTTCATATCCTTTGTTTAAAAAGGAACCAATCCTAACCAAGGCAAACATGGTCTTCACAGTGCTATTTGATCATGCATATGTGGCATACAGAAGAACATGTATACTGAATATACAAAAGCATTCATATTTGTAGAAAAATTAAAAGTGGTGAAATGAAGTCATACTTAAAAAAACAATTAAGAAGTAAAGTAGTGAATGAATGCTGAAGTAAAATACAACTGAAAGACAATTTAAGATAGCCAAATATTGCAAGACAATTCAACATCTAAAGTAAATTACTTATTGAATGAGCACTGTAAAATAATTTTAAACACTTATGTTAAATAGATTTTGATAATATAAAAAATATGTTCATAGGACATGCCTAAAAGATGTCTACATATATCTACTCGCAATTTTAATTTGCTTCTAAAAAATCATTTGTAAAGTGCAAAGTTTATGTAAATAATAGACAATTTGACATTTTTTATATATATATATATATATATATATATATATATGTTTAAACATAAAATTTACTGTAACAAAGATTTATCATATTCTCCAAAAGAAGAAAAGAGGGCAGTTGCTGGTAGGGGAGGTTTGCCAGGATGTGAGACTTTGGAAGGACATTCTTATTCTATCACATTTTCTTTAGTAACATTTCAAAACTTTGGTGACTCACCATTATCTTTTTTTTTTTTTTACATCTTTATTGGAGTATAATTGTTTTACGATGGTGTGGTTAGTTTCTGCTTTATAACAAAGTGAATCAGTTATACATATACATATGTTCCCATATCTCCTCCCTCTTGCGTCTCCCTCCCTCCCACCCTCCCTATCCCACCCATGCAGGTGGTCACAAAGCACCAAGCTGATTTCCCTGTGCTATGCAGCTGCTTCCCAATAGCTATCTATTTTACGTTTGGTAGTGTATATATGTCCATGCCACTCTCTCACTTTGTCACAGCTTACCCTTCCCCCTCCCCATATCCTCAAGTCCATTCTCTAGTAGGTCTGTGTCTTTATTCCCGTCTTACCCCTAGGTTCTTCATGATATTTTTCTTAGATTCCATATATATGTGTTAGCATACGGTATTTGTCTTTCTCTTTCTGACTTACTTCACTCTGTATGACAGACTACTGTAATTTTAAAAGTTATGGCACAGAAAATTACCCTTTGAATAAAACAAAATCTAAAGATAAATGTGCTTCAAGCCACGTGGAATTAGCATATGTATTAAAAATAGACTTTGGGGTCATAAAAGATGGATATGCACAGCTTGTAGGTGTCCACAAAGCAACAAGTTGCACAATTCAAGTTTATTTCCTATGACATATTACGACTAAAAAACACTGTTGAGTGAAGTGGTGAGGGTATCTTTGCCCAAAAACATAATGTCAAAATACTGCATACTTATTTAATGTTTTCTATTAAAATACATTATACAAAAAATAGCAGTCATTAATGGAAGGTGGCAGAACTTTTCATGAGCTGTCATGGTGCAAAGTCATAATGGAGCAGTCTGTGTGAGGTAAATCTGCAGGATACTACCTTTAAGAAGAGCAGCTTGTTTGGCCAGCAGACCAGCAAGAAGTTAGAAAAAAAGTCAAATTTTCAGGATATTTCTTAGAATCCCTTTCACCTTGGAGTTCTGAGACCATGGACACTCATTAACTTTAGGAATTTGATTATACCATGCATAAGGTAACTTCTAGGCACATTAAGAGGTAATTTTCTATTAAATAATTCATATCTTCTACAAAAGGGAAGAGCCCTTCATTAGGTAGCTATAGCACTAATACACTTCCCACGGGCTGCTTACTGGCTCAGCTGACCAAATCCACAGATAGAGAAAAAGGATAAAGTAAATTTTAGAAATAAGTTTTTGAATTTTTATTTACTTTAATAAAAAATAGAATGTTAAAGTGCTTTCTAAGAATATATATTAAGCAGCCATGAATGAGAAAAAAACTATCATAAAAATGATTCAGAATTCTTCCTAAAAAAGGAATTCTCTCTAAATACAATACTTAACACCAAAATTTTTTCTTAACATCTTTATTGGAGTATAATTGCTTTACATTGTTGTGTTAGTTGCTGCCGTATAACAAACTGAATCAGCAATCAGGATATATATAACACCATATCCCCTCTCACTTGCATCTCCCTCCAACTCTCCTTATTCCACCCTTCTAGGTGGTCACAAAGCACCGAGCTGATCTCCCTGTGCTATGCGGCTGCTTCCCACTAACTATCTACCTTACGTTTGGTAGTGTATATATGCCCATGCCACTCTCTCACTTCGTTTCGGCTTACCCTTCCCCCTCCCTGTGTCCTCAAGTCCATTCTCTACATCTGTGTCTTTATTCCTGTCCTGCCATTAGGTTCTTCAGAACTATTTTTTTCTTTTTTTTTTTTTAGATTCCATATATATGTGTTAGAATACGGTATTTGTTTTTTCTTTCTGACTTACTTCACTCTGTATGGCCTACTCTAGATCCATCTACCTCACTACAAATAACTCAATTTCGTTTCTTTTTATGGCTGAGCAATATTCCATTGTATATATGTGCCATATCTTCTTTAACCATTTATCTGTCGATGGACACTTAGGTTGCTTCCGTGTCCTGGTGATTGTAAATACTGCTGCAATGAACATTGTGGTACATATTCTTTCTGACTTATGGTTTTCTCAGGGTATACGCCCAGTAGTGCGAATGGTGGGTCATATGGTAGTTCTATTTTTAGTTTTTTAAGGAACCTCCATACTGTTCTCCATAGTGGCTGTATCAGTTTACCTTCCCAATAATAGTGCAAGAGGGTTCCCTTTTCTCCACACCCTCTCCAGAATTTATTGTTTGTAGATTTTTTCATGATTGCCATTCTGACCGGTGTGAGGTGATACCTCATTGTAGTTTTGATTTGCATTTCTCTAATGATTAGTAATGTTGAGCATCCTTTCATGTGTTTGTTGGCAATTTGTATATCTTCTCTGGAGAAATGTCGGTTTAGGTCTTCTGCCCATTTTTGGATTGGGTTGTTTGTATTTTTTGATATTGAGTTGCATAAGCTGCTTGTATAGTTTGGAGATTAATCCTTTGTCAGTTGCTTCGTTTGCAAATATTTTCTCCCATTCTGAGGGTATTCTTTTTGCCTTGTTTATGGCTTCCTTTGCTCTGCAAAAGCATTTAAGTCTCATTAGGTCCCAACTGTTTATTTTTGTTTTTACTTCCATTTCTGTAGGAGGTGGGTTAAAAAGGATCTTGCTGTGACTAATGTCATAGAGTGTTCTTCCTATGTTTTTCTCTAAGAGTTTTATAGTGTCTGGCCTTACATTCAGGTCTTTAATCCATTTTGAGTTTATTTTTGTGTATGGTGTTAGGGAGTATTCTAATTTCATTCTTTTACATGTAGCTGGCCAGTTTTCCTAGCACCACTTATTGAAGAGGCTGCCTTTTCTCCATGGTATATTCTTGCCTCCTTTATCAAAAGTAAGGTGACCATAGGTGTATGGGCTTATCTCTGGGCTTTCTATCCTGTTCCATTGATCTATGTTTCTGATTTTTTTGTGTGTGTGCCAGTACCATACTGTCTTGATTGCCGTAGCTTTGTAGTCTAGTTGGAAATCCGGGAGCCTGATTCCTCCAGCTCTGTTTTTCTTTCTTATGACTGCTTTCGCTATTTGGGGTCTTTCATGTTTCCATACAAATTGTGAAATTTTTTGTTCTACTTCTGTGAAAAATGCGATTGGTAGTTTGATAGGGATTGCATTGAATCTGTAGATTGCTTTGGATAGTAGAATCATTTTCACAATGTTGATTCTTCCAATCCAGGAACATGGTATATCTCTCCATCTGTTGGTATCACCTTTAATTTCTTTCATCAGTGTCTTATAGTTTTCTGCATACAGGTCTTTTGTCTCCTTAGGTAGGGTTATTCCTAGGTGTTTTATTCTTTTTGTTGCAATGGTAAACGGGAGTGTTTCCTTAACTTCTCTTTCAGATTTTTCATCATTAGTGTATAGGAATGCAAGAGATTTCTGTGCATTAATTTTGTATCCTGCTACTCTACCAAATTCATTGATTAGCTCCAGCAGTTTTCTGGTAGTATCTTTAGGATTTCCTCTATATACTATCATGTCATCTGCAAACAGTGACAGTTTTACTTCATCTTTTCTGATGTGGATTCCTGTTATTTCTTTTTCTTCTCTGATTGCTGTGGCTGAAACTTCTAAAACTATGTGGAATAATAGTGGTGAGAGTGGGCAACCTTGTTTTGTTCCTGATGTTAGTGGAAATGGTTTTCACCACTGAGAACAATGTTGGCTGTGGGTTTCTCATATATGGCCTTTATTATGTTGAGGAAAGTTTCCTCTATGCCTACTTTCCAGAGGGTTTTTATCATAAAAGGGTGCTAAATTTCGTCAAAAGCTTTTCCTGCATCTATTGAGATGATCATATGGTTTTTGTTTTTGTTTTCTTTTCCTGTACATGGGCC
Source organism: Orcinus orca (assembly GCF_937001465.1). Lineage (NCBI taxonomy): Eukaryota > Metazoa > Chordata > Mammalia > Artiodactyla > Delphinidae > Orcinus > Orcinus orca. The sequence continues at coordinate 72,564,012 of NC_064565.1, forward strand.
TCTCACTGTTGTGGCCTCTCCCGTTGTGGAGCACAGGCTCTGGACATGCAGGCTCAGTGGCCATGGCTCACGGGCCAAGCCACTCCACGGCATGTGGGATCTTCCTGGACCAGGGCACGAACCCGTGTTCCCTGCATCGGCAGGCATATTCTCAACCACTGCACCACCAGGGAAGCCCCGATCATATGGTTTTTATCCTTCAATTTTTTAATATGGTTTATAACATTGATTGATTTGCATATACTGAAGAATCATTGCATTCCTGGGATAAACCTCACTTGATTATAATGTGTGATCCTTTTAATGTGCTGTTGGATTCTGTTTGCTAGTATTTTGTTGAGGACTTTTGCATCTATGTTCATCAGTGATACTGGCCTGTAGTTTTCTTTCTTTGTGACATCTTTGTCTGGTTTTGGTATCCGCGTGATGGTGACCTCATAGAATGAGGTTGGCAGTGTTCCTCCCTCTGCTATATTTTGTAAGAGTTTGAGAAGGATAGGTGTTAGCTCTTCTCTAAGTGTTTGATAGAATTTGCTTGTGAAGCCATCTGGTCCTGGTCTTTTCTTTGTTGGAAGATTTTTAATCACAGTCTCCATTTCAGTGCTTGTGATGGGTCTGTTTATAATTCTCCCTTGTTCAGTCTCAGAAGATTGTGCTTTTCTAACAATTTGTCCATTTCTTCCAGGTTGTCCATTTTATTAGCATATAGTTGCTTGTAGTAATCTCTCATGATCCTTTGTATTTTTGCAGTGTCAGTTGTTACTTTTCCTTTTTCATTTCTAATTCTATTGATTTGAGTCTTCTCCCTTTTTTTCTTGATGAGTCCGGCTAATGGTTTATAAATTTTGTTTATTTTCTCAAAGAACCATCTTTTCATTTTATTGATCTTTACTATTGTTTCCTTTTCTTTTTCATTTATTTCTGATCTGATCTTTATGATTTCTTTCCTTCTATTAACTTTGGGTTCTTTTTTTTCTTTCTCTAATTGTTCTAGGTGTAAGGTTAGATTGTTTATTTGAGATGTTTCTTGTTTATTGAGGAAGGATTGTATTGCTATAAACTTCCCTCTTAGAACTGCTTTTGCTGCTTCCCAAATGTTTTGGGCCTTCGTGTTTTCATTGTCACTTGTTTTCGTGTATTTTTGATTTCCTCTTTGACTTCTTCAGTTATCTCTTGGTTAATTACTAGTGTATTGTTTAGGCTGTATGTGTTTGTATTTTTTACAGTTTTTTTTTTCCTGTAATTGATATCTAGTCTAATAACATTGTGGTCAGAAAAGATACTTGATATGATTTCGATTTTCTTAAATTTACCAAGGTTTGATTTGTGACCCAAGATATGGGTCACAAAACCCAGGTGAATATTCCATGATCACTTGAGAAGAAAGTGTGTTCTGTTGCTTTCGCATGGAATGTCCTATAAATATCAATTAAATACATCTTGTTTAATGTTTCATTTAAAGCATGTGTTTCCTAATTTATTTTCACTTTTGTTTATCTGTCCATTGGTGAAATATCAGTGAGTCCCCTACTATGATTGTTACTGTTGATTTCCCTCTTTATGTCTGTTACCATTTGCCTTATGTATTGAGGTGCTCCTAGGATGGGTGCATAAATATTTATAATTGTTATATCTTCTTCTTGGATTGATCTGTTGATCATTATGTAGTGTCCTTCTTTGTCTCTTGTAATAGTCTTTATTTTAAAGTCTATTTTTTTCTGATATGAGTACTGCTACTCCAGCTTTCTTTTGATTTCTATTTGCATGGAATATCTTTTTCCATCCCCTCACTTTCAGTCTGTGTGTGTCCATAGATCTGAAGTGGGCCTCTTGTAGACAGCATATATATAGGTCTTGTTTTTGCATCCATTCAGCCAGTCTATGTCTTTTTGTTGGAGCATTTAATCCACTTACATTAAGGTAATTATCAACATTTATGTTCATATTACCATTTAATTGTTTTGGGTTTGTTATTGTAGCTCTTTTCCTTCTCTTGTGTGTCCTGCCTAGAGAAGTTCCTTTAGCATTTGTTGTAAAGTTGAATTGTTGGTGCTGAATTCTCTTAACTTTTGCTCCTCTGTAAAGGTTTTAATTTCTCTATTGACTCGGAATGAGATCCTTGTGGGGTAGAGTAATCTTGGTTGTAAGTTTTTCGCTTTCATCACTTTAAATATGTCCTGCCACTCCCTTCTGGCTTGCAGAATTTTTGTTGAAAGATCAGCTGTTAACCCTATGGTGATCCTCTTGTATGTTATTTGTTGCATTTCCTTTGCTGCTTTTAATATTTTTTCTTTGTGTTTAATTTTTGATAGTTTTATAATATTTGTCTTGGCGTGTTTCTCCTTGGATTTATCCTGTATGGGACTCTCTGCACTTCCTGGACTTGATTGACTATTTCCTTTCCCATGTTAGGGAAGTTTTCAACGATAATCCCTTGAAATATTTTCTCAGTCCCTTTCTTTCTCTCTTCTTCTTCTGGGGCCCCCTATAATTCGAATGTTAGTGTGTTTAATGTTGTCCCAGAGGTCTCTGAGACTCTCCTCCATTCTCTTCATTCTTTTTTCTTTATTCTGCTCTCTTGGTAGTTATTCCACTGTTTTATCTTCCAGGTCACTTATCCGTTCTGCCTCAGTTATTCTGCTATTGATTCCTTCTAGAGAATTTTTAGTTTCATTTATTGTGTTGTTCATCATTGTTTGTTTGCTCTTTAGTTCTTCTAGGTCCTTGTTAAACGTTTCTTGTATTTTCTCCATTCTATTTCCAAGATTTTGGGTCGTCCTTACTTTCATTACTCCAAATTCTTCTTCAGGTAGACTGCCTATTTCCTCTTTGTTTGGCCTGGTGGGTTTTTACCTTGCTCCTTCATCCTCTGTGTGTTCCTCTGTCTTCTCATTTTGTTTAACTTACTGTGTTTGGGGTCTCCTCTTCTCAGGCTGCAGGTTTGTAGTTCCCATTGTTTTTGGTGTCTACCCCCAGTGGCTAAGGTTGGCTCAGTGGGTTGTGTAGGTTTCCTGGTGGAGGGAACTGGTGACTGGGTTCTGGTGGATGAGGCTTGATCTTGTATTTCTGGTGGGCAGGACCACAACCAGTGGTGTGTTTTGGGGTGTCTGTGAACTTACTATGATTTTAGGCAGCCTCTCTGCTAATGGGTGAGGTTGTGTTCCTGTCTTGCTCATTGTTTGGCATGGGGTGTCCAGCATTGGAGCTTGCTGGTCGTTGAGTGAAGTTGGGTCTTAGCGTTGAGATGGAGATCTCTGGGAGAGCTCTTGCTGTTTGATATTACATGGGAGGTTTCTGGTGGCCCAATGTCCTGAACTCGGCTCTCCCACCTCAGAGGCTCAGGCCTGACACCCGGCCTGGGCACCAAGACCCTGTCAGCCACACGGCTCAAGTCTACAGTTGCTCCCAAAGTCCACTGCCTCAATTTTGTGATGATTCGCTGTCAATTCAAGTATTCCAGAGAGGCAGGGTATATCAAGTTGACTGTGGAGATTTAATCCACTGCTCTTGAGGCTGCTGGGAGAAATTTCCCTTTCTCTTCTTTGTTCACACAGTTCCTGGGGTTCAGCTTTGGATTTGTCCCGATCTCTGCATGCAGGTCACCTGAGGGCGTCTGGTCTTCACTCAGACAGGACAGGGTTAAAGTAGCAGCTGATTAGGGGGCTCTGGTTCACTCAGGCCTTGGGGAGGGAGTGGTAAGGAATGGGGGGTGAGCCTGTGGTGGCAGAGTCCAGCATGACGTAACAACAGCCTGAAGTGTGCTGTGTGTTCTCCCTGGGGAGTTGTACCTGGATCATAGGGCCCTGGCAGTGGCAGGCTGCACAGGCTCCTGGGAGGGGAGGTGTGGATAGTGACCTGTGCTTGCACACAAGCTTCTTGGTGGTTGCAGCAGCAGCGTTAGCGTTTCATGCAAGTCTCTGGTGTCTGCCTGATAGCCGTGGCTCACGCCCATCTCTGGACCTCAGTTGCTGGTGCTCTGAATCTCCTTTCCTCACCCCGAAATAATGGTCTCTTGCCCTTAGGCAGTTCCAGACTTATTCCCAGACTCCCTCCCGGCTAGCTGTGGTGCACTAGCCCCCTTCAGGCTGTGTTCACGCAGCCAATCCCAGTCCTCTCCCTGTGATCTGACCTCCGAAGCCAGAGCCTCAGCTCCCAGCCCCCACCTGCCCCTGCGGATGAGCAGACAAGCCTCTCATGCTGGTGAGTGCTGGTCGGCACTGATCCTCTGTGCGGGAATCTCTCCAGTCTGCTCTCTGCACCCTTGCTGCGCTCTCTTCTGTGGCTGCAAAGCTTCCTCCCCCACCCCCCATCTCTGCCAGTGAAGGGGTTTCCTAGTGTGTGGAAACTTTTCCTCCTTCACAGCTCCCTCCCAGAGGTGGAGGTCCCATTGCTATTCTTTTGTCTCCATTTTTTCTTTTTTCTTTTGCCCTGCCCATGTACGTGGGGAGTTTCTTGCCTTTGGGAAGTCTGAGGTCTTCTGCCAGTGTTCAGTAGGTGTTCTGTAGGAATTGTTCCACATGTATCTGATGTATTTGTGGGGAGGAAGGTGATCTCCACGTCCCACTCCTCCTCCATCTTGAATGTCTCTCCCCATAAAGTGCCTAATTGGCCGTTTAGATATAATCTTTTGTGAAGTGCCTTTTCAACTATTTTGTTCATTTTTTAGTTAGTTTGGTTCTTCTGATTTGCAGAATAGTTTTACAGTTTTTTAGAAATAGGTACTGTTAAAGTAGGTTATATGTCTTTTGTTAGATATGGTTAAAAAAACCATGTACACTTGAAAATAAAGTATTTCATAGGTTAGGTATAGGTCGTTGATAAATACTGTTGTTCAATTTCCTATATTTTTACTAAGTTTATGTTTGCTGCTTATGTCACTTAATGAGACTATCATATTATCTTCAAATATGATAAGCATTTTTCTATTCTTCCTTCCAGTTTTGTCTGCTTTGCTTTATATATTTTGAAACACTATTGTGCATTTCTGTTTAACTATTTCATCACTGTGAAATGTCCTCCTTAATGTCCGGTAATATTTCTTGCATTAAATTCTACTTTTTGTGATGTTACTATAACTGCCTTTATTATCCTTACTTTTACTTTTAATGACATATTTTTCTTTTCTTCCATTTATTTACTTTCTGCCTATCTGTGACTTTATTTTTATAATATATTCTCTTTTTAATAGCATACAGTTGGGTTTTGTTATTTTGTGTATTTTTCCCATTCCGGCAGGCAATCTTTATCTTTCGATTAATGAGATCATCACATCTTTATTTACTGTAATGACTGACATAGTTCCCTTTAAATCTACAATCTCACTATCTGTTTTCTATTGTTCCAACTGTTTGTTGTTTTTCCTTTATTCTTCCCTTCTTTCCTTCTTATATAGGACTAATATTTTTAAAAATTCAATTAGTACTTTAATCCATTTTGAGTTTATTTTTGTGTATGGTATTAGGGTCTATTCTAATTTCATTCTTTACATGCAGCTGTCCAGTTTTCCAGCATCTCCCATTGAAGAGACTGTCTTTCTCCATTGTATATTCTTGCTTCCTTTGTCATAGATTAGGTGACTATAAGTACGTAGGTTTATTTCTGGCCTTTCTATCATGTTCCATTGATCTATATTTCTGTTTTTGTGCCAGTACCATACTGTTTTGATGACAGTAGCTTTGTATAATAGTATAGTCTGAAGTCAGGGAGCCTGATTCCTCCAGTTCCATTTTTCTTTCTCAAGATTGCTTTGGCTATTCGTGATCTTTTGTGTGTCCATAAAAAATTGTAAAATGGATTAAAGACCTATATGTAAGGCTGGAGACTATAAAACTCATACAGGAAAATCTAGGCGGAACACTCTCTGACATAAATCACAGCAAGATCTTTTTCGATCTACCTCCTCTCTAGAGTAATGAAAATAAAAACAGAAATAAACAAGTGGGACCTAATTAAATTTAAAACCTTTTGTACAGCAAAGGAAGCCATAAACAAAACATAAAGACAACCCTCAGAATGGGAGAAAATATTTGCAAACGAAGCAACAGACAAGGGATTAATCTCTAAAGTATACAACCAGCCCATGCAGCTCTATGTGAAAAAAACAAACAACCCAATTAAAAAATGGGTGGAAGATAGAAATAGACATTTCTCCAAAGAAGACATACAGATGGTTAAAAAGCACATGAAAATATGCTCAACATCACTAATTATTAGAGAAATGCAAATCAAAACTATAATTAGGTATTACCTAGCACCAGTCAGAATGGCCATCATCAAAAAATCTACAAACAGTAAATGCTGGAGAAGGTGTAGAGAAAAGGCAACCCTCCTACACTGTTGGTGGCAATGTAAACTGGTACAGTCACTATGGAGAAAGTATGGAGGTTCCTTAAAAAGGTAAACATAGAGCTACCATATAATCCAGCAATCCCACTCCTGGGCATATATTTGGAGAAAACCATAACTTGAAAAGATACATGCACCCCAATATTCACTGCAGCACTATTTACAATAGCCAGGACATGGAAGCAACTTAAATGTCCATCAACAGACGAATGGATAAAGAAGATGTGGTACATATATGCAGTGGAATATTACTCAGCCATAAAATGAATGAAACAATGTCATTTGCAGCAACATGGATGGACCTAGAGACTGTCATAGTGAGTGAAGCAAGTAAGACAGAGAAAGACAAATGTCATGTGATTTTGCTTATATGTGGAATCTAAAAAAAGGGTACAAATGAACTTATCTACAAAACAGAAATAGAGTTACAGATGTAGAAAATAAACTTACAGTTACCAGGGGGTAAGTGGGGGGAGGGATAAATTGGAAGATTGGGATTGACATATATATACTACTATATATAAAAAGTAGACATATATGTACTACTATATATATATATAAAACTAATAAGAACCTTTGTATAGACCAGGGAACTCTACTCAATATTTTGTGTTGGTATATATGGGAAAAGAACCTGGGGAGGAGTGGATATATGTATATGTATATGTATAACAGGTTCACTTTGCTGTACACCTGAAACTAGTATAACATTGTAAATCAACTATATCCCAATAAATTTTTTAAAAAAAATAAAATTAAAAAAATTCAATTTGGAGACCTCTGATATCCAGTTCCACATGTAAAGAGCATGGAAGTCACCACTCTGTCCGAACAAAAAGTAAAAAGCTGAACAGAACAAAAAATCAACAACTCTTCTTGGATCCATAAGAGGGGAGAAGACACAGAGCAAAACTGGAGAGACCGTGGAAAAAAGTGAGTAATGGCTCACTGAAGCAGAGACTCAACAGTTAAAGCTGCCGTGGGAACCAGTTCCAGGGTAGGAAATTCTGAACTGTGATTGAGGAATTGCTGAAAGCTCAGTGTGGACAACCATGAGAATTAAGAACTCCAGGGGGACCTGGTCACAGGGAGTCCCCCACAGTAATGTGAGATTTACCTCCAGGAGCTTAACCAGATTCCTACAGTAAATATTAATGAAAATTCCCCTCAAGGCTTTCAGCAAGCGGAGGAGAAAATAAACCATTTTGAAATACACCAGAGCACTCTGTTTATCTTAACAAGGCCGGCCCTCAGGGGAAACTAGTTAAGCAGAGTCTAACCTACTGGAGTATTAGTATAGCCTAACTGATACGGGGATAGGAAATACCCAACTCCAGCTGGTTCTAGCCTTCCACATGGGAGATGGGAACTACTTAGTCCAGCCCTCTCCAGTTATCCTGTCTCACCGAAGTGGGGAGAAAAACTGAGACACACTTGTGAAGTTCATAGTCCAGAGGCATAGGTTCACTAAAAGACTGAGACCTGAGATTTAATCAGAGGACTATAGAACATTTCCCTCCCTCCATACCTCACCAACACATTACTAAAGCCCTATTTACAGCAACTCCTTTTACCTGGTACATCATGTCTGGCTATCAAGAAAGATATTACAAAAGGTAAAAGCACCATTTAAGGAGACACACATGGCAGAGATGTTAGAAGTATCAAATTAGGAATTTAAAATAACTATGATTAATATATTAAAGGTTCTACAGATAAAGTAGACAACATGCAAAATCAGGTGAGCAACATAAACAGAGAGACTGAAATCTTAAGAAAGGATCAAACAGAAATGTTAGACATAAAAGAAAAAAAAAGCTGTAACAGAAATGAAGAATACCTTTGATGGACCTATTAGTGGACTGGACATGACTGAGGAAAGAATCTCTGAGCTAGAACATGTATCAATAGAATTCTAAAAAACAAAAAAGCGAAAAGAAGAAAGATGGAAACAAACAAATAAAACATCCAAGAATTGTAGGGCAACTACAAAAGGTGCAACATATGCAAAATAGGAATACCAGAAGGAAAATAAAAACAAGAACAAAAGAAATATCTGCATCAATAATTACTGAGAATTTGCCCCAATTAATGTCAGACATCAAAGCACACATCCAGAAAGCTTAAAGAACACCAAACAGGATAAATGTCAAACAAACAAATAAAACAAAAAACAACCCTACATATAGGTATATTATCTTCAAACTACAGAAAATCAAAGATAAATTAAAAAGCTTAAAAAAAAAAGAGGAACAAAGGTAAGAATTACATCTGGCTTCTCAGAAACCACATAAACAAAAAGAGTGTGAACTGTTGAGAAAAAACAAAACAATTATAAAAGTTAATATATAAAGGAGCCTAGGGGACCTTCCTGGCAGTCCAGTGGTTAAGACTTTGCCTTCCAATGCAGGGGGTACAGGTTTGATCCCTGGTCAGGGAGCTAAGATCCCACATGCCTTGTGGCCAAAAAACCAAAAACATAAAACAGAAGCAATATTGTAACAAATTCAATAAAGACTTTAAAAACGGACCATATCAAAAAAAATCTTTAAAAAAATATATGAAGGAGCCTATAAATATATATAGGCTTTGAATATTTGAATATTCAAATAGCTCATAATCTCACTATTGCTTTAGTGAGGGCCTTCCAATTGTTTCTGTTGTTTCCAAAGTACCATTTTTTCTCTTTGTTCTCCCACTGGAACTCTGGAAAGTTTTCCTATTAAGTTAATAGTCACCAAAACACAACTTCTAAGAGTTGTCTAATATTCCCTTCTCTAGATGCAACCATCTTACTTAATTGATGCCATATTTTAAGACACCTAGGCTGTTTTTATTTTCATTATTTTAGATGCTTCTCTGAATATTCTTTTACAAAAATTTGAATCTGAATTTGTAATTATTCTCTTAGAGATAATTCCTAGATCACAAGTTATGGATTTTTGAGCCTCTGTAAAAGGGCAAATTGCTAATCCAACAGACTATGCAAAATTAAAAGCCACAAATGCACAGAACTTATATTACACTCTCACTATTAATTATTCTATTAAACTTTGTCAAAATAACACATGAAAATTGTTTCAATTTGTATTTCAGTTATTTCTAGTGTGCTTAAATATGTTAAAAGACATTCTTATTTCTTTTCATATAAATTAACTCTCTGTTCTTCCCCTCCTCTTTTCTCTCTATTGAGGTATCTACTTTTCTCCTAATGTTCTGTAAAGTTTCTTTATATAATAAAGATATCAATGATTTGCCACAAAAAAACAGAACAAAACAAAACACTAACCTATAATTCTGTACCCTGAAAAATTATCTTACTAAAGTGAGGGAGAAATAGACTTTCTCAACAAACAAAAATTGAGAAAATTTGTTGCCAGCAGACATAACTTGCCAAAAATATTAAAATAATTTCTTAAGAGAGAAGTAAAATAATTTTGGCCAGGTACTCAGACCTACATAAAGAAACAGCATCAAAAAAGGAATAAGTAAAGGTAAAATAAAAACTTTTATTTTTCTCATCCTTAGTTTCATTAACAAACATTTTCAAAATAATGGCAACGATATATTCAATCAAGCTCACAAACTAAAACGTTTTTTAAGAAGTATAACTGATATGCTAAGAGAAAAAATGGAATCATATAAAATGCTCAGTTAAAACCACAAAAGCCAGAAAATGAATGGAAGACAAAAATAGGAACAAAGCAAAATACAACAAATAGAAAACTGTAAGGAATATAGTAGATACTAATCCAAGTATATCAGTAATCGCTTTGAAGGTCAATGGTCTAAATGCACCAAGTAAAGCCTGAGATTTTCAGAGTTGATCAAAAAACATGATCCTAAGATACGTTGCCTACAAGAAACCCACTTTCAATATAAAGACACGTATGGATTAAAAGTAAATGAATGGAGGAAAATATATCACCCTAACACTAATCCAAAGAAAGCAGAAGCAGGTAGACTAACTTCTAAAAGAACACACTTCAAATTCAGTAAAATGATCAAAGATTTTTTTAAAAAGCCATCAAATAGGGCTTCCCTGGTGGCACAGTGGTTGAGAGTCTGCCTGCCGATGCAGGGGACATGGGTTCGTGCCCCGGTCCGGGAAGATCCCACGTGCCGCGGAGCGGCTAGGCCTGTAAGCCATGGCCGCAGAGCCTGCACATCCGAAGTCTGTGCTCCGCAACGGGAGAGGCCACAACAGTGAGAGGCCCGCTTACCACACACACACACACAAAGGCATTAAATAATGATAAAGGGGCTGATTTTCCAAGAAAACATAACAATTCCTAATGTGTATGCACCTAGCAACAGAGCATCACACTATGTAAGGCAAAAACTGATAGAACTGCAAGGAGAAATAGATGAATCCACTATCATAACTGGTGACTTCAGCACCCTTCTTTCTGAAATGGAGAGGTTCAGTAGGCAGAAATTCAGTAAGAAAACAGTTAAACCCAACAGCACCACCAATCAACTCTGTGTAACTGAAGTCTATAGAATTCTTCATTCAACATCAGAAAACACATTTTTCTCAAGCTCACATGGAATATTCACAAAGATATACAACACTGTGGGTCAAAAAACACAATTGAGCAAATTTGAAGAAAAGAAATTACACAATATCTGCTCTCAGACCACAATGGTATTAAATCTAGAAATCAATGACATAATGATAACTAGCTAATCCTAAATACATGGAGATTAAACAACACAGTTCTTAATAACACATAAATCAAAGAAAAAATTTCAAGATAAATTAAAAATATTTTAAACTAAATGAAAATGAAAACTCTATTTTGAACTAAATGAAAATGAAAGCTCTATCAGAATTTTTGAGATGAGGAGAAAGCAGGACATAGAAAGATATTTATAGCATTGAATGCCTACCACAGGAAAGAGAAATATTTAAAATCAGTAATCTAAGTTTCTACCTTGAGAAACTACAAAAAGAACAAATGAAATCAAAAGTAACCAGAGGAAGAGAAATAATAAGAATTAGAGCAGAAATCAATAAAACTGAAAATAGAAAATCAATGAGAAAATCAAGAAAAACAAGTTAGTCCTTTGAAATGATAAAAAATCGATAATGCAATAGCGAGGCTAAGAAAAAAAGAGAGGGAATGTATTACTAATACAGTTATAAAAAAATGAAAGAGAGGACATAACTACAAATCCTATGGTCATTACAAGAATAGTAAAGAAATATCATGAACAACTCCATGCCCACAAATTTGATATCCTCTAAGCATTTTAATAAACTTTAAATAATAATATTTTAATGATTTTAATATTGCTCATACAAGGAAGTAGTGCAACCTGTTTTTAAATATCACATAAGATTGATGGAAAATGAAAATAACAAGCTTGGAAAAGCAGAGTATCTATAGATTGTTTTGATATTTTCTATGGTTTAATAACAATTATCAATGAAATTATATATTGCATATGTGTGATTTTATTAGAAAATATCTTATTAATTTGATTGACAGTATGTATTGATATTTATCTTCCATCAATATATCAGACCTGGAATCCATTTCTTTTATCAAAAGTTAAATTTAAATATTTATTCACAGGATAACCTGTTAGACTGGCTACTCACACAGCATTGAACATAACTGTTGAAAATACACTCAATGATTCATTTTGGGAAAAAAATGTGAGTATTATTGCTTGATAAAATTGTTATAAATATCTTTGGCATTCCCATCAATATACTTCCATGAGACCAGTTTCTCTATGCTGAATTACTATTGTATACTAAGGAAAAAATTAATAAGTTTCACAGTGATTCTCCATATTAATCATCAATGTGCTGACAAATGCTAATGATGATTTAAATAAAAAGAAATCTGACAATTAAACATTAGATTTAGCAAGAGTAAGCTCATTGGTGACTTTGGCAAGAGCAGTTTAAATGAAGCAGTGGAAGTAAAACCAAACGTTTTAAATTAGTTTTAGGGGAAAAGGGATGAGAAAAATTGGAGACTGCCTAATTGCTCTTTCAAGTATCTTAGCTGTAAAGGGAAGAATAGAAGTTATGTTATTTATAAAGTGAACAAAGTTGCAGGGAAGGAATAACATACTTATACATGGTCAATTGTTATTTTGCTTATAAAACATTCCAAATTCCACAAAACAAACATTAAAATACATCTTAATAAGTAATTAACATTTTCAACATATGCATTTTTTTAGCCTAATATATATTTTTTCCTAGTTGGTGCCGATAACATAGTCACAGAATAAAAGTAGAATAATTTGAAATAACTACAATAAGAGAACACTAGTACTGCCCACATTTAATGAGATGACACTTCTTTTTAACAGAAACTAGAAGTATAGCATATGTCTAATTAGAGAAAAACTGCTGATTCCATTAGAACAAGAATTTCTGCCTCCTAATGAAAATTCATTGTTGCATACAATAATCACTATTTCTATTACGTAGCTATAGATTTTTACCCTCTAGTCAAATATTCTTTCTCAAAAAATATTTCAATTAAAATATATGTATATATAGCATATGTATGTAAATAAAGAGATTTATAATATTCAACTAAATAATTATATAATACATACCATCTCACACAAATCAATAAAATATTATAACTCTCACAATTATATCTATGTATAGAAACTATTTTTCTGGACCAAATATATTTTCCTCAAGGTAGGTATATATTGATTAAGCATTTACCATGGTCTTACACAAAAATCACAGCATTGGATATTGGAAGGTCATGTCTGTACTAAGTAAGATGGTGGCATCTACAAACTCCCCTTTCCACTTCCTTTTACACATAGGAGTTCTTGGCTGGTTGCCAAAATGATAAATGAAAACCATTTAAGTAACTATTCTTTTGAAAAGTTTTTTTTTCAGCTGAAAAAATTTAAATAATTATGTACTACATAATAATTTTGGAAATTCAAAAAATTTGTCAGACAGTATAAAAACTTTATTGAAGGCCTCAAGAACATTTATTAATAGTATTTATGAAACCCTTAAGAGTACTGTACGAGTACCTCTTACTACAGTGACTAGGGATGAAAGTCTATGTATCTATAGCTGTAATATATATAGATATTCTATCTAGATGCATTAGTCTCTGCATTGGACTAATATACAACATTAAAGAGAGAAAAAACACCTTAAGAAAATGTATCTAAAGCCATGATTTCAGAATTATATTTCTAAATATGATTTGAATTTGTAATAAATTTTTCTGAAATTTTATTTCTTAGGGTTTTATAGAATTGAAAAATCATACATGTGGTTGCTTTCCTTCTAGAATCTACTTTTCATCCTTTTCCTCTTGCAATCTTCCTAAATTAGTAAATGGTAACAATATTCACCAAATTACTCAGGTCAAAAACATAGAAGACATTCTTGATTCATTCTATTGCCCACTTCTTTGGCAAGCTACATAATTCCTCCTCACCTGGATTATGAAGGGAAAATTATCTTGACTGGGATCTGTTCTTCCATTCTTGACACCTGCAATCTATTTTCCACACACTTAACCAAAGCAATATCTTAAAACTACAAATCTCACTCTATTTAAAACTGCTTTTCATCTACAAAATTCCAATCTGCATATTATGACCTATATTGCTTGCGTCTGATGACTCTTCTTCCACATCTTTAGCCACTCATCCAACTGCTTGTTGTGCTGTAATCATATCAGTCTTCCTTCTGTTACTCTGTGAGGTAAACTAGTTCCACCTTGAGAGTCTTCCTATTTTTGTTCCCTCTGCCTGAAACACACTGTCCTCGTGTTTTCCTTTTGTGACTCAGGTCATAATACAATGTCAGCACTCCAGAGGATTGTTCCCGACCAAAAGTCATTCCTTGACCACACTCAAACCTGACTGAAAAATCAGAGATCCCTTGTACAGTTCACCCTTGAATAACATGGGGGATAGGGGGCACCAACCCCCACACAGCTGAAAATCCAAATATAACTTTTGACTCCCCCAGAACTTAACCACTAATAGCCTACTGTCGACTGAAAGCCTTACCAATAACATAGTCAACACATATTTTGTATGTTATATGTATTATATACTGTATTCTTACAATAAAGTAAGCTAGAAAAAAGAAAATGTTATTAAGAAAATTTTAAGGAAATGAATTATAAGGAAAAGCATTTACAGTACTGTACTGTATTTATCGATACTATAAGTTTATGTCATCTGTTTACAAAATGAATTGTCTGTCAGTACCTACATCAATATTGTCTTATATGAATCAAAACATTGTAGATGTTACACGTATTAATAACATTGACATCAGAAATGAAAAGATAATGTGAAAAAGAAATTCATGTTTATTTGCAGGTATAATGATTCATGCATTGATAACAAAGCAGCAGCAATATGATTGCTTTGGGGTAGCTTAGTGTAATCAATACGATTGCCTCATGGTAGCCTAGCCTATACACTAATGAATGAATTGTTATAAAATTTTTATTACATATGGTATTTCAGTCATATTCATTATAAAGTATTAGAAAATTTAATTTCTTAAAAAAAATTACTTACCTGTGATGATAGGTTGATACACAGTTTCTCCAATTATAAGAAAGAGGGGCATACTGTACAATAATCTAATTCTTTAAAAGCAAAGTTACTAAACAGTAAGAAAACTAACACATTGGTCATTTAATATTAAATACCACTCATGCATATATAAGGATAGACTAGTATGTACATCTATTTTATTCATTCATGACATATCAAATTTTTCTTAATTTTTTCAATATTTCTAGACTATGTGGTTCATTTGCAAGATTTTTCAAATTGTTACAAATCTCCAAAAATTTGTCTCATATATTTATTTTAAATAATCTGCATATAAGTAGACCCACACACTTCAAACATTTATGTTCAAGGGTCAACTGTATACTTTTTCATTTCCTCTCAAGCAGGGTTTGCCACAACATAGACACAGAATATCTATCTTATAGATGAATAAATATGATTCACTAATGTATGTAATTCTTAATTTATGGATTTTCTAATTAGTATAAAATTGTGGAAAGGAAAGGAGAATGCTGTAGAGAAAAAGGCATAGACTCTCCTATCAAATACTGGAACTCAAATCACATCTTTTCCATTTATTCACTGTATGGGAAAATATATATAACACTACTAGACTTTTTCTACAAAAAAAGCTTTCTAAAATGAAATAAAATTGCACTTTATATGTATGGCACTACTTAGAGCTGAATAAATATTAACTTAATCTCTTCTGTGTGTGTATGATTGCTTAAAAATGTCTTCTTCAGATCTCTACGTTGTCTCATGCAAGGGAAATTATTAGGTAGTGACTATATTCAGAAGGAATAAATATATATTTAACTGCACTGAAGAAGAATAAAGAATTGAAAAGTTTTGCCTAAAATTGGGGTTGTCACTAGATAGTCATGGATATTAATCATACAATACAAATAGGCACAATTTAGAAGCCTTCAAAACACTTGTCACTTGTATTTTTTTCTACATAAAGTCATAAAAACCATTTGTTACTATATGTGTGTTTACAGGTTAACAGCAATTAATGTATATCACGTTTAATAAGAGATATGAAAATGAATAACTTATTATCTAAATATAGAACAATTTGCTAATTTCCTTCTGAACAATCCAAATTGTTTCCAAAGATACATATATCACAATAGTTCTAATTTTTTAACTTACAGAAAGAAATCTGATTTCTAACAGCAGACTTAGAATCTTCTTTCTCAGAGGGCATATCCTTCATGTTCTGTATTGAACAATTAATGTCATTAGAGGATAGAGAATTAATTGCTCTCATTAGAAACATCTGGAGAATTTCAGCACCACCATAACTGCTGCTAACTTATTCTGCCCAAGTGGAAATCAAGGTTATATCCTTTATTATTGCTTTTAAATTGCCTTCAACAAGTTTACGATTATCCAAATGAAAACTATTTTGGAGATTCAAATTTGGTTGCTATCAGGAGTAGCAGAAACACTAGATTATTAATTCAGTTTAATACAAATTATTTTGACATAATATCAGTTAGTATAGGAAAACCAATACTGTTTTTATTTTCTGCAGTTAGAATGACAGAATGTTATATCCTTGTTATTGCCATTATTCCTAAGGCCATCAAGAGAAAGTAAGTGATTTTTCACTATTTCTGCAGTTGATACAGAACCATGTAGCCTTGGAATTGTTTCCTCATATACAAAATCACATAGTGGTAATCTAATTCATTAAGACAAAAGAGGTAGTATTTAAATATGTCATTTCAATTGATGTTCAGTTCTTAAATTATTAAAAAAGCTATTATAGAAAACAGATAATATTTAAGCAATATATTTAAATTCATACCAACTAATTTGTTAACTTTATTATATATGCTGCCTTAATTCTAAAGGTGCAGAAAAATAGAGTTCATCTAGATTAAAATATTTGATATATTTTAATAAGTCATAGGATAAACTGGAAAACTAAAGGAGGCAAATAAAAAAGTATGTGATATGAAAGTAGTGGAGGTGTAGTTCTGCCAACCTGGTAGTCTGAGAGTTACGAAACTATTAGTAATGTAATAGGATCTTCCATACATTGTGGTGGCCCAAATTGCTTTTATTCTTTAATTATTAATTTGCATTTTCTACTAAAAATCTACATGTTTGATCATCAGTTCTCTTTGGAATTATAATTATTTTTCAACCATTTCACGCAGTTTACCTTCAACTTAGAATTTCGAGTATTTTGGATAAATTTTTCAGAAAATATCACTAATTATATAATTTGTGCCTGATACAAATCTTTTGTCGTTCCAAGGATAAACAAAATTTTTGTAAATTACTACAGTTTAAAAACTATTTTCAGGGCTTCCATAGTGGCACAGTGGTTGAGAATCTGCCTGCCAATGCAG
The DNA here is from genome assembly GCF_937001465.1 of Orcinus orca. Taxonomy (NCBI): domain Eukaryota; kingdom Metazoa; phylum Chordata; class Mammalia; order Artiodactyla; family Delphinidae; genus Orcinus; species Orcinus orca. Next base: position 72,581,276 of record NC_064565.1, read on the forward strand.
GGGATATGGGTTCGAGCCCTGGTCTGGGAAGATACCACATGCCGCAGAGCAACTAGGCCCGTGAGCCACAACTACTGAGACTGCGCGTCTGGAGCCTGTGCTCCGCAACAAGAGAGGCCGCGATAGTGAGAGGCCCGCACACCGCCATGAAGAGTGGCCCCCGCTTGCCGCAACTAGAGAGGGCCCTCGCACAGAAACGAAGACCCAACACAGCCAAAAATAAATAATTTTTTAAAAAAACAGCTATTTTCAAACACTAACATCCATTGAACCATTTTTATGTGCCATTTTTATGTGTGTGTATATATATGTATATATATATACATATATATACACACACATATATATACACACACAAATATATATGTATATATATATACATACATATATATATCAACTTTTGCCTCTGGCCCTGATTCCATTCATTAATTGTGCAAAGAAGTGTTTATTAACACCTACATATTTGGTATTTCATTAAACATATTGGTTGACAACAAAATAAGCATAAGAAAGATTAAAATGCCCTAAAACAGTTTACTATCCATTGAAGGAGATAGAATTTACATATGTGAAATCATTAGACAATTACCAACAGGCAACATCATGGGTTCTGTTCATCAGTTTACCACAGAAGACTTCAGTGTAAGCTGATATTTTGAAGAAACTCTTTTTATAAATAACATGCATTCTATCAATGTGATTATTTTCCCAAGGCCATACATTTCTTTTAAAACAGATGTTTTATTTTCATAAGTAATATTCAAGCCACAAACTTACAGTATCGGTTTTAATGAGTTGGCACAGTTGCCTCTTTCACAGATTTATAATTAAGATATCCTCTGATCATTTAGCTTCTTTCCTTAAGTAATTTAGTCATGAAGGTTGAGATTGTATACAAGTATTATTTTTGCCATCAGTGTTTGTATGATATTTTATTTCTGAATTAAAAAGTATAATATGCTGAATGTCAAATGGCAGTTTAAAATAGGTAAACCAAAGGGATTTTGGTGGGGTGGGGGCTTGGGATGTCAAACCACTTGAATTGATTCCCAGCTTTGTAAAGTATTAACTGTATGATTCTAATCATAATGTCTTCATTGTCCTTTAGTTTTCTCTTCTATAAATTAGGGGCATTACCTTTCTCACGATATTGTGAAATTAAGTAACTGAATATAAGTAAAAAATAAGGAATCCGTGGGTATATGGAATGCTAGTCATTAATAAAATTATAAATTTAGTGGCATTGACACCAAGCAATAGAAAGCGTTTTCTTAGATTACACACATCCAAATGCATTATATTATTCCAAGGTAAAGAAATGTTACTTTAATCTATGAATCAGGATATTACATGATTGATACAGAAATGTAATCCATCACCTCAGCTATGTTAACCCCATCCTCTTAAGAGAATGTTTCCCAAAATATGCACTGCTAAATGCTAGTTTTAAAAGATGTTCTGGAAAAAGGGTTCTGTACCCAAATAAATTTTGAAAATATTGCATATACATCATTCACTTGGAGAATAACAAGTTATTTACTATATAATAAATTCTGAGTGAAAACTAAATAAATGAAAAGATGTATCATATTTATGAAACAGAAGACAATATTTCTTAAGACATTAATTCCCCCTAAATTTACCCTATAGTATTAATGTACTCTCAAAGTCCTAGCAAGATATTTTTGGAGGATATTGGTAAGATAATTAAAAATGTATTTGGCAATACAAAGACAAAAATAGCAAGTCACTCTTGAGGGAGAATTACAAAATGTGAGTGTGTTAGATATCAAGATTTATTGTGAAAACACTATAGCGATTTGGTAGTAAACACAACAAATACAGCAATGGAGCACAATAAAGAGTACAGAAGCAGACACAAAATCACATGTATCCTGAATTATGACAAAATTACCACCAAAATGCAGTGGAGAAAAGATTCTTCAATTAATGGTGTTTGTTTAGTTAGATATCCATATTGGAAAAAAAATTAGCACTTATATACTAAATAAATCTTAGATGGAGCATACAATTAAACAATAAAACTTTTAGAAGATAAATAGGAAAATATCTCTATAGCCTTGAGGAAGCCAATAATTTCTTAAATGAGACACAAAAAGTACTAACAGTAAAATAAATTTGATAAAGTCTTCATTAAAAACGTGTTCATCAAAATTAAATATTAAAAAAGTTTAGTCAAGCCAGGAACCTGAACACATATACATATATGTCAAACAGAGGATTCTTATCCAGAAATCAGTAAAACAAAAACAAAAACAAAAAAAAACTAATAGGAAAAAAATGGGCTAAAGGGTTAAATGGGAATTTCATAAAATGAGCATATTAATAGTCTATAAGCAAACAGTCATCAGAGAAATGCAAAACAAAATCACAATGAGATAAAACATTATCTACCCACCATAATATTAGGCCAGCATTAAAATAAAAAAATAACAAAATATATATACAGATGTGTACTAAGTAGCATTCTCACACACTGCCTGTGGAGGTGTAAATTAATATCATCACTTTTCTTAAAGACATTTAAATACATTTTAATTGCAAATATATAGAAAAAGATCAGAAGACAGATAACATTAAAAATATGTTCTTGCATGTAGAATATTTTATTTCAAAAAGCATACTAAATGGATGTTATCCAATGTATGATTTTTATGTGATTAATAACAGCATTGCTAAATATTTTATTCTTAGGAGTCTCATAAGTGCCATTTTAAAATCGAGAGATAACTGACATATAACATTATATTAGCTTCAGGTGTACAACATGCTGATTCAGTATTTCTATATATTGTAAAATGATGAGCACACTAAGTCTAGTTAACATCCATCACCATTCATAGTTACAAAATTTTCATTGTATGACTTTTTAAAAAGACTACGAACACTAGCTAACATCAATAAAAATTTACTTCTTGTACAAACTTCCAAATGCAGGAAATGTCAAGGTTTATCTATAATTATTTTAATGATGAACTGTTGAAGTTTGTGCAATAAAATTGCTCTGATTTGGATTTTATGTCCCTACATTTTTACTAAAATATTAATACACGAACGAAAATGAAAAAGAAAATCTTGTAAAAACCTGATTTTGTCTTCTATTTTTCCTTTTGCTGTTATACATTAGGTAGTTTCAACACAATGGGGAAAAGTATCTAGTGTTCAGAACTGCCAATAAAAAGATAAAACCTTTTTCAAAAGAAAAGTCCTGTTTCCCATCGAACTGGACCATCAGCACTTACATGGCATGCTACTTAATGTTTCTTGGCATAATATTTTGCATGGATAGAAGCCAGGTAGATATTTTCAAATGGGTTAGACAGTTGGGCTTCACTTATGCCTGCACATATCTAATAGCTTTATTCAGGAAGAACAGCTGTCTTTTGAAGACCTTATAATTTTCCATATCAAATGGTGGAAAAGGAGTTTACAAATAAGGAGTTTGGGGAAATTCTGATAATGTCTGATATCATTGTGTTTGATTGTGCTTTACTATGTATGACAAACTAAGATTTCACCTTTCTGGTAGTGGACAAACTCTTGCAAAGAGCTTTCCTAGCTAACTGTTTTGCAGGCAATTGGCTTGGTCCATGGTAAAGAAGTCCTTTTTAGGCCCCTCCTCATTTGCCATTAGCTCACAGAGGCAGAGGCATTGCTGGTGCTAGAGAGTATCTACCATCACAGAGGCAACAGCCACAAATTCAGGTACAATCACTTTTAAAACTGATTTGGCATTACAGTCTTAGGTTTATAAACAAACATGGTCTAACAAAACACATGTACAAAATGTCATCTACTTAACAAGAGAATTGACAAATTGCAGTATATTTCTATAAAATATTACACAGTAATGTAAAAGAAGCACACTATTGGTATATGCATCAATGTGGATAAACCTCACAAGTATCAAGTTGGGTGAAAGAAGTCAAACAAAAAAGAGCACATCTGTATCATTACATTTAACTACAGGTCAGAAACTGATTGAAGTAGTCTCTAATTATTTTTTTTAAAATTTTAAAAACACTCCTTTTTCATTGTCTAATCTAGCATTTTATCTAATTGGTACTAAAATGTTAAGACAACTATTTTGTATGTATGTATAAAACAAAACTGGTCATGTGATCTAAAAGTGTGTTAGGATTTGACGAATTAACTTATCCTGCACCTGTGTCGCCATTAGAACTGCTACACTGTTATCTTTGTAATTTTCCTTTTTTTAAAGTATTATGTAAATAAATATGAAAATATTAACTCTACAATTTTGTGAAATTAGTGAATAAAAAACATTGTTAAATCTTTTTTAACACTTTAAAACATATATATCAAATAAAAAAATATTAAGGAGTGTATGACTGCCTTAGGAATCAAAATGAGTGGTCTTTTATAATTGTTCTCCAAGCACAAAGCTATTATTTTTCTACAAATTTAAAATGTGCATATTGAAACTTTTGGAAATTTTATTTTGATTTTTTAAAGGATAAGATCCACCCTTAATTTCAAATGACAGCAATCATAAGCACATAGTTAAAGTAAAACAACTGTACACAAAATGATGATGAAAAAATGGGTTATCTATACTCATAAGGAGTACCTTAAATCTTGACTATAATTCATTGCTATTGATCTTTCTAAAAGTTTTTCTTAAAAATATCTCTCCAAATTATTTAGAATCTCTTAAAATTTGCCTTATATTATTTTGCCAGATAACTGTGCTTTTTTCATTGCTGAAAGGAGATGGGAGGCAGCAGATAATGTAATTTACATTCTGTTTCATAATAAATCTTCTAAGAAAGCTATCAGGGTATGGAATGTGATTGGTTACTTCTGAAATCTTTCACATTTGCAATACTACCATAGCATAAGAAAGCATATTATATTTTAGAGAAACTGCTGAACACTACTGAGCTTACATAGCACTAATTTTGCAAAATTATTTTTCATTCTTGCTATAACAAATTATTGAGAGATTACAATTTGTAAGGCACTGTGCTAAAGAATGAAAATACAAAGCTGAGACATACTTCCTGATGTTGAAGAATTCTCACTCTAACGACAGGTATAGATGTACTAATAAGCTATCATAATGTAGTCTTGTAAATTTAATCTTACAGGATGTTAATGAAAGTGATAGCACATGATATAATATGGAATTGGAAAGTCTTTCTGGGAAAGAGAGTACACAAGCAGAGATTTAAAAGGTAAACAGGAGCTAGCTAGGTAAATCAGCTGGAAAATAGTAAATCATTCCTGGCATGTGTCACAGAATAAGAAATGCTCTATAAAATATATTATTTGAATAATTTTTGGAGTTTAAAGAAAATTAGGAAGTGACAAGAGATTATGCTAGAAAAATATGTAAAGATCAGATCATGGGGGACTTTATACTTCATACTTACCATTTTGACTTTCATCTTGTAGCTATTTCAGAGGTTGGGCATTTAACCGAGCAAAAGGAAAGACACAGTCAGATTTAAAACTTAAATAGGCTACTTTGCTAATAAAGGACTGATTTCAGGAGAGTATTCCAGAATTGACACCTCTTCTAAAGCAGATTAATTTGTTAATGAGACATATTGTGGAGACCTGGTCTAGAGAAGTAATTTGGGGAAAAGGTGTGCAAAGAATGCAACTAAGAAGTGATTATAAACAATAAATGCTGGAGAGGGTGTGGAGAAAAGGGAATCTTCCTACACTTTTGGCGGGAATGTAAATTGGTACAACCATTATGGAGAACACTATGGAGGGTCCTTAAAAAACGAAATATAGAACTACCATATGATCCAGCAATCCCACTCCTGGGCATATATCCAGAGAAAACCATAATTGAAAAGACACATGCACCCCGATATTCATTGCAGCACTATTTACAATAGCCAAGACATGGTAGCAACCTAAATGTCCATCAACAGAGAAATGGATAAAGAAGATGTAGTACATATATACAATGGAATTTTACTCAGACATAAAAAAGAATGAAATAATGCCATTTGCAGCAACATGGACGGACCTAGAGATTACCATATTAAATGAAGTAAATCAGACAGAGACAAATACCGTATGATATTACTTATATGTGTAATTAATTAAAAATGATATAAATGAACTTACTTACAAAACAGAAACCGACTCACAGATCTCAAAATCAAACTTACGGTTACCAAAGGGGAAACGTGGGGGGAAGTGATAAATTAGGAGACTGGAATTAACATATACACACTACTATATAGAAACTAGATAACTAATAACGACCCACTGTATGCACAGGGAACTCTACTCAATATTCTGTAATAACCTATATGGGAAAAGAATCTGAAAAAGAATGGAAATATACATATGTATAATTGATTCACTTTGCTGTACACCTGAAACTAATACAACATTGTAAGTCAACTATACAATAAAAATTTTAAAAAAAAAGTGGTTACAGAATGAGCTTGTGGTGTTTTTGCTTACTTAATTGTGAAAAGGTATTAACAAGTTTTCTAACTTGATAACTAAATGGTTTTGCAATGTTTTATTTCAGTAAAGAACTTTAAGATGGATTAAATTGTAGAGATAGGATATAATCACTAATTCATTTGACAAGATCTAAAGTAATCCAAGTTCTCCTAAAGACACTTTAGATTCTTTCTGAAACTCTTTTCCATTACATATTCTTGAAATCTTCTGCAGGGAGGTGGTGGTCATGATTCAACAATGTGAATGAAATAACTGCAATAAGGCACATCAATAAATTTGTTTCTGTTAAACATGGCAAAAATAAGTACCTATGTTATTATGTAGCCATAAACCAATGATATTCATTTGTTCACTTATTAATAATGATTAATTAATCACCTAATCTAGGCAAGGCATTATAAGTATTGTGTGGAAAACTATGTTCTCACCTATGCTAAAATCTTTAAAAATCTATAAGAATATAAGAATATAAAATCTCTAAGATTATAAAAAGTAAATTGACCAATTAGGCATATAAGATTAGTTTCATAAAGATGATGCAAAAAACATTGACAAATTTTCACCTTTTCCACATTTTGTAACTGTGCTATGTAAACACAGTCAACTTTTTGAAGAATTTGAGATATTTAATTATATGGTTTTGGTAGAATTTGTACCATATTCCATTTAGTTATTTTATCAGTTTTATTAAAATTGATGATAGATTAAAGAATTTATCATAAACAAAAACTCTCTATATGTTGTACATATTTTAAAGCTCTATTACAAATTGGATATAAATTTTAAATTATTCAATATCCCAAGCTTATTGATACTTTCCTGATTATAAAACATCTTTCTTTAGAAATTTTTTTAAACTTACATTTAATTTTTCTACAATTTTTTGGTTAGGTAATATGACATGAAACTTGTTTTTTTCAATTTTTCTTTGTTCTTATATTTAATGTGCTTTTTTTTTTTATATGTGACCTGTAGACATTTCTCCCCTAAATTCAATGTGAGAATCATAATCTTTTAATTGTAGTGTTTAGTTGGTTTACATTTCATATAATTACTGATAATATTTGAGATGTTAGCTAAAATTTTAATTTTTTACTTTGGGTGACACCTAGAGTGGAAAAAGATTATGGGAAACCAACCAAGGATTAAAAGGAGTAAATGATAGCTCTTTGTTAGTCTACTTCTGTTTCTTACTTTGAGTTTTCCCTGAAGCAGAGCCTGAGACAAAGTTTTGAATGCAAGTATTACTTTTGTTTAAGGAGGTGATTCGAAAAAACATCAGTAGGGGAGTGGCATTTTAAGGCTGGGAAGGAAAAGATATGGAATATGATTTTACCAAAACCTTAATAACTCTGCTAGTCTCAGAATTTCTGGCTTGAACTGGTTTGATTTCTCTCTCTCTTTTAATTTTTCTCCTGAATGTATTCTGTCATTTTCATGCTCTGGATCCACACAACACACATTCTATGTACAGAAAATGAGCCAGCAGCTTAGTTGCTTCCTCCACAATATTTTCTTGGCATGTTTAAATAAGGAACTCTTAAATAAGGAGCTTCTATCCCTGCCCCATTGTGGACCACATCTATTATCATTAGTGTCAACAACTCTAAATTAGGCTCTCTCTTTCGTCATCAATAAACTAGTCTAAGGTCTTGTACTTATAGCAGTCCAACCAACCAATTTCAAAGAAGTATCCCATTTGTAGGTGGGGAAGGGTGTGGGAAAGTAACTCTTCTCAAAATAGGTTTGTTACAGCTTGTCCTTAACTCCAAGGAACAAACTAACTCATATTATTGAGAAGCATCTGCTCACAGAAGTTTGTAGCCTCTTAGGCATTTATGGTCCTATTATTTCATTTTTTCAGGTGTACCTGAAATTAGCAATGTACCTTCCTGACAACTGAGCACATATCCATGTCTATACAGACCAGACTTCTGCTAGCATTTCTCACTGAAAGATTCAAGTTCTTTTACGGAGTATTCTTAGGATTCAGTGGTCACTTGATCTTGTTCTCCAACTATAAGACTTCCTATAATCGTAGGACTTACTTTAATTTGTGAATGAACAGGAAATAGCTCCAGGTAGCATAAAAGAAAAAGTAGGCCTTCCAATAATAAGAAAAACCAAGTTTGACAGTATTTCTCCTTCTCTTTTAAAGGTGTCATTATCACCACTGCTGCTAGCAACTGCCAGGGTAGAATTTTAGCCTATTAACCTAATCCGCAGGATTGGATAGTCAAATCAGACTCATCAGTACCAAGTTTTACTAAATATTATGAAAGATAAAATCTACCATAAAGCTTAGATTTTCCTCAGGTCCTTCTCACACAAACTCTGCCCCTCCAGGCCAGAAAAGATGCTCTAACTGGGTTTCAAGGGATCATCTCGTACAGCAGCAGTAGTTAAATTTTGAAAGATGTTTATTTTATACTCCAGAAACTTGTATAGCTCTGACATTCTCCAGGGAACCGTGTCATATAGACCCTGAGTTCTATTAGATAATCCTTGGCCAGGGACATTCTCTAGGGCATTTTAGAGATAAACTACCTTCTTCATAGCAAGCATCAGCAGTCTCTTTACCTAGGTCATCTTCTTTTTTTTCTTTTCCTGGGGTATCCTACAGAAAAGAAGAATGAGTGGACCTTGCAGGTCAGATTTTTTAACTCCTTTTTTCCATTGTTTTTTCCTTCTGGTCATTTCTCCCTATCATTCCACTTAGCAAGTTTCCTCATGGGTCTAAAAATATTTTCTCCAAATTTCATTGGTGACATTTGTCCTTTATAATTTCCCTTCTTTTTTCTTGCTAAATGTGCCATAGTCAGTGGTTTGTTGGTCCAGTAGACAATATCATTATTACACCAGTATGAGCTAATAAATTAGAGATCTTACCCAGTACCAAGCCTTCCTAATAATTTCAAAGATACAATTGATCAAAAGGTATGGGTAAAGCAGGAAGAGGCCTGGGACATTCCACATGTTTCCTAGGCCTCTGGTTCCTGCATTGGACACTACTGGACACATACGTGCTTAATAGTCTGTATTAAAAGATCAGGACTCTGTTAACTCAGTAGGTCATTATCTCACAAAGCTGGGAGCACTTAAGTTATGAACTATTTTCATTTTATACATCAGAGACATAGCTTAGGTGAAATTCTCCTGGAAGTCATGCTTCATACTCCATAGGTTCTAGGTATGTTTACCACAGGAAATTCTAATCTAAGTGTTCTGGACTATATGTTTGTGTCCTCCCAAAATTTGTATGTTGAGAACCTACCCCTTAGGGTATTAGGAGGTAGGGGATCTGGGAGATAATTTTTTTTTTTGTAGGTCTTCCAAGTGGCCGGGTTTCTTGAGGGCTTGAGGGTCTACAGGGGAGCCCCAGATGCCTGTGGGGAGGGCCTGCCATCGCCCTAGAGGGGCAGCGGCCCAGCAAGCAGCCAGGGATGGGGTCTCCAAAACCTGGGTTTACTTGAAAGTGTGGCTCTCTGCCCCACCGTGCCTGAAGCCTTTGGGGCTGAACATGGCCGCGTAGCAGGGGTGGGTGCAATAGGGCTTGCCTTCATGCTCGGCATGACCCCTTGAGGTCAGCGTCTTTCCACGTTTCTCACATTTCAGGCAAGGGTGATGCCAGTCCTTCCCGAGGGAGGTCACCCGCTCAGCAAAGTACACCTCCTTGTTGCACTTGGGGCACTTGGGCATGGTGGCGCCGTGTCCAGGGCGGGTGGCTGAGCGGGAGCAGAGCACAACGCTGGACTCTACGTCAGAGCATTATGAAATAAGGCACTGAATATATTGACCACAGGGTCTCTGAAAACATGCAAGATGCTGAATCATGTTTAATAGGGATGAAGATAGCAAGCCAGGTACAAGGTCCTTAATGAATGTGGAGAGATGAGTGGGAGTAGATAAAATAGGAACTGCTTAAGATTATTAAAAAGAGTTATACATTGCTAAAAAATATTTATGATTTAGAAGAGACAAAAAATACATCCCTTTCTTTCCAATTGAGAGTCAATTTTCAATTAAGGTAAATGACAGAAAATTCAGTAAAATAAAATTGTACTGGGAATTTTTTTTAGGAAATTCCTGAGAAGTATCTTTCTAATTTCTTTTTGTAAAGTTTTGCATACAATTTATTTAGTACAAAGTTTATTTATTTATGTGGATCTACCTGGGATCTAATATCCTGTTATGTAGATGTGTCTACTAATTTTGCGGGTCTGAGAGTATTTCCAGGAAATTCAGCTACGTATATGGTGACAGGTTCGGTAAATCACAAATGTGAATTTATTGCATTATTCTATTCGCTGAGTTTTCTGTTTCCATGTTGTCATACCTGGCCCACTAGCTAAGAAGTGTGATTAATAAGGTGATTCCAAAGGACCATTTAAGGGTTTGAATGACCTTGTAGCTATTTTATGTAAAAACTGCTTAGAATCATCAGGGATGATTAAATTATACCCATAAACTCCCAACATGGATGATTTGTATGTTTACTAGGAGTCATTAACAAACTATATTTCTACTGGAAAAGACAATAACTATATGAAATGTCAGAGAGTGAAGAGCATGATCAAAATAAAATTAGTTTCCCAGCACTATTATTTTTAGTAATCCTGAAAGAACTAATCCAGTATTTGGTTGATGTTTTGTCAGTAACTTAAAAATATTTTTCAGGAAATTTGTGGACCAAGTTATTTCAAAAGCCTATATATAAGACTGGACACTATAAAACTCTTAGAGGAAACATAGGAAGAACACTCTTTGATGTAAATCACAGCAAGATCTTTTCTTGATCCACCTCCTACAGTAATGGGAATAAAAACAAAAATAAACAAATGGGACCTAATGAAACATAAAAGCTTTTGCACAGTAAAGGAAACCATACACAAGAAGGAAAGACAACCTTCAGAATGGGAGAAAATATTTGCAAAGGAAGCAACTGACAAAGGATTAATCTCTAAAATATACAAAGAGCACATGAAGTTCAATATCAAAACAACAAGCAACACAATCAAAAAATGGGCAGACGACCTAAATAGCCATTTCTTCAAAGAAGACATACAGATGGCCAAAAAACATATGAAAAGATGCTCAACATCACTAATTGTAAGAGAAATGCAAATCAAAACCACAATGAGGTATCACCTCACACCAGTTAGAATGGGCATCATCAAAAAAATCTACAAACAATAAATGCTGGAGAGGGTGTGGAGAAAAGAGAACCCTCTTGCACTTTTGGTGGGAATGTAAATTGATACAGCCACTATGGAGAACAGTATGGAGTTTCCTTAAAAATCTAAAAATAGAAGTACCATATGACCCAGCAATCCCACTACTGGGCATATACCCAGAGAAAACCATAATTCAAAAAGACACATGCACCCCAATGTTTATTGCAGCACTATTTACAATAGCCAGGTCATGGAAGTAACCTAATTGTCCATCGACAGATAAATGAATAAAGAAGATGTGGTACATATATACAATGGAATATTACTCAGCCATATAAAGCAACGAAATTGAGTCATTTGTAGAGACGTGGATGGACCTAGGTACTGTCTTACAGAGTGAAGTAAGTCAGAAAGAGAAAAACAAATATCATATATTAATGCATATATGTGGAATCTGGAAAAAAGGAAGAGATGAACCTGTTTGCAAGGCACAAATAGAAACACAGATACAGAGAACAAATATATGGACACCAAGGGGGCAAAAGGGGAATGGGACGAATTGGGAGATTGGAATTGACATATATACACTAAATATGTATAAAATAGATAACAAATGTAAACGGCTGTATGCACAGGGAACTCTACTTCACTTCTCTGTACTGTAGAAACTAACACAACATTGTAAAACAACTATACCCCAATAAAAAAAATCAAAGCCAAAAAAAAAAAAATAAAAGCCTATATATATTTGACAACATTTAAAGTTATGATTCATTCAAATCACTTTATATATCTATGGGAACTATATCAGAATTATATCTTAAAGTACCGAGTTGAAACACAATTTTTAAATTTTATTTACCATCTTTATTGGAGCATAACTGCTTTACAATGGTGTGTTAGTTTCTGCTGTATAACATAGTGGATCAGCTACAGATATACATACATCCCCATACCCCCACCCTCTTGCGTCTCCCTCCCACCCTCCCTATCCCACCCCTCTGGGTGGTCACAAAGCACCAAGCTGATTTCACTGTGCTATGTGGCTGCTTCCCACTAGCTATTTTACATTCGGTAGTGTATATAGGTCCAGGCCACTCTCTCATTTCATCCCAGTTTACCCTTCCTCCTCCCCATGTCCTCAAGTCCATTTTCTAAGTCTATATCTTTATTCATGTCCTGCCCTTAGGTTCTTTAGAACCATTTTGTTTTTTTACATTCCATATATATGTGTTACCATACGGTATTTGTTTTACTCTTTCTGACTTACTTCACTCTGTATGACAGACTCTAGGTCCATCCAACTCACTACAAATAATTTAATTTCATTTCTTTTTATGGTGAATAACATTCCATTGTATGTATGTGCCACATCTTCTTTATCCATTCAACTGTCAGTGGACACGTAGGTTGCTTCCATGTCCAGGCTACTGTAAATAGTGCTGCAAAGAACATTGTGGTACATGAATCTTTTTGAATTATGGTTTTCTCAGGGTATATGCCCAGTAGTGGGATTGCTGGGTTGTATGGTAGTTCTATTCTTAGTTTCTTGAGGAACCTCCAAACTGTTTTCCATAGTGGCTGTATCAATTTACATTCCCACCCACAGTGCAAGAGAGCTCCCTTTTCTTCACACCCTCTCCAGCATTTATTATTTTATTTTTTGCGGTACGCGGGCCTCTCACTGTTGTGGCCTCTCCCATTGCAGAGCACAGGCTCCAGACGCGCAGGCTCAGCAGCCATGGCTCACGGGCAAAGCCGCTCCACGGCATGTGGGATCTTCCCGGACCGGGGCACAAACCCGTACTCCCTTTATCGGTAGGTGGACTCTCAACCACTGCGCCACCAGGGAAGCCCCTCCAGCATTTATTGTTTGTAGATGATTTGATGATGGCCATTCTGACCAGTGTGAGGTGACAACTCATTGTAGTTTCGATTTGCATTTCTTTAATGATTAGTGATGTTGAGCATCCTTTCATGTGTTTTTGGCAATCAGTATATCTTCTTTGGAGAAATGTCTATTTAGGTCTTCTGCCCATTTTTGGATTGGCTTGTTTGTTTTTTTGATATTGAGCTACAGGAGCTGCTTGTATATTTTGGAGATTAATCCTTTGTCAGTTGCTTCGTTTGCAAATATTTTCTCCCAGTCTGAGGGCTGTCTTTTCATCTTGTTTATGGTTTCCTTTGCTGTGCAAAAGCTCTGAAGTTTCATTAGGTCCCATTTGTTTTTGTTTTATTTCCATTTCTCTAGGAGGTGGGTCAAAAAGGATCTTTCTGTGATTTATGTCATGGAGTGTTCTCCCTATGTTTTCCTCTAAAGCTTTATAGTGTCTGGCCTTACATTTAGGTTTTTAATCCATTTTGAGTTTGTGTATGGTGTTAGGGAGTGTTCTGATTTCATTCTTTTACATGTAGCAGTCCAGTTTTCCCAGCACCACTTATTGAAGAGGCTGTTTTTCTCCACTGTATATTCTTCCTCCTTTATCAAAGATAAGGTGACCATAGGTGTATGGGCTTATCTCTGGGCTTTCTATCCTATTCCATTGATCTATATTTCTGTTTTTGTGCCAGTAGCATACTGCCTTGATTACTGTAGCGCTATAGTATACTCTGAAGTCAGGCAGCCTGATTCTTCCAGTTCCAGTTTTCTTTCTCAAGTTTGCTTTGGCTATTCGGGGTCTTTTGTGTTTCCATATAAATTGTGAATTTTTTTGTTCTAGTTCTGTGAAAAATGCGATTGGTAGTTTGATAGGGATTGCATTGAATCTGTAGATTGCTTTGGGTAGTAGAGTCATTCTCACAATGTTGATTCTTCCAATCCAAGAACATGGTACATCTCTCCATCTGTTTGTATCATCTTTAATTTCTTTCATCAGTGTCTTATAGTTTTCTGCATACAGGTCTTCTGTCTCCCTAGGTAGGTTTATTCCTAGGTATTTTATTCTTTCTGTTGCAATGGTAAATGGGAGTGTTTCTTTAATTTCTCTTTCAGATGTTTCATCATTAGTGTATAGGAATGCCAGAGATTTCTGTGACTTAACTTTGTGTCCTGCTACTTTACCCAATTCACTGATTAGGTCTACTAGTTTTCTAGTAGCATCTTTAGGATTTTCTATGTATAGTATCATGTCATCTGCAAACAGTGACTTTTTTTCTTAATCTTTTCCGGTTTGGATTCCTTTTATTTCTTTTTCTTCTCTGATGGCTGTGGCTGAAATTTCCAAAACTATGTTGAATAACACTGGTGAGAGTAGGCAACCTTGTCTTGTTCCTAATCTTAGTGGAAATGGTTTCACTTTTTCACCATTGAGAACGATATTGGCTGTGGGTTTGTTATATATGGCCTTTATTATCTTGAGGTAAGTTCCCTCTTTGCCTACTTTCTGGAGACTTTTTATCATAAATGGTATTGAATTTTGTCAAAATCTTTTTCTGCATCTTGAGATGATCATATGGTTTTTCTCCTGCAATTTGTTAGTATGGTTTATCACACTGATTGATTTGCATATATTGAAGAATCCTTGCATTCCTGGGATAAACCCCACTTGATTATAATGTATGATCCTTTTAATGTGCTGTTGGATTCTGTTTGCTAGTATTTTGTTGAGGATTTTTGCATCTATGTTCATCAGTGATATTGGCCTGTAGTTTTCTTTTTCTCTGGCATCTTTGTCTGGTTTTGGTATCAGGGTGATCGTGGCCTCATAGAATGAGTTTGGGAGTGTTCCTGCCTCTGCTAACTCTTTTGGAAGAGTTTGAGAAGGATAGGTGTCAGCACTTCTCTAAATGTTTGATAGAATTTGCCTGTGAAGCCATCTGGTCCTGGGCTTTTGTTTGTTGGAAGATTGTTAGTCACAGTTTGAATTTCAGTGCCTGTGATTGATCTGTTTGTATTTTCTATTTCTTCCTGGTTCAGTCTCAGAAGGTTGTGCTTTTCTAAGAAATTGTCCATTTCTTCCAGGTTGTCTAGTTTATTGGCATATAGTTGCTTGTAGTAATCTCTCATGATCCTTTGTATTTCTACAGTGTCAGTTGTAACTAATCCTTTTTCATTTCTAATTGTATTGATCTGCGTCTTCTTCCTTTTTTTCTTGATGAGTCTGCCTAATGGTTTATCAATTTTGTTTATTTTATCAAAGAACCAGCTTTTAGTTTTATTGATCTTTACTATCATTTCCTTCATTTCTTGTTCATTTATTTCTGATCTGCTCTTTATGAGTTCTTTCTTTCTGCTAACTTTGAGGTTTTTTTTTCTTTCTTTCTCTAACTGCTTTAGGTGTAAGGTTAGGTTGTTTATTTTAGATGTTTCTTGTTTCTTGAGGTAGGATTGTATTATATAAACATCTCTCTTAGAACTGCTTTTGCTGCATCCCATAGGTTTTGGGCTGTTGTGTTTTCATTGTCATATGTTTCTAGGTATTTTTTGATTTCCTCTTTGATTTCTTCAGTGATCTCTTGGTTATTTAGTAGTGTTTTGTTTAGCCTCCATGTATTCGTATTTTTTCAGATATTTCCTGTAATTGACATCAAGTCTCATAGCGTTGTGGTCAGAAAAGATACTTGATATAATTTCAATTTTCTTAAATTTACCAAGATTTGATTTGTGATGCAAGACATGATCTATCCGGGAGAATGTTCCATGAGCACTTGAGAAGAAAGTGTAATCTGCTGTTTTTAGATGGAATGTCCTATAATATCAATTAAGTCCATCTTGTTTAACATAGCATTTAAAGCTTGTGTTTCCTTATTTATTTTAATTTTGGATGATCTGTCCATTGGTGAAAGTGGGGTGCTAAAGTCCCCTATTATGATTGTGTTACTGTTGATTTTCCCTTTTATGGCTGTTAGCATTTGCCTTACGTATTGAGGTGCTTCTATGTTGGGTGCATAAATATATACAATTGTTATAACTTCTTCTTGGATTGATCCCTTGATCATTATGTAGTGTCCTTCTTTGTCTCTTGTAATAGTGTTTGTTTTAAAGTTGATTTTGTCTGATATGAGAATTGCTACCCCAGCTTTCTTTTGGTTTCCGTTTGCATGGAATATCTTTTTCCATCCCCTCACTTTCAATTTGTATGTGTCCCTAGGGCTGAAGTTTGTCTATTGTTGACAGCATATATATGGGTCTTGTTTTTGTATTCATTCAGCCAGTCTATGTCTTTTGGTTGGAGCATTTAATCCATTTACAGTTAAGGTAGTTATCGATATGTATGTTCCTATTACCATTTTCTTAATTGTTTTGGGTTTGTTTTCATAGGTCTTTTGCTTCCCTTGTGTTTCCTGCCTAGAGAAGTTCCTTTAGAATTTGTTGTAAAGCTAGTTTGGTGGTGCTGAATTCTCTTAACTTTGGCTTGTCTATAAACGTTTTACTTTCTCCATCGAATCTGAATGAGATCCTTGCTGGGTAGAGTAATCTTGGTTGTAGGTTTTTCCCTTTCATCACTTTAAATATGTCCTGCCACTCCCTTCTGGCTTGCAGAATTTCTGCTGAAAGTGCAGCTGTTAACCTTACGAGGATTCCCTTGTATGTTAATTGTTGCTTTTCCCTTGCTGCTTTTAATATTTTTTCTGGTATTTAATTTTTGGTAGTTTGATTAACATGTGTCTTGGCATGTTTCTCCTTGGATTTATCCTTTATGGGACTCTGAGCTTCCTGGACTTGACTATTTCCTTACCCATATAAGGGAAGTTTTCAACTATAATCTCTTCAAATAGTTTCTCAGCCCCCTTTATTTTCTCTTCTTTTTCTGGGACCCCAATAATTCGAATGTTGATGTATTTATTATTATCCCAGAGGTCTCTGAGCTTTCCTTAATTCTTTTCATTCTTTTTTCTTTATTTTGCTCTCTGGTGGTTATTCCACTGTTTTATCTTCCAGGTCCCTTATCCGTTCTTTTACCTCAGTTATTCTGCTACTAATTCCTTCTAGAGAATTTTTAATTTCATTTATATTGTTGTTCATCCTTGTTTGTTTGCTCTTTAGTTCTTGTAGGTCTTTGTTAAACATTTCTTTTATTTTCTCCATTCTATTTCCAAGATTTTGGATCATCTTCACTATCATTACTCTGAATTCTTTTTCAGGTAGACTGCCTATTTCCTCTTCATTTGTTTGGTCTGGTGGGTTTTTACCTTGCTCCTTCATCTGCTGTGTATTTCTCTGTCTTTCACTCTGCTTAACTTACTGCCTTTGGGTGTCCATTTTGCAGGCTGCAGGTTTGTGTTTCCTGTTGTTTTTGGTGTATGCTCCCGGTCAGTAAGGTTGGTTCAGTGGTTTGTGTAGCCTTCCTGGTGGAGGGGACTTGTGCCTGTGTTTTGGTGGTTGAGGCTGCATCTTGTCTTTCTGGAGTACAGGACAACGTCTGGTGGTGTGTTTTGGGGTGTATGTGAACTTATTATGATTTTAGGCAGCCTCTCTGCTAATGGGTGGATTTGTGTTCCTATCTTGCTAATTGTTTGGCATAGGGTGTCCAGCACTGTATCCTGCTGGTCATTGAGTGGAGCTTGGTCTTAGCGTTGAGATGGAGATCTCTTGGAGATCTTTTACTGTTTGTTATTATGTGGGGCTGGGAGGCCTCTGGTGGTCCAATGTCCTGAACTCGACTCTCCCACCTCAGAGGCTCAGGCCTGACACCTGGCCAGAGCACCAAGACCCTGTCAGCCATGTGGCTGTGCTCATTTGTTGCTGCATGCTGCTTAATTACCAGAGAGTTTCTGTTGAGGATGTTTAGCTCTCTTTGAGTCCAGACCTGTCTGAAGCAAGGTCCTGTAGTAACACCCCACCGTGTGCGGCAGATGGCAGGCAGGACATGGTGGCCACACAATGAATTTTAAATCAGGATTTATGCTAAAAGAATACATGACATTTGAAGAATGATGGTAATTTTTAAATGATGTTTAGAACTTTTACAAAAAGGAACAGAGGAAAATTAGATTATTGTTTTGTGCACAACACAAATTATATTTTTGTTATACTTATTTTATTTGAAATATCCTTCAGCACTATACAATAAAATGCATGATATAAATCTTAAATTTACTGAGCAATTTTTTTATATATGATGCTTTTATGTAACCATCACCTGTCAAGATAAAAAATATTTTCAGCATCTCAGAAAGCTGTCACATGCCACTTCCCAGGACTTTCCTCCCCTGCCCAAAGATACCACTATTTTGATATCTATCATGTATCATGAAAGGCACAAGTATTAAATGCTTCTGAACTATGGCTCCTTAGATTAAAATTGATATTAAAAATCTGGGAAAAATTTAAAAGAACATATATAAAATAGAACATTTGCAAATGAAAAATTCCAAGACAACTGAAGTTCAGAAAATGAAGTTTCTAGGCTTCCTTGTTGAGACAGAAGTGAGATTATGAAGGGCATCCACCTTTATTCACTGGTTAAATTCTAGAAGATAATTTTGATCTTTCCCTATTGATGAAGGAAAAGATTTTAGGTCACATTTTAAACTCATTTTAAACACATTTTAAACATTCAAAACAACTGTTTGAATGAGATCAGCAGGATAACATCTTGATGTATGTCTAGTGTGACAGCGTTAAGAGTTATTTAAATGAAGATTTCAAAATTTTTCCTGATCTAGGGTATCCCTAGGTAAGTTTTTTCACGAAAATTCTTATGAAAGCAGCTTATAAAATATAAATGTTGAGTATACATAAATCTGTTAATTAAACAATATAACGTATGCATTTGAAGTTACCCTTATTACATAATATTTTAAAGAGTATTAATCTTAGTATCAAGCAGTGTCTTAGCCCCAAACCTACTCTAACACCTTGGCCAAGTAATTTAATATCACTAAACCTGAGCCTCCTTATCCAGATAAGGGAGATAATAAAAACTACCTTACAGATTAATTGTGTAAATTCAATGAGACCATTCAATAATGCACTTAGCATTTTACCAGAAACTCCATTGCCACTTAGTAATTGCTAACTATCATGAATTCGTCTTAGCTTGCTTTTAACTCTATTAATTAAAATATTATCTCTAATGTAGCAGGTGTGTAATAAACATTTACTTTTAAAGTATATTTAGGAGGGAATTTTACCAGAATTGCATAGTAAGACCTTGAAAAGCCACTCCTCGATAAAAACAATGAACACTCTGCCAAAAATGTCAAAATCAACTATTTCAGAATGCTGAAAATGAATTACACACTTTAAAAAATCTGAATAGTAGTTATGTAAGAAAAATAGCCAACTCTCAGTACGAAAAACAAGTTTTTAAAATTTATTTACACTATTCTTATTCCCCTTCTCCCTAACTTGATGCATGTGTGGAAACAGTCTTTGCAGACACTGGAGGAGGAAAAACAGATTTGGAGGTCCACAAAGCCCCATTACCAAGGAACTGTAAACATCTGATGTCCTTGCTCACTAGAAAGCTCCATTCCCAAGGTTTTCATTAGCTGACCTGATTCAGAGCCGCTCTGAACATAACAGACTATCTTCTTGTTATCTGTCAAAATTCATCAAAATAAAAATCTTCTGCACAGCAAAGGAAACCAACAAAACAAAAGGTAACCTACTGAATGGGAGAAAATATTTGCAAATCATATATCTCATGAGGGGCTAATATCCAAAATATACAAAGAACTCATACAACTCAACATCAAAAACACAAACAACCTGATTAAAAAAATGTGCAGAGGACCTGAATAAACATTTTTCCAAAGAAGACATACAGATGGACAACACACATATGAAAAGATGTTCAACATCACTAATCATCAGGGAAATGCAAATCAAAACCACATTTGATATCACCTCACACCTGTCAAAATGGTTATTATCAAAAACACAACAAATAGTAAGTGTTGGTGAGGATGTGGGAAAAGGAAACCCTTGTGCCGTGTTGGCAGGAATGTAAATTGATGCAGCCACTATGAAAAACAGTATGGAGATTCCTCAAAAAATTAAAAATAGAACTACCATATAATCCAGCAATCCCATTTCTGGGTGCTTTTCCAAAGAAAACAAAAGCACTAATTTGAAAAGATATATGCACCCCAATGTTCATTGCACCCATAATAGCCAAGTTATGGAAGCAACCTAAGTGTCCATGGTTAGATGAATGGATAAAGAAGATGTGGGGTATGTGTATGTATGTGTACACACACACACACACACACACACACACACACACAATGGAATATGACTCAGCTATAGAAAAGAATGAAATCTTGCCATCTGTGATAACATGGATCAACCTAGAGTGTATTATGCAAAGTGAAATAAGTCAAACAGAGAAAGACAAATGCCATCTGATTTTACATATATGTGAAATCTAAAAAACAAATGAATAAGAATAACAAAACAAATAGATTCACACATACAGAGAACAAATGGGTGGTTGCAGAGGGGAGCGGGTAGGGGAATGAATGAAATAGGTGACGAAAATTAAGAGGTACAAACATCCAGTTGCAAATGGATGAGTGACAGGGATGAAATGTGCAGTGTGGGTAATATAATCAATAACGTTAATAACTTTGTATGGCAAGGGATATTAACTAGATTTTTTTGTGGTGATCATTTTGTAATGTATAGAAATATCAAATCAGCATGTTGTGCACCAAGAACTTGCATAGTGTTGTAGGCAGTAATACTTCAAAAAGCAAGCAAACTCAGAGAAAAAGAGATCAGATTTGTAGTTAGTAGAGGTAAGGGGTAGGGAGGGAGGGGAGAATTGGATAAAGGTGGTCAAACGGTACAAACTTCCAGTTATAAGATAAACAAGTACTAGGGATGTAATGTACAACATGGTTAATATAATTAATACTGTGTACGTTATATAGTAAAGTTGTTAAGATGGTAGATCCTAAGGGCTCTCTACAAAAGGAAAGAGTATTTTTTAATAACTAAATAAAATAAAGTGAGGCCAGCAAAAAAAAAAATAACAAGATGACCAAAAGACAAGCTGGCCAAAAGTAATAATAATAAAGAATGAAGAATGAAAAGTCCATAGGGAATTCTGGCAATTTCTGGCATATTGCTTGGAATCTAGAAGGCAAAAAGATACACTGGGAGATTGACTGGTTCAGGATGGTGGAGTAGAAGGATGTGCGTTCACTCCCTCTTGCGAGAGCACTGGAATAACAACTGCTGAACAATCGTCGACAGGAAGACACTGGAACTCACCAGAAAAGATACTCCACATCCAAAGACAAAGGAGAAGCCACAATGAGATGGTAGGAGGGGTGCAATCACAATAAAGTCAAATCCCATAACTGCTGGGTGGGTGACTCACAAACTGGACAACATTTATATCACAGAAGTCCACCCACTGGAGTGAAGGTTCTGAGCCCCACCTCAGGCTTCCCAACCTGGTGGTCTGGCAACAGGAGGAGGAATTCCTAGAGAATCACACTTTGAAGGCTAGTGGGATTTGAATGTGGGACTTCAACAGGACTGGGGGAAACAGAGACTCCACTCTTGGAGGGCACACACAAAGTAGTGTGCACATTGGGACCCAGGGGAAGGAGCAGTGACACCATAGGAAACTGAACCAGACCTATCTGCTAGTGTTAGAGGATCTCCTGCAGTGGTGGGGGGTGGCTGCAGCTCACCTTGAGGACAAGGACACTGGCAGCAGAAGTTCTAGGAAGTACTCCTTGGCACAGCCCATCCAGAGTCCACCATTAGCCCCACCAAAGAGCCAGGTAGGCTCCAGTGTTGGTCATCTCAGGCCAAACAACAAACAGGGAGGGAAACCAGCCCCATGATCATCAGAGAAGCGGATTAAAATTTTATTGAGCTCTGCTCACCAGAGCAACAACCAGCTCTACCCACCACAAGTCCCTCCCATCAGGAAACTTGCAAAATCCCCTTAGATAGAATCATCCACCGGAGGGCAGACAACAGAAGCAAGAAGAACTACAATCCTGCAGCCTGTGGAACAAAAACCACATTCATAGAAAGATAGACAAGATGAAAAGGCAGAGGGCTATATACCAGATGAAGGAACAAGATAAAACCCCAGAAAAACAACTAAATCAATGAAAATAGGTAAGCTTCCAGAGAAAGAATTCAGAATAATGATAGTGAAGATGATCCAGGACCTCGGGAAAAGAATGGAGGCAAAGATTGAGAGGATGCAAGAAATGTTTAACAAAGACCTAGAAGAATTAAAGAACAAACAGAGATGAAGAATAAAATAACTGAAATGAAAACACACTAGAAGAAATCAATAGAAGAATAACTAAGGTAGAAGAACGGATAAGTGACCTGGAAGACAGAATGGTGGAATTCACTGTTGTGGAACAGAATAAAGAAAAAAGAATGAAAAGAAATGAAGACAGGCTAAGAAACCTCTGGGATAACATTAAATGCAACAACATTCACATTATATGGGTCCTAGAAGGAGAAGAGAGAGAGAAAGGACCCAAGAAAATATTATAAGAGATTACAGTCGAAAACTTCCCTAACATGGGAAAGGAAATAGCCACCCAAGTCCAGGAAGCACAGAGTCCCATAGAGCATAAACCCAAGGATAAACATGTCGAGGCACATAGTAATCAAACTGGCAAATATTAAAGACAAAAATTATTGAAAGCAACAAGGGAAAAATGACAAATAACATACAAGGGAACTCCCATAAGGTTAACAGCTGATTTCTCAGCAGAAACTCTACAAGCCAGAAGGGAGTGGCATGATATATTTAAAGTGATGAAAGGGAGAAAACTACAACCAAGATTACTCTACCTGGCAAGGTTCTCATTCAGATTTGTCAGAGAACTCAAAAGCTTTACAGACAAGCAAAAGCTAAGAGAATTCAGCACTACCAAACCAGCTCTAAAACAAATACTAAAGGAACTTCTCTAAGTGGGAAATACAAGAGAAGAAAAGGACCTACAAATACAAACCCATAACAATTAAGAAAATGGTAAGAGGAACATGCATATTGATATTTACCTTAAACGTGAATGGATTAAATGCTCCAAACAAAAAACACAGGCTCACTGAATGGATACAAAAACAAGACCCATATATATGTTGTCTACAAGAGACCCACTTCAGTCCTAGGGACACATACAGACTGAAAGTGAGGGGATGGAAAAAGATATTCCATGAAAATGGAAACCAAAAGAAAGCTGGAGTAGGAACACTCATATCATATGAAATAGACTTTAAATAAAGAATGTTACAAGAGACAAGGAAGGACACTACATAGTGATCAAGGGATCAATCCAAGAGGAAGATATAACAATTATAAATATATATGCACCCAACATAGGAGCACCTCAATAGATAAGGCAACTGCTAATAGCTATAAAAGAGGAAATCAACAGTAACACAATAATAGTGGGGGACTTTAACACCTCACTAACACCAATGGACAGATTATCCAAACAGAAAATTAATAAGGAAACACAAGCTTTAAATGACACAACAGATCAGAGAGATTTAATTGACATTTATCGAATATTCCATCCAAAAACAGCAAATTACACTTTCTTCTCTAGTGCACACAGAACATTCTCCAGGACAGATCACATCTTGGGTCACAAATCAAGCCTCAGTAAATTTAAGAAAGTTGAAGTCATATCAAACATCTTTTCTGACCACAATGCTATGAGATTAGAAATCAATTACAGGGTAAAAAACACAAACACATGGAGGCTAAACAATACGTTACTAAATAACCAACAGATCACTGAAGAAATCAAAGAGGAATTCAAAAAATACCTACAGACAAATTATAATGAAAACATGATTATCCAAAACCAATGGGATGCAGCAAAAGCAGTTCTAAAAGGGAAGTTTATAGTAATAGAAGCCTACCTCAAGAAACAAGGAACACCACAAATAAGCAATCTAACCTTACACCTAAAGGAACTAGAGAAAGAAGAATAAACAAAACCCGAAGTTAGTAGAAGGAAAGAAATCATAAAGATCAGAGCAGAAATAAATGAAATAGAAACAAAGAAAACAATAGCAAAGATCAATAAAACTAAAACCTGGTTTTTGAGAAGATAAATAAAATTGAAAAACCATTAGTCAGACACATCAAGAAAAAGAGGGAGAGGACTCAAATCAATAAAATTAGAAATGAAAAAGAAGTTACAACAGACAACGCAGACATACAAATCATCCTAAGAGACTACTACAAGCAACTTTATGACAATAAAATGGACAACCTGGAGAAAATGGACGAATTCTTAGAAAGGTATAACCTTTCAATACTGAACCAGGAAGAAATAAAAAATATGAACAGACCAATCACAAGTAATGAAATTGAAATTGTGATTAAAAATCTTCCAACAAACAAAAGTTCAGGACCAGATGGCTTCACAGGTGTATTTTATCAAACATTTAGAGAAGAGTTAACAGCCACCCTACTCAAACTCTTCCAAAAAATTGCACAGGAAGGAACACTCCTAAACTCATTCTATGAGGCCACCATCACCCTGATACCAAAACCAAAGACACTACAAAAAAAAAATTACAGACCTATAAAACTGATGAATATAAATGCAAGAATCCTCAACAAAATACTAGCAATCAGAATCCAACAACACATTAAAAGGATTATACACCATGATCAAGTGGGATTTATCCCGGGGATGCACGATTCTTCAGTATATGCAAATCAATCAATGTGATACAGCACATTAACAAATTAAGGAATAAAAACCATATGATCATCTAAATAGGTGCAGAAAAAGCATTTGACAAAATTCAATACCCATTTATGATAAAAACTCTCCATAAAGTGGGCATAGAGGGAACCTATCTCAACATAATAAAGGCCATATATGACAAACCTACAGCAAACTTCCGTCTCAGTGGCGAAAAACTAAAAGAATTTCCTCTAAGATCAGGAACAAGACAAGGATATCCACTCTCACCACTATTATTCAACATAGTTTTGGAAGTCCTAGCCACGTCAATCAGAGAAGAAAAAGAAATAAAAGGAACTTAAAACGGAAAAGAAGAAGTAAAACTGTCACTGTTTACAGGTGACATGATACTATACATAGAGAATCCTAAAGATGCCACCAGAAAATTACTAGAGCTAATCAATGAATTGGTAAAGTTGCAGGATACAAAATTAATGCACAGAAATCTCTTGCATTCCTATACACTAATGATGAAAAATCTGAAAGTGAAATTAAGGAAACACTCCCATTTACCATTGCAACAAAAAGAATAAAATACCTAAGAATAAACCTACCTAGGGAGACAAATACCTGTATGCAGAAAACTATAAGACATTGATGAAAGAAATTAAAGATGATACCAAGAGATGGAGAGATATACCATGTTCTTGGAATGGAAGAATCAATATTGTGACAATGACTCTACTACCCAAAGCAATCTACAGATTCAATGCAATCCCTATCAAATTACCAATAGTATTTTTTACAGAACTAGAACAAAAAATCTTAAAATTTTTATGGAGACAAAAAAGACCTGAAATAGCCAAAGCAGTCTTGAGGGAAAAAAATGGAGCTGGAGGAATCAGACTCCCTGGGTTCAGACAATACTACAAAGCTACAGTAATCAAGACACTATGGTACTGGCACAAAAACAGAAATACAGATCAATGGAGCAGGATAGAAAGCCCAGAGATAAACCCACGCACCTATGGTCAACTAATCTATGACAAAGGAGGCAAAGATATAGAATGGAGAAAAGAAAGTCTCTTCAGTAAGTGGTGCTGGGAAAACTGGAGAGCTACATGTGAAAGAATGAAATTAGAACACTCCCTGACACCATACACAAAAGTAAACTCAAAATGGATTACAGAGCTAAATGTAAGACCAGACAGTATAAAACTCTTAGAGGAAAACACAGGAAGAACACTCTTTGACATAAATCACAGCAAGATCTTTTTTGATCCCCCTCCTAGAGTAACAGAAATAAAAACAAAAATAAACAAATGGGACCTAATGAAGCTTAAAGGCTTTTGCACAGCAAAGGAAACTACAAACAAGTCGAAAAGAGAACCCTCAGAATGGGAGAAAATATTTGCAAACAAATCAACGGACAAAGGATTAATCTCCAAAATATATAAACAGCTCATGTAGCTCAATATTAAAAAAACAAACAACCAAATCTAAAAATGGGCAGAAGACCTAAATAGACATTTCTCCAAAGAAGACATACAGATGGCCAAGAAGCACATGAAAAGCTGCTCAACATTACTAATTATTAGAGAAATGCAAATCAAAACTACAATGAGGTATCACCTCACACCAGTTTGAATGGGCATCATCAGAAAATCTTCAAACAACAAATGCTGGAGAGGGTGTGGAGAAAAAGGAACCCTCTTGCACTGTTGGTGGGTATGTAAATTGATACAGCCACTAAGCAGAACAGTATAGAGGTTCTTTGTAAAACTGAAAATAGAGTTACCATATGACCCAGCAATCCCACTACTGGGCATATACCCAGAGAAAGCCATAATTCAAAAAGACAGGTGCACCCCATGTTCATTGCAGCACTATTTACAATAGCCAGGTCATGGAAGCAACCTAAATGCCCATCAACAGATGAATAGATAAAGAAGAAGTGGTACATATATACAATGGAATATTACTCAGCCATAAAAAGGAATGAAATTGGGTCATTTGTAGAGATGTGGATGGATTTAGAGACTGTCATACAGAGTAAAGTAAGTCAGAAAGAGAAATATCATATATTAACACATATATGTGGAACCTAGAAAAATGGTACAGATGAACCAGTTTGCAGGGAAGAAATAGAGACACAGATGTAGAAAACAAATGTATGGACACCAAGGGGGGAAAGTGGTGGGAGGGGTGTGTTGTGATGAATTGGGAGATTGGGCTTGACATGTATACACTAATATGTATAAAATGAATAACTAATCAGAACCTACTGTATAAAAAAAAAATTGAATTAAAAAAAAGATACACAGGGATATGTATCTGACCATGCAAACCTGAGAAGACTCTAAATTCTAACCTCTGGCTGACTTTGAGCATCTGTGTAAGCAGAAAATGAAGGCTAAAGTCAGCTAAGTAAATGGGTAATAAAAAACATGCCATGTAAATAGTACACAAAAGAGAAAAAGGGTGACTATACTCATATCAGACAAAAAGAGCTTAAGATGAAATTGTTAGAGACAAAGAGGGATATTTTATCATGATAACAGAAGCAAGTATCACGAAAATATAAGAATTATAAACATATATACACCTAAGAACAGAATCCCAAAATACATGGAACAGAAACAGAGAGAATTGAAGGTAGAAAACAGACAATTCTACAATAATAGCTACATAGTTTAATATTTTGCTTTCAATGGTGGACAGAATAATCTGGCAGAAGATCAGTACTATACACCAGTTAAGGTTAACAGAAACTTAAAAAACACTTCATTCAACAACGGCACATACAAACTCCAATCAGATGCACATGAAGCATTCACCAGGGTAGATAGAAGACAGACATCTATAGCACACTCCACTCAATAACAGCAGAATAGACATTCTTCTCAAGTACACATGGAACATTCTCCAGGACTGACCATATTTTAGCCCATAAAACAAACTTCAACACATTTTAAAGGATTTAAATCATACAAAGTATATATTCTTATAACAATGGGATAAAATTAGAGCTCAGTATTTGAAGAACATTTTGAAAGTAACAAATATGTGGAAATTAAAAGCACACTCCTAAGTAAACAATGGGTCAAAGAAGAAATCAAAAAAGGCTATTAGGAAATACTTTGAGATAGAAGAAAAGGTAAACTCAGTATACCAAAACTTATAGGCAGGAAAAACAGTGTTTAGAAGAAAAATTATATATATATATATATAAATGCTTACATTTAAAAAGTGGAAAATTTCAAATTGGTAACTTAACTTTCCACTTTAAGAGACTAGAAAAAGATCAGATTAAACAATGAAAACATAAGGGAGAAAATAATAAAGACTATAGCAGAAATAAATGAAATGGAGATTGGAAAAACAACAGACAAAATCAAAGAAACAAAAGACCTGTTTTTAAATGATCAGCCAAAATTAACACAAAACTTTAGTAGGACTGATCAAGAAAAAAAGGAATGAAAATCAACATATATATACTGCAATAAAAATTAATTTTTAAAACTCAGGAATGAAAGACATGGCATACTACCAACTTACTGAAATAAAAAAATAATATAAAGGAATATTATGAACAATTGTATGCCAACAAATTAGATAACCTACTGGAATTGGAAAAAGATTTCAAAAGACAGAAAGTACCAAAAATGGTCAAGAGAAAGAGAAAATCTAAATTGGCTTATAATAAGTAAAGAGATTAATAATCAAAACACCCTACCAAGAAAAGTTTGGGCCTGCATGGCTTCACAGGTGAATTGTGCCAAAAAGTAAAGAATTAACACCAATTCTCTGAATGCTCTTCAAAAATGTAGAACATTTGAAAACTCATTCTATGTGTATTATGTATGTTACCCTTATATGAAAATAAGACAAGGCCATCACAAGAAACTTAAACTACAGATCAAGATCCCTTATGAATATAAATACAAAAATCCTCAACAAAATATTAGCAAACATAATCCTCCATGAACTTACGTTTGGTTTAACATATAATAATCAACCAGTGTAATTCAACATATTAATAGCATAAAGGACAAAGACAGCATGATTATCTCAAAAGATGCAGAAAAACTTTTTGATGAAGTCCAATACCCCTTGATGATAAAAAAAAATTCCACACATTAGGAATATATATAAACTTCTGCAACCTGTTAAGGGTCTTCTAAAAAAAACTACAGCTGGTATTTATACTTAATAGTGGAAGACTGAATGTTTAACTGCCAAGATCGGAAATAAGACAAAGATGTACACTCTTGCCAGTTCTATTTAAAATTGTACTGGAGATTCCAGATAGGGCAATTAAGCAAGAAAAAGAAATTCAAGGTATGCAGATGGAAAGGAAGAAGTAAAATAGCCTCTATTTATAGATGTATTGATTTTGTATACAGAAAATTCTAAGCAATCACAAAGAAAAATCCATCAGAAGTAATAAATGAATTCAGCAATGTTCCATGACAAAAAGATCAGTACATAAACATTTGTATCTCTACACACTAGCAATAAACTTTCTGAAAATAAAATCAAGAAAATTCCATTTACAACAGAATCAAAAAGAATATAATACTTAGGAATAAATTTAACAAAAGAAGTACAAGACACATACTGAAAAATACAAAATATTGTTTAAAGAAATTAAGATCTGAAAAAAAAAGGAAATATATTTCATGTTTTATGAATGTAGTCTTAATATTTCTAAATTGGCAACACTCATCAAACCCATTTATAGATGCAACACAATCCATATTAAAATCTACTTTTTTGCAGAAATTGGAAAGATGATTCTAAAGTTCATATGGTACCCAAGAAACAGAATAACCAAAATAGTCTCAAAAAGGAAAACAAACTTGGAAGAGTCACACTTCCCAAATTCAAAACAATGCAAAGGGGCTTCCCTGATGGCACAGTGGTTAAGAATCCGCCTGCCAACACAGAGGACACGGGTTCAAGCCCTGGTCTGGGAAGATCCCACATGCCGTGGAGCAACTAAGCCCGTGTGCCACAACTACTGAGCCTGCTCTCTGGAGCCGACGAGCCACAACTACTGAGCCCACATGCTGCAACTACTGAAGTGCATGCGCCTAGAGCCCGTGCTCCACAACAAGAGAAGCCACTGCAATGAGAAGCTGGCGCACCACAACGAAGAGTAGCCCCCGCTTAACACAACCAGAGAATGCCCATGTGCAGCAACAAAGAGCCAACACAGCCAAAATAAATAAATAAATAAATTTATTTAAAAAAAACAAAACAAAAAAAACAATGCAAAGCTACAGTAATCAAGACAAAGTGGGACTGGCATAAGGATAGAAATATTAATCAATACCATAAAATTGAGAGTTCAGATATAAACCCATACATTGATTACCAACAAGAAAGTGAAAAAACAAACACAATTCAATGAGAATAGAATATTCTTTTTAGCAGCTAACACTAGGACAAGTGGGTATCCACATTTTAAAGAATAAAGTTAGACTCATACCTTACACCATATTAAAGTAATTCCAAATGAGTTGTAGATCTATATTTAAGAGCTAAAACTCTGAAACTCTTAGAAGATAGCATAGGAATAAACATTTGTGGCCTTGGATTAAACAATGCTTTCTTAGATACAAAACTAAAAGCACAGCAAAAAATAGCAATAATAATAAATTAGACTATCAAAATTAATGTTTCAAAGGACAGTTATTTTACAGTTGGGTTTCAATTCATTAAACTCTTAGAATAATATTTTCAGATATCAAAAATAAAATTACCTTACTGATCTTAGGGTGAAAGTACTCAGTGTTTCACCACTAAGAATAACATTAGCTTAAGGGAGAGTAATATTAATAGCATGCCCCGTAGGAATAAGCTAAGGTACTGTTGTAAGAGAAGAGTGCAAGCTATTATAAGGACAGAATGTATTCCTTGTTGCTATTTTTAATTGCATTAAGAGTCTATAGGGGAGTCAAGATGGTGATGGGGGAACACACTGAGTTAGCATCTCCCCACAACTAGGGCAATTGCCTGCCACTGGTGGGGGATCCTGATGCCCAAGAAGATGGGAGGAGCCCCCAAGTGAACCAATAGGATGTGGGGGGACAGAGGGGAGAGGGGGGAGGAGAAGTGGCGGCCAGACAGGGTCAGTGCCCCTGAGGCCAGGGAGATCAGGAGACGCAGGTGGGAGGGGCAATATGGAAGGAGCGGGAAAGGAGCAGAGGGTGTTTGCCCTGACCACTCAGGCCCGGGGAGCCTGCTGAGCTCCCAGATGAGGTCCCACGACCTCTGAGACCTGGGACCCTTCTGCTCCTTAAGCCTAAGCCAACAACACATTAAAAGGATTATACACCATGATCAAGTGGGATTTATCCTGGGAATGCAAGTATTCTTCAGCATACGCAAATCAATCAATGTGATACACCACATTAACAAATTAAGGAATAAAAACCATACAATCATCTGAATAGATGCGGAAAAAGCTTTTGACAAAATTCAACACTACTTATGATAAAAACTCTCCAGAAAACGGGTATACAGGGAACCTACCTCAAAATAATAAAGGCCCTATATGACAAACCCACAGCAAACATCATACTCAATGGTGAAAAAATGAAAGCATTTCCACTAAGATTGGGAACAAGACATGGATGTCCACTCTCACCACTATTATTCAACATAGTTTTGGAAGTCCTAGCCATGGCAATCAGAGAAGAAAAAGAAATAAAAGGAACACAAATTAAAAAAGAAGAAGTAAAACTGTCACTGTTTGTGGATGACATGATACTATATATAGAAAATCCTAAAGATGCCACCAGACAACTACTAGAACTAATCAATGAATTTGGTAAGGTTGCAGGATACAAAATTGATACACAGAAATCTCTGGCATTCCGATATACCAACAATGAAAAATCAGAAAGAGAAATTAAGGAAACAATCCCATTTACCATCGCAACAAAAAGAATAAAATACCTAGGAATAAACCTGCCTAAGGAGGCAAAAGACTAATACTCAGAAAACTATAAAATACTGATGAAAAAATCAAAGATGACATAAACAGATGGAGAAATATACCATGTTCTTGGATTGGAACAATCAATATTGTGAAAATGACTATACTACCCAAAGCAATCTACAGATTCAAGGCAATCCCTATCAAACTACCAACGGCATTCTTCACAGAATTAGAACCAAAAATTTTACAATTCGTATGGAAACACAAAAGACCCCAAATAGCTGAAGCAATCTTGAGAAATAAAAACGGTGCTGGAGGAATCAGGCTCCCTGTCTTCACACTATACCACAAAGCTACAGTAATCAAGACAGTATGGTACTGGCGCAAAAGAGAAATATAGATCAATGGTACAGGATAGAATGCCCAGAGATAAGCCCACACACATATGGTCACCTAATTTATGACAAAGGAGGCAAGAACATACAATGCAGAAAAGACAGCCTCTTCAATAAATGGTGCTGGGAAAACTGGACAACTACATGTGAAAGAATGAAATTAGAATACTACCTAACACCATACACAAAAATAAACTCCAAATGGATTAAAGACTTGAATGTAATACCAGACACTATAAAACTCTTAGAGGAAAACACAGGGAAAACACTCTTTGACATAAACCACAGCAAGTTCTTTTTTGACCCACCTCCTAGAGTAACGGAAATAAAAACAAAAATAAACAAATGGTGCCTAATGAAACTTAAAAGCTTTTGCACAGCAAAGGAAACCATAAAAAAGACAAAAAGACAACCCTCAGAGTGGGAGAGAATATTTGCAAATGAAACACAAAGGATTAATATCCAAAATATACAATCAACTCATGGAGCTCAATACCATAAAAACAAACAATCCAATTAAAAATGGGCAGAAGATCTAAATAGACATTTCACCAAGGAAGACATACAGATGGCCAAGAGGCACATGGAAAGCTGCTCAACATCACTAATTATTAGAGAAATGTAAATCAAAACTACAATGAGGTATTACCTCATACCAGGTAGAATGGGTATTATCAAAAAATCTAGAAACAATAAAATCAGGAAAGGGTGTGGTAAAAACAGAACCCTCCTGCACTGTTGGTGGGAATGTAAATTGATACAGCCACTATGGAAAACAGTATGGAGGTTCCTTAAAAAACTAAAAATAGAACTGCCATATGACCTAGCAATCCAACTACTGGGCATATACCCTGAGAAAACCATAATTCAAAAAGAGACATGTACCACAATGTTCATTTCAGCACTATTTACAATGGCCAGGACATGGAACCAACCTAAATGTCCATCCACAGATGAATGGATGAAGAAGATGTGACACATATATATAATGGAGTATTACTTAGCCATAAAAAGAAACGAAATTGAGTTATTTGTAGTGAGGCAGATGGACCTAGAGTCTGTCATACAGAGTGAAGTAAGTCAGAAAGAGAAAAACAAATACCATATGCTAATGCATATATATGGAATCTAAAAAAAAAAAATGGTACTGATGAACCTAGTTGTAGGGCAGTAATAAAGATGTAGACATAGAGAATGGGCTTGAGGACACGGGGTGGGATGGGGAAGCTGGGGTGAAGTGTTAGTAACATCGACATATATACACTACCGAATGTAAAATAGGTAGTGTGAAGCAGCACCATAGCACAGGGAGATCAGCTCGGTGCTTTGCAATGACCTAGAGGGGTGGGATAGGGAGGATGGGAAGGAGGCTCAAGAGGGAGGGGATATGGGGACATATGTATGCATACAGCTGTTTCATTTTGGTGTACAACAGAAACTAACACAGTATTGTGAAGCAATTATACTCCAATAAAGATTTTTTTTTAAAAAGAGTCTATAGGTATGCATATCTTAAACACCTGGCATATCTTGGGCTGAGTGTTAGGGGGAAAGAATGAAAACCCTAATGGAAAGGAAATATGTGTGTTATATATATTTAACCAGAAAGCTTCCTTCTCTAATTTTCTCAAAATTTTCCTAGGCTCAGCATTATTTAATATTTAAAGAGCATCCAAGATTTTGAGTTCAATTTATTGGCAGTTATAGAACGTGAAAATAAATCACAATCCTGAGCAATCAGATTAATACACTGTATTTACAAACTATTGAGAATCTGTACATTTGGTACTCATCTTGTAAAGAATAAAATAAATAACCTATTTCCTTAAATTCTCTATCAACGTACAAATGCCTAAACAAATTAATACAAGACACAATAAAAATTGTCACTCAGGATATTGCTGCTGTGCAATGTCAAGTATAGTATATTACTAATGTTAACTTAAAGTCACTCAATTTTTTGATATATTATTCTATTCCTTAATATACAATAAGAAATTTGCAGAGAGTACACAGTGGTAGAAAGGGTATATTGATTCTCTGTGATTTACAGCCAGATAAGCAAGGCTTCTAGTTGTTCTCAACCATAAATACAACAGCTGCAATGGCTTTGATAAATTACCCTGACTTGTGTTTGAAAATGAACATCAGTCAACTTGATGTCACTTTGGCTGGTTCATTAGCTGACAATGAATTTCTGTAGGGAAAATTTTTATGTATAGTTTACTATTAGTTAACTTGACAAAGCTATGTTTGTCAAGCAGAAAGTCACAAGGATTCAAAACAACTAAAGAAAATTTAACTAGAAAAATATTGGGAAGAGACCAGAGATTCAATGCACTTTAGGATAACACTCAAAGTGATATTAAAACAAAATTAATAATTTGATTCATAACAATTCCTTTTTTTCATCTGAGGTGGTTGTAAACCAGGAACAAATGGAGCCTCTTGTGGAGAATTATGTACTCTACATGTAGTATATTCTTATTATTCTTGGAACTTAATTTTTTGAAAAATAATTATAAAATGTTTTATTTTGAAATAATTTTAAACTTGGATAAAGGTTGCAGAGAGAACACAGAGTTCCCTTTCATCCTGCACACAGCATCTGCTAATTTTTAGGGATACTATAAGTAAGATGATTCTTCTTTTATACAATATTTGAGGATGAATAGACCATGGTTTTTCAAGGCTCAGTACAAAGAGTTTTGACAACTGTGGTGACTAGAGGAAATGTTGAATCAACAGCAGGGATACTTTAATTTTGGTGGAGATTGTGGTTGATTCTATGTCTGATTTCTTTAGGACAGGGCTACACAAAGTGTGGTGCAGGTTTATTACTTCACGTCTGTGAACTGTTACCAGGGCATCCCAGCACACAATTACTGGAACCATCTTGGTGAACAGGATATAGACCAATTCAGGTGTAGAAAAACTCACAAGGTATACTGCATATGATGCAAGCTGCATCCCAATCACAGGTAGAAAAACTGTTATAATGTATGATATTTTAAGGTTTATCAATTTGACTCCAAAATTGCATTAAAAAATAACATAAAATGCATAAACATTTATTTTAATAAATTATAATCTTAACCATCCAAGTTAGGAAAATCCACAGACCACTCAAAACACAGTATCATAACATGTAACAAAACAGTCACCTCTGATATCACCTATTTCATCAAAGATCAGCCAAATTGCTTCATATCTTAAAAGGTCTTCAGTGTTGCTCTTATGCTGTCTACAGTCAGGAAAAGATATATTTGTTCCTTCAATAACAAATTACAATTGAGGAGTTCCTTTTGAAAGAAAAATCCCCTTTTCCCGCTGTTCTGTAGAATGGCATTATTGTCAAGTAATGATATAAACCATGAAACTGGAAAGGACAGAAATGGACTTCTTTTCACAGGGGAATTTAAACAATCTTATATAAATCCTTTGTATAGGTACTGATTTAAAATTACTTCGTAAGATCAATACTTCTTTAGAAGTCTATAGAAATACTCATTAAATCTATTTTTAAAGAGCTATTTTCTTATCAATGTAGTCATTAAAAAATATTCTGTGTGCTCAATATATACTCAACATCACACTAGCCACTTGTCTTATAAAGATAAATAAAGCATACTTATTTTAAAGTATATAAAAAATTGTAGGAGAAAGTCTAGTCTCAATTTTCATGCATGTGGTTTATTGGAGATAGTTCTCAGGAACCAGACCATAGAGAAGTGAGTAATGCAGGGTTATGTTTGGAACTCCTGTACTTGCCCATTTCATATCAAAACTATTTACAAGGGAGTGACACAATATGTGATTAAACACATTTGCGTTTCACCTCTCCCCCCCCACACATATATTTTTCCTGCACACTCAAAGATCCTGATAAATATATATATATATTTGCTATACACACACACACACGTGTGTGTGTGTGTGTGTGTGTGTGTGTGTATATATATATATTCACTTCCAAGAAAAAAATATTTATATATACATTTGAACCTTGAACAGCATGGGGGTTGGGGTGCTGACCCTCTGCACAGTTGAAAATACATGTACAAGTTTACAGTTATGTATCAATACTCTCCGCAGTTCTATATCAGCTGATTCAACCAAGGACTGTGCAGTTAGTACTACAGCATCTATTTACTGAAGAAAAAAAAATCCATGTATAAGTGAAACTGCCTAGTTCAAACCCATGTTGTTAAAGGTTCAACTGTATATATAATATATTTTCTTGGAAATGAATATAGTTCCAACTCAGCTCCTTCGACCTATAATCTCTTCTCTTAGCAGTTCCAGAACTTGTCTGGCTGGGTTGTGTTATAACTTAACAACACTTATTGATCTAGTGGCCAGTAGGGGACTAGGACTTAGATTCTGAGCAGGCAATGTTCTCTTGCAAGACAGATATCTGAATCAATTTCAAGCAAGGAAGAAAGCACAAGTCTTTAGAAGTGGGTCACTTCAGAGGATTCATAGGATTGAGGAAAAATATGGGATTCAAGGTATTTGAGTGTATAATTCCCAGATGTCCACATGCCAAGTCTTAGGGTCTTATTCCTTCCCAATCAGAAATGGCATACTTGGCATAGCAGACTTGCTGGGAATGATAACTCAGCCTTCAACAGAGCACTGCTATTATTATAATATGCTCCAGGCCTTATCCTCAGCTCTTTCTGTTCTCTGTCTAAAGGAGATGAGGGTCTTTATATATTGGTTTTCACACCTTAATTTACTTAGGTAATTAGTCACCTTCAGTGATTCTTGTCTTTCAAAAATAAGTCCTCATATTCCTTTTTCCATAATTACTATTTCTTCTGGACCTCTCAGAAGTCTGAAATCTTGTACTTGCCAATGCATTTCCTTTAACCAGTACACCACACTATCCCAGTTCATCACTGGTGAAAGTTTTAACAATTGCACTGTCACCTTTTGCCACCGTCTGTCTGTGTTCTATTATACTTTTAACCAGCAAGTGATTGGGTCCTCATTGCAGCTGCTGAGGCAGACGGCAATGCTGAATTACGGCAAGTTCCAAGAACAGAAGGCATACTTGGAAATATAAAGTACGTACTCTAAAGTGTGGTGACCCCTGAGATGCAGGGACCGTAGCAGGGGTACTGTCTGCACAGGTCTAAGGGTGGTACTACATGCAGCTTTAGCAAACACAAATGGTTTTCCTTTATGTTTCACCAATTTATATTCCTACCAGCAATGTATAAAAATCCAAATTGTTTAAAATCCTTACCAGCCTTTTCTTCATTTTAACCTTTATGTTAGGTTTATAATATTAAATTTTAGTTTTACTCAATATTTCTGATGACTATTAAAAATTTAGCATTTTCTTTCAAAAATTTTAAACCATTTAGATATCCATTTTTTTGAGGCACTTACTCTTCCATTGGATTTTGTGTCTTTTTATTACTAATTTTAGGAATTTTAGATTTGAATCTTTAGTCCTTTGAGTAGAATTTAATTTCAATTTTATATTTTATCTTTAATATTTTAAAATGTTAAATTCAATTATATATTTTATCTTTAACATTTTAAATTCTTATTTCTGATTAAAGTATCATTGTTTGTCCCAAATCATGAAGCTATATTCAATTTTTTCCCTAAAAGTTTTATTATTTTATCTTTCACATTTGGGCCAACTTTATATCATTTCATTGTCTTTTGGCTCCCATTGCTTTTTTTAAAGAGGGAACATTCTTTTTTTTTTTTTTTTTTAAAGAGGGAACATTCTTACTGTAATTCCTCTGAAGTTAAACTGTAATATGATTCTTGTTACTCTGGTTGTTAACAGTGTTATTATATGCTTAGTGCACTTGTTCTTGTATTTATCTCTCTTAAAATTTGTAAGGATCCTAGAATCTTTGTAGTGGGTATGATATCTTTTCTCAGCTTGGGTGTAGTGTAAGCCCTATTCTCTTCAAATATTGCCTCTGAAATCTTAGAGATTTTTAAGAATATTTTGTGCAGCTCTCCTACTTGTTTCCTCAGGAGGTAAATTTTATGAAAAAAAAACAATCCTCACTTCTCTCTCAAAGAATCTGTTGAATTGTTCTTTTGGCAACTCTTCTTTCTTCTGAATATTTTGTTACAATAACTCATCACTGGTACAAGTTTAATCACTGAAGTCAGTGAAAACACTTAAAATGTTTCTCACTAGTCAGGTAAGTAATGATAGAGGTCTAAATTTAAGGGGAAAGTAGAAGAGGAATCAGGGAAAAAATATGAACTTATATGTTGATCTGAATTTAAAACAATCCTTTATTCCTTGTGATGAGGATACAGTCTCTTTATTCCATACTATGATTAAAATTTGTCTTGGGTAAATTCTTAAAACCAAATTTTTCTCAATGAAATTCTTACTATAAGAATATAGACTAGAAAAGTATTCTTGGAGGAGTGGATCAAGATGGTGGCAGAGTATAGGACATGAAGCTCAACTCTTCCCAAAAATACGTCAAAAATGTATCTACATGTATAACGATTCTCACAGAATACCTACTGAACCCAGGAAGAAGACCTCAGACTTTTGGGAGGGCAAGAAAATCTCCATTTAACCAGGTAGGACAAAAGAATAAAGAAAAAAAGAAAGTGAGAACGGAATCGGGAACAGGACCTGCCCCCCTGGGAGGAAGTTGTGAAAGAGGAAATGTTCCTGCACCCTGGGAAACCCCCTCACCCCCAGGGAAATCAGCCAGGACAGAGGGGAAGCTTCAGAAAATTATTCTTATAAACATAAATATTCCTTGCAGCAGCACAAACACATTGATTTGCCTGTGCTATGGTTTTACACATTTAAATAGTGTAGAAATATTATATGTTGCCCTTTAGTGTAATCACTGAGTAGTGCTAAAATTGGTATCATTTCTGTCAATATGTTGCAAAACATAACCAAAAATAAATAAACAAAATAAAATAACACATTCCCCAGGCACTAAAGAGTAAGTTGAAAGAGTAAAGTGTGTTTCAGTGTATCATGACAGACCACAGAAGGGTTCTTCACAGGAAATGCTACAAAGCGTATTTCAATTGAAGCAATGAACTTTAAGTGGAATTCTATTTTACACATGAACGTATACTGTGTGATAATCTCAAGTCTATTTATTCAACAGCTGGATCTCAAGATTAGAATGAAGGTGACAAGAGTATAGAGAATTATATTCCTACAGAGTAAGAAAAATCCTATTAACTTTTAATGACCCATTTTTTCTTGGGCTTTTAGTTTAAAATTCTGATATAACCTACTGGTAATTTTGTTTTATTTTAAGGGTTAGACTCATAGTGTACAAAAGCAAATGTATATATTTTATTAATAATAGTCATTTTAATTTAGAGAGTGAGTCCAAAGCCAGGGTGGGTGTTTAGAGACTAATTTTGAAGTGGCACAGGGAAACCTAAGGAATAATGTATGCAAGACATGAAAGTATTGGATGCAATCATAATGTACAGAAGTATATATCTAGAAGTTAAATCTCAGTGCTATATTACTTCCTGTACCACTCAATACTGCCTCGGTTCATCTATCTGCACAACTGTCATATTATAGCAACAACAAAGCCTTTCATGACTGACTAATGAGCTATGTTATTAGTTTAATTATTGCCTGGCCTCTTAGAGACTCAACTTATTGGAAAGGAAATGGTGATTACTACAACTGGCAACTCCCCTTGGCTTACACTTTATTCAGGACACTACCTCACGGACTTACTGCTTTGCTATTTTACGCACAAGTAGGACCTAAACATTTCATTAGTGAATATTCTGTTATATACAATAACACATAAATATTTATTTTGTGACTGTTTAAATGATAAGTCTTATAAATCTTTCTCCACTTGACTATTTATTTATCTACATTTGATCATGTTAAAATTTTAAAAATAATAATACTCATTATATTCCAGACACTGTGTTAAATATTTGATATGTGTAAGTTCATATAAGGCATGGCTCATGCCTTTAAAAATATCTTAATAGGAAAAGTAGAGCATGAGCTAGAATAGTTAGAATTTAAATAAGTGTTGAGTAATTACCATAACAGCAGAACAAGCTTGACATACAAAAGATACAAATTTAGAAAAATATTTATTCTGAGTATAGTGGCCAGGATAGGCTTACGAAGGTGAACTGGACCAAAAGAACAGACATGTTTTTAAGAGGTAGTGAGGAAAGATGAGAGCTAGTTTGGGTTTTATACAGATTGAGTTATATGTACTGCCAGAATATTCAGAAAATTATGTGAA
The DNA here is from genome assembly GCF_937001465.1 of Orcinus orca. Lineage (NCBI taxonomy): Eukaryota > Metazoa > Chordata > Mammalia > Artiodactyla > Delphinidae > Orcinus > Orcinus orca. The sequence continues at coordinate 72,622,122 of NC_064565.1, forward strand.
TTAGGAAGCTGACATCTAAGCCTGGATCTTAGAGATTGAGAGGTATCAGTATGAGATGCTAACAAAAGAGGTGAGAAGAAAGTATACTAGAAACAAGAAAATGTAGAGATAAAATTTAGTCTTTGGGAAGACCTTTCAATGAACATGGGGAGAAAGTTGACTGTGGAAGGAAACCCAATCAATCAGAAAAAGAAGGGGAAAATCTGGAGACTGAAGTGTCATTGGATGGATACAAGCAGTTCAAGGTAGATTGCATAGTCAAACGCTGAAGCAAGGTTGAGTAATATGTATCCGGGTTTTGATAATTAGGAGAGCATGGTTGATTTATCAAAGTGTGAAGTCAGAGAATAAATGATTAAGAGGTGACAATATAATGACCAACTCCTGTTTAACCTGCTTAACATCTTATTGTTTCATAACCTCCTAAGCCTAACAATGGTGATGATTCTTGAAACTAATTCAAATCCAAGAAGATACAAGAGACTTTTAAAAAATTGGTAATGCTGAATCTTAACAATAATTTGTACATACTGACATCAGTTTTCCAAGTGTTGCTCATAGCACTTTATGCATGTTAACTTATTCATTCCTCCCATAGAGTTATTATTAACACTATCAGATAAGTGAACTGAGGAACAGAGGCATTAGGTAACTTGCCTAATATCAGAAAGATAGTAAGCAGACAAGCCAGGAATGTCATACCATCTGATTCCAGAATCTTGTGAATTTAAGCACTAAACTGCTGCTCTTTTTGTTGCTATTGTTGTTTTTGTTTATTTGTTTTCCTGATTTTATTATTGACTAGTTCACAAAATTATTTCCAACAAAATAAATGATGAAAAATTGAGTGCAAAAGTACCTAACTTCAAGTGACTCTTGAATGGAATCTGTTGTTTCATAAATCAACATATTGTAGCTCTTTCTCTTTTTTAGGAAAATTATTTTCCTTTCTTAATAATTTTACCCTCCTCACATATATTTTTCATTATTTCTTGTAATTTTTAGTTTCAGTTTCTAAATAACCAGTTAATATACTGATAGAGTCAAAATATCTGTCCCATTCACTCACTCTTTCAGTCAACAAATAGTTAATTGAGTATGCCTCTGTGAAATACTTTATATTAAGTATGTAGAATATGTGTGTATAACATATATGTATATATAAAACTATGACACTTTTTAAACCTATTTTGCATTCCTACTTAACTGTTTAAGACCTAATTTGATAGTGGTTATTTATACAGTTAACAAGTAGATTTGTGGAAAAAAAAGAATCAAATCAATGATCAATTTTTGTCTGAGCTCTTAACAAAGCTACTTAAAGCAGATAAAAAGGATAGTTTCTTTCTTTTTTGTTTGTATGTTTAGAAGGAGCAGGTAACATAGGAACTAACAATATAATGTGGTGAGAGAAGAAAAGTATTCCTGTATTCTAGAGTAATTTTCTTTAAAAACTAATACTAAAGTACATTTATTTCTTAGATTGCTTAGACTAAACCTCCATTTTACTACTAAGATTGTCTTTGATCAATTGGAAGTTGAAAATTACATATAGAAAAATGAAATTATAGTTTCAAAATTATCAATGTGTCATTCTCATAAATTGATACTAAGAACATATGAAGACAATTTAATTGAATACAACTGACCTTGCTTATGAAACATTATTCTGGTAAAATCTATCATATTTTACAATGAAACATCTGGCAGGCTACATGACATTTATTAAATTTGGCTTTATCTAATACAAGGCATGCCAAAGCTTCAACTTAATGAACATTGATGGCTGATGCCCATCATTTGTTCCCTGACAGCTGAGATATACATATTTATTTGAACGATCTGGGGCTATGTGGCATCCAAAATAAAACAAGCAATGTCACTGAAGTCAAAATTGAATTAAATTACAAATGTGTGTGTGTGTATGTATATATATATATATATATATATATATGCATATTCTAATTTACAGGTAAAGGAGTGTATAGTCATTTGGAACTGATTTATTGATATAACCTCATTCTATATGTAATGAAAAATACCAGAATAGGAAAATAGGAAGCACAAAATTAATGGAGGAAGTCCCTAGAAAATTATAAACTGTGGAAACCTATCCCTGGCACTGCTTGGCATCCTTCTGACATTCTAGCACAGAACAAGAATGTACAGAGTGACAATTCATTCTGTTTGTGCCTTTCATCTTCGCCCAAAATATAGGCAACAGTCTCAGAATGTTATCTCCTTGTCCTAATTATCATACACATCTTCTTCACCACAATATCTTTCTGCCCTTTTAATGACATTGGAATATTCTTTCTTGTATAAACAAATTTGGCCTCCACTTTATATTTTCTCCATAACCTTTCCTTCACTGAGCACAGGTTATTCTCCTTGAGATCAATATTGTTACAATCCCAAGGAGCAAAGTCTGCATTTTCCCTCATACATCTTTTAATTTAGCAGAGAAAGATTAGGGATGACTAATGAGAATTCTTGAGAACTCTCAAGGTTCAAGACATTCTTTCTTTTAGAGATTTCATCTTGCTTCATACCAAGCATGAAGATTCTTATGGATCCCATATTAAATTAAATGTTTTTTGTAAGCTTAAACAGGATTATAATATTGCTTTTGAAATTATTTGCTATAATTTACTCATTTAATTTAAAATCAGATAGGGCTTCCTTTTAGCAATTAATAGGCATGTTCAGAAATTCTTACAAAATTTGAAAATCTAACCTTAAATTTTTTTTTTCAAAAATGGTATTCAGCCTCCCAGCTACTATTTTCTGCTGTGTTTCTTGGTGCCTCCCCCATGCATGGGCAGCTTAGGAGTTGGCCAAAAAGTTGAGGGAAATATTTTGGAAATTGTGTGACTCACTTTTCTGAGTTCCTACCACGTTTCAGCCCAAACTCTGACCTGGGCACCCTCAGTCTAAAAACATTGCATCCCTGGTCTCTTTCAGTTAACTTGGAACTGTAAAAAATTGCCCTCAGCAAAAAATCCAAAATGACTGTTGTCTTTACTGATGTTTCCCTTTTTCAAGTATTGTAATCCCTCAAAACTGCTTTAAATTGATGCTCTTTCAATGTATTTAAACAACATTTTGTTAAAATTCTGTCCAACACTTATAATTGCTTCAGAAGAAGGGTTAACCCAATGTAAGCTACTTCATCATAGGCAAAACTGTAAGTCATATTTAAGTGTGGTGGGTGTGTGTCTTTCTGCTTAGGAAACTTTAATCTTTCCTTTACATATACAATACATTAATACAGTCAAGGTCCATCCTACATATCATGTTATGTATAAATTTCTTGGTAACCTATACGGGCAGATTTGAATACTGTCTTATTTTTACCATCATCATACAGCCTTCCACCCCATGTTGTTTCTCTTTCACATGTATGTTTATTTGATTTTAGAGAATATATTAATCCTTGTATCATTAGCAACTCACTCAGTTCCCAGCACAAGGTAGATGATCAAAAATGATCTTGAATAAATGAATAAGAGAATAAAGCTGAAAATTCATGTTCATTACAATCATCAAAATCTTGGACTATTTAAGAGAAATTTCTTTATCCATTCTACAATTAACTGAGTAGTTTTGATCTTATTGTAACATCAGGCAGAAAAGACATAAAGAAAAGCTGTACTGTTTGAAAATCTAGTTGAAATCAATTTAGTAACTAAAATACCTCATTTTAAGAGATTTTAAACTGTAAGTTAGGTTTATGTCATAAACTCCAAAATATTTCTTAAATGCAGTTTTTAAAAATTAAGATATGATTTACTAAACATTTTAAGAATATAATAATATATCAAATAATCAGGATATAAGAAAAATGATTGGATGTTTTTAGAATCCTAGAGGAAATATAATTTCTATGCTACATTTAGCACCAATAGCAATATCTGACAGATGTTTTTGACAACATTTTAAACTTGACAGATAAGTATGACAAAGTTATTTGATATTTAAATGCGTAGCATCATTCTGTTTTGGTAACAACTCAAGTGTATTTTGTTAGACAAACTAAACTGATCCTAATAGAAAAAAAAATACATTTAAACATATATAACTGACTGGCCCTAAAGAGAAAGTAGATTATGAATTAAACTGCTTAGTTAAAGTATCATGGTAAAAAATGATATTTAAGAAAACAAGAAGAACGAATATAATTTTCACAGTAGGGGAGGGAGTAAATAATATTACATAAAGAGAAAAGCATATAAAAAGGCAGAGTCATGTTACATATAAGGAGAGGAAAAAAAGGCTGAAAGTGGGCATAAATTATATTTGTCATTCTAAAGAATTTTGATTTTTGAATTGTATAATGTTTTGTAAGAGAAGTTACAAAAGTATTTTAAACCTGATGGCTGACATGATCTGATACAACTTGAGAATTATTATTCTGACAACTATGCAGAAGAAGGGATGGCATTAAGAGCAAAAGAGGAAAGACCAATTCAGATCTTATTTCAATGATCCAGTAAGCAGTAGCAGTAGGGATGGAAAGAAGTAGATGGAAGCAATATGGCTTCATTCACTGCCAATATATGGGTGGAGGAAGAGAAAGATTCAATAATGACTCAATTTTTCTGACAGGCAATTGAATGCATAATGGTACCATGCACTAAAAGAGTAAAGCACCTGTAGCTATAGTTTTAAAATATAACCCTCAGAGTTTCATTTATTAATTAATTATCACAAGAAACTGACCATGCTAGCACCTTGACTCTGAAGTTCCCAGCTTCCAGAACTGTGAGAAATAAATTTCAGTTGCTTAAGCCACCCAGTCTATTTTATTTTTGTTGTGGCAGCTTGACCTAAGATAGATCTTGACTGACACTGGAATTGATAATTCATTAGACTTTGATTGACAATTCTACTATAATAAAACAAATATTACATTAAGAATGAAACAAATATCTTTATATCACACCTTAAAAATTAAGAAGTATATGATTATCTGACCAAATACTCATAACATTAGCCAATAAAATCATGTAGCCTAGGGATACATATATATATATATATATATATATATATATCTGAGATAATGGTATGTATCTTGCCCACATTTTAAATTAATGTTATATAAAATTTCAATTAAAAAATGGTTGATTACTCATAGAAAATATTTCCACTTAAGAGTAATTTTAAAAAAACACGATTTCAGTTACCTGTGGTCAACCATGCCGAAAATATTAAATGGAAAATTCTGGAAATAAACAATCCATAAGTTTTAAAATTGTGCACTGTTCTGAGTAGCTTGATGAAATATGTCCCAACTGGGAAGTGAATCAACCCTTTGTCCAGCATATCCCCACTGTATACATTATCTGCCTATTATTCACCTAGTAGCCCTCTCGGTTATCAGACAATCAACTGCCCCAGTATCACAGTGCTTGTGTTCAAGTGACCCTTATTTTACTTAATAATGGCCCCAAAGTACAAGAACAGTGATGCTGGCAATTCAGATATTCTCTTACTGTGCCTAATTAAACTTTATTATAGGTTGTACGTACAGAAAAAACAGTACATATAGCATCTGGTACTATTCGAGATTTCAGGCATCCACTGGGGCTCTTGGAAACATACCCCATGGATAAAAGGGGGCTACTGTAGAATCAAATGCTCTAACTTACTCTGGCTAAACATATCTGTAACATTCTATTTATATAAAAACAAGCACACAAACTGAAACTAAAAAAAAACTGTTAAACTTTACGGAACGTATCATTCTCTTTATCATAAAATCGTATTCCAAAATACCATAAATGAGCACTTTTTTGTATACTTGGTTGAATGAAACCAATAAAGATGCTATCTTAAAACCAATCATCATCCTACAATGAGCAAAACATGCGTTCTTAGATATGTTTGTAAAATTAAATGAAATTCTTAATTATACAAGTTTAATCAGAGTTAGTTATAATATTTCAATACATTTCATTGTCCATTTCTTGTGCTAAGGTGTGAATTTAATTAAATACATTTTTTCTGCATGTATTGAGGGATATGTGTAAGGTTTTTTCTTTTCTTATATTATTTGTTAAGGTAAGGAATTGCATTGATAAAGTTACTATGATAATCCTTATTTTTAATTCCTTGGTCAAGCTGTACTTATTTGTGATACTTATTATTCCAGTTGCTAATAATTTATTTGGGACTTCTGCACTTATTGGATTGGTCTATAATTTTATTTTCCAATAAAGACATCTTCATATTGTAGTTTGTATGTCACAGTAGCCTTATGAAATACTTTAGATTTTCCTTTAAGTTAGTTATTAACTATATCTTGCTATATTATTAGGTGGTTACAAATTCAGAATTGGTGCACATTTTAATAGGGTAGCCACATTTTTATTATTCAGTGAATAATATTACCTTTATACAAGTTTTTGTTCTATATTCAAATTTAGTTGATAGAAATACTAGCATCTAAGCTACATTTCAGTTATATTTCCCTGATTTATCTCTCTTCAACCTTTTTGTGTCATTTAGTGTCTCATGTAAATAGCATATAACTGGACTTCATTATGTTTGTTGCTGCTGCTGCTCCTCTTGTTCTTTTTTAAAATTTTCATTTATACAAAGTTATAGTTATCTTTTAATATGATAACTCATTCAGTTTGCATATATTATGATTACATATATATTTAAACTTATTTACATAACTTATTTACTCATTCAGTTTGCATATATTATGATTATAGATATATTTAGACTTATTTACATAATTACATAATTTTGTTTTCTATGTATTGATATCATACTATTTATTTGTTTTTTAAATCTTCTTTCCTTACTTCTTTAGGATTTATCTATTTTCTTTATTTCTTCTGCTCTGGGAGTTTTACCCCTTATTTTTATGATTTAGTAATCCTCCCTTAATTTTTACTTGAAGACTTAGATTACCAAAGCCCATAATTAATACCCCTATCATCCTCCTCAGCTGATTAAGTCCACCTGAACCCATTTTCTTCCTGATCCCCACCAATTTTCTGTTACTGTGATCTGCAATTTGAGTCTAATCTTCTTTTTTTTAAATAAACTTTCATTAGTCCTAATTATTAATAATACTGTTTAGAGCCAATATGCATTTAGATTTAATGACAGTTTCACTAATATCTTTAATCAACTCCTTCCTGCCAGTGTCCACATTTTGTTTTCAAATTCATCATTTCATACTTCTTTCAGGTTATATTTTTAGTATTTATACGTCAGAATACATTTTATTTCACTTTATTTTTTATACATCTTTATTGGAGTATAATTGCTTCACAATGCTATGTTAGTTTCTGTTGTACAACAAAGTGAATCAGCCATATGCATACATATAGCACTTTCAATCTTAAATAATTTGAGTTTATCTGGGTACAGAAGGTTAAATTTACTTATTTCATCTGTCACATATTGTGACTGATGGGAAGCTTACTGTAATTGTGTCATATCTTTGTAAAGAATATATTTTTCCCTCACAACTGTCCACATTTTCTATTTGCTTTTATGTTCTGCATTTGCACTACAATGTAAGTATAGAAATATTTCTATCTATGCTGCTCAAGACTGTATAAGTTCTTTCTATCTGAAGAGGCATACCTTCTTCAATTTTGTCATTTTTATAAATATTAATTCTCTGAATATTGAACTCGGCCTCACTCCCTTCCCTTAATCTACTATTTTTTCTTCTTGCAATTTCTATTAAATACTGGATCTTATTTTTTTATACTTCATGGCTTTTAAACTATGTTTCTTTCCTTTTTCTTTCTTCTTTCCTTCCTGCCTTCTTGTTGTCCTACCTTCATTCCTTTTATTCCATGCCCTCCATTAAGGGATAAATCTTCACACTTAAATTCCTACATATTAATTCTCTCTTTGGCAGTGTTGCTCAACCACCAGCTGTACAATAAATTGTATATACCTTCCATTCCCAGAATTCTTTACTAAATATATGTGGCCTTCTTTCATATTGTTCTTTCTTTACTATTTTTGAACTTTTAATCCTATTTATTTTAAATATTCCTTCAGAGAATACATTATGTATTTCTTCTAGGAGAACATATTTCCTCATGTACTTCTTTACAGCAAGCTACTTTTCAGTTGAGGGAAGCTTCCTTTAACTTAGAGGACTCTACATTTTGGGTATACTTCCACAGGCAACAGTACATTTGCCTCTGACTGGATCCAGTGGATTTCACTGGTTCTAAACCAGCGTTTATGATGCTTTTTCAGAGTAGCATCCAAACACCAAACAGTTAGTGTGAACCTCTGACTCATTTCTATGTACAATGAAAGACCAGGATTCCAATTTTTGTAGGTGACCCCTTTTTACTGTACCCCTAAGTCAAATAGTCTATGTTTTAAGAGATTTTATGACTGTTTGCTTTGTGTAGTAGTAGACTTACTTCCAACTACCTAAATACATAGAACCTCCATGCTAAAGTTCCCTCCTCACATGGGCTTTAAACACAAGCCCCAGATGTTTACACTTTCATTTGTTTATAATAATCCCCTGAGTCTTTTATCTCTAGTTCTGATTCACTGCTCTGAATTTTTATATTCTTTCCTTTTATTCTTTGGCATTAATGATTTTGCTTCCTTGGCAATGCATTTTAAACTAGTTTATTTTTTGGAAAATATAAAACTGTTTAGTCTGTGGTAGCATAGCAAGGGTGGGGAAAGAGGAGGTGAGTAGTTTTCATGTCGGCTAAGTCTGCCATATTGTCTTAACAGTTGTTTTTATGCAGCATACTATTTTTATTTGTTCATCAAATATATATAGATCTTTTACTTTGTTCCTGATAGTATTTTAGGTCCTGGAAATACAGCAGTGAATATAACAGACACAAATCCTTGACCTCATGGACTCCACATTTAATGTAGAATCTGAAAATAAACAAAAAATAAAAACAAGCAGATACGTGAAAGAAGAGATTAGTTCCATACCAGTAAGCAAGACTATGAATTTACTTTTGGTTTCCAGCAGCATATGACTGGCTTCAACTAAATGAATTTCCAATGTTTCTGGTCCACACAAAGTTCTATACCATATACTAAAGTCTTTGTTGCTGACACCATTTGTCATTAGGAACGTCTTTATTCAGAAGCCACAGCTATATTGCCTTTCAGATGGGAATGTGGGGCTTTCTGACCCACTGTCATGATAAAATATCTTCCTCCTCCTATACAGAGGAGACTGAAAACAACCAAAGCACTATTCTGAGAGCTTGATTCAATTCTACCTCTTGCTTGTTCAGTCTCATTATGAGGTAGGAAAGTGGTTACTTATCCTACCCACTTTCCACACTACGTTGAGTAGAAGTATTCACTACTGGATCCTAGAGAGTCTTCTCATATTCCCCACATCTGCCCTGTGGGGTTCTTTGTATTTTCTCATCCATAAAGCCCTCTCTCTGTCAGCATCCTATTCTCATCACCACAACTGTTAAGGTCAGAGATTTTACTCTACTTAAAAGCTAATGTTAACCTGTTATTGTTTTGTGGATACTTGCAGAAGACACAAGACTTGGGCAAACGGCTTTTTATTACTCTTTGCACAATAAGCAGCATGAACATCAGCATTTTCCCATGAGTTCTACTTGTCTCCCAAGTCAGCAAGACAATATAGAGGGGCCCTAATGCATGCTATGCTTCCAGTGGTTTGTGTCATAGCTGATGAACCTTGAACTTGTAGAATACAAGAAAAACTTACTACCTTGAGTGAATTCTAACTAATAAGGGAATCGATCTTCTCTGAAAACCTGACTCAGGATAAGGATACTCAAGGATGCTCAAAGAAGGGAGTTAGATATAGGATCAGAGAGAGTTAGCTTGATCTCTAATTTGTAAAACATTGCTTCCCACTATCTTTGTCCTTTATAAACTAAGCATAGAAAACATAGCAATGAGGCATTTTTTCCTTTAGACAAGGAGTAGCAGAAATAAAAGACGAAATAATAAATATTTTAGGCTTTGTGAGCCATACACACAGTCCGCAACTACTTAACTTTGCCATGGTAGCATGAAAGCAGTAACAGACAAAAACAGGTGTTTGGCCAGATTTTGCCTGTGTTTCACAGTGTGCTGAACCTTGCCCTAGACTCAAAGTTTGAGGGTTACTATCAAAATATTGGAATGATTTGCTCTATGAAACCTAAGACTGAAAGTGATCAGGAAAGGAATCTGCATAGAAGCATGCAGGAATCCCACAATTTAAAGGTCAGAGCCTTCAGCCCCCACAGTTTAAAGAAGTCAAGTTCTTTGGTCAACAGTCCCCATACACACACAGAACTCTAAACTTTATGGTATCATTTTATTTTTATAGGAAAATAGAGAAAGATCACCAGAAATCTGAGAAAACCTACAACATAAAAGATAAGGAATGTGGTTTTAAAAAAAGAAAGAACAAAAACATCAAGGAAAGAGATATTTGGGCAACAGAAGGCAATTTAAAATAAATTATCTGACATCTTAAAGAAAATATTGCAACCACCAAAAAACCCCCAAATTTTATAAAAATTAACTTGAAATAAATAAATTTAGATATTTACTAATTGTTACTTACATTAAAAAGTCAAAGACTGATATAAAATCCAAAAATAATCTCACAGAATAGACAAAAAAGCCCAGAAACTATTTAAGAGAATTAAAAGATAGAGCACCTATCTCAAAAAGGGAATAGAGAAAATAGAGCAAAGAAAAATTTTAAATGGAGAATATGCAAGTTTCTTATAGCCAGAGGAAACACATATTCACATAGAGAGGGCTCTCTGAATAACATGTAAATCTAAAAAATTATTTTCACTTTTGAATCCTATTCGCAAATAAATTATCAAGTATGACAACAGAATAAAGTTTCTAAGATGCAAAATCTTACAGTCCAAATGACCTTTACTAGGCTTACAGGGAAGTAAACCTGATATTGGAAACAGGATTGAACCTAGGAGACAGATGACATCTAGTTCCAGAGGTTCAACAAAGCAGCAAGCTGAGATAGTTATAACTGTATGTTCGAGAAGAATTAAGGGACTGTGATCCTTAAGAAGTATGATGATTTAATAGAATAGTTAAAAATATATAGACTGAAAAATTTTTTAAATAGAGTAAAAATAATTGATGGGGTCTTAAAAAACATCCTTTTAAGTGTTACTTAGAATTTATTTTTTAAGAGTTTAGGAACACTATACCCATAGATAATTAAATGCAACACAAACTCATTGTAAAGTAATATCTTTGGTAATAAATAAAAGCTACATACTGGTTTTCAATGTTTAGTTTCATATTATACTCAAATTATGGAAGGCTTAACTATTCCAATACAAAGCTGATACCACAGGTAACCTCATCCTATTTCATTTTATCATGAGAAAAAATACCATGCAAATTCCATAACATCTCTAGAATATGACTACTGCTTGCATTACATATGTGTACTATATGTCTGTTAAGGCTTCCTTGATAGATTAACATAATGTCTCTTCAACATATTCTGCTATATGGCAAAATGCTTCTGGCATTCATAATCGAAGATCCAACTATGTACGTATTTCCTTTGATTAAAATCAAACAAAATCTACCTGTCAAAGCATTCCAGCAGTATACTGATTGAAGTCTAAAATACTTGTAAATCTCTTCAAATATTTTTATAGTTATCCTATTAAGAAAACATAGCTTTTCACTTCCAGAAAAGTATATAGTTGTATTCAAACTACAGTCTAGAATAATTCCTCAGTACATTTATCTCATTACCTTAGTTTTTCAGTCCACATTTTGTTATCTATTTACCAATAATTGATTTGTTATAAACAGAAGAGTAATTGCAACAGTAGTTTTTCTTGGCAATTCTTCATCCAAGTATATCAAGATAAGCATACATGTTTTTCATTAGCTCACAGCACACATGGTTGACAGTTTGGGTATCTGTACAGCACTTCTTCCTAAATTTCATTATTTGATCTGCTTTGACATAGGAAAGGTTGTTATACTAGTGTGCTGACAAATTGACAAGCCCTGCTTCTTCTGTTACTACTTTCTAATCAACATCACAGTTAATATTCATCTGGTGTTCCTCAACTGTGTACCACACAGGAGGGCATACATTCATTACAGTTAATTGAGAAATCAGTACGATGATTTGGACAAATATTAGAAGTGATGTTGCTTACGGTGGCAATTTATGATTTGATCCACATTAAGAGTAATCTGAGTCATTTTTCACTTATGCAATATGTGTGCATGGCAAAAAGTATTTGGTTATTTGTCATAGTATTTCTCACTGTCTACTTGTTTTTCTGTTGTATTTAATTTTGTTCTCCTATTTTATCACTTTAAATGCATTATTATTGCAATTTTATACTGAAACACCAAAACAATGAAACTAATTAAAGAAAATCCAGATAAAAATGTCTAGGTAATAGGAATGAAAATTGAATAGCCCTTTAAGGTGTTTCACCTATTCTACCTATGCACATAAACACGATGAGGCAGTGAAAGTTTCTACATTTAGACCTCAGAAAGACAACATCTATCTGAGAAGACACTATCCTAGTCACTAGGAGTTAGTACAAATGTAAATGTGAAAAATGCATTATTTTCATGTTTGGGTTACTTGAAATCCAACCATGCCTCCATAATTGATTATTTACTTTACTACTGATTCTTGGCACTTGTTAGGTTCTCCCAGTCTCAGTTTTTCTTTAAAACCAGAGAATTCTAGACACAGTTTGATATATCGATAGTCTTTATATTAAATGCTTAACAATGTAATGAATGAACAGTATAACTATTTACAACAGACATTTTGTCTTGTCAGAGGTAATGAAATCATGTGAGCAGCAGTTTTTGAACTGTCCACCAAGGGTAAGGTCAGTCTGCCATAACTGCTTAAAATTCAACATAAATAGTTAAAGTGAAATAAATGAAGCTAATGTTTAAGTAGGGATTAGGCTTATTTTAATACATTTTCAACATATTTTTATTATATATAATTAACACACCCATCACTTTCACTTCAAGTTCAGGAGAAATAGATATCTTCTTAGTAAGGATCAACTTTTTTATACATAATTATTCCAAATGTAACCCTTTAGGAAAGCAAAATATTCTCAACCGAATTTCACAATAGCTATAAACATTATAAAAACATTTCACTTTATATAGTTGTAGAAAGGACCAACATGTCATTCTCAAGTCTGCTTGATATTTTATTTCCCATGGGGTTTTCTTACATCTTTGTGTGAGCACACAGTCTCTGTTGGCCAAGAACATGTTGGTAGCTTGGGCCCACTATAGTCTATGTTGTATATATACACAATTTTTCATCAACTCAGCATATGGGAATAACGTCAATTTTGGCTAAGATATGGCTATCTCACACCTAGAGCTCCCTTTTGAATTCCCCAACAAATCCACGTGTCCACTGCTTTCGCCAAACAAAACCACAACCTCAGGCTAGTGGAGCCTACAGTTCTCCTGTTTGCTTGTCACTAAGATCACACTTTAACTGACAGTGCTCTACATCAATTGAGCCTCTCCTAGCAGCAAAAGCAAAGCAGCTGAAATGGTTTCACAGCCTAACCCACTCTTGTCCAAAAATTAGGCTGACAGAGAGAGGTGAGGGTGGGAGCCGCTGTGCTTACTGGACTTTCCAAAGATAACCTTGATTTCATTAGAGACTTGATGGCCAGCAAAACGGTTCAGAATCATGGAAAATATAGCTTCCATTTGAAGTCAGATGTCAATATAAACGTATTTCTATTATATTCAAAGGCATAATGGATATAAAAATTATAAAAGAATGAGAATATCCTTCATGAAGCTGACAGAAACTAATAGGCGATTCGTTTACTATATGACTTTAGCACAAGACTCCTCCAATCTACAATCTTTTCATCTGTGAAATAGGCTCAGTATAAGCACATGGATAAAATAGACAGCTGTGATGTTGATGAAAGGCAGTATTTATTTAAAGCATTCCATCATGTCAAACTACAAACTATAATGTCTCCTCAGAGAGCTATTTCCCCTAACTTTTAATCAATTGTTTTCACTCTTAGGTTTCTAAGTTGTCCATCATGACAATAAAATTTCAATAAAGACCTGATCAATAGTAATTATAGTAGATTACTCTGTAAGTCCTATAATCTATAGACTTACATTACCTTTCTATGTTGCTATTTAAATAAACATATGACATCACAGACAAAAATGTCAAAGATAAAGACTTTCCATTACATTCTGTTTCATTTTGTCCATTTTCCCATATATATTCAATGTAAAATAATATTCTCTGACTATGTACAGAATAAATTCTCATAATAGAAAATTTAGAAACTCCATAAAAGAAAAAAATTGAAAATAACAAGCATCCAAAAACATACATCCACAATAGAAATTATGAACATCATTTTCCTTTTAAAAGCTTGAGTTTTAAACTGTATTATATTTAAAAGTATTGTAATTTATTCTGATACTTTAATTGTTATCTAGTAAAATTATTTTTTTCCATTTGCCTAAAATCTATTTTCTATTATTTTTTTTAAAAAAATTACTTTTAGGATTCTCTATCAGTTGTTTGTCAAATACCACATTTTTTGTTTGTTTAGTATAAAGCTCCATCAAAAAGTTTGCTTAACTAGTGTATAAAGGAACCAGCAGAATAGTAAACCCCCTTCAAAGGGAATTAGATAAATGGAAGTATTTACAGGCATACCTCATTTTATTGTGCTTTGCTTTACTGCACTTTGAAAATACTGCACTTTTTACATATTGAAGGTTTGCAGCAACCCTGCTTAGAGCAAATTTATTGGAGCCATTTTTTCCAACAGCATTTGCTCACTTTTAATGTCTGTATCACATAGTGGTAATTCTAACAATATTTCAAACTTTTTTATTATTATTACATTTGTACGGTAACCTGTGATCAGTGATCTTTGATGCTACTACTATGACTTACTAAAGGCTCAGATGATGGTTAGCAATTTTTAGCAGTATTTTTCAATTAAGGTAGGTACTTGTTTTAGACATAGCTATTACATACTTAATAGACTATAGTGTAAACATAACTTTTATATACACTGGAAAACAAAAAAAATTGTGTGACTCACTTTATTGTGAATTTGCTTTATCATGGTGGTCTGCAACTGAGCCCGAAATATCTCCAAGTTATGCCTATAAAAAGGTTGAGGAAAAGAATATTCAAGTAAGATTTCTAATTTACACACAAAATAAAACCATAGGTTTGAGGTTGTAATCTTCTAAACTGGACAAAACCCAGAAACTCCTAACATCTCTACCAGACAAAATTAATTTTCTTTGCTTTCACACAAAAACTATTTGTAAATATCAGTTTTCTACAGGATAATATCTATCCTTACAGCATCGTAAAATGCACTAATCAGTAGCAAAGAGTAAGTCAAAGATACTCACACATGTACAGAATCAGATAATCCCAGATGAGCCTGCTAGACACACCCAATAGACCCCGAAGGAACACCCCGTAATTCTTCTTGTCTATCACCAATTCTTGGGCAACTTTTCCCTAACAGTAATTCTTGTGATCATAAATAATCTGCAAAGGTTATTCTTGATCACACAAAGACAGGCTACTTTCATTATGGTTAGCCTGTTCTTGTTTTTAATAAGTGCAACAAGAGGTTTTACTACATATATATGCCTCCTCATCTTCATTCCATTAACTTCACTTTGGAGCTTTTATAAATATATTGTGAATGTCCAGGGATCTTCCCATTATTATGTTGTTATTATTGTTTTCTTTGTTTTTTGGGAAATTGAAAAGTAACTAAGAAATTTACCTCCAGTGGATTTCACCTGCTCTACTTATAAATGAGGCTGAATTCCTCTCTTTGATGTCTCACAAAACGTGTAAGATTCCTGGCCTGGCAGAAACTGACCTTCCTGACTACTTGAAACATTTGAGCCTTCTAAACCATTAGACATCACATAGGTTTGCTGGGCAGACTTGGTGGGAATTGGCTTTTCATATGAAATATAATGCATGTTTCTTAACGGTAGGTTTGCCAGACTTAACAAGTAACATTTATTCTCAAATTTCTTATAAAATCGACATAAAATGAAACAAAATTTATTTTAAAAGATTGAAATATCATAGATATGTTCTTTGATTAGCATGTAATTAAATTAGAAATAAACATCAATAAAGCACCTATAAAGGCAATGAGTATCTGCAAATTAAACAATTTTATTCTAAACCACCAATTGTTAAGGAAGAAGTTGCAAAGAATATTAGAAAACTGTAGAAATTCAATGACAATGAAAGCACAACTTACTAAAAATTTTGGGACATATCTTAAGCTGCATTTAGAAGAAAATTTATAGCTTTAGTGTACATTAAGAAAGTTTTGAAATAAAATAAATAGGCTTCCACTGTGGGAATCTAGAAGAATGGTAAAAATTTAACCCAAAGATATGAATATATGCTGTCTACAAAATAAACAAACAAATAAACAAAAAACCTCACTTGATATTTAAGGACACACACAAGCTGAAAGTGAAAGAGTAGAAAAATATATTCTATGTAATGGCAGCCAAAAGAGAGCAGAAGCAGCTATACTTATACGAGATATGAGACAAAATACATTTTAAGCCAAAAATCATCACAAGAGAAAAAAGAACAGTATATAATGATAAAGAAATCAATTTAACAGTAATATATAATAATTATAAATATATGTGCATCCAACAATAGAACACTTAAATATATAAAGCAAACACTGACAGAACTGAAGAAAAAAACAGACAGAAGTACATTAATAATAGGGGATTTCAATATCCCATTTTCAATAATGGACAGATCAATCAGACAGAAAATCAGCAAACAGGGAACTTGAACAACACTACAGACCACATGAATCTAACAGACATATACAGAACATTCTACCCAACAGGAACAGAATATATGTTCTTCTCAGTTGCACATTGAACCTTATCCAGTATAGCTCACATGTTAAGACACAAAACAAGCCTTAACAAACAAGAAGACTTAAGTCATACCAAGTATCTTTTCTGACTGCTATGGAATGAAAGTAGAGATCAACAACAGAAGGAAAACTAGAAAATTAATAAATATTTGGAGATTAAATAGTACAGTTTGAACGAATAATAGGTCAAAGAAGAAATTAAAAGACAAATTAGAGAATATCTTCAGATGAATGAAAATACAACACACCAAAACTTATGAGATGCAGCAAAAGCAGTTCTAAGAGGGAAGTGTATGGCAATAAACACTTACATTAAAAAAGAAAAAAAACTCTAATAAACAATCTAACTTTACACCACAAGGAGCTACAAAAAGAAAAGCTAAGTCAAGTATTATCAGAGGAAAGGAAACAATAAAAACTAGAGCAGAAATAAACAAAATAAATAGAAAAATCACTAAAACTAGGTTTTTTTTTTAAAACCTATTCTGTTTTTTTTAATTAATTTATTTATTTTATTTAGTTATTTTTGGCTGCGTTGGGTCTTCATTGCTGCACACGGACTTTCTCTAGTTGCCATGAGTGGGGGCTACTCTTCATTGTGGTGCACAGGCTTCTCATTGTGGTGGCTTCTCTTGTTGTGGAGCATGGGCTCTAGGCATGTGGGCTTCAGTAGTTGCAGCATGCAGGCTCAGTAGTTGTGGCTCATGGGCTGTAGAGCTCAGGCTCAGTAGTTGTGGCACATGGGCTTAGTTGCTCCATGGCATGTGGGATCTTCCCGGACCAGGGCACGAACCCATGTCCCCTGCATCAGCAGGCAGACTCTCAACCACTGTGCCACCAGGGAAGCCCCGACAGGCAGATTCTTAACCACTGCACCACCAGGGAAGCACAGGAGTTGGTTTTTTGAAGAAAATAAACAAAATTGACAAACCTTTAGCTAGATTAACAAAGGAAGAAAAGAGACAGGACACAAATAAATAAAATCAGAAATGAAAAAGGAGACAGTATAGTTGATGCCACAGACGTAAAAGGAATCATAAGATATTGCTATGAACAATTATTTGCCAAGAAACTGGATAAACTAGAAAAAAATGCATAAATTTCTAGAAAACTACAACTTACCAAGACTGAATCATGAAGAAAGAGAAAGTCTGAACAGACTTATAACTAACAAGAAGATTGAAACAATAATTAAAAACCTCCCGACAAAGAAAAGCCCAGGACCAGATGTCTTCACTAATGAGTTACACCAAACATTTAAAAAAGAAATGATGCCAATCCTTATCAAACTTTTCCAAAAAATTGATAAGCGGGCAACAACTGCAAACTCATTTTATGAGGTCAGTGTTACCCTCATCTGATATCCAAACCAGATAAGAAAACTAAAAATCAATATTACAGATAAATATAGAGGCAAAATTCCTCAACAATATATTACGAACAAATTCAATAAGACATTAAAAGGATCATACACCATGATCAAGTGAACATTATCTGTGGGACGAAAGGAAGGTTCAGCATACCTAAATCACTCAGTATGGTACACCACATTAACAGAACAAGTTTAAAATCAAAATATTATCATAATAAATGCAAAAAAAGCATTTGACAATATTCAACACGTTTTCATTCCAAAACACTAGGAATAAAAATAAATTAACATAACCTTAACATAATAAAGATCATATATGAAAATGCCACAGCTAACATCATACTCAGCAGTGAAAAACTAAAAGCTTTTCTTCTAAGATAAGGCAAAAGGCAAGGGTTCCTACTCTTGCACTTCTATTCAACATAGTACTGCAAGTCCTAGCTAGAGCAATTAGGCAAGAAATAGAAATAAAGAGCATCCAAATCAGAAAGAAAGAAGTAAAATTACTTCTGTTTGTAGATGACCTCATCTTATACTTAGAAAACCCTAAAGGTTACACACACACACACACACACACACACACACACACAGACATATACAAACTGTTAGACTAATAAATGAATTCAGTGAAGTGGCAGGACAAAAAAATCAACATACACAAATTATTTGCATTTCTATACACCAACTATGTACTGTGTGAAAAGAAAATTAAGGGAAAAATTCCCTTACAATAGCATCAAAAAGAACAGAATACTTAGTAATAAACTTAACTAAGGAGGTGAATGACTTATAAACTGAAAAATTAAAAATTGATGAAAGAAATAAAAGAAGACACAAATGGAAAGACATCCCATGTTCATGGATTAGAACACATTACTACTGGGCTTCCCTGGTGGCACAGTGGTTAAGAATCCGCCTGCCAATGCAGGGGACACAGGTATGAGCCCTGGTTCAGGAATATCCCACATGCCACGGAGCAACTAAGCCCATGCGCCACAACTACTGAGCCTGCACTCTAAAGCTCGTGTGCCACAACTACTGAGCCAGTGTGCCACAACTACTGAAGCCTGCACACCTAGAGCCCGTGCTCTGCAACAAGAGAAGCCACTGCAATGAGCCACCAGTGCACTGCAACAAAGAGTAGCCCCTGCTCGATGCAACTAAAGCCTGCATGCAGCAATGAAGACCTAATGCAGCCAAAATAAGTTTTTTTAAAAAAAGAAGACATTACTACTGAAGTGTCCATTCTACTCAAAGTGATCTATAGATTCAATGCAATTTCTATCAAAAACCAAATGGCATATTTTTACAGAAATAGAAAAAACTCTAAAATTCGTGTGGAAGCACACAATAACCCAAATAGCCAAAATAATCTTTAGAAGGAACAAAGCTGGAGACCTCACACTTCCTGACCAAATATACTGCAAAGCAATAGTAAATAAAACATTATAGTTTTGGCATAAAGGCAGACACATAGAGCAATGGAATAGAATAGAGAAGCCAGAAATAAATCCTTACCCATAAGGTCAAATGATCTTCTACAAGGGTGCCAAGAATGCACAATGGGGAAGACAGTCTTTTCAACAAATGTTGTTGGGAAAACTGGATAGCCACATGCGAAAGAATGAATTTGGACCCATATTTTACACCATAGAGAAAAATCAGCTGAAAATAGATTAAAGACTTAAAAATAAGACCTGAAGCTGTAAACTCCTAGAAGAAAACATAGAGGAAAAGCGTCATGACATCGGACTTGGATAATTTCATTGAGATGACACCAAAAACACAGCCAACAAAAGTGAAAATAGACAAATGGGACTAGATCAAACTAAAAAGTTCTGCACAGAAAAGGAAATAATAAACAGAGTGAAAAGGGAACCTATGAAATGACAGAAAATATTTGCCACATATCTGACAAGGGGTTAATATCCAAAATACATAAGGAACTCCTATAACTCAACAGCAAAATAATTAATAACCCAGCTAAAAAATAGACTAAAACATGAATAGGAATGTCTTATTCTAAGAAGATATTCCAATAGGTATTTTCAAAGATGTTAAATGTCACTAATCAGTAGGGATATGCAAATCAAAACCTCAATGAGATACCACCTCAAACTTGTTAGGAAAGCCATTATCAAAATAACAAAAACAGAAAGAAAAACAACATCAACAACAAAAATAACAAGTGTTTGAGAGAATGTGGAGAAATTGGGACCCTTTCACCCTGTTAGTAGCAATGTAAAATGATGCAGCCACTGTGAAAGACAGTATGGAGGCTCACCGAAAATAAAAATATAAGTATCACATGATTGAGCAATCTCATTTCTGAGTATTTATTCAGGAAGAACTGAAATTAGCACCTTGAAGAAATACCAGTACTTCAGTGTTCATTACAACACTATTCACAACAGTCAAGAAATGGAAACAACCTTACTGTCCATGAACACACAAACCGGTAAAGAAAATGAGATATATACATACGCTGGAATATTATTCCATGCTAAAAAAGAAGGAAATCCTGCAATACGCAATAACATGGATGAACCTGGAACACATTAGGCTAAATAGAATAAGTCTGTCACAGAACAAATACTGCATGGTTCTACTTATATGAAGTATCTAAAATAGTCAAACTCATAGAATTAGAGTAAAACAGTGGATATCAGGAATTGGGTATGTGGAAGGAGAAACTGCCAATTAGTGGACATAAAGTTTCAATCATGCAAGATCAATAAATTCTAGACATCTGCTCTACAAATTGTGTCTATAATTAACAATGCTATATTATACACTTAGAACATTTGCTAAGAGGATAGATCTCATTTTTTTGTTTGCAGTACGCAGGCCTCTCACTGTTGTGGCTTCTCCTGTTGCGGAGCACAGGCTCTGGACGCGCAGGCTTAGCGGCCATGGCTCACGGGCCCAGCCGCTCCGCGGCATGTGGGATCTTCCTGGACCGGGGTACGAACCCATGTCCCGTGCATCGGCAGGCGGACTCTCAACCACTGAGCCACCAGGGAAGCCCGATAGATCTCATTTTAAGTGTTCTTACCACAGTGAAGTTTTTTTTTTTTTTAAATCTGTAGGTAGATTGATCCCAAAGAGAGGGAGAGAGAACACAAATTACCCAAATTAGAAATGAAAAAGGGGTCACTACTATGCATTATATGGATAAGAAAAGGAAAAGAAATGCTATATTAGTACAGACTGTACAGATATTATAAAGAAAAAGGTGTGTGTGTATAAACTTTATTGTAACATATTTGACAACTTAGATAAAATGGCAAATGACTTAAAAGACAAATGTTATGAAATATGCCACAAGAACAAATAGATCTTAATAGCCTATTATGTAGTAAAGAAATTAGATTTGTAAATGAAAATCTCCCAAAAAGTAAATTCCAAGACTTGAGGAATTCACCTGTGAATATTTTATAACACCTAATGAAAAACAAATACCAAATCAATAAAAATTATTTTATAAAGTAGAATAAGAAAGAACAATTCTCAAATTATTTATAAGGACAGTCTCACTCTGTCCAAATCTAATTAAAGACATTACTAGAAGAGAAAATTATGGACCAAGTATTCCCCATGAACAGTGATGCAAAAATCACTAACCAAATATTAGCAAGTGAATAGAAAAATATATAAAACATAGCATACATCATGAACCAAAAGTTTATACAAGAATGCAAGGATATTTGGTGCTCAGCTATAAATCAATGTATTATAATTAACCATATTACCAAAATAAAGGAAAAATAATTTGATCATTGCAATTGAAAAAGAAAATGTATTTGGCAAAATTATACACCATTCATGGTAAAAACTTATAGTAAACTAGGAACAGAGGGGAATTTTCTCAATTTGAAAAAGATCACCTACAAAAATCTACATCTGATAGCATAAGTAACAGTGAAATATTGAAAATGCTTTCCCTACTCTACATGCAAGTACTTCTATTCCTAGGTGAGCAGTCCATCTTCTGGTTAAAAACCTATTTGCAATTTTTCAGGCCTGTCTATAGACAATTACAAAGGCTTTACCAGGGCTCAGGGAAAAGCTGCCCTCCACACACCAGACTAAGCGCACAGTCAGCGCACTGCAGTATCTGAAGAGAGTTATAGACAAGGTCTCAGGCATCTCTGGCCAGTTATGCTTTTCACATATTTGCATTCCTAGCCTTGGCAGCTTCATTCTTAAGTCTCTTTATCTGAGGCCTTGTCTTCTTTCAGGTACCTCTGCCAAGATCTCCTTATCAAGAAGAAGAGAGAGAAGACTTGGACACTTTTCCCCATTCTGACTCAGTACTTTACTCCTAGTCCTATCTCTCAGCCTCCCATTTATCCCAGGATCCATAAATCTGCCAGAGCCTTTTGTAATTGCTAAGTATTTTTTGAGATATTATGGGACAAAATAAGTATCCTGTTCCTCATGATACTTCCACACACTACTTTCCTCATCTACTGATGATTTATTTTTTCTGAAGCCATTACTATTCCAATATATGCCATAGTGGTTTTTCTATTTCCTTCATTCTTTATGCATTTGTTTCTCTTTTCCATGTATTAAGTGTAATTCTAGTTTTAGGAAAAGTTTGTCTATCTTCCCCATTTATTTATTCAATTATTTACACTATTTAGATCATTACATAGATATTTATATGATTCTATGGGTTAGATTATAATCCATTATTTATCATTATTTATTTATTACAGAGTGCAAATTGTTCCAGATTTGGCCATTGGGAGCCACTTCAGGATGGTATGTGTGTACATTTCAAATGTCTACATCATAATCCTGACATCCTGATATTAAAAGTCCAAGAGTTGTTATTTTCTTAGTTCATTTGTTACAAAAATTTGAATTTTTATCTTAAAATTTTAATGTTTTAAATTTACCTTAAACTTTTCAAATAAAGCTCCATAAACATTCTTTTACAAAAAGACTGCATCTTGTAAAAATAGGTACTCTTTATTGTAAACTGATAGTTTTTATTTATTTTTTGGCCACATTGTGGGATCTTAGCTCCCTGACCAGGGATTGAACCCCAGGCCCTCGGCAGTGAGAGTGCAGAGTCCTAACCACTGGACTGCCAGGGAATTCCCCTGATGTTCTTTTTAATCTACTTTATGTGACAGCCTGAGAGCAGTTACCGCACTAACACCTGGACACAATCATTTCTAAATAATAGAGATTAAATGTACAATTGCATTTTAAGTTCATAAGAATAAATTTGTCAATAGCAAACAAATGTTAAAATTTATAAGCTTTTCAAAGATTCTCTAGATCCTCATTGAAATTGCATATCAGTAATTTGTTTCAACAAGATTATTTCATTTCTCTTCTCATGTATGTTTGTGCCTTAGTGAGTTTTAATATTACTTATGCACAATTTTAATGTCTTTTAAGTTTTATTAAAGAAGTTTAATCAAGTGCAATAAAAATCCCAGGTTGAAGATCTTTTTTTTTTCTTTATTAAAAGTAAAGTGCTGCCAAGAGTCTGGATGAGAACTATGGGATTCTATATCCAACAGGAAATCTATTTTTTAATAAAAAGAGACTCTTGATAAACTCTATGCTTAAAGCAAATTTCTAAAGCATTTGCTATAGCGACAGAGCCTTTTAATTCCTTAACACTCACATATAAATCTTAATAACTTCCTTTTTGACTATAGGTTTTAGCCACTTCTCTGAAAAGGAAATGGTTTAATATATACATTGTAAAGTTAGCAAAAATATATTTGAAAATGTTATGTAGAATTTAAAACTTTCTAGTTAATAAAATACTAATCTCATCAAATATTTGAATACTTCTAATTGTTAAAATGTCAATTCTTCCTGTTTCCTATGTAGCCAAAGGCAGTTTCATAAAAAATTCTATGAAGAGCAAAAGGAAAGGTTTGGATAAAATGAATAATTCTGAAAAACACCTTCTGTGTTTAATTGTTAATAACGCTTAAATAATTATGTATCCGCTAAATGTAAATATAGAGCTGTTGATAATTTAACCAAGGCAAGCATCAGTTTCAAATCCCCATAATAATAAAAAAAAATGCTTTGTCACAAGGGAACTCTACCTAATGCACTGTGGTATCCTAAATGAGAGGGAAATCCAAAAGGGAGGGGATATATGTATATGTATGGCTGATTCATTTTGTTGTGCAGTAGAAGCTAACACAACATAGTAAAGCAACTATATCCCAATAAAAACTAATTTAAAAAATGCTTTGTGATTAAAATCTTCTCATAAGGTACATATTTGGCTTCTTAATTTTAAAGAAAGGACAAAGATCACAATAATGCTGGACATGGTTATCATGCAAAAAGATATTTTGTAGAATTTATTATTCTAGTCAAATTAATATACTGTGAAGGAAATATTTCCTGTTTCTACACTTTGCTCTTTTGATAAATGGTCTGGCCAATGATATGGTATAAATATACTTCTATAAAAATTGGTTTTCTATAGTTTATTTGTATATCATGTGTACTAAACATGGAAAGAGTAGCTATTATTGCTATTTTAAGTCCTTATAAATAAAATTGAATTTTAGAAACTTTTAATTTTGATTCCATCATACCATAACATTTTACTGTGATTAACTAAAGAATGTTTGCATTTGTTGATATGCAAGTAATAATTTTCTACTTATTTGAAACTAAAAAAAGACTTGTTTTCCAGTTAAAGCAGATATAAAAATGGTATTCATACACATTGCCCTCTCCAAAAATTAAGAACACTACATAGAAACAATAAAATCAGACAAATTAATTCCACATTCCAAGGAACAAAGGTGTAGTCCTATATTAGCTATCTCTTACTACATAACCCATTAGTCCAAAATTTAGTAGCTTAAGATAACAAGCACTTATTACCTCATAGTTTCTGTGGTCAAGGATCCAGACACAGCACAGCTGGGTCCATTTCTTCAAGATCTCTCACAAGACTGCACAAAATGTAGGCCACGGACATAGTTGTCTCAAGGTTCGCATGATCTCTTTCCAAACTCATTCAGAGATAGTTGGCAGAATTCAGTTTCTCACAGGCTTTTAAATGGAGGCCTCAGTTCTTCAAGAGCCATTTGCTGGAGGCCTCCCCTAATTCCTTGCCTCTTTTTTTAAAACTTTTTATTTTACATTGGAGTATAGTTGATTAATAATGTGATAGTTTCAGGTGTACAGCAAAATGATTCAGTTATATATATACATGTATCTATTCTTCAAATTCTTCTCCCACTTAGGTTGTTACATAATATTGAGCCGAGTTCCCTGTTCTATACAGTAGGTCCTTGTTGTTTATCCATTTTAAACATAGTAGTGTGTACATGTCAATCCCAAACTCCCTAACTATCCCTTCCCCCACCTTCCCCCCCACAACCATAAGTTCGTTCTCTAACTCTGTAAGTCTCTTTCTCTTTTGTAAGTAAGTTCATTTGTATCATTTCTTTTAGACTCCGCTTATAAATGATATTTCTCTTTCTCTGTCTGACTGACTTCACTCAGTATGACAATCTCTAGGTCCGTCCATGTTGCTGCAAATGGCATTACTTCATTCTTTTTAATAGCTGAGTAATAATCCATTGTATATATGTGCCACATCTTCTTTATCCATTCCTCTGTCAATGGACATTTAGGTTGCTTCCACCTCTTGGCTATTGTAAACAGTGCTGCAATGAACATTGGGGTGCATGTATCCTTTCGGACCATGTTTTTCTCCAGATATATGCGCAGGAGTGGGATTGCAGGATCATATGGTAGCTCTATTTTTAATTTTTAAAGAAACCTCCATACTGTTCTCCATAGTGGCTGTACCAATTTACATTCCCACCAACAATGTAGGAGGGTTCCTTTCTCTCCACACCCTCTCCAGCATTTATTGTTTGTGGATTTTTTGATGATAGCCATTTTGACTGCTATGAGGTGGTATCTCATTGTAGTTTTGATTTGCATTTCTCTAATAATTAGCAATGTTGAACATATTTTCCTGTGCCTCTTGGTCATCTGTGTGTCTTCTTTGGAGAAATGTCTACTTAGGCTTGCCTCCTTATAGATTATTTTACATGACACCTAGCTTCATCAGAGTGACCAAATGAAAGGGCGAGAGAGTGCCAGCAAGAGAGAGTGTGTGCTAGCAAGAAATAGTGCTAGCAACATAAAAAGTATGTTGATAGAGTAATCATAGAGGTAAATTCTACCACCTTTGTCATATTCTATTTTTTAGAAGCAAGTCTACACCCAGTGCACACTCAGGAAGAGGGGATTACACAGGAGCCGGAAAACCTGGATGTGAGAACTACTGGGAGCTATGTCAAATGCTGTCTAGCACAAGCCCTCTTCCCAATCACAAACTGTGACATACAGAAGTCAAATGCTTTACTCTTAAAAAAAAAAAAAAGCTTTACTCCTGGATCAAAACAAAGGAAGATGCTGAGGTCTACATCCCTTGTGTGTATGTGTGCACGTGTGTGTGTGTGTACGTGTGTGTGTGCACAACACATATACATAGGTACATATATACTTATTTATAGTGATGATAAGCGAGTTATCTCACTAAGTTGAGAAAACAAAGATGGGAGTTTTGAGAAGCTAAGATCTTGCAGGACAGACTACTGGAGAAAAGGAAGCTATTCAGAGGAAGCATGAAATAAATCTTCACATGGATCACTTTGGGTCCTTAGCAGAATACAAATAGGCATATGTAGAATGAAATTTCACAATATTGAGAAATGACTTTGGAGAAGTAAGGTGAGTAATCCTGAGTTCACACAGGGCTGGGAGACACTGAAGTTCCAACTAACCAGATTTAAGGGTCCTTTTGAAAACCCAGAGCATTCAACAGAGATTCCAGAAGATTCATACCTTAATATACAATTAAGCTAGCCCTAGAATAAAGAAAAATTTTTGTTTCCCCAGAAAAACAAAAGGCTTAAAAACAGCCTCAGAAGGATCAAGTCTGTCAATCAATAGTTAATTAACTCCCAAAACAAAGTCAACAATCTTTAAAGGAATACTTATAATATGGCACTTGAAAATATAAAATATACAACAATAAAACTGACCATCTTATTAAAAATAATTGTACATTCAAATAAACAGAGAAATACATCACTAGGAGAAATGAAAAAATAAAATGAATCTCCAATTTAAAAAGAATTAGAAAAGACTTAGAAATGGACTTCAATACATTTATTTTAAATATGTCCATATAGTTAAAGCATATTATTTAGTGTGAAAAGAAATTAAATAAAAATAAATAAATAATACTTCTAGATATGAAAAGTGAAATAGATAAAATAGGGGAAATAACTTATTTTAGTTACAGTGGATTAGAAACTGTAATTCACTAAATTTAAGACATAGCAAACAGAAGCACAAGGGGAAGAATATCCAGAACCAATTGACCTGTGCTATTAGCAAGCAATCTAACATACATGTAACTGGTATCTCAGAAAAGGGAGAAGACAAGGAGACAGAGAAAAATATTTAAAGAAATAATGATCGGGGCTTCCCTGGTGGCGCAGTGGTTGAGAGTCTGCCTGCCGATACAGGGGACACGGGTTCATGCTCCGATCCGGGAGGATCCCACATGCCGCGGAGCGGCTGGGCCCGTGTGCCATGGCCGCTGAGCCTGCGCGTCCGGAGGCTGTGCTCCACAACGGGAGAGGCCACAACAGTGAGAGGCCTGCGTACCGCAAAAAAAAAAAAAAAAAAAAAAGAGAAATAATGACCAGCATTTTTTTTCCAAATGTGTGAAGCACAATAAAACCACAGATCCAAGAAGTACAATCAGTATCTACCGCATAAATACAAAGAAACTCACACAAGGCATATATTAATCAAATTACTAAAACACAGTGATAAAGTGACAATCGAGTCTGTGTGTAAATACATTTGTGGATAAGATAGAGAAAAGAGGATTTCTGAGAACCAGGTAGGCAAAGCAATTTATATAGTGTGTTAGAAGATATGTTAACTGGTCCTGTGAGAAATGACCTAATCACTGACTAGGTCATTGACCTAATCACTGTTCTACACACACACACACACATACACACACACACAACCCAACAAGAACAAGTGATCATCCAATAAGGCAGAGAGCATTAATGAGGTCAGTCCAAGACAATCCAAATGAGTGAATCATGCAACTTGAAATATATGAACGACATTCAGAGTTTGAAAGTTGTAAGCAATCACCAGAAATTTTGGACATCAAGCAGAAGAATTCAGCCCTATCTCCAACAACTCTTTTTCCAGACCCTTTCATCTAATCAGCATTTATAAGATAGAATTCCTTTTTCACACTCTACACAAAGAAAAAACTTTAATTGACAATTAGTCAAATGTATTTTCATAATTTAGTTCTTAATGTTGTTTTTGTTTTTTTAACAGCTGTATTGAGGAATAATTCGCATGCCATAAAAATCCATCTACTTAAAGTGTAAAATTTAAGGTTTTACTAGATTCACAGAGTTATGCACACATCATCTCAATCTAATCTTAGAACATTTTCATCATCTCCAAAGAAACACTACATTAATTTGCGATCACTCTTCATTCCTTACCTCCCTATACCCCAGGCCTAGGCAACCAGTAATTTTCTTTTCTATCTCTATATATTTGCTTATTCTGAACATTTTCTATACATTATACCATATAATATGTAGATTTTAGTAACTGGCTCTTTCACTAAGCATAATGTTTTCAAAGTTTACCCTTATTGTGGCTTGACTCACTACGTCATTCCTTTCTATGGTCAAATACTATTCCATTGTATGGATATGTCACATGTTATTTATCCATTCAATAATTGATAAACATTTGGATTGTTTCCACTTTTTTTGCTATTACGAATAATGTTATGAACATTCTTCATAAGCTTCTGTGTGGATATAGGTTTCTATTTACCTTGGGTATACATGTAGAAATAATATTACTGGGTGATATAGTAACTACAGTTAACATTTTAAGGAACCACCAAATTATTTTTGAAAGCAGCTGCACCATTTTAAATCACTACCAGCAATATATGAGGGTTTCAAATTCTTCACATCCTCACCAACACTTGTTATTCTCTCATTTTAATTATAGCCATCATGGTTGGTAGGAAGTAGTCTTTTATAGTTTTGATTTGCATTTCTCTAATGACTGATGATATTGACCATTATTTCATGTGTTTGTCATTTGTATTGTTTCTTGAGAACTATGTATTCAAATAATTTTATTGTGATCAAAAAAGAGACTATATGAATTCAATTTTTCTACATTTATTGAGACTTGTTTTGTGGACTAAAGTACGGTCTAACCTGCAGAATGTTCCATATACACCTGAAAAGAATTTGTATTCTGCTTTTGTTGGATAAGTGTTCTATACATGTCTAGAAAACATGCAGAGTTGTTCAAATCCAGTATTTCCTTACTAAGCTTCTGTCTAGATATTCTATCCTAACTGAAAATGTGATAATGAAAACTCTAACAATTATTTTAGAACTCTGCTTCTCTTTTCAATTCTGTGGATATTTGCTTGATATATTTTGGGACTCTGTTGTTGGTGCATATATGTTTATAATTGTTATATCTTCCTGATGAATTGACCCTTTTGTCAAAATGTAATATATGACTTGGTCTCTTTTAACAGTTTTTGACTTTAAGTCCATTTTGTCTGATATTAGTATAGTCACTCCTGCTCTCTTTTTGTTACTATTTGTATAAAATGTCTTTTTCATCTTTTCACTTTTATCTATTTGTGTCTTTAGATGTGAAGTCAATCTCTGGTAGACAGTATGTATTTGGATAATTTTTTTTTATCCATTCTGTCAATCTCTGCTTTTTGATTAGAGAGATTAATCTATTTACCTTTAAATTAATTACTATAAAGGAAGAATTTATTTCTGTCATTTTGCTATTTGTTTTCAACATGTCTTTCAAATTTTTTGTTCCTCCGTACTTGCATTAGTGACTTCTTTAATTAAGAGTTTTGTGGTGTACAATTTAGCTTCCGTTCTCATTTCCTTTGGTGTTATTGTTTAGATATTTTCTTAATAGAGAACATGGAGAGCGGAATTAATATCCTAAATTTATTAAAATCTTGTTTTAATTGATATTTACGTAGCTTCAATAACATAAAATTTTCTCCTATAAAGTTCCACCTCCCCTTTATGTTGTTATAATCACAAATTACATCTTTCTATAGTACACTTATATATTCTATAATTATTGTTTTATGCATTTGCCTTTTGAATAATACAGGAAATAAAAAGAGAAGTTAAAAACCAAAATAACAATAATACTGGCTTTTATATTTACCTATGTAGTTACTTTTAATCTGGTTCTTTATTTCTTTGTATGGCTTTTAGTTACTGACTAGTATCCTTTTCTTTCAGCCTGAAGGACTCCTTTTAGCATTTATTGCAGAGCAGGTCTACTAGTACCAAACACTTTCAGCTTTATTTTTTTTTTTAATCTAGAAGCATCTTAATTTCTTCCTTATTTTTGAAGGATAGTTTTGTCAAATATAAAATTCTTGGTTGACAATTTTTTCTTCTACCTTAAAAAAAAATATCATCCACTCCCTTCTGGTTGCCATGGTTTAAAATGAGAAATCTCCTATTAATCCTATTGAAGATACACTGCTATACATAAGGAATCACTTCTCTCTTGCTTCCTTCAAAGGTTTTCTCTTTGTCTTATTGTAATATGTCTTTGTGTCGATTTCTTTGGGTTTATTTTCATCTGACTTTTTGAGCTTCTTTATTGTGTAGATTAATGTTCTTTATAAAATACAGAAAGCTTCAGCTATTATATCTTCATTTATTCTTTCTGCCCCATTTATCTTTTTCTTTACACCTAGGATTCCCATTATGCATATGTTGGTATGCTTCATGATAATCCACAGGTCTTTTAGTCTCTGTTTAATTTTTTTATTCTTTATGGCTTTCTGTTCCTCAGAAGAAATAGTTTCAATTATCTATCCTCAAGTTCATTAATCCTACCTTATTCTATTGATTCTATCTTCTGCCTGCTCAAATCTGCTATTGAGATGTTCTAATGAATTTTTATTTCAGTTATTGTAATTTTAAGCTCCTGAATTAGTTTGTTCCTTTTTACAATTTCTATCTCTTTATTGACATTTTCAAGTTTATACATCATTCTCCTGATTTCCATTACTTCTTGCCCATGGTTTCCTTTAACTTTTTGAACCTATTTAAAAGTCAATTTATAGTCTGTATTTAGCTAATCCAACATCTTTGTTTCCTCAGAGACACTTTTTGAAAGTTTCCTCTGCAAATGGGCCACAAGTTTGGTTTTTTTTACATGATTTATAATATTTTACTAAAAAATCGACATTTTTAACATTTTAATGTGTTACCTATGAAAAGTAGATTCTTTCTCTTCCTTAGACTTTTCATTAATTTCTGTTTATTTAGTGACTCTTCAGAACTATTTCTGTAAATGTATGAGCTTTATCATGTATAATCTCTGAATTCTCTGTTACTTCAGCTTGTGTTCAGCTAATGTTTTGACAGATATTTCATTGAATGATAGAATGCAGAGAGAGAGAGAGAGAGAGAGAGAGAGAACTCTCAGTCATTGCAGACTGGCTCTGTACTGTGGGACTCCTTTGATGCTTAGCTAGGCTGTTTACAACTCTACCTTAGCTTTTACTTCCTGATGGCACTGAGACTAGCAAAGAGGTAAAATCCCCTAAGGTTTCTTCTCGGTATGTGCCCTGCCCAGGGCATGCACATGACTTTACAAATTTCTCAGTGTACATGGGCACTTTTGAATTCTCTAATTTCCAAAGAAACTCTTTCCCCAGATTTATTTTCCCAGATTTTAGTTGTTCCATTGTTTGCTTCAACTGTAACCTTCTGATCCAGGAAATTGCAGGTTTTTGTGTTGTTTGTTTACTTTAAACTATTTTTGAGAAACACCCACCACATTTCTACACTGAGTGAATTCTGATTTAGGCAAAACAAAAGTAAGCACCTTGAGTCAGTCCTTCAGGCAGCCCCCAGATGGAATAAATGACATTAATTCTTCGATAATAAATTCTGCTCTGATCCCTTTGTTTTCAGGGACCAGGATTCTATATTAGATACAAAGAGTGCCATCTCCAAGCCACCACAATGAAGGGGAGGGAATTAGGGCAAGGTCAAGTAAAAATACCACATTTTTCTACCTTTCTAAAGTTCCCTTTCTCTTGATTCAGCTGTAAACCTTTGACTAGAGTTCTACACAGTTGATAGGTGTTTTCTTTGAGTACTTCTGGCTTCTATGGTCTCAAAAGAGAAACTGAATGCATTTCAAATTGGTTTTCTCTTATAAGTAACATATCCTTTCTTTCTGGTTGATTTCAAAAACTTTTTTTTTGTCTTCAGTTTTCAGAAATTTAATTGTGATATATTTTTGTGTGGATTTCCTTGAGTATTACATTTAGTGTCTGTTCAGTTTATTAAATCTCTAGGTTGATGTCATTTCCAAAATTTGAGAAGTTTTCAGTCATAATTTCTTTAAATACATTTTTGGTTCAACACTGTGTCCTTTCTTTTGGGAATCTGATGATTAAAAGGTTAACTTTTTAAAAATTATTATCTCAAACTTCTGTGAGATGTTCATATTTTTTCAGCCTATTTTCTCTATTGTTCAGATTTGGTACGTTCTATTGATTTGTCCTTAAATTCACTGACTCAGTCCTCTGTAATCTACACTCTGCTATTGAGCCCAACCAGTGAGTTTTTATTTCAGTTACTGTATTTTTCAGCCTCATTATTTCCATTTGGTTATTTTTATATACAATTTTTATTTCTTTTGAGAGATTTTCTATGTTTTAATTTGCTTCTGTAAAATCCCTAATTCCTTGTTGAAGCATTATTATGATAATTACTTTAAAATATTTGTAAGATAATTCCAACATCTAACTCATATCACTACTGGCATCTATTGATTGTCTTTTGTCATTCATGCTGTCATTTTCCTGATTCTTGGTATGACAAATAACTTTAACTTCATCCTCAATATCTTAGATAGTATGACACTCTGATTCTTATTTACCTTGTTTTTATAGCAGGCCATCTCCCTGGTGAGGTGTAGCACACTGGCATGGTGGTTGTGTATATTCAGCTTTCCCTTAGACCCCACCAACTCCACTTCATCAAAAGTGGAGCACTTACCCATACTGTTTCATTGAAGATGGGTAGATGGAAGTTCAGCTCCCTTTGGTTCAGCCTGACACCTTCCTGGTGAGAGAGGACACTAACTCATATCATTTCAGTGCCTCCTAGTTGTGGGGGCAGGGTAATATCACCATCAACAAGGAAGGTGGAAGTGGAAGGATTGCTCACACTGTTTTGTTGTTGCAGGTTGGGAGCAGCAGCTTTTGTCTCCTTTGGGACCAGCTGACACCAGGAGACAGTGTGGAAGAAATACAGTGCCAACTAGACCTTCCTCATTCCACACCTTTCTGCTTCACTGATGCTGGTTGGTTGTGGAACCTCAGATATCCACTGGATCCCACTGATACCAAGAGGACTAGAGCACTGACTATTTTATCTTGAAGAACTTTGTTCTGCATTGATGTCAACTGTGTGTGGAGTCTCAGCTTGTCACTTGACTCACTGACATCACCTCCAGAGTTGATTACTCCCATCTGCATCCCCAGTTAACATTATCTTTAGCAATATATCTAAATATATGGCATATCATGTTACTTTCCCTTTGTAATAGTCCAAAAGCATTCTATTACTCTTTCAATAAAATCCAGATTCGTTATTGCTTCATGAAACTTTTTCAATTGTTTCTTGCTAATCTTTGCTTTGTCTCTGACCATTTCTCCATTTGTTGCTTGTGTTTTAGTTATTTTGAACAACTACAATGACCCATGCTCTCTAGCAGACAGTGCATTTTATATTGCCTTAGGTATGGGTTTGCTGTTATATATGTATATGTATGTGTGTGCGTGTATATGTGAAATACTTGTTGCTCATAGTAACATGTATACTGTGGTAGAGAAATACTTCCATGAAATTACCCTTAATTGGCCCTAATTTTGTCATCTAAATAACCAAAAAAAATCAATAGCTGAAATTTCAAATTTAGTCACTTATAGCACATTTTGGGAGATCTCCAAAATACAAATATCATACTACTACAACTATATAGATAAGTGAATAAATAAAATGAATTAAATCTTTTATTACCTGTATCTCATGGAAAATTCTTTCAAAGAAAAAGTCATGTACTATACAGTCTCATGGGGACAGTGAGAATCACTTCCCATGTATTGTTATACACATTATATGCTAAACACAAACACAGATAAAACTAAATGTACAGCTTGCTGCACAGGAATAGCTGACCGCATATATTACCAGCATGGCAGGTGAACCTTCCTTTTACTGCCAAATTAGTTCCAGGTATGAGATGTTGTTAGTGTCTCCAGTAGTCCTGACTGGTCTAAAATTGGACTGCTTTTGGATTTAAATCTGTGCCACTGTTTTGTTTGAGATGTGATATTCTAGTATTAATACATAATTTCTATAAACAGAAACTCAAGTGTCATCTGGTTATTAAAGACTCTACCTTCTACACGGTCACATTATAGTGGAAATAAATGTAATTATGTACATGTATAATATGATAATTTTACTTTTGGTCAAAGAGGACAAATGTAGAACAGCTGTATTTTCTGTTTTAAAGTTCCCATCAGTCAATTACAGCACATTATCTGAAAACAGATGGCACTGAAGTCAGGCAGAATTCTCCAGCACTGAGTATTAACATGGAGGAATTTTAGTAATATAGAGTGTCACCCATAAGGTAAATCCTGTATGATATTTACCACTGTGCTATTACATAATATTTTTTTAAGTAAAATTAACCTGATTCTCTATTGTTGACTGATGTTGCATTGTATTTATAACCCATTTTCTATCCTAGCAGCCACATTACCTGGAGAGAAAGAATACTTATGTTTTCAGGGACTTCTAAATATTATTTTGGCCAGATGGCTATTAAATGGTCAGAGTTTTTGGATGAGTACTAAAACATCTGTTCTCAGTATTGTCCTGCTTTCAACAATTCAGCTTGTTAGTAGATGGAGAGAAGTTCCCCTATGAGTTATCTCCCATAGTTGAGACTTATAGGATTACATTTTGTAGGAATAATGAGAAAGAAATGTTAGCACCTATATTAAAACTGTATAGATTCATCTGATAAAATTTTCATACCACACTACAGATGCTCATTGAATTAAATCTCTTTACACAAAATGACGATTGATCTTTTTACTGCTTATAGAATATAAATGCTGAAGTATAACATATTACATTCATTGCAAGCAAATTAATTCTAAAAACAATGTGCATATATACCACAACAAGCCTAAAAAAGCAGAGTTGTACTGATTCTACCACTTCACAGCTAAGTTCAATGTAAGTAGACATGCACATCTTGAGATAAATAACTAAGAAAAGAATACTGGCAAAACATGTCCTTTACAAGACAGTTCAAGATATAATTCTTAATATTTCAGTGACATAGGTACAAATAAAACAGGGAAAAATATTGAAATATTACTGGAGGATTTCTGATTCTACAAAGATTATTTCTTCAAGACCCTGTACAACTAAAACACTCTTGCCACAAGCAAGAACAGGAAGACTATGATAGATGGAAAGAAGAAGAAAATCAACTTAGGGACCTCCAATCATGAAGGATAACACATGGTGAGTTCCATGGGTTTTCTTATTGCCTCCCACATATCCTGATAAAACATTACAGATTATAACACCTGCATTACAACAATAACAATTCTAGATGTCAGTAGGATAATATCTTCCTAAACCTAAAGCAGGCAAAGGCTGTTTTTCAAATAGAAAATGAAGAGGATGAATCCCGAAGAAAAAGTAAAATTTTAATTATCAAAAAATAGTGCTGAGAGTGAAGGGGAAAGGTATAAACTTTGAAGAGATATCTGTAGATCATAAGAGGCATAAATGACTTGTACCCAGCATATATGTCATGGCAATTTTTAAAATAGAGAATTGCATAGAAAACAGGTTAAAACTTTGAATGGGTATGTCACAAAAGAATATATATAAATGACTAATGAATAAAAAGGTATTCAATATCATAGTAATTACAGAAATGCAAATTAAAACTAAATTAATACACTACATATCTACCAGAATGATTGATTCACAGAAATTTTACTAGATTTAACCATAGATCTGAAAAATAATGAATTATTTTATTATTTATATCTCAAAAATAGAGTTTAACCTCTGCTGGAATATCATTAAAAATAAATTGTTGGGCTTCCCTGGTGGCGCGGTGGTTGAGAGTCCACCTGCCGATGCAGGGGACACGGGTTCGTGCCCCGGTCTGGGAAGATCCCACATGCCGTGGAGTGGCTGGGCCTGTGAGCCATGGCCACTGAGCCTGTGCGTCCAGAGCCTGTGCTCCACAATGGGAGAGGCCACAACAGTGAGAGGCCCGTGTACCAGAAAAAAAAAAAAAAAAATTAAAAAATTAAAATAAATTGTTTATATCTGAATGTAAAATATCCATTTTTATTAAAGCTATGTGATGTTCCTCTTAAGAGTGAACTCCTGAAATAGTCTAAGTTATTATTTAGATGGGTTCTGATAAAACAGACTGACTTTATTAGAGCTAAAAATGACAACTTTATTTTGGGTTCAACACATAGTAGAAGTAGACTTCAAAATTATGAATATTTTCTTCCCTAAAACAATTGCAACTGAATATCTGTAGCTTTCAATTAGTAATGCAATTTCAATAATATAAAATTGATGGACTGTAATGAACTAGAAGTATCAATTGCCTACAAGCTCTCACTGAAAGTTTTTTTATGACAGATGCCATATATAATTAAATTTCACAGTCAAAGGAAAAAGCCTTTCAAGTGCTTTTGTTAGTATGATAACTATACATTTCAAAAGGAATACAGTATCAACCTTTGTAGTAACATTTCTGTTTTTCTTCCTGCACTCAGAATAGCACTGTCAAATTATAGTTAATGACCCATTTTAAATCCCTCAAATTATAGAGTGAATGATGTGAGTTAATGTGCTCCCTTACTTTTTTTAACATTTCTTAAGTAGTTTTCTAAGTTTTTTAAAAGAGAAAATATGCTTTAGTCATATCAAAAGTTATGTTCAACTTTTCCAGACGGGGAAGATGGTTTTTCTAATTTTATTTCTTGAACAAAAGATTTGAAAGCACAGATAAAGCAGTACCTATAAACATATCAATTGATTTAACTCAGCTGAGTGAAATTTATGTTAAAGAAAAAGAATCAAAATATCACATTTTGGAAATAAAAAATATTTTATAATAGGAAGTGATGCTGAACTTTATACTCTTCTCTCAATTATGCACTCCACTTAATTAAATATTAGGTTTATAGTAAGAGAACACTTCTCTATTCTCATAGTGATTCCTATTTCAGATGAGTAGGTCTTTCTGTACGTTCCTAACACTGTCTGCAACTTGACAGAATTATGCATTCATAGGCAATGATTCATATTTGAAGGAAATGCCATAGAGGATAAGAGTTCACTACATGATCCTTAGCTAATAGGAAGGTTTTCGTGGAAGCTTCTTCCTAGAAGCATAATGGAAGCTTCTTGTGCATGTAACTTCCAAAATTACAAGATGTTACCATTATGAGTCTACAAAATATGAAGGGAGAAGAATTGATTAATAAAAGTTAGGTAACACTGAATATTGTCATCATGACATATATAACAGCCACACAATAAGCAAAATTATTTTTAACTATTTAGGGTCATGAAGCATATAACTATGGTGTCCTTTCTTCCTTTATTCAATAAATGCTTACTGTTTTAGTAAATTTGGCGAGGTGATGGATGTGTTAATTAACTTGAATGTGGTAATCATTTTACAATGTATATGTATATTAAATCATCACATTTGCATCTTAAATCACACTGTAAAACCTAAATATAAAAAACTTTTATTTATCAAGCATACCTCAACAAGCTAGAAAAATATAATAAAAAATAAGGTCGTAAATAAACACTAATGGTTCTCATAAAAAATATATTTTAAAAAAATGCTTACTATCTGTAATTGCCAAGGATTGGCAAGGTATTTATCTGGAGTGATTTAAAAAATGAAATACCTTTTTAAGTCTGTAATTAGAGTTTCCAATGTTGATTTAATGTAATTATTTTTTGTTTCCTTTTCTTCTGTGAATTACAACTGTGAAATGTCTCTTATTTGAATAAAGTAAAGAACTTTTCTTAACTGCTTAAAGAGACTGATACGTAGAATGTTTTGTGGTTATTGTAAGACAATGGATTAAAGAAATGTAAGTATTCTCCTGCCATAAACATCTGGAAATCATGGGTAAAAACTAATATATTTCAAATTCAAATCTGATCTTATGTTAAAGAAAAAGAAGTTTCCAGTTTCCAGTTTCCAAGTATTAGGTGGAACACTGGAACCTAGTGAGGAAAGCAGATAAGCTGATACTGCTCCTGTGTGAGGTCTCGGCGATAAGAGTACACAGCAGGAGAGGGTTCCATCCACATAAACCCAACAGACTAGGCCTTGTGCCCATGTAGGGCAGAAGGTAGAAAATAAGATCACTGAAGATAAACCAGGAGCCCCAGCTATCTGAAAACCAGGAAAAGTAGGTGGACAGAGAAATGCAGAGTATTACAAGCTTCTCTGTATCTGCATAGGCTGTAGGTGAAAACAAACCAAAAAAATAGGATTCTCAGTTCAGCCTAGATATACCCTGGATATCCCCAAGCCATGAAATTAACATAAAAGTTGGTTATTGGCATTTGAATTCCTAATATGTCTAATGAAAGCAAACCAAAACCCACTGTGGAGATACACTCCCACTCAGAGACAAAATTTACCAGAATAGAAGATGAGATTTTTCAATGCAAAAAAGCATAAAATTTCAAGTAAGATAAATGAATAAAAATTCACAGCTGAACATATCTGAGTGAAATTCCATAATACTATAAAAAAGAGAATTCAAAAATAATCATAGGCAAGAGATAAAACTACATCTAGAGCAAAATTTTATGATCAATATGAAGCTAACTGAATATCTTTAAAATACTAAGATAGTCATCAAATCACAAGAGAAAAGAACAAGAGAAGTAGAAAAAATCTACAAAAACAAATCCAAAACAATTAACAAAATGGCAATAGGAATATAGATATCAATAATTACCTTAAATGTAAGCAGACTAAGTCCTCCAACCAAAAGACACAGACTGGATAAATGGATACAAAAACAAGACCTGTATATATGCTGCCTACAAGAGACTCACTTCAGACCTAGAGACACATACATACTGAAAGTGAGGGGATGAAAAAAAGTATTCCACGCAAATGGAAATCAAAAGAAAGCCAGAGTTGCAATACTTGCAACAGAAAAAATAGACTTTAAAATAAATACTGTTTCAAGAGATAAAGGACACTATATAATGGTCAAAGGATAAAACCAAGAAAAAAAATAACAATTGTAAATATATATGCAACCAACATAGGAACACCTCAATATATGAAGCAAATGTTGACAGACATAAGAGGAGAATTTGACACTAACAAAATAATAGTGGGGGACTTTAAGAGCCCACCTACATCAATAGATCATTCAGGAATAAAATCAATAAGAAAACACAGGCCTTAAATGACTCCTTAGACCAGATGAACTTAATTGATATTTATATAGCATTCCACCCAAAAGCAGAATACACATTCTTTTCAAGTGCACATGGAACATTCTCGAGGAGAAATCACACGCTAGGCTACAAAGCAAGCTTCCATAAACTTAAAAAATCTGAAATCATATCAAGCATCTTTTCTGACCACACTATGAGGCTAGAAATCAACTATAAGAAAAAACTGCAAAAACCACAAATACATGGAAGCTAAACAATATACCACTAAACAACCAATGGATCACTGAAGAAATCAAAGAGGAAATCAAATAATACCTAGAGACAAATGAAAATGAAAACATGATGATCCAAAACCTATGGGATGCAGCAAAAGCAATTCTAAGAGGGGAGTTTATACAAGCTTACACCAGGAAGCAAGAAAAATCTTAAATAAACCACCTAACCTTATGCCTAAAGCAACTAGGGAAGAACAACAACAAAAACCCCTAAAGTTAGTAGAGGGAAAGAAATCATGAAAATCAGAGCGGAAATAAATGAAATAGAGACTAAGAAAACAGTAGAAAAGGCCAATGAAACTAAAAGCTGGTTCTTTGAAAAGATAAGCAAAATTCATAAACCTTTAGCCAGACTCATCAAGAAAAAAAGGGAGAGGGCTCAAATCAATAAAATGAGAAATAGAAAAGAAGTTACAACAAACAACACAGAAATACAAAGGATCATAAGACACTACTACAAGCAACTAGACACCAATAAAATGGACAACCTGGAAGAAATAAACAAATTCTTAGAAAGTTACAATCTCCCAAGACTGAACTAGGAAGAAATAGAAAATATGAAAAGACCAATTACAAGTACTGAAATTTTGAATCTGTGATTAAAAAACCAGAGACAGGCATGAGACACTAAGGCTGCTGCTACAGCCACAAAGAAGCCTGTGTGCAAGCACAGGTCATGACCACACCTCCGCTGCTGGGAGCCTGTGCAGGCTGCCACCACCAGGGGCCTGTGATCTAGGGACAAATTCCCCAGGAGAACACATGGCGTGCCTCAGGCTGTTGCAACATCACAGCAGCATATGCCACCACCATTGCCCCTCATTCCATACCCCTCCCTCTCTCCAGCCTGAGTGAGCCAGAGCCCCCTAATCAGCTGCTATTTTAACCACACTGTGTCTGGCCAAGGAAGAGACACCCTCAGGTGACCCACACAGAGGTGGGGCCAAACCAAAGCTGAACCACAGGAGCTGTGTGAACAAAGA
Organism: Orcinus orca; assembly: GCF_937001465.1. Classification (NCBI taxonomy): domain Eukaryota; kingdom Metazoa; phylum Chordata; class Mammalia; order Artiodactyla; family Delphinidae; genus Orcinus; species Orcinus orca. The sequence continues at coordinate 72,663,420 of NC_064565.1, forward strand.
GAAAGGGAAATATCTCCCAGCAGCCTCAGGAGTAGCGGACTAAATCTCCACAATCAACTTGATGTATCTTGCATCTGTGGAATAACTGAATAGACAATGAATCATCCCAAATTTGAGGCGGTGGACTTTGGGAGCAACTATAGGCTAGGGGTTTGCTTTCTGCAACTAATTTGTTTCTGGTTTTATATTTATCTTAGTTTAGTATTTAGAGATTATCATTGGTAGATTTGTTTATTGATTTGGTCATTCTCTTCCTTTTTATATATATATCTTTTTTTCTTTTTCTGAGTGTGTAGTGTATGCTTCTTCGTGTGATTTTGTCTGTATAGCTTTACTTTTACCATTTATCGTAGGGTTCTGTCCATCCTTTTTTTTTTTTTTTGTATACTTGTAGTGCTTCTTATCATTGGTGGATTTGTTTTTTCATTTGGTTGCTCTCTTCTTTCCTTTTTTTAATTACTTTTTTATTTTTTAATTTTTAATATATTTTTAAATTTTTTATTTTAATAAATTTATTTTATTCTTTTTTTTTTCTTTCTTTCTTTTTCTCCCTTTTCTTCTGAGCTGTGTGGCTGACAGGGTCTTGGTGCTCTGGCCAGGTTTCAAGCCTGAGTCTCTGAGGTGGGAGACTGAGTGCAGGAAACTGCTCCACCAGAGACCTCCTGGACCCACATAATATCAAATGGTGAAAGCTCTCCCAGAAATCTCCGTCTCAACATTAAGACCCAGGTCCACTCAATGACCAGCAAGCTACAGTGTTGGACACCCTTTGCCAAACAACTAGCAAGACAGGAACACAACCTCACCCATTAACAAAACGACTGCCTAAAAACATGATAAGTTCACAGACACCCCAAAACAGAAAGAAACAACCAGAAAGAAAAGATCCAGCCTCATCCACCAAAACGAAGGCATCAGTCCCCTCCACCAGGAAGCCTACACAACCCACTGAACCAAACTTACCCACTGGGGGAAGACACCAAAAACAACAGGATGTATGAACTGGCAGCCTGCGAAAAGGAGACCCCAAACACAGAAAGTTAAGCAAAATGAGAAGACAGAGAAGCACACAGCAGATGAAGGAGCAGGTAAAAACCCACCAGACCAAACAAATGAAGAGGAAATAGGCAGTCTACCTGAAAAAGAATTCAGAAGAATGATAGTAAGGATGATCCAAAATCTTGGAAATACAATGGAAAAAATATAAGAAACGTTTAACAAGGACCTGGAAGAAGTAAAGAGCAAAAAAAAAAAAAGGATAAACAATACAATAAATGAAATTAAATTAAATACAAGAAAAAATATTAAAAGCAGCAAAGGAAAAGCAAAAAAAACATAAAAGGGAATCCCCATAGGGTTAACAGCTGATCTTTCAGCAGAAACTCTGCAAGCCAGAAGGGAGTGGCAAGACTTATTTAAAGTGATGAAAGGGAAAAACCTACAACCAAGATTACTTTACCCAGTAAGGATCTCATTCACATTAGATGGAGAAATTAAAACCTTTACAAACAAGCAAAAGCTAAGAAAACTCAGCACCACCAAACTAGCTTTACAACAAATGCTAAAGCAAATTCTCTTGACAGGAAACACAAGATAAGGAAAAGACCTACAAAAACAAACCGAAAACAATTAAGAAAATGGTAATAGGAATATGCATATTGATAATTACCTTAAATGTAGATGGATTAAATGCTCCCACCAAAAGACACAGACTGGCTGAATGGATACAAAAACAAGATCTATACATATGCTGTCTAAAAGGGACCCACTTCAGACCTAGGGACACAACAGACTGAAAGTGAGGGGATGGAAAAAGATATTCCATGAAAAAGGAAATCAAAAGAAAGCTGGAGTACCAATCCTCATATAAGACAAAATAGACTTTAAAATAACAACTATTACAAGAGACAAAAAAGGACATTACAAAATGATTAAGGGATCATTCCAAGAAAAAGCTATAAAAATTGTAAATATTTATGCAACCAACATAGGAGCACCTCAATACATAAGGCAAATGCTAACCTCCATAAAAGGGGAAATCGACACTAACACAATCATAATAGGGGACTTTAACACCCCACTTTCACCAATGGACAGATCATCCAAAATGAAAATAAATAAGGAAACAGATGCTTTAAATGACACATTAAACAAGATGCACTAAATTGTTGTTTATAGGACATTCCATCCAAAAACAACAGAATACACTTTCTTTTCAAGTGCTCATGGAACATTCTCCAAGATAGATCATATGTGGGTCACAAATCAAGCCTTAGTAAACTTAAAAAAATTGATATTGTACCAAGTATCTTTCCTGACCACAATGCTATGAAACTCGATATCAATTACAGGAAAAATATCTGTAAAAAATATTAACACATGGAGGCTAAACAATACATTATTAAATAACCAAGAGATCACTGAAGAAATCAAAGAGGAAATCAAAATATATCTAGAAACAAATGACAATGAAAACACAACAGCGCAAAACCTATGGATGAAGCAAAACCAGTTCTAAGAGGGAAGTTTATAGCAATACAATCTTACCTCAGGAAACAAGAAACATCTCAAAGTAACAACCTAACCTTACACCTAAAGCAATTAGAGACAGAAGAACAAAAAAACCCCAAAGTTAGCAGAAGGAAAGAAATCATAAAAATCAGATCAGAAATAAATGAAAAAGAAATGCAGGAAATGATAGCAAAGATCAATAAAACTAAAAGCTGGTTCCTTGAGAAGAAAAACAAAATTGATAAACCATTACTCAGACTCATCAAGAAAAGAAGGGAGAAGACTCAAATCAACAGAATTAGAAATGAAAAAGGAGAAGTAACAACTGAACTGAAGAAATACAAAGGATCATGACAGACTACTACAAGCAACTATATGCCAATAAAATGGACAACCTGGAAGAAATGGACACGTTTTTAGAAAAGCACAACCTTCTGAGACTGAACCAGGAAGAAACAGAAAATATAAACAGACCAATCACAGCACTGAAGTTGAAACTGTGATTAAAAATCTTCCAACAAAAAAAAGCCCAGAACCAGATGGCTTCACAGGGGAATTATATTAAACATTGAGAGAAGAGCTAACACCTATCCTTCTCAAACTCTTCCAAAATATAGCAGAGGGAAGAACACTCCCAAACTCATTCTATGAGGCCACCATCACCCTGATACCAGAACCAGACAAAGATGTCACAAAGAAAGAAAACTATAGGCCATTATCACTGATGAACATAGATGCAATAATCCTCAACAAAATACTAGCAAACGGAATCCAACAGCACATTAAAAGGTTGACACACCATGATCATGCAGGGTTTATCCCAGGATGCAAGGATTCTTCAATATATGCAAATCACTCAATGTAATAAACCATATTAACAAATGGAAGGAGAAAAATGATATGATCATCTCAATAGATGCAGAAAAAGCTCTGGACAAAATTCAACACCCATTTATGACAAAAAGTCTCCAAAAAGTAGGCATAGAGGGAACTTTCCTCAACATAATAAAGGCCATATATGACAAACCCACAGCCAACATGTTTCTCAATGGTGAAAAACTGAAACCATTTCCACTAACATCAGGAACAAGACAAGGTTGCCCACTCTCAACACTACTATTCATGTAGTCTTGGAAGTTTTAGCCACAGCAATCAGAGAAGAAAAAGAAATAAAAGGAATCAAAATTGGAAAAGAAGACATAAAACTGTCACTGTTTGCAGATGACATGATAGTATATAGAGAGAATCCTAAAGATTCTACCAGAAAACTACTAGAGCTAATCAATGAATTTGGTAAAGTGGCAGGATACAAAATTATTGCAGAGAAATCTCTTGAATTCCTATACACTAATGATGAAAAATCTGAAAGAGAAATTAAGGAAACACCCCCATTTACCATTGCAACAAAAAGAATAAAATACCTAGGAATAAACCTACCTAAGGAGACAAAAGACCTGTATGCAGAAAACTGTAAGACACTGATGAAAGAAATGAAAGATGGTACAAACCGATGGAGAAATATACCATGTTCCTGGATTGGACGAATCAACATTGTGAAAATGAGTCTACTATCCAAGGCAATCTACAGATTCAATGTAACCGCTATCAAAATGCTAATGGCGTTTTTTACAGAACTATAATAAAAAACTTCACAATTTGTATGGAAACATGGAAGACTCCTAATAGCCAAAGCAATCTTGAGAAAGAAAAATGGAGCTAGAGGAATCAGGCTCCCTGACTTCAAACTATACTACAAAGCTACAGTAATAAAGACAGTTTGGTACTGGCACAAAAACAGAAATACAGATCAATGGAACAGGACAGAAAGCCCAGAGATAAACTCACGCACATATGGTCACCTTATCTTTGATAAAGAAGACAAGAATATACAATGCAGAAAAGACAGCCTTCTTCAATAAGCGGTGCTGGGAAACTGGACAGCTACATGTAAAAGAATGAAGCTAGAACACTCCCTAACACCATACAGAAAAATAAACTCAAAATGGATTAAAAACCTAAATGTAAGGCCAGACACTATAAAACTCTTAGAGGAAAACACAGGCATAACACTCTGGGACATAAATCACAGCAAGATTCTTTTTGACCCACCTCATAGAGAAATGGAAATTTAAAAAAAATAAATGGGACCTAATGAAACCTAAAAACTACTGTACAGCAAAGGAAACCATAAAAAAGATGAAAAGACAACCCTCAGAATGGGAGGAAATATTTGCAAAGGAAGCCAATGACAAAGGATTAATCTCTAAAGTATACAAGCAGCTGATGCAGCTCAATAACAAAAACACAAAAAACCCAATTCAAAAATGTGCAGAATCGGGCTTCCCTGGTGGCGCAGTGGTTGAGAGTCCGCCTGCCGATGCAGGGGACGCGGGTTCGTGCCCCGGTCCGGGAGGATCCCACGTGCCACGGAGCGGCTGGGCCCGTGGGCCATGGCCGCTGGGCCTGCGCGTCCGGAGCCTGTGCTCCGCAACGGGAGAGGCCACAACAGTGAGAGGCCCACGTACCGCAAAAAAAAAAAAAAAAAAAAAAAAAATGTGCAGAAGACCTAAATAGACATTTCTCCAAAGAAGATATACAGATTGCCAACAAACACATGAAAGGATGCTCAACATCACTAATCATTAGAGAAATGCAAATCAAAACTACAATGAGGTATCACCTCACACTATTCAGAATGGCCATCATCAAAAAATCTAGAAACAATAAATGCTGGAGAGGGTGCAGAGAAAAGAGAACCCTCTTGCACTGTGGGTGGGAATGTAAATTGATACAGCCACTATGGAGAACAGTATGGAGGTTCCTTACAAAACTAAAAATAGAACTACAATATGACCCAGCACTCTCACTACTAGGCATATACCCTGAGAAAACCATAATTCAAAAAGAGTCATGTACCACAGTGTTCACTGCAGCTCTATTTAAAATATACAGGACATGGAAGCAACCTAAGTGTCTATCAACAGATGAATGGACAAAGAAAATGTGGCACATACATACAATGGAATATTACTCAGCCATAAAAAGAAACGAAATTGAGTTATTTGTAGTGAGGTGGATGGACCTAGACACTGTCATACACAGTGAAGTAAGTGAGAAAGAGATAAACAAATACCATATGCTAATACATATAAATGGAATCTGAAAAAGAGAAAATAAATGGTTCTGAAGAACCTAGGGGCAGGACAGGAATAAAGATGCAGAAGTAGAGAGAATGATCTGGGAGACTTCCAAGAAGATGGCGGAAGAGTAAGATGCGGAGATCACCTTCCTCCCCACAGATACACCAGAAATACATCTACACGTGGAACAACTAATACAGAACACCTACTGAACGCTGGCAGAGGACCTCAGACCTCCCAAAAGGCAAGAAATCCCCCACGTACCTGGGTAGGGCAAAAGAGAAAAGAATAAACAGAGACAGAAGGATAGGGACGGGACCTGCACCAGTGGGAGGGAGCTGTGAAGGAGGAAAGGTTTCCACACACTAGGAAGCCCCTTCATGGGTGGAGACTGCGGGTGGCGGAGAGGGTGAGCTTCAGAGCCGCAGATGAGAGCACAGCAACAGGGGTGTGGAGGGCAAAGCGGAGAGAATCCCGCACAGAGGATTGCTGCCAACGGGCACTCACCAGCCCGAGCGCCTTGTCTGCTCCCCTGCCGGAGCAGGCGGAGCTGGGAGCTGAGGCTCAAGCTTTGGTCGGAGCGCAGGGAGAAGACTGGGGTTGGCGACGTGAACACAGCCTGCAGGGGCTTAGTGCGCCACGGCTGGCCGGGAGGGAGTCCAGGAAAAAGTCTGGACCTGCCGAAGAAGCAAGAGACTTTTTCTTCCCTCTTTGTTTCCTGGTGTGCAAGGAGAGGGGATTAAGAGCGCTGCTTAAAGGAGCTCCAGAGATGGGTGTGAGCCGCGGCTAAAAGCTGGGACCCCAGAGAGAGACATGAGACGTTAAGGCTGCTGCTGCCACCATCAAGAAGCCAGTGTGCGAGCACAGGTCACTATCCACACCCCCCTTCCGGGGAGCCTGTTCAGCCCGCCACTGCCAGGGTCCCGGGATCCACGGACAACTTCCCCAGGAGAACGCACTGCGCGCCTCAGGCTGGTACAACGTCACGCTGGCCTCTGCTGCCGCAGGCTCACCCTGCACTCCGTGATTCTCCCTACCCCCGGCTTGAGTGAGCCAGAGCCCCCGCATCAGCTGCTCCTTTAACCCTGTCCTGTCTGAGCAAACAACAGACGCCCTCAGGCGACCTACACGCACAGGCGGGGCCAAATCCAAAGCTGAGCCCCTGGGAGCTGTGAAAACAAAGAGAAAGGGAAATCTCTCCCAGCAGCCTCAGAAGCAGCAGACTAAAGCTCCACAATCAACTTGATGTACCCTGCATCTGTGGAATACATGAATAGACAACGAATCATACCAAATTAAGGAGGTGGACTTTGAGAGCAGTATTTATTATTTTTTCCCCTTTTCCTTTTTTTGTGAGTGTGTACGTGTATGCTTCTGGGTGGGATTTTGTCTGTATAGCTTTGCTTCCACCATTTGTCCGAGGGTTCTATCCGTCCGTTTTTTGTTTATTTTTTTATTTTTTTTCTTAAAAATTACTTTTTTATTTTAATAACTTTATTTATTTTACTTTATCTTCGTTCTTTCTTTCCTTCCTTCCCCCCTTTAGACAGCGCATCATCCCAAATTGAGGAGGTGGATTTTGAGAGCAAGATTTATGATTTTTTCCCCTTTTCCTCTTTTTGTGAATGTGTATGTGTATGCTTCTGTGTGAGATTTTGTCTGTACAGCTTCGCTTCCACCATATGTCCCAGGGTTCCAACCATCCGTTTTTATGTTTTTTTTTCCTCTTAATAATTATTTTATTTTAATAACTTTATTATATTTTCTTATTTTACTTTATCTTCTTTCTTTCTTTTTTTTCCTTCCTTCCCTCCTTCCTTCCTTCCTCCCTCCCTCCCTCCTTTCTTTCTTTCTTTTCTTTCTACTTCTACTAATTTTTTCTTTCTACTTTGTCTCCCTTTTCTTCTGAGCCGTGTGGATGAACAGCTCTTGGTGTTGCAGCCAGGAGTAGTGCTGTGCCTCTGAGGTGGGAGAGCCAACTTCAGGACACTGGTCCACAAGAGACCTCCGAGCTCCACATAATATCAAATGGCGAAAACCTCCCAGAGATCTCCATCTCAACACCAGAACCCAGCTTCACTCAACGACCAGCAAGCTACACTGCTGGACATCCTATGCCAAACAACTAGAAAAACAGGAACACAACCCCACCCATTAGCAGAGAGGCTGCCTAAAATCATAATAAGTCCACAGACACCCCGAAACACACCAGCAGACGTGGAACTGCCCACCAGAAAGTAAAGATCCAGCCTCATCCACCAGAACACAGGCATTAGTCCCCTCCACCAGGAAGTCTACACAACACACAGAACCAATCTTAGCCAGTGGGAACAGACACAAAAAACAACGGGAACTACGAACCTGCAGCCTGCAAAAAGGAGACCCCAAACACAGTAAGAGAAGCAAAATGAGAAGAAAGAAAAACACACAGCAGATGAAGGAGCAGGATAAAAACCCACCAGACCTAACAAATGAAGAGGAAATAGGCAGTCTACCTGAAAAAGAATTCAGAATAACGATAGTAAAGATGATCCAAAATCTTGGAAACAGAATAGACAAAATGCAAGAAACTTTTAACAAGGGCCTAGAAGAACTAAAGATGAAACAAACCATGATCAACAACACAATAAATGAAATGAAAAATACTCTAGATGGGATCAATAGCAGAATAACTGAGGCAGAAGAACGGATAAGTGACCTGGAAGATAAAATAGTGGAAATAACTACTGCAGAGCAGAATAAAGAAAAAAGAATGAAAAGAACTGAGGACAGTCTCAGAGACCTCTGGGACAACATTAAATGCACTAACATTCGAATTATAGGGGTTCCAGAAGAACAAGAGAAAAAGAAAGGGACTGAGAAAATATTTGAAGAGATTAGAGTTGAAAACTTCCCTAATATGGGCAAGGAAATAGTTAATCAAGTCTAGGCAGCACACAGAGTACCATACAGGATAAATCAAAGGAGAAATACGCCAAGATACATATTAATCAAACTGTCAAAAATCAAATACGAAGAAAACATATTAAAAGCAGCAAGGGAAAAACAACAAATAACACATAAGGGAATCCCCATAAGGTTAACAGCTGATCTTTCAGCAGAAACTCTACAAGCCAGAAGGCTCTGGCAGGACATATTTAAAGTGATGAAGGAGAAAAACCTACAAGCAAGATTACTCTACCCAGCAAGGATCTCATTCAGATTTGATGGACAAATGAAAACCTTTACAGACAAGCAAAAGCTGAGAGAGTTCAGCACCACCAAACCAGCTCTACAACAACTGCTAAAGGAACTTCTCTAGGCAAGAAACACAAGAGAAGGAAAAGACCTACAATAATGAGCCCAAAACAATTAAGAAAATGGGAATAGGAACATACATCTCGATAATTACCTTAAATGTAAATGGACTAAACGCTCCCACCAAAAAACACAGATTGGCTGAATGGATACAAAAACAAGACCCATATATATGCTGTCTACAAGAGACCCACTTCAGACCTAGAGACACATACAGACTGAAAGTAAGGGGATGGCAAAAGATATTTCATGCAAATGGAAACCAGAAGAAAGCTGGAGTAGCAATTCTCATATCAGAGAAAATAGACTTTAAAATAAAGACTATTAGAAGAGACAAAGAAGGACACTACATAATGATCAAGGGATTGATCCAAGAAGAAAATGTAACAATTGTAAATATTTATGCACCCAACATAGGAGCACCTCAATAGATAAGGCAAATACTAACAGCCATAAAGGGAGAAATCGACAGTAACACATTCATAGTAGGGGACTTTAACACTCCATTTTCACCAATGGCCAGATCATCCAAAATGAAAACAAATAAGGAAACCCAAGCTTTAAATGATACATTAAAAAAGATGGACTTAATTGATATTTATAGGACATTCCATCCAAAAACAACAGAATACACATTTTTCTCTAGTGCTCACGGAACATTTTCCAGGATAGATTATATCTTGGGTTCACAAAACAAGCCTTGGCAAATTTAAGAAAATTGAAATTGTATCAAGTATCTTTTCCGACCACAATGCTATGAGACTAGATATTAATTACAGGAAAAGATCTGTAAAACATAAAAACACATGGAGGCTAAACAATACACTACTTAATAACGAAGTGATCACTGAAGAAATCAAAGAGGAAATAAAAAAATACCTACAAACAAATGACAATGGAGACACGACGACCCAAAACCTATGGGATGCAGCAAAAGCAGTTCTAAGAGGGAAGTTTATAGCAATACAATCCTACCTTAAGAAACAGAAAACATCTCGAATAAACAACCTAACCTTGCACCTAAAGCAATTAGAGAAAGAAGAACAAAAAAAACCCAAAGTTAGCAGAAGGAAAGAAATCATAAAAATCAGATCAGAAATAAATGAAAAAGAAATGAAGGAAACGATAGCAAAGATCAATAAAACTAAAAGCTGGTTCTTTGAGAAGATAAACAAAATTGATAAACCATTAGCCAGACTCATCAAGAAAAAAAGGGAGAAGACTAAAATCAATAGAATTAGAAATGAAAAAGGAGAAGTAACAAATGACACTGCAGAAATACAAAGGATCATGAGAGATTACTGTAAGCTATTCTATGCCAATAAAATGGACAACCTGGAAGAAATGGACAAATTCTTAGAAAGGCACAACCTGCCAAGACTGAATCAGGAAGAAATAGAAAATATGAACAGACCAATCACAAGCACTGAAATTGAAACTGTGATTAAATATCTTTCAACAAACAAAAGCCCAGGACCAGATGGCTTCACAGGTGCATTCTATCAAACAGTGAGAGAAGAGCTAACACCTATCCTTCTCAAACTCTTCCAAAATATAGCAGAGGGAGGAACACTCCCAAACTCATTCTACGAGGCCACCATCACCCTGATACCAAAACCAGACAAGGATATCACAAAGAAAGAAAACTACAGGCCAATATCACTGATGAACATAGATGCAAAAATCCTCAACAAATACTAGCAAACAGAATCCAACAGCACATTAAACGGATCATACACCATGATCAAGTGGGGTTTATTCCAGGAATGCAAGGATTCTTCAATATATGCAAATCAATCAATGTGATAAACCATATTAACAAATGGAAGGAGAAAAACGATATGATCATCTCAATAGATGCAGAAAAAGCTTTTGACAAAATTCAACACCCTTTATGATAAAAACCCTGCAGAAATTAGGCATAGAAGGAACTTTCCTCAACATAATAAAGGCCATATATGACAAACCCACAGCCAACATCGTCCTCAATGGTGAAAAACTGAAAGCATTTCCACTAAGATCAGGAACAAGACAAGGTTGCCCACTCTCACCACTCTTATTCAACATAGTTTTGGAAGTTTTAGCCACAGCAATCACAGAAGAAAAGGAAATAAAAGGAATCCAAATCAGGAAAGAAGTAAACCTGTCACTGTTTGCAGATGACATGATACTATACATAGAGAATCCTAAAGATGCTACCAGAAAACTACTAGAGCTAATCAATGAATTTGGTAAAGTAGCAGGATACAAAATTAATGCACAGAAATCTCTGGCATTCCTATACACTAATGATGAAAAATCTGAAAGTGAAATCAAGAAAACACTCCCATTTACCATTGCAACAAAAAGAATAAAATATCTAGGAATAAACCTACCTAAGGAGACAAAAGACCTGTATGCAGAAAATTATAAGACACTGATGAAAGAAATTAAAGATGATACAAATAGATGGAGAGATATACCATGTTCTTGGATTGGAAGAATCAACATTGTGAAAATGACTCTACTACGCAAAGCAATCTACAGATTCAATGCAATCCCTATCAAACTACCACTGGCATTTTTCACAGAACTAGAACAAAAAATCCCACAATTTGTATGGAAACACAAAAGACCCCGAACAGCCAAAGCAATCTTGAGAACGAAAAACGGAGCTGGAGGAATCAGGCTCCCTGACTTCAGACTATACTACATAGCTACAGTAATCAAGACAGTATGGTACTGGCACAAAAACAGAAAGATAGATCAATGGAACAGGATAGAAAGCCCAGAGATAAACCCACGCACATATAGTCACCTTATCTTTGATAAAGGAGGAGGGAATGTACAGTGGAGAAAGGACAGCCTCTTCAATAAGTGGTGCTGGGAAAACTGGACAGATACATGTAAAAGTATGAGATTAGATCACTCCCTAACACCATACACAAAAATAAGCTCAAAATGGATTAAATCCCTAAATGTAAGGGCAGAAACTATCAAACTCTTAGAGGAAAACATAGGCAGAATACTCTATGACATAAATCACAGCAAGATCCTTTTTTACCCACCTCCTAGAGAAATGGAAATAGAAACAAAAATAAACAAGTGGGACCTAATGAAACTTCAAAGGTTTTGCACAGCAAAGGAAACCATAAGGAAGACCAAAAGACAACCCTCAGAATGGGAGAAAGTATTTGCAAATGAAACAACTGACAAAGGATTAATTTCCAAAATTTACAGGCAGCTCATGCAGCTCAATAACAAAAAAACAAACAACCCAATCCAAAAATGGGCAGAAGACCTAAATAGACATTTCTCCAAAGAAGATATACAGACTGCCAACAAGCACATGAAAGAATGCTCAACATCGTTAATCATTAGAGAAATGCTAATCAAAACTACAATGAGGTATCATCTCATACCAGTCAGAATGGCCATCATCAAAAAATCTAGAAACAATAAATGCTGGAGAGGGTGTGGAGAAAAGGGAACACTCTTGCACTGCTGGTGGGAATGTGAATTGGTTCACCCACTATGGAGAACGGTATGGAGGTTCCTTAAAAAACTACAACTAGAACTACCATATGACCCAGCGCAATCCCACTACTGGGCATATACCCGGAGAAAAGCAAAATTCAAAAAGAGTCATGGACCAAAATCTTCATTGTAGCTCTATTTACAATAGCCAGGACATGGAAGCAACCTAAGTGTCCGTCAACGGATGAATGGATAAAGAAGATGTGGCACATATATACAATGGAATATTACTCAGCCATAAAAAGAAACGAAATTGAGCTATTTGTAATGAGGTGGATAGACCTAGAGTCTGTCATACAGAGTGAAGTAAGTCAGAAAGAGAAAGACAAATACTGTATGCTAACACATATATATGGAATTTAAGGGAAAAAAATGTCATGAAGAACCTAGGGCTAAGACAGGAATAAAGACACAGACCTACTGGAGAACGGACTTGAGGATATGGGGAGGGGGAAGGGTGAGACGTGACAAAGCGAGAGAGAGGCATGGACATATATACACTAACAAACGTAAGGTAGATAGCTAATGGGAAGCAGCCGCATAGCACAGGGATATCGGCTCGGTGCTTTGTGACCACCTGGAGGGGTGGGATAGGGAGGGTGAGAGGGAGGGAGACGCAAACGGGAAGAGATATGGGAACATATGTATATATATATTACTGATTCATTTTGTTGTGAAGCAGAAACTAACACACCATTGTAAAGCAATTATACTCCAATAAAGATGTTAAAAAAAATTAAGAAAAAAAAAGATGCAGACGTAGAGAATGGACTTGAGGACACGGGGAGGGGGAAGGGTAAGCCGGAACGAAGTGAGAGAGTGGCATGGACATATGTACACTACCAAATGTAAAATAGATAGTTAGTGGGAAGCAGCCGCATAGCACAGGGAGATCACCTTGGTACTTTTTGTCCACCTAGAGTGGTGGGATAGGGACGGTGGGAGGGAGATGCAAGAGGGAGGAGACACGGGAATACATGTATATCTATAGCTGATTCACTTTTTTATACAGCAGAAACTAACACAACATTGTAAAGCAATTATAATCCAATAAAGATGTTACAAAAAAAAGTAAGTAAATTCAGTAATTCTACATAATGGCCAAGTTCACCAATGAATAATCCACCTAATTAATATAAACATTAGGTCAAAAAATAAGCAACAAACCTACCCTGATTACATATGCCATCTTCACTTTCTAAATGCTTCATTTTACAGAAATCAGTCATAGAAAATATAGTGAGAAAAAAACCTGTTAACAAATAATGTTTAAATGGTAACATATATATATATATATATATATATACACCTACACAGATATACATATGCATACATATAACAAGTTTCACTTCACTCACACTCCATTTCACTTTTAGATTCTTTTAAAGTAGGGTTGACTCCAGGCTGATATATAAAACGTCTAGATCCTATGGAACTGAAGAAAACATGCATGTAAAGAGCTTAATGTTATTACATTTGTTTTCTTAAACAGAAAGAAAACATGCTTTTCCATATTGATTTACTTGGTTTTCCTAGTCCAGAAATAATTGCATATCTATCAAACAGAAACAAGAGAAAAGTAATCCTTTACTTTCACATGTCTGTTTATTGTAGACTTTCACTATGTTACAAGACCTTTCAAATCTCAAATAGAGTGAAACAAATAAAATATTGGTGCTGGGTTCATTAGCATTTAATGAATAACAAATTAGCTTGCCTGGACTAGTAATGTGAATTAGTCATCCTCCTGAGTTTTTCATTTATGTTATCTTCTTTCATTCAAATGAAGGAAGTACACAAACACAATTAGGTGTGGTAGCAATCTCTGTAGCAAGTAACAGGAAATGGGCTTTGCAAAATGAATTACAGATATATTTTTCCTCATACCAGCAACAATCAAACATTACACTTCAGGTAAATTTTAGACTTTTTCATTACACCATCTCCTATAAGTTAGAGGGTAAGTTAATACAAAGTAATGTTTTTAAGAAAGTGAATTAAGCTGTTTTTCTCATGAATAGTTGATTTCATGAAGTCTTGGGGGAAAGGCATATTAGAGTACTTCTGCTGAATCCAAGGTTGCAATGTTCCTAGAATCCACTACTATCACCAAGCACAGGCATGAGCATAAACACATACATTCCCACTTGTCCATTTGATTTGGCTTTATGCCCTCGGTAGCAAAAGCTGAGTTGTTTAAACAAAAATAAAATTTGATTCTAGCTCAGCAATACTCTTTCAGACATAAATAAATAGTGACTGCCTCACGGCACAACTGGGTCCAGGTGAAACTGTAGAGTAAGCAAAATTTGTCTACAGTTGCTGTAATATTTTTCCACTTCTGCGAAAAACATCTCAGGCATTAAATTTACCTTAGTTGAACATTAACTCATTTTGCATGTGTTAAACAATTTAATCCTTCTCATAACATTGTGAATTAAAATGAACTAAATTTTAATTCAGAGGAGCTAAGTGAAAACAAATTACACAGCCAGTAAATGATAGAGCGAGTGCTTAAACACGTCTGAATAACTCCAAAAGAAGCACTCTTAACTCTTTATCACACTGCCTGCCAGAAAACTGGGTTTTTCACAATTTCTTGAACATGGGAATTTGGACTGAAGGCTCACCTCATGACATCCAATTCTTTAACTAGGTCAGTGCTGCTGGGTCTACTTCTTGACTTTTCCCTTAAGCTCAGTGACAGCCCACATTAAGTCCTTCATTGCTGTAGTCACTCATTTTTAAGCACCTGGTAGAAATGGGTTATTATTTTAGTACCAAAGGGCACGGCTTCTGTGCTAAAGTAGCTTGGAGTCCAGTGGGACAATAGATAGGTGATATAGTTCTGGAAAATTATGGATATTATGGTAAAGGTATGCAGAGAGGCCTGTGAAAAAAGAATCTAATGATTTCAACAAGCTCCTGCAAATTTCTGGGGAAAAACATTTACATGGTGATCTCTGGCTCATTTCTTTGTTCAGCCCCTTGCAAGTGTTGGTTTCTTCAGTGACACAAATGTGGAACTCAGCTCTTTTCTTTATATTACTACACACAAAACTAAACTTAAAAAAAAACACTAGCCTAATCCTGAATGTCAAACTAGGTAACTGGGTAAAGAGAGGAGAAAGAGAAGAGAGTTAACTCAAAACAAAATGAACATTAGTCAAACATTACATATCTTTGTCCTTGAGGGTTCTACAACTAATCTATGTTGTCCTTACAATATCCTACTCTTCTCTCTCCTATCTTCTATTCTCCCCCCCACCCCCAGTTTCCTGTTTGTTCTGTCAATTAGAAATCGAACGATATTTGTGTGTGTATCTGTATCTATATAAGGCACTTATCTTTTATCCCAAGTGAATATCAATTGTATTTTCCTAAACAAAAGTTCTTCTCCATAATAGAAACTTCGATAAGTTCTGTAGCTCCTGAAGATATATAGGTAGGTAAAGTCTCTCAAAGGAGAGTATGAAAAACAGGACCGAGAGTAAATTTATAGAAGTTATCTGTGTAAGGCTTATCTAAGTAAGAGGAGCCATACATGTAAGAAAAGGATAAAAATAAGCTTAAAAATACTGAGAAGTAACTTCCAGTATGGTGGGTTTCACAGACCGCAGGATAGAAAAAACTTTCAGGAAGGACGAATGAGCAAACAGTGTCAGGGATGCCAGGGAGATGAAGGACAAAACAGGCCATGCCTCTGGCAATGTGGCAGTTACTGCTGACTTCTGCAAGAAGAGTTTCAGTATTGTATGTAATGCTGGCCAACTTTATATAAAGATTCAACCTAAAGATAAGTACTGTTCACAACACAGTTTTCCTTAAAAGCTCAGCTAAAATAAAAGAGCTTGGATAAATAATTTAATATAAAAATATCTTAGTTTGATTAGTGTATTACCATTTTAAAGATCTCCAGATGGATCTACAGTTTTCACAACTTATACACCAGACAAGTGCACACACAATATTCTCTTCATCTGAAATAATTTCATTCCTGTATATAACTACAATTGTTATTTTTTAGGATAAAAACATCCTATATATAACTGAAGCAGGAAAAAAATGTAGTAAAAATTCTAATCATAAATACAAATGAAAACAGGAAGCATTTATATATGTAAAATGACAAGTTATTAATATTATTCACAATATAAACATAACATTTTTGTTCATTATCATACCTATTTATTCTTAAGCATGATTATAGATGATAAAGTGGTGTAAGTATCAGAGGCTCTGATACAACTAGTTTTATCATACATACATTCCTTTGAGGGTCAGGGGGAATGAGTACAACCAGAGGAGTTACTGTGGCCCTTCCCAAAATGTCTAAGACCTCTCTGGTTCTCTCAAGGAGGATTTATTCCTTTCTGATCTTGACCTATATACTGGCATAAGCGGCTGCTTGGACCAAGAATGGAAGAGGACTGAAATAGCGTTTAGGCAGGAGCCTAGGTAAGGCACATTTATGCTGCCAGTTTCTTGAATACCCATACCTTTTTAAAAACTTAACTTTTATTAGAACATCTAACATGACGGTATTTATTATTAGAATATTTTGAAGTTAGGTTCTTCATGATTATTCATTTGAATAATTCTTATATTTTATACAATATTACCCATTTCTAATGAGAAAACTGCGTCAAATGATGTATCGACATTCTCTCAACATCGTATTTTGAAATTCTAACCCTCAACATTAGGAGGTAGAGACTTTGGGAGGTATTTAGGTCATGAGAGTGGAACTCTCATGATGAAGTCAGTGCCTTTACAAGAAGAGACAAGTGAGAGGTAATCTCTTTCTCCACCATATGAGGACACGACAAGACAGCCATCTATAAACTAGGAAGGGGGTCTTCACCAAGAATCCAACCACCCTGTCAGTCTGATCTTAGGCTTCCAGCCTCCAGAACTGCGAGAAATAAATGATTGTTGTTTAAGCTACCCAGTCTATGTTATTCTATCACAGAAGCCCTAGGACATTCAGTATTATGAAAAAGACATTACTGCTCAATGCTTTGCTTCTTATTTTTGTGTTTGACCAAACGCTCACCAAACACCTGCTAACTTGACTTGACAAAACTTCAGTCAGGCTTCTGTCCTCTTACCAGACCCCTGAAATTTGTCCCACACTTGACCTTAAGCACTGTAATGAAAACCAAGGTCCTGCTAATGGCACCTTCTGAAAATCAGCTGACCACAAAGACAACATTTTTTGTTCAGTTCTTTGATAATGCTACCTGCTCACACCACTCCTCTACACCTAGTCCTTTTCTAGCCTGATTTTGCTTCTCCTTATAAAAGAAAGAATCCCCTTCTTTCTTTACTCACAGACACAGATTCTATGGTCAGAGCATTCTCCCTCTACCACAGTCTTTCTGAATAAAAACTTTCCTTTTTTAAGTCAGGGCTTATTTTTATTATGATATGTTAAAATATTTTCTACATTGGGTTGACCCTGGATAAAGTTAGGAGAAATATTTTTGAGGGCATAAAAGATGCTTGTGTTGAAGAGAGCTTTCATTACTACACTGAAATCTTTAATTAAAAAAGATAAGGCGGCTTCCCTGGTGGCGCAGTGGTTGAGAGTCCACCTGCCGATGCAGGGGACACGGGTTCGTGCCCCGGTGCGGGAAGATCCCACATGCCGCGGAGCGGCTGGGCCCGTGAGCCATGGCCGCTGAGCCTGCGCGTCCGGAGCCTGTGCTCCACAACGGGAGAGGCCACAACAGTGAGAGGCCCGCATACCGCAAAACAAAAAAACAAACAAAAAGAAAAAAACATGTAGCTGAGAACCCAGGCCACAGGAAGAGCAGAAACTAAACTTATTCAAGATGTTGGCCACTTCTTAATTTTTCTCTTTCATGGCCCTTCTATTTCACATTATCATTTCCCCTCTCACCTAACTAACTTCTGATTCTGCTTCCCTTTTTCTCAACATGCATGGAATTTACAATGACTTTGACTATGATATTTACTCCCTCTCATTAATACTCCACTTAAATTCCTCTGGCATAGCAGGAAATTCTCTCATTCACTCAGTTTCAGTAGCATGACCAGCTATATAATTTGAAAGACCCAGTGAAAAGTGAAAATGAGGGGCTCCGTCTTCAAAAAGTATTAAGAATCTCAAGAGGCAGAAATAAACCAGGGAAGGAGTCTTTCTAAATGAGGACTATAAAGGTCACATACTTATGAAACTGGCCCTACCCAGGAATAAAATTAAATTACTCAAGTTCTTTTTATTCCAACCAAATCATACCTTTTGGCCAGTTAATGGATGAGCTGCTTCTGCATCTAATCTAGTGCATGTATCAATATTAGTTATAACTGTTAGAAAGAGTATGGTCACATGGTGTATTGTTCAGAGTAAAGCTAGATGCTATAACAAATACACCCAAATGTAAAACACAATAGAAGTTTCTTCTTATTTATATGATGATTCAAGAACCTGCATTCCTTCTATGGTATTGCTCCATTATCCCTTATGGCCTCATTGCCACTATATTTAGCAAGTAGAAAGGTAAAAGTTAACAAAGAAGCACCACATCCTCTCTTAGCAGGAACAGCCCAGAATGGCAAACAGGATTTCTATGCACATCTGATTGGCTGGAATGAGTCACACTGGCATACCTAACTACAGGGAAACCAGAGGACATAGTCTAGTACTGTTGCCAGGCAGAAAAGGAAATGCATTTCTGATAAACAGGTACTATTCTGTAGCACAAACGGCATACAAGATAGCTGCCTAGGCCAGCCTTATTACCATGCTATGAATTTTACACAAGGATTCCTTCCCAGATCCTCCAGTCTAAGTCAGCTTCCTTTATTATGTCCTCATATAAACTCGCAATTTTCTTTCAGTGTGTCCCTCTCCAATAATATATCCATTAACAGTAATCTAATTAATATCTGCCTCCTCCACTAAATTCATGAGTAAGCATACCATGTGTGTCTTAACCTAATCATTTTATTCACTACCCAGTACTCACAGAATAGCTGACCAAGTCTGAGTCTACATTTGAAACCTGGACTTGGTAGAATCTAACTTCCAATGACATTCTTTCAATAATGCATATAGTTTAAACCTCCTTCAATTTTCCTGTTTTTGTGAGCCAGCATTAGGACCCAGAGTCCCATACAGGTCTTGGTCAGCAATGAATTACTCAGGTTTGCCTTAGACCCATATGAGAGAGAAATCTTACAATTTTACCACAAAACCAAAATTATCAGTCAGTACTATTGCTGCCATGTAAGAATCAGAAGTGACTGAAAATATAAAAAATGAAAATCCCAAACCCTTTGCAACAGTGAGGGTATAATAGAGAGGTTCTTGGTTGCAGAGATCAAGCAAAAAGTCTAGCAGTCCTTTAAAATCTTTATAGCACCTAAATAACATAAGAAAATTAAGAATTCCTGATAAACCCTGGGCCAAAGATGGCAAATTATCTTCCAGTATAAAGTCTTTCCCTCAACTCTTTAAGAATAGAACTCCCTAGGCTTTCACCAAGCCCATGTCATCCACCTACAGATTATATTTCCCAGCCCCCCTCACAGATTCATTTGGTTATGTAACTAAGTTCTTAGCAATGAAATGGGAGCAAAAGCAATGTATACATTGAGTCTTGCCCATAAAGTGATTAGATGGGTAATCCCTTTTCTATTGAATTTTATTTATACCTTCACAAAGCTGCAATATAAAACTGTGCTAGTGAGATAGATTCTAATCCTCACTGACTATGCAGATGATGGAGCAGATATGTAACCTCGCAGATGGTAGACCAATCAAATTGAAGTAACCTGGGTATTTGGGTGACCATGTGAAGCATAACAGCCTAACAGTATGTCTGCATGTAGTTTCTCAATATTCCTCAACTGTTAAGCAAGAATTAACCAAGTTTTGTAATAGCTTGTTAGAGACTTATAGAGTTTTGGTATAGCAGTTTAGCCTGTACTTTTACCAATGCAGAGGTGTTATGCTTGATGAAGCACAAACACAAGGCCAGAATACCAGCTTGAACCAGAAACACTTCCAAGATTTCTTTCTTTCAAGCTGGTTGCATAAGAAATTCCAAAACAGGTACACAAAGTATCAAGATAAAGACATATTTTTGAAAACAAGGAGACTATAACAACCATATCTGATATTTGCCCCAACTGAGACAAAATATTTATAATATCTCAACCCATACAAAGTATTCATACTATGCTTAATATCCATACTCATGGAAAGTAATAAGTCTCAGTTAAGTTTTAGGACCATAGCAACCCCAACATGTCAGAGAGTTCTGGTCATGGAAGAGATAAAGAAGCAACAACAATAATCTTTATACTTTTTGCAGATAGATTTCGCCTCACATGGAGACATCAGGAAGCAATAGAAAAGCTAAGCAAAAAGCACTTGATACAATCATTTAAATCAAAGAATTCTGAGGAGATATCATATTTGTAATAAATCAGGAGACCTATGCATGTTTGTATGTTACTTCAAGTGGCAAATGTTCTGTAATGCATCAGTAACCCAATCCTCTTTACTTCTTCCTATAGGTGAGAAAACAAAGGATAGATAACCTTTGGTCCCTGACTTTAGTCTTCCTAAATTTCTCCCCAGCACATGAGATGAAATGAGTAGTATAGTCCAAGGAACACCTAGGTGTGATGACTTTGATATGAACTGATTTTCTGTTCTCCCAAAGATCATGTTATACTTTTTCTCCCCTTCCTTGCAGTCTTTCCACTGTAAATTACAGACACGCCCCTCTTCCAAACCCTCTTTGCTCAGAAACATATTCTTTCTTCAACCAAACCACTTACCCTAACTTCCAACTATGATGGAATACTGTGTAAGCAGGACAATGCACAGATCAAGAACAGCAATAATATATTTTTCAATATTTATTATTTAATATTTTTAGTTTAAAGGAATCAGAGAACCCCAAAGGCCTACAGGGCTTGAAGGGCCAAGATCTTGAGAAGAAGGGGATTTTTTTTCAGGGTAAACCCAATTTTCTGTGTACAACTTTTCTCTTCAGGAATTTCTGACAGCAGACTTCACTAAAATATATAAAAGTCCCTTGGGTAGGAGAATAGGCTGGGCGAGGGTCAATGTTAAGGTAACCAGGACATAAGAGATCAAGAGCTTGAAAAGGAAAGAGGTTTGATTTCTGAGAGAATGGAGGTGAACAGAAGTAAGCATGGCACATAACAATTTTCCCCTTGAGGCTTTTGTCGAATTCTTACTAAGCAGAGCAAGAGGCTAACAAGTCAAGAAAAAGCCACTGAAACGCAGAACAGTTTTTGGCACTCTCAAGATACTGAGGAGAAAGACTGTAATTTAGGATCCACCAAGAAAGAAAGGCACTGGTAAACTTTCCAAGCTTTCAGTTGTTATGCTTGGAGACTCACACCATAGGAATTACAATTAACAAGACATAGACTGAGCTTTCTAAAAGTGCAATGCCATCTAGTGTAAGCTTAGTCTAAGTTTGTTTGTGATTAACTTCCCCATTCTAGCTCTTTGAAGAAGGATAGGGTAAATGCTGTCTAACAGAAAATCAAATAAGTCATAGCTTCTAAGATTTGACATAGGCAAATGTGAGTTTGTTGTAGGTCTTTTTCCTATGGATGTTTACATGGCATCTCAAATAGGAAAAAGCCCATTTTCTAAGTGTCTGCCACTCATTAAAAGTATCTGATATGGTTCTGATAAAATTTGGAGCATGGTGGTTAACCATTATACCTGAAATCTCAGGCATATTTTTGATATATTGCAGTAATCATACCTTAGATGTTAATAAGAATTGAATCCTGAAGGAAAAGAGTGCTGTGTGAGAGTAGTTATATCACTGGATGTATGTTCCCAAACCCTGGCAGACAGATACCTACTATTTCCTGACTCTGTCATGAGTTAAATGTTTTCTTCAGAGCTTCTGAACCAGACACATTCTGGACTTAAAAACTTTGAATACAATAGTGATCAGGTGTGAAGTGCTGAATTGAAAAAAAGGTGACTACAAGATAAAGACCCATCATCCTTGCCCATCATCTCCCTTTTCTGTCTTAATCCAAAAACTGGAGCTATACTTCTGTACTCCCAGTAGAAGTGTGTGGGATTTCTCTCTGCAGAAACTGACTGGCCTAAAAGAAAGGATCTATACTTACTGGCAGTGGGATTCTCCATCGAAATATCTTTATTCCCCACTTGATCACTCTGCAGTAAAAGCCACCAATTAATTAGGCCAGCCCATGCCCGTTTGTCCCTCATTCTAAAATATAAATGGATAGTCACAGACCAGACATTTCGACAAGGCCTTCAACTTGGGAAGAAAAACAAAAACAAAAACAAACAAACAAAAAAATTCCCTTAAATCAATCAAATAGGGGAAAAAAAGGGAAGAAGATGAAGGTCAGGTGAAAAAGACTAAGCATAAAAGCCAAGAAAATTTAAACGACCTTTAATTCATAACCTCAGAATTAAAAGAAGATGTGGGATCTTTGAAATATAAAAGGACATGATAAAATATAACATTTCTGAAGCTATTAGAAAAAAACATTATGATGGCATAAAGAAAATAACAGAAGTAAAAAGAGATAAAGTTAGAAAAATCTTTCAGAAACTAGAACCAAAATATAAAACGAGAAAGAAAAGAAAAGCAAAATTAAAACAAGAAAGCTAGACCTAAAAAATTCAGTAAAAATGCATGTGAATAAAATGATTATCAAACCTGCAGTGAATATGTATTGCCTATAAAATTAAAGAAAACAATGTGATTAATATGAAAAAAAATAAATTTTAAATAAATTAATAATAAAAGTTCATTGAAAAAACTGCACTTCCCAAAACGAATCATTTCGAAATAGACTTAAATTTCCGAGTTTCTGAATTTTATTTCAATATTAAATATTTAAATTTATTTTTGATGCGAACAATACGTTGTATGTCTGGGAATGTTTACTGGTAGCTTCTGAAATATATATATATATATATTCCTTTATAGATATAAATATCTTTAGAACAATGTTCCTGGCCTTTCTTTGGATTAGGGACAGTCTGAGGAGGTAATGAAAACTATGGAAGAGTGGATCCTCAGAAAAACACATAAGCACCCAAACGTGCATTAATTCCAGGTCTTTTTCCCCCCTTCAACCTCGCCACCCATCTATGCCCTCCCAACTCCATCGTCACGTCCTCTTACCAAGATTAACTGGGTATTCACACCAGGTTAAACCCTCTAAAAGAGATGTTGGATAGCGTGTCTCTCTCTCTCTCTCTCTCTCTCTCTCTTTGAACTAAGTTTCCTATTGAAATCTTCAATTTCACTCTTTTTCTGATGTTTTATTTGTCCTTGCTTTTTTGCTCCTTTAGTTATGCATACATTTTCTCCCTCCTTCTGTGCCCCTTGCATTGTAGCAGTAACTTTCACTGAAATTGTCCTTGTATCAAAAAAAGCAAGGGTTTTTATAAAAAGCCTTCATCAAATCATTTTCAAGCTACATGTGTTATTAGGAAAAAAGGCCACGCTGAGTTTCCCCCTCCCTAATTCGATGGCAAAATTTTTAGTTCTTAGCATTGTTATCCGTTTGAAGTGAGACCACAAACAAGCAAACAACAAAAAAACCCTCTCCCATATAAAAATATATTGAAATAATTCTGACTTTCATGAACTTAACACAAAAACTATTTTGTAAGTAACATTAAATGCTTGTTTTTAACTGCAGTGTGTTTTTTAACTGTCCATAGCTTTCCAGATACTTTGTGATGACCTTAACAACATGCATTTTCCTTTCACTCTTCTTTCCCAGTAGCCTCAAATTATAGGTGACAAATAAATCTACCCTATTATACTACCAAGAAACCTGGTTGCAAAACATATAGAAGAGTTGTTTTATTTTTTCCTAAGAGATACTAACTTTTTACTAAATTTCTGTGGCAGGCACTTTTAAACACTGGAGGATAAATAAGCCGCTAACCCTAACCTTACAAACTGTAGTACAGGAAAAAAGTAGATAAGACATATATACAAAAAAATTACCCTTCTATCTTCTCACTAACATCAATTTCATATACTAATCTTTCTAGATGCAAGATTATAATTGAAATGTTTTTTCTTGATACTACAGTATGCGTCAAAGAATCAGCATAAAAATGTGGTGGTAAAATTATTTTAATATATCAACTTCATACTTTCACCTGTTAATGACCAGGCATTGCCAGAAAATTTATCTCCTATTGCAGGGTTTGGCATATTTAAGCAGTGTGTTTATACAGGGAAAATCCTAGATACCAGTGATCATTAAAAAATAGGGGATTAAGAGGTACAAGCTACTATGTATAAAATAAATAAGTTTCAAGGATACATTGTACAGCATGGACATATAGCCAATATTTTATAATAACTTTAAATAGAGTACAATCTATAAAAATATTGAATTTCTATGCTGTATACCTGAAAATAATATATTATAAATTAATTATACATCAATAAAAAATAGCCATAAAAATGATT
Source organism: Orcinus orca (assembly GCF_937001465.1). Taxonomy (NCBI): domain Eukaryota; kingdom Metazoa; phylum Chordata; class Mammalia; order Artiodactyla; family Delphinidae; genus Orcinus; species Orcinus orca. The sequence continues at coordinate 72,688,393 of NC_064565.1, forward strand.
TGAGAATAATTTTTAATTAAATTTTTATTAGAATAATAACACCTGCACCTAGTTTAAACATACAAAATAGTGTTTCAAGGCTTATAATGGAAAATAGCATTCTCCTAATTCACTAGTGCCATCTCCCCAGAATAGACTCTCAATATTTTTATCATTCCAATTATTAGATTCACACTTCTAAATAATAATACTTTACTGGTATATCTTGCTTTTTATCTTTCAAATGTATCTGTTGGCTCTCTATTAAGAAAATTATTTATCTATGTGAAATATCTCCTCTTTCTCCACACATCTAAATGTCTAAAGAAGTTTCATTGCCTTCCTTCCTCCCAATACAGTTACACCAAAATATTTGAGTAAATAAGTATTTAATTTTTATAATTGTATGACAATGTAAGTATTGCCTATAGATAAATGACAGGGTCAGTTGGGATTACCATCTACTTTTGTGTTTTCTCTGGAATTAATAATTTTTTCAATTTTTAAAAATATTTCTTGTTTTCTTCACTTATCATTAATTACTCTTCAAATTCTCCAACAGATTTCTTAAATGCTTATCAGTGTATTCAAATAATATAAGCCAAAATGTGTAATTTCCCTTATAGAGATCTTACATACAATCTTTGAAAAATCTACTTAAAACAATATTAGTTGTCAACTACCACTGGTTTCCTTGCCCCACTCCTCTCTGTTGGAATTCTCATTTCCTCTAACAACTCTTTCCCTTTGAGATTTTAATAGAATATATACTCTATTAGTCATAACTGGTTTAGTTAAGCTGTAATAAAAAAATATCAGTGGCGTTACACAACACAAGCTTTCTTATCCCTCATGTCATTTCTACTATGGGTCACCAAGGTAGAAATGACTTAGTCATTTGGGCTGCTTTATTCTTGTGGCCCTGATATCTCCAAATGAGGTCTTCTTTGTCACAGTGGAGAGAGAGAGGAAAGTAGGAAATACAAATTTTTTTCAATTCAATACACCTTTTTTTTTTTTAACATCTTCATTCGAGTATAGTTGCTTTACAATGGTCTGTTAGTTTCTGCTGTATAACAAAGTGAATCAGCTATACGTATACATATATCCCCATATCCCCTTCCCCTTGAATCTCCCTCCCACCCTCCCTATGCTACCCCCTAGGTAGTCACAAAGCACCGAGCTGATCTCCCTGTGCTATGCAACTGCTTCCCACTAGCTATCTATTTTACATTTGGTAGTGTATATATGTCAGTGTTACTCTCTCACTTCGTCCCAGCTTACCCTTCCCCCTCCCCGTGTCCTCAAGTCCATTCTCTACATCTGCATCTTTATTTCTATCCTCCTTCTAGGTTCTTCAGAACCTTTTTTTTTTTAGATTCCATACATATATGTGTTAGCACACAGTATTTGTTTTTCTCTTTCTGACTTACTTCACTCTGTATGACAGTCTCTAGGTCCATCCACCTCACTACAAATAATTCAATTTCATTTCTTTTTATGGCTGTGTAACATTCCATTGTATATATGTGCCACATCTTCTTTATCCATTCATCTGTCAATGACACTTAGGTTGCTTCCATGTCCTGGCTATTGTAAATAGAGCTGTAATGAACATTGTGGTACATGACTCTTTCTGAGTTACAGTTTTCTCAGGGTATATGCCCAGTAGTGAGACTGCTGGGTCATATGGTACGTCTATTTTTAGATTTTTAAGGAACGTCCATGCTGTTCTCCATAGTGGCTGTATCAATTTACATTCCCACCAACAGTGCAAGAGGGTTCGCTTTTCTCCACACCCTCTCCGGCATTTATTGTTTGTAGATTTTTTGATGATGGCCATTCTGACTGGTGTGAGGTGATACTATTGAGCTCCCACAGGGTGCATGAATTTAGGATCTATAATTTACATAGGTAGTTAAGTGTTACTTTAGTCTCTTAAAAATAAAAGTTAAAAAATTATAATTTCTCTATATATTTCAAGTGAATTATTTAATATGAATGAGGCTCAGTTTGATATTATCATAAGTATTAACAAAAGAAAAATGGGAAAGCATAAACATTTTCCCTTCTACCTAAAAAGGGTTTGGTGCTGAAGCTATCATTGGTCTAGCAATTGCTGATCAAAAAGGCTAGAGAATCTAAAAGTAAAAAATGTACTTGGAAGCACTGTTTTCTGAGGGCTCATTCCCCTGAGGGCAGCAAAACACTGAAAAAAATTAATTGGCTCAAAAATTATATTGAGAGATCAAGAATAGAAATTATATTGAGAGATCACAGCTTGGGAAAAACAACTGAGAATAACTGACACTAAATGTAGCTAGATTAATAATTCTGAATTTTCCCAGGAGTTGTAATAGCACTCTGAGAAAAGTCCAGAGAAAGAGAAAAGTGGAAATCCACAGAAAAAGAAAAGTCTAGAAATTCACCATCTGCTTTTCAATTTATAATCCAAAAGGTGGCAAATGTCATTCCCACCACTAGCTCACTGGGTAACTGCAAGGAGGTAGGAAGTATAGTCATCTGGGTGCCCTTTAAAAAGAAGGGAGTCTAATATTGTTAAGTACTTTAAAATATTTACAACAGAAAGAAAATACTTTGAAGCTTTTTGTGTCTGAAAACATTTTTATTACATCACCATTTCTGATTGGTAGTTTATGTCAGTATTGAATACTATAGAATTAAACAGAATTTTAAATACATTTTCCCATTATTTTAATTCTTCCAATGAATAAATAGTTGCTTCCAGTAGTTAAATCAGTCCACATGATTCTTGGCCCTTTGAATTTTATAATTTTTCAAGAATGTGTCTTATGTTAGACATTGAAAGTTGGCATAAAGTATCAATCTGTGGAATAATTTCTGTCCTTTATGAAGATTTTAAATTTTTTGATTACTAGTCCAACCTTTGAATTCTTTCTGGAAATCTTATTATTTAGATACTGAACCAAGAGAATTGAGAACCTAGGTTAATTAATAAAAATATTTCAAATTTTTTGAAGCCTGAACTATATACCCCTGCCCTCACACTGTGTACTTGTGTCTGAATCTAAACTTCTTCAGCATTAGTCATCTCAGAGTTGGTCAACAACCCTATCTACCTTCCTCCACATACCAAGGCATAAGCATCACGCCTGTCCAAATCTAACATCTTAAGTCAACACTTTTGTTTCCATCTTCTGATTTTTCCAGAAGCTTGTTCCTCAATCAATGACTTTTACGTTCCACCCCAACCTCCCTAAGCACTTGCATATTTTGTTTTCACTGAAGTGAAATTCACATGCTATAAGATTAGTTAGTTGAAAGTCAACAATTCAGTAGCATTTAGTACATTTACAATATTGTGCGGTCATCGCATCTATCTAGTTCCAAGACATCTGCTTCACCTCAAAAGAAAATATGCATTAAACATTTATTCCCCATTCTTTGCTCTCCCCATCTACACCCCAGCCCCTGGAACCAACCTGCACTATGTCTCAATGTATTTATTTATTCTGGGTATTTCATATAAATGGAATTATACAATAAAGTATCTTTTGTGTCTGGCTTCTTTCACTTAGAATAATGCTTTTGAGGTTTATCTATGCTGTAGCATGTGAAAGTCCTTCCTTTTTATGGCTGAAAAACATGCTATTGTACATATATATCACATTTTCTTTATCTATCCATCAGTTGATGGACAGTTTTGTTGTTTCTACCTTTTGGTTATTGTGTATAGTACAGCTATGACATTCATGTACAAGTTTTTGATGAGTACTTGTTTTCATTTTGGGGGGGTATATACCTAGGAATAGAATCCTGGGTCATACAGTAATTCTATGTATAATTTTTTGAGGAATGGCCAAACTGTTTTCCAAAATGGCTGAAACAATTTACATTCCCACAAGCAAGGTATAAAGGTTCCTATTTATCCACATCCTCACCAATATTTGTTATTCTGTTTTATTATTAAAACAGAAAAACAGGAACTGACGAGACAAACAACTGAATTAAATTCCAGAGAGTGATAAGCCTCACAAAAGAAAGACATCACCCACAAACTTTTTCAGCTCTGGGAAAGCACAGCAGGGAAAGGTGGCTGCCATACAAGGCAGGAAAAAAGAAATTGGGTAAAATTTTAACAAATTCATAAAGGAGTAGCATGAGATAGCATGTCAGTTTGGACTAACTGATAACTCCAGCTGTAAACAGAGTTCACATTTGCTTATAGGCTTTTTTCCATGGCCTCTTCTGAGTACTCATGAAAATAATTCAGAGCAGAGCAGATGCCCGGAGACAGATCCATGGTTTCACGGAGACGGAGAAAATTCTCTTCCCCACTTGGACCCTCTTGTGCTCCAGATTCTTTTTCAGTACAAAGTAGAGGTCTGCTGCCATTGAGGAAGGTGAAGGAAACTGTTTTCTACCCAAGATCCACCACAGATACAGGCCAGAGATTGGCTTTCATGGAGAGAAGGGAAGGAATACTGAGAAACACCTACCCCCAAGAATCAGGCACATATGCCTAACTCTTAGGCACTACAGAGAAAATGAAGCGTCAGCTAACAAACATCACCAGTCTACCACTGGGAGAGGGACAAGAGCATGGAGCCAGGCCCCATTTGTGGCACAGACTTATATAAATTACTGGAAGATGAAGAACCAAAGCACTGAGGAAAATGCTCTGGCACCATAGATGCTTCTCTAAGCATAGGATAAGAGCAGCCCATTGCTGAGGAATCTGAAGTCTGTAGTGAACTGAATGTAACAGTAGCAAAAACAAAACTCAAACTCAGTTCATGTACTACTATATAGAATCAATTGCCCATGCTAGTGGCCTGACAGAATAGGCATGCCCATTTCTGGATACAAACACTAGTTATCTCAGTCTTCTTTCACATACAATGTATAATGCATAAATATTACAAAGACACAGTAACAAGGAAAAGCAAACCATTTTCAAGAGATAAAGTAAACTATACAGCCATACTGAAAGATGATCATACTACTGGTACTATCACACAGGAACTTTAAAATAACCATGATTTTTAAGTTAAACAAACCAGCAGAAACACACATTAATGTATAGGGAATTTGAAAACTATAAAAATAATTAAATAAAAATGCTAGGAGGGAAATCATGATGTAAGAGATGAAGAATTCCTTTAATGGACTCATCAACAGAATGATCATAGCTGGGGAAGAATCAATTAACTTGAAGATAGATCAACAGAAATTATCAAAACTGAAACAAGCAGACAGAAAAAAATAAAGAAGAAAAATCAGAACAGAGTATTTAAAAACCACAGAACAATATCAAAGGCAAGACATGTATGTAGTTCAGATCTTTAAAGAAGAAAGAGAAAGAGGTAAATAAAAACCTTGAGATAATGGCAGAGATTTTGCAAAATTAATGAATGGCATCTAACACAGATCCTAAAAGCTCCTATTGTTATACTATTTCTTGGAATTTAAAATCTAAAGTCCAATGTAGTCAATCAGATATATAATTGGAATAGAATGTGAAACACAATATAATTTTATAAGAATTTAAGTGATAAGTGAGATGGATGAAAGATTTAATTTCCATCTTATAGAATAATATCAGTGTATTAAATGGCTTTAAATAACCATTGTGACTACAATAACCTCTACCATACAGTGGTTGCTAAAAAAATCAGTTTTGTTGTCATTCTTTCATCTCTCTTGATATCTTTCAGTCAGCCATTTTTTTTAAATGCATTAAATAAGACTGACAGATGTATCTACAATTCTACTTTCTTTCTGTTTGTGAAATTAAATGTACATAATTTATAGTTCTTTCTACATTAAGAAGCAATCTATTACATGTTGCTGTGCACTATCATATAAACACATTTTCTTTATTTTTCAATAGATATTGAATTTTATTCAAGTTAGGAATTTGCCTAAACACTTTTAATTTCTGGAATGATATATCGGTACTTCTATTCTGAAGGCAATGATAATGAAATTTTATAAATTGCATATGTTAACTCATGTGAGAGGATGTAAAAAAGAGTATTGTTCCAAAAATGTTTCGAAACATTTTTTACTTAGAGTAGTTTTGCAATCATCAGAATACAAAGAATGCATTATTGCTGTAAACAAGGATAATATCATACAAATTGACAGCATTACTTATTTAAAATTATGAGGCAATCATCATCATTATCATCATCATCTAACATTTCTATTATGCTCATTATGCATCACACACTGTTCAAGCCTTTCAGATTTATTTTATCAGTCCTCACAATATCCTTATAATGGTTATTTTCTTTATACAGATACAGAACTTGAAGCACAGAAAACTTAAAAAAATTGTGTAATATCACACAAGATACAAGTGTTAGAACTGGCATTTAACTCAGGGAGTCTGAAGCATTATGCTCATAATCACTCAACTGGTTCGTATATTTTAACTTAAGTCAGTTCAGGCTGCTCTAACAGAATACCATAGACTGGGTGGCTTAATTTATTTCTCACAGTTTTGGTGGCTGAGAAGTCCAAGATTAAGGCATCAGCAGATCCAGTGTCTGGTGAGAGCTTACTTCCTGGTTTGCAGATGGACATTTTCTCATAGTATCCTCACATGGAGGACAGCACAGGAGAGAGAAAGCAAGCTTTCCATGTCTTTTTGTAAGGGCATTAATCTCATTCATGAGGGCTCTATCTTCATGACCTAATCACCTCCCAAAGGCCCCATCTCCTAATACCATCGCACCGTCACTGGGATTTCAACACATGAAAAAATTCTCCAAAGATTTTCTGTTATCTACAGGCAAAAGTACTTCCATACTGTTCCCTAGGCCAAAAGAAAAAGCCACATGGCTCTCTAAAAGAGAATCAGACAGATTTCAAAAACATATTTGTGAGGTGGGTTAAGTCCTTGACACCAAAATCTAATTACAGGGACAGATAATCATTTTATCTCTGGAAATTGCCTAAATTATAGTTGGATGATGAGTCCTTACAAGAATCTTAAATGCTATCTCACAACCATTATTATGTCATAAGATTTAACAATTGATCCTACAGCAAAAGGAACAGGAGGGAACCACTCTAAACTAACTACAATTAACATTTTCCAGACAATGTACTGATCAACAGAATCTTGGCAATGGATCACAAGACTGATATACTGTGGCCTGTCTTGGACAAAATAGAGAAGAATGAGAAAGAGGAAAAAAATACAAAGAAAATAAAATGGCCCTGAAAGCAGTTATCAAATAGGCTATGGTATTCTCTACTGAACAAAAGTCAAGAAAAATTAAACAAGATCATTTTATGACTATGGTGGAACATAAACCTTCTGTAATTATGCCTGAATATAATACAAAGAGAAGGATTCTATGCTGCCACAAAAATAATCAAACAGTCCCCTCTGTCACCTAAAACAAATGACTGCTAATCCTTTACCAATGACAGCTCTCGCTCCTTACTCCCACCTCCTACATGTAAATTATTAAGAAATAAAGTCATTGAATTGCTATTACTTTCTGGCAGTACTGAATCCTTGAACACTCCCCCAAATCACCTAAAAAAATCCATTCTAATTCTTTCATACCAAGATGCTCCATGGTTCCCTTTGTTATGCATTCTCCTTGCTACGGAAAATTAATACACTCCACTGTGTTTGAATATAGTCAATGTGTTCCTGGTGCTCTTTGCACCAGGACTCCAACAATACTTCAATCTTTTCTCTCCTTTACTATCCAAACCTAATCACTCATTGGGTGTTTGAAAATTTCCTTCTTAAGAACTTTTGGATATTTCAAAATTTTACATCTCCATTGTAACTACCTAGTTTAGTCCACGTCTATTCTCTTTTCTGAATTATCAATCCCTAACAGATCTCCCTAAACTCAGGGTTAGACCTATCCACAATGCAGTAAGAGTTTCCATTCAAAATCCACCTTAAAACATATAAATTGGATTTCCACAGCCCTTTGGATCTGATTTACAAAGATGTTTACTGTGCAGTAATCACCTCCACAACCTTCTCACCAGCCATTCTTTTGCTCCAATCTTGCTGATTATTTACAATTAGTTGTTTTCTTCATGGTGTTGTTTACCTCTGGTCTATCTCTAATCTGCCCTCTCTTCACATATCCTTGCTACATATATTTTATAACTCAGTGTATATGTCACTGTCTTCAGGAAGATGTTCCATAGTATATTTGCATTCCTCAAAGCACTTCCTACATATCAAAATAGTATCTTACAGGTGTCTTCCTCACCTCCCTTCTCTTTCAACCCTCAAAGTTCCATGAGGTCGACAACATGCCATTCTTTATCACCTCAATGTCTACATCTGAAAGAGGTTTCCAAATCTTTTGAAAATTTTATCGTATATTTTATTAAGTTCCATATAATGTAAAAAGATGGATTAATTAACAAATTTTTGTGTGAGAATAACTGGTAAGTGTCTGGTACATCACATACATGTGCCATGAATTTTCACAAATTAAATAAATACTATAGGATTCAGTTAACTCATCAAAGAAGATGAAAATTCCTATCTCAAAGGTATTGCTCTGAATTTTAATTTTTGTATATTGATTGATATATTGAGTATAACATATACAATTTCCAGTATATGTAAATATATGTGCACAAATATACAGATGTTAGCTAATTTAATCCTTCATTTTTTTCTTTATAGGTATTCAAGTGTACTTTTTTCTTTTAGATAAATTTATTTTAGACTAATAAATTCTAAATTCCTCTTTTAAACCCCAAGATCTTTAACCTTCAACAAAACTATTCAGTTCTTAAACATTTTCTGCTGAAGATTCCTTTACTTTCATAAAAATTACTGAAAACCATAAAGAGCTTTAATTTGTATGGGCTACATCTACTAATATTTAGTATATTGAAAATGGAAAAGTTTTAAACTATTAAATCATTTAAAAATAAAATCATACACCAACCACATGTTCATTTAAATAACATTTTTATGAAAAAACTACATTGTGAAAAATAAAAAATAGGGAAAGGGCACTGTTTTACATTTTTGAAAACCTCTTTAATATCTAAATTAGTAAAAGACAACTGGATTGTTTATCTGCTCTGCATTCAATCTTTTGCAAATATGTTGAAGAAAATCCAGCATCAAACAGATTATGTAGTAGGATATAAGAGGAGTATTTCAAAAGTCTTCTCAGATTATGCAGACATTATTCTTTGACACTACTCCGAAACTCAATAAATGGCGATTTCATGAAATGTATTCCCAATGCAGAATCCAAAAGCTTATTGATGTTACATTAAAATCCATTGGTCTGTGAAATAGCCAGTGGGAACCTGCTGTATTGCACAAGGAGCTCAGCTTAGTGCTCTGTGATAACCTAGATGGGTGGGATGGGGGGATGGGAGGGAGGTCCCAGAGGGAGGGGATATATGTATACATATAGCTGATTCAGTTCATTGTACAGCAGAAACTAACACAACATTGTAAATCAATTATACTCCAATAGAAAAAACAAATCCATTGGTTTGTTTTGTAATTTGAATGGATCTTTTACCCAAGCATAATTTTGTAGCATCAAGCATTAGTCATTTGGAAAATATTAGTTCACTGAATAATAAAGATCTTCCAATTGTTAATATATTTCATTACACAATATTTTTCTTTTTTTTTTTTTTTTTTGCGGTACACGGGCCTCTCAGTGTTGTGGCCTCTCCCGTTGTGGAGCACAGGCTCCGGACGCGCAGGCTCAGCAGCCATGGCTCACAGGCCTAGCCGCTCCGCAGCATGTGGGATCTTCCCGGACCGGGGCACGAACCCGTGTCCCCTGCATCGGCAGGCGGACTCTCAACCACTGCGCCACCAGGGAAGCCCCAACACAATATTTTTAATTACATTCACTTATATCACTACTATTCTCATCATAAAAGTATACTGTAGTACTGGGAGGCTGTCAAAGTCATGGTGAAGAACAGAAGTTTTCCAAAGTTCTAATTTTAACCAAATCTTACATTTTATCACTGGCAAAATATCTTCACTGTCTTCCTTGAAGTGACATCCATTTTGAGATCTAAATAGCCATAGTTTGCCTAGTGAAAAATGCTGTTCTATGAATAAACAACTAGGTCAGCTCACAACTCAAACAATCAAATTATTTTCCTGGAGACAACCACCATATTTTTACATGAAACATCATGTTTCTTTCATATTTTCCATTTTGTCATAGAGTCTATTGAAAATCATTTCACTCAAGGGTCAAGATTTAATAAAATCTTTTTCTGCTTTATCAAGAATATTCTTAAGTAAAACTGATATCTTAAAATATTGTTATAGTGTGGTGGTTACAAATACAATAATTACTAAGAACTGGAACGTACAGTGTTTTCACCTAGCTACATTTACAGGCTGGCTAGTTGTTGAATTTACAAGCAAATTGGAGCCAGTTTGTAGCCTGAGATAAAAGTTGGCAGAATGAGTCAAGTAGAAAACCCATGGAAGAAGGTACATTGAGAATCAAATAAAATACTTGAAAAAGTATTAACACAAAGAGAAGTAGAGAGAAAAATATCAAAAAAATTGTCCAAAAATTATAGATTGCAAAGTGATTTTGGAAAAGTTTGTAAACAGAGCCTGAAAAGATTCCCTAAAATATTAGCTACTGGTAATCCAGATATCAAGCAGAGAAGGTAGTTGCATTGCTTCCAGGCTGCTGGTGCAAAGCAGCAGAATGGAAACAAGGGATTTAGAATGTTGAGGATGCTGGCAAGAACTTGTGTACAGTGTTGCACACTGGAATTTAGGCTACATAGGGAATGAGATAAGACAATAAGAAGACTGGCTTCTAGAGGCAGAAGAGTAGGTTAGGTAAGAGTTTTTAAAAAGGATCCAGTTTGAAGGTTTATTAACTTTTATAAAGTAACCACATTATATATATTATATATATAATATTATATATATAATATTATATATAATATATATAATTACAAATATATTATAATATAATATATTATAATAATATATAATAATATATAACCACATTATATATATTATATATATATTATAACCACATTTATAAGTAACCACATTAATGGGAGTGGATGAATGAAGTAACGTGTAGACATAGTCTAATCACAGTAGTAGTGACTATTAAGCATGAACTACTGACTCATTCACAAATAGGCACACAATTAGAATACTATATGAAGAAGCAATCCACCCAAAATGAGAGAAAATTATTGTGGCTGAGCCACTAGATAGGTCACTTAATTGAATGTTACACTTTTGCAGAAAAGCCACCTTACTTAAATTTAAAAGAAAAGCTATCAGTTTGTTTCCAAAGGTATTTATCAAAAGAAAGAAAAGTGTGGGTATGGGGGATAGGACATAAGTAGATGGTATCAATAGGATCAGTAAAGAGAAAGGAAGAACCAAATACATATACACAATGAAAAGGAGATTTTATATAATAGAGGAATATAAAGAGTGTAAAAATCATAGTGGCAGTCAAGGCATCTTCAGTGTCCTCAAATGGTAAAATCAAGGTGTGTACTGATGCTGGTTCTATACCTAAGGACTGCAGTATATGAGGTCAGTGAGCGAGACACCCATGAGAGATTTCTGAGAAATTACCATTCTCTTAGGGGAGCCAGGTTTGGTATGAGAATAAAAATGAAGCTTGTTTTGTGAAGTAATCCTGAAGGGGAGGTGTGGGGTTTAATTTATGTAGGACACAAGGAAGGAGATGTCAGTAATAAAATAAAGGGGCATGTAAAGAAATACAAGGTAATATGTAAAATTATGTGATAATATTGACTGGAATTGACCTAAGTGGTTTACATTTTGGAGAATGGTTGATGCTGAAGAATGAGCATAATCATGGGTTTACCTAGATCCAAGATTTTTGAACAGATGTATGCACACACCAGGAAATGTCAGAGGTCAGGTGAGATTCATGAGTATTCCAACTCTAATAATGGTGAGGGATTTTTGAAGACCCTAGAAGTGGATAGAATTGTAACATGAGGTTTCAAGAATACATCTGATCTTAAAGAGATCATTTTTCTACGGGTTTGTCAGATGAAATACACTATTTCCAAAGAAACTCACTGCCCAGAGAATTAGTCCCTTAAGACTTAAGTGGTGACAAACTCATGATAAAGAATCACTCAATTGTACCCTTAGTTCTGAGATTCCATCTCTTGGTCTCATTTATATGGCTGTTCCATGTAACTCTATCTGAGTTGGGAATGTCACTACAAAGATATCCCTAAAATGAGGTAAAGACATTAGCAGATACATATCTCAGCTAGTGATTACTTAGCATGAACTACTGACTCATTTACAAATGGGCACAAAAATAGAATACTAGATGAGGAACATAAGAAGCTAAGAGAAAAATCTTGTGTAGGGATTAAAAAAATAACATACTATTTTTAATCACTTTAATACAATAGAAAATTCCATGGAGTTAAAGAAGTGAAATTAAATCTTTGGCCAAATTGAGAAAGTGACTCACATTAGTATTTTTTTTTAATTATTACTCTGTTAATGAAAAACAAAATATTAACTATTTACATGCAAATCTCAGAAACTCAATATCAGTATTGAACAGTTTTAACACTAGTGCCTTCAATACTACATATATATTTTTCCCTTGCTTATAAAACTTTTATTGTATCATATAAACATTTGCAGATAAGTTGATCTGTTTGCAAAATAACTATATATATTCAAACATATGCATAGCATATGCAAGGTCTTAGAGTATTTTTCTCTGTGCTCCTAAGAAGTTTTTATCTGTGAACTTTGTCATTGACTATTGATAAATTAATAGATTATAATGAAGACTAAAATTTATTTCTGTTAAAAAACACCCATGGAGTTTATATATTCATCGACTACAACATGACATCATTTCTATGGAGCATTAAATAACGTTATATTTGATGAAAAGCTTTTATAATTTGAAGGGGGGTGGAATTAATGTCTTGGTACAATGCCTCTTTGTATTTGAAGCCCAGATAGTCCTGTTCAAGGAGTGGAAAACACTAGGAAAATGGTTTCTATAATCACAATATATTTATTACATAATCTAACAGAATAATTCAGCACTTGATTTATGTCCATAAAGCAAAATACTATAAAAAGTAAGGATATAAATACATTTTTAAAAGTCAACATTTATTATTATACATTCCATTTACTCCACTGCTCTTATGCCAGTTCCATAACATGACATTTGACCCCTGGGGGATGACACACTTGGTATGAATTTAGTGTGTTGTCTGAACAGTCACAGGTAATTTTAACATTTTCAGAATATATTGATTTTACTGCTTCCATAAAAGATCAAAATTATATTTCCCACAGGGATTCTTAACTGCTATATTAAGATGTATAAAAATATATTTTTTAACAAGAGAGACAGCAAAAATGAAGTTCAATTTCATTTTATGACAGATGTCATAGAGACAAAAGGAAATTCTAAATTAGTCTTTGGATATTTTCATTATAATTTCATCCATCACAATATTTGAAGTGCACATAGTACAGATATTAAAGAGAGAATGAAAATATATTCACTGCAAGTATCTACATAGCTTATCTTTCTCAATATCTTTCTACTTCCTGCTGGCTTGATTGAGCTTTCTAATCAGCAAAATAAAACAGTAAAATGGGTATACATACAATTACATTTTAGAATCAACTATCAATCAACATGAACTTTTATTTATGAATCAATATGAACTTATTACATGCAATGTGAATACTTCATTGTCTGGGTTTTTAATCAAGGAGTTCTCCATGATTTGGTGCAAATCCAGAAAGGGCATCCATTTGGCTTTCACATTTTTCTGAAATCTTATTCTAAAAAACTTAACACTCCCCCAACAAAGTACGTTTTAAATGTGGTTTATTGTGAATTTTCATCTTTTTCATCAGGAGTGTCTCTAATAAAGTAAAAGAAATGTTGAGGAATTATTGAGATAGTCTATTCAACCACTTAAAATTCTCAGCATGGTTTTAAGTACTCTAGTCACCTTTGAAAACAGGGATTCCCAGGTGTTTTAGGCCTTAAGAAAATATCTGAGATAAATCTCAAGAACACCTGATTTTGAGCCCCACTGCCTCGATTACTGTTGCTGCTTTTTTTCTGGTTTTTGTGGAAGGAACTGTTCAGATACCACATCAATATTGCAGCCATAAGTAAGACAGATGGCACAAAAACTGGTTTAAACTAAAAATGCAATAATGATTCAGTTTATATGTAATATATGTTAGTTACTCTTCAAATTCTATAGTGAAAAGTTCTTGGTGGGATAAATTAGGAGTTTGGGATTAACAGATACACACTACTATATATAAAATAGATAAACAACAAGGACCTACTCTACAGCACAGGGAATTATATTCAGTATCTTGTAATAACCTATAATGGAAAAGAATCTGAAAAAGAATATAAACATGTATTATACAGATATATAACTGAATAATTTTGCTATACACCTGAAACTAACACAACATTATAAATTGAAGTATTAGATGATGGTTTTATATCTGTATCTATCTATACATATATACATATAAAATATACATGTATTATGTGTATTCTACATATACATATATAAAGTTTATTAAATTGTAGAAATGTGAATGCTAATAAGTAGTTACAATAGGACCAAATTTTATTAGTATTTACATCTATCTCTCCTTCCCCAAAAAAGAGAGAAAAACAAATATATTCTGCTTTTAATAACATTTGATGTCTACTCAACTATTCCCTATTCCTTAGTAGAGTTTTTCAGCTCTGCTTACATGATTTATGTTTTTTAAGTGTGAACAGATAGGATGTATTTTACTATAACTTCTTAACATTAGTTTATATTTAAATGCACTTTTAAATTACCTGATTAAGGAAAATTGTTCAGCAGAAACAATATTTATTTTTATTGCAACCTTTCTAACAACTCAAAATGATAGAAAGTTAAAGTGTGTTTTCCTTCCTTTTTATTTTGGTTTATTTTCTCTTAAAAAAAATCACAAGGGGGGCTTCTCTGGTGGCGCAGTGGTTGAGAATCTGCCTGCTAATGCAGGGGACACGGGTTCGAGCCCTGGTCTGGGAGGATCCCACATGCCGCGGAGCAACTAGGCCCGTGAGCCACAACTACTGAGCCTGCGCATCTGGAGCCCGTGCTCCACAACGAGAGGCCGTGACAGTGAGAGGCCCGCGCATCGCGATGAAGAGTGGCCCCCGCTTGCCACAACTAAAGAAAGTCCTCGCACAGAAACGAAGACCCAACACAGCAAAAATAAATAAATTAATTAATAAACTCCTACCCCCAACATCTTAAAAAAAAACAAAAACACAAGGGTATTATTCACATATTTGCATTTTATTTTCTGATATAAAACTCAGATATAAACTTGGAATGTTTATGTAACTCTGTTTTCCATCTGGACCATTAAAATTTACCCTGAACCTGGCATGTGTTTATAAACTTCTTTTCTCTGGTATGATGTTTTAAAAATTAATAAATTAGGGACTTCCCTGGTGACGCAGTGGTTAAGAATCTGCCTGCCAACGCAGGGGACATGGGTTCAATCCCTGGTCTGGGAAGATCCCACATGCCGTGGAGAAACTAAGCCCATGTGCCACAACTACTGAGCCTGGTCTAGAGCCCGCACACCACAGCTACTGAAGCCCGCACACCCTAGAGCCAGTGCACTGCAACTACTAAGTCTGCGTGCTGCAACTACTGAAGCCCTCACACTTAGAGCCCGTGCTCTGCAACAAGAGAACCCACCTCAATGAGAAACCCATGCACCGCAGTGAAGAGTAGCCCCTGCTTGCCGCCAACTAGAGAAAGCCCACGTACAGCAATGAAAAACCAACACAACCAAAAACAAATAAAAATTTTAAAAAATTGATAAATTAGATGTAAACATGGAAATGTACATTAGGGTTAGGAAGCAGAAGGAACTGAAACAAAGGGGAGTTTTAAAATCAGAATGGAAAATTTTAAAAAAGATGCTAGAATGGATATGAGCTGGCAAAATTGCAATGTTTGAACAGACGGGTAAAATGGTAATAATTCTAGGGAAAGACTATATTGGTAAGTTATTACCAGCTCTCTGCGATGAATAAATTAAAAGACTGAATATGCAAAGCTCAGAAGACACAAGGTAAAATGTAACCTTGCAAAAATAGTTCCTGAAACTGTAATTGGGGCATGGCTAATAATGCCAGATTAGTAATATTGTTGTTGCAGAAGATATCTGGCCTCCTGGCTTTGAAATACTAACTATAGCTTCATTCCAGACCTCCTGTCCAAATTCTGATTTTGTATTGCCAACTGACTACTCTACATCCTCATGCTTATGTCTATTAGACAAATCAAACACAGTATTTCCAAACATAAAACTCTTCCCTCCATGTTTGCCATCAAAGTTAATGGTAATTCCATTTTTTCCAACAGCTCTGGCCAGAAACCTTAATGTCATTCTTAACTCCTTTATTTCTCTCTTACTTATATCCAATAATCAGGAAATCCACTGACTTTACCTGAACATATATGCAAACTCCTTCCCATTCTTTCTACCTTCACAACTATCATCTCACTCAGCCACCACCACTTCTCACTTAAAATACAAAAACAGCATCCTTAAGTTATTCCTGGTGCTACACTCTGCCCTACCACAGTCTGTTTTTAACAGAAAATCATTTAAAAATATGCCACTTCAGTCTCCATTTCACTTAAATAAAAGCCAAAATATTTGTGATGTCATATGATATCATCCGCTCCTCAGTTCCACTATATATCACCTCTTCACATTCTCTATTCCATCCACATTGCCTCTGAAGTATACCAGGTCTACTGCTACATTTGCAGCTTTACTTTAGCCCTGTCCTTTGTCTGCAACACTCCAGCCTCAGATATCTGCATAGAAGTCCCTTACTCTTTTCAAGGAGTTTCTCAACAGTCAGCTTCTCAGTAAGTTCTATTCTTAACCACCAAATTTAATGCTGTAATCTGTAATATCTCACTCCACAAACTTGTGAGCCTTCTTCCTGCTCTACTGTTTATTTTCTTCCACAACACTTATCACCTTACAACATGCTAGATTATTTATTATCTTTATTGCATGTTATCTGCCTCTCATCCCTGAACTATAAGCTTCAGACAGGCAAAAATTTTTGTTTGATTTGGTCACTGATATATCCCAAATGACTAAAAGAGTATCTGGTACTTAGTGTGTACTCAATAAATATTTGTTTTCAAAGTTTAGAAATATATAGTTTATAATGATAACAATATACATTTAGACAACAAGGATAAGCTCAGTATACTAACGACATCTCTATGGATTTGTGTACTATAAAACCTAAGATAGTAAATAAATGCTTCATTATCTGGTTGTACAATAAATACACTAGACTATCCAACAAATAGACTAAGTCTACAGTTCAGTAATGTTTACAAAAATTATCAGACAAGAAAAATTATCAAATAAAATAGTGTAGGTAACAGAATTACTACAAAATTTTATTTCCGGGAGTATTTCACACAATTTTCCATAGTTGAGGTTCAAAATTGTGTTCAGTAGACTAACTGCAACAATATCACCTCAAATGCTTGTTTACAATGTAAGTTTCTTTGGCTCTACCTCAAATTTATAGCACCAGAATTTGGGGGAGTGGGGTGGATATCACCTGGGAATGTGAATTTTTCCCATTTTTTCCAGGTAATATTTTGGAAGCTAGTGTTTAATACAATTTTTTTATTTAACTGAGAATAATGACACAAAATCTAAATGAATCTGTCTTCCCTACTTACATTTTAATTAACTTCTCGATATATGATACAATTTATTTGAGATTCACTCATTAGATATACAGAAGTTGTTTCTAACTTCCCTTGTAATATGCTGCTGCACCAATTATATCCTCTTGGCTCTTCTCCCATATCCTCTGATATTTTACCTTCAGAATACAAACATGATAAAATCCCACCAATTTTAAACCTCCATGGTCTCTGAACTTTTACAAAGGACTAAACTGTTAAATCACACTTTCATGTATCAGACATCTTACCCAGTGTCAAGCTTTACTATAATTTCAAGGATAGAGGAAATTAAGAGCCACAGGTGGGGCAGGAAGTAGTCGAGGATTCTTAACACATCTTCCCAGGTCCTGCTTCTCTTTGTCAGATGAGGTTTCTAAGTGATGAAGGTGGTTTACTTTATTTACACGGAAGGAACTAACTCAGTTATGAAAATCTACATTTAATATTTAGATAGTTATGTACCTTATCTGATGTCTTTCTGGGAGAGAATCTCCCATAAATCTAAAATTTCATGCTTGTTTAACACAAGCAATCAGTCCATGGGCATCATGATAAAAGACAATCCCCAACTTTAACTTTCCCAATAAGAAAAATAATTTATTTTCCAAGTAATTGTTTACGAGAATGTTTATAAGAATATTAGACTGAGTCACCTGCCCTCTACACCCTCTCCTCATCATAGGAGAAAAATTTTTTCCAGGCCAGTTGCTTTCTTTAGTTTTATTCCCTTTTTTTTTTTTTTTTTTGCGTTACGCAGACCTCTCACTGTTGTGGCCTCTCCCGTAGCGGAGCACAGGCTCCGGACGCGCAGGCTCAGCAGCCATGTCTCACAGGCCCAGCCACTCCACGGCATGTGGGATCTTCCCGGACCGGAGCATGAACCCACGTCCCCTGCATCGGCAGGCGGACTCTCAACCACTGCGCCACCAGGGAAGCCCAATTTTCTTATATTATTTATTATAATATCTTGAACTCTTTCTGTTGATTTAGTTCTTATATTTTAAGAAATAAATGTAACTTACTATTATATTCATTTTTGTATAATTAAGGATTTACAACTATATTTTACAAGATTCTGTCAAAGAAAACAAAGAGATTTTTTTCTTGGAATTTATACCAAAAAATGACAAAATCCAAGGAAAAACATTTGTTTTTTGCCTTAGGGACACTACTGAGCTCCTAACAGTTTGTGTTTCCATTCTTGCTAAGCTTTCCATATCTAATAAAGTATTTTGTGCAATATCCCCAGGTTGGCTTTATGTTCCCTTCTAACTTTTTCTAGATTTTCCCATATCCTAATATAATTAATTTTTGTTATTTATTTTTCTCACCCTTTCTAGGTCACCAAGAACTAAGAATAGTGCTTGCCCAAGAGCTGGCAAGAAAACAGTGACCAAAATACAGTCAAAAAGAAATGAATTCCATCAGCAACTGAACATGGAAAAGGACTTTGAATTTCAGAGGATATCACAGTCCTTGCTCACACCCTGATTTCGGCCTGTCAAGGCCCTAAGCAGAGGAACCAGCCAAACTACACTTAGATTCCTAACCCTAAATCTGTGCTCTTAAATCAAGTTTGTGGAATTTGCTACACTGAAATAAAAACTAATATAGATTTTGGTATCTGTGGGGTGGTGCTCTAACAAATACTTTAAAAATGTGGCAGTGGCTTTGGATCTGGCAAAGATGAAGGCTGGAATAATTTTGAGAAGCGTGATAGAGAAGGTTTTTTATATTGCTTCTAACAGACTGTTAAAAACGCTGCTGATAAGACTTCTGAAGGAAGTGAAGAATATGCTTTTGCAAACTGGAGAAGGGGAGATCCTTGTTACATAATGGCAGTAAGCTTAGTGAAATTGTATCCTGCAATTATGTGCAAAGCAGAACCTGTAAGTGACAAATATGATATATAGTTTCAGAACTTTTTAAGCAAAAAGTTGAGGATGCTTGTCTGGTTTCCTCTTGCTGCATATAATACAATGTGAGAGAAGAAAGGTAAATTGAGAAAAGAATAGTATGACGAAAAAAAAAAGAACCAGGACTAGATGATTTTGAAAATGTGCAGTGCTTCCAAGTGGCAAAATATTCCAAAAGTCAGAAATGGCTACTGAAAGTGTGGCATACAGAAATGACTAAGTATGTGACTATGTAACATTTTGTTAAAACCCCAGAAAGATGAAAGGTCAGATATTCAACATACAATGGGCTCTTTCCAGGAATGAAGGATGTGTCTTACGGACCTCAACCAAACCAGAGGATCTCTAAAGCTTAAGGGTGCTGACCCTTAGCCATCTCGACAGGAAGCCATGGTAGAGAAGGAATTAACTCTAAAATATCTGTGGATCTGACTTTTACTATATGGGGTAAATACACGATAAATCCATGGAAGACCCCCAAAATTCTTGAGAAAATTGTTTCAGTAGAGACACTCCCAAATTGGACTAAAAGAGACAGAGAAAGTACAAAGTGAAGGGAGGCTGTCAGACCATCAAAATTCTACTGGCAGGAAGCAAGTTGATAAAACAACTCAGCTGCAAAGATACAGTAACTTTTTTGATAAAATAGGATGACTCAGAAATGGGAAGCTAGAACCAAGACGACAGAGCTGAGAGCAAAGGAAAATTATTCCTAGGCCTTAATACCTAATGAAGAGAATTCTAACATTTGCCTGGCTGGATTTCAGAACTATTTTGGACCAGTGACATTTTTGTGCTTCTATTTCCCCTCTTTTTTGATCAATGCCTGTTGTATTATTCTATACTTGTCCTATCATTGTACATTGGGAATCCTGGGGGCAGATAACACATCTCTGTAGTTTCACAGTCCCACATAAGGCTAGGGATTATGTCCCAGGAGTTGATCATAATAGACTATGCTCAGGAGCCTCATCATAACCTTAGATGATTTAAATGAGATTTTGGACTTTGAGTCGATGCTATAATGGGACTAAACTCTTGGGTCCTTGGGAGGGAGTCAATGTATGCTACATGTGAGAGGAATGTGAATTTTTTATGGTCAGAAGGAAGACTATGGTAGGAGAATTCTAGGATGGCCCCCATGATTCCCCCAAGAGCTTATTAACTATGTTATACAAAAATTCATAGCTCTTATTATTTGTTTTCTTTATCTAGCAAGTTCTGAGGATGGTGTGTTAAAATCCCCAATGATACATTATATTATATTTCTCCCTGCAGTTCTGTCAATAAATATTTAAGGCTATGTTGGTAGGTGCAAATATTTTGAAAACCACAGTAATACTTTTAAATTTATGAATCATTTTATCAATATTCTTCACATTCCTTAGGATATTTAGCCTTAAATACTTTTAGACATTTATTAAAATTGCTACTCTGAAGGGTAAGCTGGGACGAAGTGAGAGAGTGGCATTGACATATATACACTACCAAATGTAAAACAGATAGCTAGTGGGAAGCAGCCGCATAGCACAGGGACATCAGCTCCGTGCTTTGTGACCACCTAGAGGGGTGGGATAGGGAGGGTGGGATGAAGAAGCAAGAGGGAAGGGATACGGAGATATATGTATACATATAGCTGATTCACTTTGTTATACAGCAGAAACTAATACAACATTGTAAAGCAATTATACTCCAATAAAGATGTTAAAAAAGAATTGCTACTCTGGCTATCCTCTGGTTCAATTTTTTTTTTTTTTTTGCCACTCCATGCAGCATGTGGAATCTTAGTTCCCCGACCAGGGATCGAACCTGTGCCCCCTGCCTTGGAAGCATGGAGTCTTAACCACTGGACTGCCAGGGTAGTCCTGGTTCAATTTTTATGGTCTTTATTTACCATCCTTGAAATTTTCTATATAATCATGCCTTTTCATTTTCTATATATCAGTTATATAATATATATTATTAGATGTTTAAAATTGAATCTGATAATTTGCATTTTCTAATTAACATTATATTAAGTTTTAATTTTATTATCTATTTTCTCTTTACCATTACAATGCTCACCAGGGAATCTTTTCAGTATCAACCAAATGTTCAAACTGACAAGATTAAAAAGGTCACATCTGGCATCAGAGTTACTTAAAAGTATACAGGGTAAGAGAAAACTGCTTGTCATCAGGAAAGTATCAAGTTTCCTCTATGTTAAGAATTGTCTTTGCAGCATTTATATAGCTGTCCAGGAGATATTCTCTGAGCTCTCAAGTAAGTTCAGGTGTCAGGAGACCAGAATCCCACCAGTGGTAATGGATTCATTTAGTTTGGAAATTTCAAGTCACACATGAGCTGGTATCTCTTGTAACAACTCCAGAAGAATAGCTCTTAGAAAGGCATGAGCTCCATCATCAGGAAAACGTAAAGTTCAGGTTACCTCTTGATATTTATAGTTCCTCCAAGTTCAGTTTCAATTTAATAACCAGTAGTTAATTTTACCATAAGTAATGCTGCCTAGTTGATATTCCAATTTTAGCAGGTTTACAGGCAGAAAAGCTAGAAAGTTAAGAGTCAAATTCTTATGAAGAATAGAAAAATGTTTACTTAATACCTAACCAAAATTAGATTTTTCTTTTGGTTTTCAATTATATATATCAAAAGATTTATATAATATTTTACTGGTTTGAAAGATTCCATTATTACTTTATTATTCTGATTACTCCTAAATAACCCATTTTAAGTTATTTTTACTTATTCATTTCTTAAGCTTAGCAAAGTTTACATTTCATCTGAAAACTACGGATATACCTTCTGTTACTTTACTTTGCCCATTCTCTAGCATTATTTTACTTTAAGGTTTTAGTGAGGAATGCTTTAGATATTTTCTTTCTTAATGTCATTGCTTATCATGCCATCGGTAAACTTAATTTAGAATTATTCACCCATCCTTCCCATAATTCTCCGTGATTTGTTTCTTCTTCTACCAGAATACTTTCTCCAAGAATTCATTCAAAGGAGCCTTCATGTGATAAACATTCTGAGGCTGTATATGCCAAGGGATACTTTTATTTCTCCTGTTCATTTAATTAGCAGTTTTCCTGGATATAAACATGATTAATCATACGTTTTCTTGAACTTAAGTGTGGTAGTCAGAATTATAATGTTATCTCCAAGATTCCTGCTTCCAGGAGTACATAGTCTATATAATTCCTGAGTTCAGCAGGACCTGTGAACATTATGTGATGTCATTTCTGTGATTAGATTATGTTGTGTGGCAAAAGTGAAGGTGTGATTAGGTCCCTAACCAATTGACTTCAGGCTAATCAAATGTGAATTATCTTGAGTGGTCTTGAACTAATCAAGTGAGCGCTTTCAAAGAAAACCTATTGGTTAGAGATTTTCTGCTTGACCTAGAAGAAATTAACTACCATCTTATGAGAGGGGGCCAAATGGCAAAGACTTGAGGGTGACATCAAAAGAGCTGCAAGCAATCTCTGACCAACAGTTAGCAAGAAAATGGAGACCTCAGTCTGGCAATTGCATAGGAGTGAATTCTGTCAAAAACCTGAATGAGCTTCAAATAGAAATCTGAGCTCCAGATGAGAACATAGTCTGGATAACTTCGTGAGATCATGAACAGAAGACCCAACAACTTACCCTTGCCCAGACTCCTGACCCCTGGAAACTGTGTGATCATAAGTTTGTGTGATCTTTTAAGGTAGTAGATGTTAGAGATTGATGGTGCCCCCACAAAAGATGTGCTGAAGTCCCAATGCCTAGAATCTGATACTTGTGAATGTGAACTTCTTTGGAAATAGGATCTTTGCAGATGTAATCAAGTTAAGATAAGGTCATTATGGCTGGTGTCCTTATAAGAGAGAAATGTGTACACAGAGAGAGGAGAAGAACACAAAGAAAATCATGTTCCCTGGAGACAGAGATTGAAGTACTATACCTGCAAGCTCAGGAACACCAAGGATTGCCAGTTAAGCACCAGAAGCTATGAAGAAGCAAGGAAAGATTCTTCTCTACAAGTTTCAGAAAGCTTGGCCCTGCCAACACCTTGAGTTCATACTTCTAGCCTTCAGGGCTATGAGACAACACATTTACATGTTTTAAGCTACCCAGTTTGTGGTACTTTGTTACAACAGTTCTCGAAAATTATTACAGTAAATTTGTCGTAGTTTGTTACATCACAATAAGAAACAAATATACCAGGTTTTGTGGAGCTGTCTGATGTCAATTTAATTCTTCTTTCATTATTTTTCTGAAATTTTAGAATATCTCTTTTGATATTTTTAATTTCAAAATATTTCCCATTTTTAACTTAATGTTTGTTAACTAAAATTATTTTTCAACCTAAAGTACTACAACTGTCTTTAATTCTTGACAATTCTTGCTCACTATTTTTGCAAAATATCCTGTATTACATTCATTTTTTCACTCTTTCTGAAACACGTATACTTTAATCTCCTAAATATTATATATTTCATATTATGTATTTTTATTTTAGTGTATGTATGTATACACTTTATATTATGGCAATAATATTAATAGTAAAGCACCCATGTATCTCACATCCAGTTTACAACTTAGAACATTAACAATAGTTTTAGAATCTCCTGTGTGCCTCTCCATACCATTTCTTTGATAGAATATCCAATGCTGCTTATTCGAGAGAACAACTCTTTGCTAAGTGTGTCATCCTGTCAGAAACTGAAAGTCCCATATTTAATTTCATAGCTTAGTTTAAGCAGTCTACTTCCTCATTCAAAATTAAAATCCCTAATTAACTCTCGGCTACTTCAGATTCTAATTACCAAGGCTTCCTTCTAGGGTTGGAACGTTTTGCTGGTTGGAAGTTTTTTTAAATGCAGGTAACTTCTCTCTCTCTCTTTTTTTTTTTCCTAATCTGCTTAAAGTCTCTTTTTGTGGTAGTCTGAGATTATCTCAAGTGGTTCAATTTCCCTTGTTGGCTCAAATGATAAACTCCACATTCTATTTTAATAAACCATTTTCATTTTGATTGCCAACAGTTGCAAATTTTTGGCAAGGGCTAAATCCAAGCAATTCAAGCAATAGATGGGTTTTATTTACCATGTATGGGAGGTTTAAAAATTATGTTTGAATACCTTAAGTGGACATAAAACTGTTGGAGGAGGTCATTAAGAAGATGTGACTGCCCATTTGACCTGGACCTGGGCAATCAGAGGCTCCTCACCCCCACTCCTGTCCTTGGAATGTATGTTCCACTTGCTTTTCCTGAGCTAGAAGCTGCCCAGGGACACAGCCTTGAGACGGTAATATGGTGTTGAGACCAACCTGACTGTGTATGTGACTGAACCCAGTTAAGGCCTCTATATAAACTTTTAAGATTTGGCAAGCAAGTGCAGAAATCTACACATCTTACGGCCACCCAAGACAAGCCTGATAAGTAAGTTTCCTTGCTTACTAAACCGGCCACTGGGAAGAGATCAAGATGGCAGAGTAGGACATGGCACTCACCTCCCCCCATAAACACATCAAAAATACACCTACATGTGGAGCAATTCTCACTGAAAACAACTGGAGACTGGCAGAAAGACACTAATACAACCAAAGCTGTGGGAAAGATCTACACAGAGTCAGGTAGGAAGGGAAGAGAAACAATCATGTTGGGACCTGCACCACTAGCAGGAAGCACAGAAGAGGAAAGGGATTAACTGAGCTCAGATATCCTCCCTGGGGAGTGAGCTGTTCAAACCACACATTGGGCAACCCAGCCCTGGGGTCCAACACTGGATAGACAAGTCCCCTTAGGTGGTTTGAAAACCAGTGGGACTAACAGCAGGGCTGTAAGAAACCTATATTCTACTCATGAAGAGTGTGCACATGCTTGCTTACTCCCAAAACAATGTGGAGGAAGAATACTGACACTGCTCAGAACTGTGGTCAGTTTCCCATGACCACACTAGTGTATGTCCCAACTCACAATGGGTGCCCATTCCAGCTCCTCGTGCTACACAACACAGCTCCACACTAGAGTGAAGGCTGCCGTGTGAGGAGAGTGCACAGTTGTGGACAACAAAGCCAGCTCAGAACTGGTGCAGCATCCTCACAGGTTGAGGGCAACCATTACTGGTGTTCATGGGGGCAGCGTATCAGGAGCAGTCTGGAACACTGGTGCACTGGGACCACCCCAGCATGAGCCCCGACCCACACAAGGGAGCTGATCTGGCCCCTCTTGCTCCACAGTGCAGCTCCCCACTAAGGCAAAGGTGCCATTGCTGAGAAGTGTGTACTTTTGTGGGGGATGGATCTGGCTCAGACTCAACATAGCATCTCAGCAGGTGAGGGTAGCCATTACTGGAATTCGTGGAGGCAGCAGATGGGGAGCAGTCTGGACCTCTAGTACCCAGACTGCATCAGCACATGCCTTGGCCTGCACCAGCGCCCACTCCAGCCCATCCCGCTACAATCTGCTGCCCTTTGAGGAGAAGGTGCCAATGCTGAGAAGGATGATAGTGCACACTTAGAGGGAACGGAACCAGCTCAGACCTGACTCTCTGGGCTCCAGAAACTTAGGACCCAAACCTGCCCCTGAGAGGGTGGTGTTGGCCAATGAGCAGAGGAGGAGCCCTGGCTCATACCTGGCTCGGACTCCAGCCACTCCATCTCTAGCCCCAACTACTACCAAGGTGATAGCTACCAGCACACCCTAGGGGAAGACATGCTTGCTTCAGATCCTGCTCTCCCACCAAAGCTCTGGGCCCATGCACATTCTATAGAAATGCTCTCACACAAGGACACCCCTTCAAGACCAGGATATGTAACTATTTCACCTAATTTCATAGAGACAGAGAAAGTTAAGCAAAATAAGACAGAGTAAGTTATTTCAAATGAAAGAACAAGAAAAAAGCCCTGAAAAAATAACTAATGGACAGAGATAAGTAATTTAATAGATAAAGAGATTCAAAGCACTAGTAATAAGAATGCTAACTGAACTAGGGAAAAGAATAGATGAACACAGTGAGAATTTTAACAAGGAACTAGAAAATATGAAAAAGAACCAGTCAGAACTGAAGAATACAATAACCGAAAAAAAACACACTAAAAAAAATTAACAGTAGACCAGCTGATAACGAAGAACACATGAGTGATCTGAAAGATAATGGAAATCACCCAATTAGAACAGCAAAAACGGAAAACAAATTTTTAAAAAAGAGAAGAGTTTAAGGGACCTCTAGGACAACATCATGCATAGTAACATTAGCATTATAGCAGTCCCAGAAAGAAAAGAGGGAGAGAAGGGGGTTAAAAATGTATTTGATGAAATTATGGCTGAAAACTTCCTGAACCTGAAAAAAGAAGTAAGAATGTATAGGAAAGGAAAAATTCCACTAATACAGGCAAATATAGAGTAAAAGCTGAGGATCAACCACTTAAATAAGCTAGTATGAAGATTTTAAAAGACAATTGAAAAATGAACCATAACTATAATAAACAGTGAAGGAATAAATATGAAGATGTAAAATATGACATCAAAACACAAAATATGGGGAGGGGACTAAAAACTTTAGAACTCATGGAATGTCTTTAAACTTAAACGACTACCAGTTTAAAACAAGTAGATATAGTTATAGGTTAAAATACATGAACCCCATGGTAACCACAAATCAAAAATGTACAATAGATACACAAAGACTAGAGAGAAAGGAAAACAAGCATTAATTAGAGAAAAACCACAAAGAAATTAGAAGACAAACCAGAGAAGAACTATTGAAAAAAAAAAAAACAGAAAACAAGTAACAAAATGGCAATAAGTACATACCTATCAATAACTATTTTAAATCTCAGTGGACTAAATGCACCTATCAAGAGATAAGGAGTGGCTGTTTGGATAAAAAACAAGACCCATCCATACACTGCTTACAAGAAACTCACTTCAGACCAAAAGGCACACATTGACTAAAGGTGAGAGGATGGAAAAAGATATTTCATGTAAATGGACATGATAACAAAGCTGGGATAGCAATACTTTTGTTAGACAAAATAGACTTTAGAACAAAGTCTATACTAAAAGACAAATAAGGGCATTATATAGTGAAAAAGGGATCCATACAAGAAGAGAATATATTCACCTAATATAAGGGTACCTAAATATATAAATATTAACAGACATAAAAGGAAAAATTGACAATAATACAACAATAGTAGAGAACTTTAACAGAATTTAACACAATATTGTCTATTGAGATAACACACTTACCTCAATAGACAATAACCCAGTCAGAAAGTCAATAAACAACCATAGTATTGAACGACACTTTAGACCATTTGAACTTAATAGATCAAAAACAGCATAATACATATTTTTTTCAAGTACACATGGAATATTCTCCAGGATAGATCACATTCTAAGCCCCAAAACAAGTATCAACAAATTTAAGAGGATAGAAATAACATCAAGCATTTTTTTCTGACCACAGCAATATGAAACTAGAAATCAGTTATGGAAAGAAAAATGGGAAAAACACAAACATGTGGAGACTAAACAACATGCTGCTAAAAAACCAATGGGTCAATGAAAAGATCAAAGAGGAAATCAGAAAACACTTCGAGACACATGAAACTAAAAACACAGCTTGTCAATATCTATGAAATATGTCAAAAGTAGCTCTAAGAAATGCAAATCAAAACTGAAATGAGGTATCACCTCACACTGGTCAGAATGGCCTTCATCAAAAAATGTACAAACAGTAAATGCTGGAGAGGTGTAGAGAAAAGAGAACCCTCTTGCACTGTGGGTGGGAATGTAAATTGATACAGCCACTATGGAGAACAGTATGGAGGTTCCTTTAAAAATAGAGTTACCATAGGAGCCAGCAATTCCACTCCTGGGCATATATCCAGAAAAGATGAAAACACTAATTTGAAAAGATACCTGTACCCTAATGTTCACAGCAGAACTATTTCCAACAGCCAAGACACAGAAGCAACTTAAATGTCCATCGACAGATGAATGGATAAAGACAATGTGATAATATATATATGTGTGTATACACACACACAATAGAATATTACTCAATCTTAAAAAACAGAGTGAAATAATACCATTTGCAGAAACATGGATGGACTTAGAGATTATCATACTAAGTGAAGTAAGTCAGAGAAAGACAAATTATATTATATCACATATGTGGACTCTAAAAAAATGATACAAATTAACTTATTTACAAAATAAAAATAGACTCACAGATAGAAAACAAACTTATGGTTATCAAAGGGGAAAGCGGAGGAGGGATAAATTAGTAGTTTGGGATTAACAGATACACACTATTATATATAAAAATAGATAAACAGCAAGGGCCTACTATACAGCACAGGGAAATATATTCAATATCCTGTAATAACCTATAATGGTAAAGAATATGAAAAGATATATATATATATCACTTTGCCAAATACCTGAAACTATCACAACACTGTAAATTAATTATACTTCAATAAAAAAGTACATTAATGTTTAAAATAAAAATAAAATAACAATACTTCAAAAAGAATAAAATACCTAGGAATAAACTTAACTAAGGAGGTGAAAGACCTATGATCTCAAAACTATAAAAAAAACACTGATGAAGAAAATTGAAGATGATACCAAAAAATGGAAAGATATCCAATATTCATAGGTTGGAAGAATTAATATAGTTAAAATGTCTATATTAGCCAAAGCAATCTACAGATTTAACACAATCCCTATTAAAATACCCATAACATTTTCACAGAACTAGAACAAATAATCCTAAAATTTATATGGAAACACAAAATACCCTGAATTGCCAAGGCAATCTTGAGAAAAAAGAACAAAGTTGGAGGTATCACTCTCTGTGACTTCAGACTATACTATAAAGTTACAGTAATCAAAACAGTATGGTGCTGTCACAAAAATAGACACATAGATCAATGAAACAGAATAAAGAGCCCAAAAATAAACCCACAGTTATGGTCAATTAATCTATGACAAAAGAGACAAGAATATAAAATAGAGAAAAGACATTCTCTTCAATAACTAGTGCTAGGAAAATGGAACAACTACATATAAAAGAATGAAAGTAGAACATTTTCTCATACCATATACAAAAGTAAACTCAAAATGGATTAAAGACCTAACTGTAAGCACAGAAACCATAAAACTCCTAGAAGGAAACATAGGCAGAACACACATTGACATAAATCATAGCAATACGTTTTTTTAGAAATGTCTCCTAAGGCAAAAGAAACAAAAGCATAATAAACAAATGGGACCCAATTAAACTTAAAAGTTTTTACACAGCAAAGGAAACCATCAACAAATCAAAAAGACTACCTACTGAATGGGAGAAAATATTTGTAAATGATATGACCAATAAGGGGTTAATACCCAAAATATATAAACATCTCGTACACTCAACATCAAAAAAAGAAAAACACCCCAATTAAAAAATGTACAGAAGAATAGATTAGACATTTTTCCAAGAAGACACACAGATGGTCAACAGGCATATGAAATGATGTGCAACATTGCTAATCATCATAGAAATGCAAATTAAAACCATAATGAGATATCACCTTACATGAAAAGACCACATCAAGTTATCAACAAAAAGACCACAAATAACAAAATGTTGGTGAGGATGCAGAGATTCAGGGACCCTAGTACACTGCTGCTGGGAATGTAAATTGATTCAGCCTCTATGGAAAACAGTATGGAGGTTTCTCAAAAAATCTAAAACTAGAAATACCATATGATCCAGCAATTCCCCTCCTGGGTATATATCTGAAGAAAAGGAAACCATTAATTTAAAAAGATACATGCACCCCAATGTTCATAACAGTATTAATTACAATAGCCAAGATATGCAAGCAATCTAAATGTCCATCAACCGATGAATGAGAGAATGTGGTGTATATATATATATATATATATATATATATACATATATATATATATATATATACACACACACACACACAATAGAATATTGTTCAGCCACAAAAAGAATGAAATTTTGCCTCTTGCAAAAACTTGGATATAACTGGAGGGTATTATGCTAGTGAAATGAGTCAGACAGAGAAAGACAAATACTCTACATTATCACTTACATGTGGAATGTAAAAAATAAAACAAATGCATAAATATAACAAAAAAGAAACATACTCACAGATAACAGAGAACAAGCTAGTGGTTACCAGTGCTGAGAGAGAAGGGGTGAGGGATAAGATGGAGGTAGAGGATTAAGAGGTACAAACTATGCTGTATAAAATAATTAACCTACAAGGATATATTGTAAAGCACAGAGGATTTGGTCATATTTTATAATAACTTTAAATGGAGTATAACCTATAAAAATATTGAATAACTATGCTGTACACCTGAAACTAATTTAAAATTGTAAATCAACTATACTTCAATTTTTAAAAATTAGAAAAAAACCTGCCACCTACCAATCTAGAGTACTCTGCCTCTTTCATTGGTCTCTCCTTGCCTTCTGTATATGCAGGCTGGTTTCAGATTACACCCAGGAAGCTCTGGAGGATGTTCAATCCAACAGAAACACAATCCTCTACAAATTTTGCCCCCTTAATATCCACTGTAATTGCTTGCATTATCTGTTTTGTCCACAAATATAATAGAATTTATACTTTATGTATTAGATAGCAAATCTTAGAGTGTCAGTTTAGAATCCACAAAGGAAGGGGGAACAACAGAATTGTCCCAAGTCTCATAGTGCATTTTAAAGCTTAATTATTTATATCATTCTCATTCTTATTAAGAATTAGGTGGACTACGGGTTAATGAGTGAACAAAGCCTATATTATTCCTTTAAAATTCAGTTTCAATGTAAACTTAAACTTTTCCTCTTCCACTCCTTTATATCTTGCATCCAGTATAGATTTAGATATCCCTAATATTATTTCCAATTTCCCTGTTTTATGTGTATATATTTTGATTCATGGAAACATATTGTGACACACACACACATATATGTCTTATATATAATTACACATTCCATATATATATATATATATATATATATATATACAATTCTTTTTTTATATAAACTTAAAAATATTTATCTATGTTCCTCTGTCCATCTAATCTACTGTTTCTATTTGGGGCACAGAACTCATGTTGTACTTACATGTCATTTAACTATCCTCTAATCCAGTAAAGGACATAGACATTTTCTCCATCTTGTTGACAGCACAGATAATTTAATAGACATTGTAATGCATGTCCCATTATTGAACTGTAAAAGAAGTTTGGTGGGAGAGGAGAGGAGAGAGTGGAATATATATCTAGGATCACAATTGCTAGGATACAGGGTATCAGTAAAATTAATTAGACTGAGATGTGCCAGACTGTTCACCTGAATGGCTGCCCCATTCTACGTTCTCAAAGGTGAAGGACTATTTTACATATTTCTACATCCAAGAACACTTCATTAATTTCTATATAAATGCCCTTGTCTCCTGCACTTCACTCTTCTGAATGAAATGTCTGTGTGTCGGTAGGAAATAAGTGGACAAAAGGTAAAGTTATAATTACTCTAATGGTGCATACATGTTCTGTGTGTATATAGGGAGAGCAACACATTTCCACTGGGGAGAGGACAGCTTAGACGCTGGGAGGAATGAGGAAGAGGAAGCATTAATGATCTTTTGTCACTGATGATCTTTTAGTACTGCCCCTGCAGCCTTGTTCATGAAGGGAAATACTCTGGTAGCACTCTCCCAAGCTGAATTCCCAAACTTGCAAGCATCACAAATTTAATCAACTGCTTGGTCTGCAATGCTCCTCCAGATAATTCTGGCCATGACTTGCTTGCCATTCCCTTTAACCTTACTGAAAGGGTTATCAAAAAATTCAGGAAATCTCTCCAGCTTCTGTACCTCTTGTGCAAAACACTTCCAGATCTTCCACACTTTCACTCTCCATTATTCCACACGTGTGAAAAGAAGGCCACCTAGCTGGTGGCACGGACAAATGACACATTAGATTAACTGTTTTCAGGCAGCAAACAAAAACAAGGATTAGACTCAATTATTTAAACTGAATTGGGGGACCCTAAGACTTACCAGCGTGTTGCAAGGCCACATTAGAGACACTTTCCAACTGTGCCCCCTGTCTAATATAAGTCCCATTGGAGGCGGGGAGGCCCAATAATTGTAAACACCACTTTCTAGGTGTATATATGTGCTCCCAGAATTGTACATCTTATGTGGAAGCCAGGCATAAACTCTCCTGTCTTCTGAAACACAGTGACTTTAACCTCAGGGGAGCTCATAAGCAACTTACAAGCAGATTATGTAGCTCTCAAATGACTGAAGAAATTTCTCCCAGATGAGGCTGCCCTTATTTATGTGTATGCTGCAGGCAGTTTTCCCTGCATTAGAAGTTGTTCAATTAAGAAAGTGAACACAAAATTTGTCCCTGATTTTAGCTGAAGCAATCAATGACACTCTTGGCTGTGGAAGTTATTCAGGTCAGCTTTGATTGCTTAGACAATATAGATAGAGATTATAGTATTGCTCAGATGGCCTCTTCATGGGCCAAGTTAAACCCTGTACATCTTGCTCTAACTAGATTAATGCCTTAGGCTAAATGGAAAGGCTAATACAGAAACTTAAAAAGATAATCAATCACATTTCTCTCTGAGTTAGACCCTAATAGTGTATAGCATTTGTTCAATAAGTTGATACTGGTACTCTGCAGGGGAAGGCTGAAGTCAACATTGCAGGTTGACTCATCTTGCTGGTTCTAGTCTTGTTGATAGTGGCCTTAATTATATACTGCATGAAACAAATCTGGTCCCAATCCTTGTCAATCAGATTAATCAGAGTAATTTACATTCCCATGAAAGATTCACCAGAGGTAATGCAGTGTAGAAATGTGAGGTGGATATTGCTGAAAGACATTTCTCCAGGGGTCTCTTGCATTTCTGCAGAGACACTGACAACTTCAAAGTACCCTTTCAAGGATGTCCGTATAGCAAAGAATTTTGGAAGATGGAGATATTATCTCCCATTGGAACAAAGGAAAGACTTGTCTCCTGTTCAGTGTAATAAAGATAATGTCTTTCTCCAGGGCAAAGTTTGGGCAGGCTTGCTTGCAGAATCTGATAATGAACTTGGGTTTCCTAAGCTCAGGGTTACTCAGTTTTAACACAAACCCACTGTGTATTCAGCATCCACTTTTGTCCTCTTCCACTTCACTTGGGAGACTGGGGCCAAAGTAAACTAATACAAACATAAAATTCATATTGCCTTCTGTGCTGTGAGTAATAAATCCTTCATCTCTGACAAAGGAGTCTCAAGCTATATTCCATGAAGCCAAGTTGTTAACTTACAAGTAGGGTAGAACGTCAGCCCCATCATAGTACATGACAGTATTATATGTTTAACAGATGTCCATAAAGAAATATTGCTCTTACATCTACTCTTTCTCCCCATACTACAAGATCTAATTCATTTTTTAAAAGCATAACTTGCATTGCCAAACACAAGCATGCATTGTGCCTCATAATATCTAATGTAATATAAAGTATGCAACTCCTTGTATCAATATGGCTTTATTCTACTGAAAAGATATAATCACATGGAACATTACAAAATTTTTAACAAAGGAAAGTAAATGTTGGTATTTGTATGTTTTACAAACAGTTATATCTTGTATAATTATTCAGTTTGGTTTATTTCAAATTGAATTTTGTTAATTTAACCAAATATTTTAGGAATAAGTTGTAAATGCTATTGAAGGAATCTTGTAGGAATATTAGAAAAAAGTACAACGTGAACTCAGAATCTAAAAGTTTTACATTCTACAGCACGATCTCTAGAAATCCAACACACTCAGCATCATTTCAAAGACTTTTTTTTCTAATCAATACACAGTGATGCCTGAGAAAGAAGCATCCCTTTTCTATGCTTATTTACATATATTTATTCAATGAATATTAAATTAACACAACATGGCTAATTTAGAGCTGTGCAAACAAATGTCCTGTTCAAAGAATGATGATGGCCCACTTCTAAAAAAAGAAAACTACATCTTACTTGTCTTTTATTCCTTATGCTCCTCCTTATGTCATTTTATGAACTGTCTGAAATTATGTTGAATAATATAGTTGTCATATTACTTTGGTTGGTAGACACTGTAATAGATGCAACAGATGCAAACTAGTCTTCTTAAATAAAACACAATTTTTGTATTTTTAATTTAAAACTATTTTATAAACATAGTCACATCATGAAGTAAATATGTAAGCATCCAAACATCAGAATATGCATTTGGAATAATTTTCAATTGTCCCAAAATATGACGACGTTGAGGAAATCAGGATGGCCCTTTTCTATTACTCTAAGTTGATGATTAGCAAGCAATTTATGTATAAGCATGAAAACGCTACATATATTTATTCTGTTAATTTTCCACATCCATTTTTCTTTTCAATACGTTTTATTTTGTCAAACATAAAGTTTAAACCAACCAAAATACACACAAAAAAATAATTTTATGCTATAGATGGAGAAAATCATTTAAGAGCACTGATATACCTTCGTATCTGACAAAGAAATGCAGTAATTGCTGATTTTTTCTAAGGCAATACCTATTGAGCCCCTGAGATAATTTAATCAATCAACATATATTTGAGAATATATATACTCATGTTTACTAGATACCATGATTGGTAAATGATAAACTTCTGTAATCCTTTCCAAAAAAGAAAATATACATATATAAAATTATATTTTATAAATGATTCACCACTTTTTAGACAAACGTATTAATGAGGAAAACATAAAAGAGATCAACTCTAAAAGAAAGTACACCATACATAGCTTCAGGCTTCAAATAAACTTCTTTCATATCAAATAAATTGTACAAAATATTCTAGTCTTTACATTCATGGGCAGCTTGTATTACTATAAAAAAATGGCTGTAAATAAACAATGTAATAATTTTGAACTTAGATTTGAAAATAGTTCATTGTAAACAAATGCCATGCAAAAATTAAAGAACTGTCTTTATCATTTGTTTTGTTCTACTATGTTCACCTCACATTTGAAAAAGAAGAGGGAAAATCAGCATGAGAAAAAAAGTAGTTTAAAAGTGATCCCACACTAAACTCTATGAAAAGTTATTCATCTTGGATTAAAAAGAAAAACAACTGTGTCTCATGACAAACATCAAATTGTTTTAAGAATGACAGATGAATACAAAGGTATTTCTAGTGTACAAAAAACAAATGAAAACAAAGATAAAGGGAACGTTTCCTGACTCTAAAAAAATCAACATTGGTAACTATATATTCAATTATAATTTGATTTTCCTTGTTGTTTGTGCTCATGTATAATGCAATGATAATCTGTGAGAAGTAATTTCAAATAGTGAATAAGACTATTAATTAATACAAGTGTTACATTTGACATCCATGACTTCTTTCTTATATTCTGTACAATATTTGTCAGGCCTATAGTAGATACATAGCGCTAATTCCTGCTTTCATCCAATCTTAGGACTGGTTGCTCTATTTTCAGTAAAATAATTTTGGATATGTTAACCATTAGACTATATTTTTGTACAATTTACTTGTTCTTGCTCCAAGGGCCCACCGTCATTCAACACTTTAACAAAATTGTTTTAATTATATGCACACACACACACACACACACACACACACACACACGGCACATACAACAAGCCAGATGCTGAAAATGTGGTCAGACAGGATTCCTCAGGTCACCTGAATAATCTAGATCATATGAGTCCTCATATGAAAACACTATATTTTAAATAGATAATATGTGATGTATTTTCAAAACATAAAACTATATTTTATTAAGAAGAAATAGATATAAAGGGGAAAAAAATGAAAATAAATCAAATAAAGTTTCCCAAATACAAAATAACATAGAAGTTGCTTTAACTGCAGATGGATATATAATGGAGACAAGTCGGAAAGAATAAATGGAGAAGGATAAGGATACACTGTAAAATTCCTATGCAACAACCAGCTCTATGAAGAATACATGTTTGAATTATAGTGAAAATTGAGCAGTTGAAACCTTTGGGAGAAAACAATATGAGGTGTATACTACCTATACCTTGATAAGAAATGAAGTATACAGCCCAGAAATGAAGTATCCAGCCCAGATCCACTGAATTGAGAAGCAATAAAATATAAACTATTCAATTATACAACCGAGATAAAAATAAAGAGACACAACCAAGTGCCAAAAAAGAATAAATAAATTCAAAAAAATAGATGTAAGAAGATGCTATAGTTTTGAATCAGCTATAGATCTTGGAGAGGGTAGATTTTTTTTATACCCATGTAGCTCCCCTTTCTGGCTCCATAAAGCAGGAATTGGAATTGCCATGACAGATTTCAAAATATGTTCTAAAGCCATTGTTTTAGAATAAATTTTCTTCCACATAAAAAGTTAAGCGAGGTTATATCTTTATGAATAAGTAATGCTGATGAGAAAGGGGGAAAATGTTTCTACAGGTATACAATTGATTCATTCTAATGGGGTAACTGACTAATCTGAGTCTATGGGAATCTACATATCCAACAAGATTGCCAGCTGATTCTTGGTCACACTAGTGTTTAAGAAGCACTGACTTGGGGATATGGTCCAATAAAAATAAAAGTATTCTATTCCAGATAGGTTAGCTCAAAGTGATTTTAAAGGAAAGAGAGTTTACTCCATCTGATTGACCATCAACTCTCAGTTATTTTATATTTAATGCTGAACTAACATGATATAGAGTATACACTAAGTAGAGACAGGAAAAACATTTTTCTTTCATAAGAATACCTAATAGAGAAATTATTCCAATAAGTCTGTTATATTTCAAAAGCTTTTTACTTATATTTTAATGGCCCAAGTAGCTAACTCAGTGTCCTATTTAAAAGCATGGTAGTTTCCAGAAATTTAATACTGAAATAAAATAAACTTCATAATCCATGGCAGATTTTTTTGTTATTTCTGTAGACAATGGAAAAATTGCTTTAAATATTCTCATGGATTCTTTCCTTTCTCCTGGGGACTCTTTAATGAACCAAGGACGTCACTATTTGGGAAACCAGTTTGATTATCAATTGCTTAAATGATATATCAATTCAAAATGATTTTGTGGATTCTGAATGGCAGAGATTTGACAGCTTGTTATTTTATAATAAATACTCATTAAATGTAATCTACACCAAGTAACTGAAAAATACACTCTGTGCCTCGTTCAATTTACCTTCCAGCATGGAATAGTTATAATTGGTTGAAATC
This sequence comes from Orcinus orca, assembly GCF_937001465.1. NCBI lineage: Eukaryota > Metazoa > Chordata > Mammalia > Artiodactyla > Delphinidae > Orcinus > Orcinus orca. The sequence goes on from NC_064565.1 coordinate 72,726,402, forward strand.
AAGATGTGGGGCTGAAAATTTACTCATTTATCCTCCCCCAAACTGAGAGAAAATGAATATTTAAAATTGAATTATTTTGAAGTATGTGAGTTTATCTTCTGCAGGGAATTTGAATTTTGGTCATAAATGCTTACAGTACATCTGGCACATAGGATAAGGAAAATAAGTTCATTAGACAAATTGCAAAGGGTCACAATGGAGCGTGTGCCCATGCATGAATATGGGGACTGCACCCTGGGGTAGTACTGAGGCATGTTTGGCCGGCTGCTTTAATTTGTCCTACATGATTTGTTAAGCAGACAAAAGAATATGAGAAGCTTGTTTGCTTGAGTGTGCCAAGGCTGCAATCAGGCACTTCGTCCATCCATTCCAGCCACCACCCCTGTGAGAGCTGCAGATGCAGAAAGGCTGGCTGCTGCACCAAGGTAAATATGGCACAGTAGCCAGAAAGAATTATGAACTACAAAAATGTGAACTGCAGATGCTGTACCAGAATACACAAAGATGAAAAAAACAAAAACAAAAGAAAATTTAAAAGGCATAACATATTCATTGAAGGCAAAAACTAAAACTCACTTTCTTAGATATCTAAAGTTTGTGTATTTAAATACACTATAAGGAATTATGCAAACATTGTCATGAATTGTATGATAATAATATAGAAACTCTAACATGATGGAAACTAAATTTGTAGAGGAGAAAAACAGTCACCTGTGAGAGAAAATCGTGTGTCAACTCATACCATAAATTTGAGGCAGGCCTGAAATTACAAGTTGAGCCTCATAATTCCTAGTCTAATCCTCTTTCCATTGAGGCATGCTGCCTATCTCTCATCATCATCACGCTCTCTATATCACCAATATCACTCACCTTGTGTTGCTGTTCAACATGCTATTTGATTATTTATCAAATATTACTGCCTATTAAATTCAAGTTATTACTTGATGTTTTGATAATATATGAAATGAACAACCTTTGTTAAATTTCTCATTTTATTGAACAAATTATAATAGTAGTTTAAAATATTTTAATGAATGTAATATATATTATAATTTTTCCTGTGACAATATTGCTATTATTTAACCTTTTTGTTTTCAGGGTTTTTTTTAGTTCCTTAAAATACTGGACATACTGTACTCTTAATCCTTTTAAGGAATATTAATTACATTTTTTAAAATGTTTCTTCCATTCTTTACATTATATCAGTATGTTTTGGAATCTCTGGTTCGGTTTTTATATGCTGATCTTTCTCTTTCTGCTCCTGGCTTTCATCCTTGATTAGTATTTCATACTTATGAATAAAGAAATATGTTGCTTAGTATTGGTATTGGCGTTTTATTCCTTTGCAGGGGTGAAAGGTTGCAAACAACATGCAAATAGTACAAGGTTTGCAAAATGGGCAGGTTCTAAGTAGAAGCAGCCTTCCATTTAAATTATTTATTAGGGAGATGCTTAAGACTCTCCAACTCACTATAATCACAAGGAAGCTGCTCTGGGGTTGGCATATTTAATACTTATTTCAAAACTAAGTGACACTGAGCTCCTCTACTTTTTTTTTCCCTTGTTTATTTTGGGGATTGAAATTGTCTTAACTTCTGTCTGTTCTCCAATTCCCACACTAGTTCCCTTCTGTGGAATGGTTAATTAGAAAGTATTTCTTGGGTCCAGCTAAGGCCATATGCTACAGCCTGTTGCTCCTTGTACACAGAATGTATGCATTTTTGAAGACAGTTCTTTAATTCATTACAGTGATTTCTTCTCCAAAAGCCTATCACTGCATTCAGATTTTCTACTGCATTCCCTTCTGTGCAAAATTAGAGTTACACATTCTACTCCTCAGATGTCTTAGTCAATAAATCATCTGCTCTCTCCCCTCAGGAATTTGTCAGTGTTTCTCTTCAGTTGATGGTACTATTTCTTATTTTGATACTGATATACTTTTGTGATTACTATTTTGTATATATCAAATCTCACGTCAATCAGAGTTTATGAAAAAAAAAGGGTAAATTATGTACTCTGCCATCTTGAATTAGATATGCATTTGCTTTTTATCTTTGTTTTTCATTGTTGTTTTGACCATACATTTTAAAAATTCATATAAATCTTTGTCTATCATTTCCTTTTCTAGGTTCTGTCTTTGTAGTTTTTATTAGGAAGATTTTTCCCTCTCTAAAAATACACAGCATTTTCTTACTTAATTTTAATTATCTCAAGGTTTTATCAATTTTTTTCTCTTTCTGTATGATGATTAGAAACAAAATGGACAAAAAACCCCACAACATTATGGACATCAACATACAATTTACCTACCTCTACTTGGAGGAAGAATTAGTGTGTTCTGCACGGTATTGAGTAATGAACAAAGGATAGAATTAAGATTGTGGGGACTTGGGTTTTTAAGTAGATTATACTATAATGAGAATGCATTAGAGCATTTATGGAACATCACAACCCTATAGTTTTCCCAACTGGCATGAGTTATAATCAGTGTAAACAAACTAAATATTAAGACATCTATACGTTTACATCCTCTATCTTGCCATTGTTTTCTGGACGAAAACTTCAGAGCTAGGAAATAATGGTGACATTCTCTGGCTTCAGGTGTGATCTGGAGTGGGCTATTACTAGTAAAGCATCTGTAATAAGAAAGCTAACTGAATTAATGAAAAGAGTTGATGAACACAGCGAGAATTTTAACAAGGAATTAGGAAATAGAAAAAAGAGCCCATCAGAACTGAAGAGTAAAATAACTAAAATGAAAAACACAATAGAAAATCTATTTTGAAGATCTTCTTATAATGTTAGGATCTGTGTAGAAAAAGCACGTTTTCTGGACGCTATTTTAGTCCTTAAGTTCACTTTCCTTTCCTCCAAGTAATTTTACCTAGTGGAATAGATAAATTTGAGACCTTGTCTTATTAATGAAAGTAAATATGCAAGAATCAGCTTTCTTTTTTTCCCTGAAGATTGATATTAAGTGAATCTCTATAAGAAATCTAGTTTGACCACAACAAAATTTACTCCAAATGAAGTTCTATAGGGAAAGTAATTACAAAGAAAGAGAATCCCAGAGGTCAAATGCTTTTTGACAAAGAATCGAAAGCAATTTAATTAAGAAAGGATAGTCTTTTTAACAAATGGACTGGAACACCTAGACACCCATATGCAAAAAACAAACATCTAAACAGAAACCTTTCACCTTTCACAAAATCAACTCAAAATAATCATAGACATAAATGTAAAATACAAAGCTGTAAAACTCCTAGAAGATAAAATAAGAGAAAATGTCGCTAACATTGGGTCTGGTGATGACTTCTTAGGTACCACACCAAGCGTGAGCCATCAAAGAAAAAATCTGTAAGCTGAAATTTAATAAAATTAAACACTTCTCCACTGTGAAAGACACTGGAAGAAATATTTGCAAAACACATATATGATAAAGGACTGGTAACCCAAATACGCAAAAAACTCAATAATATGCAAAATTCAAAAAACACCTCAACAATAAGAAGACAAACAACCCAATTAAAAAATGGACAAAAGATCTAAACAGACACCTCACCCAAGAAGATATGTAGGTGGTAAGCACACTAATAGATGTTCAACATCATGTATCATTAGGGAATTGCAAATTAAAACAATAAGATACCACTACACACATATTAGAATGGCTAAAATCCAAAACAGTGCCAACATCAGATCTTCGTGAGGATGTGGAGAAAAAGGAACTTTTGTTCATTGCTGTTGGAAATGCAAAATTTTACAGCCACTTTGGAAGACACTTTGGCAGTTTCTTACAAAACCAAACATACATTTAACCATATGATCCAACAGCTGAGTTGCTTAGTATTTACTTTGCCCAAAAGAATTGAAAATTTATGTCCTCACAAAAGTCTGCACACAAATGTTTATAGCAGCTCTATTCATCATTGTCAACCAGGATAAACTTCAATAAGGTGAATGGATAAACAAACTGTAGTATATTCAGAAAACGGGATATCATTCAGCATAAAAAGAAAAGAGCTATCAGGCCATGAAAATACATGAGAAAATCTTACACAGATATGGCTAAGTGAAAAAAGCCAAACTGAAAAGGCTACATGTTTCCAACTATATGACATTCCAGAAAAGGTAAAACTATGGATTCTCTAAAAAATATCAGTGGTTTCCTGGGGTTTAGTGGGGAGGAGATAGAGAAAAGGAGGGATAAACAGGTGGATCACAAGGGATTTTTAGAGCATTGAATCTATTCTGGATGAGACTGTAATGGTGACTTCATGTCATTACACGTTTGTCAAAACTGGTAGAAACTGTAACACAGAGTGAGCCTTAATGTGAATTATGTACTTTAGTTAATAATAATGTATCCATATTGGCTCACCTATTTTAACAAATGTACCACAGTAATGCAATATGTTATAAAAGAGGGATAATAGGGCAAGTGAGAACGTATGTGGGAACTCACTGTACTTTCCACTCAATTTTTTTGCTCTGCATACCTAAATTTGCTCTGAAAAAAAAATAAAGTATATATTTTTTAAAATGGGCAAAGGAATTGAACAGACATTTCTCCAAAGAAAATAAATCAAAGGCCAATAAGCACATGAAAAAATGCTCATCATTACTAGTCATTAAGGACCCTTTAAAACCACAATGAGATAGCACTTCACACTCAATAGGATAGCTACTATGAAAAAACAAAAACAAAAAACAAGTATTAATAAAGATATAGAGAAATTGAAGCCTTCATACAGCGCTGGTGGGAACATGAAACGGTCTGTGGAAAACACTTTGGCAATTCCTCACAGAGTTAAACATAGAACTACCATATGACCCAAAAAATTCTACTCCTAAGTATGTAACAAAGAGAGCAGAAAATATTTTCACACAATAACTTATACATCAATTATCATAGCAGCATTATTATTATTTTTTTTTAATGTTGAGCCTTCTTTTATTTATTTTTATTTTTGGCTGTGTTGGGTCTTCGTTTCTGTGCAAGGGCTTTCTCTAGTTGTGGCAAGTGGGGGCCACTCTTCATCGCGGTGCACGGGTCTCTCACTGTCGTAGCCTCTCCCATTGCAGAGCACAGGCTCCAGATGTGCAGGCTCAGTAGTTGTGGCTCACGGGCCTAGTTGCTCCATGACATGTGGGATCTTCCCAGACCAGGGCCCGAACCCATGTCCCCTGCATTAGCAGGCAGATTCTCAACCACTGCACCGTAAGGGAAGCCCAGCAGCATTATTCTTAATAGACAATAAGTGCAAAAATCTAAAATGTTCATTAACCGACGAGTGATAAACAAATGAGGCATGCCCATACAATAGAATATTATGTCGCCATAAAAAGAATGAAGTACAGATACATACTACCATCTGGAGGAACCTTGAAAATGTTACACTAAGTGAAAGAAGACAAACATGAAATGTCTAATGTTGTATGATATGTCAGTTATAAATATCTTAAATAGGAAAATCTATAGACAGAGCAAGAGGATTAGTGGTTGAGTAGATTTGAGGAGGGTGAGAGAACAGGGATATGATACCTAAAATATATGGGCTTCTTTTTCAGGTGATGAAACAGTGTTATAATGGACTCTGTGGATGATTGCTCATATCTGTGACTATACCATAAATCATTGAATTGTTCACTTTGAACAGGTAAATTGTATGTTATGTAAATTAATATCTCAATAAAGTTGTTTAAATAATAATGTTGGGAAAATTACTACATGAAAAGAAGCGGCATAAGTAGATTCATAAATAGGAAAAAAATCAGTCAATAAAAATAGAATCAAAATGAGAGAGAAGATGGAATTAGAAGACAAACATTAAAACTGCTATTATAAATATGCTTAAAGAGGGACTTCCCTGGTGGTCCAGTGGGTAAGACTCTGCGCTCCCAATGCAGGGTGCCCAGGTTCAATCCCTGGTCGGGGAACTAGATCCCACATGCATGCCACAACTAAGAGTTCGGATGCTGCAACTAAGAGTTTGCATGCCACAACTAAAGATCCCGCATTCCACAACTAAACATGCTGCAACAAAGATCCCATGTGCCACAACTAAGACCCAGCGCAGCCAAAATAAATAAATATTTAAGAATAAATAAATATGCTTTAAAAAATAAAAATATAGATATAAAGAATTAAAAGAAAATATGAAAATAGAAACAAATGATATTAGAAAACAACCAAATGTTAACTCTATAGCAGAAAAGTATAATTTATGAAATATAATTTATGAAACTTTCACTTGGTAGTCAAAAACAAATAATTCTTTTGTTATATGTAGGACAATATCATGCAGTCTATCATATGAATAATAAAGGTTAAAAAATGTCTAAAAGTCTTCTTGTGAGAAAAAAAAGAATGTCTAAAAGTCTTGTGAGAAAAAAAAGAATACCTAGAGAAAATGGAAAAAGTAAAAGATTTTTAAATAAAATTTTCAACCTAGAATTCCATATTGAGGAAAAACATCCTTCAAAAGTGAAGGCAAAATAATTTTTTACATGGAAAAAGTTGAAAGAATTCATGGCCACCAAATGTGAACTACAAGAACTATCAAAGTATGTGCCTCGGGAAGAAAGAAAATGACGTTGCATTGAAACTTGGATCTACTCAAAGTAAATACCAAAGTATTGTGGATAAGTATAATAAAAGATGTTTTTCAGTTTATGATTTCATTAAAAGGTAACTGACACTTAAAGGAAAAATAACAATCATCGTGGGTTTCATAACATATAGGAAAAAACATGACAACGGCCAAAAAAAAAAAAGCAATGAAAATATACCCTTATAAGAATTTACATTATAAATGAAATGATTTAACAGTATTTGTAGGTAGACTGTGTAGAATAAAGAGGCAAACTGTATTCTCTAGAGCATGGCGAAAAATAAATCAAAGAGATACAGATAGGAATACACAGAGGAGATAGCATAGAACACTGAAAATATTCAAAAAGGAGAAAAAACAAATAATAGAGGGGGCAAATGGAAAATCAAAGCAAGATAGTGGGTCCAGATATGTTATGTCCCAAGCCAGTTTCTTCCTCGAGCCTTAATGTTGCTTCTTTCAAGATATGTTCAGTTATCTCAGCTTCAAGAAGTGCTGATCATTTTTTTGGTTAATATTAGTCAACATCTTCACCCCACCCTACTTCTCAAGAACTTAGGATTCAGCTCTTTTAGCTGTAAAGGAATAATTTCCTTCTCAATGGAATGGATCTTTATGTTAACACTGAATTATCTCACTCTATGTATAGCTCATCTCATCCAGTTCTTAGATATTTAAAAAAATTTTTTTAGGTTTACATTTCCCTCTAATAAGTATTTACACCATAATTCCCAAGATGCAAGAGGTAAATGTGAAAGTTATTTCTGAGTTATTATTTTAAAACTACTTTCCATTTAGACATATGTGGTATTCTTTTTGTGTTGATTCTTAGAATCATATTCCTGTTTTTCTTAGTCTCTGGAATCCAGACTTTATACTCCCCTTCTTTTTCTGAGGACTTATTTCTGGATATTTGCTCATCCTTTCTGTATCTATTTAGTAATTGGATTTAGCTACACAAAAGAAAGACCTGCCCATAGAAGCTTTAACAAATAGGGGTTTATTTTTCTCATGCAGTTATAAGTCTGGTATAGGCAGTCCAGAGCTTATTTAGCTGCCAAAAAAAGAGTTTCTTCTATCTTTCAGTATTTGAGCCTCTGTGACTTTTCCCCTCATGGTACAATAATGCTATTCTGCCTTCAGTCTGTTAGTATGCTATGTTCCAAGGAGAAAGAAAAGGGCAGAATGAAGCAAAACCTTTCCCAGAAATCCACTTCTACTGACTTTACATCTTTTTGTCCAAAACTGTAATACTTGGCCACACTAGCTGCAGGAGAGTCTGAGGAAGTGAGGATATTTAAATGGACACATTGCCTTTCTCAACAAAATTATGAGTAGTAAAGAACAGAGACACTGGAAATCAGGATGCAAATAGCATAGACTACCTTAGGTCAGAAGGTTTCTTCCATAACTTCTTTCTGGATTCCTCAGTACAATAATTACAGTAAAATCTATTTTTTTTATCTACATCAATATTTTATTCTTTCCAAAGAAAACAAAGCAACCAATTTCACGTATACGTTGTTCTCTCGTCAAAATATTTGAAAGGGCACCAAGTGTGCCTCTCTTCCATCTGAGGACATGCATATACTCAGTAGTCCTATAGCACTTTCTTTCTGCAAGAAACCTCAAGGTGATATGAAATCAGAACCCAGATAATTCCATTTCCCAGATCCTTTTTCCTCTAGCCAAATACATTTTGTCCATTCCAGAGCCCTCCCTCACAGATCTGAACTATAAAACCCTTTATCTACATCAAGAATGTATTAAGGGATTCCCTGGTGGTCCAGTGGTTAGGACTCCACACTCTCACTGCCAAGGGCCCGGGGTTCAGTCCCTGGTCAGGAAACTAAGATCTCAAAAGCTGCATGGTTTGGCCAAAAAAAAAAAAAAGTATTAAATCTGCCAGTATGCTACATCATGAGGATTTATAAAACTATTTTTTACCTTATACATAGATATTTCTAATATTCTAAAGTTATGCTAAGAAAAATTCATGATATATTTTAATAAATTATTCAAAATGTATAATATTTGCTTATGATTTTATTATTTATCATTCTCCAGTATCTTATCACCAACTTTTTCTCTTTTCTGGGGGTGGGGAGGGCCGGGGGAGACTGACATAGCAAACTGCATCAAACTAAAATAAACTTTTGAATCAAATATTTATAGATTTTCTTGTCTGTAATTTTTAAATCAATTGGCTATTTGCAGCTCTTTAACTAGTTTTCCCATAATTAATTTCATATTTTTGATATGTTTCAAAGTAAATGCAAACGTTATTTTATTTACCCCTGAATACTGCAGTATGGACAGAGTTCAAAATTCGTTCAAATTTTTGTTCAAGTTTAGGTTTTTTTTAATGTAATATTCAAATACAATAAAATGCACAAATCTTAAGTGTACATTGGCTGAGTTTTGATGAACGAATAGTCCTATGAAAGCCAAATCCTTATCCAAGATAAAGAACATTATCATCACCTCAGAAATTTCCTTTCTTTCCCTTCCCATTCAATTCTCACTCACACTCCAAATGTAAGTATTGCTATGATCTTCCCCATAAGCATTAGTTTTATGCATCCTACAAATCCATATAAATTGAATCATTCAATATGCATTCTTTAGAGAAAGGATATTTCACTCAACAAAGGGTTTTTACAATGTACCCGTGATGCAGTATATATCACGTTTGTTCCTTTTATTTCTGATTACTTTTACTTTATTTATTCATTTATTTTAATTTAAGCAATTTATTTGAGCAAAAATTCATTCAAGTCAGGCAGCAACCAATATAGCAGATAGAAAGCTCCAAAGAGTTGTACAAAATGAAAGTTTTACAGGCAGAGGGGAATGGGAACAAGGAAGTTATACTAAGCAAAAAAAGTAGGTTGGTTATTACAAAGTTACTTTCCTTTCCTTTCCTTGAGATGGCAAGAGTAACTCAGATTACCTAACTAGTGCTGATCAGGTGATTCCTGATTGACTGGTTTAAGATTCCATTTCCCAGAGAGCTGAAGCTGTAATTAAGTTTAAGTCTTGGCTAGCTACGTGTGGCTTAGCATAAGTGTCTCCATTTTGGGCCTGTTGTCTTGTTTTTAACACATTCTATTAATTTTCCTTACCTTAGAAACTCGATGATCACCCCTTACAACTGGTTACCATGAAGAATTAGGTTGATGAATATAGTAGCTGTCCTGGGTGGTTTTCCTTTGCTGCTGTAGACCTGTTTTCCTAACAGTCCATTCCTTTTAATGTAAGGACCAATAGGGTGTTTTTTGGAAGTGGGTCTTGGTGTTGGTGGAACACAGAGGGAGCTAGGCTGTGGATCCCCACAACTACCAAAGTAAAGGCTCTTCTAATCTCCAGGGAGAACACCTGCATTTTTTCCTGGGTAAAGTCGCCTTCAACACTTTTGTTACACGTGTATTTTTTTTCAGCATCTGATATAAAGTCCAGAGTTTCCTCAAGCTTTGCTCTTTTATCTTGGGCTTGACAACCCACACTGGTTTGCTACCTAGACAAACAACTTTCTTTTGAGAGTGGTTCTCAACTTTTATTCAAGAAGTTAAAGCTTTCCAATACTCTACAGAACCCGGGAATGGGGAGAGGGAGCATCCACATGGCCACCTGTCATGAATAAATGTTGTTAGTAGTTAACCTGCCTGGGGGCCCGAGGTCCACACCTGCTCCTTATATTGGTTGCTTCTCTGCTGCAGTTTGTTCAGAGCTCTTTCAGGAAGAACTACGCTTTCCTCTGCTCTCTTGGGTGAGTGTTTCCCCTGGTTTTTATTCTTTCATCAGTCTGTTTTTCAGCATGTTGGACTGTAGTTTTTCCATTTCATATTTTCCAACCTTGTTTTGGTTTTTCTGCTTCCCTTTATGTTTCTTTTTTGCTCTTTCATCAGGACCTTAAGAGATACAGAAGGTAAGCAGACAGACTGGTTGTCTTTGTTTGGTTCACAATATTTATATTGTAGCTTCTTTAGGAAAAAACCAAACTAAAACAAGAGAAAAATCTTGTTAGTCATGATGACACAGTTTTGCGAAGTGCTGATAAAGTGTTTTAGACTTTAGAGAAATATTTAGCTACTGGAAACTTGTGAAATACTAGTTTGTTCCTTTCCACTTCTGAGTAGTAGTCCACTGTAGGAATGTAACACATTTGTTCAGCAGTTCTCCTGTTGAAGGACACCTGGGATGTTTCCATGTTTTTGCCTATTATGAAATAGAGCTGCTATTAACACTCATCTACACTTATTTTTTTGTGAAAATAAGTTATTTCTTTTTAATAAATACCCAGGAGGGGACTGCTGGGTCAAAGGGGAGTTTATTTTTACTAAAAAAGAAGGGGGAAAAAAGCTTCCAGATTGTCTTTTGGAGTTGTTTTACCATTTTACATTCAACCAACTATATATTGGTTGGTTGTTCCAATCAACAACCAGAGAGGTCTGGATATTTCACATTGTTGCTGACATTTGATGTTCGCAGTCATTTTAACAGACATTCTGATGGATCTGTGTAGTGTCTCATTGCAGTTTTAATTTGCATTTCCTTAGTGGCTAATCACGTTGACTGTGGTGCTTTGAGTCTACCTCATGTATGCATGGTTTCAGAGTCAGTCAGAGATTTTATCAGAATTTGTACATAGAATTTGGAGCTCCTCACCTCTATTTTCAGATCTAATATTTCAATTGAATTTTCTTTCAAGTTTGCTATTCCTCTACTGATATTGCCTATGTTTACACTCATTACAAGCATATTTTCCTTTGCTTCAATGAACATAGTCGAAAGTTATTTTAAAATCTTGGTCTGAAAATTGCACCATCTGAGTTAACTAGCAATCGCCATTTGTTGAGAGCTTTTTCTTGATACTAGGTCACATTTTCCTGTGATTAACTTGATTTTTGTCCCGAACATTGTCAATAGTATGTTTGGTACATTCTAGATTCTTTTATACTTCTCCAAGAATACAAATGTTTCGTTTTAGTTTATTAGACTTAAATTGCTGACTCATGCCTGCATGGAGTGGCAGTTTAGATTTCCACTCGATTCCTTAATCTTCGGTTGCAATCTGCTTTCAATTTGACCCTCATGTGCCTTGTTCAGGCACCATTCAGTGAACAGGGACTAAGTTAATGAAGGAATCAGGTTTCTCCTGTCTCTTCCCTTACTAGGGACTCCTTCCTCACTTTATAGCAGCTGTGGTTTCCTGGAGTTCCTTCACAAGGTTCCTTTAGCTTCACAGATTTCACATTTTTCTATTAGGCTTTTGGAACCTAGTGCTGCCACTTTTGTAACTATGGTAGGAATCACTCCATGTTGATCAATTCTCCCAAGTTTTGCTGCCTCTCAAAAGAAAAAAAAAAAGCCTACTCTTTTAAAGCTATAGCGCCCCCAGGGAGTGTTGTGTTATTTTTTCCTCCCAAATTATTAATAACTTATTTGTGAAAAGACCAGTGTGTTAAATGCTTAGTCCTCTGTGGCCGACAACAAATTCTGGCAGCAATTATGTATAAAGACTTTGCTATGTCAGACTAAAACCCTGTCATTTAAAGTGTCACAAATATCAGTTAGTTACTAAAGGGGCTAGCCATCCTAAAAGTATTTTTGTGGACCTTTCATCTTTCATTTGAACTATATTACTGAACCGGTGTCAAATGAATTCATGGTATTTTTGTACCTGCTACAGGCAACCATTCTATTAGTCCAACTATTTCAGTAGTCCTTTTCATTTCTACAATTCTTATAAATGCTTAGACAAGTAAGGCATTTTAATAGAGGGTATGTAGGTAAACTGGAAAAATGAATGTGTCTACTATGTAGTAAATATTTTGCTAGAGAAGTGAATCGTACATATCTAGTCCTGCCTAAGCTTATCCCAGCTACTGTATTTCTCCATGTGGCTCTGATAGTAAAAACCTCAGATTTTAAGGGCTCAAATATAACTTAAGCAGTATAAGTAAAAAACAGAATCCAGTTACTACGTAATTGTCAAATTTTAAAGTTTTCATGGTAAATTAGTATTTTTTAATCAAGGTAAGTTGGAAGTTTAAGATATAATTATGGAGACAATGGGAGATGAAATAAGTGCATAAAATAAGTACAATATATAAAATTCCACATGCAAAAAATAGACATAATGATTTTCTTCATTTGTACGTAATATGGCATCAAGAATAAATATGCCTTGGGCTTCCCTGATGGCACAGTGGTTGAGAGTCCGCCTGCCGATAGAGGAGCAAGGTACACAGGTTTGTGCCCCGGTCTGGGAAGATCCCACATGCCGCGGAGCGGCTGGGCCTGTGAGCCATGTGAGCCTGCACGTCCGGAGCCTGTGCTCTGCAACGGGAGAGGCCACAACAGTGAGAGGCCCACGTACCGAAAAAAAAAAAAAAGAATAAATATGCCTTAAATTTTGACACAGGTTAATATTTTATGAACCTTTCTCTAACCTGCTGATTAAAATCAATTTCAAGAGTCAATTTTTCTTTATTTTCATTTTCGTGTCAAATGGGTTTTATAACTTATGAATTAATAATGGCCCATCTACTCCAGATTTTAGAAATACTGTATATTATTTCTACTTAAATAAAATGAATCTTAGGATCCTTGTGATTATTTTATAGGTATATCATTTTTGTTATATATTTTGCAATAGATTGAATTTAAAACTGCAATTCTTTTGAGTTACTTTATTACTATATTGATACACTGAAAATCACACTAAACTTAATACAGATTGATAAAGTCCTTCTGTTTAATGAACTCCAAACATTCTTTACGGTTCAGTCTACTTTCACAAAGTCTTTCACATATCCTTACTTCTTTGATACCACGCAACATCATTCAAGTGGTATTAAGCATGTGCTATCCTGTGACCTCAACCGTAGCGTGAGTTTTATTTTTCACACCATATGTCCTATTGCCCCAAATAAACAATCTCAGGGAGATTACATTGTACTTTAAATTGTTTCTATAAAGAAACTCAAAAGATATGTATACATAATCTGTTGACTATATACCAAAAAAATGAAATATACCTGTTTGAAAACATGAAATATCTATTTTTGTCTTAATAGAATAACATTTAATAGAAATGTTACATTTCTGAAGATATAAACAGTGAAAGCATTCCAGAATGTCTACAGCTGAATTTAACTAGATATATATATATATTGTTTTATTATGTCATCCTATGATTTTATTATGTATACATTTTAGGTTGTTGGCTGTTTTTGATTTGATTTTTTTGATAAATTTGCCACGTTACATTTTATATATTTAAAGTGCACAGTGTATTACTTTGTTAGCGTCTTGTTCTCTTGACCCTTTATCATTCATTACATAATTACCTTTCTTATTACCATTTTTGGCTTGATCCATTTTGTCTGATGTAAGTATGGCTATACCTGCTTTCTTTCAGTTAACATTTACTTGCAGTATCATCTTCCACCCCCTCACTTTGAATCTGTTTGTCTTTGGAGTTGAAATGAGTCTCCTAAGGCAGCATATAGTTTGCTCTTCAATCCATCCAGCCACTCTGTGCCTTTCAATTGGTGAGTTTAACTCATTTATATTTAGGGTGATTATTGATATATAAGGACTCATTACTGTCGTTTTATGTTTTGTTTTCTCATTGTTTTGTATCTCCATTGCTTGTTTTTACTTTGTGTTTCTGTTTGCCTTTTTGGGTTGGTAGTTTTCTATGATGATTTGCTCAGTTTCCCCTTTTGTGCTTTTCTTCTAGACTTTGGTTTTGTGGTTACCATGAGGTTTGAATAAACTGTCATAAGATGAAACAGTCCTTTTTCTATTGATAGCAGCTTATCTTCATTTGCTTATACAGGCTCCATCATTTTTCCCACCCCCTTTTATATTTTTGGTGTCACAAATTATCCTTTTTTATGCTGTGAGTTTGTTACTAAACTGTAGTAGCTATAGTTATTTTTAATGCTTTTTCCCTTTAAACCTCTATGCTATAATTGTTTAACATCCTACTCTAAAATAGTTACAATTTTCTGATTCTGTCTTTTATCACTGTACTCAAAGTTTTGTGTATTTTTGTCTTACTGCTTTAAGTAGAAAAGCTCCCTTCAACATTTCTTGTAAGGCAAGTTTAGTAGTGGTAAAATCCCTCAGTTTTTGTTTATCTGAGAAAGCTTTTATTTCCCTTTCATACCTGAAGGATAACTTTGCTGAATAAATTATTCTTTGCTGGAAGTCTTTATCTTTCAATACTTTCAATATGTCATTCCACTCTCTCCCAGTCTGTAGAATTTCTGCTGAGAAATTTGCTTATGGTCTAATGGGGGTTCATCTGTAGGTTTTTCCCTGACTGCCTTTAATAGTCTTTTATCATTGACTTTTGGCAGATTCATTGTAATGTGTCTTGGAGGGGGTCTTTTCTCATTGAGATAGTGATCTGTTATCTTCATGGACTATATGTCTACTTATTTCCCTTGGTTTGGGAAATTCTCAGCTATTATTTCCTTGAATAACCTCTCTGCCCTCTTCTCTTCTTCTGGTATACCTGTTACTCTTAAGTTAGCTCTCCTAATGGAGTCTGATAATTCTCATAAGGTTTCTTTACTTTTTTAAAGTCTTAGTTCTCTCTCCTATTCCACCAGAATCATTTCTAGATTCCTATCTTCCAGATTGCTTATTCGCTCCTCCACCTGATCTGTTTCCATGTGTTCCAATGCATTCTTCATCTCATATGTTGAGTTCTTCAGCTCCAGAATTTTTCTTCTTTATAATTTCAATATTTTTGGCAAATTACATCTGTTCACTAATTTTATTACTGAGTTAACTGAACTACCTTTCTGAATTACCTTTCTGAGTTTTCTTGTAGCTCACTGAATTTCTTCATAACAGCTATTTTGAATTCTCTATCAGTTAGATGCCAATCTTCCATGACTTTGGCTGCTGGAAAATTGCCATTCTCTTTTCTGTGATACCATATTACTGTGATTTTTCATGGTATTTGATGAGATGTGCCTCTGCTGGCACATTTGAACTAAGGACACCTTTCCTTTTTTTAAATTTATTTTTATTTATCTATTTTTGGCTGTGTTGGGTCTTCATTGCTGCATGTGGGCTTTCTCTAGTTGCGGCGAGCAGGAGGCTACTCTTCATTGTGGTGTGCAGGCTTCTCATTGCAGTGGCTTCTCTTGTTGCGGAGCACAGGCTCTAGGCACACGGCCTTCAGTAGTTGTGGCATGAGAGCTCAGTAGTTGTGGCTCACAGGCTCTAGAACACAGGCTCAGTGGTTGTGTCACAGGGCTTAATTGCTCCACGGCATGTGGGACCTTCCTGGACCAGGGCTCAAACTCGTGTCCCCTACATTGGCAGGTGGATTCTTAACCACTGTGCCACCAGGGAAGTCCCTAGGGACACCTTTCTATTTAGGAAAAGCTTCTTTACCTATTTAGGTAAAGCTTCTTTACCTTGGGAATTAGAGGCCTTTCTCTTGTTTTCTAGCAAGTGGCACTATACCACATATTTTCTTTTGCTTGTTTTTAAAGGCGTTGCCTCCAGCTATATTTGTGAGTGCACACTTTCCACCCTCCACTCCTTCTGCCAGAGGGGTTGTGGGTGCCATTGTCCTTGCTTGTACCACAGAGGTCACCAGTTCTGTTGCTGCTAACAAAATTGCCAGGGTCACAGGCACCACCCCATTGCTGGGGTCACCAGGATTGCAGGCACCACAACCACTTCTGGGGGAGCTAGGGTTGCAGGTGTTGCCACTGCTGCCAGGGATGCCAGGGTCATGGGTATCACTGCTATTCCTGGAACTGGGATTGTGGGAACCACCACCACTGCTCCTCCAGTTCCACCACTGCTCCTCTAGTTCCACCACTGCTCCTCCAGTTCCACCACTACTCCTCCAGTTCTACCACCTCCATGAGGTCCAATCCACCCACCTTCAGATGTACAGATCAACAGACATATAACATTTTATAAGTTTAAGGTGTATGTATTGATTTGATAAATTTATATATTGCAATATGATTACCATCAAAGCATTAACTAACACATCTATAATATTACGTAAGTATCACTTCTTTTTTGTGGTGAGATCATTTAATATCTAGTCTCTTAGCATCTATTAAGTATATAATGCAGTATTGTTGGCTATAATTACTATGCTATGCATTAGATCTCTAGAACTTATTCACCTTCTAATTGCAATTATGTATCCTTTAATAACATCTTCTGATGTCTCCGCCCTCTCCAGCCCCTGGTAATCAACATTCTACTCTCTGTTTCTACAAGTTTGGCTTTTTTAGATTCCATATATAAGTGATATCATACAGACTTTGTCTTTCTCTGACTTATCTCATTTAGCAATATGTTTTGTTAACGCTGAATTGGTAGTAAGCTGAGGTAACAGTTTAGAAGTAAGTCAAGGTTAGATTAGACATGACATAGGGCAAAGAGACAAAAATATATCATTTCTGGAGAAAAGACTCAAAGAAGATAAGAACCATATCTAGATCCAGAGATAGATGTTAGTCCTATTCCATAGTATTGCAGCAAGCTCAATATCCAATAGATATTTCTCTGGGAGAGAAATTAGTAGGATAAAGTACAAGGTCATTTTAAGGTTTTTGTCTTTTGAATATCTTACAGACTCAATTTTATTTTCTATTTCAGCATTTGCCAGATGGGTTAATGGTAATTAATGGTAATGGTAATTCAGCAAAAGTTGCATGAATTTATATACACTATAAATGTATTACTGTTCTTGAAATATTAAGTGAATATTTTGGTTAATAAATATATAGTATGTTTAAAGAAATGAATCTATATACTTATTATTCATAATGTGTTCCTTCAATCAGCTGAATCTGAAAATTCAAATGCTAGCATGGTAAATGGCTGAAATATTTTGGTATTTAAAGGGTTCCATGCTCAAAATGTGTGGAAAACAATTATTTTAAGTGAATTTATTTCTTATGTTATTTAGTTACCTATATAAAATTAACACTGTAAAGGAATTTTAGAGATCTCATTGATGGACATTTTGTAAAATATACCTCTTTAAATAACAAAACAAAACATGATGATTTAGACATATTGGTTCTATCTGCTGCCAACCTGAGTACTGTAAAGATATTTGTTCTCTAAAAGTGTCTGATGACATTTTAAGAAAAATGGCTTACCCTTTTGATATTGAGTAATCTTTCTTCTGAAAACCCTTTTCTATCATAAAACAAGGACCCCATTTAGAGACAGTTCCCTACATCAGGTTCTACAAGAGAATGATGATGATCAATATACATGGAGAGATCTAAATATGGTTTTTCATGAGTATATTCAATCAGCAATTGTTCACAACAGCATTATATATTTTCCAGACTAAGGCATCACTGTTGTTCAGAGAACACAAAAAAATTGTTTTGATCTAACTTCTTAGAAATACAAAGTTTATTTCAAAAAAATCCTTATGAAAATAACTACTAGTTTCACGTACTAGCTGGTTAAATTATAGTATCATAACAGAGAGGTATGTGTGTATTACACAAGATCTGTCCTCATATTTATCCCATTTAGAACTGTGCCATATGTACAAACATAACATAGAGAGCTGTACTCTGAAACTCACAGAAGAACCTTATTGATTCTTTGTAATATGTAAAAACAGCATATTAAATTCTAAATTATAAGTGTACTGTTAAATATATACTGCTTGCGTTTAAAGTCTTGATAGTTGCTAACTGAAACTTGAATATTATAAGACAGAAGTGTCTTTATCCTATAAAACCTCTCACAGGCTTTGTTTTAATGAAAATATTATTGGAGTTATTCTTCACTGATACTCCTATCTTCTCTTCATCCCACATTTCCATTCTCAGTAATTTAAGCCACATATTTGCTTTTGATTCCTTTCTTTCCTTTATCTACTCTCATCCTAAACAATTAATTATGAAATATTCCTTGTTCTACTTTCTTAATATTTCTGGAATCTATACCTTTTCTCCTTCAAGCCAATAGTTAGCTAAGCCCATGATCTCTAGCTTAGTTTACTTCAACAGCCTATGAGCTGGGCTACCTGTCTCTTGTAAATGAACTCTTCTGATTCACTCTCTGTATTGCATTCATTCACTCATTCATTTATCTAGTATTTAATATATACTATGGGACCAGACACTGTTTTGTGTGTATGGTTAATCTTTCTAAAACTCAGTTAATCATATTATTATCTTCTTTAAAACTCTTCAATGAGCTCATCTTTTTCTATGAAATCCAATTATTTAAATTATTTATCTCCTCATTAATTTACTATTTCTCATTACTGGTCCATTGCAAATGTTTAGACGCCTTCTCTGGCTAAGATCTCCCTTTTACCTAATGCTTTGTCAAGACTCTTATGTCCTCCCATAGTATTCATGAAGAGCACTCATTATACTGTATTGTAAGTACTTGACTGAAATGTCTCATCTCTTGAAAATAAGCTCCTTGAAAATAGACAATGTGCATTAGTATTAATTACATGTAAAGTGTTTAGTAAAAGCATGGGGACAATAGAATCTCAATAAAGAATAACTGAACAGTCCTGATCACCTGAGTATTACAGTATATGCTAAACTTAATTTTCCATCATTTATGTCAAACTTCTGAATCTCAAATACAATATTAAAAATACAGATCCAAAAACATATTGGGCAAAACCTAGTCACTTTTTTCTGGAGTATCTGAAACATTCAGGCAGAACTGTAAACCAAGAGGTATACAAACCTCATAAGAAAGACAAAGGGAAAGCCTTGTGAGTGACAGATTGTTCACACTTTGGATATGACCTAGGAAGTCATATGTATTCTGGCAGCATATTATGAAAATTCATTCTTCAATATTCTTATGTTGTAATTTTTATACAGCATCCCATATTGTATACTAATAAGCAAACATCGTATCATTTAATTTTTCTGTACCATATTTATGACCATCTCTTCATTATACCACTGTGAACTCACATAGATTTGTGTCTAGTAAGATTGACACAAAGATCCCAGGTCTAGAAAAAAAAAAAAGATCCCAGGTCTAAATTCATATGAGAATTGAATTCTAGAATTCAATTGATTGTTGATTCTAGAATATCAAGGTGACAGCTGGACTCATTCTTATAAACTTTGAGGTGAGTAATGGAAAATAAAATGTTTTAGTGAAATGTGTCCTCTCTCCCCTGTTTTAAGGTGTTTTGGGTGACTGTGTGCTGGCTTTATGATGTGTCAACTTGGCTGAACAATATTCCCCAGAATTCTCTTCCTAGTATATTTCTAATTAGAGTAGGCTACAGGGAATATTTTATTGACATAGTTAAAAGAAACGTGACAGTAGTAATTTTTTACCATATGCACACCTTCTCCTGGTTATTCAATCAAACATTACTCTATGTGCCACTGTAAAGGGATTTTATAAATATTAAAGTCCCTAATCAGTTGATTTTAAGTGAATCAAAAGACAGCATCCTGCACACAACAAACTTAATCTGTTGGTATTTATTTAGTATAATTGACCTACAACACTGTTAGTTCCAGGTGAACAACATAGTGATTTGATATTTCTACACATTACAAAATGATCACCATGATAAGTTTACTTACTACCTGTCACCATACAAAAAGATTAATATTGACTATATTCCCCTAGCCGTACATTTCATCCCTGTGACTCATTTATTTTGTAACTGGAAGTTTGTACCTCTTAATTTTTCTCAAATATTTTCCTCATCCCACCATCCTCCTCACCTCTGGCAACTACCTGTTTATTCTCTGTATGTACAACTCTGTTTTATTATGTTGGTTCTTTTTTGTTTTGAATTCCACATAAGTGATTTCATACCATATTCATCTTTCTCTGACTTATTTCACTTAGCATTATGCCCTCTCCATCTATCCATATTGTTGAAAAAGGCAAGATTTAATTTTTTTATGGCTAAATGTATAAATATACCACATCTTCCTTATCCATTTATCTATCAAAGGTAGCATCCACATTTTGCCTATTGTAAATAATGCTGTGATGAACACTGGGGTGTGTTTATCTTTTCAAATTAGTGTGTTTGTTTTCTTCAGAAAAATACCCAGAAGTGGAATTTCTGGATCAATTTTTAAGTTTTTGAGGAACCTCTCTATTGTTTTCCATAGTGGCTGCACCAATTTTGCACAGTGCACAAAGATTCCCTTTTCTCCACATCCTCACCAACACTTATTTATCTTTTTTATAATATCCATTCTGACAGATGTGAGGTAATATTTCATTGAGGCTTTGATGTGCATTTCCCTGATAATTACTAAGGTTGAGCATCTTTTCATATGTCTGTGGGCCACCTGTATCTCTTCTTTGGAAAAAATGTCTATTCAGGTTCTCTTCCCATTTTTTATACAGGTTGTTTTTTAATACTGAGTTGTGTGAAGTTTTGTGTATATTTTCGATATTAATCTCCTATCAGATATATCATTTGAAAAATATTTTCTCCCATTCAGTAAATCAGAAGGTGTGATACTTCCAGCTTTCTTCTTCTTTCTTAAGGTTATTTTGGCTTTTTGAGGTTTTTTGTGTTTCCATACAAATTTTAGAATTATTTGTTCTAGGCTTGTGAAAAATGCCATTGGTATTTTGATAAAGATTGCATTGAATCTATAGATTGCCTTGGGTAATATGGTCATTTTTAACAATATTCTTCTAATCAATAAGCATGGTGTGGCTTCACATGTTTTTGTTGTCTGTATTTTATGAATGTCTTATAGTTCTCTGAACACAAGTCTTTTGCCACCTTGGATAGTTTTATTCCTAGGTATTTTATTTTGATGCAATTGTGACAGATTTCTGTATTTTGTATCCTTTAAATTTACTGAATGCTTCTACTAGTTCTAATAGTTTTGAGCGGAAGCATATTTGGAATTTCAATATGGCATCCTGTCATCTGCAAACAGTGGCAGTTTTAAATCTTCCTTTCCAATTTGAATTCCTTTTATTTTTATTGTCTTATTGATGTGGCCAGGAATTCCAATACTATGTTGAATAGAAGTGGTGAGAGTGGGCATCCTTGTCTTGTTCTTGATCTTAGAGGAAATTCTTTCAGTTTCTCATCACTGAGTGTGATGTTAGCTGTTGGCTTGTCATATATGGCTTTTATTATGTTGAGATATGTTCCCTCTATACCTGTGTTGTTGAGAGTTTTTATGAAATGGATGTTAATTTTGTCAAACGCTTTGTCTGAATCTACTAGGATGATCATGTGATTTTTCTTCAATTTGTTACTGTGTTTTATCACACTGATTTTTGGATATTGAACCATCCTTGCATCCCTAGGATAAATCTCACTTGATTAGGTTTTATGGTCCTTTTAATGTATTGTATAGTTAGGTTTGCTGATCTCTTGAGGATTTCTGCATCTTTATTTATAAGTGATTATTGGCCTGTAACTTTCGTTGTGGCATCTTTTTCTTGTTTTGGTATCAGGGTGATGCTAACCTCATAGACTAAGTTCAGAAGCATTCTTTCCTCTTCCTTTTTTTGGAGTAGTTTGAGAAGGATAGGTGTTAAATCTTTTTTAAATGTTTGGTAGAGTTCACTTGTTAAGCCTTCTTGTCCTGGGCTTTTGTCTCTTTACAGTTTTTGGATTACTGATTCAATTTCATTACTAGTAATTTGTTCATATTTTCTATTTCTTTCTGATTCTGTCTTGGGAGATTGTATATTTCTAGTAATTTGTCCTTATCTTCTAGTTTGTCCATTTCATTGGTGTATAAATCAACTAATTTGTAATAATCTCTTATGACCCTTTGTATTTCTCTAGTACATATTGCAACTTCTTTTTTCTTTCTGATTTTATTTGGGCCTCTTTTTTTCTGATGAGTCTGGCTAAAGGTTTATCAATTTTATTTATTTTTTCTAAGAACCGGCTTTTAGTCTCATTCATCTCTTCTTTTGTTAAATCTCTATTTCATTTATTTCTGCCCTGACTTTAACATTCCTTTCTTTCTAACTTTGGGTTTTATTATTTTTCTAGTTCCTTTAGGTGTAAAGTTAGGTTGTTTGACATTTTACTTGTTTCCTGAGGTAGGCTTGTATTGCTATAAACTTCCCTCCTAGACAGTTTATCCTGTGTCCCATATATTTTGAATCATTGTGTTTTCACTGTCATTTGTCTCCAGGTATCTTTTAAATTTCCTGTTGATTTCTTCAGTGATCCACTGGTTGTTTAGTAGCACATTGTTTAGCCTCCATGTGTTTGTGTGTCTTACAGTTGATTTCTAGTCCCACAGTGTGTCAGAAAAGATGCTTGAGATGACTGCAATCTTCTTAAATTTATTGAGGCTAATTTTGTGGCCTACCACATGATCTATCCTGAAGAATGCTCCAAGTGCACTTGAAAAGAATGTGTATTCTGTTTTTGGATAGAATGCTCTCTATATATCTATTAAGTCAATCTGATCTCATGTGTTGTTTAAGGCCAGAGCTTCCTGACAGATTTTCTCTCTGGATGATCTATCCATTGATGTAAGTGGGGTGTTAAAATCCCGGACTATTGCTATATGACTATCAACACCTCCTTCTGTTTATTAATATTTGCTTTATGTATCTAGGTGCTCCTATATTGGGTGCATATATGTTTACAATTATATCTTCTTGTTAGATCGATCCCTTTATCTTTATATCATGTACTTCTTTGTCTCTTGTACCATCTTTGTTTTAAAGTCTATTTTGTCTGATACACGTATTGTTACCCCACCGTTGTATCCATTTCCTTGAAATACCTTTTTCCATCTGCCGATTTTCAGTCTGTGTGTCTTTAGATCTGAAGTGAGTCTCTTGGAGACTCACATATACATGGATCTTGTTTTTTTATCAATTCAGGCACTGTATGCTTCTGATTGAAGTATTTATTCCATTTACATTTAAAGTAACTATTGATAGGCATGTAATTATTGCCATTTTGTTCATTGTTTTCTGGTTGTTTTGTAGATTTTTTTTCCTTTTTATTTTACTCTCTTCCTATGTTTAGTGTTATGTTTGGATTACTTTCTCTTTTTTTCTGTATGTATTATAGTTTTTTGATTTCTGGTTACCATGAGATTCATATATATAACTTCTTAAATATATGTGATTATTTAAAGTTGATGCTTTCTAAATTCAAACACATTCTAACCACCCTACATTTTACTCTCCTCTTAAGTTTAATGCTTTTGATATCATATTTTACATCTTTTTGTGTATCCCTTAACTACATATATGCATATAGATGATTCTACTACTTTTGTCTTCTAATCTTAATACTAGCTTTATAAGTGGTTGACCTACTACCTTTACTGTATGTTTGCCTTTACCAATAAGATTTTTCCTTTCATAATTTTCATATTTCTAGTCATGGTCTTTTCTGCTTAGAAAGATCCCTTTAACATTTCTTTTAAAGCCAGTTTAGTGGTGCTGAACTCTTAATTTTCCTTTTTTGTAAAACTCTACCTCTCCTTCAAACCTGAATGATAGACTTGCCAGGTAGATTATTCTTGGTCGTGGGTCTTTTCTTTTCTTCACTTTGATATATTATGCCACTCCCTTTTTGCCTGCAGAGTTTCCACTGAAAAGTCAGCTTATAGTCTTACAGAAGTTCTCTTGTATGTAACTAGTGCTTTTCCCTTGCTGCTTTTAAGAGTCTCTCTTTGTCTTGACTTTTGCCATCTTAATTACAAGTTGTGGACCTCTTTGGGTTGATATTCTTTGGGACTCTCTGTGAGTGCTGGACATGGATGTCTGTTTTCTTTCCCAGATAAGGTAAGTTTTCAGCTATTACCTCTTTAAGTAGATTTTCTGCCCCCTTTTCTGTCTCTTTTCTTTCTGGGACCCCTACAATGTGTATGTTAGTACACTTGATGTTGCTCCAGAGGTCTCCTAAACTGCCCTCATTTTTTAAAATTCTTTTTTTTGTTCAGCTTGGGTGATTTCCATGACTCTATCTTCTAGTTTGCTGATTTGTGCCTCTGTATCACCTAATGTACTGTTGATTCCTTCTAGTGTATTTTTAATTTATTATTTCATTCTTAAGCTATGTTTGGTTCTTCTTCATATTTTCTAACTCTTTTTTTAAACTTATACTGTGTTCATCCATTCTTCCCCTGAATTCATTGAGCATGATTATGATGAGCTTTTATTGGGTAGATTACTTATCTCCACTTTGCTTAGCTCTTCTGTGGCTTTATCTTATTCCTTCATTTGGGACATATTCCTCTGTTGCCTCTTTTTAACTAATTCTGTTTTATTTCTATGTATTAGGAATGTCAGTAACATTTCTGATCTTGGAGAAGTGGCCTTATGTGGGAGACATCCTATGGAGCCCAGCCACACACTCATCTCTGGTCACCAGAGCCCTGTGCTCTAGGGGTGTTCCCTATATGGACTGTGTGTGGCCTCTTCTTTTGTGGCAGGGATGATTACTGTGGGTGTGCTTGTAGGTGGGCTAAGGTCCCAGCGTTAATAGTCTAGAAAGAGGACTCCAAAATGGTGCTTACCAGCACCAGTGTCCTCACATTGGAAGAAGCTCCTACAAACGGTTGCCACCAGTGTCTATGTCCCCAAACGGTCCCATTGGCCTCTTGCCTCTCCAAGAGGCTTCTCCAAGATCTCCAAGTAGGTCTGAACCAGGCTCCTTTCAAATTACTGCCTCTGCACTAGGTCTCAGAGTGTGTGAGACTTTGCATATGCCCTTTAAGTACAGAGTCTCTGTTTCCTACAGTCCTCTGGCCCTCATGAAAGTAAACCCTGCTAGCCTTCAAAGCCAAACACTCTGGAAGCTAATATTTCCAATGCAGACCCACTGGACTGGGGAGCCCAATGTTGAGCCAGAACCCCTCAGTCTTTGGGGAAAGCCTCTGGAATTGTAATTATCCTTCTGTTGGTGGGTCGCCTACTTGGGGGTATGGGCCTTGACTGTACTGTGTCTCCACCCCTCTTACCTGCCTTGTTGTGTTTCCTTCTTTTTATCTTTAGTTGTAGAAGATCTTTCCTGCTAGTCTTCAGGTCATTCTCATTGATACTTCCTCTGTAAATCGTTTTAAATTTCATGTGTCCATGGAAGGAGGTAAGATCAGTGTTTTCCTACTCCACCATCTTGGCCACTGCCCTCTGCTGGAAGAACATTAAAAGAGGGCTTAGCACTTCCCTGATCAAAGACTACAAACAGAAGCTGGATCTGCAATTTCTCTCCTTTTCAGTGGATCTTCCTTTCTGGTTGCCCAGCTGTGCACCATAAGCTTCAGCTCATCTCATGGCATTTCATCCTGCTCATGATCTACCTTTTCTGGCTGCCTGCCCTGTAGACTTTAGGGCTTGTTTAGCCAGCCCCCACAACTGCATACAGTAATTCCTCACGATAAACAAACAAATATATATATTCACTTTCCTACTGACTCTGTTTCTCTGGATGAGCCCTGACTAGTACACACTAGCTTAAAAATATGACAACTCAACTGTCCATATCTATAATTACTCGTTAGCTTTAATATATTTTAAGAAACATGCCAGGTATGCTTTTTGCCTCTTAGCAAGAATTTAAAGAGTAAACATATCAGGTGTCTGGCTTACAAGAAGAAGTAGTACTGCAACTGTAGATCTCAAAGTCTAATCTTGGATTTTTTTAAGGAATGGTAAGTAGCTATATGATTTATGTAGATTCTGTAATATAATGGCCAGAAGTTTCCAGGCCAAAATCTAAGAGCTTCAGTGATTTATATGAAACAAGAGTAAGAAACATAACTAAAAAGTGCTTTAACTCTCACTAGGATGACTTGCCCTGAAGAAGTGATCTGATATAGGAACTACCATATAAGAGGAATTATCCTGAAACTTTACAGAATTTGCTTATTCTAACAGTTTTTTAGTGGAATCTTTAGGGTTTTCCATGTAATAGTATGTCATCTCCAAAGAGAATATTATTTCATCCTTTCTGATTTGGATGTCTTCTTTTTCTTCCCTAATTGCTCTGGCTAGGATTTCCAGCACTATGTTGAATAAAGATGGGCACACTTGTCTTGTACATATCTTAGAGGAAAAGCTTTCAAACTTTCCCATTGAGTATGATGTTAGCTGTGGGTTTGTCATATGCAGCTTTTACTATGTTGAGGTATGTTCTTCCCAATATGTTCAGAGCTTTTATCATGAAAAGGTGTTGAATTTTGTCAAATACTACTTCTGTATCTATTTAGAGAATCATACAATTTTTATACTTCTTTCTATTAAGGTGGTGTATGGAGTTTATTGATTTATATAGGTTGAGCCATCCCTGCATTCCATGGATAAATCCCACTTGATCATGGTGTATGCTCATTTACATATGCTGTTGAATTTGGTTTGCTAGTATTTTGTTTGGAATTTTTCCATCTATATTCACCAGGGATATTGGCCAGTGGTCTTCTTTTCTTGTAGTCTTTATCTGACTTAGGTGTCAGAGAAATTTTGTCTTTGGGAACAGAGAACACTTTGGGAGTATTCTCACCTCCTCAGTTTTGGGGTGGAGTTTGAGAAGAATTGGCATTAATTCTTTAAATGTTTGATAGGATTCACCAGTGAAGCTACTTGGTCCTGGGCTTCTCTTTGTTGCTAGGGTTTTGATTACTGCTCAATCTCCTAAGTCATTATTGGTATGTTCAGATTTTGTATTTTTCATGATTCAATCTTAGCAAATTTATCCATTTCTTCCAGCTTATACAATTTATTGTCATATAATTGTTCATAGTAGCCTCTTATGATATTTTGTATATTTGAGTTCTTTTTTTCTTGGTTATATTTATTTCTGCTCCAATCTTTTATTTCCTTCCTATTGCTAACTTTGGAATTAGTTTCTTTTTCAAATTCCTTGAGGTATAAAATTTGATCATTTATTTGAGGTCTGTTTCTTAACATAGGCATTTACCACTGTAAACTATCCTTTTAGAACTGATTTTGCTGCATCCCATAAGCAATTTTATTGTTTTCATTTTCATGTGTCTCAAGTTACTTTCTGATTTCCCTTTTGATTCTTTCATTTACCCACTAGTTTTTCAAGGTTGTGTTTTAATTTTCAAGTATTTGTACGTTTTTCCATTTTCCCGTTATTGACTTCTTGTTTCATATTATGATCAGAAAAAAACAACTGATAGTATTACAGTCTTCTATAAATTTATTAATATTTGCTTTGTGGCCTAAAATATGATCTAGAGAATGTTCTGTGTGCCTTGAAAAGTATGTGTATTGTGGTGCTGTTGTCTAGAATGTTCTATATATGTCTTTTAGGTCTATTTGGTGTAAAGTGTTATTCAGGGCCACTGTTTACTCATTAATTTTCTGTCTGGATGATCTACCCAATATTGAAAGCAAGGTACTGAAATCCCCTATTATTATATTACTGTCTATTTCTCTCTTTAGTTCTGTTAATATTTGCTTTTTATATTTAGATGCTCATTGCATTCTTCAATTCCAGAATTAGTTGCTCTATGGTTTCTACTTCTTTATAAAACTTCTCATTCTATTAGTGCATTTTTTCCTGATTTTATTTAGTTGTCCATCTGCAACCTCTTGCCTTTCATTAAGTTTCCTTAAGACATCTGACAAAGAATTCAAAACAGTTAATTTGTAGAACTCCATTTCTTTATGGTAAGTTACTAAAGCTTAAAAGTTTCCTTTGGCAGTATCATATTTGCCTGTTTCTTCATGATCAATGCACTCTTGCATTGGTGAGCAACTCCTCCCAGGCCCTTAGTAAATAGTGCTAGTGACAGGACCATGGCTAATGGGGCTGTAGCCTACTCCTTAGGGGTACAGAGCTGTTTCTGGGTCTTTAATCGAGACCACAGTTGGCAAGTCAGCCTCTTGGGTGCAGGCATGCCTTCTCAAAATGGATTTCCTAAGTTTTGGACTCCACTGAAGTTTCACAACTCCTACCTAGATCCCAAAGCTCCTACAAAGGCACTTTTGCCCATTTATGGTTGCCAAGTTATTGTTGCTGAGGTGAGATATCAATGAGAACCTCTTTTTCCTCCATCTTGCTCACTTCATCTATTTTTCTTCCCTGTCATTTTGTCTTCTATCTTTTCTCTTCAAAAAAGAGAAAAGAAAACTGTTTCAATTTCTTTCCATTTTCTTTCCTTTTATCAAGGTGACCAAGATAGAAGAGGCAAATATGACTGAGGTAGAAGTAACTGGCAGGATTGGGGAATGGTTAAACAAAGGGGTCATGAAAAAAATAAGTAAATTTATTAAGGATAACGGATACCAGCAGGGAATTAAAACATGAGAAAGATGAAGACAAGAACGAAGCCTGTGGCATTTGATTGGACTTAGATAAATTGGTGTGAGCTGTGTGTTAACAAATGGATATGAATAAACAAAGAAATAGATATAGGTCTCTTTGTGCATGTGTGTGTATCTTAGCTCTGTCTAATGAAAATACCTGGAAGCTACGAGCACATTTAATGTCTAGGTTTTTAAAATAAAAGTTTCAAAAGCAGTAATAACAAACAGGAACTAGTATTGGGAATGAATAAAGTAGGGAAAGATCATTTTTACAGTATAATCACAATTAAGAAGTTCTACATAAATAGAATGAATTGTAGAATCAGAAACAAATAAAAATTTGGTAAACATAACAGTCCTATTTTTTCAGGCGACTATCCTCAGTGGATACTAACACTCATGGATGAAAATGTGTTGAGAAACATACTATATAGTCTTAAAATATCTCCCACAATTCCAATCAAAATTATGGAACATTTTTGTTTTCGTAGAAATTTACAAACTTATTCTAAAATTTATATATAAGTGGAAAGGGTCCACAAATCTAAGATTGGTTTGAAGATGATAAAGAAAGCTGGATGTTGTACAATGACAGGCAAATCTGTAGTAATTAAGAGAATGTGGTACAGGTGCAAGGAAAGACAAATAGCTCAATGGAGCAAAGAGAGAAACATACTCCTATTGTCACCTGGTTTACGTCCAAGTGACACTGCATTGAAATGAGGAAAGGTGTTCTTTTTTGAATAAATGGTACTGGATCAGTTGGAATCTGTGTGAAAAATACATCTTTTCCTCCACAACACACAAATAGCAATTCAGATAGATTATAAAACTAAATTTGGAAGTTAAAACAATAAAGCTTTTAGAAGTTAACACAGGCAAATATCTTCAAGACCCTAGGATAGACAACAATTTATGAGTAAGTATATAAGAAACAAAATATTAAAGAAAAGATAAATTATATGTCAAAAATTAAGAGATTCTGGGACTTCCCTGGTTGCTCAGTGGTTAAGAATCCTCCTGCCAATGCAGGGGACACAGGTTTGAGCCCTGGTCCGGGAAGATCCCAAATGCCACGGAGCAATTAAGCCCATGTGCCACAACTACTGAGCTTGCACTCTGGAGTCCGGGAGACACAACTACTGAGCCCAGATGCTGCAACTACTGAAGCCCGCAGGCCTAGAGCCTGTGCTCTGAAACAAGAGAAGCCACCGCAATGAGAAGCCTGCACACCACAATGAAGAGTAGCCCCCACTCGCTGCAACTAGAGAAAGCCCGCACGCAGCAACGAAGACCCAACGCAGCCAAAAAATAAATAAACACAATTACTAAAAAAAGATTCTGACCATCAAAAGACATTAAAAAAGTGAAAATTAGGCCTCAATGACAGATATCTGCAATATGTGAAAACAACAAAGGATATATGCAAGTCCATAAAAACTGCTACAAATCAATAATAAAAAAGCAGACATGCCAGCAAAGTCAAAAACTTCACAAAAGAGGATAAACAGATGACAGACGGCACATGAGAAAATATGCATCATTAGTCACCAGAGAAATGAAAATTAGATAACCACTACCAGAGGGCTAAAACAAAATAACAACAACTGATTATACCAATTATTAGTGATGATGTGGAGAGCTAGAACTTTTCTGTCCTACTGGTGGGGCTGCAAATTAGAAATCCACTTTGGAAAATAGTCTGCAGTATTTACTAAAGCTGAAAATATTCATACTACCACTCATCAATTCTATTCCAGAAATACATATACTTGTGCATCAAAGAGCATGTACAAAAATTTTTGTAGCATCATTATTTGTAATGTCTCCAAACTAGAAACAATCAAAATGCCCATCAATAATGAAATGTAAAAGTACAGTTTGCTATATCCATATAGTGGATACCATTCAATGAACTGCTCCTACAGGCAACAACATCAATGAATCTCACAGACATAATATTGAATAAAATAAACCAAGCACAAATGATACATGTCGTTAGATTCTATTTATGTAATATATAAAACATTCAAATTTCATCTATAGTGATATATGTCAGAATATTTTGCTTGGAGACATCACTGATAGACTTCTGGTATACTGATAATGTTCTAGATCTTGATCTAGGTGACAGTTATATAGGTGAGTTCATTTAGTAAAACTCATAGAGATATATGCTTAATATTTTTGCATTTTACTGGATATAGAGTATGCTTCAATAGAAAAAATTAAATAGACAAGAAATCAAGCCCCAATTCATGCAGTTTGGTCAGCTTCATTGCAATTTGTGCCTCCAAGAAGACTGACAGAACTAAGCCAGCAGAAATCTTCTATTTCTTTTAATAAGTTAAAGAAGCTGTTATAATACTTTTGAAAATAAATATCAAAAAGATAAAACACAAATTGACAGCAGTGTGCGATGCTCAACATTTATTTAAGAAAAGTTTTAAAATTTTATGTCTCAGAATTTTAAGATTAGCACATTCATACTCAAAGAGAGGCTGTAACCTGGACTGAGTTTTTATACACAAGATAGAAATCCAGGGCGAAAAGTTGGAAAGGAATCACGGAGTGTCATATTAAAGTTCTGATCACTTACTGTTTAACTGTTTATATTTCATTTTATGATAATACACGTAAAAGATCAATTGTTCTAGAAACAGGAAGATAAATGCTTATTTTATCAAATATAAAGAAAACATTATAACTGTGCTAGATTATCTCTTCTATACCTGTCTCTAACATAATCTTGCTAAGGATAAAAACTAATTTTTCTGGAATCTTCTTCCCCGTAAGCTCTAGGTCAGAATTTGCCAATGAAAGTAATTTGTGTGAGATACGGAAGGGAGAAGTGAAGCAAAAGCCATTGTTTTCAGAGAACAGTCATAGTGCCTTAATCAGAGTAAAGCTGCAGATGACTTTACAAGCTCACACTGTCCCACTGTGGCAGACTTCGCAGAATTCTTCATGAGCTCTCTCTTCATGCTCCCACCTTTTGGCTAGACACATCGCATAACTGGATTTCTATTTGAACACCAGCTTTTCCTCTTGCTCTAGTGCTTTAGGCTCTAGTTGTTACTGTCTCACTGATCATCCAGCTGTAGCATTTCAGATGTTCATACTAGCCTTTCCTGCTTTTGTATAAGCTCTAATTCATTTTATTAAACCCCTCACTCATATAAAAGTTGAATGGCTCAGTTTTGTTAACTGAGAAGCCACTTTGATATTTTACACATTGAAGTTTTCCAACTTTACTGCCACATTCACATTTTTTAAGTTAAAGAACAGGATAACTTACTGACATGTTATTTAAGCACTTCAAAACAATTTAAAGAGATGTAATTTATAATAAGCACAATGTACCAATGTTAGCAGTGAAAGCATATTTTCTATATTCTACATGCAAAACTTAGACTTTATTAACTTTTAATTAATGTAACAATCTTCTTATTTATAAAGGTAGACTGCTTCCTTTATCACTCTGAAAGTCTTCGGAAACTTTACCAGGTAATTAACAAACTTGAGTTACCGAAACAAAGATTTTTTTTAAATTCTTGTACTTCGTGAAGGTTAAAGAAATAATTTTGGTTTTAAAATATATTTTATGAAGCATAATGGTTATAGAGACTAAGATTTTGCAATATTAGCATTTTGCAATGGTAGAAAGATGATAATTAGCAAAGGTCAAAAACTGTTCTTATTTATGATTAGCTGCAAATAAAGTAGGAATTTAAATGTGTTATCTGAATACCTTTGGACAATCAGATATTCATTGGTAAGAGTTTCCTCCTTAGTGATAAAATAGTCTCCAAATAGATGTGATGAAAATACTATCTTTGAAGTAATTTTTGATGAAATCTGATAAAACTCAATTATAGAAAACTGCATTATTTGAGTAAAAAATTAATGAGGAAAGTGAAAGTTGCCCAAAGACACAGAATATGCATTTGAATCTTATGATCACAGGCAGGCATTATCTATTCAAGTTCTCACAATAATTCTTGTTTCCATAAAGGGAAGAGGAAAACATTACATAAAGAAGAAGAAGTGTAAAATAACATCTATTTAGGGCTGTCTACAAACGATTGCACAGCTTCTTTACATATGCTATTTCACCTTGTAATAACATAATTATTTAAAATAGATATTATCATTGCCATTTTATGAATTAAGGAATTGTGGTTCATAGCTCATTCAGTTAAGAGTTGGTAAAGGTGAACTTAGGACTACCTTGTACAAGAGCCTGTTGGAAATTTTTTAAATTAGTGTGACAAAGATAAATTTTATTCCTGTGAACACACTAATATATAGTGTGTTCTGGAGTGAAGGAGGAATCACTTTCTAATTCTGTAACCTTGAACAAGTTATTAACCCTGAGATAACACAAAGGATTCCATTTCCAAATCAGACTTAATGATTTGAAGATCTTTTCCAATATAAACCTCTCCTAATAATTTCAAAATAATTTTATTAGTACTTTCTGTTTAAAGATATCAAAGAAATCTAGAAGCATTAATATGGCAGTTAAGTAATAAAGTTAAACAAGAAAGGGAGCAAGAAAGTCACCAAAGGAATCTTAGTAAATATAGCATAAAATAATTTGACAGTAGAACATATATTTATGTTAATAAGTGAAAATGGGTTTATTAAATTTTTTAAAAATTTCAAATTGTCCCACAAAACAAAACCCAACTGTTTTCTGTATGTCACAGATAAATCTAAAAGTGATTCAGAACGATTTACAATAAAGAAATAGGCGAATGCATATGTCTGTCATGCCACCACTAATAAAACAGAAATGAGCTCCTATATCAGACAAGGTAAAATTAAGACAAAAGTCTCAAATGAAAAAGAATTGAGAGATTTTTTTTTTCTACCAATGTCCTCTAAGGTCTTTTTTATTCCCACCTTCATTACTTTTGAAACCATACTAAAGGTAAAAGTTTTTTTCAGACTGTTCACTAATTAGGTGAAAATTAACCAACCAAACAAAAAGCCCTGCAACTGATAAGCTGCTTCCTGTGAAATAACCCTGTGATTCCCTGCAACATTAATATAAATGACCAACTGACAGAAGACGATAGGACATAGTAATATTTTTAACTGGTGCTTATTCTGAACGCTTATATTAGGATAGTTTTGATACCAACTACATGAAAAGGTGATAATTATTCCATGTTAACAAAAATTTCTCAATTCATTATTACAAGGATAAAAAAGTTAAATTAATAAATGCCTCTAATTGTGGTTATACATTTAAATGAATGTCTATTTTTTTAACAAGGTTGAACAACCACATTTCTATAGTGATTGCACCTAGCATAAAACAAATATGCTTATTGAAAAAAAATTAATCTTAACTTGATTCCAGTTTCAGTCTGAGTAGAACAGATCCAAAGTTATATTCTCGAACAGCATAAAGCATTATATTCTCTTAAGTGCCACGATTTGAAAAATTGACAGAAGCCTTGAGTTACAACCTTAAATTTCCCATTAATCTATTGGTAATTTTGGAAGATTTCATTTTACTAATTTCCTGTGATTTTATTTGTAAAATAAAAGTATTCATTTAAATGTCTGATACCATTTTCTGTTCTAATATTCTGAAGGATTTTCATGTTTTAAAATCTTTTTATTGAAGTATAAATGCTCATAATCTATTATTAGATTTTATTTTGTGGCTGTCCTTCCTTAAATTCATAATACACACATTACATATATAAGGAAAATATGTCAATTATAAATCTATAACTAAAGAAAATTTGCATAAAGTAATCATGCTAATTCTGAAAAACTATTTTTTTATCTTTTCTCTTTTGCTTATCTTTAAAAATATTGCCTTGATCCACCGAGTTAATTTCACAAGTAGCTAACAGTTTTTGATCCTCCATTTAACAAAATAACTATACCTTTACCCAGATCAGTAAGCCCCTGAACTTTGTTTAATCTGCAGATACTGATAGGTTTTATACGTATCACTGTATGAAAGCCGAACAATTGCAATTAAAATATTCTGATGCAGTCGAAGTATGCAAGAAAGTTATTACTATAATTTAATGATGTATCTATTCTTTAAATAAATAATTAAATGAGAGAAAAAGAGGAATGACAAGCTATTACAGTTTTTTTTTTTTTACTACCCTATAGCTCATTTTTTAAAATATATATTGGAGCACAGTTGATTTACAGTGTTGTTTCAGGTGTACAGCACAGTGATTCAGCTATACACATATCAATCCTTTTCCAAATTCTTTTCCCATTTAGGTTATTACAGAATACCGAGTACAGTTCCCTGTGCTATACAGTAGGTCCTTGTTATATGTTTTAAATACAGTAGTGTGTATATATCAATCCCATACTCCCAATTTATCCTTTGCCACCCCTCCCACCCCCGCACCTTTCTCCTTTGGTAACCATAAGTTTATTTTCTAAGTCTGTGAGTCTGTTTCTGTTTTGTAAATAAATTCATTTGTATCATTCGTTTTAGATTCTGCATGTAAGCGATATCATATGATATTTGTCTTTCTCTGTCTGACTTACTTCACTTACTATGATAATCTCCAGGTCCATAGCTCATGTTCTTAACACTGTGTAGGAAAACAATAATTTAGGGATTAAAAATGTGGGATGCTATCTAAAGAAGATAGTGTCAATTAGAAAGATCATTGCTCAGAAATGGATGCAATAAAATAAAATGAAAACAAAAGCATAAATATCCTGAAGTAAACACTGGTAATGTCCTTTTAAGCAATAACCAAGAAAAAAATTTTCTCTTTTCTTAAATTTACTTATTTACTGAAATGGTGTTTATTGATTACCTCCTACTGTCTTTTCTATTTAATAATAATTACTGAGCACTGATCTAGTTATTGAAGAGTACATTGAACAAGACAGACAAATCTTCCCTGAAGAATTTTCATTTTATCGTGATGAGACAGACCCATGTCTTCATATGATCGTCCCTCTGTGCCTGTCTATATCCTAACCTCCCATTCTGATAAGGATATCAGTCATATTAGATTAGGGCCTATTCTGATGATCTCATTTTAACTTAATCACCTATTTAAAGGCCCTCCCTCCAAATATGGCGACATTCTCAGGTACTGAGGGTTCGGATTTCTACATAGGAATTTTAGGGGAACACAATTCAGCCCATAACAGAGCCCAAGGTTTTTATGGTGGATGATTAGATAGCACCTGCTCCCTAGCACATATCAAAATCCCAGACGCCCAGATAGAAAGCATGTGTCCCAGCATAAACACTGTCTTTACAGTCTAGGAACAGTGAACCCATGTAATCAGTTTGTGAGTGGTTCAACTGCCAAGTTCCCAGATGCTAGTCATGAGAGAATCTTGCAAGCAGGCGTCTCTAAAAAGATAGCAGGCTCAGGTGTAGTGTATTAACCCTTTTGTACACAGGCTGACAAGTTCAAGCTTATTTTTAATTTGTGATATATTTTGGGCTAAATATACACATATGTTTATTATGATTACTAAATGTTGCTTTAATTTTTAAAGGAGACAAAAAATATATTTTGCCGGTTAGTCCATAATAAGCAATTTGGCCACTACTTTCCTTTTATTCATTCCCTAAGCTTATATAACTTTAAATACATTAACAGAAAATTATCCAGTGATTTTGCTTAAAGTTAGCAGAGTAAAGGTTTCAAAATACAAGAGTGAAAAAAAAAAGAGCATGAAAATTGAGGGAAAAGTATCTATATTGTCTCTGAAACAAAAAAGAATTATAAAAACTAGTTTTAGCCGTTACTTGAAACCACAACCTATGAGAAATATCTACTCAGGACAGAAAGAAGACAATAACATCAGGCATGTACCTTACCAAATCTCTGTTTGTGGTAGGATGAATTAGTATAACTGCTTTGAGGGAAACATGACAATATCTGTAAGAAAAAAAAACAACATACCCTTTAATCTAGGAATCTATTTAAAAGGATGCTTATTACAGAATTTTTGTAACAGAAGAAAATAAAAATTCATAAATATAAGACTAGTTGAATAAATTATGGTAATTACACACTATACATGTGTAGTTAAAAACTAAATTAAATCACGGTTGTTCATATGGAATGATCTTCAAGACATTGTTCAGTAAAAATGAACACTAAATGCTTCATAAGATATGTCTGCATGTACATAACAATACACAGACTATATCAGTAGTTTCTTCTGGGTTGAGAGTCTTGGGATCTGAGAATAAGGGCAAATTAATTTTAGTCTTCAGATTTTTACCCACATATGTTATTACTTTACCAATATAAAATTCTTCATCTTATGCCTTCTGAGGGACATCAAATGACTAAATCAATCAATAGGATGAAAGCTGAGAAGGGCTATCATAGAAATCAATGCATCTTGGAATTTAAGATAACATAAAGGATTAGCTTGATAATTCAGATTCAAGGGACTCATACCCAGTATCAAGCTTTACTAATAATTTCAAGGATATATGTAATCATAAGGCACAGGTAACATTTAAAAAAAGGTCCAAGACCTCTAGCACAGTTCTCCAAGTCCTACTACACCACATCAGATGCACTCTGGCCCAAGTTAACAGATGAGGTTTTTGTGAGGAATGCATTACTTCACTTTGATAGAAGGAGCCAGTTAGATTATAAGACATTTATATTTTATATTGGGTTACGCAGATTATATAACATTTTCCAACCAACCATTATCCATAAATCTTTATATTCCAGTTTGTTTACCATAAGCAATTCTAGACAATTTAGGAAAGTCCTGCTAAAAGCATTCCATAGAAAAAGATTTTTGCTATTGCTATTGTGTGGGTAGGGCCATCATTAGTATGTAGCAACAAAAATATACTTAGGACTCACTAAATGCTTGCTAGGTACTATGCCAAGTACTGTACATATAAAATTGAATAAGCAAATACCTGCTTTCAAGGAGTTTCCATTCTATTAAAGGGAGAGTGACAGGTAAAGAGACATTTTTGATGTATTGGGAAAAGTGCTAAAACAGAGGGAAGCACAGAGGAAGATAATTTGAAAAAGCTTAGAAATGTCAGAAAGGCTTCCTAGAGGAGAGAATACTTAAGCAGTCTTAAAGGCTGATTGCAATTAGCCAAGCAATGAAGTGCAAAGGGCTGTCAGGCAGAGGAAACAGCACAGCAAAGACACAGTCAGTCTTGAATCAGCAGGCTCAGAAGGGGAAGTATCTAGAATTTCTCACCTTCTGGTTTGGGTAGATACTGACACTGTCACTGAGATGGGAAATGCAGGAAGAATAGGGTCTTTGTTTTGTTCTATGGTGGAAGGTGTCGGTTGAGATTTGAATATATTAAATTTGAGATGATTGTGAGACATCCGTTCAAATTTAGGAGTCCTAAGCAACTGCATGGCATTAAAACAAATAGAGCAGATGTAAAAGTACAGTGTACGGATTTAAGAAACTGCCTCTGGGGCCACTATTTAATAGTGATTGTTATTCTTCTTTAATCTTTGAAAAAAATGAGGTATTTCTTGACAAGGCTGTTATAAAGGTTAATGTAGAGAGTGTTTAGCACAGAATCTGGAGTTAGCAAATTCTCAATAAATGGTAGGTATTATTACTAATGACCCCAAAGTAAGAGGATAAGAGTGTGCCAAGGAATCTAAGAGACTAAGTCCAAATTCCTGACATCAGATACAGTCTCTGCCCTCAAAGTACTCACAGTCTAGTTAGCTCCTTGAAGAAAGGGACCATATTTTTTTTCTCATCACTGTATCCTTTAGTACCCAGCTCAGATGACTGGCCCAAAGGTGTCAGGCACTTGATAAATTTTGGCTGGATGGTTGAGAGGAGAAAGAGGCATATAGGAGAAGAGCAAGAGAGGTGGAGAGTTGGTGAGGAGGGATTGGGAGAGAGAGAGAAGAGAGCTATAAATGAAAGAGGAAGACTAGAGGGGGGTCGGAGGACGGTACGTCCTGTGGGACCTGGAGTGGGGTGGGGCGAGGTTATGGGAACCTGGGGATGTGGTATGGTCAAGTCTGCAAGGGGGGCGGGGGGGGCGGGGCATGTAGAAAGCCAGGCCTCTGGCCCTAGAATGGGCTGCACAGTCACTCTTTTTTGTTTGTTTTCTGCATGGAACCAAACCTTCTCGGAGGCCAGGAGAAATTAGCCAGCTGGCACGCCAGCAAAGCTTTATACATTTTGATTCTGAGTTGGTTTGACTGAGGGCTGTAGGGTTCAAAGAGAAAAGATATTTCGACCTTGGCGCGCTGGGACCAAGCCCCTAGTACCGATTTCCCCAGCTCTGAGGCGCCCAGGCCTCCGGCGCAAGGGACCGGCCCTCGCGGAGGGCACTGCTGTTGCTGCGCCCGCACATTCGGAGCCTGTGACGCCGCGAGGGTGGGCAGCCGGAACTCGGGGTACCGGCCATTCCGGCCCGGTGGGGACTGAGGGACAACGACGGGAAAGGGGTGCGAGGGGAAGCGAGAGGGGAGGGCGGCAGAGGCGCAGAGGGGCCCAGGCCGGCTATGGAGTTGTACCTCAGCGCCTGCTCCAAGGCTGCCAATGTCGCCGCTACCAAGACGGCCGCCAGCGGCGTGGCCGCGGACAGCCAGCAGTGCGGAAACGTGAGTGTCAGCGAAGACCGGTCGTCCTTGTCCTCTA
Source organism: Orcinus orca (assembly GCF_937001465.1). Taxonomy (NCBI): domain Eukaryota; kingdom Metazoa; phylum Chordata; class Mammalia; order Artiodactyla; family Delphinidae; genus Orcinus; species Orcinus orca. The sequence goes on from NC_064565.1 coordinate 72,765,926, forward strand.
CCAGGCCTCAGGCCTGCTGGGCGCGGTGGTGGGGCGGTGCCGCGGACGGTCACGTGCGATCCCTGTGGACCGTAACCGTCCAGCTTCTGGCGCCCTCGTGCGCCGCGGCAGATGGCAGGGCTTGGGCGGCACTGGCCCCAACTGGCGCGGTGGGAGGGAGCTGGTAACCCGGAAGCGGAGGTCTTTCCGGCTGTCTGGCAGGGCTGGACCCTTCCGTTCCTTAGGTTGGAGTTAAACTAACATACCTAAAGGAAAGACAAAACTCTCCAATTGTACCTGACAGGTCGCGCACAAAACCCACTTTCCGGGGATCGGAGCGGCTCAACTACTGGATCTGCCTCTTGGGGTGAAGCTGCCTGTGATCCCAGGAAGCAACCCTTTATACTATACCACGAAATTAAGTGAAAAGGTAAAGTGATGTTTAATTGGCTTACGTTGGTTTCTTTATCCTTTTCGACTGCTGTTAAATTCAGGCGCTAGCTACATCAGGCGAAGTGCATTGAGGGAATTTGCACTAATGTTGCGTACCTATCCTATCCTAAGGTATTGTTTAGGATGCGTACCAAGCAACTTCATCTAGTATGATTTGGACAGAATCATGGGCTAGAAAGTTTAGATTCTTAGTTCTGTCTTAATATGATTCCATAAATGAACTTTATAATAACACTTCACTTATACCTATTTATTGAGATTTAATTCACTTAGAAATGTTTGGTCGAATGGTGGAAGGTTATCTGTACTGGCTGGCATTTAATTATATGTTATGATTTTAACCAATAATAGCTTGGACAGAATTCTCATTACAGAACACCTCTCTTTGTTTTGAGCTGAATTCTGTTTCACACACAAAGTGTGAAAAAAAGTAGAGTTGAAATGAATTAAAGTGTTTAGTCCTTTAACCTGACTTTAGGAAAACAAGGCTCTGTCTCCCTGAGGAGACTCCATGATTTGCCCCAGCCTCCCTATCCAGTCCTTTCTCCAGTGCACAACCTCTGCTTTTTCTAGTTGAGGTCTTTTATACCTACTCACACAGACCATGTTAATACTTCTGTGACTTTGTTCACCTTGCCTCCCAAACCTGGCATACCCTTTGCTCTTCTCCCCAACTGTGAATTTGGACCATCTTTCAAGATTCCTTCTCAACCATTACAGCCCCCCAATTAGCTTATATTTCCTTATAATTTGCATTGCCCTTGGTTTGTATAATTTTACTCAACACTATAATTTTATAATTTAAATCTTACTGGGTTATAGTGTATACTGCCCTCAAACTCTTTCATGTTTTTAGTCCTCAGTGTGACCCCCTCTCTCAAACCTCCCCATTCCTTGATTCAGTACTTAACACTAAAGGAGGTTCAATACATTCTTTTTGAGCAGTTGCTTTGATCCATATTGCAAAAAATTCTACAAGGAAGAATTCTGAGTTACCCCCTTACTCATCTAGTATTTATGATGTCATCAGAAATGAGTAGGGGCCCTTCATATTTGATACTTGCCTAATAAACATGATTTCTTAAAGTAAATTTTGTTTATGGAAAATACATAACTTCCCTTTTTTAAAAAAAGTCTCTTCTACTAGAATACAGCAAGTTAACTAAAAATATGCCAACCTCACACAATTTGACTAAGTCATATACACACAAACCAGCTTTCCTAAAGCATGCTTGAAACCTATATCACTCCTTTTTATTATGTAAACTTAGCCCTGTCTTCTGTCTGCTTCCTCAAATATTGTTTGCTATATTACCATTTTCTCTGTCAAATAATAATTCACTTGTCAACTACTTTTTAAAAAGATGTTCTCTGTTCTTTATTACATTCATTTTCCCCCAGACTCTTCATTTAATCATAATTAGGCCCAATTTCCCTGAAGACTGACTTTGTACTGAAAGAAAAAGAAGGATATCAATCTCCTCAATGAAGTAGTGTTTTATATTTACACTTTTAGTTGTTTCTTTCCAATTATTTTAATTGACAACAGATGGGTTACCCTGACACTAATAAATGGGTTTGTATTGGGTTGCCCAAAAAGTTCATTCAGGTTTTTCGGTAAGATGTTACTGAAAAACCCGAACGAACTTTTGGGGCAACCCAATAGGAAAGGTGTTTGTTTACAGGTCACTAGTCCAGGGCTGGTTTTGAGAAACATAGGCCATCAAAGCTAAAATTCAACATCTAAAAGAAGTTGACAGCTAAACATCAACATCTAAAAGAAACAATCCACTCCTTGACTCATGATTTTTGACTATTTCCCTTACAAGAAAGATATGAACTTTTTATCTGGTCTCACTGAATTTAAGACATTGCCCTATAGAATTCCCTTTTTTTTTTCTTGCCTTCTCAGGGAAGCTTTGGTAATTAGGGAATTCTACTTTACAACTTAGACCGCTTGGAAGAGATTAAAGTCTGGTATTAAGCAAGTGGTCAGAAACTTACCAGGAAGCTTTTAAATGGATAAGGAACACTAGCATCCTATCAGGTTCCCCAGTCTCCCCTTTTGTCCACATAAGAAGAATCCTCATACTTACCTTGAGGGAGTTCTTTTTAGGGTCCCAACCCAGGCTCCTTAGTGTTCGGAATCTGACTGAGGTGGCTACCGCCAGACAGAACACAGACTGAGCACAAATTGGTACCTCCAGACAGTTCTGGATTGATGCACAATGTGTGGGGTCATATAAATTGAATTAGATGCCTGCAGACAGGGCACGTGCTCTCAGGTTTGCCACATCTCCCAACTGCCTTTCACTTGAGGCAATTCCTGCTTTGACATCACTTTAGACTAAAATTTCTGTTGTTCTGGCCAAGAAAACCTAAAGGAAAGCACAAAGATAGGATGCAAAGACAACATTCGGGTGACTTCCACACCTGCTTCCATCCTCTACTTTTTCCCTTTCAGAGGTTCTCCCATTGCCCATTATCACCATCCTGCTATTGAAAAATTTTTGAAAAATGGACTAAGTACTCACATCCCCCCCGCAAATTTTAAACCCCCTCACTCTGTAATGTTTTAACTTACAGATGAGATTAAATAATTCATCTGCTTCCTCTAAAGTAACAGATATAGCATTATGACTATTAGCTGATATTTTCCTTCTTTTATATGTTAATGACTACTTCATAAGGTTGTATTTGGTCTTTACACATATGGAGAAACCTCAATCCCTATCAATATCCTTTATAATTGGTTCTTCAATATGTTGAACTGTATAATATAGACCTTGAATTTTTTCCTGACTGTAGTGCTCAGAAATCATTGGGTTTCTTGTATTAGATAAGAACTGAAAATACAGTAACTCTTTAATTCATCATCTTTAACATCTGAGTTTTACTTCTATTTTTTGTCAGAGTTGTTTCAATGAATTTTTGTGAAAGATTTTCTGTTTTCCTTCATTTTCAGATTATTGAGATATAATCATGATAATTGATATTATCCCTTTATCCTTCTAATGCAGTGCCTTGATCTGGAAGAGGGAGGAAGAAAAGGGAGAATCTTAGTATTAGTTTTATACATTAAAAAGAAATTTTATCCTATTCCCTTTCTTTTCCTTTCCTCCTCCGTTTTCTAGCTTTGGGTCAGGAGCTGATGGAGATTGGGGTAGGGGGGTGGATTAATTGAGTGAGGGTGGATTTTTAGAATAATTCAGGTCAGTGAAGAAAAGAGGTAGGGATAAGAAATTAACATTGCCCATTCCAAATTCTTCTATTGCTGGTTTTTCCCCACTTCACATTCTTCTTGCATACTTTATTTTCAGTGAACAATCTGGTATTTTAATAGGTTGATATTAAAAGTAAAATTCATTAATTTATGTTTAAATCCATGTTTGCAGCTTTTCCGACCTTCTTATGGTTTTAACCTGACTGATCCTTATTGTCGACTTTTGGAAAACCAATATAAAAGTCTCCATGATCCACATTTAAGAGCCTACCATAACCGTAAAGACATCTTGAGGAGATTAAAGAAAGGTGGCTACATCACCAGCAATAATAGAGTGAGTTGAAGATAATTTCTTTTAATCATTGAAAACCTCCAAGACTTGGTATAAGCTTGCTTCTGTACCTCACTGGGTGACCTGTATCACCTTTAACTTTGTCATAAGAGATACTTAATGGAAAAGTCCATAAATTATTCAGTATTTGGATCAAAGGAAGTCAGACAGCGGTTGTTTTCTAAGTGAAACTACTTCCTCATTTACGTTTTTTCTTTGTTATATCAAAAGATGATTACCAAATAATTTGAGGATATACAAATAATTTTCCCAACTGTATCATAGTCCTCTTTCTCTGTTTCTGATGGCATGTATGCTTGTCAAGGATTATGTCCCATACACTTTTTAAAAACTTTAGACAAAATAAGAATCTAGCAAAATCAGCCCGATAGAGTCCTGATAGACTCTATTCTTATTGGGGTTGAACATTATTACGTTGGTATTTTTTAATAGCTCCAATTGTGTGTACTCAATTCCTTATCATGGCATAAGTCATATTAATAAAGTAATGTTACTTGGATAGCAGTTTCCTATTGATTAACAATTTTAGAGAGATATTACTTACAAAATTGTTAGCAATTTATTACTCGATATCAAAATGTTATTTTTGCTCTGGAAAGTAATTGCTTTGATTTTAAAATATTTGTATTTATATATTTTTGTTGTTATTCTTGTTTTGTGTATTTTTTTTTAGATTGTATGTACCTTGAGGGAATTGAATAAGTACAGGCAATATCTTACCAGTTTAAAATTAGACTTTGAAAGAAACTATATAAGAGAACAAGTAAGTTAAATACTTAAATTTGTTTTTTTTACATAGAGTTTGGAGGAAAGATTTGTATACAAAGTATTTTCTTATAATATTTTACTTTGAATTTTGATAACTTAATTTTTCCAAGTAAAAATTTAGAGCAGTAGTAAATAATATTTTGAGGTTCCTATTTTGTGCCAAGAGAAGGAAAGGGACCAAATCATCTATTAATATGCCAGTGGTAGCTGACAAAATTTAGTAATTAAATTGCTACTCAGATGTGTCCCTTCTACGTGAGCTGGGACCAATGGGAAGAGTCCATTGTAGTAGCAAGATTCTTAAGCTGGAAACCAAAACAGCTTAAGTAACAGGAGAGGAACAGTATGAATAGTTATAACATCCTAAATGTGACTCAAAGAACATGTACACTATATGTTTGTACCCACACACATGTAGCTGTGTTCATACAGTAAAAAATGTCCTTAAAGGTGAACTGGAATGATTGGTATAGAGTGAGTGGGTAAAGTTAGTGACTTCCTTTCACATTTTCACTCAAAGTTCATGTGAGAGTGTGTGCACATGTGTGCCTGCGTGAGTGAATTCAGGCGTTAGAGTCAAGAGAGTTGGGTAAAAATGAGAAAGGTGCTCATATATGTACTTTTACAAGTTTATGTTGTAAGGTCAAGAGAGTTGTATAGAAATGAGGATTACTCCCCAGTACTTTTAAGTGTTCTATATTTCCCCCCATTTCCTCCTCTGTGCCTACAGTTTCTCCTCCACTTCTTCCATTTTTTAAAATTTCTTCAGAATGGGTAGAAAAATAAGCTGAAATATTTATCTTTTATTTTCAGAGAGAGAAATCTTTACTTTGGTTCAGTTGTCCATGTCTGCAGTGGATTCAAAATAGATTTAAATGCAGTTAGGGACTTCCCTGGCAGTCCAGTGGTTAAGACTTCACCTTCCAATGCAGGGGGTGTGGGTTCAATCCCTGGTCCAGGAGCTAGGATCCCACATGCCTCAGGGCCAAAAAACTAAAAACAAAAAACAAAAACAATATTGTAACAAATTCAGTAAAGACTTTAAAAATGGTCCACATCGAAAAAATCTTTTTTAAAAAAGATTTAAATACAGTTAAACAATATTAGTTATTTACAAAGTATGGGAATTTTACTAAACGCTAAATATGAAAAGACATATCAAATGACAGTTTTCTGGGAAATGTTTAAAAAAATTTATATATATATATATACACACATATACATATATATGATACACACTTTTTCTTAATAGAAAATACTTGCAAAACAAGTAAGTAAACTACAGGAAGACAATCAAATACGTGGACGTTCTGATGTTGCACAGTTCCAAAATTGGTTGTTACAGGAGGGCACCCCATCTATTAAGGACCAGGAACGATTAATAAGGCACAGGTGAGATTGAAGTTAATGCATATTTTATATATATAATGTGGACCCAAATAAGTTGGAAAATACTACAAATAATTGAAGGTAGGAAATTTTTTAAAGTACTGGATGCTATTTAACTCCACTCTTTCAGTATGGAGAGGAAGGGAGATCAAGAAGTACAGGAATTGGAAACTTGGGTGCCAAGGCTAAAGATGAGTTTCTACTAGAGAAGATAGAGTTTCTGGGAGTTCAAGAGGTAATCCAAGCTGATAACTGAAGAATTAATCAAATCCAAAATCCTTCCTATAGTAGGAGATGGTGGGAAAGTATCTTTAGCACATGCCTCTAATAATAGTTTTTTATGGGTCTTCTTTAAGCTCTGACAGCATTAAGTTTGAGGAAATTAATGCAAAGTCAATAAAGGAGTTTGGTATAACTTTAATACTAATCTAAACATGCATTATCTCAAAAAAAAACCCTGCAAGCTCTTTAGATATTATCTACTTACATTCAATCATTACCTTTACATGGTCAAGACCATTTCTTACTATAGTTCTTTCCTCCTCCTCCATTAAGGTGAGAAATTAAGCTGCATTACCTGATTTTATGTTCCATGGTAGTTCCATAATACAGATTGACATACCAGAGACCCAGACTATAGATGGAAGATTTGTTCAAGGCCTTATAAATTACAAGGGGGCTCAACACACATCTTTCTAAGGAAATTCAAATCTGAATTTTTCCAGATTTGAAGTTAGTGTTTCAGTTATTTCAGTCTTCTTTGCAAACTCATATTCCTAAGTCTATTGTGAATATGTACTGTACAAAATGTTTTTAATCAGTCTGCTCCACATTTTATCATTGTCTTGGCCATAACAACAGATTCTTATATATAGTAGGGAGATCTGTATAATGAATAAAATATGGTGAGTTCATGGGTCAGGCTGGGTTAAAGTCCATGAACAGAGCTGATAGAAAAACAGTAAAATTCCTGTAGCTCAAGAAATAAAAAGCAAGAAAGGAGGTAGTTTGGGAATATCAAAGCAGATGATGCCATAATAAGGAAAACTCTCAATTCACCTTCACTTACATTTGCATTTTTACTTAGATATTTGGGTACGATAAGTAGGGAATTAGAACATCTTGAGCGCACAGCAGAAGAACAACGCCTAATACGGATGGATAGAGAAGAAAGACAACAGCGAGAACACACAAGAAGAAAACTTGATCTTCGTAGAAAAATTGAAGAGGTGAGAGACAACAAATTTAAAATATTGAGAGAAAAATTGTGTACAGTTATTTCATTTGTAAATAATTTGAGCTGTCCATCATACTTCTTGAAGTCATTTCAAGTCTAAGCATTTTACCCACATTGATCTTTGTTCACAGCTATGGTATGCATGTTGTTACATAAAATGAGGATGACACCACAAACTACATATATGAGCTAATATCTGCTCTTAAAGTGATGATGGTGAAAGTTACTAGATACTGTTTAACTCTCCTATAGCCCTCAGTGTGGAGAGGCAAAAATTTTAAATTTAGCTTTAGTTAAAAATAACCATCCCTGCATTCCTAATAGGAGTGCAGTGAAGGAAGCGCATTCTAAAGCCAATGTATGACTTCAGTTACGCTTGACCTGATTTCTGTTAGGCTCTTGACTTGTTCTAACTTGCTTGTTGGTTTATTGTGAATACATCCTGAATACAGTAACATCGTGCTCTTTAGGAATGGAAGTCAAAAGAGATGTTACTTCTAACAAGGATCGGAGAAGATGCTAAAAGAGAAGCTAGGATAGAGGAACAACGGCGTAAAAACAGAGAAGAGAGTGACAGAAAGGTAGGGTGAGCTTTAACCTCTAATTGGGGCTGTTTGAGGACAAACTTTTGATAGTTTTGATTTTTGAATGTAGTTCACTTTGTGAGACGATAGAATAGTTACCCCAAATGATTTGTATTACACAGAACTGAAAGTTATAAAAATTTTTGCTATATTTTGGTCATATTGCAACTATAATATAAAAAGTACTTCTCTGTTTTTTGATATAACTACTTTTGACTTTATCTCACACCATAAACTACACTTGTAATTCCTATAGAAAACAATGACATAACTGATTGTTTTTCTTAGAATCAGAATTTCTTGGAGAAAGTTCTCAATTTTTCCCCACCAGTTAATTTTTTTAGAGTAACTGTTTTGAACCTTAAATAATATGTAATATTTTATGATTCAGAGTATAAATCAGTATAAAGAGAAAGAAAATTCATTTGTAATCCCAGCACCACCCTATTTATTGGTATATATACACACACAACTACATACACATACATTGCATAATATGTCTATGAATATTTATATATTGCAATAAATACATGTTATTGTTCCTTATAGGCTGTTTTGTAGACTGCTTTTTCATTTAACAAAATAACATTGACAACTCTTCATGTCAATAAGTATTAACCTAAAATAATCTAATCTAAATGATTATTTTAGGTAGTATGTTGTTGAGAAACCAATATGTAAGTGTAAGATTTACATAATTTGGTCATACTGCTATCTACTGCTATATAATTTTTTAAATATTGGAAATTGAAATATGTTGGTAATCTTTTATTCTACCCTTCATACATGTACCTTTAAGTATTATCAGGGACTCATTACCCATATGGCAAGCTCAGCTTATTCTAATTTACTATAATTATTATTTTCTAGTATTTAATTTTTCACCACTTTTTTATTGGAGTATAGTTGATTTACAACATTGTTAGTTTTCAGGTGTACAGCAAAGTGATTCAGTTATACATGTACCTATATTCATTCTTTTTTAGATTCTTTTCTCATATAGGTTATCACAGAATATTGAGTAGAGTACCCTGTGCTATACAGTAAGTCCTTGTTGGTTATCTATCCTATATATAGTAGTGTGTGTGTATTCATCCCAAGCTTCTCATTTATCCCTTCCCCCACCACGTTTCCCCTTTGGTTACCCATAAGTTTGTTTTCGATATCTGTAGGTCTGTTTCTGTTTTGTAAATAAGTTCATTTGTTTCTTATTTTTTTAAATTAGATTCCACGTATGAGTTATATCTCATGATATTTGTCTTTCTCTTTCTGACTTAGTATGATAATCTCTAGGTCCATCCATGTTGCTGCAAATGGCATTATTTCATTTTTTATGGCAGAGTAATATTCTATTGTATATATGTACCACATCTTCTTTATCCATTCCTCTGTCGATGGATGTTTAGGTTGCTTCCCTGTTTTGTCTACTGTAAATAGTGCTGCAGTGCACACTGGGGTGCATGTATTCTTTTAGATTATAGTTTTCTCTGGATATGTGTCCAGGAGGGGGATTACTGGATCATATTGGATTGCTGGATCAAAAATAGAATCATAGTTCTGTTCTCCAGCATTTATTGTTTGTAGACTTTTTGTTGGCCATTCTGACCAGTGTGAGGTCATATCTCATTGTAGTTTTGATTTGCATTTCTCTGATAATTAGTGATGTTGAGCATCTTTTCATGTGCTTTTTGGCCATATATATGTCTTCTTTGGAGAAATGTCTATTTAGATCTTCTGCCTATTTTTTGATTGGGTTGTTTCTTTGTTTTGACATAGAACTGAATGAACTGTTTGTATATTTTGGAGGTTAATCCCTTGTCAGTCACTTCATCTGCAAATATTTTCTCCCATTATGAGGTTTGTCTATTCATTTTATTTATGGTTTCCTTTGCTGTGCAGAAGCGTTTAATTAGGTCCCATTTGTTTATTTTTGTTTTTATTTTCATTATTCTAGGAGGTGGATCAAAAAGATATTGCTGCAATTTATGTCAAAGAGTGTTCTGCCTATGATTTCCCCTAAGAGTTTTATAATGTACGAACTTACATTTAGGTCTTTGATACATTTTGAGTTTATTTTTGTGTACCATGTTAGAGAATGTTCTAATTTCACTCTTTTACATGTAGCAACAACGTGCCCTAGGTTTCCTCTTAATTTTTGCATGATTACATTTGCTTTTCAAGGAGTCTTGGCCAATTTTAGTGACATCTAGTGCAGTGGATCAAATTATGGCACTGGGAGTGTCCATTAAACATGACCACTGATGGTAGGTATGGTAACACCACAGGCTACCTGAGGCATCTTAATGGCAGAGCTATTTGAATTATTGATATTTCCAATGCAGCTATTCTAAATTGTCGTTTTTGAATCATGTTTTAATATGAGAGGTTTTCAATTCATTTGTATATTTTTCTTAATATATTTATTTTTTTGCTTTAAGATTTGATATCTATTTTTACTCCAATTTATGTGCTTAAGTTACAGGGTTGTCAAAAACTTTAAAGAGATCTGTCTTAGCTTCTTTGTCAAAAATCATTTGTATTAGTCTAAATTTACTCCTTTTCTGCTCTTTGCCCTATGTATTTCATGATTTATGCTATTGTAGTTTGTATTTTTAATTTCAAATTCCAATTGAGGTTAGGATATAGAAAAACAATTTTTAATATTCATTTCGTATCTTGTATTGATAAAAACACTTTTTAGTTCTAGTTGTTTTATTCTATGTACCAATCGATATTCTACATGATCATGTTGCTAGAAATAAAAGTAGTTTAACTTCTCACTGAACATGGATGCCTTCTTATTTTCTTTTCTTGCCTGACTGCACTGACTAGAACCTCCAGTATTATGTAGAATAGAAGCAATTATAATGGATATTATTATCAATTTTTTTTTGTCCTATCTTGCCTCTCTACAGACATAATAGCCTGCTTGACACTGTACCAGGCTTCACTGATATGCTTTTCATTTTGTAACTTTTAAATTGAAATATAGTCAGTGTACAATATTATGTTAGTTTCAGGTGTATTACATAATGATTTGACATTTGCATACATTATAAAATGATCACCACAATAAGTCTAGTAATCCTCTATCCTTATACAAAGTTATTATGATATTATTGACCATATTCCCTATGCTATATATTTTGTCCTTGTGATTCATTTATTATATAACTTGAGGTTTGCACCTCTTAATCCCCTACATCTATTTCACCCACTTTCCACCCCCTCCCTTCTGGAAACCACCTGTTTCTTCTCTGTATCTGAATCTGTTTTATTTTGTTGTTGTTGTTCGTTTTATTTTTTAGATGCTACACGTGATATGCAGTATTTGTCTTACTCTGACTTATTTCACTTAGCTGTAATATCCTCTACTTCATCCACATTGTCACAAATGGCAAGATTTCATTTTTAATGGCTGAGTAATATTCCATTGTGTGTGTGACCACATCTTCTTTATCCATTTGGCTATGGATGGACACTTAGGTTGCTTCCATATCTTGGCTACCGTTAATAATGCTGCAGTGAACACTGGGGTGCAGGTATCTTTTGTATTAGTGTTTGTATTTCCTTTGGTTAAATACCCAGAGGTGAAATTCCTGGGTCGTATGGTAGCTCTAATTTTAATTTTTTGAGGAGTTTCCATACTGTTTTCCGTAGTGGCTGCTACCATCTAATAATTTACAATCCTATCAACAGTGCCTTGAGGGTTGCCTTTTCTCCACATTCTCACCATTTGTTATTAGTTGTCTTTTTAATGATAGCCGTTCTGGCAGGGGTGAGGTGGTAACTCATTGTGATTTTGATTTGCATTTCCCTGAAGATTAGTCATGTTGAGCAAGTCCTCTGACCATTTTTAAGTTGGCTTGTTTTTTTTGTTTGTTTTTTTTGATGAGTCGTAAGATTCCATTGTGTATTTTGGATATTAACCCTTTATTGGGTGTATTGTTTGCAAATATCTTCTCCTATTCAGTAAGCTGCCTTTTGTTTTGCCAATAGTCTACATGTCCGAAAACGTTTTAGTTTGTTGGAATCCCATTTGTTTATTTTTGCTTTTGTTTTTCTTGCCTGAGGAGACAGATCAAAGTAATAATAATAATGCTAACATCGATGTCAAAGAGCATACTACCTGTTTTCCCCTAGGAGTTTATTGGTTTGGGGTCTTACATTTAAGTCTTTAATCCAATTTTGAATTTGTTTTTGTATATGGTATGAGAAAGTAAATCAATTTGATCCTTTCCCTGTAGCTGTCCAGTTTTCCCAGCACCATTAATTGAAGAAGCTGTCTTTTCCCTGTTTTATATTCATGCCTCCTTTATTGTAGATTAATTGACCATGTATGTGTGGGTTTATTTCTGGGCTCTCTTCTGTTCCAGTGATATATGTGTCTGCTTTGGTGCCAGCTCCATACTGCTTTGAACTGTAGCTCTGTAGTATACTTTGAAATCAGGGACCATGATTTTGGTCATCTTTCTCAAGATTGTTTTGGTTCTTCAGGGTCTTTTGTGTTTTCATACCAATTTTAGAATTATTTGTTCTAGTTCTAAAAAATGCCATTGGTTAGGGTTAGGGATTACATTGAATCTGTATATTGCCTTGGGTAATATGGTCATTTTAACAATATTAATTCTTCCAATTCATGAGCACAGTATATCTTCCCATTTGTCTTCAGTTTATTTCATTAATGTCTTATAGTTTTCAAGTATTAAGTCTCTTACCTCCTTTGTTAGAGTTATTGTTAGGTATTGTATTCTTTTTGATGCAACTGTAAATGTGATTCTTAATTTCTCTTTCTGATAGCTCATTGTTAGTGTGTAGAAACAGGACAGATTTCTGTATATTAATTTTGTATCCTGCAACTTTACTGAATTCATTTACTAGTTCTAATAACTTTGGGGGGCATCTCTAGGATTTTCTATATATAGTATCATGCCATCTGCAAACAGACAGTTTTACATCTTCCTTTCCAATTTGGATGCATTTTATTACTTTTCTTGTCTGATTGCCATGGCTAGGACTTCCAATACTATATTCAAGGAAAGTGGTGAGATGGGGCATCCTTGTCTTATTCCTGATCTTAGAGGAAATGCTTTCAGTTTTTCACCATTGAGTATGATGTTGACTGTAGGTTTGTCACAAAGGGTCTTTATTATGTTGAGGTCCGCTTCCTCTGTACCCGCTTTGTGGAGGGTTTTTGTTTTTATCATAACTGGATGTTGAATTTTGTCAAAACTTTATTCTGCATCTATGGAGAAAGTCATATGATTTTTCTTCAGACTGTTAATGTGGTGTATCACATAGATTGATTTGCAGATATTGAACCATTCTTATATCCCTGTGATAAATCCCACTTGATTGTGGTGTGTGATCCTTATAATGTATTGTCAATTTCCGACTTCTAATATTTTGTTGAGGATTTTTACATCTTAGGTTCACCAGTGATAATGCCTGTAATTTCCCTTTTTTGTTGTGTCTTTGTCTTGTTGCAGTATCAGGGTGATGCTGGTCTCCTAGAATGAGTTTAGAAGACCCTTCCTTTCTCTTTGATATTTTGGAATAGTTTGAGAAGAATAGGTGTTAACTCATCTTTAAATATTGGTAGAATTCACCAGTGAAGCCCTTAGGTCCTGCTGGTTAAACTTCATTACTGGTAATTGGTTTGTTCATATTTTCCTCCCAATTCAGTCTTGGGAGATTGTACATTTCTGGGAATGTATATTTCTTCTAGGCTGTATATTTTATTGGCATATAATTGTTCATAATAATCTCTTATCCTTTGTATTTCTGTGATGTTGGTTGTAACTTCTTTTTCATTTCTGATTTATTTATTTGGGCCCTCTCTTTCTTGATGAGTCTGGCTAAAGGTTTATCAATTCTGCTTATCTTTTCAAAGAACCAGCTCTTAGTTTCATTGATATTTTCCACCTTTTTATTTTTAGTCTTTATTCCATTTATTCTGCTCTGACCGTTATGACTTCTTTCCTTCTACTAACTCTGAGTTTTGTATGTTCTTCTCTTTCTAATTCTGTTAGGTGTGGGTTAGGTTCTTTATTTGAGAATTTTCTTGTTTCCTGAGGTAAGCTTGTATTGTTATAAACTTCCTTCTTAGAACTGCTTTTGCTGTGTCCCATAGATTTTGGATCATTGTGTTTCTATTTTCTTTTGTTTCCAGGTATGTTTAGTTTGATTTCTTCAGTGACCCATTGGTTGGTTAGTAGCATGTTGTCTAGCCTCTACATATTTGTGTTTTTTGCACGTTTTTTCTTGTGGTGATTTCATTGTGGTCAGAAAAGATGCTTGATATGATTTCAATCTTCTTAAACTTATTTAGATTTGTTTTGTGGCCTAACATGTGATTGATCTATGCTGGAGAATGTCCCACATGTACTTGAAAAGAATGTGTATTCTGCTGCTTTTTGATGGAATGTTATATGTATATATAAAATCCATTGGGTCTAATGTGTTATTTAATGCTAGTGTTTCCTTATTGATTTTCTGTCTGGATGATCTATCTATTTATGTAAGTGGAGTGTTATTGTCCCCTACTATTATTGTGTTACTGTCAATTTCTCCCTTTATGTTTGTTAGCATTTACTTTGTGTATTTAGGTGCTTCTATGTTGGATACATAGATACTTAAAATTGTTATATCTTCCTGGATCAATCCTTTTATCATTATGTAATATCCTTCCTTGTTTCTTGTCGCAGTCTTTGTTTTAAAGTCTATTTTGTCTGATAAAAGTACTGCTACCCCAGATTTTGTATGGAGTACTTTTTCATCCCCTTAACTTTCAGTTTGTGTGTCTTTAGATCTGAAGTGAGTCACTTGTAAGCAGCATATATATGGGTCTTGTTTTTGTATTCATTCAGCCACTCTCATTTGATTGGAACATTTAGTCCATTTACATTTAAAGCAGTTATTGATATGTATGTACTTAATGCCATTTTGTTCATTGATTTGTGGTTGTTTTGTAGTTCTTTTACATTCCTTTAATCTTTTGCTCTCTTCCATTGTGACTTGATGAGTATCTTTAACATTATGCTTGGATTTGTTTCTCTTTTTTGTGTGTTTTATTATATATTTTTGGTTTGTGGTTACTGGGAGGTTCTTGTGTAAAAACCCATATATATATATGATTATTTTAGTTGATTATCTCTTAGATTCAAATGCATTCTAGCAACCCTACATTTTTACTCTCCCCTCCACTTTTAATGTTTTGATATATTTTACATCTTTTTGTTTTATGTATCCCTTAACTACTTATAGTGGATATAGATGATTTTACTACTTTTGTCTTTTAACTTTCCTACTAACTTTATAAGTGGTTGATTCACTGCCTTTATTGTATGCTTGCCTTTACCAATGAGATTTTTCCTTTTGTGTTTTTCATATTTCTAGTTGTGCTATTTTCTGCTTAGAGAAGTTCCTTTCACATTTCTTGTAAAGCCAGTTTAGTAGTGCTGAACTCTTAGCTTTTGCTTATCTACAAAACTTAAGAGCTGTCCTTCAGATGTGAATGATAGCCTTTCCAGGTATTCTTGGTTATAGTTTTCCCTTTCACACTTTGAATATATTGTGCCACTCTTTTCTGGTCTGCAAAATTTCTGCTGAAAAGTTAGCTCAGAGTCTTATGTGAGTCACCTTGTACATAACTAGTTGCTTTTCTCCTGCTGCTTTTACGATTCTTTAATTTCTGCCATTTTAATTATAATGTGTCTTGGTGTGGATCTCTTTGGGTTGATCTTGATTGGGTTTCTTTGTGCTTCCTAGACCTGAATGTCTATTTTCTCTCCCAGGTTAGACAAGTTTTATTCTATTTCTTCAAATAAGTTATCAGTCCCTTTCCCTCTCTCTTCTCCTTCTGGGACCCCTGTAATGCAAATGATAGTGTGGTTGATGTCCAGAGATGTCTTAAACTCTCCTTTTTTTGTTGAACTCTTTTTTTTTCTTTTTTCTGTTCAGCTTGGGTGATTCCAACTACTCTGTCTTCCGGTTCACCAATCTGTTCTTCTGTATCAGCTAATCTGTTGATTCCTTCTAGTGTATTTTTTATTTTAGTTATTGTATTATTCAGTCTGTTTGATTCTTCTTTTTTTTTAACATCTTTATTGGGGTATAATTGCTTTACAATGGTGTGTTAGTTTCTGCTTTATAACAAAGTGAATCAGTTATACATATACATATGTTCCCATATGTCTTCCCTCTTGCGTCTCCCTCCCTCCCACCCTCCCTATCCCACCCCTCCAGGCGATCACAAAGCACCGAGCCGATATCCCTGTGCCATGCGGCTGCTTCCCACTAGCTATCTACCTTACTACGTTTGTTAGTGTGTATATGTCCATGACTCTCTCTCGCCCTGTCACAGCTCACCCTTCCCCCTCCCCATAACCTCAAGTCCGTTCTCTAGTAGGTCTGTGTCTTTATTCCTCCCTTACCCCTAGGTTCTTCATGACATTTTTGTTTTCTTAAATTCCATATATATGTGTTAGCATACGGTATTTGTCTTTTTCTTTCTGACTTACTTCATTCTGTATGACAGACTCTCGGTCTATCCACCTCATTACAAATAGCTCAATTTCGTTTCTTTTTGTGGCTGAGTAATATTCCATTGTATATATGTGCCACATCTTCTTTATCCATTCATCCGATGATGGGCACTTAGGTTGTTTCCATCTCCGGGCTATTGTAAATAGAGCTGCAATGAACATTTTGGTACATGACTCTTTTTGAATTTTGCTTTTCTCAGGGTATATGCCCAGTAGTGGGATTGCTGGGTCATATGGTAGTTCTATTTGTAGTTTTTTAAGGAACCTCCATACTGTTCTCCATAGTGGCTGAACCAATTCACATTCCCACCAGCGGTGCAAGAGGGTTCCCTTTTCTCCACACCCTCTCCAGCATTTACTATTTCTAGATTTTTTGATGATGGCCATTCTGACTGGTGTGAGATGATATCTCATTGTAGTTTTGATTTGCATTACTCTAATGATTAATGATGTTGAGCATTCTTTCATGTGTTTGTTGGCAGTCTGTATATCTTCTTTGGAGAAATATCTATTTAGGTCTTCTGCCCATTATTGGATTGGGTTGTCTGTTTTTTTGTTATTGAGCTGCATGAGCTGCTTGTAAATTTTGGAGATTAATCCTTTGTCGGTTGCTTCATTTGCAAATATTTTCTCCCATTCTGAGTGTTGTCTTTTGGTCTTGTTTATGGTTTCCTTTGCTGTGCAAAAGCTTTGAAGTTTCTTAGGTCCCATTTGTTTATTTTTGTTTTTATTTCCATTACTCTAGGAGGTGGGTCAGAAAGGATCTTGCTGTGATTTATGTCATGTTTTCCTCTAAGAGTTTGATAGTTTCTGGCCTTACATTTAGGTCTTTAATCCATTTTGAGCTTATTTTTGTGTATGGTGTTAGGGAGTGATCTAATCTCATACTTTTACATGTACCTGTCCAGTTTTCCCAGCACCACTTATTGAAGAGGCTGTCCTTTCTCCACTGTACATTCCTGCCACCTTTATCAAAGATAAGGTGTCCATATGTGCGTGGGTTTATCTCTGGGCTTTCTATCCTGTTCCATTGATCTGTATTTCTGTTTTTGTGCCAGTACCATACCGTCTTGATAACTGTAGCTTTGTAGTATAGTCTGAAGTCAGGGAGCCTGATTCCTCCAGCTCCTCTTTTCGTTCTCAAGATTGCTTTGGCTATTCGGGGTCTTTTGTGTTTCCATACAAATTGCTAATTTTTTTCTTCTAGTTCTGTGAAAAATGCCAGTTGGAGTTTGATAGGGATTGCATTGAATCTATAGATTGCATTGGGTAGTAGAGTCATTTTCACAATGTTGATTCTTCCAATCCAAGAACATGGTATATCTCTCCATCTATTTGTATCATCTTTAATTTCTTTCATCAGTGTCTTATAATTTTCTGCATACAGGTCTTTTGTCTCCTTAGGTAGGTTTATTCCTACATATTTTATTCTTTTTGTTGCAATGGTAAATGGGAGTATTTTCTTGATTTCACTTTCAGATTTTTCATCATTAGTATATAGGAATGCCAGAGATTTCTGTGCATTAATTTTGTATCCTGCCACTTTACCAAATTCATTGATTAGCTCTAGTAGTTTTCTGGTAGCATCTTTAGGATTCTCTATGTATAGTATCATGTCATCTGCAAACAGTGACAGATTAACTTCTTCTTTTCCGATTTGGATTCCTTTTATTTCCTTTTCTTCTGTGATTGCTGTGGCTAAAACTTCCAAAACTATGTTGAATAAGAGTGGTGAGAGTGGGCAACCTTGTCTTGTTCCTGATCTTAGTGGAAATGCTTTCAGTTTTTCACCATTGAGGATGATGTTTGCTGTGGGCTTGTCATATATGGCCTTTATTATGTTGAGGAAAGTTCCCTCTATGCCTACTTTCTGCAGGGTTTTTATCATAAATGGGTGTTGAATTTTTTCAAAAGCTTTCTCTGCATCTATTGAGATGATCATATGGTTTTTCTCCTTCAATTTGTTAATATGGTTTATCACATTGATAGATTTGCGTATATTGAAGAATCCTTGCATTCCTGGAATAAACCCCACTTGATCATGGTGTATGATCCTTTTAATGTGCTGTTGGATTCTGTTTGCTAGTATTTTGTTGAGGATTTTTGCATCTATGTTCATCAGTGATATTGGCCTGTAGTTTTCTTTCTTTGTGACATCCTTGTCTGGTTTTGGTATCAAGATGATGGTGGCCTCGTAGAAGGAATTTGGGAGTGTTCCTCCCTCTGCTACATTTTGGAAGAGTTTGAGAAGGATAGGTGTTAGCTCTTCTCTAAATGTTTGATAGAATTCGCCTGTGAAGCCATGTGGTCCTGGTCTTTTGTTTGTTGGAAGATTTTAAATCACAGATTCAATTTCAGTGCTTGTGATTGGTCTGTTCATATTTTCTATTTCTTCCTGATTCAGTCTTGACAGGTTGTGCATTTCTAAGAATTTGTCCATTTCATCCAGAATGTCCATTTTATTGGCATAGAGTTGCTTGTAGTAATCTCTCATGATCTTTTTTATTTCTGCAGTGTCAGTTGTTACCTCTCCTTTTTCATTTCTAATTCTATTGATTTTAGTCTTCTCCCTTTTCTTCTTGATGAGTCTCGCTAGTGGTTTATCTATTTTATTTATCTTCTCAAAGAACCAGCTTTTAGTTTTATTGATCTTTGCTATTGTTTCCTTCATTTCTTTTTCATTTATTTCTGATCTGATTTTTATGATTTCTTTCCTTCTGCTAGCTTTGAGTTTTTTTTTCTTCTTTCTCTAATTGCTTGAGGTGCAAGGTTAGGTTGTTTATTCGAGATGTTTCCTGCTTCTTAAGGTGGGCTTGTATTGCTATAAACTTCCCCCTTAGAACTGCTTTTGCTGCATCCCATAGGTTTTGGGTCGTTGTACCTCCATTGTCATTTGTTTCTAGGTATTTTTTTTATTTCCTCTTTGATTTCTTCAGTGATCACTTCATTATTAAGTAGTGTATTGTTTAGCCTCCATGTGTTTGTATTTTTTACAGATCTTTTCCTGTAATTGATATCTAGTCTCATGGCGTTGTGGTCAGAAAAGATACTTGATACAATTTCAGTTTTCTTAAATTTACCAAGGCTTGATTTGTGACCCAAGATATGATCTATCCTGGAGAATGTTCCATGAGCACTTGAGAAAAATGTGTATTCTGTTGTTTTTGGATGGAGTGTCCTATAAATATCAGTTAAGTCCATCTTGTTTAATGTATCATTTAAAGCTTGTGTTTCCTTATTTATTTTCATTTTGGATGATCTGTCCATGGGTGAAAGTGGGGTGTTAAAATCCCCTACTATGAATGTGTTACTGTCGATTTCCCCTTTTATGACTGTTAGTATTTGCGTTATGTATTGAGGTGCTCCTATGTTGGGTGCATAAATATTTACAATTGTTATATCTTCTTCTTGGATCGATCCCTTGATCATTATGTAGTGTCCTTCTTTGTCTCTTCTAATCGTCCTTATTTTAAAGTCTATTTTGTCTGATATGAGAATTGCTACTCCAGCTTTCTTTTGGTTTCCATTTGCATGGAATATCTTTTTCCATCCCCTTACTTTCAGTCTGTATGTGTCTCTAGGTCTGAAGTGGGTCTCTTGTAGACAGCATATATAAGGGTCTTGTTTTTGTATCCATTCAGCCAATCTGTGTCTTTTGGTGGGAGCATTTAGTCCATTTACATTTAAGGTAATTATCGATATGTATGTTCCTATTCCCATTTTCTAAATTGTTTTGGGTTCGTTATTGTAGATCTTTTCCTTCTCTTGTGTTTCTTGTCTAGAGAAGTTCCTTTAGCATTTGTTGTAAAGCTGGTTTGGTGGTGCTGAACTCTCTCAGCTTTTGCTTGTCTGTAAAGGTTTTAATTTCTCCATCAAATCTGAATGAGATCCTTGCTGGGTAGAGTAGTCTTGGTTGCAGGTTTTTCTCCTGCATCACTCTCAGTATGTCCTGCCACTCCCTTCTGGCTTGTAGGGTTTCTGATGAGAGATCAGCTGTTAACCTTATGGGGATTCCCTTGTGTGTTATTTCTTGTTTTTCCCTTGCTGCTTTTAATATGCTTTCTTTGTATTTAATTTTTGACAGTTTGATTAATATGTGTCCTGGCGTATTTCTCCTTGGATTTTTCCTGTATGGGACTTTCTGTGCTTCCTGGACTTGATTAACTATTTCCTTTCCCATATTAGGGAAGTTTTCAACTATAATCTCTTCAAATATTTTCTCAGTCCCGTTCCTTTTCTCCTTCTTCTGGAACCCCTATAATTCGAATGTTGGTGCGTTTAATGTTGTCCCAGAGGTCTCTGAGACTGTCCTCAGTTCTTCTCATTCTTTTTTCTTTATTCTGCTCTGCAGTAGTTATTTCCACTATTTTATCTTCCAGGTCACTTATCCGTTCTTATGCCTCAGTTATTCTGCTATTGATCCCATCTAGAGTACTTTTAATTTCATTTATTGTGTTGTTCATCGTTGCTTCTTTCATCTTTATTTCTTCTAGGTCCTTGTTAACTGTTTCTTGCATTTTGTCCATTCTATTTCCAAGATTTCGGATCATCCTTACTATCATTATTCTGAATTCTTTTTCAGGTAGACTGCCTATTTCCTCTTCATTTGTTAGGTCTGGTGGGTTTTTATCTTGCTCCTTTATCTGCTGTGTGTTTTTCTGTCTTCTCATTTTGCTTATCTTACTGTGTTTGGGGTCTCCTTTTTGCAGACTGCAGGTTCGTAGTTCCTGCTGTTTTTGATGTCTGTCTCCAGTGGCTAAGGTTGGTTCAGTGGGTTGTGTAGGCTTCCTGGTGGAGGGGACTAGTGCCTGTGTTGTGGTGGATGAGGCTGGATCTTGTCTCTCTAGTGGGCAGGTTCACGTCTGGTGATGTGTTTTGGGGTGTCTGTGGCCTTATTATGATTTTAGGCAGCCTCTCTGCTAATGGGTGGGGTTGTGTTCCTGTTTTGCTAGTTGTTTGGCATAGGTTGTCCAGCACTGTGGCTTGCTGGTCGTTGAGTGAAGCTGGGTGCTGGTGTTAAGATGGAGGTCTCTGGGAGATTTTCGCCATTTGATATTATGTGGAGCTGGGTGGTCTCTTGTGGACCAGTGTCCTGAAGTTGGCTCTCCTACCTCAGAGGCAGAGCCCTGACTCCTGGCTGGAGCACCAAGAGCCTTTCATCCACAGGGCTCAGAATAAAAGGGAGAAAAAGTAGAGAGAATTAGTAGAAGTATGAGGAAAGAAAGAAGGAAAGGAGGGAAGGAAGGAAGAAAGAAAGAAAGAAGCAAAGAAGGAAAGAAGGCAAGAAGGAAAGAAAGGAGGGGGAGGGAGGAAGGAAGGAAGGAGGGAAAGAAGGAAAAAAGACAGAAAGAAGATACAGTAAAAATAAAATAAAGTATAATAAAGTTATTGAATTAAAAAATTCTTATTTAGAAACAAAAAAGGGACGGATAGACCCTTAGGACAAATGTTGGAAGCAAAGCTATACAGACAAAATCTTACACAGAAGCATACACATACACCCTCACTAAAAGAGGTAAAGGGGGAAAAATCATAAATCTTGCTGTCAGAGACCACCTCCTCAATTTGGGATGATTCGTTGTCTAAAGGAGGGAAGGAAGGAAGGAAAGAAAGAAAGAAAGAACGAAGGTAAAGTATAATAACGTTATTAAAATTAAAATTGATTATTAAGAAAAAAATTTTAAGAAAAAACCATGGATGGATAGAACCCTAGGACAAATGGTGGAAGCAAGACTATACAGACAAGATCTCACACAGAAGCATACACATACACATTCACAAAAAGAGGAAAAGGGGAAAAAATCATAGATCTTGCTCTCGAAGCCCGCCTCCTCAATTTGGGATGACTCGTCTATTCATGTATTCCACAGAGGCAGGTACATCAAGTTGATTGTGGAGCTTTAATCCGCTGTTTCTGAGGCTGCTGGGAGAGATTTCCCTTTCTCTTCTTTGTGCTCACAGCTCACAGGGGCTCAGCTTTGGATTTGGCCCTGCCTCTGTGTGTAGGTCGCTGGAGGGCGTCTGTTTTTTGCTCAGACAGGACGGGGTTAAAGGAGCCGCTGATGTGGAGGCTCTGGCGCACTCAGGCCGGCGGGGAGGGAGGGGCATGGAGTGCGGGGCGGGCCTGCGGCGGCAAAGGCGGACGTGACTTTGCACCAGCCTGAGGCCCGCCGTGCGTTCTCCCGGGGTAGTTGTCCCTGGATCCCGGGAACCTGGCAGTGGCGGGCTGTACAGGCTCCACGGAAAAAGGGGTGTGGAGAGTGACCTGTGCTCGCACACAGGCCCCTTGGTGGCGGCAGCAGCAGCCTGAGCGTCTCCCGCCCGTCTCTGGGGTCCGCGCTTTTAGCCGCGGCTCGCGCCTGTCTTTGGGGTTCGCGCTTTTAGCCACGGCTCGCGCCCGTCTCTGGGGCTCCTTTAAGCAGCGCTCTTAAACCCATCTTCTTGCGCACCAGGAAACAAAGAGAGAAGAAAAAGTCTCTTGCCTCTTCGGCAGGTGCAGACTTTTCCCCGGACTCCCTCCCGGCTAGCCATGGTGCACTAACCCCTTCAGGCTATGTTCAAGCCGCCAAACCCCTGTCCTCTCCCTGCGCTCCGTGCGAAACCGAAACCCGAGCCTCAGAGCCTCAGCTCGCAGCCCCGCCCGCAGCCCCGCCCGCCCCGGAGGGTGAGCAGACAAGCCTCTAGGGCAGGTGAGTGCCGGTAGGCACCGATTCTCTGTGCGGGAATCTCCCCGCTTTGCCCTCCGCACCCGTTGCTGTGCACTCCTCCGCGGCTTCGAAACTCCCCCCTCCGCCTCCCACAGTCTCCGCCCGCGAAGGGGCTTCCTAGTGTGTGGAAACTTTTCCTCCTTCACAGCTCCCTCCCACTGGTGCAGGTGCCGTCCCTATACTTTTGTCTCTGTTTTTTCTTTTTTTTTCTTTTGCCCTACCCAGGTACGTGGGGAGTTTCTTGCCTTTTGAGAGGTCTGAGGTCTTCTGCCAGCCTTCAGTAGGTGTTCTGTAGGAGTTGTTCCACGTGTAGATGTATTTCTGGTGTATCTGTGGGGAGGAAGGTGATCTCCGCGTCTTACTCTTCCGCCATCTTCCCACTTCCACCTGATTCTTCTTTATGTTTTCTAACTCTTGTTGAACTTCTCACAGTTCATCTTCTTCTGTGTTCCTTGAGTGTGTTTATGACCATTACCTTGAACTCAATTTTATCAGATAGTTTATCTCCACTTTATTTAGTTCTTTTTCTGAAGTTTTGTTTTTGTTTGGAACATATTGCTCTCTCTCCTCATTTTGCCTAATTCCTTGTGTTTATTTCTGTGTATTAGGTAGATTAGTTACATTTCCCAATCTTGAAGAAGTGTCCTTATATAGGTACCATCCTATAACGCCCAGCAGCACACTCCCCTCTGGTCGTGAGAGCTCTATGCTCTAGGAGTGTCCCCTATGGGGGCTGCATGGGCTCTTCTCTTCTGCAGTTGCAGGGCTGACTACTTTGGTGCGCCGGTAGGCAGGGCTGGCCCCTGGTCTGGTTGGCTACCAGGCCGTGCCTCATGTGATGGCTGCCTGCCCACTGGTGGACATAGCTGGGTCCTGGTGCAGCTGGTTACAAGGCCCAGGGAGTCCCATGTCTCATGCCAGCCAACTGGTGGGCAAAGCATGTCCTGGTGAGGCTGGCTATGGGGCCTCTGGTGGCTGGGTTAGGAGCTAGTCACCTGTTGGGAGATGGTGGGTCACAGTGAGGCTGGTTGTATGGCCCAGGTGGATCCCAGGACTGGTGCCAGCTCCCTGGTGAGAAGATCATCCCCCGGTGCTAATAAGCTAGAGGGAGGATTCCAAAATGGCACTTGCCAGCACTGGTGTCTTCATAGTAGAACAAGTCTCCCAAAATGGCTACCACCAGCATCTCCATCCCCAAAGGGAATGCCAGCTGCCTCCTATCTCTCCAGGAGTCTCTCCAAGATGAACAAGTTGGTCTGACCCAGGCTTCTTTCAACTTACTGTCTCTGTACTGGGACTTAGAACATGTGAGATTTACATGTGCCCTTTAAGAACAGAGTCACTATTTCCTACAGCCCTCTGGTTCTCCCATACACAAGCCCTGCTGACCTTCAAAGCCAGATGTTCTTGAGGTTCGTCTTCTTGGTGCAGGACCCCCTGGCTGGGGAGCCTGATGTTGAGCTTGGACCTCTTTCTCCTTGGGAAGAACCTCTGCAATTGTGATTATCCTCTTGTGGATACCCCAAGGATACCCCAAGCTACCCCAAGGTGTGGCTCTTGACTATACCTCACCTCTTCCCCTCCTACCCATCTCATTGTGGTTACTTCTTTATAGCTTTAGTTGTGGAAAATCTTTTCTGCTAGTCTTCATGTCATTCTCACAGTTGCCCTGCAGATAGTTTTAATTTCGGTGTGGAAGGAGGTGAGCTCAGGGTCTTGCTACTCTGCCATCTTGGCCACAGCCTCTCATTTTGTAATTTTCTTTTTCTCTCAGTGTTTCTTTTTAGATGGTTTCTTTTTCTGAACATGTATTAATTAATCTCTTTCCCTGCAATATCTACTCTGCCATTAATGCGTCCATTGCATTACTCATCTCACACATTAAAAAAAAATTGATTTGGGCCCTTTTTATATCTTCCGTGTCTCTTGTTTACCTTGTAAATATATGGAATGCAGTTACGTTATCTGTTTTTTTTAAATTCAAGTATAGTTAATTTACAAGTCGTGTTAGGTTCAAGTGTGCAACAGTGATTCAGTTGTACATATATAAGTATATCTAGATAGATGCTTTTTCTGATTCTTTTCCATTATAGGTTATTACAAGATACTGCATATAGTTCCCTGTGCTATAGATCAAGTCCTTGTTGTTTACCTATTTTATATATAATAGTGTGTGTATATGTTAATCCCAAACTCCTAATTTATCTCTCCACCCACTCTCTGCTATCCCCTTTGGTAACCATAAGTTTGTTTTCTATGTCTGTTGAGTCTGTTGCTGCTTTGTAAATAAGTTCATTTGTATCATTTTTTTAGATTCCACATATAAGTGATATGATATTTGTCTTTCTCTGACTTACTTCACTTATGTGATGATCTCTAGGTCCATCCATGTTGCTGCAAATGGCATTATGTAATTCTTTTTTATGGCTGAGTAATATTCCATTGTATTTATTTATATATATATATATGTATATATATATGTGTGTGTATATATATATATATATATATATATATATACCACATCTTCTTTATCCATTCCTATGTTGATGGACATTTAGGTTGCTTCCATGTCCTGACTGTTGTAAATAGTGCTGCAGTGAGCATTGGGGTGCATGTATCTTTCCAAATTAGAGTTTTCTCCAGATATATGCCCAGAAGTAGGATTGTGGCATCATATGATAACTCTATTTTTAGTTTATCTATTTTAATGTTATCTTTAATTCTAACAGCTGTATCATTTCTGGATCATTTTTGATTGATTACTCACTTTATGGGTCTGTGCTTCTTTATATGCTTGGTATTCTTTGATTAGATGCCAGATATCGTGAATTTTATATTGTGTGTGCTGAATAGTTTCAGCTTTTTATAAATATTCCTTAGCTTTTTTTCTTGAATATAGATAGGTAGTTTATTTGGAAATGGTTTGATTTTTATAGGTCTTGCTTTTTAATAGTTGTTAGATGGGGCCAGAACCATGTTTAATCTGGGACTAGTTATTCCCCACTATTAAGGCAACATTTTAGTACTCTACCCAGTGCCCTACGACTTACAGAATTTTTCTGGGGTGGCTGGTGAGAATAGGCATCATAGGTAGGTGCCAAGTACTGTTTTATTGAATCTTTTGGGATGATCCTGTCTTTGGTCTTGGATTGTCTCCTCACATACACATAGTGATCCATTCCATTGCTGACTACTTTAGGAAATTCTCTGAGGATTTCTGGGTGATTTCCTCTGTGCAGCTATCTCTTTTCTGGCACATCCAGTATCAATATTAGTCCAGAGATTTACAGAGAGAAGTCAAATTTCATGTATGATATTATGTTTACCTATAATATAATATATATAATTATGTATTATTATAATATATTATAATATATTATATTATTATTATATATTATTATATATATAACAATATATTATTATAATATATAATTATATATAATATATAATATAATAGGCCTGAGTGACTCTTGGTTAAGGAATCCTCCAACTGAAGATGATTTGAAATTGCCTAAACTCACCAGGAGAGCAATGCATTGAGATGCTATCTGATCTGAAACTAGACACCCTGAAGGTGTGCAGTGAGATAAGTTGCATCTAAGGGCTAAATATATTCTTCATGTTTGACCATGTGTGGAAATTTACCCCTTACTACCCTCCCAAATTTGTACTCAGAATAACCTTACAAGTCATAAGGCTTGCTCATTTCCAACATACTCTCACATTTTAAATATTTATTTGTATTTCTAAACAGCAAGTTGATGTTAACCAATATACTTCTTTAATATTTTAGAAACAAGCCCTTCTAGAGAAAAAAATGGCTTATCATTTACAAAAAATGCAAGAAAGTGGCATTAAAAGAGAAGATATGAAGAAAAATACAACTGATTACAGAGAACAAGATGGACCACATGAATGTGAGAACATTAAGGGCTGATGTAGCTATGTAGAAAGTGCTTGTCTGTGTATTTATGTAAAAGATCGTTTTACAAAACTCTGTTTGCTCACGTTTGCTACCTGCTTTGTGCCAGCGAAGGGTTCTAGGCATTTCCCTATAATAGTTCAAGTTGAAAAGTAGACATACATGTAAAAATTAAAATAACCTTATCAAGTGGTTCAGCAGACAGGCTTGCCTATATTGCAGTTCTAACCAACTTCCCTATACTTAATGTATTTTTTGCTACTGAAACCTTAAAAATTTGTAAGATAATTGCTATCACATATCAACATGGTGTTCTACTATTTTGCCAGCCATAAAGAATAGACAGTACCAGAAAAGAACACAGGGAAGAAGGAAAGGAGGAGGTAGAGAAAGATAGAAAGGAACAAAGAAAGGAAAAAAAGGGAAGAAATGAAAGTTTAAAGGAAGAACATCAAGTCATTACTTTGTTATGCCCAGTATCTACCAGCTTCCTTTTATTTTTAACATTTTAAGACTATAGTAGGATTTATTAAATTAATTAATGATATTAAAATTTCATGGCCAGAATACAAAAATGTAGACTTGTTTTAATTATCTGTGACTAAATGTATCAGGAAAGAAGATAATAATCTTCCATGAGTTATCATCATAGCATCCGATCAATCCTATCTCTGTCCCATCAATCCTGTTTCTATGTGAGAGCCTCCCTTTGTCACTTAAGTATATTACTAACTAGTCTCCATTGGCTCTTATTTTTACCTACCTCAGATCCATTTTTTACACTGCTACATAATTACATGTAAAACTCTGTTCTAGTTTTTTTCTCCTGGCCTCAAAACTTAAAGATCCCCATTACCTCTTAAATGAAGCTCAGACTTCTTAGACAACCATTCATCACCATCTAGGGTCAAACCCAAACCTAACTATTTCACATTACCTCCTTGAATAAGGCAGATATGATCTAGGGGTGATATGCTTAGGCTCTAGAGCCAAACTGCTGAAGTCAAAGTCCTGCTTTACCATTGTCTAGCCATGTAAATAGCTTGAACAAAATTATTTAACCTCTTTGAATCACAGTTGCATCATCTGAGAAGAAAATACTCCTAAATCCCATAAAGAGCCCAAGAGTTCTAGCCCATAGTAAGCATTCAATTAATTTCATTGTCTAATCAAACGAGACTGCTGACCGTTCCTAAAACACAAGTGAACTTTTATACTTCTGCGCCTCTCTTTATCCAAGTTTCTAGCCTGGAATGACATGCTCACTGTCCATCTCTGTAACTCCTACAATTCTTTAAGCTCCACTGTAAGTGACACTACAAAAAGTCTTTCTTGATAACTGTAATTGGAAGATACCTGTCCTTCGAATCACTTATAGTACTTTGTATTATTCTTAATACATGTATTCCATACTTCCCACTGTCTTAATTACCTATTATATTGTAACTCCCACCTTTCTGTTTCACAGAGCACCTAGTATTGTATGTATATATGTATATCTTTGTGTGTGTTTGTATACATGCATGCTTACTGAATGGACTAATTCAGTCTATTCAGCTCATTGAGATAATGATAGCAATTTCATCCTTCAAAAAAGAAATCACTTTAGAAACTATATACATCCCTGCATCAACAACCATTAATTTTCTCATTTAATAGGAAAAGAGTTTCAAGAAGACATTTTTAAACACTTGTTGCCTCAAATCCCTTTTTTTGAAGAAGTGGGATATAAATTAATTTATTTTATCAAGGTGACAAATGAAATTGAATTATTCCTCTGTAGTAATATTGTCATCTTCCACCAAGTAGATAGCTTCCAGAGGGACAGAGAGAATAAGAGAGGACAGGAACATTGGGTGAACCTGCTCCAATGAGAAGACAGATCACTCTCACATTTGACAGCCTTAATGAAAACCCATTGAGCGCACATGCTGTGAGGATCCTTTGCCCTCCTAAATGGTTAGAAACGGGAACTATAATTTCCTTTATCACAAAGGAGGAATATGTATATGGTTGTTTATGCTAGGCTGTGAGGTACATTCAAGAGTTGGAATTGTCACTGTGGGCTGGTGGGTCTCCAGCCAGTAGCTATATTGGTATCCATCTCTACAAAGACGAAATGGCGTGTTACAGTTGAGCCAGGTATAGCTTTTCTCTCTGTCAGAGGAAAATTCTGTCCTTCTATCTTTTAACTTGAAAGGATAATATTTGAAGAGTAATCGTTTTTCACATTCCTCCATCTTCTCCAATACCTCCCCACAATCCTAAATAGAAATTAGCATATAGGCTCACTTCCTACTGGGCATGAAAAGAGAGCCTGTCTTGGGTAATTCTGTCATCATCATTATTAAAAATAAATGTTTTGTTGCATTTTTTTAAGCTTATTCTCCAAAGAAGAAAAAGAAGAGTAATGATGACATAAAGATAATTTATCCTCTTGATGACCAGAAAGCAAATAAAGGAGCATATGGTAATTTAATATTGTGATAAGAAATATTAAATAGTATTTTTGGGAAAGACTGAATTTGGATGGCCTTTTTTGCTTAAGTTCAGATAATTCCTCTGTTCTTTGGTGTCAAATGACAGATTTAGAGTGATGCTTACAAACAATGATATAACCTCTATTGCTTTCAGAATTTCATCTCAAGTTACAGATTTAGTGTTCTAAACTTATCATTTTAGACAAATTAAATGGTCTATTGCTGCTGAATGAAAAATACATGAACGTAACAAATTGCAAGATAATTTTTATATTGCTCGAAATGATTTTTAAAAACTCTGAAACGCAAGAGGGAGGGGATATGGGGATGTATGTATACGTATAGCTGACTCACTTCGTTATACAGCAGCAACTAACCCAACAATATAAAGCAATTATACTCCAATAAAGATGTTAAAAAAAAAAACAACTCTGAAGTGAGTCAGAAATTAAGTTTATGTACATTCACTCAACCCACTAGGGACCCCAGTGAAATATCACTTTCTTTATTTATATCATTCTATGTTACTTCATGTTGTCCATTAGAGCTCATTGGATTAGACCAGAACCCAAACAACAGCATAAATATCCTCCAAATAATATACTATCAAAAGTATAAGACTGGGCTTCCTGGTGGCGCGGTGGTTGAGAGTCCGCCTGCCGATGCAGGGGACGCGGGTTCGTGCCCTGCTCCGGGAGGATCCCGCGTGCCGCAGAGCGGCTGGGCCCGTGGGCCGTGGCCGCTGGGCCTGCGCGTCCGGAGCCTGTGCTCCGCGGCGGGAGAGGCCACAACAGTGAGAGGCCCGCATACCGCAAAAAAAAAAAAAAAAAAGTATAAGACTGTTAGAAATTGAGCAATATGAATTCTTCTCCCATATTAAATTTCCAGGGAAAAATTAAAGTATAAAAATTAAATCCCTTTGTCTTTATCAGTTAAATTCTAAAGAAAAAGTTTAAAATCTTTTCTTCCCTGACTGTGTAATTTGATTAGTCTCATAAAGTCTCTGGGATAAGATAGGATTAGCTGAGGCTGTCTTCCACTCAGGACTACTGAGGTTTACTTAATTCAGCTCTAAGCTTTAAAGACCAAAGATTTTTGAAGTCCAAAGATTTTTTGGTCCCATTTTTAAAGTCCGAAGATTTTTTTAATAAAATATCAAAGAGTTACTTACAACACATACAATTATGACAACACAAGCCACATATCTACTAAATGTAGACAATAAAACTAAATTCTCAGTCTCTAAAGCAGTTATCTCATGCAGATGGTCTTCTAAAAGTCTAGTGTTGAATGCAGGCCAGACTGGTCTTACTGATGTCAAAAAAATCTCAGTGTTATTGGAGGAAAGGATGATAGATGGAAAATATGATTTTCAGCCTCACTAAGGTACCACTCTATCTGTGACAGTTGTCCAGGTATCAAAACTATAAATTTAATTAAGCATAGTTGGGAGACAAAGATGAATTCTAAAACTATATTAATACATATCTGGAGGGGAGAGGATCTATTTCTACCCTCTAAGAGATTGGCAAGTGAATCATTCTTGTTTTGTGTGAATTTTAGAAATGTACAGTAGTGATATCACAATTCATTATATATTAAAAGTGCCCCTCTTTCCCATTCACCATAATCAAACCTCCTTAGTTTCCATCTCATCACTGAACTGAGTATGAACTCCATACAGTGTCACAACCTTTACACTCTTATGGGCAGTCTGCCCCCACATTTTATAATTGGCAACTATCCAGAGTTCAGAGGCCAGAATTCTCTATAGTTCCTGCTTCTGATCTTGTCTCTGTATTTTTTCATTCTCATAAAAAGATCCTGAGGTAATTTATTTTGGATTTTAAATTACCCTAAAGCAAAATGGAATTTTTTTATATAATTGCATGAATTTTAACACACGTATGAATTAGTATGACCTTTACCACAATCATGTGAGAACATTTACAACATTCCAAAAATGTCCTTTTGCAGTCACACCGCCTTCTCTCCCACTAATAAGCCCAGACAACCACTGATATGTTCTCCATCACTATAGTTCTTTTTTTTTTTTTAACATCTTTATTGGAGTATAATTGCTTTACAATGTTGTGTTAGTTTCTGTTGTACAACAAAGTGAATCAGCTAAATATATACATATATCCCCATATCCCCTCCCTCTTTTTTTTTTTTTAACATCTTTATTGGAGTATAATTGCTTTACAATGGTATGTTAGTTTCAGCTTCACAACAAAATGATTCAGTTATATATATACATATATTCCCATATCTCTTCCCGCTTGCGTCTCCCTCCCTCCCACCCTCCCTATCCCACCCCTCCAGGCGGTCACAAAGCACCGAGCTGATCTCCCTGTGCTATGCGGCTGCTTCCCACTAGCTAACTACCTTACTTTTGGTAGTGTATATATGTCCATGCCTCTTTATCGCTTTGTCACCGTTTACCCTTCCCCCTCCCCATAGCCTCAAGTCCATTCTCTAGTACATCTGTGTCTTTATTCCTGTTTCACCCCTATTTTCCTTTGGAAAATGCCTTGTAAATGGAATCATATCGTATTTGATCTTTTGATAATTGCTCCTTTCAGCATGCCTTTGAAATTCTTTCAAATTATTTCATTTGTCAATAGTTGACTCTTTTTTATTGCTGAGTAGTAGTCCATTGTGTGTATGTACCAGGTTTATTTATGCATATGTCAGTTGAAGGAAATTTGGTTGTTTCCAGATTTTGGTGATTATGAATAGAAAGATCAGAAGTATACATTAAGCTTTTTGTGTGAACAAGGAATTGTTGTATATGTTTAAGTTTATAAAGAATTGCCCAACTGTTTTCCAGAGTGGCTTTAGCATTTTGCATTCCCTGTTTGCTGTGCATCCTTGTAACTGTTGGTATTATCAGTACTTTTTATTTTAATCATTCTAATAGATGTAATGGTATCTCATTGTGGTTTTCATTTGTATTTGCCTGATGGCTAATGATGATGAATATCTTTTCATATGCTGTTTGCCTTTTGTAAATCCTGCCTGGTGAAGTATCTGTTGAAACTTTTTGCTCTGTTGAGTTTTGGGAGTTATTTGTATATTCTGAATATAAGTATTTTTCAGGTGTGACTTGCAAATATTTTCTCTCAGTCTGTAACTTGCCTTTTAATTTTCTGTTTCTGTTTCTGATTGATCAGTGTGTCTCCCCCTTTGCCCATATTGCTCTGTCTTTGATTACTGTAGCTTGTTATTAAAATGTAGCATAATTCCAGCAACTTTACTTTTCTTCAAAATTTTTATGGATATTTTAATTCATTTGCCTGAGTATAAACTTTATACTCAGCTTTACTGCAAAAATTATGCCAGGATTTTTGAATGAAGTATATTAAATCAATCTATAGATCGATTTAAGGGGGAAACAAATCTTTACAGGGTCCTTCCAATCAAGGACTTTTAGGTAGTCCTTGATTTCTTTCATAAGTGTTTTGTAGTTTTCAGTATAGAAATCTTGTATATGTTGTTATGTGTATACATAAGTGCTTCATTTTTGGTACTGTTGTACATGGTATTTTTAAAGTTTGATTTCCAATTGTTCATGGCTATTGTTTTTACTATGTCTCTTTGTACAGATTTTTTAGTGGTTGTTCTAAGTAACAGTGTACTTACTTAGCTTATCACAGTCAACCCTAACTAGATATTCTACCTCTTTATGTAGAATGTGGAAACCTTACCACTATATATGCCTCCTTACTCCTCTCCCCTTTGTTATAATGATCTTATGTATTACATCTACATATACCAAACAGCCACTCAGAGTAATCATCATTTAAATGACTAAATAGGGGAAGAACAGCCTATCATATTTACTCAAATTTGGTCGCCCATTAATTCCTGATGTTTCTGGTCCCATGTTTCTTTCTGGTATCATTTTCCTTCAGTCTGTAGAACTTCCCTTAGCATCTCTTTTAGAACAAATTATCTGGCACTGAATTATCTTAGTTTTCCTTCACCTGAGAGTATTTTTATTTTACCTTCATTCCTGAATTATACTATTTACCCTTGATATCGAATTATAAGTTGTCAGTTTTTTTCCCAAAAAAACTTTAAAACTGTTGTTCTCCATGGTTCTGATGGACATAGATAACATTATTAAGGTATTTTAATATAATTGATATGATATTGTATACAGTGTTTTGTGACTTGCTTTTTATACTCAGCATTATATTTCAAAAGTTTTACCTATGTATTGTCCGACATTTTACTTCCTTTCAGTACTAATCCTATCCCATTGTGTGAATATCCCATTGTGTAAATATACCACAATTTAATATGTTTTTCTTTTGGTGGAAGTATCGGTTATTTGAACAATATTTCACCATTCTATACATATATATCTCCTGGTATTCATGGACAGGTGATTCTCTAGGGGTTATATGCCTCGATATGGGATTTCTGGGTCATGTTCCCTCTTCTGAGAAATTATTTTTTCAAATCTCTTGTCCATTTTCCTATTGGGTTATTTTTCTTTCTTTTACAGATTTGAAAGAGTTTTTTGGTCACACATTCTATTATATACATATATACGGTATAGCAATATCTTCTTCCAATTTGTAATTTGTTTCTATTCTTTTTTTATCTTTTGATGTACAGAAGTTCTTAGTTCAGTATAATAAAATGTTACATTTTTCCTTATAGTTTGTATATTTTGTTACTTTTTATTTGAGGTTCATTTCTATGAGTTCTCTTTGATATGGCAAAGACATTAATCTTTTGTCTTATTTGTGGCACATATTTCCATAATTTTGTTAATGACTTTTTTTAGCCTTATTAAGCATTTCAAACATAAACAAAAACCAACAGAATCTTTATGTGCCTATCTTTCAGCTTCAGCAACTCCTGGACAGTTTTGTTTTGTCTATGCCCTCAACTTCTCCCTGCTGCCATATTGTTTTAAAGCACATCCCACACATATTATTTCATCCATCAACATATCAGTATGTACCTAAAAGATAAGGATTATTTTTTTAATGCGTAAGCACAATACCATGATCACATTGCACAAATAATAATTCCTTAATGTAATCAAATATCTAATTACAATTCAGCTTTCCAGTAATCTCATAAATGTCACAAAAGTATTTTGACGTTACTTTGAATCTACATTGACACATACTGCGATAGTTTGTATGTCTTTTGAGTCTTTTAATCTATAGGTTCTCCTTCCATATATTCCTCTCTTTCCCTCCCTCCCTTCCTCCTCTTCTTTAAAATTAGTTTATTTGTTGAAGAAATTGAGTTGCTTGTCTTGTTGAACTCCTCAGTTACTGAATTTTTGCTGATTGCATCTATATGGTATATGTTATTTCTTCTGTATTTCCTGTAAAGTATTAGTTAAATCTATGCACTTTCAGGTTCAGTTTCTTTAGCAAGACTGATGCATACATGATGGTGTATCTTTCCATCAAGAGACACATAATATTGCATTGTCTTTCTCTTTGTGATATTAGCAGCCATTTATGTTCAAGGCCTTGATCCACACATTAATTATGCATTACAAAATTGGGATATTTTTCCTTCTTCGTAAACTAGCTAGAAAATTTCTAATAAAAAGAAACTTTCCCCCAACTACTATTTGGTTACTTTGTGATACAGGATACTTGAGAAAAGCAGACTGATGCTTAATATTTTACCATCATTTATTAGTTTTCAAAATAATGTATTGTTTCAGTAGCATCTTCTAACAGTGAGCAATTAGTTTTGTTTCATTATGAATTCACAGATTTATATAAATTTTATGTGCTTAAAATTTTCTATTACTGTGCTTACTAATGTTGAAATTGTGACAGCTCTGGCCAGTGAGGGCCCCTTCAAGATAACTTTCGAGTCCTTTTCGACACAACCCTAGTGATTTTTGTTAGCTTCCTTGCTATCTGAGAAGACTGGACTATCCAGTCTTACCTTGAACACATTCAGTTGTTTCAACACCAGTGAGTTTCATTGGTATCTTTGAGAAGATGAAGTAATCATATATTGTTGGACCTATTTCTGGACATGCTCTTTTCTTTTATTGGTCTATTTGTCCTTATGTGAGTATATTCAATAGCATTCTCATAATTACTGTAGCTTTATAATAAGTCTTGAAATTTGGCAGTTTGAGTTCTCCAACATTTGTTGTTCTTCTAAGTTGACTTGGTTGTTCTAGGGCCTTTGCATTTCCATAGAAATTTTATTTTTTTTATTTAAGTATAGTAGATTTACAATATTGCAATAGTTTCAGGTGTACAGCATAATGATTCAGGGGTTTTTTTGGCAGATTATATTCCATTATAGGTTATTACAAGATATTGAGTATAATTCCCTGTGCTACACAGTAAATCCTTGTTGCTTATCTCTTTTATGAATATAGTGTGTATCCATTAATCCAATACTAATTTGTCCCTTCCTTATTCCCTCTCCCCTTTGGTAATCATTAAGTTTGTTTTCTAAGTCTGTGAGTCCATTTCTCTTTTGTATAGATTCATTTGTATTATTTTTTAGATTCCACATATAAGTGATACATAGTATTTGTCTTTCTGTGTCTGACTTAATGCACTAAGCGTAATATTCTCTAGGTCCATCCATGTTACTGCAAACAGCAATATTTCATTATTTTTTATGGTCGCCTAATATTCCGTGTGTGTGTATACACATACATGATACACCACATCTTCTTAAGCCAATCATTTTTTGATGGGCACTTGGGTTATTTCCATGTCTTGACTACTGTAAATAGCAGTGCTGTGAACATTGGCATGTATGTATCTTTTCAGCTCTCCAGTTTCTACAACATAGTCAGCTGGGATTTTATTTGGGTTCACCCTTCATTTCTTTTTCTTGCTGGCCAGGACCTCCAGAACAGTGCTGAACAAAATGGTGATTGTGTACATCCTGATCTTGTTCTAAAATATAAGGCCAAGTGATCAATATAAATTAGAATATAGTTCTGGAGATTTGAAGATAGCTTTTATCAAAGGAAGGACATACCCTCATACTCCTCATTCACTAAGAAGTTTCATCATGAATGGGTGTTGAATTTTATCAAGTTTTTCCTTTCATCTTTGAGATAATTGTCTACATTTCCTCCTCTTTTCTCTTACTGTAGTAAGTTACTTTGGCTTATTTTTGAATGATAAACTAACCCTGCATTCTTGGAATAAGCCTCACTTATTCATTATGTATTATCTTTTATTGTATATTATTAGATTCAATTTATTTATAGATTTTGCATCTTTATTCATAGGAGAATATTGACTGAGTTTTTCTTTTCTTGTAATGTCTTGTAATGATTTTTATATCTGAGTGATTCTGGTATCAAAGTATGAGTTGGGAGAGGAGTTTACTCCTCTTCAATTTTCTGGATGAATTTGTGTAGAATTAGTGTAAATTCTTCCTTTGGTATTTTGTGTAATTCAGAAGTAAAGTCTTTTGAGCCTGGAGTTTTCTTTGTAGAAATGTTTTTAACTATATATTCCATTTCTTTAATAGATATGAGGTTCTTCATATTTTCTGTTTATTCATGAATGAGATTTGATTGTTTTTGAGGAAAATCTGTCCCTTTCATATAAGTTTATTGCTATAAATTTTCATAATCTGTTATTTTTAGTATTATCTATAGACTGTTATGCTGTTATCTCTAATTTCCCTGATGATGGAAATTTGTGTCTTCTCTTTTTCCTGGTCAATCTGGCTTTATCAGTTTTATTGAACTTCTCAAGGAGTCAACTGTTGGTTTTTCTCTCTTGTTTTTCTATTTCTTTTTCACTTTGATCTTATTTCCTTTCTTCTGCCTACTAAGTGTTGACAAGGATGTGGGAGAATTAAAACTCTGACACACTGCTGAATGGTATGAAATGGTACAGCCACTTGGGAAAACAGTTTGGCATTTCTTAAAAGTTAGACATATACTTACCATATGACCCAGCCATTCTACTACTAGGTGTATTTACCCAATAGAAATGAAAAAGTATGCCCACACAAAAACTTGTGCAGGTAAGTTCATAAATATTTGTAAGTTGCCAAAACTGGAAACAACCCAAACAACAGGTGAATAGATAAAGAATGGTAGCATATCCATACAATGGAATACTTCTCAGAAATTTTTTAAAAAAAAGGAATGAATTATTAAAACATACAATACTGAGTGAAAGAAGCCAGGCAAAAAATACTATCTATCACATACTATATGATCCCATTCATATAAAATTCTAGAAACTTCAGATTAATCTTGTGTAAGAGGTAGAGAGCACTGTTGTCTGAGGATGGGAAGAAAGAGATAAATGGATTACAAAGGTGGATGAGAAAACTTTCAGGGGTATTAGAAATTTTATTTTGGTTGCAGTGATGACTTCACAGTTATAGATGTATTTTTAAATTGAGGAAACCGTTCAATTTAAATAATTAAGTTATAATTAAACCAAACAATTATAATTAAACCATTAAATTATACTTCAGTGAGTTCTTTTAAAAGCTATACTGTTTCTTTCATTTACTTTTAGAACCCTTTGTAAACACCATTCATCGGTCTCTAAGTAGTTCAAAGAATATTGCCAAAACATCAGTACCTTCTCTTGTTTCTCAACCAGATGTACAAGATAATGATACTGAACAAAAGGTATGAAATTATGTCTCAAGCTTCTGTATGGTGATTATTAATTTATCTAGTTAACTTTTACTTCTGTGAACCATCTCCCTCTCTACCGTGTTATGGATTGGTTAGGGATATTAGGATCTATTTATGAGAACTGATCCCTTTCCCTAGAAGTGTTGAGTTACCTTTGTGCTAAACTCACTCACTCTCATTAGTAGAAACTAATCCAAACAAACATTTAGCAATTGCAATATCTAATATTTATTGAGCATCTACTGTTGGCCAAAGCCCTGTGACTTTTTCCTGAAGGAAGGGAAAATGAATAAATTGGTCACATAGGATACAAAGAAGAATCAGATATAATCTTTCCCCTTGAGGACTCATTGTCTAATGGGGCAGACAGATGCAAAAATGTTATTACAGTAAGTTGAGAGTCTGGGATGATAAATTTTATTTTGATTCTTAGCAATGTGTTTTTAAAGCATTAGATTGGATTAGAATAGGTTGGATTGTATTTCCCTGAAACAAACTGAATGACTAAACGTTTTAGAACCAAGCACTAAATAGATTACCATGTCTTTAAAAAAAATGTGGAGTACTAGAAGAGGGTAAAGTTTGTACGTGGCTGCATATTAAACTCAATTTTGAACTAGTGAAATTTGAGATCCCTGTGGAAGGTGTCCTAGGAGGTTGGTAATAAGTATTGTCCCTGAGACAATTTTCATGAGAGAGTTAGAAGATAAAAGGGAAGAAAATCTGTATTAATTTGGTTGATTGGTAGAAGGCAAAATCTTTCAGAAGTGAAGTTACTAACGAATGTTTTTATCTTTAATGTTGTACCATATAGAAAGATGGAGAGACAAATAAAAAATCAAGTGTTTCTGATAATAGAGGTAAGAAAATAAAAAACATTCATAATTGTTCGTTGTTTGTTAAGTACCTAATTATGGTTTCACCATATGGTTTCTCAAGTTACTTGTTATACCATGGATTTTAAAAACCATGGTTATTTTGGAAAATAAAGCATGATATAAAACTGTTTACAAATTTTGATGTTATAATTAGCTTATATGTTTGAATGATTGCTTGATAAGTATGACTTTTGAAATTTGCAAAGTGTGGAAAAGTTAGAGTCTCTGCTGTAGCTGTTTATAGTGATAGGTAGAGTAAGGTACTGACATACTATGGTTCAGTAGGTTATAATACAGAGAAATATGCCCAGGAAGGTCCTCATACTGCACTGCCATCTATTCCCCACAGACAATACATCCTATTTCCCATCTCCCCTTGAGTGGAATATACAATAACTAAGTTTTTCTGCACCTTGTTAGATTTTTGGAAGTCACTAAAAACACTCTCATGCAAAACCTATATACACACATAGAAAATACTAGACACCTCCATCCAGTGGCCAATGACCACCTCAAATTCAATACAAAAATCAAAATTTTCAACTTCTTGATCCTTCTGTTTTTACCCAGGCACAAAACTTGACTTATCTTTGACTCTTCCTCTTTCTTGAATTTTGTATCCCCAAGTTGCCACTCTCTGTCTAATCTACTTCCTTCATTCCTCCTTCCCTCTCTTTTGTATTCCCACAACTGCTGCCTTTCTTTCCTCCATCCTTGACTATTTCAGTAACCTTCCTCCAACCTCTCTTCGTCTTTTTAATCCACCCTACATTTTGGTGTAAAGCAATCTTTCTAAAACACAGATCTGTTTGTTAATGTGGTGTATTACAGTTAACCACTTGCATATGTTGAACCATTCTTGCATCACAGGGATAAATCCCACTCGATCCTGGCATATGATTCTTTTAATGTAATAATGAATTGGTTTGCTAATTTTTTTTTTTAGCTCTTACATTTCCTGTTTATTTTTTTTATTTTTTTTAACAGCTTTATTGGGGTATAATTACTTTACAATGGTGTGATAGTTTCTGCTTTATAACAAAGTGAATCAGTTATACATACACAAATGTTCCCATATCTCTTCCGTCTTGCGTCTCCCTCCCTCCCACCTTCCCTATCCCACCCCTCCAGGCGGTCACAAAGCACCGAGCCGATATCCCTGTGCCATGCGGCTGCTTCCCACTAGCTATCTACCTTACGTTTGTTAGTGTGTATATGTCCATGACTCTCTCTCGCCCTGTCACAGCTCACCCTTCCCCCTCCCCATATCCTCAAGTCCGTTCTCCAGTAGGTCTGTGTCTTTATTCCTGTCTTACCCCTAGGTTCTTCATGACATTCTTTTTTTCTTAAATTCCATATATATGTGTTAGCATACGGTATTTGTCTTTTTTTTTCTGACTTACTTCACTCTGTATGACAGACTCTAGGTCTACCCACCTCATTACAAATAGCTCAATTTCATTTCTTTTTATGGCTGAGTAATATTCCATTGTATATATGTGCCACATCTTCTTTATCCATTCATCCGTTGACGGACACTTAGGTTGCTTCCATGTCCTGGCTATTGTAAATAGAGCTACAATGAAGATTTTGGTCCATGACTCTTTTTGAATTTTGCTTTTCTCCGGGTATATGCCCAGTAGAGGGATTGCGCTGGGTCATATGGTAGTTCTATTTGTAGTTTTTCAAGGAACCTCCATACCGTTCTCCATAGTGGCTGAACCAATTCACATTCCCACCAGCAGTGCAAGAGTGTTCCCTTTTCTCCACACCCTCTCCAGCATTTATTGTTTCTAGATTTTTTGATGATGGCCATTCTGACTGGTGTGAGATGATACCTCATTGTAGTTTTGATTTGCATTTCTCTAATGATTAATGATGTTGAGCATTCTTTGATGTGTCTGTTGGCAGTCTGTATATCTTCTTTGGAGAAATATCTATTTAGGTCTTCTGCCCACTTTTGGATTGGGTTGTTTGTTTTTTTGTTATTGAGCTGCATGAGCTGCCTGTAAATTTTGGAAATTAATCCTTTGTCAGTTGCTTCATTTGCAAATATTTTCTCCCCTTCTGAGGGTTGTCTTTTGGTCTTGTTTATGGTTTCCTTTGCTGTGCAAAAGCTTTGAAGTTTCATTAGGTCCCATTTGTTTATTTTTGTTTTTATTTTCGTTACTCTAGGAGGTGGGTCAGAAAGGACCTTGCTGTGATTTATGTCATAGAGTGTTCTGCCTATGTTTTCCTCTAAGAGTTTGATAGTTTCTGGCCTTACATTTAGGTCTTTAATCCATTTAGAGCTTATTTTTGTGTATGGTGTTAGGGAGTGATCTAATCTCATACTTTTACATGTATCTGTCCAGTTTTCCCAGCACCACTTATTGAAGAGGCTGTCCTTTCTCCACTGTACATTCCTGCCACCTTTATCAAAGATAAGGTGTCCGTATGTGCGTGGGTTTATCTCTGGGCTTTCTATCCTGTTCCATTGATCTATCTTTCTGTTTTTGTGCCAGTACCGTACTATCTTGGTTACTTTAGCTTTGTAGTATAGTCTGAAGTCAGGGAGCCTGATTCCTACAGCTCCTTTTTTTGTTCTCAAGATTGCTTTGGCTATTCGGGGTCTTTTGTGTTTCCATACAAATTGTGCAATTTTTTGTTCTAGTTCTGTGAAAAATGCCAGTGGTAGTTTGATAGGGATTGCATTGAACCTATAGATTGCTTTGGGTAGTAGAGGCATTTTCACAATGTTGATTCTTCCAATCCAAGAACATGGTATATCTCTCCATCTATTTGTATCATCTTTAATTTCTTTCATCAGTGTCTTATAATTTTCTGCATACAGGTCTTTTGTCTCCTTAGGTAGGTTTATTCCTAGATATTTTATTCTGTTTGTTGCAATGGTAAATGGGAGTGTTTTCTTGATTTCACTTTCAGATTTCTCATCATTAGTATATAGGAATGCCAGAGATTTCTGTGCATTAATTTTGTATCCTGCTACTTTACCAAATTCATTGATTAGCTCTAGTAGTTTTCTGGTAGCATCTTTAGGATTCTCCATGTATAGTGTCATGTCATCTGCAAACAGTGACAGCTTAACTTCTTCTTTTCCGATTTGGATTCCTTTTATTTCCTTTTCTTCTCTGATTGCTGTGGCTGAAACCTCCAAAACTATGTTGAATAAGAGTGGTGAGAGTGGGCAACCTTGTCTTGTTCCTGATCTTAGTGGAAATGCCTTCAGTTTTTCACCATTGAGGTTGATGTTTGCTGTGGGCTTGTCATATATGGCCTTTATTATGTTGAGGAAAGTTCCCTCTATGCCTACTTTCTGCAGGGTTTTTATTATAAATGGGTGTTGAATTTTGTCAAAAGCTTTCTCTGCATCTATTGAGATGATCATATGGTTTTTCTCCTTCAATTTGTTAATATGGTTTATCACATTGATAGATTTGCGTATATTGAAGAATCCTTGCTTTCCTGGAATAAACCCCACTTGATCATGGTGTATGATCCTTTTAACGTGCTGTTGGATTCTGTTTGCTAGTATTTTGTTGAGGAT
The DNA here is from genome assembly GCF_937001465.1 of Orcinus orca. Taxonomy (NCBI): domain Eukaryota; kingdom Metazoa; phylum Chordata; class Mammalia; order Artiodactyla; family Delphinidae; genus Orcinus; species Orcinus orca. Next base: position 72,808,629 of record NC_064565.1, read on the forward strand.
TTTTGCATCTATGTTCATCAGTGATATTGGCCTGTAGTTTTCTTTCTTTGTGACATCCTTGTCTGGTTTTGGTATCAGGGTGATGGTGGCCTCGTAGAATGAGTTTGGGAGTGTTCCTCCCTCTGCTATATTTTGGAAGAGTTTGAGAAGGATAGGTGTTAGCTCTTCTCTAAATGTTTGATAGAATTTGCCTGTGAAGCCATCTGGTCCTGGGCTTTTGCTTGTTGGAAGATTTTTAATCACAGTTTCAATTTCAGTGCTTGTGATTGGTCTGTTCATATTTTCTATTTCTTCCTGATTCAGTCTTGGCAGGTTGTGCCTTTCTAAGAATTTGTCCATTTCTTCCAGATTGTCCATTTTATTGGCATAGAGTTGCTTGTAGTAATCTCTCATGATCTTTTTTATTTCTGCAGTGTCAGTTGTTACTTCTCCTTTTTCATTTCTAATTCTATTGAGTTGCGTCTTCTCCCTTTTTTCTTGATGAGTCTGGCTAGTGGTTTATCTATTTTATCTTCTCAAAGAACCAGCTTTTAGTTTTATTGATCTTTGCTATTGTTTCCTTCATTTCTTTTTCATTTATTTCTGATCTGATTTTTATGATTTCTTTCCTTCTGCTAGCTTTGAGTTTTTTTTTCTTCTTTCTCTAATTGCTTGAGGTGCAAGGTTAGGTTGTTTATTCGAGATGTTTCCTGCTTCTTAAGGTGGGCTTGTATTGCTATAAACTTCCCCCTTAGAACTGCTTTTGCTGCATCCCATAGGTTTTGGGTCGTTGTGTCTCCATTGTCATTTGTTTCTAGGTATTTTTTTTATTTCCTCTTTGATTTCTTCAGTGATCACTTCATTATTAAGTAGTGTATTGTTTAGCCTCCATGTGTTTGTATTTTTTACAGATCTTTTCCTGTAATTGATATCTAGTCTCATGGCGTTGTGGTCAGAAAAGATACTTGATACAATTTCAGTTTTCTTAAATTTACCAAGGCTTGATTTGTGACCCAAGATATGATCTATCCTGGAGAATGTTCCATGAGCACTTGAGAAAAATGTGTATTCTGTTGTTTTTGGATGGAGTGTCCTATAAATATCAGTTAAGTCCATCTTGTTTAATGTATCATTTAAAGCTTGTGTTTCCTTATTTATTTTCATTTTGGATGATCTGTCCATGGGTGAAAGTGGGGTGTTAAAATCCCCTACTATGAATGTGTTACTGTCGATTTCCCCTTTTATGACTGTTAGTATTTGCCTTATGTATTGAGGTGCTCCTATGTTGGGTGCATAAATATTTACAATTGTTATATCTTCTTCTTGGATCGATCCCTTGATCATTATGTAGTGTCCTTCTTTGTCTCTTCTAATCGTCCTTATTTTAAAGTCTATTTTGTCTGATATGAGAATTGCTACTCCAGCTTTCTTTTGGTTTCCATTTGCATGGAATATCTTTTTCCATCCCCTTACTTTCAGTCTGTATGTGTCTCTAGGTCTGAAGTGGGTCTCTTGTAGACAGCATATATAAGGGTCTTGTTTTTGTATCCATTCAGCCAATCTGTGTCTTTTGGTGGGAGCATTTAGTCCATTTACATTTAAGGTAATTATCGATATGTATGTTCCTATTCCCATTTTCTAAATTGTTTTGGGTTCGTTATTATAGGTCTTTTCCTTCTCTTGTGTTTCTTGTCTAGAGAAGTTCCTTTAGCATTTGTTGTAAAGCTGGTTTGGTGGTGCTGAACTCTCTCAGCTTTTGCTTGTCTGTAAAGGTTTTAATTTCTCCATCAAATCTGAATGAGATCCTTGCTGGGTAGAGTAGTCTTGGTTGCAGGTTTTTCTCCTTCATCACTTTCAGTATGTCCTGCCACTCCCTTCTGGCTTGTAGGGTTTCTGCTGAGAGATCAGCTGTTAACCTTATGGGGATTCCCTTGTGTGTTATTTCTTGTTTTTCCCTTGCTGCTTTTAATATGCTTTCTTTGTATTTAATTTTTGACAGTTTGATTAATATGTGTCCTGGCGTATTTCTCCTTGGATTTTTCCTGTATGGGACTTTCTGTGCTTCCTGGACTCGATTAACTATTTCCTTTCCCATATTAGGGAAGTTTTCAACTATAATCTCTTCAAATATTTTCTCAGTCCCTTTCTTTTTCTCTTCTTCTTCTGGAACCCCTATAATTCGAATGTTGGTGCGTTTAATGTTGTCCCAGAGGTCTCTGAGACTGTCCTCAGTTCTTTTCATTCTTTTTTCTTTATTCTGCTCTGCAGTAGTTATTTCCACTATTTTATCTTCCAGGTCACTTATCCATTCTTCTGCCTCAGTTATTCTGCTATTGATCCCATCTAAAGTACTTTTAATTTCATTTACTGTGTTGTTCATCGTTGCTTCTTTCATCTTTATTTCTTCTAGGTCCTTGTTAACTGTTTCTTGCATTTTGTCCATTCTATTTCCAAGATTTTGGATCATCCTTACTATCATTATTCTGAATTCTCTTTCAGGTAGACTGCCTATTTCCTCTTCATTTGTTAGGTCTGGTGGGTTTTTATCTTGCTCCTTTATCTGCTGTGTGTTTTTCTGTCTTCTCATTTTGCTTATCTTACTGTGTTTGGGGTCTCCTTTTTGCAGGCTGCAGGTTCGTAGTTCCCACTGTTTTTGATGTCTGTCTCCAGTGGCTAAGGTTGGTTCAGTGGGTTGTGTAGGCTTCCTGGTGGAGGGGACTAGTGCCTGTGTTGTGGTGGATGAGGCTGGATCTTGTCTCTCTAGTGGGCAGAGAGACAAGTCTGGTGGTGTGTTTTGGGGTGTCTGTGGCCTTATTATGATTTTACGCAGCTTCTCTGCTAATGGGTGGGGTTGTGTTCCTGTTTTGCTAGTTGTTTGGCATAGGTTGTCCAGCTTTGTAGCTTGCTGGTTGTTGAGTGAAGCTGGGTGCTGGTGTTAAGATGGAGGTGTCTGGGAGATTTTCGCCATTTGATATTATGTGGAGCTGGGAGGTCTCTTGTTGACCAGTGTCCTGAAGTTGGCTCTCCTACCTCAGAGGCAGAGCCCTGACTCCTGGCTGGAGCACAAAGATCCTTTCGTCCACACGGCTCAGAATAAAAGGGAGAAAAAGTAGAGAGAATTAGTAGAAGTATGAAGAAAGAAAGGAGGGAAGGAAGGAAGGAAGGAAGGAAGAAAGAAAGAAGGAAAGAAAGGAGAGGGAGGGAGGGAGGAAGGAAGGTAGGAGGGAAGGAAGGAAAAAAGACAGAAAGAAAGAAGATACAATAAAATAAAGTATAATAAAGTTATTGAATTAAAAAATAATTATTTAGAAAAAAAAGGGACGGATAGACTCTTAGGACAAATGTTGGGAGCAAAGCTATACAGACAAAATCTTACACAGCAGCATACACATACACCCTCACCAAAAGAGGTAAAGGGGAAAAAAATCATAAATCTTGCTCTCAGAGACCACCTCCTCAATTTGGGATGATTCGTTGTCTAAAGGAGGGAAGGAAGGAAGGAAGGAAGGAAAGAAAGAAAGAAAGTAGAGTGTAATAAAGTTATTAAAATTATAATTAATTATTAAGAAAAAAATTTTTAAAAAAAACCATGGACGGATAGAACCCTAAGACAAATGATGGAAGCAAAACTGTACAGACAAGATCTCACACAGAAGCATACACCTACACATTCACAAACAGAGGAAAAGGGGAAAAAATCATAGATCTTGCTCTCGAAGCCCACCTCCTCAATTTGGGATGACTCGTTGTCTATTCATGTATTCCACAGAGGCAGGTACATGAAGTTGATTGTGGAGCTTTAATCCGCTGTTTCTGAGGCTGCTGGGAGAGATTTCCCTTTCTCTTCTTTGTTCTCACAGCTCACAGGGGCTCAGCTTTGGATTTGGCCCTGCCTCTGCGTGTAGGTCGCCGGAGGGCGTCTGTTTTTTGCTCAGACAGGACGGGGTTAAAGGAGCCGCTGATTCGGTGGCTCTGGCGCACTCAGGCTTGGGGGGAGGGAGGGGCACTGCGTGTGGGGCAGGCCTGCGGCAGCAGAGGCCAGCATGACGTTGCACCAGCCTGAGGCCCACTGTGCGTTCTTCCCAGGGAAGTTGTCCCTGGATCCCGGGAACCTGGCGTTGGCGGGCTACACAGGCTCCGCGGAAAAAGGGGTGTGGAGAGTGACCTGTGCTCGCACACAGGCCCCTTGGTGGCGGCAGCAGCAGCCTTAGCGTCTCCCGCCCGTCCCTGGGGTCTGTGCTTATAGCCGCGGCTCGCGCCCGTCTCTGGGGTTCGCGCTTTTAGCCACGGCTCGCGCCCGTCTCTGGAGTTCCTTTAAGCAGCACTCTTAAACCCATCTCCTCGCGCACCAGGAAACAAAGAGGGAAGAAAAAGTCTCTTGCCTCTTCGGCAGGTGCAGACTTTTCCCCGGACTCCCTCCCGGCTAGCCGTGGTGCACTAACCCCTTCAGGCTACGTTCAAGCCACCAACCCCAGTCCTCTCCCTGCGCTTCGTCCGAAACCGAAACCCGAGCCTCAGAGCCTCAGCTCGCAGCCCCGCCCGCCCCGGCGGTGAGCAGACAAGCCTCTCGGGCTTGTGAGTGCCGGTCCGCACCGATCCTCTGTGCGGGAATCTCCTCGCTTTGCCCTCCGCACCGCTGTTGCTGTGAACTCCTCCGCGGCCCCGAAGCTCCCCCCTCTGCCTCCCGCAGTCTCCACTCGCGAAGGGGCTTCCTAGTGTGTAGAAACCTTTCCTCCTTCACAGCTCCCTCCCACTGGTTCAGGTCCTATTCCTATTCTTTTGTCTCTGTTTTTTCTTTTTTTCTTTTGCCCTACCCAGGTACGTGGGGAGTTTCTTGCCTTTTGGGAGGTCTGAGGTCTTCTGCCAGCCTTCAGTAGGTGTTCTGTAGGAGTTGTTCCACGTGTAGATGTATTTCTGGTGTATCTGTGGGGAGGAAGGTGATCTCCGTGTCTTACTCTTCCGCCATCCTCAAGGTCCCCCCTCTGGTTTGCTAATATTTTGTTTTGAATTTTTGCATCTATGTTCATCAGGGATATTGGCCTATAGCTTTTTTTTGTTTTTTTTTCCTTGTAGTGTTCTTGTCTGGCTTTGATATCTCAGTAATGCTGGCCTTGTATAATGAATTTTGAACTGATCCCTCATCTTCTGGGTTTGGGGTTCTTTTGTTTTTTGTTTTTTTTTTTTTTTGGAAGAGTTTGATAAGGATTTGTATTAATTCATCATCTTTGAATGTTTGGTCAATTCACCAGTGAAACCATCTGGTCCTGGACTTTTCTTTGCTGGAAGGTTTTAATTTTTTTCATTGAACTATACTTGATTTACAGTGTTGTGCCACTCTCTTCCGTACAGCAGAGTGACTCAGTTATACACATATATACATTCTTTTTTTATATTATTTTCCATTACGGTTTATCATAGGATATTGAATATAGTTCCCTGTGTGGAAGGTTTTTGATTACTGATTCAATCTCCTTATTAGTAATTGGTCTGTCAGATATTCAACTTCTTTATAATTCCGTCTTGGTAGGTTGGACGTTTATAAGAATTTATCCAGTTCTTCTAGGTTATCTAATTTGTTGGGATATAATTATTTATGGTAGTTTTTTATTATCCTTTGACTTTATGTGGTATCAACTGTAATGTCTTTTTCATTTCTAATTTTGAGTCTTTCCGCCTTTTTTTTCCTGTTAAGTCAAGCTAAAGGTTTGTCTATTTTGTTAATCTTTTTTTAAAAAGTACTTATTTTTATTAATCTTTCCTATTTTCTTTTTAGGCTCTATTTCATTTATTTCCACTCTGATCTTCGTTATTACCTTCCATCTATTATCTTTGTGCTTAGTTTGTCCTTCTTTAATTAGTTCCTTGAGCTGTTAAAGCTAAGGTGTTTATTTCAGATATTTATCTTCTCAAAAAATCAGTAATGCAATGGAGGTCCTACGTTGACACAGTAGACAAGTTTGACTTAATTGACATCTACAGGATACTACATCCAAAAAAAAAAAAAAAAGACTACACATTCTTCTCAAGCATGCATGGAAAGCTCTAGAATAGACCACATACTAAGGTAACCAAACAAGCTCCAACAAATTTGAGAGGGTGGATATTATTTCAAGCATCTTTTCTGACCACAATAGTATGAAACCAGAAATCAACCACAGAAAGAAAAATGGGAAAAGAATGAACACTAATGGAGACTAAACAACATGATACTAAAAAACCACTAGGTCAATGATGAAATCAAAGAAGACATCAGAAAATACCTCAAGATAAACAAAAATGAACTCACAACCATACAAAATCTATGGGATACAGCAGAATCACTTCTATATACAAAACTACAACAGTCACACAGAGATAGATAACAAATATATGGTTTCCAAAGGGGAGAAGGGAGGGAAGGAGAGACAAATGAGAGGAGTATGGGATTAACAGATACAAACTACTATACATAAGCAACAAGGATTTACTGTATAGCATGAAGAATTAAATTCAGTATTTTGTAATCTATAATGGAATATAATCTGGAAATATATATATAACTGAATTACTATACACCTAAGACTAAGGAAATATTGTAAATCAATTGTAATTTAAAAAATAAATAAGCAAAAAGTAAATTTAATAAAGTCAAAGTCAAACATCCATTTTTCCATAGTGATAAGGACAGAGCATTCCCAGCCAAGCTATTAACTCTGTCTTCCAAAACTGTGGAATTTTGTTTTGTTTTTTATTCTAATAATAATACCCTCTATGCTAAACATTTTCATGTGAGTGTAGCTCACAACTGTAGATTTTGATATAAATTGCTCTGTTTTTTATTGGTTTACACATAGATTTTACTTCCCCTCTTAAATTCTCTTTCAAAACAGATATCTGTGTATATATTTAAATTTCTAATAAATAATTTTGGTAACATTCTTAGTTTTAATTTCTTTGAATTAGTATCAGAAAATATAGCCTTTAAATCTCTCTTCATTGAAGTTAAGTTTTCTTCGTGGCCAAATATGTATTGATATTTTTTAATGTTCCACAGATATACCAAAAAAATGTCTATTCTTTATTTGAGAGACCTAAGGTTTTAATTCATGTGTTAGCCAGCCATGAAGTCTCTATTGCAACTATTCACCTCTGCCGCTGTAGCTGTAAATCAGCCATAGGCAATATGCAGTGAATAGGCATAGCTTGAGTCTTTCATCAGTTTTGCTTTTGACAATGTCACATGTAGTTCTTAGCCCTATGATTTCTGGGTTCCTCTTAAGTGAGTTTTTAATTTTCTCTACTTGGTCATACTTTTTTTTAATGACCTTAGCTGTTAGGCCTAGGTATTAGCAGGAAATCAGCAAGTAGAGGAAACCACAATTATTTCTGCATAAGGGGAACAGGATGAATAGAATCATAAATAACCCTCTGTAAAGAGAAAGTTCCTGTACCTCCCCTCAGGTATAATTTGTAGCCCTTTCTTACCTTAAGGACCTACAGCAAAACCAGTCTACCAGTAGAGCTCCCCTTCAGGTCCTCTCAGTGTAAAACTGTTATCTCCCTTGCCTTCCTCCCCACGTGAATAACTGTTTGCCTGAGAACTTTTTTTTCCATTTTAAATTTTTACTAGAGTATAGTTGATTTAAAATACGGTGTTAGTTTCAGGTGTACAGCAGAGTGAGTCAGTTGTACATATACATATATCCACTCTTTTTTAGATTCTTTTCCTATATAGGCCATTATACATTACAGAGTACTGAGTAGAGTTCCCTGTCATATACAGTATGTCCTTATTAGTTATTATATATATATAGTTATCCATATATGTATACACACACACTGTGTATATATAGTGTGTGTATATATCAATCCAAGTCTCTCAGTTTATCCCTTCCCCCCCTTTACCCCATAGTAATCACAAGTTTGTTTTCTACACCTGTGACTATTTCTGTTTTGTAAATAGGTTCATTTGTACCTTTTTTTTTAGATCTCACATGTAAGTGATATCATATGATATTTGTCTTCCTCTGTCTGACTTCACTCAGTATGACAATCTCTAGGTCCATACCTGTTGCTGCAAATGACATTAGTTCTTTTTTATGGCTGAGAATATTCCATTGTATATACGTACCACATCTTCTTTATCCATTCCTCTGTTGATGGACATTTATGTTGTTTCCATGTCCTGACTATTGTAAATAGTGCTGCAGTGCACACTGGGGTACATGTATCTTTTTGAACTATGGTTTTCTCCAAATATATGCCCAGGAGTGGGATTGCTGGATCATATGGTAAATCTATTTTTAGTTTTTTAAGGAACATCCATACTGTTCTCCATAGTGGCTGTACCAGTTTACATTCCCATCAACAGTGCAAGAGGGTTCCCTTTTCTCCACCTCCTCTCCAGCATTTATTGTTTGCAGATTTTTTGATGATGGGCACTCAGACCAGTGTGAGGTGATATCTCCTTGTAGTTTTGATTTGCATTCCTCTAATAATTAGTGAGGTTGAGCATATTTCCATGTGCTATTTGGCCATTGACATGTTTTCTTTGGAGAAATGTCTATTTAGATCTTACGCCCATTTTTTGATTGGGTTGTTCATGTTTTTGATACTGAGCTGCAAGAGCTGTCTGTATATTTTGGATATTAACCCCTTGTTGGTCACATCATTTGCAGATATTTTCTCCCATTCTGTAGGTTGTCATTTCATTTTGTTTACGGTTTCACAGCACCACTTATTGAAAAGACTGTCTTTTCTCCATTGTATATTCTTGCCTCCTTTGCCATAGGTTAGGTGACCACAGGTGCATGGGTTTATTTCTGGGCTTTCTATCCTGTTCCACTGATCTATATTTCTTTTTTTGTGCCAGTACCATACTGTTTTGATTACTGTGGCTTTGCAGTATAGCCTGACATCAGGGAGTGTGATTACTCCAGCTCCATCTTTCTTTCTCAAGATTGCTTTGGCTATTCGGGGTCTTTCTTGTTTCCATACAAATTGTAAAAATTTTTGTTCTAATTTTGTCAAAAATGTCATTGATAATTTGATAGGGATTGCATTGAATCTGTAGATTGCTTTGGGTAGTATAGTTATTTTCACAATATTGATTCTTCCAATCCAGGAACATGCTATATCTCTCCATCTGTTTGTGTCATCTTTGGTTTCTTTTGTCAGTACCTTATACTCAGTACTTATTCTGAGTACAAGCATTTGCCTCCTTAGGTAAGTTTATTCCTAGGTATTTTATTTTATTTGTCTTGATGTGATGGTAAATGGGATTGTTTCCTTAATTTATTTTTCTGATCTTTCATTATTAGTGTATAGAAATGCAAGAGGTTTCTGTGTATTATGTATTGTGCAACTTTACAGAATTCATTGATAAGCTCTAGTACTTTTCTGGTAGCATCTTTAGGGTTTTCTATGTATAATATCATGTTATCTGCAAACAGTGATAGTTTTACTTCTTCTTTTCCAATCTGGATTCCTTTTATTTCGTTTTCTTCACTGATTGTGTGGCTAGGACTTCCAAAACTATGTTGAATAGTAGTGGCAAGAGTGGACATCCTTGTCTTGTTCCTGACCTTAGAGGAAATGGTTTCAGTTTTTGCCATTGAGAATGATGTTTGCTGTGAGTTTGTTGTATATGACCTTTATTATGTTGAAGTAGGTTCCCTCTATGCCCACTTTATGGAGAGTTTTTATCATAAATGGGTGTTGAAATTTGTCAGAAGCTTTTTCTTCATCTATTGAGATGATCATATGGTTTTTATTCTTCAATTTGTTAATACAGTGTATCAAATTGATTGGTTTGCATATATTGAGAATCCTTGCATCCCTGAGATAAATCCCACTTGATCATGGTGTATGATGCTTTTAATGTGTTGTTGGATTTGGTTGGCTAGTATTTTGTTGAGGATTTTTGCATCTATGTTCATAGGTGATATTGGCCTGTAATTTTTTGTGTGTGTGACATCTTTGTCTGGTTTTGGTATCAGAGTGATGGTGGCCTCATACAATGAGCTTGGGAAGTATTCCTTCCCTTCCTCTGCAATTTTTTGAAGAGTTCCAGAAGGTAGGTGTTAACTCTTCTCTAAATGTTTTACAGAATTCCCCTGTGAAGCTATCTGTTCCTGGACTTGTGTTCGCTGCAAGTTTTTTAATCATAGTTTCAATTTCAGTACTTGTGATTGGTCTGTTCATATATTCTATTTCTTCCTGGTTCAGTATTGGAAGGTTGTACCTTTCTAAGAATTTGTTTCTTCTAGGTTGTCCATTTTATTTGTGTATGGTTGCTTGTAATGGTCTCTTATGATCCTTTGTATTCCTGTGGTGTCAGTTGTAACTTCATTTTTTCATTTCTAATTTTTTTTTTTTTTAACATCTTTATTGGGGTATAATTGCTTTACAGTGGTGTGTTAGTTTCTGCTTTATAACAAAGTGAATCAGTCATACATAAACATATGTTCCCATATGTCTTCCCTGTTGCGTCTCCCTCCCTCCCACCCTCCCTATCCCACCCCTCCAGGCTGTCACAAAGCACCGAGCCAATATCCCTGTGCCATGTGGCTGCTTCCCACTAGCTATCTACCTTACTGCCTTTGTTAGTGTGTATATGCCCATGACTCTCTCTCGCCCTGTCACAGCTCACCCTTCCCCCTCCCCATAACCTCAAGTCCGTTCTCTAAGAGGTCTGCGTCTTTATTCCTGCTTTACCCCTAGGTTCTTCATGACTTTTTTTCTTAAATTCCATATATATGTGTTAGCATACGGTATTTGTCTTTTTCTTTCTGACTTACTTCACTCTGTATGACAGACTCTAGGTCTATCCACCTCATCACAAATAGCTCAATTTCGTTTCTTTTTATGGCTGAGTAATATTCCATTGTATATATGTGCCACATCTTTATCCATTCATCCGATGACGGGCACTTAGGTTGTTTCCATCTCCGGGCTATTGTAAATAGAGCTGCAATGAACATTTTGGTACATGACTCTTTTTGAATTTTGGTTTTCTCAGGGTATATGCCCAGTAGTGGGATTGCTGGGTCATATGGTAGTTCTATTTGTAGTTTTTTAAGGAACCTCCATACTGTTCTCCATAGTGGCTGAACCAATTCACATTCCCACCAGCAGTGCAAGAGTGTTCCCTTTTCTCCACACCCTCTCCAGCATTTATTGTTTCTAGATTTTTTGATGATGGCCATTCTGACTGGTGTGAGATGATATCTCATTGTAGTTTTGATTTGCATTTCTCTAATGATTAATGATGTTGAGCATTCTTTCATGTGTTTGTTGACAGTCTGTATATCTTCTTTGGAGAAATGTCTATTTAGGTCTTCTGCCCATTTTTGGATTGGGTTGTTTGTTTTCTTGTTATTGAGCTGCATGAGCTGCTTGTAAATTTTGGAGATTAATCCTTTGTCGGTTGCTTCATTTGCAAATATTTTCTCCCATTCTGAGGGTTGTCTTTTGGTCTTGTTTATGGTTTCCTTTGCTGTGCAAAAGCTTTGAAGTTTCATTAGGTCCCATTTGTTTATTTTTGTTTTTATTTCCATTACTCTAGGAGGTGGGTCAGAAAGGATCTTGCTTTGATTTATGTCATAGAGTGTTCTGCCTATGTTTTCCTCTAAGAGTTTTACAGTGTCTGGCCTTACATTTAGGTCTTTAATCCATTTTGAGCTTATTTTTGTGTATGGTGTTAGGGAGTGATCTAATCTCATACTTTTACATGTACCTGTCCAGTTTTCCCAGCACCACTTATTGAAGAGGCTGTCCTTTCTCCATTGTACATTACTGCCACCTTTATCAAAGATAAGGTGTCCATATGTGCATGGGTTTATCTCTGGGCTTTCTATCCTGTTCCATTGATCTATCTTTCTGTTTTTGTGCCAGTACCATACCGTCTTGATGACTGTAGCTTTGTAGTATAGTCTGAAGTCAGGGAGCCTGATTCCTCCAGTTCCTTCTTTCGTTCTCAAGATTGCTTTGGCTATTCGGGGTCTTTTGTGTTTCCATACAAATTGTGAAATTTTTTGTTCTAGTTCTGTGAAAAATGCCAGTGGTAGTTTGATAGGGATTGCATTGAATCTATAGATTGCTTTCGGTAGTAGAGTCATTTTCACAATGTTGATTCTTCCAATCCAAGAACATGGTATATCTCTCCATCTATTTATATCATCTTTAATTTCTTTCATCAGTGTCTTATAATTTTCTGCATACAGGTCTTTTGTCTCCTTAGGTAGGTTTATTCCTAGATATTTTATTCTTTTTGTTGCAATGGTAAATGGGAGTGTTTTCTTGATTTCACTTTCAGATTTTTCATCATTAGTATATAGGAATGCCAGAGATTTCTGTGCATTAATTTTGTATCCTGCCACTTTACCAAATTCATTGATTAGCTCTAGTAGTTTTCTGGTAGCATCTTTAGGGTTCTCTATGTATAGGATCATGTCATCTGCAAACAGTGACAGCTTTACTTCTTCTTTTCCAATTTGGATTCCTTTTATTTCCTTTTCTTCTCTGATTGCTGTGGCTAAAACTTCCAAAACAATGTTGAATAATAGTGGTGAGAGTGGGCAACCTTGTCTTGTTCCTGATCTTAGTGGAAATGCTTTCAGTTTTTCACCATTGAGGATGATGTTTGCTGTGGGCTTGTCATATATGGCCTTTATTATGTTGAGGAAAGTTCCCTCTATGCCTACTTTCTGCAGGGATTTTATCATAAATGGGTGTTGAATTTTGTCAAAAGCTTTCTCTGCATCTATTGAGATGATCATATGGTTTTTCTCCTTCAATTTGTTAATATGGTTTATCACATTGATAGATTTGTGTATATTGAAGAATCCTTGCATTCCTGGAATAAACCCCACTTGATCATGGTGTATGATCCTTTTAATGTGCTGTTGGATTCTGTTTGCTAGTATTTTGTTGAGGATTTTTGCATCTATGTTCATCAGTGATATTGGCCTGTAGTTTTCTTTCTTTGTGACATCCTTGTCTGGTTTTGGTATCAAGGTGATGGTGGCCTCGTAGAAGGAGTTAGGGAGTGGTCCTCCCTCTGCTATATTTTGGAAGAGTTTGAGAAGGATAGGTGTTAGCTCTTCTGTAAATGTTTGATAGAATTCGCCTGTGAAGCCATCTGGTCCTGGGCTTTTCTTTGTTGGAAGATTTTTAATCACAGTTTCAATTTCAGTGCTTGTGATTGGTCTGTTCATATTTTCTATTTCTTCCTGATTCAGTCTTGGCAGGTTGTGCATTTCTAAGAATTTGTCCATTTCTTCCAGATTGTCCATTTTATTGGCATAGAGTTGCTTGTAGTAATCTCTCATGATCTCTTTTATCTCTGCAGTGTCAGTTGTTACCTCTCCTTTTTCATTTCTAATTCTATTGATTTGAGTCTTCTCCCTTTTTTTCTTGATGAGTCTGGCTAGTGGTTTATCTATTTTGTTTATCTTCTCAAAGAACCAGCTTTTAGTTTTATTGATCTTTGCTATTGTTTCCTTCATTTCTTTTTCATTTATTTCTGATCTGATTTTTATGATTTCTTTCCTTCTGCTAGCTTTGGGGTTTTTTTGTTCTTCTTTCTCTAATTGCTTGAGGTGCAAGGTTAGGTTGTTTATTCGAGATGTTTCCTGCTTCTTAAGGTGGGCTTGTATTGCTATAAACTTCCCCCTTAGAACTGCTTTTGCTGCATCCCACAGGTTTTGGGTCGTTGTGTCTCCATTGTCATTTGTTTCTAGGTATTTTTTGATTTCCTCTTTGATTTCTTCAGTGATCTCTTCATTATTAAGTAGTGTATTGTTTAGCCTCCATGTGTTTGTATTTTTTACAGATCTTTTCCTGTAATTGATATCTAGTCTCATGGCGTTGTGGTCAGAAAAGATACTTGATACAATTTCAGTTTTCTTAAATTTACCAAGGCTTGATTTGTGACCCAAGATATGATCTATCCTGGAGAATGTTCCATGAGCACTTGAGAAAAATGTGTATTCTGTTGTTTTTGGATGGAGTGTCCTATAAATATCAATTAAGTCCATCTTGTTTAATGTATCATTTAAAGCTTGTGTTTCCTTATTTATTTTCATTTTGGATGATCTGTCCATGGGTGAAAGTGGGGTGTTTAAGTCCCCTACTATGAATGTGTTACTGTCGATTTCCCCTTTTATGGCTGTTAGTATTTGCCTTATGTATTGAGGTGCTCCTATGTTGGGTGCATAAATATTTACAATTGTTATATCTTCTTCTTGGATCGATGCCTTGATCATTATGTAGTGTCCTTCTTTGTCTCTTTTAATAGTCCTTATTTTAAAGTCTATTTTGTCTGATATGAGAATTGCTACTCCAGCTTTCTTTTGGTTTCCATTTGCATGGAATATCTTTTTCCATCCCCTTACTTTCAGTCTGTATGTGTCTCTAGGTCTGAAGTGGGTCTCTTGTAGACAGCATATATAAGGGTCTTGTTTTTGTATCCATTCAGCTAATCTGTGTCTTTTGGTGGGAGCATTTAGTCCATTTACATTTAAGGTAATTATCGATATGTATGTTCCTATTCCCATTTTCTAAATTGTTTTGGGTTCGTTATTATAGGTCTTTTCCTTCTCTTGTGTTTCTTGCCTAGAGAAGATCCTTTAGCATTTGTTGTAAAGCTGGTTTGGTGGTGCTGAACTCTCTCAGCTTTTGCTTGTCTGTAAAGGTTTTAATTTCTCCATCAAATCTGAATGAGATCCTTGCTGGGTAGAGTAGTCTTGGCTGCAGGTTTTTCTCCTTCACCACTTTCAGTATGTCCTGCCACTCCCTTCTGGCTTGTAGGGTTTCTGCTGAGAGATCAGCTGTTAACCTTATGGGGATTCCCTTATGTGTTATTTGTTGTTTTTCCCTTGCTGCTTTTAATATGCTTTCTTTGTATTTAATTTTTGACAGTTTGATTAATATGTGTCTTGGCGTATTTCTCCTTGTATTTATCTTGTATGGGACTCTCTGTGCTTCCTGGACTTGATTAACTATTTCCTTTCCCATATTAGGGAAGTTTTCAACTATAATCTCTTCAAATATTTTCTCAGTCCCTTTCTTTTTCTCTTCTTCTTCTGGAACCCCTATAATTCGAATGTTGGTGCGTTTAATGTTGTCCCAGAGGTCTCTGAGACTGTCCTCAGTTCTTTTCATTCTTTTTTCTTTATTCTGCTCTGCTGTAGTTATTTCCACTATTTTATCTTCCAGGTCACTTATCCGTTCTTCTGCCTCAGTTACTCTGCTATTGATCCCATCTAGAGTACTTTTAATTTCATTTATTGTGTTGTTCATCGTTGCTTGTTTCATCTTTAGTTCTTCTAGGTCCTTGTTAACTGATTCTTGCATTTTGTCCAATCTGTTGTCCATTCTATCTCCAAGATTTCGGATCAACCTTACTATCATTATTCTGAATTCTCTTTCAGGTAGACTGCCTATTTCCTCTTCATTTGTTAGGTCTGGTGCATTTTTATCTTGCTCCTTTATCTGCTGTGTGTTTTTCTGTCTTCTCATTTTGCTTATCTTACTGTGTTTGGGGTCTCCTTTTTGCAGGCTGCAGGTTTGTAGTTCCTCCTGTTTTTGATGTCTGTCTCCAGTGGCTAAGGTTGGTTCAGTGGGTTGTGTAGGCTTCCTGGTGGAGGGGACTAGTGCCTGTGTTGTGGTGGATGAGGCTGGATCTTGTCTCTCTAGTGGGCAGGTTCACGTCTGGTGGTGTGTTTGGGGGTGTCTGTGGCCTTATTATGATTTTAGGCAGCCTCTCTGCTAATGGGTGGTGTTGTGTTCCTGTTTTGCTAGTTGTTTGGCATAGGTTTTCCAGCACTGTGGCTTGCTGGTCGTTGAGTGAAGCTGGGTGCTGGTGTTAAGATGGAGGTCTCTGGGAGATTTTCGCCGTTTGATATTATGTGGAGCTGGGAGGTCTCTTGTTGATCAGTGTCCTGAAGTTGGCTGTCCTACCTCAGAGGCAGAGCCCTGCCTCCTGGCTGGAGCACCAAAAGCTTTTCATCCACAGGCTCAGGATAAAAGGGAGAAAAAGTAGAGGGAATTAGTAGAAGTATGAGGAAAGAAAGAAGGAAAGGAGGGTAGGAAGGAAGGAAGAAAGAAAGAAAGAAGCAAAGAAGGAAAGAAGGCAAGAAGGAAAGAAAGGAGGGAGGGAGGGAGGGAGGAAGGAAGGAAGGAGGGAAAGAAGGAAAAAAGAAAGAAAGAAGATACAGTAAAAATAAAGTATAATAAAGTTATTGAATTAAAAAATTCTTATTTAGAAAAAAAAAAGGGACGGAAAGAACCTTAGGACAAATGTTGGAAGCAAAGCTATACAGACAAAATCTTACACAGAAGCATACACATACACCCTCACTAAAAGAGGTAAATGGGGAAAAATCCTAAATCTTGCTGTCAGAGACCACCTCCTCAATTTGGGATGATTCGTTGTCTAAAGGAGGGAAGGAAGGACGGAAAGAAAGAAAGAAAGAACGAAGGTAAAGTATAATAAGGTTATTAAAATTAATTATTAAGAAAAAAAATTAAAAAAAAAACATGGACGGATAGAACCCTAGGACAAATGGTGGAAGCAAGACTATACAGACAAGCTCTCACATAGAAGCATACACATACACATTCACAAAAAGAGGAAAGGGGAAAAAATCATAGATCTTGCTCCTAAAGTCCACTTCCTTAATTTGGGATGATTGGTTGTCTATTCAGGTATTCCACAGATGCAGGGTACATCAAGTTGATTGTGGAGCTTTAATCCGCTGCTTCTGAGGCTGCTGGGAGAGATTTCCCTTTCTCTTCTTTGTTCTCACAGCTCCCAGGGCTAAGCTTTGGATTTGGCCCTGCCACTGCGTGTAGATCGCTGGAGGGCGTCTGTTTTTTGCTCAGACAGGATGGGGTTAAAAGAGCCGCTGATTGGGGGCTCTGGCGCACTCAGGCCGGCGGGGACGGAGGGGCACAGAGTGCGGGGCGGGCCTGCGGTGGCAAAGGCCGGCGTGACTTTGCACCAGCCTGAGGCGCCCTGTGCGCTCTCCCGGGGAAGTTGTCCCTGGATCCCGGGAACCCGGCAGTGGCGGGCTGCACAGGCTCCGCGGAAGAGGGGTGTGGAGAGTGACCTGTGCTCGCACACAGGCCCCTTGGTGGCGGCAGCAGCAGCCTTAACGTCTCCCGCCCGCCTCTGGGGTCCGCGCTTTTAGCCGCGGCTTGCGCCCGTCTCTGGATTCCGCGCTTTCAGCCGCGGCTCGCGCCCGTCTCTGGATTCCGCGCTTTCAGCCGCGGCTCGCGCCCGTCTCTGGATTCCGCGCTTTCAGCCGCGGCTCGCGCCCGTCTCTGGATTCCGCGCTTTCAGCCGCGGCTCGCGCCCGTCTCTGGATTCCGCGCTTTCAGCCGCGGCTCGCGCCCGTCTCTGGATTCCGCGCTTTCAGCCGCGGCTCGCGCCCGTCTCTGGATTCCGCGCTTTCAGCCGCGGCTCGCGCCCGTCTCTGGGGTCCGCGCTTTCAGCCGCGGCTCGCGCCCGTCTCTGGGGTTCGCGCTTTTAGCCGCGGCTCGCGCCCGTCTCTGGAGTTCCTTTAAGCAGCGTTCTTAAACCCCTCTCCTCACGCCCCAGGAAACAAAGAGGGAAGGAAAATTCTTCTGCCTCTTCTGCAGGTGCAGGCTTTTCCCCGGACTCCCTCCCGGCTAGCTGTGGTGCACTAACCCCTTCAGGCTATGTTCAAGCCGCCAACCCCAGTTCTCTCCCTGCGCTCCGGCCTCAGCTCGCAGCCCCGCCCGCCCCGGCGGGTGAGCAGACAAGCCTCTCGGGCTGGTGAGTGCCGGTAGGCACCGATCCTCTGTGCGGGAATCTCCCCGCTTTGCCCTCCGCACCCGTTGCTGTGCACTCCTCCGCGGCTTCGAAGCTCCCCCCTCCGCCTCCCGCAGTCTCCGCCCGCGAAGGGGCTTCCTAGAGTGTGGAAACTTTTCCTCCTTCACAGCTCCCTCCCACTGGTGCAGGTGCCGTCCCTATTCTTTTGTCTCTGTTTTTTCTTTTGCCCTACCCAGGTACGTGGGGAGTTTCTTGCCTTTTGGGAGGTCTGAGGTCTTCTGCCAGCCTTCAGTAGGTGTTCTGTAGGAGTTGTTCCACGTGTAGATGTATTTCTGGTGTATCTGTGGGGAGGAAGGTGATCTCCGCGTCTTACTCTTCCGCCATCTTCCGCCTTCTCCTCATTTCTAATTTTATTGATTGGAGCCCTCTCCCTTTTTTTTCTTGATGAGTATAGCTAAAGATTTATCAGTTTTGTTGTTCCAAAAGAACTAGCTTTTAGTTTCATTGATCTTTACTGCTGTTTTCTTTATCTCCATTTCATTTATTTCTGCTCTGATTTTTATGATTTCTTTTCCTTCTACTAACTTTGGGCTTTGTTTGTTCTTGTTTCTCTAGTTGCTTTAGGTGTAAGGTTAGGTTGTTTGAGATTTGTTTTCTGAGGTTAAGATTGTATTGCTATAAACTTCCATCATAGAACTCCCTTTGCTGTATCCCATAGGTTTTGGATTCTCTTTCTTTTGTTGTCATTTGTCTCTAGGTATTATTTGATTTCCTCTTTGATTTCTTCAGTGATCCATTGGTTGTTTAGTAACATATTGTTTAGCCTCCATGTATTTGTGTTTTTTATAGGTTTTTTTTTCCTGTAATTGATTTCTAAACTCATAGCATTGTGGTCAGAAAAGATGCTTGATATGATTTCAGTTTTCTTAAATTTTCAAGGCTTGATTTGTGACCCAAGGTGTGATTTATCCTGGAGAATGTTCCATGTGCACTTGAGAAGAAAGTGTATTCTGCTGGTTTGGGATGGAATGTTCTATAAATATCAAGTCTATCTTGTCTAATGTGTCATTTAAGGCTTGTGTTTCCTTATTAATTTTCTGTCTGAATGATCTGCTATTAGTGTAAGTGGGGTCTTAAAGTCCCCCACTATTATTGTGTTACTTTTGATTTCCCTTTTTATGGCCATTAGCATTTGCTTTATATATTGGTACTCCTATGTTGGGTGCATATATATTTATAATTGTTATATCTTCTTCTTGGAATGATCCCTTGATCATTATGTAGTGTCCTTCCTTGTCTCTTATTTTAAAGTCTATTTTGTCTGATATGAGTATTGCTACTGCAGCTTTCTTTGATTTCCATTTGCATGGAATATGTTTTTCCATCCCCTCACTTTCAGTCTGTGTGTGTCCCAGGTCTGAAGTTGGTCTCTTATAGACAGCATATACACAGGTCTTGTTTTGTATCTATTCAGCCATTCTGTGTCTATTGGTTGGAGCATTTAATCCATTTACATTTTAGGTAATTATTGATATGTATGTTCCTATTACCATTTTCTTAATTGTTTTGAATTTGTTTTTGTAGGTCTTTTTCCATCCCTTCCTCTTTTGTTCTCTTCTCTTGTGGTTTGATGACCATCTGTAGTGTTGTGTTTGGGTTGCTTTTTCTTTTTTGTGTGTGTATCTATTTTTTGGTTTGCACTTCCCATGAGGTTTTGATATAGCAGTCTATATATATACAAGTTTGTTTTAAGTTGCTGGTCTCTCAATTTCAAATGTAATTCCCATTTCCTGTATTTGTACTCTCCTCATGTTTGCTGGTTTTGCTATCATATTTGTGTATGGATGATTTCCTACTTTTACTGTAGGTTTGCTTTTACCAGTGTACTTTCCAATTTGTGAGTTTCTTGTTCCTAGTTATGGCCTTTTTTTTTTTTTTTTTTTTTTAACCTCACCTGCCTAGAGAAGTTCCTTTAGCATTTGTTGTAAAGCTGGTTTGGTGGTGCTGAATTCTCTTAGCCATTGCTTGTCTGTAAAGCTTTTGATTTCTCCATCGAATCTGAATGAGCGCCTTGCTGGGTAGAGTATTCTTGGCTGTAGCTTTTTCCCTTTCATCACTTTAAACATATCCTGCCACCCCATTCTGGCCTGCAGAGTTTCCGCTGAAAAATCAGCTCATAACCATTGGGGATTCCCTTGTATGTTGTTTGTTGATTTTCCCTTGTTGCTTTCAATATTTTTTCTTTGTATTAATTTTTGTTCATTCGATTAATATGTGTCTGAGCATGTTCCTTCTTGGGTTTATACTGTATGGGACTCTTTGTGCTTCCTGGACTTGGGTGACTATTTCCTTTCCCATGTTAGGGAAGTTTTCTACTCTAACCTCTTCAAATATTTTCTCAGTCTCTTTCTCTTCTTCTGGCACCACTATAAGTCAAATGTTGGTGTGTTTAATGTTGTCCCAGAGGTCTCTGAGACTGTCCTCATTTCTTTTCATTCTTTTTTCTTTATTCTATTCTACAGCAGTGATTTCCACCATTCTATCTTCTAGCTCACTTATCCATTCTTCTTCCTCATTTATTCTCCTATCAGTTCCTTCTAGTGTATTTTTCATTTCAGTTATTGTATTCATTTCTGATTGTTCTTTAGTTTTTCTAGGTCTTTGTTAAATATTTCTTGTATCATCTCGATCTGATCCTCCATTCTTTTTCTGAGATTTTAGATCATCTTTACTATCATTACTCTGAATTCTTTTTCAGGTAGATTTCCTATCTCCTCTTCATTTATTTGGTCTTGTAGGTTTTTATCTTGCTCCTTCTGCAACATATTTCTGTCATCTAATTCTATATAAGTTACTGTGTTTGTGGTCTCCTTTCCATGGGCTGCAGGATCATAGTTCCTCTTGCTTCTGGTATCTGCCCCTTGGTGGGTGAGGTTGGTCCAGGCTTCCTGGTGGGGGGGACAGGTGCCTGCCCTCAGGTGGGTGGAGCTTAGTGTTGTCCCTCTGATGGGCAGGGCCATGTCCGGGGTGTGTTTTGGGGTGTCTGTGAGCTTAGTACAACTTTAGGCAGCCTGTCTGCTGATGGGTAGGGCTGTGTTCCTGTCTTGCTGGTTGTTTGGCCTGAGGCATTCCAGCACTGGAGCCTGCAGGCTGTTGGATGGGGTTGGTTCTTGGTGCCAAAATGGGGACCTCCAAGAGAGCTCACGCCAATTAATATTCTCTGGGGCCTCTGCTACCAGTCCCCTTGCCCACACAGTGAGGTACAGCCAACCAACCCCCATCTCCCCAGGAGACCCTCCAAGACCCCTAGGTAGATCTAGCCCAGGTTCCTATGGAGGTACTGCTTTATGCTGAGTCCCAGTGTACATGAAACCTTGTGTGCACCCTCCAAGAGTGGAGCACCTGCACTCAAGCCCTGCTGGGCTTCAAGGCTAAATTCTCTGGAGGTTCTTCCTCCTGATGCCAGACCCTCAGAGTTTGGAGGGCTATTTTTATGTGGGAACATCCCTATGTAGCCTGCTTGGGTTTAATGGGTTTGTTTTGTTTTGTTTTGTTTTTCGTGCAAGGGCTGTTTTTAGTATGGATGACTGCCACCTCTTTTCTCAGTGTATGCCCTATCCCTTTGATGGAGGGTTTGACTGGTGTTGTGCTGACTATAGCCTGCCCTGGATATTGAGTGGGGCCTGCCCTTCACTCTGTGGTTGTCACTGCCCTGTCAGGGGCAGGGTCTGCTCCCTAGTTGTTCACATAGAGGCCTCCAGATCTGTTTCTTAGCTGTGTTTCTGGTCTATGATATGAGGTAGGTGGGACTGGAGCACTCCCATGGGGAGAGAAGCCACTGAGTATTCCACCTCTGGAGCTGTTCACCTGTGAGTGTGCTCTGTTGTGTCCCCTTTTGCCTATTGTGCGGGCTCACAAAGTACACTGTTGTTACTGCTCTCAGTCCCAGCTTAACCGTGGGTATACCAGCAACTGCTATTGACTCTCTGCCTGATAACTATTCTTTTGAAAGATCTGTCCTCACCCACTTATCTGGAATGCCAGCTTGCTAATATGCAGACACCATATATGTGTGGATCTATTTCTGATTTCTCTATTCTGTTCCAAAAGATCAGTTCGTCATTGCACTAGTATCACACTGTTGATGATTCACAATGTCTTGACATCAGTAAGGAGAAGACACCTTATCCACCAGCTCCCATCTGCTACCACTTTTACCACTTTGTTCTACTTTTCTGGGAGTGCCTTGGCTAAATCTATCTTCCTCCATATAAATTTTAAGTTGACCTGCCAGTCTCAGAAACACATGCAAACACACCCAGCTAAGGTGTTGACTGAAACTGCATTGAAACTATAAATTAATAAGGGGAGAACAGATATCTTTACAATACTGATTCTCCCTATCAGCGTAAATGGTCTATCATTCCATTTTATGGAAATTTCATTTCTTTAAGTTTAGTGTTTTCGCCAGAAACATCTTACACATCTTTTTGTTAGATTTGTTCCTAGGTACTATTTCTATTGCTATTAAAAATTGTATATTCTCTGACTACTTGTTACTAATGTATACTAATGTGATTGATTTTTATATGATTATGTGTCCAGCAACCTTTTCAAATCTCTAATTCTTATTCCTTATTTGTTGATTCTTTTGTTTTTTAATATAAACATATTACCGGTAAATAATGACAGATTAGTTACTTTATTTGCAATCTTAATATTTTTAAATTATTTCTTGTACTCTTCCCATTTCTAGGGCCTTCAGAGAAATGGTGAATAAAATGATGAAAGTGGGCTTTTTGTCTTCTTTCTGATTTAAAATATTTAAAAATTATTCATTAAATATGATGCCTAGGGCTTCCCTGGTGGCGCAGTGATTGAGAGTCCGCCTGCCGATGCAGGGGACACGGGTTCGTGCCCCAGTCCTGGAAGATCCCACGTGCTGCAGAGAGGCTGGGCCTGTGAGCCATGGCCACTGAGCCTGTGCATCTGGAGCCTGTGCTCCGCAACAGGGGAGGCCACAACGGTGAGAGGCCCGTGTACCGCAAAAAAACAAAAAAACAAAACAAATATGATGCCCACCACAATATTTTGGTAGATGCCAGGTTAAGAAAATGCACTTCTGTTTCTAACTTGCTAAAGTTTATCAGTGAATGTTGACTTTTTAGTGCATCTCTTGTTGAGATGATCACTTTTTATTCTCAGAACAATCGTTCATTCCTTGATTAAATCAAATTTATTCATCATGTAGTATACATTTCTAGATTATATTTTCTAGTAATTATTGTAGGATTTTAGCATCCAGGTTCTTGAGAGAAGTTCAGCTGTAATTTTCCTTTTTCATAGTTTTCTGGTGTGGTTTTTCTACAAGTTTACACTAGCTTTATGAGTTATATTACCTCTTTATTATTTTCCAGAAGTTTCTAAAGTTAGAATCATATATTTCATAAATGCTTGGTAGAAATTACTGGCAAAATAACCTGGGCCTGGCTCACTATGTGACAAAAACTTTACAGATTCAATGACTTTAGTGATTCAGAACTATTCCTATTTTTCATTTCTTTTCAGATTTTTGGGGCATGTTAAACTTTTCTTGAAAATGTATTCAATTCATATGAATTTTCAAATTTATTGACATAAATTTATCATATATCCTTTCCATACATATTGAAAGGATAGGATTATTGAAAGGTAGTATGGCATAGTGGGAAAGAACACATACTCTGACCCCAGACTAGTTAAGTTGAATCCACACTCCCACACTTAAAATTTATGTTTGGCCAAGTTGTTTAACTTCTCTGCTCTTTAGTTTTTCCAACTATAAAATGAGACTAATAATAGTATGTTGTTCATATGATTGCTATGGCAATTCAATAACTTAATATTTGTCAAGTGTTTAGAACTGTGTATGACACTAAATTGGTGGTATGTACAAAAGAGATTTTGAAATGTACTGCAAAATTTGATGTGCAGTATTTTTATTCCCTAAATCATATCTAAATTCCAATTTTGTGTGTTATTTTGTATTCATGAGTTTTAAAATTTCAAGTATATTGGATTTGTTTTTCTTTTTGTTATTGATTTCTAATTGCTTTGTAGACTGAGAACATGACATTTATGTTACCAGCCTTTTGAAGTATCTGAAGAATTGCTTTATTGGCTTAGCGTACATGATTAAGTTGTTTAATGTCCTGTTTGAAAACAATGAATATTGTCAACTTTGAACTACAATATTCTAAATATTTCCGTTCAACTGAGATGTTTAGTTGTATAGTTCAAGTAGTCTATAGTCTTACTTTTTAAATTCTTCAAAAAATTATTGGGAATGACAGGATAGTTTAACTCCTCTGTGTAGTTGTATCCATTTTTGCTTTTTTATTTCTTTTTTTTTTTTTTTTTTTTTTGCGGTACGTGGGCCTCTCACTGCTGTGGCCCCTCCCGCTGCAGAGCACAGGCCCCAGACGCACAGGCTCAGCAGCCACAGCCCACGGGACCAGCCACTCTGCAGCACGTGGGATCCCCCCAGACTGGGGCACGAACCCGCGTCCCCTGCATCAGCAGGCAGACTCCCAACCACTGTGCCACCAGGGAAGCCCTGCTTTTTTATTTCTTGATCAAGGTTATTAGTCATACCTAGGGTTATCTTGGTAACTTATTACCAAGTTAATAACTTAATCTTATTATTATGTAGTGACCTTTATCCTGAGCCATGCTTTCTGTCTTAAATTCAATTTGCCTGATGTTACTATAGTTGTATCAGCTTTCAATCTTAGAGTCTTTAAGAGCTACAATGTTTAATTGTAGCTCTTACAAATACTTGACTTTGGATTTTGCTTTATTTTATTCAGTATTAGAAGTACTGATTTTTAACTGAGTTTAAACCATTTACATTTATGTTAATTACAGATCTTTGGAAGATTTTTACTGCCTTATTTTTGCTTTCAGTTTGTTCTCCTTTTAAATATATATATATATATATATATATACACACACACCTATATTTAATTTTTCCTTTCTTCTTCTCTTTTAGAATATTAAGTGTATTTTTTAATTCAGCTTTCCTTCTGCTGTTTTGGACATTTTTTACTATGTGTATATTTCTTTTGACAATTACCCTTAAATTTTAACATGTATACTTAAAGTAAAAGTCAAAGTTAGAATAATTTACTTCTACTCACTATCTCGTATCATATTTAATAATTTATCTGGTAAAAAATTCAAAATTAAATTACTTTTCTATGTTATAGAAATTATGTTTCTATTTTTCTATTAAATTACTATTCTATTTTTCAAGTTTTATTTATATTTTCTTACATGTTAACCATTTTATTGTTGTTCATCATTCCTTTTTGCATTTCATACTTTATAGAATCACCTTCATTTTTCCTAAAATACATCCATTCTTTAGAAATGTCACTAATGAATGTATTTTGGGAGTAAAGTCTCAGATTCTATTTAATAAAACTGTATTTTATCCATGTTATGGGATATAATTACGGCTGGATATACCAGTTCTCAGGGACAGTTCTTTTTTTCTTAGCACTTTAAAAATAGTTTTACTTAAATGATCTTTCTGTTCTACTTAATTCCTATGTAAGTGGTCCTTCCTCCCACATCCCCCTCCCTACCTTCTCACTCCTGCCACACACACACCAAAGGCTGCTTTTAAGATCTTTCATCTGCTTTACTTTAGTATCACTATGATGAGCAGTTCTGGCCAAGTCTCAGCTGTTTTTCTCTCCTATGTTGCTTCTCCTCATTTTCTTTATTCTTTTCTTCTGAAACTCCAGTTATATATGTGTGTGTGTGTGTGTGTGTGTGTGTGTCTACTTCTACATCGTCTAAAAACCACATTTTCCATTTCTCTCTATTGTATTCTGGTTAATTTCTTTGAGGTTGTCTTCCATTTCACCAATTCTCTCTTCAGTTGTATCTATTTTACTATTATATAAATTTAATACACTTTTAAATTTGTTTGATTAAACATATATATATAATATATATTATAAAATGTCTCATTATTATTCAGATTTGATTGGACTTTTTTGATAGGTTCCATTCCTGTGATTTCCAATTACTACTTTATTTATTTAAACATATAAAATGCACATATTTTATATTCTATATTTGATAATTCCAATATCTGAAATATTTGTGGTCTAATTTTAATGCTTTTTTTTTTCCTGATAACTGGCATGTTGGTTTGTTTCTTCATATTTGTGTATGTGTGAGTGGCAGGGATGTGTTGTTATATGTTAGCTTGTTTTTGACAGAAATGCATCATTTTTGACAGAATTCCATACTTTGATAGGATGTATTACTATGTAGAAACTCAAACTGAACACATTAAATATGTACAGTTTTGCAAATATCAATTATACTTCAATAAAGCTGTTTAAGTTTTCTTCATATGCTACTGCTAGGCATCTGGGAGAGCGATAAAAACAGGTTCATTTTAAATTTCTCATTTGGAGTTTTATGGACCATACAGTGAATTTGAACCTCAAAGTCACGTAAGAGATAATATATGGTTATGAATTCTTCAGAGATATTTTTCTTTTCTGCTGTTCTTCCTCTATCCACAGCTGATGCCAAGGCATAATTTGTTTGTGCTGCTACCTCTGTGGCATGATTTTTTTAAGACAGCTCTTTCACCAAGGGTGTAGTTTTGTGGGATAAAGTATATTTTCACAAGCTCTAAGATTTTATTTCCCATCTGGTTTGAGCCTGATATATGGTTTTAAGTCCCCTGGTTGTCCATTAAGTTTGCAGTTATGGCCAGTGGGTACAGGGCAGGCATCAGCTTCATCATTTGCTTACAGTTCCATATGTGTGTTCCCCCCAATTTTTTACTCTCAAAGATTTCTCTTACCTCCTTGAAAGCTTAGCTGTTTTTAAGAGGATGGTTTTAATATTTTATATAGAATTCTAGGAAAATATTTTTAGAATATTTACTCCAGAATATTAATGAAACCACAGAAGAGTTTGTTTTTTATTTTGCTTTTAAAATTATATTATCTTCACACTTAATTTCTCAGGTCTATGAACTCTTAATTTCAGGTACTGCTTCTCCAAATCTGAACACACACAAAAAAACATATCTACACAAAGTCAAAAAGGTTCATAAGGATTTAAGTAAGACTTTTTTACACATCACTGGTACCTATTGGTTACTCATTTATTGAGAGAAACGAGTTACCACTTAAACTTGACTGAACAGGCTCTAATTACTAACACTACTTTCTGTAACCAGGACATTCTTTTTGTCTACAGTTTTTATTCATTTGTGTATTTGCATAATTAACAAACACCAAATCCAGTGTGAAGGTGTTGTGCATAAAAGCTTTCTATGTCATCTATATCCAGAATCTTTACTAAAATCCAGTAATGAAATCTAGCTAGATTACATACAAAGCGAGTGAGATGATGTTTGAGTGGGAAGAGATTAATGGCCAACAAATCAATGAATAAATGTTGAGGAAACATATTAATTACGTAGTATTCTCCAAAAATAAATGCTGGAGATATAGTGAGAAATTTACATCATAATCAGGGAGACAGAAGAGTAAACCTTTAATTACAGTATAGCATAATGAGTTTTATAATAGAAATGGGTAGAATGCTTTAGGACCACTAGAGAAGAAGATTTACTTAGTTTCAAGGAAGGCTTTCTAGAAGAGTTAACACAAGCTGACTGAGACCTAAAAGATAAGTTAAAAGAGGGCATGGGGGCTTCCCTGGTGGTGCAGTGGTTGAGAGTCCGCCTGCCGATGCAGGGGACACGGGTTTGTGCCCCGGTCCAGGAAGATCCCACATGCTGCAGAGCGGCTAGGCCCGTGAGCCGTGGCTGCTGAGCCTGCGCGTCCGGAGCCTGTGCTCCGCAACCGGAGAGGCCACAACAGTGAGAGGCCCACATACCGCCAAAAAAAAAAAAGAGAGGGCATAGGGTGCTCCAGACAGAGGAAATGACAAAAACAAGGGCCCAGAGGCATGGAAAAGATGATACATTTAGAAAATAAGTTATTTTGCACCTCTGATCCATAGAATACACATGGAAGACTAGCCAGAGAAGACACTAGAGAGGTAGATAAGAACATCAGATTGTATGGTATATTTTATGCTTTGCAAAGAAATTTAGACTTCATTGTCGAGAGTCTCTGGAGGCTTTTAAACAAGACTGTGACAACAGAGAATAAAGAACTATTAGAGGATATTATCATTTTACAAGTTGTTGGGGAAGGATGCAAACTAATTATTTTCTTTTTCTGGTAAATAGGACCTCGGGCTCCTGCCACAGTCCAGGGTACTTTCTCTTCTTCTGTTTTCTCAAATACGTAAGTATCTAAGAAAATTAATGTATAATGATAAATTAATATTCTAATAAGTACGTGGGTCATATTAAAAAGCAAATAATTACGTGGAATCCTCCATTCTTGTACTTCTACTTAGATTTAGTGAAACGTTTGTCTTTTGCAAATTCTCCTCACTAAGCTTAAATTGTAAAGTAGACAAAGTTAATGTTCTTCCTTTTCCTTATTTCCTTACCCCACTGTGGTTCTACACGTGCCCTATATTCAGAGTCTTCATGCCACTTTCAAGTATATCCAACCATGTCTTCTCCTCTTCAGGTAGCTTTCCAGGATCTGGACTTGTCTCTTTGCCTTTCTCCCCTTTGAAACATTTACCATTCCTTAAACCTTTTGAGATTACTGGTTTCCTAAGGACAGGTTAGTTTAGATTAGTTTTACTTTTAAAATTTTTAATTAGTCATTCCTAACCTAAAGTGTATTTGCCATATAATCCAAAATAATAATCTCTAATGATGGAACTTGCAAGTCTCTGGAGAAGAAATTTGGGGAGCCTGAGGGATTTTTATTCCTCAAACTGGTGGCAGCCTATTTCTGTTGGTGTCTATATATGGCTTTCTCAACTTTAGAGACTATCATTTTAGACCCAACACTGTTGCCTTTTTTAAAAAAATCAATAACTCAACTGAGGTCCAGGAAAGACTTTACAAACCCCAAATTTCTATGAAAATGGTTGGATAGAGTTAAGTGGTATATGATGGTAAATGATGTTGACATATTCAGACCAAGCTTTCTTGGAGGAAGGATCTTGACTTTAGGACTGATGAACATCAGTTTAACTGACTTACTGAGAGTTCATAGGATACACAGCACTATAATAGATGCAGAAAGAAGGAAACTGGACTAGTCCGGTTTAAAGAAATAGAACAAGGTGGAAGAATGGTGATCGTTTGTACAAAATGGCCATTTTTATTTTAGTTATTTAATAAATGTTTATTAAATATAAATACCTGCCTCTATATAGAAGTGGTTAGAGGAAGATCATAATAAAGTCTTGAGTGCTGCCTCTTTATTCTCCACCCAACATTATAGAACTACAGAGTCATTTGGATCTTTCATAGCAAATACTTTGGATACTTTTTCATTAAAAATCTTAGCTCGGTAAGATGAGTAACTCTGTATTACCTGGAGATTCTTCACCACGCCCTCCCAAATTGACAGGGAAAAATACTTTTAGTTGCAGCCAGCCAGCCCAACATCCTGTCAGAATACAAACAAAACACAGCTAACAATACTTTCTGGTCTGACTCTGCCCATCATACACATTCACATTCTTCTCATTCTGATTTAATTCCAGATTTCGTAAGACTTTACTGTGGAATCATTGCATGTATTTTATCATCCACCCTATCTCTCCCTCCCTTTCGTCTATTGATTAGTTCTATTTTTTCTAATGTTAATACAAAAGACAGAAACATTTGTAAAATAGACATGGAAATTCAAGACCAAGAGAATGAAGACAAAGCAAGTATGATAGCAGTGGGTATAAACAGTTTCAACAATTACGCATTACACTTAGATAATGAATATATTTATATTATTGGGATGGAAGATGTAGGAAGTAACAGAGTGATGAAGACAGTAAGTCTGCCTGCTACTTGCATACTGTGGTCAGAAATTTATAGTTTACTTATTGGGCAATACTCTGATGTGTTGGAAGGGGAATGATATGGTCAAATTAGCATACATGATGGATAACTCCAACAGAAATATATAAGAAAAATTGATGGCAAGAAACTAGGAACCAGTTGTAGAAGTCCATTAGTGGCCTGCACAAAGGCTTCATTTTGTGTTAGAGTGAGTAGGCCCAAATCCAAATGATTTTAAATGGGAATTTATTTATGTTCAAAGCATAATGCTAGATATTGGGCATATACCACAAGGAAGAAACCTATGCCACTGTGATTGTGAGCTGTTCTTTTTCAAAGATACCCTGTTGGTGAGAAAGAGAATGTAAATAGGACAAGTTAAAACACCACAAAGCTCACTGTTCTTACCTAGATGATCTATTTTTCTTGAGTAAACACTCTCTGGAATGCTGAAAGCCTTTGGTTAATTTTCAGAGTTCTGAAAACTAAAAAAAATTGACTATGAAAACCATTTACTATAAAATAATGAAAAAATTTGTTAGTTTACCTATTGCTTTTAAGAAGGAGTAAATTTTCAGAGCTCTTTACTCTGCCATTTTCACTGATGTCAACCTTTATCTGGTTATCACAGTTGTTTTTTAGTGGTCTTCTTTGAAGTTTTCTCAGTTATTTGATTATTTTTATTCTTAGTTCTTTTCTCTTTGTTTGGATATTTCTGCATGCCTTTGAGGAAGAAAGTCTGTTGGAGTCAGGTACAGGTATCAGTTAATACAGTGGACTCCTTGAGTTCCATTTGGTGCCTACAATATAATGTGAAGAGAATGGAAAAATGAATCTGGGAGAGTTAGGTTGCAGAATATCAAAAAGAAAAAAAAAAAAACCTGTGCTTAGGTTGACCTAAGAAAACAGATCCTGACAAAATAAAGGAGGCCAAAAGATAAAAACATGTCACTGACATTACCTTTCAGGCTCCAGGTTCCATATTGCAAAAAGTACTAGTCTGAGTATGGACTGTTGCTACAAAGCCCATGTCTGAGCTGAAACCAGGGAGTTTTCATTTTCTGCCAAGATATAGGATATAATTCTCTGTCTTGCTGTTTCTCGTAACTGAATTTTAGACTTTAGGAAATTTTTAATTTTATTTATTTTGTTTATTAAAATTTTTTTTTATATTGGAGTATAGTGGATTTACAGTGTTAGTTTCAGGTATACAGCAAAGTGATTCAGTTATACATATACATATATCTATTCTTTTTCAGATTTTTTTCCCATATAGGTTATTATAGAATATTGAGTTGAGTTCCCTGTCCTGTACAGTAGGTCCTGTTAAGTATCTGTTTTATATATAGTAGTGTGTATATGTTAATCCCAAACTCTGAATTTATCCCTCCCACCCCATTTCCCCTTTGGTAACCAGAAGTTTGTTTTCAAAGTCTGTGAGTCTGTTTCTGTTCTGTAAATAAGTTCATTTCTATCATTTTTTAGACTCCACATATAAGTGATATCATATGATATTTGTCTGACTTACTTCACTTGGTATGATAATCTCTAGGTTGATCCATGTTGTGGCATCATTTCATTCTTTTTTGTGGCTGAGTAATATCCCATTGTATATATGTACCACATCTTCTTTATCCATTCCTCTGTCAATGGACATTTAGGTTGCTTCTATGTCTTGGATACTGTAAATAGTGCTGCAATGAACATTGGGGTGCATGTATCTTTTTGAAGTATGGTTTTCTCTGGATACATGTCCAGGAGCGGGATTGCTAGATCATATGGTAGTTGTATTCTTAGTTTTTTAAGGAACCTCCATTGTTCTCCATAGTGGTTATACCAGTTTATATTCCCACCAACAGTGTAGGAGGGTTCCCTTTTTTCCACACCCTCTCCAGCATTTATTGTTTGTAGACATTTTTCTTTGGCTGCGCTGCATAGCTTGTGGGATTCTAGTTCCCCAAACAGGGATCAAACCCAGGTGCCCTGCAGTGGAACCGCAAATTCCTAACCACTGGAAAGCCAGGGAATTCCCTGTTTGTAGACTTTTTGATGATGGCCATTCTGACCAGTATAGGTGATACTGGATTGTAGTTTTGATTTGCATTTCTCTAATAATTAGCAAAAATGTTGAACATCTTTTCATGTGCCTCTTGGCCATCTGTATGTCTTCTTTGGAGAAATGTCTGTTTAGATCTTCTGCCCATTTTTTCATCGGGTTATTTGTTTTTTTAATATTGACCTGCATGAGCTGTTTATATATTTTGGAGATTAATCCTTTGTCCGTTGATTCATTTGCAAATAATTTCTCCCATTCTGAGGGCTGTCTTTTCGTGTTGTTTATAGTTTCCTTTGCTTTGCAAAAGCTTTTAAGATGCATTAGGTCCCATTTGTTTATTTTTGTTTTTATTTCCATTACTCTAGGAGGTGAGTCAAAAAAGATCTTGCTGTGATTTATCAAAGAGTATTCTTTCTATGTTTTACTCTAAGAGTTTTATAATGTTCCATCTTACATTTAGGTCTTTAATCCATTTTGAGTTTATTTTTGTGAATGTTGTTAGGGAGTTTTCTAATTTTATTGTTTTACATGTAGCTGTCCAGTTTTACCAGCACCACTTATTGAAGAGACTTTCTTTTCCATGTATATCCTTGCCTCCTTTGTCATAGATTAGGTGACCATAGATACATGGGTTTATCTGTGGGCTTTCTATCCTGTTCCATTGATCTATATTTCTGTTTTTGTGCCAGTACCATTCTGTCTTGATTACTGTAGCTTTGTAGTATTGTCTGAACTCAGGAAGTCTGATTCCTTCAGCTCCATTTTTTTCCCTCAAGACCGCTTTGGCTATTCGGTGTCTTTTATGTCTCCACACAAATTTTAAGGTTTTTTGTTCTAGTTCTGTAAAAAATGCCATTGGTACTTTGACAGGGATTGCATTGAATCTGTAGATTGCTTTTTGTAGTATAGTCATTTTCACAATATTCTTCTAATCCAAGAACATGGTATATCTCTCACCATCTGTGTCATCTTTGATTTCTTTCCTCAGTGTCTTATAGTTGTCTGAGTACAGGTCTTTTACCTCCTTAGGTAGGTTTATTCCTAGGTATTTTATTATTTTTGTTGCAGTAGTGAATGGGATTGCTTCCTTAATTTATTTTTCTGATCTTTTGTTGTTAGTGTATAGGAATGCAAGAGATTTCTGTGCATTAATTTTGTATCCTGAAACTTTACCAAATTCATTGATTAGCTCTAGTAGTTTTCTGGTGGCCTCTTTAGGATTATCTATGTATAGTATCATGTCATCTGCAAAGAGTGACAGTTTTACTACTTCTTTTCCAATTTGTATTCCTTTTATTTCTTTTTCTTCTCTGATTGCCATGGCTAGGACTTCCAAAACTATGTTGAATAATAGTGGCGAGAGTGGACATCCTTGTCTTGTTCCTGACCTTAGAGGGAATGCTGTCAGCTTTTCACCATTGAGAATGATGTTTGCTGTGGGTTTGTCATATATGGCCTTTATTATGTTGAGGTAGGTTCCCTCTATGCCCACTATATGGAGAGTTTTTATCATAAATGGGTGTAGAGTTTTTCAGAAGCTTTTTCTGCATCTATTGAGATGATCATATGGTTTTTATTCTTCAATTTTTAATATGGCGTATTACATTGTTTTGCATGTATTGAAGAATCCTTGCATCCCTGGGATAAATCCAACTTGATCATGGTGTATGATCCTTTTAATGTGTTGTTGGATTCTGTTTGCTAGTATTTTGTTGAATATTTTTGCATCTATATTCATCAGTGATATTGGTCTGTAATTTTCTTTTTTTGTGATATCTTTGTCTGCTTTTCATATCAGGGTGATGGTGGCCTTGTAGAATGAGTTTGGGAATTTTCTTTCCTCTGCAGTTTTCTGGAAGAGTTTGAGAAGGATTTGTTTTAGCTCTTCTCTAAATGTTTTATAGAATTGGCCTGTGAAGCCATCTGGTCCTGGGCTTTTGTTTGTTGGAAGATTTTTAATCACAGTTTCAATTTCATGACTTGTGATTGGTCTGTTCATATTTTCTATTTCTTCCTGGTTCAGTCTTGGAAGGTTATACCTTTCTAAGAGTTTGTCCATTTCTTCCAGGTTGTCCATTTTATTGGCATAGAGTTGCTTGTAGTAGTCTCTTATGATGCTTTCTATTTCTGCAATATCTGTTGTAACTTGTCCTTTTTCATTTCTAATTTTATTGATTTGAGTTCTCTCCCTCTTTTACTTGATGTGTTTGGCTAAAGGTTCACCAATTTTGTTTATCTTCTCAAAGGACCAACTTATAGTTTTATTGATCTTGCTACTGTTTTCTTTTTCTCTATTTCATTTATTTCTGTTCTGATCTTTATGAATTCTTTCCTTCTATGAACTTTGGGTTTTCTTTGTTCTTTTTTCTCTACTTTCAATAGGTGTAAGGTTAGATTGTTTATTTGAGACTTTTGTTTCTTGAGATAGGATTGTATTGCTATAAACTTCCTTCTCAGAACTGCTTTTGCTGCATTCCATAGGTTTTGGATCATCATGTTTTCATTGTTGTTTTCTCTAGGTATTTTTTGATTTCTTCAGTGATCTCTTGGTTATTTAGTAATGTATTGTTTACCCTCCATGTGTTTGTGTTTTTTACATTTTTTTCCCTGTAAAAGATTTCTAATCTCATAGTGTTGTGGTTGGAAAAGGTGCTTGATATGGTTTCAATTTTCTTAAATTTACCGAGGCTTGATTTGTGACCCAAAATGTGATCTATCCTGGAGAATGTTCCGTGTGCACTTGAGCAGAAAGTGTTATCTGCTGGTTTTGGATGGAATGTCCTATAAATATCAATTCAATCTATCTGGTCTAGTGTGTCATTTAAAGCTTGTGTATCCTTATTAATTCTCTGTCTGGATGATCTGTCCATTGGTGTAAGGGAGGTGTCAAAGTCCCTCACTATTATTGTGTTACTGTCGATTTCCTCTTTTATAGCTGTTAGCATTTGCTTTATGTATTGAGATGATCCTATGTTGGGTGCATATATATTTATAATTGTTATATTTTCTTGGATTGATCCCTTAATCATTATGTAGTGTCCTTCCTTGTATCTTGTAACATTCTTTAAAGTCTATTTTACCTGCTTTCTTTTGATTTACATTTGCATGGAATATCTTTTTCCATCCCCTTATTTTCAGTTTGTATGTGTCCCTAAGTCTGAAGTGGGTCTCTTGTAAACAGCATATATATGGGTCTTGTTTTTGTATCCATTCAGTGAGCCTGTGTCTTTTGTTTGGAGCATTTAATCCATTCACTTTTAAGGTAATTATTGATATGTATGTTCCTATTACCATTTTCTTAATTGTTTTGGGTTTGTTTTTTTAGGTCCTTTCCTTCTCTTATGTTTCGCACTTAGAGAAGTAACTTTAGCATTTGTTGTAGAGCTGGTTTGGTGCTGCTGAATTTTCTTAGCTTTTGCTTGTCTGTAAAGCTTTTGATTTCTCTTTCGAATCTGAATGAGATCCTTGCCGGGTAGAGTAATCTTGATTTAGGTTCTTCCCTTTCATCACTTTAAATACTTTAAATATATCATGCCATGCCCTTCTGGCTTGTAGAGTTTCTGCTGAGAAATCAGCTGTTAACCTTATGGGAGTTCCCTTTTATTTTATTTGTCATTTTTCCTTTGTTGCTTTTAATAGTTTTTGTCTTTAATTTTTGTCAGTTTGATCAATATGTTTCTTGATGTGTTTCTCCTTGGGTTTATCCTGCCTGATACTCTCTGCACTTCCTGGACTTGGGTGGCTATTTTCTTTCCGATGTTAGGGAAATTTTCAACTTTAATCTCTTCAAATGTCTTCTCTGGTCCTTTCTCTCTCTCTTCTCCTTCTGGGACCCCTATAATATGCATTTAATGTTGTCCCAGAGGTCTCTTAGGCTATCTTCATTTCTTTTCATTCTTTTTCCTTTATTCTGTTCTGTGGCAGTGAATTACACCATTCTGTCTTCCAGGTAACTTATCCGTTCTTCTGCCTCAGTTATTCTGCTATTCATTCCTTCTAGTGTATTTTTCAATTATTGTATTGTTCATCTCTGTTTGTTCTTTAATTCTTCTAGGTGTTTGTTCTTTCATTCTTCTAGATCTTCATTAAACATTTCTTGCATCTTCTGGATCTTTGCCTCCATTCTTTTTCTGAGGTCCTGGATCATCTTCACTATTGTTATTCTGAATTCTTTTTCTGAAAGGTTGCCTATCTCCACTTCATTTAGTTGTTTTTCTGGGGTTTTATCTTTTTTCTTCATCTAGTACATAGTCCTCTGCCTTTTCATTTTGTCTGTCTTTCTGTGAATGTGGTTTTCGTTCCACAGGCTGCAGGATTGTAGTTCTTCTTGCTTCTGCTGTCTGCCCTCTAGTGGATAAGAGGCTTGTGCAAGCTTCCTGACGGGAGGGACTGGTGGTGGGTAGAGCTGGGTGTTGCTCTGTTGGGAAGAGCTCAGTAGAACTTTAATCGGCTTGTCTGCTGATGGGTGGGGCTGGCTTCCCTCCCTGTTGGTTGTTTGGCCTAAGATGACCCAGCTCTGGAGTCTACCTGGCTCTTTGGTGGGGCTCATGGTGGACTCTGGGAGGGCTCACACTAAGGAGTACTTCCCAGAACTTCTGCTGCCAGTGTCCTTGTCCCTGTGGTGAGCCACAGCCACTCCCGCCCCCACCTGTACAGGAGACCCTCCAACACTAGCAGGTTGGTCTGGTTCAGTCTCCTATGGGGTCACTGCTCCTTTACCTGGGTCCTGATATACACACTACTTTGTGTATGCCCTCCAAGAGTGGAGTCTCTGTTTTCCCAAATCCTGTCGAAGTCCTGCAATCAAATCCCACTAGCCTTCAAAGTCTGATTCTCTGGGAATTTCTCCTCCTGTTGCCAGACCCCCAGGTTGGGAAGCCTGCTATGGGGCTCAGAACCTTCACTCCAGTTGGTGGACTTCTGTGGTTTAAGTGTTCTCCAGTTTGTGAGTCACCCACCCAGCGGCTATGGGATTTGATTTTATTGTGATTGTGCAACTCCTACCATCTCATTGCAGCTTCTCCTTTGTTTTTCGATGTGGGGTATCTTTTTTGGTGAGTTCTAGTGTCTTCTTATTGATGATTGTTCAGCAGTTAGTTGTGATTCCGGTGCTCTCGCAAGAGGGAGTTGAGAGCACATCCTTCCACTCCGCCATCTTGAACCAATCTCCAATATCTGTCTCTAGGTATTTTTTGATTTCCTCTTTGATTTCTTCAGTGATCCCTTGGTCCTTTAGTAACATATTTTTTAGCCTCTACTTGCTTGTGGTTTTTATAATTTTTTTTTCTTGTAGTCAGTTTCTAATCTCATAGAGTTATAGTTGGAAAAGATGCTTGATATGGTTTCAATTTTCTTAAATTTAGCAAGGCTCACTTTGTGGCCCCACATATTGCCTATCCTGCAGAATGTTCCATATGCACTTAAGAAGAATGTGTATTCTGCTGCTTTTGGATGGAATGTCCTATAAATATCAATTAAGTCTGTCTGGTTTAATGTGTCATTTAAAGCCTGTGTTTCCTTATTGATTTTCTCTCTGGATGAACTGTCCATTGATGAAAGTGGAGTGTGAAAGTCCCCCACTGTTATTGTGTTACTTATGATTTCTGTTTTCCGAAGTTGGCTATTGCTTTAATTCTGATTTTAAACATATGAATACTGCCCAGCTAAGAAATTCTACTTCTAAGAATTTATTATAAAAAAATGAGAGATGTGCAGAAATGCATATATAAAGGTGTTCATCGAAACATTTGTGTTAATAAAGATTAGGCAAAAGCATAAATGCCCAATAATAAAGAATTGGTTAAATACTTTGATATAGTCATTTTATGGAAAGTGCTTTGGTTATTAAATATGGCTGTATTTTTATCTCTCTATATACCTGTATTTTCTCATTTTTATCTACCACAAATATTTTGTAGTTATATAACTTAATTGAAAAGTTTTAAAATCTGCCCAGCTCAATGCTTTGTCCAAAATTATGTTCCTTACTTGTTTTTATTATGCTTTTTTTCCAATTTGACTTTATAACTGAATAGCCAAAGTTCAGTATATGTAGACTCTAAGTTTTAATTTTTCAACTTTAGCCTTTACATCTTCTGGTTTTATGTCGTTTAGCTTAACTTCAACACCTGACACTGAGCTGCTATAGAACAGCACACAAGCCAATGGAAAGCTGTCATTTTCATTTTGAACACTGTCTGTCTCCTGCAAGCTCATATCTGAGGCCTGTACATTCTAATTAAGTATCAAGAAGGACAAGCACAACCATAAACTCAAATAACTAGGAAATATTTGAAGATGTAATCAGTTGAAACATTCCTTTTTTCATCTAGACCTGACTGCATCCTAACTCAGAGTAGGAATTTTGGCATGATTTTGCCAGGGTTGCAGCCTGTTGGCCTAAAAGCCAGAATGAATAGTATCTTTAGTATTTATAGCTCAAAAGTTGTCTCTTTGAAAGGAAGACAAAGAGGTGCCTGATTACATCATAGCTATGTGTGCCTGTGTATGCACCTGTGCGCCCACAAGTGTGTGTGCATGTGTGTCTGAGAGAGGAGGGATGGGGGAGGGGACGGAATGGAGGAGAGGGAGAGGAGAGAGTGAGAAAGTGAGTGGGATTGTGTAAAGGGTTTCTGTTATCTTTCGCACTCGGTTAATTTGCCCTTTTAAAGTTCTTATAGACTCCAATCGTTCTTCCTAGTAGATGTTCTACTTTTAATTAATTGATTAGTTGTTCAATGTCTGACTCTCTTTCTAGCAAGTAAGAGACATGAGGGCAGGAACCATGTCTCCACCCACTCCCCTCTCTCTTTCCCTAGTTCCTACCATGGTGCTTTTTGCATACGTAGTGAGGATTTAATAAATATTAGTTGAATAAATGCATGTATGGGTCTTAAAAAACCATATATAAATATATATATATATATATATTTTTTTTTTTTACCTTGTCTAACAGCTTCTGTGGCTGCTGTAGCTCCCCCACCCCCAACTGCTCCTTAAAGCCATCTTTATAGCAGGAGAGGACCATTTCCTCAAACTGAAGGAGGTGCTTGTTGGCTACTTCTGCAGCGGGAGGGTTGGCCCACCCTCCATCCGATGTGAGCTTCAAAGGTGGGACCCACTCTTCAGCCCTGTTTTACGGCAGTTAGGATCGGTGTTTGCACCTCCCTTCCTAGCTGCCCCTATGCTCTAGATAGTTCTGTGACAAAAACCAAGCATGCGTTTCACAGTCTGCAGTAACACAGGGCTGTAGCCTTTTTAGGATGTCTCATTTGGATGCCAGTGTGACTGTGGGAACTCCAGCTCTCTCATAGACAAAGTACACATCCATCTTTAATTTGTGCTACATGCTAGGCTTTGCCTCATGAAAGCTTGACGAAGGCAGGCATTTTTGTCTGTGTTGTTCACTGCTCTGTCTTCATCCTTAAGGACAGGGCTTGAATGCCCACTCTGGGCACTCAGTAACTGTTTGTGGAATGAGCGAATGAATGATGAAATATCCTTATAGCTGGTGAATGTCATCTTGTGTTTGATGTGGCATTTTGGCTATAGTTCACTCAGTTAAGAACTTGAAATGTGTACTATTTATGAAGAGGGCAATCTTTTTCTCACCCCCCTATCCCCATTACATTTCTGATACTCTGCTGCATGATCCTTCTAAACTGGATGCCATTTCTCCCATTTTCCTTTACAGAACAGACCAAACCATTAATGTTGGCAATCATGTGCTATTGAGTATGTTGTTACCAAATTTCCAAATCTTTTTCTGATCAACCCACAGAATTTACAAATATAACAAATTCACTTTTTTTATTGGTAAAATGCTATACTTTCAAATCAATGTTTTCTGTAAGAATACTGATTTTTGCTGTGTGATTCAGAAATCAGAGGACAAATGGTGATAATATATGCTAAAATTAAAATTAGTCCACCTCCTTTTATATACAAGAACCTTGTCACTTCCCAGTTTGCTTTGTCTCTCAGGAAGCTCAGAGCTAAGAGTTATGCCCACCTATTCTTACCCTCAATTTTCTGACACAGGGATTTCATCTCTATTTCTGTTCATTACTTTATTCTTTTAAACATAAAAAAATATATATGATATCATGCTTTGTCAAAAGTAACCTCAAATTCTTTTTGGTATTTGAAAAATTATAGTTAATGAGAAGAAAAATATTTAACTATTCACAGGTGCTTTTCAAAGCCTGCCTTCCTTGATGCCATCAATGCCTGCCTCTCACTCACTAGATATCAATGCTTTTCATGAGCTGGATTTCTCTATCGTCACTGGCACTGGGAAATAAGCATGTTATGCTGGAACATTAGTGTGCAGCAGAAAGAGCCCTTGGTTTAGAGTCAGAACTGGGTTCTTGTTACAACTCCACGTACTACGGGAGTGATCTTGGACAAGTCACTTAACCTCAGTTTCTCTTCTAAACATTGAGTATAAAGTCACGTGTTATACCAGCTACCTTGGGTTCTCATGATGTAAATGAGATAAGATGTGCCCATGTGTTTTGTAAATATTACAGTTGCCTACACATCTGTGTCCCCACAAGTCTGTACACTCCTTAAGATCAGGGACTACATCTTGTTCATATTTGTGTCCCTGGGGCTTGGCTTGTTGAACTGAAGACACAGAGGGCGCTGAATGTGGGTGATACTAATTTACTCATTGTTTTCTTTCAGAAAAGTTCCTCTGGAGTCTGTTCATTAATAAGCCTTCATTGGTCAGCAGATCTTAATTGAGTACCTTCTACATGCTTTCTACTACTCCTAGATTATTTATTTATTTAATCTTTTTTTTAATTGGAGTATAATTGCTTGACAGTGTGCTAGTTCCTGCTGTACAATGAAGTGAATCAGCTGTATGTATACATATATCCACTCCCTCTTGGACCTCCCTCCCACCCACCACCCCTCCCACCTATCTAGGTCATCACAGAGCATTGAGCTGAGCTCCCTGTGCTCTACAGCAGGTTCCCACTAGCTATCTATTTTACACATGGTAGTATATTTATGTCAATCCTAATCTCCCAGTTCATCCCATCCTCCCCTTCCCGCCATGTCCACACCTGCTTTCTCTATGTCTTCATCTCTGTCCCTGCGCTGCAAATAGGTTTCATCTGTACCATTTTTCTCAATTCCACATAATGCATTAATATGCAATATTTGTTCTTCTCTTTCTGACTTCACTCTGTATGACACATTCTAGGTTCATCCAAATTTCTACAAATGACCCAATTTTGTTCCTTTCTATTGTTGAGTAATATACCATTGTATATATGTACTACATTTTCTTTATCCATTCATCTATCAATAGACATTTAGGTTGTTTCCATGTCCTGGCTATTGTAAATCATGCTGCTATGAACATTGGGGTACATGTCTCATTTTGAATTATGGTTTTCTCAGGGTTTATGCCTAGTGGGATTGCTGGGTCATATGGTAGTTCTATTTGTAGTTTTTTAAGGAACCTCCATACTGTTCTCCATAGTGGCTGTATCAGTTTACATTCCCACCAACAGTGCAAGAGGGTACCCTTTTCTTCACACCCTCTCCAGCATTTGTTGTAGATTTTTTGATGATGTCCATTCTGGCTGGTGTGAGGTAATACCTCATTATAGTTTTGATTTGCATTTCTCTAATAATTGTGTTGTTGAGCAGCTTTCCATGTGCCTCCAGGCCATCTGTATGTCTTCTTTGGAGAAATGTCTATTTAGATCTTCTGCCCATTTTTGGATTTGGTTGTTTGGTTTTTTTTTGATATTGAGCTGCTTGAGCTGTTTGTATATTTTGGAGATTAATCCTTTGTTAGTTGTTTCATTTGTAAATATTTGCTCAGAATATTTCCCATTCTGAGGGTTGTCTTTTCATCCTGTTTATGGTTTCCTTTGCTGTGAAAAAGCTTTTAGGTTTAATTGGTCCCATTTGTTTATTTTTGTTTTTATTTCCATTACTCTAGGAAGTGGGTCAAAAAAGACCTTGCTGTGACTTATGTCAGTGTTTTTCCTATGTTTTCATCTAAGAGTTTTATAGTGTCCAGCCTTACATTTAGTTCTTTAATCCATTTTCAGTTTATTTTTGTGTATGGTGTTAGGTAGAGTTTGAATTTGATTCTTTTACATGTAGCTGTCCAGTTTTCCCAGCATCACTTATGGAAGATACTGTCTGTCTTCCATTGTATGTTCCTGCCTCCTTTGTCACAGATTAGGTGACCACAGGTGCATGGGTTTATCTCTGGGCTGTCTATCCTGTTCCATTGATCTATATTTCTATTATTGTGCCTGTACCATACTGTTTTGATTACTGTACTTTGTAGTATAGTCTGAAATCAGGCATCCTGATTCCTCCAGCTCTGCACTTCCTTCTCAAGATTGCTTTGCCTATTACGGGTCTTTTGTGTTTCCATACAAATTGTAAAAGTTTTTGTTCTAGTTCTGTGAAAGATGCCATGGGCAATTTGATAGGTCTTGCACTGACTCTGTAGATTGCCCTGGGTATGATAGTCATTTCCACAATATTGATTCTTCCAATCCAGGAACATGGTATATCTCTCCATCTGTTTGTGTCGTCTTTGATTCCTTTCATCAGTGTTTTATAGTTTTCTGAGTACAGGTTTTTTGCCTCCTTACTTAGGTTTATTTCCTTAGCTTCTCTTTCTGATCTTTCATTGTTAGTGTATAGGAGGTACAAGAGATTTCTGTGCATTAATTTTGTATCATGCAACTTTACCAAATTCATTGATTAGCTCTAGTAGTAGCATCTTTTCTGGTAGCATCTTTAGGATTCTCTATATATAATATGTCACCTATAAAGAGTGACACTTTTACATTGTCTTTTCCAATTTGAATTCCTATTATTTTTCTTCTCTGAGTGCCACAGGTAGGACTTCCAAAACTATGTTGAATAATAGTGGCGAGAGTGGACATCCTTGTCTTGTTCCTGATCTTAGATGAAATGCCTTCAGTTTTTCACCATTGGGAATGATGTTTTCTGTGGCTTTGTCATATATGACCTTTATTATTTTGAGGTAGTTTCCCTCTATGCCCACTTTATGGAGAGTTTTTATCATAAATTGGTGTTGAATTTTGTCAAAACCTTTTTCTGCATCTATTGAGATGATCATATGGTTTTTATTCTTCAATTTGTTAAAATGGTGTATCACATTGATTGTTTTGCGTATTTTGAAGAATCCTTGCATCCCTGGGATAAATCCAACTTGATCATGGTGTAGGATCCTTTTAATGTGCTGTTGGATTCTGTTTGCTAGTACTCTGTTGAGGATTTTTTCATTCTATGTTCATCAGTAATATTGGTCTGTAATTTTCTTTGTGATATTTTTGTCGGGTTTTGGGTGACAGTGGCCTCATAGAATGAGTTTGGGAGTGTTCCTCCCTCTGCAATTTTTTGGAAGAGTTTGAGAAGAATTGGTCTTAGCTCTACTCTAAATGTTTGATAGAATTGGCCTGTGAAGCCATCTGGTCCTGGATTTTGTTTGTTGGAAGATTTTAAATCACAGTTTCAATTTCGTTAATTGTGATTGGTCTGTTTATATTTTCTAATTCTTCCTGGTTCAGTCTTGGAAAGTTGTACCTTTCCAAGAATTTGTCCATTTCTTGCAGGTTGTCCATTTTATTGGCATATAGTTGCCTGTAGCAGTCTCTTATGATCCTTTGTATTTCTGCAGTGGAAGTTGTAATTTCTCCTTTTTCATTCCTAATTTTATTGAGTCCTCCCTTTTTTTCTTGATGAGTCTGGCTATAGGTTTATCAATTTTATCTTCTCAAAGAACCAACTTCTAGTTTTGATCTTTGCTATTGTTATCTTAATTTCTATTTCATTTATTTCTGCTCTGATTTTTATGATCTCTTTCCTTTTACTGACTTTCAGTTGTCTTTGTTCTTCATTCTCTAGTTGCTTTAGGTGTAAGGTTAGATTGCTTATTTGAGATTGTTCTTGTTTCTCAAGGTGAGATTGAATTGCTGTCAACTTCCTTCTTAGAACTGCTTTTGCTGCATCCCATAGGTTTTGGGTTGTAGTGTTTTCATTGTCATTTGTTTCTATGTATTTTTTCTTTCCTCTTTGATTTCTTCAGTGATCTCTTGGTTGTTTAGTAGTGTACTATTTAGCCTCCATGTGTTTGTATTTTTTACAGTTTTTTCCTTTAATTGATTTCTAATCTCATAGTATTGTGTTCAGAAAAGACACTTGATACAATATCAATTTTCTTCAATTTTCCAAAGCTTCATTTGTGACCCAAGATGTGATCTGTCCTGGAGAATGTTCCATGTGCACTTGAGAAGAAAGTGTATTCTGTCCCTTTTGTGTGGAATGTCCTATAAATAGCAAGTCTATCTGGTCTGTGTGTCATTTAAAGCTTGTGTTTCCTTATTTTCTGTCTGGCTGATCTGCCCATTGGTTTCAGTGGGAAACCAAAGTCCCCCACTATTATTGTGTTACTGTCAATTTCCCCTATTACAGCTCTTAGCATTTGCCTTGTGTATTGAGGTGCTCCTATGTTGGGTGCATAAATATTTGATTGTTAGATCTTCTTCTTGGATTGAACCACTTGATCATTATGTAGTGTCCTTCCTTATCTCTTGTAACAGTCTTTAAAGTCTATTTTTTCTGATATGAGTATTG
The DNA here is from genome assembly GCF_937001465.1 of Orcinus orca. Lineage (NCBI taxonomy): Eukaryota > Metazoa > Chordata > Mammalia > Artiodactyla > Delphinidae > Orcinus > Orcinus orca. Next base: position 72,853,044 of record NC_064565.1, read on the forward strand.
CTCCTCCAGCTTTCTTTGATTTCCAATTGCATGGAATGGCTTTTTCCATCCCCTCACTTTCAGTCTGTATGTGTCCCTAGGTCTGAAGTGGGTCTCTTGTAGACAGCATAGATATGGGTCTTGTTTTTTTATCATTTCAGCCAGGCTGTGTCTTTTGGTTGGAGCATTTAATCCATTTACATTCAAGGTAATTATCAATACATATGTTCCTATTACCATTTTCTTAATTGTTTTGGGTTTGTTTCTGTAGGTCTTTTTCTTCTCTTGTGTTTCCCGCCTAGAGAAGTTCCTTTAGCATTTGTTGTAAAGCTGTTTTGGTGGTGCTGAATTTTCTTGTCTTTTGCTTGTCTGTAAAGTTTTTGATTTCTCTGTTGAATCTGAATGAGGTCCTTGTTGAGTAGAGTAATCTTGGTTGTAGGTTTTTCCCTTTCATCACTTTAAGTATTTCCTGCCGCTCCCTTCTGGCTGGCAGAGTTTCTGCTGAAAAATCAGCTGATAAGTTTATGGGGATTCCCTTGTATGTTATTTGTTGCTTTTCCCTTGCTGCTTTTAATGTTTTTTCTTTGAATTTAATTTTTGTTAGTTTGATTAATATGTGTCTTGGTGTGTATCTCCTTGTATTTATTCTGTATGGGACTCTCTGTGCTTCCTGGACTTGGGTGCCTATTTCCCATGTTAGGGAAGTTTTTGACTATAATCTCTTCAAATATTTTCTCAGACCCTTTCTCTTTCTCTTCTTCTTCTGGAACCCCTATAATTCAAATGTTGGTGCATTTAATGTTGTCCTAGAGGTTTCTGAGACTGTCCTCATTTCTTCTCATTCTTTTTTCTTTATTCTGCTCCTCAGCAGTGATTTCCACCATTCTATTTTCTAGCTAACTTATTTGTTCTTCTGTTACTGATTCCTTCTAGTGTATTTTTTACTTCAGTTATTATGTTGTTCATCATTGTTTGTTTTTTCTTTAGTTCTTCTACATCCTTGTTAAACATTTTTTGTATTTTCTCAATCCGTACCTCCATTCTATTTCTGAGATTTTGGATCATCTTTACTGTCATTATTCTGAAATATTTTTCAGGTAGCTTGCCTATTTCCTCTTCATTTATTTGGTCTTGTAGTTTTTTACCTTGCTCCTTCATCAGTAACATATTTTTTTGTCATCTCATTTTTTTTGATGGGTGGGGTTATGTTCTTCTCTTACTGGTTGTTTGGCCTGAGGCATCCAGCACTGGAGTTTGCAGGCAGTTGGGTAGAGCTGGGTCTTGGTGCCAAGATGAGGACCTCCCAGAGATCTCACAGCAATTAATATTCCTTGGGGTCTGAGGTTCTCTGTTAGTCCAGTGGTTTGGACTCAGTGCTCCCACCACAGGAGCTAAGGTCTGACCCCTGGCCTGGGAAACCAAGATCCTGCAAGCTGCGTGGCACAGCCAAAAAAAAAAAAAAAAATTGGCAACAAACAAAAAGGAGAACAACAACAAAGAATAAAAAATAAAATTAGAATAAAAAATACATTAGAAAAAATAAAAATATAAATGAAACAACAACAAGGCAAAACCAAACCACAACAGCAACCAAAAATAAAAAAGAGCCAGAAAAGACCTCGATGGGGGGTCAGGGATTAGGTGAGGGGAACAGGGCATAGGCTCAGGACTGGCATGCCGGAAAAGGCCTTGGGGGATTGAGGGACAGGGCCTAGGCTCAGCACAGCCAGGGGGCGAAGGTTTAGGCTTGGGACCCCAGGGTCCAGAGCCAATGGGGAAAATGCTGGCCGTGTTCCCTTCTGATCCCCCAAAAGTCTCTCCCCATCCCTGCTGATCCCCTCTCCATGTGTGGGCCCCTCTGAGCGTGGGAACTGCCCCCATACCCCAGCCTCTCAGGGGCACGTGTCCTGTCTTGCCTCTACTTGCTATTTTCTTAATTTTGGGGGGTTTGTTTATGTAGGGTTTTTTCCTTCTCTTCCTCTTCTCTTGTGATTTGATGACTATCTTTAGTGTTGGATTCCTTTTTCTTTTTTGTGTATGTATCTATTGTAGATACAGTTACCATGAGGTTTTGATAAAGAAGTCTATATATATGCAAGGTTGTTTTAAGTTGCTGGTCTCAATTTCCAATGCATTTCCAATATATCATGCATTTATACTCTCCTCTTCTCACGATTGATGGTTTTGATATCATATTTGTGTGTGGATGATTTCCTACCTTTATTGTTATGTTTGCCTTTACTGGTGAGCTTTTCCATTCATACTTTTCTTGTTTTTAGCTGTGGCCTTTTCTTTTCCTCCTAGAGAAGCTCCTTCAGCATTTGGCATAAAGCTGGTTTGGTGGTGCTGAATTATTTTAACTTTTGCTTGTCTGTAAAGCTTTTGATTTCTCTGTCAAATCTGAATGAAAGCCTTGCTGGTTTGAGTATTCTTGGTTGTACATTTTTCCCTTTCTTCACTTTACATATATCATACCACTCCCTTCTGGCCTGAATGTCTATGTTTGTAGTCTCCATTCCGCATGCTGCAGGATTGTAGTTCTTGCTTCTGGTGTCTGCCCCCTGGTGGGTTAGGTCGGTTCAGGGGCTCATGCAGGCTTCTTGGCAGGAGGGACTGGTACCTGCCCACTTTGGGTGGAACTGGGTCATGTCCCTCTGGTGGACAGGCCTGTGTCAAGGGGCTCAGGAGGACTTTAGCCAGCCTGTCTGTTGATGGGTGGGGCTGTGTTCCCATCCTGTTGGTTTTCTGGCCTGAGGCATCCCAGCACTTGAACCTGCAGGCTAATGGGTGGGGCCAGGTCTCAGTGCCAAAACGGTGACCTTTGGGAGAGCTCATGCTGAGGAATTTTCCCAGGGTCCTCTGCCACCAGTGTTCTTGCCCCCCAGTGGGCCACAGCTGACCCCCAGTAGACACTCCAAGACCCACAGATAGGTCTGGCCCAGGTTCCTACAGAGTCACTGCTTTGCCCTGGGTCCCTGTGCACATGAAACCTTGTGTGCACCCTCCAAGAGTGGAGTCTCTGTTTCCCCCAGTCCGATGGAGCTCCTGCACTCAAGACCTGCTAGCCTTCAAACCAAATGCTCTGGGGGCTCCTCCTCTTGGTGCCAAACCCCCAGGCTGGGGAACCTGATGTGTGACTCAGAACTCTCAGTCCTGTGGGAGAACCTCTGTGATATAATTAAGTTTCCAGTTTGTGGGTTGCCAACCTGGTGGGTATAGGATTTGATTATATTATGAAAGCACCCCTTCTACCATCTTTTTGTGGCTTCTTCTTTGTCTTTGGATGTAGAATATCTTTTTTGATAGGTTCCAGTCTTTTCTGTCAATGGTTCTTCAGCCATTAGTTGTGTTTTTGGTGTTTTCATGAGAGAAGGTGAGCTCAAATCCTTCTACTCGGCCATCTTGCCACCCTTCTGAGGGAACCCATTTAACTGTATACATGTTCTTCTGAGATCTTGGGAGAACACAGTTGATGAGTAGGCTATCACTGATTTCAGTCCAAGTTTGTTTCCTCTGCGTGTGGTCTTCTTCACAGGTCAGTGATGCTCACTGCTATTGGAGCAGGATCCCAGCTCTCATCACTGCACAACACAAACTCAGTGTCTAATTTTATAATGTAAAGTACAGGCCTAGAAAAAGTAAAAAAGGTATATCAATTATCTCTTAAGAAAGCAGGAAGAAGGTAAGCAAAGGACCTATGTTGAAATTTTTGAAAATAAATATCTGAAATATACAAAAATAAATCAGAACTAAAGTCTTAGATCTTGTTTCATTAACTGTATGTTATTCTATATTTTTCATTGAGTTCTTTAATTTTTACAATTCAGAAAACTATGTTGTTTATTTCATTAGTATCATGATAAAAAATCTAATTAGAACACATGATAGAATATTGTCATACATAGAAAAGGGCTACATCTAAATTAGTATTTAATATGGCTAGAAATTTATGATTTTAACCCGTAGTTATTAAATAGTCACCACTTAATTCCTTACTACTGTTTGATGAGAGTGTGGGTAGGACTATGGGATTTGAAAGGATAAGTAAGAATTATCCGGAAGCTCTTGTCAGATTGTCTTGCTACCTCATGTGTCTTTTAGCAAACAGAAAGGACTAGCTCACTGTCTCCCTCCAAGTCTGTGGCCTTCCCCAGAGAACCTCAAAGCAGGAATGGTTAACATGGGTCAGAATTGGAATTTTCAAATAGACATACTTTTTATGCAGCAGCCACAATTCTACTCCTCTGAGTAATAAATCATGTGGGCCAAAATCAAAGAAGGAAGAGAAATAGGTGGTGGGGGTGGACAATAAAAAAGTTTATTCTTTTGAATTTCTTTTAAAAATCTCTTAAAGAGAAAAAACTGATTCACTGATTAGAAGTTTTGGAAAAAGCTACATAAATTCGTGACCCTAAATAATAACTAAATCATCAACCTTTCTTGACTTTACAGACAACAGAATCTCCTACAAAACTGCTTGCAAGAAAAAGTATGTATCATAAAACTCATTGATAAAGCAGCATATTAACGATACTCTTGTATGTGTCATAATAGGAAAAAAACTATGAATCAAACAATGAGTAATCATTTATTGATATTAGTGTCCCTCTTTGCCCTTTTTTTCTTCTTTAATAAGTTTACTTTAAGTTAATTCTTAGATTTCACAGTAGTCTAAAGTTCTCATCAATATATAATTTTGCCTGTTCAGGAAGATGTCTCATGGGGATGAGCAAGAAGTCAGGGAAGGGTCATTAAGGGACCTAGCCATCAAATAATCATAAACCCAGTCTGTCATGGGAAGCCATTAACAAAATCACTTCACAGACTTGGCTAATGAGTTGGGATGCCTGGGTTTGTCTCTAGCCAGTTTGGTGGGAAGCACCCAGTTACATAGAAAGGACCTGGTCACCTATGAGCTGAGACTTGGATAAGAGGGTATTTTTATAAGGCCTAATTCTGGATCCAGTCAGACCAGTTAGGAAAGAGAGAGGTTTGAAAACAACATATATTCTGACATACTTTTTCACATGGACTCAATTCATAGAACATGTAGCAAAATGAAAACTTTGATTCAGGAGAATGTTTCTCAGTTTAATATAATGGAAAGCAACTGCAAACTAGGTTCTATTTATCGTATTTTACTACATAGAAAATTTTAGGAATATCTTTCATATATCAAGGTTGGAAACTTTTTCTCATACCTAGCCTAAGAGTAATAATGTAGGGCTACTGTTTATTATCTCTGGTACTAAGAAAAATAATATATGTTGAATGTCTTAGTTTATATGTCATAGTAGATTAGAACAGTTGCTTTGTTCTTAAAATATTAGATTTTGGATGTGATTATATAAATATTATATGACATATATGCTATCGCCCAAAATATGTTTTTCAGACCACTAGCCATTGTCTGTATAATAAATGCAAAAATGTATTAGGAGATTCAGGGATTAGAGCAGAATAAAATAGCTTTCCTTGGGGTGCCCGTAAACAGTCTTTAATATGTCAGGAGAGAGTATGCTACATAGGTGTTAACTTATTTTTCAATGTTGGTCTGAAATGGGAATAATTCTAACTAACTTAAGGCAATATTTTGGGTGTGAACAGCTCCATTACAGGAATCCTATTCTTTATCCTCCTGCCTACAAGCCAGCCTTCCAGGCTTTGCTGCCAATTACTTGTACTTATTGCTTTTTGTTTTAAGAGTAATAACAATTTAAAACATACTATTAGTTTATTATAGGCAAGAGGATGTTTTGTGAGTCCAAAATATATTTTCAGGGGCTTCCCTGGTGGCCCAGTGGTTGAGAATCTGCCTGCCAATGCAGGGGACGCAGGTTTGAGCCCTGGCCAGGGAAGATCCCCCATGCCATGGAGCAACTAAACTACTAAGCCTGCGCTCTAGAGCCTGTGAGCCACAACTACTGAGCCCACACGCCACAACTACTGAAGCCCATGCACCTAGAGCCCATGCTCTGCAACAAGAGAAGCCACTGCAATGAGAAGCCTGTGTACCCCAACGAAGAGTAGCCCCCGCTTGCTGCAGCTAGAGAAAGCCCGCACACAGCAATGAAGACCCAATGCAGCCAAAAATAAATGAATAAAAAAAATATTTTTTTCAGTACATAATTTGAGGTATATAGAAACAGATAGATTTTGTTTCTACTGTTGGTCCAGTTTAAATGTAGGACAGCACCACTGACCACTAAGGAAACTGTTATTCAAATCTGGTCCCTGAGTTGTTATTTCCAGCTCAAAATGAGGGATTCTCCAACACCTATTCTTGCTCAGCCCTCCTGACTGACTCTTTGAGACTCAGTTCTAGATTGCCCTTGTTTTCAATCTAAATTCATTTGTTCCCTCAGTGCATCACCTTTTCTCAGCCTTCTTAACAGTTTCCACTGATACTTTTTTGTTGGATACAGAGCCACGCAATCTCTGTAAAGCATGAACTTTTTTGTTGCCTATCAAATGATTCTTAGCAATTAGCTGTAGTCATTTCCATATATACACATCACAGGCTCACCCCTGCAGCAGGGAAGGGGAGGAGAGATGGCTTCTTGTCCATCCTTACATCTTAGCTAGACAGATGCCTCTGAAGGCACCCAAATGTTTTGACTGCATCTGTTTGAGAAATGCTTTGTTAGAAATAATCTGGTTCATTTTAAAGTAATTTTGCTGGGTTGTAGACACCATATTTCTTCTTGCCGAAATACTTGCCAGTAATGTGCCTGGATAGCTAGTTAGTGATCTTTTTTTTTTTTTTTTTTTTTTAACCAGAAATTCATTTATCCTAGCAATAAAGGTTGGGGGGGAGAAAAAGCTTCTGAGGGAATGGGAGTCAATTGGAAACTTATACAAAAAGTATTTTACTGTAGCACAGAATAAACCAACTTGAAATTAATTTGAAATTCCAAATAGGTTTTCTTTCACTGTGTTCTTTTTATAACGATGGTGGTATCAAGCTATGCATTGTTTGACATAAAAAATTAAATGTTATCCTCTGTCCCAGAATAGAGTAAGTTGTTAACATGATTTTCTTTTCATTCCTGCTTGCCTCTTTTCCAGGTAACTTCTGGGGAACTGAATAGCACAATTCAGAACATAATGACCTGGGTTGTGGCTACAGTGACCAGTATATTATACCCAGCCATCACAAAGTATGAAGAAAGGTTGAAAAATAATGCATACCCAGTATCTGATGACTCCATCCTCTCTTCAGATAGTTCGAGTTTTTGTAGCACATGCAGTGAAGAGTTTACATATGGAAGCTACACATCTGCAACAACTAAAACATTTCAGGGAGAGCCCTGTGCATTTGCAGTTGACATATCAGTAAGGCGACCAACCACACCTTTAAAACCACCATCTGCCCATGTGGAAAGAACAGTTGTGGGAAAAACACATCACATTAAAGGACAATCTATAACATCTGAACTCAAATATAATAAAACAAGCATGATATATACATACCCTAAGCTCAGAAGTTGTAAATCTGATAGTCACCTTCTAGCATCATTTGAAACGGGCACAAAAAAATCAAAGGATGCTACCACTGAAACAGACGGCTTAGAGAGTCCATTGTTTTCTGATCAAAAAACAAAAGCTATGAATGAAATGAAGAATTTAAAGAATGTTTTTGTTAACTTTAAATGTCACTTAAAAGGGGAAACTGAATTGATTTTGGAAAGCATTTTTCAAGAAATAATGTCTGATTTAACACAGGCCATTCCTTCTATTTCTTCTGTTACTGCTGAAGTTTTTGTTGACCAAAGTGAGCCTGAAAAAGGAGACTTGGTTTCTAATGCTGATATCTGCTCAGTAGCTTCAGAGATCGTGGAAAACATGCTTGAGAAGCTACAGTCTGCAGTTGAGAAAAAATGTATCCAGATATTTTCACAAGAAGATTTGTCAGTCAACATTAAACCAAGCTTAACACCCAGTGGAGAATCTCTCACTCCATCATATGGAAAACCTTTAATAGATTCACTGCCTCATACTGTGGAACCCATGTGTGATATTGCAGAGGATATGGTGCATGCCATTTTAGAAAAGTTGATGACTCTTGCATCTTGCAAGCAATATGAACTTCCTCATCTTGAAGATGCAGCTAAACTTTCTTATCAGCAACATATGGCAGACCCAACATATATGTGCTTTATAAAAGCCAACAAAAAGAAATGTCCTGAACTTGATGCAGCTAATTTAATTGTTAAAGAGGAAATACAAAATTTAATGTCAAATATTTTTTCCCAGTCCTCTTTGGTTGGCTTTATAGAGGAAGCAATCAGCACTATACTAAGACATGTACAAACCGAACTTAACAATGAGAGACTTATTGCATCTGATGAAACAGTAGTACTCCTTAAGCTGCTCGATGAGATCTTTACTCAGTTACATCAGGAACCAGTAAAAGCAGATAATCAAAAATGTAGACATTCTAGACTGAGAAGTCCTTCTGACACTGAAGTAAAGTACAGACTCACTGGCACTAGATTATCTAATGGTTCTGGGTCTGGAAGACCATTTCCACCTATTAATGTTCCTGGCATGGTCCTTTATTCTGAAGATGATAATGAAGAAATAGACAAAATTGTGGAAAATGTGCTTGATTCATCTTTTAAAGATGAAAAAGCAAAATCACAAGAACAGATTCCTGAGCATTGGTTTACAAAAGGAAACACTTGTCTTGAATACAAAAGAAATAGCAAACAACCTACAAAGCCTGCTTCTCCAAGAAGCAAAACTGCATTTCATGATCGGAGGTTAAAGACTGAGCTACCATTTTTTAAGAATAAAATTTTAAAGGAAAATCCCTGTTTAAATAAAGACATTTTGTTTTTCAGCCAAGATCAAAAGCATCAAATACAAAAGGCTTCAGAAAACATAGTTAAAAGTGTTTTAACGGAAATGCTCAAGGACGTATCTTCTATTCCTCTTGGTCATTTAGACAGTAAAACTGGCAAAGAAGCTTCAGTTGTTGTTTCAGAAAAACCTCAAGGACTGTCACATCAAGAATGGATGGACCAGATGTTTTCTGTGTCAGAAATTAGTGCAGTGGCTCAAGAAATAACAGATGCTGTATTAAATACACTTTATAAGGCAAGCTGCATTCCCAATGCCACCAAAAGTTCCATTTCATCATCAGTTCTTCAAACTTCTCTAGAGAGTCCTGACACTCTCCACATGGTCAAAAAAGCACCAAATCAAAAGCCATTAAAAATATGGTTCGAGAGTGAAAAGAAAATGAAATATTTATCTTCACTCGATGTAGATCCTGCAAAGCCTTCCCTGTTAAAATCTGAAGAAAGTGAACCTAAGCCTATAGATGACATTACTGATAAGATCATTAATGCAGTTTTTAAAAGGCTGAAGTTATTTGTTTGTCCAAAATTGCAAATGGGCTTCAAACCTTCACTTGCAGAGCAATCTTCATTACAATCTCAACTTAGTACTTATACAACTAAAGTGGTAAACATTGTTTTGCATGCTATCCAGAATGAACTGGAACTCAATAAGAAAAACCTAAATCTTAGGGAAACAGACCATACCAAATCCCTTACAGGTAAAGGATTTTTTACTGACACTGATAAATCAGAATCTCTTGTCTCAAATCTCAGTGATGACATTATGGCATCTGCATTATTAACTTGCATTTGTGAAATATTATCAAGTGGACATTCAGATCAAAGCAATATTTCACTCCCTTCAGAAAATCCAAAGCCTATGACGTCATGCGGATCTGATAATGTTGATAAAGGGAACATTTTGCCAAGTGGACAGGATAAAAACACTTTTTACAAATTTTTAGCTACGCCATGTGCTCTCCACAGTGTCATTAATGAAAAAGATCTCAAAGAGAATTCCAGATTGCAAGTGTTAGATGATATTGGGGAAACACTCTATGAAATGTTATGCAAGCTCATAGGAGCCCACCCTCACTGTCAGCCATCTTGTAGTAAGCTAAGCAGAGAGAAGACAAATGAGAATCAGCAAACAGCCACTGAAATGCAGTCTAATATTCAGCTCATTTCCACAACAATTTTGGAATATATCCTTGCAAAATTATGTAGTGTTGACATGGATAGTAGTTCTGTAAGTTCAGGATTTAAAGCTGTCTCAGAGTCTCTTGATATTGACAGCCTATTGTTTACTTCAATTATTGAGGAAATGGCCAAGTGCACTGACATAATCTCCAGCATAGTTTCCAGGATGGTTCAGCAGGGTAATAAAGAGAAGACTAAAAGCAAGGAAAAATCTATTGCTCCTAAGTCTTCCAAAACAGGGAGCAAAAAAGAAATTCATTCTAATAAACTGAAAGCTGTGGCTTCAGATATTCTTAATATGGTTTTTGCTAAACTAGAAGAGTTTGCCAATGGAAATTTAGAAACTCTGGAGGCGTCTATCAATGATGGAAATAAAAAAATCAGTAAGATGGACTTGGAATGTGAAAGTCCCAGTGTTTTCACGGACACACATGAAGAACTATTGCAATCTGCTTTATACACGCATGCAAAGAAGGTATCAAGTGCTATTTTGAAAGCTATTCAAACAGAATTAAAGATGAACTCATTAGATTTGAGGACAAGTATGGAAACACCATCACCTGACAAACAAATGCTTGAGAATATAGTCAGTTTAATTTTAGATGCAGTATCCTCAGATATGCTTAATGAAACTGAATCTGAAGAGAGAGGCATTCAAACTTACAGATACAGGCCAACCTATGGAAATTTTCTTCCTGGTGGAGTTGAATCAGATTCATTTCTAGAAGATGCTGCAAATACAGAGAAAGAATTCATTGGAGAGAGAAGATCACTTAGAGAAGAAACTAAATCAGATTCTCTTCAACAATGTGTTCTAGAAAGAACCTTAAACAAAACTGAAGTGAAACTCAAAGAACCACAGAAATCTCCAGTTGTTCCCATTATAAGAAATATTTTGAATGAAATTTTTCAAAGTGCTTTGGTCAGTCAATTAAATGTGCTTTCTCTCTCCCACTCCTATTTAAGTGGCATCCCTCACAATATTGAAGAGACAGTTGCTCAAACATCTGCTCAATTTATAGATAAAATGATGGTGTCTGAAGCAGATGTAACCAAAGTGGTAGATGATGTTGTTAGGACTGTGTTTGATAAACTTTATTCAGCTGCTATGACAGGGAGAAATGCAAGTGAAAACCGGTATAAGACCATCACCTTTTCAACAAATGTTTCTTTTCATGAACACACCAGTGGAGGAGAAAAGCCCTCCATCACTGTGCCGAACAAGAATCCGTATACTCTTCAGTCCAGATTCAATGTTGACAAACAGGCTAAAGTAAACATAGTTGAAGATATTATACAGGCAATATTAATAAGTTTAGAAATTTTTGCTACTTCCAAAGTACAATCTCTCTTTTGTCCCCAGATCAACTTCACAGTTCCAATGGCTTTACCTATTCAGCAGGATAAGAGTACATTAAGCAAAGCATTATCAGCCAAAGATTTGTATTCTGATGATCAATTTTCCTGTTGCTCAGTGGATCATATTATGTCAGAAAAGACCAACTCATTATGTCAAGTCTCTTTGAATAAATTAAATACATATGCAACAGAAGTGGCCAGAAAAATTTTACAAGGAATCAAACATGAATTAGATAAAGAAAGGGAAAATTCTTTCTTAACTCATAACATTGTGGTTTCTGAGAGTATTGCAAGTCAAATTGTTAACACAATGTTAGATATTGTATCATCTAAAGGAAAATGTGACAAAAACAATCCTGACAAAGACATTAATTCAGATCAGCAAGAAGGTATTATTGAAAAGCTGTTTATTAAGACTGAGTATCAAAAAGTACTTCAGTTTCAAATACAAGATACCATTGAAAGTATCTTATGTGATATTTATGAAAAAATACTGTATCAGAATAATCTCTCATTTGCCACACCCACTTTGAAATGTAGCATAGCTGGCAAACATTCCAGAGCAAATTCTGAAATGTTCATTGAGGGTGCAAATAAGATTCTTCCAAATTTTTCAGTTCCTAACTCAGATGTCATATTGATATCCACTGATATAGTAGATATCGTTCTGCATAATCTCAGTTCTGCTGTCATACTTAGCATAAATTCAAAGGATCCTACTTCTACAAGATTGCCCCTGACCTTTTGTGATATGTTTCCAAAAGCAGAGTGTCAACAGCCTCTTCTTATGGAGTCAAAAAGTGAAAGAAAAACAGGGCATTTTCCATCTTCAAAAAATCTGAAATCAGCTTATGCTAATGATACTCATATAACTATAGTAGAGAAAGAAGACCCCAAGAAATCTGTTCCTGACCCATGTGAGGAAAGTGCTGACTTCATTACTAAAACTATTTTCAATCGGTTAGAATCATTTGCCACAGAAAGAATGGATTTGTTAATTACTCTTGCTTTCCAGCCTAAAGAAAAGTCATTTCTGAGCCCAGAACTGGAAAACTGTAGACGAGATGACAGCATCTTTCATGAATCAAGCCAGGTGGAATCAAATGTGAATATTCTGAAAATATCAAATGAAACTGTTCTCAGTGAAGAGCTCACAGATTTCACTTTTGCCAGTTACAGAGAAAAACTTGGATCTACAATTCATCTATCACAAGCTAGTCTTAAAGAATATGCTGACATCATTGCCAGTGCCATTTTGAAGCTGATTAAAAATGACTTAGACCTCAAAATCCAAAAGATGCATCCATACCCAAACAACATTTCATTCCAAGAAATCACCACTGTGAGTGAAATTGTCAACAGTATCTTAAAGATTTTATATAATAAAAGATCTGTAAAGGAAATCAGTTTTTACTCAAAGGACAATCCTAACTTACTTTCACAACGAACTGCATCAAATGAAATATCACTGGGACAAAGAGCTCAGGAAACACACACCAAACTGTCTCTGTTTTCAAAGTATCCATTAGAACAAAACCAAATGGCATTGGAAAGGGAAAGCCAGAGAATTGTTCTAGAGGAAATATTTACAAAAAATGAAGAATCAAAACAAAAAGCAAGAACTGCATTATTCAGTGCAGTGGAAGAAGTTTTAAGTAAAGTGTATCAAAGAACAATGGAAATCATAGGCCATTTGCCTTCATTTAATGAAATCCCCCACTTTATGTCTAGCTCTAAAATTAAAACATTAGACATAACACAAAAAAACTTCTTTCAATCCCATATTAACAGTGTAGCAAGTGACATAATTGAAAGCGTTTTGGGGGAAATGTACTCTGTAGTTGTGACGTCGTTATATGAAAGTAATAAAGTACAAGCAACTGACAAAAATATTTTGCCAAAGAAATCATCATGCATCAGAGAAACTACACAAGCAGGAATAGGAAGTAATCTCACTAGCTATATGCTACCACAGGTTTATCCTTATGCAGGCAGTCAAAATGTCCCTCTATTGGAAAAAACTTTTTTACAATATTCACCATTAAAAGTGGGGAAGGATTTAGTCCAAATGGTTCTCAATAAGATCACAAATTTTGCCTCACTTTATCTAGAAGAGGCCCTGTCCCATAAAGGTGGTTCTGTTGAGTTGCAACCTCTAAGGCTACACAGTTCTAAACTAAGCCCTAAGGGCAACCCTAAGCCAGGTTTTAAAACAAGTTTAAAAGCAAGATCAAAAGTTACTCCTTTGCCTAAATTTAGAGCAAAACCACACCTAGGACCTAGTCGTACTAAGGCCAAAAGCAAGACTAAATTAGGTCCTGGAGAGAAGACTCCAAAATACATCTGGTCCAAGACTGCCATTGGGCTGCCACACATCCTATCAACGGGAGATGCCAAAAACTTACTGAAAGTAAAGTTGCCTACTTCAGAACTAAAAATGTATGCCAAGGATATAATAAGTAATATCCTGAAAACAACTGTTAAAGAATTTGAAAAGGTGACGCAAATTAGAGCAATGGTAGGTGATAAAGCTTTACCATCCGATCAAATCATGGCAGCAAATAAAATAGTTAGTACGGTTTTGCAAGGATTATATGCTACAAATAACCAAAATTTGGCTAATCCTATCGTATTCTGTCATCTGGATGATCCCAAACTTTCACAGGGGAATATAGGTGCAGAGTCTCTTGTCAAACCACAAGCATGTTTTTACTTGGAAAATGTTTCTTCACAGTTAGAACAGATTTTTCCTAAAGAAGGTGTATTTAAAAAAATGTTTGACAAATGGCAAGCAGAATCAAATGACATGGAAAATGAAAAATGTAAGCTCTTGATGATAGCTGAAAATGGTTTGACAGAAATTTCAATAAAAGCAAAAGAATTAGAATATTCTCTTTCGCTTTTAAATTTGCCACATCTTGAAGATTGTGAAAACAGGTTTCATAGTTGTTTTAAGGGAGCTTCTACAAGAGCTGAAGACACCAAAGCACAAATTAATATGTTTGGAAGGGAAATTGTTGAAATGCTATTTGAAAAATTACAGCTGTGCTTTTTATCCCAAATGCCCACCCCACGTGGTAAAGAAACTCCAGCAAGCAGGAAAGAACACATTACTACTAAAAGTAAATGTGGTTTTCCAACCAAGGACATCCTCAGCAATGAACCAATATATAACACTAAAACCGAAGACCAAAGTCTTTTGGGCTCTAGCAACCAAATTGTTCGAGAAATTGTAGACAGGGTTTTAAACCTGTTAGAGTCTTTTGTAGACTTACAGTTTAAACATATCTCTAAATATGAGTTTTCTGAAGTAGCGAAGATGCCTGTAGAAAACCTTTTTCCTGTCCAACAGAGACTAAGCAAAAAGATGTTGCCAAAATTACAACCACTAAAAAAGTTTTCTGATGAATCCAAGTCAAGTACTGTTATTTCCAAGGAAAATGTACAGAATACCCTTCTACAGGTTCATTCGTTCCATTCAGAGTTACTTACATATGCCATTAATATTGTCAGCGACATGCTTGGTATAATTAAGAGCAAGCTGGACAAAGAAATAAGCCAAGCAGAACCATCTTCAATTAGCATATTGAAAGAAAATATTGCAGCAAGTGAGATCATTGGTACATTGATGGACCAGTATACTCATTTCAATGAGTCTCTGATCAAAAACCTTCCAAAGGAAAGTTTGTTCCAAGGAGTAGAAAATACCTACATTGTTAATCAGGTTGAATTAGCAACTGATACGAAAATGCCCATGTCAAAGTTAAAGGAAGTAGGATTCGGGAATCATCCTCCACAAAGCAGCATACCAGGTTTAGGGTTTTATTCAGAGGAAGATAAGAAAAAAAGGTATAAGTCTTCATCAAATTTACCCTTATATTCCAGAGCCTCCGTAGAAGACACAATTAGAAACTCAGAGCCAATGGAAAGGCCTGATTCAGAAAACATACCATCATGCTCTAGAAACAAAGTACAAGACTTTAGCCGAAAGGAATCTGACTTGGGCTATTTTGATCAAGCTATGAAAGGAAATAGCTCCCTCCCTGAAGGGAGTGTCTTACAAAAACTGTTAAAGAAAGCAAATGAATCCACAGAAACAGCATCACAGCAAGTCACGTCATTCACAGAAATGAGAAAAGGTGAAAATCCAAGAGTGTTTCATTATGAGATCTCCAAACCAGTTGTTGAGCCAAACCAAATTCAGACAACTGTCTCTCCACTCAAAATTTGTTTAGCCGCAGAAAATATTGTCAGTACTGTGCTGTTAAGCTACGGCTTTCCAAGTCAACCACACATTAATGAAAGCACAGAAACAATGAAACCATTTTTCATATCAAAGCAAAACCCTTTGTCTGTAATATATGGTCAAAAGAATGAGGAAAAAAGTTTGCTTAGAATGTGGGATAAAAGAATCAGTTGTATACCTGAAGAAGAAAACAAAAAACCTGAAGCCAGCAGGGGAGATTTTTCTTTAATGCAAAAATTGGAAAATAAGAGTTACCTGAAGATAAAGACTCTGAAGGAAGTTGAAGTCATTGCTTTTGCTGATCATGAACTGGGTCCAAATGAAATTCATTTGGTAGCAAGACATGTCACCACATCTGTGGTCACATATTTCAAGAACTTTGAAACTAGAGGTAAGTAAGAGTGGGCATAATTTAGAAAAAAATAGATATATTTAAAAGATCTCCTGTCCAAGAAGCTTCATTTACTGTTTTTCTGAAAACAGCCTTAGAAGGAGGGTATTTAATTACTTCTTAATATATCAGGATACTAAAAAAAAAAAAAAAAAAATTAAACATTCATATGGTTTGAATCTGAAAAGGTCTGTCTCTCAATTTTCCGTATCTGCAGGTGAGGGAAAATGTGACTTTTTTAAAGCAGGGGAGTTTGGTTGAACATGAGGTCCGAGTTCCAAAGATTATTAAAGTTCTCATGCATGATTTCTTTATAATCATACCAAATGTACAGGTAACTGAAGGTTGTGATTCAACTTTAATGTGTACAGTTGAAGTCGTTGCTATTATTAGTCACAGTGTATAAGAACAGTTGTGTTAAACATCTTATTTTGCTTATATTCCAGTGTTATTAAATTCCTTTTAGGTATAATACTCTAAACATATATTTAAAAATATATTTTCATTCCCTTTTTAAAAAGGCTTATCTGTATATGCTAGAGGTTGAACCATATGTGATAGCTACTTTCATATGTGAAAATTTATTATTGGAAAGTTCATAACATTCAATCTAATAATCTATTATAGCTTTGAACTGGATCAGTAATTCTAGTTGCCAATAATTAGTTGCTACATTACCAGTCCAGATACATCACTTGCCCATCATTCAAATTGCAGAACACATACTATCAGTCCTACCTACCTGCACCATGAGGCCATTTCCTATACTTAAAACTGGTATGATTTCAAGGTGGACAGTTGTGTGTCTGCAACTGCAAGCTTATAAGTAGAATTTCTTTAAGCATAGCCTAATTGAACTTAGAGAATAAGAAAAAGAAAGCAAACAAGAGAAGATCCATGATTCCCTCCCACTGGTATTTGGCTCTTTCTATCATATATCTTCTCTATTCCCAGACATGTCCAGGGCCTTCCAGCGATTTCACTCATGTTCCTTCCACGTGGAGCACTCTTTCCTCCCTCCCTTCATCTCAACATGGCCAAAACCTGTCTAGCTGTCAAAGTTCAGCTTAAAGCCTCCCCTCTCCACTGAGTCTTGCCTGATTCCACATGCAGAGGTATAATAGGTTATTACATTCTGAGGTAGTTTTGTGAAAAAAACAGTATGTAGCTCTGGCTGCCACTCCAAGAAATTGGCCATACCAAGTAGGTATATGATTTGCAGTACTCTGTTGAATAGCAGAATACAGTCCTGCACCTGGTTGGGTTGGCCCATCATCTTTGTAACAAACTAATCTAGGGGTTAAGGTACTGCTGATGTTACAGTCCATCCCTAACCTTTCTGAAGTGAGCACTCTTTTATTTCAGTCAAGTTGTTATTGCAACACAACTCTTTAGTTTCCTAAAAGTAATACATATTATATGTTTGACTAAAAATATTTTTTTAAATAATTATATGAAGTCTCTAGAGATCACTGCAGACATGTTAAGATGTAACATCACACTTGGAAATCATTTCTCTGCCCCAGGATTTCCAGCTTCTTTGAGCACCTTCACCCATCTAAGCAAGACAGGTATCAGCACTAGACTTAGAGATTTGAATTCTTTAGGGTTATTTTCTCAACTTTATGGCTAAAACTAAGATTCCACAGGTGGGAAAATAAGTATCTGAAGAAAACCCAATATCTTTCTTGACTAGATTTTTCTTTTTCTTTAGTGAGGTGTTCCAAAGGTGAAATTCATATGTAAATAACTACCAATATATAGAATTTTCCATATGTCCCTTAATGCGTGCTAAAATGGTAATGTTTTCTTTTTTAAGTTTCCAGTGAGGAGGTGTCTATTGTTTCCACACCGTCAAGAAAAAAATATGAATCAAAACAGCCTCTAAGAAGCATATACAATGATTATTCTCTTTATCAATTTTGTGAACATCTCACTGAGTCCGTCATTTGCCATTTAATTTCAAGCATTTCTGATAGCACCACAGATAGCAGAGAAAAGGAGAAAGCTTCCCATGCAGCATTTAACACAATTATTTCAATTGATTCTCAAGTGTTTGAGAGTAGGTCAATTTCTGTTGGAGAACTTGCTTTAAGTATTTCTGAAATCATTGCTGAAATCCTTTTAAATAGTAACATCATAGAGATTGACATTGCACAGCAAATGTCTTCGTTAAAAAGAAAGTACATTTGCTGCCCAGGAGTAGCTGCTGCTGACTTTGATGATCTCTTTCAGGATCTCTTAATAGGTGTGATACATGTACTGTCCAAAGAAATAGGGTTAAATCATCACCTGGAAAACAGTGGAAGAAATAGACCATTTTCCATGCTTAGAAGCAACAGTGTGCCCATTTGCAACAAAAAAAATACCATGCAAAGACAGAAAGCTTCCAGAGACTGGGAATTATCTACTCACAAAACTGATCATATCATTCAAAAAAATAAATTAAGTTATCTGGCCCATAAGTTAGATAGTCTGGCTGGTAGCCTAAAACCTCATGAATCCAAAGAAGTAGTCAACAAAGTTTTCAGTATTGTTTTGGATTTATTTTTACCAGATGAACAGCCAGATGAGGCTATGGATGCTGATAAAAAAGCAATATTTTTTTCATCATCAAATGATCGGCAATGTAATAACATACTTGGAAATAACTTAGGGCTCACCCCCAAATCAGTTTTCCTTCTCAATGTTGTGTGTGAGAAACTTATTAGAACACTTTTAGAAAAATGCACAAACTCTGTCTTTCTTGATAATAGCCCTCTTTCTGAAGAGATATCAGCAGAAGAATGTCAACTTTTAAAAATACTTCAAAGTGTACAAGGTGAAGAATTTGGTTGTTGTAAGAGAACGATGGACTGTGAACAATTTCAAGGGGATTATATGTCAGACGTTTTGGAAAATCTGGCAGAAATGGATCAAGATTTACTGTCATCAGACTCTATTCTTACTGTTCTTTCCCACAGCTTGGTTAAATCATTGATGGATAAATTATGTCACAGTATACAACTGCCCCAAAGTCCACCTTTTGCAAACAAGCATTTGAAGTATGGAACGAGAGAAATACAGTCTAGTTTCATAAAAACAAAAAGGCCAGAGTTAACAGAATTAGGACAAGGTAAAGGTTCTTTAGGACTCACGAGTTATGAGGGCAATGCTTTGACAGGACCCCTGAATAATCTCAGTGTAGTTAACTCCAAAATACAAGCACCATTTGGCAAGAAGTATTCAGCAAATTTTGCTAATGTGTCACCTCTTAAAAGACAGGGAACAAAGGATATGGATACAATAGCCATCCATAATAAGCTATATCCAGGAGATATGAATACGGGTGTTTATTCAGCCACATTTTTAGAGGACATAATTTCAGAACTGTTTTTTAACCTCTCTATTTCACTGTGGGGCAAAAATGAAAACATCACTGAAGCCCAGCTCAATGAGATGAATGCATTATTTATCAACAGTGTAGTGAATGAGTTTAATAAGGCAAGGGTCACTGTTTTACGGAATTCTGAAGAAAGACTGTGTTTTCCACCAATCCATAAAGAAACTTTTAGTAGGATTGTTGACTCCGTTTATTATGATGTTTTACAGCAATATAAGTTGAAAATGACCTGTGGTGGTAATCTGGCATGTGACAGTACTTCAATAGCAGAACAAATAACGAATAGCATATTGTTAGAGATTTTGGACTACCAACTCCCATCTTGCTTCAGGGGAAAGCTCTTACATAATTCATACTACCCTCTCAATGCTGAAATTATATTACAGAAACTTCAAAACAACCTGAGAGAATTTACTTCCCAAGCTAGTTCTTCAGCGGGCTATAGCACCATGTTATCACACTCATTTTTAGAAGATATCATCAGAAGACTTTTATCTCAATTCATTCCTCCACCCAGTAAGGCGTCCTCTTTGGGAAAAAAATATTTCATGAGTTCAGATTTTAATGAAATATCAACCTGTATAATAAATAAGGTTATATCAGCCATTTCAAAACATAAAATTTGGTTCACTATATATGATAATCAATATCTATGTACAGGAAAAAACCTCCAGAAGATGGTGGATTCTGTTTATAGAAATATTATGCAAACATCTGACTCTCTTCTTTCAATACAGAAAAGTATAGTCAGCAGAAGCGCAATTATGGTTGACCAAATAGCCAGTTTTATTATCCAAGAGATTATTGAAAATCATCTTCAACCATTTTTGTGTGGAGAAGGTTTACCTCGTCCAAAGACTCCATCGGATACAATATCGAATACGGTTAAACAGGTTCTCAGTGAAGTCATAGAGTCACACAGACCCCAGACACCATCACCCTCAGGTATTTACCCTAAGACATTTGTAGGGGAAATTGTTGCCAGACTTTTATCAAAAATTTTCAGTCCAAAGCATAACACTGAAATTGAGCTGGAAAACATGACCCAAAAAATAGTAAACTCAGTAAATAACCATTTTGACAAAGCTAAAGTTCACATTCTATATAATGACAAAGAACAGTCTTACCCCTCTGTAGATACAGATATTGTGGATGAACTCGTCACCTCAGTTTATAGAAATGTTTTAAAACAGCATGGATTAGACCCTGAGGTTGATAAAGAGTCTGAAGACAGAGATATTTTTGTGAAAAAAATTACCAACTTAGTTGTAGCAGCTATTTCAGATTACCTTCTTCATCCACTGTTTTCTGGGGATTTGCCATCTTCATATTTTATTTCAACAACTGAGAATATCATTCAAGATGTTCTTAGTAACATCAGTAGGTCTACCAAGCCAAGTCAGAGTTTATCTCCATATAACACCTTGCTGCCATATACATTTTTAGAAGACATGATCAGAATACTATTATCTAGAATTTTCCCTTCTGCATCTAGCATTGTTGCAAACAGAGAAACTCCAAAAGATAGATCAAAAGTTAATTTCAATGAAATTGCTTCAAATATAATCAGTGATATTAGGATGAAAATTTCCCAACATGACATTCGATGTTCAAGAGATGAAGAAACCAAGTTTGTTTATTCAGAAGACAGTGTTCAGCATCTTGTGGACTCAGTATTCAAAAATATTTCAAACTCTGAGTCTCAAGAATCAGTTGAGCAAAATATCACAAGCAGTAATGACGTTTTTATTGACAGAATAGCAGGTTTTATCATTAAACATATCTGTCAACAACATCTTCAGCCATTTGTGAACAGAAAGTCATTACCTTCTTCATCATATACATATTTTGGTGATGAGAAAAGGCAGTGGTTTTATGCCAGTGTTTATTCCTCAACTTTTTTGGAAGATGTGATTTCTGGGGTTTTAGGCAAGATATTCCACAGGGTGTTAGGCATTGTACAAACAAAATCAGTAACAGATTCAGAAGATGAACTGTTTGATAAAGCTGAAAAACTCATACAGTTCATAACAGAGGAATTCTCAAAAGCCCAAGTTAGCATTTTAGAGAATGCTGAGGAAAATTTATGTTTGCCTCCAGTGGAGAGAGATGTAGTCAAAAACATTATTGACATGGTGTACAGCAAAGTTGTGCAAGAATATGAAATGGATATGATGCCTGATAAAGATTTTCTAAATGACACAAAGACACTGGCTGCAAGGATAACTAAAACCATCCTAGCCGAAACCTTTGATTTCCAAATTCATACAAATCTTATAGAAAAGTTTCCATTTGGATCACAATCCAAACTTAGTACTGATATTTTGATAAAGAAAGTTCAATGTGACATTACTAAATCAAGATTCCAAAGACAGGCTTCAACAATATATACTACTATGTTATCACATACTCATTTGGAAAAAATTGTGTCTCAGCTTATATCTCAGATGAGTCCATTGGCCTCCAGTACAGAACACCCAAATACTTCTCAATCAGACTTAAGTAATACAGTAATAAAACTGATAAATGAAATCATGTCAATAATTTCAAAACATTCAATATGTATTATTAAACATGGGAATGAAAAACATAGTATGATTTCAGAAAAAGATATCCAATCCATGGTTGATTCCATTTATGCTGATCTTTCCTATTCAAATATATACCAGTCTCTTACAAAAGATAAAAAAAATATAAGTAATATACCTGTTTCAAAAATAGCAAGTTTTATAATAAAAGAAATCTTTAACCATCATCTTCAGTTATTTTTATCTGGAGATAAAACTCTCCTTTCAGCCGCAGTTGATCAAACTTACAAACAGAAAGTAGTAGATTCTAAACAAAAAGAGTTGTCTTTAATTGTGAATTCAGCTGTCTTTTTGGAGGAAGTAATTTCTGAACTTTTATGTAAACTTCTTTATGCATTCTCACATAATGTCTTGGCTGCTGAAAATCCAGATATAGTTAAAGACAAAATTACTGGCATTGTTACAACATTAGTAAAATCAATTGTTCTGGAGTTCACCACATCGGAGATTTTAGTTTCAGATAACTTTGATGATGATATGTGTTTTTCAGAAGGATATAAAGAAATGGTTAAAAAAACAGTCAACCTAATTTATGAAAAACTATTAGATGAATATAAATCTCTGATTCAAATATATAGGGCTATACAAAGTGACACAGCTTGTTTTGGAAGAAAAATATTTAATTTGCTTTTGGAAGAAATTTATGATTATCAGGTGCAGTCATTAGTTTCAGGAGAATTAGTATCTTCTTCCTACTCTTCCCCTCAAGCTGATAAAATCATCAGAAATGTGCTCAATGTCATCATGAGAGATAGCCATGCCTTGCCATTACGTATTACTGTGCTGTCACATTCTCTTTTAGAAGACATGATTTACAAGCTTCTAGTGCATATCTTCCCTTCAACTGACACTGAAAGTGAACTACAAGAGGAAGAGGTTTCACCAGATTATGAGTTTGTGGATGCAGCATCAAAATTAACTGATGAAATTATCAAAGAAATTTCTGAACATGAGATCCGTCTTGCTAGGGCAGAGGAGAACACAGAGAGTATGCAATTAGAAGTGACTGAGAATTTGGTTGACTCTATATGTAATAATATTTTGAAAAAATCTGAATTTCAAGCTGAAGTCCAGAAAGATGCAGACAAAAAAGGAGGCTCATTCCTCAGTAAAATAGCTGGTTTCATTATGAAGGAAATCATGGATCATCATCTGAGGCCATTTTTACATGGTGAAGAATCATCTTCCAATAACTTATCTAATTATGACCATGTCTCTGTACATACTAAACCTGGTAAAGAAAAGAGACAGCCTTCTCTATATTCAGCTACATTTTTGGAAGATGTAATTGTTGACCTTGTTCACAAGTTTTGCTCTCTTCCAAGTATTACTGAAGATTCTAAGAAAAAAGAAACACCAGAGCCAGACATTGTGAGCTTGGCTATAAAATTTGCAAACTCTCTGATAGGAGAATTTAGGAAAAGTGAAATTAAAGTTCTACCAAATGCTGAAGAAATTTTTTCTTTTCCACCAATTGATAAAGAGACAGTTGATAAGATATCCAATTTTGTGTATGATCAGTTCATAGGAAAGTATGGATCTAATGCTATTCAGAAGGATGATAAAAACAACATTGTTACAGAAATGATTTCTGCTTCAGCCCAGAAGGCCATCTCTGCTTTCAAGATTCAACCACTTTTTTCAGGAGACTGGTCTTCCACCTTCTATTCATTTCTAAATCCAGATAACATCACCCAAAGGGTTAAACACCTTCTACAGAAAACCTCTACACAGATAAACAGATGCTTAAAAGGGAACCAACTTACTTTACCAGAACAATCATATAAACACACATCTCTAACCTCAGACCAGAAAAATGTGTTGGATACTTTGGAAATAGATAGAGGTGCAATGAGTAAAAAGAAAAGTTTCAAAACTAAGGAGACATCAATGAAAAAAGGTGACATCCAAGATCCAATAGTTACCTCTGTAACTAGAATTATGAAAAGCAACATGGTTAACCTGTTATCAGAGTCAGCTGCAGATGTGGCAAATAAAAAGAAAGAGAATGAAAATAAAATGGGAATTCCAATTCAAAAATATAATGTATCAGAAGTTACTTCTCCAACTACTAGTGTGAAAAATAAAGATAAACAGGAGCTGTATTTGAAGGGAACACTTAAAAATAATGAAATTGAGAAGAAAAGCATATCACTTTCAAATAAGGAGGGGCAAGGTAAGGAGGTACACACACAATTTCTAGTAGCTACTGATGGTACAGAATGTGAAAAGGAAATACTTGGACCAGATTTTGCAATAGACATTGAGAAGAAGATTGACAAAACAAGAGAAAATTCATTAAAAAAAGAAGACAAGCCCTTTCAGTTATCTTCTTTGACAACCAAAGCAAGAAATACAAAGACCACAATAGAGAAAACAGTTGCCCAAAAGCCAAACGATGAGGAAAGGAAAGACTCTCCAGCTCAAATAGATATAAAGGAAGGACAGTGCTCAGATTATGAATGTGTTCAAAATGTCATTGAAAATATTTATGATAATATCTTAGGAATATATCATTCTCAAGAATTAGCAGATTATTCAAAACGACAAAGTCTGCCAAGTTATATATCATTGCCTCTAGTTCAAGAGGTTGGCAAGGATTTTGCACAGTCCATTTCAACAAAGGATTTATACCTGTCAATTAACAAAAATCTCCCTGCCAAAGAGAAAAAAGAAGAAAAAGAGAAAGCAAGAGAAATAGAAAAAGAGAGGGAGAAAGAGAAAGAGAGAGGGGAAAAAAGAGAAAAAGAGAAAGTAAAAGTTAAGGATATTAAAAAGGAACCTAGTAAATCAGACAGTCCTCAGTACCCACCAAAAAGTGAACCTGGAATTTTTCCTGCTAAATTTTTAGAAGATGTTATCACCGAAATGGTTAACAAATTGGTCTTTTCTTCCTCAGAAACACAAACATATGATAGATGCCAAAATGTAAGTGATGATGAAAATCAAGCTGAACTCTATGACACAGCTATGAGACTTATTGATTCACTGTTGAAGGAGTTTTCAGATGCTCAAATTAAGGTATTTAGGCCAGATAAGGAAAATCAGTTTTTTCTACCTGTAGATAAAGTGTCATCAGTTCCTAAAGAACCTCCCAGGCATAAAGAATCAAATATAGATAAAGCACCATCCAATGTCAAGAAAATAACTGTGGATAATATGCATAAAATGACTGAAAAACCCTCTTCAAATAAGATACTTTTCCTAGATAAAATATCAATTGATAAAACATTGGTCAACAAAGTTGTTCACTCCTCTGTGTGCAATATTTTGAAGGAATATAAATCTCAAGACTCCATTTGTAAGACTATAAAGAGTAATGGGGGAAATTTAGCAAGACGACTAACTAGTGCAGTGATAAGTGAAATTTTTCAATATAAGCTAAATTTGATATCGTGTGATGAGTTTCCACCTTCATGTTTGCCTCTGGAAACTAAAGATGTTGTTAAAAAGGTCCAAAAGCTGGCTCGAACAGCCAGCAAAGAATGTCAAACATCATCGCCATATACCATCATGCTGCCTCATGAATTCTTAGAGAATGTGATTTACGCTCTTTCATCTAAAATTTTCTCAACAGTATCCAACACTGAAGCAGAAACATCTGAGGGCAACTGGTTCACAGAACTAGATTTCTTTCAAATGAAGTTATTAAGTACAGTTACAACAGAGATCTCCAAAAATGAAGATATGATTATACAGTATGTGGAATCCTTACATCCCAATGATGATGAAATTATTCAATTAGTGGTTCAATCGCTCTATAATAATCTCTTGTCACAGTTTGGATCACAAGAGATTATACAAAATTGTGCAACCAGTGGATGTAGAATTCTTTCAGAAACCATGGTTGACTTAATTCTACAAGAAGTGACTGGTAATCAGTTGCAGAACTACTTTTCTGGAGAGCTAACTCCATATCAGTGTGCAGAAGTTGACAATGTTGTTGAAAATATTCTTAAAGATGTTATCCAAACTGCTGATGTTCCCCAGCCTCAACCATCACATGCTCGTATACTGCCTTATAACATAATAGAAGAAATTGCTGTGAAATTTTTATCGAAGCTTTTATCTATGTTTCCAAAAGTAGATAATGAAAGACCCAAATCCCTAGAAACTGAAATTCAAAAAATTATCTCAAAAATATTAAATTCAATACAAGAATTTATCTCCAAAAGTAAGATTAAAGTTGTATCACCAGCGAAGGAATTGCCTACTGTACCTTTAGCTGACAATGAAACCATTGAAAAAGTAGTTAATTCTGTTTATACCAGTATTTTAAAGCACTCTGGCTCACACATTTCTATATTTAAAGATTTAATGGGTAAGAGTAATGTCCTCTCTGATATAATAGGTTTTTTATTGGTGAAAGAAATTTCCAATTCTAAATTTCAACCTCAAGTAGAGGAAGAATTACCAAGTTCAGAATTAGCTCTGGAAGCTATCAAAATTATGGAAAGAGTGGCCAAAATGGTTAATGAATTTAAGTCCCAGGAAAAGTCTTCATCCAAAAAACGTTCTGTGTTAGATGCCACGTTTTTAGAGGAAGCATTGGCTTTGTTCTTGGCTAAAATAGTAAGGTTGCCAAGTGCCTCAAGCAAACATGCAAAAAACTTATCAAAGCCTGAGTTAAATAAAATTGCATCTCAACTGACAAAATCTGTGACGGCTGAAATTTCTAAGAGTAATATTAATCTTGTTGCTGCTGATTCTGAAGAACACTTTTTAAATCCAGAAAGTATAGAAATGATTTCTCAGGTTATTGATTCTATTTATAGTAATGTACTACAACAACCGAGAACCCATAAAGATCTTTATTATGATATAAAAAGTACAAATGGAGTTTTCCCTAAAAAAGTGGCCAGTTTAATTATTAATGAAGTTTCAAATTTTCCCTTAGATATCGTTAGTCCAAAGAATTCAAATGCTGGTCTCTTAGGAGATCTAGACATTAACAGAATTGTTCAAAAGGCACAAGAGCATGCTAAAGTGATCCCTGACTTAGATAAAGAAGAGTCAAATAAAGATTCAATTGTAGAGGACTCTACAATTAAAATAGTTCCACATGTTGGGAATAAACCACTCAAAATAGATCCAAACATTATCTCAGAACATTTAGCAGTAATTTCTGTAAAAACTCAACCTCTTGAGAAACTTAAGGTGGAATGTTTTAAAAACACTGGACATAACATAGCAGAACTGAGAAGAGCATCAATAAGTAGAAGAAGTTATTCCTCAGACACATCTACTGTAGGACAGTTAAAAAGAGAAAGACGTACCTCATTGAATAAGATGGGACGACTCGATGTAAAACCCTTTGAGGTAAGTGAAAAAGAAATAGAAAAAAAAAAAAAGTGAGCCATGGTTGTTCTGTGATTCCCTTCCTCAAATAGGTATATGGGAATATATTTTTTTGTTGTTGTTGTTATTGCCTAGCCCAATAGGAAAATTGGTTGCACAAGTTCATTCGTATAGTTATATGACTTACTGGGACTTGCCATATCAGCTCTGTGGCTCACTCTAAAGGTCTCAGGCTAGTTTTCCTAACACAATAAGTTTAAACTGGCTTTAAAAAAATAATGGGAATATAGGGAAATACCCTTAACAGTAAAATCAGGCTGACTGAAATTATAATGATAAAAACTATCTAAAATACATTTCTCAAACCTAAGGCTCTACAGGAGTAATACTACTCTTTTTACTTTTAACAACATTCATCAACACATATCAGACTACTCTGATTACTACTGCTCTATAAACTCTTAGGTTATACTTGTTTCTTATTATTTCACTTTAATTATATTAGCCTTCCTCAAGTTCTTCTATACTCTCAAGAAGTGGCAAGTTTCTTTCTTCTTCTATCCTTGTTCTAGATTTAGCTGCTTTAATGCTGCCATATTTATGAACCTGTTTCCTCATGCTTTAGTCCCTAGCTCTGCCCTGCAGCTCCATACTTAGGCCCCAAATATATTAAACTAATTGAGACTTTAAAATGACAAAATGATGTCCTTGTTACAAGGAAACTATACCACTGAGGTCAAAGGGTGGTCTAGCCAATAGTTACACTGATCTACTACACATTTTGATTTTTATCAGAGCCTCTTCTACTCATGGTATTCACTCATAAGAGGACTGAGTGTGCTTAGGGGTACAGTCTGTGGCCTGGACAATGAGCAAAGTTTTATAGAACCATTCTCGCTGGAGCATAAACTTGAAGTAAATTTTCTCCAGCACTATCCTGCAACCCATTGAACTAGGTCTCAGGGCTGTTAAATGTTAATTGGCACTTTGTGTTTTCATACTCAAATACTGAGATTATTATGGGCTAACATACTAATTTAATCTTCTTTTCCCTAAATTTTTTGAACCAGATGACAGTCCTTTCAAACTCTAAAATTTATCCTTCCACATGGATTCTCATTGTTTGCATTAGCATATTATTTGGTAGTCTTCATTCATACATAAGTAACCCCTTAGGAGTAAAATCTGTTGAACAGACTATAGAATAACATTAGTCAAAAGCAGTTTTTAATTATCTGTAGAATTTTCTGTCGCAAATCTTACTCGTATTTACCAGTTCTCTTTCATTAAGTCATTTATAGACCACAGGAAAGCAGGATGGGAATATTTAAACCAAAATAATTACTGCTGTCCTCTTAAGGGGAAGAAAATCCATCCTCAAAATAAAACACAAAGAAGCAGACCTAGACAACTCTGATACGACATACGATTTGTACCAATCTGAGTATCAATCTCCTGCATAGGGACCAGAGAAGAAACCAAAGAACAGTAGATTAGATCAGCGAATCTAGACACTTGTTGGCCTCACCCAAGGGCTTTATTTTCTGTTTTGAGATACCATAAGTTCCCAACACACTAGGCATGTACATATGAAAACCATATATAGTCACAAATTCCAAAGCCATATAGAAAGATTTTGGATTTTGTAAACCACTGGTCCCCTCCACTAACACAGAAAATCAAAACTGATTAGTTTTAAATTCTTAAGGAAGCTGTTTCTATATTTTTTTTCCACAGAAGATATTCTTTTAGGACACCAATATCTGAAAAAACTGGCTTAAAGTGTTACACAGGGATGTTGAAGTCTAGAATTATTAACTCAAAACAATTTGGAGGTTCTGTGGCATCATCAAAGGCTACTGAAATGCGGAAGTTCTATTATTTAATTGTAACTGTCTTTTATCTGTCTTAAGACATTGAAAATGGAAAGTGAGATTTGACTAGGGAGGTGAAAAAAAAATGAAGATTTATATTTTCAAGATTCTTTTGGAAAATATATCCAAAGGATCAGGGGTGGAATGATAGGGATTAAAGAGTCAAAGACCTTCACAATCTTGGTTATTCATCATTTTTAAAAGTCAAGATCAGATAATACCTTGCTTTCTTGTTGAAAATATGTACATTTCAATTTCTCTATGATAACCCATCTACAATTTTAGAAAAATATATTATCATGTCTACTTCTGTCACAAACTTTCAAAGTAACCAAAAAACAAAGAAGTAAATATGATGCAACAAAATATAAAGTTTAACCAAAAAAAGAAGAAAAAGTCCTTCCTTTAGTCCTTCCTTTAAACTCTGAAGTAAATTATGGTAGATTAATAAAATAACCTCTGAAGGTAAAAGAAATGATACCAACAAATATTTCTTACAATTTTCATGTTTCTTTTTTAAAATATTGCTAATGTAAGCATGGCATCTTAAGATAATACTACTTTAACAATGAAACTAGAAATCATACTAAAATAGCTGTATTATAATAGAATCATAGGAAAAGTGATTGAGGCATTTGTTTTT
The DNA here is from genome assembly GCF_937001465.1 of Orcinus orca. Taxonomy (NCBI): domain Eukaryota; kingdom Metazoa; phylum Chordata; class Mammalia; order Artiodactyla; family Delphinidae; genus Orcinus; species Orcinus orca. The sequence goes on from NC_064565.1 coordinate 72,882,850, forward strand.
GATATTCATTATACCTTCAATTCCAGGCTGTTTGCAGAAATTCATTTCAGAATATAAGGAAGCCTGATATCACCAAGGTGGAGCTTTTAAAAGATGTTCAGAACAAAAAAGAACTTATCCTTCGGTTAGTAGCTCATGATATTGATCAAGAAGTTTCAGAAAGTACCATAGAAGAGGAACTAATGTCTGATGAAAATGAAGTTGTTTTAAGAGAGATTGTACAAGAAGAACACTTAGGAGAAAAAGTTGAAGATCAAGTGAAAGAAGCCACAAAGCCAATAGAAACCAAAGTTGTTTCTCCCAAGCCAACACGAAGCACAAGTAGCCTGAAAAAGAATTTTTCATTAAGCAAATGTTGTCAGCCCACATCCAATGCAAATGTTGAAAATACTGAAGCAACCTCAAATCATGTAATAGAATCGAAGGAGGGACAAGTTAAAAGAACTCTTGCTAAACTTGACATGGCCACCTGCTCAAGAACCTTGACTGAAACAGATTCTATTTGGGAGGAAAAGCCACAGAGCAAGGTGAGTGAGAAATATGACTGTCAATAACCAGATATCTATGGAAAGAGTAGAGATCTTCAGAAATTCTGTCCAAGAATGTACCTTAATTGGGCAGAAAAAATTACTAAAATGGTTCCAGATAGTCTCTTCCTTAGTCTGGCAACATTTACAGTATGAGAGAAATAACTAACAGATGAAGCCATAAAACAGAATTGAGGGAAAGCAGGTAATGGAAAGAGACATATATTAGCTAGAAGTCCAGGGATAACAGAAAATGGAAGCTATTTAAGAGAAATGCAAGCTAATTATTTACATCCATCTTTTAATAGATTCCAGCTCTTTTGTATTTTGGCTGACAAATACCTTTTGAGCAGGTAGGTTGGGACCAGAAAATAGGCCAAGGTAGCAAGAGGTAAAAAAGAATCCATGCGAATTCAGATTGTCTGAGTTTGAATCTTGACTCTCACTTTAATAGATATATATCTTTTGGGCAGTTACATAGCCAACTTTTTCCTTACAAGTTAGCCAACTTTCCCAAAGTTAAGTTAATCAAAATATTTTAAATATCACCCTTGCAATCAGCCCATAAACTCCACTCTCGTCATGGGGAACAGCTCTTGTCCCTAATACCATACCCCTCACATAACATAATGGTCTAGACTTCAGTGACCCTTTGGGTGGTTCCTGTCCAAAAATCCATACCAAAACATGTCTTGGAAAAGTGTATATGGTACAGGATTTCCTGGTGAGACAATTCTATTGATTATCCATTTGACATTATTCCTAGGTTAACATAAAAGCTGAGATGAGCCAGAGAAAAAGAACAGAGATACAACTCTTCAGTTCAGAAGTTTCCCAGGTAAATCATTTTAACACATACTCTGACCTATTTGTTGGGAATCTATGTGTGATTACATGACCAAATGCAGTCTGCAGAATAGTTTTCTTGAGCCTCATAGTCAGAAATCCTGGCTTCATAGATAACTAAAGAATTGTTATAACAATACCAAAAGTCAAAATGGATTTCATATAATGGATTATTGTTCATATACAATAATCCCCATAATAGTAGTCTGTTTTTTCAAGATTCTAATAGACATAACAATTAAGGTATTCTTACAAAAGTTATAGCCATAAAATCACACGTGACTTCCCAACAAACAGATCAGAGTACGGTTAAGATGACTGACTTGACAAGCTTCTGAACTGACCAGAATTATATATATATCTGGTTTTTTTCTTTTTGAACTAAGTTTTCATTAAAATATTTGTAAAGTACAGAAATGGAAAACTATATTCTTCAAAGTTTGTGCTAGGTTAATCTTTAATGTTTATTCAGACTTCAATATTATAATATAGATCATCTGTACTAGCCATTTCCAAAGAATTATTGGAAAGAGACATTTTAATTAGAATTACAGTGTTCATCCATTTTTAATGTAATCTCTGAAACTTTTTCTAATAATAGTGTAGATTAGAGGGCAGAATATGCCAAGTATATGAGAAAGTGCATATCAAATGCTACTTTATATAACATATGGTTTGCACTTTTCCAGAAAGAAGAAAGAAACCATATTTCTGAGCCGACACATTACTTCATACACAGAATTATGAGTTCATCTTCATACAACCAAGAAGACCTGATTTCATCTGCTGGGTACATGAGATTAAAGCAATATAAAAATAGAAATATGAGATGAAAGTAATGCTTATGGGAAGAATGAGTTCTCTGATAAAACTACGATTGGGCAAGTATTCAGCCCTAGACCTTCCCTCACTCCTTATCCTTTTCTCCCTTGGCTCCCTACTGTGGACATTCCCTAAACCCTCTCCTTTCTATCTGATTCCCCATTTCTAGTTACTTGGCCTCTATGTTCTTCCTAGTATAGCAGTGTCTTGGATGAAGAATTTGCTAGTGTGTTTTGGTTTTGTTTTTTGTTTTTCTTACCTGGAAGATAGAGCAGATTCTATTGTGACCCAGTGCCTTTCAGCCCAAAGGGTTCCTGCTCAACTCTCTTTAAGTAACAAAATGTTCCAGTGTGTATAACTGCCTCTAAGAAGAATCCAAATAAGAGAGGGAGCAGTGTAAGCCGAAGCATTCAGGGATGAATTCTAGAAAGCAATTGAGTTTGATGTGGGCCTGTAAAGATGGACAGCATTTACATGAGGAGAAGGCAACCCAAGTTCGGATGACTATAGGAGGAAAGTCTGAACTATATGGCATTTATAGAGGACAGAGAGAAAAAGTACACTGTAGACTTGAAATCTAATTAATAACTATATCTAAAACAATAACTATCTAAAACAGTTAGAACTTGTCTAAAATTATTCTTAAGTTTATAAGAATATTCATAACCTAGAAGAGGTAGCATTTCTATTGTGGGAGAAGCAATAAGTATAAATAGGAGAAAAATCTACCTGGTTATAATTTTTTCCCACTCAACATGATGGAATTGTTTCTTTTTGACACTGACACTATTTTGGGACATATTTTCCTGACCAATCATTGCCTCTTTTTTCCTGTGTAATGATTATATTAACATACAAAATTAGTAATGCAGGTACCTCTCTATTGTTTATATCAGTGGAGACAGAGGACACAGATAATACCAAATAAAAGATAATTTAGAGCAAGATAGCAGACCAAGAAACTGCACACCCTTATTTTCTTGTAGGAAGAAAAAATAGACAACTACACACTGCTAAAACAACTTTATAGGAGCTCTGGAAACCAGTCAAATAACTGCAGCAACCAAGGGAATGCCCAATCAAAGAAAAGCCACATTCAAAGTGGCAGGAAATTCCACACACTTTTACTTGTTTTTGCCCAACCCCCTTCTGCAACATAATGTGGCACAGTTGGGAAGAAATGGCCCAATTCTCAGTTTTCTCTCTTGAGGTGGAAAAAGTAGATTGGAACTTGTTTGTAATGTTTGGGCCTATCTGTGGGCTGCCTGAGGGAATGTTTTCTGTCTCACCTGAATAGGAGCTCAAATTGGGAATGCTGGCATTGTTTGGGTCTAAGCCTAGAAGCCACTGAAGTCAGTAGATGGATGCCATGGTGCATGAAAATCACAAGGGACTGCAGATGCACAAACAGGTACCTGAGGAAAAGAGATTACAGGCAGGGGGAAACAATAAGATAGCTAAGGCCCTTAGAAGAAACATGATGAGACCCTTAGGAAATAAAACATTGAAAAGCAGGTCAGGAAAATGGAAGAAGGAAAAAAAAAAAGTACATACATAGGCCCAGAAGGACATTTACCCAGAACAAAAGTAAGATTTGAAGGCTTTACCTCAGACTGTTCCCAAGGTTCAGAGTCCTACTAATTAGTGAAGGGCTTCTACAACAATCTCCAAAAACTGGAAGAGGTAGCTATTTCTTTAAATGCTCAAATTTCGACATAAGATCACAATGCATATTAATGAAAATAGGGCACATTTTAAGAAACCAAATAAATTCCCAGAAAATGTCCATGGAGAAGCACACGAATTAGACATACATGAAAAAGATTTTAAAATAACTGTCTTAAATATGTTCAAAAGCTACAGAAAAACACAGACAAAGAACTAAAGGAAATCAGGGGAAAAGTATATGAATAAAATACATATAAATAAAAACAAAGAGATAGAAACTAAAGAGGAACCAGACAGAAATAACAGAAATTCTGGAGCTCAAAAATTCACTAGATGATTCAAGAGCAGACTCAATCAAGTTGAAGAAAGAATCAGTGAACTTGAACACAAGTCATTTGAAATTATTGAGTCTGAGCAGCAAAAAGAAAAGACTGAACAAAGAGTGAACAGATTCTGTGGCACTTAATGGATACCTTCAAGCAGTGATATATACATATGTAAGTATATATATATATATATATATATATATACACACACACACACACCATGGTGAGTTCCAGAGAAGAGAGAGAGAAAGGGGCAGGGAGATTATTTGAGGAAATAATGGCTAAAACCTCCTCATATTTGAAAAAGCATGAATATACAAATACAATAAGTTCAGTGAATTCTAAGTAGCATAAGCACTCAGAGACTACCTGAGACATCTTATAATCACAGTCATCAAAAGCCAAAGACAAAAAGAGAGTCTTGAAAGTGACAAGACAGAAATGACTTGTACAAGAGATCTCCATAAAGTTATCAGTAAAATTTTCAGAAGCAATCTTGCAGGATGGAAGGCAGTAGATTATATATTTAAAGGGCTAAAAGAAAGAAAACTATCAAGTGACACTATAACCAGCAAAAAATACCCTTCAAAAATGAGAAAGAAATCAGAATATTCTAAGACAAAAACTAAAACAAAAAGCTGAGAAAGTTCATTACCATTAGACATGACTGCAAGAAACACTAAAAGAAGTTCTTCAAATTGAAAGTAAAAGATGCTAGACAGTAACTCAAAACCATATGAAAATATAAAACTCTCTAGTAAAGGTAAACACAGGGACAAATATAAAAACCAGTATTATAATAATTTCAGTTCATAATTCCACTTTTATTTTCTACAAGATTTAAAAAACACATAAAAATAATTATAAATTTATGCTGATGGGCATGGAATATATAAAGCCATAATTTGGGACAGTAATAACAAAGGGATGGGTGTTGATCTATAAAGGAGTAGAGTCTTTGTATGAAGTTGAGGTTAAATTGGTATCAGTTTAAGAGAGACTGTCATAACTTTAGAACATTATATGGAATCTGTGTGGTAACAAAGAAAATATAGAATATAAATGAAAGGAAATAAAAAGGTAATCAAAATGCATCTCTGCAAAACCTCAACTGACACAAAGGAAGGCAGTAGTGGAGGAAATGAGGGATTACATACCTCAATATAATAAAGGCCATATACGACAAACCTACAGCTAACATCATACTCAGTGAAAAGCTGAAAACATTTCCTCTAAGATCAGGAGCAAGACAAGGATGTCCAGTCTTGCACTTTTATTCAACATAGTTTTGGAAGTCCTAGCTCTGACAATCAGAAAAAAAAAAGAAATAAAAGGAATTCAAATTGGAAAAGAAGAAGTTAAACTATCACTGTTTGCAGATGACATGATATTATACATAGAAAATCCTAAAGACACTACCAGAAAACTACTAGAGCTCGTCAATGAATTTAGTAAAGCTGCAGGTTACAAAATTAATACACAGAAATATCTTGCATTTCTATACACTAATAATGAAAGATCAGAATAAGAAGTTAAGGAAACAATTCCGTTTACCATTGCAGCAAAAAGAATAAAATACCTAGGAATAAACCTACCTAAGGAGACAAAAGACCTGTACTCCAAAAACTATACAACACTGATGAAAGAAATCAAAGATGACACAAACAGAAGATATACCAGGTTCTTGGATTGGAAGAATCAATATTCTCAAAATGACTATACTACCTAAGGCAATCTACAGATTCAATGCAATCCCTATCAAATTACCAATGGATGGGCTTCCCTGGTGGCGCAGTGGTTGAGAGTCCGCCTGCTGATGCAGGGGACATGGGTTCGTGCCCTGGTCCGGGAGGATCCCACATGCCGCGGATCGGCTGGGCCCGTGAGCCATGGCTGCTGAGCCTGCGCGTCCGGAGCCTGTGCTCTGCAATGGGAGAGGCCACAACAGTGAGAGGCCCGCGTATCACAAAAAAAAAAAAAAAAAATTACCAATGGCATTTTTCACAAAACTAGAACAAAAGAATCTGTGTGGAGACACAAAAGACCCCAGATAACCAAAGCAACTTGAGAGAGTAAAAGAGAGCTGGAGGAATCATGCTCCCTCACTTCAGACTATATTACAAAGCTACAGTAATCAAGACAGTATGATACTGGCACAAAAAAAGAAATATAGATGAATGGAACAGGATAGAAAGCCCAGAGATAAACCGACACACCTGTGGTCACCTATTCTATGACAAAAGAAACAAGAATATACCATGGCGAAAAGACAGCCCCTTCAATAAGTCGTGCTGTGTAAACTGGACAGCTACATGTAAAAAAAAAAAAAAAAAAATTAGAACACTCTTTTACACCATACACAAAAATAAACTGAAAATGGATTAAAGACCTAAATGTGAGACTGGACACTATAAAACTCTTAGAGGAAAACATAGGCAGAACACTCTGACATAAATTGCAGCAATATCTTTTTCAATCCATCTCCCAGAGTAATGGAAATAAAAACAAAAGTAGGGCTTCCCTGGTGGTGCAGTGGTTGAGAGTCCGCCTGCCGATGCAGGGGACACGGGTTCATGCCCTGGTCCGGGAAGATCCCACATGCCGCAGAGTGGCTGGGCCCGTGAGCCATGGCCACTGAGCCTGCGTGTCCGGAGCCTGTGCTCCACAACGGGAGAGGCACAACAGTGAGAGACCCGCATATCACCAAAAAAAAAAAAAAAAAAAAAACTAAACAAATGGGACCTAATTAAAAGCTTTTGCACAGCAAAGGAAATCATAAACAAAATGAAAAGGAAACGCACAGAATGGGAGAAAATATTTCCAAATGATGTGACAGACAAGTGATTAGTCTCCAAAATTTACAAACAGCTCATGTGACTTACTATCATAAAAATAAACAACCCAATCAAAAAATAGGCAGATGACCTAAATAGACATTTCTCCAAAGAAGACATACAGATGGGCAAGAGGCACATGAAAAGATATTCAACATTGCTAATTAGAGATGTGCAAATCAAAACTACAAGGAGATATCACCTCACACCAGTCAAAATATCTATCATCAAAAAAATCCACAAACAATAAATGCTGGAGAGAGTGTGAAGAGAAGGGAACCCTCCTGCACTGTTGGTGGAAATGTAAATTGGTACAGCCACTGTGGAGAACAGTATGGAGGATCCTTAAGAAAATAAAGCTACCATATTATCCTGCAATCTCACTCCTAGGCATATATCTGGAGAAAAACATGGTCCGAAAGGATACATGCACCCCAATATTCACTGCATCACTGTTTACAATAGCCAAGACATGGAAGCAACTTAAAAGTCCATCGACAGAGGAATGGATAAAGAAGATGTGGTACATATATACAATGGAATATTAGCCATAAAAAGGAACAAAATAGTGCCATTTGCAGAGACATGGAAGGACCTAGAGATGGTCACACAGATTGAAGTAAGTCAGAAAGAGAAAAACAAATATCATATAATATCACTTATATGTGGAATCTAGAAAAATGTACAGATGAACTTACTGGCAAAGCAGAAATAGAGTCACATAAGTAGAGAACAAACTTATGGTTACCAAGGGGAGAAGGGTAGGGTGGGACTAATTGGGAGATTGGGATTGACATATATACACTACTATGTATAAAATAGGTAACTATTGAGAACATACTGTTTAGCACAGGGAACTCTACTCAATGATCTGTGGTGACCTAAATGGGAAGGAAATCTAAAAAGAGTGGTTATATGTATACGTATAACTGACTCACTTTGCTGTACAGCAGAAGCTAACAAAACATTGTAAAGCAACTATACTTCAATAAAAAAGAAAAAAGATCTTATAATAACAACCTAACATTACATCTTAAATACCTACCTAGAAAAAGAAAAATAAGCTAAACTCAAAACTATTAGATGGAAGGAAATAATAAAGATTAAAGTAGAGATAGACAAAATAAGAGAATACAAAAATAAAATCAGTGAAACCAAGAGTTGGTTCTTCAAAACATTGATAAAATTGACAAATTTTAGCTACATTGCCTAAGGAAAAAAAAAGAGAAGACTCAAATAGCTAAAATCATAAGTGAAAGAAGAGACATTATAACTGATTTTACAGAAATAAAAAGAATTATAAGAGTACTATGATTTTACAGAAGTAAAAAGAAGTATAAGAGTACTATTAACAATTGTATGCCAACAAATTGGATAACCTAAATGAAATAGACAAATTCCTAAAAACATGACCTACCAAGATTGATTCATGAAAAAATGGAAAAATCTGAAGAAACCTATAACTAGTAAAGAAATTGAATCAGTAATTAAGAAGCTCCTAACAAAGAAAAACTCAGGACCAGATGATTTCACTGGTGGATTGTAGCAAACATTTAAAGGAGAATTAAAACCAATCATCCTCAAACTATTGATGTAAAGTAAACTTCCTCCAAAGAAAACAAGAAAAAACCTCTTCAAACTATTGATACAAAAATCTTCAACAAAATACTAGTAAACAGAATTCAATAGCAGATTAAAATGATTATACACTATGACTAAGGTTGATTTATCCCAGGAATACAAGGGAAGTTCAACATATGAGAATCAGTCAGTGTAACACAAGACATTAACAGGATGAAGGAAAAAGAAACACATTCTTATCTAAACTAATGCAGGAAAAACCATTTAACAAAATTCAACACCTTTTCATGATAATGACACTTAACAGACTAGAAATAAGAGCAAATTACATTGAAATAATAAAAGCCATATATGGAAAAACTACAACTAACATTATTGTACTCAGGGTGAAATTCTGAAAGATTTTCCTCTAAGCTCAGGAAAAAGACAAGGGTGCCCATTCTTATCACTTCTGTTGAGTATATTACCAGAAGTCCTAGCCAGAGCAATTAGGCAAGAAATAAAAGGCATCTAAATTGGATGAGAAGTAAAGTGAGCTCTGTTCACAGATGGCATTATCTTATATGTAGAAAACCCTAAAGATTCTATACAAAAAAGAAAGAAAACTCTTAGAACAAATAAATGAATTCATCAAAGTTGCTGGATATAGAATCAACACAGAAGAAGAAAATTGCATTTCTAAACACTTAATGATGAACAATCCAAAAACGAAGAAAAATTCAATCCGCACTAGTATCAAACAGAATATTTAGGAATGGACTTACCAAGCGGCAAAAGATTTGTACACTGAAAACTACAAAACATACCTAAAGGAAATTAAAGGAGACACAGATTAATGGAAATAGGCCGTTAAGATTTCAGTATTACGCAAAGGATTCTACAGATTAAATGAATCCTTATAAAAATACTTAATGACCTTTTTCTGCAAGAGAAGAAAAAATTCATTCTAGAATTTATGTAGTATCTCAAAGGACTCTAAACAGCCAAAACAATCTTGAAAAGGAAGAACATACTTGGACTTCCTGATTTCAAAACTTACCACAGAGCTATGGTAATCAAAACAGTGTGGTGCTGACATGAAGACAGATATGTAGACCAATGGAATAGAATAAAGAGCCCAGAAACAAATCCTTAATATATGGTCAAATAATTTTTGATAAGCATGCCAAGACCATCCAATGGAGAAAAAAAAAAGTCTTTTCAACAAACAGTGTTGGGAAAACTAGATAACCACACACAAACAAAAATGAAGTTAGACCCTTACCTTATATTGTGTATAAAAACTAATTCAAAATGGATCAAAAACCTACATAAAACTATAGAACTCTTATAAGAAAACATAGGGGGAAAGCCCCATGACACTGGATTTGACAATAGTTTCTTGGATATGATACTAAAAGCACAAGCAGTAAAAGAAAAATTAGATAAGTTTGACTTAACCAAATTTAAAAACTTTTGTGCTTCAAAGGACAGAGTGAAAAGTTAGCACATAGAATGGGAGAAAATATTTGCAAGTCATATGTCTGATAAGGGATTACTATCCAGAATACATAAAGAACTCCTATTACTCAACAACAGCAAAAAACCAAACAACCTGATTAAAAATTGGGCAAGGGACTTGAATAGATATTTCTACAAAGAGGATGTACAAATGGGCAATAAGCACATGAAAAGATCCTCAACATCACTAATCATCAGGGAAATGCAAGTCAAAACCATGAGATGCTATTGCACACCCATTAGGATAGCTATTATCAAAAAAATTTTCAGAAAATAACACGTTGGCAAGAATGTGAAGAAACTGGAACCCTTGTACAGTGCTGCTGGGAATTTAAAATGGTGCAGTCACTATGGAAAACAGTGTGAGAGTTTCTCTAAAAAGTTAAATATATAGAGTAACCATATGATCCAGCAATTCTACTTCCGGGTATATACCCCAAAGAATTGAAAACGGGGACTCAAGCAGATATTTTTACACTCATATTCATAGCATCATTATTCACAATAGCCAAATCATGGAAGCAGCACTAAGAGTACATTGATGGATGAATGGAAAAACAAAATATGGTATATACATTCAGTAGAATATTATTCAGTTTTAGAAAGGAAGAACATCCTGACACATGCTATATGTCACCTTGAAGACATTATGCTAAGTGAATAAGTCAGTCTCAAAATGACAAATATTATATGATTCCACTTATATGAGATACCTAAGTAGTCAAATCACAGAGGCAAAAGGTGAAGGTTGGTTCCAGGAGATGGAGAGAGAGGAATATGTGGTGTTAGTATTTAGGAGTACAGAGTTGCAATTGGGGAAAATGAAAAAGTTCTATAGACGAATGGTGGTGATGGTTGCACAATAATGTGAATGTACTCAAGCAAAGAACTGTACACTGAAAAAGGGTTAAGATGGTAAATTTTGTGTTATGTGTATTTAACCAAAATTTTTTAAGTTGGGAAAAAAGAGTCAATTTATAAATAATTTGCATTCAATTTGGAAACTCAGTGATACACTCTTCCAGGTTTATTTCCATATGAAGAATGACTGAGAGATTGTTCTTTTACTTAACCAGTAATTTCTTGATTCATTAAATACACAAAAAAATTAAATATTTTTTTCTTTTGTTTTAGTGAGACTGAAGATTGTATGGCAGATAAAAGTACAAAAATTATGGAAGGTTGGAGTTTTGTATTTCTTGATTTAAAGTAGAAAGTATTCAAAAGGACACTCTACTGCTTTGATCAGTGTTTTTAGTTATCAAACCTGAAATTGATACTTTTTTTTTTTCCTACGAGCTTATCTACTTTTAGAAATGATCCAGTACGACATCACACATGTGTTAAAATAAGTCAGCTAGTTTGTCTTATTAATGATTTTGGTCAAGAATATAGTATAATATGAATTTATATTTACCATGCTCCTGTGAGAAATATTCATAAAATCAGGGTATATCATGATAGTTTCTAGCTGAACCAGAACCCATGATACTAGGATTTAACAATTTCTTTGAGAAGTTATCCTTCATTTGTGCTTAACCCTATCAAAATGTACCCCAAAAAAGACTTTTATAGCTAAATTTATTTGCTTAAATTTAAATATGGCTAGTATGGACCTCACTTTGTTGTTTTTTTAATCTATAATTGTACTGACTGCTTAGAACATTTGTGTGATGACTGTTTGGCACTCTGTTGAAACCTCAGATGATTAATGTGGTTCTAACGATGGTAGCATGTCCAAGAGGTTGAGTGTCATGTTTACTATAAAGTGGCCTTGAAATTTGAACCACAGGTTTACCCTGGCTATTTCAAACATACAACTCACTTAGGTTGTTACTACAGAAACATATTCTCTCAACTTGGAAGTGGAAGTCAGTTTTATTAAGATGGGATTCATAGAGTAACAGTAAGCATGCCAAAATTCTATAAATGTACCATAACCAGGGATCAAAATAATCACTGTATGATTCCTGTATTATGGAATCCTAGGCTGCTAGAGTTAGACAGAAATCACTTACTATAACGCCCCTCATTGTTTACATGAGGAAACTCAAGCTCAAGATGAGAAAATGTCCAAGATTACTTTGAGTCAGAGGCGGAACACAGTCTAGATCCCAAGGCTCCTGACCCTAAATTCAGTGTTTTGTTTTTTCCAACTTTGTTGCAATTATCCAGCTTAATTCTTATATCCTTCAGTAATATTGCAGCTGTCCAATTCAATCGTTTATTCATTCATTCATTCAAAGATTTTACTGAGCACCTCCTTTGTGTTCTAAAATCCCATGTGTGAACAAAACTGAAAAAGTCCTTAATCTCAAAGAATTTACATTGTAACTTGAGGCAGGGCATCAAAGATAATTTCAAGTATAAGTATTACCCATCTCATCTGGGACAAAAGCCAAAGAACTTACAGTGGCTTGCAAAACCATACATCATCTGGACATCACTCCAAACCCCTATTACCTCTCTAACCTCCTCCTCTGTTTCTTTCTGGCTCACCCTGCTCAGGCCTCACTGACCTTCTTGCTGTTCCTCAAATATTCCAGGAATTCAGGGTCTTTGCACTTGCTGATCCTCATGTAGTGCTCTTTCCTCTGTATCTACATTGCTCATTCCTCACCTTCAGAACTTTGCTCCAATGTCACCTTCTCAGTGACATCTTCTTTGACCACTTTTTGAAATTGTAACCTCATTCTCAAGATGGCACTGCATATTCCACTTCTTTGCTATTTTTCTCCCTAGCATTTATTACTATATGCCAGACTGTATGTTTTAATTAATTGTTTTTTCACTACCTCCCTCTAGAATGTAAGCTCCATGAAGATCACAGCTATATTCCCAAGAGTCTAAAACAGGCATATAGTAGGAGGAGTTAGTAAAATAGGAGAGACTATGGGAATCTAAGGAGGTTACACAAGAATTCTGTTTTGGTTATGTTAAGGTATTAGATATTAGATATTTAAGTTGAGGTGTCACATAAGCAATAGGATATTTCAATCTGGAGTTCAGTGACAAGCTTAGGGTTGAACACATACATTCCTAATTTTAGTTTATAGTTTTATATAGAATATGGGAGAAAATCTCAAATAAATCTGAGTATGTTAGATCCTGAATTAGCAGGAATTTTTCTGTGACTCTTCATCAAAACAAATTCCTAGTATAATCCTGGAAAGTTGATAGCCATCTAACCTGGAAACATAAAAACTAGTGTTTGGAATAATAGTCCTGGTAGTAAACCCAAATGTCCTCAGTCATTTAAAAGCAAAAGTCAGTTCAGCTATATGTGATATAGAGTCAGACACTTCAGAAATATTATCAACCAACAATGAAATTTTACCAATTTTCTCAGATAAGTCAGATTATCAGCTCTTATCATATTTGAGTTAATTGAGGTTTTACTATTTTTTTCCAGAACCTACACTGACCCAAAGGGTAATTCAGAGAGTAATCACATGTGTGGACTCTTGATGATCGCATGTCTATAAAATGCATACTTTTTACGTATGAGATATCTCATTGAGTCCTCTTGAGTGACAGGCAGGAAGATAGTCTTATTCACATTCTACATAGGAGGAAACTGGGAGAGAAGTTAGATTAAATTTGCCAATATTCACACAGCTCTAAGTAGTGAAGCCAAGACTCAAACTCGGGTTTTCTGACTCCCTAACACGTTAGCTGGGGTCTTTATGAAACTTATCTCACAGTACCATTTCTACCTCCTTGGGTTGAATTCTTCTACTGGTGTCTTGACCTCACCTGAAATTTAGGTAACTTTTAGTTCTGTACAACTCCACAAGGTTTCTTCTTGGTATTGCCTCAAAATTCTCCTGATTTTCACTCAGAGTATTTCATAAGACCAGCACCTTCCTCTTTGTTCCAATTATCTGCTTTTAATTAGCTATGTAGAATCAAAGAGTGTTAAAGCTAGAAAGGCCCTTAGGAATCACCTACAGGGTAACTTCTCATTTTACATGTACAATAAATAGGCCTGTAGGGATTGAGTGGCCATGCATAGATGTATGCCTACTAAGTTACAGAATCTGCCTTACCTACTACATCACACTTCATCTTTCATAATTTCTAAAAGAAGGGCTAAGATATGCCACAGAATTCTAGCAATCTCACCTATTTCAGTTTTGTTCACATTGTCCGTGCACTAAAAATAATAATAATTTCCTCTATCAGCCTAAATTATATGACTTTTTGGTGAAAAACAATAAGATCAGATTTGTGTCAACACTATTTATGCCTCAGAAAAAATACTATTTTTCCCCCCTCTACAGCAAGTTCTCGGGAACGAAGCCCAGAAAGTTCAAACAGTGTTAAGGTAAATATTTTTCAATATCCTCTAATTAGAATACATGGAGTCCAGGTGAACATAGCCCAATTTTCAAGGTCAAACCAGGGACTACGTGGTGCTATTTGAGAGGCATCAGGAAGCATTCCCCTATTTGCAATTTCTTCATGCTCAGATCTCTCCTCCTGGCTGAGACTTGTTGGTGGTACCCAAGAAATCCATTAGTTCTCACCTTAGGGTTAAGTTATCATTCCTTGCTTAAGTGCACTGGATAAGCCACCGTTCCTCCCTAGCACCTAATTGCAATTCCATCCCTTAACCCTGTTACTGCAGTCTCTGGAGGAAATCCTAGAGGGAGTGAGTCACTTGGCCCTGCCTAGGGCAGGTAGACCCAAGTGAGGGACTTGGTGGAGGCAGGGAGGAAATACAAGCAAAAATGGAAGAGAGCAGTTTATAAGAAATAATTGCTGATTCCATCTATTTCTCTGTATTCCTAAGGACTGACTGTCTAAAGGCAGTTTTCCAAAAGGCCCAGCTGTTCTCCAGTGTAAACTCAGAAAGTGTCCTCTTTGCTAATCCTTTTCAGAAAGCTTCCAATGAGTGCTCAAGCTACAAATCCTCTTCTGTTTTGTTTGTTTCTTCACTCAATTTAATCCCATTTTTAAGCAAATCTCCCCAACCCCATGACATTATAGTCCATCGATTATCCAGTCACTTCTCATTATCAGAGTAATTTTCAGAACTACAACTCATACTTAAGATAACTTTTGCCACATATCTAAAGATGCTGGGTTAGTTCCTCACTCAACCTAATCTTCATTTTTGAACATAAACATCTATTTGACAACCTCAGGCTGCACTTAGGCCATATTTTCCAAGTAAAATCATATGGCACTAAAGGGGAGACAATGATTCTCTAGTCTGATGACAGGCCATTCCTTGTGCCAAAGTGAATTGCAGGCTAATCTGGACCCTTTTGGTTCTTGCTCTTTTCCTTGCTTACTGCTTTTTCCATGGTAAAACTATAACTAAAGTTGTTATTCAGTCCAGTTCTGAGTAAGGTGGAGTAATAAGCACATTCCACCTGTATCTCTCACTGATTAAAACTAAAAACTTTGGACAACTACTGAGGGTTCTGAAAAGTAAATAATAGAAGGAGTTTGAGGAGGGAAATCAAAACTCAGAAAATAATACCATTATGAGTTTCCTGCGTTTTTTCCTCTCACATCTCCTAGCAATGACCCAGGGCAGTTCAAATCCTGTAATTATATAGAGGGAATGGATAAAATAAGAAAGCTCCAAGAGAATCCACTGCTCTCTTACCAGAATTAGGAAGAAGTTCCTATGAAATGGAAAATAGGGAAGCCCACTTTTTCCCCCTCTTCTGCCCCTGCCACAAGGTAAGTTTCAGCCATGAAGCTACACAACAATGGCAGCAAAGGCTGTGAGGCACTTAGGACTGAAAGAAAATCCTTCTGACCAGAGGAATTAGGAAAAAGGCTCCAGTAACCTGAAGAACATTAGGGGGAAACGTGCTACTTTTTTCTCTGCTTTCTCTTGTTAATTTACCCCAGACGTGGATACAGTCATGGGATGTGAGAGACAGCACACAGGAAGGCTAGAAGCACACAGCATTCCAGGCATAGAACCAGAAAAGGGGACTGTTGAGCGTCAGAGACACTAAAAGAAATCAAAGAGAGGAGGGATATCAAAAAAGGAATCCCTCCAAATCTGTTTATAAATTGTCTCCTGAGATGTGCATGCCAGGAACTGACCTGAAGTTCTATAGACAAAAGACTATGAGAACTTGAACTACAGTCTTAATAGTGGTATAGACTAAAAAATAACACCAAGACTTTGAAAACTGAACTTACATTGGAACCACAGCCATAGAAGGCAGAGTAGGATGTGTGGTCTGAAACTTAATGGGTTAATTACGTACTTTAAAAAAATCAACCTGCTACAAAGAATTTTAACAGTTCTTAGAATCACATACATTGTTTAAAATGCTCAGGATACAATCCAATATTACTTAACATACAAAGAACTAAGACAATGTCTACCACTTTCAAGGGAAAGGACAAGAGATGCCAACTCCAACATAGCCAAGATTTTGAAATTTTCAGACAAAAACCTTAAGTGATTTTAACAATGTTCCACGAAGTAATAGCAAATACTCCTGAATCTAATGCAACGCTAGAAGTTCTTAGCAGAACTTAAGTATATTACTCATCTCATAAGTAGGGAGCATCTGCTCCCTACTTATAGATTAGGGCTTATCAACTCTAATTCTCACAAATTAGAGCCATGATTTTTTTTAATATCAATATCTGCCCCACCCTCAAGGATTTCAATTCCAGTTGTGGTATGGGACCCAGGTATTCATATTTTTTAAAAATTTTCCACAGATAACTCTGTGAAGCCAATGCCGAGAATAAATTCTTTAGGTAGTCTCTGCTCCATTTTATTCTTCAGGCATCCTGTTCAAAATATTTCAATACATAAACTACCTCAAGTCCTTTTGGAGGAATTGTGGTAAAACTCATTAATATCTGGTAGTCTTTACATAATCTATATACAATACATTTTATGTTACATGTATTTAGCCTCACTTCATTGACTTTTTTACTTTTTAAATTTCTAGCATTATAGAATAGTTACAGTGAAGCCCAGGTACCTGTCCCAGGCTATTTTATGCCTTTCTGGGAAAACTGCTCCCTTTGCATTCAAAGATATGATAAAGACGTACAGAGTAAAACCAGTACCTGAGCCATGTTCCTGGCCCTAGCTCCACACACCTACTTTACTTCTCTAGATTCCAAAATTGCTAAAATTTCCATAAAAGGAAATTGGGCTTATATAGTAACATCCATTTTCCTTCTCTTATCTCTATTATCAGAAAAGAATTTATAACTTACTTCTCACTCCAATTCATCCAAAAGGGGAGGGGGGAGAGACAGAGCTGACATTTTTTGTCACTTTTAACATGCCTGAACCTTTAATCATCATTTGGTAGCCAAGGCCCATATCTATGAAAAGGGTCAATCCTAGCCATCATAATTGGCAAAACGTATGAGTCTAAGTCTCAGAGAATAATTATTTATGACTGCAGAACACAGAAATTATATAAAATGCTGTAATGATTGTGCTACATCTCTTGAGGATTTCTAGGTATCTCTAGTGTGTAGTATCCAACAAAAGATCGAGTCAATACTTTGTTTTGTCTTGGCAGTTTACCACCATATTTGAAGGAAACAAGAATATTCTTGGTAGTGTGAATTCCTCAAAAGAAGTCATTTCAGGTACAAAATATACTATCCTTTTAACATTACTCCTAGAATGGGTAGGAGTAGTATTGACATGTATTATCAATATGAGATTGCTATATATAAAAATATAAATAGTAAGATATTATTTCCATTTGCAGTTTTCTATGCAATTCTTAAACCAAAGGAGTAATAGATAAGAGAACTAATGTTGAACAGGTATCAGCTATCTTCATTTTACTAAAGAGAAAGTGAGAGTAGGTTACTCAAGGTCACCCCAAGCTAGTAAGCTGCAGAGCTGGGATTCAAATAACAGATCTGCCCGACTTCAAAGCCTAAGCTCATTCAACATGACCACAGTTCACATAATCAAATGTTCACAGGAGCTAGGTAGGTAAAAAACAAGAGCAGTATTTTGAGCAGGGGTCTGTGGTCCACTGGAGATGGCATGCCCCATTTAAAGAAGGGAGCTGTTACTCAGGTCCAGTCATTGGCATGCTGGATTGTTGCCAGGACTTCTAATTCAGGTTCTAGCATTTTTCAAAGAAACTGGAAATGGAAGTTCTATGTGAAAATTCCTGACTTTCAGGTTTTATCAAGTAATGCAAAACACTTTATGGACCAAACCAAACTTGTTCATATCTCCTACACCGTATTATATTCCCTCTGCAAGTCTTAGAGCCCTAATTTACAAATGAGAAAATGTAGGTAAATAACTGGCTGAGGTTATACAGCCAACAAATGGAGAGCTTTTAGGGCTCAAAAACATATCTTCTGACTCTGACCCAACATTCTTTCTTCCCTCTACATTGTGGTTCCATAGAGTTGCCATTGCATCCCAGAATTATGTCCTCAATGACAAAGATAGCTTAAAGTTTTACTGCGAAAAGAGCTATTAACTGATAAGCACAAGCATTCACTATTCTCTCTGGGGATGATGCTATTAACCTAGGACACCAGCAACCCACCAGTCTTCTAATAGTGAATATGGATTTGGGCAGTGTCTTCATTGTGTTTCTAGGAACTGCTTTATACTGGAACCACCCAGCATACTTTTTAACAATGGACCCTCTCTAGCTGGCTAAGTTAGCATCTTAGAGTAATGATGCCCAGGAATCTGCATTTTTAACAAGGCCACCAAGTTTTCAGAACATTAACTCTTACCTCTCCAACAAGAATTTCAGAAGCCTTGTATCAGTGCCTTGGTCATGTTAGTAAAAGTTTTATCTTGCCTTTTCAGAATATACATCTTTCTCTTTCATTCATGCTTTTGTCTTATCTGCTGCAGATTTTGGCTTTTTCCTTTTTATAGCACAGTAAAAACCTAAACATACATTTTTATTCTTTATTCTGTTGGCTTTCTTAGTTTTAAATCTGCTGTTGGCTATCTTAGCTTTAACAATAGAAGATTACCTTGCTAGAAAAGACAAATCTAGGTAACTGCAAGAGGTATAGTCATGAACTTTGGCATGTACTGAAATTAAGAAAAGATGGGCTTTTACTATCATGTGTGTTTTCATGTCCTATCACATCCTATCATAAAGTTTCAGAGAAGTAAATATTTACTTGTCTTTACATGTAAAATATTCATTTTGTTAAATTATAATATATTCTGAGAGTCCATGCCCTGAAGAGTGGTATAGAAAAATGAATCCAAATAGAAATTTTTATTATCTATACAGTCTTGTTACATGACAAAAAATAAAAAATACTTGAAGTTATCAACTAAAAGTTTACCCAAAGTGGTGAGAAATTATAGCAGTTTTAATGCACTTCTGTTTTCAAGTGAACACTCTGAAATAGACACCCTCACTGTATAGCGCTGAAAGTTACTTTCCCTTGTGAGTTTAGCTCATCAGACTTTTTCAGAGGTTTTTCTGCTAGAAAAAGAAAGGTATTCTTTGTACACCTGATTAACGAAATATCAGAGTGCAGCATATAATAATGCCATGAGAGAAAGCTGTTCCCTGTCCAAGCTTGGCCACTCCTCATGTGACCTTAGGCAAGGTTTCTGACCTCGCCAAGATTCATATACAAAAATGGAGATATTTTCCCTGTTTCCTTCACAGGAGTGTTGGAAGAATCCAATCAAAAGAATCTTTCTTTTTTAATCCCATAAATTATTCTATAAATGTCAGTTTTTGAATTCTAAATCATTAATTGTATAGTATGGCTGCCTCAACTAGAATGTCTAATAATTATCTATACTACTTTTGTTGCTTTGTCCACAGAAACTCCGAAGGCTAGTATTCCTAAACAAGGATCTAAAATGCTGGCAAAGATATCTTCAGCTCTGTCAAAGGTGTTTTCTCGAACTAACACCAATATTTCCAAATCTTCCTCACCACCTCACCAGGACAAGCACTGAAGTTTCTACACCTGATATAACTATGCTTACTTCCCTTAGAAAATAAAATATTTTTTAAAACATAACATAGTGTCCTGTAAGATGATTCTTGTAATGCTGAGCAAAATATTAAAAGCAAGAGAAGTATATTAGAGACCTGGGTGAGAGAAAGTTTTGATAATGCTTTTGATAAGCATTTTGGTATAAGAAGATGCTGAGTGCTAGTATTATTCAATACAAACATGCCATGAAGATAAAGAGACAAAAAGTGTACCTAGTAAACCAGTTAGTCCTCATTACTCATCAGAAAATGAACTTGAATTTTTCCTGTTAAATTTTTAGAGGGTATGTTCACCAAAATAGTTAGCAAACTGAGATGAAACTCAAGCTTAATTCTATGACACAGCTATGAAACTGATTGGTTCACTATAAAAGATGTATTTGGATGTTCAAATAAAAGTATCTATACCACCTGCAGATAAAATTTCATCAGTTTATAAAACACCTCCCAAAAAGATCCAACTATGGATAAAGCACCATCAAGAAGTAAAGAATTATTGTGCATAAAATATTATATATACATAAAAAGACCCCGTGACTAAAAAACCCTTTTCTGACAAGGTAC
The DNA here is from genome assembly GCF_937001465.1 of Orcinus orca. Taxonomy (NCBI): domain Eukaryota; kingdom Metazoa; phylum Chordata; class Mammalia; order Artiodactyla; family Delphinidae; genus Orcinus; species Orcinus orca. Next base: position 72,903,489 of record NC_064565.1, read on the forward strand.
ATTTTGTGGATAAAATACCATCAATACATAAATTGTTGGTCAATAGTTATTAAATCCTTTATATAGATACCTTATATGAATATAGATATAAAGATTCTATTTGTGAGAACATAAAAAGCACTGAGGAAAACTTAACAAGATGGACAGCTAGTGCTATCTATTTTTTCAAAATCAGTTAACTTGCTACTTTGTGACATGGATCCAACTTCGTTCAGCATGTTTGCCTCTAGATTCTAAAAGTCTTGTTTAAAAGATAAAAAAGGTGGACCAAACAGTAAAGAATTTCAATCATCATCACTATCTACCCTAATGCTGACTCACACATTTTTAAAGAATGTGGTACCTTTTATCTATAATCTTCTTGACAGTAGCCAGCGCTAAAGCAGAAACATCTGAGAAAATTTTGTTTCACAAAATTGGATTTCCTTTAATAAAGTTAGTCAGTGAGGTTATAACAGATAGCTCCAGAGGGAAAAAATGTAATTATAAAGAATTTTTACATTCCAGTGATGATGAAGCTACTCAATTAGTAATGTAGTCTATTTATAATAATCTCTGATAAATTATTTGATCTCAAAGATCATACAAAATGATATACCCTGTAGATGTAGACCTTTTCAAAAATGATAGTTGATGAGAAATGACTGGCAGTCCAGATCAAAACAATTTTCAGGAGAACTAATTCTTCCAGTGTGCATAAATTGACAGTGGTATTGAAAGTATCCTTACAGATGTCGTCCAAACAAACCACTGATGCTCCCCAGCTTCAGAAATCACATACTTTTAGGTTGCCTTTTAACATAACAGAAGATTTTAGTGTAAAATTTTTTTATCAAAGTTCTCGTCCATGTTTTCAAAAGTTGATAAGGAAATAATCAAATCTTTAGCGCTGAAATGCACTCTGATTTTAAGGCATTCTGGTTCATATACGTCTCTAATTAAAGATTTAACATATAAGAGTAATGTACTCTCTGATAGAAGGTTTTTAATGATAAAGGAGATTTCCAATTTTCTCCAACTCGAGAAAGAAGCATAAAGTTCAGAATCCTTGAAGCTGTCAAAATTATGGAAAAAGTGGTTTAAATTATTGATAAATTTAAGTTCTAGGAAAAACCTTAATCCCAAAAAGCTTCTGTTATATGTCATGTGTTAAATGAAACTTTGTGGGGCTTCCCTGGTGGCGCAGTGGTTGAGAGTCCGCCTGCCGATGCAGGGAACACGGGTTCGTGCCCCAGTCCGGGAAGATCCCACATGCCGCGGAGAGGCTGGGCCCGTGAGCCATGACCGCTGAGCCTGCGCGTCTGGAGCCTGTGCTCCGCAATGGGAGAGGCCACAACAGTGAGAGGCCCGCGTACCGCAAAAAAAAAAAAAAAAAAAAACTTTGTGACTGTTTAGATAACTTAGTGGGAAAAAATGCATATTACCTGATAAAGTCTGTAGTAGCTTAAATTTCTATAAGTAACGAGCTTTTGATTCTGAAGAATACCTCTTAATCCATAAGGCATGGGAATGAGTTCTCAGGTTGTTGACTCTGTTTCTGTTGTACAGAGGCTGGCAAACCTTTTATGTGAAGGGATAGATAGTAAACATCATACTTTTGCAGGGCACAATGGTCTCTGTCAAAATTATTTCATTATGCCTTGCTAGCACAAAAGCAACCATAGACAATATATGAACAAGTGAATGTGGCGGGAATTCAATGAATATTTATGAAAAGTAAAATTTGAGGGTTTTTTATAGTTTTACACCCCAAAACATCATTTTTTTCCAGTGATTAAAAACTTATAAAACCATTCTTACTTTGCAGGCTTGTCAAAAATAGATGGCAGGCCAGGTTTACCCCATGGGTGGTAGTTTCCTGACTCATGTACTATGAAAATTTGGGACCCATAAACTAACTGAGTTTGATATTAAGGGCACATATATTTCTAAAAACAATGAACTTTGGGAGTTCCCTGGCAGTCCAGTGGTTAGGACTTGGAGCTTCCATTGCTGAGGGCCTGGGTTCAGTCCCTGGTCAGGGAACTAAAATCCCACAATCCGTGCAGTGAGGCCAAACAAACAAAAGCAATGAATTTTACTAGGGAAGTTTCAAATTTTATTACAAAAAATTAATACATAAGGTTTAAATATTCATATTTTTAGTAATTTGGGTATTGAATACATTGCTGAGAAGGCACATGAGCATTCTGCTAAAATATACCTTGAGTTAGAAAAAGAAAGTTGGAAAAAAAGTTAGATCAAGACTTAATGTGAGGTTGAATTTCCAGTAAAAATTGTTTATTACCTTAGAAATAGCCAATCAAAATGGATCCAGACATATTTTCAGAACACGTGGTAATCACATTTGTGAAAACCTCACCATTAGTCTAGATTGCAGCAAAATGGAGTATACACCTTTAAGTTCCCATACCCCCACAGAAACACTGACAAGCAAAAACTGTCAAACCCAACTTTTCAGAACTCTGGAAAACAGTTAAAGGTTTACAGTAACTAATCAAACATTGAATCAAGAAAAAGGTAACTTTCAAATGGTAGCAAAGATTTATGATGTTTTTACTTGTCCTTGCCCCACCCCCTCCCCAGCACAGTAGCAGTCTTAAAGAAAGAAACTTGCATTCCTTGTGTAAGTCCTTGGTCCCTGCTTTTGAAGGAAGCAGAGCAGACTTCATTGGAAAATTGTTGTGTTTGTCTGTTACAAACTGGGAGCTGCCTGAAATGTAGAAAAGCACTTGTCCCCATTTAGCTTAACTGGGAACTCAGACCAGAAAAGCAGTAGGCATAGCTCAAAAAAGCTGCAAGCCAAATTAACAACTCACAGATGCTTAGGGGAAAAAAATGTGATGGAAACATAAAACAGATGCCAAAAGCCCTGGAACAAAAGTTAGGGAGTTTCATTAAGAAATTAAGGCATTCAAAAGCATCCATGCGAGGAATTTAGAAAGCCATGGACAAGCCCAGAACAAAACTCATGCTCAGAAAAGATATGAAACACCCTAAATTTTCACCTCAAACCAATCCTTAGGCTCAGTGTAAGCCTACCTAAGTATTTGAAGTAGTTCCCTTCATAGATCCAATCTGCACAGACTAGGGTGTGTATGTTTTTTAGCTCCTGGTCTTCAAGGGAATCTCTATGAAAACTCTAGCTTAACACAAGGAACGGAGACTTCAGTGACCACAGAAGATAAGGAACACATCCTCTGAAAATATAGTTTGGGGAAGTCACTAAACAAATGGGCTACTATAGCCTTCAAAAATCAAAAACATAAAAACACCAAAAAACACGGAAAAGAGGCAGATCTGATTTCCAAGTTACCACATTATAATATGCAAATGTCCAGTTTTCAACAATAAAAACAACCCAAAAAACCCCACAAGGAATACAAAGAAACAGGAAACATATAGCCCCTTTAGAGGAACAAAATAAACATTAAGAAACCCTCCCTGAGGGAGTCCAGACTTTGGAGTAGTTATACAAAGACCATAGAACAATTATATTAAATATCCTCAAAAAGCCAAAGGAAAACATAGACATAGACTGAAGGAAATCAGGAAAATAATATGTGAACTAAATGAGAGTATCAGTACAGAAGTAGAAATTATAAAAGGGAACCAAACAGCCGCCATGGAAAATTTTGACAGTCCCTCAAGAAGTATAGAATTGCTACATATTTCATTAATTCCACTTCTAGGTATATAACCAAAAGAACTGAAAGCAGGGATTCAGATACTTGTACACCAATGTTCATAGCACCACTATTCACAATAGCCAAAGGTGGAAACAACCCAAATGTTCATCAATAGGTGAATGGATAAACAAGATATAGTATAAATGTACAAAATATTATTCAGCCTTAAAAAGGAATAAAATTCTGATATACACTATAACATGGATGAACCTTGAAAACATTACGCTAAGTGAAATAAACCAGACACAAAAAATGGTTAATGTATGATTTCACTTATCTGAGTTACACAGAACCAAAAAATTCACAGAGAAAAGTCAAATAGATGTCAACAGGAACTGGAGAGAGTGTGGATTGGGAAGTTATTGATTAATGGGTACAGAGTTTCTTTGGGGGATGATGAAAAAGTTCTGGAAATGGATAGAGGTAATGTTTGCAGATCATTGTAAATGTACTTAATGGTGCTGAATTACACACTTAAATATGGTTAAAAGGGTAAATTTTGTTACGTATTTTTATCATCATCATCATAATAAATAACTTGTAAAAAAATGGAACCACACAGATTCTGGAGATGAAAGTACAATAACTGAAATAGAAAATTCACTAGAGGGGTTCAACAGAAGATTTAAACACACAGAAGAAATAATTAGTGAACTTGAAGATAGAAAAATTGAAATTATTTAGTCTGAGAAGCAGAAAAAAAAATGAAGAAAAATAAACAGAACCTAAAAAATATATATGGACCTATGTTAAGAGATAAGGACCTATGTGATACCGTCCAGTAGACCAAAATATGCATTATGTGAATCCCAGAAGGAAAAGAGAAAAAGGACAGAAAGAATATGTGAAGAAATAATGGCCCAAACATCCCAAATTTATCGAAATTCATGAATCTAAAAACTTTAGTTTCAAAATTGGATAGACTCACACCAAGAAACATTATAATCAACCTGTCAAAAGACAAGCTATCATGAAAACAGTGAGAGAAGTGACACCTCACATTCATGTACAAGGAACCTCAATAAGATTAACAGGTAATTTCTCATCAAACTATGTGTGGCAGAAGACAGTATGATGACCCGTTTAAAGTGCTGAAAGAAAAAAACTATCAACTAAGAATTCTGTGTCAAACAAAACTGTCCTTAAAATAGGGAGAAATTAAGACATTCCCAGGTAAAAGCTGAGGGAGTGTGTTATCACTAGACCTGCCCTACAAGGATTTATAAAAAGAATTCTTCAGATTGAAATGAAAAGATGCTAGACAGTAACTCAAAGCTTTGTGAAAAAGTAAAGTTCTCTGGTAAAGGTAAATACATAGGCAAATATAAAAGATAATGTTATTAATTTTTGGTTTGTAATTCCAAATTTTCCTATAGGATTTAGAAGACAAATACATTAAAATTATAATTCAGTGGTATTGGCCATATCATGTATATATTTTTTACAATACTTATTGTATTCTACATACAATAAGTACAGGGGAGAAGAGGAGATAAAGCTGTATAAGAAAAGTGATTTTCCATGCCATTAAAGTTATGTTGACATCAATTCAAATTATGTTATAAATTTGTAAATGTATTCTCTCCATGGTATGGTAATAAAATAATGTTATTTTATTAACATTTTAGATATTAATAAAACATCTAAAAATATACAGAAAATAAAAAGATAGTCAAATGGTTCATCACAAAAAAAGCAACAACACACAAAAGAAGGCAGTGATGAAGAAAGTGAAGGATAAAAATAGCTGTAAGCACACAGAAAATAGTTAAATGGAAAAATCCTTCCCTATCTGTAATTACTTTACATGTAAATGGAATAAATTCTCTAATCAAAAGACAGAGGCATATAGAATAAATAATAATAATACAACTATATACTGCCTACAGGAGACACATTCTAGATCCAAAGAAACAAATAGATTTAAAGGATGGAAAAAGATACTCCATGCCAATAGTAACCAAAAGAGGCCTAGGTTGCTATATTAATATCAGGCAAAATAGATTAGGTCAATGTTACGAGACAAAAAATGGAATTATATGTTGATGAAAGGGTCTATTCATTAATAAAACAATTATAAACATATCTGCACCAAACAACAGAGCCCCCAAAATAAATAAAGCAAATAATGACAGAATTCAAAGGAGAAACAGTTTTTCAATATACCACTTCCAATAATGAATAGAACTTCTATATAGAATATCAATAAGTATTATAGAAGAGTAAGGTAAAACTATGAATTGATTAGACCTAACAGACATATAGGGCACTCCACCCAGGAAGAGAATCCACAAGGGCACACAGAATATTCTTCAGAATAGACCATGTTAGGCGACAAAACAAATCACAATAAATTCTAAAAGACTGAGTCAAACAAAGTATCTTTTCTGACCACAATGGAGTAATGTTAGATATCAATAAGGAACATTGGAAAATTCACAAATATGTGGAAATTAGACAACATACTCTTAACCAATGGGTCAAAGAAGAAATCTCAAGAGTTTAGAAAATACTTTTAAATAAATTAAAATAATGATGCAACATAACAAAACTTATGGGATGCAGCAAAGGCAGTGCTCAGAGGGAAATTTATGGCTGTAAATGTCTACATTAAAAAAAGAAGAAAGATCTCAGGTCAATAACCTTAACTTCACACCTTGAGGAACTAGAAAGAGGAGCAAAATAAACCCAAAGCTAGCAGAGAAAATGAAATAATAAAGATTAGAATGAAGAAAAATAAAATATGAAGTAGAAAAACAATAGAATCTATGAAGCCATATGTTTGTGTTTTTGAAAAAATGAAAATTTACAAACTTTTAGCTAGATTGACCAAAAAATAGGAAACTTTCCACTTTTCACCATTGAGTATGATGTTATTAGCTGTGGATTTTTAATAAATCCCCTTTATCATGTTGAGGAAGTTCCCTTCTATTCCTAGTTTTATGAATGTTTTTATCATGAAGGAATGGTGGACCTTGTCAAATGCCTTTATCTCTGTTCATTGAGATGATCATGTCACTTTTCTTCTTTAATCTATTAACGTAGTCCCAATTAGTTACTTAGGGCTACTGTTACAAAGCACCACAAACTGGTGCATTTCTTAAACAACAGAAATGTCTCAGTTCTAGAAGCTAGAATTCTGAGATCAGAGTTTGCAGGGCCATCCTTCCTCTGAAAGCACTAGAACAGGATCTGTTCTAAGCCTGTCTTCTAGCTTTTGGTAGTTCCTTGGCTTTGGGCAGTATAACTCCAGTCTTCACATTGGATTTTCCCTGTGTATATCTGGGTTTTTACATGATGCTCCTTCTACAATAACATTAGTCATATTGAATTAGGGTCCCACCATACTCCACTACAACTTCATCTCAACAAATAATTACATCCTCAATGACCCTATTTCCAAATAAAGTGACTTTATTTGGTAGAGAGGTTAGAAAATCAATATATGAATTTGGAGGGGGCACAATTCAAACCATAACACAGTGTATCATATTGGTTAGTTTTCTCATGTTGAACCTTCCTTGCATTCTGGGATAAATCCCATTGAGTCATGATGTCTAATCCTTTTAATATGCTATTAAATTCAGTGTGCTAGTTTTCTGTTGAGAATTTTTGCATTTATATTCATAAAAAATACTGGTATTTAATTTTCTTTTCTTGTGATGTCCTTACATGGCTTTGGTGTCAGGGTAATGCTGGCCTCATAGTACAGGTTAGGAAATGTTCCTTCCTCTTCCATTTTTGGAAAAGTTTGAGAAATACTGGTGTTATGTGTCATTTAAGTGTTCAGTATAATTCACTACTGAAGCCATCTGGTCCTGGATTTTTCTCTGTTGGGAGATTTTTAGTGCCCTGTTTCATCACTACTATTCAACATCATAATAGAACTTTTTTTTACCAGAGCAATTAGACAATAAAAAGACATAAAAGGCATCCAAGTGGGATAGAAAGAAGTAAAACTATCTCTATTTGCAGATGTGAATAGACATACCCAAATATGCAAATCCACAAGAAGGCTACTAGAACTAATAAGTGAACTCAGCAAGGTTACAGGACAGAATATAAACACAAAAAGTCAATTGTATTTCTATACACCTAAAATAAATAATCCCCCCCAAAATTAAGAGCAATTCCCACTACAATAGCATACCTAAATAAAATAATAATCAATCAAGGACGTGAAAGACTTATACAGTAAAAAGTTCATAACGTTTCTGAAAGAAATTTTAAAAGGACTAAATAAATGGAAAAGACCTTCATGTTCTTATATTTTTGGCAATGCATTATTAGATATGACACCAAAAGTGTGAGCAACATATCTGGACTCCATCAAAATTAAAAACTTTTGTGCATCAAAGGATATTATCATGAAAGTGAAGAGACAACTTGTAGAATGGAGGAAAATATTTAAATATTTTCAAATCATATATCTGATAAAGGTGCAACATCCAGAATATATAAAAAACTCATGCAACTCGAAATAAAAAACAATTAAAATATGGGCAAAGACTTGAATAGACATTTCTCCAAACGAGATATAAAAATGGCCAATAAGCTTTTGTAAACATGCAGTATCATTGACCATTAGGAAATTGAAATCAAAACCAGAATGAGTTACTGTTTCATACATACTAGGATGACTTTTTTTTTTAAGGAAAATGACAGGGTTGGCCAGGACATAGAGAAATTAGAATTCTCTTAAATTGCTGTTGGGAAGTGCAGCTGCTGTGGAAAAGTTTGGTGGTTCCTCAAAAAGCTAAACATAGAATTACCATATGACTTAGCAATTCCACTCTGAAAACAGGAATTCAAATACTTATACAATAACATTCATTGCAGTGTAATTTGTCACAAGGTGGAAACAACTATTGTCAACAGATGAATGGACAAAAACAATGTGGTGTACACATATAGTGGAATACTATTCAGCCATCAAAGAATGAAGCCCTTACACATGCTATAACAGAAATGAACCTCTAAAACATTATACTAAATAAGTGAAATAATCCAGACACAGGACAAATATTTATTCTACTTAAATTATATATTGTATACAATAGGCAAATGCATAGACCTAAAAAGTAGATAAAAAGTTACCAGGAACAGGGGTTGAAGGTAGGAATGGAGATTACTGCTTACAATTACTACTTAATTGTTGCAGTTTCTACTTGGAGTACTGAGAAATTTTTGGAAATAGTGGTGATGATTCCTCACCACTATACATCAAATAGTGGTGATGTAATCCTCACAGTGATTACACTGTGAATGTAATGCCACTGAATTTTATACTTAAAAATGTTTAAACTGAAAAATATTGTATGTTCTATCACAATAAAAGAAATTTAAAACTCTCACCCTTCTAGAGAAACTGAAGATGTTATATCTAACTAGAACTGGACATAGAATAACTGAACAGAGAAAAGCATCAATAAATGAAAAGAGTTACTTACTAGGCACACCTAATGCAGAAAACAGGAAGACCTATTTTAATAGATAAACCTAGACAACTGGATGCAACATTTTTAAAGGTAAGTGAAAAAGGCAATGATGAGAAGAAATGAGTGGGCAGTGAGACACAGTTCTTCTATTACCCTCTTAAACTGGACTCTGGGAATGGAAATGCAGTAAAACTGACTGGCTGAAATTGTAATCCTCATTGACCATTCAGAAGAAATGCAATCTTTTACAGTTTCTGCAATTCTTTATTATGGATATTCTTTATCATACACTGTAGTGATGCAAAAGGGCTAATAAATAGAACAATGGAAAACTAACCTCTACTATAGTTTTAAATCCTCAAACTAGTGTTCCACAGTAACACTGTTCTTATTTTAACAATATTAATTAGACTTTAAATACTAGGTTTCCCACACTTTTTCTTATTATATTTGCATTATATAAACCTTTCTCATATATTTTCACATCTTCATAATAAAACTAACTTCTTCCCTCTTTTACCTTGTCCTAAAGCTAGCTGTCCCAATGTTGCTAATCTTATGCATCAGTTTCAATAAGGAGCTTATCAGGTCAATAGTTTTATCTCATACTCTATTTTTTTGGAAAACATAGATATCATGACCAAATGCAATGTGCAGTTTCCCACTGCAGCATGGTCAGAAATGCTGGCCTACAGCATTTCTAAGGAAATTTTGTGGGTTTTTTCCTTAATTTATACCAAACTCTAATACTGGACTTGCATTTTTTCCTAAAGAAGAAAGGAGACCAATTACTGAACTAACACATTACTTCATACATAGAATTATGAGTTCACCCTCATATATCCAAGAGAATCTAATTTCATTTGCTGCTTACACTCAATTAAAGGGAATTAAAAACTATGAATCTGAGATGTAAATTAAGCATATGGCAAGATGGAGCCCTTGATAAAACTTTGAGGAAAACAGTGATTAGCCCTCAATCTTCGTTGACTTCTTGACCATTCCTCCATCAAGTCAGTTCTTAGACCTCCCTTTTCCATCTGCTTCCCTGTTTCCCTGATTTCTATTTCTTTTTCTTGAGACCATCTTGGTTGTAGAGTGATGCAAGGGATCAAATGTTTGGAATGTGTTAGATTATTTAATTGGGACACAGGCACTGAGTTAACAATAATACAGTGCCTGTACTATAGGCCCCAAAATTCACTGATTCAAAGCTTGCATTTTTGTTTTTAGTATTCAATTATTCAATCTGTAAATCTCAGTCTCCTTAAACTTGTAACACAACCTGTCACTTATAATAGTCACTTGTAAATATAGTAAATTTGTGTTAAAATTAAAGGCACTCACTTTTACTTGTGTCCTTTGTTCAAATAATACTTAGTTTATCATTTTGACAGTGGAGAATTACCGTAAGTATTTACCAGTTTACAAATTTCATTAGGTAAATTCCTTAAGATGGTTCAAGCTATACGAAAAATTAGTTTATTTTTCTCAAGCATTCAAAATATCTACATCTCAATCTAGACAACAAAGGCTTCCTACCACTTATAAAACTCTTTTAAATTTAATAGATCAGACTTTTAAATTTAAAAAATCACTCAAGTATTTCAAAGCATGAAGAAAAGCATAGCGATTATAAAATTTGTCACTATGATTCTTAAATATATCAAATAAATTAGCAATGTTATGGATTTTTTATAAACATGCACCCATTCAAGTACACCCACACACATATATGAATATTTAAACATTATTATAATTGCAAGGCAGCTTTAAGCTTTGTGACCAAAAATAAAGTTTGGGGTGATGAATTTCATTGATGGGTGTCATTAGAGGGCCTGAAATGACTGAAGATTACCAGGATCACCTCACCACTCTAAGGCTAAGAGCAATGATCAGAGAGGAAACCCAACTGTCAATACTTGCTCAATTGAAGCAGTCATCCCCAAGAGACTATTTGTCCTCTGATACTGCTTAAATTAACTGAACATGTAACCAAAAGAGATTTAAACAAGAGTAACAGGATGTTGTCAAGTAAGGAGTTTATTTTTCCATTAGCAGAGTGAGATCCCATGGAAGGCAAAGGGAAGGAATATTAGAACACTTACAGAAAGATGAAGAAACTGTTTTCTCTGAATACCAAAGTATTGTCTGGGTTAATGTGCAGAACTTGTGGCTGGGACTTCTGGCTATGGCTTTGAGGAATTTAATGAATCCTCCTCCTCAAAAATACGTATAAAATTAGACAGAATTATCAAAACAAACCATATTAGGAATCTGGAAATAGAACAATGGCAAAAAAATTTGGGAAGGTATTATTCATAATTTCAGGTAAGAACAGAGTCTGTTTTTTGCATGGGTGGTGTGGGGAGCAGTGTGGGGCTGCTCCCCTCCTTCTCTCTTCCCATCTTGATCAGCTAGGACAGTTTTCACAGAGCATGGTTGACCACTATAACCAGAAGCTTTGCTTCCAGAAAGGGACACTTGATTTGGGGTGAAAGCTAAAAACTTGTGGTGATTTTTTTTTCATTAATAGTAGGGAACTGAGTGGGAAATAAAGGGCAAAACCTGTAACTCTGCTAGGAATAGTTTGTAGTCCTAGTTGGTACACAGTGCCCTAGCCAGAGAGGCTGGATACTGGAGAACTATGTAAGGGTGAGATAAGCTGTCCTGGCTGACACATTCCTGGCTGACAAAGAAACTATGTACATGCATAAGGGATACTTGAGAGATCCTGAGATCTCTCATCCCTGAGATATTTCAGATATCTGAGAAGTGGAAGCCTAGAAAGACTGGAAGACTGGCTGTATTTTGAATGCATTTCAACATACATGCAGGTAATTAGGCTAAGGTTTAAATTCTTAAGGACTTGAGTTGTAGGAGCACATGTTTTTCCCCTATCACTGGCTGACAGCTTTGCAGTCTTAGCCTCTTAGACACTAGGCTAAAAAATAATTAGAATAAAAAATATGAGAAGAGATATAACCAGATATATTCTTTGAGATGCAGGAAAGTTACAAAAAATAAAGGATTCAGACTTGCTACAACATATTACCTAAAATGCACAATTTTGTCAATAAAATTAGGAAATATGAAAGAATAAGAAAGCCATGATCCATACTCTGGAAGAAAAGCAGGCACTAAAAATAGACTTTCAGAGGGCCTAGATGTTGGATTTAGTAGATAAATGCTTCAACTATTTTACATATATATATATATATATATGTTTAAAGAATTAAAATAGGATAAAAATGACTCAATAGAGGGAATTTTCTAGTTATTTTTCTGTTATTTCTAGTTCAATTCCATTGTGTTCTAAGAGCAGTCACTATATGATTTCCATTCTTTTAAATTCATTAAGGTGTGTTTTATGGCTCAGAATGTAGTCAGCCTTGATGAATATATTATGTGTGCTTGAAAAGAATGTATATGCTGCTGTTGTTGGAGAAAGTGGTTATAGATGTCAGTTATATCCAGTTGATTGTCCTTATTGATTTTCTGCCTACTGAATCTGCCCATTTATAATATGGGGATGTTGAAGTCTCCAGTGATGATAATTGGTTTATCTATTTCTCTTTGCAACTTTATTAATTTTTGCCTCATGTAGTTTGTCATTCTCTTATTGGGTGTATACATGTTAAGGATTGTTATACTTCTTGGATAATTTATATTATTATGTAATGCCCTTATTTATCTCTGATATCTTTCCTTGCTTTGAAGTCCTCGCTGTCTAAAATTAATATAACTACTCCTGTCTTCTTTTGATTAGTATTAGCATATTATATTTTTCTCCATCCATTTACTTTTAACCTATATGTGTCTTCATATTAATGCAATTTCTTGTAGACAATATATACTTAGTCTATTTTTTTACCCATCTGACAACTTGTCTTTTAATTGGTAAATTTAGACAATTGATGTTCAAAGTAATTACTAACTTAAAAGGATATTAGAGGATAAAACTACTAATCTTCCCAAATTTCATAGATCATTTGTTATCACTTTAATGTCAGTGTTTTTACTGGCAAAAAAAAAAAAAAAAAAAAAAAAAAACGAACAAATATAGCTATATTACAAATTAATGTTATTACAAATTGATCATGTTTTCAAAAGTAACACTAAATTATAAAATTTCCAGTATCATGAAGAAAAAATGTGCTCTCAAACGTTTCTATGCTATAGCACTTATAAGAATGCCATTTAATTTAATAATGCTATTTAAAGCATTTCAAAAGTTGAAAAGCATAGTGAAATATACTTTTGTGAAGGAGATTATTTTTGATAGTACATATAACTTAAGTCTTTATTTTGATGGAATAAAATCACCTTTGGAATTTCTAAGAAAAATCTTATTTCAAAAATTCTTATTGAAATTCCAAGAAAGTTGTACTAGAGAGGTGATATGATGAAAATTGAAGAGTTATGAGAATTAAATGATTTGCAATGTGTAAAGCACTTAGAACAGCCTGACACAAAGTAAATTTAAGAGTGCTCAAATGAAATAATTAACATATATTCCCAACTAACCTCTCATTCCTAATTTCTTCTCTGGAGAATTAAAACAATCCAGGAAATCATATTGAAAGGCACCTAGTTTACTTTAGACCAAAAGCAGAGTTAACAGTTATACAATTTTTTCAAAGGCAGTTGGTGACGGCCGAGGGACCTATGGCAAGGAAGTCTTGTGGCACTTTCACGTGAGGTAAAATCATAGATTTGGAAATGTGCTAAGAGTTCTAGGGATAAAAAAGAATAATAAATATACTTAGGAAGTGCTCATATCAGTTAAATTTGGTTCTTGTAAGAGTTAACTAGCTCTTTTTACCCCAATAAATATGTGAAGATGTTATGTTGGTCAGATAAATTGCTCCCAGTGGGCACAGTGGCATCCTTAGAGAATATTGCCACTTGCATCCAGAAAGATCTGAGTTAAGAGAGACAAGAGGTAGTTATGACTTTTCACCTCAATATATGCAAACTACAAATGCTATGTTGATGATCTCAAAAGCTAAATTAAATTGCACACAGGATTTTAGATATATATCCTGATGCTCTTGAATGCCACGAAGAGGGATGGCTTCAAATATTTACTGAGCTTCTACTACATCTCAGGCACTGCTCACATTGGGTAATACAGAAATAAGTAAAACAGTTTGCAGCCTCTGGCTCAGTATAGAATACAAGGAATATATATTAACTGATAATCACAATAATGTAAAATAGGTAGTATGGCTAATATAAACAAAACATGAAAGATAAATGAAAAACATATCTAAATGTACCAAATAGCATAATTTTTAAATCACTGAACTTTCAGTTCCATAGTAATTATATAAATAAATTTGTAGAAAATGAAAATACAAATATGTCTTCTGTAACAAAAAAAAATAACTGTACAACTGATGGAAATATAAGCAATATAAAGAACTGTATTATATCACCATCATAGAAAAGAATCTGGAAGTCAGATATAAAAACATGTAAAGAAATATTTATAAATATGCATGTATATAAGTAGAAGTCTGGAAAGTGATATGGGAAATTGAAACAGTTGTTTTAGCTCTGAGGAGCATTTACTTTTTTCTTTTATAAAATACTCTTGGGGTTAAAATTAATAAGTGAATAGCTATATTGATCTTCCTTTCTGCTATTACGTTAATTATCTACTACTTCTGTTATTACATTATCTATCATGGAGTACATGTCAAAACACGTGGGTTTTGGTTAATCCATATTTAAATATTATAATGTGGTGAATAATGACAGAGAGTTGAGAAACAAACACACCTGGGTGCATATTTTCTCTCTGTCACCCACTACCTGGGACAGGTTACTTATTCTTGCTGTACAATGGGATACTAAGAATTCCCATTTCACAGAGATGTTGTGGAAGAATTATTGAAGCATGTAGATGATGCTCAATAACTGTTATTACTCTCAATTATTATCAACTACTGACTTTGTTTAGCAATTTCACTTTACAGATGAGAAAACTGAGATCGAAAAAAGTTAATAGACTTACCCAAGGTCATAGATCATAAAATTTAAAGCCATATTTACAACTATTTATTCTAAATAACAGCTACTTTGCTGTATGTTGATGAATTTTAGTTAAATTTACCATTACTTCAATTTTTTCTAAAATTAATGAATTGAATAATTCACAGATAATTTTCATTCAGATCAAATATCCTCAATGCCCTAATATTCCTTCACAGGCCAGAAATATTCACTCCACTATTGAGTCTTGTGCACATGTTCCATACTCTATAAAAACACGAGGAAAAGGTAAAAATCTCACCTAGCCCCACTCCACACCTGGAAGCCCTTTCTGCCTTGCAGTGAGAAAACTATTTCCAGCTAATAATTTGGAAAAAATCACAGGATCATGTTGTTCGCTTTTCTCTTCTCAAAGGATCACAGACTTACACTGCATTTTGTCCAATGTCCAAAAACAATTATTTCATATTTTTCGTCTGCCTTCAGATTTTGTTTTTGCCGAAGGAGAAAGGGTAAATCCAGTTCATTACTCTGTCATAGATGGAAAGGGAAGTTATTATTTTATTTTTACTCTTATTTTAAAATTTTATTAGAAAACTATTAGGTAGTTTTAGTTGGAAACTTCCTAGCAGATCAACTAAAAGATTTTATACACTAGAGTTTAATCAGTTCAGTTCATGATCAAGACAGTTTTATATACATTCCTTGTGGAGCACATGAATTTCCTCTGAGCTTAGAACACCAAGTCTAAATATCCCTGACCTTAGAGAACTCTTAGTTAGAGTGTATGAGTTTAGTTTTTTATTGACTTGAGAAGTGTGGTTTAGATAAATCACTTTTTGATGTTCTAAACAGTTTCATCACATCATTCAGAACAATTAAATTTTGTGTTTAAGACTCCCGTTGCTAATATGTGCCAGGCTCTGATATTATATATTTATAAAAATTTTACATCTGATCATCTTTTATCGATGATTACACAAAAGATTCCAAAATTCACAAGCTTCAATTTCTTTAAAAGTTTGAAATAGGGTATTGTCTTAACTAAGAAATAAGAGTTTCAAAATAATACTATAACACAATCAGATAATTGATCATTATCAATATGTTTTGCTATAAATTATATACTCATTTTCTGAAAATTATATAATTCTAACTTGCTGACAGCCTATTTTAAACACTGAATAAACTATTTTACTCTCTAATGTATTTCACTTATGATTTATTTTTTATTGCAGTATAAGGAAAAAGAAAGCAGCTGCATTCTCCAGCTGTGACAAAGTGTTTCAATATATGAGGCAAGCAACATCAGTAATAAATAAAGCAATTTACTTCTTTACAAAAATGACTATCTCTATTTAATATCAAAGCTGTGGTAATATCAAAGCTAGTGGTAGAGACTAGCAGCTGGTATGGCTAAAGTGAATACTCACAGGGAAATTAGGCTGCCACTATATCAGCTATATTATGCTCACAAAGGCATACTAAGATTCCTGTGGAAAACATTTAGGTGCTTTCCTTTTGAATTCACTACCAAGAAACTATCTTATTTCACTTAGGTCACTGATAACAATTGAGTGACAGAATGCAGTCCATTGCTGCTACCACAAAGCAGTTAACTTCCACTTCCCATTGTAGGCAAAGAGTCCAGAGTGTCCTTTAATGTAAATAATATACTAAATTCATAAAATTGATGCAAAAAAATAAAATTATATTGAATCTCCAGCAGTTGCCATGTTTCTAGAACAGCTAGGGGCTGTGGAAATAGAGTATGTTCCAATATGAAGCTTTCAGGTAATTCATCATTTTACACACACACACACTTCCCCAGTTATCAACTATCACAAGTTAGACTACTATGATAAAGTTAAAACTTCCCAAAGGGACTTCAGAACTAGTTGTATTTTTGAGCAACCACTAATCTATAAGGATCTATAATTAGACTGAATTTTCTAATGTCATTTTCACTAGAGAAACCAGGCAACTACCCAACAGGTATTTTTCAACCATCGACCTGGAATCATATTTTCACACTAATATTTGGATATTAGAGATCAAGGCATCATCTATTCCTGGATCCAGGTATGTGTCTTGAATTTACATATGTCAACGACTAAGATGCACTGTGTTCATATTTCATTGAAATAACTATAGCTTATATTTGGATATCACCTTATAGTTTACATTATATTTTTTGTATATTAATATATTTAATAACTATGTAAGATGGATATGAGAGTGTAACAGAGAAAAACAAACCTGACTTCATATTGGATCTATTCCTTTAGCTCTAACCCTTGTGCTCTGTTGCCTGTGCTTAGTCATGCTGGCTGTGCACCTTTGTAAAAGAATGTTACCTATAGCCTGAAATATACATGATAGGCTCTGACCTTTAAAGGTATAACACTTTTCCATTTATATAGAGATAAAAAGTTGCAAAACAGAAAATAACATTTGCCTTCTTGGAGGCTCACAAGAACATTGTGAAGGACAGCTGCAAGAACAAAGGATTTCTTCACCAAGAAGTCTGCAACCTTTTAGTATAAAAGAAGCCTGAATTCTAACTCGGGTAAGATGGCTCTTTGGACACTAGTCCACCATCTTTTTGGTTCAGTCTGCTGGATTTCCAAATAAAGACACTAGTCCTTGCCCCAACAACTTGTCTCTCATTTACTGGCCTGTCATGAAGCGAGCAGTATGATCTTGGACTCAGTAAAAAAGGAATTATTGCCCCACTTGATATGAGACCATGAATTTCATAAGGGTAAATAATAGCCTAATGCTACATAGCAGTCATTTGCAATCTGTTTGCTAGACTGTGAAAAGGGAAAATTCCACAGAATAACTGTCAAAGTCATTATCATTACACTAATACACCAACTTTTGGAAATAAGTTAATGGTAGGGAAAAAAAGCTTATAATAGATAATGGAGAAAGGAAATGATTACAAAGGAATTTCTGTTAACTTGCATGTTTTCATCAGTATTTTATCCTATATCTTTTTACTGTATCAACTGAAATAAGTTTCTGCATATAAAACCACATTATATATTATTTGTGGAGAAATTCTGTATTCTGAGAGTGCTAACAATCTTGTCAACTTGCTTGAGCTACTAAATGCCCAGCAGGTACATACTGATAAGAATTTTTATACCCCAAAGGTCTGACACTGAGGACAAATTGGAGAATTTTTCCATAGCTGTCGAATAGTACAACATGATTATAGAAAACTAATAGGTAACTTAGAAGGCCACTTCTTGGTTTTCTATATCTCATAAAATGGTCAGTGAAGTAAAAATTATTTTCTCAATAATAATAACAGTAATATGAAGCAGCAGAAGAGAAGGAAGAAGAATAAGAGGAAGAAGAGAAGGGGGAGGGGAAGAAGAGCAAGTTTGCCTTTTTCATGCTACTTTCTTAAGTATTCCAGACCACGTGATGTATATTACAACTGAATGAATAAGCTCTGTTCTATTGAACCAAACATGAGATTTCTAAAATGATAAGATGCCACTCTTCTTGCTATTTTTGTTTTAAAGTTATTTTTAGTTATATAAATATATAGAATATTTTATAAATATTTCATAATATATTCATTTTAATTATATTGTTTTATATTATATACAATACCTATTTTAAATGAATATTCTAAAAGTTCTCCATTTAAATTTCTAATATGAAAAATATAGATAGAATTTACCCACTTTAAGGGTCTCCACAATTTTTAAGAATTTTATAAGTTTCTGAGAGAAAATTTTGAGAGCCACTCCCTTAAATTATGTTTTAGAGTATGTTACACCAGGTACATAACTAATATATTCATCTTTTCAAATGGGCAAAGAGTTCTGCTTGTGCTACATATAATATAATGAGTTCTTTTTGTCTGGTCTACTAAGTTAAAATTTTAGAATAAATATTTTCTATGGAATATTTTAAAAATACTCAAATTATCATTAAGCATAGGTAAATGAAATAAAAATTCATATTAAGGATGTGGGTCAAAATTTGTTATTTAATTTGATAGTTTATCATTATAGGTAAAGAATTTTCCTTTTCATAGTCATGACAATTTATTATTATATTGGTGAGTGACTATAAAACTTATCTGTATAAGGAGTAGTATATTTTGAAGTAGAGAGAAAACATGTAAACAGTATTCTGGCAATGGTCAAAGTGGATTATATTAAATGACTTCAGTAATAGCACTCTCTTCTTTGGTGTTCAAAACAATAGATCTAAAAGGTTCCTGACTGCAAATTCTGAGAATCACTCAAAGTCACATGCGTATTAGAAAATTTTTTTTCAATGAATGTAATTGTCCTCCCTTATAACACAAAATATTTAAAATAATCAGAAGTTAGAAACAACCTATAAAATAAGAATGCTAAAGTTAAAACTAAAGTAATTTGAAAGTATACTATGGGATGTAGATTGGCATATTTTAGATTACCTGAATAATCCCATAATTCTGTCTTTTACAATTTCTAGAGTATGGATATATGATGTTACATTTTCACTTAGAAAACTGATTTAACACATATTATGTGTCACAAATTGTGAGTAAAACTGGAACACGAAGTTAAGATTGATGTCTCAGGCCTAGATGTTACAAAATTTCCAGTCTCTTAGTATGAAAAGTATATATGTATATTATTTGTTAAGTTTTGATATATATATATATATACACACACATATATAAATATACACACACATACACATAAATATAGATATAAATATAGGTATAAAAGGGTGTGAAGACCAATTCTTAATCTATGCAGAAGCTGGGAAGACCTGAAATAGACTAAGGGGTTCTATCAGTCTACTGCAGGTCATGAAGTTCTGATACAATACTATGATGGTTGGTCATTTTGCATGAACTTTGGGAGGTTCATTTCATTATTAAATTTAACTGAATATTTAGTTTGTTTTGTTATTCTTCCACGGAAATCTAAAAAATCTAGCTTGATCTGAGTTATGCTAGTTCTGCCTGTCTTAGTATAAAAGTTAACCTTTATTCTATCTTGGTTTACTTTGTTTCAGCACCAACTTTTGGTCCATATTCAACTGTTTTATTCTTATTGGAAGAAAATTATATATTATATAATTTTTTATCATGGATCATAAGAGTAAAACTAAATTTATCACCACTGCCTAAATTAAAGATTTTTGGTTACACTACTTTATTAACCTAACCACCTGCTTATGCTTCAATAGTTAAATAAACATCTTAATTTATGAAACTAATTGTATATATAACTGCAATTGTACTAGTTAGGAATTATTACTAGAGCTCATACATTGAAAATCTAGCAATCTAGTTAAACTAGCTAATCCCAGTTGTCTTGCATTGGGAAAGAGTTTAAGTAAACCATGCTAATAATAAAGGATACTTCTCTAACAATAATCAGTGCTCTTCTACTCATTTAGCTGTAAGGATAGATAGGGCTCCTTAGCAAAGAAAATAAAATAATGCATTGAAACATTTTCTTCACTATGTAAAGCAATCTATTAAAATATCAACACTGTGATTCCCTTGCAGGTATGAAGAAGCAACTGCCTCAAATCAATCATCTGAGCTCCTGATGTGGTTAGTTTTATGTCAACTTGACTGGTGCCCACGGGGTGGCCAGATATTTGGTCAAACATATTTATGGGTCTGTGAGGGTGTTTCTAGATGAGATTAACATTTGAATTCATAAAAGCAAGTAAAGCAGACTGTCCTCCCCAATGTGAATGGGGCTCAACCAACCCATTGAAGGAATGAATAGACTAAAAGACTGAATAAGAAAACTTATTTCTAACTGCTTGACTGTCTTCAAGCTGGGACATCAGTCTTCTCCTGCATTCAAGCTCAGTCTGGAACTTACACCACTAGCTGGCTCTCCTGCATCTCCAGTTTGCTAACTACAGATCTCAGATCTTATGTCAAAAAAACTCGCCTCGCATCACTTCGCTTCACCTCACCTCGCCTCGCGTCTTCGCCTTGCTGTGCCTCAGCCGAGTCATGCCACGCCTACCGGTTCTCTGCCTACTTCCCAGCTGCCACGTGACCCTGCTGGTCCTGCAGCCTGGTCAGCGCCTGGCCCACTCGGAGCCTCCCCGCCAGCACCCCGTGTCGACCGTAGAGGTGGCTATTGCCCTCGTGGTGTTTTTTACCACCTTCTTAACCCCTAGTGGTTATGTGCTAAGCAATATGAACCAGTTCTGAAGACGGTAGTGGGAGAAGATGTAGAGCAGCTGTTAACGTCCAACAAACTTTCAAAAAACGCTGTGGCTTCTTTAAATGAGTAAAAGTGCTTAGTTGGGTTGATGATGCAACCGCTGTGGGTATTCACTTTCATAACCACATGCTTATGGTAAATATTTTGCACTTTTTTTGTACTGTGTATTATAGAAAGTTGTATAGTCATTTAAAAATGTTAAATAAGATTGAGACAGTTGTTCATGCTTGGTAAAAAAAAAAAAAGAGAGAGAGAGGTGTCTTATATTGATACGACACACACACACACAGAGTCAAATTCTCAAAAGCAAAGAATACAACAGTGTTTGCCAGGGGCTGGGGGGATGGAGAAAATGGGGAATTGTTATTTAATGGGCATAAAATTTCAGTTACACTGGATGAATAAATTCTAGAATATATGCTGCGCAACACAGTACATATAGTTTACAATACAGTATTGCGCTCTTAAAAATTTAAGAGGGTAGATCGCATGTTAATATCTCACCACAATAAATAAATAAACAAGAAAACTCTGGAAGGTACTGCTATGTATATTACCTTGATTGTGGTGATGGTATCAAAGGTGTATCAAAGGTGTTTGCATATGTCCCAATTCATCAAACTGTACACATTAAATACATGCAGCATACATATAAATGATAACTCAACAAGGCTGTTAAAAAATAGGAAACTTCCTCAATCTGATCAAATGAATCTAAAAAAAAATCTACAGCCTAGATTTTCAATAATGAAGGAAACCTGAATATTTACCCTGTGTAATCAGGAAAAGGGTAATGATTCCCACTTTCAACATTCCTGTTCAACATTGTTCTGAAGGCCCTAGCCATTGCAATAAGGCAAAAAAAAATCAATAAAAGATAAAGCCAGGAAAGTAAGAAGTAAACCTTTTGCAGATAGTATGATTGTTTAAATAGAAAATTCCATGGAATTCACAAAAAAAACTACTAATATTTATGAATTAATACGGCAAAATTCAAGGATAAAAGATTAAAATACCAAAATCAGTTGTACTTTTGTTAACTAGTGGCAACAATTAAAAAAATAAAATATTTAAATTTCCATTCACTATACACAAAATAAAATATTCATGAAAAGTCTAACAAAAGATGCACTATTTCTCAACAATGTAAATTACATATCATTAATGATAGAAAATAAAAGACTACTAGGTGGAGAAATATTCAATACTCATGGACTGAAACACTTAGTATTTTTAAGATAGTAACGCCTCCCATTTCAACTATGCATTAAATACAATTCCAATCATACAAGTCGACAAGCTGATTCAAAAATGATTTTGAATAAAAAGAAAAATCTGGAAGACTTATTCCACCTAATTTTGAGAATAAAGCTACAAAATCAAAACTGTTTGGTATTAGTGAAAAGATAATATACATCAATGTAACAAAATGGAACATCCAGAAATAGGCCACATATATAGGGTCAATTTGTTTCTGACAAAGATGCCAAAGCAATTAAATTTAATCTGTATGCATAAAGATTGAGCATTCTCCCTTTTCTCATGCCATGAAGAAAAAATGAACTCAAAATGAAAAGCCTACCTAAATATTCAACTAAAAATGATAAAATTTCTTAAAGAAAACAGTTTATTTGTAATCTAATAAAGATTTTTTAGATAAATTAACAAAACATGGAACATAAAAAATTGTAAACTGCGACTTCATTAAAAAAAGTGTTCTTGGGCTTCCCTGGTGACGCAGTGGTTGAGAGTCTGCCTGCTGATGCAAGGGACACGGGTTTGTGCCCCGGTCTGGGAAGAGCCCACATGCCGCGGAGCGGCTAGGCCCGTGAGCCATGGCCGCTGAGCCTGCGCATCCGTAGCCTGTGCTCTGCAACGGGAGAGGCCACAACAGTGAGAGGCCCGCGTACCGGGAAAAAAAAAAAAAAGTTTTCTTCAAGGACTTCCCCGGTTGTCCAGTAGTTAAGACTCCACACTCCCAATGCAGGCGACCCAGTTCCATCCCTGGTCAGGGAAGTGGATCCCACATGCCTCAATTAAAAGATCCCACATGCCTCAACTAAGACCCGGCGCAGCCAAATAAATTTTTTTTTTAAAGTATTCCTCAAAAAACATTATACAATGAAGAGAAAAACTGTTGAGCTGCCAGGTGTCAAGGTGGTAGATTACCGACAATGAGCCAAACCAAAAGTAACAATCAAGGCTTTGTTCACTTACTGTGTGTGTTTGTTAGGACTGCCATAACTGCCTAAACCATACCACAGACTGGGTGGTTTAAACTTACAGTTCTAGAGGCTAGAGATCAAGATGTCAGCAGGGTTGTTTCTTCTGAGGCCTCTCTCCTGGGCTTGTAGATAACCATCTTCTCCCTATGTCTTCACGTGATCTTCCCTCTGTGTGTCTTTGTCCTAAAATTCTCTTCTTATAAGGACACCAGTCATACTGGATTAGAGTCCATGCCAATGACCTCATTTAAACTTATTACCTCTTTAAGTCCATATTTCCAAATACAGTCACATTCTGAGGTACTGGAAGTTAGGACTTCAGCATATGAATTGTTCGGGGACACAATTTTCCCCATGATACTGCGATAGTGCAGGCAAGAAGCAAAGAAAAAGAAAAGTATAGGCTAGCCAATGTTCCATTTTTCCCCATGGAAGGGTACCGGCAGAGGGTCAGTCAGATGATATGCAGCACAGTGGGGGAAATCATCTCAAGGCTGAGGATCCTGAAAAAGAAAGAAAGAAAAAGAAACCCTCCTGCCTTTTATAGACCCAGGTGGCCAGGAGCAGGGGGAGGGAGATGTGGTAGGAGTGAAAAAGTGCTGAGTCAGAGTGGAGCAAATATTTTAGCAAGAAGGTTTCAGCTGAGGCGCCTAAAATGTGCCTCAGCTGTGGGCTCTGAATGGCAGCACCTACTTTAGGAATGCTGATATGCATATGAACATGGCTCACCCAGAAGTGGGGGGCTTTGTCCTTGTCTGCCACTCTCTCCATAGTTACAGTCTCAAGAATGGTTTTTCATGAATACAGTGTATAAATACGTGAAAGTCTACATTTTAAATATAAAATTAGGAACACATATTCTAGAAGCAATTAAATTTGTCAGGGTACTGATAAAGGAACTGTGGAAATAAACTAAGACAACCCAAATGAGAATGAGCAAATGAGATTTATTCAGAGCCTGCTATAGCAAGGGAGTCAGCCATCAACCCTTTTGTTGGCAGAGACTCAAAGGCAGACAGATGAATGGGAAAGCTTTATATGGAAAGAAAAAAAAAGGAAGGCTTCAGTATCCTCTGATTGGAGGCTGTTGCCCTGGAGAAGCCGTAAGCAGACTAACTAGAAGTGGAGCAACCTATACAATTGGTTAGGGGAGCACACTTGGCTTTCTCTGGTTGATCCTAAGTTGGAAGCAGGGGCAAAAATTAGAGAAGCCTCCGTTACTGATCAAGTCCTGGCTATTTTGGGTCAATGGCTACTGAGGCTGTTGTTTAGCTTCCTGGACTGGTTGCTGCAGGTTGAGGGTCAGAATTCTACTTTTATATATGGTTTTGAGATAGGCTGGGACCGGGACCCTTTACTGGAGTGCTTGCCCCTGGACAGACGTCTCCTTCTTGAGCAACAGAATACAAAGAAACTATAAGGGATTAAAAATAACTGCATGCATGCACAGTTGGGGCAAATTATGAACAGTAAGATAGAAAAAGGCCAAAAACCAACTGACACGTCTGAGGTTCCAGGAGCAAAAGCAGGGTACTGCACATGATCCCTGCACACAGCACCACCAAGGGGGTACGCAGACCACCTAAGCCACCCTTCCGGCTCACCCACCCATCTGCCCCTACTCTCACCACATTTAAGGAACCAGCTTGCTCCACCCTGGGGGAGCAAGCAGGGCACCTGTTACTTGTTTTCACTCCCTCTTGCTGAAGCAGGAGTCCCAGTAAAGCCTTGCTTAAGTTTCTCATCTGACCTCTATCAATTTCTATTTGATTAAGGAGTCCAAGGACCTAGGTTGGTAACACTTTGGCTATTGTCCATTTATATATTCAATCTCTCAGTGAGAAAGCAGTAAAAAATTAGTGCAGAATTTTATGACCAACTTATACTGTCAACTGCTGAATAAAGCCCAAGTAACGTATATTCTTTTGCATTTTTTTCTGTAGTTTATATGTGGAATTGAAAGTAACATTAAATATGTAATTAGAATTAAAATTACATTGTAAAGTAGGAAAAGTGTGCACAAAATTAAGTGAAATAACCATGAATGTACTATAAGATACTGAGGAGGAAAAATCAAAGCCTGGAGTTTCCCAGAAGACAGTGAATGCAATGCAAGTCACAAATAAGGCATAACACAAGATCAGCAGATTAGAGATCCTAAAGGCAAATTATAATTTTTTAATTTACCACATTTTTTTCCAGAAAAAAACAACAACTTGGAGTAGTATTTAGAACAGGCATATATTCCAAGGCATTGAAAAAATTAATGACTGGAGAACAAACCAAATTTTAAACTGTCTCTCAGCCAGGGTAAAAATAAATGTTAATTGCATTTGCTCTCTTTAATTGAAAGAATGAACAATACCGAAACCTCAAAGAAGGGAATCATGTTTTAAACACTAAAAGAAATTTCTCATAGTCTGGTAGTTTGATATGATGATAAATAGTGTAGTCTCTAAAATCAGACTGCCTCAGATCAAGTCCTATCTCTGCCACTTATAAGCTGGTTGTTTCTCTCTATAACATGA
Source organism: Orcinus orca (assembly GCF_937001465.1). Lineage (NCBI taxonomy): Eukaryota > Metazoa > Chordata > Mammalia > Artiodactyla > Delphinidae > Orcinus > Orcinus orca. The sequence continues at coordinate 72,929,590 of NC_064565.1, forward strand.
AATTCTTGTCATGGTTATGTAGCATATATTTAAACCACTTAAACATAACACCTAGCACCTCATTTAATATCTCTTCAAAGTTAGCTATAAATATATTATTCACATAAGAAATAAGTATTGAGTGCTGAAAACTGTCTAGTCACTATTTTAAACACTGGGGATACAACAGTAAGCCAAATAGACATGGTCCCTGGTTTTATAGTTGCATTATGGAGCCATATAAATGCTATAAAGAAGATTAGGGCAAAGTAAGAGTTAGCCATACTGCAGAGAGAAGTGTTCTATATATAGAATAGTCCAAGAAGAACTTCTACACAGTAACTTTTGAACATAGACCTGAAAATAGGGGAAAAGTCACAGGGAAAGGTAGAAGAGTGTGTTTGATAGAAGGAACTTTCTGAAGTGTCACACACATGTCAATGCATTCTTAGCATGTTCCAAAAACAACAGGGCCATATTGGTGAAATGGAAACCATGACATGCTTTGAGCAGAGCAATGATTTGATTTTATTTTGAAAGTATTATACTGGCTACTCTTAGCAGCATGAACTATAGGGAGGCAAGACAGAAGAAAGATCATTATCTTTGTCAATGTCTCCCCCACCTTTCCCCCATATATATCATCCATCCATTCATTTATCTATCTATCTAGAGTATATTATATAATACACATATGTTATATGTATAAAAGAAGACCAGCTATTATATTTGCCTTGTTCATCTAAGGTGATATAACGAGAACTCTTTTGGAGAGAATTTTTAAAACAGAAGTAAATAGAGGGTATTGTTTTGCTTTGGTTTTTGTATTCTGTTTGTCTTGCTATAATTTTAATAAAAGATGACGGCCTGGGAAAGTGAAATTCAACGAAAGCAAGGTTGTAAGCATCTAAGATAAGTATGCCTCAGTTTGGATCTTGGTTCTGTGACCTTGGACAAATTACTTAACCTCCCTGTGATTCAGTTTCTTCATCTTTAAATTGGAATAATGCTAGGACCTACAGCAAAGTTGATATTTTTGTTGTTGAGAATAAAGTCAATATATATAAAATACTTAGGAAAATGCCCAATTTAACAAGCATTTAATAAATATGAGTTCTTATTATTCTTATTATTGAAGAAAGAGAAAAATGATTTGATTGACCAAACATCATGTGGCTCTAAAAGAATATTTTAAATTCTGACTTAACTAGTAGAATTGTGTCAGTGTAGGTGATTTTGCTTAGCAGCACAGTGGTGAGCCTCTGGGTCAGACACTCTGAAGGACAGCAGCCATCTGAGGTCTTTTATAGACTGAGGTTTATCATACAGATGGCTAGCAGGTGTTGAGTGCAGTTTTGCAGGGTATGCAAAGCAAACAGTCTCTAAATGGCGTAATCTAAAAAATCTGAGTTTGGTGCCTGTGGGCTTTGGAGCTAATGGGCCCCAGCCTGCTATGAAGAAATAATCACCATAGGCCCAATAGACAGAGGCCATCTTTGCCTTGTTTTTATTACAGAGCCTCCCATGAGTCCCATGTGATGTGGACATGACTGGTTCAGAGTCAAGTCTGTAGTCAGGGACCCTGAAATAGCAGGGTCCCAAAAAGCAGGTGCCCGAAGAAAAATATGACAGAGAAGTAAAGAGGGCTCCTCTTCCACTTAGGATGAAAGGAAGCCTGAGAGGGACAAGCGCTGTCAGTGGGCACTTTTTAAGACACGGAGATCAGGTTCTTTGTTACTCTGGCATGGACTTTTGTTGCAAAGGCTATCTGGGCAGTGACCAGAGGATACGAATGACAGAAGTGTTCTGTGCCTCACCTTAATAAGAGATCCCATAAACCATATTTCCACACACCTCTTGTCATTTGTAGACAAAGTCTGAGAAGCCTGAGAGACCAAGCATTTTACCTAAAGAGACTGAATGTTTCCTTAAAAGATTCTTGAATCACTTATCTATACTAAGTCTAGCTCTTTTGTTGATTTTCCTTTGCCTGCTATCCAAGATAGGGGTTGGGGATGGCCTGTGAGGAAAAAGAAACCATTTATAGACAAAGAAATCACCTTTCATCTGATCACAGCTGTGGTTGTTTGAGGATTTTTCCCAGGCTTTCTACCTACTCATTTTTTGAGATTATGGTATTGCGGGGGATGGGGGGGGCGGGGGCAGGGGAGGGAGGTGTGGTATCTGTGTTTGGTAAAAAACTTTTATGGTTGCTTGTATTTTCTTTAGTTCTCAATTTATTCAGTTTACAAATTTAAAAAACTATTTTCCTTTTAAACTCCTAAACATGGTTTATAATCTGGTGTATTCAATTATAAATATAGTAATGTGGGTTATCATTAAATACCTTTATTTGGAAAATTTGTTTTTTTAACAACTTTATTGAGGTATACAAAAAACTACACATATTTAAATATGCCATTTGATGGGTTTAGACACAAGTAAACATCTGTGATGCCATCAGTATAATCAAGGTAGTAGACATATCCAACACCTCCCAAAGTTTTCTTGTGTCCCTTTATTGTTGTTTAATTTTTCAGTAAGAACACTTAACATGAGGTACACCTTCCTAACAAATTTTGGAGTGCACCATGCCTTATTGTTAGCCATAGGCACTATTATACAGCAGATTTCTAGAACTTACTCACCTAGCATAACGGAAACTTTGCATCCATTGAACAACAGCTCTCCATTTCCCTCAACCCCCCAGCCCCTGGCAACCACTATTCTACTCTCTGTTTCTATGAGTTTGACTATTTTAGAAACCTTAGATAAGTGGAATCAAATTTAATGCCCAATTAATTTTCATTTTCATTTCCATGAGTAAATTTCCCTAAATATCTAGTAATGTTTACAAACTTAATTTTATCAATTCTGTAAGACATTTCAAACTACATCTGAAAATGTAATCTATTTCTCTCAACCATTTGCAATACCTACTTCCAAATGTTTGAAAAACTCTTTTACATCTAATAAATCAGACTTTTTTCAATCTCCTTCAATGCTTCAAATAAACATAGAGAAGCACAATGATTTTAAAACTTGTCACTACACTTGTTAAATACAATTTAAACCAATTAATGTTATATTTAAATCTACTATAATTCTATAAATACAAACATTAATTTAAATCTATGAATGTTATAGAATTTGATTTAAAAATCACACAAACACTCCCATGCAGACATGCATAAATATGGATAATTATAGACATAGGGGACAGTGTTAAAAATAACTACATCAACTTCATAAACACTGATCCACTTACAGACACCTCCCATCTTCTCTCATTCCCACATACATCATATTCAAACCATCCATACATGTCCATATCCAAAAGCATAAGACCCATTGTTCCAAAAGCATACATAAACTCATATTTACATATACATATTTAAATATAACTGGAATGGACTTATAAATATTGTTGGAAAAATATCAATCCTAAAATAATCTTGCCATATTAATATATTCTAATGATTTAAATACACATGTGGTATAATAAATAATACCAAAATTCTTATAAAAATTGAATTGCTTCATTTGGTATTGCAATATAAAATATTCACATAAAGAAATCTTGTAGAATTGGCAACAATATAGCATATCTGTTCCTTTGTGTTTAAAGCACATCATTTCTTAGGTGAAGATTAGCTCCAGATCTCTAAGGAGTCACTTTTAGTCCTCAAAGTGAACATTGTGAAGAATGGGACATTCTTATATAATAGGTTTCCTTAGATTTGTCACCTATTTCAGCCAGGTTTAAGATTATTTTAGACTTTGCATCTTTTAATCTGAACATCAGAGTTTTCGCAGCAACTTTTGAATAAGCTTATTACTAAGTCATGGAGTTGGAGATGACTAGTTGAGAATGGCCCTTGCAAAATAGCACCTGAGCTGTATACCCAGCAGTAATAGGATTTGCAAAGTGAAGCAAACAAAAAGTCTAATTCATTCTCTTTAGATTTTAAAATAAAAGGGATCATTTTACATAGTAAATAATTAATTCATTTCTCAAAATGATAACCCCCTGCTAGTTACCTTCTGAATAAAAAACTATTTTTATGGTTTTGGATATATGTAAACAGAAAGTTTTAATGCTTAAAAATATATGTAGATTCCAAAATGAATCTGAGGATACAGTATATTTAAATATACTTCAATATTAATGTTGAAATATGTTATAATTCATCAATGAGTTTATTTTTGGTTTCAGTATGAATTCATAATTAGACCAAACATGGTTTGAACAGTATATATTTGCAATGAAGAAACTGAATATTTGGGGTAATTGAATCATAAATTTTACCCATTATACCTGGACTTTATGTCTATATCCTTCAAAAGAGCTCTAACATCCTTAATTGCATCCTGTATTATTTTTGTAAAATAGCTTTGCACAATTTATTGCACAATTATTTCAGAACAATATGAGGACACAGAGATATCACATTCATTTTATTTTCTTTCCATTGTGTTTTATGGTTGTGTGAGGAACTGTGGTTCTATAATTTGTATTTTGTTTGAATATTGGACACTACATTAATTTAATTGAAATTTTTAAAAACTCAACAATCGTCCACAGTGAAGAAATACTATTTCAACATTTTTGGTAAATATAGAGATGTACCACCAGATCTCCCACAAGGAAGGCTGACTGCATAACAGTGGAGAAGAAAGTCAGCAGACAGCTTCCAGCTCGTAAGTTCTTCAGAGCCTGCCGCAGCTGCAAACACCTAACCTCACCCAACTTCATGCCCTTCCCAGGAAACCTGTATCCAGACTGAAAGAGATAAGGAGTCAAGGGCCTTGCCCTTTTGAACCAACTGGATATCATCTGATGGGCAACACTCCTGAGAGCCCCTTGCCAGGTTGACCAACGCTTTTCTTTTATTTTTTTTTTCTTTTTTCCTTTAACATCTTTATTGGAGTATAATTGCTTTACAACGTTGTGTTAGTTTCTGCTGTATAACAGAGTGAATCAGCTATATGTATACATATATCCCCATAATGCCTCCTCCTTGCATCTCCCTCCCACCCTCCTTATCCCACCCCTCTGGGTGGTCACAAAGCACCGAGCTGATCTCCCTGTGCTATACAGCTGCTTCCCACTAGCTATCTGTTTTACATTTGGTAGTGTATATATGTCAATGTTACTCTCTCACTTCATCCCAGCTTACCCTTCTCCCTCCCCGTGTCCTCAAGTCCATTTTCTATGTCTGTGTCTTTATTCCTGTCCTACCCCTAGGTTCTTTAGAACTTTTTCTTTTTAGATTCCATATATATGTGTTAGCATATGTGTTAGCATACAGTATTTGTCTTTCTCTTTCTGACTTACTTCACTCTGTATGACAGACTCAAGGTCCATCCAACTCACTACAAATAACTCAATTTTGTTTCTTTGTATGGCTGAGTAATATTCCATTGTATATATGTGCCACAACTTCTTTATCCATTCATCTCTCAACTTAGGTGGCTGCCATGTCCTGGCTATTGTAAACAGAGCTGCAATGAACATTGTGGTACATGACTCTTTTTGAATTATGGTTTTCTCAGGGTATATGCCCAGTAGTGGGATTGCTGGGTCATATGGTAGTTCTATTTTCAGTTTCTTAAGGAACCTCCATAATGTTCTCCATAGTGGCTGTATCAATTTACATTCCCACCAACAGTGTAAGAGGGTTGCCTTTTCTCCACACCCCTTCTAGCATTTATAGTTTGTAGATATTTTGATGATTGCCATTCTGACAGGTGTGAGGTGATACTTCATTGTAGTTTTGATTTGCATTTCTCTAATAATAGTGATGTTGAGCATCCTTTCATGTGTTTGTTGGCAATCTGTATATCTTCTTTGGAGAAATGTCTATTTAGGTTTTCTGCCCATTTTTGGATTGAGTTGTTTGTTCTTTTGATATTGAGCTGCATGAGCTGCTTGTATATTTTGGAGATTAATCCTTTGTCAGTGGCTTCCTTTGAAAATATTTTCTCCCATTCTGAGGGTTGTCTTTTCATCTTGTTTATGGTGTGCAAAAGCTTTTAAGTTTCATTCGGTCCCATTTGTTTACTTTTGTTTTTATTTCCATTTCTCTAGGAGGTGGGTCAAAAAGGATCTTGCTGTGATTTATGTCATAGAGTGTTCTGCCTATGTTTTCCTCTAAGAGTTTGATAGTTTCTGGCCTTACATTTAGGTCTTTAATCCATTTTTAGTTTATTTTTGTGTATGGTGTTTGGAAGTGTTCTAATTTCATTCTTTTACATGTAGCTGTCCAGTTTTCCCAGCACCACTTATTGAAGAGGCAGTTTTTCCTCCACTGTATACTCTTGCCTCCTTTATCAAACATAAGGTGACCATAGGTGTATGGGTTTATCTCTGGGCTTTCTATCCTGTTCCATTGATCTATATTTCTGTTTTTGTGCCAGTACCATACTGTCTTGATTACTGTAGCTTTGTAGTATAGTCTGAAGTCCGGGAGCCTGATTCCTCCAGCTCCGTTTTTCTTTCTCAAGATTGCTTTGGCTATTCGAGGTCTTTTGTATTTCCATACAAATTGTGAAATTTTTTGTTCTAGTTCTGTGAAAAATGTCATTGGTAGTTTGATAGGGATTGCACTGAATCTGTAGATTGCTTTGGGTAGTATAGTCATTTTCAGAATGTTGATTCTTCCAATCCAAGAACATGGTATATCTCTCCATCTGTTTGTATCACCTTTAATTTCTTTCATCAGTGTCTTATAGTTTTCTGCATACAGGTCTTTTGTCTCCTTAGGTAGGGTTATTCCTAGATATTTTATTCTTTTGTTGCAATGGTAAATGGGAGTGTTTCCTTAATTTCTCTTTCAGATTTTTCATCATTAGTGTATAGTAATGCAAGAGATTTTTGTGCATTAATTTTGTATCCTGCTACTTTACCAAATTCATTGATTAGCTCTAGTAATTTTCTAATAGCATCTTTAGGATTCTCTACATATAGTATCATGTCACCTGCAAACATTGACAGTTTTACTTCTTCTTTTCCAATTTGTCTTCCTTTTATTTCTTTTTCTTCTCTGATTGCTGTGGCTAAAACTTCCAAAACTATGTGAATAATAATGGTGAGTGTGGGCAACCTTGTCTTGGTCCTGATCTGAGAGGAAATGGTTTCAGTTTTTCACCATTGAGAACAATCTTGGCTGTGGGTTTGTCAAATATGTTTTTTCTTATGTTGAGGTAGGTTCCCTCTATGCCTATTTTCTGGAGAGTTTTTGTCATAAATGGTGTTGAATTTTGTAAAAAGCTTTTTCTGCATCTACTGAGATTATCATATGGTTTTTATCCTTCATTTTGTTGATATTGTATATCACATTGATTGATTTGTATTTATTGAAGATTCCTTGCTTTTCTGTGATAAACCCCACTTGATCATCATGTATGATCCTTTTAATGTGCTGTTGGATTCTGTTTGCTAGTATTTTGTTGAGGATTTTTGCATCTATGTTCATCAGTGATATTGGCCTGTAGTACTCCCTTTGTGACATCTTTGTCTGGTTTTGGTATCAGGGTGATGGTGGCCGTGTAGAATGAGTTTGGGAGTGTTCCTCCCTCTGCAATTTTTGGGAAGAGTTTGAGAAGGATAGGTGTTAGCTCTTCTCTAAATGTTTGATGGAATTTGCCATCTGTGAAGCCATCTGTTGCTGGGCTTTTGTTTGTTGGAAGATTTTTAATCACAGTTTCAATTTCAGTGCTTCTGATTGGTCTGTGTATATTTTTTATTTCTTCCTGGTTCAGTCTCAGAAGGTTGTACTTTTCTAAGAATTTGTCCATTTCTTCCAGGTTGTCCATTTTATTGACATATATTTCCTTGTAGTAACCATTTTATCTTCCAGCTCACTTATCTGTTCTTCTGCCTCAGTTATTCTGCTATTGATTCCTTCTAGAGTATTTTAATTTCAGTAATTGTGCTGTTCATCACTGCTGTTTGCTCTTTAGTTCTTGTAGATCCTCGTTAAATATTTCTTGTATTTTCTCCATTCTGTTTCTGAGATTTTGGATCAATTGCAGACAATTTTGTTATACCACTACTTAAATGAACCAAGGCTCTTAATATCAACCTGAAAATAAACATTATGACATTTTAAGAGCTCACAGAACTTTATCTGTGGTCAGGTCATTATTAACCTCAAAGCACTACACTTTCTGTTAGGGAGCACTTCCTGACCTTTAGTTTCTTGGTGTCAAGACTACCCTTCTACCCTCTGCTCAGTGATGCTGGGGTAGGAAACCTGCAAACTATATTTAGCTAATTCCTTTACCAGCTGAGAGTTACTCTCTCCTAGTAGTAATCACTGGTGGAAGATTAGAAAGCTGGAATGAGGAGAAGAGCTTCCAGCTCATTGGTCTGGTTGACCTCTCTCTGGTTAGGAAGGTTAAGTCCAGATTCCAGCATCTTTTGACACACCCAGCAGTCATGTGTCACTCCCTCTGGAGTATGCATAACAGCCCAGAAACATGAACTGAGGCGTTAGAGCTTCAGAAGCACCAATTTGTACCCACCCCTCCTCTGCTCTCTATACTCCATCAATCACAGCCCTTCATCACAGGTGTGAGCATCAGAGTCAGGATTCCTAGACTCAGGTGATATAACTTCTTCCCTTTGGTTTCCCTGCTCAAATAACGGTGGGGCCTTTATGCAATTTTGATTCTCTGGGTTCCCTTAGGATCCTTTTATCCTCTGTTGGGCTCCACCTATGAAAACAGATGCCTGTATTAAATCTCTGTGTTTTGTTTTTTTTTTACTGGACCCTGACTGATACAGGATGTTTTCTCAGAACTGGGGTGGAGTGGAATATAAATTCTTATACATCAAGAAAATTTAGTTTATAAACATGAACACAACATGAAAAGATGTGACAGCATGAGAGCACAAGCCAAGTATTATTGAAATTCTTACATTGGAAAATCAATACAAAATACATGTTTAATAAAATCATGTTTTAAGTAGTGATCTTTTTTCACAGTGCATACATATACAAAACAAGACCTAAAATGAAGTTACCTAGAAAAGATAACTTCACCAACATCTAATTAGAGTCTGCTAAATTATAACTTACAAGATACATTGAGAAAATCGTCCATTCATTCAAGATTTGTAATTTTTTCTTTAAGACATAAAGTATATAACATCTTTGGTAAAAACCTTGCAATTGGGGGTAATATTTAACTCAATATTACAGACAAAACTATTGCAGCATGCAGCCTTGAAGATGTTCCCTACCTCATCCCTCCATTGCCCCTGCCTATGGGTATTCAAGTCCTTGTGTAATACCCTACCCTTGAATATGGCCTGGACTTACTTGCTCATTTCTAGTGAATATGATATAGCGGACATGAAGAGCTGCAGTCTTTCTTGCTCTGTCTTAGACTGCCCACTCAGTGGGAAACCAGCTGGCAGCCCTGTGGAAAGGCCACATCACTATGCCTACAAACAGACTTACTGAGGCCTGTCAGTAATCGTGAAAGTAAGCTTGGAAGTGAATCCTACCCTAGTTGAAATATGAGACAACTGCAGTCCTAGCTGACACTTTGATTGCAGTCTCTTGAGAGGCCATTGAGCAGTAATACGCAGCAAATCTGTGCCTGACTTCCTGACTGACAGAAACCGTGAAATAATAAAAGTTTGCTGTTTTCAACCACTAAGTTTTGGAGTAATTTATTAGGCAGAAATAGATTACTAACACAGATTTTGGTGCCTGAATGTGAGGACTGCCATTACAAAAACCTAAAACGTGGGAACAACTTTGAAACCGAGCAGTGGACTTTAAGGAGAGTGTTAGTGAAAACTTAAAATGCCTTCAACATTCTGTCTGTGGAATTTAGGACTTTATGCTACAGGTGAAGGCTTACAAGAAAGAGAGGAAAATCTTTCTGAAAAACGGAATAAGGAGAATCCTTGTTACTTAGTGGCAGAAAGATTAACAACACTAAACTGGATTGTGTAGAAAGTAGAACATATGCCTAATGAGCTGGGTGATCTCCCTAAAGAGATGTATAAGAAAAGAGATACATAAGAAAAAAGATGTATAAGAAAAGTTTTGAAGGTGCAGCCTAGCTTCTTCATGTTGCTAATAGTGAACTGAAAGAAAAAAGAGATAAATTGAAAGACAGACTTAAAAAAGAGCCAAAACTTGACGGTTTAAAAAATCTTCAGCCTCTCCAGACAGCACATGATGCTAAAATTAAGAATATACCAAAAGAGAAGAGGCCTTTGGACCTCCAGATTCTACTTGCAGGAAGCAGGCTACTACATCTGTTTAGCTACAAAAAAAAGTGCTACCTTTCATGCAATAGGTAAAATGACTCAGAGGGTGAAAACATGAGCCCAGAGATCAGATGTGAGTGCCAAGGAAAATTATTTCCAGGCCTTAAGGCATAATCAAGGAGCTCCTAACATTTCCATATATTTTAGAATTCTTATAAACAAGTGACTACTTGTCTCACTTCCCCCCTTTCTAAACTGAATGTCTATAGCAGTTATCCTATACCTGTCTCACCATTAATGTTAGGTATTTTGAGGGCGGACAACATGTCTTTTTGGTTTCCAGGGTCTACAGATTCAGAACTATAATTGAGGAGCTGTACTTAGAAAACAAACTTAAAGGGCTTTATCCATGTATGGACCTGAATTAGATGATGAGATTCTGGACTTTGAGCTGATTAAGTAATGGTATAAAGAGCTCTCTAAGGAGAAATACAGGATATATGTCAGAAAATAAAACTGTTTTGAAATGGAAAAGAGTTTTCAAAAACTATCCAAACTTTACTAATTTCTTAAAAGCATAAGAAGGAAAAAATAATCAAGAACATAATCTTTTCCTCATTTTTATTAGATTATGTTCTTATTATTGAGTTCTAAGTGTTCATTTTATATGTGTGTGTGTGTGTGTGTGTACAAGTCCTTTATCAGATATGTGTTTTGAAAATATTTCCTTCCATTCTATGGCTTGCCTTTTTATTTTCTTACAATGACTATTGAAGAGCATCATAATTTTAACTTTGATGAAGTCCCATTTATCATTTTTTTGGATTTTATAATTCATGATTTTTTTGTCCAGTCTAAGAAGTATTTGCCTAACCTATGGTCACAAAATTTTTTTCTTTGTACTCTACTAGAAGCTTTAAAGTTTTACTTTTTACATTTAGGTCAATGATCAGCTCTGAATTAGGTATTGTAAATGTGTAAATTAAGTTTTTAGGTTAAATTTTTTTCCCATGTGGATATTTAACTTTCCCATCATCACTTTTTTTTAAGTATTTCTCCCACTGTATTTCTTTTATAAAAACTGAATTGACCATATCTGTGCAGGTGTATTTCTGAACTCTCTATTTTATGCCACCTATATATACATATAATACTTAAGTAATAATACACTATCTTAATTACTGTAGCTTTATGGTAAATCTTGAAATCAGGCAGCTTAAATCCTTTAACTTTGCTCTCCTTTTTCTAAAATGTTTTGGATTTTCTATGTCCTTCATATTTTCTTATGAATTTGAGAATCAGCCTGTCAATTTCTGAGAACTCCCAGTGAGGTTTTGATGGAATTAATGTTTGCCATGTTTTACATATGGTTGCTTCCTAAAACTTAGTAGTATACAGAAGAAAATAGCTTAGCTTTCAAAAGTGCTTACTCAAGGAAAATGCAAATGATTAGTTAGAGAGGAAAACATTTGGCCAATAGGCTTTTAATCAATTAATAATTTTCTTCATTAAAATACATAAATCCAGCAATAACTCTTAAATAAAAGAAATACAATATTGTCTAACTCCCTTTTTGTATCTAGCTTTACATCATTAAGATGTCTTTCTCACTAGATTACAGGTGAAAATCAAAATGTTAGTGCAAATTAACAATGCTTGCTATAATAAGCATAGCGTAAACACTTTTTTTAACATCTTTATTGGAGTATAATTGCTTTACAATGGTGTGTTAGCTTCTGCTGTATCACAAAGTGAATCAGCTATACATATACATATATCCTTCCTCTTGCATCTCCCTCCCACCCTCCCTATCCCACCCCACTAGATGGTCACAGAGCACTGAGCTGATCTCCCTGTACTATGCAGCTGCTTCCCACTAGCTACTTTACATTTGGTGGTATATATAAGTCCATGCCACTCTGTCACTTCATCCCAGCTTACCCTTCCCCCTCCCCGTGTCCTCAAGTCCATTCTCTACGTCTGCATCTTTATTCCTGTCCTGCCCCTAGGTTCTTCAGAGCCATTTTTTTTTTTTTTTTTTAGATTCCATATATATGTGTTAGCATATGGTATTTGTTTTTCTCCTTCTGACTTACTTGACTCTGTATGACAGACTCTAGGTCCATCCACCTCACTATAAATAACTCAATTTCGTTTCTTTTTATGGCTGAGTAATATTCCATTGTATATATGTACCACCATATGACCCAGCAATCCCACTACTGGGCATATACCCTGAGAAAACCATAATTCAAAAAGAGTCATGTACCACAATGTTCACTGCAACTCTATTTACAATAGCCAGGACATGGAAGAAACCTAAGTGTCCATCGACAGATGAATGGATAAAGATGTGGCGTAAACTCTTCTTAATTTTCTTATTGTTCATTAATGAGACAGCAACACATTTTATTTATATATTATTATATTCATTATAAACATATAGCACTCTTATTCTTCTCAGATGCCCCACTGAATGAGTTTGATGATGCAATTCTCAAGAGAGAGAAATATATAGTGCTGTGTGGCTAAAAGCAAATTTTCTTTAAATAGATTATCTCTTTCATAGACTAAAAAGTACATGCAGTTCTTATAAACATTTAAATTCTGTTTAAGTAGTAGAATAACAATTTGACAATATACTTCAAACATTTTTTAGGTTTAAGTAGATACATTTATAAACAGTCAAAAAATATCTGTCAGCTCTTTTGGTCTACAATTATAATATATAGACTTAATAGAACAGCATCTCTGAACACTTGTACCTTTACTGGCTGGAATGACAACAGGAAATCATGTTGAGTGGAACCTAGAGAAATATGCTTAAGTATTCTGCTGTCTAGGGAGCAAAGGCTCTGAAATACCTCAGTCTGGCACTGTTCCCACTGAGTGAGCTGAAAAGGTCAGGCAAGGGTCTTTAGGGAGCTGGAAGGGGTCAGTGTTTATAGGTATGTTGGGTTATCTGTCACTCAGTTTCTCTGGATGATCAGTATGAGATTTCCCACTGGCTAATCATCTTTCATAGCATATCTAGACTGACACATATTATCTGAAACTCTGACCATTTCTTACTATATCCACTGTGAGTAACCACCACCATTTCTCAGCTGGGTCATTATTATAGATTCTTAACTGGTCTTTCCTCGCATTTCTATGTCTATTCTCTACTCAAAAGCCAGAGTGAGGCTTAGAATCATTATCCAGATCATCTCATTCTATTTTTCAAAACCATTCAGTGCCTCTCCATCTCACTCAAAGCAAAAGCCAAAGTTCTCACATGGTCTGAATGACCCTCCAAGGTCTGTGCTTCTCAGTAAAGTTTTGTCCCTGCTTCTTTCAAGACAGTATTAAAGGCCACAAGAATGCGTCAACATAATTCTACAGTCTGACATTTTTCTGCTTAGTTCTCTAAACATCCAAACTCTGTAGGCATATGATATACGTCTTTCCACAACACACACACACACACACACACACACACACAAAGAGATAATTTAACCAGGTGCTTAATTACCAAATAAGGATTGCCAAATGCCCACTTGTTAGTGAATGTATTGGGTTGGTCAAAAAGTTTGTTCATTATGTTATATAAACGTAACATCTTATGGAAAAATCTGAATGAACTTTTTGACTAACCCAACAAATTCCCATCCTTCTGACAACTCCAAAAATTTCATACTTTAGAGCTTGTCAGAGGTAACAGCCTACTTGCAAGTATCAGATTAAGTATTAGGAAACTTTTGACTGCAAATGATGCCAGTACATCTCAGACTAGCTCTAAGAAAAGAAAATATAGTGCCTAAATTGAGACTTTGAAAGGGGAAAATGAATTCAGGTCTCTCTTCTCCTATTGACTTGGCTTTGCTTCCTACTGTGCAGGGCTCCTTTTGTGAGCTCTACAGATGGGCTTCCAGCATTCAAATAGGTGAGATGACCATCAGAGTCCTCAACATCACATCTCATAGTTTAGCAGGTTTAGAGGGGGTTTTCTTCCCTCTTTCCTTGTTTCTTAAAATTAATATTTGAGAGTATATCTCACTGGCACTGTTTAGATTACATGCATAATTCTTTGACAAACACTGTTAAGAAAGAGAAATCATAATTGGCCTGATCTTGATCACTGTTCCCGTAAAACCTGGAAGTGCCTTACCAGGATGACATACAGGTAAGACAGTAATTCCCCAAAGGGAAGGATGCTACACAATGGGAAGAGGAAAATTCTCTGATATCTTGCTATGATATTGTATATTTGCACTTTCAATGATAAGATATGGAAGCTAGTAGCATTTGCCAAATTCTGCATCTTTCACTATAACAAGAATTTCTACTCTGAACAAAAATGCAATGTCTTCCATCCCAAACCTGAAGAAGGAAACAGATATCCAGGTACGGGAAGCATAAAGAATCCATCAACAGAAGAATGGATAAAGAAGGTGTGGTATATATATGCAATGGAATATTACTCAGCCATAAAAATGAATGAAATATTGCCCTTTGCAGCAATGAGGATGGACCTAGAGAATCTTATGCTTAGTGAAATAAGGCAGACAGAAACAAATACTGTATGTTATCACTTATATGTAAAATGTTGAAAATAAACTAATGAATATAACAAAACAGAAGAAAAGTGCAATATTTTTATAGAAAAAAATAGCAACAGGCTAAGTACTGAAGTTTTGCTCTTAAGAAACTTTATGGGTGACCCATACCAATGAGAAGTTGGGGACTACTGTGCTATTTATGAAAATATTATATGGCTTAAAGCTATACATGGATAAGGTCTCAAAATGTTTAAATTCTATGATACAAATGGAAACAAACTGCTATAACTATTAATAGAAAGAGGAAAGGTTGTTGGATCCAAGAAGAGTTTATAAATTTTTCAATATAAAAAACAATTATAACACAGTGGCATAAATAAATTAATCAATTCACCTAACAAAAAATACATAACACCTTTATGCATATTTTTAAAATTCAATTAAAGAACAGAAAAAAATACCTATATAAATGCAGACATATACCATTTTCATAGTGATGAAAAATATCAATACTGTAAAGATGCCATTCTCTCCAAAATAATTTAAGTATATATTTAAATAAGTAAATTTAATTTATAAATGTAAAGAAATATGAACAAAATATGCAATTTCATAAAGGGGTCCTAAAATTTACATGAGAAAATAAATGCCCACAGTGAGCAAAAGCAATTGAAAAGAACACACATAAGAGAAGTCAAGGAAAATGCACCCTAACAGCTATTAAGCCAGCTGAAGCCACTGCAATTAAGACAATAAGGAACTGATATAGACAAACAGACCAAATAGAATCCAGAAATAAGTATGATTTATGTAGAGGTATCATCACAAATAAATGTGAAAATAATAGAATGTTCAATAAATTATTTGGGGAAATTTAACTCACTTTAAGAAAAAAAATATGATGCTATTATCATTAACTCACATCATAAATAAAAATAAGCCCCAGGTGGATTAAATGCCAGATATGACAAGCAAAATTATAAAGCCTGGAAGATAAAGCTAAGATGATTTATGGAGTGGGAAGGATTTCTTATACAGGGCCTAAAATGCAAGATCTAAGATAATTTTTAATGAATTTTACTACAAAATATAAATACATTTTATTTAGTTACTATAGCTTTGATCAAAACAATCTCCATACCCCATATAAATTTATCAATAATAATTAAGTAATTAATAAGTTAAAATATAGAAAATACTATTGGGAATATAAAAAGTAAATAAGACAAAAATCTCTATTTTCAAGTAGTTGACATGTGCATGGATAATAACTAAAATTCCAAGTAGAATCTGATAGATTTTTTAAAGATAACTCAAATTACTGATCATTTTTCCCACCTTGTATGTTTTAAAACATAATTTGTATGTGTTATCTTCTCCCTATTTCAGAGAATTCATTATAAATGATACATTCAATAATTTTTATGTTTTCATTTATGATAGTACCAGTCAAACTTACTAATATGTTTGTAAAACTGCTTCAAAGAACCTATTTCCACTTAACTTTAACCTAACCTAAATAGCTTTTTGGCTAACAAATCTTTGTGTTTTAATTACTGTTGTTAAAAGTGTAAAGGCTTTTCTCCCTCATGATTTTATTGAAAATATCTACCTAAGCCATATACCATATGGACCACACTAGAGAAAATTTATTTAATGTGTTATAAAAGGCTGTACTCCTCTCTTTAATTAGGACTTTAATGCCAAAAACAACCACTGCATCTTAAGTTAGCCACAAAATTATCAAATGCAATGCTTAGATTTAATTAAACATTTTATAATCCCTTTTAACCTGGCAAAGATGTTCACCCTTTTCCCAAGTCCAGTTATAAGAATAGAATGGTATATAACTAATAAATTAGAATTAGGTTTATAATTTTATTTCCAGAAAAATTACATGTTTTTAATATGCATTTCAGCTTATCTGTAAATAACCTAAAAGTGATGTCAAAATCTTACCAGGTAATATCCCTTCTGTCATATTCAAGTATAAGCTGGTGGGTGCTGTGTGTCAAATGACCACAGTTTTCCGAAAACATACAACATAATGAATCACATATTTTAAATGTTCATTAAATACCCATTTATTGTCATTTCTCTTAAGACAAAGATAACATGTACTCATTTGTGGAATATTGTAATAACCTTCTGTTATTTTTAAGGTAAAATGAAGCAAGCTCAAAATTATCAAAAAAGATGAGTGTATTTGGAATACAGAGGCATTACAATTCCAGACACACAAACAGGTGAATCTGCTGAGGGTTTAGGGTAGGCTCTATATATGGTTAGGGAACATAACGAAGGGAGAGTGCAGTTGGAATCTGTTAAAATCAAAAACAAATGGAGACCAGATGTGAAAATTCCCTGAGCAGACAAAACCAGTCCAGACATATAAACAAAGCTCAATTCAGCTTATTTTTCAAGACCAACGAGACCTGGCTCATATCTTGTTGCCTCTGGAAATCATAAGCAAACTTTCCCAAGGTTGATATGAGGCAACCCCTAACCAACTCCATATCATTTAAGAAAATTCCAATATTATCAGTCATCTGTAAATCAGGCATTTATAGGAAATCAGTCTCTCAGTCCTTAAGTTTTGTTTTCTTAGGACACATGCATGACATTTTCCATTTTATACTCTCTGGTTCCATTTCAGATTGACATTCTTTCTAACTATACTCTCCACCACCAGCTTCTCTCCTTTGAATTGTCCCAGCATAGCGCTGCTTGCTTATTCTTTCAAAAGCACCCTCAAATGATTTCTCTGTTCAAGAGTCATCAGTTCTCCACTGCCTATAGAAAAATGTCTACACTCATTATCTTACTTAATGTCTTTTATAACCTTGCCCAAATAGTTTTTCAATCGAATTTCCCAATACTATCATACAGGAAATTTGCATTTAAAGACCAAGAGTCTACTTACCATCACATAACTCACTTGTAATTTAACTCAAATCATTGAGTACCTACTATGTGCCAGGTACCACCTTAGCACCCTTGTTCATCTCTTGTATAATATGACATCATTTGGTGATTTTAATTATTAAAAGTCTATGGGTCTTTCATGTCCCAGAACAGACACCATCTGTACCATGATACCTGTCCTAATTGCTTAAACTCAGTCATCTCTACTTGAGCCAAGAACCCATATTCTGTACAGTCGGAAATACTGACAAAGCGTACTTCCTTGTATAGTGTTGTATATTTTCTCATAGTGTTATTTTATGTTTTGATATTTATTGGTTTATTTTACTATAATTCACATGTATATGTCTTGCAGAAAAAGATAATTGGTCCCTACAGTGCAGAGACAAAATATGGAATATGAATAAAATACTGTTCCTGCTTTCAAGTGCTTATCAACCCCAAATAGATATCAGATGACCTCACAAATACTTTCCTCTGCTATAAACATCAATAGGCATCCAGCATATCAATACACACACACACACACACACACACGGAACAGTCACATTAACTTCAAGAAAATACTTCTCTATAATTTATTTACATTTCCCTCTTTCACTTTTAAGATGTATGAGAATTGAAACCATTTACCAGTACATGCACAGAGCTTACCATCTATATTAAAATGACTTCTAGTTTTTCACCGTCTTCATCAGCACAACCAAGTGGTCATAAAGCAGTTACGGCTTTTGAGCTTTTTTTGGTTGTGTTTTCCAGGAAACGCTTGCCCAGGAAGAAAAAAGTTACAAATAATTTTATTATTCATTTCAGGAACAGTTCCTGAGAGATCTATTTCATTGAACATCAGATTACTGAGCATTTTAATCAATAATCTCAAATGACTGTTTCTTTCCCAGACTCTTTTTTTTTTATTGAAGTATAATTGACATACAATATTATATTAGTTTCAGGTATACAACATAGTGATTTGACATTTATATATATTACAAATTAATCACCACAATAAGTCTAGTTACCATCTGTCACCATACAAAAGTAATAGAGTATTACTGACTGTATCTCATATGTTGTACATTACTTCCCCATGACGTATTTATTTTATAACTGGAACTTTGTACCTCTTGATTCCCTTCACCCATTTTGCCCACCACCCAACTGACCTCTTCTCTGGCAACCACCAATTTGTCTTCTGTATCTATGAGTCTGATTTTGTTTTTTGTTGTTGTTGTTCAGTTGTTTTGATTTTTAGATTCCACATATGAGTGAAATCATATGGTATTTGTCTTTCTCTATCTGACTTATTTCACTTAGCATAATACCACATTTTCTTTATCCATTCACCTATCAATGGACACTTAGGTTGCCTCCACATCTTGGCTATTATAAATAATAGTGCAATGAAATAGGGGTGCATATGTCTTTTCAAATTAGTTCTTTTGTTTTCTTTGGATAAATA
Source organism: Orcinus orca (assembly GCF_937001465.1). Taxonomy (NCBI): domain Eukaryota; kingdom Metazoa; phylum Chordata; class Mammalia; order Artiodactyla; family Delphinidae; genus Orcinus; species Orcinus orca. The sequence goes on from NC_064565.1 coordinate 72,948,728, forward strand.
CCCAGAAGTGGAATAATTAGAACTACCATATGATCTTCTAAACTCTTTCAATCCCTTTCCTCAAAACCCTCACTTTGTTGTATCCATGAGGCCTCAAAACCCTCACTTTGCTGTATCCATGAGGCCTAAACTATCATATCATAATCTTTACCCAATCCTAATCAGACTATACTATCAAAAAGTTCATAAATTTCACAACTCTGTGTCTCCCCTTGGAGATGCTAAGACTCTATCTAGGTAGTGCTCACTCTTATCACAGAAAGTAATGGACTCATCTTTGTCTTATTAACAAATTATTCCAGTGGTATTTTGGGGAGGCTAGTATTTAACATTTGTCATCATTATATATTATGTATTCATTTAGAGTCTGTGTTCTTAGCTAGAAATTAGAAATTAAAACTAAAATCCCTAGGAGTAATTTGAGAGACTAAAGATTCTTGGTGCATAAGGTATGATGCAGAAAGGAATAGACCATAAGCTTAGGAAAAAATTATATTTGATGTTTGGAACTTATTTTCTTTTAACACCTGAAGAGAAATTTTATATCTTGGGATTTACTCTCTCTGCATTCTGACATATCTTGATTATAAAAGTTATTTAAAAACAAATTGAAAGGGCTTCCCTGGTGGCGCAGTGGTTGAGAGTCCGCCTGCTGATGCAGGGGACACAGGTTCGTGCCCCAGTCCGGGAAGATCCCACATGCCGCGGAGCGGCTAGGACCGTGAGCCATGACCGCTGAGCCTGCGCGTCTGGAGCCTGTGCTCCGCAATGGGAGAGGCCACAACAGTGAGAGGCCCGCGTACCGCAAAACAAAAAACAAAAAACAAAAAACAAAGTGAAACAAAAACTCAAAAGGCATAAGCACTTTGTGTCCACTTAAAGGTAAATAAGGATAGTTACGAACCAAAATTCTATCTCAATCTCTAATTGAGCCACATGGAGAAAGAAAGCTAACAGGAAATAAATTATTTGGGGGAATCATCATAACTAATCTTGGAAAAAAATGTGAGAATTATTCAAGTGAAAGACCAGGCTCAGAAACTGCCTTTTTGCTCACACACTGTCTATAGCACTCAAATATGTCTCAAATATGCCACATGGACTGCATTCTTTCGCCTGGTAACACTTGGGGTTAATGTGAGACGACCACATGCCAACTCTTTACTTTCCATAATTAAGGGTTCAGAAACATTGAAGAAGAGTTAGAGAAACAGGATAGGATTGATGGGACTTCTCCTGGCCTTAGTTCCCTAACAGATGTAAAGTTGCTGGTAATCCTGCCCAAGCATGATAGAGTCCAACCAGATTTGAGGAAAGTCAGTAATTACTGGCATTAGGTCTTTAGTAATTCAAGTGTCCAGCCCAGCAGAGGGTGGAGGTTGGGGAGAATATACAAGCTTATTTCGTTCACTTAAGGGAATATGAAACTCATTATTAGGGAGGCCATACCTTCACCAATGGGCAATATATAGAGTTCACAGGTATCCTGAGAGCCATGACTGCTTCTTCCCATCCAATGTCTCAAAAAGCACAACCCTCATGAACATATACTGGCACATATCATCTCTAAAATAAAATGGACTTAGGTTAAACTGCATTGCAGTTAATGACTTAGGTTATCATGCAATGAGGACAGGAGAGAAAGCTGTATGGGAGTGAGAGCTTGAAGTCAGGAAAACTGCAGTTTTAGACAAATAACAGATGAAAACTCAGCACTCTAGGGAAACAATGTTGGGCTTCTGGAAAGCTACTAAAGAAGCCTTAAAAATTGTTAGTTTTTACCAAAAAAAGAAGAATTATATCTATGGGAGCCTGGGAGTAAAGAAGAAAATTTTAAAGGCATTTGTCTGAATCATTTACTGTCATTTCTAAAGGATGTAAACATTTCTAAAAAAAGTACATATTCACAATTTTAGAATTTGTGGATTAATCCCTTTGTATTACAGATGAGGAGCAGACAGCCAGAGTTTAAGTGACATATCCAAGGTTATATAGATAGAAACAAAGCTATTCAGGAATAGAACCTCAATTCTCTTACCCTTGAGAAAGGTTTTTTCCCCCTCTACAATATCACACTCTCTATTTCAATCAATTAAATTGTGTTCTGAATATTCATTATACAATCAAAAAACATTTTAAAGAATCTACCAGCCACTGGGCTAAGTACGAACAATGGTGATCAAAATGGGTATGCCTCCTCCCCTCATGACCCTTACAGTTTGATATTATGAGAAGGAAATAATGGTAGAGTACACGTACAAGTCCCATAGTGCTTCAAATAAAGTTGGGGAAGTGGGACTTCATGACTAAATGCAGACTAAAGGAATACACAGGGGGAGACATAGTTCTTTAAGTCAGAAACACAGATAGTGTTTACATTTTACACTTAAAGAGAATGGAGAAGGCATTGCTAGCTAGAATGGTAACATGAGCAAAGAAAAGGACAACTGGGTGAAAGAAAGCAATCTTGCATTGCTTTATACTTAAAATTCTTTTTACATATCTACATAATTTAATTTTTAGAAATATCTGTAATTTAGTTTTAATTTTTTTGTATTTTGTATTTAAAATAGCTTAGATTTAGAAAGGCAATTAATGTGTTCAAGTCAGCTAAGCTAAAAAATGCCTAAACTTGGACTAGACCATAGGTTTTCTGATTTCAAGTCCAGTGCTTTTCTACTATAGTGTTGCATAAATCACAGCTCAGATACAATTTCCTGAAGCAAACAATCACAGTTGATGTTGTGCCTGATTTGTGTAACAAAAATTGGATCTGGTAATAGAAACGCCAACTCACAATCTTAATAACCTAATCATTCAGATCTGAAATTTGTTTTTCAAAATGTGTGACAAATTAGTTTGAAGTAATAATTTATTTGCTTTTTTCCCAAATTTTCCAATATGTGTTGTAATTCTATCACTGTTAATTGGACATTTGATGTTAATAACCATTTTGAAAACTTCAGTACATTTGAATTATATAGCTAAAAGATAAATCAATTTTTCGCTACATTTCCCTATTAAATAAATACTTATTACTAGGATAATCTAAGAAGGAATATATTTGAAGACCAGAAATGAGTTATAGAATAGAGAAAAAATTATCTAATCTTTATTGCATACATTATCCTATACTATTAATTTTAATCCCTGTATTTATATTATAGACAAAGAAATGTATAGAATTAATAAAAAATAAATTTATAAATAGTCAATAATGACTCACAAAGGCTGCTGCTATGAGACAAATGATAGAATTGATCTATTTTCCCTTTTTCATATTTTTAAGTATTTTCTACTTTAGTCATATTCCTATGTACAGAACTATCAATATACACCAGTTCTTAAAAGTAAAATAAGGTTTGCAATAGGGAAGAATGACTCTGACTCTATATGGGTCTGTTTCTTTAACTTTCTATTGTTTTTGCTACAAGTTAATTACTAAAGAGATGTTGCCTATAGTTTAAAGTATACATAATGGCCTATCCCTGGGAACCCTGCCTCCCAAACAATGAGGTTAAACTAAAATACCTTTGTTTAGCTCACAGGAAACATCTTGACCAGGCTTACCTGTGAATAGCTGCAGGAAAGAAGAAATTAACACATCCCTTCTGGAGTCTGGTGGGAACCAGGAAATATCTGCAATAACTTATCACCTTTTTTTTACTCACCTCCCCGTCTTTGTTCTATAAAAGAAACTAGCATCCAAACTCAGGCAAGATGGTTCTTTGGGACACTTGTCCACTATCTTCTTCATCAGCCAGCTTTCAGAATAAAGTCATTTCTTGCCCCAACAACCCATCCCTCCACTTATTGGCCAGCCGTGTGGCAAGCAGTATGAGCTTGGACTTGGTAACAAGTTCACTCCCTTCCTCTACTGAAAAATGTGTAATATTTCATACCAATGACCATTGAATAGAGTATAGAAAGTAAGACAGAAAGAGTAAGAAAGGAAGAAAGCAAGTAAGCAAGAAAGAAACAAGAAAAAGAAAGAAAGGGAAAGAGAGAAAGAAAGTTAGACATCACAAACTCTTGGATTATGAATTTGGTTTTATGACCTTTATGTTTTTAATAATTTGATACCAGGTTATAAATGCTCAGAATGTGAAATGATGAAAGCAGAAAAAATATTAGAGGGATGTTTATTACATACTTAACATCTGAGAAGCCTATATTTTTAAAAATCCTTACATAAAGAGTATATATACATATATATATATATATATATATATACATATATAACTAGTTAATGTAGAAAGAAAGAAATAGTTGCTAATTTGTGGCCATTTCTATTATTAAGCTAATGGAGTACTTAGCTCAAGCATAAACTAAACTTTTTTACTGCTTTATATTTCTAATATAACTTTAGAGCTTGTAGTTTACAATGTTTATAGTCTACTTTTTATCATATGAATGGCCCTGTTAGTACATAAGCATTTACAGTCTTAGTTATAGATGATGAACTGCAGGCTTCAGTGGTTAAGTGATTTTCTTAAGGCTACTTAACTAGTAAATAGTAAAGTCTAGATCCAACCATATCTTCTGAATTTAAAGGCAAGGCACATTCTATTATAAATAATTCCTCTGAAAATGAGTTTTCATTACTTAGTAGTCATAATCAAGGCACATATGCTCACTAATTATTAATTCTAAGGATAGAATTCAAAACAGTCTAATGATTACTGAATTAGTTGCTATGAAAAGCAATTTGAGCATGCTTGAAAATTTTCAAATGCCTGGTTCTGCTCCAGATATCAAGCATGTTACCTACCAGAGAAATAGCTCTCTCTTAGCTATAAAATTTTGCTTCTCATCTCTTAGAATTCACCTAAGACTGGTAAGGAACAGAAGAACTCATCATTTCTTTTTCTCATTTCCAAAGCTCTATTTTCTGCAAAGAGGAAAAATCCAAAGTGGAATATCCCCCTGAGGTGAACCCCATATTACAATATTGCCATGAAATGATGGTGTAAAAAAAGATGAGCACATAAAACAGGAGAACCTCTAGGAGATGTTTCCTTAAGGATGTGATATTGAGTTGAGGTTTGAAGGATAAGATCAACAGAATAGTGAAAATGTTTTAGGCAGAGAAAACAATGTGGACAAAGACCCTCTTACAAGAACATATGACACATTCAAAGAAATATTAAAAAGTCTACATGACTGGCTCAGACAGGAAAAACATGATGGATGTTGTGATAAACTTTTGACATAATTTCTCACTGCAGTTTCTCTATTGTCTATTGCATCTGCCTTTTGTGGCTTTTCTTTCTTTCTTTTTCTTTTTTGTCCTGCTATCCTAGTCCTTTCAGTCTTTTATTTTCAAAAAAATGGAAAATGAAACCCATTATCAGATAGTAAGTAAATTTATTAAGCTTCCAAGAACTGTACTAATAAGTAAAATATATATAGAATAAAGCACTCTTTCACATATTTTCTTTTGTTTTGTATTAAGTAGTTCAACATTTTAACTGTCATGCTTATTTAAGTTAACACAATCATTCAAAAATCATGATGATTCTGAAAATATAACAAGAATCTTTTTGTAATAATTTTATAGTCCATAAATAATGTATATTCACTTAGTAAAGATTAAATGAATTCAAAGTGAAAAATATCTAGATAATCATGTTACTCACTGAAGTCCATTAGAGAGAAAGTGAGAAACAGAGAGTTAATAAATGAATAACTGCCAAATAGAGAATATTTTGAAACCAACTAGTAGAAAATATCAGAACTGGATATATAAATATATTTACAATTCCCATGGAGTGTATAGAATTTTCTAAGAGAATTTGGCACATCTCTTAGGTATCCAAATAACAAAATCTTGAAGTAAATGTAAGTTTCAGAACAGGCCTGTTGCAGGTGAGATGTGAATCATCCCTAGGTTTCTCATTATAGACTGTATAGTAGTCAGGAAGGAAGAAATAAAGTAGGATATCTGCTTCTTATTCTTCTGAGACCTAGTTGTATAAACCAGAACTCTGGACTGAAGATGTTGCAGAATGGAGAAAAAAGCTTGAGAAAGAAGCACCTTTGTAACTACTGATCCAAGTCACTTGAAACCAGATAAATAAATTTCCACTTGGGAGAACTATGAAAGCAATAAAAACTCCTGCAGATAAAAAAAGGGGTCACCAAACATGAGGGCAGACATGTTACCCCAGGGAGAGGACCCAGTAGATGTGGTGAAAAAGTATCCTTATAGAGTACAACCTAACTAAAACTTTCAGATGATTCTTATCATTCTCCCCAAATTTCCCCCACAAATTCTTGACGTAAATATAGGCAAAGTTTAAAAAATTGTCCCTGATATGAACAAAGTAGCAGTTTTGTTTTGAAATCTCCCATTCAAAATATTGATGTTCTTTCTTAGTGTATAGGACAACACACTTAACAACAAACACACAAGCACACACAAACAAAAAACACTTTCTCAGGGGAGAAAAGCCAAAGAAAGAATGAAAACACTCACACTTGAAACTAGAACACACTAAGAGGAAATCCTCAAATTCTAAATGCTAACAGAAACAACAGAGAACTTTGGAACATCAGGAAGCAGCAATGGGAGTGACAGTAGAATGGGGAAAGAGAGAAAGGCATTGAATGGCAGATACCCAAAATCAGAAGCAAAAGTGAGCTTTCACCTCATGTTGCATTTGCACAGGATGTGAGCATATGTGAAGGGATAGAGAGAAAGTGTAGAAATAACCCAGTGACACAAAGTTGGCAGACCTCATAAGGTATGAGGAATAAACATCTTCTAAAACAGAGGAATAGGGCTTCCCTGGTGGCGCAGTTGTTGATAGTCCCCCTGCCGATGCAGGGGACACGGGTTCGTGCCCCGTTCCAGGAAGATCCCACATGCCGCGAAGCAGCTAGGCCCGTGAGCCATGACCGCTGAGCCTGCGCGTCTGGAGCCTGTGCTCCGCAATGGGAGAGGCCACAACAGTGAGAGGCCCGCGTACCGCAAAAAAAAAAAATTAAAACAGAGGAACATAGCTTATAAGGGGTAGGAAGTTTGGAGATAACAGCCAGGGAAGGAACTAGAGAACACAGGAAGCTCCCCAGAACATGACTGAGTTCATAAAAGTCAGAAGCAGGTTACCTACCAATTGGCACAGCACTTAAAGAGAATAACTGCCCCCACAAAGTTCCCTGGGGGTAACTTCCTTGCCTTCTCCCCTTATGCAAAAAGCTGGTATAGAAAAATTAAACTTGGAAGCAGATTCTAGGACTAAGTTAACTGTTAAGAAACAGGCAAAACTCAGTTTCTTAGAAACATAAAACATTTACAGAAACAAGGTCAAAATTTTAAGTCACACGGGAGATGACAGACCTGGTTAGTAGTTAAGTAGAGAACATAAAGGACAGAAATAAAATAGTGAGCAAACTGAAACAAAAATAAACATTAAAAATTACTAGTAAGAAATTAATCACTGAATAGGGAAAGGATAGCTACTGTATGTATACTTGGAGTTTCCAAAGAAAAATATTAAAACAACTGGAGAGAACAAATGTTTAGTAATACAATTCAATAAATTCCTATAATAATAGACTAGAATCTGATGTTGAAAGGGCACTTTTTGTGACGGAGAAAGTTAACCAAGAGTGTCGAACACCAAGTCAAATGTTAGAGAAATATTTAGATTTTTTAAACAAAAAAATAATTTTTGGTTACTAGGCCAAAAGATCAACTCATATATTTTAGAGAAAAGGACTATGACTAGTATAAAATTTCTCTGCATTAACATTCAACATACACTAAGACAGGAGTGTGCATACTTTGGGATGAATATGACCACGTTTGCATTTGGGAGGGTAGCCATAGGACTGACTACATAGAAAAATTCTAGAATTAAGAAAATAGTAAAGTTAAGAAAACAGTTTATAGTTTAACAGTAAAAGAGACATAGCTAAAGAGAATGAGTGAACAAGCAGAGAGTTCACAAACAAATATACCAACTAAAACACAGAGCAGGAAAAGAGAATTACAGAAAAAAAAAGTTAAGAAATACACAGGCTATGGTGGAAAAGTACAACATAAAGTATAAATAAAACACTAAAAGGAGAGGAGATAGATAATGGGGCAGAAGAAATATTTGAAGGTTTTTGGGTAAGAATTTGTAATACCAATAAAAGACATTAACCTATATATTCTATAAGAACTAGGAACACCAAAGAGGAAAAACATGATAAAAACCATACTTAGGGTATCACAATAAAATTTCTGGAAAAAAAAAAAAAGGAAAAGATTTTAAATGCAGCAAGGAAAAAAAGATAGTTCTGCTATAATGAGACATATGTGTTCCTATAAATCATTGTATTATGCAAAATGACATAATAAAATCCACAGGGATTATGGGTCAACAGGGCTTCAGGCACAATATTCAAAAACTGTCAGTGACACATTAAAAACAACAACAACATGGGACTCTAATAAAACAGTAGTACAATTTTATACACATTAAATGATTAAGAAACACATAAATACTATAATAAATATGGCACTTTGCCTTGAAAAATGCCCAAAGTTTGTGAAAGAAACTGTGGGAAGAGTTGCAGCTAATACACAATCTTATGAAAATTAAAAAAAAACAAAGTAGCTCTCTCTGATTATCAGTCCTTTCAATACCTACTTTCTAGAATTATTTTGAGTATAAAATATAAGCAAATTGCTTAGAAGAATGCCTGGCACTTTATGTGTTCACTAATTGTCATTAGTTATCAAGGAAATACAAATAAAAACCACAGTATGATAGCACTTCATACCCAATAAAATGGCTGAAATAAAAAGGATTGACTATGCCTAGTGGCGACAAGGATATGGAGCAACTATAATTCTTATATATTTTAGATGAGAGTGTAAAATGTTACAACTACTTTAGAAAACCTTATACAATTAAACATATATTCATTCCGTGTACCAGAGATAGCAATTCATGGATATATACCGAAGAGTACATAATGTATATACTAATAAAAGATTTGTAAACTAATATTCATAGCATTTTTATTCATAATAGCTAAAAACTGGAAACAACACAAAAGTCCATTGACAAGAGAATAAATATGAAAGTTTTGGCATATTCTTACATTGTGATAGTACTCAGTAATAAATGATATAAACTATTGCTTTGTGAAATACCACAGAAAATTCAAAAAAATATATCATGGATGAATTTTTAAAAATAACATAACATTGCTGAGTGAAAGAAGCCAGATGAAAAAAATTTACAACACAATTTATATGTAGTAGTTCCAGAACTGAAAAATCAAAGCTGTAGTGATAAAAATCAGATCAACAGTTACCCAGAGGCCAGGGCATTGAAAGCAAAAGATCAGGAGGACCTTTCAATGATTATAGAAGTAATTTCTATCTTGAGATTGTGGTTCCACAAGTGTATAAATTTGTCAAAACTCATCAAATTGTAGTCTTAAAATCTGCTCATTTTAATTTATGTAAACTTTACCTTGGTAAAATTGATTTAAAAGATCTGAAAACAACCCAAATATCCATCAACAAAAGAATGGATAAAACATTTGGAGTATACTCATATAATGGAATACTCCTAGGATATAAAAATGAATGAAGTACTGATTCATGCAACAATTGGATAAATCTGAAAAACATTGTGTTAAGTATAAGAATCCAGAAACAGAGCACCTGATGTATAATTGCATTAACATGAATTTCTAAAACCAGCAAACGAAGCTAAGGTGCTAAAAGTCTGAATGGTGATTGCTTTGGGGTGGTTTTGGGAGATTAGATAGAAAAGGGAAAAGCATAAATTTCTGAGATGATGGAAATGTCCTATATCTTGATTTGACAAAGCTTGTTAAACATACAATCAAAATTTTAAAATTTTCTTGCATGCTAATTATACTTCAATGATAAACAAGAACATACATATCTATGGATGTATGTCTTTGAAAAGAAATACAATAAAATAAAAGTTCAAACTATGTTTTTAGTAGTCTTAAACTAGTATGTAAACTAACTCATGTTTCTAGTAAACACAGAAACTGATGTTTACACAGAAACTGATGTTTCTATGTAAACTAACTGATGCATAAAATTCAAGTTCTCTGACAATAAATTCAAAACTGAAGAGAATAGGGAGAAAAAATTCCATTAGTCAAAGAAAACATGAATGATTTGAATTTGGGGATGGAAATATGTAAGTAATACAAAGACAGAAAACCTCTTATAACTGAACATATTGGTTTACTGTCTCTCGTAGAAATTAAAAGAAAACAAAATATCAATGTACAATATTTGCTTGACGTTTTCAGAGTCAGCTTCAAAAGGCAACCTATTGTCTTATATATCAAGATCTAATCATGCAGCTCAGTGGCCTGCATCTATGCCTTTGCTGCTTGAGAGTGAATTTTGCCCATAACTATAACTAAAGGCTAAATTGGAGCTCCAATCTATCATCTGTTTAAATTTCTTTTACTCATGATGACATAAAAATTACTAGGCAGATAATGTCTATCTCTTCTGTAAGATTCCTGTGCTGCGCTTTTCCATTTTATTTAGTAGTTTTGAAAACATGTTTACAAACCAATAATTCCCCTCCAACCTAATGTAACATTTTTCTTTTTCTCTAAATTTAAGATTATATTCGTATTTTAAGGTGAAAGACAGAAATCAGTTCAAATATAAGTTGGAAGACCCTAGCTTGACCCCAGAGGATTGTGCATCAGACCAAATGTTTGTGGGTCTTGTCTCTCCTTCACGTTATTTATTGCCTGTGTTCTACAATTTCAAACTCCCTGTAATATTCTAATTTGCAATATTCTAATTTGCAATATTCTAATTTGTTGCCACCACTCATTTATAATTCAGTCTTCATGTCATCTAATTAGTATCCAGAAATTTACACTGCCTATTTGTAGTTGTAACATAAGCTCAACCCAGACAGAATTCTCTAAATCAGTGGTTTTTAATAATTTTTGGGCTCATGGATGCTTTTGAGAGTGTGACAAAAGTATGAACTGACTCTCCCAAGGAAATATATGTGTGCACAGAGACACATACATGTGCACATTTACACGTATATGTCCACATATTTATTACATATATGTATATATGTGGATTATCAAATTATATATTCTATTGTCAAAAAAAATTTTTCTTAAGTGAAGGACCCTCCATGGATCTTGTAGGTTTTTCTGGACACCCGATTGAAGTAGGTCTCCATATTTGGTTTTACTTATTCTGGGCTCTAGCGTTTGGGCAGATACAGATTTCTCTGTATACCATTATCTGATGTAGACTTTTACTCAAAGTTTTATGAAATTGACAGAATTTATTAATAATAACTAAACTGAAGAATAAATATCCAGAATAATAAGTGATATGGATTGTGATTCTAAAACCTGTTTCTAGAACACTAACAACAACAAAAAAAGCTATCATATAAATACTGACTAGGGGAAGTTTTGATAATATTAAGACCATGGAAGGACAAATGTTTTCCTCTCTTCCTGCTGCATTAAATGTAATGAAGTCCATTGTTCAGTTTGGTAAAGGCTCCAGCCACTTCTCTACATAAGCAGAAAAAGATGATCATATTGGAACAGATCTTTAATCTTTAGAGACCTTTGAGAAGCTCTTAGTTTACACAAATTTAAATAAAATAAACACTTTGTGCAAAAAAGAAAAATTCTCAATACAGCATGACTGCACTATGCCTTGTTATTAATATTCAGGAATCTGAAGAGGTTGGACCTATGTATACAGGGTATAAGAAAACTAGAAATCTTGGTAGCAAGATTAAGCAAGGAAGGAAATCACTCAGTCTCCTTCTCCCTAGGCTTCAGAGTTCTGCAAATCTGTCAGATGGATCTCAGTATCTTTGATCAAGGGATCATTTACTGCTATTTACCATCATAAATGACATTAATTGACTGACCATGAGAGGAGAGTCAGAATTTTGTGACCTTAACAAAAGGACACAGAGGTCCTCTTACAGATGATTTGATTTGGAAAAGATGATGTATAGACTTTGAAGCTTGTTGTTGGGGAATGTTAGTGGTCCAAGGAGGCTCCTCTGTTACCTACTGCTGGTTCCACTGTTCTGACTGAACCTTGACAGACACATACATTGAGAGTGGTTCCAGAGGATCAGACTCTTAAGGATAAGTTCTATGAATTTGTTCTAAGATTTATGGAATGAGATCTCTGATCTGATTAGATATAAAAGCATTAAGGACTCTGCTTCCAATGGTAAAGGAGGCATGATATTCTATGACATGCATAGGAAAACAGTTACTCAAATTATCATGCTAAGATGCTTGTAATCAAGTGTCAAAAGGCAAGGCTCTGTGTGATTATGTATTCACTCCCATAGAATATTTTAGTGAACATAAACAGAATAGGGCAGATGGTTAGTTGCTTGCTTCTCTGTGATTGCTTGCTCCAACTGTGCTGGAGGGTTTGAGAAAAGAAAATTATGCACTCAGGCCTTTAAATTCCTAGTTCAAGGCCTTAAGTAAGGGATGTGAAAGCCTCTATGACTTTGCTGAAGAAAGTCTTATTTCTGTAGCTACAGGACCAAGACTTCTGAAAACCAAAACAAGCAAATTGAACTCCTAAACTTGTGGGGTCTCTTTTATTAAAGTTAGGTCATTAATTGGGAAGGAATGAGATTCTGACAATTGTAATGGAGTTAGAGGACAGATTCCAATATGGGAAACTTGGAATTAGGCTGAGAGAACCGCTCGGTTGTGAACATGTGCTACATTTTCTGAGAAAGAAACTTCACTCAAAAGAGCCCAAAAGGTGGAGCTCAAAGCCATGGAGAAGTATTCCAAAGCCTTAAGACAATTCAAACTTGCAGCATTATTCAGTATGGACTTTAGAAATTCTATGGACCAGTGATCAACTTTAGCCTCCCATTTCCCACATTTTGAACAGGAATGTCTGTAGTGGCTATCCTATATCTGCTCCACCATTGTATGTTAGGTGTACGGGGAGCAGATAACTCATCTGTTTAGTTTAGGTCAAAAGGAGTGTGTTCAAGAAGCTGTAAAGAAATTACACTTGAGGAGCCTCATCCATGCCTGGACCTGATTTAAAGGACAAGGCTATGGATTTTGAACTGATGCTATGAGATGAGACTTCGGGCACTCTTGGGAGGAAGAGAGTGTATTTCATATGTGGGAGGGCTGTGACCTATTGGGGCCCAAAGGGTAGATTATGGAAGCCAGCATCCAAGATAGCACAAATCATCTTACCTCCTGGAATTCAGTCTTTGCATGATCCCTTCCCCTTGCATGTGGACTAGATTTAGACTTACATCTAATACATAAGGTTAAGTGATAATTTACTTCTGAGATTAGGTTATAAATATCTGAGGTGCATTCTTACTTCCTCCAAGATCATTTATTCTGGGTGAAGCCAGTAGCCATGTGAGATTCCTATAAAAGGTCCACATACAGAGGCCAACATCCAGGGATGAATTGATGCCCTCAATCCAAAAGCCCACAAGGAACTGAGGTCTGCCAAAAATCTCTGAGTGACTTTGGAAACAAATTCTACTCTAGTCAAGCCTTCAGATGAGAATGCAGGCCCAGCTCAGAGTGTGACTGAAATAATGAGAAATCTTGAGCCAGAGTTACCCGCTTAGGCTGCTCCTGAACTCATGATCCACAAGAATTATAATATTTGCAGTTTTAAACTGCTAAATTTTGGAGTAATTTGTGGTATAATATATAACTAATATAGTACTGCTAAAATGAATAAACAGAATTGTAAGAGATATAGACTGTGGTTCTGATAGCAGTATCTTAGGTTTTCTACAAAGCAAGTGAAAAGTAAACCTACCAGCCTTTTCAAGGGAAGGATATCTTTTCTGGTCCGGTTTGAATTATATATGTTGTTCACTTTTGATGATTCTCTTTAGTGGATCTAATATTCTTTTATTTCTTCATATCATCACTATTAGAATTCCACTTATTTGTCACAGTGCCCTTACTATTAAGTTCTTAGCCTTTGTATGCTCAATGCTGCAAGTACCACTTAAGAACTGAACCTTTATCAGTTGATATTCAATGCAGAGTCTATTTCTAATGTGTTTTACAAAATGCCAGCTTTCTGCTTTACTTGTTAACCTTGGGAATGACTATTATCTGTTTGGCCCTGCAGTTCCTAGTTCCTTCTGTAACTAATCAGTCTGTCTTTTTTTTTTTTTTTATCTTGAAGTCATACTAAAAGTCAGCCGTGTCATCTCTGCATGCTCGGGCAAATGTGAGTTTTTATTCTTAATTTTTACCAGTAGTAGGAAAAGGGAGGGAAAATATGCCTGCAATCTTATATAGTTACACAGTAGCTCTTTTACTGAAAATTTATTTGAGGGGAATAGTCTCAATTTATGCCTGTTGTCCTAGCATAATTTTTAGCATATCCTTTTACTCTAGAAAGTGTCTAGATATAAATGATAATTCTTGACAACTGCATTTTTAATCCAAAGTGTTCAATCTAAAGAGGCAGTGTTAAATTGTGATAAGGAGTGCCATTTTTGTCACCAGAAAACTGTAATGAAATTCTAATGCTATCTTTTTTCAGCTTTTTTGCTCTGAGGCAAATTATTTACCTGCTCCTCATTTCCAAAATAGAAAAAAAAAAAAGTAATATGAACTCATAGATTTGTTATGAGTATTTAATAAATTAATACAAGTAAAATCCTAAGAAAAGTAACTGTCATACAGTAATCAGTAAATATGAATATTGCTATGGTTAATTTTCTGTGTTAACTTGACTGGGTCATGAAGTACTCAGATATTTGGCCAAACATTATTCTGGATGTTTCTAAAAGGGGGTATCTGAATTAGATTAACATTGAAATTGGTAGACTGAGTAAGGCAGATTGCCCTGCCTAATGTGGGTGGGCTTCATCCAATAAGTTGAAGGCCTGAATAGGATAAAAAGGCTGACCCTCCCCTGAGTAACAGAGAATTCTTTCTGAATGACTACCTTCAAACTGGAACATTGGCTTTTTCCTGCCTTTGGACTTGAACTGAAAGATCAGTGCTTCCTGAGCCTTGAGGCTGCGGTCTTCAGACAGGAACTACACAATTGGCTCTCCTAGGACTCCAGCGTGCTGACTCACCCTGTAGATCTTGGGAGTTGCTAGCCTCTATAACTGCATGAGCAATTCCTTTAAATAAATAACCGATCAAACTAACAAACATCT
This sequence comes from Orcinus orca, assembly GCF_937001465.1. Classification (NCBI taxonomy): domain Eukaryota; kingdom Metazoa; phylum Chordata; class Mammalia; order Artiodactyla; family Delphinidae; genus Orcinus; species Orcinus orca. The sequence goes on from NC_064565.1 coordinate 72,963,934, forward strand.
TATTGATTACGTTTCTCTGGAAAACCCTGACTACTACACGTATTACATAGTCTATGAGAAAATTGCTTAATAACCAGTTGTGTATGCTAGAGAAGGAAAAGGATATATTCTTCAACTTTTCCACCTGTAGCTTTTTAAAAGGGGAGAATTTAACACTGATCCTGAGCAAATCCATTTACAAAATGGTCTGTAGAGAATTTGATTAAATTAGCTTACAATTTAAAAATATGTAGTATACTATAATTCAGGAATTGGGTTCTCAGAATTTTGATATCGTGGTGAACATGATGACAATGATGACTATGGTTATGGAAATCAAAACAACTATTACAGTCATCATTTACCTTAATACAAAGTGACTAAGACTTGAACCCAGTACCGAGGCAGACAATATTTTAAAATGTCAAAGAAAAAAAGGTGTTTCTTATCATTAAAATAAAAAACTATTCCAATTAAAATAATGAAGCACAATTAACCTATTAGAATAGCAAAATATTTTCTTTACTTTTCAAGTAACAATAATTGATTTTGAACAGTATCCTGTGAAATGGGTAGTTTCTTAAGAAAATAATCAGTCACACTCAAAAAACCAAATAAATAAAAATGCATTTCATTGAACTTTAATATTCTTTGTTGTTTTCTTTGGATATAAATTAATAGAAGAACAAATTCCAACTATTCCAACCTACTATGTTGTTCTTAGTGAAGGTCTCCATTAAAATCATCCACAAAGGATAACCATTATTAATAGTTCATGTTTTTTCCTGTAAATGTTTTTCTAGATCTCTTTCTCTCCCTTCATTAGTTTATATCATTGGATCTTGCTATAGAAACTATAAAATGACTTTTTCATTAAAAAATATATAATATCGTGGGAGCTGAGGCTCGGGCTTCGGTCGGAGCGCAGGGAGAGGACTGGCAGCGTGAACACAGCCTGAAGGGGTTAGTGCACCACGGCTAGCTGGGAGGGAGTCCGGGAAAAAGTCTGGACTTGCCGAAGAGGCAAGAGACTTTTTCTTTCCTCTTTGATTCCTGGCGCGCTAGGAGAGGGGATTAAGAGCTGCTTAAAAGAGCTCCAGAGACGGGTGCGAGCCGCGGCTAACAGCGCAGACCCCAGAGAAAGGCATGAGACGCTAAGGCTGCTGCTGCCACCACCAAGAAGCCTGTGTGCGAGCACAGGTCACTATCCACACCTCCCTTCCGGGGAGGCTATGCAGCCCGCCACTGCCAGGGTCCCGGGATCCAGGGACAACTTCCGCGGGAGAACGCACGGCGCACCTGTTCAACGTCACGCTGGCCTCTGCCGCCGCAGGTTCGCCCCGCACTCCATACCCCTCCCTCCCCCCGGCCTGAGTGAGCCAGAGCCCCCAAGTCAGCTGCTCCTTTAACCCCCTCCTGTCTGAGCGAAGAACAGATGCCCTCCGGCGACCTACATGCAGAGGCAGGGCCAAATCCAAAGCTGAACCCCGGGAGCTGTGCGAACAAAGAAGAGAAAGGGAAATCTCTCCCAGCAGCCTCAGGAGAAGCGGATTAAAGCTCCACAATCCACTTGATGTACCCTGCAACTGTGGAATACATGAATAGACAACGGATCATCCCAAATTGAGGAGGTGGACTTTGAGAGCAAGATTTATTATTTTTTCCCTTTTTCCTCTTTTTGTGAGTGTGTATGTGTATGCTTCTGTGTGAGATTTTGTCTGTATAGCTTTGCTTTCACCATTTGTCCCAGGGCTTTATCCGTCCATTTTTTTATTGTTGTTGCTTTGTTTTTACTTTTTAAAAAACCTTTTTCCGTAATAATTATTTTAATAACTTTATTTTATTTTACCTTATTTTATATTCTTTTATCCTCTTTCTTTCCTTTCTTCCTTCCTTCCTCTCTCTCTCTCTCTTTCTTTCTTTCTTTCTTTCTACTTTTTCTCCCTTTTATTCTGAGCCATGTGGATGAAAGGCTCTTGGTGCTGCAGCTAGGAGTCAGTGCTGTGCCTCTGAGGTGGGAGAGCCAACTTCAGGACAATAGTCCACAAGAGACCTCCCAGCGCCACATAATATCAAACAGCGAAAATCTCCCAAAGATCTCCATCTCAACACCAACACCCAGCTTCACTCAACGACCAGCAAGCTACAGTGCTGGACATCCTATGCCAAACAACTAGCAGGACAGGAACACAACCCCACCCATTAGCAGAGAGGCTGTCTAAAATCATAATAAGTCCACAGACACCCCAAAACACACCACCAGACGTGGACCTGCCCACCAAAAAGACAAGATCCAGCCTTATCCACCAGAACACAGGCACTAGTCCCCTCCACCAGGAAGCCTACACAACCCACGGAACCAACTTTAGCCACTGGGGACAGACACCAAAAACAACGGGAACTACAAACCTGCAGCCTGCAGAAAGGAGACCCCAAACACAGTAAGATAAGCAAAATGAGAAGACAGAAAAACACACAGCAGATAAAGGAGCAAGATAAAAACCCACCAGACCTAACAAATGAAGAGGAAATAGGCAGTCTACCTGAAAAAGAATTCAGAATAATGACAGTAAAGATGATCCAAAATCTTGGAAATAGAATAGACAAAATGCAAGAAATATTTAACAAGGGCCTAGAAGAACTAAAGAGGAAACAAGCAACGATGAACAACACAATAAATGAAATTAAAAATACTCCAGAAGGGATCAATAGCAGAATAACTGAGGCAGAAGAACGGATAAGTGACCTGGAAGATAAAGTAGTGGAAATAACTACTGCAGAGCATAAAGAAAAAAGAAAAAGAACTGAGGACAGTCTCAGAGACCTCTGGGACAACATTAAATGCACCAATATTCGATTTATAGGGGTTCCAGAAGAAGAAGAGAAAAAGAAAGGGACTGAGAAAATATTTGAAGAGATTATAGTTGAAAACTTCCCTAATATGGGAAAGGAGATAGTTAATCAAGTCCAGGAAGCACAGAGAGTTCCATACAGGATAAATCCAAGGAGAAACATGCCAAGACACGTATTAATCAAACTATCAAAAATTAAATACAAAGAAAATATATTAAAAGCAGCAATGAAAAACAACAAATAACACACAAGGGAATCCTCATAAGGTTAACAGCTGATCTTTCAGCAGAAACTCTGCAACCCAGAAGGGACTGGCAGGACATATTTAAAGTGATGAAGGAGAAAAACCTACAACCAAGATTACTCTACCCAGCAAGGATCTCTTTCAGATTTGATGGAGAAATTCAAACCTTTACAGACAAGCAAAAGCTGAGAGAGATCAGCACCACCAAACCAGCTTTACAACAAATGCTAAAGGAACTTCTCTAAGTGGGAAACACAAGAGAAGGAAATGAGCTACAATAACAAACCCAAAACAATTAAGAAAATGGGAATAGGAACATACATATCAATAATTACCTTAAATGTAAATGGATTAAATGCACCCACCAAAAGACACAGACTGGCTGAATGGATACAAAAACAAGACCCACATATATGCTGTCTACAAGAGACCCACTTCAGACATAGAGACACATACAGACAGAAAGTGAGGGGATGGAAAAAGATATTCCATGCAAATGAAAACCAAAAGAAAGCTGGAGTAGCAATTCTCATATCAGACAAAATAGACTTTAAAATAAAGACTATTACAAGAGACATAGAAGGACACTACATAATGATCAAGGGATCAATCCAAGAAGAAGATATAACAATTGTAAATATTTATACACCCAACGTAGGAGCACCTCAATACATAAGGCAAATACTAACAGACATAAAAGGGGAAATCGACAGTAACACATTCATAGTAGGGGACTTTAACACCCCACTTTCACCAATGGACAGATCATCCAAAATGAAAATAAATAAGGAAACACAAGCTTTAAATGATACATTAAACAAGATGGACTTAATTGATATTTATAGAACATTCCATGCAAAAACAGCAGATTACACATTTTTCTCAAGTGCTCATGGTACATTCTCCAGGATAGATCATATCTTGGGTCACAAATCAAGCCTTGGTAAATTTAAGAAAATTGAAATTATATCAACTATCTTTCCCGACCACAATGCTATGAGACTAGATATGAATTACAGGAAATGATTTGTAAAAAATACAAACACATGGAGGCTAAACAATACACTACTTAATAACGAAGTGATCAGTGAAGAAATCAAAGAGGAAATAAAAAAATACCTACAAACAAATGACAATGGAGACATGACGACCTAAAACCTATGGGATGCCGCAAAAGCATGCCCAAAGAGGGAAGTTTATAGCAATATAATACTACCTTAAGAAACAGGAAACATCTCGAATAAACAACCTAACCTTGCACCTAAAGCAATTAGAGGAAAGAAGAACAAAAAACCCCCAAAGTTAGCAGAAGGAAAGAAATCATAAAAATCAGATCAGAAATAAATGAAAAAGAAATGAAGGAAACAATAGCAAAGATAAATAAAACTAAAAGCTGGTTCTTTGAGAAGATAAACAAAATTGATAAACCATTAGCCAGACTCATCAAGAAAAAAAGGGAGAAAACTCAAATCAATAGAATTAGAAATGAAAAAGGAGAAGTAACAACTGACACTGCAGAAATACAAAAGATCATGAGATATTACAAAAAGCAACTCTATGCCAGTAAAATGGACAACCTGGAAGAAATGGACAAATTCTTATAAATGCACAACCTGCCAAAACTGAATCAGGAAGAAATAAAAAATATGACCAGACCAATCACAAGCACTGAAATTGAGACTGTGATTTAAAATCTTCCAACAAACAAAAGCCCAGGACCAAATGGCTTCACAGGCGCATTCTTTCAAACATTTAGAGAAGAGCTAACACCCATCCTTCTCAAACTTCCAAAATATAGCAGAGGGAGGAACACTCCCAAACTCATTCTACAAGGCCACCATCACCCTGATACCAAAACCAGACAAGGATGTCACTAAGAAAGAAAACTACAGGCCAATATCACTGATGAACATAGATGCAAAAATACTCAACAAAAGACTAGCAAACCGAATCCAACAGCACATTAAAAGGATCATACACCATAATCAAGTGGGGTTTATTCCAGGAATGCAAGGATTTTTCAATATACGCAAATCAATCAATGTGATACACCATATTAAAAAATTGAAGGAGAAAAACCATATGGTCATCTCAATAGATGCAGAGAAAGCTTTCGACAAAATTCAACACCCATTTATGATAAAAACCCTGCAGAAAGTAGGCATAGAGGGAACTTTCCTCAACATAATAAAGGCCATATATGACAAACCCACAGCCAACATCGTCCTCAATGGTGAAAAACTGAAAGCATTTCCACTAAGATCAGGAACAAGACAAGGTTGCCCACTCTCACCACTCTTATTCAACATAGTTTTGGAAGTTTTAGCCACAGCAATCAGAGAAGAAAAGGAAATAAAAGGAATCCAAATCGGAAAAGAAGAAGTAAAGCTGTCACTGTTTGCAGATAACATGATACTATACGTACAGAATCCTAAAGATGCTACCAGAAAACTACTAGAGCTAATCAATGAATTTGGTAAAGTAGCAGGATACAAAATTAATGCACAGAAGTCTCTGGCATTCCTATACACTAAGGATGAAAAATCTGAAAGTGAAATCAAGAAAACACTCCCATTTACCACTGCAACAAAAAGAATAAAATACCTAGGAATAAACCTACCTAAGGAGACAAAAGACCTGTATGCAGAAAATTATAAGACACTGATGAAAGAAATTAAAAATGATACAAATAGATGGAGAGATATACCATGTTCTTGGATTGGAAGAATCAACATTGTGAAAATGACTCTACTACCCAAAGTAATCTACAGATTCAGTGCAATCCCTATCAAACTACCACCGGCATTTTCCACAGAACCAGAACAAAAAACTTCACAATTTGTATGGAAACACAAAAGACCCCGAAAATGGGCTTCCCTGGTGGCGCAGTGGTTGAGAGTCTGCCTGCTGATGCAGGGGACACGGGTTTGTGTCCTGGTCCGGGAAGATCTCACATGCTGTGGAGCGGCTGGGCCTGTGAGCCATGGCCACTGAGCCTGCGCGTCCGGAGCCTGTGTTCCGCAATGGGAGAGGCCACAACAGTTAGAGGCCCGCGTACCGCAAAAAAAAAAAAAAAAAAAAAAAAAAGACCCCAAATAGCCAAAGCAACCTTGAGAACGAAAAACGGAGCTGGAGGAATCAGGCTCCCTGAGTTCAGATTATACTACAAAGCTACAGTAATCAAGACAGTATGGTACTGGCACAAAAACAGAAATATAGATCAGTGGAACAGGATAGAAAGCCCAGAGATAAACCCACGCACATATGGTCATCTTATCTTTGATAAAGGAGGCAGGAATGTACAGTGGAGAAAGGACAGCCTCTTCAATAAGTGGTGCTGGGAAAACTGGACAGGTACATGTAAAAGTATGAGATTAGATCACTCCCTAACACCATACACAAAAATAAGCTCTAAATGGATTAAAGACCTAAATATAAGGCCAGAAACTATCAAACTCTTAGAGGAAAACATAGGCAGAACACTCTGGGACATAAATCACAGCAAGATCCTTTTTGACCCACCTCCTAGAGAAATGGAAATAAAAACAAAAATAAACAAATGGGACCTAATGAAACTTCAAAGCTTTTGCACAGCAAAGGAAACGATAAGCAAGACCAAAAGACAATCCTCAGAGTGGGAGAAAATATTTGCAAATGAAGCAACTGACAAGTTGCAGCTCATGCAGCTCAATAACAAAAAAAACAAACAAACCAATCCAAAAATAGGCAGAAGACCTAAATAGACATTTCTCCAAAGAAGATATACAGACTGCCAACAAACACATGAAAGAATGTTCAACATCATTAATCATTAGAGAAATGCAAATCAATACTACAATGAGATATCATCTCACACCAGTCAGAATGGCCATCATCAAAAAATCTAGAAACAATAAATGCTGGAGAGCGTGTGGAAAAAAGGAAACCGTCTTGCACTATTGGTGGGAATGTGAATTGGTACAGCCACTATGGAGAACAGTATGGAGGTTCCTTAAAAAACTACAAATAGAATTACCATATGACCCAGCAATCCCACTACTGGGCATATACCCTGAGAAAACCATAATTCAAAGAGTCATGTACCACAATGTTCATTGCAGCTCTGTTTACAATAGCCAGGACATGGAAGCAACCTAAGTTGAGAGATGAATGGATAAAGAAGATGTGATACATATATACAATGGAATATTACTCAGCCATAAAAAGAAACGAAATTGAGTTATTTGTAGTGAGATGGATAGACACTGAGTGTGTCATACAGAGTGAAGTAAGTCAGAAAGAGAAAGACAAATACTGTATGCTAACACATATATATGGAATCTAAAAAGAAAAAGTTCTGAAGAACCTAGGGGCAGGACAGGAATAAAGACACAGACGTAGAAAATGGACTTGAGGACACGGGGAGGGAGAAGGGTAAGCTGTGACGAAGTGAGAGAGCAACATTGACATATATAGACTACGAAATGTAAAACAGATAGCTAGTGGGAAGCAGCTGTATAGCACAGGGAGATCAGCTCGGTGCTTTGTAACCACCCAGAGGGGTGGGATAAGGAGGGTGGGAGGGAGATGCAAGAGGGAGGCGTTATGGGAATATATGTATACATATAGCTGATTCACTCTGTTATATAGCAGAAACTAACACAACGTTGTAAAGCAATTATACTCCAATAAAGATGTAAAAAAAAGAGAGAAAATGGGTAGGTGCACATTCAATGATCTGTGATTCCATTTCTGGATATAAAGCTGAGAAAAATCCCACTCAGGGTCACCACAATATTGCTTGTGATAGCAACACAGTGGGGGGCTAGAATGGGGTTTGGTTACAAGTGACAGAAATCCTCCAATAGCAGTGATTTTTTTTTTTTTTTTTGGCCACACGGCTTGCAGGATCTTAGTTCCCTGGCTAGGTTTTGAACCTGGGTCCCAGCAGTGAAAGTGCCAAGTCCTAACCACTGGACCACCAGGGAATTACCACCCAATAGAAGTGATTTAAACAAGACAGGAAGTTCCAACCCCGAAAAAAAAAAAAATCTATCTAAAATTCTATTATCATAGCCAATAGCATGGATTTTGTAATTATAAACACTGCATTCAAATTCTACCACATACTGGCTGTGTCACCTAGAAAAATTATGTAAATCTCTCAAAAGCCCAATTTCCTAGTATATAAAATGCTGATAATATTTTCTGACTCATAGGATTCTAATAAAAATTCAATGAGCCAATACATGTAAAGCTCTTAGCACAATGTTAAATATGTTCAGCTGTTTTTTAGTTGTTGGTATTGTTTATTATTATTATTTTATATTTTACAACAAAATAGTATTTTTACATGCATGAAACATTTTCTTCCATCCGTTTCTATTGCAAATTTTTTGTTCTTACAAAATTTATTGTTACAAATATATATTGGATAAAACATACCCATGGCAAATATTGCTTGAGGATCTATTTTTATAAGTGAAATTATGGATCTAAATCTTTTCATCTTAAAAAGTTTTAGCCAATTTAAACTCCTTATAAAAACATATGAGAGGGCTTCCCTGGTGGCGCAGTGGTTGAGAGTCTGCCTGCCAATGCAGGGGACACGGGTTCGTGCCCCGGTCCAGGAAGATCCCACATGCCATAGAGCAGCTGGGCCCGTGAGCCATGGCCGCTGAGCCTTCGCGTCTGGAGCCTGTGCTCTGCAACGGGAGAGGGCCACAACAGTGAGAGGCCTGTGTACCACACACACACACACAAATATATATATATCAATGGTCTAAATACACCAATTAGAAGATAGTTTGGCCAACTGGACAAAACAAATTGACGAATCATATGCTAGCTAAAATAAACTTACTTCAAATATAATGATTTCAAACAAAATGATTTCAAACAAACTGATTTTAACAAAAATACTTAGGTTGAAAATAAAAGGATGGAAAAAGTTACAGCATGCACCACATCAAGTGAAAGAAATCAGGAATGGCTATATTAGTTAAGTAGGCTTCAGAGCAAAGAGAATTATTAATGACAGAGGGTGACATATTGAAATGCTAAAAGGGCTAATCTACTAAGAAGATATGGAAATCCTAAATGTGTATGTACCAAACAACAGAGCTGCAAAATATGTAAAGCAAAACTGATAGATCTGAAAGGAGAAATAGGCAAATGCACAATTATAAATGGAGACTTCACTTCAATATCCTTTTATCAACAATTGATACAGCATATTTGTCTATTGACAGAACATCAACAAAGATTTAGAAAAACTTAACAACACTGTCAACCAACAGGATCTAATCAACCTTTGTAGAACAGTCCACTCCAAAACAATAGAATAGACATTTTTTTCCCAGCATGGAATATATACCAAGATAGACTATATTCTGTGCTATGAAACAAAACAAACAAATTTAAAATGATATGCTCTCTGACCACAGTGGAATCAAACAAGAAATGAATAACAGAAAGAAAACAGAAAAATCTCCAAATACATGAAAACTAAACAGTGAATTTCTTAATAATCCATAGGTTAAAGAATAACTCTCAAGGGAAATAAAAACAATGCCTTGAATTAAATGAAAAAGAAAATAAAATATATCAAAATTTATGAGAAGCAGCTAAAGCAGTGTTGGAGGGAAATTTGTAGCACTAAATGCTTGCCTTAGAAAAAGGGAAAGTCCTGAGTCAGCTAATATAAACTCTCACCTTGAGAAACTAAAAAAAAGAACAGGAAGATTAACCCAAAGCAAGTAAAATAAAGGAAATAATAAAAGCAGATATCAACAAAGTATTAAACAGAGAAACAATACAGGAAATCAATAAAAAATAGACCTGGGTCTTTGAAAAGATCAATGAAATTGATAAACCTTTATAAAAACTGACAAAATAGAAATAAGACACACATTACTAAAATAAGGAATGAAACAAGGGATATCACCTCAGACTTTGCAGACAACAAAAGGACAATAAGGGAATACTATCAATAATAATACATGTACAAACTTGACAAATTAGATGAATTAGGCCAATTCTTCAAAAAATATAAATGACCACAACACAACCAATATGAAACAGAAAATTTTAATAGCCCTATAACTATTAAGTATATTTAAATTATTCTTTTAAATCTCTCAATAAAGAAATCCCTAGCACAGATGGTTTAACTGAAGAATTCTACCAAATATTTAAAGAAGAATTAATATTAATTCTACACAATTTCATCCAGAAAATAGAAAAGGAGGAAACACTTCCCAATTCAACCTATGTAGCATTACACAGATACTAAAACCAGACAAAGACAGTACAAAAAAGAAAACTAGACTAATATTCCTCATGAATATAGATGCAAAAATTCTTTACTTTTACCAAGTAGAATTCAGCAATATATAGAAAGAGAATTATGTACTATGAACAGAGTATTCCAGGAATTCAAGGCTAGTTTAATAATCAAAAATCAATCAGGGCTTCCCTGGTGGCAGAGTGGTTGGGAGTCCACCTGCCGATGCAAGGGACACGGATTCGTGCCCCGGTCCGGGAGGATCCCGCATGCCACAGAGCGGCTGGGCCCGTGGGCCGTTGCCGCTGGGCCTGCACGTCGGGAGCCTGTGCTCTGCGAAGGGAGAGGCCGCGGCGGTGAGAGGCCCGCGTACCGCAAAAAAAAAAATCAGTCAATGTAACTATCATACTAACAAGCTAAAATAGAAAAATCACATGATCATATCAATTGATGAGGAAAAACCTTTTTACATGATTCAAAACCCATTCATAATAAAAACTTTCAGAAATTAAAAATACAAGAAAACTTCTTCAACTTAATAGTATCTACAAAAACCCATATATCTGATAAATGACTCATACGAGAATATATAAATAATTATTAAAATCAACTGTAAAAAAATCTAATTCCAAAAGGGGCAAAAGATATGGAGCGACATTTCACAGAAGATATGTGGATGGCAAACAAGCACATGAAAAGATGTGCAATATCACTACTCATTAAGATCAAAATGATATCACTACACACTTACTAGAATAGCTAAAATAAAAAGTGATAATTTTTACATTTTAAGAATAGCAACCTATATAAAAATATTTAAATGATTTAGTTAAATAATATTAAATATAAAAATAATGTAACCAAATGATGACAAGGATGCAGAGAATCTGATCTCTCATACATTGGTGGAGAAAATGTAAAATGGTACAACCATCCTGGAAAACTAGTTCAGCAGTTTCTAAAACAAAACAAAACAAAACAAAAAGCCTAAACATATATTTACCATACAACCCAGCAACTGTTATTTGGAGCATTTATGCCAAAGAAATGAAAATTTATGCCCTCACAAAAACCTGCCCGTGATTGTTCATAGTGGCTTTTTAAAAAAATTGTGGCCAAAAATTGGAAACAACCAAAACACCTCTTGATTAGTGAATGGTTAAACACACTACAGTACCCCCATACCATATACTCAGCAATATTAAGGGATAAGCTACTGATACACACAACACCTTAGATGGATCTCAAGGATATTATGCTGAGTGAAAAAAATCCAATTTCAAAAGTCACATACATTATGATTTCATTTATATAACAGTCTTGAAATGCCAATATTAAAGAGTTGGAAAACAGGAATGTTTCCCAGGGGTTAGCAGGGAATACAGATTAGTGGTTTCTAGGTTTGGAGGGTGGAGGGTGGAAATGACTAAAAATGTATAGCATGAGGGAGAACTTTAGAGTGATGGAACAGTCTGTATCTCTACTGCAGTGGTTGTTATATAAATCTACCCATGTGATAAAAGGACAAGAACTACACACACCAACGTCATTGTACCAATGCTAAATTCCTGGTTTTGATATTATTGTACTCTAATTATGTGAGATATAACCATTGGGGGAACTGGGTAAAGGATACAAGGAGTCTTTCTGTCCTATCTTTACAACTTCCTTTGAATCTACAATTATGTCAAAATAAAAGGACTTTAAAAAAACTAGCAGCATAATGTACATATTTCTTTGAGTCTGGAGAAAAAACTTGTCTTAAAGATTATACCATGCTACCTATTTCTTTATCATGGCTGTTTACTATATCAATTTTAAAAATTCTGGTATTGTTTGATATTTTGTTTTTTTTCTGACTTTTTGGTATGATAAACATTGTTGAAATAAATATAAATAGTATGTGATATCAGCAAGTGCTTATCACAGCACATTCATAATAGTTGGTTACAGTAGTAATCTATTCTAAAAGACTGGGCATACAATTTGATGAATCAGTTCCATTAAAATACTGGCTCTAAAAGTTTTATATGTTGTATTAATCTACATGACAAATTTCCAAGAATGAAATTACTGGATAAATCTATTTTTATTAAGCAAAGTTTAAATTAGTTTTAATACTTAGTAGAGATAGTATCTCCTCACTACTTTTTATTTTTACACAATTTCCTGGGAATATTTGTCTATCTATTTTAATGTGAATTTAGAATAAGTTTTGCTAACTAAAAATTCACACTGATATATTATTGGAAATATGTTAAAATTATAGATTAAAATAGGGAGAGATAGTGCCTTTCTGATAGTGAGTCATCTCAAGATCACACTGTGACTGTAATTAATCAGTTCTTCCTAACTATCCCTTAATTTTTTCATACAGATCTAAAACATATCTTATTAAATTATTTCCATTTTGAGGCTTTTGTACACTGTATGTTTTTTCTAGTACATTTTCTAGCTCTACTGAACTTTTTTAATGAGAAAATCATTGATTTGTGTTTTAATTTTAGAAGCTCCCTCTACAGAATATAGTTCACTGTATTTAACACTTGTTTTGCTTTCCTCCTGAACACACAGTTAACACCTCCCAGCCACAGTACACCTACACACACACACACACACACACACACACACACACACACACACACACACATAAACACACACACTACCTTGGAGTTAGGTATAACCATATGATTAAGTTCTGACAAACAAATGTGGAAGAAGGGATGTAACGCACTTACATGAAAAGTACTTGCATCATCTACACATTCTCTCTTTTGTAACCAGATGTGAAGGGTCTAACAGAAGACTCTAAATTCAAAGGGGTAGCTTGGTCTTTAAATCATCATGCAGAAGGCCAAAGGGATGATCAACTGCTAAACACCAGCACTAAACTTGGAAGAGAAATAAGAAGCCATCAAGGCATTTCTTCAGTGACATACTTAAGATCATTTAAAAATCAAATTGGAGTAACTATGGTTCAGGTATCCAAAAGGGAGCTGGGTGGCCATTGTGGATGTGGTTTTAGACACATTCCTATATCACTGAGAACTTGAGTTTTCTCTTAACTGTATCAAACTCTAGGACACCACTAACCATTTTCAAAACACTACGTGCTAGCAGCTACCAGCTGCAAACTTGTACTTTGACAGTTCCTCCCTTTGAAACTATGTAATAATTTCAGACCCCAACCAATCCTTGCTTAGCAAGCCCCCATACTTCTTACCAGCTCCAGTTCTAATTATTGACAAACAACTTATGTAACTGGACAGTTTTTTGCCTTTATAAACCTCCCCCATTTTGTAGTCAGGCAGCACATAAATCAAGTGCTTCTTGAATCTGTCTCTCCCAAACAGGCCTAACAAACAGCAAACAAATGCCTGTTTATTTCAATCAGGTACCCATTTTTGGTTAACATCTTAAAGCATTATGCATGCAATTGTTTCAGGTTTCATTATCCTTCAACTGCTATGGATTTGGATCAAGGGATTTTTAAATTTACTATAGAAGTTTTTTTTCTTTTTGAAGTCAGAAGAAATTATTAAGAGTTTAAATAAAATTATAGCTTCAGAGATGTTCAAAATTAGTTATTTTTTAAATCCACAAAAGAAAAACACATTATGCTGAAAAATATTAATTATCCACTAAAAGTTTTATCTTTTAAAAATAATTTTGCCTGTTATTGAACTATAAGAAATAAAAATGCACTTTTAATTTACTGACATTATGATTAAAATTTTTAAATAGATGTTTCTGTACATTGCAGATTTCATTTAAATAATGTACGTATTCTATTTAGTCTCATAGAGGGGATAGATACAGATACAGAGGCATGGAGATGGGTAGATAGATGGTGATGTAGATAGATAGATAGATAGATAATATAAAAATATATGGATAGAAAAAACTATATGTGTAGATAGAAATAAATGTATATTATATATATATAAAATTTTAACCTCTCCAAGATGTTATAAAATTAAGCATTTTGAAATTTTGAAATCTGAAATCTGAGTTTATCCAGAAATAAATGTTCTAGTCCAGATAAAGTGGCTTATTGAAGGGCTCTTAATTTTTGTGGTATAAGGATAAAATAATAGAAATTTTAAGCACTTTGTTATCTAGTATTCCACTGGATATTAAAAGAATTAATGTAATAGTCCTTCATTTATAGAAATAAAATTTACTTCAATTCCAAGCTAAATCATAGTTTCATAAGTAGAAATATATTTTCTTCTCATAATTCACATTCCTACTATTCTCATTTTTATGGCATTTATTTTCACTTTATAATGTCTGAGATTATCTTCATTATATTTCTTTTTCAATGTCTTTTGGTAAACAGGCACCTAAGGGTACCTCATATTGCTTTTCTTTGTGTAATGGATCAGCTTGAATTGGCCTGGAGGTTGTTGCATAATGATGTTTAAGATACTCTGTAAAAATCATTAACTCATATCTCAATACTGTCAGGAATTCTTGAAACATTTATTTCTCATTCCCACTGGTTTTCTAGTTCTGGTCTCCTCTAATATTTTGTATTACTTTTAATTAATATCTCTATCTAGCCCACTGAGAAAAAATTACACCCTTCTATATTACTTCTAAATGTTTTTCTGAGTGGGTTTCTTAAATCTAGTTATTTACTATTTATTTTCTTTCCCTAATGGTAGAATGTTTGGTTCAACTTCCAAAAATATTATTCAGATGAATTTATCACTATCCCAGAATAGTTGCCTGTAGATTATATCTTTGTTTGGTTAGCCTTTCTTTTGAATAGAATTTTCTTTCATTTTTAAAAACTAAAATATTAGTTATTAAAATGTATTACATTTCTTTGATTCCTACTATCTCCTTTCCTTGTTAACAATTAAGAGGCATTGGTGATTTTATACGTCCTACTACAATATTTTTTCAACATTTACAAAACACTGGGAACAAGTCACATAGAAAGTGTAAAAGAATCTTTCATTTTTCTCTTTTTCTTTTATGCTAAATATACATATTTTTGGCTTTTCAAGGAATTTAAAAGTTTTTTTCCAATTAAATTCAAGTTTTTTCAAATTTCCATAAGAAATATTTGCAATATTTTATTTATGTATTACTTTTAAGTCCTTATTTGGAAGGAACATAGGTGTGTGTGTGTGTGTGTGTGTGTGTGTGTGTGTGTGTGTCTGTGTGTGTGTGTGTCTGTGTACACATATGTGAGAGAGAGAGATTGATTCTGCATATGTGCCTTTGCCTGTGCTTTCATTTTTTCTTGATGTATTCTATTTTATTATGTTGTAATCAAAATGGTGTCTGTACTGTTTAAGATTCATTAGAACTTCAAATGTTGTCTAACATAAGGTAACCTTTTTTAAATGTTATTCCTATGTAAGTTCAAAGAAACAATGAAAACAGAAGTTACAGATAACATTACTGAAATGTACTGAGATACAACTAGAGTAGTGCAGAGGAAAATTCTCAGTCCTAAATATTTACATTTATAAAAAGGAAAGATGAACATCAATTAATTAAACACTCAATTCAAGAAATTATAAGGAAAACAACAAAAATATTTGATGAAAGAAATTAAAAATTCAAATATTAATAAATTAGAATACAGAAAAAATAATCCTTAAAACCAAGTGTTGGCTGTTTACAAAAGCAAATCATAAAATAAACAAACCATTAGCTCACCTAATCAAGAGAAAAAGACAAAAAGCACAAACATGCAAAATAAAAAGGAGCACACATTTTAAATCATATGGGAAAAAACAATCTTAAATTTATCCATTCTCAATTCAAGGTGAGATGAGATGACAATCTACTGGAAAGAAATTGATTATATTCTATAACCCTCCATAAATTCAAGTAACCATAGTCTATCCTAAAACTCAGTTGTGTCACATAACTCAAACATTTTCTGAATTATTTGTGTAATCAAGCAGGATTCTACGGGGCCTTTCCTAAGACAGACCCCTCCCCCATATCCTCTGCTTTAGCTCTTCTCAGCAATACCTAGATAATAGTAGCTGAGGAATATATCCTGAGTTTTTCAGATGCTAAAACCACCACCAAATGGAAGAAATTAACTACTTGATGGTCAAGAGCGCGAGCCCCCAGACCTTCATAGCCTAAGGATTGATCACGGTCAACCAATCAGAATTGTGCACAAGCTGATCACATACCCTGGGGTACCCCTCCCTTACCTTCCCTTTAAAAATGCTTTGCTGAAACCCTTTGGGAAGCTTGGGGTTTTCTGGAGCACAAGTCACCTGTTCTCCTTGCTTGGCCCTGCAATAAACCTATCTCTGCTCCAAACTCCATTGTTTGAGTTTGTTTGGCCTTACTGTGTCTCGGATACCAGAACTTGCATTAGGTAACATTTATATTCAGGGTCCAAGGCAAAATATAAAGTTGAGACCAGAGAAACAGTATTGGGAATTATAATAAAGTGTGAGTTACAGAATGCTGAAGTAAAAAGTATTAATTTTCCAGACTGCAGAAGAGTCATGGGATTCAACCAAGTGGTAGCAAGGAAACAATGAAATTGATCAAAGGCAGCACCAGCCTCCTCACACTGAGTTTGCCTTTATTTAGATAGGCTTAGTCCTGGAAGCTCTTTGATGTCCTGAATGTGTTATCTCCTTGATTAGAAAGAATACCTTACTGTCATGAAAAAATAGAATATACCACTATATAACTAAGGACAAGTTTCAAAATGACCTTAATATGTTCTTCAGCAATCCCCTGGTTTCAAAAGTGAACAATCAGGTGTTGTCAGTGCTTCCATGAATGCTGTAACTGTAAATATTGTGGCATGACATGAAATACTCCAGAACCAATAACTCAAGGCACCTAGGAGTTAAATTGTCTAAACCAACCTAGTTGTCATTAAGCTGTCCATTTTTCTTCACCCTCTGCCAATGGAGAGACTTGAAATTCAATTTTGCTAAGTCCCTCCCATGAGGCTACAGCTGGGTCTACAAATATCTTCACCTAAAAATAATAACAACAGAATAATACAGAAACATTGAGAAATGACTGATAAATATCTAGGGCAGGATCTACAGTAGCAGACCATGGCAGCATACTGGGAAGTCAGGAACCTGACCCCCTGTTCTGTTTCTCTCTGGTGTCCAAGGAATGCTGTCATCAGAGTGGGTAAGCAGGGGAAATAGATACAGAATAGAAAGTCATTTTGAGACAGGAGACAGATGGGCCCCCAGGGCATACAGTTTGAGTTTGTTCCTTGTGGACCGACACTCCAAGATGGGAATAACAGGACAACTGAGAGAGGAGGCTGGGCCCTGCCCAGATAGAAGATAAGAGACCATATATTTCTACAAAGCCATAGGGCCAGGGCCTTGTCACTGACCACTGGTCTAGTGGCTAGGATTCGGTGCTCTCACCGCCGCGACCCTACCTCAATCACTGGCCAGGAACCGAAACCCTGCTTCAAGCCGCTGCAGGCAGAGGCCACTGGAGATCAATTTCAGATCCTGCTCTCCAGTCATCCCAGAACAACCCTCAACACGCACGTGTGCGCGCACGCACGCACACACACACACACACACACACACACACACACACACACAGGAGCTGACTAAGGGTAAGGGATTTCAGAACATTTTGGCCTGTTCCCCTATCAAGTATGGGCTGCAGCAAGGCATGAGTGCAAAGAGCTTCTTACTTGCCTCAGCAGAGTGTGAACCTAAAAGAAATACTCCATGTGTTGCACAAGAAATGTTTTCAGGTCAAAACTGAGATAAATATTCAAAAAATACGTTGCCAATCATGTGACCTCACAGATTCAAGAAATGGAACCAAAACAGAAGCCAAATCAGATTATGTAAAACCTAGAATACTACTATATGGAAACCTAGGTATTCCTATTAACTTTTATATGGTCAAGATGCTATCTACGTGTGCCTGACTCTTCAATAAACTGCAACTAAAGCAGTGGTTTCTAATCTTGACTGCTTGTTGGACTAGTACTGGGCACCAAATCGCCACCCAGCTTTCTGATTTAACTCATTTTAGTGTGGTGTGTGCATCAGATTTTTTTAAAAGTTTCTCAGAGATTTCTAACATGCAGCAAATGCTGAAATAGGATATGTTTAGTGAGACAGGCACCCTTAGAATAAAGGCACCTATCCCATCCCCCAAGGTATGTAGCTTCTCAAGTGTCACTACACCTAACCAAGCAACAGGGTGATAAAAATGGAATTCTCTTTTTGGTTTAACTTAGGCTCTAGGAAAGAGAATGGCAAATTGTGTACCTTTGCCTATTTTTGTAAATAAAAAGTTTATTGGAACACAGCCATGCTTTTATTTACTCATTGCCTGTGATTGTTTTTATACTACTTCGGCAGAGTTGAGTGGCTGCGCTAGAGACCATATGTCTGGCAAAGCTGAACAGAAGAGAGTTTACTGACCCTTGACTGAGGGACTGGCTGGACCACTCCTACCCCTTGCTTCTCCTCCCTCTATGCTCCCCTCACTCTAGCCAGTGAGCTAGAAGAAAGACAAAGAGAGCACTGCAGCCAGAGAGAAGCTGCCACAACTTTAAAAGAAGTTCATAATTTTTAAATTTTATACTGGAATAGACATAAAACTTAATGAACCGATATTGTTTGAGACTAAAGAGAAAACAAAACTTTTGGTTTACTAGCTGTTATGAACTGAATGTCTCCCCAAAGTTCATGTGTTGATGACCTAACCCCCAGTGTGACTCTGGGGTGATGGAGCCTCTAAGGAAGTAATTAAGGTTAAGTTAAGTAATAAGAGTTGGGACCCTGATAGAATTAGTGTCTGTATGAGGGGAGACAGCAGAGAGCTTTCTCACCCTCTCCGTGTACATGCAAGGAGGAAAGGCCATGGTAGGACATTGTGAGAAGACGGCCATCTGTAATACAGGAAGAACCAAATCAACTGGAACCTTGATCTTGGACTTCTGGGCTCCAGAACTGTGAGAAAATTAATTTCTGTTTGTAAGCCTCCTATTCTATGGTATTTTGTTACGGTAGCCCAAGGAGACTAAGACACCATCAAAAAGTCAAGAGATAAGCTACATATTTGCTCAAGTTTCAACACAGAGAAAAAGGAAAAATTAGCCTCAACACACAGTTTTGAGAGGTCAATTTGGGGAGAATAAGGTAGTTTTCAATTGAATCCTACCTCTGATTTTCTTTGGACATTTGCACAAAGCATTTATTATCAAATTGACAATTTTTGAAAGTAATTTTTAATACAAGATGGATGTTTCCTTTGATAATGAAAGGTTTTGCCTCTTCTTCTCTTTTTATGTCTTCTATTTTAGTTTTTGTTATAGTTTGTTTCCATACACTGGGGAAAATGCCTTAATTTACTTCTTTACATAAATTTGTAATGTGTGTACAAAATGTGTTGTAAAAATGACTCTTTGTTTAACAATGTAATAAAACCTGATTCCTGTTACGAGGGACCTCCCCTTTTCTTCAATCCACCCCCATCCACACTCCATGAGTGGGATCTTATGGGATCTAATATCCTTCATCTATGACACTGAAGTGTGTGTCCATGAAACTGTGGCAAGTACACTTGGTAGCTTACAAGTAGGGTAAAATCTCAGACCATTCACAATTTTTGATAACTTTTGTCCTCCAGTAAAGTAGCCTGGTTGTGATGAACAGAGTCTAGAAGTAGCCTCATGATTGCCACCTCCTGCTGTTCACATCCTTATGGGATTCCCTCCCCTTGGGTATGGGCTGGAACTGTGATTTGCTTCAAAATCCATAGAACATGGCAAAGGGAATGGTATGTATGTGATTATGCATATGAGATTACATGACATAAGAATGCAGTACTTATCTTTTGAGTTTCTTTCTCTCTGGTTGGCTTTAAGGTAGCAAGCAAGCAGCCTTACGGAGAAGCCCCATATGGCAAGGAATGACAGTATGCCTCTAGGAGCAAAGAACTGAATTCCTCCAACAACCTGTGTGAGCATAGGAGTGGATCTTTTCTCTGTCAGACCTCAGATGAGACTGCACTCCCAGCCAATACTTTTATTTCAGCTGTGTGACACCCTAATCAAGGACTGAGCATAGCTGTGCCTGGACTCCTAAACCACAGAAACTGTAATAAACATGTGTGGTTTTAAGCCACCAAGTTTACAGTAATATTGTTACAAAACAATAGATAACAGACACACTGTCTTTCTCACAGAGTAGCCTGGAGGAAGCATTCCAAGGGAATAAAAGTGGAAGCTGCAAGATCTCTTAAGGTCTAGCCTCCAAAATCAAGTAACATCACTCTAATCACATTCTGTTGGTCAAAGAAAGTCAGAAGTCAGCTTAATATTCCAAGGAATAGAGAAATAAACTCCAAGTCTTGATGGGAGGAGCAGAAAATTACATTGCAGAGGACATGGGAGGAATTGTTTCAAACACCTTTCAAAGCAATCCAACACAGTCTGCTCTTTGGTCTCAATAACTAATATCCATACCACATGCAAAATAAACTCATTCCCCTCTCTCAAGACCCTCAAAGTCTCATCGATCATGGCTTCAGGCTCAAAGTGTATGAGACGCAGATCAGGCTCCTTGAGCATTATCCTTTTAAAGGTTTTACAAACTGGATTTCTTTTCTTTTTTTTTCTTTTTTGTGGCTGAAAGAAGTCTAGAGAGAAATGTTCCCTGTCAGTGTAAAACTAGTCATATACAATGAAAAAAACAAATAATGAAATAAGAGCCCATCCCTAAAAATAAAGACATTGCTATTTTCCACATCATCTTACTCTTCCCTCTTTTTCTCAAAATGCTCAGCTCAGTTTTACTTTCTGTCTTAAACTTCTCCTCCCCATGTAACAACTACAACCACCAATGAGATCACCAGCTCACGCATTTTCTTGCCCTTTAGCCAATAAGAGCTGATGAACCATGTTTCTTAAAAGGGTCAGCAATGAAGTTTGGCAGCAAGAAGATGTAACAGGAGTTGTTAGAGCAGGAAAGGAGCATAAATATATTCATCTCAGACTAGAAACAGAAATTAATGAAGTATAGATTATTGAAGTTTTCTGGTTGATATTATTATCATTGCTTTCTTTTCTTTAAATGAAATAGCTATAATTTCAGGCCCTGAAATATGTACATTTTTTAAATGATGGGCAATTTCCCTTACTAAAATAGGATACCTTTCCATTTGCTAGCTTCTCTTCTCACCTACAGAGTCTTCTTGTGCAGATAAGAAAAAAGCTAAAGATTAACATTAAATAAATCTGCCTGATTATTCCTTTTACTCTAGAACAGTGGTTGGCAAACTTTTTCTTAAAGATCCAGGTAGTAAATATTGTAGGTTTTGAAGATCACATGCTCTCTGTTACAACTACTAAACTCTGCCATTGTAGCCTAAAAGCAGCTATAGCTAATGTGGAAACATGGGTGTATTGTTGTACAAAAGGGGTCATTGGTTGGATCTGGCCAAAGGCAGTAGTTTGCTGACTGCTGCCTTAGAGCATCACTGTCACCTAGAAAAGCATGAGCTACACATCTAATACTACATTTTCTAGTGGCCTCATTTAAAACAATAAAAAGAAACAGGTAAAATTAAGTTTAATACTATATTTCATTTAATCCATATATCCAACATTTATCATTTCAAATGTAATCAACACATAAAGTTGTTTTAAGTAATTTTCTTATAAAATTACTATATTCTGCATGCTTTTGTGTATCTAAATAATATCTTTTTTTAAAAATACCTCTAGATATTTCATATTCTTTTCCTTTTCTGTACTAACTTCAGAATTTAGCGTGATCTAATACTTACAGGACATCTCAGTTTGGTCTAGCCATATTTCACGTGCTTAATGGCCACATGTGTCTAGTGGTTACCTTACTGGACAGCACAGTCTGAGAGTATGCAGAAAATGAAAACAACTTGAAATACTACCCAAAACCTATTTCAAGTGACTTTTATCCAGTTCAATTTCTCTTATATTAGGTCTGAATTTAAAGTTTTGGGAGATATTTTAGAGGAGCAAAATTTGCCATCCCAGAATGTATCTCTCTGGCAGGAGGATTAATTTAGGCTGATTATTATTAAGAAAAAGAAGACTCGGGAAGTCTTTCTTTTTACCTCCCCCTAAGCTGCCTGAAGAATTTAGATAAAGGGACTGTTCCCAGAATACAGTTATTACCACAAAGATCTGCAAAGAATATGGGCTTGTTGTGGTGGGGGAAACTCCAGGCCTGGCCTAAAGATGAGAGTCCATCCTGTGTCCCAGTGTCTCTGCCTGGCCCAGCAAACATTTGTTTACCAAACCTTTGCTTTTCCATCTCCATGTGAATTGCCTTTCTCCCCTCTGAACTCCCAAACCCCTACCCGCAATATCCTCTTTTGAATTTAGCTGAAGATGATATTTAAGATGAGGTCTTTGAAAACTGAGTTACTCAGTTTTCCCAAGTCCCTCCCACCTACACAAGTTAATAAATTTTGTTTGATATTCTCCTGTTAATCTATCTCACATAAATTTAATTCTTAGACTAGCCAGAAGAACCTAGAAAAGTAGAGAAAAATTTCTTCCTCCCCAACAATATTTAACAAGAAAAATTTTATAGTGTTTTTCCATAGACATCATAAACTTAGAAGGGGCATACATAGAGAAAAATGTTGCAGTAGTCAAATGATTGTTCTAATTTAGTGGTTGAGTAGTTTTATAATAAGTTTTTAAAGTTTTGTGATCACACAAAATAGTCTGGCCTCTTGTTAATCATATAGAATTCTCCTAGAGATTCTATTTCAATGGAACTAGACTTGGGCTTCAAGATTTATCTATAGTAAATTTCCCATATGGTTTTTAGAACCCTGACATGTTTATACAAAGTTATGTAGTAAAGAAAAAAAAATCATGTCCATATTGATTTATACAATAACCTGGAAACTAAGATTAAGTTTATTCTTTAAACACTTACACAAACAAACACAAACAAAACAGTCCCTTGGTACAGAAGTGGATTTGGAAATTTTTGTCATTCTTTCACTCAACAAACAATCCTTATCCATTCTCTATTTTATCTGCTTTATCTTCTCATTTTTCCTGTCTCAGTTTTATTTTCCTTTTATTTTCCCCTTATCCCTTACAAGTTGAACCTCCCCCTTCCTGTGACCGTTCTCCTACCATCCTCAGGATTTTACTATCAACTTCTCACTAATAGATTTACTCTTTCCTTTATCCTTACTTTTACTTCCACACCTGGTTCTCTTAGTGTTGCTATATTCCTTAAAACATTCCTGCATTTATCTCCAACTACGTCCATGACTTAAATCATCACTTCAGTAACCAGCTTTCACTTTATCCAGTTCAAAATTCTTCTTCAATAAAACTGACTGAAATACAGCATGAGATTTCATCAATTTACCATAGACTGTTAAAAATGAAACAGACCTTAAAAATAGTTCCTTCCCTTAGAGGTCCCTGCTCCAGCGATAGAATTTTTCATTTATGTGATACATTCCAGAATGTTTCCAGAGGATAGGTGACTTGCTATTTTCCACATCAGTCTTTAACAGTTATAGTAATAAGGTAAAAATAAACTAAAAGTGACAAATATGAAATACTGTGGACATTTTAATTAAAGAAGAGAAAGGGACCAGCAGAGAAAATAACATAAAAAAATAAAAAGACAGAGATAGGAATCAGAGAAAGGAATGAGGGACAAACATAAACAAAGGCAGAGAAAAACAGAGACAAGGAAAGAATAAAGACAAAGAAAGAAACAGGACGGAAGGCACCCAGCAAGAGACAAGAGGAAAAAGCCTAACAGGAAATACATTAAAAAAATGATTAAGTATCTTTGGGTGACATCACTATAAGATATTTTCATTTTCTGTCCTTGTTTATTTTTCATGTTTTCTACCCATAAGCTTCAATTACTTTTATAATTAAAGATACATTTTATGTCTCAATCAGAAAAATAATATATATTTTTAGTATAACTTAATATAAAGACCAAATAATTTTACCCATCCTCATGTAAAAGTATGGCATATATTCACATTCTTGGTCTGAAAAAAAACCAATTTTTAAATCACAGGTGAACCTAACGAGTTTTAGTATAAATCTGAGTTTTAATCTCAGAGCAGCTTTAACAAAATAGTAATTAAGTTTTTGCAATTGATCTGAGCTCTCAAAATTCTAAATGCTCTTGTTCTCTAAAAGTGTTAGTTTTTTCATCATTTTTCTCATAAGCAAAGTTATAAGGGCATCTAAAATCTTGACAGTAAAGATCAAAATAAAACTTCAAATTTATTCCACTGGAAAACTCTCAAATATTATTGAAAGAACAATATATTAGAAATTCTTTTAAAAACGAATTAACAGTAGTTGAATATTGAATTGTGTGAGACATACACAAACTCCCAATATTGTATTTAACTCACATATTGTATATAATATGTTCCCACTGTACTTCCTGAATTCTGAGGCATTCTTCTTTCAGGGCTTATTTGTCCTCTTCTAAAAAGCTGAATTACCTAAGTCGACTATTTAGTCATTTGGTAAGTATATGTTAGCTTCTGCTTTATGCCCAGATTTGTTCCAAACCCTTAGTATAAAAAGATAATTTAATAGGGCCCTGCCTCTAGGATCTTGTAAAATAATATTTACAATTTAGTTATAAAGCCTCTAGCAAATTAGGAATGATTCTTCAACATCCCTATGCGTTCAGATGAAATTTCATAAATAGTAGGTGTCCAAAAATATATAATAATACATTTTAGATTAATAGATTGGCAGTATATAGTCAATACATCTGGAATTTATGTAGAATTGATTTGCCCTGTTTCTCACAAACTGAAAAGCAAATTGGCATGGCCCAATTCCTTACGTATAACTTGGTAATGCATCTTGGGCAGATCACTGCTTTCTAAAAAGGGGTAAATAATATTATTGGACAAATAATTTACCAACAAGCACTATGTAGAACCAATACAGGATTAGTATACCCTTTGAGGATTCTGTTTTGATTTGTTTTTTTAGAGTTTTATTTATTCTGTATCTGGCCTTATTTTATAAATCCTTTCTATGTAAATCTTCAAATCATATTATTTTCTGTCTTTGTTTTTAACTTAACAGTATTTGAAAACACTGCAACTTAAAATAAAAGATTTAAAACGTAAAAAAAAGAATAAATGAAAAGTGATTTTTGAGGTATATTAACCTAAAGCTCTGAAACAAAAATAAACTCAGTCTTCAAGAGACAGTAACTTTAGCAAACAGCAATTTGTATAGAAGTACTTCACCTCTTTTTAAAAGCCCCTTAGTATCAAAAGAAGACATGCAAAAAGTAAGAGGGCTTCAGACAGCAGTTTTCCGAATGAGAAAATTAATAGGAGGAAGCAGTTCCTTTTATCTTTCAATTCTTTTTATGTCAAATACTATAATCTAACCTAACTATATGTTAACCTAACTATAATCTAGATTCTGAGCAATCAAGACACAAAGATGTTGGTTTTTACATTTTATTTATATAATCTGGTGTTGAGCAGATGCAGCTATTAAACGATGAGAAGAATCATCTATGAAAATGAATACCATATAATAACAATAAGTAATGAAATAAATGCACAAAAGAAGTCATACTGATTAACAGCATTCTACTATAATCCTCTAAATATGTAGTATTGGTTTATTACAAGTTGCCTTGGAAACTATTTTAGGAGATTTTGTTTTCAGAGCTAAAATGATTTTCCTAATGAGAACAAAGATCTAGTAAAAGTATGCAGTCAATTTCTCTGCCACCTCCCTGCAAAAAGAAATAAAAAATGAAAATCCCTTGTGTTTGATGTTAGCTGCTTAATGCAACCACAATTTTCATATTTTAAGCAAAATGCTCAGTTTGCAACAGCAGAGGAGGGTAATCCAGTGTGGCTATTATCAAGAGTTGTGTTTCCATGTTTTGTGGTGAGGGATAAGGCTTTGGAGCCACACGGCTTGGGTTTGAATCCCAGCTCTGCCATTTATAGCTGGCTGTTCATGGATAAGTTTTTAAAGCTCTCTCTGTTTTAATTTCTTCATCAGCAAAACTCAAAAAATGACTTGCACCTGCATCGTAGAACACATAGTATAACCTTATTAAATGTTAATCATCACTGACAAAGAATACTGATAAAAGGCTAACCAACAATACTGTGGAAACACAATCCTGTATGGTACCTATTGTTATTTCCCAGTTTTCAGATAAGCAATATTTCATCTGAACTTAGCCAGTTTTCACATAAGAAAATGAGACAGTTAAGAAACACACCAGCTACATGGTTAGAATCTGGAAGACTAGGATTCCAACTTCACCTTCTGACTGTAAGTGTACCACCCTAAATGTGCACCTTGGTTCATATCCTCATCAGCGTCTTCCTCTATCTTAGCCTCCTCTGCTACCCTATCCAACCCCAGCCATCTTCGTCATCATCATCATCACCACTACCACCACAGTCAGGGCTTACTGGTTATTGATTTCTAACTATGCTCCAGTCACAGTGGGTTTTTTGGGGGGTCTTTTTGTTCTCTTTGGGTTTTTTTTGTTTTTTACAATCATTACCTAATTATTTCTCATAATAACTCTGGAACTTTGGTGCAATTTATCCCCATTATACAGAGAAAGACACTGAAGCTTTAGAGTGGTTAGGTAAATTTTCCAAAGTCTTTGAGTTAAGTGATGAAATGGAGTTGAATCATTTGTTTTTTATGCCGAAGTCCAGACTTTTTTTAAACAGCTTCATTTAGATATAATTCATATACTACATAATTCACACATTAAATTGTACAATTCCATGGCTTAGTTATATTACATTATTCTTTTTAATTGTGGAATATATATAATAAAATTTACCATTTTATCCATTTTTAAGTATATAATTCAATGACATTAATTACATTCACCATGTTATACAACTATTACCAGTCTCTATTTCTAAAATTTTTTTATCACCCCAAATAGAAATTCTGTAACTATTAAACAAAAACTCTACACCTGACCTCCCCAAGTCACTAATAACCTCTAACGTACTTTCTGTCTCTGAATTTGCCTATTTCAGATATTTCATATAAATAAAATCATGCAATATTTGTTCTTGTGTGTCTGGCTTGTTTCATTTAGCATAATGTTTTCAAGGCTCAACCATGTTATAGCATGTATAAGAACTTCATTCCTTTTCATGGATGAAAATTATAAAACGTATACTACGTTTTATCCATTCATATGTTGATGAACACTTGGGTTGTTTCCACCTTTTGGCAATTGTGAATAATGCTGCAATGAACACAATTTATATTTTAAAAATTCTGTTGTTTGTGATTGGTGTCATATCTAAGAATCCATTGCCAAATCCATGGTCATGAAGATTTACTTCTATGTTTTCTTCTAAAAATTTTGTGGTTTTTAACTCTATATTTAGGTTGTTGATCATTTTGAGTTAATTTTTTCATATGGTATGATTTAGGGACCCAACATCATTCTTTTGCATGTGGAAATCTACTTGTCCCACCACCATCTTTTGAAGAGAATATCCTTTCTCCATTGAATAAACTTGGCACCCTTGTCAAAAATTAATTGGCTATGGAGGTATAGATTTACTTCTGAACTCTCAATCCTATTCCATTGATTTATATGTCTTATCTTCATGCCAGTATTACAGTATTTTAATCGCCATAGCTTTGTAGTAAGTTTTAAAATCAGGAAGTATGTGTCCTCCAAATTTGGTCATCTTTTTCAAGATTATTTTAGCTATTTGAAGCCTCATGCAGTTTTATTTGAATTTGAGGATCAATTTTTTTCATTTCTGCACAAAAGGCCATTGAAATTAAAAGGACTTTGTTGAATCTGTAGATCATTTTGAGTAGAATTGACATCTTGATAATATTAAGTCTTTCTATCCTTGAACATAAGAGGTCTTTTCATTACTCCAGTCTTCTTTAATTTCTTTCAGCAATGTTTTGGAATTTTTAGCGTACATTCTTTTACCTCCACAATTAAATTTATCCTCAGTATGTTATTCTTTAAAACGCTATTGTAAATGGAATTTTTTTCTTGATTTCTTTTTCTGATTGTTCATTACTGGTGTATAGAGACATAACTGATTGTTGTGCCTTGATCTCCTACCCTACAACTTTGCTTAATCCATGCATTAGCTCTAATGGCTTTCTTGTGAATTCTTCAGGATATTCAATTTTGGGGTCATGTTATCTGTGAAATGAGTTTACTTCTTCCTCTCTAATTTGAATGCCTTTTATTTCTTTTTCCCTGTCTAAATTTCTTTGTCTAGAATTCCAGTACAATGTCAAATAGTAGGGTGAAAGCAGGCCTCCTTCTCTTGTTCCTGATCTTGAGGGGAAAGCATCTGTCTTTCACCACTGATTATGATGTTAGCTATGGGTTTTTCACAAATGCCTTTTATCTTGTTGAGGAATTTTCCCTTTATTCCTAGTTCTCTGAGAGCTGTTGTTGTTGTTGTTTTTAATCAAAGTGTATTGGATTTGTCAAATGCCAGTTCTGAATCAATTGAGATCATTCAAGTAATGTGATTATTAGATTAATTTATTTATTTGCTTATGTTGAACTATCCTTGCGTTCCTGGCATAAATCCACTAGAGTTATGGTGTAATCCTTTTAATGTGCTATTGGGACTTCCCTGGCAGTCCAGTGGTTAAGACTTCGCCTTCCAATGCAGGAGGTGCGGGTTTGATCCCTGGTCAGGGAGCTAAGATCTCAAATGCCTTGTGGCCAAAAAACCAAAAACAAAACAGAAGCAATACAGTAACAAATTCAATAAAGACTTAAAACATGGTCCACATCAAAAAAAAAATCTTTAAAAAAATGTTCTATTAAATTTGATTTGCTAATATTTGATTGAAGATTTTTTTCATCTACACTATAAGAGATATTGGTTTCTAATTTTATTTTCTTGTGATGTCTTATTTTATTGTGATTAAGAACACTCAACATGAAATCTATCCACTTAAAAAAATTTATTGTTGATTATAGGTACAATGTTATATAACACATCTCTAGAACTTTTATCTTACTTAATTGAAACTATATGCCTGTGGATTAGTAACTCATCATTTCCTCCCCCCACAGCCCCTGGTAATTACCATTCCAGTCTTTGATTTTATAAATTTGACTATTTAAGGTACCTCATATAAGTGGAATCATACAGTACTTATCTATGTCTGGCTTATTTCACTTAGCATAGTATCCTCAAGATCCATCCATGTTCCTGCATATTGCAGAATTTCCTTCTCTCTTAAGTCTGGATAGTATCCCACTGTATGTACATACCACACTTTATTTATCCATTTATCAGCAAATGGAAATTTAAGTTGTTTCCACACCTTGGCTATTGTGTGAATAGTGCTGCAATGAACATTGAGAGTACTAATATCTCTTTAAGATCCTGATTTTGATTCTCATGGATATATATATATATATACAGAGTTGGGATCGCTATATCACATGGTAGTTCTATTTTCAATTTTGGAACTATTAAAAAACTATCTAATTTTAATTTTAATGTTGGAATGTGTTCCAGAATCCAGGCTCTCTGGATCTGGACCTAGACTACATCTCTTGTTTTTTATAAAGGCAGTTAATTGGAGGAAATAATAAATGTACCATAGTTTGGCCATATTTGGTGCCATGAGTACAGATGAAGAAGTACAAGTGTTCTTAATCCACATTCTGTCACTGGCCTCACTTAAACTTGAATATTTCCAACCTATGAAAAGTATGCAGCTTGTAGCTCTGAGGTAAATAATTTTTATAAAGAAAAAAACTTTAATTTCCTAAATTGATGGCATTTTATTTTGCTCTAATGTTGTTTTAGTCTTTCCCATTCAAAGCTTCATGAATCAGAAATGCATGTTACAAACACTAAATCAATTTCATTTCTAAGTATCTTCTCTTATATGAAAGGGAGGCATTATTATAGAAATAATATAAAACTTTTTTTAAAAAGCATCTATATGAAAGCCAAACGAATATGAAAAATTAATTTAAGCCTTGGTTTCTGGAGCATTTAAAGAAGAATGCTTTACAGCACACACACAAAGGCATGCACACACACATACACACACACAATAAAATTAATGTATATAAAATCATACTCCTTGTTAAAAATTATCAAACCTAAAGAATAGTAATCATAAAGATCAGTTTGCAATGAAATATAAATTACTTATATCACATATTCATAGATTTACTTTAAATTTTTTATTATTGATGGCACAAAACTAGAAAATTGGACAATTTTTTAAAAGTTGATCATCTTTGATAATATCTGAAGAAAGCAATGGTTATTTAGATATTGCTCATTTTGAGAAATGAACATTTAATTACTGAGATATACATTAATTCTCCAAGGAAAAAATTTTAAGTTACAAATTATTAATACATAAAAGTCCATTCATGAAAGACTAACAACTTGGGAGAGTTACTGGGATGATTTATTATCAATCTACTGATTCAACTAAATTTAATTTGAGTTAAAGTCCATTTCAAAATTTAGGTAAGAGTTTGTGTTACAACTTCTAACTATTTACTTTTGATTTTTAATCTATTACTTTTTCCAGTTCTGTGTAAATAAAAATTGGTCCTTAAATATTGCCTCTAATATATTGAACTCTGTAAATATTCGCTGGAGAAAATTATTATCTTTGAGAGTCAATCATTTTTGGAATAATACATGAGATATATTTTTACTAATATTAATAATGGATAAACACGAATCTTGGATAGCTTTCCTTTGTATCTCAATACTTGCAACACAGCTATTTAATTGCTGCTGTTCAACTTTCAATTTCACTTCCCTTACCATGATGATTGTGGAAGCACAATCTCACTTAATTACTTCCATCTGTAAGTGGAACAGATCACTCATGTTCACGTTTTATTGGTCAAAGCAAGTGATATGATCATGTCTAATCTCAAGGAAACAGAGTGATGTAATTCTCCCAAGTAGCCAGAAGTCTATCCTTCTGGTGACCAAACATTAGGTCACTCTTTTACCTACACTCATTATGCATTCTACTCCTGCTCAAAAGAAATACTCCCAAAGGTTATTCCAATACTGCAATCATGTTCAGGGTCCAGAATCCTTTGGTGAAAGTTGACGATCTCTATCTCAGATGAATGTTGCAACTTTTGATTCATTATCTTATGAACTAAAAGACAAGTTATCTGACCCATGGGCCCTCAATAATCAAAGGGAAAGAATGAGTGACACATATCAGGCAATAGCTGTGATGGATAATTTTATGTGGCAAGTTGACTAGACTAAATATTGAATAATATTGAATAATATTTAGTCAAACATTATTCTGATTGTGTCTGTAGGAGTGTTTCTGGATGAGATTAACATATGAAGCAGTAGACTGGGTAAAGCAGGCTGCCCTCCATAATGTGGGTGGACCCCTTTTAATCAGTTGAAGGTCTGGATAGAGAAAAAGGCCAATTCTCCCACAAGTAAGGGGGAATTCCCTCCTGCCTGACAGTCATGAGCTGGAACATAGGTTTTATTTCTGCCTTTGTGAAGCATTAGCTTTTCTTGGGTCTTAAGCTTCCTGTCCTTCAGACTGGGACTACACCATCTACTTTCTTGAGTATACAGCTTGTCAACAGCAAATCATGGGATTGTTAGCCTCCATAATCATGTGAGCCAATTCCCATTTCTATTTAAGAAGGACTTTTTAGAGAAGTCCAAAGACAACAGGAGAGACAAAAATAAAAACACTAGAAGAATTCAAATCCCCTGGCAACTGCAGGTACAGCAACCACTAAACATAGTACAACTCCTAGCAAGAATAACATGCAATTTCACAATAAAGGCCTTTACCTCTGCTCTAATTATTTAATACATCATATCTGCTTTCAACCAAAAATTACAAGGCATGAATAAGGCAAGAGAAAACACTATCTGAAGACATAAAGTAAGCATTAAAATAACTATGATTAATATTTTAAGGACTCTAATGGAAAAACTGGAAAACACAAAAGATCAGGTACATTACCCAATGTAGGCAGAGATATAAATTTTTTTAATGAATCCAAAAATGGTAAAAATGTAGGGCTTCCCTAGTGGTGCAGTGGTTAAGAATCCGCCTGACAATGCAGGGGACACAGGTTCGAGCCCAGGTTCAGGAATATCCCACATACCACAGAGCAACTAAGCCTGTGAGCCACAACTACTGAGCCCGCACACCTAGAGCCCATGCTCTGCAACAAGAGAAGGCACTGCAATGAGAAGCCCATGCACTGCAACGAAGAGTAGCCCTGCTCGCCGCAACTAGAGAAAGCCTGTGCACAGCAATGAAGACCCAATGCAGCCAAAAGTAAATAAGTAAAATAAAAAAATGAAAAATTTTTTAAATGGTAAAAATTTAAAATATTGTAACAGAAATAAAGAATTCTTTTGATGAGTTCATCAGTAGACTGGATATGGCTAAGGAAAGAATCAATAGACTTGAAGATATGTCAATATAAACTTCCCAAATCAAAATGCAGTGAGAAAAAGAATAAAGAAAAAACAGTTACAAAAGGTGTAACATAATGGAAATGCCAGAAGGAGAAGAAAGAGAAAAAAGAACAGAAGAAATATTTAAGTAATAATGACTGAGAATTTTCCAAAATTAATGACAGACACCAAACCCAAGGTCCTAGAAACTCAGAGAATACTGAGTGAGCTAAAAAGTTTTAAAAATTTAAAAATACAGGTAAGCATATCACATTCAAACTGCAGAAAATCAAAACAGTGAAACCTTGGAAGAAGCCAGAGGAAAATAGCACCTTACTTGTAGAAGAACAAGAATAAGAAATAGATCAGACCTCCCTTCAGAAACCATGCAAGCAAGAAGAAAGAGGAGTAAAATACTTAAAGCACTGAAATAAAAAAAAAAATCAAACTAGAATTCTGACCAAATTAAATTCTCTTTGAAAGTGAAGGAGAAATGCTTTTTGAAGAAAGCAAAAGTAGAGAGAATTTGTCCCTAGTAGACCTGAATTGTAAGATATATTAAAACAAGTTTTCAGAGAGAAATCATTGTTACAATATCAAATCTTCCAACTTCTCTTCATATTGGATGCATTCCCAATCAAAATTCTAGCAAGTTACTTTGTGGACATCAACAGACTGATTTTAAAGTTTATATGGAAAGGCAAAAGATCCAGAATGGCCAATACAATATTTAAGAAAAAGAACAAAGTCAGAGGACAGATGCTACGTGACTTCATGACTTATTATACAGCTACAACAATCAAGGCAGTGCAGTACTGGTGAAAGAAGAGATAGATCAATGTGACAGAACAGATATCCCAGAAAGCAACCTACACAAATATAGTCAACTAATCTTTGAAAAAGGGGCAGAGGCTATGGCAATAGAAAAAGAATAGTTCTTTTCAACAAATAGTGCTGGAACAACCGGATATTTATGTGCAAGATGACCTTACAACTCTCACAAAAATTGACTCAAAGTGGGGCATATACCTCAAGGTAAAACACAGAACTATAAAGCTTATAGAAGATAACAGAGGAGAATATCTAGGTGACTATCTCTTTGGCAAAATGTTTTTAGGTAAAACAGCAAAAGCATGATCCTTAAAAAAAAGTATATATTGGATCTCATTAAAATTAAAACTACTCTCTGCAAAAGACTATTAAGAGGATGAAAAGACAAGCCACAGACTGAGAGGAAATATTAGCAAAATAAATATCTGATAAAGGACATGTATCCAAAATATACAAAGAACACTCAAAAATCAACAATAAAAAATGCAACCCAATCAAAAAAGTGAGGAAAAGGTTAGAACAGATACTTCACCTGAAGATACAAGGATGGCAAAAAAAAAAAAAAAAAAAAAAAGCATACAAAAAGATGCTCCACATCATATGTCATTAAGGAATTGTGAACTAAAACAAAAATTAGATATAACTATACACTTACTAGAATGGCTAAAATCCAAAACACTGACAATACCAAATGTTATCAAGGCTATAGAGAACCAAGAACTCTCATGCATTGCTGGTAGAAATGCAAAAAGGTACAGCCACTTAGGAAGACAGTTCTGCAGTTTCTTAAAAATAATAAATATAATCTTACCATATGATCCAATAATCATGCTCCTTGGTAGTTACGCAAATGAGCTGAAAACTTATCTCCACACAAAAACTTACACATGGATATTTACAGCAGCTTTATTCATAATTGCCAATACTTGGAAGTAACCAAGATCTTCAATAGATGAATGATAAACAAACTGTGATAATCCATTCAATGGAATAAAGAGAAACTATCAAGCTATGAAGAGACATGAGAGAACCTAAAATGCATATTACTAAGTGATAGAAGCCACTCTGTAAAGGTTACAAACTGTATGATTCCAACTATAGGACATTCTGGAAAAGGCAAAATTACACACAGTAAACTGATTAGTAATTTCCAGACATTAGGGAAGATGGGAGAGAGAAAAATGGAATTATATAAAATGTTGAATGAAAACTAGAAAAGGCAGAAAAAGAGGGAAAGGAAAAAGAAACAAAGAACAAATGCAGTGATTAGAAAACAGTTACAAATATGGTAGATATTAATGTAACTCTATCAATAATGCAAATAGTCTAAATATACCAATGAAAAGACAGACTGTCAGAGTAGACTAGAAAAAAAAGACCCAATTGTAAGTTTTCTACAGAAACCTACTTTAAATATAAGGACTCTGATAGATTAAAAGTAAAGAGATGGGGGAAAATATATAATGCTAATAATAATCAAAAGAAAGCTGAAGTAAGCAAAATAGATTTCAGAACAAGGAATATTATCAGGAATAAAGAGGCATTTCAGAATGACAAAGAACTCAATTTTTCATAAAGACATAACAGCCCTTAATGTATGTATTTAAAAAGTGTCAAAACACTTGAAACAAAAACTGATAGAACTGCAAGGAGAAATAGACAATTCACCATTATAGTTGGAGACCCACTGTAGTCAGCAATCTTCTCTCAGTAATTGATAAATCAAGAAGGCAGAAAATCAGTAGGGATATAGATGACCTGAACAGAACTATCAATCAACTTGATCTCATTGACATTTACAGAATACTCCATTAAACAACAGAAGAGTACACATCTTTCTCAAACTCACATGGAACAGTCACTAAAACAGACCAAACTATAGGCAATAAAATACCCCTTTACCAGTTTAAAAGGACAGAAATCATGCAAAATATATTCTCAGACCACAATGAAAATGAATTATAAATCAATAACAATCAATAAAAGGTGGAAAATTCTCCAAATACTTGGACATTAAATGACACACTTCTAAGCAAAACATGGGTCAATGAAGAAGTCTCAGGAGAAAATTTTTTTTTAATCAATTTATTTTATTTTCAGCTGTGTTGGGCCTTCATTGCTGTGTGCAGGCTTTCTCTAGTTGCAGCGAGTGGGTGCTACTCTTCATTGCAGTGCGCGGGCTTCTCATTGTGGTGGCTTCTCTTGTGGAGCACGGGCTCTAAGCACGCGGGCTTCAGTAGTTGTGGCACGTGGGCTCAGTAGTTGTGGCTCGTGGGCTCTAGAGTGCAGGCTCTGTAGTTGTGGTGCACGGGCTTTGTTGCTCCGCAGCATGTGGGATCTTCCCAGACCAGGGCTCAAACCCATGTCCCCTGAATTGGCAGGAGGATTCTTAACCACTGTGCCACCAGGGAAGCCCTCTCATGAAAAATTTTTTTAATTTTTTAAACTACATTTAAATCAAAATTTTAAACTAGATATTTATAGTTTAAAAATTAAAACTAAAAAAACCTATTTTTTTTAATTTCAGTTAAACTGATAAACCTCTAGCCAAGCTAACAAAGAAAAAATGAAAGAAGGCAAGATTATCAATATTAAAATGAAAGAGGTGCCATCACTGATGATCCCATGTACTTTAAAAGGATAATATAGGAATATTATTGCTGATCCTAGGACTGGGGAAAAAATAAACAAGATGAACATGCAACATCTTGTAGTGTCAGAAAGTAAAGAAGTGTTAAAAACAACAACAGGGCTTCCCTGGTGGCGCAGTGGTTGAGAGTCCGCCTGCCGATGCAGGGGACACAGGTTCGTGCCCCGGTCCGGGATGATCCCACATGCCGCGGAGCGGCTGAGCCCGTGAGCCATGGCCGCTGAGCCTGCGCGTCCGCAGCCTGTGCTCCACAACTGGAAAGGCCACAACAGTGAGAGGCCCGCGTACCGCAAAAACAACAACAACAACAACAATAACAGCAACACAGTGGTGGGGGATTTGTCAAAGGGACATAAAAGCTAATTTAAAGTGCTTCCAATGGCCAAAGCTAAAACTATTTGAGCAAGAAAGTAATGAATTATTGGTTACAACTCAAAGTATAAACTAAATACCCATGATTCCATAATGACATGCATAAGTGACTGAATTAATAAATAAATGGGGGATAAGACCCCATGTAAGAGAACTCCAAATAACTTATGTAGATACTCCCCCTTCAAGGAGGTTGACTGAACTCACTCAGGCGTGAGCTAGGCAGAGTGACTTCCTTCCCATTACTACAATATGGAAAGTGAGTGGAAAAAAGAGTAACTCTACAGTGAAGAAAGCTGAAAAACTACTAGCTCAGCCAGGTGATCAAGGTCAAGATCAACAGTAATAAATCTTGTTGATAACATGTACTCTTGACATGATGTGATAAAAATAGTGCTTTACTTCTGTGGATTCCTCCTCAAAACCTATAACCCCAGTCTAACCATCAGAAAAATATCAGACAAATCCCAATAGAGGGGCATTCTACAAAATATCTGATCAGTGTGGGTGGGAGAGGGAGACTACAAAGGTGTGAATTCTGGAAGGTTAAAATCACGATGCCATCTTGGAGGCTGTCTTCTATAGTCTAGCCTCTGACTTTCAGTGATTCATATCCACTCCACACGCAAAATACATGAACACCTTCTCAAGACCCCTAAATATCTCAACCCATGACCCATGACAGTCAGCTCATGGTCTGGAATCTCATCATCTAAATCAAATCTGAGTGTGAATGAGATCCCGTAGGTGTTGTTCCTTACATACAGCTACTTGCGAATGGTTCCTCTTTATCTGAAGTCTTGAAAACTAAAGAGAAAGTTATATGTCTCATACACTCAACATGTTGAGACAGGAATAGGATAAATGTTATGGACATTCTTCCTCAAAGACAGAAAATAATTGGCATACAATGGATACTGGTAAATTTGATTTTTGCTTAGAAACCATTCATTAATTTTAGCTTTCTTTGCCACCTGAAAAGGTTGGTAACCTTCAAAATCAGCAAGTCCCAGCTTCATTATTTAATGATCCTTCTATTAGCTTAACTTTCTCTTCTTTCATTTTGCTACAATCTGCCAGAAGAAACAAGATGACATTTTCAACCCTAGAGTTACAAATTTCTTTAGCTATATCACACAGTTCACTGGGCACATAGTCTAGTTTGCACATTATTACAGGAAACAGGGTTGATAAACTTTATGCCACAACATAACGAGGATCCGCTTTCTTCCAATATTCAGTAGTATTTTTCTCACTTTAAGACCTCACCAGCAGCCTCCTCAGAGTTCAAAATTCTATAAACAGTGTTGAAGACATTTAATGATTTAACTAACAGTCTTCTCAAGATCCTTACAGCTTTCTCCAATTCCATTCCCCACCTGGTTCCAAATCATTCCTATATTTTAGGTTTTTGTTATGATAGTACCCAACTTCTGGTACCAAATCTACCTTGTAATTGTTGTGCAAAAATCACTCCCAAACTTAGTAGATTAAAACAACAAATACTTATTACTTTAAATAGTGTTTGAGGTACAGGAATTGAGGAGCATGCTTTTCTGGGATTCTCTGGCTCAGTGTCTCTTATGAGGTCGCAGTCAAGCTGTCAGCCAGGGATACAGTCTCTAAAGAAGAATTTATTGTGAACATACTCACATGTTTGTTTGTAGGAGAAGCTGAAGTTCCTCACAGTGCAGGTCATTTCATAAGGCTGTTCGTGAGCTGGCTTTCTCTAGAACAAGTGCAGAGAGAAAGAAGAAAGTAATCTTTTATAACTCAATCTTGAAAGTGTATTCTATTGGTCACATAGAACAATCCTGGTACAATTTGGGCAGGGACTATACAAAAAGGTATAATGGCAGAAGTTAGAATCATTGGGGACCATTTTTGGAGGCTACCAACCTCAGCAAGATATGTGAGTTTCCATGCAGGTAGAACAGTAGAGTTTGTTATAAAGGGTAGTTCACTTTTTTCCTCAATATAAAGCAGAGTCATCAGCTGAGATTGAGTAAGGCAAGTAAGTTATTAGATTTCTGTGGGAAGGAGTGAATATACGTGATATTCTTGGAGAATGGGAAGAAAACAGAGTAAGGATATATGGTAGGATTGCCATGCTATATTAAGCAAACCACTTATTCTTAGTTATAAATTTAAAGTGCAACCAGTCAGCATAATATGTTTTCTCATAATGTTCTATTGCTTGTTAGGTAGGCTCAGTGTAGATGAACTGTTTAGTTTTAATAAGGTGGGAGTTTTGCAACAAAAGTGCAATGGAGTTTTTAAAAAGTTGCAGGAAACAAAAGCGTTTGACAAGAAATTATTAAATGCAATTAATGAACCTCTGTAATGGGTAAATATTGATACTAGGGAGCAGAGCTCAGACCAGAGTAATAGTTAGAGAGTAAACTACCTGAAAGAAAACACTGTAAGTCTTCAGGAATGTATTAATGCTTTTCTGAAGAAAGAATTGCTGATATGTGAGTCATTAGATGGCATTTGCTATTATGCTTTGAGGAACTATCTAGAGGAATTGTTTTCTTAAGGAAAAAGAAATAAATTTAAATAAAAAATTATTACAAGAAAAGGATTACATCACAAAATAATTTTAACACAAAATTAGTAAATGTATACTTTATGTTATATATACATACTGACCACAATTGTCTTTATACTCTACCTGTCATACAACAGACAGATCAGAAACAATAAAGACCTCCTTATTTCAATTTAATCTATTGTTTATAAATATATAACAAATTCAAATGACTTACCTTACTTAATTTCCTTTAAGTCTATCTTTGACATTGAGAAATGCATGTCTATTTGGAATGAAAAATTATTCCTCACTAAGGTTATAAATTTGGTATAATAAAATTA
Source organism: Orcinus orca (assembly GCF_937001465.1). Lineage (NCBI taxonomy): Eukaryota > Metazoa > Chordata > Mammalia > Artiodactyla > Delphinidae > Orcinus > Orcinus orca. The sequence continues at coordinate 73,003,468 of NC_064565.1, forward strand.
TATTCCTATCACTTAGTAAATTTAGTCTAACCAAGATTGAGAAGATCTCAGAGAAAAAATAAATTTTCATATTATCATATTTTATTTGTGAATGAGGAAGAGGCTATTACTTGTCTTCATATTGATGGAAATTATTTTCTCTTGATTGATTTCAACACAGGACAAATATTTTTAACAAATACTTTAAATTTTAAAAATGATTCAGTAGAAAACGAATCATGTTTAGCCATGCTTTTTTAAAGACAACAATTTCTTATAAGTAGCTCAGGTGAGAATAGAAGATTTTAGTCTCCTATTTGTTAAATAGCTCAGCTTCAAAAAGAAAGGTATTACTTTAGCTACTTAGAAGAAAAGCTGAGTGCTGAATTCTATGTCATCCTCTTTCCCTCTGAAAAGAATAACATTTTTAAAATATAAAAACCATTCAGTAAATGAAGAAAGTAGTTATATCAGTAGAATATCTATTTTTTATTTTATAGGTTTTTTCTATTTAAAATAATAAGAGGGAGAAAAAGAATGATTCCTTTAAATTCTTGTATTTATCATAAATTGCATAGAGTTTTAATACATAATTGTCATAAGTGGAGGAAGGGTTCTGGTTAGACCCGCTTTTTATTCAGATTTGTTTTTGTGCAGATATGTTTAACTGGTCCATTTCCTACTTTTCTTCTTTTGTGATGTCAGCATTTAATATTATAAATTTCTCCTCAAATATCCCTTTTTATATATACCACAAATGTGGCAAAAGTATTTTCATTAGCACTCAGTACTAAATATTTCTAATTTTCATGGTTCATTTCATTCATAATATTTTATTTTCATTTTTATTTGGCACATGTGTTATAAAAAAGTGAGGATTTACATTTCCAACTTTAAGGGGATTTTCAGTTATCTTTTTATTATTTAATTGTAACTTAATTTCATTGTGGCCAGCAAATTGGTCTCAATTTTTTTGAGAAATTTTTAGGGCCCAATATATAGTCAATTTTTAAATGTTACATGTTTGTTTGGAAAGAATATGTGTTCTCCAGTTCTAGGGGGGAGAGAGAGAGAGAGAGAGATACATACACAGATGGTAGATCAATGTAAGTATAGATACATACAGATACAGAGATACAGAGATATATATATAATATGCATATACTGGACTAGTTATGTTTGAAGTTTTCTTAAAATTTTCTATATTCATATTGATTTTGAGTCTGAATAATCCATAAACTAGTGAGAAAAGTGTGTGAAAATCTCTTCTAAGAAGTTGTTGATTTCTTCTGTATTTAATTTGTCAGGTTTTGCTTTATATATTTTCAGTCTATATAATTAAGCACATACAACTTTATGGTTGTTACATATTCCTGGAAATTTGTATCTTTCAAAAGCATAAACTGGATTTTTTAAAAATCTCTAGCAATATATATATATATATATTTTTTTTTTTTTTTGTCAGAAAGTCTATAGGTGTACAAACTTCTTTTCGGTTAGTCTTTTCCTTGTATATATATATATATTTTTGTTGTTGTTGTTGTTTTTTGCCATGCCTTCACTTTCTCTGTCTATATTCCAGGTACGATTTTAGTAAACTGTGCAAAAATCACATTGTTTTCTAATCCAATTTGGCAACTTTTATCTTCATTGGAGGGTTAGTCCACTTGGATTAACCGTTGATGGATGTATTTGAATTAATTTCTAATATCTTGTGTTTTTTATTTAATCTCCTTTGTACATTGGGTTTTTTTTTCTGTTCAGTATACTTTATACATCTTTTTTCTTTTCTCCTGACTTCTTTTGTATTACTGAATTTATATTTCTTTTCTCTGAATCCAGGTTTTCCCTCCTTGCTTTATGTGAGATTTTCTTATATAACCTCCCAACTTCATCCTGACCCTTAGAGAATGGTTCATTAAAATCAAGACTTTGTTTCCTGGTCCCCAAGGAAGTGGCTCATTAAAACTAAGGGGCTAGGCCATCAAAAATAAACATTAAGAGGAAAGATGCCAGATCTAAAGATTTTTTTCTTTAGGATCATCAGATTATCTTGTGTGGTTAATACCATTGAAGTACCTGACTAGCGTAGCAAGAGGAAATCCAACCCAGGCTCCATGCAACAAACATTTCCCTGGAGAAAAGGGTAACTCTTATAATTCTACCCAAAGACCATGTTTGTTTTTTGCAACTCCTTCACCTAAATTTGTTGCCTTTTCGCAATATCTACACAGTCCCCACATGCGCTAGCATGTATCCATGCTTCTTACTCGGGATTAATGTTTCCTTGTTGAATTGTTTAGTATCCTATAAGAAAAGAGAAACTTCTCTAGATATTTCAAGCATGAGAGACTTAATGCAGGGAATTGGATAAAGAACTGGAGGAGCAAAAGGAAAAGGAGAAAATGCACAAGGGACAGGAGGAACAAAAGGAAAAGAGATATCTAGAAGCTGCTTCCTCTTTCAGGTAGGAAGCTATGAGCCTGCACGTGTCACTGAAATGACAGAAGTGATGCTTTTGTTTTTTCTGCATTTAAAACTGGACTGCTGATGATTCAGAAGCCCGCAATCTTGTTGATGTTTTTGGAATTGCCCCTGATCCTAAGGCAACATAGGTCTATTTTCAGTCAACTGCTGCTCTCATTGCCAGCAATCACTGATAGAAGCAGAATATAAATAGCTGCAGCTTTCTTTCTGCCTTTCAATCTTTCACCTATACTTTCCCACTGGCAAAAGCTAACATGAAGTCAAGTATTAAGCAACTCTGGAAAGTGCAATTTGAGGCTTCCAGCCCCAATGAAGAAGAAAGTACAGGTTTCCCCCACTATCGGAAAGTAGAGCATTCCCATGAAAACTTTCATAATTGCCTAAAGTGAAGAAGCAATTAACTTGGGACACATCTTATTAACAGATGCACAAAATAAAATGAGATAAAGCATAGACACAGTTCAAAGTTACAGCGGCTTGATGCTGAGATGCTGAGTGAATTTCCAGGGGAAGGAGCTTGCTGGTGCCGCTCCTGCTGCTTAGGGTACAGGCTGCCTTTATAACAGCTGGCTGCAAAACAAACACTGAATGCTATTTTCACTTTTTACCTTTTTTGTAAAAGTGAAAATCCTCTTTGTATTTCTTTCAATTAGTGAAAACTAATGTAGGTACTACATGTAGGTACCATTGTAGGTCTTTTGTAAAAACAAAGCATAAGGCAAACTTTCAAAAAGTGGGGGACTCCTGTATAGGTGTACCAACGTGGGAGGGAGACTATAGATGTTAGAGTCTACCCCTTCCACAACTCAGCATCCATATACATTTCTCTACTTGCTAAAGACTGAATGTTTGTGTCCCCCCTCAAAATTCACACATTGACACCTAATCTCCAATGTGTTGGTATTTGAAGGTGGGGCCTTTTGGATGTGACTAGGTCATGACAGCAGAGCCCACGTGAATGTGCCCTTATAAGAGACCCCAGAGAGTTCCTTTGCCTCCTTCACTATGTGAGGAAACAGCAAAAAGACCACCATCTATGAACCAGGAAGAAGGCTCCCACCAGACACTGAAATTTCCTGTGCCTTGATTTTGGCCTTTTCAGCCTCCAGAACCATGGGACATAAATTTCTGCTGCTTACAGTCTACCCAGTCTATGGTATTCTGTTACAGCAGCCCAACTGGACTAAGACACTGCTCGTATTTAAATTTCTATTCAACAACAATAAAACAGTATAAATAATACTTTAACTAGTAAAATGCAACAATAGCTCATACAAATGAAAATAAGTTCATCCTCTCCCCAAAAAGGGGAAACAAAATTTCATCAGTCATTGTACTCAACTATGAAAAATGTTAGTTCTTCTTTCGGTCCATTTGGATATTCTAGAATTAAAGATTACATTTTAAATTTATCTATCAACAATGCACTTTATACAAAATGTTAGTAAAACAGGAAAATAATTATGATATTCAAAGATGGAAATAATAAGTGCATACAATTCTATTTGTATAATTTGTTGATCATACATGATAGTTATAATTTCCATGAGATATTACAGGTTTGTTTTTTTTAACCTGAGCAAGAACCTCATACGGCCAAGGATCTTTACTAATGGACTGTCCTAATCCTCACTGAATCATTAATTGTCCTGTCTTATTGTGTTGCCTTAATCCTCCATGACCTTGTAATAGATTATTTTAACTGTTCGTTGAAGCAAAATATGTATACACAAAGGTACTCATATAATAAATGTGCAGATCAAATTATTTTTCAAAATTGAACACAACTATATAATCAGCACAGATAAAAATCAACACTACCAGCAGTCTGGAAGCTTCTCTCATGCTCCCTTCCATTCACTATCTTCCTCCCTGAGAGTACTCATTATCTTGAATTCAATTTTTACTTGCTTTTACACTTCAAACTTTTTTTTTTTTTTTGCATTACGTGGGCCTCTCACTGTTGTGGCCTCTCCCGTCGCAGGGCACAGGCTCCGGACACGCAGGCTCAGCGACCATGGCTCACGGGCCCAGCCGCTCCCCGGCATGTGGGATCTTCCCAGACCGGGGCACGAACCCGTGTCCCCTGCATTGGCAGGCGGACTCTCAACCACTGCGCCACCAGGGAAGCCCTACACTTCAAACTTTTTTACTTTTACCTACTTTAAACCATTATGTGAATAGAATCAATTTAATATAAATCTATATTAGTCAGAGTTCTCCAGAGAAACCAGTAAGATGATAGATAGATAGATAGATAGATAATGATGAATTGGCTCATGTAATTATGGAGACTGAGAAGTCTCACAGTCTTTCATCTTCAAGCTGGAGACTCAGGAAAGCCAACAGTGTGATTCAGTCTGAGAAGCAAGGAAGCCTATGATGTAGATTCCAGTTTGAGTCTGAAGGACTGAGAACCAGGTACATCAAGAGCAGGAGAAGATAGAATGCCCCAGCTGAAGCAATCAGGCAGGAAGGGGATAATTCCTCCTCCCTACACCTTTTGTTCTTTTTTTTTTTGCCTCCATCTTCTGTTTTATTCAAGCCTTCAATGATTTAGATGACGTCCACCCACATTGGGGAGGACAATCTACTTTATTGAATCCACCAATTCAAATGCTAATCTTATCCAGACACCCTCACAAAAACACCCTCTTTAATCTGGGTGCCCAGCAGCCAGTCAAGTTGACAGGTAAAATTAACCATCACAGTATTATTTTGTGCCTGGCATCTTTTCCTCAACATTGTGTTTGTGAGATTCATCAGTATTATTCATGTAGTTTTAGACTGTTCACTTTTCTATTCTATCTTGATAGAAATTTGGGTAATTTCTAATTTTTACCTATGAAAACAGTACTTATATATACATTCTAGTATATTGCTTTTGATAAACATATGTATTCATTTCAGTTGAATATGTATAAGAAGTAGAATTGCTGGATCTTGGAAAACACATTTAGTTATAGTAGATACTGCCAAACCATTTAATCTTCTACTAACTTTTACAGTCGGACGTGGAATCACTAAAGTGACACACCAGAGAATGCCTTGAATTCCATTCATAGCCTTCCCTACTTGTATTATGTAGCAGGAACCTCACTGAGTACAGGCGTACCTCAGAAATATTGCAGTTTGGTTCCAGACCATCACAACGAAGTGAATATGGCAATAAAGTGAGTCAAACAAATTTTTTGGTTTCCCAGTGCATATAAAAGTTATGTTTACACTATACTACAGTGTATTAACTGTGCAAATAACAGTATTATTTCTTAAAAAATGTATATATCTTTTTTTTTTAAATGTATATATCTTAATTTTAAAATTCTCTATTGCTAAAAAATGCTAACCTTCTTCTGAGCCTTCAGCGAGTTGTAATCTCTTTGCTGGTGGAGGGTCTTGCCTCGATGAAGATGAATGCTGACTGCTCAGGGGGTGATTGCTGAAGTGTTGGTGTGGCTGTGGCAATTCCTTTTTTTTTTTAATAAATTTATTTATTTATTTTTATTTTTGGCTGTGTTGGGTCTTTGTTTCTACACATGGGCTTTGCCCAGATCCATCAAAGAATTCACTACCTATGGCAGCTATAACCTTATGAAATCTTTCCTAAATAATAAGGCTTGAAAGTTGAAATTACTTCTTGACCCATGGGCTACAAAATGGATGCTGTGTTATGCAATGCCAGCTGCTTTTTTTTTTTAATATTTTATTTTTATCTTTATTTTTATTTATTTATTTATTTATTTGGCTGTGCCACACAGCTTGCGGGATCTTAGTTCCCTGCTCAGGCATTGAACCCACACCTTCAGCAGTGAAAGTGCGGGGTCCTAAACACTGGACGGCCCAGGAATTCCCCCAGCTGCTTTTCCATAATAGAGTATGTGGCAAGACCAGCGAACTCAATCAACATATGCTTATTGTAAAATATATTTTTCTGATGTGTTAACCATTATCAGAAGCAAGGCTGTGTGAAGCAACATGGTAGTAAATAAGTACTTTATAAGTTATTGAATGGTGCTGCTAGCTGAAGCACTGTAGCCAAAAAAGGCAATACTCTCTCTAGGATAAATTTCTTTATCAGTGAAACAAATGACTGCTTCTTTTTAATTAAGGTGAATTCAACTGGCATTTAAATTCTACAAGTAGCAGTCGAGTTTCGAATTTGATATTTCAACTGTTACAGCCCTTTAGCTTTTGTTATCTTCCTATGTCTTAGCTGTATGAGGGACTGGCTAGAAATTTAAATACTTGAACTAGCCATTTTCTTCCTGCAAGTTATCTAATGTAGTCAGAAGATGGTGGCTGCTGAGTGTTATGGAGGCTCTGAAGGAAGTCCCAGGCTGGTGGAGGGTAATTAATCACAAATACAGGGCAAAGTGTGAAAGCTAGAGGCCCTCTTTAGCAGCATTGAAAAATATCTCATCTTCAATTCTGTACCTTCTCAGGAATCTCCTCCAACCATCCTCTTCTGGTTACCACAGAAATAAGAGGATAAAGTCAAAAATTAACCAAACCAAGGAAGTGTTAGACCTCCTAAGGGAGGAAAGGGGTTATACTTTGAAATATCTGCAGAATCTAGACAGCATGAACCCAAGGAATCCAGTAGTATGTGTACAATTGGACCCTGAAAAGGAGCCTGGTGAATGGTGCTGGCTAGAAAGGATCCTGGAAACTTTAAAGAAAGTGATATTCCACATCAAGTAAAGTAGAAATGCCAGTATACTCTTGAGAGATGGAGGAAGAAGGGGTGAAAAGATGCAGAGAAGGGAATAAAGTACACAAGACTGGAAAACCCACCAGATGGTTATGTTCTTCAGGAAAGAAAGACTAGAGAAAGTCATGATAACTCCAATTATCAAGCAATAAGAATGTGCTGGTGAGAGGGGCATCAGTAACTCCAACAAGGTCAATGTTGGCTACACTCTTTGGACAAGGAATGACTATGAAAGATGCTCTTACCTACCAAACTGCCTTACTTGAATGCAACGTGGAGGATAGAATCCTGAAATAATAGAGATCAGGTGGCAGCACCGAACAGTCAGAAACAAAGTGGGTGTAATTACAATAATAGCAGCAAGATTTGAATGGCAACAAAGTGGACCTGGATGGTCAAGAGCTACAGAGATGGTTAACAGAACATGACATCTGTAGTGTCAATATAGATGGCAGCCAACAGTATATTTCTCACTCTTTACTACAAAAGAAATGAAGGATCAATGATCAGAAGCCTTGGAAAAACCACCAAAATAAAAGTCATGATTTCTTGCCTAATTTCTGGATCCAAGCTTACTTTTAAGCCCCAGTAAAAGGAACCCTATAAAATCATAAAAAACATATTTAGTAAGTATTCCCCCTGTCTTCTCCAAAGGGTAAGTGTACTAGGAGAAAAGAAAATACCTGGAGATGTTGAGAACTGTTGGACAATGGGTCCAAGTTGACATCAATACCCAGAGACCCAAAATTTCAGTTATCATGGGGACTTATTGGGAGCATGTCTTAAATGTAATCTTGACTCAGGATCAGTACAGGGTCTACACACCCACCCAGTGGCCATATAATCAATTCACAAATGTGTGATTGGAATAGATATACTTGGTGTTTGCCAGAATATCCACATGGACACCTGGCTGTGGGGGAAGTTCTATTATAGTGCACAAGGCCAGTATGCACCTTTGAAACTGACCTCCTGTCAAGTTATTAAACCAAAAATATCACCACCTGCTGACAACAGCAGAAATTAATGCAACTCTTAAAGATCTAAAATAATGCAGTGGTGGCAGCCCCCATATTGTCCCCCATTAAATTCATGCACCTCTCTCCAGTAAAAGTCAGAAAGATCCTGGAGGATAACAATGTGTTACCACAAACTCAACTAAGAAGTATTCTCAATGGCAGATGCTTTCCAGATGTAAAATGTTTGCTAGAGCATATTAACACAAGTACATGGTGATTCAGAACTTTCAAAGATGAGGGTATGTTATTACCCCACCAAGTGAGACATATAGTCCGGCAGAGGTATTAGCTTATGGAAGGCAGTAGAGGGAGTGTCCTCATAGCCCAGAAACCACATAGTAGTGACAAGGGCTGTAGTTACTCCCACTAATGTTTCTACATTTTCCTAAGAAAAGAAACCAACTAGAATAATGGAAGAGCTGTTCCCAGATGTATTGAAGTTAATTTATGGATCTGAAAGGCACAAGTGTGGTCAGGAGCAGATGCTGCCATGTGCTAACCAGGTTTTGCTTAGGACCAAGGCACTAATTCCCCCAGCTGCTGGGAGGGATGCCTACTGTTGGCTGACACCTGAGTGCCTCCCCAGGAACTGTCCTTGGCCAGAGAGAGTTACCTTACCCAAGGTTATGCCTTTTCTCCAGAGGCATCTGACATCCAATCACTTGCTTATGAGTGAGTACAAACTCTGGCTCTAGCTTCAGAGCTCATGATACAATTTGGCCGAGGCCCGGCAGTAACTACATAGCTGCACTTCAGCTTCTCCCTCTTCTCAGTCTTGCCTTCCTCACAGCCTAACAGCCATCGTGCTCTAGAGAACTATCCCAACAAGGTCGTGCACACAAATTTCCACTTCAGAGTCTATTTCCCATGAATCTCGCCTAAAATAAAGACTGAGAAAACACCACTGGATTTGGCAGTTCTGAGTATATAGTGACACTGTAAAGAGGAAATCATTTTGTTCTGCTTCTGACATTGAAAACTAAAGAGCCTGGTTATTAATTTTCTAGTTTATCCATTAATATATGCATTAAATATATGCATAAAATAAGAAAATGAGTACAAGGCTAGGTGGTTTTTCTTTCCATATTAGAAAACAGTTATAAATTTAAAATATTTTTCACATCTGCTGAGTGAGAAAAAAAATTTGATTATCTCCATTTAGAAACTTGCAATTATTTTAAAATCAACTGATAAATGATGGGATTTATGATTAAGCAGTTAATCCCAAAGAGAATATTTTTTTAAATATGTATAGTTAATTCAAAACCTTTATAACTGATTGTTTTTCAAAGCAATTACAATACAAAGTTCTGAATTCCATTTGTTGTATCAATATTCAATTATCTTTCCTTTATAAATATGACTTGTTCTGAATTTGTCACTATCAAAAAAAATCCTATCAACATACATTATATAAAATTGCCACTATATTACAAAGGCAAAATAATATGCTAAAGACAAAAGTAGTTCTTTTCCAATATCATATGAATCACTGATTTCAGTTTTATTGATATTATATTCAGGATAAGTAAATGCTCATAATCAAAAGACTAGATAAAGTATAGGATTTCTTTTAAATTTTTAATGCACTTTATAATAGGACTGAAAAATTAAAATTGAATTAAACCCATAAGGGTTCATCCACTAAAGTGATTTTTCTGACAGAAAAATGTACATAACTACAGAGTATATTCTACTGTTGGTAAAATATTCTTAAAAACCTTATCAATTTTGATAACATACCAGCTCACTTTCATTCCAGGATTTCTAGCTAGAAATATTTTTGTTACATGAAAGGAAAACACATTTAAGGGAACTCAGAAAAAGGAAAGTTTACTTGAAAGAACACAAGAATCTGCCAAAAAAAAAACAAACAAAAAAAACAACCCTAGGAAAATTCAACACCCAGGTCCCAGGAGGATCAAAGACTGTTGAAGATTCAGGTAGCTACCCTATTTTGTCTTCACCCTTTCTCAGAAGCTCTCTTCCTAAGTATTGTTCCCAGCATTTTTTTTTTCTTTTGTGATAGGTCTGCTCTCTCTGCTTTTTAATCATCCATGAAGCTCATAATACTTGCCCAAGATGCCACTACAACTGAAAACTTCCCTTTTTGCCTCTTAGAATTCCAAATAAATCCAATTTTCCCAACTTATCTCTGTGAGACTGACACAAATCATGAGTGCCTAGACAGACTAAAATTGGTAAAAACGTACAAAACAAGGTTTGGGATCACAAGGTACTAAAGTCTCAGCAGAACCTGTAAATTGGAGCATTTTCCTCCAGAAAGGGTGATAGCTTATAAACAAAACTAAACATCTTCAAGTAGAATAGACTCTGAGATATATAGTAGTCAATTTTTAACGCCTCCTTTTTTATAATGATTTGTTTTCTCCTTGCCATTTTATATTTGTTTTTTCGGAAATATTTCATTGTCTCTATTTTTTTTTAACATCTTTATTGGAGTACAATTGCTTTACATTGTTGTGTTAGCTTCTGTTGTATAACAAAGTGAATCAGCTCTACGTATACATATATTCCCATATCCTCTCCTTCTTGCGTCTCCCTCCCACCTCCTTATCCCACCCCTCTAGGTGGTCACAAAGCACCAACCTGGTCTCCTTGTGCTATGTGGCTGATTCCCACTAGCTATCTCTATTTTACATTTGGTAGTGTACATATGTCCATGCCACTATCTCACTTTGTCCCAGCTTACCCTTCCCCCTCCCGGTGTCCTCAAGTCCATTCTCTATGTCTGCGTCTTTATTCCTGTGCTGCCCCTAGGTTCTTCAGAACCTTTTTTTTTTTTAGATTCCATACATATGTGTTAGCATACGGTATTTGTTTTTCTCTTTCTGACTTGCTTCACTCTGTATGACAAACTCTAGGTCCATCCACCTCACTACAAATAAAAGGAGACAAAAGACCTGTATGCAGAAAACTATAAGACACTGATGAAAGAAATTAAAGATGATACAAACAGATGGAGAGATATACCATGTTCTTGGATTGGAAGAATCAATATTGTGAAAATGACTATAGTACCCAAAGCAATCTACAGATTCAATGCAATCCCTATCAAACTACCAATGGCATTTTTCACAGAACTAGAACAAAAAATTTTGCAATTCGTAAAAATTTTGCACCCCGAATAGCCAAAGCAAACTTGAGAAAGAAAAACGGATTCCTGAGAATCAGGCTCCCGGACTTTAGACTATATTTGTTTTTAAATATCACATACCTGTTAATTCCAGGCATTGGCAAGAACTAAGAGTGTTAATAGAGAAAAGAGCTGAGTGGCAAAAAAAAAACAAAAAAAGCTGTTGCAAAGCCCTGGCCATCTGATTCCTGAGAGAAAGAATCTCCCTAAGACCCTATGGAAACAACTATGTAAAAAAATTAAGGGAAACTCTACTTCTGAAATGGCAACGGAAGGACCTCCAAAGACATATTTCCTAGCAAAACAAGTATAACTGGTAGGAAAAATAATTCTTAATGAAGTTTTGGGAAACTGTTCCAAGGGCAAAAAGTAAATAGCAAACATTTAAGAAAATCTATAAGAACAGGGAAAGTCTGTGGTATTTGAACATGATCCACTTCCTCCTTCTCCTCCTAGCTCAGCTTAATGGAAACTCCACTGAAGGTGGCTACAGCCAAGAATACAGGGTTCCTTCTCCCAATCAAGGGCTATGGTATTGTTGCGGAGGAAGAAATTTTCCTCTGCCCTTCTAGGTTCTTCTGGCTAGTCTAAGAATTAAATCGACAGGAGGCAAACTAACAAGAGAAAAACCAAACCAAAAATTTAATAACATGTCCGCATGAGGGAAGCCCAGGAAAACTCAGTAACTCACTTAAAAAGGCCAAAACCCTCACCTTGAACACCATCTTCAGTTAAAGACAAAGAGGATGTTGGGGCTAGTCGTTTGGGATTTCAAAGGGGAAGAAGGCAATGCACATGGAGATGGGAAAGCACATGTTTAGTAAACAAATGTTTGCTGGGCCAGGCAGAGACACTGGGACACAGAGTGGACTCCAATCTCTAGGCCCTGCTGAGCTTCCCCCACCCCAACTAGCCCATATTCTTTGCAGGTATCTATGGTGATAGCTCCACTCAGGGACTAAGCCCTCTAGCTAAATTATTTTAGGCAGCTAAGGGGGAGGTCAAAGCTTTTTCCTGAGTCTTTTGGGTCTTGATTGTTTTCAGCTCAAAATAATCCACATGCCAGAGACATTTCAGGGTGGCCAATTTGCTCCCCCACAGTATCCTCCCGGGAGGAACAGGCTGCCGGGATTTCTCATTTCTGCCAGCTATTAGTTGCAGAAACTAAATCTCAGGTGAGTGTGGCCAAGATAACACAGGCTCTCTTTGTCCACCAGTCTCCACTCATAGGGTAGAGAATCAACCTCAGGCATGAAAGGCTAGGAAAACTGGGCTCCAGTCTATCCTTACCAAGGCCCATACACAGTGTGGAGGTCCCACACCACGAGACACAAGCTGAGAAGACCAGAGGCTACCACCCTACCCAGCACCTTTCTCTTAAAGCAGAGGCATCACTAAGAGAAAAGTGGGCCACTGTCCCACCCCCAGACCCAGAGCCAGGGCTCAGAGATTTGGCCAGAAGAGAGGCAGGCCTTAAGAACTGGGAAATGTGAAGTTCTCCCCAGTGTAACAGAGGGTGGCAAAGGTCAACGATAATGGTCCTCTCAAAAACAGTGAAGGTTTTGGTGGTAAGCAATTAAGGTAGCTTCACAAGAGTAACAAGTTAAGCCATAGAAAACCAAGTTAATCAGATAAAACCAAGTATCCAGACAACTAATAACTTTCATGGGATAAGCTGGAACCTCAAACATTGGCCTCCAAAACTACCCCTGTAAAGGGGCCGAAGTTAATTATACCAGACAGTGGAGCAATTTACACTCCAGGGCATTGTCAAAACAATAGCGCAATTAGTGGAGTCTAACAGCTGGGTTTAATCAGGAAAGGAGACAAAGAGAAACCTGCTAAAAACACTGTCACTCCAGGGTGAATATACACACACCCAAGACTGCACCTCTGAGCAAGAGTCAGAGGCTTCACACTGCCGGGCAAGTAGATGTCACTAAAATAATCCAGCTAGTCACTAAACAAATAGACCAACAACAAACCCCAGGGAGAGGGGAGCTGCTCCAATATATAATCTTAAGTGTCCAATTCTCAACAGAACAACATTAAAACACATGCAAATAAACAGCAACGTGTGACTCAGAAAAACACCAAAACAATCTTGAAAAAGGACAAAGTCAGCAGGCTCACACTTTCCATTTTCAAAACTTACTACAAAGTTGCAGTAATCAAGACTGCGTGGTACTAGCATAAGAAAGGACACACAGGTATATGGAATAGAATTGAGAAACCAGAAATAAAATCCCTCACATTAATACTAAGTTGATTTCAAGAAGGGTGCCAGACCATTCCATGGGTAAATCATAGTCTTTTTTTTTTTTTTCTTTTTGCGGTACGCGGGCCTCTCACTGCTGTGGCCTCTCCCGTTGTGGAGCACAGGGTCCGGACGCGCAGGCTCAGCGGCCATGGCTCACGGGCCCAGCCGCTCCGCGGCATGTGGGATCTTCCCTGACCGGGGCACGAACCCGTGTCCCCTGCATCGGCAGGCAGACTCTCAAACCACTGCGCCAGCAGGGAAGCCCCCTAAATCATAGTCTTTTCAAATAAATGGTTCTATGACAATTGGATATCCTCATGCAAAAGAGTGAAGATGGTCCCCTACCTCACTCGATATACAAAACATAACTCAAAAGGCATCAGGAACCTAAAAGTAAGTGCTAAAATTATAAAATTAATAGAAGAAAACATAGGAGAAAACTTTCATGATTCTGAATCCAGCAATGACATGACATTCTTAGATATAACATGAAAAAGGAAAGCTACAAGAGAAAAAATTAGGTAAATAATTTAAATTTTATGAAAATTTAAAAATTTTATACTTCAAACTGTACCATCAAGAAAGTATACAGACAACCCACTAGATGGGAGAAAGTATTTGCTGTACTTGAAACTAAAAAAAAAAAGGCAATTTATAAAGTAATTTAAAAAAAGGTGAAAGGACTTCCTTGGTTGCGCAGTGGTTAAGAATCCACCTGCCAATGCAGGGGACATGGGTTCGAACCCTGGTCTGGGAAGATCCCACTTGCTGCAGAGCAACTACTGAACAACTACTGCACCTGGGCTCTAGAGCCCACAAACCACAACTACTGAGCCCATGTGCCACAACTACAGAAGCCCACGCGCCTAGAGCCCGTGCTCCACAACAAGAGAAGCCACTGCAATGAGAAGCCTGAGCACTGCAACAAAGAGTAGCCCCCGTTTGCCTCAACTAGAGATAGCCCACGCGCAGCAACGAAGACCCAACCCAGCCAAAAATAAATATAATTTGTTTTGAAAGGTGAAAAGTGTAAAAAGCCTCTGAAAGGTAATTTTTTCCACAGAAGTACAATATAGGTCAATTTGAAACCTATACATGAAGATAGCAATATTTCTAATATGTTTCAGTAGAGAGAACATAGAAAAAGTTAAAAAATAAAAAGAAACGGAAAAAGAAAAGATTGTAGAAGGCTTTGACAAAAATAAGTTGTCTTAAAGTAAAAACTTTGTCATTTTAACCAATCTTATTGTGACATTTTGATTTCAAGGAATTTTTTTTTCAACCACAGGAACCCAAGATACATACCAGAGAGATAAAAAGCTTGACTTTAGTGTTCTCAGCATGTCAAGAAAATTGGGAGCATGTCAAAGTTATGGACACTGGAGAATATCCAATGAAGAAATAAAGCAAAATTTTTTGATTGTTTTAAAAAAATAAAACACCTTACGTCCTTGCAGTTTGAAATGTTCTGTTTTTGAAATGCTGATATGAGTGCATAATCTCATGAAGTAATAAAACTATAAATTATGACCTGTGAAAATATTGTTTAAAATGGCAACTTGGGTATGTAATGGGGTATTAACATGTGCTATGTAGGAATACTGCTAAACTGCAGCTATATAGTATGTTATATATATAGACACCTTTATGACTAATGCACCAAGGAGAAAATTCTGGCAAAGTAACGTGTGTTCAAATTCCCTGTATATAACTACACTGAAACCTAACATTGATTTGGTATAAATTATAAGTTATTATACCAATAGCTAACCATTTTTTATTGGCTGTCATGGTTTATAGAAAATAGCTACAGCATCAGCTCACTTTTCTACCTACAATGTGTCTACTTTGTAAAATAAAAAATCATTATTTTTTTATTCTAGTCTCTTGAATCATAAGTTATAGCATAATAACTAAAGCCATTTAATACAGGAAAATCATTCCAAATCAAAAGGACAGTAGATTGACTATTGCAAAGGAAATAAAAGGGTAAGAAACTAAAATATTGTTTGAATATGCAAAACTAAGTATTTCACATCTACAAATGCAATTACACCACAATATGGCTCTCCAATACATTCCGGAAATGACATAAATACATGGAATGTCCTATGGTCCCCTATAAACTCCTGTTTCAGATGGTGGACCAGGGCAACCAACTTACACACAGTGAAATGGGAATGAGACCTACTTGGATTTTTTTTTCTCTATTAAATGATGCATTTTTACACATGATGAAGCTTCCTGTTTCTTTAGTTTCATGATACTGAGAATGACAATTGTATATCAAAAATTTATCATATGTTCATGCTTTTTATGTTTTTTTAAAGATTTTTTTTGATGTGGACCATTTTCAAAGTCTTTATTTTTATTATTATTTTTAAATAAAAGTCTTTATTGAATTTATTACAATATTGCTTCTGTTTTATGTTTTGGTTTTTGGCCGCAAAGCATGTGGGATCTTAGCTCCCTGACCAGGGATGGAACCCGCACCCCCTGCATTGGAAGGCAAAGTCTTAACCGCTGGACTGCCAGGGAAGTCCCCTGTTCATGCCTTTTAAATTGTGAAAAATCATACATAATTCTGTGGTCTGTTTCCAATGTCAGCTCACCAAATAAGTTATTCCGTCGTATAATTTGATGAGTAATTTCATTTTATTCAATGTTTTGGGATGTTATTTATTGACTGACCCAAATGACAATAATTTAAAATATTTCCTTGGATATATTAAGGAGAAATATGTCTATTAAAAAAGGGGGTCTTAGTTATATTCCCAATATTTTATTTTACTCTTAAATCTCAAAAACTCTATGTAATCATAAAGAATTTCAGTTTATGGAACAAAAAAAAAACTATACACCTTAACTACAGCCATCTATCCCCTATGTTTATTACTTGCTTAGGTAAGTATTTTAGACATGTAAAGTGCTACCTACTGAGTTAACTGGTAAAATAATTAGAATTACATAGCTGAGATCGCCTTTCTTTTTGTATTATTATAATCCAATTGCTACCACATTTTATCTCCACAATAAAATGTTAATATTTAGTATATATTAACTGCATTCATATTTGCTTAATTTTTCATACTTTATGTTCCCTGCACAAACTGTTCCATAAAATGGGTTGGGACAAATTTATTCACATACCATATTTCAATGACATTAGCAAGTTAGCCATTTAGTTGATTACAAATTGTGAATAAACATTTTCTGCTCTGGTTTGAAAACCTAAATACCAAGAATGTTGCTATTTATAGTTAAGAAAGTTTTTGAGAAAATGATTCATATGGACATATTTTTAAAATAGAATCAAATAAACAGTTAATCTCTTACTTTGTAGACTTTTACAACCAAAATATTAAAAAAAATTTTTTTGTGTGGCAAGCCAATAATAGAAAGTTTCGACTCTCCATCCTCAAAGACCATTGTATGGTGGTATATCCCACACAGATATGAGGGTCAGGTAACCAAGGGGTGGAAGTGGCCTTGCTTACCATACCGAAATACTTGGGGAATCTGTGCTTTCCATTCTTGGTGATGTTGGTCTAGAGTTCCCAGTTCTCAGAGAGATTGTTTATAACACAGGAAACAGCAAGATTCTCATTAAATGATGGCTGCTGATAGGTTTCTTCAGGTTCCTTTTTCCAAGAGAACATCAAGCAAGGAAAGGAGTCACCACACTAGCTGGTGAACTAACCTTGATTATCAAGAGGAGATGGGTATGTTATTATACACTGAAGGCAGAAAAGAATACATTTGTCTCCCTGGGATCCACCAGGGTGTTTCTTAGTACCCCCCACTCTGCCTATTTGGGGCAGCAAATAGACAAGTGCAGGAGCCCCCACTTGAAAAGGTCATGATAACAGGTGCTTGGACCCCTCTGGTGTGAAGGTCTGGCTCACCCCATCTTATAAGTCACCTAGACTAGAGGAGGTCCTAGCTGGGAATTAGGGAATTTAGAATGAGTTATAGATGAGGGACATAAGAAGCATCAGTTGTGTCCTCATGACCAGCTGCAGTTGTTGGGATCTGAGTCCTTTCCACTAACCTGCTTTGTGTAAGCATCCCCCAAATCCTAGAGAAGCTATTTCTCGATGAGCTGAACTTACTACAGGAAGCAAGTGGATGTGAATGCACAGAATAGGCTGTACTGGATGCTGTGGTGCCCCAGCAAAACTGCCCTCCAGGCCTGAGGCATCTTCCCTCAGTTGCCAGTACCTGCTGATATCTCACTTCTGATTTGCTCTCCAGGAATTGTCCTTAACCACACATAGCTTCCTCCCCTTTTTTCTTCCAAAAATTGGTCCCTGCCGGGTAATGAGATCTGATTTCCTCCCACTGGTCCAAGACAACTCTGGAAATTGTCCAGCTCCAGAGTTCTCCATATAATTGGCTCCCATATAATTTTTTTTTTGCATCAGAGTTTAACATCTTTCCTGCCCATGTCTGCTTCTCTTGCGCACAGATATTGTTACCAAAAGCACCTCCTAAGAAACCTCCTGCATAAAAATTTCTGCCTCAGAGTGTTAGATTTGAATAATACAATCTAAGGCAATAGCTAAACTGCGTGATTAGGATATCTTTTAGTGTACTGTTAAAATATGTCAAGCAATAGTGGCTGGGCAGAGTATGAAAATACTAAATAACAATAGGCTTTTTAGAAAAATGAAGTTAAGTATATGTCTTTAATCACAACAAAAAATGAAAGCTACAAAAATATTAAAAATTTGTACAATAATAAAGGTATTTCTGTTATTCAATAGACAACATTTAGCCTGTCTAATTAGAATGAATTGATAAAATTGGAATATCCCTATTTTGTCACTCATAATGAAAAATATGGATCTAACTAACAGTGATTATCGGTGGCTGCCAACATTACAAAAAGAGAAGCCAGACATACATGCTTCCTGATGGACGTGTACAGCACCATATTTGAAGTATTTTACTAAAATATAAATATATAAACCTGAATTGTACAGTCACTAGATCTAACCACTAATTACAAAATCTGTAAGAATACATTAAATGACACTAGAGGATATCATCCCCAAAGTTCAAATAACAGGAACTACGAGACAAAACTGGCTAATAAATAAATTGGGAAAGGGAGGCAGGAAGAAAGAGTGATGTGTGTACAATCATGGGGATTTGAACACTGATGATATTAAAAGAATTATTGGGTTTGCCAAAAAGCGCTTTCAGTTTTTAAGTACAAATAAAAGACACAGTTTTCATTTTCACCAAGAACTTCATTGAACAACGTATTCACCCTTTGGTTCCACTACCTTCTGCCATTTTTCAGGCAACTTCATAATTCCATCTTCCCAAAACTTTTTATCTTTTTGACCAAAGAACTGTTCCAGGTGCCTTTTACAGTCTTGCAGGGAATTGAAATTTTTTCTTTCAAGAGAATTTTGTAAAGACCCAAATAAATGGAAATCCAAAGGTGCAATGTCTGCTGAATAGGTGGATGAATCAGAACTTCCCAGCCAAGCTGTAACAGTTTTTGCCTGGTCATCAAAGAAACATGCAGTCTTGTGTTATCCTGATGGAAGATTATGCGTTTTCTGTTGACTAATTCTGGACGCTTTTTGTTGAGTGCTGCTTTCCGTTGGTCTAACTGGGAGCAGTATTTGTTGGAATTAATCATTTGGTTTTCCAGAAGGAGCTCACAATAGAGGACTCATTTCCAATCACACCATATACACAACATCACCTTCTTTGGATGAAGACCAGCCTTTGGTGTGGTTGGTGGTGGTTCAATTCACTTGCCCCATGATCTTCTGTTCCACATTATTGTACAGTATCCACGTTTCATCACCCGTCACAATTTGTTTTAAAAACAGAACGTTTTCAGTATGTTTAAGTAGAGAATCTCATGCGGAAATATGGTCAAGAAGGTGTTTTTCGCTTAGTTTATATGGAACCCAAACATCAAAGTGATTAACATAACCAAGCTGGTGCAAATAATTTTCAGCGCTTGATTTTGGTATTTTGAGTACGTTGGCTATCTCCCGCGTGGTATAACATTGATTGTTCTCACTTAATGTCTCGATTTGATCGTTATTGACTTCAACTGGTCTACCCAACTATGGAGCATTGTCCAGCGAGAAATCTCCAGCAGGAAACTTCACAAACCACTTTTGACACATTTGATCAGTCACAGCACCTTCTCCATACACTGCACAAATCTTTTTTGCGTTTCAGTTGCATTTGTAATCTTGAAATAATAAATCATAATCTGCTGAAAATGTTGCTTATTTCTTCCATCTGTAATATTAAAATGGCTACACAAAAATTCACCAATTTTGATACTTTTTTTTAAATGCATGCTGATATGACAGCTGTCACAATACAATCTAACAAAATTGTTTCAAATGAAGCTAAAGACAACTAAGTGCTACTACAGCCATCTTACAGAAAAAAAGAACAAACATTTTGGTGAATCCAATATTATTTTTAACTGTATTTTACATATAATTACTAGTCCAAATTGTTTGTGAAGTTTCTAGAAATACATGCTGAAATATTTCCATATAAAATTAAATGATCTAACTCAAAAGAAAACCAATGAAGTGTGGAGTATTGGTTGGCATTTGGATAAAAGAAGATTGGCCATATATTATTATTAAATCTGGGTGAAAGAGGTTCATTCCACTATTCTCTCTACTTCACTATATATTTGAATTTTTCCATGTTTAAAAGTGAAAAAGAATTAACCCATAAAAAAATGAAATAACAAGCCACCCACATGGAGAAAAATAGCTGCCATTCTGTAACTGACAAGGTATGCAATGATTAGATATTTCATTTAGCATATTGTAATTGTTATTGGGGTCTTTTCTTCAAGTGCAGCTTCTAACTGCCTATCATTTATATGGAATAAAATTGATTTCTGAACATTAATATTATATCCAACATTTTTCTAAATTCTCATACCCTCTTAGATATTCCAAATAAACATAATTTTTACACTCCTGACATGACAGAAGAATACCTATATTTTTGTGTTAAGTGTAATTGTGATTTTTGGATTGGGCCACATGTAAATATATTTTATGATAATAAATATCTGCCTATCCCAATTTCATTAAATGTAGGCAATTATATTATTAGCAACTATGGAGATGATTTAGGATTTCCTAATGCTGGATCATCTTTTCATTATTGTATAAACTTGACTTGTTCAAAGTTTATTATTCTTTCATGTGCTATCATTTTTCTTTCCATTTTTGTAGCAACATTCAAAAAATTGTCTTGGTTTCTGCTTTCCTTATTTGTTGCTATCTTTCACAGGCCTTCGTATTCTTCAAAAGGATTTGGAATTTGGATTTCTTTTTGATATTCTTCCTTTCATGTTGTTGTTTGCTTCTGAATAATCGTTTAAAAATGTCTTGAGCTGGTGTTATTTCAGAAATAGCTTTTCTCTTTTTCTCATTTTTTTAATATGTAAAGTGTTCCATATGGATTTTATATCTCTTTTGGCATGTATGTTTTATATTTTCCTAAAAATTCATTCATTCCAACCAGGTTTTCAAATTAATTTGCATAATTCTGATTGAAGTGAGCTTATTTATTAAAATAAGCATTTAAAGCTACAAATTTTCACTCAAGCATTACTTTAGTGAATTCCCATGTATTTGAATATGGAATGCTTATGTTGTTCATTTATTCTAAGTCTTCTGCAATAACAGCTTTGATTTCTTGTGTGGCCCAAAAGTTTTTTAGAGGTATCTTAGGTCTCTTTTAATATATATTTTGTTTCAGTTTGGTAGAAATTATTTTTTTCTAGGCACACCCTATAGGAACAAGAAAAAAGTGAGACTTCATAGAGGATCTGACATGTCTGCTGGGACCATAATAATATGTAGCCATTTTCTAATGAAGGTAAGGGTCTCCCAAGAAGAAAAAAATAATAAACAAAGGAATAAAACCCTGATACTTGGAGGAGTTATTTGTAAATCAATTACATTATGTTATATGTAGCATGAGAAGCATTCTATGTATTATGCGGTAGAGTAAAGCAAAAAGAGATAGATGATAGAGGGCCTTATGTGCCACACAACCTATACTTTACTCCAAAGAAAAATTGAAGTATTAGTCATGGAAGTAAAATCACCAAGTTTAAACATTATAATCAAGACAAGGCACTTATAAGAAGGATAAAATGGAGAAATAAAGATTGGAGATTAGAGACTTCTACATTATTCAAACAAGAAACAGAAAGAATCTAAAATAAGATAGTAGATATGGCAATATCATCTTTACCAATTTTCCTGGATTTGGTCCCTGTTATGAACTGAATATTTGGGTCCCCTCCCCAAATTCATATGTTGAAGCCCAAACCCCAGTGTAGATATATTTGAAGAGGGGACCTCTAAGGAAGTAATTAAGGTTAAATGAGGTCATAAGGATGGGGCCATGATCTGATGGGATTAGTGTCCTTACAAGAAGAGACACCAGAGAGCTCACTTGCTTTCAGCAAGCACACGAAGAAGAGGTCGTGTGAACACACAGTGAGATGGTAGCTGCCTACAAGCTAAGAGAGGAGGCCTCAGAATGAAACATACCTGGCTGGCACCTTAATCTTTGACTTCCCAACCTCCAGAACTGTGATGAACTAATTTCTGTTGTTTAAGCCATCCAGGATGCGGTATTTTGTTATGGAAACCCAAGCAGACTTATAGAGGCCCTTATTGGATATTGGGATGTGAGGGGAGGAGAAGAAAAAAGAGGGCTTTCTTGATAGAATGATTGAATAACAAATGCATTAAAGAAATTTAAAAAACATCCAATTATAAGATAAATAAATACTAGGGATGTAATGTACAACATGATAAATATAATTAACACTGTTGTGTGTTATATATGAAAGTTTATTTTTGGCTGTGTTGCGTTTTCATTGCTGTGTGTAGGCTTTCTCCAGTTGCTGTGAGCAGGGGCCACTCCGCTGCAGTGCACATGTTCTCATTGCAGTGGCTTTTCCCATTGCAGAGCACCGGCTGTAGGCATGCGGGCTTCAGTAGTTGTGGCTTGTGGGCTCTAGAGTGCAGGCCCAGCAGCTGTGGCAAACGGGCTTAGTTGCTCCACAGCATGTGGGATCCTCCCGGACCAGGGCTCAAACCCTTGTCCCCTGCATTGGCAGGTGGACTCTCAACCACTACACCACCAGGGAAGTCCTATATGAAAGTTTTTAAGAGAATAAACCCTAAAAGCTTTCAGCACAGGAAAACATTTTTTTAATTTCTTTTTTTTTTTGAGTTTAAAAAGGTATTATTCTTTATCTTAAAAAATAGTGATAAAATATACATAACGTAAAACTTACCATCTTCACTATATTTAAGTGTACGGTTCAGTGGCATTAAGTACATTCACATTGTTTGTGCAACCATCACCACCATCCACCTCCAGAACGTTTTTCTTTTTTTTTTTTCACACACACACACACTGTATTTTATTTTTACAAAAGATAAATAAACTGACACCAAGCATTGACCACAACAAAAGCAAAAATGATTGCAGTTACCAAACACAAAGCACACTCACACTATGTCATAATATTAATTTTGTATCTGTACGAGATGATGAATGTTCAGTAAACTTGCGATAATCACTTCATGATGTATGTAAATCAAATCATTATGCTATAAACCTTAAAGTTATACAGTGGTATATGTCAATTATATCCCAGTAAAACTAGAAGAAAAAGTACATATATATTTGACTGGTCTTGAAAGTGTTCCATGTTAATACAAAATACATCTTAATGGAATACATGTGTCCATATTACTAAACTGGTTAGAATAAATACTTATATAATTGTTATATTTATATAACTTGATTAAAATAGCAACAGGATACATAGCATTAATTTAGATATTAGAGCTTACCACTAGAGATTTATGTTTTAGATTGCTAAAGAGAGCCTGAAAAGATGTCACACACTTCCAGTCTAATCAGTCATTAGTTTAAAACCAATAAAAATGACACCTGAAAATTGGAATCTCAGTAATGAGACTATATTGAAAGATAATTTTGGAATACACCAAAGACAGATTTTTCTGATTTAGAAATTCTGCTTTTCACTAGTTCTTTAGGCATTACACATTTTATTTGTCAGTCTCTACACCTGGGAAAATATTTGTACCATAGGTAAAATTGTTTTAATGTCACATAAAGTAGTTACTGTGGTGTTTCTTAGATTACACAGTCTTGACAATAGAGAATCAGTGTGTATACTCAGAAAAATGAGGTACAGATGATGTCACTGTGAAATCAATAATTTCTTAAGTCTCCAGGCATTAGTGCCCACTGGTACTGACAAAGATGACTGCCTTTCAGAATCCTTAGAATTTATGGCCCTAAGCACAGCCTTGGGAAGTGAGAAAATAAAATGAAGGAAAGAGCCCTATACCGTGAGAACCATTAAGAATATAATGAGATAGTAAGAATGCTGAAGAATTTAGCAAAGCTCATAAAACCCTTTCCTTCTTCCTTTTTCCCTTTCTTTTCTTAGGTCCTCCCTTTATCTCCCCCCTCCCCTCACACACACACACCACACTATCCTCATCAACTGCTCTTCACTGAGAGTAAAATAAAAGAAGATGCAATTACTGTATTCTTAAACTTATAAAGAGAACAGGCTTTCAAAACCTCAAATCCTCCCTTCTCAACATCTGGTTTCACTAGTTCTTTAGTCACTCAATCTATAATTGAACATAATTTCCAAATGTCATCAAGAATTAAACATAATATTTTTACAAATAAAAAATTAAGAAGGCACTGGAAATAGACATGGTGAATTCCAAATCATTACTGTGAATTTGATTACCAAACTGAAAGTAGAAATGTCCGTCTAGTTTTGGCAGAACTTTTATAATGTAAAGGTAGTTTACTAACAGTAATATGATCTGTAGCTTCAGATTATGTTAACATCTGAAAGAGGTAAAGAGACAGGAACATATAGATCTTAAATAAATGTTTTGCCTCAGGAAGATTTAAAAGATAGAAGCTTCTGGTGAGAGTGATATTTTCTACTCCATTGCTTTCATTTATTGTCAATGGACTATTGACTCTCCAAGTAAATATCTCTGCTGAAAAAATGTCTCTGGAGTTCTAGACCCACACGCCTACAGGCCAGGTGGGTAGCTCCATTGGTATGGCACACTCGCACCTCCGCCTCAATGGGTTTAAAACTGAAGCCCTCCTCCCCACTTGAACCTGTTCTGCGACCTTTAATAAAATGTTAGCATCATCATCCAGTTTCCCAGGCCAGAAACCCGAGCCTCAACTTTAAAGTGATAATATATTCTCATTTTTCATTAGTGTCCTCTTTCATTCTCGAAAGTATATTCTTTTGGACAATAAATTATAGGATTACCTTGATCATCTTTGTCTCTTCTCTTTCACTTTCAACTTGTATCTGAACAAACACCAGGTCTTTTCATTCTTCTCCTTAAATGTATCTCAATTTTGCCCACATCTCTTCCTCTTCAACGCTACTACCGTTGCTTCAGGATGCCTACTATCTCTCCCTGGGGAAAAAATTAAACAGAATATTTGAAGCATCTCGTAAAGCAGGTAGCATATCTCTCCTGTTTAATTTTGTATTCTCAGTCCAGTGGGGCACCTGTTGTGAGCTTATAAATGTCTGTTGTTTAAATGAATTATCCAGTGATCCCGAACCCTGGCCACACCTTGTAGATTTGTCCCCCCAGCTCCCTCACACCATCCTCGGTGGGAGCAGTAATGGTTGTAGAATATGGCCTGTGCTAAGATTTGGAATGACTCAAACTCAACAGATGAACCCTATCCTGAGTAACTTTGGGATCTAAGATCCCACATGCCACGCAACGTGACTAACAAATGAAAACAAAAACCAAGAATCAGAACCAAGAGATTCTAGGATCAGTCTGACTGCTTTTCTCGAAAAGAGAAAGTGTAAACTCAGAATCTGGGAAACAGTGGATGCTTGCCTGTAAGGGTAGAGATGAATAATGTTGACACGCAAAGAAAAAAAAGGGATTAGAAAGCAGGCTGTAGGGGAACTCCCCTGGGGGTACCCTTCCATGCTCCCAGGCCCTGGCTCTAGTCTATTTCTGGGGCTGAACCACATCCCTACTCTGTTCTGTGAGTGATTTCTGTAACCTTAAAATAAGTCCCCCTTTTATAAGATAGCTCAAGAGGAATTTTTTAATTTATAACCTGAAAAGTCTTAATTAATTCAGTCTCACTATCATCTGTGGAGATTTTTCAAAATAAAAATGACAAGGCTCACCCCAGGAGATTCAGTCTCAGCTTAAGACTCAGTGGGAATGCATGGGGAGGCTGGCCTCTCTCAAGGTATTTTTAACAGCTTCACAGATCGTTCTGATGCTCAGCCAGGGTTGAAAACCACTGAACTATACTATTTGTTGTAGGGAAATATAAAAGAAAAGGACAGTAACCCAGTACTCCAGGGATCTTAGATTTCATTAATTATATTGGACATGCATATGTAAATAAGACTTAAGCATGCTTTCAAAGGAATGTATCAAATGTTTGAACTATGTTTAGAAGTATTGAATAACAGGATGGAATTGGGACACTGGAATTATAGCAAACTGTTTCTTTTAAAAAAATGATTTATCTCAATCTCAAAGATATCTTTCAGCTCTATAAATTAGAAAACTAATTAACCTCTTAATAATACAAAAATGATGGTCATTTAGGTAAAGATGACATAATTTGAGTTTAAATAAAAGGGTCAAAATGTTCAAATCATGCAAATAAGTTGTAAATTATTGAAGACCATAAAACTGAAATTTTCATTTGATTTACTGCCAGATGAATCCATCCTATGTAAATTCTGTATATCTGCTCTGGGCCATTTTTCTCTGAATTATATGCCATTCATCATCCTGACACAACTAAAATAGCATAAACTTCTATTGATAAAGACAATGCATTTTAAATGTCATTGCTGATATTCTGTTTATGTTTCCATTTACATTGGAAGAGGATCTTGAAAATTAGCAATATGTAAATGACATATTGACCAACAATACAATTTGACCCCAGAGAAAAAACATAAATGTGTAATAATTTTTCTCCATCAAAATAACTTGTTTATTCCTCATGATACTTCTCTTTATATGAGGAAAGGTACACAGAGATGTTATTTACAAGGATAGAACCATACAAGTCTCTCAACTCCCAGGCCACCCCTTTCCACTTATTTAAGCATTCATCTATGTTTTGTACAGTATAAAACCTGCACATTCCTTCTTGTTAGTAGGAAAGGGAGACATTCTTGCTTTCCCTCAATTACACTGTATAACCCTGAATTTCAATAGCATTTGTTATGCTTTTGTGGCTATAATTTTTTAAGTATTATGATCACTCAAAAAAAATATTTTTAGACAGATGTTATCACTGTAAAGTTCAGTCAATCTATAAAACCTGAATGTACAATTAATTAACTAATATTGGTTTGGGAGCTAGAAGGCAGAAGTGAATCTCCCAGATAAGGAGGAGTTACCACTTTGTAGGGTCTAGTTCTCAACCTTACAGGCACAGAAGTGAGATGTTCATTTGCTGAGTATTTTTTTTCAAGTTTACCAACCATATGCATTGCTATTTTTCTGAACTGCCTATTCAATTTTTGTCCGATTTTTCTGTTGCAGTACTCAGCATTTTATTATTGACCTTCAATAATTTTGTATCATAAATCTTTACACATGCATTGCCACTATTTTCCAATTTGTTTTTCTTTGATTTGGCATTTGCTTCTTAGTTGTCAGAAGTTTTAAATATTTGTGTAATTCAAACTATCAGTTTTTTTGTCTTTATTGACTTATTTGGCCTGATCGCTATTCAGAATATTTATTATAGATAACATAGAAATAAACATCCGTTCAAAAAAAGGCATGGCTAAAGTTGGCAATCTCAATAGAGATTTAGTCAGTCATTTTTCTTAGCTCTTGGCAGGAAGTACATGGTTGAGCACTCCTTTCTTGACATTTTTTCTTTATTTTCATTAAAGTCTCCTGGGTTTCATCTTTCCTCTCTTGCACCTCTTTTTCTGTTTCCTTCACAGGGCCATCCTACTTTACCCAAACAATAAATATTGCAGTTCCTTAAGATTTGATGCTAGAACATATTCTGGCATCATTCTGCACTCTCACCCTTGGATGCTTCATTGAAACTAATGAGTTTAACTGCTATATATGGCCCGTTGGTTACTCACATCTTTATAGCTCCCACATGAATCACTCATCTGAACTCCATATATATTCAACTATCTACTTGACATACGTTCTTATAAATTTCAAAGTACCTGAAAACTCAGATGTATGAAACTGAGATCTTTATTTCACTCCACTCCCTCGCCAACGTGATCCTCTTCCAGTATTAACTAACTCATGAATGCTATCAACATGCACATGAAATTCAGAAATTCAGGAGCCTCTCTCACATTACATTTTCCCTTATTTCTATACCCAGTGTACTGTGAAATGGAGGTATGATTATCCCTCTTGGATTCACGTATTACTGTTTATTTTTGTAAGCTCTCAGCTCTCACCTAGATCACTTCAATAGCTGAAATCAGTAGTCAGTAAACTTTTTCTGTAAAGGCCCTAAAATAAATAATTTAGGGTGTTTGAGCATTGTGATCTCTATTCCAATTACTAATGCTGAAATTGTAATGACAATAACAGTCACAGGCAGTAAATTAATGAAATGAATAAGAATGACTGTGGTCCAATAAAACTTTATTTATGGACACAAATTTGAATTTCACATAATTTTTATGTGACATGAAATTTTATTCTTCTATTTTTCTTTCAAACATTTAAAAATGTAAAAACAAAATTTAACTCCTGGGCTGTAAAATAAAGCATGTGGCAGGCTGGATTTAGCCCACAGATCCCTAGTTTGCTAACCCCTTGTCTTAAGTGGTCCTCCACCTTTTACTGAATATCTTTTAAATTTATTTTTAACACTGCAGGCAAAGGGACCTTGTGGAATTCAAATCTGATTATGTCAAACTCCTTCTCAATGACTTTCCTTGGCTTTTAAGGCAAATGTGAAACTTTTTGACACTGTTTCAAGGCTCTGTAGGGTCTGATTCCTACCTTTCTTTATTTTCATTTTATACTATCTTGATGGACATTTCATATCATACTCCATGAATTTCTCTCATCAATAATTTTTGACCAGAACTTCTTATCAGTATAACATGGAGACTCTGATTCTTAATTTTTATGTCCTGCCTCACATATAGGACATGATCACCAAGTATATATTAAAAAAGGTTAGAAAAAGTTCTCCTACAAACTGTTTATGTAAAGTGAGTTTCACAACTTTGCCTTCTTGCATTTCAATTTACAAACAAAATATGTATTTTCTGGTTGTCAGATCCTATGTGATAACTGTGTGGTGTCATACAATTATAATCTTTAAGACGGCATCTAACTCTATTTCATGTATTTAAAAAAATCTTGCTAAACACCTAGGAATCAAAACTGAATACTTTTAATAAGACCTTGTAGTGGAATTTACGTAAATTCACACATTATGTGTAACAAAACAAAAATGCTTATTACTCTGATTTAAATGTTGCTTTCTACATGAATAATCTGTACTGAATTCCATTTTTCAAATCAGTTTACTTAAATGACTTTTCACAAGCTATTAAATAATGTCCATAAGCCAGTAAGTCAGAAATATGAGATTGTTATTACAACTGACACTTGACTCTGTTGGGGGCACCCTGCACAATTTAATCAAGAGAAACTCACCTGGCTTCTATACCTATGCTGACTCTCCACTGTGCCAATTAATTGGGTTACATATGCCAAATCTTATTAACATAATCAGCACATTAAATGGTAAAGGTATTAGTGGTTATATAAAAATGAATCTCTATAATCATAGTAATAGTAATAATGACATCTTGACTCTTCTTCAAGTCTGGACATTATAAATTGTGATTTCTCACAATGGCCATCCAATAGGGTAAAAAATAGATTATGAGAGCTGGAAAACTTAAGAGTGAATTAACTAACATGATTTAAATACAAAATTTAGGGCTGAAAGAACTAGTTAATTAACTTCAGGTAAGTCATTTAATTTCTCTTTGTCTAAAATATGTCACATGTAAAATGGGCTAATAGTAACAACCTCATCATATACATTAGAGAATTGTGTGTATGTGTGTGTAAACATTGTCATACACATTTAAGATATTATAATGCTCACTTTTCCATGGTGCATTTGCCTGGAAGATCAGTCAACCTTTTATTATTGGATTGTTCTAAAATATAATGAAATATCTGATACAAGTTGAACAATATCACTTTCAAAGTAGGTCTATTCTGATCACCCTATTTTAACTCAAAGAATGTACCCTGTACCTCACACTCACAATCTACCCTGATCTTTTTATTCCATAGCATTTATCACAATCTAGCATACAATTTTTCTATGTATGATATTTCCTTTCCTTCTCTACTATAAGTTCTATGAGTGAGGAGTGCAAAAATATTTTCCTATATTGGGTGGAGTTGAGAAGATAGTAAGCACTTACTATTTGTTGGATAAATGAATTAATGAACTTCACACTTTGACATTTTGATGTCTTCCTTCTTCTACTTATTCTCAAAAAGATACTTTTAAGCCTCCAAAAATAACCTCTCATTCTAGTCTCATATGTTCCCATTGACCCAAAAGTTTAACAAATGGTCTACACATGACCATTTATTCGATATCTAATTTTAGTAGTATTAGTGATTTGGCTATTACAAATCATTTCAATATGCTTTCAAAGAAAGTAGATAGGTGTTTCATCTAATCCTGTGGGACTGTTTTTGTGAATCACTGATAATTTTTTTTCTTGGAACTCTGTCACACCAGGGGAATAGGTTGTCATATTGTCTGCTGAATTTTACAAGCACAGATCATCCAATAAAAATCATTTGGCATAATCTAAATTATAGGATAAAATGACATGCTAGGTTAATTATGACCACTGTTATTCTAAAGTACATAATGACTTCATCATTTATTTTTCTTCTCTTGTTCTGGGAAACAAGTATTTTGGTTACTTTGAAATGACCTTTAAGTACATAATGACTTCATCATTTATTTTTCTTCTCTTGTTCTGGGAAACAAGTATTTTGGTTACTTTGAAATGACCTTTAAGATATGGCTATTTTAGAAGATTTGAGGTAATAAAAATTGGCATAGAAGAGTCCCTAGAACAAAAATTTTAGGCCATAAATTCACTTTTGTGGGACGTATTTGATGATAATGATAACATTACAGAGAAATTCATTCGAGGAACGTCTAAGTCTCTAGGTATACAACAGACTGACCATTAGATATGATACTTTTGGACTGGTAATAAATGCAAAAGATCAGTCACAACATACACTAAACCACAAGTCAGCGCCAAGGCTTCAGAATAACTCAGAAGATGTCAAAATTCTCAAACTTCCAAAGGTCTTAATTGTCCTTGAAAGTAGACCCAAAGGTTCTTTGTTCTTCCTTAACAAAAAAACTGTCAGAATCTCTCACCAGGCAGGTAAAAATATTTTTTTAAATGAAGAATAGTTTTTTAACTTTAAAAGACAAGTAATAAGATAAAATACCAAATAATAATAATAACAATTCAGGCATTTAATCTATTCTTTTTTTTTTTTGTATTTAATCTATTCTTGCACTAGAAATTCATTCAGGTGATAAAACAAGAAAACTTTAAATAAATATCTCAGAATTTAACTCAGTATTATTTATTTAAAAATTACTGGATTAATATACATAGGCACAGATATTTGAAAGAAAATATATTTTAGATTATATTTGCTTATATCTCTTATAAACTTTTTAATGTAAATGTATGTATTGTGATGGTTTGGGCAGCAAGTAGCCAGAATTCTAGCTCAACTTGCTAACAATGAGTAAGTTGGAATACTCCACACAAAAGATACCAACATCAGCAACTCAGGTTTCATTAACTCAACATTTCAAGGACCCATATTCTTTCTATCATTTCCTCAGGCATTTTCAAAGTGTTTTCTCTGCTAGTTTCGTTTCCTTCATGGCCACGGAATGGCTTCCACAGGCCCAAATGTCCCAAGCAGATAGGACAACATGCAGGGAATATGACAGATGACAATCCTATGTTTCTTACTAAGAGTAAGAAAACAATTCTTAGAAGCCAATAACATACTTGACTTCACATCTTATTGTACAGAAAGATGTCATATGCCTAAATGATTGGTTACATGAAGCACAGGACCTTGGGAAGAAGAGTGGATTATCTGAACAAAATGAGGGTGTTGTATGAAAGGAATGGGGACTGAGGAAATTCCACTAAATGTTATGTGAGCATTATACAACATCTACTACATTCATCATTTAATTTATTTGTTAAGTAAATATTTATTGAATGTCTACCATGTTGCAGGCATTGAGAGTTAAACATCAGAAACAAAATCAAGAATAGGAAAAGTGAGATCTCTGCCCTCATAGCATCTGCTTGTTAATGAAAAGAAAATCTCAGTATCATAATAATAATGAATATTATTAAAGAAAAATAGATGGATATAAAACATTTTAAAGAGATAACTGTATTTGCTAATGCACAGAATGTGAATAGTGAGAGCAAGATAGAAATCTTGGTGGATGAGTGTATTTACTGAGATAGTGAAACAGGTTTGAGGGCCAGTTATGCAGTAGAAATGTGGGGATATCAAGAGGTCTGTTTTGCTCTGAAGTAGGCATGAGAAATTCAAATGAAAATATTGGATACCTTAACCTGGAATTCCAAGGAGAATCTCTACTGAAAGATTACATATTCCATAGAATTACCTCATGTTCTCTGGATATTTATTTTTCCATTATTTAAAACAGCTTATGGTGGGAATGCAAAATGGTACAGCCACCTTAAGACAGTGTGGCAGTTTCTTACAAAACTAAACATCCTCTTACCATATGATTCAGCAGTTGCACTCTTTGGTATTTACCCAGAGGAGTTGAAAACTTAGGTCTGCACAAACATAACACATGGATTTTATATTTTATAGCTTTACTCTCAATTGCCAAAACTTGGAAGCAACCAAGATGTACTTCAATAGGTAAGTGAATAAACAAACTGTGGTATACACAGGCAACAGAATATTATTCAGCACTAAAAAGAAATGAGCAATTTAGCTGTGAAAAGCCATGGAGGGAGACTAACTGCATACTACTAAGTGAAAGAAGCCAATACAAAAAGCCATATAATATATGATTCCTACTACATGATACTCCAGAAAAGTCAAAACTATGGAGATGGTGAAAAAATCAATGGTTGCCAGGGCTTTAGAGGCAGAACATAGAGGATTTGGGGGCGGTAAAACTATCCTGGTTGATACTATAATAGTATATACATGTCACTGTACATCTGCCAAAACTCATAGAATATACAACACCAAGTATAAACCCTAATGTGAACTATGGGCTGTGGGTGGTAATAGAGTGTTGATGTAGATTCATTGACTGTAACAAATGTACCACTCTGGTGTGGCATTTTGATAATGGGGGAGGCTGCACATGCGGGCAGGCAGGGGGTATATGAAAACTGTGTACTTTATGTTCAATTTTTCTGTGAACCTAAAACTGCTTTAAAGAAAAAAAAATGTTTTAAGCAAGTTGCAGGAAGATATTTTTGTAAATACACTTTACAGGCAGAGATGTAATCATTTCAAATTGTAAAGAGGAAGTTCTGTCATCTAATACTTTGCTGAAGTAAGCCAAAACTTTCACTAAAAATTGATTATAGAAAGTGAAAATACGAAATACAGTTTAAAAAATTATTTTCCAAATTGAGTTATCAGTTGATGTGTTCTTCTTAAAAATTACAGGCACAAGTTCATCAACTTGTGGAGTTCAGCAACTCCAGCAGAGTTGCTTTTCCTTTATCTCTTGTTTCTTAAGAGCCTTGAGATCTTTATATAAATTGCTTTGGCAAAATTTAGAAAGCTAATTACTTTCTTATTGACATTCAACGAACCTGTTATTGAAACCTGCACAGTCCTTGCAATGATGCATAACACGTATAATTATTTTACCATCTCAGATTTCTCATATAACATAAAGAGACAATTTCATGAACAATGATACATGATTGTACCAAATAACTCAAGATTAAAAAATTAAATAAGAAAAATGACTAAGAACTTAATTTCAGGAAGCTGAATACAATGATATATTCAGTTAGTGAGACATTTATCTGACACCTTGGTGGACAGGGCACTATACTAGATGTCTTCTGATGATATAGGATGATGGAAAGAAACAAGCAGTATGAAGATTATACATATAAAGAAGAAGCAACATTTAGAAAATTTACTAACAACAGTGTGCCTGTTCTTTTGTCACTTAGAATTTTTGAAAAGGGGGAAAGGGAGGGCTTTGTATTTTTCATCTCAATTTCTGACCAAATAACAACAAGAATTTATTTTTGTCTGAAAATCTGTAATAAAAAGAACTAAAGGGGGAAAAGGAAGAATCACAAGAGAATTCTAAAGAACAGAATGAGTAATTTTTTATACAATTTTGGTAGATACAGGTTTGTATATTTAGATTACTATTTATAATTTCATGGTTAAAACTCTTTGGATATAAATATACACATCAAAATTAGACATTAAATTCACAACAAACCCTCCATGGTACCTGTGATTTTTTTTTTGTTACCTGGAACTAGAAGAAACAGATAAAGAATATTCATAACCGATGTGTGAAGCTGATTTGCAATTTCTGTGAACCTTGATACTGAATAAATTGCAGCCATGCATCAAAATCATAAGCTGATCTTTTACCAAATTTGAGACTTAAGTAAACTTACTTTTCTTTACAGTATTAAGAAACTTCCTATACCTTTGTGAGATTTCTCAGTAGAAATATTTTATTGCTGTATATTTCATCACATCTCATCAAATTATTTTGCTTGTGGTGCTATTTGTTATTTTCCTTTGATATATCCTTTCTCATCATTCTTCTTCAGTGAATTTGTTTCTCCTCAAGAGTTCAACAGAAACAAGGTTTATTTCAAATTTTACTCTGATGTATCAAAGTACTTCATATATGTTTAGAGTGATAATTCTTGGTTTTGCACTTAAAAAGTGCTATTTCTGAATATTTAAGTACATATCTATACAACATTTAAAAATCTGACATTTAGTTGGAAACAACCCATGAGATATTTATATAAATGGAATGCTTCAACTAATACACAAAAACCAATATGAATTTGTAAATGTTGAATTAAATTCAGATATAGAATTATTTCTACCAAGTAACAAAAAATAATATAAAGCAATTTTCATGGGGTTTATTATTAGAGTCTGAAGAAATAAACTTTTGCCACAATGTATAATATAGTTATAATGAAATATAAAATATATTACAAATACCGAAACATCATAAAAATGTGTAATTACTTAAAAACAAAAAAAATTTAGGTAGAAGCATTGAAGAGGAATTTAAGTATGGTGATTTACTTGTAATTATAATATTTATTAGTGTATACTCATAGTTTTATATTGATATGATCAAGATTAATTATGTTAACCACAACTGTATTACGATAGGTTTGATATTATTTATTTACATCATTTTAAATGTAAATACATACAAAGGAACAGGAAAAAAATGTCCTGTAAACCTCTGAAATGAAGAATGTATATCATTATAAAGTAAATTTAATGTCTTTCTAACTTTTGTATAGCTTTTCTCATAGCTCTAGAATATGTCCCTGTATAGCTACTTACGAAGAAGAAAAACCACCTCTTCAACCAATATTGTTGTATTTTCTCCTGTGCTTTTCTACTGTCATGCACAATTTCTTTTGCCATTAAATATTTTATACATGAGAGATTCACCTCAGCTGTTCTGCATATGAATAGAAAAGGGGAGGATAATAGTATCCAAATAAGTGGAGGTGAATGAAATTAAAACAGGAATATTCTGATTTTATGGGGTAAAATCATCGTGATCATGTTGATAATAAAATGTTCTTATGGAATACTGTGATATATCAGGCCAATTATAAGTCTTAGTCAACTTAACCTTAATGACACATTCACCAATGTCAATATTCAGGCAACTGGATCAAATGACTTCTTAAAGTCCTTCCATGTCTTTGAATCTATAATTTATTTTTTGGATTTACCATTATATCTTTTTCATTCTCATGAGATTAAAATTGGTATATTTCACATATGTGTAAACATGGTCTCCTTTTTCATTAAAAGGCCTTTGCTGAACAAATATTTCCTTTAAAAAAAATCTATTAATTGCTGCTTCAAGCTAGAGAGCAGTAATAACCTAGGCAAAACCTCTTCTGTAAAAAACTGGAAAGCTAGAAAATTATTTAAAAACTGTTTTCAGAGACCAGAAAAGAGACAACTCAGAACTATGATTTCTGAGACAAGAGAAATAAATGAGATGAACTATAAAATTACCATGGCTTTCTGCTTAGAGGCAATTTCTAGACAAGGAAAACATGGAGGAGGAACCTAAACAAAACCTAGTGGCCTAGTTGAGGTAGGGAAATAGAGATTGCAGTCTGACATATTTATGGAACCCTAACAGGGTCAAGATTTAGTAGTAAGTTTTAACTATCCCTAGAGTGAGGGATATCTCTGCCCTCAAAGATCTAAAGAATTGCTTTGAAGGGATCAAAATGATCGACAATAACTAAAATGCCTGACCAAACAAGAACAAATAAAACACTCTTTAAAGGAAGACAACAAAATCCAAACACTCAACAAGGTAACTCACATGTCTCTAACATACAATAAAAAAATTACTACTCATGTCCAAAACCAAACAATGTAACCCAGTACCTGAAGAAAAATAAGCCAATAGAAACAGACTCAGGAATGACACTAGAAGAAAAGGGCATTCAAAAGGCTATTTTAAATGTATTCTATATACGAAGGAAGATAGAGAAATAGATGAATATGATAGGAAATAGAAACTATAAAAAATAATCGAATGTAAATTATAAAGATCAAAAATACAAGGTCTGAAATGCAATTGCCCTTGGATGAGATTAAAAGCAGATTAAACACTGAAAAAGAAAAGATCATTGAACTTGAAGTCTTAACAACAAAGCAGAAAAAAACCATCAGTGCCCTGTGTCCTGGTGTTTTTCATCTCCTATATTTCTTGTGTAAGGGAAATAGTATGCAGAGAAGAATAAAGGTAAGAATTAACACAGACTTCTAATTAGAAACTATGCAAGTCAGAGATCACAAAATTATACCATTACATGCTGAAATTAAAAGAACCTGTCAACATAGAATTCTATACCCCCCATTAAAAAATGTGCTTAACAAAAAAGAGCAAAATAAAAATGGTTTCAGAAAACAAAAGTTGAGAGAATTCTTTGCTATCAGAATAACACCACAAGAAATGTTAATGAAAATTCCTTGGAAGAATAAAAAGGATTACATATGGAAACTAAGATTTCTACAAAGAAACGAAAAGCACAAGACGTAGTAAACATGGTAGTAAATATAAAATATTGCTTTTTCATTTTTAATTTTTTTAAAATAAAATTATGTGTAAATCAAAAATGTTAAAAATTTATGTGGGGTTTATAATATACGTAGAAGTAGAATGTGTTACAAAATAAGCAACAATTATAATAAGGAATAAAATGGGAACATATGGTCTAAAAAATCTTACATTTCTGAAGTGGTAGAAGTTTTTGGAAGGTAAACTTAGATAGTATGCTGTGACAGATGAGTAAACAAGGAAAATGCTCCACTCCCAAATTCTGTGTGGCCTGGTCACTAAAATCACACAGCTTGTACATAAATCTCAAATTATGTTCTGGCTTCTATCCATTTTTATCCTCTCCAGTGTTAGACCAACATCCTGGAACTAGAAAGAGAAATAACATAGTCCTGTGTTTAAGGTGTACGGGATTAAAAGGTACAAACTATTATGTATAAAATAAATAAGCTACAAGAATATATTGTACAGCCCAGGGAATATAGCCAATATTTTATAATAACTTTAAATGGAGTATAATCTTTAAAATTTTGAATCACTACGCTGTACACCTGAAACTAATATAATATTGGAACTCAATTATACCTCGACTAAAAAGAAAGAAAACAACCCCATTACAACTGCATCAAAAAGAATAAAATACCTAGGAATAAATTTAACCAATGAGGTAAAATCTGAAAACTATAAGACACTGATGAAATAAATTGATGACAACACAAGTAAGTGGAAAGATATACCATGCTCATGGATTGGAAGAATTAATATTGTTAAATGTTCATACTACCCAAAGTAATCTACAGATTCATTATAATTCCTATCAAGATACCAATGATGGGGAGACCTTCAAGATGGCAGAGGAGTAAGATGTGGAGATCACCTTCCTCCCCACAAATACATCAGAAATACATCTACACGTGGAACAACTTCTACAGAACACCTACTGAATGCTGGCAGAAGACCTCAGACTTCCCAAAAGGCAAGAAACTCCCCACATACCTGGGTAGGGCAAAAGAAAAAACAGAAAAAACAGAGACAAAAGAATAGGGATGGGACCTGCACCTCTGGGAGGGAGCTGTGAAGGAGGAAAAGTTTCCATGCTAGGAAGCCACTTCACTGGTGGAGACAGGGAGTGGCAGGGGGGAAGCTTCAGAGCCACGGAGGAGAGTGTAGCAATAGGGGTGCAGAGGGCAAAGAGAAGAGATTCCCACACAGGATCGGTGCCGACCAGCACACACCAGCCTGAGAGGCCTGTCTGCTCACCTGCTGGGGCAGGTGGGGGCTGGGAGCTGAGGCTCTGGCTTCAGAGGTCAGATCCCAGGGAAAGGACAGGGGTTGGCTGTGTAAACACAGCCTGAAGGGGGCTAGTGCTCCACAGCTAGCCGGGAGGGAGTCCGGGAAAAAGTCTGGAACTGCCTAAGAGGCAAGAAACCATTGTTCTGGGGTGCACAAGGAGAGGGGATTCAGAGCACCGCCTAAGCAAGCTCCAGAGATGGGCGCGAGCCGCAGCTATCAGCTCAGACACCAGAGACAGGCGTGAAATGCTAAGGCTGCTGCTGCAACCACTAAGAAGCCTGTGTGCAAGCACAGGTCACTATCCACACCTCTCCTCCTGGGAGACTGTGCAGTCTGCCACTGCCAGGGTCCCGTGACCCAGGGACAACTTCCCCGGGAGAACACACGGCGCGTCTCAGGCTGTTGCAATATCATGCCAACTTCTGCCGCCGCAGGCTTGCCCGGCATTCCGTATCCCTCCCTCCCCCCAGCCTGAGGGAGCTAGAGCCCCCTAATGAGCTGCTACTTTAACGCTATCCTGTCTGAGCGGAAGAACAGATGCCCTCAGGCGACCTACACACAGAGGCAGGGCAAATCCAAACCTGAACCCCAGGAGCTGTGCAAACAAAGAAGAGAAAGGGAAATTTCTCCCAGCAACCTCAGGAGCAGCGGATTAAATCTCCACAATTAACTTGATGTACCCTGCATCTGTGGAACACCTGAATAGACAATGAATCATCACAAAATTGAGGCAGTGGACTTTGGGAGCAACTGTAGACTTGGGGTTTGCTTTCTGCATCTAATTTGTTTCTGGTTTTATATTTATCTTAGTTTAGTATTTACAGTTTATTATCATTGGCAGTTTCGTTTAATTTGATTGCTCTCTTCCTTTTTTTATATATATATATATTTTTCCTTTTTCTCTTTTTCTGAATGTGTATGTGTATGCTTCTTTGTGTGATGTTGTCTGTACAGCTTTGCATTTACCATTTATACTAGGGTTCTGTCTGTCCATATTTTTTGGCTACTTTGGTGTTTTTCTAACATAGATTTTAGCGCTTGTTTTCATTGGCGGATATGTTTTTTGGTTTGGTTGCTCTCTTCTTTCTTACTTTCTATTTTTTTCATTACTTTTTAATTTTTAATAATTTTTCTATTTTTTATTTTAATAACTTATTTTATTTATTTATTTTTTCTTCTTTGCTTTCTTTTTTTCTCCTTTTCCTTCTGAGCCAGGTGGATAACAGGCTCTTGGTGCTCTGGTTGCATGTCACACCTGAGCCTCTGAGGTGGGAGAGCCAAATTCAGGACATTGGTCCACCAGAGACCTCCAGGCTCCATGTAATATCAAATGGCGAAAGCTCTCCCAGAGATCTCAATCTCAACACTAAGATGCAGCTCCACTCAATGATCAGCAAGCTACAGTGCTGGACACCCTATGCCAAACAACTAGCAAAAAAGGAACACAAACCCACCCATTAGCAGAGAGGCTGCCTAAAATCATGATAAGGTCACAGACACCCCAAAACACACCACCAGACTTGGTCCTGCCCACCAGAAAGATAAGATCCAGCCTCATCCACAACAACACAGGCACCAGTCCCCTCCACCAGGAAGCCTACACAATACACTGAACCAACCTTACCCACTGGGGGCAGACACCAAAAACAACAGGAATTATGAACCTGCTGCCTGCAAAAAGAAGACCCCAAACACAGTAAGTTAAGCAAAATGAGAAGACACAGAAACACACAGCAGATGAAGGAGCAAGGTAAAAACCCACCAGACCACACAAATGAAGAGGAAATAGGCAGTCTACCTGAAAGGGAATTCTGAGTCATGATAATAAAGATGATCCAAAATCTTGGAAATAGAATGGAGAAAATACAAGGAACGTTTAAAAAGGAAATAGAAAAACTAAGGAGCAAACAAACAATGATGAACAACACAATAAAAGAAATTTAAAATTCTCTAGAAGGGATCAATAGCAGAATAACTGAGGTAGAAGAACGGATAGGTAACATGGAAGATAAAATAGTGGAAATAACTACTGTACAGCAGAATAAAGAAAAAACAATGAAAAGAATTGAGGACAGTCTCACAGACCTATGGGACAACACTAAATGCACCAACATTCGAATTATAGGGGTACTAGAGAAGAAGAGAAAAAGAAAGGGACTGAGAAAATATTTGAACAGATTATAGTGGAAAACTTCCCTAATATGGGAAAGGAAAGAGTCAATCAAGTTCAGGAAGCACAGAGAGACCCATACAGGATAAATACAAGGAGCAACATGCCAAGAGACATATTAATCAAACTATTAAAAATTAAGTACAAAGAAAAAATATTAAAGCAGCAAGGAAAAAAAACAATAATATACAAGGGAATTCCCATAAGGTTAACAGCTGATCTTTCAGCAGAAACTCAGCCAGCCAGAAGGCACTGGCAGGACATATTTAAAGTGATGAAAGGGAAAAACCAAGATTACGATACCCAGCAAGGGTCTCATTTAGATTCGATGGAGAAATTAAAGACTTTACAGACAAGCAAAAACTAAGAGAATTCAGCACCACCAAACCAGCTTTACAACAAATGCTAAAGGAACTTCTCTAAGTGGGAAACACAAGAGAAGGAAATGAGCTACAATAACAAACCCAAAACAATTAAGAAAATGGTAATAGGAACATATACTGATAACTACCTTAAATGTAAATGGATTAAATGCTACAACCAAAAGACACAGACTGGGTGAATGAATACAAAAACAAGACCCATATATATGCTGTCTACAAGAGACCCACTTCAGACATAGGGACACATACAGACTGAAAGTGAGGGGATGGAAAAAGATATTCCAT
Source organism: Orcinus orca (assembly GCF_937001465.1). Taxonomy (NCBI): domain Eukaryota; kingdom Metazoa; phylum Chordata; class Mammalia; order Artiodactyla; family Delphinidae; genus Orcinus; species Orcinus orca. The sequence continues at coordinate 73,044,771 of NC_064565.1, forward strand.
GCAAATGAAAATCAAAAGAAAGCTGGAGTAGCAATTCTCATAACAGACAAAATAGACTTTAAAATAAGACTATTACAAGAGAGAAAGAAGAACAGTACATAATGATCAAGGGACCAAGCCAGGAAGAAGATATAACAATTGTAAATATTTATGCACCCAACATAGGAGCACCTCAATGCATAAGGCAAATGCTAACAGTCATAAAGGGGGAATCGACATTCACACAATCATAGTAGGGGACTTTAACACCACACTTTCACCAAGGGAAAGATCATCTAAAATGAAAATAAATAAGGAAACACAACCTTTAAATGATACATTAAACAGAATGGACTTAATTGATATTTATAGGACATTCCATCCAAAAACAATAGAATACACTTTCTTCTCAAGTGCTCATGAAACATTCTCCAGGATAGATCATATCTTGGGTCAAAAATCAAGCCTTGGTAAATTTTAAAAAATTGAAATCGTATCAAGTATCTTTTCTGATCACAACGCTATAAGACTAGATACAATTACAGGAAAAAAGTCTGTAAAAAATACAAACACATAGAGGCTAAACAAGACACTACTAAATAACCAAGAGATCACTGAAGAAATCAAAGAGGAAAGGAAAGAACACTTAGAAACAAATGACTATGAAAACACGAGGACCCAAAACCTGTGGGATGCAGAAAAAGCAGTTCTAAGAGGGAAGTTTATAGCAATACAATCCTACCTCAAGAAACAAGAAACATCTCAAATAAACAACCTAACCTTACACCTAAAGCAATTAGAGGAAGAAGAACAAAAAACCCACAAAGTTAGCAGAAGGAAAGAAATCATAAAGATCAGATCAGAAATAAATGAGAAAGAAATGAAGGACATGATAGCAAAGATCAATAAAACTAAAAGCTGGTTCTTTGAGAAGATAAACAAAATTGATAAACCATTACTCAGACTAATAAAGAAAAGAAAGGAGAAGACTCAAATCAACAGAATTAGAAATGAAAAAGGAGAAGTAACAACTGACACTGCAGAAATACAAAGGATCATGTGAAATTACTATAAGCAACTATATGCCAATTAAATGGACAACCTGGAAGAAATGGACAAATTCTTAGAAAAGCACAACCTTCCAAGACTGAACCAGGAAGAAATAGAAAATATAAACAGACCAATCACAAGCACTGAAATTGAGACTGTGATTTAAAATCTTCTAACAATCAAAAGCCCAGGACCAGATGGCTTCACTGGCAAATTCTATCAAACATTCAGAGAAGAGCTAACACCTATCCTTTTCAAACTCGTCCCAAAAATTGCAGAGGGAGGAACACTCCCAAACTCATCTAACACCTATCCTTCTCAAACTCTTCCCAAAAATTGCAGAGGGAGGAACACTCCCAAACTCATCTAACACCTATCCTTCTCAAACTCTTCCCAAAAATTGCAGAGGGAGGAACACTCCCAAACTCATTCTACAATGCCACAATCACCCTGATACCAAAACCAGACAAAGATGTCACAAAGAAAGAAAACTACAGGCCAATACCACTGATGAACATAGGTGCAAAAATCCTCAACAAAATACTAGCAAACAGAATCCAACAGCACATTAAAAGGATCATACACTGTGATCAAGTGGGGTATATCCCACGAATGCAAGGATTCTTCAATATACGCAAATCAATCAATGTGATAAACCATATTAACAAATTGAAGGAGAAAAACCATATGATCATCTCAATAGATGCAGAAAAAGCTTTCAACAAAATTCAACACCTATTTATGATAAAAACTCTCCAGAAAGTAGGCATAGAGGGAACTTACCTCAACATAAAAAAGGCCATATATAACAAACCCACAGCCAACATTGTTCTCAATGGTGAAAAACTGAAACCATTTCCTATAAGATCAGGAACAAGATGAAGTTGTCCACGCTCACCACTATTATTCAACATAGATTTGGAAGTTTTAGCCACAGAAATCAGAGAAGAAAAAGAAATAAAATGAATCCAAATTGGAAAAGAAGTAAAGCTGTCACTGTTTGCAGATGACATGATACTATACATACAGACTCCTAAAGATGCTACCAGAAAAATACTAGAGCTAATCAATGAATTTGGTAGAGCTTCGGGATACAAAATTAATGCACAGAAATCTCTTGCATTCCTATACACTAATGATGAAACACCTGAAAGAGAAATTAAGTAAACAGTCCCATTTACCATCACAACCAAAAGAATAAAATACCTAGGAATAATAAAATATCTAGGAGACAAACGACCTGTATGCAGAAAACTATAAGATGCTGATGAAAGAAATTAAAGATGACACAAACAGATGGAGATATATACCACGTTCTTGGAATGGAAGAATCCAAAGCAATCTACAGATTCAATGCAATCCCTATCAAACTACCAATGGCATTTTTCACAGGACTAGAGCAAAAAATTTCACAATTTGTATGGAAACACAAAAGATCCCAAATAGCCAAAGGAATCTTGATAAAGAAATATGGAGCTGGAGGAATCAGGGTCCCTGACTTCAGACTATACTATGAAGATACAGTAATCAAGACAGTATGGTACTGGCAAAAAAACAGAAATATAGATCAGTGGAACAGATAGAAAGCCCAGAGGTAAACCCACGCACATATGGTCACCTTATTTTTGATAAAGGAGGCAAGAAGATACAATGGAGAAAAGACAGCCACTTCAATAAGTCATGATGGGAAAACAGGACAGCTACATGTAAAAGAATGAAATTAGAACACTCCCTAACACCACACACAAAAATAAACGTCAGATGGATTAAAGACCTAAATGTAAGGCCAGACACTATAAAACTCTTAGAGGAAAACATAGGCAGAACACTCTATGATATAAATCACAGCAAGGTCCTTTTTGACCCACCTCCTAGAGAAATGGAAATAAATACAAAAATAAACAAATGAGACCTAATGAAACTTCAAAGCTTTTGCACAGCAAAGGAAACCATAAACAAGATGATAAGACAACCCACAGAATGGGAGAAAATATTTGCAAATGAAGCAAGTGACAAAGGATTAATCTCCAAAATGTACAAGCAGCTCATGCAGCTCAATATCGAAAGAACAAACAACCCAATCCAAAACTGTGCAGAAGACCTAAATAGACATTTCTCCAAGAAGATATACAGATTGCCAACAAACACATGAAAGGATGCTCAACATCAGTAATCGTTAGAGAAATGCAAATCAAAACTTCAATAAGGTATTACCTCACACCAGTCAGAATGGCCATCATCAAAAAATCTACAAATAATAAATGCTGGAGAGGGTGTGGAGAAAAGGGAACCCTCTTGCATTGCTGGTGGGAATGTAAATTGTTACAGCCACTATGGAGAACAGTATGGAGGTTCCTTAAAAAACTAAAATTAGAACTATCATACAACGCAGCAATCCCACTACTGGGCATATACCCTGAGAAAACCATAATTGAAAAAGAGTCATGTACCACAATGTTCATTGCAGCTCTGTTTACAATAGCCAGGACATGGAAGCAACCTAAGTGTCCATCAACAGATGAGTGGATAAGGAAGATGTGGCACATATATACAATGGAATATTACTCAGTCATAAAAAGAAATGAAATTGAGTTATTTGTAGTGAGGTGGATGGACCTAGAGTCTGTCATACAGAGTGAAGTAAGTCAGAAAGAGAAAATCAAATACCATATGCTAACACATATATATGGAATCTAAATTTTAAAAATGGTTCTGAAGAACCTAGGGAAAGGACAGGAATAAAGATGCAGATGTAGAGAATCGACTTGAGGACATGGGGAAGGGGAAGGGTAAACTGGGATGAAGTGAGAGAGTGGCATGGACATATATACACTACCAAATGTAAAATAGATAGCTGGTGGGAAGCAGCCACATAGCACAGGGGGATCAGCTTGGTGCTTTGTGACCACCTAGAGGGGTGGGATAGGGAGTGTGGGGGGGGAGATGCAAAAGGGAGGAGATATGGGGATATATGTGTGTGTGTGTGTGTGTGTGTGTATATATATATATATATATATATATCGATCGCTGATTTACTTTGTTATAAAGCAGAAACTAACACAACATTGTAAAGCAATTATACTCCAATAAATATGTAAAGAAAAAAAAGACACCAATGACATTATTTTTCACAGAACTAGAACAAATAATTTTAAAATTTGTATAGAAACACAAAAGAACCTGAATAGCCAAAGGAATCTTGAGAAGGAAGAGCAAAGCTGAGGGCATCACACTTCCTGATTTCAAACAATATTACAAAGCTATAGTAATCGAAACACTACTGTATTGGCACAAAAACAGACACGTCGATCAATGGAACAGAATAGAGAGCCCAGAAATAAACCTATGCTTACACAGTCAGTTAATCTACAACAAAGGAGGCAAGCACATAAAATGGGAAAAGATTGTCTCTTCAATACATGGTGTTGGGAAAACTGGACAGATACATGCAAATGAATGAAACTGGACCATTTTCATATATACAAAAATAAACTCAAACTGTATTAAAGACTTAAATGTAAGACTTGTAACCATAAAAATCCTAGAGGAAAGCATAGGTAGTAAACTCTTTAACACTGATCTTCTGGATCTGTCACCTCAGGCAAGGGCAAAAAAGTAAAAATAAATGAATGGGACTACATCAAACTGAAAAGCTTTTGCACAGTGAAGGAAACAATCAACAAACTGAAAAGGCATATCACTCTTGTGAATAGATGCCTATGGTGTCACCAGCCTCATAGTCAATTTCAGTTTGTCATGTCACTTGGAGTTGCTCTGATGTGGGTTCAAATACAAGTTAAGCCACTATTTACTATGACCTTGGGCAAGTTCCTTAATTTTCCTGAGTTTCAATTTCTTATCTCAAGAAAAGAGGAAGTATCATTACAAGTCTCATAGGTGAGGCTTTTTTTGTGAGACTTAAGACAATGAACATAAATCAGTGAGGTTAGTACCAGGCACATGAAATATCAGTAAATAGTACTAATTATTTATTCTGCCGTTGAAATTACCTGCCCACCCCCATAAAATTTCCTCCACTGACTTCTTAACTCCTCCAAAACAGTTTTACATGTGCTTAGGTACAATGCTCTGGTTTTTTTGTTTTTTGCATTCCAGATACCATGTAACATCTAATTCTAAGCAAATTAAACTTCAGCTAGGACTGAGGAGAATGTTTAATTTCTTAAAAGCCCATCATTCGGTGGTATGTTATTTCCAGCCCCGTTTAGCAAGAAAGACCTATGCAATTGAGCATAATATTATAGATATACTTTTGTGGCTTCCAGCAAGGTCTCAAAGTTGTCAATCATGGTCTAGTAGATCAGCAAGATGGTTCTCTAGAGACATTACACAAGGCAAATCTTTTAATATTTTATCAGCTGCTGTTGATAGGAGGCACTTCAGCTTAGTTAGTCTTTTTATTACTTCCTTTCATTTATTCTTGAGCTTTTATCTCTGTTTATTGATTTCTACCTTTTAAATTTTTATTTAACACCAGCAGAGATATGATTAATAAATTTGATTAAATTTTTCAGTAGAAAATTACTTTTAATGTGCTTTCACAAATCTAATTCAGTGATCTTCTCATAGATATTTTTGTATCTATTTGTATTTACTACTTTGTTATGTTGGTTCTCTGAAGAGTGATACTCAAGTGAGGAAAAAAAGCAGAATTTTAACTAAAGAGAAGCTCCACATAACTCTTGGAAAATTCTTTTCAGGCTGTTTCAGAAGAGCAATACACAAGGGGCCACATGCCAAGGATCAGTCATAAACCTCAAAAAGAAAGAAAATAACAGCTACAAATATATATACAGAGAATATTTATTCTCTAAAACGACTGAAATATGCTTGTGCTTCTTCCTCCAAGTATGAAACCCCAAATAACGTCCAATTGTCCAAGAGAAATTTGCTAAGTAGGTAGAAAAAAATTATTCCTTTTAGCTTACTCAGAAACTTGCTGATCTCAATCTTTCCCATTTTAGCAGCTGCAAAAGTGAACAAAGTGAGAAACAGCAAAGCTAACAAAAGTTCATTAGACTCAATACATACCTTCATGAAACATTATGAAGATGTCATTGCTGAGGATGTCATGGCACATTTCAAAAGACTGCTGGGCTAGCAAGCTTTACCATGGTGCTTTCCTGAGCCCCATTAATCTTAACGCTGGCCAGCTATGTTTCTTAGACTAGGTAAGATGCAGCTGAAAGATCTGATTTTTATTGTTAGTATTATTGTTTTCTTTAATAAGAATAACCAGGCAGTTCTGCCAAATGTATAAAACTGGGAAGTTTTGGATTGATCCTGACCACAAGGATGATTGCTCACAAACCCTAGGAGAAAGGAAGAGAAAATATCGCAAAGGTCGGCTCTGCTTTAAGCCTTTGGGAAGAAGTCTTACTAAGTTTATTTTTCCACATCCCCTCTCAAGGTGAGGATAGTAATATGTAAAAGGTCGAGGTGATGGTATGAACCTAGGGGAAAGGTGTCCAAAGAGGCCAGTTGACATGCTCCCAGACTCCACTGAAGCCAGCTGGGGCAAAAAGAGACCTCAAGCTAATAAATTTTTTAATGGAGCTAACTCGATTAAAATAATTCATTTTCTAGAAATATTTCAGTACTTATACCCCTTGGAAACTTTTTAAATCAGAATTTGTCTAGTGAGTCAGGGATTAGGGGTCCTAGCTAAATCTCACCCATACCAGGATATATAAACATATATGAAATGGTGGTGTGTGACTGGAAATGTGTATAGAAATTATTTTAGTCTAAAACACTGGTTCTCAGTCTGTCAACCTTGGCTGTACATTAGAAGTACCTGGAAAATTTCAAAATATCATGATGCTCAGGCCACACCCCAGGTCAATTAAATCAAAATCTCTGGGGTGACAGACTCAGACATTAGCTTTTAAAGCTCCTCCAGGTGAATAAAATGAGCAGTACATGTGACAATGATCATATGGACCATTTACCCTTAGTCCACTAGGAAACTTGGGTGGGCTTAGGTTTCATAAACCAAATCTCTTCCATTTATATTTTCTCAGGTTACCTCAGTCTTTTTAAATCAAGTGATAATTCTTTTAGCACTTCATTCACCCCTAACCCCTTCCCCCAAGACAATACCTAGGGATATTTATAGGTCTTCTGGGCTATTGAGGAAAGAAACCTCACATCTGGGAGATCTCTTCTGGGTATTTCAGAAGTATCTAAGGGGGGTTGCAGGATAGCTTTAGTTCCTGGCTGTCTGACCTTCCTTTGCACTTCTTGTGCTGTAGCAGATAGTTTTACCAGATGCTACTGGGTACCTGTGACCGCTGCTGAAGTCTACAGTCTAGGCCATAAAGTCAAGACCCTACATACCTATCAGAAGTTCTCCATCTTCTGGCTCCTGACTTCCGCTGTTCCATGGGTTCTCTTAACATTCTTAAACTCTCTCATGATTTATGAAACCTCAGTTGCCTCCTATGAACCGTATATGTGGGACAGACTCCAAACCCCCCTCGGAGACTTTCAGCAGCCACTTGTAAATGATCACTAAGTGCCTTGCTGAACTCAGAGCTTCACTAACAGACTTGAGAGTTTTGGTCTCAAGTTGGTCAATTAATTTAACCTCTCTAAGCAGGTGATATTTCAGTGAGATCCAAATGAGAAGGGGTCAGCTAAATGAAGATTTGGAGAAAGTGTGTACTAGAGAGCAAATCCAAATGCCTGAGTTGGGGAAAACTTGGCCTGTTGGAAAACAAGGACAAAATAGCTCTTAGTAAGCCAGAGGGGAAAAGTGGTAAAGGATGGCATGACAGAGATAAACGGGAGCCAGACCACAGAGGGAGCACTGTAGACCAGGTCAAGAAGATTGCATTTCATTATAAGTGCAATGGAAAAGCAGCGAGGATTTCTGTTGAGAGACAATGTGGTCTGATTTCATTTTTAAAAGATAGTTCTACCTTCTTTAGAGGAATAGATTATAGATTACAGAAGAATAGATTATTGATTATAGAAGTAGGAGAAAATAGTTAGGAGGCAATTACATGAGTTATAAGTATGGCTTGGGCCACGGTGGCAGCAATGGAGATTGATGGAAGTCAGCAGATAAGGAAAACATTTGAAGAAAATACCAGCTGAATTTGCTAATATATTGCATGTGTGTGGGTCAGGAAAACAAATCAAGGACTATGCCTGTATTCTGGCTTATACAACACTAGTGGTGTCATTTATTGGAGGAAGAAGAGTGGCACAAGAAGAATCAAGAGTTCTCATTTGTCCATCTTATATCTAAATGCATGAGACCCGTGCATGGACACCAAGTAGGCAGTCATGTGTATCAGCTTTAAACTCAGCAGATACTGATTTGGGAGTTATTGACATGGAGAAGAAACTTAAAACTATGAGACTGGGGTTTTCCCTGGTGGCGCAGTGGTTGAGAGTCCACCTGCCGACGCAGGGGACATGGGTTCGTGCCCCGTTCCAGGACGATCCCACATGCCGCGGAGCAGCTGGGCCTGTGAGCCATGGCCGCTGAGCCTGCGCGTCCAGAGCCTGTGCTCTGCAATGGGAGAGGCCACAAGAGTGAGAGGCCCGCGTACCGCCAAAAAACAAAACAAAACAAAACAAAAAACTATGAAACTGATCGACATCATATAGGCAGCAAGGAAGAAGCTCTAGGGAACTTGAACTCTAGAGAGCAGGCAGGAAAAGAAAAAAAAATGTAAATAAAACAAAGATAGAAGAAATCCAGGAAGGTGTGTATGTGTGTGTGATATCAGAGGAAAAGAGGAAATGGGTTATCACAAGGGAAAGGAGAAGCCACTAGGGCACATTTGCAGAATGCCAGAGACCAATTTGTATGAGAGAAAGTCCTTGTGGAGGAGAGCCAGTGGCCTCACCTGGGCTGGTGGAGCATGAACAGTTAATGGAGCATCCTTGCAGAGGGGAGATACGGTATCTGAACCTGAGCAGGATGAGGCAGGCATCTATGCAGCAGAGGGCAGTGGTGGCAACGGGAGATTAGTTACATACAGAGGGATTGACAAATACAGTACATATTCTGAAGCTAGTAGGAGTTGGGTTTCTCACACTTAGAGAAGGGAAAGGGAGAAAACAAGGACAAATCCTTCAATAGAATTGAAGACACTGATGTTAACTCAGGTATTTTAATACATACAAAGAGACAAAGACAGAGAGAGACAGAGAAAGAAATACAGATACAAATGTATGTGTGGAAATATAGAATTAATATAGATGTAAATGTATGTATGTATCCATGTATGTACATACACATATACCTTAGAACTGTCTACTGAGCCTAGGAAGAGCATACTTTATTAATAAGTGCTACCAGATCTCAGTTTCTAAACATCTGGAATGGAACTGAAGATCTTTGGTGGACTAGCTGACTGAGTCAGGGAAAGTAGAAAAAGGACCTGGAAAATCTTACTAATGCCAGAAAGAAATAAAGTGCTTAAAGGACAATTTGGACATGTCAAAAGGACACAGAAGCCATATTGAAGAGTCTCCCTTTGGCTAAATGTAGGACAATTTGGGCATCAAAATAAGTAAATTTACTAATCTAAACAAATAAATGAATGTATCAAAAGTTTAGTAAAGAATGGAATGTTTACACCATTTTAAAACACTTCTCTACAAAATTCTTAATCACTACAAAAGTAAAATGAGTAATTGTACAGTGGATAAGTCTGGCAGACATAATTTTAAATACATAATCAAAGTTAACATTATGAATAATGAGACAAATCAAAATCATGGGCCTCCTGAAAGGAACATAACCTCATTTCTGTGATATTCTTTCTAAATGTGCATAACTAGAATCTAATCAATAGGAAATATCAGAAAAACCCAAATTCAGGGACAGTCTACAAAATAACAGACCTGTTATCTTCAAAAGTGTCAAAGTTGTGAAAGTCAAGGAAATTGATTCTACTCAGAACTTTCCAGACTATGGATCCAGTATGAGATAATGAATTTTATACTTTCCACAAAATACTGTACATTAGAAAATTATCCCTAAAATCAAAGGATTTAAGCAAATTTCAGTTATTTTAGCATAATGCTCTTTTCATATTTGTGAATTAGAATTTTTAGTTTGCAATGAAGGATTTTTTACTAATGAATTATATAACCACAACATATAGATAATCAAAGCTAAAGTGAATAGCTTGTTTTAGAAACACAGGCAGTGTTTATTTTTCTTATTATATACTGTAAAGGTAGAATATTATAACTATTTTTACTACTGATAATAACGATTCAGATATTATTTTCACATAGCTAAAATAATCTAAGTTAAAAAGACAGTAAAATATTTCATTCCATTAACATCTAAACCACAGTTGTATAGTTATCTTTGCAACTTTACTACAGCTAATTTAATTTTTGAAAGAATATTTCTATCAAAATTGATTTTTTGCTCAGTTATAATTAGCAACTTGAACTTTTGTCACCTGAAAGTAAGATAGTAGCTGCCTACAACAGCAGTGCTTTGATTTTGTACCTTGACAGTCATTTGAATTATTTTTGTATGGTTCGATGGCTTTTTAGCCAAAAATAGGATTTATAGCTTTTGTCAGTTCTGTTCCATTGTTCTTACATTACATGATTAAAAAGTGAGAACTGTTTTCAAAATGATAAATGATATAAGAGCATGACCAATTATTTGTCATCACACAAGATAAGTTGCTAGTATTCAATGTCTTCACTTGGGCTCTACTGGACCATATATAACCTCTTTGGGTTGTCTCATAGAGCACCTAAAAGCATTTTAGCCCGCTGATTCAGGAAACCTATATGTCAAGCAGAAAAAAATAAAACCACCGTTCTCAGGTTTGTGTTTCTCTGGAGGAAGAAAACAGTTTGATGCAATTTGTCAAAAGCTGGAATGGTACTTTAATGGACAATTTACTTTAAATGGCTGCCATTACTGCAGAACAAAGGCCCTTAGCCTGAGATAAAAAAAATTCTTTCCAATTGGTTTTACTCAGATAGATTTAGTTCCCTAATATTAACTAAGGATATCTACCTTTTCACACTCCTCATCTATCTAAAAGCAATAGTAAAAACTTCTGAGTTTCTGGGGTTTCTTCATCTTTAATATGTGAAATGCAATCAATCCCCTAAATACGGCATTCTGTTCAGACACCTAAGATGCAAATCAAGGAAAAGGACAACGACACAACAAAAAAAACAAACTTCCTAAACTCAAAAGAGTTTTTCAGTTCTTGGGTAAAAGTCCCAAATAACCTTAAAATTTTTATTAATATATTTATATGTAAAGATATATATATGTATATATGTAATTATCAAATAAATGAAAAATTGAAAGTTTTGACATTAAAAATTTAAGAATATTTCTATTTTATCTTAAATTCAAATTTATAAACTACTCTAATATATTTCATAATGGTCATATTAGGAATTTTAAGAAATACCTACTCAAATTTCAAACTTGTTCCTTTATATTCTCCTGTCATGATTAATTCCATGTTAATATTTGCAGTATTTGAGAGTTTACTGAAAACAGTACCATTATGATTCTATGTTTTCTTCCTGCTCCAGACTCCTTGGTTCAAAGATTAATCCCAAGTGGCAGAAGGCAAGAAGTGCTGAATATGGACATGTGTGTTTGCCTGAAGCTGACCAGAGTCACACACACTGTTTCTGCAGTGTGAACTGAAAAAGTGGAAAAGTGGCCAGCTGCCCCAGAAACAGTGAGAACAAGAAAAACTGAAGAGGTTCAAAACAGGAATATGATATAATAGATGAAAACAATCTGAAATTTCTGTCCATCTTTCAAGGTATGTCTCTCCATGCATAATTAACCTTTTATGACGGATTGTACAAGAAGAAAACTCCAAGAGACACAAATCAACATTAATGTTCTCAGTCCCAGTCCCCATTAGTTCACTGTTGCCTGTAAGGATGTGCTGAGAGCATGAGTTAACTAGACTTGATAGGCTAATGTTAGCTCATATGAATACTGTATATGTTATTTTCAAGTAAAATGAATGCACACATTAATACCTACGTCTAAAATCATTAAAGTTAGCTTGTGAAGTACTAGAAAGGCAAAATTTTATATTTATCACCCACTTCTATACTCTACATAACAACACAATCAGAACTGAAAGTTCATAATTTTCTCTTTCCATACACCCTGCAGAGAAATGAATGCCTGGATAGCATCTACTTCAAAATGTAAACTTTCTCTTCATTAAATGGAATTCTGCTCCATTTAGGAAGAAACAAACCATTGACACACACAACGACATAATTTTGCTGAGTAAAAGAAGTCAGACTAAAAGAGTATATATTACATGAATCCATTTATATAAGAATCTCAGAAAATGCAAACTAAGCTATTATGACAAATTATTGACACATAATTGACAGGGAAAAGATGTGATGGTTTGATATAGGTATACACTGTAAAATGTTTACCACAACCAAGTTTACCCACACACCATCATATTACAGAGTTACCATTTGTGTGTGCGTGTGTGTGTGTGTGTGTGTGTGTGTGGTGAGAACACTTAAGATCTACTCTCTTAGAAAATTTCCAGTATACAATACAGTATTTTACCTTCTCAAAACTCTACTAGGTGGCAGCATCATCTTGGCCATAAAGAAACTTAGTGACCTAGCCCTCTTTTGACTTTGTTTTCAGTTACTCTTTTCAATTGCTCCTTCTTGAATCAATGTCAAAGTAAATTTATAAAGCAGTAAATTTAGTTATATTGTATCTAATTACCAGAATGATACAATGTCTTTCAAACAGCAATTTTGACCATGCCCACTAGACACAGGCACATACATACATTTCTGGGGGAAGAAATTAAACTAAACCTACGGGTGTGGAGAAGTAGTCCATTTTGCAAAACTATTTTGTAACCCAGCCATTATGTAGAACCTTTCAATCTGTGGCTTCTTATTATCTTTTCAGCCATGGACTTCATTTCTGGCATGTAGTTTACCAACACTAAACAAATGAGTACTCACTGCCAAGCTCCAGGCACTGTGCTGTTCTGGGACAGAGCAGTGAGTAAAAGAAGACATACTTTCAGGAGCTTACAATATATGGAAGGGAGTACAAGATTTAAAAGATTTTAGGGCTTCCCTGGTGGCGCAGTGGTTGAGAGTCTGCCTGCCGATGCAGGGGACACGGGTTCGTGCCCCAGTCCGGGAAGATCCCACATGCCGCGCAGCGGCTGGGCCTGTGAGCCATGGCCACTAAGCCTGCGCGTCCGGTGCCTGTGCTCCACAACGCGAGAGGCCACAACAGTGAGAGGCCCGCGTACCGCAAAAAAAAAAAAGATTTTAACACCCAAAACAAATAATTTTGAGAGTGTACATTCAGGGTGCTATGGAAGCATATGATAGGAAAGAGCAGGAGGATATATTATGTAGCATCTCGCTACCCCAAGTACCAGCACACACACACACACCATGGTCCAATAGCTTTGGTATCACCAGTAAGCTTTTAGAAATTCAGAATCTCAGACCCTACCCCAGACCTACTGACCAAGAATCTGGATTTCTTCAACATCTCCAGGTGATTCACATGTACACTGAAATTTTGAAAAGCACTGTCCTAAAGCCAACTGAAATCTCCACACACACACACACACAAAATAGATAAAAGGAATCAAATTTAATTAACTTTGAAATAACATGTGGTAATTCCTTGTTTATCATTTCTAAATAAGGAAATTTTAGCTATTTTCTTAGCATATCAGATTATTTTCATCTGTCAATCAGCTAATTCAGGAAGGTAGATAAATTGAGATGCTTAGACAATCAGTGTAAATCAATCTCATGAAATAATTGGCAGCTTTTTTCCTTTATTACATACTATGTACCAGGAACTTCTCATATGCAACCATAATCTCATTTAATCCTCAGTTCATATAAGGAAAGTAATATTCCTTTTCCAATAGGTAGTAAATTCATGTAAAGCTTTGTTTCAAAATCAGGTTTGCCTGACTTCAGAGTTCAGGCTGACAAAATGCCCTTCAACAACCCTAATTTTCATATAGAATGAGACACTAACATTTGTTTGTAAAGAAGTTTATTGTTTCTGTTTCACTCATATGTAGGCTAATCTATCACTTTTAATAGAAAATAATGCTTAGAAGAATTCTAACACTCAGATTCACCAATTTGTTTCAGAAAGTATTAATATTAATTATTCAGTTAACCTTTTAATGTTCTATATGTCACGATAGTTAAACTTTTTAATATTTATATATTATTGTAGACTTCTGCACTTAGAATACAGCATTTTATTTTCAACTATGTATTAGATAATTGAATAGGTATCTCAAAGCAAGTAGAAAAAATAGGAAAATAATCAGAAAATTATCTTGCAAATTCAGCTGCAGTTTGTCATTCTTTGGACAATGATTATCCCACCATATAGAGGCATATTAAAACCATATGTAACAGAATCTAGGATGGGACAAAGCATTCATTCCTTTTTTTAAAAATATATATATTTATTTATTTATTTATTTATTTGGCTGCGCTGTATCTTAGTTGAGGCACATGGGATCTTCATTTGCCACGTGCAGGATCTTCGTTGGGGCATGCGAAATCTAGTTCCCTGACCAGGGATCGAACCCGGGCCCCCTGCATTGGAAGTGCAGTCTCTTAACCACTGGACCACCAGGGAAGTCGGTATTCATTCCTTTTAACTGGTATATATTTTTTAAAGCACTTTAATTTATGACCACCTGTACAACTCATTTTCCAAATAAAACATTCCTAAATCATTTTTATGGACATTGATTAAATCAAGAACAGCTGCCACATCTCTACAAATTATCTGAAACACTGTTTTTGTCCTGTTTTCCAGCCAAATAAATGAAAAAGCGGGAATCCTAGTCAAGAACACCACAATATTGCAAAAAACAAAATTGCTCTTAAAACTGAAGCTAAAAGGCCTTTAACAGAAAAATTGGGGTCAGGCCCTTTAGCATGTAAAGATATATCCAGAATCAGTTTAATATGTTCTGTGGTCTGAGAGTAAAAAACAATTGATATCTGATAAATGATGGTGTTGAGAGCACAAAGGTCTTCAGGCATTCACAGCAGTAAATCAATATATAATAAAATTTTTAACTTATCGGGCATAACAAATGGCAACAAACATAATGAAAACCATATGGCAGTGGGTAAAGAATTTGAACAGAACATAAAATTTATAATAAAGAAATCAAATAGCACATTTAATGTCAGTGCTAACTCTATTTCTCCACAGATAATGGCTATAAATTTGGGCAGCACGGTTGAGTGACTCATTTAATTCTATCAAGCGATTTTCTATGTAGTAACAAGGAATTTTTCTCTACAGCTTAATTTTTGGAATTGTCATATTATCTGTGATGCACAGGACTTAAGTCAGTACTTACAAGATTAAAAAACCATCAACAGTTACACTGCAACTATATCATAGGTACTCAACATACGTGAGCAACTTGGCCTTGTAAAGGATATATCCAATTTTTTGCAATAACTTGCACGTCTATTTGAAATACATTGTGTTACATCAGATGTTACCACTATTTTAAACATGAAATTTATTTTATAGAATTTTAGATTATAAAAGTAATGTGCATAGAAAATTTGGGGAAAAATATAAAACCTAAAGTGGAAGGGGAGTCATTCCTAAAATGCTTACCCAGTAATATTTTGGTATTTCATCTTGTGTTTTATGCATTAAGTATCTTTTTGCTAAAGCAATATATTCACTTAGAGGAATAAAGTCAAGCCATACAGAAAAGTTTTAAGTAAAAAATATAACGACTTTTCAGTTTCTCTTTTTTATATCCTCTACCAGACCTCTTCTTAAAAATGAATAATTTATAATTTTCCTCATAAATCTTCTCGTTTTCCCCTCCTAATTCATGATGTGTATTAGTTATAATTTGTAGTTCTAATTGTGGTTACAATTATAATATAAAATAATCGATTTAAACCTCTGTTTCTTGCTCTATCACCTTTAAGCTGATCTACTGGCTGATCTAGAAAGCTAAAGAACCTACCTTTACTTCTCCTCATCCTTTTGATTTCTGTCAGTTATGCTATTAATTTTGGTTCTCTAACTATAAGATTTCTGTGTATTGTCAATAGAAAAACTCCATAATTTTAAAGCTGATAAAATAGCCATTATATTGTGCACTGTTGGTGGGACTGTAAATTGATGCAGCCGCTATGGAAAACAATATGATGATTCCTCAAAAAAAATTAAAAATAAAACTAACATATGATCCAGCAATCCGATTTCTTGGTATATATCCAAAGAAAATGAAAACGCTAATTTGAAAAGCTATATGCACCTCCATGTTCACTGCATTATTTACAACAGCCAAGATATGGAAAAACTTAAGTGTCCACTGATAGATGAATGGATAAAGAAGGTGTGAGATATATAGATAGATAGATAGATAGATAGATAGATAGATAGATAGATATAGATATAGATATATATAAAAAGAAGCCATAAAAAAGAATGAGTTCTTGCAATCTGCAGCAACACGGGTGGACCTTGAGGGCATTATACTAATGAAATAAGTCAGACAAAGACAAATACCATATGATCTCACTCACATGTGGAATCTAAAATCAAAAACAAGCAAGCAAACAAAGAAATGAACAAAGCCCATAGATATAAAAAACAGATTGGTGGTTGCCAGAGGTGGGGATTGGGCGAAATGAGTAAAGGGAGTTAAAAGGTACTAACTTCCAGTTATAAAAGAATTTCACAGGGATGTAACGCACAGCATGGTGACTATAGTTAAGAACACTGTGTTGCATATTTGAATATGGCTAAGAGAGTAGATCTTAAAAGTACTCATCACAAGAAAAAAAAAGTTTTTAACTATATATGGGGATGGATATTAACTAGATATTGTAGTGATCATTTTACAGTATATACAAATATTGTATCATTATGTTGTATATCTGAAATTAATATAATGTTACAAGTTATATATCAATTATGCCTCAATTATGCCTCAATTTTTAAAAAGAATGTTGTATAAATAGAATCATATATTATGTAATCTTTCAATATTGGCTCATTTTCACTCAGAATAATTCCCCTGAGAGCCATCTAAGTCATTGTGTTTGTCAACAGTGTGCTCCTTTTTACCGCTGAGTAGTATTACAGTTTGTTTAACCACTTATTTAAGGACATTTGGTTTATTTTTAGCGTTGACTATTACAAACAAATCTGTTGTGAGCACCGTTGTACAAAAAAAAAAGCCAGTATAATACTGGGATTATTATGTACTACAGAAGTAAGTTTAGCTGTATTTCCCTTAAAAACTCTTCCTGCTCAAAGGCAAGTGCTGTAAGCATCCAAGTTCAATGGATCCACTCTGAATTATTGTTGACCCTCTCTACTCCTTATCAGATCATACTTAGCTGCCCTTCATCGTTGTATCTCATGTTCTGCTCTTTCAGGCTATGAACAGAATTAAAAATCCAAGTTCAATTTCCCTCAGAACTTTGCACTTTCCAGTCCCGTGTTGTCGATAAGTTATTTGAAGTCATTCTCAACTGCATTCATTTGGTTGTATTTTTTTCCTGTATATGCTTAAATCATTTACCTTTAGACCTAGAGTTCTGAAATCTCATCAGATGTGTCTAGATACAAAGTGGTTTTATAATCATCTTTGACAGTCAATAGGTCCTTTCTACCCAAAGAATTTGAATATTTGTTCATTTCCTTTCCTGAATTATCTTGTTTTCATTTTTAAACTCCAAAGGGTTTAGAGAAAAGTCTTCATTATCTATGTCTGTCTTATTAATAATATGACCATAGCACCCTATACATACTTGTATTACTTGAATTTATCATATCATTTCAAAACTATCCTTTAGGTCTCCACAACTTGACTATGATCTCTGATGAAAAAAGGACTGGATGCCTTGTTCTTTTTTGCATTCTCAAATATCCTGAAATATAGTAGGTAATCAGTAATCCTTTGTTGAACTAAACTGAATTTAATAAATAGTGTGAAGGCTTAAATTAGGAAGGAAAGAAACTGAACTATCATTTAAAAATGATGTCCAATATTTATATTAAGGAACATATTTTTTCCTTTGGTAGTACTGAGGTCATCTTCTAACTGACCTCTACAAACTCTAGATTCCCAAGCAACAGCTGATAACCATGGCACCCTGCACACTTCTGGCTGGTAGGGCTGTTCTCTAGGACTCCAATGCATGTTTGCTGCCTCTAGTTGAGAACACTTTCACAAAATTGCTGATATAGGTATGAGATAGTCTGTTGATAATATCTACTCTCTTTTGGTCAGTATTTAGTTTGATTAAGGCCACTGACTGAGAAGTTTTGTGATTAATTCAGGCTTTCTCTAGAGATCTACTGTACAATATTATAGCTGTGGTCAACAATAATGTATTATGCACTTAAATATTTGCTAAGAGGGTAGATCTCGCATTAAGTGTTCTTACAATAAAACAAAAATTGTAATGATGGTGGAATGTGGGAGAAACATGTTAGAGGTTAAGGAAAGTGAAGTATCTGTGATATCTCCCAGATTTCTACCAATCTACTTTCAATCAGTTTACCGCTCGGCAAAGTATCTGGTAACAGTGCTCTTCACTGAGAGAGATAAGTAGTTTAGGGAGAAGTACAGGTTCATACAACTCTATTATGTGATGTCTTAAAATTAAGAGAGATCAGAAGTATTAAAAAATATTTCTATCTTTGGAAAATTCGTTACATAGGCATTATATTTTTAACATGCTTTCTAGGGAAAAAAATCATTGTTAAGAGGCTGAGAAAACCACAAAGGGAACTGTTTCTCTCCATTTAATTTTGACCCAGAGAAAGAAATGGTTAATGAAGAAGAAACGATGGGAAGTTGCATTCAGAAAATACAATCAAGTGATCTGAAAGCATTTTATAAGAACCAAGGTTAAAACCAACAACCTGATCAGAGCAAGATATGAAAACAAGCAAATAAGAACAAAGCACTTTTTAAGCGCAGAGATCCTTCTTTTACTACCTTGCCCAAGCTAATTCCTACTCATGACTTAGATCCCTAAACGCCTAGCACTGTTTTTGTGCCCCCTCTAAGTGTGTCCACAGTACCTTGCACCTACCATCATTATAGTACTTATAAGCTCAATGTGTCATATGTACCTTCTCCACAGATGCTGTGAATATCTTATTCACAATTATGCAATCAGCATATATGTCAGACACCTAGTAGGCACTCAATAAATATTTGTTGATAAATATTTGTTGATTTAATCAATAAAGATATAAATGATTCCAT
Organism: Orcinus orca; assembly: GCF_937001465.1. Lineage (NCBI taxonomy): Eukaryota > Metazoa > Chordata > Mammalia > Artiodactyla > Delphinidae > Orcinus > Orcinus orca. Next base: position 73,064,120 of record NC_064565.1, read on the forward strand.
GGTCTATGTTTCTGAAAAGGAAGAAAACTAATAATAAACTGACCGTTTAAAAAAAACAAAATTCCAGCATAAAAATATTAAGTGATCCTGATAAGATAGTTATCTGATTAGCAGATTAATAAAGAACTAATAAAGGATAAAGACTAATAAATAAAAAGAAAATATTCAAAAACCAAGAATTATTACAGGAAATTGAGAAGGAACCCCTAGAAAACCTAAAATTTATAATGAATTTAATTTGCTCAGATTTCTAAGAACAATGACAAAGCCTCTTTTGTTAGATGCAGCATGAAAAAATCAGTTCAAGAAATAGTCATTGAGTGTTGCTATGTGCAAGGCATTGAGGTAGATCCTGTGGAGATATCAATATATGCACAGTGCACACTCTAATGTTCAGATTATGATCAAATTGGGAAGAGTGTTCCTTTTAGGGGAGGAATCTGTAATATAAAAATTGTATTTGTGAAATCATTCTATAGACAATATATATCATAGAAATACAAAAAAGAGAAATATTTCTTCCATTTGGAAGAACTGTGAAGACTTCTGGGAGGTGAACTAAATGATGGAAGGATGAGTGATTTAACAAATATTTCGTTAAAAAAAAAGGAGATAAATCTGCCTGCCATTAAAGCATTAAAAATGAAAGAAAACACATTTCAGTGTACTTTTCTCCTGTGTATGAGTTTTTCTTAATTTGGACAAGGAGGAGAAACAAAGAGGAGATTAAACACAAATGGACTAAGGACACAACTATTTTCCCTTTCAAACCTGAATGTTCCAACTCTGCTCAATAAAATGCTTTCCCACAGGGAACGCTTTCATATAGCAAATTTAAAAGTGACAATTTAACAGCTTAAGATTAATAAAAGCATTCACAGTCCTAAAATACTAGAAGAAGGAGGTAGAATGAAAATACATGATGAAGTAAATGATTTAACCTCAGTAGGTTCAGGAAGGCTCTCTACAGCGTTCTCTCTGCCTCTGAGATTTTAGCATTTTTTGCCCTTGATGTGTGGACACCTTTTTACTCCAAAGATGAGAACCTTTGACTCTCTGTCATGGTTGTCAGGGCTTTTATTTTCCCTCAACTTCAGGCAAGAAATTTATTCTTAGCAATGAATGTCTCTATTTTCATTCCCTTTCAAGAGCCAGTGCAAGGTCAATACACAAGACGTCAATGGTTTAATATAATTTCACCTTGCTTTGTAAAGAAAGTATAAAATATTGTCAAAATACTATTCATCTTTTTTTAGGTTATATGGTGATATCTATACACAAACTGCAAAGTTAGGGAAAAAAAAACTAAACAATTGTGCAGCTCCTGTCTTTTTAGATATTTTCATGTTGAAAATAATGCTGAAATTTTTAAAATGCACATTCTTTAGCTAAAATAAAATTTCTTGCATAAGTTAAAAAATATACCAATTAAATTAGTATTTTTTACCTTTTTGCAAAATCAGTAAGTTAAAAACAGAGAAATGGAACTGAAGATATCAATTCTCAGGTACAATTTATATTAAGAAACAGAACAAGTATTTTTAAATGATTTAAAAACAATTATTTTAAATATATACTACTGATAGCATATTAATGAGGCCCTATGACCATTTCCTTAATTTTACTGTAGTTTAATCACAAAGAGCACTATGGCCAAATTACAAAGAACATGCTAATAATAAAAATGAAAGGAGGGGCTTCCCTGGTGGTGCAGTGCTTAAGAATCTGCCTGCCAATGCAGGGGACACAGGATCGAGCCCTGGTCCTGAAGGATACCACAGGCCGCAGAGCGGCTGGGCCTGTGCATCACAGCTACTGAGCCTGCACTCTAGAGCCCGCCAGCCACAACTACTGAAGCCTGTATGCCTAGAGACCGTGCTCCGCAACAAGAGAAACCACCGCAATGAGAGGCCCATGTACTACAACGAAGAGTAGCCCCCGCTTGCCACAACTAGAGAAAGCCCTTGCGCAGCAACAAAAACCCAAAGCAGCTAAAAATAAATAAAATAAATAAATTTATTATTTTTTTAATGAAAGGAAATATTCCTTTTCTCACCCAGGGCCCTTGCACCTGGAGTTTTCTGTCCCTGGAATGTTTTTTCTCATTTCCTCTTCCTCCTTCTGACCTCTGTACAGCAAACTTCTCATCCTTCATTTTTAATGTTAAATTCTCAGAAAATGTCTTGATTACCCTATCTTCTATCTTCCATTATTTCCTACCTCATGACTCTCTGACAAATATCACAATTGAAAATTTTTTTGTGTTGTTTATTTTTCTGTTTCCTTCATTAGGTCAGGCACCTTGTCACTCTTGTTTGCCATTGTATGAAATTAGAAATAATTAACAGGAAGAAAACTGGAAAATTCACAAATATGTAGAAATTAAACAACACACTACTGAACAACCAATGAGTCAAAGAAATCAAAAGGGAAATTAGAAAGTATCTTGAGATGAAAGTAAAGAAAAATACGATATACTAAAACAGATGGGATGCAGAAAAAGCTGTTCTAAGAGGGAAGTTTATAGCAATAAATGTTACATTATTAAAAAAGAAAAATCTAAAATAAACAAACTTTACATCTCAAAGAATTAGAAAAAGAAGAACAAACTAAGCCCAATTTAGTAGAGAGAAGGAAAAAATAAAGATTAGATCAGAAATAAATGATAGAGACTAGAAACATAATAGAAAAACAATCAATGAAACTAAGAGTTGGTTTTTAGAAAAGATAAACAAAATGGCAAATCTTTAACTAGATTAACCAAGAGAAAAGAGAGAGGACTCAAATAAAATTAAAAATGAAAGAGGAGGCATTGTAACTATTACCAGAGAAATACAAAGGACGTAACAGGCTACTATGAACAATTACAAGCCAATAAACTGTACAACTTAGAAGAAATGGATAAATTCCTAGAAACACACAACCTACCAGGACTGAATCACAAAGAATTAGAAAATCTGAAGAGACTAATAATGACTAACAAAATTGAAGCAATAATCAAAAATCTCCCAACAAAGAAAAGCCCAAGATAAGATGATTTTGCTGGTGAATTCCAGCAAACACTTAAAGAATTAATGCCAATCCTTCTAAAACTCTTCCAAAAAGATAAAGAGGAGGAACCACTCCCAAGCTCATTTTAGGAGGCCAGCATTACCAGGATACCAAAGACAGATAAGAGTACTAAAAGAAAAGAAAACTATAGGTCAAATTCCCTGATGAATTTATAGATGGAAAATTTCTCAGTTCTAAAATTTGACTCCACCAACTGCATGGCTCTAGATAAATTACTTAAATTCTCTGCACCTCAGTTTCCTCATCTGTAAAGTGGGGATTATCATCATGTTAACTCCATTTTTTTATGAGGAGTAATAAATTAATGTATATAAAGTACTAAAAGACAATACTCAGCATATAGTAAACCCTCCAAACGGTAGCCATTATTTTCATTAAAGACTACAAACATAGGCAGGTGTGAGGTATTGATACATGCAAAAGGGAGGTAACAACTACCTTACCATGGAAACAGAAAGGGGTACAAACACAAAGACTCAATTAAATTCACTTCTCATTGAACTGGTGGTCTGTACAGAAAACTGTGGAAGATAAAATGTAAAAAATGACACCCCTCAAGGAATACAGAAGATAAAGCATTTACACAAACATCAAGCCCACATGGGATAATTGTCAGAGGACATGTACAAATAAGTAATAATTGGTGAGGTCTTTTGGTTATATCATCAGTAAACTTTTATAAGGAAGGACAAATTTGAGGTACAACCTGAAGAATAAATGGAATGTCATAGGTAAATGAGAGGGAGGAACATCTAGGAACTAAAATGACAGGAACACAAATTTGTAGGAAAGGTGAGTATATTGCATAAACAGTAAATAATTCAGGTTAGTGGTGACATACAAATCATGGCAATAGTAGAAGTGGCAAATAAACTCCCAAAATAATATAAGAAGATGCCAATGAGCTTGTTCATCAGTAATTGTATAACAATATAAAGTAACCAATGGAATCCATTTTTGGTTTTTTTTGCAGTACGCGGGCCTCTCACTGTTGTGGCCTCTCCCGTCGCGGAGCACGGGCTCTGGACGCGCAGGCTCAGCAGCCATGGCTCACGGGCCTAGCTGCTCTGCAGCATGTTGGATCTTCCCGGACCGGGGCACGAACCCATGTCCCCTGCATCGGCAGGCGGACTCTCAAACACTGCGCCACCAGGGAAGCCCTGGAATCCATTTTTAATAGTACAATATTTTCTTATAATCAGGCAAAATACCCATTACCCTACCCACTTTGTTTTACCCACTTTGCAGCAAAATAATAATAATCATAATAAAAGTATACAATTAATAGTTTTATAGGCATTATATTTGTATGTATTTATATTCAGCAAGGCAGATAGTAAAATTAAAGGACAAAAATAAGATGTAGGATTCAAGGTATAAAATTTACACAGATAAAGTTTTCTTAGACTTGTTGGGTTCTGTCACTGACTGACAAGCAAGAGAAGAAAAACAAAAAGTAACTATAAGGTACAATGAATGAAAATAACAAAATAGGGCATTTAGAAATTTTTTTTTAACTTACACCTTTCCTCTATAAATGTGTGCTGGAGATAAAATAGAGAACTGCTATTCCTGGCAATATAGTGCAATGATTAACAAGAAAAATCTAAATATCTTTAGGTTTTCCTTATAGAACAGTTATGGTAATTATTTTTGTTATTAACTCTCTGACTTTGAAGGTTTCATCATTTAAAGTAAGAAAAAGATTTATATGACCACAGGCAAAAGGGATATGAAAAAGAATGTATGAGAAGACATACAAATTTCTTTCATCCTCAGTGAAAACCCTCATCCTGTCTCTTGCTATCTACTTGAGTTTAAGAGACACCAAGAGAAGATAATTGTTGAATTTTATGAGAATTCTGTTTTCAGTGTGTTTGTTATAACATCTTTATTCTGCACAGATCTAAACTGCTACACTTTGTATTACGTATTTCTACTAAAAGTGATAAAGAGAAAATGGTGTCCTTTAAGTCTACCCTCTAGATTTCCACGGGCTTTTGATAAGCCCAACCCCTCTATACTGGCACTGATAACCTTTCAGCAAAGTCTATGGCAGGCCCCCAAGTCACCCAGCAGTGATACCACCTAACACTATAAATTAAGTCTAGGAACACCACAGAGACCTATATGTAAGAAATACCCCCTCCAGAGCTGCCTGTTCTAATGCCATCACTCCATTCTCTGTGACTCTACTTCATGTAACACTACCTCATTCCTCCACATCAAAATACCTAGAGCCTTGCCTAAAAAATCAATTCCAAGAAAAAGATAATTAGAGTCGATTAACCAACTAATCAATGATTTTGTTTACTTCAGATACTACCAGAGGTGCAAATCTCCCCTAATTCTGTGTACACATCTTACTCTATGTCTCACCAGACTTGGACACAGCTGAACATGCCCTTTCTTGAAACATCCTTTCTTTTGTTTTGCAGACATCATCCTCTCCAGATCTTCATACCTCACTGATTACTCTTAATGTTCATAGCTGATTTCTCCTTATTTCCATATTGTTAATGTACGGATGAATATCAAACTTACACGTCCTGAATTTCACTCTTAAAGACTCATGTGTCTAACTTTCTAGACAACATCACCACGTGGATGTCTAAGAGTAAAACAAGGGCTTCCCTGGTGGCGCAGTGGTTGAGAGTCTGCCTGCCAATGCAGGGGACACGGGTTCATGCCCCGGTCGGGGAGGATCCCACATGCCGCGGAGCGGCTGGGCCCGTGAGCCATGGCCGCTGAGCCTGCGCGTCCGGAGCCTGTGCTCCGCAACGGGAGAGGCCACAACAGTGAGAGGCCCGTGTACTGCAATAAAAAAAAATAAAAAAATAAAAGAGTAAAACCAGTACTAACACATTGAAAAAAAGTCCTGCATTTTCCTTAGTCTCACTCATCGCAGTAAATGGCACCCCCATTCTTTCAGTTGCTTAAGCCAATAAAACGACATCATTTTTTATTTCTCTTGTTCTCACATCTCATATCTTATTCATTATCAAATCAGATCAGCTCTATCTTCAAAATATTGACTGGATCCAACCAATATTCACCACTTCCACAACTACAACCCTAATTCAAGTCACCTTGCAACATCCCTTGCCAGGACTACTGAAACAGTTCCCTAAGTGGCCTCTCTAGTTTCACTCTCCCCTAAACCCTTTCTGTCTGTCCCTGTAGATCTTCCTAATACTCACATATCTATTCTTTGACTTACCTGTTGCTCCCTTTACTCAGCCTTAAAAATTGAAAAAACATTTTTTATATTTAAATATTTTTTACATTATAAGTTAATGGCATGAAGGAAACAAAGTTTGCTTAATTTCATCACCTACTAGCTTCCATTCCATTTCCTTCTCTCCTTTCATTAAAAAAAATGTGTCAAATGAAAAATTAACCTTTTAGAAAATGGTTTAACAAATTAATTCTTCACTGATTTCTAAAGTGTCACCAATGAACTTTTAGTTATGAAATATAATGCCCTTTTCTCAGTTCTCATTCTCCTTGTCTTCCCTATACTACTTCTCTAAATATGGTTGTGGGTTTGTTTTGTTTTGTTTTTTCTCTCTCTTTTCTTGCTCTCTTCTCTAATTTTGATAATCATCATGTGGGTTCTCAATCCACTTTACTGACCACTCCTTTCCTCACTGATTATTTTTCCTCTTCTCAAAAAAGTTATTAATAATCTCATCTACTTCCTTAACACACCACAATTAATTCACATCTGTGATTTCAACTGTTCCTGTTTATCTATCTATTGAATCTATCTATTCATTTCTTTTAAAGATGTATAGTTGATTTACAATATTGTTAGTTTCATGTGTACAACAGTGATTCAATATTTTTATGGAATATATTCCATTTAAAGTTATAAAATATTTGCTATATTCCCTGTTCTGTGCATTACATCCTTGTATCTTATTTTATTCATAGTACTTTGTACTTCTGAACCCTTTACCCCTATCTTGCTCTTCCCCCCATCCCTCTTACCTTGGTAACCACTAGTTTCTTCTATTTATCTGAGTCCATTTCTGTTTTGTTATATTCGTTTGTTTTATTTTTCAGATTCCATATACAAGTGAAAACATACAGTATTTGCCTTTCTATTTCTGACTTACTTCACTAAGCAAAATACCCTCCAGGTCCATCCATGTTGTCACAACTGGCAAAATCTCATTCTTTTTATGACTGAGTAGAATTCCATTGTATATAAATATACCACATCTTCTTTATTCATTCATCTGTTGATGGACACTTAGGTTGTTTCCATATTTTGGCTATTGTAAATAATGCTGCTATGAACACTGGGGTGCACATACCTTTTTGAATTAGTGGTTTTTATTTTCTTTTTCCAGGAGTAGAATTGCTAGATTATATGGTAGTTCTATTTTTGTTTTTTTGAGGAACCTCCTTATTGTTTTCCATAGTGGATGCGGTAATTTACATTCCTACCAACAGTGTACTAGGGTTCCCTTTTCTCCACAACCTGGCCAATGTTTTTATTTGTTGTCTTTCTGATGATAGCCATTGTGACAGGTGTGAGGTGATACTTCATTTGTGGTTTTGATATGCATTTTCCTGATGTCTGCTTTTTTTTAATTGAACAAGTTTGATGTGTAACGTTGTGTAAGTTTAAGGTGTACAACTTGTTACTTTGATACATATATATGTTGTATATTGCTGATGTGGTATTTATCACATTACATAATTATAGTACAATATTACTGTCTATATTCATTATACTGTGTATTAGATCTCTGGTGCTTATTTACTACTTGTTACAAGTTTGTAGCTTAAACACCATCACTCTTGTCCCCACCCCCACTGGTAACTGCCATTTTATTCTGTTTTTACAGGTTTAACTTTTTTAGATTACACATATATGGGATCATACAGTACTTGTCTTTATCTGACTTATCTCACTTAGCATAACATGCTCAATGTTCATCCATGTTGTTGCAAATGGGAGGATATCTCATTTCATATTCTATTGTATATGTGTACCACATCTTGTTTATCCATTCATCCATTGATGGGCATTTGTGTTGTTTCCGTACCAGCACTATTGTGAATGATGTTGCGATAAACATGAAAGTGCAGATATCTCTTTGATATCCTGTTTTCATTTCTTTTGGCTATATACCCAGAAGTGGAATTGCTGAATTGTATGGTAGATACGTTTTTAATTTTTTGAAGAATCTCCATATTGTTTTCCATAGTGGTTGGACCAATTTACATTCCCACCAACAATATATACAAGTTTCATTTTCACCACATCCTCGCCAGCACTTGTCTCTTGTCTTCTTGAACAGTTATTCGAATAGGTGTGACATGATATCTCATTGTGGTTTTGATTTGCATTTCCCTAATGATTAGTGATGTTGAGCATATTTTCACGTGTCTCTTGGCCATTTTGATGTCCTCTTTGGAGAAATGTCTATTTAGTTCTTCTGTCCACTTTTTAACTGGATTTTGTTGTTGTTGTTGTTATTGAGTTAACTGATTTATTCATATATTTTGGATATTAACCCCTTATCCAAAATATGGTTTTCAAAAATTTTCTTCCATTCTGTACACTGTCTTTTCATTTTAATTGTTTCTGTTGCTGTGCAGAAGCTTTTGAGTTTGATGTAATCCCATTTGATTTTTGTTTTGTTTCATTTTTTGTGCTTATGGCATCATGCCCAAAAAGTTATTGCCAAGACCAATATTGATGAGCTTCATTCCTAGACTTTCCTCTATGAGTTTTTATCATATCAGCTCTTATGTTTAAGTCTTTGATCCATTTCAAGTTAATTTTTGTGAGTTTTGTGAGATAGGGGTCCAATTTCATTTCTCTGAATGTGTTTATTCAGTTTTCCCAACATCATTTGTTGAAGAGACTATCCTTTCCCTACTGAGTATTCTTAGCTCCTATGTTAAATATTAGTTAACTGTATATGTTGGGGTTTAATTCTGGGCTTTTTTTTTTTTTTTTTGCGGTACGTGGGCCTCTCACAGTTGTGGCCCCTCCCATTGCGGAGCACGGGCTCCGGACGCACAGTGGCCATGGACGCTCAGTGGCCATGGCTCACGAGCCCAGCCGCTCCGCGGCATGTGGGATCCTCCCAGACCAGGGTATGAACCTGTGTCTCCTGCATTGGCAGGTGGACTCTCAACCACTGCGCCACCAGGGAAGCCCTAATTCTGGGCTTTTTATTCAGTTCTACTGGTCAGTGTGTCTATTTCTGTGGCAGTACCATACTTTCTTTATTACTATGGCTTTGTAGTATAGTTTGAAATCAGGAAGTGTGATATCTCCAGCTTTGTTATTTTTCCTCCAGACTGTTTTGCTACTTATGGTCTTTTATAGTTCCACATAAAGTTCAGGAAGTTTCTTCTATTTCTGTGAAAAATGTTTTTAGTATTTTGTTGGGGATTGCACTGAATCTGTACATGGCTTTGGGTAGTATGGCCATTTTAACAATATTAATTCTTCTGATCCATGAACAAATATCTTTCCATTTGTTTGTGTCTTCTTTGATTTCACTGTAGTTTTGTAGTTTTCATTGTACAAATCTTTTACTTCTTCAATCAAGTTTACTCCTAAGTATTTTTTGATGCTATTGTGAATGGGATGGTTTTATTTCCTTCTGATGTTTCATCATTAGTGTAAAGGAATGCAGTTGATTTCTGTATGTTGATTTTGTATCCTGCCACTTTATTAATTAATTCCAACAGGTTTTTTGACTGATTCTATGGGATTTATATATATATATGGGATCATATCATCAGCAAATAATGACAATTTTACTTTTCCTTTCCAATTTGGATGCACTTTATTTCTCTGTTTTGCCTAATTTCTCTAGCTAGGACTTCCACTACTATATTGTATAGGAGAGGTGAGAGTGGATGTGCTTACCTTGGTCCTAATCTTAAAGGAAACACTTTCAATTTCTCTCCATTGAGTATAATGTTAGTGGGTTAGTGGGTTTGTCCCATATGTACTTTATTATATTAAAGTATGTTCTTTCTATACCCAGTCTGTTAAGGGTTTTTATCATGAAAGGATGTCAAGTGATTTTTCTTCATTTATTGAAACTATCATGTGATTTTTATCTTTCATTTTATTGATGTGATTTATTACATTTATTGATATGCATAGGTTGAACCATCCTTGCATCCCAGATATAAGTCCCACTTGGTCAAGGTGTATAATCCTTTTACTGTGTCTTGAATTCTTGAATTTGCTAAGGTTTTGTTGAGAATTTTTGCATCTATATTCATCAGGGATACTGGTCTACAGTTTTCTTGTGGTATCCTTATCTCATTTTGGTATCAAAGTGATGCTGGTCTCATACAGTAATTTGGAAGTGTTCCCTCCTTTTCGATATGTTAGAAGAGTTTGAGGAGGATTGTGTTAATTCTTCTTTAAATGTTTGGTAGAATACTCTAGTGAAGTTGTCTGCTACTGGAGATTTCTGTGTTGGGAGTTTTTGCTTACTGACTCAATCTCTATATTGATTATTAGTCTGTTCAGATTTCCTTTTTCTTCCTGATCTTGGTAGATCGTGTGCTTCTAGAAATATATCAGTTTCTTCAGAGTTACATAATTTGTTGGCATATAATTGTTCATAGCAGTCTCTTCTGATTTTATGTATTTCTGTAGTATCATTTGTGATGTCTCCTCTTTCTTGTCTATTTTTATTTATTTGAGTCTTCTTTTTTCTTAGTTAATCTAGCTAAAGGTTTGTCAATTTTATTTGTCTTTTCAAAGAATCAGCTCTTAGTTTCCATGATCATTTCAATTGCTCTCCTGGTCTCTATTTCATTTATTTCCACACTTATTTTTATTATTTCCTTCCTTCTGGTAACTGTGAGCATAGTTTGTTCTTTTTCTAGCTCTTGAGTTGAAAATTTAGGTTGTTTATTTGAGATCTTTCTAATTTCATAATATATGCATTTATTGCTATAAAATTTTCTCTCAGAACTGCTTTTGCTGCATCCCACAGTCTTTGATATGTTGTGTTTCCATTTTCCTTTGTTTTGAGAATTTTATTTCACTTTTTATTTCTTCTTTGACCCAATGACTGTTTAGTAGTGTGTTGTTTAGTTTCCACATTACCATAGATTTTCTCTTTCCTCTTATTGTTGATTTCTAGTTTCATACTATTGTGGTGAGAGAAGATGGTGTTATTTCAATCTTATTAAGTTTGCTAAGGTTTGTTGAGTTGCCTGTCATATGATTTATCCTGGAGAATGGTCCATGTACACTTAATAATGATGTATATTCTGTAGCTGTTGGATTGAGTATCCTGTATGTGTCTATTAAGTCCATTTGTTCTAAAGTGTGTTTCAATTCCTATGTTTCCTTGTTGATTTTCCACCTAGATGATCTCTCTATTGTTGATAGTGGAGTATTGAAGTTCCCTACAATTATTGTATTGTTGTCTATTTCTCCCTTAAGATCTGTTATTAATCGCTTAATATATTTTGGTGCTTGGGTGTTGGGAGCAGATATATTTAGGATTATTATAGCTTCTTGATGTATTGACCCATTTGTCATTATATAATGACCTTCTTTGTCTCTTGTTACTCTTTTTTTTTAAGTCTATTTTTTCTGATATTAGTATGGCTACCCTCACCTACTTTTCATTTCTGTTTGTTTGAAATATCATCTTCCATCCTTTTACTTTGAGCCTACATGTGTTTTTAGAGCTAAAATTAGTCTCCTTTAGGCAGCATATACCTGGGTCTTGTCTTTTTATCCATCCGGCCACTCTGTGCCTTTTGACTGGTGAGTTCAATCCATTTACATTTAGGATGTTTTTTTTTTTTTTTTTTTTTTTTAAACATCTTTATTGGAGCATAATTGCTTTACAATGGTATGTTAGTTTCAGCTTCACAACAAAATGAATCAGTTATATATATACATATGTTCCCATATCTCTTCCCGCTTGCATCACCCTCCCTCCCACCCTCCCTATCCCACCCCTCCAGGCGGTCACAAAGCACCGAGCTGATCTCCCTGTGCTATGCGGCTGCTTCCCACTAGCTATCTACCTTACGTTTGGTAGTGTATACATGTCCATGCCTCTTTATTGCTTTGTCACCGTTTACCCTTCCCCCTCCCCATAGCCTCAAGTCCATTCTCTAGTAAGTCTGTGTCTTTATTCCTGTTTCACCCCTAGGTTTTTCATGACATTTTTTTTTCCTTAAATTCCATATATATGTGTTAGCATACGGTATTTGTCTCTCTCTTTCTGACTTACTTCACTCTGTATGACAGACTCTAGGTCTATCCACCTCATTACAAATAGCTCAATTTCGTCTCTTTTTATGGCTGAGTAATATTCCATTGTATATATGTGCCACATCTTCTTTATCCATTCATCCGATGATGGACACTTAGGTTGTTTCCATCTCCGGGCTATTGTAAATAGAGCTGCAATGAACAGTTTGGTACATGACTCTTTTTGAATTATGGTTTTCTCAGGGTATATGCCCAGTAGTGGGATTGCTGGGTCATATGGTAGTTCTATTTGTAGCTTTTTAAGGAACCTCCATACTGTTCTCCACAGTGGCTGTATCAATTTACATTCCCACCAACAGTGTAAGAGGGTTCCCTTTTCTCCACACCCTCTCCAGCATTTATTGTTTCTAGATTTTTTGATGATGGCCATTCTGACTGGTGTGAGATGATATCTCATTGTAGTTTTGATTTGCATTTCTCTAATGATTAGTGATGTTGAGCATTCTTTCATGTGTTTGTTGGCACTCTGTATATCTTCTTTGGAGAAATGTCTATTTAGGTCTTCTGCCCATTTTTGGATTGGGTTGTTTGTTCTTTTGTTATTAAGCTGCATGAGCTGCTTATAAATTTTGGAGATCAATCCTTTGTCAGTTGCTTCATTTGCAAATATTTTCTCCCATTCTGAGGATTGTCTTTTGGTCTTCTTTATGGTTTCCTTTGCTGCGCAAAAGCTTTTAAGTTTCATTAGGTCCCATTTGTTTACTTTTGTTTTTATTTCCATTTCTCTAGGAGGTGGGTCAAAAAGGATCTTGCTGTGATTTATGTCATAGAGTGTTCTGCCTATGTTTTCCTCTAAGAGTTTGATAGTTTCTGGCCTTACATTTAGGTCTTTAATCCATTTTGAGCTTATTTTTGTGTATGGTGTTAGGGAGTGATCTAATCTCATACTTTTACATGTAGCTGTCCAGTTTTCCCAGCACCACTTATTGAATAGGCTGTCCTTTCTCCACTGTACATTTCTGCCTCCTTTGTCAAAGATAAGGTGACCATATGTGCGTGGGTTTATCTCTGGGCTTTCTATCCTGTTCCATTGATCTATATTTCTGTTTTTGTGCCAGTACCATACTGTCTTGATTACTGAAGCTTTGTAGTATAGTCTGAACTCAGGAAGCCTGATTCCTCCAGCTCCATTTTTCGTTCTCAAGATTGCTTTGGCTATTCGGGGTCTTTTGTGTTTCCATACAAATTGTGAGATTTTTTGTTCTAGTTCTGTGAAAAATGCCAGTGGTAGTTTCATAGGGATTGCATTGAATCTGTAGATTGCTTTGGGTAGTAGAGTCATTTTCACAATGTTGATTCTTCCAATCCAAGAACATGGTATATCTCTCCATCTATTTGTATCATTTTTAATTTCTTTCATCAGTGTCTTATAATTTTCTGCATACAGGTCTTTTGTCTCCTTAGGTAGGTTTATTCCTAGGTATTTTATTCTTTTTGTTGCAGTGGTAAATGGGAGTGTTTTCTTGATTTCACTTTCAGATTTTTCATCCTTAGTGTATAGGAATGCCAGAGACTTCTGTGCATTAATTTTGTATCCTGCTACTTTACCAAATTCATTGATTAGCTCTAGTAGTTTTCTGGTAGCATCTTTAGGATTCTGTACGTATAGTATCATGTTATCTGCAAACAGTGACAGCTTTACTTCTTCTTTTCCGATTTGGATTCCTTTTATTTCCTTTTCTTCTCTGATTGCTGTGGCTAAAACTTCCAAAACTATGTTGAATAAGAGTGGTGAGAGTGGGCAACCTTGTCTTGTTCCTGATCTTAGTGGAAATGCTTTCAGTTTTTCACCATTGAGGACGATGTTGGCTGTGGGTTTGTCATATATGGCCTTTATTATGTTGAGGAAAGTTCCCTCTATGCCTACTTTCTGCAGGGTTTTTATCATAAATGGGTGTTGAATTTTGTCAAAAGCTTTCTCTGCATCTATTGAGATGATCATATGGTTTTTCTCCTTCAATTTGTTAATATGGTGTATCACGTTGATTGATTTGCGTATATTGAAGAATCCTTGCATTCCTGGAATAAACCCCACTTGATCATGGTGTATGATCCGTTTAATGTGCTGTTGGATTCTGTTTGCTAGTATTTTGTTGAGGATCTTTGCATCTATGTTCATCAGTGATATGGGCCTGTAGTTTTCTTTCTTTGTGACATCCTTGTCTGGTTTTGGTATCAGGGTGATGGTGGCCTCGTAGAATGAGTTGGGGAGTGTTCCTCCCTCTGCTATATTTTGGAAGAGTCTGAGAAGGATAGGTGATAGCTCTTCTCTAAATGTTTGATAGAATTCGCCTGTGAAGCCATCTGGTCCTGGGCTTTTGCTTGTTGGAAGATTTTTAATCACAGTTTCAATTTCAGTGCTTGTGATTGGTCTGTTCATATTTTCTATTTCTTCCTGATTCAGTCTTGGCAGGTTGTGCCTTTCTAAGAATTTGTCCATTTCTTCCAGGTTGTCCATTTTATTGGCATAAAGTTGCTTGTAGTAATCTCTCATGATCTTTTGTATTTCTGCAGTGTCAGTCGTTACTTCTCCTTTTTCATTTCTAATTCTATTGATTTGAGTCTTCTCCCTTTTTTTCTTGATGAGTCTGGCTAATGGTTTATCAATTTTGTTTATCCTTTCAAAAACCAGCTTTTAGTTTTATTGATCTTTGCTATCGTTTCCTTCATTTCTTTTTCATTTATTTCTGATCTGATTTTTATGATTTCTTTCCTCCTGCTAACTTTGGGGGTTTTTTGTTCTTCTTTCTCTAATTGCTTTAGGTGCAAGGTTAGGTTGTTTATTCGAGATGTTTCCTGTTTCTTAAGGTAAGATTGTATTGCTATAAACTTCCCTCTTAGAACTGCTTTTGCTGCATCCCATAGATTTTGAGTCGTCGTGTCTCCATTGTCATTTGTTTCTAGGTATTTTTTGATTTCCCCTTTGATTTCTTCAGTGATCACTTCGTTATTAAGTAGTGTATTGTTTAGCCTCCATGTGTTTGTATATTTTACAGATCTTCTCCTGTGATTGATATCGAGTCTCATAGCATTGTGGTCAGAAAAGATACTTGATACAATGTCAATTTTCTTAAATTTACCAAGGCTTGATTTGTGACCCAAGATATGATCTATCCTGGAGAATGTTCCATGAGCACTTGAGAAAAATGTGTATTCTGTTGTTTTTGGATGGAATGTCCTATAAATATCAATTAACTCCATCTCATTTAATGTATCTTTTAAAGCTTGTGTTTCCTTATGTATTTTCATTTTGGATGATCTGTCCATTGGTGAAAGTGGGGTGTTAAAGTCCCCTACTATGAATGTGTTACTGTCGATTTCCCCTTTTATGGTTGTCAGTATTTGCCTTATGTATTGAGGTGCACCTATGTTGGGTGCATAAATATTTACAATTGTTATATCTTCCTCTTGGATCGATCCCTTGATCATTATGTAGTGTCCTTCTTTGTCTCTTCTAATAGTCTTTGTTTTAAAGTCTATTTTGTCTGATATGAGAATTGCTACTCCAGCTTTCTTTTGGTTTCCATTTGCATGAAATACCTTTTTCCATCCCCTTACTTTCAGTCTGTATGTGTCTCTAGGTCTGAAGTGGGTCTCTTGTAGACAGCATATATATGGGTCTTGTTTTTGTATCCATTCAGCCAATCTGTGTCTTTTGGTGGGAGCATTTAGTCCATTTACATTTAAGGTAATTATCGATATGTGTGTTCCCGTTCCCATTTTCTTAATTGTTTTGGGTTTGTTATTGTAGGTCTTTTCCTTCTTTTGTTTTTCTTGCCTAGAGAAGTTCCTTTAGCAGTTGTTGTAGAGCTGGTTTGGTGGTGCTGAACTCTCTCAGCTTTTGCTTGTCTCTAAAGGTTTTAATTTCTCCATCAAATCTGAATGAGATCCTTGCTGGGTAGAGTAATCTTGGTTGCAGGTTCTTCTCCTTCAACACTTTCAATATGTCCTGCCACTCCCTTCTGGCTTGCAGAGTTTCTGCTGAAAGATCAGCTGTTAACCTTATGGGGATTCCCTTGTGTGTTATTTGTTGTTTTTCCCTTGCTGCTTTTAATATGTTTTCTTTGTATTTAATTTTTGACAGTTTGATTAATATGTGTCTTGGCGTATTTCTCCTTGGATTTATCCTGTATGGGACTCTCTGTGCTTCCTGGACTTGATTAACTATTTCCTTTCCCATATTAGGGAAGTTTTCAACTATAATCTCTTCAAATATTTTCTCAGTCCCTTTCTTTTTCTCTTCTTCTTCTGGAACCCCTATAATTCGAATGTTGGTACGTTTAATGTTGTCCCAGAGGTCTCTGAGACTGTCCTCAGTTCTTTTCATTCTTTTTTCTTTATTCTGCTCTGCAGTAGTTATTTCCACTATTTTATCTTCCAGGTCACTTATCCGTTCTTCTGCCTCAGTTATTCTGCTATTGATCCCATCTAGAGTACTTTTAATTTCATTTATTGTGTTGTTCATCGTTGCTTGTTTCATCTTTAGTTCTTCTAGGTCCTTGTTAACTGATTCTTGCATTTTGTCCATTCTATTGTCCATTCTATCTCCAAGATTTCGGATCAACCTTACTATCATTATTCTGAATTCTTTTTCAGGTAGACTGCCTATTTCCTCTTCATTTGTTAGGTCTGATGGGTTTTTATCTTGCTCCTTCATCTGCGGTGTGTTTTTCTGTCTTCTCATTTTGCTTATCTTACTGTGTTTGGGGTCTCCTTTTTTGCAGGCTGAAGGTTCGTAGTTCCTGTTGTTTTTTGTGTCTGTCCCCAGTGGCTAAGGTTGGTTCAGTGGGTTGTGTAGGCTTCCTGGTGGAGGGTACTAGTGCCTGTGTTCTGGTGGATGAGGCTAGATCTTTTCTTTCTGGTGGGCAGGTCCACGTCTGGTGGTGTGTTTTGGGGTGTCTGTAGACTTATTATGATTTGGGGCCGCCTCTCTGCTAATGGGTGGGGTTGTGTTCCTGTCTTGCTAGTTGTTTGGCATAGGATGTCCAGCACTGTAGCTTGCTGGTCGTTGAGTGAAGCTGGGTGCTGGCGTTGAGATGGTGATCTCTCGGAAACTTTTGCTGTTTGATATTATGTGCAGCTGGGAGGTCTCTTGTGGATCAGTGTCCTGAAGTTGGCTCTCCCACCTCAGAGGCACAACACTGACTCCTGGCTGCAGCACCAAGAGCCTTTCATCCACAGGGCTCCTTAATTTGGGATGATTCCTTGTCTATTCAGGTATTCCACAGATGCAGGGTATATCAAATTGATTGTGGAGCTTTAATCTGCTGCTTCTGAGGCTGCTGGGAGAGATTTCCCTTTCTCTTCTTTGTTCTCACAGTTCCCAGGGGCTCAGCTTTGGATTTAGCCCCGCCTGTGCGTGTAGGTCACCGGAGGGCGTCTGTTCTTTGCTCAGACAGGACGGGGTTAAAGGAGCCGCTGATTCGGAGGCTTTGGCTCACTCAGGCCCGGGGGTAGGGAGGGGCACGGAGTGTGGGGCGGGCCTGCGGTGGCAGAGGCCGGCAAGACGTTGCAGCCTGAGGCGCGCCTGTGCGTTCTCCCGGGGGAGTTGTCCCTGAATCCCGGGACCCTGGCAGTGGCGGGCTGCACAGGCTCCCCGGAAGGGCGTGTGGCTAGTGACCTGTGTTCGCACACAGGCCTCCCGGTGGCGGCAGCAGCGGCCCTAGCGTCTCATGTCTGTCTCTGGGCTCCGCACTTTTAGCCGCGGCTCGCGCCCGTCCCTGGAGCTCTCTCAAGCAGCGTTCTTAATCCCCTCTCCTCGTGCACCAGGAAACAAAGAGGGACGTAAAAGTCTCTTGCCTCTTCGGCAGTTCCAGACTTCTCCCCGGACTCTCTCCCGGCCAGCCGCGGTGCACTAATGCCCTGCAGGCTGTGTTCACGCTGCCAACCTCAGTCCTCTCCCGGCGCTCCGACAAAAGCCGGAGCCTCAGCTCCCAGTCCCGCCCGCCCCGGCGGGCGAGCAGACAAGCCTCTCGGCTGGCGAGTTCCAGTCGGCCCGATCCTCTGCGCTGGAATCTGTCCGCTTTGCCCTCCGCACCCCTGTTGCTGTGCTCTCCTCCGCGGCTCCCAAACTCCCCCACTCCGCCTCCCGAAGTCTCCACCCGCGAAGGGGCTTCCTAGTGTGTGAACACTTTTCCTCCTTCACAGCTCTCTCCCGCTGGTGCAGGACCCGTCCCTATCCTTTTGCATCTGTTTAGTTTTTTCTTTTGCCCTACCCAGGTACGTGGGGGGTTTCTTGCCTTTTGGGAGGTCTGCGGTCTTCTGCCAGCGTTCAGTAGATGCTCTGTAGGAGTTGTTCCTAGGATGATTTTTGATATTTAAGAATTTACTACTGCCATTTTATATTTTGCCTTCTGGTTATTTTGGCTCTTCATTGTTTCTTTTTCCTTTGTTTCTGTCCACCTTTATACGTTGGTGGTATTCTATGGAGGTTTGCTCAGTCTCTCCTTTTTTTATGATTTGTGTTCTGTTCTAGATTTTTGCTTGCCAGTTACCATGAGGTTTACATAAAACATCTCATAGATAAAATAGTCTTTTTTCCGCTGATAGCAATTTATCTTCATTTGCCTATAAGGTTCCATTCTTTTACTTTTCCCTTTTTATATTTTTATGTCACAAATCATGACTTTTTGTGCTGTGATTTTATTACCAAGTTGTAGCAGCTACAGTTATTTTTAATGTTCTTTTCCTTTAACTTTTAAGCTACAGTTAAGAGTTTAATATACTATTCTAAAAAAAAGAGTTACAGTATTCTATTCTATTTGCCACCTTAATCAGAGTTTTGTGTGCTTTTGTCTTTTTGTTTCAGCTTAAAGAGCTCCTTTCAACATTTCTTGTAAGGCAGGTCTAGTGGTGAACTCCTTCAGTTTTTGTTCATCTAGGAAAGCCTTAATTTCTCCTTCATATTTGAATGATAACTTTGCTGGATAGAATGTTCTTGGCTACCAATTTTTATGGTTTAATATTTCGAATATGTCATTCTACTCTCTCCTGGCCTGTAGCGTTTCTGCTGATGAATCTGTTGATAGCCTAATGAGGGTACATTCACAGGTTATTGTCTTTTTTCCCCCAGCTGCTTTTAAAATTCTTCCTTTATTGTTGACTTTTGATAATTTTAATATAATGAGCAGAAATAGAGACACAAATGTAGAGAACAAACTTATGGATACCAAGGGGGAAAGGGGGAGTGGGATGAATTGGGAGATTGCGAGTGACATATATATATCACTATGTATAAAATAGATAACTAATGAGAACCTACTGTACAGCACAGGGAACTGTACTCAGTGCTCTGTGGTGATATAAATGGGAAGGAAATCTAAAAAAGAGGAGATATATGTATACGTATAACTGATTCACTTTGCTGTACAGCATAAACTAACACAAAGTTGTAAAGCAACTATACTCCAATAAAAATTTTTTAATATATATAATGTGTCTTGGAAAAGATCTTTTTGCAGTGAGATAATAAGGTGTTCTATTAGCTTCATGGCCTTGCATATCCAGTTCCTTCCCAGGTTTGGGAAGTTCTCAGCTATTAGTTTTTAAATGCACTCTCTGCTTCCTTATCCCTCTCTTTTACTTCTAAGGAACTCATTATTCTTGTGCTGGCTTTTCTAATGGAGTCAGTTCTCATAGAGTTTCTTCACTTTTTAAAAATCTTAGTTCTCACTCCTCTTTCACCTAAATTATTTCTATATCTTTTTCCTTGAGCTTTCTAATTCTCTCTTCCATATGATCTGCTGTATTTCCAATGCATTCTTCACCTCATTTATTGAGTACTTCAGCTCCAGAATTTCTGTTTGTTTCTTTTTTAGAATTTCAATCTCTTTAGTAAAGTACTCCTCTGTTTGTTCGTTTTTATTTCTGAGGTCACTGTATTGCTTTTCTGAATTTTCTTTAGTTTGTTGGATTTCTTCATAATAGCTATTTGAAATTCCTTATCATATAGATTACAATATTCCGTGTCTTTGGGTTTGGTTGCTGGAAATTGTCATTTTATTTTTGTGACACTGTATTACTGTGATTTTTCATGGTGTTTGATGAGAAGTGCCTCGCCGCTGCATTTGACATAGCAAACACCTTTCTTACTTAGACAAGGCTTT
Organism: Orcinus orca; assembly: GCF_937001465.1. Classification (NCBI taxonomy): domain Eukaryota; kingdom Metazoa; phylum Chordata; class Mammalia; order Artiodactyla; family Delphinidae; genus Orcinus; species Orcinus orca. Next base: position 73,084,592 of record NC_064565.1, read on the forward strand.
GTTCACTTCGATTATAATAGTTCAACAGATTGATAGTTAGGACACTTTCTTTTGTTTTCTAGAATGAGGTGCTATTGCACAAGTTTTTGGCTTTTCTTATTGGAGCTGATTCCTGCTAATGTTGGGAGCTCACACACTTAAAAAAAAAAGCAGTGTGGTGGCAGAGCAGGGTGAAGTGTGTACTTAACACTTGGGACTTTGGGTATGCCCACAGCTTGGTAGGAGGACCCTCAAGTTGGGGGTCCCAGAAGCCAGTGGGCAGTCCTCTTGCCTTCCAAGGCAGACAACAGGAGACACTTTCCTTCTGTTCTGTCTATTTCCCTTTCCTTTCTTCCCCCTTAGTCACTGCAGTCTCTCCTCAGAGACAGCACCTGGTCCCTGCAGCTGCACACACGTGGCCAAGTAGACCCCCATTCATTTCCTTCATCCTCTGCCCTCCTCTGCCAGAAAAACTGTGCTGTCTCCCTGCTGGACTGGCTACCACCTTCTCTGCCATCACTACCTCTGCCACTGCTGGCTTCACTGCAACTTCCTTTGCTCTGCCACCTCCTCCATGATCCAATCCACCCACTTTTGGGTGCATAGATAGATGGATCTCTCAGGTGTCCTGGTGTGCTTTGCAGAGGCACTTTTTTTGGTTATGGTTGTCTGATTAGTTGTAAATCAAAGGAGAGAGAAAAAAGGAGTGATTCACACCACCATGATGATGATTTCACTCCAAATGTCCCTTTTATATGATTAAGAGGGACTGGAATATGGAAAAGATCTCAAGATTAGAAATATGCATATATATCCCAATTGTCCATCTTTAAATACATTAGCATCATTTCTGTGTGACCATATTTTTTTCAAATATAATATGTTAAAAAATGTATATAACTCATATTTCATAGCCAGACACCTACTTTAATCATTCTACTTCTGCTTTCTATCTCTGGAACTATTGCTGTTAACTCAGGCTCCAGATATCTCTAAAGATTACCTTTCTCTAATGTCCCATTTCCTATCAGTGATTTTTCCATTTCAATACCTCTTACAACTTCCCATTTCTTTCCATTTCTGTTCAGGCCCTTATCACTTCTCACCTGGATTACTTCAATACAATTATAATTGGTCTCTAGGTTTCAGACACTTCACCTTCCATCTTGCTTACTACTGATAGATTAATCTTTCTAAAAGGCCTACAACACAATTTCCATCATGTCATTTCACTGTTCAAAAATCTTCAGGGAGAGAGAACACAGAAAAATGAAAATAGATCATTTGCTTGGGAAGGGATGCAGGGCCAAGTTACTTTTTAATTTTGCTTTTCTTTTTAAATCCTACATTCTTTTTTACAGTGTTGCTTTGTGTGATTTGTATAATAAAATTAATTACCTAGAAGTTAAAATTCTAGTGACCTCTACAATATGCTTCCAACATTTTCTGCACTTCTTATTCCACTACTCCAGTAAATAAAACTTCTGTTCTCTCTATACTCCCTCCACTTTCAAACGCTGAAAATTACATCCTTGAATTTTTTTTAACTTAAATCCCGATCATATATAAATTTCTTAATATATTCGCTGGAAATAATTCCTTTCTATATACACAAACCTAATAATTTATGAGAACAAATCATTTGAACCTCATCATTTAAAGTTTTTTGTTCATATTTATGCTTGCATTTTATTTTTTCCTTTCTCCTCTAAGTGAAAAAAAAAGCATATCCTTAAGAACAAGAACTCTTCCTCTTCTCTAAAGTAGAGGCCATAGTAACTTGAAAACACACAGGCATTTAATAACTGTGTTGTTTCATTAAATAAATGATCAAATACTTCAAAGGCAACAGGGTATTTTCTCATGGAGTAACTTTTGATTTTTATTTTAAAATTAAAACCAGAAGCCAAGAAGCAGAAGCCTTTGGAAGCTCTTCCAAAAGAGCCAGCATTGCAGTAATTACAATTACAGGTCAGACTCAGGTCTCCAACTTGACCTCAAGATGCAAGGAAAATGAGCAGCACTCTAACTGTCCCTTTTTTGGGCTTTGTTTTCATGAGCATCACTCAGAGATCAATACTAACTTGAATTGCTATCATTGTGGAGCCTGGATAGGAGAAATTTACTGGATCTATCATTAATGCTTTTTTAATGAAATATTAAATTGCTGTGGCACAGAGTGTATGGAGTGAGACAACTTAGCAGTAGCCTAAGGGGAGGGGGAGGCTTGTAAACATATAAATAACTAGAACATCTTTTCTCTTCTCCCTTCTCTTCCAATGAAACAACTAAGCTGGATCAAAGAAAGCAAATGAATATATCTAGCTCCTTGGACAGATTAACTGATATTTTTACTACACATTTAATCCATGTTTCACTGCAGTAAGCAATACAGGCAAAGATCTGATTACTCTATTTATCATTTGATACTCTTTACAAAAGCTGAAAATTACACTCATTCTAAATCTTATGTTAGCTGGCAGTAAACATAGCTCAGAGCTGGCCAAGCGGCTGCTTATAAGATGCTGATAAATTGCCAAAGGATGCAGAATAGCCCTTTCCACCCCAGTTGTCAGCAAAAGAGAGAGGTGTCAATACACCCACCACCTCAGCCACTGGTTTCTGCTTCTGTCAGTTTCTACCCTAGAAGAATCTTAACTGAACAATCATTTATTGAACAGATTTCCACATACTAAACCTGGAGAAGCAGTTTCAGCCCACTGGTGGTATAGCCAGTGATAACCACAGTGACCACTGAATTCTCCTTAAAAATTATTATTTTTTAAAAAGTTGGATCAAATCATGTAGGAAAGTATTTTCTTTTTTTTAACTCAAACGCAATGAATAACAAATATATAAAATACAGAAATTCCTATTTAATTCTCTCTATTCATGCTGACTTTGGAGTAGATTACAAAATCCTAAGAGATTTTTTTAACTCTATTTCTTACCATTGCAACTTATAAGTATGTAAAATAAACTCAGTACATTTTTAAATTCCACCATTATCTTTTGGTTCCAAATAAAATGCTACTGCCAGTCATAGCTATTTGATGCTATTTGTTGGATGAACAGATGACATCTGTATCTCAGAGCAATCATATTATCTCTTTATATTGTCAATCTCTATTTATTACCCTTCATCCAAATATATCTATAACCAGGATTATTTATTTACACACTGCATAAAAGAATTGTCTTGGTTTGTGGCACCAGTTGATATCTGCAGAGTTTGGGGATCTTTGGGATGATAACTGGCTGATTTTCTGCTTCTGTTTCCCCGAGCTTCCATTTGCTTCAATTCAAACTCTCCCTCAAGATGTCCTGCAATAGTATCATAATCCACCCCTCTAATAGCTTTTGCAATTGTCATCTGTCTACATTGACAGATTGTGCTTTAAACTGATTTTATTCAATGATAGGAACAATATTCTTCTGGGACCTGGAGGCTGATCTTAATAAAGTAGGGTTTTTTTAAACACTGAGGAAACTGTTTCACAGTGGTAGGCTCAGGTCCTATTATCTATTGAAAAGACTAATATGTTGCCAGTGCTTCAAAAAGCTTCAGCTGGATTTACAAATGGAACCATGATTGTGACTGTCATTGTTTTTATGTTTGTTTAATGTCCTGTGTCTTTCTAAAAATAGATTCTACAAACAAAGGAAGATAATAACAAAAACACACATTCATTTCCTATTGGATTGCTAGATGTTACCCTCAAATTTATTACTGATATTCTCAGCATACAATGCAGAAAGGGAAATGAAATTTATAGTGTTTATAAGCAATATATATATATATCTTTTCTTAAGGGAAACAAGATATCCCTGTCAGTGTACTAAGCATATTTCTCCCATGGATCCTTTTAAATGGATCCTTCAACAAACACTAGTTGAACCCTGCAAATGTAAATTATGTACTCATACGCTTCTCAAAGTTCATGAAGTCTCAAAGTAAATTTCAATTCCATTATTTGTATTGGCATTTTAGGTTTTGCAGTCTCTCCTGCATTAATCATGACACTATTTGGCAAGGTGTGCCTATTCTCAGTTTCAGTCCAAACGATGGCACAGACTTTTTCTGTTATTTCACTGCCACATCCCAGGCACCAAATCAGTACCTGGGACATGGCTCATTACCATTTGTTGAATGAATAAATGAAATTTGTGACTTGGAGCAATCATGTAACTTCTTTATATAGTTTATCTCCAGTTGTTATCTTGATCCAAATACATCTAAAATCCCAGGATTATTTCTTCCCAGAAGTCTTTCAATCTTTCTAATTGTCACATAACCAGAAATAGTGGCATATTCCAGATTTCTATTACTCACAACAAGGAAATAGTTTACAGTGTTTTCTTTTGTTTTATATTTCCTTATCCTTCAACGTTCTGCAAAATAGTAGGCCCTTGGGTTCCAAGTTCAAAAGGATGTATAGGTAAATAAGTCAAACAAATTCAAATCTATGTAATCTGAAAAAATATGTAACATCTATGCTATGTTTATAACAATTTGTTACAAAACACATTTAAACAATTTTAAACCAATAACTATAATGCAGATTCTAGACAAGTGATAGAATTTCTTAACAACTTCAATCTTGCTGAGTATATCAGTAAGAATTCAGCAATCCTGAAGTTGCTCTACATTTATAGCTTCTGAAATGTAGAGATTACAAATTTCCAGACGCTAGAATTACCTTGAGATTTAACCCTGTGTCCAGTCAATGAAATATTGCAATACCTAATTTGTCTTCTCTTCCATCAGAAAAGCTGTAAGATTCTACTCTGCTTAAGCAGGGCTTTCCTACTCAAACTCTAGAGGAAAAAGAAAATCTTTAAATTTCAAGTGCAAATATAGAAATGGGGCTGCAATTTAGTTTATACCATCTATTCATCCATAATGTTTCTTAACCCCTTCAACAAACCCATTTCAAACCCTAATCAATTTTAGATCTGTACTGCAGCAAAAATCTATCTAAATCTGACCCTTATTCTTCTTTCTCTCCTACTCCAATTGATTAAGCTCAGTTCAATCCAGCTGAGGAATATCAATTATTAAGATCTGATGGATTGGGGATTTACCAGAGTGGATCTTGCTGGACACAGTATTGCTTCCACAGTGACTCTGCCTTAACATTCCTTAGTGTTCCTATCTCAAAAAACTCATTACTGGTGAAGGCTAAAAAATAATTCTCATACTCCAGCTCCAGATTTCCTATCTGGATAGCTTTATTGAACTTATTTATCAAAAACAAAAAACGAACAAACAAAAGAAAAAAACCTCTGGTTGTCAGTTGGCAGCCATACATTTCAAATAGCAGCTCAAATGACTACAATTTAATCTATTTTATGACTCAACATTCAACTGTCCTTACTCATCATATTTCATTTTGTAAAATGCTGTGCATGCTTCCTAGACATGTATTAGAGTAATTATAAATGAATTAAACATTATCAATCCAAGACTGTAACTGGCTACTATCTGCTGCTGCTTAGTGACTTAATTATGTTAGACAGACTAAATTGTTTTAAATGAACCTTCACAAAGGTCCTTAATAAAATAAAACAGTGATTTTATTTTGTGTTATCTACTTTCTGCCAGAAGGTTCTCTAGGGGCTTCTGCAGTTTTCTTTTCTTTCCTATTAGCTAGAAAGCACAATCTAGTAAGCCTGTGAACCTTGCAGGAGCTTACACAGAAAATATTTCTCACTCTGAAAAGCACTATGGTAAGATTTGGGGCTGCAGCGTAAGCAGCAAGATTTAGTGGTTTTCTCTTAAGGGAACTGGTTCCTGAAGTGACTTAGAATGCCTTAGGAAAGAAAGAAAGGAAGAAGTTTCATATTGATAGTATATGGAGGGGATAACTTTATATAAAATTTTGAGTAGAGTGGATATTTGAAACAGTGAGGAAATTTCCAAAGTAGAATTTAAAATGTCAGCAGATTCATAGAGGAACTGCCTCTGACAGCAGGCTGTAAAAGATTAAATTTTAAAATGAGGGGTTACATTGTTTCTTCAGTTTGCTTTGTGCAATACCAGAAGTTCACGAATGAGGGTAGGCAATTCGTCTATTATTTCTAAAACAGAGTGTATCTGCTGTGACTTCACTCAGAAGGAGGCCCCTCACACGTGAGAGGTGCGATGAGAGGTTGAATGTGCACAAAGTATTTCTCATTCCCACAGCAGTTTTGACAGGCAGGTCAAATACGTGAAAAAGGATAATGGGATAATAAAGTTACTACACTTCTGAGCAAGACGTGCAGTGTAGCAGTCAAAGTGGTGGTCTTTGTGGGAAAGTTGCAGATGAAAGTGGTTCTCTGTGGGAAAGAACTGCTTGGGACAGTGGAAGTTTTCTAGACTAGTTGTTGCTATTCTTAGTCTTCCCTCAGTATGAAACCTAGGCTCAGCAGAGGCAGGCTGTTGTGTAGAATTATTTATTTTCCTTCCCCTGCACATTCCCAACAAGAAAACACCACATGCACGCCAACAACATAGAACTCTCATATTTAAGAACTCTTCTATTTTTGACATTCCTTACTTATCAAATACCAAATCACATTGGGATTTTCCAGATGTTTTAGTCCTTTTGTTTCTGAGTATCATCCCCCTTGTATAGAGCACAATGAGGCTGACTGCAAAAACTGGAAATAACAGTATGAATTCCATTTATTGTCATTGAAATTTTCTGTCATCGTGATGCATACCTTAGCTTCTAGCAGGTAGATCTCTATCAAAAATAGATCTCTAGTTCTATTTTGAGCTTTACAAATTTTAATTAGTCAATATTGATGAATACAAAGAGTATGTTAAATCTTAAAAAGCATTTAAATATTAGCCAAATAAGTAGCTTCAGTGAAAGCTCAAAATTTCATATGTTTTACTAGAGAAAGAAAAAAACAAACAAACATGGTTTATTCCACGCAGGTGAAGTAGAAACACACAGATCAGGAAGTAAACAGCTTCTTTCCAGCCAATTGGGAAAAGCATTAACAAAGAGCTCACCAAACTTTAAACACTATTAGCACTCAGAAGCCTAGTAGCGATTCATAATTAGGCCCTTGGGGGAAACATAAGAAAGAAATATAAAGTTGAGACAGTATAAAGGAAAGTCAGTTTTCAGAAACTGTATTGTCAGAAAGAAACAAGAACTAGTTTGGTTTTAAAATATGAACTCTCCAGGAGTCACCCTGATGCAGTATCTTTGAACACCCCAATATAAAATACAGTGGATCTTGAAAAAAACAAAAAACTCTTACCACTGCAAAAACTAGGACCGACAATCAATTTACAGCAGTAATCTGAAAAAAAATTTACACCAAGACATGATAAACTGGACCAGGAAGCAATCATTATATTTGCCAGAAACTGGGCAAAGTTGCTAGCCAGAATCAATGTTAGAAGTATGTTTTCTTGACTACTCCAATTTTTCCTGGGCAGATAAATGCAAAATCTGCAAACAATAAAACTGGTCACCTCTTTCATTTCCTCTAAGCAACTGGAAAACTTGTCACCCACCTCCTCTATAATTACTTTTGTCTTATATTTCTACATCCATTCTGAGATGGATTCTCTTAGAAAAGAGTGGTAAGAAGTATGAGGAGGGGGATGGAGGTCACATAGGCCATTCTGTTAAAGAATAGATCCTAGGCTTCCCTGGTGGCACAGTGGTTGAGAGTCCGCCTGCTGATGCAGGAGACACGGGTTCGTGCCCCGGTCCGGGAAGATCCCACATGCCGAGGAGCGGCTAGGCCCGTGAGCCATAGCCATGGCTGCTGAGCCTGCGCATCCGGAGCCTGTGCTCTGCAACGGGAGAGGCCACAACAGTGAGAGGCCCGCATACCGCAAAAAAAAAAAAAAAAAAAAGAATAGATCCCAAACAGAAAATTTTTAAATAGAATGACAAAGGAGTGGAAGCTAGAAAGCTCAGTGTCATCAGTACATTTTACAGATTATAGTTTTTCATGCACTGTTCCTCATGTAAGTGTCATAAAGCCAGTCAAAAGAGAGATATGATAGTACATGAGTCTAATATAACTATACTAGATGAATGCGTTCTTAGGTTGGACTAAGAGCGGTGAACATTAATGTCTGTTCCTGATATTTTTCTGCCAAAGAAGTGGATTCAATTCTGCCCCAGGTGAACTGAAAACCAGCATTCTGACTTTCGGCAAACATTTGGTCTGAGAGCCCTTTCTTTCTTTGACAATGAAATAACAGAAAATAGCAACACCAATAAAAATAATAATAATTCCACTCTCCTGAATAAACACTGACAGATAAGGTGAATTTTAGTGCTTTCAAAGTTCTGTTTGTGATTATCAAAATGTGTAGACCTGAGATGCAAAAATAAAGCGTCAGGTATGGGAAATTCCTCACATTGAATATTCCTGACCTGTCTTCCATTGGAAAAGGGAAGCAAAAACTATACAAACACATAGGTGTCAGAAACTCTGTTTAGACCTAAAATATCTCGTGAAGCTAAGATATCGCTGTACATGTCAATATCAACCAGCCAGAAGATTCTGGTTTATTAAATATCTATACCTAAAGATTTTTTAAAAGTTGAGCCACTTGTAAGTACGACTCCACTAACTTAATAGGTTTTTAAGAAAAAAAAAAAAAAAACCAATGAAAATTAGGGCCTCTTACCCTACTACCTGCACCCCTGCATTCCCTGATACACACACGCACACCTTCCCCACATACTCCCCACAAACATATACATACATACTTCCCAAACATCTACAGTAAAGAAAGAACCAGGAATGGCCTAATCATGTTTTAGGGTAAAAGTGCTAGGGAGGTGGGGTGGGAGGGTGAGGATCATATTATAAAGTATCATAAGTCTAATTACAGCCTCTTTCTTCCGGGATTGCTTTATACCCATTGTATTTAGATGATTCTCTGAGAAAATCACATTCTACTGGTTATATAAAAATTAGGAAGATGAGAAACTAAGACACAGTACAGGATAACTGATTAACAATATATATCTCAAGAAAAAGAATAGTTGAACAATGAAAATATTTCACTCTGATGTTAAGAGGAAGAAAATAAAGATTGAGTGATGTTTGACACTTCTATTTTTTTACATTTACTAAATAACTGTGCTTCCACAGACATTTCTTTTTCTTTTTAAAGTTTTCAAATATTTAAACTGATGGATTTATAAAGATAAAAATGCAGAGAACTAAAAGAGGCCAACTGAAAAAGCCCAGGAGCCATTTGCCCATTGTTTGCCATGTCGTTTGCCAATAAATTCCTTAGTCTATTCTTCACATTTTTTATTTGTTAAAATATTTAACATAAATATTTTTATATATTCAAATCTGGTGATCTTTCCTTCAAAGATTTCACCTTTATTGTCAAGCTTCGATTATGCTATCACAGTCAATGATCTTATATTAATTCATCCAGTCATTAAACAATGTGGATGAATTAAAAAATAAGTAGCAACCCTTGGAAAATGCTATGGAACCAACATATGCTACTGAAAATTGCTAAATAAGGGGAAAATCAAGCATTTATCTGCCTTTTCTTTTTTTAATTTAGTTTTTATTTTATATTGGGTTATAGTTGATTTGCAATGTTGTGCTAGTTTCAGGTGTACAGCAAAGTGGTTCAGTTGTATGTATACATATATCCATTCTTTTTCAGATTCTTTTCCCACATAGGTTATTACAGAATGCTGAGTTGGGTTCCCTGTGCTATACAGTAGGTCCTTGTTGATTACCTATTTTTGAACCTAGAGACTATCATACTAAGTAAAGTAAGTCAGACAGAGAAAGACAAATATCATATGATATCACTTATATGTGGACTCTAAAAAGATGATACAAATGAAATTATTTACAAAACAGAAACAGACTCACAGTCTTCAAAAACAAATTTATCATTACCAAAGGGGAAAGGCAGAGAGGGAGGGATAAATTGGCAGTTTGGGATTAACATATCTGCCTTTTCTATAAAACTCTACCTCAAAGTAACCAAATTGCTGCTAAGGAAAAATTTCTTTCAGTGAAAGGTTTATGGAATTAGAATATTACCATTTTGCAAGTCTTAATGAAATAATGGATGTAAGCAATGGTGATCAATGGGTGGTAACAACAACAACAAAATATATTTTGTACTTCCACTAGAATCACACCATGCTATCTATGAAGTAGTCTTGACAAAAAAATAGAACCTGAATCTGATCCAGTCTCTATCTTTAACTAAGAATTTACAAGAAATACACAGTTAAGAGGAATGTGTTAAATGGAAACTATACAGCAAAAAAAATGACCTAAGTTGTTCAACAATTCAGGTGCAAGGAAAAATGAGAGAGAGAAGTTAAAGCAGATCAATGAGATAAATTCATCGAGTACAAACATATGGACCTTATTTATCCCCGATTTTAAAAAATGCAGTATTAAAAATAGTAGCAGCTGAGGAAATGTGATTGGATATTTAATAACATTTACAGTTATAGTCGGTTCATTACACTAAATTTTTTCTACATTTATATATACTTAGAATTTTCTACAATAAAATAATTAAGAAAACAAGCTAGTTCCTATGCCATTGAAACTGTTAGATAGATGGATACACTTTTGAGTGAAAAGCATTTGAATTTGTTTTGTAAAGCTAGCAAAATTTGAACCAAAATCAGAAAACAGTCTGACCATCAAATTACTAATGTGCTTTTCCCCACCTCTCACTCTTCACCAATAGTCTAACTGTTTCCAAGACCATTCTAGGCAGGGAGAACAGACAGTTCAAAGATTCTGAGGCAGGAATAAGTCTGCCTGATTAGGGAACAGCAAGAAGACCAGTGTGTCCAAAGAAGATTTTCCAAAAGGGAAAGTGATCAGAGATGAGGTCTGAAAGCGGACACAGGCCAGAACTTGAAGGATGCCTTGGACAGGAGCAGAGTTTTCACCCTGAAGTATAATGGAAAGGCACTGGAGAGCTTGAGCATGGGAGTGACACGATTTTTATTTTAAGAGTGCTTAGGCTGTTAGGTGAAAAACTGATCAGAAGGGAACAAAAGGGGTAGAAGAAGGGACAAAAGTTTCAAGGGTTCTTTATTAATCCAGATTAGAGCTGATGATGACTTGGCGTAGCAGGGTAGCTGGGGGGGGGGGGGGGGACAGAAAATTTTGGATTCAGGATATGTTTCAAAGAAACTGCCTTGACCAAGATGATGAACTGATCTAGAACGTGAGAGTAAGAAAAGAGTCAAGAATGATTTTAAGATTTTTATCCTGAACAACTGAGTGGATGAAGATGCCATTTCATGAGCATTCAGAGTCAGTGAGATCATGTGTATAAGGAGACTACGAGTTCAGTTTCCAATGTATCTTAGATATCCAATGCAAATGAAAAGCAGGCCATTTCTGGACCGTTAGTGAAGAAGCCTGGACCAGAGATATAAACCTGAGAAACATGGAATGTATTGTATCACATTAAAGAGTTTGAAAATTTGATGAGCTGTGGGAGACTATGGAAGAATTTTAAGCAGAGAGGAGATATGCCAACAATTCTAATTCTGACAACTCTGCCTCCTAGCCTGTTGGTTTCTGGAGTGTGGGGAATGAGCAGCCTACACTAGGATTCGAAGATTCCATATCCTCCTGGTATAATTAGTTAATACAAGTAGGTTTTGAAATAATAAATAAAAGAAGACCTAAATCAATGGAGTATTGTTTATTCATAAGAATTAATATCATAAAGATAGTTTTACACGAAATATTTGTAAACTCAATGCAACTCTCATAAAAATCCCAACAGTAATTTTCATAGAAATCAATGATTTTGACATAAAATTCATCAAAAGTAAAAAAAAACAGACCATTTTGAATAATATTTAGGGAGCACTCCACCGATATCAAAAATTGCTATAAAATTATGATAATCAAAAGTTCAAAGAGGGATAAATATATCAAGAAACATAATACAGAGCTTAGAAATGAACCCACATATATCTATGAGGCTTGTCAAATCACTAGGTAAAGTAGAGACTATTCAATACATTTTGCTAAACAAGTTGGGAGGTCTATTAGCTAATAATTGCAGGATGGTCATTATGTAACAAGTATTGTTGTAGATATTTTACACCTATTATTTAATCTCTTCAGTAATTTATGAGGTAAAGACTATTATTAACCCCATTTCATTGAAGAGGAAACTACAGCACAGAGATATCAGGTAACTTGGACAAGGACACACTGCTAATAAGTGGCAGAGTTACCATATCTATACAGTAAAGGATAAAATTAAATCCCTACCTCACAGGAAAGAAAAATAAAATTTACATGGATTAAAGATCTAAAAATGAAGAGCACGTCCATATATTTTAGAAGGAAATATTTTGTTTAACAAAGGATTTTTGAACAAAGATAAAAAAGGCACTGATTATAAAGGAAAAAAGACAGATACATTTGATGTCATTAAATATAAAAGCTTCTATTCACCAAAATCAAATAAATGCACCAAACACACCGTTAAAAAGTAAAAAGGCAACCAGATTGGGAGAAGATATTTATAATCAAGGCTGATCTTCAGCTAGTACGCACTGGGAAAGTCATAGCTATATTTAAAATAATTCAGCACCAGTTATGATTATTAGCAGCTGCTCTGAGCTCCCCTAAGACCCCTTCCCAGCCCTTCCAGGAGCTCCCAGACACCTGCATGATCCAGCAGAGAGCCTCAAGTCACTCTTAGCAAACTGCTGCTAATTATTTTGATTATCACCCTTGCTTGTAACTCATGTGACCAATAAAGGGAATGGAAAGATACAGAGGGTAACTATATCAATGATATTATTTCAAAAAACAAAAAATATTGGTATGAAGCCAAAGTCAAAACATTAACATGGGGTACACAGATGTTTACTATGTTAGTTTGTGTATGTTTGAAGTATTTATAATTAAAAAGAAAGATTTAACAATGAATGAGAATGATGTACTATATATCAAAAATAATGAATATTTCTATTTTTGACCCTATGATCTCATTACCAAGGGTCAACCGCCAAAAAGTAACAAGTCAAAGTCAATTATTAACCTGAATTTTCCTACAAGCTAAAGCCCTGCTGTTCCAGAAAAAGACTCCTATCTTACTTCATCCATTGCCTTAAGGGGTATCACCAACTTTTCCCTGCACAAACCCTTTCACTCCTTGATCCATAAGTGCATTTATATACCCTTGGTTTTGTGCCTGGCACACGTTCTCTGCCAACTCCTATAGACTTGATGTTTGGGACTGTGCCTTGCTTCCGGAGACTACCTCATCAATTTCTTGTATATGCTGCTATCAGCCAGCACCGTGCCACCTCCTCTGTGCAGTGTAGACATTAATCCTGATGTCCTGCCTTTCACTAACTTTGGCCTAAAGGGTGAAGTCAGGCAACTGTTTTTGTAGTTTTCTACTGCCACTTCCAAACTGTAGTGGCATAAAAAACCACCACTTCATTTATCTATAACTATAGGTTATCAATTTGCTTTGTGTTTAACTAAGTGGTTTTTCTGCTGTCTGCAGCAGGGTCACTCATGCAGCTGCACCAATCTGTTGGATCTACTGTACCTGGATGATCTAAAAGGCCCTCACCCACATGTCTTTAGTCTGTTGTTGGCTGTTGGCTAGGCCACATGTCTCCAGCAGACTAGCCTGGACGTCTGCACATAGTGGTAGCTTTTAAAGAGAACAAGCCCCAATGTGCAAGCATTTTTCAAGCCCCTGCTTGCATCACATTTACTGATATTCCATTTGCCAAGTAAGTCACATGGCCAAACTCAGAGTCCCTCATGAAGGGGAAATTAAGCAAGGGCATAAACACAGGAAGCTATGTGTCACTAAAGGTGATTATTTTAATATCTGCTGCAATTATATTACCTATACCAATCAGAGAATTCAGACTAAATACAATCATATGACAATTGTTAAGTAAATTATTAAATATTCACTTTACAAAATATTATACAGCCTTTAATAATACAGTTATAAATCTATGGAGCAACAGAAAAAATTACTGAGTTTAAGCATCTAAAAAATAGTTCAAATCTATGAGCATAATTATGAAAATCCATATGAAAATAAGAATGGAAGAGAAAAATGATAATTGCTATATTAGTATAATTTATTTTTAAATTCCAAATATTCTGAGACACTGTTATATAGATTTTGTTATGAAAGTAAATTTTAAAAATGTGATAGTAGACCTTGGCATAGTATCCTATCAAATTCCAGATTACAGAATTTATTCTTATTTGTAGGTATGGTCAAGTCAGGGATGTTTTAAATTTGCACGTGTGAATCAGATATATCAATCTTTTAAAAGACAGTTGATCATGGATTTGTATAATTTCTCTCCTTTTTCTGCTTTACTGTGCTAGTTAACAACACGAAGGTAACATGATAGATAAAGACAAAAGTGGGTAAGTGGGTAAATATAAATAAGTCTTTGATTTTCGCATGTATCACCTTTCATTTTATGGGAAGTTTCCAGTTAAGATCACCACAAATTTGAGTAGATCACCAAAATTATCAAACAGAACCTTCGGCTCTTTCAAAACTCTCACTCATTTGCAGAAATATCTGAATTAACTTAAATGTCAGCGTATCTAAATACTTGAAATATAGTCATGATTTTACCTGCAATTTAGATTGATATTCTATTTTAACTTCATTCTTATGTAATGAATAAGATGGTGGAGTTAAGTATTAAAAACCTTAAGCTACAAAAAGCAGTTTCCATTTGGCCCTGCTTTTGTGTTTTTAACTAAGCATGTCACAGATATTTTTTGTTCCAAATTATCTTGGTACTTTTAAGTTTTAACTGTTTGATTTAATGTTAGAAAACTAACAACTGGCTTTTTGGCATCATGTGTTAAATCCTAGAGATGTGACAGTTACATATAAACTTTAAAGAATTATGCCATTCTTCATTATGAATAATTCTTTTCATGGAATATCACTTTTGAGGTCTAAACTGGTTTCTAAAATTTAAATTTGAATTACTCCAGTGAGGTTTTATCCCTAACTTTAGCAAATGCTATTTTGGTAACAGACCATAAAACATACCTTTCAACTCCTCTGAAATCAGTATTCACATTCAACTGGAGCAGAAACAGTTTTTTTGGTTTTGGGGTCTTATAAATTTTTTTTAAACAACAGTGCCCTTAACTATTCAGTACTCAATTTTGTGACATATGCACAGCTTCCTAATTCACCTAACACAAAAAGAAAGCCAACATGTTAAAATCACACTGCTCAGGACTTTGAAGGGACACAAGCAGGTTACTTCTTTCTAGACAAAAAGGAATCTTAGCACAATAGCCTGACATTGCTCACTGCCTGCTGACCCACAAGTTATTCGCATGTGAGGAACCAATTGGCCAAGAGAAACTAACGACACATATTGACTGATGTGTTAAATATCATGTGTTCTGAGAGATTTGTTGCCAGCTACAGCACTTCTTTTGAAACTTGTGATGCCAGAGGATGTTAAAATTTCTTATACAAATAGGACGTTTACAAATGACAAGTTATGCACTGAAAAAAAAGTTGCATTATAAATGTAATAGCCAACTTTCATTTACATGTTCCAATGGAAAAATTAAGGAATGCATGCACAGATGTTTTAAATTAGCAGAACATTTAAATATCAATCATATTTAACTTTGCAGTTCATGAATTAATATATTTGTATGAAATATCTATATGGATCAAATGGACATCTATATCCACTGAGAAGGCTAATGAAAGCATGATTTTATATTCTGAAAACACATATCCAATGACAGAGGGGAAGGTGGTCCAGACACCATCTGTTCCTTGGCAGGAGGCTGGCAACTTGCATCTAAAGTTTGCTGCAGAGATAATTTAAAGTTAACCCTAGATACGGGATTTATTACCCCAAACTTAGGTATGTGGAAATAAAAATGCAACCTATTTTAAATGGCATTTTTATATAGATATAGATATAGGCATAGATATAGATAGATATATAGATATATAGATACATATATATTTATACCCTTATTTGTTTTGTTGGCCCATAGTATATTAGGTAGAGATGCCAGAACTGCCTTATAGAGTATTGGTGACAGGAGCAGAGAGGTGGGCATGCTAGAATAAATTCATACATATCTCCAGAAAGCCCACCAGTTGACTATATTTCCTTTGAAATCCCAAAGGATGCTTTAATAAAACAATAAGAAATGAGTTAGTAAGGGGCATGGGCATGGGTAAGAAGCTCAATTGTGACTGTCCTTTGCAGACAGTGGTAGACAGTAGGTGGACAGTAGGGAACTACTATGATGTAACTGAACTAATTACTATGATTGGTAATGACAGGATTCTGGAATAGAAAGGGTCTTTAGGAGACAGGTAACCATCAGAGGCAAATGGCCATAATTACCACGGCTGCTCTGCCCATTTGCAAAGGCTGGATGTGCCAGGAAATTTACCACCAGAAGCACCCTCAACAATGACTATTGGGAATTGGTTATAAATGTCTAATCATCCCCACCACTCAGGTGAGATATTCTTCTTTTAAAAAAAAAAACAAAAAGGTTTTATTGAAATGTAATTCATGTACTTATTTAATATAGAGAGATATAATTTACTGTTTAAAGTGTACAATTTAAAATGTACAATTCAGTGATTTTCTTGTAAGATGTGTCTATTGGCAACAATTCCTCTCAGTTTTGTTCATCTCCAAATGCCTTTATTTTGTCTTCATTTTTGCAAGATAGCTTTGCTGAATATAGGATTCTTGGTAGACAGGGGTTTTTTTCCCTCTGAGCGCTTTGAATACATTATGCCACTGCCTGCTGGCCTCTACTGATTCTGAGGGGACGAAACCTGTTAATCTAATCTAAAGGGCTATTCTTGTAAGTGACAACTTGGGTTTTTTTCTTGCTGCTTTCAAGATTTTTTGCCTTTGGCTTTCAGCATTTTTACTATGATGTACCTGTTATGGATGTTTTGTGGCTTGTCTTATTTGGAATTCATTGAGATTCCTGGATGTGTAGACTATTGTTTTTAAATAAATTTGGGAAGTTTTAAGTCATTATTTCTTTGAAAATTTTCTGCTCCTTTCTCTCTCCTTTCTTTCTTGTACTCCAATTACCTGTGCATTTAATACTATCCCACATTTCTCTGAGGCTCTGTTCATTTTTCTTCATTCTTTTTAATCTCTGTCCTTTGGACTTGCATAATATCTATCAATCTGTCTTCAAGTTCAATAATCTTTCTTCTGCCAGTTAAAATCTCCTTTGAGCCCCTCTAGTAAATTTTTCACTTCAG
Organism: Orcinus orca; assembly: GCF_937001465.1. Lineage (NCBI taxonomy): Eukaryota > Metazoa > Chordata > Mammalia > Artiodactyla > Delphinidae > Orcinus > Orcinus orca. Next base: position 73,101,867 of record NC_064565.1, read on the forward strand.
TTATTGTACTTTTCAACTCTAGAATTCCCATTTGGTTCTTTTTTTAGAATTTCAATCAATTGCTATTCCCTATTTAACAAAACATTGTCATCACATTTTCTTTTATTTTCTTTAATCATGGTCTCCTTTATTTTTCTGATCATATTCATAATGACGACTTTGAAGGCTCTGAGTTAAATATGACATCTGGTCACAGGCAGTTTTAGTTGCCTGCTGTTTTCTGGTATATGGTCATTACTTTCCTGTTTCATTGCATGTCTCAGAAATTTAGCTGCAAACTGGACATTATAGATATATTAGAGCAAGAGTGGAAGATGGTCACCCCTCTTTGGGGCTTGTTATTTGCTTGTTAATTTGTTTAAAGATTGGATTATTTTAGTTAAGTGCATACTACCCCTAGAGTGTTAAGCCTCTGATGTTGCTACTCAGAAGGTACAGCTTTGGATATGTCCACAGTTATACTGAGATGATGGTGGTTTTTGCAGGGCTCTCTCTGATTGTCCCTTTCCCTGAGAACATAAAGCTGTTAAATTCCACTAATTTCTAGCTGAGTGCTTTACTGTTTTCAATAATGCAGTGTGGCATAAGTTGCCCCACAAATTAAAATAAACAATTTGGGGCTCCTTTGAAAGGATTAATTCCTGAGGTCAGTGTTTGAGATTTGTTTTGATCCCAAGTGGGCTCCAGCCAACTGTCTCTTTCTTAGGTGCTCTTGGGAAAACTAACTGGCCCAAAGTTTAGCCTGTATTTCCAATGAATCTACCAATCTCCTCCAAATTGTCTTTCACAACTACTTCTACTATTTTTGAGAGCACACCAAGCGTTGAACTTTTCCATCAAGGGTCACAAATGAAGTCAGTTCCTTTGGGAAGAGATTAGGAGCTACCAGTTTTATAGCCTGCTTCTCTCCCCAGGAAGATTCTCTGAACCATGACCCTGGAGCTGGCCACAGGGACATTCACACACATCTCTGTGAGTGACACCCTCCATGTTAGGAGCTGACTCCCTAGTTGGTGTGAACCAGGGTGGGGTGGGAGGGTGCGGGAAGTAGCCTCGCATCTTCTCAGATTGCCTCTCCCAACATGGAAGTTTATGAGCAAGGGCAATTGAGGCCCCAGTATTCTCAGTCACTCCACACGCAAGGTACAGTCTCTGTCCTATGAGTGGGGGTGGACCAAAAAAGGGAGCGCCCCCTGCCCCAGCTCTACTAATCCAGAACTTAGATACAACAGATAACTGAGGCAGGATAAGACATCCTTCCTCTCTTGGGAGGCAGGGGGAGAGAGAGCACTGCATTCTTGACTGCAACAGTCAAGTTTCCACCTCACTGAGTAGGGTAGGGAGAGGGAGAAAGTAGGTCTCAGTTCAAATACAACTTACTCTCCCCGTTCCTTCCAAACTTTAGTAGATTTTCTCAAATAAATGTTTCTTCATTTTCTGCATGCCCTTGGGACCATGTCCAGAGACTTAAAATGGTTGGAATTTTTTATCATTTTCACCAGTTTCACTGGAGAGTGAGACCACAAAATTGCTCACATTATCACACTGACGTACCTCCTTTAGGTAGGATAATCCTGAGGCATGTGTTTTCCACCATTTCCTGATCAAGGTCTGGTTGCATACAGGGGTAGGAGACTTAAATGCTACCCTTTCTTGGCTGCTTTCCCTACGCTGTATCACTTCTCATTCTTCTACTGGTGTTTCTTGAAAGTCTTAAATAAACTTCTCGCTATTGAATCTTTATCTTATGTTTGGATAACGCTAAACTGAAATCTCAAGGATGATGCTTACTTTTCTGGCTTCTGCAATTGAACATTTAAATATACAGGGATTGGGGAGGGGGAAGAGTGAGCTGTGACAAAGCAAGAGAGGCATGGACATATATACACTACCAAACATAAGGTAGATAGCTAGTGGGAAGCAGCCGCATAGCACAGGGAGATCAGCTCGGTGCTTTGTGACCGCCTGGAGGGGTGGGATAGGGAGGGTGGGAGGGAGGGAGACGCAAGAGATATGGGAACATATATATATGTATAACTGATTCACTTTGTTATAAAGCAGAAACTAACACACCATTGTAAAGCAATTATACCCCAATAAAGATGTTTAAAAAATAAATAAATAAATAAATATACAGGGATTGTGGAATAATGGATAGGATACAATGTATGAGAATATAGAAAGGGAATGGGATCCAGGGCATAGGTGCAAAGATTTGATTTAGCTAAGAGAAGAGACACTTCCTGTATTAAAGCAGGATAGCAAGAGAAAAAAGAGAAGAATGAATGCAAATGTATGCACATGTTTGTGTTTGGTAGCAAGAATTGCACTACTGAGATGAATTTCCAAAAGAGTGTTTATACTACTAAAAGTCCTTTACTTCACAGAATGCTTAAACACCTTAGAGATATGCTTGCTTGCTAAAATATACAAACACTGATCCTAAGGCTTCTTCTTCAAACTTCCTTTGGATGTCACTGCCAAAGTTTGCCAGGCACTTCTCTGAATTATTGCATCCAAGTCTGATGTAATACGGTTGTCTAATTCATTCTTTCAATATCTTAACAGGCTCAATCAGATTATGATCAAGTCTTTTAGAACCGGGAACTATTTCTCCTCCTTTGGGAGCCCTTTTGGCTCTGCACTGAATCTTTAGCATTGATTTTAAAGTTTAACTCTAAGGGCTAATTTACTTATAATTCGCGTGTGCAGTTTCTCCCTGTAGATGCTAAGTACTCACTAAAGACATGATGAAAAATGACACAAAGTCCTGGAGAGGTTTAGAAACGGGAGAGCGCATTCAGTTAAAGATGGATCAAAAAAAGACGATATACAGAACATAGATTTGTATTTTGAAATGGACCTTGAATAATGGGCAAAGAAAAAGAAGTTAAAGGAGTATTTTATGTAAACAGAATGAAGAAAGCATGAAGAACAAAATATGATTGCAGAATTACAAAAAGTTTAGCAAGATAGATGTCATAAAGTTTAAAGAGAAAAGTCAGAGTTAGTTTGGAACGTATTATAGAAGGCCTTGGAAGAGGATGTACTTAATTTGGTAGACAATGAAGGATTACAGAAAAAGATAATAATTTAGTAATTTGTCTGATTTGAGCTACGCTTTAACAAATGCTATCCAAAATCATGTAGTTCTGTCTCCATTCTTAGTAATATCATTGTGGCTACGAGCTGCCAGGTTAAGCATGGAGTCTTTCATTACAATCATCTTGGAATCCATGTATCCTTTTTATTTCATAATACCTGAAAACTAATTATGATACTGGACAGTACGTTTCCAGATACCATCATCTTTCCTGTATTGTTCCAACATAATGCTTATTCAGTCTGAAAGCACACCTGCCTACCTTATGTGAAGAGCTTTTCCTCCTCTTGCTATTCACCTGCCCGTTTGGAACTCTGGTATTATTTTTATGCTTGTATGAGAATCCTTGTACAGCTGCTTTAAAAAAATACCTATACCTAATGGAGAGACCATATTCTCAAACTTCATTATCAGAGATATTACCACCAAATTTGACTTGAAATATAGGATGCAGGTGTCCACAAATGTAACTTTCCAAGTTATAATAAAAGTTTTGCTTTTATCTTACTGCTGCCTCTCTATGAGAAATTCATTTAAGCAATTTTTATACAGTTGATCTTCACAATAATTTGGTGAAACAGGCAGGCCAATATATGTATTAGGGATAAGATACAGCCCTTCTCAAGTACTATAATTTTGGATGTAAAGTCTGGGATACATATCCATGTGAAACTGTACAAAGCACTCTGTACTTAGTCTTCTTAGCATCTATCATAGTTTGTAATTCAATACTTACTTTGTTGTTGCTCCCAGGCACATCTCCCCATGATGATACAACTTCATGAAGCATTACTGAGTATTGAGGGTAATACTACTGATACACAGCAAAATTTGTAAAAAGAAATCTGCGTGTTGCGACTACCCCCTAAAAATTCGCTCAACAATGCAACTTCTCTAATGGCTTTTCTCATTCTTCCCTGCCTAGAACAGTCTGAATTCTACCTCCAACTAATCAGCTATCCTTCTCCTATCTTACCTTGATTATCCTGCAACCTCTTTATTACATATAGAAATCTAGTCTTCTGGCAGCACAAATAAAACATCTTCTAAGAAGGATAGGCCCTAGGAAAGTGGGAAAACTTATAAACTCTGCGATAATTTTTAGCTTATAACCTTTCCTACTTACTCAGCCCCCATCTTTCTTAGATCTTCTTTACATAAGTGAAGGAATGAATGAATGTTTGACAAAGGGAACTGGCAATGACTTTTTGGTTCAGTGAGAATATGCCAAGAAAGAAGAATGAGAATAATTAGAATGAAATATTTGTGCTACTTCATCATTTTCAAATTCTGTCCTTTCTTTTAGAGGTCTAAGGAATTATAAGTCCAGCATCTTCATTTAATTTTTCTTTAGTAGAGAGCTAACTGTGACATGTTATTTAATTACTTTCTGATTTGATATGTCATTTTAATTAATTAATTAATTTGGGGTTAAGTTCTTTTACTGTAAGATAAAATGGTAAGGGTTCACGCTATCCCTTTAGTTTTCCCATTACTCTGGGGAGGAGATGGGAGAGTACTAAAGCTTTTAATATCAAATTTACAAGCTGATGAAAATTTAAGTTTAGCACAGACTTTGTGCTATTCATGTAAAACACACTAGCTGAAGAATATTTAGGCATCAACTATATTCATAGACTTTCTCAGAGATTTTTTATCTTGACAAAATAATACTGTTTCTTGGGAAGCCACTGCAAGACTACCTTTGAGTCAGTTTCATGGTTATTTTTAAAAAGCCATCAGTACTTATCCTTTACTGAAATACTCTCTATTTAAATGAGCAGATGCTCTCTGACTCAATATCAAAATGAGTACTGCTTATGCCAAGATTATCAGGTAGCTAAACTTTTCTATTTACCCACTACCGTTTGTTAACACTTTCTTCTCCCCCAGCCAGGTGTCCAGTCACTGTTTCAGATTACTTCATACACCAAGCCTCGGAATTTAGCCCTGCAAACCGTCACCAACTGGGTTTCCTTAGCCCTTTCTCCTCTCTGGATCACTTGAGAACACCTCCCCATTTATAAAAAGAACTGCTGCCCAATTGTTTAGGGTTTCAGCTCTTTATGCATAAATCCCCAGTAAGATACTCATAGATTTTTCTCTCCAAAATAATTTCTTATGAATTCCAAGCTCCAGGAGATAATGAAGAATTCTGGCTCATATTCATCCTCATTTTATAAGATACATTTATTTTTGCCATGAATCCATAAACTTAGGTCACTAATTATTCTAAACTAGAGGTTAGCAATTTTTTTCTAAAAGAGCCAGCTAATAAATATTTTTGGCATTATAAGCCATATGGTCTCTGTCATAATTACTCAACTCTACCACTACTTAACTCTGCCACTGTAGCAAAAGCAGCCATAGAGAATCCATAAGTGAATGAGTGTGGCTGTATAACAATAACTATTTTTAAAAACTGGTGGTGTACAAGCTTTGACCCATGGAAAATAGTTTGCTAACCCCTGTTCTAAACTAACTAATAACACACAAGAATGTAGACTGGCATTGGGGAAAGAGGGTGGTTACTGAAATCAAACCAACACGTGTTCAAATCCTGGCTCTGGCAATATATACAATTTGGGGTCAGTCATAATACTCCTTTGAGTCTGTTTTATCATATATTAAAAGGAGATTATACTTCCCACCTTGTAATGTTCTGTGAATATTAAATGAGATAAAGAATGTATGTAAAAAGTCTAAAGAGAAAATTTTATAATAATAAAAATTATAAAAATGACATTTCTAATTTTGTGGATTATAACCATTATTATTTCCACTTCTATTAAACTTGCCTCAGACTCAGTTCCATGCCTGACCTAGGATGGTTTGTACTTAAATAAACCAGATACTTTTAAGCTATGCTACTGGGCAAAACACAATAAAAAGGAGATTTACCTGTCTGAGCAGTGATCATCAATCAGTAATTTGAACATTACAAAAAAGTTTCATTGAGTAACCTATCAAAGCCTTTATTCAGCAGACTTGTGGGTTATTAACCCAGACTTGTGGGTTATTACAGTTTTCATCTTGAAAACCCATCTTAATTAGTAAGATAGATGACATCTAATATAATTTTGCTACATTTCTATGATATAATTATTCATTGAGATGATCTCCATAGTGAAAATATTTAAATTATTTGTAAGTTATGTTTGATTTACATATACTTATAATAATTTTTAAGTCTGTATTTGGTCATTCTGACTAAATATGAATATCATAGTCTTACCATATTGTCATTTCCAAATTTCCACTAGAAAGTGATAGAAGCTACTGTTAATGAAATCTATCCTGTATATTAGCACCTAAGCTAAATAGGATGATTTTTAAAAGTTGCTTACATAAAGTTTTATGCAAACATATAATTTACATCGCTTTCAAGGAATGCTTTTTTTCAGATAAAGTATAACAATTCCATATTAAAGAAACTGTATACACGTGTAGAAGATAAGACATAAGAATACGGGGAAATATTTATAAGGGTTATGTAAGCCAAAACTTTTTTACTATCTATTATGTTCAGGATGTTGAGAGATAATTCATGGCATTTCTACATTTCTAGTATCAGCTTTTGCTCCAGACTATGTTTTCAAGGATGTTTGTATAGCAAACAGCCTTGGATGATAGAGATAGTGTCTCCCTCCAGGGAAGAGGGCAGATTTATTTCTTGACCATTATAATAAAGACAATGTCTCCCTCTGGGATAGATTGAGCAGGTTTGCTAACAGTGCCTTATAAAATTGGGAGTTTCCTAAGCCCTGGGCGTTCCTCACCGCTGACACAAACCCACTGTGTATACAGCATCTACTTGGATCCACTTCTGCAATTCCTACTGCAATTCCCAGTTCCTGTGGGACTTGGCAGGGTCAAGGGAAATAATGTGAACTTAAAGCTCATTGCAGGCTGCTGTGGCATGAGCGATAAAGTTCGTTGTCTCTGATCCAGGAGTATTGTGTCTTCTACTAACACCAATGAAACTGTAGCAAGCTAACTTGTTAGTTTGAAATCAGGGCAAAATCCGAGATCCTTTAATGTTTTTCATATTGGGCACATCACAATCTTTCCTTTTTGAATTGTCATTTTTTATCAAATCCTCTATATTGTGAGTATTATATTGTTCGGTGCTATGTTTTGATATTCCTTTAAAAGCTTTGTATTTGTTAGTTATCCAGTTAAGTCACTTGAAATCTGTTGTATCTGGCTATCTTTTAAGTATTTTTAGATTGGTTCTAGAGCAGCTTTTAGCCTAGTACTAATTTATACCCCCCCCAACCCCACCCTGACCACCACCACAAGGTAATACCCTTCAGGAGACTCCACACAATACACATTACAAGATCTTCTTTTCAGGCTGGTAGCAACTTTACTTCCAGTCCTGTGTGAACTCTGGCAACTGTTCAAACTACTGTTTACCACTGGTTTTTTAGCTGGTCTCTGGGGTTTCCTCTAAAGCATGTGCAGATTATACTAATAGTATACAGAAAAAGACTAAGGAGGATCCCTCCACATATCTCCAGAACCTCTCTGTTCAGATACCATATTTCCTGTCCTCTGCCCATAAAGTCTAACCACTTTCACATCCCCAAATTCCATTCTGTCTCTTCAATTCAAGGAGACCACCAGGCTGTTTTTGTTTCCTGCTCTGTGACCTGGAAACTCTTTGCAGGTAATATGAAATTGGAACAGTTGTAAGGCTCATTTCAACAAGAAAACTTCTTATTTTCTTTCTGTCAGGGACCATGGTCCTGTGCTGTTTGTTGTCCAATTTTTAAAAATCATTTTTTTGTAAATTTTGTTCAGTTTTCTAGTTGCTTATTTGCAGTGGGAGACTATATTGAGTCCCTGTTACACTATTATTGCTTACAGTGGAAGTACATTTGCATTTCTAATGTTTGCAAAATGGAAATAGCTTTAGAGATTAAAAAATTGAATTATATGTAAAAATCATAAATACCTGAAGACATTCTGAGGAAAAAGAGACCAATCTATGATTTTTTCCTACATATTAAGTGTCATTAAAATGGTACACGCTTTGTGGATGAATAGAGTTAATTATAGTATCAATAATATAAATAATAGTAACAAAGCCACATTATTTTATTACTAATTTTCTTATCATTATCATTATCTCCTAATAATTTCTGAGTAACTATTATGAGCAATACTTTTATTATGCGTAGTGTCACATTCAAAGATGTGTCTCAGTTCATTACATTCAAAGTTCTACAAACTAGAACTTCAAATCTAGTCATGGAAACAAGAAAACTAAGACAACTTCTATCTGCTATTCATTATCTGTGTGTGTTTATGAAAATCACGTAACTTATCCAAGGTCAAATTTCTTCATCTATAAATGAAAAGTTTAACTAGATCATATTTAAAGTCATTCTTATCTCAGAAGAGTTATGGTTCACTTAGAAACTATTTAAAAAGCTTTATCTGTGTGCTCACTTCTATGTCAGGGAGAATTAGAAAAAAATGTCTCAAATACATACCCTAAAAAGGTCCCCAAAATAACTGCATTTTTATGTAAACGAGAGTGTCAACCACAAAACTGTGAAGTACTCAAATATGCACTACTAATAATCAGTGTAACAATATTAATTGGTATGAGTTGGGATTCTTATTATTATGGCTTCCCAGATAACCAGAAGATAGAGCTAAGAGAATATAACTTTCTTATCATACTCTAGGCATAATTTGGGCGTGACAAAAGAGAGAAATTCCTCTCTCTGAGCATAGTCTCAATAAGTAACACACTTTGTAACATTTTTAAGTGCAATAGTTTGAGACTAGTATTCTAAACACAATACTTTGAGATTAAAAAACTGTTAGAAGGGCGAATTCCACTCAAGATGGCAGGGATTTCATGCTTTAAAGCATTTACTTCTCTACTATAAAAACAAAACAATGATAGGCAAAAGAGAAAAACTGTCCTGCTGGGCTCAAATACAAGACATATGTTTTTGAGAGCCAGAAACAAAACAATGCTTAACTGGCTAATGGGACCAAAGCAGCAGGTGTGCTACCCTGTGGATCCAGAGATAGGAAATGTCTCAAGTTTGGCTCTGGTGTGCTAATGAACATCAATATTTACTCCGAGAGGGACATGGATTGGAGTCAGGCTCATGACCTGATGCCAGGAGGTGGGTAGGTTTAGAATTGGGCCAGCATACTCTATAAAGAAGGCTAATCCAAACTGCTTCCAACCTGCTGAATGTAACTATGACAGACAGGAAACTACAGGCAAAAAAGACAAAACTAAACCACATGACTAGGAACAGACCTAAAACCACTCCCTGATCCAGATTATAAAATCAGGCTCTGAACCAGTTGCCAGAGTGTTGGATTAAGGCAACCACAAAACTAATTCCAGAAAAAAAAAAAAAGGAAAAACTCAATGCTAAGGAAGGCAGCAAACATCAATATCAAAATAGGTGTGCACTCCAGGAGAAATTTAACTTCATAGAACAATTGGGCAAACTTTAACATAAAGATTTTAAATACTCAGAGATAAATGGAAGCTTATAAACTATGAAAGGAAACAAGAAATTATGAAATAAAACAGGAAGAAATGAAACAAGAACTATGGAAAAAGAGAAGTGTTATAGTTGAAAAGTATAATCACTAAAATGAAAAGCCCAATTTAAAAATAGAGACAGGACAAACAAAGAAGCAATCTTCGAAGTGAAAACAGAATTGAAGAAATCACTCAAAATACAGCATAGAGAGACAAAGACATAAATGTCATAAAAGTAATTAAGAAATAAATGGATATCTAATAGGTGTTACAGAAAAAAATGTTACAAAAGGAGTGATGGGTAATAGTTGAGAATTTTGCACAAAGGTGAATGTGATTAACAGATAAAAAATATATTCTCAGTATTAAGCAGAATAAATAAATAAATACAAATCCATAGCTGGTCACATTATAGTGAAACTGCAGGTCATTAAGAATATAGAACAAATCGTATAAAATGCCAGAGGGAAAAGATAGATTATTTTTTAAAAACTTAGGAATCAGTAAAACAGATGCTAAGTTTTAAAAACTTAGCATCTGTTATGGGGATGTCACTATTCAAAACAAACAAACAAACTTAGCATCTGTTATACTAGCAAGCAATATAAACAGATGGCTTCATCTGTTATAAGAAGCCATAAATCTGTAAAATAATATCTTCAAATTGCCAAGAGAAAAACCTGTTAGTGTGAAATTTTATACCCAGATAATATATCATTTAAAAGCAGGAACAAAATAATGACAGCAATAGACTTTCAGGAAAAGAATGATTAAACATTAGATTCTGCTGTTCAGACAAGGGACCTCAGAAAATGTACTGGAATAAAGTTTTTATATCAATAGCAACAAAACCTTCTTAAAGTCTTTGCTTAGTGTCACCTACTCAAAGTGGCCTAACTTGATAAATACCAAATTGAAACTAGGGGAGATGATGGGAAAAGGTATTGGAAAATGTTTATTGGGGGTTTTAACCATGTTTGTAATGTTCTATTTCTTTTTAAAAAGTTTAAAAGAACCAAAACCAAAAAAAAAAAAAAAGTTTTAACCAAGCAAGAAGTCAGTGAAATGAAAACATTATTAGGTTCTGATAGAGATGGGTGTAAATATGTGATGGTTTATTATTCTCTTTTCTTTCTTGTATACTTTTCAAAATATCTTACTCTGCAAAAAAATGACAGTAGGAAAAGTATAAAATCAAGAGTTGGTATTTTCCAACACATTATTGAAATATTAGTGGTCAGTATTTGTACAGTGATCTGTAAAGGTTTTCAGGGTGGTAAATGTTTTATGTTCTAATTTCTGCATCAAACAATAGCACATACCAAACCGAACCCTCCACCAAGGCCAATCCTTATTTCACTCTGTGTAATATTAGTCTCTGTCCGTCTGTCTAGGAAACAGATATGGCTTCTCAAACCTTGAGTTTCTGTAGTGATTTCCAAAGAGTGTTGACAAATTAAGGCTGCCATCCACCAGCCATCAGAGAATTAAGAATGATTCAGTGAGCAAGCAACGAGTGTGAGTACCTCTATGCCTTTACATGGCTCCAGGTAACAATCCTTTAGTCTTTGGCACAGGTGAGAGACTTGAGTATAGTCATAGAAAAATGATAAGTTAAACAGTGACATTAGGATGGAGGATTCTTTGGGAGCACTGTGAAGAAGATAGCTAAGCAGTAAGGCAGGTTCATTTGATGGAAAGCCTTGAATTTCACCTTGAGGATTTTAGACTTGTACATTTTATTTGAGTAAATTAAGCTTACTATATGCATGCATAATATTGTTAAACAGCAAAGCTGAGGTAAATACAGCCATGATAGGATATTTAACGGCAACTCTAGAAGTATACTATAGGGCTGTGAAAATAATGAGAAAAATAAAATAGTAGTTAACTGGTGAAATGAGTAAATGTTTTACATTAAGTGAGTTTTCTAATTAAAAATCTTATTTCTTGATTGAAGATAGATGGGGAGAAATCAAAGGATACAAATAATTTCATTTTTAAATCCATCCCCAGTACAATGAGATCGCTGTGTGTTTCCTAGCTATGCAGGGAATTTATTGGATAAGGGAGGAATGAGAGGGGAGAGATGACTAGCTTAAAAATTTCCTAGTTACTCTGCCTCTAAGTCATCCTTCTTGTGAATTTCTTTAGAGGACAGATCATTTTGCCATCCCACAAGGACTAGTTTTATTCCAAGTAAGGAAAATGTTCTATTTCAAAATAAATGATGATATTGTAACAAAGTTTAAAAATGCATATTAGGCAAATAGTTGACCCATTTAAACCAATGGTGCACTCTTAGAATATTTTTTAAAATGCTAAAAACTAATGCCATCTAATAAGAATTTTACAATAATGTATCTCCCAAGAATATGCCCAGCTAGTTCCATAGTAAATATAACTAGGAAATAGGTACTTACTCAGGTGTTTCTCTGTGAAGCAAGATAACTAATCTTCAGTATTTAGCATTTAGATTAGCGATGCACAATAGAACTTTCTGTGATGATGGAGATGTTCATTCTGAACCGTCCAATATTGTATCCACTAGCCACCAGTGACTACCGTGCATGTAAAATATGGCTAGCGTGACCAAGGAACTGAATGTTTCATTTTATTTCATTTAAATAATTAAAATGTAAATAGTTACATGTTGCTAGAGGCTAGTGTACTGGACAGCATAGACCTAGACAATTAGTATCCAATTCAACTTTGATTACAGTCAAAGATGAACGAAGACAAATGAAAAACATAAAAAGTAGTTGGTAGAAGTTAATTCCTATTCTAAAGACATGGAGAACTACACTGTCCATACCGTTTCAGGTCTTCTCATATGCTGACCTAATGACCATTCACCAAATTTATATGGACTATCCCCATTAGTAGTCAAAACTGTACCTGTGAAACCTATACAATCAATGAACTGAAAATCTTTTCTTCCATCACACCCCTTGCAAAAGTTAAAAAGTGAATCTAGTCCCAGTAATGTGAAGAACCCAATGAAGACTCATAAAGCCATGTGTTTTACTGTGGTAATTCCCACATGTTACCATGAAAGGGTAATGACTCAGAAAACCAAGTCCTCTGGTGGAGTGTGGCCTTGCACTTAGAGGAGGGCTATTCGGGCCAGAATTAAAATTCATATGGTAATGAGAGCTCAAACGCTCACTTCTCCCATTCCCATTACATGCTGTTCTCATTTCTAAAACATTTTCTTCACAACTTTCTTTTCCCCTGGAAATAATTTCTTTGCTGGAGCCAAATTTCTAATTTCTCTGCATGTTTAACACATTACTCCATTTCAAAGTACTTAGAGAGAGTGAGAAGTTAAAGGCTAGAAATCAAGAGCAAAGTAGAAAATCCAAATTAAACAATCTGTTTAAGCCCAGTAGGTTTATATATCTTTCTTTCAAAGCTTTGTGGACTGTTTCCTTTGAATAAAAAAGCTCTTCAAATACCCACAAACCTTGCCCAGACACTATCGCAATATCTGGATAGAAATAACTCTCAAAACAAATCTGTGGACAAATTACTGCAATAAGTAGATTAAATATCAAATTAAATATTATGGTTTTATATCAGTTTTAATTGCTTATTGTTATCTCCATGAATCACATGAATTTTAAATTAGAAGGTAAATATTTGCTCTTTGGTGTATTATTCTAACTGGAAAAAGAAAAAGCCCTCATATTTATTTTTTTAGTTTTATGAACAGGCACACCTCAAGCATTGCCTCATGTTATTAGAGGTCATGGGAAAATAATATCAATGACAAACAAAAAAAAACAGTGTAAGTGACTTTTAGTTTCAACCCAAATGTTTGCCCCTTTAATTCAACCTGTGCTCTCAATTCTTTTATGCAAATAGTTTTCATTTGACTCCCTATAGCAAATCCAGAATTTGAAAATAATCAGATAGAATACTGTGCAACTTAAGGTCCTGACAACAAGTACAGAAATGTTGTTTTGTGCTTGAGGAAACTGCACAGACCATCTGTGCATTGGTGGATCCCATGAAGCCTGTCAAAGCAGGCATGCATGAAGAAATAGACAGTGAATGGGTAGACGTTCTCCCAGCCACTGGAACAGGGATCTAGGAAACCACAACATCCATGCTGGCCATTATTCAGATTAATAATTAGGCCCATGTGTTATATTTTAGGTCCACCTATTAAACCCAAACCCCAGAGAAGAATGCCATTGGGAGTTTTTATTATGAAGTCACTGTGTACTTCATGCAGCTTGAATTAAGAGGATAATTGAACAGAATCTCAGGTTGCATTTGCATTGCATTGTGTGACACAGTGGATATAACATGGAAAAAGCAACTTATGCTCTTTTACCAAAGAGTCTTGCAATGTGATGGGTCCATGCTACTTAGGAACTTATTCCCAAAGCAGCACAGGATTTCTCCTTGCCTGCTTACTCATAGAATAAAACTACTTATGCTTAGTAATGCCCCAAACACCCAGATTTTGACATTTAAGTAAAAAGCAAAACAGTGAGTAAGACAGATTCACATAGCATATACATATAAAATCGGAGAAGCCCTAACTCGCCCCTCCCCCACAAAAAATAGTAAAAATTCTGAATTTCCAATCACATCTGTCCCCAAGGGTATCAAATAAGAGACTCTGGACTTGTACTAACTATGCAGGCCTTATAGTGAATTATTCCTGGAACTGGATATGAATAAAGGGAATAAATTATGCACAAGTTACCTAAGTGAGGAATCTGCTGCTAAAGAATGGCTTTTAAATGCGAGAGTCACACTTTCATTCCAGAGGGCAATCAATATATTTTTGAGAGAATTATATTTCACATGTCCTGAAATTATGTATTTTAAAGTTATTCACCAGAGCCTATAACTAGAAATAATTCTTCTAAGGAAAATGGACCCCTACTCGTAACATACTGGGATAGACCTGTTAGAGTTAGCACACCATCATAAGAGCACGTCGTCCTTACAAGCTGCATATATGGTTTGTACACATTAACTTATCTTTAAATAATAACCCAGGATATTGATTCTTATAGTATTCATCCTTGAATTCAACCATGAATTGAACACAACTGAGTGTTTGCAACAGCCTATTGGAGAACCTGATATTTAAGAGGAAGAGCCCAATTTAATAAATAGTTTGGCAGTAGGGCTGGAAAAACTCAATAAATTATGTTTTACAAGTAGACAGAATACACACAGATATTGTAACTACTGTAAATCACTGTACTTCAGGTCAAGGTACTGAACATATTTATACAAATGCACTGAATGTTTAATGAATACTGATTTGTGACACAATTTGGGAGGTGAAGTTAGGGAAGAATATTATTGTGGGGAGATTACAGCAGATTCAATGATAGGAGTTTATCACACTGTAATCTCTTCCTAGGCACATAGAAAAACCGTATTTCCCCACTTCTCACCCCTGGAAGGTTGAGCCAGAGACAGTTCTGGCCAATGGGATGTGATGGTGGATGTAAAGTAAGCCACTTCAAGACCTGGTGATTAAAAACCTCCTGAACAATCTTACAACTCCTCTTATCCTGCTATGTTGACTTTGGAGGTCATGTGTTCCAGATGGCCTGGCTGCAAGATAGAGAAGGGCCAACCAAACTTTATTAGACTTCACAGGAGTGAGATACAAATCTCTGTTTTACAAAGGCATCAGGGTTTGATTTTTTTTTTTTTTCCTGCAGCATAAGCAAGGCTATTCTACATAATTCAGAGAATTTCTCAAAATGCCTTAGAATGTTTTTAACACCCTCGCAAGCCTCTACTGCAACAGTGATACTTTGGCTTCACTTATGAGCAACTTAGAATTTCCAGGCTTTCTCATGTATATGTTAATGGCTCCCCATTTAATTTCTTGGGTACAAGGTAGTTATGTAAAGAATCTTATCATGGCCTTTGAGAGTTTACCTAATACCATTTAAACAAATGACCAGGTTGAAATAATAATTCCTACTGGTTGAACAAAAGTGCTTTAAGAAGGAATTTTGGAGAACTAGCCAAGGAATTTTCCAGTTGCTCAAATTGCCCCTCCAGAGAAAAATAACAGAAGTAATAGCTTCTAAGTGGATTTGCATGCCAATGCCCACCTAAACCACTTTATTCATACTTTACTGAGGACATAAAAGTCACAGTTATAAGTAGACTTATCACGATGATCATTCTGTAGTGTATAGAAATACTGAATCACTACTTGTGATTCAGGAACAAAAATAGGGTTGTAGGTCAATTAGACTTCAAACACAAACAGATAAACTCATAGAAAAAAAGATCAGGTTTGTGGTTACCAGAATTGGGGTTAGGAGAGTGGGGAATTGGATGAAGGTAGTAAAAGGTACAAACTTCCAGCTACAAGTAAATAAGTACTAGGGATGTAGTATGCAACATGACAAATACAATGAACACTGCTGTATGTTACATATGAAAGTTGTTAAGAGAGAAAATCCTAAGAGTTCTCATCACAAGAAAAAATTTTTTTCTTTTGCTTTGTATCTTTATGAGATGATGAATGTTCACTAAACTTATTGTGTACTTATTTCATGATGTATATAAGTCAAATCATTATGCTATGCACCTTAAACTTATAACAGTGCTGTACGTCAATTATATCTCAATAAAACTGGAAGGAAAAAACTCCTATCAAAGTCATACAGTTTTATTCATAAAAAAAAAAGTTAAATATGAACATTTTTATGCTGTTTGTAAATATCGTTTGCTCATTTTTATCACAAAGCTGATCATGTCCAAGAATCACGAGATAATCTCAAATTAGCTGTTTTTTACTTCTACCATAATTATGTCATAGGACCTTCACCATATAGAATCCATAGTGCACATGGACCAGTGCCATTGCCATGTAAATCATTTTCAAAGGCATTAAGTATGATTTAAAACGATGAAATTATTAGAAGCAAGTTCTCAAGAAATATCTAACATATATACATAGTTCTTTTCAGCTACAACCGAAAGATGAAAAGGGGTCACGCGCTATTTAAATAACTACTATAGTAGCTCCGCGGCAGCCTCAGATAAGCTTCTCTGCTCATTAAAGGGTTACATTAGCTAAGGGAGGTGATATGTTATATATGCTAGATGGTTTTGTTGTATATAATAATGGGTTTCGTTTCTTTTAGTTCCTGTAGTTGACCATCAGAAGTACCTAGGATAGGATAAGCTCAGAGTTGTTCACTTTTTAACTTGCTTCTCATCTGCTTAATATTACCTGACTCAATTCATTCATGAGAAAGGCTCTGAGAGAGAATTTTAAAATTATCTTAATAGAGTAGTGTACTTGCATGCAACAATCTCTGTCCATAATTCACTGTGCAAATTTAGAAAAGTCACCTATTCTACCTATTCAGTTACCTTGGGGATAAAATGGTTTATTTCAAACCTAAAATTTCTAACTATAGATTTTTGAGTAACTATTTTCTATTTTGTTAGGAGTAAAAAGGAAAGGGTTTCATCTCCAGCATGAAACAATTAAGATTAAATTTACTGGAAAATAGTGATTGGAATTGAGAAGAAGATTGTAAATGAAACTGAAATCTCATTTCTTGGATGATATTTAAAGAAGCAATCTACTCTCTAGAAGTCTCTAGAATTGTTTAGGTGTGACCTTGCTAAAGTGAGAAGAATATTCAAGGTATGTTTCCATTCTGATTTCATAATTCCAACAAGCAATTTGATCTTTTTTCCTTTTCATGAACTGAATTTTAAAATCAACTGAGCCCCATTAGTACTAAACTGGAAGCTTTGGGCTTAGCCTTGGTTTTTTATACCAATTGCCCTGTAACATGACCAAGACATTCCCCAAAGCCATTCCCCTCTCCCTTTGGTTCTCATTATCTTTACCTTATCTTTACCTTTAAAGTTAAGGAGGTTGACCAAGATGGCCTCAAATTTTCCCTCAGCTTGACTAAACTTTAGACAGTCTTCCTCCTGACTCTAAACTCCTTGACCTGCCTCCAACCTCTGCCCTTATGTGCCCAGATGACCTAACCACAGGAGTCCCCTCTTCCCTCTTCTTAGAGCACTTATTATAGGAAACATGCAATTGTAAATTATTTCTCAGTCCTTTGAGAAGTAAATCTTTAAAAACCCTCTTGCCAGTTTACAACCCAGAAATGTCTTTCTCAAGGACCTGGAAGACATCTCTTTGAAAAGGAATCATCAAGGAAGACAGTGTCTCTATCTCCCAGTCTCTGTGGAAGGGGAGGATCCTAATTCCAGGGGTGACTTGAAATTCAAGATGTGAAACTACCTCTTATCATGAAGATATGAAAGTTTACTTTTCCTTTGGGTAAAGCCAATTAGCAAACATAAAAATTCTCCCACCTTTTGTTTCAGTGTATTTGAATTTAGACTACATGCTGGTCCCTCTCTCCTCTACTAAAACAGCCTTGAATAAACTCATCCTTGCCTGTTTAACAACATCCAATGCAGTTTTGGCTTTAACAGGTTTACTAGACAGTTTCCAGGGCCCTTTTGCCAATTTTGAAATTTTATATTTCTATGTAAAAGACCTTTTTGTTTGAGTTGAAATCAAAGCAAGTTTTTACAGAACATAAAAAAGATGTGACAGGGCTTCAAATTTAGCAAAATTATAGGTTATCTGCCTACCTATATTCACAAGCACTCACCAGCAGACTAGACAATCTCCCCCACTGATCTAATATTCTTCTAAATCCACTCCCAACATTTGTAACACTACTACATCCCTTTGAGATGAAAGCCAAAGTTTTGCTATCATCACTGGAACTATTTTTTTCTTCTATTATACTGTCTAATTTCAGAATCATTAATAGAGTTTAAATTCACAAATGTGAGCAATTTAAATTTATATAAAAATATAGCTCACAACATAAGAATATAGTGAGGTAAGTAAATCAGCTGCTTTCCTATACTCATGGAAGAACAATTTTTCTTTAGTTAAGAAAAATTACTGTTGACTGCCATATAATTCATTGTATTTCTCTCCTTCAAAATTCACTGCTATGAGCCTGGCAGAGAGTAGTATTGGTTAACATTGAACTCTCATTGTATTACTCACAAAGTATTCATTAAATATTAGAGATCTCTCCTTCCCTTTATACACAAATAGTGTGCACAGTAGCCGGATCAAAAGGTATGTTTGTCAATCTTCCAAACATAATTTAAATAGATATATTTTTGCCCTCTTGTTAAATAAACGTGTCAATTTTACCTAGAAGGATTATAAACAATGAAAGATGATTTTCATAAAAATTAAAATCTAGGGCTTCCCTGGTGGCGCAGGGTTGAGAGTCCGCCTGCCGATGCAAGGGACACGGGTTCGTGCCCCAGTCTGGGAATATCCCACATGCCGCGGAGCGGCTGGGCCCGTGAGCCATGGCCGCTGAGCCTGCGCGTCCGGTGCCTGTGCTCCACAACGGGAGAGGCCGCAACAGTGAGAGGCCCACGTACCAAAAAAAAAAAATTAAAATCTTTCTGTCCCCATAAGTCCCTAATTTTTTCTCCACAATTATGTAATACAAAATAAATACATGGTGTTATGGGCTGAATTACACCCCCCCCATCCCCATCACATTTATTTGTTGAAGTCCCAACCCCTAGTATGTCAGAATGTAACCATATTTAGAAATAGGTCTTTAAAGAGGTGATTAAGCTAAAATGAGGCCATTAGGGTGAGGCCCTAATCCATATGACTGATATCCTTATAAGAAGAGATACACCGGGAATGTATAAACAGAGAAAGAGTCTTATGAGGACACAGTAAGAAGGCAATCATCTGCGAGCCAAAGAGAGAGGTTTACAGAGAAACCAAACCTGCCAACACCTTCGTTTTGGACTTCCAGCTTCCAGAAATGTGAGAAAATAAATTTCTGTTGTTTAAGCAAAAAAAACAAAAAAACAAAAAATTCACTGGTATGACCCTATCAAGACTGTCTCAATTTTTAATATTACCACCATCATATATTGTAAATATTTACTGAACTAATATACGAGTGAATAGATGAATAAATGGGAAATTTTGTGGTCATTTTCTATTATGATATATCTTTCTGTGGTAATATATGCCAATATATTCTTAGTAAGAACACATTTTGCATTTTGTTTAGATTGTTATAGAGATGGTAGTTCATTATTTTTCATACTGCTGTGATCTAACGTTTTGATGACATACCTTTCTTAAGTTTCATAGTCATCATATAATCATACATTTTTACATTAAAATATTCAAATCTAGAATAATATTAAACCTATAATCCTTAAAAATAAACAAACAAAAAGAAATCCTGCATGAAAACATCAAATAGCAAATCTTCCCCATCATTAATCACTTCATACTTTTAATATTAATTAACAACAAGTTTTACCTCACAAGGAGTGATATCCCTGAACAAGAAATCATTTTGGTGATTCCTAACAAGGAACCCTGCAGTTTTGTTCAGTGGTTATTCAGAGATTCGAAACTGCACTACATAACTTTGTGACAGTGTAATATATGATTCACGACAGAAAACACAATACAGAGAGATTTCAGGAAACTTAATTGACTAGAACTGCAGGTGACTTACTCCAGTGTTTATCACAGTCCCCCAAAAGGCAGAGTCTTCTGCTGCTTGAATACTCACGATGCAGTAATGTAACTGTTGTAAGGTGTGTGCTGGGCGCCAAATAATCAGAAGCTCTGCTTGAAGAGTACCTAGGCAAACATCAAGATCCTCCTAAGCCTGCCTTGGCTCCCTCATCTGTCTGGAACAGTTAGCACAGCAACCAAGGCAGGAATGATATGAGGGAGTGTGTCACGGGGAATAGAAGGCACTCTTGGTGCTCTCAGAGTTTACTCCTTCCAGCAAGCAGAAAAAGAAAGGAGCAGGCATTCTGTTGATTAGGAGGAAAGGAATCCTCATGTACTTAAAAGAGCTCCAAAGCAACTTACCAAGAACTTTTAAATATTCAAATTACATCAAAATGGCAACTGCTTTTTCCCCCCTAAACTTTGTTTGTTCACCTAAATCACAATCTGAAAGCAAAACGTGGAATAAAGATCTGATCCTGGCAACAAACAGAAATGGGAATTCAAGAAAATGAATACATGAGATGAACAGTGGAAAAGTCATACTAAGTTGTTTACACCCTCATCTACAGGCTTTTGTTACTGGATTATTTCATTACTTTAATGGAAAATGATTTAATGAATGTGCAAAGACTCTGAATCTGTGGCCTTACAAACTGAAGTACTTTTCTATTACTATGAATTAACAGAAAGAAAAACTTTTCCTCAACCATTTGGAATCCTAAAGCAAGCCTCAGTTTATTTGCTGCTACAAGTCACTTAGAAAGTTTGCTGGCACAACTGATCATGAACTGCTTCATAAAGTTTACTGCATGTGTGAGCATATCTTTTTTACCTCACCAGATTAAGGTGAAAGCAGTTTGATTCCTCATATGCCAGATGAGCAAAAATTTGAGTAGCCTCTGTTTAAATGTTTTAACTCGCTATAAATTACCTTAGATTGAGTGGCTTGAGGAAGGGGTTTCCTATGACTTCAACCTTGCTGTCTGCTTTCCCAACGAATGCTGCTGTTTCTTATTGCCAGAGGGTCTGTGATGTCTCTCCCACCATCCTAGGCTCCTGTATTAGGGATATAACCTAATCCCTAAGGCATTTTGCCAGGGCTCTGTATTTCTCAAAACATCCTTGATACTCAAGGAAAATAGTGAAAAGGCAACTTGAGGATATCAAACTCTAAAATACTACACTTAATTGCCACTACACAACATGGTGGACTAATCTCCATTTCTCACCCTGATCTTGTGCCATAACTTGAAACTAAGATTCCACTGAACTAAGATTCCACTAAACATTAGAAATATCACGGGGCTAACTCCAGGTGGCCATGGAGGTAAGAAATGGAATGGGTAGTGTGAGTGGGGAAGACCCTGGGCAAAAAAGCTATTTCATTCATTTATTTTATGCACTGAACTTTTGAATACTAATTTTAAATATGGCGTTCTACATTTTAAAAAATAGTTTGAAACATGTTCTGGGGTACATATGAAAAAACATTAAATGAATTATTGACACCAGCCTTATTGACAATTTTGCTATAAACTGTACTTTCACTATCCAGATGTCATCACAATATCCACTTAATTGCAACCCTGAATAACTTATCAGGAGCTCTAGCAAATCTTAAAAAATGGAGTTCATATTAACAAAGAGAATTCCATAATTACATGAGATTGTTTCTCATGTTAATTTTTATATAAGCTAAGGACATGCTGCTGCAATTATTTTTATACATAAATGAAAGAATACTTATTGATATGTTATTAATGAAATATTTCTCTTGGAATAAAAACAATGGTACAGTAAAGCAAACAACTATTAAATAAAAGCAGAAAAAAGAAAGTCTCAAGTATTCAGAGAAATATTTCATTAAGAAATATCTATGCTGTAGATAAGAACAGGTGGCAATAATTGGATTTCCCATCTGCAGATTGTAAAATCATCTACAGGTTGGTTTCAAAAGTATTATAGCCAATATGTGGAAACCTGTCCATTTGCAAATTATGCCAGATGGACCCTGACCAAATTCAGAGAGCCATGTAGGACCAATATTCTTTCCGATGTTTTTTAAAGTTTAAAGCAGATGACCATTCCATTTGCACAGCAAAATAGGAACTGTGAACAGTATGTGAGCAGAATATATTTATTTAGTGAGTTGAGAAAAGTCAGTTAATGACATCAGACCTCCTTTAAAGTCCAGATCCTAACAATCAAAATCCTCTGCAGATGTGGCCCATTCAGAGGTGATGATAAGATTGGCAATTATCTAGTTTTTAACTGAAGAGTCCAGTATTTCAACTTCTTCCCAGGAAATGGATTAAGAAATTTCCAGAAATGTATAATGAAGCATTATTACTATCACACTGTGACTTGGGTTTTCAGTATTATCACTCTCTATGTAGAACTGTGCCCTGTGCTAGTCTAGTAATTTTTATTTTGTTTGTGAGTTTTTATGCCTTAAAGTTGCTTCAAAGCAAAAGGAGCTTTCTGCTCATCAGGAAAAGCATATCAACATTGTGTAGCTGCAGCATTTGTAATAGTGTGGTATACTGGCAACATTGTAGTGCAGCTGAGTATTTTCTTTTTATAATAACAAAACATGCAACATTGCAGTCTTTGTCTAGCTTCCTCTTTCTCATACACTGAAGACAAGAAATAAATTAAGGAAAAGAAAGCAAAGAAATAGAAGGGAAGGGAAGAGAAGGGAAGGGAGGGAATGGGAAGGAAGAGGAGGGAGGGAGGAAGACAGGAAGGAAGGAAGGAAGGAAGGAAGGAAGGAAGGGGGGGAGAGGAAACAGGCAGCTCATAAAAGAGATATAAATGTAATTTGCTCTAAAATCCCTTAAAAGAGGGGCAAACAGTTTTATTCATGAGGAAAGATACAGTAACACTGAAGAAGATGCAGGCTATGTACAAAATAAATGTATCTATAAGAAAATAAAACTGAATTAAAATGCCTTCAAATATCAGAATTAGTTTCCTTTAGAAAATTCTTCTTTCTGTCCCCAGAGCTTTGAGATTCCCTAATTGTGAGGAACCTCCTTCTGATGAATTAAAACTAGATGCTATCTCTTGGGAGAAAATAAATACAGAAGGTGGCAGAGCTCCTTCCAAATTCCTCTTTAGGAAAAAGCAATAATCTAGTTGCTCATTTATTTTAAGAGAATATTTTTTGATAAACTAGAAGCTTTATTCATCAAATAATCTAAATTTATTGAAAATATTCTAATTCCTATGTCATGTGACAGTATGGAAATAATCATTAAATTACACATAGTTTACACATAGTTTATGGATGAATGAAACAAATTAAATATTACACATAGCTTATGGATGAATGAAACAACAAATTAAATATTGAATAAATATAATGTGAATTTTGTGGAATTCTTTATACGTTTTACTTGATTAGAATCAAAGTTAAGCTTAAATTTTTAAAAGTTCAATATAAAAAAAATGAAGAAATCTTATAATAATAAATTCCTCATGGGGAATCATTCATATTTTACAGCTGTATTAAGGTATAATGGAAGTATAATATAAACTAGATAGATATTCAATTTGAAAAATTTTGATTTATCATTATACCTATGAAACCATCACTGCAAATCAAGGTAATGAACATATCAATTGTCCCAAAAGTTTAAACCATCTCCACTCCCTTCCCCAGGCAACCACTCATCTGCTTTCTGTCACTATAGATTAATTTGTATATCCCAGAATTTTAAATAAATGTACATATATTTATGTTCCCTTTTTTCCTCTGGCTTGTTGTAAACAGCATAATTATTTTGACATTCATCCTTGTTGCCTGAATCAATATATTCTTAATTATTGAGTAGTATTTCATTATATGGATATACTACAATTTGCTTATCCATTCATCTGTTAATAGATGTTTGGGTTGCTTACAGTTTGGGGTTACTAAAAAATAAGGCAACACGAAAAACTGTGCACCAGTCTTTGTGTGGACATACATTTTATATCTCTTCGATATAGAACGGGCAGGGGATGATTAGGTTATATAAAAATCGTATGTTTAAATGTTCAAGAAATTGTAAAGCATTTTTCCAAAGTCATTATAATAGTTTACATTCCTTTCGGCCAGTGTATGAGAGTTCAAGTTGCTCTGCATGCTTACCAACACTTGGTATGGTCCAAACTTGATTTTTGGCAATTCTCCTAGGGATACAGTGGTGTCTCGCTGTGGTTTAATATGCATTTCTCTAATGACTAATGATCTTAAGCATCTTTTTATGTGCTTATTTATATCCATACATATTCTTTGTTGAAGTGTCTGTTCAAAACTTTTTTCCATTATTAATTGGGTTGTATGTATTATTTTTATTGAGTTGTAAGTTTGCTGTACAATATATTTTAGAAAGAAGTCCTTTGTCAGATAAATGTTTGCAAATATCTTCTTCCAGTCAGTAACTTGTCTTTTCTTTTTTGTAACAGTGATTATTGAAGAGCATTTTTTATATTTTTGATAAAATCCAATTTGACAATTTTTCTTTTTGTACTTTGTGTGTCTTTTTGTACAGATATTTGTCAAATCCAGGCTCACTAAAATTTTCTCCTCTTTCTTCTGAAGGGTTTATCTATCACAATTAGATCTATTATTCATTTTGAGTTAATTTTTGATATAGTGTGAAGTAAGGGTTGGGCTTTTATCTGTTTTTCTATGGCTATCTAACATCATTTGTTGTAAGTTTATCTTTTTTTTTTCCACTCAGTTGCCTTGATACCTTTGTCAAAAAACAATTGATCATATATGTGTGGTCTATATGTCCATTTTTATATCAATACAAAGCTGTCATGACTAATGCAGATTTTTCATAAGTGTTGAAATCAGATAGTGTGACGAGCAACTTTGGTATTCTTTTTCAAAATCATTTTAGCTACTGTATTATATTTGCATTTCTATGTAAGTTTTAGAATCTGCTTGTCAATTTCTGTAGTGAAGACTGCTGGAATCTTAAATAGGATTGCTGAAAACTTTAGAAATGTTCAGGAAGAATTGGTATCTTATAAGACTGAATTTTCCAATACATTAATATGATATATTCCTCTACTTAGGTCTTCTCTAATACCTCTCAGCAATGTTTTGTAGTTCTCGGTGTTTCATATGTTTTTCATATTTATCTCTATTTGATGCTTTTGCAAATAGTATTTATTTTAATTTCAGTTTCCAATTTTTCAATGCTAGTATATAGAAACACATAGATTTTTTAGGTTTTTTTAACAGGTTTATTGAAATATAATTGATATTTTTAAAACTGCACATATTTAATGTATATAATTTGATGACTTCAGAAGTATGCATGCATACAACTGTGATATCACCAGAATCAAGGTAATAAACATCCATCACCTCCAAAAGTTTCCTTGTGTCCCTTTGGTGCAGGGGGTGCTTTTTGGTTTTTTGTGGTAAGAGCACTTAACATTAGATCTACTCTCTTAAATTTTTAAGTGCACCATATTGATTGTTAACTACAAGTACTATGTTGCACAGCAGATTTCTAGAGCTTATTCATCTTGTATAACTATAAATTAATATCTATTGAACAACAACTCCCCATTTCCCCCTCTCCTCCCATCCCGTGGCAACCACCATTCTATTTTCTGCTTCTATGATTTGACTATTTTAGATATCTCACATAAATGGTACCATGCAATATTTGTTCATCTTTGACTGACTTATTCAACATAGCATAATGTCTTTCAGATCCATCTATACTGTTTCAAGTGATAGGATCTCCTTTTTTTCTGACTGAATAATATTCCATTGTATGTGTATACCACATTTTTTTGTCCCATCATGGACACTGGGTTGTTGCCACATCTTGGTTATTGTGAATAATTCTGCAATGAACATTCTCATTCCTTTTCATAAATTTACATATCTTGGAGAGATTTTCATACATTTACATATCTTGGAACCTCACTACACTCATAAATTAGTTCTAGTAGGCTTTTCATAGCTTTCTTTGCATTTTCTACATAATTAGATATTCCACAAATAAAAAAGTTTTACCTCTTTCTTTCCAATCTGTATGTCTTATATTTCTTTTCCTTACTTTACTACAATAGTTAGGAATTCCAGCAAAAGAGTAAAAAGAAGTGAGGAGAAAGGATATCTTTGCCATTGTCTCCATGTTAGAGGTAAACAACCAGTTTTTACCCATTAAATATGGTGTCAGCTATTGCTTTTCTTAAAGCTCTTCATCATATTGGGGAAGTTATATTCTATTCCTAATGACTTAGACTTTTATTCACAAATATAGGTTGGTTTAATCTAACCTATATTTTTTTCTAACCTGTTAATACGATTATACTGATTGATTTTTTAGTATCAAAACAACCTTGCATTCTTTGCATAAAATCCACTTGATCATGATGTTTTATCTTTTATATATATCATTGGATTCAATTGGATAAAATTTTATTAAGAATTTTTGTGTATATGTTGATAACAGCTAATGATCTATATTTTTGTGTCTTGTAGAATTTATGCTGGCCTCAAAAAATGAGCTGGGACATGTCCCCTCCACTTCTATTGTCTGTATGTATAGTATTGGAGTTATTAATTCCTTAAGTCTTTAGTAGAACTTACCACTTAAGGCACCTAGACCCAAAGTTTCTTTTGCATAAAGCTTTTTAACTACTTATTCATTTTCTCTCATTTATTTGGGGTTTTTCAGGCTGTTTCTTCCTGAGTGAGATTTGATAGCTTCTATCCTTCAAAACCTTTGTTCATTTCATACAAATTTTCAAATTTATTTATATAAAATAGTTCATAATTTCCCCCTTATTCTCCTTTTAAAAATTGCAGAATCCATAGTGATGCCCTCTCTCTTATGGTATGGGTAATTCTGTCTTATTTAGATTTTCTTTTCATCAGTTGTAGCAAATGTTTATACATTCAATGATCTTTCCAAAGAAATGGATTTTTGTTTCTTCAGTTTTTTCTATTGTTTTTGTTTTCTGTTTCATTGATATCCACTCTGATCTTTATTGTTACCTGTCTTATGATTACTTTCCGGCCTAATGCATTTTTCTTTCTCTAATTTCTTAAGATCAAGTTTATATTATTGTCTTGAGATTTATATTTTAATCTAAATATTTAGTGGTATAAATTCCTATATAAGCAGTCTTTAGCTGCGTTGCACAAATTTTTTTGGTTTCATTCAGCTTAAAATACTTTAAAATTTCTGTTGTTTCTTTCTTTGCTGGTGGGTTTTTCAGAATTACGTACTTAAATTTCCAAATATGGGCAGACTGGAAGCCCAGCAAGCAATGAAGATGGCAGAGAGCAGTGGTCGCACTGGCAAGAGCAGCCGGAGCGACTCCGGGAAAGGGGTTCACGTCAGCAGAGCAAGTAATTGCTGGCTTCCATCGCCTTCGGCAGGAACAGCGGGGCCTGGCCTCCAAAGCAGCTGAGTTGGAGACGGAGTTGAATGAGCACTGTCTAGTGACTGATACTCTGAAGGAGGCAGATGAAACCTGCAAGTGCTACCGCATGGTTGGAGGGTGCTGATAGAGCGAACTGTCAAAGAGGTGCTGCCTGCCCTGGAGAACAACCAGGAGCAGATACAGAAGATTATTGAGACACTGACACAGCGGTTTCTGGCAAAGGGAAAAGAACTAAATGAATTCCGGGAAAAGCACAACATTCGTCTCATGGGGGAAGACAAGACGCCAGCAGCCAAAGAAAACTCAGAAGGGGCTGGGGCTGAAGCCAGCCCAGCTGCAGTACTGGTCTCCTAGAGAGCAAGGCCTTTGCATTTTTTCTACCCTGACTCCCACTTCTTATAATTTCTCTTTATTGTTATTATTTTCTCTGCCATTGTAATTTTTTGGTTAATTAAATTTTTTGGTCAGAAAAAAAAAATTTCCAAATATGTTGACAGTTTCTAGATTTTCTTTATACTTACTTCTAATTTAATTCCACTAGGCTCACACAACATACTTTTTATGATGTGAATATTTTAACAATTATTGAGACATGGATTATGGCCCAGAATATTGTGTCTGTCTTAGTATTTGTTCCTTACATATTTATTCTACTGTCTGGGGACAGAGTGTTTGTGAATGTTAGTTAATTAGTTGGCATCTCACTTAAATTTAGTCATATCTCCAGGAAAATCTGTAATTTGAGGCCCATAATTAAGACATTAACTTTTGTCAATTGGTACATTTCGGCATATGTTAAAGTTAATTCAAAACCTATGTTGTAGGGCTTCGCTGGTGGCGCAGTGGTCAAGAATCTGCCTGCCAAAGCAGGGGACACGGGTTCGAGCCCTGGTCCAGGAAGATCCCACATGCCGCAGAACAACTAAGCTCACGAGCCACAACTACTGAAGCCCGTGCACCTAGAGCCTGTGCTCCGCAACTAGAAGGCACAGCAATGAGAAACCTGTGCAGCTCAACAAAGAGTAGCCCCACTCGCCGCAACTAAAGAAAGCCCATGCACAGCAACAAAGACCCAACGCAGCCAAAAAAACAAAAACAAACAAAAAAACACTATGTTGTAGAGGCACAAATGCCAACCAGTGCCCTTTTATCTTTTTGTTGTAGGCATTATTTTAGAAAACTTTGGTTTCCAATTGGGTCAAACTGTGGGCTTCTGTTTGAGTGTTGAGTTTCCTCCTCCTGTACCCAGGGTTTTGGGGGATTTTGTTGTTGTTATTGTGTTTTGAATTTTTTGCGGTAGTTAACGGATATACTTAAGGGAGAGAGTGTCCTCTCTATACTGCTAATATTTACAAGTTTCTTACTCCAGAGAGTCTCAAATAATTATTGTCCGGGTTAAAGGTGTTCCCATGGCTTTACTGGGCTTAGAATCACAGGCTTATGCTGGGTTTATCCTTGACTACACCACAGTAATGTCTTGGGTGTGTTTTACCTATAACCCTGAGAATGAGGACCATTTTTGGAAACAGAGGCAAAGGCAGCAGCAGCAAAGGCATTTTAGAGGATTCTAGTTAGCCATCGTGTTTTAAGAGTGTGGAAATCAGCATGCCACATGGTGAGTGCTCTGTCCTCCACATGAACAAAGAACCAGTGGGCCTATATATGGCAGGGTATTGGTCTTTCCATTCATAAGGGTGTACCAACATGATCACAGTTCAGTTTTTTCCCTTTAAAGTCATTCTTAAAATTTCACTGGTGTGTATTTTTACTTGAGCATCTGTAATTTAGTCTTCAAATCTGTTATGATTTTTCTCCTGTTATGACTTTTCTATTTTTTTAGAATACAAAACTCTTGTTTAATTTTTTCCTCTTTTTGTCCATTTTTCTTCTTAGTAAAAACTAAGGTTAAATCCTGCTTGTTTTTATATCCTCAAATTTTTGTTTGAACATATTTAATTCAGCTTGGTATTTTGTGTTAAAACAGCCTTTTGCTTCATAGTTGTTTTTTGTACAGGGAAGGGAAATTTTATTGGGTAAAATATTTTTATTCTCTTCAGTTTTATTCTTGTAGTAGTTTTATGTAGAGTTGTGTGAAGACTGCCCTGTTGCCACATTTGATAAACAAAGTTGATGGCTTGGAGTAGCTCACAAGACTCTTATTTCAAGAGAAATCTCTTCTGTTAGTGTATAAAACTGCACTTTCTTTATGAGGTGGCCTTTTGAGGAGTGTATGTGTCTGTCCTTCCAATTTCTGTTGTTTTTTTTTGCCTTCCACAAACTTTAAAATTTCCCCCAGATTTATTTTTCCTTGAAATACAGTATCCATTTCACTTTTTTTTAAACTTCCTCTCTCCAAAAACCATTATCTTTCCGAAACTGCCTCCTCAACTCCCATATGTACTTTTTACCTCCAGTTTTATTGATATATAATTGACATACAACATTGTGTAAGCTTAAGGGGTACAACACGTTGATCTGATATACTTTTATTGCAAAATGATGACCACAGTCGTGTTACCTAACACCTCCATCACCTCACATAATTACTAGTTCTTTAGTGGTGAGAACGTTAAAGATTTACACTCCCAGCAACTTTCAGGTATATAATACCGTATTGTTAAATATAATTATCATGCTGTTACATTAGATACTCAGAACTTATTCATCTTATAGCTGGAAATTTGTACCCTTTGACCAATATCTCCCCACTTCCCCCAATTCCCAGCCCCAGGCAACCACCATTCTTCTCTTGGTTTCTATGAGTTTGGCTTTTTAGATTTCATATATAAGTGATATGATACAGTATTTGTCTTTCCCTCTCTGACTTACTTCATTTTTCATAACGTCCTCAAGGTTCACCCATGTTGTCACAAACGGCAGGATTTCCTCGGCAGGATCTTTTTATCCATTCATCTATAGACAAACACTTAGGTGGTTTCCATATCTTGACTATTGTGAACAATGCTGCCATAAACATGGGAGTGTAGATAACTCTTCAAAATCCTGATTTCAATTCCTTTGGACATATTCCCAGAAGTGGGATTGCTGGATCATTTCCTTCAATTCTGAAGGATAACTTTTCTGTATAGAATATTCTTGTTGGCAGTGTTTTGTTTTGTTTGTTTTTCTTTTAGCACTTTGCATATATCATCCCACTCTCTAGTGGCCTGTAAAGTTTCTTATGAGAAATCCACTATTAGCCTAGTGGGGGTCCCTTTTATGTTATAAGCTCCTATTCTCTTGCTGCTTGTTTAGATTCTCTCTTTGCCTTTGATGTTTGACTGTTTTAGTGTAACATGTCTTGGAAAGGATCTCTTTAAGTTGAGTTTGTTTGGTGACCTATGAGTTTCTTGAACTTGGATATCTAAATCTCTCCCTAGCTTTGGAAAGCTCTCAGCCATTATTTCTTTTTTTTTTTTTTTTTTAATTTATTTGGCTGTGTCGGGTCTTCGTCGCAGCATGTGGGATCTTTGTTGTGGCATGCAGGATCTTTTGTTGCGGCATGCAGGTTTCTCTCCACTTGTGGTGCACGAGCTCAGTAGTTGAAGCACGTGGGCTCTCTCTGTGTGGCACGTGGGCTCTAGAGCACGCAGGTGTAGCTGCCCCACAGCATGTGGAATCTTAGTTCCCCAACCAGGGATTGAACCCATGTCCCCTGCATTTGAAGGCAGATTCTTAACCACTCGACCACCAGGGAAGTCCTGCCATTATTTCTTTACATAAGCTTTCTGCCCCCTGCTCCCTCTCTTCTCCTTCTGGAACCCCATCAATTTGCAATTTTTTTTTTTGATGGTATTCCATAGATCACATAGCCTTTCTTCACTCTCATTCTTTTATCTTTGCTCTCCTTGATAATTTCAAAGTTCCTTTCATCTAACTCACAGATTCTTTCTACTATTGAAAACATTCTGGTGATGTTTTCATTTGCATTTTTCATTTCATTTGTCTTATTCTTCAACTCCAGAATTTCTATTTGGTTCTTTTTTATGATTTCTATCTTTTTGTTAAACATCTCATTTTGTTGTGTATTGTTTTCCTGATTTTGTTGGATTACCTTTCTGTGTTTTCTTGGAGCTCATTGAGTTTCACTAGAACAGTTACTTTTAATTCTTTACTGGGTAAATCACAGATCTCCATAGCTTTAGGATTGACTACTGAAAGATTACTGTGATCCTTTGATGGTGTCATGTTTCCTTGATTTTTCATGTTCCTTTAAGTTTTGCACTGCTCTCTTCACATTTTAAGTAGCAGTCACCTTCTCCAGTCTTTACTAACTGCCTCAGGAGAGAAATAACTTCCCTCATCCCTGTTAAGTATTCTGATGCTTTCTCAGACCTTCTGTGAGCTCACCTGCTCCGCAATTTTTGCTCCCTCTTGTGGCAAAATTTGTAAGCAAGTATGCCTCCTCTCAATCCAGCGACACACCTTTTTGTTTTCCCAAAGGTGGTGCTAAAGCTCATGTTTGTGGTCTCCCCTGGCCTGCAGATTTGAGCCAGCATTCTCTGTTTGCTCATTAGCTGTCTCCCAAAGCTTGCTCTCAACACCACCATTGGGAGTGCACACAGCAAGTCAGCTAGAGGATGGGAATGCATGTATGTGAGGCACACAGAGTGCTTGGGATGCTTGTGGGCCAGTTACTGGAAAATGCAGGTGAGGCATCCCTAAAGGCTCATTGGCTTCTTGATGGAGTTGTTGATGTCATTACTTAATAGGATCTGTGCTTCTTTAATGCCCTTTGAGAGCCCTAGCTGCCACTCTCTCAGACTCGTCCCACTCCCTAGTAATACAGCTCATGAATCAGTACCCTGGATGGGATGAAAGAGAAGTGAGTCTCTTTGTCAGTGTTCCACATAGTTTCGGAAGCTGGGAGCTCACTCACACACTCTCACTTTCCCCCATGGGAGAAATCAAGGTCCAAGACCTTAGGGGAGGAATGATGCCAGTAAAATCAAACTGTTCCTCTTACCCTCTCCAATGAGTCCGAACTTGTATCTTTTTTGCTCCAACAGTGTACTGGAACTTCTCCACGAAGACACGTGCTGACCCAGAATCAATTTCAGACCATTTTACATCAGTCCCCAAACCTATAAAAGCAAGCCACCAGTAATCATGTAATCAATCATTTAATCAAACTCTCCTACTTTTTGATGTTTGCTAATCTCTTAAAGCCACACCCCCAAAATCCCCTATGAGGTTAGTTGTTGCTTTCTGGGGGGAAACTGAACCTTCCAAGTACAGCTTTCCATTGCTTATCAAGCAATGAATTCAGTACTTTTGTTTGAGGTATTAAGAGATGGTCTTTTCCATCTTCCCATTGTATTTGGTAAATCATAAACTTTGAGTAACATTTAGAAGTTTCTTAACATAAACACCAACCTCAAATTTCATTAATTATATAGACAAACATGTATGCAAAGTTCATTTCTATAGTCCATAATTGTTTATCTCTCCCTAGTCCAATTACTCAAATATATTCCCTAAGCTTGTTTCCACAGCCATTCTTCCTAATATTTTGTTAATATACTTTTTTTTTTTTTTTTTTTTTGGCGGTACGTGGGCCTCTCACCGTTGTGGCCTCTCCCGTTGCGGAGCACAGGCTCCGGATGCGCAGGCACAGCAGCCATGGCTCACGGGCCCAGCCGCTCCACGGCATGTTCCCAGACCGGGGCACGAACCCGTGTCCCCTGCATCGGCAGGCGGACTCTCAACCACTGAGCCACCAGGGAAGCCCCTATACTCTCTATTTTTAAGTCATTACCTCCACAGCTTCACCCTTCACTACCAGTAATTCTCAAAATCCAAAGGTCTGAAGTGTCAATTGACTACAACCTCAAATTCAGTTTTTATTCTGTAGATGCCTTAGATGTCTCAAGAGCACTAAAAGCCCATCATATCTAAAACTACACTTAACTTTTCCATTAAACTTGCCATTAAACGTTTAAGTTTACATTAAACATTAGTCTTTCTGAAATCATATTTCTATTTAATTTCATTACAGTCCCACTCATAACTAGGCATAAAATTTTATTTATGGTTATCATTTTCCCCCATTTCTCCCACATTTATTCAGTTGCTAAGCAATAAAGATTGAACTTCTTCAAAGTCTCTCAAAAACATTCCTTCCTTTATATTCCCACTTCCAAGGCCCTGGGTCAAATTCCAATTACTCTTAACCTGTTCTAATTTTTATTTCTAATTGATCATTTATCTCCTCCACTCTATTTCTGCCTTCCTAAAGTTTCTAGAGTTATTTCCTTTAAATACAGATCAGATCAAGTCACTTTCTTACTCAGATCTTCAATTGTTCTTCAAAATAAAATTTTCAGCGGACTTTCAAGACACCTAAAAATATAAGTACAATTACTCTTTTTCTGGAATTTGCCCTTCACACACACACACACACACACACACAAACCCTGCATATACCTCATCTTTTAGCTAAAGAAGGTTATCATTCTCTAAATTAGAACTTTTTATATTTCTGTGATTGCTCATGTAATTATCTCCTTTGAAATATTATGACATTTTATTACCACCTTTTAACACTATCAAAAACTATTTTTAAGGCCCAATTCAATGTTCCATTAATTCTTCCCCTATACAGAAGTTGTCTCTTGTTTTTCTTACTGTCTTATAGCAATTCTTTTTTCTTGAAGTACATTTGACATACAACATTATATTAGCTTCAGGTGTATAAAATAATTCCATATTTGTTTTTATTGCAAAATGATCACCACAATAATTCTAGTTAACATCTGTCACCAGACATAGTTGCAGAATTTTTTTGCTTGTAATGGAAACTTTTAAGATGTACTTTCTTAGCAACTTTCAAATATGCAATACAGCATTATTAACTATAATCACCACACTGTACATTACATCCCCACGACTTATGCATTTTATAACTGGAAGTTTGTACCTTTTGACTC
This sequence comes from Orcinus orca, assembly GCF_937001465.1. Taxonomy (NCBI): domain Eukaryota; kingdom Metazoa; phylum Chordata; class Mammalia; order Artiodactyla; family Delphinidae; genus Orcinus; species Orcinus orca. Next base: position 73,136,411 of record NC_064565.1, read on the forward strand.
CCTTTACCCATTTGGCCCATGTCTGAATCTCCACCTCTGGCAACCACTGATCTGTTCTCTGTATCTATGAGCTTGGGTTTTTTTTTGGCTTTGGTTTTAGATTCCACATGTGATATCATACAGTATTTGTATTTCTCTGTCTGACTTATCTCACTAAGCATAATGCACTCAGGGTCCATCCGTATTATCACAAATGGGAAGATTTCATTCTTTTATATGGCTGAATAATATTCCATTGCATATATATACCATATCTACCTTATCCATTTATCCATCAGTGGGCACTTAGGTTGTTTCCATATCTTGGCTATTGTAAATAATGCTGCAATGAACATGGAGGTACATATATCTTTTCAAGCTAGTGTTTTCATTTTCTATAGCAATTATTTTTGTCTCATATTCAGTTTTTATTTAGGTATGACTTACATAAATGAAAGGCACATAGTAATATTACAGTATGACAATATATTGTTTTAAATGTACCTCTCTTTCCACCCAAATCTGAACCAATCCAGACAAAGTAATCAGCTTATGGAAATTAAAATATCAACTGTATTACCAATCAACCAATATTGCAAGACATAATTCAGACCTGTGGCTAAGTGAGCTCTCTGATACTGACCTCTACAATTACACAGATATCCATCTGGTCACATCTCTATGGTAGGAAGTGGGGCGTGGCCTTATAAATCCCATGGCATAAAGGGACAAAGCAGATAATATGCTCTCTGCTGAAAGCCAGCCAACAAAGAGGAAGAAAAGAAAAAGGGCTTGGCTTACAGTTAATTATCTACCCTAAATCATCAATAAAGTAAGGTGTTCTTCCTCCTTCCAGAGGAATGAGTGATGGTGTGGAGAGAAAACAGGTTTATCTAAGAGGAGCTCCCTTCACTTGGAAGGAAGCAGCAGTGCTGGAGGAATTTATTCTCTACATAACAAGCAGGTGCTCTTTCTTATATATGTAAAAATTCAAAAGCATAAATAAATATAAAAATTATTAATACCATGTTAAAGGCCAGTTAGACACCAATGAAATAGTGCAAGGCAGAAAAAAGAATTAATTTATTTTAATTCATAATATTTATCATATTGAAAATCATTTTTCTCAATAGATAACCATGTATTAAAAACCTCCTTGTTAAAAGTGCCTAAGAATTAAAATTCCACAATTTATTCATTTAAAAAGGAAAAGGAAAACTATTTGCCTTTCACAGAAAACTAAATTGGAAACTATCAGTGCTTGAGATGTTCAAAGACCAGAACATTTGAAAGTAAATTTAAGATGCTCCCACAAGTTACAAATCAATTACAGAACTTTATAAGCAATAATAAAACTGACTAGAATACTAGAATCAGGTTTGATTTGCCATGATTAGAGAAATCATTGATGGGATTGGAATTTTATCACTACCATTGTCTTTCTTCGGAAAATAATAATATAACTGGGTAAAGAGAAAAGCTCAAGAGCAGTAGGCTGTCCAAAATGGCCCTCTGAAGAGCAGCATGGCATCTAAGTGGCTCATTAGAAATGCAGAGTTTCAGGTCCCACTCCAACTAAATAAATTAGAATCTTCATTTTACTAAAATCCTATGTGATGTGCTTGTACATTAATGTTTGAAAAGCACAAAAAGTCCTACTTAGCAGAGGTGATGTCCTGTGAATGGCTTTTTCTGAAAGGCAAAAGCTAGAGTAGCCCGATATATTTTCACATTAAGTGCTATCAGTTCTCTAAGAGAACCAAATCTGTAATTCAGGGTGAATAGAGTTAAACATCAATATCTAAGAGCATAATTTATAAGGGAAAAAAACCATCATTTTGGAGGTCCAAATTGTTGCTATCTTCGGTATCTTTTCAAGCTCAACTAGGCTTTGTGTTCTAAAAGGGAGGAGAATGTGCCTTATTTATATTTTGTTCTTTCACTAAGTTGGTGCTCAGTAAATATCTATTGAACATCTGTCATAAAGAAAGAAGAATTTGGGCTTCCCTGGTGGTGCAGTGGTTGAGAGTCCGCCTGCCGATGCAGGGGACACGGGTTCATGTCCCGGTCCGGGAAGATTCCACATGCCGCGGAGAGGCTAGGCCCGTGAGCCATGGCCGCTGAGCCTGCGCGTCCGGAGCCTGTGCTCCGCAACGGGAGAGGCCACAACAGTGAGAGTCCCGCATACCGCAAAAAAAAAGGAAAAAAAAGAACGAATTTTCCATAGTGAATAGGAAGTTGCACTAGAAGATCTCTGTCTTTCTAAATCTAAGACTTTATGACTCATTGAGTAATATTTATATTTATAACTTTATGTATGTGTAAACAGTATTACATTCATATTTATATGATGGAAATAAGTGAGGAAAATTTAAACATCTTTTCTGTTGTCTACAGCTTGGCATCAGCATTTTCATTGGTAGGAATTACCTGAATTTTGGGGAATGTAATCAAATATAAATGAATCAGTCTCCCCAAGTGCACGTCTAACCAGTTAAACTCCCTCTCCCTGATTATAGCCCTGAGAAGCCCCTAGTCCACCTTTCCTCCCAGTGGTCAGGGTTCACAGGTTGAAGGAGGTGTTAAAATTCTCCCCCACAGGCCTCCCTCCCATTGTCTTCTCCAGGCAGAGGAAAACTGTCTTCACTGCTTGCCAGTGAAGACAAGTAACTGTTTTACTAACATTTAGCCTTTGTCATAACCATTTGCTATATTATGGAAGTCTTAAATTTTGTTCATTGAGATATACACCAACCTACAGTATCCCAGGACTCCAACTTTCTCACACTAAAAGTTCAATAGCCAATATCTACAGGAAGTTACCTAGTTCTGTAATCAAGGTCCATTCAGGTTTCTATCTTTGCTGTGATTTTAGATGGACTATTATATATATATTTTTTTAATTTATTTATATTTTTGGCTGTGTTGGGTCTTCGTTGCTGAGTGCAGGCTTTCTCTAGTTGTGTGGAGCAGGGTCTGCTCTTCGTTGTGGTATGCAGGCTTCTCATTGCTGTGGCTTCTCTTGTTGCAGAGCATGGGCTCTAGGCCCGCAGGCTTCAGCAGTTGTGGCTCGTGGGCTCTAGAGCGCAGGCTCAGTAGCTGTAGCACACGGGCTTAGTTGCTCCCCAGCATGTGGGATCTTCCCAGATCAGGGCTTGAACCTGAGTCCCCTGCATGGGCAGGCGGATTCTTAACCACTGCGCCACCAGGGAAGCCTCTATTTTTTTTATCGGTATCTCAAATTCCCTATGATGACTTCCCTGTGGGATGACATAAGAAAAGTAGATATGCTATTATGAAGAAAAAACTGGTGCTGTTGAATACACTTGTACTGGAACTAACAAGTTAGCATTTTCCCTGCCACTGGGGAGTAATAGCTTTCATGGAAAGCTATTACCTTTCTTTCAAGGAAGAAAAGGTAACCTTTAACATTAGTAGAGCAGAAAGAAACTTGAAAGTGAAGTGGTTGGGCTTTAAAATATTCTGGTTCAGCAGGTAGAACACTCATTTTATACAAGGATCACATCTGATGATCCATAAGGATGTTAAGATCTAAATTTCATTTGGTATTTTGAGGATCTCCCTTAAAATGCTTCTGTGTTACAATGAAGAGATATTTAATGCTCCCATTTATCTTTTTATTAGAACTGTCTAGACATTAGCTGGTAAATTAATAAAGACTGTCATTGTTGTTATATCAATAAAAAGCAGAAAAATGATTTTACCTATTTATAACCACACTGTAATACTTAATCTCTCAGTTATATAAACTGCTTTTCATAAAACAAAATGTTGAATTCAACAATAAATTACCACTCATGAGATTTGGCTTTCGTTAAAAAAAAAAAAGGGGGGGTGGTATTTTGTTCCAATTTTGTTTAAAAAAACTCACATACCACAAAATAAATAGAGATAGAAACAAAAGTACAAAAGAGTAAAGAAATGCAAGGAAGATTTTACTCTATCTCTCGAATTCTAGATACCTCTAAGGCATTCAAGCATAAGGACATAGATGGATTACAGAGAAAGAGAATCCCCATCACAGTAGCACTCAGGGAATTGAGGGTGGAGAGAAAGTTGCTTTTGCAGGCACTTTGCAATTTGTTAGTTCTTTTGAGATATATAGGCTTTCTGTCAGACTTTTATAAGCTTTTCCTTATGCATAAAAATTTGGCAACAAGTTTCTGTGTGTGTGCGCACGTGTGTGCATGCGCATCTGTGTAAGTTTCAAGAAGTGTTAGAAGCCAAAAAACCCCAGCAATAAGAAAAAGACAAATTTCAGTATGAGTCAACATCATGAAAAAGAATCAACTGATTTAGTCAGTCCATTAGCTTCAATTATTTGTATCTGAGGTCAGAGGTAAGGCCAAGTAACAGAGCTGGTGTTCTTGCAAGATCCCAATAACAGCTAGGGAAGGGGAGGCTGACAGGCCCATGGAAAGCACTCTCTACTTGTTATGAAAACAACAAAGAAGGCAACTTCTTAAGCTATTCAATGACTAAGACCATGTTCCTTATAGTCCCCTTGGCCATGAACAGAATTGGGCTGCTAGACCTAAACAAAGGTAGAGTTCACATATGGGGATTAGAATGTTGAGGGGGCTAGAAGCCAAGTGGTTTATCATATTTACAAACACAAAACTATGTCTTGATTTCTTTACCTAAAATATATGAAAATGTGATGATTACCACAATAATATGTTTACATAATAAAGAGTAAAGTGTAACCCCATCATTTTACAATAGGAAGGAACTATAGTCTATAGAGTATAGGTGTCACAGGTTGGATTCTCCCAAAACAGGTGCTAAAATGGAGTTTGGAGTGAAATATAGTTTATTGGGGATTAATATCTACAAAAGGAAGGGAGAAAAAGAAGCACTGGGCAGAAGAAGAAGCTGAACTACAATGCAGATGCCACAAAGCCTCAGCCAACCCAGCTCCAGTCTGGAGAAAGTACTGGCATCTAAGATCCCCGTGATAGGCTGAAATGGCTGGGTGTTTTCTACCTCTGTCTTCCTCGATCAAGGGATGTGGGCTGCCCAGGAAGTGCAGGACCTCAGGTAGAATAAGGTAGCACTTGGCAGCACAGGCTGATCCTGAAAAAGTGACAGCCAGAAGCTGCTTCCTCACCCACATCTGAGCAGGAAGTCTTATTTTGAAGGGGATCTGGGCAGTGCACCCCCGTGTCTACCACAACAAGACCAGAAATCAGTTCTCCAAAAGAATCCTTGTACTCTAATGTCTAGGTCTTTGTATTATGAAGCTAATTTACACTTATTTGCCTCCTTCGTAAAAAAAAAAAAAAAGTGGAGAAAAATTCATTTTACATAATTCTCCCCCCAAAGGTGATCACAAGTAAAATGCACTAAATGAGCCATATAAAATTGACTCACTTGACAAAGACAAATCACATGGAGGAAAGTCAGTATCTACAAAATCAAGGAATACTTGTTTTATTGAAGATACCGAATTCTGAAAACATAGTGCAAGGAAAACCATTAAAGGAACAGAACATAATTTGAGTGTCTCACTGAATATAAATTGACATTGTAAAATATCTATTTGAACAACAATGAAAAGTGGTTTTAATGTCACAAAACTTTTTTTTTTGCAAAAGGAAAACAGTCTATTCATAATCATACAAAGACATGAATCAGTCATTATCATAAGGTATGTAATGATGTCTGCTTTGAAAGTAAAAAGAGCAAGCTCCTTATCTTCCTTTGGATCCATATCACAAAGGGTCAGATTGTGACTCTATCATTTGTTATGTGTTATACTATCAGCAAGTAACTCTCTCTCTGTGCCTTAGCATTTCTGAAAATTAGGAAATAGTAAGAAAGTGTGAGGATTATCAAGATAATATTTGTATAATGCATAGAACAAACTCTGGAACAAAATAAGTCTTCCTTAAGTGTTAGTTATGGGATAGTTTTCTTAGAATTAGACATAATAATAATATTTCTTTTCTTTGTTTTTTCTCTTTTTGACAGCTTTATTGAGGTATAATTCACATAAACAATCTACCTAAAGTGTGCAATTCATTGTTTTCATTATATTCATAGATGTGTGCAACCACACCTACAGTCAATTTTAGGACATTTTCATCTCCCTAAAAAAGAAACTCTTCACCCACAGCTATAAATCCTGTGTCTCCCATCTCCACCCCCAACCCTAGGCAACAACTAACCTACCTTCTATCCCTATTCTGGCCTTCCATATCAATGGAATCATATAGTATGTGGTCTTTCGTGTCTGGCTTCTTTCACTGGGAATAATTTTTTTTAACATCTTTATTGGAGTATAACTGCTTTACAATGGTGTGTTAGTTTCTGCTATATAACAAAGAGAATCAGCTATACGTATACGTATATCCCCATATCCACTCCCGCTTGGGTTTCCCTCCCACAGTCCTTATCCCACCCTTCTAGGTGGTCACAAAGCACAGAGCTGATCTCCCTGTGCTAGGCGGCTGCTTCCCACTAGCTACCTATTTTACATTTGGTAGTGTATATATGTCCATGCCACTCTCTCACTTTGTCCCAGCTTACCCTTCCCCCTCCCCATGTCCTCAGTCCATTCTCTACATCTGCGTCGTTATTCCTGTCATACCCCTAGGTTCTTCAGAACATTTTTCTTTTTTTTTTTAGATTCCATATATATGTGTTAGCATATGGTATTTGTTTTTCTCTTTCTGACATACTTCACTCTGGATGACAGCCTCTAAGTGGATCCACCTCACTACAAATAACTCACTTTTGTTTCTTTTTATGGCCGAGTAATATTTCATTGTATATACGTGCCACATCTTCTTTATCCATTCATCTGTCGATCGACACTTAGGTTGCTTCCATGTCCTGGCTATTATAAACAGAGCTGCAATGAACATTCTGGTACATGACTCTTTTTGAATTATGGTTTTCTCAGGGTATATGCCCAGTAGTGGGATTGCTGGGTCATATGGTAGTTCATTTTTTAGTTTTTTAAGGAACCTCTATACTGTTCTCCATAGTGGCTATATCAATTTACATTCCCACCAACAGTGCAACAGGGTTCCCTTTTCTCCACACCTTCTCCACAATTTATTGTTGGTAGATTTTTTCATGATGGCCATTCTGAACAGTGTGAGGTGATATCTCATTGTATTTTTGATTTGCATTTCCCTAATGATTAGTGATGTTGAGCATCCTTTCATGTGTTTGTTGGCAATCTGTATATCTTCTTTAGAGAAATGTCTATGTAGGTCTTCTGCCCAGTTTTGGATTGGGTTGTTTGTTTTTTTGATATTGAGCTGCATGAGCTGCTTCTAAATTTTGGAGATTAATCCTTTGTCAGCTGCTTCATTTGCAAATATTTTCTCCCATTCTGAGGGTTGTCTTTTCGTCTTGTTTCCTTTGCTGTGCAAAAGCTTTTAAGTTTCATTAGCTCCCATTTGTTTACTTTCGTTTTTATTTCCATTTCTCTAGGAGGTGGGTCAAAAAGGATCTTGCTGTGATTTATATCATAGAATGTTCTGCCTATGTTTTCCTCTAAGAGTTTTATAGTGTCTGGCCTTACATTTAGGTCTTTAATCCACTTTTAGTGTATGGTGTCTGGCCTTACATTTAGGTCTTTAATCCACTTTTAGTGTATGGTGTTACGGAGTGTTCTAATTTCATTCTTTTACATGTAGTTGTCCAGTTTTCCCAGCACCACTTATTGAAGAGGCTGTCTTTCCCCCACTGTATATTCTTGCCTCCTTTATCAAAGATAAGGTGAGCATATGTGCATGGGTTTATATCTGGGCTTCCTATCCTGTTTCATTGATCTATATTGCTGTTTTTCTGCCAGTACCATACTTTTTTTTTTTTTTTTTTTTTAACATCTTTATTGGGGTATAATTGCTTTACACTGGTGTGTTAGTTTCTGCTTTATAACAAAGTGAATCAGTCATACATAAACATATGTTCCCATATGTCTTCCCTGTTGCGTCTCCCTCCCTCCCACCCTCCCCATCCCACCCCTCCAGGCTGTCACAAAGCACCGAGCCAATATCCCTGTGCCATGCGGCTGCTTCCCACTAGCTATCTACCTTACTGCGTTTGTTAGTGTGTATATGCCCATGACTCTCTCTCGCCCTGTCACAGCTCACCCTTCCCCCTCCCCATAACCTCAAGTCCGTTCTCTAAGAGGTCTGCGTCTTTATTCCTGCTTTACCCCTAGGTTCTTCATGACATTTTTTTCTTAAATTCCATATATATGTGTTAGCATACGGTATTTGTCTTTTTCTTTCTGACTTACTTCACTCTGTATGACAGACTCTAGGTCTATCCACCTCATTACAAATAGCTCAATTTCGTTTCTTTTTATGGCTGAGTAATATTCCATTGTATATATGTGCCACATCTTCTTTATCCATTCATCCGATGACGGGCACTTAGGTTGTTTCCATCTCCGGGCTATTGTAAATAGAGCTGCAATGAACATTTTGGTACATGACTCTTTTTGAATTTTGGTTTTCTCAGGGTATATGCCCAGTAGTGGGATTGCTGGGTCATATGGTAGTTCTATTTGTAGTTTTTTAAGGAACCATACTGTCTTGATTACTGTAGCTTTGTAGTATAGTCTGAAGACAGCGAGCCTGATTCCTCCAACTCCATATCTCTTTCTCAAGATTGCTTTGGCTTTTTGGGGTCTTTTATGTTTCCATACAAATTGTGAAATTTTTTGTTCTAGTTTTGTGAAAATGCCATTGGTAGTTTGATAGGGATTGTACTGAATCTGTAGATTGCTTTGCGTAGTATACTCATTTTTACAATGTTGATTCTTCCAATCCTAGAACATGGTATATCTCTCCATCTGTTTGTATCATCTTTAATTTCTTTCATCAGTGTCTTATAGTTTTCGGCATACGGGTCTTTTGTCTCCTTAGGTTTATTCCTAGGTATTTTATTCTTTTTTTTTTTTTCAGTACGCTGGCCTCTCACTGTTGTGGCCTCTCCCATTGCAGAGCACAGGCTCCGGACACACAGGCCCAGCTGCCATGGCTCACGGGCCCAGCCACTCTGCGGCACGTGGGATCCTCCTAGACCGGGGCATGAACCCACGTCCCCTGCATCGGCAGGCAGACCCTCAACCACTGCACCACCAGGGAAGCCCGGTATTTTATTCTTTGCATTGCAATGGTAACTGGGAATGTTTCCTTAATTTCTATTTCAGATTTTTCATCATTAGTGTATAGGAATGCAAGAGATTTCTGTGCATTAATTTTGTATCCTGCTACTCTATCAAATTCATTGATTAGCTCTAGTAGTTTTCTGGTAGCATCTTTAGGATTTGGTATGTATATTATCATATCATCTGCAAACAGTGACACTTTTACTTCTTCTTTTCCAATTTCGATTCCTTTTATTTCTTTTTCTTCTCTGATTGTTGTGGCTAAAACTTCCAAAACTATGTTGAATAAGAGTGGTGAGAGTGGGCAACCTTGTCTTGTTCCTGATCTGAGAGGAAATGGTTTCAGTTTTTCACCATTGAGAATGATGTTGGCTGTCGGTTTGTCATATATGGCCTTTATTATGTTGAGGTAGTTTCCCTCTATGCCTACTTTCTGGAGAGTTTTTATCATAACTGGGTGTTGAATTTTGTCAAAAGCTTTCTCTGCATCTATTGAGATTACCATATGGTTTTTATCCTTCATTTTGTTAATATGCTGTATCACATTGATTGATTTGCATATATTGAAGAATCCTTGCATTCCTGGGATAAACTCCACCTGTTCATGGTGTATGATCCTTTTAATGTGCTGTTGGATTCTGTTTGCTAGTATTTTGTTGAGGATTTTTGCACCTATGTTCATCAGTGCTATTGGCCTGTAGCTTTCTTTTTTTGTGACATCTTTGTCTGGTTTTGGTATTAGGGTGATGGTGGCCTCATAGAATGAGTTTGGGAGTGTTCCTCCCTCTGCTATATTTTGGAAGAGTTTGAGAAGGATAGGTGTTAGCTCTTCTCTAAATGTTTGACAGAATTCTCCTGTGAAGCCATCTGGTTCTCGGTGTTAGTTTTTTGGAAGATTTTTAATCATAGTTTTAATTTCAGTGCTTGTGATTCGTCTGTTTATACTTTCTATTTCTTCCTGGTTCAGTCTTCGAAGGTTGTGCTTTTCTAAGAATTTGTCCATTTCTTCTAGGTCGTCCATTTTATTGGAATATAGCTGCTTGTAGTAGTCTCTCATGATTCTTTCTATTTCTGCAGTGTCAGTTGTGACTTCTCCTTTTTCATTTCTAATTCTGTTGGTTTGAGTCTTCTCCCTTTTTTTTTTGATAAGTGTGGTTAATGGTTTATCAATTTTGTTTATCTTCTCAAAGAACCAGTTTTTAGATTTATTGATCTTTGCTATCGTTTCCTTCATTTCTTTTTCATTTATTTCTGATATGATCTTTATGATTTCTTTCCTTCTGCTAACTTTGGGGTTTTTTTTGTTCTTTCCCGAATTGCTTTAGGTGTGAGGTTAAGTTATTTATTTGAGATGTTTCTTATTTCTTGCGGTAGGATTGTATTGCTATAAACTTCCCTCTTAGAACTGCTTTTGCTGCATTCCATAGGTTTTGGTTCATCATGTTTTCATTGTCACTTGTTTCTAGATATTTTTTGATTTCCTCTTTGGTTTCTTCAGTGATCTCTCAGTTATTTAGTAGTATATAGTTTAGCTTCTGTGTGTTTGTATTTTTTACAGATTTTTTCCTGTAATTGATATCTAGTCTCATAGCATTATGGTCAGAAAATATACTTGATACAACTACAATTTTCTTAAATTTACCAAGGCTTGATTTGTGACCCAAGATATGATCTATCCTGGAGAATGTCCCATGAGCACTTGAGAAGAAAGTGTATTCTGTTGTTTTTGGATGGAATGTCCTATAAATATCAATTAAGTCCATCTTGTTTAATGTATCATTTAAAGATTACGCTTCCTTATTTATTTTCATTTTGGATGATCTGTCCATTGGTGAAAGAGGGGTGTTAATATCTCCTACTGTGATTGTGTTACTGTCAATTTCCACTTTTATGGTGTTAGTATTTGCCTTATGTATTGAGGTTCTCCTATGCTGTGTACATAGATATTTACAATTGTTATATCTTCTTCTTGAATTGATCCCTTGATCATTATGTAGTGTCCTTCTTTGTCTCTGGTAATAGTCTTTATTTTAAAGTTTATTTTGTCTGATATTAGAATTGCTACGCCAGCTTTCTTTTGATTTCCATTTGCGTGGAATATCTTTTTCCATCCCCTCACTTTCAGTCTGTATGTGTCCCTCAGTCTAAAGTGGGTCTCATGTAGAAAGCATATGTATGGGTCTTGTTTTTGTATCCATTCAGCCAGTCTATATCTTTTGGTTGGAGCATTTAATCCACTTACATTTAAGGTAGTTATCGATATGCACATTCCTATTACCATTTTATTAATTGTTTTGGGTTTGTTATTGTAGGTCTTTTTCTTGTCTTGTGTTTCCCACTTAGAGAAGTTCCTTCAGCATTTGTTGTAAAGCTGGTTTTGTGGTGCTGAATTCTCTTAGCTGTTGCTTGTCTATAAAGGTTTTAATTTCTCCATCGAATCTGAATGAGATCCTTGCTGGGTAGAGTAATCTTGGTTGTAGGTTTTTCCCTTTCATCACTTTAAATATGTCCTGCCACTGCCTTCCGGCTTGCAGAGTTTCTGCTAAAAGATCTGCTGTTAACCTTATGGGGATTCCCTTGTATGTTATTTGTTTCTTTTCCCTTGCTGCTTTTAATATTTTTTCTTTGCATTTAATTTTTGATACTTTGATTAATATGTGTCTTGGGATGTTTCTCCTTGGATTTATCCTGTACGGGACTGTCTGTGCTTCCTGGACTTGATTGACTATTTCCTTTCCCATGTTAGGGAAGTTTTCAACTATCATCTCTCTTCAAATGTTTTCTCAGTCCCTTTCTTTTTCTCTTCTTCTTCTGGGACCCCTATAATTCGAATGTTGGTGTGTTTAATGTTGTCCCAGAGGTATCTGAGACCGTCCTCAATTCTTTTCATTCTTTTTTCTTTATTCTGCTCTGCGGTAGTTATTTCCACTATTTTATCTTCCAGGTCACTTATCCGTTCTTCTGCCTCAGTTATTCTGCTACTGATGCCTTCTAGAGAATTCTTAATTTCATTTATTGTGTTGTTCATCATTGTTTGTTTGCTCTTTAGTTTTTCTAGTTCCTTGTTAAACCTTTCTTGTATTTTCTCCATTCTATTTCTAAGACTTTGGATCATGTTTACTACCATTATTCTGAGTGCTTTTTCAGGTAGACTGCCTATTTCCTCTTCATTTGTTAGGTCTGGTGGGTTTTTACCTTGCTCCTTTATCTGCTGTGTATTCCTCTGTCTTCTCATTTTGCTTAACTTACTGTGTTTGGGGTCTCCTTTTCGCAGGCTGCAGGTTCGTAGTTCCCATTGTTTTTGGTGTCTGCCCGCAGTGGATAAGGTTGGTTCAGTGGGTTGTGTAGGCTTCCTTGTGGAGGGGGCTGGTGTCTGTGTTCTGGTGGATGAGGCTGTATATTGTCTTTCTGGTGGACAGGACCGCATCCGGTGGTGTGTTTTGGGGTGTCTGTGACCTTATTATGATATTAGGCAGCCTCTCTGCTAATGGGTGGGGTTACGTTTCTTTCTTGCTAGTTGTTTGGCATAGGGTGTCCAGCACTGTAGCTTGCTGGTCATTGAGTGGAGCTGCGTCTTAGCGTTGAGATAGAATGCTCTGGGAGAGCTTTTGCTGTTTGATATTACATGGGGCCGGGAGGTCTCTGGTGGACCAATGTTCTGAACTCAGCTCTCCCACCTCAGAGTCTCAGGCCTGACACCCGGCCAGAGCACCAAGACCCTGTCAACGACATGGTTTATAGCACAAGGAACTCCTCTCGGGACTCCATGGTGACCTGCTTGTGTTGCTGGGTCTCCTGCAGAGGCATGGGGTGGCTGTGGCTCACCGTGGGGACAAGGACACTGAAAGCAGAAGTTCTGGGAAGTACACCTTGGCATAAGCCCTCCCCGAGTCCACCATTAGCCCCACCAAAGACCTTCTTTCTTTCTAACAATACAAGAATAGAAAAGTAAGTGATATCAATAGAATAATAATGCATGGCCCTTGCCCTTCAGGAGGTCATAAGCTAATGCAGGAGAAAGACACATAAATAAGTGACAGTAGAATGCAACAACTGCATCTGGAAATATGAGTGCCAAGGAATCATCTAGCCCATACTGGGGCTGGAAGCAGTCTGGGGACATCAGGAAAGATGTTGAAGAAAAAAATCTCTCCCAGCTCTCAGCATTCCCACCATCAGTAATCTACCATCAGGCAAAGAACAGAGGGCTCATCTCTCAAGGAATACAGAAAATCATCTGAGGAACTCTAATGCTTCTAAGGAAAATATTGGCACCTCAAAGTAGAGCTCTTCTCATTCTAGCATTTGGTGACCTACATCTGAAGGCAAAACCTGATGGTCCTCATGCCCCACTCAACTCACATACATAGAGTTCATGGTCAAAATGCCAATTCAGGGAATAAAATTAATGTGATGCCTATATGCAGAGTGCATATATGTGTACACACACACACATGCACATGCACGCACACACACACAGTAAAAACCTACCCTCTTTCTTTTTAAAATATGAATGGGCAAGAAGTCACTAGTATATGAGGAGAATCAAGAGCATACAAAACAAAGATGATGCAAAATGAAAACCTAATTCCAAGGGAAGGAGGGAGGGAGGAATAAAGAGAGAGGAGAGAGAGAAAGAGAGAGAATACAGTATAATAATATTCTCAGAGAAGAGAATGGGAATAGAGGAAGCAGTCATAACAAGAAAAAGTCTAAAGAAAGTAAGAGGATAGTACCTAAAATTTTAAATGATAGAAAGGGGCTAGAAGAAAAGCCAAGGAAATCTCTCAGAACATGAATCAAAAAGACAAAGAGACAGAAAATATGAGGGAAATTACATAGAGAATTAATCCAGGGAGTTCAACATTCATCTTACAGGAATTCCAAAACCAGAGAGAATGGATGGAATAAAGAAATAATAGAAGATTATTTCCAAACGCTAAAGAAAAACAAGCCTTTAGACTAAAATGGGCTATACAAAAGGAACAAATCTTGATACTAGCCCATACAATTTGAGATCATACTAAAAATAAAAAAATATTTTTATAATTTCTACAAAAGAGTCAGAATGAGAATCAAATGGAAACCAGTATCTCACTAAAAATACTGTGTTAAGAAAATAATGGAGACAAAAGCTTCAAAATACAGAGGAAACTTAAAATGCAATGTTAGTCAATACATCCATCAAGAGTGAAAGCATTTTCAGATGTACAAAGGCTCAGTAAGTTAATTTTCCATGCATCTTTTCTTAAAAGTTCCTTAGGAAGCATGGATATTACAGCAGCATTGAAGGTTGGGTCAGGGATCAACAGAAATAAAACTACAGACTCAGACCACCTGTAAGTTTTTCATTTCTGTGGAAAAGGAAACAGAATTCAACAGAAATATCCACACAAAGAAGATGCAGCATATCTCTGTGTGACTTTTTCCTGGACCCTGTATCCCTACAGGGCACACAGCTGCTGGTAAAACTCAAAATTCCTGCTAAGCCACTATTCTTTTTATACCATGATTTCAGCTCCATTTCAGATCTTAACCTCACCACCCATGTACTTCTGTTCAAGGAAATCTTTAGAAAAACTAAGCTTTCCTAAATTTTAAACCAAACTTAATACTAGAAACGTATTTTTTTCTCAGAGGCAAGCAGAGTCAGTGCCCAGGTGTTCCTGAAAAATATCGCTGCCTACTACTTTCCAGAGTCTCAGAAAACCAGTCATCTCACCATGTCACAACCAAACCAAACCAAACCAAACAAAACCAGTGAAAGACCAAAGACATAAAATACAGGAAGCAGTGGGTCCACTGAAGGAAAGCAGTAAAGGGAAAGTCCTGGGGTAGCACATGTGTGGGGGGCTGGGAGGCAGTGGGTCCAGTTTTGAACAGGAGAATACACTGCTGTGGGAGGGGAAGTTCTAGGGAAAGAGCAACTCCATGCACATTTACAGATTTTCTTTTAGCCTTCACTTTTTTAGATTTCATTTTTTTTACTTGTCTAGTTGAGGGCAGGTCTACTTAAAATTGGAGGAAATGTTTTAGATTAAGAAAACAAGAGTTTGGACTTTGGACTGGTCTTCTTATTATTTCTTTTACTTTGTGCTTCAGATTTAGGCATTATTACCATTTGGGGTGTTTCAATCAGGTTCTCAATGGTGAAAAGATTTCATACTAAAAATGAGTCAACTCAAGAAGAGTTTACTGAAAAGAAGCTAAATCATCAAAGTGTGATGGGATGCAGGGAACGGCAGGGGACAGCAGGGACCCGGGGCTAGCAGCAGCAGAGCTCAGCCTCAGGAGATGAGGGGAGAAGTTACCGGAACCTGAAAGAAGAGAAATTCATGCAGAACAGGTGACCTGGAAAGGATCAGGAATCTTTGTTTAAGGGATATGACAAACCCCAGGGAGAATGAATGCCTGAACCTCACTCTTCATCCTTCCCTATTTCCTGCTGGAACTCACCAGGAACGAACCCAGCTAGAAGCCAGAAGGCAGGGAAATCTGAGTGACAGTCATTCTCCGCAGGGAACAGCAAGGTGGAGGAGGGGGGGACGATCTGGAAAGGAAATGAAGATATCTGGCCCATATACCATCCTGAATTTCCTTATCTTTTTTTTTTTTTTGTGTGGTACACGGGCCTCTCACAGTTGTGGCCTCTCCCGTTGCGGAGCACAGGCTCTGGATGTGCAGGCTCAGCAGCCATAGCTCATGGGCCCAGCCGCTCCGCTGCATGTGGGATCTTCCCGGACCGGGGCACGAACCCGTGTCCCCTGCATCGTCAGGCGGACTCTCAACCACTGCGCCACCAGGGAAGCCCCTTATCTTTTGAACAGATATGACATCCTCTGTTCCTCTTGTCTTAAAACGTTTCATCCTTTCATAATCATGTAGGATTTTAGTAATTGGGTTTTGAAGTAATCCATTGATTATGGAAACGAAGAAAGGCTCAGGAGACATCTTTGGTACCAAGGTAAACAGCTGTAGCTTCAAGTCACAAGAAACCAAAAAGCTCTGAAGAGTATAGGAAGAGACCGTTGAGTGCAAACCTTTCTGAACTTGAAGTAGAGAACTCAGAAGTAAGCTGACTTTATCTTGGAAAAAAACCATAGTTGTCTTCGTAATGGAAGGGTGATGTAACTGGGAGAGAATTATAAAATGTTGCAGTTAGTGAAGAAGCAGGAGTTTGGAGTTCAAGGGTCTCTGGTTATTATTTCTCTCCTTTTGCTTGTATGTTTCGGTCAAAATGAGCTAGGTAAGAGACATCCATAACTCACTTTTTGCAAACATAATCATAACATCACTGGCTCATAAGTGTAAGAGAACAAACCTGATGCCACATTTTATACATTGCCACAGTAACACAGGACTCATTAGAAATGAATCTGGGGACTTCCCTGGTGGTCCAGTGGTTAAGACTCTGCACTCCCAATGCAGGGGGTCTGGGTTCAATCCCTGGTCAGGGAAACAGATCCCACATGTCGCAACTACAAAAAAAGATCCCACATGCTGCAACTAAAGATCCCGCATGCTGAAACTAGAAAAAGATCCCATATGCCACAATTAAGACCCGGCGCAGCCAAATAAAATAAATAAATATTTTTTTAAAAAAAAAGAAATGGGGGCTTCCCTGGTGGCGCAGTGGTTGAGAGTCTGCCTGCCGATGCAGGGGACACGGGTTCGTGCCCTGGTCCGGGAGGATCCCATATGCCGCGGAGCGGCTAGTCCCGTGAGCAATGGCCGCTGAGCCTGTGCGTCCGGAGCCTGTGCTCCGCAATGGGAGAGGCCACAACAGTGAGAGGCCCGCGTACCGCAAAAAAATAAATAAATAAATAAATAAATAAATAAATAAGAAATGAATCTGGGTGCTAGTAACAAGTTCATTCTAAAATTGCTCTGAAAATACTAATAGCTGTGTATGCAACTGTTTTTCTTAGTTGCTTTAAACATGTGATTAGACTTAATTGATAAGTCACGTAAAGTGAATGCAAGAATAATCATTTATGATTTTCAGAGATTTAAAAATTAAGCAAGATGGCTATCAGTGCCCTGACAACTTCATATCACACACAGAAACATGAACTTCATCAGGTGAAACAGCTTTATGCCCCAGGATTCTTGTTGCTTTTGTTCTGCCTGACTATTCACTGCCTGCCCCTTGCAATGGAGTAAACTACTCATTAATTTTGTATATTTGGTTTGTGACATTTTCCATTCTCAAAATCCTTGGGCTGAATTACCCAACACAATGGAAACAACTATAGAACAAAACAAAAACACACCACATGTGGTTTGCTAACCAGAATCCTGTCAAACAAAATTGGATACTGCATTCCCATGGTTTCCTTTCAATAGTAAAAAGAAAATGTATGCTCAGAAGCACCATTTCTGTAAATTGCTGAAAAATCTTCATATTAGTGTAGCCTAGAAAATATTTTGGTAGCAAAAAAAAGCTTCAAGGAAACCAAGTAATACATTCCTTTTTTCTAACACAAAAGAAGAATGTACTTTACAAGCACATGGGGCAGAAATGATAACAACAGGTCCATTTATCTCACTCAGTAATAAATCCCACTTAGGGAGAAGGTATTTTAACAAGTAAGTGTTTTATCCTACCTTGCTAAATAAAAATTTTAAAGTATCACACATCACACATAGTGAGTAAGGAAAGAGATAGAGTACATAGCAAAGAGAAAAGAACAGGACCTGGCCCTTTGAGAGTTAACCTCCTAAAATCAATACATAACGGATGAGATTAACTGTCTCTAGGAGCCTCCTAACAAGAACGGATGTCGCCTAGGACAAAATTCGAAGACCAAAGCCTACAAATCTAATTACGCCTAATAGGACTTGAAAGACGGTGTTAATTTAATTCGTGGAAGGAAAACTACATAGAAAAAAAAAGAAAACAAAGTCATTTGTGACTAAGAGGATCCCACATAAAGTCTTAGAAAATGGATCCAGGAAGTATTTTGCCAGGGCTTATCCAGGATTCTGCAAAGCAGTGACAACCTGTATCTGGAGGTCTCTATTTAGAGAGAATCTTGATCATCAGGCATTGCCACAGCCTGCAGAATGTATACCAAAGCTGCTTTCTGATGACCCCTTCAGTTGTCCACATTCCCATACTCAGGGAAGGAAGCATTCTGATAGGCTACAAAGGAAGAAAATATCTCCAATTATGAATTTAAAAACTGGAATTTAGAGATCCGTGCCAGTTACTCACCTGTCCCCAACTAGTAGATCAACTTTGAGAGCGCTCACAAAACTATTTCTGGGTCCCAACACTGGAGACCTGACCTTGTTTTGTTTAATTTATTTTATTGAAGTATAGTTGATTTACAATGTTGTGTTAATTTCTGCTGTATAGCAAAGTGATTCAGTTATACATATATATACATTCTTTTTCATATTCTTTTCCATTATGGTTTATTATAGGCTATTGAATATAGTTCCCTATGCTATATAGTAGGACCTTGTTTATCCATGTTAAAAAATTTTTCTTTAACCCTTGCACCACATTTACCTCACAAAAACCTTACTTCTTTTTCCTTAAAACACACTTCAATTATTCTTTTTATGATAAAAATAATACAATTCAGTGGCAAAAAACTGAAAAGAACAAAGGAAGATTTTTAAATAATCCAACAGATCACTATTGATATTATGGTGTTATTATCTATCCAGTCTTTTAAAATTTTACTTAAATTCTTGCCTTTACATTAAAATACAAAATAAACTGAAAGAAAAAAGGTACATAAAACCTATTCCTAGTGTACCACTCCCAGATGTTGTGCATCCACCTTCCTCTACCATAGCTGTAATTACAATCCCAACTTTACTTTCATTCTTACTGTTTTCCAAATTAATACCAATTTTCAACAAAAGTCAGTACTGCAAATTTTTGCCAATCAATGGGTGTGCAATAAATATTCATGTGGCTTTTAAATAATGTTGACTTTAGACAACTGTGAAATTAGTCCACACAAGAAGGCCCTCACTTCTGACGCCAGTGACAAGTCTGAGGGTTCTGGAAACCACCTCAAGTTTGATAAATCTCTAGAAAGACTCAGAACTAACTGAACGCTGTTATACTCATGATCATGGTTTATTTCAGGGAAATGATACAGATTAAAATCAGCCAAGGGAAGAAGCACACAGGACAGAATGCAGGGAAAAACACTCTCTCCACGGAGTCAGGGCAGCGTTACTTGCCCACTACTAACTGATGTGTGGCAATAGGCGTGGAATATTATTGCCATCCAAGGAAGCTCACCCAAGCCTTGGTGTCTAGAGGCTTTACTGGAGTTCCATCACATAGGAATGGTAGACTTCCCACAAGATCATCTCAAGCTCTACCACTTCAGAGGTCAGGCTTCATGACCCAAAGCCCCATCCTAATCATACTGTGATCACCTGGCTTAGTCTGTGGTCTTTACTCTAAATCACACTGGTTTAGCCAGCTCCCACCCCAAATGACAATGTTAGACTATCCAACACAAGGCTCCTAGGCAAACAAAGACACTTCAATCAGGAATGACATTCCTAGAGCTTAAAGATTAACTCCCAGAAGCAGAGGGCAAAAGTCAGGCCTCCTTGAGGGAAAGGTTAACTCTTTACTACACACCTGATTCTGACTAAAGTTGAGTGTCTTTCACAAATTTATTGACCATTTGATTTTCCATCTCTTTGTAGTATCTCTTTCATATATTTTTAAATTTAGATAAACTGTCTTTTTTCTTATTGAATTTTAGAAGTCTTTATACATAGTGGATATGACTTCTTAGTTAAATATGTATGGCAAACGTCTCTGGCTTGCCATGCCTTTTTCTTTGTCTTTATGACATATGTTTTAAAACAGAAATTCTGAATATTAATGCAGTTGGAATTATCACGTTTTCATTTAAGTTTTCATTCTGTGTCTCAATTAAATCTTTCCCTGTCCCAAAGGTCATGACAATATTCCCTCTGTTATCTTCTAAAATGTTTATAGTTTTGTTTTTCATATTTAGATTAATAATACATCTGCAACTGGTTTATTTCTATACAATGTGAACTACGGATCCAATTTTTGCTCATATAGATAACCAATTTTGCCAGAACCATATATTGTAAAAATCTACCTGCCCTCATCTGTTACAGATATAACCAAATAAGTCTCTATTTATGTCTGTTTTCAAGCTTTCCATTCTGTCCTATGGGTGTATTTGTCTATTTCTTGTGCCAATATCATACCATTTTAATTACAACTGTAGCTTTATAATGAATCTGGATATCTGCTACAGCAAATCCTACCACATTGTTCTTCCAATTCAAGAGAGTTACTTTGCACTTTTATTTAAACCTTACAATCAACTTACCAAATACTATCACCCCCCCCCAAAAAAAAATATCAATATTTTGAGTGGATTTTAATGATTCTCTGGCTCAGGGGGAGTGAAATGGATATCAATCCAATATTATGTCTCCCTATCCATGGATAATATTTTTACAATCCATTTATTAATATTTTCACTTTTTGTAGATAATTTGTATTAGGTTTTCAAAATTTTCTCTTAAAAAGAAAAAGTGTTAACGCTTTCTCCTTTTAACCTACAGATATTGTTATATTGCTTTTTGGAGTTAATGTTTCTTCAGATTTATCCACAGATTTACCATTTTACTTGCTGTTCATATATGTTTGGAAACTCATAATTTCTATCAAGTATCACTAACTTCTGTATATATATATATAAGCTTCAGAATTTTTATTTTTGAAGGTCTATTGGTAACAAACTCTGTTTTTATATTTCTGTCTTTATTTTGCTCACATTCTTGAAGGATATTTTTTCTTGGTACATAATTGTAGGTTGGCACGTATTTTCATTCAGCACATAAAAGATATAAAGAAAATACTTGTTTCTTGTGAAAATTTAAAAGCATAGAGATGAAATTTGTTAAAAGGCCCCAAATCAAACTGCCCAGCCATCATTACTATTAACATTTTAGGGTTTACCTACACAAACTTTTCAGGCATAGACAGGTAATTCATTTACAAAAGTTAGATCTTAGTTTTTGAAAACTGAATTTTTTTACTTGACAGTATATTGTTACTTTTCTTTGCATAGTGTAATTTTTAAGAGTCTAGGTTTTGGAGTCAGCCACCTAGGTTCAAACCTGACTCAACTACATACTAATTGTTTAACCCTGGCACTTACTTAGCCTCAGTACCTGAGTTTCTTCATAGGTAATCCAGCTGAGACTTCTGCTGTCTACTTGCACAACTCAAAGTGTATCATCCTAGCCAAGCTAAAATCACTTTCACACCTTATATGACTTCTCCTCTACCTCAAATACAACTCAGACACAAATACTAAATAAATATTAAAAGTTGACTACATTATTTCCCTAATCTCTCTGATTTGCCCTATCCTTTGGATCAATGCTAAATTCCTATTCACATGCCTAAGCATCTTTATAAACTTTACAAATGCTCATCAGTATTTTCAGTTCTCCTCTCCCTTCCTGACACATAGATTGATAGAGGTGCTGGGAGGGTCTTGAACACATCTAATCAGTTTTTTTCTAGTAACAGTGGTCCCAATATTTAAAGAGGCCTCTTAGATTCTGCCTTTGTCTTTGCTACTCCTGGCTACATAGCTCTAGTTTCTTCACTTATTTCACAGGAGAAGTATTCCCCATTACTATGCACATTGGTTGCTACCTTATGACCATTTAATTTTGTTTACAACCCTTTTAAAGTATAGCACTAAGCGCTGACTACAGTACTCTAAGTATTTATAAACTGTGGGTCTGAGGGAGAAACATAGCAAGTATTTATTAGAAGGATGGTCCAAAATATATAAAAGTAAAACAAACTACAGCAATAAATTTTTATTGTGAGCAAAGATTCTACTGTTGTGGGAAAAAGGAAGAAAGCAAAGTTAACAAAACTCTGTATAGCTTTATAAATAAGGAACAAAAAAATCAAATATAAAGGGAGTGATCAGATATTAATTAGAAGGTCTGCCATGGGGACGGGCATTTTGGGGATGGAGGGGAGTAATACTCCAGAGAGCTAAACTCCACCCAAAGGAGTTTAGATGATGCTCCAGAGAGCTAAACTCTGCCCAAAGGGTGAAATTTAAAAGGAAGTCTATAATAGCTTAATATTTAGACCAAACTTAATTTTAACTGATGCTTTTCATCAGTGTAAATAGCTGCCTCTGAGGAGATAAAGTAACTGTTAGCTTTATTTTGAAGTCTTTCATAACCTTTCAATAAAAATAAGGCACTCACCTTCTCTGGTTTCCCCTGGGTCTTCATTCACACCTTGATTATTCTATTGTCTCTCTCTGATGGATTGCATAAA
Organism: Orcinus orca; assembly: GCF_937001465.1. Classification (NCBI taxonomy): domain Eukaryota; kingdom Metazoa; phylum Chordata; class Mammalia; order Artiodactyla; family Delphinidae; genus Orcinus; species Orcinus orca. Next base: position 73,158,889 of record NC_064565.1, read on the forward strand.
ATCTGCTCATCTAAGGATAGAAACCTGTGGTGTTTTTAAATCTTGGTACCATCCCTGGTGTCTGACACACTGCTTGACACAAGACAGGCCCTCTGTGACTCTTTGTTGAATGAATGAGTGAATGAATGCTTTAGAAAATATTCATTTATTTGAAAGAAGGCATAAAGCAAATCATCTCCCAGTTTCTTTACAACTCCAAAAAGCCAGGCATCCATAAAGTTATGTTCAGTTTTCAAAGGTGCAAAGAGTTTGGAAAGAACTGATGGCAGATGGTCTTTTCAAGAATGTGGAAATATCAGTAAGTCAACTTTATCTGAAAAATAATTTAGGCGTATTAAAAAAACAGAGCCACGGCCAGTGTCTTTGATATATCAGGATTTATCAGGATTATACATTTGAATGTAAAAAAAACAATCTTTGGGGTGCAAAATCATGGGCTTCAAAATCATGAAATATTCCTTTCTCTCATGGGTAAGATAATTATGTAAGGGAACATCGTGATTTGAACATATTTAAATGTAGCCAATATCTTCGATTTTCTCATTTATAAAATATATATATACATATACGCATAGAGAGTTCTATATACACATAAATTAAATTCATATAGAAATAGATTTGCTTGAGAAAAATTTAATCACACAATATGAATACATAATAAAATCTGAAGAAGTATAAATAATTTCAAACCCACCACATACATATGTGTGCATTTATTTTTTGGAAACAACTCTTCTTACAGATAATTAGCTAAACTTTTCTAACCAGAGATTCACGGATTGGTTTTTAATACAAAGCCATGGCTAGAGAGCCCTTCAAGTCCTGACCCCTGTGTACCCTTCAGATCTCCTCTTCTACACATTGTTCCCATCTCACTACACTCTATCCACACTGACCTTCTTTTCCTCCCTCAAACATGCCAGGCTTGTGTGTCTCTCTGTACCTCTTGTCTGGAAAGCTTTCAACCCACATCTTTGCTTGGCTGTGCTCTGTTGACAGACAATTCTCCATGGGTTTCTCACAGTTATGTACATTCATGACTATTTTTTCAAGGATATTTATAAACTGTCTCCCTCCAGGGCAAAGAACAGGTTTATTTACTGTCCAGTATACTAAAGATAATGTCTCCCCCTGGGGAGTTTGGGCAGGCTGGGTTGCAGTCCATTCTAAAAGACTGAAGTGGTCTAAGCTGTGGTTCCTCAGCTGAAATGTAAGCTCACAGCCTGTGTAGCACCCACTGGAGCCCCTCTGCTTCCCCAGCAGGACTCAGGAGTCAAAGAGGACAGACACAAACATGCAATTTATGCTGCTTGTTCTGGTACGAGTAATAAAGTCTTTGTCTCTGACCCATGAGAGTTCCCTTCCTGCACCACGTACTATAAAATTGTGACTTCCCTGAAAAAAACAAGCTATTTGGTGTTCCAAAAAGCTATTTCCAACTCATAACAGGTAATCCATTTATTTGACAACATTCATTGAGCATCTTCGTGAATGAGGTATACTATACCAGACTGGTAGAAAACAGTAAATTGGAACACAATCCTAGCCTCAAGGCGAAGAGACAGACAAACAAAAAAATTACTAAACAGTGTGATGCACACATTTATAGAGTTATGAACAAGATAGTGAGGACCACAGAGAAGCAGATTAGGTTAATTTAAGCAAATCAAAGTGGAGCTGGCTACCCAGGAACGGAAAGATAAGCATTCCAGCAGAGACAGAGAGTAGCAAAGAATTTTGAGAGGGCATGGAGAGTTTGGCAAATGGTGTGACTGAATTAGAGGGTGCTTTAGGTATGGAATTAGAGCTTGATCAGGGCTGCACTTTTCTCATGTTGAAGATGATGAATTATGCCATGTCTCTCCCTCAGAAATTTATTATTTGGGAGGGAAAATTTGATTTAGTTTCATAACACTGCTAGAAAATCCTGGAGAAAAAAAATAGTGGCATATTTGGATGTTTACATATTAAACTCTCTCTTTCAACTCATGAATTTGGCAGAGTTCACATTTTCTTTTGACTATTTATTTTAATTTTTGAATTTTATTTATTTTTTTATACAGCAGGTTCTCATTAGTCATCAATTTTATACACATCAGTGTATACATGTCAATCCCAATCGCCCAATTCATCACACCGCCACCACCACCCCCCTGCCGCTTTCCCCACTTAGTGTCCATACGTTTGTTCTCTACATCTGTGTCTCATTTTCTGCCTAGCCGGTTCATCTGTACCATTTTTCTAGGTTCCACACATATGCGTTAATATATGATATTTGTTTTTCTTTTTCTGACTTACTTCACTCTGTATGACAGTCTCCAGATCCATCCACGTCTCTACAAATGACCCAATTTCATTCCTATTTATGGCTCAGTAATATTCCATTGTATATATGTACCACACCTTCTTTATCTATTTGTCTGTCAATGGACATTTAGGTTGCTTCCATGACCTGGATATTGTAAACAGTGCTGCAATGAACATTGGGGTGCATGTTTGACTCTTTATTACCTCTTAGGCATTTATTAAACTATAGTAACTACTGTGGATTGAATCATGTCTCCCCAGAATTCATATGTTGAAAACCTAAACCCCAATGTGACTTTAGAGATAGGTCTTTTAAAGAGGTTATTAAAAGATTGAGTGAGGTCATAAGGGTGTGGCACTAATCCAATAGGACTGTTGTCCTTATAAGAAGAGGAAGTGTACATAGAGAAAAGGCAATGTGAGGACACAGCAAGAAGGCAGCCGTATGTAAGCCAAGGAGAGAGGAAGACTTCAGGAGAAACTAAACCTACCAACAACTTGATCTTGGATTTCCAATTTCAGAACTGTGAGAAATTCACTTCTCCTTAAGACATCCAATCTGTAGTATTTTGTTATGACAGCTCTAGCAAACTAACACAGTAACCCATATAATGAAGACTAAGTTGCTTTTTAAATATAATTCAATTTTGGTCAGAGAAGGTATACCAGGAAGTGAAAATGGATTTTCATTTATATGAAATTTAATTCAACAGTTATTAAGCACCTGGTTCCAGGAATTATGTTAGAACTTCAAACAACTGCCAATTTTAAAATAATTTATAGTTTACAATATAGTATTTCTGTAATTATCTTCTCACAATTATCTGTAAAGAATTATAGCTTCACATTAAAGATTTTTTTAAATTAAGTCTTAGAGAAGTTAAAGAATGTAGCAAGATCATTAATTTTGGTATGGAAAAGCCAGACCCAAATTCTGGCCCTCTTTAAAAAAACAACCAATCAAACACAAACTCTTACCACCATTCTCGAGTTCAGTCTACCTCACACCAATTAAGGATTTTGTTTTCAAAGCAAAGAGCTAGATTTTAGTCAAGTTTCAGGCTCTAGTCCAAATGTTTATAAGACCAAGCATGTAATATAAATAAGTGGAATACTCAATGCTGAAAAGCTGAAAGCTTTTCCTCTAAAATCAGAAACAAGAGAAGGATGCCCATTACTGTCACTTTTATTCAACATACTACTGGAAGTCCTAGCCACAGCAATCAGACAAGAAAAAGAAATAAAAGGCATCCAAAAAGATGTAAAACAATCACTATTTGCAGATGACATGATACTATATATAGAAAAATCCTAAAGTCTCCACCAAAAAAACTATTAGAATAAATGAATTCAGTAAAGTTGTAGGATACAAGCTTAATATACAGAAATCTCTTGCTTTTCTACACACTAATAATGAACTATCAGAAAGACAATTCAAGAATACAAGCCTATTTACAACTGCATCAAAAAGAAAAAAACATCTAGGAATAAATTTAATTAAGAAAGTGAAAGACCTATACTCTGAAAACTGTAAGACACTGATAAAGAAAACTAAAGACAATACAAATAAATAGAAAGATATCTCATGTTCATGGATTGAAAAAATTAATATTTTTAAATATCCATACTACCCAAAGCAATCTACAGACTCAATGCAAGCCTAATCAAAATACTCATGACATTTTCCACAAAACTACAACAAATAATTCTCAAATTTATATGGAACCACAAAAGACCCCAAATAGCCAGAGCAATCTTGAGAAAAAAGAACAAAGCTGGAGGTATAACCCTTCCAGACTTCAAACTATACTATAAAGTTATAGTAATCAAAACAGTATGAGACCGGCACAAAAACAAAGATCAATGGAACAAATAGAAAGCCCAGAAATAAACCCACACACCTATGGCCAATTAATCTATGACAAAGGAGGCAAGAATTTACAATGGAGAAAAGACAGTCTCTTCCATAAGTGCTGCTGGGAAAACTGGGCAGCTACATTAAAAGAATGAAATTAAGAACATTTTCTCTCACCATATATAAAAATAAGCCCCAAATGGATCAAAGACCTAAATGTAAGACGAGAAACCATAAAACCCACAGACGAAAACATAGGCAGAACACTCTTTTACATAAAGCAATATTTTGGTGGGTCTGTCTCCTAAGGCAAAGGAAACAAAAGCATAATTAAATGAAGGAGACCTAATTAAACTTAAAATCTTTTGCACAGCAAAGGAAATCATTGACAAAACAAAAAAAAATCCTAGTGAATGGGAGAAGATATTTACAAATAATATGATCACTAAGGGGTTAATATCCAATATATATAAACAGTCCACACAACTTAATATCAAAAAACAAACAATCCAATTTAAAAGTGGGCAGAAGACCTGAATAGACATTTTTCCAAATAAGATATACAGATGACCAAAAGGTACATGGAAATATGTTCAACATCACTAATCATCAGAGAAGTACAAATCAAAACCCCAATGAGATATCATTTCACACCTGTCAGAATGGCTATCATCAAAAAGTCTACAAATAACAAATACTGGTGAGCATGTAGAGAAAAGGTTGATGGGATTGTAAATTTGTGCAACCACTATGGAAAACAGTATGGAGGTTCCTCAAAAAACTAAAACAGGACTACCATATGATCCAGCAATTCCACTCCTGGATATATACCCAAAAAAAACAAAAACACTGATTTGAAAAGATATATGCACCTCAATGCTCACAGCAGCATTATTTACAATAGCCATCAACAGATGAATGGAAAAAGAAGATGTGGTATATATATAATGAAATTACTCAGCCACAAAAAAGAATGAAATTTGCAACAACATGGATGGACCTATAGGGTATTATGCTTAGTGAAATGTCAGACAGGACATTTCAAGGACAAATACTGTACATTATCACTTATATGTGGAATCTAAAAAATAAAACAAACAAATATAACAAAACAGAAACCGACTCAGATGTAGAGAACAAACTAGTGGTTACAAGTGAGGAGAGGGAAGGGGAGAGGAGCAAGATAGGGGCAGGGGAGTAAGAGGCACAAACTACAATGTACAAAATGAATAAGCTGCAAGGATATGTTATACAGCACAGGGAATGTGGCCAATATCTTACAGTAACTTTAAATGAAGTATAATCTGTAAAAATTTTGAATCACTATGCTGTACACTGGACACAAATATAATATTGTAAATCAACTATACTTCAATTTTTAAAAATGAGTGGAAAAGTCTAGATGTAACATAACAGGAGGTGATGTAATCTGTGGTTGAATTGGAGGCTACATGCACAGAATGCCTTCTTTACAAACTGGGTTTTAAACACTGTGCCAGCAAACAAATCATAACCCGAATGTAAATTCAGGCCTCAAGATGACAATTTGTGCATCTTTCAATAGGGTTAAAGTCAAAGATCATTTTCTTGCTATTCTGTTCTATAATGACAAAGCTAAACTTTTTTTTTTTTTTTTTTTTTTTTTTTTTGCGGTACGCGGGCCTCTCCCTGCTGTGGCCTCTCTCGTTCCGGAGCACAGGCTCTGGACGCGCAGGCTCAGCGGCCATGGCTCACGGGCCTAGACGCTCCACGGCATGTGGGATCTTCCCAGACCGGGGCACGAACCCGTGTCCCCTGCATCGGCAGGCGGACTCTCAACCACTACGCCACCAGGGAAGCCTGACAAAGCTAAACTTTTATAAATTTATTCTATTTTGTGAAATAGGCAAACAGAACATATGTTTTATTTATTTGTTTCCGTGATTTTATTTATTGTTTGCTTAATACACTCCTGCACTTCTCTGCATGTGAGAAATCACAAGGTTTTCAGATAAGTAATCTAAAATCTGGAAAGAAATCTAGATTTATTGCCATGCACTCTAGTCTTCTCCTGTAATAAAATATTATTTCCTCCTAAAAACACCATGACAGATATTTTTGAGGAAAAGTTCAACTATATCCCAATTTCAAAAAATTTCTTGTGTGATATGTATTTGCTGTCCACTGGCCTTGACCCATCTCTATTCCCACCCAACTTATTAGAGTTCATCAGTGTTTTAGCACTGTTTTTACATTTGCACTTATATTTACATTTTCTTTATGAAACAGACTGTTAAAAATGAAATGAAGAGCAAAGCAGAAGAATAAGTTTACTAACAAAATTTTAGAGGATTTTTAACCTTACACCTAATTTAATTCTTTAAAATATGTTACAAAATTTGATCAAAATATGTGGAGGCAACTTAAACTAGACGAGTTCTGAAATAACCTTAATCACTCATTCATTCAAAAAATATTTTAGTGCCTTGTGGAAGCACACTAGCCCTGGAGGGAAATGTAAAATAAACATGATTCTTACCCTTAAATATCTGGTCTATCAATTATTACGTATCGGTTGGTAAATGCTAGGAATGTACTGGAAACAGACAGGAGGGGTGTGTAAATTATAATGGGAGGTCAAGCCTACCAGAAGCGATATATGAACTGAGCTTCGAAGAATGAACAGACATTAGCTAGTTAACAAGGAAAAGACATTCCAGGTAGAGAAAATAGCATATTAGAATGAGGGAAGGAAATGTGAAGTGGCATTATACATTCAGGGATTCCTTAGGACTCAGTATGTCTGGGGGAGAATGTATGCCACAATAAAAAACTGAAGGTAACGTTACAGACATGCACAGGAATCACATCATCAAAGACTATGTTTGAACTTTATCTTGGAAGCAATGGGATTCTTTGGAGGTTCTAATCATGCTGTGATTTCTTTTCATCAAATTTCACCAGATTTTAGAAGCTTCTCTGTGAAGTAGGGTAGAGCCTAGGTTAGACTCAGTTCTGACAGTGCAGAGAGATGCCAACTACCAAGCTGATTAAGAGCTTGGACACTAACGCATTTACTGATCCAACATGAAATCCTGGGTTTGCCATTTACTTGACAAACTTACTTGTGTGATCTTGGACCAAGTACATAACTTCTTTGAGGCTCAGCTTTTTTATTTTGTACAACAGAAATAGTAATAGTACCTACACCATAAGGTTATCATGAAACTTAAAGGAAATAATACATGTAAAGTTTTCCAAATACAGTTCTTGTTCACTAAATATCATTGTTATTATGAGAGTATTATTAATAATGTGAGCAGCAGGAAGGCAGTGGCAGTGGGAATGGAGCAAGATTAAGAACGTAGAATCAAAATGGCTTGGTGACCCTCTGGATTTGGTTGAATGGGGTTCTGGATTACCATCAGTGTTCTCTCTTGGGTAGTTGGTACATCTCCACATCATTCACCAAGACAGGGAATACAAAGAGATGAGCAAGTTCAGAAGAAGATAATAAGTTCAGTTTGGGATATGAGAAATTTGAGACACCAGAGGGATGATCATATGTAGATATTCAGAAAGCAGCTGGGTGGAGGTCTGCTGTTCTAGATTGCAGACATAAATATAGGACTCAGCATCAAGTAGCAAGTCGCTAGGAGCATGAGTATTCCAAATGAGGCCACACAGGAAGAGTACATGGATTCAAAGGAGCATAATGCCAGGGACAGAGGCCACAAGAATACAGACACTTAAAAGGATGATTTTTGTAAAAGATACAAAGAATACTAAAAAGGAATTATGAGACAAGTATTATTTTAAAAAACAGTTACACAGAGAGTTTAAATGAATTAGTAGTAAAATTTGCCAGCTGTCACAGAATGATCTGGTAAGAAAAGGATGAACACAAATGAACTGCCTTTGGCAGTGTGGAGGTGACTGATGGTCTCCTTAGTGGGAAATAAATTGGTTTACAATATCCATTCTCACATTTGCTCCTCTATAAATTGAAAATTAGAAGTCCTATCTTACAAGTATTTCCCAAGGATTAGAATTTAACAATATATAAATCTGAACTCCTGAGAGACAGTTATTATACAAACAAAATAAATAAATGTATATTTACATCATTTAACAGCATTATTTATTTACTTCTAATTCACAGCCACCTTTCCAAAAGCATTATAAAAATGCCCCCATATTTTTCAAGGTGCAATTAAGCTTTAGCTTAGAGGTAGTTCTTTTAAAATTAGGAATGAGAGAAGCTTATATCTAGTCCATAAATCAAGATCACTGGTAAGGAAAATCATTTAAATGCACTAATTTGACTCAACACAAAAAAGGCACCTTAACACAATACCATATATTAAGCACAGTCTGTGAAGAAATGTGAGAAATTGACTATTGATGACTTCATGTGTGGAACTGGAAAATCTCCCACTGTATCATCAGGAAACACATGCAGATTGATTTCCATTATCCCACTATTCAGCATGTACAAAAAGGATACACAGAAAATAACAAGAGTAAGACTTCAATTACAAGTAAGATTTCTAAGCTTTCCTCTGTATCCTACCCACATATGTATACCTCTTTTAAATATTCCTCATGACTAAGTAGGAAGTATGTATAAGGCACTTCTACTACACACCAAAGTATAATGTTGGCCTTAAGAAAAAGTACTTGTGTGACTGTTTGAGTTGTGAACTGAATTACTGTTCTTTTCATGGAACAAATAGTAACAAGAGTTATTCTGACTTCAGTATCTGGCAGACATCTTCTCAAAAGTGAACCAAGTAAACCTTCACTTCAAGAAAAACAACAGTATCAGGACTTCCCTGGTGGTTCAGGGGTTAACACTCCATGCTCCCAATGCAGGGGGACTGGGTTCAATCTCTGGTCAGGGAACTAGATCCCACATGCCGCAACTAAGAGCCCGCACGTAGCAACGAAGATACCGCGTGCTGCAACTAAGACCAGGCACAGCCAAGAAAAACAACAGTATTTGTTACCAATAATAAAATACAGGATTTCAAGAGAAAGTTAGATTCCTAATAATCTGACAAGATTAGTAGTGATAGTAATAAATCAATTTTGGACATCTTATAATTAATAGATGAACATTTGGGTGACCCACATTTTTCGGGTCTCCGTGTACCAATATTTTGCAAGTGATCAATAAATTATGTCACAAAATCATGCACTGGGTAAAAGACCAATTCTAAGTGCAAGATAAATCAATGAATTTTAATAAAATAGAGTACAAAATGTTCTTTAGTATGGTTTCATATTTCACAAAACAACTGATCCTATCTATGAAACAGAAACAGAATCATGGACATAGAGAACAGACTGATAGTTGCCAAGGGGGAGGGGGCTGGGGGAGGGATAGAGTGGGAGGTTGGGGTTAGCAGATGTAAGTGTTTATATATAAAATGGATGAACAACCAGGTCCTACTATATAGCACAGGGAACTATATTCAGTATCCTATAATAAACCATAAAGGAAAAGAATATAAAAAAAGAATGTGTGTATATATATATATATATATATACACATACACAAAATATATATGTATAACTGAATCACTTTGCTGTATAGCAGTAATTAATACAACATTGTAAATCAACTATACTTCAATAAACAATAATATAATGTTGGTCTCAAGAAAAAGTACTTGTGTGACTGTTTGAGCTGTGAGCTGAATTATTGTTCTTTTCATGGAACAAATAGTAACTATAGTTATTCTGACTTCAGAGAACAAGAATGCTCATCTTTTCATTTGAAAATGTTGCTTTTAACAATTATTCATAAGAACACACCTTCAAGCCAAGGTGGGTGGGGTGGGGATTGTGACAATATTTCATTTCATATAGTCAAATTTTAGGAAGATTTTCAAGTGCATCCCCCCAAAAATAACTACCTAAGGCCAATCACAATTACTAAAAGAGATTGAAATTTGTGCCAAATATCTGTGATGTAACAAAAGACAGAGGAAGATGGTCCAAAATTACTTCAAAACGCCAGATACTTTGAGGTATGAACTATCAGTGATATATGACTTAGGTTACCTAAGGATTTTACTAAAATTTTAACAGCTATGAGCTATATATGTTTCAAGGGACTGGAACAGGTGATGTATACCTCTTCTTTTCTAAGGGACTGAGAAAGTTAAAAGGTGAGAAGTTGATGAGAGGTAGGCTATGACAACACTTTTGAAATTAGAGATCAGTTTGTTTTAACTTCAATATCTTTCCTGATATTGGAACAAATCCCCCAGCAAGCAATTTGCAAAGCTCTAGAAAGTACAGGAGGCAGGGTAATAACCAACATGACTTGGTGGACAACAAATCATGTCAGTCCAATTGAATCCCCTTTTACCCAGTGACAGCCTTATAAATGTGGGGGAACAAATGAAGTCATATATCTTGGCTTCACAAGGCTTTGGACTGTAACGCTCAGAAGATACACAGGGTAGTAAACTATGGTTTAGAGCATAATCTTGGAGGAGTAATTAGTTATTGCTCATTTTTCAGAGATTACTCTTTGCAGTGATGTATATCAAGGAAATTACCCAGGTATATCCCTAGGAAATATTTTTATTAATGACTTAAATATTAAAATACATGGCATTTTCATAAAATTCACATGTTAAAAAGCAGCATATATAAAGAAAAATTCAAGTTATTACATTTAGAATACTTGTAAGAAGTCATTTCCATTTGGTGCCCCTTAGAGCCTATTTCTGAATCATTCGCATGGGATATGATATTCATAGAATGTGCAGGTTTTCCCATTTTCCATTCTATCTATCTCCATTGCAGTTATACTACCTAGTGAAATTCAAGATAAAGGCACTGTTCTTGGATCAGTGTGAAGCTGTGGAATTGCCTTCCAGGAAAGATCATTTTCCTTTTGTTTTTACATTTCCCTTTTGTGTTATGTCTTCAAGTGCCATGCTTTTATTATGAATCGACCGTAGCTACTGTTAAGAAGGGCACCCCTCAAAATCAAGGTGGATTACATTTCAGAAATGTAAGCAGATGATCTTAAAACTGGAAATCTATTTAATACAGAATAATAAGAAAATAAAATAAGAACTGACATAACCTAGATAGAGGAGAGAAAGTGTAACATTTGGTACTGGCAATTAATTTAAATGTAAAGTTGAACATAATTTGAAAATATTTCATTTAGGACACTTGTGGCTACATTCATAAAACAGTCTACCACTGTTATATGATATCAGCTTTGGACAGCAGGGTTATGGTAACATAACATAAATTAAGTGGCTTTGTGAATAGATTATCTGTTTCTATAATAACTCACTAATAAAATCATCTGATTCCATAGTCTTTTTGGAAGTAATATTTTAGTAACTTCAAATTTCACAATTATTAGTCTAAGTTTTCCTTTCCTCTTTTTTTTTTTTTTTTTTTGTGGTACACGGGCCTCTCACTGTTGTGGCCTCTCCCGTTGCGGAGCCTCCGGATACGCAGGCTCAGCGGCCATGGCTCACAGGTCCAGCCGCTCCGCTGCATGTGGGATCTTCCCAGACCGGGGCACGAACCCGTGTCCCCTGCATCGGCAGGCGGACTCTGAACCACTGCGCCACCAGGGAAGCCCTCCTTTCCTCTTGAATTGATTTTGGCAATATAAATAATCCAAGAACATTTCTCAATTCACCAAGAATTTCAGAGTATTTTTGTTAAATTACACATAATAAAATATGGGTTCTGTTGCCATGACTTATATAAGTAACTACACTTCTTTTTGCCTCATAATCTTCATTATTCAAATAAGCATTAAAATGGTGCTTACTTTATAGTGTTTTTTTAAAAGGCTAAAAGAGTTAAAACACACAAAACTCTTAAAACAGCAAACACAGTATGCACTTAAACTTTGTTATTATTATTGCTATTATTATCCTTTCCTAAGATACAAATGCCTCTGCATTTATCATATCACCTTTCTTATTATTTTTCTCATTTTTTGTTGATCCATTGATTTACATTATGGTTGGTTGATTGACTGACTGATCGATTGATTTTCCCTTGAGTAGCCACAACTATGCCCAACCTTTTATTTCATCCTTTTCCGGTCATTTTTTTAAAGCTGTGTCTATCTATTAGAATGCTTTCTCAGGGCTTCCCTGGTGGCGCAGTGGTTGAGAATCTGCCTGCCAATGCAGGGGACACCGGTTTGAGCCCTGGTCTGGGAAGATCCCACATGCCGTGGAGCAGCTAGGCCCGTGAGCCACAACTACTGAGCCTGTGCATCTGGAGCTTGTGCTCCGCAACAAGAGAGGCCACGACAGTGAGAGGCCCGCGCACCGTGATGAAGACTGGCCCCCGCTCGCCGCAACTAGAGAAAGCCCTCGCACAGAAACAAAGACCCAACACAGCCAAAACTAAATAAATTAATTTTTTTTAAAAAAGTGCTTTCTCTTGCAAGTGTCAGAAAATCTAACCCACACTAGTTTAAACAAATGAGTGGGTTTAGTGGCTCATTTTTGTTCCTGAAATGTTTAGAGATAGGGGAGATTCAGGCAATGTTTGATACGGGCTCCAGCTCCATTTCTCTGTAATTCCTTCAGCTCTACACCTGTCTCTTGGTTGGCTCCCTACTTAGACTGGCTTCCCTAGTGACTGTGAGATGTTTAGGATCACCAAACAAAAGCTCCAAAGAGAAGTATAGCAGATTGTTTCCTACAACAATCAAATAAAAGTACTCAAAGTCACTTTTATTAAACCATCCCTCAACTAGTCACCATGATCAATGGGGAAGCCATGAACTAACTGGCTCAGGCTTAAACCAATCACTGGCAAGGGAGAAAGGCCCTCCTATGAAACCAGGAGTGGGATCAAGCCACCAAATTCGTAGAATTACTGTACAGGCAGGGAGAAAGTAGTTAGCATCGATTGCCAAGCATGTGAGTGAACCATCTTCAATGTTCAAGCCCAGTCAAGCCCCTAGATGGAGTCAGCCCCAGACAACACACAGGGTGCAGAGTCTAGTCAACAATAGATCACAAGAAATAATAAAATTGTGGTTTTTTTAAGTTACTAAGCTTTGGGAGTGGTTTGTTATACAGCAATACATAACCAAACCAGTTGTCAGTACATTTTCATGTGCACTTGAATGAGGAGACTTCTATTTGTATTCAGGGTTTGCTAATGAACAGTGTGTACATTGTCTCTGGCCCTAATCATTGATAATTTGAGGTATGGTTGAATCATACTTCACAAATCTATAGCAGGATGACAGGATATGCTCAGCTTTCAACCTAAGTCCCACTATCTCTTGGAGCATTCACCGAGAGTGGTGATGTAGCTCTAAACTGGGATCATCTCCTATACCCACCTACTGGTTATCCAGTACTTAGAATAAACATGGCATATACAAAGACACAATTCTAAACCTCAGCTCCCACCTACACCACATTACTTGAGGAGACTTCATCTCCAGTAAGTCTACAAATCACTGCTGCTCTCACACATCCCAATTTCCCGTAGTCTTTCTTGAAACTTCGGTGTCTCTGACAAGATGCAGATTTTTTTTAAAGCATTAATATCAAATGGGGCATCACAGCTTTTAGTTCTCTATCTCAGAAAAATAACATTCATGCAGGAGAAAGAAGTTTTCATTTAATATAAACTTTGGATTTTTCTACCAGTATCAGAAAAAGCATAGTGCCACTCTCCTTTGAAATGGCAGATTTGCTCTGTCCTGGCAGTAAAGTACAGATAACATGGATAAATTCCACTAGTCATGCCATTAATGACAAGTGTTCCCAAAATCTTGTCATAGGTTTACTGCAAATTTTGTTTTTTCTTTGTATAATATTTAGTATTATCTGTGACTTCTTAAGTTATTTCATTGAAGTTGTGAATAACTATTACACAATTGATCAGATAAAATTTCATCACAGCCTTTACAGATCCATGGCATTTTTAAATTTCCAATTGTCTCTATTCCCCTTTTGTATTCGGCAAAATTAAAAAATAATACATTAACAGAAAAAAAAGTATATGGAAGGAAGGAAGGGCAGACAAGAGGAAGAGGGAAGAGAAGGGAAGGAGGAAGAAAAGAAAAGATAACAGGTAAAAAGGAAGAGAGTTTTGAAAAAAACAAAGGATTCCTATTATCATGAGTACCAAAATTTCATATTTCCTTGTCTTCACTATAGTCACCCCTATATAAGTTACTACTTTACTCTTTCATCAGGCTTGGTTCTGGAAACAAATCTGTAATAGATCTGTTTTCAATAATTTATGGTATTTTTATCTTCCACTCTTCTTTTCAGTTTTCCTGAATCTCTGGAATTATCCTCCTCCCTCAACCATCTTCAACTCCACAATATATTGTACTGGCCCCATCTTAAGTTTCTGACATTCACTCCACCTCCCTTGACTGTCTCCTAGGAAAACCTTGACCTCTCAGAAATGGGAACTAGTGAGCCTGTCGTTCTGTTTTGCTCATGCTAGCACATTAACTAGCTAATCCTGAACATGCATATAATGAAATTACATTTATAAGAATGTACTTTAAAATGACAAGCATATGTACTTTAATATAAACCAATTAATGGTTTAATACAAACCATTTCCTTTTGATGAAATATAAGGAAAAGTTATCTTCTTTGAATTTTATCACTTTTTATTAATAATTCCTAAATTATAAGATACTTGTAAGACATTTAAGATGTTTTTAATAAGTTCTAAATTATAAGATACTCATGAGAGTTTTAAGCAACTTGGGGGGACTGAGGAAGAAGATATTTGAGATTAAAATAGGCGTTTCAGTATTCTTCCTATAATTGGATACTCCATTATACTTGAGGCCAGTTCTAACTGCAGATGTCAATGACAGAAAAATGAAACTGAAACTATGATACTATTCATGTTTCTTTACTCTTCTTATTTTTACTCCTTTCTATTTCACATGTGTGGATACATATATATATATGTATATCAGTACTGAATACATGTGTATATATTTATGAGTATATGGACACATATATAAAATTTTGAAAAGGTTTAAAGAAAATATATTTTGCCAGTAATACACATCACACTTTCTTTCTCACTGAGAAGAAATAAAAATATCTACGGTCCCATCTAATGAGTCAAATACTCCAAAAACAGAACAAATAAGGATAAAATAGTCAGTATCAAAAGAAGTCTACTATTAGAACAAAATCTGAAAGGGGAATAATAAGCAGGAACTAGAGAAACGAATCCATATATATATATATATATATATATATATATATATATATATATATACACACACACACACACACATAATCTTGAAAAGTAATAAAGTCAGGTTTATTATTTCAGAAATCAAGATAGTTGTCCCCTCCATTCTGGCACTTGCCTGAGACAGAAATACGGCGGGGGCAACAGAATGTTAAGTGATACTTTATATTTGGTGACTGTTGGCCCTTCAGAGACAGTCATTTTTCAATTTGCCAAAGGCAGGAAGAAGCCTTGAGTCAGATAATGAAAAATATTTTTTTGCAAAGAAAGCCAACAGAACGTCTCATTTCTAAATTGTTCTACTAAATAATAGTCAAAATAAAAAACACCTGGAAAGAGAAATACCAAAACTTTATAGCTTAAATATCTTAGTGTGGGTTTCCAAAAGCAGATTCTTAGATAGGCTTTAAGTTGCAAATGGTTTCTTTGGGAAATGATCCCAATGAACAAGGTATAGGAACGGGCAAGTGAGAAAGACAAAGGAGAAAGTTAATAAAGAATGTTAGTTGCTAATGTGACAACTGGGGCTCAGTTCCTGTGGGGACCTCTCTGAGGGCTATGTAGAATGCACCTCAGAATTTGCCTACTGAGATGCTGAGGCTTTTATTCACCAATTCCCATTCCTCTCTGACTACAGTAACTCCTTATCATGACAACTCCCACCTCCTGGGGAGAAGAATGCAGGAAGCAGCAGTATTTAGCATGTTTGTTTCCCTGTGAACTCTCAGGTGGGCTGAAGGGCTTTGAGCAGGGCACTGGCAATTTCTGCTACAAATAGGCTTAATTCATTATGGCTTAAAATAGACCTGTTCTAGAAGATATGCATTCTCTATAATATAACAGAGTTTTTCCATTTTGACAATGACTATTTGAATATTTGTGTATTACCAGTGTTTCACACAGGTCTCAGCACATACTAAATATTTTTAGATAGTTGCTGGATGAATAATGCATCTTTTGATGGAGAGCACAACTTGAATGAAGAATGCCACAATAAACAGGAAAAAAATGGATTTACATTTTTTAAACAGAAGCCAAAGAAACATATCCAGAATGTTGGCTGAAGAGGGGCCTTTGCAGCAATCCTCTCAAGAGTTCAAAAAAAAAGGTGCCATGCACTAAATAGCTCAAAGGAAGCACACAAAATGTTGAATTCCATAAGAACCAACACACAAACAAACATGGTGCAATCAGATAATCCAGCAGAAATAAATATTGCAAAATACTAAAAGAGGAAAAAAAGAGTATGAAGTTAGAATTTGTTTTTATACTTCAACTTTGGGTGAGCCGAGTGGGACTAAGCTCAAATATAACATAAAACATGCTGTCCTACAAACAAATAACATCCTCTTCAGATTCATACATTTTAAAATAATATATGCCCATGATGCCAAGGCACTTTAAGCTGTATGAATCAAAGGAATCTCTCCCTCCCTTCCTCCCTACCCTCCCTCTCTCTCTCCCTCTCTCTCTCCCTCTTTATCTCCCTCTCTCTCTCCCTCTCCTCTCTCAATCTCTCTCATCAATTAAAGAAATCTGGTTTCATAATCAAAAAGCACTTATTTCTCTTGGTTTTGAAAGAGGTTTCATTATATTCTCTTCAAATGACTAAGACTCCCAGTTTTAAAATATCGGACCTGTTAAATGTACACATTAAATGTAAAGTCTAAAACAGCCCTAATAGACTTCATTATTATTTTGGGAATGTTGTATACAACATATGGAAATATAAGTTCTAATCTAAACCATTAAAAACCTGAACAGTACAAGAAATGAATGGAGCTCTGTTTTTCTAACCTCATGTGCATTACGATGCCAACAAACTGGGACCAGTTCCTCCCCTCCAAATAAGAAAATGGCCCAGAAATCTCTTGTTCCCATGAAAATTTATGAAAGAGCAGAATACAACTGGATTCTTATTTTGTATCAGTATCTATAACAATTGTGAGGAGAAAAAATCCTTTTAAAGAATTCCAGGACTTCCTCGGTGGTCCAGTGGCTGAGACTCTGTGCTCCCAATGCAGGAGGCCCAGGTTCGATCCCTGGTCAGGGAATTAGATCCCACATGCCGTAACTAAAGATCCCACATGCCACAACTAAGACCTGGCACAGCCAAATAAATAAATGCGTGTATTTAAAAAAAAAAAAAAAAAAAAAAGAGGGGGGAATGTTTTGTCTAGCAACATTGAAGGGACTTCCCTGGTGGCGCAGTGGTTAAGAATCCGCCTGCCAATGCAGGGGACATGGGTGTGATCCCTGGTCTGGGAAGGTCCCACATGCCACAGAACAACCAAGCTCGTGTGCCACAACTACTGCACCTGCGTGCCACAACTACTGAAGCCCACATGCCTAGAGCCCATGCTCCACAACAAAGAGAAGCCACCGCAATGAGAAGCCCACACACTGCAACGAAGAGTAGCCCCCACTCGCCACAACTAGAGAAAGCCTGTGCGCAGCAACGAAGACCCAACACAGCCAAAAATAAATAAATAAATTTAATAAATTAGGAGGAAGTCATTTGATGCCTAAAAAACAAGGTAAATTTAAAAAAAACAAAAAAAAGAATTCCAATTTGTGTCTGTGGCATGTGGTCTGCCATCAAAACTTGATCTAAGATAGGACTAACTGCAAGTGGTTTATTTAGGAAGAGATCTCAGTTAGCAAAGAATAGGAATGGGGAAGTGAGAAAGAGAAAGGAGAGAAGTTAATAAAGCATCAGTTAAACAAAAGAAATATTTTAGAAGTGACAATCCTAGTTTCCCTTTCCATGTTTCTTACCTTTCATGATTCATTATCCTCTTACTTCTTTGCATAATCCATGTCTGTTTCTTTTCTTTTTTGCTGGTTTTTTTTTTTAAACTAAGCTGAAATGTTGCTTTGTTCTGCTGAGAACAAAGCAGAAAGCATTCTTTTTTTCTTCAATTTTGAAACATTTTCTTTAAGCTAATTGGAGTTTATTCATTTTGCTGATTATAGACGATAGATAATCTTCCTCAGCATAAAAAAATTAGCCATATTTGAAAATGCAAACTGACACAGCACAAAAACACATGCACAAGGTTACTCTACTGCAACACTGTTTGACAGTGTGAAATACTGGAAACACACATAGGAGAGTGAATAAGTGGGATGCTATTTTTTGAATCCTAAACACTCCCTTGACTTGACTTTGCTTTTTGCCCCACCTACCACCATTTTTCTGCTCCCTTAAAAGCAAAATTCTTGGAAATATTTGTCTATATTTGCCATCTCAAATTCTTATTTTTCCATCTTCTTTTAAAACAACTCCAATAACTTTCTACCCAACCGGCCACTGAAATTCAATTCAAAGATGCTGGTGATTCCCCATATGGCTAATTCAATTATCTGTTCCCAGTTCCCTTCTTACTTGACCTGTGAGCATCATTTGACAGTTAATCACTCCCTCCTCCTGCAAATACTTTATTCATTTGGGTTCCAGGTCTTCACACTGCCCATGTTCCTCTACATCAGTAGATGCTCTTCTCCATATCTATTGTGCCTTCATTCTCTTCTCTCTCTTCTTTACATTACAGTCTTCGGGCTCAGTTCTTGGAGCTCTTCCCTATTTCCCTTCATTGCCTTATGATTTCATTTAGTTTCGTAGCTTCAAATCCTGCCTAAACCCCAACAACTTTTAAGCTAGATATCTTCTGTTTACCCTTCCAGATTCACTCTATACTTTTCTTGCTTTTTCTGTGCCCTAGAAAGCTGATATTTCCTTTTAACCCCCATCAGGGAATCGTCCTCATAAAACCCTTTCTCCAGGTTCTAGTAACCACTCCCCGCTGGTACCTTTAAAGGCTCACTGCTGCTACTAGCTTCAGTATACTGCACCATACATTGTTGCTTTCTCTAAAAGGTAAATATTTTCTTTATTACATGTTCCTTAATTATCCAGCCTGAGTGTGGCATCTGTCTAAAGCATAATAATAAAACCCATATTACTTTGAAATGCAAGAGGTAAAGAATGAGAAATAAATCTAGCATCCTCATTACTATTGGCCACATGTATACCAAACACAGTGGTTAGAGGCATACGATACAAGGTAAATAGATTCCTGATACAGAAATCCCAGAATCAAACCTTCAAAATAGCCCCTATTTACGGAAATGTAACATAAGCATGAATAGATGCTCTGGTAGGACCTAGAGAATATATTTAAATTTCCAAATATATCTGACTGGTTAAATACTAGAAGAAAAGACACTGATATACTAGAGATGGAGTCCATATTTGTAGAAGTGAATAAACAGTAAGACAAAATAATGATCCAAAAATGAGCCAAATACCCATGATGCCAAAGGATGAGCACCCTAAAGATGCTACTTGAGTAACTTTGTACATCTTCCTTGCTATATCTCTGAATGCATTGCTCTGCATGGTTGCCAGAGAATTCCATCTTTATTCCTTTCAAATACAGTTAATTTGAAGATTCCTTAAGTCACAGGGTTCCCTCCTCAATCTGCAACTAGAGGGGAAAAATGCAAAAGGCATAATATTTGATCTCTTGCCTTCATTCAACCAACAACAAACTCTACTTAACATCCATCCACCTACCCCGCTACCCAAGAAGACACACATTTAATTGTACAACATAAAATCAATTATGGAAGAATAGCCTACCACTTAGGACTTATAAGCGACAAAACTCAAATCAAGCTGGCTTAAGCAATAAGGGACACATTTTAATTCACATGAATAAAGCTCCAGTAGCAGGTCTGGATTCAGGTTAGTCATGATCTAGTGGCTCAAACAATGTTACCATAAAACCAGTTTCTCTTTCACTCTCTACTCAGCCCTCACTGGTGTCCTTAATCCTTAAGCCACACACTGCCTCTTATCACCCACCAACATAAGCTTCAAATTATTCACTTATGATTGATAACGGCTGCCACTGGTCCAGCCCTCACATACTAACAATTCATCATCCAGGGAAATGGAGTCTCTTTTCTTCCCATACAAGGTCCTGGAATTCACTGCCCCTTAATATCCCTAAATATGTCCAATCCAACCACTGTGCCTAATGGAATAGGATTTAACAATAGGGTAAAGCCAACAGAGACCCACCCTTGAATCAACCCACATAAATGAAAACGAAGGTAGTATGAACTCTTCAAAGGGAAACTGGGGCACTACTGGTGAGAAAGAAGGGAATGAGTCCTGGGAAAGAACAAATACACTGCTCCTACAAAGCATAAAATATGAGAATATGGAAAGAGGTATATGGGAGGATAAAGTCCTTTTCCACCTACACTTCTAAGTTCTCAGCTGGAGCCCCTGTGATGAAAGACTGATTAAAGAGAAAAACAAATGTTTATTAACATGTGCATCTTACATATTCCTAGGAGAAACCAGTGAATGAGCAACTCAAAGAGGTGGTTTAGTACTCCAGAGATAATAGTATCTTCAACAAAGAAGAATACATTTGTACAGAAATGACAGAACAAAGGAAAGTGGTTTTAGGCTTCCGAGGGTGGCAAACTGTGAGAAGGTAAATGTAAGAGAGGAAACTAATGGAGTAAGATTTGTTTGCAAGCTCCTCTGGTGCCTATCTGGGCTGATAAGAGTCTAGAGTCATTCTGCCTTTAGGTAAAAAAGAGGAAGGTAGAGAGAGCTTTTCCTGCATTTGCTACTTCTTAACTACTTTCAGCTCAAAATAAGTTTTAGGTCAAAGAGGTATATTTTAGGGTGACATATTCTGGTTTCCTTCAAGTTCTAAGTAACTAGCCAGTTATAACCAGAGTAATCAATTAGCTTATCACCCAGACGAGAGTGAAAGTAGATGCTATTAATAATTAGGCTAGCCGAACAGCTGTAAATCAGGACAGTCTCTTTCTGGCCTCTTCCTGGAGTCTGGTGGTTACCAGGAGGCTTGGTGAGTCTTGGTTTGCAACTTCAGCACTTCAGGCTCTGCCTCCATTGTCACATAACATTTTCCCTCAGGTGACTCTTCTCCTCTTCTTATTATGGCACCAGTAACACTGGATTAAGGGCTCATACTATTCCACAGTGACCTCCTCTTAACAACTAATTATGCCTGCAATGACCCTATTCCCAAAAAGGCCCTTTTATGAGATACTGGAATCAGGACTTTGTATATCTTTTGGGGGAACAAAACTTAACCCAGAACACATGCTGTATGTCTTTCAGCCAAGACTCTTTGTACAAGCTGTTCCCTCCACAGGAAACATTCATGCCTCCCGTTTACTTAGTTGATTCTTATTCATCATTCAATGTCAACTCAAATGTCACATCCTTGGGGAAGATTTTCCTGGCACAGACTATCAGTCAATTTTCCCTATGACGCACTCTCTCTATACCACCAATCTTTTCTTCATAAGAATTATCACATTTATACTTTTACTAATTACCATTTTTAAAAAATTTTTATTGGAGTATAGTTGATTTACAATGTTGTGTTAGTTTCAGGTGTACAGTAAAGTGAATCAGTTATACATACACATATATCCACTCTGTTTTAGATTCTATTCCCATATAGGTCATTACAGAGTACTGAGTAAAGTTCCCTGTGCTATATAGCAGGTTCTTGTTAGTTATCTATTTTATATATAGTAGTGTGTATATGTCAGTCCCAATCTCCCAGTGTATCCCTTCCCCCACCCCCGACCTTATCCCCTGGTAACCATAAGTTTATTTTCTACATCCATGACTCTACTTCTGTTTTGGAACTTATTTACTTAGTATTTATTATTTATTACTTACCCCATGGCCTAGCAGAGTGCCTGGCACAAAGTAGGAACTCAGTATATTTATCTATCAATTTAATTAATGAAGGAATGGATAAAAATGAGGACTTGCAATTTCTCTGACAATATAAATTAGCCTAGAAAAATTTACATTTTGACACCTTGTAGCTTATTAGTCCTGAACACAGGAATTAGTAAACTCTGGAGTTATTTTAAGTTCCAAATTTTAATCATATTTTTGGAGCTTTTATTCTTACTCTGTTCCTCTTAACTAATTTCTTAGTACCAGTTGCATGATTAACACTCCAGAGTCTAGATCCTGTGCTCTCTTTTATAACATGATTTTATTTTAGTTTTACATATTTCGGACAGGAGATTTAAAAAAAGATAATGGATATTTGTAACCCTTTTGTAAAATGTATACCCATTAAGTGTCAAAATCAACTAAAAATATGAGATTATATGAAGAAAGAACTACCAAAACAATTTGATTTCAATCTATGATTTGCATTTGGTATATCATCACTTTCCTCCCTTGTGCTTAGACTTTATTTTGCCAAGATTCTATTGTCAACACAATTGAGTAATGCAGAGCACATCAGATTGTCTACTGAAAGTACCCAGTAAACATTCATCTTCATAGTCTTGCATTACCTCAGCATGTAACAAGACAATTCTACTTATACTAGAATATACCAGCTTTCAGCTTTAGGTTGTCCTATGTATCATTCAAATATTTTACTAGGGATGTTAAGTTGTAGCTCCAAAAATTATCAGCTGAAATTCTTGCCAAATTCTTTTTGTTTTTGTATTAGTGACAACTGACATGAACAATTCAGCTTACTGTAGCAAGATACTTAATATAGGAGAGGAGGCTCAGAAAACCAGGTGGAAGATAGGTAATATATTCTGAAAACCTAAGCCATAATGAAGTTTTTGGACTTAGCTGACACTAAATACTCTACTTCTTCCTAATTTGTTTTCTATATATTCTTTTATTCCTTTCAATTATTTTCTAACAAAACATTCTGCTCTCATTCCTTAACTTTCCTACAATGAGACTAACTATAAATTCATAAATATTACTTGATGATAAAGGACAAGTATATATGTATTCATATGTATAATATATATAATGTACTTTATATAATAAGGGAAAAACTAATTCTTATATTTATACATTTTCATGGGAATCAACCTGAGATATCAAAGAAAATGTGCCATTTCTTTGAAAGCTCTATTTCAGCTCCATATTATTCTTTTTTTAAATAAATTTATTTATTTATTTTTATTTTTGGCTGCTTTGGGTCTTCGTTGCTGTGCACGGGCTTTCTCTAGTTGCGTTGAGAGGGGGCTACTCTTCGATGCAGTGCACGGGCTTCTCGTTGCGATGGCTTCTCTTGTTGACGAGCACGGGCTCTAGGTGCGCAGGCTTCCGTAGTTGTGGCATGCAGCCTCAGTAGTTGTGGTGCGGGCTTAGTTGCTCCAGGGCATGTGGGATCTTCCCAGACCAGGGATCGAACCCGTGTCCCCTGCATTGGCAGGCGGATTCTTAAACCACTATGCCACCAGAGAAGTCCCTCAGCTCCATATTAAATGATAACAGGTACTTCTGTCATGTCAAGGTAACATAGGCTTAAAAATCGCAAGAGGGAGGAGATATGGGGATATATGTATAGGTATAACTGATTCACTTTGTTATAAAGCAGAAACTGACACACCACTGTAAAGCAATTATACTCCAATAAAGATGTTAAAATAAAATAAAAATTTAAAAATCTGCTGATCTTGTCCCCAGATCTTGATGTGACTGAAGTTTCTTTACAGTGTCAATTTCAGCATGCTAAAGAGATACCATATCTACCATCATCATGTCTATAACATACTTCAATATTTTATTCTGAAAACTGAACACATCAACACACGTCTATCTTGTTCATTTCTTTCTACCATATTCTGAAAGTTAAACTTTCACCAATCTCTGGACATTTTTCTTTTTCTTCTTATTTTAGAATTATTTTATCTTAACTTGGTAACATATATTATTTTAAAAATTCTAATGCTCAACCTTGAATAAATATATGTTTTTCATTTTTAATGAATAACTCATCTAGAAGCATTACCCTTAAGTTTAGGCATACAGAATGTGCCAGAAAAAATGATTCAACATTAAACATCTCCAGGCATATTTTAAATTTAGGTTTATATAATATCACATATACTTCACAAAAGTAGTTAATTTCCAAATTTTTCCTTTTATACCAATGGTTTCATTTTCTTAGGGAAATAAGCTTCAGTAATTTCTGATAGCCGACCAAGTTAAAGACAAACACCTCTGGCTGTTTCAGAGCTCTGTGTACACCCAGCCTACTCCAAGCAGATATGGAAGACTAGCAAAGAAGAAACTAAAATGTACTGAGTACCTGTGATCAGGTCTTGAGTACCTGATGTACATGTGCCTTGGTTATGTCACTAAATACTGCTTTGTATCACTATGACTTTATGTGATCTTTATCTCTTTTACTGTTCCCCACCCCCAAATGCCTGAAGGGTCAAAGTCAGGTATATTCCTTAAAGAGACTACAGAGCACTTGGCAATTAAAAAGAATTTGTTGTATTAAATAAATACCATTTGTGCCTTTAAGCTGGAGCAGAAAATAACAGTAGGGAAATGACAAGAAGAACAATAAAACTGCAGTGGTGGTTGACAACTGTAATGCTTCTTGCCTCTAGCAATCACTTCTCAGTGCCCTGTTCTAGTAGGGATGGCAAAGCCCTACTTCCAAACCAGGGGAGTGCTGTGCCAGGGGTGGAGAGAAGTGGCAACATGTGGTGCACCAGTTGTGCTAGGCAAGTCTGCGTTTAGAGTCCTGGAGCCTTACCATGAGCTCTTTATTCAGAGTGTGTGCGTGTGTGTGTTTTTATCTGCAGATGCACTCTGGATTATTTTTTCCAATGTCATTATGCTTGGCCTGAAAGTAAAATGGACATTTCAAGTGTTAGCTCAGCCAATAGGAAGTTGAATAGGTCATGAGATTCTATACATTGTGAGAGCTCTATAGTACTTGCACAAAAGGTCAGTAAAGCGTCTGTTTGCAATCCTTTGGTAGAAGAGGGTGTTGTCATTTATGATGTTCTAAGTCCACCTTTGTTGTCTAGAGTAAAAAGGGAGCAATTTATGGGAATATTAGATTCCATCACCTAGGGGGCTTATTTACTTTATGAGCATCTAGAAATTATTTTTTGAAAGCCAATAGTATACCTGTAGATGTTCCACAGGAAGTCATAAAGCCCTTGATAACTTAAGATATGCATACTTAAATGCATAAGCTAATACACACATTAAATATAAGGAAGCTAGAACTATTTATCCCCAGCACTAGCATAAGAGGTAGTACATATTAGGTGCTCAAAAAACAATGAGTGAATGAATTAGTGAATGAATGGATGCTTGGGTTTTGCATTATGTGTCTGACTCATATCTTCTCAACATGCAAGCTTTTCAGGACATTGTTTTTATGATACTATAGGGTTTGAGAAAACAGCTATCCCAACATGTTCCTCTTATGCAGACTCATGGAGGAAGGAAATTTTGTTCATTTCACTTATATTCCTCAAGTCAACATTTTGCTCTCTAAAATCAGGACAAAAATATTCAAAGCTAAGATCATAATCTTGCCCTAGGTGACAATCAAACCCCTAAATGAATGGCATTTAGGAGAAAATATACATATATCATATATATAAATACATATATTTCACATATATATCATATAGGTGGTCTCATGATTTAAAGATAGTTATAGATACATTTTACATAACATATTTTTTAAATATGTATACATATATATCTTTAAAAACATGAGAATGCCTTTATGATAAATGTTATAACCAAATAAAACTGCTTTCTTCCTGTCAGTAATGATCCTGGCATCCCTAACGTGTGACTTACATTTAACTGGCAACATTCTGGGTTACTCATATTAACTGCAACAGTCTGAACAGCTTGAACTTCAATAAAATGTGCATTAAGTGACTGAGTTAATTTAACCTCATTAATCCTCAACCCAATAGAACCATCTGAAGCCTTCCAAGCAGCCTGTGCTTCATTTACAACATAAACATGCCCCTGTAGGAAATCAACACCCAGAATGTGCTGAAGCTCTAGCTCCCAAGTTGTCACTGAGGGGTAAATGGCTGCATAATTGCCAGGACCAGGCTCCAATTGCATTCTATGATTCACTCTTTCATTATTCCTGTTAACAGTGAGATGAGTTCTCTAAAAATAAATTTCTCTCTGAACTTTTTCTTGGAACTGTCTCTGGACTAAATGCTCTAATTCATCAAAGAGTAGGATTCTTGTTCAAGATAGTTTTTTGCCTTGTAACTTAAGAAACATATTTATGGCAAATAAAGGATGGTGTTCAATTAAAAGGAAACTTTGACCCATCTGCCTCCATCTTCCCCATTTAGGATTAATTACAGAACCAGTAATAGCAGTTAATCCTCAAATTTTACTCATAAAGGGCTGAAACTTCAAACTAGGAAAGGTTATCAACACAATTTCAATATTAAGTCAAATGTTTGTGGCTATACCCAAGACATTTTAATTTTATGTAATAGGGTGGGACTTTTATGTAACTTGATCAACTTAAAAATGAGTCTTAAATTAATATATGATTTGTACTGCATTGCTCTTTCCACTATTTAATGACATTAAACGCATCTTTTACTTTGGGAAGTTTTTAGTTCATTTTTTATTTACATTACTCTCAAGCCAAGAAAATAAGTAGTACTTTACCTGAATGTGCCTTCATTCCTTGTTAAGAGACAGTGACCTCTAGGAAAAGAGTATTACATCTGAACCCAAGACACTGGATTTGCTCCAGTTTTATGAACCCAAATTTGTGGATAGACTAGTTAATTGTTCCTTTTTCAGCTTGTGGGAACATAGTGCCCACCACCTCAATAAGTTTTTGTAATGATCAAATCATATAATTTATTCAGACAACTTTACTTACTATAATGTCTACAAATACAGCTATTTTTATTTCTTCATAAGCACAAGTTGGTAGTAATAATATATACATCAAAAGGTGGGTGAGGGCTTCCCTGGTGGCGCAGTGGTTGAGAGTCCGCCTGCCGATTCAGGGGACACGGGTTCGTGCCCCAGTCTGGGAAGATCCCACATGCCGCGGAGCGGCTGGGCCTGTGACCGTCCGGAGTCTGTGCTCCGCAACGGGAGAGGCCACAACAGTGAGAGGCCCGCATACCACAAAAGAAAAAAAAAAAAAAAAAAAGGTGGGTGAAACAGAACTCAAAATAGACTATATTCATAGATTATAGGTTATATTCCTCACCGGCTCTCCACAGTATTTCTAAAAAGGTCCGGAGTTTTGAAAATAATTTCATAACTTCATTACCAAAAAATATACTAAAATATAGCAGAGATAATATATGAAAAAAATATTATCAAAATTTTTAAACACCTGTATGGTCCAATACTTCTCAAAGTCGAATCATAAATGTTTCCACTTGGTAAAACATGTTTTCTTTAGTCAAATAATTTCATTAAATGTCCTCAATACATTAGTTATAGAAATGGATACTTTATTTTCTGACTTTGTTACATACAGGTAACAACTCTGTACCATTATTTTACCAACTTTGTTAAGATGGCAGTCTCCAGAGTATTATATTTGGGGTTTTCCTGACTTAAAAAAAAAATCAATTAATGTATAATTTCAACAAGTTGGTACATCTGTCCTTCCCAATTTTCATCAGTTATAGGGAATTAAATGGACCCAAACTCCATAGAGTTATAAAGCAAGCAAGTGACTCAAATTTTGGAGAAGGGAGTATAGAAAAGAAATATTCCTAAAAGAGAAAAACAAATTTTTGTAGCTGTAATGAAATATAAATTAAAACACCTTCCTGCTTGGCTAGTTCCAATATTTTTCTTACCAGGTAAGCGCTCTACTGGCAAGCAGTTTAAACAGTTATTTCATTTAGAACTGCCAGTTTCAGAAATATGATAGTCCTCAAGTAAAACACACTTTAAAAAATATGTCATGCCAGTACAGTTCTGTTATAGTCTTGGAAGACAGATTTTAAATTACTATTTAACCGAGTACAATTTTACCCCAAGAAACAATTTATGAAAATAACATAAATCAGATGTGATAAAATCAGTAATAAATATTGTGAATGAAAGATTTTTGAAAAGATAAGCTCTCTTTAGAGAAGACAGAACAATTTACAATTCCAAACCACAGTGCATAACATCCTTTAAATCACATCCAAGATGTTGAAAAATATAAATATATGCACATCCCTGGTATTAGAGCCAGAATATATCTCTTGATAGCTGCCTACCCTTACACACGTGTGCATGCTTTTACAGAAGCCTGTCTCCCTTTTTTAAATATATTTTTGCAATGTATTTATAA
The DNA here is from genome assembly GCF_937001465.1 of Orcinus orca. Classification (NCBI taxonomy): domain Eukaryota; kingdom Metazoa; phylum Chordata; class Mammalia; order Artiodactyla; family Delphinidae; genus Orcinus; species Orcinus orca. The sequence continues at coordinate 73,187,470 of NC_064565.1, forward strand.
AGTAAAACAAAATTGCAACATATTTCTAGAACTATCTTAAATGTAACATACTTGCTATTTTCAAATTGTGACTTTTGCTATTTATAGAAAATAAATTACTTTTTCTGGATAAAAATTTTAAAAATATATTTTTAAGCCATGATAATTTCCTGATGAAACAGAATAGTGAAAATGACCATCCAGGACATTTCAAGTTACCCCATCAGCACCTTTAATATGTTCCCCACATCTGTTTTATTGCTCTAATGATCTTCCCTCCAGACTCAGTGTCATTCTTAAATGAACACATATTCCTCATCATGTTGTGGCATTCCTAACATCTGCCCAAGGCTCACTTCAAAAATTGGTGCCCTGTACTTTCAAAATTTGTTACAGAAAACAAGCTACTTTTCTGTAGCTTATTTATAATGAAACAAAAACAATCTTTTTAATCTCTCAGGCATGACTGCCACCATAAATTTACCAAACACTAATGTAACAGTAAAGTATTAAAAGTCATAGATCCTAGTAAAACTTTACTTCATGCCCATATTATCGCATATTTCTTACCAAGAATGTATTCAAAATAAGCATCAGAATAAAGTGTGATTGCAAGACAAAATTGAATTATGTATGTTTATTAGCACATGGATTGGTTAGGCAAGGAAAAGAGATCCACTTTATTTCAACTAAAGGGAATTTGTTGTAATGATACAGGAACTGGCCCAGAATCAGCTTTAAGGGCTGGCTAACCTCTCTCTCCCTCAATAGCTAAATTAGCTTTCTTAGTGTCACTGTTCTCTCTCCTTACCTACATCATTCATCTTTGCTATGTGGTTTCCTCTGTTTATCCAGTTTTTGCTCCCTCATAACTTCAGTTTGTACATGACTTCGATGCGGCAACTACCTAAAAGCATCCTTTCAGCTGCTATGCCTATTGCTAACAGACTTTGTGCTTTCCAGTTCAAATTCCCAAGGGTGAGAATCTGATTGACCTAATGCACCTGTTTACAGCAGAACAAGTCACAGGCTTCTATTAAGCCAATCTATTGGCTGTAACTTTTCTTACCATCAATTCTCATTCCTAGTCCACTTAACTGTAGCCAAGAGATAGGATCTTGAGGTATAAAAATGGCCACCAAGGAAGAAGGGACTGTATGAAATATGTTTTACGTAGAAATATGTGAGCAAATATTAACTGACATCCTTACTGTACCATATATAAATACATTTATTTTGAATGACTATTTTAATAAGGCATTCCATAACAAAACTTGTCTAGGAATGAATTCAAGTGAGTTTTTGCAATAACAATTCAAATCTTACAAATCTGACTGAGCAATCAACTTTGAATTTGGATATGTGAGTATCAGGAAAATGTACTGTAACTTTCCCAAACTTATCATTTAAGAAAAGAGAGAGACTATGTCTCCAATGACACTGGCATAGTATTTCCACCTGAAATTAAATTTGTAGTGCTGTCTAAATAGTGGTAGACCAATTAGAGCTAAGAACTCAGAAGATAGTCTCTTTAAACACTTGCAGCTATTTTAGCAGAAGTCCAGGTTCGACTGAGGTTAGTGATCAATTTTAGTATGTCTTCATATAATTTTATGCCACTTAAGATGATCAGACTATCATATTTTGGTAAAGTATTTCAAACTTAATCTATCTGAACAACAACAGGTGCACGCAGCATTCTAATGAATATAATTTCACTATTTTCAACATAATGTACAAGGTTTCCACTTTTTAGCTGAATATTGAAATTGAATCCTCATCAATAATAAACATACCCAACATTTATGTAATGTTAAGTTGGAACATGTTTTCACACAGAGTACCTTATATATCATGTATCACAGCACTTATTTTGTAAAGAAGGAAACCCAGACTTAAGAGGTTTAAATAACATAGCTTGTAAAGGGCAGAGCCAGGACTCAAACCAATGACCATTTGTGAACGATTACCACAGTACTCCTCCACTAGAGAGGCATGCTTGGATCAGTGGAGTAAGCAAAAAGAAGAGAGTAAAGTACATAAAGTCTAAAATCCAAAGTATCTGAGGCTGAAATCATGAGGATAAAATCCAGACCCAGGAAAGAGAAGGCATACTAAAGTGACCTCAAAGGAGGTGATCTTAATTTCTTTTGAATTTTGTCTCTTTAGCTTGGACCTAAGACCAAATTCATTTTCATTTTATACACAAACTTCAAAAAATTGGGACTAGATTCTTGAACACTTGGTGGAAAAGAATTCTGAGGTCACATTTAAGCCCGGTGAGAAAGAGTGCCAAGGTGGATTAGCAATGTCTGCCATGGGTGCAGGAGTTGAGAATGGAAGCATGGCTGCTGCATAACTGCCAACCCTGACTTGGACCACTGTTTGGTTGATATATATACACAGCTCTCCTGGCATGAAGTACTGCCTGGTGTATAGGACTAGAAGCCATAAGGATCCAAAAGACCAATTGACAAACCATCAGCAAATGTTTGGAGATGTCTGCAAGTGGTAAGGTAGCCCCGCCATTCTATAACTTGGTCAGAGGATCATCATGAAAAGTTATTGAGAGTAACATAAAGTCAAATATTACAATCAACTCTGTAGCCACTATGTTTCTAGCATGGAAAATTGCCATGAAGACATGTCATCAATTCTTTGCAAAATCTGTTCCCAGTAAATACTACCCTTTATCTTTGCTGAGGTTGGAGTCTGGTGGAGGAAGATATGGATGCGAAGGTAAGAGAAAACAGCAACTCAGAAATACTTTCCAGATGTTTCCAAGTGGTATAATTTTAACATACACTTTTGCTTCTTCTCAAACACACTCTACTAACTCTTCAAAAGGAACATCCCTAGAAAAGGCTGAAGTGATTGGACCTTGGTCACCAGTCCATTGCCCACACATGGGCCCCCAAACAGGAAACCAGAATATCCTGGATAACTTCACAGTTTTCTCTGTGGATTCCTGGAATTCCCAATCAATGGGGGGATGCACAGGTAGCATAACTACCTCCTTTGCTGTTCACTCTCAGCTCTGAATTTTTCATCCCCCTCAAGAGCTCAAGTCTTCAGTAAAATGAAAGGTAGTTCCTCTGCACAAAAATATAGAGACATCCTTGTTCAAATTGTAGAATTCTGTCATTGCTCACATATCTAATGATTTTTTACTAATCCATAGTATCATAATTTCACCAAATTGTAATTCACACATTTCACCAAAAACAGCACAGTTTTAGTAAGATCTCATAATGTTAAGACAGTAAGTTTTAAATATTCACATTCAGTAGTTTGTTATTAAACAAATTCATAAATGATTAAAATTAAAATATACTTGTCAAAATAAGAGATAAATTAGAGGATCAGAGACAAAATTTATTAGCATTCCTTTTACTCATTAGGGTGTAACATTTCGATAACTAACAAGAGTTTTATGGATATGGCTATGAAATCAGATTCTATAATGTGAACTATTTTATTGCTCTCTATAGAATTCATTACTACCTATAATTCAAAAAACTATGAAATCAAATTACAGAATATTATGTATGGTGTTATCCTTTAATATTAAAGTAAACAAATTTATACATAGATCTTTTATATGGATAAAACTTCTGGAAGGAAAGGTTCCACACTGCAAATAATCATCCATATTGTTGGAATTTTTATAAGAAAGCATTAATTTTATTATTGGAAGAAATAATAAAGATAATCTGAGGAAATAAAAAGGAATTTTTGTCACCTGTATATTTTGAAATATATTGCAACTAGTCCCACTTCTCCATAGCTTTAGTCCATGAAAATAAAATATTTTAAACTAGTAATACTCTCTTATAAAATTTCTGCATAAAAAATGTAATTTTTAAGATATTTTCCTACAGAGTATACACAATAGTCACATAATCCTCAGAAAGAGTTTACATATGAATGCAGTTTGGCTTTTGTTTTACCAACTACAAAAGCCATATTTATTTATTTATTTATTTATTTAATTTATATATCCTTAATATGACTAATATAATATGTTTAGAAGGACATAAAGTTAGAATAGCATATATTTTCAAATGAATCTAACCTAATGCCCTACTTTAGAGATATTTAGTAACTTATCCAATGTCTTATTGTTTATGGCAATCTTTATGACTTTCAATCTAATACTCCTTTAGAGCAGATTAAGTGTTATGATTTGAAGCATTCAGATAATAATTCTGGACCAGCAGAATAATAATATGCCTATTTTGAGAATAACTCCTGAAATACTATTTAAAGATCCATTATTTTACATTAACAATGTGTTATCCATAATCTATTAAACGGGTAAATTATATTATGATTCAGAATCCATAATTTATGAGGAAGGACACCAAGGAACGATAGAGAGAAAATATCCAGAACATGAAACTCTGAGTCATAAAGTAGAAAAGAAGCTTTTTAGGCAAAGGTGGAACTTCAGGGATGAGTCAAGGCATGCTATCTTTGTTTGGAATTAGGATAATGAAAACAAATTTCATCTATTTCCCAAGTTTGCTTCAGGCTGGCCATACGTAATTCCATGACAGAAAGCTGTTGATTTCTCTAATTCATTTTATTATGAATATAAATATTTCAAGAGATAAATTCAGACAATAGAAATGAGAGGAAAGAAGCTTTTCTCAAGGATCTTTTTAATAACAAATTAGCAACTGGCAAAATCCAAAGTCAAATAATAAATAATCATGATTGTCCCTGAGCAAACATTTTGGAGTATTATTCCAGAAATTACTTATATGAATACATTTAAATTCCTTTACCATTTCAGGTTGGATATAATAAAAATTTGATTTGTTATTATGTCTGATGGCCACAACATAATTCAAGAAAATACTTTATGATGGTCTACTTTCTAATTAAATTTCAATTTCAAACATGTTCTCCTTTTTATCCTCACAAATATTATTCCAAATGCTTTTTTAAAAGCCCAAAGTACAAACTCCATCTTCACTAAAACCAAGAGAGGAACCCCAAATATATACATAAAATTGGAGAATAAATGAAAAAAGTTGAACATGACTTAGAACAGGAATTGAAAATCTAGCTTCCTACAGAGAAGGACACTGACAAAAAGCTAGTCAATTTACCCACAGAAGACTGGAAAGACTCAGGGATCTGAGCCATGGAAGGCAGAAGTGAGAAATGGGGCAGGAAACATAAGGATTATTTGAAAGTCTCTAGAGAGAAAACTAGATTATCTTCTCTGTTCTATCCATAGGAAATGTGGTATTTATTCCCTTGCTATTTATTCAAAATGTTCTATGAGGACCAGCAGCATCAACATCACTCAGAAGCTTAACAGAAATATAGACTCTCCAGCCTAACTTTAAACCTAATAAATCTGAACTTGCATTTTCATAATATCCCCAGGTATTTCACATGCACATTAGTTTGAGAAACACTGTTATCAAGAAATTTACCTACAGGAGCATAGGATTTTGGAATATCAAGCAGGAGAGGGTAAAGGTGAGACACTAAGTGAGGATCTCTGTATTAAATGGTACAACCCTCAGCTACCTTCCCCTCCCCAGCTCTAGAACACCAGCAGACTGATTTCCTGCCTTATCCTCAACTCCTGCTAAAAATCTGGAGAACCATCTCTAAAGAAAATGAACCCCTAAAAGTAATGTTCTCAGACAAGGATCAGCAAACTACAGCCTTCAGGCCAAATTTAGCTCACTACATTTTTTATAAATAAAGTTTTATTGGAACACAACCACACCCATTCATTAACATATTGCCTGTGGCTCTTTTCACTCACTATAAGGGCAGAGTTGAGTACAGATCTTCCTCAACTTACAACCGGTCACTTCCCAATAACACCATCATAAGCTGAAAATACTGAAAGTCAAAAATGCATTTAATACACCTAACCTACCAAACATCATAGCTTAGCCTAGCCTACATTAAATGTGCTCAGAATAACTTACATTAGCCTACAGTTGGGCAAAATCATCTAACACAAAGCCTATGTTATAATTAAGTGCTGAATATCTCATGTAATTTATTGAATACTGCACTGAAAGTGAAAAACAATGGTTGTATGGGTACAGAATGGTTGTCAGTGTATGGATTGCTTACCCTCATGATCGTGTGAATGACTGGTAGCTGTGGCTGTCTGCTGCTGCCCAGGATCAGAGGAGATTATTGTACTGCATATCATAGCTCCAGAAAAGATCAAAATTCAAAATTTGAAGTACAGGTTCTACTAAATGCATATCACTTTCACTCTGTCATAAAGTCAAAAAATCGTAAGTTAAACATCGTAAGTTGGGGACCATCTGCAGTTGTGATGATGACTGTACATAAAGTCTGAAATATGTACTGGTCCTTTATAGAAAAAACTAGTCAATCCCTGGTTTTATATACTGACATTTGAAGGTCAAGAGTTTTTTTTAAAAAAAGACTATTGATTGGTTACCTGATGATCCTCAAGAAAAACCCATGATTTAAACATGCCCACCAATGTACTGGGTTAGCCAAAAAAGTTCGTTCAGGTTTCTCCATAAGATCTTAAGGAAAAACTCGAACGAACTTTTTGGCCAACCCGATATATAACTTCCACTAGTGTTTTAGGGACTCGTTCTAAAATGAATGGAAAGACAAGAAACACCAAACATACAAGCAAAATCTCCATATGGAAATACATACCAAATCAACAAGAAGAAAACAAAGAAATTCAGATGACACAGACAATGGCAGGTACAGAAGAAACTTTAAACTATGAATAATATTCTCAGTGACATAAAAAATGATAATGCATCTATTAAAGACAAAATACTACAAGGATCAAAATGAACATTTACAGAGCAAGATAAAGTTCTCAGGTTTTAAAAATATGGCAGAGGGGCTTCCCTGGTGGCGCAGTGGTTGAGGGTACGCCTGCCGATGCAGGGGACACGGGTTTGTGCCCCGTCCGGGAGGATGCCACGTGCCGCGGAGAGGCTGGGCCCGTGAGCCATGGCCGCTAAGCCTGCGCGTCCGGAGCCTGTGCTCCGCAACGGGAGAGGCCGTGGCAGTGAGAGGCCTGCGTACCACAAAAAAAAAAAAAAAAAAAAAAGGCAGATGAAGTTGTTTTTTTTTCCCATGAGTAAAGAAAGGTTAGATGATAAAGTCAAATATATCTCCCAGAATGTATTGAGAGAGCAAATGATGGCCAGAAAGAGAAGAAAGGCAGGAAGACAGGAAGGGATGGAGGCAAGAGAGAGAAAGAGAGAGAACAAGCGGAAAAGAGGGAAGGGGAGGAGCAGGAAGGGAAGAGGATGGGAGAGAAAATAAAGAAAAGAATGAAGGAATTATGGGATGGCACAAGGAATCCCAAAGGTGAATTAAAAAATTTCCAGAAATTCTATTGTGGTAATATTTCACAATATATAGATATGTCAAATTTATCATGTTGTACACCTTAAACTTACACAAAGACATATGTCAATTATATCTCAATTAAGCTGGGAGGAAGAAGCACTCCTGGAAAAAAAGAACAGAGAAAGTGGAAGAAAGGAAATAATTTTAAACAAAAACTACACGAAGATTTTCTAGAACAGAAGGAAATGAGTCTCCTTTGAAGAGTGCCCAGCAAAATGGATGTAAAAAGATCTACACCAAGGCACATCCTTATACAATTTGAGAACAACAGGAAAAAAGAGATGATCCTAGAAGGATTAGGTCACACAAAAAGAATGAGAAATAACATTATCAATCTGTCTAAAAGCCACACCAACATGAAGGTTAGAAGGCAGTGGAACATGACTTTCTTATTTCTAGGGCCAAATTATTTCTGGCCTAATGTGTATATCAATCCAAATTATTAGTCAAAAAATAGGGTAGAGAAAAAAACATTTTCTAACATTAAGCATATCAAAATTTTACCTCTCATGATTTCAGTATCATGAAGCTACCAGAGGAAATACAGCAAGGAAGAGGAAGACATGGAATTTGGAAAACTAGAGATCCAAGGGGAGAGGAAAAAGGAATTCCCAAAATAGCATTTCTGCAGATCTTAGCAAGCAACTATAGCTGAGGAGACCGGAATTGTGTCAGATTTATGAGCAATTTACCAAAGACAAACAAAACTGGAGCAGATATAGTAACTGATAAGACTTGACTCCGTGGAAAACTGTAATGAAAGGCATTTTATCGAGCTCCTGGAGAGGATAAAAGAACCAAGATATCATAGATTAAAGAAAATTAAGCAGATGAAAGAAAAAAAATAAACAAAAGGAAAAGAAAATTAGGTAATTCTCAAAGCAGAAAAAATATGATTCTTAGCTGAAAAACAAAACGTTGTACAAGAACAGAAATGTAAACAAGGCACACTACTTGGCTTGGCAGTTAACCTTTCTCACGTAATCATACTATGGAAAGAATGACCATGGATTTAACAGAAACTTTTAATATCACCATACACAGTTAAAGAAACAGAAAAGGGGGACATAAAAGAGGTAAAATCGGGGCTTCCCTGGTGGCGCAGTGGTTGAGAGTCCGCCTGCCGATGCAGGGGACACGTGTTCATGCCCCTGTCTGGGAGGATCCCACATGCCGCGGAGCGGCTGGGCCCGTGAGCCATGGCCGCTGGGCCTGCGCGTCCGGAGCCTGTGCTCCGCAACGCGAAAGGCCACAACGGTGAGAGGCCCGCATACTGCAAAAATAAAAATAATAATCATGCAGTATTTAATTGGTTAGATACATGGAAGTAAATGCCAGAAGTAATAAACAAAACACTGTAAGATAGTGTTGGGGAGGTGGCAGGCATTACCATTTTTAATAATGTTTAGCATTATTGGACATTTTAAACCATGATTATGTATTTAATTTAAAATATTTTTAAATTATAAAGGTAAATGTAACACTCCTACAGGAAACTCACCACTGTTATATGAACAACTCTCCACAACTTTTTTTTTTTTTTTTTTGCGGTACGTGGGCCTCTCACTGTTGTGGCCTCTCCCGTTGCGGAGCACAGACTCCAGACGCTCACAGGCCCAGCCGCTCCGCAGCATGTGGGATCTTCCCAGACTGGGGCACGAACCCGTGTCCCCTGCATCGGCAGGCGGACTCTCAACCACTGCACCACCAGGGAAGCCCCACAACTTATATTTTTTAAAAAGACTACTCATCTCTTGAGAACTGTGATGACAGATATAGCCCTGGAGGCCTTTGAGAATTTGTGAAAATACAGACTAAAATAAAATTCAGAAAACTCTTTCATATATTCCCTTTAATGAGCTCCTGTGCTATATAACTAATTCTATCATTTGAGACTCCCAGATTATCTTGATGGCAACATTTAGAATTTTTTGTATTGCAAAAAAAGTGGAGACTGCTATGTTAATAAGTCCCACATGTGTTGAAACCCAGAGTTTCATTTTACATTGCTTCTTGGCCCTTTTAATTCAATTTTGTGACTCAAAATGCCTCAAGATTTGATCTGTGTGTGGTCCAAATGCTGTCAGTAGCCTAGTGAAAGATTTGATATTTTTATTGTCAAATATGTCTCCAAAAGTTTTAACCTCCTTAATCTCTCCATTACTCCTTTGTAAAGCAGGCTAATGCAATATTGGCGTCACAGTGAGTCAATGAAGAAGCAACTCAAAATACAAGGAAGGAAACTTGTCAGTTGTTGGAGGCTTAGCGGGATATCTTAACTACTTTTCCAAACTCTTAAGGATAGTAAGTTTGTTGGCTGTAGGACTGTTACTTGGGTTTTTTAAAAAAACACTTGTAAACCAGATTCTTTTATGGGAATTTATTTACTGTGTCTAATTTGTTGGAGCTTAAATTTTACTTTTAAAGTAATTAGAAAAAAGAACTAGTAATTAAGGGAACTGAGATCCTAGTCCCAGTTCTATCAATCATTCAATATATTCAACAAACACTTAATGAACACCTCAAAGCCCTGTCCCAAGATATTACAGATGAGTTAAGTGGATGGTGAACAAGATCACTCCCTAGGAAGAAAGATCAAATTATCTACACTACAAGCTTACAGGTTTTCCAGATAATTTTAAACCCTTGATGATAAGGTGATGTCAGACCTTTAGAAACTCCCTTTCAGGAAAATGACTCACATTTAGAGGATGATTATTGCAAAGTATAGACTCTACTTCATCTCAAGCCTTGATTTTAATTATTACACATAACCACAGTGTCCCTGAGAAATGCAGGGAAACAAAGCAATTAGTGTTCCACAGGGTTAGAGCTGACCTTAGCTACCTGAATTTTATAAAGTAAACATTTGGAATGTTAACTCCTATTTTGCTATTGCAGGAGGGAGAGGTGTTGATAAGCCAACAGAGCCTGCTTTGAAACACTTTCATATTAAAAGGAAAGGATTTTGTTTGTATATCCAACCCTCATGGGCATCTTCCTATACTAATTCCTTGACTAGTCCCTTACTCCTTGGTCTCTGCATCATTACATACCTCTTAAGGTATTTCTCTAAGTATTTCAAATGGTATTGAGTATGAAAATAGTAAAAGAAATAAATATGCTAAGAAAGCAGGAACTTTAAGGTCTATAAGGAAATTCACCTAATATAGCTCTCTTTGTATCTATTAATAAAGACGTAGAGAACAAGGAAACAAGTCATCTATTCATTAGCTCCTGGATATCCCTGAGACATTTTTATTCTAGTCTGAAATTTTGCTCAGTTGAGGAGCATTGTGAAAGCTATTAAGGTTTAAAAACTCTGACATTCATAGTAAGTAAGGGGGTGAATTCAGTTGCTTAATTATAGACATTTGAGTTAGGGAAATGGATAGCATCACAGTGCTTATTGTTATTTAAGACAGAAATTATAGTGTACAAAAATTCAGTTCAACTCTTCTGGTATAATCTCTCCCCAACCCAGCTAAAATAATTACTCCATTAGAGTAGCCATTAAGTCTTGAATGTTCCTTCTATGTGAAAAGAGTGTGCTTTTCTCTCAAATTTAAATCGCTCAATATCTTTCTAATGTCTTTTGCATGTGTATTGAATCCACAGTAAACAATAATCACTCATTCGATTCTACCAAGATTTTCATTCCTAATAGTCAAATATTCTTTTCCTATATTTTACCCCTTTTCACAATGTTTTCTCAAAGCCCACTTCACATTTTCTTCTGCCCACCAGTCCAAACACCAGCACTCAATGGCATAACCACTGCAGGCAAAATGTGAATTTTATTTCTCCCCTCACTGAAGCTTATCTAGTCCCATTTCTCCCCAAGTTGTTCTACAGATTCAACCCAATTCCAAATAAAACCCCAGCAGGCTTTTATATAAAAATTGTCAAGCTGATTCTAAAATTCATATGGAAATGGAAAAGACCTACAATAGGCAAAACAATCTTGATAAAGAACAAAATTGAAAGACTAACACCCCCTGATTTCAATATCTAATGCAACGTTACAATGTGATATCAAGATCAACAAATAGATCAATGGAACAGAATAGAGAATCCAGAAATGAACCCATACATATATGGATAATTACTTTTTACAAAGGTAAAGAAATTTCAGTGTAGAAATGATGGTCTTTTCAAAGAGTTCTCAGATAAAACAGCAAAGGCATGATTCTATAAAAAGCAAAACGATAAACTGGACATCATCAAGATCAAAAAACTTTTCTTCTGCAAAAGGAAAAGGAAAAGCTATATAGGGTGGGGAAAAATACTTTGCATATCCAACACAGGACTTATATCCAAAATATACAAAGAACTCTCAAAACTCAGCAGTAAAAAATAAATAACCCCATTTTTTAAGTGGGCAAAATATTTGAACAAATACCTCATCAAAGACGACATGCAGAAGATGTACAACTAATAAGCATATGAAAAAAGTCCCAAACTTATTAGCCATTAGGGAAATGCAAATTAAAACACTGAAATAGTACTAGACACACCTAATAATATGGGAAAAAAATTTAAGGCTGAGAACTGACACCACCCAGTGCTTGTCAAGATCGTGGATAAACTGGAACTCACATATTTTGCTGGAGGAAACGCGAAATGGTACAGCTATTCTCAAAAACAGTTTAGCAGTTTTTTTACTGAGTGAAATATATACTCACCAACGATGCCACATTCCTCCTAAATTTTCAATCACTCCTTCTCAGTTACCCTCACCTGCATCTGGTGTTTTACCTAGACTATACTGATATCTCTAAAGGCTCAGTTATTGTCCCTCTTCTATTCTTATACTCTACTTTCTTATACTGTGTTTTCTACCCAGGCAATCTAATCTACATCTATGACTTCTATAAACATCCAATCACTGATAAGTCCCAATTTTATATCATTATTTTTGACCTGTTCCACAGCTTTAGATCTACATATCTGCAAGATCTCCTGGATGTATCAAATGGATCAAAGTTGCCTCAAACTCAACATGTCCAGAAGTTCTTTCCTCCTAAGCTAGTTTACTTTGATGTTTCCTTGTTCACTGAATGGTACAATATATTCAGTTCCTCAAGACTGAACAAGAATCAACACTGACAAGTCTCTCTTCTTTACCACCCCTTCCTCTATGCGCTATTAATCACCAGTCTAATGATGTTTTCTTTAACTGTCTGTGAATTCCATCCTTTCTTTTCATCTCAACCTTATTAGAAGCTACCATCATATTTCCCCAGGACCACACCTAGACCCACCCAGCTTATGCCATTCTCCTTTCATCTACACTGTCTCCCTTCCCTAGTTCATTCTCAAAACAGTACATGAGCTGACCTTTTAAAAATACAAATCTGATTTTATCATTTTTCTGCTTTAACCTTTTTTCATATTGCTTTTAAGATGAAATTTCAAATTCTTATATGGCCAAGTCCCTCTGTAATCTCCATCTCTAGCCTCGAGTCACACCATTATCGCTCTTTTATCTAAAGTCAGGTCCTTGAAAGTGCTGGCCCTTTGCACATGCTGTTTCCTGTTCGTAAAATGAATTTTTTTTCCCTTCCTTGCTCTTACCATTTTACAAAGTATCTATATTCATTACTCCAATCTCAAATCAAACATAACTTCTTCAGAGAAAACTTCACTATTCAATCTAAATTAGGCTCTCATATTATGATCTTTCATAGTTCACAATACTGTCCTTCACAACAGTTTGCCAATTTGAAATAATAGGTTTATTCGTGGATATTCTTAATGCAGCTCCCTCTCTATGCTCTAAGCTCCATTAAATCAATAACCATAGCTGTTTTGCTGGGTACTGTAACCCTAGCACTTATTCCGCGTCTGGTACATAATAAAGACTTAATAAATATTTAAGGTAGAAATACATCTGTATATTATAGATACAGAAACTGTAACTTAGAAGGATAATAAAACTTGCTTCTAAGTCACACTGCAATAAGGAGGAAGCAGAATTCAAATCCAAGTATGTAGAATTCTAATGTCAATTCACTTATTCAGCTGAACCCCTCCCTTTATTTTAACTGTCTCAGCTAATCAGATATACAGAGAAACTTATGACAGGTTTGCCCATCCTTTCCCTTTAGTTTAAATAGCTTTGATGAACAGTTTCAAACAGCAATTATTATCTCAGCACAGTGCCAACTGCCTGAGCCTACAGTACCCACTCCACTTATGCAGTAGCAAATTCTAGATGACCAATGAGAATGACAGCCAGTCTATATGACTGACATGTAAGCATAACTAGTGAATCAAAATGTTTTTTACGAGTTAAATTTATCCTCCATTTTGTCCAGCAGCTGGCAAAGCTATAATTGGCAACTGTGAGGAAACTGTTTGCCACATGCAGGTGGTAGAAGAGAATTAAATTACAAACACATGAAAATGTGGTTTTCAGCTGTTCCACAGTGCTACTTTGTTGGCCAAGAAATCAGTGGAATTTCTACTGGCTTGAATTTCCTGAGATTTTATATTTGAGTCAAATGAGTTCAAATTAAGGGCAAGACTTCCCAAACAACAACAACAACAACAAAAACACGTGGCTTTTCCTTTTGTGTCTCTACTATTTCATATCGAGCCTAAGTTGGAATTATTGAGTTATAATGCTGGCTGACTTGGCTAACGTTAACTGCTGACATTGACATTTTTTCTCTATTATTAAATGATTGTCCAACACAGTTTAATAACTTTCTTTTGAAATTCCCCTCATAAATTTTGACAAAAGTTTTGTCAGAATTTTGAAAATAAAAAAAAAAAAGCTGAAGTGGTATCTTCTATCACCCAATTGGCAGGAATATCTGTTTCTTATAAATATAGAAAATTATTATGTCTGTAAATAAGGGAAAGTTGATGTTTAATATGATAGGTTCCTCTGATAAAAATGTGGGGGGTTTTTTGTCTTCCTTTTCTGTTACTTTCCATTTCCTATATTTATATTATCAGATTTTGGATAGTGTTTGCTCAGTAACTTTCGTTAAAAGTCTATCATTGTTCTTCCTGTTCACTCTCACCCTGTGTTGCTGAAAAGAGAAAAATCCATTTTAAAAAAACAGAATTGAACAAGAAGAGGTAATATATATCAAACTGCAAGGTAATATATATAATACAATTAATATAACAGTGTAACATAATACAAATGAAATGTGTGAAGGTACAATTTTGCTAGGTGGTGTGTGGTTACAGGTATTCCTTAACTGTAAGAATTCAGAGAAAACAGAAGAAGCTTATCCAAATCTATCCCAACGAAGTCACAAAGATTTAATGAAATTATCCGTCTTAAAACAATGTTTTAAAGAGCAACTCCAACTTCCCCTTGCCCCCAAGTCTCTCACTCTTCATTATGTCAGAGCATTCTCTTGTGGTATTTCCTACCCTAAAATGAATACTACATTAAAATAGTGATTCCTCTGAGATCGTGACTGCCTGTTCCTGGGGCCTAGCTTCTCTTGCTTCCGCAGGAGGTGGAACCCAAAGAGTTGGATCAGGCATCAGCCTGATAATTCAAACAATATATACACCCCTTCACCAAGACTCATCCAACCCTAGTGATGCCCCTCTCCTGCCACCAAAATCTGGGGTCTAATTCTATGAGACACCCAAGATTGTTACATCAAGTAAGGTTTTCCCCTCTCCGCTAGCCATGGACACATTCAGCACTTGATGTTTTCTCTAACAGGTTTCCTACCATCAGCTTCTTCCTTCCCTTCTAGTAAATTCTATTCATTCAATAAACATTTACAGAACACCTACTCTTTTCCAGGCTCAGTGCCAGGCATCTCTCTGACAATGAACAAGACAGAGACCGTCCCTCTTCTGGCAGAGATTAGACAACTAATATGAACATCGACATGAGTAACAAATTTGATGTTATTGGTCTCTCCCTTATTGTTCACAACTCACATGCATGATTCCCCCACATGGACTTCCTCAAAACAATATTTCAATAACTAGATTTTTTAAGTTTCTTTAAAGGAACAATAACTTTTAGAGGTACATATAGCTGATATTTTTACAACACCTCCTGGAATGCCACAAAATGAAGAAAAAGAGTAATTCTCTATTAGTATTAGTATGATTCAGAGAAAAGAGTCCCCAGTTTCCTCCCGTTCTGGTTTTAAAATAATGAAGCTTAGACGGGGCGAGGTGCATCATAGTTAAATTTCAGTATTTTTGGTTTGGTTCCCCATTAATGCCTGTAGTTTTATAACAGATGATATAAAGCAGTTAATCTCGTAGTTTTTGCTCCTCACTAAAAAATGACAGGAAAGAGTTTTGTGGACAAGTCGTGTAATATTGTGGTTCTCAGCCCTCATGAGATCACCAGAATCACTTGGAGAGCAAAATAAACCAAGACAAAACAAACCTTGTTCAGGCACCTCATTGGCGCTGGTATTTTTTTTTTTTAAAGTACTCCAAGTAATTCTCATGTGCAGCCAGAATTAAGTTGTAACCTGCAAATCCAACATAACCATTTGCTTATGGACTTCTGCACTCTCTGCCAGAGTCTCCTTCCCAACTTTTTATTCACTGCCCCATGTCCAGAGTTTCATGTAGA
Organism: Orcinus orca; assembly: GCF_937001465.1. NCBI lineage: Eukaryota > Metazoa > Chordata > Mammalia > Artiodactyla > Delphinidae > Orcinus > Orcinus orca. The sequence continues at coordinate 73,203,422 of NC_064565.1, forward strand.
TCTTTTTATTGATAGAGTATACGTTATTTGATCATTTCAATTTGCCCTCTGCAGCATGCTTACAGAGATACTTTTCATTTTTGCTGACTGTCAGGTAACTGATTTCTCAGTTTTTCCCATTCTAGTATCCAATCTGCCTAGAAAGTCCTACCTAGATCATTCCAACCTTTGCAACAAAGCATATCATTGCTGCCTTTACTTACAAAATGTTATGCCAGAGCCTACTGAAAAGCATTACAGGTTTCATTTCGATGATTTCTAGCAATCTGAAGGAAAGTGTTTCTACTGATGCAACACTATTGCTCACAGATTTTTCCATAGCTCATGACAAATGGCAGCACATTTTCTGTCAGGAAGAAAATAACTAGCCATTTTTAGTAGTATCAAACAGATAGGGAAAGTATTTTTCTACAGAAAATCATCGTAAGGATTTTTTTTTCAGGGACACATATAAAAGCACATTTACTTATGTGTTTTTCGTGTACATAATGAAAGCATTTATTTATCTCATTTATTTTTAGTTAAGTAAATAAAAATCTCTAAATGTCTACTTAAGTTTCATATTATGATCAGTAGAGCAGAGGTAATGGTAAAAAGAAAAAGACAGTAGAACAGAAAAAGAATGAGAAAGGGAAGAAAAAAGAATAAGAGGAGAAAAGAAAGATATCTCAGGAGATTAAAGGAAGGTAAGACACGTGCATCAAGAGGAGTTTAGAACCACCTCATCTCATCAGGTGGTGCAGGATGTGCCCTACTCAGGGCCTCTAGAGAGTGGGGACTGGAGATGAACCTCAGATTTACTCACTTGTCTCCTGCATCTTGGTACAGGGTTGCATACTTCAAGGAAAGGACATCTTTTTTAAAAATTTGTACAAAGTTACCTATGGGTTTGCAGAAGTCTAGAGGAAGGCATTAGAGAGAAAAGAAATTGAAGAGCAAAGCATATGCCAGAGAGAAAGGGGGAGAGGAAAGAAGAGCATGAATGAGAAGGAAAAGGAGAAAAAAAATGAGAAGAGTGATGGGCAAAATAATACCAGTGTGTCTTTGCAATGCCTTTCCTCTTAGCTGGAATGACCTTAAGACCCCTCATTCAACTTGTAAACCCTTTCATGAAGTGTCAACTCAAACACCTTCTCTGATGGGAAGCCATTTGTGAATCTCCAGGCAGAATTGATCACTTCTGTACACACACATACATATACATATACATGCACATACACAGACACATACACTATGTATACAGATACACAGATACATATACATACTACACTAATTTATCAATATCCCCCACATATTTGTCATATTCGTCCACATACTATGAGTCCCTTAACAATAGAAACAAAGTTATGTTTGAGACCCCAATGCCTGATACACTTAAATTTAGCTAATGATTGTTTGATGGATAATTGAATATGTGAAACACTAAGAATATTTGTAAACACTATGGCATAAGCTATAAAGCAGTGTGTGTAGAAAAAGGAGCCTGGGTTTCTGTCAGGTTTAGATCGAATGACTTCTTCACCATCTCCAAGATGTGATCTTGAGTATATCAGTTAATCAATTAATCCTACATTTTCTCATCTCTAAAATGGTGATAATGACTACTTACATGATAAGATTACCAAAAATCATATAAATATGGTTTGAGAAACTTCCTCAGATAAAACAGCTCTATAATAAATATCATTCCCATTACCAATAAAAGAATGTTGTAATCTATAGAGATGGAAAGCAGGTTAGTGGTTGCAGAGGGCTCAGGGTGGGTGGGAAAGAGAGTAAAGGAAAATGGGTACAAGGAATCTCTTTGGTGTGATTAAAAATGTTCTACAACTGGTGTGGTGATATTTGTACAACTCTGTAAACTTACTAAAAGATACTGAGTTTTACACTAAAAATGGTTATGATTATGATTCAGTAAAGCTGTTTTGCTTTTAGCGTTCCAGAGAGTTAAAGAAGGGAGTAGGTGGAAATTAAATGAAACAGCCATAATTGCTTAGACTGGGTTTTGGGCGTCAGGGGTTTATTAAGCAATTGTCTTTAATTTTGCATATATTTCAGAATTTCCATAATGAAAAATAATTTGAAAAAAGAATGTTGTAGTTAATGACAATTAAGTTTTATAATTTTAACATTGTTAAATTTACCTAGTTCCTTAAACTAGATATAAGGTCTCATTTCTTAACAAATATAATGCTAGTAAAAAAATAAGAATAAAGGATGACTGGAAGGCATGGGCCAAAATCTTTCCAGCTGTCACTGAGAAGCATAGGTTAGTTGGAGGTTATTCTTAGACTGTTGCAATTATTATTTATATTACCATAGATATCATTTGTCTTTGCTCAATTGTAAAGATGAAATTTCCTCTTTTAGTGAAAATTCAACATAAATTTAAAGCAAGTAGTAGAGGGTTCTGAAACACAAAGCATCAAGAATCAGAACATTTACACTCAATGTGTTCAAAACTAACGCTTGCCAACCCACTCACACCAGTTTTCTAACAATGTCTAATCCTTTATTTGGATTTCTCTGCATATCAGTGTACAATCAATCACACACAAAAACAGTTGTAACTATCTACCTCCCCTTCTCTTCCTCATTTTCCACATCCTATTGCTGAGCATTTTCTAATTATACCACTTGACATTTTCATATGCATCCCCAAATTTCCATCCACAAAAACGATTCCTTAGTTCGGGTCACATCAACCTTCGTGAAGATAACAGATCTCCAGCTGGTATTCCTACTTGCCTCTCTATGCTCTCTACATTAGTCACTCTCAATCTGCTTTTCTTCTGAGAAGTGTAATGAAATGTAATGAAAGATGTTGACAAGTATACAACCAGGTTTTAATGAAACTGCAAAAAAAGCATGTATGAATAGTAGTAATTTATTCATGGCCATAACTATCAATAGTACCTCAATTTCAAAGGTCCAAGTAGTTAAAAGATAGGCCAGGGGTACTGTGTAATTCCAAGCCAAGGGCACTGCTCTTTCTTCTCCAGTAAGGAAAATCAATCAACAAATAAATAGCATTATTAATAAAGAACATCTCCCAATACAATGACCAAATCACTTTCAACTTAAATTTTTCTATGGTTCCTTACTGTCTACAGAATAGAGTATGCATTCTTTAATGAAGTTTATAAGTTCTCCCTCCCCATAACCTGACTCCCTTAATGGGGCCCTGCCCATAGCTTCAACCTTGACTCTTGCCATATTCCTAATCTATGTTCGAGCCATAAGGAACCACTTGAACTTCTCTGAATTCTCGACTGTCTCTCCTATTTTAGAACCCCAAGAGTAGTTGTAAACGTACAGGTTTTAAAATGAGGGCACTAAAATTGACACAGTGCAAGCCATTGGTGAACAAAGAACATTCTCTGCAAGATATTGTAACAAAATAATGGAATTCAGAGGCCTCGTGCTCATCCACCTTATCTTAATCTTAGTTATCTTTACCACAGCTAATATTTTGTATTTCTGCTCCTCATTCCCAAATTTGCCACTGGATCTGGAATCTGTACCTTCTTAACTTTATCACACATTAAACTGCCTCATCCATAAGAATAAAATAACTATAAAATTAATATTACACCATATCATGTTGAGTATATGATACACTAACTAACTAGTCATAGTTACTGAGCAAGTAGTTACATTTTTAAAGAAATTCACATGATTTTATTTGTATTTTACTTCAAAACTCTGAATTTCAGAATATTTTAAAAGTACTTAAAATACAAATATCTTTATAGAATTATTTGTATAAGAAAAAGTAAAATAAATAAGATGAAGAAAAAGAAGTGGAGGAGGAAAAGGAAGAAGAAAAAAGAACAGGTGCACTTATTAATTTTCTAATTGCTAGATCTAGATATTTGGTTTTGACAATAATTTATGAAAAAAATGAGAATTATTTTATTTTAAAAACTTGTATAATGGAAAGAAAATAATGCTATTTACGGCATTTCTTTCTACGTATAAATGAAATACACCATTCTTCTGAGCTTCTTCGTGAGTTTGCATATGCAGTATTTTGAGTTTAGGAGCTGGAAAGACATGAATTTATTCCTCTTCAAAAATTGAGAATAAGTTGGGATTACTTGGGGCAAGAGAGGAAAAGGGGATAAGGTAAAAAAATTAGGAAAATGACAAGAGGAAAAGAATTTAGCAAACTAGTTTCAGGCAAAAGGGCTATATGAGGTGAGATGCCCATTAATAACCCCCTGTTGTAGGGTAGCCAAAGAACTTTTAAGACAGAAATATCTGATTATAAGTTGGTTACGCTGTGAGAATGTTAAACACCCAAACTCATTCAGTCACACACCTCTCTCCTAAACTTAGGCAGGCATATGGCTTGAGTAACAGTTTTGTTTGTTTGTTTGTTTGTTCACTTGATGTAAGTCACAGAACAGAGATGAATTCCAGGTCTGAGCCAACCTTTAGAGGAGGTGAGATAATCTATAACCTGAACCAAGTCAACAGAACCAGAGGCTAAAAGCAAGAGGTTACTGAAGAATGAAAGTCCTAAGGGAATTTACACAAGTGCTGAAGAGGGCTGTGAACCTCTAAAGGGTCTGAAATGGAGGCTCAAGCTAAACATACCTACTACTGAAGCAGCAGGGAGACCCCAGCTGATAATCAGACTACCTTAGCTTTCCAAAAATTTCTCACAGCTACCAAATGCTAATTGGCCCAAGTGGGTATTTGCTTCATATCAAAAAAGGATACATATTTGATATTTATCTAAGAGGAGCCACAGTGGGAATAGAATCTGATGGCTTACAGGCAAAATCCCACGGATTTGATGCTGATTACCAGCCCACTCAAAGCAGAAATATATAAAGAGTTCTGTTATACACAAATGAACCTATCTATGAGACAGAAACAGAATCATGGACATAGAGAACAGACTGGTTGTTGCCGAGGGGGAGGGGGAGGGCTGGAGTGGGAGGTTGGGGTTAGCAGATGTAAGCTTTAATATACAGAATGGATAAACAACCAGGTCCTACTGTATAGCACAGAGAACTATATTCAATATCCTATGGTAAACCATAATGGAAAAGAATATAAAAAAGAGTGTATATATATGTATAACTGAATCACTTTGCTGTACAGCAGTAATTAACACAACATTGTAAATCAACTATACTTCAATAAAAAAAAGAATTCTGTCATAAAGTACCATAATTATCAAGTTATTCATATTACAATCCTAAAAATCTATGCCCACTTTTAATAGATTAAAGAAATATGGCAATATTCATACTTCATTTATAAGGATATTGAAAAGAAACACCAAGCATTAACATGATTTTCTCTGGATAGTAAGACCGTGAGAAATGTTTGCCTCCCTTCTCCCCATCCATATGGAATTTTTTTCAGAATATTTTTATTTTGTACTAGAAAACAAATTATAATTTTTAATTATATATTATATATATAATATATATAATTATTTTGTACTAGAAAACAAATCATAATTTTTAATTATATATTTTTAATTATATATTATATATATATTATATATATAATTTTTAATTATATAAATTTTTAATTATATATTATATATATATATTTTGTACTATTTTGTACTAGAAAACAAATTATAATTTTTAATTATATATTATATATAATATATATTATATATATAATTAAAATTATATAATTTTTAATTGCTTAATTATATGGATGTAGTTGGAGATAAATGCATATCTACAATAGTTCCATGATTATTCTAATTACTAAGGCTACGCTCCTGTGAGATTTCCAAATAAGAATCAGTATATATCAGTCTTCTTATTAGTTTTACATTTTCTTACAACTAGAAAGAGACTTTCAAAAGATAATCTGTTGACAATACAGTTTAACTTTCTCCCAGACTAAAGATACTTTAGTCTTCCACTGAAAATGTTATTGCTTTTTAGCTGAATCCATTGAAACTGGATATTCCTTACCTTAGGTGATTCACATTTTTAAATGCTTAAGTCTACCAGGCTGCTGCCATATTTACCCTCACATCTGTGTCAGCAACAGCCTAGGCGTCGCATTTATTTGTAATTGTTTTGTTAAGGATAAAGATAAGTGAAAATAAGAGAAAACTGCAGCTGCTCTGCTGGATGAAGTCTACATTCTAACCCTTTAGGGCTGTCCAATAAAGACCAAATTATTTTGTTCAGTAGAAACAGTGGAAAAAATAGAGGTGTCATTTCTCAGTAACTTAGGAACCTGAAACATATCTTTTCTCAGGTAACGTGTGTGTGTGTGTGTGTGTAAAATTGAGAGAGCGAGAGAGCTGTGATGGGGCGAGAGAGAGTCATGGACATATACACACTAACAAACATAGTAAGGTAGATAGCTAGTGGGAAGCAGCCGCATGGCACAGGGATATTGACTCGGTGCTTTGTGACAGCCTGGAGGGGTGGGATAGGGAGGGTGGGAGGGAGGGAGACGCAAGAGGGAAGATATATGGGAACATATGTATATGTATAACTGATTCACTTTGTTATAAAGCAGAAACTAACACACCATTGTAAAGCAATTATACCCCAATAAAGATGTTAAAAAAAAAAACTACAGGACTTATTTTTTTAAGAAGACATTCTGCTTCGAAACTTTAATATCAATTACTTTTCTTTCTCAGCTATATAATGCTCTCATAAACCTTTAGAATATCACCCACTAATTCTTCACCCTGAATGCCAACCCTCGCTTTAGCAGTTGAAAAACTTTTACTCATTCTAGAACATTTAGTACAAACTCTACCTTTTCTGTATCTTCATAAACTGCTTAGGCAGACTCATACTCACACTTCTATTCAACCAGATTACCCCTATAAAACAATTATCTTTTATTGAAACAAACTGTACTGTTCTTGAGGATAAAGACAACATTATTTCCATCGTTGTATTCCAAGGACCAAGAAAATTAAATATTCTTGAAAAACAGATCTTCAGAGTATGGCTACCTGATTCTAATACTCCAACACTTACTGATTTGGGGACATAGCAAAAAAGTGAAACTTTCTAAGTCTCCATTTCTTTTTTTTTTTTTAATTAAGATTTTTTTTTTAAGTCTTTATTGAATTTGTTGCAGTATTGCTTCTGGTTTTTATATTTTGGTGTTTTGGCCACGAGGCATGTGGGATCTAAGCTCCCCGACCAGGGATCGAACCCACACCCCCCGCACTGGAAGGCAAAGTCTTAACCACTGGACTACCAGGGAAGTCCCTAAGTCTCCACTTCTTTATCCTAACATTGGAATGATGATGAATCCTATCTCATAGAAATGTTGTGAGGATTAACTCAGATAATATTTATACAACTTCTGGGACAGGGCCTGGCACATAATAAACACTCAGGAAATACTAGCTCTTGTTCTTGTCAACTGAAAGAAAACATACAATGTAAGATCAATGGGTTTCAGTTTTATGTGGGGACCTTAATGAGGACTATAGCTGGGGAAACAGCCTCTCAGTTCTGAGGAACAGCTCTGAAGAGACAGGGGACAAGCAAATATATATATAGATACTTTTTTGGCTGTGAAATACATGTAGTCAAGCATAAAAAGATTACTGCTAGTCACAAAGAGCAGATATCTCAAGTTAATGATTTTAGTGCTTTTCTGTGTATGTACAAATCTGGGGTCATTGAAATTGTCCTTAGATACGCAACTTAATTATCTAGGTACCCAAATATCCAAAACACAGAATGCTTCATCCTGTTTTTTCCATCCTGAATTCCCCTCAGGGCACACTGTTGGTGGGTTGTAACATAACCTTTTGTACAAGGGGATGATGAGCAACACTCTTTGTTCTTTTTGTTTACATTTTAATAACTAATAATAGCTCTGCTTTGTGTATAAATAATCTCATTTATTTAAAAATAAAAGAGAAAATTCAACACACATTTTATATTAGCATTATCATTTATCGTACTCATTCCATACCATTTGGGTTAAAATGGAAAATCATTTTTATCAAGAAACTTTTATATTATGAATAAACTGTATTTCATTTACTTTTTGTCATTTTATGAATATCCTTTCTTTAAAAACTAATTGAAAAAAACTATATCTCATCATATTTCTGATGAGAAAACATAGACATGACACATTCTTAACTTTTCCTTCTTCACTATCAAACATTTTACCTGAGATTTCCATTTGATATAAGAAAGTTGTTTTCTGAACTAGAAAAATTTAGGTTCCTAGTAAATTCCTCCAAGAGGTGATTAAAGTCACTGTCACAGATGACTGGGTTTATAGGTCTTTAATTTGACTTTTAAGTTACCAGTGGATCATTAGAGGCTACACATGCCATTCTTTTAAGTGTAGTCAATCTAGCTGAAATCCAAGTCATTAAATAGTAGCCCAACTGGGATGAATTTAGGCTGTGTTTACATCAAGAAAATTGTTTCCAAACATTTTGATACAATTATTTCTTAAAGCTACAAAATAAAAGTGCTAAGGTAATACAGATAATTTATGACCTTAAAATGTATGTGATGCATGTAGGAAATTTGGAAGTAGATCAAAGAAGTAGTAATCATTAAAAGATTGAAAAAGAAATCCTTTGAGAACAGCACAGCACTTACATACCTTCTAAATCCTGTAGATGTTATTCCCCTGACCAAAATTCAATTTAGTGGTTTTAAGAAGATACTTGAGTGAATTAAGCCACTTAGGACTATTTCCTCCACCTCTAAACTATCATTAAATTAAGGAAAGAAAAGTAAAGAAGATTTTTATCTGTTATCTACTATCTGTAAAACACACACATGCATGTGCACACGTGCACCCACACACACATATATACACAGCAAGGATTCACCTCAATCAACCACAGGGTTTCAGGAATTTCAGGAATATGAGAGATGTAAGGGATTGATAGTTGGATGAATCAGCCTAAGATTCAACACAGGCAAAAGAGAAGAGTGCCTAGAATACAATGGGTAGATTTCTCCCATTGAGCACCTCAGAAGTCCCAGAATCAGAGAAACAGAAACTGGGAACAATAGAGAGCAATTTGGATGCAAACAAAAACAAATTACTTAAGAGTGAGGTCACCATGAGGGCAAAGTAGGAAACCCTCACCCCTGTGCCTCCGCAAGGATCAACAATTATACAGCTATCCATGGACAAAACAGCTCTGGGAGAGTTCTGAAGTCCACTTAAGAAACTTCAACAGAGAAGGAACTTGACAATAACCACACAAAAAGGGAAGAAAGAACAGCTTCATTTTGGCTGCATCAACCCATTCCCCAAGCCGGCATTCCTCACAGCCAAGAGGAAACTCCCCAACTAGAAAGAATTTCCCTTCCTGGGAAAGGAAAAGCAAGACAAGTGACCAGCTTCCCCAGCCTTTCAGGGCACTATATGAAGGAACAGCTTTGGCTTCACCCCACCCAGAGACAAAGCTGAGATGTATAGAGAAGGTTAAGAACAAGGAAGAAGAGCCAGGACTACCAGTATCAGCCATGCAGTAGAAGCAACCATGGTTTCCAGCGGCCAGTTCTGAAGAGGGCCCCAACAGTTACACCACTGAAGAAATCAATGGCCAGTACAGACCCTGTGGACCTCCTGCAGAGTTTACCAGTTTTCACCCTACAAGTCTTCATGTTTGCCAGCTGCCTGACTCCTCAACAATCCCTCCCCTACCTTACCCCTGCCAGAGCCCAGGACCCACACCAGCAGCCAAACAAGGCCTCTACAGCTTCATGAGTACTAGACACCAGCCTCAGCCTCCACTCTGACCCCCACCACTGTATGCATACTTGGAGCTAGGCTCTCAAGCTGTGCACTTGCACAGTGCTGACCTGATGCCTGTCAACAGCCTTCAAGATCCTGCAGCCACAGATGTGTTCACCAAGAGCCAAGGTCCTCACAGCTCCTTGTGAGCCCCAATTCGACCCATTCTCTTACCACTGGGCTCACTTGCAGCGAGCTCCCTGAGCTGTGCAACTGAATGCCCCCAGCCTGACTCCCATCAACAGTATTCACTGCCATGCACCCACAGCAAGACTCAGCACCCACAGTAGTGTACAGCCAGGGCCACTGCAACTGCTAGTGTTCCTGCATTTGACCCCAGCCTTTGCTGCTTGCACTAGATCCCACCATTATTTGTGTGTTTGCAACCAGCACTACCCCTACTGAGGCACTTGCAGTTGGCCCTCTCAGCTAAGTGTGTGTATACCACTGGCTCTGGCCACCACTGCTGTCTGCCCTGATCCCTAACCACTGAACCTGGGACTTACAGGACCCCATTAAGAAAAACAATCTATGTATCACTGGGGTCCGAAAAGATGAGAGGGAGAAAGGGACAGAAAGTTTATTTTAAAACATGATGGCTGACTCTCACCCTTAATTCAACATAGTACTGGAAGTCATAGCCAGAGAAATTAGGCAAGAAAAAATAAAAGACATCCAAATTGGAAAGGAAAAAGTAAAACTGTCACTACTTTCAGATGACGGATATTATACAGAGAAAACACTAAAAACTCCACCAAAAAAAAGCCTGTTAGAATTAATAAACATATTCGGTAAAGTTGCAGAATACAAAATCAATATACAAAAATCTTTTGCTTTTCTATACACTGATAACAAACTATCAGAAAGAGAAATTAAGAAAACAATTCCATTTACAACTACATCAAAAAGAATAAAACACCTAAGCAAGGAGGTAAGGTATTTGCCCAAATGAATCGAATTGAACTGAAAATGAATTTCTGTCCATACAAAACCTGCACACAGATGTTTATAGCAGCTTTATTCATAATTGCCAAAGCTTGGAAGCAACCAAGATGTCCTTCAGTAGGTGAATGGATAAATAAGCTGTGGTATATCCAGACAATGGAATATTACTCAGTGCAAAAAAGAAACGAGCTAATAAGCCATGAAAAAAACATGGAAGAAACTTAAATGCATATAACTAAGTGAAAGAGGCCAATCTGAAAATTCTACATATGATTCCAACTGTATGACATTCTGGAAAAGGCAAAGCTATGGAGACAGTAAAAAGATCGGGGCTTAAGGGGTGAAGCACAGACGATGTTTAGGGCTGTGTGATACCATAATGATGGATGCATGCAATTATACATTTGTCCAAACACACAGAATGTACATCACCAAGCGTGAATCATAATGTAAACTTTGGGTGATTATGATGTGTCAATGTAGGATCATGAGTTGTAAGAAATGTACCACAATGTGGGGAAGGGATGTTGATAATGGGGGAGGCTGTGCATGTTTAGGGGCAGGAAGTATATGAGAAATCTCTGTACTTTCTTTTCAAATTTTGCTGTCAACCTAAAACTTTTCTAAAAAAAACTGTCTTTTAAAAAAGACAGAGGCATTTAAATTTGTTAGAAATCTAGAAATGTAGGTTCCTAACAGATGCATCTAAATTTTCACCAAAAACTGAAATAAACAAATGGTCTGAGATATACTAAATAAAGCCTTATTAGAAACAGAAGGAAAGGAATGATGAGCATATATGAATTGAGTTCACAACATTAGGCGTATAAGAAATTTTTAAATGTTCCTTACTTTTTTGTATAAATTTATTCATTTTTAACCCCAAGCCTACATTCTGCCAAGCTGGAATGAAATTCAGACATCAGCCATTCTTGGGATTCCTATTTAGGGTTAAATTAAGGTCTTGGGTTCCTAGTCAATACTAGGATATTGGGGGGTGGACTACTTTAGTCATCATTTGTTTATATTGAATATCACTTAGTCTTCCATTAGTCCAGCCCACATGGACCTTTCAGATCTATTGTTCACTCTCTCACTTCTGTGGTTCACACTGGGTACCAAGTCTTTAATGAAGTTAGGATTTCCTGGACTAAAATCAGTTTCCCTGATGTACCTAGCGGCCATTCCCTCTGAGGACTTCCACATCTGAGATTCATTACCAGGGAACAGGGAGTAGATTTCTGTGGTACATGAAACCCACAGATCTTTCCCTCCTATCCCCAGCAGAAAAGGAAATTCTTTGCAATCTGTGGGAAATCCCTCTCTGTAAGCTCTCTTTCACTGGACCCTATTCTCTTCAGTGGGCTGAAGCTTTTGGAAACAAAATCCAGGAAATAAGTCTGGTGTACAACTTCTACTCCTACACGGCCAGAAAATGTCCAGGAGAAAAATTACAAAATTGACTGCCTGCTTGAGTAGGATGAGGAAAATGGGAAATTAGCGAAAGAAAACACATATGAATGTGTCAAACATTTTTGTGCCACAGTATACTGCTGAGGTTGCTGAGCAATGTGACCAGAGAATCTTATTTCACAAAAGTATATGTGCACCTGCAGTTTCTATGGGGGTAACTTGGATAAGACATGACACATTTAAAAGAAACCACCCTGAATTTTTAATGAGAAAACCTAGGTGTAAAGGTTTTATTATTTTCATGGGTCTAAGAAAAGTACTTCATTTCTCTGAGCCCGCAATTTCCTCATTAGTAAAATAAAGATTCCTTATAGAAATATTGGGGAATCAGAAACATGTAGACTAATAATATTATTATGATTTCTTCTACACTCTCCAGCCTATAAATAGAATGTATTCATTTATATCCTAAGAGAGTAAAGCTATAACTAGATGACCTTGCTCTTCAACATTTCTCCACTCTTTTCTCTTACCATAGAAAAGAAGGAAATTTGGTAAGTGTCAGAATTATTCCTGAGGGTCTTTTTAAAACTGGAGTGTGCTATACTCCTACTGAGTCACCTGCTTACAAAGTTCAGGAGTCCCCAAAACTAATATCATCTTGACACCAACACAAAATTCAGCAGTCCCCAAAACAACACTTACTTTTGACACCAATTGCAAGTCCCCAAGACCATCTTCAAGTTCCATAATCTACTAGAAAGATTCAGAGAATTCACCAAAAGCTGTTACATTTATGGTTATGGTTTCTTACAGTAGAAGGATACAAATTAAAATCAACAAGGGAAGAAGCACAAGGGACAGAGTCCAAGATAGTTCCACATCTGAAACTTCCAGCTGTCCTCTCCCAGTGGAGTTGTAGACAGTGCTAACTTCTCCAGGCAATGATGTGTGCCAGTATTCATGGAATATTGCCAACCAGGGAAGTTCACCCAAGCCTTGGTATTCAGAGTCCTCATTGGGGTTTACGCACATAGACATGGTTGACCACCCACATGACTGACCCTAAGTTTGCAGCCCCTCTGGAAGCTGAGCTGACACTGTTGGCCAAAAGCCCATACCATAAATCATAGTGTTAGATTACACAGTGTGGCCCAAGATCCCAGGTAAACAAAGACACTCTTATTAGGCAGATCAATCCAAGGGCTTAGAGGTATCTCCCAAGAACAAAGGTCAGATCTCTCTGTGAGTAACGTTAATCTATACTACACAGCACTTTTCAAATGATAGAGTATAAAACACAGAGTTGTCAATGGTGTTGTTGTTGACTGACAACTCCTCGAAAGACCATCAGAAAACAAACAAAGCTAAGTTGTTTAGACCTACTGTAATAAGGGAAAACATCACCATCAACAAAGTCATAATAGTGTCTCAAAAAGAAGAGGACAGGGCTTCCCTGGTGGCGCAGTGGTTGAGAGTCCGCCTGCCGATGCAGGGGACACGGGTTCATGCCCCAGTCCAGGAAGATTCCACATGCCGCGGAGAAGCTAGGCCTGTGAGCCATGGCCGCTGAGCCTGCGCGTCCGGAGCCTGTGCTCCGCAACGGGAGAGGCCACAACAGTGAGAGGCCCGCGTACTGCAAAAAAAAAAAAAAGGGAGACAAGAGAGAATACTATTTATAGAGTTTGGGGGTCTAGGCTAAAGTGGTTTACGGCTGGTCTTTCAAGGCAGGAAACTAATTTGGATTGGGCAAAGTTCATGATATAGTAGTTTAGGATTGGTAGGCACATGAGGAGCACATTGTGTTCTTTCTTCACAAGAAGATGAAACACATCTTCATAAGTGAACTGATATTGATACATTTGCTATTTGCCCAGGTGAGCAATCTCTTCCTGGGTAAGAATTTCCTGAAACAAATATTTAGGCATGTTGACACAGGCAATCTCAGTTCTCACCCCTAATTGTTTAGTAACGTGGACGTAAGTGGTCTCAACTCTCAATGGTAAGAATAGAATTCTAAAGCTCATTTGGAAGTCTTACAAAAACAGAAAACTAGTACTACAAAAGATGGCGTTAGGCTGCAGGTTTCTATGAAGTATTTGAGTCCTTTCAGACAGTTGAGGGATTTTCCTAAAAATTTTGGCTCATCTATTAAAGAATAAACAATTAAAACCTTAAATCCTCCTGAGACTCAATCTCTCTATCTTTAACATGGAAATAGTACCTCCACTGAGGTATTGAGCAAGATTGAATAGCTACTAAATGAAAAAGGTGGGATACAAACCCAGTCTGATGGACTTCCAAGCCTTCCACCATACCACCTTGCCTATTCTCATTCTTATGCTGCAGTAACTGAAAATTACGTAAAATATGTGAAAGCACTTTCTAGAACTTGGTGCATGGTGGGTATCAGTAAATATTAATTTCCTTCCTTAATTTTTGAAGATTATTGCTCTCCATTTAAGTTCAATGACAAAGAGAAAAGGGTCTAAATAAAGGAAAGTAGTTAAGACACAACACACACCAAAAACTTTCTGAACATGTACAATAAAGTTCCTTCCCTGTTCCTTGTAACTGAAATAATATGCATCTATTTCTCTGGACTGAAGGTAGAGGGAGTAGAGAGGTGACAGTGGCAGGTAAGGGGTAATGATATAAAATGGTTTTGGGGATTGAGGGTCATAAAAGGAAGAATTTAAGAACTTCTGCACACATCTTTAATGTTTAAATGTTTGATAACCTGTGAACAGAGTTTTTGTGTTTGAAATAGTTGATTCTTTTTCCTTTATCACTCACAGTCCCAAAAAGATTCTCCGTCGCCTGTAAAGGAATTGTATTCTTTTTCAATCAATATGCAAGTCAAACTCAAAGTTCCATTTTAAAATAACAGTAAGAGCATTTGTCCTTGGACCTTTCATATTGGGTGACAGCAAGAGAGCATGGAAGGAGGACATAAAGTGAAACTGAAGACAAGCAGGGTTGCTAATATCAAATGGATGGATACTGGCATTTTTATTTATTTCAGTGGCAACAGCCCAATGTGTTTGCAATGCCATGCCTTCCATAGAAAAAGTTTGGAAAGGTTGCTGTTAATAGGGTTAGTCAGATTGTCTTTTAAACATGCATGTTTCTAAACAAACATTCCTAAACTCAACTACTAAACTCAGATCTTCTTGCAGCAATACCTCACAGTTTTGCCAACTCACTGTCAAGACTGGGAAAGTTGGAGCATTTTCTTTCCTGGAGAATATTAAAAGCATCATCCTCAATAAATTTGCTTAGCCTTCAGATAAATTCTATTCTTTCAAATATTGATTGATATTTTGAAATGGCAATCATATATATGGAAACCTCAAGTTCAGTCTGGTACCTGATGCTTCGCTAAAAATTCAGATAAAATCAGTTAAGACTGCAGTCAGCTGCATTCAGTAGAAACCGTACCACAATGTGGTTCATATGTAACAAAAGGTCCATTGGTGAGCAATCCAGAACCCATAGGGCTGATGGAACAATTATCTAGGACTCACTTTCCTTCTAACTTACTGTTGTGTCATCTTTAGGGTCTCATTCTCATGATTATATGATGGCTACTCCATCTTGAGACACTGTATCTGCATTATAAGCAGGAATAAGCAGGAGGATGGAGAGCAGAAGGTACCTGCCAGCTGAGTTTGGCCTATTTCCAAATGTTCCCTGAAGTTCCTTTCAACAATTTTTCCTTGCACTCATAGTTCCCAAACCATGTGCCAAACTACTTCATGGTATCATAACAAATTCACTGGGGCATAACAGAATATTTTAAATTTTTGAGGAAAGCATAGTAATGTTCAACACCTATCAGACACTGACTGAACTACTAACTTGAGCAAATTCAGTTTCAACATTTATCATGCTATACTGAAATGACATATCTTTGAAAAGCTGGGAGTTTGACAATACTATTGTTTAAAGAAATATAAGTACCATACGAAAATCAATGTGGAACAGGAAATGAAGACAACTGGGTCCAATCTGATTTCAAAATTTGAAAAGTTGTGTAGCATTCAAGGCACAAGCCCCCCATTAATATGTAATCTTGGTTGGTCAAGAATGGAATAAAAATAGTTTTTCTTTTAATTTATATGTATTATTTTTTCAAATAGGTATTACCTTGTTAGAACATAGATATTTACTAAGTTGTTTAAATGGAACCACTTAACAAAACTGTTAGGCGTTTCTTTTGGCTTCAGGGCAGTGTGGAAAAATTACTGAGGCCCAAGAGCTCAGTGACTAAGAAAGTTTGCTAATCTCTGCCTTAGGCCTTTATCCATCTCTAGCTGCAGAGGAATATGGGAAGATTTGAACTTTTGTTAGACACGCAACCAGAGTTCTACTAGTAAAGAAAAAGGAGAGAGTAAACACTGAGCAGACAGCAAGAAGTTTCTGCCCCACAGACAGATCAAGAATTTTAGTCCTACTCCTATTTCTTTTGCTTTTTGTAATTTTATTTTCAAGTCCAAGCAAAGGACAATGTAATAATTGGAAAAATTATGATAAATTACCAGTCAATACTCAGGCTTACTAATTACATTCTTAGATATCATCTTTGTGGATTTTGTAAAACTCACATCACTTTATTAGTTCAAATTATTATATATTCATTCATATATCATAAATTTAAAGTTATGTTAAGTGTCATTGTCGGTTATAAAGAATCTAACAACCACCAGGTATCTGATGAAGTTTCACTAACATTTACCGAAATGGTATTCCAACAGTTAAGAGAATTAGTTCAGCCTTCTAAACCCAACAGTGGAAGTAATTTAGAAATTTTGGATTCAATATCTAGTAATGAAAAAACTTTTAAGCATTTACTAAAAGAGCTTCAAACTGGCATTCTATACATTAAACCCATTCCAAGTCAGTAACCTAGGGCTGTATTGAATTAAAAGAAGCAATAATTATCAGAGAACAGTGTTCTTTAAGTCTCTGTTTTACCACATCATATATATTGTATGACGACAATTCTAATGCAAGTACATAAAAGAGATGACCAAACAGTACTTAAGGAACTAAAATACCCGTCTTAAACTTTACTTTGGCAAGTTGATACTCATTTAGATTACAGACCATTGGTATAATGTCTTTCCTAGTAATCACTCCCAGAATCACTTAACCTTTAAAATACACAGTGCCTCCATCAGCCTGAAGATTAGAAGCACAAAATATAAGGAGCAACTGACATCTTTTTTAAAAAAAAACACAATATCCTTGGTAAATTTGACAGACATTTTAATTCAAGCCAAAAATTGCCACCTGATTCTATAGAAACTGGTATAAGTATAGTACATCTTATGAATTGAGCCCACCCCTCTAAAAATAACAATAAAAGAAGCCAAAAAACATAAACTCTAATTAAAAGGCCCACATCTGGAAGTCTCTACTGTCTACTGTATTGTCCCTACTGTAATCCATATATTTCAGTTCTATTAAGAGGCCATCTCATGTCTTCCAGGGAAGTTTATCAAACATCCATAATATAATAAAATTTTTTCAAAGAAAATATTTATTAAATCCTTTTGTTGACAAATAATTTCATCAACATGAGACTTAAAATACATCCACATAAGTTATACATGGCTAATCAAAAACAAATTTTAAAATTAATATTTAAAGTGAAAAACAATAGATTGGGGACTTCCCTAGTGGCACAGTGGATAAGAATCCACCTGCCAGTGCAGGGGACACAGGTTCAACCCATGGTCCATGAAGATCCCACATGCTGCAGAGCAACTAAGCCCGTGCACCACAACCACTGAGCCTGCACTCTAGAGCCCACGTGCCACAACTACTGAACCCGCACGCCTAGAGCCCGTGCTCCGCAACAAGAGAAGCTCCCATTCGACTAGAGAAAGCCCGTGTGCAGCAAGGAAGATCCAATGCAGCCAAAAATAAAAATTAAATTAAATCTTAAAAAAAAAATAGATTGATATATTAAACATTTTCTGAAGCTAAATTGTCATTAATGGGTTTAGTTGTAAATAGATAGTATTAAACTGACTTTGATTTTGAGCATAATGGGATTTCATTCAACATTAGTGTTATCATAGCTTTTTTTTGAACTTAAACCACTAAAGCATTATTTTGATAGGCTACTCTACTTAACAGTGGATACCAAAAAACATTAACATTAAAACAATCATTTAAAAATAATTTCTTATTATGTATTTTTTTAAACATTTACTACTAATGAATTGATTCAAGTCATTAAATATAAAGACAGAACCTTTGAGCAACATCTATCCACAATAAAATATGGTAAACACATGCACATGCACACTATATAGTTGATTCTTTTGAATATGGAAAGCCATGATAAATTTATTCTCCCAAAACTTTTCTTTATTTGAACTATTGTGAGATGTTTAAATGAGATTGAGATGAAAATTGACCATCTCTTAAGAAACATCATTTATACATTAACTTCTGCCAGTATTCTTTTCTCAGTACTGTAAAATAACTAAAGTAGCATATTCCTCCAATATTCCATGTTTCTTTCTTGTCAGTTTAAAGCCACAGTTTATTAAACAACTTAAAGAATTCTTGTATTAAAATGCCATGTGACTTGATTGCTTACTGCAAAACATAATTTTTTTCTTAATAATGGCTAAAAATTCAACATGAGTACAAGAGCAGAAATGGGATAACTTGTGTTATTTTGACACTAGAAAATGTCATCTTAAGGGTCAGACATTTTTACCAACACTCTGAAAGTCAAATAACATTAGCTGTCATTTGATACAATGCAATTTTGGACACAAATATCAGGCACAGAAACAGCATGACTTACAGGTAAGGTTCAGCTAATGCAGAATCTGCACTGATTAAAAATTTCACCATCATAGACAATTTACAAACTGTCCTAGAGGATGCAAAATCACTTGTGCTAATTCCTCCTAGTAATCTTAGGCAGCAAGTACTATTATTATTTCCTCTTAAATATATACTAACAAAATTAAGTATAAACTCCTAATCAAAGCAAAGTTAAAAATTAATATTAAAACTAAACTAAAAACATTAAATTTCACTTCAAGTTAACATACAGAAATTTTTAAGATAAATTCTGAATGTAAATTGATGAAGCAAATAACATCAAAACACCTAAAATAATGATTCCATGCACAAATACCAGTAACTATGTACTTTGTTCTTGGGGTGATCATATAATTTATCATCCTGATGGGACATTTTCAGAGTAAAGAGAACTGTTATTAATAATTATACTGAGGAGGGTGGAGTCAAGATGGCAGTGTGGGAAGACCCTGAGTTAGCATCTCCCCACAACTAGGGTGCCTGCCGGCCACTGGTGAAGAACACTGACACCCAAGGAGATGGGAGGGACATGATGGGGGACAGAGGGGAGGAGGAGAAGTGGAGGCCAGACAGGATCTGAGTCTCTGAGGCCGGGGAGATCAGGAGAGGTAGGTGGGAGGGGCAGGAGAGGAGAGGAGGGCGTTTGCCCCACCCACTTGAGCCCAGGAAGGCTGCTGGGCTCCCAGGTGAGGTCCCCCGCCCTCTGACACCAGGTATGGGGGGCACGTCTGGGCCCCTTCTGTTCCTTGAGCCTAAGCCCCTACCCCCACAGCCCCAAGGAGCTTTTCCAGCCCTGTGGGTCCTTAGCATAGGCTCCGCCCACCACCCAAACCTCTCCCTTGCTTAGGCCCCACCCTCCACAGTGAAGGCCATACCCCCCCTTTTTTTTTTCCTTTTTCCCTCCTCCTCTTTTTTACTATTATGGTACTGTTATAACTTCCAGTTGTTGAATCATCTATATTTTTATATTCTTTCTAACATATCTGTTAGTTTTCTAGTCTAATTTTACTTTTTACTTTGTCATTTTTTTTTAATTTATTTATTTTACCTATTTATTTCTGGTGGCATTGGGTCTTCGTTGCTGTGTGTGGGCTTTTCTCTAGTTGCAGCAAGCGGCGGCTACTCTTCGCTGCGGTGCACAGGCTTCTCATTGCGGTGGCTTCTCTTGATGCAGAGCATGGGCTCTAGGTACTCAGGCTTCAGTAGTTGTGGCTCACAGGCTCTAGAGCGCAGACTCAGTAGTTGTGGTGCACGGGCTAAGGTGCTCCACGGCATGTGGGATCTTCCCAGACCAGGGCTCGAACCCATGTCCCCTGCATTGGCAGGTGGATTCTTAAACACTGCACCACTAGGGAAGCCCTTTACTTTGTTATTGTTCTCTCTTTTTTTTTTTTTTGCCACCCCACGTGGTTTGCAGGATCTTGATTCACGAGCCGGGTGTCAAGCAGAAGCTCCTACGATGGGAGCTCCGTGTCAGAACCACTGGACTAACAGAGAACCTCAGACCACAGGGAATATTCATTAGAGTGAGGTCTCACAGAGGTCTTCATCTCAGCACCAAGACCCAGCTCTACCCAACAGCCTACAGACTTCAGTGTTGGAAGCCTCAGGCCAAACAACCAGTAAGAAAGGAACATAATCCCACTCGTTAAAAAAAAGAAAAAGAATGAGAGGGCAAAAAAATATGTCACATATGAAGGAGCAAGGTAAAAACCTACAAGACCAAATAAATGAAGAGGAAATAGGCAGTCTACCTGGAAAAGAATTCAGATTAATGATAGTAAAGATGATCCAGAATCTCAGAAATAGAATGCAGGCAAAGACTGAGAAAATACAAGAAATGTTTAAGAAAGATCTAGAAGGACTAAAGGACAAACAAACAGAGATGAACAACACAATAACTGAAATGAAAAATACACAAGAAGGAATCAATAACAGAATAACTGAGGCAGAAGAACAAATAAGTGAACTGGAAGACAAAATGGTGGAAATAACTGCTGAGGAGCAGAATAAAGAAAAAAGAATGAAAAGAATTGAAGACAATCGCAGAGACCTCTGGGAAAACACGAAATGCACCAATATTCGAATTATAGGGGTCCCAGAAGAAGAGAAAAAGAAAGGGACTGAGAAAATATTTGAAGAGATTATACTCGAAAACTACCCTAACATGGGAAAGGAAATAATCACCGAAGTCCAGGAAGCACATAGAGTCCCATACAGGACGAACCCTAGGAAAAACACACCAAGACATATATTAATCCAACTAAAAAAAGATTAAATTCAAAGAAAATATTAAAAGCATCAAGGGAAAAACAAAAATTAACGTACAAAGGAACCCACATAAGGTTATCAGCTGATTTTTCAGCAGAAACTCTGCAAGCCAGAACAGAGTGGCAGGATGTACTTAAAGTGATGAAAGAGATAAACCTAAAATCAAGATTACTCTACCCAGCAAGGATCTCATTCAGATTCGATGGAGATATCAAAAATTTTTCAGACAAGCAAAAGCTAAAAGAATTCAGCACCACAAAACCAGATTTACAACAAATGTTAAAGAAACTTCTCTAGGTGGGAAACACAAAAGAAAAAGACCAACAAAAACAAACCCAAAATAACTAAGAAAATGGTAATAGGAACATACAAATTGATAATAACCTTGAATGTAAATGGATTAAATGCCCCCCAAAAAAGACACAGACTGGCTGAATGGATACAAAACAAGACCCATATATATACTGTCTATAAGAGACCCACTTCAGACCTAAGAACATATACAGACTGAAGTTGAAGGGATGGCAAAAGATATTCCAAGCAAATGTAAATCAAAAGAAAGCTGGAGTAACAATACTCATATCAATAAAATAGACTTTAAAATAAAGACTCTTACATGAGATAAGGACGCACACTGCATAATGATCAAACTATCAATCCAAGAAGATATAACAATTATAAATGTTTATGCACCCCACATAAAAGCACCTCAATACATAAGGCAAATGTTAACAACCATGAAAGGAGGAATCAACAGTAACACAATAATAGTAGGGGACTTTAACAAGCCACTTACACAAATGGACAGATCATCCAAACAGAAAATAGAAAATAAATAAGGAAACACAAGCTTTAAATGACACAATATATCAGATAGATTTAATTGATATTTATAGAATGTTCCACCCAAAAGCAGCAGAATACACTTTCTTCTCAAGTGCACACAGAACATTCTCCAGGATAAATCACATTTTGGGTCACAAATCAAGCCTCAGAAAATTTAAGAAAATTGAAATCATATAAAGCATCTTTTCTAACCACAACAATATGAGATGGGAAATCAACTACAGGAAAAAAACTGTAATAAACACAAATACATGAAGGCTAAACAGTGAACTACTAAATAACCAAGAGACCACTGAAGAAATCAAAGAAGAAATAAAGAAATACACAGAAACAAAAGACAATGAAAACACGATGACCCAAAACCTATGAGATGCACCAAAAGCAGTTCTAAAAAGGAAAGTTTATAGCAATTTAATCTCACCTCAAGAAACAAGAAAAATCTCAAATAAACAATCTAACCCTATATTTAAAATTACTAGAGAAAGAAGAACAAAGAAAACCCAAAGTCAGTAGAAGGAAACACATCATAAAAATCAGAGCAGAAATATATGAAATAGAAATGAAGAAAACAATAGCAAAGATCAATAAAACTAAAAGCTGGTTCTTAGAGAAGATAAACAAAATTGATAAACCATTAGCCAGACTCATCAGGAAGAAAAGGGAGGATGCAAATCAATTAACTTAGAATTGAAAAAAGAGAAATCACAACTGACACCACAGAAATACTAAGGATTATAAGAGACTACTACAAACATCTATATGCCAATAAAATGGACAACCACGAAGAAATGGAAAATTTTTGGAAAGGTACAATTTTCCAAGACTGAACCAGGAAAAATTAGAAAATATAAACAGACCTATCATAAGTAATGAAATTGAAATCACAATTTAAAAACTTCCAACAAACAAAAGTCCAGGACCAGATGGCTTCACAGGTGAATTCTATGAAACACTTAAAGAAGAGGTAACACCAATCCTTCTCAAACTCTTCTAAAAAATTGCAGAGGGAAAAACACTCCCAAATTCATTCTATGAAGTCACCATCACCCTGACACCAAATCCAGAAAAAGATATCACAAAAAAAGAAAATTATAGAGCAGCATCACTGATCAAGATAGATGCAAAAATCCTGAACACAATACGAGCAAACAGAATCTAACAGCACATTAAAAGGATCATACACCATGATCAAGTGGGATTTATCCCAGGGATGCAAGGATTCTTCGATATACACAAATCAATCAATGTGATACACCACATTAACAAATTAAGGAATAAATACCATATGATCACCTCAATAGATGCAGAAAAAGCTTATGAAAAAATTCAACACCCACTTATGATAAAAACTCTCCAGAAAATGGGCATAGAGGGAACATACCTCAACATAATAAAGGCCATATATGACAAACTCACAGCAAGCATCATACTCAATGGTGAAAAACTGAAAGCATTTCCAATAAGTTCAGGAACAAGACAAAGATGTCCACTCTTGCCACTCTCACTCAACATAGTTTTGGAAGTCCTAGCCACGGCAATCAAAGAATAAAACAAAATAAAAGGAATACCAATTGGAAAAGAAGAAATAAAACTGTCACTGTTTGCCAATGACATGATACTATACATAGAAAATCCTAAATATGCCACCAGAAAACTACTAGAACTAATCAACGGATTTGGTAAGGTTGCAGGAAACAAAATTAATTCACAGAAATCTCTGGCATTCCCATACACCAACAATGAAAAATCAGAAAGAGAAATTAAGGAAACAATCCCATTTACCACTGCAACAAAAAGAATGAAATACCTAGGAAAAAACCTGCCTAGGGAGGTGAAAGACTTGTACTCAGAAAATTATAAAACACTGATGAAAGAAATCAAAGATGACATAAACAGATGGAGAAATACACCATGTTCTTGGATTGGAAGAATCAACATTGTGAAAATGACTATACTACCCAAAGCAATCTACAGATTCAATGCAATCCCTATCAAACTACCAGTGATATTCTTCACAGAATTAGAACAAAAAATTTTACAACTCGTATGGAAACACAAAAGACCCCGAAAAACCAAAGCAATCATGAGAAAGAAAAACGAAGTTGGAGGAATCAGGCTCCCTGACTTCAAACAATACTACAAAGCTACAGTAATCAAGACAGTGTGGTACTGGCACAAAAACAGACATATAGATCAATGGTACAGGATAGAATGCCAAGAGGTAAACCCATACACATATGGTCACCTAATTTATGACAAAGGAGGTAAGAACATACAATGGAGAAAAGACAGCCTCTTCAATAAGTGGTGCTGGGAAAACTGGACAGCTACATGTAAAAGAATGAAATTAGAACACTACCTAACACCATACACAAAAATAAACTCCAAATGGATTAAAGACCTAAATGTAAGTCCAGACACTATAAAACTCTTAGAGAAAAACATAGGAAAACCACTCTTTGACATAAACCACAGCAAGGTCTTTTTTGACCCACCTCCTAGAGCAACGGAAATAAAAACAAAAATAAACAAATGGGACTTATTTAAACTTAAAAGCTTTTGCACAGCAAAGGAAACCATAAATAAGACAAAAAGACAACCCTCAGAATGGGAGAAAATATTTGCAAATGAAACAACAGACAAAGGATTAATCCCCAAAATATACAAACAGCTCATGGAGCTCAATATCAAAAAAACAAACAATCCAATTAAAAAATGGGTGGAAGACCTAAATAGACATTTACCAAGGAAGACATACAGATGGCCAAGAGGCACATGAAAAGATGCTCAACATCACTAATTATTAGAGAAATGCAAATCAAAACTACATTAAGGTATCACCTCATGCCAGTCAGAATGGCTATTATCAAAAAATCTAGAAACAATAAATGCTGGAAAGGGTGTGGTGAAAAGGGAACCCTCCTGCACTGTTGGTGGGAATGTAAATTGATACAACCACTATTGAAAACAGTATGGAGGTTCCTTAAAAAACTAAAAATAGAACTACCGTATGACCCAGCAATCCCACTACTGGGCACATACCCTGAGAAAACCATAATTCAAAAAGAGACATGTACCACAATGTTCACTGCAGCACTGTTTACAATAGCCAGGACATGGAACCAACCTAAATGTCCATCAACAGATGAATGGATAAAGAAGATGTGGCACATATATACACTGGAATATTACTCAGCCATAAAAAGAAACAAAATTGAGTTATATGTAGTGAGGTGGATGGACCTAGAGTCTGTCATATGGAGTGAAGTAAGTCAAAAAGAAAAAAGCAAATAGCTTATCCTAACACATATATATGGAATCTAAAAAAAAAAAATGATACTGTTTAACCTAGTTGCAGGGCAGGAATAAAGATGCAGACATATACAGAATGGACTTGGGGACACGGGGTGCGAGGGGGAAGCTGGGGTGAAGTGACAGTAGCATCGAAATATATACACTACCGAATGTAAAAGAGTTATCTAGCGGGAAGCAGCACCACAGCACAGGGAGATGTGCTCAGTGCTTTGTGATGACCTAGAGGGGTGGGCTAGGGAGGATGGAAGGGAGGCTCAAAAGGGACGGGATATGGGGATATATATATGCATATGGCTGATTCACTTTGGTGTACAACAGGAACTAAAACAGTATTCTGAAAAACAAAAAATAGTGACAACCAGTGTAAACTGAAAAAAAAAAAAATTCATGGAATAGTATAGGAATAGGCAAACTATGAAACCTGGCCCACTTGCCTGTTTTTGTAGAGCCTGTGAGCTGAGAATGATTTTTACATTTTTAAGTGGTTGAAAAAATCAAAAGAAGAATAATATTTTGTGACATGTGAAAATTATATGAATTTCAATGTCCATAAGTAAAGTTTTATTGGAACACACACACACAAAAAAAGATGTTGGGGGAGGGAAGACTTCCTGAATATGGAAGAAGCCAGTCTCAAGGCTCTGAATTTGAATCCTAGATACAGTATTGCTTTAAGATTCATCCCAGGGGTGTGATGGGACAAGGAGCAGGCCAGTTGGATTCTGCCCCAGATATATATATATATATGTATCTGAAGCACTTTGCTGTACACCTGAAACTAATACAACATTGTAAATCAACTATATTTCAGTAAAAATTTTTAAAAATAATGAAAAAAATAATAATTATACTGAGACAACAAGCATATACCAGGACTACATCTGGAAAACTGAAATAGGTGGTCATCGTACCTCTCTCACACATTTTTTTTCAGCACAAGGAGATGCCTCAAATCTCCAGCTATAAGATAAATATCAGCAGAAATGCAGAAAAAAAAAACTAAAAGTAGTTATAAAAGCATAGAAAAATATTCTAAATTATCACAGTCACTTTTCATTTTCTCCAAGGGCCAAAATCTTTTTGTAAAGGTACATGTACAATCTTTGCTACAATTTGTGAGTTGAACTAATAAAATATTAATAACATCCCAAAAGATTTAAATCACTTTTAAGGAGTCATTCTTTGTTCACTTGGTGATAAACCTAAAATGTGATTCTTTTGGAATTGCTTCATTTTCCAAGGCAAAAGATTCGAGATTTTTAGTAGTACTTCATTTCTACTAAGCTAAATTTATCATTTGGAATCAGGGGAAAAGTGCTGAATGAACAAGACATTCCCCCCAGTAAGTTGAAAACAAGAGCTTAAGTGGTTATTGTGTTAAATAAAACAAAAAAGGGTATGTTATGATTGTTGGGGATTTAAGAAGTCAAACCAATAATATTTGCTTGTTCCCTTCCTAGCTTTGAAAATAATTGATAGATTCAAATTTCACACAAAATGTCACTCATTTCTAATGAAATGGGTTGGAGTATATGGTTTGATCTGCAACTTTGTCAGGAATCTTAATACTTTCCCTGAGTAAGACAGACATATCTTCAGGCAAAAGCAGTACTGTCCAGGATTCCCCCAAAGGCAGGCAGAAATAGACCCAAATTCAAGTACTCTGTGGCAGTCAGGCTGAATAACACAAGACGAAGGGAAAGAAGGAGGATAAAGTGACTCAGTTCCTCTTCCCAAACTCACCAGGTGAGTCATTCTCTCTCAGAGAAATAAATGGAAGATAGAGATAGAAACTGGAACATTATGCTCCATGAAGTCCCTCCACATGGAAACAAAAGGCCAAGGATACAGAGATTTCCTTCAGGGATGTATGCTTCACAATTCCTATTTGAATACTGGGGAAATTCCTAGGAAATGCCAACTTATACTAAAATTAAAATGGTTTTATTTTTAGTCAAATTTCAGTAAACCATTTCATAAAGAAAGGAAATGTTTGTATACTTGTGCATATGCTTTTGTTTTCCCAGGGACCTATGGACAGAAAGTAAATTCAATAACTTTTATTGAAATTCCTATATACTACAGACATAAGAAAATAAATAGCCATGTAATTAAGGAAAATAATTAAATATGAGAACAGATAGAAACCATAGGCTATAAAGCGAAAACCATCAGAATGTTGTGGACAAGAGATTCAGTAGGGTCAAATAAAAGTTTCAAACGATGAAGACTATTTGGTCAGGCCTAAAAATTACAGAGATTTCAAATTAAGTAAATTACAGAGATTTCAGTAAAGGGTTGAATAAGCTACATTGAGAGAAATGGCTGCTGTATTTAAAATGAGGGTGTGTGTAAACCTGTAATACTATCACAATGCCAAGATTCCTGACAAACTTTTTTATATATTGCCAACACAGCAAGAAAAAATGGTGATCTGATTTCCATTTCTGGTCAAACTCTCTGTTCATGTGATTTTTGAACATCAAGGACTGTAACAGTCCCTGAAACACGGAAGGATACTTCCTGGAAGTGCCAGAGCTGCTAATGTTTAATGGCCATCATAATGTCCTAAGTAGAATATAACTTGACAGAATTGGTTCTGTGACTTATCACAGCAACTACCTTAAAGTTACATATGATTTTAAGAATAACTCCCTGACTCAATATTGATAAAAGTCTTCAAATATTTAAATTTTTACCAGTGTTTAGCTAAGAAAAATATACTTAAAATCATGCTTGCTTGTAATCATATCTAAATTGCAATGTCACCCAATTTCTCAAAATATGTTTTTGTAACCTTCATCCCAGCTC
Source organism: Orcinus orca (assembly GCF_937001465.1). Lineage (NCBI taxonomy): Eukaryota > Metazoa > Chordata > Mammalia > Artiodactyla > Delphinidae > Orcinus > Orcinus orca. The sequence goes on from NC_064565.1 coordinate 73,231,619, forward strand.
TCATCTAAGCATCTAAATAATTAAATTTTATTGAATTCTATCAGAGAGTAATAGTTTGTTGAAGTCTGCTTTTGAGATACAGATGAAATCTTTTTACTCCATCACAAAAGATCCGTTCTCTATTCTTGCAATTATTTTGACAAAAATGTTTATTGAAATATATTCACCTATTTTAAAATCATTTCAATCTATCAGCTGCTCTCAAATTTTAGTTGTTACTTATTATTAGTATGTGCACTGAATGTAACAAGCACAATGTTGTTATTTATCAAAATTATTTCTACCATATATGTTCTAATTATGTAATTATGAAATAAACTTGTAACTGTTCCCTATGACAGAAAGATAAATATCAAATTTCAAGTTAGAGTTGAAAACTTTTTTTCTACTTCTTAGATTAACTCTATTTTTCTATCGAGTACTCCCTCATTCAGAGGATGATGTTATTTTGTCATTATAGTATTTAAGAAAGAACGTTAGAGGGCTTCCCTGGTGGCGCAGTGGTTAAGAATCCACCTGTCAATGCAGGGGACACGGGTTTGATCCCTGTTCCAGGAAGATCCCACATGCCGCGGAGCTACTGAGCCCGCGCACCACAACTACTGAAGACTGCGTGCCTAGAGCCCGTGCTCTGCAACAAGAGAATGAGAAGCCCACACTCTGCAATGAAGAGTAGCCCCCGCTAGCCGCAACTAGAGAAAAGCCCGCATGCAGCAACGAAGACCCAATGCAGCCAAAAATAAATAAATAAAATAAATTTATAAGTAAAAAAGAGCATTAGATTAATAAATCCCATTTTTCACTAAAATCCCATAAATATCTTCACACTTTGTACTTTAATATTTCCTCCAGTTCCAGTAAGACACTGTTCAAACAATATCCTCAATACAGAGGAAAGAGCATTAGCCTTATCAATTCCTAAGCCATGATTGTTCCAGTGGATTCTATTTCAGAGCAAATTTTATCACAAATTTAATCCCAGAATACTGGAGCTATATACTATTGAGCACACACATAAAATTAAATACCAACATAATTTAATTGATAGGAAATATATATTATTCACCTGTAGGAGAATGAAATAAGAAGAGAATTTTTTCCCTTCAGTCATATTGAATTGGAATTAATATGAAATTCTTCAACCCAAGGCAATCCTGGACCTTGATTACCAGCATTATGTGTATTCTAAGGAATTTCTACCAATAGAAATTGGTTTGTGTTAAATCAACAAAAAGTCATCTTCCAGGAACTTCTGACTTAAGCATACTCATGTAAAACTATTCCCTACTCAGCCCTGCCTTTCTACATTTGCCTCTGTCTGGAAGGCACCTTTGGGCATTTCTTCTTTCTAAACCTTATCAATTTTGCAAGGCCCAGCTAAGGCTCCACATCACCCATGAAGTCTTCTCTGGTCTCCGTAGTCTACAGCAATCTCTCCCTCATCCCTGAATGCATACGGATCTGATTGTCTATATAACTCACAGATATACAAATATAGAGCTTATGACTTGTTTCCCTAACTAGACCAAAAGTTCAATAAGAAACCAGACTCTATAGCCAGGATTATCTACTAAAGACAGTAGGGAATAATAAGAGGAATTATATACTCAGTAAATTTACAAGATAGAAATAAGCACAATCCCTGCTCCCTTATTTCAGTTTATAAGAGCACATATAACCCTCATTAAGTTATTTGACTTGATAGTAAAATGACTAATAAATATTTGTTACACTGATCTATTTATTCAAAATGGCATCACTCCCTCATTGTATAAATTTCATAAGAACTAAGGCATTCTGATGGGATTTTCCCGCCCTACTCCCTGGCATTATACATGACTAAAACAAATGGCTCAAACATGTCCAGTCTACACTCCTTTACTCTGCCTACTGAGCTACTGATCAGTGCACACAACATCACTAATCATCAAGGAACTGCAAATCAAAGCCACAATGTGATATCGCCTCACACTTGTTAGAATGGCTATCATCAGGAAGACAAGAGATAACAAGTGTTGGCAAGGATGTGGAGAAAAAGAAACCCTTGTGCACTGTTGATGGGAAAATAAATTGGTTCAGTCACTATGGAAAATAGTATGAAAGTTGCTCAAAAAATTAAAAATAGAACTACCATATGATCTGGCAATCCCACTCTGGGTATATATCCAAAGGAAATAAAAACAAGGTATGGAAAAGATATCTGCACTCCCATGCTTACTGCAGCATTATGCACAATAGCCAAGATGTGGAAACAACCTAAGTGTTCATCCACAAATGAATGGATAAAGTAGATGTGAAATAACACAAACACACACACACGTGTGTAATATTATTCAGCCATAAGAAAGAAAGAAACACTGCAACAAGATGAATGAACCTTAGGGGCTTTATGCTAAGTGAGGTATGAGACAGAGAAAGACAATTACTATATGATATCACCTACAGTTGGCCCTTGAACAACACGGGTTTGAACTGTGCAGGTCCACTTACATAAAGATTTTTTTCAATAGAAAATGCTAGAGTATTTCACCACCCAGGTTGCTTGAATCCACAGATGTGGAGCTACGGATAATGAGGAACCTCTTATACAAAGGGTAGAGTAAGTTACACACAAAAATCTTACTGAGCAGAGGGTCATTGTCCTTAACCCCTGTGTTGCTCAAGGGTCAGCTGTATCTGTGGAATCTAAAAAAAACCAAACTCATAGAAACCAAGAGAGAATGGTGGCTACCAGGGGTAAGGGGCCTGGGGAACTGGGGACATGTTAGAGAAACAGACTTGCAACTAGAAGATAAATAAGTTCTGGATATCTAATGTACAGCCTAGTGATTTTAGTCAATACTGCATTATATACTTCAAAGATGCATTATATACTTCTTAAATGTTTTCATCACAAAAATGAAATGATAATTATAACATGATAGAGATGTTGGCTAACACTCCCCTGGTAATATACTGCAATTTATAAATGTACCACATCAACACGTTGTAGGCTTAAACTTCTACAGTGTTACATGTCAATAATATCTCAATAAAAGTAAAAATAAATGGCTCAAGTGAACTGCCTAGTGAGCTTATAATCTGGAAATCTCTATTTGTCAGTACAAACTATTGCATTCCTTTGGCCTTGAGGCAATAAATAATTCAACTCTAATCTCAATTAAGAAATCTCAAAAGATTCTCAAATTCTTGTTAGAGTCAACAAACCATATAAAAATTAGCACAGATATTTATCTTAAAGTGTTTCTCTTCTCTTTTACAATAAAAATTCTTTGCAGAGGGACTTCCCTGGAAGTCCAGTGGTTAAGACTTCACCTTCCAATGCAGGGGGTGTGGGTTCGATCCCTGGTCAGGGAGCTAAGATCCCACATGCCTCTGGGCCAAAAAAAAACAAAAACAAAAAAAACAGAAGTTATATTGTAACAAATTCAAAAAAGACTTTAAAAATGGTCCACATCAAAAAAAAAAAAGTTCTTTGTAGAAATACATGTTAGAATGCACACTGTTTTAAGTTCAGCCTTAAACTGATAAAGTGTCTATTTGTTATGTTAGGTCCCAGGTCATACACTGTAGTAGTACATGGGTCAATAAGTTTTGCAATTCTTTAGGGCTAAAATATTCACCCTAACCGCAGACTTTCAAATGGGCACTGCTGTTCACAAAGCTAGAAAATAGCTCCAATTCTTTCCCTTCTTAAATAAAGAGATCACAGTTCAGAGACCTCTGGGTTCTAATGATCCTTCACTAAAAATGACCATCTGTTTTATGAATAAAAAATTATTCACTGAAGTAAGATTAAATGTTCTCTGGCTCTTCTAAATATTAAGATAGGTTAAGATGAATAAAAAAATGAAATCAGTGCCTAGGTTTTAATAGGATCAATTATTTTCATCTATGTTGGTATGTTAGCGTGGATCATGAAATCCTTTACCCACTTGCTCTCAGCAAAAAATTGCAACAACAGATTTTACAAAAGAGATAACCTCAGCTAAATGGTGTTATTACATATATTTCAGAGAAGCAATATAGAATAGTGGGGTTAAAACTGGTCTCTAACGCTACACTGTCAGGGTTTGAATGCCAGCGCTGCCTCTCTTTAGCCTATAGCAACGTTGGATAATTTGCTGACCCTCTCTGGGTTTCAATAATAGTAGAACCTATCTCACAGAGTTATTGAGGAGGTACTGCATGCAAAGGACTTGTAATAATGCCTGATATATAGTAAGCACTGGCTAAATACAAATTAGAGTTTGCTATCCTTATTTTTTTTTAAGATTTTTTTTTTTTTAGCGAGTAGCTTTCACTACCTAAACCAGAAAAAGGAATACTTTCTAATTTCAGAAACATTAGTCACTAAGTCTCAACGCATAAGTCACTATCTCTCAATGTGTAAATATATGGTAGACTTCAATTGGGTGCTAAATGAAGAGAAGGGTAAGATAACAAAACATTTCATGAAAATAAATAAATAAATAACTCAGTGGGAAACATTCCTGATGTTGCCTAGCTGCCTTCCTTTTGATATCCTGCCTGTCAAACCCACCAGCGACCCGAAATAAGTCCAGCTGTTCAGACCACATCACCCTGCTAAGCCTTTCAGGCTACTGGGATCCAGTTCATGTCTTCCTGCTTTCCCTCACTGTTTGCTCCTGGAGTAAATATGTCCAGGAAAGTTCTTCACCCACAGAGAAGCTACCCCACCAATCTTGGTTCCTTGCCTAAACCGGAAAATAACCGTGAAAGAACTGAAGTAAAATTCTTTTGTAATGTCTCTCATAACACCATGTACAGGAATGTCAACATCATTTTCTTTAAAAAAAAAAAGACCTCTAATTTAACAGACTAATGTATTGTTTAAAAATGTATTATCTTAATGACATCCATTAATCCAAAGTTGAAATGTATATTTGGCAGCTTATTTTCTCTGTTTTAAATGAACTATTATTTTAATCACAGGCATCTGCAAAACAGTTTGATTTTTATTAATTAATGTGTGCTAAATTACTTATGATGGACACACTCTTTTGCTAGAGGTAAAACAGACCTGGTGTGTGGTTATTAATCCCCAGTTTGCCCCATACAAAATTATTAATTGAGGTGGAATTTTTCTGCCAATGTACTTTAATTTCTCTTATCCAGATGAAAAGATGTAGGAGTGTGACTGACTGGCCTGCCTGTCCAATGAAGGTAGTAATTTTTCGGTGCCTGTCAGCTTGAAGACAGTGTTTCACCCCAGTGTTTTCTTTCAAAGAGCTCCAGAGGAAATTTACCAAGATTAGGAGAGGCACAATGGGACTATAGAAAAGTTATTGGCTTTTTTTTTTTCTTCTTCTTCTTTTACACATTGTATACACAATAGTGACATCTTCTGGTTGGCTGGAATACTGACATTTGGACCAAAGCTTTGAAGCCATGTCCCACTTCTTTTCTGATCACTCATCGAAACACACCTGTTTTTGCATTAAAATACTATATTAAATATTCCTGAATTAGAAGCAAGTCATCTTTAAATATGTCATCAAAATTCCAATTTAAGTTTTTTAAGATAAAACATAATAGAAAAGCAGATACTTATTTCCTCAAAACAAATTTAAAAGAGGTTAAGGGGCTTCCCTGGTGGCGCAGTGGTTTGAGAGTCCGCCTGCCGATGCAGGGGACACGGGTTCGTGCCCCGGTCCGGGAAGATCCCACATGCCGCGGAGCGGCTGGGCCCGTGAGCCATGGCCACTGAGCCTGCGCGTCCGGAGCCTGTGCTCCGCAACGCAAGAGGCCACAACAGTGAGAGGCCCGCGTACCGCAAAAAAAAAAAAAAAAAAAAAAAAAACAGGTTAAGTGCAAAATTAACCGACATTAAAAATTCATTTGACATAATTAACAAGCCTGAGTTTAAGCATCTGCTTTGCAAATTTCACTTTTTAGGAAGTTCAGTAACAATTGAAGAAAATAATAAAGAGAAAAGTTCAAGAAGATGATATTTTCAGGTTATTTTTAGTAAGACATGAGAGATTTAGGGAATTTGAGAGAAGGAAGGTCCTAATGATAATGACATTCCTTTCCTCTGACTTTTTTCAGAAGACTCTATCCCTGTGCAGAGCACCATGGTCCCCTGAGCATGTGCTAAGGGAATTATCTTTAACGCTGAACTCTCATTTCACTGATGCAGCTCTGTCCTAGTGCAGGCAGCCACCCCAGAGCAGCGTTGGGTCTAGACTGATTCTGGTGATAGCAGCCTCAAGGGTCCAGAATTCCAACCCCTTCCATGAGGACTGAGCCTGGCATAAGGCTGATATACATGACATGTGTATATTATGACCCCTTTCTTCAGACAATAGAGGAAGAGTGACTTCAGTAATTTCAAGGTGATTTTCTTGTACCTCTCTCACTAGAAAAGATGAAAAGCACCATGTATACTTATCATAAATCAATTAAATAATCAACACCAGAAAACTCTAAGCAAAGACTAAAGCAAACAATTTCATATCAGCAGCTATTTTTAAGAGATGTAAAAAATTAAGAGAAATTGAATTAATATTATTCCTTCAGTTCATGAATGCAATGCACTATACAAATTCTAGTCACATATTTTGAAAATAATTTAATCTTAAGAAGAAAAAAATGTGCAGATCAGGGTGATTTAAAGTTGTTTAAATAATAAACCAGATAAGCTTATTATTAAAATTATATCACTTATATTTATCCTATCATCTGGATCAACTAGTATCTCTCTTGGTAATAACAGCTCTTCACAATCTTGTTACTATAAGTGTAAATAGGTATTTGTAAGGAACAGACCATGAGATTTTTATTGGGATAACATTAATTCTATAGATAATTGGGGAAAATAGACATCTTTACAATATGGACTCTTTCCATCATGAACATGATCTATTCCTTCATTTATTAATAATGATTGACTAGTAATATATCAACAGTAATGTTTTGTAGCTTCTGTATAGAAAATTTTCTGTATCTATATTTTGTTTTATAATAAAAGGTTTTAAAAAAAGACCATGAACATTTTTAATGTCAGGAAATATATTAAAGGATATAGGTCACATTCTTTGCATTTAAAAATTAAGACATTTACGTTATCTGAAATTGCAAATCGAATTTGACCCAAAAAAAGCTATAAATAATGTGTAATTATCCCCTAAATGATGCATAAACTATTATGATTAATAGGAATTTACTATTATCAGGATTATATGAATATATTTCTGAATTCATAAAAAATTATACTCTCAAAAGTGACATAGATAAGTAATTGATTCATTTCCTTACCTAACCTATAAAAGCTATGCTGTTGTTTCTGGTATTGTTACTACAACAAGCATAGTTGAGTTCTAAGCTCATTTTCAAAAATGTTCTCTCTGTAGGTGGATGGACCTAGAGTCTGTCATACAGAGTGAAGTAAGTCAGAAAGACAAAAACAAATACCGTATGCTAACACATATATATGGAATTTCTAAAAAAATGGTTCTGATGAACCTAGGGGCAGGACAGGAATAAAGATGCAGACGTACAGAATGCACTTGAGGACACACACGATAGGGGTAGAGGGAAGGGGAAGCTGGGACGAAGTGAGAGAGTACCACTGACACATATACACTACCAAATGTAAAATAGATAGCTATTGGGAAGCAGCTGCATAGCACAGGGAGATCAGCTTGGTGCTTTGTGACCACCTAGAGGGGTGGGATAGGGAGGGTGGGAGGGAAGCGCAAGAGGGAGGGGATATGGGGTATATGTACATATAGCTGATTCACTTTGTTATACAGCATAAACTAACACTACATTGTAAAGCAATTATACTCCAATAAAGATGTAAAAAAAAGAAATGTTTTCTCTGTAGAGAAATAAACAAGCCTCATGGAACAAATATGCCTACTACAACATTTTTCAAATAGAATTTTCAATGTCCTTCAAGTATACAGTAGTAAAATATGCAAAATAAAGGTATGGGCTGTTATCTGCTTGACAATAAAATTGACATTACTCCATGTAAGATATGCAGAAAATATAAAAATAAGTATTGTCTTTAGACACAAAGTGTAGAGTCTCCTAGCAATTTTACTCAAATTTATTAGGTAAATAAAATGCTAATATTGACTTGCCATTTATATAATTTATAAGAGTTCGGATGGATCAATGCAAGCTACATTGAACTCATCTGTACCACGATCTATCTAAACAACTGCATTAACCAAAACAACTTTTAAATGATCCAATATCAAGAAAACTCAAAATAATCAAGTTACATCATTACCAAGAATGCCATTCTAGATCGCTTCTATACACTATGTTTTATAATAGCTATTTTTAGTCAAAATATTGACTTTTTCAAAATAAAATTAAATGCTAATCTTTTAAAGATGTTTATCTTTTCCAAATTATTTGCAAGGTTTAATGTAATTCCAACCAAAGCTCCAATGGGATTTAATTTTACTCTTTTTAAATTTGGGTGACCTCTATTTCTTTAAATAAATGCTACTGACTTATAACACATATAACAGAAAGTACACAGATCCTAAGTATATCTGACTGAGCTATGCCTCACTCTTCTAAGAATTTCATAACTCTTCTTCTCAGCTCCTTTTTCAAGCAAGGGTAGTTCAGCAGCAGTGGGCTTGGTAAAACAGTACACTCTCCATGAAACTGATTTGGGGAATTTAGTGAACCTTTCTTTGCGAACTAGGTTACTGTCAATTTTTATAAATATCTCATGTGTGTGCTTGGAAAGAATTTCTTCTTCTTGCTGGGCATAAATTTATGTAAAAGCAAAAGTATCCTACCTGTATTATTCAAACAGTTTTACTTATTTCTTCCTTACTATCTAATTTTCAAAGGAATATATTAAAATCTCCACCTATATTTGTTGTTGGTTTATTTACTTATTTCTGTAGTTCTGTCAGTTCCTGCTTTATTTATATTAAGAATATATTGTTGGCTGCAAATATGTTCACAACTACATTAAATATCTTTGTATATCCTGTATGACATTTTGGCCATGAATTGTATTTTGCCTGAAATTAAATTTACCACTCCTGTTTTCTTGATTTATATTTGCCTGGTTATTTTATTTCCAATTTTGTAGTTACTGTATTTGAAAACACTTGAAAAATCAATATGAGATTCTCTTCTTCTTGTCAGGGAGGCCCAGATCTGAGCAAGGAAGACTGAGGTAAGGAAGTAGCCTAGACCAATGGAAAGCCACTATAAAGAGTCATTCCTGTGTGCTTTCCCATAGAACAGTCATATTTAGCATACAGGTTTAGTTTTCCCCTCCCACACTGTAATATTCTTTAACTACCCAAACTCTTCTGGGCTATTGTTGAGAATAAATATGTAACATAGTAAAGGAATATACAGTAGCATACTGCTGGAATATCTGTGTTCATGAATTTTCAGTAACCAGCACCAAGTAAAACGGGGTTCCAAAGAAGACAGTAGGTATAGGAAAGAGTGTGTTACCATAAGGAAAACTAAAATGTGGACAACTCAAGTAGGACAAAATAAAAAACTCAACGGTCTAACTCGCCAAATAGGGAAAGACTAGCCCTGGGTGTACATTTAGAAACACATGCCAGTCTATGTTCTTTAAGTATAAAGTAAAAAATGAAACAGTTACTCCTGTCTACATAGTATATAAGAGGAAGTTTTACAGTACTTTTTTCACCTCACCCCATTCTTTTTTTCTATTGGATGATTTGGGGAATATAGACCCAGATTATGCTTTTTTATTATTTTCACCTTTTAAAATATAATCATCCTTTTTTATAATAATTTCTAAAATGTGCCTTTAATTCTGTGATAATATTTTCACTTTATGATTTCACTCACCACAAGTCCTTTCATATGATAACTTACAATTCTTGAGTTTTCAAGAATTTCAAGAATTTTGATCCTCCACCTGATCTAAGATTCTTTCTCTCTTAGCTAAAGCCTTGGAGATGATCTCTCTACTCTCAACTACTCTACAGAAAAACTTCGTTTTGGCTCAGAGGATGAAGTTGTTAAATCATGTTTCTGAAGCCATCTTCATCAGTTTTAAAGAACATGGAATTATCACTTCCTATCCTTCTTGTAGTAAACTCTTGCCTCCATTTTTCCAATGCCCATGTAGGTTTTACTTTTCTACGTCTTTTTTAGAATTCCAATCAGAGGTTGAGAAGGGCAAATCAGCTCTTTATTATGCCACCATTCTAACCTGGAAGTTTAATATTTCCAATCATTGATTTCACAGAATGCAATTTCCAATCTTAGTTTATAAGCTTTTATTGGACTGGCCAGCTGTGACTCCTAAATAATAAAGAAATACTCCATTTTTTAACTGATATAATTAAGTTATCACCTCCCAGGTCTGCTCTTTCAGTTAACTTTTTTTAAATTATTAAACCTGAAAGAAAGACTAAGTCTCATAAATATTATTTGTCTGGAAAAGAAAACATATGAATCTTCTTAGATACACCAGAAGTATGCCTAGGGCTTCCCTGGTGGCGCAGTGGTTAAGAATCCGCCTGCCAGTGCAAGGGACACGGGTTCGAACCTTAGTCCGGGAAGATCCCACATGCCACAGAGCAACTAAGCCCGTGCGTCACAACTACTGAGCTGTGCTCTGGAGCCCACAAGCCACAACTACTGAGACCATGTGCCACAACTACTGAAGCTCACACGCCTAAAGCCCGTGCTCCACAACAAGAGAAACAACTGCAAATGAGACACCTGCACACCACAACGAAGAGTAGCTCTCGCTCGCCGCAACTAGAGAAAGCCTGCGCAGCAACGAAGACCCAACACAGCCAAAAATAATAAACAAATCAAATAAATAAAATAAATAAATAAAACTTTAAAAAAACTATGCCTAAATGATGAATTAGGTATTTTTATAAATGCAACACACTTCTGTCATCATTCATAAGTGTTTTCATAACTAGTGTTTTGTTACAAAAGTAAATAAGTATTTCTTAAAGTGTCAACTTATAGAAATTAAGAAATGAGCCAAGGGAATTAAAGAGAACAAATCTACTTGCATTCCAATATCATTTTTAAGAACCAGAGTCCCTTAGAATTTGAAAGAATCTTAGAGATCACCTAGTTCATCCTCTAAGGAAGTGCTCTTATTACTTCCACCCCTGTTCTTGACTCCAAATTACTTATCATATTATCATTTTTACATGATCCTCTAGGCTATAATCCTCAAACCTATGAAAAGTAATAATGAAGCAAAACACATTGTTTTCATTATAATGTACGTCTTGCACATACTACTGGAAAAATGTTTGTTAGAGAAAACAATGACTAGTTGAACACAGGCATCCATCCTAAAAATCCCAGGCATAGGTCTTCATCTTCTGAATACTTTCTATAAAAGTGAATTTACTAATTTAGTCTTAAGAAATAAATTTTGTGTTTTTACAACTATAACTCTGCAGAAGTTTTTCCAAATGTTAGACTGAAACTTGCCTCTCTTCAGATTCCACCCTTCATTTCTTTCCAGCACTGATTCAGTCTGTTTTTTCCTGCCTTCAGCTTTGAGCTGAAACATTGACTCTCCTGGGTCTTGAGCTTGCTGGCATTCAGACTGGAACTATGCTATTGGCTCTTGTGAAATACAAAGTGTGATCAGTGAAAAGGTGTACTACACTCCCAAAGAACTACTTGAATTTTCTAATATACAGATAGAAATCTGGGAACATGTGTAGAAATGAATATTAGGGTGTGGGATAATGGTAAAAAGAACATAAAGTTGGATCAGGCTACATTTGCTGACATGGACTCACTAAGCAGAGATTCTGCATTTAATGCAGCTTGGAGAGTCAAAAAGGTCTCTAACAATTTAATTGGTTGATTGGCTGAAACATGGGCCAAAAAATTGCCCATGATAAGCAAGTTAGAAATGCCAGACTTTCTTTGGTTTAATGTAGAGGAAGGGATTCAGAGGCTTAGGGAGATTGGACTGTGAGAGTGGACTTACAATTTTAGATCTATTCAACCATACTGGGAGGGTCAAGAAGACATACCTTTCACCACAGCTATAAGGAATAAATTTGTGAGGGGAGCCCTGGAATCCTTGAAGAGCTCTGTGATCACTCTCCTCTGTAAGCCAGATTTTACAGTGGGAACTACAGTCACTGTAACAAGAAACCTAAATGCAATGGGAGTAACTGGATCCCAGGGTAGCATGGCCAATGGCAGCACTCAACTGTCAAGGGTAAGGTGGGCATGGTTACCATTATGGACGGCAGAGTCAAAGCCACAATCAGAATAATCTGATTTGCACAAACTGGTGGCGGTGGCTAATTGATCATTGTGGTGCTAGATTTGAAATAGATAGGAAGCCCACTAAATTCTTACTTGTTCTGTATAAGTAGAAAAGTTCTTAGGTCAAGTGAACAAATGGCTAACTTGAGTCATAAAAACAGAGTCATGGTGCCTTAGTTAATTCCCAGATTAGCCAGGTTACAGACTCAGAATCTCTTAAATGAAGTGGATGCCAAAAATGTATACTGTTAATCTTTCTCCAAGCCTTCCCCAAAGGGGACTTACAGCCTTTTATCAAAGTAACTGTACTTTGGCAAAAAGAACATAATCAGACCTTTCAAGGACTACTGGACAAAGTGGCTCTGAACTGACACGAACTCCAGGGGATCCAAAACATCACTGTGGTCCACCAGCCAGAGTAGGGGCTTATGGAGATCAGGAGATCAATGGCATTTCAGATAAGGTCTCACAGTGGACTCAGTGGGTTCCTGAACCTATTCTGTAATTATTCCCCCAAGTTCCAAAAACCATAATTAGAATAGACATACTCAGCAGCTAGCAGAATCTCCACATGCTTTCTTATCAAATGCTTGAAAAACTTATCACATTTTCTCAAGTCTTCTCCAAGACACCTGTTTTCACTCCTTTTTATATTTCCTTAAATGAAGTTATTTCTAGGGTCTTCATCATGCCTAACATTGTATTATATTTTTTAATGCATGACTAATATTGAAATTGTATTTGCCAAAATCCCATGAGAATTTTTTTTCACATGAATTGCCAACAAGCAGAGCCATTCTCAAACGCACTAAAGCAAACCATTTGAGCCTAAATAATGAAACTTATATTTACTGCTGTTAAGTTTCACCTTCTTGTAACTAGACCTGCACTAAAAGCTATCAAGATGTTTTGAATCATAAGTAATTCAATAGGCAAACATTTATTGATGGCCTACTCGGAGTCAAGCCTGGTAATGGAGCTATAAAGATGAACAAGACACTGTCTTTGACCTCTAGTTGCTCAGCCTAGGAAGGGACATTAAAAGGTAAATAATATAAATAAGCAATGTGATAAGTACTGTAGGAGTGCCATGTTGAAAAAAAAAATGAGTAGTTGTTGAGAGAAAGATGGAAAATACAATCAACACTGAACACAAGCTTGAGCTGCAGCTGCTTGGGAGATGAAGAAACAGTAGAGAGGGAGGCCAGTGAAGAGAGGAGAGGAGGGCATAAAAAGGTAAGATTGAGGGTCACTGGAAGAGACTGAAGGCTCTTGAACCCTGGATTTCCAAAGCCTGCCAAGGGCCCCTTAAATATTACTATAAACTTTGAAGATAATTTAAATAAATAGGTCTTAGGTAAATTGGTGAATGTGTTAAAATAAAATACATATCATTTGGTGAACTGATCTTTCAACACCTAAGCTTTTGGTAAACCGATCTGGAGCCTAAGATTTGTAAGTCTGGAAGATTGTATTTTCCGAAGATGGCTGCAGAACTATCTCCCATGGTCTATGCTCTTCTACAAAGTGATCTTGTCCCCATTGAGGAGCAGAGTTTATTTTTCCACCATTTTATGACTGCTTTGATCAATATAATACAGCAACTACCATACTGTGAGAAGTCCAAGTTACTCAGAGAGGCAACAGGTAGGTGCTCTGCTTAACCACTCCAGCTGACCATCCACTGCCAGCCACGTGACTGAGCCATATTGGATGTTCAGCCAAGTCAATCTTTCAGGTGACTCCAATTCAAAATCTGACTGGAACTGCATGAGAGTGTCCAAGGACAAGCTGCCCAGCTAAGTCCATCAACCTATAGGAACTTAAGCAATAGTAATACATTACAGTTTTGAGCCATTAAGTTGTGAGTTAGTTTGTAACCATCGATAGTTACCTAGAACAAAAAGATTAAGACAGAGGAGGGGCTTCCTAGCTGATAAATAAGGATACTTGAAGTATGATGAAATTAACTGAATCACAGAGTGGTTAGGTTAATAAATCCTGATAATAGGGAAAGGAGATACTCTGTTCTCAAAGTTCTGGTATGACCTGGCTATTCATTTCTGGGCCAGTGAAGTTTCCTGGTTATGAGACAATGTGAGCAGCAATGCCATTAACCAAATAGAATTAAACGAGGAAGAGTATGGTTGACCAAGAAATACAATAAACTGTTTTTAATATGTTGAGTTTGAGTTATTTATAATATATTCATATGTGATGATTAATATGGATTTTGTAAATACAGAGTTTTGAACTTATGAAGGAGATATGAGCTATACATAATAGAGTCATCAGGATACGGAAAGATATTTATTGAAGCCATGGGAGGTAGTTATATTACTCAGAGAATTTATAAAGAAGAGAAGTTCCAAAAGACAGCCATGAGAAATAACAACAACTAAAAGATGAACAGAGAAGAAAGGTCTTTTTGATACAATCCTATTAAACACTATCATTTTCCACTTTCAAATAGTAATGTATCCTATCATTGAGAATGGAGAAAAGAAAGAAACACTGTTCTTTTTTACACAGCAATACTGTATAAATTTTAGGATTTGGACAGGGGGAGCTGGTGATACTGTCACATATGACTGAATTCACACTAAAATTACAAGATGATGAAATACTTTATCAATAAAAAACTGTTTAGGACTTGCACTGAATAAGTAATGTATATATAATGTATATGTGATTGAGTCTATAATTTCTGCAGCAAATAATATATCACAGACCAAAACTGAAGTTATATGACCTATAAAACATTAGAAAACTAATTCTTTTTACACAATGTTTACAAAGCGCTGACAGTTTTATCTTATTTTCATGACAACTTTAATCTCTGCACAAAGCTCACAGATCAGGTTGTAAATTCAGGCTGTTTGAGGTTAAAAATACATAGCACACATTTTAGTGAGAAAATCCCGGTGAACATGATTTCAGGAAAAACAAAATATTTGTTCCAAGTATCAACACAAAGAAATGAAAATAAAAATATTCTTTGTGAATATATAATTGGATATTTTTTCTAAATGTAAACTTTTATTTGGTCACAAAAGCATACCACTACATTTATTGTAAATAATGTAGCTATTAATTAACAGTAGAAAGGCAGTGTGGTAAATTCCATGATGTTCAGCAAATGCTACTCCTCATCCTAAACTTCCATGGAAAGAGTACATTTTCCCATTTCATTGATATTGGACTAAATCACATGACTTGGTTTGTCCATTGGAATGTAGGCAGAAGTGACAGAGTACCAGTTTCAAGCCCAGGGCTTAAGATATTTCCACTCACCCTTTCCACCACCACCGTTAACAAAAAACAAAACAAAACAAAAAAGATGGCCCCAGGTAGCCACTTCCCTGCATTTTGGGAACCAAAAGGCATTTGGACCACAGCTTCCCTGACTGATTCACACACTTGCAGCCAGAAGCAGAGTCAGAAGCACAGCAATTGCACATAGCTCTAAGTGTAAGAGGCAGCATCGTTTTAAGCCACCAAGTTAGGACAATATGATGGAAGTAATACCTGACTGAAACCTCTCGCTCAGAAAAAGCCAATATATTAATTCATATGAAAAAATTTTCTGGCATTAAAGTCTTTCAAAACCTCATACTTAATTTGTAAGAAGTAGGAAAAAATAAAGGCATATTATATTTTTAATATGGTTAGACCTTGACTATGATAAAAATAAAGGAGCATTATCTGTCAAACATGCTATATAATTAAAGTTTAAAAGAATGAACTGCGGTCGGAGGAGCTTCAAGATGGCGGAAGAGTAAAATGCGGAGATCACCTTCCTCTCCACAAATACCTCAGAAATACATCTACATGTGGAACAGCTCGTACAGAACACCTACTGAACGCTGGCAGAAGACCTCAGACCTCCCAAAAGGCAAGAAACTCCCCCACGTACCCGGGTAGGGCAAAAGAAAAAAGAAAAAACAGACACAAAAGAATAGGGACAGGACCTGCACCAGTGGGAGGGAGCTGTGAAGGAGGAAGGTTTCCACACACTAGGAAGCCCTTCCACAGGCGGAGACTGCAGGTGGTGGAGCGGGGAAGCTTCAGAGCCACGGAGGAGAGCACAGCAACAGGGATGCGGAGAGCAAAGCGGAGAGATTCCCGCACAGAGGATTGGTGCCGATCGGCACTCACCAGCCCGAGAGGCTTGTCCGCTCACCCGCCAGGGCGGGCGGGGCTGGGAGCTGAGGCTCGGGCTTCGGAGGTCAGATCCCAGGGAGAGGACTGGGGGTGGCTGCGTGAACACAGCCTGAAGGGGGCTAGTGCGCCACAGCTAGGCAGGAGGGAGTCCAGGAAAAAGTCTGGAGCTGGCAAAGAGGCAAGAGACATTTTCTTGCCTCTTTGTTTCCTGGTGCGCGAGGAGAGGGGATTAAGAGCACCGCTTAAAGGAGCTTCAGAAATGGGCGCGAGCTGCAGCTATCAGCGCGGACCCCAGAGACAGGCATGAGACTCTAAGGATGCTGCTGCAGCCACCAAGAAGCCTGTGTGCAAGTACAGGTCACTATCCACACCTCCCCTCCCAGGAGCCTGTGCAGGCCGCCACTGTCAGGGTCCCGTGATCCAGGGACAACGTCCCCGGGAGAACCCATGGCGACCTCAGGCTGGTGCAACGTCACGGAGGCCACTGCCGCTGCAGGCTCACCCCGCATCCGTACCCCTCCCTCTCCCCGGCCTGAGTGAGCCAGAGCCCCCAAAGCAGCTGCTCCTTCAACCCCGGGCTGTCTGAGCGAAGAACAGACGCCCTCAGGCGACCTACACGCAGAGGCAGGGCCAAATCCAAAGCTGAATCCCGGGAGCTGTGCGAACAAAGAAGAGAAAGGGAAATTTCTCCCAGAAGCCTCAGGAGCAGCGGACTAAATCTCCACAATCAACTTGATATACCATGCATCTTTGGAATACCTGAAGAGACAACGAATAATCCCAAATTGAGGAGGTGGACTTTGGGAGCAAAAGATATATTTTTTTTTCCCCTTTTTCTCTTTTTGTGACTGTGTATGTGTATGCTTCTGTATGTGATTTTGTCTGTACAGCTTTGCTTTTACCATTTGTCCTAGGGTTCTGTCTGTACATGTTTTTGTTGTTGTTTTGTTTTGTTTACTTTTGAAATTTTTTTCTTAATAATTATTACTTTTTATTTTAATTATTTTATTTTATTTTATTTTATTTTATCTTCTATTTTTTCTCCCTTTTATTCTGAGCCGTGGGGATGAAAGGCTCTTGGTGCTCCAGCCAGGCATGAGGGCTGTACCTCTGAGGTGGGAGAGCTGAGTTCAGGACACTGGTCCACAAGAGACCTCCCAGCTCCACGAAAAATCAAACAGCGAAAATCTCCCACAGATCTCCATCTCAACGCCAGGGCCCAGCTTCACTCAGCAACCAGTAAGCTAGTGCTGGACACCCTATAGCAAACAACTAGCAAGACAGGAACACAACCCCACCCATTAGAAGGGAGGCTGCCCAAAATCATAATAAGGCCACAGACACACCAAAACACGCCACCAGATGTGGACCTGCCCACCAGAATGACAAGATCCAGCCTCATCCACGAAAACACAGGCACTAGTCCCCTCCACCAGGAAGCCTACACAACCCACTGAACCAAGCATAGCCACTGGGGACAGACACCAAAAACAACGGGAACTATGAACCTGCAGCCTGAAAAAGGAGACCCCAAACACAGTAAGATGAGCAAAATCAGAAGAAAGAAAAACACAATGCAGATGAACGAGCAAGGCAAAAACCCACCAGACCAAACAAATGAAGAGGAAATACGTAGTCTACCTGAAAAAGAATTTAGAATGATAGTAAAGATGATCCAAAATCTTGGAAATACAATAGAGAAAATAAAAGAAACATTTGACAAGGACCTAGAAGAATGAAAGAGCAAACAAACAATGAAGAACAACACAATAAATTAAATTAAAAATTCTCTAGAAGGAAGAAATAGCAGAGTAACTGAGGAAGAAGAACGGATAAGTGACCTGGAAGATAAAATAGTGGAAATAACTACTGCAGAGCAGAATAAAGAAAAAAGAATGAAAAGAACCAAGGACAGTCTCAGAGACCTCTGGGAAAACATTAAATACACCAACATTCGAATTATAGGGGTTCCAGAAGAAGAAGAGAAAAAGAAAGGGACTGAGAAAATATTTGAAGAGATTAGAGTTGAAAACTTCCCTAATATGGGAAAGGAAATAGTTAATCAAGTCCAGGAAGCACAGAGAGTCCCATACAGGATAAATCCAAGGAGAAAAATGCCAAGACACGTATAAATCAAACTATCAAAAATTAAATACAAAGAAAAAATATTAAAAGCAGCAACAGAAAAACAACAAATAACACACAAGGGAATCCCCATAAGTTTAGCAGCTGATCTTTCAGCAGAAACTCTGCAAGCCAGAAGGGAGTGGCAGGACATATTTAAAGTGATGAAGGAGAAAAACCTACAACCAAGATTACTCTACCCAGCAAGGATCTCATTCAGATTTGATGGAGAAATTAAAACCTTTACAGATGAGCAAAAGCTAAGAGAATTCAGCACCACAAAACCAGCTTTACAACAAATGCTGAAGGAACTTCTCTAGACAGGAGACACTAGAGAAGGAAAAGACCTACAATAATAAACACAAAACAATTAAGAAAATAGTAATAGGAACATACATATTGATATTTACCTTGAATGTAAATGGATTAAATGCTCCAACCAAAAGACACAGACTGGCTGAATGGATACAAAAAAAAGACCTGTATACATGCTGTCTACAAGAGACCCACTTCAGACCTAGGGACACATACAGACTGAAAGTGAGGGGATGGAAAAAGATACTACATGAAAATGGAAATCGAAAGAAAGCTGGAGTAGCAATTCTCATATCAGACAAAATAGACTTTAAAACAAACACTATTACAAGAGACAAAGAAGGACACAACATAATGATCAAGGGATCAATCCAAGAAGAGGAAATAACAATTGTAAATATTTATGCACCCAGCATAGGAGCACCTCAATACATAAGGCGAATACTAACAGGCATAAAAGGGGAAATCGACAGTAACACAATCAAAGTAGGGGACTTTAACACACCACTTTCACCAGTGGACAGATCATCCAAAATGAAAATAAATAAGGAAACACAAGCTTTAAATGATACATTAAACAAGATGTACTTAATTGATATTTATAGGACATTCCATCCAAAAAGAACAGAATAAACTTTCTTCTCAAGTGCTCATGGAACATTCTCCAGGATAGATCATATCTTCGGTCACAAATCAAGCCTTGGTAAATTCAAGGAAATTGAAATCGTATCAAGTATCTTTTCTGACCACAACACTATGAGACTAGATATCAATTACAGGAAAAAATCTGGAAAAAATACAAACACATGGATGCTAAACAATACACTACTTAATAACCAAGAGATCACTGAAGAAATCAAAAAGGAAATCAAAAAATATCTAGAAACAAATGACAATGAAAACAGGACGACCCAACACCTATGGGTTGCAGCAAAAGCAGTTCTAAGACGGAAGTTTATAGCAATACAATCCTACCTTAGGAAACAACAAACATCTCAAATAAACAACCTAACCTTACACCTAAAGCAATTAGAGAAAGAAGAACAAGAAAACCCCAAAGTTAGCAGAAGGAAAGAAATCATAAAGATCAGATCAGAAATAAATGAAAAAGAAATGAAGGAAACGATAGCAAAAATCAATAAAACTAAAAGCTGGTTCTTTGAGAAAATAAACAAAATTGATAAACCATTAGCCAGACTCATCAAGAAAAAAAGGGAGAAGACTCAGATCAATAGAATTAGCAATGAAAAAGGAGAAGTAACAATTGACACTGCAGAACTACAAAGGATCATGAGAGATTACTACCAGCAACTCTTTGCCAATAAAATGATAACCTGGAAGAAATGGACAAATCCTTAGAAATGCACACCCTGACAAGACTGAACCAGGAAGAAATAGAAAATATGAACAGACCAATCACAAGCACTGAAATTGAGACTCTGATTAAAAATCTTCCAACAAACAAAAGCCCAGGACCAGACGCCTTCACAGGCAAGTTCTATCAAATATTTAGAGAAGAGCTAACACCTATCCTTCTCAAACTCTTCCAAAATATAGCAGAGGGAGGAACACTCCCAAACTCATTCTACAAGGTCACCATCACCGTGATACCAAAACCAGACAAAGATGTTACAAAGAAAGAAAACTACAGGCCAATATCACTGATGAACAGAGATGCAAAAATTCTCAACAAAATTCTAGCAAACAAAATCCAACAGCACATTAAAAGGATCATACACCATGATCAAGTGGGGTATATCCCAGGAATGCAAGGATTCTTCAATATACGCAAATCAATCAATGTGATAAACCATATTAACAAATTGAAGGAGAAAAACCATATGATCATCTCAATAGATGCAGAGAAAGCTTTTGACAAAATTCAACACCCATTTATGATAAAAACCCTGCAGAAAGTAGGCATAGAGGGAACTTTCCTCAACATAATAAAGGCCATATATGACAAGCCCACAGCAAACATAATCCTCAATGGTGGAAGACAAAAGACCTCTATGTAGAAAACTAACAGACACTGATAAAAAAAATTAAAGATGATACAATTAGATGGAGAGAGATACCATGTTCCTGGATTGGAAGAACCAACATTGTGCAAATGACTCTACTACCCAAAGCAATCTACAGATTCAGTGCAATCCCTATCAAACTACCATTGGCATTTTTCACAGAACTAGAACAAAAAATTTCACAATTTGTATGGAAACACAAAAGACCCCTAATAGCCAAAGCAATCTTGAGAAAGAAAAGCGGAGCTGGAGTAATCAGGCTCCCTGACTTCAGACAATATTACAAAGCTACAGTAATCAAGACACTATGGTACTGGCACAAAAACAGAAAGATAGATCAATAAACAGGAGAGAAAGCCCAGAGATAAATCCACACACATATGGTCACCTTATCTTTGATAAAGGAGGCAAGAATATACAGTGGAGAAAAGACAGCCTCTTCAATAAGTGGTGCTGGGAAAACTGGACAGGTACATATAAAAGTATGAAATTAGAATACTCCCTAACACCATACACAAAAATAAACTCAAAATGGATTAAAGACCTAAATGTAAGGTCAAAGACTATCAAACTCTAAGAGGAAAACATAGGCAGAACACTCTATGACATAAATCACAGCAAGATCCTTTTTGACCCACTTCCTAGAGAAATGGAAATAAAAACTAAAATAAACAAATGCGACCTAATGAAACTTAAAAGCTTTTGCACAGCAACGGAAACCATAAACAAGACGAAAAGACAACACTCAGAATGGGAGAAAGTATTTGCAAATGAAGCAACTGACAAAGGATTAATCTCCAAAATATAGAAGCAGCTGATGTAGCTCAATATAAAAAAATCAAACAACCCAATCCAAAAATGGGCAGAAGACCTAAATAGACATTTCTCCAAAGAAGATATACAGATTGCCAACAAACACATGAAAGAATGCTCAACATCATTAATCATTAGAGAAATGCAAATCAAAACTACAATGAGATATCTATCATCTCACACCAGTCAGAATGGCCATCATCAAAAAATCTACAAACAATAAATGCTGGAGAGGATGTGGAGAAAAGAGAACCCTCTTGCACTATTGGTGGGAATGTAAATTGATACAGCCACTATGGATAACAGTATGGTGCTTCCTTAAAAAGCTAAAACTAGAACTACCATAGGACCCAGCAATCCCACTACTGGGCATATACCCTGAGAAAACCATAATTCAGAAAGAGTCATGTACCAAAATGTTCATTGCAGCTGTATTTACAATAGCCAGGACATGGAAGCAACCTAAGTGTCCATCAACAGATGAATGGATAAAGAAGATGTGGCACATATGTACAATGGAATATTACTCAGCCATAAAAAGAAACGAAATTGAGTTATTTGTAGTGAGGTGGATGGACCTAGAATCTGTCATACAGAGTGAAGTAAGTCAGAAAGAGAAAAACAAATACCGTATGCTAACACATTTATATGGAATCTAAGAAAGAAAAAAAAAAGGGTCATGAGGAACCTAGGGGCAGGACGGGAATAAAGACACAGACTTACTAGAGAATGGACTTGAGGATATGGGGAGTGGGAAGGGTAAGCTGTGACAAAGTGAGAGAGTGGCATGGACATATATATACTACCAAACGTAAAACAGATAGCTAGTGGGAGGCAGCCGCATAGCACAGGGAGATCAGCTCGGTGCTTTGTGACCACCTAGAGGGGTGGGATAGGGAGGGTGGGAGGGAGGGAGATGCAAGAGGGAACAGATATGGGAACATATGTACATGTATAACTGATTCACTTTGTTATAAAGCAGAAACTAACACACCATTGTAAAGCAATTATACTCCAATAAAGATGTTTAAAAAAATAAAAATTAAAAATAAAGAGAATCAGTCCCCCCCAAAAGAAAAAAAAGAAAACATAGCATCGTAAAAATGTGGACAGTTTGATTTTTACTAAATGATAAAATTGAGGTTCAGCTTCTCACACTTGTAAAATAACTCAATTAGTTTTAAGGTTCTGAAATAGCACTTATATGATGATTATGTTTTATAATTATAATAAAAGAACAGAGGGAAAAACACCCATAATTGAACTTGAAATAATTATTTTCATATTCTAGTCTTTGTCTCTATGAATACAAATTTTTACAAGATTAAAATTATAGGTAGGCATATGATTTTGCTCTGCTTTTTGTATTTTCCTGCTGGCACAGTTATTTTAATAAATGCATACTGCTCAATCAAAAAAAGAATGAATTGCTAAATGATTTATGCCTATATTCATAATCAAAGTCATGAAAATTTAGTAACTGGTAATGAATAATAAACATTCAAAAACTAAAAAATTACATATTAATCGAAGAGTAAATTAATATCTATTTCTGAAAAGGAAGAGGAAAATACAGCGGTAAATATATATCAAATTAGTACCCATAAAAGAAATAATGTATTGATTTGAGCTCTCTAAAATTAGAGGAAGTGCTATTATGACCATTGAAAGCATCTAACGTGAGCTGAACTTTTGACTTCTGTATTTAATTGGTTACTATCTGATCAGAAAAGTCATAAAAAATCATTCAAGCCTCTCATACATCAGGAATTGAAAAATACCACCAAAACAAACTAAAACGTCTCACATGAATAAATAACTCGTCTTTCTCTAAATTTCTCTATGCACTTCTTGACATTTGCCAGGAAAAAGAAAAGTGTCATTTGCAATAAAAGTCTACATATATTTTTAAATAAAAACTTAGGTAATATTTTAAAAAATCTCTTATGAAAAAGAAGAATTACGATCTTCCTATCTTAGTGTCTCAATCCAGAAAAAAAATTGAATATCATTCCACAATTAATGTTTTTAATGTTTTATATTTGAAAACGAATTTGAGAGAATTCATTATCATGGTAATTTGGAGCAATTAAAATAATACAATTTGGTGCTTTTCATTTTTAAAGATCTTTAAAAATTGCATCCAGTTTGAACAAAAACAAACTCAGACTAGATTATATCAGATGATCATAAGCAAAGCAGTACCAAGAAAATCAAACCAGATTAAAAGAAGACTGAAGCAAGAAAAGTACAGATATGAAATACAAGATAGTAGAAAATAGAAATGGTATAGTGAGATAAATCTAGTTTTGAAAAGAGGAAATATTAATGAAAAGGAAAAAACTAATAGGCAACCATGAAGCAGTTTAGTTATGGTAGATGCAAATAGGATGAGAAGTAAATGCATGGCCACTATTAGCACCAGAAGGCATGTTCAGTAAAGGCTGAGGCTGGAATTAAGATAACTCCCTTTATGTTATTTTTGGCAAGGTGACTCTCTGAACATAGCATCAAAAAAACATCTTGCCTTGGAATAAAATGATTCATAATATTGTGGTGAGCTGTGTCTAATATATCAGCTCAGACAAGGAGATTGATGCAGTTGTCCAAAGCATTTTCCCTTTTTATAGGATAAGTAGAAACTAGTGTAGATGATTTAAGACTTACGATGAATCATATTATAGATCATAGTAAAACTTATGATCCTTAGAGTGCTTTTGAATGAGGCAATGGATTACAGTTTTGAATCACAATAAAAATGCACATCAGTTTGACATTTTAACAGTCCAAATAGCTATTTGAAATAAAATAATCTGTAAATTGTTATCCCAGTTTACTAACAACCTATATATACACAAAAGGTGTAGTAAGGGAGAGAAAAAGAATAAGCGTTAGAAGGATACACTGTAAATAATCATTATTTCCACAGAGTGAATTATATAATACAGAGTCCCTTTCCTTTACGTGCTGTCCATAATTTGAATTTTTGTTAGCTTGTCTTTTTAGAATTTAAAAATGTTTTTAAAAGTCTTACCTCAGAAGGATTTTTTTCAAGAAAATGGATTGAGTTAACTCTATTGCACTTCCCATTCTGTGCACACTCCTTCCTTCATACTTACACACAAAACAGTGCATATAGAATTTAGCACAGTGGCTAGACATATGATCAAAATACAAAAATCAATTGCATCTCTAAATACAAGAATCATCTGGAAGGGAAAAATAAAACATCATTTACAATAAGATCAAATACTGATGAATAACTCTAACAAAAGATGTTTATAAACTGTGGAAAAATCTAAAACTGAAAAAAATTAAAGAAAGATATACAGTTTTCATGGATGGCAATACTTAGTATTACAAAGCTGTCAATTCTCCCCAGACTCATCTCTACCCACAATGCAATTCCAGTCTGAATCCTAACAGGGTATTTTCTAACTGGAACTGGGAAACTAATTTTTAAATTATACGGACATGCAAAGACCAAGGATAGATAAACATTTTTGAAGAAGAGCATGGAGGGGGAATTACCCTCATAAGATTTGGGTCTTCTTCTAAAGCTATAGTAATCGAGACACTGTAGTACTACTTTAGACACAGACAAATTGAAGAATGCAACAAAGCAGACATAAGGGAATTTGATATATAACTGAGATGGTCTACCACATCAGTGAAGAAGGATCTATTATAAGTGAGGCTAAAAATAAATAAGGGAAAAAATGAAATTGTATTCCCTACCTTATACACACACAAAAAAAATTCCAGATGAATCAAGTACTTATACAGTTGGCCCTCTGTATCCACCGATGCAGAACCCACAAATAAAGAGGACCAAGTGTACTACTTCATTTTATATAAAGGTCTTGAGCATCCTTGGATTTTGGTATCCAAGGGGGTCATGGAACCAATTCCCTGCAAATACTGAGGGATGACCATGTCAAAAACAAAAGTTTAAAACTATTAGTGAAAACTCTCTCTCTGGCTTTGTGGTAAGGAGGTATTTCTTAAACATGACAGAAAGGAGTACTAACTCTAAAAGAAAAAATATGTAAATTTATTTTAAATTAAGAACTATTAATTTAAAGACTTAAAAACTACGAAAAGTGAGATATTTACAACGAATGCAAAAAACTAGAATTAAGAACACATAATACAATATTTGTTAAAAAGGCAACCTAATTAAAGACATGAACAGTTATTCTAAAGAAGAGGAAAACAATCACATATTGATAAATGTATGTATAGACTGTCATCTTCATTAGTGAACAGGGAAATGGAACAAAAAAACCCATTTTCATCACCTGATTGTCAAAAACGAAGATGTCTAACATTACAGTAACTGAAGATAGTATTTCTTATGCTTTGCTGGCTGAAGTATAAATTAGGATAGTACTCCAGCAAGATATGACAGTGAGAAACTCTTCACAAAACAGACCAGGAGACATACATAAGAATGTTCATAGCAGCACTATTTAAAATCCTAGAACCATTTCCAAAAGAACACAGAAGAATGAGTAAACTGTGGTTCAGTCACCAGTGGAATAGTATCTAACAGTCAAATATGAATTGCTTTCATATGCAAAACATGGAATAAAAACAACTCTAGAAGATGTAGTCTGGCAACTCTTTTTTGCCTTCTTTTCTTAATAGACTTTGTTTGTAGAGCAATTTTAAATTTAGGGAAAAACTGAGCAGACAGTGCAGAGAGTTCCTACATACCCCCTCACTCCCACAAAGTTTCCCCTATTATTAACGTTATGCATAGTGTGATACCTTTGTTACAACTAATGAATCAATATTGATGCATTGTTATTAACTGAAGTCCGAGACTACATTAACGTTTATCTTTGTGTTGCATAGCTGCGTGCATTTTGAAAAATGCATAATGTCATGTATCTACCATTATAGTACCATACAGAATAGTTTCTCCACCCTAATTATGCATCCTTACCTCTCTTCATCCTTTTGAACCCCTAGCAACTACCAATCTTTTTACTGTCTCTATAGTTCTGCCTTTTCCAGAATGTTATATGGTTGGAATCATACACACCTGACATCATTGTCAGGTAGAAAATCACAAGGTGATTTTCTACCAGCTATGAACACTTCAAATTTGGAATTAAAAACACAATACCATTTACAGTAGCATCAAAAATTGAAATACTTAGGTAAAAATCTAATAAAATATGTACAAGGTCTATACAAGGAAAACTTCAAACTCTAATGAAAGAAATCAAAGAAGATATAAATAAATGCAGAGATATACCATGTTCATGGATAGGAAGATTCAATATTGTTAAGATGTCAGTTATTCCCAACTTGACCAACAGATTCAATGAAATCCCAACCAGAATCTCAGCAAGTTATCTTGTAGATATTATAAAACTGATACTCAAGTTTGTAAGGAGAGGCAAAAGACCCAGAGTGGCCAACACAATATTAAAGGAGAACAGAGTTGAAGGATTGACAAGGCCCAACTTCAAATTCCTTATCAAGCCACAGTAATCAAGACAGTGTACCATTAAAGAAAAGTATAGACAAACAAATCAATGGAACAGAGAGCCCAGAACCAGACCCACACAAATATAATTAACCAATCTTTGACAAAAGGGCAAAGGCAATTCAATGGAGAAAGGATAATCTTTTCAACGTAAGGTGCTGGAACAGCTGATCTACATGCAAAAAAAAAAAAAAAAAATCTAAACACATTCCTTGCACCTAACACAAAAATTAACTCAAAAGGGGTCATAGGATTCAATGTAAAACACAAAACCATAAAACGTCTAGAAGATAACATAGGAGAAAATCTAGGTGACCTTGCATTTAGGGTTGAATTTTTAGGTACAACACCAAAAGCAAGATCTATGAAAGAAAAACGTCTTCTTTGAATGTTTTGCATAATTTGCCAGTGAAGCCATCTGATCATGGGCTTTCATTTTTGATGTACAATTCTTTTTATACATTGTTAGAATTGATTCACTAATATTTTGTTGAAGATTTT
Source organism: Orcinus orca (assembly GCF_937001465.1). Classification (NCBI taxonomy): domain Eukaryota; kingdom Metazoa; phylum Chordata; class Mammalia; order Artiodactyla; family Delphinidae; genus Orcinus; species Orcinus orca. The sequence goes on from NC_064565.1 coordinate 73,259,321, forward strand.
TACATTTATTTTCATGAGAGATACCTTTCTGTAGCTTTTCTGTCTCACAGTATATTTATATTGTATTGGTATTAGGATAATGCTGTCCTCAGAGAATTAGGAAGTTTTCCCTCTGCTTCTATTTTCCATTAGAAATTATAGAGAATTGGTATCAATTCCTACTTAAATGTTTGGTAGAATTCACCAATGAAACCATCTAGACCTGGTGTTCTGTTTTTTTAAATGTTATTAATTGTTGATTCAATTCATTTAACAGATATAGCCAGATATAGCCTATTCAGATTATCTAATTCTCCTTGAGTGAGTTTTGGTAAATTGTGTCTTTCAAGGAGTTGATCCATTTCATCTAGGTTATCAAATAGAGCTGTTCATAATATTCCTTTATTATCCATTTAGTGTCCATGGGATTATTAGAGATGCCTCCTCTTTCATTTTTGATATTAGTAATTAGTATTTCCTTTTTTTCTTGATTAACTGGGCTAGAGATTTATCAATTCCATTGATCTTTTCATAAATATGATTTTCTCTACTGAATTCCTGTTTTCTATTTCATTGATTTCTGCTCTTTTTTCTCTTCTGCTTACTTTGGATTTAGTTGTTCTTTCTCTACTTTTCTAAGGTGGAAGCTTAAATTATTGATTTTTAGATCTTTCTTTTTTGTAATATATGCATTTATAACTATAAATTTTCCTCTAAGTACTGCCCTCACTGCATCTGAAAATTTTTGATAAGTTGTATTTTCATTTTCATCTGGTTGAAAATATTTTTAAATTTGTTTTGAGATTTCTCCTTTGACCCATGTGTTATTTAGAAGTATGTTGTTTAATCTCCAAATATCTTTGGAGTTTCCAGCTATCGTTTTGTTATTGGTTTCTATTTTAATTCCATTGTGGTCTGAAAACATACGTTACATAGCTTCTATTCTTTTATGTTTGTTAGGTGTGTTTTATGGCAGCAGTCCCCAACTTTTTTGGCGCCAGGGACCGGTTTTGTGGAAGACAATTTTTCCACGCACCGGAAGGAGGGGAGGGTTCAGGCAGTAATGCAAGCAATGGAGAGCAATGGGGAGCGGCACATGAAGCTTCGCTTGTTCACCCGCCACTGCTCACCACCTGCTGTGCAGCTGGTTCCTAAAAGGCTGTGGATAGATATCGGTGCATGGCCTGGAGGTTGGGGACCCCTGTTTTATGGTACAGAATGTGGCCTATCTTGATGAATGTTCCATGTGAGCTTGAGAAGAATGCATATTCTAGTCTTAAACAGTCTGAGCCTTGCAGTTTCAGCTATAATCCCATTATACTGAAGCCTTGTTGATGTGGTGGTAAAGTTTGGGGGAAGAGAAATGTTCTCTAGTCATATGATTAGATGACATCCTTTTACTAGACCCATGAGTTATGACCTTCACAAGTGCTTCTCAGTTATTTGTCCTCCCTAGTTGAGTCAGAAAGGCTAGATGGGGATAAAGTTGGGTTTTCCTCTTTCCCTATGTTAATCAGATTCTGGTAGATTATTTCCATTGAGGACAGGCCTTTGTTACAGAGAACAGAACTTTCTGGGCATATTTTTAAATGGTTACTTTTCACCTCCAACTGTCAGAAGCAGGAAGCATTTTTCTCAAATCTTCATTATGAGCACTTGGTGGGGTTCCTGGAGGTAAAACTCACAAAAGTGTGGAAGTACCCCTAAGGCTGGGTCCCAGGAGTTTTTTATTAAGCTAGTCCATGTTTAGTCTCTAGCAATTTGTTAATTACTATTTATATATTCCTACCAGTAACTGGTTCTTCTGGTTTTTACTCCACATAAGCTATGATTCTCTGTATTCACCTGTCTCTCCAGTTTACAGAGCAGATATTTGCCAATAATGGATCTAAGAATAGTTGTTGATATTCAGTTTGTTCAGTGTTTTTCTTGTTATGAGAGTAGAAGTGATGTCTTTCAAGTTTTTTACATGTTTTTTACAAGCAGGAACTGAAAATCTGATATCCTTTTCTTAAAAGTTAAAAACAAAACAGAACTAAAACCAAGCAATTTACCTTTAATAAAATAAATGATAACTATATCTTTTAAAAACCAAAGTAAATATAAACACAAGATCAGGATAGTGTTATTCTTTTAAGACCAAAGCCACAATTCCTTGCTGTTGTCAGCTTATGTCCATTCTCAGCCTCTAGAGACTACTGGCATTCTTTTGTTTACAATTCTCTTCATCTTAAAAGTCAGTAATTGTGCTTCTATCCCTTATCTTTCATCTCTCCTTCCTTCTCTTCTGCCTTTCTCTTTGGCTTATTAATTTCCTGTGATTAGCCTTGGCCTACCCAAATAATCCAGGAATATCTCTCCATCTCAAGGTCCATAATGTCAGTAATATCTGCAAAGTCCCTCTGCCATGTCAAGTAATATATCCACAGGTTCCGGGAACTAGGACATGCACATGTTTGGAGGACATTATTCTACCTACCATATAAACTCACAGTACATAAAATCATTAAACTCACAAAAAAATAAACAATAAACTCACAAAGAAATAAAAATAAATAAGAATAAGATTTAGCAAAGGCCAGGCAGTATAGAATGACTCACAATTACTGCAGATATTAGAATTATGAAAAAAATAATATGAAATATGCTTAAAGAAATGAAGAGGTTGAAAAGAAGACCAAAGAATAAAAGAATATCAGTATACACCAGGCATATTAGAAAAATAACCAGATACATACGTATCTAGAAATAAAGCATATAATAGATAATAGAAACTCAATGCTTGTATTAGCAAGACTAGTCATATGTGGAGAGAAACTAGTAAACTGGAATCCAAATTGGAATAAATTCACCAAGAGACAAAGATGAAAAATTTGAACATAGGTTAGAAGACATAGAAGATCAAGTGAGATTGGTCAACATACATCTCAATGGAGGACAGAAGGAGATGAGAGACAGAATGAGAGAAAGTACTATGTAAAGAGGTAATGGATAGGGTGGGAGGGAGGGAGACGCAGGAGGGAAGAGATATGGGAACATGTGTATATGTATAACTGATTCACTTTGTTATAAAGCAGAAACTAACACACTATTGTAAAGCAATTATCCTCCAATAAAGATGTTAAAAAAAAAAAAAGAGGTAATGACCAAGAGTTGTCCAGAACTGATATAATAAATCCTTTCTGAGTTTTAGGGAACCCATCCCAAGCCTCCCTCCAAAAGAAAAAAGGAAACATACACCTAATATTTTAAAATAAAAATTCAAAAAGACTAAAAAAAATGAGAAATAAGAGAGATTATCTACAAAGGAGGGACAATTATTGAGCATGTGGCCCACTGAATTACAACCAGTATGGGAAAACAAAGCAGTGATTTTTGAATTAAACATATCCCTAAACATACAAGGAAATAATCAATTATGAGTAAGAGTCAAAGCCACATAACTGCAGATCCACATGAAAAAAAGAAAAGTTACTCTCATGCAAAACACTAAAATTGATTCATAGTAAATATGTGTAAAAGGCAAAATAATAAATCTTTTAGAAGGTAATATACCAGAATAAACTTCATGACTTGGGGTATTAAAAGTATTTTAAACAAGATTATGAAAGCTTTAATCATAAAATAAATCGTTCATAATTAGGCTTAATTAAAATAAAAATTTATATTTGCCAAAAGACATCATTTACAGAATTAAAAGAAAAGACAGAGTGAAAGATATCTGCAGCAAATAAAACTAAAAAGCCTCATATTTAGAATATGTCTTAAAACCACATGCATCTACAAATTAAGAAAAGATGATGAATCCCAAACAAAAAAGCATAAAAAATGTGCTTGACCTCATTGACATTCAGAGAAATCCAATGTAAAACCATAAACAGTTAATATTTTACTTCATTGAATTCATTTAAAAAAATTAAAATTTGGTAAATGGGACTCCCATCCCCTGCTGATGCATATATAAATTGATACATTCACTTGGAAAACCAATTTGGTATTTCCTCATAAAACTGGAGATGCACATAGGTTACATCCAACAATTCTCTAGGAAGACTCTTACATATGTGCATCAGTATACAAGTTTACTCATAGCACAGTACATAGTTTATTCATTTTTTTAGAGCAAAAAAAGGAAGGGGATAGGTCAAATATCAATCAATAATATAATGGATAAATAAATTGTGGTGTAGTAACAGAATGAAATACTATTCAGCAATAAAAATGAATGAAATACAAGTATATAATGTTGAGCTAAAAGAGCAAGTCACAGAAGAATATATACAGTGTGAATCCAATATTTATAGTTCAAAAGACGGAAAACTAAACCACGAATTGTAGCATATGAAATAACTAGGAAGAAAGTCTAGGAAATGCAAAATTTAAAATTCAGGCTGTATGACAGTCTCTAGGTCCATGAGTGAAGTAAGTCAGAAAGAGAAAAACAAATATTAATGCATATATGTGGAATCTAGAAAAATGGTACAGATGATCTTATTTGCAAAGCAGAAATAGAGACACAGACGTAGAGAACAAACGTATGGATACCAAGGAGAGGGAGGGGAGTGGGATGAATTGGGAGATTGGGATTGACATATATACACTATTGATACTATGTACAAAATAGATAACTACTGAGAACCTACTGTATAGCTCAGGGAACCCTACTCAATGCTCTGTGGTGACCTAAATGGGAAGGAAATCCAGAAAAAGAGGGGATATATGTATACATATAGCTGATTCACTTTGCTGTACAACAGAAACTGACACAACATTGTAAAGCAACTACACTCCAATAAAAATTAATTTTTAAAAAATTCGGGCCGGTGGGGATATGGGGAGTTGTGTCCCACTGGGAAGCAAATAAGTGGGCTTCAGCATTATTTGGCAACAGTCTATTTCCTAATTTAAGCGGTAGATACAGACTCTTTGATGTGTATTATATATTTTACAATGAAAAACTACATTAAATTTTCAGTGTTTGCCCTTCTCACTACCCTAAGAATAAAATTCAGAATCCTAACTTTGATGCACAAAAGCCAACCTGATGTGGCCCCTGACTCCCAGTTCCCCACTTTACTCAACTTTGCATTGTCTCCTTCCTCTGCTTATAACTATTTCTTCCTGATCTTTGTAGGACTGGCCTCTTTGCACCATTCAGGTCTCAGTTCAAAGGTCATCTTACCAGAGAGACCTTTCCTGAACATCTCATAGCAGGTAAGTGGCAAAATCAGAAACATATCTACTCTTCATGATAAAATTTTTGACAAAACAGTTTTTGGAATATATCTTTTGTCAATCAATATCCCAATATAACAGAAAATAAAGATAGGAAAAGTGGAGACTACATTGCTTTGGTGGATTAAGCTTTGTCAAATATAACTAACAGAGCTGGCAGTGGAATGGAGAATGAATCCATTAGAAGTAAGTTGTATTGCTATTTTAACTGGCTACATCTTAACTTATAGATACTTTGCTTGATTTCATATGTTTCTGAATGATTATAGCTTGCTAATATAAACATTCCAGTTATAGTGCTTAATTCAGGGACTTGCTATTCTTTTTCTGAACTTTTGCCCCAATCAAAGTCTACTGCACTATCATTAATACTCCTCCACTTTCCCAATTTTAATTCCAGGGGTTTAAAAAATTGACTCCAGTCATTTACACTTAACAGTTGAATATGCTAAGAAGGAAAAAAAAGCTTGATTAATTTTGAGTTCAGATTAATTCACCAGACATAAGTAGCTTGGCATATTTCCTTTTGGAAATGAAAAACATGAAAAAGAATACCTCACTACTTCAAAGGAACATGAGCAATTATCTGCACTTCTGTATTCTATCTTTAAGCTACTTATTAGCTAGTTTGTTACTTAGACCAATTCGTTTGGGTTGCTGAAGATATTATTCAATATGTAGGAAAGTAGTTACTTTGTTGTAACCTTATTATTCCTTTTTTCTAATTTTTACTGAGACTCAGCTTGGCACATTTTAATATGCTCATTTTATTTCAAATATTAATTCCCTGTCTCCTTGTTAGTATGGTATATCTCAAAAGAATTTGGCTTAATTTAAGACATTATTTCTAATTTCTGGAAATACATGATACACTTCCCAAATGTCATTGTTACAAAAACTAAGCTCAATTGCTTAAAATTGACTGAAATCTATAAATAATACCTACTATATTTCTGGCAAATGGCTTCAGTGTCATTTCAACATAATGCAAGAGATGAGTGATATGATTTTCCTTAAAACCTTAGACTTTTTTTTGCCTAGATGATTTTAAATATATCTATAGTTGCTTCTATATTACCTATTAACTAAAATATTTAATTGCAATAATGTACCAAAAAGAACCGTACTAACGTACCAAAATAAAGTTCTGATTCAGGTTCTGTACAGTGCTGTAATGTGAAAACATATATAGCGATCAGATATAAATGGATATCTAAACTTTGTAAAAGAAAAAAATTGACCACAGTCTATAACCTCCATCATAAAAAGTGTTAAAAGTAAGAAACTCAACATTTTCCATTCTTATCAGGATGTAAGCATATCTCAAACTCTTGAGAATTTATTTGGGTAGAATTTATCCATTATCCCTCCATGTACTATCCCTTTTTTGTGTCACCATTGATAAAGGATGTTTCTTCTATTCCTTACAAAAATTAAACTATTAAATTTGGAAGTTAGGTAAATCTAAAATCTTTTGTAAAATCATGTCAGCTTAAGTATAAATGCTGGTTAAAAAAGAAGCATTCAGATCAAAATTATAATTTGCATTACAGTAGAGGCCACTAAATGCAAAAGGATCTGCATTGACAGTAGAACTACATCTAGAATTTCATATCTCAACTTCATTTTCAATACCTCCTGGGAATGAGGGGAGGAGGGCACCAAGGTTAGGGGTGTGAAGACTTCATATTCATTGCATTTTATGGGTCTGATAATGTGACGAGAACTAATAATCTACCCAGACTGACAAGAGTTTGCACCTGGGTTCCCTGTCCCTCAAAAGTAATTCTAATTTTTTTTTCTTTCTTTAACACATTTCTTCCGACCATACTTCTATCCTATTACAGGATTATGTCTACATATGCTTGAAATAGACTTGAATTTTTCTATTGTCTTTTCTTTGAAGTCTCTCCCCATTAACTCACCAGGTCCTGAAACTGGCCAATAACACAAAATACAGAATTTTTATTTATCCATTTGTATTTTGTGATCTTCACTTTTTTAAATTTTATTTATTTTTTTATACAGCAGGTTCTTATTATCTATTTTATACATATTAGTGTATATATGTCAATCCCAATCTCCCAATTCATCCCACCCCCCCTTCCCCCATTGGTGTCCAGACATTTTTTCTCTACATCTGTGTCTCTATTTCTGCCTAGCAAACCAGTTCATCTCTACCTTTTTTCTAGGTTCCACATATATGTGTTAAATACATGATATTTGTTTTTCACTTTCTGACTTACTTTACTCTGTATGACAGTCTCCAGATCCATCCACGTCTCTACAAATGACCCAATTTCGTTCCTTTTTATGGCTGAGTAATATTCCATTGGATATATGTACCACATCTTCTTTATCCGTTTGTCTGTTGATGGGCATTTAGGTTGCTTCCATGACCTGGCTATTGTAAATAGTGCTGCAATGAACATTGGGGTGCATGCATCTTTTTGAATTATGGTTTTCTCTGGGTATATGTCCAGTAGTGGGATTGCTGGGTCATATGGTAGCTCTATTTTCAGTTTTTTAAGGAACCTCCATACTGTTTTCCATAGTGGTTGTATCAATTTACATTCCCACCAACAGTGCAAGAGGGCTCCCTTTTCTCCACACCCTCTCCAGCATTTGTTGTTTGTAGATTTTTTGATGATGCCCATTCTAACTGGTGTGAGGTGATACCTCATGGTAGTTTTAATTTGCATTTCTCTAATAATTAGTGATGTTGAGCAGCTTTCCATGTGCTTCTTGGCCATCTGTATGTCTTCTTTGGAGAAATGTCTATTTAAATCTTCTGCCCATTTTTGGATTGCGTTGTTTAATATTGAGCTGCATGAGCTGTTTATATATTTTGGAGATTAATCCTTTGTCCATTGATTCGTTTGCAAATATTTTCTCCCATTCTGAGGGTTGTCTTTTTGTCTTGTTTGTAGTTTCCTTTGCTTTGCAAAAGCTTTTAAGTTTCATTAGGTCCCATTTGTTTATTTTTGTTTTTATTTCCATTACTCTAGGAGGTGGATCAAAAAAGATCTTGCGGGCTTCCCTGGTGGCGCAGTGCTTGAGAGTCCGCCTGCCGATGCAGGGGACACAGGTTCATGCCCCAGTCCAGGAAGATCCCACATGCCGCAGAGCGGCTGGGCCCGTGAGCCATGGCCGCTGGGCCTGCGCGTCTGGAGCCTGTGCTCCGCAACGGGAGAGGCCACAACAGTGAGAGGTCCGCGTATCGCAAAAAAAAAAAGATACTGTTATGATTTATGTCAATTCACCCTCTTTACTGCTGACTAAAATAATTCTAGTTTAAAAAATAAAACTTTCAGTTCTATGCTCTTCAAAAAAGAAAGACAGAAAAGATAAAGGCATCATGTTTCCATGACTAATCCACTTCACGATCATTATTTTTTTTTCAACCAAAGGTTGATATCACTTAAGAAGGTGAGAACATAAATTTCTGTGGCATCCAGTCTAACAATAAGAATTTCCCCCGAGTTTCTCATCTTAATATTCCATAAAATTTGAGTCCATTTTTAATATCCCTCCTAGACAATATACTATTTTACTAATTTTGCTCTTAAAATATAATTACCAAAAATTTTATTTAAAAGAGCAAATTTTACTTACTTCAATAAATACTAGTTCCTATGAAGTGATCTATTATTGCTGACAGATGAGGTTCACAGCGTTTTATATACCTCTAAATAAATGAAGAAATAATTTCACCATCCTTAAGCAACATGAGCTAATCTATAGCTAGCTGCTTCTCCAAATTTGATTCAGAAGATCAGAAACATACCTACCACTAGCCATGCAAGTTATTATCAGAAAACAGTTCTTTGAATTGCTCAGGCACAATAACCCAAAGACAGGAAAAGCAAGATTATTAGTTAATTGATGTTTTTGTATTAGTTTTTACATTAAAGTCAGGGTCAGGACATAAAACACCCAGTGGTAGACAGAACTCTAAGACTGCCCCCAAGATTCCTGCTCCTGGTGGGCACACCGTAGATTATGCCTCTCCCTTGAGTGTGGGTAGAACTTAAATATGATGGGACAGTCGCTCCTCTGACTAGGCTATATTAGACTTCATCTTAGAAGACGTAAGTCAGAATTCTCCTGCTATCCGTGAAGAAACAAGTTGCCATCAGTCCTACAACTGCAAAGATTGAATTCTGTCAATAACCTGAATGAGCTTGGAAGATGACCCTGAGCTCCAGATGGGAACCCCGTTCCACCCAACACCGTGAGTTTAGCCTTGTGAGACCCAGAGCACAGGTTGCAGTGAAATCATGCTGGATTCCTGACCCACCAAAACTGCGAGATAGTAAATTTGTGTTCATTTAAGCCACTAAGTGTGTGGTAATTTGCTACACAGCAATGGAAAACAAATACAAACCATACTGTATCTTGTAGGAGACAAGTCAGATAAAGTTGTTGATACGAAAGGCAAAAAGTAAACTGGCAAAAACATACAAAGTGCATTGGGCATCTAACCAACGGAATGAGAACCCAGAATCCTCACAATTTTTTGCTGCACCTATAAAGTTCTTCGGAAACGTGTATATTTACATATAAAGATTTTTGTTTGGCACCTTCAACTTGAAGACACAAAAGTAATACAATAACTATCACCATCCTTGGAATGTGCAATTATTTCCCTAAAATTTGATTTGCTTTCTATCCTTACCAATATTTTGTTCATAAATATCGGAAAAAATTAAGGTTGCATTAAAAATAATGTGTGATAAACTGTTATTTGAATAGTGTTTATCTGAAATATCTAATATCTATATTTTTGGATCAAATTCTTTTGATCCAGAAAAATACATTTTAAAGAGAAAATTCATGAGATAGATTTTATAATCCACTTCAGAGGAAACGGTTGAAAAGAAAATTAACATCCCTATCATGCACATACAATTTACACTAAACAAAATATTATTTCACCTTAAATTTCTGAGTGAAAAGACAGAAGAAACATTAATGTATTCATGGAGCTACAATTCAGTGGCTAACATCAGCCTATATAATTTATAAGCTATGAATTGTTAAGTACTTCTCATATTTCAATTTTATCTGCTAAAATTTCCTTCAAAACATTTACTTTTTTCCTATTTTCACTATTTCTTGTGTCTATTCAATAAATAATTAAAAGGTCATATTTTAAATGAAAGATAATAGGGCAATGCTATCACTTTCTTAAAGCTGTAATTATATGATACATATGTATTTGTTCTATAAAAAAAAAGTGGACGATTTAAAATCTACAGCTTCAGCCACTTTTTCGCCTTTGGCCTTAATTATATCTCACTAGTCAAAAAGAATTGTAGAAAGAGTAAAATTATTCTTCTTGTCCAGGAAGTAATCCCAGATTGGTACATTCTTTATTTTGTTATTTTAAGTGTTTCAAACATACAGAAAAAATGCAAATAATACAGGTAAAAAAACTATCAAGGCTTGAGCTATAATTTGATGTTAGATATTAGATCAGGTTAAAACGTTTTAAAGAATAAAAGAATATTAACTTAGTTGAAATGATGTATATGCTTCTCCACATAAACTTTTGCATCCATCTCTCTCAGAGGCAACCAATCTCCAGAATTTCGTGTCAGAAAGACATTCACTTACATTTTCTTTTAAATTTTTGAAGAAAAAAATATTCACATTGAAAGTTTTACTCCACCTGGAAAATTCCTTTGTTTTTTTTTTAATTTATTAATTTATTTTTGGCTGTGTTGGGTCTTCGTTTCTGTGCGAGGGCTTTCTCTAGTTGCGGCGAGCGGGGGCCACTCTTCATCGCAGCATGCGGGCCTCTCACTGTCGCAGCCTCTCTTGTTGGGGAGCACAGGCTCCAGACGCGCAGGCTCAGTAGTTGTGGCTCACGGGCCTAGTTGCTCCGCGGCACGTGGGACCTTTCCGGACTAGGGCTCGAACCCGTATCCCCTGCATTGGCAGGCAGATCCTCAACCACTACGCCACCAGGGAAGCCCCAATTCCTTTGTTTTAGCTTGAGATAATGTGTCTTTTTTTTAAACTTAGATGATCAATTATCTAGGCACCACATAATGAGAAGATGTTCTTCTTTCTACTTATTTGTAGTTCCACTGATGCGTTTATATCCACATCTCTGTCAATATCAATTTATACATATTTATGCATAGTACTGATTCTGATCTCTCTATTGGATTTTTAGGATTATTCTTGTAACATTTGTCTTCTTGACTTTTTTCTTTTCAATGTTACTTAGGAACAGCTTGACACCTTTCAGGGAGAAACTTTTCATTGTAATTGCATTTGATTATAAACTGAGAAGGAATGAGTTATTTAACATATTGGGTAAACACTGCTTATTCTTTTTCACCCTTCAGTGTGATTTTATGTTTCTCCATATAGGTCTTGCACATTGTTAGATTTAGTCCTAGATATCTTACAAATTTTATGGTTTTTTATAGGAATATTTTTGCACATTATATATTCTGGTTAGCAACTGTTGGTGTACAGAGATGTTATTTTTTTTATGTTGCTTTGCCTTCAGGAAATACTAAGCCCACAGTTTTAATAAATTCTTTAGGATTTTCTATAGAAATAATTATAGCATCAGAATAAAAAGAAGTGGACACATTTCTGTTCCAATGTTATACCTCATTTGCTTCCTTATTGCATTGGTTAAGACCTCTATTACAATGATGAAGAAAAGAAATGATAGCATTTTCTCTTGTTCTTGACTTTACTGGGAATTTGTGTAAAATTTCACCATCATTATGCTTGATATAAAAAATTTTAGATATACTTTTGAAGGTTAGTAAATTTTTTCTCTTAATTTGCTAATGGTTTTTCTCCTGATGAATGGTAAACTTATCAATTCATTTTTCTGCATCTACAGAAATGATCCCTCACCCTCTTTAATCTATGGATGTTGAAAATTTCTTGCATTTCTGGTATGTATCATTGAATTGAGACATATTACTGATTTTTACATAATCCTGAATTTGAGTTGTAAGTATATACTTATAAACTATTTCAGTTCATAAATCAAACTGGTCTACAATTTTATTTCCTTGCACTATAGTTATTCAGTTTTTGTATCGAAGTAATAGAAACCTCATAAATGACTTGAATAGTTTTTGCTGTTTCTACTCTGAAAAGTATACATATACATATAGATAGGCATTCATAATAAAAATATTAGAAGTACCTTTTTTCAAATTTGCTGTTAGATGATGAATAAGTTCTGGGGATCTAATGCACAGTAGTATGATTATAGTTAACAATACTGTCTTATATAGTTGACAGTTACTAAGAGACTAGATCTTAAATAGTCTCACCACAAAAAAGAAATGACAATTATGTGTTGTGATAGAGGTGTTAGCTAATGCTATAGTGGTAATTATACTGCACTATATAAATGTATCAAATAAACACATTTTACATCTTAACTTACACAATATTATATGTCAATTATATCAATTAATATATATATACTTGTGTATATATATATGAAATATCTTTTTTAAAGAAGTTTGATAAAATTAATCTGTAAGACCATCTAGTTATGATGTCCGTTGTTAAGGGAGATTTTAATTATTGATTTATTTAATTTTTATTGATTTACTTGGATTTCTATTTTTTGTTCAACCTCATTTACATTTACTAAAAAATTTTCTATTTCATCCAAGTTCTGAAATGTATTGGCACAAAATTGTTCATAGACTTCTCCTAAGATTTCTTTCTTTCTTTCTTTCTTTTTTTTTGCGGTACGTGGGCCTCTCACTGTTGAGGCTTCTCCCGTTGCGGAGCACAGGCTCCGGACGCACGGGCCCAGCGGCCATGGCTCACGGGCCTAGCTGCTCTGCGGCATGTGGGATCTTCCCGGACCAGGCACGAACCCGTGTCCCCTGCATCGGCAGGCGTACTCTCAACCACTGCGCCACCAGGAAAGCCCAAGATTTCTTTTATTAATCTTAATATATTTCAGGTCATGTTGCCTTTTTGTGATGCAACTATTATTTATCTGTGCTGCTTCTCTTCATTCCTTGATCATTCTAGCTAAAGATTTATACATAATTGTATTTTCCAATAACCATCTTCTGGTTTTATTAACCTATTATTTCTAACATTTCTTTTTAATTTTTTCCTACTCATTTTTATTTTGCTTTGCTCCTACTTCTTTGTTGTTTAGTCTATTGTTCTAATCTAGATTCCTGACTTAACACATAACTTTTTTTAGTCTAAGCAATTGAGGTTCTAAATTTACCTCTAAGTACCATTTTGACATCATCCCACAAATATCAACATGTAGTACATTCATTTTCATTCAGTTATAAATATTTTTTAGTTTCCCTTATATTGATGATATTCTGAGAATATTACCTTGACAATGTTTAGCTATATCTACATAGACCAGGGTGAAATCTACCCTGAAAACTGAGATTCTCAATCTCATTAAGTGTGAGCTGCCATAAACTCATATGGAGACAACCTTTGTGATCCTGAAGGAATAGGATGAATTGTCAGCCAGCGCTAAAGTGAGTACCTCGGGCCAAAATAGTTGAAGCTCTCTGGTGAATTCAGAAGTTTGCATTTTAAAAGGCCATTTTTCCTTCCACAGTCATAAAGAATGCTGCAGAGCCTTATCTGTTAGCCAGAAACTACATTGTTCTTATCACCACAGTCTTCTGGAAAAAGTGAAAGGAAAATCCTATTTAAAAATAACATAAAATTTATAAGATATCTAGGACTAAATCTAACAATGAGGTTTTGGTTTCAGTCCTACTTCAGCTTTATAGTTCTGCCAGGATTACGTTGCAGGCAGGTAAGACATCCTGCTTACATCAGTAGGCAGGCACTAGAAACATCCTTTTACGTTTTCTGTAAATTGTTCTCATCAATGCAGGTTTTTAAACGTAGTCAATTTATCCCTGCCACGGTTATAACACTAACAGCTCTGGCTAACGCATTATGTTAATCAGCACTGGCAGAATGGAAGAGTAGCATTCTCTCTCAAGTTACAACACACGATTAATTTATAAGAATGAAGTCAAAGATTACGGTGGGAGTGAGAACATATTTTGATCAGTGCTGACCTTGAAAAACTGTTAGGACTTCTGGTTTGTATTAGGAAGTATTGTGATTATCCCTGGTTGAGGCAACCTAGAAAGAAAATCACTTTACAGGTAGATATTGTACCAGTATTTATGTATGAACACAAGTATGCCTCCTTTAACTTAAACATTACAATCAGTGAAGTATATTCATACATACTTTTTACTCAAATGTAATTAAACTAAAAAGACTACTTTTCTTGTGATTCACCAGTCTTTCTTTTATCTCAAATTTGGTAATCACAATTGTTTTGAATAAATTACATTTGGAGAAGACCAAAACAAACTTAATTATTTCTATTATCCTTCTTTAGAAGGTGAGGGAGCAAATCTTTGTGTTCCATGGTGGCCACTCCAGAATACACACAGATAATTCAAGGCATCTTAACAGTTTTATTATTCAGAATTTAGGATGTGATAAGGGAAAGAAAAAAGTAAAGAAAATTGTCAGGTGAGACAAGACATGAATATAAGTATATTTTTTAAACACAAGATATAATTACTAATATAAGTAATATTTAAAAGCATAGCAATATGTAACTGTGATTTTTAGGAACATAACATAAAAAATAAGGACTGATTCATCAAAATGTCTTAAAAATTTGCCATAAGGACAGAGTTAACATAACATTTTGACAGTAAAAAGGAACCTTTGTTATCTAGGCATAAAATAATGTGATCATTTCACAACAGAAAACCTAAATTTCAGTTTTACTTTTCTAATAATTTGTAATTAAAGATGTAACAATTTGTAATGAAGTATATCCAAGATGACTGTCATGTCCTAGAAAATTCTTTTTAATGGCGTTAAGAATTGTTATATACTACACAATGGCTTTATACTTATAAAATATAAGTATACTTATACTATACTTTATACTTGTTATATACTTCACAACCCTTTATGCCAATGCAAGTGGACAATCTGGAGAAAGAGAAAAAAAAAAGAAAGACATGTTGGCAAGAATGTGGAGAAAAATGAAGTCTTGTGCACTGTTGGTGGGAAAGTACCTTGGTGCAGCCAGTACAGAAACAGTATGGAGGTTCCTCAAAAAATTAAAAATAAAATTACCATATGATCCAGCAATTCCAATTCTGGGTATATACCCAAAGGAAACAAAGTCACTAACTCATAAAGATATCTGATATCTGCACCCCCATGTTTACTGCAGTATTATTTATAATAGTGAAGACATGGAAACAATCTAAGTGTCCACTGACAGATAAATATATAAAGAAATTGTGAATGATATAATATATGCATATATGTGTACATATATATATGTATACAACGGAATATTATTCAGCCATAAAAAAGAAAGAAATCCTGCCATTTGCTACAACATGGATGGACCCTGAGGGCATTATGCTAAGTGAAATAAATCAGACTGATAAAGGCAAATACTGTATGATCTCACTTATATGTGGAATCTAAAAAAAAAAAAAACCAAACTCATAGATACAGAGAACAGACTGACGGTTGTCAGAAAGGGTGTTAAATGAGTGAAGGTGGTCAAAAGGTACTAACTCCAGTTATAAGAAATAAATCTTGGGGATGTAATGTATGACACAATGACTACAGTTAACAATACTGTATGTATATTTGAAAGTTGCTAAGAAAGTAAATCTCAAAAGTTCTTATCACAAGAAAAAAATTTGTAACCATGTGTGGTGATAGGTGTTAACTAGACTTGTTGTGGTGATCACTTTTACATACATATATGTATATATTTATATATACATACCAACATACAGGCATACCTTGGAGATATTTCAGGGGTTCAGTTCCAGACCACCACAATAAAGCAAGTCACATAATTTTTTGTGGTTTCCCAGGGCATATAAAAGGTATGTTTACAACTATACTGTAGTCTATTAAGTGTGCAATAGCATTATGTCTTAAAAATGTATATACCTGAATTAAAAAATAATGCTGTTGGAAAAATGGCACCGATAGACTTGCTCAAGGCAGAGTTGCAATAAACTTTCAATATGTAAGGAATGCAGTATCTGCAAAATGCAATAAAGCAAAAGCAAAGTGCAATAAAACGAGGTATGCCTTGTATGTGCATATATACCAAATCATTATGTTGCACATCTAAAATTAATACAAGGTTAAACATCAATTACACCTCAATTAAAAATAAAATTAAAAATTTTAAAATAAATATGAACATGCTAAGAGACAAGAAGAAACTCAAGATGCAGGAGAGACAAACAAAAAGAGAGAAGACTGAAAGAGAGAAATTGATAGAGCAAGGTCCTAAAGAATAATGATCAGAACATGGCATCAAAAGCACAAGTTGAAAGATATGCCTTGAACAGAAGGATGAACACGTATTCCCCTGAGACCAGTAAAAAAGTACAGGATTCTGCAAATGCAGCCATGTTGGTCAATGACAGTCAGATTTGAAGGCATCACACTTTTTCTGTGATATAGGCGGTGAGGTTGTTCATTGTCTAGAATGTGACTTAGTCTGTTCAGGCTACTATAGCAAAATAGCAGATTAGGTACCTTATAACAACAGAATTTATTGCTCATAGTTGTGGAGGCTGAGAAGTCTAACAGCAAGTCACCAATATGGTCACATTTGATATGGGCCCTCTTCCTGCTGCATAGCTGACATCTTCTCTCTGTGTCCTAACATGGTGGAAGGACCTAGGGATCTCTCCAGAGCCTCCCCTATAAGGCACTTATCTGGTTCATGAAAGCTCCACCCTCAAGACCCAAGCACCTCCCAATGCCTGCCTCCCAATATCATCATCTTTGGAGTTTTGGATTTCAACATATGAATTTGGGGGGAAGGAGGAACAAACACTGAGACCATAGAGAATGATAAAGTGTGAATCTTAGATTGAGGATTTTGAGAGGACACTCTTGAAATAGTAAGTGCAAATGAGAGGGATCTAAACAAGGACAAATATGAGAATAGATAAAGGGTATTGGAAGTTCAAATGATACAAAAACTGAACTTGTAGGGGACCAATCCATCAACATGTAATTTTATTTGCACTGAGCACTCAGGCATAGGACCAGAAAAGTGTGTGAAGTATGAAGTAATTTATTAAAAGAACAAGGAGATGAGGAGCTTATGGATATAGTCAAGAGAGTAACTGAAGTAAACTTGAAAGGTCAAGAATCTGAAGACCAAAAAACAGGAAAAATGCAGAAGGGAATGTTTATGCAGTGTCTGCAATGAGCCTGCCATGCTGCCAAGTACTTTGCCTTTGTGATTGTTATTCAGCTGTCACAATAACCTTTTGTAACAGTGTTTATACTGATGGATAAACTGAAGTTCAAAGAATTAAAGTGAGTTTGACCCAGATTATTAACCTAGAAGGAAAGGAGATGATGATGAAAGAATGGGATATTCAAGTTTAAGATTTCAGACATAGAACTGAAGAACCTGGGCATATCTGAACATAATTTAGTGTCGTAATCAAATAAAATCTATAGTAATAATTTGACAGATATTAATGATACTCATCATAGTTGTTACACATAAGGTAATTATCCATGGATGATATGCAGTTTTCATTATTCTTATTGATGACTATCGTTAGTATTAATTTTATACACCAAAGTCAAGTGATTTTTTTTTTCTCTTATTAGTTCTCTGATAGCTATAAAAACCCTTGGTGGTGGCAGATATTCCTGATACCAAGGAGTAAAATCATTATCATGCAGTGTTAGAAAATTGTTTCTGAGCTCACTTATTTACTTCACAGAGCTTCCTTTTATTTCTCCCCAGTCCACTCAATAGTACCAAGTACTAAAAAGGAGAAAAGGCCTATTAATTGTGTGTTATGAATAAAAAGAAGAAAAAAGAGAAATCAAGTGCCCTTTCCCCCAATCTCTACTGCTAGGTTTAGGGCAGACATTCTTCCACAGGATAGATATGTTAGCAAAAAACTGATGTTAAGTGACCACTCTTAGACCAAGACACAGTCCCTGAAAGGCTACCATTTTTAATTGCTCCATTGCTTTTCCTGGCAAAGAATAAGCGGCAGAGTGTACTAAGAGAGTGGTAAATGGAATCAGACTCCCTAGGTTCTAATCTCAGCCCTAGCTGTTATGACTAGGATAACTTAGTGAATGGACCACAGAGAGGTAATCTGGAAGACAGAAACAGTAATTGCAACATTAACTGTTTTTAGTATTTAAACTTCTTATAATCAAACAAGTTAATGTCTCACAGCAAATCCAATCCCTGAGTGGGGCTTTGCCCCTTCTCTTATTTCTGACCAACAGAGAAAAGCTAATTACTCACCAGTCCTGTACCATTTGTATTATATTGTATAAGAAGCTGAGGACTTTTTCATTGTTTAAGCTCTTTATCCAGTGTGCAAATATATACAAAATTTACTTTATAAATTTTACATTTTAAACCAAAACATGCTTATTATCTGAATACTTGATATTAATAAAGGATGTGTTAATATAGAATATAGGCTATTTCAAGGATAGAAAATTATAACCACATTCTGCACAGGAAAAACCCCAAAACACAGGTTGACCCCTGCTGTCATCTCAGCCTCCAAGATTAGTTAGTCACAGACAGAACATTATGAACCAACTCTATGCACTAGTACACACATTTATTGGAAAGCACATGCTTTTTGTCCAATCCAGCAGCCAGGAGGTCCTACGCCTCTCCCATCTCCAGATGCAAGTCTCAGAGCTCCCCTCTCCACATTGAGAGATTTTAGAGCTACACTGCTAGACGGTCTTTGCTGCTCAAACTTTCTCTTCAGGAGCATCCTCTTTTGTGACTGCAAAAGATCTCATGTCTCTGAGGCTGCTTATCAAAGTGAGTTTTCTTTCCTTCTGCTGAATTATTACTGTTTTCCTAGGGTCTTTTTTTTTCTATATGTTTATCTCAATTCTTGTGGATTAGGCTTTTCTCTGTACGTACAGATGCTTGGTTGAATGTTAATATTTAAGAATTAATCCCTGAATAGACATTTCTCCTAAGAAGACATACAAGTGTCCAATAAGCCCATGAAAGGATGCTCAACATCATTAGTCATTACAGAAACAAAAATCAAAATCACAAAGAGATACCAACTGCATACCTATGAGGATGGCTATCATTAAAAAGATAGTAACAAGTGTTGGTGAGGATGTGGAAAAATTGGAATCCTCATACATTGACAGTAGAAATGTAAAATGATGGAATCTCTTTAGAAAACAGTTTGATGGTTTCTTAGAATGTTTAACAGAGTTACCATATGACAAAGCAATTCTACTCTTAGGTATATACCTAAAAGAAATGAAAACGTATGTCCATGCAAAAATGTGTATACAAATTTCATATAGTATTATTCATAACAGCAAAAAACAAAAGTGGAATTGAATTAGAGCAGTGGCAATGGTGGATGTGGAGAGGGAAAGATTTTAACCGTAGAATCAACAACTTGATTAATAGGGTGTGAGAGGTGAGAAAATGGGGTTAAGGATTCCTTACAGATCTGTTAAGCAAACAAATGGATGGTGTTTCACTTAAAGATAGAAAAAACTGGAGATGGATTTTTGTAGAGAAGATCAAGAGTGCAGTGCGGGATACCTTAATCATTCTAAGATATGTAAGAGCAGACATCAATATATTTATTTCCTCTGTTCAGTTACCTAAAGTATTTTTTTACTAACAATCATTATTTAGTTAATGGGCTTTTCTCCTCTACTTTCCAACCCTCTCAAGAATTTTGTTATATAATCTACATAAAATGTTTTATATTTTAATTAAATTTTAAAAATTAGAATATAAGTTTTGTATATAATACTGCATTGAATAAAGGTTAAACTTGAATACTGCAAAAAAATTTAATATTGCATTTTCCTCCATAACAACATAAAAATACATTTTATACAATTGTCTGTGGAAGGAGAAATTAAATAGAAGCAAAGCTTAAATAGTTTTAATTTTTTCCATCCCATAACCCAGGTTCACTTATGTAGTTACAGGGTAAAACTGAAATTACATGGGCCATTCAATTACTATGAAAAAAAAATGGAATCTAAGTTTCCTGCTAGAGATTTTGAGTCAGTGGAAAACAACTTTTCTTCTTGACTGGTACAGAACCTGAAATTCCCTTCACAATGATCTAGATTTACGTGCCATTTCTCTTTCAATCATACTAGCAAAAGCAGTGAGTATTCTCAATTCTTTTTTGCAACATGTAGCACATGCTTTACTTTTAATGTTAATGGTAATAAAAATACTAAAATTCATGATTTCATATCTTCTAAGAAAAGAAAATCTTATCAGAATTGAATACTGCAAGCATCACTTTATATTTTATTTCTTGTTGAACTCTGTCACAGAATAGTTTTTCTGAATTTCATGTGACATTGAAAGTATAACTAAAATTTTTCCTTGTTAAAAATTTTTTAATAATTATCTTTATTGCAGGGCTTCCCTGGTGGCTCAGTGGTTGAGAATCTGCCTGTCGATGCAGGGGACACGAGTTCATGCCCCGGTCTGGGAAGATCCCACATGCTGCAGAGCGGCTGGGCCCGTGAGCCATGGCCGCTGAGCCTGCACGTCCGGAGCCTGTGCTCCGCAACGGGAGAAGCCACAACAGTGAGAGGCCTGTGTACCGCAAAAAAAAATAAAATAAAATAAAAAATAATTATCTTTATTGCAATGTGTTCATAAACAGTCTCAAATCATTTGTGTCTGCATAATTTGAAACTATATAAAATATATAAAATGGGAAGTAATACCTGATTTTTGAAGAACCCTGGATAATCATAACTTTGCTCCCTGTCCTTTGAACCAAAATAGAACTACAGTTTGTGTAACATGTGCTCAACTTTTACTTTGTGCTAGGAAATGTCACATATGCTATTTGATAGAACATCCTAAACAGTGCAGATGACAAAGGTGAAGAACAGAGAGGTTGAGTAACTCAACCAGAGTCACCAAGGTAACATCTGGCAAAGGCAAAGCTCACACCTCAATCATGTGCCTGCAAGTCCAGGTTCTCTTCACAGAAGAAAGCATACTATTTATTTTTCAATATATGTGGGAAGAATGAGAGAAAAATTAGAAATTAACTTTAAAAGTACTTTACTGACATATTATTAAAGAAGTAAAACACTGAGTAGATTAATATGAAAAATTAATATTCATGGTTTTTTACCTCTCAACTTTCTGAAGGCAAAATTTGGAACCAGTGACTCATAATGCCAATGGCATAACCATTAGGTAGTTGTTTTGGTAGTTGTTTTCTCTAAAGTGTTCAAAGCTATTATGAAATTATTTTTTAACTGAATATTCCAGCAAAGTAAATAAAGTGAAAGGGGCCGGAAATTCAAGTCTCAACATGAACTTCTCTGTGGCTTAATACTCTGAAGATCAACAATTTATATCATTAAGTTTTGAATTATTATTTTTAAAAATCCAACTACATATGGGTAAATGAAATTGCATCCAAACAAAGAATATCTTCCATTAAAAGAAAATGCTGACAGCTAGATGGTAGTCAGGCCGGAGAAGTAGCAATGGTTACCATGGAAGCAAATTGGAACAGATAGAAAAGACCACAATGTATCAAACTTAACACCTCAAATTGCTTCTCAGTAATTACTTCATACCAACATCCTGTTGCTTTAAAGGCATTCTGTGCTGGTTTGTTGTAAGAGCACGTTGACATACCATTAGGCCGCAGGTCTTTGTGACTCCTATATAGGATTTTAGTGTGATTCTTCTTGTTAATCTTCCTTATGTTTTCTCATTGATGTTGGCAATCGTAACTACAGACTGCTGAATTTTTTTAAATATAACATTTCCTCAAAATTAATGAAGAACATCCTACTTTCTAACCTAATATGTTCGTAAGAAAAATGTTCTGAGTCCAAAATTAAAAGTAAACATGACCATTTTTAGGAAAGGAATATTTACTCTTTTACACTAATAATACTTTAAAAGATCCATTAAATAGGATATGCAATGATTAAAAAGAAACAAAAAAAAGTTGCTTTCATTCCTCATTGATTGGTTCCCACTATGAACAAGGGGTTCACTCCAGTAACTTCTATCTGCATATTTTAGATATAATCACAAATTGAAGAAATGTTCTACAGGCCTAATGCGTTAGGATATGTATTATAGGTACAGTATATTTATATCATTTACATATTTTCCCAATTTTTTTAGTTAAATATCCATACTTTCACAGTAAAGTTAATAAGATTTATTTAATTTCTCTACTCTTCAGGAATCACTATCAATGGCCAAAAGAAGTCCAATGCATTGCAAATATTAAAATATTGAAATGCATATAGATTGCAAAATTACAAATAAAAATAGCTTTATTGGGCTTCCCTGGTGGCACAGTGGTTGAGAGTCTGCCTGCCGATGCAGGGGACACGGGTTCATGCCCCGGTCCGGGAAGATCCCACATGCCGCAGAGCGTCTAGGCCCGTCAGCCATGGCCGCCGAGCCTGCGTGTCCGGAGCCTGTGCTCCGCAATGGGAGAGGCCACAGCAGTGAGAGGCCCGCGTACCGCAAAAAAAAAAAAAAAAAAAAAAAAAAAAAGATATCCCCCAACTGCATTATGTTAACTGAAACCTATCCATTCTGGCACACTGGTTTATTTTAACACATATTCTTCATATAATAAATTGGCCTAATCTGTTGAGCACCTCATTACATTATACCACTTCTTTTATTTGGTCTCATTTTCAACTCTCCCACTTCCAATAAGTCACATCAGTATTAAATGTGATACTTAACTGAGCTCTGTGAACATTTTACAACATGCATTATATTATGTAGTGTATAATATATATGTATATTTACCCCCCTCTCCTCTTCCCTAAACTTTCTTATGAGTTTATAGAGATAGAAGAAGACAATGAATACAATATGGAAGTTTCCCAGTGGCATGCCTCCAACAGGTTATATGTGGGCCACAATATTATATTCTCTATCTCACTGGCTTCTATCACCACACACTCAGTCACCCAGGTTAGAACTATTAATCATACATGACCCCCTCCTCTCTCTCATCACCATTCTAATCACTGTCAAGTTTAACTTCTAGATATTTCTCCAATTAGTCCACTCTCCTCCATCTGTATTTTCACTCCCATAGTCCAACTCATCATCATCTGTCATATGGAATATGTCCTCCTAAACGGTCACCTGGTTTGTACTTTTTTCACCTTCAAAATTATCCTCCACAGAGCCACCTTTCCAAAATTAAATCTGACCATAGTGCTCTCTGGCCAAACTAACACAATGGTTTCCCATCATCACTAGAATAAAGTCCATGCTTCTTAAAACTGGGCCACAAAGAACTCCATGATACAGCCAATATCTATTTCTTTGGTCTCATATTTAGCTAAATCCAGCTAAAGATCCAGAAGTATCACACTGCTCGTATTCCACTTCATACAACCAACTCTTTTTCATCCTTATGCAGTGATGTGGTATAAATTGCCTTGGGACTGGCAGGGGATGTAAATGGAACACTGATTTATAACATTTGCCAAGTTCCATATTATAAATACTCCCACCATGGCCAATTTCAAGCTACTAACATGGCAACACTGAACATGAAGTTGGGAAGAGATGCACAGTAGTATATAATTACATAGCACTTCCACCACCTAGACAAAATAAACATAAATAATCTTGAGCACATATATAATAATAAGATGTAGTAAAATTATTAGGAAGTGATGTTTTCCATGTTTATTACTTTTGCTTTTAATATAATTTACTTAATTGCAAGTTCATATAATTTAATTTAATAATGACTGTGTTTAACAAGTGGCTCACAAAATTCCTGAAAATTTAACAACCAATGCTTGCAAGCCAGAATGAAAGGCCCCAGCACACTCACTGCCTTTATGCCTTTGCTCAAGGGTGTTCTTATGCAATATCTTATTCAATTCTGCAGCCTGCTTCCTGCCAAGCTGAGGGCTACTCACCCTTACAAGGCAGGGTTTTAAGAACTATGAACATGAACCACCTGCATGAAATCTCCTGCAGTGTTTGTTAAAATTCAGGTTCCTGGTATTCACCTCCCACACTTACTGAATCTAAAATCCCCTGAAGGCCTAGGAATGTATAGTTTAGCAAGCTAGCTTGCTGGGAGAGTCTGAAGCACACAAAAGTTTGAGAACCATTCGTTACAACTGCTTTTCTGCTAAGGTGTCATATCACTCAGGAAACCTTTCCTGTCCGACTCACTCCCAGGAGGGCAGGATGGGGAAAGAATGAACAAAGTCACAGTAGCCTGAAATAGGCCCAGAAAACTGCAGGAGGTTCAGCAAGCCTCTAGGATGAAGAATGGGAAGCATAAATTGGGACACACAGGTCAAGAGAAGTTGCTAAGGGCTTTACCACAGAAGGCCTTTTTTTTCCCATTGGGGACTTTGGACTTTATTATAAAAGCAGTGAAAAAATAATTGAAGGGTCTGAAGCTAAAGAGTAATGACCAATATATTAATAAGACAACTCAACCTTCTTTATGCAAACTTTAATAACTCACTGAACAGTATAAAACCATTTTAAATAAAAGCATACAGGTTTTTCTCAGAATGACTGAGATTTTGCATATTTTATCCATATGATAAATGATCTCCTGCATTCAAAACAGAAAGAAACAAAAGAAAATAGTTCCAATTATTTTATTCCTAGATGGATCATCTCTCTCTGAGCAAGGGAGTTGACAAAAAGCAATGATTCCTGTTCCTTCCATTAGATCTTCTCCTTTGGATTCCTTTACCCTATTTTGAACCAGCGATGACATTGTTACTCCCCAATCTGCTCACTCTTAAACCTTTTACAGCTTTGACCCATGAACAATTTTGAATTAGTAAAAGAATGAATTTAAGGAGTCTAAACATGATTGTTTGAAAGAAACATGTCCATTAGAATTTTCCCATTTCATAAATAAATGTGAGGCTTTGAAAATCTAGCTCTGTAATTTGTGTACAGCTAGAATAGAGTCCTACAGCAAATAAAAGTTCTCACCATTAATTACTTATTAAATCTCATTCATTTGAAATTACTACACAATTCCAAACAGGCATCTAAGTCCTTTTATGGTGTTTTTTAATTTTTTTAAATTAAATTAGAGTTGATTTACAATGTTGTGTTAGTTTCTGGTATACAGCAACGTGATTCAGTTATCATACATATACATTCTTTTTTCATATTCTTTTCCATTATGGTTTATTATAGGATATTGAATATAGTTCCCTCTGTTATATAGTAGGACCTTGTTGTCTATCTATTTTATATACAATAGTTTGTATCTGTTAATCCCAAACTCCTAATTTATCTCTCCCCCACACCCTTTCCCCTTTGGTAATCATAAGTTTGTTTTCTATGTCTGTGAGTCTCTTTCTGTTTTGTAAATAAGTTCATTTGTATCAAATTTTAGATTCTACATATAAGTGATATCACATGGTATTTGCCTTTCTCTTTCTGACTTACTCCACTTAGAATGATAATCTCTAGATCCATGCATGTTGCTAAAAATGGCATTATTTCATTCTTTTTAATGGTTGAGTAATACTCCATTGTGTGTGTGTGTGTGTGTGTGTGTGTGTGTGTATACACCACATCTTTATTCATCTGTCAATAGACACTTAGATTGCTTCCATGTCTTGGCTATTGAAAACAGAGCTGCTATGAACATTGGGGTGTATGTATCTTTTCTAATTACAGTTTTGTCTGGATATATGCCCAGGAGTGGGATTGCTGGATCATATGGCAACTCTATTTTTAGTTTTCTGAGGAATCTCCAGACTGTGTTTTCCCCACTGTATATTCTTGCCTCCTTTGTCACAGATTAATTGTCCATAGGTGTGTGGGTTTATTTCTGGTCTCTCTATTCTGTTCCATTGATCAGTATGTCTGTTTTTGCGCCAGTACCTCACTGTTTTGATTCCTGTAGCTTTGTAGTATTGTCTGAGGTCTGGGAGGGTTATGCCTCCTGCTTTGTTCTTATTCCTCAGGATTGCTTTGGCAATTCTGGGTCTTTTATGGTTCCATATAAAGTTTAGGATTATTTGTTCTAGTTCTGTGAAAAACTCATGGGCAATTTGAGTGGAATCACAAAAAATCTGTAGGTTGCTTTGGGTGGTATGGCCATTTTAAAAATATTAATTCTTCGAATCCAAGATCATGGGATATCTTTCCAATTCTCTGAATCATTTTCAGTTTCCTTTATCAATGTTTTATAGTTCTCAGCATATAAGTCTTTCACCTCCTTGGTCAGGTTTATTCCTAAGTATTTTTTAATGTGATTTAAAAAGAGATTATTTTTCACTTTCCCTTTCTGATATTTCATTGTTGGTGTAAAGAAATGGAACAGATTTCTGTACGTTAAGCTTGTATCCTGCTACCTTGTTGAATTCTTTTATCAGTTCTAGTAATTGTTGTGTGGAACTTTTAGGGTTTTCATGTCACCTGCATGTAATGACAATTTTACCTCTTCTCTTCCAATTTGGATTTTTTTTTTTTTTTTTTTGCGGTACGCTGGGCCTCTCACTGTTGTGGCCTCTCCCGCTGCGGAGCACAGGCTCCGGACGCGCAGGCTCAGCGGCCATGGCTCACGGGCCCAGCCGCTCCGCGGCATGTGGGATCTTTCCGGACCGGGGCACGAACCCGTGTCCCCTGCATCGGCAGGCAGACTCTCAACCACTGCGCCACCAGGAAAGCCCTGGATATTTTTTATTTCTTTTTCTTGTCTGATTGCTTTGGCTAGTAATTCCAATAATATGTAGAATATGGTGAGAGTGGGCATCCTTGTTTTGTTCCAGGTTTCATCAAGAAGGCTTCAACTTTTCACCATTGAGTATTATGTTGGCTGTGGGCTTGTCATAAATAGCTTTTATTATTTTGAGATATGTTCCCTCTATACTTACTTTAGTTAAGAGTTTTTATCATGAATAGATGTTGAATTCTGTCAATGCTTTTTCTGAATCTATTGAGATGATCATGTGGTTTTTGTCTTTTCTTTTGTTAATGTGGTATATCATGTTGATTGATTTGTGTAGGTTGAACCATCCTTGTGACACTAGGATGAATCCAACTTGATTGTGGTGTATGATTTTTTTCATGCATTGTTGGATTTGGTTTGCTAATATTTTGTTGAGAACTTTTGCATCTATATTCATCAAAGATATTGGCCTGTAATTTTCTTTTTTGGTAGTATCTTTGTCTGGTTTTGGTATCAGGATGATGGTTGCTTCACAGAATGATTTTGGGAGTGTTCCCTCCTCTTCAATCTTTTGGAAGAGTTTGAGATGGATCGGTGTAAGTTCTTCTTTGTGTGTTTGGTAGAATTCCCTAGTGAAGCCATCTGGTCTTCGACTTTTGTTTGCAGGGAGGTTTTTTTATTACAGATTCTATTTCACTTCTAGTGATCAGTCTGTTCAAATTATCTATTTCTTCTTGATTCAGTTTTTTTGTGGGCCGTATATTTCTAGAAACTTGTCCATTTCTTCTAGGTTGTCCAATTATTTAGCATATAATTACTCATAGTATTTTCTTATGGTTTTTTTGTATTTCTGCAGTATCGGTTGTTACGTTTCCTTTTTCATTTCTTATTTTATTTATTTGGGTCCTCTCTCTTTTCTTCTTGGTGAGCCTGGCTAGAAGTTTGTCAAATTTCTTTACCCTTTCAAAGAACCAGCTCTTGGTTTTATTGATTTCTTCTATTGTTTTTTAATCTCTATTTTATTTATTTCCTCTCTGATCTTTATGATTTCCTTCCTTCTGATGACTTTAGGTTTTGTTTGTTCTTCTTTTTCTAATTGTTTTAGGTGGTAAGTTAGGTTGTTCATTTGAGATTTTTCTTGTTTTCTGAGGAAAGCCTGTATCACTATGAGCTTCCCTTGAAGAACTGCTCTTGCTGCATCTCACAGATTTTGTATGGTTTGTTTGCATTGTTATTTGTCTCAAGGTATTTTTTTAATTTCCTCTTTGATTTCATTATTGACCCATTTGTTTGTTAGTAGCACACACTGCTTAGTCTCCATGTAATCATTTTTTTCTTGTTTTTCTTTCTGTGGTTGATATCTAGTTTCATGCTGTTGTGGTCAGAAAAGATGCTTGAAATAATTTCTATCCTCCTCAAGGGATTTGTTGGGGTTTATGTCCTAGTATGTGGTCAGTCCTAGAGAATGTTCCATGTGCACTTGAAAAGAATGTGTATTCTTTTTTTGGATGTAATGTCCTGAAGATATCAATTAAATCTAACTATTCTACTGTATCATTTAGGATCTCTGTTGCCTTACTAATTTTCTGTCTGGAATATCTGTCCGTTAATGTGAGTGGGGTGTTAAAGTTTCCTCCTATTATTGTATTTCCATCAATTTCTCCCTTTATGTCTAGTACAATAGTATTTGTTTTATGTATTTAGGTGCTCCTATATTGGGTGCCTATATGTTAATGAGTGTCTTATCCTCTTCCTGTATTGATCCTTTTATCTATATATAGTGTCCTTCTTTATCTTTCCTTACAGCCTTTGTTTTAAAGTGTATTTTGTCTGATATGAGTATTGCTACCCTCACTTTCTTGTCATTTCCATTTGCATTAAATATCTTTTACCATTCCCTCACTTTCAATCTATGTGTGTCCATTGCTCTAAAGTGGGTCTCTTGTAGGCACTATATTGTAGGCTCTTGTTTTGTTTTTGTTTTTGTTTTTTTGCGGTACGTGGGCCTCTCACTGTTGTGGCCTCTCCTGCTGTGGAGCACAGGCTCCGGATGCGCAGGCTCAGTGGCCATGGCTCACGGGCCCAGCCGTTCCATGGCATGTGGGATCCTCCCAGACCAGGGCACAAACCCACATCCCCTGCATCGGCAGGCAGACTCTCAACCACTGTGCCACCAGGGAAGCTCTAGGCTCTTGTTTTTTAATCCAATCTGCCACACTGTGTCTTTTGATTGGAGCATTCAGTCCATTGACATTTAAGGTAAATATTGATACATATGTATTTATTGCCATTTTAAAGACTTGTTTTCCAGGTGATTCTATGTTTCTTCTTCATTCCTTTCTTTTTCTTTGTGCGGTATGGTGGTTTTCTTTTATATTATGTTTGTATTCTCTTCTTTTTGGTTTTTGTGAATCTATTGTATGTTTTTGATTTGTGGTTATCCTATTTTTTTTTTAAGTACATTAACCAATTACTATATCTACTTGCTTTAGACTGGTAGTCATATAGGCTCAAACACATTCTAAAGAAAAAAATCTGCATTTTCTTACTCTCCTTCCCCAAATATTCTAATTTTGATGTCTTCTTTTACATCTTCACGTTTATCCTTTTGCTGTCCATTGTAGCTATCATTGCTTTCACACAAAAAAAATTTTTTTAATCTGTGTACTGGCTTAAGTGATTTACTTTCCAATTGTGATTTTCTCTTTCCTATAGATTCTTGCTTCTTTTCTATTTAGAGAAGACCTTTCAATATTTCTTTTAGGATAGGTATAGTATTGCTGTATTCTTTTAGTTTTTGTTTGTCTGAAAAATTATCTCTTCTTCTATTCTAAACGATAATCTTGCAGGGTAGAGTATCCTAGGTTGCAGGATCTTCCCTTTCAGGACTTTGAAAATATCTTACCACTCCCTTCTGGCCTGCAACGTTTCTATATAGAAATCACCTGATACCCTTATGGGGGTTCCCTTGTAATTAACTCTTTGCTTTCCTCTTGCTGCCTTTAGAATCCTCTAACTTTTGCCATTTTAATTAGAATATATCTTGGTGTATGTCTATTTGGGTTCATCTTGTTTGGGACCCTCTGTGCTTCCTCTACTTGGATACCTGTTTCTTTCTTTAGGTTTGGGAATTTTCAGCCATAATTTCTTCAAATACATTTTGCATCCCCTTTTTTCTTTCTTCTCGTTCTGGGATCCTTATTATGCATAGATTGGCATGCGTTACATTATTTCATAGGTTTTGTATACTTCTTTCATTTTTTTAATTTGTCTTTCTGTCTGCTGTTCTGATTGGGTGATTTCCATTATTCTATCTTCCAGATCACTTATTCACTCTTCTACATTATTCAGTTTACTATTTATTGCCTTTAGCTCAGCTCAGCTTTCATCTGGGCAAATGAGTCTTCTAATTTTACTTGTTTCCTCTTTATAGTTTCTAGTTCCTTTTTACAGTAATCTGCATTTCTATCAATGGCCTTTCTTAATTCCTTCAATACTTTCATTACCTCCTTTTTGAACTCAGAGTCTATTACACTGGAGAGATCTGTTTCACTGTTTGTTCTTTCAGGGGAATTCTCTTGATCTTTTAATTGGGAATGGTTCCCCTGCTTCTTCATTTTACTTGTATTTCTCTGACTCTGAGTTTAGGAGAAACACTTATCTACTGTGGTCTTAGAGGGCTATTTTTATGTGGGAGCAATCCTTTGTAGCCTGCGTGAGTCTCAGGTTCTGGGTTCAAGGGCTTTTTTAATATGGATGCCTGCAGTGTCTTTCCTTGGTGCGTGCTGGCTGTTATCCCCTTGATAGGGGGTGTGATTTGTGTTGTGGTGACCAGAGCCTGCACTGGATGTTGAGCAGGGCCTCCTCCTTGCTCTGTGGTTGTCACAGCCCTGTCAGGGGCAAGGTCTCCTCCCCAGATGTCAGAGTAGAAGCTGAACTGTGGTGTGAGGTAGGTGGTACTCAAACACACCCCCTGGGAGATGAGCCATTGAGTATTTCTCTGCAGGACTTGTTCACTGGGAAGTGCACTCTGTGGTGTCACCTGTCACTCAATGTGCAGGCTCACAAAGTACACTATTGTTTGCACTGCCTTCAGCCCTGCCTCACCCATGGGAATGCAAGCAATAGGCCCTGGTGTCCCTCAGGCACTGTGTTCGAAAAGCCACCAGTGCAGATCTGTAGGCACAGATCCACTGAAGACAGGCACCAGGATGCAGTAGTCACACACCTGGACCCACTGTGGGAGCTAGGAAAATAGCCCAGACCCTGGCTCTGCCTCAGTGTATCAGTGGCTGCA
This sequence comes from Orcinus orca, assembly GCF_937001465.1. Lineage (NCBI taxonomy): Eukaryota > Metazoa > Chordata > Mammalia > Artiodactyla > Delphinidae > Orcinus > Orcinus orca. Next base: position 73,290,611 of record NC_064565.1, read on the forward strand.
CCCACAAAGCCCACAGCTGCTAATGCCAGACATGCCCCAGCCACAGGAGCACCAGTATTCTGCTGGGATGTCTCACAGGTGCTGAGTTTACAAAGCCTGTGGTGGTGTAAATCTGAGGATTGCACAGCCGTGGGGAGAGAGCTCAGATTTCAGCCCTGCTTCCTAAGTCACACAGCCCCTGGGGATCGGCTCGGGTTTCAGTCCCACCTCCACGAATGGGTAACCCACTGGCACTTGTGAGCAGCCAGAACTGGTAGAGGCAAAGCCACTCCCCCTGTGAGCAGGTGACAATGAGGCTGCTGTGGCAGGCCCTGCCCTCCCTTCAAGCACAGAGGTTAACAATGGGGCTTCAATAGCGGACCCACGCTCCATCCCGCACACACTCTTGGTTGCAGCCCAGAGCACACTCCAGCCCCTCCAGGCTGTCTCCGTGCAGCCAACCCCAGTCCTCTCCCCAGATCTGTCCTCTGAAGCCTGAACTTCTGCACCAGCACCTGCCCATACCAGCAGGTGCCCGTCTCAGGCTGGGGGGCGCAGGGAGGTGGCCAGGACCCTTCGTGCTGGTCTCTCTCTGTTCTGCCTGTCACAGTCCAGCTGCTACACTCTCCTCTGAGCCTCTGAAGCTCACTTTCTGTCCTGCTGATCTCCCCACCAGTAAAGGGGGTTCCTAGGGTGAGAGAACATTTCCTCTTTCACAGCTCCCTCCCAAGGGGTAAGATCCTATCCCAGTTCTTTTTTTTCTTTTTTTTTTCTCTCATCCCACCCGGTTACATGGTGATCGTTTTTGCATTTTTGGTTTTATGAGATCTTCTGCCAGCATTAAACAGATACTCTGTGAGACTGGTTCCACATGTAGATGTATTTTTGATGTATTTGTGGGAGGAGGTGAGCTCCATGTCCTTCTATTCTACCATCTTGATCCGGCTCTATGGTGTTTTAAAGAAACAGATTTTGTGAGGTTTTAAAAATAATTTCTGGTGAAATGTAAAAGTGTTCTCATTAATTCACAATGGATGCCTTTAGTTAAGGAAGCACCTGTTTGGGAGTGAGGGGAGAATACAAGTCCCCAAAATGTGTCATTTTGGCATATGGATTATTTTGAGCTGAAGGCAATCAAGACCTGGCAGACTCAAGAAAAGCTTTTATCTTTCCCTTAACTATCTAAAAGAATTTATACAGGAGGCCTATCTAAGAAAGGAGGCCTATCAGAAAGAAAGCTATTACCAGAGTTAATTTTTTATCTGAAAGACTTATCTGTGGGACTTCCCTGGTGGTCCAGTGGTTAACAATCCACCTTCCAACACAGGGGACACAGGTTCAATCCCTGGTCGGGGAACTAAGATCCCATATGCCACGGGGCAACTAAGCCCACGTGCCAAAACTACTGAGCTCCAAAACTACTGTGCTCTGGAGCCCACACACCACAACTACAGAGAAGCCCGTGCGCCACAACAAAAGATCCTGTGTGCCGCAACTAAGACCCAACACAGCCAAAGAGAATTAAAAATAAAAATAAAGAAATTGATGAACCTCCAAAAAACATAAATGAGGAGGTTTGTGGTTAAAAAAAAAAAAGACCTATCTGTATGAATGCTTTGTCTCTTTGAGATGTATATAAATCTTTTTAAAAGCTAAATGAGTCTTTTGCCAAGAGTCTTTTGCCAAGACCCCAGGAAGGTCTTTCTTAGGGACCTGAAATCGATCCCTTTGAAATGTGAACATCAGGGAGGATGATGCCCTATTGCCCTGTCTCCTCTGGAGTTTAGCTGAGGTGCCTGGCTCCAAGTTATAACTTCCTGCTTGTCAAGAAGATAAAGGAAGTTTTCTTTTTCCTTGGATAAAGACAATTAACATGTACATAACGGATTATGTCTGCCTGGCTACATAAAAAGAGTATGATTTCTTTTTGTCTTTTCAATTTCTTTAGCATATTGCCTATAATGCACATCACAGTCTGATTTAATGATTTTACAATTAAAAAAACTGTTTCATTCTTTTTACATTTCGTGGAGAGGATTCACTGGGTTGGCAGGAGATTTTATTTTTAATTATATTTCCTCAGTAAGATTCAGATACTCATTTTTTTTAATAATTAGTTTTTGTTATAAACTTGGAGTTGAAGAGAAAGACTAAGCTGTGTTAAAACAAGAAGACTGAATAAAACAAAACAACCAGACTCAGGCACTGAACATGTTCCTTGTCTATTAAAAATGGAGTAAATGCCGTGTACTTGTATTGGGGCAAGGACAAAGATTGTAGAACTAAAGTGCTATAAACTGGATGTTGGGAAGCAGAGCTTGAAAAGCTCAGAAAATTCAGAGCTTTTGGTCTTAGTTAAATCCATCTCTGTAGGTTAATAAAAGGAAACTCAATAGTTCTCACATCAAAGCAACCTATTTATTTCAATGACAACTAAAAAGGAATTAAACTACATGCTAATAAAGATATTTAATTGATGAAGATTGGGGGAAAATTCTCAAAAACTTAAAAACGCAAAGGAAATACCCACATCAATTAATACATCAAAACCTCACCATAGGAGTGGTCTAAAAAAAATTCATTCCAAAAAAGCTCACATTATCTGTATTATCCCTAATTATCACTTGATTACATGTTTACATCATCTAGTCTAGCACAAGAAGAAAACTTACTGAAGATCAAAACACCATTCATATGCTTCTTCAATATCAAAAACTTGTCTGTATAATTAGGAACTTTGGGTTTATAAGCAAAGAGTTCTAATTAAATAACTGACCAAGAGAGCCTTAACAATCCCCTTGACCTGGTTAAATTTTAGACAGGCTTCTTCCTGACTCTGGGCCCTGGTCTCTCTTGGAGCATTTGCTTTAGAAAACTTGTAATTTTAAGTTCTTTCTTTGCCCCTTTGAGAGGTACATTTTTTAAAAGGCCTCTTGGCTGTTTTATAACCCAGGAACACCTTTCTCAAGGGCCTGGGATCTGTCCTTTTGAAATGTAATCAACAAGGAAGACAGTGCCCCTATCTCCCAGTCTGGAAGAGGGCAGGAGCCTAACTTCTTTGATAAGCACCAATTGGCAAACACAGATGGCCTAATCACAGAGAAAAAATAGATGCAAACTCAGGAAATAACTGAATGTGTTCAACAGATCCCATTGATCAACCTCCCCTTCAGTGTTTTTCCACTAGTTTACCTCAGTGCTTAAAAATCCTCCTGCCCATTGTTTCAGTGGAGTTGAGACTTAGTTTTGCTTTTACTGTCCTATTGCAACTGCCTTGAATAACATCCTCTTTGTCTGTTTATCTTTATCCAGTGCAATTTTTGCTTTGACAAAACCTAACCAAAGAACTTTTTAAATCTCTACCAAAAAAAAAATAAAGTAAAACTTGAAGAGGATAAGAACTATTTAATCATTTATTTTCTGTTTCAAAATGAATTTTGTTGATTGCTGATAGATAGCATAGATGCATATTACACATTACAGCAGATATATGTATCTGTACTTTATATATATAATTATATATTTATATAAATATATTGAAGAGAAACAAAATATGCCACCTCGAATATGACTCTGATATTATTTTGAGCTGAAGGCATTTGAGGAATAGCAGATGCAGGAAAATCTCTAAAAACAGAACACAAATTTTCCTTTTGTAAAGGAAATTTAAATTTACAAAGGAAAGTTCCATTTGTAAAGGTGTCTTCCTCTCCTGTACCAGGAAGAAGGAAGACAACTCTTAATTTAAGAGCACCATTTTTATCTTGTTAAAATCATTTAGCTAATTATGTACTTAATAATTTTTAGTGAGAGAGAGGAAAGGAACAGAAAGGAAAGGAACAGAGAGAATATACTTAGCCAGAGTATATTTAGCCAGAGGGGAATTTTTAGTTAGTTCTGCTCTCTTCCTATAAACAGAAACAAGGTATGAGTATACTGAGCAAGTTAAGCTACTAATGGAGGAGTTTTACTAACTTAAACATCTTAAATGTTCTTCTAAGAGAAGACACAGACCAACAATGTGATTTTAAAATCATCACTTAACCCATGTAAAGAAGAGGTGAGGTATAGTGTTTCCTATTTTCTAAAGGTTTTTGACATGTAAACTTTTGTTTGCTGGTTTGCTTGTTTTTGTGTTAGGTACTGAGCATTAGGTTACTGCAATCTGATGAGTAAAAACTGAGAAATGCTGGAGTAGATTATTTAATATTTTAATATTTTACTACTTCAAGAAATCAAAAATGAGCAAAAACTCCAAAAAAAAAAAAAAAACTATAGTAGCCTCACTCTTACTACCCCCAAAATCCAAAGGGAATAGAGAAAGCGTGCCAAGGCATTTTAATTTATCTTTTTAGTTTTTCCTTTGACACTTGGGGCACTAAATCTTTTTTCTTCTGTGGATAAAACAATACTACAAATCCTTTACTCCCATAGATTAATTCAGATAATTGAAAGATCTCTCCTTTCTTCTTTCATAGCTTAGCCAAAGCCATAAGCCTTTCATTCCAGAATCAAACCAGAGCCTAAGCGTTGTCCCAGGAAGGTTTTCAACGAAAGCATCACAGCTCCATCCAAACTAGACACTTATCTTTCACTTTAAATATGGATCCTGGACCTAAGTCCTATGTGGAAACTTTCACCTGTTGTCTCCTAAATGTCCAACTTTTAAATTCCTAGAATAGATGGAAGGTTGATATCAAGGCACAAATGACAATACAGGATTCATAATTATTCAACGTATCAGTAAAGATAAAAACAGAATTGAATCCAAGACCCAAATGAATACTATAGTATTTTACAAATCATGCACAATTCTCTAATGCAATAACAGACTTTTTTCATTGACTGATCAGACTCCATTTGACTGGCAAAAATGCAAGAAAAAGAGAAAAGCATCATGGTCAGGTTTTTTAGGGTCTTGAAAAAATCCTTTTCAATTTTTTGGAGTTCCTCAATGTAAAACTGGATTAGATACTGCCATTGGGAAGACTATGTGTTGAAAATATTTATAGATTTTTGTAACTATGATTACAAGCCCGGGTCTCCTTATAACATCACATTTCAATGTGTTTGAGAGCCTCTCCATGTCCGCCTTTATTCCTACATTCTTGCACCTCAATTCTGAATTATGTGGACTCAGTCAAGAGATACAGCCTCTGTTCTTTTTCTGAGAAAGATTCTTCACTATTGTGAAGAATAGTGACAATACAGGTAGCCATCTGAAAAACATTCACAGGATCTCCCTCCCCACATAATTTATTATGTGCCACACATTTATTTTTTATGTCAGATTTCTGTCACCCTGACTTCTGTCATTACTGCCTGCTTCGGAATTCCTTGAGCCTCTAGCTCCTTATTCCTACAGAAGAGTCTTTCCAGGCTCTTACTATTTGCACACCACTTTGGCTCCTAGATTGTTGAATTAGACCTGCTCTTAAAATGCTTTCTAAGATCTACCTTAAAAGTCTTTCCATTTTTTAAAGTCTTTTTAAAGTTATTTTTTTTTTTTTTTTTTTTTTTTTTTTTTTTTTTTTTGCGGTACGCGGGCCTCTCACTGCTGTGGCCCCTCCCGTTGCGGAGCACAGGCTCCAGACGCACAGGCTCAGCGGCCATGGCTCACGGGCCCAGCCGCTCCGCGGCATGTGGGATCTTCCCAGACCCGGGCACGATCCCGGGCACGATCCCATGTCCCCTGCATCGGCAGGCGGACTCTCAACCACTGCGCCACCAGGGAAGCCCTAAAGTTCATTTTCTAAAGTCCATTTTTTAAAGTCTCTTTTCAGCTCTTGCTTTTCCTTGCCCTTAGGTGTCCATTCTACTTTCATGGTTCTCCAAATAGCCTCTGCAACCATCACATAAGACCTAGGTCTCCTTTCTTCAAGTTTTGCCATGCTACCTGCACTTTATATAAGTTCAGTTGGGGTTATAAATTATTAAATGTACCCCAATTTGGCCTCACTATGCTATTACTAATTCTTCTATTCCTATTTCCCACAGTTTCAGTCTACCTCTTTTTCTATTTTCCAGTTTCTTTTTTAAAAACAAGATTTTTAAAACTAGATTTTTTTAAGAGGCCAGTTTGACCTTCAATTTTAAATTTGGCCTTCCATGCTATAGGAATTTTCTTTAAACACACTATATATTCTGAAGACTTCCCATATAGCCAATGTTTTCCTAATATGTCTGAGCAAATATGGCTTTCAGATCCAGAATGTTCCAAGCAAAGACTGTAAATATTCCTTCCTGATTCAGTAAATTTTCCTATATCTCAAGCTAAGTTGGTTTCTTTTTTTAACTGCCACATAACAGAGGATTCTTTTTTTTTTTTTTTTTTTGCGGTACCTGGGCCTCTCACTGTTGTGGCCTCTCCCGTTGCGGAGCACAGGCTCCGGACGTGCAGGCTCAGCGGCCATGTCTCACGGGCCCAGCCGCTCCGCGGCGTGTGGGATCTTCCCGGACCAGGGCACGAACCCGTGTCCCCTGCATCAGCAGGCAGATTCTCAACCACTGCGCCACCAGGGAAGCCCCAATCCTGTCATTTTTTATTGAAGGATTTTACCCACCAACACACTTGGTTACAGATAACTATGCCCATGATGAAGATTTAGTTAAAGTCCACTAGAGGTCTAAAGATTCCTAAGCAAAGGATAAAAGAATAGGGGAGCTCATGGACCCCCAGCAATCAAGCCATGAAAGTAATCATGAATTGATACTTTTCAAAGTGTATATACTTACCCACGTAATTTATTATATCCCCAAACTCTATTTTCTCTCAAACATTTGGCACTGAAAAGCAGAACAAATGAATTCAAGCAAATTGCAGAGTCTAAAGTCGATTAATGCAAGTGATTCTGCCACCGCTCCCTTCTTGACCCTGAAGACAGTGAGGAAGGACATTAGAAGGCCTAGAAAATAAGGTGCTTGATGCTTACTTCAAATCTTCCTGAGAAACAGGGAGAATAGGAAAAACTCTGAAGCTAATATTCTGTAATGGCATAAACAAAGTAATGATAATGATGATGGTGATATAGCAAGCAGGTACGTAAGGAAAAAAATTCCCAGTGCTACAAAAATTGTTTTTCCTACCAGAGATGAGTAGAAAAGTGACAGAGAACAGGGTATCTATAACAGGCTTCTCCTGAGACCTACAAATTGTAACAGTGAATGAAAAATTATTTATTCCAAATATTTAACATATCATAAACTTTACAGTCTCAAATTAAAATATGTGAAATTATGCTATATTTTTCCAGTCAATAAATTTATTGTGGATTTGATTTAAGTTGTTCAATATTTTAGTACTTCATGAATTACTAAGACTAAATATATTTGTGCATTATTGCCTAAAACTAAATCATTACAAAGTCTATGCCATAAAAAGAACCTAATGCCTGCAAGAGATAGATGAAAAGTGATTAATGACTCTCTTAGTTGAGTATTATCATTTACTATAATTGAATTACTTTAAGAAATTGGCCCAGTATGTACTATTACTAAATATATACAGAACAAGTAAAACATGCCAGGGAAACAATGTCTTTGACCTTCAGAAATTCACAGTTTAATTACTTAACCAATTCAATTTATGATCAACAATGCAGAACAGCCTCTCAGTGTGGGATTCAAATATATGTCCTATGTACTGCATATATGTGGGATACTTCCAGACCATTTCTTTAATCTGTCGTATATCATGACATATCAAATATCTCCCATTGCTATCATTTGAATTTTGGATGCTATTTATACCTATTTTTTCTCAAAATGACCTACTTTCACTATTAGAAAATTATTATATCTTTGTCATTCGTTATCTGGGGTAGGGAGGGCAATTTTCACTTAATGTAGTTTCAATTTTATATAGCTTTTTTCAATTAATTAAAGAAAATTACTCATACTATAAAAGTATAGAATATATAATAACTGGATGTTACCTCAAGATAAAACTGTTTGTTAAGAAAGTTTGTGATTTACAAGACTGATAGCTTGAACTGCACTTACTAAACATGTTCTTCAGATATGCTTTTTCTCCCAAATCTGACAGGTTTTTATCTGTCTTTGTAACAAGGATTTTACTTTCAGCTTTCATTTTTTTAATAACTTCATAGAGCTATATTTTACATATAGTAAAATTCACCCATTTCAAATTTACAATTCAATGTTTTTAGTAATTTTACCAAGTGGTAAAACCACCATCACAAATTATTTTTAGTGCATTTTCATTCCACCAATAAGATCTCTTATGTCCATGTATAGTTAATTCCTGTTCCCACCTCTAGTCCCAGGAAACCACTAATTTACTTTCTGTCTTATAAACCTGTCTTTTCTGAGCATTTGAGATAAACATATAAGTCTAATACCTAAATTCTAGGTATTAATCAATTGGGAGAAAGGAGTTAAAGCAACTGGATGGGATTCATTTCCCTCCTCATTTGGTTGCGGAGGGGTGATTGTCCTGGGGAAAGAAAGAAGGCCTAGGTCCTGGTCTAATCTCCTTATAAAATGCTGATAACTGGACCACCTGGTAAACAGAATACTGATATTTGATAAAAGGATAGTCCTTATCTCTGGAACGTTATGAGGAAGATGTACATGATTTAGTATTGTTTATAATAATCAAACATAGGATCTATAAATTTACTGGGAAAAACATCAAATAAGCAAAGTGACCATCAGGGTATTAAGTGGATATATTTCATACCCTAAAGGCTATACTCTTCCCATGAAGCCCTCAGCCAAGACTGAGCACAGCAGGTGTACTAGGGTCTGCCCATTTCTTCCCATTACAGGATCCTAATAGGCAAGTACAGTATTTGCTCCAAGTTCTCCATTGAATTTGCCAAGATCTGCATTATTGGCTAAGGTTCTCCCTACCTACTTCTGCTTCCTTCCCTCATTCCTTTCACAGGTGTTAGATTTGCATCATGGTCTGAAAGCTTTCCTTGCCTAATTAATGCTTCTTTCCCTTTTTATCTTCCACAGGTATTACCTATCAATAAGGCTTATAATGGACTGAATTGTATCTCCGCCAAATTCATACATTGAAGCCCCAACCCTCAATGTGACTGCATTTGCAGACAGGACCTTTAAGGAGGTAATCAAAGTTAAAGGGGGCCATAAGGGTGTGGCCCTAATCCAATATGACAGGTATCCTTATAAGAAGAGGAAGAGACACCAGGGTAGTGTGAAGAGACACCAGGGTAGTGTGTGCACAGAGAAAGGGCCATGTGAGGACACAGGGTGAAGACAGCCATTTGCAAGCCAACAGTAGAGGCCACAGGAGAAAACAAAACTGCCAACACCTATATCTTGGACTTCCAGCCTCCAGAACTGTGAGAAAACTAATTTCTGTTGTTTGTCACCCAATCTCTGTCATTTTGTTATGGCAGCCCTAGCTGAGTAATACAAACTTCTTGCAGCCCTAACTCACTCTCAGCATTGCTTCCCGAAGGACCCAAAAGATATATTCTCCAAGAGTAGATCATAACATATCAGTCTAACTAAGGATTGATTTCCTACTTCATGAGATCAGGCTAAGAGAGATCCCTTTTTATCACATAAATTAGCCTTTGCAGAGACACACACACTTTCAAATTACGACTATAATATAAGCTACCCTTAATGTTGCCTCTCATCCTCTTGAGAGCCAGTGGTGAAGAAATTCTAGCCAAAGAAGGAATATAACAGCTGCTGTTTCTCACTACTCAAGTCTGCATTCCAATCATACCAACCGTGGAGTTATACAGGTGCATCCATTCTAACAGTCTGGAGGTCCCCAAGATACTGGGGCTTTCTTTGTCTAATTAGAAGAATAGCCTTCACCTCCCTTTCTCATTGGGTGCAACAGTAGTTACACAAACTAATTAACATACTTATCCTGTTGACTCATGCAGGCTGTCTTAGAGAGAAGACAATCAGAAATTCACTTTAGTAGTGTCAGTTGGATTATACACTCAACTTTTATAGGGCAAGACATGCAAGGGTCAAGTAATCTAGGCATATTGAAGTTGTCTATGAAAGTAGGGGCTGGAATGCCCAGGAACAAAAATCTTTTTAAAAAATGCATATCCTATACATCCACCAGAATGACTAAAATTAAAAAGACAACATAAAATTTTGACAGAAATGTAGAGCACTCAGAACTCTCGTGCATTGTTGATTGGGGTGTAAAGTGATACAACCTCTTTTGGAAAAAGTCTGGCAGTTCCTTATAGAACTAAATGTATACCTACGCTATGACCCAGAAATTCTATTTATTGGTATTTATTTAAGAGTAATGGAAAGATATATTCATTATAGCTTTATCAATAATAGCCAAAGACTGGAAACGACCCAAGTGTTCATAAGAAGGAGAATTAATAAGCAAACTGGTGTATCCATAGAATATATACTCAGAAATATAAAGGAACAAACTAACAATACCCACAACACAAATGAATTTCAAAAACATTATGCTGGGTAAAATGGCCTTATCTGAAAGTGCACACAGTGTATGATTCCATTTACATGGAGTTCTAGAAAAGAGAAAGCTAATTCATAATTTTTAAAAATTATAAAATGAAAAACAATTTGTAAAATGATTGCCTCTTGAGGGGGAAGTTGGACAGAGATTGACTGCAAATAGACCCAAGAATACTTTCCGGAGTAATGTATTGGTCTACATCTTAATAGAGATTTGGTTTATGAAGGTGAATACATTTGACAAAGTCAGAAAGCATAACTTAAGCTTTATGAATTTTATTGCATGTACATTTTACCTCTAGAGAAAAAGAACTATAAAAAATATTGAACTATAGTTAATGATATGCATTGATAAAATATTTAGGGAGAAATGTACTGATGTCTGCAATATACTTTAAAATGGATCAAAAAAAGGCAGATTGGTGATAGAGAGATGAATGTAATTATAATACAGTAATATACTGAAAAGCTAATGGTAGAAGCTAAGTTTAATAAATTTTATATGTTGAAATGTTAGAAATATATATGTGCATGTGTAAGAGCATACTATATTCTTATTTTTCAAACACAGTATGGACACCTATTTTAAACTGCCCTATTATATGCAGTTGCATCTTTTAGCTTTATATCTAGTACCTTCTTATCTAACACAACCAAAACAGATAGTTTATCAGTTAAGCAAAATGTCAGTTAAAAGGAAAAATAACACACACCAATGCAAGCAAATCTTTTTATATATATAAATTTATTTATTTATTTATTTTTGGCTGCATTGGGTCTTCTTTGCTGTGCACGGGCTTTCTCTAGCTGCAGCGAGCGGGGGCTACTCTTCGTTGCAGAGCATGAGCTCTAGGAGCCCGGGCTTCAGTAGTTGTGGCACATGGGGTCAGTAGTTGTGGCTCACAGGCTCTAGAGCACAGGCTCAGTGGTTGTGGTGCACGGGCTTAGTTGCTCCGCAGCATGTGGGATCTTCCTGCACCAGGGATCAAACCCGTGTCCCCTGCATTGGCAGGCGGATTCTTAACCACTGAGCCACCAGAGAAGTCCCACAAGCAAATATTAAACATTTTCTTTTTAACTCTAAACATACAAATATATAAAATATTTCTCAATGTTTTGTCGTAGGATTTGTTTTTTTAAAATTATTGTTCTAATCACTCTCATAATGCATCATATACTATTTCCTTTCATGGTTTCTTCAAATTAGAGGAAAAACAACCCTGCAAACAACTAAATCTACAATTCTTATATATTTTTGTCTTTTAGAATTTTCTAGCATACAACTAATTTGACAAAAAATTATCTTTGAAGTGAATATAGAGTCTTCTCAAAGCATTCATTTAAAAACTCCTTATTTCTTTGTCATCTTCCATTTTAGGTACCATTTAATTAAACTGTTTTACAAATTATTACCTACCTACAGTAGCAAGTATACCTGTCATAAAGAGATTGGGTCAAAAACACAATTGTAGCTTATACAATCAAAATTCTACTATAACATAAAAATCTAACCTGATTGTAGTATTTTTAAAACTTTAGTTAAAAAGAAAAAGATAAAATAATAACACTTTCTTCTGTCAATGTCATTCAAAGACTACTCTTTGCTTGTACAGCAGCTCTAAATTCCCTTCAACACAGTCCCACTTAATTCCTATTGAGGCTTTCTCTCCTGACAAATTCTTTTTAAAAAAACATTTTTTTTTTCAGAATGCTGCTTGGCTGTTTCACTTAGTACCACCACCACCACCTGCCCACTGTGCACTCCTTTGTCTAGATTACTGACCACTGAAATAATTCTCTCTCTTCCTCTTTCTCTAACTCTCTCTCCCTTCCTTCAGCCCTCCCTCCCTCTCTCTCACCTATTCAGTCTCTCTCCTGCATATGCCCTCCACCACTATCAGTACAGTAGATGGTGTACATTGGCTCATTCAACACCTATTCAAAATAATGAGATTCCCAGCCCACCATGCACCTAGGTGTGGCCACATGGCATAGCTCTGGACTTTGAAATATAATCAGAAGTTCTCAGGGAGTGCTTACTTTCCTGAATAAAGTCAAACAAGGATCTTAAGGCACTTCCAGTTTTCAATCAACCAAAAAATATTCAAGTATTTCATGCAGCCAATATTTTCTAAGAAAATATTTCAAAAAAATTTTTAATGAGGCTAAAAATAAAAAATGAGTTTTTCTGTTTAACAAATAAATAACACACTTTGTTATCTAAGTGTTCTGTTTCATAGCTTGATTAGTTTATTCATATATAATGAATAAACAGGGGGAAAAAAGGTGGCCATATATTTTTAAAGTTTTTTTTATTGAAGTATAGTTGATTTACAATGTTTCAGTTGTACAGCAAAGTGATTCAGATATATATATATAATATATATATATAATTCTTTTTCAGGTTCTTTTCCATTATCGGTTTTTAGAAGATATCGAATATAGTTCCCTGTGCTATACAGTAGGTCCTTGTTGTTTATCTATTTTATATATAAGGGTGTATATGTTAATCCCAAACTCCTAATTTATCCCTTCCCTGCTCCCCACTATCCCCTTTGGTAACCATAAGTCTATTTTCTATGTCTGTGAGTCTATTTCTGTTTTGCAAGTAAGATCATTTGTATCATTTTTTTAGATTCCACATATAAGTGATATCATATGATATTTGTCTTTCTCTGTCTTACTTCACTTAGTGTGATAATCTCTAGGTCCATCCACGTTGCTGCAAATGGTATTATTTCATTCTTTTTTATGGCTGAGTAATATTCCATTGTGGGTGTGTGTGTATCTCACCTCTTCTTTACACATTCATCTGTCAATGTACATTTAGCTTGCTTCCATGTCTTGTCTACCGTAAAGAGTTCTGCTATGAACATTGAGGTACACGTATCTTTTTGAATCTGAGTTTCGTCTTTTCCAGATATATACCCAGGAGTGAGATTGCTGGATCATATGGTAGCTCTATTTTTTGTTTTTTAAGGAACCTCCATACTGTTCTCCATAGTGACTGCACCAATTTACATTCCCACCAATAGTGTAGGAGGGTTCCTTTTTCTCCACACCCTCTCCAGCATTTATTATTTGTAGACTTTTTGGTGATGGCCATTCTGACTGGTGTGAGGCGATACCTCATTGTAGTCTGTAGTTTTGATTTGCATTTTTCTAATACTTAGCAATGCTGAGCATCTTTTCATGTGCCTGTTTGGCCATACATTTTTAGTAGATACCATGCTTTAAGAACATGCTTCCTAAACGAGGATAAATATATCCAGTACTATCCAAAGAAATATATGAAATAAAATAGATATGTCTCATTCTAGTGATGTATTCCTTTTCTTTGAAAGCAAGTCATTTTAAACATTATATTCATATTAAAACAACATGGAGGGGCTTCCCTGGCGGGGCAGTGGTTAAGAATTCACCTGCCAATGCAGAGGACATGGGCTCGAGTCCTGGTCCAGGAAGATCCCACATGCCATGGAGCAACTAAGTCCATGCGCCACAACTACTGAGCCTGTGCTCTAGAGCCCATGAGCCACAACTACTGAGCCTGTGTGCCACAACTACTGAAGCCCGTACACCTAGAGCCCATGCTCTGCAACAAGAGAAGCCACCGCAATGAGAAGCCCATGCACTGCAACGAAGAGTAGCTCCCCCTCAATGCAATTAAAGAAAGCCCACGTGCAGCAACACCCAATGCAGCCAAAAATAACTAAATAATTTAATTTTAAAAAAAAATTTAAAAAACAACATGGATATAATATGGAATAGAATTTTTATACTTGCATGAATATATATCTTAAAATAAGAGAAATATTATGTTTTGAATAATGTCATGAAGGAGAATATTAAAAATTGAATTTCTAGACACAGATGACCTTTTGCTTTTTCCACTGACTCTGCACTAGTCAGTGTGAATAATTAATCATGTAGTTTATATCTATGCTTTCTCACTTGCGACCAAAAAACCAAAAAAAGGAAAACAGCAGCAATATTGTAACAAACTCAATAAAGATTTTAAAAATGATCCACATCAAAAAATAAAGTATTATTCTTTAAAAAAAGTTTTCTTCTTGATCCTCGGTTAAAACAACATCCTTAGCATAGTCATGGTGCTAAAATATAAAGAGAAAATGCCTGAATATCCCCTTCCAGCCCTATAAATAACAAACTTTTATCCTCTGAAATCAATAAAATATAAAGCTTTCCTTCCTTTTTCTCTCCTCTCTATATCCTCCTCTTCATATTCTCTGCCCCAGTGACCTACTCTGATAAAACTAAAAATAAATAAACAAAAAGAGGGCAATAGCATATCATTCACAAACTCTTACCTATCATGGCATGTATCATTTATGTGATGAATTGCATATGCCTGTTAGTGGCTCAACAACTTAGTTATTTAGTTATTTTAGAGCTTTCAGTCAGCCTCCTTGATTTATTGCCCTGGGAAATAGCAATACATTCCAAGACCAAAGAAATATCACTGTATGTATCTAAAACAGAAGATAAATCTTATTCTACAATATAGGGTACAAGATAAACCAGTAGAGATTAACATGAACAATGCAGGATCTTCTCATTTTTTTAATGCTTTTTTAATTACTAAATTTATTTATGTATTTTTGGCTGCACTGGATCTTCATTGCTGTGCACGGGCATTCTCTAGTTGCGGCGAGTGGGGGCTACTCTTCGTTGCGGTGCATGGGCTTATCATTGTGGTGGCTTCTGTTGTTGCGGAGCATGGGCTCTAGGCACACGGGCTTCAGTAGTTGTGGCTCGCAGGCTCAGTAGTTGTGGCTCATGGGCTCTAGAGCACAGGCTCAGTAGTTGTAGCGCACGGGCTTAGTTGCTCCATGGCATGTGGGATCTTCCTGGACCAGGGCTCGAACCTGTGTCCACTGCATTGGCAGGCGGATTTTTAACCACTGCGCCACCAGGGAAGTCTCAGGATCTTCTCTTTTTGTAATACCAAAAAATGAGTATATAGTAAACAAATCTATAGTACTCAAAAGAGGATAAATGATTTCTCTATTTTCCCTTTTTTCATAAAATGATTTATCTTTAATAATAAGGTCTCTAAAAGGTCACTTTTATATGTCAAAGCCATAATGATAAATGTATGATATAAAGTATACCATCAGACTTTTAAAAGAGCATTTGGATGGGAAATCTCTAGAGTTACAAAACAAAAAGAATACATAAAAAGATGTCAGAGGCTTATTGATCTCAAAAAGGATCTTAAGACCCTCCCCTTTGCCTCTTCCCTTCCTTAGTCTTCCCTCCAGGAAGTCAGTATGAAGGGCAAGTACATTTTGATGGATCTCAGTACTACAGGTGGTGATAGCCACAGTCACAAGTATGGAAGTTAAAGATCTGAGCCTGTCTGGGTGTTCTCCTCCCAGCTCCCTTTGGAGGTTCTGAGTACCTGTTCCCAGTGGCTGGGAGAAGAATCAACTGCGGTTCAGGAGCTAAACCACCCTGAAAAGGTCTCTAGTGAAGTACCTAAGTACAATGACAGTACGTACAACATTCTGTGATTAAGAGTGAGAATTGAGAAAATGGATAATGGTACATTTTAAAAGTCAAAATCCTCATGTTTTATAATATAATATATATATAATGGCCAAAATGTTCGTTTGGGTGTTTCCGTAAGATCTTATGGAAGATGTTATGGAAACACCCAAACGATCTTTTTGGCCAACCCAATACATACACGCACACTGTGCAAAATTTAATCATCTTTCCTTAGCTAAAAAAAAATGTTAATTACCACATTAATATGACAATAAGAGGAACTGTTCTGACAAATATTCCTTCCAAAACAGATTACACCATTTTCCTTTTAAAAAATTCTATTAGGCTATGAAATATGTAAGCAAAATTATGTGTTATTTACCTATATTACTAGTTACTGCTGTGTATACTCCATGGAAAAACATTTGCTTTAAATAACTGAAATCACCCATCACTCAGAGAAAAGGTTTCCCTTAAACTGCATTCATTTTTAGAAAAAGCAGGGAAATGCCCTATTTACTATATTATAGCTGCTCGCAAATCTATACTGATAATGAAATCAGTATCATTATAGCCTTTGCAATTAGAAAAAACATAGAACTTGTTAAATATCCCAGATAAAAGACCCATGATAGAATATTAAAGATGTTCCTTCGTCAGAATAAGAACTAATTGGATGTTTCTCAGTTAAGAAATACTGGCATTAGACAACAACCTGGTGTGCAGTTAGAAATAAAAAGGACAATTCAATTTGAGAAAAATCATGTAGAATCCAGGGATGTGGAAAAGCAGAACAGGCTAAACATGAGTGATCTCCACCATAATTTAATGCCTGAATAGATGTCCTATCAGCAATATCTTCTCAGAAGTCATTAGATAATAGATACACAGAGAAAAGAGACTAACTATAATTACTGCTTAATAGCACACCTACTGAGTCTCCTACATGCTCAGTAATAATAGTTTGAGTGCTTTCTACAAGGGTCTGCATTGTATTTACTAAGAGTTAATAATAACATCCAACAGTTAATAAGCATGTATTTGTGCCAGGTACTGTACTAAATGTTTTACAATGGATTATCTGATTTAGTGATCAGAACAAGCCCGTTAGTACTATTTTCCCCATTTTTACCATTGAAATAACTGAGTCTTAGACTAAGTAGACCAAGCAAAATCACACAGTTCTTAAGGGTTGGAGCCAAAATTCAAAATCAGCCAGTCTAATCTAAGAACACTTCCTCATAAGCTCTATGCCATTTTCTAAAAATATTACATATACTACGAAGTTTTACAAAGGGAAAAAATGAGTCCTGGAGTGTTTTAATAATTTTTAAAAGAAAAAAAAACTAATAGGTAGATAAGAGCTTTATGGTGAACTCAAAGCTGCTTATGCTCTTTGACTATGCCACATATTACCGCTCCATCAACAAAAAGGTAGAATCTGAAGAAAAAAAAAATTAAGCTTCTGAAACAAAGATTGGTTTTTAAAAAGTAATCCCTAAAATGAGATGCAGATTTCACCATTGTCATTAGTCCTTCTCTTCTTTACAATTACAATGTTCTTTGGAAGCAATGCAACAGCAGGAAGCAACATGCCCAACTTTCCTCACTCACCAGGCAGGGAAGAACAACAGTTTCCAGACTAACATTATTTTGAAATCACTTTGTACTAAGATTGCTAGGAGAACCTGTCACAGCTTTTCAGTGAAGAAACAAACACATGACTCCTGTTGGGCCCAGTCCTATGATAAGCAGTGAATTAAAGGATTCAAATTCCAGGCTAGACACAATAACTGTGCCTGCTAAACTCAGATGACGAAGAGAACTTTTAAAATCTATTTTTCTAATGATGACTTAACTACATGCAACTTTCAATCATTTCAAATGCTTATATCTACTTGTTTGTATCAATCTACTAACATCTCTAAAGTAATCTTGAAGTAGTTGCTAGCACGTAGCATGTGTATCTAGCAGTTTGGACAGACTCAGAATGAGTGGCATTACCCTTAACTGAGAAACTCTCTGAGCGTAAGTTAAAGAAATACAGTAGTTTGGAGTTAAGGGGCCCTAAAGATGATCTAGCCTGACATTTTCTACCTAGTGAGAGAAAGTAGGACTCATGGAACTATTTTCTGATTAAGATAGCATCTAACTAAAAAACCCTAACATGGTTTTTTCTACATATAAAACATCTGACTAGAAAACTGTAACACAATATTCTCACTGAAATATTTATGAAGACACAGAATATATATGAAAACTCAACACTGTAAAACTTACATTTAACCTACTGACAGATCTATAAAGAAATTTCATACAGGATATATGGTACTTAATTAGTAACCATTATCAAAACTTGACAAATGCGTTATCATTGCTAACTTTGTTAGCAACAACAAAACACATTCTACTAAAAGTTAGTCGAAGATACTTGATCTCATTGGTTGTGTACCCTGGCTGAAAGTCCTAGGATTTGTACTGACCATAGAGTGGGCAGGCAGATAGTTACTGTTTTACGAGATGACTACATTGGCTCATATACAATTAGTCTTTTACCTTCTCCAAATATTCAAAGATGGCCACCATAGTGGAAATTGGAAAAGATTAACCATCAATCCAACAGACTGAAGTGCTACAGGGCTTCAGAGATACAATGTGTTGCTGATCACAGAAACATGATCAGTGACGGCCCTCTTTGTTGAGACTGGACACTCAATTACAATTGTTTTATTTCACAAAATCACTTAAAGCTTAAATTAGAGCAAGTCGATATATTTTTGCTGCAAGTATATTTTTGAAATTGTTGCAATGCTGCTTGACACAAGCAATACCCAAAAAGGCATTCTTATATTTTCAACACAGCTCATTTAGGAAGAAAAATTTTACAGAAAGAAGGCACTTAAAGACCTACTAGTTCACCCCCATCATTTTTTCAGCTGAAACTGAGGCTCATAGGACTAAGAAACTTGTCCGTGTTCAAGTCTACTTATGACAGAGCCATTGTGCCTAATTTCACTATTGTTTTAACATCCAATACTGCTCAACTATACAAGATCAGAAATGGTTAAGTTTGTGATTTCTAACACTAGGAAAGAGAGGTCATATGAAGAAGAGAAAAGAGCTGCAGGAGAACTACACACTGGGTAATTATCCCTTCCATGGAGGGGGAAAAAAAAACTATGTTTTCTTTTTTTCCTAAACAGTAAAAGGGTTGTATTTACATGAGGTTTGCTTACATTCATCATTAACTTTTCTACTAAAATTCTGTGAGTGATTAGAGTGGGCCAATTTTTCTTCTGTTAACGAGCCAATGTGCAAATATTACCTCTAGTTAATTAATCTTAATAAGCAAGCCAGTGTTACAACCTAGATTTTGATATGTGAAAAATAACTCACATTTAGGACCCGATTCTGGTAGGTCTTACTTAACAACCTATAATTTAAAAAACTGTAAGCCAGGAGGCACTCACCTCATGGCCTCACTATACTAGAACACAAAATTTCAATACCAAAGCAAAGCAAAGCAATTTTTTCCTATTGCTTATAAATGGTAAATTGAAGACACAATTTAGAAGAGACTTAGTTGAATAGGTGAATATTGATTTAAAAAGAGATACTTCTGCATTGTTCTAAATTGTGCCTTTAGTAATTAATATATAATTTAGAGGTAACCTTTACACATACTACTGAACACAGAAAAATTACTGGTAAATCATGATTGAGGATTATCGACATTTTGAATTATAATAACTTCTAACATTTTATGTTTATCTGTGATTTATTTATATTCCGACTTGTTCCTGTTGTGTATTAAGGGTGACTTGCAAAAATACGTAAAATATAAATAGACAGCAGAAATTTAAAGTTTTTAAGAAAAATGGGGCAAAAGTAAACTCAGAAATGTCTGAAAGAACCAGGTACAAGGGGAATCAAGAGAAGGAAAAACATTTACGTATGCTAATGTCTTTATTCATAGTTGCAAATATGTAGCTAGTCTCTAATGCTGAAAAAATATCATTGACAAAATGCAATGACCCAATTTCTTAAATTTTTTTAGTATCTTTTTTAATTCTAGAGAGATACTCCAAGGCCTAATATAGTTCTGTGATTAAAACCAAGTATTTAGTGTAAAGTTTAAAAATTACTTCAGTTTCAGGTTTTTATTAAATGCATGTTAAATGTCACATTTTAATTTAAAATTGCATATAAAGACATGAGAACATGGGGAGGAGGAAGGGTAAGCTGGGACGAAGTGAGAGAGAGGCATGGACATATATACACTACCAAATGTAAAATAGATAGCTAGTGGGAAGCAGCTGCAAAGCACAGGGAGATCAGCTCGGTGCTTTGTGACCACCTAGAGGGATGGGATAGGGAGGGTGGGAGGGAGACGCAAGAGGGAAGAGATATAGGGATATATGTATATGTATAGCTGATACACTTTGTTATAAAGCAGAAACACCCCATTGTAAAGCAATTATACTCCAATAAAGATGTTAAAAAAAATAAAAATGATTAAAGGAAAAAAATTGCATATAAATTATTATCCCATCTGCTCCAAAATTATTTTTACCTAGCTATCTATCTTTCTACCTGTGTGTACACAAAGAGATATCTTAAATGTTATTCAGCAAATATTTAAAGTGATTATTCTCTCACAAAGACTTTGGCTGATTTTTTTACTTTCTTCTTTGTAATTTTTCATTTTTAGTTCTTTATATGTACTGAAACTGTTCCATTCTTATGAAAATAATACATACATTAGTCTTTTTAAATCAACTTCAAGCTGAGATTTTTTAAATATTTTAATGCAGATGTTGGGCATTTGGATGTGCTTAAATGTGTGCAATGCAATTTAACCTGCTAGTAACCTTGTTCCCAAGTTAGACCATATTTGCGGACAATAAAGAGCTAAAGTGTAATTACAATCTTAATTATATAGGGCTCCAAATCCCAGCCCAGTTTTATGAATGGGACTGCTACCATAGCCGCCACCACACACACACACACACACACACACACACACACACACACACACACACACACACACACACACACACACACTCCTCCACATTTGGGGACTGGTTTCCACTCTGTTTACAGGAGTGATTTCTGCAGCCAAAGAGGGAAAACCATTACTCCCTCATTCCTGGGAGGTCCTGCGTTATTGTAATTTCTACTATTTCAGCTTTCTCACTCTTTTGTTCCTGTTAATGAAAGAATTCCCTTCCATCTTTCAGATAATATTCAGTAATCAGACCATTCAGGACTTATCAACTGGCCTCATTTTTTCAGGGCCCTCTGCTAAGGAACCCACTGAAGTTCCTAAAAGCAGGCACTACCAGGCCATTTGAATCAACCTAGTGAGGATTGAATTTTCAAGGCAGTCCTTACCAGCCATGAATTTGCATTCTGAGAAGCATTTAATGAGCTTTTCCTCCTGCAGCAGGAAAGGTTCTAAATCAGGGTTTGAATTCCAGTCCTGACACTTACTAAGTAGGTGACTTGGTCGTATTTCCTCACCTGTATGTTTTGAAGCTGTGAGGATTAACTGCGTGAAATTTTCTAGCACAGTATCTTAAGCTAACAGGCAGGAATTCAATAAACTTTCCTGCCCTTCCATTCTTGGTTCTTTCCTTACTTCCTTTTTTTTTTCTTAAGTTCCTCTGTTCTACTGCTTCCTTCCCTTTCTCTCTCCTGCTCTTTGTCCACTCCCAGACCATCAGACAGCCTTCATATCACATTCTTTTCCTGGCAAGTTCTAACCCAGAGCTCCTGAGGACCTGGCCATCTGTTACAAACTCCTCCTAACA
This sequence comes from Orcinus orca, assembly GCF_937001465.1. Lineage (NCBI taxonomy): Eukaryota > Metazoa > Chordata > Mammalia > Artiodactyla > Delphinidae > Orcinus > Orcinus orca. Next base: position 73,312,378 of record NC_064565.1, read on the forward strand.
ACTTTCCCAGGACATACAGGAAATCCAATGGAAATATAAAACGTGGAACCTAGACTTGATCTTCCATAGGCCCTGAGGTGAGTAACTACATTAGACACTGCAAATCACATTTATCCGTGAAGAGATGAAGGAAAAGCTGACATAATCTTGACTTTTTTCCAAGAGCTAACAAAGGGAAAATAAAATCTGTGAAATCTTGGTTCATGATATAAAATTAACACCAAATATGAGCTACTTGACACATAAATATTAACCATATGAGCAATAAATACATGCATATAAGTAAAGACTGATTAATGTGACTGTTTAAAAGGAATACGATACCAATCTTAGGCCCACATGGTGGACAGAGTATGAGCTTCTGTCAGAACTTAAAACAATTGAAAGAAATTTTAGTTAGGATGTCTGATTTCTATCCTACCTCTAACACTAGTTATCCTTGTCACTTCAAGTTGATACTGTAACAACTTTAGCCCTCGATTCCCTCATTTATAAAAAGAGGAGTTGGGGTTATACAATCCAAACAGCCCTCCTTGCCCAAGAATTCAATAGAATAGTTCATTCTTGTTTCTTATTTGTAAGAACAAGGTAATGACAGTATGTGCTACACAGCATTTCATTAAAGAATCACTGATCCGCATGGCCCTTGCTTGTAACTATTGGGCATGTAATGATAGTTTAGTGCCTCTTTTTTTTTTTAATAATATCCACATGATAGCACAAAACATCAACATCAATTACTCCCTGTAAACTCTGCCTGCCTTCTTAGTGTTCAATATCCACATCCAAATGAAAAGCAATGGTATCTGTGAGTAAACATCTCTTTGGTTTATTGCTAATTTCTATCAAAACATATATGATAAACACAAAAGAGAGGCAATGTAGATAGCTGTTTTATATTCAACCTTCTGTAAGAAATTACTCACGCCAATTAACTAGAATGCTGAGGTGTTCCGTTTATTTTAAAATACTCATTTTCTAGCCCAGTAGGTTAGAATTTCAGGAAACAGTATTTGTGTTCTACTAAGCTCAAGGAAAATTATGTTTTTCCAAATCTCCCTAAGAACTGTTATTAACATTTTGCTTAAAGTAACCACTCATTCATTTGTTCAACATTTAATGATTATCTATGACTGTGTCAAGAGCTAATGATACTTAAATGAATTAGATAAATTCCCTGCCTTCTGGAAGCACATGGCTCAGTGAAAGAGGCAGATAAATATGCAGTTCTTGACAATTCAATTTGATAATAGAGATGTGCACAGGGCAGAATGAGAAGTGCCTGGGAGTCAAGGAATTATTCACAAAGAATTGAGTAGCACAGTGCCTGGCACATAGTTGATGCTTAATACGAATTTCTGAATATTAAATGAGTTGAGTTTTGAGCTGAGTGTTTAAAGGATATGTAGACACTTGAAAACAAGATAGGGAATGACATGGTAAATAGGGAAAACAATTTCTGCAAAGAAGTTTTTAACATTGTACCCTGAGATGTGTAACAGTTTAGTGAGATAGATGAAGCCAAAGAAATAGGAAAGGTCTGACAACTGCTGGCCTTGTATGTCAAGATAAGAAGTTTGAGTTTTACCCTGATGGATATGGAGATCATATATGCATTTAGAAAGATGACTCTGGGAGAATCTGCAGAGGAAAAAGATAGGATGCAGGTGAACGTGTCAGAAGGATATTATAATAATCTCTGCAGAGAGGACCTGAAATACAGCCTTTTCAGAAAGAAGAGAGGCATACTGAAAAGAATTTAGGAGATGACAATAGATCAGTAGCAGAAGGTAAGGCAGAGGGTGGTGTCTAGAAAAACTCCTAGGATACTGGCTTACAAACGTCAGTTAACAGTGACACCATTTACTGGGAATTTAAGAGGAAATACACAAGAAAGCGAAGAAGATAATATACGTTTTAGACTTGTTAAGTTTCAAATATTTGTGTAACATCTAGGAGTGTACATTTAGCCTGTTGTAGGAAAAATGGATATGAAACCAAAGAGGACAGATTCTACTAAACATTAAACCTGAAAACATCATTTTTCACAAAGTAGTTGAAATTGTGGGCACTAGGGAGATCACCTAGTTATAGTATAGAGAGAAGAGGGCAGAGAATGAGACTCCAGGAAATGTCATATATTAAAAAGGGAAAAGCTAATGAAAAAGCAGAGTATGCTGAAGCCGAAGAGGCATGTGAGAAGACCCCCAGATAAGTAGGAATTGCAGAAGAGGAAAGAGGAAGGAATGTTTTTTAAAAAAAAAAAAAAAGAAATCATCAATAATGCCCATTCTACAAACAGTCAATTAAGATGAGAAGGAAAGCTAGCATTACTCATTGATCACCCATATGAACAAGCCAATAAGCTATGTTTTTTACATAACTAATCTCATTGACAATTCTCAAAAACCTTGAGTTATGTATTATTTCACCCATCTCACAGTCAGGAACTGGAGGCTCAAAAATTCCTACTTTCCTAATAAGGACGAGAAAAGAAAATCAAACACAATTCTGCCTGGCTCTAAAACTCTTGTTTTAGAGAAACAGAAAAACCAAGATTCCCAGAAAATTAACAATTTTCATGCACTAGTCGAAAATGCAAAATGAGAAAGGTAAACTTCCTGGCTTCGACAATAAATGGCTAAAAAACAATGAAGGCAGTGTTGCTTTGCCATCAACAAGAAGTTAAAAACACGCAAAGAGAAACTTCCATTTGTCTATGAAGGGCCCCATAGAAAAAATGTGACACATAGCTGAGCTCACATAGGATTCACACAGGAAATGGGAGGCTCAGGTCTGAGCAAAGGGCAGCCATTCCTACCACACGGAATGCAGCAATGCCACTGTACCCTAACCACACACATAGGCTACAACTACAAGAGAACCGATTACCCATCTCCTTCCTCTCTAGATACCAGTGCATTTGACACACCACTGTCAGGTTATATTTTCTAAAGCTTGGACCCCTTTATTTTTTCACCCAACTCAAATGAATTTTATCGTTGTCCACTAACTCCATCCAAACTTGAGAGCCAGAAATTCAAGTCTGCTCATAATATTTTCCCAAATTTATCATCTTTATCACACCCACAGATGTTCAAACTGAATTCATCTCAGCCTCATGCAGATACACTGAATTTCCACTTCCTTCCTCATTTCACTTTTTCTGCCTGGGATTCCCTTTTCCCATGGCCTCTTGTATAACTCCTACTCATGCTTCAAGGCCTTCCTAAATATCATTTCCTCCTTAAAACTGTTCACATAGTAATGTTTGAATTCATCTTTGTACATTATGCAAGAAAAGATCTCTAAAGCCCTGAACTCAGTAGGTTTTTGTAACACAGAAGTTGAACGGATCCTCTCTTGTTAGAATAATAACATTCCTGGTATTTAAATAAATCCATCCCAAGCCCTTTTTTTCATTACATGGTTCATATTCAATTTTATAGTATGAATGAAGAATAAAAATCAATTTTATATCCCATAGGCTTCACTTGCATTATGATACCTTCAACTTATTATGAATAAAATGTCCTTTGTCAATTCAAAACTTCTACCTATCAACAAAAATACTTTGAATAACCATTATCAATGAAACATTAAATGACTGAGGTACATATAACTAATTCATTAAAATCATAATCATCGACCTACATGCTATGTGCAAATGTATATATTACGGTGTCTTACAGCAAAACACAGTGAAAATGCTGTGCCTTAAATGCCCAGTGTTCATGGTTTAACCAGCCATTCCAAACTATGTTTCCGCTCTGGTCTGACGTATGTCATCGCTAATTAAAATTCATACTGATAATCTCTCCTTGGACCATCAACATCTTACTAACTCGAAGAGAGGTAAGCCCCCATTGGGGAAGGAACAATGTGCTCACGGTAAGGAGGAGGAACATTGGAAAAGATTGCCCTAGGCTAAAACAGAAGAATGATAAAAGATGAGAGCCTGCCATATGGTAGAAAGAGAGGAACACACTGAATGAAGAGGCCCAGGGGCTCCCTCGGACTTGAGGCACCTAATTCCCCACAGGGGCCGTGGGTAAAACTGACAGTGGGGAATGAGCTGAATAAGTTTCTGACGGACCTCACCCTGAAGTTTTTCACCAGAATAGCTTGACATCAGAGTCCCACCAGAATGCTTTAAGTCTACAGAGGGCTCATGAAAATCCCAGAGAAGGAGACAGAGCTCTTCCCCCCAAGGTCTTAAAAATAACCCAAAGACTGCTGTCAGGCATCCCCAGATGGGGACTCAACACAGAGAAACCTGCCCCATTGAGGACTGAAAATCAGACTTTACTTAAATGCCTTGAATTGCAGGAAATTTCAGATAACCTGCTAGTGTGTGTGGACACTTTTCCAGGATGGGTGGAAGCATATCCCACAGACAGAAAATCTCTAAAGTGGTTAAAGCCCTCCTTAGGGAAATTATCTCCTTATTTGGATTAAGGCATTAAAACAACATTCATCCTGGAGACCACCATCAACAGAAAAAAACAAGAAAATGAATCATACATTAAAAAGGAAAGTCGCTAAAATATGTCAAGAGACATTTAACTTGGGATAAGGCCTTGCCGGTTGCCCTGTTACGGATCAGTGGCTCCCAGAAGCAGGCTTAAATTAACCCCTTTAAAATACTGTATGGTAGGCCATTCCAGGTGTCTGCCCAGATAGGAGAATCTATAAATGCTAAAAGACCTAGCAGTTGCCAACTATATTAAAACTTTGGGCTCTATGCTATTCATGAGTTTGCCTCCAACAGGTCTTCCTATCCAACTGAGGTAGATGGGAATTCCATCGTAGCGGAGAAGGGGCAACCAATTTGTTTAATTTGTCCAAATAAATAGCACAGGAATTTAGTATATGTACTGGGAACTGGAACCAAAACCCCAAGTCCAATTATGAATTAGACAACACAGTGCTAAGAGGTTGCATCTGGTTCAAATAGTTGTGGCTAAAAAATGACTGACTAAAGATTCTAAGGAATATTCATCACCTCCATTCAACAGAATGGTCTTCATTCCTCTTCCCAGAAGTGTAAGGTCGGATCTTAACAGACGGCACCGCGAAACAGAGGAAAGCTTCAAGTGAGCTTTATTAGGGAGCGCTCCCGGGCGAGGTTCACTGGTCCGAGAGAAAGGGGCCAGAGAAGTCGCACCCGGGCGAGGGTTGGGCAAGATTTTATAGGGGAAGAAGGGAAAGGGGTGTGGTGAATCTGGGAGGGCGCAGGGTATTCCTTATTTGGCGGTCTTTTCGGGTATCCTGGGGGACGGTTGGTCCCGCCCCTCGAAAGGCGGGAAGGCTGGGCTGGGTTCAAAGTCCCCAGGTCAGTTCCTGGAACTGGGTGGTCCGGAATGTCTCCAGGGCAGTTTCTGGAACTGGGTGGTCCGGAGAATTTCGGTCTGATGCAACCTGTGAATCTGATTGTGTTCCCCAGCCTCGGGCCAGTTGGCCTTACAAGAAGATCCTGGAAAGGACACTGACAGTGGGGAACTGTAATAGAGAAGAACCTTTCCTATACTGTTACAAGTTAATCACTAAAGGGACATTGCCTGTAAGCTTAAATTGTACATAATGGCCCATCTCTGGGAACCCTGCTTCCCAGGCAATAAGCATTAAGCTAAAATACCTTTGTTTAGCTCACAGGAAACATCCTGACCAGGTCCACCTGTGAATGACTGCAGAGAGGAAGAAATTAACACATCCCCTCCAGAGGCTGATGGGAACCAGGAAGTGCTGATTTTACTCCCTCCCCTTTTAGTATAAAAGAAGCCTGAATTCTAACTCAGGCAAGATGGTTCTTTGGGGGTACAGCCCACCGTCTTCTCGGTTAGCTGGCTTTCCCAATAAAGTCGTTATTCTTCGCCCCAACAACTTGTCTCTCAATTATTGGCCTGTCGTGCGGCATACGAGCTTAGACTCGGTAACATTATATTTTTTATAGTGATCTGCGATCAATGATCTTTAATGATCTTTAATGTTACTATGACTTACTGAAGTCTCAGATGACAGTATCTTTTAGCACTATTTTTAAATTAAGGTATGTACTTTTGTTTTTAGACATAATGCTATTGCACACTTAATAGACTACAATAACATAATTTAAAATGCACTGGGAAACCAAAAAATTCATGTGACTTGCTTTTTTGCAATGTTCACTTTATTGCAGTGGTCTGGAACTAAACCCACAATATCTCTGAGGTATGCCTGTTCTCATCTTGTGGCCACCCAAGACAAGTCTTGTTAAGTAAGTTTCCTTACTTATTAAACCTACCACCTACCGATCTAGGTGTAAGGCCAACTGGCCCGAGGCAGAGGAACACAATCAGATTCACAGGTTGCATCAGACCGAAATTCTCCGGACCACCCAGTTCCAGAAACTGCCCTGGAGACATTCCGGACCACCCAGTTCCAGGAACTGACCTGGGGACTCTGAACCCAGCCCAGCCTTCCCGCCTTTCGAGGGGCGGGACTAACGGTCCACCAGGATACCCGAAAAGACCACCAAATAAGGAATACCTTGCGCCCTCCCGGATTCACCACACCCCTTTCCCTTCTTCCCCTATAAAATCTTGCCCAACCCTCACCCGGGTGCGACTTCTCTGGCCCCTTTCTCTCGGACCAGTGAACCTCGCCCGGGAGCGCTCCCTAATAAAGCTCACTTGAAGCTTTCCTCTGTTTCGCGGTGCCGTTTGTTAAGATCCGACCTTACACTAGGGTGGTCTGCCTTTTTCTTTGTTCCCTCCTTGCCCTCGGAGTATGGGGACTGGTCTCAGATTACACCCAGGAAGCTTCCAAGGAGGTTGGGAACACAGAGCATTCTTGAAAATGTAGTTCCCAACCTCAGAAGAAATGATGATTGTGCTGAGTTGACAACAGACAATGCAGCACAAGCTGTTAGAAGCAGTCATTTGTTGGATGATTTTCAATCACAATGTAAGCTTAAATTTTTTCCAAATTTACCCACTCTAAATTATGACTAATTTGAATTTCATTTATGGGTGCAAGCAAAATTAGATTTTGTCCTGTGTTAAAAATGCAAATTTATAGTTTAATAAAATGTGTTAATTTGAATAAATCAATGAGGTACTTTCTTGAGATAGAGCTTTAAAGAGAAAACAAAAGAACAGAAAACCTAAGAACTTTAAGTTCCTGAGAAGGATCAATACCACAGAGTAAGAACAAGGGGAGAGAAGAGAAAAACAAGATATTGAGAGAGACTAGCCTAAGTGTATCCTGAACAAAGTGAGGGGGAAATTGTGTCCGGTTTCCATCATAAAACAAATAAGATAATTTAAGGTACCCTTATTAAATTGTCACAATAAAGTTATTGGTTAAAAATAGGTCATTTTACAGAGAAATTTATTTTATAATTAAACTTTTAATCATTGATAAAAGTAAATAAATTTATCATGGGACTCATGCTATAAAAGATAATTATGTCTTAATCAGTCAAATTGAATTTCACTTTGTTCCTTTTAATAATCAGTAGGATTTTTTCCCCCTAATGTTTTATTCAGAAAATTTTCCAATGGTAGGATTGTTTTTATGGCTCCCTCCTACCAGAAGAAAGCAAACGTGATTTTTTTTTTTCCTTAGTAAAGTCATTTACCAGCCGTTGATTGGTAGAATTCAATCATCTGAGAGGTGACCACAATTAGGAAAGCTGAATCTCTTGATATGTTTATTAGGAATATAAAAAAACTGCTGCAAGATTGGACTAGTGTACACACACAAATTAACAAAGTTGGAGTCCCCAATTCCTTTCCTACTAAGTATTAGAGGAGACCCCAGGACATGTAAAAGAAACTGTAATCCCCGAAGAAAATGCCGAGGCAAAACTGCCTGAAAGATATGAAAAAGATATCTTGGTAAGGGAAAAGAGAGAGGATTAAGATAAATACCAGAGTTTTCAGAACACAATCAGAAGAGCTGAGACTAGTAATCCCCTGTTGACATATAATAGGAAGCACTGATGTAAAGTGCCTTTCAAGATACCGGCACTATGAACTGAATTCATTGAAGAATATTATTTACCTGTGCTCAGTCTGTGAATGTACTATGTAGAAAATAACGATGGAGATCAAAAATTTCAATCTTACTGACAGTACTTAGGGATGATGCTCTAAGACTGCACTGGCAACTTCATCTTAAAGTTCTGCTTTCAATTGTTATAAATTTTCTCAAAAAAATAATACTTCAGTGTTAATATTTTTCAACTGGTCTCTTGGTGACTATTATAAGGAAGATTGAGCAAAATCTATTCATCTGTTTTGTGTACTTCATCTAGTAAATATTATTTCCCAATATTAATCCATAAACCTGTCATCATATGGTTCCCCGCAGTGATCAAAATACATTCCCTGGGCTTCCCTGGTGGCGCAGTGGTTGAGAGTCCGCCTGCCGATGCAGGGGACACGGGTTCGTGCCCCGGTCCGGGAGGATCCCGCATGCCACGGAGCGGCTGGGCCCATGGGCCATGGCCGCTGGGCCTGCGCATCTGGAGCCTGTGCTCCGCAAGGGGAGAGGCCACAGCAGTGAGAGGCCTGCGTAACGCAAAAAAAAAAAAAAAAAAAAAATACATTCCCTGGGATCTAGGATTAGATATATTCTGCAAGCACAATAAACAGCAAATTAAGGTTTTAACACAACAGGAAACAAATAGAAGAGCAAGCAAGAAATATATATAATATAAAATATAATAAAACATCTTAGCCCTAGTCACACTCTTAGGTAAAACAGATTTATTACCTTAGAAGTATATTTTCACCCCCACATTTAGGAGACCCCTAACCCTGCCTAAAGAATAAGTTTACTTGGATGATTTTACCTTCCCTAATTGACTTCTTACCTAATGTTTAAAACTTCATGATTAAAGGTTTCTCTTTTCAACTAAAGCATTAAATTAGCTGTTTAAAATGGTACACTAAGCCTTTTAAGATCTTCCCCCTTTCATGTAAATCATTTATCTTATGCTTTCTGAGTAGAGAACTCAAAGTGGCAAGAGTGTAACGGCAGGAGCCATGGAAATTATCTTTTCCCTATCTTTTCAAATTTCCCAGGGCCAACTCTGGTCCAAAATCCCAGGGAAGAAAGTCCAGGGAAATTATAACTAATCTATGGGTCATCTCAAAAAGGAGGCAAGTTTCTGAGGGGTAGAACATGGTTTATAAGGAACTAAAAAAAGATTCAATTAGTTCATACAACGATTTAAGAGATAATTTAATGAAGAGGCAAAGATCAGAACAAGAAAGAGTCTGAGCAAATTCATCTAACCTCTCTTTCAGAGTCCCCTGAACAATAGAATGTATGTGTAATATATATATATTACATAGTATAGTACTATACCTTATATAATAATTTATAATTATTATATTAATATATTATAGTACTAGAAAACAATAGTGATATTGACAGATCAAATATTTAGGGGATTCCAGGAAGATAAATTGACAGGGAAAGGAAAACAAAGACAATCCACAGCCAAATGAATGCAGGACAAAACTACACAAAGGTAAGAGCAATTTCAGAGATATCCAAATCTCAGAAACAGGATATATAAAGATAAGGGGCCCTGAAGTAAGTAAAGAACTTCGTAAATTCTACAGCTAAACCAAAAGACTCTTTATTCTCCTCTTTCCCCTTGCCAAGCCAGAATCAGCAATGGCTTTAGCAAAAAGAGAGGTTTGTCTAGAGAGAGCACCCAGAACTAGATAGTCCTTCTCAATACTGGTTACACATTAGAATCACCTGTGGAACACTTTAAAGTCCGATGCCCAGGCCTTACCCTCCCCAACTAATTAAATCATAATCTTTGGAGGGTAGGGGACCCAGACTTCAAGTTTTTAAGACTCCACAGGTGAATACAATACACAGTCAAGGCTGTGAACCACCATCCTAAAATAAACAGTAGGGCTGGAGAAGGAAGGAGAAAAAAACCTTAAAAGAAATTCTAAAACTCTACTAGGAATATAGAAAAAGAAATTTTTAAGAAAAAAAGAAAAGAAAGAGTAATATCAAATAGAAGAGATTTAAAGTAGAGATTCCAACAGGAACATTCAGAGTTGATTCAGGGACCAGACTGGCAAAATGATTGCTTCTAGCAGGTAGCCTCGCTTAGTAGGTAGAGATCACAGGCACAAGCCTTATAACTAAGAATGTACTGAGGGGCACAATGGCTCAATGATTGAATCTGTTAGCCTGAATACCTTCACAGGCAGGATCACAAAAGAAATAAAACATAATATGCAAACAATACAAATGAAAAGAAGCTGGATGGGGTAAATATCAATATGAGTCTAAAGCAGAACTTAAGGCAAAAAAAGAAAACATTAACAGGGATTAAAAAAAAAATTCCTAGGCCTTACATAATAAGAAAAGGAACAATTCAAGAAGATAAAATGATAATGGCTATGTTATACCTAAGATATACCTAAAACATTCAGTCTTGATATCTAGAGAAAGCAAAAATGAACTCAAATACAAGGAGAATTTTAAAAGCCCTCAGTCAGTTGGGGACATTTTTAACCCATACATATCAGATATTGGTAGGACAAATTTCATATAAAGTTTTATAAAGCAAAATTAGCACGTGTGATCTAAGACATACAATGAGCTTTTTTTCCATATACAAGGAACACTTACAAAAATGATCTCATAAATGGTAAGAAAGGAAAAGTCAAAAGATGTCAAAGAATTCAATTACATGCACTATATTCTCTGATCACAGAATTTAATTAGAAGTCTGCAAGTAAAAACAGCCCCGGTGGTGTGGGCGTGGGGGGGTGGGGGTGGGACATATACATATACCTGTTTGATGACAATTACAAAATATTAAGAATCAAACAATGCAAGCACTTCAGCACTGGGATTCAGCTGAAGTGATATTAGAGTTTAATTTACAGCCATAAACCCATACATTTTAAAACAAGAGATTAAAAATAAGTGAGTTGTGTTCAATTCAACATGCTAGAATAAGAACAAGAAAGTAAATCTATAACATGACGGTAGGATGAAATTTTAAAAAGACAATGAAAGATATTATATAGGAAAAATAGAGGAAAAAAACACACAAAAAAACAATTTTTAATTAACAAAAGCAACATATCTCCAGCAAGACTTACAGAGAAGAAAGCTGAAACTAAACAATATTGAGAATGGAAAATGAAACAAACCTGAGGGACATTAAAGACTGTCAACAAATTTGAAATGTACTTTCCTATAAAGATACAGACTACCAAATTGATTCAGGAGAATGGAATTAAGCAATAAACATTAACAAACTGATCATCTATCAGAGTCTCTTGTCTCAAGACACCATAGCCAGACAACACTATTTTCTTAACCTCAACAAAAACAAAACGAAACAAACAAAACAAAAAAACAGCAATTTGAAGATAGGCTAAAGAAAAATAAGAATTCATATGCTGCTAGTTGTTACAGTGTTAAAATCACCTCAGGGAGCAAAGAGCAATGTTGCATCATCTAATGAAACTGAAACTGGCCATAGATGAGATCCAACAATTCCAACTCTAGGTATCTATAATAGGGAAATGCCCAAATATATTATAAGAAGTAATATACCTGTTTCTTGCAGCATCCTTTACAATAGCAAAATTTGGAAACATATTAAATGTTCTTCAACAGGAAAATATATACATGTATGTTGTGATATACTCATAATGGTACACTAGTCTGCAGGAAAAATAAATGAACTAGAGTCACATATAAAAACATGGTTATTTCTCAGAAACATTTAAATATTAAATGAAGAAAAGACATGGCTCATAATGATGCCTACAAGTAAGATACCATATAAAAAAGTTAAACACACACATGAAAAAACCAGTATGTGCTGCTTATGGACATATACAAATGTAATTAATAGTATGTGAAAATGAAACTAAAATTAGTTCTTAAAAGTGCTTTCTCCTGGAAAGAAGAATATCTATAATGAAGAAAATCAAACAACATAATTTAGGCAAGTAAAGTATATTTAGATTAGTTATTTTTAAAATATGCCCTGCTTTAAAATTATATTTTTATCTTGGTGTTTTAAAAAATCTTCAAGAGTTAAAAATCTCTCTTTGCTGTTAATGTCAAGGTTTCTTAAGATTTGCCTAGCTCTTTTTATGGTAATGTATGAAATTACTATTTTATTTTGCAACAAATATCCCCACTGTATTCCATGAAGTATTTTCTTTATTTCTAAATAATGAAAAATCCTGAAAAGTGAGAATAAGAAAATAAAAGCCAAGAACTTGTATGAGTGTTGAGAAGAGAGAGATGCAATCAAATTCCTCATCATTAGTTGATACTCTCTTCTAATGTTCTGAGGAAATTAAAATTAATCTATAAGCACTGGCAGATGAAAGGGAATTATAATCAGTAATAGAAGGTAATTGTGTAAACCGTGAGGTACTTATTAATTATCTGATGATGATTTAATAATAGTAATACATATTAGTCTATTTGTGTTTAAAGGAAGCAAAGATACTCAAACCTGCTGCCAACAGGGAAAAATTATTCTTCATTACGAAGAATCAGACTCTACTCTTAAAGGACTAAGAAAAGTAAAAATAATGATCATTTCCTTACCATATATGGTCCTACTTTCTCACTTGATAGCCATGCTTCTCAAACTTTAATGTGCATATGAATCAACTAGGGATCTTGATAAAATGCAGATTCTAATTCAGGAAGTCTAGATGGCCTATAAAACCTTGCTATTTAAAGTGTGGTCCTCAGCCCATCAAAATACACAACATCTGACAGTTTGTTTAAAATGCAGAATCTCAGGGCTGAAAAAGAATCTTCATCTGACAAGACTTCTATACAATTTATATCTCAAATATTAGAGTTGAGAAGCACTAGTCTATATGATATATGATCTGAAACCTTTAATAAGTCAAAGACAAAAAGGGTGAGGAAGATTTTACAGAATAAAAAAGACTCAAGAAATATAACAACCAAATATAACATGTGGAACTTGGTAGATGGTATCTCTAGTTAGGATGATACTAGAGAATTACAGTTAATTCTGTTAGTTGTGGTAATGGAATGTGGGATAATATCAAAAGTCTACAATGTATATAACTGGAGCCTCCGAAGGAGCAGGGGGAGAAAAAATATGTGACAACATGATGGCCAAAATTTTCCCAATTTGATAGAAATCATAAAGACACAGATCCAAGAAACTAAACAAAATCCAAGCATAATAAACAAAAACCACACCAGAGCACATAACTAAATTGCTGGAAACCCGGCATAAAGTGAATAAAAGTAGCAACAGAAAGAAAAGACACAATACATACAGGGGAACAAAGATAAGATTGGCAGTAAAATTCTCGTTAGAAACTATGCCACCCAGAAGACAACAGAATGATATCTTTAAATTGTTGGAAAAAATTGAAAGAAGCTTAATCTAAAATTCTAGACTCAGCAAAAATATCCTTCCAAAATGTAGATGAAATAGAAACTTTTTGAAACCAACAAAAGCTAAATAAACGGTTTCACTGCAATGCCACTAACCCCTAACCTGGAACAGAATAAATGTAAAAGAAAATCTTCAGGCAGAAAAAAAGTGATGCCAGATGGAAATAGTGCATTTATGGATGAATATAAAAGAAAATGTTTTAAATTTTTCAATCTTGTAAAGATAATCCATTGTTCATAGCAAAAACAATAATGTATTTTGACATTTATAATATAAGTAAAATATGTGGCAATATATAAATATATATACACCCCAAAACAGAGCTTGAAATACATGAAGCAAAACTGACAGAACGAAAATGAAAAATAAACTCACAACTACAGTTGGAGATTTCAATGCTGCTCTCTTGGCAACTGGTGTGACAAATAGACAAAACAATCAGACAAAAAATATAGGAGACTTGAAAAATACCCTGTAATATTAATTGGAAAAGACCACATATTGGCCATAAAACAAGTCTCAACAAACTTACTGAGATAAAAAAAAACTGACATTATATAGAACATGATTTCTGATCAAAATGGAAATAACTACAGATCAGTAAGAGAAAGAAATCTGAATAATCTCCATGCACTAGGGAATGAAACAACATATTTCTAAAGGACCCATGGTTCAAAGAGAAAATTACAAAGGAAATTTTAAAATATTTTGAACTTAATTAAAATGAAAAATGCATATCAAAATTTCTAAGATACAACTCAAAAATACTGAGTTTGGCACTTTCTCACAAATTTGAACTTATACTTACCATATGACTTAAAATTCTATTCCTATGTAGTTACCCTAAGAACTGAAGATGATACATAGATAGATCCACTCAAAATTTGTGTGTGAAGTGATAACTAGTGCTGGTATGGATGTGTAGAAAAGGAAACCCTTGTGCAGTATCGGTGGGCTTGTAAATTGGTACAGCCAATGTGGAAACCAGTATGGGGTTCCTCAAAAATTAACAACAGAACTATCATATGATCCAGCAATTTCACTTCTGGGAATATATCCAAAGGAAATGAAAACACTAACTCAAAAAAATATCTGCACCCCTATGTTCATCTTAGCATTATTTACAATAGCCAAGACATGTAAACAACCTAAGTGTCCACTGATGGATGAATGAATAAAGAAGTTGTAATATATATAAAGACAATGGAATATTATTCAACCATTAAAAAATGAGGAAATCCTACCATTTGCAACAACATGGCTAGACCTTGAAGACATTAAGTGAAATAAGTCAGAAATACAAATGCTGCATGATCTGACTCGTATATGGAATCTTAAAAACAAAACAAAACAAAACACCAAACTCATAGAAAAATAGATTAGATTTATGGTTACCGGAGGCTGGAGTGGATGGAGGGGGAGTTGGAGGAAGGTGGTCAAAAGGTACAAACTTCCAGTTATAAGTACTTACAAGATAAATAAGTACTAGGGATATAATGTACAACATGATGATTATAGTTAATACTGCTATATGATACATAGGGAAGTTTTTAAGAGAGTAGATCCTGAGTTCTTACCACAAGGAGGAAATTGTTTTTCTTTTCTTTTTATTATATCTAGATGAGACAGTGGATGTTAATTAAACCTATTGTAATCATTTCACAACACATGTAAATCAAACCATCATGCTGTACATCTTAAACTTATACAGTGATGTATGTTGATTATTTCCCAATAAAACTGGGGGAAAATCTAATGTGAAGCACAAAATTTTTAAAAACTTGTATGTGAATGTTTGAAACCATTTTATATAAACTAATGTAATAAAAAAGGAAACATAACATAACATATGCAAGAGCTATAAAATGAAAATTACAGATATTGCTGAAGAAAATTAAATATGACCTAAATAAATGAAGAGATGAACCATCTTCAAGTTCCAGAAGACTCAAAGCTATAAGATATGAATTTTTCCAAAATTAAGCTACTGATTCTACAATATGCCAATGAAAATCTCAGGAGGATGCTTTTGTAGAAATTGACAAGTTGACTCTAAAAATTATATGGAAATGCAAAGAACGTAGTATAGCCAAAAATTTTTTGAAAAACAACAAAGTTGGAGACAAACTACCTGATTTCAATACTTACTATAAATCTACAGTAATCGAGACAGTGCTAGTATTGGTGTTAGGTGTTTAGATGAATGGAACTGTAGAAAAGATCCACTCATATAAAACAATTGTGCAAGTTGAAATTGTGGTAAGTGATCCTAAAAATCAATTGGAAAAAAACGATTATTTTGTGACCTTTACAAACATTTGTTAAAACATTAAAAACTCTCTGACTGTTGGTTATAAATATATAGGGAATTTTTTAAAAGTGAAACTGATATTTATTCAACATATTATAATTTATAAATTCATTATGGAAGAGGTAATGGAAAGAACATGACCACCAGATAACCTGTGAGCTGGATCCAGGCAATCTCGGAGTTCCCTCACCCCTTCCCTTGCCCACGGAATGTGCGTTCCGCTTGCTTTCCCCATGCTGGAAGCTGCCCAAGGTCACAGCCTTGAGTTAGTAAGGTGGTGTTGAGGCCTTCTAGATGGTGTACATGACTGAGCCTAACTAAAGCCTCTATATATACTATTAAGATTCTGGCAGACGGGTGTGGAGATCTACTTGTATTATAGCCACCCAAGACAAGCCTCAGATGTAAGTTCTCTTGCTTATTAAACCTGCCACCTACCAATCTAGAGTGGTCTGCCTCCTTCTTCAGTCTCTCCCTACCCTCTGTTTATAGGGGCCCATTTCAGGTTCCCCGGGAAGCTCCCAAGGAGGTGTTCTCTTTATAAAATACACATGGCCCCCGACTTATCATAGGACTCGCGATTTTTCAACTTTACAGTGGTACCAAAGCAATACACATTCAGTAGGAACTGTACTCCGTATTTTGAATTTTGATCTTTCCCCAGGCTAGTAAAATGTGGTATGATACTCCCTCCTGATACCAGGCAGTGGCAGAGAGCCACAGCTCCCACTCAACCACACAATCATGAGTGTAAACAATCGATACACTTACAACCATTCTGTTTTTCACTTTCAGTGCTGTATTCAATAAATTATATGAGATATTCAACACTTTATTATAAAATAGGCTTTGTGTTAGATGATTTCGCCCAATTGTAGGTTAATGTAAATGTTCTGAGCACATTTAAGGTAGGCTAGGCTAAACTGTGATGCTCAGTAGGTTAGGTGTATTAGATACATTTTTGACTTAACAATATTTTCAACTTATGATGGGATTATGAGGCTATAACACCATCATAAGTCAAGGAAGATCTGTACTAACAAGAGTAGTAGGAACAGTGCTTCCTTCTACTTCTTGTCATATAATACAATACAGAGCAAGCATCTTTTCTGTGCCGTGAAAACTGTCATATTCCTGTCTATGTTTGGATTGGCTTCCACCATTTTATCTTTGTATTTTCTTTTTTTTTTTCCAGGAGGCAGACTCCCTGGGAAGGGACAGGGCAGGAGCGGTGGCCTCTCCCACCACTCTCCCATGAGTCAAGAACCAGGGTGTGCTCTCAACAGAAAAGTTCATGTGTAATAGATGCTCCTGTTAGTTCTGTTCACTCTTTTAGAACCATCTCAGCTCCCATGAATATGGCCAAGGTTCTTCGTTCATAAAGGTTATTAGTCAGGTCAAGGTTTTATGGTCATTGGTGAAGGAACAAGAACACTGGTCTTAGAGTTATAAGTTCTGGACTCAAGAGTCAGCTCTAGGGACTTCCTTAGTGGTCCAAAGGGTAAGACTCCGGGCTCCCAATGCAGGGGGCCTAGGTTCGATCCCTGATCAGGGAACTAGATCTCTCACGCATGCCGCAACTAAGAGGTCCGCATGCCGCAACTAAGACCCAGCACAGCCTAAATAAATAATATTAAAAAAAAAAAAAGAGTCAGCTCTACCACTCTGTGACACTGGGCAAGACACTTAACTTCTCTGGGCCTCAGTTTACCCAATGATCATCTGTTTAATGGGTATAATAATACCTGGGCTACCTAATTAAAAGGATTAGTATGAGAGGCAAATGAAATTATGTCTCAAAGCACTTTGTAAAACATGAGACTATATGATTTTTATTCCATATGAATTTGGAAAAGAACTCAAAAAGCATTCCTAGATATTTTTTTCCAAAAAAACAAAAAGGAAATGAGAAAACTGGGTTGGCTTCACTTTCAAAACGGAGGTACAGCTTGGCTTCCCATTCCCACCCCCCACCTCCAACTTTTTATCTTTGTATTTTCAATGTCATAAAATATTTCCAAATGTTCCTATAATGTTGTTTTCTGAGACAGTGTCACTTTCTCTGGGACATCTTTTCATTACAACCACTTTCCTCATTTACGGTGATAAGTTTACCTTTACCAAGTTCCTCTGGCTGCACATCTAGAGTCTCTCCAGTGGATCACTGTTAACATTCCCACAGTCAGCTTTTACTTCTATAATGTCATTTACGTTCAACTGGAATTTCATGTCAAACATTATCACCTTCTGTTTCTTTGCTCCACTTTCATCTTGATTAGCCAATTTCCTCCTTCAAGTATCTATTTGTGTGTAAAATGTCACCTTGATTTACCCATGGGTTACAAAGAGGCTACACAACTTCACACTTTGCATGAATCAAATAACATGCACACTGACCAATCACCAACAGACTTTGAAAGAAGTGACATGATTAGTCACTTTATCATAATATGCATCTATTATTTATGTAGTAATTTGTGGACTGAAGAGGTAACAGTGAAATCTGTATTTTATGTACCTAATGTACTACAGTAACTGAAATTTGAGCTGTGTTGTTGGGAAACTGGTATCATTTAACTAAACCATGGTAATTAAAGATCATGTACATTGGAATTATGTAAAACAAGAACTTCCTTATTGAAATAAGTGTTAAATTTCAATTATTTTGAATACTTCTGTGTGTCTACCTTGAATATAAAAAAAATTTTACTTACACTTACAAAGGTTTTTACTTTTGAAAGTGTTTTCACATGTATTAACTTACTCTTAGTGATTTTTCGCAAATCACAAAATTTAAAACTAGAAGGAAATCTCTACTGTATTAGTAAGATAGGTTTATTGTTTAATAATAACCTCAAATTTTCAGTGGCTCAATACAATAAAAATTTTATTTCTTACTTAGACAGTTGCCAAATGTGAGACAGCAAAAGTAGTTCTGGTCCATGCAGTCATTCAGGGTCCCAGGATTATTCTGTCATGTGACCTGCCCTGTACAGTGCCTTATAGTTGTCTCCATTCAGCAGACAGATAAAGAGACATTTGCCTGTGGGAATTTTTATGGGCCAGGACTGGAAATTATATACATCACTTATATCAGATTTCACTGGCCATAATTCAGTCACATGGGCACCTGTAAATGCAAAGGAGGCTGCGTGTCCAATAGGAAAAGGGAATCTATTTGTTAAACAACTATCCAGTTCATGTCCCAGGAATTTTCTAATCTGTACGTTTTAATTTAAATAAAAGGCTTTTGGAGTCCAGGGAAATAAAGGTCACACCGTGAGTGACAGTCAGCCTGGGACCGGAATTTACATGATCTGACAGCCATTTCAGTTCTCCTGCCTTTCTATCAAATGGCAACAATTTGCTCTCACATCTATTCTATTTTCATCATTGCTTATTTGCCCTTTAATTGAATTCATTTTAAATTCAAATACTAAAATGGATTGAAAGACAAAAAAATTAAGCTGCTGGTAAATTATACAACTGAAAATTACCTCAAAGTCAAGTTTATTAGGGGTTCAGATGAATACCAAGTAAACTATAAGTTCATAAACATATAAACTGTTTTAAACTATCTCCCTTAAATAAGACATGATAGATGAATTGTATTTAATTGTACGTGCAAAGATAACTCAGTCATGAAAAACTTAGCCCTCAGTGTTGACTCTTGTATGCCACTGCTACACATTTTCTTATTTCCTCCTGAACATCAGACTTTCTTAATTAAACAAATATATCTATACCTTGTGATTACAATTCAACAATTAAAACCTTGGAATTTAAAGAAGTATCATTTATTTTAGAGCAGGAAGAGTTGTTCGTCTTTCCAAATAACTAGAGAAAAGAGGTTCCCCACAGTTCACATGCTGTTTATGAAGGTAATATTGTGTAATTTAACACTAGATAAAACATGACAGGCAAGTTCAAAGAAAGCAATGGCATTTTAACTTTTGAGCCTGATGAAGCACATGTAACAGCAGAACATTCTGCCTATTAGTATTTCATGGTATTAGAGCATGAACTTTCTCTCACCTCAGGCCCAAGTTAACTTTACTATTAACAATGGCAGTATTATCCTTGAACTGTTTTATCTTCCCATATCACCTAAATAAATAAATCTACCTTACATTTTGTTCTACTACTTTTGCTTAAATACTCATCATTATTTACCATTATTTTCTTTCCTTTTGCAATTTATTTTCCCATTCTTAGACCTCATAACACATGGTAGGTATGGTCTATGCTCTACTTAAGGACTAGGTCCTTCTGTCACACCGAAAATTTGCCTTGTCCTAATTAAATAGATAGATTTCTAACTCAATGAAGTTAAATGTTCATAATACAAAGATAAATTATCTACACTGTGCTCCAAATTTACCATATACACAAAGTGTTCTTATTCACAACTCACATCATCCAGAAAGGTAACTAAAGATGAAATAACCCTAATCTCCAGGAAGTTAGAATTTGATAGAAAAATCTCACCCTGAATCCACCCTCCTGTAGAATCTAACGAGGATTTTCAATGTAAAACCTCACATTTCCTCATTATTTGCCATTACTTGGAGCCCAACCCAGTATAATATGTGGCTTTGTTTCACCAACACCTTACATATCAAAAAGGGCATAAATACCTGAAATGACCTTGAATTCTAGAGAAGTCCAGAAACATAAATTATTAGACAAAGACTATTTAGAAAACTTGGAAGTAATATCATGATTGTAAAAATATATTACATAGATAGGTTCAAGTTCAAATAATATTTTAGAGATAAGTAGGTATAATCATCAAAGGAAGAATTCCTTTGTACCAAAACCAGAACCAAAGAACAAAGACACCAGAATAAAATAGATTGGTCAATTTAACACTAACTGGTGTCTGTAGGATAAACTTAAGTAGCTTGGGCTTTGTTTGTTTGTTTGCTGTGTACAATTAAGACTACAAATGCATAATACTGTTTCCATGTATTGGAAGCAAACCAACCAGGATTAGAAAGTACTAAACAGTTACCAAGCAAGGTAGCCTGGGACCCCAAACCTCTTCCCATAGTATACTGACATGATAGTAGTAGTATAATAAAGTAGATGCCCAAGCCTAATAATGGCATAAAATAAGTAGCTCTTTGAGGACTATCCAGGAAGTGGCACATATTGTTCCTAGGGCAGAAATGGTGGGAAACTTTGTGGAGACAAAAGAAGGAACAATGAAGGGGGTTAGATCTGTATTTGTAAAAGTATGCAAACCCTGGCATGCTTATTTAGAACATTTCAGGGTTGCAGACCTTTCAGTGCTGCCACTGAGCCAGTAGCCAGCCAGTGTGAATAAATCAGTATTATCTGATTTCCTGTTGCTTCTCTTCCTCTACTCTTCTGCCTACTGGCACCTGTGCAAATTCTTAGACTAAGAATCAGAGGAGGTAACTCTCTGAGTACTTGGGAATAGGATTGGCTTTGTGGCAATCCTGACAGTCAACTAACTTTTCTCGTGTCTCTTATAGCTGCCAAAGAAAGGTGAGATTGCCTAGATTAAGAAAAGGAGATCGGGCAGTCAATAAAAGAGTATAAGGATAGGACACAAGTCATAATGACATTGAGTGTGAGCTAAGAACTAGAGTAGACACTGAGAGGAAGTAATGGCCAGCAGAAACTTCATCAGGAAAACTGTACATTAGATAAAAACTGTAAATTAGTTTATCTCAAATATTATACATGATTATTATGCTTATTAATTATAGTCGGGAAAAAATCCAATTTTCAGTGCCTGAATTAACAGTAAGTACATAGAGACCTGCTTTTTAACCAAGAATTTGTCCCCAAATAGCTATCTTGAGAAAAACTGTGCAAATTAAGTCTCTCTGGATCTTAATTTTCTTATCTTGAAAACAGTCATTTTTATTAGACTGTCTCTTCTAACATGAACATTCTACAACTACACTAAAATTAAGTACATCAAATTTTCACCAGTAAAAGAAATTCAAGGTTAAGTTCACAAGTCCTCCATTTTTAGCCTCTGGCTTTGGATGACATTAGGCACTCTAATATCACAAACCATTACGACATTACATGCTGCTTTTTTTTGGTCTTCCTTTCCCATATTTCTTCCTTCTTAATTGTTTTCTTGCCAAGGTGTCCAACATCACATGATTTAACACCTGGCAGTCACTGAAGATTAATGTACTGGTCAGCATATGAATTGCTAGGTAGCCTATGCATCTTTTCTAAATCTGGTCTGAATCCAAGATTTTTGGAAATGGCAGAGGGCCAAAAGTCTAACATACTACAAGCTATGGAATACAGAAAAAGTTATCTTGTCTCAAAGATTAAAAGGAGAAAACCAATATATCTTGGATAGCAATTTCAGGAAGTTATATATATTCCTATATCAAATAATTGTAAATGTTTACCTTTTTCCATGCACACGAACATACACACACACACTCACATTCACACTCACTCACAGGCTTCTGCCTACTCTATATTCTCTAGCAAATCCAAACACAATCTTCCCTCCAGAATCTTTTCAATCTAAGACAAAAAATATTACATGGAGGAAAAAGCCTGCTAAGGCAATTAACAAAAAGTAATTTGTAATCTGCATGCAACCTCTTATAGGTTCCTCAGAAATAAATCCATATGAATACATTCAGTAATTCTAGAAAACATCCATCCCACCCTTAATTTTCCTACCCTTTAATAATAAGGCTCTGAAGGTAAATGAAAAGTTTAAACCACAATTTAAAATAAAAAGACAAATGAAATTGCAGGATCTAGTAGACCAATTTTCTATGCCTCTGATGTCAGGCACAATAATAGCTTCATTCCCCTGAAACCACACAGAAAGCATTTCTATTTAAGACATACATGAAAAAGGAATATAATGGGGCTTCCCTGGTGGCGCAGCGGTTGAGAGTCCGCCTGCCGATGCAGGGGACACGGGTTCATGCCCCGGTCCGCGAAGATCCCACATGCCGCGGAGGGGTTAGGCCCGTGAGCCATGGCCGCTGAGCCTGCGCGTCTGGAGCCTGTGCTCCACAACGCGAGAGGCCACAACATTGAGAGGCCCGCGTACCGCAAAAAAAAAAAAAAAAAGGTACTGAGCCAGACATTAGCCTTCCAACAAATATGATACTTTTCAAGCATAAAATAAATTCAACTGGACTTCTGCTACTAATGACAGAATAAGCTAAAACCAGACTCACACAGAGTGTGTGTGTGTGTAAAAAATACAAAAACAGCTATCTGAAGATATTTTTATATTTGTCATACCCAATACAAGATGGCAAGGTTCTTGAAGGCACAGTATTAAATTATCTTCTTATACTCTGAATTAATTACTATAATGTTTACTATAGTTACTGTGCAATATATATTTGTTGATGTGAACACTCTGTGCTCAATAAATACAAGAGTGGTTAATTGTAACCAATTAGCAGAGCTACAGAAATGTCTTTTCCCTAGTCAGATCCTACACATTGACTATTGTTTACAGGTTTTTTTCAAGAGGCACAGGTCTATCGGCATGGTCTGATACCTCACACTGGACAAAAGCATAGCAGAATTATATTTTTCAGTATCTTTCCTTCCACCACAAATATGGCAACACTTACTAATACGAAGTGCACTGTCCCCTTACAGTGTTCAGGATTCTTCCTGGCTAACCCTCCCAGATTTAAGGGGAAATAAGGAAAATGTTAATAGCATAGAAAAAAACCTGAAAATTATCCCAGAATCATCTCAACTCTTAAAACAACAAAATTCTGACAAATAGAAGAAATAATTAAAGATTTACTTATCTTCTTTTTTCTGAGGGGCCAAGCACAAGATGACAGGTCAGTCCTTAGAGCAGCCTGACACACAACAGGAATGTTTTGAGGGCATTCTTTTTTTTTTTAAATTTATTTATTTATTTATTTTTGGCTGTGTTGGGTCCTCGTTTCTGTGCGAGGGCTCTCTCTAGTTGTGGCAAGCGGGGGCCACTCATTTTCCTCTCCCGTTGCGGAGCACAGGCTCCAGACGTGCAGGCTCAGCGGCCATGCCTCACGGACGCAGCCGCTCCGCGGCATGTGGGATCCTCCCGGACAGGGGCACAAACCCGTGTCCCCTGCATCGGCAGGCGGACTCTCAACCACTGCGCCACCAGGGAAGCCCTTGAGGGCATTCTTTACAACATCAATGAGTATCATTGTCTGAGGTCTATGGGTGCAAGTTCTCTTAGGTTTCAATATAAGAAATAACAAAAACTATCACGAAGCTGTCTTGAATCTCAAAAGAGATATTATACATTAAAGTATTCAGCACACTCTCCAGCATATGAGGACTCTGTAACCGGTACTATCACTACAATTATTACTATATTCCTAAATAACTGGGACTTCCCTGGTGGCGCAGTAGTTAAGAATCCTCCTGCCAGTGCAGGGGACAAGGGTTCCAGCCCTAGTCTGGGAAGATCCCATTTGCCGCGGAGCAACTAAGCCCGCGCGCCACAACTACTGAGCCTGCGTGCCTAGAGCCCGTGCTCTGCAACAAGAGAAGCCACTGCAATGAGAAGCCCACGCACTGCAATGAAGAGAGTAGCCCCCGCTCACAGCAACTAGAGAAAGCTTGTGCAGCAACAAAGATCCAACGCAGACAAAAATAAATTTATTAAAAAAAAAAACAAAATAACTGCTTCATTCATAGCTATAAACACATAACTCATATGATCTGTTCACAGCTAATAGAAAATGAAAAATCTAGTATTTAACCCAGACACTTACTGACTTCCTACTATGTCCCAGACTCCTCCTCTTTCCACAGAGTAATTTTACTAATATGTGGTCAATACCTTTTGATCACAAGACAGAAAATATTTCAAGTGATCTTGTAGCCACAGGATGATGAAGTTTAAAGCCTTTGGGGAACCACACCTCAATAGCAATAGTCACCCTTCATGAACATGGATCAGGGTTAACAAGTTTATGCTTTTTGTGTGACTGTTTTGTTTGTGTTTCCTGGTTTGTTGTTGTTCTTGTTTGGTGGATGGTTCTGTAGTTAGACTATCATGAGGTACGAGAAGCTTTAGTGAAGGCACAAAGGACTTATACCCAAGAGTAGTCAACATAGAGAGATTAACCAGTTCAGAGAGGTTAATATCTTCTTTTGGTTTGTTACTGTAAGATCAGCAAATTGCATAAAGGAGTGAACTGGGAAAGAAACTTCCCAGTCCCTACCACTAGTATCTAGAGTGTAAAAGATAAAAACAAAACTGTTGTGGTAATGAGCAAATAATGCCAAATTTAAAAAGCATGTGGTAATAAAAGTAATGAACAAATAAGGCGGAAGCAACCTGGGAACTAGCAGATGCAGTGTATGATATAGGAGGCCACTGGGGAGCAAATGTTGCCCCAAGAAAGAAAATGGCTTTAAGATCTTAGAGAGCAGGGACATAAAGGGTTTATTTTATTTCAATAAACATATATTAAAACAGTGGTAGATGATAAGAATACATCTATGGAGAAAAGAAGAAGACTATTTTTTGTTTATTGCTTTGCCATGTAGCAAAAAATCATTAATGAATATTTATGGATGAATCCCCTTTAATAAGCAGAGTGACAAATATAGAGAACAGAAAAGCCACGCCTACCTGAACTACCACTGCTACTGCTGTCAAAGCACACTGACCATATGTTATTAATAAAAATATCCTTTTTCCCTTGGATATACTGAATATAACATTCTGCATGTGGGTAAAATCACCAACTCATTCAAGACAATTAAGTTAACCTGGTTCTGGAAAGCATCTGAGGCTGTTAGAAATTGTGTCATTCATAAAACTCAACCGATCAGGTGTATGAAAAGATGCTCCAATCACCAATCATCAGGGTAATGCTAGTCAAAACCACAATGAAATATCACCTCACACCTGTTAGAATGGCTATTATCAAAAAGACAACAGATAACAAGTATTGGCATGGATGTGGAGAGAAGGGAGCCGTGTACATTGTTGGAGGGAATGTAAATTGGTACAGCCACTATAGAAAACAGTATGGAGGTTCCCCAAAAAACTTAAAAATAGAATTACCATACAATCCAGCAATCTCACTTCTGAGATATATCCAAAGCAAAAGAACTCAGTATCCTGAAGAGATTAATGCACTCCCATGTGCATTGCAGCATTATTCACAATACCCAAGATATATATGGAAACAACCTAAATGTTTCCATACACACTCTGGACACTATATATATATATATATATATATATATATATATATATATATATATCCACATACACAATGGAATATTATTTAGCCTTTAAAAAGAAGGAAATCCTTCCATTTGTGACAACATGGATGAACCTGGAGGACATTATGCTAAGTGAAATAAACTAGACACAGAAAGACAAATACTGCATGGTCTCACATATAAAGAATCTAAAAACGTTGAATTCATAAAAGCAGAAAGTAGAACTGTGGTTGCCAGGGGCTGGGGCAGTGGGGAAAATGGGGGAGATGTTGGTTGAAGGATATAAATTTTAATTTATCCATGATTAATAAGTCACAGAGATCTAATGTACAACATGGTGACTACAGTTAGTAATACCGTACCGTAGACTTGAAATTCGCTAAAAGAGTGGATCTTGTAGTCTCACCAAAAAAAAAAGAAAAAAAAGTAACTATGCGAGTATGTGAGGTGATGGACATGTTAACTAACTTGACTGTGGTAATCATTTCACACAATGTATACCTATATCAAAACACCATGTTGTATATTTTAAATACATACAATTTTTATTTGTAAATTTTAACTAAATAAAACTTGAAAATGTTTTAAAAGAGGCATTCCTTTGAAATTGAAAGGTTTTAATATCAGAGTTATGATGTAGAATAACAGGATGAAAGTTAATCAAGAAACTCATAATACAGTTTTCCTTCTTTTTTATTTACAAGGAAGTATTATACTTCATCTTTGAATATATTATCACTACTATTAAAAGCCTTAGTATGGGGCTTCCCTGGTGGCGCAGTGGTTGAGAATCTGCCTGCCGATGCAGGGGACACGGGTTCGTGCCCCAGTCCAGGAAGATCCCACATGCCGCGGAGCGGCTGGGCCCGTGAGCCATGGCCGCTGAGCCTGAGCGTCCGGAGCCTGTGCTCCGCAACGGGAGAGGCCACAGCAGTGAGAGGCCCGCATACCGCAAAATAAATAAATAAATAAATAAGCCTTAGTATGAACTTTTAAAAGCAGTAACGCATCTTCTCATACTTTTATAATCGAGAATAGAAACAAATATTTTAGAAAAAGAACCTTACATATTTCTAGTAGTAATGCTATATCATAATTATCAACATACTTAGAAACTTGCAATCAGATTTTATTTAGAAATGTCTCTGTTATAGTTGTTAATGCTTAGATTCCCCCAGACTCCAGTTATGCTTCTATAGTGCTGTGGTTACAGAACAGAATATCTGTCTAAATTTAGGAAGCTCTTTTAAGGTAAAGAATCATTAACATTTTCAAGTGTCAAGTTGTTAACTTGCCGACTTTTATTTACAACTAACATTTGAATGGCAACTGGATATAGTAGGTACAGGAGATCTATATTTCTCATTGCAAACTCCCATTAATACTGTGAACTTGAACAGACCACTGTGCTTTCCTGGTCTTCAGTTTTCTTATTGGTAAAATGAGATGATTTGAACTGAATTCTAGGATCACTTCCAAGTAGAAAATGCTTTGAAATCAAAGAGCTACAGCCTAGAACGTTCTTCTCTAATTTGAAGGTGAAATAATGACACTAATTGAGACAAATTAAAAGTGAGACAATGACACTAATTGCAGGAGAAACAGGACCACAAGATGTGGCCTGTTTATCGCTTTTACTGGGGACCAATTTAGCATATAATCTTTACTGCCAAAGACAGATGCTGAATGGCAATTTGTCCAAGTTGCATTAATAGGTAATTTCTTGGGACAGTGAGTTTTCCCCAGTGATATCTCTGAAGTTTTTCTGCATGCCAAAATCTGAAATGACCTTTCTTTTTTCCCTCAAAAAGTAGCTGAAAAGTAGGAAGATCAAAGTTTAAATGTCTCTGCTATTATCACCAGGGCCAAGTCAAACTCAGACCACCACAGACATTTATCTTCCACTTGTGGGGTCCAATTATAACTGTTTGAAAAATTAAATTCAAGAAATGCAGAGTTAGGGGCTCCCCTGGTGGCGCAGTGGTTGAGAGTCCGCCTGCCGATGCAGGGGACACGGGTTCGTGCCCCGGTCCGGGAAGATCCCACATGCAGCGGAGCGGCTAGGCCCGTGAGCCATGGCCGCTGAGCCTGCGCGTCCGGAGCCTGTGCTCCGCAACGGGAGAGGCCACAACAGTGAGAGGCCCGCATACCGCAAAAAAAAAAAAAAAAGAAAGAAATGCATAGTCAGTATATATATTACTGTTCAGATTATGTCTAATTCTAAAAATAAATATTTATGTCTTATGGGTATGATTCATCTACTTTACGAGAAAAATCTGGTAAACTTGAAATGTATCCATTTAGAATGATGAAATAAATGGTTTGTTAGCAGAAATTGCTCCTCAAATAAATATTCGACTTTTTTAATAATTCTTTGCACAATAGGATTCTGTAACTTTTTGTCATGTGAGAGGTGATGGCCAAGCACAAAGATGTGGGAGCCCTGAGGGTATATGTATGGAAGTCATTTCTACTAAGTTTCTCCACCCAAACAACCTGTGACATGTAAAATCATTTTTCAATAAAATGTAGTTTGGAGCAGTGATTTTTAATTTATCCTTTCAGTGAAAACTGCTCTATAAAGACTTTTGTCCTTCTATTTTAATTCCTAACTATTTTGAATGTTGAATTAAAAAACACCATGATTTTGATAACGTAATTGAGATATAGTCACTATCATTTTCTCCAACTCTACTGCTATCATAGTTCTTGGTGATTTTCATATATTCAATCTTGATGATTTTCAATATATTTTCATATATTTCAATATTCATGCAGTTCCTTGACCTCTACTCTTTCAGTAACTTTGATCTCCACCCTTCTTAAGTCACACACTGCCCTAAACTGCATTCCTTTCACAATCTCAAGTTGAAACATTATTCTCTTTTATCACCACCCACTATTACATGTTTCTCCATTCCCTCTGGTACCAGATTTTCAATATTTCTTCTACCCACTGAAAACCACAAACTTGATTTTTTTCACAGTTTACTGTCCCCATTATATTCTAACCCCTTTCCTTACACACCTCAGATTCTGCAGTCCATCTTCACAATCTCATCTCAACCATTTTGCCCATTGTGATTAAATTCAACCCCATGTTTTCTTTGCACCTATATTCACACGGGTCCAAGTAGCTGGAGAAAAACACATAACCATGCTGACTGGTCTCACTTTAAATTCAAGAGCATTAATCTCAATTAGGCCCTTTATTTTGCCCAAGCAATCATAGTATATTTTCCTACCTTATTAACTTTCCTTGTGAGTATTTCACAGCTTTTTCACTTTCCTCAAAACTTTAACACCTCCACCCTCAAATTATGACCTGGCTTCCATTTCATTGAGATATCTGAAGCAAACAGAATTCCCACAGGCTCCCATCACCACACCTATGCCCATACTGCATCCCTGCCAAAATAGTCCACCTTCTCTCCAATCTTAGACTGACCTCTGCACTTGTGCCCTAGATCCCATTATCCTCCACCTATCCACTTAACTTCTAGGAACACTCCTCTCTTTAAGGCATCATCCCCTTCATTTGCACACAAATATGCAGTAATATATTCCATCTTACAAATAACTTCTTGTTACCACATATGACCTTTACTCTGCTCACCTTTATAGCAAAACTCATCAAAAAATTTACTGTACTAACGCTTTTTCTTCTGTTGAATGCCATCATTGAAACCAAGGCCTTAGTCACCACTACTTCACTTACGTGAGGACTTTCCTGACCACCCTATATGAAATCAAAATACAGCCTCCAACCCAGAAGCCCCAGCCCCCTCATGCATTTATTTTTCTTTATAGTACTTATCATCTGTTATATGACATACTTTTTTTTTCTATTTTGTCATTCCTCATTAAATACAGGCTCTGTGAGTATAAGAATATTTGTTTGTTTGCTTGTTTGTTCATTCACTTCTCTAACACCTAAACAACACCTGGTATATAGTAGTAACTCAATAAATATTTGTGGAACAAAGAGACCATTTTACATAATTGAACATCAAAATCTGATCCAAAGAGTCTGTCATTATTAAAAAGCACAGAATCTCAAAGCATTAGAGCTAGAAAGAACTTTAGAAACTATCTACCAAAAATAAAATGTTTCCATTGTCTTCCAAGGATACCCCCATAGGCAAAGGGAACATGAGTTAGGACCAGGGAAGTGTAGGGCCTCAGTTACCACTCTGCTGCAAACACAAACAAAGCAGCCCTATTTTTTAATTTGTTTTCTCTTTTAGGCTTAGATATAATGCTTTAATAAATATTTTGAAGAAAGATCTGAAACCGAAAATCTTGTACTATAGATCAGGTGTAAATCCCCATTCAGACAAGGAGATTGAGTCCTGAAAAATGAGGTGAGTTAACCCAGGTCAAATTACGAGAGTTTGAGAAAACAAAGGCTGGAATTCAAGGCTCCTCAATCTTTTACTTGAGCTCTCCCCACTCCAGGCCAAGGTTTCTCCATGCAGAGCTCTTCATTAGTGGCATAACTGAGTTCGATTTGCATTGCCTTTCCAAAAGGTCCAAATGTTACTTCAGATTTAAGTGATTACCATATTCTCGATTTCTTATAAAATTTTTGAAATTTCAAATTCAATAATTACTTTTGCAGAGTGCTGAAAATAATACACATATAGTCAAAGTTTTCATAACTTTTCATAAAGAAAACTAATTTATATTCCAATTGCTAAAGCAGCGCAGAGGGCTCGATTACAGTTTGCTATATTTAAGTATCTCCCCAAATAGATGATATAATCTAAATTTTCTGCACAGTATTTCTCAATTTCTCTTCACTACACAGTCCATGGAGCTGAACTGGTTTGTGATCGGAACAAATGAGAAAGAAAATGTATGACCCATGTGCATTCTACTAAGCTAACACAAGCCATGTGTTTCTGTGCTAGGTTTAGATTATCCACTGATTTGATGCACCAACTGTCCCATTTCTTGTAAATGGGTTTTCTTCTGTTCAGTGTTTAGTAAGCCCCTTGTCAACAAGATAACTCCCTAGGCTGAATAAAAATCCCCTTAGACCCTGACAGCCTTGGAGGATTATTTGCTCACTAGTGATTTTTAGAGGCCTCTGACAACTTCATTTCATATATTTTCCCAGAAGGTATATAACTAAATACCCTAAACACTTAAACATTTGCACTTTTAAAGTCTTGATGCTCAGAGAACAATGGGAATTCTACCAGGATTTTTGATGGCTATCTTGAAGATGGGATGGCTAATTTGTTTCTTCATTTATTACAAAGAAGATAAATTCAAGGCAGCAGTAATTCACTTGATCAAAAGAAGTTTTCAGCCCCAAAGGACTGTTTGTGGTTCCTATGACTGGTCCTGTAAGGAAAAAAAAATAGACCGAGGGCAAGGAGTTGTCCCAGCATGGGCTCCATGTACCATCTACATTTCCAAGATTCTATTTCTTGGTAGCTGAATGTTGAAAACTAAATAATGGACCATGTCTACAGCTTGCAATCATAGTCCATAAAATATTATTTATAACACAATAGAACTTATTGCTTTCTTACTTTAAATAGTCAGTGATCTTTGTATACTCAAAAGTATTTGCTATATAAATTCAGTATACTCAGACCTTGAAATCTATCTCTGTCACCAATTAGCAGTATGACTTTGATCTTGGCCTCATAGGTATATGAAGATTAAATGGGATAATATATTCAAGGTACCCAGTACAATGAATGGCACATAATAGTCTGTCAACCAGTGTTAATTTCCTTCCTTCCTCCTTTCTCCCTTTTCAAGCACATACAACCTTATTACATATAATGCCATAATTTCAGTCACTCATTTATTTTTAAAAGTATTACATATATACTACGGATCAGTTTTTCTGCATTGCACTGGGCAACAGAGCTGTACAGAAACCCTGCAAAGCCCCTGTCTCATGGAATTTACACTTTGGTGAGAGATAACAGAACAGCAGTGTTTTACCTTAAATGGTAAAACAGTCAAGAAAGGCTTCTCTAGAGAGTTGAAACAAAAAGTCATGTGAAATTCTGGAAAGGATTTTTTGAAACAAAGAATGGCTAATGCATAAACTGGAAGAGCACATGGGTGCGTTGGAACTTAACACTAAGTGGGGTAGCGTAGCCAAAATTCCTGATGGAAGACAGAGACTTAGATGATACTCTCTTATTCATAAAATGATGCTGATAAAAGCTGCTTCCAAAACACTGGCTGACCCTATGGCTTCTGTGACACTGATCTTAGGAGGAAGAGGATGAGGATAGACTGTTGACTACTGATGAGTCAAGCCACCTACAGGTTGGGTGACCAACATACAATATCCTCAATGTGACAAAAAAGGAGCCCCAACCTGTTAATAAAATAATCTTCGGGACGAAGGAGCCAGGGAGAAACATTTGCAAACCACTCTACGTTAAAGGAAAAAACACATCGGAGAAAAAGACAAAAAAAAAAAGTCTTTTAAAACCTTCTATCACCTCTCTCTCACTTGTTCACTTGCTTGCTCTGGGGAAGGTGTGTTACCATGTTGTGAGAAGCCCTTGTGGAAAGGCCACATGGTGAGGAATTAAGTCCTCCTGACAACAGCCATATGAGGGAACCTTCTTGGAAGCAGATCCACCAACCCCAGCCAAGCCTTCAGAGACTGCAGCCCCTGCCACCATCTTGAATACAGCTTCGTGAAATGCCCCAAGCAAGAACCACCCAGCTAGGCTTTTCCAGGATCACTGATCCTAAGAAATCATGACCAAAACTTCACCAGTCTTTCCAGCCATCACAGGACATCATCTTCTGCTAAAAATGTTTCCTCAAGGCTGTAAAAGCTCACACGTGAAGTGTGTTTATCATTTAGTGCAAAGGTCAGAGAAGGAAACTGCCGGTGCACAGGTGGGACAGTGAGCTCCTGGGAGAGAACAGTCTGGACTCTGGGGTAGGGGAAGATAACAGCACGATTTCTCCACTTCCAGAGTCACGTCTCTATCATGGAAACATAGTGCTGGCTGAATCAGAAACATTTCCATTCATCCTCAAAAATCTTCAATAGCCCAGATTAATGAGATTGACCTTCAGCATCCTAGATGACCTGCCTCAAGGCCCACTTCTAGCCTCACCTGACATCTCCTTCTTTCCCTCATGTTCGTTCCATCTGAACATGTCAAAGCCT
This sequence comes from Orcinus orca, assembly GCF_937001465.1. Lineage (NCBI taxonomy): Eukaryota > Metazoa > Chordata > Mammalia > Artiodactyla > Delphinidae > Orcinus > Orcinus orca. The sequence goes on from NC_064565.1 coordinate 73,345,525, forward strand.
GGCCCAAAAGGCTCAGTGATGAAAAGAAAGGTCAAGAACCACAGTCCCAGCCACACAGGGGATCTTGAGAGTCTTGAGAGAAATGATCATGTTCATCAAATCAGGCATTTCTCCCCCATCATTAAGTGTATTTCCCCCCTTGACTGTCTCCTTTAGGGGCTTCCAGTTTAGAAATACATACCCATGTCTTTCAACTTCTCACATCTATGTCACAGTTATAAGCTTTGTGAGAAAGTAACCTGAGCAAGTTACTCTGTCTCTCTGAGTTGTAAAGTTTCATCTGCAAAATGAGAGCGACTTTTAACTAGCTAAACAACTCTTTCTCTTCCATCTGATTGATAGTCACTCAAATTAAATACAACTTTCCTTGGAAGCTACGAGTTTTTGAGAGCCATGTGCCACAGGACACTTTCCTTTATCTTATTATAATTCTCTAAGGTGGTCTCATTATCTCCATTTTAAATATCCCCCTTTTAAATTGAGCCTCAGAGCCCACACAGCTACTAAACAACTGAGGTAGTGTTTGAATCCACAATTTTATGTCCCTGTAACATCCTCAGAATGGAGACACAGGTGTTCCGACTTCAGTGCCCCTCACAAGAAGACCTCCTAGTAACCATCCATAGACAAGACACCATTATGAAAATCTCAGAAGCGTCAGGGGGAAGCTGAAGCACTCCCATGGACCACGGAGACCAAGAAGAGCCGCACTGGAAGGGTAAGAGGAGCAGCTACACTTAGACCACATTGCAGATTCATAGGTCTGCCTAACTGCAGCGCATAGTCTCCAGTCCCACCCCTCTGGGACACACCTGGAAGCTGTGGAGCACATCCTGCCACCCTGGCAGGGAGCCAAGCCACCAGCCAGGCCCAGCTGTCGGGCATGGCTTCTGGCCCCACTTAACCAGGGAGCCTGAACAGTGCCCCTGAGCAGCCTGGGCGCCCCACCTACAACCGCACCCAGCAGCGGTGCCCAGCATTGGGCCCCTGCCAGATGGCTGAACGCAGCCTGCAGCCTCGCTGGGATAGAGAACCCAGCTTGTGACCCCGCCCAATCCTGGAGCAAGGCCTGCGGCCGCACCTAACACTTAGGCCAGAACGAGGACCCAGCCTGCTGCGTGGGGAGCAGTCTCTAGCCCCACCCAGCTACAGAGGCACTACAGCGTCCCCGCTCACCAAAGGAGCACAGACAATGGCCCACCTGATTGCGAAGCCCCGCCTGTGGTTCTGCACAACTTTGGGAACCTTCTGCATTTCCACTTGATCTCAGAGCACAGCTCTTGCGTCCGCCACCAACCGAGAAGCCGGCCCGTGACCCCGCCTGAACGCAGCGTCCCGCCATACGCGTCATCCAATCAAGGAGTACGCCTGACGCCTCGTCCAACCAGGAGTGAGCGCGGAGCCCGGAGCCCTGCCCAAAGGCAGAATCCAGCCCGTCGCCCCGCCCTGCAAGGGAACACGGCCTGCAACTTCTCCTGACATGTTTGCGGAGCCCAGCTAGTGGCCACAACCTGACCGGGGAGCCCACCCAGCAGCCCCACATACATACAGAGCCTAGCTCGCAAGCTTACCCGGGGCCCAGCCAGTGGTATCCCCTCACCTCAGAGCAAGGGCAGTGTCCTCACCCAACAAGAAACCGAATAGCAGGCCCCACCTGCCTCCAGATGCTACCAATTGACTCATCCAGTACCCTAAACTGAGCTGATTGTAGAAGGTCTGTCCTTGCTGAAGTGCACCTGTGAAGTCTGGAAGAAGCGACCACTTACTCAAATGCACAGATACCAAAGCAAGAATGCAAGGATACAAGGATCACAAAGAATCCGGTAACGCTCCAATAACTGACCCTAAAGAAATGGAGAACTATGAGGTCCCTCAAAAATTAAAAATAGAACTACCATATAATCGGGCAGTCCCACTTCTGAGTATATATCTGAAAGAGATGAAGTCCCTATCTTGAACAGAAATCTGTACCCCATGTTCATTGCGGCATTGTTTACAGTAGCCAAGACATGGACACAGCTTAAGTGCTCATCCTTCATATAAATATAAATTCATATAAATATTCCATTATTCATATATAATACATATATATTCCATTATATGCATATAATGGTATATTATTCAGCCATAAAAAAGCAGGAAATCCTGCCATTTACATGGCAAATGATCTTGGAGGACATAAGCTAAGTAAATAAAATAAGCCAGTCACAGAAGAATAAATAGTGAATGATCCTCACATTATGAGGAATCTAAAATTGTCACACTCATAAAAGCAGGTGGTTACGAGGGGCTGAGGGCAGGGAGAAATGGGAAAGTGTGAGTCAAAGGGTACAAAGTTTCAGTTATGCAGGGTGAATAAATTCTGGAAATCTACTGTACAACACAGGACCTATAGTTAACAATATTGAATTGTATATTTAAAATTTTTTCTAAGGTAAATCTTAAGTGCTCTTATCACCAAAAAAAATAATTTTTAATAAAAGGGGATGAAGGGAGACCTCTGGAGGATGGATGAGTTCATGGCCTTGGTGATGGTTTCACAGGTGTATATCTCCAAACTCATCAAGTTGTACAGCCTGAAATTCAGGCTGTTTCCATCCTGGGCTCAATCATCTCAACAGGCAGCTTCCTTGGTTACCAAGACAGAGAACAGATAAACTGAGCGTCCTGAAGAAGTTCTTCAGTACTTTAGCCCAGCAATGACACACTTGACTTCCACTAATAGGCAGCTGGCCAGAATTTGTCACATGGCATGACCCAACTGCTAGGGCCTAGCAGGTGTGTTGGAGTACATGCTTGTTCAGTGTTACATGTTTCTGTGGTAGCAACTAACAAAATATTTGTTAGTTTGTCCACAATGTAAAATTGAACAATATTACAAAGGAAAATTAACCCAAAAAATCATGAGTTTTAATTCACTTCTTTTAGAGAAGGAGAGGTCAAGCAAAAAGAAACAATAGTATGTTATTTTCAGACATATGTAGTGAAATAAAGTTTTTAAAAATGCACAGAAATGCTGAACACTATCTTCAGGACAGTGTGGGTTCTCAAGAGGAAGTAATGGAACCAGAATTAAGAAAGACTACACAGAAGATTTCAACATTATCCATAATTTTATGAATTTTATGTTCAAGCTTCATACTGCATAGATGATACTAGTTATATTATTCTCCAATATTTTTGTATATTGAAATATTATGTAATTTTTTAAAGAATATATACATGTCTGTAATAGTTTTCTATGCTGTTCACAAACTTAATGGCTTAAAACAACATACATTTATTATCTCACAGTTTCCATGGGTCAGGAGTCAGGGTATGGCTTAGCTGCGTAATCAGATTCTCAGAAGGCTGTAGTCAGGGTGTTGGCAAGGGCTGGAGTCTCATCTGAGGCTTAGGATCCTCTTTTAGAGTCACTTGATTGTTGACAGGCTCTGGCATTTCAATATACGGCTTTCAAAGATAACTTGTCTGTATAAGCAAAAAACTAAGACAAGAGAAGAAAGAAGAGCAGATTGTGTGGGAGAAATTTAAGTGTAAGGCTACATGGCCACACCAAAGCACAAGGGAGTTTGGATAATGTACTCTAGGTGACTGCCCAGCAGGAAAAGAAAATGGATTGGTTGAACAGCTAACAATCTGCCACAGGTGCTCTGGAAAGCAATTAACTCAGCCTATAATGCTCAGAAAAGGCTTGAAGGCACAGAGCACCTTTGGGTTAAATGTTATAGGAAGGTGTGATGGTTAACTTTATGTGTCAACTTGACTCGGCCAGGGGAGCTCAGATATTTGGTTAAACATTATTCTAGGTGTGTCAGAGTGTTTCGGATGAGATTGACATTTGAATCGGTAGACTAATTAAAGTAGATTGCCTCCCCAACGTGGGTGGGCCACATCCAATCCACTAAAGGCCTGAAGAGAATAAAAATGTGAAAAGAGAATTCTTTCTCTGCCTGATGGTCTTCAAGCTGGGACATGTTTTCTCCTACGTTTGGACCCCAGCTGGAACTTATACCATAGTTCTTCTGGTTCTCAGGTATTGGGACCCAGCCTAAAACTGTACCACCAGCTCTCCTAGGTCTTCAGCTTGCTGACTGCAGGTCCCAGGACTTCTCAGCCTTCGTAACCACATGAGCCAATTTCTTACAATAAATCTCTTTATATGTATATTTCCTTTAGTTCTATTTCTCTGGAAAACCCAGACTAATACAGAGTGTAGAAATTTGTCGTGGGATTAAGAAGGGATAATAGCATTCTAGGCACACAGCAAACAGCATATACAGGGGAACAGAGAAGAACTCGGGCAGATTCAGAGAACTAAAGTAGATTTGTTTTGACAGGACCCAAAGTGGGTGTGGGTGCACCAAAGAAGAATCTGCAAATACAGGCAGGAACCTGACAGTAAGATTTCTCTTGACTTTACACGAAGAAGGCAATGAGGGGCTAGAGGATTATGAACGAAAGTATAAACTTATGAAAGGGGTTTTACAATATGACTTAGGCAACATCAAGAAAGATGTTTTGTAAGAGCAAAAGGATTTTCTGCTAAATACTGTTAAATATCAACTGTCTTGAGCTCCATGACGTTAAACAAGGAAGGATTATTCAGTTAATCAAATGTGCATGGGCTGGATGTCAGGCAGACCTGAGTTTAATGTTACCTGGTAAATTCGTTATAAGAATTAGATAGTTTGTATGTAAAGCTGCCAGCACAATGTCTGACAAAGTAGTATGTGTTCAAAGGAAAAAAATAGCTCTTTTCTTTCTTCTCTGAACAACAAAATAAATAGAAAGCATGAGTTTATTTGAGAACCAGAGGAGGAGAAAATGAATTGGTTGAAGCTCTGGAGCCTGAAAACTACTTGATATTTCTAATACCCTTTGTGAACAATTGTACCCTGTGAAAGTAATAGCCAAGAAATTCTAAATTTGTAGCCTACAAACGCAAACTCTGAGCAATGCTAAACCTAAGTGCTTGCTGATATGTACTAATTGGGTTTGAGAAATGTGCAGCAAAATATTTAAAGACGGTAATAATACTGAGCCCCAATATTAATATTGAGAAACATTGACAATTTATAATAAATCGAAATCTTAAAATGAGCAAGAAAAATACTTTTGGGGGCTTCCCTGGTGGCGCAGTGGTTGAGAGTCCACCTGCTGATGCAGGGGACACGGGTTCGTGCCCCGGTCCGGGAAGATCCCACATGCCGCGGAGCGGCTGGGCCTGTGAGCCATGGCCGCTGAGCCTGCGCGTCGGGAGCCAGTGCTCCGCAACGGGAGAGGCCACAACAGTGAGAGGCCCGCGTACCGCAAAAAAAAAAAAAAAATACTTTTGAATTAAAATTATTTGACTCTGCATGAATCAGCTGCCTAAGTATATTTCTTACATCCTATTCACTTTTTTTAATTAACATTTTTAAAATAAATTTATTTATTTTATTTATTTATTTTTGGCAGCGTTGGGTCTTCGTTGCTGTGAACGGGCTTTCCCTAGTTGCAGCGAGCGGGGGCTACTCTTTGTTCCAGCGTGCGGGCTTCTCACTGTGGTGGCTTCCCTTGTCGTGGAGCACAGGCTCTAGGTTCTCTGGCTTCAGTAGTTGTGGCACGTGGGCTCAGTAGTTGTGGCTCACGGGCTCTAGAGCCCAGGCTCAGTAGTTGTGGAGCACAGGTTTAGTTGCTCCGCAGCATGTGGGATCTTCCCGGACCAGGGCTCGAACCCGTGTCCCCTGCATTGGCAGGCTGATTCTTAATCAGTGCACCACCAGGGAAGTCCCCTATTCACTTTTTAATGAAATGTTTGTTAACAAGAAGTTTGAACTTCATAATTAGATACATAATATTCATGCCTTGTGATTCCCCACAGAAAACAATTTATTCTGTATGTTTAGTATTTTTAAACTCAGGCAATATATTTAAGAAAATTAATTTAAGGCATAACAGGCTGAAAGCATGAGCCAAAATTCCATACAATGAAAATCTGAAGAAGACAAATCTTATTTGGTAATTTGACCCAAATGAATAAGCACTATTTGATTTAAAAAATAATAAAATAAAAGCTAAATTAAAGTTTTTTTCTTAATGAAGTAGGGTTTTTTTTGTATAATTAAGAAGCTAATATACTTCTGTGTTACTATCATGTCACATCTTTATTTACTTTTACCGTGCTTATTTTAAAGTTTCCAATCCATAGAGCAATGGTTCTCAACATTGGCTGCACATTTAGAATCATCAGGGGAGCTTTTAAAAATACTTGTACTTAGGCTTCACCTCAGATCCACTGAAAAAGGATATTTGAGAGTGGACCCCACAGGAGAATTATTTTTTTAATTTATAGCTCTCATCAATCCCTTTTCACACTATCACTATGCTGTTCAGACCTTCAGTATCATTTATCTAGACTGTGACCCACCCAAGAAGCCACCCAAGGTGTCTCATCACCATCCTTCTCCCTGTTGCCAAATTAAATGTCCTAAAATGTAAAATAAGCATTTTCAGAACTCTAATGGAAAACTGATGAACTCATAAAAGTGCTAACAAAAGATCAAGATGAAAAAAAAATTAATTACATGTGACTGAGTGAACTGATGAGGATGATTATAATTTTTGTGACTTTCTGTTTGAATTAAAAAAAAAAATCCCACAGGACTCAGAGGCAAAAAATATACAAATCAATTTTCACTGCAAAGTAAAGGAGCTGTCACAGTGGAGGATTACTGGACTGAATGTCAATATTATGACATAGTATGAGTGTTTCGTGTTTGGTAATTGCAATCATTGTTGCTTTTGTTGTGGTCATCCATTTACAATGCTTGGTGTCAGTCTATTCATCTCTTGGAAAAATAAAATACAGTGTATGTGTGTGAAAAAAAATAATAACGAAATACAATCAAAAAAATTTACTTGTCAAACTTGAACATGCATGTAAATCATGTGACAGTCTTGTTAATATGATCATACAATAAAGGCTCTAATTCAGTAGATCTTGGGTGAAGCTTGAGATTTTACATTTCTTTCAAGTTCCCAGATGGTGGTCATGCTACTGTGATCCAAAACAACCACACTTTGAGAATCATGTTCTAATTGTATTAACAAACAAATTGATTAATAGTTAAAATAAAATGTGTTTTTATTATTTACCACCCTAGTGTGAACATAATAACATTTTTAATGAAGCAGAGAAAAGTAACAGTACATTCTTACAAGTATAAGAAGTTACACAGACCCAAATATATACACACGTACATATGCACATATGCAAATTAGCAGAGTAGTAGAGCATTCCTAAAGTATTTCAATTACTGATCGTGCTTCAACACTTTCACTCTAGTCTTTTTTTTTTTTCAGATTTCATCCATAGCTCTAAGTTCTTTATTTTACTTCAACTTGAACTATAAAATTATTTTCAACCAATTAACAAATAAATATGTATTGATTGCCATTACTATATATTAAGACTTCCAGAGTCATGAAGAAACTACTGGTACCACTTTTTCATTTCTTTTTCTTTCTTAAATTTCTCCTAATTTCATTTGACATTGTACATTTAAAAAGTAGAATTTTTCTCCTGCTGTTTAGTGAGTATCCATGCTAGTTAATATGTTCAAGTAAAGATAGATTTTTTGAGGACTTGAAACTCTGGGACAGTTCACAGGACAAGTTTGATGTAGAGAGTGCTCTCCCCTTACGGACAGATACTGTAAGATATAATATTTCTCCCTGAGCAAGTTCAGGGTCATATATACTAAATATACCAAGGGTTGGCAAATAGCACTACAATACTTACTTATTAAAAATTATAATTTATGGTAGGTAGGGGAGAAACGGAAGACGTATAGTTGGAATATTAGAGAAATACATCTAACTTAAATCTTGCTTCCATTATTTTCCTAACCATCTATTACTGGATTTTTAAAAAAATGTCTTCTTCTTATGATAGTCTAGAAATTAGCCATGCTATCTGAAAACTAATACATAACTGGTATTGTATACCCATTTTAAATAACAATACCTGGAAACATACAGACCGAAAGAAATTATCCAGGAATTGTTGACAAATATTATTTAATCTTAGTGTAATGAGACATTTCCTTCCTTTGTGGTTACCTAAAATCCTTAACAAGAAAATATTAATAGTTTGGGTGTTCAAGCCTTCACATCTGCTTTCCTGAGTTTCCAGCTTGCCAACTACAGATCTTTAGATTTTTCAGCTTTCATAGTCTCCTAATCCAATTCTTTACAATAAATTTCATATATATATTTTATATATATACATATATATATATACATATATATATATATACACATATATATATATACACCCACACACCCTATTTGTTCTGTTTCTCTGGAGAACCCTAACTAATACACAGAACAATGGGTGTAAATTTTTAGTCATGCAAGATGAAAAAGTCCTAGAGATCTGCGGTATAACGTTGTGTTTAAAATCGATAATACTGTATACTTAAAAAGTTATGTAGATTTCACGCATTTTATACCACAATTTAAAAAAGAAAAGAAAAAAAGAGGATTTCTTTAGTCAGGGCTAATATATTTTGAATAATGGCAGACTCATTGAAATAAGTATACAAATTGCTAAGAAAATAATACTCACTGGAATATAGAAATTCTAATGTTTCTAAATTCTTTCATTACTTTGTCAGTATTTACACTGAAGTATATTTTACTATTTGTGGGTTTCATCAGTAGAAAGTAAAGAGCTTTGTATAGGCATTAAGATGTTTTAAGACTGGATTTTTTAACTGGATATCAACTATTAAATTATAGCAAGTGTTTTTATAAGCAGGCAGCTACCATTCCTTATGTAGCTATTAGTTCCAGATCAGTGTTAACACCATGAGAGTTGCAGTTTTAATATTTAAAGTCATCACCAGAATTGCAAATACATCACAAGCTATTATACCTGTGAAACCTTGAAAGTGTACCCTGAGAGTCTTTCCAGCCTAAAATGAATTACAAGAAATGAAGTAAATTACAAATATGTCCCTAGCCTGGGGTTAGAAAGCTCATGAATTACAATACCAAAAGAACCCCCAAGCCCTAGATATTATTGTAAACCTCATCTACTTTGTTGTTATGGGTAGAACTATTTATAATATCAAAATAATAACATATATGGGATTTTCCCCTGTAATTCCAGTATACATAGTAGTTATAGTTTGTGTCTCAAACTACCCTTGAGAAAAAACACACATTAACGTGATCATAATGAAGTCACTGGAGGACTACTGTTGCTTAGGAACATAAAATTCTAGCATGGATTGAGGATTTATTATCATATGAGCCATTGAAATCAGCAATTGGGTGCTTTTCTTTTGATTAAATGCTATATATCAATGTGGCACCTCTAATACTTCCCAGTTAAGCTGATGAATGAAATCAATTTTATATTACATTACTCAGTGTTTGCTGTTTAATTTGGAAATAAAACCGTACCCTTATAAATCTGAAAATACAAACTAGAAATGTAAACACAACATAAGTCGTTGTTTTCCTGTTGTAAATGTTTTTACTATTTTCTAAGTTTTACTCACGTTCATGCGTTTAGTTCTCCTTGTCACCTTTCCTCTTTATCAGGGAAAATACACAAATAACACATTTCTCAAAGTCTATTGATGCATGAGCACTTATTCAAAGGGCCATTTCTGATTACTAACATACTATGTGCCGTGGCGATTTATGTTTACAATTGTAGAAATAAGTGGCTCGTGTTTCAGATTTTCATGAAAAAGATAAGCCTCCGAACTCAGAATTTTATTATGTATAGCATTAATTTTAAAAGTGACATCTTGAAAAATTTTAAAAAGCATTTCAACCATCTGCTTTGTCAGCTAAACTTTACAGTGTGTGCCAAATCATTTTTCTTGGATTAGCTCAACCTATTAGTCAGTTTTGGAGGAATACAGCTCATCTTGTGTTCCACTTAAAATTTATCCATTGATGGGACTTCCCTGGAGTCACAGTGGTTAAGAATCTGCCTGCCAATGCAGGGGACACGGGTTCGAGCCCTGGTCCGGGAAGATCCCACATGGATCTTAGTTGCCATGGAGCAACTAAGCCCGAAAGCCACAACTACTGAAGCCTGTGTGCCTAGAGCCTGTGTTCCACAGCAAGAGACGCCACCGCGATGAAAAGCGCATGCACCACAATGAAGAGTAGCCCCCGCTCACTGCAACTAGAGAAAGCCCACATGCAGCCAAAAATAAATAAAAAAAAAAATTTATAAAAAGAAGAAAAAAGACTTATCCACTGATGTGATGTAGAACATAGAATGTATCACTGGAGTCTAATGAATTGCTCCCACCCTCTCCTTTGTATTTTATGTGTCATTATTATGATGAAGGGGTAGTAGAAAAAGAAGGGGGAAGATAAAAACTATTGGGTATATTATAAAGTCAAACTCTGAGAAAACAAAGGAAAATTAATGTTTCCTATTTTACTTCAAATACCAGATTATTAGAATAAGACTAAGAACAATTTGCCACATTGCTTGGAAATTCACTTAAGAGGGCATATCAAGATAAGTCTAGGTACAAGACTAAAAATAATGACTTTTCCATATCATAGTTAACAAGTTTTCTAATAATAAGAAACTATACCAGATTATTCTGACACAAGATGATTAATTCTTATCTCAGGAGAATCTACGTTCATTAACAGCTGGTTCATTCACTGGATCAGTCAGTTAACAAATATTTACTGAGCTCCTTACTTTGTGCTATTCTAGATGCTGAAAATAAAGCTGGAAACAATACAGACAAAAAACCCCTGCCCTCTTACAGCTTTCTGTCTAGTAAGAAAGACAGGCAAAAAGTAAATAGACAAATAACAGAATGTCAGACAGTGATAACTTCTTCAGAGAAAAATAAAACTAGAATTGAATAGAGAATTATGAAGGAAAGCTTTCACTTTTAGAGTGAACAGGAAAAGCTTTGCTGAAGAGATGATATTTGAGCAGAGACCTGAATGAAGTAAAAGAGTAAGCCTCGTGAATATCTGGGGGAAACATATTCCAGGGAGTGGAACAGCAAGTGCAAAGGCCCTGAGGTAGGAGTGTGCCTGGGATGCTTAGAAAACAGCAAGGAAATCAGTATGGCCAATACAGTGAGTCAAGAGGAAGAGTAGCAAAAAAGCACAGGTAAAAGAACTAGCCAAGAGAAAATCATACAAGTTTTATCAATTACAAGAATTGTAATTCAACTATTGAGGTAGGGGAACACTGGGGAAGAAATAGGATTGAATGGAGGATTTCTGTTTGAGGTATAAGGTATCTACTTGAACTCCAAGTAGAGGTTTTGAAAAAGACAATTTGATAAATGAGTCTAGAACTCATAGAAGAGGCTGGGGATATAACTATGAGTCAAGTGCACTGGTGGAAATCAAAGCCGTGGCACTGGATGAGATGACCTGGCGAATGCGTGTAGCTAGAGAAGGAATAAGGAGCAATAGAAAAGTTAAGAAGAGGAAATAAATGCAAGGGAGACTGAGAATGTGTGACCAGTGAGGTGTGGGTAAACCCAAAAAGGAATAGTATCCTAAGTCAAAGGAAGACAGTGTTCAATGTATTGGGTCTAATTGTTGCCAAATGATGCAAATAAATTCAGCTAAGATGAGAATTGAGATTTGGCCATTGATTTTGGCAATTTGAAAGCCAATAATTACCTTAACAAGAGAGATTCTAGAGGAATAGAGAAAATGAAAATCCTGTTGGAATGTGTTCAGGAGAAAGTTGAGGTAAAGAAGGAGATAGAGTGAAGATAGATAACCCTTCTGAAAGGGTTAAGAAAAATGGAGATAATAAATAGGTTAAGATAATTAGGATAAGAAAAATAAGATCGGTACATGGAAAAGAATGTAAGGACAGAGAGAGTTACTTTAAAGACAGCAAATATATTGGTGTCTTGTTGGCAATGGTCCATCAGGAAAAAGGAAACTGTCAGTAAAGAAGAAAAGGGAGTAATTGCAGAACCAAAATCTTTTAACAGGGTAGGATCCAGTATACAGGTGGAAGTGTTGTCCCTAATAGGAGCAGAGAGAGTGGATCCATTGTAACAAGTGGTAAAGTAGGGTATGTGATTACAGATACCCGAAGGTCCTAAATTTGCTGATACAACCAGAACATTTTAACCCTGGGACGTTAAAGTAAGCATTAAGTAGCAACCTCACTATCTGCTCCTCAGCCCAGGTCTCTGACTCTCCATGCCTGAAATAGCTGAATCCTGATCCCTCTAGCAAGGTAACAGAGGATATGGACCATCTTACCTAGTTGCCTCTACCCCCTCTCCTAGGCACTACCTTCCGTGATCCACACCTTGAAAGTCCACAAGAGGTAACAATTGCCTACAAACATTTACTAAGCCTGGTTTCAACAAACCTGACCTACATTAATCAAAACTTTTTCTTTCCCTGTGACTCTACCAGCCCTTCTGCCCTTGACCATTTGAGTTACTGGCTCCTTCCAGAGGGTGCGAGCCTTTCCAACCTGGTTTATTCCTTTCTTCCTCATAGCCATCCACTCCTAGTCTTCCACCTTTATTCTTCTACTTCATTCTAATCTCACTCCCCCTTTCCTATGCCAGTTTGTCACTGACAATGACAATCATTTCTATTGGAAATAAGTAGGTCAAGGTTCTTTATGATTAGTTCTCCACCTACCTCTCCCTCAAACTTTAGAACATTCCATTCACTGTCTTTCCTTCTGCTGTACTGAATAACTTGTGAACCACCTAAATCTTCATGTTATTTCATAATCGTTTCAAATGCCTCTTCAAAATGCCCCTTCTTCCTATTGTGACCTCCCCCATTTCTTCATATAGCTAAATAAAATGTCAACTCAAGTCTCAACTCTTCTGGGACCCCATATGTAAATATCCAGATCTCTGATTCTCAAAGTTGGCTGCACATTAGAATCCCTTGGAAAGCTTATACATGTGGAATCTAGAAAAATGATACAGATGAACTTATTTGCAAAGTAGAAATAGAGACACAGACGTAGAGAACAAACATATGGATACCAAGGTGGGGGAGGAGGGGTGGGATGAATTGGGAGATTGGGATTGACATATATACACTACTATGTATAAAATAGATAACTAATGAGAACCTACTGTATAACACAGGGAACTCTACTCAATGCTCTGTGGTGACCTAAATGGGAAGGAAATCCAAAAAAGAGGGGATATATGTACACTTAGCTGAGTCACTTTCCTGTACAGCAGAAGCTAACACAACATTGTAAAGCAATTATACTCCAGTAAAAGTTAATAATAATTGGGACTTCCCTGGTGGTGCAGTGGTTAAGAATCTGCGTGCCAATGCAGGGGACATGCGTTCAAGCCCTGGTCTGGGAAGATCCCACCTGCCGCAGAGCAATTAAGCCCGTGCACCACAACTACTGAGCCTGTGCCCTAGAGCTTGTTGCTCCACAACAAGAGAAGCCACCACAATGAGAAGCCCGCACGCCGCAACTACAGAAGGCCCATGCTCAGCAACAAAGGCCCAACGCAGCCAAAAATAAATAAATAAATAAATTTATAAAAAAAGAAAACAAGCCTATAAAAAAATTAATAATAAAAGAAGAATCCCTTGGAAAGCTTAAAAATAAAACTGAGGCCTGGGACCTACCCTCAGAGATTCTGATTTAATTGATTGGGCTGCCACCTGGGCATAGGAATTGTAACACCTTTCCAGGTGATTCTAATGTGCACCTAAAGTTAAGAACTACTGCCCTAGATGATATGAATATCATCCTACTTCAACTCCCTATCTCTTTACTCATCATTATCAGAACTTCTCACCTTGTATATTTGTCTGTGGACCATATTTTATTAGATTTTGCATCCCCAGTACCTGCTTCAGAAAATAGAGGAATGTTCAACATACAGGTTTTAGGTGAATGAAGGAATAAAATTATTTCATGTTTATTTATGAATGTTATTACTACTTAATCAGATAAGAAAACCTGTAATATCTTGGGGAAAATCACATAACTGGAGAATAAAGGAAAAATATAGTTGGAGGTGGTTGCATGATACCAGGGCAATGTTTGGAGCCAGGAAAATTTTAGAGTGATTCTTGAGTTGCACAGAAAAAAATCAGCAGATCTTTTACATAAGTAACAAAATGAGATAGCAGGTAGTCACACTTTCTCCCCATTGTCCTAAAAGTGTCAACATAAATGAATCTTTAGCACTGCTCTGGTACCTGCTCTTTCATAATTCTGATGATTAAATAACATGTCAGCACTTTTAAACTTTATCCTACTTATTTGATCCCAAATCATGAAGTTGTTGTTAAGTTACTGGAATCTAATACCCTTTAGATTACTGAAGCACATAGATTCCCCTTACTTTATTATCCATACTCCATCTACTTACTTATTTGAAGGCAAAAGAAGATAGATTAGAAAGAAGATACAAAGACAAAAACAAAAAAACATGTATAGTAAAATCAGCATGAAAATAAATACTGGTAAGCACTAGGAGACTAGACATAATGCGTAACATTAGTATTTAATTGGAACATCGTCCAATTATGGTATGTTTAACCTTGGGTAAATATTAACTATAAATCCAATGATCAGAATGTAAGGTAATATAAGCCAATTTTGCAAAACAAATAAAACCTGAATTTTAGATTCATGCTTAAGCATATATTATGATAACATTTACTTTTTGTTAAATGGGTAACAGCAATTGCAATAAAAAATCAAAGCATTGGGGGACATATTATTTTCGAACTGAAAGGAAAGAAAATATTTTTAAGAAAAGCTAGCCCTGCCGTTGAAGGTACAATCTCCAAAGCTAACATTAATAATTCAGCAGAATTCTATCAATTTTCAGAGGGCCAGGAATTAAAACTGTTGATTTTTAAGATTTCTAAGATTCCTGATTTATAAGAGTATAGGTATGTTACAAAATGGGCCATGTTGAAAACCATAATTCAAAAAGAGTCATGTACCAAAATGTTCATTGCAGCTCTAGTTACAATAGCCAGGACATGGAAGCAACCTAAGTGTCCATCAACAGATGAATGGATAAAGAAGATGTGGCACATATATACAATGGAATATTACTCAGCCATAAAAAGGAACAAAACTGAGTTATTTGTAGTGAGATGGATGGACCTAGAGACTGTCATACCGAGTGAAGTAAGTCAGAAGGAGAAAAACAAATACTGCAATGCTAACACATATATATGGAATCTAAAAAAAAAAGAAAAAAAGGGTCAGAAGAACCCAGGGGCAAGATGGGAATAAAGATGCAGGCCTACTTGAGAATGGACTTGAGGATACGGGGAGGGGGAAGGGTAAGCTGTGACAAAGTGAGAGAGTGGCACGGACATATATACACTACCAAATGTAAAATAGATGGCTAGTGGGAAGCAGCCACATAGCACAGGGAGATCAGCTCCGTGCTTTGTGACCACCTAGGAGGGGTGGGATATGGAGGGTGGGAGGGAGGGAGATGCAAGAGGGAAGACATATGGGGACATATGTATATGTATAACTGATTCACTTTGTTATAAAGCAGAAACTAACACACCATTGTAAAGCAATTATACTTTAATAAAGATGTTTAAAAAATTAAATTTAATTTAATTAAAAAAAGAAAATAGTGTTATTTATGGAAGGGCTTTAAGTATGCTACCATTCTAAAGCTGAAAAGAGAGAGCTGATTATTTTTATCTATTTAGGTCAAAGTTAATTTGTTTTTCTTTTTTGATATAATCAGGTATTATTTTTGTTGTTGCTGCTCTTTCTTTGGCTTTTGAAAATAGGTGAACACAAGTATCTGAGTTTCTATTACAGTTGCTAACTCTCTAGTCAGTAATCTCCACATTCAACTCACAACTTAGGAAGGGGAAATTGTCTTACCTAATAACAAATCCTTAGGATGGAGGATTATTTCAATATTCAAAATCATGGACAGCAAACAAATATTTACAGGAGCCATTCAGGTAATGTAAAGGAGAGAAGCTGGCCACCAAGACAATAGGGAATGTTGAGAGCTAAAGAGAATTGCAAATCTCATATCCCATATAAGGGCACTGAGATTTATGATAATGACGATGATGATGATTATACTATCTACCATTTGGTCCCTACATTAAATTTAATAATTTATATAATGATTTTCCCTAAAATAAGAGATTCTTATACTAAAATTGGTCAAGAAGTTACACAAAATAAATTTTTGTTTGGAGATATTCCTTAGTCCTAAATAAACAACATCCATCAGCAAAATTGCCTAGCTTAACTTGGTACACAATTACACAAAAATCTTTTCCTATTGTAACATATTTTCTTAGATTTACCCATTACCTAATATACTTTGTAACTAAGAGGCAAAAATAAAGAAAATTTAGAAATAGAGATGAATATTTACTATCTAATATTTCTAGACCCTATATTAGAATTATTTCATACAGTAGAGTATTTAATCCTCACAATAAAATTATAAAATAGGTTTTATTAACCCCAAGGTATGAGGAGCTTCGAGATGGCGGAAGACTAAGACGTGGAGATCACTTTCCTCCCCACAAATACATCAGAAATACATCTACACGTGGAACTCCAACAGAACACCTACTGAACGCTGGCAGAAGACCTAGACCTCCCAAAAGGCAAGAAACTCCCCATGTACCTGGGGAGGGCAAAAGAAAAAAGAAAAAACAGAGACAAAGAATAGGGATGGGACCTGCACCAGTGGGAGGGAGCTGTGAAGGAGGAAAGGTTTCCACACACTAGGAAGCCCCTTCGCGGGCAGAGGCTGCGGGTGGCGGAGGGGCGAAGCTTCGAAGCCGCGGAGGAGAGCGCAGCCACAGGGGTGCGGAGAGCAAAGCGGGGAGATTCCCGCACGGAGGATCGGTGCCGACCAGCACTCACCAGCCCGAGAGGCTTGTCTGCTCACCCGCTGGGGCGGGCGGGGGCTGGGAGCTGAGGCTCAGCCTTCGGAGGTCGGATCCCAGGGAGAGGACTGGGAGTGGCTACGTGAACACAGCCTGAAGGGGGCTAGTGCGCCACGGCTAGCCGGGAGGGAGTCCGGGAAAAAGTCTGAAACTGCCGAAGAGGCAAGAGACCATTGTTTCGGGGTGCGCGAGGAGAGGGGATTCAGAGCACCGCCTAAATGAGTTCCAGAGACGGGCACGAGCTGTGGCTATCAGTGCGGACCCCAGAGACTGGCATGAGACGCTAAGGCTGCTGCTGCCACCACCAAGAAGCCTGTGTGCGAGCACAGGTCACTATCCACACCTACCTTCCAGGGAGCCTGTGCAGCCCGCCACTGCCAGAGTCCCGGGATCCAGGGACAACTTCCCAGGGGGAACGCACGGCGCGCCTCAGGCTGGTGCAACATCACGCTGGCCTCTGCTGCCGCAGACTCGCCCGGCACTCCGTACCCCTCCCTCCCCGCGGCCTGAGTGAGCCAGAACCCCTGTATCAGCGGCTCCTTTAACCCAGTCCTGTCTGAGTGAAGAACAGACGCCCTCCGGCGACCTATATGCAGAGGCGGGGCCAAATACAAAGCTGAGCCCCTGGGAGCTGTGAGAACAAAGAAGAGAAAGGGAGATCTCTCCCAGCAGCCTCAGGAGCAGGGGATTAAATCTCCACAATCAACTTGATGTACCCTGCATCTGTGGAATACCTGAATAGACAACGAATCATCCCAAATTGAGGTAGTGGACTTTGGGAGCAAGATTTATGATTTTTTCCCCTTTTCCTCTTTTTGTGAGTGTGTATGTGTATGCTTCTGTGTGAGATTTTGTCTGCATAGCTTTCTTTTACCATTTGTCCTAGGGTTCTAATTGTCAGGGTTTTTTTTGCTTTTTGTTTTGTTTTTAGTATAGTTGTAGCCCTTGTTATCATTGGAGGATTTGTTTTTTGGTTCGGTTACTCTCTTCTTTCTTTCCTTTTATTATTTTTAAATTTTTATTTTTAATAATTATTTTTAATATTTATTTTAATAACTTAATTTTATTTATTTATTTATTATTTTTCTCCCTTTTATTCTGAGCCGTGTGATGACAGGGTCTTGGTGCTCCAGCCAGGTGTCAGGCCTCTGCCTCTGAGCTGGGAGAGCTGAGTTCAGAACACTGGTCCACCAGAGACCTCCCAGCTCCACATAACATCAAACGGCAAAAATCTCCCAGAGATCTCCATCTCAACGCCAAGACCCAGCTCCACTCAACGACCAGCAAGCTACAGTGCTGGACACCCTATACCAAACAACTAGCAAGACAGGAACACAACCCCACGCATTAGTAGAGAGGCCACCTAAAATCATAATAAGGTCACACACACCCCAAAACACACCACCGGATGCTGTCCTGCCCACCAGAAAGACAAGATCCAGCCTCATCCACCAGAAAACAGGCACCAGTCCCTTCCACCAGAAAGCTTCCACAACCCACTGAACCATCCAAAAACAACAGAATACACTTTCTTCTCAAGTGCTCATGGAACATTCTCCAGGATAGGTCATATCTTGGGTCACAAATCAAGCCTTGGTAAATTTAAGAAAATTGAAATCGTATCAAGTATCTTTTCCTACCACAACTCTCTGAGACTAAATATCAATTACAGGAAAAAATCTGTAAAAAATACAAATACGTGGAGACTAAAGAATACACTACTTAATAACCAAGAGATCATTGCAGAAATCAAAGAGGAAATCAAAAAATATCTAGAAACAAATGACAATGAAAACATGACGACCCAAAACCTATGGGATGCAGCAAAAGCAGTTCTAAGACGGAAGTTTATAGCAATACAATCTTACCTCAAGAAACATCTCAAATAAACAACCTAACCTTACAGCTAAAGCAATTAGAGAAAGAAGAACAAAAAAAACCCAAAGTTAACAGAAGGAAAGAAATCATAAAGATCATATCAGAAATAAATGAAAAAGAAATGAAGGAAATGATAGCAAAGATCAATAAAACTAAAAGTTGGTTCTTTGAGAAGATAAACAAGATTGATAAACCATTAGCCAGATTCATTCAAGAAAGAAGGGAGAAGACTCAAATCAATAGAATAACGAATGAAAAAGAGAAGTCACAACTGACACTGCAGAAATACAAAGGAACATGAGAGATTACTACAAGCAACTCTATGCCAATAAAATGGACAACGTGGAAGAAATGGACAAATTTTTAGAAAAGCACAACCTTCCAAGACTGAACCAGGAAGAAATAGAAAATACAAACAGACCAATCACAAGCACTGAAATTGAAACTGTGATTAAAAATCTTCCAATAAACAAAAGCCCAGGACCACATGGCTTCACAGGCGAATTCTATCAAACATTTAAGTACAGCTAACACCTATCCTTCTCAAACCTTCCAAAATATAGCAGAGGGAGGAACACTCCAAAACTCATTCTACAAGGCCACCATCACCCTGATACCAAAACCAGACACAGATGTCACAAAGAAAGAAAACTACAAGCCAATATCACTGATGAACATAGATGCAAAAATCCTCAACAAAATACTAGCAAACAGAATCCAACAGCATGTTAAAAGGATCATACACCATGATCAAGTGGGGTTTATCCCAGGAATGCAAGGATTCTTCAATATATGCAAATCAATCAATGTGATACACCATATTAATAAATTAAAGAATAAAAACCATATGATCATCTCAATAGATGCAGAAAAAGCTTTTGACGGAATTCAACATGCACTTATGATAAAAACCCTCCAGAAAGTAGGCTTAGAGGGAACTTATCTCAATAAAACAAAGGCCATATATGACAAACCACAGCCAACACCGTCCTCAATGGTGAAAAACTGAAACCATTTCCACTATGATCAGGAACAAGACAAGGTCGCCCAATCTCACGACTATTATTCAACATAGTTTTGGAAGTTTTAGACACAGCAATCAGAGAAGAAAAAGAAAGAAAAGGAATCCAAATCTGAAGGGAAGAAATAAAGCTGTCACTGTTTGCAGATGACATCATACTATACATAGAGAGTCCTAAAGATGCTACCAGAAAACTACTAGAGCTAATTAATGAATTTGGTAAAGTAGCAGGATACAAAATTAATGCACAGAAATCTCTTGCATTCCTATACACTAATGATGAAAAATATGAAAGTAAAATTAAGAAACACTCTCATTTAGCATTGAGACAAAAAGAATAAAATACATAGGAATAAACCTACCAAAGGAGACAAAACAACTGTATGCAGAAAACTGTAAGACACTGATGACAGAAATTACAGATAATACAAATAGATGGAGAGATATACCATGTTCTTGGATTGGAAGAATCAACATTCTGAAAATGACTCTACTACCCAAAGCAATCTACAGATTCAATGCAATCCCTATCACACTACTGCTGGCACTTTTCACAGAACTAGAACAAAAAATTGCACAATTTGTATGGAAACACAAAAGACCCTGAAGAGCCATAGCAATCTTGAGAACGAAAAACGGAGCTGGAGGAATCAGGCTCCCTGACTTCAGACTATACTACACAGCTAAAGTAATCAAGACAGTATGGTACTGGCACAAAAACAGAAATATAGATCAATGGAACAGGATAGAAAACTCAGAGATAAACCCATGCACATATGGTCACCTCATCTTTGATAAAGGAGGCAAGAATATACAATGGAGAAAAGACAGCCTCTTCCATAAGTGGTGCTAGGAAAACTGTACAGCTACATGTATAAGAATGAAATTAGAACACTCCCTAACACCATATACAAACATAAACTCAAAATGGATTAAAAACCTAAATGTAAGGTCAGACACTATCAAACTCTTAGAGGAAAACATAGGCAGAACACTCTATGACATAAATCACAGCAAAATCCTTTTTGACCCACCTCCTACAGAAATGGAAATAAAAACAAATATAAACAAATGGGACCTAATGAAACTTAAAAGCTTTTGCACAGCAACGGAAACCATAAACAAGACGAAAAGACAACCCTCAGAATGGGAGAAAATATTTGCAAATGAAGCAACTGACAAAGGATTAATCTCCAAAATTTACAAGCAGCTCATGCAGTTCAATATCAAAAAAACAAACAACCCAATCCAAAAATGAGTAGAAGACCTAAATAGACACTTCTCCAAAGAAGATATACCGATTGCCAACAAGCACATGAAAGAATGCTCAACATCATTAATCATTAGAGAAGTGCAAATCAAAACTACAATGAGCTATCATCTCACACCAGTCAGAATGGCCATTATAAAAAATCTACAAACAGTAAATGCTGGAGAGGGTGTGGAGAAAAGGGAACCCTCTTGCACTATTGGTGGGAATGTAAATTGATACAGCCACTATGGAGAACAGTATTGAGGTTCCTTAAAAAACTAAAAATAGAACTACCATATGGCCCAGAAATCCCACTACTAGGCCCATACCCTGAGAAAACTATAATTCAAAAAGAATCATGTACCACAATGTTCATTGCAGCTCTATTTACAATAGCCAGGACATGGAAGCAACCTAAGTGTCTATCGACTGATGAATGGATAAAGGAGATGTGGCACATATATACAATGTAATATTACTAACCCATAAAAAGAAATGAAATTGAGTTATTTGTAGTGAGATGGATGGACCTAGAGTCTGTCATACAGGGTGAAGTAAGTCAGAAAGAGAAAAACAAATACCGTATGCTAGCACATATATATGGAATCTACAAAAAATAATTTTAAAAGGTCATGAAGAACCTAAGGGCAGGACGGGAATAAAGACGCAGACCTACTAGAGAATGGAGGTAGGGGGAAGACACTGGGATGGGGAAGGGTAAGCTGGGACAAAGTGAGAGAGTGGCATGGACATATATACACTACCAAATATAAAACCGATAGCTAGTGGGAAGCAGCCGCGTAGCACAGAGAGATCAGCTCGGTGCTTTGTGACCACCTAGAGGGGTGAGATAGGGAGGGTCGGAGGGAGAGAGATGCAAGAGGGAAGAGATATGGGGATATATGTATATGTATAGCTGATTCACTTTGTTATAAAGCAGAAACTAACACACCACTGTAAAGCAATATTACTCTAATAACATCTTCTTTATCCATTCATCTGTTGATGGACACTTAGGTTGCTTCCATATTCTGGCTATTGTAAATAGTGCTGCAATGAACATTGTAGTACATGACTCGTTTTGAATTATGGTTTTCTCAGGGTATATGACCAGTAGTGGGATTGCTGGGTCGTACGGTAGTTCTGTTTTTAGTTTTTTAGGGAACCTCCATACTGTTTTCCATAGTGGCTGTATCAACTTACATTCCCACCAACAGTGCAAGAGGGCTCACTTTTCTCCACACCCTCTCCAGCATTTATTGTTTGTAGATTTTTTGTTGATGGCCATTCTGACCAGTGTGAGGTGATACCTCACTGTAGTTTTGATTTGCATTTCTCTAATGATTAGTGATGTTGAGCATCCTTTCATCTATTTGTTGGCAATCTGTATATCTTCTTTGAAGAAATGTCTATTTAGGTCTTCTGCCCATTTTTGGATCAGGTTGTTTGTTTACTTGATATTGAACTGCATGAGCTGCTTGTATATTTTGGAGACAAATCCTTTGTCAGTTGCTTCATTTGCAAATATTTTCTCCCATTCTAAGGGTTGTCTTTTTGTCTTGTTTGTGGTTTCCGTTGCTGTGCAAAAGCTTTTAAGTTTTATTAGGTCCCATTTGTTTACTTTTGTTTTTACTTGGGTGGATTATGTATTTGACTATCAAAATTAAGTGAACAATAAAATGATCATTAGAATCTTAGGATAGTATTTTTGTGACCCATAGGAAGTTCTGGATTATCTAGTAACTGGATATGCAATTATATTTTATGTTTAGTTATTCTAATACATTGAAGTTTCATCATTTCCCTAAATTGACTACACTATCATGTCTTTAAGCACTATCAAATGACACCTTTTTGACCATACTTCAAACCAAATCAGTTGCCAGCTTAACTAACTTCTTAATGTTTGATACCTCATCATAACTCTTTGTGTTTATGTGTTGGTAAATTTGTGTGTATGCCTAACACCATTAAATATATTCAATTTGTTGGTACAAATGATGTCATGAAAACTTAAATAGGGGCAAATTCCAGAGAACCCTATATCCTTCTTTTAAAATTATACAATTTTAAATGATGTATAGGAAACATCTAATTTCGTAGCTTCAAATGATGGAATTAAATTTCTCTCCCAAGTGGGAGACTTCCCCCCTATGTTTACAACGGTAGCGTACAAACTGTTATCCAGCTGGTCCATCCACTACAAACTCAAACTGGTAGATTCATTCAATAATTGCCTGCTGTCACTAGTGTTAAACACAAGAAAAAAACAGGGCATTTATCTAAGGCAAATTCAAAATCGACTTTTACTCAAATTGCCACACACATTTCCAAAGCTTTACAAAAAAGGAAATTGTTACTTTTAATTAATTAATTAATTAAGTCAAAGAGAAATGACTTAACTGCCTCAGCTATTCAAATAGCAAAAAATTAAATCTTGATCATACAAAACAATATCAGTTTATTCAACCAAAACATTCACTTGATTTTTTTAAACTTCTGTTTATACAGTATTTACCTGGTTACATACTAATATATCCTATGTTCTAATCAACATTTCTGCACTTTTGTAATTAGAAAATAAGAATGGTCACATTTCCCACGTAATATTCTCCTATATTTTGTGTAGAATTCTAGGTTAAAATTCTAAGTTTTCTGCTTCCAACCATCACTAAATAACTGGCACTAAATTAACTATCTTGTTTTAAACAAATATAAAACTAAACAAAATATATGAAGCATCAGATGTCACATTTTTGGTGACAGGTAGTGAAGAACCATAATCCATGAGAGAAAGGAAACTCATCAGGTGAGTCCCACAATGGCTCAGACTTTGGTCTGGAAGCACTTTCCAAACCACTGCACAAAAATGTGGAAGGCAGGCAGAGCACAGAGTCCCCTTTTTGTAGAAACTGACAAAGCTGTTTGTAAAATTTACATGAGAGTTAAAAGGATGTGGAATAGCCAAAATAATCTTGAAATATAAAAACAAAGTTGGAGGATTCACAATACCTGATTTCAAAACTTACTATAAAAGTTATAGTAATCATTAAGGTAGACAAATAGATCAATGGAATAGAATAGAGTCCAGAAATAGACACACAGTTATATGGTCAATTCATTTTTACAAAGGTCTAAAGTAATTCAATGGGGAAAGGAAAGTCATTTCAGCAAAAGGTATTGGAACAACTGGATATCTATATATATATATAAAAAAAAAACAACTAACTTCAAATGTGTCTCTCACAATGCTCAAAAATTAATTTCAGAAGGAGAATAGATAGAAACACAAAAGCTATTATTACTGGGTTTTAGGAATTCTTTATATATTCTGATAAAAATTGTTTTAAAATGTTTTTCTTGCATGTATTTTCTCAAATCTGTGAATGCTTATTCATTTTCTTGATGGTATCTTTTTGCTAAACAGAAGTTTTCAATTTTTATGAAGTCTTATTTATCATCTTATCATTTTATGCTGTGTGCTTTTTGTGTCTTGTCTAAGAAATCTTTAATATCAAGATTGCAAAGGTATTCTCTATGTTTTCTTTACCTGGTAGAGCCTCAAATACAAAAGGTTGTTTGTAATGACTCCTCAGGTGTCTTCTTCAGTGGGTATTTTTAAAAATGAAGGATTTATCAAAGGCTGCTGAAAACATTAACTCTCACTTCTAGAGCAGACCATTTTGGGGGCGCACAAATGATAGCTACAAATGTCAATTTTTTTCTTGCTTTAAATACTATGTCCTCAAGTTTGTTCCAGAATGAAAAATAAGTTACATGATATCTCTCTCAATTTTGTATATAATATAACAACAGACAATATAGACCATTTAAAATAAAACTTAAAAATAAAAAACAAAAAACATTTTTGACCCACACGACATTCTAATGGCAAAGAAAAATTGTGCTAAGGCTCAATAGAGGGACTGCCCTGGTGGTTCAATGGTAAAGAATCCGCCTTCCAAGGCAGGGGATGAAGGTTCGATCCCTCGTTGGGGAATTAAGATCCTACATGCCGGGGGGCAACTAAGCCCACGTGCCACAACTACTGAGCTCCTACACCTCAACTAGAGAGAGGAAATCCACACACCACAAATAGAGAGAAGCCCGAGCGCCACAATGAAGAACCCATGTGCCACAACGAAAGATCCCACATGCCGCAATGAAGATCCTGCATGCTGCAACTAAGACCCGACACAGCCAGAAATAATAAATAAATAAATACAGTATTTTTTTTAAAAAAGCCTCAATAGAACAGTCCCACCAATATCGTATTTTCAGTCCAGCACCATGCTGAAATTATGATAGATCCTCATCTGTTTCTAAAGTGCCTTTTGCCTAATTATTTACATTACACAAAAAACTGCCCAAATCTATTCTGTCGTACAAACTGCACCTTGTATGGATTTTAGGGAAAGTGTGATGTGCTATAGCCTGGCCTGACACAAAGAGAAATAAAACTTGAGTGTGCAACAAGGTATTGCTTTATAAGGCAGTAGGTAGACCATTTAGTGCTGGCCTGGCTGCTTCCCTGGCTGATGTAGCTTTAAGCCTACAGTTTCTTACACTATGGGTACGATATTGATCATCAAACTAAGTACTCATCTCCATGAAAAACTGGAAATTTGGAGGAACTGTATCCATTCATATATATTCTTTGTAATCTTGATTGCTGATTCAGCAGAAAATCAAAGAGAATGATCCAAAGTAGATTCATAATGTGTATCAATCTATGAACTTCAACCAGCCTTTGAAACCTGACATAGTAAATGCCCAGACTTTCGCTAGGCTTAGGGAATACAAAGATGAATGAGGCAACCTAAACCCTCAAACTGAAATAGCTATCAAATAGTCTGAATTCGAATTTTCTGAATTCTGAATTTAACTGGTACATGACCCATAGCCAATCTACCTGACTCTTGACTTACAAACAAATTTGGGGAGCATTACTATTTATTAACCTTATTTAACAAGAGAGCTATAACTGTGTTATCTTAAACTAGAATCCATCTGTGCCTTAAAGTCTATAATATTGTAATATTTTTGTTGATGCAAGTATGCATTGCTACATACTGTTGGATTAAATAAGCCACCCAAAATTGATAAATCATTGATAAAATGACATCAAAATATCATGATTTTTAATTTAAAATCAAGAATAGCAGCAATTTAGAAATCACAGTTAAGAGAGGATGTACTTGTAAAAGTATCCTTCCTGAAGTTACTGAAAATTACAACTAACAAACATTGCTTGGGAAAGGAAAAGAATTCTAAGAAGAATATAATATGCAATAATAACGTGATAGAGTTTATGATGCAAATTTCAGCAATCTTTATAACTCATCTCACAAGCAATCCTTTGCTTTCATTCATTAAAAAAATTATTTTGAGGGTCTTACATGCGCTAGGTGCTGGGAGTATAATGGTAAGCAAAAAAATAGCAAAAATAAATGATCGTGCCATCATGGTACAAACACTTTAACCGAGGAAACATGTCAATCAGTCAATCAATCAATTACAAATAAATAGGAAATAGAAACTATGAAATCAAGTAAATGCTTTATGTACACACACACACACACACACACACACACACACACACACACACACTCCACTAATGGATTTTGGCTTCATCACAAGGTCAGAGGAGATCTCCTGAGGAAATGACCCTAGAGTTAAAATCTGAAAGATAAGTATGGGTTAATTAGAAGAAAAAGATGGTTATATTCATTTGAAACCTCAGGAAGACCGTAAGTAATGTGTATGGGGGGAGCAAGCTTGGGGAATACTTTGGAGTCAACAAAGACCTCTGTGTCTGCAGTAGGCAGTGAGAGGGAAAGCGCAGTGTGTGATGAGAATGGAAAACTGGGTTAGGAAGAGAATATGTAAGACTCTGTAGGCCTTTTTAAGGATTAACATCTAACAAAATGGAGTGTTTCAATTTAATATTTAGTTTATAGGGTACCCTGATGAGACTGTGAGTAAGCTAGAAGAGAAGTTATCATCTCTAAGAAATACTTGGTGTCTTTCCTTTTAGGGGAAATAGTGAGGATACTTTTATACACAAGGGATAGTTGCGTTATACTGCATGATATAGTTGCTACTGTCTAAATGTGTATAGTTCAAATTTGGATGATGTGGACTGTGCTAGATAGTGTGTGGATACTCAGTAGAATAATATATAAGATCAAGTGTCATGTGAATGTAAAACATATTATATTTTTAAACAGATAGTGGTATCATGAATATGTGATCAAAGATGTTCAGCATCGTGAAATCAAGAAAACACTCCAATTTACCATTGCAACAAAAAGAATAAAATATCTAGGAATAAACCTACCTAAGGAGACAAAAGACCTGTATGCAGAGAATTATAAGACACTGATGAAAGAAATTAAAGATATACAAATAGATGGAGAGATATACCATGTTCTTGGATTGGAAGAATCAACATTGTGAAAATGACTCTACTACCCAAAGCAATCTATAGATTCAATGCAATCCCTATCAAACTACCACTGGCATTTTTCACAGAACTAGAACAAAAAATTTCACAATTTGTATGGAAACACAAAAGACCCCGAATAGCAAAAGCAATCTTGAGAACGAAAGAAGGAGCTGGAGGAATCAGGCTCCCTGACTTCAGACTATACTACAAAGCTACAGTAATCAAGACAGTATGGTACTGGCACAAAAACAGAAAGATAGATCAATGGAACAGGATAGAAAACCCAGAGAAACCCACACACATACGGACACCTTATCTTTGATAAAGGTGGCAGGAATGTACAGTGGAGAAAGGACAGCCTCTTCAATAAGTGGTGCTGGGAAAACTGGACAGGTACATGTAAAAGTATGAGATTAGATCACTCCCTAACACCATACACAAAAATAAGCTCAAAATGGATTAAAGACCTAAATGTAAGGCCAGAAACTATCAAACTCTTAGAGGAAAACATAGGCAGAACACTCTATGACATAAATCAAAGCAAGATCCTTTCTGACCCACCTCCTAGAGTAATGGAAATAAAAACAAAAATAAACAAATGGGACCTAATGAAACTTCAAAGCTTTTGCACAGCAAAGGAAACCATAAACAAGACGAAAAGACAACCCTCAGAATGGGAGAAAATATTTGCAAATGAAGCAACTGACAAAGGATTAATCTCCAAAATTTACAAGCAGCTCATACAGCTCAATAACAAAAAAACAAACAATCCAATCCAAAAATGGGCAGAAGATCTAAATAGACATTTCTCCAAAGAAGATATACAGATTGCCAACAAACACATGAAAGAATGCTCAACATCATTAATCATTAGAGAAGTGCAAATCAAAACTACAATGAGATATCATCCCACACCAGTTAGAATGGCCATCATCAAAAAATCTAGAAACAATAAATGCTGGAGAGGGTGTAGAGAAAAGGGAACACTCTTGCACTGCTGGTGGGAATGTGAATTGGTTCAGCCACTATGGAGAACAGTATGGAGGTTCCTTAAAAAACTACAAATAGAACTACCATATGACCCAGCAATCCCACTACTAGGCATATACCCTGAGAAAACCAAAATTCAAAAAGAGTCATGTACCAAAATGTTCATTGCAGCTCTATTTACAATAGCTCAGAGATGGAAACAACCTAAGTGCTCATCATCAGATGAATGGATAAAGAAGATGTGGCACATATATACAATGGAATATTACTCAGCCATAAAAAGAAACGAAATTGAGCTATTTGTAATGAGGTGGATAGACCTAGAGTCTATCATACAGAGTGAAGTAAGTCAGAAAGAAAAAGACAAATACCATATGCTAACACATATGTATGGAATTTAAGAAAAAAAAATGTCATGAAGAACCTAGGGGTAAGACAGGAATAAAGACGCAGACCTACTGGAGAACGGACTTGAGGATATGGGGAGGGGGAAGGGTGAGCTGTGACAGGGCGAGAGAGAGTCATGGACATATACACACTAACAAACGTGGTAAGGTAGATAGCTAGTGGGAAGCAGCCGCATAGCACAGGGAGATCAGCTCGGTGCTTTGTGACCGCCTGGAGGGGTGGGATAGGGAGGGTGGGAGGGAGGGAAACGCAAGAGGGAAGAGTTGTGGGAACATATGTATATGTATAACTGATTCACTTTATTATAAAGCAGAAACTAACACACCATTGTAAAGCAATTATACCCCAATAAAGATGTTAAAAAAATAAAAATAAAAAAATAAAATTCTCAAACATGAAAAAAAAAGATGTTCAGCATCATTCTTGCCCTTCTAAAAAACATTCCTCATTACCACAAGGACTAAAACCCTAAAAAATACATTTCTCAGAAGACTTTGCAGGCAATTTTCTGGTTTAAATTCTTCAAAGAGGAGCACTTTCAGAAAACATAGAAGATTGAAGAGAAATAAAAGTATTGTTCTCCTCCAGAAGCAGTGTACAAAACATGTCTTAGACCATGAGCAAGACTTTAAGTGCAAATAGCTTGTTTTGGAATTGATCCAGAAGCAGGAGAAAAGAGTGCAGAAGTAAAATAAGAAAGGAAAGAAAGACAATAAAAGGACATTGACATGTGGATTACAACTATAGCCAACTAGGGCTCAGTCCTGCTGGAAACCCTCCACGGGACTAGGTAGAACATTTCAAAGTTGTCCCACTTAAGGCAAAATTGCCTTAATTGTCCCACTTAAGGCAAGGAAGCTGCTGTCCCTCAGGGTTGCTCCTGAGGCATTCACTTCCTGCCACCTATAGCCTGTCCCACATACAGTATGCCCCTACAGCCAGATAAAGCCCTCAGAGAGACACAACATCTAAATACACAGAAACTGATCCTACAAAGTTTCATGGGATGTTCAAGATAAGCCAAAGTCAACAATGAGGGCAGAGCTCTTAGGACTTGCTTCAGCATTGCAATCACAACTTCCCTGTGATTCCTGCATTTCTGGACTTCCTAACTACCAGAAACACTTTCTTCTGATCTTCCTTCTCTCAGCTTTCCAATAGTGTTGTGTCTAATTTTCTGTATCAAATACCTTCCACCTAAAATGGTTTCTGTTTTCCTCACCACACTAGCTGAGAGGGACAATATAGGAATAAAGATGTGGAGATATTCAAGTAATAGTTAATAGGAAAATTTACCTTGGTCAATAATTTGATTGGGGGAGGAGGTGAAAGAGGGAAAATCTATAGCAAGCAAAGTAGGATATACATATGGAGCAGATGTGTTCAAGTTGGAGTGAGGGGCAAGGAGAGGAAGATAGTTCTTTTCCAGACATGTAGAGTTTGATGAGACTTTAGGATACGTACTATAATTCCTAATAGGAACTATATTTAAGAGGTAGTTTGATAGATGTATGAGTGTATTATACATTTCAGAAAAGTTGTTGGGACTGATGACATAGATTTAGTAGTCATATGAGTTCCAGAAATATTTGAAGCTGGATGAGATTTTCCATGAAGACTATTTAGAGTAGGTACAAACA
Organism: Orcinus orca; assembly: GCF_937001465.1. Classification (NCBI taxonomy): domain Eukaryota; kingdom Metazoa; phylum Chordata; class Mammalia; order Artiodactyla; family Delphinidae; genus Orcinus; species Orcinus orca. Next base: position 73,376,091 of record NC_064565.1, read on the forward strand.
TTGAAGGTGCTAATGGGGAGACCCTGGAAAGAAAATTGAGGAGCAGCCAATAAAGTGTAGAAGGAAAACTAGAAAAGAATGATGTCAGAGGAGCCAAGGAAGAAGAAAATTTCAAGACTGACCAAAGTATCAGACTGAACAGATTTGGCAAAAAAGATAAGGTCCTAAAGTGTCCTTTGAAATGGGTGATAATGAGATTATTGGTAATTGAAGCAAAAGCATTTTCAGTGGTATAACTGGGAGTAAGTATAACTGAAGCAGGTTGAAATTTAGAAATTTAGCTGTGAAAGTGAGAAAAGAGTAAGGGAGGTTGCTAGAGAAAAATATATATAAATGTAAATGTCTATATTATGAATTCCATAATAGATTCTTGTATTATTCATTTACCTATGTATACTCAGGTTCATAAAAACACTATGAATATAAATACAAATATTTTTATATTTATTCAATACTTCATCAGTTTTTTTAAGACTGTGTTATTCACACCGAAAAAGAATAATTTTCTCTTGATTTATTATTTTATCTCTGGCTAGTCATTTAAAATGTACAACTTTTCTTACATTTAAGCAATATTAAAAATTTGAACTCCTTTATATACGCTAATCATTTAGCTTCTATGCTCTTTTCATGCTGAAAGAGTTAAAGCTTTTAATACACTAGAGCTGCCTGCTAGAAGCTCAGAAATGCTTGTATTAATTGAGAATTTGTCAGTATGCTACCCCTGGATGCATGTGGATAGATCACACTGGTATTAGCGGAATCACAAAAATGCAATGCAGTAAGGCTTTACAGCTTTTTATTTTTAACACAATTCATGGCTCATGGCATATGCTACCTCTTAAAATATGAATTTAGAAAATCCTATGCTGGGCACAGTGGAAGTAGTATTTTCTTCCTATATTAGAATTTACATAGAGGTACAATCTAAAAGAATTCCATGGGTCTACATTCAATCAGTAGTGCCAGAGCCTATGCTAAACACCAGAGATATGGGCATCAGGAAGACTTGCCTTGGAGTAATTTTTTTCAAACCACAGCTTGAGACCAATTAGAGATTTGTTAAATGAATATATTGAGTTGTACCAATGTTTTTAAAAAATGGAATTGGAAATAGCAGAGTACAGTTCCCATAGTAAATATAAATATTGTTTTGTGAAATTTAATTTCAGTTTTATGCATAACTCACATAAAATGTATTTCTTACTATGGTTGACAGCAAAAAGATTTGAAAATTACTCTTCTAGAATATCTCACAGTCCAGGGTGGTGGTTGGGTCAGAGGAGAATGTTTGGTGATAGACATGTAAAGAGAAAATTTCAAGGTAAAAATATAAATTCTATGATAAAATTATATTTAGGGTTGTATGGAAACTGGAGAAAAGGCATTTATTTAAGCCAGCCTATGAAGAAACAGGAGTCTTTAAAAAGGAAATAAATGTAAGTATCTATCAGTTATACTATTTAACAACATGAGCTTATTTGTTATATAAAATTCTAAATATGTAAAAAATTTTTGAAGTACTGCTCTTAGAAATGTTTTTACAATATGCACATATTTTACATACTACTTAAATATTAAGGCTTCACAAGCTACACTAACATGCCCTTTAATCAAATTAAGAAAAAAGTTATATGGTAACTTTTATCCACATATTTTTTGTTTTAGAGTTCATTTTTCAATTTACAGTTATAAAATATGTCTTAAAACAAGATTATATTATTCACATTCAGATACTTTTTCAAATTGACTTTCTTACTATTTAAAATAGGTAGCTCGGGCCTTCCCTGGTGGTGCAGTGGCTAAGAATCCACCTGCCAATGCAGGGAACATGGGTTCGAGCCCTGGTCCAGGAAGATCCCACATGCGGTGGAGCAACTAAGCCCGTGCGCCACTACTACTGAGCCTGCGCTCTAGAGCCCGCGAGCCACAACGACCGAAGCCCATGTGCCTAGAGCCCATGCTCCACAGCAAGAGAAGCCGCCGCAGTGAGAAGCCCGTGCACGGCAATGAAGAGTAACCCTTGCTTGCCACGACTAGAGAAAGCCCACAAAGAGCAACGAAGACCCAATGCAGCCAAAGAATAAACAAATAAAATAAATAAGTTAAAAATAAAATAAAATAGGTAGCTCCATATTAAAGAAAAAGAGACACAGATCCAAAATGCAATATACATATTTTAAACATTTATATTAGACTTTAGAATATTATCACCAAACAGATGGACACACTCACCTTGATTCTAACTTTGATTTTTATACTATTCTACAGGGCTTCTAGGGATTTACATGGTGATGATCCCCAAGTCTATATTCAGCTCCAGACCTGTATTTCCCAGTATTGAACATCTCCTTCTGAATTTCCCACAACTATCTGAAATTCAACATTTTCAAAATAAATTTATTATTTTATTCCAAATATAGGGTTCTTTTTTATGTACCCTACCTGGTTATTGGCATCACCATCTGACTAATAACTTAATCCAAGAATCTACTGGTTATCTTAGACTCTTTCCTCTCCATTATACATCATTTCCAATTAGTTAATAAAACCAGTGGATTTTCCAAACTGAATTCATTCCTCCCTCTTCACCTTCCACTGCTTTAGTTTAACTCATTTCTTATAAAAGTTTATTAGTTTCCCTACCTCCCTTCTTGGCCTCCTCTAGTCCAACCTCTTCTCTGCAGTCAGAGTGATGTTTCTATAAAAGAAACCAAATGATGTTTTTCCTCTACTTAATATTCTTCAATAGCTCCTTATTTCTTATAAAATAAGATACTTAGTATGCAAGGGCTTTCTACTAGCTTGCCCTCAAAGGCAGTAATCCTATCTTTCCATCATTATTTCTCCAGCCCAGCAACTTGTTAACATGCTTAATGTCAGATGTTCGTTACTAGTTGGTACCCACTCTCCTACCACAATTCCCATCACCCTTTCTCCTTTACATGCACATTATTTTCCAGCAATACTAAGCCACTTGTAGGTGCCTGAGGACACAATTCTATATCAAGATGTGACTTTTCATAGCCTAGTCCTTTTTCCTGCAATTACAATTTTCCTTTTACCATTTACATTTCAAGACTCAATATAAATGTTCCCACATACTTTCATGACTATCTTTTTTTCTGAACTTTTTGAAAATTTTTCTAAAATTCTCAAGTAATCAAGGCAAAGTTAATTATTGCCTCTTCTGTATTCCCATGGTCACTTATAATTCCATTATAATACTTATCATACAAGTATTTTGTTAATATAGTATATTAATTATATTATTATAATATTTATAATATTGCCATAATTACGTTTTTATCCCCACCACTAGGTATTGAACCTTCAAGGTTTGTGGCTCTATTCATCCTTGTATCCTGAGCGTGTAGCACAGTCGGACACCTAAGAAGTGAATTTAATAAAGGTATGTTGAGTAAATAAAACAACATAAGACAAAAACAAATATCATTAAGTGGTTGTTATTTTAAATACTTGCTTTCCTCTGAAAAGACTCCATGAAAAGAATATGTGATCATTAAGCTATATTCAGATTAAACTTGAAGATGATTATTGTTGTCATATGTTTATACACAATCAAAACCTTGCAGTTATGTTACTTCTGTTTTTTCAGTATTGGAGAGACTAGTTTCAACGCTTTCAGGATTCTTTTGTATACCTCACTATGCACTTTGCATCATGGAATATCTTTCTCAACATGGAAAAGCAAGTGGCAGGGGCAGAAGAAAGACTAATTTGGCTTGAATTCATTTTGGCACAAATATGTTTTCTCTTCATGATTTGATTAACACTTCCTTCAACATTTTTCTCAGAATTCATTTATCAGACTGTAATTTCTAGTATTCACTTTTTCCCTTCCTGGAAATCAAATTTGTCTGTCTATAGTTGTTTATCTTAAAAATCAAAGTTGATTATACCTAGGCTTTTTTTATTTCTCAAGTTTTTCAACATTCCTACAAAGTTTCTGATGGTTCTTTGATCACATACATTAATGGTACTATTTATGTATTTGTAAAAAATGTAATTCACCCAACCCAAAGAGATGAATTCATTGAAGTGATGATACTTTTAATTTCTTCTCACCTGATATTGGACTTCAATTATTCTTAATTATGATTGTGTCATATTTTGAAGCCCATTCCCTCTTAATAGGTAAAATAGGAGTAAAATACACATTGAGTAGTTGGGCTTTTTCCTAACATTTGTTAACACTACACTAACTGCTCGAAACAGCAAACCTGTCTCTACTTCATTCTCCCGCTCTTTCTTTCTGTCTCAAAATAGGTTTTAATTCCATTTTTTAATTATTTGTAGCATATTTCAAAAAGTTAACTCATGAACTTTAGTTATCCAATTTACCACCACTGTTATAGGCCCGTACCATTATTTTTGTATTTATTTTCTTCCCATCTTCTGTAAATGGTCTTTAAACTCTCTGTTCAGCATCTTGTTCACATTGGTTTCTTCCACTGCAGCTCCCTATTCATTATCAATAGAGTACATGGTACATTCTGCATTTAATTTCATGCTTCCCCAACCATTTAGAACCATATTTCCACTTAAGTCTCCAAGCATGGTCTTATGCCTGTTTTTTTCTGAAGTTTTTGAAATTTTCTTTCCTAGAATCCACCGTATACACTTGACTATGTTCAGTGTCACACAGAGTTTTCTCTCAAGCTGCACATCAGTTCCACATCATCAATCAATACTTTCTTATTTGGAGCCTGCGTTGCCACAGAGCTGGAACTCCCGGTTCGGGGTCTCTTCCCTCCGCCATCACGGAACTCTCCCGGAGCCCGAGGGGAGGTCAGCTTCACCGAGGCTGCCGGCTCTGGAGGAGCCCCGGCGGTCGAAGCCTCAACAGTCTTGGGGACGGCAGGCCGGGAGTTGCTGGGCTGCCACCTGCTAAAGAAGAGGATGTGTCACCCATATCTGCTGCTGGAATTTCTCCCTGGGCAGAGCCAGGAGTCAGTGCTGTGCCTCTGAGGTGGGAGAGTCAACTTCAGGGCACTGGTCCACAAGAGACCTCTCAGCTCCACATAATATCAAACGGCGAAAATCTCCCAGAGATCTCCATCTCAACACCAGCACCCAGATTCACAAACGACCAGCAAGCTACAGTGCTGGCCACCCTATGCCAAACAACTAGCAAGACAGGAACACAACCCCATCCATTAGAAGAGAGGCTGCCTAAAATCATAATAAGGCCACAGACACCCCAAAACACACCACCAGATGTGGACCTGCCCACCAGAAAGACAAGATCCAGCCTCATCCACCAGAACACAGGCACTAGTCCCCTCCACCAGGAAGCCTACACAACCCACTGAACCAAGCATAGCCACTGGGGACAGACACCAAAAACAACGGGAACTATGAACCGGCAGCCTGCAAAAAGGAGACCCCAAACACAGTAAGATAAACAAAAGGAGAAGACAGGAAAACACACAGCAGATGAGGGAACAAGATAAAAACCCACCAGACCTAACAAATGAAGAGGAAATAGGCAGTCTACCTGAAAAAGAATTCAGAATAATGATAGTAAAGATGATCCAAAATCTGGGAAAAAGAATAGAGAAAATGCAAGAAACATTTAACAAGGACATAGAAGAACTAAAGATGAAACAAGCAATGATGAACAACACAATAAATGAAATTAAAAATACTCTAGATGGGATCAATAGCAGAATAACTGAGGCAGAAGAACGGATAAGTGACCTGGAAGATGAAATAGTGGAAATAACTACTGCAGAGCAGAATAAAGAAAAAAGAATGAAAAGAATTGAGGACAGTCTCAGAGACCTCTGGGAAAACATTAAATGCACCAACATTTGAATTATAGGGGTTCCAGAAGAAGAAGATAAAAAGAAAGGGACTGAGAAAATATTTGAAGAGATTATGGTTGATAACTTCCCTAATATGAGAAAGGAAATAGTTAATCAAGTCCAGGAAGCACAGAGAGTCCCATACAGGATAAATCCAAGGAGAAACATGCCAAGACACATATTAATCAAACTATCAAAAATTACATACAAAGAAAACATATTAAAAGCAGCAAGGGAAAAACAACAAATAACACACAAGGGAATCCTCATAAGGTTAACAGCTGATCTTTCAGCAGAAACTTGACAAGCCAGAAGGGACTGGCAGGACATATTTAAAGTGATGAAGGAGAAAAACCTACAACCAAGATTACTCTACCCAGCAAGGATCTCATTTACATTTGATGGAGAAATTAAAACCTTTACAGACAAGCAAAAGCTGAGAGAGTTCAGCACCACCAAACCAGCTTTACAACAAATGCTAAAGGAACTTCTCTAGGAAAGAAACACAAGAGAAGGAAAAGACCTACAATAACAAACCCAAAACAATTAAGAAAATGTGAATAGGAACATACATATCGATAATTACCTTAAATGTAAATGGACTAAATGCTCCCACTAAAAGACACAGACTGGCTGAATGGATACAAAAACAAGACCCATATATATGCTGTCTACAAGAGACCCACTTCAGACCTAGAGACACATACAGACTGACAGTGAGGGGATGGAAAAAGATATTCCATGCAAATGGAAACCAAAAGAAAGCTGGAGTAGCAATTCTCATATCAGACAAGATAGACTTTAAAATAAAGACTATTAAAAGAGACAAAGAAGGACACTACATAATGATCAAGGGATCGATCCAAGAAGAAGATATAACAATTGTAAATATTTATGCACCCAACATAGGAGCACCTCAATACATAAGGCAAATACTAACAGCCATAAAAGGGGAAATCGACAATAACACAATCATAGTAGGGGACTTTAACACCCCACTTTCACCAATAGACAGATCATCCAAAATGAAAATAAATAAAGACAAACTTTAAATGATACATTAAACAAGATGGACTTAAGGGATATTTATAGGACAGTCAATCCAAAAACAACAGAATACACCTTCTTCTCAAGTGCTCATGGAACATTCTCCAGGATAGATCATATTGTGGGTCACAAATCAAGCCTTGGTAAATTTAAGAAAATTGAAATTATATCAACTATCTTTTCCGACCACAACACTATGAGACTAGATATCAATTACAGGAAAAGATCTGTAAAAAATACAAACACATGGAGGCTAAACAATACACTACTTAATAACGAAGTGATCACTGAAGAAATCCAAAGGGAAATCAAAAAATACCTAGAAACAAATGACAATTGAGACACAATGACCCAAAACCTATGAGATGCAGCAAAAGCAGTCCTAAAAGGGAATTTTATAGCAATACAATCCTACCTTAAGAAACAGCAAACATCTCGAATAAACAACCTAACCTTGCACCTAAAGCAATTAGAGAAAGAAGAACAAAAAAACCCCCAAGTTAGCAGAAAGAAAGAAATCATAAAGATCAGATCAGAAATAAATGAAAAAGAAATGAAGGAAATGATAGGAAAGATTAATAAAACTAAAAGCTGGATCTTTCAGAAGATAAACAAAATTGATAAACCATTAGCCAGACTCATCAAGAAAAAAAGGGAGAAGATGCAAATCAATAGAATTAGAAATGAAAAAGGAGAAGTAACAACTGACACTGCAGGAATACAAAAGATCATGAGAGATTACTACAAACAACTCTATGCCAATAAAATGGACAACCTGGAAGAAATGGACAAGTTCTTAGAAAAGCACAACCTGCCAAGACTGAATCAGGAAGAAATAGAAAATATAAACAGACCAATCACAAGCACCGAAATGAAACTGTGATTTAAAATATTCCAACAAACAAAAGACAAGGACCACATGGCTTCACAGGTGAATTCTATCAAACATTTAGAGAAGAGCTAACACCTAACCTTCTCAAACTTTTTCAAAATATAGCAGAGGGAGGAACACTCCCAAACTCACTCTACGAGGCCACCATCACCCTGATACCAAAACCAGACACGGATGTCACAAAGAAAGAAAACTATAGGTCAATATCACTGATGAACATAGATGCAAAAATCCTCAACAAAATACTAGCAAACAGAATCCAACAGCACATTAAAAGTATCATACACCATGATCAAGTGGAGTTTATTCCAGGAATGCAGGGATTCTTCAATATACGCAAATCAATCGTGATACACCATATTAACAAATTGAAGAAGAAAAACCATATGATCATCTCAGTAGATGCAGAGAAAGCTTTCAACAAAATTCAACATGCATGTATGATAAAAACCCTGCAGAAAGTAGGCATAGAGAGAACTTTCCTCAACATAATAAAGACCATATATGACAACCCCACAGCCAACATCGTCCTCAGTGGTGAAAAACTGAAAGCATTTCCACTAAGATCAGGAACAAGACAAGGTTGCCCACTCTCACCACTTTTATTCAACATAGTTTTGGAAGTTTTAGCCACAGCAATCAGAGAAGAAAAGGAAATAAAAGGAATCCAAATCGGAAAAGAAGAAGTAAAGCTGTCACTGTTTGCAGTTGACATGATGCTATACATAGAGAATCCTAACGATGCTACCAGAAAACTACTAGAGCTAATCAATGAATTTGGTTAAGGAGCAGGATACAAAATTAATGCACAGAAATCTCTTGCATTCCTATACACTAATGATGAAGAATCTGAAAGTGAAGTCAAGAAAACACTGCCATTTACCACTGCAACAAAAAGAATAAAATATCTAGGAATAACCTACCTAAGGAGACAAAAGACCTGTATGCAGAGAATTATAAGACACTGATGAAAGAAATTAAAGATGATACAAATAGATGAAGAGATATACCATGTTCTTGGATTGGAAGAATCAACATTGTGAAAATGACTCTACTACCCAAAGCAATCTACAGATTCAATGCAATCCCTTCAAACTACCAGTGACATTTTTCACAGAACTAGAACAAAAAATTTCACAATTTGTATGGAAACACAAAAGACCCTGAAGAGCCAAAGCAATCTTGAGAACGAAAAAAGGAGCTGGAGGAATCAGGCTCCCTGACTTCAGACTATACTACAAAGCTACAGTAATCAAGATAGCATGGTACTGGCACAAAAACAGAAAGATAGATCAATGGAACAGGATAGAAAGCCCAGATTTAAACCCACACACATATGCTCACCTTATCTTTGATAAAGGAGGTGGGAATGTACAGTGGAGAAAGGACAGCCTCTTCAATAAGTGGTGCTAGGAAAACTGGACAAGTACATGTAAAAGAATGAAATTAAAACACTCCCTAACACCATACACAAAAATAAGCTCAAAATGGATTAAAGACCTAAATGTAAGGCCAGAAACTATCAAACTCTTAGAGGAAAACATAGGCAGAACACTCTATGACTTAAATCACAGCAAGATCCTTTTTGACGCACCTCCCAGAAAAATGGAAATAAAAACAAAAATAAACAAATGAGACCTAATGAAACTTCAAAGTTCAAACTTCAAACTTCAAATGAAACTTCACAGCAAAGGAAACTATAAACAAGACGAAAAGACAACCCTCAGAATGGGAGAAAATATTTGCAAATGAAGCAACTGACAAAGGATTAATCTCCAAAATTTACAAGCAGCTCATACAGCTCAATAACAAAAAAACAAACAATCCAATCCAAAAATGGGCAGAAGATCTAAATAGACATTTCTCCAAAGAAGATATACAGATTGCCAACAAACACATGAAAGAATGCTCAACATCATTAATCATTAGAGAAGTGCAAATCAAAACTACAATGAGATATCATCCCACACCAGTTAGAATGGCCATCATCAAAAAATCTAGAAACAATAAATGCTGGAGAGGGTGTAGAGAAAAGGGAACACTCTTGCACTGCTTGTGGGAATGTGAATTGGTTCAGCCACTATGGAGAACAGTATGGAGGTTCCTTAAAAAACTACAAATAGAACTACCATATGACCCAGCAATCCCACTACTAGGCATATACCCTGAGAAAACCATAATTCAAAAAGAGTCATGTACCTAAATGTTCACTGCAGTTCTATTTACAATAGCCCGGAGATGGAAACAACCTAAGTGTCCATTTCGGATGAATGGATAAAGAAGATGTGGCACATATATACAATGGAATATTACTCAGCCATAAAAAGAAACGAAATTGAGCTATTTGTAATGAGGTGGTAGACCTAGAGTCTGTCATACAGAGTGAAGTAAGTCAGAGAGAAAAAGACAAATACTGTATGCTAAGACATATATATGGAATTTAAGAAAAAAAAATGTCATGAAGAACCTAGGGGTAAGACAGGAATAAAGACACAGACCTGCTAGAGAATGGACTTGAGAATATGAGGCGGGGGAAGCGTAAGCTGTGACAAAGCGAGAGAGTGGCATGGACATGTATACAGTACCAAACGTAAAATAGATAGCTAGTGGGAAGCAGCTGCATAACACAGGGAGATCAGCTCGGTGCTTTGTGACCACTTAGAGGGGTGGGATAGGGAGGGTGGGAGGGAGGGAGACACAAGAGGGTAGAGATATGGGGACATATGTATATGTATAACTGATTCACTTTGTTATAAAGCAGAAACTAGCACACCATTGTCAAGCAATTATACTCCAATAAAGATGTAAAAAAAAAAATAATACTTTCTTATTTAGAATTAATCACAGACTAGCAATACCCCTTAGTCTCTTTTGACCTTTTGAGAGGTGAGATTGTAAGCAAAATGTGGCAAGAATTTGTCAGAAAATCTGCTTTTACAGAATTTGATTTCTTGTACTTCGGAGATGGTTGTGATAAAGAATGTATTCAAAATAACTCTGATATTACGCTCAGGTGATTTAGATAATGCTCTACCACTTATTATTTGTGTGATTTTAAGAAAGTTACTTATCATCTCTGATCCTGTTTCCTCATCTGTAAAATTAAGTTAAAAATATCTCCTGCAGTTATTATGAAGATCAAATAAAATGATTACATGAATTTAACATATGGCAGGTAATATAATATAGATAATAAACACTTTAAAAACATTTTAATTATACTATTATCAATGTTACCTCTCTAAAATCATTGATAAAGCACAATAAGATATTTAAAAGTATAAAACTATAATGCTTTAATATTAAAGGATTAAAAGGGTGAAGGGAGGAGTGTTATGAGCGAAATCTTCTTTATTCTGCATTGATGTATAACTGACAAAATTGCAGTATACATTGTGAAAGGATTCCCATCATTCAGTTAATTAACACATCTATCATCTCACTTTTTTTTTTTTTTGGTTAGAACACTTAATTTCTACTTTCTTAGCAAAATTTTCAATTATAAAGTTTGTACCTTTTTAGAATCATCTCCCTATTTCCCACCTGACAACCACCATTCTACTCTCTATTTCTATGAATTCAACTTTTTTTTTTTAGATTCCACATATAAGTGATATCATACAGTATTTGTCTTACACTACCTGGTTTATTACACTTAGCATAATGCCCTCTAGGTTCATCTACGTTGTCGCAATGGCAGGATTTCCTTCTTTATTAAAGCTTACACTACCTGGTTTATTACACTTAGCATAATGCCCTCTAGGTTCATCTACGTTGTCGCAATGGCAGGATTTCCTTCTTTATTAAAGCTGAATTATATATATATATATATATAAAATATGTATCATATATATAAAATTATACCACATCTTCTTTATCCATGCATCTATCAATAGACAATTAGGTTGTTCCCATGTCTTAGTTATTGAAAATAAGGCTGCAATAAATGTGGGAGTACAGTTATCTCTTCAACATAGTAATTTTGCTTACTTTGGATAGATACCCAGAAGTAAGACTGCTGGATCATATGATAGCTCTATTTTTAATTTTTTAAGGAACCTCCACACTGTTTTCCATAGTGGCTGTACCAGTTTACAGTTCCACCAGCAGCGTATAAGTGTTCCCTTTTCCCTACATTCTTGCCGTAATCTGTTATCTGTGATCTTTTTGATGATAGCCATTCTAATAGATGTGAGGTGATATCTCGTTGTGGTTTGATTTGCGTTTTCCTGATGATTAGTGATGTTGAGCACCTTTTCATATCAGTTGGCCATTTGTATACCTTCTTCGGAAAAATGTCTATTTGGGTTCTTTGCCCATTTTTTAATTGGGTTGTTTTTTTTACTTTTGGGTTGTATAAGTTCTTTATATATTTTAGATATTAATCTCTTATCAGATATGTGGTATATTTTAACAGCCTATTTTAAAATAACAACTTAACTTCAAACATATACACAAGCTCTACATTTTTTAAAAATAGATCTTTATTGGAGTATAATCGTTTCACAATACTGTGTTAGTTTCTGTTGCACGACAAAGCCAATCAGGCATATGCATACACATGTCCCCATATCCCCTAGCTCTTTTACTTTTTATTTTTTTTATTTTTTTGCGGTACGCGGGACTCTAACTGTCATGGCCTCTCTCGTTGCGGAGCACAGGCTCCGGACGTGCAGGCTCAGCGACCATGGCTCACGGGCCCAGCCGCTCCACGGCATGTGGGATCTTCCTGGACCAGGGCACAAACCCGTGTCTCCTGAAGCGGCAGGCGGACTCTCAGCCACTGTGCCACCAGGGAAGTCTCCGCTAGCTCTTGAATCTCCCGCTGATCCTCCCTATCCTACCCCTATAGGTTATCACAAAGCACTGAGCCGATCTCCCTGTGCTATGCTGCTGCTTCCCACCAGCCAACTAGTTTACATTCAGTAGTGTATATATGTGGATGCTACTCTCACTTCGCCCCAGCTTCGTCCTCCCACCCCATGTCCTAAAGTCCATTTTCTATGTCTACCTCTTTATTCCTGCCCTGCAATTAGCTTAACCAGTACCTTTTTTTTCTTTCTTTTTTTAGATTCCATGTATATGCTTTAGCATACAGTATTTGTTTTCCTCTTTCTGACTTACTTCACTCTGTATGACAGAAGCTACGTCCATCCACCTCACTACAAATAACTCAGTTTCATTTCTTTTTATGGCTGAGTAATATTCCATTGTATATATGTGCCATATCTTCTTTAGCCATTCATCTGTTGATGGACATTTAGGTTGGTTCCATGTCCTGGCTATTGTAAATAGTGCTGCAATGAACTTTGTGGTACATGTCTCTTTTGAATTATGGTTTTCTCAGGGTATATGCCCAGTAGTGGGATTGCTGGGTCATATGGTAGCTCTATTTTTAGTTTTTTAAGGAACCTCCATACTGTTTTCAATAGTGGATGTATCAATTTACATTCCCACCAACAGTGCAGGAGGGTTCCCTTTTCACCACACCCTTTCCAGCATTTACTGTTTCTAGATTTTTAGATAACAGCCATTTTGACCAGCGTGAAGTGATACCTCACTGTAGTTTTGATTTGCATTTCTCTAATAATTAGTGATGTTGAGTATCTTTTCATGTGCCTCTTGGCCATCTGTATGTCTTCCTTGGTGAAATGTCTATTTAGGTCTTCCACCCATTTTTTAACTGGATTGTTTGTTTTTTTGATATTGAGCTCCATGAGCTGTTTGTATATTTTGGAGATTAATCCTTTGTCTGTTGTTTCATTTGCAAATATTTTCTCCCATTCTGAGGGTTGTCTTTTCGTTTTGTTTATGGTTTCCCTTGCTGTGCAAAAGCTTTTAAGTTTAATTAAGTCCCATTTGTTTATTTTTGTTTTTATTTCCATTACTCAAGGAGGTGGGTCAAAAAAGATCTTGCTGTGGTTTATGTCAAAGAGTGGTTTTCCTATGTTTTCCTCTAAGAGTTTTATAGTGTCCAGTCTTACATTTAAGTCTTTAATCCATCTGGAGTTTATTTTTGTGTATGGTGTTAGGTAGTGTTCTAATTTCATTCTTTTACATGTAGCTGTCCAGTTTCCCCAGTACCACTTATTGGAGAGGCTGTCTTTCTCCATTGATGTTTTTGCCTCCTTTGTCATAAATTAGGTGACCATCTGTGTATGGGCTTATCTCTTGGCATTATATCCTGTACCATTGATCTATATTTCTGTTTTTGTGCCCGTACCACACTGCCTTGATTACTGTAGCTTTGTGGTGTAGTTTGAAGTTGGAGAGCCTAATTCCTCCAACTCCATTTTTCTTTCTCAAGATTGCTCTGGCTCTTCAGGGTCTTTTGTGTTACCATACGAATTGTAAAATTTTTGTTCTAATTCTGTGAATAATTCCATTGATAGTTTGATAGGGATTGCACTGAATCTGTAGATTGCTTTGAGTAGTATAGTCATTTTCAAAATGTTGATTCTTCCAATCCAAGAACATGGTATATTTCTCCATCTGTTTATGTCAATGATTTCTTTCATCAGTGTTTTATAGTTTTTCTGAGTACAAGTCTTTTGCCTCCTTAGGCAGGTTTATTCCTAGGTATCCTAGGTACTTTTTTCTTTTTGTTGCTGTGGTAAATGGAAGTGTTTCCTTAATTTCTCTTTCTGAATTTTCGTTGTTGGTGTATAGGAATGCCAGAGATTTCTCTGCATTAATTTTGTAGCCTGCAACCTTACCAAATTCATTGATTAGTTCTAATAGTTTTCTGGTGGCATCTTTAAGATTTTATATGTCATCTGCAAACACTGACATATTTACTTCTTCTTTTCCAATTTGTATTCCTTTTATTATTTTTCTTCTCTGATTGCCGTGGCTAGGTGTTCCAAATCTATGTTGAGTAAGAGTGGTGAGAGTGGACATCCTTGTCTTGTTCCTGATCTTAGTGGAAATGCTTTCAGTTTTTCACCATTGAGTATGACACTTGCTGTGTGTTTGTCATATATGGCCTTTATTATGTTGAGGTATGTTCCCTCTCTGCCCATTTTCTGGGGAGTTTTTATCATAAATTGGTGTTGAATTTTGTCAAAAGTTTTTTCTGCATCTATTGAGATGATCATATGGTTTTTATTCCTTAATTTGTTAATGTGGTGTATCACATTGATTGATTTGCGTATATCAAAGAATCCTTGCATCCCTGGGTTAAATCCCACTTGATCATGGTGTATGATCCTTTTAATGTGCTGTTGGATTCTGTTTGCTCGTATTGTGTGCAGGATTTTTGCATATATGTTCATCAGTGATACTGGTCTATAATTTTGTTTTCTTGTGATATCTTTCTCTGGTTTTGGTACCAGGGTGATTGTGGCTTCATAGAATGAATTTGGGAGTGTTTCTCCCTCTGCAATTTTTTGGAAGAGTTTGAGAAGGATCAGTGTTAGCTGTTCTCTAAATGTTTGCTAGAATTCACCTGTGAAGCCATCTGGTCCTGGACTTTTGTTTGCTGGAAGATTTTTAATTATGGTTTCAATTTCATTACTTGTGATAGGTCTGTTTATATTTTCTAATTCTTCTTAGTTCAGTCTTGGAAAATTATACCTTTCCAAGAATTTGCCCATTTCCTCATGGTTGTCCATTTTATTTGCATACTCCTGCCCCATTTTATGTTTTTGATGTCACAAGTCACATCTTGTTATCTTGTGTATCTGTTAACAAATCATTGTAGTTATAGTTATTTTTAATACTTTAGTTTTTTAACCTTTATACCTGATTCATGAGTGATTTACCCACCACTAGTACAATATTAGAGTATTCAGAATTTAAGTATATATTTAACTTTACTAATGAGTTTTATACTTTCATATGTTTTCATGTTACTAAATTAGTGTTCTTTCATTTCCGCTTGAAGAACTATCTTTAACATTTCTTGTAAGACTAATCCAGTGATGATGAACTTATTAAGCTTTTGTTTGCCTGGATACTATTTATCCCTCCTTCAATTCTAAAGGACAACTTTGCCAGGTAAAGAATTCTTGGCTAGCAGTTTTTTGTTTTATTTTATTTCAGCGCGTTGACTACATTATCCCATTCCTATCTGACCTACAAGGTTTCTGCTTAAAAATCTGCTGACTGCCTTATGGGGGTTCCTTTTATGTAACAAGTTGCTTTTCTCTTGCTGCTTTCAATTATGTGTCTCAGTGTGGGTCTCTTTAGACATACATTTTTTGGAATTTTCTGGGCTTCCTGGATATGGACATGTATTTCTTTCCCCAAGTTAGGGAAATTTTCATCCATTATTTTTTTGAATAAGCTTTCTGCACCTTTTTCTCTTTTGCTTCTTGGGCCCCTATGAGGTATATATTGGTGCCCCATAAGTCTCATAAGCTATCTTCACTCTTTTTTTATTCTTTTTTTCTTTTTTGTTCCTCTGATAGAATGAACTCCACTGCCCTGTCTTCAAGTTTGCTGATCCTTTCTTCTACAGTATTTAGCCTTTTGTTGAACTCCTCTACTGAATTTTTCAACTCACTTATTATATTCTTCATCTTTATGACTTCTGTTTGGCACTTTTTAAAATATAAATTTATTTATTTATTTTTGGCTGCGTTGGGTCTTCGTTGCTGCATGCAAGCTTTCTCTAGTTGTGTCGAGCGGGGGCTACTCTTCATTGTGGTGCGTGGGCTTCTCATTGTGGTGGCTTCTCTTGTTGTGGAGCACAGGCTCTAGGCACACAGCCTCAGTACTTGTGGCTCATGGGTTCTAGAGTGCAGGCTCAGTAGTTGTAGTGCATGGGATTGGTTGCTCTGCAGCATGTGGGATCTTCCCAGACCAGGGCTTGAACCCGAGTCCCCTGCATTGGCAAGCAGATTCTTAACCACTGTGCCATCAGGGAAGTCCCTGTTTCGTACTTTTAATTAATTAATTAATTAATTTATCTATCTATCTATTTATTTTGTCTGGTACTTTTTCGCATTTCTGTTTGTTGAAATTCTTGCTTTGTTCATGCACTGCTGTACTGGACCTCAGTGAGCATTTTATGACCATTATTTTGAACTACTGGATAAAGCGTTTCTCTCCATTTTATTGAAATTGATTTCAGGATATTTGCCTTCTTTTGTTTGAAACATATTCTTTTGTTTCTTAATTTTCCTTGACTCTCTGTGTTGATTTCTGCACATTAGATAAAACAGCCACCTCTCCCTATCTTGACAGACTTCTGAGTTGAGTCTCATCAATCAGCCTGGTCTGAGCTCCTGTTTGCCTCTCAAACCTTTTTAATTGTCCAAGTAGCCATGTTTTTTCTTAATGGTTCCTAGTAGTTAAGGGTGTGCCAAGACCCAGCAGTGTCCCAAAGGGGAGGATGGAAGTCAGCAGCTAGATGCAGGCTGGGTAGAAGCCAGACTCTCAAGCAGCACCTGGGAAAGTATGCAGTTAAACTCCTTCCAGGTAGGAACTGGGAGATGGGCATTTTGGCATGCTCCCCCAGTGCTGAGCCCAAGTATATAGCCTGCGTTGGAAGGCGGTGCTTCTTTACCCATTTAAAAACTGCTGTTTTGTGACTTCCCTGGGGGTCCAGTGGTTAAAGCGTGCAGGTTTCATCCCTGTTCGGGGAACTAGGATCCCACGTGCTTTGGATGCAGCCCCAAAAAATAAATAAGTAAAAATAAAAACTGCTTTTTTCTTTGCTGTAGTCTTGTGGGACTTGTAAATGCAAGTTCTGTTGGCTATCAGAACTGCATGATTTGTAGACTGTCCCTCAGGTAGTAGCCATAAAAATTGGGGCACTAGATGTGTGGACAAGGGACAGAGTAATGCCTTTCCTTACCCTGTAGGCTCACATAATAAAACAGCTTTAATATTATACAAAGTAATGTATTCATAAGTTAAAATAGCCCCTGAAAACAAATGCAAATGCAAAATCCTCACTGTATTGGCCTTCTTTTCTTGCTTTATGAATTATGAATTTAACCAGAAAAGTATGGTATTCAAAAAAAAACCTCAGTTATTGGTTCTGACATACTTTCTAAATGATATTATTAATATTTTATGTGTTTAATTTGAATACCTCTGAAATATTCATTAATATCACAATTTATTCTTTAATCCTCCTGCTCTATAGGTAATTCTAAGTCAATATTGTGGCAGAAACCAATGCTCTGAGGGCAGGAGGAAAGAGGAGAAAGAAATGTATTCAGTTTGCCTTGTAAAATACTCTGAGGAATCTCTTTAAAGCACACTTACACAATGAGATATCTACATTTAGAATTTCAACAGTTTTATTCTTTTAGTGATCTCTTCAATGCTGATGTTATTAAAACCAAGAAATCACATTAAAATTACCATAATAAAGTATCAACATAATTCATTTATTTTACAAAAGGTGTTGGCTGCCATCTCCTGGACTATATGAGCCTTTTGCTTTCAAAAACAACAAACAAATTAGGCCTTATATTGCTAGTATTTCTTCAAGAAGGAAATAAGAAAAATTGTAAAGAGCTGAGCAGCAAAAAATGTTATTTGCATATACTTGATTATTTCATGAAAAATCTGGTTTCTAAAATATTTATATATGTGGTTAAATTTTCCTAGATGTGTTAAAAGAGGTTTATCCCAACAGGAGGCACACACACACACAAAAGTACTGTATACATTATCCCAACTGTAAGCTTTATGGATTTTTAAAAAAAATATTACTTGTGTACTTCCACATGGTCATTTTTCTATCTTATATAGTTATGGCTACAACACTGTTCATTTCTCTCCTTAATATATTAGTTAATAAGATGCCAAGGCTGATTCATTTCCTCTGAAGGTAGTTGACAATGTGAATCCTCAAGAGATAAATAATTATTGTTTTTCATTAGAATCAAGTTTATTTTTATTTTATGGACATCGTATAGTTGGGACTAATAGGACAAAAAGAAGGCATAATTATTGGTATAAAACTAGAGTACATGTAAATTATACTCACTTTATGGAAGTTAGTGATAAAAACTCACATTTTAATCTTCTCACTACTCATGAGTGCTTCTGTATGACATCTGTTTGTATTTTTTTAAATATTTTATAGACTAGTGATTTTCTAAAAGTTAAGGAGAAGGTATTTGAGATGCCTCAATCTCTAAATATGTATATTTAGTTTTACCTAGGAAATAAAGTACAAGACTGTGAAAATTAAAACCACAGAATATTAAAACAAAAGCAGTTTATCACTCTTTTTTTTTTTTTTTTTGCGGTACGCGGGCTTCTCACTGTTGTGGCCTCTCCCGTTGCGGAGCACAGGCTCCAGACGCAGGCTCAGCGGCCATGGCTCACGGGCCTAGCCGCTCCGCGGCATGTGTGATCCTCCCGGACCAGGGCACGAACTCCTGTCCCCTGCATCGGCAAGCGGACTCTCAACCACTGCGCCACCAGGGAAGCCCAGTTTGTCCCTCTTTTTTTTTTTTTGCGGTACGCGGGCCTCTCACTGTTGTGGCCTCTCCCGTTGCGGAGCACAGGCTCCAGACGCAGGCTCAGCGGCCATGGCTCACGGGCCCAGCCGCTCCGCGGCATGTGGGATCCTCGTGGACCGGGGCACGAACCCGCGTCCCCTGCATCAGCAGGCGGACGCTCAACCACTGCGCCACCAGGGAAGCCCTGTCCCTCATTTTAAAAGGAATCCTAAAACAACCTGCAAGTAAGTAAATGAACATTTTTAAATGATGCTGCTTTCTAAAGTAATAAGTGTTAATAAGCTCAAACATCATAATCCCACTGAGGCTTATTGTGTATGTGAGAAGTAAAAGTTATTATTGGCAATTAGTAAATTGCAGTAATGTTATTAAAATTAAAGAATGTTTTGTCACCTAAAAAAAACTTTGGTTTTCTATTCTTAATGTGTTCTATTAACATTTTGAGAAGGTAAAAAAGAACACCATTTAATTGTGTCTGGGGTTGAGAAAATTGCTTAGGTATTTGAAATGATCTAATTTTAAAATAATTGTTATTATGTTATTGAGTATTGCACGTGCATGTAATTATTAATTATTTACCCTCTCACCAGGCAGACCATCTAAGGATGAGATTACAGAAAAACTAAGGAATAATGGGTCTGATATACACATCATTTTGAGTTCTGACTCATTTGTTTAAGTAGTAAAATCCACATTGCTTGATTTCTTAATTATCTAGGCAAAAAATTCAAGGGATATTACAAGTACATGGAAAGTCAAAAATACATGAATACAAAGAGAACTAACAATTGTTTTCTTTTTTATTTCTGCCTTAACATACGTTTATTTTTCAACTATTCTGTAGATTTTGTTTTGTTAATTTAAATTTTTTAGATAATTGTAGATTCACATGCATTATAAGAAATATGGAGAGATCCATTCCGTGTACACTGTAACCAGTTTCCTGTAATGATGACATTACATAAAACTGTAGTATAATTTCACAACTAAGGTATTAACATTGATACAATCCACCAATCTTTTTTTTTAACATCTTTATTGAAGTATAATTGCTTTACATTGTTGTGTTAGTTTCTGCTGTATAACAAAGTGAATCAGCTATACGCCTACATATATCCCCATATGCCCTCCCATATATCCCCATATGCCCTCCCTCCCACCCTCCCTATCCCACCCCTCTAGGTGGTCACAAGGCACCAAGCTGATCTCCCTGTGCTATGTGGCTGCTTCCCACTAGCTATCTATTTTACATTTGGTAGTGCATATATATGTCCATGCCACTCTCTCACTTCTTCCCAGATTACCCTTCCCCCTCCCCGTGTCCTCAAGTCCATTCTCTACATCTGTGTCTTTATTCCTGTCCTGCCCCTAGGTTCTTCAGGACCATTTTCCTTTTTTTCAGATTCCGTATATATGTGAAAATTGTTACCAAGAGAAGAAATTGCTGGCGTCTCTGGTTTAGAGTTGTAAACTCATTGTGACACCTGGTGGATATTGTTGAAAAGGCAAGTAATAGTAGTTTGCTTCCAATACGACAGCCACTAGCCACTTGTGGCCATTGAGCCCTTGAAATGTTGCTAACCCAAACTGAGACTTGGTGTTCAAAGACAATATTTTACCTCACCTATAATGTTCTATATTGATTATTTTGAAATGATCATTTTGAAATGATAATATCCTGGATATACTGATTAAATAAAACATATTAAAATTAATTTCACTCATTTCTATTTACTTTTTCTTACGTTGCTACTAAAAATTTTAAAGTTACATATGTGGCTCACGTTTGTGGCTTGCATTATACTTCTACTAGATAGTGCTGTGATAACATCTAAGCCTTAGATATTATATAGGTATTACGGAAATTCTCAGCTCATTTGTGAAAATAGGAAATATATCCGTAATTTAAGATTGATGTATGTGGTAGGCAGAATTTTAAGATGACTCCCAATGATCTACACCCTTGTATAATCCCCTCCCCTTGAGTGTAGACAGGGCCTGCAAATATGGTGAGATATCATTTTCTTGATTAGGTTACACTATATGGCAAAGGTGAAGGAATTTTTCAGATGTAATGAAGGTGCCTAATTAGTTGACTTTGAGTTAATCAAAAGGGAGATTATGCTTGGTGGGGGCCTGCACTAATCAGACTAGCCCTTAAAAGAGGCTCAAAGCAGCAGCAAACACCTTCCTGTTGGGCTAGAAGCAAACTGCCATGTTGTGGAAAGAGTCACATGGCAGAAACCGAATTCTGCCAGCAACCTTGGCAAGCTTGAAAGAGAACTCAAGCCTCAGATGAGTTGCAGCTCCATCTGACAGCTTTATTGCAGCCTTCTGAGACCGTGAGACAGAGGACCCAGCTAAGCTGTGCCCAGACTCCTGACCCATGGAAACTGCAAGATATAACTGTGTGTTGTTTTAAACTACGAAGTTTGTGATAATTTATTATGCAGCAATAGAAAACGACTACACTATGCCTTTGAGTTTTTTACTTTACTTGTTTGTGTTATATTACTATAGTTCATGTTTTTTGTTTTTTTTTTCACCTGACATATTCATCATAAGAAATCAAAATCAGCAATGATAACCGTAACTTTATTATAGCATACAATTTACTGTAACTTCATTGTAGCAAGCACTTTATCATGGTAAGCACAATGGAAACAGAAATAAATACAAGGAAATAATATAAAGGCTAATATAAACCTCTCATTAGAGCTGTGCTGCTATATAAATCATGGTAGCTCCAGCCCAGAGCTCTTTTAAATTTAAAGCAGTGATGCATTCCTTTTTCTTCATCATTTAGTGCTGTTTTGGCACTTAAGGGCACTAGACCTCTAATGGTGAAGAGACAAATGGGTGCTAGTAAAGGGAAATTCAGGTACATGGAGAGGTGAAACCAATCCTAACCTAAGCTGGGGCCTCTAAACAGAACTCCTAACCATCTAGAAGTTCATCTAGTATCAGAGACCTTTCGCTCTGCTGCTTTGAATTCCCGATATTTATAGCATAGTCTTGACCCAAGTTCCTCAAGTCGAAGATTAGCTCACAGAGTAGTGGCACTTGAAGAGCTGTGCCCTGTGGCCTTGCCAATGATTCTAAAGGTGGCAGCTGTCATTAGCTCCTCCGATCAACCTACTATTCATCAAACTCACCATAATTTTTCTATGCTCTTGAGCCTTTGCACATAAATTTTGCTTTTCCTAGAATAAATTTTCCATTACTTCCATGCCTGGAAAAGGTCACTTCCCTTGAGAACCTTTCCCATTACCTTCTGCTGACTTCCTGGGTAGCTTTTGACTTTTTTCCCAGTCAAATGTTTCTTCTATTCAGTGAGTCCAACTGGGAGAACAAGTGTGGCCAACAAGATTATGTGGCCATTTTGTGATTTAGTGTCTGCACTGATTTCATCAGAGTCAGTGAGTGAGGCTACCGTAGGTTTGCGGTACCCAAAGAGTTCTCAGGTGCACAGGCTTGGATGTACATATTTATACAAAAAAACAAAAACTCCTCCTCCCTTTGTTTCCTCTCTTGACCACTCCCCCCTGGGATTACATTAGACCCATGCCTCTTCCTATTCACATATTATAATACAGGGAACTACCTGTCCCCTTGTTATTTCTCCCTAATGCCTGCTGGCATTAGGCCAGTGGGGTCTGTTTTCTCACTATCCTTGTATTTTCACTTCTGATTTTTGGAAGAGGCCTTTTTTCTTAAATTAATTTTTACTATGTCAACACATTTCCAAAATACTATAAGACCTACTTTTACATCCCATTACATTTCTTGTCACCCTAATATAAAGTTCATTGTTCTTGGCACTATGGTTTCAGAATACTTTGCCAACTTCTGTTACAGAATTTACCAAGTTGTATAGTAACTACTTCCTGGCCATATCCACCATTATTAAGGACAGGGGCCATGCCTTATTCAGCCTGGCATCGTTAATCTCTAAAAGACAACAAAACAAAATAAAATACACTATCTAACTTAGCTTAAATGAAACATTTAGGATGAACTTGTGTTATCACTAATAGTAACCTTCCCATCCCTCTGCTAAAGCAATAGCTGATTGCTTATTGCTTTAGCAGAGGGATGGGAAGGTTACTATTAGTGATAGTTGGCTGAGCCAATGGGGAAGGGGAAAGGAGAGGGAGGAATAGGCATGAGACTGCAACTCTTTCCTCCCCTTCCAGTTCCCAGTGACTAGATAATTGTCATTATCTAAGATTTCAGAGCCAGAACTTCTTTAACAAGTATTTTTTAAATTGCTTAAAATGACACTTCCTTATAGGTGAAGCTGATGTTGTAGATTGTACAAGAAGAAGAAAATGAGAAGAGGTGAAAAGGAGGATATAGGAAAAAAAGATTAAAACTATGCTCCAGTTTTCCACACTGAAGGTCATGAGTACCCTTGAGGTGTTTTGGTTAGCTTCACTTCTCATGACTTGTGAGATTTATTTTGATAATTATAGTATAGAAATTTTTTTTTATGAACATCTTGTGACTCTATATTTATCTCAGTTATTATCTCTGTATGAACTTAGCTATTGCTTGAGCCTGTCTCAGCCAAGTTTATTGGCAATTGCAGTCTATTTGCCAACAATTTAAGAAGCACTAATTTTAAACTAAAGTACACCCAATCCTTAGATGCAATCCTGCCTCAGGTTCATCAAACCAAATCAATAGAATCATTCAAATCCAAGGTTAAATCTTATCTTGGAACTAAGCTCATTTTATTTTTGTAAACTTTTATTTTTGCCTTATTATGAAGACCAAAAGGACCGTGGGAGGGCTGTAGAAAGAAAGCACCATAAACAATCTATTTATGTCCCTTTGTAATACCAATTAATTCATATAATTTTTACTTCCAACTTCATTCCAAGTATAATTGTGTATCTTCTCATATATAAGAATTGTCTTTTTCTGTTTGATGGAAGCCTTTTCAAATACCAAATATTATTAGGATTTTCTAAAAATATTAGGGGAACAGAGGAATGGAAATAAGTCAGATGTATTGCACATGAAACGGTCACACAGCTTTCTATAAGATCAGAGAAGAAAAAAGTGTGTTTGTGGAAGCATATTTCTCAGAATTAATCTGTTTTTAAAGTATTTTAATTTACACTAGAACTGTAATTGGCACTAAAAAAGAAGTTGATATTTTTATTCCCTCTACTTTTTCCTGGACATTTTGATATTCTTTTTATTTTGTCTATGATGACAAAAGCAAATATACAGGTAAATGTAAAGATAAAAGATTTATGGAGAAAAACTAGAGTTTCCCAGAAAAGAAGGAATGCCACCTCAATATGGTAACAAGATTGCAACATTGACTCTTACCTGAATATCCAGCCTGCCTGCCTGCCCTACAGATTTCAGGATGCTAGCTCCCAAAATCACATGAACTAATTCCTTATAATAAATAAATACACATATATGTCCACGTGCACACTCATACACACACAAACACACCCAAGTTCTTTGCAGAATTCTAACTGATATAATAGGTATATATTGTATTTTCAACTACAAAGAAGTGTGCAGGAAATGTTAAACTCCATTATTTCTTTAAAACGAAATTAATTCCAACTCCAAGTTCCCATTCCACAGACCAGCAAAAAAATTCAACCTAGGTCCTTTAGAGTTCACAGATATCCTCTCAGCTTTATCATATTTCCCTTTGATATCTTATTTTTCAAGGCCTCTTGGTTCCTGAAGGCAGATGGCTCTGTTCATTCTATGTCAAACCTGAGCACTGGAATCTCTGTCAAAGCTGGGAGTCCCATTTCCCGGTCCAGTCTCTCTAGGAGCACCACACAGCAGATCAACTCAAATGTCTTGCCAGTTCCTGAAGGTACTGCCAGGGAATAGAGGGTGGATCACCACTATTTTTGAAGTTCATAAACCTCCAGGCCCAGTGTTGGGGAATTTCTCTTTCCTCATTCACTTCCCTCAAAGGAATTTAACTCTCTTCTTTGCCCTAAATATTCTTCAGAAGCTCGGGTCTCACTATAAAATAAAAACTAAGAAAACAAGCTCTTTGGCAAGCAGTATCTACTTTCTATCAGGTAATACAAATTCCTTTTGAGATGAGGAATCCAAAATTATATCAATAAATTTTCATACTCTGTTACATAAAATGACCCACCTTGCACTATGAGTAGATCTTTTACCCACATATAATTCTGTTAACTCATGCATTGGTCTTTTGAAAAATATCAGTTCAATGAGTTATATAGATTTTCCAAATGTTTATTATAAAATTATTTTTTTTAAATCACATTTGTTAATATCACCACCATGTCATCAGAAGAATCTTTAGACAGTATGAAGCTGTCAAGCCCATAATGACAAGTACAAGTTTTTCAAAATTCTAACTTTTACTTGAAAGGCTGAATTTTACCATTGGCAACAATTAATTTTCCTTGAAGTGATAGTCTCACTCAGTTGTTTTTCAAGAAAATATTTGCAAAATACCCAAGTCTAAATAACCATAGTTTATCAGTCAGTCTTTTAAATAAAAATTCTGTTCCATAAGAAAAGCAACTGGTTCAGCTTCCAACCCAAACAGTTGCACAAATGCTCTTCTTTGAGACAGCCATTGTGTTTCAGTATGCATCAGAAGAGCTTTATAAATAATTCTGATTTTTGCCACACAGAATGCTACATAGATGTATTTAAGGGTCAAGTTTTAATAAACTTCATAGTTTACACTACTTTATCAAGGACATTCTAAAGTGAAACTTGCTTTTTTTCTGTAAGTGGCAACAAAGCATACAAAGACTGCTAATATTGTTGGGTGCCACTGCCTTGGTATGCACCATCAGTGCAAATGTTAATACATGTGAAAGGCAAATAAAGTCTCAACTTCATTATGAAAATAATTTTGACCTCATGGACCCCCTGAAAAGGATTGGTGGCTCCCTCCCCCACCCCAGTGTTTATGTACCTTGATTTGAGAACCTCTGGTCCACAGCACTGAAGTACTGGGAACTAAGGAACTGGCAAACACCTCCCACTTATCTCCTGACAGAAATGGGCAACTCAGTACCAAATAGCTGCAACTTTATGTACTAGTCCTAACCTAGAAACAGACCTCTAGACTAAACAGGATGCAAAAATCAAGTTTGTGTAGAAAAGATTAGAAGAGGAAAACCAGTAGGAAGGCATTTGCAATCATTCAACAATAATGTAAGAAAAACTGGAACATAGGGTAGTAAAAGTTACAATAGAAGAAAGGAAAGATAATTTAAAAGGCATTGGAAAAGTAGATATGTCAATAATGCCTTAGCTTTGGGGAACTACGGCAGAAGTGGTGTAAAAGACAAGTCCAAGGTTGGTGGTACTAATAGGAGAAAAGTAGAATCAGGAGAAATCACTGGAAAAATAGAAATAATAATAACAATAACATTTACTGTAATAATGTACTAAGTAGTATTCTAAGCACTGGTTTTAGACACCTTTTTGTTTGGGGCTTTGTTTTTATTTTTTTAAAAAATGAGAGGATGCTGAAAAAAAAACCTGACAAATTTTAAAATTTCAGTCCCACCTCTTTGCTAGTGTCTCTTTCTTCTTTCTCCATTACTGTATTACCACTGCAGTATCTGGCAACTGTGTTATAAAGAATACCAGACACAAGTCAAAGGATAACACTAAAATCTTAGCATTATTAATCTTCGTTAATGTGTAAAATCAAAAGTACATGCTCATTAAGTAGAAGGGAATATGAGTCAGTCCACATATTTGTCTGTGAAATTATTGCTCTTAATCAATACAGATTGTGTGATAGGTGCTTTCTAAGATGCCCCTTGATGATCTCAGGACCCCTGCCCTGGTATTCATAACTTTGTGTAATCCACCCCAGCCCCAAACTGTGGGCTGGACTTCGTGGTTTGCTTTACGAATAGAATGCAGCAAAAATGGCAGACTGTCACTTCCAAGATTAGGTTACAACAAGACTTTGGCGTCCAACTTGCTTGCCCTTTCTTCCTCTCTCCCTGGCTCACTCTGATAGAAGCCAGCTTTCATGTTGTTACTGTCTGATGGAGAGGCCCATCTCGTCAGGATCTGAGGGACATCTCCAGCCCACAGTCCATGAGAAACTCAGGCACTCAGTTGAACAGCCCACAAGGATATCAACCACTTGAGTGAGCAGGAAGTAGCTCCTTCCCTAGTTGAGACTTCAGATAAGATCACAGCCCTGGCCACCCTTGATTGCAGTTTGAGGACCCAGTAAGCCAAGCCCAGATTTCTGACAAACAGAAAGTGTGAGACAATAGATGTTTTTTGGGTTGAGCCACTGAATTCTGGGGTAATTTATTATGCTGCCACTGAGAACAAGTACACATGGTCAACATTTGCTCAACATTCATTTATTCATTCAGTGAATAAATACTAAATGTCTTTGTGTCAGTTATTGTACCAAGGAGAGGCAGATGTGACTATCTCACATGGGCCCCCTACACTCGAGAAAATCAGTCTGGTGAGGGAGATAGTGAGGTAAATAATAGTATATAATATCTATAGCAGAGATTGAAGAAAAAATCATGTGGGACTATGAAAAAGAAAATAACTCGATTTGAGAAGGCTTTACTGAGTAACTGCCATTTGAACTAGATCATAAAGTTTGAGCACATTAAGACTCTCTGGCACATGGCACTGATTTAGTTCAAGCTGCTACTTCCAGAAACCAAACCTAGAATTCTGCATGTAATCATTTTCGACCTACAGGCAGTAATTACATAAAGCCATGAGAGAGAATAGGATCTCTTTAGGAAAAAAAAAAAAAGCATGTAGAGAAAAGCAAAGACTCAAGGCACACATAGGCAAAATAAGGGAAATGATTAATAAGATGAATAAATACAGGGTCAAAAAGTGCTTACGTATAGCATTTGACACAACTCCTCCTCCTAAAAACTTTCTTCTCTTGGCTTTTTCAACACTACTCTTTCTCCTTGTTTCCCTTCTACCTCTCTGATAACTTCTTGTCTTTTTTCCTTCAATGTCTTTGTATTAGTTATGTATTGCTATGTAAGAAGCTACCCTAAAACTTAGTGCATCAAAACAACAAACTTTACTTATCTCAAAGCATCTGATGGTCAGGAATTCAGGAGCAGCTTGGGGTGGGGAGACAGGGACATTCTGGCTCAGGGTCTCTTAGGAGGTTGCAGTCAAGGCATTAACTGGGGCTGCAATTATCTAAAGGCTCAAACGGGGAGAGGGGATCCATTTCCATGAAGTTTCACTCACATGGCTGTTGGCAGAAGGCCCCAGTTCCTATATGTCTCAGTTCCTCACCAGCTGTTTGCTAGAAGCCTTAGTTCCTCACGATATGGGTCTCTCCACGGGCTACCTAAGTGTCTTCACAGCATGACAGATAACATCCCCCAGATCAAATAAAGAAGGACAGACAAACAGACAAACAGAAAAGCTGCAGTACCTTTTATGCCCTCCTCTCTGAAACTGTCCACTGTTGGAAGTTAGCCAATAAGTTCATCCCAACACTGAAGAAGAGAGGAATTAGGCTCTACCTCTTGAAATGTATCAATTTGTGGTATATTTCTTAATTACCACAGACTACTTCGTTTCATTTACTAAGAGATCTTACCAGTCCTTTCACCATCTCACTTTATTCACTCACCCTGGGTGATCTCAACTACTCCCATGGTTCCAAGTGCCATCTATGTTGTTGAATATACGCATCTATATTGACTCTCAAATCATTATTTGAGATTCATTATTTTAGTCCTCATCTCTCTTCCAAAACCCATATTTGTATTTTCAACGGCCTATCACACGTCACCTAGAAAGCCAGCTTAGCCTAACCAAAACCAAATGCTTGTCCTCGTCTCTCTTTGCTTCCAGTTTGGCTCTTCTATATCTTCAATGCAGTTACCCAAGATAGAAAACATGAAGTCATCCTCAATTCCTACCGCTCCTCACCTCTTATATCTTTGTTATAGATTTATCCTTATTGTTTATGCCCCCTAAATAACTCTCAGTTTATTTCCTCTCTCCATCATCAGCATCTTTGTACAGGTCGTCATCATCTCTCTCTAAGACTACTGCACTAGCTTAATAATTGATCTTTAGGTCTAGTCTCTCCTTTTTCTAATTTATCTTTTGTCAGATTTATCTTGGCTAAAATATGTATCTGAAATCATATATCTCTCTAAAAACCTTGAATGTCTCACTAATAACTTCAGTTTAAAGCCCAAGTCATTTAAAATGATATATAAGGCCCTTTAAAATCGGATCCTAATATGTTTTTAGCTTCATCTCTTGTCACTGTCTCAACACATCTTCCCCAAATCATTCCCATTCCCCAAAAATGTCATGTACTTTTATACATTCATATATTTGCACATTCTCTTTTTCTCTGCCTGGCATACCCACTATCTCCACGCTGCTTGGTAAATTCTTATATTTCAAGTTCAAACAACCTCCTCCAAGCTTCTCCCTCTGACTTCCCTAGGTGAGAAGTCATTTTCATCTACTATGGCTTCACATCATCTTGCATATACTGTTGGTATATCATTTTTTTAAATTTTATTTTACTTATATGGCTGCACCGGGTCTTAGTTGCAGCACGTGGGATCTTTTAGTTGTGGCATATGGGATCTAGTTCCCTCACCAGGGATTGAACGTGGGCCCCCTGCATTGGGAGCGCGGAGTCTTAGCCATTGGACCACCAGGGAAGACCCCTGATGGCATATCTTCATCACCTATATGTCATGGATGTTTTTAGAACTGTTTCAGTTTCTAATGTTCTATCTTTATGTCCTCATAAGAACATGAATAAATTTATCAGAGTGCTTCCCACTTTTAATGCAGAAAATATGATTACTAGTGACACTACTTGTCCCCTCTAGGAATTCCAGAATAACCTATTACAGGAAGAGGCTTACCTGTCTCTTGCAGAATTTTTGGAATCTTTTCTGATTTTATGTTGCAAACATGCATCATCGAAGAAGGCAAAATATCATTTAAAGCCCAGAGCACAAGTAAATATTTTACCAACGTTTATATCCTTCTCCACATTGCCTGTTCCCCATTCACGACAACCCCCACCACACCATTAAAAACCCACATTCCATAATAAGCAGCAGAGATGTCATCAGGAGAACTGAAAGAAGGGAAGCCTATAAATGTGTCTGTACATCTAATTATAGATGTATATCCTCAGAGGTCTCATCTATTAATTCTTTCCTGTTCTTGTGGAATCTTGGCATTTAGTGACATATAGCATCCCCATCATTACTGGAAAATTCCCCAGTTGGATCTGGATCCTCATAACATCTTGGCACAGAGGCTTTTATTAAGCTCACCTTCAATAGATGAGATAAATACCAAAGCTAAATACACTCTTGCAGAGCAAATGGGAAAGAACTCTTGTCTCTCTCACCTTAGTTCCAGGCCATCACTTTTTTTTTTTTTAACAGATCTTTATTGGAGTATAATTGCTTCACAATACTGTGTTAGTTTCTGTTGTACAACAAAGTGAATCAGCCATATGCATACATATGTCCCCAAATCCCCTGCCTCTTGAGCCTCTGTCCCACTATCCCTATCCCACCCCTCTAGGTCATCACAAAGCACCGAGCCAATCTCCCTGTGCTATGCTGCTGCTTCACACTAGCTATTTTACATTCGGTAGTGTATATACGTTGATGCTACTCTCACTTCGCCCCAGCTTCCCCCTCCCACCCCGTGTCCTCAAGACCATTCTCTACGTCTACATCTTTATTCCTGCCCTGCAACTAGGTTAACCAGCACCTTTTTTTTTTTTTTTTTAGGTTCCATATATATGCATTAGAATATGGTATTTTTTTTTTCTTTTTGACTTAACTTCACTCCGTATGACAGACTCTAGGTCCATCCACCTCACTACATATAACTCAATTTCATTTCTTTATATGGCTGAGTAATATTCCATTGTATATATGTGCCACATCTTCTTTATCCATTCATCTGTTGATGGACATTTAGGTTGGTTCCATGTCCTGGCTATTGTAAGCAGTGCTGCAATGAACATTGTGGTACATGTCTCTTTTTGAATTATGGTTTTCTCAGGGTATATGCCCAGTAGTGGGATTGCTGTGTCATATGGTAGTTCTAGTTTTAGTTTTTTAAGGAACCTCTATACTGTTTTCAATAGTGGTTGTATCAATTTACATTCCCACCAACAGTTCAGGAGGGTTCCCTTTTCACCACACCCTTTCCAGCATTTGCTGTTTCTAGATTTTTTTGAAAATAGCCATTCTGACCGGCCCGAGGTGATACCTCAATTGTTGTTTTGATTTGCATTTCTCTAATAATTAGTGATGTTGAGCAGCTTTTCATGTGCCTCTTGGCCATCTGTATGTCTTCCTTGGTGAAATGTCTATTTAGGTCTTCCACCCATTTTTTAATTGGATTGTTTGTTTTTTTGACATTGAGCTCCATGAGCTGTTTGTATATTTTGGGGATTAATCCTTTGCCTGTTGTTTCATTTGCAAATATTTTCTCCCATTCTGAGGGTTGTCTTTTTGTCTTGTTTATGGCTTCCTTTGCTGTGCAAAAGCTTTTAAGTTTAATTAAGTCCCATTTGTTTATTTTTGTTTTTATTTCCATTACTCTAGGAGGTGGGTCAAAAAAGACCTTGCTGCAGTTTATGTCAAAGAGTGTTTTTCCTATATTTTTCTCTAAGAGTTTTATAGTGTCTGGACTTACATTTAGGTCTTTAATCCATTTGGAGTTTATTTTTGTGTATGGTGTTAGGTAGTGTTCTAATTTCATTCTTTTAAATGTAGCTGTCCAGTTTTCCCAGCACCACTTATTGAAGAGGCTGTCTTTTCTCCATTGTATGTTCTTACCTCCTTTGTCGTAAATTAGGTGACCATTTGTGTATGGGTTTATCTCTTGGCATTCTATCCTGTACCATTGATCTATGTCTGTTTTTGTGCCAGTACCACATTGCCTTGATTACTGTAGCTTTGTGGTATTGTTTGAAGTCAGGGAGCCTGATTCCTCCAACTTCGTTTTTCTTTCTCATGATTGCTTTTGCTTTTCGGGGTCTTTTGTGTTTCCATACGAGTTGTAAAATTTTTTGTTCTAATTCTGTGAAGGATATCACTGGTAGTTTGATAGGGATTGCATTGAATCTGTAGATTGAGTAGTATAGTCATTTTCACAATGTTGATTCTTCCAATCCAAGAACATGGTATATTTCTCCATCTGTTTATGTCATTTTTGATTTCTTTCATCAGTGTTTTATAGTTTTCTGAGTACAAGTCTTTCACCTCCTTAGGCAGGTTTATTCCTAGGCATTTTTTTCTTTTTGTTGCAGTGGTAAATGGAAGTGTTTCCTTAATTTCTCTTTCTGAATTTTCGTTGTTGGTGTATAAGAATGCCAGAGATTTCTGTGCATTAATTTTGTAGCCTGCAACCTTACCAGATTCATTGATTAGTTCTAGTAGTTTTCTGCGGGCATCTTTAAGATTTTATATGTATAGTATCATGTCATCTGCAAACACTGACATATTTACTTCTTCTTTTCCAATTTGTACTCCTTTTATTTCTTTTTCTTCTCTGATTGCTATGGCTAGGACTTCCAAAGCTATGTTGAATAAGAGTGGAGAGAGTGGACATCCTTGTCTTGTTCCTGACCTTAGTGGAAATGCTTTCAGTTCTTCACCATTGAGTATGATGCTTGCTGTGGGTTTGTCATATGTGGCCTTTATTATGTTGAGGTATGTTCCCTCTGTGCCCATTTTCTGGAGAATTTTTATCATAAATTGGTGTTGAATTTTGTCAAAAGCTTTTCCTGCATCTATTGAGATGATCATATGGTTTTTATTCCTTAATTTGTTAATGTGGTGTATCACGTTAATTGATTTGCATATATTGAAGAATCCTTGCATCCCTGGGTTAAATCCCACTTGATCACGGTGTATGATCCTTTTAACGTGCTGTTGGATGCTGTTTGCTAGTATTTTGTTCAGGATTTTTGCATCTATGTTCATCAGTGATACTGGTCTATGATTTTCTTTTCTTGTGACATCTTTTTCTGGATTTGGTATCAGGGTGATTGTGGCTTTGTAGAACGAATTTGGGAGTGTTTCTCCCTCTGCAATTTTTTGGAAGAGTTTGAGAAGGATCAGTGTTAGCTGTTCTCTAAATGTTTGCTAGAATTCACCTGTGAAGCCATCTGGTCCTGGACTTTTGTTTGCTGGAAGATTTTTAATTATGGTTTCAATTTCATTACTTGTGATAGGTCTGTTTATATTTTCTAATTCTTCCTAGTTCAGTCTTGGAAAATTGTACCTTTCCAGGAATTTGTCTGTTTCTTCATGGTTGTCCATTTTATTGGCATAGAGTTGCTTGTAGTAGTCTCTTAGGATGCTTTGTATTTCTGCAGTGTCCGTTGTAACTTGTCCTTTTTCATTTCTAATTTTATTGATTTGAGTCCTCTCCCTTTTTTTCTTGATGAGTCTGGTTAAGGGTATATCAATTTTGTTTATCTTCTCAAAGAACCAGCTTTTTTTTTTTTTTTTTTTTGCGGTACATGGGCCTCTCACCGTTGTGGCCTCTCCCGCTGCAGAGCACAGGCTCCGGACACACAGGCTCAGCAGCCACGGCTCACGGGCCCAGCCTCTCCACGGCATGCAGGACCTTCCCGGACCAGAGCACGAACACGTGTCCCCTGCATCGACAGGCGGACTCTCAACCACTGCGCCACCAGGGAAGCCCAAGAACCAGATTTTAGTTTTGTTGATCTTTGGTATTGTTTTCTTCATTTCTATTTGATTTATTTCTGTTCTGATCTTTATGATTTCCTCTACTGACTTTGGGTTTTCTTTGTTCTTCTTTTTCTAGTTGTTTTAAATGTAGGGTTAGATGTTTATTTGAGAGTTTTCTTGTTTCTTGAGATGAGATTGAATTGCTATAAACTTCTTCTTGGAACTGCATTTGCTGTGTCCCATAGGTTTTGGGTCATTGTGTTTCATTGTCATTTGTTTCTATGTATCTTTTTATTTCTTCTTTGATTTCTTCAGTAATCTCTTGGTTATTTATTAGCCCACTGTTTAGCCTCCATGTAATTGTGTTTTTTACAGTTTTTTTCCTGTAATTGATTTCCAATCTCATAGCACTGTGGTCAGAAAAGATGCTTAAATTTTCCAAGGCTTGATTTGTGACTCAAGATATGATCTATCCTGGAGAATGTTCCATGTGCACTTGAGAAGAAAGTGTATTCTGCCACTTTGAGGTGGAATGTTCTATAATATCAATTAAATCTATCTGGTCTATTATGTCATTTAAAGCTTGTGTTTCCTTATTTATTTTCTGTTTGGATGATCTGTCCATTGGTGTAAGTGGCGTATTAAAGTCCCCTACTATTATTGTATTTCTGTCGATTTCTCTTTTCATGGCTGTTAGCATTTTCCTTATGTACTGAGGTGCTCCTATGTTGGGTACATAAGCATTTATAATTGCTATATCTTCTTCTTGGATTGATCCTTTGATCATTATGTAGTGTTCCTCCTTATCTCTTATAACAGTCCTTATTTTAAAGTCTGTTTTTCCTGATACGAGTATTGCTACTGCAGCTTTCTTTTGATTTCCATTTTCATGGAATATCTTTTTTCCAACCCTTCGCCTTCAGTCTGTATGTGTCCCTAGGTCTGAAGTTGGTCTCTTGTAGACAGCATATATATGGGTCTTGTTTTTGTATCCATTCAGCCAGTCTGTATTTTTTGGTTGGGGCATTTAATCCATTTACATTCAAGGTTATTATCAATATGTATGTTCCTACTACCATTTTCTTAATTGTTTTGGGTTTGTTTTTGTGGGTCTTTTTCTTCTCTTGTGTTTCCCACGTAGAGAAGTTTCTTTAGCATTTGTAGTAAAGCTTGTTTGGTGGTGCTGAATTCTCTTAGCTTTTGCTTGTCTGAAGAGCTTTTTATTTCTCCATCAAATCTGAATGAGATCCTTACTGGGTAGAGTAATCTTGATTGTAGGTTTTTCTGTTTCATCACTTTAAGTATATCCTGCCACTCCCTTCTGGCCTGCAGAATTTCTGCTGAAAAATTAGCTGATAACCTTATGGGGATTCCTTTGTATGTTATTTCTTTTTTTATGTTTTTCCCTTGCCGCTTTTAATATTTTTTCTTTGAATTTAATTTTTGTTAGTTTGATTAATATGTGTCTTGGTGTGTTTTTCCTAAGGTTTATCCTTTATGGTACTCTCTGTGCTTCCTGGACTTCGGTGACTACTTCCTTTCCCATGTTAAGGAAGTTTTCGACTATAATCTCTTCAAATATTTTCTCAGACCATTTCTTTTTCTCTTATTCTTCTAGGACCCCTATAATTTAAATGTTGGTGCATTTAGTGTTGTCCCAGAGGTCTCTGAGATTGTCTTTAATTCTTTTCATTCTTTTTTCTGTTCCTCAGCAGTTATTTCCACCATTTTGTACTCCAGCTCACTATTCATTCTTCTGCCTCAGTTATTCTGTTATTGATTCCTTCTAGTGTATTTTTCTTTTCAGTTATTGTGCTGTTCATCTCTGTTTGTTTGTTCTGTAGTTCTTCTGGACCTTTGTTAAACATTTCTTGTGTTTTCTCAATCCGTGCCTCCATTTTATTTCCAAGATTCTGGATCATCTTTACTATCATTACTCTGAATTCTTTTTCAGGTAGATTGCCTATTTCCTCTTCATTTATTTGGTCTTTAGGTTTTTACCTTGCTCCTTCATCTGTGAAATATTTTTTTTGTTGTCTCTCTCTTTTTTTTTTTTAAATGAGTGAGATTGTGTTCCTGTCTTACTGGTTGTTTGGCCTGAGGCGTCCAACACTGGAGTTTGTAGGCTGTTGGGTAGAGCTGCGTCTTGGTGCTGAGATGAGGAACTTCGTGAGACCTCACCCTGATGAATATTCCCTGGTGTCTGAGGATCTCTGTTAGTCCAGTGGTTCGGACTTGGAGCTCCCACCGCAGGAGCTTCCACCCAACCTCTGGCTCATGAACCAAGATCCTGCAAGGCACGTGGGGTGGCAAAAAAAAAAAAAAAAAGAGGACAATAACAGAGTAAAAAATAAAATTAGATTAGGAAACTAACAGATATGTCAGAAAGAATATAAAAATAAAAATACAGATGAATGAACAACCAGAAGGTACATCACAGTACCACAGTAGTAGAAAAGAGGAGGGAAAAGGAAAAAAAAAGAAAGAAAAAAAAAGGGGGGGAAAGGCCTTGGCTGTGGAGGGATGGTGGGGCCTAAGCAAGGGGGAGGTTTGGGTGTTGGGCAGGGCCTATACTTAGGACCCACAGAGCAGGAAAAGGCCCTGGGGGCTGTGGGTGGTGGGGTTTAGGCTCAAGGAACAGAAGGGGCCCAGGCATGCCCCTGCCCCTGGTCTCAGAGGGCAGGGCACCTCACCTGGGAGCCCAGCAGGCTTCCTGGGCTTGAGGTGGAGGGGCAAACGTCCTCCTCTCCTCTCTTGCTCCACTGGTCCTAGAGGGCCCTTCCCACCGGTCTCTCCTGTTGTCCCCGCCCTCCCTCCTATGCCCCCAGAACCAATGTGGCTGGGGGCGGGGTGTCTTGGAGGTCAGGGGACTAGCCAGGGAGCTCAGCAGCCTCCCCGGCCCAAGTGGGCCAGGAGATTGCCCTCTGCTCCTCTCCCGCTCTTTCCAGAGGGTCCCTCCCGCCTGCTTCTCCTGATCCCCCTGGCCTCAGGGGCGCCGGTCCTGTCTGGCCTCCACTTCTCCTTCTCCCTCAGTCCCCCCACATCCTACCAGTTCACTTGGAGGTTCCTCCTGTCTCCTTGGGCGTCAGCGTCCCCCACCAGTGGCCAGCAGGTGCCCTAGTTGTGGGGAGACGCTAACTCGACAACTTCCCACACTGCCATCTTGACTCCGCCCCCATCACTTATTTTTTGACACATGTATTGAGATCCTTCTAAGAGACGGATTGTGTTAGGGGCCATCAATGGAGCAGTACACAAGAGACCCAGGATCCCTACTCCAATGAAGCTTATATGCTAGGGCAAGAGACACCCAATTAAGAAATAAAGAAACAAAATTACAAAGTAATTACAGCTTGTGATAAATGCTATTAAAGAAATGAAGAGAGTGATGAGATAGAGATTAACTGGGAGTAGGGGAGGGAGGCCCTTTAGCTCTAATGGTCAGGGCTGGCCATTCCGAGGAAATAGCATTTGAGCTGACACCTCTGGGTGAAAACAAGCCAACCATGTGGAGATCTGGGAGAAGAATATACCCTAAAGAGGGAACAAGGGCGACCATACCCGAAATATAGTACCTTAATCACAAAAATGCATGTTATTAGCAGACGGCAGTATCCATATATACAAGAAAAAAAATATAGGCCAAGGTAGTTTGAAATATCTACTAATTTAAGACTTCTATGTCTTAAATCGGATGTCCAGTATGACTCACCCTATTTCTGAATGAGTAGTCACATTTTAAAGCCAACTCCAGAGTCAAAACTACCCTGGTGACAACCTCCGACTTGAAAGGTTCTTGTCCCTAAGCATCCCTATCATAGTTGTCTCTTGTCACTTTGCTTCCTGAGCTGCTTCTTCTATATTTGCCTTTTAAATGTTTTTCCCTTACATTCCTAATCTTTTTTTGCTCTGTACAATTCTCCTCAAAATTCTCCATTCCCATTGACATCCATATGTTCCAAAGTCTCTCCCGAATTTCCAAGTCAAATATCCATATTCCATTGGATTTCTCCACATGGACGTCCCACTAGCACTCTAAATTCAACAGAGCCAAAACTGGATACATTACTCCCTGCCCTGCCCACATACTCCACGCATTGCCTATGTAGCCTGTCTAGCACCATCAGTGATCATTTGCCCATGCTTGACACCTGGAAGTCCTCTCCTATTTCCTGACTTCTACCCCCTCAGCTCCCACACACAGTCACCCAATCTCCCAGTTTTACAATCTTAACGTTTCTTGGCGTGAGTTCCCCCAGATTAAGTCAACAATGAATTCTTTACTTCTTTACACTATGAACTGGAGTTATAGTAACATAAACTAATTATGTGCTTAACAGATGTTAGGCATTCTGAATGATTCACATGCATTATGTCATTTCATCCTTCCAATAGCCCTGTGAGTTATGAACAGTATGATTATTTCTCTTGTGTATATAAAGAAACTGAAGCTTAGCGGTTTTTAGCAATTTCCCTAAAGTCCCCTATGGAAGTGGAAGGGATGAGATTTAACCTACACATTTTTGACTCTAAAATCTGATCTTTTAAACATTATATCATAGAAAAGTAAAAAAATTAGCTTTCATAACAGAAAAATTAAGCATTTAACTTGACAGTTCTCTCTAGGAACAAACGTACCACTTTAAAGATTTTAAAATTCTGGGATAACAGGCACTAAATCCAGCTATGAAGGTGACATGGTGTTTGATTAATTAAATCAGTTATTGTGAAATGTGTTCAGAAAACAGACATCTGAAAGTTGTGGTGTTATTTGGGTAACAACGAAAACAATGACACCTTTAATTTCACCAAAAACCTAGATCTAATGTTTCTAACAGAAAATAAGACTATATTTTACATAAATAGCTCCACATTATTTGGAATGTCTAAAAAACACTTTTAGTCACATGAAATATTTTATCCATCCATTCCTGCTGGTTTCTTCTTTGTTCATTTGTTTTATGACTTGCTAACTAAAAATGCTAGCAGCCTGCCCATTTTTAAAGAACAAATGTGAAGGAGAAATTTTGAAATTGAGAGAAAGAGTTTCTTGCAGTAGCCCAAGCAAGAGATGTGGCCCTGAAATAAAGTAGTGAGGTAGGAAGGGCATAATTTGAAAGATATTTAAGAGATAGAATCAATAGGACTTGACTGGATTTGGAGGTAGAAGAAGGAATCAAAGATGACTCACCAAAGTTTCTATTTATAATAGATGGAACATAGATAGCAGTTTTTGTTTGGGGTTATATACATAAAACTATAGTGGTCCCCATTTATCCACAGTTTTGCTTTCCATGGTTTTAGTTACTTGTGGTCAACTTTGGTCCAAAAATATTCAATGGAAAATTCCAGAAATGAACTACAGTAAATCCCCTACATACGAATGAGTTCCGTTCCAAGAGTGCATTCGTTAGTCCAATTTGTTTTTAAGTCCAACAAAGTTAGCCTAGGTACCCAACTAACACAATCAGCTATATAGAACTGTACTATAATAGGTTTATTATACTTTTCACACAAATAATACAAAGAAAAACACAAAAAGTAAAGAAAACATTTTTAATCTTACAGTACAGTACCTTGAAAAGTACAGTAGTACAGTACAACAGCTGGTATACAGGGGCCGGCATCGAGTGAACAGGCAAGAAAAGTTACTGACTGGAGGAGGGAGAGGAAGTGGGAGATAGTAGAGCTGAAAGATCATCAGCAATAGGAGACGGAAGGCAAGCTGTAATTTCACTCACGCCTGACGATGATGGCACAAGTTCTGGTTCCTTGCTGGATTCAATTCTATCTACCCTCTCGAAAACATGATCCAGTGATATCTGGGTAGTAGCTTTTTTTTTCTCGTCATTGATGACATGGTAGCACTGGATTGCATTCTGAATGGCTGCTGCAAATTTCGTGTACCATTCTACATTCAGGTCCTGTGCCTCAAACACTAACAGTGCCTCCTCAAATAAAGAAAATCCTCTTGCCATTTCCCATGTCGTGAATCTCATCAGTTCTTCAGTTACTTCTTCCTCCTGTCTCTCTTCATCCTTTCTCTGGGCCGCCATTTCCTGGCGCTTCTTAGCAGTACCAGCTACATCACCGCTGCTTTTACACTTGCTTCCAGACATCCTGGGCTTGAAATAAAGACACTGTACTACTGTACTCTATACAGTACTGTACAGTAAAGTACACAAAAGCACAACCACTTGCAGAAGATGCAGACACATGAACTAACTTATGTGACTGGACACGGGAAC
Source organism: Orcinus orca (assembly GCF_937001465.1). Classification (NCBI taxonomy): domain Eukaryota; kingdom Metazoa; phylum Chordata; class Mammalia; order Artiodactyla; family Delphinidae; genus Orcinus; species Orcinus orca. The sequence continues at coordinate 73,416,261 of NC_064565.1, forward strand.
GCACGTTCGCTTCTTTGAAAGTTTGCAACTCGAAAGTTCGTATGTAGGGGACTTACTGTATTTGTAAGTTTTAAATTGTGTGCCATTCTGAGTAGCTGTTCTGAGTGGCATGATGAAATCTTATACTATCCCACTACATCCCATCCAGAACATGAATCATCCCTTTGTCCAGCGTACCAGTACTATATATGCTACCTGCCCGTTAGCACTGTACAGGAAAAGAAAACATAATATATAGAGAGTTTGGTACCATCTGCAGTTTCAGGCATACATTGGGGGTATTGGAATATACATACCCCCGATGGATAAGGGGGGACTACTGTATTTATGAAAAGCTCTAAGGCAGTAGAGAGTAATAGGTGGGGTGTGGAGAGATAGGTGGGGTGTGAGAGATAGGAAAAGTTGGCCTAAAATGGGCAGTATAAACTGAAATAATAGAAGATAAAAAGCAGACATAACTGGGTGGAGGAAAGAGTGGAATCCCTTGTATTAATTCAAAAGGACATGGGAAACCATCAGAAAGCTAGTACTAGGGAAATACTGTGATTGATGGGAATCATGAGAAATGGTTTTAGCTTCAATGAAGCAAAAAAATATTTGGAAATTGTACATCTTGATTTCTTGACAAATGCCATAATAATTTTATCATAATGGCACCAAGAAATATTTCAAATAGAAACAGATAAGTCACACATGTAAGTCACCCATTTAAGAAAACTTTACATCAGTGTAGGCTGAAGTGAAGGTTCATAGAATTGAAACTCAAACTGACAAGTTAAAAGAGATTTTACATGCGCTACTGAAACAATGGCACATCTTTTGTAATAGTTTATTATTTGGGAGAGGAAAAAATGTCTTAAGGAAACTGCCAACGTGTCAGAAGCATTTTGAAGCCCTCAATATTTAAATCAAAATACTTTCTAATATGTACTGCCTCAATCCATAAATCAGCAACTTACATGGCCAGTCAAATTAGTCTTGTCTTGATGACAAGAATTTATTTACATAAACTAGTAGTCTTGCCTCTGCTCACCGTAACAACACCCACAGCATAGTTTGGTCCTTTATCAGTTAGTATATTAGTATGCTATGATAACAAAATATCACAGACTTGGTGGCTTACACAACAGAAGTTTATATTCTTATGGTTTTGCAGGCTAGAAGTCCAAGATCAAAATGTCAGCCGATTTGGTTTCTTCTGAGGCCTCTCACCTTGGCTTGCAGATGGCTACTTTCTTGCTGTGTCTTCAGGTGGTATTTCCTTTGTGCACATGCATACCTAATGTTTCTGTGTGAAATTTCCTCTTCTTATAAGGACACCAGTTAGATTGTATCACTATTAGAGCCCAACCTAAAAGCCTCATTTTAATTTAATCACCTCTCTAAAGTCCTTACCTGTAAACACAGTCACATTCTGGGGCACTAGAGATCAGTGCTTCAACATATGAATTTGGAAGGGTGGGGGGAGGCACAGATCATCCCGTAACAGTCTTTAGGTGCAAACAACTAAAATCAAGCCCAATTTAATATATATATATTAAATATATATATATATTATATATATATAGGAAATGTTGCCCACAGAATCTAAGGAATCTGGTAAACTTAGGATATCCAGAATCTTGAGAAGCCTGGAGAATCAGGCTGGGAAAACCTAAAGAGCAAGAGATAATAGCAAAGAATGTAATTAAAGTGTAAAGCAGATACTGCCACTGACCTACCACCTGGATTTGTAATAAAGTGTATTCTTCTAATGCCCTGAAAGACTCCAGAACTCTTCCTGAGTCTTGTCTCATTCCTTTGAGATAAAAAAACGTAGACATGGGGGTGGGGGGAGGTGGCAGGAAGAATCTGCCTGCCCAACCCTAAATTATGTAGCTAGAATCTGGTTCTGTGGGATAAGGGAAAGGGAGAAACTTGCCCCTTTAGTTTCTAAAGTGGGAATTTTAACGTAATGGGTTATCCCTCTCTCTCTCTCTCTCTCTCTCTCTCTCTCTCTCTCTCTCCCTCTCTCTCTCTCTCTCTCTCTCTCTCTCACACACACACACACACACACACAGGAAGGACCTTTGGTTTTGTTTGTTTTGGATCTTGGATCTCTATTCTTTTCTCTTACCCCCGCCCCAGATTTATCGAGATATAATTAACACATAATATTGTGTAAGCTTAAGGTGTACAATATGGTGATTTGACATGTATATGTTGTGAAACTATTACCACAATCAAGTTAGTTAACACACCCATCACCTCACATAAGTTACTGTGTGTGGGGGGGGGTGTGTATGCGTGTGTGAGCAAACTTTTAAAATCTACTCTCAACAACTTTCAAGTATACAATACAGTATTGAGTTTTTTACTATTTATTCTAAAATTTATTATGCATCTTTTTAAAAATTGAAGTATAATTGATTCATAATACTATATTACCATATTGTTAACTATAGTCAGGAAGCACCTTTGGCTGCTGGGTAGCAAAGAAATAATTTCTTCAGTACGAAATCTCCTACTCCCTAGAGACTCAGGTCCAAGTAATATATTCTGATGTCTTCTAAAGAGGTAGTTAAGGGAACAGACTACATCCAAGGCAATAAATCCACAGCCTGTCTACCAAATCAATCAGCCAGGACCAACATTTTTTTAAACTTTTTTATTTTTTGAGCTCTTTTATGGTGGGCATTTACCTCAGGTTTAACGCTGGTCCACTATTCCTTAGTGCAGGGGTCTCCAACCCCCAGGCCTCGGACCGGCTGCCTGTTAGGAGCTGGGGCGCACAGCAGGAGGTGAGCGGCGGGCAAGCACGCTCCCCATCCCTCTACATCGCTCGCATCACCGCCTGAACCATCTCCCCACCCCCCCCCCACCCGACCCCAGTCCGTGGAAAAATTGTCTTCCACGAAACCGGTCCTTGGTGCCAAAAGGGTTGGGGACTGCTGCCCTAGTGTATTTCATTCATCTTGACACCCATGTTTATATCCCTGCTTTCTGGGGCATTTGAATTTGTAACCCCTGGACTACACCTTTAAACTTTGTTTTGTGGAAGTTTAGTTTAAATTATAAAGGAGTAAAAGGTATTGAATTCCTAATCCTACTTTCATTTGCTACTGGATACCACAAACAAGTAATTATCTCAGAAAACAGTGAATTCAATGAGTTAGACTTATTTCTAATCTATGAAGAAATGACTATGAGGGACGAGGGCTATCAGAGGAGGTACTATATTTTAAAATGTATATATTCCACTTAAGGCAAGACAGGATCTTTTTTTTCTGCCTGGATCACAACTGCGGGGCAGAAACAAAAGTAATGGTCGGACGTAGAAGGGAATTAAGACCTATGAACCTGGGGCCACTACTATAATTTAGTTTCTAGATTCTTTATAATGCCCCCATATTTGTTACTTATAATTCATCAGTTTTATAAGAATGATTACCGATAAAATTCTTCAAAAATCAAAGGGCCCAAAGCTATCCTTGGGAGCACTAAAAAGAGAAACAAGGCAAATACATTTCACCCTCACGGGAAGTCTTAAAGGAGAAGATTCTCAAAGAATCAGAAAGATTATAATACTGAATAGAGAAGAAGGTGGGGTCCTTCCGTCTTCTGACATGAACTACAAAAATAATAAAAGATAAACAAGAAAGTAAATAAGTAAAAGACAGGGGAGTCCACCCATCAACCAGGGATAGGATCCCAGATGAAGTAAAATACGTCACACACACACACACACACACACACACACACACACACACACACACACGGGATTCTTTGGCATTGTCTTATGCAGAAAGTTTCGAAGTTTACTTCTTCATAAACCTTCACAGTAACCTGAAGCACGCTGCACTCGCCGGCCGACCGGCCCTGCCCCACCTGGGCACGAGAAGAAGGTAACTGGGTACCCTGAACCTCCAAGCATCCCCGAGTTGCTGCGGCTGCTCAGTGATCACCCAGGCTGTGGATGCTACAGGCGACCACTAATCCAGCAGGCAGAAAAAGCCTCCACCCAAGGCGAAGATGGGCATGAGTCGCACACCCTCAGCGGAACAGGATGCGCAGGGAGAACTCAAGTGCAGTGTGTTCCAACCCGCTCGCCCCAACCATTATGAGGCCTGCCGCAACCAAGAAAATGCTAGGCGCGTAAGTGACATCACGTGTGACGCCCGGTCATTTTTCCCACGTCCCGTCCCTGCCCCATCCTGGCCGGCCGCTGCGGAAGCGCACGCGCACCTCCGCTTCCCCGCTCCTCCGCTTCCGCGCTCCTCGCTACCCACAATGCTCCGCAGCACCGAACTGTCGCAAAGGCCGCGTTTCGGCGGCGAGTGAGCGACTAGCTTTCCGTGTGGTGCGGCGGCAACGGCTGCGCGCGTCTACCTCCTCCTTCTGTCGCGGGGCCAGAGTGCCTGAGGGAGTCCAGCTACGCTTAAGTCTGGCCGGTGCCACCTATCTCCGCAATGCCCCCCAAGAAACAGGCTCAGGCCGGGGGCAGCAAAAAGGCGGAGCAGAAAAAGAAGGAGAAGATTATCGAAGTGAGTACCCACCCCCTCCCCCACTCACGCCGCGAGTCCTCAGGAAAGAAGTCTCCCGGTTCCCCGCTCCCCGGCTCCTGTTCGCGTCTTCCGGGGCCACGTGCCCCTCCCTTTGGTTCTGTGTGCCCACAGCCCCTTCTCCAGCCCCCTGATGACGCTCACTGCCTCTCATCGCTGTAGTGACGCCGCTGGCGCCCCCGCACCCAGCCTTTGCTTCTCCGCCCACACGGTAGCCTTCACTGGGTCGCGTGCGAAACGACCCCTACCCCAGTGCCCACACAAGGTTGTGTCTTTCGCTAGTCACCGAAATTGAAGACGTTTTTAGGCTAGTGTTTTAAAAAATACGCTGAACTGCCCCGGACCAGACTGTTTCTGGGAGGCCGACTCATTACGAGCCTTTGTGTTTCTTGTTTCTTTACCCGTCACCTAGGAATAGTGGTTACTTCTTTCAGAGCAACAAATTAGTTCTTCATGGCCGTCTCGATCCATCTCTAAACTGTTTGAAGTTACATAAAGAGAGGAGGTTTCTTTCATGTCGTAGCCCACCGTCTTGTACATGGCGCTTGTCACAGATTCTGAGTTACATTAAATCCAATGACGTTTTAAGAGAGATTAGGTCTCATGTCACTAGCTGTGTACAGTGCCGTATCTGGATTTGTTATATATTATACATATTCATTTAGTGCACTAAGCCTGTTGCCCTTTAATGGCAGAGGAACGTTGTTGACGTTCTCAAATGTTTTATGTTTGTAGTCCAACGACTGTATCAATGAGTTTCCTTAAGAGAGTGGACCGTATTTGAGATTCCATAAACGTATAGTGTAGTCCCCAACAAGATATTTCTTCCCTCAATTCCTGTTATTAATCCTTCTCATAATTAAACAGTTCCTCGTGTACGTTAGAAGTAATTGGAAAAGCCATGACCGTTTTTCCTGCATGAGGTATATCTGAATAATTAATGCAGAGCCTTTTGTGGAATAGTTAACTTTTTATTAGAACACGACCAAAATGCGTGTTGTGCGTGTTTTGAAATGAGATGTTTATTTATAAATGATTATTATTTTTAATATTTAGTATTTATAGCCTTGAAAAATAGCATTGAAAGCCCCCAGGGTTTCATTGTATAAATCTAATCAGAACTTTGTCAAATTTCACAAAAGTTTTAGTCTGTTGGTTGAGTTTAACTAACATGCTTATTTAGAATTCTAGTAGCCTTGGCCAAGTTCCAACACTGAAACAGAACCTGTATTCTTATTGCCAGTTTGTGCTATTTAGAACTGTCATGAGTAGCATAACCAGAGATTTGAAAACAGAATGATTGTCACCTTCACACCTGTGTCTGCTATACCTTTTTGAACAATCTGGACTCCTGGCACTTAGGTAGATCTCTGGGGATGGAGATCTGATGGCATTCGGTACTGTGTAAATAAACCAGGAGCATTTTAGGGCTGACATTTTACCTGTTAACTTCCTTTACTGAGGTTGTATTAACATGTTAGACCATGATGCCAAATACAACTCCCATATAGACATGAAATTAAATGTTACATGACAATTTAAGTATACTTAACACATTATCAAGTTTTAACTATATATGTTTCTGTTTTTAAATAAATATTTATTTTTGTTTTAAGGAATTGTAAATGAAAGTTACTTATAGTATCCCATCGACTAAAAATGGTAGTTATATTATGGATTCATTCATCTTGTTACAAGGTTATTTTTAAGATAAAGAGGACTTTAGTTTCATTAATGAAGACTTCACAAAAGAAAATTGCAAAATAGCTGTATTCTTTAGCCAAAAGTATTCTAACAGAATGGTGAAATTAAGCCTTTTTCCCTCACATTTAACATATATGATGAGTGTGTGTTTTTTTTTTTGTTTTAAATGGTAGTGTGCTGCATAGATCTTTGCTACCACCAGAGAGGAATGACAATATTTTAAGTTGTAGGTTAAGTTATATCATTTTTTGTGAAACTAGATTTATAGAGAATATTCATCCTGGTTAGGAAACAGTATATTCCATTTTGTTAAATATCATATGTGACTTTTTTTTTTTTTTAAACTTACCTAAAGCCCTAACATATCTCAGTGGCTCTTGCAAGGGGTTGAGGAGAGTTACAGCAGGCTTAGCTCCCAGCTCCTCAATCAGATTTCATCCAGAACAGCACTTTATCAATTTTTGTATAATTTGCATAATTTTGAATACTAGAAAGGATTTTTATTACCAAAGCCTTTAAAAGTTAAGATGAAGTAAAAAATATATTTTTAAGAATTCTACATGTTTTTTAATTTTTTAAGTTTTATATACAACTTCTAAAGGTTACTTTCCATTTATAGTTATTACAAAATATTGACTGTATTCTGTGTGTTGTACAATACATCCTTGAGCCTATATACACCCAATAGTTTGTACCTCCCACTTCTCCACCTGTATATTCCCCCCTCCACTGGTATCTAGTAGTTTGTTTTGTGTTTTATTCACTACTTTGTTGTGTTTTTTAGAGTGCACATATAAGTGATATCATACAGTGTTTGTCTTTCTCTGTCTGACTCATTTAACTTAGTATAATGCCCTCCAAGTCCACCCATGTTGCTGCACATGGCAAAATTTCATTCCTTTTAATGGCTAAGTAGTATTCCATTGTGTGTGTGTGTATGTATATGTACCATACCTTCCTTATCCATTCATCTGTTGATGGACACTTAAGATTGCTTCCATATCTTGGCAATTGTAAACAATGCTGCTATGAACATTGGGGTGCATGCATCTTTTCAAATTAGTGTTTTGGGGGGGGTTGTATATATACCCAGGAGTGGAATTGCTGGGTCATATGGTAGTTCTATTTTTAGCGATGTAAAATATATTCTGCAACAGACTTATAATGAACGTAATTGGAACCTGGTTCATACTGGTTGTTTATCTCTATGACCATAATATGTGGAAAAAAATATTTCTTTAAAGTCTATACTTTGACCTGTAAAAGGCTAATACTTATTTAAGTGTCTGGTTAATTTTGGAAGGTTTTTATAGGACTATGACCCGAAATTCTAAGTTTACCAAAAATTGACAGTTAAGTAGAACATACGCTTTTTAAGCAGTACTTTTGAAGAGATTTTAAAATAAGTGGTTGCACTACTTGCCTGTCCCATCTTCTGTACCTCTGTTGCTTCCACTGCCACCACCATAGGCACTCACTATAGAAGAACAACAGCAAACGTAGCTTTTGAGAACTCCAAGTAAAGGAAGTAAAAAGAGGCATGAGAGACAGCCTAATTTAATGAAAGAAGCACTGGCTTGGGGTGAGATAGACCTGCATTTGAGTCCCATATTTCACATTAAAATTTCAAATTTTGGAGGCTTCCCTGGTGTGGCAGTGGTTAAGAATCTGCCTGCCAATGCAGGGGAAACGGGTTTGAGCCCTGGTCTGGGAAGATCCCACATGCCACGGAGTAACTAAGCCCGTGCGCCACAACTACTGAGCCTGTGCTTTAGAGCCTGCGAGCCACAACTACTGAGCCTGCATGCCACAACTACTGAAGCCCGCGTGCCTAGAGCCCGTGCTCTGCAACAAGAGAAGCCACCGCAATGAGAAACCTGTGCACCTCAACAAAGAGTAGCTCCTGCTTGCCACAACTAGAGAAAGTCCGTGCGTGGCAACAAAGATCCAACACAACCATAAATAAATGAATGAATGAATAAATAAATATATATATATTTCAAATTCTGTAGTTCTAGGCAAGTTACATGACCTATCTGAACCTCAGTTTCTCATTAGCAAAATGGAGCTAATTCCTATATTACAGAGCAGTGGATGACATGTAAAGTACCTGACGTATGGTATATGTTCAATTAATGGCAGTTGTTAATTTATTAATATAAAAAGCTAGTTAGGGGAAATAGACTGAACTGTACTGTTATGCAGTGCTTACTTTCTATCACTTGAAATAATTTCCTTATGGTGCCTTCATTTTTTTTCTTTCCCTGTTTAAACTCCCCAAAATTTCATGAATTCATTTGCATTTATAAGTATTTTCTTTCCGAAATGAGTATATCAAAAAGGGTTATTTAAAAAAAGGGTTATGGTTCTGTTAAACATTCACACTGTTGTCTCAAATGGCATGCACTATTTGCTTTCTTTGGATAAAATTTAATAAACTGAAGTCAGCTTTGGGAAATGGAAGGTTTGTTAATGGAAACGGGGGGATAATCTGGGTTTAGGGCAAGCAAATAAAGGATGTCCAGCTAAGGCCTTGTAGCAGCAAGGAGGTAGTAATGGAGACCTATAGGGATAGGATCCAGGTATGTGAAGGATGGAGAAAGAAATGATTCTCGTTGCCAGTGAAAAACTTCAGCTAAGGTCAGCTGTTGATTACTTGAATCTATATTAACCAGCTGCAGAATATACATTGCGTGGATAGACAACAAAAGTATACTGGAGTGCATTTGGGGAACAAACTAATGAGATAAAACAGTGCTGGCCTTTGTTTATACTAGTGTCCCAAAAGGAGGACTCCAGTTATCTTGGAGTACTATTCATTATTGACCTGCACTCCTGCCCCCTTCCTTTATTCAGACATCTTATTTAAGGAGTAGAGGCTGTCCTGTAAAAGAAGCAGGATTACTGAAGAGTGGATGGGGGAGAAACTGTCAGTTTTAAGTGAAGTCTGGAGTTCACTGAGTGTTAAGGCTTTTGGAACCTCTGGGAGTCGTCCTTTTCTTAGAATTACTGCCTGTTCTCTAAACTCCTTCGTATTTAATTTCCCAAGTCTGAAACACACACTGTTCCTTCCTTATCACTTAATGAGGACCACTGTTTCCCTAGTTTTATTTTAACCATGATTTGGGGTTGAGTATAACCTCCAGTCTTCCCATCTCATATCCCCTGACCCTAAATCCAGGTTAATCTGTAGGTAAGGTCTGTCCTGAACTCAAGAAAAAGGGAAAGGAAGCCTTTTGGAAGTATTCTGAATTTCAAACTATCCTATTTTCAAGAGGTACTGTTAGTATCCCAGGTCCACAGTGTAATATTCAGAAAACGTTGTGTACCAACCGACCCAATAACCTAACTAGTTTCTCTGGGAAGTAGTTTTTCCTGGTGGAAAGAACAAGGACTTTGCTTGGAGTCAGGTATACCTGGGCCAGACACAGTTCTCAGTGTTTTGGGGAAAGGAAGGAAAAGAAACAAGCCATCTACAAGTGATAAATTTACACAGCTCCTTTAATTCTCTCACTGAGATAAGTACCTTTTTGCAGTTGAGGAAACAGAAACAGGTTAAATAACTGGCCCAAGGTTATTAAGCCGGCAAGTGGCAGAGTCAGGATTCTGGCTCCAGAGTCCTTGATGTTAACCACTGTGTTCCACCTCTTTGTAGTAACCCTAAGAGGTTAGAGTGAGACCCACTTTACAAATAAGAAAACTGACAAAGGAGGTAATTTGCCCAGTCCTGTTTGGGATTAGAATTTGGCCAGTCTGACTCCAGATCTTATACTCTTGAATCATTACATTGTACAGCCTGCCCCTTATTAGCAGTGTTACTTCAAAAGAATTGTTGAAGATTTCTGAGTTTCAGTATCAACATTTACAGAATGAGGTAATAGTATATCATATGATTGTTAAGAGGATTCAATAAAGTATATATTCAGAAGTTTATGTTCAGTGAATACTAGGTAAATAAGTATCCCTTATCTCTGGAAAAAAATAACAATTTCCAAGTTCTAACCTAATTAGAGACTTCCAAGACACAACTCATTCATTCTCTTTAGACTGGTTAATTATGTGCTAAAGCAGTGTAATTAAACCTGAAAAACTTTTTCTCCTGGAATCTGGAGCTTATATACCTCTACCAGAAGCTGTTGTCATGAGTACTTTCTTCTCTAGCTGGCCACATCCCCTTAGAGGACTTTTTTCTTTCCTAAGTTTTCATATATCAGTATCTACCTTGCCGTTTGGCCTTGTTTATTCACAGTTTGCTTCTCATCTGTAGTTACATGTGGGGCATGAGTTGAACCCCAGAAACGCTGTTCTCTGATGAGACATATGTAGATGGTGTTGTACGCATATGAAGATTGATAGTAGATGGATGAGTTGGTTAACTGGCTTAGTAGAGCAGAGCAGTTGGGCCTGAGGGCCCACCTAGGAGTGTGCGATTGAGAAGCAGGTGGGTTTGCTCTGAAGAAGTCTGCAAAAGCTTGACAGTGGGAGGTACTAGGTAATGCAGAAGGCGAGTGACTGAAAACTGGGTGTTAAAAGTATAGAAGTAGCTGATAGCTCTTACCTATTCCTCTCGCAAGAAAGGGGGTGGAGGGGATAAATCAGGAGGCCTCTCTGCTTCTGTAACTAGGCACAAAGGATGTGGAGAGCATGGTTAAAATATGAGCCTGAAAAGGGCCACTAAGGAGTCTGTGTAGTAAACTAAGAGACACCTTCTCCCACCTGCTCTCTTCTCCAGTCCTTTAGCCAGGGTTATTGCTCTCCTAGCTAGGAGATTCTTCTCCAGAGAAACAGAAAAGACAGGAAAAAAGACTTCAGATACCAGTGTTTGGTGGTTTCCTGACAGCCTTTTCACCCCTTTACCTTAGAGTGAAGCTCACTCAGTCTAGCTTCTTGTGTTAGTTTCTTAGGGCTGCCATAACAAATTACCACAAACCAGGTGACTTGAAACAGAAATTTATTCTTTCACAGATGTGGAGGCTAGAAATCTGAAATCAGGTGCAGGCAGGGCAGTGCTCCCTCTGAAGACTCTAGGGAAGAACCTTTTCTTGCCTTTTCCTGGTTTCTGGTGGCTTCTGGCAGTCCTTGGCATTCCTTGGCTGATAGCTGTATCACTCTAATCTCTCTGCCTCTTTCTTCACATTGCCTTCTCTCTCTCTGTTTGTGTCCTTTCCTCCTCTTATAGAGATACCAGTCATTGGATTTAGGGCTCACGGTAATCCAGTGTGACTTCATCTTAATTTATTACAGCTACAAAGACCTATTTCCAAATAAATTCTCACATTCTGAGGTCGGGGTAGGCATGAATTTGGGGGGAGGACCCTATTCAACCCACTGTAGCCCCCAAACACACACACAGTTGTGCAGTGCTTTCTAAATGTTTTTGTGCTGTATACTTACTAAATATGAATAAATAGTCAAAGACCACCGTTAGTGCCTTGCACATAATGAGCATACCATAAGTGATAGCTGCTATTGTATTAATAACTTGCCCAAATTACTATTTAATAATATTCCAAATTTAGATTGTTGCTTTTTAGTTAGGAATACTTCAATTTTAATATTTCCTTTTTAGCAACAACTAGTAGTGTATATACTTTAGTAGTTTGGTTTCTATAAATTTAATTGTTTTGAGAGGATAGCTCTATTACCCCAAAAAAACAATCCAGAACTTAATGTATCTTCTTATGCAGTATTCCCTAAAATGTGTTCAGTAGTGCATAATCCCTCAGGATACTCTGAGAAAAATGTTTTCTGAGGAAAAATAAGATTTGGGATTGCTGCCTACTGTATCTCCTCTGGTAAAGGCTCTCACATATCTTGTGCTTGAGAATTAAAAACCCTGTTAAATAAGCATTTTCCTAAACTTATTTGACTGTTGAACTAATTATCCTGGTGTAACAACTCTGCACATCCTGTAATACTGATACTCTAAAAACACAATTCAGAAAAAGCATTATAGGCTAACAAGCTTATTGACGATAGTTATAAGTATGTATTGAATCCTAAAGAATCCTGGGTGATGTTTTGAGCTCATATGTTGCCTAGACTTGTCGTTGTAGTGTTTTGCATGTCTGTGTATAGCATAAAGAAAGAATAATTTTCTTACCAATGCGTAAATGAAAGAATGATTTTTAGACATGACTGAAAAAATAGATAAGAAATTAATATAAATTGCTAAGATATCTCAATAATTTTTCTCATTTAGGACAAAACTTTTGGTCTAAAGAATAAGAAAGGAGCAAAGCAACAGAAGTTTATCAAGGCTGTCACTCATCAAGTTAAATTTGGTCAACAAAATCCACGTCAGGTAAATAACTTAAATTTCTTCGTTTTCTTCATATGGATGTAGTACAGCATCGTTGCAGATAAAAATGTTTGATATTGTAATTGTGTTTCAAAATGGAATCCTAGGGCTTCCCTGGTGGCGCAGTGGTTGAGAGTCCGCCTGCTGATGCAGGGGACACGGGTTCGTGCCCCGGTCCGGGAAGATCCCACATGCTGTGGAGCGGCTGGGCCCTCTGTGAGCCATGGCCGCTGAGCCTGCGCGTCCGGAGCCTGTGCTCCGCAACGGGAGAGGCCACAACAGTGAGAGGCCCGCGTACCACAAAAAAACAAAAACAAAATGGAATCCTACTCTATAAACTTTCCTGCATCTTGCCTTTGTTACTCAGCAATACCTTTTAGATATTCCTCCAAACCATTTTGATATAGTTCTAATTTATTCTAATGGCTGCATACTATGATGCGGATGTACAGTATCCATCCATTTCACTATAAGTAATCATTTTGTTTCCAGCTTTCTGACATTAAGAACAATTGTACAAGAAATATCCTTATACATGTGTTTTTACATGCATTTGTGCTTTTATTTCGGTAGCATAAATTGTCTGGTGACACATTTCTAAATAAAGGGAAATGGATTTCTAATTTTTAATAAATTTGCCTGATCATTCTCCATAGAGATTGTAATACTTCAGATTTTCATTTGCAGTATGTGAGTTTTAGGTACTAAAGCTCTTTTTAATGTTTTCCAATCTGATTATGTATAAAGTGATACCTCATTTTTACTCTTTCCCTTACTCCTAGTGAGTTTGAGTACCTTTTCATAAGCTTGTTGGCTAATTTGGTTTGTACTTCTCTGACTTGTCTATTCAAATCCTTTGCTTTTTTGGTTATTTGTCTTTTTATTGTCAATTTATGAGAGACACCTTCTGTCTACATTATAGATAATTTGTGATGTTTCTGTTACATTTTGTTGTACAACAGTTGTATTGTCAGATATGTCTAGTTTTTCTTTTATATGGCTAAAAGGTCTCCCCTGCCATGAGATTATGTGTGTTTTTCCTCGATTTTTTTCTAATTATTTTATTTGCACAGTCTGTAATTTTATCATATAAATTTATTTTGTATGATACTAAGTTTATTTCTTTTCAAATGAATAGCCACTTATACCAGCATCGTTCATCTCACTGAATTGAAATACCCATATTGACATATATTAAAGTCTCATATATGTTCAGATCTATTTCTGGATTCTCTTTTCTTTTCTGTTTATTGTCTTTCCCTAAACCAGTATCACATTGATTTTGATTATAGTGACCTAGTAACATATTCTGTTAGCTATTAAGGCAAGTCCTTCCCCCCCAAGATGTTACTCCTTTTCTGTTTTTCCTGGTTGTTCTTAGGCGTTTATTTTTCCATATGAATTTTGAAATTATTTTATCATTCATCAGTTTTACCATTTTATTCAAAAAAATTTAGCTCCATTTTCTTCACATCTCTGTATTCTCAATTCTTCATTTTATATAGATCTTTCACTTTACTGAGTTCAGGATTTTACAGACATGGACCTTTATTTTAAAAAGTACTTTTTTCACCACCCTATCTCCTTTTCCTCATTTTGGAAACACTTTTTTTTTCCATCTGAAAATATCAGAATATATATTTGTGAGATGGTTAACCTCTGTCACTGATGCTGTCTACAAATTAGTGCCTCCAACACTTTTGTTTCTCTTACACAGTTTGACTCTAAAGCCAAAAGCTTGATCTTCCACACTGCTGACTTAATAGCTTGGTTTCATAAAAATGCATGCTCAGGCCTTGGAATCAGATCAACTTGAGTATGCATCCGCCTATCTTATTTGTTACATGATCTTAAATTATTTAGTGACACTGGTCTTTAATTTGTAGTATAGTATAAGGGGGGCAGTTACCCTTGTAGGGTTTCTGTGGTTTAACTAAAAGAGAAGATAATGTAAATCATCTGGCATAATATAAGAATTCATTTCAAACATGTTCCCTCCCCCCTGTTTTTTCTTCTAGTGGGAAGTATATTGACTGGTATTCAAATTTTATAGACCTGAGAAAGCCATAAAATGTGTTGTGGTTGTTAGGCTTGATAGTACATTTAGTAATATATTTTTGATAATTTCTTGGGTACCTGACCTTTTATCTGTGAGCTTGAGTTATCTAAACACCATACGTAACATTGGAAATGAGCAGCAGTCTTGCTGTTGGAGCCAAGCAAGAGATGCCTCACCCTAAACCCTGTGATGCCGAGGATGACCCTACTCTGTGTCTCCTCCAGATGTACCTCTCCCCACACCAGCTCAGGGCCTGCAAAGGTCAGTTACCCCAAGTCCATCTTAGGGTATACTACACTGCCAATATGCCTGAAGTAGTCAGAGGCAGGATATGTGCTAGGAGTGTGGACAGAGCCTTGATCCATTCCATGTTCTCCTCTGCACCTTCTTTCTCCCTGCACAAACGTGGTGGGATGAAACTCAGGGTGGGAAGCGGAGGAGCCAGGGGTTGACTCTCACTTTACTGCCATGCTCCAGTGTGGAACTCCATGGAGCCTAAGCGTTTTAAATTTGAAACTGTCCTTCCAGGTCACAAGGTATGTTTGTCAAGTAGGGGTACAAACCATACTAGGTACAAACCATACTTTATTTAACATTAGTTTGATTTCTAATTTATAAATATTTACAAAAATGATTTGTAGGCATCCACTGAACTCTTGCTTGGGGTCCCACAAATGTCTGAGATGGGCCTAATGAGCAAAGAATACTTTTTATTAAAAATAAAGTGACTTAAATGTTTTCTTTTTAGAAAATTTCTCCCATTTTTCTGTTTAAACACATCCGACCCACATGGTCAAAGTCAGGATTTAGAATGCCTTTAACCCTATTATAGTATTTGGCCAATCTTTCCCTAAAATTTCCTCTTCCTTTAATACATCTTTGTCCTGGATTTCTGTTTCTTTGATGTTTCTTTGTTCCTTTAACAGGCTTTTTAGGTTCTGTTGGCTTGTTTAATATTGGTATTCTTCAGGGAGCTGTTCTCTGCTCTTACCACTTTTTTATGCTGTCCTTGCGTAATCTGATACACACCCAAAGTTTACTTATTTGTAAGCAGCTATTTCTAAAATCTTTATCTCAAAGCAGACGTTCTCTCCGGGAATCAAGATCCATGTCCAGCTGCCTTTTAAATAGCTGCACCTAGATGCCCTGTAAGCATCTCATACTCAGTATGTCTAAAACTGAGCTCATCCCCACCTCCTGCCCTGAAACCTGTTCCTCCTATATTCCCTGTCTTGTTTAACAGCACTAACCATGCAAATGATAATCCTAGACTCCTCCCTCTCCCTTATACTTCATGTCCAGTCACTTAGTCTTAACAGTTCTACCTCCTTAAGAGCTCTCCTTCCCCTTTCCTCCATCCTTGCTACTAATGCCTATTTAAATTAAAACTCTTGTGCTTTCTTGCATACAGCAATTTCATTAGCTTCCTAATTTTTATTGCCTTCATTCTTGGGCTCCTTCTAGTCCACCCTTCGCAAAGTTGTGATCTTTATAAACTACAATCTGATTGTATCACTGGCTTACTTTAAACTCTTGAGTCTTATCCTGTCACCTGTTGATACAGTCCAAATTTCTCATTGATGTCTCTCATACCTTTTTCATATCTTTGCACTGACTGACACTCTCTGCATTTCTTGCCCATCAAAGGAATTCATCCGTAAAGTATTAGCTCAGTCTAATTTTCTTAGGCATATTGGCATTCTTTGTTCCCAGAGCACCATGTATTATATTATAGTTGTTGACATGTCTGTCTTCCCACTAGATTCCGAGCTTCTTTAAATAAGCATCTTTGTCTTTTCATCTTTGTATTCCCTGTCATCTAACATAGGACCTGACATATAAATGTTTGGATGAATCCTCTAATCATATTAGGTATGTAAATTGTGTGCCTGGAATTATGTCATATGTCATGTTTTGTTTTGTTTTGTTTGATCTCCCCCATTGACCTAGCCCAGTGTTTTTCCACAAGGGTACTTATAGGTATTTGGGTTGGTACAATTCTTTATTGTGTGGGACTGTGCATTTCAGGATGTTTGTATCTCTAATCTTCAAAATGCACCTACTTGTTTCTGGGTTGTTGTCACAGAAGAAATTCCCAGGTGAGAACCATTTGCTAAAGATGCTGGGCATGTAGCACATGCTTAATAAATACTATTGCTATAAGCTTTTGAATATGCTTTTAACTTGGCATGGTACCATTTACAGGGTTTTTTTGGTAAAAGTCAGCTGCTACAAAATTTAGCAATTTCATTTAATAGTTTAACCACACCATTTAATATATACTGGAAGGCCATTGTAACACTGATATTAAGAAGTAAGAACTATATACATGTAATATGCACTTGTCTTTATGTCAGTGATATTGTATATTACTATATAGTAAAAACAATTCATTATATGAAATCAAATTTACATTTTATACCTGGGAATATTATAGGTAGCACAAAGTGAAGCTGAAAAGAAGTTGAAGAAAGATGACAAGAAGAAAGAATTGCAAGAGCTAAATGAGTTGTTCAAACCTGTAGTT
The DNA here is from genome assembly GCF_937001465.1 of Orcinus orca. NCBI lineage: Eukaryota > Metazoa > Chordata > Mammalia > Artiodactyla > Delphinidae > Orcinus > Orcinus orca. Next base: position 73,433,393 of record NC_064565.1, read on the forward strand.
GCTGCTCAAAAAATAAGTAAAGGTAAACTTTAAATTTCAGAAACGTTATTTTTATCAAATGTAATTCATATTTTAACACTCTTACTATGTTTTCTTCAGATTATAAGCCAGTTGTGTATGCTATGAAAATAATACTCCCTTTGTCAAAGTTATCTTTGTCAGTGACTTTCTTATGGTTCCTTTACACATGTGCATAGCTGTGTCATACAACTGTAAGACCAGCCATTAGCCCCTCACTTAAGGGAAAATTAAGGATTTGGGGCAGTCTGCTAGTTGATTTATAATATCCAATCTTTGGTAGTGGGCAAAGCAAACCTATGGTTGTAAAAACTGTAAATCCCAAACTGTTGGTAGTATACCTGCATTTATATTTCTCTTTTGCCTCCTGCCTCATTGACGCTAACTAGACAAGTGATGATAGAATAACCTATGTATTTGCTTGGTTTCCCACCCCTGCTCTCTTTCTTTTTGGTAAGAAAAAAGGAAACAAAAATAGATATAAAATGCTATAGAAAGAACTTAGAAGAAATGTCTTATTGTTCATTTATATATGGCATTTCCTCTCACACCAGTAATAGAAAATAACAAGTTAACCAAAAGTAATTATATCTCAGATAGAAGCTCTACTTTGTGATCTGGCAGAGTATAGTACAAATACCATATGCTATTTGACATAGGTGCAGATCCCAAATCCGTGGTATGTGCATTCTTCAAGCAAGGACAGTGTACTAAAGGAGATAAATGTAAGTTCTCTCATGACTTGACTCTGGAGAGAAAATGTGAAAAACGAAGTGTTTACATTGATGCAAGAGATGAAGAGCTTGAAAAAGGTATTTTTTTTTAAGATATTCTCTTAAAAATAAATGTATATTACTTTTGGTTTGTTGTCAATAAGATATTTAATAACTTGAAGACTATTTCAGTCTTAGTAGGACTGTGTTTGTCCTAAAGAATAGTTGTGTGTTGTTGTTTTTCATAAAATCTGAATTTACCATATTATGCCCTTTGATTAAGTAAATGAAGATGTTTAAAAAACAGTGGATTATTTTGTATTTGTCTCTTACCCATTCTTCCAGTACTACTTTCTCATTTGCCTAAAGTACTTAGATTTTAGTGGATAATCTCACAACAGTGTTATTCCTACCTTTGGTGTTTTAAAGGAAATGTGTTTGGTTGTGAGCCTTAAAATAGAACTTTCCTGTGTAAGGATATATGCAGTGTGTTTTGGGGACAGTAGATAAAATTACAGTATTTAGTCTCCATATCTCTTTTTATTTAGATACTATGGATAATTGGGATGAGAAAAAACTGGAAGAAGTAGTGAACAAGAAGCACGGTGAGGCGGAAAAGAAAAAACCAAAAACTCAAATAGTATGTCCTTTTCTTGAATTGAGTTGCTGTGGTATTTATCATTAGGGAGAATTAAGTGGCAAGGTATTTGCTGCTGTTTTCTACTGGATTATTCTTTAAGTTATTGCCTCTTTTCATAAAGATTAGGTGAATCAAGCTTTGTTTTTGGAATTTACAGGTGTAAGTTATACAAAATTTGTTTCTTGTTTAAAAGTGACTTGAAAACCATGTGACTGAAGTCCTTCAAATGCCGTTTTCTGAGGTGGTTTTACTTTCTCAAACATGTAGAATTCTTTATTTTTTTGTGCAAAATGAATGGAGGTAGAACTATTAAATTAACCCACTTAATTCATAACATATTCTGTTTTAATGGTAGGGAGACATTAATAAATCACAAGGGTGAAAATATTGTTGCATATGAATTGCAAAATGAATTTTTATTCTGTAGTATAGTTACCATGAAAAACCTTGCCGTGTTAGAAAAATTCTAAGTATTGTTTTTACTTACTTCTATTGTATTTTTTCAGGAAAAAAATGATACTTATTAGTTAATTTTTCCTTCTTGTTTGTAAAGCGTGTTTACCTAAGGCTTCAGTACAGTTGCATCTTGCACCCATTCATGTTTTAAAGGGTCACTATCCTTTGTGTTTCTTTTGTGCCTTGCTCCTTTCTTAGATGTAAGAAATTGCCTATAATTTCAGGTAATTCAAATAGTGTTAGTATCTTTACGCATGTGATTAGTTTTTAGGAAAGATCAAATCAAAACAAAGTTATTGGTTTTTATTTTTTTGTAACCATTTTTATTTTCTCATATTTGAAAACCAGACTTTTGGATTACATTTACAAAGCCTAAATGGCAGCAAATCTTTTTTGTATAATTCAGTTTAGAGCAATGTCAAAAATAGAAATTTTATACAGATCCTCTCTAAAGGGAATTTACCATTGTATTAAGTATTTTAAGATTAATTTATATTTACATTTCTGCACGCAAGGTGCTCTGTACGTAAGTGGTTAGCCTAAAAAAGATGTGAATTGAGTGTACTTGTTCCATATACCTAAGCATTTACCTTGGAAATGGACCACACTGAGCCACTGCTTGTGAATATTGTCTCTATAGGTGTGCAAGCATTTCCTTGAAGCTATTGAAAACAACAAATATGGCTGGTTTTGGGTATGCCCTGGAGGGGGTGATATTTGCATGTATCGTCATGCACTTCCTCCTGGGTTCGTCTTGAAAAAAGATAAAAAGAAAGAAGAAAAAGAAGATGAAATTTCATTAGAAGATCTAATTGAAAGAGAGGTAACTAGTATCTTTTTCCTACCATAAAACACTAAAGCAGTATTTATTGTGAAATTCTAATATTTACCACTTGGGGGCAATAGCATGTTGTTACGAAAAAGAAATGTAAGCCTAGCCATAATCATTAGCCAAGCATGACATTAATTTTAGGATTATGAAATATTTTTTTAAGTACTAGCTGCTGGCTTATCAAATAAACTGTTTCCATAAGATTGATATACTGGTATATCAGTTTGTGAAAATGCTTAGTCAGTATTCAGAGTGATTGAACTTGAAGTTTTAGATATTTTCCTTGGTGTCTTTATTTTTTTGTCATTTTACTAATTATTTAGTAGTTTTTAACATGTGTGGAAGCAGACAACTCCACTACAGTTTTTCAGCTATATGTTTTATCATCATTCCTGGACTCAAAAGACTCTTCAGCTGCTCATCTCTGGCTCAGCACAAGAGTTTTATTCTTGAGCTAGCAGATAGGGTTACTGAGTTAGCAGATAGGCTCTTGGCCTTGACATGAAAAATGTTGAGATTATTGGAAATACTAGATTTAGGGTTGTATGCTTCAGACTGTATCCATTTTGCCTTGTCTTGGGTACTCTAAATGTGTTGTGTACATGTCTAATGTTGAGATTATATACATTTGTTCTTAAAAGGACATACTGTTTGTTGTCTCACATAGGCAATATACTGTGATAGAAAATGTAGACTTTGGAGTCAGATATATTTGAGATTACTATTTGTATCCTGGTTCTGCCACATATTAGCTAATAACCTTTGGTAAATTTTCCATCACCCTCTGTTTGCTTATTTGTGGAGATGGATGTGTTAGCATATGTGTATGAAGTATTTAACATTGAATACCTGGCAGATGTTCAGCAAGTATTATTTTTCTGTATATTTATTATTTGATTATTGGCCCTGAGGAAAGCAGATGGTGCCTTTTGCTTAGTTTGTTTTCTCATCTCTTGAGGATCACAAATGAAACTTGGATATTGTCATGGTGCTTTTCGTATTTATTGTTTTCAGCAATTGACTTATTTTAAAACTATTTCTTGTGACGAGTTTTACTCATCTTCAATTTTGAAAAGACATCTAGCTCAGGATAATATATTTTATAATGTTTAGAAATGTTTGTATCTCTGGACATGCATTTTGCTCCTTGCCATGTAAAGTGAAAATAAATCGGTTTATTCTAAGTTTAATGTCTTCATAACAGTCATAGGCAAGGGCTTAATTGAAGTAGGAGAAAACTGTTAGATCATAGTATCATAGATGACTTTAGGGGGAGAAAATTAACTTTTTTATCTTTGCAGCGTTCTGCCCTAGGTCCAAATGTTACCAAAATCACTCTAGAATCTTTTCTTGCATGGAAGAAAAGAAAAAGACAAGAAAAGATTGATAAACTTGAGCAAGATATGGAAAGAAGGAAAGCAGACTTCAAAGCAGGGAAAGCATTAGTGGTATGTCCCAAACTCACCCAAATAGATTCTCTATTCTTTCTTTCATTTTATAATTTCTGTATTATGCAAGATTTTATCCTTATTTAATTATGTGTATGTCTAAAATCAGTGACCAAGAAATGTTTGAATTTTGTCCTGAGTTGATATATGTGTGTATTTGAATAGATCAGTGGTCGTGAGGTGTTTGAATTTCGTCCTGAATTGGTTGATGATGATGATGAAGAAGCAGATGATACCCATTATACCCAGGGAACAGGTGGTGATGAGGTAAGAGGAAGTGTTGTCACCTCATCTTCTCATGTTGATTGAGAGAAGCAGTAGAGAGTGACAGTAGAGCAGTACAGTTAAGAGTACCAACTTCGGGGCCTTGGTTCACATCCTGACTCTAACCTGGGAAATTAGTTACACGCTAGGCCTCCACCCCCATCTGTAATACGGACATAATGATAATCCCTACATCACAGAGTACTTGTGAGAATTAAATGAGTTTATAAGTTTATGTTTATTTACAGTTCTTTATAGAACTTAGGTCAGTGCCTAATATATAGTTAAATGCTTATGTGTATTAGCTGTAAAATATGGTGTTTTCTCCCTCTAAAAGAAAAAAGCGTTTTGTTTAATATTTTATACTAAACAAAAAAAATCATGAGACAGACACTAAAAAGTACAGAGAAGGGAACAGGAGACAGCAGCAGAATTATTTGGTGATACAGAGACTTAGTATTAGCAAATAGCTTTTCATTTTTCATATGGTTATCATAAAATTCTGACTTCTGCCTTTGAGTTGAAAGATGGAAATATATATGTAAAAATATGATGTCAGAGGAAGAAGCTTCAAGTATGGCATTGCTATTCCTTTTTCAAGAAGTTTAGAAAAGTGAATTTTGGCAATAGTCATTTGTTTTCATTTGGCATTATTAATAATTTTATTTCATTAAGATAATTGTCAGAGGTAAAAGGCAAGTAATTTATGAAAACTTATTAGTAACACTTTCTTTTCTATGTGTTTTTAAAGGTTGATGATTCAGTGAGCATAAATGACATAGATTTAAGCCTGTACATCCCAAGAGATGTAGATGAGACAGGTATTACTGTAGCCAGTCTTGAAAGGTTCAGCACATATACTTCAGAAAAGGATGGTAAGTATGCTGACTTTTGTGTAATTCTGAGAATTCAGAAACTGTCTAAAGGGGGTTAGGCCAGGCTTGGCAAACTTAGATGCCTGCAGGTATCTGACTGGTAACATATAAACATGTGATTTGGCCGTATATAAAAGTAGTAAACAGTGGAGGCTGTGGAAATGGGTGGCTGGTTGGATATTGAAGCCATTAACAAACTAGAAGGGGACAAAATGAGTTTCGAGATGTAGCTAATGAGTTCATTTCAGGACCTCATGAGTATGAGATATTTTGGTTACTAAAGTGGCGTTGTCTAGGGTACCGTGTAGACATTACCAGGAGGAAAAGGTTTGAAAGTCATCTGCATTGGTAGCTGAGAGTGAATGAACACACCCAGGCACAATACATATGATGAAAACATTCTAGAACAGACTGCAGAAAATATCAATGTTTTAGAGTAGTCAAAAGAGAAAAAGCTTGGGAAAGACTGAGAAGGACAGAGAAAAATTAAGAAGAATTTCAGGAAGATTAAGTAGGATGAGAATTAGAAATAATTCCTTAATTGTGATTAGGGAAGGAGTTGTAGGAATAGGGTACACAGTTTTCATTGGGACTGCAGTGGTATGAGGAATGAGGAGAAAAAAATGACTACAGATCACTCACTCTTAAGAACTTTGAGGGGGAGACATGGTCATGAGAAGGGCCTTTTAGGATATGGGAAATCTAAATATATCTGTTGGCCAGAGAGAAAGGATCTGGGAAAGAATGAAAAATTAAAAATGAAACAATATCAGGTATAGAAGCAAGATCTGGAAGTATAAATAATGAGTTCAGTTAAGAGTGAGAATGGAGGAGAGGCTGGCTAGGTGTATTTGGAAATAAGGATTGCTGATACAATTTATATCTAATTGTGCCTTGAGTGAGGATTTGAAGAAAAAAAAGTTTGGCATGGTTGCTGTGAGAGAAAAAGGTAGACTACTGATCAAGGCAAAAGTTGCGGGAAAAAAAGCTAAACGTTGTTTTTACAATAAAGGAATAAAAGTTATAACTTGAAAAACTGGCCTGTTCTCCTGAGATTTGAGAATGCTGTCAGACTGCTGTCAGTCTTAATGCCAATCTGCAGACTGATTTGCTCCTTTGAAAAGTAGGGCTTTGGTGACAATAGGCACAATTGCAAGTACCTCAGAGGTTATAATTCCCAAGAATTTGTCATCAAAGATGTTTGAAATAACTTTAAATTAGGCTATTAAAAATTCTGTGTGTTCAGTATTGATGTCATTGAACAAGAAAAGGCAGCATTTTTGTTTTCTCAGTCATATAATTATAGCCCGAAAGGAAAAGTAGCTCCATAGCCCCAGGGTTGTTGTTTTTTTTCCCCACAGTTTGATGACAAGATGAAATATTTCTGCATTCACACTCATTTACAGCATTACAACTAGTGTGACTTAACTGCTATTTGTAAAACCAAAAGCTAAGTAGCTGCTTATATCATAAATGTTTTTTTATTCCATAATCATTTATTCAAACAAAATATGTGGAAGTTGACTGTTTAAAAACCTAATTGTTGGGTCATATAGAGGACACAAGGTTGTATAAGATAAATCTTGCCCTCAAATGTATGAACCGTTAAGCAGTCAGATGTCTACAGTGAAAGACATATGTTATAGTAGGTATAGATAATTGATACAAATAAGCTCAGAAAAAGAGCAGTTCTTGTTGGAATAATCTTAGGGAAGGCTTTCATGGAAAAAGGAAAAGAAGTGTATCAGTCTGTGACTGTCCGTTGCTAATGGACTAGTGTTTTCTTTTTCTAGGCCTTACTGATTTCAATTTTTATTTTTAGAAAACAAATTAAGTGAAGCTTCTGGAGGTAGGGCTGAAAATGGTGAAAGAAGTGATTTGGAAGAGGACAACGAAGGGGAGGGACAGGAAAATGGAGTCATCGATGCTGTTCCTGTTGATGAAAATCTTTTTACTGGGGAAGATTTGGATGAACTAGAAGAAGAATTAAACACACTTGATTTAGAAGAATGACACCAAAGAAGTCAATGAAAAAATTAAGTCAGCTCAGCATGAGTTGAAATTGACTACATTAATTTTTTTCCACCTAGAATTCTTCAACAGGATGTTTGTTTCCCATGCTGATTCTGGAGGGCTTACTCTCCAAAAAAGGAATATTCTCCCTACATCTTGTCTTCTGACTTTGGCTACATCTCATAGTAAGTTCAGAGTAGTTCATGATAAGTTAAAAATATAATGGTCATTGCAGAAAATGATTGATTGTTGTAACTGTCCACTCAAGTAGGAAGTGTAACTGCTTTTCCAGCTTTTGATTTTCAGTGGGCATGCGTTATTACAAGGACAACATAAATGTAAATTACCCTTCATTTAATGCAGTTTTTAATGAGTGATTTTATTTCCTTTGTATTTATATGTTTAAAAGACTGCCTGAGATATGAGCCTGTACTTCATAAAGGAAACTGCATATGCAGATTCAGTATTGTATATCTTTGGACAATTAGATGGACATTTAAAATGAAACTTCATTAATCTGCCAGGATCAGCTGCAGTGCCCTGTGTTAAACTGTTTTAAACTATTCCTTTTCTTTTTTGCCAATGAAGTTGTAAATAAAGACCGTGATACATTAAAATCCAAGTATGGGCCTTTTTTTTTTTTTAAGATTTTTCTATGAAAGTTTTCTTACCATTTCTAGCTTGAGAATTTTAACTAAATATCTGTTAGAGTTAACTATCACAGAAGGCACAGACACCTAAAGGGGTCTCTTAATACTGATTATAGGACTGTGTAGAGTGCTGATAGCCCTACTATGAGCTTAGTAACACCAATACTTAGCCTCAGAAAGAGACCATAGGTGATGTTATATGAAAGGGTAATTACTGAATTGAGGATCATCAACCTAATTAAGTATCACCTACAGTTGAACTAGATACTACTAAAGCATCATTGTGGAGATCCATGGTGTTATAATAGTACCTGATAAAGTTTGATTACTCTGTTTGAGAGAGTGTAAACAAATCCACAAGAAAACTGGGCTGGGGGCCTTTGACATTGAGATCCCCTGAAAAATGAGGGTGATACATTTAAAATGGACATAATTTGCCAGTAACATTTAATACTAGTTATACCTTTTTATCATTTTTATGTAAGTATATTTTCAAATATTAATACAGTGCTTCTTTTGTTATTTGCAAATATAAGTGGATTTTAAGATAATAGCACTAAAAGGTCAGGTGACCTGGGCCCTAATTAATTTCTGCCTCAGATAAATTATATGATTTTTAAATCTCTGAACCTTAGTTTCTTCATCTGCATAGAGAAGTTAAAGTGCTTCTGAATTGTAAAACCTAAGAAAACGTGACTGTAAATTTTGTCAAATGATAACATCAAAGTTGGTAAAGAAATTGAGTTCCTGGCTGTTCAGTACTATAACATAATTGACATTTTTAAAATGTAGAATGTCATGAGCCAAGTTTCCCATCTACAGTGGAATTATACTTAAATACTTTCTATGAAAGATTTTTTCATTGTTTTTATTAAAAAGTTTTAAATGTTACTTATGCTTGATTTAATAATGAAACATTTTCAGTTTAAAGTATTACTACCTTACAGTAAGCATGTGATTTTGAAAACCAAATTTTCTTTAATCAGTGAGTTAAAAGGAAAATGCTACATTGTGGAAGTAATTTTTGAAACCCACAATTCTTCATCTAGCCTATAAGTGTCTTTCATTAGAAAAACAATATATGCTCAGAGAACGCAAAAAAGCATTTAAATCTGAAAAAATCAAAATGCAAAATTAAATTTGCTTCTAAAGTAACATATACAGGCATACCTCAGAGATATTGAGGGTTTGATTCAGACCACCAGAGTACAGCAAAGTATTGCAATAAAGCAAGTACACGAATTTTTTTGATTTCCTGGTGCATGTAAAAGTTATATTTACACTATACTGAAGTCTATTAGGTGTGCAATAGCATTATGTCCAAAAAACAATGTACATTCCTGAATTTAAAGCTATAGCTAAAAAATGCTGTCATCTCAGCCTTCAGGACGTCATTGCATTAATATCAAAGATCCCCTATCACATATCACTAAAACAAATATAATAATGGAAAAGTTTGCAATGTTGCAAGCATTACCAAAGTGTGATACAGAGACACAAAGTCAGCAAATGCTGTTGGAAAATGGCAGCGATAGACTTGCTCAGCGAAGTACAATAAAATATGGGTATTGCAGTTTTAACAAAGATCTGTGGCATCCCTGCATCAAGCGAGTATATCAGCGCCATTTTTCCAACAGTGTTATTTTTAAATTAATGCTGTTTTTTAATGTTTGTTTTTTTAGATGTAATACTATTGCATACTTAATAGACTATAGTATAAACTTAACTTTTATATGTACTGGGAAGCCAGAAAATTTGTGTGACTCACTTTATTGCAATATGCACTTTACTGTGGTAATCTGGAGCTGAACCTGCAATATCTCGGAGGTATACCTAATATTGTTTACAGTGCAGTTACCCTGTCTTAGTATAATAAATCTGAAATTGGCTCTTGTTTTTCAAACTCATTTACACATAACTTTAAATAGTTTTTTCTTACACATTGCTCTTTTATATAATTTCCATTGTAAACATAGTAAGTCTCTGTAATCTAATTTTAATTATGCGATGACTTAGCTTCATTTTTAAAGATTTGTGATTTAGAAATTTAGAAACTTACAGTGTAAGCCTTCTACAGGAGGAGAACTGTGGCTTTGCACCTATTTCCATATGATTTGTAAATGAGATCATTTTCCAAAACATAAGAACTTTTTATGTTCTCGTTAACATCTAGGAATTACATCACCCCTACACTCTTTTATCCTGTACTCAATAACAGTTACAACCTATAATGATCCCTTGTTTGCCAAAATATTTCTAATGCAAAATAATTAAATTATGAATTTTAATTTATTTTTGCACAAACGATTTCATAATAGGCCCACCATGGATGGACTGATACCAAATTGTGTAATTGTTGTACCATATATTTGAATTTTAGTCCATTCTGATCATTAAGTGATTTAGAATGTGATAAAAATGAAGCTGCAGGATCACACATTTAGGTATAGCACATCATTAAGAAAGCATTGCATCCATCCTCAGGTTTTAACACACAAAGTACACAGAGGGAGTTTGTGACAAGTTAATACAGATAATTAATAGTATTACTGAATGAGTTCCATTCGTATTCTGGGTATTGAACTTCGTATAAAGAACTTTCAGGATCACAAGCTGTAGGCTACTCCTCACTCTATATATTAAGTTCAGGTCTGTGATTCTGATACACATACTATTATATTAAAGCTTCCAGGTATTAAAACACTTCGCACCGTATGAACTCATATACGTGTTGCAATGAATGTATCACAAGGAATACTGTATGAGAGGTAGGTGGACTACCAAAGTCTTGTGTTTTGGGTTTTTGTCTTTTTTCTGGTGCATATCCCATTGGTAATAGCAGTGTTTTCTTAATAAAGATAATACCTTGTTTCTCAATAAAAACTACAAAGATTGAAATTAGTAGAAGCCCACAGCATTTTAACTTTAAACTAGAATTTAGTAACATCCACAGAATTTCATGACATCTTCAGAAATAAACCTGAATGGCATTAGTACAAAATGTATTTCCAAATACTCCCCTCCCCACCCATTTTAATGTTGTATGTTTACCCTTTCACTGTTCATTGCTTTCTGTTTATAGGCAAAGAAGAAAGAATTAGCTTTTATTCATTCAATTAACAGGTATTTCTGTTATTATTATTCTCTCTAAAACTGTCAAGTGGTTTTTTTCTCCAGCCTTAAGTAGTTTCCTAACATGCATGGGCTAGTCAGCAGTACTCAGTTGAAGACACAAGAGAGACCCTTTGTGTGTCTCCAGAGTTCTCTTTGTGTGTGGCTCTCATCCCTGGCACTTTGCCTTGCAAATTCTAGCTGCCTTGGCTTCCCTAGACTCCATCTCCTCCTGGGTTTCCCCTTCATATCCTTTGGCTAGAAACTCCAGGCAGTAAGCTTGGAAAAATCATGGGGTCACTTTTGTTTCCCATCTCTTAGAAATCATTGCCTATTGTCTGATATTTATATCTTGAAAACAATTGTTTATATATTACATCTGATTTTTTAATTGTTTCAAGCGGGAGGTAAATCTGATTCATTGCATCATCTTGGCCAGAAGTAGAAGTAAAATCTGAATTTAGATTTTCACCACTTTTTGATACAGGAAATATTTAAATGAAAGCTGATTAATTTTCTCTACAAAATCTGCTAAGAATGTGGGTGTTCACAAAGTACCAAACCCCTAGTTAATTCTTCACCACATTTCCTATGTTTACCTGGGTAACTTATGGTTTTAGTCAGTACTACTCATAAAAATCTACTTGACAGAAATAGCTTTGCTAATATTAAGAATGTTCATATTCTCCAAAAAATCTGGTTTTCCAGATTCTTTTTTAATGATTAAGTATTGGAATAGAAATTCTCTATATGTGAATATAGTATAAAGTATTAAAATCTCATGAAAGCAACTCAGATGTAATATAAATAAATGTCAAGAACTTCAAGGGAAAGAACTTCAGGAGTCTACTAAGTGTCTGAGAAAATGATCTTTTACGTAGTTCTTTGAATTCACTGTTGAAGAGATATATCAGTATTTAAAATGATTCTGTGAAACAAAGAAGATTCCCCCAAATTACTGTTCTTTCTTTCTCAAGGCTTTTAATGTAAAACCCACAATAACTATAGAACTTTATAGAAGCTGAAATATTTAGTGGATGACCTTCTCAGAGAAGATACAAATATATCTTTATGTCTTGTTTTCATTTCCATATGTTTAAATTAAAAGCTGTTGCTTTAAATTGGATCTCTTGGTTCCAGAAGTATCGGAGTAGAAATTCTCTATATGTGAATGTACTATAAAGAAATATATATTTCTTGGTTCAAGAAATATTTGGATACATTTGACCACTTTTGTTTTCTTGGTTCATTTACTTACCCATATATTGATGATGAAGACTGAAGCTAACAGCGCCCTAAAAATGGGGAAAACATTTGAAGTGATAATAACCTGTTTAAGATCTTAACTTTAAAACTTAGGCTCTAGAAATTCAGGGAACATAGAGGATAACAGTTTATTTTACCTCAACCTCTGTACATATCATCCACATAATTATTTAGCTGTGTAATCATCCTGGGATGCTCAGCATCTGCACAGGCTATTTACTAAACATATTGCCAAAAACAGGTCACAGAATTTTTTTTTTTTTTTTGGCTGCATTGGGTCTTGCTGCACGTGGGCCTCTTCTAGTTGCAGCTAGCAGGGGCTACTCTTCATTGTGGTGCGTGGTCTTCTCATTGCGGTGACATCTCTTGTTGCAGAGCATGGGATCTAGGCACACGGGCTTCAGTAGTTGTGGCATACGGGCTCAGTAGTTGTGACTCACGGGCTCTAGAGTGCAGGCTCAGTAGTTGTGGCTCGCAGGCTCAGTAGTTGTGGTGCACGGGCTTAGTTGCTCCGCGGCATGTGGGGTCTTCACGGACCAGGGCTCGAACCCATGTCCCCTGCATTGGCAGGCAGATTCTTAACCACTGCGCCACCAGGGAAGTCCCTCACAGAATTTTTTTAATGACATGAATATTGCAGTCCATTTTCAAAAAACAAAGATGAAGCCATTTATAATGTCAAACAGCGTATTGTCTAGAGAAATTCTAGCCAGTCATTTAGTGACTGTTTACAACTTATTATTGAATGTGCTTTACCATCAGGAGCAAGTTTCCCATGGTGATCATATTAAAAATTATCAGTTTTACATTTGAAAGGCCCAATGCCAACCTGGAAAAATTGGTTGCACTGATGAGTAATAAATTGCATATTGCAGATTCCCATATTGCCTGAATTCATTTCATAATATTGGCAAAGAATCTGAATTTTTAACTGGATACATACATGTTTCTCTTCCAAGCAGGTATTAAAAACACATTGTCTACTTTTCAGAGAATCATAGAGTTGCTGCACTATGTCTTTCTGACAGTAGTTTAAGGTTTGAAATTTATTGAAATTGCTTGAAAAGATTCATTATCCTGCTCTATTTCTCCTCCATAAATTTAATATAACTCCAGTGCACTGTACCATTTGTTTTTAGATGTATGGATGGAGAAATACGTGCTCTACTTCAAAACTGTTTTCCCTCCAAAAATGAATTTTGTTAAATGATGGAAAAGATAGTTAAATAATTGCAAAGTCACTATTTTCAGTTAGACTTGTAGTAAATGATGTATATTATTGATACTTATTGAAACATCAAAGTTTTTTTAAAAGGAGACAAGCTTAAAAAGCATGCCAGTACTCCTGCTGTTTAACTCCAACTTTCTAGACAGTTAAATAGAGTTTTGCATTTGAAGTATTTTCATATGGCTTTGTTTTAAGGGCAAAAGAATATGAATTTGCCTTTCAAAATGTAAAAATTTTAAATGCACCTTTTTTCTCACTTGTCAAAGCAGCCTTGAAATTAAACTGAAATGCCCTTTTATATGTTTTTATCAGTGCCGTATAGTAATTTGAAGGTGTACCTGGTCTTTCATAGGTAAAATTTATCTCTCTATATAAGTGAAAGAGTAAGTCCTGGGCTTTCCCATATGAACACTAAGCAACTTGTCAATATACCATATAGTTCTGAATGCACTAATAATACAGAGCTTAATTCTGTTCTTTAGTCTTCATGTCATCACTGATAACGGTGGGAGAACCCTCAGCTTGACAATCTACAGCAAGTTATGTAGGAAACAATAACATTATTATTCTTATACATATATTAATGTACAGGAAAATGAGTGACAGAATGTAGATACTTGAGTGGCCCATATCACTTACGGCTGTTTTTAATCTTCTTTTATCAATCACTGTAGTCCTGAGCTAAAAATATATTTATAACATAACACTCAGGAGTTCACATCAAAAGAAAAAAGTTGATAAAAATGTCATGAAATGATAAAAAGCAGGAAACAGTTTGTGAAGGTGCCCTTTGGTTTCCTGATGAGCTACTTTCAAACTCAGCATTCCACGTGGGCAGTTGGTAATTTTGACTGGGCTCAAGATGATCAGTAATTATAGAACTGTCTATTAACCTCATTTATAAGATGAGAGTTTTTCTAAATAGGTATTCCTTGAGGTCCTTCAGGCCTCTTTGCCATCTTTGATTATTCTCTATTCCTTGGCAGTCTCATTCACTCTCATGATTTCAGTTATAATTTCCATATGTACAACAGTATTCCAGCCTCACATTTCCAGTAAGCTACCACACAGCTCAACGTGATATCCTGCCAGTATATCAGATTCCAAACTAAAGTCATCATTTTCTCTCCTAACTCTTTTCTCCTTCCTTTTTCTTTAATCTCTTTTTTAACCCATTCTTGAGATTTTTTTTTCTTATCCGGCCACTTGAACTAAAAAAATACCTATTATTCTACCATGCCAAGATTTCTCTCACGTCCATCCTCCTTTCTTTTCACACTGCCACTATCCTATATTACTCAGATTCTCATCTCCCTTCATATTTAGTCACATGGTTATTTCTCTTCCAAACCAGGACACTTTGGAGTGTAAAAGGGACATTATGGAGAGTGAAGAGACTCTTTTAACACTTATACTAGGACAACTGTTATACACTCAGACTGTCCCTTGCAAACTTGGGCATATGATCACTGTACACTAGTTAATTAATTTATTTCCTTCCTTCCTGTAACAAAACCATCCACAGCAATACCAGATTTGTCTTCTTTTTTTTAAATTGAAGTATAGTTGATTTACAATATTTTTTTTTTTAGGAGATAGTTTTTTTTATTTTATTTTTATTTTATTTATTTATTTTTTTAATATCTTTATTGGGGTATAATTGCTTTACAATGGTGTGTTAGTTTCTGCTTTATAACAAAGTGAATCAGTTATACATATACATATGTTCCCATATCTCTTCCCTCTTGCGTCTCCCTCCCTCCCACCCTCCCTATCCCACCCCTGATTTACAATATTGTGTTAGTTTCAGGTGTATACCATAGTCATTCAATATTTTTGCAGATTATACTCCATTATAGGTCATTACAAGATAATGGGTATGATTCCCTGTGCTATACAGCATATCCTTGTTGCTTATCTATTTTTTTTAAGAACTTTATTTATTTTTGGCTGCATTGAGTCTTCGTTGCTGCGTGTGGGCTTTCTCTTCATTGTGGTGTGCGGTCTTCTCATTGCGGTGGCTTCTCCTGTTGAGGAGCATGGACCCTAGGCACATGGGCTTCAGTAGTTGTGGCTCGCGGGCTCTAGAGCACAGGCTCAATAGTTGTGGTACACGGGCTTAGTTGCTCCTTGGCATGTGGGATCTTCCTGGACCAGGGATCGAACCCTTGTCCCCTGCATTGGCAGGCAGATTCTCAACCACTGCACCACCAGGGAAGTCCACTTATCTATTTTATATATAGTAGTTTGTATCCGTTAATCCCATAACCATAATTTGGCCCTCCCCGCTCCTCTCTCCTCTTAACCACAAGTTTGTTTCCTATGTCTATTTTTCTGTTTCTATTTTGCATATACATTCATTTGTATTATTTTTTAGATTCATATATAAGTGCTGGCATACAGTATTTGTCTTTCTCTGTCCAGTTTATTTCACTGAGCATAATATTCTCTAGGTCTATTCACATTGCTGCAAATGGCAGTATTTCATTCTTTTTCATGGCTGAGTAATATTCCATTGCATATATATGCCACATTTTTGTAAGCCAGTCATCTGTTGATGGGCACTTGGGTTGCTTCCATGTCTTGGCTATTATACATGGTGCTGCTATGAACATTGGGGTGCAATTAGTGTTTTTGTTTCTTCCAGATATATACCCAGGAGTGGAATTGCTGGATCATATGGTAGTTCTACTTTTCGTTTTTTAAGGACTGTCCATACAGTTTTCCATATTGGCTGCACCAATTTACATTCCCCCCAACAGTATATGAGGGTTCCCTTTTTCCACATCCACTCCAACGTTTATTTGTAGACTTTTTGATGACAGCCATTCTCACAGTTGTGAGGTGATACCTCGTGGTTTTGATTTGCATTTCTCTAATAATTAACGATGTTGAGCACCTTCTCATGTGCCTGTTAGCCATCTGTGTATCTTTGGGAAAATGTCTATTCAGATCTTCTGCCCATTTTTTGATTGGGTTGTTTGTTTTTCTGATATTAAGTTGTATGAGTAGTTTGTATATTGTGGATATTAAGCCCTTGTCTGTCACATCATTTGCAAATATTTTCTCCCATTATGTAGGTTGTCTTTTCATTTTGTTGATAGTTTCCCTTGCTGTGCAAAAGCTTTTAAGTTTAATTAGGTCCTATTTGTTTATTTTTGCTTTTATTTCTTTTGCCTTGGGAGACTGATCCAAGTAAATTTTACTGTGCTTTGTGTTAAAGAGTGTTCTGCCTATGTTCTTTTCTAGGAGTTTTATGGTTTCAGGTCTTAATTTAGGTCTTCAAACAATTTTGAGTTTATTCTTTTATATGGTGTGAGAGAATGTTCTAATCTCATTGTTTTACATTTGGCTTTCCAGTTTTCCCAGCACCACTTGTTGAAGAGACTGTCTTTTTTTCATTGTATATTCTTGCCTCCTTTGTCATAGATTAATGACCATAGGTACATGGGTTTATTTCTGGGCTCTCTATTCTGTTCCATTGTTCTATGTGTCTGTTTTTATACCATTACCATATTGTTTTGATTACTGTATCTTTGTAATATAGTCTGAAGTCTGGGAGGGTTATACCTCCAACTTGGTGCTTTTTTCTCAGAATTGCTTTGGCAATTCAGGGTCTTTTGTGGTTCCATATAAATTTTAGGGTTATTTTGTCCTAGTTCTGTGAAAAATGTCTTGGGTATTTTGATAGGAATTGCATTAAAACTGTAGATTGCTTGCTTTGGGTAGTATGGCCATTTTAATAATATTAATTCTTCAAACCCAAGAGCACAAGATATCTTTCCATTTCTTTGAATCATCTTCAATTTCCTTCATCAATATTTTATAGTTTTCAGAGCATAGGTCTTTCACCAGCTTAGTTAAATTTATTCCTAGGCATTTTTAATGTGATTTTAAATGGGATTTAAAATTTTTTTCTCATTCTGATATTTCATTATTAGTGTATAGAAACACACCAGATTTCTGTATATTAATTTTGTGTCCTGCAACCTTGCTGAATTCATTTATTAGTTCTAATACTTTTTGGATGGAGACTTTAGGGTTCTCTATATAGAGTATCATGTCATCTGCAAATAGTGACAGTTTTACCTCTTCCCTTCCAATTTGGATACATTTTATTTCTTTTTCTTGTCTGATTAATGTGGCTGGACTTCCAATACTATGTTAAATTGAAGCAATGAGAGTGGGCATCATTGTTTTATTCCTGAATTTAGAGGGAAGGCTTTCAGCTTTTCACTGTTATTTTGGCTGTGGGTTTGTCATAAATGGCCTTTATTATTGGGATATGTTCCCTCTATACCCACTTTGATGAGAATTTTTATCATTATAATGGATGTTGAATTTTGTCAAATTCTTTTTCTGTGTCTGTTGAGATGATCAAGTGATTTTTATCTTTCTTTTGTTAATGTGGTGTATCACATTGATTTGCATATGTTGAACCATCCTTGTGACCCTGGAATGAGTCCAAGTTGATCATGTTGTGTGATCCTTTTTATATATTGTTGGATTTGCTTTGCTAATATTTTGTTGAGGACTTTTGCATCTATATTCATCAAAGTATTGGCCTGTAATTTTCTTTTTTTGTAGTGTCTTTGGTTTTGGTATCAGGGTAATGGTGACCTCGTAGAATGAATTTGAGAGTATTCCCTCCTCTTCAATTTTTAGGAATAGTTTGAGAAGGATAGGTATTAGTTCTTCTTTATATGTTTGGTAGAATTCCCCTGTGAAGCTGTCCAGTTGTGGACTTTTGTTTGCTGGGAGTTTTTAGATTACAGATTCAATTTCACTTCTAGTGATAGGTCTGTTCAAATTGTCTGTTTCTTCTTGACTCAGTCTTGGCAGGCTGTATGTTTCTAGAAATCTGTCAGTTTCTTCTAGGTTGTCCAGTTTGTTGGCATATAACTGTTCATAGTGTTCCTGTATGGTTTTTCGTATCTCTGTGGTATTGGTTGTTATTTCTGCTCTTTCATATCTAAGTCCTCTCTTTTCTTCTTGGTGAGCCTGGCTAAAGGTTTATTGATTTTGTTTATCTATTTTAAAAAAGAGCTTTTGGTTTCAATGATCTTTTCTATTGTTTTTCTTTAAACTCTATTTATTTCCTCTCTGATCTATATTATTTCCTTCCTTCTGCTGACTTTGGGCTTTGCTTGTTCTTTTTCCAGTTCTTTTAGGTGATAGGTTAGGTTGTTTATTTGAGATTTTTCTTGTTTCTTGAGGAAGGCCTTTATCACTATGAAATTCCCTCTTAGATGTGCTTTTTCTGAATCCCATAGATTTTGGAAAATTGTGTTTTCAGTTTCATTTGTCTCAAGGTATTTTCTGGTTCCCTCTTTGATTTCATTGTTGATCTACTAGATTTTATTAGCATGTTGTTTAGCCTCCATGTGTTTGTTCTTTTCCTATTTTTCTTTCTGTAGTTGATTTCTAGTTCATACTGTTGTAGTTGGAAAAAATGCTTGATATAATTTCTATCCTCTTAAGTTTGTTGAGGCTTGTTTTGTTATCTAGTATATGACCTACCCTGAAGAATGTTCCACGTGCACTTGAAAAGAATGTGTATTCTGCTGTTTTTGAATGTAGTGTCCTGTAGATATCAATTAAGTCCACCTGGTCTACTGTGTCATTTAAGACCACTTGCCTTATTTCCTGTCTGGAGATCTGTCATTGATATCAGTGGGGTATTAAAGTCTCCTACTATTATTGTATTATTGTCAGTTTCTCCCTATATATTTGTTAGTATTTGCTTCATATGTTTAGGTGATCCTGTATTGGGTGTGTGTGTGTTAACAAGTGTAATATCCTCTTCTTGTACTGATCCCCTTATCGTTATGTAATGCCCTTCTTTGTCTTTTGTTATAGCCTTTGTTTTAAAGTCTATTTTGTCTGATATGAGTATTGCTAGTTCCCAGACTTGCCTTCTTACAACATTGTTTTAATCATGTCTTCCACCTTCATAATTCTTCAGTGGCTCTAAATTACCTACCAAATAGAATCTAAATGTTCAGGCATGCTCTTCAAAGTCTTCTTTAGTCTGATCTCAGCTTCCTTCTCTTACATTATTATTTCTTTTACAGTTTTATTGAGATGTAATTGACATACAGCAATATATACATTTAAGATATACAGTGTAGGGACTTCCTTGGCAGTCCAGTGGTTAAGACTCTGCGTTCCCAATGCAGGGGGCATGGGTTCAATCCCTGGTTGGGGAACTAAGATCCCCACATGCTGTGTGGCATGGCCAAAAAGAATATTAAAAAAAAAAAAGATGTACAATATAATGACTTGACTTACATATGTTGTGAAATGATTACAGTAAGGTTAGTTAACATCCATCATCTCATATAGATACCAAAAAAAGTGGGGGAAATGTTTTTTCCTTGTGATTGGAAATCTTAGGATCTACTCCCTTAACAACTTTCAAATATACCATACAACAATGTTAACTACAGTCATTGTGTTGTACATTACACCCTCTGTACTTATTTATCTTATAACTGGAAGTTTGTACCTTCTGCCCACCTTCATCCAGTTTTTCACTTCCCATCTTTGGCAAACACAAATCTAATCTCTTTTTCTGTGAGTTTGGGTTTTTTTTGGTTTTTTGGATTTCACATATAAGTGAGATCATACAGTATTTGTCTTTCTCTGTCTGACTTATTCCACTCAGCATAATGCCCTTAAGGTCATCCATGTTGCAGTATTATCATTTCTTTAGTCAAGTAACTCACAATGTTAATATTTACTTAACTTTTCTGATCCTGAGTTACCTCATTAGTAAAATGGGGATCAAAATGTTTATTTCTCAGTTATAAAGCTGAAAGGGGTATTATATGTAAAGAATGTAGCTTAGTACATAGATATTTAGTACTTGTCAAGTACTTAGTACATAGGCACTGAGGAACTGGTAGCTATTATATTATTACATACTGTAGTTTTGTATGTCTTATCTACCTGTTTCTACTTTGTGAAATATTCTCTTCCTCTTCTCTAGTCTCCCTATCTCCGCATTCCTAAATCCTTCCTATCCTTGAATGTTCCGAAGATGTATTCCTTTGAAACTACCTTTGATTCCCTGCAAACTGGGGGTATAAAATTCACATGATGATTAATATATATGTCTTTCCACCTTGTTTATTTGTGTGTGTATCTTTGCTTCCATAATAGAGCATTGTTTGCTTGAGGACAGGAACTCTGTCATTCATTATAGTGCCTTCCCCACACCCCAGTGCTGTGCTTTTAGTCAATGAATATTTGTTAATTTAAAAAATTTTTTTCATTAAAGGGCTCATTTTTTTGGATGTATGAAGTCTCTGAGAACTATGGTACTACATTTGCCAAATATGGTACATTCATGTAGTGAAATATTATGCAGTTGTTTAAAAGAATCAAGTAGATTTTTCCATTTACTGACATGAAAAGATGACCATGACATTCTATTGAGTATTTAAAAAGAAAAAAGGCAAGTATGAGAACTCTACTGAGAAGTATGTATGGGTGTATCTGTATATTCCTTTAAAATAAAAAAAAAGAATGTTTTAAAACTGTATACCTGTTAACAATATTTGTCTTTGTAGTATGGTGTTTATGTAGTTTGTTTGTAGTTGTTTGTAGTAGGCAGGGAATGTAATTACAGAGACCCTTGACTTTCAGAGTTTTTCTTTCTGTGTGTGTGGCAAAAAAGAAAAAACACAATATACATAACATTAAATTTACCATCTTAACCATTGTTAAGCGTCAGTTCTATAGTGTTAAGTATGTTCATGTAATTTTGCAACAGATCTCTAGAACTTTTTCATCTTGCAAAACTGAAACTCTATACCCATTAAACACTAATTCCTCTTTTATCCTTCACCCTACCTAAAGCTATGGGCCACCACCTTTCTGCTTTTTGTTTCTATGATTTTGATGACTTTAGATGCTTAATATAAGTGGAATCATACAGTGTGTGTGTGTGTGTGTGTGTGTGTGTGAGAGAGAGAGAGAGAGAGAGAGAGAGAGAGACTGATGACTTTGCTTAGCATAATGTCCTCCAGGTCCATTGATGTTGCAACATGGGACAGGATTTCCTTATTTTTAAAGGCTGCATGATATTCCACTGTATGTAAATACCACATTTTCTTTATCCATTCATCTGTCAGTGGACACTTGGGTTGTTTCCACCTCTTGGCTATTGTGAATAATGCTGCAATGAACATGGGTGTATAAATATCTCTTCAAGATCCTGCTTTGAATTCTTTTGTATATATACCCAGAAGTGGGATTGCTTAATCATATAGCAATTCTATTTTTATTTTTTTAAGGAAACTCCATACTGTTTTCCATAATGGCCACACCATTTTACATTTCCACCAACAGTGCACAAGGGTTCCAATTTCTCTGCATCCTTGACAATATTTGTTATTTCTGTTCTTTTGATAATGGCCATCCTAATGGGTGTGGGTGATATCTCATTGTGATTTTGATTTGTATTTTTATGACTGATTATTGATATTGAGCATCTTTTCATATGCTTGTTGGTCATCTGTATATCTTCTTTGGAGGATTATCATTTCAAGTCCTTTGCCCACTTTTTAGTCAAATTATCTGCTTTTTGTTGTTGAGTTACAGAAGTTCCTTATATATTCTGGATATTAGCCCTTTATCAGATATGTGATTTGCAAATATTTTCTCCCATTCTGTAGGTTGCCTTTTCACTCTTGATTATTTCCTTTGGTGTGCAGAATTTTTAAGTTTGATATAGTCCCATTTGTCTATTTTTGCTTTTGTTGCCTGTGCTTTTGATGTTATATCCAAGAAATCATTGCCAAATCTAATGTCCTGAAGCTTTTCCCCTAGTTTTCTTATAGGAGTTACAGTTTTAGACCTTATGGTTTAGGTCTTTCATCCATTTTGAGTTAATTTTTAATATGGTATAAGGTAAGCTTCCAAATCACTTTTGGCTTGTGGATATCCAGTTTTCCCAACACTGTTGTTGCAGAGACTCTCCTTTTCCTTTTTTCAGTCTTGTACAAATTGTCTGGCCATATACGTGAGGGTTTATTTCTGGGCTCTCTATTCTGATCCATTGGTCTATATATCTGTTTTTATGTCTGTACCCTTGATTGTCTGTAACTTAATTGGTCATCTCATATATTCCTCATAACAACCATGTGAGCTGGGTGTTATTATCCCTATGTTACATAAAATGTAATTGAGTTCCAGAGAGGTTAAGAAAATGTCCCAAGGTCAAATAGCCAATAAGTGTCAGAAGCAGAATCAAAGCTCAGTCATTTTTAAGGGTATTATTTTATGAATAGTTCTTTATTCTTAACCATAGCTGATATACTGTGGGGCTATTGTGATCACCAATATGAAAATTGGCATTACTATGATTTAACTAGAAGAATATCTGAGTCTATTCGACGGCTTACTTCTGGGCAATGGATTTGCAAGATGAATTAATTGGGCCAAGGCACAGCAGAGCCATTCAGAATAAATACTGAACCCTGGGATCCAAATGATCATGCAGTGATACCAGTGAACTCCTGAAGCAAAAGCTTAACCATTTAATGAATCTATTCATTTCATTCCTGGACCTACTCATTCGTTTCTTCTCCACATGGCATTTCCCTCACAACAGTTCTTATAACAACTTTTTAGTTAGAACGACATGCTGTCATTATACATAGCATTTACTGTGTGAAGCTGTTGTGCTTGCTTCACATGGACAACTTGTTGCTACAGAGTAATTCATTTAAAGTCATTATAGGAGAAGGGACCACTTGGGTGCTGTGTCTTCTTAGAAATGACTTTAGTTCAGTCAAATATGGAGGGGAAAAAGTAGTCAAATCCCTCTAGTTCTGTGCCTTTGTTAAGCATCTCAACTTTTTCATTTATTCAGCAAACACTTATGCAGCTACTATGTGCATACACTACACTAGGTGTAGGGGATACCAGAGGTAGAAACAAAACAAAACAAAACAACCCACCTATCTTCACGAGACCCCAGTCTCATGGGAAGATGGGAAAATAAATGGATGATTTTAATATTGAATACATTGTAATAGAGATATGCATGTGCCCTATGGAAGCCTGTGAGGGAAGAGCTTAACTCGAGAGAAGATCAAGAAGGTTTCCCACAGACACCTTCTTATAATAATACTTTAACTAAATCTACAGAAGTGTGAGCAAGCGTGGATCATAGTTCAGTACAATTGGAACATGAAAAGGGGTCGTGGGAGATTTCTGATTTCATGGTTGAAAGCATTCTAGGCATAGGAAACCATAATTAAGATTCAGGATCTTAAAAATCCAAAAGCAAGTTTACAGTCAAATATAATAACATTGCTTAAAGTAAGGGAATATTATAGGCTCAATTCTTGGATTCTTCTAAGACTTTTAATGACTTAAGTAAACTAGTACTTCTGGCCTTTAGATTAGGCTAGAAAGTGAGATTTGAAGTCCTGAGGTACTGAGGGTGCTTGTGCAGGGGAATGAAGCCTACAGTGAGCCTTTACACCTGAGATAGAGAAAGAGCCCGCACAGTAAAGAGCTCATCACCTCCTGCTTCTTAAAATGGCTGAAAAATTTTTGCTGCCTACTGAGTCCTGAATATTACCAGAGATAGTCATCTCCTTTAGCAGTCAATTTAATCAAACCCAAGCAGTAGCCAAGTTAATTCTACTATGTTATGCCATCAAAGAGCCAGGTTTTGATCTCCAAATGGTGGATTTTTCCCCTTACTTGCATATCCCACTCACCCCAGTCTCCTCCAGTTCTTAATGAATTACTCAAAAATAACTTTCAAATATAGTTATTATTAATGTCTCGGTCTAATATGTTTATAATTCAATAGACATTAGACCATTTAGAGCATAAATTAGATTTGATTTAATTACATTGACCAAATTCTCTAATATTTATTTAATTAGATAACCCAGAAAAAAAAATTAAATAATCTCTAACGTGATAAATGAAAAATTTGAAATAATGGATTAAGTTATACATGTCTGGTATTAATATACAAAATTTATTCTTGAATTCCTTCATATATTCAATATTAAAATGAAAATAATCTTATTTTCAGAGTTTACCCAAATTTCAAGTTAGTTTCTATCAACTGTGTGAGTCTTTCAACAATTCCCTTAGGTTTTTCTTTCTGAAAAATAGCAAAATAATACATTGGAGCTTAATATTTCCTGCAGATTGGAAGGTGTTACTATACATACGTTTTGGAGTCCCACGTTTGAACATAAAAAGAAGAAATGTTTCTCTCTCCTTACATAACTCCATCCTTGGCCCCCATACTTATGCACAGACCACAAACTGACAAAAGTTGTATATCCCAAAACTGGATAAAGAAGAAAGAAGAAGCTTACCTAGAAGTCATGATTCCTTGCTTCTTAGGGTTCCTGAAAATTACCTCATGTCTAAGCACATTCATAGCATCAGATGCTTCACCCAATGGCCAGAAACCATGTAAGCAAGGCATGGTTGCCAGCATTAGTAAGGATTTCTTGAATCTGGACCCAAAGTGGGTTGAAGAGTACAGAAGTGTAGGCACAAAGGCCCTCTTGGCCTCAGAAGTAAAAATTCATAGCCAGTGTGTCATCCTTCCTCCTCCCCTAGCTGTATTGGAGTCTTGTTTGCCAAGTGTTTTTCTCATCTGTTTACAGACACTGCTGTATATGTGTATTGAAAGGTGTGGCTGATTTGGACTTGAATAAACTTTTTCTTGGAATCTTTTAATTGTATGATATAACACCATGAACAACTTCTTTGTTATATGAAAGAAAAGCATGATAACACACTGGTGGCCCCAAATGGAGATTGGCTGCTATTGCAAATTGTTGGGAGAGCAGAAACAAACAAATGTTATATAGATTAAAATATTGTTTTGATTGGCACAGTATAAAATGCTCATGGGGATGAGGACATCTTTAGCAACAAATGAACTGAACATTGACTCTAAAAGGAAAGTGGATATCATATTAATACAGGTAGAATATCAACCATAAACCTTGGTAGAACAGTGGTCCCAACAAAAACCCCAAATGTAGAGTTTTTAAATATATATGTATTCACAAGCAGTATTGGAAAACTTTTGTATCCATTTCTCAGCATCTCAATACTGGGAATATGTAATGTATTTTGGCATAGATTCAAAGAATAGCAATAAAAATATGTGAGACAGATTAATTTAGAAGACATCTAAAGGATTTAATAGAGGTTGGTTATGAAACGGATTGACAAAGAATACCCTGCCCTTATTTCAGTTCTCCTTGTTCCATGAAGGAGGTGAACTGGCCAACCGTTTAAATGACTCCTTTGTGCCTGGGATATAGCTCATCCCAAATAGCTTTTGCATTGCTAACTCACAAAAGAGAAAAAGAAGAAGGATTCCTCAAGGGTTTCTAGGGGCTGTGGACTAGTTTGAATACACCGTGCTCTCTGTACTTAGTATCCAGCAGAGTTCAGAACACAAATAGGCACTTAATAAATAATGTTGACTTGAATGCATTAACTAGGTTTTTTACTGTAGTTTAAAATCAATCTCTTTTGGGACAAATATCAAATTATCTCTTTTTAAATGTTTCTAATGTTATACTATTTAAATCACAGTGTAAAAGTAAATAATCATAATTTTATTTATTTATTTATGCCTGTGTTGGGTCTTCATTGCTGCACGTGGGCTTTCTCTAGTTGTGGCGAGCGGGGGGCTACTCTTTGTTGTGGTGCGCAGGCTTCTCATTGCGGTGGCTTCTCTTGTTGCAGAGCACAGGCTCTAGGCACGCGGGCTTCAGTAATTGTGGCACGTGGGTTCAGTAGTTGTGGCACACGGGCTTAGTTGCTCCGCCGCATGTGGGATCTTCCCGGACCAGGGCTTGAACCCCTGTCCCCTGCATTGGCAGGCAGATTCTTAACCACTGCACCACCAGGGAAGTCCACTAATCGTAATTTATTAAACGTATGCTATTCAAGAAAAACTTGCTCACTGAAAAGCAAGCTCAGAGGCACCCTTAAACCAACCCTTGCCCTAGATACTAAATTTCACTGCATCCGGTAAGAACAGATGAGCCGATATATTCTATTTATAGTTGATTCATATCCTTCTCCATCATTGAATGGGTTCCAGGAGATAAGTAGGATGTTGTCACTTTGTGCAGTAACATTTTATCATTCTCTAATTCATTAGAAGTGCTGATGGGTAATTTCTTCCTCATATTTCTACAAAGCCTGAGTTGCAAGATTTTAAGCTCAATGGTAAAAACACAGCTACATATTATCACCCTTGACATTTGCAGACTGAAGAGAATTCTTTTTTCCACTTGGTTTCTGGCTTCACTCACTGACTCAATAAACAGGACTTATTTATTGGAGAAAAATTTAAAGACCAAACCCAGCATGGTGAAAATGGCAAGAGAATAGATTTTGGAGTAACACAGCCCTAGTCACAAATCCTGACTATTCCCCTTAATAGCTAGATGACCTTGACCTTCTAACATTCCTCATTTGTAAAATGTGGAGAAAAAGATTTGTCCTGGGGACGCTGAGTTTTTGAAGAATAAAATGCATGTGAAGCACTTAGCACAAAGCCTGGCAGTTTATAACTGTCAGCTCCTTCCCCTCTCTTTTCTCTTCTCTTCATGTTGTACAACATAATAATGACTCCAGAAGAAAAGATCCAGCAATACATTTCTCCATCCTTTATTTAGACAAATTAAAGTTTTCCTTCTGCTAATACTCATTATACAATTCTACCAATTAAAATATGAACAATAAATTATGATTAAAATATAATAATGATGATGATATTTTTTACGTACAACACCTTCCAAGTTATTTGCCACATATTGTAATAAGCTCTAAAGGGCATGGTTGCCTCATATAACAGCTCAGGAGTAGGGCTATCATTAGGCCAGGCTTGATCTAGATGCTCAAAGGATGTCATCAAGAACTTGGTTTTGAAGTTTTTACATAATATACAGGCTAGGTCCTCCCCTAGTGGCCCTGATGATGCGAGAGAGGGAAATTCTTTGAGAGAGATACTGGAGAAGGCAAGAGGGGACGAGCAGAGACATTGAGCAGGTTGCCGGGTGGAAGGACACTCCAGGCAGAGGGAAATCAAATGCAAAATTAATGGCGAAAGGCGTGTATTTGGTATATCTGGAGAAAGAGCAAGGAAGCTAGTGTGCTGAAGCAGAGTGAACTACAGAGTGGTAAGCGATGAAATCAGAGAAGCAGCAAGCAGCCAATTAATCTAGGGCCTCCCAGGCCATTGCACAGATATTGGCTTTTGCTCTGAGTAAGATGCACAGCCATTGGAGGATTTAGAATAAAGGAATGGCACGATCTGACCTACATTTTAAAAGGTTCACTCTGGTTGCTGTGTTGAACTAGGCTAAAGGGAAATAAGAGAAAGCCCGGGAGACAGATCAGCAAATTTTCAATAGAGCAGGTAGAAGATAATAGTACCTTGGACAAGGATATAGTGATGAAATACTGGGAAAGTTTGAATTCTGAATATATTTTGAAGGTAGAACCCCCCGGATTTTCTCATAGTCTAAATGGGGAATATGATAGGAAGCAAGGAGTTAAAGATGTTAGGAAGGTCTACAGGAGCGAGAACTTAAGGGAGAAAAATGGGAAATTTGGTTTTAAACATGTGATGTTTGTGATACCTAATAGCCAGCATGTTTTTAGCTGATTATATAAAGTACTTACTGTGTTCTAGACAGTTTTAAGTGCCTGTGTGCATTAACTCATTTAATCCTCATTACAACCCCATGAATTGGTGTTTTTTTTTTGTCTTTTTTAGGCATCCTCGGTTATCAATAGTATTTAAAGCCATGAGTCTGGATGAGACCACCAAGAAAGTAAGTGTAGATACAGCAAAGAAGACCAAAGACTGAGCTCAGTACACTCCAATGTTTAGTATTTAGAGATATGAGGGGAAACCAGCGAAGGAGATTAAGGAAGAGTGGCCCACAGGGGAGAAGGGGGACATTAAAGATGGACGTCCCAGGAACCAAGTGAAGTCAGTCTATTGAAAAAGATGAAATTATCACTGTGTCTACAGCTGCTCATATTTCAGGTAACATGAGGACTGAGAATTGACCACATTTCAGTGGAATAGTGAGGGCAAAATCTTGGTGGGAATAGATCCAAGAGAGATGGGAAGAGGGGAAATAGAGACAGCTAGCAAGTACAGGCAACTCTTTGGAGGAATTTTTCTCTAAAGGGAGCAGAGAAATAAGGTGGCAGCTGGAAGCAAATGTAGGTCCAGGAAGGTTTTTTTATTTTGTTTCTGTTTTGTTTTGATTTTAAATTGACTTTATTTTTAGAGCAGTTTTAGTGCACAGCAAAATTGAGCAGAAGATAGAGATGTTTCCCACATGTCTACTGAGCATACATGTATATACAGCCTCGCCCACCATCAAAGTCCCACACAAGAGTGCTGTATTTGTTACAATTGATGAACCTGTATTGACACATCAGTATCACCCAAAGTCCATAGTTCACGTTAGGGTTCACTCTTGGTGTTTTACATTCTTTGGGTTTTGACATATGTATAATATGTATCCACCACTATAGTATTATACCTAGTAGTTTCACTGCCCTAAAAATCCTGTGTTCCACCTATTCATCCCTCCCTCCCCCAAACCCTAGCACCACTGATCCTTTTACCTTCTCCATAGTTTTGCCTTTTCCAGAACCAAATTCTCTAAAACTCCTCAGTGCTCTGCCTATTCATATCCTCACCCCCACCCCACCCTTGCAACAACTGATCTTTTTATGGTCTCTATAGTTTTGCCTATTCTAGAATGGCATATAGTTAGAATCATACAATATGTAGCCTCTTCAGATTGGCTTCTTTCACTTAGTAATATGCATTTAAGATTCCTCCATGTCTTTTCACGGCTTGATAATTTATTTCTTTTTAGCACTGAATATAGTCAATTGTCTGAATGTACCACAGTTTATTTATCCATTCACTTACTGAAGGACATCTTGGTTGCTTCCATGTTTTGGCAACTATGAATCAAGCTGCTGTAAACATCTTTATGTGCAAGGTTTTGTGTGGATACAACTCTTCATTTCATTTGAGTAAATACCAAGGAGTGCAATTGTTGGATCTTATGGTGAGACATGTTTAGTTTTGACAGAAATTGCCAAACTGTCTGCCAAAGTGGCTGTACCATATTGCATTCCCACCAGCAATGACAGTTCCTATTGCTCCACATCTTCACTAGCATTTGGTGTTGTTAGTGTTTTGGATTTTGGCCCCAACTAATAGGTGTATAGTGGTATCTCATTGTTATTTTAATTTGCACTTCTCTAATGACATATGACATATGATGTTGAGCATCTTTTTATATGCTTATTTGCCATCCGTATGTATTCTTTGATAGAGTGTCTGTTCAGGTCTTTGGCTCATTTTTCAATGCAGTTGTTGATTTTCTCATTGTTGAGTTTTAAGAGTTCTTTGTATATTTTGGAAAACCGTCCTTTATAGATATGTCTTTTGGAAATATTTTCTCCCACTCTAAGGCTTGTCTTCTCATTTTCTTGACATTGTCTTTTGCAGAGCAGAAGCTTTTAATTTTAATGAACTCTACCTTATAATTCTTTCTTTCATGGATCATGCCTTTGGTGTTACATCTAAAAAGTAATTGCCATATCAGAGGTCATCTAGGTTTTCTGCTATGTTATCTTCTAGGAGTTTTATAATTTTTGTATTTTACATTTCTATATGATACATTTTGAATTAATTTTTGTGAAGGGCATAATTATCCTTAAAATGTTCATGGGATATTTTGTGATGTCCCGTCTTTCAATTCTTTCTTTCTTCTCCTCCTAGTATTCCCATTATGTGTATGTTACCCCTTTTATCATTGTCCCACAGTTCTTGGATATTCTGTTCTGGGTTTTTTTGTCTTTTTTTAAAGTCTTCTGTTTCCTTTTCAGTTTTGGAGATTTCTATTAACATATGCTCAAGCACAGAGATCCTTTTCTGAGCTGTGTCCTGTCTACCCATAAGCCCATCAAAGGCACTCCTCATTTCCATTACAGCTTTTTTATCTCTAGTATTTCCTTTTTATTCTTTCTTAGAATTTCCATCTCTCTGCTTACATTGTCCATCTGTTCTTGCATGCTGTCTACTTTATTTGTTAGAGCCCTTAATTAGCATATTAATCATAGTTGTTTTAAATTCCTGGTCTGATTATTCCAACATCCCTGCAATATCTGAGTCTAGTTCTAGTGCTTGCTCTCTCTTCAAACTGCATGTTTTGCCTTTATAACCAGACATAATATATTGGTTAAAAGGCACTGTGGTAAATAGACCTTTAGTAATGTGGTAGTAAGGTGTGGGGGAAGGGAAAGTGTTCTCAGGTCTCAGTCTTTCAGAGAGCCTGTGCCTCTGAACTGTGAACTTCACGAGCGTGTCTCAGTGTTTCCCCCCAGGTGGGACAGAATGGCTAGAGGGAGATGGAGTTAGCTACTTCCCTTCTCTCACATGGAAGGCTAAAAGGGATTGGGATTGGGTATTTCCTTTCTCCCACCTGGAAAGCTAGAATGGGCTAGACTTGGGTATTTCCCTTCTGATAAAATCTCAGTAGTTTAGGCTCTGTAAAATAGTTTCCCTTATGGGCAGGACTTGTTAAGAAAAAAATGCTCTTACATATTTCAAAATGATTTCTTTTCTCCTCCTCCTTCCAGAAACCCAAGCAAATTTTCCTCTGATATTCACTGCAAGAACCAGGTCAAGCTCCTGGAGATAAAACTCACAAAATTGTGGGGACCTGCTGATGACTGGGTCCCCCTGGAGTTTTTAACTCTCAGGCTTGTGCACACTGAGCCTCCAGCAATTTGTCAATTACAGTTCAGGTTTTCATATCCCAGCACCGGTTCTCATGAAGGTTTCTGCTCCAGTAAGTTGTGATTCTCTGTATTTACCT
Organism: Orcinus orca; assembly: GCF_937001465.1. Classification (NCBI taxonomy): domain Eukaryota; kingdom Metazoa; phylum Chordata; class Mammalia; order Artiodactyla; family Delphinidae; genus Orcinus; species Orcinus orca. Next base: position 73,464,846 of record NC_064565.1, read on the forward strand.
GTCTCTCCAGTTTGGGAGGTAGTGGTTTGCCCATGACCTCACTTCTCTGATGGAGCTAAGAAAAATTGTTGATTTTTCGATTTGTTCAGCTTTTTACTTGCTGTCAAGACAGAATGACAATTGCCAAGCTCCTTACAGGCCAGATCAGAAACCAGAAGTCTGTTTTTGTTTTTAAGATAGGAATATTACAGAATATGTGTCTACTGATGGGAAATGACTTATGGGGGTAGGAAAACTGATGATACAGAAGAGAGGGTATATTTGAAAGAGAGAGATCCTGGAGAAGGTGAGGGGATGGGATCCAGTGCTCAATAAGGAGCTACTGGATTTAGGTAAGCACACAGACATTCATCCATGGTGAAAGGTCAGGCAGAGTACATGGGGCCCAATGCAAGTAGGTCAGTAGATGTGGTGTGGGGAGTATGTGGAAGTTCTCTTCTGACTGCTTCCATTTTCTCAATGAAATGGGAAACAAGTCATTACAGAGTGAAGACTGGAGAAGTGGCAACAAAAGTTTGAAAAGAGGTAAGAGGTAAAGTAATTAAGAAATGAACTGACTGGGAAAGTAGAGTAGGCTTTCAGGGCTGTGCCAAAGCATGAATCTGAAGGGAGAATAATCAGCATGGTCATTAGTCTTCAGCTATGTTCAGCTTTTTTTTTTTTTTTTCCTGGGGTAGATATATTTATTTTGGTAATATACATTAAGCGGTGCTAATTACACAGTAACTATAAGGTAACTAACGTGAAACCACAGAACTGTAACTTTGCCACAGTTGCGTGGACTTGGGCCTTTATGGCTGAGCGCATTTTCAAAAAACTGGATTGCCACCCAGAGCTATGCCAATGAAATCTGTTAAAATGAGTAAAGCTCTCAAGTGGTGGCTCACCAGAGTACCTTGCAGCTGACAGATGATGGGCAGGACATGTTAGTTATAAAGTAGTTACAGCCTAATTCACAAAAGTTACCAACTGTTTGTCTTTCAGAAAGAAGCAAGAAGTTAGGAAATTCCTTGAATTAGCGCCTATAGCACCTAGTGTGTCAGGTGGGAGTGCAGAGGAGGGCTGTTAGAGCAGTGTCAGAAGGACCCTGGTGGGTCAGGCAGGGAAGTACAGAGTTGAATTTAACCAGAGAGGAGTTTGGTAGCAGTGCATGAAGGCGAAGAGTATACACTCTGGAGTCAGACTGATTAGATTTAAATCATGGTTCGGCCACTTGGAAGCTAGGTGGTCTTGAACAAACTGCTTATTCTCTCTGTGCTTCAGATTCCTCACCTGTAAAATGAGTATAGTCTGTTTCCCATTTACAGAGAAACTAGGAGCATTTAGAGGAGATCTTTTACATGCTTCCACCACCCTGTCTCTCACCCTACCTGCATCTGGGCCCACGTACTCTGCCGTATACTCAGAGGGTATTGTTGAGTGAATAGATGGACAGTTCTAAGCACTGAAAGAAGAGGAGGCAAGGGGAAGGGAGGGGAGGAGAGGGGAAGGGCACAGAGAAAACACAACAGAAGTGCTTTATTATCTTCTAAGAGGGTAAGATGGAGGAATAAAGTAGCAAGAAAGCTGAGGATATATACAACTGAACGATTAAAGTGATGAGTGACGACTGAGGTACTGAAATCTTGCTAGTTTAGATCTCAACAAAAGTGCAGGAAACTCCAGTTAGCTTTAGGGAAACCCCTTCATCCAAAAGAACATTCTGGAATTTGATTTGAGCCTAAATGAAAGTGAGGCAGACTTGAAACACATGATCTCTGATAGAGTTCAATAATGAAAGGAGAAACATGTGCCAAGAAAATGACAAATTCTTAATGCAAATCAGAGAAATTCTGCAGCTTTGTTGAAAATGGTCTTTCTTTTTTCTGCTGTAATTACTTTAGTGGTGTAGGATTGACTATAATCCCTGCTCAAAAGCAGCCTTAGAGCAGTTTTTATACTACCAGTTTCAGGAATCTAGAGTTACATGGCGGCTTGCCTCATATCTTAAGTATTTCATGTTCATTGGCCACAAAATAACTTCCATATTCTCATTTGTCGAAGAAAAAGCAGTCTTGGTAGTTGTCCTTATAGAGTTCCACCAGTTTCTTTATTTTCTGTTAATTCAATGACTATATCATGTTTGTCATGAGGACCTCTGTTTCCTAATATATCATAAGGGAGTCTAGTGGAGAAGAAAGAAGAGAACCATTTTAGGAGGTAGCAAGGCATTGGGCACTCATACAGATGAGCAAGTGATGTTTAGTGCTTAAGAGTGTGGCCTCTGAAGACAGACTGCCCAGGATCAGCACCCACCTCTCTTCACTACTATCAGCTGTACATTCTTGGAGATTTCCCTTGGTGTTCTCATTTGTAAAATGGGCATCACAATAGAGTTAGGTGTGAAGATAAACTAATATATAAAATGTTCAGAATAGTATTGGATGCAATATGCACTCAATAGATATTATATATTTCAATTAAATAAATTACACAGGAATGGACTGTAGTTTTCTGTAATTTTCTTCTTAAGTCCCATGCCTTGGGATTGAGCATGTCCAAACCGCATTTGAATACTCCCATCGTTTTTTTGTTTTTTGTTTTCTTTTCTCAAATAACCCCGAGCTTGTCCCTAGCAAAAAAAAAAAAAGTCTGCTATCTTAAAGATATATATATATATATATATATATATATATATATATATATATGGAAGAAAAAGGTGAAGCAGAGATTTTCAGGTAGGGTCATGAGTTCATATATTCTACCATATACTCATTGGGTTATTGTTGAGTTAGAGTTGAGTTCATATGTGTAAAGTGCTTAAAACAATGCCTAGCTCAAGTGTTTTTTTTATCTGCTAGGAGAGAAAGAGGAGGAAGAGAGTAGCAAGGACTCTGAGGGAGAACTAGCTCCAGTGATCCAAATCAATTCTAAATCCTGTCTGTTTTCCCTTAACTACCTTGGGGATACATCCCCTTACCTCCAACTTCCCTGAACACACTGTGCCCCCTGCTGCAGGACCCTGTAGGTGCTAGTTGTTTCTGCCTGGCATGCTCTTACCACAGGCAACCCACCCCTCTTTCACTTTGTCACCCCTCTTCCTCCTTCAGATCTCTGCTCAGGTGTTGGTTCTTCCTGAGAGAAGTGGGTTTTTTTGACTTCGCAGTTAGGTCTTCAGTCCTTTGTTATAAAGAGACTTATCTTCAGCTGTAATCACGCTTGTGATCATTTGGTTAGTCTGTCTACTTGTGGTTAGCAATCTGTAAAAATCTACTGAACAGTGACTGACCGCTGCTCCCATTCTCACACTTTGAAAGTTTTCTCCTTCTTCCTAATTCCTTCACTGTTCATTCTTGGACAGTGACTTAAAGAAATAGCCAGAGGAGAAAAGGGGCTGGGGGCTATATCATCTTGTGGCTACATAATTGGGGCAAAGGCAAAAAAAGCATAAAGTTCATTAAAAAGTGTAGAATACAAGAGTTGGGAGTATTCGTAGAGCTTTTCTAGTCCAACTTCTTTGGTATTGACAACATAGGGTTAAAACCCTAAAGTCAAGGACTTTAGCCAGTTATCTTCCAGACCACAGCTTCATACACAAATAAAAAATATGTTTCGAACTATAAGAGCTTAAATGTGACTCATCAACATCTGCTTTCTTTAAGTATTTTTTTCCTCAGAGACTAAAAACCGCTTACAAGGATAGAAAAAATTCCCCCAACTTAACACATGGCAAAAGAGAAGTCTTTTATGCCATTTTTCTTTTTTAATTCCCTTGTTTTCCATCTGAAATGACTTTATCACAGGACTCTTTCGTGAGGAATGTTTGAAAGGATTTATTGAATCATAACTGTGGAACTGCTTATTTAAGTTTGCTTTAATTAAGGAAATAATCAAAGTAGCATCTACTTTCAGTGGAAAGTTATCACATTTTGATATTGACCTAGCAAGTAACCCAAATGTTAGAGGACTCTAGCCTAAGGGGAGAAAAAAAAAAATCAAGGTTTGTTTTGAGTGTATTTCCCTTTTCATCTTTCCCTTTTCTTCCTTCCTGAGAAAGAAAAGTTGTCTTGAAGCTACCTCCTTGCCACCCGAATCCTTCCATAAAATTTCTTCAAGCACATGAGCCATGCACTGTTTCAAACATTCTTTACTTTCCCTGTACATCTCATTCCCTCTGATAAAAATAAATGGCGGGCTTCCCTGGTGGCGCAGTGGTTGAGCGTCCGCCTGCCGATGCAGGAGACACGGGTTCGTGCCCCGGTCCGGGAAGATCCCACATGCCGCGGAGCGGCTAGGCCCGTGAGCCATGGCCGCTGAGCCTGCGCGTCCGGAGCCTGTGCTCTGCAACACGGGAGGCCACAACAGTGAGAGACCCGCGTACTGCAAAAAAAAGGCAAAATTTAATCAGAGAGCACAATTATTGTTAATAGGCTAATATCCTGTCTCAACAAGATAATAACATCCTTCACACAGTTAAAATCCAAGTTCCCAGAAAGTCCCCTGGGAATGACTCAGGTGGGAAAATTCAGACATGGCATCAGACTCATGGATTGAAATATATTTGAGCAGTTGAGCCTTTCTCTCCTTATCATTTAAATGACACTGTGTAGACAGCTTCCTGTACTTGACTTTGGGCAGGGTTGACCTGGAGATTAAACAACTGCATAGTTACTGCCAGTAGAACAACCTAAGAACCTTAAGAGTACAAAAAATTTGTGCAAATTAAAAGTTGCTTCCTACAATAGACACCTTAAACAAAGCTAAAAGACAAAAGATAGACATAAATGGCAATCAAAGGATTGTTATATAGTATCTAGACTATATGAGGAATTTCTATAAGTGAAGAAAATATGAACAACCTAATAGAAAAGCAAGCAAAAGTTGTAAACAGGAAACTCATAGAAAATTTAGTGCAAATAATCCAAACATTTGAGAAGCTAGTCAACTTCATTTGTAACCAAGAAAATGCACACTGAAAAAGCAATGTGATAAGTTTTTCATCTGCCAGATTAACAAATATTTAAAAGTTTAATCTTATCAAACTTTGGATAGGAAGTAAGGAAATTTTTTTTTGTACTACTAATTAGTGTGTAAAGTGGTAATGGCATTTGTAAGATTCTGCAACACTTAAATGTTGCCGTCTGTGGAAACAATTTGACATCTCCCCATTCATCCTACAAAATACTTCACATATGCATAATGAGGCATCTACAAGCGTGCTCATTGCAGCATCATTTGTGCAACAAAATGTTAAATGGTATTTCTCTGTTGTCTTATTCCCCAAACTGAAATCAATAGGTGCTAGCCCTCTCACACTGTAGAGAGATCCACTAAGGATCCGTCAAACTCAGTGCCTAACGGTACCTGAAGCTTCAGCCATGATATTGGGGCCATGTTGAGAAATAGTCCAAGGGGACAAGCCAACAAGCAGAGAAAGCATCTGGGTCTTTCAAGATATCATTAAGCCAATGGCACTAAACTTTGGAGCAGTTCTACCTGGGGATTTGTTGTTTTGAGGTAGTCAGTATTGTTGAAGGCATTTTTAGTTAGGCTTTCTAACAGTCCTTACCCAATCATCCACTAACCTCTAAAACCTGATACAGTATCTTTTTCACTGACTTTAGTATTCCATCCACAGTCTTCCTCTCCACTTTAAGCTCTGTCATCCTCGCAAGGATAGACACTAAGGTATGATTCATGAAAATACTGAAAGCTAACACTAAATATTAATAAGAGTATGTTCTGAGCCCTTATCAGATGTCAGATGTGAGATACTTTACATATATTATCCCATTTAGTCCTCCCAACAATTCTAAAAGTTGGGAAGCAATATGACCTCCATTTTACAGATGAGAAAAGAGATGTGGAAAGGTTTAGTAACTTGCACAGGGTCACCCAACTGAAGAGTGATAGAGCTGGGGCTTAGAACCCAGACCACTCTGACTGACCCACTGGATCGTATTCCTACACAACCTTTCCTCACTGCTTTCTGGACTTTGGAAGCTGAGCTCCACTCCACGAGGTGACCCCCCTGACACGGCCCCTCTAGACTTCATCTCACTTGGTGTTGCTCCACTTCTAAGATCTTAAAACCCCTGAGAATCTACATTCTAATCTCAACTTCAATTCCTTCCATATCTTCATGATCACCTAACCTGTTTTTAATCCTAATGGTATCCATATGTGTCTTGAACTCTCTCTTTTCTTCAATATATTCTCTCTGTTCTGGGTTCATTTGTTATGTCAGGTATATACCAAGCCATGTTAGTAACTTACTGTTAATTACCACATGGCATCTCTTGCCATTTTTATGTTCCCTCATTTCTGCCTCAGCATTATCAAGTTTAATATAATGCAAAATATGCTTTCCCTACCTTCCTCCTGAAGATTGATCATTTCTAGGGAAAGTCAATAGATTGGGTCTACAGGATATCATTAAACCAATGGCACTAAACTAATTATCTAATTTCAGCTAAGCTCTCTACTGCCCCAGAAATTATTGAATTCAGCTACAGTCAGCTCTGCACAGCAGCCTTTCCATACGGCTTTCTTTGTCCTTCAGTTCCCACCCACTTCTGGCAATCTCTCAGAATACTGTAGTCACTTTCTTGTTTACCAGTAAGATCCAAGATAGCTGTTGGAGACCTCTTGCAATTCCATTTGCTCCATCTTAGTATCTCTTGGTAATTTTAATCTGCCTACTCCTTTGCTTTACTCTGGCCTCCAAGAGAGGCTCATGTCTCTGCTTTTACAAAGTTCAACCTAGCCTCTATTCCTATTCTTCCCTGTTTCCTCTGGGTCCCTATTCCACCAAGGACCTCTCTTTTTTTTTTTTTTTGCGGTATGCGGGCCTCTCACTGTTGTGGCCTCTCCCGTTGTGGAGCACAGGCTCCGGACGCACAGGCTCAGTGGCCATGGCTCACCGGGCCAGCCACTCCGTGGCATGTGGGATCCTCCCGGACCGGGGCACGAACCCGCGTCCCCTGCATCGGCAGGCGGACTCTCAAACACTGCGCCACCAGGGAAGCCCTGGATTCTACTCTTGATTCTCTTTCTAAAACTGTTCTCTCAAGGTCACCAATTACCCCATAATTGGCAAAGCCTACAGTTTTTCTCAAGCTTTTATGTACCATTTAGCAATGTTGAACATCCCTGTCCTTCCTGCAGTGTCCTCCTTTCTTGGGACTGTGACGGCTGTCATTCTACTTCTGCATCACTCATCTTTTCTTATGAATCCCTTCTTGGCCTCTCTTCCTCCTCCCATCTTCAATGAGCAAACACCTGGTAAGGTTCATCAGGCCTCCTTATTCCCTATACTCCCTCAAGGTTCTCAATTATTATCTCTATGCATGTATTCTAAAATCCATACCTTAAGACCCCAAACCCTAAGTTCCCAATAAACAGAGCAAAGTGCCCTCTAGATATCTTCAATTTATATTTTAAAACATCCATCTATCTATCTATCTATTTTCTAAGTAAACTACATATTGAGAAAATTCTTTAAAGAACCCACAATTAATAGAGAGGTAACAACCAAATATCTACCTAATGCAATGTAGTTGTAGTAGTAGTAGTAGCAATGTAATTATAATAATAATACCTAACATTTAGAATCTTGACTGTATGCTGAATACATTCAAGAACTTGTTGAATCTTCACAAGAGCTCTGTTTGGGAGCTACAAGTGCTATCCTCTTAAGAAGTTCTATGCATAGATCATCTCATAAGTCTTTACAACAACCATAGTTGTTGTAGTTATTCTTATTATCCCCCATTTTAAAGATGAGCAAACGAAGGTTTAAAAAGATTAATCACACAGCTAGTAAATGACAGAGCCAGTATTTGGACCTGACTCTGTAAGGGTGATGATGATGGTGATCGCTATCGTTTCTTAGCACCAACTACATGTTAGGACCTGTGCAAGGTAGGTACATATGTTATCTAACTTCGGAAGTCTATGACATAGGTTTTCCTTTTGCGATGTTAGGAAACTAAGGCTGAGAAGGATTAAGGTAAAAGCCCTAGGTTACAGGGCTAATACATTGTAAAATTGGTGTAGTACATTCAAGGTGGCAACAAATTCGTTGCAGAATTGGAGGTGGAGTCTATTTCCCTACCAATTGAAGGACAGAATGGAGCCAGAAGTGACTAGAATTATTCACGTGAATGTCCCAGTAACATCTCAAACTTAGTATCTAAGTCTGAGCTCATTGTTTTATCCTTCTAACACAAATTGTTTTTTATTTGCTTTAATCAGATAAGTCAAGGCTTAGAATCATACAAATAGGGAATTGAATCTCAATTCCATCTCAGTTATTCCCATTCCCTTATCTCTGAATTGAAACTGCCTTATGTATCACTGCCTGATTCATCTTCTTTAAAAGCAACTCTAAAGTGAGTACCTTGTGCAAAAATTTTCCATGTGTTTCCACAGTATGGTCAAAGCCTGTCCAGCCTCTTCCCCAACTTACTTATACTCTAAGTTTCAGCCAGAATGAATTACTTGTTGTTTCTCCACAGATATCTCCTTGCCACCCTCCCTCTCCTGACACACATACTCATGCTTTTCTGCCTTTATGGTATTGCTGTGTGTTTAAAATGCTCTCTCCCTCCCCCATTCAATCTGTCAAAGTAATAACCACATTAAATACTATCTCTTCCATGAGTTTTTTTTTTTCCTGATGCCTCCAGAAGGAAGTGATTTCTCCCTCCTTTGAATTGCCCACAAAATTTGCTTTTCTTTTTTATTTTATGTATTTATTTATTTATTTTGGGCTGCATTGAGTCTTCGCTACTGCATGCGAGCTTTCTCTAGTTGTAGCGAGTGGGGGCTACTCTTCGTTGCCGTGCGCGGGCTTCTCATTGCAGTGGCTTCTTGTTGCGGCTCACGGTCTCTAGGCGTGTGGGCTTCAGTAGTTGTGGCACATGGGCTCAGTAGTTGTGGTGCACGGGCTTAGTTGCTCCGTGGCATGTGGGATCTTCCCGGACCAGGGATCAAACCCGTGTCCCCTGCCATTGGCAGGCGATTCTTAACCACTGCAGCACCAGGGAAGTCCCCAAAATTTGCTTTTCTTATTTTAATTATTCATCCTGTGTTATAGTTACTTATGAAAAGTTATCATTCTTTTTACTAGATTTCAAGCTCCCCGAGGAAAAGAAGTTACCTTAGACATTAATGTATCACCTACAGAAACCTCTGCGAACCTTACACATAGTAGGTTTTGAGAATTTGGGGACCCAATAAATAAAATATTATTCTCCCTCTGAGTCAAAACCAACTGAGAAAAAGACATCCTAGTCATATGGTGGAGAAATATAAGCTTTGTTACTGCTAAAAAGTAGATTGGAAAATAGGTCCAAATAATGGATATCATAGCTCTAAAATAGTACACTTATCATCTACCTTGTCATGGAAGAGCTAGACAAACTCAAATCTTCCCCACAGGGCCAGGCCTGTTGGTGGAGAGCCACACCAGAATGTATCTGGTCGACACAATGACAGATCCACTGACCACACAGCCCAGGTCCTTTTCCCAAACCCTCTAGGGTGAGAAGTGAGTGACAAGGCAGAAACCTGAGGTATTTGGCAGTTGAAGTCCCTCCACATGACAACTTGAGGATTGGCCTTGATGAAATGATGAAAACTGAAAGGACAGTCTATCTTCAACTAACACCCAACCAGATTAACCAGATTTATGCAATAAGGAATAGAAGAAAAATGATTTAATATAGAGAAACTTAGAGAGGTACATGAAAGTAATAATAATGAGAGGGCTGGGGGGCAATATATGCTGAATTTTACAATGACTTAGGACATTGTTCCAAGCCTCTAGAAAGAATGTACTAATATTCCTCTAGAAAGAATGTACTAATGTTATCTCCCCTCTACAGACAAAGAAACTGGGATATAGAGAGGTTTAAAAATTTGTCCAAGCTCACACATCCAGTAAGTAGTAAAGCTGGGATTCAAACACAGTCTCCCTCTAGAACCCAACTGTTTATAAGCCGAGAAATATTAACAACGCTTTTCATATTGCTGTGCTAACTAAACCTCCCCAGCTCATACGCCACTTCCCTACCCCCAGCAATTCCAATAACTCGAAGTTTCTCTTTGTCACAGTTAGGTTATCATTGGTTTGGGAGTCTGCAAATGAAGAATGTCTGTTATTGTGTGATCAAACCGTTAAACGGTTACATCAATAAAGAAACCCCAGATTGGTTTCCAGAATCTAGATGCCCTTCAAGTAGCAAAAGGCATCCTCCAATCATTCTATTTTTTTACTGCCCTGGTTTTCCATTGTAAAATGTGTCTTTAAGTGATAAAATCTCTTGTCTGGAGATGCCTCCTCTTTACCCTCACTCCCATTCTCCAGCACATGAATGTGTTGGGTTTTTAGAAGTTCAGTTTACTACTAAGATACTTCGCTTAACTAAGAACACATGATAGAGACTGTATGGCATGTAGGCATTAGCCCGGGAATGAAAAATTCCTTGCTGATTACATGCAGAACTGACAGGCTAGACTGATTGTCTCTTGGGACTTGCTGAGTTAGCACTACTCAAGAGCAATGTGCTATGAAAAGAAGTAGGTATCCACAGCTCCCAGTTATTGAGGTCAGTTGCCGCCTATGCTGCAACCAGTATGAAACTCCAGAAAGACACTGGCACACAAGCCTAACACCAGATAACAAACGGTGCCCAGCATTACTGCAAGCAGGGATGTGACTGCCTCCACTTGAGAAGTCCCAGAATACCCTAGGATGCCTGAGTAGGATGGGGTAGGGAGGGGAATCAGGATAAGGTGAAGAGAGCAACACACCTGGACTGATTTTTTTTTTTTTCAGTACGCGGGCCTCTCACTGCTGTGGCCTCTCCCATTGTGGAGCACAGGCTCTGGACGCACAGGCTCAGCGGCCATGGCTCACGGGCCCAGCCACTCCACGGCATGTGGGATCTTCCCGGACCGGGGCACGAACCCGTGTCCCCTGCATCGGCAGGCGGACTCTCAACCACTGTGCCACCAGGGAAGCCCCTGGACTGATTTTTATAGTGCCACAGTCATTGCATTGCCTTTTGATGGCTGCTTTAATGAAAAGCAAGGTTTAAATTATCTTTGGAACGTAGACAAAAGCTGGGTAGAAACTGATATGCCCCACTGTCTTTGAACAGCCCTTCCTAAACCATAGTCGAGGCCTTGGACACCCCTTAGGAAGAGTGACAGTTTCACTTAGCTGCTTAGGGAATGTTTCAGTATCTGCCTCCGACCTTCCATGCTTTATCCCACTGGCTTTGTTTTGGCATATACAGTGTCATTAGTATTCAATAATATTTATTGAGCAAGGAAGGAAATAAAATAACACAGTCCCTACCTTCATGAAATCTGTAGTCTAGACTAGAGGGGAATACACATTCCTGTGTAAAGCACTTAGAAAGTCCTTACCTCATAGTCAGTGCTACACTGATATTTTTTATTATTATTATTTCCTATTGCTTCTTGCCTATTCAAGCTTCAGAGAATTCAGCTTCTCTGCTTATTCCTCTTAGATTTATATCTTGTTTGGACTCTGATTTTTTTTTTTTTTTTTTTTTTTGCGGTACGCGGGCCTCTCACTGTTGTGGCCTCTCCCGTTGCGGAGCACAGGCTCCGGACGCGCAGGCTCAGCGGCCATGGCTCACGGGCCCAGCCGCTCCGCGGCATGTGGGATCCTCCTGGACCGGGGCACGAACCCGTGTCCCCTGCATCGGCAGGCGGACTCTCAACCACTGCGCCACCAGGAAGGCCCCTGGACTCTGATTTTGCTTCCTGGCATTGTCTTGTATCACCCTGACCTCCATGTTTCCCAGACAATTGGTCAATTTCCATACGTCCCTCCATCTCTCTCTCTCTGTCTCTCAAATACACACACAGGCTCCTGCCAGAGGATCAGAGCTCAAGTTCAGTGCCTCAGATTTAAATGGATACTTCTCAACCTTTAAATTGATGACTTTACACCTTAGTTCTAGTTGAAAGGGAAAAAAATTCTCTGTCCTTCTCTGGAAAAAATTGTCTGTGCCCAAAAGAATAATAGTATGGGCCTATCTGCTAAAAAACAGACTGGTAAATGATTAAAATTAATTACTAGAAATTTTGTTTCTATTTAAAATGGGAGTGGTGAATGAGCAATTGTTCTGTTGAAGGATTGTATACATTTTTCCAGTCAGCAGGATGTTGTTCAAATGTGTTTCTAAAGAACACGAGTTACAATGATTTCACACTTGCCAAAAAGAATTATAATTCCTGTTTTGAAGCCAGTGGAAGCTCAAACGCTTCTGACTGTTTCGGATCTGACTGGAAACAGAGCCCTTAAGTGAATGAATCAGTAAATAAATCATTTATTAATACTGACATTATGTGGGGCAATCAGCTAGACCCCTGCCTTCTAGCAGCTTGTGGGGTAACGGGGAGACAAATGCGTTGATATCAACAACATCATTGACACTAAAAAGTAGTTTGAATTATATCCAATGAGTAGGATCGCTCAGTACTGCTAAGACTCTCTAAACTGGAGTGTGGAACAATTACTAGTGCCCTTTAGCCTCTAAGGAAGTTTCACACTTAATGCCAAAGCAAGGGTATGTTTCTCAGGGTTCCCACTGTGTATAATACAGTAGCATTTCAACAGTGCCTACAACACATGGCAAGAGAAAATAATGGGTAGTGTAGTAAACATTTTTTTCTGGCTATGCACATCTATTTACCCTACTTCTGATAACAGCCCACAATTTATGTTTGGGGATTGACCTCCCCTCCCCGCTCAGTCCATGTGGTTCCTGTGCAGATAATTCCACTTTCAACTCTGGAGGGTGTTACGTGACCCATACTTGGCCTGAGCCAAGTTACTAATTCACAAGCAGGTCAATCATGCTAATGAGACTCCAGGACTTTTGTTGGAGCCATCAAGGTGGCAGACTTCTTTCCTGCTGGACTCCAACTAGAAGCGTTGTGAGACCGGGGCTGCTGCAGCTCTCTTGTCACCAAGGGGAGACTTAGAATGGAACATGACCATGTCACACATGAATCTTCATATGGAGATTAAAAAGACAGAAGCCAAGAGCTTCCTTCTCCTGGGTTTTTCAGTTATGCAAGCCAGTAAACTCCTTTCTTAGTTAGTTTGTGTTTGAGAATATTGTGTTTTGGTTTTACCTAATGCAACTGGCAAGTGTGGTTTATTTTCTCTTAGGCAAACAGTGGCTGATTCAGGAGCTAGTCCTTAAGGAAACTCCCTTTGTCTCAAATCCACTGAGTCAGTGCTGTTTCTTCTCCAGAACCCATGACTCACATGGCTGCAGCCAAGGTCGTTGCTCCCCCTGAGAGGAAATTTCAAGTCAGATTTTCTTTACCACCCACCTGACCTTGGAAGTTCCCCAAGAGCCAGTATAGGTGGGATTCTATCACCTTCTCCCACCTTCCCACCTCATGGTACTGCCCCTTACTTGTTGTGGGACCTTGGAAAACCCTCTCTTTGCCTCCCCCTTCTCCTCTCTCACTGCCACCCCTGCTGGAGTCCTTCCTCTCAGCACTGATAGTTGAGGAACTGTCTTGCCTCCCCATGGAAAATGTGAGCATCATCTCCTAACATTCTGTTCTGTGGACAAGTAGTAATTGTTAACATATGTTGAATGCACATTAGAGACCATGACTGCTAAAAGTTTTACATAATCCTTTCAACAACCCTGACCTGTCAGTTTATTATTCCCACTTTACAGGTCGGCAAGTGGAGGCATAGATTAGTTAAATAAATTTTGCAAGGTCACACAACCAGTAAGCATAAAATGGGAAGGAATATCACATCCTCTTGTGAATCTTGCTGTGCTTTTCTGGACTCCACCCAGATACTGGTAATTCATGTACGTCAACAGGACTGGAAGGGGATGTGGAAGAAGGAGCCCAGGGTCAGACAGAGACAAGATGATTCAATTAAGTAGAGATAAAGTAAAAGAATATATGTAAGATCTTTCTGGGGTGGAAAAGAACAGAATAATAATGGAAATAACATTTCAATAATAATGGAATAACTTCCAATTTGTAATTGTTCATAGTAAAGACTATTCTGGAAAGATGTGATGCCTCACAAATTCATGTATCTTTTATCTTTGAAAGGCACCTTTCTGGAAACCTTACCTTGTTATGTGCTCTGTCAACATTCTTTTCCTATCACTGTGTCCTTACATATTTATTCCAGCTCAGCAAATGTTTGTTGCTTGTTTATTACATACCAGGCACCACGCCAGGCATGGGGATACAATCTCTGGCAAAAAAGGGTTAGTGTGCCTGAGTTAATGGAGCTACACTGTCAATCTATATATTATACAAATAGGTGTAAGCTTACGAAAGAGAGACAGATGGTCACATCTACGAGAGCCTAGGATAGGAGATGCGCCCAGTGAAGAAGGCCAAGCAAAAGAGAAAGAAAAAAATAAAAGATATATATTTGGAGGACATTTGTTCAGGCTCTTAGTCCTCACGTTGGTTTGAGTTGAGACACTCCCCTTCATTACTTTCTTTCTTATCCTTAACTTCTTTTTTTTTTGGTATGTTGGCCTCTCACTATTGTGGCCTCTCCCGTTGCGGAGCACAGGCTCCGGACGCGCAGGCTTAGCGGCCATGGCTCACGGGCCCAGCCGCTCCGCAGCATGTGGGATCTTCCCGGACTGGGGCACGAACCCGTGTCCCCTGCATTGGCAGGCAGACTCTCAACCACTGCGCCACCAGGGAAGCCCATCTTATTCTTAACTTCTTAACACTTTTACATCCTCTGCACTGAATGTCCACACTTTCCCACAACCCCACACTCACAGTGCCTGCCTTTCCATACCCTTTCCCAAGCTCCAAGTCTCCCACCTTGGTCCCAATCAAAATGTATGTCTTTATGTCTTTGTCCCATTCCCCAAGGCTTTTTCTGTTTTAAAATCATGTGGTTATGTTTTAAAATCATTGTACAGATGTGGCAAAGGCTGCCAACTGCCTGGCCAATGTTTGCTGGTGTCTTCTTCTTTAGTATTAGAATTTTTACTTTATTTGATTTATTAATGTGCCTACCTGAAAATACTGTATTTCTCAACCTCCCTTGAAGCTAGGTGTGGCCATACGACTAAGTTCTAGCAAAGGAGATATAAGCAGAAAGGTTACATGAAAGCTCCCAGAAGACTTCCTGAAAAGGCAGCAAGTGTAGGCTGTTTTGCCTCTCCTTCTTTCCTATCTCTTTCTCTTTTTTAGCTGGCTAGATTATTGATACGGTAAGTAAAATTTTTGAAAAAACACACTCCTATTACTCTTTCTGTGTCTCTCAACTCTCAATGCTCTACTTAGGAACACTTAACACTTGTAACACCAGATGTGTGGGTTTTCCACATGCCGATCGGTTCTGTGACACCAGCTGTGTGTTCTAAAATATAACTCAGTTCTGACACTACCTGGAGATAGCGTCACATCCCACAGGTTAAGGGTTCAGTCCCACAGACTGCCACTCCCACACCCCCACTGATGCCAGTCGCAAGCCCAGGTTGTCATCTGTGCTTCTGACAGACAGCTATAAATCAGAGGTTCCCACAACCCCCTCCATGCGTTCAATTAATTTTCTAGAGTGACTCACAGAACTCAGACAAATAGTATACTACTAAATTATCAGTTTATTATAAAAGGAAACACTGCAGGAACAGCCAGGTGGAAGAGATGCACAGGACAGGTATGTAGGAAGGGGCGAAGAGCTTCCATGCCTTCTCTGGAAAGGCCACTCTCCCAGCACCTAGTCAGGGTTGGTTACCCTGGCAACCAGCTCCCATCGTTATGGGTTTTCCAAAGTCACCACGTTAATATAAGCTCTGATGTAGTTGAAAGGTGCTTGTTATGAATAACCAAAGATACCTTTATCTCTCTGATCACTTAGGAAATTCCAAAGGTTTAGGAGCTCTGTGCCAGAAACCAGGAAGAAGACCAAATATATATATTTCTTATTATGAATCACAATATCACATGGTGGCTGGAGCTTGAGCAGCTATTTTGATCCTTGAGGTGATCTTGGAATGGAAGTTGCTAGGAGATATCCAACAAGAAAAAAAGGAGACTGAATTTTTGAGGGTGTTTTGGATGAGGGTTTTTGTAATGACCTTAGGCTGTGTAGCTCCCTAAGGAAAAAAACTCTGATCATGTTTAAGCCACTGTTGTTATGCACATCTGTTACACTTCTAGGAATACCCCTTAAAAGAGGACATATCGTTAGCATGCAGCTTTTTTGCTCTTCTTCACTTCTACTTCTTGCCTGGAACGTGGACACCAGAGCCAAAGCATTGACAGCTATTTTAGCCAACTCTGAAGATGATAAATAGAAAGAGACAGGGTGCCCGATGACTGGAACTACCTTGCCAGCTCTGGACTTATTTTCTGTGAGAGGAATACAAAATTCTCTCTTGCTTGAGCACTAGTATTTCAGTTCTTTAGTACTCTAGCAGCTGAATACAATTTATAACATAAAATCTGCAATTCTATAAAGTATCTCCTGTATCCACCTAACACAGCAAAAGCTTTCGTTTCCTTTTTTTTTTAATGTCTATTTTTTTTAACTGGGGTATAGTTGCTTATGTTGTGTTAGTTTCTGCTGTACAGCAAAGTGAATCAGCTATGTGTATACATATATCCCCTCTTTTTTGGATTTCCTTCCCATTTAGGTCACCACAGAGCATTAAGTAGAGTTCCCTGTGCTATACAGCAAGTTCTCCTCAGTTATCTATTTTATACATAGTAGTGTATATATGTCAATCCCAATCTCCCAATTCATCCCACCCACCTTTACTCCCTTGGTGTCCATATGTTTGTTCCCTATGTTTGTTCCCTGTATGTTCCCTATGTCTGTGTCTCTATTTCTTCCTTGCAAACAGGCTCATCTGTACCATTTTTCTAGATTCCACATGTATGCGTTAATATACAATATTTGTTTTTCTTTTTCTGACTTACTTCACTCTGTATGGCAGTCTCTAGGTCCATCCACATCTCCACAACTGACCCAGTTTTGTTCCTTTTTATGGCTGAGTAATATTCCATTGTATATATGTACCACATCTTCTTTATCCATTCATCTGTTGATGGCCATTTAGGTTGTTTCCATGTCCTGGCTATTGTAAATAGTGCTGCAGTGAACATTGGGGCGCACGTGTCTTTTTGAATAATGGTTAAAAGCTTTCTTTTTTGTGGTTTTACAACTTTATTTTATAATCAGCTGTTAGCCCTCATCCACATTGGCTGTAGATCTTTGACAGTAGTGATAAGTACGTAGATAATCAACATATAGAGCTTGCTTGTTTGGTGAATCTTCATCCTCGTTACACTTTCTGGACAACCACACCTGGAAACAGTATGGGACATTCTGATTCCTTTGGCCCAGACAGCTTTGTTGAGCCTGGTGTGAAAGTGCACATCTGGAGTTCCCATCTCCTTCATGGCAAATTTCCAGATCTCTCTGAGTGCCTGAGGGCCCCACTTCTTGAAACTCACTTCGTGGATGAGCTGGTGAATGTCAAGGATGTATCTTCTGGTCTCTACCTCCTTGACGGCAGAACCATTCTTCTTTGCCTGAGCCATTCTCCGGGCCCAGGTTGGAAAGGAAGAGAGTGAGGTATTGTGGGAGAGGGAAAACATTTTTAAGTTATTGAAAACTCTTTGTGATTATTGTTGTTAATGCCAGCATCATAGTTCATTGCATAGGTGCAGCATGATTTAAATATACAGGGCCCCATTTTCAGATGTTCACAACTTTTTCTTTCATTTACTTGCCATTCTAATCCATACTTAGAAAAGTATCCTACGTTCAAGTATGATTATTACACATGTCATAACCTACCAATACTCACAGTTTTCATGTTTTCAGTTTTGTCACACCAGGCTATTTCATGAAGAAAGTTAAATTGGGTCTGAATAAATGTAGGGCACTGAGAGGCGCCCTCTCCACCTGCTAAGGGATGAGAACTTGGGTACCCTATTAAAAGCAACTGCATTCTACTCCAACAGCCACTCAGTGCATCTCTCTGTGATCTACTACCTGGGTGCTATTTCAAACCTTCTGCTCTAGTATTCCTGATTCCAGACTTTTGCTTGATGACTAGATTTTGTCTATTTGCCAGATCTCTTCTGATGACACCTCATTTGCACTATCTGCCTGGATTTTCATTTTTCTTTAGACGCTGTATCTCTGTCTGCTGCATTTCCTACAGCCTGGGTGCCAGTCTCAGCCCACTCCTGTGTCCAACATGGGCCATTCCAGGTATAACATCAGGTAATCTCCCTGAGAACTCCTGTAGTATGTTTTACTTACTTGGATGAATTTTGTTCAAGTGTCTCCCATACTTGAATTTTCCAGACTCTCAGGCCTTTGACACCAAGCATGATATTTGGGGGATAGTTTCACTGTTTTCCTGTTGGCTGCAGAGCCATATTCTACTTGTTCTGGTTGCTCAAAACTACTTTCCAGGGGCTGGCCTCTTTTCACACTCTGCTTTGCCTTGTTTCCAGATGACATTTCTAGAATATTTGGACTCTGTGTCCTATTTGACCATCATTTATGCTCTGTACTTTGAAAGCTTCTTTCCATTCCTCTAAACTATGACTTTGATTTGGACTTTGCATACCCGGGCTTCATGAGACTGAATTTGCAATATCCAAATTTAGCCTATGATATTTGACCCTTTATCCTGGAAACTGAAAACCTGTCCTAGTTTACCACCAATCTTGCTAGCTTTTTACTAATTCCCCTCCTTCCCTTAGGATTAGCTTCCTTGCTGTCAATTTGCCACCTTTACGGGGGAGAGGTATATTGGTAGATCCCAACCCCTGGGTCTCTCTAGTTTGCTAGGAGCCAACCATGACAACCAAAGCTGCTATTGCATCTAGCAGGGAGAGAATCACCAAGGTAATTTGGTGATTTGCAGTAGTCCTGTCAAATTGTTGCTGTCATGAAGTGTCAATGGTCATGTCAGAGATCAATCCCAGGTGAATCCTGACAATACCAGTGATAGCATTCAGCCAATAAAGGTTTACATTATTCAGATTCTGCTACAGTCGGCTCTCTTCTTCTCCTCCCTAACTATTCCACCAATCCTGACAAACAGGCGCTTTGTAGATGATTACCCCAAACTGAACAACAATGACAACTGAGAGTTTGCTCAGGTTTATTGCTCTAGAGGACTGTCCATAACCAGATTACGGAAACACTGTTACTCTGTGCCATATCCAGGTCAAGGAGCTAGATTTTTTTATATCAAACTTCTCTTATGAGGTTTGTTGTATTGGACATTTAACAAATACTTCATTGTCTTCCGGTAATACAGTCTCCAGTGTAAGGATCTATAAAGGTTATTGTTAATAAAAACTTATCATTTTGCCCTTCTTGTAGATTAGCATTATTTTGCAGGTATTTATCTCTGCATTCCCAGGATCTCAATGCAGCTATACTCATATTGTTCCTTCCCCAATTTTTGTTATGTCTCATGAAAGCCATCTCATGCATAAAGTGCTTAAAATGTCAGCAAACACAAAGAAGAATAGAATGTGAGAGTTATGTGGTTGATGCCATATGCTAAACTGTAGTGAAATGAACGTGCTATATCTGTCTTTCTAACTAATCCTGATTAGAGGGCAAATTGTGTCTCCTCTCTTCCAAATATGCTAGAACCTCTGAAAAGGTGTTTATTAAAATCTGAATTATGCACCTAGGGGTTTAAGTGATCTTACACAGCTAACAAGGACTGGCCTTGCGTTTTCTGCTTTTTGTGTTTTGAGTGTGTGATTTGATTTTACTTTTTGTCAGGGAACCAGACCTGGGAGAGTTAAGGGCACTAGCTTAAGCTGGGCCGTCAGCGTGAAGCTGATCACACAGATAAGCAGCTCTGGAAGAATGTCTGAAGTTAGTCATCAACTAGAGAAGGCAGTTTGGTCACCCTTTCAGGCCATAATTACATTCTATTCCAGTGACCAGTGGTAATTAATTGTACTTTGTGCCCAGTGTAAAAATAGACACATACAGGAGAAAGCGCAGTGTCTGGTAAATGCCACGGGCATTCTTGGAATTCAGAATAGTTTCTTTAAATGGTGCAAAGGAAGTGGAAGCCTCGATTTCTTCCAGAATGATATCAAGTTATAACAGGCAGCTGACCTGTAATAGTGCCCTCCCCCCCACCCCCAAATGAGCCTTTAAGTTAGGTAACCTTTCGTAACAAAAACAGAAGCTTTACAAAATAAAGCATTAACATGGCTTATATTCTCTCAAAAAACATGTGAGTTGTACAGGCTACACAAAGCTTCACCTAGATAAGCACTTTGGAAGAAAGGCAAATAAATGTGCAGACCATTTCAGATACATTGAAGAAAGCTAGAATAAAAGAGCTAGAAGAAACAACTTAATTTGATCTTTTATTTCTTGATGGAGAAACTGAATTCAAGGAAGGTATTAGGACCTGCATAAGGTGAGTGGCAGAGGTTGGATCAAACCGGGAGCCTCTGAAAGTGAATCAAGAGCTCTTTCTACAATATAATACACCCTCATAGCATGGAATGAGGAATAATTAATTTTTCCGTAGTCTGGAACTCTAGAATCTAGAGCCTAGGGGAATTCAAAAGCAGTTAACATTGTTTTCTTTAGGGTTAGACTTTTCATTTCTTCCTTAATTCAGACATTTTCATGCAGCTAATGGAAATAAGACTGCAGAGTCTTTTTGGTTTTTTTCTTGTTGTTTTGTTTAAAGTATTCTAGACTTTAGCCATCACAGTACTAATGCCATGATTTTTGACATATCTGCATATCAACTCTACTACGTACTTTTTTTTTTTTTTTGCGGTACGCGGGCCTCTCACTGCTGTGGCCTCTCCTGCCGCGGAGCACAGGCTCCGGACGTGCAGGCCCAGTGGCCATGGCTCACGGGCCCAGCCGCTCCACGGCATGTGGGATCCTCCCGGACTGGGGCACCAACCCGTGTCCCCTGCATCGGCAGGCGGACTCCCAACCACTGCGTCACCAGGGAAGCCCCCTACATACTTTTTTATAACAGTATTTAAATTTTATTTTAAGAGGATATATATCCCTACCATAAATGGAAAACAAAAGGAAAGAAAACAGAATCACTTGCCATAAGTAGAAGGCAACATTAGAAATGAATACAAAGCAATGTTACTAAATTCTCAGTAGATACTGTTGTCTCCCCTAGTCCAAGGCCTGCCTTCTTTGTTAATAAAGGAAGATTAATACAAATTAGCACCAATCTGAGACTTAACTTTTGTTACAATCAGAAAGACTGAAAGAAAATTGAAAAGAGAGTAAAATTCTTACTGTGATTCACTTAGCTAACACTTCAAATAATCTCTTTAACCATTGGTTTAGTTTGGAGAAAACTACTACAGTGAATGCATTTACTACCATTAATACTTAAAATTAAGGTCCTTTAGGATTCTATTATTCCCTGCAAGTATCACATAAGAGGCAGTATCACATAGTGGAGTCCCTGGATATATTTAAATACGTGGTAGCTAAGGTATATGCAGGGTTTCACCTCTAATTTGATTTGTTTGGCTTCATATCCTGGCTTTACTACCAATTATCTGTGTGACCATGGACAAATCATTGTTCTCTAAGCTTCAGTTTCTTTATCTTTAAAATTGGAGTAGTGATAGTATTTGTTGGGGTGGTTACAAAGCTTTAAAGGTCTAATGCATATAAAAACACATAGTGAGTGCTTAATAAATGTTAGCTTAGTTATTATTATATTGTACAGTGCAATGCTATACTGTGGGCTCCGTAAGAAAATGTATATAAGCCTTTCATGGCAGGAAGAGTAAATTACCATAATTTAGAACAAATACATTTTTAGGTAGCTACTTTGTATGCAGGACAGATCAGGTTAATTTCCTCCTCTTCATGGGAGACTTCTGCTGCCTAGAGCCACTTTCCACCTTTCCCTCCCCAGGCAAAAGTTCTCTGAAAGGGCACACCAAGAACCCACAGTTAAATGTTTGCACGGCAATTTGCCACCCACTCGATAACTGTCTTGTTGTACTTCTTCTGAGCCAACTTTTCATCTTGGCAAATGGGCCCACCCAGGGTCATGGGCATGTGTGGGCTTCTTAAGGTTGTTTCCCAGGGCATGGTGATGACTGCTGGAGCTGGTGAGGGATGCAGGTCAATTAAAGGTCTGTTCACAGATTCTAGAATGTTTGGGCCCAAGGGAAGGAATGGAGCAGAGAAGTGATGGAGGGTGTAAGCTAGGCATGAACAAGAGAAAAGAATGCATGATGAATCAAATGAACCAAAAAAACCCAACAACAACAACAAAAACAAAAACACCCACCAGGATAAAGTTTTAAAAAGAAAAAAAAAAATCTTTCAGTAAAAAATTCAGTGTAAGGTACAAGAAACCCAAAAAGCATTCTTGGATCTAAACAATACTGCAGAAAAGATCGTGATTTAAGGAAGATGGCATAAAAATTGATGACACTTAAATGACATAATTAGAAGAAAAAAGAGGAGGGTGTTTGGTTAAGAAGCAAGGCTTTTTATAGACATTTCCCACAGCTAACTTTATGTCAGCACCTGTCTGTTTTGTGTAAACATGTGTTATATCCATGCTATATTCTTAGTAGTAGCTTTGAAGGCATGCTTTTATTTTTGTTGACATCTTTGTGTGAAAAACAACAAGAACTTAAAGATTTGATTTTCTTCCCTAAGTCACATTTCCTGACTCTAGCCAAGCCTCACAAAGAGTAATGGACTATAAATTCCAGTTTTTTCCAAGCCAGACTGACTCTGAGGTGGTGGCTGTTTGGTTTCCATTAGAAACATTAAGAGAAATAAATTATTTTGGACTCATGGGAAAATGTGTGTTACAGATATAAAATTTCCAAATTTGGAAAATATTTGGTGATCTAATAGTTAAAATAATAAAATCTGTTGCTCTCCTCAGTTACTTAGAAAGCGTAATTGAAAGTGGACACATTGAAAAGACTGTGGTGACAATCCTTCCACACATCAGTCTCTCAAGATTACAGTTAATGTGTAACAAAGCACCATGTCAATTTAAAACAAAAAAAAGCTTTGCCTCCCAGGTAGTTGATAATAAACATTAACCAACATCAAAGTGGATGCATCAAAGACAGTGGTTCTCAACACTGGCTGCACACTGGAAGCAACTGAGGAGCTTTAAAAAATACTGACACGTGGCTCCCACCAGCCACAATTCGGATTTAACTTGGATGGGATACAGATTGGGTATCAAGAGTTTTAAAATCTCCTCAGCTGATTCTAATGTGCAGCAATGTTTGAGAAACACTGAAAACTTTGCCACTGTGGGCCCAGGGACCAGCAGCATTGCTATCATCTGGGAGCTTGTTAGAAATGCAGAACATCAGGCCCACCTCAGGCTGCTGAACTAGAATCTGAATTTTACCAAGATCCCCACGTGACCTAAATGTACATTAAAGTCTTAGAATCAATGCTCGAAGGAATTCTTGTCTTTGATAATTTTTTGCTTTCTATAATGTTAGACAGTAATTACATGATTAATAAAAGATGAAAGAAAAATGGTTCAACTTTTCTTCTCAAAAACTCAGGAAACAGACTTTCATATCTCTGACATTCTGCAGATAATAAAATGTGGATGATATGAAGTAAGATCCATGTTTGTAGGGTTGCCAGATAAAATATAGGATGCCTAGTTAAACGTGAATTTCAGATAAGCAATGTTTTTTTTTCAAGGGAAAGTGGGTTACGAATATTGCATGGAATATACATATACTAAAAAAAGTATTCATTGTTTATCTGAATTTCAAATTTAACCGGGCATCCTGTATTTTTGTTTGCTAAATCTGGTAACCCTACATATATTCCCAGGAGCGTTTCTTTGCTCTCTAGGCTCTCAGTAATAAAGGGGAAATGATACCATAAATGGCCAAGTGGCTGTCTAGACTGATTGACTGTAATGTTGTTTCTCATCCCGCCCAGCCAGGACTGTGACATCCCTAAACTGGACTGATGACTCACCCAACTGGGAGAGTAATGGGAAATTTACTTGCTGATTCAGGAAGACATAAAACTTGGCAAACTTTTCCTTCAGCCTAAACCAAAAGAAAAAGATTTCCAAAGCAAATGTTAAATACAGTACAATATATAAAACACTTTAACTTGAGGCAGCAGCAAATTCAAGGACTTGTAATAGCATGTTTTCCATTAGTTGACTAAAAGATATTTTCATGGTTTGTTCCACCATTGCACTCAGAGTTTGGTATTTTTCTTTAGAATTACTGCTACTTAAGCACCCTCAGTGGCCACTCTCCAAGAATACATGTTAGATCCGTTTTCTCAATACTGCATGTAGTTTTCAAATAAAGTAGCACATTTTTGAGCAGAGATGGGGGTGTGGATTTGATGGCTACCCTCCCTTTGTCACTGACTCACAACAGGCTTTGCAACTATAGGCAAAGCTGATATCTCAGTCCTTCCTCCTGGAATGATTATTTAGTTTTACACTCTGTACCTAATTTCTCAGGTTGTCTTTAATCCTTCTCTATTCTGTCCTACAATTTTACTGTTTTAAATTAAGACCACTTGTTATCAAAATCACTGAAAGACTAGCTTTGGTAGAAGAGGAAACTAAATTTACGTTAGCCAATTCTGACCTTTTGGTTTTTAATTTGGAAAATTTTTGATCAGAAAAGTCTGAATAAAATAGCTGTGAAAAGTATGCAATATTAATGATTTTTTAAAAATAATTCCATAGTTGATTTTGAGTAGGTTGAAAACGTGAGTGTAGATACCAACACTTTTTTTTGACAATCCTAGTTTCAGGACCTGAAAGCAAATCAACTTTTTTCTAGCAAATGCAGGCAGAAACTTTCATTTAAAAGCAAAGCCCACGAATAACATATTCTAGAAGTTTCAATCTCTGCAGACATGATGATGAAGGCTGAAAGTATTAAGTACCTCATACTTACTTAGCAATACACTATGGTGTGTTGGGGAGTATAGCTATAAATGCTTTGCAACTCTTCTGTCAAAAAATGAAATCAATTTCCCATGCTTTGAACCTGGTCTGGCCTTGTAACTTGCTTTGACTAATAGAAGTGGCAGAAATGATGTGCCAGGAAAGCCTAGGCCTCAGGAGAGCTTGCAGCTTGTGCCCTCTTGGAACACTGCCTTGAGAATGCCATGTAAAGAAGCCACCCCTAGTTTGAGGAGCCACAGGAAAAGAGAACTGAGGCACCCCACTGACAGCCAGCGCCAACTGACAAATATGTGAGTGAGGCCATTTTGGACCTTCCAGGCTAGAGTGATGTTGCATGAGTGAGCCCAGGAGAAACTGCTGGTCAATGCACATAGAATCACGAGAAGTAATAAGTCATTGCTTTAATCCACTATGTTTGGGGGGTAGGGGGAGGATTGCTACTTAACAGTAAGTAAAACTCCCAAAGGAAATTGTTAAAAAGGCACATCCCAGGTCTCCTTTCCAGAAATTCTGATTCAGTAGGCCTGGCTTGGGATTCTGATCACACTTTTCACACGAGGACCCCATGGAGGCGATCCTCAGACCAGCCTTTGAGAGAATGTCTTAGTGAGATTTTCTTCAGCACAGAGCAGGCCTGAGGCAGGTGGCCGCATAATTGTGCATCAGCCCTGCAAATGGTGCTCTTGCATTTGTGCAGTGTACATTTACATCAACACATGCAATGGCCAGGTACAGATAGAAACTTTTTTTTAATGTTTGCATAAAAAGATAGACTGTATATATATGACTATATATACATATATTTGTTATATATATATAACATAAAATAGAATCAAAAATGTTATTTTTAAGCTTCCCCATTTGCCTAATATGGATTGATTGAGGAGGGGGTTGAATAGGGAAGCAGTAATAGCACAGACCTCCTGGGGGAACAAAAATTTAGTGGGAGTTTTTTTTTGTTTGTTTGTTTGTTTTGCGGTACACGGGCCTCCCAATGCCGTG
Source organism: Orcinus orca (assembly GCF_937001465.1). Taxonomy (NCBI): domain Eukaryota; kingdom Metazoa; phylum Chordata; class Mammalia; order Artiodactyla; family Delphinidae; genus Orcinus; species Orcinus orca. Next base: position 73,490,840 of record NC_064565.1, read on the forward strand.
GCCTCTCCCGTTGCGGAGCACAGGCTCCGGACGCGCAGGCTCAGTGGCCATGGCTCACGGGCCCAGCCGCTCCGCAGCATGTGAGATCTTCCCGGACCGGGGCACGAACCCGTGTCCCCTGCACCGGCAGGCGGACTCTCAACCACCGCGCCACCAGGGAAGCCCAAGTGGGAGATTTTTGAATGAAATTGATATGGGCTAAAGTCTGGAAGTAAGAGAGGGTAGGTATTTTTTAAAAAGCAGCAGAGTTGAGGCAGAAAGAGAAAAAGAGTGTGCAGGTTTCTTAGAGCGTCGTGAAAGGAGGAGGCAGGAGAATAGGAAAGACAGATGCTCACGGAGGTTTATCGGAGTGAGGGGCAAGACCAACTGCAGGTGAATATCCTGAAGCTGCTCTAGAAAGACAAAGGCACATCTGCTAGATAGAAACAGCTGAGTCTTTTACTTATGTGTACGTGCCGCGATGGGTGCATCATGAACCCTAGCAGGCGTGAGTCTTTAAAGCCTTAGCTTTATTCGGTTGTGCTGGATGATGGTGATCCTCGGAGCGTCTGGGTCCTGCTTTTATCCGTCTCATACATGTGATTTCTGCTAACGTGCCATTGGAAGAAAGGGTTCCACTGCCAGGAAACATTTGAAAACCAAGGAGTTAAAGCATGAAGGCAATGTTATTTAATTGAAGAGAAAGATGATCAGACCAGTGATATTTTAGTTTCTGACATCACTGCTTCTCAGTGGCAGATATAGTCAAATTCAGTCTTCTTATGATTCTCTTTTGTTCTCAGGAGGTGATGGGAACTCATAAAACCTTCAACAACTGCCATGTCCCCGGGTCCTGTGGTGAGTTCAACCTGCATTTTCTTTGCCACAGTGAAAGTGAAATAACTTGTGGTGAAAACCCCAATTTCTTGTATAGTAACATAACTTCTCCTCAGAAGTCTCCCTTTTTAGGAGCTGTTTGTGAAACTTAAGTGGCTGAAATAGAGTAAGAAAAAAATCATAGATACGTACAGAAAGTTGTCATTGAAGATCCTCCCTGGCTTTTTACGGGCTCGAAGGCTCTCTGACACTCACCAAATTATGATTTTTTCCCCCTTTCTCTTGGGAAAAAAGTAGAATTAGCTGTCACTCTTAGGAAATCACATAAACATACGTGTGTGTTTGCCTAGAACATAAATTATACATATTGTAATAAGGGAAAATATATAGTATTTGTGTAATTACAGTGAGAATCTTTTTGTTTATAAAGTATGATAACTTGCAACTTAACACATCTGCATTTATCAGGATTGGCTAGGATATATTTCAGTATCAAATTAACTCAGAAATCTCAGTGACTTAACCCAGCAAAAGCTTGTATTTCACTCTATTGCATGAGACACATTTAGTAAAAATATGAAAGAAACATCAGGTTTTTAATTTCTTTCTATATACCAAGATAGCATGAGTAGAAAATAACACAAATTATGCTTTCTAGCCAATAAAATGCCTATGAAAATAATGGTAAGTTTTTCTGTCAAGGCTAAAACAAATTGTCTCTAAATATAGTTGCAACCAATGTGTGGTGAGGACAAGAAACAATTTTCAAGCCATCATAGCCACAAAACTAAGATTAACTGAGGAAATGACTTGTTAGATTGACATAGTTTTCACAGTGTCTAAAGACAAATTTGTCATTTATCATATAAAGAAAAAGTTTTAAACCAACATTGCCTTTGACCACCACAAAAATATTACGCCAATGATCAAGTAATTTTCACATGTAGTTTAAAACTAACAAAACCAGATTTATATAACAATAAGGACTGGGGGAATATTTAAATTTTATAATTGAGATAACTGATTAATATTGGAATTAAAAATTGGGTGCACATGTGGGGATATTTTCCCATATATAAATACTAAGATTTATATGGGACAAACTCCTTGAGGACAAGACTTGTTACTTATCAATCCACAGTGGGCAGATGTATTTATATGCTTGGTTGTATCCCTTTCTTTGCAGAACTACCCTTCCTCCATCCTGAATCATTAAGAACATCCTATCTACTACAGTGCTGTGCCACATCCTTGCTACAGGAGTGATTACGTGACCCAGGCATGGCCGATCCTAATATCTCACTCCTCTGAACACAGTGATTGGTTCAGGGGTAAGTAATTATTATAAACAGAGCCAATAAGAATCATTGCCTGGAGTTGATATACTGGTTTGAGAAGTAGGCAGTATTTTTAGCTAGGATGGTATTGCTAAACTATGACACATAGTCTGAGATCGTGGGTAACTATCTTCCCTCATCAACTGGGGAGCCTGAAGCAGTAGGAGAGGAGAAGACTAAAACAAAGAAGGAAGTAGAGCTGGAAAAGGAAGAGGCAGAAAAAAGGGAGGATGGGGTGCGGGGAAAATACCACATTCCCTGGGAATTGTGTTGTGTTTCAAGCCAGAACCGACCCTGAGCTTCCTGTTATGTGAACCAATCCATTTTCTTTCTGCTTTGGGTCATGTGAGCTGGGTTATTGTCACTTGCAATTGAAATGGTCCTGACAAACACTTCATTTTTAGAAGCCCTGTAGGATCTGCCATGTGGCCATGGTATTTTACATACAGTGCTGAGTCAGTAAAGGTTTTAACTCAGTGAAAGCATAGATGAATCTATCTTCCGGCATCATTGAAAGGTGTGGTAGGTGCCATCACACAATTTTGTGAAAATAATTATTGTTGTCTACTTGCTTCTTTAACTCAACTTCAAGAAAAAAAATTATTTTCTTCTTTAAAGTTCCATTTCCTTGGTGTAACATTGGATCCTCACAGTGTAACTGAATTCTTTTTTTTTTTTTAATTTTTATTGGAGTATAGTTGATTTACAATGTTGTGTTAGTTTCAGGCGTATGGCAAAGTGCATCAGTTATACATATACATATATCTTGAATTCTTAATTAATGTACCCATGGGAAATAGCATAAGTATGGTCGGTCTCTCTCTCCCTCTCTCTATATATGTGTATGTATGTGTGTATATATATATATATATATATATATATCAAGCTATTTTCAATCACTTTTAAAATCTGTACAGCTTTCATTTTTATATAATTCCCCCCCCAGATGTCTGCATCTGTCATGCCATTTTCTAGTGCTCATGAACTTTTCCAATTGGAGACCACATTGTAAGTGGTTGTGAGATTCTCATACATGTTTATAAAATCTTATTTAACCCATATTGTTTATGGCTATAATTTAATGGAAGGATAAATTCTCAAGAGTTTTGTCTTCTAGTCGCCGTAACACCTTTTATTAATTTTACGACCATGGCCAAGTCTTTTCTGAAACTACTTTATAGTAATATACAGTTATATAGCATATGTAGTTATATGAAAAAGAGAAAATTTTACTTCAAAATGTGGAAGTAGAATCCTTTTTTAGGGTAAGAAGTTTTTTATACTTACTTTTTTATTTGAAATTTTGAGTCTGGCAATATAAGTCCCAAACATCTGAAAAATTAGGGCAAAACAGAGAAGACTGAACTGCTCAGAATGAAAAAATGAGGGAGATTTAGACATGGCCTTGACCCAGAGTGAAGAAATGGGGGTTTGGGAATGAGGCGAAGAGAAAGAAGAGGGCCTGGTGGAGGTGGGTGCGAACATGATGGGAGGTTGGGAATCTGAGAAAGGGACACAGGTACGAAGAAGCCACAGTAGGAATTCTGATGTCTTTAAAGAACAGGGTTATTTAATGTTCACCTGTAACACAGCCCCTTCCACTATTACCCTCCAACTTTCTACAGAATTCTGCTACATGTAACTACCTTGCATTTAGGTTGCTTTGTGGAATCAATGTAAAAGGGACTGTGTTCCGTGTTTGCGTGTATATGCAGGGTTGAATGAACAGACCAGATGCAGGACTGAGGTACAAGTGAGACTGAGAATTCCATATAGGCTGAAGCTCCTTTGAGAATCCTGGGAAACATTGGGAAAGAGGCTGGCAATAGTAGGAATTACTTATAGCTCACCAGATGCACATCTCACATGTGCAAGTAATATCATTTTACTTTAAAATCGACTTGAATCTGATTCAGAACCCTTATTTCTCCTGCATGACACCATCAATTCCTGTGGCTTTGCTCCATCCAAGCAGAGAGATCTCTGGTGAATCTGGAAGTTCCAGCATTTAGGTACGGTCTCCACAGCCTGCTACCTAGACATCATATTTGAAGATGAGAGAGGTGTCCCAGAAGGGAAAGGTTATTGAAGGTAGTAAGAGGAAAATCAAGAAGGTTGGAGGGCTTCCCTGGTGGCTCAGTGGTTGAGAGTCTGCCAGGGGATGCGGGTTCGTGCCCCGGTCTGGGAAGATCCCACTTGCTGCGGAGCGGCTGGGTCTGTGAGCCATGGCCACTGAGCCTGCGTGTCCAGAGCCTGTACTCCGCAACGGGAGAGACCACAGCAGTGAGAGGCCTGCATACTGCAAAAAAAAAAAAAAAAGGTTGGAAATATTAATGCCAGAGCAGATCCAGTTTTTTTTTCCACTGCATTTGGCACATTGTAGTTCTGCAATGACTAAATTAATGCCTTGGTTAATTCCAGGTATTAGAAAGAGGGAAATTTCGGTGCAGAATGGAGAAGAAAACTGAGAAGAAATAAAGTTTAACTGCTCATTTTTGCAGCTATGGCGATATAAAGTTGGAAGGGAGTTTAGAATCCATCAAATTCAATTCTTTCACCTCCATGAATACCATCTATAACTATACTATCCAATTCAGGAGCCATTAGCCACATGTGACTATTAAAATTAAATAAAATTTGAAATTTAACTTCTCAGTCATACTAGCCACATTTCAAGCGTTCAGTAGTCACATGTGGCTAATGTAAGTATTTGAGGCAGTAGAGATACAGAATATTTCCATAATTGCAGAAAGGTCGAATATTTCCATAATTGCAGAAAGGTCTATTATATCCCTATCAAATGATCATCCAGCCTTAGCTTAAGTTCTTTTTACGAATGTCATTCACTATTGCATTTTGGGTCAGACGTAATTGTTAGGTTGTCCTTGAAGTTTTCTTCCATATATTTATCCTAGATATTTTACACGTATGAAAATATTTATTCTCTATAGGAAGCATTTTATTACAATAACTTCAAATTTTTTGTTAATGATAAGGATATTCTGAACTGAAATAGAATAACCTGAAATATTTAGAATAAAAAAGTTAACTCAGTTTCTTAAAGAATCTCATTTCTGCTTAAAGAGTAGCATTGTTGTAACTATCTCCATAATAGTAGTTTATTTTTTCGAAACTCAAAAGAAAAACTAACTACGGAAATGCCTTTATGCTTCACAAAAATGCTGAACATGTACCAAAGCTTTTATTTAATTCTTTTATGTTTCTATGAGCTAAACCTAATACAATTATGTGATTAAGAGCTCTGCATCTAACTCCTTTCTGAATGCAATCATTTCCTATTAAATCCAGATATTTAACATTTCATGAAAATCCCCTGGCACATTTCCGTAATGACTGAAAGGTGGAAATCTTTAATTAGTCTTCAAGTTTTTAGAGGAAGTATGAGTGGAGAGTTTAGAAAAACCCTCAAATGACTCATTTAAAAGGAACAAAATAGGTGAGGGCACCAGCCTATCTAAAAGAGTATTGCTCACAAGAACTTAATTCATACTTGTTTTATTAATACCAACAGTTGAACGAGCTTCCACAGGGCATACAAAACTCTATGAGGCACTAAAAAAGTGAACCAACCCTGCTTTCTGTAAATAATAATAACCTTGTATCATCAAGAAAGCTGTCAATGCTTTTGTTTTAGTTACTTTAGAAAGTAGGAAGAGTGGTCAATATATCTAGAACAATTTCTGTCAAAATAGGGTAAGAATCCAAATGTTTGGTACTCAAAATTTAAATCTGTTGTTTGAGGAATTAAGGTGGGTATATCAGTTAGGATTAGGTTAATCACAGTATAACTGAAAACCCTTGTAATATCTATTTAAACAAAGATAGAGGCATATTTTTTCTCTCACGTAATAGAGAGGTTTACTCTCTAAGACAGAAATGATGGGTCTGTGGTTATCAGAAACCCAGACTTTCTGCTGTAATTCTTAAATCATGACCTTCATTACCAAATATACCTCCTCTTGTTTGCAGTGAGGCTGCTGCAGCTCCAACCAGCACACCCATGTCCCAGGCATCAGCTGTAAAGAAACTGTAGAGGAAAAAGGGCTCCTGATAGTTAAGCTAGCCCTCTTCTAAGAGGTTTCCTAGTAGCCCCCCATGACAACTTCTACTGACATCTTCTGGTCATCTATAAGGGAGGTGGGAAATGCAGGTTTTTTTGTCTTTGTTTTTCCCAGTTAGACACATTATTGCCATCACACAACATAGGAGTATTACCAAAGGGGACAATGAATATTTGGTAGGTAGATAGTGGTCTCTGCTGGAGCAGGTGGTTTATCCCTTCCCTGTGCTATACTTCCATTGTTGGATAGGTCACACTTTATCCAATTATTTATATAGGAGACAGTTGTGTTGCAGTAAAGAGCATAGACTGTGACTAGACTGATCCTGTGTCCCAGTTTGCCCTAGATAGTTCTGGTGCATAGCTGTTGAACCACTATAATTATTATCACTATCCCCATTGCTCTCTAAAAAGTGTCCCTGTTGGACAATAAATTATATGATTACTTTAGCTATAACTGACTGGCTGAAACACCTCTAACACTTCCTAGCTCTGTGACCTTAGCAAATTACATAACTCCTCTAAACTCTGTGTCTTAGTTATCTATTGCTGAGTAACAAATGTATTGGCTTAAAGCAGCAAATATTTATTATCTCACAGTTTCTGTGGGTTAGTAATTATACCACAGCTTAGATGGATAGTTTCTGGCTCAGGGTCTCTCTTCAGGTTAGATGTTGGCAGGGGCTGCTAGCATCTGAAGGACTTGACTGGGAAGAAGCAGCCACTTTGAAGGTGACTCACTCACATGGCTGTTGGGAAGAGGCCTCAGGTTCTCACCATGTGGTCTTCTCCATAGGGCAACTTGTAAGTTCCCACCACAAGGCATCTGGCTTCCCATCTGGAAGAGCAAAAGGACACCCTTTATGACCTAGTCAACAAAGTTTCATGGTCACTTTTTTTTTTTATCCTATTCATTGAAAACAATTCACAAGATTCAGACCACACTCAAGGATGGGGTATTAGGCTCCACCTCCTGAAGGGAAACATACTTTAACATTGCCACACTTGTTTTCCTCTGTAAAATGGGCTAAAATTACCCACATGCAGTAATCGTATTGTTATGAAGAGGTGTAATCCATATAAAACATTTTAATACAGCGCTTGGCAAGTTGTGAAATATGTCCCTTAATTGTTAGCTAATTTTTTTTACTTGAGTATTTGCCTAATTAAACTGTAGGTTCCTGGCAGGGGGGTTCATGTCTGTTTTGTTTTGGTAATTCAAACTCCAATTGCAGTGTTGGGCATATAGAGGGCACTTAATAGTAAATATTTGATGAATAAATGAATGATTCACTAGTCTTTAATAAGACTAGTTAAGTGGAATGTTTCTGAAAGTGGAAAGAAAATTCAATAGTCATGTGAATGAATTTATGTTTTATTTGTGTTAAAAATCAGATTTTCACAGCTGTTTATATAATAGAACATGAAAAAGTGCATACTAATGTAGTGTATACTGTTACATAATTTTAATATTATTCACTAATATAAAATGCTATTGTAGTGGGAGTTCCCTGGCAGTCCAGTGGTTAAGACTTGGTGCTTTCACTGCCGTGGGCCCGGGTTCGATCCCTGGTCGGGGAACTAAGATCCCACAAGCTGTGTGGTGTGGCCAAAAAAAAAATATTAAAAAGTTAAAAACAAAAAATGCTATTGTAGGATTACCTTCTTATGTTTTTGATATTAAAGTGTCTTCTGCAAAATTGTGTTATGTAGACATATGTCTAGCTATGTCTTTTAGCGACATGGAGATGATTTTTTTTTCGTTTTTTTGGAGATAATTTTTAATAAGAAAATAACAATCATTTAGATGACATTACTAAACAATAGTAGGATTAAATCATGTATCTAAGGAAAAGAATTTCAGGACCTATACATACATATGTATTATACAAATACTGTGTTTTGTCATTCTTGCCATTTTTTCCAAGAAATAAACATATGCATGACTCTGTAGAATTTATTTTTTAAAGATCTTCTGATTATGAGTGTTTAAATTTATCATAAATCTGATGGAAAAAAGAATTAGAGGTTTTGGGAATTCCCCGGCGGGCCCTGATTCAATCCCTGGTCGGGGAACCATGATCCCACAAGCTGCATGGCACAGCCCAAAAAAAAAAAAAAAAAAAAAGGAATTAGAGGTTTTGGTTTATAATCTCCAGTAAAAGTAAGGCTACATTTATACTAAATGATTAGTAGGAGGAAGGCATTAGCAATCATCTATCAAGGGCCAAAAACATTTAAACTTATACCACGATTCCTTCTATGACTCATGGCATTAAAAAAAACAGTGATTTATAAAAAATTCTATGGTTTTTATGTATTATTTTTAAAAAATATGTTTGCTAATTCTGAATATACTACAAACACTTTGCTCTCTATATCTAAGCCTCTAATTTGACTTTCCAATGATTGAAGAGTAGCAGACAGCATTACCCTCTTCCACACATGGATTTTTTTTCTTGTATTATATGTGCTGTACTGAGAAGTGTGATCTATTTCTTAGCACACATCAGAGTACACATCAACACTTTAAGCCTTTAAAAAAAAATTAAATCCCCTTAAGTAGTTATAATGTAAGAGGAGTCTGTAATATTTAATTAGTTTAAATGGAATAATATGCATGATCTTCCTTTTACATTTTTACATGTTGATCATTTGAAGGGAAATTCTGAAAACCATCAGGCGTGTCCTTGGAGTAAAGAATGCCTATCATGAAAGTAAAATGGTTTTTCACAAAGAGATGCAGAGAACTCCAAGAGGGCACAGGATGTTTCTTGCTATTCATGATTAATTTTTATATCCTTCATAAGCTCCATATCCTAATCCCAAATTGCAACAAGGAATGGAAAACAGCTACTCTTCTAGATGAAGTTAGTAGCTTAATCCCATTTCCTTGCTACTTATAAAATGAATCTATTAGATATCCTTGGACTTTCCTACTTCTTGAAAAGTACATCATTCATTCATTTATGCAAGACTATTTATTGACTTGTTACCTTCGTGTGTTCAATTTAAGGTCACAATTCCTTTTTAATTCACACTTTCATTCATTTATCCTTCAACAAATACTTCTTGGTTTCTTGCTATTCAAAAAGAACTGTGCTGGGCACTGGGCATTTAATGATGGGTAAGATCAACACAGTCATTGCAATTTTATTTGTCAAGTATACCTCAAAATAAAGCTGGGGGGAAAAGATCAACATGTCCGCTTCTCCCATGGAATTTACAGACAAAATTCATCAACAGGTTCTTTGTGATTTTTTGAAATATAAATTCAGCACTGTATTCAATGTTATGGAAGAATATATAAATTATGAAAACATAGCTATTTTTAAGGAACTGATAATTTCACTAGGAAGAATCTAAGATACCTGAATATATCAAGAATTAATATTAAATAGAATTATATTCAAATACTGTCAAAAACACCAGGAAGTTAACACAGGAATAATTAAATGCTAAGTTGTGAGTGGATTAGACTTGGAAATACAAGCCATTTTAAAGAAAAGGGAGACAATGAAGCCATGTAAATCTCCCTGGAGAAGTCTTGCGCTGAATGCTGAAGTTTGGGTGGAATTGCTGATCGGAGAGCAGGTGAAAGAATGATATTCCAGGGTGAGGAAAAAAGAACCTCAGGAACAGAGGCACAGAGGAAGGGGTGAGTGCGGCATATTTATAAGACTGGAGGAGATCTGCACAGGTGCTTACCGACCGTACTGGTACTGAAGCTTCCTGCCCAAAGTGCTCTGTTTCCTTCAGGCACAGAACAAGAGCTTGTTCTGTTCACAGGCATGAAAGTTACCTGTTTTGTGATTTCGATTTTGGTGCTTTGAATCTCAATTTTCTAGGATATCTTCTATCATAGGTTATTCAAACCCTGAAAGTTGTTTGAGAAAGGACTCTTAAGGCAATAGAACCAGGAAAAAGATGCTCAATAAATATGCATTTTCAGGAGGAAATATGGCTGGATATTTTAAATCTAAGTTTGAATCTAATAGAAACCATATGTTTTATGTATAGTTTCTTAATCCATTCACTAACTTTCTCTTCACACTTGAGATTATGTAGTGATGTCATTATTTTCAATTTTGGCATTCATACATGTACATTCTTAGGATTTTTATACAAAAGTAATCAATATGGTCTTTTCAGTTTGACCTTTAAGTCCCATGATATTAAAGAGAAAAGATGAAAATTTAAAAACCAGATTGTATGAGATGAATAAACTAAATGCATGTTGGAGAGAAAAGAAATATATAGATGGTGAAATGTTACCTATTAATCAGGCCAGATCTTAATCTTTTGACAATACATGTTTTCTTTGGCTTACCAACATACTCAGTCCTGAGTGGAAAAAATCCAAAGAAGTTTCCTGGATAGTAAATATTTCTATTAAGCAATAGTCCATTTAAGTTAAATCCATTAAAAAAAAAAGAGTTTAGAGAAAAGCTGCATTTTTGTTTTTGAAACTTCGAAAGATTAGTTATCCATGTCTCGTTCTTTAAACAAGGGAATGAAGATATTTCCACATTTTTCCCAGCATTTATCTCAGACTTCTCAAGTTTGTAACTAACTTTTCCTAGTACGTGGAAAAAGTGTTCTAAATGCCACAAATAATTGATTTCCTACTGTTATGAAAATATAAATATATTACTTATAGATGAGGATGAAAAACAATTCTCCTCCTTGATATTCATGGATGTGAGCCAATTTCTCCTTAGTGGACATCATTATTCTGCCTAGTGTGGGGGAAGGAGATATGAATGAGACCAGATGACTTTGTTCCATGGGGGCTGTCAACAACCACCCTAGTTACTCTGGGGAGGTCACTGAGGCCCCAGGTTCTCAGGGGTGGGGAGGACCTTGGAGATCATCACCAGTGCCCTTCCTTGACCACAAGGATATGGAGGTCAGAAGATGTGAAGAGATTAGAAGATGGAATATACATACGAAATTGTCTCTTCTCTTTCATATTAACATCACAAAAAATTCACTTACAACTATTTTCTTCATAATAAAACTTTAGTAGGTTAAGACGATTTCTAGTCTTTACTACCATTGTTCAGTTACTCTTTTATAATTTCTTCTTAGACAAACCTTGCCAAGTTAGTGATGAATACAACCAATAATAAAGTTTCATTAAAATATTTTATTGGTAAACATGCTACAGCATGGATTAAGGGTAAAGATAATTTAAGTAAACTTTCAGATCACTTTGAATATATTACTCTTTTATCTTTGTTACCCTTGTATTGTTATATTATGTATCTTTATACCGCAAGAGGCAACTTAGTGCTAATGGGTGTGAGCTTGGAGTCTGACCATCATGCATTCAAAATCTGCCTCTGCCACACTACCTTTGTGACCTTGGAAAAATTATTTGATCTAGTAGAGAATCAGTTTCTTCGTCTTTAAATTGGGCATATTAATAGAAACTACCTAACAAATGACTTAATATATACACAAAATACTTAGCACAGTTCCCAGTACATAATGAATATACTTAATAAAAATGTTAGTTATTATTGTCTCTGAACAATGGAATTAATTCCATTGTTGTGCTCAGTGTTGAGCTCAGAGGATACAAAAGCAAAAGGCATGGTTCCTGATAGGCGGCTTCCTAGAGGACATGATGATGCCTGATACACATCTTGAAAGGAGAGTAAGAAATAGCCAGGTAGAGGGCATTGTGTAGGTTTGTATGTGGCAGAAGGATGAAGGCTGATTGAGGAGGAGGGCTAATGTTTTCTAGGAAGATAGAGACCTGTGAACAAAGATGGCATTCTGGGGACACCGTAAATAATTTAATATGTAATTGATTTAATATGGCTAAAAGTACTTTGTGAGGTGGGGAGTGGTAAGGGTATGACAGTGAGTAAGATCATGCTGGGGATGTGTCGGATGAGAAATGCAGTGAATCAAACACAGACACCAGGACAACCCTAACATTGAAGGAGCAGATTAGGAAACAAAGCCCAGAAAGGAGACAAGTTTTCTGCCTTCCTTCTCTCCTCTTCCACACACCCAAGGGCTGGCAGGGATCTTTTGTGATACAGAGAGGAAAAGGCAGCTCTCTGTAGGGTACATAGAAGTGGAAATATAATGCTGTACCCATGAAAGTTATATAATGTAATAAACCAATGTTATCTCAATAAAAATAAATATAAAAAAGAAAGGCAGTACTGGGGGTGATGTGGCCAAGTAAATCTCCCTAATAAATAGCTGGGAGAGGAGAGGCAAGCGAGAGTTGGACAAAAAAGCAATGCAACAAACACTGTAGGGTCTGTTGGGTTTAGTGGATTAAGGGCTGTAGAGAAATGGAGAGTGGAAAAAGGGGATTTCAAAAGGGTTTCTGTGGATTATGAACTGAATCCTCCTTGATGTCAGCTGAAAAATAAAAATTTGAAATTCCTCTTAAATTATTTTATGGTAACTGGACTGAGCTCCTTTGATAAGAAAACTGAGGCACATAATGATTGGAGTCATTTGCCTAGGCTCACAAAACTAATTGAACTCAGGCATTTGAATTTATAGAAATCAGTAGAATCAAGATTTTAATCATAGGATAAAGCAGTAGGGGGTAAAATTCAAAGTCAAAATCCTTTTACTATTTACTATTTTATTTTCTCTGTAAAAAAGTGATTATACTTAATGTCAATATATAGTTGTCTTAAATTGGAAAATTGTTATAATGTAGTTTAAAGAGTGCCATGGGAATGGGGGAGGGGCATAGGTTTTCATCTGTAGCATAAAATACACTCTTTCCCTCTCCTATACATACAGTACCCAGCACATTGTGGATTCTGAATAAGCGCTGGCTGAATTGATATGTACTGTAATAAACTCCCTCAATTTGCAAGTTGCTGGATAGATGACCGCTCAAGCCTGACTACTCTGTTACAAAAATGCCTGCATTTACAACCCTGGGTGCCTTAAGATACTGGCTTATCCTGGTTCACAGTCTCCTCATAGAAATGTGGTCCTCATTCACTCAAGTTTCAGGGGGCACATGCATGTTGCCATGGCTTTGGCTTTTTCCTTTTCCTGGTTTTCTCATTTCTTCCCTCCACACCTCTGGTCTGTTGGACCTCTGTCCTGCATCAGATGTTGAGGAGTGAGAGAGCTTACTGGGTCCAGTCAGCGTTCAAACACTCTTCTCCCCTCCCTATCTGGGTGGATTTCCAAGGGGATTGGTTCTCAGGCTTTTAAGGCATAAATGACCCTTTGGGTTTGTGTGTACATACCCGTGGCCTCTCTGTGTACCACAGAACATGGTGAGGAGAAAGGTACATTTGTATTTATGTGTAAGTATTTGTGTAGGATTGCCTGTCTCACATGGTAATTTCCTTTAGGCAAGTGCTGGACCGTATCTTGTAAAACATGCCTGAGGTTTTGCTGCATATCTTTTAGTCACATTTAAAAATCAAAATATATGATGCAATGAAGTACTATATATTCAAATTAGAGACTTCAATTTACATACATATCCCTTCACAGGATTAAACTCAATTAATGTGCATTGTAATTGAGTGTTAATAGTTACATTTGAAATTACTGTTCTAATACTTGTAAGTTTTTAAGATCCAAAAAGTGCTATTTATACTGTTTTGTTCACCAAATTCTTTAGCACGTGATACAGAATATGGGGAAGTCACTTCTCTGGGCAAAGTTTACTCATCATTTCATCTCCATTCATTCATTCATTCAACATTTTAGTGATTGCTTACTGTCTGCCTGGCAAGGTGCTAGGACTTGTGAATATAAAGGAGAAGGTCAAGGTTCCTTCCTCAGTCCCGCTGGCGGGGGCCTGGATGGAAAACACCAGCAGCAAGCAAGCCCCAAGGGACCCCAAGGTGCATATTCCTTCTTCCAACTCTAAAATCGTATTTCTACCCAAATGTCCTAAATCAACCAGTTAGTTATCCGAATCATGCGACTTCCCCTAATAAACTAGGAATAAGGTTTCGACTAATCTGATGTGATTTAAAACGATTTCTGCTGATTCTTTGCCTTGCCCAACCTTTCGTGGACGGCTGAAGTTCAGCTTTAATACAACTTGCCTGGAAGAGGCTGTGCTAGCATTCTGAAAGTTTATAATTAAGTTCAGTGTTTGCGTGTGGGCTCGAGTGGGGAGGAAAACGACCATAATTATAGAGTTTCGGTTGTGAGTGCCTGCGAGGCTTTTAAGTAGCAGAAACACGAGAAACGGATAAAGCTTTCCTCACTTTTAAATAAAAGTCGCACAGGAGTTGCCGGCGGCATTCGGGTGCCCTTGGCGCTCTGTTGGACGCGGGCGGGTGGGGACGCTTGAGCATCTCCCCCGACCCCGCCACCTCCCTCCTCCCGGTCCTGGGTCTGAGGCCCTAGTCCAGGAGTGCTCCCAGAGGGCTCTGAGCGTCTGGGGCCTCGGTACAGGAGCTCTGTTCTCGGGACAGGAGACGACAGCGCGCGCGGAAGTGCGCTCGACTTGTCCCAGGCCGAGGCCGACTCTCTTCCCCCACTTCCTCCTGCGCGTTGGCTCAGCCTCCGGGGCGGCTCCTCCTCCTGCTCTGCCTCCTCCCACAGGCCGCGGCAGCGCTCTGGCTGGGGGTGCGGCGCCCAGACCAGCAGTCCCGAGCCCGAGGCGCGGCGCTGAGCGGCCGAGCGAGAGGGAGGCGAGGGGCCGCCCGCGCTGCTATCCCCGCCCCGCGCGCCCTGCGCCCCACTTCCCGGGCGGCCGCTCGGGAGCTCAGCCCTCCTGCTTCCCCCGGCGCTGTCCGGGACTCGCCGGGAAGCGAGCAGCTGGCAAGTTTCGGCGCGCGCAGGCGGCGGGCCGCGGGCACCGTGCGCTCCGGGCGGGGTGGCCGCGTCTCCGGGCTCGGCGCCCCGCGCGCACTTCGGCGATGGCTTCCCTGCCGCGGCGGCGGCTGCGCCTTCGCCCCCGCCGCCTCCTTCTCCTTCTCCCCGGATTCCTGCTGCCTCTTTGCGGCGCCTTCAATCTAGATGTGGACAGTCCTGCGGAGTACTCTGGCCCCGAGGGAAGTTACTTCGGCTTCGCGGTTGATTTCTTCGTACCCAGCGCGTCTTCGTAAGTGGCCGCACTTGGAAGGGGAGTCGGCCCCCTCCCCCATCGCGCGCACCCACCCTGCGATTTCCCACAGGGAGAGATCTCTGCAAGAGATCCCGGCGCCCTTCTATCCGTTTCCTCTAACCCTCCCTCCCCCCACTGGGCGATTTAGGTTCTGGGTGGATGAAATGCTTGGGGGAGGTGAACCCGCGCACCTCCCACCACCCAGTTCCCCCTTCTCCTCTCCTCAGAGGGAGCGCTTTGAAGCAGACCTGTGCTTGAAATTAGGGGAAAGTCGGAAATCAACAAAGGCTGGTATGGCTGGACACCGCGCCGCCTTTGCCGGTGTCCGGGACTTGGTCAATTTCATTTCCGAACTTCTTTTTCTCCCGTACTAGTTAGCCTTCCCTGGAGTCTTTTTGTTTTTTGGCTTCACAGACTTAAACACCCGTGTTTTTCGCTCTTCCTAAACAAGCCCTTCCCAATTCTTTACTCCTCTCAGTCTGATTCTGTTTCTCCTCATCTCCTTTTCCAGACATTCTGATGACTAAAATGACCATTCTGTCGTAGTAAATTCATTGTGTCTTATCTCTGAGACTGTCAAACCTTTGCACATTTGAGGGTGAACAGATGAATTGGATGTGTCATCTGTTCTTTTTATAGTGATTCATTATTTAGGTCATTGTTCAGAAAGAACAAGCATGTTTGATGAGTTTTCACTCACTAAAGGTCATTTGAATACTGTAGTATTTAAGAATTCAGTTATGTTTCAAATTGCCAGCGTTTCGCGTTGCACAGGATTTGGAACAGAGTTATTGTCATTATTGGATTAAAAGTTGTGTCTGACCTTACCGAACGCTGACGTCATTCTCACCACACCACCCCCTTTTTTAGCGTTAGAAATACTGATGTAATGTGTTCCCTGGATGTCTTCTGATGTTTAAATCTTGTTTCCAAGAGGGAGAACTGTTCTTAGAGTTCTTTCTAAGCTCTTAGAAATTGTAACAACGTATTTTTGTTCTTAATTTTTTTCTATACTTTAAAGTATGGTTTTTTTGGGGGGAGAGGGAGGATAATTGTAATGGTCATTACTTTTTAGTACTATTTTTCCTATTCATACATGCCTAATTTGAGGATGATCTAAATATTTTTCCATGACTCTTACAACATTCGTCAGGATGTATGCTTTTATAGTGCAGAGGATTTTAGTTGCTTCCAAGGGTGCTGTTTTGGATTTAATTTCTACAGAAATTCTAATAATTTTGAAAATATATATTGTCTTTTGTCAAGAGTTGGTACTTAGAGTAGCCAGAGTTAGCACTTAAATACTTAAAAATTGATGGAGTGGTTTGCAAATGTTGCTCTTGATTCGGTGGCAACCCTCTGAGTTCTGTAGTGTAAAGACACATGACAAAATGATAAACTTTAAGTGTTTTTACTATGGAAAATGCAGTAATACTGAACTGTTAGCATATTTCCTATTTTTGGTTGCGAGGCTGGATGGCTAATTTGTGATTAGTCATTGTAGTTGTTGAATATACTATGACCTCACAGGTTTGTTTACATGACCTCCCACGTGGGCCTTTAATGGTAAGGTAAAATTGAACTTGGTTTGGTTTCATATAACATTTTGAAACTTTCTTCAGTGACTTTGTTACTGATAGACTAGTGAGGTCTAGGTATAGCCTAAATAAAAAATATAAATCAACTTTGAGATTAAAAAACCCCAAAATATATGTAAACAAAGGTTTCTACTTCTGTGCTTTTCAGGTTTAACAAAGATTAATGCAAACTTATGCTTAATTTTGTAAAAGGGTACTTTTAAAGTTAACAAGCATTGGAATCCAGGGTGCATGAGGATGCCATTTACAATATTACCAGCTGCATTTATTGTTGTTATTTGGTGTGATAATAAACTTCTAAAGGGAAAAAAAATTCACATAATAGAAAAGTGCTAATTAAAGTTTCCTTTCTTCTGAAGGAAGAGTGCTAGTATTAATGAGGAAGCAAGGGTAATGAGGTCTCCTGCTGCTTCCGGTTTCTATAGGTGTCTAAATACCTCTGGCAAGCTATAGAACTGTTTTCTGTCTCATTTTTCTTGTTTCTTGTTACAGAAAATTGTTATTGAATTATCTCCATATTGTTGTGAAAACTAATGAATCAATGTTAATTAAAAAGAAGGAAAAAGAAAGTACTAAGCAAAAACATTAAGGTGACTCCACAATAAAATTCCTCCAGAAATGAGTCTTAGGTTTGAAGTGAAAAGTCACAAAAATTATGATTTGAAAAATATAGAAAACAAACTTATGGTTACCAAAGAGGAAAGGTGTGGGGGGGGATAAATTAGGATTTGGAGATTAGAAGATACAAACTACTATATATAAAATAAATAAACAACAAGGATTTACTGTATAGCACAGGAAACTATATTCAATATCCTGTAATAAACTATAATGGAAAAGAATATGAAAAAGAACATATATATTATATGAATATGTGTGTATAACTGAATCACTTTGCTGTACACCAGAAACTAACACAACACTGTAAATTAGCTATACTTAAAAAAGGAAAAAAATTGTGAAAAATAAAACATTAGCACTCCCTATTATTTTTCCTGTATGAATTAATTTATGGTGACTATATTGCCAAACTTAACGTAAAATTTAAATACTGTATACAGGCCAAGAAGTAAAGGCATGTTTTTCTTGTGGAGAATAATTGGAGAAATTAAAAATTACACCCTAGGCTTAGTTATAATAATGATATCTTACATTGCTTGACCTATTTTATAATTTACAAAGCACTTTTACTTGTGATATCTCATTCTACTCTACACCATAGACCACCAGGGGAAATAGGGAAGCAGATAAATTCACTCTTACAGAACAGGAAACTGAAGCCGGAAGAGTTTGCAGCCTTTAGCTGTTTGAGTGGGATGGTGTGGGGTAAGGGAAAAGATGGGAACAAAACGCAGAGGAAATGAAATTCAAATTACATTTAATTTTTTGTATGCAAATTTTAAGAAGAAAATGAATAATTTTCTTACTTTTAAGATATGTTATACAGTTCTCATTTTACATATATATTTATTTTAAAATAATGCTATAGTGAGCAACACCGGATTACAGGACTTGCTTTTTCCCGTTAAACACTGTTGGAGCCTTATTTACAGTTACTTCATGTCCTATGACCCCAAAGACAAGGTGTGGGTGAGTGTACCCTGGTCGCAGAAGGTCCCACAGAACATACAATGGTTCTTAATCCTAACTTCCTATTTGCAACACTTAGAGAGCTTTTAAAACCATACTGCTGCCCTGGCTTCATCTTCCATCTAAAAGCAGAGCTCTAACTTTATATTCAACAGCCTGTGGATCATTCCTTCTTGAGTAGAAAGAATTTTACAAAAAATGAACTCTTTTTCACCAAGTGATGTCAGTTGTACCTCTGTTTCTATTAATGGTACCATCATTTTCTCTGTCGCCCTGCAAATAATTTCATATTCCTCCCTCTCATTTTCTATTTTTCTTTGTCTCTCCTACTGGACACCCCTAATATTAGTCAGTGATTAGTCACCAGGCAGAAGATCCTAGAAATTCTTCCTTGTTAATGTTTCCTTTTTTTATTATTATTAATTTATTTATTATTTATTTTTGGCTGCATTGGGGCTTTGTTGCTGGGTGCGGCTTTTTCTAGTTGCAGCGAGCGGGGGCTACTCTTCCTTGCGGTGCGCGGGCTTCTCATTGCAGGCTTCAGTAGTTGTGGCTCGTGGGCTCTAGAGGGCAGGCTCAGTAGTTGTGGCGCACGGGCTTAGTTGATCCGCGGCATGTGGGATCTTCCGGACCAGGGCTCGAACCCGTGTCCCCTGCACTGGCAGGCAAATTCTTAACCACTGTGCCACCAGGGAAGCCCTTGTTAATGTTTCTTGCATCCATCTCTGCTTTCCACTTGTAGTTTGACCAGTCGTTACAAGCGTGGTCTGTGGCACTCAGGTCATCACCCCTCTGCCCATCATTTAGCTCTCAGACCTGCAAAACGTCTTACATGTTTCTAATAGTTTTATCTTTCTGAAGCATCTTTTGATCCTGGTATTCTGCTGCTAAAATTTCCTCGAAAATGTTCTCATGTCCAGAGATAAAGTCCAAACTGCTTAAACTGAATGAAGGCCCCTTTCAGTCTTTCCCAGTCTGCATCTACTTTTAAAAGCTTATGTCCCGTTTCTCTCTTCACCTTTGTAACCATCTTCACAACCCTTTACAAAGCGACACCAGCTTATTTTACTGTGGCTCTGGCTATATTGGTTCTTCTTTTTTTTTTAAAAAAATTTATTTATTTGTTTTTGCCTGCATTGGGTCTTCTTTGCTACGCGCGGGCTTTCTCAAGTTGTGGAGAGCGGGGGCTTCTCTTAGTTGCGGTGCCGGGCTTCTCATTGTGGTGGCTTCTCTTGTTGTGGAGCACGGGGTCAAGGCGCACGGGCTTCAGTAGTTGTGGCTCGTGGGCTCAGTAGTTGTGGCTCGCAGGCTCTAGAGCGCAGGCTCAGTAGTTGTGGCGCACAGGCTTAGTTGCTCCGCGGCATGTGGGTTCTTCCCGGACCAGGGACCAGGGCTCGAACCTGTGTCCCCTGCATTGGCATGTGGATTCTTAACCACTGCACCACCAGGGAAGCCCCTGGTTCTTTTTTCTTATCATAAATAATATATGTGCATAGATTCTATCATCATTATATACTTAGAAGGCAAATCCTATGTTGATTTCTCCTGCTTAAGGCCCAAGGTTTATAGGATATTATAGAAGAGAAGGGAAAATGTATAGGATTTATAGTTAATGCATCTGTTTTACATCACATAAATGTTGACTGTACCTTTTTTTTTTTTAGTGAAAGGTAAATGAGACTGGAATTATAGCTCTTAAGTAACATTCAGTAACACGTTTCTTTCTATATACGTATATGATAATTTTTCAGAAGTTCCTTTTGGTGAAGCCTCACTGGTCAGCCAGAGTCAGCCAAAATATATTAACCATGCTTTATCTTGGAAAAGTCAGTGCTGAAAGCAGCCAAATAACTTAGTTCATTTGGAGAGTTTAAAAAATGTACTTGTCATTGTTTGGCTGGTTGTCTCTCCTTGGTAGTCAAGGTCATGTTCCCTGAAGCAGCTGCCCTTAAAGTACACTTTGGATTGAAAGTGCATCCGAAGGGCATCCTCCTGGTTGGCTTCTCGAATCCTCTTGTCTCTCCCATCCTCTTCCCCTTCCTCCCCCTCTCCGTTACTACCTCCCCTTTCTTCTCTCCTTCTCCCTCCCTTGCCCTTGCTCCGCTACCTCTCCTCCCTCCATCATTCTGTCCCTCCCTCTCTCCCTTCTCCCCCACTTTCCCTCCCTCCCTCTTTCTTCTTCTCTTACCCCTCTTCCCCCAAACACACATTGCTACTCTTTATCTTTCAGAATTTCTTGGCATGATATTAATGGCTTGCTCATATATGTAAACCTTAATTTTAAAGTCATTTAATGAAAATGATTCGAGTCATTTAAAAAGAATGGTGAGGGGCTTCCCTGGTGGCGCAGTGGTTGAGAGTCCGCCTGCCGATGCAGGGGACACGGGTTCGTGCCCCGGTCCAGGAAGATCCCACACGCCGCGGAGCGGCTGGGCCCGTGAGCCATGGCCGCTGAGCCTGCGCGTCCAGAGCCTGTGCTCCGCAACGGGAGAGGCCACAGCAGTGAGAGGCCCTAGTACCGCAAAAATAAATAAATAAATAAATAATAAAAAGAATGGTGAGGATGGGGATCCTGATACTGTTCTTGGGCAAACTTTTTGGAAGGGAGATGGATTCTGTCAGGAGGAAGTTGCAAGCATATGAAACTAAGTTGCTCAGCTTCAGATTTTTGCTGCTTACCAGAGAAATCTCTGTCAGCCTCAGCTAACTCTGTGTATCTTCCCCAACTCTCCACCATTGTCAGGAAATGTTGCAAGCCAACTATTACCTATCCTTTTTTTTTTCTCTCTCTTGAGAGCTTGCGTTTGGGTTAATTAATGGCCCTTGAAAACAGATTTTAACTTTTATTCCTACTTTATTAAGGAGTATTTTATTGTTTTTAGTTCTGCTGTCATCATCTTGTATTTTTATGATGCGTTCACATTTTCTAAGTTTACTTTTATCTAAACTATCCACATTCAGAAATTTTCTTTTTTAAGTAATTATAGTGGGCATTGTTATTTCCATTCAATAGAACAGGAAACTGAGGCTCAGAGATTTAAAGTGACTTTCTCAATTGATTTATATGGTGACTGGAACCTTTAGCCCCAAACTGCCCATTAGACGATGCTGCTTATATTGCGAAATTTTTTCTGGTCTGTCACTTCTTTTACTTTAATTAAGCTGTTGTAGACATTCATTAGACATTCCTAGATGAACTTCAAGTCGTAATGATTTAATATTTTTGTAAGGCGTTTCATTAACAGGCTGTTTTTTGTTATTGTGGCAGAAAGACACAAGACATAAAATTCACCCTCCCGACACATTAACAGGCTTTTGTTTTTTGTAATATGTGTTGCTTTTATAGTCCTTAATTTTCTCATATAGCATCTTTCACCATTCGGTACCCTTTAATCTCTACAAATACTTAATTTTTCTCTCCACACCTTCCTCTTAGGACTTAACATTTGTCTAAGGCAGTCCTACTGTCTTTATCTCTCCATTTTTCTCTTTTAAAACTTTCTATAACACTCTTAAAAGGAACTTAAATATCATGTTGACACTTTGCACAAAGAACTTTATTCCTCAGCTTTTTCCCCTCATTAACCTAGCACTTAGAAACTGAGAATGCTCACACATTCCTTTTATATTATTCTACCATTTCTGTGGCATTTCACCAATGTGCAAGACTGCACATGAAGGTATGCTTAGGAAAACTTGATGAACACCCATATTAGTACATCTAATTACCATCATTTCATGCCTATAATGTGCAAATGGTCTGATGAAAAGCAGCAGTCTTGTTCCTGATCCTATCCAAGGAACTAGAGCTCTGTGCTGCCAATAGTGAGTGCAGTTTCCATTCAGAACTCTCCTCGACGCCCTTTTTTCTGTCTTTGCTGAAGTCTGTGTCCCCTAATAAGTTTCCAGCCCTCTCTGTCTTTAGTGCCAAGTAAAGAAAGTATCTGAAATCCAAAATTAAGAAGAGAAACGTTACAGAAAGAAATTATTTTAAGGATAATTTAAATAATCAGATGTTTATTAGAGGATGATTTCTGCATTCTACAGGGGTTGGTGATAGTGGAGATGGCTTTTTATGTATGGCTGTTTTGATTGAGACTTATAACTATCAAATTTACTTGCTACTCAGTTGTCAATTTAAAAAGCTTTTCTTGAGTGCTTGTTATGTGGCAGCACAAAGATGACTGAGGGTCCCCTCCATTCAAGGAAGCAGTTTATCATAAGGTAGGAAGAAGTGCTTTGATAAAAAAGTATTAAAGATTCTGTAGTGTGCCATGTGAGGACAGTCCAGAAATGAGTTTGCTTGTAGGTTTCTAGGCAAATTCTGAGAATCAGCTCCTGTCCTGATCTCCTGGAACTGGCCATTATCCACAATATGAAAATCATACACATACCTGTGCTCGTATTACCCTTATTAGGGCTATTGCAGGAATGAGCCTATGCCTCTTCAGATGTAGACCTGAAAAGTATACTTATCTGAAATATTTTTTTTTGCCTATCATGTACTAAAACATCATTTAATCCGGATGGGGAGGGGCAGTTTTGTGATTTTGTGGCCAAATTTTTGACCTGTTGAAAAAGGTAAATTTCATATGTGTGTGTGTGTGTATAATTTAGCTGTTAACCAGCTCTGCTGTAGAAAAGGAGGGCATAATGATACTTAGCTGCTCTCCTATTCATGGGAGCTGAGGGCTATCTTAGTCAGCTTTATAATATTTCTTGCTGAATGAAAACTAAGTTGGCTATGAGGAGAAAGAGCCAGCATTGGTGTTTTACTGATGCCAACTATGACTGCATAAAGCTTTATTAAACAGGGTGTGGTTTGGTTGGGAGTTTTGTCTTTATCTTGAGTATGGAGTTTTAAGATAAGTGTACGAAAACGGGGTTCCAGCATTTCATGCAGCCATCTTTTGACTGGTCTAAATATGATTTAGCAGATACATCCAGAAGAAATGAAATTGATAAATAAAAGTTAAAATGAAAGTATTCCATATTTAAGATGTAGGTTTGTTCATAACTTCACAAAAAAGTGAAAAGCAATTATGAGTATTTTCTTTGCCAGAAGAATGTAAGTGGCTTAGTGTTTAACAAGGAAATGAAATGATAATGGTGGCAGCATTTATTGAGGGCCTTCTTTGTCTATCTGTATCCTGTTTTCTTCTCCTATATTTCAGTTAGCTTCTTCTCAGCCTCTTTTACTCTATCCTCTTTCTCTGACTTAAATGTTGTTGCTTCCTCTCTTTCCTCTTCTCTCTGAAGCCTCTCCCTGTGTGAACCCATCCGTTCCAAGTTGACATTCTCAACACGTTATCTCTAAGGGCAGAACTCTCCTCAGAGCAACAGACCACCAATTAGGTGTCTCACAGGTATTTCAAGGTAACATGTTAGGAACTGAACTCTTGGTTTTCCTGTAAGTACTTAGTCTGCCTTCTGCTTCCCTACTCTCTGGGCTTTTCTAGCACAGTAAGTGGTTCTCCCATCCCTGCACTCCAGAAAGAAACCTAGGTGACGTGCTTTATTCTAATCTTCCCTTTCTACCACATTCAAGCCTCCAGCTGTTCCCGTTCATTCTACTCCAGATATTTCCCAAATCTGCCCGTCCATCTCCTTCTCCATCTGTCCTCCCAGCCTAGTTTACCGTCACCTCCTCCCTCAGGTGCTCAAAGTCTCTCGCTTTTCTTGTTCCATTTTTGCCCCCCCTCCCCCTTAATACTTTCCCGATAAGGTGCCACATTTCATTTTCTTTATTAGATTATGTCATTCCCTTGCTTTAAAAAACATTCAGAAGCTTCACGTGGACCTTATGATAAAATCCAAAAGTTTTACCTGGCTAAAGGACCTTGTGTGATTTAGCTCTTGCCAAGCTCCGCAGTTTTATCTTGTGCCATTCCCAGCTTGCTCTCCTTTAGCCACACCTCTTTCCTTGTAACTCTTGGAGACTAAGCTCTTTCCTGCCTTGAGTCTTTGTACCTCTGCCTGGGGCCCTCCCATCCACCTCTCCATCCCACTCACTTAGCCCCTCGCTCCCAACACACAGACACTCCTTGGCGACCTTCTTCTAATCCCGTACATCTCAATTTACTTAGAGGTAAATCCCTTTGCTGCTTTATCTGAAAGAGGTCTCTTCTCCCTGTTCTTTAAAGATAACTTCCTTAGACATCCCTTTATCCAAAGGAAGTGTCTCCCCTCCATTCCTTAGAGGTAACTTCCCTTAATCTAAAGAAGGTCTCCTCTCCTTGTTCCCAAATAATACCTCTCAGCCAATTGTTGGTTCTTTCGTAGCACTTGTAACAGTGACTAATTTTTTTGGCAAGTTTCTGGATTTCTTCCCAAAGGGAATGTAAGCTCCACTGAGAGCAGGAACCAAGATTGTCTTATTCATCCTCGTTTCTCTAGTGCCCATATCTGTGCCTTAGTAGAGGAGACACTCAATCCATATTTTTTTTCTGAATGAATAGAAACAACTAAAGAAAAGATCTCTTTTACTTAAAAATCTGACTCCTGATTATTTTGTCTTTTGCTAATTTTATCCTGTTAAGAAATTGAATAGTGCTTCTATTCTTTGACCAGGAATTCATTAGATTAATCCAGTGAAAAAAGACATCCGTTAGTCACTATTAAAAAAAAAAATTGAAATATGTAGTTTTAAAACAAGATAAGTTTTCCCAATGGAAAAATGATAATATTTAAAATTACCATACTTTAGAACCATTTATTTAGAATCATTTATTTTTTTTGTTCATTATTCAGGATATGGAAAGTGTACAGAAAATCACACACAAAAAAAACAAAAATCAAGACAAATGTCCGTGTCTCTAGCCAGCATATATTTTAAACAAATTAATTGAGCTATAATTGACATATAATAAACTGTACCTATTCAAAGTGTACAGTTTGGCCAGCATAAATTTTTAAATGACATATAACCCTGAAGTTGCCTTATAATGTGTTACTAGGATGAGTAAACTATATTGAATAATGTATGTATGTAAAAGAGCACCAAATGAATAATGAAGGTGGATTATGCTCTCAGTGAGTGGTTTTTAAAGAATATTTGTGGATAAAATCAAGAGAATGATTGCTCTTCCTAAGTCATAAGATATTATTTATGCTTTTGCCACTTAAAGTCTTGTCTTGCCTTTTGTATTTTAGCAGGATGTTTCTTCTGGTGGGAGCTCCCAAAGCAAACACTACCCAGCCTGGGATCGTGGAAGGAGGGCAAGTCCTCAAGTGTGACTGGTCTTCTCACCGTGGGTGCCAGCCAATTGAATTTGATGCAACAGGTAAATGTTGATGCAGTGGTCCCTTTTCTTAATTTCTGTTATTTGATATTTTCCGCCTACCTTTGCCTCTCCCCATTTGAATAGAATTTTATATTTTTAATAAACTTATTTATTTATTTATTTTTGGCTGTGTTGGGTCTTCGTTGTGGTGCGGTGCGCGGGCTTCTCATTGCAGTGGCTTCTCTTGTTGTGGAGCACAGGCTCTAGGCTTGTGGGCTTCAGTAGTTGTGGCACGTGGGCTCAGTAGTTGTGGCACGTGGGCTCAGTAGTTGTGGCACGTGGGCTCTAGAGCACAGGCTCAGTAGTTGTGGCGCACAGGCTTAGTCGCTCCGCAGCATGTGGGATCTTCCCAGACCAGGGCTCGAACCCGTGTCCCCTGCATTGGCAGGCAGATTGTTAACCACTGCACCACCAGGGAAGTCCCTCCCCATTTGATATGTTTCAAAACATGATTTAATTTTTGAAAGTACTTGCTTTAGCTTAAATGTAACAATTTAGTGAAATAATATGTATAAGCACTTCAGATCCCCAGAGAAAGTTATATAAAGACAAATGACTTATTATATGATTTTTTTGTACAGTTTTGTGGCATATAAAAGCCTTAAAAATATATTGTGTTTCCACACTGCTTTGGATGTCTTCAACTTCCCTGATAATGTCAATCTGCAGAAGTCTGGGGAAAATCTGTTAAAATGTTTTTGCACCTCTTCTGAGAAAGGCTTTTGTCCTTTCTCTTGTCAGCAAAATTGACTCACTGACTCCTTAATCGTGAAATAATCTAAAGTCTTGGGTTGTGCTGTCAAAACCAGTTGAGGAATATTTTGTATTCAAGTAGATTTGGTTGACTTAAAAAACAAATTCTTATCCAAAATTTATTGGGAAAATAATATGTTATGGTTCTGATAACATTAAATTTTTATCTAACAGAGACAAATTCCAGTGTCAGATTGTGGTGGTAAGGAGGAAAATAGCATAAGGAAGATGACAAATAAGAAATAAGTTTTACATTTACATCAGTAAAATAAACTATACATAATCCTGTATACATTTGTATTGATATATTTATCCACATATGTGAAAGTTTAGAGACTCCTCAAAGAAATAGTGTGACATTCTTCTGGTACAATACTTCTGCAAAATTTTTTACCAGTTTTGATTTGCTGGCTTTGACAAAATATTTTAAGATAAGCCTGAAGAAAATTAATATTTTTTTCCATATTGTTATTTCTTGCTGGTTCTAAAACATATTCATTCTGGGAATTATAATACCAGTGAAACAGAAATCATGTTGTGGACTGTTACATTTGATATCATGACCAGTACCAAAATGAGTGTCGTTAAGCCAGTTCTTCATAGGGATTGGGTCACATGTTTGCTTTTTTCCATTTGAAACTATCTACATTAAACTTTGTTGTTTTTTCCATGTATGACTGGCATTTGGAAAACCCCAAGAGTATGTAAGTAGGCTCAGTTTTACCACAAATGGAGAAATATACCTGGGATTCAGGATATTATGGGTCAGGGCATTTATATCTTCTAACAACATGTGAACACTAATAAAAAAATGTTGAACTGTTCAGATATATTTCTGTATTCAACACCACAGGTTTTGTGCAGTGCCAGATAATTTATTACTGGTCTTTCTTGAAATTTGGCTTTAGTATTATTTTTATTGAAAAAATTTCAGACAGTCCAAGAGGGTAGAAAGTGAAAAAATAGGACTTGCTCACATTAGCCTGCTTAGAGGCAATCACTTTAAATAGTTTCTTTGATCTTCCTAGAATTTTCTTATTCCTATATATCTGTATATCCTTAAAAAAAAACAACTCACAAATAGGAATATACTAAATATTACTATTAGCTACCTGACTCAGCCCCCCGCCCCTCCCTGCCCAATATAATCTCTCGTAGACATATATAGATTTACCTCATTCTTTGAAAACCACTGATAGTATTCTGTTTTATAGTATATATAGCCTAAATTATTTAACTCATATTTCCTGTTGATGGACATTTAGATTGTTTCTGTTTTTTTTGTAATTTTAAACACTGCTATAGTGAAAATCTTATACACAGGTATTTGTGCAAGTGTGTGAATATGTATGATAAAGTCCTAGCAGGATTTTTAGATCAAAGTATGTGTATTGTTTTAATACTACAAAGCTACAGTAATCAAAACAGTGTGGTATTGGTACAAAAACAGACATGGATCAATGGAACAGAATAGAGAGCCCAGAAATAAACCCACACACCTACAGTCAATTAATCTTCGACAAAGGTGGCAAGAATGTAAAATGGGAAAAAGACAGTCTCTTTAGCAAGTCGTGCTGAGAAAGTTGGACAGCTGCATGTAAATCAATGAAGTTAAAACACACCCTCAAACCGTGCACAAAAATAAACTCAAAATGGCTTAAAGACTTAAACATAAGACATGACACCATAAAACCCCTAGAAGAGAGCATAGGCAAAACATTCTCTTACGTAAATCGTATCAGTGTTTTCTTAGGTCAGTCTCCCAAGGCAATATAGATAAAAACAAAAATAAACAAATGGGACGTAATCAAACTTACAAGCTTTTGCATAGCAAAGGAAACCATAAAAAAAACAAAAAGACAACCTACGGAATGGGAGAGAATATTTGCAAATGATGTGACGACAAGAGCCTAATCTCCAAAATATACAAACGGCTCATACAGCTCAAAAACAACAATAAAAACAACCCAATTGAAAAATGGACAGAAGACCTTAATAGACATTTCTCCAGAGAAGATATACAGATGGCCAGTGGGCACATGAAAAGATGCTCAATATTACTAATTATTAGAGAAATGCAAATCAAAACTGCAATGAGGTACCACCTCACACTGGTCAGATTGGCCATCATTAAAAAGTCTACAAATAACAAATGGTGGAGAGGCTGTGGAGAAAAGGGAAACCTCCTACACTGATGGTGGGAATGTAAGTTGGTGCAGCCACTATGGAAAGCAGTGTGGAGGTTCCTCAGAAAACTAAAAATTGAATTACCATATGATCCAGCAATCCCACTGCTGGGCATATACCTGGACAAAACTTTAATTCAAAAAGATACAACCCCCCACGTGCATAGCAGTACTATTCTCAATAGCCAAAACATGGAAACAACCTAAATGTCCATCAACAGATGAATGGATAAAGAAGATGTGGTACATATATGCAATGGAATACTACTCAGCCATGAAAAAGAATGAAATAATAACATTTGCAGCAACATGGATGCAACTAGAGATTATGATACTAAGTGAAGTAAGTCAGAAGGAGAAAGACCAACACCATATGATGTCACTTTTAGGTGGAATTTAAAATATGGCACAAATGAACCTATCTACAAAACAGAAACAGACTCATAGACATAGAGAACAGACTTGTGGTTGCCGAGGGGGCTGGGGGAGGGAAGGACTGGGAGTGTGGGATTAGCAGGTGTAAACTGTTATATATAGGATGTATAAACAACAAGGCCCTACTGTATAACACAGGGAACTGTATTCGTTATCCTGTGATAAACCATAATGGGAAAGAATATAAAAAAAGGAATGTCTACATGTGTAGAACTGAGTCACTTTGCTGTATAGTAGAGATTGGCACAACATTGTAAATCAGCTATACTTCAATGAAAAAAAAGTATATGTATTGTTTTGATAGAAATTGCAAATTATTTTTCACAGAAGTTTACACCCCTCCAGTGTTTTCTGACATCCATGCCAATACCATTTATCACCATATTTTTTATCTTTGTCAATTTTATATTATATATATCATTATTCTATGTATTATATATGTATAATTTATATATGTAATATATTATTATATTATTTTATATTATATTAATTTGTATTCCTTTAATTAACAGTAAGACTAATCACCTTTGCATTTGTCTGTAAGCCATAGTATTCCTTTTCCTCTGAGCCACTTTTAATATATTTGCACATATTTTCTGTTGATTAGTGGATTAAAAAAAATGAATCTCAGTTGATGGCACTCCATCCTTTTGGTTAGTTAGGCCAAAATTTGGAGTCATGCTTGACATAAAATCTCAGCAAGTCATAGTCTAACTGCTTCTTTGTCCTTCTGCTGCTAACATCCTAGTTCAAGCCACAATTGTCTTTCACCTGGACTGTTGCCCTGGGCTCCTGAATTAGTAAAGGAAAGAGATGGCACACTTAAATTGGGATAGTTTGAGGAGCTTTTATTAAGGGGACTATTTACAAAGTAAGTGGGCACTAGTTAAAATTTGGCCTCTAAGCCTGAAGGGAGAAAGGGAAGGGAGCAGTTACCAGAATCCAGGCAGTGGGGCGAGCCACGTGAGGGAACTGTGGCTTTTGTCAGAGGACAGTAGCCAGCCCAAGGTGACTGGAAAGAACACGGGAATAAAACCTTGGCCTCACTCTCCTTCCTCCCTTTCATCTCTGTGCGTGCTTCCCACTGGCTGAATCCAAGTGGGAGCCAGCGTGCCCGGCTGCCCATGAGTTCACGCTGGTCAGCGTCGTGGGCAAAGAGCAGGGTGGGAAACGGTGGAGAGGAGACCCGGAGGGGCAGAGGGAAGAGAGCCGGCACCCCCCTCGCAGTTCTCCCCGATTCTGCCCTGGGTACCCCTTGCTGTTTGTTCTCTAGAGCAGCCAGAGTGATTCTTTTAAAATATTCAGATTATGACACTCCCATTCAGATTCCACTAATGTCTCCCCATCTGTCCTGCAGTAGCCGAGAGGACTGAGTATTCCAGCCCACCATTTCTATCTTTACCTTCATCTTCTAGTGTTCTCCCCTTCTTCATGCTCTTCCAGCCTCACTGGAGCTCCTTGCAGTGGCTTGTGAACAGTAGGCACATTTCCACCTCACCTTCCCCTGGACTGTTCCCGCTGCCTGGAGCATTGATCCCTCCAGTGTACATTGGGTGCCCCTCCACCACCTCCTGTGGGAATTGCTCAAGTGTCATCTTCTTAGTAATGCTCTGACCAGCTTATTTAAAATGCCAGTTCCCCCTTTCCCACTTTGTACTTCCATCCACTTTTCAGCTTTATTTTTTCCTTAGTACTCACATTGCTATAGAAGTTATTTATTTTTAGTTAATGCCTCTTTCTTTCAATTAGGATATGTATTCCACCAGGATAGTTTTTATCTGTTTTGTTCACTGCTGAAATCCCAGGGCCTAGAACAATGCCTGGTGCCTGGCACAAGTGGTACCCAATAAATTGAATAGATGGATGAATGAATCATAAGAGCTTTTTCTATAGTGAGGAAATAACTAAAGTCCTTTCGTTATATGTTTACAAATACGGATTTTTTGTTCTATTCTCTTTTTGTCCTTGCTTATGATATTTCTCTTAATCATTTTGTATAACCTCTGAGACTTCTCTTATGAAAAGAATATACAAATTGACTGCATTTTTTACATTGGAATTTTTATCCAAATAGTGTTTGAATTTAAGAAAAAAGGAGAATATAGTTTTCAATAATCTAGTCATGAACATGTACATATATCTGGACACAGCACCATTAGACTGTGTCTTGACTGTGGAAGAAATGCTTACAACTTACAGAATCCACCTGAACTTTTCTCACACCTCTGTCCCATCTGAGCCCAAACACAAACATCTCTGCCCCACTGATGCCTTTTATCTTCTCTGTTATCTCGAGGTAGAATAGTGGCTTTTCCCTCTTTCTCTCCCTCGCCCCTGTCTTGTGTTGGGAGACAGTAGCTGAGTGGATAAATGTGGTTTCTGAAGGCAAACTGCCTGGGACTCAAGCCCCAGCCCTGTCGTTTACAGCGGTTTAACTTGCACAAGTTACTGACAGGTTACTACCCTCTCCCTGACTGAGGCATCAACCCTGCTCCATAGGAATGCATTAAATGGAATGAGTTGATTTACATGTGTTAAGACATGTAAAGTGCTTAGTGTAGGGACTGGGCACACTATCATGGCTCACTTAGTATAAACTGGGTTTTTTTTTTGTTTTGTTTCTTGTTTTTTTTTGCGGTACGCGGGCCTCTCACTGCTGCAGCCTCTCCCATTGCGGATGACAGGCTCCGGATGCGCAGGCCCAGCGGCCATGGCCCATGGGCCCAGCCACTCCGCGGCATGTGGGATCTTCCCGGACCGGGGCACGAACCCGTGTCCCCTGCATTGGCAGGCGGACTCTCAACCACTGCGCCACCAGGGAAGCCCAAGCTGTTTTATATTTTTATTACTTCTCCCTTCTCAGGAACCTTCTCATTTAACTCTATGTTCCTGCTCTTCCCCTGCTCCCTTCTTTTTTTTTTGAACTTTCAAACATGGTTAATTTTTTCCTACCTGGAAAACTAATCAAAACAGCTTTCCCTTGAGCATGTGTCTTCTTGTAGCCATTTTCCTTTCTCCTTTTCTTCACAAGCAGGGTATTGAACACGGTGCCTCTCTTCATCACTTCCCATGCTCAGCCATTTCAATCTGGCAGCTCCCTAAGCCCAGCCCAGCAGTGGCCCGAACTGCAATCGCTGGTGGCAGCCTCCTTCAGTGGAGACTTGATCCCTCATCTTATTGAACCTCTCTCTTATAATTCACCTCACTCTTCATTCCTTCCATATTTAATGTCTCCACTCTTTGCCTGTCTGAAACTATTGATATCTTGTCCCCTTACTCCTCCTAACCTTTTTAAAAAAATTTTATTGAAGTATAGTTGATTTACAATATTGTGTTAATTTCTTCTGTACAGCAAAGTGACCCAGTTATACATATGTATGTATTCTTTTTCATATTCTTTTCCATTATGGTTTGTCACAGGATATTGAATATAGTTCCCTGCCTCCTAACCTTCTTGATACCCTTGTGGAGTTTACCCTTTAACTCTTCTTTCTTCATTCACTCCATCCATATTTGCTATACATTGTTGTGTCATGAAAAAGAAATAGGCCATGGAGTCACACAGGCCTGGGTTCAAATCCAGACTCTGCCATTCTTCCAGTGTTACCTTGGGAAAATTACCTACCTTTCCACAGCTGTACTACATTCCCAGGGTGATCATGAAAAGTTTCAATTAGTTAGCTTATTTTCTCTACTTTATTGTGTTTCTGAATCCAGAGGAGACTTTAGTGCTTAAAAGAGCTCCATCCTCATGTTTTTAATATTTGGGAAGTAAAATTTATAAAATTATTTTATTTAAATTATCTCTTACATGATATGGTAGATATTACAACTATTCATTAGTATCATATTTCTGGGAATAACCTCGAATTTCGGTAAGCCCCTGTGACTTTTGCTAGCCAATGAAACATGAGCAGAAGTGTGTCATTGATGGGTGGAGGTGTTTAGGAGTTGGGGCATTGTTCTGCTTCTTCTCTTACCAGATGCCATAGTGAGTAGTGATAGTGTAAATAATAGAACCTCCCTCAGCCTGGGTCTCTGAGTGAGGAAGACATAAAGGTTAGACTCTTACTGACCCACAATGTATGTGTATAAAATAATCCTTTGTTATTTTTGACTAATAGATATTGGGGATGCTTGTTACTATAGTGTAATGCAGCCTAACTGAATAATACACGTAGGGATATTAAAGTTGAGTAAAATTATCAGTAGTCAGCTTTTGGAAAATGGTCATTAAAACTCTTTCCTATTCTGTATGCCAACTCGATCTTCTGTTAAGTTTCTTGTTCTGTTTTACTGGGTCCTGAGTGGCTAAGTGACTAGGTATCATTGCTTATGCTAAGAATAAGCCCCTGGTTGGTATATTGCATTTAGACTGGGAGAAACTGTAAATAGACTAATAAATACCTGATGGGGAAGCCATAGCTTTGGAGTTCCCTGAGTTCAGTGACTCTTACAACTGGCATGTCCTTTGCGGGAACTCTGGAAGCTCTGGCTATGGGGCATTACAAGAGATACCATTCCTATGGGGCAGGAGGCTTTGAAGCATGGGTAGCTGCTGTACCCACCACATCTAGTTTCTTCATACCTGAGCTGTCTCCTGATGAGGCAAAGAGAAGAGCTCTGGACAGCTGTGTGTACTGCTGCACAGGGAAGTTCATGTAAGGACTCTCATCGGGGAGGTTATGCCTGGTTCTGTACTATAGCCTCTAAATAGATTGGTGCTGTGTGTGGCCTTTGGTAGTTTTGTGAGTCTGAAAGTTTAGCTGAGCCCCGAGAAGACTTCCTGATAGTTGTTGCATCAACATTTGAAGTTTGTAACTGTTTGAAGTACTGCTCTAGGCTCATTTGTTTCTTGGGCTATTTCTCTTTAGAAAAAACAGAATAATGACTTTATCCCTTCCTGTAAAAAGAACAAACTTCAGCTAGCTCCAGGATCACCATAAAATTTTTTAGAGTAAGGTACTTTTTGGAGATACTATAAATGCTTGGCGTTAAATAGTATATTATCAATGTCCTTTCCCATTTCCTTCTTCTTCCTTTTAGATCAGGTTCTTCTATACAGGCTGTCAGTGCACTAAGTACAGCCCTTTTTCTTCATTTAGCTGAAATTTATACTTGTTTTCTTTTCTTTTCTTTTTTTTTCTGGTTATCTTATGATGTGTTTGTTTTCCTGATTAGACTGTAAACTCTCCAGAGAGGGAACAGATGTGTTTCTGCTCACCATTGTGTGCTAGTATATGGAGAAGTGTCTGGCATATGGTAGGTTGTATATGTGTGTTTATTGCATGCAGGTGTTGGGTTCTTCGTGCAAAGCAATAAAAATTGACTTTGGCTGAATTTTGCTGAATAGGAATTTATTGGCAGGATATTGGTAACTTGTAGCTTTCTGAAAAATGAGCAAGAGAAGCTAACAGAGGAACCAGTAGTGTAGGGTTTTATTGCTATTGGAATTGCTCTTACTGACTGTGGGGCAACACCATGGGAATAATTTCTTACCCATCCCTGGCTCTCTGCATCACTTGCTAGAGATTCAAAGCTTTTATGGTAGTATCTGACTGAGTCTAAGCCATATGCCTATGAAAGTCAGAAAAAGTCTATCTTATCTGGCACAGCTAAGACATGATAGATTAGAGCTTGTTTAGAGAACTAAAACTTAGGGTCCTTCAAAAGAAGAAAAAGAATAGTAGTAAGAGAGTACCTTTTTCTCTTTTGGGCTGGAAAAAAAGATACTAGTCAGAAAACATCCTTTACAAATCCAGTGTGTATCTGTTACTGATCAATAATTCATGGACCAATTTTATGTTCTGTTTACCAAAGATGTACCTAGATATTAGACGATGTATAATTTATTAGGCTATTTTATTGTGGGTCGTCACATGCATTAAGACATGTAGTAGTAGCTAAGGAAGAAAGTCTGGATTTTGGTATTAGGATAGTGTAACACTTAGTTTCTTAGCTCTTAAAGAGGAAATATGAATACTTTCAGTGTGCTTTTCTTCTTACTCCAGGCATGATTTTGGGTAGAGGGAGAGGAAGGAAGATTTCAGAAATATGTTTGGAAGACCAATCTAAATTTACTTCATTTTAACTCTGAGAAGTAGACACAAATAGATTTATACCAAAATAAATGAGGCATACCTGGAAAGTATCTAATTCTGCTTGGGGCCTTTGAGGAAGGCTTCCCAGATCGGTTGGTGATATTTTAGGTAGCTAATAAAAGATGAGGTAGAATTCACCAGATGTGGAAGAGGGTTCCAGGCAGAGGAAACAATATATGCATAGATTAGTAAAAGATGTTTATGAAGGAAAATCAACAATTCTATGTGACCCGCGTATATGCATCTATCTATAAGATTTATATGTGCAATGTGAGAGAGTTGAGAGCATGTTGAGAAATGAAGCTGGAAGTAAACTGAGGGAGGATCTAAATGAACTTTAAAAAGATATTCTAAACCAGCAGTCCAATGAAATAAATTCACCATCAAGCCTAACACACATAAGAGCATTGTATTAAAAATAAAAGGATCTAGAGCTCGATGGGTAGATCTTGGTTCCTTGCCATGCTAAGTAGATTTGATGTGACCATTACAGAGAAAGTAACACTTTCAGTACCCATTCTATTAATTTTCTTAGTCATTATTTTTGGTAGAATTATACAAGTTACATGAAATAATGAATATTATCATGTGGATATCTCCAAAATATTGTAGACATGCCTTTTAAAAAATTAAGGGAAAATGTAGGGTTCTGCGATGAACAGTTTGATTTAGCAGAAAATTCAATCCAAGATGGTAAGCTTACTTAGTGCTTTGATTTTTGAATGGTATTTGTGCATTACTGAGTCTGCAGGAATAAAAGGAAACCTCAGTCTAAAATTTCTTATTTCATGGATTTGTGAAACTTAGTTCCCAAACATGCTCTCTGTTTTTTCTTTCAAGCTTTTGACTTTTGCTTTTTTGTTTTATTTTGTTAACTTCTAAACATGAACTTTATTACATTTCTAGTTGTGTCCTTTTGTGTGACTTGTCTTCTTTTTCTTTTTCCTGCTGATTTCCTTGATGTAATATGTAAAGAAAACCACAACTACAGTGTTAAAAAGGAAAACCTAGTGTCTTATTTTACATGCCTGTATGGTGATTGAAATATTATACCTTGCTTCAAAATACTAGTTGCCCACTTGGATTTTTAAACCCCTTCATCTAGTGACTCCACAAAATTTGTAGGTTTTTTTTTTGTTGTTGTTTTTTTGCGGTACGTGGGCCTCTCACTGCTGTGGCCTCTCCCACTGCGGAGCTCAGGCTCCGGACGCGCAGGCTCAGCGGCTATGGCTCACGGGCCCAGCCGCTCCGCGGCATGTGGGATCCTCCCGGACCGGGGCACGAACCCGTGTCCCCTGCATCGGCAGGCGGACTCTCAACCACTGTGCCACCAGGGAAGCCCAAAATTTGTAGGTTTTAACCAAGGTTTGCATAATGGCTGAAAACTGATTTTCCCCTAAATTGACAGAATAATCTGAACTTGGGAACATTGTTGAATTAGTGAAAATTAAAAGGTCATTTTGGAGTATGATTTGTTTGTTTTGTACTAAGATGATTTTTTTAAAAAAATTAAGGTATAGTTGATTTACAATATTATATACATTTTGGATGTATAACAGTGATTCACAATTTTTAAAGATCATACTCCATTTATAGTTATTATAAAATATTGGCAATATTCACCATGCTGTACCATATATCCTTATAGCTTATTTATTTTATACATAGTAGGTTGTATCTTATTCCCCTACTCCTAAAAAAAAAGATGATTGTCATGTAGAAAACACAATTTATCTGAATGTAGATGTGGAAAAGTAGAACTTAAGCAAATCTGCTTTAGTTTAAGGATTAATGATCTATGTATTTTAGGAAGTAAAAATATTCTAAAACTGTATTATGTTGGTATACAAAACAATATCAAGAATATTTATGTAGCAGGCTAGGGGTAGTCTGTTATCTCAATTTTGTCTTCATGCCTCAATTAATTTCTTATTGTTGTCATAACAAGTTACTATAATCTTGGAGGCTTAAAAACAACACAAATTTATTATCTTCAGTTCTGAAGGTCAGCTGTCTCATTGGGCCAAAATCAAGATGTCTGCAGTGCTGCATTCCTCTTGGGGGCTCTAGGGAAGAATCTGTTTTCATGCCTTTTCTAACTTCTAGAGGCCACCCACCTTCCTTGGCTTGTAGCCCCTTCCTCCGTTGTTAAAGCCAGCAGTAGCTGGTTGAATCTTTCTCAGGCTACACCACTCTGACACTGACTCTTCTGCCTCCCGGTTGTGACTATATCAGACCTACCGAGAAAATCTGGAGTAACCTTCCATTTCAAGCCCCTTAATTTAATCACACCTGCAATGTCCCTCTTGCCATGTAAGGTCACATATTCAAATGTAAGTTTCCAGGGGTTAGGACTTGGACATCTTTGGGTGGCGGGGTGGGGGGGGATTATTCTGTTACCACAGTGCCCTTTTAAATATTTTGTTTCATGTTGGTTATACTATAAGCTACTTTAGGCACAGCCATGCGTATGTAAGTCGGCCTTGTTCCCTCTCGTTGTTTTTGCTTTGGTTCTGTGGTTATGGGGAATGCAAACTAGAAGGTGAAGGCTCAGATTCAAGCTCTGACACGCACTAGATGCGACCTTGGGCAAGTGATTTAAGTTTGCCAGCCTCACTTTTTCCCATCTGTCAAATAAGCATAATACCTACCCTTCAAGTTTGTCATGTGCATTTAATGAGATAATGTCTATGAAGGTACTTTATAAGCGATGAAGCAGTGTACAAATGAAGAAAGGATAGTTTACATCATGCCCATACTACAGTTGTGGGGAAGTGAATGATTATGGAAAAGGAAAAAAACTAAAGATAATTGTGGATATTCTTAAATGGATTATATCTTGGTTTGTGTTGTAACCTCTGTTATGGTGGCATTTGGGAAAATCTCCTTGCAGCATGCTTTCCATTTTTAGGAAGCAGATGTTACTAACAGACTGACCATTGCCCAGTTTTCTTAATAGTAAGTCTTTTCTCAAAAGATAGACTGATGATGTGCACTGACAGAGGAGAACATGTAGCACCTGGCACGGTCAAAGTCTCTTTGTGTAGAAAGATGGGCTTGCCTGCATGATTGTTAAATACGTCCCTTAATAAAAGGAGAAGCGCCTATGTTTATGTTCCAAATTCAGTGAATGGATGTCACCTCTCACCAACAATATCTGTTCTATAGAAGGTCAGAAGTCAGATCACTGCCCTGCCACCCAAATGGCTTGCTGGAACACTTATTACCTGTTCCCCTAAGGGCTTGGCCGTAGGCTGGGCAAACCCTGGCCATGCCAATTTTCCAGTCAAGAAAGATGCTGTGGAGTATTTTCTGGATATTACAGCGCTTTGTATTTAATAGAAAATAGAAAACTTAGCTGCTCTCTGGCCTCTCTGCCGTACAGTTGCCAGCTCATTGCAATTAAAACAATCAGGCCATCTCAAAAACAGCCTCCGAAGTTTGCTTTTGTCCTCTAGGTGAATTTTCTGTCTTTCAGAGTGGTGTCTAGATATCTGTCCAGTTGCAACAGTCCTGCAAATTAGAAAGTTAAAGAACACAGAGAAAAATAGTCTCCCTTCCCTTTGTTAATACAAAATAAATTTATACTAAAGAATTATATATATGTGTGTGTTTTTTAATGAAACTGTTTCTCCTGATATAATCTGTTGTTCCCCAGTAGAGAATTATACAATTGGAGAACTGGCAGGCAACCTAGAAATCAATTAATCCAATTCCTTTATTACTAGTTAGTTGTTATTTTAACTCATGCAGTTAGTTGGTATTTTAACATTTTAAATGTTTTACCAAAACTGAGTTCATGTATTCCTTTAAACTTATCCTCTTCCTGGCTCATTTTGACCTGACTCACACCCATTATTTTAAGACTTAACATTGACTTGGGTTTCTTTTTTTTTTTTAACTTTAGTAAAGAGTTTTTGTTTTAAAATGTTAGATGCTTTCAGGATCATTTCCTTCTCATCACTAGGAGGAAACAAACCAGCATTGATGGAGCAGTGGGTGTTTTCAAAGGGCCTGTATTCTTTGTGCTTGCTCCATGAGAAGCATCAGAATTGCTCACGGAAGGAGAGGGAGATTTTGATTCTCTGTTCCCCGTGGTGGTAATAATTCAATAAATAAATAAATGCCAGTCCCCAGTGAAATGAGCTTCATCATATTTTTTTCTGGCTCTACTTTTCTGACTCTTCTTGTTTGCTTTTAGAAAACAGTTATATCTAATTTTATATAAAAGATGTTTTTGGATAGCTCTAGGTAAATTAGTATCACTTTCTCATGTTCATAGACTGTGATTTCAGAACTTATTTTTACATTCACAGGTGATTAGTTTTTCAATAGTCTGTGGACCCAAACACTGGATTTAGAGACCTTTATCTCTTGTTATTTTAAGTCAATGCAATTATGCTTCTAGAGACATTTAAAGACACTTTAAAGTTATACAGCAAATCATCATTGCATTAATACTGATACCTAACCACTGCATATTGTCTTTCAGAGTTTTGTAAATTAAGAAACTGTATTTTCTTACTAAGTCAAAGAAGTTATTAACCTCCATTTTGATCTTCAGTAATATCTGGAATTTTGATTTTTTTAATGAATTATTTTTCACAGTATTCTACTCTAGTAGTTTGAGTACTAGGAAGTATAATGCTTATTGAATATAGGAAGAATAATGCTTATAAAAATTGCTAGGAGGAGCTTGCTCAATTTAAGTGTTCTTGAATTTCATGAACTAAAACTTTTATGTGTGGGAGATGAAAATGTAAACAAAGTTAATTAAGAGGGGATGTGGAAGCTTGTAACTAAGCTTTTGTATGTGAAGATTATTGGATACGTATCCACACTACTTTTTTTTTTTTAACCTTTTAAAACATGGAAATAATGCATATTCATTGACTGAAAAAAATGAGAAAACTTCGAGGGGCCGAAAGGAAATAAAAATCTCCCAAGTCCCATCACCCAGGAAATCAATGGCCATAGGATATATTTGGATGGGTGTGTATAACATGTTTGTGCATGTACCTTGTGGCCTTTGTATATACTGTGTGTGTGTGTGTGTCTGTGTGTATAAATATGTAAAATTATAATTTACTCAATTTATGTCCTATTGTGTTGGAGATAGATTTTTTTGCTGTTTTTAAAATCTATTATAACAGTGCTTTGAGCATGTTTATTAAGTGTTTGTTCATATTTTAAATTATTAGGATTAATTTCTAAAAATGAAATTTGGAAGTCAAAGGGATGTGTTTTTTAACGTACATTTGATAGATATTTGCGAAGTAGGAAAACATCGATACAACCTATCTCTGAACCAAACTTGATATAATCTTTCTTAGTTTGGTGGGTGAAACATTTATCTTGTTTTAACTTGCATTTCTGATTTCTAATGAGGTTAAGTCTTTTCTCATATGTTTATTAGCTCTTTCTGTGTTTTTGTTTTGTATTGTCTATTTGTATTCTTGGTCTATTTCCCTTCTGAATACATCTGTTTGTTTTTTTTGTTAATTTTGAAAAAGTCTTTATTATATACATGCATTTCTGTCATGTGGCAGCTGCTTTTCTACCTGACAAGTTTGTCATCTTTTAAAAACAGTTTTATTGAGATATAATTTATCATAATATTCACCTGTTTTAAGGGTACATAATTATAGAGTTTTGCAGATATTATTATAATCTAATTTCAGAGCATTTCTATCACTCTCTAAAAAGAAACCTCATGTTCAATGCCAGCCACTGCCCAATTACACCCCCACTGATGTTAAAATGTGCTATTTAGGTACTACTGAAAAATGCTGCTAGTTATAATTATGTTACCATTGACTGTAATACACATTCATATTTCAAAGCTGTTGATATCTGAATATTTGCAGCTCTGAGTCAATGAAATACATTATTTCACAATAGCATTATGTTACAAATACATGATACTAGCTGCTGTCTGGCTACTTTTTCATTTTCTCTCATGTTTCTTTTATAGTATTTGTAACTCTGAAAATATTTTATGTAATTCTTTATTATTTCTTTCCCTTGAAAGCAGGGACCTTATCTGTCTCATTTAACTGCTATATTCCATTCATTTAGACATAGGAGTTACCCGTGATTTATTTATTTAACTGAATGATCAAAGAGATTTCTTTCTCTGTCCTGTTAATTTTCACATAAATAAGTAAACCATATTGGGAGATTTTTCTTTCAGGCAAATTTGTTATAGGAAGTGTGACTGAGCAAAAGTGATGTTTGAAGTAAAAAGCTGCTTAAGGAAGACTGCAAATTGT
Source organism: Orcinus orca (assembly GCF_937001465.1). Taxonomy (NCBI): domain Eukaryota; kingdom Metazoa; phylum Chordata; class Mammalia; order Artiodactyla; family Delphinidae; genus Orcinus; species Orcinus orca. The sequence goes on from NC_064565.1 coordinate 73,532,362, forward strand.
CTATTTTATTAAAGGGTGAATATGGGATGGCATTTTTTTTTAATTGAGGTATAATTGACATACTAGTTTCAGGTATACAACATCATGATTTGATATTTATATATATTGCAATATGATGAGCACAATAAGTCAATTAACATCTATCACCATTCATAGTTACAAAATATTTTTTTCTTGTGGTGAGAACTTTTGAGATCTGCTCTCTTAGCCACTTTCAAATATGCAGCACAGTATTATTAACTATAGTCACCATGCTGTACATTACATCGTTTTAATAGCCACTTTTTTGGGGCAAAATATAAGCCCTCTGAGGACCTACATCATTATTTGTAAAGTAACAAATGGGAGCTGAATGACTAAATACACAGGTCACTTCCAAATAAAAGTTTACTGTTTTGCTTTTCTAATGTTTTGGCATTCTTCTGGCCTTTGGCCTTTTCAAAAAAGGTGATGTAGTCTTGTTGTTCCGAAGGATATTCTTTAGGCATGAAAAGAAGAAACAAAAAAATGTAGCTTTAGGGTGATAAAGTAACTTTGTCTTAAAAATAAGCATCTCCTGTAATTCTCCAGCAAGTTAAATGTTCGACAGTGTCTTTTCAAACCGTTGGAGGAAATGAGAAAAAAATGAGAGGAGTTGGTTACTAATCAGCGGGCAGAGTCTAAAGCTATGACAGTTTGCATCATCCAATATGCTTCTGTCCTGAAGTCTTCAATCACAGGAGTCTGATAAAGTGCAACTGGCAAGTTTAAAAGCTGACCAAAATAGGTGTTAAATTTTCAAGTCTCTGGTGATGTACTTGCTAATTAACTTTAAGATTCTCTAGCAGCATTTCCTTCTATGAATTTCCGAAAGTGATAGTATGGAGTCCTTTGTTAATTTACATAATACGGGGCAATTTCTTCTCATTTTTGCCATTGTGTGAGACACTCTTTTTCCTTTTAATTTACTTGGGAGATCAGAGCTAATATTTCAAGGTGTTTTACAGAATTATGGACAGAAATCATTGTTCTTTCTCGACTGTTCCCTGAGGAAGCATTTCCTTCAGCACTGGAATTTCTGCAGTTGTCTGTACTCTGTATCCCTTTCAAGGTTGGTGGCATGGTCCAAGCAGCCTGGGGAGTTCCGGCATCACTCGAAATGGTGACTCAGGGCTGTGACTCAAAATATTTACTTCCGTCATGTGCCCTGGATTAGCTGCCAGTTTCAGCCAGGTCATGAATGAACTTCTTGTCAGTGTGTTTGGAGAACAGGCTTTCCTTTTCTTTCTCCCCACCCACCTCTATTCACACTTCCTCTGAGTGAAACTTCTGCCTGAGGTTGAATTGGGTATTTTAAGACTTGGTCTCTGGATAAAAAAGTTCTGATTGGTAAAGAAGAACTTCCCATTGAGCAAACTTCTTAAAAAGATGGTAATTTGAGGTTGTGACCCTGTTGAAGCTGAAGGCGTTCAAAGCAATGGGTGATAACATATTTTTTTGGAAAACTGTTGACCAAGTTTTGGCTGCCAATATATGCCAATGCGTTATAGCCAAATACATTTGACTTCTTGTGTTTGTTAATGTAATTGAAAACACCTTTAATCACTGGATGCTATAAGATACGGCTGTTGTCTTGGTTTTTCAAATATACTTTTTAATCAAAAAGAGCCATATTGCCTGGTGCTTTTTCACCTTTGACTGGTGCTGCTTCATTTTTCTTAAATGCTGTGGGTAAATTGCTTGCCATATTGGAAAGAACTATGGATTTTTGTGTATAAAAATATATATACAAAATATATGTAAAATTTCTACTTATTTTCCAGGACATTTTTTTAGCTCAAGCTAAACCTGATGTCCACAAAGGCAGATAACCATAATCATAATGGTAGGGGATGTTTTTGATGCTTTTTTTAAAAAAACAGGACATAGAACATGGTAGCAATGAGAAGCACATAATACCTGACCATGCATAGCAGTGTCCTATGCCACCACTTACAAATTTAGAGAAAAGTCCATTTGTTTAGGAAAACTAAAATCTATGGAAGCAGTTTTTCAAAGTAGTAGGAAGAGAATGGGATAACATTTTACAGAGGAAACTTCTCTTCCGCCTTTCAGAAACATAATTGAAGAAAAATTGCTTAGCATAGAGGGCAATTCAGAAATGCCATGAAGTCCACTCTTAGCGTTGCATGAAAGCTCTTGACCACTGTTCCCCTCTAGACCCTTTTCTCTAGTCACAGTGAACAACTCACAAGTCTCTAAAAAATCCAAGAATATCCACTCCTTTGTTTCTTTGCGTAGGATCTTCTCTTGGCCCAGAAAGCATTCCCTCACTTGTACTCTGCCACCCTTTTCCCATTACTCTTTACACAGTCCTCTACCATTGCTCCACTGTAATTACTTGTTCCCATGACTGTCCCTTGTATCAGATATTTCCTTCAGGGGCAGACTACCATTTCATCATGCGTTAGGGTCATGGACAGCTACACCTGACTTTTCAGTTAGGGCTTGGATCAAACATGGAAGCAATAAGGTTTTCTAGGTCAGAGGCCCTTGGGTACAGAGGCCTACAGGGCTTGTGTAAGGGACTGGGGACTCAGGGTAAGGGAACTCTTACATATAGAAATAAGTTTATCTTGGAACCTTGATTAAAATTTAGCCATTAGAATAATACTCTATATTACATACCATTTTCCAAAAGGTTTATCATCTTCATTTAGCAAAGAGCTCATGCTCAGATAGCTTATAATGAACTTCCGTGTATATTGGAAGAGTAAGTAGATGTGACTTTGAGGGAATATGTAAGTCTCTTAAATCAAAATAGAAATATTCCTAAACTTGAAACTGAAGGAGATACAGGGGGTTGATTAAATAAACTGCTGTACAGCTGTATAATGTTGTACTCAACAACAATGAAAACGGTGCTGTAGGTCTACTCTTATTGACATATTGTTACAGGGAAGAAAGTATATACATTTACATATATAGTAACAGCTTGAATTTTTTTTAATATTGGCTTAATATCTACTTTGCATAAAAGGATATGCATGTATTCCTAAAACAAGTGTTTAAGAATAGACACTAAAATGTGATCAGAGGATATTTCTTTATGGTGGGATGGTGGTATTTAGATTCATCTTTACATATGGCTTTATTTTGTGTTTTATGTTTTCATTTGTTTTGTAATATTTTTAATGATTATTATTAGAGTACATATAATAAAGAGTACAAATAAAGAGAAATAGAAGATATTCTGTTGTTGGCCTTATAGTACATAATATCTGTACTTGCTAACTGCTGTACTTTTATTTTGAAAAATTTTAAACTTACAGAAAATTTGAAACTGTAATACAATGAACAATATACCCTTCACCTAGATTCAAGGATTCTTGCAGACATTGTGAAACTTTACCTCAAAACACTTCAGCAGGCAGTTCCTCATAACTGGGACTTCCCCTTATATAACCACAGTACTGTCATCATCATCACATACTAGAAATATGTCATTATTACAATACTGTTATGTAATAAAGTCCATTGTAACTTGAAAAATTTCTTCAGACACAAGATTCAATCAAGGATCACATCTTGCATTGGGTTGCCATAGATTGTTCTCTTTTAATCGTGAATCTTACTTTTTTTGTCTTTCATGACATTGACATTTTTGAGGAAACTTTACCAGGTGTCTTGTAGGCAGGAATATTGTATTGGCAAGAATATAGTGATGTTGGGTCTGCATGTCTTTTTTTTTTTTTTTTAAACAAATAAATTTATTTATTTATTTATTTTTGGCTGTGTTGCGTCTTCGTTGCTGTGCACGGGCTTTCTCTAGTTGCGGCAAGCGGGGGCTACTCTTCGTTGTGGTGCATGGGCTTCTCACTGTGGTGGCTTCCCTTGTTGTGGAGCACGGGCTCCAGGTGCATGGGCTTCAGTAGTTGCACCATGCGGGCTCAGTAGTTGCGGCACGTGGGCTCTAGAGCACAGGCTCAGTAGTTGTGGCGTATGGGCTTAGTTGCTCCATGGCATGTGGGATCTTCCCAGACCAGGGATCGAACCCGTGTCCCCTGCATTGGCAGGTGGATTCTTAACCACTGCGCCACCAGGGAAGTCCCTACATCTCTCTCTTTTTTTTCTGAATCGAAGTTTTAGAGTATGAGGAAATACATGGAGTCTTAAATTAATTTGAGTACCACCTCTCTAATATGGTACTTTCGTTCATGGAAGGTTTCCTCTAATATAGAAAAGTTTTGCTTCTGCTTTAACATCTTTAGGGTCTTGCTGAAAAGGCTGTTTTAAATGAAAGCAGAAGCAGGAGGTAGCAGTTGTGATAATGCTGTACTTTTTGTTCAGATACATTAGATCATAAAGTCAGTTCCCTCAGGCTAAGCTTACCTGAGTTTATCATGATGCTTATGGTCTCAAGGGACAATGAATAGAAGTGAATCCCTCCAAGCACCGACTGTTTCACTGTCATACTGTATTTCTCCTGCTTCATTAATGTAAGGGGGGAAAATGCCTTTATTTCCTTTGTAGAAAAGAATAGAATAGAAATCCAGTAATACAGTGAGAGAACACAGTTAGCTTGCAGTGGAATTTTTTTTAAATTCTATTAAATAACTTGTAAGCATATATTTTATGGCTAAAATCCTTGAAAAAACTATTAATTGAATCCAATTCTTCCGAGGGCTGAGCTTCTTTGTAGTTGTAGGTTAGTCCATTTTGGATATAGCATTTTGTTTTTAGAACATATATTACTCAAACTGTGCTAGGCTATACTGCAGTAGCAACATGGTTTGGTTTTGTTTTTTAATATACAAACAAATCCCAGATCTCAATCACTTAAAAAAGGATAATTTCTTGCTCATGTCATCATCTTGTGTAGGTCATTTGGCTATTCTTGGTGGTTTAGAAACTTGGACTGAGGCTGCTTCCATTAAGGGATTCCACACCATCTATTCTTTCAGCCTCATGGCTGGGAGAAAGAAAACATGGAGAATACCTATCCACTGTTTTTGTTTTATTTTGTTTTTTAAAATGAAATGACAATTTGAGATTTCACATATAAGTGATATAATGAAGTGTTTGTCTTTCTGTGTCTGGCTTATTTCACTTATCATAATGTCTTCTAGGTCCATCCATGTTGGTGCACATGGTAGGATTTCTTCTCTTAAGGTTGAATAATATTCCATTTTAATTATATACCACATTTTCTTTTTTTCATTCACTTGACCATAGACATTTAGGTTGCTTCACACCTTGACTCTTGTGAATAATGCTTCAGTGAACATGGGAGTACAGAGGTCTCTTCAAGGTAGTGGTATCATTTCCTTCAGATATATACCTGGAGTGGGATTGCTGGATCATACAATAGTTCTGTCTGTAATTTCTTGAGTAGCCTCCCTACTGTTTTCCATAATGGCTGCACCAATTTACATTACCAGCCAACAGTGTATCAGGGTTCCCTTTTCTCCACATCTTCTGATAATAGCCGCCTTAATTGATATGAGATGATATCTGATTGTGGTTTTGATTTGCATTTCCTTGATGACTACTGAACTCATATCCACTCTTAACTGACTTGAATTGGAAGGGACACATGCCACTTCTGCTCTTAGCAGAACTCATTTTATTGATAAAAATGAGTTATGCGGCTTTAACCTAACTATGGGAGGATGGGAAATGTAAGGGAGCACGTGAACTGTTAGGTGATCTATAGGTCACTGATGTGTGAGGTCGGCATGTGAACATAGGCTTCAAAGGCAAGCCAGCTACTGTTGGGAAACTTTGATTCATATGGTAAAAGGCATGTACTAGCTAGTTTGTTCCTCCTTCCTCCCTCCCTTTACTAGTAAATGGTGCCTTTGTGACCACTGACAAAAAACAGTGAGTGGTGTTTAGACTACAGATAGAGGACTTTGGAAATTGACACATTAAAATTTTTTTTTGCAAAACAATGAAAATGTTCAAAGAATAGTACAACTAATATGTTAACACCTTGCCTAGATGACATCTGGCATTATTGAAATGATCATTAATTATGTATAAGTCTTCAATTGGTCTTAAGTCCTCAGAATGGAATTGAATAACCATAAGCACTACCTTAGATGGGTGGGGTTTAGGGAGTAGATTTAACCAAACCTTTTGATGATATTAACATGTTGGCTGGCATTCTTAAAATTGACACTTGTCTGATGTATTTGTCCAATACAGTTATTGAAATATATGTTTATAAGGAATGATTATTATAAACAGATTTTAAGAGGAACAGACTGGACTTTAAAAACAGTCTCTCCTTCCCCAAATACTTTATGCATATATTTCTGTAATTTTTTCATTGACCAGATCAAGAGCTTTCTCATGGAAAAGATTTTTATCTTTATCTTTTTAAATCTACAGTGCTTTACATGAGTGCCTGTTATATCAGGAATAATTTCCTCAATAATGTAGGCTGAAAAATAAGTGTTTGCATGTAGTGTGCCAAATCGAATTCTTTTTCCAACCAGCCAAATCATGTGTTCTGGATTCTGACTCACATTATAATGTCATTGGTAAGATCTTAGTCTTTTACTAAGTGTTACTGTAGTGTTAGCTAAGTGTTTTACTAAGTCTTTAGTCTTTGACTAAGTGTTAGCTAGTGTTCTATAAAGGTGTTTCATAGCCTTCTATTTTTGTAAATATCTTCATGCCACAGAAAGAAGTTCTGGGAGTACAGAAGGTAATCATAAGTGTTTGTTTAATAGTTAATTTCCTTACAATTTAGCAACTGGAAAATTTCACATGCTGTTACTTTTTCACTTCTGCATTATGATAATTGGTAGGATTAATAACAAATCTGCATTGTGATAATTGGTAGGATTAATAACAAATCTGAGACACTTCTAAGTCATCCTGTGTTTTATTTTTTCTAATTAGTTGAAAATCCCCAACGTGTGTAAAGTATATGAGATAAATAGCCAGTGTACTATTTGATTAATCAAAGGCACACTAGTCATAAACCTGGTTGGATTGAAAGAAACTATGTTATACTAAGTAAGAATATTTTGTTTCTCACCCCTCACAGTTTTTTTTTTAAATTATTTTTTAACTTAATTTAATTTTATTTTAGGCAATAGAGATTATGCCAAGGATGATCCGTTGGAGTTTAAGTCTCATCAGTGGTTTGGAGCATCTGTGAGGTCAAAACAGGATAAAATTTTGGTAAGTGTTTTAGATATTTAATAAGTTAACTTTAGTCAATTTATGTGGGAACACAGGAAGTTTTATGCTTGAAAGCTGATAGTAAAATTCAGTGTGCTAAAGGGCAGAGAGTTTAATCAGATCACTTAGCTCTGATCAAAGGCCACCCCTTCTAAGGATACCCTCTCTCTCACCCTTCACAGACTTGGCTTTTGCTACTTTCACCTTCATTCCTACATTGTTCATTTTTTTTGCCCTACTCGATGGTTCCCATCAGTTTGTTTCTATCCAGCCAGGTTTAGGAATAGTGTGCCGTTGATTAATCAAATGCCCTAGTACCTCCTCTCCTTACGAATAAAACACCCCTGCCTTTGCCTCATCGTCCCCTCTGCTACAGTCCCCTTCCTTTGCTCCCCTTTTCAAAGACTTGTTGAAAGTGGTTTCTGTAGTAACCATCTCCACTTCCTCACTTCCCATCCTCTTCCCAACCCCTCCTGTCAGGCTCAGGTAGGCATGGGCAAGGTCATCCTTGACTTGCAGGTCAAGAATACTTTTCTTGCCCCCTCAAAACCATTCAACAAGGTCATTTGACCCATGCTTTTTGAAATACTTTTATTTCCTTGGCTCCTGGGACTCTGTACTTTTCTGGTTTTCCCCTTTACTGCTGGTCACTCTTTTGCCATCTCCTTTAATAGCTCTACTTCAGCTCAGCTTCTAAATGTTGAGGTGTCTCTGAGCTTTGTTCTGGGCCCTTGTCTTCTTCAACTACACCTTTTACCTAGCTGCTCCTATCCTATCCTGTGGCTCTGAATACAATCTATATATCATAATCCCCAAATCTATAGCTCTAGCTCTTAATTCTCCTTGGATCTTTAGAAGTTGTATTTCCAAACTACCAATTTGACATTTTCATTTGTATATCTCATATATTATTCAAAATGAATGTGGACCAAAATGGAACTGTTACCCTCCATCATAAAGGAAAAAACCACAAAAATAAGTATTTCCATATAAACTTCCCCATCTTAGAGGCAGGACTCTCTACCCCATCCACCAGCAAGCCCTGTCAGTTCTGTCTCCAGCTTCCGGAATATATCCCACGGCCCTCAGTAAATCATCATCTCCACTATTTCTACCCTGTACCAAGCCACCGTCGTTCCTCACCTGGGTCAGTGCAGTGGCTGTTCTCATCCCTCTGCTTCCTCTCTTGCCCCAGCTACAACCCATTCTTTATAGAAGGACCAGAGTGAACCAGAGCATTTCACCTGCCTGATTCAAACAGTCAAGCAGCTTTTCATCCCTCTCAGGGTAAAAATCTCATGCTCATCCTGGTTTTTATAAGCATCTGCGTAATCCAGTCACCAGCTGCTGACTCTTTGGTATCATCTCACTCCACCTCACATGTGTAGCTATACTAGTCTTTTTATTCCTTCCATACCAAGTCATTTCAGTTAGATCCTTAGTGTTTGTCCCTCTGCCTATCTTATGCTCATCTTACTGCTTTTCACTTGGGCTGGCTCCTTCTCATTCTGATTTCAGCTCTACTTTCATTTCCTCAGAGAGCCCTTCCCTATTTTAACTACTTGCATAGTATTTATTATTTTCTTCTTTTTTCCATCAGATTGTGGGGCATGAGGGAAGGATTTGTTTAGGAAGTGAAATTTCGGCAGAGCTTCAAAGGATGTGTCAAATTTTAGCAATTGGAGGTGAAAGGAGAGGTTGAGAATGGTGGCATTCTAGGCAGAAGGAGGTACAAAGAAGCAAAAATATGCAGAAGTGGCAAATACTCCACTCTCGAACATCAGGTACATGGAGAGAAGTGGCAGTGATTTCTTACTTTAAGTTTTTAGGGTAAATATAAAATAGCCCAGTGTTATCTGTAGTGTTTGTATTAAAATGTTTTGCTTCAAAGGATATTATAGAAAATTCATTGAATTTTTTCCAGCAAATTAAATTGTTATACTTGGGTAGATTACTATGCTGTTAAAAAACATGCATTCTACCACTTTTACATGGTGTTGAAGTCTATAAATCTGAAAGCAAAAAGGTCATAGTTTATTTGGAAAGTAAATAAAATAAGCACTGCAAATTCTTTTACTCTCTTCTTACTTGATAAATTATTTGCTTTATAACTTAGGGATATATTCTACACACATGAGAGTGTTATTTAGTTAAATATTCATTTGGTCTGTGCCCTTCAGTTTAGCACCTAACGTCAAGAAAGGTGCTACTCAAAATAATGATTTTGCTATTTTGAAAAAAAAAATACCTAGACTCCAAATATGGCCTTTAGAAGCATATGAGAAGAGTACTTTAAAAATCTTTATCCACTACTGTGATAAGGAATTTAAGGTAAAGGATAGGTTTGATTAATTTTTATAAATGCTTATAAAGGTATATTGTAATCTGAGGTAGTATAGATTATATGAAACACTAATTTTTTTCAGAGAATTTTTATGTGTGGACTACCCCCTTTGATTTCAGGCCTGTGCCCCACTGTACCACTGGAGGACTGAAATGAAACAGGAGAGAGAGCCTGTTGGAACATGCTTTCTTCAGGATGGTACAAAGACTGTTGAGTATGCTCCATGCAGATCAAGTATGTATAGGAAATTGACCAGCTTTTACAAAGAGGTTTGGGAAGCCTAGGCTGTTAAAAAAGTGTGTGTGTGTGTGTGTGTGTGTGTGTGTTAAAATTTGTAGACATACCGTGCTGTTTGATGACAGCAAAATGAAGGCAATTTTATTAATGTAAAGAAATTTAGAATATGCAGTCAACAGGCTTATCTTTCTCCCTAAGAACTAGTTTTCATCTTCCTTGGTCAGTAATAATTAATATTTGATTTTGGAAATCTGCATTTTTAGTCACTATTAGTCAAAAGGTGCTCCCTTGAGCTTCTCTAACAGAGATGCAGACCCCACAGCTAACGATTCTGATTCAGCAGGTCTGGGTCAGGCCTAGCCACCTTCATTTTTAACAGACTCTACAAGGTAATTCTGATGGATACCAAAATTTGAGAACTGCAGCTCTATATTAATAATGATGTTAAAAGTAAAAAATAATTGTCATAAGGAGCCAGAGTTTTTATAAGAAGGTGAAACATTGGGGTCAGGAGCCGGAGTCTGAATTTCCTTGCTTTTAATCAGTCTCTTTGTCAGTCTGTCGACTAAGCTCACTCCTCTTGATCTAAAAGATCTCACCCTGTTCTCTAATATTATTTGAAATTTCCAATGAAATTTATATTGTGGCTAAAGATGATTTTGAGCACTTGTAATTCTGATTATGCTTTTCCAAACTCTGTATACTTTTTCCTTCTTGGAGGTTGCAGTCCTTTTGCTTCTCCACTATTGTTGAATTGGCCACCACTCCAGATCCTCTTTATATCAGAAACATAAAAATAGCTTCTTGAAATGCAGTGTGGTGTTTATACCTGGACCACTTTTTAGGCCATTACTTTTTCTGTTCCACTGGTCACCAAGTAGTGTAGTAAAGAGAATTAATAACAAAAGTACAACATGTAAGACTCTTATTGCTAGACTTTTTTTCCATGTTAGGTAACTTGTGACACCAAAGTATCTATTTAGTCTTCAAAATTCTAAGCAGTTGAACCTCTGAGAAATTGCAGAATGATTTCATGAAACACTTATTTTTAGCCCACTGCCCTGGCCCTACTTGTTGTAAGTGGGAGGTAAACATGAAAAGAATGATACATACCCATAACCGCTTTATTAGAGTAGGTCAGAAAGCACACCCTGCGAGAATGGAGGAGGTGGGCAGATGTATCCTCAGTGTCTGACTACACCACCTTCTATTGGTGTTTTGGTCATAGTACTGTTGTCTTTGGTGGCATGTGGAAAATGTGAGGACTAAATTTGTGTTTTTAATTTCTGTATTGCAAAAATGTTCCTATGGTGAGAAGATAATTTCGTAGCTCTGAAGGATGAGCTAACCCTTGTGTGCCAGGCTTGTAACCTATTGTTTATGTGATGGACACACCTGTAAAATCTCCTTTATTCTTTTCTGATACATGTGGGAACTGAGATTCAGACAGTTGAAGTCATTTTTTTCCTACATCTTATGGTAGTGAGTGATCTAATGAGGATTTTAACCCAGGTCTGTCTTATTCCAAAGGAATCTTTTCCCTGTATTACTAACAATAGAAAATGTATTCCATTTCTATTTCCTCTGTATTAAGCACAACTTTTCTACAGAGAATACTGCTTTCAAAAGTGCAGGTTTGGGGCTTCCCTGGTGGTGCAGTGGTTGAGAATCTGCCTGCCAATGCAGGGGACACAGGTTCGAGCCCTGGTCTGGGAAGATCCCACATGCCGCGGAGCAACTGGGCCCTTGAGCCACAACTACTGAGCCTGCGCGTCTGGAGCCTGTGCTCCGCAACAAGAGAGGCCGAGATAGTGAGAGGCCCGCGCACCGCGATGAAGACTGGCCCCCGCCCGCCGCAAGTAGAGAAAGCCCTCGCACAGAAACGAAGACCCAACACAGACAAAAATAAATAAATAAATTTATTTATTTAAAAAAAAATAATAGTCACAGGACAAGGCAGCTCCCATTCTACCATTTAACAGCTTAGAATACTATTCACATGTCATGAAAATTGCTAAACATTACAAGGGAAACAAAAAAAAAAAAAAGTGCAGGTTTGGATAATTCCTGATGTAAGAGGACAAGAACCCTTCTGAAAACAAGCATTCTAACGATGATCCCTTGAGGATATACTGCCATGTTCAGCTAGTATTTTTCATCATTATGCCTCTTCAGTAACGACCAGTTCTCTTCTTAACATGTATTTAAAGGATTAAGACTGCGTGATGTAGCTGCTCAAAATGCTTTCACTTATTTGGTTTAAGCACAGACATTTTAACCTTATTTTCTGAAGTATTTAACATCCAAATCAGATCAGCAAACTATGGCTTGTGAGTCTGTTTTTGTAAATAAAGTTTTATTGGAACATAGCCACACCCATTTGTTTACATGTTATCTATAAAGGGAGAGTTGAGTCCTTGCCACAGAGACTGTATAGCCCCTAAGCCTAAAACATTTATTATCTGGCCCTTTACAGAAGATGTTTGCTGATCCCCGATCTCAATAGTAATACCTCAAATATTAGAAAAAGCAGAGAGAACAATCTTAAAAATATCAAAGTGAATGCCTTTCTTCTTAATAAGCTGGCTTTCAATATCTCTTGATCATTGTATGTACTTTAGGGCTCAACCTTTGAAGTATTAAGCTACCTGCAGCCCACAGTGCAAGGGGCAACCTGCCCAGAGAAAAACGCTCAAGAGTGGGAATCTCAGAACTTGGGTTATATTCTTGCACTCTGCCAACAACCTGTATATCTATAGTCATGGGTGATTCATCACTGGTAAAACGCTGATTTAGGCAAAAGACTTCAGAGATGCAGTTTTTGTATTTTATGTCTTTTTCATACTTCAATAAATTGTGTAACCCAATGGCTGATTTTACACGAGGCTGCCAGTTTTGTAGGGCTACATTGCCAACTTCTTGATAACTGCTTGTTTTGGTGGTGGTAGTTTGTGGGTTTTGTTGTTTGTTCATTTGTTTGTTGTTTGCTTTCTTTTTTTTAACACCTTTATTGGAGTATAATTGCTTTACAATGGTGTGTTAGGTTCTGCTTTATAACAAAATGAATCAGCTATACATATACATATACATATATCCCCATATCTCCTCCCTCTTGCGTCTCCCTCCCACCCTCCCAATCGCTCTAGGTGGTCACAGAGCACTGAGCTGATCTTCCTGTGCTATGCAGCTGCTTCCCACTAGCTATCTATTTTACATTTAGTAGTATATATAAGTCCATGCCACTCTCTCATTTCGTCTCAGCTTACCCTTAACCCTCCCCGTGTCCTCAAGCCCATTCTCTACGTCTGTGTCTTAATTCCTGTCCTGCCCCTAGGTTCTTCATAACCAATTTTTTTTTTTTAGATTCCATATATATGTGTTAGCATACGGTATTTGTTTTTCTCTTTCTGACTTACTTCACTCTGTATGACAGACTCTGGGTCCATCCACCTCATGCTTTTGTTTTTTTTTTTTTTTTTTTTTCATGCTTTTGTTTTTAATGTGACCTATATGGATCTGTGGAACGTCACTCTATAAAAGTTTACCTTATTACTGATTATGTTTGCTTTTGGCTTCTCATTACTGTATCTATGACCATTCTTGGCATTATACAATAGGCTAAATGTCTTTCTGTTCTAAAAGTGCCTGAACCACAAATCATATGATTTAAATACTCTTTCATCTCCATGCTCAGACTGAGTCTTTGTTCTTTCTGTCTACTTTCTGATGATAATGTTATTTGCATATAGATTTTTCTCAGTTGTGATTTCTAGTTTGTTTTTTCTTCCCCTTGATGGTTGCTTAGGGAATTATAAATGCACTGCTGGCTTGAGATAGTGCAGCCTAGTGGTGTAGACACTCCTCACCGCAGATCCATGCTCTTTTATTTACTAGGTGGTTTACCATAGTCAAGTTCCTTAATTTCTGTGAGCCTCAGTTTTCTTATATGTAAATTGTGACTAATAATAGTATCTCTCATAGAATTGCTGTATAGATTTTAAAAGATTTTAAATGCTTTAGTACGGTACTGGGCTCACAGAAATTAAGGGCTTGATAAACATTAGCTGCTCTTACTATCATAACCAATAACATTATTTATAATATTGTCAGGCTTAACAAATAGCAGAAATATTAATTGTCCATAGAAATAAAAACAAAAGCCTTCACTGAAATAGATTATAGTCAACATAAAATTCTTTACATTCGCACTGTTTAATAGGTACCTGTTAAAATTTTAAAGGACGGTTATGTTTCTAGCTGGATGTTCTGGGAAACCAAATAAAGTAGATAATTGTACAGTATGATAATCAAAAAAGGATGTCTTTATAAATAGCTTGAAATAGTTCCCCAGATGCAACTTGAATAAAGGAAATAAACGGCTGACTTGAGGTCAGAGCAGAATTCCTTAGTATGATTCACTAGACACTGGAAGCCCCAGCCCTGCATTTTCCCATTGCCTCTTGGTTAGAAAAATTTACATTGGGGTAGCATTATACTCTTGAGGCTATTTTCTAAAAAAAATTCTAAATTTAGATATTAAGTGTGTAATCTTGGGGCAGTTCCCAGGTTTTAAAATGGGTTCAAAATTTTAGATGGGAGTATTTGACAAAAATTCTTGCAAGTTGTCCTCATGACTGAAAGTAGATATTTTTGGTTCCTGTATTTGGGTGGCAAATACAGGAATACTATAGCAAAATTATTTAGATATTGTGACATTGACTACAAGAATTCCTTGATGACTGAAGAGCAGCTGTTTTTCATTGTTGCTTATTATCCTCAAAATAAAACAAGGAAGAGTTTTCAGGCTCACTGTTACTTCTAGGTACAGTATTACTCATGATTAGAGTTAATTTATTATTAATTAGAGTTAATTATTATTGGCCAATTTAATAATTGAGTATAAAGGAGTAAAACAGTTGAGTCTCTTATCATTTGGAGAATACTTAAAAGTGTCATGTTTAAAAAAGTTGACTTTCTAAATGTGTTGTGAGAGTAGGAGTAGTTTTCGTATTTTGCTCATTGCAGAATATTAAATTAGGGTCTGGCCATCTCCCCAGATTCTGAACTACTTTTTTTCAGGTTTGTTGTTGTTGTTGGATATAAGTGTATATATAGGAAATGTATCAGGAATGTAGGTATCTCCTTTAAGTATTCATAATAACTTAGTGAAGACCTAACAACTGTAGGAGAATAATAGTAAGAAATAGAAGTTTCAGATTGGAGTTTTTAACTCAAAGATTACAACTCATCATTGTTTTATGAAATCAAAGTATGAGTCATAACCAGTAATTTTTAAAAAATGGAATGAAATATAATGTGTGTATGTTGGGTTGTGTGGGCTATGATATAAACTATAATCTTGTGGGTTGTGGTTAAAAATAAAAAGTTTGAAATCCACCATCTTAGGTGATCTTTCTGTCCCCTGCTGACTGGTCCAGGTACTTTCATCTCTCTCTGTTGCCATTTCTGATTAATGGGTGCTGGTAAACATGCATACTAACTTTTTGTGTGTGTGTGTGGTATGCGGGCCTCTCACCACCGTGGCCTCTCCCGTTGCGGAGCACAGGCTCCAGACGCGCAGGCTCAGCGGCCATGGCTCACGGGTCCAGCCGCTCCGCGGCATGTGGGATCCTCCCGGACCGGGGCACAAACCCGTGTCCCCTGCATCGGCAGACGGACTCCCAAAAACTGCGTCACCAGGGAAGCCCCATACTAACTTGTTTAGAATGTGTTAATAACTCATTAAGTGCCTGAGTGAATGAACACTCTCAGAGACTAGTACATTATCTTACAGTTAGAGTGATATCAGATTCTTCTCATGTTTTGTTTTGTGTTGTTTGTTTTGGGGTTTGTGTATATTTCCAATCTTTTTATTTTAGAAAATATTGATGCTGATGGACAGGGATTTTGTCAAGGAGGATTCAGCATTGATTTTACTAAAGTAAGTTCTCATTTAAGACTGAGTGAGATTCAGATCTACCTTATTATCTAAGCCATGGTTAAAAATTAACTGGTTAATACTTCAGATTCTCTGTAACTATTACCTGTTTTATGAAAACAGCTAATAAAAATGACCCATGCATTTTGATATCCGTTGCTTTATATTATTCTCTCCCTAGGAGACATTGCTTGTTTGAAATAGACATCAAAATGGAATGAAGGACAGTAGAAAATCTCCTGAGTAGAAGATAGATAGCTGTTATGACTTAATATTAATATTACAATTTCCAGTTGGATAAATTGATAGACTATTAAACCTTTCTATTTTTGACTGAAATTGAGTTTTTGTAAAAGCTAGCAATGGGAGCTTTCTTACAAAATCAGAGTTTAGTTACATAAAAGTTGAAAAGCATGCTTATTTACCATCTATTATGTGCCTACAGGCAACAAGTAAAGTTGAAGCAATTTAATTATTGTAAGAAATCTCATATACAGGGCTCTATGTATTTTTAGCTAAGCTGATGTGCTCTCTAGAGTTGATAGTTTTTAAGCTATTTTTTAAAAATAAGAATTCCATTTATATTTTCAAAGGAAATTTTTCTTAAGTACTTCTCTTTATGTAATTTTCTTTTGTGTGTGGGTTTTTTTTTTTGTGGGATATATGAACATTTTGAATATCAAATTGAGACTATTAATTACTCCTAGAGAAGTCTCAAAAATACATTGCTTGGTTAAAAGTAGAGCTTCCTTAGAAAGCTTAATATGGCTTTCTTAGAAAATGCAAACAGAAGTGCCTTAAATTTATTAAAACAACAGAAACTATAATCATGATTCAGAAAAACTAATAAAGCATTTTCTTATTTTTTTTAATTTGTATTTTATCTGTATTAAAATTTTTTTCTAGATTAGATACTGGTAATTATAGTTGACTCTCCTTATTAAGTAATTGATTTTAATTCACTCAATTTGAAATTCATAATTCAAAACTTATTCATAATTACTTATAATTTAAAATTTAAGGAAGCAAAACAAAGAGAGATAAAGTATATTAATGCATATTAGGTTTCAACTCATATGATGTGTTTTCAAATAGGTGTTGTATTAAAGCAAAAAGTGTCCTTATTTTCTGTACTTATGCCAGTACAACTATAACCCCAGAAATATTCCCATACTATGAACAGTCATTGCTATATTAACTGTTTGCTTTCTTCAACTCATTTCTGAAAAATGGTGTCATTTTAAAGCAGACAACTTAGAAATATCTTTTACATAGCCATGGCCAGAGGTTGTTGAAAGCTTGAAAGGCTATATGTCCATTTGGAGAGAGAAAAATTTTCTCTTAACCTCCAGCAAGAGGAAATTTTAAAAATACTATGTTCAAACACTAACTACCTTGAATTAGATACTTATAATTTGTTACAGATGTAAGAAATGCTAGTCAGGTATAATTTGTATATATAATATACCCTGAAAAATTTACCCTCTAACCTCACTCTTGTTTAGATATGCAAGACACTAAAATTTTTCCTTTAGCTGAAAAATTTTTAATGATTATTAGAAAGGAAATTTGCCTATGTAGTCACAAAGGTAATATACAGAATTAAGGAGTGACTTTTTTCTTACTGTAACCAATAATACTATGCTGATGGCACGTCATACCACGTGTGTGAAGCAGCCAAGATCTACGAATCTACATGTATATATATGTTTGTATATTTTCACATATTAAGTGAATATATTATAAGTTTCCTTTTTGATATTTATTGCATTGTGTTTTAGAAAAAGTATAGTGAAAATTACTGAATTAGATGAGTTTAAGACTTATGATTTTGTTTGCTTTAATATATACATGTTTAATATATGCATATATTTGCATATATATGTCATATATACATATATACTTGTATATGTAGCTTTTATGTTTATTACATTGCTCTACATTTTTAAAGCTACCTGTTTTAAAATATGTATCTTTTTGTTTGATTTAATCTAGGCTGACAGAGTACTTCTTGGTGGTCCTGGTAGCTTTTATTGGCAAGGTAGGTTAATCTTTCAAAAACTACCCAATAATGACTGTGTTTCAGACTCATCTGGCTTATCATGTGCCTATGAGACCTTTCAAATTATTTTAAACAAAGAAATGGAAAAATAAAATTTAAATGTATAATCGCTATCTTTGTATAAATTGTATAAAAATTGTGTACAATTTTTTTTAAAAAGGACTATAACATCATATAAGGTGTATGTAAAATATATAAATATATAACATAATATATAACGTATATTATATATATTCCTAGTAGAAAATAAACTGAATATTTTAAAAGTAAATTATAAAGTAAATTAATAAAATAATTTATTTTTATTGTTTATGATATGTACTTTTTCATCTCTGTACTTCAGAGGAAATGATGTAATTAAGCATTAGAAAGTGTGTGGAACTGATTTGTAATAGGTAAATTGTGGCCTTCCAAAAGCTCATGGTTTTAAACTTAATTTGAATTTGCACATTAAAATATTTAAATGGTTATTTTCTCATTAATCGCTGACATCAAGAATGATTTCTTTGTGTTTGGGGAGTTTTTTAAATAGAGGATCTTATTAAGTTTCAAAAGAATATATTAAACTGGCATTGACGATTGATGTAAAGATAAAACACTACATTCTTTAGTCATTTTCTGAGGACTAATAAAATTACCATTTGAACAAATGTATAACAGATCATTATTTTCTGACAGTTTGAAAATAGGTAACTATATCTGCTTATTTTCTTAGCTTATGATTCATTTATCATTAGAGACACATTTATTTAGTCAATATAGTCACATGTTTATTTTCTGCTAAAAAGTGCCATTTACCAGATTCTGTTATTCAAGCATTGTCAATATTTGGAAGAACTGGAAAATCTATGACTATATTGATTTGCAAGTACTTTCTGATTCTGAATTTTACTTCTGTATTCTGCACTCTGCTTTCTTTACTTGCTTCCTTGTAGGAAAACCCGTGCTTTTGCTTTATAGAAAGGGAAACTAAAAGAGATTTGCTGAAGGAAAACAGGATGGAAGGAAAATAAGAAGGAATGAGAAATGGGAATAAGTGAAAAATTGGAAGGGATGGCAAAGGAGAAAAAGAAAAATCAGGCAAAGAGGATCAGTATGAGAAACATACTAAAACTGAAAAATTTGAATTTCTATGAATTGTACCTCTATTGGAAAATGAAATGATTTAGGAAAATTATACTTGAGTTTTACAGTTTTACAATAAAAATTAAAATAGCAGCTCTGACTCTATGTAAGAAAATAGATATTAATGCTTTCTAATTAGCTATAAAACATGGATTTATTTTTCTTCTTTACTGCTAGGTATGTCATTCAGTGGAAGGGAGGGAAGTGTCTGATGAGCATGTGAGGAAACCAAAGATAGATTTTGTGATTCTCAGTCAGGACTCTTTGTTAACTCTGCCTTTTTAAGAGACACAGCTGTGAACATGTTTAAATGACTTGTTCTTTTAATACCTTGAGCATGCACAATGTATGCATTCCTGTTTGTTATAAATTAGGACAGATACTATTAATATTATATTCACTAGAGATTTATTATAAATGGTATATAATATGTAACTGAAAACTCAGTGACTGGGCGGAGAATATTTTGTTTTAATAAGATTAAAATCAGCACGTTTCACTGTGAATAGGTAAGATATTAGGATGAATTTTTCTATAGATCTCAGAATTGTCTCTGTAAGAATAGAGAAAATGATAATGGTGTTTTATTCCAAAGACATGATAAATTTTCCTGTGTTCTTTGATTCAAGAAATATTTAATGAATCCCTCCTATGTGTTTGGTACTGTTTAGGCACAGAGGGTAAAGTAGTGACCCAGACAGAAAGTGTTTCTGCCCTACAAACTCAGCTTATGTGACTGGAAAAATTGAAACAAGATTAATATCTTTAGCTATTATGATTTTCTTTCTGAAATAGCAGAAATGAAGAGATTATTTTTCATATGTTATGGAGATGGCATTTGATAAATCAAACAACCTTTCTTGGGGCAGGGAGGCAGTCGATTTTTATGTAGTTGTCTGGATTTCTTGTGTACTTAATAACTTAAGGTTGGGAAGAAAAGTGAACTCACTCATTCAGGCTGCTTTCATAAAAGTGTCCAAATAACTTGTTAAAAAATCAGTTTAACAAATTATTATGAAGGTAAAAGTAATTATTTCAGTAGGTTTTTCAAGTTCTAACTTGAAATTTGGTTTGGAAACAACCTTTGATTTTATGATTCCATTTATTTAACATTGATTTTTTTTAGTGAATTAAAACTAATTCTGCATTTATAAATTTTTGTTTTTTAGCAGAGACTAATTTTAAGTACTAGCTTGAATAGAAATAATTGTGACTTAAAAAATAATCAAATTTCAGATTTAGTATTATGAAGAAGAGTTATTTAAGGCTGATAATTAGAAAGACATATCTAATCTATTTTCTTTCATGCAGGTGCTATCCATCATCTGTGTCATAAAGTTCCCATTAGAAACTTGTCATTTATTTTATATATTTTTTTCAGGTCCACACATTTCAAATTATAATTTATTTTATGTATTTATTTCAGGTCAGCTCATTTCAGATCAAATAGCAGAAATTGTATCTAAATATGACCCCAAAGTTTATAGCATCAAGTATAATAACCAGTTAGCAACTCGGACTGCACAAGCTATTTTTGATGACAGTTACTTGGGTAGGTAAAATCAAAATATGGATTTATTTTCTGGTGTTGTGGTGGATTTGTCCTGTATTTACATATGCTGCTTTCAGTAGGAAAATCTTTTATGTGAAATAGATTAAGATTTTCTTAAAATATAGGGAACATATTTGTTATGAATACTTAGGTTATATTGTATGTCAGTAACTGAAATTTAAGAGCATGATTATTAACACAATGATAATAATAATAGATAACCTTTAAGATATGCTTGGCCCATCCTGGGCATTGTTCTAAGTGCTTACTTGTATTAACTCATTTAGTCCTCACAACAGGTCTATGAAAGTGTCCTAATGTTTTACTCCCATTTTATAGATAAAGAAACAGGCACAGAGAGGCAAAATAATTTGCCTAAAGCCCCTCACTTGTAACTTGCTTTTCTGAGATTCCAACCCAGGCAGTCTGACTCCTGAACTTTTATTCACTATGTTAAACTACAGTTTTGGTTTAGGATTTATTAACTTTTGTTCTCTCTCTTTAAATTTCTCATATTCATTAAACCAAATAATACATGACAGAAATAGTATTTTGCTGATTGAGAAAACCTGTTTTCGCTTCTTTATGATGCAGATTTACCCTGTTTTTAACTGACTCCTTTGTAAAGTTGATAAAACAGGTTTATATTTCTAACAGAGATATACTGTTTAAGTATTTAACTCCATTATTTTCTTTAAGATATATTTATCATATACATATGAATCTATTACTCCTAGAGGACAAAATATTACATAATTAAAGGAAT
The DNA here is from genome assembly GCF_937001465.1 of Orcinus orca. NCBI lineage: Eukaryota > Metazoa > Chordata > Mammalia > Artiodactyla > Delphinidae > Orcinus > Orcinus orca. Next base: position 73,553,562 of record NC_064565.1, read on the forward strand.
TACTTGAAGATATTTTCCAGGAAAGCTTAGTCAGCAAGTACGCTGAAGATAACCAGTCCTGCCCTGATGGTGTCTTACCTTTGGTTCCCCTTTAGGTTACTCAGTGGCCGTCGGAGATTTCAACGGTGATGGCATAGATGGTATGATGCACTTGAACTATATTTAATCCTCTTTAAAAAAATGAGGCTAAGCATTTGAAACAAGTGGCATAGAAAAATTTCAGCAATTAAAGAGTTTTGAAATTGAGCTTGGTCTCTGGTAAACTTTCTCTAGCAGCCAAGGGGGCTGAGGGCCTCAGTGACCTCTTGTCTGCTCCTTTCCAGCCCCCAGCACTTCAGTTATTTCTTCAGCTCCTTCATTCTTGATTTCAGCAGATTCAGTTCTCTTGGAGAGGCATAGTTTAATAGTTTCTTCTTTCTTCAGGCCCGTAATTTGTAACCTTCCAAGCTCTGTCAGTAAGGCTGTTACCCCATCCTCTCTCTGTTCATCTTCAGAGCTCAATCTGAGGATCCTAGGCTCTACCTGATTTTGATCACATTTCTGTGCCACTGCCACCTCTACCCTGTTTCACTTTGCTCTGAATTATCTTTCATTACTGTATGTTTAGCTTTTCTTCATTCTTAAGCCCTTTGCTCTTGTCTCTTCTCTTTCACAAGACTGTGAATACCTTGAGGGCACACATGCATTTATTTGAGGTTCTCAAGAATCTTTCCATATTTCTTAAAGATTTGATTTTGTGGTTAAAAAATGCTGGGGTCATTTATTATGGAGTACCAAGTTTTTAAAATCTCTTACTCATTGTCTACTGAAATAATACTTAAAGCTTTCTGACATAACCACTTATTCCTGCAGTTGCCAATACTGGCCTTAAAAATGAGTAATTAAGTTTTTTCTTTTCAGACTTTGTTTCAGGAGTTCCAAGAGCAGCAAGGACTTTGGGAATGGTAGGAAAGTTAAAAGGTGTTTTCTAAAAATATCTGGGTTGTTTTATATTTTACTCTATTTCATATGCTTTTGTTTTTCCTGCACAGGTTTATATTTATGATGGGAAAAATATGTCCTCCTTACACAATTTTACTGGTGAACAGGTATGCTTTTAAAGTGTTGTGTTTTGTTTTATTTTTTTTCTCACTTAACATTTTAACACCAGCACTTCCCAATGTCTTTAAAACTTTTCTTAGTAATATTCTGATGGTTTAATATTCAATATATAGTAACTGTTTAATATTTGATATTATAGATATAAAATAAGCTTTAAATATTTCTCCTTTGTTTTAACCAAAGTGATTTGTTTAAGTAAAGACTTGTAATTGCCCTAATAGCTTTTTTTTTTCAAAGGAAGTGCAGAATCTAATTGCACACATACAAAACCAAAAAATTCCTTTTTCCTTGCTGATGACATTAAATTATCTTTTAAAGAATGATCTCTGCCTTTTAATTTTATTAGATGTAAAACAAAGCATGGCCCAGATGTGTTTACTATAGATATTACAAGTAAACTTCATTTGTGCTACAAGAAATAAAACATTCTTCAGTTAAAACTTAGTACTAGACATTCTCTACAATTACAGGCGTTTTATAATATTCTGTATTGTATGACTCAAAGACTGAAGTGGTAAGTTAGTACAGACATACCTTGTTTTATTGTGTTTTGTTTTATTATGCTTCATAGATTCTGCGTTTTTTACAAATTGAAGGTTTGTGGCAACCCTGAGTTGTCAGATGATGGTTAGTATTTTTTAGCAATAAAGTATTTTTAAATTAAGATATGTACATTGTTTTTTTTAGACATCATGCTATTGCACACTTAATAGACTATATAGTATAGTGTAAATGTAAATTTTATATGTATGGGAAACCAAAATATTTGTGTGACTCAGTTTATTAGGCTATTTGATTTGTTGTGGTGGTCTGGAACTGAACCTGCAATGTCTCCGAGGTACGCCTGTAATGATAAAGGAAAAATTAATCAATAGGTGGAGAAAAAACGTCTCCTAGTTTGCAGATCTGGGATTTAAGCCCACTTCTTGTTCAGTTGACTCTGTTGGGCTTTGTGAGAGGATTGATAGGATGGGAAACTAGACCCGAGGTCCCCAGTAACCTCTTTCCGTTTGTGTGGTGGTCAGGGTTGACACCTGCAGTTGACAGCCATTAGGCTTGTGGTAGGGGTGGCTGTCCCTTTGTGCTGTTGTGACTTCTTCACCTCAAGCAGCTTCTCCTGTCCGATGACCACGTGTGTCTCTGGCTCTTGTTGTACTTGATCCTTGATGCTTTCTCTGTTCTTCCTCAGCTCTTTTGTGGGGGAAAGCACGGGCTTTCCATTAGGACAGACGTGGGCTCTCACTACTCACTACTACATTGGGCAGGGTGTTTCCCACTGTAAATCTGGTGGCTCATGTATAAAAATAGGGATACTGGTAACTTGCTCATGGGGTTGTGGTGAGAATCAAAGGAAAATATTTTAGTGATAATACCCAGGCCAGGACTTGTCTCAGTAAATGCCATCCTTTCTTTACAGTTTCAGGCCTGATGCCCTGAGAGACCAAGGCCCAAGAATAGTATTCTGTTAAATTCCAGTCAGCACTTCATCATGGTACCCCAAATACAATGCACTTTATTACCTTGTGATTGAACACAGATTGCACTTTTCATTTTCTCAATTACACTGTATAAATTCAAAATAGATTAACATATTAATCTCCCATATCATTCCCTCCTGATAGCTCAGCTAATCAAATTTTGGAAGCTTTGCTAACTTTACGTTTTTTTGGTTTGTTGACTCATCCTTCATTTTAGTTTGTCTTTAATCTGTCACCTCTCCTAGTTTTGTATGTCGGAGTCTCTTTAGAACTTTCCTTTTTCACATGTATTTCCAGCCAGGCTGCTCTGTCTGTGATGGCCAGCAGTCTCCTGTGGTGGGGAGAGGACATTCTTTCTCCCTCTGCAAAACAAGCCCATGATAAAACCAAGTACATTTGTACTGTGTGTAATTCAAAAGCAAAACCACTGGCACATAGTTGATTGAGATGTGAAACAAAAATGAATTCCAGTCTCTATCTTTCCGAACAGTAATTTCTTTAGAGTTGTAGTGGTTTCACGTAGGAAGAACCATTTATGACCTATTAATAATTATTATTTTTACTGCATAGGCGTCATTTATAACTTCTTGGGTTCAGTTGAAACGTCTGTTTGTGACTGTCTCTCTTTCTGGTAGTGTGTTTGTCTGGTGTGCTTTGGGTAAGTGGAGAGGAAGGGAGACAGTAGGTGGGGCCTTGGAAGGAGGCTTGATTGTATTTGGACTTAAATGGCATGTGCTGAAGACACCAAAATGATATACATGTGCTATGTCTTGCCAGTAAATCTAGGAGAGTATGCAAGCCTCATTAACTGATTGTCATTGTTTTGGTAGGATAAACGAAAGAAGAAATTTAGATTGAAGCACTATATGCAGAGAAAAAAATAACCCTTTCTATTTCATAAATATACAACAAATATTAACTGTCTAAGCTAGTTGGATGAAATGTAAACATTTCATTTTCATCTTATTATCCAGATGGCTGCATATTTTGGATTTTCTGTCGCTGCCACTGACATTAATGGGGATGAGTAAGTTTAAAAAAATGTTTCCAGAAACAGTTTTCCTCTGTGTTTATGAACGCTTTACTAAAACTAAACATTTTTTCTTCTGTTTCTCTGTCCCCTTCCTGCTAATCTTTCTATTTAAGGAACCGATTTGAAGCAACCTTAATCACAAATACTAGAAAACCTTTATGTTGTTAATAATTTCTTTCAATAGCTTTTATAATATGAAGGAATAAAGTAACTTTATGAATTACTCATAGTTTCTTAAAAGAGCTGAAGGAAGGCTTGAATTAGAAATGATCATTTCAAATGTGGCTATACGAGCTGTAGAAAGAGGAAAACTTGAGTTTTAATAAGAAAGAAAATGATTATTAGTAGTCACATGGAATTTGATCTTGCTTTTGGTGAAAAAGATTATGTTTTTTAGTTACGCAGACGTATTTATTGGAGCGCCTCTCTTCATGGATCGTGGTTCCGATGGCAAACTCCAGGAGGTGGGGCAGGTCTCAGTGTCTCTGCAAAGAGCTTCGGGAGACTTCCAGACAACCAAACTGAATGGGTTTGAGGTCTTTGCAAGGTTCGGCAGTGCCATAGCCCCTTTGGGAGATCTGGACCAGGACGGCTTCAATGGTAAGGTCAAAGTTTATAACAGCTGTGTGTCCTGATTTTCTGTGTCCACCTGGAAAAGTCCTGTACCCCACCCGTAGAAGTTCACTTGAGCAAACCTCCTTCCTGGAAAGAAGGATTTGAGTGACACACGAGGTTCTATGACAAGTTGCTCGTTTTCCTTAAAAATCAGAGCAAAATTTTCAAAAATTGATTCTCATGAGTTATTATTCATGCAGCCTCAAATTAGAGCGTTAGAGTGCTTAATTTTTTGTTTGTTTGTTTTGTTTTCTTGCGGTACACGGGCCTCTCACTGTTGTGGCCTCTCCCGTTGCGGAGCACAGGCTCCGGATGCGCAGGCTCAGCGGCCATGGCTCACAGGCCCAGCCGCTCCGCAGCATGTGGGATCTTCCCGGACCGGGGCACGAACCCGTGTCCCCTGCATCGGCAGGCGGACTCTCAACCACTGCGCCACCAGGGAAGCCCTAGAGTGCTTAATTTTAAAAAAGATTTTTATTGGAGTATAGTTGATTTACAATGTTGTGTTAATTTCTGCTGTACAGCAAAGTGGATCAGTTATACATATATGCATTCTTTTTTAGATCCTGTATAGGTCATTACAGAGTATTGAGTAGAGTTCCCTGTGCTACATAGTAGGTCCTTATTAGTTATCTGTTATATATATAGTAGTGTATATATGTCAATCCCAATCTCCCAGTTTATCAAAGTGGTTCATTTTAGAAAGGAGCTTGCATTCCCAGGGAGCCCAGTGTGAGCTGGTGATTTTCTGTGTCTCTGTCCTGCTTAGCAGCAGTGCCCTCTGCTGTCCATTTGGATACAAGTGTAAAAAATGCTCCCAGGCATATTGTCAAGGCAATGCTGACCCTAATATGCATCCCTCAAAGGTATTATTTGCCACTAATATTTTATTGTTGTAGCTGTCCAGAATATTCTGAGGGAGGTTATATCTCCCTTCATGGGGACAAGTAAAAAGGTATAAGCTCAGTGTTTTATAATAGTCCCATTTAAAAATTTAATTAATAGCTGTAGATATCTTTAAAAATCAAAGTTGGCATCTACTATAGAGTAAAATATAGATTCCAAATTACCAAGTTTTTTTTTTTTTAAAAAGAATACTGCTAAAAACCTTTCTAGAGGTCACAAAATGAAGAATTGAACTGTTGGTTTGTTTATATAATCAACAATATATAGGGATATGCCCCTGAAAATGTAAAGAAAGTTATAAATTAAGATGAAAGCTTCAAAAATGCAGATGACTCTCAAATCTCCCAGTTAGTAGTAGAAAAGGGAAATGTTTGTTTGGCCTCAAGACCCCACGCCTGCCTTGTGGGTAGTTTTATGTCACACTAGAAGTGTCATCTCTCACCCTAGAAGTTTTCATTGTTAGTGAAAAACTACTCAGGGGGACATTTTGCTTCCTAAAATAGTCTTAAAGATTTTTTACCACCAAGAGAACTTAACATAAATCAAATGGAATTCTGGTATAAAGTTCAACATAGAACTGTAAAAGAATACTATAGAACAGACCAAATCATTACTTATTGATAACAAAGACTACCTAGAAAACACAGGGCCAGATTCGAGGTTCTACCTTGAACACACCTGAGTTCTTTGCTATAGCTGGGCCTGTCTCCAGGTGTTTTGGTAGAGCCTGGACGTGTTTGCTGTCATCTTGTCTTGAGGATATTCCACACACTTTAAAGAATGTTTCTTTAATATCAGGATCCAGACAACATCTCATCCTGTTTTCCCTATTTCTATTAAAATATATTATCTGTGAACACAAAAATTATAAGCAATGACAGCTAAAAAATATCGAGGTTTACAACGATTTTACAAAGAGATTTTACTTTTAGAGATAGATACCATAGAGGATGATTTTATTCTCCCAAAGTGTCTCCTGGGGGTCTTATTGTCCCAAAGAGTAGATTGTGACTGACAGTGTCTTCAGGAGAAAATGATCTGAGCTGTTATTTATGCAACTATATTTATATAGTTTATATGTGTATATATATATGTATTTGTAGTTTATATGTATATATAGTTTATATATACATATAATGAAGGATTAGTTGTAACCTGGATCTTTTCCTTGTTCAGACCTGATGACATTGACTCTTTGTTATGTCTTTGCTGCTGTTTTCCTCCCTTTCCACTTACACCCACTGGAAAAACCCTAGGTATCATCAAGAGGGTTGCCGAAAACAAAACAATAAAATTATGTTCCACAATTATGTGGAGTTTTTGTCAATACTTCTCCAGAAAGGCAGAGGGAAAAAACACAGAAAAGAGAAACTAAAATGATCAAAGGAAGAGACTGATGACATGAAAAAGTAGGGCTCTCCAGACTAGACAGATACCAGCCAAGAGAAAAGATGATTAGAATGTACAAAATAATGAAAGGTTTAGAAAAGGTAAGGAGAATTTTTAAAAACCATCTCTCAACAGTAGAGCCATATTCTTTTGGAAAATTGTATTTTAATTAAAACTTTCTTAATGCACGTGTCAATTTAGAAGTTATATTTATCTTTTGAAACTTGAAAAAGATAAGGAAGGACTCTTACATAATTTAAATACTACTTTTTATTTAAGGATAACAAATTCTTAGTTGGTGCTTACTGCAGGCCAAGCACTGTTCTAACTGCTAAAAATGAGAGGATAAATTAGAGCCCATCCATGTCCTTAAGGAATTTAGCATCAGTAGGAGCAAGTTTAATGTGAACAAGTAAACACTGGAATGTAGTCATCACAGTGTTTGAGATATTCTTGGGCATGATGGTCTTACAGAAAAGACGAGTGACCAAGGTGTCTTTGATGTCTCAGGGGTTGCAGCATTGAGGGGGCTGAAAACATTTCAGGTATATTAAGTAAATAGAGTCAGTTCGGAATGGCTGGTACATAGGGGCTATCATAGGCAAGATGGACACATCCTTGCTCTCATGAAATTTATGTTTTGTGGAGGAGCCATAGAGTAAACACTTAAAGGGGAAATTCGGATAGTGATAAAGGCTGTGGGTTTAAACAGAAAAAGGCAAGGTAACGTGATAGAGTACCTAGATGGAGAGGGGAGAGTGCATTGCTCCATAGCATGGCCAGCCTCTCTGACAAGATGACATTTGAACTGTGATTTGGACAAACAGGAGGAGCAAAGCTTGAAAAGCTCTGGAGCAAGAACTGTTAAGGCAGAGGGAACAGCAAGTATAAATCCAGAGATGGGGACTAGCTTGCTGAGTTTAAGAAACAGAGAAAAGGGCCGAGATTGGTAGGAAGAGTGAGTGAGGGTAGACTTGGGGTTGGGAGTGGGGTGATGAATGGACAAACCAGGTAACACGTAAATGCTTTGGGAAATAAGGATTTTAAGAAGGAAGATAACATGATATTAACATTTGGCAGTTTTGAAGAGAATGGATTATAGGGGCAAGAGTAGAAGTGGGAGGCCACTTAGGCTGCTTTAGGGGTCCAGGCAAAGAATGAGAATGGCTTGTCCAGGGTGGGACCAGCAAAGATAGAGGGAAGTGGGCATAGTTATTTGTAATATATTCTAGAGTGAGGAAAGGTCATAGTGACTATTTGGTGTACTGTTTTGTTTTTAAAGCATTTCAAACTTTTTATTGTTTATTTCATTTCAGTATAAGTTGAGCAAGATAGAGACGAAATCATAACTTTCAACTTTCTGAGTCAGGTTGACTTCTCAAAAAACCTGAAAACCATGCCCAACTAAATTAACTAGAATTTTAAGAGCTAGAATGAACCTTAGAGGAATCTTTTTACATGTCCCTTCCCCTCTATTTTAAGGATGAGGCATTTGAGGTCCAGAATGGTTAAGCTATTTGTCCAAGGTCAGACCCGGAATATCTGGTTAAGCGATTTGTCCAAGTGATTAATTAAGCTTGGACAAACCCGGACAGACCTGGAATATCTGGCTCCAAATTAATGTCATTTCCATACAGTTTTGCTTGAATCTCCTTGAATTTGGTTGTTGCTTTTGAATTAAGAGTACCCTACTGCCACCACGCATGGCTGCTCTGCCTGAAGTAGAGAGCCTGGCTGCCCAGAGGACTCATTCCTTCTTCGAGGGCTTCCTACTTTGAGTAGTAGGTTGTTATCTTGGACATCACCACATGAGGGTGCCGTGGGACCACAGCTGCCTCTGCTTCCTGTGCAACTCCCGGCCGCAGGAAGTCTCCTAGGTCCCATGGGGTAGCCCAGCCAAAGGGAGAGGGGAGAATGGCCAGGATGTGTCCTGGCATGGGGAATGGGAAAAGTTCTTTCCCAGAAAGAGAAGAGAATTGTACATGCGATCCCAGTGGAAATAAAGGTTTTATGGCATTGGTTTAAAAAAAAAAAAAAAGAGTACCCTACTGAACTTTGAATCGATAAACATGATACATGGGTTCTAAAGATGTTAAGATCTTTTCCACAGAAATAATGATGAGTACTAAGACTTCCTTCTCTCCATCCTTGCCGTCCTCCCTCCCACTCTCCTTTCCTCCTTTCTTCCTCGCCTTCTCCCCTCCCTCTTTTCCCTCTCCTCCCTCTTCCCCTCTTCCTTTTCCCCCTCAGATATTGCAATTGCTGCTCCATATGGGGGTGAAGATAAAAAAGGAATTGTTTATATTTTCAATGGAAGACCCACAGGCTTGAATGCGATACCATCTCAGATCCTTGAAGGGAAGTGGGCTGCTCGGAGCATGCCACCAAGCTTCGGCTATTCAATGAAAGGAGCCACGGATATAGACAAGAATGGATATCCAGGTGCTTTCCTAGAAATACAAAGAGCATCTTAGATTTTTCGGTCCTAATAGCAAGTAGTATTAGTTACTGCTCTCTTGATTTCTGTTATAAATCATTTAAATTCAGTATTTCAACTACTGTTCAAGCCCTTGCCGTTGCTCAAGGCACTGTTCTCGTTACTGAGGGCATACAAAGCACAGACAGCTGTTTCCTGGGAGCTTCCAATATAAAGCACGTACTTCTTTTATTGTCTTGAAGTCTGTAATGAAATGTCAGAATGTGGAAGCTATAAACAAAAGCTTAGTCTAAGTTTTCAAATGTCAGCCATCTCTTTTTGTTTTTAATGGTCTAGCAGTTTTATGGACTTGACTAATCATCGTGATTTTTATGAAATATATTATCTCAGTAACTTCTCACAATAAGGCTGGTGAGGAATATGAGGTAGCTCAGCTCATTATTATGTCATTTTCTGGATGAGAAAAAGGACTGAGAAAGGTAATTTGCCCAAGCTTGCCCACTGGTTTGTGCCGGTACAAGAAGTGAGGCCTTTATCTGGCTCTTATATACTTTGGAATATTTTAATGGATCTAGGATCATAACGGATATACTCTTTAAGTGAAATATAATGCGGAAAATTTAATTACTTTGCTGTTCAAACAGTTAATGAGCTCAATATATAATATGTTGAAGTGCTTTTAGAAACAGGACATGAAGTTGATTCTTATCTATGTTACTGTTATTTCAAGAATTTTTTGTTATAAATGTAATATATTTATTATAGAACTTTTAGAAAATATAGCAAAGCATATCATTCAATATGCTTTCTTTTTTCCAGTGCATTCACACAATTTTTTTAACAAAATACAATTATGCACTGTTATTAGCATATTTTATTCACTTAAAGTATTAGATATTTCCCCATGTTATTATTCTTCTGAAGCATGAATTTATGTTTTCCATTCTATCAAATATTTGTATCATATCTTATTTAACTTTATTTGGGGGCATTTGTATCCTTATATATAATTCCGGTGCATTCCTCTGATTATTTCCTTAGGACAAAATTCTAGAATTGCTATGTCAAAGATTAGGCACTTTTTTTTTTAAGGCTGTTGATACACCTTGTCAAATTACAATCCTAATCCCTCTAAAGAAGGTTTTGCAACTTTTTTAAGCACTTACCAGCAGTAAGTGAGTTATTTTCCCACATTTGTGCCCACACTGGTGGTCATCTTTTATTTCTTTTTAAAATAACTTTATATGATAGGTGGAAAATGTTACTTTGTTTTAATCTACAGTTTTGGATTATTAGTCAGGGTAATAAGCATTTTTGTTTACTTGCATATATATATTTACTTTTGTGAATTTCCTTTCTACATCTTTTTTTCTCCATTTCTATTGGAATGTTGTTTTTCTTTTCTTTCACTCATTTTTTTAAAACTTCTGGCTGTTCCTTAAATATTGAAGGTTTTAACTCCTTAACTCTTACATATATTTCTCAGTTTTGTCATGTTTTCTTTGGGGGCATAAAGAAATTCTTAATTTTTATGTAATCCATTGTACCTGTCTTTATGGTTTCTCATGTACTTTTCTGCTTAGAAAGGGCTTCGTCAAATTTAGCTTGGGTATACTGAGAGAGAGTTCTGATTTCATTTTTTCCTAATTGTGAACCAGTGGTACCAGCTACTTATAAAAACTAATGCATTCTATTCTTTTTGATTTGGATGCTATCTGCTGTCATTCTAAGCATTCTAGGTACAGTTGACCCTTGAACAACGTGAGTGTTAGGGGTGCCAACCTTCTGCACAGTCAAAAATCCACATATAACTAACTGTACACTCGGCCCTCTGTATCCACAGTTCCACCTCTGCAGATTCAGCCAACCTTAGGTTGTGTAGTGCTATAGTATGTGGAACAAAAAGTGGACTTTTTTCAGTGGGAAAGGTCCACTTATAAGTAGACCCGCGCAGTTCTAGACCCGCGCAGTTCAGATCTATGTTGTTCAAGGATCAAGTGTATATGTATTGTGCTTTTTTGGTTTTGTTTTGTTTTTGAAACAAAATAAGTAAATGAAAAAGAGAAATTTTACAATGAAATTGTAAAATCCACAGGCATCTATAAACTTTTTCTTTTGGGGATGTGTGTGTTTGTGTGGTATACACTTCCTTATTGTTGCTGAATTTTACTACGTATCCATTAAAAAGATTCTTGTCTACCTGGATGGATGAAAAAATTAGTTTTATGATGAGTGTTTGCCATTGATGATAGCATATTTAAAGTTTTCATATACATTTTAGCCTTTTAGATGTTGTCTTACAACCACTTAATGAAGAATAGTTTTGAGACTATGTCTGTATCTTTATTATATGCATTGAGAGCTTTATGGAATGATATGTGAATTAAAAAAAATCATTATTAACATATTTTTCTGCTCTCTTTTAAGACTTAATTGTAGGAGCTTTTGGTGTAGATAGAGCTGTATTATACAGGTAAGCATTTCCATATCTGGTAATATAGGAATATTATGAATTATATGAAAGTTTTATAGTTAAGCACCAGTGTTTGAATTTCAGTTTAATTTTCTTGAAGTAATGATAAAATTTGTTCTTTCTATTTAAGATTTGCTTCAGGCAAGTAGTAATGATACAAGGAGATCCCAAAGTAGAGAAAGCTATAGATTTTTTTTTTTTTTTTTTGGTGGTACACGGGCCTCTCACTGTTGTGGCCTCTCCCGTTGCGGAGCACAGGCTCCGGACGCGCAGGCTCAGCGGCCATGGCTTACGGGCCTAGCTGCTCCGCGGCATGTGGGATCTTCCCGGACCGGGGCACAAACCCGTGTCCCCTGCATCGGCAGATGGACTCTCAACCACTTGCGCCACCAGGGAAGCCCTAGATTTTTTTATTTAGGAAAGCATTCAGAATTTTCCCTTTTTGTTCTTTAAATTATGTTCAAAGGTGTTCTCCTGTGTTTTAGATTATATGAGTTTAAAATTATAGGAGTTTACATTTTCCTCTAAAAGACAAGAACTTAACTTGGTGTTTGTGCCATAGCATTCTGTGACCACAAGGGCAGTATGTAATGATTCCCCAAATGAATATTTTTATTAGAGCAATATGTATAAATCCACATATCTCCATTTCCCAGCTTCATACATATTCCCAGTATTTCTCTGAATTTCATCAATTTCTCGTGCCTTACAATATCAACTAGCATCCCAAGTAGATTAAGATGTTTACTCCTCTATGGACTGTGCTTATACATGGCAGGAAAACTAACACTGGTACTGTGTAGTGGAGGTTGTGATGGGTCAACTTGATTGTGCTTGTCGGGGCAGCTTGTGTCTGTACAGATTCCAGGATTTATCATGATTGAGACAGATACACTGCCTTGAGGCTGCTGTATTTTTTTTTTTTTTTTTTTTTTTTTTTGCTGTACGCGGGCCTCTCACTGTTGTGGGCTCTCCCGTTGTGGAGCACAGGCTCGGGACGCGCAGGCTCAGAGGCCATGGCTCATGGGCTCAGCCGCTCTGCGGCATGTGGGATCTTCCCGGACCGGGGCACGAACCCGTGTCCCCTGCATCGGCAGGCGGACTCTCAACCACTGCGCCACCAGGGAAGCCCGAGGCTGCTGTATTTTTGTACAGAGCGTAAACCTGTGCATCTGAACGTTGGAAACTGTATTTTAATTTATTGTTTCAGTTTTTTAAATTGCTATTAACAAAGTAATACGTACATGTGGTAAAAATTCAAGCAATGTAAAAAGGGCATACAATAAGAGAAATATACTTCCTCTCACACCAGTTACTAGTTTTATTAGTATATCCTATCAGAAGTATTCTGTGCATTAAAAAATTGTGTGTGTGTGTGTGTGTGTGTGTGTATGCATCCTTTGTACATGGTGTTTTTTTCCTCTCATTATGTCTTGGCTATTATCATCCCATATTAGCACAGATGGCTTTATAGCACTCATTTCCCCCACTGTATTGCACTGCATTAGGTAGATATCCCACAACTTGTTTAACCATCTTGCTTTAATGGGCTGCATTCAGATAGGTTGTGACCAGTGGTCCTGCTTTGCCTAGAACTGAGGGGGATTTACCAGGTCATGGGACTTTCACTGATAAAGTCAAGACAGTCCTGGGCAAACTGGAATATTTGGTCATGCTAAGTTTAGGCTGTTTCCATTCTTTTTGCTATTATAAACACTGCTTTAGTGAACATCACACTGTATATGCAATGAATGTGAACCTGAAATGCTTATATCAATCTAACATTTTAAATAAGGGCTTTTTTTCTCTTTTCTTTTCTTTTAAACCAGGGCCAGACCAGTTATCACTGTAAACGCTGGCCTTGAAGTGTATCCTAGCATTTTAAATCAAGACAATAAAACCTGCCCACTGCCTGGGACAGATCTCAAAGTTTCCTGGTAAGGATGTTTGTTTAGTAATAGTTATTATTGTGATTATTGGTTCAGTCATTATAAAAACAACTGAAAATGGAGGGGGAGGCTGAAATATTGCTAAAGCAGTTTCTGCTTTCTTGTCATAGATTTGTCTTGTCATTTCTATTTTCTTGTCATAGATTGAATTATAGAAATATTGTTCCAAAGAAGATATGTAGAAGGCTCTAGAAATATGCTATAAACTAGTATAAAACTAATTTTAAAAAATTATGCATGCTCAGTGAATATATTAAAAAATAAAGCCAATAAGATTTCAGAACTCATATTTAATGCTAAACAAGCCTGTGAACATTTTAATTTTTAAAAACTAATGATCTTTTTCAGATTTAATATCTGTGACTAGCTGTACGAAAAAATAGTTTGTTTTAATGTATTGGTCTTCTATTTGTTCTTTTACTAGTTTCTAAAGAAAAATATATTTTTGTAAGCTTCATGTCTGAATTCTTCTCTAGTCCAGTATTTCTTAAGTTTCCATTATTTGTATGTTACTTTTCTCTATGTTGTATGATTTTTTTGCTATGTTTTCATTCTGCCTGTATTTATAATTTTCTTAAGGCTTTTTTCTTTAAACTGACTCATGATTTACTTTAAAACATATTAAAATAAAATAGAGAAACCAGTGTCTTTCTCATACATGTCAAAATAAACATAAAATTAATAATGAAAAGTCTTGACCCATATATAAACTCACCATGGGGAATTCCCTGGTGGTCCAGTGGTTAGGACTCTGCACTTTCACTGCCACGGGCCCTGGTTCAATCCCTGCTCGGGGAACTAAGATCCCGCAAGCCGCATGGCACGGCCAAAGGAAAAAAAAAAACCTCACCATGAGTACTCCACTTTGGGAAACACTGTTCACTTCATGTTCCTTGCTCACATAGAAAAATCAGAGAGAACTTACAGAAGAAGGGTAAAATGATTGGAAGCTGGGAAAATTTTCCTTCAGAAGAGCTAATGAAAAGATATTTAAAAAAAAAAAAGAAAAGATATTTTTTCTGTTTTTGAATTATGTGTTATTGTTATTAAAATCATTTTTCAAAATTTTGTTTATAATAAAATATATTAAATAAATAAACAGTATATAATAAAATTTTTATTTCTTTCATTGGATTGCATTAAAAATTCAGTAATATTTAGTCTTCATTTTCATTGACTGGCAGTGAAGTTGTTTTCAAGATTTTGTAAGTTTTACTGACTTTCATCCCTTCACTCACCCTTTGTGTCCTGGTGAAGTTGCTGCACATTGCTGATGATATGCTTATGATTATGGCAACAAGGTGAAGGCTTCGAATACACTAACTAGACCAGTAGCTTTCATATGTTTTCGAATATGACGTGTAGGATGAAATACATTTTACATCATAATCCAGTAAACACATGCATGTAATTAAAACAAAAGTTTCATGAAATCTCACCCTTGATACTTAACTCAATTTTACATATTCCTTTTTTTAAGATGCTGGACACACCCATTAAACTGATGTCATAACCTAGTAATAAATTGTGAAAATACTGTTCTAGAGGAGCTTGCTAATTAAAGGGAGCTTTATGGGGCTTTTTCATAAGTGAGACATTTATTTTAAATCTGGACTGTCATTTCCCTCATTTAAATTTATCAACAGATTCTATAAGCTTGACAGGAGGTTAGGAAATTCTTTTCTTTCTCTCTTTTTTTTGTCTCATTCCTTTCCATGAAAGGAAACATGCCTAAATTACTGAAGGATGAATTAGATTATTCTGTATAGCTTCATGTTTTAAAAATAACATTAAGACATAAAGAAAGATACAAGGCTTCACAATGTGAACTAAGTATTAGAAATATGAGATTTAAAAAAAAATGTGAGATTTGGGTCATAATAAAAAAATGTCTAGCTAAGTAAATATTATCAGTGTAACAAAAGTATAACAACAACAACAAAAAATAAATATTATCAGTGTAACAAAAGTGTAACAACAACAAAAGTTTTAGAATCGTACAGACTAGAGTTTGTATTCGAATTCTGTTCAATATGTGTTCCATGAAAATGGGAAAATTAATAACATCCAAGCCTCAGTTTTCAATCTGTAATATAGGGATGATAGCTTATCTAATAGGTTATTATGAAGAATGAGAGGGTATTAGGTATCCTAAACTGGCATAGTGTAAATATTTAATTTTTTAAGCAATATACTATAATTTCACCTACTTTGTGTATTTTGGGGGGAAAGGGGGAAACTGTTACATGGTAATATCAGATTATGTCACCTATAGTGAGTTTTTCAAATAATAAATAAGAGAATAAGAGAGGCATAGATAATCTCTTTTACTGTCTTTTTATAAAAATTAATTGTAGGCATTGTGACTTTTTGGTATTTTAAAGTTTGAATTGTAATTCCAATTCCAAGATAAATAAATAAACAAACAAATAAGTAATGCTATATAAATGGGAAAAATGTCTAACCTGGATTATGGGATTTGTATGTATTTTTTATTTTTCTACAGTTTTAACGTCAGGTTCTGCTTAAAGGCAGATGGCAAAGGAGCACTTCCCACGAAACTTAGTAAGTGTTCTATGGAAAAATTATATTATTTTAATGACGCTGCATACATAGCACTTAAAAAATGTTTTAGGACATTTGAATAGCTATTCAAATAGTTGTTATTGCTTTTTTATTTGAATGTTTATGCTTAAAGACATTTAATATTGCAACATAATTATTTTGTTTGGCAACTCTTAAGCCAATTCAGAAATAATACATTTATTGACATTGTGAACAGTTAGTGGTAAATATGGCCTTCACAAAGTTAAACAGTTATCATTATGAGACAAATGAACTCTAGGAGAAATAAGTATCATTGTTTATAAGTCAGTGACCTACTGAAAAGTTTATACTTTATGTCTTAGAGAAGCCCCAGTCATCTCCAGAGTAGAGGTGGTTTAGAAACAGAGAGAAGGAAAAAAAGTTAGACCACTAAATTTAGCCCACACAGCAAATTCTAACTTGACTCTTCCGGTCCAAAAAATGGTTTATGTGATTCTGAGAGCAGGGTAGGAGAGTTAAGTAACTGTTGTGGAGATTTGTCGGTATATGTGCTAAGGAATAACAGTAAAGCTCCGGATAGAGGACTGAGTCTGTTGGGGGTGTGTTTGTGCGTGAAAGTTCACATAGAGTAGCAAGAATGGGTCTCTCTGGAAGGTAACTTTTCAGTAAAGACCTGAAGGAAATGAAGGAGCTAAGCGACGTCTGGAGGAGTATTTTGCACAGGCGAAATGGCAATTTCAAGAGGCCAGAAGCAGGAGCTTGCTATTTCTCACAGGGTGGGTGGAACAGAACGAGAAGCAAAATGACCCTGGCTTTTCACTCAGATTTGACATGAAGTTCAACATTTAGAGA
This sequence comes from Orcinus orca, assembly GCF_937001465.1. Lineage (NCBI taxonomy): Eukaryota > Metazoa > Chordata > Mammalia > Artiodactyla > Delphinidae > Orcinus > Orcinus orca. The sequence continues at coordinate 73,570,342 of NC_064565.1, forward strand.
AACTTAGAAAGAGACTTGTGGTTTTAAAGATCTGCACTCTTATCTCCTTTGAAGAAACTATTTAAAGAAGAACTGAGTTTAGAAGACAGTAGTCTAGCAACTGTGCTTCAGACTGTTCACTGGCTGCACATTCATTTTAAGATGATTCTTGACCCAGTCAGCCATATTTGGTTATTTGCTTCACGAGGAACATATTTACCTGATAGTTTGATACAATAGCTTCATTAGAAGTAGGAGTTGCAAGTGATGCAAACTGCTCATTCATCATAATGGTGAATGTAATGGTATGGGGTATGGGTGCATATTAGTAAACATTTCTTAATCACAGTCAGCAAGAGTCCTGCTACCTGCATTAGTGATAAAAGTCTTAATTCATATATTTTATTTCTGAACTTCCTCCTCTCAGCTTAAATTAAAAGAAAAAATTTCCCCTCTATCTGATAGTTGTTTTATTACCATCATTATCTATTGTCTCAATTTAATAGATGACATTAATTTGGGGATAGTTGGATCAGTTAATTATTAAATATTCAGAATTAATATGTTGTCATCTCATTGCAATGTATAGACATTTTTAATGAGTTAGAAGCAGATTACTTCTTAAGGGATAAATATCTCTGTTTAAATGAAAACTTGAGATATTTAGGACAGATAGGTGTCCATAAAGATTATGTTGGTTATAAATCCTTTGGTTTGTATAGACTTCCAGGTGGAGCTTCTTTTGGATAAACTCAAGCAAAAAGGAGCAATTCGACGAGCACTATTTCTCCATAACAGGTCCCCGGGTCACTCCAAGAACATGACCATCTCAAGGGGGGGACAGATGCAATGTGAAGAACTAATAGCATATCTGCGGGTAAGAGATTATCCATTATCTCTTCTTTCTACTTATTATTTTTTCTTTTCATCTAAATGATTTTCACTTTCTGTAAATTTTTTTGGTAGTAAATCAAAAAGAAGACAGAAAAACGCATTTGAGGAAATTGGGCTTTTTAAAGAGTCAAACTTGAGTAATGGACTTCTACGCTTGTCACTCTGGATATTGCATGTGGCCTTTCCACAACAATGCTACTGAGTAAATTATGACAAACATATTTCTTAAATATTGCTGGACTCTCAAGACAGTAAAAGAAATCCACCCCACCCCCCCGCCCCCCACCATAAGCAATCAATGAAAAAACTACATTGGCTAAACCTGACTTACGAGTTGTAAGCAAGTGTGTGAGCCAGGATGGCTAGGGAGGGAGGGATGGAGCCTGGGCGGAGGGTGAGCTGTACTTGCAGACACCAGCACAGGGGTTCAGGCTCGCCTGGGGCCTTCTGCAAACCAGGGGTCTGACCTGAGCCTCCTGCATTAGGTCCAGAGTCTTCCACAAGGCTAAAGTGTTCCCAAAACAAAGATGCGCCCTGACTTCTGCAAGAGTAAATACAAGGTCTCACTGGAGCAATCTAGTATGGGTCCTATAGGTTAAGTTCAATCAAATAGGAATTCATTTCTAAAAAAAGTACTAAAAACACCAGGAAATAAGCCATTAGAAGACACAGGAAATAAATCTTAGTCCTGCAAAAACTTGAGATGTTAGAATTATCAGTTACAAAATATAAGTGTGTATAAAATGTTTAATGAAATAAAGGATGAAATTTTTTTTAAAAGACAAAAACATCAGGACTTCTCTGGTGGTCCAGTGGTTAACATTTCATGCTTCCACTGCATGGGGCGCAAGTTCAATCCCTGGTTGGGGAACTAAGATCCTGCATGCCCCATGGTATGGCCAAAAAAAAAGACAAAAACATCAGTAAAGATTTAGAAGACTCAGCATAATTAACAAGTTAGATTTAGTAGACCTATATACCTATATAGAACTTGACATCCAACAATTAGAGAATATAAAATTTCCCCATATATACATATAAAGGAAGTCTGAACAAATATGAAACAATTGGAATCATGGAAAATATGCTATTTGATTACAGTGCAATCTTTAGAAATCAATAGCAAAGATAAATTGGGAATTAGGAATTGTGATTTTTAAGTAACTTATGGATCAAAAAAGAGATCATATTAGGAATTTACTTAGAAGTAAATTATAATGAAAATACTACATATCAAAATGTGTAGGATATCCCAGAAGCAGAATGTAAAGGTAAATGTATAGCTTTAAATGATATTTAATTTAAATGAAAGATTGAGAAAAAGATGAAGGAAAAACAAACCCCCAAAAGCCTCTACAAAAATAGGAATTGAAAAAGGATGTACCTATAGATAATGGAGGAATTAATAAAATATTATGAATAGCCTTCTGCTAAGACATAGAAAAACTGAGAGAAAGCAGACATTCTTAGAAAAACACAACACAGCTGTCATTTGAAGAACCCGAACAATTCATTTAACCATATAAGCCATTAAAAAAAATTGAACTGGCAGTTAAAAATCTTTACACAAAGGAATCACAAGACCTAGATGGTTTTATAGGCAATATCTAACAAACTGTCAAGAATGAGACATTCCAATGTTAAACTCTTAGAATAGAAAAATAAAATATATTTCCAGCTTATTCTGTGAAGGTAGTGTAACTGATACCCAGACTGACCGAGGCTAGTATAAGCAAGGAGAATTCATGACAGTGTTATACAAAGACATAGATGTAAAGTTACTAACCAAATATAAGCAAACTAAATCCTAGAAGTTTATAAAAAAAGATTAAAAAACAGACCAACTTGGATGTATCCTAGGTTGGGTTAACATTGAAAGTATAGAAATGTAACTTTACACATGAATAGACTGAAAACATGGCCATCTTACTTAAGTGCAGGGAAAGGTTTTTGATGAAATTAAATAACTATTCATGATGTGAGCAAACAAGACAAATACCTCGTTACAATTATGAAGAAATACCATTTTACACTCAAAGTCTGCCAGTACCTATTGCTTGGTCAAGATGTGAGTTAATCAGAATTCTTACACATTGCTCGTGGCAGTGTAAGTTGCCAATATGAAGAATTTGGAAAATAATATTGTATCTTACAGAGCTGATAAATCTCCTTGCCACTATGGCTAAGTTGTTTTTTTTTTTGGCGGTACGCGGGCCTCTCACTGTTGTGGCCTCTCCCGTTGCGGAGCACAGGCTCTGGACGCGCAGGCTCAGCGGCCATGGCTCACGGGCCCAGCCGCTCCGCGGCATGTGGGATCTTCCCGGACCAGGGCACGAACCCATGTCCCCTAGCATCGGCAGGCGGACTCTCAACCACTGCGCCACCAGGGAAGCCCACTCTCCTTGCCACTATGTAGAACAATACATTACAACATTTTTTTTTGTAATAGCAAAAACAAACCAAAAACCCAAAGCAGTCCAAGTAACCTTTGACAGAAGAATTGATAAATAAATTGTAAATAAATTATTATATGATAAGTATTACTCAACAGTAAAAATTAACCTCGCTACATGTAACAGCATGAATTAATCTTAAAAAGTGTTGAACAGAGAGCAAATGACAGAAGAATACGTATGGTCTCATTTTAAAATAAAAAGGAAAAGCAATCTGAAGAACATATTGTTCAAGGACACACACACTAGAGTAAAACTGCTGAAAGCAAACAAGGGAATGGTTACCTCTGGAAGGAAGACAAAGGGATGAAAAGAGAAAAGAGCATGTGGGTAGCTTTAGCAATATAGGTTATGTCCTAGTTATTATTATTGGGTGTGTATTTGAGTGCTCATTTTATTAACATACCTCATATATTTTTGTGTGAATCAAGTATTACATTATAAAACAAAGTTGATTAAGTGTTCTCACTGGATAATGATAATCTTCTTTTTGGATATTCTATTCTTATGTAAGTGTAGTTTTTCAAAGAGTTTTTGTAGAATTTGATCAAGGGGTGAGTGAATACAGCTGGCTTTGTATTGTGTACTTATGGATTTCTCCAGATAGCTTGATGTCATAGGTTGATGTCATCATTAATTCAGAGCTTTTCCATTTTTAGGATGAATCTGAATTTAGAGACAAACTCACTCCAATTACTATTTTTATGGAGTATCGGTTGGATTATAGAACAGCTGCTGATGCGACAGGCTTGCAGCCTATTCTTAACCAATTCACTCCTGCCAATATTAGTCGACAGGTACTGTACTTTATTAATTTATCATTAATTTTATACTTTTGTCTTTTTAAAGTCTTATAGTTCATATTGTTAAGTAGCATAAGGGATTGCTTTTATAATGTTGGGTTTTAGTCAGAGAAGTCAGGAGAAGGAATCTGGATTTTCAGGTCAAAGACATTTAAAGCCACTCAGAACTTAGAGGTATGCAGAGGAAGACAGGGTCACATTTCATACACATAAAACAGTAAAATAGTTCAAGGAAAACAACAAAATGCCAATTTACTTACATAGTATTTTATATTTTGCTAAACAAGTTTATTTATATTACCTTTGATTTATATTTTAATTGTAAAAAATAGTGTATGTACACACATATATGCATATATAGTACATAAATCATTCTTTTCATAAAACCAAATATAGCAACATAAAATTTTATAAAGACTATATTAAAATATTTTTAGAAAATCCTATGTAAAACCCATACATTCAAATGTTATTGTATTTACTATTTTTTCCTCTTTTATTACATATTCATATTTTTAGATTAATATTTCTGCTCTCATAGAATGCTTTACCCTAAATTTAGGTTGTTACTTCTTTGTCTAACTTGTTAAGATCTCATAAACTATTTTTTTTTCATAATTTGAGAAGACTATATATACATGACAGCAGCATAAGGCAAATTAAAATTTTTTTAAGTTTTTTGTAATTTTTATATTTTAACGATTTATTTTATATTTCATTTTGCACATGAATAGTATACATGCTAGTTTCTACTACCCATTAATATAGAACTTTAAAACATAGTTCTGTGTTCATATTTCTTACAATTTTTATTTTTAGGGGATATACATTATTATATTAATAATTTAATAATGAACAGCTGAGCCTCTTAGAGTCTGTCATTCAATTTTACATTTTTTAGAAAAGTTAATCATTGTTTGTCCTTTTACATTATGTGTTTTGTTATAGGAGTTATGATTATTTTCTCTTTATAATTTTTTGGAAACTGTTTATCAGTGTTAACATTACTTTTGTTTAGTTTACTGAGATCACCAATCTCTTTAATACCAATACAGTTTAAAGCCAACTAATCAAATTGGTTAACTTTTGAAACCACTTTGAGGGAATAATAACTTCAGTAATATTTGGTTTTCTTCCCTGTCCCCACCCCACTTTCTTCATTATTTGAATCTTTGTTTCCTTTGTGTTCTACATTTGTTTCAGCACGACATTACCTACTCTTAGGCATCTTTTCTTCTGTATTCTTAGCTTTATTATGTACTCTCATTTCGATGTTAATTACCTATCCCATCATTCTTATTTACTTCTCTCTAAAATGGCCCTTTATTTCACTGATCATATTACAAACTTTTTTACTGTACTCTCTCTACGAAGTACTGCTGTCTGTTAGAAATATAATGTTAGCCACATTTGTAATTTTAAATATACTGGTCAGTAACATTAAAAAAAAACATAGAAAACTGGTGACATTAATTTTAATAATATATCTGTATTAGTTTACTAGGACTGCCATAACAAAATACTACAGAATGGGTGGCTTAAATAATAGAAATTTATTTTCTCACAATTCTGGAGGCTTAAAGTCTGAGATGAAGGTGTCTGCAGGGTTGGTTTCCTCTGAGGCCTCTCCCATTGGCTTGTAGGTGGTCACCTTCTCCCTGTGTCTTCACATCATTTCCCCTCTGTGTCTATGTCCTGATCTCCTTATAAAGCGTCAGTCATATTGGATTAGGGCCCGCCCTAATGATGTCATTTTAACTTAATTACTTCTTTAAGACCATATTTTCAAATAGTCATATTTTCTGTGAAATTTTTTAAGTTCTGTTTTTTACGGTCTTCAAAATCCAGAGTGTATTATATACTTACAACACATCTCAATTCAGATGCTAAAGCTTCATCAGAAATATTTTTTCTGTATTTAGAACTCATATAATTTATAATTGAAAAAGTAGATTCACATAGCCAAGTTGTTCTAAACATACTAAAAGTTTTTCAGTAGCAGAATCAAGTATCAGTTTTAAATTTAAATTAATTAATATTAAATGAAATATAAAACTCAATTCCCCAGTAGCGTTAGATACATTTCAAGTGCTCAAAAGCCACATGTGGCTCACTAGTGGCTACTATATCAGACAGGGCAGCTTTTGAGTTTCCCTTTCTGTACCCTAATCCTTTGGAATTAGAGATTTCATGCTTCCTGCAGAAAGAGAGTTTTGTTTTTCCTACCCTCCATTTATTCATTCAAATATGTATTAAGTTCTTACTCTGTACAAGATATTAAGTATGTAACCGTAGAGATTTAGTTCTCTGTGAATGGAAGACATTGCTTTGTCTTTTCCATCTCTGAAACTATCTTTCCTGACAGCATATTTTAAGGCTATAGCTGCACCAATGCCAGTTTAATCCTCTCTCTTCAATGTAGAATGGTAGTTAGCCAAATATCCCTTTACCATAGTTTATTAGTATTTCATAATAAAGGGTAAGCTGGGAGGAAGTGAGAGAGTTGTATTGACTTATATACACAAAAGCTCAGTGATTTGTGTTCACCTAGAAGGGTGGGATAGGGAGGGTGGGAGGGAGACACAGAGGGAGGAGATATGGGGATATATGTTTATGTATAGCTGATTCACTTTGTTATACAGCAGAAACTAACACACCATTGTAAAGCAATTATACTCCAATAAAGATGTTGAAAAAAATATTTCATAATACTTTTCATTCCAAACTTCAGATACTCATCATTCTAACTGGGACTTTTAATACACACCATATCACATATCATTAAATCCGTTCTTTGTTCATGAACTAAATTAGCAGTGATTGTATTTGGTATCACTTATGGAGTCACCTCAAGTTTCTTCTACTGGTCCTGGCCTTTCCCCCCATCTTCTTGAAGTGCATAGCAGCTGTTTACATCTAGGTCATTGAATTAGTTTACATGTACTGTTGGGTTTCATCCCAATTAAACTGACAGTTAAGATCTCTACCATACAATTCTATTCTGGGGAGCTGTGCCTCCCTTGTGACTTGGAAACATACAGTTTTTGTTTTGTTTTTTAAGAAAGCCTGTCACTGTTTTTTCCCTTTAAGATCCCTCTTGATCCCTCTAAGGTCACACAACTTGGCTAGCAGCAGCTGAGTAAAGTAGAACCCTCATTTCTTGAATATTACTTTCTCTTCTATACTTCATTCCAAAATCTTAACAGCTTAATTTGAGGTAGAACTAAAAGGTTCCAACTAGTTGTATTATACCCTATAAATCTTTTTCTTCCTTTTCATTCTTACTAGCTAAGACTGACCTATTTAAAAACAGGCAGCCATGATCCCTTTTGAATTCAGGTATATATACAAGTAGAGTATATATAAATATATACATGTGTGCATAAATGTATATTCATGTACATCCACACATATATTGGTATACACTGCATATGTGACCTGTACTGGTATTTTTTCATGTAGAGAAAAATAAAATTTTTTTCTAGGCTCATATTCTGCTTGACTGTGGTGAAGACAATGTCTGTAAACCCAAACTGGAAGTTTCTGTAGATAGGTAAGTTTTGCTCCAAATTATAGACTGTATAATAAGAAATTTAAATGAAAGAACACATTTTTCTATTAAAGTAATAGTAATGAGAATTAGTTATGTTGGAGGATAATGCATGGTTTTCAGTAAAGCTATAAATATTGAGCTTTAAAAAAATAGATGCTATGTTTTCACTGGCTACCTAGGTTAGCAGATCTCTTCCTATTCAGCATGGAGTAGTGTCACAAAGTAACATTATATCCTCTTAAAGATACTCTTAACTAAAGGACTCATTACCATTTTATACGATGTACAAATTATAGCGAATATTGTGAGTATCATGACAAATGATTAATTCAACCTTTAGAAAAAAAATCAGGGGATTAATAAGTACAAAGAGATATAAAATTACTTCCGTAATACATATGAGTGATAGTGATATGCTAAAGGCATCAGTGTTCTTTTACTGGGAGAAGCATTGGATTTGCACCCAGTGTGCTATTTCCAGTTTTCTGTTGAGCTGTAGAGTAGTCTTAAAAAATCTCGAGACACTGTTGAACATGTCAGTGCTTTGAATAGTCATGCTCTCGCCGTGCAGTCTTTTTTCATTGTCTAGATTTGTATTAACTCGTAGTGATCAAAAGAAGATCTATATTGGGGACGACAACCCTCTGACCTTGATTGTTAAGGCTCAGAATCAGGGGGAAGGTGCCTATGAAGCTGAGCTCATCGTTTCCATCCCACCGCAGGCCGATTTCATCGGGGTGGTCCGCAACAGTGAAGTAAGCAAGCTGCCCCTTTAAAAATTGAAATGCATTCATAGTTCACATTAACATTAATGAGCTGCTCCCCTATTTAGTGTACTACAAGCTTAGCCTTTCTACCTAAGGCTAAATTGCTAGACAATAGAGTGCCTATCTTACATAATTCCTTTCAAGCCTAATAACTTTGCATAATGCATTGATAGGACGTTTACAAAACTGCTAGCTAAGTGCCTGAAACAGGGTCAGATGGATAAAGTGTCTAAGCCTGGCCATCAAATAATTTTTCAGAGGTAATATGGTTATGTATCTATATCCTCTAGGGATCATTCAGAAACACTCTGACTTTATATGTGGTACTTGTACACAATTCTGCTTTCCCCTGTACCCCTCATTGCTCAAATAGATGCATTTGCTTTGTAAAGCCAGAAACCTAATCATCCAACTGCATGGTATTGTCTAGGAACTTTAAAGTCTTATTATGGCTTCTGCATTTTTTTGGTCATTAATTTATTTTCCTTTCAATCCTTTTTCTTTGTCTGTCAAAGGCTTTAGCAAGACTTTCCTGTGCCTTTAAGACAGAAAACCAAACCCGCCAGGTGGTATGTGACCTTGGAAACCCAATGAAGGCTGGAACTCAAGTAAGGCATTTTAATTAAATGGATTGTTTTTTCTTTTATAGAGAATAGCATATTTTTCTGTGGGTTTGTCCATAGTAATTTTTTTATAAGCACTTCAAAATAGTGTATAAACTGGCTTTGATTTAGAATGTAATGATTATCAGAGTTTAGTTTTGATTAAGATACTAAAGTAATGGGTTATGTTATTACCTGTATTCAGTAAGCTGCTCTTCACCTTCAATTTGGTAAATGGATGAGAACATGGTTGAAACTAAGGACTGAGATTGTAACTTTGATATTTTAAACTAACACTTTAATGCATCCTCAAAGCTACTCTGACAAATACCAAGACTGTCATTCTTAAGTGAGTTAGAATGATCTCATTAACTTGAAACCTATATGGTCATCCCACTAGGATCAAAGAGCACAGTGGTTGGATCAGGGGTTGGAGAAGGGAGCCCAGGAGCTTGAGAAGAAGCACTCAGTGAGTTGCTTCCCAAATCCTCTAAAAAGGAAACAAAAATATACCTTGTAGAATTCCTATTATCAATGAAAAAAAAAAACAGCAGTATATTTCATGTTACCTTTTCAATAGAATTTAATTTAATAAGCACATAGATATTGGTAATTTGAAGATCTATGATATTATGGGGCTGAATATTCCATATCTACCCATATAAACAACATCTCTCCTATTGGATGTTGTTTAAGGGTACAGACTTGCAAGTAAGTCTAAAGCTCTAATGTGCAGCATAGTGATTATAGACAACAGTAACGTATTATAATCATCAAACTTGCAAGAGACTAGGTCTTAATAATTCCAACCAGAAAAAGGAAATGATAATTATGTAATGTGACAGAGGTGCAATTATTGCCACAGTGGCAATCATATAACAGTGTATAAATGTATCAAATCAACCTTAAATTTACAGTGTTATATGTCAAATATATTTCAATAAAAATAAATATTTCATATTTCTTTAAATATATTTTCCATTAAAAGTCATTATTATTTCTAGATATAAGGTCTCTTAGGGAAAAGGGCTTGAACAAAGTACCCAGAGTTGCATTTTTTCACATGTATTTAACACAGTGTTTAACTACAGTGTTTCATTAACAAGTGAGGATGCTTTTTATTTTCTTATATTCTCGTTCTCTCTATCCTTCTCACTCACTGCTCACTCAGTATAGATAATTCCAGGTTGATTCTTGTGGCTGGTTCCAAGCTTTGTAAAGTGGGAGGCAGTTTCACAAGGTCCCCTAGAAGGGCCATTTTTAGATGTCATTTATGTGACCCCCCCAAGAAGGCTGCTTTCCCTTACCTTGTAGCTCAGTTTTTTCTTTAAAATAACAATTTTCCTCCTGCAGAAGTTAAGATGTTCGTTATTGATGGAGTTGTGGGTGACGTGGAGAAATTCTGCTTCTGGCCCTACATCTGTCCTTTTTAGCCAAGTTCTCTCACTCTTGTAAGCCATCTGTTTCTTCCTTCCTGCTCCATTAACACAAGTTCATGTGTTAGCTTCCTGTCACCAAATTATTGTGCATAACTACTATACTGTCATTGGGTCAACAAGCAATTCCTCTTGCATTTTTCAGAAGGTTAATATTAGTTAATATAATAAGGAGATAATTAGTTAATATTATAAGGAGATATAATTATGGTTAATCATTGTTAAACAGGCTCCATTATGGATTGGCCCAAGTATCTGAAATAATAGAGATTTGATAGAAGATCAGACTTAATTACCTTTGCTAGAGTACTTTCAGTTTTATTGTAAGTTCAGAGAAACACTATTCTTTTTTCTTTGGACGGTGGATTTGGAATTTCACTAATTTGACACTGTTCTAACTAACATTGCCATCTTTCCCGCCTCCTTCAGCTCCTAGCTGGTCTTCGTTTCAGTGTGCACCAGCAATCAGAGATGGATACTTCCGTGAAATTTGACTTACAAATCCAAAGGTATGAAAACAACTTTTTTCCGTTTATAATAACTATGGAGCAAATATTATTTGTTATAAATATATTATGCAGTATACTTAAATATTCTGGAATAGGATAGACTAAAATTTTAGTACTTAATTATAGCATTTTAAAATCAATATTTACATCATAAGAATAATTTATGTTGCTTTTGAGTTTGTAAAACAAAACTAAAAGTTAACTAAAATTCATCTTCTTGGAATTAAATGCTAATGAAAGTAATTATTTTATTTGTAGTTTGTCATTTCTTTACTGCTTTTAATTTGTTTACTTTTAGTTTCACTGCATTTGCCTCTGTATGCTATTGATGACGATTATGCTCTAGTCAGTCCTAAATATATTTTTTTCTTTTTCAGCTCCAATCTTTTTGACAAAGTAAGCCCGGTTGTATCTTACAAAGTTGACCTTGCTGTTTTAGCTGCTGTTGAGATAAGAGGGTCAGTATGATTACCCAGTTGAGTATCTCATTCTCATGATTTAAACTACTTTAAAAGTAGTTACTTCTTAAAAGTAAGTCCTAGGGCCCCTAGCTTCTTTTGGATAGTAGACACTCCATGTTTCAGTGTCGTTTTACTAGAGCCGTAGCTTCTGTAGAAAGAAGAAGGTCCTGGGTGTATTCCAAAGCCCCAAATATTTATTTGATAATCCTTTGGAAATAAACCAGACATGGCAAAAGTGGCACAAAATAAATTTATTGAACTTTTATGCAAAAGTTCACCTGTTATCAATTCACCTGTTACATTAGATTCAATAAAGAGTAGTTTGTATGTCCATCTGTGCATGTACACATACAAGTATAGTTTCTGTTTTTGTTTTGTCTGTTAAAGGTTTTTTTTTTTTTAAATTAATTCTGATTTTATTCATTTGGACACTAGGTACTTTTGGAAATGAACTGACCATATCATTTTGATATTCATGGTAGGTTTTCTTTGGTCATTGTTTAGAGTCTCAAGTCCTGATCATATCTTTCTTCCGATTCCAAATTGGGAGCACAAGGAGAACCCTGAGACTGAAGAAGATGTTGGGCCAGTTGTTCAGCACATCTACGAGGTTTGCAGCTGTTGGATTTAACTGATACCTGGTAGACAGCCAACAAAGAGAGGAATAGATAGGCTCTTTTTAAAAAACAAGTCTATTTAACTTTTACGTAAACTCTGCATAGTTTAAGTATGTACCAGAGATTTCTTTGAATTTTTTCCCTATTCTTAAGTTCATTTTTATTAGACAAGTAGCTTCCAGTAGTAAAAGAAAGCTGTTTATACAAATTGTTGTTTAAAACCAATTAGTAAAAAAAAAATAATAAAAATTATTAAAAGTAATATTTTATTATTATTATTTTAATAATAAAATAAAACCAGTTAGTTCTACTTGAGTAAAAAGAATAGGTCACTGAGTAAAATTTTGGTTCTGTAGGAAGAAAATTTTCTATGCCACTTATCAGTAACTTTTTCACATTTTCCTCTTTTGTTTATATATTCATCCTGATTTATACTGCCCTACGCAGAGGCAGATGTTGAGTTTGATTCTTTTGCATAATAATGATCATGTTGTAATATTAGAGTAACTATGGAAACTGTTATTCAAACTGTTATTCAAATCCTGTTGCTTAATGATTCCTAAAGTTGCTGTAGGGGAAGGATTATAGAATAGATTTTTGCCCTAAGTATTTACATTTCCTTCTCCTCATTAGCTGAGAAATAACGGTCCGAGTTCATTCAGCAAGGCAATGCTAAATCTTCAGTGGCCTTACAAATATAACAATAACACTTTGTTGTACATCCTTCAATATGATATTGATGGGCCAATGAACTGCACTTCAGATATGGAGATCAACCCTTTGAGAATTAAGGTAATGTACTTAATAGCAGCTATTTATTATGATGATATTTTATTGCTTTTCTTTCTAAATCTATAAAAGAAATGCATGAAATAAACAATTGTTTTAATAATAAATCTATTCTGCGAAAATATTTTAGCTCATAACCAGTATACTATGAATTAAATTGTTTATTTGTGTAATGAGTAAGGATGAATTTTGTGAAGTCCTAGTAAACCATTTATTTATGTAGTGTTTAGTGAGCCTCTGGAGATACTCTTTGTTTTTTTTTTGGCCGTGTCTCGCAGCTTGCGGGTTCTTAGTTCCCTGACCAGGGATTGAACCCACGCTCTCGGCAGTGAAAGTGCGGAGTCCTAACCACTGGACCGCCAGGGAATTCCCATCCGGAGTTATTCTTAAGTGACCCAATTTGACTTTGGTTTTATTGCAGAGTGGTTTATCCACATGTAATATGTGTCAAGGGTGTTTGGATGTTGAAATTTTTGTCTTTGGGATAAGATACAACATTTTACTCTTGGCTCTTTTGACTTGACCTAGAAAAATGTCATTTTATGGAATTCTATTTGGATATAGTCTTCTCCATCCTAGCACATATGTTTGGATAAGAAGCTATTCACAGGTCAGAGTAAGGAAAGTTAAGAAAGCAAAGCAAAAAATGTATACTCATGATTGACATACATCACAGATGTACACTGTGAAATTTCAAGCTGTTTCTAAGTATTTTATCAGTTTCCCCTCTAGCTATGCAAGGGGAGAAAATGATGGCTAGGTAGAGGTAATTTTTTTCCCGCATATTAAGGACTCTAATCTTTATTTCCTTTGCTTAGTTTTAGCCATATATTAAGTGGTGAATTTTCTGTCATACCAAATTTTTAGTCACTATATTTTAATCATGTATAACAGTTTATGCCAAAATGTCAGTGCAAAATATTTTCCATTGTTATTTACCACCAGTTTATTCATGTAATCCTAGATCTCAAATTCGCAAACAACTGAAAAGAATGACACAATTGGTGGGCAAGGTGACCGGAACCATCTCATCACTAAGCGGGATCTCACCCTCAGTGAAGGAGATGCGCACACTTTGGTAAGTGGCATTTCAACAACAAGCCCTTTAAATATTTTAAAATATGTGATTATAGAACTGATACCAAAGAACATTTCAAAAGTAACAACAGCTGTGCTGGAAAGAACTCCGTATATTTTTATACCATTCACTTCTCTTACTTTCCTTGTTCCTAACTGAATTAATGCCACATTTTCTTCAAATGATCTGTCTTTGTGTAGATTACTAATAAAAATATTTTATGTTCTAACTTATTTCTCTGACTGCACTCCTTTAACTGACCTCTTTCTCAGTCTCACCCTAATCTTTGAAACTTATGTTCAATATTGCAGAAAAAAACAGAAGGGCTCAACAGAAATATAAGAATAATTAGCATTATGATCAACTTTTGTTGAGTCAGCCTATCTAATGACTATAATGTTATAAAGAGGTTTGTCACTTAAGTTTTTAAAATTTAACAGATCTGCAAACCATCAGCTAACAGAGAACCTGGTATAGTGTTTATGTTCATTAGTGATCACCAGTTACTTTCACATCTCCAGAGGCCATGGTTCTTCTTAGTTCTCATTCGGTTCAACTGCACAGTGACTTTTTGGCACAATTAATCACTTCCTCTTTTGTGAAACACTCCTCTCTCACTTCTTGGGCACTACTCTCTTGGTTGTCCACCTACCACAACTGGCTACTTTGTCTCAATCTCCATTTCCAGACCTTTAAGCTCTAGAGAGTATTCCAGGGCTCAGATCTCAGAGTTCTTGTCTGCTCCACCTACAGTCATTCATTAGATCTGTGCAGTCCAGTGTTGTAGACACCAGCTACATTTCAAGTGTTCAGTAGCCACATGTGGCTAGTGGCTACCACTTCGGGAAGCACAGGTATCTCCACACTGATGATTTCTGTCATTGTAGAAGGTTCTATCTGACAGTGCCATATGAGATGATCTTAATCATTCGTATGGCTGGTAAGTACCATTTCTATGTAGATGACTTTGATTAATATTTCCAACCCGATCCTCTGCATTGAACTCCAGACTCCATTATCCTCTGGAACTCCTCTTAAATATTTAATAGGAATCTTAAACTTAATTCTAAGAACATATCCTTGAGTTTTCTCAACTCTGATCTTTCTATGGTGTTCCTCATTTTAGTAAATGTCAACTCTGTTCTCTGTCCCAAACTTTGGCATGGGGCTTGACTCTCCTCTTTCTCTCAAACTTCATAATCCTACATATCAGCAAATTCTATCATTATCTACTTTCAAAATAGCCAGAATGTGGCCCCTTCTTGCCATCTCTACCACTGCCACAACCTAACCTAGACCACCTTCCTCTCTCACTTGAACTATTGCCAAACCTCCAGTTGGACTCCATATTCCTGCCCCTGTCACCACGACAGTCTATTTGCCACATAGAAGCCATAATGATCCTTTTAAAAGTAGGTCAGGTCATGTCACTCCAGTGTCTTCCTGTCTAACTCAGAGAGAAAACCAGAGACTGCAAAGCCTGGGGTTTTTTTTGTAGTCATCCTCATCGGAGTGAAGTAGCATCTCATTGTAGTTTTATTTGTATTTCCCTAATGACTAATGATGCTGAGCACCTTTTCATTTGTATATCTTCTTTCGAAAAATCTCTATTCAAACCTTTTGCCCATATTTAAATTGGGTCGTTTGCCTTTTGTTGTTGTGTCATGAGGAGTTCTTTCTATATTCTGGATACTACCCTTATCAGAGCTGTTACTGCACATATTTTCTTTCATTCTGTAAGTTGTCTTTTTTACTTTCTTGATAGTATTTGTTGATGGAAAAAAGGTTTTAAATTTAAAGAAGTCCAAATTTCTTTTCTCAAGTCTATCTCTCCTTGTGTTGCTTATATTTTTACTGTCATATTTTAAAAACCATTGCCTAACCCAAAGTCCTGGAGATTTACACACAAGTTTTCTGTTTTTCTAAGTTGTTGTTGTTGTTTTTTTTTTAAAAAATTTATTTATTTATTTGGCTAGGCCGGGTCTTAGTTGTGCACGCGGGATCTTTGTTGCTGCGTGCGGGATCTTCATTGCTGCATGCAGGATCTTTTAGTTGTGCCATGTGGGATCTTTAGTTGTGGCATGCAGGATCTTTAGTTATGGCATGCGGGCTCTAGTTCCCTGACCAGAGATCAAACCCCAGGCCCCCTGTGTTGGGAGCATGGAGTCTTAACTACTGGACCACCAGGGAAGTCCCTGGTTTTCTAAGTTTTATACTTTTAGCTCTTACTTTTATATCTCTGATCCATATAGAGTTAATTTTTGTATATGGTGTGAAGTAGAGGCCCAGATTCATTCTTTTGCATGTGGTTTTCTAGTTCTCCCTGCATCATTTGTTGGAAAGACCTGTCTCTTCCCTTTAAATGGTCTTGGCTCCCTTGTTGAAAATGAATTGACTGTGAATGTATGAGTTTGTTTCTGGACTCTCAATTCTATTCCATTGATCTATACATGCATCCTAATTTTTTTGATTATTGTCCTTCTGCAGTAAGTTTTGAAATTGGGGAGTGTGAGCCCTGCAGTGTTTTCATCTTTTTCAAAATTGTTTTGGCTAGTTGGGGTTCCTGGCAATTCCATATGAATTTTAGGATTAACTTGTCCATTTCTACAAAAATGGTAGTTGGAATTTTTTTTTTTTTGGAATTTTGATAGCAATTTTATTGGATCTGTCTATCATTTTGGTAATATTGCCATCTTAATATTAAGTCTTTCAGTCCTTGAACATGAGCTGTCTTCTGTTTATTTAGGTCTTCTTTAATTTCTTTCAAAAACATTTTGTAGTTTTCAGTGCACAAGTCGTGCACTTCCTTAGTTACATATTTTATTCTTGTTAAATGCTATTTAAAATAGAATTGTTTTTTTTAAATTCATTTTCATATTTTTCATTGCTAATGTATAGAAAACCAATTCATATTTGTATACTGATCTTGTATTCTGTACCTTTTCTGTACTTGTTTATTAGCTTTAATAGTTTTATTGTGGATTCTTTAAAGTTTTCTGTAAGTAAAATTCTATCATCTTTGAATAGAGATAGCTTTACTTCTTTCTTTCCAATCTGGATACCGTTTATTTAATTTTTTTCTTGCTTCATTGCACTGGCTAGAACCTTCTGAACAATGTAGAATAGAAGTGTCATGAGTGGGCACTGTTGTCCAGTTCCTGATCTTAGGGGAAAAGCATCCATTCTTTCACCAGTAAGTATGATGTTAGCTGTGGGCTTTTCATAGATGCCCTTTACCAGGTCAAGGGAGTTCACTTCTATTCCTATTCATCAACTGGAGGTGTCCTTACTGGATAACACCGTTGTGAGGTATATGCATATGACATGTCTAATGCAGTTTGACCAGCACGTAGAAGGTGGTGAATATTTATTACTTTTGACTGTCTGCCTTCAGGTTACTGATAAAAACACTCATGCCACTTGATTTCTACAGGTCTGATGTGGAATAGCTATTAAAGATTCACTCTGTTTCTTTTTCTTTTCCACAGGCCTATTGTGATCTGATTTTCATGTCTTACTAAAATCACCATGCTCTGGGTTTGCCTAAAGAATGTTGAGTTCTAGCTATAACAATAAATATTTTAATATTATAGCACTTATCCTTCCATAACAAATCACATTAAAACCAACCCCTTCATAACAAGAAGCATTCATAGATTCAACTGTTAGCCTACTCATTTTAAATGTTACTGCTATTAAGGCAAAAGAATCTAGATCATCTCTTTAGCCTTCACATAAAACAAGTCAATTGTCTACTTTTCATATGTTGAAGAGATGATAGAATGATCTTTTCTTTTAAGTAAGTAATTTTTTGGCAGGGTTGTGGAATTGCTGAATGCTTGAAGATTGTCTGCCAGGTGGGGCGACTAGACAGAGGAAAGAGTGCAATCCTGTATGTAAAGTCTCTGCTGTGGACTGAGACCTTTATGAATGTAAGTGGGCAGATGCAGCATTCAGCGAACTTACCCATTTTTTCAAAGAAATAAAAAAGGCCTGACATATAGAAAATCATTTTATTGTTATTCCCATATAGAAGGAAAACCAGAATCATTCATATTCTCTGAAGTCATCTGCTTCATTTAATGTTATAGAGTTTCCGTATAAGAACCTTCTAATTGAGGACATCTTCAACTCCACATTGGTAAGTCATTGATTTGGGGAAATGGAATAAATGCACTCAGTTCAATACCATAGATATTTTTATTTTATTTTAAATAATGACAGTTAATTATTTTGATAATTTAAAGTAACTTGAGTTATTTGAATGGATTATAACCTAGTATAAACTAGTTTAATATTACTATTTTCCTCCCCCCCATCCCAGAATTATTAAAGGTAGACCTTTTACTTTAGCATCTTGTCCTATGTAAGCTACTTAGCATCAATAAATTTCATGAGGGAAAATTTTGGGAATTTCTCCCCACAGAGTTAGAAAGTTGGAAATTAACTGCAGTTAAGTGAGGGCATTTTATAAATCTTTAATTTGAGGATTAAAATGGGACCAACACATCGTAAACTGGGTTGGATTATTTAAAAATCATTTCAGAGTCAGTCAGAGGTTAACCTGTTGAGAGTTGTGTGTGTGTGTGTGTGTGTGTGTGTGTGTGTGTATGCTATTGATACCAAATGTGTAATCATAAATTATCATGTACTAGAAAAGAAAATAATGTGAGTAACATTGACATAAAATATAGTAGACATTCAGATATTTGTTGAATGATTCAGTGAACTATTTTCAAAACTCAAGAACTTTTTCCCCCAACAGGTTACCACTAATGTCACCTGGGGCATTCAGCCAGCACCCATGCCTGTACCTGTGTGGGTGATCATTTTAGCAGTTCTAGCAGGATTGTTGTTACTGGCTGTTTTGGTATTTGTAATGTACAGGGTAAGTGATGGACTTAGGAAGAGAGGGAGGGAGGGGAAGCAGAAGAAAAGGAGAAGGAAGGGAGCAAAAGAAGGGAGGGAAAGAAGAAAGGGACCTTTAATGATGATGCATGATGAGCAGTCCTTATCATTTGAAGGAAGAAAAATTCAACTAAGTGCCATTTAAATTTTCTTACTTTCAGTATTCTTCAGTGATGTGCAGTAATGTGAGGTGTTTTTTTTTTCAACTGGCAGATGGGCTTCTTTAAACGTGTCCGGCCACCTCAAGAAGAACAAGAAAGGGAACAGCTTCAACCTCATGAAAATGGTGAAGGAAACTCAGAAACTTAACTGTGATTTTTAAGTTGTGCTACATCCTGTCCCATTAGAAGTACCAACTTCAATATAGATTTTAAAATTTCCTTCATGAGGAATAAAGTTCCAAGACTCTACTGCTGATGGTACCCATTGGTATTAACCACAAAGTGAGAGCAATATTTGTCAACCTTTTCATTATAATTAAGTTCAGACATACATTTAATACACATCCACTGACTTGTATTTTTAGGTATTTAAATAATAACATTTTAAGGATAGATCTTCTTCAATGTACATAAGACAGGTAGTGCCTGAGTTACCACTTTATCTAAAATAGTACCTCCTACAATTATTGTTTCTGATTTTGTATGTTGGATTTTGTTTGTTGTTGTTTTTGTTGTTTTAAAGCAATCCAAATTTGGACCTTAGGATCCACATCTTTTGTAGAGATACCTACTGTTAATACACATTACACTACAGTTGAGTTTTCAAGCTAACTTTATAACTGCATAAACTTGGATTTTAATATTACCTATATGGTAGAACTTTTAAAAAAGGAAAATGCATGATCCCATCAAAACTCTTTCCTGTAATAGCAAAGGTACAGTTTTTTGTTTTAATCTGAAAATTGAATACATGCTATTAAATTTTTATTTATATTTTTATCCACAGTCCATTTGATTACATTTTATTTTGTATAAGTTTAAGTTCTATTTCAAATCCTTTAAGTCAACTTATACTAAAAATTAGTTTTATAATCAAAAATGCCCCTTTTGTGTAGTCATTTAATTTCTGCTAAACATCATGATGCTTGAAGCCATATGGAGTTGGAAATCATTTCCAAAGTACATTTATTCCATTGCATTAGTCTGGCTATATACAATACAGTACAAAAAAAAGAAAAAGGAGCATTTAAATTAAAAGACTATGTTTGTAGTTCTTTGACAGAGTTGCTTATTAATAGTTTGTTCTTAGATTAAAGCAAGAGTTTTTAGTTGGGATTAATTTATTTTCCTCCTATTTATGTATTTTTCCTTCCATTTCCAAAACTGTTACTGAGAATGTGTCAAGATCAATGAGGAATCTTTACAACTTAGAGGAGCCTGCACTCAACCTCCCAACCCTACAAGAAATGCTTGGAATTGAAATTCTTAAAGTAGCTCACTGGTTTACTTCTAGCAATAGTGTAGTACTGCTCAGATGGATATTACTTCAGTTGAAGCCAGGTGTAACATGTAAAACCAGTCTCAGCTATCAAAATGACTTCTTAGAGGTTATTTTATAAGCAATTCAAGTTATTGGAAACCTTTTTAAACTTTTTTAGGTTTATTAATATAAATTACTTTTCTAGGATTTTTAAATAAAAGCTGCACAGGTGGCAAGTTGTAGTTTTATAAGTCCGTAGGGTGATGAATCTTCTAGAGGAATATGTGAATTATTCACAGTTCCTCCAGGCCTGGGGATGACTATTAGCTATACCTATTTTTGTGCAATTACATCATGTTGTACATTAGAAATTGAGAGTTTG
The DNA here is from genome assembly GCF_937001465.1 of Orcinus orca. Classification (NCBI taxonomy): domain Eukaryota; kingdom Metazoa; phylum Chordata; class Mammalia; order Artiodactyla; family Delphinidae; genus Orcinus; species Orcinus orca. The sequence continues at coordinate 73,590,995 of NC_064565.1, forward strand.
ATAGCTTTTTAACTACTGTCTTCATTAGGCAATGATAAATATTTCACTTAAATAACTGAATATTTTTCTATGTTTTAAAAATAATTGAAATTTATCTTGCCATGTCTTGTGTTATAACTCCCTAACAAGTGCCTACGCTAGACTATATTCATAAAACAGAGGCATATGTAGGTGAGTTATACAAGTTAGAACGTTGACAGGACCCTATATTTAGCTTTAGTGATTTTTAAAATTAATAGGTGTTGTAATATAGATTTTATTAGTAGCTCAAAAGATCTTAGTCATATGCAGTAAGTATTTTTATTACCAATAAATTTAAAGTTTTTTAAGAAAAAAATATTTTTATCCTAGGGCCTGCCACCAGACAGTCACTGAATTGGTCTAGAACAATGTTCACCTTACCTGTTTTCCCACCTAATAGCAGTCATTCCTGAAACTATCTTTTGGATAGAAAGTCACTCTTTTAAAAAAATGTTACTGTTTGATTTTGCACAGTCTATTGCTTTTATGGCCTCTTATCTCAAGGTATAATCTTCTACCAGAGATTGAAGGAGGAGCCAAAATAGCTCAGTTGGGAGAGCCTGAGACTGGAGGAGATTGAAGGGTGTTGTCGTGGAAATTAACATGATGCTTTAAATTGCTCTTATGGAATGTAGTTTAAAGCAATAGTATTTTCTTTAAGAAAAATGAAGATTTATATCTGTACAAAAATATGGTAGGAGTATAATTTAAAAACCTAGTCCTTGAGGAAAATATTTGGGAAATGTTGAGTTTCTTTTTACCCTAAAGTAGCATGTGAATGTTTTAGATAAAATGTCAAAAAATAATCACTGCTGTGTTTGTGATTTATTGAGAATTGAAAGCCATTTTGAGTGTAAAATTCTTATAATCTGATCCAGTTTAAGAAAATACACATGGTTGGGGTTGAGAATATTTAAAACATTTGATATTGGTAAGAAATATTGATGCTGTTGTTGATTCCTTAAATAGGCATTTATTTCAGACTTGATATTTTGAGAAATATTTGTGTGAGGGAGGCGCTTTCCTTTTCTTCCCTTTACCTTTTTCTTGTAATTGGTGATTATTGTAATTCTGATTAAGTTCTTAATACTGAATTGTAAAACAATCAAAATATTAGTGCCACAGTTCTACCTGTTATGAAACTACTTAGTCATAGTCAATTCTCATTGATACTTTATATAAAGAGAAAATTCAAGTATTAGAGACTATACTGGCTTCCTCAAGAGGATGTGAAAGATTTTTCATAGTGAATCATGACCCTAAGAGAGATGTATGTGGCAAAAGTATAGTATATAATAAATAGATCCGCTGGTTTTTTATAAGGCAAACAACTGTAAGTTGATTGATGTTCCTGTGTTACAGAATGTAGTGTTGAGCTTGGCAAAGAATAAGTCATTCGTGGAATACTTGTGTATGACTGTTGCTTATCTCAGTGTCACTGTGTTAGTGCTCTTGGATAGCTTGTATATGTGATAGTTTGATTAATAAGAAAAAAATGTAAAATTTGAAAATTGAATATAGGATCCAAAATGGTGAATGAAATGACTTAATACTCAGTGTTTTGGAGAGTATTTCTTTTAACCTGTTGGTAGGCTGGTTTGAACGATGAACCTGTGGACATGTAGCATGCATATATGCTTGTATTTCATTGTAATTTCTGATATATAATGAATTTCTTGGGAGAGGTACTGAATCTTTGATTTTTCTTGTCATTCTTCTCAAGTGCAATATAACAATGTAACCAAACCTAGATATTTCAAAGTCATTATTAACTTAGTAAACCTAATCTAAATGGAGATTTATTAGTATTTTTGTTAGCAAGAAGGAATGATTCTGAGATGGATATACGAATGAAGTTATTTACCCCTAAAAGGTCCATTTTACACTTTATTTCAGGCTGGACATGAACTATTCCCCACTAGTTTTGAAACACTTTGCAATATCTTAAAGTAACTTGGAAGCTGTGTATATCAATTAATTTCCTACCTAAGTAACATAGAAAGTAATTTTCTTTATTTAGCTCTCTTGTGATCACCCACATTGGGTGAGACATAAAATGACTGTCTTCTAAAATTTGTCATTTGCTAACTTGATTTGAGTTAGTGAAAACTGGTACAGTGTTCTGCTTATTAGTCTCCAGTGTGTAACTTGTGTCTGTTCAATAAACTTGAGCATATGGTGCCACTTATGTGCAAGGACTTTATGTTTTCCTTCTATTATGTTGTTTTGTTTTTTAATCACATGAGCTAGCAGTAGTGCACTAAAAGGATGACCTCAAAGAGGTGACATACCTCTTTAAAAGTCCACATTCTTAAGAGTGTTAGTTATTTGAAAAAAGGTGTCACAAACAGAGCAAAAGGAAACTAATGTTAAAATACACCAATTACAAATCATAGTATCATAGACATTTAAAATTTTAAAGGGGCTTCCAATTTCAGTAATGGCAAAGTAGCTTGTATCAGATAACAATGAATGAAATGAGGAATAAGAAGCAAAAAAGAAACTTTTAAAGACACTGCAGATACTAAAAGCAGGCAGAAACTGGAGGGAATTGGTCTCAAGGAAGGGAACCACACTTTTCCCTGAGTTTACTCTCTGTTGTGTGGATGGAATGCAAGCAGAAAAGTGCCCCCTCATTTCCTAGAATGATGGGACTGCCATCATGGCTAGAAATTGAGGGATGGGGGGAGGGAGAAGCCACATTGTGGGAAAGGGGAACATTTTCCCCTCAAAGCCTTGGCTGACCCTGACTCTGCTCTAGTGAGGCCCCAAAAGGAAAACAGCAGATGGAAGTTTGAAAGAACTGAGCAGTTATTCCAGCTACTGTCCAATGCAGGAGAAACAAGAGACTGTAGTTCAAGTCTTACCCAGTGACAGAGCCTTGGAAACACCCCCAGTCTTTCCATTGAAACCCCAGAGGATCTATTCCTTGGGAATAAATACTACATCCCAAGATTGATTGATTCACCCTAGGATAAAGGGTAAAACCAGTGTCCCACCCTAACAAAGCATGAAACCAAGCTTCCACAAGTTTAAGGTGACCCACCTGAAATTTAATTGTCTGCTCATAAAGGGAGTTACTTTCAGAGGAAGGTAACACAACCAAAAGACTGCAGTGTATCATTCATAAGGTCGTGTGTGTGTGTAAATGGGAAGAAAGCAAAATGTGATGCTTGGCTTTGAGAAGAAATAGTCAATAGAAACAGACCCACAAACAATTTAGCAGGTATGACTTTAAATAACTATGATAAATATGTTAAAGAGTCTATAGGAACACATGAACATTATGGATGAAAAGACAGGCATTTCAAGAGAGGTTTGGAAACTAACAAAAGAGACTCAAGTGGAAATCTTTAGACTGAAAAAATATATCTGAAGTCAGAAATTCATTGGAGGGGGATTACAAGTAGATTGGGTAGGACAAAGGAAAGGATCAATGAACTTAGAGATAGATCAATAGGACTTACCCAAACTGAAGCACAGATGGCAAAAAAACCCAAAAAACAAACAAAAAACAGTGATCTGTGGGACAAATCTAGGTGCAAAAGGAGTCTTAGGAGAGAGAAAAATGGGACAGACAAAATATTCGAAGCCAAAAAGTTTCCAAATTTCATCAGAAAGAGCAACCTGCAATTCTGGAAGCTCAACAAACCCTAAACAGGACAATTGCAGATAACACCATCTATGCAGGTCATGGTCAGATTGTTAAAAAGCACACATTGGAAGGAGTTACCTCACTCCCTTCGTACTGTTAACCATGCCCAGAGGGTTCATTACTTGTCTAAAGAAGTTACCGGCAGGATTGGGACTAAAGCTTGCATATTCAAACACCTAGTACGTTATGCATTCTGCTGTGCAACACTGCCTGAACTACTAGTCACAGTTTATAAAATAGATTTGTTACTATCTAGGGGATAGGTTGGGATGCCTGAATATCAATTGATGTACCACCAGTGCTTTTCCGATTACAGTTGACTCTTGAGCAACAGGATTTGAACTGCATGGTTCCACCTATACATGGATATTTTCAATAGTAAATACTGTTGTACTGCCTGATCCTTGGTTGGTTGAATCCCCAAATGTGGAACTTTGGATATGGAGGAACCTCAGATACAGAGCACTGACTGTAAATTATACTTGATTTTCGCAGAGAGTCGTAGCCCCTTACCCCTGTGTTCAAGGGTCAACCGGAATATTTTTACTCATTTTCTAAACTGTCCTGAATTGCCTAGAGAGTTATATAGTTAGGTTCGCTTTTACACTCAGGTTCACTTTCCTTGTCAACCTCACTTCCTGAAGCATAGCAAATACATAAATTGGTGTTCTTTTAATAGAAGGAGGACTTAGATTTTGAACTTCACACAGTAACTTACCTTCATGTTATTAACCTAATTTTTTTTCAAAGTAATTCTCAAAGTTCTTCTACATCATTTCTCAGATATTAGAGTGTTGAAATGGAATCTTTAGGGATTACTTTTTAGTCAATCTTGTAGTCAGAATATTAATTACTTGTTACAAAGGTATTCACAAAAAAGCACTAAGTAATGTACAAATGTAGCAGTATTTAATTTGGAGAATTATGCTCTCCACTTGAGTAATAGAAGTGATTCTTGATTTTGGATAGGGTCATGGTAAGTTTACCATAGAAAGCAAGAAAGTTCTGGTGGCTTATAAATTTTCTCATCTTTCAACAGTGCAGTTAAAGTTCTTTTTTGAGATTGTAAGTGACATAAACCCCTTTAAAATTCAGAAATATCATCACCTGATTGGCAGACAAGTGAATGATTTTGAATTTTTCAGTACACCTTAGTGAGGAAATAAAAGGGAAGAGTTTATTAAAGAATAAGCAAATTTCCTACTTCTTAGTAATGCCAGTTTTGACTTTCTGACGAACCTTTACTACTAAACCAGAGCGAAGCACTTCACTATCATGTGGTACTAAATTACTAGCAAAAATTGAACCTGAAGTTTCTTTTCTCAATCACTACACAGGTAGGTATTCAGTGATTACCAAGTAATAGAGATGACAGAACAGAAACTAATTTTACCATATTCCCACTGAACAGTCCTAGCCTCTCAAGGGAACCCTAAAATAGCGGCAGTATAGGAGTGATTTAATAACAGAGCTGAGAATCTGGTTTACACACTGTACAGAAATAGTTCCCTCTTCTCACCTCTAATTCTCCAAATCCAGTTCTTAACTTTTTTTTTTTTGGCGGTACGCGGGACTCTCACTGTTGTGGCCTCTCCCGTTGCGGAGCACAGGCTCCGGACACGCAGGCTCAGCGGCCATGGCTCACAGGCCCAGCCGTTCCGCAGCATGTGGGATCTTCCCGGACCGGGGCATGAACCCGCGTCCCCTGCATCGGCAGGCGGACTCTCAACCACTGCGCCACCAGGGAAGCCCCCAGTTCTTAACTTTATCTACTCCATATCCTTTCCTAGATCCACGCAGACTTGGTCATTGCATGAGGCTGGTGACCTCATGCCTTGGATAGTGAATTAGTTTTAAATTATTGCAGTCTCTTTGCCATGATAGGTAACATATTCACGGAATCCGGCATTAGATCATGAACATCTTTTGGAGGGCATTATTATGTCTACCACGGTCCATGGTCTGGCCCTCAAAGATTCACATCAATCTCACAAGCAAAATACATTCAACCCATTCCTAAAGTCCCCCAAAGTCAAACCACTGCAACATCAACTCAAAGTCCAAAACGACTTCTTAATCTCAGCAGCTCAAATGTCCCAAATCTCATCATCTAAATTATGGGCAAGGCTTGGGTATGATCCATCCAGGGGTACAATTTGTCTCTGTATGTGAACATGTGAAACTAAAGAAACAAGTTTTCTGCTCCCAACATATCACAGTAAGACAAGCATATGATAACAATTATAGACATTCTGGTTTAAAAAAGGGAAGAAATAGAAGGAAAATAAAAGAAGTCACTGGTCTCAAGCAATTCCAAAATCCAGCTGAGCAATCTATATTTGGTTTCAAAGTCTATGAATTTCTGTGGTTTCAAACTATGTGGTTCTCAAACTCTGTGGCTCATGGCTTCACCTTATGAGTCATCGTTTCTCCCCTCATGAAATGTAGCAAATGTTTACAGCTGAGTATTGTTATCATTTTCTTCCTGCTGATAAGACTGTGTGGGTTCAGTATGCTTTTTCATTTTGTACACTATCCCTTTAGACTAAGCTGGCAGTGTTTCTGCTGATATAAAATTCACAGGAACCTTACGGATCGCCTGTGTATGTCAAGGATATTTCACTCCATTAGACCAGAGGCTACTCCACAGAGCTTTCCTAAATAATCTCATCTCTATTTTTGGCTTCTGTTGGGTTGTGTGAGGAGAATCTATGAGTCACACACTTAATCTCTTCAAAGAAAAATTTCTGAGATATTAGCAAATGTTTGTACAGTCTCTGTGTTCTTTCTAGAGCAAACTCTCTAAATATATAAATCTCTTAATTTTAGCATCTTCTGCAATCTGGATGTGTTGAAAAGTTCCCAAATCATAAAGTCCTGGCTTCCTGGGTTCTCTTTTTTAAAGATTCATATCTATTTAATGAATTTAGATAGTTAAGGTCAAGACACACAAGAGTGGGGTCAGAGGGCTTGGCACATAGGCCCTCAACAATCTTGTCCCTGAAACAATCCAAGCTTTTGAAAATCTAGATCTGGTCTTGAAGTAAACTCTGGCTTGAGCCTTTTAATCTAGTTTGAGCTGGCTCCATCACTTCCCACTACACATTGGGCCGTCCTAGCCGTAGTGCCTAATGAACTCTTCTACCGAGCCACCATATTTGGAGCAACCTTGTTGGGGGTGAGGGTGGAAAGTACCTGAAATGCCATGGATAAAATTGCACAGCAGGTAATCCATGCATGCTGACCCCAGAGAGTCTTAATGATTTACATGCCTGTACCTGAGAAGGACCTCTAAACCCAGAGTTTAGTGACTATTTGAACCATATGACCCACTTTGGTTAATAATCCCAAACTGTCCCTATCTCTATGGATAACCCTACCCAGATAAATGGTTCTTAGTCAAAGAAATACAAATTTGAACTTTGTGCAACCCTCTTTAACAGTTAGTCCTTTGGTTTTCAAACTCAAATTAAATGGCTCACTATCAAATGAAGGCAGCAGTGTTGGAGGAAGAGTCATAATTTAAGGAAACAGTCAGTTACTAAACCTTGCAAATCATATTTCCAAAAAGGTAAACGTTCTTACCCCTTACATAAATATATATCTAATATGTTTAATATGTTATTAAATCTAACTCACTCTGTTCCTCTAGGAACAATGGTTCAGTATTTGCTAATTGAGTGTTTGCAGTGACTATATAAAATATAACAAGAAAAATAAGAATTGATTACGTATAAAATTTTATATACATTATAAAAATATACAAATGAAACAGAACAATACTACATAACATTAATAAAAGAAGTAGTGGCTGACATTTACTGAACAGTTCCTATAGCAAGAAGCTCTAAGTATTTATATGTTATCTTATTTTGTTATCTCCTTTAGGCTCTTTTATTTCTCCCACTATACAGTTGAGAAAACTGAGCCCGAGAATCTTCTGTAAATCACATAGCTGTGAGGGGTGGATACCAGAGCCGTCTGACTCCGGGCTCTTCTCCATTAACTAACAGTTCTGCCGCTTTAAAATCGATTTGTTGATTTAATCAACCAAGTAATCAGACAACCACTGTTGGGCATTGTGGCAGGAGCTGGGGATACAGCTGTGAACGTGATGGCCCTGACCCTTGTGGAGCCTACACTGGTGAGGATACAGGCAAGAAAATATCCACTTTAAGTAACAGAGTCCTAAGGGGAAATACAAGGGTCATGAAAGTTCATAGCAAGGGCTCCTAATCAAAGCCAAGGGTGTCAGGGAAAGTACCCTAGAGGAAGTAATACCTAAGCTAACCTTGAGGCTCTATGGGAGCCTGTCAGTTAGAGATGAGGGAGTAGAGTTCCAGGCGAGGAAATCAGTATGTGCAACCTAAATAAGTCTAGTTCAAGGGAATAAAAGAAATCCTTCCTTTCCCTTCCCTTCCCTCCCCCCACCAACCACCATCTCTGTGTTTATGTAGGAAATATTAAAAGGTGAGCCTGCATAGTCAGAGGATATATTGTGAAGGGCTTTGTAAATCTGTTGGGGATTTTGGACGTTATGCTAAGAGCAATGAGGAGGTACCAGTAGATCTTAAGCAGGGAAGAATTATTATATATGTATGATATTACAATCTGCTTTCCGATGGCTCTTGCAGTTTATTTATAAAAATGAAGACATTCTAACATTAATGATTACATTGTATTAAGCATGAACAGTATCATGAATTAGGAACCTGAAAATAACTTCCTAGATCAACCGGCATCTTCCATTCCTTTGTAAAACACACTGGCTGACATGTAAAGTACATGAAATTAGCAGGATACCCTTTCCTGAACATCTGCTTGGTTTTGCCCCCACCAGTTGGTCTGTGTCTGTGCCGAAAGTCAGTTATGTTTGTTTACACAGTTGTTTTTGGCAGTTCTATGTGTTATAAGGTATGGATGAAATATAAATTTAAATGAAGTATATTTTTCTATGAAAACTAAGTTTAATACTAAGTGGGTGAGAAAATGGTAAAATTGGGGAAAAATTGAAAATAGAAGGATTTGGCATTCGAATTGTTTGTCAAGAGTTTTTAAGAACTCCTTCCACTTAATCGAAAACTGCAATTAATAATAGGGATGCATTGTAATTGTGGTTTACTACTTCAAACCCTAGGATGTGGTTAGATTTAAAAAAAATTATTGGCCCTACGTCAAAAGATTGGTAAATGAATATATATTTGCCTATTTTAAGATAAAATAAGCAGCATAAAATATATTTAAAATATATTGATTTTTTTTGTCTCTTGACCTGCTTTTTTGATTCACCAACTACTAGTCCTGATTGCATCCAATAATATGGCTTTTGTATATTGCCCAGAAATTAAGCATAAACTATATGAGTAATGGAGCAGTTAAAAACCATCTAAAACCCATCTTGATTAGCAAAGCTTATTTCTTTAAACAGTCTGTAGTATTGAAGGATTTCACGTCTACCCTCCACTGAGGGCTGTGAAATCAGCAACTTTGCCTCTGGAAGGTCAGCTTCTAATATATTAAAGATGACTTGGCCACCGTAAGGCAGGATGACAGAAATCCTGGCAGCATTCCTTTCCTTCTGATCTGCCAGTCAGGATTCTGGAGCCATTTCCATTTTCTCCTTTCTTCTCTCCAGGAGCGGAGGTAAATTGGAGGAAAATGCAACAAAAACAGCTTGATGAAACTAATGAAGACTCTCTGCATTCAGCCTCCCCCCCCCCCAATAATTCCTGCTCACACAGGTGAGGCAAAGCCATGATGGAATAGTGGTGTTTTGTGTGAGGGACCTCACTTTGGCATCTCTCTTCAAAAAATTATGTAGCCTATATTATGTAGTTTATTTTCATCTAAAAATCACTAAAAAACAATGCAAGCTCATGGCGAAAGTTTCAAACAGTGCTGAAAGGTAAAGTCACTTCTTATTAGTGTAGCCTTGGGCAAGACAGTTGCCTCTCTGATCTTCAGTGTTTCCATTTGCTAAACAGAATAATGAGAGCTAATTTGTAGGACTGCTTTGAGGATACGAGATAATGTATGTAAAATGCCTATTATTATTATTAGTTATAGTTATAACTATATAACTATACAACTATAGTTATAACTATATAGTTATGGTTATATAGGCACTAGTTTCACATCCTTGACCAAAGAATAACTTTCCACTAGTGAGAAATTTGTTCTTTTCCAGCATGTTGGAAACATTGGGACGAACACACAAAAGAGTGGTGAGTGTGGAAAGGGACTGTCCAATCAGCCAAATCATCTGAATCAACTATGATGGTAAAGGATGTGATGTCACAGATCACATTTTACATATATTATGAGATGTCCCACAGACATTCCAAATACAAAGAGACTACAACTGAACAAGCCATGGCTTATCACTTATTCTGTAGTCAGTAGTACCAGCTAATCTTGATAATGTCATAAGCAGCCACCCAAGATCTCAATCTGGCAATTTAAGTGTCATACTAGACATGCCCATCTTTCTCCTTTTCTCTTCCTCACCCAAACAATCAACCATTTTTGCTGATTCTAGCCCTACATACTGAATCTCCCACTCCTTTTTTCTCCTTTCTGGTCTCACAAGCCTTTGGTATCTCCTCACTGGCTTTTGCAGACACCACTAAACTGGCCTCCTCTCCGCCAATCTATCCCTCTTCCTCTTCCATACCGATAGCAAAGTGAAAACACAGACTGGTAGCAAGTCCCTTCCCTGATTAATTTCTTTCACTATTTCATAATCACTTGCAATGTAAATTTCAGTTTCCTTGTATAGCATCCAAGGTTATTACAGGAGTTAATGTATATAAAGTGCTTGAACAGTGCCTGGGCACAGTAAGTACTATAGAAGTGTTTGCCGTTATTTATTTTTTTTAAAATTTTATTTAATTTTGGCTGCGTTGGGTCTGCGTTGCCATACACGGGCTTTCTCTAGTTGCAGAGAGTGGGGGCTACTCTTCGTTGCGGTGCGCGGGCTTCTCATTGGGTGGCTTCTCTTGTTGCGGAGCACCGGCTCCAGGTGTGCAGGTTTAGTAGTTGTGGCCTGCTGGCTCAGTAGTTGTGGCACACGGGCTTATTTGCTCCGCGGCATATGGGATCTTCCTGGACCAGGGCCCGAGCCCATGTCCCCTGCATTGGCAGGGAGATTCTTAACCACTGCGGCACCAGGAAAGTCCCTGCTATTATTTTTTTAATGACCTGATCTCCACTCTCCTTTTCAATCTAAAACACTGTCACTCTGTCACAATCATTGCTGACAATTTTCCAAGCACACTGTGCTGTTACACACCTCTAGGTGCGTGTGCACGGGCATACACACACACAGCTACACTTTTTAGATGACCTGGTTACACCCACTTATGTGTGGAACTCTTATTCTTCTTTAAACCCCACCTTTCCTAGTGTTTCATAGCCCCCATCCATATACCACATTGTTAATTTCTTCCAATTCAGTGCAATCTCTGCATGCTGTAGTGTTTCTCCAGTGGCAGGCACCACCCTGGATTATAATTTGTTTATATGTTCCTCTGTCCTAACAGGTAATGAGCTCCTAGAACGCAGGGATTGTATGTTGCTTATTCCAAGCACCTGACTAAATACTGGCACGTGGTAAGCACCTAGCAGGCATTTAGAAAAATATTTTTTGAGCAAATGAAAAGTATAGACTATAATTAGACAAAACGTAATTAAGAATATTTTACGATATTGAAAGAAATTCCAATTTGGGCAGAAAGAGGAATTTAATCAAAATCTGGAAAGACGCAGTTTAATTTCTAGCTAACCAGTGATGGCTGTGATGCCCCAAAGCCCACATGGTTAAGAGAGCCTGGCTTTTTGATCCGCTGGTGCTGCGTTAAGTGTTGTGGGAGCGTAATCAATACACCACCTTCTCTTCTACTTTGCGGTCAGGTGGAGGGAATTTTATTCCACTTTCTGCAAAATTTCCCGGTGTCTCGGTAGGGGCTAGAGGATCTGAAGGTCTACCAGCCTCCAGAAAGGCTCTCCTTTTTCGTTTACCCTAGGAAGCCACCACCAGCACTGCGCCCCAGCACCCCGCCGAGCGCGCGCGTCCGGAGCAGCTGAGCCCGGGGTGAGAGCGTAGACGCGGCGCCGGGCGTGGGGCTCGCCCCACCCCGCCCCGCGCGTCACGTGCGCGAGGATGCTAACTTCCCCCTCCTCCTCCTCCCCCGGCGTCTCCGCCGCCACAGCCTTCTCCTTCTGGTGAGGGTGCGCGAGGCAGACCGAGCGAGGGGGACCGAGCGGGCGGGCGCTGCCAGAGCCCGCAGCCCTGGCGCCCGCCGCCGCCGCCCGGACCTCCGCCGCAATATGCCGCCGCGGCCCTCTGGCTCTCGGCCATGGCGAGGCTCAGCCGGCGCGTCCCTTGCACCCTGCTCCTCGGCCTGGCCGCGGTGCTGCTGAAGGCGAGGCTGGTCCCTGCGGCCGCCAGAGCTGAGCTCAGCCGCTCCGACCTCAGCCTCATCCAGCAGCAGCAGCAGCAGCAGCAACGGCAGCGGGAGGAAGCTGAGGAGGAGAGGCCAGAGGTGCCCGGGGCATCCTCTACCGTCACTGCTCCCGGTAGGTCCCGGCAGCCCGGCCCTGCCTTTCCTCCTCTGGTCTTGCTGGCCTCCTCGCCGCTTCCCTAGCCAGATGGTTTCCCATCGCCTGCCTCTACACCCCCCCCACCCCCACCCCCCCAAACGCCTGCCTGCGTGACCCGGATTCGGGCTCTGCTTTGGTTTTGGGAATCTGCCCTTTGGGTGGTGAGCTTTCTGGGAAGCGCAGAGCACTGCAGTGAGGTGGGGAGGGGTCGGGAGGGATGGGAGTGAGTGACTGCCTGGATTGATTTTTTCTTCTCCCTCCCTTCCTGAATTTTTCCCTCCGCCCTGCGAATGATTGTACACACACACACACACACACACACACACACACACACACTCTCAAATCCTTTTAGCCTTCTGTTCTTTATCCTTTTCTCTCCTAGAGACTGAAAAATCTTGCAGTAGACACCCACACACCCCTTTTCACCATCTCGCTCCGCCTATATATTTAAATTTAGCTCTGGAGAAAAGAAATCTTAATTTATTTTATTATTTATTTCTGTCTCTTCTTATCCCGGGAATGGTTGAAGGCAGTTTGCAAGAATGCCTTCAGTATAATAAGATGAAACAAACCAAAAAAGAAATAGGAGCTTGTGGCTGAAGGAAAGGGAAAAGGAGAGGGGGCTGGATGAGGTGAAGTCTGTAGCGGATGTTAGTACAGCAAAGCCTGCCCCCAGAGAGGGGAATCTCCTTACTTGTTAGTAGAAGGTAATGAGGCAGATTCTCCACACTATTCAGCTGAGGGTGAGGAAAGCCCTTTTGGTATACGTGGCTGTAACAGTCCCTCAGTTCCTGCCTGGTTCCCCTCCATTAAAGCTACATCGGTAAGCAAAAAGCTGGATTATCCATATTAATAGCTTCTCCCTACCCCCCAACCCCAGTCCCCTTCCCTACTGTAGAAGCTGCCTGCTCTTTGGAAAGAAAAAAAGCCATCAGTTTTTTTTGGCAAGTGGGCTTAGGTTTCTGCAAAACCAAAGTGAATTATAACATTTGTTTTCGCTTTAAAATCCTGCCTAGTAACGTTATACGAGATGCCGAAAATGAGATTTTAAAGAGTAGGGTTCGGTATCTTATTTTGTACTGTTTGCTCATCATCAAAGAGCAATACTCAGGTACACCAGCTGCGATTCCTGACACAGCCAGAATGATTTAATTTATCAGAGTGCTCTGAGCGTAGGATGAAATCACCAAAGTGTGCCGGAAAGCATGTGTTTCTGACACCCTCTCAAACCATTTAATAACACTTGAGCATGGCTGAAACTCCTGAAAGATGTGCTGTGTGTGGTGGTTTTCCTACCTGGCTTTTTATAACTGAAAGCGCTAACCACAGGGTACGGCGAGGCAGCGATTAGATATGCTGTTGGGTAAACTTAAGGAAATGAGAGATAGGAGAGTGATCGAGAGCCTGTCTTCATTATGGGAGGGATTTCATAAATGATGAAACAGAAGTCAGAGTGGTGATGGATTTTATGATTTGCAGTATATTTTTATTTCGATTTATCGTCTTTCAGGAATATTAGTTAAATGGGTTTTGGCTACTACCATATAGATAGGTTGTGATGAAGGTTACGAATAACGGAAATAATATGAGAAACATCTGTATCCAGCGTACGTGTGAAAATATTTGTTTTCTGATATTTGTGATGTAATATTTTTGAAAAGGGTTATTTTGGGGGAAACTAGCAGTTTTTGTCTTATTTACCTATTAGATTAATGGAGATAAAGGAACCATTAGCCAACAGATCAAACTACAGCCTGAAAAGTAACATAAGATGACTCTTGCATTTCCCTCAAAAACTCTAACCCTCCAAGCCAGTGGCAAACGAGAGCAATTCAATTGACTGCTGTTTTAGTTACAGGAGTATTTGGGTTGTATAATGAAACATAACCTATAAACAAATGAACTTAAAATGTTCCTCTGAGGGGCTTCCCTGGTGGCGCAGTGGTTGAGAGTCCGCCTGCCAATGCAGGGGACACGGGTTCGTGTCCCGGTCCGGGAGGATCCCACATGCCGCGGAGCGGCTGGGCCCGTGAGCCATGGCTGCTGAGCCTGCGCGTCCGAAGCCTGTGTTCCGCAAAGGGAGAGGCCACAACAGTGAGAGGCCCGCATACCGCAAAAAAAAAAAAAAAAAAAAAAAAAAAAAGTTCCTCTGAGCACATTGTGATCTCTAGGTTGAACTGGTCTTCCTGCTTCAACCTTTGCTCCTCTGTCTGTTCTCCTCACACAGTTAGTGAATTTTTTTTTTTTTTTTTTTGCGCGGTACGCGGGCCTCTCACTGTTGTGGCCTCTCCCGTTGCCGAGCACAAGCTCCGGACGCACAGGCTCAGCGGCCATGGCTCACGGACCCAGCGGCTTCGCGGCATGTGGGATCTTCCCGGACCGGGGCACGAACCCGTGTCCCCTGCATCGGCAGGCGGACTCTCAACCACTGCGCCACCAGGGAAGCCCTAGTGATTTTTTTTTTCCTAGTGATCTTTTTAAAAACATTAAATAGGATCATTTCTGCTCACAGCCCTCCCATAGCTTCCCATCTCCCTCACACTAGATGCCCAGACCCTGAAAATGGCCCACAGAGGCTGAGATCCTCTGCGGCCCTCTCACTCCCGTCTCCCTCAGCTCTGACACTAATTCAGCGCTGGGGCCACACTGGCTCTTTGTTTCTTCAGTTTGCAAGTGGGCTGTGGTGTGGGGCCTTTGCACTTGTCATTTTCTCTGCCTGGAATTCTGGACCTTCGATTCTTCAGGTTTGCTCCAATCACGCTAACAGAAGCCTTTCCTGACAGCTGTATTAAATAGCCATCTGCATGCTCTTTCCTACTGATTCTCCTCCATGGCACTTACTATCCTCAGCCCTTCTTGTAAGCCTGTCTCCCCTTACTAGAATGTAAACTCTCTGAGGGCATGAACTTTGCTTTGTTCGTTATTACATTGAATTATTACATATATGTCTAGCACCTAGAAGAGCACTTGCTACTCATAGGAACACATATTTTTGAATGAATGAATGAATGAACAAAAATGCTGGCATCAAGGATCTCCTTTACTTTATGAGTATTTGTTATTTCACATCTTGTGAAATTCTTCATTGGAATTTAGCAGGGTCATATAAACATAAAGAAATGTTAGGTAGAAATATTTGTAAGTGGAGGTTATAAAGTATATATATTTTGGACTTTTAATTTTAGCTAATTTCAGTGTTTATCTTGTGTTCACTACAGAGAACTGCTAGATACAATACTTAAGTCCACTTTTTAGGTTCTGTCAAGAAGATTCTTTACCCAGGTGCACTTATAATCCTCTTATGGGTATTAACATACCTTTAGATAGCTCTAGGAGGGTATTAACATACCTTTAAATAGCTCTGACTGAGCTTTAATTCATTCTTTGCCTCTGTGTGGTGCTTCTGATTCTTTGGACATGTTTTGTGAAAAGCTATAGGACTTTTCTCAGGCAATATTTAGAAAACTAATAAGACTTGTTTAGTGACTAATACATGATTGAGCCTCATAAGTCCGTAGTAGAGAAACTGACTGCTGACTCTGGTTACTCTGGATTTTATTATTTTGAAAATTTATGTCTCTTCATATTGCTGAGAAATAAGAAAGTGAGGTTAAAAGAAGTTGAATATGAGATTTTAAAAAATCAGGATGTAAAAAAAGTAAATTTTCATTTTCTCATTAACTTCTAAAACACCATCCTCAGAGAGTAATGAGAATAAAGACTAAGGTTGAGATCTGTTTTCTCCGGTGTCTGCAGCAGCTCTGATTTCTCCATCTGCACCAGTATTTGTTAGAAATAAATATTCGAGGGATGAGGGAAGAATTAATTTGGGGGTTGGTGGTAGCGGAGACAACCATATCATATTCAGTCTGATGGCCCATTAGATGGGAGGCATGCTGGGGATGGGGGCAAGGGGAGCTGGAGAAAATAACAAGCTCCATTTCAAATTCTCCATGCGAAGCACAGACACTGGGCATCTCCGTGGATTTTTATAAAAGTCTTCTGAATACAGAGAAAGCCCCTTGAGGGATATATTTTCACAGTATAAACATTTTTGATTGTACGTTTCACTGATCTATATTTTTAAACCTTTTACCTTGGAAAACGTCAACTATATAGAAAGTAAACAGGATAGTATTAAAAACGGCCCATACCCATTACCCAGCTTTAACAATGATCAAATTCTGCTGTGACTATTTCACTCACACCTCCATCCATTTCCATTATGTGGGATTTTTGGGGGGAGCGGGGAGGTAAAATGTACATACATTAAAATGTACATACCTAAACTGTACTCCTTTTTTTTTTTTTTAACAATAAACTATAGTTTATTGGGTGGGGAAAGTGGTGCTTGATTTACAGAGTTGCCACATTATATATATATGTTTTTAAATATTAAAAACATATATATATATATATCTATCTTTTTTTTTTTTTTTTTTTGCGGTACATGGGCCTCTCACTGTTGTGGCCTCTCCCGTTGCCGTCCGGATGCGCAGGCTCAGCGGCCATGGCTCACGGGCCCAGCCGCTCCGTGGCATGTGGGATCTTCCCGGACCGGGGCACGAACCCATGTCCCCTGAATCGGCAGGCGGACTCTCAACCACTGCGCCACCAGGGAAGCCCAAAATATATATCTTTTAATTGATGTTAGAATTTTATTATCACTCTATGTTTGCCTTACAAAAATATTCAAAAGTAATTTTCAAGTGAGCTTATGATTATATACATTTTGTAAGTATTGGTTTAAAAATATCAAAAGTCATAAAATGAAAAAAAGCTGTAAAAGCTACTTAATGGATGTCCATACTTCAGATTCTGGTATTAACATAAACTGTATTCTCTTGACAAATGGATATACCTTTGTAACCATTACCATATCAAGATATAGAACATTTATATCACCTTAGAAAGTTCCCTCATGCCCCCAGGCAATCTTTGCTCCTGACCCATTGACAACTGTTCTGATTGTTTTCGTCACTGATTAATTTTGTGTTTTCTAGACCTTCATAAAATAGAACCATATAGCATGTACTTTTTTGTGTCTAGCTTCTTCAGCTCAGTCTAATTTCCATAGGTTTCATCCATGTTGTTGCATGGATGTTCAGTAGTTTATTCCTTTTTACTGCTGAGCAGTATTCCATTGTATCAATTACTGCAGTTTGGTTTATCACTTCTGATGGATATTTGGGTTATTTCCAGTTTTAGCTATTGTAAATGAAGCTGCTACATTCTTGTACTTTTAAAGTTAAAGATTTTTTTCATATTCTATGTAGCTGGGACCTACTTAACAAAATTTAAAAATACTGAAATTCAGTATAGAGTATTACTGTATACTTTTTATTAAATTCAAATAACTTGATTTAAACTTTGATTTAAGCAAACCTGATTGAAAATCTCCTATCCATGAAAGCATTTGTTTAGTTTTTTTCCGTTCAAGGAATTTGAAAATCAATAGAGTGGGACTAGACATTGGCTGTTTTATCTAAAGTATTCATGCTTTGAAGGCCGTATTCCCAGATGGGGTAATTATGATTTCTTTCCAGGATTTTAATAACCAAAGGGAGCTATTTCTTGGTGTTGATTACAGGTGGAAAAACACATGCCATTGTGTTGAATTTCAGTCCAGTTTGTTTTAGTGGTGGTTTTTCAGTGTTCTTAATGTGCCTGAACAGAAACAACCAAATATTTTTCTGAAACAGAACTCTTCCCCCTAAGTATATAAATATTGAACTTCATTCTCTTTCAGCATTCTGACTAGGTACTAGCTGCAGTATTGTTGTCATTCATTGACCTGGCTTAGTGTAATGTGTCTTAATTTCCTTTCCTCCAAGTTGCCTTAGCTAGGAAATGGACATAATATTTTCCATCTGCTATTGATAAAAAGTATGCTTTGGAATAGTTACCTGGAAAATTCTAAAACTATGAAAGCTATGCATTGTAGTGAAATACATCATAGGCTTAAGAAAACAGCTTCTGTTTGCTTTGAAGATTCTGTTTGGAGATGTCTCTCTAATTGCCCTTTTGTGTAAGCACAATCCATATGTCCAAGGCATATCAGATTCTGTGCCTCTTAAATTTTTTTTTTTTTTTTTTTCGGTACGCGGGCCTCTCACTGTTGTGGCCTCTCCCGTTGCGGAGCACAGGCTCCGGACGCGCAGGCTCAGCGGCCATGGCTCACGGGCCCAGCCGCTCCGCGGCACGTGGGATCTTCCCAGACCAGGGCACGAACCCGTGTCCCCTGCATCGGCAGGCGGACTCTCAACCACTGCGCCACCAGGGAAACCTTTAAATTTTTTTTTTTTTATGACTGTCTATGTTATGAGGACTAGGCAGTATTCTTAACTACTTGTTGATAATGTCTCGGAGTATAATTAGGCCAGTTCACTTGGGCCTGAAATGAGGAATGGTTTCTGGGTGCCCTTTCATGTAGGGTAGAGGGTGTCAAGGAAATGGCAATTGCTTTCCATGTTAATAACGTGTCAAATCTGTGACCTAGTGAACCTAGACTGTAAAATGTCTCAGCAACGTCTTGGGCTTCTCTGAAGCCTTGAGTTGATAATGCCTGTTAATTTCTCCATGTTCAGTTTCTGTGTCTTGCACAAAAACCAAGATTTAAAATTAATTTTATTTATATGTGACAGATTTCAATTGTTATTTAATGTGGTTTTTTTTCTCAAGTAGGTTTCTATATCATGACACGAGGGTCTAATTTAAAATTAAACATTTGCCAGTATTATCAGTTATTGTACTTAGTTTAGTTTTGTTCCTATTCCTAGAGAAACAGCACTTAGAAACTATATAGTTTTAGTTCACTTGTCAGCTCTGCTAAAATTTAGAACACATATATAGCTAAGCCATTAGCAGTTCATATCTGTGGACCTAAATACTAGTTGGGCTTTCAGTGACCACTTGATCAATTGGAAACTCGTAGAAATGTCCAGCCTCACCTGGGGCTCATGCTGTAAGGCCTTTGGCTTACCTCGGGGGTAGGTGCTCCAGGGATGTTGTAGAATTCCATATTCATTGTTCTTTCTAAAATAAAATAAGACCAGTGTCCATGGTTTTATTCACACCTACCTGTCCTGCCACTTTTTTGTAATAGGAATGTGACACAAACAGAAACAGGATGGGTAGATGGATTATTTGTTTTTTCTAATGGGTTAACTATAACCAGGAGTTGAATAGAACCTGCAAAGGTCCTGGATTTTGTGACCCATTCCACCCTTGCCTGTTTCCCACCCCTGCCCCCAACTGCCAGTGTTTTTGAAAATGATAGAAATTAAGCTGTCA
Source organism: Orcinus orca (assembly GCF_937001465.1). Taxonomy (NCBI): domain Eukaryota; kingdom Metazoa; phylum Chordata; class Mammalia; order Artiodactyla; family Delphinidae; genus Orcinus; species Orcinus orca. The sequence continues at coordinate 73,610,565 of NC_064565.1, forward strand.
AAATATGGCTCTATATAGTTAAATGGATTATGTTTCTTCAAAACTTTAAACATGCTGCTAATGTTTTCATATTTGTATGAGTAGGATTTGTTTATAATGTCTGGGTGACTGAGACAGGATTACCAAAAGAATATCCATTTACTGTAAAAATGAAGTAGAGGGAGGCCACACTTTTTGCGTAAGGGGAAAAATGTCACCAAGGATAATGGGTATCGTACGACTTATTTAATTATTTTACTAAGTAAAATGAACCATGCATGGATCAATAAGTGTGTCATGAAGCACAGATTATGATTAATTCAGTTTGTGTGCCTGAAGTTAAAAAAAATCTATCTGGTCACTTACTTTTAAATGAATTGGTGTATTCCAAATATTTGCATTTAAAAACAAATTACTTCTCCTCATAAAATAAGTACTTTCCAAAATATATTTTACAATATTTTTGTGCTGTTAGATTCTGGACTTTTAGCAGAAAAGCTATGATTTAATAATTCCCCAAATTCCAGTGTTTCTTTAAAGTAATCAGAATTTAAGTCTCATTCATAATCATATGCAAGAAAAGTATCTCTGTACTAATGTTTGAAACAACTAATCTGATCTTCTAATGCTATTTATAACGAAATGATGTCTAATATCAATTAAAATATGCAGTAATTTAAAAAAATGAAAAGTTTTCACTTCATAGATTAAAATAAGACTTGGAATCATAGGCTCTTGGAATTGGGATGAGGTAGAAATGACCTTCTCCTAAGTGCTTTGCTCTGGCAGTGTTTTAAAAGTATATAACATAAGCTGGAACACATCCACGTCTTTTCTTTTTTTTTAATCTGGTAATTTGTAAATTTTCTTTTTTTTAAAGACATTTTATTTTTTATTGAAGTGTCACTGATTTACAATGTTATATTAATTTCAGATATACAACATAATGATTCACAATTCTTAAAGGTTATTATACACCATTTATAATAATTATTAAATATTGGCTATCTTCTCTGTGCTGTACAATATATCCTTGTAGCTTATTTATCTCATACATAGTAGTTTGTACCTCTTAATCCCCTACCCCTGTCTTCCCCCATCCCTGTAAACACTAGTTTGTTCTCTATATCTGAAGTACTATTTGTTTTATTTTTATTTAAAAATTTTTATTGAAGTATAGTTGCTTTACGATGTTGTGTTAGTTTCTCGTGTACAGCAAAGTGATTCATTTATACATACACATATATTGAATATATATATATATTTTTTCAGATTTTTTCCATTATAGTTTCTTAACAAGATATTGAATATAGTTCCAGTGCTATGCATTAGGTCCTTGTTTTTTATGTGCTACTCCTAAATTTCTATATGTTATTCCCAAATTTCTAATTTATCCCTCCCCCCGCCTTTCCCCTTTCGTAACTATGTTTGTTTTCTATGTCTGTGAGTCTATTTCTGTTCTGTAAATAAGTTCATTGTATCATTTTTTTAGATTCCACATATAAGTGATATACGATATTTGTCTCTCTGACTTACTTCAATTAGTATGATAATCTCTAGGTGCCACATTCACATCTTAAAAGAAATTGTGGTACCACCTGGCAGTTACAGATTCTGATAAAACTGTTACTTAAGGATAATTTGATGATTTTCTTCATAGCAAATATAACTAAGATAAGTGAGCTTTTTAATAGTTTTTCCCTACCAATGGATTCAATTTTGTGAATCAGAATAGTCAAAAGAATGTGCCTTTTTAAATTGCTTCTGTGCCATAGTATTTCAAATAGGAAAGAAGTCTTGTGAATCCATAAAGTTTGGTAGATATAGGGTGTCAAGATGTAAAAGGTGAAGATTTTGGAGGCTCATAAGAAAAGAAGAGAGAGGTGATATAATTCACTGTGACAAGTTTGAGGGGAGGTCAAGTAAATTCATAGGGAGAGAAAGTACTCACAAATGGTGAATCTTCTTCTCCCCTGTTTGTATAAGGGACTCACTGTCCCTTATACCCTATATGGCAGAGGTTCTAGGGAACCAGTGGAAGGGTGTAGAGGGTTTATGAGCACCCTGAAATTAATTATACAATCTCAGTTATCTAGCGTTGAGATCATCTGTAAGATTTTCAAAGGAATCCTTGACCACCCCCAAAAGGTTAAGAAAACCTGCCATGGTTGATTAGACCTTTGTAAGTGGACTCAATAAGAAAAGAACAAAGGTAACGTTCAGACTCAAATAACATTTTTGTGTTTTCTTAACATGTGAGGTTTCTGTTATTGTGTACATGTGATGGGTAAAATTAGTAAGCGTGACAGCAACATAACCCGTCCTGCCAGAAGGCCTTAACCCTTGAAGAAACTGATTGTGTGGGATGCACGTACCTTGGTCGATTCTTTCAACCTTTGGCTTTTCTTTCAACCTTTGGCTTTTCCATTCTGTTTGTATAATGTCTACCAAAATGCAATAATTATCTTTTGATAAACCATATGACTCTGAATTGTTTTATATCCAGGTTTCATTATATAATAACCTAGTGGGATATCTTATACCTGAAAAAACCCTCTGTTCAGAATTTTTGGCAGTCAACCCAGAAACTCTCTGCATCTTGGCTCCTGGCTCTTGCACTGAAGGATAGGGTCACTAAGACTAAGTTAATAATCTTAATAAGGGCTCTGATTACTTTGTGATTCATCCAGTCCCTCAGGCCTGATTATAAACTTCAATGCATTTTAGCAGATGAGGGCCTGCCCTGGTTGTTATTAGCCTTCAGAGAAGGCATTTGTAAAAACCTAAGCCATTTCCCACCTGCTGAAGCAAGTATTAATCTTTGGTTTTTTAACAGTTTGGGGGTCAAAATAGTAATTTCAGGCTACTGTGATTTACGTCTGTGATCGAACTTGCTCTTTTCATCACCAGTGCTCTTCTCGACTTTCAGAATTAATATCATCTCTAAACTCATTGAAACTCATGTTTTCCTTATTTACTTTTTTTGATTCACACCTCTCCTGGTTTCACTAATAACTGACTACATTGGAAAAGCTAGATGCTAGGAAGAGTGAATAGCAGAGCGATTCCTTGTTTTGAGGAATGGATTTATATTGCAAAATTTTTCTTTCATTTGAAAGTCCAAATGGAAAAATTTGTATTTCAACACATTCTGATGTTCCAAAGATAAATAATAGCATGTGCTGAGACTTGGAAAGCTACAGCTTCAGAGAATGGCACGGGGGCACAGACAGGGAGGTCAAAAAAGACATAAGCTTCCCCTGACAAATCCATCTTACTGTGGCCTTTGTGTTTCCTGTATGTAAGGACTGGCTCACAGACTGGAACTGTATGCAGGGACTGTATATGGGGCCCTTCATGGATCCAGCAGCTTAGAGATAGATCTGACAAAGGAAGATGAAAATATGGTGACCCAATTTACTCCCCTTTCTTCCCTATCAATATCCTTTGTCAGTAATACAGTCTCAAGTCTGTAACTGTTAAATAATTTGCTATGCAATAATTACATTATATTGTAAAATTATACTTAAGTATTATAGGCATAAAATATTTGATAGTGTAATATGTAGGTAATTAAAATATCTTTATATTCTAAAAGTAGAAAAAATTTTTTTCCATTTAATTTAACATTCTCTCTTCTCATTCTCCTCTCTCACAAGGTGATCTCATCCACTCTAGTTGCTTTAAATACCACCTATATGCTAAGACTTCCCAGAGTGCACTCCTGAATATACCCACCAATTATTTTGACATCTTTATGTGGATAGATCACAGGTATTTCAGTTTAAGCATGTCTAAGTCTGGACTCTTCATTTCTCACCAGACCTTCCAGGATAAAAAAAAAAGTCCCCTTCTTATTTTTTTTAAACTAGGGTCATCATGCTGTACATTACCTTCCAGAACTTATAACTGGCAGTTTTCAGCTTTCGACCACCTTCACCATTCATCCTTCCTTTTGTTACTAAAAACTCCACTGTTATTAAAGTGCCCCTCTGGCCAATAAGGAGAGTGGAGGGTGCTGTCCTTGCCGCTTCCTCTACCTTCCTCTCCTAGTCCCTCACCAAACCCACCAAGTCTGTCTCCTAAATATTCCTCATCTGTTAACTTCTCTTCATCTTCACTGCCCCTGCTCTAGCCCAGGTCACTCTTAACACTCTAGTTCAGGTTAGCATATTAACTGGCCTCCTTGTTCCATTCTTGGTGCTCTAAAAATCCATACTCCAGTTATGGGAATCCTCCCCCAACACCCTACAAATAGTGTTTATTTTTAAGAACAAGTTTTATCAGGCTTCCCATGACATTGAGAACCAGTGACCTATAAGGGCCTGCATGCTTTCCCACCCCAGTCTCAGCTCCAGTTCTCTGTGCCTTGAGTGTGACAGGTTTTGTACCTCAGGGCCTTTGTACAGGTTGTTCCTCTGTATCTCTGCTTGCAGTACTTCCCTGATCCATCCAACGCACGCACACACACACACACACACACACACACACACACACACACACACACACACACACACACACACACACACACACGCACACTCACTCTCTCTCTCTGTCCTGGCTAAATTCATTTAAACTTCAGGTATTAGCTTAAGTGCCACTTCGTTTAAACAGATTTTCTTTAGCTTTCCAATCTGAGCTAGGTTCCTCTGTTAATGTGCTCTTGTAAGCACTTCCTAATCACTCATGGTCTGTAGTTGATCTGTAGCTAGGCATCTATTCCATAATTCCATATTTGTCTTCACCTCTAGATTGGAAGCAAGATGAAGCCAGGTGCAATAACTGTTTTGGTTGGGAATTGTATTCCTGTATAAATAGTTGTTGAGTGAATAAATGAATGACTGAATAGAGATAGATATTTGTGCAGTTGATTATCTTCTTTCATCCCCAAGCTTGAGTGGACTTCTCTAGAGAGTATATGTATGAAAAGAATATTATATAGGGAAAAGACTGTAAGACATGCAGAATGAGTGGCCAAAGTATGCAGGTTTTATATCAAGAGCAATTCCATGATTTGAAAAAAATATACTGAAAGAGGAACTGGTATTTATTTGGAGTTAACACATCATATGTTGGTTTATATGTGGGGCTAGAGATAACATAAAGATTCATACAGTAAATGATTTCATTTTTTTCTTCTTTTTTTTTTTTTTTTTAAATCTCACTAATTGCAGAGAACACTTGGTGGAGACAAAGAGAGACCACAAATCATAACAGAGTGTGATAAGTGCTTTGTTCGAGGAGTATATAGGGGACAGTGGGAACACAGGTTTGAGGGGAAATAATTTGGCCTGTTTCTTGGAAGAATGCACATTTAAAGTCTGTCCCAAAGTGATATAGAAAAGCAAAAGGAAATTATTTATTATTTTTGATTTAGATCTATTTTTTCCATTTCTTTTGTGATTAACAGTATAATAATTCTGTTCCTTTTATCTTTAGTATCCTCTAGAATTCTTTTTTCTTTAATTTCTCTTTATTTCATACTTTTACCGCTCATCATTCCATGCTGTTAGAAAAAAATAAGATAGTTCTTCCACCGTTTCCTCATTTCTTGAAGACACCAGATGTGCCCTCTCCTTTCTAAACAAAGGAATTGAATTCAGGATTCAAAGATAAGCCCCATTTCTATCAATTTAGGTCTGCTGTGAATTAGCAGTGACTGTATCTTGCCTTTACATTGATATATAGCAGAAATAACTCTCCCCTGCCTTTAACAGTGCGGTATCACCACCTTGACCAAATTGTGCTGTTTTCTTAACATCTCAGTTCTCCACATGAACACAGCACAGAAAGCTGTGTCTTGACGTCTCCTGTAGCCTCTCTCTCCCATCTGGGCCAGCCTGTTGGCCATTTCCCCACCCTATCATGGGAACAACTTGGCTTCTCTTCTTTCCTCCTCAGTGACCCCAAATTTTATTTCCACACCCCACCACAAGGCAGTGAGTGATTTAAGATTTATTTTGTTAATGATTGTGTTTGCACCATCCGAATTGAGACTTTAAAAAAATGTAATTGCACATAGCAGTTGCCTGGTTTTCTGCTAAATCAGAAAGTATATGAAAAATAATAGATAGGAATTTTATATATTCATGAACTTTTTCTCCATTAAGGTTAATCTAGAGGTGTACTCATAGCAAGAGGCCATTTAGCTGAAATTACCAATGCATGAGAAAAGTTCTCACATTTACTTGAAGCTATATACATTGAGGTATTTTTGTGGATACAGTCGAAGTTTGCTCTTACCACTTTAAAGCACCCTATCATGCAGTTTTTGCATTTTTAAAAAATCCCTGAAATTCTGTAAATCTTCCAGGCTAGGGGAACTGAGACACTGAAACAGGTGGCTTAACAGGGGGAGCATATGGGCTGACTCTGGCTGTTTTCCCCCAGGCTCTAGCCCAGTGTGTCTGCCTCTCGTTCTTAGGGTGCTTGTGTGGTACGTTGTCTTTGGGTTTTCACAGACTATAGGAGGAGATTATACCACATAGTCAGGATATGAACTATATTTACATGGAAGAGGCAATATATTAACATATTTAATGAAAGACATTGTCTTAACCCGACAAATCTGTTCCCTGCTTTAGACCTTATCTATTTCTATCCCTTCCCTAATCATTTGACTTGGGGAACCAGAGATCATCATTGATTCTGTCTTCTCTCTCTCCCACACTCACCTGTCACTCACTGGTTCTTTTAAGTATTCATCACAGTCTTTAGTATCCATTCCTTCTGTTTCATTTTCACAGCCTCCTTCTCAGTCCAGCCCATTGCTGCCCCGCCCCCCATCTGTTTGGACTTATACAGTAATCTCTTAGGTCTCTCTATTTTTTACTACTTCTAATTCAAACCATACCCTTTCTACATTATCTTCCAGAAACACTACTTTCATTTTTTATGCTTTCATTATATTGTCATTTAAAATTTGAAGTCTTCTGTCAGGCTTCTACTTCCCTCCAAATTTTTATAATGAATACTTTGAAATACTGTATACTGAAAAATTCAGTTAGTGTAATGGGTATCCATATATCCTCCAAGATGCAACAATTGTTAACATTTGTCATTTTTGCTTTATCTCTATTATTATCTGTCTTTACACACACACACACACACACACACACACACAGTATTGCAGAACCAATTGAAACTTAAATTTATACATCCTGACTTCTCATCCCTAAAAGCTTTAGCATGCTTCTCTTAAGATCTGGGGAACATTCAGTGGGCAAGTAACACTTTTTTTGAAATGGTAAAACAATTATTAAAAACTTTTAATTGAACTGTATAACATCAATGAAGAAAAGGTATAGAGCTTCAAGTAAAGAATGAATGAGTAAATGAATCTTATAGATTGTATATGGAATTTTTAAGAAGGTTTCACTTTGGCTTGTTATATTTGTGCAAATAACACATTACACATCCACCAGGTTGTGATAAGACTGAGTTTTGTATAAAGGTAGCAATTTAGCTACATTATGCTACAAAATGGGAGGTTCTGCCAGGCTTTCAAGTTACTTTGTTTTTTGGTCATTTCCCACCAATCTAGGATCAATTCCCATTAATCAAATTTTTACTTGTAACTTTTATGGTGGACGTATATAGAACTGTCTGTCTGGTACCTATCTTCCCCTTTCTTCTGCTTATGCCGCCCTTATCCATCCACATTTGATGTTGGAAATGGTAAGACGTAAAACCTGAGAGTTGTCATCAGCCATGCTGCCCACCATGTGGAGAAAGCCTATGAAAGGAAATGATGAAGCCAGTATTCAGAGTTGGAGTTCCTGGTCCCAGTCATTCTCCAGATCGGCTGGATAGTTGCCATCCCTGTGGTTTTCTTGTACAACCCTTTCTAGTATCCATCAGTTGATAAATTTCCATTTTGCCTCAGGAAACTCTGGTTGGATTTCTATAACTTTAGTCGAAAAAGTCGTAACTAGCTTAATAGCTTAATATGTTATTTCCCGAGCTAAGTCCTAGCTCCAAGGAAATTTTAAATCCTTTGACTCTTTTCCCTCCCCACTGGCACTGCCCTACCTCTTTTTATCTCTAACTCCACCAGAAACCAACTTAGCTCTCCTTTTGGTTTTTTTGTTTGTTTGTTTGTTTGTTTGTTTGGCGGTACGTGGGTCTCTCACTGTTGTGGCCTCTCCTGTTGTGATGCACAGGCTCAGCGGCCATGGCTCACGGGCCCAGTCGCTGCGCGGCATGTGGGCCGGACCGGGGCACGAACCCGTGTCCCCTGCATCGGCAGGCGGACTCTCAACCACTGCGCCACCAGGGAAGCCCAGCTCTACTTTTCTCATGAAGCTTTTTCAGTCCACAATTATTTTCTCTTACTACATCAGTCAGTCTCTATTTGGTGATTCAGTACTTGATAATATGGTGTTTAGAATTAGTCCCTAATTGTTTCTGGTGTGTTTATTTTGTCTTTCTTGCACTTCTGAATTCCTTTAGAGCATAGATATATTCCTTCATTCGTTTTTACATTCCAGAATACCTAACACTCAGTAAGTGCTCAATAAAAGCATGGCATGTTGATTCATAACATGCTATGATAGTATATATTAAGAGAACTATCTAAGAACCAAGGATCTTTTGTTATTCATATTATTCATTTACTCCTCATGCCTATCACGGTGCTAGACACAGGGTAGGTGCTTTAAAATTCATGTTAATGAAAAAATATTTGTTCTTAGATTTATGAGTTTGGGGTAAATGCTGATGATATTAAAATGAATTTGAGGATGATGATTTGAATAATACTTTATGATGCTTTAAGATTGTGAACTGTCAGTCAACCATGTACAGTTCTTAAACCAAGAGTACTTGGTCAGAGCCATTTTCTTTCCCTTTTCTATATTTTTGTTTCCTTTTACTTCTACCTTTATTTTTTATCTCTCATTAGCACTTAGTTTTGTCACTTTCTGGTCCATGATGAAAAAACATCATGCCTCTCACTCCCGCTTCCCATTTTTTCTCACTTACATTTCCCCCTCACTTCACAGTACTAATTTAGATGTCCTTAGGTTTCCATAAAGGGATCTTATTTTCTCCGAATATTGCCCTCAGGCCTCTGACTCACAGAAGCAAATTTCTAAATCTACATTGCAAAGAAGTACATTTAATTAATCTAGTCCTCAATAATTATCAAATAAAAGTTCTGTGTCACAAAAAGCATAATAAATGAGGGTAGTCGTTAAAGATTATTTTTTGGCACTTTAAAAAACTGGGCGACTAACTGAATTGCGGTTCATGATTGTAATTTTGGAGAGGAAAGGCCTTGGTGAGTTTGAGCTGTGGAAGAAGGCCTGTGTGGCTGCCCTGGGGAGAGTGAGATGAGAGGGTGGGGGGGTGGGGTGGTAAAGGGATGCAGGTATGGTTGGTTATGGCAGCACATTGGCTTCCGTGCACTCCTACTTGCTTCTGTGGTTGATGTCTTTACCAGAAGAGGAATCCTTCTAGGGTGCGTGGTTTGGTGGCTAGACCATGGCCTTTGGAGTTTGAGCAACTGGAGTTCAAAATCTGCTCTGCCTCTTCTTAGGTATGCTCTTGGGCAAACTAATTAAACTTTCTCTGAGACAGAGATAATGATACTTACCTTGCAGCATTGTTAAGTATTAGAGTTGATGTATGTGAAATACCTAGAACTTAAAGATACCTATCAATTACTGCTAGTATTAGAGATGATTTTTAGTAAATTAAATATTTCAGAAATATGAATATTCTGTCTTGATTTATATTCTATGGTGGTAAGGATTGAATAAGTAGACAGAAAAGGTAACGTGTCAGTTTTACCACTTTCTAGTAAATGAGGCTGGATTTCTTTTCATTGCTTTATTGCGTTTCCTATAAATTGACTCTAAAGAGAATACGTTTATATAGTAAGAAGTATTAAAACATATCGTGGAATAAAATTTCTGTTTTTCCTTTAAAGCGACCTAGAAACAACATTGTCTTTGGAACGTTACCTCAAGCAAGCAAGCAAAATATATTTGAAAGCCAAAAATCAGAGGGAAGGTATTCATCTGTGAGCTTCATGTTTTCACTACTATATTGATTCCTTTTGTTTTGCTGAGAAGACAAATTGGCTCTTAAGAAAGGCTGAATTCAAACAGTAGTTTTTATTATTCTTTTTTCTGTCTAGAAAATCTTAACATGAGCTGGAATATTCTCAGCATACAAATAAGCCAACGGATACTGGCTGTGGTCCTTTGGAAAACTTTGTATGGAAAAGGTAGTGTTTCTTCTTTATGGAACAAACAGGAATGTTTTGCAGCTCGCCTCCTTTCTCTTTTTGCTAGCCTTGGCATTGTGCTGGGGAGTCAGATCTGTCCATTAAAATGGTGTGTCTTGAAACATTCTCTTTAGAAAAGAATTCTGCAAAGCAGATGAAATCTTAATTTAGTTTTGAATACGTGTCTCAGAGGAGTAGTAAATTATGTTTCTTTGTAGTATTGCGGTTACTACCCCACAGCAGAGAAGGGCATTGACATCCTAGTGGAGCCAGCTGACTGATTAAGGATATTGATTAGATCTGGAAGATTGTGTTCTGTAAAATTCAAGGCTGATTGAATTCTCGATTGGTATGGCAGTTGCATCTAACCAGTTTAAAATTTTCTAATGTTAACAACATTCACAAGTAAAACAACATTTTAAGGAGTCTTCATTAAAAGATGGGATGAAAGAATGAAATAGAATTATTATAAACTACACATTAAGAGAAAAGGATTCTGAAATTATTTGCCATTCTTCTCTCTATAAGTAGGAAGCAGGAGACAGTCATGAACTGTAAAGGCCAAATAGGATTCATCAGGAGTTTACTGAAAATTCCTAGTCATGATGATATGGTTGTGTTCAAATTTAAGTAGTAAACCAGATGAAGGTTTACAAAGTTCGTAGGACAAAAATAAATCAGAGCAAGTAGTTTAGGAATTATTTTTAGTCCACTTTGAACGTACATGGAAACAAAGGATTCAGCTATGTCAGACTGATTTTTTTTTTTTTTCTCTGTACTTTCAGAGCCTGGCAACTGGCAGGAAGGCATTATCAACCCTGGACTTGTGTTGGGTTCACAGTAATAGCTTCCTGAATGGTTGGATCAGTGGATAAATGTATGCTTCCTGATGGGTTAGGTGGAATTGATTGACCGGTGTGGCAAAGGCTAATAAGGCAGCTGTGTCTAAAGTGATGGCTGGCTAAATATAAGATTTGATCTCTACTGCTCAGTTCTTAACCTAAAGCAGCTTTTGCTATCTTCTCAGGCATTGTCATGAGAAAGAATTAGAAGCACTTAGTTTAGAAGTGGTAGTTTCTTAATCTATTAAGTCCAACAGTTAAAAATTAAATGATATACTGAAGTTCTAAGATGGAAAATTATTCAGTCAGATAGAGAGATGGGCGTATAGTCTAACACTCAAAGTCAATATAGCAACTGCAGGTGAACATTTATTATGCAAAGTCTCTTTGACTTTTTGAAGGAACTTTGAAAAGTAAGGTTTTTGCTCTCAAGATACTTAACATTTAATTGATGGAGAGGGCATAAACATATGTAAATATAATTTAACATAAATTGCCATAATATGCCCCATTATGAGTTTCAAAGTGCTGTGGGAACCTAAGGAAAGGAGAGACAAACTTTCAATCATTAAGGGACTGATTTCCCAACTGCTTATGGTTTAATTACCTGCTTTTTCGTCACCACAGTTTTAGAGCCTACATTACAGGGGGTGGCTCGAAAGCAATAAGGAGAATGTTTTTTGTGCTGATTGTCTCTCAGTAGAAGGCCAGATGGTAGAAGGAGGAAATAGAAACTAAGATTTTGGTTTGTGTTTTTATATTTACTCACCTATTCACTGTAGGAATACATTTTCCCACTTCTATTCTGTTTTTATTTTTTACAATTTCATCTTAATTAAAAAAGACTTCAAACATAGAAATATAGTCTATATAGTTTCATCACTGAAATTAATCAAATATTAGCCTTTTGCTCTATTTGTTTCAGATTTCTCTCTCCGTCTTTTTTTAGGAAATAAAAATTAAGGGTCAAATCAAGCCCCACTTTCATCCCCTTTCCCTCATTATCCAGAATTCATCACTATCCTGAAACTGGTGTTAATCTGTTTCAAAAACTGGAACAGATGTGCATACATATTATACATATCCTTTAGCAGTTTGATTTTTTTTTTACTCAATATCATGTTCATTGTTGATACATTAACATCTCATTAATTCAGCTTAATTGCTACATAATATCCCATTGTATAAAAAAGCTACACTGATGGGCAGTTAGATTTTATCTAGTGTTTTTTCAGTTTTCAATAAGCTTCAAGAAATATGAGAAAATTTAAAAAGCACCTATACTTTTTATTCAATATGTACAGTTATTTGTATTTGGTGCATAATAATTATTTAAATATGTATTCTGTTCTCTTTATGAAGTAATACTGCTTTCAAAGCATTCAAAATGAAAGCAATTCATAAGGAAAACGATTCATGTCATACCTAGTATTGGTGTGAAGGATGCGGTCTTAGCCTTGGAAGGGTGTTAGCAAAATTATTTTTTAATGTGGTAAATATTACTTTCGATGTTTGCTTAGGCCTGACACAGCATGCTTTGTGTCGAAGGATGAGACCACCATTCGATATCTGAGACAAAAGCAAAATGCTGAATTTGTTGCATGCTTGATAGGGGGAGCTACGTTGGTCGGGCACAGTTTTTCTCAGTAGAGCAGGAAACTGACCTTACATGGAGGTTTTTGAGGAAGTGTTGAGTTCTGGGATGGACGGGCTTTCAGAGGTGTTGTGGGATGACGTTGGCAGTGGAATCTGGCTTCTCCGGTGAGGCTTTTGCTGTTTGGGTGGCAGGGCAGAGGCACAGTCGTTGGAGTGAGTCTGCTCCCGATAGGCTGATGCTTAGGAGTGTTGATCGCTGAGTGGTTGCCTTACAGAGGGGCGTTCACTGAGGCAACTTGTCAATGTTTGATTGGTTAAAGGAGTTGCAAACCAATTCTGTGAAACTGAAGGCCCCTAACTTTGGTGCCCTTTCTCATGCTAGTCCTTCTTCCTGAAGTGACCTTGCGTCAAGTCTGTATTTTAAAATTTAGCTACTCTTTCGAGTTTAGCCTCAGTTAATTCCTACTTGAAAATACCTCACATTCTCACTTAGAATTCATATTTCCCTTTTCTGCATACCTATAATACTTTGTTCATATCATTTTTGTATGCCTTTCCTGCTAGATTTTGAACTGTTTCAGACCTGAAACTAGGTACTATTAAATAGAATAACATAAAAATTTAGCAGAGCATAGTTTCTGATACAAAGATGGTGTTGAATAAATAAAAGTTATGATATGTGCTCCACTGGATCTGGCATTTAACCTGATGCCTGGTCAATATTCAATAACTGGTTACTCAAGTGAATTTCATCTGGAGTTTTGAAAATATTGTGACGCTACCTATGGACCTTTCTTTCATACAAAATGCATACTGCTTTACGTTTTAAGATCTTTTGATTTCATGTTATTTTTTTCACTGAAAAAAGAAATTAATGATTTGTTCTGCTTGAAATTTCCAGGCCAGTATATTGCCTCTCTGCTAATACTGTAAACTGTATCCCATTCAGGCTGTAGTAGTCATGCTATGGTCATGCTTTAGGCACTCGTTCTTCAAACACCTGAATTTCTGTTTACTGGTCAGTATTCCTTTCAGATGTCTAATTAAAGGGAAATTACTACATTTTACTAAGTTGTCAGAGGAGCATTGGAGAAAATTCTGGTACTCATTCTGTTTAAATCTAACCACTCTCCCCACAGGGTGGGTCTCATCTGCTTAAACGAAATGCTGACAGTAAGTTTAAGACCCTTTTAAAAAGGCCATGCTGAAGCATGTATCTGGCAGGTTCTAAATAAGTTCCATTTTCTCTGTACTGATTTAGACATATTTTGCATGTAGAAAGAACAAGGAGAGAACAAGGAGAATGTCTTCTGAAAAAGGGAAAATGGATGTTTTATTAAGTCCTTTCCACTTTATTTTCCCGTGAATAAAGTTTATAAATTCACCAATGCCATCCCAGAACAACAAAATACATAGTATATGCTGGGCTCTTTGTCAGGCTATTGTTTGTCTATTTAGTTTTGTTCATAAGAAAGCTCTCTCAACCTATCAAGAGGGTGTGAAGGAAAAAAAACAACAACTAACAGTGTTAGGAATGAAATTTAAAGTAAAACGAAAATAGAATAAATGATTTCAAAACTTTACTGAATAGTTTTCATGGTAACTCCCTGGGGAGACAGGAGCAGTCATATTGATATATTGACTAAAGCAAAATAAAATATGAATACTCTTCTGTTTACACTATAAATTGGTATCATATTCTGGAAAGCAGTTTAATAATACATATCAAGAAGCTTTAAACAGTTTATACATTTTGGCCTATTATTTTTCCTCCCAAGGAAATAATTGAAAATTCAGATGGAGATATATGTACATGGATTTTAATTAAAGCATTGTTTGCAAATGCGAAAAATTATAAATGACTAAACATACACTAATGGGAGAATAGGTAAATGAATAACAACCCATAGAATATTCTTCACTAATGAATATGGTAATTTTGAAAAATATTTAATAGCATGGATATATGTTCACAACACAATCTTAACTGAAAAACACAGCATATAACATTCTTTATCTATTTTCTTTTTTCTTCTTACTATAATGCATGCTCACTGTAGTAAGTCACATCACATGTTGTATGTAGTAAGTCAGATAGTATCACCCCATGACCCAATTAATAATAGTCAGTGTTGGGCTTCCCTGGTGGTACAGTGGTTGAGGGTCCGCCTGCCGATCCAGGGGACACGGGTTCGTGCCCTGGTCCGGGAGGATCCCACATGCCACAGAGCGGCTGGGCCCGTGAGCCATGGCCGCTGAGCCTGCGCGTCCGGAGCCTGTGCTCCACAACGGGAGAGGCCACAACAGTGAGAGGCCCGCGTATCGCAAAAAAAAAAAATAATAATAATAATAATAATAGTGTTAACAATTTGGTCAGTTTCCTTCACACCTTACTTCATGCTTATATAAACATATACACAATTATATACATATATACAATATGTTTTTAATTTTATAAATCTATTTATAGATTTTTAAAGTACTGGGTGAAATCCAGTACTGTATGGAATCCAGTACTTTTAAAATCTATAAGTAACTTGGATGGAATCCAAGTTATTTCTAAGAAATTGGATTAGGAAATTTTTTTTACTTTTCTGTATTTTCCAAATTATCTATATAGAACATTAAAAAAAACACTGAGTGAAGCCATACCTGAGTTAACCAGGTATTTTGAATGTGAGAAGGACACAGAGATAAATGATTAAAAAATAGCAGATATCAGTGATTTAAAAAATACCCAAAACCACCAACAATAACTATTAGTAGAGGTAGCCACCAAGGTCAGCTTTCTTTCATGTCAGTATCCCACGTCTCTTGATTCCCTGGGGTGCTTATGCAAGCCATGGAATAAATGAGCATGCCCGTTTCAAAGATAAGTTTAAATTCTTTTGTAGTAAAAGAAACAGAATACTTGAAGAGGATGGCTTTAGGTCATGACCCTATCCCCTTGGGATATACTTATTGTTTAGGTCAGTGGTTCTCAACCTTGGCTGTGCATTAGAACCATCTGGGACCTTATGAAAATTTGATTCCCTGGACTGCATCTGCAATGATTCTGACTTAATTGGACTGGGGTGGGGCCTGGGAATATACTAAAGGTTCCCCGGGTAATTTTGATATCTACACAGGGTTGAGAACCACTGTCCTAGGCCAAGAGAGTTGCACGGTGCTGGAAAAGGTAACAATAGTAACACATCATGCAAATGGATAATTTTGAGGTTTTGTTAGATTTTCATTTAATATTTCATGTATTTGTTTATTCAAGCAATCAGTCACACATTCAGAAAATAATTGAGTAGACACATGCATGTTTACAATTCTAAATGTTTTTTTTCCAAAGAACAGTTGTTTTCTGGAATGTTCTTACTAAGACAAAGTGAACAGGCACTTTTAGAAAGATGGATGCTAAGAGTTCACATGTGACTCGTTTCTTGCCTAACATTGTTAACCAGAATAATTTAATCATACAATTCTCTTAACTCAAACATCTCATGTGCACTTTTTTTGGCACTATCACTCTTTTCATTTGATTCTCTCAGGTAGATATTTGAAGGCAACTAATTTCTTTGCATCTCTCACAGTGACTAGTACAGATCATGCATATTGTAGGTGCATGTGTAGCATAAAATGACTGCTCAAACCCAGACTCTGGAACTTTCTTGGTTCACAGTCCTTTTAGTGCCTCAGTAATTTTTTTTTTTTTTTTTGTGGCCAGACAGCAACTTCTAACAACTTAGTAGTCATTTGAAAAAAATAATCCATATTTGCTAATTACTTAATGGGATGTACTTGTCTGTTAGACACTGCACAACTTCTCTGACCCTGGAGTGAGATGGAACACTGCCATCCTCATTTCTGTTCAACATTGGTTTTCATGCAGTGTTTACTTTTTAGCAGAACAATCACTGAGCACTCAACTTCTCAAAGATCTCATGTCATTGATTTGAGTATAGAATGTTGAATTATGGACTCTCAAATTAGTTTGCTTTCATGAAAATTTAAAATATCTTCTGACACCTCTGAGTTTGTTGTGTCACCTTTGGTGGCTTCGAGCATAGTTTAGGTTTTTGTGGCCCCAAATCTGGGGCTTCTGATGTTTTTCTGTTATAGGCATGACAGAGGATTTGTCTACTAAGTTTTTGTTGCTTATGTTGTTTGCTTTAGATATCCAATTGCTAAGCCTACGCGTACATTCTAACAGAAGACTAATCATAGTCTTTCTTTTTTATAGCATTAAGATGTGGAACCACTAAAAATAGATACTTAGAAAAAGCACTTGGATTCAAGGCACTGTACTAATAAGTACTTTATAGTATCATATTCTTTGATTCTATCATGTTTTTGAAATTGAACGATCTCACAAAACTTCCCTGATGCAGGACAGAGAGGAATAGGCTGTCTGTCCTGTTGTGTTGGGCTTAGAGATGGTGGTCTTTGGGCAGTGCTTGACTGTTCTCTTGGCAGGAGGTGGAGGGTGCTGGCCATTCCAGTTGGGATGGACCGTGACCCTACCTGAAAGCCCATTCTGGAGAAATGTGCTAATGCGGGCTCCAGGAATGAGTTCTCTCTTATGCCAGGTCCCCTGGCTTGGAGTTGTGCAGCCCAAAATAATAATCCCACTTTACAATTATTTGCTCTTTGGAGTATTACATCCTTTCTGGGAACTTGGTGGGGAATATTTTGGGGGAATAATTTGAGGGAGGCATTTTTAGTTTGGTACGCTAAATCTTTTTCAGGATATTAATTATATAAATAGCAATAGCTTGATTCTCCTTTTGGCCTGGACGACATAGTCCTTTCCAGACTTCATCCATCAATTTTACTAAATTAGGGATACTTAAGGAAATTGAGTCATTAAGTTGCAAAGGAGGCTAGAGTACTCTGTATTTAGTTCAAAGAGTTCATACTTAATTCATTCCCAAGTGGGTATTGTACACCAGCTAACCCGATTTCCATTGTTACATTCACGAGAGGGAACATTCATTGATTGTTGGTTCTCTAAAGGTCTTCTCTCCTATATACGATCATTAATATATTTGAAATACCTAAGGGAAAAACATTTACCACTCACAGATTCCTAATGGACTTTTCCTTTTAAATAGCGTTTTATTAAGAAATCTAAGTCTGTGTGAAATAGATTTTGTAACAACTTTATATTTTTAAATTCAATTATTTTCCCAAATGGGTTTTTTTCCCTTATAGCAGTCTCTTGTTTTCACCCATATTACTTGTTTCCATTTTTATTGTCAACTTCAATTTTGGCTCCTTGATGATCTGCTACAGAGATTTTTCCAATTAATTATTTAGAATTGGGCAATAATTGGTAGAACTTAATCGTCATTTAATTGCTTTTCTAAGGAAAAGCCACAATGGTTGCCCTAATCTTGTTTTGTAAAGTTCTTTCTCAACATCACAAGAGTGAACATATCTGTTGAAGAAGTTATTGAAAGAACAACTGGTAAAGAATCAAAGAATCTGTACTTTGCTTAAAGTACATAACTTATGAATGTTCTCTGCACAGAAATGGTTGTTTACACATTATCTCCTAGCCCCTCCCTCCACTGCAAGACTTATGTACTTCATATCACACACTTGCATCCTCCCTTGCAGTTATTAAGTTGACCTCTCTGGGCATGGCTGATGCGTTTATTTTTCATGTTGTTTTTTACTCTTTATCCTTTTGCTGTTACAAATCTTAGTTGTGAGTGTGACCTGCCAGTAAGTGGTACCTTTTGCCTTCTGCTGAATCACTGAACGTGAAAGTGGTCTTGGGACCCCTGAGACATAGAGCAAGAAGGACTGGGAGGGTAGGACTCATGAGAAGTATAATTTTGACACAGACTTTAAGGAGGTGAGAGTTAAGACATTTGGATATGTGGGAGGGGGCGGGGGGTGGGAGAGAGAACTCTAGGCAGAAGGAACAGCCTGTGCAAAGACCCAAAGGTGGGCACTTGCCTGGCTCAAGGAAGTGCAAGGGGCCGATGTGGATCAGAGGAGTGAGGATGGAGTGGCGAGGATTAAGCTCAAAGACTCAGTGGGACACGTCATCTCAGGCAAGGACCTTCTTGAGGGAAGGGGATGATGTCAGTCAGCATATGCTTGCTGGGTAAGTCAGTAAATTCCCATCTTTCCTCTAAGGAGGAATATCTGCTTCTCACGTTTTCTTAGCTCAATCATTTGTCTTTGGTGGAGACTTCACATATTCTGTTTAACCTCATTGTTCTTTCCTCAGTCTTAAAAATTTTTTTTGCTGATTTTTCTCAGGAAAAGAAATCTCTCTTTCTCTCAGTCTTTTCATCTGTGATGCCATTGGGCTGTCAGTTCTTCTGTCACTCCATACTTAGCACCTTCGTATATAGTGTACGTAATTAATGCATGTTGGGCGAAATTTGTGAGTGAATGAATAATTGTGATTCTGAGGCAGGATGAAAAATTGAGAAGACAAGATAAAAGTTAGGATGAGAAATGCCTGTGGAGTGAGCTTGGGCAATATGTTTTAGGATTTTGATTTGTTTATTTATCAGACTGATTTATTTCTACTGAGGGAAGGGGCCCTTTGGGTAGGCAAGAAGGAACTGAGTCCAAGTACTAATGGTTCACTTTCTCATTTGTTCCCTATTCAGTCATCTGCAATGTGCTTGTTCTTAAGTTATAAGGACTCTTTTTTATGTCATTCATTTCATTAGTTTTGGTGAATCACACTCATTTAAGATTCTGGTCCTAATGGAGAAAATGTGCATTTTACTTGGTCTATAACATTTTTCACCTTTGGAGATCATGTCCTTATTCTATCTCTGTAATTTCTTCTTAGATTTGACATTTTCTCTGTAATGAATATTAGTACAATAAATTTGTTTTTGCTTCAAACAGGCACAGATTTTTTTTCTCTTAAACTCCACAGCCAGTAAGAATTTTGGATACAATCTGATGCTTAAGCAATGAAAAGGAGGCTTTTCTAATTTATTGAACTTTTTCTTTAATTCAGCTCCCTTTTGTTCCTTTAAAAGAAGGAGGCTGTGTGTCCATATTTGAAATGCTGTAAAGATTAAACTGTTGAAGCCCTTTCCACCCTGCTTTACAGAATGTGGAATAATATGTTCCTTTCTTTCACAAGCCCCTTTGTTGTCCTCACTCTTTCCTAAACTTTCGGCCCTCCTTCCAATTAAATATGGAAATTGTGCTGGTACCCGGGAGAAAGAATTTTAAAACTACTTTGTTGGTATTGTTTTGTAATAGTGAAAGTAAAGTTAATCTTTGATGTAATACAATTGCATTATATTTATTTAGCAAGTTTTGCTACTTACGTGTTCTCTAGTCAAAATTTCCAAGTTAAATATTCTTAGAAAGAAGGAAAAGTCGTATTAATTTCCAAAAGGAAAAGGAATCTTAATATTTGTTTTTGTGATTATTGTAATAATGTAAAATGTTTCTTATTGGCAACTGTGGGATTAAGCTCAAAATTTCACCAAATACTGGGGCCGGAAAGCTGGCTGTAATTTCAAGTGGCTTCTGTAGAAATCCTATAATTATCATTCTTTCCCCAGTTCGTGGTCACTTCTGATCATCTCTTCCTCTCTTCCTTCATTTCTTCTCTTTCCTGCTCTTCTCATCTTCCCTCCCTTCCTCCCCACCCCTGTTGCATTCATCTAGAATCTACATGCTAAACTCTGGTGAAACACAAGGCTGAGTTTGAAACAGTATCGGCTGTCAAGGAGATTGTTCTCACAGAGAAGACAAATGCACAGAAAGTAAAACATACACCATAAATACTATGTGCTATCAGACGAATCAGTACAGAAGAAAAGAGCCCATCTAACTGGGATAAGGCCACATTTATTTGAAGAGTGTCGTTTGACCTAAACTTCGAAGGATAGCTTAGGATTTTTGATGGGTAGGGATTAAAATTAAGATTTTTTTCAGATAGAAGAAAGGAATGATATAGCAGGAGAGTGGGTTGGTCTTGGATAGTGACTAGTGACCCATTCATCTGACGATATAAAGCAGAGTTCTGCAAACTTTTTCTGTAAAGTGCCAGAGAGCAAATAATTTCTTCGTAGACCATATGGCCTGTGCTGTTGAAGCAAAAGCAGCCATAGGTAATCCATAAATGAGTATATTGGCAGTGTTCCAATAAAACTTTATTTACAAAAACAGGCTGCAGGTCAGAGTTGGCCTGCAGGCTGTAGTTTGCTAATCCCCATAAAAGAGTGGTTAGTGGGAAATAAGGCTGGAATGGAAGGTGGTAGCCAGATGTCAGCTTTTGAATGCTAGGCTAAAGGCTTGGGAATTAATTGAAACGCTCTTTAGTGAAACCATGATGATGTCTCTACTAAAGGCTTTAAATACCTTAACATTTAAATGTGGAACCAGATGTTTTTTATTTACATCCTAAGATATCTGTATAGCTAGCTCTATTCCAAGGTTTCTCTGACTGAATATTTTGTATGAAAATGGTGGGTGGAGAACAAACTCTAGGCCTCTGAATGCCCCCAGTAAAGTTTGATTTGAGTCATAACGTCTTTGAGTCATAATATAAAGTCTCCACTGGAATGGACCAAAAAGTCAGATCATGGAAAACAGGAGAGAATGAATGGGCAGGCCCTTTGGAGATCTGAGCTCAAAATGTCCACAGTTTCCCTGTTCAAGAAATGATAATGTGAACTGATTCCAAAATAGATATGAGATCCACATTTTTTAAAAACCATTTTATTGAGGCATGGTTGACATGTAAAGGCTGTAGATATTTAATGTATGTAACTTAATGAGTTTGGGGATAACTATACACCTGTGAAAACATCGCTACCATCAAAACCATAGACATATCCATCACTTCCCAAAGTTTCTTCCTGCCCCTATTATTATTATTATTTTGTGGTAAGAACACTTAAAGTAAGATCAATCCTCTTAGGAAATGTTAAATATATAGTACAGTATTGTTAGCAATAGGCACTGTGCTGTATACTAAATCTCTAGTGTTATTTATCTTGCATAACTGAGACTTCACACCCTTTGACCATCACCTCCCCATTTCCCCCTCCTCTCAGCCCCTGGCAATTACCATTCTAATCTCTGCTTCTATGAGTTTGAGTATTTAGTTTCCACATATAAGTGAGATCATACATTATCTTCTTCCTGTGTCTGGCTTATTCCACTTAGCATAATGTCCTCCAGCTCCATCCATGTTGTTGCAAGTGGCAGGATTTCCTTTTTTTTTTAAAGGCTGAATAATATCTCATTGCATGTATATACGAGTTTTCTTTATCTGTTCATCTGCTGATGGCCGTTTAGATTGTTTCCATATCTTGGCTATTGGGAATAATGCTGCAGTGAACATGGGAGTGCAGGCATCTCTCTTTGAGACTGATACTTATAGGAATAGTGACACATGTTGATTCTGAATTTCTACATAATTTCATAGAAGATTGTATTAGGTACTATAGAAAGTTGTTCTTGGTTTCAATATTGCCTTTTTAAAACTTCCTCTATAGTAATATCAGATAATTCTGCAGTACTGTTTTTTCACGTTTCCTTAGAATCTTCCTCAAGGTAAGAATGTATCCTATTAATGTTTGCAGCCCCATTACCTAGCTAGTGCGGATCTGGCCAAAGTCAGGCAGTCAATAAATATTTGTTGAATGAATCAATGTAGGTAAACATTTCTAATTGTTCCCAACCAATTATTTAATTTCACTATATTTTTGTGTTCTTTATTTTTTTATAGCTCTCATTTAGAATGCATAAACCTCAAAGCTTTAAAATTTTCATTGTTAAAATATTTTATTAAATTTTATCTGTGATCTGTTTATAAAAACTTTATCTACCTAGTATATTTTTAGCACTATATTCCTAGAGAGGAAAAAAGTTGTATATTAAATTATTGTAGATGCTTGAAACATAATTGAAAAGAAGTAGGCTTGTTTTTGTACTGGAGAAATCTGAAATAGTTTCTCCATGGGTATAGTTGTAACCTACATAATAGTAACAACATAATAAGATGATGTCAGATTCTCTTGAAAAGAAGTGGGGTTGTAATTTCTCAGCGCACCCCACTTCAGATGTCGTCAAATAAATAGCTATTTTGTTTTTTTTTTGTTGTTTTTTTTATTTTTTTATTTTTATTTTTTTGCGATACGCGGGCCTCTCACTGCTGTGGCCTCTCCCGTTGTGGAGCACAGGCTCCGGACGCACAGGCTCAGCGGCCATGGCTCACGGGCCCAGCCGCTCCGCGGCATATGGGATCTTCCCAGACCGGGGCACGAACCCGTGTCCCCTGCATCGGCAGGCGGACTCTCAACCACTGCGCCACCAGGGAAACCCTAAATAGCTATTTTGGACTTTGATTTACCTATCTATATCCTGTAGCAAAACCATAATACAGTGTTGATTCTAATATGCTTTTGCAAGAACATTTCTTTTATACCTATTTAGTAGTCTTTTGAATTTGTGATTCTCATTCCTTAATGCTTCTAATCATGTGCTAAATAGTTAAATCTTTGTCAGCAACCTCAGACCTCGCTCATGGGTGTGTATTTTATTTTTCCTTGTTTCTCTCAACATTTAGATTATATGTTTTCTTAGGGTGCAGTTGAAATCATTTGATATTGAACCATTTTTAAACCAATGGTGACATACTGAAAAGAAAATTATGTGGGCAAGACATAATGATTATAATTACATGACAGAGAAAATAACATGGGCATGGAAAGCTGAAAAATACAATGGAGAAGAGTAGGTAGATTATGGAGACAAAAGCACCTCTGGTTGAAAATCATATATTTAATCACACAATCTGCCCCGTCTAAATGCCAGAGTATTTTTGTTGGAGAAGAGAGCTAGTGAGGGGGATTATTATGGATATATATTACTTCTGGCTGCCAGTGCTGTTTGCCTGGTCAAACTTGACATCACAGAAGTCAGAGGCATCCTGTTTAAGTCAATGGCAGGTAATTCTTTATAACTTTTTATTTGAAGGAAAAAGAGTTGTTTGTGCCTCTTTAATTGCTGTAACCAGGCTTTCAGCCAAGATTTTGTTTTTCGGTTTTTTTTTTATTTTAATGCTATTTTTGCTGCTGCTTATGTCGGGGCCAGAAAAACCAGGCTGAGAGAGGGGATGAGCAGGTCAGAGAATCAGCAAATGAGCACTTCCTTCTCTGCACTGGTTGGGAGGAAATAAGTGAGCTAGTGAATATGATGGAAACCAAATTCCTAAGGCTTTTCAATGAGAGAGAATGTGGAGTAAAACACATGGAACTTGGAGTAAAATGAACCTGTTAATCCTGCCTGTAATTTATTAGCTGCTCAACTTTAGCCTCGATTTCCTTGCCTTAAAAGGGGGAAGTTTTGCAGGTTTGTATTAGGATGAAATTGGACAACATGTGTAAAGTTTCTAGAACTGGGCCTGAGGGAGCAGGGTGTGTGTGTGAATGTGTGTGTATTATACAAATAACTAGTTTTTCCCATTTGAGCTAGAGAGGACAGTGCTGGTCAGGCCTACAGTATGTCTTAAGTCTGTTAGGCAATCTAAGGTACAGACATAGGGGATCTCCACAGACAGAGAGGCTATGAGTTTGATAGCCAAGATTTGACCTTTGCAAATTGTTTTTTCTGAATTTGATACTCATTTTCTCATCAAATTTATTACATTAACATTATTAGCACATGTGGAAAAAAATCGTCCATTCTGGATTAGAAAACATTTTATGAATCAAACCCAGCTTCAGAATGCCAGGAGGCTTTAGGGTGTCTTATTTTGGCAACTGTACTTTTACAAAGATGAAACATATGGAATATGCAGAGGTTTTTTTTTTAATGAGTTTAGCTTAAGATCTTACTACACATTGGACTTTGTCTATAAATCCAAAGGCTCTGAGAATTTCTAAAATCTTTGGAGCAAACAAATTAATAAAAATTCCCTGTTGAGTCCCATTCCTGAAAATGCTGTTGAAGGAACCACTGTAGGTACATTTGATTTGAATAAAACCCATTACCAAATTTTAATAGGGAATGTTAATTCTCTTATCTTCTAGTTATGTGCAGTCTCCCTCTTATGTGGTTTCTCATATTTTTGGTACATTAGCCTTCCCTCCTTTGCCTTCTCTTATAAAAGATAGGGTAGCCTATTAAATAAAATATCATATATTTACAGTTGTATCCCATGTCATTTAAGGTACTTGCTTTGGAAGCAAGCAACAGAACCCAACTCTGGCTACAAGATTCGGGGGAGGGATTTTGATATAGCTCACAGATCAACAGAGGGACAGTACAACCCAGCTTCTGGAAGGAGAGGGACATGTAAGCACTGGAAATCACAGAGAGTAGGAGTTCAGAGACTCTCAGATGATTCAGCTCCAGCAACTGTTAGCCTCTGTGTATCTTTATTCACATTTTGAGGGCCTGACAGACTGTCTGGCCTGCATTAGTTAGACGCTTTATGCCAGTGGCTCAATAAATTTTGTCTAGGGGATTAGCGGCAAGTGACTGGGGGAATTACTTTGAATTGAGCAGCAGCTACTTGTCCTCTACACATAACTAGTGTTTTGTACTCGGTGGCTCTATTCAAGGACATTGGTTTAGAAGCCCATCATGCCCTGTTTACATATGGCAACCTTTTACTTTTTTGCCTAAGAGTTGTATTTCCCATTTGAATTTGAAGCCATGGTTTGGCATCAGCATGTATGTATGATTACTTTTTTCTTTTTAATTGATGTTGTATAAGGATTTAAGTTCTCAGTGATGATTGCAATCATACATTCCTTGAATTAACTTGAGTAATGTGACCCCAGGACTCACTATAACATGATGTAAAGATGGCTTTAGAGTCATTCATGGGGGGGACACTTGAAGGCTGACACAGCTTCTTTTTTTTTTCTTTTAGCATCTTTATTGGAGTATAA
Organism: Orcinus orca; assembly: GCF_937001465.1. Lineage (NCBI taxonomy): Eukaryota > Metazoa > Chordata > Mammalia > Artiodactyla > Delphinidae > Orcinus > Orcinus orca. The sequence goes on from NC_064565.1 coordinate 73,636,106, forward strand.
TTGCTTTACAATATTGTGTTAGTTTCTGCTGTATTGACACAGCTTCTTAATGACTGTGAGATTTGAGGCAGTTTGCATAGCTGCCTGAATGTCTGAAATCTCACTTCTTCATCAGTAAAATGGACTTGATATTATATATTTTACAAAGGTATATTGAGATTTTTTTGATAATATACACACAAGGCTTGGCAACAGGAACATGTATTTATTCCTAGCCCTTTTTCATATTTTGATTTTAAATTGTTAGCAACATGATTTATTTTAGTGTGAATTTATATGATGGGGAGGTAATTAAATAATTTGAGGAAAGCTTGGAGTTACAGCCCAAGACTTAGTTGACCTTTTAGTACCAGATGCTCCTGAATTTTCTATTAAAAGTGATGATAGTAATGACTGCTCACAAATAATTTAACCTCCCACAAAGGCTTTTTATTATTAAAAATGCCGAGAAAGTAGAGGTGTAGATGAACATCAGTTATCTATATTTTTCCTTGTAATCTATTCTCCATATTTACATTTGAATATATACAAAGTTGTTTTGGAAATTAACCATTTTTCAGATATACTAATGGAACCTCATTTTAAGGTGTGACTCTACAGGAGTCATTTTTTCCCCCAGTTCTTCCCATTTCCATGCTCTAAAGTGGGACTAGAGTAGCTTTTAAGGGTATAATCAGGCAATTGTAGTGCAATAAGAGCACAAGCTTTGAGGAGAGACTGTGGCAAGTTTGTGTCTGGTTTCCTCCATGGCCAACTTACAAACCGTGCTAACCTGCAGTTACCAATATATGAAATGAAGACAGTCGTATCTATCTAATGGGGATGTCTTGAAGAGAAAATGGAATGATGCACTTAAAAATTAACACAATGCCTGGTTCATTAACCGCCAACACATTTTAGTTCTTATTAGAGTTAATTATTATCATGTATGAGGAAATATATGAAAAATATGTTTGTGTCTGAATATGTAAAGAATTGTGTTTGGATAACATTTAACCTCATTTTTTGATTCTTAAAAGGATAAGGACTATTTTATAACTTGCTGAATGGTACCTTTCCTAGGACTGGGCAGTTACAGTGGTTCTATTTGTATTTAAAATGTCTTTGTATGGTCAAAAGCAATTTAAAGTCTAGCTTATCTTAACAAAAAATAGATATGGTGTGACAACAGTTTTGTAGCAATATTGCAACTCAATCATTGTTGACTAGGATTTTTTACCTGACGTGATGTTCTTGCTAAAAATTCTTTTTAAAAAATGGGTTTGTTTACACAAATGCATAACAGCATAATTAATCCTTATGAGATGTTTCTTATTGAAGTACTCATGTTTATGAAGTGGTCTCCAGTTGTGAAGTAATAATTTTTGTTATAAATAACGATACTAACATTAGATGTGACAACCAAACACTGTACTGAGCACATTATTTGCATTGTTTTATTTTACTAGCTCAAAATAGTTGCTATCTCCTGCTTTTACAGATGAGCAAATGGACCGAGAGGTGAGTAACTCACCCAAAGTCACATGTCTAGGGAATGGCAGAGATGGACCTTGACTGGCTGCAGAGCCCATTATGGTAGAAGATAAGGCATCTTTAGCAAAGGTGTTATGATACAGGCTTTGCAAAGGCATTTCCATGATGGTAAAAGTTCTTTTGTAGCCAGACATTATCATTGGTAAATGCATGGACACATTGTCAAGATCTATAAGGCTGGAGGTTTAAGTAGAAAAAGCTTTAATTCTTATTTTCTTGACTTTATTATTTTCACATGTTGTATCTATATATTTAATGGATCATGTTTTTTTATATTTTAGAAAAAGGGTTTTTTTTAACTTAAGTATAGTTGATCTACAATATTAGTTTCAGGTATACAGCATAGTGATTCAGTATTTTTGCAGATTATGTTCCATTATAGGTTATTACAAAGTAACGGCTATAATTCCTTATGCTATACAATACCTTCTTGTTGCTTATCTATTTTATAGATAGTAGTTTGTATCTGTTAACCCTATACCCCTAATTTGTCCCTCCCCCTTCCCTCTCCCTTTTGATTACCTTAAGTTTATTTTCTATGTCTGTGAATGTGTTTGTTTTGCATATACATTAGTGTTATTTTTTAGATTCCACATATAAGTGACATCACAGTATTTATCTTTCTGACTTATTTCACTAAGCATAATATTCTCTAGGTGCATCTGAGATTCTGTTTTGATATTTTGTAATTTGGAACTAAAACACATCCCCTGCTTTCCAGACAACAGAACAAAATAAAGGAGCTAGCCATGCACTAATGGGTTTGGTGAGATGGCATTTTATTCTAAGACCTTTGACTGTATTTTAAATTAGTATTAAATCTATATAACTTGATAATATTAGAAATTAGTAACATAAAGTAAAAATTATTTTCCTAAAGCCAGAAACTCTTTCCATTATTCACTGTTCTCCCTTCTTCTTCTAAATGGCAGAGAAAATGGAGTGATAATCCTGCGCCGTATTAATAATAAATTCAAATTTATTCAGTTTTAGGGAGAATAATGAATTTGTTGGAATGTTTAACATCTCTTCCTATCCATCCATGTGTATGTATTTCCTAAATTTTTCAACAGTTTTGTACTGTTGGTTCAGGTGCCTTAAATGACATTTTAAAGTATAGTGACATACGCTTTCTAGGATATAACGTGCTGCGATTTTCTTTTTCTCTTCCAGTGTCTGTATTTATGCTGAAGGTCCAGGTGAATGACATCATCAGTCGTCAGTACCTGAGTCAAGCAGTTGTAGAAGTGTTTGTAAACTACACGAAGACAAATTCCACAGTAACTAGAAACAATGGAGCAGTGTTGATAAGAGTACCCTACAAGTTAGGACTCAGCCTAACCATTATTGCTTACAAAGATGGCTATGTGTTGACACCTCTGCCTTGGAAGACTGGAAGAATGCCAAGTAAGCAGTTAAACAATGTTTTGCTTTCACTAAATGTAAATGATTTTTTTCTCTTGTTCTGATAAACCGAAAATGAGACTATGTGAAGCCAATATAAGGAGGTTAGAAAGGCGTGCCAGTTTGAAGAAAACATGAAGGTCTTTTTCCTTCTACAGAAGCTTGAAGGAATCCCGAGCTACAGCTCTGCTCTGGCACAAAGCTTGTCTGCAGGTGGCGGAGAGGGGTGTGGCATGCCCAAAGAATTAGTTAGAAGCAAGATAGTAAAGTAAAGTAAATTATCTGGCCCAAAGTAAAGTAAAGGGCCAGATAATTAAAGGACAGTCTCAAAAGATAAGATGAACAGTTTAGATTTACGTGACGAATAATAAAACAGTTCTTGTAGATTCTTGAGCACATGAAAGTAAGTTGTTTAGAAACTGAATTTACAGTGTATAAAGAACAGGGCAACAGCAGGGCTAAAATGGATTCAGGGAGCCTGGCTATGAAGCTGTGGTTGTGCTGCTGGACAGTAGCCTGATGTAAGAAAGGAAATGGAAAGGAGAGGTGAGAGTACAAGAGGCATACTGGAGAAAGAATTATTAATTATTGTGGCAATCATTTCACAATATAAAAACATATATCAAATCATCACATTGTACACCTTAAACTTACATGATGTTAGCTGTCAATTATATTTCAATAAAGCTGGAAAAAAATTGGTAGGAGTGATTATAACTAATTGAATACTGGGAAAATTGGCCATACAAGGTACCAGAATACAAGTCTGATTGACTGGAAGGATGATACATTAGGTAGTCAATCTTTCTAAAAATTTTATTTTTTATTGTGGTGGTTCTTGTTGTTAGGTTTTAGATATTTTATTTAGTTTCATAATGGAAACATTTGAATTCTTGAACTATTTAAATTTAGAATGAGAAAGAAAATGAAAAATGAATTAGATAATTTAATAAGACTCATGTGAATAAAATTGTAATAAAATGGCTGGAAAATCCAGATAAGGATGTATTTGAGATGATTTCATGGTCTCAAATGCTTTAAATTTTTTTAAAGACAGAAATTAAGTACAACTATTCATTCAACAAAAGTGAGAAAAATAATGAAAGAAGAAACCAACTAAAATGGGAAAAAGGAAATAAAAAGATTGAACTAGATTGGCATATATTAGAAAAATATAAAGAAATAATTGACAAAGTGTTAGTTCTTTGAAGTAAATTATACATACATCTAGCTAATTTAAACAAAAATGAGGGAAATAAAAGATAAAAATACATAAAAGCTTTAAAAATCATAAAAATTATCAAAAAATTTGGCAATAATCTTAAAAATCCAATAAAGCAAACAATTTTGTGATAATATAAATGGTATATTGATTTTAGATGAGGTAGATTAATAACCATGGGTAAAATGTTCTGGGTAAAAATAACTTCAAAGGGTATAAGGAAAAGTGCCCCAGATCATTTTACCAAATCAGTACAGCCTTGATTCTGAGACCTAACAAAGGTAATACAAAATTAAATGCCCTCATGTGTGCATACTGTCTCTCATATACACACACCTCTCTATTGACCAGTCATACTTATAACTCTAAATGTAAAATTCCTAAACAATACAGAAAAGAATTTCACCATTATTTAAATATAGGATACTGTCAAGACCAAGTAGGATTTTTCTTCTTTGCAGAACTATAAGGATGTCAAACTTCATTAATTTTATGTATCATATTAGTAGAACAAATTAGAACTAATATGTGATAATATCAACAATTGCCTGAAATGTTGCCTGAAATGCATTTTATAAGTTCACCATTCATGCCTAACCAAGAACACATTCTTTAAAAACTAGGACCACAAAGATATCCTTAGGTATCTCAAAATCATACTTAACTGTAAAATATTAGAGGTGATCCTACTAAAATAAGAAACTGAACACAGATGTCTATATTATTTTACATTGTAGTAGAAGTTATTATCAGAGCAAAAAGATATTAACAGATAAAAAAAGGGAATAGCTATTAGGAAGGAAGAATCAAAACCATTTTTTCTGGTTATGATCATATTCCTGGAAAACTACAAATTAGTATTGCTACAAATCAATACATGTTCTTATATACCAGAAGTAATAACCAATTAGGAAAAATAATGAAAAGAAATCCCTCTCAGAACAACAAGAACAAACAAAATATGCAGGGAAACCTACAAAAGAAAGTGAAGTAACTGTGGGGAGGGAAAATAAAACTACCAAATGTTATTGATAGACCTAAAAAAAAAAAAACCAAATCAACTAAAACACCAGAAACTGGAAAAATATTTTTTCTTAGCTTGAATATTGTAAAGATTTGAATTCTTCCCAGATTAATTTATAGATTTAATGCATTAACAGAACACTTGGCAAAATAACCCTTAAAGAACAGATGTGTCAAAATACCTGAAATCTTGTTTTAAAAGACGATTTACTAGAGGCAATTTGCCATTCCAGATAACTAAAATATATAGCTACAGAATTAAGTGATATTGTACTATGATTTGTAATGTGGTACAAATCAGATACTAATAGGCATAAAAAATATAATCTATGATAGGAATCATAAATCATTGAGGAAAAAGCTGAATATTCAATATGTTATATTGGGATACTTTGGTTAACTATTTGGAGTAAATTAATTTGAATCCATATTCCAAAATATATTGCTCAAAAAGTTAAAATATGGAAAATTAAATTATATTAAATTTAATAAACTATCTTATTTTTTTAGGATGGTCTTTTTAAACCGAAAAGCAATGAAAGATGTCATAAAAGGTAGATTTCCCCATAATTTTAAAAAGTAGTAAAAAAATATATGAAATAATAAGGAATGATATCCTTAATGTGTTAAGAATTCATACACATCAGTAAAAAACCAAGGCCCTGCCTAAATAAGGTGAATGGATAAAATCATGACTTAGTTTTCAAAACAGGAAATACAAATGATTAGTAAATACGATAAAATATCTTACCTTCCTAATAATCCATGTATGCCTCCAAAATACACATTTCTTAGATTTTTTCACTTTAGAAACATTTTTAAAAAGTGAACATACTCAGTATTGACAAGCTGGGCAAGACGGCCATCCTCAAACACTGCTGGTGGGAGAAGTCGGCAGTGTTATCTGGATAACAACTTTGAAATGTGTGTGTCAGTGTCTTCGAAATCTTCATCATCATTGACTGCTGGGAATATATCCTAAAAACAAACATACAAATAAAGTGGACAGATATCTGTGCACAGGATGTTAAGTCAAATATTATTTTGTAATAGTGAAAATGGAAACAATCTAAATATACAGTATTGTACAGTGTAGTGGTTAAGTGAATCTTGATACTTTAAGAAACAGGTGACCTTGAAAATGTTATGAAAGTTTCTATTGAGGACCAGAAATGCTTACAATATTATTTTAAGTGAAAAAGCAGGGTGAAAATATTCTGTATACAATATCATACTCCCTCTTTTTAAAAACAAAATCACAGGAAAAATCCAGAAAGAGCTACACTGAAATACTAATAGTGGTTGTCTCTGTGGTGGTATTGTGATGACCATCATTTTCTTCTTTCCTTTTCTGTATTTCTCAACTTTTCCAGAGTGGATATATATCCCGTTTATAATCAGAAACATTTTTTAAAGTCAAAGGAAATCTGAATCCAAGTTTAAGTGACTTTCTGAAAGATTCTCCTCAGGTTTAATAGAAAAGCCCTTTTTAACCTACCTGGGACTGAGAAAGTATCCAAATATGGGATACAATCATCTCGGGTCCAAGCTACTACCCTAACCACCTCCTCTCCAATCTAATACGTCTAACAATCCATCTAAATGTTAGTGTATTCTCAATTAAAATTACTTTCATTTGGTAGTCCTCTATTCCTACTTAAGAAAAAAGTATATTATTTTACATCCACCCATACATCATTGTATACTTTTAATATTTTATCCTGTCTTTTCCGTATTTCCTTTACAGCTCTTTGAAATATCTCCAAATTTTAAAAGTATTCTCATGCAAGTGTGTTTTATCCTTTCTTAAGTGATTTAGGGGTATTGTATCATTTCTGTTGATATTTACTTGCATTGCATGGAGGAGAGAGATCAGTGAGAACTTGAACTCTAGGTGATGCCTCAGAACTTATTTTTCTTTTGCAGGATTGATCAGCTTGTTTGATTTGGTCTTGCTTATAAAACGATGGTCTTTTGTCCCTGCCTCTTGTTCCTGATCTTGAAAGAATTTAGTTATCTTTCAGGGGATCTGCACTTACTACTCATCCCACCAGGCATTTCAGGTGCCTACTCTTGTAGGCGGGTCCAGCCCCATCCTCCCTACTACTAAAGGTTGCCTCTGGATCATTTTATGTGTTAAACTGTTTCTTCCTTTGGCAAAGCACAGTCTGTTTGGCGAACCACACTGTGAAGAAGAGCACTGCACCTTTGTATGGGGAGTTAAAAAAGAAGAGTGGATATACTCCCCATCTGAGAGAACCTTGAATCATGGGGCCAGGAAAAAACGGCTTAAAAATTATTCAGTATAAGAAGGAAATAAGTAACGATTATATAGAGAAAATAGCAGAGGGTTGTTTAAGCATTTAACTTGACCAAATATATCTGGGGTTAGTTAGAGAACATTATTAGTCACCTTGGTACAAACTACTTATAAAATTTTAAAAAATTAGTAAAATAGTGATGCCAAATCGTCTCACTTTATTATGTTCCTTTTTTCCTCCATCATATTATACATGCATTCTTCCTTTGTTTTGAATTGCTTTTCCCATCACAGAACTTCTTTTTCCCCACAATTTTAGGACCTGCCAGAGCAGAACTATATTTGTCCCAGTTTTCCCCCCATGTCTAATAAAATATCCTAATTATGCTATATTTCACAGTATATTCATCAGTTACACTTTCACTGTTCCCGCAAAGCCAAGCAAATATATGGCTATTTGAAGACACTGTTTTAATTACTGGAAAATTAGCTGGTAAGTACACCACTTCTTACTTAGCTAGTAAGTAAAGAGACTATATTGTGACTATATTGTATAACTGTACTTCTTCACCAGTGGATCAGTGTTGATTATAAGGTGGGAAAAATCTAAGTTGATCGGGGATGATTAGTACTGACTATAAGTTGATCTGAACTGATTCTTATTTCACTATCAAACTATAGCATTTGTGTGTGTGTGTGTAGTGGGAATCATTCTCTCTTTTACCATTTTAGCCACCCCCAGTAGAACATCTGACTTGCAGAAGTACTGGAAAGAGTCCCTGAACTGCTTTCCAAATCACGTCTCTCACTGAGCTTTAGTGGTTGGTGAAATTGGGAAAAGGACTCAGATCTCTGGGGCTTTCTAGTTTGCAGGTCACCTTCATTCCTGCCTCTGACATTGATCTTGCTGCCTGTGTGGGAAGGGTCTGAGGCTGGGGAGTTAAGTATCTGCTTGGCAGACATGATTTGCCCCACTCACATATCCCAAGGGCAGGAATACGGGAAGCGTGATTTGGGGTCTGATTCAAGCTGTGTCCTCCAGCTCTGCTTTACCAACCACGAAGATGACAGTTTTATCGTTACCTCACCTCCTTACCCCCTTAACTAGTCCCAGCATTTTGTGACTCTTAACTGCATATTATGTAAAACCTCTATAAATGACAATAATTGGCTTTTTTGTTTCTTTTGGGAAATTAATGTTGAGAACTAAAGCATAATAAGAATGACTGGTAAAGGCAGAAAACCTCAAAGTCCAATACAAGAGTCATGGTAAAAAGAACTGTTTTTGAAGTTCTCTTCATCTTCAGAAGCTTATCTTATTTAGTCCTAATGTATTAAAAAAGAAAGCCTAACACTATCATTTGGAAAAAATTAACTAGGGCTTGATTAATCTTAGAGTAATTTACTGAGCAAGGCAGTAGAATCTCTTACTCTTGCACTGAGTTTGCCGGTGCATGGCAGAATGGGTGGATGTAGCGTTGAGTATGAAAGGTGGAAAGTAAATAGGAACTACATGTTTGCAGAGAGAGGCCACATTGTACACTGCTGGGACCTTAGTGAAATCAGGTTCTCCACAGTCCTGCTTCATTTGTTTGTTTTGGTTTTATCTTGACACATCCTACTCCTTCCTGGATTCTTCAAACCCCATCACAAATTGTAATTTCTGCTGGGTTATATGAAAAGGGTCAGCGTGAGCACGTTCATGTACCACTCCTTTGCCACTGTACGAAGCAGTGGTGAGCTCTCGTCTGTCTGGGTGGCACTGCACATGCCACGTGCCCATCTCTGTGAGAACACTGTGAGCCCTCTGGAATTCCTTTTACTGCCTCATTTCCCTAAGAGTTGACCTACTGGTGAGGCCAACCAAGAAAGGATGGATGTTTCTGATGATGTTAAATCTTTCTTTAGGAAAGTACGCATCCTCACTTCTTAACTTCCAGAAAACGTTAATATTTTTCCTTCTAAGATTTTATCAGGAAGTTGTTCATTTTGTGTAGTGAAAAATGTGTTAGGCCTGTGTGTAAATATATTTGTAGTAAAAGGAGCAGCAAAAATTGGGAACTTCAGGAACGTGTAAAACCTTAGAGAAGTTCAGTTAGACATTTCCTTTAGTGTACATGTTTTCAGTTGTAAAGAAGTTTGGATTTTCATCATAATTAAGCCACACATTTTAAAAAAGTAAGTTGTAGATAGTACCTATAAGGGATCAAAAGGTATTACATTGTTCCCTCAAAGCAATTTAACAAGGATAATATAGATGTGTTGTTTTTTTTTCTTTATATCCCTTAACTGTTTATTTTCCAGGTACCATTTTTCTAGCTTCATACATAAATGATAAATAAAACAATGTAAGATAATTCTCAGTCAGTGTATAGTTTATTTTTTATTGTCATGTAACTCTTTAAAAATGGATACTTTTTTCATCCTAAGAACTTAACTGATTGTTTCTGATAATTTTTAGTTTTAATGATATGAGTTGACCCTTGAATTGTTAAAGATCTGCTGAATACAGAAAAAAATCAATATTGTCCCTGGGTTCTCGATAAATTAGAGGATAGTCAATTCAAAGTTATTTACATGAGATAATATTTATAAATTGAATGCCTGGCATTTGAAAAACTTTTAATGCATGTTTAATTGCCTGATGCAGAAACCTACCCACTTAAGTATATGGCTTATCATCAAAGATACTTTCTGTTGCAAGTTGCTGAAAACCCAACCCGAAACTAGTTTAAGCCCAAAGGAAGCACTTATTTATTGCTCAAATGATTGATAAGTGTAGGAATGGGACCACCTTTAGACATGGCTTGATCAGGGCTTCAGTTGAAATAATTGAGAACTAGTTTTACTCTTTCTGTTTCTCAACTCTCCGGTCCTTAAATATTGTCTCATTTTCAAAGGAGCTCTCATTTTTGGTCACAAGATGGCTTTTGCAACTCCCAGACATATATCTGCTCACATAAAATCTAGTGGGGAATAGAAGGTCTTTTCCCCTAGAAGTCCAAGCAAAACTCACATTGCATCTCATTAACTGTGGTTGTCACAAGTCCCATAGTTCAACAAATCACTGTGGCCAACAGGATAATGAGATGCTTTTGATTGGTTTCAGCCCATTCTGGCATGCACCATTACCTCTACTCTTGTTACAGAAATGAAACCCCAAGTGAACCACATGGGTCAGTGTGTGGTTCCCTAGAAGTGAAACTCAAAGGGTGAAGAAATTCTGGGCAAGCGAATCAAGCACTCTCTAGGCTAAAGGTGCCTTGTATGATCTAAAGAAAGGGGCATTTCTTATTTATTCAGATCTGAATATAAAATAATAATTATAATTAGGAGATGTCAGTAATGTTTTAGAAATAACTGGTTCACTTAGAGTAAAATGTCCTGACCAATAGTGCTGTGCTTAATATGCATTTGTTTTGTCTATTTGCTAATGAGGTTTCCTTTTTCCAGATGCCAAATCTCAACCAAGTGTTCAGTTTTCAAAAGCCTTAATTAGACTACCCAACAGCCATCACATTAGCAACGTTACAGGCTACCTTACAGTCCTACAACAGTTTTTGAAAGTGGATAATTTTCTGTATACGACTGGAATTACTCTCAATAAGTCAGGTATTTTCTAATTTTTTATAATCTAATCTATTTATAAAAACAGTACATAAATCTCTCATCAAGTACTATTTATTTAGATGTCTGAAATTCATTTAAGCTTTGGAGGAGACATGTCACTTTTGAAACATAAATATAGTTATTAAAGTGTTTATAGGCAGTCCCTTTGATCCAATGAAAGATTATACCAGTCTTCTGCATACATTATTTCAAATTAATAGAGAGTTTAATTTACAGGATATTTTTATCCAAAGGAGGGAATCAAGGTATAGGAAATAGTAATGATTATTGTATAATTTTGCAAATTAAAAAATATTGAAAGTGGAAATTTGATTAAGAAGTTTACATATATATTATAATTTGACCTATTCATTCTTATCAAATTGATCAGCAGTGTTAATAATTGTTAGATATAAAAAAGTTTATAGATTAGAGTAAGCAACTGGAGATTTTTCTTTTCAAATATATTTGATATACTCTGAGTAAAACGGTAATATTGAAAAGTACCTTTTATATTCAGCAGCACTAGTACACTTACATAAGGCTGTCATGACCTACATTATGAAGATGATGGAATCTTACACTTTATTTAACAATTAACTTATGAATGACACCTGTAAAAACTGTATCTTCCCTCTGTACATCCACACTTGTTCTACCATTTCTACCAGTTGTTGCAATTAAAAACTCCACTGTTTTTATTTTTTTATTATTATTTTTTCACTTTGAGTTACAGTGTATTTTGCTAAAACTTTACAAGGTTATTTTTTTAACATCTTTATTGGAGTATAATTGCTTCACAATGGTTTGCTAGTTTCTGCTGCACAACAAAGTGAATCAGCTATACATATACATATATCCCCATATCCCCTCCCTCTTGCTTCTCCCTCCCACCCTCCCTATCCCACCCCTCTAAGTGGACACAAAGCACTGAGCTGATCTCCCTGTGCTATGCGACTGCTTCCCACTAGCTATCTCTTTTACCTTTGGTAGTGTATATATGTCCATGCCACTCTCTCACTTGGCCCTTCCCCCTCCCCATGTCCTCAGTCCATTCTCTACGTCTGTGTCTTTATTTCTGTCCTGCCCCTAGGTTCTTCAGAACCTTTTTTTTTTTTTTTAGATTCCATATATATGTGTTAGCATACAATATTTGTTCTACTCTTTCTGACTTACTTCACTCTGTATGACAGTCTCTAGGTCCATCCACCTCACTACAAATAACTCAATTTCATTTCTTTCTATGGCTGAGTAATATTCCATTGTATATATGCACCACATCATCTTTATCCATTCATCTGTCAATGAACACTTAGGTTGCTTCCATGTCCTGGCTATTGTAAATAGTGCTGCAGTGAACACTGTGCTACATGACTCTTTTTGAATTATGGTTTTCTCAGGGTATATGCCCAGTAGTGGGATTGCTGGGTTGTATGGTAGTTCTATTTTTAGTTTTTTAAGGAACCTCCATACTGTTCTCCACAGTGGCTGTATCAATTTACATTCCCACCAACAGTGCAAGAGGGTTACTTTTTCTCCACACTCTCTCCAGCATATATCATTTGTAGATTTTTTGATGATGGGCATTCTGACCGGTGTGAGCTGAAACTTCATTGTAGTTTTGATATGCATTTCTCTCATGATTAGTGATGTTGAGCATCCTTTCATGTGTTTGTTGGCAATCTGTATATCTTCTTTGGAGAAATGTTTATTTAGGTCTTCAGCCCATTTTTGGATTGGGTTGTTTGTTTTTTTGATATTGAGCTGCATGAGCTGCTTGTAAATTTTGGGGAATAATCCTTTGTCAGTTACTTCATTTGCAAATATTTTCTCCCATTCTGAGGGTTGTCTTTTGGTCTTGTTTATGCTTTCCTTTGCTGTGAAAAAGCTTTTAAGTTTCATTAGGTCCCATTTATTTTTGTTTTTATTTCCATTTCTCTAGGAGGTGGGTCAAAAAGGACCTTGCTGTGATTTATGTCATGGAGTGTTCTGCCTATGTTTTCCTCTTAAGAGTTTGATAGTGTCTGGCCTTACATTTAGGTCTTTAATCCATTTTGAGTTTATTTTTGTGTATGGTGTTAGGGAGTGTTCTAATTTCATTCTTTTACATGTAGCTGTCCAGTTTTCCCAGCACCACTTATTGAAGAGGTTGTCTATCTCCATTGTATATTCTTGCCTCCTTTATCAGAGATAAGGTGACCATATGTGCGTGGCTTTATCTCTGGGCTTTCTATCCTGTTCCATTGATCTATCTTTCTGTTTCTGTGCCAGTACCATACTATCCTGATTACTGTAGCTTTGTAGTATAGTCTGAAGTCAGGGAGCCTGAATCCTCCAGCTCTGATACTCTTTCTCAAGATTGCTTTGGCTATTGGGGGTCTTTTGTATTTCCATACAAATTGTGAAATTTTTTGTTCTAGTTCTGTGAAAAATGCCAGTGGTAGTTTGATAGGGATTGCATTGAATCTGTAGATTGCTTTGGGTAGTAGAGTCATTTTCACAATGTTGACTCTTCCAATCCAAGAACATGGTATATCTCTCCATTTGTTGGTATCATCTTTAATTTCTTTCATCAGTGTCTCATAGTTTTCTGCATACAGGTCTTTTGTTTACTTAGGTAGGCTTATTCCTAGGTATTTTGTTGCAGTGGTAAATGGGAGTGTTTCCTTAATTTCTCTTTCAGATTTTTCATCATTAGTGTATAGGAATGCCAGAGATTTCTGTGCATTAATTTTGTATCCTGCTACTTTACCAAATTCATTGATTAGCTCTAGTAGTTTTCTGGTAGCATCTTTGGGATTCTCTATGTATAGTATCATGTCATCTGCAAACAGTGACAGTTTTACTTCTTCCTTTCCGATTTGTAGTCCTTTCATCTCTTTTTCTTCTCTGGTTGCTGTGGCTTGAACTTCCAAAACTATGTTGAATAATAGTAGTGAGAGTGGGCAACCTTGTCTTGTTCCTGATCTTAGTGGAAATGCTTTCAGTTTTTCACCATTGAGAACGATGTTGGCTGTGGGTTTGTCATATATGGCCTTTATTATGTTGAGGTAAGTTCCCTCTATGCCTACTTTCTGGAGGGTTTTTATCATAAATCGGTGTTGAATTTTGTTGAAAGCTTTCTCTGCATCTACTGAGATGATCATATGGTTTTTCTCCTTCAGTTTGTTAATATGGTTTATCACATTGATTGATTTGCATATATTGAAGAATCCTTGCATTCCTGGGATAAACCCCACTTGATCATGGTGTATGATCCTTTTAATGTGCTGTTGTATTCTGTTTGCTAGTATTTTGTTGAGGATTTTTGCATCTATGTTCATCAGTGATATTGGCCTGTAGTTTTCTTTCTTTGTGACATCCTTGTCTGGTTTTGGTATCAGGGTGATGGTGGCCTCGCAGAATGAGTTTGGGAGTGTTCCTCCCTCTGCTATATTTTGAAAAAGTTTGAGAAGAACAGGTGTTAACTCTTCTATGATGTTTGATAGAATTCCCCTGTGAAGCCATCTGGTCCTGGGCTTTTGTTTGTTGGAAGATTTTTAATCACAGTTTCAATTTCAGTGCTTGTGATTAGTCTGTTTATATTTTCTATTTCTTCCTGATTCAGTCTTGGAAGGTTGTGCTTTTCTAAGAATTTGTCCATTTCTTCCAGGTTGTCTATTTTATTGGCATATAATTAGTTGCGTGCATTAATCTCTCATGATCCTTTGTATTTGTGCAGTGTCAGTTGTTCTCCTTTTCATTTCTAATTCTGTTGATTTGAGTCTTCTCCCTTTTTTCCTTGATGAGTCTGGCTAATGGTTTATCAATTTTGTTTATCTTCTCAAAGAACCAGCTTTTAGTTTTATTGATCTTTGCTATCGTTTCCTTCATTTCTTTTTCATTTATTTATGATATGATCTTTATGATTTCTTTCCTTCTATTAACTTTGGGCTTTTTTGTTCTTCTTTCTGTACTTGCTTTAGGTGTAAGGTTAGGTTGTTTATTTGAGATTTTTCTTGTTTCTTGAGGTTGGATTGTATTGCTATAAACTTCCCTCTTAGACCTGCTTTTGCTCCATCCCATAGGTTTTCGGTCATCATGTTTTTATTGTCATTTGTTTCTAGGTATGTTTTGATTTCCTCTTGGATTTCTTCTGTGAGCTCTTGGTTATTTAATAACGTATTGTTTAGCCTCCATGTGTTTATATTTTTTACAGATTTTTTCCTGTAATTGATATCTAGTCTCATAGCATTGTGGTCAGAAAAGATACTTGATACAATTTCAATTTTCTTAAATTTACCAAGGCTTGATTTGTGACCCAAGATATGATCTACCCTGGAGAATGTCCCATGAGCACTTGAGAAGAAAGTGTATTCTGTTGTTTTTGGATAGAATGTCCTATAAATATCAGTTAAGTCCATCTTGTTTAATATATCATTTAAAGCTTGTGTTTCCTTATTTATTTTCATTTTGGATGGTCTATCCGTTGGTGAAAGTGGGGTGTTAAAGTCCCCTACTATGATTGTGTTACTGTCAATTTCCCCTTTTATGGCTGTTAGTATTTGCCTTATATATTGAGGTGCTCCTATGTTGGGTGCATAAATATTTACAATTGTTATATCTTCTTCCTGGATTGATCCCTTGATCATTATGCAGTGTCCTTCTTTGTCTCTTGTAATAGTCTTTGTTTTAAAGTCTCTTGTAATAGTCTTTGTTTTAAAGTCTGTTTTGTCTGATATGAGAATTGCGACTCCAGCTTTCTTTTGATTTCCATTTCTCATTTAATTTCTCATTTCTCATCTGAATGAGATCCTTGCTGGGTAGAGTAATCTTGGTTGTAGGTTTTTCCCTTTCATCACTTTAAATACGTCCTGCCACTCCCTTCTGGCTTGCAGAGTTTCTGCTGAAAGCTCAGCTGTTAACCTTATGGGGATTCCCTTGTATGTTATTTGTTGTTTTTCCCTTGCTGCATTTAATATTTTTTCTGTGTATTAATTTTTTGATAGTTTGATTAATATGTCTCTTGGTGCATTTCTCCTTGGATTTATCCTGTATGGGACTCTCTGTGCTTCCTGGACTTGATTGACTATTTTCTTTCCTATATTAGGGAAGTTTTCAACCATAATCTCTTCAAATATTTTCTCAGTCCCTTTCTTTTTCTCTTCTTCTGGGACCCCTATAATTCGAATGTTGGTGCATTTATTGTTGTCCCAGAGGTCTCTGAGACTGTCCTCAATTCTTTTCATTCTTTATTCTTTATTCTTCTCTGTGGTAGTTATTTCCACTATTTTATCTTCCAAGTCACTTATCCATTCTTCTGCCTCAGTTATTCTGCTATTGATTCCTTCTAGAGAATTTTTAATTTCATTTATTGTGTTGTTCATCACTGTTTGTTTGCTCTTTAGTTCTTCTAGGTCCTTGTTAAACGTTTCTTGTATTTTCTCCATTCTACTTCCAAGATTTTGGATCATCTTTACTGTCATTACTCTGTATTCTTTTTCAGGTAGACTGCCTATTTCATCTTCATTTGTTTGGTCTGGTGGGTTTTAACCTTGCTCCTTCATCTGCTGTGTATTTCTCTGTCTTCTCCTTTTGCTTATCTTACTGTGTTTGGGGTCTCCTTTTCACAGGCTGCAGGTTTGTAGTTCCCATTATTTTTGGTGTCTTCCCCCCGTGGGTAAGGTTGGTTCAGTGGGTTGTGTAGGCTTCCTGGTGGAGGGGACTGGTGCCTGTGTTCTGGTGGATGAGGCTGGATCTTGTCTTTCTGGTGGGCAAGACTGCATCCGGTGGTGTGTTATGGGGTGTCTGTGAACTTATTATGATTTTAGGCAGCATCTCTGCTAATGGGTGTGGTTGTGTTTCTGTCTGGCTAGTTGTTTGGCATGGGGAGTTCAGCACTGGAGCTTGCTGGTCATTGAGTGGAGCTGGGTCTTAGCATTAAGATGGAGATCTCTGGGAGAGCGCTTGCTGATTGATATTACATGAGGCTGGGCCAGGAGGTCTCTGGTGGACCAATGTCCTGAGCTTGGCTCTCCCACCTCAGAGGCTCAGGCCTGACACCTGGACAGATCACCAAGACCCTGTTAGCTACACGGCCAGGTACGTGGGCAGTTTCTTGCCTTTTGGGAAGTCTGAGGTCTTCTGCCAGCATTCAGTAGGTGTTCTGTACGAGTTGTTACATACATGTAGATGTATTTTTGATGTATTTGTGGGGAGGAAGGTGATCTCCACATCTTAACTCCTCCGCCATCTTGAACGTCCCCTGGCAATTATTTTTTTTTAACTTAACTTCTGTTTATTCCACTGTTTTTAAAATCACCTCAGACAATATGTAATTTTTATGGTTTCCCTTGAGTCAAATTTTTGGTCCATATCGTTTGGGGAGTAGTCAGAAATTAGAGTAATAAGCATATAGATGTTATGGTTAGATAGGCTTTTTTTTTCTTTTTTTTCCTAACTTGCTGTAGCTGATGCTGTTGATACCCCAGCCAGATGACCTTGTCTTCTGTTACAAGCCTATGTTTCCTACTGCGACTCTGCCTAAGGGCATTCCCTGGTCCAGGATGCAGATTTGGCCCTCACAAGGGGCAAGCTCTCAACCAATGACAGATAAAGAGCACATAACGCATACACACCTGTTCATTAACACATCCTGTGTTGGCTTCCTTCTTCTGTGTTACTCCTCCATTCCCTCAGTGGTGGGTGCTTCCTCCATATTGTTATTTCAGGGTTTGCTTCTTGAGGAAGCCAATCTAAGATACCTGCCAAAGTTTTCCAGTTGTAAGTTACAGGATGCTTTCAAAATAAAAACATCACAAGAACGGTACCAATATATACACTATTGCAAATGAAGCTCATGGTGCATTGGAGGGTTTTTATGAACAACAACACTCATTAGATTCAGTGGGAAGGAGTCATAATGCTGTGCCCTTCAGCATTCCTCTACCCCCTGCTTTTGAGATTATTCATTAAACATTTCAATTGTCCTGAGAATGCTGCTAACATTTTCAAAGTTCTAGAGCTGTGCTGACAAATGGGAATGTTCTGCTCTGCCCAGTCTGGTAGCTGCTGAGCCACATGTGGCTGTTGAGCTCTTGACACATAACCAGTGCACTGAGAAACTGTATTGCTCATTTCATTTAAATTTAAATTGCTACATGCGCTTCTGCCTACTCTACTGGATTGTACAGTTCTAGAGCTCTACGAGTATGAAAATTCTTTGTGAACGTTTCCTTCTCATTGTTTTTCAGACTCTTTTTTCTTTCTTCTTTGAGTTGGCCTTATCCCAAATGGTGGGATGCTGATTTCATCAGTTTCAGCTGCATTCACTATGTGAAGCCACCGACTGTATAGAACTGAGGGGTGGAGTTAAGAAAGCCAGCTGGCTTTATAAATAGTTTGATAGAAGAGATTATAATTACTTACAGATTACATAGTACTTTTTACAGTGCATTACTGACCAGTGCAACCAGTCTACAGAATATGTATGGCATTATTTTGCTTACCTTATGGTTAGAGTTTCAGGACGTTTGCAAAGGTTAATTCTCTTACATTTAACAGAAATTTTCCAATAAGCCAGTGGTTGCCCTGTCTGATAACTGAAGACATATACCAGATTCGGTGGCAGCGATAATAAGGATTCCTTTCGATGGCCTCCAAGGCGCTATGCTATTTCCATCTCTCTCTGACCTCCAGGCTTCTTTCTTTCTTACACATGCCGAGATCACTTCCGATTTGGGAGCTTTGTGCTGGTTTCTTCTGCCTGGAAGGCTCTTCTCTGAGGTCTCTGCATGGATGGCACCTTCTCATTTGGCCACTGCTCAAATGTCTCCCCTTCAGAGAGGCAGCCTTCCTGTTGGTTTTGTAGGTTTTTAAAAACATTGAATTAGATTCCAGTGACCTTAAATCAGAGGACTCAGAGAGAATTTGATCTTTAGGCTCATACTGATTTGTCAATGTTACATAAGTATAGCATTTATTTATGATATATTATATACTTTAAAAATCCTTAAGTAGAATCCAGTATCTTTTTGATATTAAAATGGATAACCCTGGGTGAAATAGAGGAACTAGATATTTTAGGTCCATATTAGTCTGTTGTTAATACACAACTACAGTTTGTGTTTTACATATGATTTTAATGAACTGTCTTCTGTTTTTAGGTTTTGAAGGCAATGAACTGACTCCTCTTGCAGCAATATGTGTGAAAATATATTCTGGAGGAAAAGAATTAAAGGTGGATGGCTCTATTCAAATTTCTCTCCCACTTCTACGTACAAATGGTATAAGTGCAGGGGATCACATACCTGCCTGGACATTTGATATGAACACAGGTATGTGAGCTAGGTGAAAAGGTTCTGAATATTTTAGAAATATGTTTCTATATTTTTATTTAAAATTTTCATCTTTATTAAGGTATAATTGACAAATAAACTTTCTATATTTTATACACAATATTAAATTTTAATATGCATTATTTAAAACATTAAAATATTTATATTTGAATGTTTTATCTTTAGTAGAGTATTAAATCAGTAATATTATAATTTTAAGCACTTTGTTAATGATGAAAAGTGACCCTACTTTGATTAATATAATACAATTGTGGGGAAAAGGATATCACTGTTACATTTTAAGATAGCATTATTTACTCACATTCCCATGTTTTTATATTTTGAGCATAAATAAAATTTTTAAAATTATTTCTGCTCTTATGAGTTTATTTTTGTTTTGATAGGAAATATGAAGTTATATATAAAAGCTTGGCTAAAGCAATTGATAAATATATGCTAATTTCATGAAAATAACACTGTTTTTTATATGTATGTGTGTGTATATATGTATGTGTATTATATTTATAGAGAGAGAGAGGGAGAAAGAGAGAGAGTAGAGAGATTATTTTCCAAAAAAAAATCTTTCGTACCAATTTTGTTCCCTGAGTTTAGCCTCCTAAACAGCAGATGGATGCACTTTTTTTCCTTCTGCTTCTCTTGGTTTTCTTGTGTTTCCATGTAAATAAGGTGGGAATCTTTACCAAAAAACAAAAACAAGAAAAGATGATCAGTCCAAAACTGGGTCCAGGGGTAGAACTGTCTTGGGTTAAGTCATGTTACACAACCTAGACAGTTTTGCAGGACTTCATTTCTTTCTCATCTGTTTCCTGTGTTAATACCTTTCTGGAATAGGATTTCCCTTCTGAGTATCAAGAAGGCTGTAGGTGCTCTCACTTTATACTACCCAGGTTAAAGTCCAACGGAAAGAGAAATTCTTTTCCTAGTAGCTATTACCTAAGCCCTTGGATTCACTGCATTTGTAGAATGGGGTTTGCATGCCCATCTTGGAACCAATTTTTGTGGTCTGCAAATAGATTGCACAAATTTACTTAGGCTTAAGTCATGTGTTGGAACTGGGATTGGAGCCCTAAACTAGTCATGTGGACTGAGAATAGGGAGCAGTAGATCCTCAAAAGAGATTTGGAATGAGGTTTCACTATAACTGGAAGGGTAGGTAGTGAGGCACAAACACACACATGTTCACTATAGAAGATAAAAACATGGATATATTATTGTTTAAGAAAGACTGGAAACTATATAAGTAACAATGGTAGTTGTAAGGGACAAACTCTTCTTCTCTCAACTCTATTCTACACTCAAAACTTCACTTCTGGTCACCAAATGTGAGGGTGTTTTTTCTGTACCAAGCAGGACTCTTAACACGAGCTAATAAGTGTCCTAAAATTTCATTCAATTTAGACACTCTCTACCTGGAGTTAGTGTCAGATCCTACAGGTTAAGGACTCGGTCCTGCAGCCCCCAACTCAAGAGGCCAGTTGCAAGTCCAGCTTGTCACCCATGCTTCTGCCCAGCTGGCTATAAATTGGAGGTTCCCATGACCCTCTCCTCGAGTTTGATAACTTGCTAGAACAGCTCACAGGAAGACAGTTTACCAACTAAATTATCAGTTTGTTATAGAAGGGTACGACTTGGTAATAGCCAGATGGAGGAGATGCACAGGGCAAGGTATGGGAGAAAGGGCCTGGAGCTTCAGTGCTCTCTCCTCTGGGTGCTCCACCCTCCCAGCACCTCCACGTGTTCACCAACTCTGCTCTCTAAACCCTGGAGTTCAGGGATTTTTATGGAGGCCTTATTATGTAGGCATGCTTGATTAAATCGTTGAACACTGGTGATTGAGTTCAAGCTCCAGCCCCTCTTCCTCCTCTACAGGGGTGCATAGGGGTGGGGATGAAAGGTCCAACTCTCTGATCACGTGGTTGGCTCCTCCGGCAACCAGCCTCCTAGCCACAGGGACTTTCCAACATTCATCTCATTAACATAAACTCAGGTGTCATTGAAAGCAGCTTGTTATGAACAACAAAAGACAGTCTCCACCTTTTTGGACCTTATCACATAGGAAATTCCGAGGTTTTAGGAGCTCTGTGCCAGGACTGGGGATTAAAACCACATATATATTTCTTATTATAAATCACAATGTCACAGTGGTATACTACTGTTAAACATTGGATTAAGAGCTCTAAGACCTGGATTCTGGTCCATTTACCAGCAGTGTGATTTTGAACAAATCACTTAATTTACTCCGGCCTCAATTTCCTAATTTGTTGGATGAGAGAATTGTTTTAAGACACTTTAAAGAAGAATATCTGCTTTGAGTTCTGCTTTCTGATTGTTTCTCCTGAAAAAGGCTTTTGTCTCTAATGTACCTTCCAGTGGCAAAATTTTTGAATTAATTTGTCACATATGTAATGCTTAGTTTTAATGTGACTATTTAAAAAGCAGTAGGTTGACTTATTCTGATAATTCCAAGTTTGTCTACCTTATTAAAAACACTGTTTTACATGTTATAGATATACATCATTACAAGGAATCAATAAACCAAATACAACTATACACCAAACTTATAAATAGCTTTGTTATGCTGGACTTCATAAAAGATACTGGCTTTACTGAATGCTTTTTTCTGTGGATAACATTTAATTGAATCCAAATAGCATTTTTTAAAGTTTTAAAAAATTGAGCTCTAAAAGAGCTATGCCAGCAGTACTAGAACAAAACAGTATTTAATAAATAATAAGGCCATAAAACATAGACTATAAGTGTTTAATCAGAATCCCAGAATAGGTAACAACCACCTGTTGATAAATTTGGATTTAATTACTCACATTCTTATTAAGACATATCTCAATATGCACAATGTAGACATTATTTGGAGTCATGATTTCCCTAAATAGATCTATATCCTTAGTTTATTAGTATTGATTTTATTTCCTTTAGTCTTAACAAATCAAATTATTCTATTTAATATATTATAATATGTACTGTATTATGATGTAATATATATATTATCCCATGATAATATATTGCCACAGTTTTCATAATCTTTGAAAAAGTCTTGCAAAGTATTCTATACATGACTATCAGCAAACTCCTATCAGCATTAAAGATATATAAACTAATTGATTAGTATTTTTTACTTGCCTTCCTTTGTAGGTGCTTGGGTAAATCATGGCCGGGGAATGGTCAAGGAATATAACAATCATTTAATTTGGACATACGAGGCACCTCATTTGGGCTACTGGATAGCAGCTCCACTTCCAGGAACTAGAGGTATGGTAAAAATGAAACAAAGAGTAAATTTTAAAAAGTCCAAATAGTCATGCTGAAATTGATATTAGGAGATTCCTATTTTATTCTGAGCATTGCTACTTACTGTATGACACTGGAAAAAGCTTTTAGTCTCTTGATCTCAGCTTTATTTTATTTTTTCCATGTGTATCAGGAAAGATTAAATTCCATGAACTCGAAGGTCCTTTATAGCTGTAATATCTGATGAATCTGAAGTATGAAGTGTATTCAAATCAAGAATTTCCTTAGTTTACTTTTTATGAATAAATTCTACCCAGATCAGTTAGAGTTTTTGGTTGCAAAAAACAGGAATAGATTTTAGATAATTAAAAAAATGTGTTAGGATATAGGGAGTTTGCAGGATCCTAGGGAAAGCTGAAGAAGCAGATTATAAAAGGCAGGAATCCTAGAGGGCCCAGTTAGCAGACCAACTTGACTGTCTTTGGAAGACTGCTGCTTCATAACAGCTGATACTAACCCTTTGCAGTCCTTTCCTCATACTGTTCCTGATCTTTCTAGAGATGTGGAATTTAGATGGGCCCAGACTTAGGTCGTGAGCATTCTCCTTGGTGGGGCTGTGGTGGGGAGGAGGAGGGGCTGTTGAATAATAGTGTCCCCAGACTGTTTCCGAGATAAGACAAGTGATAGCTCAAATGGAGAGTGGCCTGACATATGCACAGAAGGTGGACAAAAACCAAGAGCTATCTGCTAGGAATGGCCTATTCATATTCTAGGAGAAATAAGTATTTCATTTTTCCTAGATTTAACATGGTATCAAATTATCTATTTACTTTGTACTTAAACACAACTCAAGATGTAGGATTTCTATCTCAAAATACTCAAACATTGCATGTTTACTCCATTAATTCATCTTAAAAAAAGAAATACTCTAACCTACTGTAGTGTAGACTGGTTGCATCATGGACCTGCTACCACTTTCTAGGGCATCTGGGTGTTCACTCGTATAAATTCTTGGCTTTCCCTGCTGCCAGCTCTGCTAAGTCAACTTTCCAGCAGTCAGCATCTTGTTGCTCTTGTCTCTTATCTCAGTCTGCCTTAACCTATGGGTTTTTGTCTATTTATAAAAACAAAACATCATCAAAAAGTCTACAAACAATAAATGCTGGAGAGGGTGTGGAGAAAAGGGAACCCTCTTGCACTGTTGGTGGGAATGTAAATAGATACAGCCATTATGGAGAACAGTATGGAGGTTCCTTAAAAAACTAAAAATAGAATGACCATACGACCCAGCAATCCCACTACTGGGCATATACCCTGAGAAAACCATAATTCAAAAAGAGTCATGTACCACAGTATTCATTGCAGTTCTATTTACAATAGCCAGGACATGGAAGCAACCTCAGCATCCATCAACAGATGAATGGATAAAGAAGATGTGGCACCGATATACAATGGAATATTACTCAGCCATAAAAAGAAATGAAATTGGGTTATTTGTAGCAAGGCAGATGGACCTAGAGTCTGTCATACAGAGTGAAGTCAGTCAGAAAGAGAAAAACAAATACTGTATGCAAACACACATATATGGAATCTAAAAAAAAAAAAAAGGTTCTGAAGAACCTAGGGGCAGGACAGGAATAAAGATGCAGACGTAGAGAATGGACTTGAGGACACAGGGAGGGGGAAGGGTAAGCTGTGACAAAGCGAGAGAGAGGCATGGACATATATACACTACCAAACATAAGGTAGATAACTAGTGGGAAGCAGCTGCATAGCACAGGGAGATCAGCTCGGTGCTTTGTGACCACCTAGAGGGGTGGGATAGGGAGGGTGGGAGGGAGATGCAAGAGGGAGGGGATATGGGGATATATGGATACATATAGCTGATTCACTTTGTTATACAGCAGAAACTAACACAGCATGGTAAAGCAAGTGTACTCCAAGATGAAAAAAATAAAATAATATAAAAAAAAACAAAACAAAGCTTTCAGTGTCATTTTAGTAAAGTTTAGGGAAAGTGTGAAAGCCGAATGCACATGTCATTCCTTCATCTTTAATCATGTGTCAGAGAAAATTCTTTTGGTTTATCTAGTGTCTTGGTTCCCAGCTGAAAGGCAGCTGCAACCTGGCTATTTCATGCTGTTCAGGAATAGTCCCAGTGCACACCCTGATCCAGGATGTGGACGATATTTTACATACATTTCTCTGTAGCAGTTTATCTGCTAACTTTGTTAGCAATTTATCTGCTAACTTTGTTAGGCGTTGATTTTTTTCTGCAATTTAAAAAATAGTTTGATATTTTCATTTTACATTTGACAACCTTTGAATTTTAAACCATGCAAGGTAACAAGACTTTTTTTCATTGAAGCTAAAATTTAGTATTTCAATAGAAGAAATATGAGCTATTAATATTAACCATTACGATCAAGAGGATGTTCTGTTTTTGTTTGAACTTAGTGCTTATAAGATTTATTCAGAAACCAGAGGGTGATTACTTTTGTTTTTCATGGTGCAAAGTATCATGCAGTCTTGCCAGCTATCTGACCATATCCCATTCTAGATTTGCCACTATAAAATGATGAAAAGATGAAAAAGAACAATATTTAATACTTCAGCTAAATCCAAGTTCTTTCATTTCTAATAAAAATGACCTAAGGGGCACTTGAGTTTTATAGAGAAGTGTGCTTTCCACTGAAAATATACCTGAAGCAACCAATCTATACAAGATGACTATGAATTCTAAAAGCTGAAATAATTTTCTAAAATAGGTGGAAGTTTTGTTTTAGCTTGTATGTCAGGAACGATTTTGTGTGAATCAGAGTACTAACACAGAAGTGTGGGATTCCCGTTCAGTTTGAATTAGATACCTTCTAGTGATGGTTTTGAAAAATCCATATGAGAAATATGGATAACTTGATAACTTGACTGTAGTTCTGGCTTTGACAGTAATTAACAGGGTAAGCTTGAAATAGGTACTTACCCATCTGAGTATTCGTTTTCTCTTTTCTAAATTGCGGGAGTTGGATATGAGGATCACTAATGTCCCTAAACATTTTAGGATGCGAGTGTTACAGTAAACTCAAAATTGGTCCTATGATGGGCCAGTTAGTGTCTGGTGTGCTAGAGCTACTTTAGTTATAATTTGGTTAATAATATACTAAATCTGTTTTTAAAGTAAATCTTAATATTTTTTCAAGGAATTCTAGAAATCTGTTTAAGTGCAAGAAATTAAAATCAATTGGTTTTTCACAGATTGCTACAGGTAAATAGGTGGCTGAGTATAGAATTTATTAAACAAGTACCATTACTTTTTTTAAATATGCATTTTCAGGTATATTTGAATGAAAATATATTGTAATTTTCTACCTTTCTAACCCCTTTTGGGCATGCGCATATACACCCAGTGCGCCCACACACACATGCAGATGTATGCTTTTTTGCTATTGTCATACATATAAGATTTGGGACAAATGCAACAATGTCAGCCTCTTAATTCCAAAAGTGAGTTCTGTTGGAATTCTGTGGAGTGAAAATTGTTAGCATTACTCTATTGTGGAAATATATATTCAATATTCTTTTGGAGAAGAAGTTGAATTTCACCCAGTGAATAGCCGAACTTTACTCTGTTGCAGCTCTGGATCCTGAATAAGAATCTGTAGGTAGAATTGTTACTCTTATCTCTTTTTTGTTTGAAGAAATTTCATATTGTGCAATGCTGTGCTTGGTTGCCTATCCAATATGATAAACATTTTGTTATCAGTTACCATATAGGAAAGCATGGTCAATACTGAAGTGCCTGTTCTTCTATAACCTTGATGTTTCATTTAACAACAGTGGTATAATACAGCTAACACTTACTGAGTGCTTATCATGTGCTAAGCACTGTCGTAAATATTTATACATATTGACCCATTTAATCTTGGTAACAACCCACATGGGTGAGGTATGACAGTTATGGACTGAGACACAAGTAAATGAAGCCTGCCCAATACCTCACAGGAAGAAAGGGTGAGGCCAGGATTCCAGTTCAGGTATTCTGGCTCTAAAGTCTGAATGCATAACCACAACACTGCTTCTCCAAATCCTTTAATATTACTATTACTTTAATCAACTTAGATGATGCAAAAGTTAAAGCCTCATGATCCTTAGTCTTTCCAGTGTCCTTGGTGAAGCTGAAGGCTTCACGCTGGACATCTTCTCATGGTCAAGATGACCAGAAAATCGGGTGTCTCATCACCTTGAATACATATTAAAATCCAGTTGATACTGATCTGTAGAGTTGTTGTTACATACATTTTTGAGCAAAATTAGGTCTTAGTGATGTTGAAACATTACCTCAAGATAAGTTGCATTTATTTTCATGCAGAATATTCATAGCCTGCCCTGATCATCCCAGTGCTTAGTCTGCTTTTACTGCAGTTAAGCTAATTACAACAGCACTGTATATGTGTGCTCATTGTATATATGTGCTCATGAAGAAGAATAATGGCTCACCTGTGCCGCTGCTGGGCTTAGCTTGCTGGGATCATAGCGTCGTCTTGTTCTGGAGTCCAGCCTGCAATTAAAAGTCGCAACTTTTAATTCTTCAGGTCCCCCAGTTTTTGCATTCTCTTTGGTCCTTTTCATCCCTGCTTACTTTGGCAAATTCTTTTTGAATTTATCTTTAAAATTTCTTTTTTAATCAAATGCAGCTAATCATAGTCAACACTCACTACATTCTATCTCAAAACCTCTTTGCACAAAGCTCTCGTTAGAAATATTTTCTCCCAGTTATTTTGCTACCACATGGCTTGGGCCGCCATTTTTATTGCCTCCTGCAACAGTTTCCTCACTGCCTGGCTTGGAAGCCAGTGTCACACATTTTAGGTTTTGTCATAGCAGCACTTCAGCATCTCGCTGCCACTTTCTGCAATACTCAGCCATAAGTAACAAATAAACCTGTTATCTCAGCAGCTAACGATGGCAAACACTTGTTTGTTGCTTTCACTTCATGACTGTTGGGCTTGGCTTGGTTCAGCTCAACATTTTTTCTCGTTCCAGAACCTAGGTTGAAGGAACAGCAAAACTTTGGGATATACTATTCACATAATAGAGGGCCTTAGCAAGAGGACAGGCCATTCAGGCGGCCTCATTTAAGATGCTCACATTTCACTGGGCAGAGCAAGTCAATTGATTAAGCCCAAAGGGGGTAGGGAAAGTAATCTCCACCCACAGGGAAGCCTGCCATGGGAGGGGAGCAAATAAATACAACTGTGTATACACATATTTAGTCTGCCTTGCCCAAGATAGGACATTGAAAATTTGACCTAAAATAATATATTTTCTCTTTGTTTATTTTGAACCATTTAGGGTCAGGTATAAATGGAGATTCAAAGGACATAACTGCCTACCACACAGTGTTTCTTTCAGCCATATTAGGAGGAACAATAGTTATTGTCATTGGATTTTTTGCTGTACTTCTTTGTTATTGCAGGTAAGAACAATATTAATGTGTATGAACACAGAAACTATCAGACTATAGCATCATGTCAGTTCTGTGTATTACAATGTTAGTAGAAATCAATGGTTTGATCTTTAAAATATGTAGATTAAAATAAAAATATTCTTAGAGTAGCATTGCATATATTAATAAACATATTATGAGACGATTTTTTAAAATGAAACCTTCTAGATAAGTTTTAAACATTTTTTTGCCTTCTCTTCTACTCTAGGGATAAGTGTGGTACTCCACAGAAAAGAGAAAGAAATATCACTAAACTTGAGGTCCTCAAGAGAGACCAGACAACTTCAACAACTCACATAAATCACATCAGTTCAGTCAAAGTTGCATTAAAAACCGAGGACAAGTCACAGTTATTCAGTGCCAAAAGCTCCTCGTACAACCCTCAGAAAAAGGAACCATCAAAGGTAGAAGCAGAAGAAAGAGTTTCCATGGTAAAAACTCGGGACAGTTTAAAAATCTACAATGAAGATGTTTCATTTCTGTCAGTCAATCAAAATAATTACTCAAGAAACCCAGCTCAGTCTTTGGAGCCCAATGTAGGGTCCAAACAACCTAAACATATTAACAACAATATATCTTCATCTCTAGGTGATGCTCAAGAGGAAAAGAGGTATCTCACAGGTAGTGAAGATGTGTATGGGCATTCTCACATTCCAGAACAGCTTATGCATATCTACAGCCAGCCCATTGCCATCCTTCAGACATCTGACCTCTTCTCCACTCCAGAGCAGTTACATACTGCTAAGTCAGCTACTTTGCCAAGAAAGGGACAGTTAGTCTATGGCCAATTGATGGAACCAGTAAATAGAGAGAACTTTACGCAGACATTGCCCAAAATGCCAATGCATTCTCATGTACAGCCTCCAGATGCCAGGGAAGAGAATATCCCACTCGAAGGTCAACAGAGCTTGCCATCCCAAACTTCAGATTGGAGCCGGTATTCAAACAGCCTACTAGAATCTGTTTCTGTTCCTGGAACACTAAATGAAGCTGTTGTAATGACTCCCTTTTCATCAGAACTTCAAGGAATTTCAGAACAGACCCTCCTAGAACTGTCCAAAGGAAAGCCCTCCCCCCATCCCAGAGCCTGGTTTGTGTCTCTTGATGGAAAGCCAGTCGCACAAGTGAGGCATTCCTTCATAGACCTGAAAAAGGGCAAGAGAGCCCAGAGCAACGACACGAGTCTGGACTCTGGGGTAGACATGAATGAGCACCACTCAAGTAGAAAACTGGAGAGGGAAAAAACGTTCATCAAAAGTATGCATCAGCCTAAGATCCTTTACTTAGAAGATTTAGACCTGAGCAGTAGTGAGAGTGGAACCACTGTCTGCTCCCCCGAGGACCCAGCTTTAAGGCACTTCCTAGATGGAGGGAGTGGAGCTATCATGGAGCACCCTGGGGAAGAGTCCCCAGGAAGAAAAAGCACCGTTGAAGATTTTGAAGCCAATATATCCCCCACTAAAAAAAGGGGAAGACCACCACTAGTCAAAAAAGATAGCAAGACTAATATCTGGAAGAAGCGAGAGGAACGCCCACTGATTCCCATCAATTAACAGCAAGAGTGGTTGTGTCTCTGCTGTCTCGTGCTGTTTATTCTTGCTTGTTGTAAACTGCCGTATGAACTTCTGCAGAAGTTGAGACTGAGCAAATCTCATGGTCCCTGGACATGTCTCAAGCAGAGTAAATAGTAAAATGGTAATTCAGTAGTGAGAGAAAGATACCAAGGAATGCTTTTTCTGGCCTATTCTTTTCAGTTATTTTTGGGTGATGAATTTGAAGTATCCAAGAGTTCAAAATGTGAAATAGCTTCAAGATGTTAGTTATCCAAAAATGTTGCTCAGTCAGCAAGTTGAGTCCTGACTCTGAAGAATAACAGTGAAAAGTGTACTCCTAAAGTTGCTTCCAAAAATGTTGCTTCTGCTTTGATGACTACCCCTGTGAAATGTTTAGAAATGAAACTGTATTCTTCAGGCATCATATTCTTGTGAAATGTTACTATTATGTTCTCCACTGCCTATACTTGAAAATAACTTGATAAATATTCTGGATTGATGTTATTCTAGAGTTCAAAGGCCAAACCTCATTTTCTTTCTTTTTTTAAACAGCATGTGTATTGTTATCAACCCAAAAGTAAATTCCATACTCACATAAGATGGGCAAGAAGGTACTTGGTTGTTAGAGAGGGAAATGCCAGCTCTTTGGCTGTTTTTGGATACAACGTCACAGAATAAAAAGGTGTTAGTTTATTTAGAAATCTGAGAAATGAATGCCCTGATACTGAATTTTTATTTAAAAATTTCTTACCCCTTCCCCATCACCAAAAGTGAAGTGAACTTAGCTGTCAAGGAAAACTTTTTACCAATCTAAAAAAAAAAAAAAAAACCCAAACATTCCTCTCCCTCCCCAATTTTTAGTTTAAGACTCACTGATACATGTAGGCTAAAATCAGTTATAAGGTATTTCTTCTATTTAAAAAAATTTAGTCACTTAAACACTATTAAACTTGATTTAAAAAATCAATGAATTGAAAGTTTCTTATGAACACTCAAAATTAAAATATGTGGAGCTAAAGGAAGTAAATATTTCAATATTTTCTGAAATGTCAAGCAGAAAAAAAAATGCCATTTCCCTGAGACTCAAAAATACCTTCATGATACTAGGTGTATATCCAGATCTTTTTTTTCAGTTGACATTCATAAAAAATGTTTGGGAAAAAGTTTCAATTTCATGGGAAAAGTAAAAGATTTTTCTTAAATCACTTAAATGCTTTAAGTTATATAACATTTTTTCCAAGTTTGGAAGTCATATATTCATATTCTTTTCATCATAGCAAAGAATTCAGTGTGAACACATTCAACAGCTCTTTTTAATTATGTGTTTTCAACTCCAAATTATCATTCCTATGTCCTAAAAATGAAGCTCTTTGTTAATTAAAATCAGCTCATCCCATTTTTCTTAATTTCCATAAAGACAGATGTCTGAAGCAGCTTCCCCTTTCCCCTGGGGAAAAAATGAAACTAAATTGCTTTATTTCTCATGCCCTACTAATTAACTTGGAAGCAACATAGAGACCCAAGGCACATAAACAAGTTTAAAGAACTAAAATTAGCCACATTAGCTTCAGTCAAATTATATAGATATACAACAAAAGGCAACAGCATTTTCCCCAAGACAGTAGACTTCAGCCAGTTTTTTCCTGCAACCATTTCTGAAGCATCTAACATGTCAGATAACACTCTTACCTTTCTGTATTAACCCGAAGAATTTAAGACCTAGGCAAAAGTTTGCTATATTCTACCCCAATCCATGAAAGAGATAAATGTTTTGGATAATACCTAGATTTACTTTTTTTGGGGGGGGTGATAAGGTCCAAAATTAGAAGCGGCTTCTTACTGGTTTACACAGAAAGATGTAGTAAAAGCGGCATAAATGAAAATGATTTGGAAAAGGTTAAGGAGTTAGTGCTCTGCTGAAGTGCCTTTGATATAGACTTGCTTTATTAGAAGGATATGATAACATCTTTCTTAAATGTGCATTTTCTTTCTGTTAGCCAAATTAAACAGATGTGCCGTTTTTATTAATTAAAAATATAGACCTCGTGTTTCACGTTGGAACAATGAATTTTGCATGCCAGTGACATCTCTTTGTGTGTTTAATTATTTTTTGAATCCAGTTTATATTGATACATTGTTTATGTTGGAATGAAGTTAGAAACTATATAGTAATATATTGCACTTCAATATTTTAAGTGTATATTTTCCCCACCCTTAAAAATGTTTAATCTCTTATCTTGGTAATGGAATACACACATTTATATAAGGGTATACCATTCAGGTATGCCACTTACTCATTCTTGTGTAAAGGAAATGAGAAGATGTATCCCCAAGGGCTTTTCTAGAAATACTTTTTTTGGTTTCAGAATAAAGTCTTATTTTTTTATACACTGCACATTCTGTTCTCAATTGGGAAGTATAGGCAATTTATCTTTTCTAATGATCCAAACAAAATGTGAGTAGTTCACAGATTTCCTGTTAAAAAGCTGAAGCCATCTACTTTTTCTTAACCCAAGTGATAATAAACCTGCAATATTCACAACTTTCTTAAAATTTTTAAATTGAAAACCAACAGTTTTTTGCAAATGAAAACCTTGAGAATTTTGGTCACAAATGTTAACATCTGTGGATCCTTTATATATACTTTGGATATATCTTAAAGGCAAAATTATCCCTTAATTAACTGATGGGTTCATTTACTAAAGCACAGCTATATGTATTTTTGAATACATATTATGATCTTGAATTTATAAAATCCATTTTTATGACATTTATGCAGTTGTATAGGGATTACGCCCTTTTATAATACACAGTATACCACGAAGGTCACCAGTATTGAGGAATAAAAGCACTTCTTTGCTTTGGCAGTCATTTTCAGATCACTTTCTATGTGTTTGAATCCTCTGGTATCAATACATAGTATAGAGTTTTAGGGGTCTGTGGGTCAAATTGTGTCCCTCAAAACTTCCCAGGAAGGTGAAGCTCAAAGTTACGTATTCATTTATAGGGAATGAAGACTCATTTCTCCATGTACTAGAGTTGTAAAGAATTTGACTATGTTAATTTCCATCTCAGACCTAGAGTTGACATTTTGCTCTCTTGTTTCCAAGTGTTTCTATCTTTTGTATTTTTTCATCAGAGGAATCTCACATTTCAGTGTACTTAGTGCCATTACTAGGATATTTACTGCTGAAAACTGTTAACAATCTGAAGATTTGAAAAATGTTAAACATAGTTCGGTAAAGATAATAAAATAAATCTAAAAATGTACTTGATGCATTGTTTTATTTTGGGTAAACTATGAAACATTCCTTCCCAAACTGTTGTTTAATATAGCGGATATTCAATTATTTTTTCTTTATTACACTCCCTATAGTAAAATAAACATATTTGAATACCCTTTGTTTATATAATGAACTTCATTTCTCTTTGTATTTCACGTTCTCCAAGGTTCACATTTTTACTACTAAAGCTGAGTATAGACATTATTTTTCCATTCATGAGAATACTTTTCAAGATAATCTGATAGATATTTAGGTAGTTGCAGTTTTATATTCTAAAGGAGAAATGATACAATACACCCTCCCACAGCCCCTGCAAAAAAATTTCTTTTGACTTTAAACCAAAGACTAAATGATGACACAAAGGCTGTTTACACTTAGAGAGTTAGATCTCCTTCAAGACCTTTCTGCTCAGTTAATTGAACAATGCCCAAGTTCATGCCGTCTGTATTTTGGGGCTTTAGATCTTTTAGGATGATTATCCTGACTTCATGTTTTTAGACATTTTGTACAACTTAAATAAATATGGTACTAGAAATACCTGTGGTCAGTTCTAATGGGAATTGGGCTCTGAATCTACTCACAAACACAGTGGAGATTATGACCCTCAACATTGGTGTTGAAATAGACACTTCCGCTTGGATCCCCAAGTGCAAGCCAGCTATGGCCACCTTTTTCAGGGCCTGGTCTCCATCTAGGAGAGTGTGGAGTCTTAATAGAAATGATGCAGCCCCTGGAAGAGTCATGCAGGACCCAACCTCACATGGAATTGGTTGTAACAGAAAAGAGATTTCATAAATCACAATCAGAAATTTAGCTTCCAAACAGACTGAAGTTCATGAACTGTTCATCACATTCTCAAGGGAAATTAATATGGGAAGACGGATATGTAGGAACTACAGGAAAAAAAGTGAATGGAGTTAGTAGGTATTTTTAAAAGTTTATCAAAAGTCTTCACTCATCAGTTCTTGATAATTGTGACAGCTAATCAGGGACCCTTCCTTTGAACTACATGCTGGAAAAATGTTAAACTATATGGTAGTGTTGCTTTATCTAGACTTCATAAAATCATCTTTTGGCCTTTTTATAGGTGGATTTCTTTATCATAAGCTACAGTGAGATAGCTTGATTCCAACAGTAAGCTCTCTCTAAATAAATTGAGTTAATTTCTTTTGCAAAATCAGCCCTATTGTCTTAGATTTGGATATGTTTTCTCCATCAAAATAAATACTTTTTGGGCTTCCCTGGTGGCACAGTGGTTAAGAATCCGCCTGCCAATGCAGGGGACACAGGTTCGAGCCTTGATCCAGGAAGATCCCACATGCCGCGGAGCAACTAAGCCCATGAGCCACAACTACTGAGCCTGCACTCTAGAGCCCGCGAGCCACAACTACTGAAGCCCATGTGCCTAGAGCCCGTGCTCCACTACGAAGAGTAGCCCCCGCTCGCCGCAACTAGAGAAAGCCCACATGCAGCAATGAAGATCCAACGCAGCCAAAAATAAATAAATTTATATAAATAAATAAATATTTTTCCTTTGACTTGTTTTCTTATCTTTTTCCTTTATTTTGGGCCTCTAATTTGGGACTGTGCACTTCTCACCATTGACTTAGTATTTTCTCGTTATAAAAACATTTTCAGTTTGACTAGAGAAAAATTGATTTCTAGGACTTCCCTCGTGGTGCAGTGGTTAAGAATCCACCTGCCAATGCAGGGGACACGGGTTCCATCCCTGGTCCGGGAAGATCCCACATGCCATGGAGCAACTAAGCCCGTGCACCACAAGTACTGAGGCAGAGCTCTAGAGCCCATGAGCCACAACTACTGAGCCCGTGTGCTGCAACTACTGAAGCCCATGTGCCTAGAGCCCATGCTCTGCAACAAGAGACGCCACCACAATGAGAAGCCCACATTGCAACGAAGAGTAGCCCCTGCTTGCTGCAACTAGAGAAAGCCCACGTGCAGCAATGAAGACCCAATGCAGCCAAAAATAAATAAAATTAAAAAAAAATTGATTTCTAGACAATCACAATTTATAATGTTAAATACCAAAAGTTAACTCAATTACAAATGATGGAGAAACATTTTCATCAGATATATATGAAAAATTTCTTAAGGGAAAAATAACTCTTTTTCTTGATAAATTACTTTCTTCCTAAGATAGCTAAGCTTAAAGATCACATTTTAAAATTACCTGTGGTGTTTGTCAAAACACTGCAGTAAAACTTTTCTCCACTTTGTGTTTGCTATAGTAGATGAATATCTGCCTGTTTCTGTTGGGAAAGTTCACGTGTTGAGAAGAAGCATATGGTATTTTTTTTAACCTTTGGTGGCAAAACTTTTCTTGGTTGAACCCTATATTTCCTGGTTTTCAAACCTACACTTGTTACAATTGTAAATAATATTCCACAGTCCGGTAGGGATACTCCAGTTTCCCAAATGATTTAGTCTATTTTTTTCTACTTATATTCTTCAGGTTGACTAGAAGTTTCATAATTCATATGTTGACTGGTTTTAATCCCTATAGACCGTATTAAAACACTAGGCTAACTGCAGACATTCTAATTCAAAACAAACCAGATAATTACATTCCCAGGAGTCTCTGGCCTTATTACACTTGAACATCTTGTTTAAGAACATTTCCTAAATACTGTATTGAAAAGTAGAATTGTAGCTATTAAGTAATGTGCAGTAGATATATATTTTTTCAAAATAATTTTTATTTTATATATCCCCATATTTCAGTCTGGAAAATAAAGATTTTTTTGGTTTTATGTAGAAAATATTTTTAAAGTAAGTTTATTCAGCTTAAATTTATCTCTAATATCCAGCATTCTGAAATAAATACTATCTTGAAACCCTGAGTTCTAACTTAGATAACTGCTGAAAGACTTGTGTCCATTAAATACAGAAATGTTTAATTATTAACATGTACTTTTACATATATTCTCATTATTAATTTTTTAATTTGGTGTTTGTTACTGATTATTTGGGTAACTAGGTGACTGCAGGAAGGCTTGAGAGGAGATCTGTCACTTTCTTTTGGATATTCCAAGTTAAAAGGATCAGTGTGGTATCTAGGAGATTTCCTGTGCACCTTTGAATCCATCTTGGGTTAGCTATTAGGGTCACATCAGATGTTAGATATGCAGGCAGTAGAGATTTGGAGAATTTCAGATGGTTGTTTGAAGCTACAGGCGAAGGTGAGATGGTCAAGAAAGAGTATGTATGGTGAGAAAAGACTCCCACTGATGTCATTAAATTATTTATGTAAAAAACTTAAAAATATAAGTAAAATATCAATTCTATTTAAGAATATTGGTTTTACAAACAAACTGATGTGTATATATTTAAGTTGAAAGTAAAAAAGACAGTGACTTCAGCATCTCCTTTTATATTTCATAGATACGACTTTCACTTTACATCTCAAGTTGAATATAATTTTAATTTTTGTAAGTAGAATCTTATTTAAAAATAAGTGGCAGATAAGTCAATTTCTTCATTACTAAATTTGTTCTTTTTTTCTATCTTGCATTTTCACAATGTAGATTTTCAATAAATATTTTACAAGTAATGGAGCAAACGTTAGGAGATCTGGGTTCAAGCCATGACACTTCACATTTCTAGTAAACTTCAGTTTCCTCATGTTACCTGGCTCTGACAATGTTCAGAACAGTAATATTGTAAGACTGAAGGTGGTACAAAGGAAAAGCACAGACCTGGCAAATATTAGTTATTGACCTATGGCACTACGTTTGATGAATTTACAAATTACAAGGGGTCACTTTTGTGATTCAATCCTTTTTAACCAATAGGATTATCTCCAATTAAGAGCTGATTATCACTGCACACTAACACCTATATCACTGATAGCTAATTATCAGAGTGTAGCCTCCAGATGCCAGAGTTCTCCTTACAGCCACTATTGTGCTTTTTCACTTAGGACC
Organism: Orcinus orca; assembly: GCF_937001465.1. Taxonomy (NCBI): domain Eukaryota; kingdom Metazoa; phylum Chordata; class Mammalia; order Artiodactyla; family Delphinidae; genus Orcinus; species Orcinus orca. The sequence goes on from NC_064565.1 coordinate 73,673,023, forward strand.
ATTAGGAATTGGGGAAAGAAGAGAACCACTCAAATTATTTAGGGAATTTGATAAATTGGGGTACGGCTCTCATGCATATCCTGCCTCCCATACTTCATATTGTCTCATATAACTCAATAACTGCTCAGCTATCTAGAATGATTTAGCAACAACCATCAAAGGGGCATAAAAAAATCACCATTATTCAGTGATTCATGAATCAAAGGAACCTGAGTTATTTCTAAACATCCTCACCCTAGTAGTTTTCTCCTACATTTTTATTAATCTGAAATATATGTTATACAAACTAGAAGTATTTAATTATACAGTTTCCTTCAGAAACAGATCGTTTCTAGAAAACTTTTTCTTGATCTCTTCACTGATATTTTTAATGTATTCTAAAACTTGTAAAAAATGGACCAAAACATTGAGTAGATTTCCTGGTAGCCTGAAGAATCAAGTCCATAGAAGAAGAATAAAACACATGTGTTTTCAGTCCAGAGAACCCTCAGTTATCAGGTCAACCATCTCTTCAAAGTGTCTGTTGAGAGCAGCTTTTTTGCAGAATTGGTGCTAACTTCACCCCCCACCCCATTTCATTAATGCAAGAGGAAGATGGGGAAGCAGAGAAGTGCCCTTTCTGGGGAGAGTTGTCACTGAAGGGAGCTACCCCTCACCTCATCCCCTGTGGTGGTGAAAGGAGCACTTTACTGGTACTCCTCCAAGAAGTTTCAGTGGGGGGACAAGAGGATCACCAGTGAAGTTTGGGGGTATCTACAATAAGGGGACACAGACATCTCTTTCTATGATTGGATTGCTGTCCTGTCCTAGTGAAAGTGGGGGGAAAGTACTGTGGGAGATGGCATTGTGATGCCACCAGGTGGGAATAAGAATTATTTCTTTTTTGGATCAGATCAAGATGGCAGAGGAGTGGGACATGGAGCTCACCTTCTCCCACAAATACATCAAAAATACATCTACATGTGGAACAATTCTCACAGAACATCTACTGAATGCTGGCAAAAGACCTCAGACTTCTGAAAGGGCAAGAAAATCTTCATGAAACTGGGTAGCACAAAAGAAAAAAAAAAAAAAAAGAAAGGAATTGTGATGGGACCTGCACCCCTGGAGGGGAGCTGTGAAAGAGGAAAGGTTTCTGCACACTGAGAAGTTGCCTCACTGGTGGGGAGATCAGCCAGGACAGAGGGGGAGCTTTGGAGCTTCAGAGGAGGGTGCAGCAACCAGTTTGCAGAAGGCAAAGGGGAGAGAGACTTGCAGAGACGGTCTGTGTCACCGCCTGGCACTCCCTGGCCTGAGATGCTTGCTCATCTACTGTGGTGGGTGGGGACTGGGTGTTGAAGCTCGGGCTGTGGAGGTCAGACCTGGGGAAAGGACTGGGGTTGGCTGTGTGGAGACAGCCTGAGGGGCCTGGGGTATGGTGCGCCCCAACCAAGGGAGTATGGGAAGAAGCCTGGGCCCGCCAGAGAGGCAAGGAGAGGAGGGTGTGCAAGGAGAGGGGCGGGACCACCATAAGAGTTTCTTTTTCTGCGTGTGTGCACTCTCAGGCAGGAGGGCACTGCCTACACAAGCTCCAGGGGTGCGTGCAAGACGCTGCTGCCATCTCAGACTCCAGAGGTGGGTGCAGACTGTTGTCACTGCCAAGGGTCCTGCGAGTAGGTGTCACTTGCTGCCCCCACCTTCCCGGGGGCAGGCACAGGCCACTCACCTGCACAGCCCCTATCAAGGGAATAATGGCCAGCACATGCTAAGGAAAGAGACAGCCAGCATCCAAACCAAAAACAGCCCTCATGTGAAAAAAATATTAAACCCACACAAGCTAGGCAGGGACGCTCCCACATATAAATAGCCCCACAAGACTACAGTAGATAATTGTCTCTCCTAAGCTCACAGAGTAAAAGAAATATAAGCAAAATGAAGAAGCAGAGGAACCACTCCCAGATGAAAGACCAAGAAAATTCCCCTGGAGGAACAAACGGTGAAACAGACCTCTTCAATCTAACAGACACTGATTTCGAAAAGGAGGTAATGAAAATACTGAAGAAATTAAGAAAGGCTATCAACAGAAATGTAAAAAGGAACTAGAAACTAAAAGGAGGAGCCAAGAAAAATTAGAAAATTCATTTGCTGAGACGAAAGCCGAGCTAAAGGCAATGAATAGCAGAATGAATAATGCAGAAGAAATAAGTGATCCGTAAGATAGAATAATTACCCAATCAAAACAGCAGACAGAAAGCCAAATGAAAAAAAAAAAAAAAGGAAAGCAATATGAGACCTATGGGATAACATAAAGCATGCCAATCTATGCATAACAGGGATTCCAGAAGGAGAAGAAAGAGAAAATGGGATTTAAAATGTATTTGAAGAAATTTTGGCTGAAAACTACCCAAACTTAAAGAAGGAAACAGATATCCAGATACAGGAAGCACAGAGAGTCCCAATCAAGATGAACCCAAAAAGACCTACACCTAGACATATAATAAAAATGGCAAAAGTTAAGGATAGATGACTCTAAAGGCAGCAAGAGAAAAACAAAGAGTTAATTACAAGGGAACCCCCATAAGGTGATCAGCTGATTTCTCTATGGAAACTCTGCAGGCCAGAAGGGAATGGCAAAATATATTCTAAGTCTTGAAAGGGAAAAATCTTCAACTTAGAATACTCTACCCAGCAAGATTATCATTTAGAATAGGATAGGAGGAGAAATAAAGAATTTCTCTGGCAAGCAAAAACTAAAAAAATACAACAATACTAAACCTATCCTAATAGGTTTAGTGTTGAAATATTGAAATGTCTTCTTTAAATAGAAAAGAAGAAGATACAGGAAGGAGGAAATCACACTTGGAAAGTAAATCACTTGAATAAGCCCGTATATAGATCAGAAAAAAAAAAAAAAAAAAATTTGGAAAGCGATGATAATCACAAGGAACAGCAAAAGAATTAATATAAAGAAGTAAAAAATGACATCAAAATCATAAACTGTGGGGAAGGAGAGTATGAAAATATAGATTCTTATTTTTAAGAATGTGTTTGAGCCTATATGACTATCAGTCTAAAGCAAGGAGATATAGGAAGGGGTTAACATACTTGAAAAACAGGGCAACCACAAATCAAAAACATGCAATAGATTCACAAAAACCAAAAATAAGAGAACACAAGCATTAAATAAAAGGAAATCATCAAACCACAAAAAGAAACAAAGAAAAAGAAACAAAGAATAAACATACAATCAACTGGAAAACAAGGTTTGAAATGGCAATAAATAAATATGTATCAATAATTACCTTAAATGTCAATGGACTGAATGCTTCAATCAAAAGACATAGAGTGGGGAATTCCATGGCAGTCCAGTGGTTATGACTCTGCGCTTCCACTGCAGTGGGCATGGGTTCACTCCCTGGTCAGTGATCTAAGATCCCACAAACCACGTGGCACAGCCAAAAAAAAAAAAAAAAAAAAAAAAAAGACAGACTGGCTGACAATAAAAAAAGAGGCTGCAATATGCTGCCCACAGGAGACGCATCTTAGGGCAAAGGACACACATAGATTGGACATGAGGGATGGTAAAAGATATTTCATACAAATGGATATGAAAATAAAGTGGGAGTTGCAATACTCATAACAGACAAAATAGATTTTAAAACAAAATAGACTTTAAAACAAAGGCCATAAAGAAATACACCATATAATGATAAAAGGATAAATAAGAGGATTTTACACTTGTCAACATATATGAACCTAATAGAGGATCACCCAAATACATAAAACAAATACTAACAGACAAAAAGGGAGAAATTGATGGGAATACAATAACAGTAGGGGACTAACACCCCACTCACATCAATGGAAAGATCTTCTAGATGGAAAATCAATAAGGCAACAGAGATCCTAAATGATACAACAGAACAGTTATACTTAATTGATATTTTCACAACATTACATTGAAACAAACCACAGAATACACATTCTTTTCAAGTGCACATGGAACATTCTCTAGGATTGACCACATACTAGGGCACAAAACTAACCTCAACACATTTAAGAGTATAAAATTATTTTAAACAACTTCTCTGACCACAACGGCATGAAACTGGAAATCAACCACAGGAAAAGAAATGAGAAAAAACGATTACATGGAGGCTAAACAACATGCTACTAAAAAACCAATGGGGATGGGAGAGGGGGCAGATGGTGGAAGAGTAAGATGCAGAGCTCACCTTCCTCCCCACAGATACATCAGAAATACATCTACACGTGGAACAACTCATACAAAATACCCACTGAACGCTGGTAGAAGACCTCAGACCTCCCAAAAGGCAAGAAACTCCCCACGTACCTGGGTAGGGCAAAAGAAAAATGAATAAACAGAGACAAAAGAATAGGGACAGGACCTGCACCAGTGGGAGGGCGCTGTGAAGGAGGAAAGGTTTCCACACACTAGGAAGCCCCTTCGCGGGCGGAGACTACGGGTGGCGGAGGGGGGAGTTTCAGACCCACGGAGGACAGCACAGCAACAGGGGTGGGGAGGGCAAAGAGGAGAGACTGCCGCACAGAGGATCAGTGCCGACCAGCACTCACCAGCCTGAGAGGCTTGTGTGCTCACCCGCCGGGCCGGGCGAGGCTGTGAGTTGAGGCTCGGGCTTCGATCGGATCGCAGGGAGAGGACTGGGGTTGGTGGCGTGAACACAGCCTGAAGGGGGCTAGTGCGCCACAGCTAGCCGGGAGGGAGTCCGGGGAAAACTCTGGACCTGCCGAAGTGGCAAGAGACTTTTTCTTCCCTCTTTGTTCCCTGGTGCGCGAGGAGAGGGGATTAAGAGCGCTGCTTAAAGGAGCTCCAGAAACGGGTGCGAGCTGCGGCTAACAGCGCGGACCCCAGAGACGGGCATGAGACGCTAAGGCTGCTGCTGCCGCCACCAAGAAGCCTGTGTGCGAGCACAGGTCACTATCCACACCTACCTTCCGTGGAGCCTGTGCAGCCCGCCACTGCCAGGGTCCCAGGATCCAGGGACAACTTCCCTGGGAGAATGCACGGTGCGCCTCAGGCTGCTGCAACGTCACGCCGGCCTCTGCCGCCGCAGGCTCGCCCCGCACTCTGTGCCCCTCCCTCCCCTGGCCTGAGTGAGCCAGAGCCCCCGAATCAGCGGCTCCTTTAACCCCGTCCTGTATGAGCAAAGAACAGACGCCCTCCGGCGACCTACATGCAGAGGCGGGGCCAAATCCAAAGCTGAACCCCGGGAGCTGTGCGAACAAAGAAGAGAAAGGGAAATCTCTCCCAGCAGCCTCAGGAGCAGCGGATTAAATCTCCACAATCAACTTGATATACCCTGCATCTGTGGAATACCTGAATAGACAACGAACCATTCCAAACTGAGGAGGAGGACAGCAAGATATATTATTTTTTCCCCTTTTCCTCTTTATGTGAGTGTGTATGTGTATGCTTCTGTGTGAGATTTTGTCTGTATAGCTTTGCTTTCACCATTTGTCCTAGGGTTCTGTCCATCCGTTTTTTTTGTTTGTTTTGTTTTACTTAAAAGAAATTTTTTAAATTATTTTTTATTTTAATATCTTTATTTTATTTTATTTTAGGCTCTTTCTTTCTTTCTACTTTTTCTCCCTTTTATTCTGAGCCGTGTGGATGAAAGCCTCTTGGTGCTGCAGCCAGGAGTCAGTGCTGTGCCTCTGAGGTGAGAGAGCCAACTTCAGGACACTGGTCGACAAGAGACCTCCCAGCTCCACGTAATACCAAATGGCGAAAATCTCCCTGAGACCTCCATCTCAAAACCAACACCCAGCTTCACACAATGACCAGCAAGCTACAGTGCTGGACACCCTATGCCAAACAACTAGCAAGACAGGAACACAACCCCACCCATTAGCAGAGAGGCAGGCTAAAATCATAAGTTCACAGACACCCCAAAACACACCACCAGACGTGGACCTGCCCACCAGAAAGACAAGATCCAGCCTTATCCACCAGAACACAGGCACTAGTCCCCTCCACCAGGAAGCCTACACAACCAACTGAACTAACTTTAGCCACTGGGTACAGACACCAAAAACAACAGGAACTACAAACCTACAGCCTGCAAAAAGGAGACCCCAAACAAAGAAAGATAAGCAAAATGAGAAGACAGAAAAACACACAGCAGATGAAGGAGCAAGATAAAAACCCACCAGACCTAACAAATGAAGAGGAAATAGGCAGTCTACCTGAAAAAGAATTCAGAATAATTATAGTAAAGATGATCCAAAATCTTGGAAATAGAATAGAGAAAATGCAAGAAACATTTAACAATGTCCTAGAAGAACTAAAGAGGAAACAAGCAATGATGAACAACGCAGTATATGAAATTAAAAATACTCTAGAAGGGATCAATAGCAGAATAACTGAGGCAGAAGAACGGATAAGTGACCTGGAAGATAAAATAGTGGAAATAACTACTGCAGAGCAGAATGAAGAAAAAAGAATGAAAAGAACTGAGGACAGTCTCAGAGACCTCTGGGAAAACATGAAACACAACAACATTTGAATTATACGGGTTCCAGAAGAAGAAGAGAAAAAGAAATGGACTGAGAAAATATTTGAAGACATTATAGTTGAAAACTTCCCTAATATGGGCAAGGAAATAGTTAATCAAGTCCAGGAAGCACGGAGAGTCATATACAGGATAAATCCAAGGAGAAACATGCCAAGACACATATTAATCAAACTGTCAAAAATTAAATACAAAGAAAACATATTAAAAGCAGCAAGGGAAAAACAACAAATAACACACAAGGGAATCCCCATAAGGTTAACAGCTGATCTTTCAATAGAAACTCTGCAAGCCAGAAGGGACTGGCAGGACTTACTTAAAATGATGAAGGAGAAAAACCTACAACCAAGATTACTCTACCCAGCAAGGATCTCATTCACATTTGATGGAGAAATCAAAACCTTTACAGACAAGCAAAAGCTGAGAGAGTTCAGCACCACCAAACCAGCTTTACAACAAATGCTAAAGGAACTTCTCTAGGCAAGAAACACAAGAGAAGGAAAAGACCTACAATAACAAACCCAAAACAATTAAGAAAATGGGAATAGGAACATACATATCGATAATTACCTTAAATATAGATGGATTAAATGCTCCCACCAAAAGACACAGACTGGCTGAATGGATACAAAAACAAGACCCATATATATGCTGTCTACAAGAGACCCACTTCAGACGTAGGGACACATACAGACTGAAAGTGAGGGGATGGAAAAAGATATTCCATGCAAATGGAAATCTAAAGAAAGCTGGAGTAGCAATTCTCATATCAGACAAAATAGACTTTAAAATAAAGACTATTACAAGAGACAAAGAAAGACACTACTAATGATCAAGGGATCGATCCAAGAAGAAGATATAACAATTGTAAATATTTATGCACCCAACATAGGAGCTCCTCAATACATAAGGCAAATACTAACATCCATAAAAGGGGAAATCAACAGTAACACATTCATAGTAGGGGACTTTAACACCCCACTTTCACCAATGGACAGATCATCCAAAATGAAAATAAATAAGGAAACACAAGCTTTCAATGATACATTAAACAAGATGGACTTAACTGATATTTATAGGACATTCCATCCAAAAAGAACAGAATACACATTTTTCTCAAGTACTCATGGAACATGCTCCAGGATAGATCATATCTTGGGTCACAAATCAAGCCCTGGTAAATTTAAGAAAATTGAAATCGTATCAAGTATCTTTTCCGACCACAACGCTATGCGAGTAGATATCAATTACAGGAAAAGATCTGTAAGAAATACAAACACATAGAGGCTAAGTAATACAATATTTGATAACGAAGTGATCACTGAAGAAATCAAAGAGGAAATCAAAAAATATCTAGAAACAAATGACAATGGAGACACGACGACACAAAACCTATGGGATGCAGCAAAAGCACTTCTAAGAGGGAAGTTTATAGCAATACAATCCTACCTTAAGAAACAGGAAACATCTCAAATAAACAACTGAACCTTGCACCTAAAGCAATTAGAGAAAGAAGAACAAAAAAACCCCAAAGTTAGCAGAAGGAAAGAAATCACAAAGATCAGATCAGAAATGAATGAAAAAGAAATAAAGGAAACAGTAGCAAAGATCAATAAAACTAAAAGCTGGTTCTTTGAGAAGATAAACAATATTGATAAACAATTAGCCAGATTCATCAAGAAACAAAGGGAGAAGACTCAAATCAATAGAATTAGAAATGAAAAAGGAGAAGTAACAACTGACACTGCAGAAATACAAAGGATCATGAGAGATTACTACAAGCAACTCTATGCCAATAAAATGGACAACCTGGAAGAAATGGACAAATTCTTAGAAATGCACCACCTGCCAAGATTGAACCAAGAAGAAATAGAAAATATGAACAGACCAATCACAAGCACTGAAATTGAGACTCTGATTAAAAATCTTCCAACAAACAAAAGCCCAGGACCAGATGGCTTCACAGGCGAATTCTATCAAACATTTAGAGAAGAGCTAACACCTATCCTTCTCAAACTCTTCCAAAATATAGCAGAGGGAGGAACACTCCCAAACTCATTCTACGAGGCCACCATCACCCTGATACCAAAACCAGAAACGGATGTCACAAAGAAAGAAAACTATAGGCCAATAGCACTGATGAACATAGATGCAAAAATCCTCAACAAAATACCAGCAAACAGAGTCCAACAGCATATTAAAAGGATCACACAACATGATCAAGTGAGTTTTATTCTAGGAATGCAAGGATTCTTCAATATACGCAAATCAATCAGCATGATACACCATATTAACAAATTGAAGGAGAAAAACCATATGATCATCTCAATAGATCTAGAGAAAGCTTTTGACAGAATTCAACACCCATTTGTGATAAAAACTCTCCAGAAAGTAGGCATAGAGGGAAGTTTCCTCAACATAATAAAGGCCATATATGACAAACCCACAGCCAACATTGTCCTCAGTGGTGAAAAATCGAAACCATTTCCTCTAAGATCAGGAAGAATACAAGGTTGTCCACTCTCACCCCTCTTATTCAATATAGTTTTGGAAGGTTTAGCCACAGCAATCAGAGAAGAAAAAGAAATAAAAGGAATACAAATTGAAAAAGAAGAAGTAAAGCTGTCACTGTTTGCAGAAGACATGATACTATACACAGAGAACCCCAAAGATGCTGCCAGAAAACTACTAGAGCTAATCAATAAATTTAGTAAAGTAGCAGGATACAAAATTAATGCACAGAAATTTTCTGCATTCCTATACACTAATGATGAAAAATCTGAAAATGAAATTAAGAAAACACTCCCATTTACCATCGCAACAAAAAGAATAAAATACCTAGGAATAAACCTACCTAAGGAGACAAAAGACCTGTATGCAGAAAATTATAAGACACTGATGAAAGAAATTAAAGATGATACAAATAGATGGAGAGATATACCATGTTCTTGGATTGGAAGAATCAACATTGTGAAAATGACTCTACTACCCAAAGCAATCTACAGATTCAATGCAATCCCTATTAAACTACCACTGGCATTTTTCACAGAACTAGAACAAAAAATTGCACAATCTGTATGGAAACACAAAAGACCCCGAATAGCCAAAGCAATCTTGAGAACGAAAAATGGAGCTGGAGGAATCAGGCTCCCTGACTTCAGACTATACTACAAAGCTACAGTAATCGAGACAGTATTGTACTGGCACAAAAACAGAAATATAGATCAATGGAACAGGATAGAAAGCCCAGAGATAAACCCACACACATATGGTCACCTTATCTTTGATAAAGGAGGCAAGAATATACAGTGGAGAAAAGACAGCCTCTTCAATAAGTGGTGCTGGGAAAACTGGACGGGTACATGTAAACGTATGAGATTTGAACACTCCCTAACACCATACACAAAAATAAACACAAAATGGATTAAAGATCGAAATGCAAGACCAGAAACTATAAAACTCTTAGAGGAAAACATAGGTAGAACAATCTGAAACATAAATCACAGCAAGATCCTTTTTGACCGACCTCCTAGAGAAATGGAAATAAAACCAAAAATAAACAAATGGGACCTAATGAAACTTAAAACCTTCTTCACAAGAAAGGAAACCATAAAGAAGACCAAAAGACAACCCTCAGGATGGGAGAAAATATTTGCAAATGAAGCAACTGACAAAGGATTAATCTCCAAAATTTACAAGCAGCTCATGCAGCTCAATAATAAAAAAACAAACAACCCAATCCAAAAATGGGCAGGAGACCTAAATAGACATTTCTCCAAAGAAGATATACAGACTGCCAACAAACACATGAAAGAATTCTCAGCATCATTAATCATTAGAGAAATGCAAATCAAAACTACAATGAGATATCATCTCACACCAGTCAGAATGGCCATCATCAAACAATCTAGAAAAAATAAATGCTGGTCAGGGTGTGGAGAAAAGGGAACACTCTTGCACTGTTGGTGGGAATGTAAATTGATACAGTCACTATAGAGAACAGTATGGAGGTTCCTTAAAAAACTACAAATAGAATGACCATATGACCTAGCAATCCCACTACTGGGCATATACCCTGAGAAAATCATAATTCAAAAAGGGTCATGTACCAAAATGTTCATCGCAGCTCTATTTACAATAGCCAGGAGATGGAAGTAACCTAAGTGTCCATCATCAGACAAATGGATAAAGAATATGTGGCACATATGTACAATGGAACATTACTCAGCCATAAAAAGAAACGAAATTGAGTTATTTGTAGTGAGGTGGATGGACCTAGAGTTTGTCATACAGAGTGAAGTAAGTCAGAAAGAGAAAAACAAGTACCATATGCTAACTCATATATAAGCAATCTAAGGGAAAAAAAAAGTCATGAAGAACCTAGGAGTAAGACGGAAATAAAGACACAGACCTACTAAAGAATGGACTTGAGGATACGGGGAGGGGGATGGGTAAGCTGTGACAAAGTGAGAGAGTGGCATGGACATATATACACTACCAAACGTAAAATAGATAGCTAGTGGGAAGCAGCCACATGGCACAGGGAGATCAGCTTGGTGCTTTGTGACCACGTAGAGTGGTGGGATAGGGAGGGTGGGAGGGAGGGAGACTCAAGAGGGAAGAGATATGGGAACATATGTATATGTATAACTGATTCACTTTGTTATAAAGCAGAAACTAACACACCATTGTAAAGTAATTATACTCCAATAAAGATGTTAAAAAAAGGAAACCAATGGTTCAAGGAGGAAATCAAAAAGGAAATTAAATAATACCTTCAGACAAATGACAATGAAAACACAACCGTACATAATCTATGGGATGCAGCAAAAGCAGTTTGTACAGGGAAGTTAATAACGATACAGGCCTTCCTCAAAAAGAAGAAAAATCTCAAATAAACAATCTGACCTACCACCTTAAAGAATTAGAAGAAGAAGAATAAATAAAACCTAAATTCAGCAGAAGGAAAGAAATAATAAGATCAGAGAGGAAATAAATAAAATAGAGAGTAAAAAAAAAAGAAAAAGATAAAAAAAATCAAAGAGCTGGTTCTTTGAAAGGGTAAACAAATTGACAAAACTCTGGTCAGGCTCACCAAGAAGAAAAGAGAGAGAATCCAAATAAACAAAATAAATGAAAATGAATAAATGAAATGAAAAAGGAAAAATCTCAACTGATACCACAGAAATACAAGACCATAAAAGAATACTATGAACAATTATGAGCCAACAAATTTGACAACCTGGAAGAAATGGACAACTTCCTAGAAACATACGGCCCACCAAAACGGAATAAAAAAGAAATAGATAATTTGAACACACCAATCAGTAGAAGTGAAACAGAATCTGTAATAAACAAACAAAAAAACTCCTTACAAACAAAAGTCCAGGACAAGATGGCTTCACAGTCTAATTCTACAAAACATACAAAGAAGAATGTATACCAATCCTTTTGAAACTCTTCCAAAAGGTTGAAGAGGTGGGAACACACCCAAAGACATTTTATGAAGCCAGCATCACCCTGATACCAAAACCAGACAAAGATACCACTAAAAAAGGAAATTACAGGCCATTATCTTTTATGAATATAGATGCAAAAATTCTCAGCAAAATATTAGCAAACTGAATCCAACAGCACATAAAAAAGATCATACACCACAGCCAAGTGGGATTCATCCTAAGTTCACAAGGATGGTTCAAAATATGCAAATCAGGGGCTTCCTTGTTGGCGCAGTGGTTGAGAGTCCGCTTGCCGATGCAGGGGACACAGGTTCATGCCCTGGTCTGGGAAGATTCCACATGCTGTGGAGCAGCTGGACCCGTGAGCAATGGCCGCTGAGCCTGCGCGTCTGGAGCCTGTGCTCCACAACGGGAGAGGCCACAACAGTGAGAGGCTCACATACCACCAAAAAAAAAAAAAAAAAAGCAAATCAATCAATGTAATACACCGCATTAAAAAAGAAAAGTCAAAAACCACATGATCACCTCAATAGATGCAGAAAAAAGCATTTGACAACATTCAACATGCATTTATGATAAAAACTCTTAACCATAGTGGGTATAGAGGGAACATATCTCAACATAATAAGAGCCATTTATGACAAACCCACAGCCAATATAATACTCTGGTGAAAGGCTGAAAGGCTTCCCACTAAAATCTGGAACAGGACAAGGATGCCCACACTCACCATTTCTAGTTAACATAGTATTGGAAGTCCTAGCCACAGCAATCAGACAAGAAAAAGAAACAAAAGATATCCAAATTGGAAGAGAAGAGGTAAAATTTTCATTATATGCCAATGACATGATGCTATATATAGAAAAGCCTAAGGGTTCCACACAAAAACTACTAGAGCTGATAAATGAATTCAGCAAAGTAGCAGGATAGAAGATTAATATTCAGAAATCAGTTGCATTTCTTTACACTAACAATGAAATATCAGAAAGGCAATGTAAAAAGACAACACCTTTTAAAACTGCACCAAAAACAAAACAAAAAACTAGAAATAAACCTGACCAAGGAGGTAAGACTTATATGCTGAGAACTGTAAAATATTAATGAAGGAAATTAAAGAGGGTGCAAAGAAATGGAAAGATATCCCACGCTCTTGGGACTAGAAGAATTAATATTGTTAAAATGGCAATATTATCCAAAGCAATCTGTAGAGTTAATGTGATCCCTATCAAATTACCCATGACATTTTACACAGAACTAAAACAAATAATCCCCCAATTCTTATGGAACCATAAAAGACCCAGAATTGCCAAAACAATCCTGAAAGAAAACAACAACAACAAAGCAGGAGGCATATATCTCCCAGACTTCAGACAATACTGCAAAGCTACAGTAATCAAAACAGTGTGGTACTGGTACAAAAACAGACACAGGATCAATGGAACACAATAGAGAACCCAGAAATAAACCCACACACTTACAGTAAATTAATCTTTGACAAAGGAAGCAAAAATATAAAATGGAAAAAAGACATTATCTTCAGCAAGTGGTGCTGGGAAAGTTGGACAGCTGCATGTAAACCAATGAAGTTAGAACACACCCTCACACCATGCACAAAAATAAATTCAAAATGGTTTCAAGGCTTAAACGTAAGACATGACACCATAAAACCCCTAGAAGAGAGCATAGGCAAAATATTCTCTGACATAAATTGTATGAATGTTTTCTTAGGAATTGCTCCCAAAGCAATATAAATAAAACCAAAACAAACAAATGGGACCTAATAAAACTTACAAGTTTTGCACAGCAAAAGAAACAATTAAAAAAACCAAAAACCTATGGGATGGGAGAAAATATTTGCAAATGATGCAGCCAGTGAGGCTTAATTTCCAAAATATACAAACAGCTCATACAATTCAACAACAAAAAACAAAACCCAATCGAAAAATGGGCAGAAGACATAAAGACACATTTCCCCAAAGAAGACATACAGAGGGCCAGTAGGTACATGAAAATATGCTCAACATCACTAATTATTAGAGAAATGCAATCAAAACTACAATGAGATACCACCTCACACTGGTCAGAATGACCATCATTAAGCGTCTACAAATAACAAATGCTGGAGAGGGTGTGGAGAATGTAAGTTGGTACAGCCACTATGAAAAACAGTTTGGAGGTTCCGCAGAAAACTAAAAATAGAGCTACCATATGATCCAGCAATCCCACTCATGGGCATAGACCTGGACCAAACTGTAACTCAAAAAGATACATGCACCCTTATGTTCATAGAAGCACTATTTACAATAGCCAAGACATGGAAACAACCTAAATATACATCAACACATAATGGATAAAGAAGATGTGCTACAGTGGCCAGCAAGATGATGGAGTAGAAGGACGTGAGATCACCCCTTCTTACAAAAATACCAAGATCACAACTAACTGCTGAACAACCATCAACAACAATAACAACAAAATGCTGGAACCTACCAAAAAAGATACCCTACATGCAAAGACAAAGAAGAAGCCACACTGAGATGGTATGAGGGGCACAACCATGATAAAATCAAATCCCATACCCACTGGGTGAGCAACCCACAAACTGGAAAATATTTATACCACAGAAGTTCTCCCATAGGAGTGAAAGTCTTAAGCCCCACATCAGGCTTCCCAGACTGGGGTTCTGGCAACAGGAGTAAGAGACCCCAGAGAAGCTGGCTTTGAAGGCCAGCTGGGTTTGACTGCAAGAATTCCATAGGACTGGGGGCAACAGAAACTCCACTCTTGGAGGGTGCATACAAGGTCCCATGCACACCAAGACCCAGGGAAAAAAGCAGTGACCTCATAAGAGACTGGGCCAGACCCACCTCCTAGTATTGAAGGGTCTCCTGTGGAGGTGGGGGGTGACTGTGGCTCATTGTGGGGACAAAGATACTGGCAATAGCAGTTCTGGTGAGTACTCATTGGCATGAGCCCTCTGGAGGCTGCCATCTCCTTCCCAAGATCTAGCTCCACCCAATAGCCTGTAGGCTCCAGTGCTGGGGTGCCTCAAGCAAAACAACCAACAGGGTGAGAACACAGCCCCACCCATCATCAGACAGGCTCCTTAAAGTCTTCCTGAGCATGGCCCTGCCCACCAAAGGGACAAGACCCAGCCACACCCACCAGTGGGGAGGAACTCTTCAACCAGGAAGCCTACACAAGCCTCTTAGACAGCCTCATCCACCAGAGGGCAGACAGCAGAAGCAAGAAGAATACAATCCTGCAGTCTACTGAATGCAAGATGCAATCACAGAAAGTTAGACAAAATGAGATGGCAGAGGAATAGGTCCCAGTTGAAGAAACAAGATAAAACCTGAGAAGAACAACTAAATGAAGTGGAGATAGGCAATCTATCATAAAAATAATTCAGAGTAATGATAGTGAAGATGATGCAAGATCTTGGAAAAAGAATGGAGGCACAGATTGAGAAGATGCAAGAAACATTTTAAAAAGACCTAGAAGAACTAAAGAAAAAACTAACAGAGATGAACAATACAGTAACTGAAATGAAGAATATACTAGAAGGAATCAATAGCAGAGTAACTGAGGCAGAAGAATAGATAAATGAGCTGAAAGAATTGTGGAAGTCACTGTCATGGAACAGAATAAAGAATGAAAAGAAATGAAGACAGTCTAAGGTAGGGGTCACTAACCCCTGGGCCACGGACCAGTACCAGTCCGTGGCCTGTTTGGAACCAGGCTGCAAAACAGGAGGTGAGCAGTGGGCGAGTGAGTGAAGTTTCATCTGTATTTACAGCCTCTCCCCATCACTCGTGTTACCGCTTGAGCTCCACCTCCTGTCAGATCAGTGGTGGCATTAGATTATCATAGAAGCACAAACCCTACTGTAAACAGTGCATGCAGGGGATCTAGGTTGCATGCTCCTTATGAGAATCTAACGCCTGATGATCTGAGGTGGAGCTGAGGCAGTGATGCTGGTGCTGGGGAGTGGCTGCACATACAGATTATCATTAGCAGAGAGGTTTGACTGCATAGTGACCATAATAAATCAATTGCTTGCAGACTCACATAAAAACCCTATCAGTGAGTGGAAAGTGAAAACAAGCTCAGGGCTCCCACTGATTCTGCATTATTGTGAGTTGTATAATTATTTCATTATATATTACAATGTAGTAATAATAGAAATAAAGTACACAATAAATGTAATGCACTTGAATCATCTCAAAACCATTCCTCCTGCCCTGGTCCGTGGAAAAATTGTCTTCCACGAATCCAGTCCCTGGTGCCAAAAAGGTTAGGGGCTGCTGGTCTAAGGGACCTTTGGGACAACATTAAATGCACCAATATTCACATTATAGGGGTTCCAGAAGGACAAGAGAGAGAGAAAGGACCTGAGAAAATATTTGAAGAGATAATAGCTGAAAACTTCTCTACCATGGGAAAGGAAACAGTCACTGAAGTCCAGGAAGAGCAGAGTCCCATACAGGATAACACATGGAGGAACACAGCAAGACACACAGTAAACAAACTGACAAAAATTAAAGACAAAGAAAATATATTAAAAGCAACAAAGGAAAAGCAACAAGTAACATACAAGGGAACTCACATAATGTTATCAGCTGATTTCTCAGCAGAAACTCTGTAGGCCAGAAGGGAGTGGCACAATATTTTTAAAGTGATGAAAGGGAAGAACCTACAACCAAGAATACTCTACCCAGCAAGGCTCTCATTCAGATTCAGCAGAGAAATCAAAAGCATTACAGACAAGCAAAAGCTAAGAGAATTGAGCACCACCAGACCAGCTTTGCAACAAATGCTAAAGCAACTTCAAGTGGAAAAGGAAAGGCCAGAACTAGAAACAAGAAAATTATGAATGGAAAAGCTCACTGGTAAAGGCAAACATAAAGTAAAGGTAGGAAATCATCTTCACAAAAATAAATCAAAATCAGCAACTGTGAGGAGAGCATAAATTCAGGATACTGGAAATTCATTTGAAATTAAAAGACCAGCAACTTAAAATAATCTTGTTTATATACAGACTGCTATATCAAAACCTCATGGTAACCACAAACTGAAAATCTACAATAAATATTCACACACAAAAAGAAAAAGGAATCCAAACACAACACTAATGTTAGTTGTCAAGTCACAAGAGAAGAGAACAAAAGAGGAAGGGAAGAAAAAAGACCTACAAAAAACAATCCAAAACAATTTAGAAAATGGTAATAGGAACATACATATCGATAATTACCTTAAATGTAAATGGATTAAATGCTTCAACCAAAAGACATAGACTGGCTGAATGGATACAAAAACAAGGCCCATATATATGCTGTCTACAAGAGACCCACTTCAGATCTAGGGACACATCCAGACTGAAAGTGAGGGGATGGAAAAAGGTATCCCATGCAAATGGAAATCAAAAGAAAGCTGGAGTAGTAATACTCATATCAGACAAAGTAGACTTTAAAATAAAGACTGTTACAAGAGACAAAGAAGGACACAACATAATGATCAAGGAATCAATCCAAGAAGATATAACAAGTGTAAATATATATACACCCAACATAGGAGCACCACAATATATAAGGCAAATACTAACAGCCATAAAAGGAGACATAGACTGTAACACAATAATAGTGGGGGAATTTAAC
This sequence comes from Orcinus orca, assembly GCF_937001465.1. Classification (NCBI taxonomy): domain Eukaryota; kingdom Metazoa; phylum Chordata; class Mammalia; order Artiodactyla; family Delphinidae; genus Orcinus; species Orcinus orca. The sequence continues at coordinate 73,690,670 of NC_064565.1, forward strand.
ACCACACTTTAATCAATGGACAGATGAACCAGGTAGAAGATCACTAAGGAAACACAGGCCTTAAATAACAAATTGGACCAGATCAACTTAATTGATATTTATAGAGTATTCCATCCAAAAAAACATTCTTCTCAAGTGCACATGGAACATTCTCCACTATTGAGCACTTGCCAGGCCTCAAAGCGAGCCTCGGTACATTTAAGAAAACTGAAATGTCAAGCATCTTTTCCTACTACAACACTATGATATTAGAAATCAACTACAAGAAAAAAACTGTAAAAAAACCAAACATGTGGAAACTAAACAATATGCTACTAAAAAACCAATGGATCACTGTAGAAGTCAAAGAGGAAATCAAAAAATACCTAGAGACAAATGAAAATGAAAGGATGACAATCTGAAACCTATGGGACATGGCAAAAGCAGTTTGAAGAGGAAAGTTTTTAGGAATACAATCTTATCTCAGGAAACAAGAAAAATCACATACAAACAACCTAACCTTACACCTAAAGTAACTAGAGGAAGAACAAACAAAACCCAAAGTTAGTATTATAGAAGGAAAGAAGTCATAAAGATCAGAGCAGAAATAAATGAAATAGAGACAAATAAAACAGTAGCAAAGATCAATGAAACTAAAACCTGGTTCGTTGAAAAGATAAACAAAATTGATAAACCTTTAGCCAGACTCATCAAGAAAAAAAGCAAGAGAGCTCAAATCAATAAGATTAGAAATGAAAAAGAAGTTACAACTGACACCACAGAAATACAAAGGATCATGAGAGAATACTACACGTAACTACATGCCAATAAAATGGACAATCTGGAAGAAATGGACAAATTCTTAGAAAGGTATATAACCTTCCAAGACTGAACCAGGAAGAAATAGAAAATATGAACAGACCAATCACAAGTACTGAAACTGAAACTGTGATAAAAAACTCCAAACAGACAAAAGTCCAGGACCAGATGGTTTCATAGGTAAATTCTATCAAACATTTAGAGAAGAGTTAACACCTCTCTTTCTGAAATTATTCCAAAAAATTTCAGAGGAAGGAATACTCCCAAACTCATTCTATTAGGCCACCATCATCTTGATACAAAAACCAGACAAACATACCACAAAAAAAGAAAATTATAGGCCAATATCACTGATAAACGTAGATGTAAAAATCCTCAACAAAATACTAGCAATCCAAATCCAACAATATGTTAAAAGGATCATACTCCATGATCAAGCGGGATTTATCTCAGGGATGCAAGGATTTTGCAATATCTGCAAAGCAATCAGTGTGATACACCACATCAACAAATTGAAGAATAAAAACCATATGATCATCTCAATAGATGCAGAAAAAGCTTCTGACAAAGTTCAACACCATTTATGGTAAAAATTCTCCAGAATTTGGGCATAGAGGGAACATATCTCAACATAATACAGGCCATATATGACAAATCCACAGCTAACATCATACTCAGCAGTGAAAAGCTGAAAGCATTTCCTCTATGATCAGGAACAAGATAAGGATGTCCACTCTTGCCACTTTTATTCAACATAGTTTTGGAAGTCTAGTCACGGCAATCAGAGAAGAAAAAGAAATAAAAGTAATCTAAATTGGAAAGGAAGATGTAAAACTGTCACTGTTTGCAGATGACATGATACTATACATAGAAAATCCTAAAGATGCTACCAGAAAACTATTAGAGCTCATCAATGAATTCAGAAAAGTTGCATGATACAAAATTAATACACAGAAATCTATTGCATTTCTACACACTAACAATGAAAGATCAGAAAGAGGAATTAAAGAAAACAAAATCCTATTTACCATCACATAAAAAAGAATAAAATACCTAGGAATAAACCTACCTAAGGAGGGAAAAGACCTGTACTCTGAAAACTATAGGATGCTGATAAAAGAAATCCAAGATGCTGCAAACAGATGGAAAGATATACCATGTTCTTGTATTGGAAGAATCAATATTGTGAAAATGACTGTACTACCCAAGGCAATCTAGAGATTCAATGCAGTCCCTATCAAATTACCAATGGCATTTTTCACACAACTAGAACAAAAATCTTAAACTTTGTATGGAGGCACAGAAGACCCCAAATAGCCAAATGAATCTTGAGAAAGAAAGACAGAACTGCAGGAATCAGGCTCCCTGACTTTAGACTATACTACAAAGCTACAGTCATCAAAACAGTATGGTACTGCACAAAAACAGAAATACAGATAAATGGAACAGGATAGAATGCCCAGAAATAAACCCAGTCACCTATGGTCAATTAATCTATGACAAAGGAGGCAAGACTATGCAATGGAGGAAAGATAGTCTCTTTTAATAAATGGTGTTGGGAAAACTGGACAGCTACATGTAAAAAACCAAATAGAACATTCTTTAACACCATACACAAAAATAAACTCAAAATGGATTAAAGACCTAGATGTAAGACTGGATACTATAAAACTCTTAGAGGAAAACATAGGCAGAACACTCTTTGACGTAAATCACATCAGTATCTTTTCTGAGCCGTCTCCTAGATTAATTGAAATAAAAATATACAAATGGGACCTAATTAAACTTAAAAGCTTTTGCACATCAAAAGAAAGCACAAACAAAACAAAAAGACAACCCACAGAATGGGAAAAAATATTTGCAAATGATGTGACTGACAAGGGATTAGTCTCCAAAATTTACAAACAGCTCTTGTGGCTCAATATTAAAAAAACAAACAACCCAATCAGAAAATGGGCAGAAGACCTAAATAGACATTTCTCCACAGAAGACATACAGATGGATAACAGACACATAAAAAGATGCTCAACATCACTAATTATTAGAGAAATGCAAATCAAAACTACAATGAAGTATCACCTCATTCTGGTCAGAATGACTAACATCAAAAAGTCTACAAATAATAAATGCTGGAGAGGGTGTGGAGAAAAAGGAACCCTCCTACACTGTTGGTGGGAATGTAAATTAGTATAGCCACTATGGAGAACAGTATGGGTGTTCCTTAAGAAACTAAAAACAGAGCTATTGTATAATCCAGCAATCCCACTCCTGGACATATATCCAGAGGAGAACATGGTTCGAAAGGATACATGTGGGTCTTCCCTTGTGGTCCACTGGTTAGGACTTCGTGCTCCCAATGCAGGGGGCCCAGGTTTGATCTGTGGTCAGGGAACTAGATCCCACATGTCACAACTAAAAGAGCCCACACACCACAACTAAAGATCCTGCATGCTGCAAGAAAAGATCCTGCATGCCAAAAGTAAAGATCCTGCATGCCACAACTAAGACCCAGCACAGCCAAATAAATAAATAAATATTTTTTTAAAAAAGAAAGGAAACATACACCCTAATGTTCACTGCAGCACTATTTATAATAGCCAAGACATGAGAGCAACCTAAATGTCCACTGACAGAGGAATGGATAAAGGAGATGTGGTATATATATATATATATACACATACATACATACATATACATACAATGGAATATTACTCAGCCATTAAAAAAGAATGAAATAATGCCATTTGCAGCAATATGGATGGAGCTAGAGATGATCATACTAAGTGAAGTAAGTCAGATAGAGAAAGACAAAAATCATATGATATTGCTTATATGTGGTATCTAAAACAAATGATACAAACGAACCTAATTACAAAACAGAAACAGACTCATAGACATAGAAAAACACCAAGAGGAAGGAATACACCAAAACTGATTTTACAAGGCAAGCTGATACCAAAAGTAGACAAAGACACTACCAGAAAAGAAAACTACAGGCCAGTATCCCTGATGGATATAGATGCGAAATTGTCAATAAAATACTAGCAAACCAAATTTAGCAACACATTTAAAAGATCATTCAACATGATCAAGTGGGATTTATCCCTGGAATGTAAGGATGATTCAACATTCACAAAATCAATGTGATATCACATTAATGAAATGAATGAAAAAAATTATATAATCATCTCAATAGATGCAGAAGAAAAATTTCACAAAATTCAAGATCAGTTAATGTAAAAACTCTTAAAAATTATGTATAGAAGAAATGTACCTCAACATAACAAAAGCCACATGCGACAAGCCAACAGCTAACATATTTAGTGGTGAAAGTAGGAAAGCCTTTCTGCAAAGATCAGGAACAAGACATGGGTGCCTACTCTCCCCTATTCAACATAGTAGTAGAAGCCCTTGCCAGAGTAATCAGGTAAGAAATTAAAAAAGGTCAGAATTTGAAAGAAAAAAGTAAAATTGTGTCTATGTGCAGACAACATGATTTTTATTAGAGAAAATTCTAAGGACTCCACAGAAAAAATATTATATCTACCCAGTGATTTCAGTAAAGTTGTTGGATACAGTATTAGCAAAACAAATCATTAGCACTTCTATACAATAACAATACATAATCTGATAAAAAAATAAAGAAAATGATCCCATTTAAAAGAGCATCAAAAATAATAAAATACTTAGGAATAAATTTAACCAAGAATGTGAAAACTTTACACTGAGAACTACAAGACATTGATGAAAGAAATCAAAGAAGACAAAAATTTACCCCATGTTCATGGATTGGAAGAATTAATATTGTTAAAATGTTCATACTACACAAAGCCATCTATATATTCAATACAATCCCTGTGAAGATTCCAATATTTTTTTCACAGAAATAGAACAAACAATTCTAATACTTGTATGGAATCACAAAAGTCCCTGAATAGCCAAAGCAATACTAAGAAAAGACAAAGCTGGAGGCATCATGCTTCCTTATTTCCAACTATATTATAAAACTACAGTTTTATAACATAGTTTTTAAACAATTTTTAAACAGTTTTTAAAACAATATGGTAATGGTACAAAACCAGATACATAGACCAATTAAATAGAATTAAGAGCACAGAAATAATATTAGTCAATATTAGTTGACCATGTATACATGGTGAACTAATATTTGACAGGGGAGCCAAGAATACTCAGTAGAAGTCTCTTCAATAGATGATGCTGGGAAATCTGGATATTCACATGTAAGAAATAGAATAGACCCCTATTGTACACCATTTACAAAAATTAACTCAAAATGGATTATAGTCTTAAATGTTAGATGAAAAACTATGAAGGTCCTAGAAGAAAATGTAGAAAAGAAGAAAAAAGAAAAAAAAAAGAAAAAGAAAAGAAGAAAAGCTCCTTGACATTAGTTTTGGCAATGATAATTTAGACATAACATATAAAGCACAAGTAACAAAATAAAAAATGAAGAACTGGAAATACATCAAACAGCCTCTGCACTGCAAAAGAAACAATCAGCAAAATGAAAAGACATCCTATGGAATGCGAGAAAATATTTGCAACCCATGTACATACATATCTTATTGTATTGCACTCCACATTGTTATGCTTAGGAGATATGGATTTTTTTTTTACAAATTGAAGGTTTGTGGCAACCCTGTATTCTAACATGATGATTAGTACTTTTTAGCAAGATATCTTTAAATTAAGGTATATACTTTTTTTAGACATTATGGTATTGTACACTTAATAGACTACAATATAGTGTAAACATAACTTAAAAAATTTTATTGGACTATAGTTGATCTACAATGTTGTGTTAATTTTAGGTGTACAGCAAAGTGATTCAATTATACATATACATATATCCATTCTTTTTCAGATTCTTTTCTCATATAGGTTGTCACAGAATATTGAGTAGAGTTCCCTGTGGTGTACAGTAGATCCTTGTTTGTTATCTATCATATACATAGTAGTGTGAGTATGTTCATCCTAAGCTCCTGAGTCACACTTACCCCACACATTTCCCTTTTGGTAACCATAAGTTTGTTTTCGATATCTGTAAATCTGCTTCCTCTTTTGTAAATAAGTTCACTTGTATCATTTTTTAAAAAATTAGATTCCTCATGTGAGTGATATCATATGATATTTGTCTTTTTCTGTCTGACTCACTTCACTTAGTATGATAATTCCATTCATGCTGCTGCAAATGGCATTATTTCATTCTTTTTTATGGCTGAGTAGCATTCCATTGTATATATGTACCACATCTTCTTTATTTATTCCTTTGTCGATGGGCATTTAGGTTGCTTCCATGTTTTGGCTATTGTAAATAGTGCTGCAGTGAATATTGGGGGACATGTATCCTTTTGAACCATGTTCTTCTCCAGGTATATGCCCAGGAGTGGGATTACTGGATAATAATCATAACTTTTATATGTATTGGGAAACGAAAAAATTTGTGTGATTTGCTTTATTGTGATATTTGCCTTATTGCAGTGGTCTGGAACCAAATCTGCAATATCTCTGGGGTATGCCTATATCTGATAAGGGCTTAATATCTAAAATATAAAAAGAACTTATATAACTCAATAGCAAAGCCCCCCCAAATAATCCAATTTTAAAATGGGCAAAGGACATGAATTGATATTTTTCCAAATAAGATATATGAATGGCCAACAGGTACATGAAAAGATGCTCAACATTACTGAAAATTAGGGAAATGCAAATCAAAACCACAGTGAGATATCACCTAATACCTGCTAGAATGGATAACATCAAACAAACAAGAGATAACATGGCTGGTGGGGATGGGGAAGAAAGGGAACCCTTATGCCTGTTGGAGGGATTGCAAAGTGGCCAATCCCAGCCAATATAGAAAACAGCATGGACGTTACTTAAAACACTAAAAGTAGAACTACCATATGATCAAGCAATTCTATTTCTGCAAATATACTGAAAGGAAAGAAAAACACTATGTTGAAGAGATATCTGCACCTCCATGTTTATAGGAAAATTCTTTCCAATTTTCAAGATATGAAACCATCCTAAGTGTTTTGACAAATGAATGGATAAAGAGATTGTGAGACATATATATATATATATATATATGACAGAATATTAATCCAACATGAATAAAAGAGAAAATCCTGCAATTTGTGACAGCATGGATGGACATAGAGGGCATTATGCCAAATGAAACAAGTCTAAAAGAGACAAATACTGTGTCATCTCACTTATGTGTATAATCAAACAAAAACAAAACTCATAAAAAGAGATCTGACCTGTGGTTACCAGAGGTGAGAGGAGGGGAAACTGGATGAAAGGTGTCAAAAGGTACAAATTTCCAGTTATAAGATTAAAAAGTACTAGAGATATAATGTACAACATGATGACTAAAGTTAACCCTGTTGTATGGTATATATGAAAAATGTTAAGAGAGTAAATTCTGAGTTGTCATCACAAGGCACAAAATATTTTTTCTTTTTCTTTCCTTTATTGTATCTGAGATGATGAATGTTATCAAAATTTATTGTGGTAATCATTTCACCATGTATGTAAGTCAAATCATTATGCTGTACACCTTAAACTTATACAGTGTTGTATGTCAATTATATCTCAATAAAACTGGACAAAAGGCATACAAATTCCTCAACCAAATATTAAGAAACTGAATTCAACAATACATTAGAAGGATGATATACCATGATCAAGTGGGTTTATTCCAGGGGTGTAAGATTGGTTCAATATCCACAAAATCAATGTGATGCATCACATTAATAAAATGAAGGATAAAAATCATATGATCATATCAATAGACACAGAAAAACCTTTTGATCAGATTCAACATTCTTTACAATTAAAACTCTCAACAAAGTGGATACATAGGCAACATACCTCAACATAAAGTCCATATATGACAAGCCCACAACTATCATTGTACTCATTGATGCAAAGCTGAAAGTTTTTCCTCCAAGATCAGGAACAAGACAAGGATGCCCACTCTCAACACTTTTATTCAGTACAGTATTATAAGTTCTAGCCAGAGCAATTAAGCAAGAAATAAAAGGCATCAAAATCAGAAAGGAAGCAACAAAACTGTCATAGTTTGCAAATGAAATGATATTATGTATAAACACTCTAAGGACTCCACCGGAAAACTGTTAGAACTAATAACCAAATTGAGTAAAGTTGTAGGATACAAAATCAATATACAAAAATCAGTTGCATTTCTATACACTAATAACAATCTGTCAGAAGAAATTAAGAAAACAATCCCATTTACAATTGCATCAAAATGAATAAAATACCTAGGAATGAATTTAACCAAGGAGGTGAAAGGCCTGTATGTTGAAAACTATAAGATGTTGATGAAAGAAACTGAAGATAAGGCAAATGGATTGGAAGGATATTGTTAAAATGTCCATACTACCCAAAATATTCTACAGAATCAATGCAATCCCTATAAAAATTAAACGGCATTTTTTTCCACAGAAATAAAACTAATAACTGTAAAACTTGTATAAAACCAGTAAAAACCCTGAAGAGCCAAAGCAATATTGAGAAAGAACAACAAATATGGAGTATCACACTTCCTTATTTCAAAGTATATACAAAGCTATAGCAATCAAAACAGTTTGTTATTGGCATACAAAGAGACACATAGATAAGTGGAACAGAACAGAGAGCCCAGAAATAAACCTACTCATATATTGTCAATTAATTTATGACAAAGGAGGCAAGGATACACAATGGGGAAATAACAGTGTCTCCAATCAGTGGTGTTGGGAAAAAGAATGAAACTCGACTACTATGTTACACCATATTTCACCATACACAAAAATCAACTCAAAAATAGACTAAAGTCCTGAATGTAAGACCTGAATCCATAAAATGTCTAGAAGAAACCATAGGTGGTAAGCTCCTTGACATCGATCTTCGTAATGAGTTTTTTGCATTTGATACCAAAGACAAGACAACAAAAGCAAAAATAAACAAGTGGGATTACATCAAACTAAATGCTTCTGCACACCAAAGGAAACCAGCAATAAAATGAAAAGGCAACCTATTAAAGGGGAGAAAATATTTGCAAATCATATATCTGATAAGGGGTTAATATTCAAAATATATAAAGAACTCACAAAACTCAAGAGTAAAACAAAATATATGATTAAAAAATGGGCAGAGGATCTGAATAGACATTTTTCCAAAGAATACATACAGATGGGCAATAGGTACATGAAAAGGGACTCAACATCAATAATCATCAGGGAAAATGCAAATCAATGTCATAATGAGAGATCACCTCACACCTATTAGAATGGCTATCACCAAAAAGAGAACAAGTGTTAGCAAGGTTGTGGCAGAAAGGGAACCCTTGTGCACTGTTTTCGGATTAAACGGGTGCAGTCCCTATGCAAACAGTTTGGAGGTTCCTCAAAAATAACATGTTATGGTGACTATAGTTGATAACTCTGTATCATATAATTGAAATTTGCTAAGAGAGTAAAACTTAAATGTTTATATATGTATGTGTATATGTAAATACACATAAGTGTATATATATATATGTACACATACATATATATGTATGTATTACTAGATGGGAGGAATCCTTTCACAATATATATGTCTGTCAATACATATACCTTGACAAACATATGATGTACACTTTAAATATCTTACAATTTTACTTGTTAATTATATCTCAATAAAGCTGAAAAAATAAAGTTAATCTTTAGTGAATTATGTGGAGAACTACTAGGAATTGTATAGCTAAATTCTCATATAGAATATTAAAGATATGTTCTTGAATATTCCTTTGGTTATATTTTTCTCTAGACAACATTTTTCCCATTAAATTATATAATACTCTCTCATTAAAGTCCAGGACTCCCTGGCTTCTAGGAAATCAGGTATTGTCATTTTTATACCATCCTTCAAAAATACTGAAGGCATTTGGATAGTTAGAGAATACATGCAGATATGATGCATTTCAGATTTAATTTTTTAAAATGCTTTAAACATCAGATAAAATACTAATTTTCTAGAGGTAATATGAGTGAATTTACACTGGTTACAACATAAAGTTAATATATTTTAGGGGAGGAGATTAAGATGGCAGAGTAGGAGGATGCTGAGCTTACCTTCCCCCATGAACACATCAAAAATATATCTACATATGTAGCAATTCTTACTGAAAGCAAACTGGAAACTGGGAGAAAGACTCTTATACAAAGAAAGCTGTAAAGAAATATCCACTTGGAGTCAGGTAGGAAGGGAAGAGAAGTGATCATGTAGGGCTATGCACCTCTAGGAGGGGACACAGAAATGGGGGATTACACAGGTTCAGATATCCTCCCTGGGGAGTAAGCAGTTTGAAACACATATGGGGTACCCAAGTCCTGGGGTTCAACACTAGGAAACTAGTCCCCTTGGCTAGTTTGACAACTAGTGGGATTGTCAGGGGTGCTTGAGCAACATGAACTTCATTCATAAAGAGCATACACATGGTTGCTTGTTCCCAAAACAAGGTAGAGGAAGCAGGTTGAGAGTGCCTGGGACTCTGGCCAGTTTCCTGTGATAGCCCCAGCGCATGCTCTTGCCCATGTCAAGTGCTCAGTCTTGCCCCTCCTGCTCCATGATGCAGCTCCCCACTAGGGTGAAGGTTGTCACTGCTGATGAGAGTGCTCAGTTGTGAGGGATAGTGCTGTCTAGGACCTGGCAGTACATCTGAAGGGGGCAGGGGTGGCCACTGCTGGCATGCTAGGAGGCAGCAGATCAGGAGCAGCCTGGAATTCTGACTGGTGTGCTGGGGCCACCCCAGCATGTGTAGTAGCATGCACTGGGTGCCCAATCCAGCCTCTCTTTCTCCAGATGTTGCTCTCTTCTGGGGCAAAGGTGCCAATGCTGGGATGGGGGAGAGCACACAGAGGGAACAGAGCCAGCCCCTGAGCCTCAGGGCTTCTGCTTCAGCACCTTGGGACCTGACCTTGTCTCCAGTAGGATGGTGTCAGCCACTAAGCATAGGAGAAGTCCTGACTCACACCTGGTTCTAGCTCTAGCCCCTCCATCTCCAGCCCCACTTCCCAGCAAGGTGATAGCCACTAGCACACCCTGGGGGAAGACATGTCTTGCTCACTTCAGATCCAGCTCTTCCACCAAAGACACTGGGCACTTTCAGACTGTATAGGGATGTACCCACACAAGGACATCCTTTTGAGACTGGGATAGGTAACTGTTTCACCTAATCTCATGGAGAGAGAGAAGGTGGAAAAAAAAAGAGAAGACAAAGGAGTTTGTTTCAAATAAAAGAAAAAGAAAAAAACCCCCTGAAAAACAACTAATGAAACAGAGATAATTTACCAGATAAAGAGTTCAAAGCATTAGTAATAAGAATGCTAACTGAACCAGGGAAAAGAATAGATAAATACAGTGAGAATTTTAATAAGGAACTAGAAAATATGAAAAAGAATCAGTCAGAGCTAAAGAATACAATGACCAAAATGAAAAACACACCAGAAGGAATAAACAGCAGACTAGGTGACACAAAAAAGCACATAAGTGATCTGTAGATATCTTTTTTTTAAATTTAATTTTTTATACAGCAGGTTCTTATTAGTTATCTATTTTATACTTATTAGTGTATATATGTCAATCCCAATCTCCCAATTCATCCCACCACACCACCCCCCTGCCTTCCCCCCTTAATGTCCATATGTTTGTTCTCTACATTTGTGTCTCTATTTCTGCCTTGCAAACCAGTTCATCTGTACCATTTTTCTAGATTCCACATATATGCATTAATATATGATATTCATTTTTCTCTTTCTGACTTACTTCACTCTGTATGACAGTCTCTAGGTCCATCCATGTCTCTACAAATGACCCAGTTAGTTCCTTTTTATGGCTGAGTAATATTCCATTGTATATATGTACCACATCTTCTTTATCCATTCCTCTGTCAATAGGCATTTAGATGGTTTCCATGACCTAGCTATTGTAAATAGTGCTGCAATGAATATTGGAGTGCATGTGTCTTTTTGAATTATGGTTTTCTCTGGATATATGCCCAGTAGTGGGATTGCTGGATCATATGGTAATTCTATTTTTAGTTTTTTTAAGGAACCTCCGTACTGTTCTCCATAGTGTCTGCATCAATTTACATTCAAGGAAACAATAGTCTTAAATGACACATTAAACCAGTTGGACTTAAAGATATCTACATGACATCCCACCCCAAAACAACAGAATACACACTCTTTTCAAGTGTACATGGAACATTCTGCAGGACAGATCACATGCTAGGCCACAAAACAAGTCTCAATAAATTTAAGAGGATAGAAATTATATCAAGCATTTTTTTTAACCCACAATGATATGAAACTAGAAATCAATTACAGAAAAAAAAGTGGGAAAAACACAAACATGTTGAGACTAAACAATATGCCACTAAAAAACTGATGGGTTAATAAAGAAATCAAAAAATAACTTGAGACAATGAAAATAAGAACACAACTTTCCAAAATCTATGGTATGTGAAAAAAATCAGTTCTAAGAGGGAAGTTTACAATGATACAGGCCTTTCTCAAGAAACAAGAAAAATGTCAAATAAACAACCTAACATAAAATCTAAAGGAATTAGAAAAAGAATAAACAAAGCCCAAAGTCAGCAGAAGGAAGGAAATGATAAAGATTAAAGAGGAAATGAACAAAATAGGTACCCCCCCAAAAAAAAACCAACAATAGAAAAGATCAATGAAACCAAGAGCTGATTTTTGAAAAGATAAACAAAACTGATAAGCCTTTAACCAGGATCATCAAGAAGAAAAGAGAGGCCCAAAATAAACAAAATAAGAAATGAAGGAGGAGAAATAATAACTTATATCACAGAGATACAAAAAATCATAAGAGAATAAAACAAACAGTTATATGCCAACAAACTGGACAGACTAGAAGACATGGACAAGTTTCTAGAATATACAACCTTTCAAGAATGAATCAGGAAGAAACAGATAATATGAACAGACCAATCACTAGTAGTGAAATTGAATTAGTAATAAAAAATTTCCCAGTAAACAAAAGGCCTGGACTGGATGGATTCACAGGTGAATTCTACAAAACATATAAAGAAGAGCTTATACTTACCCTTCTCATACTATTCTAAACAACTGAAGAGGAGGGAAGACTCCCAAATTCATTCTATGAGGCCACAATTACCCTGTTACCAAAACTAGACAAAGACACTACAAAAAAGAATTATAGGCCAATATCTCTGATGAATTTAGATGCAAAAAATCCTCAACAAAATATTAGTAAGCCTAATTCAACAATATATAAAAAGGATCATACACTATATTCAAGCGGGATTTATCTCAGGGATGCAAGGATAGTTCAGTATACTTAAATCAATCAATGTGATACACTGCATTAACAAAAGGAATGATGAAGATCACATGATCCCCTCAATAGATGAAGAAAAAGCTTTTGACAAAATTCAACATCCATTCGTGATAAAAACTCTCATCAAAGTGGGTATAGAGGGAACATATCTCAACATGATAAAGGCCATGTATGGCAAACTCACAGCTAACATCATAATGGTTAAAAGCTGAAAGCTTTTCCTCTTAAATCAGGAAAAAGCAAGGATAACCACTCTCACCACTTCTATTTAACATAGTATCGGAAGTCCTAGTCACAGCAATCAGAAAAGAAAAAGAAATAAAAGGCATCTAAATTGGAAGGGAAGAAGTAAAATTGTCACTATTTGCCGATGACATGATACTATATATAGAAAACTCTAATGTCTCCACCTCAAAACTATTAGAATTAATAAATGAACTCAGTAAAGTTTCAGGATACAAAATTAATATACAGAAATGTGTTGCTTTTCTATACACTAATAATGAAATATCAGAAAGAGAAAACAAGAAAACAATCCTGTTTAAAATTGCATCAAAAAGAATAAAATATCTGGTAATAAACTTAATCAAGGAGGTGAAGGGCTTATATTCTGAAAACTATAAAACACTGGTGAAGGAAATTGAAGATGATACAAAGAAATGAAAAGATATCCTGTGTTTATGGATTTGAAGAATTAATATTGCTAAAATGTCCATACTACCCAAAGCAATCTATAGATGTAATGCAATCAATCCCTATCAAAATACCCAAGACATTTTTAACAGAAATAGAACAAACAATTCTAAAATTTATATGAAACCACAAAATACCCCAAATTGCCAAAGCAATCTTGAGAAAAAAGAACAAAGCTGGAGGTATCATGCTCCCTGACTTCAGACTATACTACAAAGCTACAGTAATCAAATCAGCATGGTACTGGCACAAAAACAGACACATAGATCAGTGGAACAGAAAAGACATCTCAGAAATAACCCCAGGTACTTATGGTGAATTAATCTATGAAAAAGGAGTCAAGAATATACAATGGAGCAAAGATAGTCTCTTCAACAAGTGGTGCTGGGAAAACTGGAAAGCTGCATGTAAAAGAACGAAGTTAGAATATTTGCTCAATCATATACAAAAATAAACTCAAAATGGATTAAAGGCCTAAACATAAGATCGGAAACCATAAAACTCCTAGAAGAAAACATAGGCAGAACACTCTTTGACATAAATTGCAGCAATTTTTTTTTTTTGGACCTGTATCCTGAGGCAAAGGAAACAAAAACAAAAATAAACAAATGGGATCTAATTAAACTTAAAAGCTTTTGCACAGTAAAGGGAACCATAAACAAAAAGACACCCTACAGAATGGGAGAAAATATTTGCAAACAATGCAACTAACAAGGGGTTGATCTCCAAAATTGCAAACAGCTCATACAGCTCAATATAAAAAAGAAAAAACAACCCAGTCAAAAAATGGGGAGAAGATCTAAAAAGACATTTCTCCAAAGAAGACATACAGATGGCCAAAAGCACATGAAAATATGCTCATCATCATTAATTATTAGAGAAACGCAAATCAAAACTATAATGAGGGGCTTCCCTGGTGGCGCAGTGGATAGGAATCTGCCTGCCAAGGCAGGGAACATGGGTTTGATCCCTGGTCTGGGAAGATCCCACGTGTCGCAGAGCAACTAGGTCTGTGTGCCACAACTACTGAGCCTGAACTCTAGAGCCCATGAGCCACAACTACTGAAGCTTGCATGCCTAGAGCCCATGCTCTGCCACAAGAGAAGCCACTGCAATGAGAAGCCTGCACATGGCAATGAAGAGTAGCCTTGCTCGCTGCAACTAGAGAAAGCCTGCGTGCAGCAGTGAAGACCCAACACAGACAAAAATAAATAAAAATTAAAACAAAACAAAACAAAAAACTATAATGAGGTATCACCTTACACCAGACAGGATGGCCATCATCAAAAAGTCTACAAACAGTAGGTGCTGGAGAGGGTGCAGAGAAAAAGGAACCCCCCTACACTCTTGGTGGGAATGTACATTGGTGCAGCCACTATGGAGAACCCTATGGATGTTCCTTAAAAAAGTCAAAATAGAGCTACCATATGATCTAGGAATCCCACTCCTGGGCATATATCAGGAGGAAACCATAATTTGAAAAGATACATGCACCCCAATGTTCATAGCAACACTATTTACAATAGGCAAGACACAGAAGCAACATAAGTGTTCATCGACAGATGAATGGATAAAGGAGATGTGGTATATATAGATATACAGTGGAATATTACTCAGCCATAAAAAGGAATGAAATTATGCCATTTGCAGCAACACGGATGGACCTAGAGATTATCACACTAAGTGAAGTAAGCCAGACAGAGAAAAACAAATATCATATGATATCACTTATATGTGGAATCTAAAAAAAGGATACAAATGAACTTATTTACAAAACAGAAATAGACTCAAAGACAGAAACAAACTGTGGTTACGAAAGGGGAGGTAGAAAGTGTTAAATTAGGAGTTTGGGATTAAAATATACACACAAAACAAAAGGGGCAGTGAAAACCCTGGAGAGTAGCACATGCTAAAACATGAACAATGAATATTTGGAAATAATAAGATGTTAAACAGGAGTGGAATAAAGGCTGATTGAGAAAATGAGTGACGGGAATGTAGGCAGAACAAGTAGTTTAAGGTCAGATTATAAAATGATAGATTATAAATCATATAGTTGTGAAGAACTCACAGACATAGAAAACAAACTTATGGTTACAAAAATGGGGTGTTAAATTAGGAGTTTGGGATTAAAATATACACACTATCTATAAAATGGATAATCAACAAAGGACCTACTGTATAGCACAGGGAACTATATTCAATATCTTGTAACAAACTATAATGAAAGAGAATGTAGAAGAGTATATATTAATATATATTTGTATAACTGGATCACTTTACTGTACACTTGAAACTAATACGACATTGTAAATCAACTATATTTCAATAAAAATTTTGAAAAAAGCTTGCATGGCAAAGGGAACCATCAACAAAATGAGAAGACAACCTACTGAATGGGAGAAAAGATTTGCAAATGATATAACTAATATAGTGTTAATATCCTTGATATATAAACAACTCACACAACTCAATATCAAATAAACAATCAAAAAATGGGCAGAAGACCTGACTAGACATTTTTCCAAAGAAGACATACAGATGGCTAAAAGGCACATGAAAAATGCTCAACACTGCTAATCATCAGAGAAATTCAAATCAAACCACAATGAGATATCACTTCACACGGCTATCATCAAGAGGAACACAAATAATGAATGTTGGCAAGGATGTGGAGAAAAGGGAACCCTAGTACACTGTTGGTGGGAATATAAATTGGTACAGCCAGTGTAGAAAACATTACGGATATTCCTCAGAAACCTAAAAATAGGTTTGTTTTTGTTTCACTCCTGGATTTCACTCCTGGATATACACCTGAATAAAATGAAAACACTAATTTGAAAAGATACATACATCTCAATATTCGTAGCAGCATTATTTACAATAGCCAAGCTAAGATATGGAAATAACCTCAGTGTCCAACAGATAAATGGATAAAGATACACATACCACATGGCACATAACACATGTACACAATAGAATACAACTTAGCCATAAAAAAGAATGAAATTTTGCCATTTGCAACAATGTGGCCATCCACATAATACCTGGAGGGTATTACACTTAGTGAAATATGTCAGACAGAGAAAGACAAAAAAAATACTGTATGTTATCACTTATATGTGGAATCTAAAAAACAAAACAAATGAATGAATATAACAAAACAGAAAAAAACTCACAGATATAGAGAATAAACTAGTAGTTACCAGTGGGGAGAGGAAAGCGGGGGACAGGCATGATAAGGACAGAGGATTAAGAAGTACAAATTACTATGTATAAAATAAATAAGCTACAAGGATATATTGTATAGCACAGGGAACATAGCCAATATTTTATAATAACTTTAAAAGGTTTATAATCTGTAAAAATATTGAATCACTTTGTTGTACATCTGAAACTGATATAATATTGTAAATCAATCGACTATATTTCAAAAAAATAATACATTTTAAAACTCCCTAGTGCCAAAATAATCAATGGAAGGTTAAAAATATTACATTTGAGAATTATCATGATCATATTCTTTTTTGTTGTTTTTTTTTTTACGCACGATCCCTTAGCAGTCTACAGTGTACAGTAAAATCAGGAACTGCGATTTTTTAAATTACATTTGTTTAAAGTTTTCTTATAAACAAAAGTATACAAATTAGTGCTGTTTCCATATTTTATTTTCAAAATCTGTGTCATATTTATAATGGTTTTATTATTTTATTTTAAAGTAATTATATAATTAGTACTACAAATTGAAATAATGAGCATCTAGTCATTTTAATAATCTTCTTTTGTTCAAAATAACTGATTTTTGAAATTTTGTGTTTGAAAACTTTGACTATTAGATTCTTATTCTATTTTTCTTCTGTAATGAACATTCAGAATTTTAGCATTTTAAAGTTATTAATTATTCATAATGAGAAAAAACTAATAAGCAAATTATTTGTTTTAATTAACCAGTGACAGGCATGTAAATTTTTGGAAAATTAACTATTATAGTCTAGTGTTTTTATAAGGTATAAAAGGAACATATGTTATTATTTCTAGCTTGAACATGTTTCTCCTAAATTTGTAACTCATATAGTAGTATTTTTTTGGAGAGAGGAATTTTTATTAGTATACTTTGATTGTTTTACTCAGATATTACTGAAATATCATTGAAACATACCTCTAGTCCATGGTTGATATTTTTCCAATAAAAGCAACTACTTTAAAAAATTTACATTTTCTTTCTTATCTTGCTCCTTTATACTATAAGAATAATATACTAGTACACAACTACTAAATTAAAGTTGTATCTGAAGCACAATTTCATCCTTAGTATTACATCTTCTAGTCCTTATTCTGAGGATTTTAATGTTTGAACAAGCATACATTTTGGAAATGTATTTTAATTATGAAACAGATGGCCGCAAAACAGTATAATTTATTTAGAAACTGAAATCCAGCTTTTAAACACGAGAGCCTTTTCAGTGATTTAAACCTCTGTGGTAGGCCAAATTGTCTTTTAGATGAATCAGTGTTTTCTACTCAAATTTGAAAATGCTTCCTCTACTCCAGGGAGATCAGTCACTCACCCAATAATAATGACATTTTAACTTAAAAGAAATTGGTCATCTTCTTTAAAGAGCACATTAAAAGAACTTGTTTCACAGTACTCATCACTTAGAAAAAAGCATTTCCCTCAGTTTTGATCCTCTAATTGCTTTTTTGAAATGTTCCTGCAATCATGTCGCTGAATATTTCATTATAATGGCTTATTTGAATAAAATATTTATTACCATATGTACAAGCATATATATGTATACGAATCATGATAATGAAGGTATTTATTCACTATAAAACTGACTCTATAAAAGTTAACTACACACCACTGTTAAGAGCAAAATTTTGCCTTTACAAACTCCAGAAAACATTATCTAGCCATAATAAGAAAGATTAGTTTAAAATGGGATAATACAACACTCCCTCAATTTAAAGCTGAGAGAGATTGAAAGAGGGAGAAGGAAAAAGTTGAGAGAGAGAGAACATCAAACTAGGAGCAAGGAAATGTGGATTTTTGGGGTATAGTTTTGGCTACTTATCTTGGGTAAAATATTAAAGCCCTTTAAACTTCATTTTCCTCATAAAGAAAACAGGATTTCCAAAAATTCTTTCAGCTCTTAAACTTTGTGACTCTGGCGAAAGGCTAAGGGAAATCAGGAGACCACAGAAAAGGGTTTGAGCCAGACGCTGGCCTCCAGTCTTCTTTCACCCAAGTCTCCTACTGTGATCCCCTCTTGGACCTTTTTACCGTTGCTCAGCTCTGCTGACCACCAGCCTCCTGTTCACTTAGGCTCCTGCTGTCTCTCTATATGTTTTTCTGCCGTAACACTTGGCAACACAATTGGGCCTCATATTTGCTGCCGACAGACTGAGGGTCAGGAGCATACAGTGCTAAAGCTCACATCCACCTGTGGATCTCTCCACCTAGCCACAACCCAGCAGGGGCTAAAACTCTTAATAATCATTGAAATGACCTGTTCTCTCTGCCTCAAATTCCCATTTCTCTGTCACTTCTCAAGTTAAGTCCCATCTTCTTTCCTCTTATTTCAGATCACAGCTCCAGACATTCTTATAAAAATGCCAGTTCTGGGCTTCCCTGGCGGCCCAGTGGTTGAGAGTCCGCCTGACGATGCAGGGGACACAGGTTCGTGCCCCGGTCCGGGAAGATCCCACATGCCGCGGAGTGGCTGTGCCCGTGAGCCATGGCCGCTGAGCCTGCGCGTCCGGAGCCTGTGCCCCGCAACGGGAGGGGCCACAACAGTGAGAGGCCCGCGTACCGCAAAAAGAAAAAATAGAAAAAAAGAAAAAAGCCAGTTCCTTTGAGGGGTTTACCATTTTTTACTCTCCCTTTATATCCCCTCATCTGTAGACATTATAGACATTCCATCACTGAGGATTTTTGGCAACTTGTTTACAAACTTTCTTTCCTCCCTAACTCCTGTTATCAAGAAGGATGTAATGTCCAAGAGGCTGACCCAGTTATCGCCATTGCTGCTCAGTTTCCTTTGTGTTTTCACCCCTGCAGCCCTCTCTGTTACCTCCCCCAACCCATGGCCACACCTGGGACCTCACTCAAACCTGCCCCACCTCTGAAACCTCTTCTTCAGGCATTACCTTCTCTGATCCAAACTTCCTATTTTTGCAGCTTGCCGGCCTAAGCACTCTTTTTTGACCAATCTTTGTCCTCTGATTCATTTGCTCATTTATTTTACCTATGGGTCAGCCTTCTTCTGGGTTCTCTTCTAATCCAGTTTAGATTTTGAGTCTCTCTTTTCAATCACACCCTTGTTGAGGCCCCAAACTTTCTTGTCCATTTTCCTTTCATTCCAACTGCCTACCAAAACTGCAACTGTGAGTGACTCCAACTCTTCAACTTCTCTGTGCTTGCACAAAGATTGTTTCGGCAGCTAAAAGTCTTGCAAGGAAGTCAGATTGGTAACTATATAAATTCATAGCCAACAAACTTAAAAGGACTTTAAAATCGCGTGAATTTCTGTCATGGGTCAGTAGTCAGTTCACTTTCTATTTCTCTGGGGAAAGTAAAAGCTTCTTTAATCTTTTTCGATGACTGTGAACCTCTTCATTCTTTACTCACTCTCTGTTGACCTAGATTACAACTTTACCACCTCCTGCCAGCAAATATCCAAACCTGCCTACATCTGTAATACCCTCCCCCTGCCCCCCATCTTCCTTCTGTTATAGGGGATACGTCCCTGCATCCTACCATAGGCTAACCCAGCACCTGTGCTCTAGATCCTCATTAGTATCAATTATCACCAGCTGTATCTTCAGTGACTCAAACGTTTGAGTCTTAGTTTTAAAAAACCCCTGAAACAAACACCCTCTTCCAGTTACTTTTATCCCTTTATTCATAATGATAGTTACCTATACATCCTGTTCTGTGTCCACACCTGCCATTCTGTCTTCACCCCAACCCAGCCTGGACTTTGCTCCCACCACTCCACTAAAAGTCTCCTAGCCAGGATCAGAAATGCCCTCTTAATGGCTAAAGCAAAACTGCATCCCTCAGTGCTGTTCTTATTGACCAGTCCCTGCTAGCTGACTACACTTTCTTTCTTTGGTTTTCTAATACCATATATTTTTACTTTCCCCTCCACTTCTTATCTGGCCATTTTTCTTTATAATTCAATAGTTCAACAAATATTATAGAATATCCATGTATGTCAAGCATGTATGTTGAGCATGTTAACAGCGAAAACAACCAGGCCCTTGCCCCTAAGTACCTTATATTTTAAGGGAGGAGAGATTAAGTAATGTCATATAGCCTTCAAAAGTGTTATGAAAATAGTAGAATAGTTATATTAGATCCCAGATTAAAGTATTTCTCACTCTTTCTCAGCCTCCTTTGCTACAGTCTTCTCCTGAGTTTTTTTCTTTTTTTTTTTTTGTGGTACGCGGGCCTCTCACTGCTGTGGCCTCTCCCGTTGCGGAGCACAGGCTCCGGATGTGCAGGCTCAGCGGCCATGGCTCACGGGCCCAGCCGCTCCACGGCATGTGGGATCTTCCCAGACCGGGGCACGAACCCGCGTCCCCTGCATCGGGAGGTGGACTCTCAAACACTGCGCCACCAGGGAAGCCCTTCTCCTGAGTTTTAAATGTTGGAGCTCTCTAGAGCTCTGTCCAATGCCCTCTGTTTACTCTGTATTCACTCCTTAGCTGATAGCTGATTCTGACACACTAGATGTCACACAATTTACAATTTTCGTCTACATGCCTATAACGCCTAAATTTAAAATCTCAACCCAGACCTCTTCTGAGCTCCAAACTTACATTTAAGTGCTTCCCTCAAGGATGCAGGCTGCTGGAGGATCCACTCTTTCGTTGCTGTACCACATGGAATATGTGGCTTCCCAAATACCGTAGCTGGGGAAGAGAGACTGGATGGTGAGACTATCTCTGGTTGGCAGTGATGTACTTCAGCTTTTCTCACATTTCATTCGTCCTGAGCTAGTCACAGAGCTCTACCTGACTACAATGGGGCTGGGGAGTGTGGTTTCCCAAAGGCCCAGAAAGGAACCAGATATTGATGAGCATGAGTAATATCTACCACAAAAAGAATTATTTTAGACTTCTTTTTCCTCCTTTCCCTTGCCAACAACCTCTAAATGTTTCTTTAATTCAGTAATTTCTCCATCTATACTTACAGTAAACAGGAGATGCACTGCCCACAAATCGGCCTTCCCAGAAGGACTTGTTGCCTGGGCTGCTGGGATTGCAGTTAGAAGACAGCCTGCAGCTGTCAGCATCTCCCGAATCTGCCTCAGCTGCAGAGTATTACCTAGGCCAAGATCACACCCTTCCTGCTATGGCAACATCCCATGATTGATTGTCGCAGGAGTATGACCAAGGCTTTACAGTTCTACTTCTTTCTCCAACAAATCTGGTTTTCTTTCCCCAGGGAAGGGACTAGGGTGAGGAAAGATGATGAACAAAACAACAATGTTTTAAATAAAAACAGAATCAGGCGCCTCCTTCCCACAGGTGTTAATGCTTAATAAATAGCTTGTACATCAAATTCTATTTAAGCATCTGTTTTTGGAAGAAATAACTTATGCCAGTTGGTAATGGGAGGTGTCTGAAAACAGATGATAAGATGAGGGTTGGGAGTAAGATCACTTTCAGCCCAGCTGGCGATGAGGAACCTGTCATTGGTAAGGGGAACACAGACATGTCCGGACATAAGGTGGATGTCCAGTTATTAAAACTCTCTCCATTGGTGAATTATGATGTATACCACTGGGGGAGGGGAGTATGCATTAGCTTGTGTAAAGTATCAGACCTCTGAGAAGAACTGGGAAACAAACTTTAAAAATAATGGGAATGAATGTCTATTGTTAAGCCCATTGATACCCTAGAAAAAGATCGTGGAAAGGTGTGGGCAATTGATCACCAAGTGTGAAAGTCAACGCAGTCACCTTCCTGATAGCTTACAAAAACAGTCTCCTGCAGCAGGAAGGCAGAAGAAGCTGAAGACCAGGAGTTAATGGAGTGGTAGAGCTTCAGATAAGATTAAATGCCCAATCAAGGCAGGTTGGTTATGACAAGATCAGGGCTTGGCTGGGATAAAATGGGATCCTGACATTTGGAAAGAGAACATCTGGGTGGATGATCCTGAACATTTTGAACCTCCAGACTCTTCTGAACTCTGTAATGCAGAACTGAGCCACCCTTCCTTCCTTTGTCTTGAGGGCTAGCCTGCCCCACCCCGCCTTGCTTGAAGGCAAAGCAGAGTTCTCTCCCCAAGAAATATCATGTGCCTCCTGCCTTTCAGGATTTGCCTTTACCTTCTGTTATGGCCGTTAGTGTATATAATTAGGGTTAAGTCATAGCATAACTCAGCCATTGATACACTGGTGTTAATTATACCTAATAACCTAAAGAAGAAACAAAATTTAGCCATTGTGTATTGTCAGGTGCTGGAGGAGAACCTGTGGGTCTGAATTCTAAGAGTGCTTAATTAAGTGGACTAGACAATAAGATTGGTCAAGAGAGCTTATTTACTTAGGAGCTTTCTACTGATATTGGATTGAACAGTTTGGTGAGGACTCCAGCTGATGGTGCATACTCACTACTGAGATGACTCCTAGAGGCCTAGAAAAAGCAATGGCTAAAGCTAATTGAAGTTGCTATGCCAGAATGCCGTAGTAGACAATAGAATAGGGGATTAAAAAACCCATGGAAGCCAGCATGCTGGAATGAATATACTTTGTAAGTCTAGGAACCCTACCAGATGGTTATGTTCTATGGGAAGGCAATACATTATTTACCAAAGCCATAAATAATGTGTTGGTGTGGGGCACTAGGATCACTAAGAGTTCAGTGGTGGTTCTCTTCTATAACCCAAGGCTGATGGTAGGATAGGCTCCTACTATTAGGATCACTTATACCAATGGGGATGATTGGACCCAAATAAAGGCCAGGTGGTAGCACTTAACCGCCAAAATCCAGGTGGATAAAAATATTGTAATAACTGGTAGCATCAAAGTAGCAGCCAGGAGGCCTGACACAATAGTTGGAGATGGTTAATCAGATTAAATGTCTGTTTTGTCACTAGGGGCAAAATAGATGGGAATCCAACAAAGGTATCCTAATCAGCTTGCAGTATCATAAGAAATGAAGAACAGATGACCAGGAGGCCAAGGGCAATTGCCTTAATTACAAGTTACAATCTAGTGCCAAGTTTCTGGATCTGAGGTTGTTTTCAGACGCAGAACCCCTCTACTGAAGAGGAGGCCAAGTCCCTAATAGGAAGGAAATTGCAATAGCACAGAAAATATGCTCAGTAATGATTTCCCCACTATTGCCCCCAAATTGTATACTTGGGTGACTGTTACAGTGGCTAACAATCACAGATTTCCCAGAATTCAGGGGTTTCTTGGGACATTGAACATTTTTTTTTTTTAATTGGGAAAAGTCCTGAGCAAGCTGGGATGAGCTGGTCACTTCAGTACTATATGTTGCAGAAAGGGGAATAGCCAATATTTCAAGAACTGTTGGACACAGTCTGAACTGACAGTGATACCCGGAAGCTTGAAGCCCTATTATGGTCCTTCTATTAGAGTGAGGGCACGTGGGGGTCAGGTAATTAATTGAGTCCTGAAAAACATCTGGCTTGTGATGGGTCCATTATTTCTTCAGATCTATCCAGCAGTTATTTTCCTCAGTCCCTGACAGTATAATTGAGAATAACATACTAAATAATTAGCACAAGCTCCACTTTGAGTTCTTGGTCTATGGGATAAGGATAATTACACCCAAGCAGAGGCTTCTAAAACTGCTCCCCAAACTCAGCTGAGATAATAAAACAAAAACAATGTTACATCCCAAGGGGGATGGTGGAAATTAGTGTCAACCTTAAGAATCTAGAGGATGCAGGGGTGTTGGTCCCTATCAAATTTCCATTTAATTCACCATTATGACCCTTGCCAAAACTGGAAGAATCTTGGAAAGATGACAGCAGGCCACCGCAAACTCAACAAAGTCATAATCCCAATTGCATGGCCATGCCAAGATGTGATATTTTTGGTAGAGAAGATCAATATGTCCTCAGGTTCATGATATAAAGGCATTGATATGGTGAATGCATCCTTTCTCTTCCAGAGAGAAAAAAGGATCAGAAGGACTTCTCATTCACATGGAATAGGTAATAATATACATTTCTTCTTTTGCTCTAGGGCTATGTTAGTTCTCCTGCCTTCTGCACCATTTGAACATCCTGCAGAACATTACTAGTTGATTCACTACATCGATGCCATTACATTAATTGGGGAAGATAAGCAAGATGTTGCTATCATGCTCCTTGGTAAGATATATGTGTTCTAGAGGATGGGAGATAAACTGAAAGAGATTCAAAGCCTTCTCATTTAGGGTTCCTATGGACAGAGGCATGCCAGGATATCCACTCCAAAATAAAAGACAAATTATCATGTGTTGCACTTTGCACAACAAAAAAGGAAGCTTAACTAACCTGGTCAGTATCTTTGAGTTATGGAGGCAGCATATTCCACTATTCCAAACCTGAGAATACTGCTGGTGGCCCATATGCTGGATGACACTAATGGCTACCAGCTTTGGTGGGACCTAGAGCAGGAAGGACTTCTGCTACAGGTCTAGAGTATAATGTAAGCAGTTCTGCTGCTAAGGCCACGCAGTCTCGAGGTGTTAGAGGTATTGGTGATGATACAGATGAGCTATGGAACTTATGGCAAGCCCACATGGGGGAATCATATGTGGGTTCCTGAGGTTTTTGGAGCAAGGCCATGAAATTTGCCTTTTGGAAAACAACTCACAGCATGCCCTGATAGAGATGGAGCCCCTGACCATGAGATACCAATAGATGGATCATGTATCCACAAAAGCCAATCATGAGCTGGGGTGGGTCAGATTCATCATGTCATAAAGTTGGTTAGGCCTAGCAGCAATCCAGCATAAGATGGAAGTGGTACCCCAGACGGCATGAGCAGTATCAGAAGGCAAGCTGCATGACAGAGGGCCCAGACCTCCATTTTAGCCAGCAATGTTAGATAATGTTGGACCAGTGCCCCTCCTTTGGCTAATATCTATGACCAGCTGAAAGAGAAAAAATCTGGGCTTTGTTTCTGGATGGTTTGGCTGAATATGTGGGTACAAATTGAGGATGGAGGGCCAACTGCCCTGTAGCCTCACTAGTGGCTTCAAGAGACAGTGGTGAGAAAGAACTCTTACAATGTATATTTTTGGCCCTACTTTTATATATCAGAAACAAGTCAAACTTTCCATTTGTTTGTAAAATTCTGCTCATGCTCTAATTAACTCTTGTTAATTAGAGTTAGTTACTGTGACTAACTACATTTTAGTAATTACTTTTTGTTTGTAATTAACCTCAATTTAATCAATCATTTCTTTAAATTCAAATGCTGTTTTCAAAGAACTTTCCCTTTCTGATCTCTTCAAGATTTGTTTCATAGAACTATGTATTCCATTACCATCATGACAAATATTATGTGAGGTTTTTTTCCTTTGCTATAGATAATAAAATCAATGAAATCATCAATTTAAAAAAATAATAAAATTAAAAAGCTACGGAGCCACAGAATTTAAAAATGAAAAAGTAAGAATCTAAGGCTTATATTTTTCAAATGAACATTTTGAAACAATGGTTAATTATTTTGGAAATAGAGCCAGTTAAAAAAAAAACAGATCCTTTAATAGTGATTGTATAATAAGAAATTTTTTTGGGGGGGGATCAAGACGGTAGAGTAAGAGGACATGGAGCTCACCTCCCCTGACAAACACATCAAAAATACATCTACATGTGGAACAATTCTCATGGAAAACTAACTGGAAACTGGCAAAAGAACTCCTATACAACCAAGGTTGCAAGAAAGATTCCCACATAATTGTGTAGGATGGGAAGAAAAGCACTGGGTCAGGACTTGTGTCCCTGCAAGGGAACTAAGAGGAAAAGGGTGATCACATGGGTAGACACTCACCCTGGGAGTGAGTGGGTCAAGTCCCAGTCCTGGGGCCCTATGCTGAGGAGAAAAGCACCCTCGGCTGCTTGGGGAACCGCTGGGACAGAGAGAAAGGCTGGAGAAGTCTAGACTCCACTTGTGAGAAGTGTGTGAGTGCTGGCTTGCCACCAGATATGGCAGAGAGAGGTCTGCCTTAGTGGCTGCCACTTTGCTGCACTCCCCAATCTGAGCTGAGCAAATACCCGGGCCCCACTTACTCCACAGCACAGCTTGGCACTGGATCTAGGGCAGCCAGACCTGAGAAAAGACTTGATCTAGGGATGCAGAGGCAACCTGGGGGCCCAGGGAGTGGTCCAGGTGGGGCAGCTGTGGCCATTGTTGACACTTTCTCAGACTGTGCCTCAGAAGCAGCCCAGACTTCTGAAGCAGCATGGCTGCTTGAACTCTTGTGACCAACACACCATGATCCCACCTTCAGCTGAGCAAATCCTTGGGCTCTACCCACTCTACACTGCAACCTCACACTTGATGTCAGATGACAACAACAGGAAAAGATGCAACTTTGGGCTGCATCTGAGTGGAGCTGAAGATGCCTATACAGGCAGTACATTGGAACTCTGTAGTGCACAAGCCCCACTTGTTTCAGCACTCCCCTCCTTTCCAGCAAATGTCCCAATGTGGGGAGAAGGAAAAACATACACTTAAAGGGAATAGAGTCAGCTCAAGCCTGACCCTCAGGGCTTCCATTCCAGCAACTTGGGAGCAGACCCCACTTCTGACAGGGTGGCAAATGTCACTGACCAGAGAGGAAGTCCCTCCTGAGACCCTGAACACACTCCAGCTCCTCTAACACCAGCCACACCTCCTATCAAGGTGATAGTGGACAGTACACCTTGAGAAACGACATGGCTGGCATCAATGTCAAATCCAACCCTCACACCAATGTCATTAATCACAAGCAGTCTACAGAGGAATGCTACCACATAAAAACTCTTTCAGGACCAAAATAAATAACTGTTTCACCTAAATTCATAAAGGCAGATAAAGTTAAGTAAAATGAAGAGGCAGAGGAACTACCTGCCTTTTCAATTGAAAGAGCAATAGAAAAACTCTGAAAAAAAAATAATGAAAGAGATAATCAGCCTACCAGACAGTGAGTTTAAAAATTTGGTAATAAAAATGTCAACAATTAAGAAAGAGAATCGAAGCACAGACCATTTTGACAAGGAATAAGAGACTATAAAGAAGACCTAATTAAAAATAGATAATTCAATTTCTGAGATAGAAAGCACTCTAGAAGCAATTAATAGCAGACTAAATGACACAGAAGAATGCACATGTGATCTGGAAGATAGAATAATGGAAATCACTCAATCAGAACAGCAGACAAATACAAATGAAAAAAAAGCACAAGAAACAGAGAAGATTTATGTAATAACATAAAACATGCCAACATTCACAATATAGGGGTTCCAGAAGGAGAATACAGAGAAAAGGGAATCAAAAATATTTTTGAAGAAATTGTGGCTGAAAACTTCCCAAACCTAAAGAAGGAAAGAGATATCTAGGTACTGGAAGTACAGAGGGTCCCAAACAATATGAACCTAAACAGACCCACACCAAGACATGTAATTAAAATGGCAAAAGTTAAAGATAAAGGCAGCAAGAGAAAAACAAAGAGCTATATACAAGGGAACCCCATAAGGCTATCAGCAGATTTCTCTGTAGAAACTTTAAAGGCCAGAAGGGAGTGACATGATATATTCAAAGTCCTGAAAGGGAAAACCCTGCAACCTAGAATATTTTACCCAACAAAATTATCATTTAGAATAGAAGGAATGATAAAGAATTTCCCAGAGAAGCAAAAACTAAAAGAATTCAGCAATACTAAGCCTATGCTAAAAGAAATGTTGAAGAGTCTTCTCTAAATGGAAAAGAAGTAAGAATCTACAGGAAAGGGAAAAATCCTAATGGGAAAGGCAAATACATAGTAAGGATTGAGGTCACTTAAATAAGCCAGTACATAGATTAAAAAAAAAAATAGCAAAGCAACTATAACTACAATAAACAGTAAAGGGATAAGCATGAAAATGTAAGATACATCAAAAACACAAAATGTGCTGGAGGGGAGTAAAACATGTAGATCTTTTAGAATGTGTTTGAACTTAAATGATTATCAGTTTAAAGCAAGTTGATATAATTATGGGTTAGCATATGTGAACAACATGGTAACCACCAATCAAAAACCTGTGGAAACAACAAAATAAAGCATGGGTAGCAATACTTATATCAGAGAAAACAGACTTTAAAATGAAAGCTATAACAAAAGACAAAGAAGGGCATTCTATAATGATAAAGGGATCAATATAAGAAGAGGATACTATACTCATTAACATACACATACCCAACACAGGAGCACCTAAATACATGAAGCAAATACAAACAGGCATAAAAGGAGAAACTGATAATAACACAATAATAGTGGTGGGAGACTTAATTTAATACTCCACTGACATCAATAATAGATCATCCAGACAGAAAATCAGTAAGAGAACAGTGTTCTTAGATGACACAATAGACCAGTTCAAGTTAATAGATATCTACAGGACATTACATCCACACAAACAAACAAACAAGCAAACAAAAAACTAGGATACACATTCTTTTCAAGTGCACATGGAATGTTCTTCAGGATAAGCCACATTCTAGGTCACAAAACCATCCTCAACAAACTTAAGAGGATAGAAATTATATCAAGCATTTTTCTTAACTACAACTGTATGAACTAGAAATCAACTACAGAAAGAAAAATGGGAAAAGAACAGAAAAGTGGAGACTAAACATCATGCTACTAGAAAATCAATGGATCAACAATGAAATCAAAAAGGGAATCAGAAAATACCTCAAGAGAAATAAAAATGAAAACATAACTTTCCAAAATCTATGGGATGCAGCAAAAGCATAGAAGAGGCAAGTTCATAGTGATACTCAAGAAACAAGAAAAATATCAAATAAACAACCTACTCTACCACCTAAAAGAATTGGAAAAAGAAGAACAAACAAAGCCCAAAGTCAGCAGAAGGAAGGAAATAATAAAGATGAGAGAGGAAATAAATAAAATAGAGATAAAAAACAGAAAAGATCAATGAAACCAAAAGCTGCTTTTTAAAAAAGATAAAACTGATAAACTTTTAACCAGGTTTATGAAGAAGACAGAGGGCCCAAATAAACAAAATAAGAAATGAAAGAGGAGCAATAATAACTGATACCACAGAGATACAAAAAAATCATAAGAATACTATGAACAGTTATATGCCAATGAATTGAACAACCTAGAAGAAATAGACAAATTTCTAGGAAAAGATAGCCTGCCAAGACTGAGTCTAGAAGAAAAGACGATTTGAACAGACCAATCACTAGAAGTGAAATTGAATTTGTAATTTTTAAAAATCCCAGAAAACTAAAGTCCAGGACTGGACAGCTCCACAGAGGCATTTGACCAAACATATAAAGAATAGCTTATACCTATCCTTCTCAAACTATTCCAAAAAACTGTAGAGGGGGGAATACTCCCAGATTCATTCTACAAGACCACCAGTACCGTGATACCAGACAAAGACACTACAAAAAAAAAGAAAATTACAGGCCAGTGTCTCTGATGAATATGGATGCAAAAATCTTCAACAAACTATAAGTAAACTTAATTCAACTATAGGATCATACACCAGGATCAACTTGGATTTATTCCAGTGTCACAAGGGTGATTCAACATACTCAAATCAATCAAAGTGGACACACCACATTAACAAAAGAAAGGATAAAAGTCACATGATCATCTCAATAGATGAAGAAAAAGCATTTGACAAAATTCAAATCCATTTATGATAAAAACTCTCATCAAAGTGGGTATAGAGAGAACATATCTCAACATAATAAAGGCCACTTGGGACAAACCCACAGCCAACATAATGCTCAATGGTGAAAAGCTGAAAACCTTCTCACTAAATTCAGGAATAAGACAAGGATGCCCACTCTCACCACTTCTATTTAACATAGTACTGGAAGTCCTAGTCACAGCAGTCAGACAAGAAAAAGAAATAAAAGGTATCCAAATTGGAAAGAAGTAAAACTGTCACTATTTGCAGATGACATGATACTCTATATAGAGAATCCTAAATTCTCCAACCCCAAACTATTAGAATAAATGAATTCAGCAAGGTTGCAGTATACAAGAAATCTCTATACACTAATAATGAAATATCAGGAAGTAAAAAAAAATACTATTTAAAATCATATAAAAGAAACCTTTGAATAAACTTAACCAAGAAGATGGAAGACCTATACTCTGAAAACTATAAAACATTGATGAAGGAAATTGAAAATGATTCAAAGAAATGGAAAGATATCCTGTACTCTTGGATTGGAAGTATTAATATTATTAAAATGGCCATACTATCCAAAGTCATCTACAGATTTCATGCAATCCCAATCAAAATACCCATGACATTTTTCACAGAACTAGAACAAGTAATCCTAAAATTTCTATGGAACCCACAAAAGAACCCAAATTGCCAAAGCAATCCTGAGGGGGGGAAAAAAAAACAAAGCTGGAGGCATAACGCCCAGACTTCAGACTATACTACAAAGCTAGAGCAATCAAAACAGCATGATATTGGCATAAAAACAGACACACAGATCATTGGAACAGAATGGAGAGCCCATAAATATATCCATGCATTTACAGTCAATTAATCTATGATAAAGGGGGCAAGAATATACAGTGGAGAAAAGACAGTTTCTTGAATAAGTCATGCTGGGAAAACTGGACAGCTACATGTAAAACAATGAGATTAGAATATTTCCTCACACCATATACACAAATAAGCTCAAAATGGTTTAAAGTCCTAAATTTAAGATGTGAAACCATAAAACTCCTAGAAGAGAACATAGGTGGAACATTCTTTGACATACATTGTAGCAAACTTTTCTTGGATCAGTCTCCTAAGGCATAAGAAATAAAAGCAAAAACAAACAAATAGGTTGTGTTTGGATTCCTTTTTCTTTTTTTGGTGTGTATAAATTGTAGATTTTCAGTTTGCAGTTACCATGAGGTTTTGATATAGCAGTCTATATATATACAAGATTATTTTAAGTTGCTGGTCTTTTAATTTCAAATGAATTTCTAATATTCTGCATTTGTACCCTCCTCTTCTCACAATTGCTAGGTTTGATATCATATTTGTGTGTGGATGATTTCCTACCTTTACTGTATGGTTGCTTTTACTGGTGAGCTTTCACATTTGTAATTTTTTTGTTTCTAGTTGTGGGCTTTTCTTTTCTGCCTAGAGAAGTTTCCTTAGCGTTTGTTGTAAAGCTGGTTTGGTGGGGCTGAATTCTCTTAGCTTTTGCTTGTCTTTAAAGCTTTTGATTTCTCTGTTGAACCTGAACAAGAGCCTTGCTGGGTAGAGTATTCTTGGTTGTAGGTTTTTCCGTTTCATCACTTTAAATATATTGTGCCACTCCCTTCTGGTCTACAGAGTTTCTGCTGAAAAATCAGCTGATAACGTTATGGGGATTTCCTTTTATGTTATTTGTTGCTTTTCCCTTGTTGCTTTTAATATTTTCTGTCTTTTTTTAAAAAAATATTTTGATTGGCATTTAAAAATTTTATTCATTCATTTATTTATTTTTTGGCTGCACTGGGTCTTTGTTGCTGTGTGTGGGCTTTCTCTAGTTGCAGCGAGCAGAGGCTACTCTGTTGCGGTGTGTGGGCTTCTTATTGCAGTGGCTTCTCTTGTTGTGGAGCATGGGCTCTAGGCGTGCAAGTTTCAGTAGTTGTGGCATTCAGGCTCAGTAGTTATGGCTTGTGGGCTCTAGAGCGCAAGCTCAGTAGCTGTGGTGCATGGGCTTAGTTGCTCCGTGGCATTGTGGGATTTTCTTGGACCGGGATCGAACCCATGTCCCCTTCATTGGCAGGCAGACTCTTAACCACTGCACCACCAGGAAAGTCCTTTCTCTTTGTCTTTAATTTTTGTCAGTTTGATTACTATGTGTCTCACCATGTTCCTCCTTGGGTTTATCCTGTATGGGACTCTCTGCACTTCCTGGACTTGAGTGACTGTTTCCTTTCCCATGTTAGGGAGGTTTTCAGCTATTATCTCTTTGAATATTTTCTCAGGCCCTTTCTCTCTCTCTTCTCCTTCTGGAACCCTTATAATGCGAATGTTGGTGTGTTTAATGTTGTCCCAGAGGTCTGTTAAACGGCCCTCATTTCTTTTTATTCTGTTTTCTTTATTCTGTTCCATGGCAGTCATTTCTACCATTCTGTCTTCCAGCTCACTTATCCATTCTTCTTCCTCATTTATTCTGCTTTTAATTCCTTTTACTGTATTTTTTCATTTTAATTATTATATTGTTCATCTCTGTTTGTTCTTTATATGTTCTAGCTCTTTGTTAAACATTTCTTGTATTTTCTTGGTCCATGACTCCATTCTTTTTCTGAGATCTTTGATCATTTACTATTATTACTCTGAATTATTTTTCAGGTAGATTGCCTATTTCTACTTCATTACTTGTTCATTTGGGGTTTTATCTTGTTCCTTTATCTGGAACATATTCCTCTGCCATCTCATTTTGTCTAACCTTCTGTGATTGTGGTTTCCATTTCGGAGGTTATAGCTCCTCTTGCTTCTGGTATCTGTCCCCTTATGGGTGGATCTGGGTCTTATCCTTCTGGTGGGCAGGGCCGTGTCAAGGGGTGTGCTTAGAGATGGATGTGGACTCAGGAAGATTTTAGGCAGCCTGTCTGCTGAAGGGTGGGGCTCTTTTCCCACCCTATTGGTTGTTTGGCCTGAAGTGTCCCAGCACTGGAGCCTACAGGCTATTGGGTGGGGCCAGGTCTTGGTGTCAAAATCGTGGCCCCCAGGAGAGCTCACGCCAATGAGTACTCCCTGGTACCTCCACCACCAGTGTCCTTGTCCCCACAATGAGCCATAGCTGCCCCTGCCTCCCCAGGAGACCCTCCAAGAGCAGCAGGTGGGTCTGGCCCAGGCTCCTATGAAGTCACTGCTTTTTCTCTGGGTCCCAGTGCACACAAGTCCTTGTGTGCACACTCCAAGCATGGAGTTTCTGTTTCCCCCAGTCCTGTGGAGTTCCTGTGATCAAGCCCCACTTGCCTTCAAAGCCCAATGCTCAGGATTCTCCTCCTCCTTCCAATGCCAGACACCCAGGCTGGGGAGCCTGATGTGGGGCTCAGAACTCTTACTCCTGTGGGAGAACCTCTGCAATATAATTATTTTCCAGTTTGTGCGTTGCCCACCCAGCAGCTATGGGATTTGATTTTATTGCAAATGGGCCTCTCCTACTGTCTCGTTGTAGCTTCTTCTTTGTCTTTGGATGTAGAACATCTTTTCTGGCAGGTTCCAGTCATTTTTATTCGTGGTTGTTCGGTTGTTCAGCAGTTAGTTGTGATTTTGTTGTTTTCATGGAAGGAGGTGAGCTCAAGTCCTTCTACTCCAACATCTTACATTAAAAGAAAACTTGACAAATACATGTTGAACAAAAACAAATGCTCTCAAAGGAAAGTTTTTTACTCCAACAAAATAAAATTCAATTCATCAATCCAAAAAAGCCAAGAACAAACAAACAAATGTGACCCAACTAAACTTAAAAGCTTTTGCATGGCAAAGAAAACTACTGACTGAACGAAAAGACAACCTAAGGAATGAGAAAATATTTGCAAATGATATGACTAACAAGGGGTTAATATCCAAATATGTAAATAGCTCATACAACTCAGTATCAACAAAACAATAATCCAATCAGAAAATCTGCAGAAGACTTGAATAGACATTTTTTCCAAAGAAGACATACGGATGGATAACAGGCACATGAAAAGATGCTCAACATTGCTAATTATTAGAGAAATACAAATCAAAACCACAATTAGGTATCACCTCAGACCTTTCAGAATGGCTGTCATCAAAAAGTCTACAAACAACAAATGTTGGAGAGGATGTGGAGAAAAGGGAACACTTGTACACTTGGTGGAATGTAAATTGGTGCTGCCACTGTGGAAGAGATTCCTTAAAAAACTAAAAATAGAACTACCATATGATCCAGCAATCCCACTCTTAGGTATATATCCAGAAAAAATTAAAACACTAATTTGAAAAGATACATGCTTCCCAATGTTCAGACTAGCACTATGTACAATAGCTAAGACATGGAAGCAGTCTAAGTGCCCATCAACAGATGACTGGATAAATAAGAGGTGGTATGTGTTTGTGTGTGTGTGTGTGTGTGTGTGTGTGTGTGTATATGTGTGTATATATATATATATATATAATGCAATATTACTCAGCCATAAAAAAGAATGAAATACTGCCATTTGCAGCAATGTGGATGGACCTAGAGAATATTATGCTTAGTGAAATAAGTTAGAGAAGAGAAATACTACATGATATCACTTGTATGTGGAATCTAAAAACTAATAAAATGAATATATATACAAAATAGAAACAGACTCACAGATATAGAAAACAAACTGTGGTGGCCAAAGTGGGGAGGAAGCAGGGAGGGACAAATTAGGGATGTAGGAGTAACAAATACAAATTACTATATATAAAATAGATAAGCAACAAGGTTATACTTGGGAGTTATACCCATTATCTTGTAATAATCTATAATGGAATAGCACAGGGAATTATACTCATTATCTTATAACAACCTATTCTGGAATATAATCTGCAAAAATATTGAATCACTATGCTGTACACCTGAAACTAACACAATATTATAAATCAACTATACTTCAATAAAAGGGGGACTTTGGTAGTACTTATATATTTCTTGATGAAAAAAAAAACCCAGTAAAACCACTATAAATGTGGCATAGCTTATAGCATTGTAAGGATATTTTATTTCATTTCCTAGACAAGAAACCTCCTTTAAGGAATAAAGTAAAAAAGAAAACCACCATCTGGATTTTCCTATAGGTTTGTGGTGATTATTAGTGCAAGAAAATGTAAAAATACCTGGAAAGAATCCCTGTATGTTACATGTCATCAAGTGAAATGTTTGAAAATAGTGACTCAGGGCATGGAAAATCTATTTCCTTAATTAAAAACAATTATTTTAATTAGTGTAAAGTCATATGTGAAAGTTCTAAAAATTATTTATAATTCATAACATACTGAACATACTCATTAAGATACCTAATTCTTTAAGTCTTATAAGGAATGAGACCATTTCCTTTAGCTGTAGGTCATTATTCATAGACAAGTAGGCAAAATAACAACAGAGAATATTTGTCAAGAGTATATAGTGTTTTTATGTTCTACAAAAAAAAATTTTATGTTCAATATTCAAATATTTTCTGATTTTAATAAAATACATTTTTATAACTGAACTCCTTCCAATATTAAAGATAGCTCAGTACGTTTTGTACTTAAAGGGTGAGATATAGGCCTTCTGGATAAATCACTACATTTTGGTCTAATTTTCCCCATACACTTATTATACCTCTTAGACAAACTAAGCTTAGCTGTACCCCAATTGACAATAAGATTTAAATCTTCTGGAAGCAAAGTATTTGGTCTCGTGTTGTCCTCTCTTATTTTATTACCAAGAGTCTTCTTTGAATTGTGGTTAACACGTTTACAGTCTTTGTTTATCTTCTGGCTTTGACTGGCATGGTGTTTTTTACTGATACATGGCTTTTCCGCTCCAGTTGGATATATAATATTCTTGTGATCAATAGAAGGAAAAAAAGTTTGAGATGATATTTTTCCAAAGGATCCAGTGGGTAAATCTTGGAGATAGTTGGGGAAATGTTGGCTAATTTTATATTCATAGATTGATTTTCTTAAATTTGAATCATCTACTTTGACAGAATACAGATCATCTATTGTTATATTCTGATAAGTATCTATTGGACTTTGAGGTGCATTCAACTTTTCAGAATTACGCTGAGGTATGATAGGTAAAATTCCAAGTCCATTTTGTTTTAATACTAATCCAGTACCAGGAATAAAAAGTTCTGGTTCTTCCTGTTTTGACAGATGAATGATGTTTGTGTTTGAAACAGATTGATGTGCATGTCCATTCACTACTCTATCTTTCCAGATTAAAGGGTTATATATAACTTGTCCATCAACAGGGCATGCATTGCACTTGTGGAGTAACCAACTGTCAATACATTTCCTATGAAACTTAAAAAAAAGTTATAAGTTAATCAGAGATATATTATCTTGTTTATAATGTATACTATCTACGTAAAATTTCCCCACTTTCATTATTGTGTTACTTTTAACACTGTTTCTTAATATTGGAAGGTAATAAAATTCATCAAGTTTTATGGAAATATTTTGAAGTTCTCTTAAAAATGTAATTGGTTAGAGACTGATCTTCATTTTCCACATTAAAATGAAAAGCCTTCTATGGATGTCATTTTTTCAATTTCATTAAAAACTCACTACTTATTCAAGCCATTAATTTCACTGTTGCTTTCTAATGAATGAAAATTATTAATAAAAATGTCATAGCCAACTAGAGTTGAAAATTGATATGATGATGGTAAGACATAATGTGACAAATCACCTTCTAGGGAAGAAAACAAATTATCAGTCATTATAAGTAAGGGTGACTCTAAAGCTATAAAAGTTTATTTATTAAAACAACTTTATCTCAGAAAAAACCTGGTTACCACTACACAGTGATTCAGCAACTTTAGACTGATTCCAGTAAGTTCATTTGAAATAATAATAAACTATGTCAAATTAAGCATTTCTGTTTCATCTAAAAAATCATAAAAATAACATTAAAAAGTTAGTATTCTATAAGCCTTTTCCTTTTACAGGTAACTAAAGTAGATAAAAGAATCTAACTTAAAGTGCCATTTTATCTTTCCTCAATAGTTTATACACAAATGAATCCTAATTAATAGGAATCCATCCTTGGGGGGCAGAGCTGCCTTCTCAATAGTCTCTGCTCTAGCTTTCTGCACACACTGTTCAATTTGAACATCTCTGCTCATAATTCAACTAAAAAGTAAAAGGAGAGACTTAAATTGCCACTTCATTTGTGAAAACTGGCCCTACAGGGAAAGTCAAACTAAAATGATGTGACTTCTACCTTGTGAGTACATGGTAGCAATCTTGTATGCTGACCAGGACAAAATGCCTTCAAACAAAGTCGACACTGGTAGCCTGGAGCAAGCAGCTTACTATTTTTTGTGATCAGTAAGAGAGGCAGTGACCTTACCACGTGTTTTGGTGTGTAAACTTGGCTAAATGAGAATAAACAGAGAGACATGAATGGTCATATGTGATCGTAGATAAGGAAGTAATCAATAGTACAGGTAATAACCTCCAAATAAATAATGCAAATGAACCCAGTGCTTTCTAGAACTGAAGATAATAAATCTCGTACATTATAAAGTTACAAAATCTATTGTATTGATCTTGAACAAGATGGATCCAACTTCAACATCAACTTCATAAGGAACAAAATTTAATTTAGTCATTTCAAATAAAAATACTAACCTGAATTTTTTTGATTTGCACTTTTTAACATCAGTGAAACCAGAACATAATTTTGAGAACGATATACTCAAATTATTTGCACTTTTTAACATCAATGAACCATATACTCAAATTATTTGCACTTTTTAGCATCAATGAAACCAGAACATAATTTTGAGAACCATATACTCAAATTATTTCAGACTGAGCCAACACACAGGCTTGTGTTTAGAAAAATACAACCCAATTCACTCTGTCATCTGGTAGGAAGTAAGATGCGTGGTAAACCATATTAAATATTCCAGGCTACTATTATAAACTGGTAGGTCATAATCTATGAGAAGACTTATTTCACTTGGGGTATATGCTTATTACTTTTGTATTGTTAGACCATGTTAATGAACTCTAAAGATACAAACCCCATTTTTGTACCAAAAGTACCAACAAACATAACTAAGATTACACAATGTAAATTTGATGCCACTAGCAACTGATAAAACACGTAAAACAAATATTTAAAAACAAAATCTTGGTTAAAAGGTTAGATGCATTCCTATTATTCAAAAGTCATTCAGAATAAAGTTCAAATATATTCTTTAGACAACTTTATACTTCTCATTACTCTTCAGATAAACTGTCATAATGCTACAAAAATTGCTTTTACCAAGGTCATTTAATTGTCAACTAAAAAAAATCTGCGTGTTTCTATTATTTCAGGTTGTTAATCACTTTTTAAAAAAAATCTTGAAACTCTCTCCTTTTATTTATTCCATTTTCTCTGCCTAGAATGTCCTTCTACCCCTAATATTCTCTTGTCTCCCCCTACAATATCTCCTAAACAATTAGTTATACAATTTATCATTCTAATAGGTTGAAGTGTGATACCCAGCCAGGGCCAAGGGAAATGGAGATGGAGAGCCTTTGTATAGGCTCCTTTCATACCCACAAAGCATTTTATGCTCCACAAGAGTTGTGGTCTCTGAAGTGTGTGGAGCACCCACAGGGCATGGGCTAGATATCCACTGGGTTGGATAGAAATCTATCTATCTATCTAACTACTATATATATGTGGGATAGAAATACATATATACACACATATATATGTATAAACAAGCACAATTTTTGTTTGGTTAATTCATTGAAATGGTCCTTTAAAAAATATTTCAATTTTATCCCATCCTATTAAAATGAGCTTTGTATATATTTTATAGTGTACCTAATATGTTAATTATACACAGTGCGTTTAATTTTCTTTAATTGATACGAAGTATGGCAAAAGGTCTGGACGACTGTCCACTAGTCAGGGTTTTGAAATACAACCAATACCCTTAGCACTCTCCTTCCCTGGGGGTGGAATAGAGGGCAATAAGGAAAGAAAGACTTCCTTCCCATAGAGGTCATTTACTTCAAAGCAAATCTCAAAGCTCCCTGTATTTTTTCTTTACATAACATGTATCAGTTTTAATTTTACATTTATTTAGATGATCACTTAATTGCTGAGGAAACTAGATATCCCTAATACCTAGTACAATCTCTGGTAGAATTAATAATAATAATAGACAGCATTATTTGAATATTTACTGTGTGTATTAATTCATCTCATATGCACAACATTACTATGAGACTGGTTTTATAATTATCCCCATTTTAAAGATAAAAATGTGGCAAGGAGATGTGAAGTAACTAGCCCAAAAGTTGCATAGCCAACTTATGGTTGTACTAGGATTGGATTTAAGCATTCTGACTCCAGAGCCTTGCTCTTCGCTTGAATACTATGTCACCTAGTATATATCATAAGTACTCAATACATATTTATTGAATAAAGAAATGAATAAAACTTATCTGAACTGAAAAATTGTTTAAATATCCTAAGAAATATAAATTTCACTGAGAATCTCACCCTTGCTTTTCTTGAAAATGTGGCATCTTTTCTATCTCATCTTTAATATCTATATATTTTACAGTTTCATCTGATCTTTTTTCCAACGATCTCCATTTTTGATTTCTCTTCTGTAATAGGTAAAAGGTGAATGTTACTTTGTAAATTGTGGAAGCTTTTATCTTGTGCATTAAATCAGTAGGCTGTGTACCAATAACATAATAATGTAAATAAAGACTAATCATTTTAAAAGATAGCTTTTTAACACATTAAAGAATTTGCAAATTATTAGTGAGTCTAATATACTGTTGCACAGCTACTATAACAGTTACTTTTTAAGGTAAAAATATTTATCTATTAATCAATAATGGTAATTGTGGATGTTTTATCTTGTGTAGTAAATAGAAGGTAGCGTTATTATTCAACATCAGGAGATACTTATTTACTTGTTAGATTCAAATGATAGCAATAAAATTCCATGATGTAAGAAATTTTAAAACTGTAAATGGTTGTCAGTAGCATTATAAGTCATTTTGTAGTGTTGAGATCTTTTTTTAAAATGAATTTTCAAGCTTGATGGCTGTAATTTCTGTCCTTAAGATTTATGTATGATATCATTACATATTTGTTATTGTGTTGGATTTTATAAATTACCAATGTAAGAATTGATTGCTTATAAATCCTTATGAAAAAGAGTTCTCCAAAAATTATGGTCTTTGGTTTTTATTCAAACACAGTCAGCTCTATTCCAGAGAGTTACCTATTCTTAGATTTTACTTAGATTTACAATAGGAAAATACAAACACTATACGAAATTCAAGATGGATACTGTACCTCACGAAATGTAAATGAGTGAGAAAGATGGCAGCAGCTATCAAAACAATTCTGGCATAAGTGATATTCTATACATTTGGTACACCTAAAAATGCAAAACACCAAAACATACAAGAAAAAATCCAATTATTTTGATTGTTTTTGGTGAAAAATTCTGGCCAAGATTTCCTGGGAACTATGCAGATATGACAAGGCCCATCTTAAATCTCACCCCATATTAGCTTCCTGTTGCTACTGAAACAAATTACAACAAATTTAGCAGCTTAAACAACACTTTATTATCTTACGGTTTTGTACGTCAGAAGTCTGACATGGGTCTCAATGGGTTTAAAATCAAGGGGTCCACAGAATGGCATTTCTTTTTGGAGGCTATAGAGATCTGTTTCTTTGCCCTTTCTTCTAGAGGCTGCCCACATTCCTTAGCTTAGCTTGTGGCACTTTCCTCCATCTTCAAAGCAAGCAATGCAGCATCTCTCTGTGCCTTTCTTCCATATTCACATATCCCTTTGACTCTCTTCTTTGCTGCCCTCTTCCACTTTTAAGAACTCTTGTGATTATACACTGAGCCCAGGCAATCCAAGATAACCTCCTTATTTCAAGGTCAGGTGATTAGCAACCTGAATTTCATCTGCAACCTTAATCCCCCTACAACATGTAACCTAACATACAGGTTCTGGGCATGGGGATGTGGATATATTTGGGAGGGCATTATTTTGCCTACCACATATCCCTACCATGATGTCTTCCTGGAATGCTTTATCTTTCATTTATCTCTTTTTCTAAGTTCCTTTAGGATGTACAGCCTATTGGACATTCTATCATTTGATTACCCAGTGTTTTCCTATTATTTCATGAATGCTAGAGTTATACTTAGCAGAATACTTCTTGAAAACAGGAATTGCACTATATTCCTTCTCTGTCCTCACAAAATAGAAAAAGGTATATGTATAAAAAGTTTGCAATAAAAATCATTGATATACTAAAAAACTTCATTTTCCACAAAGCTCAATCTAAACATGTATCACTTATAAAAATTTTGCCACAAGCAGAGAATTTTAATTTACTTTCAGCAATATTCACCAAAAATAACATTTCAAGCAAATAAAGTTATTTTCTTACTCAAGTTATCAAAGAATTAGAAGACTATTTCTAAGAGAAATCTGGGAAAATATATCCTTCAGACATCTTAGAAGCAGCAAGTATTAATTTATTCATTATTATTGTTTATACAAACAGGGAAGATTCTTAATAATTAACATCAACCAATCAAAGCAATGGTGCAGTTTATTCAATACATCAAATTGTGCTGGGCTTCAAAAAGTTAAGTATCTCTATATTTTAATATATATATATGATAGTTTTGGAATTAACTTCTTAAAAGGTAAGTAGCTATATTATGAAACTTTAATGAAGAGGAACTGAAAAGCTTTCTAGTTTACCTTATCTCCTACTCAAACCATTACTAAAACTACCAGAAATAGTTTTTTCAGGCTAACGGCTGAAATGCTAGCATTTGAGGGAGTGGCAGGAGATATGGATGTGAATAATTGTGAGCCAAATGCATAGAGAAGTTATTCTGAAAGGAGAGTGCAGAGCAGCAGGCAGGAAGCAGAACAGTGGAGAATGCCTGTATTGAGGGGTAGTAGGAAGAATCACCCTTGGGGACAGAAAGCAGTCAGAGGGACAGAGGAGAGCACTGTCATTAACAAAATACTTAAAAGCAAGATTTGAGATAATTTACCAAAGCCACCCACGCATTAACAATTTGAGGAATACATCACTATAAAAACTGAAAATTTTACACAGTGGCTTTCACCTGTCCTTGTCACCCCCAGCTGTTCCTCCCAACCCACCTTTCCACACGTTACCTTAGCCCCTTATTGTTCTTACCCACCCCTTTTGAAAAAATTCAGATTGCCCCCAAAATGGCTGCTAATGCCAAATATCAAGTCTTTCCTTTTTCTAGAACTCTCTTTAACCAACATTCCTGAAACTAGCTGAACACCTCCTACTAAACTTTATAAAAATTCTGCCCTTCTTCCTCAAGTGAGCTTTCTGAGGCTTGCTGTTTTCAATAAAGACTTTTGCTAATGGTGCTCTAGTTGATTTACTTCTATGTGACACATTGAGAAAACAAAGGACTAAAACAGTTTAAAGGAGAAAGGTATCATTCACCTTTGGGGGTGATTAAAAACAGTTTTACGGTTTTATGAGAGGGTTTTAAAAATATTAATTAGACTCATCATAATGTAATTCCAGGAAGACTGAAAAGTAAACTGATGCATTTTAGAAAAAATTTTAACAAAGACTGAAGCAAAATATTTTCTTCTTAACATACAATTAAGATTTCAATTAAGAAAGCACAATATCCCAAGCATAGCAATTAATTGATGTTTTATTGTGGAATTGTGGGAAAGTTTGAGGAATACTCAAAAAGTAATGAAAATTTCTTTCTCTAATAAGTATCTTGTTGTTGTTAAGGTATAAGATGTGAAAGAAAACAAAACACGCATCATTGCAGTTTGGAGTTGGGGAACTCAAGTTCAGTTGATCTAGTCAATATCCCTCTGGCTCAGTCCTAGGAGTTTTTGGCAATGACCTCATTGGTGGTTCAAAGAAAGTTACAGGGGGTGAGAGGTCTATCTAGCAGGGCTCTGAGCTTGGAAACTCATTTAGGCCAAACTACCAAGCCTGTGTTCAGAGCTTCCAAGAAAGGATGCTACTTCAGACTCTCAATCTAGACTGGAATACAAAGCCAATACTCTGTGTGAGTAAAGAAAATAAAATTACTGAAATTCTTAAGGTACTGGGCTGACACAGATCACTAGTCTGAAAATCCTAAATACGTAGCCATCTTTAAGGCTAACACACTATATAAAGGAGGAAAAGAAGAAGGCTAAATGACTAGTACTCTAATGTTCAAAGTTTCCTAAAATTAAAAAAAAAGTTAGACTACAAATTTATAATATTACTGATTGATACTTACTTATAACACCTCCCCTCAACTGGAAACTGTCGACAGTTATTACAGGGAATTCCAAGGTGTTTGTCTAGTCGCTCTTTCTCAGCTGTAGCCACAAGTTTGCTAGAGTTTTTGAATTCCTCTAAAATAAGTTTTAATGGTGCAAAGTCTTTCCTACACAAGGGACATTTCAACATGGAAGTGTGTGATACCTTATCCTGATAATTAGCTAAGATCTTTATGCATTTTATATGAACACTATTGCCACAGCCAAACCTGTTAGAAATAAAATCCAAGTTTACCATTTGTGTACAGCAAAGTTATACATATATATATAAAATGTTTTCTGTGCTACCATCTTTATTTCCTATAAAAATAGATTCTGAACTGATTATCCAGATATAGCTTGATTACACACATAAACACTATTTTATCTATCTAATCTAATCTATCATATTTAATTTAGTACATCAGAATTCCAAACAAAATCT
Source organism: Orcinus orca (assembly GCF_937001465.1). Classification (NCBI taxonomy): domain Eukaryota; kingdom Metazoa; phylum Chordata; class Mammalia; order Artiodactyla; family Delphinidae; genus Orcinus; species Orcinus orca. Next base: position 73,735,264 of record NC_064565.1, read on the forward strand.
TTCCCATTTCAATGAAATGATGGTAAAAGATTTTGCATCATTATAATATTTTTCATTTTTAAAGTGAGAATGCATATAGTCTTAACAAAAAGGAAAAGTATAACAATAATTATTATTTTTAAATAAAAAGCATCACTGAGAGCAGGGGTGTCACCTTATTTTTCTAGAAATCACACAATATGAATGTGGTTGTATCCAATAAATATCTGCTGAGAGAAATAATATTTTGGGAAATAGTAACTTTAAAATATGCAAAAGAAGCAGCTATGTGAAAAAAATACAATGTGGATGAAAATTTTGGTAAATAATCAGGAAAAAAAAAGAACTGAAAAGTTCAATACCAAATGGTTGCCCAAATTTTCCAAGTCCAAATTTACAGTGCCTTTGAAGCATAGTTAAGTACAATACTCTCAATAAACATTTATGTATAAGTGATATTTTGAATTATTTAGTTTTAAAGATAAAATTTAGAAAAGCTGAAGAGAATTTTTATCATTTTAAAATAAAATAATCTTCACTTTCAGAAAAACTGTTTGTAACTACTCTAAGCCGTGGCATTTATTCATGTGTATAAAACAGAAACATGAAAATTATCTACTTTAATAACTTAAAGTGAAAAAGTAAATAAAGTGGAGTTATTTTTTAACTTTCACCCTTTAAAATGTAGCCCAGAAATATTTAGAGTTAGAACAAGACCTCTCACAACATGTTAGGAAATAAAAGGTGGCCAATTAAGTATAATTGTTTAAATATGTATTATTTTTCTATCAACGTTTCATAACATATTACAAATATATTAAATTAGAATTTTTTCCTAAGTTTCTAGAATCCAAAGAAAAATCATGTCACCTGCAAAAGGTGACAGGAACCTTTTTCTCTAAAAGTACTTCTTGACAAATAGAGCATATATCATCTGAACTAATTTCCTTCTGTTTAATGTAACCATCTTCTTCAATCTGTGCATTTTCATTGTTCCTTCCTTGTTGGGGAGTTTGAACTCGATGTATCCCTCGAAGCAAGTCGCTGATTTCTCTTTCCACAAGACCTAATTGCAAAGCAGCTAATGATAAATTCCAAAGTATTAAAATTCAGTGGCAAATTGGAGACAAAGAAACAACTTAGGCAGAAAATTAGCATTTTTTTCCCGAATATCAGAAAGTTTGGTTGAATTATTACACTGACATTTACCACTCATCGTATTCCTTTCAGAGCCAAAAGGTCAGAAAAGAGTCATTTATAAAAAGAATAGAAGTTATCTCTTGTTTTCCTGTTACTGAAAAGAGTCAGTGTAACCAGTGCATTATAAAGGTTTCAGATTAATTATAAGACAGTGTTCCTCCTTGGATTGGTGCTATAATCATCTCTTACATTTTTATCTGTTCTCTTGTTCATAAACAAATACTTATCATCATACAGGAGTATTAAAAGAAATGGGCATAAATACAGAAAGGAGAAGAGAGATTCGAGTGGTTAGTGTAATTAACATTTGTTAGATGAATAAATTAGTAAATAGATAATGAGAGAGCAAGACACAGTTGCGCCTATTTTCCTTAGTTTTACGTCTCTACAAGTGTCTCGGTAGCCACATTCTTCATAGATTTGGTCAGTATTCCTCAGGACAATCTGTTAGGAACTATATTGCCTATACATTTGGGATACCCAGTCTTTGAATTCTGAATTTTCTCCATCCTGCTGTCCTTATAAGAAATGGTGTACTAAGTGCATATAGTTTTGATCCAGGCATCTTAGATTCCCTTTTTCTCTGGCCCATTCCCATGCCCCTCCTCTTTCCCTCTTCTTAACATAATTTAAATGCCAGGTGTTATTGGTCCCCTTAAGTTCTATTCATTTTATATATTCTTTAATACATAGAGATTAAAAAATCATTTGTAAGATAATGAAAAGCTCCATTTCCCCTAAAAAGATTATCAAATAAACATTAACAATACTGAAAACATCACAGTTACATTTCAATACAGAAATCTCTGTTCCTTGTCTGAGGTGGCATGGCAGGTGGAATGTGGGAGGATATCATACTTCAATTAACCATTACTTTGGAGGATGAGGGCTATTTGTCACAGAGACACAGCAAAATCTGCTCCCTAAAAAAATGAGGAGGAAAATGAAGAACAAAAGATTGTGCTTTGGGGGATAAAGATTCTCTAGAGCAGCAGAAATACTGAAACATAAAATTTCATAAGAGGAGTTGGCTACAAACTGTTCTTTGTGGTATAACATGAATTGGAGAATAAAAGGGAGAAACAAACTCTTCTGAAATTAATTTGGAAAAATTAATGTATGAGACTATAAAAGAATATTCTTTCATAAAGGAGAGCAAGACAGCTAACCTTATCAGATATCATAATGTATTATAAAAAAACAAAACTCACTATAAAAATTATGAAACAAGGATGAAAAGCACTATTTAATAGCTGTTATTGAGATCACTAGGTAGAAATATGGAGAAAATTTAATTACTTCAAACCAAATACCAACCTCTAATTTATATCAATACAACTACACATGGATGCTATAAAGAAGAATAAAAATAAAATAGAAAAGCTAGCAGAAAAAAAAAATCTCTAAAATACTATGGAAGATAGACAACTTTCAAAGTATCAAAACAACACATATAAAAAGTAAAAATGGTCAGATTTAGCAACACACAAAAATCCATATACATATATATAAAAAAAATTTAATGAAACCATATAAAAAAGAATTATGACATTAGAAAAACATTTGCAAAGAGGGGTAATCCCTATATTTAGGAAGAGTGTGTAGTTTTATCCCAATAAATAAATAGCCGAAGTTTAATTTACACATGTAGTACAAATATTAAAGTCAAAAGATGTTCAATTTCATTAATATCAAAAGAAAATGAGTTAAAATCAAAATGAGGTGCAGACACAGAATAAATCTAAATAAAAGGTAATAAATAAATAGAATGTTACATCTTGTTTGCCTTATGTTATTTTCTCTTTTTATTTGAAAAAGTTACTTAATTTACTAGGAATGAATAGATTACTATCAACTTTGTATCTGTTATTTTTTCCCACTTTGTGTGACTTAGTCTTTTTTTCTAATATTATAGAAATATTATTAGCTTTTCAAAATATTTCCATGTATCTTTATTTTCTTTGGAGACTTAAATATGCTGTTAATGTCTTCCATTTTATGCTTAAGTAATATGGTTAAATATGCCTAAAACATGAATCCAAAAAGCAAAGCTAAAATTGCTGAAATCATAAATCAGCAAAAGTATTGCTATAAAGCAATACCTATGGGTGACAGACATAAAAATATTAATACTTAAAAAAAGGAAAAAAAACTCAAACTCACAGATACAGAGAACAGATTGATGGTTGCCAGATGTTGGGCCAGGGGACGGCTAGGAGGTAGGAGAAATGGCTGAAGGTGGTCAAAAGGAACAGACTTCCACTTATAAAATAAGTAAGTCATGGGGACATAATGTACAGTATGGTGACTATAGTTAATAGTACTCTGCTGCATATTTGAAGGTTGCTAAAAGAATAAATCTTAAAAATTCTCATCTCAAGAAAAAAAAATTGTAACTATGTGTGGTAGTGGATGTTAACTGGATTAATTGTGTTGATCATTTTGCAATATATACTTACACTGAATCATTATGTTGTACACCCAAAACTAATATAATCTTATATGTCAATTATATCTCAGTAAAAAAATAATAGTTTTACTGCAAGATCCAGTTAATGAGACTTCAGGCTACAGAAATAATTGAGAGGAGAAAAAGTTTCATTTACAAAGAATATAACAGGTAGTCAGAAGTAAATTAAATGCCTCAAATGGAAGAATGTTAAATAAATTATGATATACCATACACTAACATGGTATATCATAGTTTATTTAACATTCACTGATGACTTGAATGAGAGAGACTACATAGCACTGAAATAAAGTAACAGTGTGTGACAAAAGCAGAACACAGAATTCCCACAGACTATTAGGTATACATAAATACAAGGTCAAAAAAGAAAATAGAAAATAAAAAGTTTATTATATCTTTGTGGTGGGGATTTTAAAAATTTTCCTAAAATGCAGTTTTTATTTTATCCATAAATATTTAATTGAGAAAAGGACAAGATGGCATTTACTAGACATTGTATTTAGGAAAAAACATTAGGTAATAAAGCTAGGTTTTACTGGGAAGCATTTGTTGGGTGATGGAAAATAATATTCAGTGTTCAAAAACTGATATCTTTATAAAAAATTCCTACGTAATCATCTTTATAGGTCTTCAAAAATAAAAGAGAGTCTCAGGTTTCTTGTATGCAACACTAGGGCACAAATAATTGTTTCCAGATTTGTTTTAGAAAAGAATCTATGAATGATGTTCAAAATGCTTCTGCTTCAATACCTTCTTCTCCACACTTATGTACACACTTTACATAATATTATTGAATAATTGTTTATAGCTTTCTTTGAATTACTTTATTTTCAAACTTTCATTTAAATGATAAATTTCAACATTATTGAGACTTATACTTTCTTTGAATATTTGTGCACAAAGGATTTTCTCAATGTTGAGTAGCTAAAACGTCTTTTAAATATGAGGTATAAAAAATATTTTATTTTAGTAGGAAATATAATTTTTCAAAATTAATATATAGGATCAAATTTAAACAAAAAATTTCCTACTAAATTTCCTAATAAAATAGGGATATTTATAATAAGAATAAGATGTGGTTTCTGCCTTCAAGAGCACAAAGGATAATATGATATAAAGTATTAGATTGATCCATATGAAATTGCTATTTTTGTAGATGAAAAAATATTGGCAATTCATATGATTCAATTTATTAAAAAAATCACCTAGTAGAATTCCTGACTAATATGCAGTACAATAAATATTTGTTGAATGTAATTGGGTAGAGCTGCACTGTTCAATATGGTAACCATCAGCCATATGTGGCTGCTGAGCACCTGAAATGTGGATAGTGTGACTGAAAATTGAATTTTAAATTTTGTCTTATTTAAATTTCAATGGAAAACAGATAATCTATAGTTTCTGGAAAATTTACGTTTATAACAATTTGGGTATTATATGAATTTATTTTTCAACTGAATATTTTACGATGTCTAAATGCAGATCAAGCATTTCCAATGAAAATATAGTGTCTGAGGTGAGATGCATTGTAAATGTAAAATACACACTAGATTTTGAAGGCAGTATGAAAAAACATTAAAATATCATAATTTTTATATTGATTACATGCTGACATGATATTTTGATGTATTGGGTTAAATTAAAATATGTTATTAAAACTAATTTTCCTGTTTATTTTTACTTTCTATAATATGTTAGCAGAAAATTACATATGTGGTTCACATTATATTTCTGTTGGGTAGCCCTAGTATAGAAGCTTGTGAAAATGATATGGAAAATAGTGTAGATAATAACTAAGACTTTGAAGAGATATGACCATTTAACTTCAGGTGTATACAATGGAGAAATAGAGAAGAAAACAATATCCATGAACTCATCCAACCTAATTATTGTGTATGAAGGGATTGGGAGAGAGGATGAAGTACAGAGTAGGTGACATTTCAGAAATAACCTTTTGTCTACAATGTGAAGGAGAAAGCAACAAAGTGCAGATGCTGGAAATGGAGGCTACAAAGAACAGTACTAAGGGCTGATGAAGGTTGAACAAAGGTAAGAATGAGGATGGGGAAGAAAAATCACTGTTGAGAAGTAGGTAGGATGTAACATAAACAGGATTTGTTTATGAGAGAAGAGGATGAGAAAGGAAAAAGCCAAGGTTTCTAGCTTTGGAGACTAAAGTAAAAGGAAAGCCAATATGTGAGATAGGGAATACAACAGGAGAGCACATATCGGGGGGAATTTACTATTCCAAATGCCTGCGGGACCTCCAAAATTGTGGTGCTCAGAAGGCAGCTGGAAATACTGGTCTGCTGATGAGATGTGGAAATCACTGTTACAGAGGTAACAGGTGGAGACAGAAAATATGAGATGTTTCTAAGAAAATGGGTAGAGAGAAGAATACAAAAGAAAAATCCCTATGAAACACTAATATTAATTTATTATCTAGTAGGATTTTTAAATGTCAACTGTGCTTGTACTTATATAATAGTTGCCTAAACAGAACCAATAACCTGAATTGAATTGAAAAAAAATTGAAGACTGATTATCACTTTAATTCTTTATGAATATTATAAACATTTATTAATAAATGTTAAATGCCTTTGCAGTTCTTAGATGAATCTAGTATAGGTTAAATAAATCTTTGCAGGAAACATTTCCATAATGATAGCATCTTTATTATAAAATGTATAAATCGAAATAACCTGTGATAGAATTATTTTTCTTTCTCTTTTATTTTTGAGGACTCTAGAATTTAATTTTAAATTAAATTTCAAATTGAAAATTATAAAAAATGTCATATGCCTGACTTTAAACTCAATGTAGGTACTGACATAAAAACTATTTAACTGTAAAATACATATATTTTTTGCATTAAAAACTTGTCAGTAAACATTTTTAAATGAAATTATATATCATGTCAACTATTTCTGGGACCTGAAAAATTACATTTGTCATTTTTCTCATAATTAAAATAAATTTAGATACAGAAACTACTGTAAATTCTTGCTTAGAATTCATGAGGGAAAGTTTTTCTACTGAAAACCTGGCCATTATTTCACCTCATTTTTTATTAAGTGCTTTTTAATGTGAAATGGCATATAAAGTTACATTTTTTTGGTAAATAGGAAGAAAAATGTTCCAACTGTCTTAAATGTAACAAACTGTGTTACAGTTTTCAGACTGTCTGGACAATAACTGTCTAAATTTAGAATATGTCTAAATAAACAATTATTAAATTCGTTAGCTTCAAAGTAGTAAAAACACGCAAATGCAACTTACATTCATGATTCCTTGGAAGCCTGAATTTTTTCAACAAGACCCTAATATTCAGAAGTAGAAAAACAAAATAAAACATTTATTTCTGACATAACCTCAAAAGGTATTATTAATTTTAGAATAGGAATGGCATTACAGAATTTATATTGCTGAAAGTATTAGGGATAAACTTAAAATTCTCATCAGTTTTCTGTTACAAGAGTTGTTAAATTTTTGTTTTAAAATAAGCATATGTGTAAAAAGTATGATACATGGAAACCAAAGACATTTGCAGTAAAGAGATTTGTCGGAGAGAGTCCATTTATTTCTTTATGACATAGAGTAGCTCACAAAGAGAGGTTAGTGAGGGAATCTAAGTATTCACAGCACTCTTTTTAAACTTCCCTGGAAGTTTCTTACTCCTGGACATGGAGGAATTTTCTGGATAGAGTAACAAATGACTGTTTTCCTATACATACCACTTTAACGTATGACAGAAAAATACTTTCAAATATCACCAATTAAAATGGAATATGACTTTTTTTTAAAAAGTGGGAAATATATATTAAATTCTTACTTAAATATATTAAATATACTTTAGTATGTTAAATACTTGGATTATATTTCCATTAAGTTTATGGTAAATATACTGTAAAAAATAAGTTACATTACATAAACATCAGAACAGAATGCCCTTGCTCTGAGGAAGCTGGCATAAAATAAAAATGGAAAAAACCTATTTTATGTATAATAATAAAACCAAATTGCAAATTCTGAAGGGACCATATTTTATATTTTTATGCTAACTAGAGCAAATAACTTGTGTTAGTAGATGCTCAATAAAAACTGATCAAGACAACAAAAAACTTGGTAAATAAAAGCATTAAAAAGAACAGCTATATGTATATATACTGTTTTCTAACCTATAAAGAAAAGCATTAGAAATATGATACACACTTTTCTTAATTTCTTGTTTGATTTTTTCTCTTAAAATATTAATTACAAACTTTCTATAATAATATAATTAGTGATTTGTTGGTATAAGTATAGTAGGTAAACAAATGAGTTGATGTGGGTTTAAATTACATGGAAGGAATTTTTTTGTTTTTCATTTCTGGGATCACCTACAAACAGGATCTGACTCTAGAGGAAAAATTTTAGATTTGACAGAAGTAATCTTCAGCAGAGTCCTATTTTAATCTTAAAAGATTCAGAGTCAAATGCTTATTGAAAAGGAAAATAGTAAAATTTAAAAATATCATAATGAACCATGCAATTATCATCAGTGGTGTGAACAGGGGAGATTTTTTGTTTTATTGTTACATTTCACCTTTGTACATAATGAAAATCTAAACATTGACTTTTTTCTTATTAAAAACAATAACATTCCAAACATATAGAGGTGGTAGTATGCTTTCCTC